>NC_062279.1:71873009-76873009 GCF_902655055.1 Lutra lutra | reverse complement strand
CTGAAATATCAGGAGAGCCCATATACCAGAGAGCAAGATGGGGTAAAAAAAATGTAGAAAGAGACTGTAAAAGTAGCCCATTATCAACTGTGGTTAGTGTCCCCAATTGCAACTCAGATGTAATTAACCTAAGGTCATGGAGCATTCAGACTCTGTGTCCTGGGGGACAATCTTTGATCTTTAGAGTTACTCAACTCTACTATGCTACTAAATTTTTGAAAGAGAAGACTAAATTTGCCTGAGATGTTTTAGAAACAAATTTAATCATCCCTGGAAATGTTTTAATTAAACATAGATGTGGTGAAGTAATTATAATCTCAATCAAATAATTAGAATTAATACTATGATTGTTAAGCTTATAAGAATGCTTCAGTAGTAAGAATAAGTCCTCAAGCAGGAAGACACAGAAGCTTGAGGTGGGAAGCAAACAGTGTGTACAAGAACGTACTGAAGCTTCAGTTGATTAAAAATAAAATTAGATGATCTAGGCCAGGCACCTAGCATCTACTACAGCCTATGCCGTGAAGACCTCAGATCTACTCCTATTGTACATGAAGTTCAATCTGTCATTTCTTTTTTTCCTAAGGATTTATTTATATTATTCATGAGAGACAGAGAGAGAAGGGGACCCGAGTCAAAGGCACACACTTAACCAACTGAGCCACTCAAGTGCCCTAAGATGTCATTTCTCGAGAAGGCCAAAATGACCAGCTGATAGTGGTAACTTTAAGATCTATGAAAATCCTGCCATGTCAACTGGCAAAATCATTTCATTCTTGGGATCAGAACATCTAATTCAACACAGCCAAGGGCTGTGACTGAAAGTGTAAGTTTCTCCAAATTGTGCTTAGAAATAACGGTGAGAGGAACCAATCCTACTTTCTCTCTTTGATTTCTAGATTCATAGTCTAGGATTAGGGACATAACATCTTATAATGGTTATTTGTTCAATGTGGTTATTTCCCTAGTCCATAACCACATCTAGAAATACACACCTACCACCTACTGGGCAACATTCCAGAGTTGATACCTTAGCTATATGTTTTAGGAGGCCGCCCCAATATTCTCTCCAGCCTTTAACTTCAGGGTAATAGTGTATAAAATATAACAAATAGATCCATACAATGGGCTTAGCACTGGCCCCTGTTAATGATGGGTGAGATATTCAGTAGCCAAGTTAATACACGATACAAAGCTCTGCTCCTCTTGAACCCACTACCAGATCCATCTTTAAGCCTATTCTCCAGAACTTTCTGTATATGATTTTCTACTCTTGCACCTTCCAAGACTAAAATTAGTCTCTGTGCCAGAAATCTAGATACCCTTGCTTTAACAACTTTTTCCTCCATTCAAAGTGGAGGGGTGAGCCATGGGTATGGCTCAAGATTGGCTGAAGGAAGGGTTTTGGCTCACTGTTCTCTTTTTTTTTTTTTAAAGATTTTATTTATTTATTTGACAGAGAGAGATCACAAGTAGACGGAGAGGCAGGCAGAGAGAGAGAGAGAGGGAAGCAGGCTCCCTGCTGAGCAGAGAGCCCGATGCGGGCCTCGATCCCAGGACCCTGAGATCATGACCTGAGGCGAAGGCAGCGGCTTAACCCACTGAGCCACCCAGGTGCCCGGCTCACTGTTCTCTTAAGAGCCACCTCTAATTTTTATGGTAATGGAGCAGAAGTCCATTTTATGGCTAAACTTACGTAGGTGACCCATTCTTGATCCAGGCCCAAGATTACTCTTCTGCATCAGCAACTCATAAGAAATCATTAGTCCTCCACTCCCACCATACCACAGGAATGAGCTCTTAAGGAGCTGTGTCATCACAACGCAGATGACACAGACACACTTAATTCTTTCTACCACTTACTTGTACACTCTACATTTGGATAGATTCCACTGAAAATATACTATCCTCGTAATAAAATAGGTCGCTGCTGCACTGCCCAAATTTGGGATTAATCACATCTGATACAAGTTCACAAGGGTCAGCTCCGATCTTATAGTCACTTACTGTGCTGTTGTGGTCAGGTATTCAATTTCTTCTGGAACCTAGGAGCATGTCAGAAACTTTTGGGTTTTGCTGGTTTTCTGCTACCTAAATCATAACCTTTCTCCAGAAATGAAGAAGTCTTCACTGCTATTCTCCTATTATTATTTTCAAAAGCTCCATAAATCATCCTCATTTACCACTAGCACTTTTGGGTCTATCAGATAAAATGACTGAGGTGAAAAGCAGCTATTACCAGAGCTTGGACCTGTTGAAGAGCACTATCTTGCCCTGGGTGCACTAAAAATGGACAGCTTCTGAATTATCTAATAATTAGGCTGAAGCAGTATTCCAAAAAGAGTTATATTCTGTTCCAAAATACAAAAGGCCTACAAAGTTCTGTTCTTTTTATTAGAAATAGGAGAGGTAAAATGTAATAATTTGTCCCTCCATTGGAGAGATGCCCTGGCAATAGTCTTCAGACAATAGTCTTCAGTCTTGGAACCCCTAAAAATTCACTGACGTGACAGGTCCCTAAAACATTGCAGGAACTTATTTTCTACTCTTTGTTAACATGAATCTTATCAGGGAAGCAAAAGTATTTGCTTATTCCTACTTATCAGGTAATGTGATTAATTGAGTTAACTGATCTATGGAATATCAAAGTGACCAAATTTCTGTTAGATCTATCTTAAAATGTACCAGAAAGTTATAGCTCCAGGGTAAGACAGTGAATGTGTACTGGTTTGGATCTCCCTTCCTTATAGAAATTGAAAACAGTATGCCACCAGATCATTAGCTATATACCGATTTCCAGAGCTGATTAAATCTTTTCTAATAAGGATATCATATCCACCACAGTAGCCACTTTTGGGACTAACCACTTCATTATGTCTAGACAGTCCACTGTCTTCTGTCAACATCCATCTGTTCCCCCCGCCCCAACCCACAGTGGTCATACTGGTAAATTAAATAAAGTGTGATAGGACTAGTAATATTGAATCCTTTAAGAAACTATTTTCTGCCTTCCCAAATGGGAATGGCACTGAATCTGAATTACTATCTTCTTCAGTTAGAGGGAGACATTTCAGAACCTTCATCTTGCATTTTTTTTTTACCATAATGGCTCTCATTCTCTGGGCCAGGAAACCTTTGTAATAGTTCTTCCAGCTACTAATTATATTTGCCTAGATAGTACATTTATGGACTAGGGAAATAACCACAAGTTTGGTCTACAGAATCATAAGACACCAGAAGATGGACTTGTAATGGCATGCCATTTATCATCTGGCCTCTATATAACTCCATACAAAGTAGAGAGAGGCCATGATGGGTTTTATGGCAGCTAATCCCCTCAGCTTTCTAAAGATCTTGGTTTCCTTCTTCCTCAAGTATAGTAAATTTAATATAAATTTTAGGCCTTTTGGGGAAAAGTAGGGCAGATATTTACTTTAAAATTTGTTATGTCATTGATGGGCTCTTCCTCAAGGAAACCTGGTCTCCTTTTTAATTGGTCTAGTTAGATCTGGAAACTGTCCAAGAAAGTACAAGATTCTATTATAGCAGCTAGCACCAGTATTTTGCTCATTAACTCTTGGTCTTTTTGGTTTTATAAACTAAGTAATACTTTCACGAACTTCTGATTTACTGTGTTCTAGGAACAGCGTGGTCTGTTAATCATCATCTCAGATCCTTGTAGGTAAGTAAACCTATCTTGCTTCTGAGGGTCTAGTGCTACCACTTATTCTCAGTTCTTCCAAAATAATATCCTACCCACTGAGACACTATCAATCCTAGTTCTAGAACAGCAACTCAGATCATCATTTCCGGCCTCAGAGGATGGTTGTACACATGACCCACAGGTACACTAAAAGTCATCAAACTAAATAATTTCTGCATGACAACTCCTTCCCATGCCTCCTTCCTCAACACACACAAACCTTTAGAAGATAGTTAACTGACCAATGTAATTGCCATCTAGCCATGGCATATAACCTCAGCAGAGAATGATCTTTTGCTTTTCATAACAAGTCACCATACAGCTACAAATTTCAGTGGAAAGACAGTATTCAAATGTAGTTTCTGGGCAAAATGTGGAATTTTCTAAATATTCTCATTATATTGCTTAGAAATTGGATTAGAGGCCAAAAGATCTTAAAGAGGCTTTTAAGGGTGCCTGGGTGGCACAGTTGGTTAATCATCCAACTCTTGGTTTTGACCCAGGTTGTGATCTCAGGGTTGTGAGATCAGCTCCATGTCAGGCTCTGCACTCAGCATGAAGTCCCCTTGAGAGTTTCTCTCCCTCTGCTCCTCCCACTCATGTTCTCTCTCAATAAAAGAGGTTTTGGGGTGTCTAAGTAGCTCAGTCAGTTAAGTGTCTGCCTTAAGCATCTGCCTTTGCCTCAGGTTATAATCCCAGAGTCCAGGAATCAAGCCCACCTCGGGCTCCCTGCTGAGCTGGGGGCCTGGTTTTCCCTCTCCCTCTGCCTCTCTTTCTGCTTGTGATCTCTCTCTTCCTCTCTCTCTTCTTCTTTCTCAAATAAAATAAATAAAATCCTTAAAAAAAAAGAGAGAGGTTTTTAAAGTCTCACATTTTAAAACATAACTATAATTTGTATTGAGTTCTATCTAGTGAGTGTAGAAATTCAACATTAGGATTGGATTTTTTTTAATCAATACATTCAATTATGAATTGAATATTTCATGGTCTCTATCCCATCAGTGAGGTATTTATACTTAATTATTACACAATTAAATTGAAGTAATATAAAGGTGTTCTACAGAAGGAAAAAAGATCCTAAAATAGGTAGTCCCCTCCTACCTAATGAGGAGATTCCAGTTGTTGTATTTGAATCACACATAGTGCCAAATGTTTTAAACACTAGGAAGATATTGATTCACACTGTAGTCCACCCACTATATGACTGAGAATCACTGAAAAGTAAAGAGCTGTCACAGATGTCACCTCAACAGAAGAAATTATAAGATACATGCTATAACATTGGGAGTAGAGAAAAAAGCAAAAAAAAAAAAATTCAGCTCAATGGAAAGCAATAATTTTCTATATACTAAAATGTGGAATATGGAATGTGGAATATTGAAATAATGATATAGAGCTAGAGAATAGGGAAATACCTTGACTGGAAAATTGGGGACTCTGATATTGCCTCTAACAGGAGTTACCTATAAATAAGGTCTAAGAAAAACAAGTATAGTGGCCTATAACAATAAAAGTTCATTTCTCACTTATATTGTATGCCCATTTTTAGTTAATAAGCATTGTAAACATGGAAGGGGCTCTAATTATCCTCACCCCAGGCTCAGACCAAGATCATCTCTGTATCTGGAGCATTGCAGTCAACAGAGACTAGACAGAGAATATCTGATAATGCAGAAAGTGCTCATACAGCATCTTCCTAGAATTGATATTTACATTTCATTGGCCAAAGGCAGTAACATGGCCAACCTGACTTCAGTAAGGGAAGGAATAAACACTTCTTCCAGAATAGGAAAACAGGTATTCATGAACAGTAATACAATCTACCACAGTGGACATTGGAACATATTTCATTGTTGCCACTGTGTTGTCACTGCCTGTGACCATGGCTCTCCTAGATATGAGGGTTCTGTTAGTTGCTGTGGCAAATTACTCTACATATCAGTAAGCCAATTCACACTTTTAGGAATGTTTTTACTTCTGTTAGTTGCTGTGGCAAATTACTCTACATATCAGTAAGCCAATTCACACTTTTAGGAATGTTTTTACTGCGAATCAAAGAAATACGTGGAAAGATGTGGATACCAGTAAATGAACATTATTGAATCACTCCCTTTCAGCTCAGGTTTCTTCATCCTAAGAGGAATGGGTAAACATTATGAGTTTGGATCCATTTTTCTGGCCAAAATAAGTCACAAGTAAAACAACAGTGGTCCCCTGAATGTATCCCATAATAAATCAAGTTGTTATTTCTCATCTATAACTTCAGATAAAACAAACATATGTTACTGCAGAAACAGTGAAAGAAAAGTAGAAAACAAACAAACAAAAATACTAAGTACTCTATTCAAAATAAAATATTATTGAATATATAAGATAGGAAACATGAAAATGATAGTTTGTAAACAAATTACTCTTATAGACAAATTAATGGGCTTGGAATTCTGAGCTTAAAAAAAATCCAGAGGACCGTCGAATTAAATATTTATGTAAATAAGTTAGAATTCACCTTTTTCAGTGTTTCCTTATCCATAGACAGAGTTTAGAAAAAGCTAAGTCTTATTCTTTTTTTTTTTTTAAGATTTTATTTATTTATTTGACAGAGAGAAATCACAAGCAAGCAGAGAGGCAGGCAGAGAGAGAGGAGGAAGCAGGCTCCCTGCTGAGCAGAAAGCCCGATGTGGGGCTCGAACCCAGGACCTGGGATCATGACCTGAGCCGAAGGCAGCGGCTTAACCCACTGAGCCACCCAGGCACCCTGCTAAGTCCTATTCTTAGTAAAAATAATTGTTTAAGAGTGGATGCCCTCTTTTAAACCCTACCATTGGAGGGCATGGTTCTCAGGATATTCAAGAATTACTAACCATGTAACCAAGTGCTAGCTAAGCCTAACATCAGATCAATCAATAACTTGGTAAGGGAATTAAACTTTACCTAAACAACGAGTTTGAGCTATTATGAAGCAGGCCCCTGGGAATGCCATTTCTTTCTATATAAGGCCAAGAATGAGGAGGAGTGTGCTTGTGATACTAATGTAACAATTCCTCTATGGTGATGACCCCAAAGCACCTGTGAAAACAGAAAATCACAAATTATTGGACATCTGAATTGGACAGATTCTGATAAAAAACTCCCAATGTGGGAAAAACTGACAAAATGACAAGTGTAGTCAATTTGGTATTACTGATTAGTAGAAAATTATCTGGAAATGAACAGAGAAATGAGGTTCTACCTCTCAACTGAAGTTAAAACAGTCTCTCTTGAGATAAGAAAGCTATTGTTTATAAGCTCATTAGCATATGATCTGTTTAGGTCTTTGGGTAAAAGATCTAAATCAGGTTGAGACTTTGCAAACCTCAGCCAATTAGGTATTCAAAGACACCTTCAAGTAAAAGGGGAATGAGAAGTAAGTTACATGGGTTATAATGTAAAAATATGTTGGAAAATAAGCGGTTCTTTTTAGACTTGTTTCTATACCATATTGCACATATGCAGTCCTTGCACAATATTAAGTCCAGCTCTTTCATGGCCTAATATTTGGATTTTTAGCCACAAAAATAGGCAGGTCATACACTGGACAATAAATAAAGTCTTTTTTTTTTTTTAAAGATTTTTTATTTATTTATTTGACAGACAGAGATCACAAGTAGGCAGAGAGGCAGAGAGAGGAAGGGAAGCAGGCTCTCTGCTGAGCAGAGAGCCTGATGTGGGGCTCCATCCCAGGACCCTGGCATTATGACCTGAGCCGAAGGCAGAGGCTTTAGCCCACTGAGCCACCCAGGTGCCCCTAAATAAAGTCTTCTAACACAGAAAAGTATTTATTAAGAAATGGTTACTATAAGGAAATGTGAACTACTAAGTTCTACCCATTTGCCCTTACTTCCAGTCCCTTAGTCTAAGAAAATATATAGTCACAGCCATGTACTTCATCAACACCATGGCAATATTAAAAACAAAGGTCATTCCTCCAGTAGTATGAAAAGTATTATACCCTGACCCCAAGTTTAGTACTCACTATAAATCCTCAAGTACATGGAGTATTTTAGTTTGAAACAAATTTAAATGTTATATAAAAACATCGTTAAGGAAATCTTATGTAATATACACTACTTTCCAATATATACTACACTATGTTCTTCTATAAGAAAATATTCTTCCAAACCCCTAAATCATGAATTAATCACAATACTATAGCAAAATCTAATGCTATATCCATTTTTTTTTCATCCTTAAAAGAGGGTAGAGGGAGAGGAAGTGATGTATTAGGAAAAATCATTCAACAGCTATTTGTGGAGAATGAAATATGTTCCAGATATGGTACTTAGTACTTAAAATTATTAGTAAAACAAACAAACATCTCCTCCTTTGTGGTGCTAGGGGAGCATTTGTGCCTGAGTTTGTTGTTCTATAGGCAAATGTGGAATACATTTATCTAATCATATATATGTATATGTATATGTAAATATAGCCAATATATGCTTATCAATAAAAGGTATTCATCAAGTATACATTTTAGTATTAGCATTAATTTAGTACTGAAAAAAGGGAAAACAAATATTTCATTTTGTTGAAAGGATACTGAAATAAATAAAAGTCTTTTTTCACATTATAATTAAAACTTATGTATCAGTCATATATTGCTCTTCACAGGGAGATATAAAATATCATCTAGCAGATACAATTCTAATTGATAGTCATTCTTCTCTTTATTTGAATTAAAGAGCATCCTGCTGTTTTACGTTTTCAGTGTTATCTATAAAATACTGATAAAGAAGTGGAATTCATGAAGAAAATTTCTTTTTTTTTAAAGATTTTATTTATTTATTTGACAGACAGAGATCACAAGTAGACAGAGAGGCGGGCAGAGAGAAAGAAGGAAGCAGGCTCCCTGCTGAGCAGAGAACCTGATGCTGGGCTCGAGCCCAGGACCCTGGGATCATGATCCGAGCCGAAGGCAGAGGCTTTAACCCACTGAGCCACCCAAGTGCACCAAGAAAATTTCTTTTTTAATTTAGTTAAAAACAGTGATGAGATTGGAAATGATAATAATAAAACAGTATCATAGCCAGAAATTCCTTAATTTAGACCACAGTACTTTTTTTTTTTAATTTTATTTTTTATAAACATATATTTTTATCCCCAGGGGTACAGGTCTGTGAATCGCCAGGTTTACACACTTCACAGCACTCACCATAGCACATACCCTCCCCAGTGTCCATAATCCCACCCCCCCTCCCAACCTCCCTCCCCCCATCAACCCTCAGTTTGTTTTGTGAGATTAAGAGTCACTTATGGTTTGTCAGACCACAGTACTTTTTGCTCTTCATTGAAGGGGATGACAAACACACTATCTTTAAGAGATAGAATTTACTGAGAGGTTAAAAAAATCCATTGAGAAAATAGTCAATTCTTTACCACTGACCTATACTTTCAATGGTTAGATAACTTAAAAATAGCTGGGATATCAGATATATCTAACATATAATGCCCCCCATCCCCTTAGAAAATTTTTAGTGAAATCTGCATTTGTGGATTTAATTATTTCTTTCTCCCTGTTTTTGGAGGGTGGGTGTGCGAGGCAGGCAAAAGGTGGGCATGTACAGAGAACAGCTCAGGATAATTTGAACCAAGTTGTAGAACCTATCCATATATTGAATTAAAGCAATAAACACTAGAGAGCACTCAAACCAATGGTTTCAAACTATTGATTATGTGGCTTGGAGAAAAAGATTGACTAGGAATTCTAATATAATGAAGTACAGAATAACATTGCTATAGATGAGGAAAGACAGAAAGACAGGACCACAAAACAGATGAACATCATGACAAAATAAAGTCTCTCTCTATATAGATATATATATTTACATTATATATATATATTTACACTTTAGATATATATCTATATAGATATATAGAGAGACTTTATTTTGTCATATATGCCATATATATGTATATATATATGGCATTTGATAGATGCTCCCCTTTTAAATAACATTTTTAAAGCCTCTGCCTTGGGCTCAGGTCATAATCCCAGGGTCATGGGATTGAGCCCTGCATCTGGCTCCCTCCTCAGAAAGAGACCCGCTTCTCCCTCTCTCACTCCCCCTGCTTGTGTTCCCTCTCTTGCTGTCTCTCTCTCTATCAAATAAATAAATAAAATTGAAAGAAAGAAAGAAAGAAAGAAAGAAAGAAAGAAAGAAAGAAAGAAAGGCAGACATACCCTTACTAGGTCATATTGACTCAGAATGACCAACACCAAGATAAACTGCCATGTTATTACTAGAAAAGAGAAAGGGAGGGGGAGGAGAGGGGGGAAAGGAGGAAAAAGAGGAGGAGGAAAAAAAGAAGGAGGGAGGGGAGGGGGCAGGGAAGGAGGAAGAAAGGGACAGAAAGAGGGAGAACAGGAGATGCATCATTTAAATAACAAGTGAAAAGATCAAATCACTTTATGAGATGAAAAACAAAATATACAACAACAGCAAAAGTAATCAGACTGAAATTGTTGGTTTTCAGAAGCAATGTGTTATGTCAAAACAAATATAGTTTGGTTTGTAAGAAATGAAAAGATGAAATTTCATCTTCTGATGAAAATCATTAATTTCATTAATCCAAATCAGTTTTCAAATATAGTATATAAGTTACAGATAATTTGGAAGAGGGATCTAGTAGAGCTCAAATTTCACAGAAACAAAATGACTTAAGTAGACACTGACATAAAGATTCACAGTAAACAGTTGATAAAAATTTGCATTTAGTACCAAAACTAATTGAGGGTTTTATTTTATTTTATTTAAAAAAATTTTTTTTTTAAGATTTATTTATTTATTTGACAGACAGAAATCACAAGGAGGCAGAGAGGCAGGCAGAGAGAGAGGAGGAAGCAGGGTCCCCGCGGAGCAGAGAGCCCGACGTGGGGCTCGATCCCAGGACCCTGAGATCATGACCTGAGCCGAAGGCAGAGGCTTTAACCCACTGAGCCACCCTGGCGCCCCTTTATTTTATTTTTTAAAGATTTATTTATTTATTTGAGAAAGAAAGAGAGAGAGAAAGAGGCACACATGAGGAGGGAGAGGTCAGAGGGAGAAGCGGACTCCCCGTGGAGCTGGGAGCCCAATGTGGAACTCAATCTAGGGACTCCAGGATCATGACCTGAGCTGAAGGCAGTTGCCTAACCAACTGAGCCACCCAATCATCCCATAAATGAGGGTTTTAAAACAGAAGAACCATTATGTGGAGAATATATGCTCTGAGGATGTAGATATATGACTACTTTAAAATGCAGCAAATGAAGAGTACATATGAAAAAATACATAATTTCTGTTTTGAATCATAATGGTTATAGTAGTATTGGTATTATTAAATGAGAATAGTGTACAAGAAATGTAGAATTAAGCCAGTGAATAATTATGTGAATTTCTAATTCTTTTGTCCCTTCTGTCCTTGTAAGCTAGACTCTTCAGTGTGAATAAAGAGAGAAGCATCTGGGGCAGAAAATACAAGATAAATCTAGCACATCTTGTTAGACTACGTAGTAAGGAAATTATCAAAGACTAGTGTTGTATGTATCAAAAGGTATCTAAAGTCAATGTGAAGAGGCAATGTTGAAGGTATTGGAAGAGATAACATATCTCTTTATTTCATAGATCTTCAGCTTGAACTTAAGCAATCAAGTAAAATGGAAAATTAAGGTAAGGTAGCCAACCTATACTGCTCATCACAGTTGCTCAGGAAGGATATAAAATACAAATATAAATGGTCACACTTTACAAAAGTGTTTTTCGTGTTTTATAATACAATGTAAACAAAAGATTTTTGTAAAGATTTTATTCATATATAGAAAGAAGGAATATATGGGTGGGGAGAGGGGCAGATGGAGGGGGAGAGAGACTCTCAAGCAGAGTCCATGCTGAGCATGGAGCCCAATGAAGGGCTTGATCCTATAACCCTGAGATCATGACTTGAGCCAAAATCAAGAGTCAGACACTTAAACAACTGAACTACCCAGGTGTCCCAACATAACATATTTCTAATCAATGTTCCCCTATTCTTGTATGACCTAGAGTGATATAAAAAATACATAATCATCAATATAATAGAGACACCCAAGCATCAAGGACAGGAGCTGTAATAGTTAAGAGGTGGCTCACAAGGGCAGATTGACTCATAATCCACCTTATACATGTTTAGGAGCCACATTGGGCTGGGTGCTTCAGTGGCTCAGTTGGTTAAGCATCTGACTCTTGATTTTGGCTTAAGTCATAATCTTAGGGTCATGAGAGCCAGCCCCATGTCAGGCTCCATGCTCGGCGTGGAGTCTGCTTGGGATTCTCTCTCACCCTCTGCCCTTCCCCCTGCTCATGCTCTCTCTCTCTCTCTTTCAAAATAAATAAATAAAATCTTAAAAAACAAAACAAAACAAAACACTGAGCTAAAACCCATAACAGCAGAGAGAAATTTGAGAAAATAATTCACTAAAATCCAGTAATTCATCACATAATATAATTGTGTGGATACCTATTACACTCTAGACACTATGATAAGCATTTGAAGTATTTACCTCTAATCCAACAATCATATAATATAAATAGTACCTCCCTTAATCTCCATATGAGGGAGTCAAGAGTCAGAAAGGCTAAATGACTTACCCAAAGCTACATGGCATAAAGTACAAAAGCCAGATATCAATCCATTTCACAGGTTCAGAGGTTCATCTGTTTTTTTTCCACTATAAAATATGACAAAATATTTCCACTTAAATAAACATTATTTTTTAAGACATGATTAAGATAATGCAATCTATTTCCTGAAATTTTATTAATGTAACTTGCTTATCTTTCATTTTGAGTATTAAAATAACAATATTTTGTCAATAGTATGTTAAGTGGATTTTAACGTAGTTAATATTACCATATGGTTATTAATTCTAGTTTGATTCAGTTAGAAATCTAAATTAGATGCTATATAAACTTCTCTCTCTGATTACAGAGGGTATGTTTCTAAAATCAGATTTTGTTGGGGCACCAGGATGGCTCAGTCAGTTAAGTGTTGGTTCAGGTCATGATCTCAAAGTCCTGGGATTGAGTCCCATGTGGGGCTCCCTGCTCAGCAAGGAGTCTGCTTCTCCCTCTGCCCCTCCCCCAGCTCGTGTTTTCTCTCTCTCTCTCAAATAAATAAATGAAATCTTAAAAAAATAAAATAAAATACAATCAGATTTGATTAGTTCACATAGGTGCTAGGGCAACTAGAAATATAAGTTTGAGGATACAGAGACAGGAAGAACACATCCAAATGTGCACTTTAGTGACTCATCTGAGGACATAATTGCCACAGTTGATAAGATGCTAAATATTGTAACTGACATGGACAATTCTACATTTCTGAACACCAGTGCTGCCACTGATGCCTTGGAAACTACTTTTCAGTGAGAGCCTATTACGTCACACGTATTTTCACACTAGGGGTAAATGGACTTCCTTGGAATAGCTTGGGTTACATATGTGTCTTTGCTGCAAAGGGTGGTGGGAAAGTGAGTTTCTATAAATTTTAAGTTCTCTAGTAGTTGGGATCCTTTGGGTTCTGGCTTAACTCCCCCAGTGGGGAATACCCAAAATGTCAAGAAAGGCTTAGATGCTGTACCACCAAAAGAATGACAAATAACTGTCACAGCCGTGTGCCCCAGAAAGACATAACTTTTTAACTAGAGAAAGGACACATACACTCCTTTGTTTTAACTAATAAAATTTTTTCTCTCATTTCATTTTTATGCTGTAGGACCAGATTATTTAACCATAATCTCACAAATACACTAGGAAGAGCAAAGATCAGAAGGCTATCTCCCCTCTAAAATTCCAGGAGCCTAATCTTCTCTATGCTGAGGGGTGCCCTTGTCTTTTCATATTTCACAAAGCAAAAGTAGAAGGGCCACTGTGCTAATTAGATTATTTTGTATTTCTAAGGAGTGGCAAGTGATGAGGTATAGTTGCTTTAGATATAATGTACACTCTATTCAACTTAATTTAAAATATAAAACTACTTCATATTTATGAAGTACCTTTGATCTACAGAGATCAAATGTTTTAAGGCTTTCATCTCATGAACTTTTATAACACTCTTTATGTTAGGCAGGTAGTAATTATGACTTTATTCATTTTACAGTTAAAGAATATAAAACAGAAAAGGTAAGTATAAAAGCTTGTCCTACCACAATAAATATCAATTCAAGGGTGGGGGAAGAAAGAAAGTCAAGGTCTTCTCACTACCACCGAATTTTTGCTAATCAAAATGATTTTGGGGAATGAATTTCTTCACATTAACTAATAAAATAAAATCAAGACATATGTTGAACCCAGATAAGCTAATTTTTTTCATAGAGTGATACTAATGCATAGCTGATACATAATCATTCTTGGTCAGGTGTATAGTTTAATGAATAGGTAAATATTAAGGACAAAACAATTTATTAGTATTAGGGAAGATGGAGAGCGTGAGCGATGTAATTGCTGGGGTTTCAAACACCTTCTTCTGAAATACAAGAGCTAAAACCAGGTGTATTTGCCCATTCCGTCCTGGCATTCCAATTTAACAACTGTTGACGCTAAGGTACCAAACTCAAATGACTAAAGGGAGTGGGAACTTAATCAAGGTTAATCAACTAACACAGCAGCCACAACCTGCAATATGTAATATAAAAAAGCATTACAAAACCTAGTTGCTGTGGGTTTTTTTTTTTTAATATTAGGCAAATAAATGGAGATACAAGACAATTTCAGGATTTAAAAGGGTATCATTGTTTATCTCCAGATTTGAATCTATTGCCATTCAGAGAGTGAGCTGCCACCAAATGGCACAGATGATTACTGAAGATAATTCTGTTTTCATTTCTTTCTTCTGTGTTACAGGAAAAAAAATTAATACTTTTTCTTTGTGCTGAAGCAATAATATTTGTATTTCCCTTATACATAAAATAAATTCTAAAATTCCTTAAAAATTCCAACACATGGATAAGGGAATATGTATAGTGTAATCATTTTCTCATAATTAGAATTGCTATATATAATTTTAAATAACTAAATAGCTTTACAGTGTTTAAATATATCAAAATACATCTCTATTTTTGAAAACAAATTCAATTTATTTATTGTCATTATCAGGATGAAAATTCTTCTCATAGAGCATTTTTGACAGAAATGCACTTCCATGTGACTTTAAACAAGTGACTATAGGCTGAATAGATCCAAGTTAAAAGAATTATCTGAATAGATCCAAGTTAAAAGAATTAATTCTATTACTATTGAACCTTTTCATAGAGGCATTTTGCATTTAATAGAATACAAAGTTTTGAATGCAAAAATAGAATGTAAAATAGAATTGCTTTTTGTCTAACACTAGCTGATTTTATATGCCATGTTTCAGGAGCCATCAAATAAGATGGTCAACAAGCAGAGAGAAGGAGGGGGGACATATGGACAAATCATAAAATGGATAATTAACCCTTGAATTAATCCAAAGTTGACAACAGTGAATAAACGATAGTACCTTGTTATAGTCAGAAACACTAAACACTTCAAGAGTTCAATAAATAATGTAGGTTCTTTTTTGCATAATATTTCAGTAATAACTATTCAAGCAAACTGAAGACAGTGTTTGATGTAAGTAAAATATTCATATCTATTCCATTGTGATTTAATAATTGTGCACACTTTAATGTTGTGATTAGGAAAGAAGCAATTCAACTTCTACACTTAAAAGACTTTAATTCTGTTACCAAACACATCATGTATATCTGATTTTCCTTCTTTGAGGGAAGTTTTTTATTTACTTAAATTGTAGTGTTGGCATTTTGCCTGCTAGAAAAAGGAAAAATTCAGAAAGAAATGGAATTTACTTTGATCAAAATTGCACAAAGATAGAATATGAAACAGAAAAAAGAATGAATAAAAATGTATCATGGTATTCATTTTAAATGCTAACAGTATAAAATCATACAACTGTAATCATTATATATTCTATTATGTATATTTGGATGCACAATACAATGGATTACAAAGAATTTTCAAGTTGGGAAACTATTCTTATTTCTTTGCACAACATGAGGAAGGTAATGTACAGTAACTTCTGACCTCCTTATATTTACCTTCCACATGACTCAGCTGTAGCACATTAGCAACACGAAAGAAAACTGGGTTTCAAAACTGAATATGATGGAATGAAATTTAATGGATTCACTCTATAGTATAGGTTATAGAAAGTTAACAGACATGGTAGAAAAAATAATTTAAGAACACTCATAAATTCTGTTCTCCCTCAAGTCTCTTCTGTTCAAATTATTAGAGGGTATTCTATAGGAAATTGTCAAAAATTATTCAGACAAGTCAAATGCCAAATACTTAGAAGACAGAAAGGAAACAGAGGGTGGTAAAAAGATAGGTGGAACAGAAAAGAGATAAACTATAACCTGTTTTAAGAAAATACCAAAGGAATCTCAGGAGTTGCAAATACCAGGCATATAGGTGTTTGGCCTGAAGTATGCCTGATTATCCCTCTCCCGCCCCCCCTACTTGTGTTCCCTCTCTCATTGTGTCTCTCTGTCAAATAAATAAATAAAATCTTTAAAAAGAAATGCCAACACTAATCCATACTGATATAAGATATCAGATCTTTAGACTAAAAATTAGCTACAAAAAGTTTCTAAAGAGAAGGAATAAAGAAATATCAAAACCCCCAAAGAAATTCAAAGGAAAGAATCAGAATTATATTAGAGTGTTTTTTGTTTGTTTGTTTGTTTGTTTGTTTTGTTCTTTTTGTTTTTTTTATTTTTATTTATTTATTTTTTATTAAGATTTTGTAGTTATTGACCGAGAACAAGAGAGTACAAGCACGGGGAGCAGCTTGGAATGGGAGAAGCAGGTTCCCACTAAGCAAGCCCAACATGGGGCCTGCCCCCCAACCCCTGGACCCTGGGATCATGACCTGTGTTGAAGGAGAGGCTTAACTGACTGAGCCACCCAGGTACCCCTACACTAGAGTTTTTAAAAGCAGTAATAGATGATGGAGGACAAGAGAAGAAAGGCTTTAAAATTCTGAAAGGAAATGAATTTTAACTTAGAATGTTACGTTCAACCAACATGTCAATCATGGTAAAAGTTAAATTAAAAACATTCTCAATAAGCAAGTACTCAGAAAAACTACAAGTTTTTGATTCCCTCAATGTCCTAGTAATTCCTTTGAGACTACTCCTTAAAAAGAAAGAAAGAAGCAAAAAAGAGAAACATATGACATCCAGGAAGCAATAAATACATTATCAGAGAAGGGCGGCTGGGTGGTTCAGTTGGTTAAGCAGCTGCCTTCAGCTCAGATCAAGATCCCAGTGTTCTGGGATAGAGGCCTGCATCCAGTCCCACATGGAGCCTGATACTGAGCAGGCATCAGGCTCCCGGATCAGTAGGGAGCCTGCTTCTCCCTCTGCCTCTGCTCCTCCCCCTCACTCATCATTTGCTCTCCTGTGCACGTGCTCTCTCTCTCAAAATAAATAAATAAAATCTTAAAAAAAAAAAAAGAAAAATTATATACATTATCAGAGACTCTAAGGATAACAGCTATGTAACAGTGCTTAAGACTAAACAGTCCAAATTGGAGCAGGATAGAAAGATGGAGTACTCTGGGAAGGATACTTCTGGGGAAACTGGGAGCTATGAATTAATAAATCAGGGAAAATTAAGTTCAGGCACACAGACCACAAAACAAATGAAATATTAAAAAGCCGAGCAAGTTTTAAAGAAAGGAAAGATAATGAGTATATCATTTGATCTATAATTAACAATACTTATATTTGACATTTGATAGAATCACCTAGACATTAATTCTTGGGGGAGGAGAAATGGCAGGGTGAGTTAAGGGAATTGAATCCTCATGTACCAGAATGTATTACTATGTAATGTATTACACATTATGCATGTATAATATATGTAATCCTAACATATCATAGCAGCAAGTAAATATAGATAAGGTCTAAAATTTATAAATCAAAAAACAGCAATAAAGTAATATTTTTCACGGGAAAGTAGAACCAAACCAAAAAAAAAGAAAAAAAAAAAACTAGCTAAGAAACAATTTGTTGCCTTAACAGAAGTGTGAGAGAGTGAGCTATAAATACGCCATGTTAGCCTGGAAAGAGAGAAGGAAGAGAAAAGTTTTGTAAAAAGTGTTTACATTCTCTCTATCTCTGAAAAAAACCTGCTATATATTCTAATTTGAGGAATTTGTCTTTATTATGTAATCATTCCAGCTGAGCTTCCTGAGGATGTTGGCTATCCAGTACAACAGAAATATAACAAATCAAATAATTCTGATTAGGAATTGAGAAAGCAGAATCATTTACTCAGCAAAAAGTAAATATGTATATTTTATACTATAGAATTATTGCATTTTATTAATTTTAAATATAAAGAGTTGTACAAATTCAGAAAGATGCCAAATACTACTTTTTGTTCAAGCTGTGTTTGGGAAAAGTGATTGATTAGATAAGGGATTGCTGAGTATCCATGTAAAATAATAGTAAGAATAATATTAACTATAGCCAATGAAATCATTTAATACTGAATACAACTATGGGGTACCTGGGTGGCTCAGTCAGTTAAGTGTGCAACTCTTGATTTTGACTCAGGTCATGATCTCAGGATCATGAGACTAAGTCTCAAATTGGGCTCCACACTGGGCATGGATGGAGCCTGCTTGGGATATAGAAAGAGCATGAGTGGGACTGGAGGGAGAGGGACAGAAGGAGAGGGAGAGAGAGAGAATCTCAAGCAGTGTATGTATGTATGTATGTGTGTGTGTGTGTGTATATATATATTTTTTTTTTTTTAACTGAAAACAACTTCAAAAGGTGGACACTTTCATTATTCTCACTTTAGATGAGGAGACTATGGCACAGAATTTCAGAGACTTGCCCATGGCCTCACCGATGGTAAGTGGTGGAACCATAATTCAAACTGTGGTGATAGGGATGAGGAAGTGATGGGCCAATATACTGTGCACTATGTCTTGAACTCAATCAGTATGCACCTGAACAGCTTTTCTCTAAAACCTGTCTCTTCTGTATTATTTATCTGCACAATCCTATAAGGCAAAGCTCCTGAATAATTTCAGACTCAGACTCACTGCTCTCTTTCCTTCTTGTTCCTCCCCACACTGACAATCTTCAACTTGGCCTCATTCCACTGCCTTTGCATCACTCCTTAGCTGTACTTTCTGCCTTACACTCCTTCCTCAATCTCAATTTCTAACCTACCCTTTTTGTTGACACGGGAATTAGGTCCTTAACACAACTCCTTTCATTCATTGCTTTCTTGATATTTATTAACTCTTAACATTTCCATGACGCAGTCTTCTTAATCTGTTCTTATCTAATTCCTAAATAGCTCTATATCAGGATCATCAAAATTCTGGATGGTCCTCTATTTCAGTGTCTTCAGGCTTTTTTTTTTTTTTTTTTTTTTTAATCTATTCTCTTGGCTCAGAAAGCCATTCTTCTGTTTCTTGTGCTATGGAAATTCTGTTCATCTTTCAAGCCTAGGTAAAATATTGATTTTTTTTTCTTTAAAGCTTTCCTCTAGCTCTTGCTAAGTTAATCTTCCTTTTAATTTAATTTGTTTTCTTTGCATATGTTATATTTCCATACCATGGCTTTATAACTTCATTAATATGCTTTTCTCTTCTAGCTCATTATCATATTTGGTTTTCTATGCTGCTACGTGAAGGTGCTCATCAAAATCTGCTGCAGGGAGCATGGTTGAGTAACAGCTCCTGCTAGGAGCCTTCTAGATCTGCCTGTGAGTTCTTGTCCAAGCCACGCTTCACTCAGGCTGCTCATAGCCAATGAGGAGTAAGCACTCAGGCTCACTCCTCTGAGATGCAGCACTCATTAAATAAACAACTTTGGGCTGGCCAGAGTCTTTAACTTTTCCTACTCCATCCTTTTTTCTTCCCTCTCAACTTCACAAGGATCAAATCCACTCTTTCCTCCTTGTCTGGCTCCCTGTCCCCTTTCCTGCACAGGTCTAATTCTCTAGTAGGATCTGCCTGCTTCTTGAAGGATTGAAGTAATACTCTGACTTCTTGAGAAGAAGATCTGTTTCTTATTTAAACTTGAATTCCCTGGGACCTAATATGGTAGTTTGCATGTAATGAGCACTTGTCAAACATTGTCAGTCATGGTCTCCTATAGAAATAGAATACAGAATCACTGTTACTAGAATTTAGATGTTTTTAGTGGATATGGACCAAAGTATCTGGACCTTCTCTTCAAAGTGTTTGTTTTGTGAGTGTGAAAAGACAACCACTATAGAGCATAAGTCATCCAGTGTTGTTTAGTCATTTCAGTGAGTAGCATTCTTCCAGTATAAAAGAAAGAAAACCCAATTTAAAATGGTTCTTGAAGATGTATAAAATAAATATATTAGCACATACTTTTGAAAAATCTAGAGGTGTTTGTTATCAGACAAACAGTTGGACACAGAAGCTCAAATAAACTCAAATCCAGTCTCATACTTCCCATATATAGATTATATTTTCTTACTGATTTTTATATTTTCTCTGACATGTGACATATTTTTTCCACACATGAAGGACCTAAGCCACCAGCAGATTCAAGCTTACATCCTTTCTTCTTAACAACAATCAGTGATAGGATATGAAGGAGAATGAGGTGGGTTAGGGAGACTGAAAAATAGAGAGGAAGAGAGACCAGACAAATCTTATTAATCTAATAGCTACTGATTAGTTCTCCTGCATCAACTTTGTCCACTATGTATAGACTACTCACTGGTTATGGGTGGACGAGTTAATAATTTGTAGTTACACAGACCTGACATCATCTATATAATTACACAGCTGCTTCAAAGACTAAAAAGATGTCTGATAATCTCAAGGTGTAGACCATCAAGCACTGGGAATTTTTGCAGAAATTCACCCACAGGTATAGTTTTAAAAGCATTCATTAGAAGCTAAGGCTAACCAGAGCAGTTGGACCTTTATGCTATATTGTAGCTATATTTAGTCACCTCTTTGGTAATGACAAGTTTTGCCATGTGAGCAGTATATTACCAGGTTTCTTCAGAGCTCCTGCTAGCTGTAGGTTCTCCTCTCACTCTTGGAAGTTAGAGATGTGCTGAAGCCCTGACAGCGAGCACTGGTTTCCCATGCCCTCTTCCAGACAGATTGTTCCTCCAAGAAATCTCAAGCCTTTCTAGTCAAGTGTGTTCTCCTGCTTCTGTCCTCAGAGCCTTGTCTATGTTTTTGCTTATATTTTAATTTAAAAATTAAAATTCTGAATGTTATAGATCAAAAGTACCTTGAGGATTTAGTCACCTGGCTTGTTACTATGATTTGGTAACTGACTGAAATTCAATGCAAGGTGGGCTTTTTTTGCTTCTTAAAAAAACCTTGGTTATAAATGATGGTCATTCAGCCACAGTTGTTTTGTTCTTCAGGGCCAAAAGCAAATGTTACTTTTGAAGATTAAAATGGACCTTTGATTCCACTCTAATCATCTACCACTGCCTTGGATTTCTAGAACCCCATGAATGTTTTGGGAAGAGGGGAAAAAGCAGCCTAGTATGTCATCTGCTTTGCTTTTGTAGAGAGTAAATACAGGGTGGGGGAAGGAGGCATGTGGATGTAATTTCTACCTTCCTTTCCAAAAAAAAGAAAGAAAAGAAAGAAGGGAAGAAGGAGGATGGAAAGGAGGAAAAAGGTAAGGGAAAAGAGAGGAAAGGAAGATAGTTAAGGAGGACAGTTAAGTATTGTGAGAGAGGAAAAGCTAATCTGAAACTAAAAGAGTAAAAGAAATATGAGCGGGAGACTGCAAACACGAAAAATCCATTCTGGCGTTAGTGAGACTGTGATTACAAGCATGGATAAAGTCAGCTGCAGAGTTAGTAGCAAACTCTACTTCCCCCAAGGTCATGCTGCAATTCTAAAGTTATCGAAATAACTCACCCCTTTGAGGCACTACTGCTTCCTTACCAGTGATACACCCAGCTCTGATTCACTGATCATGACTGAACCCAGATCAGTTACCCCATTACTAACCTGCTCTCACTACTGGCAACAATCAGTCCAGAACTGCCCGTTGGTCTCCTCTAGCTTCCCCTCAGAAAGACCAACCAATCCAGTGTCAGTCACCACTTCCTGTGGCCTCCTTGGACTCTTTCAGCGCAGCTCTCTTTTACAAAGAAAAGCCTTCCAATTCCATCTTAGAGTGGATTCCACTGTTACTCTGGAGTTCCCTTCCTTGTTATAGAAAACAAGTAAACCTCACTTTGTTGTACTACTGGTTTAGTTTTTGGTTGTCTTTAACTCCTTGACATAAATGATCAAATAATGTATTAATTTATTGTCTTCTGCTTGCTCTATAATACTTCATATTTACTAATAAACTTTTTAAAAAATGAAATATTTTTATATAGCTAATAAATTCAATTTGTAATTGTGATTAGTCAGGCCTTTAAAATGTGTATAAATGCAGTTTATATAATTTTAAGAGTATTATTTAAAATCACATCCTGGGGCATGTGGGTGTGTCGGTTAGGCATCTGACTCTTGGTTTCAGCTCAGGTTGTGATCTCAGGATCATGAGATCAAGCCCCAGATGGGGCTCTATGCTCAGCACAGAGTCTGCTTCGGATTCTCTCTCCCTCTCCCTCTGCCCCTCCCACTTGTACTCTCTCTCCCTTTCTCTCTCTCTAAAATAAATAAATAAATCTTCAAAAAATAAAATAAAATCATATTCTAAATGCATTTCTCAGTTAAGCATTATAAATTAGAATGCTAAGATTAATCTATTTTAAGTAAATTATTTTAAATATTGCACATACATTAAAAATGAACACATTCTCTGTAACAGAAAATTATTACTACTAATGATTTGCTTATTCATTTTGATATTTGTTTCATTTTTACATTCTAAAATATATCACAGCAAAGGAACAACTATGTTATAAGACTAATTTTAAGTGAATAGCCAGGTGATATGTTTGTGGTTATCTACCAAAGCAAATTTCCTTCACTTTTATTGATGTATATCATACATAAAGACAGTGCTCACTTTGGCAACACATATACTAAAATCATACATAAAGACAACTTGACAAAACCTAAATGCATAGTTCAATGAATTCTCACAAAATCTATGTGACCAAATAATCAACACACAGAACTAGAAATAGTATGACCAACAATGTGGAAGATGCTTTATACACATTCCAGTCAACAGCCCACAAAGGAAAACATTAGTGTCCTCTATCACCATAGATTATCTTTTCCTGTTTTTAACTTAAAATCAATTGAAACATGCAGTATGAAAATACCTTTTCAGTTAGCTTAAGTTTCATATAGACCAGAGAATTTGCCCAAGATTCAGAATTTGAGATTCTTGCCTCCAACACGGACTGGACCCATTGAGTCCTGTTTATAGATGTGATAACAGAAATTCCTTAACTCCAAAGCCTTAGTTAACTTTGCTTGCAAAGCTCACAAGCCTAGCTTTTAAGTTATATCCAATTACCAAGTGCTTTTATGAGAAGTCTGCAATCCTAAAGATTAGATTATAAAGGAATTTCTGTGTGGCATCAGCTGTACATGCTTTTCTTCCTTTTAATATATCTAAAAATATTTTTTTTAAGATTTATTTTTTTATTTGAGAGAGAGAGAGCACATGAGTGTGAAGATAGAGGGAGAAGGAGACAGAATCTCAAGCAGACTCCTCATTAAACACAGAGTCTGATGTGGGGCTCAATCTCACAACCCTGAGTTCACAACCTGATCCTGAGCCAAAACCAAGAGTTGGTAGCTCAACTGACTGTGCCACCTAGGTTCCCCTCTCCAAACATCTTCTAACTGGATTCTCTGTAGTTTTCAAAGCTTTTTGGTTCTATGGCCACACTTTCAGGATCCATTTAATAAGTTTCTCAGGCAAGTTTTTCTAACAATTTCCTTCTCTGTAAAAAACAGTTAAATAATATTATATATTTATAGGGTTGTTGTTTAAGACTGAAAGAGCTAAGGTATATAAGCATTCATACAGTGCCTAACCCACCATAAATGGTCAATAAGTAATTTTTGTTATTAAGAATGACACCCTCTCTTCACTCATTAAAACGCTAAGAATTTATTATGGAATTGAAAATAATTGTGCATTCCCAAACATAATCTTAATTATCATAACATTTTTCCCTAACAGTTTTAATTAAACCTGCCTGAGCAATTATGTATAATTTGCATATGTCCTGATATTTTGCTGAAATAGGGCCTATACAAAGTTGTAATTTATTCAATTGGGAAGGGAAAATTACAATAGAAAATAGAGATAATTTTTGTATGCATTGCTTGACTTAATTAAATAACATTGTGCAAACACTGTGCTTTTGTTAAAGTTCTTTATCCAAAGCTACAGTACAAAGGTACTGTAGTTTTTAATATATTTCTTTAAGTCGTTAGGGAGATTACATGCAAAGAAATGGGCAAAACACTAAAATGATGAACAGAAATTAAAACGTAGTTACACATATTAATGGAAATATCTGTAACTTCCTTGTCAGAAAAACAGATTTGCATCAGTCACTAGCCAAAAGTATCCAAAAATGACTAAAGGATGATTAAAATGTTTAAAACATAAACTCAATACAAAGTCTACAATGTGAATGAAGGTCTGTTAATTTATGATTTACATAACTTATTCTAAATATTTGTTCTTTTAATCTCATTAGATTTTTTTATTTCTTTTCAGCGTAACAGTATTCATTGTTTTTGTACCACACCCAGTGCTCCATGCAATCCGTGCCCTCTCTAATGCCCACCACCTGGCTCCCCCAACCTCCCACCCCCCTGCCCCTTCAAAACCCTCAGATTGTTTATCAGAGTCCTTAGTCTCATGGTTCACCTGCCCTTCCAATTTCCCTCAACTCCCTTCTCCTCTCCATAGATTTTAATCAGAGAATGCCTTATGAATTGTTTCATTAAAATTATACTCTAAAATGATGTCCAGCAAATGAAATATGAGGAAGCCTTAATTTATATAATAACTTTCTATAAACTCCATAAAATGTATGCAAATAGATGGGAGATCTGGGCACCATCAAGGTCAGAATGATATCAGGTTATATACCCTTTTAAGGGAGTCATCTCACTGGATTATCTGGGGCTCACAGACTCAATGCATTCCCCTAAACTATAGGAGGAGCCTGGATGAGAAGCAATAAATGGCAGTTTGGCAACAGTTTTAGTTCATATGAATAGGATTCCCTTGGTTATACTATTCATACAAGTAGGGGAAGAGAAAGACTTCTGATTCTGAAGGATTAATCTTGGTCTGAATGTATCATTTTTAACATTTTCTGCCTGCCTAAATAATGAGAAAGGCAGTCCTCATACATGACAGGGGGAAAAAAAATCAAATAATTATATATTATTTGTATATGTGCTTGTATGATTTGGAAACATTTTAATGATTTTTAATTAATTGGAATACAAATTTAAGAATTTTAACATTTTGAGAATATACAAACTTTGACCAACAATAATAACAAATAATAAAGTTAGAACAGGAAAATTTGAACCAAGAAAATACCTAAATTTGAGACCTGTGTATGCCACTAATTTACTGTATGAACATGTACAAGTTATAAATTCAATGTACCTGAGATTTTTCTACCATTAAAATTGAGTCAAATTCAATTCATACATTATTTGCCAAAAACTAATTGAATGTTAATCACTTTCCTAAGAGGTAAGAAATGAAAGACCAATGAGGAAAGAAACAAAAAATTTATTTTCACATAGTGCTTTTTAGAGTTGACATGTATGTCACTTACCAGAGAACATGGAAAATGACTGACTGACTCCTAGAAATCCTAAAACTGGTTAAGAAGAAGGTTCACCTCACTCATATGTAAAAAGGGAAAGGAAAGGGGAGGGAAGAGGGGAAAGGGAAAAGGGAGGGGAGAAGAAGGAGGAAAGAAGGAAGGAAGGAAGGAAGGAGGGAAGAAGGAAGGAAGGAAGGAGGGAAGAAATTACCTGGGGACATTTAAAACTCAGAAGATTTCCTAAAAAAAAAATCTGGAATTCTTGACTTTTCTTGGGGAATCAAAACATCTAACTGAATTGAACTCCTATTACTGCATGGCCACATTCTGCTAGAGATAACTAGATCTTCATTTAAGAAAGGAGTAAAGCAAATCCAAACAGAATAAAAAGAGAGGACATGAAATAGCATGGTTCATTCAGGTCAATCAAATGTGTCAGGATCAGTGGATAAATCCATGGGGAGAGATGACACTAGAGAAATGAACACATAACAAGGTTAGGATTAGCCTCATTTTTGGCATTTCTATCATGGGAATAACTATTTGAATTTAAGATTCAAATTTATTAGCTTTAACAATAAAATACCATAATGCACTTAGCATTTAAAAAGTTTCCCTTATAATCCTAAAAATTGAATACTTTAAAATAGACATGTAAGTTTTTAAAATCTGGTGCAAGTCCTCTTTTGGATATTATTTCTCTGTTTAGAAGAACATGGGCAAAATAAACATATCCCTGTGTACCAATATGAGAGTTATTCTCCATCAAGGATCACTTCTACACCCAGGGTCTTTAACCTATCTATAAATCATGTACTTATTAGTTCTCTATCTTACAGAAATACTCAGAATATTTCTGAGATGTCCTCTCTGAAGAGCACTAGATTCCTTATTAACTAATGAAAGATACTCAAGGAGTCACGAAATAGATGTATGAGCCTAGGTTCTCCAGAAAAACAAACAAACAAAGCAGAATGGGATCTATATGCATTTATTATATATATATAAAGAGACTTATTATAAGAAATTGGTTCACATGGTTATGGAGGTGAAAAATTCCCAAGATCTGCAGTTGGCAAGCAAGAAACACAGAAAAGCCAATAGTATAGTTTCAATCTGAGTCCAAAGGCCTGAGAATCAGGAAAGCTGATGGTATAATTTCAAGTATGAGTCAGCATCTCCCAATGTCCCAACCTGAAAACATCTGCAGAAAATGAATTCTTCCTTACCCTGCCTCTCCTTCTATTCAGATTTTCAGTGAACTAGAGGAGGCTCTCTCATACTGCAGATAGCAATCTGCTTTACTCAGCCTACCAATTCAAAGAAAACACAACAAAATCAACAGCTAACAGACACATCCAGAATAATGTTCGACCAGATACCTGCACATCATGTAGCCCAGTCAACTTGACATATAAAATTAATCCTCACATATCCACCCCTTGTCAATTTGGCACCTTATATGTCTCCTTAAAGCATACTGAATTTCTGAATGAAGATAATAATAACAAGGTCCTAATTCTGCCTAATGATACGTAATACAATTACCAGTTTACAGCTGAAAACACCATTAGTCTGTTCCCCAGGAAAGGAAGTAAAGTCTTTAAGTGAAGTGTACTTTTCTCCTTTATAACTTAAATTCATGATGTAAATTTATTTTTTTAAAGATTTTATTTATTTATTTGACAGACAGAGATCATAAGTAGGCAGAGAGAGGAGGAGGAAGCAGGCCCCCTGCGGAGCTAAGAGCCCGATGTGGGGCTTGATCCCAGGACCCTGGGATCATGACCTGAGCCTAAGGCAGAGGCTTTAACCCACTGAGCCACCCAGGTGCCCCCATGATGTAAATTTAATAATACTAATGTCCTAGGACATAACTGATACATCTTGTGTTAAATAAGGGAAAAGGAAAAGGAAGAAAACAGAAGTTTGCTTACTACAGACACAGACATAGTCATAACAAAATAAGGAGGAAATACTCATGACAAGTACATTCCTCCTTTCTACAACTGGTCATATGACTGCAACTATATATATAACTACCTTCATCCACTACCTATTCCACATTCCCTTTACCTTCAGCAAGCCTCTCAACTGATTGTGGGTCTTTGCATGGTTAAGTGACCTAAAACTTCATTCCTGAAGGTGTCGGGCCTTAGTAATCCTGCCTAGATTGGGTTGTTATTTTTCACTAACATTAATTACAGGGTATAGTAATAATAAGGAATGCCCTATAGGATTTCCTAAATACTCTTCCTTACTTTCACTGTAGAGTAGCAGTCCAATTTCCCTTTGATAGTATTAATCACTTCAGCCAGCACAATAACTCCCTTTTTTGCCTATGGATTCAAAGATTGGAAGCCTGAAGGAAATAGGTTAGAATCAGCTCCCAGTTTACTGGAATCATTATTGTATTTCCTGGTGGGAACATTCCTCTCTTTGAAAGTAAGACCTCTAGGCAAGTGGAACACAAAGTTTTGGAAACAGGAAGCAAACATTTTTTTTACTGGGTCACTATGGGAAAGGATGAGTGGTGCCACTCCCATTCCTGCCCTTTGATTCCTGGACCCATGACTCCTGGCTCTGGTAGAAACAGCACCAAAATGTGGATGCTGATTCAGATCACATACAGCTATCTGGGGAACCCCGGCCCAGCTCTGCAAGGTACCATCAGCTAGCTGACACTGAACTTGAGCCTTCAAAACACCATTTCCCCAATCTATCAAACTAACTGCTTTCGGATAGTGAGGAACATGGGAAGACCAGTGAAATTCCATGAGCATGAGCTCATTGCTACATTCTTTTAAAGTGAAGTGAATTCCTTGACCCGAAATAATTCTATGTGAAATAGCATGATGGCAGGTAAGGCACTTAATAAATCTACAAATTATGTTTTTGACAGAAGTATTGCATGCTAGAAGGCAACTCCATATCCAGAGTATATGTTCCAGTAAGAAGATATTGCTGCTGCTTCCATCATGAAAGCAGTCCTTGTAACCAACTTGCCACCTGGTCGCCAGTTCATCATGCCTGGGAATGGTGCCACTCAGAGTCTCAGTGTCAGGCTCTGCAGCTGGCAAGTCAGATACTCAGCAGGGACTGCAGCCAGGTC
The DNA here is from genome assembly GCF_902655055.1 of Lutra lutra. Lineage (NCBI taxonomy): Eukaryota > Metazoa > Chordata > Mammalia > Carnivora > Mustelidae > Lutra > Lutra lutra. The sequence goes on along the minus strand of NC_062279.1, from coordinate 76,844,337 downwards.
AGCCATGAGTGGAAACCCATATTGCTGAGCCCATGCATAATCTCTATCCCTGCCATCATGTCCACTTTATACATGAAATTTCTGGGTGATGATAGGGGTGGCTGGGGAAAGAGGTTGACTGGTATCCAGAAATGGATCATCTTTCCACTTGATTATTAAAACCTGCTCTGCTGAGGTTACTGTCTGATGTTCAGTCATGTAGGACACAAACACCTTCACATTTTTTTCTCCAGAGAGAGCCATCCACATAGTCCTCTTCCTCAAATTTTCTGTCACCATTTTCCCAATCATGTTCATTCCAAGGCCTTGACCGTTCAGTCAAACCATTGGCCAAACCACATGAATCAATATGTAATACACACCTCACTACTTTTTCCATGCAAAGGGAATAACCAGGTGTAGTGCTCAAAGTTCTTCCAGCTGGGAAGATTTTCCTTCATTACTGTCCAGAGGTATCCCAGAAAGACGCAGGAGTATTGCAGCTGTCCACTATCAGGTGGTGCTTGCATATCATACAGAACCATCTGTAAACCAAGCCCAAACCTGCTCTTCCTCTGTCAACTGATCATACGGGACTCCTCATGAGGCCATAAGAGAAGGCTAGGAGAGACTTCAGGGCCTGCCCAGGCTTGATATATACATATTATATATATTATATGTATTATATTACACATAATATACATGTTATATAATGCATAATATAATATATATTATATTATACATGCAATATATGTAATATATTATTTAATGTGTATATTAATATACATATTAATAATATGTATTATATATAATATATAATTTATGTATTATACACACACACACACACACACACACACACACATATATATCACCTCCATTTGATGATAGAATATTGCTATGCATACCGAACATTATTTCTCGGTGAGTCAGATTACACCCAGTTCGTGATAGGTAATATGTAGCTTAGGTTGCTAGGTAACTTGGTGATCCATGCTTAGTATTCAGTCTCTACTAACACCCAGTAGCAAGCCAAGAGATGTTTTTCAAAAGAGGAATAGTTATCTGCAAAGGATGGCAGGGCTTTGATCCAAAATCCAAAGGGATGAAACTGTGATTGACTTGTAAGGGCCTACCAAGGTCCAAATAATATCCCTGTATACCTGCATGCTCCATTAGATCTGGATCACATGGCCCAAGGAGTAAAGCAGTTTACACAGCAGCCTGGACCCGTTGCAGAGCCTTCTCTTGTTCTAGGTCCCATCAAAACTCACAGCTTTTCAGGCCACTTGATAAATAGGCTTATAACATGCATAAATGAGGAAATAAGTTACCTCCATGTGAGGTGAGTGGAGGATGGCTTAGATGTGGAATGAGTATTAAGGAGGGCACTTGTTTTGAAACCAATATTGTACTTTTTGTTAACTACCTAAAATTTAAATCAAGCAGTTTAAGCTAAACAAAAGTCAATACTCTTTCAGGAAAAGCAATAATTTTTTTTTTTTTTTTTTTTTTTTTTTAGTTTTTGGACCTAAGAGATTAAGTAGATTTAAATTTAACATTAAAAAAATTGCTAGTACAAAATTCTCTGGCATTGTTGCAAAATCATAGTACCTTCTATAAGGTACAAAAAATTTTTCTTCCAAGGTTAGTGTGGATGTCCTATTATTTAATTCTGCCTGTTTCCTAAATGATTAGTACTGTAATAGACCAAATGAGATCTTTCTGTACTTATTTTTTGTTTGTTTCAGTATTTAGCAACTGATGATGTGCACTCAGTATAATGAAGCTTGATACTGCAGATCCTAATTTCTGAGGTAATTTAAAATGTAATAGGAAGACAAATTTCAGTAACAAAGATGAGTTATCTTTATAAGGAAATACATAATAACTCCTTCTTTGGTACAATCTTTAATAAGTTATTTCATTTTAAACAAACATAGATGTTTGATTTCAAAAATCCTTCAGCCATATTGCCAATTAATCAAAATTTACTCTAAATGGCTTCACTTTGGTAAATCTCTACATTTTTACCGAAGCCACCCTTCCTATTATGCTTCCAAAATCAGAGAGACTTCAGGCAGTAGTCTAAAGATTTATACCAAAGTGAGGTGAAACATAGTGATAAATTTGAATTTTAAAAAGGAAACCTGTACTGTATCATAAAGAATTTATTTGTTCACTAAATATTTTTTTAATAGCTTTCGGAATTTTATTTTTCCCAAGTAGTGTTCAGATATACATTCATTTTTATTTGTGCTTTCTTTGACAACTGAAGTAAGAACTCTTTTCTAATTAGACATAAATCAGGTTTCATTGGCTCAAGTCCACAGACTACAAACCAAAAATCATGACTAGGTCATGATTCTCAGCCAAAGGTGTTGGTGTCATGTGGATTTATATTGAGGTCTTCAAGAGAACTACTAAATTTTCCGGAACATATAATGTCCCAATAGTGCAAGAGTCAGGGAAGATTAGAAATACGGCATCGGGGTTTTCACGGATGGTGTGCCCTTTACAGAAAGGTGCATCCATGATAGGCTCAAAGCTTTTTTTTTTTTTTTTTAAAGATTTTTTATTTATTTGTCAGAGAGAGAGGGAGAGAGAGCAAGCACAGACAGACAGAATGGCAGGCAGAGGCAGAGGGAGAAGCAGGCTCCCCGCCAAGCAAGGAGCCCGATGTGGGACTCGATCCCAGGACGCTGGGATCATGACCTGAGCCGAAGGCAGCCGCTTAACCAACTGAGCCACCCAGGCGTCCCATAGGCTCAAAGCTTTTTAAGCCTCAAATCATACCCAGGGCTTCAGTAATCAGGAGGACTGCAGAATCTATTATGTAAATTTAAGTGAAATACTTGAATTGAAAGTAAAATTGGCTCCTCTAACTTTTAAATGGAAGATGCTCTTCTCTTTATTATGATCTAAGTCGGTTTTAAAAGTAACTTTCAGTTACTAATGGGCTCTATAAAAATTCTGTTGGGTTTAATAGTTTACAATAGTTTTATTCACATTTCTATTCTACTTCCCTCCCTGTTCATTCTTCCCATTATTTCCCCAAACCCTTCAGATAGGATAACTGCAATTAGAAGTGACGGAATGAAAATAGATTAATTTCCTTTTACCTCTGACACTGACAGTTCTCAGCCAAGAAAAGATTGGTAGAATGTAAGACTTTGACATCATTTATTTTTCTCTCTCTCTCTCTCTTTTTTTTTTCTTTTTTGGGCCTTCCGTTAAATTCAAGGTGAAAGAGGTCACTGGTGATACAAAAGAGTATAGTATATTTAATTTCTGACAAAAGCTACAACCCCTGCATATGTCAGTCACTGATAAATAGAATTTATAGACTTATAAACCATTTGTAGATGAAAAAAAAAAGAGGAAGAGGAGAGTGTCTAAGATGGTTACAAAACTGGATAAACATGATGAAAGGATAATATTACTTCGAGGGAAAAACTGAATAAAAATAATTATTTAATGATGAATATGATAAAGTTTGTTTCAGTAAGAAAATCATTAAAAACCATTTAGGAATCTATGATGAAATGATAAAGATTTGGATGTAACTTATATTCTCAAATACATAAGAGTTAACTGATTCTTTTTCAAGAATATTTTATGATATTCTAGATTTTCTCAATTTTATTCTAAGGTCTAAAATATAGATCAGAGTGTTTAGCAGCCCATGGTGATGCTGTTTTTTCCTCTCTTTTGATGTTTTTGATGTCTTTTCATGTGGTATCATAAGAGGGTGAAGGCAAAGGATAATATGAATTTTAAATTGTTTTAAACATTATTGATCTCTGAGTGAATTGCTTTATATCAAATTATAAGTCTTATTTCCAAAAATCTTTTTTTCTTCTCTGTAAAATATTAGCCCAATTTTCCCCTTTCCTGAAACTTACTTTGAATTTAATTTGAATGCAAATCAGTGGTTTGGTTTTAATGGAAATTTAAGTCCTGGGGCTCCACTGCCCTTCTTTCTTGTCCTCTTTAGTCTCCTCTTTGTCAGTTTGAATCCTTCTTCACATGTCTGACACCTAATCCTGCTCCTTCCATCGTCTATCCTTCCAAATATTTTAGAAATATCTGCATAAGGATGTCCCACATCATTCACAATCATAATAAGCTAAGTCAGACTTCTCATGCGGAAGGTAGAAACTGAGTTAAGACACTAGGGCTGCCTGCCAAAGCCATTTCACTGTCTATTTTTGCATGGCTGTGCACTAACCATGTTTCTGTACATTTTTAAATTGCTGAGAAAAAAAAAGTGAAAGAGTAATATTTCATGGCACTTTCAAGAAAATTATATACAGTCCAAATGTTAGTGTTCAAAATAAGTCTTATTTGAAAAATACACATGCTGATATATTTATTTTTCTAAATATTTTATTTGTTTTAGGGAGAGAGCACGTGTACACATGCACATGGGGTGTGGGGGAGGGAGTGGCTGGGGAAGTACAAAGGGATAGGGACCAAGAGGGAAGGAGAGGGACTAACAGCAGACTCAGCATGGTGGGCTCCATCTCAGGACCCTTACATCATGACCTGAGACAAAATCAAGAGTCAGAGGCTTAATCAACTGAGCCACCCGGGTGTCCCATGTGCTGATATGTTTAAATATTGTCTTTGGTTGATTTAGTGCTACAAAGATAGAAAATTTACACCCAACAAATATATAAACTCTGTATATATAATATATACAAAGATATATAATGTATATATCTTTGTATATATTATATATAATATATACAAATATATATATAATGTATATATATACCAAATATATAATGTAAAAGATAAACATATGTCTTTTACATGTGTTTGGCAACCCTTGATGTAGAATACAAGTACGTAAGGTCTAGGATTTTCCTGCCTTATTCATTGTTGCATGCCCAGTATGACGGACAGAAGACAACATAATACACTGGACAGAGGACACTGTATACTTGTCTGCTTTCAAAAATATTTGTTCAAAGAAAAAAAAACAAGTACACAAATCTTGTTATCTAATTTCTCCATTTTATATCATTAATTTAAACTATAATAGTACAAAATCTGCCTCTTTTTAAAACTTCAACTCTTGTGCAAGTCTTGTTAGTTCTATCCCTGCATTCTGTCTTCTAATTTTCCTTTCAACTTTCAATTTCCATAGCCCTTGCTTTAAGTAAGGCCTTTATTCCATCAGACATACATCATAATCACTAAATGCCACAGCATTCATTGGCTATGCCATCAAACCACTCTCCATACTGCTACTCTCTGAAATTATTTTGCCAACTACTACACAATTCTCTGCATTCAAAAAGCATAAGATAGAAAAGGGGAAGTGGTAGATATAGTGGGGACTAAAAGAGGATAGAGATAGAGATGTGCTATTCTCTGAGCCCTTGCTCTGTGATGGTCATTTCCTCTGTTCCTCACAAAGATGCTACATGACAAATATTCTGAACCATATTTCTCATGTGGGGAAAAAAAATACTGATCAGAAAAATTGCCATTTGCCAAATACTGCATATCATGGAAACAGATGTGTTCACAATTCATAACTAATCCTTGCTCATTACAAAGCCTTTATTTTTAGTTTCTAAACAAACAGAAACTAATAGAAATACACCCCTTATATGTGAATACACCAATTATGGCGAGAATCACAGACAGAAAGGTTCAGGGCAATGACTGACAGGTGCCACAGTCAGCAGCAAATATATGGAGGAACATTGCCAGTGACCTCCAGGAGGAGTGGATTAGATGTGAGTTGCTCAACCTGAAGACATTCAAATCAAAGGTTGCAGCCGCTGCTGGCAAAGGGCATTATTGTATATTCAAGGACAGGTGAGAGAAAGGAAAACATGATTACACAGCCCCAGAAAAGCCTGAGAGAAGGCAAAGACTGTGACAAATGTATAAAACCCTATATATAATTGCCAACAAACAAGAACGCCAAAAAAATAGAAACAGCAAGCAGATATGCAACAATTCACTCCCTGATTTTTTTTATATGTTCCAACTTATATTATGTTCAGGGTCCAACAAATAATGATTAGTAGCTATTAAATTATAGTCTATTTGCTTATTGGGCCAGATTTCTTAATATTCCTGTATATTTTCAACATCTATAAAATGCTGGGGTTTAATTGTTCTATAAGATAGCCCTTAGTTCTTCATTCAATGGGATTTTGACACACTGATGTTAAAACCTGTTTTTGTATGGTAAAGAAAGCAATTGTTACGATTATGGTAACCTTAGAATTCTCTGTGTATGAAAATAGCAATTAGATTGTCATATATCTGTGTGCATACATATGTACTTAATATATAATTCATTTTATCAGCTATACACAGAGTAATATTAGATAATCTGTAACTTAACTATTCTATCAAACTTCTTCACACTCAATTTTTCTCCTCAAATAAATGATCGTATGCAATACGCAGTATTATAAGTTAACTCAGTCTAGATTGCAATTTGGTAGATTGTAGTTTTACACCAGTAAATTTAATAAATGCATACCTTAAAATTATTTTATTTCTGTAACATGAGCAACATTATTTTACCTACATATTCTTACTTGAGCCTCAAACCAAAGTATTAAGAGATGGGACCATAAATCTATTTCCTCAAAATCCTGAAGGGTAAGAATTTGGCTAAAATATATTTCATCCAGTCTTTTGCAGTTAGGGGAGAATTATTTGCCAGATCCATATCTAGTTTGATTCTGGTGAGGCTAGAAAAGTGATAGGATATGTATTTGTGGATAGTTTTTGGGATAAATCCTGCAATTGATATAACTACTCCTGCACTTAGAGGGGAGCAAGCATTTTTAAAGTCAAATCCATCCATGTATTAAGTAACTTGACTAGAAAAGATATAGAAAATTTTTAAAAATCACAAATTAAAAAAATATTAGCTTATAACATTCTCTATAGTGTTTCAATTAATGAGCAAAAATATGTTTTATAAATACTTTATGACCTCTCTCATATAAAACGTTGAACTCCTAAACTAGGGAACAGAATGGTGGTTACCTGGGTCTGGGGGCTGAGAAAAATGGGGAGATGTTGGTCAAAGGGTACAAACTTTCAGTTATAAGACAAGTAAGTTCTAGGAATCCAATGCATAACATGATAATTATACTAAATAATACTGTATTGTATTCTTAAAATTAGCTAAGAGAGAAGATCTTAAGTGTTCTCACCACACACAGAGGTGACTATGTGAGATGATGGATGTATTAATTAACACAGTTATGGTAATCATTTCACCATGTATCATTTCACCACGTATCATTTGATGATATTAAATCATCAAAGTGTATACCTTTAAAAAATCACATTGTACCGCCTAAATGTATGCAATTTTTATTTGTCAATTATACCTCAATAAAGCTGGAAAAATAATAAAACAGATTCATGCTCCTTCCAAAACAACTTTTTTAAACTATGTTTTAAACATTTACTATTGGGGTGCCTGGGTGGCACCCCAATAGTCTGCCTTTGGGGTTGAGCACCGCATTGAGCTCAGCGGGGAGCCTGTTTCTCCCTCTCCCTCTGCCATTCATTCTACTTGTGCTCTCTGGCTCTCTCTATCTTTCTGTCAAATAAATAAATAAAATCTTAAAAAAGTTTACTATAATAACTGAAAATCATATCAAGAATGGTAAATGCACTAATGAACTACCTTTCTCCTAACATATAAATTTTCCTCCTCATCTCCTTACTTATAAGAGGTGTTTTCAGGGTGCCTGGGTGGCTCAGTGGTTAAAGCCTCTGCCTTTGCTCCCATCATGATCCCAGAGTCTTGGGATTGAGCCCTGCATCAGGCTCTCTGCTAGGCAGGGAGCCTGCTTCCCTTCCCCTCTCTCTGCCTGCCTCTCTGCCTACATGTGATCTCTGTCTGTCATAAATAAAATCCTAAAAAAGAAAAAAAAAAAAAAAAGAGGTGTTTTCACATTTGGCTGCAGATGATGTTAGTCAACTTTCCCCTCTTTAGAAGTGAGTGCTTTCAAACAAAGGATTTCATAAAATGTTTTACAGGACTCTTTATAGTTTATTAATGTATTGTGGGGGGGGGGCTGGGAACTTGCAGTCTCATCTAAGAGACAGATTTATAATAAAAAAATATAAATCAGTATTTTAGGTATTATAATAAATATGGTGCTATAAAGGGACAACAAGGCACACACCAAAGTCAGTCAACAGAAAAGTTGTTTTTTATTTGTTTGTTTAAGATTCTAGGCTATTTAAGCTATCTGTTCAGAGCAACATTCTCACCTTGGAAATTACTTATAAGCAGGAAGTGAGTGTCAGAATAGCTAGTGATTTTTTTATTCTACAAATAAATGACTACTTCACAAATTCTTATTCTTTCCAAGCTAACTTACTCCAGGGATATGCAATTTGCCAAAATCATCCTATGTATTTTTCAATAGGATGGCCCCTGGTTGAACACCATTACCTTATACTTGAAATAAAGGAAGAAAACGTCTTGGGCTCGAAAGATAGATACTATTTGCTGTTTATGCTCTAAGGCAAAAAACTAATAGTATCCATTCATTTGTCCTTTCATTTAATATACTATGTGCTTGAGACTCTGCCCTGGCCTCATACTGTGCTTTTTTAGATTACACTTACCTAGAGGGGAAAAGCTAATTATTTACCCGCCTCTTTACTCAGGTAACTTTTGTTGGATTCACTTGACATTTCTCCAGCATTGGCATACTCTATTCAAGTTTCGCTTCTCTCCCCAGTATACTAGCAGGTTTAAGCAAAGATTTAAAAAAAAAAAAAAAAAAAAAAAAAAAAAAAAAAAAAAAAAAAAAAAAAAACCACTCAAAGGAGAGGTTAAACTGATGGTGGTCAAGTACTCCCTTGAGCCCTCTTGGGCTGTGGGTGGAGCGGTATTACAAAGACAATGAGGCTTGCTCACAAAAACAAAGGTATATGAATGTCACGTAGCAACCTGCAGACTGACAGGCTAGAGCCCCCACGCAGAGCACATACCGGCGATGCAGAAGGCCAGTAGACTTTAAGCCCACAGCTGCGCTGGTTCTCTGGGGGGAGCATCAACGACAACTCTCCGGGCTATGGAGCCTACATCCCGTGTAGTGCTTTAGTAAGATTACTTTTGCCATCAAAGAAAAAAAACTCTTTTTCCACCCACAGCAAAGAACTTCAGGTCTTAACTAACAAACTCACTGTTCCTGCTCAAAGGAGAAAAGAGTTCTGTTTAGTGACAGGGCGCATTTGTAAGGAGCGAGTTGAAATTTGCATTAGAATCTGGTTTTAACAGTTAAGAAGGTAATAACAGCGCAGTTTTTAAAGCAAACTTTCCTTCCTAAGCATTCACTTATCCTCAGTTAGATGGGACCTAAGAGATAATCTCCCTTAGAACCAGTGGGAAAGAAAAGCAGGTTCTCAATTACTGGGACTGTATTAAATATTCTGCTAATTATTTGTAGTTCCATAAGATATTCATTAGATTACAAGAAACATAACCATGTAATGTGGTTACTTCAAAGATCTCTGCCTTAAGAACAAGAGAAATATATTAGATCATACTGCTAAGCAATTTTTCTTGCTGACAAGGGTAATTTTTCACCAACAGCACTATATACAGAATAGCAACATAATGGGAGGATAGAGCAGATGCTAAAATTTAGTCAGACATAAATCTTTTTCATTTTATCTCCTTTACAACACAGGGAAGGCAAGAAGAAAAACAATTGCTCAGAATGCAAACATAAATGATGGGTGTCTCAAGGAGATTTAATATCCCAATATTGAGATCATATACATGTTACAGGATTGACATCTGGAAAAATAAATGGTGTTTAATATGATGACAGTAATTAAACGTCTGGCATTTTCCCCCAAATATCAACGTATAAAAACCAAAGGAATGAAATGATACTTAATCAATTTTGATAACCTCTTCAGACATGCAATTATTCAAGTTCCTATCTACATATTCATTCATGTAATTTGTAGAATCTAAGATATTTCCATTTATTATATCAATTAAAATGTATCATTTACTTAAAACTTTACCCCAAATTAAATATTCCACAAATCTTAATACTATCTCTCTGAGATCACTCTAATTCTCAGCCTTTTAATCTGTATATGTTCACACTGGGGCACAAGACTCAGGATCCCAAGATAAAACTTCATTTTCTTCATGAGCCCTTTTCCTAATACTCTGCTCCACATTGATTTTTCTTTTCTCTAAACTTTAAATTTATAATCATTAATCATACAACTTAAGTTATTTTCAATTTTATTTGGATGTAGCTTTCAATTTCTAATAATATTTAACTCCCTATTCTGTTGTAGACAGCAGCCATTTCAAAGATTTTCCACATCATTTAATATTCTCCCAATATCTAAAACAATAGACTGTGCATGACAAGATTGTTTTTCTTTTAGAAATAAGTTTATTCCAGTTGTAAAAATCATACCTGCTTAATATGAAACTCAAATCTCAATAGAGAAGCTTACAAAAAAGTAAAATCACCTTGAATCCACTACCAAAACCAATGTTAATATTTTAGTAAATACACTTCTAAACTTACTACTCTCTCCCTTGCTCTCTCTCCTGATCTACGTATCTGTGTTTATATTTTTCATCAACAGGATGAAATAATTATACAATAATGTTCCTTGAATGACTTGGTCATATTTACTTAACTGGTGCAGTATGGCAAATCTATATTTTTATTTATGCATATACATGCATACATATATACATGTGTATTTGTAATATTTCATATATATAATGTATATCACTTTTTTATGACACCAGTCAATGTGATTAAAAAAGTAACTTCTCAGGGCGCCTGGGTGGCTCAGTGGGTTAAGCCGCTGCCTTCGGCTCAGGTCATGATCTCAGGGTCCTGGGATCGAGTCCCGCATCGGGCTCTCTGCTCAGCAGGAAGCCTGCTTCCCTCTCTCTCTCTCTCTCTGCCTGCCTCTCCGTCTACTTGTGGTCTCTCTCTGTCAAATAAATAAATAAAATCTTAAAAAAAAAAAAAAAAAAAGTAACTTCTCTAGCTGGCAGCTGGGGGGAGGGGAGGCTGGAGGAGTGGAAAGTTACTGTTTAATCCATACAAAGTATCAATTACACAAGATGAAAACTCTTCTGGAGATAGACCGGGGTGATCGTTAGACAACAATGTAAATGTACTTAATGCCACTGAACTGTACACTTAAAAATGGTTAGGATGGTACATTTTATGTTATGTATATTTTATCACAATTAAAAACAGAAAAACTAGGGAATGAATTTAGACATTTCAACTCAGGAGTATCCGATAGCCTGGCTTCTTTCACACAGTACCTGGCTCTTACTAATAAGAGATTGTACCAGGCTTGAAATGAATCTGGGTTATGTATGAATATCTCAATATCTCCTATATACTAGGAATTTTATAACATTTTTTCTTCTGGAGAGGGAAAATAATTACGGATGTTACTAGAAAAAAATGTCTACAGTTATTGGAAAGAGCAAATGAAATTGGTTTGGATTAAACTTCTAATTTCTTTCCCTCACTGAAAACAACACACAATCAAAAAAAATCCTTTTACTTGTAAAGGCAGATATAGATGTTACTTGGGTCTTGGCTTTAAAACAGGGTGAAAAGAACTATATGGTTTTTTGTTTGTTTGTTTGTTTTTTTAATTTAAAGATTTTATTTATTTATTTGACAGACAGAAATCACAAGTAGGCGGAGAGGCAGGCAGAGAGAGAGAGGAGGAAGCAGGCTCCCTGCAGAGCAGAGAGCCCGATGCGGGGCTCGATCCCAGGACCCTGGGATCATGACCTGAGCCGAAGGCAGAGGCTTTAACCACTGAGCCACCCAGGCGCCCCAGAACTATATGTTTTAATAGGACTTTTTTTGGTAGCAGCATAAAAACAACAATAATAACAACAACCTGATAATTGGCTTATGCATTCAGGGAAACTCATTTCCTCAAGGAACTAAAGTTCAAGTTCAGTTTAATCAGGGCATTGGCTCATATCTCCAGGTTTTTTTTCATGTGCTAATTTCATCATTTGGTTGTATTTCCTGGTTTTGTACTAAAAGGCAGCAGTTGTTCCAGACTTCATAAACACCAACCATATTACCCAGAAGGAGACTGTGTGTGTGCCAGAGTTTCCAGCCAGTATTCTGAACTTTATTCTAAAATATTCATCACTGCCATGTAAATGCCATGGGTTGACTGACTTAGTCCCACATGAAATGAAGCAATCACTGGGGTGGTATAAACAAATTTCTGTGTTCATTTTAGATCAATTCAGGACTAATCCTATAGCTAAGTATAAAGTCATTCGCTGTTAAACAATGGACGAGTGTTGGCATCTTGTTAGTAAACAACCGTAAAGGCATATAGATACACATAATGGGTGTGATCCAAGTCACCTTATCTGTGGGGTAGTGTAAAGTCCACGACTAGAGAAATGAAGCAAAGAATGAGTCCAAAAATGGAAACAGGATGACAAGTAAATGAGGTAGCCAAAAATAAGATATTACATCAGAACCAATTTAATAAGGAGCAACAAGGGGACCCGCCAAAAGGGTCTAAACCTAAGGAGATTGCTCACAATTTCCCTGAAGACCCACTGTTTGACATAAGAGGTCAGAACATTATACTTGGGAGCTACTGGTTTCATTCTTCATTCATTCATGCAGTAAATATTTTTTGAATTATACCATGTACCCAATCCCTAGTGATAGCACAGTAAAAACAAACAAAAAAACTCTGCCTTTGGCACATACATTCAAGTAGAAATAGAGCACAAAATAAGTTAGAGAGAAAAAAAGGACCTGTCAGGAAGCATGTTTTATCATATTTTACATGAGATGGTTGAATATTGCCTTAATAAGAAAAAGATGCTTGAGTACAAAACATGAAGAAAGCACCCAAGATAGAACATCAGGCACAAAAGCACAATAGTGGGAGCTTGTTGGACATGTTCAAGAATCAATAAGGTCGCACTATGGTTGGGAGGAGATTGGATAAGAAAGAGACTAGTAGCACAAAATGCAAAGAGGCAGGGTAGCCACAACTCTTAGTGCCATTGGAAAGACTTTTTTGAGGTGACATGAGGAACATCTGAAGAGTTCTGAAAAAAAGCCATGTGATCTAGTTTATATCTATATCTATATCTATATCTATATATAAAGATTTTGTTTATTTGACAGAAATCACAAGTAGGCAGAGAAGCAGGCAGAGAGCAAGGAGGAAGCAGGCTCCCTGCAGAGCAGGGAGCCCGATGCGGGGCTCAATCCCAGGACCCTGAGATCATGACCTGAGCCGAAGGCGGAGACTTTAACCCACTGAGCCACCCAGGTGCCCCATCTAATTTATATTTTAAAGAATGGCTTTTATAGGTGGGTTAGAAATAGAATGCAAGGAAAGAAGCAAGGGTAGAAAACAAGGTAGGAAAGAATCAGGTAGGAAACAAGTAATCCAGGTGAAAGATGAAGATAGTTTGGACAAGTGTGGTAACCACAAGAGCAATGAAGAAAATGTTGGATTGTATATATTGATGATTGAATAGACAGAAATTCCTATTAGGCTTGGACATGGGATACGAAAGAAAAAGAAGAATCAGGGATAACTCCACATGTGGCCTGAGCAAAAAAGATCAAATTGCATTTGGAATATGTTAAGTTTGTGATGACCATGAGACATCTGTATGGAGATATTAAATAGGCAGCTGGTAAACAAATTTGTGTTCCCACAGGTAATCATATAGAGATTTTGAAGATACAGACATGTGGTTGACATACAGTTTTTAGATTAAATGATAGTACCACGGGTGTAGAAAAAAAGTAATTCAAGTCCTGTGTCCTGGGACTCTCCAACATGTACAGCTCAGACAGATGAGAAACAACTAGCAGAAGGGAAGTAAAAAGGGGTAGAACTGAAACAACAGAGGGGGAAAAAATGTTTCAATAGAGGGAGATCATCCATTTCAAACACTACTGATGGGTCAACTTCTTGCTCAATAGGTTATAGCCATGTAAAGACCACTGAAGACCTTGATAAGAGGTGTTTCAGTGGAGTGGTTATGGCATAAACCTGGTTGGGATGGGTTTCAAGAACAAATTCTAAGGAAAGATGGAAATAGCAAGTATCAATACATATGTGGATTTTTGCATTAAAAAATCAATGAAAGTGGATGTGAAACAATTATAGTGTTTCTTTTCAAGTGACACACAACAGGGTGCTTATACACTGATACAATAGTGAAGGGAGACTATATGAGGGGTTTGGTGAGGGGAGGGAGAGTGCCAACAGTTGCTGAGGTAACGTCCTTATACATTTAAACAACAAGAGGAAATGTGTTGTAGGGAGAAGGAATTCGAATGCACTTGGCAGAGAGCTGGTTGGATTTATTCATCAGTATGCTTTTAATTCAGGGAACATGCGGCCATCCATATTAACTGTTAGAATAAAAGATGACTTCCTTTATGAAAGAGTTTACAAATCATAATTTAATATTCAATACAAATAGATTTCATAATTTAATATATTCAGTAAAAATGACTATTTTTGAGGGGATAAATTTAAATATATAAGTGACAGAAGCTCATTTGACACTGAAAGAATAAAACATAAAAGGATTAATTGATAAAAACAAATCCAACAGGATTTGAATATAGATAACCAGACTATTAAATGTTAAACCAAAAAATGAAAATGAAATTATTTTATTCACGTGGGATAATCCTGTGAATAAAGGGAAGGGTTTTGTATATTAGGTTTAAAAAATGACACATAGAAACACCATTGAACTCAAGCTATTTCCCATTTGGCCTTTTGATCTACTTGAAAGAAAACATAACCATTACCTTTACCACGTGTTCTCAATACCAGGGAACAGCAAAATGAAAACACTAACCAGCCCTTCAATTACCCATCACTACTGTCATCGTGACTTAATTGGCTGGCAGCTACTATCCATGCCTACAAAGTAAAATAAAATACATAACAAAATATAGTTTGTTTATGACACAAATCCAGTAGACAGAAACTGGAGTGGACTGAGAATAAGATAACCATGGTATCTTATTCTGCACAGTAGTTCAATAACACAAGTTTAAACTTAAAAAGTTTAATCCAGATTCCACCCTTTATAGTTTTGTGGTCTTATACCACAAGCTTCTAGAAATTTATGTTCTTTAACTATAGCATGGTGATAAAACTACCTCATGGTGTGGTGGCAAAAATGAAATAAGATGGAATGACAGACTAAGTACAAAGCCCAGCATATACTAAGCTGTGTGAGCTATGTGATAGATGGGGCTCAGCTCTGGTGAGTTATAACTCTGAGCACCTAGCAATACATCCACTACATATTAGAAAAGTTGGAGCACAGCGTTTAAGTTTTGTTCCAATTCTATAAGTACAAGGCCCTACTAATGTTAAAAGTACCAGGTAAGTAAACATATCTGCTAAATTTTCCTATGGCCATTATCCTCCTATTAGACATGAAATCCCACAAGCCCAATGTACTATTTTTTGGTCACCATAAAAATTTATTTTAGGGGTGCCCTTTAATTATTCAAGATAGAAAATTATTTATTAGGTAACATTGCAATTAAAGAGTCTGAATTCATAAATTCATGTAAATTGTACATTTATAAACAATGAATATATAAATTAACTTATAATAACAAGTTCACAAAGAGAAAAATACAAAAGAACTCTTGTTCCAGAAGTGGATTCTGTGTATGAATATGACCTACATTCTTCAGACATTAGGAAAAAGCTTTATAAACTTAAATAAATAACAATTTAATTTTAAACATAATCCTAGCAGAAGTCCCATAATTTGAAGTTCTCTGGTTAATTGCTGAATCATACAAGATACTGCCCTTAATTCAGAAAAACAACTAACATAGAAAATTTTCACTCCTTCTAAATTGTTACTATTACAAACCTCTCAAAGTGCTTATCAAAATAAATACCAGGGGAAAAATAAAAGAGCTAATATTGAGTTCCTACTCTGTAATCCCCAAGGAGGGGGAAAAAAAAAAAAAAACACATGACTCACTGTCAAAGCCTAAACAGTGTTCTGGTAAATCATATGTTTAATTTTAATTCTACTTCAGAAGACTGAAGTTTTATTGCTGACTTTCTAAACAATCTAGAGCAGTGTAATTAGTTGGGATTGGCTAGGATCAGGCAACAAAAAGACCCTGAAGTACATAATTTCTCAACCAAAGAGAGTCTACTCTTCACATAACAGTCTGAGATGGATACCCTGGACAGCAAGCAGCATTTCTCTTTGTGGTGATTTAAGGTCCCAACTCTTTCCAACTTGGGTCTCTGCGATTTTCCATGGCCTCACAGTAGCCTGCACCCAGACAGCAGAAAGACAGAAAGCAAGCCAAGGGGAAATGTGCTTGTTAAAGCCATGACCTGCAGAAGACACACATCATTTCTGCCAACATTCCACTGGCCAAAATTGGTTCACAGAGCCATACCTATGCCAAAAGTGTTTGGGGAATGAAGCCTGTCTATGTGGTAAAGGCAACAGAAAAGGATAAAAAGGTTCCTGGGGAAGAGGAAACAATCTCTGCCACAGGCAAGTCAACTAATCTTGTGCCTCTGGGCTCCTTCACTTACAGGTGGGTAAAATTATTTACATCCACATACCAATATGGACAGTTTGTGAATATGTATACCTATGAAGCACTTGGTGTTCCATGGATAAGCACTGTGTATCAGTTGCGAATACACTGCTATTGTTTATACCTCTGCTATGCTATTGTTAATTTGAAATGTTACATTAGGTTAAATGTTACATTGGGTTAAGTAACAGTATAGAATGTAGAACGTTCTACCAAAAAACATTACCAAAAACACTATGTTAAGTGCAATAAACGGATGAACTAAAAAAAAAATTAAAAATTAAAAATTTAATTTTAAGAATGAAGAAACTTGGACCACAGAGTGGATAACCCATTCCTACTAAAAATACATGTGACCTGTCCAGGTTCATCTTCAGGTGTGTGAGGCTCCGAGGCTTGTGCTCCTTCTGCTACACCAAGCTTTTCTCAAGAATGACAGTAATGACGAGTGATGACAACATCTAACAGTGCTTTGAGTAGTTAATATTTGATGGTGGGTGATCAGGTACTGATTTGATAATTTAATGAATCCTCTGTACAGGAAAATGCACAAACATTCATAATTTTGCATAAAATATTAAGAAAAATGTAAAGCCTCCAAATGCATGATAAATGAGGAATCCTAGTTTTAAAGATTGCTTTACAAATTAACGGTTTCTTTAATTCTTTTCAAGCGTCCTGTAAGGGAGGCACCTGGGTGGCTCAGTCATAAGCATTTGCCTTTGGCTCAGATCATGATCCCAAAGTCTTCGGATCAAGGCCCTGCATTAGGCTCCATGCTAGGTGGGAAGCCTGCTTCTCCCTCTCCCATTCCCCCTGCCTGTGTTCCCTCTCTTGCTGTGTCTCTCCCTGTCAAATAAATAACTACAATCTTCAAAACAAAACAAAACAAAACAAAACAAAAACCCTGTGAGGAAGGAGTATGGTATTGCCTTCATTCTACCAGTGAGGAATTGGAGGGCAAACGTTAAGTAACTGGTTGAACTTCCCACACCAAAAGTGGTGGAACCAGGACTTGCACACAAGTATCAAAACCATACATCCTTTACTGTTTTATGAACACTAGTTTATCTGGCATTCCTGAAAATATGTTTTGTAGTTATATTTTACTTAAAATTACTTTTATATAAATACATTGCTTAAAATTAACTTAAAATCATCTGGATCCTTTTTGACAAGATTTCCTAGAAATGTCTTAGGAATTTTAAAAACAATTCTCCAAAGGCCTTTTAGTTCCTTTGTAACCCCTATCTGCCTAGTGGTAAAATGTTTTCTAAATGAGCCAGCTATCTGCAACTCACTAAATAGGGCAGTAGCCTTTCCAATGCAGACAGAGCAAAGCACACTCTGTCTCCATCCTACAAGAGCAAAACTGTATGGGCTATGAAGTGGTAAATGTTGCAGTAAAAATGAAAAAGAAAGTGATGACAAGAAAAGGAATGATGGAATTTTTCAGCAAAATGTTACTTTCAGGCGTATAGGAGTATTTCATCGACTAAACTGAATATATTTCATTTAAATGAAATATTTAGTTTCTAATGTGAAATAACTACTATGCCAATCATACCCAAATGAGTGTCATTTGGAAGAATAGTGGGAGATTTTGAATATGTATAAAGATGGGACAAGAGAAGTTAATAATCAGGAAATATTCGTGAAAAATGAAATTGATACTGTCCTAAGTAATATAATCTTAATTTGATTAAGTGACAAGATAACTACAATTAAATCTTAGTATTGTGATTGATAGAGATGTTATCTAAATAAGGGTGAAAAAATGAACTTATGTGAAAAGCTCAAATTATTAATATTTCAAGATACTAATGTGTTATTGAAGACATTTGGAAAAGTTTTAATAGAATTCAGAATGTCAGTTCTTATGGACATATCTCAAATTATCCAATTATCTCCATCACTCCTGCCAACTCACAGGTCCAAGTTACTATCATCTTTGGCCTGGGCTAGCGTAATAGCCTTCTAATTAATCTCCTGGCATCTAGCTTTGCTCTCCTGCAATCTTTACTGCAGTCAGAGTTATTTTTTCAAAATGCAAATCTAACAGTGTCAGTTCTTCCTCCAATCCTGTATGGTTTCCAGTTGCTCTTGGGGAAAGAGACCGAAATGCTCAACATGGCATATCAGGCTCTGTAGCCTACCACATTCCAGCTCCCCGTTCTCATCTCAAAAACATTTCATCCATGCCCTAATTACAAGTACTTCTTTCAAATGCCTACAGTGTCACGTTTCCTCCCATTCCAGGGTTTTTGCATAATCTGTACCCTTTGATATGCACACTGTTCCATGACCTCCCCCAGCCACTTACACATAACTAACAATGATCAGTTCTTCAGGTCTCACTAGAAGCAGTATTCTCAGGAATACTTTTGGTTATTTACCCAGGCTATTCTTTTTCTTCTTGTTATTACTCTTATACGTTCTCGTGGATCCATGTTCCTCTCCACTGAATATGTATGTGTCTCAGTTTTTAACTATATATTCAGTTGTATGAGTATTTGATTAATACCTGTCTCTTGTCCCCATACTAAACAAAATGCCCCCTAAGATCCTAAACTCTGTGAATATGTCTATTTTTGTTCACATTGTTTCTACATCTTTAATCAGTCTGGACACATCATCAGATTTCAGTAGCTATTTTTTCCTTTTTTAAAAGATTTTATTTATTTCTTAATTTGTGAGAGCAGGGAAAGGGGTAAAAGGGGAGGGAGAGGGAATCTCAAGCAGACTCCCCACTGAGCAAGGAGCTGAGAGAGGGGCTCCATGCCATGACCCTGAGATAATAACCTGAACTGAAATCAATAACCCAACACTTAAGCAACTGAGCCACCTAGGCATCCTAGAATTCAATAGATACTTCTTTGACAACTGACAGAAAGCTTTAGCAAAAAAATGATATAAAATATAAAATAGCAAATCTGATTTTTGTTTTGAGTTTATATTCAGATAAAATGTTCTCTTATATTCAGTAAGTGGTTTATATTCAGATAAAAAGGTATTTGCATTCACTACTCTACTGTTGTTATATTCTAAGAAATGTATGTACCTCTCATAAACACATGCCAATACCATCAGCTTGAGCTTCTTGGTGCAGACGATGGAACCACTGGGATTGTCCCTATCACAGGCAAAGTGAACAAAAGAGTCAGCCTTGAATTCATACCTTCTCAGAGATCGATCTGAATGAGACACCACTGGCCATTAGATCCAATGCCCAATCCCCTTTAAGAAACTGCAGTACTATATTAAATCCAATATGCCACTTATCCTTGTTTTCAATAGGCGACACTCAAAATTTAGACCCCTTTGGATCCCATTCTTTATCTCTCTATCATTCCCAAGTGGCTTCGCATGTTCTTGAGCACTGTGTATCATCCTTTCTTTTCCCCCAACTCTGCCTTCCACAGCCATTTCTCACATTTGCTGCCAAGGTCATTATGTCAGGGAATTTCTCCTCTACTTCTATTCATTAACTGAAGACTGGCTCTGTTTTAAAAAGAATGTCTTTTTTCCAGGCCTCTCAAATATATTTCAGGCTTTCCCACTAATGCTTATTCAAGCAGTATCTATAATGACTATGCACACAGATTCTCTTTCAGTCTACTATGGTATAAATCCAAACACTCACACTTCCTAATTTGTTGACCTTAAGAATCTAAATGAAGCAATCCATGTGCAGTTCATAACACAGGTCCTAAAATGTAATATTAGCATTCAGACAGTGTAGAATAATACTATCATTCCAGACCATTACTACCTCACTCTTGTTACTATTAATAAAAAAAATAAAATAATAAGACCTGATCCATGAGGCTAATATAATTTGGGTGCTATGTCTTGCTCTTTGCTTTCAATTACAGATATTGTAGTCATTATTTCTTTCAATGAACCACTAACGTCTATCTCAGTGGGCCTTCTACCTTTAATCTTACCATCTTCTTGAGTGGCATCAGTATCACATTAGTTGATATATGCAATTATTGAGCCTGTCACTTCCTTGATGTAGTCATCTCTAGTGATTTATTCTTCCAAAAACTATACTTGATTAGTGTTTTCATGCAAGAATTCATTACTGGCATTTCTCAGAAAGTTAATATTTTACAAAATCCCTCAGTTAATAAATTAGAAAAATGAGAAAACATATTGTAATTCTCTTAAAATAATCAAAACTTAGTGATCAACCTAGAGATAATTTTCTTTGAAGATATCTATTGATATAAAGTCAAAAGCAAAAGTGGGCAGGAAACACTGGCACAGGGAGTAAAAATTTAACATTTTTAGGAACCAGGAAAAGAGCAGGTCACAATCAAATCACTCAGACTAGCTTGCAGATGTTGCCGTGTTATAAGTGTGTTTCATGACAGTGTCTAATACTAACAGTGAGTCACCCTTGCAAATAAAATGCATCATCAATAGCCTTCTCACATATGCTTATGATGAAGAAGGATGAAAAAACAGGATACTTATCTTAACAATAAAAAAATTTAAAGAACCTACGAAATCATCTTGACTTCATCTGAGATCTGAGTTTGGAGGGTTCCTCAAATTCTACTATAAAAGTTCTTGATATATTCATTAATGATTTCTCATACTACTGAAGTCAATGGATATCTTTTTAAATCTCTTTAAAATCCTTTCTTAAAACATTTTTCTCTCCGTTTAATTAAAATAAAGTCTCCTTTTAGTATTTTTATCTCTTCTGGCACTTAAATTTAGATTTCTCTAGGTTTACTTGGGGATCTCTTCCCTTTTTTATTATATACAGTCTTCTTAAGTGGGGAGGAACTTGTAACAACCAGCACATGGATCTTGGCAGACCCAATTCATACTTGCAACACCGAAGTAATACTCCCTACCAGAGGTTTAACTCATTTGCAGAACCAAGTTATGGGCACACTCTGACCAGGGAACATGGTGGGATACAAAGCTGCCTGATTTGGATCCTTGAACAAGGAGTTTTGCCAGTCCTGGAACGAGGTTTTCCCATGCCCAGGCAAGGAGTCAAATCACAGCCCCATCCACTGTGGAAAGGGCTTCCAGTCCCATCTGACCAGAAACATTGGCAACAACTGCTAGAAGCAGTATAATCCAGTGGGACTTGAGCTGAGAGGCAGGTGGGCAGAGCTGATCACCTCTAAAACGAAGCCACTACTGGGCATGGACCATTCCTGTTCTATACATAGCAGAAGGATTAATTCATAGCCAAAGCTAAGGGTAATTCCAGACTCATCTGAACCAGAAAGCCTATTTAGAAAATTGAGAGTAGCGGAAATGGCCCCTCCCACTCCTGTCCAAGGCTAGGAGACAAATGGCAGCCCCACCCACTGTGAAGCACTTCCAGCACCATCACACTGGGAGGGCTGGCAAGAACCGCTGTAAGATAGAGACCCTGACAGCACTTGAGCTGAGAGGCAAGCAAGCAAAGCTGAGAGTCTGCAGAGAAAAGCCAGGGGCCTGTTTGATTAGGGAATTTGCACTATGTGTCAACTTGAGGTAAAACAACAAAGAGCTTGACCAGGTTTAGGGTTAATTGTCTCTACCTTAGATAAGGAAATTGAATGTGTAGCCTGCTCACCACTGAATACAGTCTTCAGTCTGTCTGACCATGGAATGTAACCAGAGCGCACAGGAAGCTGCATAATCTACTCACAAGATTAAGTACAGTGGCACTTAAACAGAGAGCACAGTCCATGGTGTCCCACATTTGCAAAAGAAAATTGGTGGGCTCACCTGACCAAGGGAATTCAGTATACACTCTGGTTTAATTTGGGTCCAAAGACAGTGAGCTATACAGGCCCTGGGTCTCATCCTAATGCCCTGACAGAGCAGGGAAGCTAATTCATAGTCCAAACTACTACTGCATAAAACAGTACCTCGTCCTAAACCATGGACTTGAACAACATTATAGACCAAATGGACATATGCAGAACATTATATCAAACAACAGCAAAATAAAGGGATAAAGTACATAGGTTCTCAAGTGTACTCAAAATAAAGGTTCTCAAGTACATAGGGAATATTTTCTAGAACAGACCATATGTTAGGCCATGAAACAAAGTTTTAGCAAATTCAAGAGACTGAAATCATACTAAGTATCTTTGACACAATGGCATAAAGCAATAAATCAATAACAAGAAGAAATACAGAAAATTCATAAACATATAGAAATTAGACAACACTCTCCTGAACAGCAAATGGATCAAAAAAGAAATTAAAGGGGAAATGAAAAAGTTTCTTGAAACAAACAAAAATGGAAACACAATATATCAGAACTTATAAGGTACAGTGAAAGAAATTCTAAGAAGAAAGTTCATAACAATAAACTCCTACATTAAGGAGTGAGACAGATACCAAATAAACAACTTAAATTTATTCATTAAGGAACTAGAAAAAGAACAAACAAAGACCAATGTCAGCAGAACAAAGAAAATAACAAAAATTAGAGTAGAAATAAATAAATATAGAACAGAAAAACAATAGAAAAGAATAACAAAACAAATAGTTGTTTGAAAAGATAAACAAAATTAACAAGCCCTTCATTACAATAATCATTACATTAATCATTGTAATGTGCCCTTCATTACAATAATCAAGAAAAAGAGAGGGAGAGAGAGAAGACCTAAATCAGCAAAAGTATAAGTTATAAGTTAGTATTATAACTGATACCATGGAAAGTTGAAGAATCTTAGGAGGATACTACAAACCTCTGAATGCCAACAAACTGAACCACCTCAAAGAAATGGAAAAAAAAATCTTAGAAACACACAACTTATAAAACTGTATCTAAAAAAAAAAATAGAAAATCTGAATAGACCAATTACTAGTAAGAAGATTGCATCAGAAATCAAACATCACCCAACAAAGAAAAGCCTAGGACTAGATGGCTTTGCTGGTGAATTCTGCCAAACATTTAAAGAAGAATTAATATAAATTCTTCTCAAATTCTTGCTAACATTGAACAGGAGAGAACAGTCCCAAACTCATTTTGTGAAGATAGCTTGATCCTGATACCAAAACCAGAGAAGAAACTACTAGAAAGGAAAATGACAGGCCAATATCACAAATGAATATAGATGCAAAAATTCTCAATTAAATACCAGAAAACTGAATTAAGCAGCTCATCAAAAGGATCATTCACCATGACCAAGTGGGATTATCTCTGGGATGCAAGAATGTTTCAACACACACAAACCAATGTGACACATCACATTAATAGAATGAAAGTAAAAAATCATATGATCATCTTAATAGATACAATAAAGCATTTTGACAAAATTCAACATCCATTTATTTTTTAAAAAAAATAATAAATTAGGCATACAGAGGAAAGTATCAAAATAATAAAGGCAACATATGACAAGCCCACAGCTACCCTCATATTCCATTCTGAAAGGTTGAAAGATTTTCCTTTTAGATCAGAAATAAGACAAGGGTGACGACTTTCATCATTTCTATTCAAATAGTATTAAAAGTCCTAGCTAAAGCAATCAGAGAAGACAATAAATAAAAGGTATCAGAATTAGAAAGCAAAAAGTAAAATTGTCTACACTTGTAAATAACAACGTATTATATTAGAAAATCCTGCAGACAACTAAAATACTGTTTGATTTAATCAATAAATTTAGTACAGTTGCAAGATACAAAATTAACAGAAATCAATATCACTTCTATATACTAACAACAAATTTTCTAAAAGAGAAACAATGAATAGATCTCAATAATAGAATCAAAAACAATAAAATACTTAAGAATACATTTAGCTAAGGAGATAAAAATATCTACCCTGAAAACTATTAAGACATTGTTTAAAGAAATAAAAGAAGACACAAATAAATGAAAAGGTATCCTATATCCAATGGTTGGAAGAATTAATATTATTAAAATGTCAATATTACCTTAAGCCATCTATAGATTCAATGCAATCCCATCAAGATTCTAACGGCGATTATTAAAGATGTACACTCAAAGTATACTTGAAGAGAGCACAGAGAGTAATGTCTCTGACATTGGCTGTAGCAACATTTTTCTAGATGTGTCTCCTAAGGCAAGGAAAACAAAAGCAAAAATAAACTTGAGACTAAATTAAAATTAAAAGCTACTGCATAGCAAAGGAAACCATCAACTAAACTAAAAGAGAACCTACTGATTGGAGAATGACATATCGAATAAGAGTTAGCATACAAAATATATAAAGAAATTATACAATTCAATACAAAAAATATCCAATTTAATGGGCAGAAGACAGGAACAGACATTTTCCCAAAGACATATAGATAGCCAACAGGCATGTGAAAAGATGCTCAACATCACTAATTATCAGGGAAATGCAAATCAAAACCACACCAGATATCCCCTCTCACACCTGTCAGAGTGACTAAATCAAAACCTCAAGAGATAACCAGCGTTATCTAGGATGTGGAGAAAGAGGAACCTTTGTATACTCTTGGTAAGAATGCAAACTGGTACAGCCACTGTGGTTCCTCAAAAATTTAAGAATAGAATTACCATATGATACAATAATTCTACTCCTGGGTATCTTCCCAACGCAAACAAAAACAATAATTTGGAAAAATATGTGCACTCTTATGTTTATTGAAGCCTTAATTACAATAGCCAAATGATGGAAGTAGCTCATGTGTCCATTGATAGATGAATGGATAAAGAAGATATGGTATACATTTACCTATTAGTCAGCCATAAAAAAGAATTAAATTTTGTCATTTGCAACAACATGTATGGATCTAGAGGGTATAATGCTAAGTGAAGTCCATCAAAGACAAATACCATATGATTTCACTTACATGTGTTGTTTAAGAAACAAGACAAATGAACAAAGGTAAAAATAAACAAACTCCCAAAACATAACAAAACAAAACAAAACAAAACAAAAGACTTTTAACTATAGAAAACAAACTGGGGGGTGCTTGGGTGGCTCAGTCAGTTAAGCGCTGCCTTCTGCTCAGGTCATGATCCCAGAGTCCCGGGATCAAGTCCCACATCGGTATCTCTGCTCCGTGGGGAGCCTGCTTCTCCCTCTGTTTGCTCTGCCTGCTGCTCCCCCTACTTGTGCTCTTTCTCTCTCTCTGTCAAACAAATAAATAAAATCTATTAAAAAATTTTAAAAAAAAAAGAAAAAAAAAAGAAAACAAACTGGTAGTGACCAGAGGGGGAGTCAGTGGGGGAATGGGTGAAATAGATGATAGTATGTTTACCATGATGAGCTAGGAGTAATGTAATAATAGCAGAAAAACTAAAAAACCCAATTAAAAAATGGGCAAAAGACCTGAATAGGCATTTCTCCAAAGAAGATATAGGAAAGGAAAATAGGTACATTAAAAAATGCTCAACTTCACTAGCCATTAGGATATTGCAAATTAAAACCACAATAGAGTATCACCTCATACCTGTGTGAATGTCCATCATCAAAACACAAGAGATGACAAATACTGGTATGAATGTAGAGAAAATGTAACTCTTGTGCATTGTTAGTAGGATTGTAATTTAGTATGGCCACTATGGAAAATAGTATGGAGGATTCTCAAAAAACTAAAAATTAAACTACCATATGATACAACAATTTGACTTCTGGGATTATATCCAAAGGAAATAAAAACACTAACTTGAAAACATATCTGCACCAGAAGTTCTAGGAGTATTATTATATATAATACCCAAGACATGAAAGCAACCTAAATGACCACTTATGAATGAATGGATAACGTTGTGAAACACTCATACACACACATACACACAATGGAGAATAAACCATAAGAAAAACAAGGAAATTCTACAATTTGCAAGATTAATTGAAGAACCTTGAAAGCAATATACTAAATTAAATAAGTCGTACAGAAAGAAAAATACTTTATGGTATCTGATCTAAAAACAAAATGAAACAAGGGCACCTGGTTGGCTTAGTAAGTTGAGTGGCCAAGTCTTGAACTCTTGATCTCGGCTCAGGTTTTGATCTCAGGGTCCTGGGTTTGAGCCCGACATTGGGCTCCCTGCACAGCATGGAGCTCCCCTCAAATAACAAATGGACAAAAAACAAACAAAGGCTCATAGAAAGAGACCAAACCTATAGTTACCAAAAGTAGATGGCATGAGGCAGGGCAATTGGAGAAAGTCTAACAGCACAAACCTTGAGTTTTAAATAAGTACTTGGGATATAACATACAACATGATGACTATAGCTAACATTGTTCTATGAAAGTTAAGATACTAAATCCCAAGTTCTCACCATAAGGAACTTTTTTTTTCTTTCTTTTTTAATTGTATCTATATGAGAAGATGAATGTTAGCTGAATTTATTATGGTAATCATTACACTATACATCTAAGTCAAGGCATCTTGCTGTATGCCTTAAACTTACAATGTTGTATGGCAATTATGTATCAATAAAACTGAAAAGAGTAAATTGTAACATATTTACCAAAGTACACTTACTATTTTCAGTAAATTTCTATTTATGTCTCTGTATCCTGTTTCCCTCCTCCTTTTATGTAAGTTGACTTATAATTCATAAACAATAAATCAATCTTAAATGTACAGTTCAATGATTTTGCTTCCTCTTGAATTTATATAAATGGAGTCATACTTCTTTGCTGATCATAATAGCTGCTGTGCAATAGTACATATATATATATATTTATGAATTTACTACATTGTGGTTATTTATTCACCTGAGAAAAGACATTCTTTTTTTTTTTTTTAAAGATTTTATTTATTTATTTGACAGAGAGAAATCACAAGTAAGCAGAGAGGCAGGCAGAGAGAGAGGAGGAAGCAGGCTCCCTGCTGAGCAGAAAGCCCGATGTGGGGCTCGAACCCAGGACCTGGGATCATGACCTGAGCCGAAGGCAGCGGCTTAACCCACTGAGCCACCCAGGCGCCCCGAAAAGACATTCTTTTGCTTCAGATCTTTTGGTTGCTAGGAATAAGACTTCTGTTATTTATTCTCATAGAAGTCTCCTATTTAGGGTGCATGCTTTCACTTTTCATTTCATTCCTGAATCAAAGTATGATTTTTAACTGAAAAAAAAAAAAAAAAAAAACCTGTTAAAATACTTTCCAAAGTAGTTTTCCCATTTCACAGTCTCATTAACATTATATGAAAGTGTCCCAATTACTCCATATTTTGGCAATCCTTGTATCCTTACTATTGTCTCTTTTTCTTTTAAATTTTAACCATCGTTATGGGTATGTAGTAATAATACATATCATTTTTGGTGAAATTCTGTTGAAATTCTTTGATATTTTAAAATTCAAGTTGCCTTTTTATTATTGGATTTAAAGTATCCTTTATACATTTTAGATATTTTTATCAAAAAAATATTGCAAATATTATCTCCCAACATGTGCTTGATATTTTTAAGTGACATTTCAAATTGCAGAATTTTAAGTTCACTTTAACCACTTTTTTATGATCACTATCCTCTTTGTGCTGTAAAAAATTGTGTCTAACCCAAGTTATCACAGATCATGTAGTATCATAGATCATGTACAATAGATCACTACCTATTCCACAGTTTTTAAAGTTTTGGCTTTTATGTTTGGGTCTATAATCCATTTCAAATTAATCTTTTTAATTAATGTTAATTTTGGTCTGAGGTCAATATTGAGTTTTTTTATTTTTTTTAACTCATACTGGAATATCTAGTTGTCATAAACCATACGTTGAAAATTTTCATTTCTCATTTTATTAAATTGGTAGTTTGGTTGAAATAAATTGAGTATATACATATATGTATGTATGTATTTCTGGACATTGTTCTGTTACATTGAAATATTTTTTTTTAGTTGTAAGCCAATGCAAGTATTTTGATTAACATAACTTTATAATTTTTGAAATGAAAATGGTTTAACTTTGTGATAATCCATTGCTATCTCTAGTTACAATCTGTAAGTGCTTTCATTTCTGGTCTACGTCAATATAAATATCTGTTTTCAAAAGAAGAAAATAAGTATTAAAATATCTGTCTATTACATATAGCTGTGCAATCCTCCTAGAGAAGAACATTCCTGGTTGCCAGTAATACCTGGCTCTACTCTTGCACACCTCCTTAACCCCAAATTTGGGCTTATGCAGGGCTTTTTTTTCCTCAACTCATAAAATACCTGAAACTCAGAAAAGTATTTTACACAAATTTTTGATGGTTGGGTTTTTGTTCCTGTGTGAAAATAAGACTGCATTACGTCTATATAAACAATTCTTAGAAGATGACACAATGCAGGGGGTTTTTGAGCTTTTAGATTTTTGCTGTTTTCTATCTCTTCATTATGCTTTTAAAAAAATTCATGTATATTTCATACACTTATTTTTTCTCTCCCTACGCATAGAGTTTTCTCAGTCTCAAATTTATTTCCCTCTCTGCTTCCACATTCCCCTCCATTAGGATTATATTTCTTTGAAATTACTATACTATTCTTTTTGTCTTTCATGTAGAAAGATCTCACAGCTTCCTAAATCTATCATTCTTAATACTGATATCAAAATTTCTAATTTACTTCTTCTACTTCTCTCATTCTTAAAATTTGCTTTCTCTTCACTGGGTCCTGATATGTCTACTAATTAATTTTCTATTATTCAGAATCTTATCTAGCAGTCTTAATTTTCTTATGCTTACTTAGTAAACTCTGGTATGTAGAAAAGAAGCTGCTTTTTTAGGACTTCCAAATATGCATGAAAATCTTCTGTCACACACACACTTGTACCAAGCTGTGCTGGTTATATAGCTGTTTTCACTTCACTTCTGGGGAATATCTGAATACTCCATCCTAAGTTACTAGAACCTACAAGCCTACCAATTTCCATTTTCTTTCTCATGAATTCCTAAAAAATAAAATTTCACGCTCCAAAATATGGTATCATACTAGGCATCTTAAAGTTATTTCCATAGGTTAAATTATGTGTGTGAGCGTATATATATATACGCACACACACTTGTTTTTTGTTTTACTTGTCACTGAATTATACTTCTTGATGAACTATATGGTGTTTATTTCCATGCCTTAATAGAAATTCTTCATTATTTCCTCAAATATCGGGTATCATACACACACATACCCATACACACAATGGAAACTGTGTTCTTAGTTTTTTTGATTATTGCCCTTCATGTTCAGAGTGTTGTCCTTTTACACACACAGCTTAATCACTGTTTTATACTGTATGTTAAATACCACCTACCTTTTTGAACTTGTATGATTATACAGGCAATCATTCACCTCTGACATATTTGTTATATAACTCACTCAATTCTGATTTTTGCTTATGACTGATAGTTTTTGTTGTCCTCTGCAAGTTTATGACTTTAATAAATTCATCTGCATTACTTTTATTTCTGTCTGATGTATTTTCACTTCCCATTTCACATCTCTCACCCCTTAAAATCTCACTGTTATTGATTTCCTCCTCTTTACTTCCACTTTCTCCTTTCTCTGAATTTTAGAACAGAATTAAAACAGCTTCTAGCTGATTGGCTTTTCAGTATTTTTGAGGTACGTGGGTGTCTCAGTCAGTTAAGCATCTGCCTTCGACTCCAGTCATGATGGGAGATCCTGGGATTGAGCCCCACTCAGGGCTCCCTGCTCAGCAGGGAACCTGCTTCTCCCTCTGCTCCTTCCCCTGCTAATGTTCTCTCTTCTCTAACTCTTTCTCTCAAATAAATAAAACCTTTAAAAAAATAAACAAAACCCAGGATTTCCGGCAATGAATTTACTCTATTTTTATTCTTTGTTATTCTTCTCCTACCTTTGATTTCTCTCCTGATGAGTAGGCTTCTATTACCATCTATACACATCTGTTCTTAAATACGTTCTCTTTTTCTAAACACATATCTTAATATGTTATTTACATATTTTCAGTGTTATTTAAATATATTACTTTCATTAATATTTCAGAGTCAGTGAGGGCAGAATTCAAATACTGCCTCTTATGTAAACTAAAACTGCTGAAACTTTAATAAATTTTTGGCTTCCTAATTGTGTTCTCTTAAAAAGTGAGATAACATCACTTTCACAAGCTGATGACAGGATATGAGGATTAAATATTTTAATATATATTATGTGCTTAACACAGTATCTATCATTACTCAGAACTTTAAAAATACCAGTTCTTTTTATTGGTAATATTTAACTAAATCATTGCATTTTTAAATAAAGACAGTCATAAGAGATTAAAGAACTTAACATTCTACTTCTTTTTAAGATTTTATGTATTTATTTATTTGAGAGAGAGAGACTGCATGAGCATGAGCAGGGAAGGGGCAGAGGGTGTGGGAGAGGGACAACCAGGACTCTGTGCTAAGCATGGAGCCCTACATAGGACTTGATCTCACCATCCTGATGTCATACTTTGAGCAGAAACTAAAAGCGGGAGGCTTAACCAACTGAGCCACCCAGCCCCAAAGAACTTAACTAACTTCCTTCCTAAGAAAGTGAGGGAGACCATGGAGGGTGCAGAGTGGGGAGAGGCAGGCTCCCCACAGAGCAGTAGCCCTATGCAGGGCTTGGATCCCAGGACCCTGGGTTCATGACCTGAGCCGAAGGCAGATGCTTAACTGACTGAGACACCCAGACACCCTAGAAATTAACATTCTTGAAAGGAAGAATGGGCATAAAATTATCCACATAATTTTACTTTTAAAATGTATTTTATAATTAATTATTATTGAAATAATACATGCATATAATACTTTAATATTAAAGTAGCCAAACAAGTGGTTGATAAAAAGTAAAAATAATCCTTTCTTCTTCTTTTAATAAGTTTTTATTCAAATTCTAGTTAGTTAACATACAATGTATTATTGGTGTCAGGGGTAGAATTTAGTGATTCATCACTTACATATAATACCCAATGCTGATCACAAGCATCCTCCTAGTGCCCATCCCCATTTAGCCCATCCCCCACCACCTCCCCTCCAGCAACCCTCAGTTTGTTCTCTATAGTTAAGAGTCTTTTATGGTTTGCCTCCCACTCTTTTTTTCCCCCTTTTCCTATGTTTATCTGTTTTGTTTCTTAAATTCCACATATGAGTGAAATCGTACTGTAATTGCGTCTCTCTAACTGACTTATTTCACTTAGCATAATATACTCTAGCTCTATCCATGTCATTGCAAATGGCAAAATTTCATTCTTTTTAATGGCTGTGTAATATTCCTGCATGTGCATGTATGTGTGTGCATGTACACCACATCTTCTTTATCCACTCATCAGTTGATGGATGTTTGGCTCTTATCATAATTTGCCTATTATTGATAAGCTACTATAAATATCAGGATACATGTCCCCTCTGAATCAGAATTTTTGTACCCTTTGGGTAAATACCTAGTAATTCAATTTCTGGGTCATAGAGTAGCTCTATTTTTAACTTTTTGAGGAACCTCCATACTGTTTTCCAGAGTGGCTGCACCAGTTTGCATTCCCACCAACAGAGTAAGAGGATTCCCCTTCCTCTGCATCCTCACCAGCAACTGTTGTTTCTCATGTTGTTCATTTTTGCCATTAGTTTATTCTATCCTGGTTCCTTTCATGACAGGAATAACTCGTCAGTTTCTTTTGTGTCTCATCAGAGATACTCTGTGTGTGCACAAATATCTATAGTATTCACTTTTATGTCTCAGGTAACTAATTATATACACAACAGTATATTCTGTATCTCACATATTATTTATATGTGTGTGTTATCTATGTTAATATATGTGACAGTGTCTGTGTTATATATGTTACTATATTTGACAGCTCTGCTCTTCAGACATAGGTGCACATATTTCCAGATAATCCTATGGACATACCTTGCTAACGTACTATTGGAAGATGTCTTGGGAGTCAAGATACAGTCCTAGGTTCTATTAACACTTTAATATGCACATTTTTTAGAAGATTTTGAGAAACAAGTTTAATTTTAACCATATTAGTAAATATTAATCAGTAAACAGTAAATATGACAAGACAAATTAAGGTATGCTGCACAAGCCAACATAAGGCAAAATATTTATTATTTTCACAAGAAATACTAGAAAATTATAATGAAGTAACACACAGAAGCACCCCCTGAAAAAACAAACAGCACATAGAAAACTAAAAAGTAACAGATTTCAGAGAGTGATATTAGTTCAATCCTACTTTCACCAGTGCTTCTAAATATCATGCAAACTGCTCGTAATATCACTTTTTGTAGTAGTAAATCTGGCAATTATTTGAATCTTCAGAAACAGTAAAATATATAAATAAAGCATAACATATTTATATTACAGATACCATAGAACCATTTTAAGAATGAAATATATCTTACATACTAACAAAAGAAAGGGATACCAAAAAAAAGATAACACTTTTGAAAAAAGAAATTAGGTAGATAGATATAGATATACAGATAAGTAACATATAATAATAATACACATCTATCTCAGTGCATTTATAGAAAAATACTGAAGACTACACTTTCAAACTATGAACATTTGCCATCTGGATACAATGGGAAGTGGGTGTGGGAGTGTGAGATAGCATTGATTTTAATTTATGAACTACTTATGATTTTATGAGTATTATAACTTCTATAAAAGCTACATTTTGAGTTTTTCTCATACTATTTCATTCCTCTCTTCATGCTATTAAATATAATTATGAATTTTATAGCTCTTTTCTGTTGCATAAAATTTCTAGAAATGACAGACTCCATTTTGAAACTCCATTTTCCTTTCTAACTAATAAACTCTTGAACTGGGCCAGAAGCAGCAATTGTTTTATAAGCAGTTACTCATAAAATTCAACAGAAAAACTGGCATTTGGACCATAAAACTATTGGTATGAACTTTATGAAGACAGAATAACTAATGCATAATATCAAGAATAGTTTTTTATGATAGCATCAATTAACTGTTGTAGGCTCTTTTTTCCCTCTTCTTTATCAAAATCACATAATTATCCCTCTACCTCCTTCTCATAAAAACCCCTTGCTTTCCCCCAAGAATGGGACAGTTTTCTGGTTGTTATCTGAATCTGTGCTCCCCAAACTGTGATTCTTTGATCTCAAATACATACTGATCAGCCTCTCACTGTGGCTCTTATTTTTGGGGGCTAACACTGTACAATGACATTTTCACCTTTTTCCTCCTCAAGCATCCTTCATCTCTTATCATGTTCAATGACATGATTTGAGCTGATAATTACCTCATATTTCACCATGAAAATAGAAACTATGAGATAGAAACATTTTAATCTTTTTTGACTAAGACTATGAACATACTAATGTCTGCTTTTTTTTTTCTTCTCTACTATTTTTCTTTTCAATGATCAGTCCATTCCTCCAGATGAGCTGAATTCTCTTACCTTATCAAGAATTTATACCTTCGTTATCCTTTCTTGATCCTTTATGAAACATCTTATCCTCTTAAAAACAAGTTATTTTAACATAGAAAAATGCAAAATCAATGCACTCCTTTAAAAATTGCAAAGAGGGATGTCTAGGTGGCTCAGTGGGTTGAGCATCCGGTTCTGGATTTCAGCTCAGGTCGTGATCTCAGGGTCTTAGACAGAGCCCTGCTTGTTGGGTTCCATGTTCAGCAGAGAGTCTACTCCTCTCCCTATGCCCCTCCCCCAGCCCACATGTGCATTCTCTCTCTCTCTCAAATAAATAAATACATATATTTTTTAATGAAAAGAGAAGTCTCCTCTAAAGTCCAATAATATTTTACTAGAACATTTCTTGTTGTTTTTCTCTTTAGAATCCATTTTTTTGGACAGCTAAAGCACCTTTTCAACATGATATGTATCTTCTTTATGGAAAATTTTTACCTATCTCCAAAAAAATAGCTGGGAAAGAATGTTGCTATCTCTCTAGCTTCTTCATTCTCTCACACAAACTCTTTCCCTTTTCACTCTCTAGTGTCTTCCTATAAATGTTATGCAAATTATTTCTCCTATATAGATTTGAAAGAATTGGATTTCTCTAGACCAGCTATTCACAAAAGTTTCCTGTCGAGGTGAGGATGGCTCAGATAAGTCTTCAAATCCAGCTTCATTTTTTTTTTCCCCATGTCAGGGTCTGTCCTTCTGTTGTCTCACTGACATATCCTTTCATTAATATCTGGCATACCTGAAAGGCCATACCTCTTATATTTCTAAGAAGTTGCCAGATTTACAGTGTTCTACTGCCAGCTATGAGTAACTTCAGTTTCTTCAAAAGGCAGTGCTAAGTGGCAAAGCCCTTGCCTTCCAAAGCAATAATATATTTTCTTTTAGGTGGTGTGTTTTTTGCTAGTGTTTTTCTCCTCTGGGCTCCCATAAGCACTTTTTTACTTGCTCTCTTCAGGTTCTACAATTTTCATACATTATTTGATCTTAGCCCTAATCATAGCAATTTCCATTCAGAGTGGTTTCTTCTTAGAGAAAACAGTTCCAAAGATCTGACATCATTAGACCCCTGTGTATGGTCGTGCTTTTTTACAATGTTATTGCAAGTTCTTGTGGGACTTGATAAATACTCTGATTACCTGAATTGCTCTAGAGAATATTTATATATAAATTGTAATCTGATGTCTCCTCAGACTCCCAGTTTTCCTAAGAAAAAATATATGTTTTCTTTTTTGTGTTGGATTGTTTCCAAGAAAAGAAAGGTGACTTGGAACTCATTGTCCACTGTTTCTACTGGTAATGCATTAATAGGTATTTGAACTCAATCCTGCATGAGGACAGGCCTGCTCTTATAAATCCTTGCAGAAAACTTTTTCCTCCTAGAGAATGAGCCAAGACTAATGTTTTGCCTTTTTTTTTTTTTTTAATGATGGATGGTTTCTAGTTTTTCTTTATATCCAGTGTCCTGTTTTTTTCTGGGATTTTAGTTCCAACCTTTCTCTTTCAATAGATCAAGGTAATAAACCCTGTCTCTACTATTCATGAAAATCAAAATTGCTCAGATATAGTCTAGGCTCTAAGACAACTATAATTTTTGCAATAGCAAATCACTTTGTGTTTCAACTTTGCCTTTATTTTTGACCCCTAATGATAAAGATGACTCTACCTTTCTTCAAGTTTATTCTTTTGTCTGAGATATAACCAACATGTAACATTATTTCCAACATACAACATAATGTTATGATATTTGTATATATTGTGAAATGATCACCACAGTTATCCTTTTTTTAAATGTTGATTTTTTTCAGCTTTTCTAAGCATTTTGCAGTAGCAATTAGTCTTAATATGTAATTCTCAATATTACCCAAATTACAGTCTCCAAATTCTTTCTAGCTATTTCAATCTAGATTCAATTTCAATCACTGGAAAAGTAACATTGTATTTTTCACAATCATTAATGACCTCCATTTATCAAATCAAATATATAAACTTAAATCTTTCCCATCTTCTTAATTGTAACTTTCCTGTATTATAGCTTTTATGAGGAACAAAATCAACAAAAAATCCTTAAGACTTTCCTAATACATTGATGGTAGATCTCAGTTTTACAGGGAAGATCTCCTATCTAAAATTTTTAGGGCTAAAATGGTAAACTTCTTTATTTTATCTCTGCATATTGTCTCTGGAGGTAATTACTTCATTCTCTTGGATTTAAATGAATAAAAATACTTATTTTAATGCATTTGCCATATTTTATAAAATTGCTAGAAATAATATACATATTGTATAGGAGGAAAATGATATTTTAATAATAATTTTTTAAATTGATTTATTTATTTTAGAGAGAAGGAGATAAAGAGGAGGGGCAAAGGGAGAGGCCAGACATGGGCTCAATCTCAGGACCCTGAGATCATGACCTGAGCCAAAACCAAAAGTCAGACACAACTGACTAAGCCACCCAGGTGCCCCTTTTTAATAATAAAATTTTAAAACCAATAAATGCCATTTTTACATCCTGCATGCAACCTTTGCACCTTTAGTATGAGAACCTATAAAATATATTATTACTTACATTAAGTCTTCAGAGTATATTATACATTTCTTATTCTACGAAACAACAGAGAAATACTCCAATATGACAATCTTCTTATCTTAGTTATCAGAAAATGTATAAACAATTCTATTGCTTCATCATTTTATGTGTTCAACTAGGGTCTTAACAAGAGTATTTATGCTTCTCCCTTAGGCATTCTGTTTCATTTATATAAATGAGTAAACTTACTCTTCCATCACTAACACAGTCTTAAATACTTTCAAATAGGAAAGGGGAAACTTTGAACTAAGGTAAAAACAATACTAGCTAACGTATGTCTGTGCCCCTGTTATACTGCCTATTAAATAACTCAAAATATCTAAAACAAGTATATCTGAACATATATGAATATATTTGAAATATAAATCAATTTTATAAAGGTTACACTGATCTAAAGTTGTTTAAAGGTATTTTTTTTAAGATTTTATTTATTTATTTGACAGACAGAGATCACAAGTAGGCAGAGAGGCAGGCAGAGAGAAGGAAGCAGACTCCCTGCAGAGCAGAGAACCAGATGTGGGGCTCAATACCAGGACCCTGGGATCATGTCTTGAGCCAAAGGCAGAGGCTTTAACCCACTGAGCCACCCAGGTGCCCCTCTAAAGTTGTTTAAAAGTAATGTGTGAGTACAATGAAATAAAACCCAGTAATTTACTTAAGTGTAAGTGAATTATAGTTAATAAAAATGGCTTAGTTAGCTTATCTGACTGCTGTAATGTATCTTTCTGACACTTCTCCAAATTCAGCAGTCATGTAAATATTTAAACAGAAGAAACTCAAAAGTGCCACAATTTCAAGTTCTAGAATTTACCCACACATTACATCATTGCCAGGACCCCTGAATCACAATCAGTTCTCATATGAGAAAGAAGTCTATAAAAGGACTTTCAGGGGTTACCTAAGCTCCAGAAGAGCAAATTTAGAAGGGAGTAGTTAAAAAACAAATTTCTTTCGACAACAACAACAACAACAACAACAAAAACCCAGCAGACAGGTAGAATGAGACTAATTACTAGAGTAACATGCTACCATCTCTCTTGCCCTTTCTGCATCCATCATCCTCCACTTTCTATTTAAATTTAGGCAGGTGTATTGAACATGAATCACAGCAAACTCAGACAAGATATACAGTGTTATTTTTTATAACTCAACTTGATTTCTGACTATGAGTCTACATTCTTCAAGGCTGACAAGAAAAAATAAAAAGTCAACTTTTATTAGATTTATGCTTCCTTGCTTCTGGGATTTTGCGACCCTTATGGTGTCCTTTGCAATTTCAATTCTTAAATAGTAGTGTGGAACAGGTTGCTAATCTTCACTTTTATTTTTATGCATTTATCTTTTCTGGTTCATTTGTCCTCTAATGCTTTTGCCCTATACCTCAGGCACAGAATCTTCATTTTGTAACTTTGCATATGGTCCTATATGCTTGGGCACAACCCAGTTATTCGTCACAAGGGTTTTTCCGCCTGAATGGCAATTTGAATAGTTACCAAGAGGAAAAGAAAAATAGTAACACAATAATACCTACTATACATATTAGTATCTTGCTCATAATGAAACTAACATAATCTAAGAAAAATGTTTAAAAATACTTCAAAATAGGTGGATGCCAAACTGAACTCTCTAGCATATTCTGCCAACTCCATTGCATTTTTCTGGAACTCTTATTCAGCTGCTCACTTTAACCAAAATGGACTCTAATCAGTGATTTCCACAATTTTTACTTTTACATATTGAACTGATTTTTTGAACTGATTTTTAAAAATATTTGAATGAAAATGCCAATATTTAAAAAGTCAATTAAGTACAAAAGTTGTGTATATGGTGAAAAGCAACAGAATCCCTTGTTTTTTTTCTCACATAACTCCAAATCCTACTGTCCTGATGTAGTATTTCTTAGTCTCTTTGCTTTGTCTGGTACTTTTGCCCAATTTCTAACATGTTTATGCAGTTCTTTGACAGATTTAGTACTCCATACCACTCTCTTTCTCCTCTCCTCCCTTCCTTTCAATTTATTTACATCATTCCTATCATCAGCGGATAGAGTTTGGGCTATTGGGTTTAAAGTCTGTCTGTCATGTGTTTACAAGCTCAGGTGGAAGAGGGACTTGGCGGTATCAAATGATACCCTCACTAAGCAACTGAATTTCTGTTCCATTTCTCACTTCTCCTTTTAATGCATCCAACGTTCTGAGCTTCTCTATGGATCAATAAAGATTAGTTACCTTTTTTTGAGGACTTTTCCTCATATGCTCTAGGCTAGGGCTTCCTCTTCTCTGTTCCATCTAATTTATTTTTCTAGAATCTTTATCTTCCTACACATTTCCTCCTCTTCTTTTTCCAGAAATCTTCATTCTCCTGATAGACTCTCTCATTCTTGCCTTTTGCTCATTTTTATGAACACTAATGAAACAATATATAAAAACAACTAGCACAAACAAAAATAAATAATAAACAACTTTCATAGTCATAATTTTAATGAGTTACCTAGATAAAGATTATAATTTTTTTTATTAATGTGCCTTTTGAACAGCAGTAACTCTTTAAAGCTCTCTTTAGGGGCGCCTGGGTGGCTCAGGGGGTTAAAGCCTCTGCCTTCAGCTCAGGTCATGGTCCCAGTGTCCTGGGATCGAGCCCCACATCGGGCTCTCTGCTCAGCAGGGAACCTGCCTCCTCCTCTCTCTCTCTGCCTGCCTCTCTGCCTACTTGTGATCTCTATCTGTCAAATAAATAAATAAATAAAAATCTTAAAAAAAAAAATAAAGCTCTCTTTAGCCAACTCCATTACACTTTCTATACCCTCCCCTCCATCGTAATTGAAAATGTTGCCATTTTATATGGCTTAAAACATAAGAATCCTTGCTATTTTATAATTATATCTCTATTGCTATGTTCTTCATAATGATTCAATGTGGAGTTATGTGGTTCAACAAAGCTACTATCAAATAAAGCTACTACAGAAACAAATTTTAAAAATTACAATGAAAAGCAATTTTCATTTTGGAAAGATAAAAATAAAATAAAATTTAAAAAATAATGTACACAGTTAACAATTTCTAGTCCTGGGGCGCCTGGGTGGCTCAGTGGTTAAAGCCTCTGCCTTCGGCTCAGGTCATGATCCCAGAGTCCTGGGATCGAGCCCCGCATCGGGCTCTCTGGTCAGCAGGGAGCCTGCTTCCTCCTCTCTCTCTCTCTCTCTCTGCCTGCCTCTCTGCCTACCTGTGATCTCTGTCTGTCAAATAAATAAATAAAATCTTTAAAAACAAAAACAAAAACAATTTCTAGTCTAGGTTATAATTCAAGTGGTATTATGCTTCACATCCTTCTAGACTACAATGTAGAGGATTCCTAATTATTGCCATCTTTTTCACAGAAAAAGTTGGGTTTGGACTGTACATTTTTCTGTTTTTGTTTTGTTTTCTTTTAAAGATTTTCTTTATTTATTTGAGAAAGAAAATAAGAGATAGCATAAGAGGGAAGAAGGTCAGAGGGAGAAGCAAACTTCCCATGATGCTGGGAGCCCGACATGGGACTCGATCCTGTGACTCTGGTATGATGACCTGAGCTGAAGGCAGCCGCTCAATCAACTGAGCCACCCAGGGCCCCATTTTTTCTGTTTTTAAGCAGGGCTATTTCACATCTGCACTTACAGTTTCCCTTGGAAAATAAGAAACTCTGAAGATTCTGGACATGCTTTTTCCCTTCAATATTGATCACAATAAATTGGAGTTCAGTAGTTATGGCCCAGATAAGGATGTCATAGTTCCCACATCTACTTTTCAACTCAAGTTTCAAAGGGTTCCACTTAATGTTATAGTTGGTTCCTAGAACCATTTTAAGTTATTATACTCTGAAACACAGCCACACACATACATATACACATGTACATTTATATGTATGTGTATGTATAAATGCCACACATGTATTAAAACAAAAAGAAAAAATATTAATTTGGTAGTGCTGAATATATCCAAATGTTTTTTTTTTTTTTTTATTGACAGTATTTTGGTAGCTTAACCTTTTATCCATCTTTTTTGATTAAGGATTAGATGCTGTTAAATGATGGATAGTAAGGAGACCCACAAATAAGTCAGTCATGTCTGAAATCCTAACCTGATCCATAAAGCTGTAAACACTGTCTACTGTTCTTCTGCTGAACAATATACATGGGTTCACCTGCATATTTTCCCTCACAGTATAGCTAATATTAACATAAGAGAAGTACAAACATGTACTATAACTCATTAGCCTCAGCTAACCTAGCTTCAGAGATAGTTAAAAATGCAGATTACCACAAAAGACATTCTGTGCTCCCTAGCAAACTGATTGGAAATGTCCTATTGAGGTGACTATAACAAGTAGTTTCCATGAAGATTTTTTTTAAAAATAATCAACAATTGGGGCGCCTTGGTGGCTCAGTGGGTTAAGCCTCTGCTTTCGGCTCAGGTCATGATGTCAGGGTCCTGGGATCGAGCCCCGCATCGGGCTCTCTGCTCGACAGTGAGCCTGCTTCCCCCTCTCTCTGCCTGCCTCTCTTCCTACTTGTGATCTCTCTCTCTCTCTCTCTGTCAAATGAATGAATAAAATCTTTAAAAAAAATATGAGTAAATGTACCTAAACTATGCTGCAATCTTCCTTTATTTTTAAATATCTTGAAGTTAATGGACTCCCTAAAAATCTAATTTAAGCACATGCCCTATTTTAGAATTATCAGAAGGTATAATAAATAGAAGTATATATAAGAATTTATCTTTTTGAATTCCTAGTTCATCTTTTTTGTAGATGTTGAATGTAATTCCTTCTTTGATGGGATCTTGCCTCCCGCACTTATCCCTCCCCCATTTCAATCCTCACCATCAGAACTACTTCCAGAAATGTAAACAGATTGGTAGCAACTAATATAAATCTAGGCACTCAGTTGACATTCCATAAATATTTCTTGATGATTATAACTTTGTCTTGACCAGACTGCTCAGATAATTGCTTAAAATCTCCTGTGGCAATTTAGTTACACTGTGTGGAATCTGGCATGTCAATTAGAAATACCCTACCCAAATCTGGATACAGGCAAATGATGTTTTCATCAAATTAATTTAGATCTTTTTATAACAAACCATGACAATATTTTGACATTGGAAATGAAGCCAGTGCTAAGGATAAAAATATTGAAATATATCATAACTAATTCAAACTATGCCACAAATCCTTATTATGTTATATCTACTATATCTGGAGTATTTTAGCTTTGAGAATACTAAATCAATAGATTCATGCTTCCATCTGTCAAAAGTCTGTAAAGCCTAAAAATGCCATCAACTTTGTTATTAAAAGTAGACTTCCAAATCCTATCAATATTAATAAGGAGATAAATGAGTATGCAATGTAAAGTCATATATAATTCAATTTTCCTTAAGTGAATTTTGTTCTTTCCTTATACATAAATATCATATTTCTTAACCTTAAAATTCTCTCTGTACCTTTTGGAATTTGTGTAACAAATAGTATCTGCAACATTAGAGTTTCTTTTCTCTCCCAGAAACATGCATTTACAATCTTTTTTTTTTCTTTGAAAATCCAAAGAGTGTACTCAAATAAATGTAGCTGTACTTTTAAATATTAAACAAAACAATATAACAGAAATGAAATAAAATGTACATTAAGTATGACTTTATCTAGACTTAATTTTACTTGTTCTTCTATTATTGTCAAACTTCCAAGTATGGGATAATTTTATAATCCCTTTTTAATGCATAAAGTTCTGTAGATCCCATTAATTAAAACTTTTTTTTTCTTTTAAAGAATCCTCCAGGTGTCCCAACTACCTTACTCAGAAAATTATAAGTAATTTCATGACTTTATTTTCCATCTCAATTGGTATTTTGTTGATAAATGACTGGAGGGAATATCACCTCTGTGAAATATTTTTCCCGACAGAACAGACCTTCTCTAGAGGCCAAATTAATTCTATTATCAAAGCAGCCCAGCCGCTGAGCAGGAATATCTGTACACTGAAACCTCAGAGATTCTGGGAGGGCCATCTCCGAAGTCTGGTCAGACTAAATCATTCCTCATTCTGTCTTGAACACAAAGGAGTGCAGACCAGATCTGCATTACCCACTGGAGTGGACTCCAGAGCCAAAGACAAGGCTCTACTTCTGAATGAACTCACATTGACTGCAGTACTGAACACACTGTATCTACCAAAATACCCTTTACCATATGAACTACAATACCGCTATAGGACTATGTATCAGTGTTGATAGATTGGTTGGGTCTATTTTCCCCCATTTTCATAAATATTTCATTCTGTTTTCCCTACATGAAAAATATGAAAATGTTTATCAGAAAATGGGGAAAATATTTTCTTCATCTGAGGTTACCTCGATTTGAAAGTACTCTTTTTTAAACACATTTATTCCACACATTTTTCTTCATCTTTTTTTTAAAAGCAAAATTAATAATCTCTACAGAGTTATAATCATTTTTAATTTTACTTAAAAGAGTTAAAAACAAATTGAGTTGGATATATTCTAATCTTATTTTATCTCATTAGATGTCATTATAAAT
Organism: Lutra lutra; assembly: GCF_902655055.1. Classification (NCBI taxonomy): domain Eukaryota; kingdom Metazoa; phylum Chordata; class Mammalia; order Carnivora; family Mustelidae; genus Lutra; species Lutra lutra. The sequence goes on along the minus strand of NC_062279.1, from coordinate 76,801,181 downwards.
ATCATCAAACTGTTTTGATCTCTTTGTGTGTATGTGTATATCTTCCAAATTTCTTGTTACCTTTCCTCATAAAACCTTCAAAATATTTTTTGTTTACTATGCATTTTTATATTAGATGTATTTTATATTAGATGTTGACTTAATTGACTTAATTTGTTGCACTGTCTTCTGGTTTACTTTTCAATTTTTCTTCAACATAGGGGTAAAATCTAAGAATGGCATAGTTTTTATTTAAATTCAAGTTAGCTAACATACATTGAAGAATGACATAATTTTATTTCTTTTATTTGTGAGAGAGAGAGAGAGATGGAAAGAGAGAGAGCACAAGTCGGGGAACTGCAGGCAGAGGGAGAAGCAGGCTCCCTGCTGAGCAAGGAGCCTGATGTAGGACTCAATCCCAGGACTCTGGGATCATGACATAAGCCAAAGTCAGATGCATAACCAACTGAGCCACCCAGGCATCCCATATAATTTTATTTCTTTCATAATGTAATAAGATATGTACTGATCACATTTCTATAGTTGCTCAAAAACAACTGTGAATTAAAATAAAGTGAAATGATACACCCAGAATGTACTTCTTGGTTCTTTCTGAAGAATGTCTTCACTCATCAAATATTTACTATTGGGAGTGCAAAATGGTGCAACCACTGTGGAAAACAGTATGGAATTTCCTCAGAAACTTAAAAATGGAACTATCCTTAAAATACAATAATAACACTACTAGCTATTTACCCAAAAAACATAAAAACACTAATTCAAAGGGATATATGAACCTATTTATTTATTTGTCTGTTTGTTTATTGAGAGAGAGAGAGACAGAGAGCACAAGTGGGGGGAGGGGCAGAGGGAGAGGAAGAGAGAAAATCCCAAGCAGGCTCCACACCTAGCATGGAGTCTGATGCAGGGCTGGATCCAACGATCTGAGATTATGACCTGAGCTGAAATAAAAAATCTGACACCTAACTGACTGAGCCACTCAGGCACCCCTGAACCTTGTATTTATTGCAGCATTATTTACAATATCCAAATTATGGAAGCAGCATATTATATATACATATATATGTATATATAATTCAACTATATATATATTTCAACCATAAATAAGAATGGAATCTTGCCTTTGCAACAACATGGATGGAGCTACAGAACATAATGCTAAGTGAAATAATCAGTCAGAAAAAAACAAATATCAAATGATTTCACTCATATACAGAATACAAAAGCGAAAATGAACTTTTGGGACTTCATCAAGATCAAAAGCTTCTGCACAGCAAAGGAAACAATCAAGAAAACAAAGAGGCAACCCACGGAATGGGAGAAGATATTTGCAAATGACAGTACAGACAAAAGATTGATATGCAGGATCTATAAAGAACTCCTCAAACTCAACACACACAAAACAGATAATCATACCAAAAAATGGGCAGAAGATATGAACAGACACTTCTCCAATGAAGACATACAAATGGCTATCAGACACATGAAAAAATGTTCATCATCACTAGCCATCAGGGAGATTCAAATTAAAACCACATCGAGATACCACCTTACACCAGTTAGAATGGCCAAAATTAGCAAGACAGGAAACAACATGTGTTGGAGAGGATATGGAGAAAGGGGAACCCTCTTACACTGTTGGTGGGAATGGAAGTTGGTGCAGCCACTTTGGAGAACAGTGTGGAGATTCCTTAAGAAATTAAAAATAGAGCTTCCCTATGACCTGCAATTGCACTACTGGGTATTTACCCCAAAGATACAGATGTAGTGAAAAGAAGGGCCATCTGTACCCCAATGTTTATAGCAGCAATGGCCACGGTCACCAAACTGTGGAAAGAACCAAGATGCCCTTCTATGGAAGAATGGATAAGGAAGATGTGGTCCATATACACTATGGAGTATTATGACTCTATCAGAACAGATGAATTCCCAACTTTTGTAGCAACATGGATGGGACTGGAAGAAATTATGTTGAGTGAAATAAGTCAAGCAGAGAGAGTCAATTATCATATGGTTTCACTTATTTGTGGAGCATAACAAATAACATAGAGGACATGGGGAGATGGAGAGGCGAAGGGAGCTGAGGGAAATTTGAAGGGGAGGTGAACCATGAGAGACTATGGACCCTGAAAAACAACCTGAGGGTTTTGAATGGGGGGGGTGGGAGGTTGGGAGAACCCCATGGTGGGTATTGGGGAGGGCACGTACTGCATGGAGCACTGGGTGTGGTGCAAAAACAATGAATACTGTTACACTGAAAAGAAATAAAAAAAAAAAGTCAGAAAACAAAACAAAACAAAACAAAACAAAAAAACCTCGTATTAGAGGTATTGTTAGTGATGTTGTCCACTCTAGTTTTAGGAGAGAGGAAAAAACTATTCCGTAAAGATGGTGAAGGGAGTAATGGTAACAATGTGGGAAGGATGGTTAAATCATCTTAGTTCCTTTCCCATGTTTGCTTTGAATTAGCTGAATTTAAAAAACAAAAAGTGATAAAGTAAGTAATAAACAATAATAAAAACAAGCATCAGTATTTTGTCATATGCCATCATTGCCCCCCCACCACCTTATTTTAAAAAGATGAGGAAGAACTCTCTAACAAACATAACTGCTGACTTTGGGAATGGATAGCTTTGAGAATTAGTGAGTTTTCTGTCTGGAAATGTGTAAATAGAGGAATTCAAACTGGCCTGGTGTATAAACAGGCCAGTTATAGAGAGACCCATGCTCTGAAGAGAACTATGATTAGTTTAATGTTCTTCAGTTACTGTCTTGAAATTCTTTTTTTTTTTTTTAGATTTTATTTATTTATTTGTCAGAGAGAGAGAGCATAAGCAGAGGGAACAGCAGGTAGAGGAAGAAGCAGGCTCCCTGCGAGAAGGAGCCCGATGTGGGACTCAGTCCCTGGTCTCTGGGATCATGACATGAGCAGAAGGCAGATGCTCAACCAACTGAGCCATCCAGGTGTCCCTGGTCTTGAAATTCTTAATTTCGGGGGTGATAATGCTAACTTTTATTTAGCATTGAGTTCTATAATTGTGTAGCCGGTGATGAATATCAGACCAAAAATACAAATAGTAGATTCCTAATTTAGACTCTGCTGATACTGAAATCCTTTGATTCTATGTGCTTACTTTGGGAAACCAGAGTGAGAAATAATCTTTGAAAAATAATATTGAGTGAGACCTCCTGGGGATATGGAGGTTAGCAGCAAAAAAACCTGAAAAAATTAAATCAACCTGTGCTTTTCCAATCAATTATGATTAACTAAACAAAGGAATATGACTTGGACAAAATAAGGATAGTCCTAAATTCTTACATTAGAATTAAAGGAAAAAATGGGACAGTTGTGGAGGAAAATGGGCAGAATATCTAATTATTGCTATGACATCTGTGCAAATTGAAACAACCAAACAGGCAATTAATGATTCTAATAGTAATGGTAATGCAAGACATGATAGCATGGGCAAAGCAAGCAATTACTTGTACAAATGCCGGAGGCTAAATAGGCTATTAGCTAAATACATGGCCCACTTGAACCTGTTAATTGTAATAGATATGGTATTTTCTATCTTACTAAAATTGGGTTATTTTTCGTTCCACTGCTATAATAAATCATTCAAAAGTCTCATTGACATGTAATAAGTTGACTTCAAAACTCAGTAAAATGAGTTACAATTTTCACATATTTTCCTCATATATCTTCAGAGCAAAATCTAAAGACACTTCTGAAAGGGAAAAAAGAAAATTGACACTAATACTGTACTCCCCCTTATCTGTGAGGGATACATTCCAAGACCCCAGTGGATGTCTGAAACTGTGGAGGACTGAACGCTGTATATCCTATGTGTTTTGCCTTTACATACATCCCTATGAATGAGTGTAATCTACAAATTAGGCACAATAAGAGGTTAACAACAAAACTAATAATGAAATAAAACAATTATAACAATGTTCTAAAAGTTATGTGAATGTGGTTTCTCTCTAAAAATACCTTACTGTACCGTACTCACCCATCTTCTGGTGCTGATGTGAGATGATAAGACGTACCTCATGAGATGAAGTAAGGTGAATGACGAAGGCACTGTTGAAGTAGTATTAAGTTATCATTGACCATTGTCAGAAGGAAAATCATCTACTTCTGAACCCAGGGTTCACTTCAGGTAACTGAAACTGCAGAAAGTTTGAAATCATGGATAAGAGGGATCTCCTGTATTGTCTTGATCTTCGTCTTTTATGTCTCAAATACTCTCCACTGTGAGTCTGAGTAGTTTATTTCTCCCGACCCTCCTAAAATCCCCATTTGTAACACAGTGAGATCTGAAAAGCCCCTATGGCTCAATGCAATTTTCTCATAGAAAACTCCTGCTAATAGCACTTTATCTTGAGTCCCTAGATGAGATGCAAAGTTCCTTTGTCATCAGAGGTTAAGAAAAGTGAATCAAAAAGGAAGCAAAGCCATTTAAGAACTAAGGAGGATTTTAAGTAAATACCTCAATTTTTAATCAAATCTAAACTTTCAGTTTAAATAAAGCTTAAGGTCACATTTCTAATGCAAATAAAAGCAATTTAATACTTACATGTGCGTGATATGTTACTGATCTTACTAGAAATATGAAGATTGGAAAAGCCGATTTTAAAGAAAGTGTTAGTAATGGTAAATCCATTTGTTCAATGACTGTGAAATTTACAATATTCTCTGTTAGGGCACCTCAAAAAAACAGAATCAAATGATTATATACATATATAAAATATATGTATCTTATATGTACTATATCATACACATATACAACATATATATGATGTTTGTTTTTCATATTTCATTTTAAAAATATTTCTTGCTAGTAATTCCCATATCCTCCTTAAATTTCATTCAACATTATTAGTCAAAGATTGTGTGTGTGTATATATATTGAGAGAGAGAGAAGAGATTTTAAGGAATTGGATCATATGATTATGGAGGCTTGAGAAATCCAAATTTTCAGCATAGGCCAGCAGGCTAGAGACCCAGGATAGAGTTGTAGAGACCAAAGACAGTCTGCTAACAGAATTCCTTCTTACTGTGAGAAGATCAGTCTTTGTTTTATTAAGGCCTTCAATTGATAGGATGAGGATCATCCACACATAGAGGGCTGCTTTACTCAAAATCTACCATATAAATGATAATCCCAACCAAAAACTTCCTGCATAGAAACATTCAGAATGATATTTTTCTTTTATTAAAAGATTTTATTTATTTACTTGACAGACAGAGATCAAGTAGGTAGAGAGGTAGGCAGAGAGAGAGGAGGAAGCAGGCTCCCTGCTGAGCAGAGGGCCAGATGCTGAGCTTAATCCCAGGACCCTGAGATCATGACCTGGGCTGAAGGCAGAGGCTTTAACCCACTGAGCCACCCAGGTGCCCCTCCAGAATGATTTTTAACCAAATATTTGGACACTGTTACTCAGCCAAGTTGATACATTAGCCACTACTCTTCACTGAAGAGTCTGGGTCACTAGCATTTTTTAAATGAAATAAAAAGTATATAAAATAATTCATAAATATGAATAACAAAATACATATAATATAGCCGTAGTGACATTTCTGTATAATAGATGGTCTTAAAAACTGTATGAAACAAAAAACACAGTAATTTCTTTTTTTTTTTTAAAGATGTTGTTTATTTATTTGAGAGAGAGAGAGAGCATGAGAAGAGAGAGGTCAGCGGGAGAAGCAGACTCCCTGTGCAGCAGGGAGCCCGATGTGGGACTTGATTCCAGGACTCCAGGATCATGACCTGAGCCAAAGGCAGAAGCTTAACTGACTGAGCCACCCAGGCACCTAAAACAGTAATTTTTTAACTCAAAAAAATCCGTATAAAAATAGTGTCTCATAGCTTTTTCAATCCCTTCCCTTATATTTTCTCTGAAGAAAAATCTAAAATTGTTCATATGCTGCTTCCTTGAGCTTGAAAATACTGTCATATCTAATGGTAATAAATATGCGTCATGCTGGATAGCCTAGGGAAAACACCAATGATTATGACTGAATTATTAGGGTCCACTGGCTTACAGACTAAGGTCTGGTTCTTAACTCTCAAAGAATAAATGCATACAGAGTATCTCAAGAAATTTAAATCTTAAAAGAGACATAGAAATATTGTCCCCAAACATCACCACTTTACTGGAAAAGATACAGAAAAGCATGAGTTCAATTTTGCTTTAAATACTAACTCATTTGATATATGTATGTTCAATCTGAATATATTCTTCATATGGAAGAATTACCTAATCATAACTAAAAGATAAAAATTCTGAGAATAGTATTATGTGAGTGAAGTGAAGATGATTTAAATAATATTTTAGAAAGCCTGTGCTAAGTGTACTTAAAAATACTGAAGTCTCTAATTTGAAAGTTCTCTGTCTCTGGCCGTATAGTTCGGTCTGCCTGGAGAGATTAAATAAAAAAGGTTTCTTATTAGAAAAGAATCTTTAAACAAATAATACAATAACAGCTTTCCTGACTCCAAGGAAATATTTCTAGATGCATCTCTATTTAAATTTCATGCAGCATAAACCGTGTCCAATCATTCCCGTCTTTCATCTGAGATGTGTTCCAGGTCAGAATGTTAACTCACATAAATAAATTAGTTCTAGATTTATGCTGAGGCTTGGATTTGCTCAGAGCATATCATATGAAAGGAAAAACCTGAAGCGAAGAGAATTACACAAGAAAATGCTTAAATGTTCAGAGTTTAAGATGTATGTTATTGGAATGTGCTATTTGAGCTCTGTTTTACTCTTTAACTAGCTGTGAGCTGGCGCTTTACTTGACCACTCTGGAATAATGTCCACTTTCTTCTAAAATTAAGACTCTGATATCAATCATCTTTAATTTATACAGTTATTTAATTTACAAAACTAAGAAGAAAATACTGTGAAACCAAAAACTTCTAAACACATCTTGATTCTAGAGAAGGATGTTAAGAAATTAAAATCATTGTGCTTACCCTGGAGTTTTATCCCAACAGATTCATGTCAAAATAAAGATTTATAAACACATGCATTCCAGTGCACTTTTACCAAAAGTACTGTAACATTATCTCATGTGTGAGACAGGATGATGAAACAATTTATTATTTTTATAGCTTTTTGCATTAAAACTAAATGATCAAAAATAGTCTACATATAGGTTAGAAATTTGATATGAAACTGTGAAGTACAAAGAGACAAATTCAACCTAAAAAAAAAGAGAGACAAATTCCATTATGTGATATACTTCTTAAATTTCTCTTTAGACATCAAACCCAGTATTTCTGTTTTTTTGAAAACAAATCCTAAAGTTCCTCAATTGAAGTAAAATACGTAAATCAAAAGTGCATGGTTTATCTTGAAGGGTCTCTGCTTAGATCTGGGCAACCATCCTGCTGCTTCTTTTATGAGGAGAGAATTGTATATTTTTTATTCTCCTTTTTAAACTGCAAGATTTTAACTCTAGAGAGTTTCCTCTTTGAAAATAACATATATCATGTACCATGTAGATTCAATATATGTGTCATTCTGCAAAGATTTCATTTCTATTATTGCTGTATATGAAGTGGTGCCTGAAGAGAGAGAAATGAAGCAGAGAACGGGAGGCAGTTTATTATGAAACTGATGCTTAGTAGTTCAGTGATCCAGAATGTATTATGAGTGAGAACCACTGAATTACCCGTCCATAATGTATTTATTGCCACACCTTCATGCTACTTACACCCAAATCAAAGGGTGAAGATGGTGATATTGCTCTAAATTAGAAGGCAATAATAAATTAGAAGACAAAAGAACTGTTAAATTGGGATTTAGAACTATTGGAGAACTATGCGTATATAGCATTGGAGAAAAAAGCACAAACCAAAGAAATCTTGACTACTGTTATATGAATTATGATTTTAGCTATTTTTTTTCCAATTCATGAGCAATGAATATACAACAGTATTTTTACACACTATTTACAGGCCAGGGGAAATACTTTCATTCATTAATTTATTCATTTTATGTATAATTTACATAAAATGAATTCACAAATTTTAACTGTAATGTCTGAAAATTTTTGACAAATGAATATACCTATGTAATCAACACCCAAATTAATATAAATAACATAATCATGATCACAAGTTCTGTTAGACCATTTTCTAGTTAATAATCTCCCTCAGTCAAGAAACCACTGTTCTAATTTCTATCATTATAGATTAGTTTGCTTATTCTAGAACTTCCTGTAAGTATAAATCTAGGCATTGTGGGTGATGCATTATAAAAATGATTTCTGAGGGTTCCTGGGGGGCTCAGTCAGTTAAGGACCTGACTCTTGATATCAGCCCTGGTTTTGAACTAAAAATCATGAGTTCCAGTCCCACATTAAGCTCCATGCTTTAAAAAAATGATTTGTTACATTTTTCATTTGAGTGTTGAGTTTTATTCTAGCAAATAATTAAATTATTGATGGATAACCTTGAACTTGTGGACTTTGTTTGGACGAGTCTATTTCATTTGTGTCATTAACCCCAGGGTGAACTCCTTAGTCTTTATTCTCCAGGCATGGCCCTGCTGATTGTCTGAAGGCAAAGACCAACTTCTCTACCAATCCTCCCTAATTTAGTGTGGAATCCAAATTCTAAATAGTGTCTCCTCCGCGTAGACTGAAATAGCAACTCTTCCAGCATTCTGTTCCCCCTTTGGGCTTCTTGAAATCTCATACTCATATGCATTTAGTTCACTGTTCAATGAAGATTTGAGGTGAGTTTCTACACATCTTTTGGATTACTGCCCTGTTTCTCTGTCCTTTTCAGATGTCCTCAATTTCCATTTATACTGTCAGTCCCAAACCTCCTCTGACCCTTCTCCAGGGTGGCTGAGGCTTTCTGCTTGAGTTGCGTTCATCACTTGTGGATTAGGATGAGCCCTGGGTGGGGCAGGGGCAGGAGAGTGTTGAACACCTGCCTAATTCCACAGTATGAGCCCCTTTGTTAAAAGGCACATTCACTCCAGTTTCTGAATGCTTTTGTTTAGAGTATCTTCAAATAGTTCTTTTCTTAAAATTTTGCCTATAGTTTATAATTATTTATTTCTATAAAAGCTATTCTGTTCTATCATATCTGAAACACTTGTCCTGTCACAATTTGAAATATTGAATAGAAGTACTGTGGTAGCCCTTGTTATACCAAAGTCCCATTCGTTTTCATTATTTGATTAAACAAATAATAAATAAATAGTAAATTTAAATGTAAAATGTATCCAAAGGAAAAACAAATTCGTGAGAGACAATACAAGAAGCAAAAAACTTAGACTGGATTTCATAGAGTACCTCTTCAGGACATTTGTAGGATAAAGATTTGTTGACTAACTAGAGATGAAGCATGGTTTCCGAGGTAGAGGAAAGTGCCTATGGCAGAGATACAAGCTATTTCACAGGGGAAACATAAAGTGGGCCAGTGTGACTTGATATTAGTGAGCAAAAGAGAAGTGACAGAAGCTAGGCAGGGACATAAAACTTAGGATTTTGTGCAAATGCTTGTAAAACTATACTTGTATGTCAAATACAATGGGAGGTTATTGACAGTTTTTAATCAAGGTAATGACACTGACTATACTATGGATTTATACACTCTGGCTAAAATGTGGCTAAGATGACTGGATATGTCAAGTGCAACTGATAAATAAAAGATTGTGTAACCTGGTAGTAAAGTTGACCCTTGAACAATACAGGTTTGAACTCTATGGGTTGGGTCCATCTATACATGCACCTTTTTAAAATAAATACAGTACAGTACAGTAATTGTATTTTCTCCTCACTATGATTTTTAATAACATTTTCTTTTCCCTAGCTTACTTTATTACAAAAATATAGTACATAACACATACAACATATGAAATATGTGTTAACCCACTGTTTATTGTTAAGGCTTCCAGTCAACAGTAGGCTATGAGTAGTTCGGTTTTGAAGAAGTCAAAAATTACACACAGATTTTCAACTATGCAGGGGGGCCAATGCCCCTAAATCTTGCATTGTTCAAAGATTGACTGTAATAGAAGAGAGTAGAAGACTTAAGATGTGTTTTTTGGAAAGAAGTAGAAAATTTGAAAGCATTGTCTTTAATTTTTTAAATGTGATTTCATTATTTAAAATCAGCAGTTCATAACACATTTGTGGAAATTTTTCTGGCAATTATTACATTTTTCTGTCCTTCACAAATAGATTTAAATTTATTAAGTAACATAGGACATATGACACATTCTTTCTTAACAATTTACAATTATAAAAATAACCTGAGGTCATCTAGTTCAATTCCCACTCCAAATTATAATCTCTGAATACATTTTTCTATTTCTCACTCAACTTTCTAAAAAAATACACAACTAGCCTATTACTTTTCAGGAAACTATTTAAATCTGGGAAATTATAGCAGCCTGAAAATTCTAACTTCTAATGAAATGAAATATTCCTCTTAACTCTTAGTTACAGCTATTAATTAACCAATTATGGAGGAGTAATGCTTCTGTCATATTAATGAACTTTCTCAAATCTTAAATCTTGGACATATGGTTGAACAATGGTTAGTATTCTTTTCTTTGTTAACTTGACAACCTAGAATGATATCCAACGTCTAAACATTCTATTTCTATCCTTACTTAATGATTTCTTCACTTTTGATACCAGTATTGATAAAAGTTAATACAAATCAGTAGCTACTTGATTCATCCACTTTTTGCATATTTAAATTTTAGACAATTTACAAGTCACCGCTACTTATATCCCACCTCCAAAACAATTTAATGGTAAATAGATAGTAGTAAAATTATTAGATGACTGTTTCTTGTCTGTTATACCTAAACAGCAACATTTTTGTGTGTTCTCCCTCATTTTCTTTATTTCAGTCTTAATCCAGATGTTTTCCACTAGCCTTCCTTCCTTAAATTCATGTATTTTTATATATGTGTATACATTTTGGACATATCACATCATGTCGATACTTAGTTTGCCAGATATGTTTATTCTGCATAGCCCTATCACTGCTAATTACAATGTGTCCTTCAATGGTATGGTCTACTCTTTAGCCCTGTTCTGCCAGTATTTTTCCCTTGGGATATAAATATCTATTGTTGCATGTAAGGACCATTTCTTATTTTCCTTGTTAAATGTAAATGAAGGAAAGGTAGTTCCTTGAAATTTTAAGAATATTTTCCCGCTATTAATTTATTCAAAACCATTCTCTTACCTGAACTAATTTAAAATCCTTTATAAATTATTTAAGTGTTTCCTTATGAGCCCTAATCTCCTCACAAACATGTATGTATTTGTGCATGTAACATGTTTCACATCTCCATATATAAAATTTAAAGCCAACTTGTGGTGTCTTTCGTCCATAATTCTGCCCACTTTGGTCATAATAACCATGAATAATCCACCAGGACATTCTATGTAACACCTAGTAGAGTCCTCTAATCCCAATCTTTATGTAACAATTTGAGACTTTTCTTTGAAGCTCTAAGAAATGAGAACAATGTAGATATTAGTAGATATTAGTGTACCTGTGAGTATACATAAACTTTATAAATATGAATATACATAAATATCATACTAAAATATAAAGGACACGAAAAGTCATGATATAAACTTTAAGATTCTTATCATCAAGAAATTGTTGTCCCTCTTCAAATGTGATCTAGATATTTATTTCTTTTGCTTTCACTATGTATGGCTGATCTTCAATTCTATTTCCAGTGCCATGACACTGACTCATTTTACCCCCAGTTGCCTATAATTCCCATGAAACTAGGGTTCTTTCTTCTCTATTTAACTATACCTCCAATACAATCCAATGGCAAATATGCAGTTTCTAAAAAATATATATATTTTCAACGGTATTGGTAAACTAATGAATATAGTTTATATGGCCTCTTATTCTATCCTTGTATCAAGAACTATATTTGTTAATTGTATTTGTACAAAAGTATTGGTGGACTCACAAAGTTTGTTTTATATAGTAAGTTTTTATTGTATGATTATTAATGAGGTAATTGCCTACTGCTCAATGACCTCTCTCCTATAATTCTTTCATAGCACTTTTTACTTTCGAACTTTGTAATAAAGTGAGTTTATATACACTCATGAGCTTTTATGGTTGCTTTAAAAAGGCAGGCACATATGTTAGTTATTACGAGAGGGCCAGATCTGATTTTGTGTACTCTTTGATGTTCAGCATGACCATATGATTTACTTTAGACAATAAAACATGTGCAGCAGTGAAGGTTCTGATTTATGGTATGAGCTTTACTAGCCAATGCACTTGTCAATGTGGTCCCATTCTCCAGTGACAGTGAATATTGAAAATGTACTGAGAAGGAAGCCCTAGTGTTTAACTGTTCTCTTTAAAAAATTCATTTCCTTGGGTGGTGCCTGGGTGGGTCAGTTGGTTAAGCCACTGCCTTCAGCTCAGGTCATGATCCTGGAGTCCTGGGATCGAGTCCCATATCGGGTTTCCCCTGCTCTGCAGAGAGCCTGCTTCTCCCTCTCCATCTCCCTCACCCCCTGCTTGTGCTTTTTCTCTCTCTGTCAAATAAAATCTTTAAAATTAAAAAAAAAATAAAAAATTCATTTCCTTTATATTAAAAAAATGTTTCCCTCTATCTGAAGAAAGCACGGACAAGGGGTTAGCATAGTACAATATGAACTATATAGATTTTTTCATTTTTTTCCATTTTATTTTATTTCTTTTCAGTTTTCCAAAATTCATTGTTTATAAACTATATACATTTTTTAGAAAACATTTATCAGAATGAGAATTTGAGAGTAGCATTTGGGATTTTTAAGTGTTTGATTTTTTTTTTTAGCTCTAGCAAATAGATCTTAGCCAATAAAACTGGATAAATAACTGCTTTGGGGTCATCATAATACTATAAGAATGTTACAGACAGTGCTTCCAAATATCCACTCTCCCCCTTTACTTATTATAAGAACCTTGGTATTTACAGAGCAGAAAAAAATCCAATTAAAATACTTAGTTTTCCAAGGTCCTAGAAAGCTAGGTATTTAACATTTTAGGATAGTCATTCCCGTTATTCAGTTACTAAAAATCTTCTACTCCAAACAAACATTCATAAGTTCCTTAAGTGTTTCTTCACTGATCATATCTTCCCCATGTCACATGTAGCTGTGACATATGGTCCTGGTGAATGAAATATGAGCAAAAGTTTCTGGGTAGGACTTTTGGGCAAGCTCATTAAAAGAGGACAAGTCCAGCTGACTTCTCTCTTTACCTCCTACGTTCTGCTCTTGATCATTTGCCCTTTCGCTGGCTACCTGCCTGGAGGACAGACGGGATGACCAGTAGGGGAACAGCCAGATCACAACTGTAAGGGGAAACAATCTTATGCAAAGAAGGGCAGAGAAGGTTGGATATGCCAATCCTGAACTATTTTCCCTTGTACTTAGTGTAACACTAGGAAAATAAAGCCCTTATATCACAAATTAAGTTGTTGCCTATTGTTATAATGCAGCCAAAAACCCATGTCCAACTTACTATTCTCTGCATAGTTGGAGAGAAAATAATCAAGGTTTTAAATCTATTACTCTATCTTAAAACTCAAAAATAAATTGTTGAGATTAAAAATAAGTAAATCTTGTGCTTTTCACCCTCCCTCTTCTCACATCCCTTTTCATTTCTCACCCCTTGAAGCAAGGAAAGTTTAATCACAGTAGGTAATTTCCATTTAGGACAAAATTCTAGATATCATATGAAATCCAAACTATAGTTAACATGTATGGATGAATATAAATATGATACAAAGTATTTAGATAGAACGTATATACAGTGATGATCTTTCTACACTAGAATGAATATAGGATTGCGACAGTGAATCTTCGGTTTGGTTACTGTATAATCTTAGGCAAGTTTTTTGAAGTTTATAAACATTTGTGTCCTCATCTATAAAATGGTAATAATGTTTATTTTACACAGTTATTACAATGGTTAATGACCATAATTTCATAAAGAATACTCAGTAACTGGTAAATGTTAATTATTTTTTCTTATATATTTTCAGGTATAAATATTCTTAAAGAGAGAGTATTTGCCATAGAGCCTGGCTTTGTCCTGGGAATGGAAGAGTCATTTGATTTTTAAAGAACTCCTTTTAGTAAGCTGAAAATTCTTCAAGGAGGAAAAGAATTATTGTTTTCTCAACAGAAGATATTAAAATCTATTTTTAGATTTTAATGTGTGCTACTACAAAAGAGGGGTAACAAAAAACTAGAGTATGTTTTATCTAACTCTAGAGTAATGCAGAGAAATTATCAAGGAGAAAGAGAGAGTCAGAGAAAATATCACTTATTTGAAACAAATATTTTGCATGTTGCATATGGTCCATTGCTCTTTAACATCCATGCTTGACACCTCCTAGAGTCTACAGTCTTGAAAATGAATACTACATTTCTCAGGTGTTCTTATAGACAAGGTTCTTAATATGTATTAGGAACTGCCACTTGCATGCACTCACATGATGCATAAAATACGCAAATAAAACAGAAGTCCTCTTTCATTTATTTTTGGGTATCTTCTGTTTGCTAGACTGTAATGATATGGCGATTTTCTACAGTATCACTGAACTGTCCAATTTCTAGCTTTATAGGTGTTTAGAGGCAATTATATTGACAGCTACAGTAATCCCATCTTTCATACTGATAAATCACAAATTCAGTTAATTTTTTAACTTGGAATTTTCCATTGTAGCTCTCTGATGTCATCATAGCTGTGTTTCAGGTAAAAGCTCCTTCACTGGTTACTTTTAAAGGATGTTGAGAGTGCTTCCAGGGAGATCAAGACTAAAATGCTCCCTGACAAATCCTAATGACTTTGTAATCACCAGCTTTGAGTTAAAAATGTTTTTCTGTTTAACATGGTTTGCTTTCTTCAACTGAACCCTGATGGAGATAACCTATAAACCAGAAAGCTCTTACAAATTCAATTATTTTTTTTTTAGTTAAGGACTCTCTTTCTTCATCTCCTTCTTACACTGTTTCTGTTTTTTAACACTATTTAGCCACTATCTTATTAACACCATAGTTTTGTTTTTAAAACATTATTAAAGTGGTTGCTATATAGAATTGATTCTTTAAAAGTTTTATACCTCTGCTCCTACACTCCTTAGCCCAACGTGTTCATTTTATCTGTAACAACTGCTTTTTCTCTAATAGTCAAATGTATTTTGACTCTAAAGAGGTGTAGAGCTACATTTCCTAGTAAATGAAAGTTGTCATGGATAGATCAAAGGTAAATTAGAAATCCAGAGAGACTTTTATTCTAAATAAACCCTTCTGTGATGAGAAGATACTATTTTATAAGGGAATAATAAACACTTTTCTCTGACATTTTATTTCCAAAAGTTTTACTAATATCCCAAAGAAGAAAGGAGTTGTTGTTGTTTTTTTTTAACACATTTATGCATATATGTACTTTTGTTTGGTCATGACAGGTGTCAGTAGGAAGGAAGGATGACAGGAGGTAAAAGGAAATCTGTTGAGTAGAAAGATGAAAAAGAGTATTTGCAATTACAGAAATAGAAACATTGAACTTAACATAAGAATAGCAAAATTGGGTAGGAAGAGGCTATATATAAATATACAACCAGCTCCCAAAATGCATCTCTCCATTCCCACTGGTATTTGCACCACCATGGTGCAGTCCTCTGCCAAATTATACCAGCATAGGTCTGTGTGACCCATAGATTAGAAGGAAGCGAGATTATGCTACTCCTGAAGTCTGGTTATAGAGACTCAAAGGAGCTCTCTTTTGGCCTCTTGCTTGCTTGTGTTCTCATTCTCTCCTTCTTCACTCTGGGAAGGCCAGCATTCATGTCACATGAGCAGCACTACAGAGAAGCCCACAAAGCAAGGAACTCAAGCTTCTTGCAGTCATCCTCTGCATGAGTTTAGAGTGATTGCCAGGCCTCTTCTGGTCACTAAAGCCTTGACTGATAACTTGAAAGCAACTCATGGGAGACACTAAGTCAGAACCATCCAGCTACACCATACTTGGATTCCTCACCCTCATGAAATAATGAATATTTACTCCTAAGTTTTGAGTAACTGGTTACACTGGAACAGTATCTAATATAGCATATAAATATAAAAATATGTATATTGA
The DNA here is from genome assembly GCF_902655055.1 of Lutra lutra. Lineage (NCBI taxonomy): Eukaryota > Metazoa > Chordata > Mammalia > Carnivora > Mustelidae > Lutra > Lutra lutra. Next base: position 76,785,018 of record NC_062279.1, on the reverse strand, counting down.
TACACATGAATATTTGTGTGTGTGTGTGTGTGTATTTTTAGATGTAACTTTGGTGAATGTTGTTGATTAAAGTTAAATATAACAATTTTAAGTCAACTTTGATTTCAATGCAGTATTAGACTAGAGGGCCAAAGGCCCTTAAGCAACTTAAAATGTAAACTAATACTGCCATCTATCGGTGATTTTAAAAACTCACAAGTTTATTTAGTAATATTTTATTTTCTTTAGGGTAAGCTATATTTGGAACATATACAAATACATTTCAAACTCTTAAATATAAGCTATTTATTATATGAAAATGTCTTATTCATATTACCTCCTTAGGTAAGGAAAATATGTATTCATTATAATTTCAAATGTTTAAAAAGTCTTTTTAGCAAAAAAAATTTAAGTTCAAAATCTTCTTAAAGCATTATTATTTGATTTGATTTTTAATTTTACAACAGCTTTATAAATCATTAAAAAAGCAAATTTACTTTCAACATAATTTTAGTATAAAGTGCATTGCATTTTTCCCCTAAATTTTATAGAAGTTTGATAAGCTGGAAATTGAATGTGTAATAAAGAGATTGTGTATTAACCAAATTGTATTATTCCAAATAACAGTTAATAAATGGAATTTGTTTCTATTGAATAAATTAAACACATAATTTGTGGCCTGAGGTATTTACAAATTACTAATAAAGAATGCTTCAACATTGAAATTTAAAGTTCACACTAACAATTGGAACCATACCAAACATTTTTTTTTTTTACAAAACTTTCTGCCAATAATGAAATGGAAAAACATATTACAGCTCCCCATTATAGTCCCTGCTTCAATTGTCTTAAATAATAGAAGGCAGTTAACAATTCTTACCGAATGTTTCATTCAGAACTCTTGTCTTTAAGAACTACTCTGGTGACACCTAATAAATGTTTATATTCAATTATATCAAATTACTGTCAGTTGCTGGATTTTTCCCATGCTTCATCTCCTATATTTCTTTTATTCTATACGTTGCTTATCACATTTTAAGCAGTTACTAAGTGTTAAATAATGATGAAATATGTGTCTCAGAAAGAACAAAGCAAGATATAATTGCACAATAAAAAATTAACAGATGGATGGATAGATAGATACCCCATCTGCAAAAATTAGAATAAAGACAGCAAAAGCAGTACAAGTCCAACTCAGGCAGATCAAATTTATTCTTTTGTTATGCTGGCTTCTCCTATCTATAAATCTTTCTGTCCCAGTGGGCTAGTCATTATAGATAATTGGTTAGTGTGTTATTTCCATGCTGAGCAGAATAGTTATGTTACTAAAAGCATTTTTTATAGGCAGTATATTGACACTTGCATAATTTAAGAAAAAAATGAATCTCATAAAACACCTGGTATTCATTAGTACTTTTTATCCATGTATTTCCTGCTCAATATTTTGATCACTTACCCCCTTCTGTGCAGATGACAGAAAAAGGCTCTCTTATAAGTGAGAATTTATTTTTATAAGCCAAGCATACAGTGAAACACAACACATTTATTTTCCTACTGTTCCTCTTTAATGCTGAAGATGAGATAGAGCTAGTGAAGTATGTAAGAAAGTGTTGATTGAGAAGAAATTTATGAGAACCTAACTGGCATTATTTCGTTGTTGACTTACATTTTCTGTCATCTTATGGGAATTGTGGCTAAATCTGTCAAAAAGAAATTAGCAAAGCCTCGGAGATAATTTCCTAATGTACAATTAATGAGCAATTTTCTTTGATGGCTCCTTTATAAGTGTTGGATAATATAGGAAATTATCCACAAAGGAAACTCCATTCTCCTATTTATAATTAATTTTGACTTTGTTAGCAAATATTTTCTTGCATCTATACTGACCTTATAAACTTGTATTTGAAAACCATGAAGAAAAATTTTAACAAGGGTTTATTTTGCATTCATCAAGGGTCAAATGACACAAGTATAATCATTTTTTACATGATAGACATCTTTTTTAAAATTTCTTACGTTATAATGAGATATGAAGTTAATTCACCATAATACATTTTTAAATTATAAAAATAAGTGCAAATTGATATAAATGAAGTCAGAAGTAATCATATCTGTATATTGTATCAGTCATTATATTTCATGACTGATTCACCAACTACCTTGGTACCTGTAATATATATTGGTAAATGTTTCCAACTAGTCTTTTAGCTTACTTTAATTGTTGTTATTGTGTTCTTTCAATTAAAGTATATTTAGAATGAAAAAACAAAGGAAAATGATGTTGATTATGAAAGCCACAGCTACAATTTAATTTGTATTAGTTACAAATAATATCAGACATTGTGCCAGAGTCAAAAACCTACACACTGTATTCATTAATACATTGAACATATAGCCCAATAATTGTTTAGTACTTGGTGATCCTGCTGAATTTAATGTATTCCTCCAAAAAATGAAACACACATTCTATAGAAATGAACTAAATGACAAAGATGGCATTAAGAGAAACTTTGGGGCTATATTAACACAAAGGAGCAAAGGAGACTTTCTGTGATCCTAAAATGGCAACAAAACAAAACAAAAAGCTACATGAGATGGAAGGAAAAAGAGGACTATTGCAAAATATTCACATTTAGAAAGTAGACATGAAAGAAAAATATTTCCAAAACATATTGATATATCCTATCTCGCTCTGTGAATTGTATAAGGTTAAGATTTGTTTGGTGAGTGAAAAGACTTAAAGAACATCATTGGAATCCATTTATGGACTGAGTTTTTGGAGATGGACTAGTTTCTTGGTATCCACCTATCCATTCAACTCTTCAACTCCTGAATTAATTGAAAAATTATGATTTAGCACTTTCCATATAGTAGACACTGTATAACAACCACCTTAACGGACTGCTTATCAATTTAGTCTGGAACTCTTTTTGTCATATGTCATCTTCAGGCAGACTGCTCCCAAATCAGTAAATCTGACATTTTTCCTTAATGAAGACCTCTGCTTATTGTTATTTGTCCTCATTTTTGTCCTGATAATTGTTTTGATCTCAGAACAGATGAACAATAGTACTCAGTAAAGAAGAATGATTTTCCTCTATAATCTTGGGAAATTGCCCTGATAGACCATGTTACATAAAAACCTCATTTTGAAGTAGAAGAATCTTCACATTGAGAAAATGGAGAGAGATAGAGATCCTATGTGCAAATTTTTTAAAAGATTTTATTTTTATTTATTTGACAGACAGAGATCACAAGTAGGCAGAGAGGCAGGCAGAGAGAGAGGTGGAAGCTGGCTCCCCACTGAGCAGAGAGCCCAATGTGGGGCTTGATCCTAGGACCCTGGGATCACGACCTGAGCTGAAGGCAGAGGCTCTAACCCACTGAGCCACCCAGGTGCCCTTATGTACAAATTCTTTTAAAGACCCAAGTGTATATAGATTCCTAGTTAAATAAACAACTCTCCCATGTCTCTATTTCCCTGACTTAATAGTGGGATAGATACTCCTACAAGTCTAAAAGTATAACTTGCAGAATCATCTGGATGAATGGCTCTTGGCCCTATTTCATAGCCCTAAGTTTAGAAATACTGACAATATTGAACTTTAATACAGCTCTTTGACCCCCCCACCCTCCAAAACAGGGACAGTTAAATAATACACCCAGATTTTTTGGTGTTTCAACCCCCTCTAGTAGTACCATTTTGTGTTCTGGGAAATGGGTTACTGCAAAACCCAACCACTTCCACCATGTGACTTAGATTAAGACTCACCGTCTACTCTTTCCCATTGCTTCCCTAAGACCCACAATGACTCCTTTGTTTGCCTGTGACAAGGCAAACAGAGACATTTTCCTTTCTGCCTGAACTTACTGAGAAGGTCAGACACAGATCGTCAAAATCCCTGTTCCTTATTTGATGAATGATTAGCTGAGATTAAAACTATTTGCCCCCTGAAGGAAACTGGACACAGAGATAAACATTTCCCATACAGCTGACTAGAACTTCCTATTTTTACAAAGCAATCCCAACTCTAAACCTGTACCTTTTCTATCGTTCCCCACAAAGCCTAGGGTATATCCACCCTGCTGAGACACTATGATATCTAAATCTGGGGTGCTATTCCTGTAATAATGGTCTGACTGAAAAAATCAATTTCTTTACTTCATTTTTGTCTTTGACAATGTACTTGGACCAAACTCGATTAGCCTGTATCAACTACGAATGTCAAAATAACTGTTTAGCGCTATAGGAATAGTGCCCGGCACATAGTACCTTCAAACCTAATGTTAGTTCCCTACATATATACATACATAGAAAGATACATATACTCCTCCTCTTCCTCCTCCTCCTCCCCCACCCCGCCACACACCTTTTTTGGTTCCTGACCTCACATTTGAAAGCGAAATGGTATCTTTGTTATTATTAGCCTTATCTATGCTCTGAAATGTTCCATGTAGCATCTGTTTTCCTCCATTTTAATGTTCCCAAAACATAAGGTCATTTAATATTAACAAATTTATCCACAGGGCAAAGGGAAAGACATTTACTTTGAATTATTAGCTCATGTTTATCCAAGTCACATTCAGATGCAGTCTCTTTTAAAAGTCATTGACATTTCTAGATAAATGAGATAACACATTTCAATGAATACAGGGAAAGTCAATTCACCAGAGGCTAGAGTAAAGGATTATGGGGAATTCATTTTCCTTGCCTGTTGCCCTTCATTAACAAAAATGAGGAACTGAGATCATTATATAGCTGGATGAGAATTAAAGAGGAATATAATAGTGTTACCACTAAAGCAAGTCTTGAAGAATAATAATGGGATAAATATGTAATACTCAATAGGCCTATTTCTGCTAATCCCCCTTAAAGCACAAATCTTAGCACTGAGAATTCTAGCAAGATATTTGGCAGGACAACTACTGATTGATATTTTAGTTAACATTCCTTTTGAATTCAAACTTATACTTGCCTTATATTTTTAAAAACATGCTGGGAAAGCATGGTAATTTTTTTCTTTTCAGGGAGTAAACTCAAGAGAAAGGGCATTTCAGAATACTTTATTATACTATCACTCTATCTTAAATACCATAATCCCATAATGTCAACACATAGGGATCTGGAACTTGTGAATAAAGTATGCTTTGTTTCTTTAAATCACAAGAGAATAACTTACCTTGTATCACTTGTTTGAGATCTCTCCTGGTAAATTGCAAATCCCTCACTCTGAAATACTCTCCTGAAGTCTACAAAAAAAGGATAAAAGAATTGAAAGCGTCAGTATTGTTCTGAACTATAAAGCCTAGTGAAGTCCTCCTAAGTAGCTCAGGTCACAATAATGGGATTTCAGTGACAGATTTTAGAGAGTTCTATAAATTAAATTAATGGACATATTTTAGCATACTTTTAATGCATGATAATTAATGACAAGACTTTATAAGATTAAGTGTTAATCAGTAAGTAATAGTCATATTCTGCACGTGTTGTATATATTCTGTCCTTTGTGTTTAGACATAAAATGATGTTACTATTCAAATTCCCCACTATTAATAAATGTGTCTACGGAGTTTGGATGTTAAGGTAATCCTCAAAAAAAGAAACAAGAAGCAGCACATAACTGATGAAATTAAATATTTTGGTAAATCACCCTAAGAATGCTTACAAGTGCATTATTGAGTAGTTCAACAAAAATTTTAATTAGAATGAATGAAAAATGTATGAAAGACTAATTGAATTAGAATAAATGGAACTGTTTGAATGAGAAGTTCTATTTGATTAAAAAAAATAAGTTACAAAAAAGAACACACTACCTTTATGTAGTACACAAAATACCTGACGTGCATGCACTTAACATTTTCTACCACTGCCCAGGGAACACAAAGAGAAATGGGTAGCTTGGTACTTAGAAGTCCTTATAAATGCACTTGAAAGATTGAAAACTGGGCAGAATTATTATCTTTTCATCTGCTACATTCTTTTAGTTGATTCCTGTCTTCCCAAGTCATCTTCTTTTATTTTTTTTAAGATTTTAATTATTTATTTGAGAGAGAGAGAGAGCAAAAGAACACAAGCAGGGGGAGCAGCAGAGGAAGAGAGAGAAGCAGGCTTCCCATGGAGCTGGGAGCCCAATGTAGGACTTGATTCCAGAGCCCTAGGATCATGACCTGAGCCAAAGGCAGATGCTTAACCATCTGAGCCACCCAGGTGCCCTCAAGTCATTTTCTTATCAATACTTGAAATTCCCAAGTAACAGGATGCTACTTGTTCAAAGGCTATTTTCCTAAACACCTAGCCTACCATATATCAGGAAGCGATGAAACAAAAAATTAATCAGAATCTGAATTAATCTTTAAAATTTTAGGGTTTAAAAGAATTTTATATACATAAATTTTATATACATAAAATCTATCTATGCTTGTGTATTAATACTAAATATGTACCAAGAATTTTCCAGGGTAGTGTATATGTCCACATATTTCTGCCTCCCACAGTGGTAGATAACCAGTATCTTTACTTTTTTCTTTTCTTTTTTTTTCTTAATTATTTGGAAGTCTTTTGAAATCCCAACTATTGAAAATTCAAACATGTAATTTTAAAAATCAGAACTAAATTTTTGCATATTAGATATAGATACTGAAATTAGAGAAGTTCCTCTCAGTTTCGAAAAGATCTCCCAAGTATTGGTTGTTATATTGTGCCTCATAAATTGCCGGAGCCTTATGGATTCAATTATGAGACAGAAAAAGTGGTTCCTCAGATTAATATATATATATATATATATATTCTTATAATCTGAGGATATATATCTCCTCATATATATATATATATATATATATACATATTATAAACCATTTGCATCCGTTTCTAAAGCAAACTCTAAAAAATATAAATACCAAAAAATAAAAATAAAAATACCAATTTAAAAGTGTTTTCCATGTGAGACTAGACTGAAATACAGTTCACAGAATTCTCTTTCCTGTTTGTCTCTGATTAGGATGGGGCACAAGAAGTTTCCTGTACAAAATTTGAATTTTGTAATTCACAGTGTCCTGTGAGATACAGAAGTCTAAACACTAGGCCTGATACACTATGAAACTCCCCCATGCACCTGCTGGTTGTTGTGTGCTGCCTGACGCTTACACTTTAGAGATATGTAAATAAACATTTTGGGCAACCACTGTTTCTGGCTAGTCTTCTTAATTCCACAATTAGTCACAACTCTTTCAGTGGTATCATACAACACAAATGGCAGGGGGTGGGGGCAATGGTGAATTGAGGAGATGCAAAATGATGCTATTATAATTCACAATTTCTTCATTTTATTATTCCGAATACTTCAGTGAAGAGAAACTTAACCATATCAACTATTTGGTTACCCAGTCTTACAGATTTTAGGAAAGACAGGATAAACCTGATTCCCTTTGTTTTCAAAAAAGACTGGATTCCTTTATAGTCCTGTAGGAAAAGATCAGTGTTTTGGTTAAGTATAATAATATAAATTCATTAAAATATTTGATGTATTTAGGTCCACTGCAACTGCTATCATTTATATGTAAATTGTCGCACCTATATTCAGGGGTAAGTTTCATGTTGATTTCTGAACCCTTTGAACCATGAATACTTTTTTATTTTATTTTATTGAGGTATAATTGACAAATAAAAAATGTATATATTTAAGGTATATAACCTGACCTTTTTAATATAATCGCCATAAACTAGCAAACATATCCATTACCTCACTGTTCCCTTTTTTGTTGTGTGATGAGATCACTTAAGATCTACCCTCTCCGCAAATTTCAGATATACAATACAGTATATTAACTATAGTCACATTGATATAAGCTGTACCTCCAGAATTTATCCATATTGCATAGCTGAAATTTTATACCCCTTAATCAATACCTCGCTGTTTCCATTCCTCTGCTCAGCCTCTGGCAACCAACAATCTACTCTCTGCTCCTCTGAGTTTGACTACTATAGATTCCAAATATATGTGAGATCATGAGTATTTGTCTTTCTGTGACAGGTTTATTTCACTTAACATACTGTTCTCCAGGTTCACTCAAGTCGTTGCAAATAGCAGGATTTCCTTTTTTTTTTTTTCCCAAGACTGAATAGTATTCCTGTGTGTGTGTATGTGTGTGTATGTGTGTCTGTATTTTTTTTATCCATTCACCTGTCAATGGACATTTAGATTATTTCCATATATTGGCCATTGTGAATAGTGCTTCAATGCACATGAGGGTGCAGATAACTCTGAGGTAGTGATTTTATTTACTTTGGATACCCAAAAGTGGGGTTGCTAGATCATATGAGAATTCACTATTTTTATTTTTTGAGGAATATCCATACTATTTTCCATAATGACTTTCCATAAAGACAGTTTACATTCTTACCAATGGTGTACAAGGAATAAATGTAAATTATATATACATATATATAATTATATTATCAGTGTTTATAATATATAATATCTATTATATTACAATATCTATCTAAAATTATTATAATATCTAAAATTATCAGTGTAAATTATATTTGGAGATCTCAGCCTTAGCAAAAGAACTCTTTGCTGAAACTGAATTGGCCTTTTCAGGTGACACATCTAGTAACACATTTGAAGACAAAATATACCATGTGTACATAATTACAATTAAATTCAGGACTCAAGAGGTTTTATTATCATTTTCCATAATGATCTGGATCTCATTTCTCCCAAACCTAAACCTGACTCAAAGAGCAACTAAGAATGAGAGACATAGAACATCACACAATTATTAACTTGTTTTATTCTGTCGTATACACACAACAGTCTGAGAATGAAAATATTAACATTATAACAAACATAACACTATGATTACTGTCAACTTTTTTCTCTGCATATCTTTTCTTTCTTATTTGAGTACATTCAATTATAGATATGAAATTAAATGTTTAATATTACTTATAATTTTTACTATGTGACTATACCAACACATTTTTTATTCATTTTTTAATTTTTTATGAGTTTTTCATAAATTTATTTTTTCTATACTTGTGTGAAATACATGCATAGCTCCATAATCAAATTTGCAAAGCAAAGTATGTTCTAAGAATTCTGGCTTCTATCCCTAGATACTCTCTATTTCCTCCTATTCCTAATAGGTTAGGTAGTCACTTATGTCTGTTTTAATATTTATGTAGCTAGTGTTTTGTTTTGTTGTTTGTTTTTTACTTTTTAAAATATAAACCTATGCACAGGTAAATGTGTGTGTGTGTGTGTGTGTGTGTGTGTGTGTAAATTTTTAACTTAAAATATGTACATGGAGTTCTGTATCTGTTAAGAGCAAAGAAGTTCATGGAGGAAAGACTCCCCCACACAGAAAGCATAAACGTTGACAAAATTTAAAAAAAAATCTAAAAGAAATAAAAAGTAAACAAATGAAGGCACAATGAGAGGGGAAATGACATTTGTTAAGCAGAAATGACATGAGGAGTTTCTGTATGTTTTGCCTTTATTCTATGAATGGGCACAGCTGGCTCCTTGAACTGCAGAGAGAACAAGATTATTTCTGGCTTGAAGAACAGAGAACAGATTTAGGGGTAACCTCAGCAACTGGACAATGAGAAAGGAACTCTATAAAGGAGTGAACTAGGACAGATTCCCCAAATTCTGCTCATAAATTCTGTCAAAATTTCCCTTTGACCTAAGAATCACACTAACAGCCCAGATAAAAATTAAAAAAAAAAAAAATGGTATTTGGATATCGCGGACATTGCTGCTATAAGCATTGGGATGCTGGTGCCCCTCTGGATGACTACATTTGTATTTTTGGGATAAATACCTAGTGCTGCAATTGCTGGGTCATGAGATTCTTGAGGAATCCCATATTGTTTTCTAGAGTGGCTGTACCAGCTTGCATTCCCACCAACAGCATAAGAGGGTGGCCCTTTCGCCACATCCTCACCAACATTTGTTGTTTCCTGTCTTGTTAATTTTTGCCATTCTAACTGGTATAAGGTGGTATTTCATTGTGGTTTTGATTTATATTTCTCTGACGGCTAGATGTACTATATGTTGGCTAACTGAACATTAAAAAAAAGAACCTCAAAAGAAAATGAAATAATTTAAAGAATTGGTATTTGGGTGCCATCCCCAAAATGTCACCAATATTCACAATATTCAGGATACAAACTGAAACATTGTTTGACAAAGATACAGAACAACACAACAGATTCTTAAAAGAAGATAAGAAAGAAGACATCAGAAATGAGGAAGATAGCAAACAAAGATTAAAGCAGCTATTACAGCCGTGCTTAATGAAGTAAAGAAAAATTTGCTAGTAATAAAATGAAAATACAGAAAATCTTAGCAGAGAAGCATGAAGTATGGAAGAAACCAATGGAAATTCTACTATTGGAGAAAAATATATATTAAGAATAATGGGGTTATTTGACAGCATAATTGTGATGGAAGAAAATCAATAAACTTGGAGAGATATATCAGTAGATATTATACAATATGAAGAACAGTGAAAAACGCTTCAAAAGGAATTAACAGAACTTAGGGACCTGTGTGACAATCTTAAAAGATCTAACACATGGAGTGTTAGAAGAAAAGATGTATAAACTGGTCAGAAAAAAAATATTTGAATAAATAATGCCTGACCATTTTCCAGATTTATGGATGGGTATAAATGTACTGATTCAAGAAGCTGAATGAACACCAATAAGGATAAATATGGGAAAATCAAGCACATTAGTGTCAAACTATTGAAAACCAAGGTATAAAGAGGATCTTTTAAGAAACCACAGAAGCAGCACACTTTAGCATAAAGACAAGAAGTAATCAAATGATCACTGAATTTTTGTCAGGAACTGTGAAATCGAAAAGAGAGTGCAGCAACATTTTTAAACGTTGGGGAAAAAAGGTAAATGAACAAAATGTCAAACCAGAATTCTAAAGTAAATAAAAATATACTTCAGAATTGGAGGAAAACTAAAGACATTTTCAGATAATGAAATCTAAAATAATCTAGTACCAGAAATGCTAAAGGAAGTTTTGAGTTATACCTCTAGCTGGATTGCTAGGTTTTCATTTTATGCAGTTTTGTTTTTAGGAAAAAGTTTTTACTTATCTTTCGTTATTTCAAGATTTTTTTCCTGAGTACCAAATTCTTCCACTAGTGAAATTCTTAGCAATCTCTCAGCAATATCACCGCTACAGCACGCAACGAGTTTTATATACTACATCTAACACAAGCGGTGAGGTCTCCAGTAACCTTCAGAGAGTGAGTGATAACTTAATAATCCTCTCCTTAGAGTTTGCTTCCGTGATCCGCTCTTGGTAACAAAATACAGTTGGATTTCCTAGAAGCAGTATATTTATTCTGTGAGAGCTCTCACTAGAGTAAGGCTAGGGGAATAAGCTAGGCAAAAAATGGTCGCAGCTGGAGACTTTCTTTGGTCTGATCTCACTGCAAGACTCTGGGGCACAAAACATACCACGGCATTAGTCTCCTCTTGAGGCTTAATACCCCATGCCAGTTATTCACTGACTGAGGGGATGTGGTGATGTGGGTCGGGTGGAGAGCTGCTGCCAGGGAAAAGTTGCTCCTGTTTTGCTAAAAGAAGTCTCCAGAGAAAAGGGTCAACTATGTATGAGGAAGCTGGTTCCTGTATAAAAACCCAGATGTGATTTTTCAGGCCTGACTGTAGACAATTACAAAGGCTTTATGTGATAGGCTTCACGGGGAAGATTTGCACCCCAAACAACAGACTAAGTGACAGCCAGTACATTACACTCTCTGAAGAGAGTTGTAATGTACTCCGCCTTGGCCTGCCATGCCAGCCGCCTTGGCCTGTCTGGCCAGCCATGCTCTTATGTATACGGGCACTCTTGATCCAGAACTCATCACTCACATGTCCCTTGTCTGGGGCTCTCTGCCAAGGTTTTTAGAGTTCTCTGCCAAGGCCAGAGAAGAGGGAAACCTTGAAGATATGTTTCCTCATTTTGACTTGATACTAAATACAATCCATTCCTAGATCTTCCCCCCTCACATTGCCCTAAGGCCCTGGATCCATAAAAAGTGCAGGAGTCTTTCGTTCTAGCTGCCTCACATGAGATGAGAGCACTCACATCTGTTGACCCGCCTAGCCCTGCACAGGGAGGCCATTCCATGGGGCAAAACAGAATGAAGGGAGTCTGCACGTTCTCCAGGTTTAGACCCTTGTTTATACCATCACAGTAGGGATTAAAGACTTGACTATTGCTTCCATTTGCTTCTGTTACCAGTTTAATTGCCTATTTTAACAGCTGGCAGCTCAAATGAGCTCCTAACAGTGGATAGGTCCCTCAGCAGCTAAACGGGGGAGAGGGACTCCTAGAGCATCTACTCATTTTGGTTATGCTTATTTATTCTAGCTTACTCTTTTCTTTTTTCTATTCTTTTTTTCTACTCTTCTTCTCTGATTCCTGAGTTCTAGCACCTCCAATTTTACTTTTTGTAATTCCAATTTATGTTGTTCTTTTATATCGTTAGATATTTTCATAATTCCATATCATTCATTTAAAAATATGAGATTCTGGATTATCAGTTTTGGAGCATGAATTTGCAATATATTCCTTCCTTTTGAGGATGTTTTTCTCCTTCGCTCAGTCTCTTAAAATAATCTTACTTAGAATTCAAGAGCAATTCTTTTTTATTATACTTTTACACGAAATAAGTTTATCTAAGGCAAGACTTCAGGAATAACATTTTGAGCTTCATAGCTATAAAGATTCCTCTTTTGTTATTTACAGGAGTGTTAAAAAATATAGCCACTATTATCTGAAATCCCCTGATTCTGTCTCCCTGCTCACAACTTCTATATGAATCTTCTCTTTTCTGAACTCCTATTATCCTTGTACTGCTCAGCGTGAGTTCTATTTTACACTGTTTCTAATCAGTAGCAGCTATACCCAGGAAGGAAGTGTTGTTGATTTGTTATAAGAGGTCATGTGTTGAAGGCTTCTCAAGACTCTTCACATTATAGTCAAAATCTCATACTTACCTGAGAATTTACATGTGAAAAGTCTTCCAGGCTTCAGCTGCTACCAATAAATTGCCTTGCCACAAATTCCAATGAGTGCTTGATGACTGTTTTTTAGTTTTCTTACTTTTAGATTCCCTGTTCCTTACTTCAGCCTTCTTCCAAATGGATTCTCATATTATGAAGATCTTGTAGCTCTTAGTGGTTTGTCCTCACTTTTTAGGATTTTTGGGAAAGTTCATTACTTAGCTCTATTGTCCATGGAGTTCTGGTTTCACTACCCTAATGACTCTGTCAGCTTTTATGAGGATTTTAACACTGGACTTTCAAAAAAATAAAAATAAATAAAAAGAGACCACATTTTCCCCTAAATTTCCCTTTTTTTCTTTATTAAGCTCTGAGATTTAAAAAAAAAATTGAGGGTGTTATGAGTCAATGTTGATAATTTAAGTATCTTAAATTAAAAGTTGAAATTTACCACTGGCACAGCCCTAGAACTATATGGATACATTGTCTGTTCTCCCACACAAGATATACATGTGGGTCTGAGGCATCCATACCTTGTTGAGTTTACTATATCCTGTGAAAAAGTTGCAGGTATTCTCCAGCTCTAATCCCATTCTGTCCCTGTCCACGCAACCTATCTTTGAGAACCAATAAAGTACATATTGTTCGCCCAGTGTGCCCCAGTCTCTCCTACCTTCAGGCCTTAGTTTATACTGTTCCCTCTGTTTGAAGCAGCCTATCCAAATTCTCTCTTTTCTAAGGGTTCCAAATAAAACACAGAACACTCAGTTAAACTTAAATTTTATACAAATAAATATATTTTAGTATAACAATATTCCATACAATATTTTGGATTAATGTATTCTAAAATATTATTTTCATTTGTCCAAATTCTATTGTTATAGAATTGTTCTCTGCATATGATAACCTTTTCCTTTTCTCTACCACTATAAATTGCTTTAAGGACTCCGTTTATAGGTCATCCATTCTAAAAGAGAAAAACATTCTCTGAATTTCAAGGTTAAGTTACATAACTTATGTATAAACCGAAACTATGAAAAATATACACAGCAGGTAGCCACTAAATCAATCTGAGTATGCTGATATAAGTGTAATTTAAAAAACAAGATTTTAAATATAAAACCACAAATTTATTAAAAGGATAATGTGGTGAGATCACATATAATGTTTTATAAACATGGACTTTAATTTTAAACAGTTTTTAAAATAACCATATTTTACACTTTTATTAAGTTAGAAGCACAACATTTTTTGTCCCAGAGCTGAACATAGTCAAATCTAAAGGCAATTTTCCTCAGTAAGAAAACTATCATTTTTCAGCAACTGAAATGTTTTAATATATGTATTCCTGACATCTTACATGTTGTGTTTTCACAAGTATACATTCTCATTCATAAGCAGAAAATGGCCGTGAATTCTATAATGCATGATCTAAAAGCTAATGCAGTGAGCACAGAGCAGTACCACAAAGAAAGCAGGCAATGAATTCCTATTCTATAAAATTTCTTTTAGAGTCATGACTGATATTAAACTTTGTTTTATTTTAACTTAATAATATTTTTCTATTACAGAAGAAAATTTTCAACACTCAACTATTTTTTTGAAAAGCAAGACCCAGACAATTTTTTCCTGAAGGTTGATTTTTCCATGAACGTATTTTCCTTTATGCACATTACACTGTCAATACATTTATATACAGATGAAGACAAATGTAATCATTTACATTTTATGTTAAAAAAAAAAAAACTAAGAACAATCAAACTCCTTTAAATGTTGAGAAGGAAAATAATGGTTACTGCCAAGTCACTTTTTAATTCTGCTCTCCAAATATTTTTCTGAGTGAAAAAAAAAGCCATGAGCTGAGTAGTGTTATGAAAAGTTATTAAATTACATTGTCTGTGTGATAAAGAATCTTGATTGTATCCAAGAGGCAATGATAAGATTAGGGAAGAAACAACAGCAAAACAAATTCTTCTAAAATGCGTTTGCATTTGATTTCACCTAATCTTGATTTTGAGAGGGGGAAGATTGCTCTAATGTTGAAGAAACCCCATAATAGGGCATATAACTACCCATTCTGCCATGGAAAAAATTACACTGTCAAAGGGTGATAAAAGCACTACCAAGAGGACTATGCTCATCAGGTACAGTCTCTCTCAGAAAAGCAAGCCGTTAGATTTATGTAGGAATTTCTGGGAATGTGGAGGTCATAGATTGGTGGACTTTCAAAGGCTTCAGTAGTTGACATTAGCTGTCAAAATACGGTTACTCTGATAAAACTGTTGTCAACAGGTTGGCACTCAGAGGTGTGTTTATGGAAGTCAGTCAATTTCTACTTGTTTGACTCGCTGAAGTAAAAAGCTGTTACTGTTTGGTTTGCTGGAAAAAACTGTCATCAAATCCAATTCAGGTGACTATCTGGTAAATAAGTACAGAATAATGAGTCTTTTCTTACGACTGTGATAATATTTTATTAGCAGTTTCTTATTTCCCTTCTCACACAGCCAAAGCTGTACGAAAGACCATCAAGGATGGTCCACATCATCATGACTATTATTGAAGTGAGATTTCATTTGCCAATAAATATTTTTTGGTTTACGCATCAATAAGCATGATTTCATCCTGGTTTTGTCCTTGAATCACTTTTTGAGTCACCTGTTGAAAAAATCCTACACAGAAGTATTTAAGACTTTGTATGACAAACATCAAAGAACTCTAAGGCAAATAAGCATAATTAGAGTTGTAAGAAGAGAATAAAAGAGCTTCTGGAGCAATGACTCAAGACTTCTTTTGCCTGACAGAGAAAGAAAGTCCCCAAACCAGGTCTTTATTTCTCTAAGCTTATATATAGATTATTTCATATTCCCAGTTCACATGAATTGTTAGCAATGGTGACAGAAAGAAAATCCAAGTCTAATCTATTGTTCATAACTATTTATCTTAAGCAATTTAAGTTGGTTGCCCTAAAACTTGGGCTGTATTATTCACTATGTCAGTCAAAGTGATGGACAAGTTCTAAATGACTACTTTGAACCTTACAACTCTTAATAATGGAATTAATATCCTTAGATGTTTGTTCCACTCAATATTAGTCATATCCTTAGGGTGATATTTGTTCAGGTCCCTTTAATGAGACATCATCTACTTGGAGTACTGGAAAGTCATTCATTTGGAATAGTCTATTAGCCACACAAAATAATTAACCATGGTTCTGGATTGTCATTAAAAAGCCTGATTTCTGTATTAGGAAAAGCAACCACAGCGGAGGTAAAAGAGCTATGACTACCTGTAGTGCAGCTACAAGTATTTTATTTCTGGGTATTGACATAACTATCATCGGTGTCTCTTTTTATTTTTTCCTTTTTTTTTAAGAGTATATTTATTTGACAGACAGAGATCACAAGTAGGCAGAGAGGCAGGCAGAGAGAGAGGGAAGCAGGCTCCCTGCTGAGCAGAGAGCCCAATGCGGGGCTTGATTGCAGTACCCTGAGATCATGACCTGAGCCGAAGGCAGAGGCTAAACCCACTGAGCCACCCAGGCGCCTCTGGTGTCTCTTTTTCATTTATCTACCATACATAACATTGTTGGTAATGTTAGTGTAACTTTCTGCCAACTTATAGGAACATATTAGGATTTAAAAATCCTAATGCTCAGATTGTTGGAGAAGATGTAGTTACAGCCCACAGATGGTGATAAGCTTTCTGGGTTTCTAGGGCTAGACGTGGTTCAGCTATTATAAAGCTGCTACAAGGAAACAACTCTCTGGGGTATAAGTGAGCAAAGTCTGGTGGGCAGGCAGACAGACCTTCTCAGAGCACTGCAGGAAGAGACCTGGGGTGCAAGATATCTGCATTGGAAGTGGTCACTGTAATTGGCAAGTGACTGTAACTGGCAAGATGGTCACTGTAACCGGGAAGTGATGTAACATCGCCAAGAAATTGTCCACAGAACCCACTAGTGGTCCCACCCATGCACCATTCATGGACTTGCAGTAGGACAAGAAAAACCAAAACAAAGGAATTAAGACTAGCAGTCTTCTTTCATGTGTGATGACCCTTCAGCACCTTCCACTGCCAAAGCATAACATTAGGCTCATTGCAGAGAGGAAATCCTTGAGAGTCAAATTCATTATCAAAGAGCACATAATGAAGGGAAAATTTGGAACTGAGAGACAAGGAATTCATACCTACTGAGAGTGGAAGAGATAAAATGCACTAATGTAAGCTAGAATTAAAGAGGTTTTAAGTTAATATAGAGTGAATTATATTAGAAATATTTTTATTATGAAACATACACAATAACTGGTTAATCATAAAAAGTTATGGAAAAAAAGTAAAAATTGATCATAGGTATGAAAAATTCAGACAAATTATTACAATTAAGAAGGAAGTACAGTGTTTTCTAGAGTTGAGATCAATGTACACAAATCTATTTTGTTTCTATATACCAGCAAAAAAGAGAATATGGAATTTTTATGAAAATAGAATTCGTAAAATCAGCCAGAATTATGACATCTAAACATCCCTCTGACAGAGCTGTGATATAGTCTGTGGAAAAGAAATCACAAACATTCAATGAATGTTACAAAAGAAATGCAATTAAATGGAAACCTATATCATAGTTAGGAATCAAAACGCAGTATCACTGAAATATAAATACTATCTCCAAAATATTTCATAATTTAAATTCATTTCCAATAAACAATACCAAGTTTTTCATAGACCTAGATTATAAAATATATATGAAAATAACTGCCTAGAATAGCCAAGAGAACTGTAAAGAACGAGGCAGGAAGCTGCTGAATCAAATACCGAGACATGAAAATTATAATAACTTACACACTGTGGGGAATTCACAAGGCATTATTTGGATAAGGATAAAAAAAAATAGATCAATGGAACACAGCCAATAGCACAGATCACATCCCACACATATATCTGCAACTTGCTATATGACACGTGTAGTATTATTTATCAATAGGAAAAGTAAATGTTATTTCTGCTTGAATGGATGACTCACATGGCGGGGGGACGAAAGTGAATTTAAACTTCTCTAGTAAAGAAAAAAAAATATATAGATAAATAGATTAAAGACCTACATGTGAAAATCCAAACTACAAAAATCTTGAAAGAAAATACTGCAGAATACTTCTATCGTAAGATAGAAACATTTTTCTTAAGACACAAAACACAAGAATACAGAAAACATTTGATGCATTTTATTGTGTTACAACTAAAAATATCTCCTCATGAAAAAAATTAATAATCAAAAGGAATACCACAAACAAATATTCATGATAACTAAAACTATCATCAGATTAGAATACAAAAGCTTGGTAAAAATGGTAAACATATAATAGGAAAATAAATAAAAGACACATGTAAAGGCAAAATTCAGAATAAAATGTCTCAATAGCCATAATATGAAAACATGCTCAACCTCACCAGGGATCAGAGAAATGCAAACGAGTTTCACCTCATATCGGCGTTAAATCAATGAAATTAGAATATCTAGCGATACAATGTTTGGTGAAGATGCTCTTACCACCAAAGAAAAGACACTGGTGAGCATAATCACAATGGAAAGCAATTCCTCCACTATCTTGTGAAGATAAGGATGCGCCTTCCCTGTGATTTAGCATTTCTCCTCGTATATGCATGCCTGCAAGAAATGCTCACACCAGTGTACAAGGACTTAGATGAAATAGTGTTCACAGCATATCACTCACAACAAAATAAAATTCAAAACAACCTAAATATTTTAAGTAGGAGAATGGATTAAGAATATTGAGTATTTTAATTTAATGCAATTAAGTTAAGCAGAGAAAATTACTAAACTAGAAATAGCTAAAAAAAACTGACTATAGCTACATTCACAAATATGATGTAATGAAAAGAACAAGTTGAAGATTATGAAGTATAAGCCCACTTGTCTGATACTTAAAAACAAAAGCAATAAGGATGCAAATATATATGGATATGCAAAAGACTTTAAGATATGTATTTATAAATTTTGAGAAAATGAGGGGCAAGGAAATCACTTAAGCTTTCTTTAGGGAAAGGTAAAGAAGAGCCCTCATATCAAGGTTTATCCAATCAAAATTAAACTGAATTTCTTTTTTTTTTTTCTTTAAGATTGTATTTACTTATTTGACAGAGAGACAGCACAAGCAGGGGGAGCAGCAGTAGGAGAAGGAGAAGCAGACTCTTCACTGAGCAGGGAGCTCCATCTGGGACTTGATCTCGGGACCCTGGGATCATGACCTGACCAAAGGCAGACACTTAACCAACTGAGCCACCCAGGCACCCTTAAACTGAATTTCTTTAAGTAACACTAAAATCTGGTAAAATAATAGGACAACGTTCTAAAATGTAAGAAAAATGATTTCTGAACTAAAATTCTAGCACATTACCAAATTCAAATATAATTAAAATTGTGCTCATACAGTGCCTCACAAAGATTACATTCAATGCCCTTTCTCAGAAGGAAAATGCCCTTCTAAGAAAGGATGTGTTCAAGGAAAATAGAGAACGTGCTCCACCAAAATGAGAAAGTATGACACGAGACTGACATGGGCATAAAATGTATAGACCCTTATCCTTTATATTTGAACGTTAATAGATTATATCTGTAATTTTAAAAGTTTAAATGCCATATTATGGTCATATTACTTCAAAAACACCAGAAACTAGTTTAATTCAACTGAAATCTGTAAGCTTTCATTATAAACTAGAATAACTAGTCACAGGTATCAACCAGTACTTAGCAAAATTACTTTAGAGTGAAATTTTAATACAACTTTAAATTTTTTTTAAGATTTTATTTATTTATTTGACAGACAGAGATCACAAGTAGGCAGAGAGGCAGGCAGAGAGAGAGAGGAGGAAGCAGGCTGCCTATTGAGCAGAGAGCCCGATGCGGGTATGGATCCCAGGACGCTGGGATCATGACCTGAGCCGAAGGCAGAGGCTTTAACCCACTGAGCCACCCAGGTTCCCCAATACAACTTTAAATTTTTAATTGTCTTACCTTTCTTCTTGTCGTTGTGTATTTCCATGAAAAAACACACTTTTAATCTTGGTACTTACTGCATAAATCACCTTTTTAACTTTATATTCCTCTTGTGCCTTCTGTTTTCAACTTTCCATCCTTGCTGTGTTCTCTGATCAACAGTGCATCTATTCATACTAAGAATGATTCTCCTTTGCACCCTTTCGTAAGTTCCAATATTTTACAGATCTTATGTTCTCCTCTCTATTACATAATTATTCAATTTTGCTACAGTTCTTTTTTAAAGATTTCTTTATTCTAAAGAAGATATATGAACCAATTTTTCTGATATTTTGCTCTTCTAAGTAAAAAGAAAATCACTTTGTTCTTTCAATCACTTGATAATTTAACTACAGAGCTCTAATTTCCAAATAACTTTTTTAGAAGTATGAAAACATAGCTTTATTGTCTTCCACCATGTTATACTGATGATGAAAAATCTGGAAGTTCTTCAGAGAGAGTTGTTTTCTTCTCTCAATAATGTTTGTTTTTCCTGGCCCTCTCTAGAAGCTTTCCAAAGCTTTTATTAGTGACTTGAAACCTCACAAGCATATTTGTAGTTGAGATCTGGGGGAGGGAGGAGGTTGTTAACCTGGTTTGTCACTGGTTGACCCCTCTAATGGCAAATGACAATTTGTACTTTTCCTTAGCTCTGACAAATTTGACATGATTACTTCCACCCCTCTGTTTTCCCTGTTGCTGTTTTGGGGGACTTTTAGTAGGAGATCCTTAAATTTTCTGGATTAATCTTCCTTATTCTTTTTGTTTTATGTTTTGCAGATTTTCTGCAATGTCTTATACATCCTTTCTACTGATGGTCTCATCATCTATGTTTTTTAAAAACTGTCACAATTTCTTCCTTGTTCTCTAAGTGCTCCTTTATTAACTTTTTGGAGTTATTTAAATCTCTGATAAAATATACAATATAATTTTCTTATTCTACTGTCTTCATTTATTCATTAAGCAAATATTTATTTAGTGACCATAATTTGCCAGACACACTTCTAGGACCACAGGATAATAAAATTTGACATAGGCCCTCTTTTCACAAGAGTTACGATCTAAATCCCTGAAAGATATCTGCTACTTCCAATTTCAGTTTCTCAACTTCATCTTTGTCCTACTTTCTTTTGTTATTTTCAACTAAATTTTCAACTGAACATTGGATTTTCGTTCCTTTTTAAGATGAGATATAAACTAATTTCCTAGGTGTCAAGCAAATCCATTCCCCGCAGTATATCTCCCTCCTAAAAGCGAATACAGAAGCAGATCTCATTGAACATGATCAGTGAAGGTCAATTGGTGGGCCTAAATGTAAGGTATACAGACGGGAAATCACATTCTGTGATGCCAAATATGGAGAGCTTTAGTTTTCATCACCAAAACCCACACAAAGACTTATAATTTCCCTTTAAATAAATGGTTCCGGTTTTTAGATGGAACATATGGATGACATGACTACATATTACACTGCATTTTTTAAAGCAGAGGAGAAGATGCAGGCTAGTTTGTCTATGAATGACTCCTTAGCTACTATCCTCTTTCTGGCCCCACTATTCACTTCTGTCTATATCCCATCATTCTCTCGTTGTGGTCAGGGAAAGTTACCTCACACTCAGCCCTCCTCCAGTACACTCAGCAGTGTTCCTTCCCTCCACAAGCTCGGAACCACTCTTGAATTTACCAAATGAATTTACCAAAACTCGTATACAACGCCCTTACATTGGTGAGCAACTGTCTTGATCTTCTTACTGTTATAAGTTCATAGACTCTGGCTATTTTTTACTAGCAATGTGATGAGATTTTGAAAGGGAAGAGAAATAAATGGGTGTGTTTATTGCTTATACTGACAAATAAGAAATGACATAGTTCTCTCTATATAGAGATATTGATAACATATATCAATATTTATATATCTATTATGTAGATAATATATGTAAATACATACATAAATACTATATATGAGCATTATATATAATAGATATATAGATACAGACATAGATAACATATTTATTACATGTACACTTCTATATCATAGAGAGCACTATATTTTTATAGATATGTATGTTATATATGTGTATATATATTTGTGGGTATGTGCATATTTTAACAAAAAAGTTATCTGTGATTCACTATTATTCTATTGTGCTAAAATTATTTTTTTTAGAATTGTGGCCTAATATTTAATTTTTCTAAATTCTCCTTGATGATTAACCTAAAAAATACGGGAAGTAGATTTATAGTACTATTTCTTTATATAACCACATGGTGGCAGCAAAAGATAAGAGCACATGCATAGAGACACTGAGTATAAAGGAAAAAACAGAACCTTCCAAACACAGTGCTATAAAACAGGTACATGACTACAAAACAGTCCTATAGTTTGAAACTAATTTATATTATACGGTTTTTATAAAACTATTGAAATTGACCATTTTTGTTGCTTTTAATTTAATTTTTTTTAAAGAATTTTATTTATTTGACACAGAGAGAGAGATTACAGGTAGGCAGAGAGGCAGGCAGAGTGACAGGGGGAAGCATGACCCTACTGAGCAGAGAGCCCGCTGCAGGGCTCCATCCCAGGACCCTGAGACCATGGCCTGAGTGGAAGGCAGAGGCTTAACCCACTGAGCCACCCAGGCGCCCCTGTTACTTTTAATTTTAATTAAAATAATGTAACCATTAGTGATTACTATGTTGTCTATAATTCACCTTCTTATCATACATTTGGACTTGTACTTTAAAAGGACTTCCCACATTCTGAGCCATACATTCCACAATATTCAACGTTTCTCTATATATAAGTTTAATTTCATCTACTTATTATTATAGCTGTGAATAGCAGTACTGAGGGACTGAATACACAAACCAAGACCACACCATACACCATAATGAAACTGTGAGCCCCGACCTGCAGCAACATGCCCAGGAGCCCAACTACAATAAACAGCCCAAGGAGTCAGCCTCCTAAAAGTCAGATTTGTAAGAAGTCAGATTGCCATATCTAGTTGTTCTGTATGGACAGATGCTTCTGTGATTTGTCCTGCATAACCCATCACCTGCAGTTGCACACCCACAGGCAGGCTAAAGAATGTTGTTTGTGAGACTCATGCTATGTGAATAAGCTGAAGCTCGGTTGTTTGAAATGTATTATCTGGCCTCTGGGTCACAACTGGCCCTTCTGTTCTGGACGCCAAGAGCTACAAATCTTATTTCACATCCCCTCCTGCCCCAGGCGGGGCTGCTCCCCCAACCCCCCAGATGAAATCAAGAGGAGAGGCAAACACACATGGCCTAGGCTCCTTGAAAATATGAAAACATGATGACATAAGAATGTAGCTCGCTCCAGACTACACGTCGGCTAACAAATGTTTACTTCCAAACCCTATTATTTGCCCTATAAATATGGCCTTTATGGGGATGGTCAGTTGCAAGTTTCACCTGAGGGGAGGATGCTCAGTTACTACAAATTCTACATATATTCAGCAATTAACAGAATTACTAAGTAATTAATTCTGCAATGCATGTTTTCAATTACTGAATTTTTATTGCAATGTATATAGTCCATTTTTTAAATATTAAGGCGCAATGATATTAGAACTCCAGTAATGTTTAAGATAAAACTGAAGATATATTAAATAAATAAATAAATAAATAAATAAATAAATAAATAGACAAATGAGAACATTTATCTAAAACTGTATTTCAAAAACTGCTATAGGGACTCCTGGGTGGCCCAGTTGGTTAAGCAGCTGCCTTCAGCTCAGGTCATGATCCCAGGGTCCTGGGATTGAGTCCAGCAATGGGCTCCTTGCTCAGCAGGGAGCCTTCTTCTCCCTCTGCCTGCTCTGCCTGCTATTCCCCCTTCTTGTGCTCTCTCTCTCTCTTTCTCTGACAAATAAATAAAACCTTAAAAAAAAAAAAAACTACCGTAAGTGTCTTATATGAATTAACATTGTAATGCTCCACTTTGAAGTATTTCAGGTTCAGCAACATAAGTAATGATCAAGATCAATAGCATATCATTAGAAGTGCCAGCATACTCAAATAAACACCCAGTGCTTGATCTTCCTTAGATTGTAGGAAGTTTTCCAAGTACGTTTATTTGTAATACTATGATAATGAAACTATTCTCAACATGTTATGAAAAAATACTCTTAAAAACAATACTATATTTTACCAATTATTATAGAGTCACAGAAACACATCTAGGGTGAACTCCAGGTCTCATTCCATACCACTTGGTTGTAGAGGCCAGATCAGTGGACACTGAATTAGCAGGGAGAATGTCAAAATCTCTGGGAATTTTCCACTGGGCTGAGTAATTCACTCACAAAAGTCCCTTCACTGAATTGTCAAGAACATTTTCACTGCACTCTTGTTCTTCACAACCTACTTTTAGATAGTGACTTAGAGTGACCTGGTTGTGCTTTTGAAAACCATGTGATTTACTTGCTAAAAAAAAAATTATTAAAAAAATGAATCTCTAAGACCTAGAACAAGGTTTTCAGCATGATGTAGGAATAGTAAGATAAGAGATGATGGTGATGATAAAGTTACCACTTTCAGTTTAATGCAAAATCATTCCTGACAGTTCTGGCAATATTCATGTAGTTCAGATCACAAAACGAATTCTGTATTATCATATAAAAAAATTGATCACCAAATTATCAGGATTTTATGAATATAATATTATTTAATTACTTTCTAAAGAAATAAGAACTACATCATAAATGATTACAAATGCCTTTTATTTTGGGGATTCATAAATATACTGCATATAATAACATACATTTCATACTGGAAAATTGAATTATGCATAAAAAATACAATAATGGTAAGAATTAAAGAAAATGATGGGATAACAATATATATTCTTATGGACATAGCTCAAAGAAAAACTGTCTCATAGAAGTATGAATAAAGGACTTTAATCTACATAGGCACTTTCCAAGTTGTATAATTATTACTTTATAAGAAACTCTTTGTATCAATTCTTGGGAAATTAAATTTTTTTATTCATAGGAACAATACTACAAATAGTAGTATTTGTATAGTCCATGAACCCCCCTGAACTATTAATAAATTAATGAAGTAAAGTTTATAATGCACACTTCCATGAGAACTGTTGGAGAAAATGCCATTGTTTAGAGAACTGAAGCTTGGTGAGCAATATTATAACCATTCTAGGAGTATGTTGAGATTAAACTTATATAGAAACACTAACATCAGGCAGATGATTTAGAACCTAAGCACAGGGTATTTTTGACTAGTAAATGATATACCAGTCAGAAGTCTAAATGGGAAGCCAGCATACATCCCAGCACTTAGCCAAGTGCTAGGCTTGGCTATGAATTAGCTAGGCAACTAGTATTGAGGTGTTAACTACAGGGACATGTGTTCGGGGACAAAACTCCAAACTAACCCAAAAGGATAATGTTAAACTAGTAAGTGCCAGTCAAAACCCTGACTTTTAAGTTTTAAATCCTAACTAAGCTGAATATAAATCCTCAGGCTGAAGTCCTCTGTGGATTTAATTTCACACAGTGTGTCAATCTAATATAACATTTTGGACACATGAAAACTGCTCTAAACATCCATGTGCAGTTTTGGGAGGATATAAGTTTTCGGTTCACTTGGGTTAGTATTTAAGAGCATGGTTGTTGGGTCATTGGGTAAGGCTATGTTTAGTATTACAAGAAGTGCCAAATTGGTTTCCACAGTAGCTGCTGACTTTCCATTCCCACCAACAATTAATGAGAGTTTCTTATTCTGCACTTATGCCAACATTTGGTAATGTCAGCTTTTTAAGTTTGGGTAATGTTAGTTTTTTGGATCTTAGCCATTCTAATAGGTGTGTAGGCATCTTGTTTCAATTTCCAGCTTCTGATAACATGACATAAATTCATAAAACAGCAGAGAAGGCAGAGTATATAGGCAAAGACACAGTATAATAGGGATGTTGTTTGTGGTCTATATGAATAAATTAAACATAAGTTCAAATGATTTAGCATTTAGTTTTAATGTCATTTCCCCTCAAAAAGTAAGAAAAAAATCTGAATAATATTTTATATTGATAATGCAATTAAACAACAGTACCTCTGCTTGCTTGGATTTGTGAGTTTGCAAACACAATATATTACTTAAACACTCAAAAATAAACCAATAAGGAAAGGTATTTACTACCAGGTCTTAGTTCAACACACATGAAATCTAGATAAATCGATCTTAGACTATCTCTAAAAGAATATATGCATATGTCTTTGTATCCAAATACACATGCAGAGAAAAAGAACTGGCCTTGACTAATAAAATTATGAAAAAATATTCACCTTTACAATAGTAAAGGAAATATAAATTTTAGAAGTGCAAAAAAATTAATCAATAAGCAAAATTTTATTGGCAGTTTCAGGAGTTATTAAGATGGGCATTCAAACCACTGGGCTTCTTTTTTTAAGAATTCAATATAGAAATCAGCATCAAAAGTGTGAGATACAATTTTAATTGAAGTAAATCATACAAATGTAGTGTAAGGCATTATGACAAGTTCATTAATAGGTGAGATAGAATCTCATCAAATTATAAAGAATGAATATTTATAGATGGTAGATGAGTGACTATTTTTGTTTTATTTCCTAAATTTCCAGATTTTATAAAATGAGTATCATTTTAATGATTACAAGAATGATTAATAAAATATACAAAAATTTTACTCATTTTATTGGTAATATAATATTACAAATGAGGATCTGAATCCCTAATGATAGGAGAAGGATCTATACATCACAATAATACATCACAATATGTACATAACAATAATACACCACAATAATATATCATAAAAGTGATTTGAAAATGGGGAAATACTCGAAGTACAATTCTAAGAAATAAAAAGATACCTTACTGTATGATCATGATCACAGTCATGTCTGTTCATAGTAAAGAGAGACAGAGATAGAGACAGAGACAAAGAGAGATAGTGAAAGACTGATTAATGAAGATAGAGACCTTGTCTATCTTCTACATTCTGTAGGCTCAATATCTAGGCCTATATCAATGTCTGGCACAAATTAGATTCCCTCTAAATAGTTATTGGGAATGAATGCGTACAAGATTAATACATCAAGACTCAAAGAAATATACTAAAGTGCTATACATACTTGATTTTGGATAGGGGAATTATAGATGGTAGATGATCTTTAAAAAACTTTTTCATTTACATTTTTATATTGTCTAACATTTCTGTAATAAGTATATAATACATAACCTATTTCTTATCCTACCTGAAGGCCCTTAAAGAAAACATCATATATATGTTTATGTGATCTTAAGTATGTCAAAAAAGGGTGAAATGAACATAACATTTTCATTCTATTAAAATATTTTAATATTTTTGGAAATCACAGTGAAATGGCTGTTCTCATTAAAATCAACCCAAAATATCTCTAGTTTTGCAGCAATTTCTTATACAATATAACTATGAAAATCTCGCTGATGGTTAATTACCGTCAGAATTGAAATTAGTATTCCAACTTCCAACTCTTTAAAGAGGCCTTAGTGCAAGAGAAAAGAGGCACCAGATGTTCAGATGACTGCAATTTTGTCCTCAGCAAAGGTTATAATCAGGTTCATAATATAAGCCTCGAAGAAGAAGCAGCATGCTATAGAAGAAAAGTACACTGGGCAAAAACTCATAAAAAATGAGTTCAAAATTAGTCTCCATCAATTAGTAATTATGAGTTTGATTCATCCTTAACTTTTGTAAGCCTCAATTGCTTCAACTATATAATAGAGATCATAATAACTGGCTTACTTGCTCATTTCAAGTAGAGTGTGGAGTATTTTTCAGATTTCAAAGAACTTCTCTTGTGCCTGATTCTTGTTGTTTATGACTTTTTGGCTTATCTTTTTTCTTTTTATTTGCAGGGTATCAATTTCTTATTTTCCCTCTCCTACCCATCAAATAACATGCCTTCCAAACCATTTTATTTCAATGGAAAAAAAAAAAAAAAGCATTAACTATGTTGGGATAAGTGACCAACTGTCATGGACATAACCACTACGAGAACATTATTTTGAGAAGTACGTTTATAGATCGTTTTACTTGAAATGCAGGGTTTTTTAAAACATATATAATACCATCAAATAAAATGTGGTCTTCATCACATTGTTTACTTAATTTTACTTTAAAGCTGGTGTGGCTAAAAATAGTGCAAGATAATAGATCTTGACATTTCCATGTGGCCAGAGTAGGAGGCTCCTCTAAACTGTAGATCCTGAAGCTTCTGAGTCAGCTATCCCTTCAGCCAAAATTTCTCTGGATATTAGGCAATGTGCCCATATTTCTTAAAGAGACTTACGAAGTATTTTTATAGGTCTCATGTGCCATACACTCTTATCTCTGCTAATCCTTCATCATACCATCACCCCAATAACATCTGAACTTTCTTGAGCCTAGCTCCACCCTTCATCATCTCTCCTTCTCTTGGTCCTCTAGAACTTTGTCTTTATAATTAACAAGCCTCTTAATATCCTCATCTTCTCTGAAGGATTACCTCCCCCTCCTTACTCTAACTGAAGCCAGACTACTCACTGAGGGTGCTAGTTTGCTGTCACCTCAATTACTGTTTGTTCTTTCTCTTGCTGGGAACATTAGAAAATATATAACACTTGTCCCTTCAAGCCTGATACTTCTCCACCTTCTTCCAAAAATGTGTTCTAATTTTTTAAAAGAAATCCCACCTCCTATGCCCATAATCTTTCCAGCTCTTAGTCCAATGTGTCTTCCCTTTCATACACAAATTCTTCAAAAATATTTCCCACATATACTCTTACCTTTCCCTGCTCTCTATTCAATACTTTCCAGCGTGACTACTGTCAATACCGTTCCATTAAAATACTACTTGACAAGGTTATCAAAGACTTAAAATATCTTTAAATTTAGTTGACATTTTAAATTCTACTTACTTGATGATTCAGAGGCATTCAACACCAATAGCTACACTCAACTTCTTGAATTTTTATCATGTCCCTGCAGCCCTCTACTACATCTTTTATCTGCTGTTTCTCCTTGATAGCTAGTTTCTCTGCATTGACTATTATATGTTAAATTTATTCATGACTCTAGACAAAGATTTCTTTTTTCATCTTTTATACACTCTCCCCTTAGGATTGAATTTCTGCCCACGATTCTAACTCTCTAACAAGACTCCCAAATGTGTATGCATTTTAACTCCTATAAAGAAGACAAAATTGGGCAATATGTAAAAGAATGAGAGGTAGAGACAGGTCATTGAGGAAGGCCTCTCTGAGATGCTGCATTGTAGTTGAAATTGGGATCATGAAAGGTTTTGGTCAAATGAAGATCTGTGAGAGGAGAGCTCTCAACAGAAAGAGAAGCAACTGCAAAGTTAGTGTGGAGAGTGCTGAGATGAGAAGGATGAGCAGGCTGCATATTATAGGGTTTTCAAAAATACACAAAGAGTTTTGATTGTATACATGTGACGCAAAGACACTAGAGAAAGCAGGAGAAAGACAAGAATTGACATATGTGGAATAGGTGGTTATGTTCCAGAGGGAATGCAGTAAGGTCAGTTTATAGGATTATGAGGAATCCAGGAAAAATGGTGGTGGTGGCATGAATGAAAGAAGGAACAGAGAACATGATGAGAAACAACCATTTTATAACATTTATAACATGTTATATGTAATACAGAATACTCCGTTCACAGATTTTTTTAAGATTTTTATTTATTTACTTGAGATAGAGATTGAGAAAATGAGTGGTAGGAAGGGCAGAGAGAGAAGCAGATGCCTCCACTGAGCAGGGAGCCCAGTGCAGGACTCAATCCCAGGACCATGGGATCATGACCTGAGTCGAAGGCAGACGTTTAACTGAATGAGACACCCAGGTGTCCATAGAGAGTACACAGATATTTTCTTGAAGGAGATATTGCCTGTGGACTGTCAGGAGAAGGGAATAAGAAATGGTTTCTACAGTTTTTTCTTTATCAAATAAAGAGACTTCGGTGCTATTTAATAAAATGGGTAAGTTTTGCAGAGTAAAGTGGGAAAGTATCCATATTAGTTTTTTTCTGTACTATATTGAGAGGAATAAATACACTGAAATGGATATATCATGCAGGCAACTGGACATCTAAGTCTGGAGCTTAGGGAAGATGTCTGGATGGAGATAAAATTAGATACTAATACTCAATAATAAACAATAAGGTGGCAATATTTCAATACAATAGCAAAAATGTGGTCGCTTGAGAGACCTGAGGTGGAAAGTGAGTAAAACTCTAGGTCTAATTTTAGAGTTCTTATAGAGCAGCAAAGAATGATAGATTAATGATTTACACATAAATCTAAATACACCAGAAGTCATGAAAGCAAAGAGAAGAAACTGTATTCAAGAAGGTTGTGGTAAACTGCACATAAATCTTTGAAGTTCATGAGACTAAGACAAATATTTTGCCATCAGCTTTGACATAACACACATCAGTGCTAACTTGATTAGAATTCCTGGTGAGGATGAAAGCCAAATTGGAAGTTTTTGAAGAAAAGTCCAGAAGTAAGGAAAGAGAGCAGTAGACAACTTTTTCTAGGAATTTTAGTTTCATGAAAAGGAGAGAAATATAGGGTAGTAGGAATATGTGAGCTCAAAGGTGATTGTTTTAAAGTTATTTGTATTAAAGCATGTCTGTATATTAATAGAATGATCAAACAGAAATGGAAAAAAATCTGATGCTGAAGACAAAATTCAAGATCAAAGACTTAGAAAAATTGATAGTGAGTAGAATCTAATTCACAAGTAAACTGGCCCTGGGGAAAAGCTACCCTCTATCGTTATGTCAATAGTGGAGAAAGAATACTTTGTATAGGTTGGAGGCAGATTGGCATAGTTGGTGATAGAAAAATGAGATTTTTTTTTAAACTGATTTTAGTTACTTTTTAGTGATGATAACTGTGAGAGTTAAGATTGAGGTGAAAGGTCATGTCAAGGTCTAGAATATGACAACATTAGTACACACACAGGAATAGTAGCTTTTCTCTTGTGGTGGTAGTGAGTAGAGCAGGAAAGGGGCAGTGCTGTCTCATCACAGCAAAAAATTAAATATTGGCCTTAATTGCTCTTACTCTTTCCCTCTAAGATTAATTTTAGTTAATCACTACATGAAGAATGAGGTGTTTAACAAGCAAACCCAAAGATGCCCACACCCTCAACTTTTAACTCTTCAATATCTCATTGTTCTCACAGATAAAGAGCCCTATTGTAAATAAGGCCTACAATTCTGATATCACCTAGTCTTCACTTACCTTGCCAGCCTCACCTCAATCAAGTGCCCCTTCCTGCCTTTGCTCCTGATCCACTGGTTTTCTTTCTGTCCATCAAATATGTTGTGTTCCTAGTATCCTCACATTAAGAATCTGCTGGCTTGCCTCCTTTCAGATGTCATCTCAATAAGCATGTCCTTGCAAAAGACTTCCTGACCTTCTGAGCTATCACAATCTCAATCTCTCCACCTCTAGAATTCAGCAATGCAAATTAAATAATAAAGTTCATGTTCCACATTTCAAAAAATTTTAAATTTCATAATGTCTCATTTTAGTGAGGATATGAGAAAATATGCATTCTTATGCATTGTTGATTAAGGCATATAAGAGCCCTAATTCAGGTTTGGTATCTCATTAAGTGAAAAAAAGCATAAAGAACACAAGTACACCATGAGGCAAATTTTGTGATAATAGTAATACTAATAAAAGTGTAAATCTAGTATGTATTATTAGAATAAATGTATACACATACATATATATACATACACATACTTACACATACTACACACACATATATACATAAGTTCACTATTTTAATCGTGTGCTTAGTGGTAGCACAATGCATACTCAAAATACACTTTAAATATTATGCTATATTAAAGCAATTCAATTCATTGTTAGACTGGTTTCAAAATTCACCAAATGCTTAGAGTAAATACTTCTGTACCTGAGTTTTGAGTAAGAAACTTTAAATTAGTTTCTGGAAAATGAATTATCTGTGTTGAGTAGAATTAGATCACAGACACTCACTAAAAGCCTAGACCTATTTTCTGGAAATTTCCGTTGACTGTAACTAATGCAGCCACTTACTCTAATGCTATGTTTAGTTGTTCTCTGCCACCATCCAGTTGTTTTTATCTGGCATATCATGTGTGCTTACCCTCTCAGAGCTGGACTATTCCAGGAAATTGCCTGTGAGACTTCTGAACATCTACTGTTCTGGGGGCAATCTGGCTTTTGTCTATATTAGGTGAATCGGCAAAGAGATTTTTGCCTTAAAGAAAAACTTAATGACATTTCATATAAAATATCAAACAGATTTTTTCTTTCCCAAAGTAAAAAAGTAATGGGTCAGATCAAGCCCTGATTATAGACATCAACAGGAAGAAAACACACAAAACTAGAATGAATGCACATTTTCTTTCTTAATATTCACCCAGACAAAAGAACTTATGAAAATAATTTTTTAATGGGAAAAAAAAAACAAAATAAAGTCAGGAGGGAAAAATAACAGACCTGACTTTTCTCCTTGTGTTCTAGTTTGGATCACAAGCACAAGTATTTATTTATCTACACTTGGGTATGCAGATGAAAGAGGAGGTATTATAATGTACAATAGAAAGAGCTTGGGCTTTATCATTAATCACCTTGGGATCAGATACTTACCAACCATATATTCTCAGGTAGATCACTTTCTGTCTCTAAGTCTTTATTCCCCATAAATGTAAATGGAGATAAGTAAAACACCTGATGTGCTTTCCAGGATAAAATGGGTAATAGTGGTACACTATTATGACTAGGGTAAAATGTGTTAATGAATGCTGAAATTCCTTATAAACTGCCATACAAATGATTATCATGTTATCATTGTGTTAGTTCTGGAATTGAATGAGATCCTCCAATTCTCCACAGATACCGATGCCACAGAAATTTATAAACAATATTAAGCTATATCATTGTCTTGTGAAAGAGGAAATGGAGAGAACACAGGACACACATTACTACTTGATATTTCATTAGAATTGTCCCTGATGGCAATTCTGATTGTAAAGGGCTATTTCTCCACTGTACCATGAATGAGAGAGAAGAAGCATATACAATGTAGACCCCACCTTTGAGAAGTATTCCCTCTGACTGCAACAAGACAGAAAAAGAATGAGGTTAAAAGTGAGTTTGCCAAAGAAAGGACATGCAAAATCTTTAATATTTGTCTCTGGTGGGGAGTATTATGATTTCAGTTTGTACAAAGTACCATGTTTTCATTAAAACTCTCCATGTTAAAATTTGGAGAAAACTGGTTAATAACTATAGAAATGCAATTCCAAAGAAAGTTGCAGAAAGTATTCAAAAATACATGATTGCTGAGGATTTATATTGAAGCTCATCAAAACAGAGTCTACTCATCATCATCTTTACCTGTAGATCTAAGCCATAAAATACACATGGTTATTTGACATATCCAATGAAGGAATTTTAAAGTATTATCTATCCCTGAGATTGAAACCTACCAAACTTATGGATTAGCTCAAGAATAAAATTCTTTTGATTGATCAGAAGTATTTAAATTTAATAGTCTGAGATTCCTGTCCTTACTTATTAGAATAACAGAAAATAATCAGAACAAAGATAGTTAAAGACAATGGAGAAGAGAAATAACGAACAGTGTATACTTGTCTTACAAGAAAAGGCCAAATTCAAACCATCCTCTGGAATTCTGTAGCACTTTTTCTACCCTGGGCCCCGTAGGTATGAAATAAGCAATGAGTTCTATTGTAAGTGGGAGAGTACACTTGTAGGAGCTCAGTGGGTTATAAATTAGCTCCATATACATACTGTAAAATGTATTTTAGTCCCAAAGGATATAATTGCCTTGTACACAGTACAGTTATAATAGCATAGGAAGGAAAACTTTCAAAAATTCTTTCATTTCATGCTAACATGATGCAGATAACTATGGCAACATTTCCTGACAGCCTAAATTAAATGGTAGATTCTGAAAAATAATCCAAATTGACTTCAGAAAGGAAATGGATTAATCAATGTCTACATAAATCTAATTTAAAGAGAATGTTTTATACAATAATGGAATGTCTGCCTACATTATAATACATTTTAATTTTGTATTCAACCTTGGCAATGATTTATTTACTTTCAAATGTACTTATTCATGATGATGCTTAGGTAACAATCAAAAGCTTTCTATTGCTTTCCTATTTACTAGAGTGCATGCAATGATGCTATGCCTATATGACAGAAAACTCAGTATATTAAAAATAAAAGCAATATCCAAATTCACGACAGCTTTGAGATAAGAATTCTAAATAACCCAAATAGCTAGCCACCAATAGAGTGCCCAATTCCTTATGTCCAAAAAGAAATACACTATGGAGCTATGTGTTTCCACAGAGAACACATACACGTTGTTATCTGTGTATATATTTTCTGCTTTGGCCCCAAACTGGTATTCTTTTCTTACCCTAATGAGTGAGACTCATGAGTAGGATCACTTAGGGATTATATCTGAGTCAGACATGAGCAAGTTTCTCCAGGTTTTCTTATTTATGATCTCCTTACTTGTTCCTATTTGTCCTTCCAAGGTAGAGGCATGTTCTCAGGCTTCATTAATAAAAAAGAGCCCACCCAAAGAAAAGAGAATTGTCCTAACCATATTTAATTTTAATCCTTTCAGAATGCCAACTACTGGTGACCCCACCCTATCAATTGATGAGTCTGTATCTATTGTGTCTTTGTAAATTATATCAGTGTTCTTTTGGGGGGTAAGAGGATGTGACAAGAAGCATCCTTGAGTTTCTCTCGATGGTTATATTTCACTAAAAATATTGATGAAATCAATATCATACCTTATGGACTAATATTTTAAGTGATGTATTAACTCCTTAAGTATATTAATAAACAAGATACATTTAAAAAAAGTATGTTGAGAAATGTGTCGAATGAATCTTTCCAAAGAATAGCATGGGTATTTGTTTAATGCAAGAAGGAACAAATGGATGAACTGTCTTTTGCTGGGTCCAATTAAGTTCTTCAGAATCTCTCAGGACTAGTCTAGATGGCTAATCAAGAGTGAAGTAAAAGAAATTCTGAAACGTTTCCTTCCTTATTTCATACACATTTGCTAAAACTTCTTTATAGTAATTAAGGAAACAAACCTAAACAAGTGTTCTTGATGATGCAACTACTTTCAGAGCTTAGTAAAAATGGCCTTGCATAGAACAACTAGTCTATTTGAGTGAAGTTGATTCATTTCCTTTCAATGGAGTTCAGTTAACTTGCTTTAATCAATCCTATAATTTAGGGGTAGTTGAAAGCAGCTATCAAAAACACTGTGATTTCTTTCAAGTTTTCTCAAAATTTCAAAGTCTTCATTCAAATCTTCACAGCAATACTCTATAAATAAAACATCAAAAATTTAAATATGCATATTTCACATAACTAGGCCTGCACTACATCACAACACTATGTTCAAAGGCCTATTAGACAATTATATCATGATTTTACAAAATGACTTTTATTATTTTCTTTAATGTGTGACTTACTTATGTTTTATATTAGTGAGATTTAAATATAAATACCATTCTTTAAAGCTTTTTCACTTATTCACACATTTTTAAGGAAATTCTCAAGAGAATTCATTAAACATTGATTTTCCATGGAAACCGGTTGGTGTTTTGGCACCAAAAGTAAGATCATTCATCTTATTCTATAAAATGTGTTCTCTAGCACGTATTTAATTCGACTAAAAAAAATTGAACTGATTTATACCATATATTCTCTTGTGTCAAACACAAATTCTTAGAACTTAACTATTTTAGTGGTACATCTATTACCTATTCAAGTGCAAGTCCTTCAATTTTCTGAGAATAAAACATCCAAAATTTGAGCCATTTTGCAAATTTGTACTCAAAGTATAATTACAAGCCTTCTATTTTTATCAGTGTTGTGACATTTCTGATTCCTATCTTGCCATGTACAGCATACATAATAACATTTTTTGTTTGTTTGGGTTTTGTTTTGTTTTGTTTTCCCCCTCTGGTTAGGTTTCCAGTTAGATGGTTAGGCTGTGCTAACTACAAAAGTTAAGTAAGTGTATTAGTATTAAGTTTGTACTTAAATATTCATGTTATTCCAAGAATTAGGCCATTTGATGATGATGGTCTAATGCTACTCAGTTGATCTAATACGACATCAGCTCAAGCATATGTAATCTAGATGAAGAACACTTGCCCAAGACTCAAACTAAACAGTAAAATATGCTATAAGAAAATGGTTAAATTTCAGCTTAAGTGATTCCTTTTGGCACTAGCAAAATAATCATCACTCCATAATGTTTCTGAATATTTACCATCTATTCTAAAATTAAGAGACTCTGATGGGTCAAAGTACAGAGACTAGAGTCCTTGTAACCTGAGTTTCAAATGCCATAAAACATAGGCTCTGTCTTAAATTTACTTCTTCATAAAGATATGGCGTTGACTTTAACCTTTGTGGAGGCAGTTCGCATGTCTCTCTTGACATACTCTAATCTCTGCATTCTGACTCAAGTTTGAAAGTCCCAATGAATAAATCTATCTGTGGGTTTATCTGGACTACTCAGTTATTTTCTTAATTGAAGTATAGGTGACACACAATGTTATATTAGTTTGAGGTGTACAGCATATTGATTCAGCTACTCGATACCTTCTTGCTCTATTCACAAGTGTAGCTACCATCTATTACCACACCACACCGTTGCAATTCTACTGACTATATGACAAGAGTCATTTTTAAATGCAAAATGGGGGAAGTGGTCCCTGAGAAATCAAAATTAATGATCTCTTGAGGTCAACCAGACCCCAACTAATCCCCATAGTGATTTTGAAAAAATAGTAAAACTTGTCCTCTAAAAGTAGATGCAGGACATTGGGCCCAGAACAGAACTAGTGGGTCACGACTGGATTACAGGGTCCCTGAATTGGTACTTCTTGGTCATTATAACTTGAAAAATCCAGATTGTCATTTTAGGCGACTTGGAATTTGTAAAGGCCAACTTTCAGAATAAATCTTTCAACTGTTGAGGAAAAGAGAGGCTTTTTTCCTCTGGGTTTTATTTAGTTGTAACTGATATACAGCACAAAGTAAGTTTTAGGGATCCAGTGGAACAACTTACTTATATTGTGAAATGATTACCACAGTAAGTTTATTTAATATTCATCATCTCATATAGATACAGAAAAGAAAAAAAAACTGTTTTTTTTCCCCCTTGTGAAAAGAACTTTTATATTTACCCTCTTGGCAACGTTCCAATGTACCATACGGCAGTTTTAACTATAACCATCATGTTGTGCCCCATGTACTTATTTCTTAAGACTAGAAGTTTGTACCTTTTGACAAAAGAACTACTTTTTAATCTCCTCAGAAAATGCAGATGTTTGCCCTAAAGTAAAAGAATGTACATGGATGGGTGGGGAAAGAGATAGGCCAGGCGATGGTATATGGGATGGAAATGGGAATATTGAGGAAAATTAAGAAAGACCCTGGAATTTCTATGTGAAACATGAAAAATAAATGGAGAAGTAAGTGGGTTTTCATTATAGATATCACCACCAGACATCAGAAAGGAAAGGGTGAAGCTTTCCCTGTGGTGAATAGAATGGACAGCAATAGATGCACACTGATCTTTTTGGCAGCCAGAGCATGCAGATCTATAAGGAGAAGAAGGTACAGATACCATCGCCACTTTCACTTTAAACCCAGAAAGCCACATAGAAATATAGAAGAAAATGGACACCAAAGGCTTCCATGCAAGTTCCAATACAGCTCTTGGGCAAGAATGGAAAAAAATACACTTTTTACTCTTTATTGCTTTTATAATCCTATAATGTTGGAAAATGAATGACTGATGAATAACATTTGCACTCCAGTTTCAGTTGGTGATTATTTGTAATGCAGAGTACAGCTTTATTACAAATTAAGCAGTATAAAATGCATAAATTATCTCTAATTGTCCATGATCATACTTTGTGTGTATGTGTGTGTGAAGAGACAGACAGACACTAATGGTATTATTCAGCTCTGCTTAAGTTTGGTATACATAACTATTAGAATTCATAAACCTTCTCCATAAAGAGGCAGGTATAAAATACATGCACACATGCTTGATAGAAGTAAAAAACTTTGTCTCTTTTCCTTATTCATAATCTCAACATTTTTGTACATCCTCAATGTTATTTAATCATGCTCAAGGTCTTTAATTGCCAGAAGAATTAGTGTTATTCGCTATACATACTACTGGAAATCCCTAAGTAGAACCTATTCTTTTTTTTTTTTTAAGATTTTATTTATTTATTTGTGAGAGAGACAGAGAAAGTGAGAACACGAGTGGGATGAGGGCCAGAGGGAGAAGCAGACTCCCTGCTGAGCAGGGAACCCAAAGTGGGGCTTCATCCTGGAACTCCAAGATCATGACCTCTGCTGAAGGGAGATGCTTAATCAACTGAGCTACCCAGGTGCCCCTGAATGCTATCTATTCTTAAGTATGAATAGTAAGAGAATGTTCTAGGCCTGCTTACTTTTTCCTTTTTGGTATAAAAAAATTTTGCCTGGGCACCAGACATACTCATAACCACCAATGACTTATTTTTTAAGTTTTTTAAATCTTTATTTATTGATTTATTATCAGTGGAGGACAAAACTACCTTGTAGATATTTGTATGGTACCACCAGAAAGTATGTGTCCAGTTGTCTTCCTAGGAAGCAGGCAGCCATTTTTAAGCAATGCCTCTATAGTCCACCCTCTCCATACCACCCTCCCCCCAGCAACCTTCACTTTGTTTTGTGAGATTAAGAGTCTCTTATGGTTTGTCTCCTTCCTGGTCTCATCTTGTTTCATTTTTTCCTTCCCTACTCTCCAAACCCCCCACTTTTTCAAATTCCTCATATCAGGGAGATCATTTGATAACTGTCTTTCTCTGATTGACTTATTTCGCTCAGCGTAATACCCTCTAGTTCCATCCATGTCGTTGCAAATGGCAAGATTTCATTTCTTTTGATGGCTGCA
Source organism: Lutra lutra (assembly GCF_902655055.1). NCBI lineage: Eukaryota > Metazoa > Chordata > Mammalia > Carnivora > Mustelidae > Lutra > Lutra lutra. Next base: position 76,745,832 of record NC_062279.1, on the reverse strand, counting down.
TAGTATTCCATTGTATATATATACCACATCTTCTTTACCATTCATCTGTTGATGGAAATCTAGGTTCTTTCCAACACCCAAAGAATAAATAATCCAATCAAGAAGTGGGCGGAGGGTATGAACAGATTTTTCTGCAAAGAAGACATCCAGATGGCCAACAGAAACATGAAAATAAATGCTCCACATCACTTGGCATCAGAAAAATATAAATCAAAACCACAATGAGATGCCACCTCACACCAGTCAGAATGGCTAAAATTAACAAGTCAGGAAACGACAGATGCTGGTGAGGATATGGAGAAAGGGGAACCCTCCTTCACTTCTGGTGGGAATGCAAGCTGGTGCAGCCACTCTGGAAAACAGCATGGAGGTTCCACAAAAAGTTAAAAATAGAGCTACCCTATGACCCAGCAATTGCACTGCTGGGTATTTACCCTAAAGATAACAAATGTAGTGATCCGAAGGGGCACATGCACCCAAATGTTTATAGCAGCAATGTCCACAATAGCCAATGACTTTTTTGAGACAGAACTCCTTTAAAGAAACTTTAGATAATCATCTCTATTCTAATAAGTAAAAATTGAAGCCCTTGACTTCTAAATTGTCAGCCTGGAAGACTTTGAATTATCTTAACATTTTAAAGGATTTTATGCTGAGTTCCAGTAGTTAATTATGCTTTAGTAAATATGACGTGTTCCAAGATGTGCACACAATCATCTGGCTTCAAGCCTGTGACATGTGTGATAACGTGGGTGAGTGGAGAGTGACTGGTGGATATTAAATCATCCAAGACCTTGTCTCCAGATCTATTTCTGATATACCCAGTAGGATAGCTACCCGTACAGCGCAGAGAACTGGAAAAGGGCAGAAACCAGAGGCAATACCAAAAAGAAAGATCTTTTAGATTCTAAGAACTCAGAACTGTTCTATCTTTTGGTCAGTTTTAATTAGTCAGTAACTTTTATACTTGGTCTGTTCCTTGTTAGAAGTAATATGAAATCCTTTATCCACCCCCCCCACCCAATTCTGCCTGCATTGAAAGTCATAATAAAAATACCTGTACTGAAAGTCCTAACAAAATCTCCTTCAACTCTGGTGAGGGGGGTGGTGGTATCTGTAAGTGTTAGGATCCACTGGAATCCCTGGAATTTACTGCTTTGGATGAGAATTCTTCAGCAAGTGTGGATCTCTTGAAAAACCACAGCAACACCTCCATTAACACCCATCACGAACGTGAGTTTGCTTCTCAGCAAAAGAAAACTCATCTGTCGGGTTGAGGCATGCTTATGTGCCCAGGATGGTTGCAGCATTGTTCCCTATTTAGTCTTCTTTCAGAAACCTCCACTGAGGTTGTAGTAGTCAATCAGCCCAACACAACGAAGCTCCTCATGCAGCTGTGACTGAGCTGCTGGGTCGAAGCTGGACCCTTCCTACTTCTGCAAGTGGGCAGTGATTCAAGAGCAGCAGCTGCAAGACTGTGACATCATGGGTCTGGTACTGCTGCTGCTGCAAGTACTTGCGGGGGGAATCTGACTTGGTTTTAAACAGACTCTGTGTAAATATGCTTAAGAAGTTGGTCTCTGCCTAAATCTGTAAGATGACTTTTTCCTGATTGATGTCCTACTGATTTCTTCTTTAATTCTAGCCTTATGATTTTGGTCCTTTGTACAGAGTGTGAACTGATCTTGGCCGGTATCCTGGTTATAGAATATTTTTATCTATGTGAACTGTACAAGTTTGTGTGTCTTCCTAGCCCAAGAGTTTTTGTTTGCTTGTTTGTTTGTTTTCTTTTTCCCTACTCCACAATCACTTCTGGTACATTCAAAGCCCTTAATGATCAGCTCTAGCATTAACTAGAACATTTCAAACACTTCTACCACTTGCTTACCAAACACAATTATATTATCCTAGGCCATTGCCAGACTGGTCAGACTAACTGGAGTGCATTTATCTGAATTAAAATTTCCTTCTCTAATGACTTCACAAATATCATTTTCTATTTTAATTAGGAGAAAAGAAAGTATTTTACTAATAAAATGTTAATGCCTTTATTTTGTACCTATTATTCCTTGCCTAAGAGGATTCTGTAATCCAGTTGCAGTCACAAAAATATTTAAATTTATGATTGAAATTCCTACTAAAGGGAATAAAATGTTACATGTTTATAGTTCTGTTCATTATTCCTCTTTCCCTATTAAATATGTGTGTTAGTGTATAACATATGTTATAATGTATATAATTATAATTTATAATATAAGTGATTTTTAAGAAATATAACTAATAACTAATATAACCCAAATGTCCATATAGTAGAGCAAACTATATTTTGCTTTAGCATCAATATTTAATTTTCTATCCTTCTCCTGTTTCTCTAAATTTCTCATGCATGCTCCCACTACAGTACTTGCTTTCTAAGGAAAGGATAATTCCTTTCCCCAAAAGTGTGCCTGGGTCACTCTTTCACTTACTTCAGATCTTTATATAAATAATACTCTTCAATGAGGCTTTTCCAGACAACTCTATTTAAAATCACAACTTCATTTCTTAACTCCCCTTTTTTGCTCCTATTTTAATTTTCTCCATGACAATTATGTGTCTTATTTATTTTAATCTGTCATTTAAAATGGGGGCCATCTAAAGAAATTTCATAATATAAATTCAAACATATTTAAATATATAAATTCAAATACATTAAAAATAAATTCAAACTCAATAGCTAAAGCAATTCTGAAAAAGAAAAGCAAAGCCGGAGGCATCATGATTCCTGACCTCAAGCTATATTACATAGCTGTAGTCATTAAGACAGTATGGTACTGGCACAAAAACAGTCACACATACCAGTGGAACAGGATAGAAAACCCAGAAATGGACTCATATTTATATAGCCAATAATCTTCAACAAAGCAGGAAAGACTATCCAATGGGAAAAAGATAGTTTCTTCAACAAATGGTGTTTGGAAAACTGGACAGCAACATGCAGCAACAAACTGTAGCAAAACCTGACATGTAGCAAAACTACATGTAGCAAAACTACAATGAGATACCTGTCCAAATGGCTAAAATCAACAACACAAGAAACAATAGGTGTTGGTGAGGATGTGGAGAAAGGGGAACCCTCTTATGCTGTTGGTGGGAATGCAAGCTGGTACAGCCACTCTGAGAAGCGATATGGAGGTTCCAATAAAGGTTAAAAATGGAGCTACCCTATGACCCAGCAATTACACTGCTAGGTACTTACCCAAAGGATACAAAAATACAGAGCTGAAGAAGTACATGCACCCTGATGTTTATAGCAGCAGAATCAACAATAGCCAAACTATGGAGAGAGCCCAAATGTCCATCAACCAATGAATGGATAAAGAAGAGGTGGTGCACGTGTGTGTGTGTGTGTGTGTGTACATATATATAATAGAATATTACTCATCCATCAAAAATAATGAAATTTTTGCCACTCACAATGATATAGATAGAGTGTATCAGGCAATAAACCAGTCAGAGAAAGACAAATGTCATATGATTTAACTTATATGTGGAATTTAGGAAACAAAACAGGTGAACATATGGGAAGGGATTAAAAAAAAAAAAAGAGGGAAACAAACCGTAGAGACTCTTAGTTATAGAGAATAAAATGAGGATTGTTGGAAGGAGGTGGGAGATGGGCTAAATGGGTGGTGGGCATTAAGGAGGGCATTTGTTTTGATGAGCACTGGGTGTTATATGTCAGTGATGAATCACTAAATTCTACTCCTGGAGCCAATATTCCACTATATATTAACTAAAATTTAAATAAAAATTTGAAACAAGAAGATAAATAAATTCAAATTCAAATATATTCAAAATATAAATAGTTTTCCAGGGGTTTCTGGGTGGCCTCTGCCTTCTTTGGCTTAGGTCCTGAGCCCAGGGTCCTGGGATGGAGCACCAGGTTGGGCTCCCTGCTCAGTGGGGTGTCTGCTTTCTCCTTTCCCTCTCCCCCTCCTCCTGCTTGTCCTCAATCTCTTTCTCAAATCATTTTCCTTAGCAGCAGAATATCACTGTAGATATTCTCCTACCCCTCTACAAAACCTGTGAAGAAATTATTTCCAACAATCCTTGTGAATAGGGATGCTCATATGATCAAGTCCTAACCAATGTAACATAATGGCCAGGTGGAACTCTCATAAAATCTCTTTAAAACAGGGAGGGATCAATGTGTTTTTTTTTTTTTTTTTTCATTGAATCTTGTCTATAATATATATTCAGTGCTGGAAATGGAACAACTGACTTGTATCCATTAGGTGATAAGCATGAGAGCAAAGTCACTCTCAAGAATGGTTGAGCAGAAGGACAGATTGGGCCTAAATCACTGAGGACATTTGGCACTAGAGTCCCTCTTGTCTCTTGTTATGTAAAAATAGCAGTCCCTCATCTGACTAGGCTATTATTTGGGTTCTTTATTGTAGGTCATCCAATATAAATTCCAGCCAATACAGACCTAAAAGAAATCTCACAAAGCTCTACCTACTTTCTGAATTCCAGATGATGTTCTGCCTGAAAGCTGTACTCTAGAATTGTAAACTGGGCTCTAGACACTTAAACAACAAGTTCACATATAAAATAAACATTGCAATACTACGGGATTTATTTTCTGATCAGTATTTTGACTATGGAGTTGTAGGAAAGTTGTATAACATACTGGAAAGAGCAAGACATGAAGGTCAGAATCTGAAAATTTTATCTAAGATTTGCCCAGAAATAGTCTTAATGATAATGATATAACCACTCTGGATCTCAGTTTCCTCAATGTAAAATTATGAGATTGTGTTTAGAATCCTCTGAAGTCTCCTCTAATTCTAATATTGTGTTAGTTTCTTAGTTGTCTGACACCTTGTGCTGCATATGATCAATAAAAAGAGTTTAGACATTAAGAATAAAGCAGTAGAGCCAAGTTAACCTTGATTATCCACCTCTAATTCAGGTGATTATGGCTACTCCTTCACCCCCACAAAACAGTGTGAAGCCTCTATGTCAGATATCTAGTACATTTTATTCCCAAGTTAGGAAGTTATTTTAACACTTGCTAAGGACACCTGGTATCTCCTATCAGTGATTTACTAAATTACTCTGGCAGATTAGGCTGTATTTGCTATATATTATTTCTAGCACATGGTTAGATTGACCTGCTGTAACATCTTTGTTGGTGAGACTGAAAAGTTGATGGGCCAGTATTTGTCAGACTGAAGAAGACCAAGAAAATTTAATTTAAAAAATAACATAGAACAAATACCTTAAGTCACTTCTGGAAGCTGCTTTTTAGTATACCACTCAAGAAATATGCCATTGCCTCATTAAGTGGCAATTACACTGTTGGAAAATGAACTCCAAAGGGCATCTATTTCCATCTCTTTTGCACACTGTTCCATCCAAGGGGCCTAGGACATTGTATGACACAGTAGACATTCAAGGAGTAGCTGTTCAACTGAATTTAATAAAAATGGTTCAGTTCTTACTGCCTCTTTGGAAGAAAATTGCTGCATTTAGGACAGATAATTTCCAAATTTAAAAACCAACAACCCATTTTTATTAAAAGCAGAAAATCAATCTTCCCATAAAACACAAAAAAAAATGTTTTGAGAATACATTAAATACATTTTTCTGATTTTTTGCTAAAGTTAGAGTAACTGGGAGTGAAGCTCAAAGTTATAACAAATTTCAAAATGCACAAATACTAAATAGGTAAATTGTACCTCTTCAGTTGCTAAGTATGCACACATGCTAGCATTAAGGACTCAGCTCAAATACGTGGGCATGAATGGGAGAGTATGAAGAAGAGCTAGATCTGGCTTACCAGTGTATCCATCAGAGAAAGGATGATCTTGCCACCAGGGTGCTGATAATTAATCTGGAGGGAAGCAAACATGACGAGGATATACCATTGAGATGCAATACAATTGAGCCACTTCCCTGAGTGAAAAGGGCAGAGAAATAAGAGTACTGACTGGGAAGATTTCTTTCAAATTAAGCATTGATTATAATGAATATTATTATAGTAAAAACAATGCTGCGCTAAGTTGCAATTTAGTAAAATAAAATAAACATCAAAGGGAGTTATTATAGGCTGCATTTTCACACCATTCCAGGGGTGCTACCTCAATTAGGACTGAGATACAGTTTGGTATATTATTAATTCTAGAGGACTAGATGTAAGTTATTTGCTCTCTAGTGGAAGTAAATTAAATATGCTAACCATATGTACTTAAAAATCTTCATTTCTAGGAATGCTAAGTGTCCAAAACCTTTTTAAAAATTTTCACGTTTGACACTTAAAAATAGTAACATGCTCACAAATTTAATTTACAGGACCCAAGTTTTACACTTTAAAGCTACTGTTAAGGGCAAAGGATGCAGACACCTTTTTGGGGAGGTGGGGGAATTAAGGGGGCAATAAAACTGGCCAGAAGCAGAAATGTAGGCCTCTAAACCCTTCTGAGGGAATTCTCCCTTTTGTTAGTACTATTACTTTAATAATAATACTCCCCTACTTACTGTACTGCCACAAAACTCTCAAACTCTCTCTCCCTCCAACAATGCTGGATTTCTTGTAGCTCTTGAATACGCCAAGCACACACTCTATGGTGTTTCCATTCTTCGCTCTCGACTAGAAGAGTATTCAGCCATTTATCTTCATAGCTTACTCCCTCCCACCCTCATGTAATTCTAGTCTATCCTCAGATATCACCATATTAGTGATGGCTTCATCTAATGCCATATGACAAGTAGCATAATTTCTCAGTTAGGATTTTCTCTTTTAACTTCACTATCCTTCAAAGCATATATCTATACTGCACATTATGCATCAATTTACTTCTGATTATTCTTGCCTCTAGAATATAAGCTCCATGAGAGTTACATTGTTCTCCCCACTATATACCCAGGACACCTCAAATGGTGCCTGACATGTGGAGGCAGCTCATGAAATGCTACTTGGATAAATAAATAAGTGTACTCTTTAGATTCCTCCTACTCAAAACATCTTGCACTTCCAAGATAAAGCCACATCCTCTGCTTTGATAGCCATGGTGCTACCTGACTCTCCAAGATCTTTCCAATGAAAATATTTCCACTTTAGGCAGTTCTCTAGCATTTAAATGTCTTTTTGATCATCCTTTCCCCTAAGTTTTGGCATTCAAGTTCAATTTAATGAAGAACTCAGATTAAAGGATAGTCCTACAAGTTGTACCAAAGCCTACTTATGGGGTGCCCGCATGACTCAGTTGGTTATGGTTCTGCCTTCAGCTCAGCCCATAATCACAGTGTCCTGGGATGGAGCCCTGTGTTGGGCTCTCTGGTCAGCAGGGTGCCCAATAGTTCTCCCTCTGTCTCCCTCTCCCTCTGCCTGCCACCCTGCCTGCTTGTGCTTGTGTCAAATAAATAAATAAAATCTTTAGAAAAAAAAAATAAAGCCTACTTAAGTAAGTAGAGGCTTTAGGCTCAAATAAAGAGAATATAATGTGATTTTTTTCTTTTCCAAATTTGTATCAACCCTATTTTCAAAACCGTATCATTGTCAGCCTCTGCTGGTAGGTCACTCCCTTGCCAGCAAACCCTATCTACCTACCGCAGTTTCTTCTCAAATATTACATCTCCTGCTGTGCTGTCCAAGTATCTGCCAGAGCCTTTCACTGGAATGCCAGATGTTTGGGAACAGGGAAAGGGCTCTGTTCTGAATGAGTTACGGCAATCTATCACACTCTCCCTGCTGTTCCACCTGAGCTTGTCTGACTTTTTGTTTTCTGTTTTTGCTTTTTTTTTTCCCCTTGATAGGTAAGATATCACAATAACCGTTGATATTGATCTTAAAGTGCTCTATGGGTCTGTGTATCAAAGGATGAAGAAATTTTTTGCTCATGCGAATATGAATGTGATTCCTGATTTCTCTACTTATTAGCTGAGAGGATTTTAAGAAAACCATTTAACTTCCCTGAAATGGCTTGCTTGATCTACTAAGTTATAGTCATAATATTTCATAGAAATATGGTGATGATTATATGAAATAATGTATGTAAAGTGCCTGGAACATTGTTAATGCCCAATGAATGCTGCCTAATAAGTAACATATTAGTTTAACTAGTAAGATTATTAAGTGTTACGAAAATGCAGAGAAAAAAAGAGGAAACTCAAAAGCAAGAATGACAGTAAGTGAAGAAAGAAAAGCAAAGAAAAGCAGTGAAAAACTAAAAGGAAGAAGACAGATTCACATACACATATTAAAATCATAAACAGGAGAGTGGGATCAGGAATTCACAAGGTTATTTGTATGAGAAAGCATATACCAATTCTTAAACTCTCTGACTCAAGAATTCAAACATTTTGCATGATGATAGCTGCTTTTTGAGAGATTAGAATATATGGGGACATGGTTCTTAGACACATAATTAAATCTATACAATCAGTTTTGGGAACCATTGAGCAAATGATCATGAATCAATCATATTATGGATTAGTATGAATTATTTTTATAATAAATACTATGAAAACTCTATAGTTATTAAAGTAGAGATGATATAAATAATCATTACACTGGAATAATTATTACTTCCTTGAAGTATATGTAACATCTTCAAAGGAGGAAATATATTTATGAAAATAATTCAAGCACGTTTTTAAATATTATATTAACAAAATTAGTGTTTTGATAAAAGCAAACAACAAAAAAATCGCAATAATTTATTAATCCTCTTGAACTTTGCATTAATCTTTCTGAAACTGTTCACTGACTCCTGATTGCTTTTCCCACCTCTTTTATTTCTATATCTTCTTATTACAAAACAAGTTATATTTATACTAACTTCTTTCCTTTCCTCTAACTGGCCATTCTCACTCTCATGAGTATATGGGAAAGTCCTTGGATCTTAACCTAAACACAATCTTCAGAAAGCCTTCCTTGATGTCTCTAGCTTAGACTATCTGCTTCCCGAACTCTCATAGAACCAACATTCAGGAGTTCTTCAACCAAATACCTAAAATATTGTAATTGTTTACTTAGTAGACTCTTTCTACCCACAAATAAACAAATTTTTTCAGGCAAAGGACCACAGCTAAGTATGCTGCTCACACTTAGATCACCAGTATCTGGCTCAATAAATATTTTTTAAAATGAACTTCGGTTAAAAAAAAAAAGGAAATCAGACAGACATGCTTATAGGATAAGAAATTCTAACATGTGCACACATACCACAGTTGTCTACAAATTTGGGAGAGTATTTTTGATAATGTTATAAAAAACAATTTTTTACTTCAGCTTGCTCTTTCAACAAGCTCAAGGAAGTTTCCCTTAGGAGATCTGTGGGTAAAGCAGGATTACCATTGGCATTTCTAGTATAATTAAAACATCATAAAAACAATATTTGTTCTATGTACAATCTTTCTACAAATTTCCTATATGAGTTCACAGGTGAAGGCACAGTCCTCACTTACTGAACAATAGTAATGCAACATGAAATCAGTTACCAGGATATAGAGCAATTGAACATGCCAACACAGTACAGAATTAATTCATAAGTTTTAAGGGAATGCACCACATAATAGGGTATTCATCAGAGTGATGTAAGATTAAGTAGCCTTATCTTGTCCAAAAATGTTTATTGGGCATATACTCTTTACAGTCACTCTGCTGGAGTTGCACAGAACAACTTCTAAAATTTAAGTAGAACATAAATATATGTACACACACACACACACACACACACACACACAGAGCCATCTATGTTGCCAAGTAGAATGAAATAAATTTCTTGGGAAGTAGACATATTGCCTTATGAGTTCAGAGAATGGGATGATCTGTTCTTGCCAAAAATATCAGGATAGAAGCATGCTCATGAACATGTGGCATATAACCTGAGCCATAACGGGAGTGGTGATAAAAGGACACTACATGAGTGGTCTATGAAAAAGGCAATTAACATAGAAATCGTGATGTGGGGAAAAACAGAGAAGGTAGGATATATATTTGGGAAATTTGAACAGGTATCGATTTCATGCAGAAATATGACGAGCTACTAAGTAAAGTTTGAACTGAAACAACAGTAGTTCTGAAATAATAGGTAAGGATTTTAGATTCTGTGAGATCATATTATGATTAGAGATTTCTTAGTGAGAGATTTTCTTTGGAAAACTTCTGTTTCAAGGCAGAAAAAGAATTATAAATTAACTACAAGATGTTCAGACTAATACTTCTGGTACATATCTATGTCTTATTATAGTGACATGTTTAATAAACCTGTCAAAAATTAGAAGAAAGCTTGTTAAAATGCAATTAAATGTCATCCTTTTTGGTATCTACTCATTTTATCAAGACCAACAACAAAAGAAATTATCTGTCTGTGAGGAGTAGAAAATGTGTTAAAATCTCAAGGACAACATCAGATCCATCCACTTCATTATGTTGACCATGTTAGGGATATATCAGGTACCATAAAATTGGAAAAACAGAGTTTATTCTTAGCTTCTTTTCTTGTTCATCTGTAACTTCCCTCTCTGACAGTGAGAAACCTGGCTCCCATCTACTATCAATTCATTTACTGTTCAGCTCCCACATATGTGTAAAGCAGTTTCTGAGTTAATCCACACCATGATGAGAAACAAATTTTCCAACTTGAGCCCAGTGTTTATGTATAATTCCTTCTGTCTTTAGCCTTAAAATTTCAGGCAAAACATCATTTTCCAGTTATAGTTTTTACTATGAATAAGGCTGATATTAACATCTGTCTATAGACTTTTGTATGAACATAAGTGTTCAAAGGAAATGAGGCATTTAAAAAATGCCAAATATTTAAACAGGAGGAATGAGAGATCTAGGAAAACTCCAGGTTACTAGTTTGAATTATGTTTGGTTGTAAGAAAGAGAATACCTCAAATAGTGCTATAAATAGTATAGAATTTTATTTTTTTCTCATTGGAAACTCTGGAGATTGTGGTTTAAGTGCTGGTATGCTCTATGGAAACGAGTCTCTTCTTTCTTGGTGATAAGTCACTCATTTCTCTTTTATCAAGTGACCTCATAAATCAAAAACCTGCTTCAGCTCCAGCCCTCCAGTCATCGTTCCAGCCAGAAGAACAAGGAAAGGAAATAAGAATGTGACTCTCTGCTTAGGAAAATTCCTAGAATTTGCACATATCACCCCCATGTCCATCTCACTGGCCAAAACCTAGCCATGTATATGCATCTAGCACCAAGGGATTCCTGGAAATATAATCTCTACTTTTGTCATCCACATAATTCAGCCTAAAATTTGAGGAATATAATACTACTGAAGTAGGAAGAATGACAACTGAGGAACATTTCTCAGCTAGTTTTTGTCCATATGGCTAAGTTCTATCCAATGAAATATATGAAGAAGTAAATGAATGGAACATCTGGGGTAAAATTATATATAAATATATATAAATATATACATGTATATTTTTTTCCATTTTCTCTTTTCTGGTGACTAGAATGTAAACAAAATGATTGAAGCTTGTATAAATAAATAAATCAGTCCATAGGGGAAATTTAGGAATAGAAGCTACATGATAACTTCTATGAGACACAAAAACAAAATTATGAGACACTAGAAGTCAGTCCATAATTGTCCACTTTCAGACTTGTTCATGAGAGAAATTAACTTCTGTCTCTTTTATGCTATTGTTATTTTAAGTTTTCTGTCAAAGGAAAACTTAATTCAAGAAAGTACAGAGAAAAAAGAATCACCTGTCTCTTTCACAGTAACTTCATCCAAATTGCTACCATAATAGTGAGACTTGTTTTGAAAGTTAGCAAGGATCAAATTAGGACTAACTGGTACATTTACTAGTAATTAAATATCACTTCATGAATGGTTAGTGAATTTCTAATCAGCATCAAAAACTGTGCTAGGCATCAAGGATACTGCATAAGCTAACCTAAAATGGCCCTGCCTTCCTAAAATTTTCTGTCTATTTAAGGGTAAATATTTTAATAAGACAATTTTTCAAAAAAGAATAAGGTAAATGTATGATTTGGGAAAATTCTATGAAAGGAAGGAAAAGAAAGAACTTTCAGGCAGTCAGAGTTGCCCATATGTGGAACTGACTACTTTTATCACTTCTTATTGTTGGTTTTCAGGCACAGACTGAATGACAGCTTGGGAATGTGGTGAATAAATGTGTGTGTAGAAAACACACTCCCTGAAATTGAAAGTCACACACAAACCATGCATAGATTCTATGATTTTAAGTCTTACAGAAATTATTCTATAAATCTTAAGGCGGTTTAAGGAATAAATTCAAAATACTCTGTTTTATACGTTACATATCTCATTAAATGCTTTTGTGTACTGGCTGATGAGTACCTTGATAGATTTTATGGTATTAAAAGGAGTATATTTAATTCCAGATTTATATTTCAGCCTCCTCAGGAGTTAGGACGCCTTTTATCTTTCTTCATGAGATTTGATGCAGGCAGTGCATATATTAACTGCTTAATGAATATGCAATGCTGAGTTAACTCATCTGGTCTCAAGCTGGTGCTCAATTAAACCTCCAGGAAGCCAGCTAACTCCAAAAAGACATTAGTTACAGGTTCATAATGTAAATGATTTGGGAAATTCAAAGAAAATAGTATAAAAATCTGATAATGTAACTGCCTTATTAATCCTGTAAGGTTTCTTATTCTGTTGAAACTAGCACAATGCCTCACCAACAGGTGATGTGAATGTATTTTTAAAGCATTCTGATGCAACATTAGGATGAAGATATATACTGATATGTTATTAATTCTGAAGTTGGTGTGTTTATTTTCTTTAGGCAATCTAATTATTCCACATTCTAAAGCTACTTGAAATTTAGTCTGGCCATCAAAGGCAGCTTAAAAGTGATCTCTAGATTTACCTTTAAAAGCAATTTTCATCTTTAAATCCTTTGCTAGTAGCATTTCATTTTATCTCTCTAGTATTGGCTTTCCCTCCACTACCAACCGAGAATAATGTAATAATGTGACTTTGTTGACTTATAAAAAAAGGTTATTTTAAGTTTTCTGTCTAAGTTTCTAATGTTTAAAATAAACTAAGTGCCAAAATCATATTAAGGGCTCAAGGGCACCTAACTATAGATTTTTCTAAAAGCCAAATATACTATCTAAATTAAAACTATACCAAATTTTCAAGGAAGTCATCCAAGTGTTATTTTCACTTATAGTCCCTAACAGAGGAATGTGCAGATGAACATTATAGAAGTAATATTAATGGACAGAAACTCAAGATGAGGGTAATTCAATGAAGGGGATAGGTGACTGATCTCATAGTGTTTTCCAAAGATCACTATTTGGGATACTAGAACCTACATAAGTACACACACAAGCGCATGCTCACAAAAATGCTTTGTGAACACATCACTTTGGGAAGTTCTGGGTAATACAGTATAAAATACTATTGCAAAATAAACTTCAGTTTTCTTTGTATTTGCAAAGCATTTCACTTGAGTTATTTTGAATAAATCCTCCAAAATGGAGCAAGTTTTACTTCATTTTAAGAATTTACTTAAACTTTATGAATTTTATTTATCTCATGGGTTGAAAATAAATTAATAATAATAATGTCGACCTGATATAGTTTATATAATTTTAAGTTAGGAGATACATGCAATGAACAAGAATAACTATGATAAATTACACATGAAAATGATCATAGCTATTATGTATTTTACTTTTATATTTATGACTCTTTAGATTAGCATATATTTCAACATATTTTTAAAATCTATTTTTTTATTTAAACATATAAAATATATTTCTGAAATAACATGTTTTTTTTTTCCTCTTGTTATGCTTTATGGTAAATTTAACTTTCAAGACAAAGGGAATCCAGTGATTGTCATGGAAATGCCAGAAGACACATGTACCCACACACAGAAACACTGCTTTTGTAGTTTCAACGATTATGTATAAACCAGAGTGGAAAACTCCTGCTCTTGGAAGTACACCCTTTACCATGGTTCTCAATAATTTTATGGCCAAGCTTGATGAAAGATATACAAACTTTCACCAATATTTCTAGCCTCTGACCCTTTACAGAAGGGTATATATTTGAATCACTATGTATGTGGTCAGGAGGGGGAATTAAGTGGTGATGATATGAGTATGATACAATTCTAGTAAGTTGTCCAAGTATATTAAAAGGTTGAAGAATTATAAAGCCATGATGTGATAAATCCATTCTAAATCAATCATCACAGCCTTTTTAATACACTTGACTTGTCTTTCTGCAAAATACAATTAGATTTATACTGAATCACTAAGTAATATGTTTTAAAGAAAGCAACTATTTAAGCAAGTTTTTGAGTAAAAATAAGTTTCATATAGAGGTGATCTTGGCCAAAAAATGATTCATTGTATGGAAGTGTAAAGCACACGATTTTGAAAATTACTTTTCATGTTTAATTTAGAGAAAAAGAATGAAGTTCTGGTCAATAAAGAGAAAAATCTAAAGGGCAGAAGAGCAGCCATTTAGACATATTGTGAAGGAAAAATACAATGGCTTTGAGCCATTTGGGGAAAAACTGAACTTAGCCCTTAAAAACCAAAAAGGACTCAGGAAATTGAGAGCTTAAAAGGAATTTTTTCATGAAGTGACTATAACTGCTCATAATAACATTATTCTGATAACTGAATCAACTACAGATTCCCACAAATGGTTCTTAGCAAGAATCAACTTACATTAATTCTATGTTCTTAGTTTCACTGAATTTTGCAATTTAAAAGTAGCAGGAATATGTTACTTAGGAAGCCTTTATTAAGGACATTAACTCATTGGGAAGCCAATCAATAGAGCAGATTCATTTATGAGGAATTTAAACTCTAGCTAAGAAATAAAATACCTATCTCTGAAAAAAGATAATTATAAGCATTTTGCCAAATGCTTATTGATGACTTCAAGACACAGATCAAATGTATCTTCTCTATGAAACTTTCTTTTATTTTCAGAGTGGAATTATTTATCTCTTTTAAAATTTTTAGCAAACTTTAAAATATTAGAATCAGTCATTCAGTATTTATCAGCAGCTATGTGGCCCACATTATATTCTGTTGGAGCTATAAACAAACAACAGCAAAAACACCTGCCTTTAAGAAACCCAAATTCTAGGGGCACCTGGGTGGCTCAGTCGTTAAGCGTCTGCCTTCACTTACACTGGATTGAGCCTGGCAGCAGGCTCTCTGGCAGGAAGCCTGCTTCTCCCTCTCCCATTACCCCTGCTTGTGTTCCCTCTCTCACTTTGTCTCTCTCTGTCACATAAATAAATAAATAAAAATCTTTAAAAAAAAAAAAAGAAAAAAGAAAAGAAAATGAAACCCAAATTCTAAGGTTGAGAAGAAAACAGCATTTTTCTGGGTGAGGGATACAACATTTATAAGTCATTTTCTCTCTCAAAAAAAAAAAAAGGAAAAGAAAAAGAAAAAGGTGGACAGAGGCCTAATTCTATAGTGTGCCTTTTGGGATGGTGGTGAGAAGATGTGGAAAGCAAGGCTGCAAAGAGATTTTCAGAGAGGAGATGGCGTCTGAAACAAGCCATGAAGAGAGAAAAGGAGTAGCTGGTGGGCAAAGTGAAAATGACCTATGTGCATTGGTCACATTATGTTAAAAATATTTCTTATTACATCTACTCCATAGACCCTTAATCTGAGAAGAAGGATAGGTATCATAACATTTATTTATTCTGCTAGTGCTTAGAAAAATACCTGGTTTTTATACATCACTCAACAAATTATTACCAAGTAACATAAACACGAAGAAAAGATAAAATAGTTACTCTGATGCTAAAGCTGATTTGGACTACAGGAACATTAAGGAACAAAAATGGGGGTACCTTTAACAAAAACTTCTTAGAAATAAGATTCAGGCAAGAAAGCAGCTGTCTAAATTGCCAATAAAATCAAACAAAACAACCAGAACAACCAAACCAGAAAACAAACAAACAAACAAAAAAACTCACAGAAGATGTATACAACAATACAACGTAGAAAAATATTCTCACATAACCCAAAATAGGAGTGAAAGAAGATAAACCACCACCAACTACAAAACCTACCTGAGTGTACATGACGAAGTAACAGGAAGTACTGTAATATCTGAGAGCTAAAATTTTCAGGATAACCATTAATTATTTACTTGAAACCTCAGTGAGTTGATAGGAAAACTACAAGGGGTTAACATACTCCAAAAGTGTGTGAGTGTAAAGGGCTGTAAGGAGGTTTGAAGGTCACTAAGTTTTCGTCTCATGCACGCTCAAAGCCAACTAGCCATAGCAAACTTCCAGGACAAAGCTCCATTCTGAAGAAAAACTACTAAAAATAGATTTCAAATGTGACACAACAGGGACAACAAAGACAAAAGAAAAGATCCAGAAAACAGAGCAAAGAAGTCTTAAAAATGTGTTTAAAACTTTACATATGAGGAAATTCTAGAGTTATGAAGTTAGAAAAAAAAAAAGTTATGTCTCCCTGTTGGGGTTAATGAGCATGAAATCAGCCATAATACCTGGCTTGCTAAAATGTAATACAGAGGCTGTTGAGGGTGAGGGAAGGTTTCGGTGAAGGCCTAGGCCTTTGCAATGCTGAGGCCTGCAGGGCCACTCAGCCATTGCAATGCCTGGGGGAATGGCCTTCCCTGAAGCTTTCTCAGCCCAAAGGGCTGCTCTGTCATCTAAGAGATGTGTGTATTGTCCCTGAGGCTATGTTTCACAATTGTAGAACACGCAGATTAACATGTCATTTCATTCCATAAACAGACCCTCCTAGTTTCAGGAAGACCTCTTGTCAGACCTCCTGTGCTTGAGAAACAGTAATAAAGGCTTGTGATTATCCTGAGGATCAATAAAGGCAGGAGCAAAGAAGAGCAAAGGGTCTTTGTCTCTGAGACTTGACCCCTTTGCCTTCTCCTCTCTTTCACAGAAAACTTTGGAGTAATCTTTCATCTCTTGGTACAGGGATTGCTGGCCATTCTGGGCATTTCCCACTGAAACTTCAGAAAAAATAATTTTGCATACAGACGAACAGAAAGAAATGAAGTCAAATCCCATACATACATTGTAGATCTGGGACATGACAAAAGTCTAAACTAGAGAGAACACAAGAAGAAATACACATAGATTATGTATTAAAAGAGGTAAAAGAACAAACACTGAATATATAAAAAAGAAATGAAAATATTTATAAAAAATGAAAATTTCAAAGACAAGCAAAATATACCCAACTTTCATATATTAGGAATACCAGAGGGTGAAAAAAAAAGCAAGTAATCACATTAGAAATAAAATTTTAGAAAAGTTCATGAAAATAAAATTAAAGAACGTTTGAAACCCCATATTGAAAAAGTACAACATACTTGGAAAAAACTATAACACATAACACTAAGAAATATCCTAGCAAATTATGGATGTTAAAGGAAAAGAAAAGAAAAAGAAAACCTTCATGCAAACAGGTAAACAGAGAAGTTACTTGTAAGGGTGAAAAAAATTCAAATGTCAAAAACTTTTTAATAGAAGAATAAAGTAAAATTATGAACACTTTCTTGATATAAAAAAGAAATTCATCCAAGGATTTTTTTTTTTTCTACCTAATCTGCTTTCCAGGTACAAACACTGCAGGTAAACTGTCTTCAACATGCAAATTTTCAGGGAAGTTTATTTCCCAGATTTCTTTCAATGAGCATTTGAAATTAAAATGATTATAGAATTACTGATACAAAGTGGTTTATGTTAAATATATATTCATAAGTAGAACAGAATAAATTAGAAACAAAAAGAGAAATTATGCAATGGCTACATACAAAATAAAATAATTTTTTAAAATATTTAATAAAAATATTTAAAAATTTTCAGCAATCAAATGAGTGTTGTGTTACCATTCTGAGAATGTTTTATGTATAATGTAAAAGAAAGTAAAAAATAATTAATCATATTTTTATTATATCACCCTTTGAGTCCTTGAGAACCATGATTCTTTGTGAGAAAAAGGAATAGATATGAGTTGAAGAGTTACATAAACACTATGTGGTCTAGAATTTAAATTGGGAGTAGCAGTTTGAACTCACAATGTATTTTATCTTAGGAAGTAATGTATTTTATATTAAAAAACATTTCCTGTATCTGTCCACATAAAAGGGTTAAAAACTATGACACATCCAGGGTCAGTAACTGCCTCTATCAGAAAGATTAATATGCCATTTTCTACTAAAATAAAATAAGCCTCCTAGAAAAAAATGACTGATTCCAAGTCTGAACAGAAAATGGACCAAAGAGCTTAGAAAACCTTATGGTTTTATAATGTATAGCTTTATGAATAATGTAGCATTTTTTTTTTCCTTTTTCACTCTTTACCCAGTTGGTCTAACAGTGAAACTTTTTTTTTTTTTCATTTTTTTGGCTTATTTTTTTTTAAATTACACGGTCTTTTTTCTTCCTTTTTGTTTTTCTTCTTCCTTTTTTTTTTTTTGTATATAGTCCTCCACAATCAAGATCTAGAAAACATCCATAATCCCTCCAAAAAAACTCCTTCAAATTACCCCTTTATAATCATCCACCCTATCTGTAGCTATCAGTAACCAATGACTTAACCCTCCATCATTATGTTTTGCTTTTTCAAGAATGTCATATAAATGAAGCTATATCATATGCAACCTGTTAAGATGGGCTTCCTTCATTCAGTGTACGGTCTCCAAAATTCTTCCAAGTTTTTGCAAATGTCAATAGTGCATTTTTTTGTTTGTTTGTTTGTTTTATATTGCTCATTATTATTCCATTGAATAGATATAGTACCACATAGTGCTTATTCACTCATCTGTTGAAGAACATTTGGTTGTTTCTTGTTTGGGGCTATTATTAATAAAGCTTCTATAAATGATCATATGCAGGTTGTTATATGAAGATAACTTTTCCTTTTTCTAAAGTAAATGTCCAGGAGTGGGACTGTGGGTTTATATAGTAAATTGGGAAGTCTTATCTCCTTATGGCAGACAGGATTTTAAGATGGGCTCAAGAGGGGAGGTGTCAAGATGGCAGAGGAGTAGTAGGCTGAGATGACATCAAGTAGCAGGAGATCAGCTAGATAGTTTACCAATCCATTCCGAACACCTACAAATCCAACAAGAGGCCAAAGAGAAGAAGAGCAGAAATTCTAGAAACAGAAAATTGACCACTTTCTGAAAGGTAGGACCTGCGGAGAAGTGAATCCAAAGTGACAGGAAGATAGACTGCGGAGGTAGGGGCCGGCTTCCGGCAAGCGGCGGAGCAATGGAGCACAAAATCAGAATTTTTAAAAGTCTGCTCCACTGAGGGACATCACTCCAGAGGCTAAGCGGGGGTGGAGCCCTTGCAGGGACAGCGTAGTCTCAGGTTCCACGGGGTCACAGAAGGGTCAGGGGTGTCTGAGTGTCACAGAGCTCGCAGGTATTAAAACAGGGAAGCTACAGAGACAGAGCTGAGAAGTGAGCTCTCAACCCCATGGCACAGTCATGTCACTGCTCTTTGAGCAGGGTCCCCACAGGTGGCAGATGAGGGGACACCCCCCTGGAAGAGTGGCAGGGATCTGCTGGGTTTGGAAACTCCAGGCAAGGTTGTGTGCCAGAGACAGAGATGCTTGGTCACAGGCTGGGTGAGCTTGGAGCACGGCCAGAGGCCAAAGAGATAGGAGTGATTGAGCGCTTTTCTCTGTGGGTGCAATGAAGAGTGGGGCCCTGAGCTCTCGAGCTCTTGGATCCTCAGGGCTGGAGATTGGAAGGCCACCATTTTCATTCCTGTCCTATGGAATGCTACAGAAAGCATTCAGGGAACAAAATCTCCTGAAAGCGAACCCGAGCAGAGTACTTAACCAGGCCCTGGCAAGTGCTGTGCAATTCCACCTCGGGCAAAGACACTTGAGAATCACCACAACAGACCCCTCCCCGAGAAGATCAGCAAGAAATCTAGCCAAGATCAAGTTCACTTATCAAGCAGAACAGCAGAATTCCAGAGGAGAAAGCAAAGCATGGAATTCATGGCTTTCTCCCCATGATTCTTTAGTCATACAAAGTTTTTTTTATTATTATTATTTTCTTATTCTAATCTTTTTTAACTTTTACTCTTTCTTCTTTTAACATTTTTTAACTGGTTTATCTTAACAGTAACTATCATTAAAAAAAATCTTTTTGAACCTTCATTATTATAGTCATATTTTATCCTTCATTGTATCTAACTTTATTTTTTGTATACACATAGGGTTTTTTCTTCTAAAAAAATCTGGGATACAACTGCTTCCTATAGATCAAAATGTACCCTAAATCTAGCACAGGACTTTGTTCTAGTCTCCAGCCTGAGCAAATTCTCTCCACTTTCTTTTTCTTTCTTTCCCAACAAACTTATCAACTCCTTTTTTAGATTTTTCTAAAAATTTTCATCTTTATAGTCATATTCCATCCCTTAATCATGTTTACCCTTATTGTGTGTGTGTGTGTGTGTGTGTGTGTGTGTGTGTGTGTGTGTTTATTTTTCTTTCTTTAAAATTTTGGGAGGTAGTTTTTCTAAGAGACCAAAAACTCCCAAAATTCAGTGGGTGGCTCTGTTCTATTCACCAGTCTAATATACATATTTTCTTTCTTTTTTTCTCTTTCTTTTTTTTTTAATTATTATTTTTTTCCCTGAACTTCTTTTTGCCCCATTTCTTCCCCCCAGGATTTGGGGTCTCTTCTGATTCAGTTAATGCACATTTTCCTGGGGTCTTTGCCACCGTTTTAATATTTTATTCTCTCCGTCATGTATTCTTATCTGGATAAAATGACAAGGCAGTAAAACTCACCACAAAAAAAAAAAAAAAAAAAAAAAGAACAAGAAGCAGTACCAGGGGCGCCTGGGTGGCTCAGTGGGTTAAGCCGCTGCCTTCGGCTCAGGTCATGATCTCAGGGTCCTGGGATCGAGTCCCGCATCGGGCTCTCTACTCAGCAGGGAGCCTGCTTCCCTCCCTCTCTCTGCCTGCCTCTCTGTCTACTTGTGATCTCTCTCTGTCAAATAAATAAATAAAATCTTAAAAAAAAAAAAAAGAAGCAGTACCAAAGGCTAGGGACCTAATTGATTTGGACATTGGTAATATGTCAGATCTAGAGATCAGAATGACAATTCTCAAGGTGCTAGCTGGGCTTGAAAAAAGCATGGAAGATATTAGAGAAACCCTGTCTGGAGAAATAAAAGCCCTTTCTGGAGAAATAAAAGAACTAAAATCTAACCAAGCCTAAATCAAAAAAGCATTAATGAGGTGCTATCAAATATGGAGCCTCTTACTACTAGGATAAATGAGGCAAAAGAGAGAATTAGTGATATAGAAGACCAAATGACAGAGAATAAAGAAGCTGAGCAAAAGAGAGACAAACAAGTACTGGACCATGAGGAGAGAATTCGAGAAATAAGTGATATCATAAGACAAAACAACATTAGAATAATTGGGATTCCAGAAGAAGAAGAAAGAGGGAAGGGAGCAGAAGGTATATTGGAGAGAATTATTGGAGAGAATTTCCCCAATATGGCAAAGGGAACAAGCATCAAAATCCAGGAGGTTCAGAGAACCCCCCCCCCTCAAAATCAATAAGAATAGGTCCACACCCCATCACCCAATAGTATAATTTACAAGTCTTAGTGACAAAGAGAAAATCCTGAAAGCAGCCTGGGAAAAGAAGTCTGTAACGTACATGGTAAAAATATTAGATTGGCATCAGACTTATCCACAGAGACCTGGCAGGCCAGAAAGAGCTGGCATGATATATTCAGAGCACTAAATGAGAAAAACATGCAGTCAAGAATACTATATCCAGCTAGGCTATCACTGACAATAGAAGGAGAGATTAAAATCTTCCAGGACAAACAAAAACTAAAAGAACTTGTAAATACCAAACCAGCTCTACAGGAAATATTGAAAGGGGTCCTCTAAGCAAAGAGAGACCCCAAAAGTAGTAGATCAGAAAGGAACAGAGAAAATATACAGTAATAGTCACCTTACAGGCAATACAATGGCACTAAATTCATATCTCTCAATACTTACCCTGAATGTTAATGGGCTAAATGCCCCAATCAAAAGACACAGGGTATCAGAATGGATAAAAAAACAAAACCCATCTATATGTTGCCTACAAGAAACTCATTTTAGACACAAAGACACCTCCAGATTTGAGTGAGTGGTGGAAAACAATTTACCATGTTAATGGACATCAAAAGAAAGCTGGAATGGGAATCTTTATATCAGATCAATTAGATTTTAAGCCAAAGACTATAATTAGAGATGGGGAAGGACACTATATCATACTCAAAGGGCCTGTCCAACAAGAGTATTTTAAATATCTATGCACCTAATATGGGAGCAGACAACTATATAAAACACTTAATAAGAAAATCAAAGAAACACATAGACAATAATACAAAAATAGTAGGGGACTTTAACACTCCCCTCACTGAAATGGACAGATCATCCAAGCAAAAGATCAACAAGGAAATAAAGGCCTTAAATGACACACTGGACCAGATGGACATCACAGATACATTCAGAACATTTCATCCCAAAGCAACAGAATACACATTCTTCTCTAGTGCACATGGAACATTCTCCAGAATAGATCACATCCTGGATCACAAATCAGGTCTGAACTGGTACTAAAAGACAGATCTTTCCCTATATATTTTCAGAACACAATGCTCTGAAGCCCTAACTCAATCACAAGAGGAAATTTGGAAAGAACCCAAATACATGGAGACTAAACAGCATCCTTCTAAAGAATGAATGGGTCAATGAGGAAATTAAAGAAGAATTGAAAAAATTAATGGAAACAAATGAAAACACAACAGTTCAAAATCTGTGGGATAAAGCAAAGGCATGCTTGAGAGGAAAATATATAGTGATACAACTCTTTCTTACGAAATAAGAAAGGTCTCAAATACACAATCTAACCCTACACCTAAAGGACCTGGAGAAAGAATAACAAAGAAAGCTTAAACCCAGCAGGAGAAGAGAAATAATAAAGAGCAGAGCAGAAATCAATGAAATAGAAACCTAAAGAACAGCAGAAAAAATCAATGAAACTAGGAGCTGGTCCTTTGAAAGAATTAGTAAAATGGATAAAACCCTGGCCAGACTTATTAAAAGGAAAGGAGAAAGAACCCAAATAAATAAAATCATGAATGACCAAGGAGAGATCACAACGAACACGAAAGAAATACAAACAATTATAAGAACATATTATGAGCAACTACACACCAACAAATTTGACAATCTGGAAAAAATGGATGCATTCCTACAGACATATAAACTACCACAGCTGAACCAAGAAGAAATAGAAAGCCTGGACAGATCCATAACCAGTAAGGAGATTGAAACAGTCATCAAAAATCTCTTAACAGGGGCGCCTGGGTGGCTCAGTGGGTTAAGCCGCTGCCTTCGGCTCAGGTCATGATCTCAGAGTCCTGGGATCGAGCCCCACATCGGGCTCTCTGCTCAGCAGGGAGCCTGCTTCTTCCTCTCTCTCTGCCTGCCTCTCTGCTTGCTTGTGATCTCTCTGTCAAATAAATAAATAAAATCTTTTAAAAAAAAAATCTCTTAACAAACAAGACCCCAGCACCAGATGGCTTCCCAGGGGAATTCTAACACTTAAAGAAGAATTAATTCCTATTCTCCTAAAACTGTTCCAAAAAATAGAAATGGCAGGAAAACTTCCAAACTCATTTTATGAGGCCAGCATTACCTTGATCTCAAAACCAGACAAAGATCCCACCAAAAAGGAGAATTTCACACCAATATCCTTGATGAACACAGATGTGAAAATTCTCACCAAAATACTAGTCAATAGGATCCAACAGTACATTGCAAGGATTATTCACCACGACCAAGTGGGATTTATTCCAGGACTGCAAGGTTGGTTCAAAATCCACAAATCAATCAATGTGATACAACACATTAATAAAAGAAAGAACAAGAACCATATGATACTCTCAATAGATGCTGAAAAAGCATTTGACAAAGTGCAGTATCCATTCTTGATTAAAACTCTTCAAAGTGTAGAGATAGAGGGTACACACCTCGATATCACCAAAGCCATCTATGAAAAACCCACTGCAAATATCATTCTCAATGGAGAAAAACTGAGAGCTTTTCCACTGAGGTCAGGAACACGGCAGGAATGTCCATTATCACCACTGATATCCAACAGTACTAGAAGTACTAGAAGTACTAGAAGTCCTAGACTCCCCAATCAGACAACAAAAAGAAATTAAAGGCATCCAAATCGGCAAAGAGGTCAAACTCTCATTCTTTGCAGATGATATGATACTTTATGTGGAAAACCCAAAAGACTCCACTCCAAATCTGCTAGAACTTGTACAGGAATTCAGTGAAGTGTCAGCATATAAAATCAATGCACAGAAATGAGTTGCATTTCTTTAAACCAACAACAAGGCAGAAGAAAGAGAAATTAAGGAGTCAATCCCATTTACAATTGCACCCCAAACCATAAGATACCTAGGAATAAACCTAACCAAAGAGGCAAAAAATCTAAAGAAATTGAGGAAGACACAAAGAAATGGAGAAATGTTCCATGCTCATGGATTGGAAGAACAAATATTGTGAAAATGTCTATGCTACCTAAAGCAATCTACACGTTTAATGCAATGCCTATCAAAATACCATCCATTTTTTTCAAAGAAATGGAACAAATAATCCTAGAATTTATAGGAATCAGAAAATATCTTGAATAGCCAGAGGAATACTGAAAAAGAAAGCCAAAGTTGGTGGCATCACAATTACAGACTTCAAGCTCTATTACAAAGCTGTTATCATCAAGATAGTATGGTACTAGCACAAAAACAGACACATAGATCAATGGAACAGAATAGAGAGCCCAGAAATAGACCCTCAACTCTATGGTCAACTAATCTTCAACAAAGCAGGGAAGAATCTCCAATGGAAAAAAGACAGCCTCTTCAATAAATGGTGTTGGGAAAATTGGACAGCCACATGCAGAAAAATAAAACTGGACCATTTCCTTACACCAACATGAAAATAAACTCAAAATGGATGAAGGATCTCAATGGGAGAAAGGAATCTATGCAAATCCTTGAGGAGAACACAGGCAGAAACCTCTTTGACCTCAGCCACAGCAACTTCTTCCTAGAAACATTGCCAAAGGCAAGGGAAGCAAGGGCAAAAATGAACTATTGGGACTTCATCAAGATCAAAAGCTTCTGCACAGCAAAGGAAACAGTCATCAAAACCAAAAGACAACTGACAGAATGGGAGAAGATATTTGTGACATATCACAAAAAGGGCTAATATCCACAATCTATAAGGAACTTATCAAACTCAATACCCAATCAAGAAATGGGCAGAAGACATGAACAGACATTTCTGCAAAGAAGACATCCAGATGGCCAACAGACACATGAAAAAGTGCTCCACATCACTCAGCATCAGGAAAATACAAATCAAAACCACAGTGAGATACCACCTCACACTAGTCAGAATGGCTAAAATTAACAAGTCAGGAAATGACAGATGTTGGCAAGGATGCGGAGAAAGGGGAACCCTCCTACACTGTTGGTGGGAATGAAAGTTGGTGCAGCCACTCTGGAAAACAGCATGGAGTTTCCTTAAAAAGTTGAAAATAGAGCTACCCTATGACCCAGCAATGCACTACTGGTTATTTACCCCAAAGATACAAATGTAGTGGTCTGAAGGGGCATGTGCACCCAAATGTTTATAGCAGCAATGTCCACAATAGCCAAACTATGGAGAGAACCTAGATGTCCATCAACAGATGAATGGATAAAGAAGAAGTGATGTGTATATACAATGGAATACTATGCAGCCATCAAAAGAAATGAAATCTTGCCATTTTCAAGCACATGGATGGAACTAGAGGGTACTATGCTTAGCGAAATAAATCAATCAGAGAAAGACAATTATCATATGATCTCCCTGATATGAGGAAGTTGAGAGGAAACATGGGGGGTTTGGAAGTTAATAAAAGAATAAATGAAACAAGATGGGATTGGGAAGGAGACAAACCATAAGAGACTCTTAATCTCACGAAACAACTGAGGGTTGCTGGGGGAGGGGAGTAGGGAGAGGGTGGTTGAGTTATGGACATTGGGGAAGGTATGTGCTATGGTGAGTGCTGTGAAGTGTGTAAACCTGGTGATTCACAGACCTGTACCTCTGGGGCTAATAATACATTATATGTTAATAAAAAAAATAAAAAAATAAAAAAGATGGGCTCAAGATTTCCACACTCTAGTGTGTACACTCTGTGTAATTCCTGTTTTTGAGTATGAGCAGGACTTGTGAATGAGATAGGGCCCATGTTATTTGACATGTCAGAAGGGATTTTCTCTAAGTGATTAAAATCCATAAGCAGTAGATTTTGAGTTAAAAATGGGAGATTATTCTGGGTAGGCCTGACCTAATCAGGTGAGATCTTTAACATGGTCAGAGAGATGGGGAGAGAGTAAGGGAGAAAGAGACAAACAGACAGGCAGACAAGCATTGACCTTCAGGCTTGAAGTCTGAAGAAACAAAATGCCTTGTTCTGGCATGATCACAAGCCAAGGACCAGTAGGTGACCTTGAGCCTTGAAGATCCCAATTCTACAACTTCTAAAAAGGACTCTGATATTCAGATGACCTAGCATTCCTAGGTAATACCTTGATTTCATCCTTGTGAGACTTTAACAATGAACCCAGATAGCAGTAACTGGACTTTTTACAGAAACTGTAAGATAATAAATTGCTGTTGTTTTGAGCCACTAGATTTCTGATGATTGTTACAGAATCATCAGAGCAGTAGGAAGCGATTATACTTCTCTTCTATTTTCTGGAGATTTTGAACATTTATGGTGTTTCTTTAAATGTTTTGCTTTTGCTAAGGTTGACAATAAAATGTTCTGACCCTGGATATTTGTTTTTTGGAAAAATTTGTATTACAAATTTAATTTCTTTAATAGCTAAAGGGCTATTCAGGCTACTTAACCTTCAGTGGCTTTTGTCAGATTGTTTTTCAGTGTAATTAGTTCATTTCATGTAAGTTTTTAAATTTGTGCTTCCTTTTGTAGTTTTTTTAAATGTCTGTGGGGGCTATGGCACAGACCCTCTTTTTTTCCTGATATTGGCAATCTGTATCTTATAGATAGAATATACTCAGGATATCTTTGAATTGATATGACAACCTCTATATTTTTATTTGTATGTTTGTCTACATTTAATGTTATTATTTATGTATTTGAATTTTGGTCATTATTTGTTTTCCATTTTTCCCACTGTTCTTTGTTACTTTTCATTCTATCTCTTCCTTGAGCTCTTTGGCCATTTTTAGTATTCAATTTTAATTTATCTGCTGTGAGTTGGACTGTATCTTTTTGGGAATGTGTGTGCATACATTTTTTCATGGTTGCTTTTTGAACTAAAAAATACATACTTAACCACCTTAGTTATACTGAAGAAACTTTATCACCACATATGTCCCTTTACTCTTTTCTCTTTGCTGTAGTTGTCTAAGAGATCTGTGTACTTATCTATGAAATTTGCATTTACTGAAACTGCCATTTGACAATGTTAATGTGTTTTAGCAATCTACTCTCAAACATGTTTTACATAACTCAAAAATAGAATAGACTATTATACTCACCCAGATATTTGCTATTTCTTATTATTCATATTGTTGCTTATTATTGATACTGTTGCTTATTATTGTTGCTTATTATTCATACTGACCTTCCAAAAGTTATCTTCTGGTATGATTTCCCTTCATCTGAAGATTTTTCTTTAGCAATTATTTTTTGAGCAGGCCTGATAGCTATAAATTCTCTTTGTTTTCATTAATCTGAGAGTGTCTTCATTTCACTTTCATTCTTGAAGGAAATATTCCCTGGTATAAGATTCTGGGTTGATAGCAATTTTCTTGTAACAATTAAAAAAACAAAGTTTGCCACCTCTGGTCTCCCTGGTCTCTATTAAGAAATCTTCAGTTTTTCAAATCATTCTACCCTATAACCAACATTTTATTTTTCTGGATGCTTTCAAGATTTTTTTCTGTTTTGAGTAATTTTGAACAATGTATATGGGTACAGATTTCTTTGGGTATGTCCTGTTTAGGATTTGCTCAGCTTTTGAATCTGTCATTTTATATCTTTTGACAAACTTGGGAAGTTTTTATTATGTCTTCAAATATTTCATGTCTTCAAATCTAAATTTCTACTTGATTTTTCCTTATTTTATCTACTTTTTGCTGATACTTTCTATTTTGATATTTGAATAAAAATGTTTCAATCATTTTAAGAAAACCTACAGTAAAACTTTTCACATAATTCAGATGTTTCTCATCTCATCTTTGGTATTCTGATAATTTTCCACGTGTATTGAAATTTTCATGGTTCTTTGCATGTTGAGTAATTCTACTCTGAGAGTAGAGTAGAGTAATTCTACTCTACTCTCAGAGTAAATTCTAGTCTGGATATTTTTAATATTGCTTTTTAGATTTGGAGTCCTGTTTATATCCCAAAGAGAATATAGATTATTTTTGTTTTAGTGATCTGTGGGTTGTGATTCCAGTGTCAGTTCAAAATATGTTGCAGTATTATTTAGACTTGTTTAATATTTCTGCCACCCAGGATAATTCAGTCTAGTACTGGGCAGAATTCTACCCACTAGATCAATTCTCAAAGTTTCTTTGGAGTAGACCCATTCATGCACAATACAATGAGTTCAGAAATTTTTAAGAAACTTAATAGGGTCATTTTCTCACATTCCT
Source organism: Lutra lutra (assembly GCF_902655055.1). Classification (NCBI taxonomy): domain Eukaryota; kingdom Metazoa; phylum Chordata; class Mammalia; order Carnivora; family Mustelidae; genus Lutra; species Lutra lutra. The sequence goes on along the minus strand of NC_062279.1, from coordinate 76,717,037 downwards.
CCTTCTCATCATCTACCTTTCCTATATATTCTAGTTCCATTGGTTCTCCTTTGGGATCCTCTAGGCAAATGTTGTCTATTTCTAAAGAACAAGGTGGGGGGAACACCTAAACAATGGATTTGGGCCTTATTCACTTATACCCAAGAAGAGATAGGAATGTGCCCCGACCTTAGACTTTTGAGTCTTATAGGCTCCCTTTACCTGGCTGGTACCACTTAGCTAGAGCATAAAACAGAGCATAAAGACAATAAAAGGGGGATTTCCCATTCTTTTGAGATTTAGAAGTTATCTTTCCACCCAATGAGCCAGAATTAGATTTCTCCTGGACTTTTCTCTGTACCACAGTTTCCACACCTGGGTTTTTTATTATATTTAAGTAAAGTTCAAGCTTGGGGATGCTAGAGGGGAAGAAACAGTAACTCACCACTAGTTTGGTGATACTTCAAACTCTGGTCTTCTTTTACCAATCTGCCTACTAAAGCATACCTTCCCAAGTTTCCAAATAGTATCCCATAGGTTGTGCCTGTTTTATACTTGAGTTCAGTGGAAGATAAAGAAGTGCATGTTTAAATCCATCTAATCCACAACTGGAATACCAAACTTATATTTTTAATGCTTTATTTAACAATAAAAAAGAAGACAAATTTTATCTTTGGAATTTAGATAAAAGATAACATAATATACTAAAAACCTCATAATAAAATAATTTACAAGCCTTAAATTCAACTCACGTCTCTAGCCACTCAAAACTAATTACTTTGGTACCTCATTCTCAAGGCTCTCATTTGCAGAATGGACAGAAGTACATAGAAGAAGTTTTCCAGTCCATACATTAGGATTGCATACAATCTACATTTTCAAACAGTAATATATTGTTCATGCCAAACCATCTTTTCTAATAATGTCATAATTTCATGCCTCAAATAATCTTTAACCAGTCCCAAATAATTACATGAATTCTAATGTTTCTCATACTTTTCTGCATAGCAGGGACTATTTGACTATTTTATGATTGTTGCTCCTCCTATGGCAGAGGAATGAGGGGGAAAAACATTAAAATGAAAGTTTCCTACAAGTGTTAATGCTGTTTATTTAGTTAGAAATTATTAGATAGGAAAACATAGTCCACATTTAGTGAAACACAATAAGTAGTGATAAAAAAAATCTGGAGATAATATTCATATAAAGTAATACCCAGTATCCAAATGTAAAGTGACATGGATGGGTCCATACAACTTTTGATGCTGATACAATTTATCACTGGTTACTTCATAAAGATAACCAAACATTTATTTAAACAAGTGCCTTCCTTACTCAAGACATTATGACTACATAGTTATCTTAAATTCTCATGAAACTCCTCTTGTGCTCCACCTACTATACCCAATTCCCTCTTTTTGTTTTCAAGATTTTATTTATTCATTTGACAGGCAGAGAGAGCACAAGAAAGGGGAGCAGCAGGCAGAGGGAGAAGCTGGCTCCTCACTGAGCAGGGAGCCAGATGTAGGACTTGATCCCAGGATCCTGAGATCACGATCTGAGCCAAAGGCAGAGGCATAACCGACTGAGCTACCCAAGTGCCCCTCAATTCCCTCTTCATAGTAGCAAAGTGCTGTTTATTAAATAACATTACAAGTTAGCTGAAAATTTTTATTAGCTCATTTCCTTAGATCCAGTATTCCTATTGCTCATGATGGAGTTTTCCCCCACAGAGAAAACATACAAGAAAGTGTAATTCCTCTGATCTTTACTGTGATACTCAAGAGAGTAAATTCCAAAAATAAATATAGTGTTAGAAAAAAGTATATAATTTTAAAGATAATACAGAAATCAATATCATTCATCATTATTTGATATTAAGAAACATTTGTTTAAATGATCATTTATGGCTTTATAATGATTTGAGTTAAGCAAATTCTGTTTAATGATCTTGTATTCATTCTTATTCAAAATAGAATCTACTTGTATTATGTAAGTCTAATGTGCCACTTTTTAATATTCAATTTTCAAAACAATTTTCAGAAATGCATTATGTATGAGCATGAGTGTTTGTCATTGTTCCTTTATAAGGTTTTCATTGGATCTAAATTAGACAATGTATTCAAATCTTGAAGTACAGGGGTGGCACATTCTATGTCTCAGTAAATCTCACTTCAATTCTTCCCTGGTCCTTGTAAGCTAACAATCACACTAGCAAAAGGGTAATTATAATACTTTTAACATTACCTACTTATTGAAATAGAGCTCTTCTCATGCTTTCATTGTAATTAAGACACTTCAAGATAACAGATAATTTATATTTTTATTTTCACTTCCAACACCTAAAGAGATCTGACTATAGTCACTTATTTAAAAAAATGTGTAAAGCTTTTAGCATTCTCTCCAGATAATAAAAAAGATATTTTAAAAACTTAAAAGAATTATATAATTATAATGTGAGAACTAATTTTTTCTGTTTAAAAGCTACCCTAAAAGTACTCAGACACATTTAAACAGTAATAGTACTGAAGCTTTTGCAAGAAAGCATGAATACTGTCTGAAAAATCAGTCGTCACTAATATTTTTCTTTTCCTGTTCTTCATGCTTTAACCCTGCTAATATTATTCTTACATATTATGTTGAGATACTTTGAAAAGAGTAGGAAATTTAGAGGCTTTCAGTTTCATTATTAAATAGTAAATATATTTTTACTCCTTTTACTTTAGAGCTGTCAAAATCATATTAATCATAGTGTCTGACATACATGATGTGTAGATATATGTGTGTACATACACACACATAGACTATGATGATATATAATACAATAATAAATGAATAGAACAAGTTGCAGAGTAAATTTCCTATTAAAAACAATGAGAGAAAAAAATGAAAATATAAATAAAAAATTCTGCACGTAAAGATATCAATCTGAATATATTCACATGAACACAAAAATAATTGTTCAAAAACACACAACTATCAGAGAGTTTAATAACTCAGAGAAAAGAGGTATGAAGGGGAAAGACTGAGATTATTAAATTTTTCTGTACACAACCTGTGTTGCTTGAATAGTAAAAGCAAGCATATATTACTGTATTTAATGAACAATTTATTACCAAGAGGAGTCATAAAAAACTGACAATCATATTTTTAAAAGCCAGCCCTCTGGAGGCAAACCATAAAAATTCATAACTACAGAGAACAAAGTGAAGGTTGCTGGAGGTGAGTTTGGGGGATGGGCTAAATGGGTGGTGGGCATTAAGGAGGGCACTGGTGATGAGCACTGGGTGTTACATGTAAATGATGAATCACTAAATTCTCCTCCTGAAACCAGTATTACACTATATGTTAACTAACTAGAATTTAAATAAAAATGTGAAACAAGAAAGAAAGGAAGAAGGGGGAAAGGAGGGGGAGGGGAGGGGAAAGGAGAAGAGAGGAGAGGAGAAAGGGAAAGAGAGAAAGGAAAAGAGAGAGATGGAGAGATAAATAAAAGCCACCTCTCTGGAGCATTAAACACATTTAAATATATCTCTTCATAATGACTGCATTTAACTAGTTAAAAAAAAAAACCTTACATACTTCAAAGTTCTATTGACAATATCTCAGCATAAAGTAAATTTATAAGTCCCGGAGAAATCCATCATTGATACAGCACACATTTTCATAAACAATCCTATTTCAAATAGTAAAAAATACTGTTGCTATTACTAAAAAGTTCTGTAGTAATCTGATGCCAATTTTAGATTTTAATTAATATGAAAAGTCTTCTTATGAATATGGAAGGCAAATTTATGTATGACTTTTGGTAATGGAATTATTTCCATTTAAATTAACAATACATTGTATTTCTAGTATTTATTCTACCTTCCAAAGAAATCACTGTATGGATCTGATGAATTATTTATCATTATTAGAGAAATAGATTTTATGACAAACTCATGAAAAGTATTTTATGGCTATAAATTATCAGTGGGCCAATCATCAGTTAAATAATATGGTCCTACAATTAGTTCTTGACTTAAACTTGCTTTATAAATACATCTTTAATGACAGAAAAAATCCAATGATTATAGGTTTCTTAAAGGTATAAACACTGCGCTGTTTCAAGTTGTGTTTATCTCGTAAAATATAATTCTACCTAAAATTGCATGCATTGGTAATACCGATGATCTCCTAGTACTATGAATGAAAAGCCCCTTGCTCCCATCAAAAAAGTTCACATTAGGAAACTTCCTCCTATGACTAATTTCATTTTCCATTATCAGTTTCTTCCTTTATGCTGGGTAGACTCGTCAGTATACAAACAGTATGTCCCTATTGAAAAACATAACAAAAAACAAATGAAAAAGCAAAAATAAGAAATTTCCTCACAATTCTGTATGCCCCTATATACTACCTCATCTTTTTCCTCTGCTTTCAGGTGAACTTTCAAAGCTTTTATAATTTCTGTCTCCACTCCTCATCTCATGTTTCCTACTCTAAGCACTATCACTGGGCTTCCTGCACCATTCCACTAAGACTGCAGTTTCATAAATGACTTTGAAGTGGTCAGTGATAATTGCTTCCTTTGGTTATTCTATCGCCTGTACTCTTGGCATCGCTGTTTCCCCTTCCCTTTCCTCAACCTTCCTTTCTGCATACTTATTGTCATTCCCTGTCTTCCACTCATCTGTCCCCTTAAACAGGAAGAATTACTTGTTTCTCCCCTCCATTTGTAGGCCACCTCATCAAGTTCTATGACTTTAAACAACATGTTTGTGCCAATAATTCCAAAATCTATGAATTCACTTCTTACCTGTCCCAAGAACTCTGGACTAATGTACTTATCTGCTTCCTTTCCTTGTCCACTGGGATATACAACATGCAAACTTAGTGAGACTAAAACAAAACCTCTGATTCCCACAACCTTCCACCTACACTAAGATACCCTTCCCCACATCATCACCTTCCACAGCTGTGGGGAAGGAAGCAGTATTATAACCAAGTAAATTACTATTCTGTCCCCTCCTCCTCCACATATCCATTCCACCAGCAAAGTCCTGATAGCTTTGCTGCAAAACAAATCTCAATTCCCACCTCATTTAAAAGAGCCAAAGTGCTCTTTTAAAGATAGATGATGGCGGGGAGGGGGCCCTGGGTGGCTCAGTTGGTTGGGCGACTGCCTTTGGCTCAGGTCATGATCCCAGAATCCCGGGATCGAGTCTCACACTGGGTGCCCAGCTTCATGGGAAGTCTGCTTCTCCCTCTGACCTTCTCCCCTCTCATACTCTCTCTCTTTCTCTCTCTCAAATAAATAAATAAAATCTTTAAAGAGAAAAATAATTAAGTAAATAAAAATATAGATCATGGGGACTATAGTTAATACCATATTGTATGCTTAGCAGTTACTAGAGAGTAGATCTTAAATATTCTCACCACCAAAAAAAGAGCCACTATGTGAGATGACAGATGTATTAGCTAATTTTATTGTGGTAAATATTTCTAAATATATATGTATATATCAAATATTTACATTGTATACCTTAAACTTATACAGTGTTATATAATTCAGCTACATAAAGCTGGGGGGAGGGGCTCCTGGGTGACTCAGTGGGTTAAAGCCTCTGCCTTCAGCTCAGGTCATGATCTCAGGGTCCTGGGATTGAGACACACATAGGTCTCCCTGCTCACTGGGGAGCCTGCTTTCCTTCCTCTCTCTCTGCCTGCCTCTCTGCCTACTTGTGCTCTCTGTCAAATAAATAAATAAAATCTTTAAAAAAAAAAAAAGCTGGGGGGAAAAAAGTCAAGATAGATCAAATTCTAAACTATCCAATCACTTTCTTGTCCACTTTAAATAAAAGACAAAATATTTTCTGTAGTTATGGTCTGGCTTCTTAGATCTCATCTCTGACTACTGTCATCCAGCGACATCACCTCTTATTTTCCATGAGCATGCCAAATGGGTCTCCATCTTAAGGTTTTTTTCAAAAATTAGCTTGCTGCCCAAAAGGCTAGTGCTCTTTTTTAAAGATTTATTTATTTATTTTAGAGAGGGAGGGAGAGAGAGAGTGCAGAAGCGGGGAGAGGGGAAAAGGGGAGAGGGCAGAGGAAGAGAGAGAATCCTCAAACAGACTCCACTGACCTTGGAGCACTGGGCTCGACCCCAGGACCCCGAGATCATGACCTCAGTCAAAATCAAGAGTAGGTGGGGCGCCTGGGTGGCTCAGTGGGTTAAGCCTCTGCCTTCGGCTCAGGTCATGGTCTCAGGGTCCTGGAATCGAGCCCCGCATCGGGCTCTCTGCTCAGCGGGGAGCCTGCTTCCCTTCCTCTCTCTCTCTGCCTGCCTCTCTGCCTACTTGTGATCTCTCTCTGTGAAATAAATAAATAAAATCTTTAAAAAAAAAAATCAAGAGTAGGCCACTCAACCAACTGAGCCACCCAGGCACCCCAAGAAAGCTACTGCTTTTAATCTTCTTCTTGGAATTCTGAACTTAGCTTTAATATTATCTCTTCAGTAAAGACTTTGTAGCACTAACATACAAAATGTTCACTTCATCACTTTTTATCACACCACTTTATATGCATTCTTTGTGCACACTTAAGGTAATGTGTCATTTTGTTTTTCGTATTTTTACATTTTTAATTAGTGTATTATTTTCCACATTAGATTATCATTTTCAAGAGTAGAGACCTTGTTAATCAGCCTTTTTTTATTGTGTCTCTCATGCCCAGGACACCGCCTGGCAATTAGTTAATAGTAAATAAATATTGGTTAAATAAATAAACCCACAAATAAATGATTTAAATGAGAGTGCACTTAGAGGGAAACAAGAAAATGTATGACCTCTGATCTTAGCATCAAGCCATTTTGTAACCTTCTTTTCCCAGCCTTTTTTTAACCATTCCTTGGATCAGTTCTATAACTAAAATATCCATCTATCCCTTCCCCTTACCATTTCCTTCTTCCTCTTCTCTCTCCCTCAGCCTCTCTGTCCAAGAAGGTATATAATATCCAGCTAAACACAACTATATGGATTGATGCCACTTAATGATGTCCATTAATATGTCGGAATAAAAAAAAAAAAAAAAAAAACCAGTCACACTATTTCATAGCCGGACCTTAAATCAGAATGCAAACTTCAAGACCTCAATGCCTGAGGTCTTCAGTTTGAGTTCAATAGTGATTTGCAGCACCAATGACCTTTCCGAAGTCCTGTACTGGACAGACTGCCTCCTCAGCCACGAGGTTTGAAATCAAGCTGCTATTTTTTTCAACTGGTTTCTCTTTAAACAAGAGAAATTTACATCACAGGCAGTCATTCTCTTCTGAGTACCTTACTACCTCAGCACCTGACCCTCTCGTAATGATCCGGAGCGGTGACGATAGACTGCAGGATGAAGTACTTGCCAGCTAAAGGAGAGGAGGACCAATCTCAGGTGATATTGGAGGAAGAAAGGGAAATAACCACATGTGAAACCAGGTTCAGGCTGGGCCCTGCACATGCACTTTCAGGACACACGACCACATGACAAGGTAGGGACTAAAGGTACTCTTTTTACACATGGAGAAACTTGTGTCTAATGAATAAGTATGTTGCACAAGAACATTATAAAAAGCAAACAACAATAACAACAACAACAAAAATGTATATATCAAGCCCAAGCCTTTCAAACATGCATGTTCTGTCTGTAAGAATAAAATGGAATAGCAATACTTATGCATTTACTTCTGAATATGTATTTTGGTCTTCAATTTCAGAGCACATTGGAAGTGAAAGATGAATATCATATTATATATGATATTACCTTTAGTATTTGTCTAAAATTTAAAAAACCTGTTGCTCATTATCTTTTCCAGGGAAAAATACTTGTTTTTGTTTTTCTTGTTGACCAATGATTTCATGTTTCTGCTTATCTTGATAATATTTTGCCCACACAAATCAACATTCTGAATAAGAAATTTGCATGTCTATGGATATCTACTTCTTCTAAATTAAAAATGCAGCTTAGATTCAAAAACCAATTCCCTCTCCCACCCTCCATCCCCAAATACTTCATGGATGAATAGCAAATACTTACAGAATGTCAATTATGCTACAATAACTAAAAAGCAAGATCCTTAATTTTTCTGTTTAGTGATAAAGGTGGTGATACACAAGACAAATATACTATTATCAAGGGACATTTCTGTATTTTGTATTTAGATGTTATTATGAATATATTTATATATCCCTGTGCTGCTTATTAAGGATCTTCTTTTGACTCCAAGCTTGGCAATTTCAGATAAATATTTATGCTTAAATTCATATAAGGATATAATTACTGGGTGTGAAAAATTATGCTAATTTTATCTAGACATAAATTAAGTATTTTAAATGAACAGAAGAAATTATTTATGCCAATACAAATTGGTGATAGTTATTTCTGAATGGCAGGATCTTTTTCTTTTATTCCTTAGATTTTCTACATTTTCTAAAATGACAAGGCATCTGGGTGGCTCAGTTGGTTGAGCCTCTGCCTTTGGCTCTGGTCACAAGCCTAGGGTCCTGGGTTTGAGTCCCTTATCAGGCTCCCTGCTCAGTAGGGAGCCTGCTTTCTCTTCTCCCTCTGTCTGCTGCTCTCCCCTGCTTGTGCACTCTCTCTCTGTCAAATGAATAAATAAAATCTTTAAAAATAATTATAAATAAAATAAAATGAGACTGCATTTTCTTCATTCAGAAATTAGCATTATTATAAGTATATGATTGTAGTAGTATTTAATATACTTAGCCTATTACAACTATCTAAATGTTATTATATTAAATAAAAACTTCCAAAATTAATTTTTATAGAAACTTGAGTATTAGCTAAATGCCCATTTTATGTAACATATTTTGAAAAAAGTGTTCAAGGTAGAATAGATCAATCTTCTATTTAAAATGAATATGCATCTCAAATATAAATGTAGTATATAAATGTATTTATATATCATAAGTTATATATACATAATTATTTCATGTATTATGGAATATAGCTAAAAGCCTTTAAAAATAAAGTAAAACAAAAGAAAGCTACTATTTAACCCCTACCTTAAACCACTTCTTTTTTTTTTTTTTAAAGATTTTATTTATTTATTTATTTGACAGACAGATCACAAGTAGGCAGAGAGGCAGGCAGAGAACGAGGAAGAAAAGCAGGCTCCCTGCTGATCAGAAAGCCCGATGTGGGGCTCGATTCCAGAACCCTGGGATCATGACCTGAGCCAAAAGCAGAGGCTTTAATCCACTGAGCCCCCAGGCGCCCCCCTTAAACCATTTCTTAATTTTAGAACCATTTGCTCTCTGGAGAGGTTCGGTCTAAGACAAAGTTTTATTTTTAAACTAAAAAACCCATGGCACTTCAACTATACTGTTCTTCCTTTAGCTTATTTCTATTCTCTCACACTTTACAATAGACGGCAAGGAAAAAAAAAACAGATCATATCTTTAACTCTCTTCCTAGAAATATCCTTCACTAGTTCTTCAGTTAATTAGGTACATTTTCTCTCTCCACATTAGACAAAGGTGTTGTCAAATTTCTTCCGCTTTGTTAACAAGGGACACCTACCTCTTCAACTTCCAATAGCATTTACCTATTTTTCACTTAAGTCCTCAGCAACAAGCTTTTGAGGGCAATTGGGCTTTTTCTAACAGGCTCCTTAAAGCCAATGGGCTTTCACTAACACTCTTTTCAAGGTCCCTCCAGCTTCTTTCTAATGCAACCTAGTTAGTTCCAAAACCACCCGGTCTCATATTTAGATTCTGCACTGGTACCAACATCAGTTCAAATATAAGTTTAAACTGATGAACTTATATTGAACAAATATAAGTTTGCTAAAGTCCACCATCCGGCTATGGATGGTGGACTTTAGCAAATTGTGTTTTCCAATAAAGGGCACAATAGTTCCAATCCCACATGCCTTTCCAGAGACTTGCCTCTCCCTAGCAAAAGGCATAGACCTTTCCTCTTTTCTTGAAATTGGGTAGGTCTTTGTAACTGCCTCAATCAAATAGAATATACAGAAATAACATGGCATATATAAGACTAGTTTAGAATAAGAAATTTAATTTCTGCCAAGTTCTGTCCTTTGGGACACCTACTCTAGGAATCCATTTACTGTATTGTAAAAAAAAAAAAAAAAAAAAAAAGCCCCAAATCACTGAGAGACCACATGTACTTTAAGTATTGTAGTTGAAGACCAAGCTAAAATTCCAGTTTATCAACCACCAGCAAGTTTCAACCACCATGATGTGAGTGAAAAGCCTCAGATGAGCTGAGACCCTATGTGTAGAGTCAACTCAAGTGTACAAGCTTTTAGCTGAGTCCCCAGACATCACTGAACAGAGACAAATGGTTTCCCCCCACTTAGGACTGTCTAAAATTCTGATTGCTCAATAATTTCTGTGAGCATACAAAATAGTTGTTTTATATCACTAAATTTTGGGATGTTTTTACAAAGCAATCAATAACCAGAACAGTAAGAATTGTCAAGAGCAGATGAAATAGATGAAATTAATTGATATCAGTCAATCTGGGATAAAATATCATTGGTTCAACCATGTAGTCAATTCTTTAAAGATGACCAAAGTGAGGCAGCTGAGTTGCAGCATGGGTTAAGGTTCCAGCTCTTGGTTTCAGCTCAGGTTGTGATCTCAGAGATTGAGCCCCACACTGGGCTCTGTGCTCAGCAGGGAGTCTACTTTAAAGACCCTCTCTTTCTCTCTCCCTTGGCCCCTCTCCCACATGCTCTCTGTCTCTCAAATAAATAAAGCTATAAAATAAAATAAAATAAAATATGACCAATGCATTACTTATTAAAAAATATAGAATAAAAAGATGAATTTTTTTTCAATTATAGTTATAAGAAAGGAAGAATTCAATTTTGGTCTCCCATGAGATTAAAAATTCCTTGAAAGTTGAGATCATTACTGAGATTTTTTAAATAAATTCTCAATGTTATTATACCTAATGAATAAATAGAATGAGTGATGGGAACAATGACTGACTAATGTAATGGCATTTTCTCTATACTGACCAGAATTAATATTGGGCATTTAGACCCCTAAAAGCCAGGAAGTGATTATAGGAATTGCTGCTTCTCCCTGCCAAACACATAGAATAGACACACAACACATACACACACACACTTAACAGGATTTTAAAGACACTGGGCAAGATATATGAGGGTAAAGACATTTCTAGATCAAATTTCTCATTTATTTTAATGAATGACAACACGAAGTTATATAATATTGTAAATATTAGTAGTTGTAGGATTTTTAAAGTTGGTAGCATTTCATGTTTTTTCTTTTCACCATATTTTCAACCCATAAAATGAGAACTCTATATTTCTACATATAGATATCAAGCAAGGAAAAGAAAATATTAGTTTTAAAAATTTTTTATTGAGATATAATTGACATACAGCATCCTATTATTTCAAATGTACCATAGTATACCATATTAGTTTTACATCCATAGTATATATTAGTTTTTTTGTCCAGTAATAATTAATGTAGAGCTATTTAGTATCATATGTGTTCCTCTGTAAACATACATTTCAAATTACTCAAAATCAAGCAATTTGACAGTATCCATCTCTATGTCATCTGAAAATACTGTGTCTAATTACTTCAAATAGTTAAATCAATCTCTTAAACTAAAGACATTTTTGTGTATAAAACTATTGGTGTGGTGCATCTGACATCTGGACCAATTGTCAGCTATAGATAATTATGTCCCTTAATGTTCCATGCATCTATTTTCAATCCAGTTCAGCCCTTGTAATTAAAAACTCTTTAAATAGGATACAGCTTTTTTGGATAATGCAAAATCCTGATTGAATTCAAAAGAGAGATGTGATATCACAGAACCTTTGTCTGTAAAAAAGTCATTACATCTTAAAAGTTTTCAATCTTGTTGCTAACACAATGTAAAGTATTCTATACATGTCTACTAAGATAAGAGTTTAGCAAGACTTGAATATCTCTACTGAATGTATAAATATCTCTGGCACATAAAACTTCTACTTAAAATGCAATTAAGTAAAAAAAATGCAATTAAGTATAGCTAAAATATTTGACTTTTTTTGATTGATAATAAAAACTTACTGTGTTGATTATGGATAGAAAGCAATAAAACTACTAAAATTTGGATGCTGGGCCATTGGTAAGGTTTCTTCATTGTCTACTTAACTTCGGGCTTTAATCTATTTCATTCCCTGGGCACACAATAAATGGCAACATGTAACAGACCATCAGATTCTTTCATAAATGCTGGAAAATCTAAAGTTTGAACATCTATCAATATAGATGGGTTCAGGTTTTTTCATCACAGATTTCATTAAGAATTGAAAATACTGTGTATTCTGTATTAGCATTTCAGGAAGTTCTTTCATAAACTAGCTCCCCTCCACAAGATTTCTACTATAGCATCTCTAAAGTAGAAATATATAATAAATATAATCTTATCATATTTCATCCAATTTTCCTACCACCCTTCCCCAACCTATGCACTGCTGATGCAAAAGTCAATCAAAGTATCTTTTTAGCCCCAGAAAAGTGGCAAGTTACCAAGTCTCGAATCTTGGACAGATGGCACAAAGAAAATCAAAAGAATTCATTTATTTCTTGCTACTATGTAGATCAGATGTCAACAAACTGTGGCAAGAGAATTAGTCTATTTTTATAAATAGTTTTACTGGAATATAGCCATGTTCATTTGGTTACATACTGGGTATGACTGACTTCACACTACAATGGCAGAGGTGAGGAGTTGCAACAGTCATCAAATGGCCCAAAAACCTAAAATATTGACTATCTGGCTCTGTAAGAAAAAGTTTGCCGACCCTTGACCTAAATCATTAGAGCTGCTGTAATTTCTATCTTTTCTGAGTTAGTATGTTCAATCTCTTTTTTTTGGCTTTTGAAATACCTAGATCCCCTTTTTCTCAGTTTGGTCAGACTAATTATGTTTTGCTTGCAATCAAAGAATATAACTGTTCACTAAATGGGTTCCAGGAGTTGGGGCAATCAAAAGATCCTCTAGAAAATGTGTAGTATTTGGAAATGTTTACTCACACAAGTATGAGGAAACAGTAGAGAGGCTGCTGTTTAAAGACTAAGATGAGATGATAACTCCCCCATGATAGGCAGTTGCAGAACAATGACTCTACTAAATGTGGCACCTGGATCTTGGAGATAACTAAGGAGAATTCTACCTACTATGCCAAATAATTTGAATATCATGAGGCATGTGGAACTGTGGAATAAGATGCTTACTTTTGTCAACACTAGATTACATAAAGTTAAGAAAATTCTTTTTCTGCATTAAGATGAAGTTGGTTTCTCCTACTTACAACCAAAGACATTTAAGTGATCCACCCTAACTCAGGGCTGGTTAATATGAAATCCTCCATAATCCAAGGCTGACATCATTGCTCCTGCTTCAAAGACCTAAAAGGTGTTTCTAATACATGAAATGCAAAACATTATTGGGAGTCTCTTGAAACAATGTCATGAAAAGTTATTTTTCACCTACAACAAACTATAACAGTTATAAGGAGACTTCTCTATATAATACAGATTAGTAAACATCTTAGATAATTATCTGACATTATAAAGTAATAGAGACAGCCAAAGAGCCACTACACTTACCCATTTCAATAAAAATAATAAAAATGGTGCTTTCTTATCTCATCAAATATTAAAATAAAAATGTGTTTTCTGTGATCACTGCTGTATTTATTTTCTCTTATCCATCTCCAGAGTTGTCTAATGTACTGCTTTTCTTTGCTTTGGTAGGTTTTATATTACACAGTAAAAAGCAGCAGTTGTCAAGTATGCATAAGACAACTCTCCTGTTTGTGAAGGTCTAGATTAATTGAGGTGGACTTGTTAAATTATCTGAGCAGATGGAGGATGGAGAAATGTGCTTAGAGTTTATAAGTCATCTTATGCTGAATGCTGTGATCTTGGAAGCTTCAGGAACAGAGCTCATCATGTGTTTGTCATAGAAATCAAACAGCTGCCCAACTTTACAGAATCATACTGGTTAACAAATTGAACGTGTCTACAATGTCTGATACAAACCTAGAATGATAGAGCCCTTTCTTTTTTTTTTTTTTTTAAGATTTTATTTATTTATTTGACAGACAGAGAGAGATCACAGTAGGTAGAGAGGCAGGCAGAGAGAGAGAGGAGGAAGCAGGCTCCCCGCTGAGCAGGGAGCCCGACGCGGGGCTCGATCCCAGAACCCCGGGATCATGACCTGAACTGAAGGCAGAGGCTTAACCCACTGAGCCACCCAGGCGCCCCGATAGAGCCCTTTCTTAAACACATTGGTTTACTTCAAACATTTAAAACCATTTAAAAAAAAACTGAGGAGGTTGGTTCAAGCAGGCTTGGTAATGAGGAGATTGAATATCTTACCAACATGGAATGAAAAAGAATCAGAAAATGAAGATGTCTTAAGGACAAAAGAAGGGCGAAATTCCTTGCATCCTAGTGTCAGAGTAATATGCTACATTTCTATATATATATAATTTCTATACTACTATATAATCTTATAATTATTTATCATTTCTGCTTATAGATGAAGAACCAAAAGTGAATCATGTTCTCTGACAGTTATGAGAGTGGATAGAGGAACCAAAGTTTCTTAATAAATAGAACAGATAATATTTAATGATCATTGGATACAAAGTCAGAGGTAGCTATAAAATTTTAGAATGGTCCTTAGGTTTCTGGATACTGGTAATATTTTTTTAAAATAAAGAAAGTAAAAAAGTATATTGGTAATGGAATAGAGTGGCTGATTTCCAATTAAATTCATTCATGTTTAAGTTACATAAGCATTAAGTTACATATGCTTATGTAACTGTATATACAGATAGAGTATATACATCAATCTGTGTCTATTCAGACAATAGACACCTATATTAATTTAAACAGGGGTGCTTAATATAAAATAATTATTAAACTCTAATATGAGAGCAATAACAAAGGAGTAAAGAAATTCAAAAGAGTACCCCAGGAAAACAACAAGTAAGGAAAAACATGAAAGGGGGGGCCCTCCTTAAGGCTGGATTTCAGCCTTTAATGGAAAATGTATACTTCTCCCCCACTGGATAGTAGAGATATTTGTTTCATTTCCCAGGTCAGAGGTGGCCCACATGCAGCAAGAAATAACTTCCCAGAGAGCAGAAGAGTCTAAGCTGGTCTATGGACACACAGATGGGCTTATCTGTGGACATGAGGTCTGGAGTACGTGGCATCTGTATCACGAGGGCCTCAGGAAGTCAGTGTCCAGGCCAGCACTACACAGTCATTGACAGATGACGGCATGCTCTGGAACACAGCTGAGGCAGGGCACCACCACAGGCTCATACCACTGATCAGTCATTCCACAGGAGCCCTGAAAGGTAAAGTAGTAGTCTTCCTCCTTCAGTGTCTCTCTGTGACCTGTACTGACAAAGCTTAACATCCTGCTGTTTGTAAATGAGAAACACTTCAGAGTCCATTTCAGAGCAGGTGCTAAAGGATGAATTTGAAGCAGAAAAGCAACAAATTGATAAAAGGCATGAGAGGAATTGAAGACAGAGAATTGAGTGTTGTCAGTTAATTGGTGATTTTTTAAGCATAGTGTTTGATGATAAACCTTATGAAAAGTGTGTTGTTAAGAAAAGCAAACTGATTCCTAGGGGACATCAGTATTTAATAGATGGGAAAATGGAAAAGAACAAGTAAAGGATACTGAGATGCAGAAGGGCAGAGAAGAGTCAAAAATCAAGAGGGCACAATGTCCCAATAATAACTTTCATGAGCTTTTTTCCTGCCCTTCAAGTTCCCATTCACATTATCTGCCTCACATTACAGCCATATCAGAGTTTTCTCAGTTTTCAAATAGGCACTGATTCTCTGGCTTCAATATATACATTCTTTTTTTTTTTAATCCCAGGAATTTTCTTCTTCCTCAGATCACACCATCACCCAGTCCATACGCATTTCCGTTGCTTGGTTACTAACTTTTATTCATTTTTTCTGGTCTCAACTTAAATGTCATGAGATTTAGGAAACTTCCATTGTATCTACCTGATACTGGCTGTGTCACTCCTAAAATGCGCTCTCAATTAAGGAGGAAAGTCTAACTCTCATATACAAAAGAGAGTAATGAGTTCATGGCACAGAATATACATGTTGCATTAATTAGTAAATAAATGAAATAAAGGGAAGCAAAACTCAAAGGTAAACCACTTTGGAAAATTAAGGCAAAATAAATTAAGGTGTGATTATTCTTATTCATCAGCTTTATACAGTAGGGGATCATTGATAAATTTTGATGTCTCCTTCATTTCCTAACTTTATTTGTAAAACAAACAATCAAAATGAAACAAAACAAAACAAAAAAACAAACAAACCCTCTTAAAAAGAATTATCTGTACAAAGTATGCCATTGAATAATGCCAATTCCATGAAAGGGTCCATATCTTAACCCCTAGAACTTGTACATAAGTTTCTTTATAAAGCAAACAGGACTTTGCAAACATAATTAAGGATTTTGAGACACAGTTATAGTGGATTATTGGATTGGCCCAGTGTATTCACTGAAGTCTTAGGAGAAAGAGGCAGAAAAGCTAGAGTCAGACAGAAGGCCATGTGACAAGAGAAGGAGAGAGAAAGAAAGACAGATTGAAAAATGCATGCTACTGGTTTTGAAGATGCAAGACAGGGCCATTAGCCAAAAAAATCCGGGAGGCTTCTGGGAGGTAGAAAAGTCAAGAAGGTAAATTATTCTCTAGAGCCTCCAGAAGGAACATAACCTTCTAAACCATTTTAGAACTTCTGTCTTCCAAAACTGTAAGAGAAGCAAATTGCAGAGTTGTTTTAAGCCACTAAATTTGTGATAATTTGTTATAGCAACAATAGGAAACTAATACACCAATATTCTTTAACTCTCTCATTCCAACTTTCTCTTAAAGCCACTATAAGCAGTGTTTGCCCCAATTACTCTACCCCAAATACTTTTGTCAAGGACACTAATGATTTTGTTTTATTAAATCTAACGGTCAGGGCGCCTGGGTGGCTCAGTGGGTTAAGCCGCTGCCTTCGGCTCAGGTCATGATCTCAGGGTCCTGGGATCGAGTCCTGCATCGGGCTCTCTGCTCAGCAGGGAGCCTGCTTCCCTTCCTCTCTCTCTGCCTGCCTCTCTGCCTACTTGTGATCTCTGTCTGTCAAATAAATAAATAAAATCTTTAAAAAAAAATAAATAAAAAAAATAAAAAAAATAAAAATACTAATTAAATCTAACGGTCAGCTCACAATCTTTACTGTACTTAACCAATCAGTAGCAGAAACCATATTTAGTTACTATCATTACTAATGGAGAAACAGTATATTTTACAGACTATTTCACAGAAATTTTAAAAGTCTTTATATAAAATCTTCTATAAAATCTTTAAATAATGGCAGTAAATAAGATATTAAATGAAAAACATAACTTCTATCTACATAGAATACACATAATAATCTACAGCCAAAGTATTATGGATTGATTTATGGATGTAATTTCAGTTATACAAAAAAAAAAAAGTTTCACTTCTGTATGTAAGAGACAATCCATTAGAAAAATTAACTAAATACAGAATTTATGATACAGCAAAATGTACTAGGAATAAATCAAAATATGATATAAAATTCATTTTATAAAAACTAAAAAGTTTTCTTATAGGACATTTAAAAAAGATACCAATGGGGTAAAGGCATACCATGATCCCAAACTGAAGAGAAAGATTTAACATCATGCCAACAAGAAAAATACAGTTGAGCAGAAAGACCATCCCAAAGACTTTAAAATGTTCATCTTGGTACAAGAATAGGTAAAGTGGTCTCACCAAATAGAAAACTGACATATATACAAACACTTTTATTGAAACTTCATATTTTAGAGGGACCACTGCAGATCAGTAAGAAAACTGCCAATTCAAAATTCAGCCCCAGGAAATTGGAACTGAAGGGTCTTCTAACTCTTAATCTCAGGGTTGTGATTTCAAGCTGTATATTGGGCTCCACATATATACATACATACATTCATACACACATACATATATATATATATATATATATATATATATGTGTATATATATATATATATATAATTGGGACTGGAAACGTCACACCTGAAAAGCGAAACAGTAAGTTTTTAAATATACACGTGATAAATGTTGAAAAAATGCAAGTGACGTGAAAAATAAAATTTGGGAGCAAGAGTAAAAAATGAACGATAAAGGAAGCAGACTGACTTGAGGAGGAGCCCACCACGGGCTTGCAAAACATATCAGAGACCCATTGTGTTCAGTTGGATGGTAAATAGGAATTTGTTTAAATGATACACAAATGCATAATAAAGGTGTTATGTGGGTTTTATATGTACAATGGCTTCCATTATAACAAATACAGAATAGACAATAAAATTTAAAAGATAGAACTAAATTAAAGTAGAGATTTTAGATGGTAAATCCAGAGACAAATATGTGGTAGTAGAAATAAAGACCTCAAAGGAGTAAAAGATTGACTAGGAATTTTCCTATACCAAGGAGATGGATTTTTAACTCTCTGTATGCTATATAGAAGTTTGAAAACACAAAACAAAGTAGGTAAATTCAAGTTCCTTAAGCATACAGTATTGGTATACACAGAACATAACTCCCGAGTTCCAAAGGACAAATATCTTCAACTATTCTCTTCGTTGTGAAATCCCACTGTCTTAGAACAGTGCCTGGTATATAGAAGGTACATGACTGATATCTGTGGGATAAATATGTTGAATGAATTAATGATGAGTACAAAATACGCACAAGAACACATGGTTTCGGAGAGTCTGTCTTACTGATTGGGCTGTAGCTGGTGGCTATGGACTTTTATCTCTGCTTACATTGTTTCTTCTGTTTGGTGTGTGGGTGTGTACCTTTTTTTCATCATCTTTGGACCTGTTACACCTTCTAATTTCTTATTAGCCTTTTTACTCTAAACAGATAGGCAAGATGTTAGAGAACAGTACACGGAAGAAATAAAAGGCTAAATGCCAAGGAATCTGTTCTAGACTTAATGGAGTAGTAGCAATCTTAAGAGTTCTATTGGATTATCTAATTTGTTTCAGTCAAAATGTGAATACAGCAAATAATGACAAACATAGTCTACTTGCAACCTGATTAGTTGCCTAATCATTTTATTTATAGTAACAAATGTTTATTTCCATTAACAATTTAGACATTATTTTGTATCAATCATAATTATCTAAGAAAGCCAGACAAGTAAAATATTTCTTTAATCAGGAGAAAACATCCTGATTTTAAGTACTAAAACATTCTTAAATTACTTTTTATTTTCAGAAGGAATAGCTTTAAGATCTGAAAGGATGTTGATTTCAAATTCTTATTTTTGTTTGTTTTCAGAAGATAAAGTCTACCCTTACATAATTTAGAAGGGAAAACATATTGTATAAAAGGAAAAGCCTATGTAGAATATAAGAAACAGTGCAAAGGATCACTGGGAAGGGAGTAAAAACTGAATGGGAAGAAATCAGAGAGGGAGACAAACCATGAGAGAGTCTTAACTATAGAAAACAAACTGAGGGTTGCTGGAGGTAGGTGGGTGGGGTAACTGGGTGATGGAGGGCACATGATGTGATGAACATGCAACTAATAAATTATTGAACACTATATCAAAAACTAATGATGTACTGTATGTGGCCAACTGAATTTAAATTAAAAAAAGGAAAAGCCTGGGCTCTCCACTCAGCATGGAATCTGCTTGAGATTCTCTCCTTTTCCCTCTCTCTCCCTCTCACTCTGCCCCTGCATGCTGTATCTCTCTAAGTAAGTAAATAAAAAAGTAAAATATAAATAAAATAAAAAAGAGAAAAGGAAACCAACAAGAGTTCCTAGTTGTATTTACCCTAAAAGTGGAACACATTTTAAAATATATCATTAGCATGAATTTCCTTTTATTTTAAAGAAAATGGGTGCAAGATCTTTTCCCCTTAGATTGGAGAGAAAAAGCCAGATAAATATTATTTATATGCTTCTTAGTATGGGATATAAAGAGGTCTTTAATATAAAGCTACTACAATGTAAATTGCTTATATTTAATTTTTATTACTATTATACATAGGAAAAAGCACTTGGCTGGATAGTACTTCAAAATATCTACCAGAATATATATATATATATATGCACAGAATATATATATATATATATATATTCCATTATATGTGTGTGCATATATATGTCATATATGTTACTCTTTATATTGCAACATATATATAACATTTACAGAGAGAGACAATATATAGTATATTTTGGCAGTGTTTAAAATCGTTGATAATTTTCTCCTCTTTAAAGCATTTACATCTATAACGCTACCTACTCTTGGTGAAAATAATCATATTTCTTTAAGCTTTCCTGTATATTATTTTAAATATTAGAAATCTTTAGATTTTTTTAAGCTGGGAAGTCAGCAGAAAGATTAGACTATAAGAATGAAACCTATAATGAACGTTTATTTGATTAATATGGGCAGAAAATATCTAAGTTTTTTTTTAAGATTTTATTTATTTATTTGACAGAGATCACAAGTAGGCAGAGAAGCAGGCAGAGAGAGAGGAGGAACCAGGCTCCCTACTGAGCAGAGAGCCTGATGCAGGGCTCGATCCCAGGACTCTGGGATCATGACCTGAGCCAAAGGCAGAGGCTTTAACCCACTGAGCCACCCAGGTGCCCCGAAAATATCTATGTTTTAAAGACAAACCAAACATACAAATAAAATTACAAGATATTAGGACATATGTGGTATTTGGTACAGTGTCAAAAACTTGAACAAGTTGCAAGAGATAAGAAGTGTCCAAAGACAAAAATCTTAAAAATGTCATTTTTTCCCTATAAACAAGAGACAAAAATAAGCCTTTGGTCATTTATGTAGTCTATAGTCACTGTAGTTTATACATTTCACTTTAAAAATTAGCATAGCAGTAACAAAAGATAGTAAAACTATATTACTACTAGTGAGGGGAAACAAGAGAAGCACACTAAAAGAGAAATACAAATAAAAAAAAACGCATGCTCATGTAGGCTATCTGTAAATGTGCACTCACTCTTGTGAGTCATAGGAGAAATATTATACCATATACATAGATACACATGAGGATAAATTAAAAATACTATTTTTGCCTATCTTGATTCTTAGAATTACATTCTCTTAAAGCAAACCCTATGATTTGACAATCTCACTGCACAGAATTAGAAATTTTCAAAGAACCTTATAAAAATGAGAGGACGACTCCTGAAAAGCACAATCTGTCCTAGATAACACATGCACTACTGGGCAGAAATAGAATTTGAATTTTAATCTCCCCTCTCTAATCTAGTATTATTGAAATCATACCAAGAACAACAGAAAGCTGAAAACATATCTTTTTATTAGGAACTAAGGTTATTTTACTATGTGACCATGAAACAGTCTTCGTGTTTCTGCATCATGACCTTTCCCCCATCTTTTCCATTTACAGTCCTTCAACTTTCATGAATTATGTTCTTTCTCCCTTGTTTCATTATTCACATTTTAACTGTCCTTATTATGTGGCAGCATTGTTCATCATATGAGATAACAGTGATAGACTATCCCTTTAAATTAATCATAGTATTTAGTACTTAAATTAGACATAAAGACCTATTTAAGAGCATAGACTCTGGAATCAGAATACCTAGTTTCAAATTTCAGGCTTGCCATGTGCCAGATGTACAACCATGGATAATTACTTAACCTCTCTGTACTTCAGTTTTCTCACCTTTAAAATGAAAATAATAAGGTGGGACACCTGGGTGGCTCAGTCAGTTAAGTGTCTGACTTCAGCTCAGATCATGATCCACGGTCCTGAGACTGAGCCAGATCAGGCTCCTTGCTCATCTGGGAGCCTGCTTCTCCCTTTTTGTCTGCTGCTCCCCCTGCTTGTGTACTCTCTCACTCCTTCTCTGTCAAATAAATAAATAAAATATTTTTTAAAAAATAAAATAAAATGAAAGTAGTAAGAATTGCTCCTTTACAGTATTGGCATCAAGATTAAATGACTTAATAGTTATGCAGCACATAGTAAGTTCTACATAGTTGCTAAACACAAAGACATGAAAAGGTGACAACCTGCTGATCTTTATATTGTAACTTTTTTTTATTTACACAGCCCTTATCTGATGTTTTGTTATCCTATTAATGGATGCTCAGAAATTTTTTGAAGTTGGAATTTTGAACAAACTAGTATTCATTTTTCTGTACACATCTTTGATTTGACTTCTGAAATAATTACAATAGATTATAAATATAGATAATTTCATTGGGCAAAATTTACTTGTGGCATCCTTTCAAAATAGCATTATAATTATGAAAAACATTGTTTCACCTAATGTAAAGCCATTTAGGAATAATTTCCTCCTCAAATAAAGACGTTTTTCTTTCAAAATGTAATGCACATCACTTTGGCCAAAGCAACAGTGGAAGCTGATTACATGTCAGCTACATTAGACAGAGTGTCCTGCTTCATAATTGCTATGCTATACTGAAAATCCTAGAGTAAGATTATGTGACAGCTGTTCCTTGATTTGTCTATAAAATTGAGATGTTTATTTCACAGAGCAATCTATGTGATCAGAGATTATTTTTAACATGCAGCTAATAGATTTACTGAAACAAGGGACATAGAAAAAAATGATACAAAATGGTTAATTCTCATTGCTCTTGTCCTGGCATACATATAGACTTACTTGGTAATAACTTTGTACAGAG
The DNA here is from genome assembly GCF_902655055.1 of Lutra lutra. NCBI lineage: Eukaryota > Metazoa > Chordata > Mammalia > Carnivora > Mustelidae > Lutra > Lutra lutra. Next base: position 76,694,229 of record NC_062279.1, on the reverse strand, counting down.
AGTATATATTTTTTAAGATTTTATTTATTTATTTGACAGACAGAGATCACAAGTAGGCAGAGAGGCAGGCAGAGAGGAAGGGGGAAGCAGGCTCCCTGCGGAGCAGAGAGCCCAATACTGGGGCTCGATCCCAGGACTCTGGGATCATGACCTGAGCCAAAGGCAGAGGCTTTAACACACTGAGCCACCCAGGTGCCCCAACTCTGTACAGAGAGTATATTTATACTTGTGTTTGCAGAAGCATTCTTGTGTAGCATACATAAATATGTAAATGCATATGTATGCAAATATGTAAATGTACATATAAGATACATACGTATTTTCTTCTGTGACTTAGAAGATCAGAAAGATATGAAGAGGGTATAAGGAAAAAGGAAAAATAAGGAATAAAAATATATCACTACATGGACATTTTATCAGCCTTATATAAAACTCATAAAGTATATTTCTGTACAATGCAAAAATATACCATATTCTTTTAAAATCAGCAATTATATCATCAATGTAGAGATTTAACCTTAATTATAATTATGCAAAACAGTATTCACAGAATTCAACAGAATATTTTTTAAAAGTATATGGTAGCAATCTTCCACATGCTGAAGTCTTCTTTCTGCACTCTCTTTCTGTCAACATCCCCAAGCCTACCTTTTTGTATCATATGTAACATGTATTATATTGGGTTACTTTAAGATTTTCATGTAGTTATTAAGACTCTTTTAATCTGTCGTCTGACAAAGTAATTTCTTATATTATTAACCAAGTGTTTTAAAAGATAAAGTCATCTTGGGAGGAGGAGTCAAGATGGCGGAGAAGTAGCAGGCTGAGACTACTTCAGGTAGCAGGAGATCAGCTAGATAGCTGATCTAAAGATTGCAAACACCTACAAATCCAACGGGAGATCGAAGAGAAGAGGAACAGCAATTCTAGAAACAGAAAATCAACCACTTTCTGAAAGGTAGGACTGGCAGAGAAGTGAATCCAAAGCCACTGGAAGATAGACTGCGGGGGGAGGGGCTGGCTCCTGGCAAGCGGCGGAGCAACGGAGCACAAAATCAGGACTTTTAAAAGTCTGTTCCACTGAGGGACATCGCTCCAGAGGCTTAACTGGGGTGAAGCCCACACGGGGTCAGCGTGGCCTCAGGTCCCGCAGGGTCACAGAAGGATCCAGGTTGTCTGAGTGTCACAGAGCTTACAGGTATTAGAACAGGGAAGCCGGCTACAGAGACAGAGCTGAAGAATGAGCTCTAAGCTCGGGGTTACCTTGAACCGGTTGCAGGCTCAGTCAGCTCGGAGCGCGGCCAGAGGCCAGGGTGAAGGGAGTAATTGGGCGCTGTTCTCTGAGGGTGCACTGAGGAGTGGGGCCCCGGGCTCTCGGCTCCTCTGGGCCGGACACCGGGAGGCCGCCATCTTCATTCCCATCCTCCAGAACTCTATGGAAAGCATTCAGGGAACAAAAACTCCCAAAAGCAAACCCGAGCAGATTACTCAGACCAGCCCTTGGTAAGGGCAGTGCAACTCCGCCTGGGGCAAAGACACTTGAGAATCACTACAACAGGCCCCTCCCCCAGAAGAGCAACAAGAAATCCAGCCAGGACCAAGTTCACCTACCAAGGAGTGTAGTTTCAATAGCAAGGAGAGCAGCAGAATTCCAGAAGAGAGAAAGCAAAGCACGGAACTCATGGCTTTCTCCCCATGATTCTTTAGCCTTGCAGTTAATTTAATTTTTTTTTCTTTTTCAATTTTCTTTCTCTTCCTCTGCTAAAAAATTTTTTTTAACTTTTACCCTTTTCTTCTTTAAGGTTTTTTAACTAGTTTATCTAATATATATATATTTTTTCTTTTTATATTTTTTCTTTATTCGTTTTCTTCTTTTAATTGTTTCATTTTTTTTTCTTTCTGAACCTCTTTTTATCCCCTTTCTCCCCCCTCATGATTTGGGATCTCTTCTGATTTGGTTAAAGCATATTTTCCTGGGGTTGTTGCCACCCTTTTAGTATTTTACTTGCTCCTTCATATACTCTTATCTGGACAAAATGACAAGGTGGAAAAATTCACCACACACAAAAAAAAAAGAACAAGAGGCAGTACCAAAGGTTAGGGACCTAATCAATACAAACATTGGTAATATGTCAGATCTAGAGTTCAGAATGACGATTCTCAAGGTTCTAGCCGGGCTTGAAAAAGGCATGGAAGATATTAAAGCAACCCTCTCGGGAGATATAAAAGCCCTTTCTGGAGAAATAAAAGAACTAAAATCTAACGAAGTTGAAATTAAAAAAAGCTATTAATGAGGTGCAATCAAAAATGGAGGCTCTCACTGCTAGGATAAATGAGGCATTAGAAAGAATTAGCGATATAGAAGACCAAATGACAGAGAATAAAGAAGCTGAGCAAAAGAGGGACAAACAGCTACTGGACCACGAGGGGAGAATTCGAGAGATAAGTGACACCATAAGATGAAACAACATTACAATAATTGGGATTCCAGAAGAAGAAGAAAGAGAGAGGGGAGCAGAAGGTATATTGGAGAGAATTTCCGAATATGGCAAAGGGAACAAGTATCAAAATCCAGGAGGTTCAGAGACCCCCCTCAAAATCAATAAGAATAGGTCCACACCCTGTCACCTAATAGGAAAATTGACAAGTCTTAGTGACAAAGAGAAGATCCTGAAAGCAGTCCGGGAAAAGAGTCTGTAACATACAACGGTAAAAATATTACATTGGCAGCGGACTTATCTACAGAGACCTGGCAGGCCAGAAAGAGCTGGCGTGATATATTCAGAGCACTAAATGAGAAAAACATGCAGCCAAGAATACTATATCCAGCTAGGCTATCATTGAAAATAGAAGGAGAGATTAAAAGTTTCCAGGACAAACAAAAACTGAAAGAATTTGCAAACACCAAACCAGCTCTACAGGAAATATTGAAAGGGGTCCTCTAAGCAAAGAGAGACCCTAAAAGTAGTAGACCAGAAAGGAACAGAGACAATATACAATAACAGTCACTTTACAGGCAATACAATGGCACTAAATTCATATCTCTCAATACTTACCCTGAATGTTAATGGGCTAAATGCCCCAATCAAAAGACACAGGTTATCAGAATGGATAAAAAACCAAAACCCATCTATATGTTGCCTACAAGAAACTCATCTTAAACCCGAAGACACCTCCAGATTTAAAGTGAGGGGGTGGAAAAGAATTTACCATGCTAATGGACATCAGAAGAAAGCAGGAGTGGCAATTCTTATATCAGATCAATTAGATTTTAAGCCAAAGACTATACTAAGAGATGAGGAAAGACTCTAAATCATACTCAAAGGATCTGTCCAACAAAAAGGTCTAACAATTTTAAATATCTATGCCCCTAACGTGGGAGCAGCCAAATATATATACCAATTAATAACAAAATCAAAGAAACACTTCGACAAGAATACAATAATAGTAGGGGATTTTAACACTCCCCTCACTGAAATGGACAGATCATCCAAGCAAAAGATCAACAAGGAAATCAAGGCCTTAAATGACACACTGGACCAGATGGACATCACAGATATATTCAGAACATTTCATCCCAAAGCAACAGAATACACATTCTTCTCTAGTGCACATGGAACATTCTCCAGAATAGATCACATCCTCGGTCCTAAATCAGTTCTTAACTGGTATCAAAAGATTGGGATCATTCCTTGAATATTTTCAGACCACAATGCTCTGAAGCTAGAACTCAATCACAAGAGGAAATTTGGAAAGAACCCAAACATGGAGACTAAACAGTATCCTTCTAAAGAATGAATGGGTCGACCAGGAAATTAAAGAAGAATTGAAAAAATTCATGGAAACAAATGATAATGAAAACACAGTGATTCAAAATCCGTGGGACACAACAAAGGCAGTCCTGAGAGGAAAATAGATAGCAGTACAAGCCTTTCTCAAGAAATAAGAAAGGTCTCAGGTCCACAACCTAACCCTACACCTAAAGGAGCTGGAGAAAGAACAAGAAAGAAACCCTAAACCCAGCAGGAGAAGAGAAATTTAAGGATCAAAGCAGAAATCAATGAAATAGAAACCAAAAAAACAATAGAACAAATCAACGAAACTAGGAGCTGGTTCTTTGAAAGAATTAATAAGATCGATAAACCCCTGGCCAGACTTATCAAAAAGAAAAGGGAAAGGATCCAAATAAATAAAATCATGAATGAAAGAGGAGAGATCACAACTAACACCAAAGAAATACAGACAATTATAAGAACATACTATGAGCAAATCTATGCCAACAAATTTGACAATCTGGAAGAAATGGATGCATTCCTAGAGACATATAAACTACCACAACTGAACCAGGAAGAAATAGAAAGCCTCAACAGACCCATAACCCGTAAGGAAATTGAAACTGTCATCAAAAACCTCCAAACAAACAAAAGCCTAGGGCCAGACAGCTTCCCGGGGGAATTCTACCAAACATTTAAGGAAGAACTAATTCCTATTCTCCTGAAACTGTTCCAAAAAATAGAAATGGAAGGAAAACTTCCAAACTCATTTTATGAGGCCAGCATCACCTTGATCCCAAAACCAGACAAGGATCCCATCAAAAAAGAGAACTACAGACCAATATCCTTGATGAACACAGGTGCAAAAATTCTCGCCAAAATACTAGCCAATAGGATTCAACAGTACGTTAAAAGGATTATTCACCACGACCAAGTGGGATTTATTCCAGGGCTGCAAAGTTGGTTCAACATCTGCAAATCAATCACTGTGATACAACACATTAATGAAAGAACAAGAACCATATGATGCTCTCCATAGATGCTGAAAAAGCATTTGACAAAGTACAGCATCCCTTCCTGATCAAAATTCTTCAAAGTGTAGGGATAGATGGCACCTACCTCAATATTATCAAAGCCATCTATGAAAAAACGACCACAAATATCATTCTCAATGGAGAAAAACTGAAAGCTTTCCGCTAAGGTCAGGAACACGGCAGGGATGTCCATTATCACCACTGCTATTCAACATAGTACTAGAAGTCCTAGCCTCAGCAATCAGACAACAAAAGGAAATTAAAGGCATCCAAATCGGCAAAGAAGAAGTCAAACTATCACTCTTCGCAGATGATATGTGACTATATGTGGGAAACCCAAAAGACTCCACTCCAAAACTGCTAGAACTTGTACAGGAATTCAGTAAAGTGTCAGGATATAAAATCAATGCACAGAAATCAGTTGCATTTCTCTACACCAACAACAAGACAGAAGAAAGAGAAATGAAGGAGTCCATCGCATTTACAATTGCACCCAAAACTATAAGATACCTAGGAATAAACCTAACCAAAGAGACTAAGAATCTATACTCAGAAACCTATAAAGTACTCATGAAAGAAATTGAGGAAGACACAAAGAAATGGAAAAATGTTCCATGCTCCTGGATTGGAAGAATAAATATTGTGAAAATGTCTATGCTACCTAAAGCAATCTACACATTTAATGCAATTCCTATCAAAGTACCATCCATTTTTTTCAAAGAAATGGAACAAATAATCCTAAAATTTATATGGAACCAGAAAAGACCTCGAATAGCCAAAGCAATATTGAAAAAGAAAGCCAAAGTTGGTGGCATCACAATTCCGGACTTCAAGCTCTATTACAAAGCTGTGATCATCAAGACAGCATGGTACTGGCACAAAAACAGACACATCGATCAATGGAACAGAATAGAGAGCCCAGAAATAGACCCTCAACTCTATGGTCAACTCATCTTCGACAAAGCAGGAAAGAATGCCCAATGGAAAAAAGACAGCCTCTTCAATAAATGGTGTTTGGAAAATTGGACAGCCACATGCAGAAAAATGAAATTGGATCATTTCCTTACACCACACACGAAAATAGACTCAAAATGGATGAAGGACCTCAATGTGAGAAAGGAATCCATCCAAATCTTTGAGGAGAACACAGGCAGCAACCTCTTTGACCTCAGCCGCAGCAACATCTTCCTAGGAACATCGCCAAAGGCAAGGGAAGCAAGGGTAAAAATGAACTATTGGGATTTTATCAAAAGCTTTTGCACAGCAAAGGAAACAGTGAACAAAACCAAAAGACAACTGACAGAATGGGAGAAGATATTTGCAAATGACATATCAGATAAAGGGCTAGAGTCCAAAATCTATAAAGAACTTAGCAAACTCAACACCCAAAGAACAAATAATCCAATCAAGAAATTGGCAGAGGACATGAACAGACATTTCTGCAAAGAAGACATCCAGATGGCCAACAGACACATGAAAAAGTGCTCCACATCACTCGGCATCAGGGAAATACAATTCAAAACCACAATGAGATACCACCTCACACCAGTCAGAATGGCTAAAATTAACAAGTCAGGAAATGACAGATGCTGGAGAGGATGCGGCGAGAGGGGAACCCTCCTACACTGTTGGTGGGAATGTAAGCTGGTGCAACCACTCTGGAAAACAGCATGGAGGTTCCTCAAAATGTTGAAAATAAAGCTAATCTATGACCCAGCAATTGCACTACTGGGTATTTACCCTAAAGATACAAATGTAGTGATCTGAAGGGGCACATGCACCCAAATGTCTATAGCAGCAATGTCTACAATAGCGAAACTATGGAAAGAACCTAGATGTCCATCAACAGATGAATGGATAAAGAAGATGTGGTATATATACACAATGGAATACTATGCAGCCATCAAAAGAAATGAAATCTTGCCATTTGCGACGACGTGGATGGAACTAGAGGGTATCATGCTTAGCGAAATAACTCAATCGGAGAAAGACAACTATCATATGATCTCCCTGATATGAGGGAGAGGAGATGCAACATGGGGGGTTAAGGGGGTAGGAGAAGAGTAAATGAAACAAGATGGGATTGGGAGGGAGACAAACCATAAGTGACTCTTAATCTCACAAAACAAACTGAGGGTTGCTGGGGGGAGGGGTGTTGAGGGGTGGGGTGGGGTTTTTGACATTGGGGAGGGTATGTGCTATGGTGAGTGCTGTGAAATGTGTAAATCTGGCGATTCACAGACATGTACCCCTGGGGATAAAAATATATGTTTAAAAAAATAAAATTTATAAAATAAAAAATAAATAAAAAATAAAAATAATAAAATGCTTCATCTGTATGCTTAAAAATTTGGAAAATAATTTTCTAATCTGCTTTAAAATTTTCCAAATAAACACTTTGTTTTTTTTTTTTTTAAAGGTAAAGTCATCTCTTTCTCCAACTTTCTATTTCCAGCCCCTGAAAATTGTATATATAAGCCTTCAAATCAAGAGACTCTTGGCTAAAGGTGCTATCATGTCATGTAGATGGCGTTTAACTGGATAACATCATCATGAAGGAAGAGATGAATCAGTGAGATGAATGGCAAGCATCATAGAAGACTGAAACAGCACTTACATTAAAAAAAACTATAGTGTGATGTTCTTGAAGTTAAGTAAAAAAGGCACATTATAAGAAACCCGATGTATATGTTGTTGAGAAATGAAATGAAATGAAGCTTGAAACAGTTTATTAGATTTAATGATAAAGAAATCATTAGTGTCACTTATAAGTGCAGACTGGGTAGAACTGTGAAGATAAAAGCCTCTTGGTATATGTTTAAGAGAAAGTGCAGAGAGAAAATTGAAGATGGAGTATAGAGAAGAATTCTTTCCAGGCATTTTATTACAAAAGATAGCAGAGAAATGGGATGGGAATGGGCATCCCTTTCAGGTCAAAAGACCTGCTTTTACATATTTGTATTGTGTATTACAAAAAAAAACGTATTTTACATATGTGTATTGCTTTTACATATGTGTGTGTGAGAGATAGTATATATGTATATATACATATGTAAATATATCATGCATATATATATATATAATACACATATATGTAAAAAATTGAGGCTGCTTGTATATTATATATTGTGAATTATGTAGTATAAAAGGAAAACTCAATGAAATTGGAAAGAAAGCAGAACTGAGGTTTTCCTCAGGATATATTCAACATACACATAACAAAGACATCCTGGGCAACTGTTTTTACTGTTTTTACTGTTTAATCACTGAGTGCCCATGCCAAAGAAATAAAGCCTTTTGTTTCAACCACTGATTATTTTGTGATCAGTGGGGTGCACTAGAAAATAAATGTTGTAATCGACATTTGTTATGTGGGTGATAGTGATCATTTTTACAACACATGCATGCCTATGCACTATCTCATTCACTGAAAACACCTGGCGATTAGTGATAGGTCTCCTAATCTTGTGTTGAAGAAAAAAAAATGGCAAAATACAAAAGCAGTCACAACACTTCCAACTTGTTTTATATAGAAATCTTTATATGATCCAGAAAAATGCTTTTCAGTCATTTTCATCTTTTTACTTTAACATTAAAACACACATCTGTGGGGGCGCCTGGGTGGCTCCGTGGGTTAAAGCTTCTGCCTTTGGCTCAGGTCGTGATCCCAGGTCGAGCCCCGCCTCAGGCTCTCTGCTCAGCAGGGAGCCTGCTTCCTCCTTTCTCTCTGCCTCTCTGCCTACTTGTGATCTCTGTCTGTCAAATAAATAAATGAAAATCTTTAAAAAAAATAAAAAATAAACACACATCTGTGAACCCACCATAGCTGTACATAATTTTTATATCATGAATTATAAATCTTTTACTTTCTCCTGAAGAACGTGTAGAGAATGCAAGTGCTTGAAAGTGACACAATTATTAGTATAACCTTGAATTTATTCCACATAATAAAAATAATAAAGCAATCAAACTTTATATCACAGTGACACAAATTTGGGAAGTTGCCAGAGCCAGTTCAGTAAATAAGTCGTGAGAATTTTATAGCAAATAGAACAGACCCAGAATTTTAAATGTAAAAGTCTTTCGACAACACACTTTTGTCCAGTGAAATGTTATAAACCTAAGATGACATATAATGACTTTTCAAACTAAAAATTTTTGATGGACTTTTGCAGTTATATATACCAAATTAGAAATGTGCTCAAAACACCAAAAAAATGGACCTTGGAGGACATCTCTGTAAATACCTCAAAAATTAACTTCCAGTGCTTTCTCTTCTTTGAAAGATTATTGTTCTTATCTATTATAACCCACAAGTATTCTAGGAAGATCTTAGTGAATTTTGAGAATTTAAATAAAATAATAACATCAAATTTACTATTATTTGTCTACAACAAGCTAAATTACTTATGGCAAAGGATAGGAATATGAAACCAGAAAGAGCAACAAAATATTATATTTTATTAATTTGGTCACAATAATTTAAGCATAATAAAAAGATAAACCAATTACTTTAAAGGAAAATTTCAGGGATTAAAAGTGAAAAAGAGAAAAAAATCTGATTTTCCTATATTTTCAGTCTGCAACATTTTATAAACATTGGTATAAAAATTCTGAAAATTTTATGTAGATAAAAAGTACTGAAAGCTTACTTAAAATGATGTGTCCCCAACTATCACCTCCATCTCTATACCAATTATACTAGATATAAAAAAAAAACCTGAAAAATTATTTATTCTGAAAAACAAAACAGTACAAGTGACCACCCCATGAGGCTATATTAGTGTAAGCTTCTGTATGTGACATTAGTAAGGGTTCCTTAGAGAACCAGAGCAAATAGGAGCCAGGAGATATACAAATTTCATATACATATACACAGAATGGGAAAGGGAAAGGGCCTGAAGGAACTAGCTCACACAATTATGAAGGATGACATATCTGAAATCTGTAAGGCAGGCTGAAGAATCAGGGAAGAACTGAGGTTGAAATTCAAGTCTGTAGACAATCTGAAGAAAGAATTTCCTCTTCTTTGGGGACTTCTCTTTTCTCTAAGGCCTATGAAGAGGCCTACCCAAGTAGTGGGGGTAATCTGCTTTACTCAAAGTCAACAGTTTTAAACATTAATCACATCAACTGAATACTTCTACAGCAAAATCTATACTAGTGTTTGGCCAAACAACTGCATACTGTAACCTAGCCAAGTTGACACTTAAAATTAGCCACAGGGGCACCTGGGTGACTCAGTGGTTTAAAGCCTCTGCCTTCGCCTCAGGTCATGATCCCAGGGTCCTGGGATCGAGCCCCGCATCGGGCTCTTTGCCCAGCAGGGAGCCTGCTTCCCCTCCTCTCTCTGCCTGCCTCTCTGCCTACTTGTGATCTCTGTCTGTCAAATAAATAAAATCTTAAAAAAAAAATAAAATTAGCCACAAAAACAAAACAAAACAAAAAACAAAACAAAGCCATCACACAGGGAAAGGCACTGAGTGAAGCAGGTATACTTCAGAGGCTAGAATTTGAGCTAAACCTTTGCAACAAAATCCGCATACTGCCAATATCACCATAGTTGGGTAGCATAAATACAAAAATATTATTTAATTCTGGTCAGAGAAACCTAGCAGAGCATATGGACATGAAACAAAACTAAAGCATTAGGAAGCATAATCTAGAAGGTGAAAAATATACATATAAGCTAAGTCTACAAAATACAGTCCAAATTATGTGATAAATTTAATAGTAAGATGGCTAAATAAAAATTTGATGAATTAAATCTGTATAAATTTATTTATGTAATAATAAAACAATCTTAAATGAGCTATATAACAAACATATTTTTATCCTCAAAGAGATAAAGAATACCACTGATAAGAACAATTAGTTACAGAACTTCCAGGGAAGATGGCAGAGTAGGAAGATCCTAAGCACACCTCATCCCAAAGATGCAACTAGATGACACCAAATCATTGTAAATAAGCCAGAAAATGACCCAAAGACTGACAGAACAGTTTCTGCACAAATAAGTGTAGAGAAGAAACCACATCAAATAGGGTAGGAAGGGTAGAGACAGAGTGGGGAATTAAATGGACCCATGGGACTGATGACTGGGGCACAGAGAGGGGAGGGAACACACCCTCACAAGCAAGCACTGAAGACATGGGGAGCCCCCACAAAGAAGACAAATCTCTGTAACATTGGCTTTGAAAATTAAATGGGCCTAAGTTTTTACAATCACTGAGACTTAACAACTGGATCTTTAAAAATCAGCAAAATTGGCTCTGGGGGAGCCAGAGGCAATAGGAAACTGAGTTTCCATCCTTAAAGAGACAGCACAATGAAAAACCCCACTGAGAAATAGCACAGAAGCAACAACTTGAAAAACGTTTGCCATATACGATAGAAATTTATTTACCATTCTCAGAGTGTGTGGAGGAGAGGCAGAGATCTTTAGAAGACATCTCTAGAAACAACAAAGCTGGTGGGCACCATTTCCCTCCCCGCCCCCCTGCCTAGACACAGGATGCCTGGGCCAACCAGCATAACACTGGTTATGCTCCTCCTAACTTACTAATAGCACACCCTGACCTAGCCACTCTCCTGCCACTTTGACCCATCTAGCATGAGACAGGAGGTTTTTAAAGCAGCTCCAGGTCCCTGCCCACAAAAGACCTGGGCAAACCTCATTAACATTGTGTACCCTGGTCCTGTATTTTCCTATAGACCTGCTCCCTCCAATATGCCCTTGGCCAGAGCTATCCAAAGCAGTTCCACAAGCCTGACAGGGTGCAAGCCGCCCTGACAGGAGCTAGCACCAATCCAAAATGACAGTGCCCTGTGGAGATGAAAAGATAACCACAGAGGACAGTTTGACTGCAGCCCCAACACTGACCTGGAGGCAGACATCTGGTCTGAATACAAGACGTGCTCACCAGTGAAAGCTTCTCAGAGGACAACACAGGAAAGCATGCTGTAGTTCAATGCTACTACATCTCTGGAGAATACCAGTTTAACTCAACTTAAGCCCAGGGTGGCCCTACACAGGCCTACTAATATAGGGATCAAATCCTGCCCACAAAAGCAAAGAGAGCCATTGTAGATTGGACTAAGGGTGAATGTGACTCAACCATAAGATTAGGGCCCACACAACACACACAGGAACCATCCCTGAAGCCAAAGTTCATGTGAACAGACAACATTGCACTGTAGGGTACAACAGGACCTCATTTTCATAAGACCTGTATTTTCAAGAGCATGATATGTAACTGACTTTCCTAACACAGATAAACAGACACAGAGAATTAGACCAATTGAGGAGATAGAGAAGTACAGAATGAACAAATGAAAGCACAGAATCATAGTAAGAGAGAGGTAAACGAAAATGAAATAGAGATAAGTAATACCCTTGATGGAAAATTTAAAATAATGGTCATACTCACTGGACTTGAGAAAAGAGTGGAGGACCTAAGTGAGACCCTCAACAAAGAGACTAAAAATATAAAAAAGGAGCAATCAGAGATAAAGAACTCAATAGCTGAAATTAAAAATACACCAGAGTGAATAAAAAGACTAGAGGAAGCAGAAGAATTGATCAGTGAGGGGCTCCTGGGTGGCTCAGTTGGTTAAGCACCTGCCCTAGGCGCAGGTCATGATCCAGGGATCCTGGGTGGTTGGGCTCCCTGTTCAGTAGGAAGCATGCTTTTCCCTCTGCCCCTCTCCCTGCTTGTGTTTTCTTTCTCTCTCTCTCTCCCCCTCCTTCCTTCAAATAAATAAATGAAATCTTAAAAAAAAATGGATCAGTGACCTGGAACAGAGTAATATAAGGTAATCAAGCTGAATAAGAGAAGAAATCATATTTAAAAAAAAAAAAAGAATAGACTTAGGGAACTCAGTAACACCATCAAGTGTAACAACATTCACATTTATAGGGATCTCAGAAGGAAAAGAGAGAAAAAATGGTGCAGGAATGTATTTGAAGAAATAATAAGTGAAAACTTCCTGAATCTGGGGAAGGAAACAAAAATCTAGATCCAGGAGACACAGAGAGCCCCTGACAAATCAACACAAAGAGGTTGGAACCAAGACACACAGTAATTAAAATGCCAAAAAGGAGCAACAGAGAATTTGAAAATCAGTAAGAGAGAAAAAACAAACAAACAATCAAAAACCAGTTACACACAAGGGAAACCCCATAAGTCTATAAGTTAATTATTCAGACCAGAAGGGAATGGCATGATATATTCAAAGTGCTGAAAGAAAAAAATCTACAACCAAGAATATTCTTTCAGATAGAAAGAGACAATAAGAGTTTCTTAAACAAACAAAAGTTAAAGGAATTCATGACCACAAAACCAGTCCCATAAGAAATGCTAAAGGGAACTCTGAGTGGAAAAGAAAGACCATAAGAGTAAAAAAAATACAAAGTACAAGAGTAGTAAATTTGAGTGTATCCATAAAAATTGGTCAATAAATTCACAAAATAAAAGGATGCAAAGTATGACACCATTTACCTAAAATGTGGTGAGGGGAAAGAAATAAAAATTTAGTGTTTTTAGAATGGGTACAAACTTAAGCAACCATCAACTGAATATAAACTGCTTTATGCACAAGATGTTATATATAAACCTGATGGTAACCACAAACCAGTAATAGGGGTGCCTGGATGGCTCAGTTGGTTGTGTCTGCCTTCAGCTCAGGCCATGATCTCGGGGTCTTGGGATCTAGTCCTGTGTCCAGGCTCTCTGCTCAGTGGGGAATCTGCTTCTCCCCCACCTTCTGCCCCTCCCACCCTGGCTCATGCTCACTCTCTCTCCCTCTCCCTGAAGTAAATAAATAAAATCTTTAAAAAAAATCAGTTATAGATAAATAAAAAAGAATCCAAGTACATCATTGAACAGCAAACCATGAGAGAAGAGAGCAGGAGAGGAAAGGAAGAGGAAGAACTACAAAAACAGCCCATGAGAAAAGTAACAAAATGGCAATAAGTACACACCTATCAATAATTACTTTGAATGTAAATGAACTAAATGTTCCAATCAAAAGACATAGTGATAGAATTGATTAAAAAGCAAGATCTATCTATAATGCTGCCTACAAGAGACTAATTTCAGACCTAATAACACATGCAGATCAAAAGTCAAGGGGTGGAGAAGAATGTTTCTTTACCGTGCAAACGGAAATGAAAAGAAAGCCAAGGTAAAAATACTTATATTAGACAAAATAGACTTTATTTTTTAAAAAAGATTTTATTTATTTATTTGACAGACAGAGATCACAAGTATGCAGAGAGGCAGGTGGAGGGGGGAGCAGGCTCCCTGCTGAGCAGAGAGCCCAATGCAAGACTCTGGGATCATGACCTGAGCTGAAGGCAGAGGCTTTAACCCACTGGGCCACCCAGGTACCCCAAGGACAAAATAGACTTTAAAACAAAGACTGTAACGAAGCACAAAGAAGGACACTATACAATCATAGAGGGAAAAATCCAACAAGAAGATGCAACAATCATACATTGATTGTTGAACCCAACACAGGAGTACCTGAATACACAAAGCAGCTAATAACAAATATAAAGGGAGTAATCACTAGTAATACAATGATAAAGGGACTTTAACACCCCACTTATATCAATGTGCAGATCATTCAAATGGAAAATCAACAAAAAAACAATGGTTTTGCATGACACATACATACAAAGGATAAGAGAATACTGTGAAAAATTGTAATGCCAACAAATTGGACAACTTGGAAGAAATGGATAAATTCCTACAAACATACAAACTCCAAAAATGGAATCAGGTTATCAATAATGAAAGTGAATCAGTTATCAAAAAATTTCCAAAAAACAAAAGTCCAGGACCAGAAGGCTTCATAGGTGAATTCTACTAAATATTTAAAGAAGAGTTAATACCTGGGTTTTCAAACTATTTCAAAAAATAGAAGAGGAAAGAAACGTTCCAAAATCATTATATGAGGTCACCATTACCTGATACCAATGGTATTAGATAAAGACATTAAAAAAAGAAAAGAGAGAGAGAGAGAAATATAGGCCAATATCTCTGATGAACACAGATGTAAAAATCCTCAACAACATATTAGCAAACCAAATCCAATCATACCTTTTTTTTTAAAGATTTTTTATTTATTTATTTGACAGACAGAGATCACAAGTAGGCAGAGAGGCAGGCAGAGAGAGAGGGGGAAGCAGGCTCCCCACTGAGCAGAGAACCCGATGTGGGGCTCAATCCCAGGACTCCGGGATCATGACCTGAGCCGAAGGCAGAAGCCTAACCCACTGAGCCACCCAGGCGCCCCAAAATCTAATCATACTTTTAAAATATCATTCATCAAGATCAAGTGGGATTTGTTCCTAGGATCAAAGGTGTTTCAACACTTGCAAATCAAACATGATGCAGCACATCAATAAGAGAAAGGATAAAAACCATATGATCCTTTCAATAAATACAGAAAAAATATTTGGAAAAGTACAACATCCATTCTTGATAAAACCCTCAACAAAGTAGGTTTATAGGAATGGAACATACCTCAACATAATAAAAGATCATATGTGAAAAACCCATACTCGATATCACAGGTAATATCATACTCAATGGTGAAAAAATGAAAGCTCTTCCCCTGAGATCAGAAACAACACAAGGATGTCCAATTTCACCATTTTATTCAACATATTACTAGAAGTCTTAGCCACAGCAATCAGACAACAAAAGGTAATACAAGGCACCCAGAATGGTAAGAACGAAGTAAAACTTTCACTATTTGCAGGTGACATAATACTCTATTAGAAAACCCAAAGACTCCATCAAAAAACTGCTAGAACTGATAAATGAGTTCAGTAAGGTTGCAAGATATAAAATCAATATTCTGAAATCTATTACATTTCTACACACTAATACTGAAGTAGCAGAGAGAGATATTAAGAAAACAATCCCATTTACAATTGCATCAAAAAGAATAAAATACATAGGAATAAATTTAACCAAGGAGGTGAAAGACCTATACTATAAAAACTATGAAACACTGGTGAAATAAACTGAAGAGGACACAAAAAAATGAAAAGACATTCCATGTTCATGGATCAGAAGAACAAATATTCTTAAAGTGTCCATACTAACCAAAGCAAACTACAGATTTAATGCAATCCCTATCAAAATACCAACCACATTTTTCACAGAACTAGAGCAAAAAATATATATATGGAGCCACAAAGGACCTGAATAGCCAAATCAATCTCAAAAAAAGAAAACACTGGAGGTATCATATCTCAGATATCAAGACATGACAAAGCTGTAGTAAGCAAGACAGCATAGTACTGGCAGAAGTACATTTTTAATTAAAAAAAAAAAACAAGAAATTATGGTAAAAAAAACATGCACTTCAGACAAAATAAGCAAATATCCATGAAAAGGAACAAATTAAAAATACTAGAAATACAATCATGGTATCAGTGTGGCATTGGTGAAAGAAGAGAAAACTAGTTCAACTATAGGTTAGATCCAGAAAGACACTAGCACAAATACATTTTACTGATAGACAAAGGAGCAAAACCAATACCACAAAATGCGCTAGATACCTTGATATTCACATGTAAAAGTACATAAATAAATAAATCTAGAAATAGACTTTAAGCTCTTCAGAAGGTTAACTCATAATGTGTCCTAGAACTAAATGTGAAATGCAAAACTATAAACTACTGGAAGATAACATAGGAGAAATTTTAGATGAACTCAGATTTGCCATAGACTTCTTGGCTATAATACCAAAAGTGCAAAAAAAAAAAATTGATAAGAGGGACTCTATTAAAGTTAAAAACAAACAGAAGAATTGAAAGGAAGAATTAACTTCTGCTCGACAAAAGACACTGTCAAAAGAATGGTAAAACAAACCACAGACTAGAAGAAAATATTTGCAAAAGACACAGCTGATAAAGGACTCTTATCAAAACAAACAAGGAACACTTAAAACTCAACAATAAGAAAATATGCAATTCAGTTAAAGAATATCCCCAACACTTTAACAGACACCTTACCCAAGAAGATATACAGATGACAAATATGCATATATAAAGACACTCCATCTCATACATCATTAGGAAACTTCTAATTGGAACAATAGTAAGATACCACTATACACCTATTATAATGGCCAAAATTCAAAACACTGACAACATTAAATGGTGAGGAAGTGGAATAAAAGGAACTCTCATTCTCTGCTGGTAGGAATGCAAAAGGTACAGTCTCTTTGGAAGACAGTTTGGCCGTTTCTTACAAAACTCAACATTCTCTACCATATAATACTGCAACCATGTTTTGGGTATTTATCCAAATGAGTCAAAAATTTTGTTAACACAAAAACCTGCACACAGATATTTATAGCAGCTCTATTCATAACTGCCAAAAAATGAAAGTAACAAAGATTCAGTAAGTGACTAGATAAATAAATGATGATACATCCATACTATAGAATATTATTCAATACTGAAAAGAATGAGCTATTAAGCCATGAAAAAACATAGAGGAAACTTAAATGTCTATTACTAAGTGAAAGAAGTCAACCTGAAAAGACTACATATTGTATGATTCCAACCACATGGCATAATGGAAAAGGAAAAACTATAGAGAAAATAAAAAGATTAGTGGTTGCCAGGGGATAGTCTGGATAGAGGCATTTTAGGGTAATGAAAGTACTCTGTATGATACTTTAATGGTGGACACATGCCACCATGCATTTGTCCAAATCCATAGAATGTGCAACATCAAGAGTTGTACCCTAACATAAACTATGGACTCTAGATGACAATTATGCATTAATATAGATTCAATGATTGTAATAAATATACCACTGAGGTATGCTGATAATAGAGTAAGCTGTGCATATGTGTAGGAAGGAGGTATATAACTTCTCAATTTTGATTTGATCTTAAAGCTGCTCTAAAATTTAAAGACTACCTAAAAATACTGGTAGTAAAAAATACTGAGACTAAGATACACAACAGAATAAATTTTAAATCAGTGAAGAGAAAATTAATGATTTGAAAGATGTTAATAAGAGGAGGTCATACAAAACGGAACTCATATATAGATTCTAAATATATGAAAAATACTTTCAGGAGACATAGAAACAACTACCTCAAGTGGTTCCTACATATGCCTAAAAGGAATTCCAGAACAGAAAAATACTGGAGTTGAAATAATACACTATGAGTTAAAATCTGATAGTTTATCAGAATCAGAAATGTAGATGGGCAAGATTATTCAGATTGACAGTGAACTCTGAGTCCTGAATAGACAAATCCAATTCATACACACATTCTAATAAAAACACCTAAATCAAAGATGATGAAAGGGTAAAGGACAATAAAGGACAAAAAAAGGCAAAGAACAGGATGATAAATAAAAACACACAATAAAGCAGTAGAAATAAGTCCACATTTTTTAATCTAATATTAAATCATCAGTAGTATAAAAAATGTAGATTGACAATACAACCTCAATCTCAAAAACTAACAGTAATAGCATAGGAATATATATAGGTGCATGTCTCTTTCTCTATTACCTTATCTTACTCCTCAACAATTATATTTAATTTTACACTTATAATTGCCTTGTTTTTTATATTTATATTTACACATGTATACTTAAATACTACTCAATATTATATTAAGTACTCATATTGTTGCACAAAGTAACATTTAATTTCAGTGTTGTATAATACTACCTTGCAGTATAATCTTAAATTCCATTAATAGAAATCTTTGTATGCACTGTCAGTTCATCTCAGTCAATGCATAGTTGAGTCATTACCAGTTTTTCATTACTGCAAACATGTTGCTATAAATTTTCATCTTTCAACTTTGATATCCACATGCAACTGAGTATCACCCTTGGGTATTAACCACTGCACAAATTGCTGAAGCATAGGGAAGTGTAAACTTTACAATAAAATGGCAAACTGTCTTCCAAAGTCAAAGTCGTTGCGCCATAGAACACTCCTGCTTATATTAATTTAAGAACTTGATTCATATTGGCTTGAAAATCTTTCTTCATATCTTGTCACCAAAAGGTAGCAGATAGACTTCTTACAAGTGAATTTTACCTTACCTTCAAAATCAAATATTCATTATCCAATAAAAGCCATTTACTAGTAAATGAGAAAAAGAGGCCCAATTAATGTTATGAAAGTTGTTGTTTGTAAAATTAAATAGGAGCAATCAAAGTTAGAAAACTACACACTCACATGGTTGTGAAAACAAAGGAAAAATATTACAATCATCATCATCCTAGTCCAGAAGTATAATGAAAAGAAATCAACAGGATCTGTTGGAGTTTAGTATCTAAAATATAAGAATGTTTATCTTTAGAAATATTAATCAGTATAATCAATTCTACTATCAAAGACTAAATAAAAAAAGAAAATATATAGTAATTTAAATATATGAAAAAATATGTCAAAACATTAATATTTCTTCTTAAAGTATATATAATAAAAACAAATACCAAATATAGTGATAAATTTGTGTCCATATATTTCAGTAATAACAATATATATGATCTAAAAAAATAACATTTATAGCTGACAAAAAATAAGATATCTAAGACTAAGTCATATAAAAATTTGATCTTATGGAGTAATTTGTAAAATAAATATCATTAATTGCCGCACCCGCACCAGCGACTGTGCAGCATGGCAAGCAAATCGCTTCAATGGCTGCTAGTCCAGGGGTACGTGCCTGAAGTGGCTAAGCCCTCTGGTATTGGGTCGCAGAAGCTCCCAAGAAGCTGTGTTCCACTCCTGGGGACCTGCTGGGCCGCATTCAGCACCTGGGTGTTTCTTATCACCATTGCTTTAGGCTTATTGTTTCTTGGCAATCGCTCTCAAATAACAGAACTGTTACAAATAAAGACTCTGATCTAGGTCAAGCTTTAATCATTATGCTTAAGAATTCTTCGGGGTCTTTTGGGGAAATTTTAGACGCCTTACAAAAAGTTAGAACTAGGAAGACTTACAAGATATAGGAATAAGAGATCCACACAAAGTGAAACTAAAAGTAAACACGATAAGGATGAAGATTATTATAAACATTTAGGATTAAAAGTACGTCGGGGAAATCACACATTGCAAGTAGAGATTGGGGGAAAATGGTGGACGCCTGGCACGTATACAGGTCCTTATAAATTGCAACCCACTAATGCACTAATTCCTTACACAGGAATATATGATTCAAGCCTCACGCGGTGGGTTACTCATAAGGCAAGGAAAGTAAAATATAGTTCCCTAAATAGATGGACAAAGGTACAATTAATCAATATCCGTTAGGTCGGTTCGCCCCGCTGAAGGGACTAAATAGGCAATAGGAAACTAGTCAAAACCGCATGTCCAGCAAGTATAACCTCAGGCTGAATAGCTATTGTTTAGGCTAACTTTAGGCTAATACGTAACCAAATGTTAGGCTATTCTGAGTAAGAAACATCATATTTGATCCTGTGCCAATGTTCCATGTACAATGCATATAAAAATTGATATTCACCGCAATAAATCGCAGCAGCTGATACACGCCTTGAGTGTGCCTCTCTGTCTGTTGCGCCGAATCCACCCCATACCTGCTTATCCAAGGATCCCCCCGCAGACTCACCGCTGACAGTCCGCGGCAATTAATGTACATGAAAACATCATTCGAGATCTAAAACTCATAATTTCTATCTATTCCTTGACTTCATTCATTTTTTTATATTCTCAATCTAATCTTTTAATATGACTTATTTTCCCAACAAGTGAAGAGAACAAGTGCTAGATATTTAAGCTCTCCGTTCCTAAAGCATTAGTATCATGTATCTGTCTATTCAAAAATTTGATTATGTTTTCCCTATCATTAAAAATTATGAATGATAGTTCTAAAATAATAGATTTATGTTATTCAAAATTCTAAATATATCAGAGCAGATCACTTTAGCAATTACCTTAAAATTATAGAAGTGGCATTACTAGAAATATCATATTATGGAGACAATAGTTTCTATTCCATTCCTTGAATCAGAAAGTTGTACAAACACCTTTTGCCTCAACTGTCAATGACTTTCTACAAAATCATTAGAAAATAAAACTATAGTCTCTGGTGACTTTGAGGATTATCATCCAGTATGTCTCCTTATCTTATGAGTGAAGAAATTAAATGGTTAGTGAATTTCCTAGTCACTAAGTCTTGGCATAACAGAGACCTGCACTAAAATGGCCAATTCAAATGTTTTATTTATTTTTTTAGCACACACCTGTAGAGTGTTTACTGTATGTCAGGCCCTGCCCTCATCACTTTATTGATAATAACTCATAGAGGAGCACCTGAGTGGCTTAGTCAGTTAAATGTTTGACTCTTGATTTAGGCTCAGGTAATGATCTCAGGGTTGTAGATTGAGCCCTGTGTCAGGCTCCATGCTGCACGTGTAGCCTGCTTAAGATTCTCTCTCTCCCTCTCCCTCTGCCCCTTTCCCCAACTCTCTCTCTCTCACTCTCCTCTCTCACTGTCTCAGGAAACAACAACAACAACAACAACAACAACAACAACTCATATAAACCCAGTGCCATTTTTAATATACCAGAATACAATAGAATTGAATATATGGATAAAAATTCTGAAGTACCTATCAACATTAGCTGATTCAATTGATTTCTAAGGTAAAATGCATTTTTCTAATTTCTTTGTCTCAATTGCCTATGCTGATATTCAATTACTTTATTCATTTTAGACCAGTTTCTGATTAATTTTCCCCCTGAAATCAATGCAATCAGTGATTATCATAATGAGAATTGTTATTTTATCATTGTTTTGATCTCAAATTGTGTTTTTGATGATGCTATTCTAGAACCCATAGTCAATTCTTTTTACTTCTCTGATGATTAAAGCAAACTCAAAACCTGTGAGATGCCAGCTTAGAAATTGCCTCTAGAAGGAAAGGATAACAAATTAACAATAGCACTTGAGCAACTCTGTAAGTTTCTACTACTTGTTCTGACAAAACAAATGATGGTGTTATTTACTAACCTGGAATAGTCCCAACTTTACCTGAAAAAAAAGAGAACAGAGTAGGAAACAACTTTCAGGCCTGTGTCTAAATCTATAGTCTTATGGTCAAGCCTCCATCTCCCCAGTTTTCCCAACTATCTCAATACAACATACAGAAAGAGAATTTAAAAGAGTAGCATATGTAATTGAAAACATACGTTTTATAAGTATTTCCTAATAATTTTATAAAATGCTACATAATCAAAGCATCCACAGAATAATCACAGCTATTATAATAAACTAGTTATTATAATAAACTATTATATTAAACTATTATAGCTATTATAATAAACTATTATAACAGCTATTATAATACACTATTATAATAAACTAGTAATCACAAGGAACAGAGCAATTTAAGGGAAAAAATTACAAAAGATTAGTTCTGTGCTCATTCCATGGTTTTCCCCTATAAATTGAGCCACCATATTTAACCATTTGGGTAATCCAGTTGTAGTAGAATTTGGAATAAAAAATGTCAGTATCTCAGGGGCGCCTGGGTGGCTCAGTGGGTTAAGCTGCTGCCTTCGGCTCAGGTCATGATCCCAGGGTCCTGGGATCGAGTCCCGCATCGGGCTCTCTGCTTGGCGGGGAGCCTGCTTCCCTCTCTCTCTCTCTGCCTGCCTGCCTCTCTGTCTACTTGTGATCTCTCTCTGTCAAATAAATAAATCTTTAAAAAAAAAATGTCAGTATCTCAAAGTATTAGTAATAATTTTATTAATAACTTATAGTTTTATTATTTGGTTAATATTCTTTTATTTTATTGATAACTATTATCCTGTAAATATTCTCTTATTCTGTTGATAATTAAGTTACTAAAATTTGGATATTTCATAAGTGTGAATATAGTATTGTGATTACAATCACAAATACTGGTGTCAGACTGCCTGAGTTTGAATCCCATTTTAATCATTAACACTCTGTATTAGTTAAGGTATGTTATTAACCTTTCTGTTCTTCAGTTTCCTTTAAATTAATGGTACACACCTCGTAGAGATACTATTAGTGTTCAGTGAGTTAACACATGCATAGTGCTTAGAACAGTGGCTGGCACATAATGAACTTTCTGCAGCACTGTTATTATTCATCATCAAGTTACATTCCTTAGAGGAAATGTTACATCTTTTCTAACTTAACCTGTCATTAGCCAAACAGGAATGCACACATGCCAATAACACTCGTCTTTTTTCCCACATATATTATTAGCATGTTGAAAGGACAGCCAAAACACTGAGATAGAAATTAAGCTTGGAAAAAAGCTGTTTTGTTGTTGTTGATGTTGTTGTTGTTTTTCTATTTCACAATGTAAATAGGTAGAGGAGAGCTTACTCAGAAAAATCTCTGTAGGACTGGCCTCGTCATTCACCCATGCCTCTTCCCTTTTCAAAGAAAGCACCATGATATTTAGGCATACGTTCCTTTTAGAATGTTTTTTAAAAAGTGAAGCACATGATATTTGTTTTTGTTGTCAAGAGAAGACTTTGGGGCTAACCAATTATTCATCATTCAGAGCCATGACACAGCTCTTCAAAGGGGTACTCTTCCATTGCACCACACTTTTGCTTCTTAACTTCGTGACACTGATCTTGTCCTGATTTTTCCCCCTTCACTCAGATTTTCAGTTTCATGTTGTTTTTTTTTTTTTTTTTTTTTTTTAAGATGTTATTTATTTGACAGAGCGAGAGAGAGCACAAGCAGACAGAGTGGCACGCAGAGAGAGAGAAAGGGGAGAAGCAGGTTCCCTGCCAGAGCCCAAGGCAGGGCTCCATCCCAAAACCTAGGATCATGACCTGAGCTGAAGGCAGAAGCTTAAGGGGCTGAGCCACCCAACTGTCACACTTTTTAACTCTTTATTGCTGATTACCCATTTTTTTAACCCACTTTTAGTGTCTGGAACGGGGGCTTCATTATTTCAAAAGGGCTGTGCAAATGTCATTGACATTCTCAGCTAAACCTCTGTAAGGAGTGCCACCTGTTACACTGCTGAATAGATATGGGGAAAAGGTACTTGTTTTTTTGTTTGTTTGTTTGTTTGTTTTTAAGATTTTATTTATTTATTTGACAGAGCGAGATCACAAGTAGACAGAGAGGCAGGCAGAGAGAGAGAGAGAGAGAGAGAGAGAGGGAAGCAGGCTCCCTGCTGAGCAGAGAGCCCGATGTGGGACTCGATCCCAGGACCCTGAGATCATGACCTGAGCCGAAGGCAGTGGCTTAACCCACTGAGCCACCCAGGCGCCCAGGTACTTGTTTTTAAGACCAGATTTTGTTAATGCTTTATCACTAGTTTCTTTAAGGAAAATATATAAATAACTGTTGAGGAAATTACCTGAAAATGTTATGTAAAAAGTGTGAAAAAGAACAGAACCATAGACACTGCCCAGCAGCTCTATCCCTGGCCATGGGAAAGTTATTCACCATCTCTGGGTCTTGGTTTCTTCAGCTGCAAAAATGTGTTTGATTAAATGAAGTTTTGTTTTGTTTTGTTTTGTTAAGATTATAAACAGAGTTGATATAAATATAGTAGATACTTCTTTTTTTTTTCCTTTTTCCAGTATGAGTAAGTTTAAATTTCTAAGAAAAGTTGAGAAAATTAGGTACTGTGCAAAAGTAAGATATTAACTAATTGACTATGGCCTTTGCCTTTTCATTCCTACTAGTATTACTTTGATTCAGGCATCATTCTTTTCTGCTTGGACTACTACAATAACCTTCAAATTCCATTGTTCACAATGGTCTCCCAATAACATGTTTCTCCCATCTATAACTACACTCCCAAGGACTACTATTAAGGAAAATTATTCTTGAAACATAACTCTAAATACTACATTTTTCAATGATTCCTCTTGACCTAAAGGATGTTAAATCTTTTGTCTCTGTTCTAGGTCCTTCATAACCTGACCACAACTCATCTTTTCATCTTCATGTAAGCTACTTTCTATCCTGCATTTAAGACTCACTCTCACATCTCTGTTTCTGTTCATCCATTATCTCTGCTGGAAGAGCCCTTACCTCGCATTCTTCCAGGACTATCTAAAATAGTGGTCTACTGCAAAGTTTTCCCTAAGAACACTCTCTGGTACAGCAAAAAAATAAAAATAAAAATAAAAATAAAAATAAAAATAAAAATACACTTCACTCCATACACCCATAACTCTCATGACCAGCAGGAACTTTCCATTTTGCACTAAACCTGGGTTTTATGAATGTATAAGCCTTCCATCAAGTTTCCCATGAATTTCCCACCCAAACCTAAGACTACTGGATTCCTAGAACAATATTATTTTACCTTCATGTCTGCCACATCCAGCATTTTGCCTGACAGGTGTGTTACAATGATGGATCAAACACTCTGCCTTTAAAAAGGGTGTGCTTTGCTCTCAGACTCTTTGTCTAAATGTATAGTTCAAATCCCTGTGCTTTAAGTTAAGCTTTGTATAATACCCCATGGTGATGTATTTAGATTTCATTCACTATTTTTAGTTATAATTTATATGAAAAAGCTCTTAAGAACAGTGTTGCAGCAGCACCTGGGTGGCTCAGTCAGATAAGCATCCAGCTCTTGATTTCATGGTTCATATTGTGATCTCAGTTCATGAAATCGAGTCCCATGTTGGGCTCTGTACTCAGTGGGGTTTGCTTGAGATTCTCTCCCTCTTCCACTACCCCTCTCTCTCTCTCTCACTCTAAAATAAATAAATAAAAATCCTTAAGGGGGAAAAAAATACCCAGTGTCTCAGCAAGTATCATTGAAAAGATGTGACAAGTTATCCCAAACTTCCTGACAAAGGGATGTACATTTCTGAGCACATGTGGTAGGTGTTAGAAAAACAAGTACAAGTGGAAAATTTTAAAAGTGGCTGAATTGTTCACAGATCTTCAAATAAGCAACCAATATACAAATACATGTCCAACAGCATATACTATTGGTGCCTCTCTCTAGTAATGATCGTCCAAGAGTTATTATCCATTAATCTTCCACATTATAAAAAATCCACTGAGAAAATAAGTGCTTTAACCTAAATAAATATATTTCCTGTAATCCTGACTCTTGACAAAATTTGCTAACTAAATTTATAATTTAACATGTAGCATAACATATAACTGATTGTTATATAAATTGGATGCAATATTTATTAAACTGGCCAAAAGTAGGTTACATGAAAAATAATATATTTTTAGAATGCATACCAGTAAAAGAAATATTAATACCATATTCCAGAACCTCATAATTATGCACAATTTTAAAAATGAGTAACATTCTTAAAATGTAGTATGATTCCTGACAGTTATATTAGCATGAGCCCCCAACACAGACTTAATAAAAAGAAATATAACAAAAGTCCATCTGACAGAGTCTTTAAACTTCATACTATTTTTCTACTCCCTTTTTTACCATAACCTCTGCAAATTAATTTATCTGGGGACTAGGGGTCATGACCTAAAATGATTCATCACAAAATTGCTCATTGCTCTTTGTTTCCTTGAAGAAACTGAAATTAGCCTTATCACTTAGTCATTAAACCATATTTGCTTAAGAATAATTAGTGAAAAATAAAGGCTATTACAGTGCTCTACTGTTAATCTTAAAGTGGCACTAGGACACCTTCATCCCCAGCCATAGACCTGTTATTATATGCCTCAAGAAAATCAAATCAGAATGTCAGTACATAAGAAAGTAATATATTTTGGGGTGCCTGGGTGGTGCAGTCGGTTAAGTGTCCAACTCGGTTTTAGCTCAGGTGGTGATCTCAGGGTCGTGGGATCAAGCCCTGCCTCAGGCTCTCCACTCAGCACGGAATCTACTTAGGATTCTCTCTCCCTTTCTTTCTGCCCCTCCCCACCATGCAACTGGGTGCGCACTCCTGCACACACACACACACACACACACACACACACACACACACTCTGTCTTTCTCAAATAAATACATAAATAAATGATTTATAAAGAAATTAATACATATATATAGTAAGACAAATAAATACACATGGGATTTTACATAAGATGGTTAAAATGAGATGGAATAATATATTAATTCCTGGGGTGCCTGGGTGGCTCAGTGGGTTAAGCCGCTGCCTTCGGCTCAGGTCATGATCTCAGGGTCCTGGGATCGAGTCCCGCATCGGGCTCTCTGCTCAGCGAGAAGCCTGCTTCCCTCTCTCTCTCTCTGCCTGCCTCTCCGTCTACTTGTGATCTCTCTCTCTGTCAAATAAATAAATAAAAAATCTTAAAAAAAAAAAGAAAAAAAATATATTAATTCCTACTGCTATTACTTTAGTTCAGTCATCATTTTTTTTCTGCAAGTATGTACCTATCTATGTGTATATGGACAAATAGATACACTGTTTAAAATGTGGTTAACTCTCAGCTAACATAAAATAATAGGGCCAGAAACAGCTCTGGGAAGGGTAAATTTTACTATCAACTCAGATACATGTTAATTATCCTTCTAATGAAAGTGACTGCATGTAACTCTTAGTGACCTCTGGATGAAACTCCTTCTAAGTTATATTTTCCTATTTATGTTATTTTTATACAAAGTTAAGCTCTATGGTTGAGTTTTCCCTAAAATTCAGTTTTCAATTATACTCATGATGCTCAATTAGTATAGCAAACCTGCTGATCTTAACAGTCATAATTTCTCCTTTTACTTACAGACTGTATAACTAGCAAAGAATAACTTTTAGGAACATAGAAATAATGCTTCACTATGTTGAGGATAAGACAAAAATTGTATAGAACCTCTCAAAATTTTATATTCTTTACCCACCACTGAAAATTGTCCTTAAGAATTTTTGACAGCATATCAATCAGACAACTAGATATAATTTTTAAAATATGTCCCAAAAATCTAGTTATACAAAGATTTTACATAATATTTGACTTTGGTGATAAAAGCATGACATCTAAGCAGGATTAGTAAGTTATCCAATTCGTTCATTTTATTTCTATAGTTGAACTTGCACTTTTAAACTCAGTATTCTCAGAATCTTGTTTATTAATTTAAGGCAAGGATTCAGCCTTTTTAATTTTCTTTTTTTCTTAAGATTTTATTTATTTATTTGACAGAGACACAGCAAAAGAGGGAACACAAGCAGGGGTAGTGAGAGAGGGAGAAGCAGGCTTCCCACTGAGCAGGGAGCCCAATGTGGGACTTGATCCCAGGACCCTGGATCATGGACCTGAGCCGAAGGCACACGCCCAACAACTGAGCCACCCAGGCACCCTAATTCAGGCCTTTTTAAAACTAGCTTAGCAGGAAACTCCTGCTTCTCACTAAGAGTGGCATGTGGCCAAACAATTATTTCATGGAAATTAACTAGAAAAGCTAGAAAATTACAAATTTATTTATTACTAGTTTGTTTGCATTTTCTTATTTAAAGGCAGCAGAATGTTGCTGAGGTAATGACAGAAGACCTACCAATCACAGAGGAGGGGAGGCCAAGAGGTGAGGGGATATTCTGTACATACTTGTTTCAAGCTAAATGGAAAGAAGCTAAGGTTGCAGCCACAGCACCTGGGAAGAGGACTTCAGGTGAGAGAGAAATCAGCAAGTATTTTGGTATTGTTGTATGACCGGAGACATGACATTTAGAGATGGGAGTGAACAAGGTTCTGATAAAAATTGAGAATCACAGAAGAAAGCCATAAATATAGATGATTTGTCTCTCTGGATAGTTTTAAAATTATGAATTATATAGGTAAGAAGTAAAAAAGGTGAACCAAAACTTTCTGAAAAGCAGAACAGCATTCTTCATAGTCTCACTGTACTGAAAAGACAAAGATTATAAAATTCAGAGCCCACTAGGGGACCAACCTCACTGACTATCTCAGGCTCTCATCTGGAATCACCAGAAGGCCATACCAGGAACAGAGTGTAGAACAGATATAGATATATTACTACTGCAACTCTAGCCCATCTCAAACTTGGCAAGTTCATAATTAGATTAAGTTCATCAATTCCCTGCTCTATCATTCTAGCAGAGTAAGGGGTAAGCCCTCTTTGAAGGGAGCATAATTTAGAACTTCTGTTTTTCAAACAATAACAGATATTCAATAAAATTACTAGGCTTGCCAAAAGGTAGGACAAAATAACCAAAATACAAAAATAAAATCAGACAGTAGAAGTAAATCCATTGGTAATCTAAATATTGTAATTATCAGACAAGAATTTTACAATGTTTATGTTTATTATTTTTTAAAGATTTTATTTATTTATTTGACAGAGATCACAGGTAGACAGAGAGGCAGATAGAGGGAAGGGGGGAGGCAGGCTCCCTGCTGAGCAGAGAGCCTGATGTGGGGCTTGATCCCAGGACCCTGGGATCATGACCTGAGTCAAAGGCAGAGGCTTTAACCCACTGAGCCACTCAGGCACCCTGTTTATTATTTTTAAGTACAAGAAGAGATGGAAAAAAAAATGAAGAGATAGAGAATAATGCCAGAGAAATGAAATCTGTAAATATGGAAGTAATGCACAATGCTTTAGATAGTTTCTTTCAAAGTTTTAAGTTTTTAATAAATTAGCCCAAGCTGTATTATTGAATTTACAATATAGGTGCATGGCAGTTTTAAAATATAGTATTATGAATTGTATCCCTCTTGAATTCAAGGATTAAGTGGGGAAATTTGAAATATATTTGAATGCTATTGGATTATGTCTTTACTAGGGAAATATGATTCAATAAATGTTTAAAATAAAACAAAGTCAAAATCCTGACTGGCAACAATCTTTCTGTCAGCCTGGTGTTGTGAAAAAAATCAGTTGGGGTAAACACTTGACTTCTCTCTTCATCTCATATTAACTGTTTAAAGGAAAGAGCTAATTTTATGTTTGGTAAGTGAGTAAAGAGGAATGCTAAAATGACCTCAAAGATTCCCAACCCCAAGTTTTAACACAACACAGGATATAATCTTCTTCCCTTGTTTGTAGGAAGAAACTATGAATGTGATAGGATCCACATTCGTAATGATGTTATATTATATGGCAATAGTGAAAGCATTTTGCAAATATAAATAAAGTTTTGAATCAGTTTGGCTTTGAGTTAATCAAAAGGAGGATTATTCTGGGTGGGCCTGACCATATCAGATGAGTTTTTAAAATACTGTTTAGGCTTCTGCTGAGATCAGAGAGATTACCCATCAGGTCTTAAATAAGCAAGCTGCCATGTGTTCTATAGCAGCAAGAAACTGTACTCTGCCAACAGGCAAATGAGTTTGGAAAAGGACCCTTAGCCTCACTCTTGCCCAAAATGTACACTGTAAAATGTTATATTTGGATCATAGGACTCATTAGCCATTCATGAACTTGTGACCTACATGGGACTTAAAACTTTAGTATGGTTTTAAGCTGCTAAGCCTGGAGCTATTTTATGCAGCAACAGAAAGCTAATACAGCAATCTGAAGAAAAGTTAATTAGAAAGCACTGCTCTGTCTTTTATTCCCTGGGATTGTCTGACCACAAAATGCATGGGACAATTCCTGCATGGAAATCCTGATTTTTCTAGTTGTCCTCCTAACTAGGTTGATTACTAGCTCAAACCAGGAATGCATAGTAGCAAGTTCTCTTCCCACATATATAAAACATGTCCTTCGCTAAGCTCTTTTTAACAATAAAGGTAAACTTTGGATCTTAATCTAAATTCCGAATTTCTCGTATATGGCTCAGAATTAATTTGGGCAAAAGAAATACACATTCCTAATTGGATGTTTACAGACTAAAAAATCTACAATATTTTCACTTGTCCTACAATAATAACATATTATTAATTCTGCACATCATTACTGCTAACCAAGACAACTGAAAGTGAAGTGACATGAGCAGGAAAATAAAGAGCATCGTGGGGAAAATGGGATTTCTCTATGGTCTCTAATTTCTTTCCATGTTACCATCGAAACAATCACCCCTGAATTTCATTATTTTCTTCCTGATGTTAAATGGGTTGAAAATATAACTTTTCTTTTTAAATGCACAATTACAAAGATGGTCATAGTAGAAGAAAATCTTTACAAACATAGGGTCCTTGAATGATGTCAGAGTTGTTGTTTGGAATGAATTTGCATAACTGGCAGCTTTGAGCTTCCTAAATCTCCTTGGCAGAAATAATGTCCCAATTGTTTTTTCCATAACCAAGATGACAATGTTCTTAAATAAAATTGTCACTAAATTTCCTTTTGAATTCTGACTGCATCATTGAATAAATATTGTCTGCTGAAACTGGCTGTGAAGATAAGTATTTCATGACTGTTAATATATTTCATATGCAAATGTTTTGGCCTCTTTTGATATTGGAATCATGGAAGAAAAATTTTGCTATCTATTTAATTTAGAATGTACTATCAAATCAGATGCATAAGACCCTGAAATTAAATAGCTATTTTATTGTATCATGTTATTAAAGTAGCACATTTTGTACTAAAGGAAATTCAGTGATAATATGCTGATTTTAGTGTGTATGAAATACTACCAAAAAGAAATATGTCCTATTAAATATGAATTATTCAAGTAAAATCTGCAGCCTTTACAAAACTCATTATATACATATATATAACTTGTGCTAGCACCAAATTCAGACTTGTGAATTGTGAAAATTGTAAAAAACTTCCCAAATTTTCATTTAATTTCTCCCCATAATTAAATCATCATATATTTTATCATTGATATGCCTGGATTCCTTGAAACATTGAGAAAATATGTGTTGCTTCTCATCTACATAAAATACCTCTGTTTAAATTATTTTAAATTATACCTGCTTTTCTGTATATATACTTTTGATTAACATCATCATAATTTATCACCTCAACCTAAAATTATATAAATAATTTCCTTGTTAAAAAGATTCATAAGATTTTTTCCCACATACTATGAGCTTTAAGATCAATAAATATTTTAAATTCAAAGTATGCTGGATGAGAAATATGTGAATTATTTCTCATTCTCCAATGGTAGTTTCAAATTTGCCAATTCAGGAATATAATACCATGTTTTCCTGACAGAGGAATGGTGTTTTAATAACATTTATACAAGTAATGAACAATTTTTTGTGTAAATTCCCACGCATCTTTAAATCTGTACTTGTTATTATCCCATTCATGGTGGACCTACTTTGAGTCCACCCCAGATTTTCCTCCAGTGCCAGCTGCTAGCCTCCTTCCTTATTAGTACTCTGTTGATATTCTGAAGTAAACCAATATATTCCCTCTTATAAAATGCAATTGCTTTTTATATTTCTGGAACTAAAAACAGATAATTCTGAAAACACCAAAACAAAAATACTTAGAATTCTTAAAAACATTAAATCTTTGAGAGAAAGAATTACAGGAAGATAAAAAGCCGAGGATCAAGAGATAGGGAAAGACTTGCACCTAAGTAACAGAAAGGAGAACTAGGGGAAGTAAAAGAATAAGGCTGCAGGGGCCAAGGGCAGGCAACCCAAAATGTATCACAATGGCATACTGATTAATTTGAATTGAAGCTACCTCGGAAGCAGCCAGTGCAAGGACACTCAGGCCCTCCTCTCTCCTCTGAAAGCAGGAAATAAAATCTCCCATATAAAAGGCACACTCCCTGTACTGAGAAATAAAAAGATTATCCCTATTACCAGAAACAGGGTCTTTAAAACCTAGAAAGCTGTAGACTTTTTTTACTCATTTATTATCTCAGCCAAATTTCATTTAGAATTCCTTACTAATTAAATCTCCCAACATCTGGTTCCTTTATCCTGTCAATTTCTCACATAGTATTGTCTCTTTGTCTAAAAAGTATAAAAACTGCCTGCCTTGGTCATTTCCTTAGGTCTCAGCATCATTATTGAGCCTCCATGTGAATGTAATAAAACTTTGTTTTTTTCCTCCTGTTAATCTGTCTAGTGTAAATTTAGTTCTTAGTCCAGTTGAAACAACTTAAGAGTAAAGGAAATATTTTCCTTCCCTACAAGGTGTTAGATGCAAAAGAATATAATGAAACCTTGAGTCCTGTGATAAAAGCAAAAGGGGAGGAGGAACAATAAAGCTTTGTGAATGCTAAGAAATGCAGCAAAGAAGGCATGAAAAATGACAGTAACCATAACAACCTAATTGTATTTGGAAAGAAAAAAGCATTTTCTGCAAAATTCAGACAAAAAAAGTTAAGTATTATGGAAAAAAATGAATGAATATTTAATCTATTATCCCAGTTTGTCTCTACTTACTCTTCTCAATTAAGTCCTTTTATGTAAAAAAAATGTATTTTAATACTTATTTTTCTGTTCTGTCAACAACTAGAAGAAAAAGTTCTGTGATCCCCTAATGAATCACATACCTATTTCTGTATCACTCTATTCACAGAAAGTCACAACAAATATTAGATGGAAAGCTGAGAGATTAAAAGGAGAAATTTTTTGCCTATAGTTTTAAGTCCCATCAAAAATCTAGTGCTTTATCAGAGTAGAGATTCCTGCATCAGTCAAGGTTATCCAGATAAACAGAACCAATAATATGAATAGTGTGCGTGTGTGTGTGTGTGTGTGTGTGTAAAGAGATTTATTTTGAGGAATTGATTCATTGATATTTGGGAGCTGGGACATTCTATATCTGTAGGGGAGGCTAGCAGACTGGAAATTCTGGCAAGAGTTGATATTACAGTCTAGATTCTGAAATTTGTAAGGCAGCCTGGTAAGCCCTGGCAAATCCAGGGAGGATTTTCATGACAAACTCCTTGTTTTGCTCTTTAGGCCTTTAATGCCTGGATAAGGTTTATATTCTTAAGGATAATCTCCTATATTTAAAGTCAACTGATTAATGTGTCAGTCACATCCAAAAATATGTTCACAGCAACAATTTAGACTAATGTCTGACCAAACAACTGTGCATTATACCTTAGGCAAATTTACATAAAATTAACCAGCACAAAACACACACACACACACACACAATTTAAAAAAATATTAAAAAAAGAAGAAAGGAAAAAAGAATGGAAAGAATGGGATATTAAAAGGAGGGCGAAATACAAAATTATAGAATATAATCTTTTAGATTTATGAAATAGAAAATAAGTTATAAAATATATTAGTTAATAAATGGCATTTTCAATCTTAGATATCTTTGTAGGATTATTTTTCTGGAGCACTTCATGTTCCTCTGAAGATGACAATTGGCTTTGGTGCTGGCTTCCTCTTCTCAACTAGTGTTTAGGGATAATGCTGAAAGCAGAAATAAGTTGAAGGATCTATCACATTAACATAAAAGCTAGGAGAAAATTCTGTAAAATGGTTTAAGGGTAACAGATTGAATGGGAAACATTGGCCTAAGGTGAAGTAAGTCTGGGTAGGATATGAAAATGAGTATTTTTTTTTTTAAATGTGTCATTTTCTCTCCTACCTACTACCCTGGACACAAGAAGGCAGAAAAATAATGGTCAACCCAGCACTGCCAGGATCCAGAGATTAATGCAGAGGCAGTATCCAAGACTAACCTGGATTAACCTTTCTAGTCCTTCAGATTATTGTCCTCCCCATTTGTCCACATCCTGAAAGCCAGGTGATCTTAACTAAGGAGAGCAACAAAGGTACAGAGTGTAATCCTATAGGGTCTATTCTAGGATACTGTTCATCCCTACCTCAAAATCATCACACAAGGCACAAGCTAGCAGCTGGCTCTAGCTGCTCCTCTATGGTACACATCATCAGGCACTATGTACACAACTAAATATAACTCATGGGACAATAAGATAAAATATTTGATGTACTGCAGCTGAAAAAGAAAGAGAAACTAGATCAGATGAGGCAGAATAAACATATCCAATAAATAATAACTTAAGCATAGTCAATATCTACAAAGAGTTAAGAAGTTACTGAAGCAGTAAGAAGTCACCTGAAGTCATTAAAAAAAAAACAACAACAACAGTATTGTAATGAAAAGCAACAGTTAATAGAGAACTCTACAGATGGGCTGAGTTCATGAATAAAAACAAAGATGAATTACAGACCTGCAGGATTAGGCAGAATCACTTACTCAGAAGGTGTTAGGAAGAGCCCAAGAAATTTTTTTAAAAAAGCAAAAAATATATGGAAGCTGAAAGTATAACTACATATATCATAGATTTACTAAAAATAAGAGTAATAAGGAAATTTTTAAGAAAAAAAATTACTAAGAAATTTCTCAGAATGAAAGAATAATATGAAATTTATGGGATCATAAAATACCAGCACAATTTCATTCTAAACTTAAATTCACGAAATTTCAGATCATCAAAGAAAAACAGAAAGTGACAAAAGAAAAAATCAATTAGCTAGCAAGGAAAAAGAATTCATTTGACGTTATAAATTACACTTGTCCAAAAGGAGAATGGAGTCATATATACAGGTGTTGAAAAATGAAACCTCAAAATTCAAAGTTTCCAACTAGTTTTGGGAGGGAGAAAAATAAGGCTTCAGGGAGGTCACCATATAAAAACATAAATGTGAACAACTGCAAGAAAGAAGTAACATCAAGGAGCATCATATATGGCAGTGGAAGTTATGCTTAACAAATAAATTTAAAAACACTTAGTTATCTTAATAAGCATTAACAAAAAGGGGGCCCGAAAGGCGAGAAGAGAGGAGGAGAAGAGAAAAAAGACATTTCTTTTATTAATAGTCTAGAATAAAATTTTTGAAAATTACAACATGGTGAAGGGTAGGAGGTGGGATGGGGGAGACCACAAAAATGGTGCTTAGTGAGTTAGTTTTCTGACTTAAGGATACTAGAGCCCTATAATATTGATAGGAAAATAAATACACATTTGGGTAAACACCAGAATGGATTTCAAGGATGAGCTGTAAGAGAATAAAACCAGTATAAATACATTTTGAAGCAGAAAAAAAATTTTTGAACTAAATAGGAAAGGAGAAAAAAATGTTAGAAGTAGAGTTGATATAACACAAAGATTGTAAACAAGCCAATATAAATCAGTAATTACAGTAAATTTAAATGAAAAAAAATATTACAACAAAATTAACAAATTTTGTTCAGAAATAATCTAAAATAAAGAAAAGCCCTTCATGCATAAAAATAAGAAAACACAAATTAAAAAACAGTATGTGTAGTACCAAAAATTGTAGAGAATTAATATCTTACAAATGCAAGAGACTTTGTAAACAGAACAAAACACAGGTTTACAAAAATCAGAAAACTTGATGGTACCAAATGCTAATGAAAATTCAAATAAAATAAATTTTTCTGCATGGTTTGTACAAATCTTTACTCCTATCAGTTTATCTCCTGCTGTTATGACTAATTTTAGGAACTTTAATTTTTCATGCTATATAGTTCTGGGTTTTTTAAAAATTTTATTACTGAAATATAGTTGATATACAATGTTATATTAAGTTCCAAGTGTACAACATAGTGATTTGACAATTCTACACATTTTACAATGTTCACCACCATTAAGCAAAGTTACTGTCACAATACAACCTTATTATACTTTTCATTTCATGACTTATTTATTTTATAACTGGAAGTTTGAAACTCTTTGTATTTTATGTTTTAAGAAAATTAGACTCTTTTTGCTTTACTTTGTAATATGGGCTACAGATAAGGATCTTTTTACCTCATGTAACTAATTTAGCAATCTTCTGTGTTTGGGTTTTTAAAATATTTTTTATGCACAGAAATTCACTTTTATGATTTTTCACTTTATTATTCACTTCACTATTATGATTTTTAAATGTCTTATTTTTTTTCTACTTTCAAAAAAATATATAGTAATTTTTACTAGGTTTTGTCCTGGATCCATTATTTGATTTTAGTTCTTTTTTTTTTTTTTTTGTAGTACTCATATTTAATAAGTATTTTTTTTTTAATTTTATTTTTTATAAACATATATTTTTATCCCCAGGGGTACAGGTCTGCGATCATCAGGTTTACACACTTCACAGCACTCACCATAGCACATACCCTCCCCAATATCCATAACCCCACCCCGCCTCTCCAAACCCCCCTCCCCCCATCAACCCACAGTTTGCTTTGTGAGATTAAGAGTCACTTATGGTTTCTCTCCCTCCCAATCCCATCTTGTTTCATTTATTCTTCTCCTACCCCCTTAACCCCCCATGTTGCATCTCCTCTCCCTCATATCCGGGAGATCATATGATAGTTGTCTTTCTCCGATTGACTTATTTCACTAAGCATGATACTCTCTAGTTCCATCCACGTCGTCGCAAATGGCAAGATTTCATTTCTTTTGATGGCTGCATAGTATTCCATTGTGTATATATACCACATCTTCTTTATCCATTCATCTGTTGATGGACATCTAGGTTCTTTCCATAGTTTGGCTATCGTAGACATTGCTGCTATAGACATTCGGGTGCACGTGCCCCTTCGGATCACTACGTTTGTATCTTTAGGGTAAATACCCAGCAGTGCAATTGCTGGGTCATAGGGTAGTTCTATTTTCAACATTTTGAGGAACCTCTATGCTGTTTTCCAGAGTGGTTGCACCAGCTTGCATTCCCACCAACAATGTAGGAGGGTTCCCCTTTCTCCGCATCCTCGCCAGCATCTGTCATTTCCTGACTTGTTAATTTTAGCCATTCTGACTGGTGTGAGGTGATATCTCATGGTGGTTTTGATTTGTATTTCCCTGATGCCGAGTGACGTGGAGCACTTTTTCATGTGTCTGTTGGCCATCTGGATGTCTTCTTTGCAGAAATGTCTGTTCATGTCCTCTGCCCATTTCTTGATTGGATTATTTGTTCTTTGGGTGTTGAGTTTGCTAAGTTCTTTATAGATTTTGGACACTAGCCCTTTATCTGATAGGTCATTTGCAAATATCTACTCCCATTCTGTCAGTTGTCTTTTGGTTTTGTTAACTGTTTCCTTTGCTGTGCAAAAGCTTTTGATCTTGATAAAATCCCAAAAGTTCATTTTTGCCCTTGCTTCCCTTGCCTTTGGCGATGTTCCTAGGAAGATGTTGCTGCAGCTGAGGTCGAAGAGGTTGCTGCCTGTGTTCTCCTCAAGGATTTTGATGGATTCCTTTCTCACATTGAGGTCCTTCATCCATTTTGAGTCTATTTTCGTGTGTGGTGTAAGGAAATGATCCAATTTCATTTTTCTGCATGTGGCTGTCCAATTTTCCCAACACCATTTATTGAAGAGGCTGTCTTTGTTGCATTGGACATTCTTTCCTGCTTTGTTGAAGATGAGTTGACCATAGAGTTGAGGGTCCATTTCTGGGCTCTCTATTCTGTTCCATTGATCTATGTGTCTATTTTTGTGCCAGTACCATGCTGTCTTGATAATGACAGCTTTGTGATAGAGCTTGAAGTCCGGAATTGTGATGCCACCAACTT
The DNA here is from genome assembly GCF_902655055.1 of Lutra lutra. Classification (NCBI taxonomy): domain Eukaryota; kingdom Metazoa; phylum Chordata; class Mammalia; order Carnivora; family Mustelidae; genus Lutra; species Lutra lutra. The sequence goes on along the minus strand of NC_062279.1, from coordinate 76,656,048 downwards.
TGGCTTTCTTTTTCAATATTCCTTTGGCTATTCGAGGTCTTTTCTGGTTCCATATAAATTTTAGGATTATTTGTTCCATTTCTTTGAAAAAAATTGATGGTACTTTGATAGGAATTGCATTAAATGTGTAGATTGCTTTAGGTAGCATAGACATTTTCACAATATTTATTCTTCCAATCCAGGAGCATGGAACATTTTTCCATTTCTTTGTGTCTTCCTCAATTTCTTTCATGAGTACTTTATAGGTTTCTGAGTATAGATTCTTAGTCTCTTTGGTTAGGTTTATTCCTAGGTATCTTATAGTTTTGGGTTCAATTGTAAATGGGATGGACTCCTTAATTGCTCTTTCTTCTGTCCTGTTGTTGGTGTAGAGAAATGCAACTGATTTCTGTGCATTGATTTTATATCCTGACACTTTACTGAATTCCTGTACAAGTTCTAGCAGTTTTGGAGTGGAGTCTTTTGGGTTTTCCACATAGAGTATCATATCATCTGCGAAGAGTGATAGTTTGACTTCTTCTTTGCCGATTTAAATGCCTTTAATTTCCTTTTGTTGTCTGATGGCTGAGGCTAGGACTTCTAGTACTATGTTGAATAGCAGTGGTGATAACGGACATCCCTGCCGTGTTCCTGACCTTAGCGGAAAAGCTTTCAGTTTTTCTCCATTGAGAATGATATTTGCGGTGGGTTTTTCATAGATGGCTTTGATAATATTGAGGTATGTGCCCTCTATCCCTACACTTTGAAGAGTTTGGATCAGGAAGGGATGCTGTACTTTGTCAAATGCTTTTTCAGCATCTATGGAGAGTATCATATGATTCTTGTTCTTTCTTTTATTAATGTGTTGTATCACATTGACTGATTTGCGAATGTTGAACCAACCTTGCAGCCCTAGAGTAAATCCCACTTGGTCGTGGTGAATAATCCTTTTAATGTACTGTTGAATCCTATTGGCTAGTATTTTGGCGAGAATTTTTGCATCTGTGTTCATCAAGGATATTGGTCTGTAGTTCTCTTTTTTGATGGGATCCTTGTCTGGTTTTGGGATCAAGGTGATGCTGGCCTCATAAAATGAGTTTGGAAGTTTTCCTTCCATTTCTATTTTTTGGAACAGTTTCAGGAGAATAGGAATTAGTTCTTCCTTAAATGTTTGGTAGAATTCCCCCGGGAAGCCATCTGGCCCTGGGCTTTTGTTTGTTTGGAGATTTTTGATGACTGTTTCAATCTCCTTACTGGTTATGTGTCTGTTGAGGCTTTCTATTTCTTCCTGGTTCAGTTGTGGTAGTTCATATGTCTCTAGGAATGCATCCATTTCTTCCAGATTGTCAAATTTGTTGGCATAGAGTTGCTCATAGTATGTTCTTATAATTGTCTGTATTTCTTTGGTGTTAGTTGTGGTCTCTCCTCTTTCATTCATGATTTTATTTATTTGGGTCCTTTCTCTTTTCTTTTTCATAAGTCTGGCCAGGGGTTTATCAATCTTATTAATTCTTTCAGAGAACCAGTTCCTAGTTTCATTGATTTGTTCTATTGTTTTTTGGTTTCTCTTTCATTGATTTCTGCTGTGATCTTTATGATTTCTCTTCTCCTGCTGGGTTTAGGGTTTCTTTCTTGTTCTTTCTCCAGCTCCTTTAGGTGTAGGGTTAGGTTGTGGACCTGAGACCTTTTTTGTTTCTTGAGAAAGGCTTGTACCGCTATATATTTTCCTCTCAGGACTGCCTTTGTCGTGTCCCACAGATTCTGAACCGTTGTGTTTTCATTATCATTTGTTTCCATGAATTTTTTCAATTCTTCTTTAATTTCCTGGTTGACCCATTCATTCTTTAGAAGGATGCTGTTTAGTCTCCATGTATTTGGGTTCTTTCCAAATTTCCTCTTGTGATTGAGTTCTAGCTTCAGAGCATTGTGCTCTGAAAACATTCAGGGAATGATCCCAATCTTTTGATACCGGTTAAGACTTGATTTAGGACCAATAATGTGATCTATTCTGGAGAATATTCCATGTGCACTAGAGAAGAATGTGTATTCTGTTGCTTTGGGATGAAATGTTCTGAATATATCAGTGATGTCCATCTGGTCCAGTGTGTCATTTAAGGCCTTGATTTCCTTGTTGATCTTTTGCTTGGATGATCTGTCCATTTCAGCGAGGGGAGTGTTAAAATCCCCTACTATTATTGTATTCTTGTCGATGTGTTTCTTTGATTTTGTTATTAATTGGTTTATATAGTTGGCTGCTCCCACGTTAGGGGCATAGATATTTAAAATTGTTAGATCTTCTTGTTGGACAGTTCCTTTGAGTATGATATAGTGTCCTTCCTCATCTCTTATTATAGTCTTTGGCTTAAAATCTAATTGATCTGATATGGATTGCCACTCCTGCTTTCTTCTGATGTCCATTAGCATGGTAAATTCTTTTCCACCCCCTCACTTTAAACCTGGAGGTGTCTTCGGGTTTAAGATGAGTTTCTTGTAGGCAACATATAGATGGGTTTTGTTTTTTTATCCATTCTGATACCCTGTGTCTTTTGATTGGGGCATTTAGCCCATTAACATTCAGGGTAAGTATTGAGAGATATGAATTTAGTGCCATTGTATTGCCTGTAAGGTGACTGTTATTGTATATTGTCTCTGTTTCTTTCTGATCTACTACTTTTAGGGTCTCTCTTTGCTTAGAGGACCCCTTACAATATTTCCTGTAGAGCTGGTTTGGTGTTTGCAAATTCTTTCAGTTTTTGTTTGTCCTGGAAGCTTTTATTTTTATTTTTATTTTTTTAAAAATTTTTTTTTTTTTTTTTTTTTTTGACAGACAGAGATCACAAGTAGGCAGAGAGGCAGGCAGAGAGAGAGAGGAAGGGAAGCAGGTTCCCTGCTGAGCAGAGAGCCTGATGCGGGGCTCGATCCCAGGACCCTGGGATCATGACCTGAGCTGAAGGCAGCGGTTTAACCCACTGAGCCACCCAGGCGCCCCTGTCCTGGAAGCTTTTAATCTCTCCTTCTATTTTCAATGATAGCCTAGCCTAGCTATTCTTGGCTGCATGTTTTTCTCATTTAGTACATGAATATATCATGCCAGCTCTTTCTGGCCTGCCAGGTCTCTGTGGATAAGTCTGCTGCCAATCTAATATTTTTACCATTGTATGTTACAGACTTCTTTTCCCGGGCTGCTTTCAGGATCTTTTCTTTGTCACTAAGACTTGTAAATTTTACTATTAGGTGACGGGGTGTGGACCTATTCTTATTGATTTTGAGGGGGGTTCTCTGAACCTCCTGGATTTTGATGCTTCTTCCCTTTGCCATATTGGGGAAATTCTCTCCAATAATTCTCTCCAACATACCTTCTGCTCCCCTCTCTGTTTCCTCTTCTTCTGGAATCCCAATTATTCTAATGTTGTTTCGTCTTATGGAGTCACTTATCTCTCGCATTCTCCCCTCGTGGTCCAGTAGCTGTTTGTCCCTCTTTTGCTCAGCTTCTTTATTCTGTGTCATTTGGTCTTCTATATCGCTAATTCTTTCTTCTGCCTCATTTATCCTAGCAGTGAGAGCCTCCATTTTTTATTGCACCTCATTAATAGCTTTTTTTATTTCAACTTGGTTAGATTTTAGTTCTTTTATTTCTCCAGAAAGGGCTTTTATATCTCCCGAGAGGGTTGCTTTAATATCTTCCATGCCTTTTTCAAGCCCGGCTAGAACGTTGAGAATCGTCATTCTGAACTCTAGATCTGACATATTACCAATGTCTGTATTGATTAGGTCCCTAGCCTTTGGTACTGCTTCTTGTTCTTTTTTTTTGTTGTTGTGAATTTTTCCGCCTTGTCATTTTGTCCAGATAAGAGTATATGAAGGAGCAAGTAAAATACTAAAAGGGTGGCAACAACCCCAGGAAAATATGCTTTAGCCAAATCAGAAGAGATCCCAAATCGTGAGGGGGGAGAAAGGGGATAAAAAGGGGTTCAGAAAGAAAAAAAAAACTATTAAAAAAAGAAAGTCGATAAAAAATATAAAAAGGAAAAAAAATATACATATATTAGATAAACTATTTAAAAAACGTTAAAAAAGAAAACGGTAAAAGTTTAAAAAATTTAGCAGAAGAAGAGAAAAAAAAAATTGAAAAAGAAAAAGAAACAAAAAATTAAATTAACTGCAAGGCTAAAGAATCATGGGGAGAAAGCCATGAGTTCCATGCTTTGCTTTCTTCTCCTCTGGAATTCCGCCGCTCTCCTTGGTATAGAAACTGCACTCCTTGGTAGGTGAACTTGGTCCTGGCTGGATTTCTTGCTGATCTTCTGGGGGAGGGGCCTGTTGTAGGGATTCTCAAGCGTCTTTGCCCCAGGCGGAGTTGCACCGCCCTTACCCGGGGCCGGTCTGAGTAATCGGCTCGGGTTTGCTTTTGGGAGCTTTTGTTCCCTGAGCGCTTTCCATAGAGTTCCAGAGGGCAGGAATGAAGATGGCGGCCTCCCGGTCTCCGGCCCGGAGGAGCCGAGAGCCCGGGGCCCCACTCCTCAGTGCGCCCCCAGAGAACAGCGCCCAATGACTCCCGCCACCCTGGCCTCTGGCCGCGCTCCGAGCTGACCGAGCCTGCGACCGGTTCAAGGTAACCCCGAGCTGAGAGTCACTCCTCGGCTCTGTCTCTGTAGCCGGCTTCCCGTCCTAATACCGGTAAGCTCTGCGACACTCAGACACCCCCGATCCTTATGTGACCCTGCGGGACCTGAGGCCGTGCTGACCCCGCCTGGGCTTCACCCCAGTTAAGCCTCTGGAGCGATGTCCCTCAGCGGAACAGACTTTTAAAAGTCCTGATTTTGTGCTCCGTTGCTCCGCCGCTCGCCGGGAGCCAGCCCCTCCCCCCGCGGTCTATCTTCCAGTCACTTTGGATTCACTTCTCCGCCAGTCCTACCTTTCAGATAGTGGTTGATTTTCTGTTTCTAGAATTGCTGTTCTTCTTCTCTTCAATCTCCCGTTGGATTTATAGGTGTTTGCAATCTTTAGATAAGCTATTTAGCTGATCTCCCGCTACCTGAAATAGTCTCAGCCTGCTACTTCTCCGCCATCTTGACTCCTCCCCTGATTTTAGTTTTTCTGGCTATCTAAACAGGTTTGTTTTTGCACCTAAACTTCTGATGATTTTGTCTCATTTAATTTTGATATTAGACTCATTTTCAGATTTATAGATTCATTATAGAATTTTCTGACACTTTGGTCTAAGAGTTTTCTGTTCTATAACCATTCTTTGCAATTAAATATGATTTGAATTTATTATATCTAATATGATAACATTTTTCTTACCCATATATGTTAACAAGTATCTCTCTCCCAATATTAAATAACAGTGATAATAGTGGAGAATGTCACCAGTGAGAATGTCACTGGTATTTAGAAGCTAATGTTAGTTTTAATTGAGGAAAAAGTTATACATTCTTATTTCATTAGGTTTTTCTTTTTAATCTAAAAACAGATTTTAACTCCTATTTTTCTGAAGGCATAAACATTTTCTTGCTATTATATGTAATTATTTTTAAAGCTGGCTATTTAAGACTTGCTGATACTTTCTCTAAGGTTTTCACTAGCATTATTAAGTCATGTTGATCTATCATTTCTATTTTGTGTATGTTATCTTGGTTAGATTTTGTATCAATGTTATAAAGTCTACATAAAAAGAATTCAGAAGCTTTCTGAATTTTTCTATGCTGTGGTACAATTTAAATAGTCTTAGCTTTGTATGTTTCTTAAACTTTATAAGGAATTTTCCCTGGAAACCTAGTTGAGACTAATGTTTTAGTGAAAACAGATACAGCTCTTTAAATTCTGTCTAATCTCTTTAGTGGTAACTAGTATTCTTTGATTTCTCTCTCTCTCTTTTCTGGTCTCAAACCTGACAATTTATGTATTTAGGAAAATAACCAGTTTGTCTGAAAACTATAAGAATTTTCTACTCCAAATTGCATGCAATCCGATTTCATCTATAGACTATTTTAAGATCCTTCCCCCTTCTTAGAATCCTGAGGTTAGATATTTTTTCAAATTTCATTCAAGACAAAATTTACAATCATCTTTTATTTCCCTTGATATTTTAAAATAACATCTGAGAGGGGGGAAAAGGGAATTTATAATTCTTCATTCCACCATATCAAATCAGAAATAAACAGAAAACTACTTTTCATTTTAATAACATAAAGAATATCCTGCAGGTTTGTAGAACTTACAAAGTCAAGCTGTATTTTTTTCTTTGCCCTATAGTTATTTAATAGAAAGTTATTTACTTTCAATAAAATACAGTTTTTTTTGTTTTTTTTTTTTAAAGATTTTATTTATTTGTCAGAGAGAGAGGGAGAGAGAGCGAGCACAGGCAGACAGAATGGCAGGCAGAGGCAGAGGGAGAAGCAGGCTCCCTGCCGAGCAAGGACCCCGATGTGGGACTCGATCCCAGGACGCTGGGATCATGACCTGAGCCGAAGGCAGCTGCTCAACCAACTGAGCCACCCAGGCGTCCCTAAAATACAGTTTTTAAAAAGCAAAAAATTGCTAAGAAAGATCATTAGAAACTTAAAAAGTAATGAATTTAATTTTAATATTAGTAATATTTCTAAAGCATTTAAATTAAATTTGATCTCAATATTACATGAATAATACTTTTTAATAATAGAATTTATCAAGAAAATAAAAAGTTGTCAAGACTTGAATAATTTACCATCAACAAGAGTCCACTCTTTGAAAATTATTGGCCTTACCAATAGAACATCTTTGCTTGCCATTATTTACACTGTAGTTATAAACAAACAAACAAACAAACAACCTGGCAAGAAACTTGAACTAATGAGCATTTTGGGGATGCTTGGGTGGCTCAGTCAGTTAAGTGTCTGCCTTTGGCTCAGGTCATGGTCCCAGGGTCTGGGATCGAGTCATGTGTTGGGCTCCTTGCTCAGCGGGGAGCCTGCTTCTCCCTCTGCCACTCCCCCTGCTTGTGAGTCCTCTCTTTCTCTGACAAATAATGAGCATTTTATATTAAAGTTTGGTGACTAAGACCAGTACAGATCTTTTTCCCCTACAGTTATCTCTTAAGAAAAATCCATCGTCCCCACCTTTAGAAGAAAAAGGAGGAAAGGGAGAAAGAAGAAAAAGAGGAAGAATAGTAGTAGGAGGAAAACAAGTAGGGGAGAGGAGAATAAGAAAGAGAAGGAGAAGAAAAAATTATCTGTTGTTAAAAATTATTCACAAACTAAACTGAAAAGAATGATATAAATGTCTTCTGCAAATGAATATCATAATTCCTGGACAGATTATTAACTCCTTAGCATCAAAGTCCATGCATGACTTATCAATTATAAACTGAGAAAGCTTAATATAATAAAAATAATAATAATAACAATAATAGGATAAACGTTTTTAGGAATTTCTGTATGATAGAAAAAATACAAATCATTTGAATAAATCATATAGGACTTTACCAACCACCAACAGAACATAAGTAATTACTGTTGTGCTTAAAATTATTATTTACCATTTAATTCTCATAATGTCTTTCGAGGTATTCCTTTTTAACAAGAAGAAAACCTGAAATTCATAGAAGTTTATTAACTTATTCAACATATCATAGAGTATAAACTGAAAAGGCAGATACTAACTCAGTTCTGCAGTCTTCCTACGACTAGACCAAATATACTGTGTATGACTGACTAATTGTATGTCAGCATATCTTCTTACTCAAATACATCTGAAGTTCTGAATCCAGAAGGATTTCTCTCTATAATGATAAAATACCTATCATTTTCTCTTCTCAGGCTCAGAAGCTCTTCTAGCACACAGCACTCTTCTTTAATGAATATACAAAACTTCACACAGAAAAAGTCAGAGTTCACTCTACAGAGTTACCTTAATTTACTCCACTCCCAAATTCACACCGACAGAAGAATGCACTGCCATGTACATAACTGAACTCAATAATGATAACTCTTCTCTAAAGTAGGATAAGACTCTCTAATATTAAACTGTTTTATATCCATTCCATGATGTACCAAACTACCCAAATTGAACAGCTATGAACTGTACATTTCCAATGGATCATAAGTGAAACATGACTTTCTCATGACATTACTTTCCCTACATCCATCTCAGGTGGTAACTGCATATTCTTTCACATCTAACATCCAACCAATCCTACAACACATTCAGTTCACCCTTATTACTACCATCCATTTAGCTTCTACTTTTTCCAATCTTTTACTGGAGGTTTTGATATAGCTAGAGTGTTGCTCTTTATAAACTGTACTTTCATTTTGAGTGATTTCAATGTCCATGAGGATAACCCACTAACCTCCCGTATCTTCAGGTATTATTCTCATCTCAAAAGTTTCTACTACAATTCAATGTCACCCACTCCTATGACTATGCTCATACCTTGTCATCGACTAGAGTGGACCATATGAAAACATAAGTTTAAGTGCATCATTTTTAAATTCCAGTTGCTTAGCCTTTTATCCTCTTCTTTCAACTATTCCTGTTACACAGGTTTTGGTTTTTGTTTCTAATAACGGAAACATCTAGCCCATTTATCACTCTAGATTGTTCATGTCCAAAAGCCCACTCCTGATTCATTTCCTGTCAATGTTACTATCCCTGCCATATCACTTCAAATAATCTCAACTATATTCTTTTTTTTTTTTTGAAGATTTTATTTATTTATTTGACAGAGAGAGAGAGAGAGATCACAACTAGGCAGAGAGGCAGGCAGAGAGAGGAGGAAGCAGGCTCACAGCTGAGCAGAGAGCCCAATGTGGGGCTCGATCCCAAGACCCTGAGATCATGACCTGAGCTGAAGGCAGAGGCTTAACCCGCTGAGCCACCCAGGTGCCCCTCAACTATATCCTTAACGATTGTCCAATTATCCTTCTATATCCACCTACAACACCACAATCAAATATGAAGTCCAAATATCTTATTCTCTCTTACCTACACAGAAGCTATGGTTTGATCCTGAAAAAAAGAAAAACTACAGATTCCTCCAAAAATTTTAATCCTGTATCTGTCCATGTTTTCCTAGTCAATCTGTCATTCTCCACAATAAATATTTCAAGACTTTTCACTTTCTTTAAACCTCCAAACCGTTACCTCTCCCCTCACTGTCATTCAGTAAATTCAGTAAAGAATTTCTAACAATTTCACAATGGACAAAGTCCAATTGATTCCAATTCGCTATGAATTCTATCACCTCTCACTTTAAGAAGGAAGAAAGTTTTTTGGCCCAGAGAGATGCAGGAAAAACCTTTATGTATAAGAACACTCAGTGAAACAGAGAGTTTGATAGCCAGGTGGAGAAGAGGGGGCACAAAACACAAAAAACTAGCTTTCACTTTAGTCTCTGCACCAATAGGAAAAGGCAGGGTCTCTCACTAGAGAGGAGCAGAAATGTGGAGAAAGGCATTCCCTTGAGTTTCAGGTATACAGGGCCTGCCTAAGCCTTTGGCTAAATAGGAAAACCAACAAACACTTCCTGCCTTGATCCTGAGCCCTTTACTGAGTAACTGCCTAGAGTAGTCTAGGGGCACCTGGGTGGCTCAATCAGTTAAGCATGTCTTCAGCTCAGGTCATGATCCCAGTGTCCTGGGATCAAGCCCCATCTTGGGCTCCCTGCTCAGCAAGGAGCCTGCTTTCTCCCTCCCATTCTGTCCTTCTCCTATGCTTATTTTCTCTCTTAAATAAATAAATAAAATATTAAAAAAGAAAAAGAACAGTCTATCAGAGAGCAATAAAAGGGGAGAGCCTCTCTCCTCTTCATGGTACAAGGCTACAAAACCTGCCAAAATATGAGGATGAACAAACACTGACAATCCATATACTAGGCTTCATACTAGGCAAAGGTAGCTGTAGCTCAGGAATGTGAAGCCTGCCGTGCACTGTAGGTAACTATACCACAAGCAAAACCATAAATCATGTCTGCTACCAACAAGATGACTCAATTCCTATGCTAACAGTCTGATAAAAGATAAGGTGGAAAAGGAAAAAAAAAAGTTTAAGTGTGACCATTTCCAAGCTGAAATGTAATATACATAACTCTCTACTCTTTTTTTGTGTGTGCACAAAATTCAGTATTTAATTAAAAGTTACAGGATTTACAGAAGCCTAAAATAAAATTTAAAAAAAAAAAGGATTCTTGATAAAAATAGCCAGTGGAACCAGATGCAGAGATGTATACATTGCTACAACTATAAGAATGATGACTTTAAAATAATTATATTTAATGTGCTAAATGTTATAGTGAAAAAGGTAGAGAGCAGGAATAAACATACAGGGAATTTCAGCACATAGAATCCATAAAAAGAAGTCAAATAAAAATGTCTGAATTTTAAAATTCAGTATCAGAAATGAAGAATCCCTAGATGAGTTTATCAGCACTTGAACACAGCAGAAGAAATAATCATACAACTTGAAGACAGGTAAATACACATATTATCAAAAATGAAACAAACAAACAAACAAACAAACAAAAAACCCAACAAATAATGCAAACATAGAATAGAGCATTCAAGAGTTGTAAGAACATATCAGGCTTACCTTTGTATAAGTGAAGTTTAGGAAAGAGAACTGAAAGAACAGATCAGAAGAATTAGTTGAGTAGAAAATAGCTAAGAATCTTCAAAATTAATGAAAGGTCACAAACCACAAATTCAAAAACTACAATCTGGCAAAATGCAAAGAAATACTCATCTAATAGGCACATGATGCTAGCTGCTGAAAAAGAAAACTTAAGGGAAAATCCTGAAGCCAGCAGAGAAAAAGGAAATACTACCCACAGAGGAACAAAGAGAACCATAGGAAACTTCTTATGAGAAACTATTATTAAGTAGGAAGAAAACATCAATGTTTTTAAGATACCTTGGGGAAAAAGTCATCTTAGAATTCTTTAACCCAAAAAAAAAATCTTTCAAAAACTTCAGGGAAAATAAAGACTTTTGTAGAAGAAAAGTTAAAGAGAGTTCCTTACCAGCATTCTTGTACTAGAAAAAACATTGAAGAAGTTATACCGTCAGAAAAAATATGATACCAGATGAAAATCTGCCTCTACAAAAAAGATTAAAGAGCAGTAGAAATTATAAAAATTTGGGTAAGTGTATTTTTTTCATTTTATATTCTTTAAATGATAATTGATGAAACAGAAACAGTAAAAGTGTAGTTTGAGGTTTATGACATATACAGAAATAAAATATATGAGAATAATATAGTACAAAGGACTTAAGGGAAATAATGAAAGTCTGCTGTAATTATTTTATAATATCTGAGAAGTGATATAACATTACCTGAAAATAGATTATCATAAAAGTTAAATTTGCAATATGTAAACTTTAAGCAACCTCTAAAAATAAAACAATAAGCTAATCAGCCAATAATGGAGAAAAAATATGTAATTAGAAGAAATACACAGTCCAAAAAACCAAAGTACCTAATCCAAACAAAAACAGAAAAAATAGAAATATACTATACAATTGGTAGATGTTATTTCTCTCCAAGTTTATACATGAATGGCTGTATATGATAAGGAAAATCAATAATAGATGCCTGAACATTATTATTAAAATTAATCCAATAATAAGTTTATACAAGAGAGAAGACCACAGTACTTATAAGCTCAAACTTTAGTGTCAGGAAAACTTGGATTTGAGTCCAAATTTTGCCTCTTATAAGTTGTATGGTCTTTGCCAAATTCTTAACTTCTTTTACCCTTGTTCTTCTTATATCAGGGTCCCTTTAATCTTCATCCAAAAACTTGTAAGAATTTTTTTAAATGTAGTTTAGCTGTAACTCCATATGTTTTATATAAATGCTATCTATTATTATTACAGAGTGTCAGAAGATGACAATCCTCATACCTATTCTTTAATTACATAGTGGCCTCCCTTCAACATGCTTGCCTTGCCCATACCCCAAATTAGTATACTTGGGTAAGAGCATTTTGGAATAAGTTTGGTTAACATTACCACATTGTAGTGTCTTTTGTCTAAAGTCTTCTTTTTGCTTATCCAAATATTAGGGTAAATATATGGTGGGAAATTATTCATAACTGTGCAAATATCATGTTATCTCATTATTAATTACAGATTTGAAGGAACTGTTTACTGGAGCTCATACAGGACCTCTCAAAATAAGGTAAAAGCAAAAACAAAAACCTAATATGTCAAAATTATAAAAAAATCAAGGTCTTGATGTCAAAAAGCAAACACAGATGCTCTCTTTCTTTAATTTTTATTTTCCCTGTAGACTGAACTAAAGCTACCAGTATGTTATAGAGATTTACTAATAAACTATGTGCAAATTCACATAATGGAAAGGAAAACTGTAGCTTCTAAAATACTTTTCTTTCAAACAGCATTCTCTCCATTTTCCAAATTTCCAACAGAATAACTTATGAGAAGAGAAGTTAAGTATGGTCTTTGATTTTACATAACCCCATTATTAGAACAAATACATTTAACATATCATAAGTGATGCTTAATTAGACTGTGGCAAAAAAAATGAAATATTCCTGCCCACTGTGATAGGCTGAATAATGGCCCCTGAAGATACCTTCATCCAAATCCTTGGAATCTGTGAATGTTGCCTTCTGTGGATTATCTGTGTAGGGCCTGGACATAGTCAGAACTGTCTTTAAAAGAAGGCAGTAGGCGAGATTTGATGGAGAAGAAGGCAATGCAACAACCTCAGCAGACAGAGATTTAGAGGGGCTACACTGCTCACTCTGAATGTGAAGGGACAGACAGGAGCCAAAGAACACAAAGGAGCCAGCTCTTAAAACAGGACAAAGAAACCAATTCTTTCCTTAGATCTTATGGAGGGAGTATGGCCCATCTGACACCTTGATTTTAGCCTAGCAAAACTTATGTCAGACTTCTGATCTCCAGAATTTTAAGAAAACAAATGTGTGCTTAAGATAATAAATAAATGAGTAAGATAGTAAATGAATATTACCACAAAGCTTGAATAATTGGTTACAGCAGCCACAGGAAAATCATCCACTTCCCTGCCACCCCAAAATAAATTACAAATGAAATTCTCATTCCTGCAAGAGTGTGTGTTCTTCCCCTTAGAACAAGGCTGCAAGCACAGTCACACAAATTTTAACTTGGGGGTTTTGTTTTCTAAACTCTATGTTTGTTGCACATATTATTAACCAGACTTACTTTAAAACATACAATAAAATTGTCATTTACAGAGAATGTATTCTCCATGCACTTGTCAGTTTACAACTCTAATTTATAAAATATCTCTTAAAGATATGAGTTTGCCAGATGACTGAGTCTATCCAATTTGTGTACCAACTTGCTAATTTTATTTTTTTATTTTCAGGAAATCATTTCCTTTCAATGTGGCCCAAAATTTGAAAGACATGACAAATTTATTATACTCCTCATAAAATAGTTCTGCTTGTATTTTTATATTTTGCAAGTATTTCATAGTAAGGAAAATATTTTATGATATTTTCAACTGTGTAAGGTATTCATGAAAAGGAATATTATTATAACTAAAAACACAGCTCATTTATACAGAGGAAGCTTAAACCATTTAGTCATTCTGTTCATTAATGTGTTCTATCTGTGTCAAGATCCAAATCTCTGGCAATTAGTTACTTTGCTAGACACTGCCCAATGTATCAAGACCTGAATTTTATACCTAACAATGACATAAATTTGGAATAGCAAGATTGGTTCATACTACCAACCAGATCAAAGATGCCAGAGATGCTGGCACTAATAGATCATTCTGGAACTAAAAAATCAATTTATTTTATATTAAGAAGAGTTACTTTTATTTAATGCCAAATACTAAGTATGCATGATATAACAAAAATATCTTTCCTATTTTAAAAATTACAAAAATATTGTAGAGGGCACGGATTGCATGGAGCACTGGGTGTGGTGCAAAAATAATGAATACTGTTATGCTGAAAAAATAAAAAATTAATTAAAAAAAAATAAAAGAGCAACAAGGAAAACCCAGCCAAGCACACACACAAAAAAAAAATTACAAAAATAAAACATTGACAGAGATTAATAAACTTCTTTCAGGAATTTGAAATTAGGTATGCCTCATTTAAAATAATATGCTATTCCTATTAGATAACAGTATGAAGTCATACCTGATAAGATTTATTAAATCAAAGTATTTCAATTCCCGGCTCCCTCCCCTCTTTTTTTTTTGCTACTCATTAATTCTTTGGTAGATAAGAATGAAATAAAATGGGTTCCCAGACCCACTATCCCATCAGGCCATGAGAACTGAGGATTAGTTAATTAAAGTGCAATTTCGATGTGGATGCCGTCCAACTGAGGCTTGGGTGTTGCTCCACAGCCACCAGACGTGTGGGCGTCTCTGGATAATACTCATCATAAAGTTCAGGAAAGTCTTTTTATCAGAAATGCCTCCTGAAATTTAAAGATATATTTTGTTATTTTTAAAGGTGCTGGAGAGAAAATGCATTATTAATTCAGTCTCTTCTATTTCCTTGGAAGATCACAATTAAGTGGAAAACTTACCCAAGATTTTACTAGAAAGTGCATTTTGGGTAAGTGTTTCATAAACATGAACATCTAATTTAAGTGTCTGTGCAGGGCAACCCCTGTTCTAAGCATCACCAATGGCTTCTCTCTGTTTTAATTTTCAACCCCTCTGATCCAAGGATGGGATTCTCCCATGAAGAGTTAACAAGGTAGACTTTTAAAAATGAAACTCCTGTAAAATCGCTATCAGTAGACATCAGCCACAATCCTGAAACAAAAACTCTGAGATTTCATCCCCAAGTGGGGATTTCCTTTCATTTGAATCAGAAATAGCTTCACCATTCAATTGAGCACCAAGTGAAAATTTTCAGAAAAACCACCCACTTTGTTTTTCAGTTACATTACATGGCTCTTCATTTCCACCTTTCAATCCTATAGGGCTCTTCAGTGCCAGATGCCTGCTAGAGAATTTCTTTGCCTGCTCTTGGCCCAGTCAACCTGGCATCCAATGGACTCCAGCCAGAAGTGCTCTGGAGGAGCCACACTTTATCCCAAATACTCTTCTTTGTTATGGATAAGGGTGTCTGACAGTGGCTGTGTTCCTGAGTGACATTAGCTAAGGGCTTCTAAGGTAGTGCTGAACAGGGCAGCCACTACCAATACTAAAAAGCAAGTGACTGTTATTCAGAGAGCTGGGCAATCAAGGGGCTGCCATTTTGTTGTTATTGTTATTTGTTTTCTGTTTTAATCATGACCTGGGATTCCAAGGATGTTTCCTTCTTATTAATTTCTACTACAATTCAGTCTACTAGCTTGAACTACTACTTACAATAGTTCTTTACTGTCATTTGCATTTTTTAAATAGCATAATCCCAAAATCTCAACGAAGTTGGGAACCTTTTTAAAACCAAAATAAAGTTATTGTATAAGCCACACTTAAATAAGCCAAGATGTGCTCCAGCAGCATAGTGCACAGCAAACTTGAGTTCACACAACAAAATAAATGTTACAGAGTCAGCATGTGTCTGCCACGTGATGAAGTCTCAGAACAGAGCAAAGGCCTTTTTGCACAACTACAGTCAATGTCCAAGAGGATGCACACCACAAGGGATCCCCGCTCTCCTGAAGGAGTGGCTCTGAGTTGGCTTTATAAAGTTTTTAAGCTGCAGTTTGTCCTCTGGCAGGCTGAGTGACAGGAGTTTGGAACAGGTCTCAGATACATTGTCCCACCCCTTTCACAGGAAGCACATTAGTGACACACTAAATGTGGTTTCTAGCTGCAGGTAACGATTGTAACACCAGCAGGACACTGGCATGGCCAGTCTCCACAGTATCCTGGGAAAGCTGAGCACTCCAAACAAGACTCCACACTACTCTGGGCTCTCTTATTTAGTTTCTTCCAAGTGGTGAATCACTTACTTCTGACTATCATCCCCAAGAGGGTGGGTGTGTTCAAAGGCAGGATAGCTTTTTCTAGAACAATCCTTGGGCTGTATGGCATGACTGTGAGGATAAGCATGAGGCTTATTGTCTCAGGGGTGCTGGCTGTTTTCCAATTTGGGGCTGAGCATGGTTACAGCACTAGGCAGTGGGAAACACCAGAGACCCTGACAGTTTTGGTGAAAGGAGGCTGCTTCAAGGAAAGAGACCACAAGAGGTCTAGCTTTCCTCTAGGCTAACCTTTCTGGAAGGTTCTGTTCATCATTCCCCATGTCCCACTTAAATGGACTGTCAGTGCACAAGTGTCCTGTGTAAATGAAGGGTCTGAGTCCATTGCAGAGGTTATTTTCTCCTGCCCCTGCCCCATGAGAATCCTCTCTGCTGGTGCACAGTGAGCGTGGGGTCTCTGCTGGACAAGACCTGGGGTTCCTAACTCACTCTCAAGCTCTCAAAACCAGTCAGAAGTCTTTTTTTTATTTTTATTTTTATTTTTTTTTTTAGAAGTCTTTTTTTTTTTTAAAGATTTTATTTATTTATATGACAAAGAGAGATCACAAGTAGGCCAAGAGACAGGCAGAGAGAGAGGAGGAAGCAGGCTCCCTGCTGAGCAGAGAGCCCAATCGGGGCTCAATCCCAGGACCCTGATACCATGACCTGAGCCGAAGGCAGAGGCTTTAACCCACTGAGCCACCCAAGTGCCCCAAAACCAGTCAGAAGTCTTATGGATGACAATAATGAGGTGGTGTGACTTGACTTGGCCACAGGGCTAGCTGGAGGTCTGGCTTGTCCCAATGCTCTCTCCCTCATCCCTGGCCAAAAAGCTCACTTTGTCAAATGCAGATGGAAGTATGTAGGCCCTGACTGCAGATGACTGGCCTCTGTGAACGATGCAGAGAGGCCATCAAAGGTGAGCTCCCTGTGGTAGGAGAAGCAAAGGGCCATAGAGAACAGGAAAATCATCTCCTCCTCGTCCTGAGAAAGAAAACAGGATTCATCTGCCCCAAAGGAAAGATGGTTCCTGGATGTCAGGTACAGGCAGAGCAACAGGAAGTGGACAAATAGGGTGCTTCAAAATCTGGCAAGTAGTTAGTAGGGATCAAGAAGTGAACAAGGAGCAGATTCATGACTATGCCTGATTACACTTGAATTTCAGACTTTTGTTAAAAAGATTCTTATCCAGATTATGATCCTTAGTTAACAAATCTGTAGGTGAGGCAGAAATTTATTTATATAAACAAAGACAGGCCATCAGCTAAGGAGTGAGCCCTAATGGCCAATTCACAACCTTGCTCGTGGTATCAATGTTAACCAGCATCTGGGCTTTAGCCATACATACACAGATAGCCACTGTGGGTCATCAATATACGGTGAGTTCTGTTTTCTGGATTATCTTCAGTTTTGATTCTTAGGGTAACATTTTGAACTGAAAGGCCTGGCTGAGTGAATGGCTCTGCTTGAAGACAAGTATTACCCAGACAGAAAAGCCAAGAGAAAACCTAGTTAAAAGCCTCTCTGAAATTGCTGAATTCTGTAACAATCTCAAACTTAACTGAGGCAGGGACAAAAGCATGAAGGAAAAGGCTGGTTGGGATCCCAAGAGGGCCTGCAGGCACCCTGACTTTTACAGTGGATCTGTGGACTCCTTTTGCTAGGAAGACCTAATAGCTTCACAAGGTCTGGCCAGGGTATTCTGGCTTGTCACTCAGGTGCTCCCAGGAGAGGCTGATGGTGTCCTGAGTATTTAAATATTTGCCAGTGTCCCTTTGGGCATGAAGACAGTTTGGTCCCTAATCTAATCAATGGAAATGTGATTTGGGCTCTTGAAGGCACAGGAACTAAGAGTGACAATGCATAGTACTAAGGACACTGCATCAGAATAATGCAGCTTTGACGAGCAGAGGGCCTATTGCCCAGAGTTGCACAGATGACCACCAGCTTTAGAGCAGCTGCTTTTTTTTTTTTTTTTTTGAAGCTATGGAAAATCCTTTGTACTGTAGATCACAGACCATTTCATACTTTTAAAAAATCTCCACTTAGAGGAGTGCCTGGATGGCTGAGTGGGTTAAGCCTCTGCCTTTGGCTCAGATCATGATCTCAGGGTCCTGGGATTGAGCCCCACATCGGGCTCTCTGCTCAGCAGGGAGCCTGCTTCCCCCCTCTCTCTGCCTGCCTCTCTGCCAGTTATGAACTTTCTCTCTGTCAAATAAATAAATAAAATCTTTAAAAAAAAAACTCCACTTAGATATAAAGAGAAGAGCATTAAAATGGTGAACTGAAGATTAAGTACACAATAAAACTAAAAATAAGTTTTGAAGTGAATTATCAAGAAATAAAATGTTAATAAAGTCAAGTGGTTGTGTTATGGCACGTGAAACTGACTGTGGTTTTGCATTTTGAACAACTGTCCTGATGATATTAACATTAACTCATATATAACTTTAGAAAGGGAGTCAGCAGGAATGAAAAAAATGTTTAGTTATGCATATTAAGTAATGATCTGGCGATATGGTGAAAGTAGACCTTTTATTCACTAACAACATAATAATCACAAAATCTGGATTGGTCTAATTACTTAATACTCCTGATAAAATTGCAATGATATTCACATTATAATCATAAAATTACACTGAATTAGAGCATAAGAAGTTATAGATGAAGGAGTGTTAGACATCTGGTGATTACACAAAAATATAAAAGGAATTTTCAGTGTATATTCATGCTAAGCCTATCACTGTTATTTACGAGTTTTATGGCAATAACTCATTTGATAACTCAGACTAAAATTAGCATATGTCCACCTGCATTGTTACATTTAATCTTTACTATCCTCACATTGTAAACAATCTCTTTATTTTCCCAAATATTTGACAAAGTTGAATTGGAATGTCTGTTTCAAAATCCCATTTCTTTGCCTTTTAACAAATGTCTCTATGTTAATCTCCAACCTTATTTCTACTCTTTAGTCTTCATGTAAATAATAAAAACTGCCATTACCTCTAAAATGGGAAATATGGGAAAAGTATAATGTTTAATTAAATGCAGTTAACATTTACCAAGTTTACCAAAAAAAAAAAAAAAAAAAAAAAAAAAGGAGGAGAAGGAGATGGAGGAGGAAAGGAAAGGAAAAAAAAAAGGAAAAAAAGAAAAAGTTCTTGTTCTCTCCTAGGATTCTTAATCTAGTTTGCCAGAAATGTGTGTATATAAATTTGGGTTGTGAGAATGCTGGAAATAGGCACTACAGACGAAGTGGAAATAATATTTATATTCATGTCAAAAGTGCTATTTACTCACAAGAGAAAAAAATAAGTTACAAGGGATTAAAAAGTATTTTTTTATATTAGGCAATGTGGTAGTTACCTGTTGTGTTACCTCCCACCATTCATTCTACCTTCTGCTAAGGATTCCCTGAACAAACACACCTCTAATCTCTCAGGGGAGGCACATGATTAATACTGAACAATACATCATATTCCCCTGCCACAGTAATTTGTTTAGTGAAACACAGGTGATCTAATTAAATGTTGAGGCACTAAGTTGTCATGATATGTTTGAAGAAATGTTGGGAAAAAACACATTGTCTGCTTTTGTTAGACTTGACAAGGAAGATTATACTGCCTTTTTCCCCAATATGGCACCTAAAAATGAAACTAACTTAGAGAATACACAGCAACCAGGAGCTGCAAAACAAAAAATCTCATAAAATAAAATTTCTAGAGAACAATTAACCCAACTTTAGAATCAGATAATACAAACTAAAAAAAGTCCAGTAAATTGGTATGTTCATTAAAATATATTATTAAAACACAGGAAATAGAGCAAATGAACATCTTCATATATGGGCAGGAGCATGAATAGTAATTCAGGGAAATGAATGGTGTCTCAAAATGCAACTATATTACAGACATTAAAAACTTGCATGTGATTAGAGCTATCAAAATTATGTTATCTATAGTTATAGTTATGAAGAATAATTATAAAGAAAACATTGTAAGCACAATAAAATTTATTAATACACTGGCCCAGCAGTAAACAGAAAACAAGGACTCTGATGAAGAATGTTATGACAAATGTTCCCTGGTGATGGTCACCTTCCTTATCTAAGTCTTTAATGTGAAAGAAAATCTGGACACACTTCAACATGAAATTTCCTTTGGCACCAAAACCAGTGAACTATATAACAGATAAATTTATTGTGGCAGTTCATTTCTCCATCAATTTAAATTTCAAAGGGAAAGAGCATGAAAATTACACTACTCATGGTTCACTTCCATGAATACAAAGCATTGACATTTAAGAAGAAATATATTTGAAATAGGGAATTAGGAACTTGAGGCATGGGCTTTACAGTAGGCCTCTTAATATAGCCAATATTGGCCTCTGGAGACATCAAATGTAACTTTAACATTTCTACCACAGCAATGCTACCTCTACTACAATCGGAAAGGCATGGATGTTAGGAACACATGAACTTAATTTCAAATGGATTAGCAACTGAGAAGTAAACATGTGGTACACATAACACAACAGATAAATTTCAAAACATTATGAAAAATGAAAGAAGCCAGGTACAAAGACTATATGATATTTGATAACATTTATATGAAATGCCTAAAAAACAAAACTGATATTGTGAAAAGCTAAGCATTGTTTGAATGCACAGGGGATAGGGCTGACTCTAAAAAGGTACTGAGAATTCTATACGGTAAAGAAACATGTCTACCTCACAACTGTGGTGGTGGTGATTACATGATATGTATTTGTCAATCTTCTTGAATTGTATCCTTAAAATTGGCAAACTGTATTGTGTTTCAACTATATCTCATTGGCAAAATGAATTCAAAATTACATTAAAAGTAACATATACCATTCTTAAGCAGGATTTATTTCAGGGATGCCAGGATGGTTCCACAACCACATATTAATCAATGTGATATACCAATTTAACAAAACAGGAAATAAAAATCATATAATCATCCCAATACAGAAAAAGCATTGGAAAAATTCAACACCATTTATGATTAAAAAAAAAAACACTCAAAAAAGTGCATATAGATGGAACACACCTCAACTTAATAAAGGTCATATGATAAGCCACAGCTAACATTATAGTATTTTTTTTTAAGATTTATTTATTTGACAGAGAGAGAGACAGCAAGACGAAGAACACAAGTGGGGCATGAGGGGAGTGTGAGAGGGAGAAGGAGGCTTCCTACTAAGCAGGAAGCCCCATGTGGGGCTTGATTCCAGGACCCTGTTTTGTGACCTGAGCTGAAGGCAGATACTTAAATGACTGAACCACCCAGGGGTCCCTATAGTATGGTTAAAAGCTGATAAATTTCCTCTAAGATCAGGAGTGAGAAAATGAGGCCTAACTACTCTTAACACTTTTATTCAACATGATATTGGGCATCCTAGACAAAGCAATTAGGCAAGAAAAGAAAAGAGGCATCTAAACTGAAAAGAAAAAGTACAACTGTCACTATTTGCAGATGACATGGCATAACAAAGGAAATACTAAAAATTCCACCCCAAAATTGTTAGAACTAATAAATGAATCCAGTAAAATTATAGGATACAAAATCAGTATGCAGAAATCTGTTGTGTTTTTATAAACTAATAATGAAATACTAGTAAGGGAAATTAAGAAAACAATTCTCCCTGTAATTGCACCAAAAAGAATAAAATACTTAGAAATAAATTTAACCGAGGAGATAAAAGACCTGTACACCTGTAAGACACTGATGAAAGAAATTGAAGACAAAACAAAAAATGAAGAGATATTTCAAGCTTATGGACTGAAAGAATTTATATTATTAAAATGTTCATGCTACCCAAAGTAATCTACAGATTCAATGTAAACCCTATCAAATTTCCAGTAGAATTGCATTCTAAAATGTGTATGGAATCATGAAATAACCAAAACAAAAAAGATAAAAGAATATTTTTTATCAAAGCAGAATAGAAAAAAGTGTCATTTTAGAAGGTCATAAAAACATAAAATAAGGGGCGCCTGGGTGGCTCAGTGGGTTAAAGCCTCTGCCTTCAGCTCAGGTCATGATTCCAGGGTCCTGGGATCAAGCCCTACATCCGGCTCTCTGCTCAGCAGGGAGCCTGCTTCCTCCTCTCTCTGCCTGCCTCTCTGCCTACTTGTGATCTCTGTCAAATAAATAAATAAAATCTTAAAAAAAAAACAAAAACATAAAATAAAATTCTACCAATTAGACCTTAAATTTTAAAAAAAGACTTTTTTTACAATGAAAGACTTTATATAAGGTTAAAACAAGAAAATCCTATTGAATTTATAAAAATAATTTAAAAATATAATAATACCATGTGTTGGCAAGAATATGGGGAAATAAAAACACTATGTCACTGGTGGTAGAGAATCCATGGAAAACATTGCTAATGGATCATATACTGTAACAACAGCCAAAGAAATAAAATATATTGCTTTAAATATAGATATATATAATAAATACATAAGCACATTCCTGGGATGGATATAGAGAAATTTGTGTTGTCAGATGGGGATAATATTAAAAAAAAAAAAAAGGAAGGGGTAATTAGCTTAGTCTCTATATACCACAATTTATTGCCTTTATATTCTTAAAATATATGGTAACGTACTACTATTTTTAAAATATGGATGGAAATTGCACTGGTGCTTTTTCCATGTTAGATACTTTTCTGCATAAAAATATTTAATGATTAAATGTTATTTTCCAAATGTCTAATTCTTATACATTCATGGCGAGAAAATGATGGAGAAAAAGTGGTTCTTTATTTTTCTAGAGCACACAAATTTATATTTTGAAATTCATGGAAGAAAAGCAGAGTTGATTCATCAAGGATCAAGAAAAACATTTCCTTAGGAGAAAGTAAAATTACACTATTTTAACTAACATCTGTAATGTGAAAAATATTTTAAGATGAGGGTATGGTCATTATTTTTCTCTGTTCAGAATCAGACAAATTTTTAAGATATACAGAGAATAAAATTAATTTTATTATATTTAAAACACTAAATAAAGAGTAGGTAAACTAAGAGAAATTTGTGAAAACTTTCTTAAAAGCCAATGGACAATAAAAGTCACTGATAAACTACTACCATTGGTTAAAAAATGCAAAGACCTTGCCAAGGAAACCTCTGCAATTAGCAATGAATTCAAAGACAGGATGAGAAAATAATACTACAATTAGAACAAGTCTTTAAAATTTACTGGGACTGGGGTGCCTGGCTGGCTCAGTTAGAGGAGCTTGTGACTCTTTACCTCAGGGTTGTAGACTGGAGGCCCACCTTGAGTGTGGTGATTACTTAAAATTAAACTTTTTTTTTTTTTTTTGAGAAAGAGAGAGAGAGAGAAACAGAGTGCTCACATGCATGAGTGCATGGGACAGAAGGGAGGGGCAGAAGGAAAGGGAGAGAGAGATCATCTTAAGGAGGCTCCACACCCAGTGATGAGCCCAACAAGGGGCTCAGTCTCACAACCCTGAGATCATAACCTGAGCTAAAATCAAGAGTCAGACGCTTAAGAGACTGAGCCAGGCACCCTGAAAATTAAATCTTTTTTTTTTTTAAATTTACTTGGACTAGATACCACTGGAAAAATACTAATAGGGAATATCTTCCAGAAACTAAGTAAATTCATATGGATCTCCTTTCTAGAACTTAATCTAAAGTATTTCCAGAGATTAACATTAATTATTGATTGGTATCATTACTAATAGGCAATCCCAAACAAGGAATGATTAATAATAAATTGTATACAACCTCAACTGAAGTTAGTTTTTCAGTTTGTCCCTAACACATTTCTTCTGTGTTCTGTACATAAAGTTGTCCTATTTTAGCTGAGATGTATAGCCAGCTGCCATCTATTATTATTATTTTTTTTAATCTCTGGTCTCTGTTGTAAGGCTGTACAACAGAGAACACTGCTGCAGTGTTCCTAGTATAGCTGTTTTCTGAATGCTTTCCTATTATAGCCTATAACAATAGTATTCAGGAAACAGAGCTTTTACTGAAGAATAAAAGACAAGAAATTTTCCTTGAACAAGCTATTTAAGTTTTTGACCCTATTTCCTCAACTGTAAAGTAGCAATAACATCAATGACACAGAGTTGTTCTGGGAATCAAACAAGATGGCATATGTGGAGTACATGGCATGTACTGGATGTATAATACCTATTAATAACTTCTCCCAGATTATTACAATCATATGTATATAGATATCTTCAATAAAAGCATGAGAGCTTTCCTTAACTATAACATAGAGGTTTAATTACACATACCACAAAGGGCTACCACAAAGGTCTTTATTACTTTGAACAAATAAATAATTATTTTCTCAAAGAAATAAAGTATTTAAATGACTCAGAATAGTGTTAACACAGTATAAAACACTCCATGAAAAGTAGCTTTATTCCATGAAACCAATTTCATAGCAAGTTTAGTTTGCAAAAATGTAACTTCATATATATATCATGACTACTTAAAATGCAACATAAATATAACATACAAACATCATAAATAACATATAGTATAAGAATGCTAAAAAATAAATAGCCATGAAACAGTCTATGAAAAAGAACACTACAAGAAATTTTTTAAGTTCTATGTGCCCATTCCATTAATTGCTGTACTCATCCTTCACCACCAGAAACCAATGCCCTAAAGCTTGTGTTAACTAGTTCATTATTTTTCTTTAAAGATTTGCAACATAATTAGATATCTTGAAATGATATGTTGGTTTAACATGTTTGCTAACCTTTACATAAGTAAGGGTCATACTGTTTTGTATTCTGCTGTGACTTGTTTTTTTTTTTTTTTTTACTCGAGAGAGAGACAGAGAGAGCACAAGAAAGGGGAGGGGCGAGGGAGAGGGACAAGCAGGCTCCCCACCGAGCAGGGAGCCCTGTGCAGGGCTCAATCCCAGGACCTGATATCATGACCTGAGCTGAAGGCAGATGCTTAACAACTGAGCCACCCAGGTGCCCCTGTGACTTGCTTTTATCAGCCAACATTGTTCCTAAGTCATACATGTGGAGGCATATATGAAGATACTCATTTTCTGTGCTTTGTTTTATATCACATTTAGAACAATAAGTTATGTATCCACTCTTTTGTTTTTACTAGTGCTCTTTATAGTTCTGTATTATTTCTAAAAATGCCACTATGAATATTCCAGTTCATATTTCTTAGTGCATGTATGTAGTAGTTTTTATAGGACAAGGTTGGCAAACTTCCTAGAAAGTGCCAGACAATAATTGTTTTAGGATTTGAGGGTATATGTTCTCTGCCACAACTACTCATTTCTGCCACAGCAGTACAAAACCCACCCTAAATCATAGGCAAATGAATAAGCATGGCTTTGTCCTAATAAAATTTTATTTACACAATGAGACAGATGGATTTGGCTGGAGGGAGATAGTTTGCCAACCCCTGCTCTAGGGTAGGAGCGGTGGCTTGGAATTGTTGATCCAGAGTGTATGTGAATCTTTACTTTGTTGCTTCAGAACAATCTCTTTTCCAAATCATTTCCACCAATTTATATCCTCTCAGGCAATGTGAGAGAGACTTCCTTGTTTCACACTGTCACCAATATTTTTTATTTTTTAGTAAATAAAAATGCATTTTTATTGTTTACTTTATTAAAATTAATTAAAATTTAATTTTTCCAATAGAGTGGGTTTGAATTGGCATACATTGTGGTTTTATTTGTATATTTATAATAATTAATTAGGTATATTTTCATATGTTGATTTGTTATTTATAATCCCTTCCTACGGAAAGCCTATTCATATCATTTGACTGTTTTTTCTGCAGGAATGTTTATCTTTTCTTATTGGTGCACAGAATTATACATTCAAGATCTTACTTCCCTTTTAAGAATGTTTCAAATTTCTTCTTCATTTTTCTGGCTTGTATTGCCATTCTGTATGAATTCCTCTAAGGAACACAATCGTTTAATTTTAATGTGGGCAAAGGCATCAGTCTTCCCTATTATGGTTTAAGGTTTGGAAATGTGTGTGTCATGTTTAAGAGAACATCTCTGTTCAAGCTTATTAGCTATTTCTTCTACATTTTCTTCTAATTTGATGGAAATTTTTGTGTATGGTTTAAAGAAGTTTAATTATTCATTATGCATAACCACCATCTAAGAAACACCTGATAATAAGTTCATCATTTTTCTTTAGATCTGCAATACCACATCATATTTCTATATATGTGTTAGTCTCTTTATAAACTTTCTTCTGTGCTCAGTCTATTTATCTAGTCCACAAGGCTGGACCATAATATCTTAATTACCCCTCTTTTATTATAAAACTTCAAAGTCCATTAAGGTAGTATTATTCATCCTTACTTCATTCTCCAAAATTGTGTATCTATTCATTGACTCTTACACTTCTATATTAGTTGTATGATCAGCTCTTCAAATTCTATGAAAAACCTGTGGGATTCAAGTAGAACTGCACAGTCTATGGACTAGTTTAAAGATGGCTCAAATATTCAAATACAGTCTTCTTATCCATAAATTATCAAGTTTTGACAGGTTTTAAAGGAATTAATCTGGCTTTTGGTATGAGGAATAAACAAAAGAATGGAGTCAAGTGGGCCACCTTGGAACTCCACAGTATTACAGAACAGACTGTGGTAGTAGAATAATATCCCTACCCCAAGAGGGTAATGTCCTAATCCCCAAAACCTGTATATATGTTACCTTATAGGACAAAGGGACTTTGCAAAGAGGTTAAGTCAAGCACCTCAACATGAATAGAGTATATTGGATTATCCCAGTGGGCTTAATATTAGTTATCAATATCCTTACAGGAAGGAGGCAGAAATGTTGGAATGAGAAAAGATGTGACAGTGAAAGAAGAGGTCAAAGAGAAAAAGATGACGAGTCCATGATGCTGACTTTGAAGACAGAAGGAGATTCCGTAAACCAAAGTATACAGGTAAGATCTTGAAACTGGAAAGGGTTCTCCCTTACAGACTCTAGAAGGAATGCAGCCCTTCCAGCACTTTGATTTTTAGGACTTTTGAACTACAGGCTATAAGATAATAAAATTTTGTTGCTTCAAGCTGATAGGTTTATGGTATTTGTTATAGCAGCTATAGGAAACTAATTCAGAATGGGTGGCAAATTGGATTATGAAGTCAGTGGTGCAAGGGCTGAGAACTGGGTGAATTCTTCTTAGAACTTGAAGTGTGAATCAAATATGACTTATTTATTGTTCAAGACAATTCTAAGGTTTAGGGCTTGAGCAACTCAAAAAATAAACTACAATTTATTTTCTGGTATATAACTGATCTGGAAAGAAAGATTAGGGATGGGAAAATGAGTTTTAATTACTTTAAATTTGAAGTGCCTATTTAGATATCCATCCATATAGAAAA
Organism: Lutra lutra; assembly: GCF_902655055.1. Taxonomy (NCBI): domain Eukaryota; kingdom Metazoa; phylum Chordata; class Mammalia; order Carnivora; family Mustelidae; genus Lutra; species Lutra lutra. The sequence continues at coordinate 76,628,727 of NC_062279.1, read as the reverse complement.
ATCAAATTGGCAGGTGAATACAGGAAAGGGGGCTAGAATGAAGACATACATTTGAACATTATCAGTATCTAAAACCACTAATGATAAATTAGACCATACTGAGGGGATAAAGGAGAGGATGGATTATGGAGTGGGTACTAGATAGTTTAAAAGTCAGGAATAGGAAAAAAAAAAAAAAAAACACTACAGAAAAAATGATAATTTTAAACAGGAGGAAAACAGACTTGGTCCTGAATGTCAAATGAATAAAATGAAGGGAGTTATGATAGCAGCCTATGGTGTTGGTAAGTCAGGAATGCTGAAAAAGATAATGACAACTTAGACAACAGTTGTTTAATGGAGTGATAGGAATGACACGTGAATAGCCTGGAATAAGAAAAAGTTGGAGAATAGAAAGTGGTAGTAAATATTGGCAACTTTTTTTGTGAAGTTTCCTGAAAGGTGAAACAAAGAAACAAAGAAGGTAGCTGAACAGAAAGAAAGATAGGGGTATTTCTAATTCTAAACTGACATTGGTCACATAATAATTTAATGCTAAGGAGAATTACGTTAAAAAAAGAGAATTATTTAATGAACTTGGATAGAAGAAAGAGGGTAATTTCATTTGAATATGGAGAAGTCTGGCATATACAAGGAAAACAAAGGAAACAGGTGCTCAAATTCAGTGCTGAGAGACTGTGGATGTTCTCTATGGGTTCATTACTTTCCAGTTTTATTGAGATATAATTGACATGTAACATATAAAATATATAACAGGGACCCCTGGGTGACTCAGTCAGTTAAGCATCTGCTGTCAGTTCAGGTCATGATCCCAGGGTCCTGGAATCAAGCCCCACATTAGGCTTCCTCTCCCACTGCTGCTTCCCCTACTTGTGGATGCTCATGCTCACACACTCTCTTTCTCTCTCTCTCTGGCTCTCTCTCTCTCTCTGTCAAACAAATAAAATATTTTACTAAAATAAAATATATAACATAATGATTTGATATACATATATATGTGTGTGTGTGTGTATATATATATATATACATGTATATATATAATTAAATAATTATCACAGTAAGTTTAAAATCCATCACCTCAAACAGTTTTTTTCTTGTGATTAAAATGTTTAAAATCCATTTCTTACCAACTCTCAAACATAAAATACAGTATTATTAACTATAGTCACCATGCTATACATTACATCCCCAGAACTTATTTATTTTATAACTATAAGTTTGTACCTTTTGACTACTTTCATCTAATTCCTTCAACCCCAACCCCCGCTTCTGGCAAAAAAAAACAAAAACAAAACAAAACAAAAAAAAAAAACCAAACAAAAAAAACCTCTCTTCTCTATTTCTGTGTGAGAGAGAGGGAGAGAGAGAATGTGTGTGTGTGTGTGTGTGTGTGTGTGTGTGTGTGTGTGTGTGTGTGTGTGTTTAGTTTGATTCATTTTCATGAGTGAAACGGGCAAGAAAAATCACCAGCTGAATCGGAATCAACACTGGATGCCTGAGAGAAAAGAAGGAATATAATCATATAGGATAATATTATTGTTACAAAATTGTGGTAAGATTGTTTGGCAGGCATGCTGGGTAAATATGGATGAACACATGACTAGGATTCTGCCAGGTTAGTATGACAAAGAGAGAATAAGTCATGAGTACAATGAGTTGATGTAAGGGTTCATGAAATAAAGTGATAACACATATGGCCAACAGCATCTTATCTCAATAATGAAAGAAACTGAGGACATGAGAAAGTGGAGATACAACAGAAGAATGGTAGAACCAATGAACTGGAGGACTAAGCTGGGTTAATAATTGTTGGGAGTTTGCTTAATAAAAGCTATGAGTTGGAGAAATAGGAGGAGATGGGTAAATGCAGAGTAACTAATTTGAATACTGCATTATGGAGGAAGTGTAGTTATTGGTAATGATATTTACAGGTAAAAGCATAAGTAGCTGAGGTAGTAGAAGACACCACTGAAGGAGAGGAGCAGAAGAACCAATATATTAAATCATTTTTGCGATATTAAAAGTTTCAAGAACTATAACAGCAAAGATCTAAGACCAAATCTTCAAAGACTGGGCTATTTTCAAGAGGAAGATTGGAAAAAAACTGGGGTTATCAAAGTGAAGCCAGAAGACACCTACCAAACTTCCAGGTCTAATAGTGTGTGGGGTTGGCAGACTTATGTGACTGACACTTCAAAGGCAATAGTGCCCTCCAAGGCACAGCAGTTCTAACATGAAAGTGAGCAGAATTTTCAGAGAGGATGTGAGTGATAAAGGCAATGTGTTGATGAAGGGCTTGAGTTCCAAAGTACACAATGAAAGCATTAGTGAGATGTGTAAAATGAGGCTGGGCTCGAGGATGCATAAAGTTGCAAGCATGACATCCTGATGAAAACAGGGCCTGAATGTCTTAGGCTTGTTGTGGTGACCCATGAAAACAAGGGTAAAAGGCATAGTGGGAATCTCTTAAACAGATTACGGTGATAATGCTCCCCTTAGTAGTTTTTTTTTTAAACTGATACTGTAATCATGAAAGAATTAAATTTTTATGGAAAAAGAAAATATGTCAGTGTTGAGAGAAAATTTAATTGCACTGAAATTACAAATTATGGCCAAAGGTTCATGAATAACTAATGCCATTAATTAATTCTAATTTCAAAAACAATGTATTCAAGTTTTATTAAAAAATTACAACCACCTAAAGGTTTCCAGCTAAGTATTAAACTTTACTAAGTCCAATTTTATTTAAATATCTAAATTAGAAGGCCAATAACCTTAATATATCTTTAATATACAATTATCACACTCATTTAAAACTAGATTATATTAAGTCTAAGTAACATACTATTAGCAACTTAACAAACTCAATTGAATTACTCATTAACTGATATACTATTTTGAACTGTGACGATCATTTTTATTTATTTTTGGAATCAAGGATTTTTAATGTTTGGGCTCATTATATTCAGTTACAATAATGCCCTGATAGTTAATGAATGTTTGAGATTCTAGTCTAGACTAAGAAGAGAGCTCATAATGCGAACTGAGTCACCTCATACAAAAGATAAGTTAGCAATAACTATAAAATGCTAATATCTCAAAGAATGTGGGATCCTCTCTGAAACTTAATACAAAAGGGATGCACTCTAATTGTTAGCAGATGATAGAAATATGATTCTGACTAAAAGAAACTGCTTGTTCTTCATGTCATCATTATACTGAGTGCTGACAATGAGCCTCTGCCTGCTCACTTAGCACTAGTTTGCTTTCTAGTGGATTTCTAAATACCATGTGAAAATGCTACCCTAATAGGTTCTAAAATTCTGAGAAATTCTCTATTTTGTCATTTTGTTTCAAAATATTTTGTGGAAGAAGTGTTGATAATTCCAAGGGAAAATATCTCAGGGAATGCTGTTATTCAAAAGTGGTTTCTAAAAGGCATATTAATGCTTAATATGATGATGGAGGCAACCTCTTACTAAGGACATATTTGAAGAGGAAAAGTCAAGCTATTAGAACTCCCTTTTCCTTTTCAGTATCGCTCTGTAAAACCTGCTAACATTTCCAAAATGGATGCCACTTCTGCCCAGAATCTCATCTCTCTATTCTGTAGCATTCCAATATAGTCATGCTTTCAAATTGCTGCCCATCAAAGCAAGTGAGCTTAAATTAATAGCAGATTCAGTATTTAACCTACCCAGGCATTATGTTTACCTTCAGAGGGAAATCAAAGATAAAACAAAATACCTTAGCACCATCTTCCCAGTAATAAAAATACCAATTTCCACATAACCAAAATATACAGGAATTAACCACTAGATATGGAATTTTCAAAACTGTGATGAGGACTACCTAATATGCCATTTATAGTACTATGTAAGACATGTCTTGATTTGTTGAATCTTTGTCTTTTTCAATCTGCTGAATTTATTTAAAACACACACTTTCACTTATATATCACTTGAGCGATAATGGCATTTTGTGTCTTTTAATTCTAAGAAATTGAATCTTGTAAATAGAACTGTTTAACCATGCAAATTTAGTTCAGGGAATTTTCTCACTTAAAACTCACTAGATGACACTGTTTTACCACCTAGAAGGACTTCCAATTATATATACAACAGATTGCCAGTGCTTTTCCTTTCTTTCAAATAAAGGAACTGCATTTTTAAGGCTTTCATCTTTGTAGATTTCTGATTATACAAACTTTAAATGAAAATTGTTAATCTTTTACAACTTGAGAGAAAGAATTTTTTTGGATTGTTGAAGTCCAATATATTTCTTCACTCCTAAGATATGAAAAGTTTCGTGCTTGTTTTCATGTTTTTAAATATTCTAAGCAGTAACCAGTAACAACAACTGACACATGGCCACTTATTATGCACCAGGTACTGTCCTAAGTGTCTTACATATATTAAATAACACTTGCAAGAAAATTTTTTTAAAAAGCAATCAAACATTACATGTCTATTAAGTGACAAAACAGTCTAACTGAGGTGCTGGACCAGGAGTGTGAGCTACTCGCCATAATGAATAAGTACTTATAGATCAAAATACCTCATACTGAACTGATTTTCTCCCAACACAGGAATCACAGTTCAATAATCCATTTATCTCATTCTTTGGTTTTAGCATAGGAAACAAATTTAAAATCAGGATCCACATTAATGACATGTATGCATTAAGGGAAGAATCTGACTATCCAGATTCGATCCCAGTTCTGTCACTTATTGGGTGTGTAACCTTGGATAAATTATTTAACCTCCTAAAGCCTTAAAAATGAGGATTTTTACAGTACCTAATCAAACATTACTCAGCTATTGTCCTATCATGTTATGTAACACAATTCATGAACTGTGACTGGAAATACAGCTCAAGCAGAAAGGAATTCTTTCTGGGTTCCCTCATAGAGCAACTACAAACGATGTATTATTTATAGAGTACAGAAAAAGCCACTTTGATGATAAAGGTATGTTAATCAAAAGCCATATAAATGTTTGTAGACCTCTATCTGCAAAGACAAGTGTAGCTTTAGAGAAACTGATTTGTAGTATACTCTTATAGCTTAAGTGAACAGATTTATTGAGGTTTCTTTTAAGAAGTATTAAATCATTTTGTCAAAACATATAATCACCAAATAAACAGGCTCCCAATCCTCCTCCAAGACAGAATAAGGACAACAATGTATTAAGTCTGCTATATTCTATAGATGTTCGCTTTTTCTTTTAACACAGTCTCGTAACCTTCCCCAACAATTTCTTTCCAATGTGCTCACTAATATTTCTGCTTCATTATGAGTTCACTCTTTAAAAACTTATAAACTCTTCTTTAGATATACAGTCTAATATCCTGGCCTTAACTAGACTAAAATGACCACTTTTTCTACACCCTTTCAAAGCCAACTTTTTCTCTTGTCTTATGAACTTTAGAACGAGGCCATAGGACCAACATCTTCCTGATCAGACCACTTCTCCCTTCTAATCATATTTAAAAGTAAAATCAGCTTTTTTTGAAACTCAGATCATGCTCTTCCTTAACTGTTTATGAAAAAAATACAGACTTCCTATTTACCAAATTTATAAAGATGCACATATCTGGCTTTCAGCATTCAATTCCATAATATTTATTTCCATCCCAGATTATTTCAACAGCTATCCAATATCCTGGCTTCTCCTTACTTTGCCCTAAGCTCCATTGTCCTTTGCCCTCTGCCCACCTCAATATTTTCCTCTCCCTATCACATCCTAAGACTAACCAGAGATTGTCCCAACAACCCAATCACTAAATCAGAAATCCTAATCCCCACCAACCTTTTATGATAACTTACCTTTTTAGCACTTCCATTGTTATACAGAATTATCCTTCTGTGACCTTTCAATCCATTGATTCCTCTTTCTCCTACCTTTCAACATTTTCCTATATTCTCCTCATTACTTAAACAATTTAGATTTTTGTGGTTAATCATTAAAATCGGTACATATTCTCTTCTATTTCTCATCCAGTACTACAGAGAAAGTATCTTTTCTTTTATATAAGACAAAAATTTCCTCTCTGTTCCTCAGGACATCTCTCTCCATCAGCTATATATCCTCTATCTATAGATGATATGAATTATTCATATAGATATGAATTTGTTATCTCCTATGATAAGAATGAGAGGATCCACCAGAGATCCAGGCTTAAAAAACTAAGTTCAAGAAAGAGAAGAATAAAATAGACAAGGCAAAATCACGAATGACATAATTAAAAATATAAACTTCAAGACTGATGGGATGCCTTGGTGGCTCCATTGGTTAAGCATCTGATTCTTGGGTCACCTGGGTAGCTCAGTTGTTAAGCATCACCCTTCGGCTGAGGTCATGATCCCAGGTCCTGGGATTGAGCCACACATCTGGCTGCCTGCTCAGCGGTAGGCCTGCTTCTCCCTCTCCCACTCCTCCTGCTCGTGCTCTCTCTCTTGCTCTCTTCCTGTCAAACAAATAAATAAAATCTTTAAAAAAAAGAAAAAAGAAGCATCTGATTCTTGATTTCAGCTCAGGTCATGATCTCTGGGTGGTGATATCAAGCCCCACATTGGGTTCCATGCTCAGCAGGAGTCTGTTTCAATTCTCTCTCTCTCTCTCTCTCTCTCTCAAATAAATAAATAAAATCTTTTTAAAAAGTGGGGGGTACCTGGGTGGCTCAGTTGGCTAAGCATCTGGACTCTTGTTTCAGGCTCAGGTCATAATCTTGGGCTGTAGGATCAAGCCCTGAATCAGGCTACGAGTTCAGTGGGGAGTCTGCTTGAGATTCTCTATCTCTCCCTCTGACCCTCCCCAACTCATGTGCTGTCTCTTTCTCTCTCTCTCTCTCTCTGGAATAAATAAACAAAACAAAAACAAAAACAAAAAACTGCAAGACTGAAATCTATGAATTTCCAATTTGAAATGACACTTAATTACCTAATACAATAGATAAAATTGCATATATAGTGATAGGTATCATTGTGAAATTTCAGAACTCTGAGTGAAGAGAAGATCTTATGAACTTATGAAGAGAGAACCTGTAAAGAGTAATTTATAAGGAGAAAACTTATAAAATGATTAGGAAGAAAAAATTCATGGAATCATAATTATTATCAATTTCTTTACAGAAAAACTTGAAGCTGGAATGTCTTAAAACTTATAAAGGAAACTTGTCTCCAAACTAGAATTCTAAACCAAACAAAAACACTAATTACACAAAATGACAGAATTAATAAATTTCTAGATGACCAAGATCATAAAACAAATAAATGAAATAAACCACCCATATACCTTTCAACAGAACACAACTGGAAGATATATATTAAACCAAGGAAGTAAATGAAGGAATGGGTGTATGTGGCACCTAAAAAAAGAAGTTCCAACACAGGAGGGAAATAGAACAGTTTTCTAAGGCAATAGTGAAGAAGGATCATAGTTCTGACTAGTAGAGACAAGGCTTGGAGGGGGTGGGGTGGATGGACAATAATATAGACTGGATCAGGCTAAACAGTTGTGATACAGAACAGGGCATGGCTCTTTATCTTTTGCCACTTAAGGCTCCAATTTTCCATCATCACTTTTATGAATGAAATCCACATCATGATGATATACAGTTGAGTCTGAATGATGAGAAATGAATACAATTACATTGAAGGCTAATCCTCTTTTTGAAGCGGTATATTGTCCACATTCTTCTGATCCAGAAAGCTTTTTAAAAGGAGAGAAAACATAAATCTGTCCAAATGAGAGTCTACATTTTTTCATATGTGCAGAGAATGTTATACCACAAGCTGATAAAGTCTTTGAAGAGTAGATCTGTGGAACTGGGATAAAACTGTTGTGACGGAGATTTTATTTCAAATGCTCACTCTCCAATTCCTTTAGAATTTAGTAATTTATGAAGATACCACCTATAAAAACTGAAGACATATTTTGACAAAACATATTTTGATAAAAGCAGAATCTATCTTCATCATCATCTCAGTCCTGAGATTCTGCTTTTGTTCCCTTGTCTGTGACTCATCATCCAATGTTAGTTTTTCCTTGAATATCAGTAAACTTATCCACAGTGAAACACCAGAATGATTTTAGACATTTGAATTTACCTAAGAATGTAAATCATCAACATCAACATAATTTCCCATGTGATCTCTAATGAGTTCAGAGTTTCTGTTTAAACTGAGATAAAGTGTTTTACCAAAATATAGTTGGAGAAAAACCAGTCAGTAATATGAAGTGCAACAGAGGCTCTCCAATTTTGTCTTGATTTCAACTTAAATTTATGTCTTGAAAGCACTGTTTTCTTTCCTCCTCACTGATTAACTGACTTGTTTTTCATTCTGAAATAATTTTCAGCTTCTTATGCATAGTCCCTTGTTTCTGGATGCTCTTTTTTTATCTTCAGCTCATATATGTTTTGTTATCTGAAACCTCCTCACAATTTTGCTAGTTTTTGGTTGGGCTACTTCAATCCTGGTATCTCTGAATCCCACCCCCCTCCTTTTTTAAAAAGAGTTTATTCATTTATTTAAAAGAGAGAGAGAAGGAACAATCAGGGGTGAGGGGCAGATGGAGAGGGAGAAGCAGACTCCCCACTGAGCAGGGAGCCCGATGTAGGACTCGATCCCAGGACCCTGGGATCATGACCCAAGCCAAAGTCAAATGCTTAACCGACTGAGCCACCCAGGCACCCCTCACCTTTCTTGACTGAAAACAAATCACAACTAATATTAATTTATTGTTCATATTACTTTACAGGTGAAAACACTACTGCAGCACCTTTCAATCTAGAATTTTATCTACTTTTTTTATGTTCTTTTTTTCCTCAGTAAAAATGTTTAATGTCTAACTATAAGTAAAATACGCTAAATTGAGTCTTCATTTATATATACTAATGGACACTTATGAGACTGACTATTGTCTGGATCACTCTACCCTAGTATAGTCATATAATATGATACTTTGTAAAGAAGTAAAACATTGATGGTGCTAAACAATAAAAATCTACTTGACCCTATTTGTAGCTTGGGCTGAAACAAATTAAGGCATTAAAACCATATTAATAATTTGTGAAGAAGAAAGAATACCGGATTTGCCATGCATCATTTCACAAGAAGAAAAATTTGAGCTTATAGAGTACTCCATTAATTTCTTTTTGCAAAGTTAAAATGGAAAGTTACAAAATCATAAGAATATGTTCACTACCCAGTGGTTTGTGTTCACATTGTACTTCATCCTCAAATGTCATGGTACTACTGTCCTACTATCCTTTTAACATTTTCTACCATGACAATAATTAAAAGATACTTGCAGAATAAATGTTTACTTAATTAACATGACATAACACACTGTGTTAATACTGCATACAAGTTATCAGTAAATTTTTGTACTCACTTGAAAAAAAGGAATTATCTGAATAGAAATTAGAAAGAAATTACCTATTAGAAATTAGAAAGAAATTTGGTTATGAGGATCTGTAGAAATTTTTTTTACTGATTTTGTTTCCATTCTTTATATTTGCTTATTTGTTTTATTGGAAAACCATATAAGCTAATGAAACCAACAGAATATTCATAGTCATCAATCAGTATATAATAAATATAAAATTTACTCTACAAAGTCATAATCGATATGAAATATGGTGACATTAAATGTGGATATAAAATGGTACCTGGTGGATGAGTAGAGAAATTAAAATTTGTAAGGCAGCATCATTAAAGAAGAGGTATTAGCTAGTTTATGTGTATGTTTCAGGATTATTTAAGGAGCAAGGCAACAGGATCTTAAAACATGAGTCAATACTGAATAGAAGCCAGCTCTAGAAGGTAGTAGAAAGGGGTGGAAGGCTCAAAAGTGACCCACAAGGAAGAGATCAACTTCCTACAGGGCTTGGTAGGGGAAAAATGATACATAGATTTGGTGGCCTCATCTTTTTTTTTTTTTTTATAATTTTTTTTTTATTTTTTATAAACATATATTTTTATCCCCAGGGGTACAGGTCTGCGAATCGCCAGGTTTACACACTTCACAGCACTCACCATAGCACATACCCTCCCCAATATCCATACCCCCCCCCAACCCCCTCCCCCCATCAACCCTCAGTTTGTTTTGTGAGATTAAAAGTCACTTATGGTTTGTCTCCCTCCCAATCCCATCTTGTTTCATTTACTCTTCTCCTACCCCCTCAACCCCCCATGTTGCATCTCCTCTCCCTCATATCAGGGAGATCATATGATAGTTGTCTTTCTCTGATTGACTTATTTCGCTAAGCATGATACCCTCTAGTTCCATCCACGTCGTCGCAAATGGCAAGATTTCATTTCTTTTGATGGCTGCATAGTGGTGGCCTCATCTTTTAAAGCAAAGATGGGGGATTAGTTCTCACAAGTCTTAGTTTACTAATGTATATGACAGGTTCAAAGCATTTAAAATAATGTCTCCAGCTAAAACAATATGTCTGGAGAAATTTAGGTAGTACACACATCAATTCAATTACTATGATTTTCTTAATGTTTTCCCATTAAGAAATGCATATCCCTCATTAGAGTTGTTGTATTCATTTTCCTTCTTTTATGCTTCTCTTCATTAAGATATTAGACTAATGAGAAGAGATGTATTTTACTGTTGATATGGGATTAATTAACTTTTTATTTCCCATACATAACATTTAATTATGGAACCACCATTAACTCGGTTTTGAAGATGGGAAATGAAAGATTATTTGGAGTAAGAGATTTGCCAAGGATCACTCGTTAAAAACAAGAGGAATGAATACCACTGACTTCAGAGATTACATTCTCAACTACCACACTACACTGCCATTGTGTGAGTTTCATTCATATTAACACTCACATTCATACTAATGTTCTTTGGAGCACAATGAAAAACAAAGGATGAGACTGGTGATTATAGATATAAATTATTCATTTATAAACCCTTTGATCTGGCATAAGCTAGGTTCTATGGACACAAAGCTGAAAAAGACTTGATCCTTCTCTAAAGAAGTACAGAGTAAAAACATCTGTGACCATGACAAATACACCTTGTAGACCTCCAACTAAAGGAAGCATGACAGAGGACCCCCAGATGCTACGCTCTAAAATCCATGCTATGCTCTCCACAATTCATCTAATCAACAAGCAAGTGTATTCAAAATACTAATGTAGGCTCCTCCCAATTTTGGCTTAAAGATTCCTCAAAGACTTTGGGAATCTTTCTAAGGCCATTTGGAATGCTTTTACCCAACTTTCTCTTCCTCTCTCTTCCACTTGGGGTCAGTTTTGCACCTCAGTCTGATTGTTTTCCCAAACTTGATTAGTTCCCACTCTAGTTCCTAGTTTCTCATAAGAACATTTCACCTAATATAATCTTTCTATGTTTAACTGGATCTGGATATCTGTCTCTCAGTGAATTTGGACTAACCTAGGATTCAACTGAAGAAAGACTGGTAGAGGTGGGCTTTTATGAGGGTGTGCCTGTATTTATTAATGTTAAAACTAAATATAAATTAGTTTCATGAAAGTATTTTTAGGCTAGGTAGAGCTAATACAACTATCAGGACTGTTTTTTTGTGTGTGTGTGTGTGTGGTTTTTTTTTTGTTTTTTTTTTTGTTTTTTTTTTTTTTTAAGATCAGGACTGGTTTTTGCTTAGGCTTTACCTACAATTCAGAAATCAGATGTTAACCTTGAGCGGAGTTTTTTGATTTATAAGAATTGTCTGTTAAAGTTCAAATGCTATAAGATTTTTTTTCTTTTTAAATATTGCAATTTTAATGTATTTTATTATTGTTGGTGCTGATGATTTTGAGGGAAAGAGAATGACTGGAGCTTAGAATCAAGGTATAAAAAGAGACACTGCTGGGGTGAGTAAAGTGTCAGAGCCAGGTATCAGATTAAGGATAGAGGAAGTTCCACGAAGTCAAGGGATTTCCTCCCCAAAAATGGGTACTGTTATATCAATTTTTAGATATTGATATTAACCAGTTTGTTAATATTTCAAATCTCCTAGTGAAACACATTTAATGAATTAGGTATGTGCCTGATTCCCAGATTTCTATAGATTAATCAGCTTTTGTATACCCACTTCTCAATTTAAAACTTGATATATAATGGGTAACAGCTATTTGTTTTAACATTCATTCATTCATTCATACACATAAAAAATATGGTAAAATTTTCTTATAAGAGCCAAGGACTATAGAATTTGAGGTTTCAGCATTGGATTAAAAAAAGAAAAAAAAAAAAAAAAAAAAAAAAAAAACAAAAAACCCTGACCTACTGAAGCTCACATTCCAATAAGAGGAACTAGTTAAATGAATAACTGAACATGAAATATATTATACTGTGAATGCTATGAAGAAAAATAAAGTAGATTAAGGGCTCAAGAATAAGTGGGAGTGAGGAGAGGTGCTAATCAAAGAGGACTGTAAGGAAAGGCAGAATGAAAAGGATGCCATTTGAGTAGAGACCCAAATAAAACTAATGGAAAGAGCCATGCATATATTTGGAGGAAGAGGGTTCCAAGCTGTGGCAAGAGTGATTTTAAAGACACTGTGACAGAAGTAGGCTTAGGATGCTTGACTAATAGTAAGGGTGCCAATGTGGCTGGATCAGAGTGAAAGTGTGTTGAGAAGCAGGAAATAAGATTATACCTATGGCCAGATGCACAACCAGATGGGGTCTTGCATGCAATCATATTGAAAATAAAGAACACTATTACAAAATGTATTCTGGCAATTATTTGCCAGAAATTTAAGTTAATGTTAGTAAGCTCCTAACCTCTTTAATAAAATGTACCTCTTTCCCAAATTACCATTTTTAAATGAAACATTTCACAAGCTTCATCTGAGACCTGTCACATTGTTAATAAAGAAGTCTAATCTTTACAACCTGGCACATTCAGCTGGACTGATGTAGTATCTAACAATCTGGTATAATTTAGTTAACAGCAGTGCTCTCCAATAATATGCTACCCTTGGGACAGTCTGATATTTGAACGGTTCCAAATTTAACTATATCTAGTGAATAATTTAATGTGTTCAATGAGAGTAAGTTGGTTATCCAAACAAATGGTTTCAAATTTAGGAAAAATGTTATTTAGAAAAAGTGTGTTTGTATAAAGCATTCTAACTTAAAGGTTACTGGTGTCTCATCTAGTAGTTTAGATAATTGCGGATATATTGATATACAAGTAAGAGAGCCTATAAAAATAATTTTTAAATTCTCTCTGAATAAAATGGATTTAATTAATTAATATTTTCTAGAGTATATCCAGGAGTAATATAAAAAATCCTTTATAGTGTTTACATTATTCCAAAGAGTTCCATGACCTTAATCCTTGATTTTATCAAAAATATTTAATAGTTCTTTAATAGCACACATGTACAAAGTATCTCCAAAGAAAACACACTTTAGACAATATTAATTATTTGCCTCAATGGAATATATTATCTAACTGAAGATCACATAGGCCTTTGTCTCTATTTAGCATGAATAAAAATATTTTTTAAGTTACTTCTCTAAACAGCTTCAAAATGGTTAACACAATATGTACAACATTGTTATTTCTATTTTACGTAACATTTTTTTACGAAAATATCAAGTTGTTTAGAGTAATATCCCAAGTCAGACTATTTCACACTTTAAGAGAGGGTTAAGGCATCTTGACTGATACTAAGGAAGTTTGTAACCAGGAAAAAATTAGGTTAAGAATCTAGTTACTTGATTTTGCCAGTTTTATAAAACTGTTGATCAAGAAAAGACTATGAAGCAACCAAAGCATTTATTTGGGGTCTTAGGTATTCCAATATTCTGGAGACAAAAAATTGACCAAAATTGCAAGTGTGCTCCCAATTGCTGACAGGGAGTTCAGGGTTATAGGGACAAAGTCACAAGATTACATAACTTATTTTAAAAGATTTATGAATGGTGCTGGAGGAGTTTGAACTGGCTATATAATACACAATTGGATTTAGCTAACTGATATTACCTTATCTCTAATTCAGTCCAAAGCAGAAGGATATATTCCAGGAGGTGTCATGGTTGCAACTGACAAGTTACAATTGACAAAAGTCCAAAGCTCATGGGCCCTGCTTTCTCAGTGTCCTTCCAACTCCATTTTGAATGGTACCTTACCAATGCTAACTTCATGTTGAATCTTCTTTCACAAAACAATACCTATACCTCCTTAATGCCAATCTTAAACCAGACTCTGATGGCTAGACTTCAGCACATAATTGGAGGAAAAGAATTTTCATCAAAGTAGTTTATTTCATATTTATCTTTTTCTTTTACCTTGAGGGCTTTTTTTTTTTTTAACTTTGTAAGGCACTTTTAGGATACAATTAAGTTTACCAACTTATCTCACATTACCATAATCTTCTGGTTAATTAGACAGTTTTGGCTTAAAGTAGATGTGTTTACTTCCTTTGATAAAGCATGTAAAACTCTGCCACAAAGCCTCATCAGTATATAATAAAGATCCTAAAAGCTGGCTTTGATAACAGAGAGAAAGAATATGAGTATGCAGCAGGATATGACCATAGGTTTAAATAAAATAAATGAAAGAAAGAGTATGAAGAATGGTAGATGGTGTGACTGATTTAATTTTATAGCTTGACTTGTGCTGAATATTTTGAGAAATATCAATGACTGACTATCTAGTTAGCTAGTCAACCAAGTATTTCTTTATGTACTTACATATTTTGGTGTTAAAAGGTATTTTTCAGTATGGTAAAGAATACTTTCAAAAGAGGAAAATTAGTGGGGCACCTGGGTGGCTCAGTGGGTTAAGCCTCTGTCTTCGGCTCAGGTCATGATCTCAGGGTCCAGGAATCGGGCCCCACATTGGGCTCTCTGCTCAGAGGGGAGCCTGCTTCCCCCTCTCTCTCTCTGCCTGCCTCTCTGCTTGCTTGTAATCTCTGTTGGTCAAATAAATAAATAAAATTTAAAAAAAAAAGAAAATTAGTAATGCTCTCCATGCAATCCCTTACCTTGTATTTTTTCTCATTGTGAATCAGGATACTATAGTATCTTTGGAGTAAACTGGAAGCATCTCTGTGTCTGTGTGTGTGTGTGTGCGTGCACACGTGCACGTGCGCACACACACACACATATAGACAGACAGACATACACACAGAACAAATGGAGAATGTCAGATAAGGAAATTAAACAAAAAAGACATGTTATCGTCTAGGCAGTGATTTTAATGCATTCAGGATAGAGGATCTAAGGAGCTAAGAGAGGAGTATTAACATATTTAAGGTTGGGGGTGAAGTAACAAAAACTATGATTTATAGAACGATCAGTGGATAAAGTCAAAAAACTATTTACCTTCCATAAAAGTAATACTTAAATAAAATATCAATTTTGTATTCCTCAGACCTAGAAATCTTGTAAAATGTAGGTTTTTCTGTTCCTATTATAGTAAGTAATAAGGACTAAAGAACAGTGATTTAAAATAATAACCCAAGAATTTCTGCTTTGGTCCAAAATAGATTAACAGGGGTCATATTTACTCTCTTACCTGAGCTCTAAAGAAATCGGACATCAGACAGTAGAAGGCAGCAACCCCTGAAAATGAGAAAATAAATAAGTTAATCCTTATGGTGGCCACAGTTCTTTGCCTGAAGAAAGTTTCAACCTGCAGCACAAGAAAGAGAAACCAAGGTAGAGCCAGATGGTCTCCCTGTGTTAACAAGATTGATCTGGAGGTCCAAGGAAGTGAAGTACGCTAGAGTTTGCAGGTATGGTATTGGAGAAGAGAGAACAGCATATAGAGACAACCTCAGAGATATACAGAAGGTCCTACTTGAGTATTCAGTTGAGGATTTATCAGCATATATGTGTGAGAAAACTCCTTAAAGTCTGGGGAAAGAGCCACATCACAAAACTGAAGAAAAGAATAGCTGAAGTTCACATAGGCCAGACTGGAAAATCTCATAATTGAAGGACATTAGTTAGACCACTAGGAGGGTATTGCCTCAGCAGTGCAGAAAATTAATCTTAGACCAAATGCTGCTCAGATTCTACTTAGCTGAAAGTAAAAACGAGACCAAAAAGGACCAAAAATTTCCCAAATAACTTAACTACCTCCCAGAACAAAGCCCAGGAATATTTTTAAAGCTACGAAAATATCCAGCACCCAATAAGGTAAATTTTACAACATCGGGAATCCAATAAAATATTATCAAGTCTCTAAAGAAGCAGAAAAATACCACCCATGATGAAAAAAATTAGTTGAACAAAATTTTACCCATAAATGACATAATCAGTAGACAAAAAACTAAAACTTTATTAATTTTCAAGAAAGCAAGTTAAGGATACTAAAGATAGACATGGAAGATAATTAAACATCCAAATAGAACTTCTAGATATGAAAAATTATAGTATCTGAGATAAAAAGTATAATGGATAGAATAAGTAGACTAGACTTATCTGAGATAAAAAGTATAATGGATAGAATAAGTAGACTAGACTCTGCAGAAAAAAAAAGTTAGTGAGCTTTAAGACAACAATTGATACCACCCAAAATGAAATACAGAGAGAAAAAAACACATACAAAAATAAGCAGACCATCTGTGAACTGTTTAGCCAAATATATGTTAATTCAAATCCTACAGGGAAACAAGCAAAAGCCAATTATATCAATAAATAATGACCAAAATTTGCCCAAAATTAATGAAAACTATAAACCCACAGATCCAAGATGTTCAACTATCCCCACATGGAAATATGAAAAAAAAATTACACAAAGACACAGTTTAATCAAATGGCTTAAAAACAGTGATAGAATGAATAACTTAAAAGCAACCAAGGGAAAAATATGAATAAAAGAAAAAAAAATTAAGATGAGACCAAATCCTAGTGGAGCAATATCTTATAAAGTACTGAAAAGAAAAAGTAAATGAAACTGTCAAATTGTCAACCTAGAATTCACTGCCCAGAGAAAAATCTTTCAAAAATGAAGGTTAAAGGCTTTTTCAGACATGCAGAAGCTGAAAGGATTCATCAAGAGCGGGCCTGCATTACAAGAAATGTTAAGAAAAATCCTCCAGCCAGAATAAAAATGATACCAGATGGAAATAAAGATCTACACAAAGGAATGAAAATCATGGGAATCATAATGATATTGGTATGTATAAAATTTATTTTCTTATTAAATTTCTTTAAAACAATATCATTATGACTTATGGCTTTTTGATAAAACACAGCAACTAACGTTTCTAGAGGTAGAAATATGCCTATTTTAAAACAGTCAAGAAAGAGTAGCTATCTCTCAAAATCTCTCTCAAGATCCCATCCTCTTTCATCAAACCACCTAAAATTAGATAGTGGCAAAGTAGAAGGGATGGTATAAATTAAAATGTCATTTCTAGAAACTAAAAATCTCAAGGTATAAAAATAGTAGTACATCTTCTCCAACATCTAATACCTCCTTTTCTACTATGGAAATTAAGAAAATTTTATACTGCTTTGGCATTCTCCTTTAACCACAGTTTATGCCAATCTCCTCCACTCTGGAGTCTTGAGACTTTCTGAGGAAATACTGTCCCACCATGTTTGTCTTGTCCCTCTACCTTACTCATTACCTAATATTATGATTCCTACATTTTTTTAAAAGATTTTATTTATTTATTTGACAGACAGAGATTACAAGTAGGCAGAGAGGCAGGCAGAGAGAGAGGAAGAAGCAGGCTCCCTGCTGAGCAGAGATCCCGATGTGGGGCTCGATCCCAGGACTCTGAGATCATGACCTGAGCCGAAGGCAGAGGCTTTAACCCACTGAGCCACCCAGGCGCCCCTGATTCCTACATTTTTAAGAAGTTGATCTACACTTGCAATGATCCCAAAATAGAGTCTGAGGCTGAAAACATACTTACATTTACTATGATGAATGCCAGAAGCACAACCAAATACCAAAATACAGTTTTATTCAAAACTCAATGAAAAATGGGTCATATTTAATTAATGTGTATGATTTTCCAAAATCAATTAAGACACAGGCAAGATGATGCATACAATATGCATATTCTAAGCTGCCATTTCTCTGCCTCATTCCTAGGGACTCCAGCCAGTCCCAATTCCAGTTGTCTCTATGCATTAATATTAGAGTTATTTACAAAAGCAATCCATTGAATGAAAGAAAACATTACATTAATGAACTATTAGTACAAATATGGTTGTTGGATATAAATCATTATTTTGCTAGACCTTGGCCTAAAGCACCATCTCCTGACATTTCATTTATGTTTCATCATCCATTTGAAAAACACCCTATGAAATTTAATGGAATCATGTTAAAGGCTGTTATCTAGGGCAGTAGTTCCCAAACTTTAAAATGCACACAAATCACCAGAGGATCCTGTTAAAGTGCAGATTCAGATTCAGTGGATATGAGGCGGAATCTGAGGTTCTACAATTGCAACTAGCTCCCAAGTGCTATGGTTGTAGCCAGTCCTGAGACGACACTTAGAGTAGAATGAATCTGGAAGTAAAGTCCCTGAATTTGTTGTTGAGATCTTGAAAGTAGTTTGGTTGATGTAGGAAACCAAACTAGAGTTATCCAATTCTTCGTTGTATGAAATGTTTCAGTACAAAGAAACACACTCAAAGGCGCACACACACACACACACACCCCTTAACTGCTTCAGTGTCTTAAGCTAAACAGCTATAGAGTAATGTGCTTAAGAGCACGGAGATTATTCATACAACTTTTAAAAAATACTTTTTTTTTATAATTTTAAGTTTACAGCAAAACTGAAAGGTAGAGAAATTTTAATATACCACCTGCCCCCACACATGCACAGCCTCCCGTACTACCAATATCCCCTACCAGAGTCATGTATTTATTACAATTTGTAAACCTACATCAACATTATAATCACCCCAAAGGCACGGTTTACACTAGGAGTCTAGTGTTGTACATTCTATGTTTGGATAAATGTACAATGATATATAACCACCACTATAGTAACATGCAGAACATACCACAATCCTCTGTGCACCATCTATTCATCCCCTTCCCACCCAACCCCTGATAACCATGTATCTTTTTAATGTCTCCATAATTTTGCTTTCTCCAGAATGTCATACAATTGGAAACTTATGATATTGTAGCCCTGTCAGATTAGTTTCTTCTACTTAGTAACATACATTTATGACTTTTAACTTTTACTTCCACATCCTGAAAAATGATGATTACATGATAAAATTAACTTTTATTGATTCACTATAGATTAGAAACATAAAAAAAAAAGCAGATTTCAGAGATGTTATATGAATTGGCAAGAATCATTTCCCAGCAATCAACTGTACTTGTTAAATTTTAATAGTACTTAGTATTGTCTCTAACTGGCAGAATCTATATTCTTGGAAAAGATAAATAGCCCTGAACTTTATTGCTTTAATGTATGCCAGATATTCCTTCAAATTTTAACTATCAAAAAATAATATGAAATAAATATATGATCCCCAAATTTAGAGAACTGATACACCATATGTGGCATTTTCTAAGATATTGTCTCTTATGTTAGTGCTCTCTGTTTGCGTTGTAAATATATAGCCTAGAAACTCCATTCCTAGGGCAATTGTAAAGGATAGTAGTCAAAAGAGTCCAAAGAGCAACATCTCCAGTCTGACCATCTTACATAAAACAGATACTATATCTAGAAAACAATAAATTGACACATGTATCAAAATATACTCAGGTTTTGTTTTAATCATATATGGTAAGTGAAAAACATAGAGACAACTGCCTTTGAAAGAAGAATTTATATTTACAGTCCTCAAGAAAAAAGGGTATGTCACACAAGTCAATGTTATAAAGGGAAATACGAGGGACTGTCAAAAAGCAAAAGGAGTAAAGGAGAAAGTACAGCCCGGAGCCTTTTTTGTGGTTTCTGCAGGAAAGAATGGGTTAGGTGGGGTAGGCACATTGTTTGAACAAGTTTAGAACTGGATACTTTGAATTCTTTCAGGAGGAGACAGCAATAGGAGTGGTCTCCAGTTGTCCAGTATATCGCCCTGGAGTAATTTCGGGCATGGGAAATACTGGCTTAGTATGAGAGTTACATAAAGGAGGTGGTTGTGTATATGAATTACTATCTGTAGGAATTAGCTAACCATGGGAACCACAGTCTCTTAGGCTGGCCAGCAAGGACCCTAAGAAATCAAAGCATCATGAATTATAGGGGAAAAAAAAAAAAAAAAAAAACTTGCCTAAGCTCAGCCAGCTTTCCTTGAATACCAATAAAACTTATTATGACCTCAGAAATTATCTTTAGCCACAGATGATTTTGCAGCTGTCAATGCCAAAACAAACCTTCCCTGAATTAAGTTTTATTACTTTATATCCTTGGCAAATAATCATTTTCACTGATAAAATAAAATCAGAATCCCTAGTATGTTCCCATGACCTTTTCCTCACGTCTCTAAGGAAAAACAGTAAATCACACTTTTCAGTCATGTGACTCCTAGAATAAACTTAATTTCAAAGACAGAAAAGAGAAAGAAAAAAAGTCAAACTTTTTGTTCCATCCTAAGGAGAAAATGTTTTCATATAAAACAAGACTTTTTGAGCACATATATTTATAATTATCCTCGTATTCTTTGTAGTACTTTGTATATAATATGATATTCAAGAATAAAAGAATAGGAATCAATTAATTAGTAGAAAATATTTATTTTAATTTACAATAAAACACGAGGGGGGGAAAGGCTAAATGTATGCTATCAAAGTGAATCAATTTTACTTTTTTTAAAGATTTTATTTATTTGACAGAGACAGAGAGAAAAAGCACAAGCAGGGGGAGCAGCAGGCAGAGGGGAGGGAAAAGAAGGTTCCCCACAGAGCAGGGAACCCGACATTGGGCTTGATCCCAGGACCCTGGGATCATGACCTGAGTTGAAGGCAAATACTTAACTGACTGAACCACCCAGATGACTATGAATCAATTTTAATTACCTGGAATGAAATGGACATTTTATGACAAAATCTTGTTTTTCGTAAATGTTTATGCTTATAATTATATATGATGACCATGGTTATATTATCTGGAAATGTTATTTTATTCATTTCACAAACCTTGCTTCTCAGTGTAATGTCATTTTATTATAGTGGGAGGAGATACGTTAGTAATTTTATTTGTCCAACATCATTACTGTACTTATCTTGCCATAGGGAAAAAACAATATAAAGAGTATATGTCCACCATTAATTTTTATGACTTTAAAAACTACCTCCAGAGAAGACTACCAGTAGATAGTATTATGAAGATGAAAATTTTCTGGAAAAAATGAGAAAAAAATGGACTATAACATCTAGTGGCCATGTTTATAAACTATTAAAACCACCCAAACACTATTATTATTAGCAGAATCAGATCTTAAAGATGAATGGAAGATCTACACATTTTCACTATAAAAAAATCTATGTAGGGAGGCCTGGGTGACTCAGTGAGTTAAGTGTCCGACTCCTGATTTCAGCTCAGGTCATGATCTCAGAGTCCTAGGATCCAGCCCCATGTCAGGCTCCCCACAGGGGAGTCTGCTTGACTTTGTCTCCTCCTGCCCTTCTCCCTGCTTCCTCTGTCTCTTTCTCTCAAATAAATAAATCTTAAAAAAAAAAAAATATGTAAAATGGAGTACCTGGCTGGCTCAGTCAGTAGAGCATGTGACTCTTCACCTTGCGGTTATGAGTTCAAGCCTCACGTTGGGTGTAGAGATTACTTATAAATAAAAATCTTTTTAAAATCTACATAATAGCATGACTGGTACATTTATTCAATAACAAATGTAGCCGTTAAGTTACATGTATTCAACAAAGTCTTTTTAAAACTTAATTAGTAGTAAATCTTACCAAATCCTCTTCTACATCATTTGAGGTGTATTTTCCATAATTCCTCAGGACTAGGGAAGACTAACCTCAAAGGATGAAGAAACTCCATTCTGTTTCCTCACAGATATTCTTTAAAAATTAGACTACTTTCATCCATATTATTGTGAGAGTCTTGTAAGAAATTGTTTTGTAGTTCCCAAGCAGATTTTAAGTTCATTATTAAAAATGCTGTGTTTCTGGTGTACATGTATCACACACTGGGATGCATACTGTTCTTACTGGAGGGTATGTATGCATACATATGCATACATATGAGTGTCTGGAAAACGCAATATTTTATAGGAGTCTCAACAAACTGAAAAGTACAGTGAAAAGCACAATTAATTTTCCTGATCATTAACAAGTAAAATTTTTATATTTTTACATAGCATTATCTTAAATTAATTCAATTCTATGTGACATGCTTTCATTGTAGCCTTCATGTTGCTCTTCCTCATGCTGACACTGACCTGATTCTTGAGTGGTCACTAATACTGCTCTTCCAGGAATGAGACATTATTCTGTTTTCATCTCTTCACCAGTATACTCCTCATACTGAGACCTCAAGTGGTGGCCTGTATTATAAGACATGTTTTTAGACTTGCACGTCTGACAGTCCTTACCCTTACAGTTTCTTCCCCACTGCTGAAATAAAGGCAAGTTTATCCAAGAGTTGAATTAGTGTTACCTAAAAGGAAATTTCAATATTGAAATGAAAGTTTGTAATTTATATAGATTACTGAATAAAGCATTTATTGTTTCCAAATTACTGTACCTGTTTACTCATGTAGACTGAAACATATTTACCTATTTATATGTATTTTCTCAGATGTGTGTGTTAGCAAACAGTGTGAGATGATGAGTGGAGGGCTCAATTCACTGGCAACTTGTTGATCTTATTTTAGAATTCTTCTTAGAGATAAGAAATAATCAATTATTAGGTGATCTTGGGTCTCAAAATTATACCATCATTCGCCACTGTTTCCTCAGGTTATTACGAATTCACTGTCCTTTCCTTTCACACATCTTAAAAATGTTTCACATAATATCCAAAATCATATTATAAATCTGGTAATGAGTCTCCAAGATCTGTCATTGTTGGCATGTTGTGTATGTTAAGAATATTCTGATAGTGATTAATTCACCACATAAATATGTCAATAGTTACCCATGACAAAATGAAACTGATTAGATAATTCCTTTTTTTTCCCCACAGTTACAATGGGAAAATTCAACTGTCTAAAACTAGACATTATATATTGTTAACACTTCCAACATCTTTTTAGAGGAACTTTGTTAAAGACAAAGTAGTAGAAAGTAAAAAAGTTTTATGGTGTCCAGGACATTTATGTACTGAAAAGCTTTTTTTTTCCAGTTCAATATTAGAAGCAACAACAATATATAAAATGTGACTCAGAATGAAATTGTTAGGTAACCTAGATAAAGGCATTCTGGTACCATTTGGTAGATGGTTCTAGGCTACTTTACCTAGTGCCACAAATAACCACACCAGCAGGCAAATATACCCTGGTTAGGACAAATCCAGATTACCAGAGGGAATAAGAGAGAGACAGAGGGAAAGAGAGAGAGGTGGTCAGATCTTGCTAAAACAGATCTCCCATACAGAATAAATATGAAGAGGGCTGTTTCACTATAGATGATTCAGGCATGTATCCATTTTTGAAATTTCAAGAATTTAAGACAGTACTATGGTTATCTGTACTGGTGCATTATAGGGGAATTTTAGAAACCTGTGAACTTTATTCTGGGACATCAAAATTCTTCCTAATGGGTGGCTGTGCTCTTAAGTTTCTTCTGTATCAACATCATTCTATGTGAAGTCCATAGAGCACTGTCTGTCTACAAACTGGTCCTAATCTACAATGATTTAAATACAAAAATGAAGGTAAGCATTTGTAACAGGTGTCTACACACTAAAGCCCATAGATCAGCTGCCTGTTTCGGTAAATAAAATGCTACTGGAATGCGGCCAGACTCATTCATTTACATATTGCCTGTATTGCCTCTGGAGCGACAATGGCAGAGGCAGTTAGTAGTTGTGGCAGAGACAGTAAGGCCCAAAAGCCTAAAATATTTATTATCCAGCCCTTTATAGAGTTTTTCAAATCACCATTCTACTCCATGTTTAGAAATATTAATAGCAAGTTGGCATGGTCTTGACATCAAAGCATACCATCATTTTTCTAGGGTTTTTTTGTTATGTTTTTTGGGCTTTTTGTTTGTTTACAGATATACTGGTCCACAATAGGTTGGCAAAGGAAAAGAGAAAAAGGCTTTTACAACAGTTTAAGAAATGCTGTCTGGATCAGATCCATATCATGACAAGGTGAATCTGTTCATGAAAATCATTTTATTTGAACCCAATATGTGGGTTATCAATGGACTGGCATTTAATGAGATTCAAGGGAGAAGTCAAGATTGTTCTCTGACTGGACTTGGATTTTTCAATACTTCTTCTGTCTTAAGAAGTTTGTTATCATTTGCTATTGTAAAAACTGGTATTTTTCATATCAAAATAGTGCTGTTTTAGTGGATTTTCT
The DNA here is from genome assembly GCF_902655055.1 of Lutra lutra. Classification (NCBI taxonomy): domain Eukaryota; kingdom Metazoa; phylum Chordata; class Mammalia; order Carnivora; family Mustelidae; genus Lutra; species Lutra lutra. The sequence goes on along the minus strand of NC_062279.1, from coordinate 76,604,287 downwards.
AAGTTATATATTGGGTTTGATTAAGACTCTGGACCTTACAAGGTGTCATTACAATACAAATTTTATAGAAGTTACATATAAATGTTACTCATGATTTTAAACCTCCTAAACATGAATGAGATCAGCAAAGATCAAATGGAAATTCCTTTAGCCTAACATGAGTTTAGTTTATTGCTTATTATTAATAATTTATCTACAAACCTGCTTATCTATAAAATAAAATATGGATTAATTTTCAGCAGAAAGTTGATGATTTCCTCTAACTTTAAGGAGACACAGCACTAGCAAATATTTGTAAAACAACATAAAACATTCTGCTTTATCACCTGACTGGCAAACTGTAGGGATTTTAGTTATCTTGATAATCTGGTACCAGAATCATGGCTTGGCAAATAAACAATACTTAAGGCTACCCAGAGGACAAAGATTTTCTAATTCATAATTCCAAGATTGAAAATGAGACTCAGCTCACCCACCATAGGTTGTTGGGAGACTTGGAATTGACTTGAGGAGTGGTCTAGGCTCCTGAGTTAGCTCTCAAATTCCTCTGAAGAGACGCATGCAAATTCAAATCACTGACTATCTAATCAGTGGTCTATCCAAAAGATGATGAGTATCCCAGGTCCTTGCTGAGAATGAATCACTATTAACCTACTTGCAAATAATCAAGAATATTAATTTAGATGTAATTATGATTTGGGGAAATGTGACCTAATGACATTCTCCTACACATTACAAATTACCTTATTTATTGGGTCAACTTCCTTTCCAGTGAAATAATATAAACAGTTAAATTAGAAGAAATTTAATTTAGAAAGGATTATCAGTTTTAAGTATCTTTTTAAACAAGTCAGACAAGCTAAGGCCAAAAGGATCTGCTCTGTGAAAGAAATAAAGATAGATCTTTAAGAAACAGGAAATCTTACTAATGAGAATTTAAAAATCTTTAAAATTCCACATAATTAGTTGAATAAGCTACTATTAAGAATGATACTAGTTGAAACATGTAGCTACTTATAGTGATATTTAAATATAATCATAGCTCTACAAAGATGATTCTAACCAACCGACAATTATGTCATCATGAAGTAGATAATGGACCTTCCTACCAACCAAACTTGAAAAAATAAATTTCCAACAAATGGGGCAAATATTTCTGCCAATAGTGCTGTAGATGGAAAACAAAAGGATATATCAGTTTTAATTTTGAAGATCTATTTTAAAAAGTTTATGTAGAAGTAGAGCTATCTCAAACTAATTTAAGTCACTCATATTTAGAAATGAAGCAATCTCAATGCACTATTTGCATTTGCCATAAGATTTTTACAATTTATCTTCTTACAAGAATTAAAGCACATGATCAAAATAACTAGAAATTAAAAAATCTAAAATGGTTGATTTCTGTGAATGGACTTGTGATTTCAGGAATACATATTTGTAAAACAAACACTCATAATTTAACTTTCAAAAACCTAAGAAGGTGGCAAAAATATGATTTAGTTTTGAGGATGTTGCCAAGTTATAAACTTATGAGTTGAGACATTTAGACCTCTAGAGAAAGCAAACATTTAAAAAACATGTTAGCAACAAAAATACTACTTTTCTCTATCAGCAGATCACAAACATTTTCCATATCAAAGATTTCATTGAAATTTAAGAAAGGAGAGGAGCCTTTTTTACAGATAAAATGAATATACATATATCCATGTACATATAGTTTTGTATTGAATTTTAGAGCATGCCTGGGCCACATAAAAACTATAATTTAAGGACACCTCTTCCTTAATAGGTGACAATTTTTCTCTTAAAAATGACTTGCAAATGAAAAATGATTGACTGTGATGAACACCGGTACCTGAACAAGGCAAGAAAAATTGTTGCCCCCTCCCAGAGTATTTCAAATTCATGATATAAGCCTGTAGTATGCAGTCTTACCACATAATACTACATTTCATCTATATTTTATAAATCACATTCTTTTTGAAAGGCATGTTTATTCAATACAAATTTTGTGATTATTTGCTAATTTATTAAGAGCCTACTATTTATTAGGTACTATTCTAGACTCTAGCAATAGAGAAGATTTTTAAAATAAGAAGTTATTGTATTGAGACAATTGATTGAGACAGAGAACTGATACTGGGAAGGGAGGCTGCTACTGTAATAAATACCTAAAAATGTGGAATTAGCTTTGAAACTGGGTAATTAATAAAGACTAGGAGGGTGAGTGCTAGAAAAAGCCTACATTATTGTGAATGAAACAGTAAAGGAAATTCTGGTAATCACCTAGAAAGAAAAAAGAATTACAGAGAAAGCATCAATTTTATTAGAGAATACCTAAGTTGTCATGAACAGAATATCGGTAGAAATATGGACAATAAAGGCGATAATGATGAGATAGATGGAAATGAGAAACACACTACCAGACAATGAAGAAAAGGCCAACCTTGTTATAAAATGGCAAAGAGCTTGGCTGAATTGTGCCATGCATTAATGTTTTGTGAAAAGTAAGGCTTGTTAACAATAAAATTAGAAGTTTGGCTAAGGAAATATCTATGCAAAGTGTTGAAGGAACTGCCTGGCTTCTCTTGAATGCATGTTAAAAGCAAGAAGAGAGAATAACTTAAAGACAAAATTGTTAATAAAAAAGAAAGCATATTTAAAAATATGTTATATTTCAGTCTATCATAAGATAATTTATTCTGGACAGAATATAAAGCCGTGCGGCAAAATTTGAAAAATGATATTAGTATAAATTAGCCAACTCAACAGAAACCAGGAGCTAGTCATCAAGACAACAGGGAGATGAGTCAGCCATCTAACCAGAAGCCAGGACGTACTGTCCCAGACAATAGAAGAATGACCCTGAAGGCAGTTCAGAAATCGTAGAGAACGATTAAAGGAGGAGCCCAGATGCCTACTAGACCTCAGTGTACCTTGCCTGGCCCTCTCATATCTACATTCTGGCACTGAGATCCACAGTAGACCTAAGTGTAGCTCCTGCAGTAGTAGGTGTAGTACCAGCAGAAGTGATCCCATTTAAGATGGCACAGTCATTTGGCAGCATCTGCATGATGACATCTGTCAGGGCCAAGAGTGCACAAACCATGCATGAGGGCATGTCTGCCTTGACCTAGATTTCAAAGGATGCCCCCGGAGGCCACAGGACCCAGGAAGAAAACTGCTATGGCTGCAGAGTCTCCTCCAGGGCAATGGCCATTGGAGCAGCCCACCACCATCCCAGCCTGGGAGTGCTACAAGAACAAGATTCAAAATCACGATAGCTGAGGTATAAACTGGGCCCAGGAAAACCATGGAGGTGAGGCTTCCCAAAGCTGTGAAGGGCCATATGGAGACTTGGGGGTTCAACTCCAAGTGTATCTGGAAGAAAAGACCATTGCCCTAGTAGGTATGGAAGGTGGGGCACTGAGCCAAAGAGGATTGTTCTCAAGTCTTGGGATTTAAGGTATTTGCCCCATTGGGTTTTAGACTTACCTTGGACTTGTTACTTTTTTTTTTTTCTTTCCTGCTTCTTCCTTTTGGAATTGGTGTATCTATCTTATTCTTACCCCAAAACTGTATTTTGAAAGCATATGACTTGTTTGATTTCAAAGGTTCACAACTGGAGAACAACTTGTCTCAGAAAGAATTTTACCTGAGTCTCACCAATACCTGATATAGATGATATTTAGATAAAACTTTTGACTTTAGACTTTTAAATAGACTCTGAAATAACTTAAGACTTCCAAGATTGTTGGGATGAACTTAATGTATTTTACATGTGAGAAAGAACATAAATTTTGGATGTCAGGAGGAAACACTATGGTCTGAATGATCATATCTCCCCCAGAATTCATATGCTGAAATCCTAACCTCAAAGTGATGGTATTAGGAAGTGGAGTCTTTGGAAGCTGATTGGGTCATGAGCATGGAGCTCTCAATGGTTCCCTTACAGAAGAGATCCCCAAAGAGTTCCTCTGCCATTTTTGCTATGGAAGGTTACAGTAAAAAGGTAACATCTGTCAATAAGAAACCCAGTCTTTACCAGACACTGAATCTGCTGGCACCATGATCTTGGACTTCCCAGCCTCCAGAAGTATAAGATATGAATGTTTGTTGTTTATAAGCCACCTGTTTATGATATTTTGACAACCCAAATGGATAAGGATAACAATCATGTCTTATGTGAACAAAGACAATTTAAGGTATTCCCCCGACCCCCCGCCAAGTGTATACCTTTATCACTCTTTCCCTTCTTTTTGCACTAGCTAGGACTTCCAATACAATGTCAACTAGGAGTGGTGAAGGAGGACATCCGTATCTTGTTCCCAATCCTAGGGGAAGGCATCCAGTTTCTCAACATTAAGTATGATGTTAGCTAAAGGCTTTTTGTAGATGTTCTTCATAAAATTAAAAATTACTTTCTATTCCTATTTTATTAAGAGTTTCAAAAATAAATGTTGAATTGTGTCAATGTTTTGTCTGTTTCAATTGATATGCTCATGAGTTTGTCTTTAGACTTTCTGTGTGCTAGGTTATACTGACTGATTTTTGAATGCTAAACCAACCTAGAATAGCTGGACTACACCCTACTTGGTCAAGGTACATAATAATTTTCAGAAATTTTGCATTACATTTGTTAATTCTTATTAAAATATTTGCATATATGTTCTTAAGAAAAACTGATACTCTTTCTTGTAATAGCTTTTTTCTGATTTTATTATTATGACAATGCTAGTTTCATGAGATGAGTTAGGAAATATTCTGTTTCTATTTTCTGAAAAACATGTTGGAGAATTAGTATCATTTCTTCTTCAATCTGTGACAGAATTCACTATTAAAATCATCTGGTCCTTAGAATTTCTTTTTTGGAAGGTTATTAATTACTGATTCAAATCCTTTAATTCATATTGGGCTATCTATTTCTTCTTGTGTGAGTTTCATAGTTTGTGTCTTCTAAGCAATATTTCCATTTCATCTAAGTTATCAAATTCATGCATATTAAAATGTCTGTAATCTTGTTATCCTCTTAGTGTCCATGAAATCAGTGATAACTCCTGTTGTACTTATGAAATTAATAATTCATGCCTTCTCCACTTTTCATGGTAAACCTGGCTAGGGTTTTGTCAAATGTAATGATTTTTTTAAAGGTTGTATTTATTTCTTCGAGAAAGAGAAAAAGTATGTGAGAGAAAGAGCGACCACAACCAGGGAGGAGGGGCAGAGGGAGAAGCAGACTCCCCATTGAGCAGGGAGCCTGATGCTGGGCTCACATCCCAAGACCCTGGGACCATGACCTGAGCCAAAGGCAGACACTTAACCAACTGAGCCATCCAGGCACCCCTAATCTTTTCAATAAACTTCTGGTTTCTGTTTTTCTGGTTTTGATTTATAAATTTCTATTCTAATTTTTATTATTTATTTTCTTGTGCTTGCTTTCTGATTATTTTTTGTCTAGTTTTCTAAGTTAAAAGTTTATATTATTGGTCTAACATCTTTCTTTTCTTCTAATATGTAAATTTAATGCTACAATACCTCTCAAAGCACAGCTTTCCCTGCATTTTACAACTTTTGACAAGTTGTATTTTCACTTACTTCATTTTTTTAAATCCTTTAGAATTGTTCATTGATCTATTATTTAGAAGTCTGTTTTTAAATTTCCAAGTATGTGGGATTTTTTTCATCTATATTTATATTATTTATCTCTAACTTTATTCCATTGTGGTCTAAGAACACACTTAAATAATTTATATTAGTTTAATTTTGTTAGTATGTACTTTGTGGTACTTTGTACTCTCATGTAGATACGGTCTATCTTGGTGAATATTCCATGCAAACTTGAGAACAATGTATTTTGCTACTGTTGAATGAAGAAGTCTATAAATTTCAATTAGATCAAGTTAATTAATAGCACAATTCAGAGTAACTATAGCCTTATTGATTTTCTGCCCATTGATCTATCAATTACTGGGAGGAAGATTGTTGAAGTCTCCAACTCTAAAAATGATCCATTCATTCCTTCTTTCAGTTCCATCAGTTTTTGCTTCATATATTTGATGATCTGCTGTTAAATGCATACACATTTCAATCTGATATGTGTCTTTGGAGTACTGACCACTTCATCATTATGTATTGTCCCATGTATGTCTGAGAATTTTCCTTCTTCTGAAGTCTGCTTTATCTAAAATACAGGTACTCCACCTTTCTTTCAATTAGTGTTAGCATGGTCAACTATCTTTACCTCTTTACTTTTAAGAAATACAGTTCTTAGGGTGCATGGCTGGCTCAGTTGGTAAAGCACACAACTCTTCATCTTAGGGTCATGAGTTCAAGCCCCATATTGGGTGTGGAATCTACCTAAAATTTAAAAACAAATTTTTAAAATACATATACAATTCTTCCTATTCAAATATTCAAAGTGGGATTCTTATAAACAACACAGAGTTGGGTCTTATTTATTCACTCTGAAAGTCTTTTTCTTTTAACTGGTATATTTAAATAAGTCATTTTCAAACTGTTAAAATATTTACATTAATATCAACCATAGTTGAAACTGTTTTCTATTTATTTCCAGAGGCTTCTTTTTCTGCCATCTCTGGTTTTAACTGAGCATTTTACATCATTCCATTTTATCTTATCATATAAATTATACTTCCTTTAAAATTGAGGGGTTCCATAAAGTTTGCAATATGCATTTTTAATTAATATAATTCCACCTTCAAATAATATTATTCCCCTGATGTGTAGTGTTAGTACCTTATAAAAGATTATTGCCAATACTTCCTTCTTGTCCCTTGAAATATTATTGTCATTCACTTTACATATCCATATGCTATAATCATTCAACCCACTCTTAGCATTATTACATAATGTAAAAGTTACCTTTGAGATTAAGATAAAAAATATTTTACCCATTTATTTCTTCTCTGATGTTCTTCATTTGTACATATTCAAGCTTCTGATCTATATCATTTTCCAACTGTCTGAAGAACCCCTAATATTTCTTGTAAGGGAGGCCTGCTGGTGATGAATTCCCTCAATTTTTGTTTATCTAAAAAAGTATTTATTTCTTCTTCATTTATAAATGGGAATTTTATTTGACATAGAATTCATCTTTATGTATGGGTTTTTCCAATATTTTAAGTAATTCTACACTCTCTTTTGTTTGCATGTATTCTCATTATTACAGCTGCTGTTAATTCTTATTCTGGTCTAGGTAAAATGTTTTATTTTAACTCTGGCTTCTTTCAAGATTTTTCCTTTGTATTTGATTTTCCACAGGTGGGGTATCATATGTTTAGGCGAAGGGCTTAAACACACACACACATAAATATAGGTGATCTCTTTACATAATCTGTGGTTTTATGTCTGTCATTAATTTTAGTAAGTTCTCAGCTTTTACTCCTCCAAACATATCATCTGTCTTCTCTTTCACCTTCTTTGATGTACCAGTATCACTTATATTTCTTAAAAGTTTTCCCACTATTCTTAAATATCCTCTTCAGTTTTGTTCTATTTTTTTTTGTTTTGTTTTGTTTTGTTTTCATTTCAACTAGGGAAATTTCTTTTACTTATCTTCGAGCTCACTGATTCTTTCCTCAACATATCCAGTCTTATCAAGCTTATCAAAGGCATTCCTCATTTGTTTCAGTGTTTTTGATACAGCATTTCTTTTCAGCCCTTAGAATTTCCATCTCTCTGCTGTACAACCATCTGTTTTAATGGTATCTAATTTCTCCATTGGAGTCCTTAATATAGTAATCATAATTATTTTAAATTCCCCATCTATTCTTTCTAGTATCTGTTTCATATCTAAATCTGGTTCTGATGCTTGTTTTGTGTCTTAATACTAGAGCATTATTTTTTTACGCTTTTGACAATCCTTGCACATTTTTATTGAAAGCTGGACTTGTTGTATCAGAAACTGAGGTTAATAAGGTCAGTGTTTGGATTTATATTAGCCTGGTTGGGAGTTGCTCTCTGTTTAATGTTTGTTATAGTTATAGGTACCAGGGGCTAATGTCCTTGGTTTTTTTCTCCCCTGGTGATTTTGGTTTCCTTAAGTACTCCTACTAAGAGATAATATACATCTTGAAGCTTTTTCAGCCATAATCCATTATTATTTTACTGTATTTTTGTTGGTGTGAAATTTAGATGTGGGTAGTGGGAATATTATGTTCTCATTTTTTAAAAATTTATTTGCAAGAGAGAGAAAGAGACAGACAGACAGAAAGAGCACAAGCAAGGATAGAGACCAAGGGAGAAGCAGGCTCCCTGCCAAGCAAAGCACCTGACATGGTACTCAATCCCTGGGCCAGATCATGACTTGAGCCGAAGGCAGATGCCCAACCGAGCCACCCATGTGCCTGGAATATTATATTCCTATTAAAACAACCTTAATTCGTGGAGTACTGGGCGTGGTGCATAAACAATGAATCTTAGAACACTGAAAAAAATAAAATTAAATGTTAAAAAAATAAATAAATAAAACAGCCTTAACTAGTGGCCCTGTGTCTCTGCTCTATGAAGTACTTACTCACTTTAGGTAAGACAGGAAGGACAGAGGGATTGTAATGAGACGAATGTCCTTTGCCCAAGGCTCTACAACCAGCCACTGATAAAGTCTTTCCTCCTGGATTGTAGGCCTCTATTGTCTAAAAGGTCCTGAACTTATTTCAGATTACCTTGTCAGGATGGGATGGGTTTCCCCAGCTTTTTACAAGACAGAACCAAAGCTGGAAGTCTAATCCTATATTTTTAACTTGACCTTCAAACACAAAATGCTTGGATTCAAGTCCTGGCTCCTATGTCAGAATTATAATTTCCTTTCTTATCATCTATCTTGTTTGTGAATCCATTCAATTTTTTCTTCTAATCAGATTGCCTAATGATTTATCTTTCACAGAATCTAAAATATTTGCCAAACATTCTAAGTAGGTGATCTGATTTTCCTAGCTTATCATTGTCATACCAGATGACAGAACTTACAGAATGCTGGTATATTCTTTTTTAGGCATCTTTTCAGCTCTACATTTATCCAGAGAACAAAAATCTAAGGACCTATAGATGAGAGCTGAGTTTTACATGAGATACCTTGGATTTAACAGTGATTATAAAGAAATAATCATTTTTAAAAGGTATATTTATATTAGGGTTCTCTAGAGAATCAGAACCAATAGGAATGTGGTGGGGGGAGAGAAAGAGAGAATTGGGACTCACAGGATTTGGAAGCTGACAAGTCCAAAATTCCGGGCAGGCAGGCTGAACACCCAGGAGAGCCAGTGTTCCAGTTTGAGTCTGAAGGCTGTCTGCTATAGGATCAGGAAGAGTCAATGTTGAAAATGAAATCTGGGGGGCGCCTGGGTGGCTCAGTGTGTTAAGCCACTGCCTTCGGCTCGGGTCGTGGTCTCAGGGTCCTGGGATCAAGCCCCGCATCGGGCTCTCTGCTCAGCAGGGAGCCTGCTTCCTCCTCTCTCTCTGCCTGCCTCTCTGCCTGCTTGTGATCTCTCTCTGTCAAATAAATAAATAAAAATCTTTAAAAAAAATGAAATCTGAAAGCAGTCTACCTGAGAATTCGCTCTTGCTTAGGAGAAACCAGTCTTTTTGTTCTATTCAGGCTCTGAACTGCTTAGGTAAGACCCACTCACACTGAGAAAGGCAGTCTGCTTTTCTCAAATTCAAAAAACTTTAATGTTAATCTTGTCTAAAACACCTTCACAAAAACATTTGGAATAACGTTTACCCAAATATCTGGATAACTTACCACCCAGCCAAGCTGACATATAAAATTAATCATCAGAGTATTTAAATAGGTACCTTAACATGGGTGTACTATATTTTCTAGAATATTTTTTATAAATAGATATCAGTATTTTCTATTTTATAGGTGAATAAGAGTCATATAGAATAAATGACAATTTAATGGCCACATAATAGATGTTAGAACAAGAATTAAAATTCAGGTCTGACTTCAAAATCCATGCATATTCTGTGTCCCATAATTACCCGAGTGTCATTTGCCTCTTATTTTGACATGTTTCATACTTCATATAATTCTATTACCCATAGCTATACCATGTTGCAGCTAAGTGCTAGTATTATACAATCAAGAATTTGTATCGTCTTTTTCTCAGATTCCTTGGACAGAGCTTCTAAACCACTGGAGTTTTCTCAGTAATGAGAGTATATTTGTTATTTATGGTGGCCCCACTCTTAGTTTAAGCTAATGAAATGACTCATGTTAGGCCCCTTAGACAGTTTCAGGATGGGTGCTAGCCATGCCAGAAAGACCAACCATGAGATTAGAATGTTGAGACTTTGAGGTAGATGATACCAGCATGAGCTCCAAGGAGGAGAGGAAAACCTGGACACTAAATTTGATCACACAGCTAATGATCCGATCAATTATGCCTATATAATAAAATTCTGATAAAAACTCTATGCCGAGGCTGAAGTGAGCTTCCTAGTTGGTGAATACATCAATGTGCTAGGAGGGGGATGTATCCTGATTCCACAGAGAGAACACAGAATCTCTATATTAAGGACCCTCCCTCATCTAGTCCTAGTAGTCATTTCTTTTGGCTGGTCCTCACTTTAATCTTTTGTAATAAAACTATAATCATAAGTATAGTGCTTCCCTGAGTTCTGTGAGTAAAACCAGTGAATTATAAAATCTGAGAGGGTGGTGAAACATAAAATTTGGAGTCAGTTGGTCAAAAGTATAGGTGATCTGGGAACCCTATAACTTGCAGCTGGTGTCTAAGGTGAGGACAATCTGTGTACTTAATTTGTAAAGTCTACAACAACTCTAGGGAGTCCGTGCCACAACTGCATTGTGGTATTATAGCTAGTCTACACAAATAAACTTGCTGCATCTTGAAGTTGTACTACTGTAGAGAAGGGAGAGAAAATACAGAGTGATTCTACCTTTTTCACTAATTATTGTCATTGTTTCATATCAAGGAAGTCAGACTTATTCCTAGACAAGGTCTTAAAGTCTTAGAGCATAAGTGACATCACCCCTTGGTTCAAGTTAGAAGTTTTCATACAAATTAATTTCACTTGCCTCTATACAAGCCAGGCAATATAAGTCACTCTAAGACTGGGCCACACTAGTAAGTCATGTGTTCAACCTTATCTCAAATAAAACACAATAAAACCCAAGAAGAGAGTGAGAGAGAGAGAGAAAAAAAACACACACTGAAAATCACTGGTCAAAAATACTGTTTCTCAAACTAATTTTCCCAGTGGTGCAATTAGGATCTAAAGATCTATGGTGTAGGAAAGATGAAGGAGCCAGATAAGGGTCTAAATTCTATTTTGTGTTGTAACATCAATAATAATGCAAATAATGCTTCGTCAATTACAAAATTTTGTAAAATTGCTGAGCATTGCATAATAAAGTACACACAGGTACAGCTTAAACAAATAAGTAGTTTTCTAAGTCCTAATAATCAAAAGCTAAATAAAAAGGATATTAAGAGGATATCTGTCAGAAGGACAGTCTATCTATAGAGTGGTATTAGGGAAGGAGACACAACATAAGCACTCTTCCTCATACTAAAAATATATTATAGTTCTGGATGCTCATACATAAAATGTTCATAATTCTGAAAGTGGTAGTTACTACTGGCATTTAAGATAACAACATACATAGATATATATTCAGCACATTTACAGCTATGAATGATGGCAAGCATTTCCAGATGAAGGTTTGTTATCGCTGAATCATCAATAATACACATAAATTTTTATTTTACAGTAACAATTCATACTTAAGGGGCATTTTTCATTAAATAAAACTATTTCTTAAGTTCGTGCCTCTCAAACTCCTTCCATTTCATAAAAAGAGATCATTACTCAACTGTGAAATACAGGTCTACAGTATTAAGAGAAATGAAAAATCAAGAGCCACACAAATGAAGTGGAAAGAGAAGCTATCTTCTTTGTGAACATATTATGCTCCATTTGTTTTGCTAGGCACTTTCCCCTCTGCTATCACCTTCATCCATCAAAACAACCTTAAAATATAGATATCATGATCTTCCTTTAAACTGAACAATCAGAATTTCAAATGATAGGCAATTTGGCAAATGTTACATAACTAGTAAGAAATAAAGCAGGATTAAAACGATAGAAAGAATACAAGCAAGCAAGCAGGATTTTAACCTAACATTTTATCTCTATACAAATTTGGGCTTTCCCCTAGAATATGTTTATATAGAGTAAATGAATCATTGTTCCAAGCTACCTAAAATAGTATAAATTGTTTGTTTTTTTTTTCTTTGATTGAGAGTATTGATTTATAAAGAAGAAATGAGAAGAAAATAGAATATCTTCATGAAATTTTGAGCACTTAAAAGAAAATATATCCATAAGTAAATCTAACCAAGGCACATTACTGTGAAATATCCAGCACCAAAAGAAGAACTAACATGCGATATCTCAAAGAGCATCCTGAAAAAAAGAAAATGTAATACCCAGTTCCATCTTTGAAGAACATTTCTTTTAACAGTGTCGTTTTTCCCCTTCATTCTTTTCTCTATCATCAGTTACTTTTATTGCCTTATTTTCTCACTCTAGCCTAGAACACAAACTTAATGATGCTAATTCTTATAATTTAAGCATGGGGATGCCAAGCATGGCTCAGTCCGTTAAGCGACCAACTCTTGGTTTTAGCTCAGGTTGTGATCTCAGGGTCATGAGATTAAGCCACACATTGGCCTCTAATCTTAGCACAGGATCTGCCTGGGACTGTCTCTCCCTCTACCTCTGCTCCTCCCTGCTGTACATGTGCGCTCTCTCTCTCTCTCTCTCTCTCTCTCTCTCACACACACACACACACACACACACACAAATAAATAAATCTTTTAAAAAATTTTATGCTTATAGATAAAGAATATTCACTTCAAATCGCTGTTTTCCAAACCCACATTTTCTGTACTAATAAGATTGTCAATGTCTAGAAGATGACACTTTGATATATCAGTATTCACTATAACCCAATTGGGACTTATTTTAATCAATATTCCATTCAAAACAGAATAGTTGGGAGAATAAATAAAGCAGTTATACTTCTTTTAGTATCTCACATTTTCCCAAAGACGTTCTCTTCATGGAGACAGATTTTTTCAACCCATTATATTAATTCTACCAATTACATGAAAGCTTTTGTCACTAACTAGCTATGCTTTTTGCATTTTTAAATACTTAATAACACTTGATGAATGTTTAACAGATAATGAGTAATTCTCCAGGGAGCAATATATTATTTCATGTCATTGTTCAGTCTTTTGTGTCAGAGAACAAAAAGTAATAAAAGAACTTGAAAGGAAAATAAATTCACAAAATAAAGAATTTTTTAGAGCTAACTTAATGTTTGCCAAGTGACATGTCTATAAGACATTTGCCTGAGAAGACAATACCTTTAGGACAAAGGGTCAAAAATGTGTTTTAAATTAACATGAATAATGAATTGTAGGTAGTCTCTTTTTTAAAGTGCTTATTAAAGTAAGCAATTAGTCTTCATTTCATGAACTTTAATTTTTTAAAGTGTTCTAGGAGCTAAAAAATACTTGACGTGTGTTTGTTCAGAATAAGCCATGCTGACTTGGTATCAGAGAGCATTTACTAAAGACTATGATGATTTTCTTAACTGAAGAATGATTTCTTCAGGTATGTTTCAGAAAATTAAAAACAAAACTGTTTTTGCTTTTCTGTTTTTGAAATTTCTCTAAAAAAACGAACAATAAAAGGAAAGAGAGAAAGGAAGAGCGTGGATATCATAAGATTTCATGATAAGAGGTGCCATGGATATCATAATAAGAGGTGCCAATGGGTAACTATCACCCAAGGGAGTCATAAACTGTTAAGTGTAATGTAAAACATTAAAAACAAGGAGATCAAGAGTCATAAAACTTATGCCCACCACTGGTTTAGTATTCCTCCATAACTATCTAAAAATGGTTTATCCTGTTTTCCACATGATTTCTTAAATGAAGCCATCTGAAACTTTATCATAGGACTTTTAAAATTGCTGTGATATAGAATATAGAGGGACTAGTACATGTATAGTTATTTAAGAAGAAATATAACCTAAAAGAATAAAGAAAAGAGAGTAGCGGATAAGAAAAAAATAGAGAAAGGTAGAACAAAAAGAAAGAAGAATGGGAACACAAAAAATAAAAGCAAAGTGAATGACTTTTTACAGTGGATAATTTGGACAAGTTAGATAATTAGATTACCTCTCCATTCTCTTCTCATTCTTCTAATTCTATTCAAAGCAAGATATTCTTGTCATTTTACCTTCTCTGCCTTCCCCTGTACCTACAACAAACACTATAGCTATAGCTGTCAACAGATACAATATTAATACTTTTTGTACCATGACTTCACTGCCTTGGATTTTTGGCAGATATTAAAAGTCAAATCACTCAACACCATTTTGACCCCTGACAATAAACTTTACACAAAGTTTACTGCATGCTAAAGTCTGGAGAATCAAATATTACATACCCAAACAACCTAATAGATATACTTTGATAACTGACAAAACTTCCAACCAGCAAATACACCCACATGAAATCCTGAAAGGCAGAAGTAAACCCCTTGAAGTGGAAACTCCGATTTCAGGTGACAAGTAGAGAAATGGACATGTTTTTCCCCATGGCAGCTGAAGCCAAAAGCCCAGTATCTGATTATTAGTGTTATGTCAAGAGGTAAATGTAGGTCATGAATCATACTGGTGAGTTTTTGTTTTGAAGCAATTTTGTTTCGAAGCCAAAAGTTGTCTATGGATTCCTCATGTCCAGATCATAATAGAGACAGATTTAAAGAACTCAGGTACTGAAGGATAAAAATCTGGTACAATGTTTTGCAGAGATAAAAATATTAATCCAGATATCATTTGAAGTATATATGGTAGGAGAACATGAAAATCAGTGGTATAGTGATAGGGAAAATAGTAGGGGGAAAAACTATATTATGGAATTTTCCCTTTGCTATTTCTGCCTTCTTTTTACTGTTTTTAGCAAAATTCTAGGTCAGAAATGCAGAGGCAGACACAAGGTCTTTTAGCTAGCCTAAACAAATAACTTACTCCCATAAGAAATCAGGTAATTTGTACAATTCCTGCCAAGTGGTATCTGATAATAGCTACAAATAAATCATTGATGATTTATTTTTTTATCTTCATTTTTCTTTTTTTTTTAAGATTTTATTTATTTGACAGAGAGAGATCACAAGTAGACAGAGAGGCAGGCAGAGAAAGAGGGAGGGAAGCAGGCTCCCCGCTGAGCAGAGAGCCCAATGCGGGACTCGATCCCAGGACCCTGAGATCATGACCTGAGCCAAAGGCAGTGGCTTAACCCACTGAGCCACCCAGGCGCCCCTTCATTTTTCTTTTTCTTAAGATTTTATTTATTTATTTGACAGAGATCACAAGTAGGTAGAGAGGCAGGCAGAGAGAGAGAGGGAGAAGCAGGCTCCCCACTGAGCAGAGAGCCCGATGCGGGGCTCAATCCCAGGACCCTGGAATCATGACCTGAGCCAAAGGCAGAGGCTTTAACCCACTGAGTCACCCAGGCGACACTATCTTCATTTTCAATTTATTTATTATGTTTTTACATTTCTGCACTATAATGAGCCATATCTGAGCTGGACAGAGAGGATAGTTTAGCACACAGAAATAACTTTAACAATGGGCTGGATAAAGTAACTGAACTGAATTATGAGGTTGGATGCCACCATAAGTCACTCCTAACTTAGTCCTCACAAGAATTTAAAAAAAAAAAAGAGTTATGAGGTTGATATAAGAACAGAATTAGGAGTTTCCCTTGGGGAGTAGGAAATATGTTGAATACAAGAAAATATTGTAACTGCCTTTTTCTGCCATAACCATTCTTTCCTGGTTGCTCAACAATGGGACTCTGATCGTTAGCAGGGTATATGGCCACTGTGAGTAAATGTTTTCCCAACTGATTTGCAGCCACTTTGGCCAAGGATATAGAAGGGAAAGAATTATATCTAACATATTGGGAATATCCTTAGAGTTAGGCACTGCCCTTCTTTGCCCCTTCTCTCTTCATGATGGCTGCATTAAGATGCCATGCCTGTGTGACATCGGCAAAAATAATGTAGTTAAGAACCTCTGAAAATTAGCTTCTCCATAAAAGCAGTGGGGGGGGAAGGACTTGCAAAAACTGTAAGAAATTTTTATTTTTCCAGAACTCAGGAAACTAGCTGAAAGTTCACAGCAAACTGGAAAGAATTTATGCAAAAACAATGGCAGAATATCAGTAAGAAAGTGACTTCCATGGCATTTTGATTCACTGTAGACGAATGCCCTCTTCTTAACTCAGTGCTGCTACCAAATATAACATCACAGATTCCCATTACTGAAGAAAGAATTGGTGTAATTCACAAAAACACTCTACATGTCTCATAGTTTATTGGCAGAGCTGCTCAAAAGGCTTGTTTATTTTTTCTGTTGTTTGTTTTTTTAAAGATCTTTTATTTGACAGAGAGAGACAGCAAAAGAGAGGAACACAAGCAAGGGGAGTGTGAGAGGGAGAAGCAGGCTTCCCACTGAGCAGGGAGCCTGATGCAGGGTTCGATCCCAGTACTCTGGGATCCTGACCTGAGCTGAAGGCAGACACTTAACCAACTGAGCCACCTAGATGCCCCCAAAAGCTTGTTTTTATGAAATCTGATCAGAGCTTTCCCAGTGCTAAAAGCTGCTCTTAAAATAACATTTGAGGAAAATATTTACTGGCAACTGTTTTAATGGCATGACTGCTTGAGGTAATGGTTAATAGCTGGGAGAAACAGTAGTCTGTGCCAAAAGCTTAACAGCAAAAGCTAAGGACCACAATGTTTACAAGAACTCTGAAAAACTCCCAACATATTCTTGGGGTTCTACAAAGCCATGCAAATGCAGAGATGTACACATGTCCAGGAAAGATCTAAGAAGGCCCTAAGATTTCATTTCTAGGTGCTAGAAGCTCTGTGTAAGTAGCATGTGAAGTTTAAGCAAAGTTTTAAGCTACCTAGATGAATGTTAAGTAAAAGCCCCAAATATATACAGAGTCCTTGGAAAAGGTTGGGAGATTTATTGATTCCAGGCATTTAAGGAAACCTCTGTTCTTATCATTTGCTGACTAGTTAATTGAGTACAGAATTCAGCGGCCACACATGACAAAATATTTAAACTATACAGAATTCATTCAGAAAACTTATAAGCAAACTACAACACCTATAATAAACAACAGCAACAAAAAACCTTGGGAGACAGTAGAAACTGATTTCCAGAGTTACCTCATTCTAGCATTTAAAATGTACAGTTTTCAACAATGACAGCAATCATGAGGCATCCAAATTGTGGCCCATACACAGGGAAAAAAATCAATAGAAACTTTTCCTGAGAAAACAGACACTAAACTTAGTAGACAAAGACTTTCAATCAACTATTTTAAATATGCTCTAAAGTTAGAAGAAAATAAGTTGAAGAAGTAAATATGAGAAAATATCTCATCATACAGAGAATATAAATAGAGGGGCACCTGTGTGGCTCAGTTGTTAGGTATCTGCCTTCAGTTCAGGTCATGGTCCCAGGGTCCTGGAATCAAGTCCCGCATCAGGCTTCCTACTCAGCAGGAAGCCCACTTCTCCCTATTCCACTCCCCATGCTTGTGTACCCTATCTTGCTGTGTCTCTCTATGTCAAATAAATAAATAAAATATTTTTTAAGAAGAGAGAGAATATAAATAGAAATAATAAAAAGAAACAAAATATAAATTTTGGTATTAAAATTACAATTGCTGGAATTAAAAAAAAAGTTGTTACAGGGGATTAATGAGAGATTAGAGTAGGAAGAAGAAAGAATCGGTGAACCAAAAGATAGTTCAGTTGAGATTACCAAGTATGAGGAAAAGAAAATAACAAAGAAAGAAGAGAAATGTATGAAATTTCAGAGACCTGTGGGATACCATAAAACATACCAAGTTATGCCTAATGAGAATCTCAGAAGAAGAGAATAAATAGAAAGGGACAGAAAGAATATCTTAAGAAATAATAGTAAAAAAAAAAAATCCCTAAATTGATGAAATCCTTTAATCTACACATTCAGGAAGCTCAAGGAACTACATGTGAGCTAAACACAAAGACACATCACAGTCAAACTACTAAAGGCCAACACAAAGAATCTTCAAAGCAGTAAGAGAAAAGTGACTTATCTTGAACAGGGATCTTCAATAAGATTAACATATAATTTATCATCAAGACTATGAAAGCCTAAGGCAGTAGGATGACATATTCAAAGTCCTAAAATTAAAAAAAAAAAAGTTAATGTGTGTGTGTGTGTGTGTGTGTGTGTGTCTGTGTTGTAGAGAGGAAAGTGGAATCTCTCACGTCAAAAAGAGGCCTGTGTCAAGCCATGACATAAGTAGTCAAGGTACTGCAGCTATGAGATATTACCAGGATCAACACCAGCTAACACCCTAGAATGGATAACAATCAGAATCAGAGGAGTTCTGCATGGGCCAAAGACCAATTAACTCCCATTAAAAAGGGGAAGATTTTGGCAGCAAACTGTCACTCTTTAGACATGACCTCTCTATGTCTAACCACTTAAAAAAATCCAACTGCCACCAAAGGCTCTGCCCAATTGATCTCAGAATAGAACCAAGATCCTTCACTGCTTGAACATCAAAATCTGAGAGCTGACCCAGACAAGACCGAGGCCTTAACTCAATTGCATGCCCACAGACTGACTTCCCATTTCATTCCTTAACTTCCTACACCCTCTGTTATCTTATTTGTTGTGTGGTTTGTCTTATGTTCTGCTATGTACTGTTCCTTTAAGAAGCCAAGTTTAATCACATGGTGAAATGTCACTGAGTTTTGAATCCTGAACCTGCTTTAAAATTGTGGCTAATTTTGCTTTATGACTGAATAAAGCTGCCATTCGGAAAAACAGTCGGTAGTAGACTTACCCTACAAAAATATGCAAGTGAGATCTTCAAGCCAAAAGAAGACACTCAATAGCAACTCAAAGTCACATGAAGAAATACAAAGTGATCTAGGAAAGATGTTAGGTTCAAAGCCAACAGCCAAGAAAGAATTCTCCAGATGTCTTTGGTACAAAAATATGGTTTTATTAAAGCACAGCAATAGGACCCATGGGCAGAAAGAGCTGCACCAGGGTCATGAGGAGTGGTCCATTACATGCTTTCAGTTGGGAGGGGGTTAGGCATAGGGTAAGTCTCTAAGGAATTGGCAAGCAAGGTTTCCAGGATGTTGAGGGAGCTAACTATTGTTGGGAAAGCATTATTTATTACCATCTCATAAAATCTGAGTCATGAGACCCTCTGGAGATATATCGGTGGGTCATAGGCTTGGGGGATGGTTGTCCACATGTATCTTGGGGAATAAAGATAAAGGAAGTTTCCAAAAGAATTTTTATATGTGAAGCAGACTTACAGGATCCCAGAGGTTGGGCGAAGATTGCCTTTTGCCCTTAACAAACTAGTGACATTGACGCAGTTGAGTCCCTAGGAGAATTTCACTCTGCCTGTTTTAAGGACTTGTCAATGGGCTGTAGATAGTAAGGAAATCTAATATTTCTTCTGCCCTTGTTTCCCACCTCACAAAACACCAATAAAGGCAGCTGCATGAGTTAAGTATAAAAGACAGCGTAAGTATGTTTCCCATTTGCGGTTTTTTTTTAATCTAATTTAGAAGAAAACTGTATAAAGCAGTAATATAAATCTATTTTTACAGGGGAAAATGTATAGACATAATTTGTGATCAAAACAGCATACAGGGGGGGCGCCTGGGTGGCTCAGTGGGTTAAGCCTCTGCCTTCGGCTCAGGTCATGATCTCAGGGTCCTGGGATCGAGCCCCGCATCGGGCTCTCTGCTCAGCAGGGAGCCTGCTTCTCCCCCTCTCTCTCTGCCTGCCTCTCTGCCTGCTTGTGATCTCTCTCTCTCCATCAAATAAATAAATAAATCTTAAAAAAAAAAAAAAAAAACAGCATACAGGGAGTTAGAGGGCGTGAAGCAGGTTTTGTACACTATTAAAATTAAGTTGGTATTAATCCAAAGATGTCATGGCTGCATGACATGAGAGGATAATACAAAGATGATGTGCCACTTCCAACTGACGAACGGGAGAAGAATTAGGCACAAACAAGTCAGCTGCAAGAGATTGGGAGCAGGGGACAACAGTCAAAAAGACTACTGCCACGAGCATCTCCACAGTCTCACTTTTATTGGATAAAAACAATAGCCAACAGAAGAACCGATGAAGGTCAAACATTAGTCACATGTGGACAAACAAGAAGGAGGATGAAGTTTATAGTTAAACAAGCACATTCAAAGGACTCATCTAACTAACAACGGGCGCTTCTGGGAAGAGAAAGGAGCGTAATGGAAAAGGGAAGCAGGCGGTATCTCATTCCACCCTGAGCTGACCGGGTGTTCCTGGGTGCTCCGCTTCCCAGAAGCAGGCGGTGTTCTGCCCTGGGTGGCTGGGCATCCCCAGCTGCCCAGCTTCACGGTCGTATATGGTCCTTCTCCCCAAAGACCTGTTGCCAGTATATGTTTTCTTAAGGCCATATCTAAATGTGCTTGGTAACTAGTAAAATCCTCCAGGAGTTATAGTTTAAGTAACAAATTGTTCCGAGGGGCAGTAGCAATGATGGAGCAATACAACAGAGCAACTTGTGTCAAAAACACAATATGTATTGATATATAGCAAACTCTATTTCTTGCTTTGGATTTCTTGACATAAGAAACTTTTTAAATCCACTTTTATTTTCAGTTTTCTGTTTCTCATTATGAAAGTTAACATTAAAGGTCCTCATCAATTTTCCCAAATAGAAGTCAGTTATCTGGTTAGTACTCCAGGTACTAACTGTGTTGACAAAATATGTCCAAAGCATATTAACAGACCCAACTTCTAAGCCAACTCACAGCATTTCCCAGAGTAGACCCACCCCCTTCTTTTTTCTTTCATTGGAGGCCAAACTTCTCCACTCTCCATATCCCTCAAGGTTGAATCAAAAGCAGAGGTTTATTTTCCCTAATTTTAGTTCCTTTTGAAGCCCCTCACAAAAACAATGACAGATTTGTGTTTTCTTGTTTAGGAAAACAGTGTTTAGAAAATGGACCTAAGAATGAAAACACATTTGTGCCCAGTTCAAACTGAGTGGTAGAAAGTCACTGCTCTAGGTTTCCACTGCAGTACTTGGAAGGTTTACACACATGATGATATCATTTTTTTCTCATTTCCATGCATTTGTAGAGTAGAATCAGTCATCAAAGTTTAATAAATTCCTTAAAAAAGAAATAGTTCTGTCCATAGACATTACTAGTACTTCTTTCCTATAAAGAAGGGAAAAGTACAATTACTTGCCCCCTTTTTCTTCAAGATTGTTTCCTTTGTTGATACTTAATTGATTAATGGTATTATTTCTGTCAAGATCATCATGAAAAAAGAGGCATTTAAGTTGGAAGGGGAGAGGAATGTGCTAATGCTGAAAAATGCATTTTCTTCTAGGAAGAAGAGTTTGTAGGGCAACTCTCAATTATTTGGTAAAATAACCCTTCAACATTTCCAACTCATTTGGGTTAATTTCTTTTGGAATAGATGAGCATTTACAATTATTTAAGTCAGGTTTCATCTATATTAAGAATTTTAGAAGAGACTTGCTAGTTTCTCTTATCAAAAGATACTAACTAGGTTAAATATACTTCAACTTCTTTCGGGTTCTTAGAAATGTGTAACTCTTGGGTTTATGGTTCTTTACAGGCTTAATTCAAGAGCAGTTAAGGGCACTTTGCCTAATTTAAACCAAGTGAAATTCATATTATAAAATAATACATAATTTAGCAGGCAAAGATAAATCAAACTTTCTTAAAACCATGAAAAATTTTGAAATTGTATCCAATCTTAATACACCCACATGGCATATCTGAGAACTCCTACACTTAATGAACTTTGCCAACTTGACTTTAGAAGAAAAAAGATTGAACAACTTACTTTTTAGAATAACTAGGTATGGAAAACTGCAATTTCCATCTGCAAAAAATCAAATAATTTAAATATAAGAATTAGTAAGTGACTTATTTTAAACAACCTATTTGGACAGTTGTGATACTTTCCCAATTTATTTATTTTTAAAATGGTGATCAAGTCTTTATGCCATTTAGAGTACTTCTTGAAAGCTAAAAAAAAATTAAGTCTACAAATACTACAGACCTTTTGCAAAAAGGTGCTTGGCATTTCATTAAAATCATAACATAAACAAACTGAAAAAAATGTCTATCTTTTAAAAAGAAAGTGTAAAGGTTCTTTTTAAGTCTGACACATCATTTAGTATGTCCTCTCAAAATAAAAGATAAAACAGAAAACATAAAAACAAAAAGCCATAATCAATCATTTAAAGACTAGCTTTAAAAAATGACTTTGCCTCTTGAGTATAACATAAATTGTATGTATTTTGCTCTTTGCCACCTAATATAAAAATCATCAGGGACATTGTATGTAATACATCTAAAGCCAATCAGTAATGTAGATTATTTTGGAGAATAAAGATTATTTACTGTTTCCAAAGTTATCATTCTACAGCACAAACTTAAATTAGAACATTAACTTTACATGCATACACATACATACACACACACACACAGACACATTGAGTTATCCTACAGAGCTTTGAAATAACACTAGTAACCATTTTTGAACCAATACTACATATTTACGAAGATTTTTTTTTTTTCAGTGCAGATAAATACAGGTTTAAAGATCCATTGTTCTTCACACAGATGGCTACAGAGACTTTATAATCCCAGGATACACAACCATACAACAAAGACCAATCAGCCAATTCTCAAATAAACTTGGCTTCTTACAACTATCCTGTAAACACTGCAGCCTTTCTTCTATCCAAAATGACACTTATCTCACATGAAAAGATATTATAAGGGAACCAGAAACCTAGATTTGTGGCCAAAAGTAAAAACCAAAGAAAAAATAGTAATTCAGTGGTTAGTTGGTGAAAGATGGATATCTGGTGCCCTTCACTGTGCTGCTGTGCTCTTCTTACTCTTGCTCTTTTTGTCCCTCTTCTTCAGCCCATCCATGTTAGCTCTCTATAGATTTGAGTAAGCCATCTGAAACTTGTTCACTTCTTTGGAGCTCACCACAGTGCTAATCTTCTTTTTCCCATCAGTAGCTCTTAACAGACACTTGTTGTCTGAGGGCTCAAAGCCCTCTACAGAACCCTTCCTTGGAATGGGTTTAGTTCGACCATCATACTTCTTCAGGGTGATGAACACGCTGCCTGACAACCAGCACTTCTGAAACAGTCTGATCAGCTCCATCAGAAACTGCTCGCTCTCCAGGAGCACCATCCCAGCGTCCATGAAGATTATTTAACATTCTTAAAATAAATTTGCAAATGAGGTATGACTGCCTTTTTACAGATGACAGTATTAACACTCAAAACAGAGTATACTAGTTCCATTACACAGCTTTTAATTAATAGATCCCAGTTTCAAACTTAGGTTTGTATGATTTCAAAGTCTGTATGCTAGACACACCACAATGCCATCACCCATTATATATGATGCAATTCATTAGAGACTGACAAATTTATACTTCACTGTGACCAATACAAGTGCAAAGTAGATCTATGAAATTTATTATATACCTGGGATGGACAAGTAGATTAAAAAAAGATAAACTATATATACAAGTATATAGCATATATATATGTGGATATACACATATATATAAAAGATGTTTATATATGTGATCCTTATATACAATCAATAACACATATATACACGTCACATACATATGCATTATATGTTACTGATTTATATATTGACACATATAGCGTGTATACACATATATATATATGAAAGATGTTTATATATGAGTTTGTTTATATATGTGATTTTTATATACAATCAATAACACACACCAGATGTGTATGGATATTGCTAAATTACCATGGCATTCTTTCTGGAAAGTCATGAATCAGCTTCAAAATTCTCAACACAGTTCTTTGAGAGATATTATCAATCAGACATTTCTTCCAGTGTTTATTGTCAAATCATTCATTTTCTGTTTATATTATTTGCACATACCTACCTTTCTGCCTGTCCCTGTACTCTCATCTCTAATCACTCTCTTTTAGCAC
Organism: Lutra lutra; assembly: GCF_902655055.1. NCBI lineage: Eukaryota > Metazoa > Chordata > Mammalia > Carnivora > Mustelidae > Lutra > Lutra lutra. The sequence goes on along the minus strand of NC_062279.1, from coordinate 76,580,081 downwards.
TTATACGCCAGCTAAGATGGCCTTATTTATCTAACCTCTGAATTCAAAAATACATCAACTTGGTTCCATCTCTGGGCTTTTCCAGTTGTTCTTCTCTTTACTTGGATATACTTTCTTCAGATCTTGGCTATCTCCTTCAGTTACAGTTCAAATATCAACCCCTCAGAGAAGTCTTCTCTAAGAAAATTGGCTATAGGAGCTATTCCCTGTATCTTAGTAATGTTCTAGCACATTGACCTAGTTGTTTTTGTAGGTCTTACTGCAATGCAAGACTATTTTAGTAATTTATTACTTTTCTATGACATTTACCAGTAGAATATAAACTTACTAAAGATAAGCCCTTGACTTCTCTTATTCATTTCCACATTCTGAATGTCTGTAATAATTCTTAGAACACCTGAAACAAATACTTGATAAATTAACAAATTACTAGAAAATATGTACTTATTATACAAGTTGAAAAATGTATTCTTGGAATTTCTAGACATTATGTATGTTAGTTTTGCTCTCCTATTATTTAATTTAATGAGCTAGTAAATAGATGACAAGCATAAGTTGTTTTCAGTCTGGTATCTTGGAAAACATAGTATATTTTAATTTTTTGAAATTCCTTGAGATGAGGAACTTACAAAACCAGTGCAGTTTTCTTTGCTATAGTTAATGGAACAATTTGAGGAGTTTCGATGACTTTAAGTAGACAGCCTCTATCTTCACCCTCACATAACTGCAAAATTAATTGGATAAAGTTCTTTATCTTCCAAAAGTTATAAAAAATAAAACCCTCACAAAACATTTTTTCAACCTAACCATAGATATATACTTCAAATTCTCTCAGGCTTCAGAATAGTTCATTTCTGTAATACTTTCTGTCACAACTGTCATGTCCCTAATTCTTTATACATACCTCACCTCTAAAATCCTTCTTTTTTATGTTGAAATGTAACTGGTATAAACCCTATTTAGAATTCCCATGTTCAAAGATTTTCTTATATAAACTTGGATTCATATATTTCTCTCTTTTGCTTTCAAAGTCCATACTGATTCATCCCTTCAACCTCAATCTAGACTATTTCTTCGAACCAATAATTTTTTAATATTACTTTTCACTTCTCTTCCTATATGGTAGTGAATCATTTATTTATTCCTAGAATAAAGTGTAGTTGATAAAACATTGGCTTCTAGACATGAAGAAGCAACTGTAACCAGATTTACTCCTGACATAAATAATTGGAAGCAGGACAAAATATATGAAACAACTGTTTTCTGACACTGGACAACATGAAGATTAATGCTGAGCTCCTTCAGGGAAAATAAACAAGTAAGATGAGCATTATAATTACTTTGGTTTTCTGCATGGTGGCAGTCTGAACTAGAAAGCACAGATGGGATTCCAAGCACAACATGAGGGTTCACACTGAGTTAAGGAGACAGAGCTTAGAGTTTAAGAAGATTCAGGAAGGTGAAATTTTTATAGCAGAAATCTGAAGAGAAAGGAACCTAGAGGAAATCTGAAGAGAAGGCCCATGAAAATTTCCTAAATACTTAGGTGCATTATGCATACCATAAAAATCCATGAGGCGGAGAAAGAACACAGGGAATGCTGTAAAATGCATAATTCTTAGAACCAAAACAGGCTTGAATCTTTCAATTTCTACAGAGCTGAATGAAGAGTCCTTGTTAAACAGCTGCAACATCCACTGTAAATCATAAAAAGGTAATCTCTTATTAGGACTAAGTTATATTTAGAATAAATATTCATCTAAACCAAATCTAAAATGTTTGTTTTAAAAGGCTTTAAAAATTGTATCGATTGTAAGAAATAATGTAATTGCCTCTAGAACAACATCCAGCATTATTTAAGAGAACACAACAAAATCCAACCCACAATATCATAAGAATTACAGTATCACCATCTAAACAGAAGTAGCTGCAAAGGTGGTAACATAGAAGGCTACCAAACTCCTCTTCTCCCACAGTTGTACCAAATATAAAGTTATATATGGACTCTCCCATTGAAAGAAATCCAGCATATGCTGCGTTATCTTCTGGGAGATCCTAAATGCAATCACCTTATAAGAGAAGAATTAACATCAATTATTCTCAATCATTCATAATAAAAGGAAGAGGAAAAGAAGTATTTCCTAACTAGAATAAGGTCAATATTATTCTGGTACCAAATGCAGAAAGAGATGTCACAAAAAACTACAGACCAATGCACAAACCCTCAAAATTACTAGCAAATTGAACCCAGGAGCATACAAGGATTATATGCCATTATCAAGTGGGATTTATGCCAGGAATGCAACACTACTTTAACATATAGTAATAAAATAATACACCATTACTAATAGGCTAAAGGAAAAAAAGACACATGATCATCTCAATAGATGTAGAAAAAACATTTGACAAAATCTTACCACGTTTTATAATAAAAATAAAATAACAAATGACAAAGAGATGATAACTTCCTCAACCCAATAAAGGGCATGTATAGAAAACCCACAGCTAATACCTTACTTAATGGTGAAAAGAATGAATGATTTTCCCCTAAAACAGGAACAGGACAAGAATGTCTATTCTGCCATTTCTAATCAAAACTTTCTGGAGGGGGCACCTGTGTGGCTCAGTTGGTTAAGTGTCTGGCTTCAGGTCAGGTCATGGTCTTAGAGTCCTGGGATTGAGCCTGACATAGTGCTCCCTGCTCAATGCAGGGCAGGGTTGTAGGGGGTGTTGTTTCTCCTTCTCTGCTCCTGCCTCTGTCCCTCCCCTTGCTCAAGTGAGCTAAGGAGCACAAACACACACACACACACACACACTCTCTCTCTCTCTTTCTCTCAAATAAATAAAATCTTAAAAAAAAAAAGCTCTTCTGGACATTCTAGTCAGGACAATTAGAAAAGAGAAATAAATAACAAGTACACATATGCAGGGCCGAGAGCTGGCTGCCCCGAATTGTGCCACTCTGGCATACAGATTAGTTTAAATAAAGATTACCTAGGAGTCAGCCTATACAAGAAGGACACTCAGACTCTCCTCCTGCCCCCCAGAAAGCAACAAATAAAGTTCCCCTTGTGAAAGGTACCTTCCCTAAACCAGGAAGTAAAGAGACACCCTTATCACCAGAGATGGGAAATTTAGAACCAGGAAGGCTGTACAAACAGTTCTTGTTACTTTTTACTAATTTACTATCATAGCCCAAATTCTGTTTAGAATTTCTAACTGAAGCTCTCAAAATTAAGTTTTCTTTGTCCTGTCGATTCCTCATAGATTTACTGTCTAAAAGGTATAAAAACTGCTTGCCTTGGTCATTTTTATAGGTCTCAACTTCAGAATAGGGCCTCCATTCACATATGATGAAACTTTGGATTTTTTTTCTCCTGTTAATGTCTCATGTATTTTTAATTCTTAGGCCACCTGGAAGACCTTAAGAATGGAGAAGAATTGTCCCTTCACATATTAGAAAGGAAGAAATAAAACTATCTCTATTTGTAGAAGAATATAATGTTATACATAGAAAATCATATTCACAAAAAATTATTAGAGCTAATAAATGGGTTCAGCAAAGTTGCAGGATGAAAAAAAAATCAATACACAAATATCAATTAAAATCCTATGCAATGGCAAGGAACAATCTGAAAATAAAATTAATAAAATTCCATTTTCAGTAATACTAAAACAAAAGAATGTCGAAAATGACATAAGTAGAGCCATTTTAAAAACAGAGCTGGAACAGCCATATTAAAGGAAGTGTCTTGCAAGTCTTATTTTCTAAATTTTAAACTGAGCCAAACCACCAGTATTCCAAAGTGTTGGCAAGAATGAAAAAGATCCTCTATGAAAAAATTTATAAAAGTAAACTTTTGCCTAATGGTCACTTCACCTAACCAATGAATAAGGTACAACTCCAGCCCTGATTGTCATCCCTGATGAATTCTTCTTAGAAACTTACCTAATCTTTTTTTTTTCCATAAAAAAACTTTAATCCACGCCTACAATTAGGACACTATTTGGGTATCTATCTAAACCTGTGTATCCTCAATTATAATTTTTTTATGCCAAATAAATGTTTTGCTTCTTGGAACTAGTTTTCTGTTTTTAGGTTAACAGGAATTACGAATACGTTTGAGCATAGAAATGAAAGATACAAATGGAACATTCTTCAACAAAGACAATGTGGCAGGTATAAAACTTCACATTGTTTGGTTAGGCAAAGCCTTCTTAGATATTAACACAAAACCCACCAGTAACCAAAGGAAAAATAAGCAAATTGAGCTTATCAAAATTAAAAACTTGTATGTCAAAGGACACTATAAAGATACTGACCAAACAACCCACAGAATGACAGAAGATCCTCTCAAATCACGTGTCTGATAAACGATTGTATCCAGAGTAAAATAAAGAACACTGATAACAAGAGCAAGAAAAGATAATTAAAAAGTTGATAAATGATCCAAAGAACATTTATCCAAAGAAGATATAAAAATCACAGTAAGCACATGAAAATAAGCCAGGCATCATTAATTAAGAGGGAAATACAACTCAAAAACCACAGTGCGGGGCACCTGGGTGGCTCAGTGGTTTAGGCCTCTGCCTTTGGCTCAGGTCATGATCTCAGGGTACTGGGATTGAGCCCCATATCCAGCTCTCTGCTTAGCAGGGAGCCTGCTTCCCCCTTTCTCTCTGCTGCCTCTCTGCCTGCTTGTGATCTCTCTCTCTCTCTCTCTGTCGAATAAATAAATAAAATTTAAAAAAAAAGAACACAGTGAGATACCACTTCTCACTATCCACAAGGATACCTACGGATGCCTATAACAAAAATGACAGATGATATTAAGCTCTGGCAAAGATGTGAAACTCCATGCAACTTATCCATCCACTGGAGGAATTTAATATGATTCAGTCACCCTGGAGCACAGTTTGAAAATTTCCCAAATGTTAGACATACAAGATCCATAAATCCAAGCACTTTTGGGGTGCCTGGATAGCTTGGTCAGTTAAGTGTCTGACTCCAGATCTCAGCTGAAGTGTTGATCTCAGGGCCCTTAGTTCAAGCCCCAGTAGGCATGAAGCCTACAAAAAAAAATAATAATAATAATAATAATCCCAGATATATACCCAAAAGGAATGAAAATACACTTTCACACAAAGACTGTACACAAATCTTCTTAACAGTATTTCAAAATAGTCAAAAAGTGGACACACGGCAAATGCCCACAAACTGCTGGATAAACAAAGTGATATATCCACAGACTGGGTTATTATTTGGCATTAAAAATGAAGTGCTGATACATGTTACAACAAGGATCATCTTTAAAAACATTACACTAAAGGAAAGAATCCAGTCACGTACAATATGTGTATGATCCTATTTATATGAAAGCCCCAAAATAAGCATATTTGTAGAGACAGAAATTATTTTAATGGTGGCATAGGCCTAGGACATGCAGGATTGTGTGAGATAGGAAAATGAAGAGCGACTGCTAATGCAATATACAGTTTCCTTATGGGGTGATGGAAATGTAAAATTGTGATAATAATTGCACAACTCTGAATATACTGAAGACCAATTAATTTGCACTTGTATGTGAAATAAATCTTATTAGATCTGTTAAAAAATCAATCTGACTTGACACATCAAAAATAAAAGAATAAAAATAAAGATAAACAAATTTATCTAAAAAAGATTAGATAAAATTCAGTTAGTGCTCATTTAGGAAAAACAAAACAAAACAAAACAAAAACCTTAGCAAACTAAAAACAGAAATGACTACAAAAAGGAAGGGCACCTGGTCAGTTAAGCGTCTGTCTTCAGTTCAGGTCATGAGCCCAGAGTCCTAGGATTGAACCCTGAGCTGGAATCCCTGCTCAGCAGGGAGCCTGTTTCTCCCTCTCCCTCCACTGTTCCTCCTGCTTGTGCACTCATATTCTCAATCTCTCTCTCTCTCTCTCTGTCAAATAAATAAATAAATAAAATCTTTAAAAAAGCCTAAAGTAAACATCACACCTAATTGTGAAATAAAAAATTTTCTCTTGATTTTGAGAATGAGATAAGGATATCCTCTTAATCAAAAGAGAAAACATTGTACTGGAGTTTTAATATATTCAATGAGGTGAGAAACGGAAATAGCATAAAACTGAAAAAGGAGTAATAAAATTGTTATTGTTTGCATATGATATTGTATTGTTAGAAAATGTAAGGAATCTTTGGGAAAACTATTAGAATCCCCAAGTAAAATTAAGCAAAATATCTGGATAACAAAGTTACTATACAAGGTAAATACATTAAAAAAAAAAAAAATTCCTAAGCTCCAGCAACAAATGAATACAACATGAAATTCATAAAACTACCATTTCAGTAGCATCAAGAACATCTAATACACAGGAATAAAACTAATAAAAATATCCAAGGCTTTTACACTGAAAACTGCAAAGCACTGTTGAAAAATTTTAAATAATCTGTAGAGGGATTATACAATGTTCATGAAATAAAAGATTCAGTGTTATAGACAACTCTTTCCAAATTTTGCTAAGGATTAAATGCAAAATATATAAAGAACTTATATGAATCAATAGGAAAAAGCAGAATATCCATTAGAAATATGAGCAATAGATTTACACAGGATCTTTATAATAATGTATATCCAAATGGACAATGAATAATGAAATATTGTTCACCTTCATTAGATTTCAGAGAAAAAAACATAAAACTACAGTGAAATGTTATATATAAGTCCCCCCTCAAAAAAAAAACAAAAAACCAAACTTAAAAAAAAAACATGTAATATACCTAAATTCTATAAAAGACTAAAGCTATTTAAACTCTCATATACCACTAGTGAGAATACAACTATTTTGTAATTTGTTTGGCAATATTAGAGTAACAGATATACTTTATTACCCAGTAATTCCATTTCTAGGTTTATAGCCAACCGAAATGCTTATACAATTCAGCAGATACATAGTGATAAATTAGAATTTTTATAGCAGAAGTACACATAATAGTGCCAAAATTGAAACTTCTAAAATGTCCAACAACTGAAAATGGATATGTAAATGGTGGTACATTCACATATTGGAATGTGATATAGCAAGAAAAAATTTAAAACTATAAATTTCTGCATCAATATGGATGAACCTCATAACTGAAATGTTGAAATAACAAATGACAGTCACCAAAGATACCATAATGCATATATATAAAGTTCAAAAAAATACCTGAAACTACTCTATGATTTTAGAAGTTGCCATTGCTGACTCTTTGGGGAGAAAAGAAGCTGAAGAGAATACTTCTACAGAGATGAGAACTTTGTCTATTGTTCCAGTTGTGCTTACCGTGACTAAGAGGAATTTTAAAAATTGATTGTTAGGAGGAGGAGTCAAGATGGCGGAGAAGTAGCAGGCTGAGAATGCTTCAGGTAGCACGAGACCAGCTAGATAGCTTATCAAACCATTGCAAACACCTACAAATCCAACGGGAGATTGAAGACAAGAAGAACAGCAATTCTAGAAACAGAAAATAGACCACTTTCTGAAAGGATGGACCGGTGGAGAAGTGAATCCAAAGTGACAGGAAGATAGCAGGGGGAGGGGCCGGCTCCCAGCAAGTGGCAGAGCAACAGAGAACAAAATCAGGACTTTTAAAAGTCTGCTCCACTTGTCAAATAAATAAATAAAGTCTTTAAAAAAAAAAAGGTCTGCTCCACTGAGGTACATCGCTCCACAGGCTAAACTGGGGTGAAGCCCACACGGGGCCAGCGTGGCCCCAGGTCCCATGGGGTCATGGAAGGATCGGGGTGTCTGAGTGGCTCAGAGCTTGCAGGTATTAGAGCAGGGAAGCTGGCTACGGAGACAGAGTCAAGGAGTGAGCTCTCAGCTCGGGGTTACCTTGAACCGGTCACAGGCTGGGTGAGCTTGGAGCACGGCCAGAGACCAGGGAGACAGGAGTGATTGGGCTCTTTTTTCTAAGGGCGCACTGAGGAGTGGGGCCCCAAGCTCTCAGCACCTCCGGGCCAAAGACTGGGAGGCCGCCATTGTCATTCCCATCCTCCAGAATTCTATAGAAAGCATTCAGGGGACAAAAGCTCCTGAAAGTGAACCGAGCGGATTACTCAGCTGGGCCTCTGGAAAGGGCGGTGCAATTCCGCCTGGGGCAAAGACACTTAAGAATCACTACAACAGGCCCCTCCCCCAGAAGATCAACAAGAAATCCACCCAAAACCAAGTTCTCTAACTAGGGAGAGCAGCAGAAATCCAGAGGAGGAGAAAGCAAAGCACAGAACCCATGGATTTCTTCCGATGATTCTTTAGTCTTGAGGTTAATTTAATTTTTTTTAATTTAATTTTTTTTCTGCCAATTTTTTTTAACTTTTACCCTTTTCTTTTTAATGTTTTTAAACTAGTTTATCTCATATATATATATTTTTCTTTTTTATATGTTTTCTTTATTTGTTTTATTTTTTTAATTTTTTATTTTTTTGGAACTTCTTTTTATCCCCTTTCTCCCCGCCATGATTTGGGGTCTCTTTTGATTAGGTTAAAGCACATTTTCCTGGGGTCTTTACCACCCTTTTAGTATTTTATTTGCTCCTTCATATATTGTTATCTGGACAAAATGACAAGGCAGAAAAACTCACCACAAAAAAAAGAACAAGAGGCAGTACTGAAGGCTAGAGACCTAATCAATACAGACATTGGTAATACGTCAGATCTAAAGTTCAGAATGATGATTCTCAAGATTCTAGCCGGGCTCGAAAAAGGCATGGAAGATATTAAAAGAAAACCTCTCTAGAGAGATAAAAGCCCTTTCTGGAGAAAGAAAAGAACTAAAATCTAACCAAGTTGAAATAAAAAAAGCTATTAATGAGGTGCAATAAAAAATGGAGGCTCTCACTGCTAGGATAAAAGAGGCAGAACAAATAATGAGCGATATAGAAGACCAAATGACAGAATAAAGAAGCTGAGCAAAAGAGGGACAAACACCTACTGGACCACGAGGGGAGAATGCAAGAGATAAGTGAAACCATAAGATGAAACAACATTAGAATAAGTGGGATTCCAGAAAAAGAAGAAAGAGAGAGGGGAGCAAAAGGCATATTGGAGAGAATTGTTGGAGAGAATTTCCCTAATATGGCAAAGGAAACAAGCATCAAAATCCAAGAGGTGCAAAAACCCCCCTCAAAATCAACAAGAATAGGTCCACACCCCGTCACCTAATAGTAAAATTTACAAGTCTTAGTGACAAAGAGAAAATCCTGAAAGTAACCCGGGAAAAGAAGTCTGAAACATACAATGGTAAAAATATTAGATTGGCAGCGGACTTATCCACAGAGACCTGGCAGGCCACAAAGAACTGCATGATATATTCAGAGCACTAAATGAGAAAAACATGCAGCCAAGAATACTATATCCAGCTAGGCTATCATTGAAAATAGAAGGAGAGATAAAAAGCTTCCAGGACAAACAAAAACTGAAAGAATTTGCAAACACCAACCCAGCTCTACAGGAAATATTGTAAGAGGTCCTCTAAGCAAAGAGAGACCCTAAAAGTAGTAGATCAGAAAGGAACAGAGACAATATACAGTAACAGTCACCTTATAGGCAATACAATGGCACTAAATTCATATCTCTCAGTAGTTACCCTGAATGTTAATGGGCTAAATGCCCCAATCAAAAGACACAGGGTGGGCGCCTGGGTGGCTCAGTGGGTTAAGCCGCTGCCTTCGGCTCAGGTCATGATCTCAGGGTCCTGGGATTGAGTCCCACATCGGGCTCTCTGCTCAGCAAGAAGCCTGCTTCCCTCTCTCTCTCTCTCTCTGCCTGCCTCTCCGTCTACTTGTGATCTCTCTCTGTCAAATAAATAAATAAAAAATCTTTAAAAAAAAAAAAAGACACAGGGTATCAAAATGGATAAAAAAAAAAACAAAAACAATCAATATGTTGCCTACAAGAAACTCATTTTAGGCCCAAAGACACCTCCAGATTTAAAGTGAGGGGCTGTAAAAGAATTTACCATGCTAATGGACATCAGAAGAAAGCAGGGGTGGCAATCCTTATATCAGATCAATTAGATTTTAAGCCAAAGACTATAATAAGAGATGAGGAAGGACACTATATCATACTCAAAGGAACTGTCCAACAAGAAGATCTAACAATTTTAAATATTATGCCCCTAACGTGGGAGCAGCCAACTATATAAACTGATTAATAACAAAATCAAAAAAACACATCAACAATAATACAATAATAGTAGGGGACTTTCACACTCCCTTCACTGAAATGGACAGATCATCCAAGCAAAAGATCAACAAGGAAAAAAAGGCCTTAAATGACACACTGGACCAGATGGACATCACAGATATATTCAGAACATTTCATCCCAAAGCAACAGAATACACATTCTTCTCTAGTGCACATGGAACATTCTCCTGAATAGATCACATCCTGGGTCATAAATCAGCTCTCAACCAGTATCAAGAGATTGGGATCATTCCCTGCATATTTTCAGACCTCAATGCTCTGAAGCTAGAACTCAATCACAAGAGGAATGTTGGAATGAACACAAATACATGGAGACTAAACAGCATCCTTCTAAAGAATGAATGGGTCAACCAGGAAATTAAAGAAGAATTGAAAAAATTCATGGAAACAAATGATAATGAAAACACAGTGGTTCAAAATCTGTGGGACACAGCAAAGGCAGTCCTGAGAGGAAAATATAGAGTGGTACAAGCCTTTCTCAAGAAACAAGAAAGGTCTCAGGTACACAACCTAACCCTACACATAAAGGAGCTGGAGAAAGAACAAGAAAGAAACCCTAAACCCAGCAGGAGAAGAGAAATCATAAAGATCACAGCAGAAATCAATGAAAGAGAAACAAAACAAAACAAAACAAACAAACAAAAAAAAACAGTTGAACAAATCAACGAAACTAGGAGCTGGCTCTTTGAAAGAATTAATAAGATTGATAAACCCCTGGCCAGACATCAAAAAGAAAAGAGAAAGGACCCAAATAAATAAAATCATGAATGAAAGAGGAGAGAGCACAACTAACACCAAAGAAATACAAACAATTATAAAAACATACTATGAGCAACTCTACACCAACAAATTTGACAATCTGGAAGAAATGGATGCATTTCTAGAGACATATAAACTACCACAACTGAACCAGGAAGAAATAGAAAACCTGAACAGACCCATAAGCAGTAAGGAGATTGAAACAGTCATTCAAAATCTCCAAACAAACAAAAGCCCAGGGCCAGACGGCTTCCCAGGGAATTCTACCAGACATTTAAAGAAGAACTAATTCCTATTCTCCTGAAACTGTTCCAAAAAATAGAAATGGAAGGAAAACTTCCAAACTAATTTTATGAGGCCAGCATCACCCTGATCCCAAAACCAGACAAAGATCCCATCAAAAAAGAGAATTACAGACCAATATCCTTGATGAACACAGATGCGAAAATTCTCACCAAAATACCAGCAAATAGGATTCAACCTATTAAAAGGATTAAAAGGATTAGTGCATTAAAAGGATTAGTCATTAAAAGGATTAGTCACCACGACCAAGTGGGATTTATTCCAGGGCTGGAAGGGTGGTTCAACATCCACAAATCAATCAATGTGATACAACACATTAATAAAAGAAAGAACAAGAACCATATGATACTCTCCATAGATGCTGAAAAAGCATTTGACAAAGTACAGCATCCCTTCCTGATCAAAACTCTTCAAAGTGTAGGGATAGAGGGCATATACCTCAATATTATCAAAGCCATCTATGAAAAACCCACCACAAATATCATTCTCAATGGAGAAAAACTGAAAGCTTTTCCGCTAAGGTCAGGAACACGGCAGGGATGTCCATTATCACCACTGCTATTCAACATAGTACTAGAAGTCCTAGCCTCAGCAATCAGACAACAAAAGGAAATTAAAGGCATCCAAATCGGCAAAGAAGAAGTCAAACTATCACTCTTCGCAGATGATATGTGACTATATGTGGAAAACCCAAAAGACTCCACTCCAAAACTGCTTGAACTTGTACAGGAATTCAGTAAAGTGTCAGGATATAAAATCAATGCACAGAAATCAGTTGCATTTCTCTACACCAACAACAAGACAGAAGAAAGAGAAATGAAGGAGTCCATCCCATTTACAATTGAACCCAAAACTATAAGATACCTAGGAATAAACCTAACCAAAGAGGCTAAGAATCTATACTCAGAAACCTATAAAGTACTCATGAAAGAAATTGAGGAAGACACAAAGAAATGGAAAAATGTTCCATGCTCCTGGATTGGAAGAATAAATATTTTGAAAATGTCTATGCTCCCTAAAGCAATCTACACATTTAAGGCAATTCCTATCAAAATCCCACCCATTTTTTTCCCAAGAAATGGAACAAATAATCCTAAAACTTATATGGAACCAGAAAAGACCTCGAATAGCCAAAGCAATATTGAAAAAGAAAGCCAAAGTCGGTGGCATCACAATTCCGGACTTCAAGCTCTATTACAAAGCTGTCATCATCAAGACAGCATGGTACTGGCACAAAAATAGACACATAGATCAATGGAACAGAACAGAGAGCCCAGGAATAGACCCTCAACTCTATGGTCAACTAATCTTCGACAAAGCAGGAAAGAATGTCCAATGGAAAAAAGACAGCCTCTTCAATAAATGGTGTTGGGAAAATTGGACAGCCACATGCAGAAAAATGAAATTGGACCATTTCCTTACACCACACACAAAAATAGACTCAAAATGGATGTGAGAAAGTAATCCATCCAAATCCTTGAGGAGAACACAGGCTGCAACCTCTTCAACCTCAGCCGCAGCAACGTCTTCTAGGAACACAGCTAAAGGCAAGGGAAGCAAGGGCAAAAATGAACTATTGGGGGGCGCCTGGGTGGCTCAGTGGGTTAGGCCGCTGCCTTCGGCTCGGGTCATGATCTCGGGGTCCTGGGATCGAGTCCCGCATCGGGCTCTCTGCTCAGCGGGGAGCCTGCTTCCCTCTCTCTCTCTCTCTGCCTGCCTCTCCATCTACTTGTGATCTCTCTGTCAAATAAAAAAAAAAAAAAACTTTTAAAAATGAACTATTGGGATTTTATCAAGATCAAAAGCTTTTGCACAGCAAAGGAAACAGTTAACAAAACCAAAAGACAAGTGACAGAATGGGAGAAGATATTTGCAAATGACATATCAGATAAAGGGCTAGTGTCCAAAATCTATAAAGAACTTATCAAACTCAACACCCAAAGAACAAATAATCCAATCAAGAAATGGGCAGAGGACATGAACAGACATTTCTGCAAAGAAGACATCCAGATGGCCAACAGACACATGAAAAAGTGCTCCACATTACTCGGCATCAGGGAAATACAAATCAAAACCACAATGAGATTATCACCTCACACCAGTCAGAATGGCTAAAATTAACAAGTCAGGAAATGACAGATGCTGGCGAGGATGCGGAGAAAGCGGAACCCTCCTACACTGTTGGTGGGAATGCAAGCTGGTGCAACCACTCTGGAAAACAGCATGGAGGTTCCTCAAAATGTTGAAAATAGAACTACCCTATGACCCAGCAATTGCACTACTGGGTATTTACCCTAAAGATACAAACGTAGTGGTCCAAAGGGGCACGTGCACCCAAATGTTTATAGCAGTAATGTCTATAATAGCCAAACTATGGAAAGAACCTATATGTCCATCAACAGATGAATGGATAAAGAAGATGTATATATACACAATGGAATACTGTGCAGTCCTCAAAGGAAATAAAATCTTGCCATTTGTGACGACATAGTTGGAACTAGAGGGTATCATGCTTAGCGAAATAAGTCAATCAGAGAAAGACAACTATCACATGATCTCCCAGATATGAAGAAGTAGAGATGCAACATGGGGGGTTAGGGGATTAGGAGAAGAATAAATGAAACAAGATGGGATTGGGAGGGAGAAAAACCATAAGTGACTCTTAATCTCACAAAACAAACTGAGGGTTGCTGGGGGGAGGGGGGTTGGGAGACGGGGGTGGGGTTATGGACATTGGAGAGAGTATGTGCTATGGTGAGGGCTGTGAAGTGTGTAAACCTGGCGATTCACAGACCTGTACCCCTGGGGATAAAAATACATTATATGGTTATTAAAAAAATAATAAATAAATAAATTAAAAATAAATTGATCGTTAGACAATTTATTTGTATCTTATATGCAAGTTATTCCTAAATAGGTACTTTACAGGGGCACCTAAGTGGCTCTGTTGGTTAAGCATCTGCCTTGGCCTCAGCTCATGATCCCAGGGTTATGGGATCCGAGCCCAGCGTCTGGATCCCTGCTCAGTGGAAATCCTATGTCTCCCTTTCTCTGTGCCTGCTGTTCCCCCGCTTCTGTTCTCTCTCTCTCTCTGTCAAATAAATAAAATCTTAAAACAACAACAACAACAACTAAGTGCCTTACAGAACAAGCATGACAATGTGAGTGGATCTGTATTTCGTTTTAAGAAATAAAAATATTGTGGTATGCCTGGAATATAGGAAAAATATTCTGAAGATAATGCATAAACAGAACACACTGCATAACTCAAACTAGAAGAATCTTATAATAAAAAAAGGAAAGAGTTTACAGCAAGTTCACTTCTCTATAACTTTAGAAAATCCAATTCATAATGTTATTTAAAAATTAATATAATGGAACCCTCTATATTTTAGAACCTCTTTTCTTTTTCATAATGTCTCAAGGATGTTCAACAGTGACTGAGCAATATCTGTAAATTATTCCAGTACTTTGTAACATAAATTGAACAAGCCTCAAAAGTAAATTAATATTTAAAGCAACTGTGCTCTTCCCTAATGGCTCTTCACCTTTCAGAAAGCAGTTTGCTCTTTGAATTCTTTGTAATATATTTCCAGATTTGAAGATAAATTCTCTTTTTTTTAGAAGATGAAAACAAAATAGAAATGGACCTTTTTATCTTCAGCCTTATTTCAAATCAGTAGATCAGCATGCTCCTAGTTGTCCATTTTAACATTAACTATACCATAAAACCGTTTTTATTAATTGAGGAAATTATTTTTTCCTGAGCTTCAGTTCATTTTTTCATTTAAAGATATTATTGTGACAGGATCATTAGGTTTATACTGCTCTTTCATTCTCCATTATTTACTGATCTTTTAATGCCTTTAATATAAAATGACAGCTTATTGGATGAAAAAAAATTAAATTTTCTTTTGAAAAAATACCAGTTGATAATGGTTAGAATATAATAAAAAAGTTTCTGAAATTTATGAATAAAAGTAATTGCAAAGAGCACATCAATAAATGCTCCTGATAGAAGAAACAGTCTCTTTGTTGGAAATAAAAGTAAAGCGACAGAATTTGGTGACTGAAATCAGATGATTTACCAAACAATAAGAAGTTCCTATGCACTAGCTCAGGCTATCTGTGAATATCTATTCTGCTGGATGTATACAAAGAAAACATTGTCTTTAAATTCCTATACCTAAGATTATTCCTGATACAAAGATTACAGAAACAAATGCTCTGAGGATCATTGGTTACCTTGTAATATCAAGATACTCAGATGCTAGCCTTCTTGTGTCAAGTATCTCAAGCTATTCTGTTGTTCTCTTGTCTCTTTCTTGAACTTTAGAAGGATCAGTAACCTTTAACCACTACATCAATAACATAATACCTAATAAGCAAAGCAGATGTATTCTGAAATGTGGTTATTTGTCATCCAACTAAACTCATCAGCCCATAGTGTCAAGATTACTTTAGGAGTACATACTGATCTCACTAAAATAGCTTCAAATGATATATCAGAGAAACATATTCTGAATTTGTTCCTTTAAAGTCAATATTCTATTCTAAAGTCAGTTCTTTAAAATAAGTATCTATTCCTTGAAATGAATACATTGTTGACTGTGCTTTGTCTTCTCTCTTAATAAATGAGTACACTTTATCTTAACCACTCTATTTAGCATCTGTTATCATATCAAGTATACTGTAATTATTTCTTTTTTTTTTTTTTTTTTTTTTTTTTTACATTTCTCCCTCACATTTTTTCTGCACTGGAACACAGTCCCCAACTGTTCAGTCTGACACAGATGTCTGTTCTTTACACAACGGTATTCCTCATATCTGTCACTTTTTCTATTAATTCATTTATTTTATTTTATTTATTTATTTGAAAGAGAATGAGTTCATGAGCAAGGGATAAGGCAGAGGGAGAGGGAAAAGCAGACTCCCCACTGAGCAGGGAGCTAGACACAGGACTCATCACAGGACCCTGGGACCATGAACTTAGCTGAAGGCAGACATTAACCAACTGAGCGACCTGGGCATACCCTATCAATTAATTTCTTATTTCCAGGAATAAATGCCATTTTTTGTCCATAAATGGTAACCCTGCTACCAATAGTAGGTGTATTTATTCTTCTTTTTTTTTTCCTGTTTACTTGTAGCAAGAGGGTTGTTTTTTTTTTTATATATATTTTATTTATTTATTTGACAGACAGAGATCAAAAGTAGGCAGAGAGGCAGGCAGAGAGAGGGGGGGGGAAGCAGGCTCCCCGCTGAGCAGAGAGCCTGATGTGGGGCTCAATCCCAGGACCCTGAGATCATGACCTGAGCCCAAGGCAGAGGCTTTAACCCACTGAGCCACCCAGGTGCCCCTTGTAGCAAGAGGTTTGAATACATCTAGCTGCAGTTTTACAGGTTTCTTGTTTTGACAAACAGGTATGTGGAAATCAGAAGTTAGCTAAATCTCAGATTGTGAATTAAACCAATACAACTAACATTTATTGACTGCCGACTTTGTGTTTTGCCCACATTGTTATATCCTTCTCATGACAAACAACCAGTAACTATTACAATAAGCTTAATATTTTACAGTCAGTCTTTCCTCCTCCACTCTTATTTCACAAATTAACATTGTTTCCTATGTATCTAAAATTGTAGGGTAAGATACAAACTGAAGCCAAAAGGGCATTACATACTCCTGTAGTATAATAAATTATCTCCTCTTATTCTAAAAAGTAAATGTACCTTCAAACCACCCAATTTAAAGATAACTTTACTAATAAAACAGTCTTTGAAACTTACTTGATTTTTCTAATGGTACTGCCATGTATTTTCCCTAAAGGCAGCCATGACACATGTGCATTCCAAGATCAATATACATATATTTCTTTTAACTAGCCCAGCAAGTTCATAAGTTCATAATGTGAATGAATGGAACACTCTACATAAAGTGAATCAATGTAAATTTAGGGGCAAATAGTCATTGAGAAGTTTCTTGCTCTCAATTTGCTTCAGCTTCAGCCTTCTAGAAACATATATATTCATATAATCACATAGTCATATGTATACACATACATTTATGTATATACACATACTAAAATCACAAATTTCATAGGAAAGATAGTTGGAGAAATTTCCCATCTTATCGAGACATGCATATTTATATTTCCTTTTACTCTACAAATTCAGTTAGTCAATTATACTAAGAAATAAAAAAAATCAGAAACTTAAAAGCACTGCCATCAAATATAAAAATCCATAAGACCCTTTATTTCTCTCAGTTTCATGTTTTTTGTTTGTTTGTTGCAGTGTACCAACTCCTCCTCCAATATTAAAAACACCTATTTAATAGACTGGCAAAATACATCTTTGGCTCTGATTAATTTGTAGCTGTTTCTTTGAAGGAGACGATTTCATTAACAGAGCTATGCAAACATTTCCAGTAGCTTCACAACATATTTCACTTAGAGGGGGAAAAAAAAACAAAAACAAAAAACATGTCTTTCCACCTTAATTCCCTCTTGCCCAATGTATTTAATTCCTCCTAAGACCATTAAAAAGCTTCATGCATGGAAGAATTAGACTTATCTCAGACTGTATCCTAAAGAACCATTTTGTCAGAATGAATGGTTCTCACCTTACCTAATAGATATTTAGCTCTAGAAAAACAGTATTAGTCTACAACATCTTGGGTGATATTTTCACCCCATTCAAAGTAACTTTTTTGTGAAACATAACTTATTTCAGAGAACAGAGATATTGACTATTCAAGACCTGTGTACACCCAAACTCCTACAATTTCTTATAACTGAAACTTACATATTTTTAGTTCAAGTATATCTGTGCTTTAAAAATTGTCAGGTGTTTTCACACAGTATGAGATTTACATGTTAGCTGAAACATTCATGTAGACATTTCTCTAGCATATAAGGTATCACAAAATCCAATTAAAATTAAGCATTCACATTCAAATCCAATGCTTTAAAATGAAATACACATATCTGCATATATACTAGTGAATTTCATAATGTTACTCTAATAACTCCCTATCAACTGTGCATATTAAAAACAGTGTAATGTAACTAAATCTCCATCAGGAATCAGAATGATCACCTGCTCTAACAGCAATTAGCTGGTTTTCTTTTCTCCTATAGTTAAAGCCAGCTAACTTTAGGCTTTCTTAAAATAAAATGTTTAAAGTAGGTCACTATCGTCTGATACTTCCTGTTGCTAACGTTATAATTCATATGAGAATATTGTTTACAGGCCATTTAAATAAACATTTGGGGCATTTTGCTTGAATATAATAATCTTTACAAAACTTATGATTTAAAGGCATTGTTTATCCAAAGTCATGATGGTGATGTCATGTGTTTCTTTGTCCTGGGGAAGCAAAATCTGTCATAGGTTCAAGACTGTTCTCTTTGGAGGACATCACAAGGATAAGGATGCCTCTATGTCCTCATGTACACTTTGGATATTTATTTATTTATTTATTTATAGATTTATTTGATACAGAGAGAGAGAGATCACAAATAAGCAAAAAGGCAGGCAGAAAGAGAGGGGGAAGCAGGTTCCCCACCAAGCAGAGATCCCGATGCAGGGCTCTACCCCAGGACCCTGAGACCAAAGCAGAGGCTTAAGCCACTGAGCCACCCAGGCGCCCAGCTCATGTACATTTTGAAGTAAATAAAGGTAAGTATGTTTCCTGATAGAAAACAAAGCTTTACTTGTTTTATCAATGAAATAGATAAATAAGATGGTAAAGTATAAACTAAAATTTAATAGTGTTAATGGTTTCATTTATGCAGTATTTTTCTTAACTTACTTGATTATAAGAAGAATTTGGAGCTTTCATTTGAAATGCATCTTCCCAAACCCCTCCATCCTTCAGAGTCTAGAAAATGGTCTAGAAATATGTATCTTTAATAAATAACCTTAATCATCAGGGGTTTGGGTAAATGCTGCACTAAGGAACAAATAAACTTCAACACTTTAGTTCAGATATGCCTCAAACTAAGTTGAAGTCCTAGTACAACTCTGATAAATTAAGCAATTGCACCTGAAATCCTTGAAGCAC
Organism: Lutra lutra; assembly: GCF_902655055.1. NCBI lineage: Eukaryota > Metazoa > Chordata > Mammalia > Carnivora > Mustelidae > Lutra > Lutra lutra. Next base: position 76,560,694 of record NC_062279.1, on the reverse strand, counting down.
AGTATGAAGATAAGCGCTACAAGCCAAGAATCTTGGGCAGAAGCCCTGAGGTTAGAGGAGAGGTAATGAAATTGTTTACTTCCAACTTTTTTCTCAAAGCAGATGTCAATTAAGCTGCATGACAGAATCGATTGAGAGCTTTTAAAATCCTGATGCTCAGAGTATAGAACAGAACAATTAAATCAGAATTTGGGGAGGTGAAACATAGGTACCAGAAATCTTGAGAGCTCCCAAGTGATTCTAACATGCAGTCAATGTTGACACCTCCTCTTTTAAAGATAAGATGCTGAGAGCTGCATTCAGTGTCAGTGAAGTTCAGCTTCAATGTCTGACCTCATACAGACTGAAAAAAGCTAGGAGACTTCACGCTGACCTCTGAATCACTACACAAACTTGTAAACCCCAGTTAGAAGCAAATAAATTTCAGAAGACACATTTCTTCCACATCTTTGTAAAATCTATTATTAATTTAAGTATTTCTTCTGTACACAATTTTGGGTTTTCTTTGTAACTAAGCATATTATCTGTGAATAAGGAAAGTATAGCTTCTTTCTTTCAAATATTTATTCTTTTGATTTATTTTTCTACATTATTGACATAGCTATGCCCTTTCAGATCAATATTGTCTTGAAAGAGTGATATTAAGTATGCTCACCTAGTTCCTGATTTTATTTTTTTAAGGATTTTATTTATTTATTTGAGAGAGAGAGAGACAGCATGAGCAGGGGGAAGGGGAGAGGGAGAAGCAGACTCCCTGCTGAGCAAGGAGCCCGATGAGGGGCTGGATCCCAGGACCCTGGGATCATGACCTGAGCCTAAGGCAGATGTTTAACTGACTGAGCCACCCAGGTGCCACTAGTTCCTGATTTTATTTTATTTATTTATTTTTTAAAGATTTTATTTATTTATTTGACAGAGAGAGAGATCACAAGTAGGCAGAGAGGCAGAGAGAGAAGGGGAAGCAGGCTCCCTGCTGAGCAGAGAGCCCCATGCAGGGCTCGATCCTAGGACACTGAGATCATGACCTGAGCCAAAGGCAGTGGCTTAATCCACTGAGCCACCCAGGCGCCCCTAGTTCCTGATTTTAAAGGGACCACTTACAATGTTTTCACATTAAGATTAATACTTTGCTGTGGGTTTTTGGTAGATTCATTTTATAAAATTAAAGAAATGCCCTCTTATTCCTAATTTGCCAAGAAACTGTAACCATCTACTGAGAGCTTGTATTTACATACTCTTGATATCCACTGTGCCATTGTTTTCCATTTCCTTATTTTGTATATTTATTCTATTTTCCACATCATTTGTGTTTATTCTTTTTTTTTAAAGATTTTATTTACTTATTTGACACAGAGAGAGAGATCACAAGTAGGCAGAGAGGCAGACAGAGAGAGAGGAGGAAGCAGGCTCCCCGCTGAACAGAGAGCCCGATGCAGGGCTCGATCCCAGGACCCTGAGATCATGACCTGAGGCAAAGGCAGAGGCTTAGCCCACTGAGCCACCCTGGCACCCCTGTGTTTATTCTTTTATTGGAATTTTAGTTCATTAAATTTTAGTTTTTCACTTATCTATTGTAAATACACAGCTATCACATTTCCTTAATATAACAAAATCCCGTATGTTTTTACATTAATATTTTCCTTTTCATTTAGATAAAAATATTCAACCCATGGATTATTTAAAAGTAGACTTGGGGGCACCTGAGTGGCTCGGTTGGTTAAGCATCCAACTCTTGATTTCAGCTCAGGTCATGAGATCCAGCCCCACTTGTTGGGCTCCTCGGTTAGCAGGAAGTCTGCTTGGGATTCTCTCTTTCCCTCTCCCTTTGCCCCTCCTCCTGCTCATGTGAGCTCTCTCTCTCCCTCTCAAATAAATAACTCTTTAAAAATAATAAAAAAATAAAAGTGGGCTTAAACAATTCAAACAGATTTATTTTTAGTTTTTCTTTTTTGAGTTTTCATTTTCAATAAGGAAAATTTTACATCTATAAGAAGGAAAGAAGTAAACTAGTATCATCCATTACTATGCTTAAACAATTAATTCTAAACAATTTTATTCTACAGATACCCAACCAGTCCATCCCCACATATAGATTTAAAGCACAAAGATACATCATACCTTCTAATCTGTAAATGCTTCAGTACATATCTATAAAATATAAAAATACTTTTCTTTAAACATAAACATAAAACATTTTCACAACTAAAATAAAACTTATCACTAATCACTAACATTCTCAAACATTTGGTCACTATTCAAATTTCCCTGATTTTATATTTTTACAATTGACTTGTTCAATTCATAATCAAGATAAGGCCCATATTTTCCATGTGATTAACATGCTTATTAACTTTAATCTATAGGTTCTACCTCTCTTTAAAAAACTTTGGGAAAAAAACATTTTGTTAAATAAATGGGATAATTAGTTTTGTAGAATTTCCCATATTTTAGATTATGCAAATGGAAAAAATCCTGAGGTACCTGTTTCCTATGGTCCGTATTTCTGTACTTTTACACAGATAAAATACAGGTTTAGTTTTTGGAAAGAATTTAGGTGTTGTCAGCCTCTTTCTTCCAATAAATTTTTCTGGCAGTCTTCAACATAAAGGTATTGGCAGCCACTGAAAATTATTGCCTAGGTTTACTATTTTGTCAGAGGTTACAAACTGCTGGCATTCTAATTTTACTAGTCTCTCTGCATTTATTTCTAAACAGCTAAAAAAGAGGATTTTATTTTTATGAAATAAGGAAGAAATGAATATTACTCAGCTAACACTATAAAAAATACCATGTTATGCACCTGTGAACCTAACACAAAATAACTTTATTTCATTTTATTTTTTTTAAATCTTTTAAATAATGGTTACTTAATTCTTTTAATAACCCTATAGAGCAGAAAAACAATCTTCTTCCTCTACTTTCTGTTTAAGATACACATTACAAACCTCAGGCTAAGAAATTCTATGAGATGCCTAAGAAAATACTATTTTTAAAAGCAGAATTACATAATCTTTCTCTAGGGATAGATATAAAGAGCACTAAATTAGATTTCATAAAAGCTGAGATTTTTCTGATTTCTCCTTGTAATAATTCTATGAACTTATATCTCTCTGAGCCTCAATGCTTGTAGCTAAAAATAAGCACTATAATTCTTGAAGTTATGAATTGCAAATGAGAAAAATGCAAGAAAAATGCTGTGACAACTAGAGAGTACTGGAAAACATTATGTGATAGGATGGTAGGATACATCCATCTGTTGTATGTTATTAAAATAATTAGTGTATGTGAAATATTGTACACATATGGCCTAGAATGTTATTGGCTATTGATAAGTATTTATTTAAAAGTGAAAAATGTATTTGTGATAAGTATGGCATTTTGTTTTTATTAATCACTTTACTTTCTGCATTTTCCTGGCATGAACTGGCTAGCCTCAGGTATCCATTTGCCCCTGGATTGTGGGAGGTGCTGTTAAACTAATTAAACAAGGAAGTCATTAGATTGAGGTGGCTCTAATACCCTGGGAGCCTACATAAGCAAAGCAAAACCTAAGCCAGGGTCAATTCTCATAAGTGCCTCAAGGTTAAGAAATCAAAACTTAACAACAAGCAATCTCAAACAGCCAACCAGGCTTTCCCAAATACGACAATCACTTAAGCTACAGCCAATCAAATAATTCCCTAGCTTTGTTTCAGTGTCTGCTTTACAAAAACCTTTCTTCAAGAACATTGAAAAAGAAAACTGAAACTGGTGCCATCACAATTCTGGACTTCAACTTCTATTACAAAGCTATAATCATCAAGTCTGTATGGTACTGGCACAAAAACAAATACATAGAACAATGGAACAGAACAAAAACCCAGAAATGGATCCTCAACTCTATGGTCAATTAATTTTCAACAAAGCAAAATAGAATATCTGATGGAAAAGCAGTTTCTTCAACAATGGTGTTGGAAAAATTGGACAGCCACATGCAGAAGAATGAAACTGGACCATTTCCTTACACCATACACAAAAATAGACTCAAAATGGAGGAAAGACCTCAATGTGAGAAAGGAATCCATCAAAATCCTTGAGAAGAACATAGGCATAAACCTCTTCGACCTCGGCCACAGCAACTTTTTGCTAGACCCATCTCCAAAGGCAAGGGAAACAAAGGCAAAAATGAACTATTGGGACTTCATCAAGATCAAAAGCTTTTACACAGCAAAGAAAACAGGACAAAAGAAAAAGATGACCAACAGAATGGGAGAAGATATTTGCAAATGACATATCAGATAAAGGGCTAGTATCCAAAATCTATAAAGAACTTATCAAATTCAACACCCAAAGAACAAATAATCTAATCAAGAAATGGGGAGAAGACACGAACAGACATTTCTCCAAAGAAGACATACAAATGGCCAACAGACACGTGAGAAATGCTCAATATCACTCACATCTGGGAAATACAAATCAAAACCGCAATGAAATACCACCTCACACCAGTCAGAATGGGTAAAATTAATAAGTCAAAAAACGACAGATATTGGAGAGGACACAGAGAGAGGGGAGTCCTCCTACACTGTTGGTAGGAATTCAAGCTTGTGCAACCACTCTGGAAAACAGTATAGAGGTTCTCAAAAAGTTGAGAATAGAGCTACCTTACAACCCAGCAAATGCACTACTGGGTATTTATCCCAAAAGTACAAATGCAGTGATCTGAAGGGGCACGTGCACTGCGATGTTTATAGCAGTGATGTCCACAATAGCCAAACTATTGGAAAGAGCCCAGATGTCCATAGACAGATGTGGTGTACATATACAATGGAATATTACACATCCATGAAAAAATGAAATCTTGCCATTTGCAATGACATGGATAGAATTAGAGGGTATTATGCTAAGTGAAATAAGTCAAGTCAGAGAAAGACAATCATCATATGATCCCACTCAAATGGAATTTAAGAAACAGAACAGGATCATAGGGGAAGAGAGGAAAAAATCAAACAAAATGAAACTAGAGAGGGAGACAAACCATAAGAGAATCTTAATCATAGGAAACAATCTAAGGGTTGTTGCGGGGTGGGTGAGAAGGGTGGAGGGATGGGAAAATGGGGGGAAAAAAAAAAGTCTTTCCTTTACATCCTGCTGGTGGAGAGCTCCCAACCATTTCAACTTGGTGTCACCAGACTCAAATTAACTCAAATAAACCTTTCAAAATTTCAACATACTTCAGTTTATCTTTCAATAGTATAGAAATTAAGTTTGTTAAGATAGCTGGAAAGCAAAGAAAAAGAAAGCTTCTGAACTAAAAATAATAATAAATGGAAGTGCCAGAATTTCTCTAGAAGAAAGAATTCTATAAATTTCTTTATATCCCATTTTACATATTGACAGCCAGTCTAAGATACTAGTCCATAGAGTTTCTCCCATAGAATGGTTAGGCTATCACTTCCTCTGAGAACTGTTAGCCAATGAAGCTTGTTATGTTAAGATGAAAGGGGTCTTATGAAGAGAAAGTAGAAAACTTAAAACCTGGACCTTCCATCTGAGAGGACATATGGGGAAATGTGTCCAGATGTATGTCCAGATCTTTTCAGACCAATATCCAAAGCTGCAAACTATGCTAGCTAAGGCTACAGCAATGATTTGCAAGGTATACTCACAGCATTAACAGTGTTTTGTTTGCAACTTGTAAGAATAAAAAACCAACATCCTGCATTTCTAATGAAGAGGGGTACAAATATCAGCTGAAATCTACTTGAGAAGTATGTCAAAAGTGGTTATTTCCACATGGAAAACTGCCCTGAGCTTGAGGGCTACAAGGAAAGTTGCCTAAACCAGGTCTGAAAACCAAAATCAGATTTCAGGGATTCAAACAAGGCTAGCAAAAATCACACTGAGGTCTTGTAGTGGGTTGAATAGTGTCCTCCAAAAAGGTATATCCACTCTGAATGTTAGAATATTACCTTTCTTGGAAGTTGGGTGTTTGCACATGTAATTAGCTAAGATAAGTAGATTAGGGTGGACCCTAAATCCAATGACTAGTGTCTTTATAAGAAGCCATGTCAAGAGATAGAGAGACATATAGAGGAGAAAGCCATGTAACATACGGGCATACTAGAGTGATGTATCTGTAAAACCAAGGAATGCCAAGGACTACTGGCAACCACCAGAAGCTAGGAAAGAAAGGCAAGGGTCAGTTTCTCCTCAGAGCTCTAAAAACACTCAAACCAGCCAGTATTGCTTTTTTCTCACATGAGAGAAATTTTGCCAATTCTGCAACTTCATATAAATAGAATCATATATAATGTACATTTGTATAAGATGTTTTCACTCTTTAATCTATAATCTGTTCTTTTTTATTGCTAAGTAGAATTCCATTATATACATTTATCTCAATTTATTTATTCTACTAAAGAACTCCTGGACTATTTTCCAGTTTGAAGCTACTATAAGTAAAGATGCATAAATATGCTGTAAAAATCTATGGGGTATGCAGGTGTGTCTGTGCATGTATATGCACACACACACACTAACAGGACTGACATGACATTTGATCTTATTTTAATGTGTGTATTTTATTTTTTCTTTTTTTTTTTGCATTTTTATTTTTCAAAAATAAAAGAGAGAATTAAAAGAGATAGCTAAGCCATGATGACGGCTGTTTGTGACACAGATATAAGGAAGTGCTCACTCTTAAAAAAGGGGGGGGCGGGGGGAGAAGTCAAGATGGCGGAGAAGTAGCAGGCTGAGACTACTTCAGGTAGCAGATCAGCTAGATAGCTTATCTGAACATTGCAAACACCTACAAATCCAATGGGAGATCGAAGAGAAGAAGAATAGCAATTCTAGAAACAGAAAATCAACCACTTTCTGAAAGGTAGGACTGGTAGAGAAGTGAATCCAAAGTGACGGGAAGATAGACCGTGGGGGGAGGGGCCAGCTCCCGGCAAGCAGCAGAGCAATGGAGCACAAAAGCAGGACTTTTAAAAGTCTGTTCCGCTAAGGGACATCACTCCAGAGGCTTAACCGGGGTGAAGCCCACGCGGGGTCAGTGTGGCCTCAGGTCCCTCAGGGTCACAGAAGGATCGCGGGTGTCTGAATGTCGCAGAGCTTACAGGTATTAGAACGGGGAAGCTGGCTACAGAGACAGAGCCAAGGAGTGAGCTCTCAGCTTGGGTTTACCTTGAACCAGTCGCAGGCTCGATCAGCTCAGAGCGCGGCCAGAGGCCAGGGTGATGGGATTAATTGGGCGCTGTTTTCTGAGGGCTCACTGAGGAGTGGGGCCCCGGGCTCTCTGCTCCTCCGGGCGGGAGACTGGGAGGCCGCCATTTTTATTCCCGTCCTCCAGAACTCTACAGAAAACGCTCAGGGAACAAAAAATCCCCAAAGCAAACCTGAGCGGATTACTCAGCCCGGCCTCTGCTAAGGGCTGTGCAACTCCGCCTGGGGCAAAGACACTTGAGAATCACTACAACAGGCCCCTCCCCCAGAAGATCAACAAGAAACCCAGCCAGGACCAAGTTCACCTACCAAGGAATGCAGTTTCAATACCAAGGAGAGCAGCGGAATTCCAGAGGAGGAGAAAGCAAAGCACGGAACTCATGGCGTTCTCCCCATGATTCTATAGCCTTGCAGTTAATTTTTTTTTCTTTTTTAATTTCTTTTCTCTTCTTCTGCTAAATGTTTTTTAACTTTTACCCTTTTCTTTATAACGTTTTTTAACTAGTTTATCAATATATATATTTATTCTTTTTTATATTTTTTATTCGTTTTCTTTTTTTAATTGTTTCATTTTTTTTTCTTTCTTGGTGAACCTCTTTTTATCCCTTTTCTCCCCCCTCATGATTTGGGATCTCTTCTGATTTGGTTAAAGCATATTTTCCTGGGGTTGTTGCCACCCTTTTTAGTATTTTACTTGCTCCTTCATATACTCTTATCTGGACAAAATGACAAGGCGGAAAAATTCACCACAAAAAAAAGAACAAGAGGCAGTACCAAAGGGTAGAGACCTAATCAATACAGACATTGGTAATATGTCAGATCTAGAGTTCAGAATGACAATTCTCAAGGTTCTAGCTGGGCTCAGAAAAGGCATTGAAGATATTAGAGAAACCCTCTCGGGAGATATAAAAGCCCTTTCCGGAGAAATAAAAGAACTAAAATCTAACGAAGTTGAAATTAAAAAAGCTATTAATGAGGTGCAAAAAAAAATGGAGGCTCTCACTGCTAGGATAAATGAGGCAGAAGAAAGAATTAGTGATATAGAAGACCAAATGACAGAGAATAAAGAAGCTGAGCAAAAGAGGGACAAACACCTACTGGACCACGAGGGGAGAATGCGAGAGATAAGTGACACCATAAAACAAAACAACATTAGAATAAGTGGGATTCCAGAAGAAGAAGAAAGATAGAGGGGAGCAGAAGGTATATTGGAGAGAATTATTGGAGAGAATTTCCCCAATATGGCAAAGGGAACAAGCATCAAAATCCAGGAGGTTCAGAGAACCCCCCTCAAAATCAATAAGAATAGGTCCACACCCCGTCACCTAATAGTAAAATTTACAAGTCTTAGTAACAAAGAGAAAATCCTGAAAACAGCCCGGGAAAAGAAGTCTGTAACATACAATGGTAAAAATATTACATTGGCACCAGACTTATCCACAGAGACCTGGCAGGCCAGAACGAGCTGGCATGATGTATTCAGAGCACTAAACAAGAAAAACATGCAGCCAAGAATACTATATCCAGCTAGGCTATCATTGAAAATAGAAGGAGAGATTAAAAGCTTCCAGGACAAACAAAAACTGAAAGAATTTGAAAACACCAAACCAGCTCTACAGGAAATATTGAAAGGGGTGCTCTAAGCAAAGAGAGACCCTAAAAGTAGTAGATCAGAAAGAAACAGAGACAATATACAGTAACAGTCACCTTATAGGTAATACAATGGCACTAAATTCATATCTCTCAGTAGTTACCCTGAATGTTAATGGGCTAAATGCCCCAATCAAAAGACACAGGGTATCAAAATGGATAAAAAAAAAAACAATCAATATGTTGCCTACAAGAAACTCATTTTAGGCCCAAAGACACCTCCAGATTTAAAGTGAGGGGCTGTAAAAGAATTTACCATGCTAATGGACATCAGAAGAAAGCAGGGGTGGCAATCCTTATATCAGATCAATTAGATTTTAAGCCAAAGACTATAATAAGAGATGAGGAAGGACACTATATCATACTCAAAGGAACTGTCCAACAAGAAGATCTAACAATTTTAAATATTATGCCCCTAACGTGGGAGCAGCCAACTATATAAACTGATTAATAACAAAATCAAAAAAACACATCAACAATAATACAATAATAGTAGGGGACTTTCACACTCCCTTCACTGAAATGGACAGATCATCCAAGCAAAAGATCAACAAGGAAAAAAAGGCCTTAAATGACACACTGGACCAGATGGACATCACAGATATATTCAGAACATTTCATCCCAAAGCAACAGAATACACATTCTTCTCTAGTGCACATGGAACATTCTCCTGAATAGATCACATCCTGGGTCATAAATCAGCTCTCAACCAGTATCAAGAGATTGGGATCATTCCCTGCATATTTTCAGACCTCAATGCTCTGAAGCTAGAACTCAATCACAAGAGGAATGTTGGAATGAACACAAATACATGGAGACTAAACAGCATCCTTCTAAAGAATGAATGGGTCAACCAGGAAATTAAAGAAGAATTGAAAAAATTCATGGAAACAAATGATAATGAAAACACAGTGGTTCAAAATCTGTGGGACACAGCAAAGGCAGTCCTGAGAGGAAAATATAGAGTGGTACAAGCCTTTCTCAAGAAACAAGAAAGGTCTCAGGTACACAACCTAACCCTACACATAAAGGAGCTGGAGAAAGAACAAGAAAGAAACCCTAAACCCAGCAGGAGAAGAGAAATCATAAAGATCACAGCAGAAATCAATGAAAGAGAAACAAAACAAAACAAAACAAACAAACAAAAAAAAAAAAACAGTTGAACAAATCAACGAAACTAGGAGCTGGCTCTTTGAAAGAATTAATAAGATTGATAAACCCCTGGCCAGACTTATCAAAAAGAAAAGAGAAAGGACCCAAATAAATAAAATCATGAATGAAAGAGGAGAGCTCACAACGAACACCAAAGAAATACAGACAATTACAAGAACATACTATGAGCAACTCTATGCCAACAAATTTGACAATCTGGAAGAAATGGATGCATTCCTAGAGACATATAAACTACCACAACTGAACCAGGAAGAAATAGAAAACCTGAACAGACCCATAACCAGTAAGGAGATTGATACAGTCATCAAAAATCTCCAAAACAAACAAAAGCCCAGGGCCAGACGGCTTCCCGGGGGAATTCTACCAGACATTTAAAGAACTAATTCCTATTTTCCTGAAACTGTTCCAAAAAATAGAAATGGAAGGAAAACTTTCAAACTCATTTTATGCGGCCAACATCACCTTGATCCCAAAACCAGACAAGGATCCCATCAAAAGAGAGAACTACAGACCAATATCCTTGATGAACACAGATGCAAAAATTCTGACCAAAATACTAGCCAATAGGATTCAACAGTACATTAAAAGGATTGTTCACCACGACCAAGTGGGATTTATTCCAGGGCTGCAAGGCTGGTTCAACATCCGCAAATCAATCAATGTGATACAACACATTAATAAAAGAAAGAACAAGAACCATATGATACTCTCCATAGATGCTGAAAAAGCATTTGACAAAGTACAGCATCCCTTCCTGATCAAAACTCTTCAAAGTGTAGGGATAGAGGGCATATACCTCAATATTATCAAAGCCATCTATGAAAAACCCACCACAAATATCATTCTCAATGGAGAAAAACTGAAAGCTTTTCCGCTAAGGTCAGGAACACGGCAGGGATGTCCATTATCACCACTGCTATTCAACATAGTACTAGAAGTCCTAGCCTCAGCAATCAGACAACAAAAGGAAATTAAAGGCATCCAAATCGGAAAAGAAGAAGTCAAACTATCACTCTTCACAGACGATATGATACTATATGTGGAAAACCCAAAAGACTCCACTCCAAAACTGCTAGAACTTGTACAGGAATTCAGTAAAGTGTCAGGATATAAAATCAATGCACAGCAATCAGTTGCATTTCTCTACACCAACAACAAGACAGAAGAAAGAGAAATGAAGGAGTCAATTCTACTTACAATTGCACCCAATACTATAAGATACCTAGGAATAAATTTAACCAAAGAGGCTAAAAATCTATACTCAGAAAACTATAAAGTACTCATGAAAGAAATTGAGGAAGACACAAAGAAATGGGAAAATGTTCCATGCTCCTGAATTGGAAGAATAAATATTGTGAAAATGTCTATGCTACCTAAAGCAATCTACACATTTAATGCAATTCCTATCAAAATCCCATCCATTTTTTTCAAAGAAATGGGACAAATAATCCTAAAATTTATATGGAATCAGAAAAGACCTCGAATAGCCAAAGGAATATTGAAAAAGAAAGCCAAAGTTGGTGGCATCACAATTCCAGACTTCAAGCTCTATTACAAAGCTGTCATCCTCAAGACAGCATGGTAATGGCACAAAAACAGACACATAGATCAATGGAACAGAATAGAGAGCCCAGAAATAGACCCTCAACTCTATGGTCAACTAATCTTCGACAAAGCAGGAAAGAATGTCCAATGGAAAAAAGACAGCCTCTTCAATAAATGGTGTTGGGAAAATTGGACAGCCACATGCAGAAAAATGAAATTGGATCATTTCCTTACACCACACACGAAAATAGACTCAAAATGGATGAAGGATCTCAATGTGAGAAAGGAATCCATCAAAATCCTTGAGGAGAACACAGGCAGCAACCTCTTCGACCTCAGCTGCAGCAACATCTTCCTAGGAACATCGCCAAAGGCAAGGGAAGCAAGGGCAAAAATGAACTACTGGGACTTTATCAAGATCAAAAGCTTTTGCACAGCAAAGGAAACAGTTAACAAAACCAAAAGACAACTGACAGAATGGGAGAAGATATTTGCAAATGACATATCAGATAAAGGGCTAGTGTCCAAAATCTATAAAGAACTTAGCAAACTCAACACCCATAGAACAAATAATCCAATCAAGAAGTGGGCAGAGGACATGAACAGACATTTCTGCAAAGAAGACATCCAGATGGCCAACAGACACATGAAAAAGTGCTCCACATCACTCAGCATCAGGGAAATACAAATCAAAACCACAATGAGATACCACCTCACACCAGTCAGAATGGCTAAAATTAACAAGTCAGGAAATGACAGATGCTGGCGAGGATGCGGAGAAAGGGGAACCCTCCTACACTGTTGGTGGGAATGCAAGCTGGTGCAACCACTCTGGAAAACAGCATGGAGGTTCCTCAAAATGTTGAAAATAGAACTACCCTATGACTTAGCAATTGCACTACTGGGTATTTACCCTAAAGATACAAACGTAGTCATCCGAAGGGGCACATGCACCCGAATGTTTATAGTAGCAATGTCTACAATAGCCAAACTATGGAAAGAACCTAGATGTCCATCAACAGATGAATGGATAGAGAAGATGCAGTATATATACACAATGGAATACTATGCAGCCATCAAAAGAAATGAAATCTTGCCATTTGCAATGACGTGGATGGAACTAGAGGGTATCATGCTTAGCGAAATAAGTCAATCAGAGAAAGACAACTATCATATGATCTCCCTGATATGAGGGAGGGGAGATGCAACATGGGGGGTTAAGGGGTTAGGAGAAGAGTAAATGAAACAAGATGGGATTGGGAGGGAGACAAACCATAAGTGACTCTTAATCTCACAAAACAAACTGAGGGTTGCTGGGGGGAGGGGGGTTGGGAGAGGCGGGGGTAGGTTATGGACATTGGGGAGGGTATGTGCTATGGTGAGTGCTGTGAAGTGTGTAAACCTGGCGATTCACAGACCTGTACCCCTGGGGATAAAAATATATGTTTATAAAAAATAAAAATAAATAAAAATTAAAATTAAAAAAAAGGGGGGGGGGGGCTTTCAGCCTTGTGGCCTTATTAGAATTCCTTTGGCAACTTTCTGTGTAGCCATGATTAATAATCTGAGAATATTCTATTACCTACAGGTGAATGTACTTCAAAAAATTTTTTTAAAGATTTTATTTATTTATTTGACAGACAGAAATACAGAAAGCAGAGAGGGGCAGAGGCAGAGGGAGAAGCAGGCTCCCCACTGAGCAGGGAGCCCAATGAAGGGCTTGATCTCAGGACCATGGAATCGTAACCTGACCTGAAAGCAGATGCCTAAACAAATGAGCCACCCGGGCACCCCAAGTGAATATACTTTAAAAGACTCTGATAAGCCTATATTTTCAATATCGATAAAAACAAATACCCCAGCATTTCTCACCAGAAGCAGTCATGTCCCAGAAAACTAAATATCAAATACTATGTATAAGCTATATTATCATATCACAGAAGCACCGAATGGCCAGAGAAAGTAAAGGGTATGACATCTTACCTACTTTGGAGGTTATGAAACCATTCTGCCTCTCCTAGTACAAAGCAATATCCAGTTATTTTTGAAGTATTATGCGCAGTACTTCTGAATAACATTTGCTTTTACCTTGAGGTCCTGTGCTCCTCCAGTGGCTTCCCTCTCTAAAGACATGTATGTTAAACATAAATTATGAAACTTGGAACATATGGACCTATACCGTACGGACAATTTATTTTCCAGTTTTATTGCCTTCTTCATACTTTACATGAATGTTTTATTCTAGAAAAGATTTTATTGCTTGTCCTTTTGGAACTTATTTTTGGGAGGTTTAACACTTATTCACACCCACTTTTACATACCATAGTCATTAAGGACCTGATTACATAAACCTGTCAAACCAAAACTAAACACACACACACACATACACACATAGCAAACACTTATTATTGAGGCTGACATCAAATAGACAAAGGAAAGGGAAAACAAATTAGTTTCCTTTATGAGGAAAAAAATTTCTAATTTTTATTTATTTCCAAACAGAATTATCCTCAGATGTGTTCACGGTAGCAAGAGTTGATACAACAATTAAAGATGAGCATAACAAGACACTGATATTTTAGAAAATTTCAAAGATAATATGTCTTATGTTTTTCTATCATAGTAAATGCTGCCTTGGTATTCTTGGCATTAGATTCTAATTAAATACCTGTGAGAAAGAGGTCTCTGAATTTTCTTTTCCACCAACACTCTGGAGTAAGGCCATTTTAGGATACACTTCTACAAATATAAAATATTTTTATACTTTTAAAAACAATCATTGGCCAGTGAATATAATATGTGTGTACTACTTGTACAAATCTGCCCCAACAGAAGTTAATGTTACTAAATACAGTGGTTTCATGAGAAGGAAAGTGATGTATGTATGTATGTATATATTTATCATCAATAAAGCATGACGCAGGGCTAGCTATATTAAAATCTGACTTTTGTTTTCCCAAGATGACTTAAGACTTCATACATTTTATCATTTTTCCAGTTTTATATCACTTTCAGGTGGCTAATATGGACTACTAGTCACTGAGTTTCATGACCTCAATGTAAGATATTGTAATGCAAAAATCCAAAATATAAAAATAATCACTTTAAAAGACCACTTTACTCTTACCAGTTTTCATCATATTTTATAATATTTCATTCTCTTGGTCCCAAAAGCTCTTGAAGAAGCTTAATGTGTTTCAGAAGGAAATTTTTTTTGCCATCGAAAAAAATCTTTTTTTATGAGACAATCAGAAGGTATATCTCAAGCCCAGAAAAAAAAATATATATATATTTTTTTTCATCTAAAGGGCAATGTTGATCTGAAAATTTTGTCCAAGTTACACAGCCTTAATGAAGTAGCCTACTAGGAATTCAGTTCATACACACAAACAAATGAACCTGTCCAGACTAATTCCAAGGAACAAGATATTTGGCACATACGCTAATTCCCTAAAAAGACACTGTAATAGAGATGGCTTTGGGGATTTGCAAGGCTCTCTACCAGTCTCTTCCCCAATTCTATCCAAAATTCTGCATCATTATAATATATCTGCATCAAAACATAAAAAGATGTAAGCTGTGTTAGGTAATGACTAAGAATAATATTAGAAGAAAGGAAGGAAGGAGGAGAGAAAAGAAGAAAGAAAACTATTAACTAAAATACTATGTAAGATTTAGAAACCAAGACAATGGCCAGGGAATAGTTCATCTGTCTAAGCAGTGGCCCAGAAAACATAAAAGATAATAGAGAATAAGCCAAAACTACTTATGAGAGTTAGACTGCTACCTAGGGTGAGAACAGCACAGATGGAATTAATGAACAAGGTGCATATTTACTAGATCAAAAGATAAGGCTTATTCTAATTTGAGAAAAATACCTCGAGCAAACCAAAGCAAAAGAGAATAAATTCATATCCAATTTCTACCTACAATCCCACAGGGGGAACCTCCTGTTGACTAACTGCTCAGGAGAGGTATAGGCTCGGACTTCTCCTTATCAAGCAAAAGACCAAAAATCTAAATAAAGATAATATTCTCCTCTTTTCGACCTGTATCCATTTTACTTTATAACTGTAACATACAGAGCTAGGTATGGTAGGGTGAAAAGACAAATTAAACATTCCCTCAAGAACACTGCCTCTTTCTTTTCCCTTATTTTCTGCATAATCTTTGGGATAAAACCATTTACCACAGAGTAAATTACTAAGTACATTAACTGTAGTTGAAATTGAAGCCAAGCACAGAAATGATAAATAAAACAGAAGCTATGCTGTTTTCACACTCAGGCTTTCAGAGAACATGTACGACTTCACAGACCATACTTATTCAGTAATTTCCTTAAAAAGCACTAGCATGCTTTGCATTTTTAATGCCCCACTTCCAGGGTTATTACCTTCTACAGCACAGTAAGTGTTGACTTAATTTTTTTAAAGAAACATCAACGAGGTCAACAGCCAGCTTTCAAAAGCCATATCCTCCACTCCAATAGGAAAGGCATACGTGTTTGTGACAAAAATTTATGCCGGCCTATGTCAAAGGACAAACACAAGAAAAATAAGAAAAGAAAAGAAGAAGAAGAAAGAAGAAGAAGAAGAAGAAGAAGAAGAAGAAGAAGAAGAAGAAGAAGAAGAAGAAGAAGAAGAAGAAGAAGAAGGAGGAGGAGAAGAAGGAGAAGAAGAAGAAAGGAGAAGAAGAAGAAGAAAGGAGAAGAAGAAGAAGGAGGAGGAGGAGGAGGAGGAGAAGGAGAAGAAGAAAGAGAAAAAGAAGAAAGAAAGAAAGAAAGAAAGAAAGAAAGAAAGAAAGAAAGAAAGAAAGAAAGAAAGGAAGAAAGATGTTCCACTCAGTTTGGTCAGTAGATCTAGGTGAAGGTACTCCAAACAGCTGGGTACTTGGTGGCAGAAACCAACAGAGCAGCTACAACATCTCTAAATTTCCTGGGAGTGGGAACTAATACAACAGTGCCATAAACTGGACTGATGCTGTAAAGTGTGAATGTGGCTCCCAGCCTCTTTCCTCCCTTTGCTGTAATATTTGAAGCTGGGACTTGGGCAAGCAAACCAAAATGCCTCAAGGTTAGGGAACTGACACATAAGAACCACCGATCACCGTCAACTAGGCTTTACGTTGTAGCCAATCAGTAATTTCCATCCTTGGCTTCTGCCTTTTCTATACAAAAGCCTCTAGTGGGCACCTGTGAGTGGATCTCTTCAAATGGTTTACAGTCTGGTGCTGTTTGATTGGAATCCATTTTTGCTTGAATAAGGCATTAAAATATTTAATGTGCCTTAGTTTATCTTTTAACAGATGTAAGCAGAATTTTAAAGAAAAATGTATGTTTTTAGTAAACAAAAATGACTTTTACGGTTGTTTTTGAGTTAAAGATTTTATTGTATCAGTTATTTTATTGTATTGAAATGTGTCAGTGCTTCCATGGCCAAGCTTGCCTGTTTGGGAACTCTCATAATTTATGTAGCTTACCCTAATGGTCTGGTGGGACTCTTGCTGTCTCCAAGTGCAGGGGTCTGCCCAGCATATGTCTTGTGATGTTCCAGTTAATTCTTCTGCTTTCTATTTTTGTAGGTGGAATTTGGATGACCAAGTATCTTGGCTTCAGATAGGTTAGTTTCTCTTCCTTCCCAAACTACCACTCTAATTCACCTGTTGAGTTTGTAAAATCACTGCTTGAATTTCTGATTGTATCCTAAGGAAGCATATAAAACCATATATATAAAACCAAGGAAAACAGCAAATGTTGTGAAATGGTTATTATGGAAGAGTAAATCCATCTGCCTTCTATGATATATTCAGTAATAAAGATTTTCTTTCCCACCTAAATTACTGTTTGCAATTTCTTGACTACTTTTCCATTTCTACTTTGTATTACATATATTTTCACACTAAATTTTAGTCTTTTTAAGGTCAGGAACAGATACTTAATGATTTTTATTTTCTCTTATTAGTTCTAATATAATACTTCAAATGAATGTCTGAGAAGTATAAAGTACATGTACTTTGAGACAAAATTCTGTGGCTTTACAAAATGAATTTTAACAAAGTAATACATTTTTTTAAGAGTTTATTTATTTGACAGACAGAGATCACAAGTAGGCAGAGAGGCAGGCAGAGAGAGAGAGGGAAATAGGCTCCTCGCTGAGCAGAGAGCCTGATGCAGGACTTGATCCCAGAACCCTGGGATCATGACCTGATCTGAAGGCAGAGGCTTAACCCGTGGAGCCACCCAGGTGCCCCAACAAAATACTTTAACAGGATTTAAAAATAAAACTGAAGTACCCACAAACAAAAACAGGACACTATAAAACACTAAACCTAGTACCTATAAAATTGATTTAATAAAGAAAACCAATAGCCTCCTGGCATATGTTTCCTCAAGGCTAGCCTTCCTCAACAGAGCCAGTTATGTGTCCTTCATTTAACTATGTATGTTTTTAATTCTTTTGGTTTATTTCATATCCAGAAATAACTTTCTTATACTGTATCTTGACATTTCAGTTTTATGCATTTTAAAATTGATCTACTGTCAATGGTCAAAATTGACTTCTCAATAGTTACTTGACTTGACATAATAACATATGTTGATTTATATTATAATAATTCTCTCATTCCTTCCTATCTCAATATAGTTAAATAAATCTTTTAATTATCTGCCACCTTTTAATTTCTATAATATTTTTTATTCTATTTTATTTTATTTTAGAGAAAGAGAGCATGAATGAAGAGCATAAAGGGAGAGAGAGGGAGGGGGAAAGAATCTCAAGCAGACTTCAAGCTGAACACAGAGCCCCATGCAGGGCTTGATCTCGTGATGCTGAGATCATGATCTGATCTGAAACCAAGAGTCAGATACCCAACTAACTGAGCCACCTAGGTGCCCCTAAATAATATGCTTTAAAGCAAATGAATATCAGTATCTTAAAAGTGAAGCACTGTAGCAAAACTTTATTGATGGTGCCTAGTTGCAAAAAAAATCATCCCTTCTGCCTTAAATACAACTCCTCTATTATGGTCATTATGATTCCAGAAAAAACTGAATTTTCTAGAATGCCTTTCAAGAGGGGTGGCTAAGACAGTATGAATAAAAACAGTTTGGTGAGGTTTCCAGAAAACATCTTTAAGAGAGCTAACTCAACTGATGGGTATACCATTTTGCCCTCCCTTTCTTCGTTCTGAACTTGGATGTGATGGTGACAGCTTATGTGATGGATAGCCTACACTAATGAGTCCATGCAGGGGGATGCAGAAAATATGATAAGCAAGGATGGTACAACCAAAAGGGAAAGAGATTGGGATCTTGGTGGTCTGTGGAACTGCCATACTATACCATGGCTACCTATTTCTGGACATCTCTTGAAAAAGGGAAAAATAATTCATTATGTTATTTATGACAATATTATTCAAGTTTTCAGTCATACCACCGATCTTATATTATTCAACTTGTATGTTGTCATATAGTATATATTAAATAGAAATAGGGAGGAGAATGGACAGAATACTGGGCAGAGAGATTTTGAGAGTGAACCTACCAAGGGAACTAAACATTTCCCTGTGATTTGATTATGTCATTTTTGTAGCAACATATTCTAATTTTTTATACAAAATTCCTATAGCAGTAGTATTAACTGAGAAAACTTTAGAAACAGAAGCACTAGGGTGCACAGAGCATCATTCTATTGCAGTGCACAGAGATATGGCAAGTAGGACTGGATATCAGCCTCTGGACATGAAATGCCTTACACCTGGCTATTGGGCTTTCAAAACCCAATAGGAAACACTGGCTCTTTCCCTGGTGAAATTGAGTACAGGGCACTAAACAGTATGAGATGGGGGCAAGGTCTGATTTAGCCCCATTGTGGCATCTCAGGTTTCATGTTTGGTGTGAAGAACAGCCTCAGCATCAAGCCTATCAGAAGTCATTATCTGAGGTTTATAGTTGCTGTTGAGAGGCATGGTGAAGAAATGAGAATATTTTCTAATTTGTGCTTGTGTTTGGGGAAAGACCAGACTCCATCCTGGTAGCATAGATGTTGGATCCAAATATTACTTTTAACCAGGACTGACTTTCTAAAACACTGGGCTGTGGCTCATTTCTATGGGGGTTTTCAAAAAGTTAAGTCTTTTAAGGAAGGCCAGCCAAAAGGGAATCCATCTTAAATCAGTTTACCTTTCTGTGTCACCACTTAGTCAGTCTTAGAGGAAGTTCCTGCTGCCTCTTTCCTCTCATCCCACCCTCCATCCACATTGTTCTCTCAAAGGAACAGGAAGTCATCTCCAGACTAACAAACACGTGGTCATCTTTAATCCCTGTGCCTTTTAAAAATCAGTATAAAAATGTGGAGGCAAGATGGCAGAGAAGTAGCAGACTGAAATGACATCAGGTCGCAGGAGTTCAGCTAGATAGTTATTAAGCCATTCTGAATACCTACAAATTCAACAGGAGATTGAAGAAAAGATGAGCAGCAATTCTAGGAACAGAAAATCAACCCATTTCTGAAAGGTAGGATGTACAGAGAAGTGAATCTGAAAGGGACAGGAAGATAGACCACGGGGAGAGAGGCCAGCTCCGGGGAAGTGGGGCAGCAGTGTAGCACAAAATCAGAACTTTTAGAAGTCTGCTCCACTTAGGGACATCACTCCAGAGGCTAAGTGGGGGTGAAGCCCCCATGGGGACAATGTGGTCTCAGCACCCACAGGGTCATTGGAAGATCGGGGGTGTCTGAGTGTGGTAGAGCTCCCAGGTTATCAGAGCAGGGAAGCCAACTACAGAGACACAGCCGAGGAGTGAGATCTCAGCTCGGGGTGATCTTAAACCATGATCCGTGGCACAGTCAGACCACTGCTCTTTGAGCAGGGACCCCACAAGTGTTAGATCCAGGGAGATTCACTTTCCTCCTCTGGAGGCAGAAATCTGCTAGGTATGGAGACTCCAAAAGGGCTGTGCACCACAGATGGAAATGCTTGGTCACAGGTCAGGTGAGCCCAGAGCATGGCCAGAGACCAGGGAGACAGGAGTGATTGACCCATTTTCTCAGACAGTGCACTGAGGAGTGGGGCCTGAGCTCTCAGCTCCTCTGGGCTGAAGATTAGGAGGCTGCCATTTTAATTCCTGTCCTCTAGAGCTCTATGGAAAACTCACAGGGAACAAAAACTCCTGAGATCGAACTCAAGCAGGTTTCTTAGCCTGGCCCCTGGCAAGGGCAGTGCAATTCTGCCTCGGGCAAAGATATTTAGGAATCACTACAACAGGCCCCTCCGCCAGAAGATCAGCAAGAACATCCCGACAAGACCAAGATCACAAATCAAGAACAGTGGAACTCCAGAGCTAGGGGAAAGCAATGCATGGAATTCATGGCTTTCTCCCCATGATCCTTTAGTATGGCAAAGTTGAACTAATTTTTTTTAATTTTATTTTTTCTTATTCTATTTTTTTTTTAATTTTCCTCTTTTCTCGTTTAACACTTTTTAACTAGCTTATCAATACTTTTGTAACAAAAAAAATATTTTAAAGCCTTCATTATTGTAGTCATATTTAAACCTTCATTGTATTTAAACTTATTTTTTATACACATATAGGGTTTCTTTTTTTCTAAAAAAATTTGGAAAAAAAAATTGGGGGATACAATTTATTATAATAGATCAAAATATACCCTAAATCTAACACACGGCTTTGTTCTAGTCTCCAGCCTGAGCCCATTCTCTCCCCACCCCCTGCTTTTTTTTTCTTCTTTCTTTTTCCAACCAACTGATCAATCCCTTTTTTAGAATTTTTTTAAAATTTTCATCTTTACAGTCATATTCCATCTCTTCAATGAGTTTACCCTTATTTTTGTATATATGCATATTTGTAATATGCAGCCAGG
Organism: Lutra lutra; assembly: GCF_902655055.1. Lineage (NCBI taxonomy): Eukaryota > Metazoa > Chordata > Mammalia > Carnivora > Mustelidae > Lutra > Lutra lutra. Next base: position 76,539,241 of record NC_062279.1, on the reverse strand, counting down.
AATACTATATAATTTTTTCTTTCTTTAAAATTTTGGGAGATAGTTTTTTCTAAGAGATGAAAATACGCTCAAAATCAATTGGGTGGCTCTGTTCTATTCACCAGTCTAATATATACATGTATATAGATATACATATATATATTATTTTATTTCTTTTTACCCCTTTCTTCCTTTCTTCTCCTCCCAGTTTGGGGTCTCCTCTGATTTGGTTTGTGTACATTTTTCTGGGGTCTTTGCTACCCTTTTAGTATTTTATTCTCTCATTCATATATTCTTATCTGGATAAAACGACAAGGCAGAAAAATTTACCACAAAAAAAAAAAAAAAGAAAAAAGAAAAAGAAAAAGAGGCAGTACTGACAACTAGGGACCTAATCAATACAGACATTGGTAATATATCAGATCTAGAGTTCAGAATGATGATTCTCAAGGTACTAGCTGGGTTTGAAAAAGGCATGGAAGATATTAGAGAAACCCTGTCTGGAGAAATAAAAACCCTTACTGGAGAAATAAAAGAACAAAATCTAACCAAGCTGAAGGTATTAAAAGGTATTAATGAAGTGCAATAAAGAGTGGAGGCTTTTATTGCTAGGATAAATGAGGCAGAAGAGAGAAATAGTGATATAGAAGACCAAATGATGGAGAATAAAGCTGAGCAAAGAGAGACAAACAACTACTGGATCATGAGGGGAGAATCCGAGAGATAAGTGATACATAAGGCAAAACAATATTAGAATAATTGGGATTCCAGAAAAGGAAGAAAGAGAGAGAGGAGCAGAAGGTATATTAGAAGCAAATTATAATAGAGAACTTCCTTAGTATGGCAAAGGGAACAAGCATCAAAATCCAGGAGGCACAGAGAACCCCCCCACACTCAAATTCAATAAAAATAGGTCAACACCCCATCAGCTAATAGTAAAACTTACTTGTCTTAGTGACAAAGAGAAAATCCAGAGGGTAGCTCGGGACAAGAAGTCTGTAACATAAAATGTTAGAAATGTTAGATTGACAGCAGACTTATCCACAGAGACCTAGCAGGCCAGAAAGGACTGGCATGGTATATTCAGAGCATTAAATGAGAAAAATATGCAGTCGAGAATACTATATCAAGGTAGGCTGTCATTGTAAATAGAAGGAGAGATAAAAAGCTTCCAGGACAAACAGAAATTAAAAGAATTTTCAAACACCAAACTAGCCCTATAGGAAATATTGAAAGGGGTTCTCTAAGCAAATAGAGAGCCTAAAAGTAGTAGACCAGAAAGGAACAGAGACAATATACAGTAACAGTCACCTCACAGACAATACAATGGCACTAAATTCATATCTTTCAATAGTTACTATAAATGTAAATGGGTTAAATGCCTCAATCAAAAGATACATGGTATCAGAATGGATTAAAAAAAATCAATAGGCTGTCTACAAGAAACTCATCTTAGACTGACAGTTTCCTCCAGATTTAAAGTGAGGGGTGAAAAACAATTTACTATGCTAATTGACATCAGAAGAAAGCTGGGGTTGCAATCTTTATAACAAATAAATTGGATTATAAGCCAAAGATTATAATAAGAGATGAGGAAGGAACTATATCATATTCAAAGTGTTTGTCCAATAAGAAGATCTAACAATTTTAAATATCTATGCCCCTAACATGGGAGCAGCCAACTATATAAACTAATTAATAACAAAATCAAAGAAACATATCAACAATAATACAAAAATAGTAGGGGACTTTAACATCCCCCTCACTGAAATGGACAGTTCATCCAAGCAAAAGATCAACAAGGAAATAAAGGCCTTAAATGACACACTGGACCAGATGGACATCACAGATATATTCAGAACATTCCATCTCAAAGCACCAGAATACACATTCTTCTCTAGTGCACATGGAATATTCTCCAGAATAGATCACATCCTGGTTCACAAATCAGGTCTCAACTGGTACCAACAGTTTCTCCTGAAACTATTCCAAAAAAATAGAAATGAAAGGAAAACTTCCAAACTCATTTTATGAGGCCAGCATTACCTTGATCAAAAAACCAAAGACCCCACTGAAAGAGAGAATTACAGACCAATATCCTTGATGAACACAGATGCGAAAATTCTCACCAAAATACTAGCGAATAGGAACAACAGTACATTAAAAGGATTAATCACCATGACCAAGTGGGATTTATTTCTGGGCTGCAAGGTTGTACAACATCCACAAACCAATCAATATGATACAATACATTAATTAAAAAAAAAAAAAAAAACAAGAACCATATGTTACTCTCAATAGATGCCGAAAAAGCATTTGACAAAATATAGCATCCTTTCTTAATCAAAACTCTTCAAAGTATAGGGATAGAGGGCATATACCTCAATATTATCAAAGCCATCTATGAAAAACCCACCACAAATATCATTCTCAATAGAGAAAAATTGAAAGCTTTTCTGCTAAGGTCAGGAACACAGCATGGATGTCCATTATCACCACTGCTATTCAACATAGTACTAGAAGTCCTAGCCTCAGCAGACAACAAAAGGAAATTAAAGGCATCCAAATTGGCAAAGAAGAAGTCAACTATCACTCTTCGCAGATGATATGATACTATATGTGGAAAACCCAAAAGACTCCACTCCAAAACTGCTAGAACTCGTACAGGAATTTAGTAAAGTGTCAGGATATAAAGTCAATGCACAGAAATCAGCTGCATTTCTATACAATAATAACAAGACAGAAGAAAGAGAAATTAAGGAGTTGATCCCATTTACAATTGCACCCGAAACCATAAGATACCAAGGAATAAACCTAACCAAAGAGGTAAGGAATCTGTACTCAGAAAACTATAAAGTACTCATGATTGAAATTGAGGAAGACACAAAGATATGGAGAAATGTTCCATGCTCGTGGATTGGAAGAACAAATATTGTGAAAATGTCTATGCTACCTAAAGCAATCTACATGTTTAATGCAATGCCTATCAAAATCCCATCCATTTTTTTCAAAGATATGGAACAAATAATCCTAGAATTTATAGGAACCAGAAAACATCTCAAATAGCCAAAGGAATATTGAAAAAGTAAGCCAAAGTTGGTGGCATCACAATTCCAGACTTCAAGCTCTATTAAAAAGCTGTTATCATCAAGATAGTATGGTACCGGCACAAAAACAGACACATAGATCAATAGAACAGAATAGAGAGCCCAGAAATAGACTCTCAACTCTATGGTCACCTAATCTTCAACAAAGCAGGGAAGAATGTTCAATGGAAAAAAAAAAAAAAAAACCAGCTTCTTCAACAAATGGTTTTGGGAAAATTGGACAGCCACATGCAGAAAAATGAAATTGGACAATTTCCTTATACCACAAACAAAAATAGACTCAAAATGGATGAAGGACCTCAATGTGAGAAAGGAATCCATCAAAATCCTTGAGGAGAACACAGGCCGCAACCTCTTCGACCTCAGCCGCAGCAACTTCTTCCTAGGAACATTGCCAAAGGTAAGGGAAGCAAGGGCAAAAATGAACTATTGGGACTTCATCAAGATCAAAATCTTTTGCACAGTAAAGGAAACAGTTTACAAAACCAAAAGACAACTGCCAGAATGGGAGAAGATATTTGCAAATGACATATCAGTTAAAGGGCTAGTATCCAAAATCTATAAAGAACTTATCAAACTCAACTTCCAAAGAACAAATAATCCAATCAAGAAATGGGCAGAGCACATGAACAGACATTTCTGTAAAGAAGACATCCAGATGGCCAACAGACACTTGAAAAAATGCTCCACATCCCTCAGCATCAGGGAAATGCAAATCAAAACCACAGTGAGATATCACCTTGTACCAGTCAGAATAACTAAAATAATCAAGTCAGGAAATGACAGATGTTGGAGAGGTTGCAGAGAAAGGGGAACCCTTCTACACTCCTGGTGGGAATGAAGCTGGTGCAGCCACTCTGGAAAACAGCATGGAGGTTCCTCAAAAAGTTGAAACTAGAGCTACCATGTGACCCAGCAATCACACTACTGGGTATTTACCTGAAAGATACAAATGTAGTTGTCTGAAGGGGCACGTGCACCTGAATGTTTATAGCAGCAATGTCCACAATAGCCAAACTATGAAAAGAACATAGATGTCCATGAACAGATGAATGGATAAAGAAGAAGTGCTATATAAATTCACATTGAAATACTATGCAATCATCAAAAGAAATGAAATCTTGACATTTGCAATGGCATGGATGGAATTAGGGTGTATTATGCTGAGCAAAGTAAGTCGATCAGAGAAAGACAATTATCATGATCTCCCTTTTACGAGGAATTTGAGAGGCAGAGTGGGAGGCTTGGGGTATAGGGAAGGAAAAAATGAAACAAGATGGAATCAAAAAGGAGACAAACCATAAGAGACTCTTTTTTAAAAATTTATTTATTTATTTGACACAGAGAGAGAGATCACAAGTAGGCAGAGAGGTAGGCTGAGAGAGAGAGAGAGAGGGAAGCAGGCTCCTTGGGGAGCAGAGAGCCCAATGCGGGGCTCGATCCCAGGACCCTGGGATCAGGACCTGAGCCGAAGACAGAGGCTTTAACCCAGTGAGCCACCCAGGCACCCCGATAAGAGACTCAATCTCACAAAACAAACTGAGGGTTTCTGGGGGGTGGGTATGGAGAGGGTGGTTGGGTTATGGTCATCGGGGAGAGTATGTGGTATGGTGAGTGCTGTGAACTGTGTAAGCCTGATGATTCATAGACCTGTACCCCTGGGGAAATCAAACATTATATGTTAATAAAACTAATTAATAAAAAATAAAATAAAATAAAATAAAATAAAAATCAGCATAAACTTTTTAAAAAGAATTATAAGTAAGAATACATCCTGCTGGTATTTTATTTCCTCCCTCAGATAGAGTTAATGAGGTTTATATTATTATATTCTTTAAAAAGTCAGATTCTAAATTTAAAAAAAATCAAGTTCTCTACTGTTTTTAAACATTTTATATTTATTTATTTCCTGTTTTACTTCATTGTATAATTTTTTCCTAAATTTTTAATTTATGCATTGATTTTTCATTCTGAGACATTTTAAATGAAAAAAAGCATTATTTTCATACTTAATAGTTAAAGATCAATGTATTTTATAACTTATCTGACCCTATTTATAACTTTATATCATTTTAGGCTACAGTTTGTCTTTAAAGCAGTTACTATGAATGACATACTGTGTTAGTCCTAATGTCTGAAATTACTTAATTTCATAGTCAACCTTGATAAGTTTTGCTTTATTTTAGGAGTAGAATACTAAGTTGACAGTAATGGAGTCTTAGAAGGTTGAAAATATTACTTCATGGTATTCTGGTATTTGTTGCTACTGATGAAAATTTTGCTTTTCCTCTATAGAAAATCTTCACTCTTGGAAGCTTTTAATTTTTCACTTTCTCACTGATGCAACAAATTCAGCATAATCTATTTAGGTGTGTATTTATTTTGCTTATTCTGCTCTACATGTAATGTAACAATTTTATTCAATTCTGAAACAAATTCAGTCATTTTTAAAAAAATATTTTTATGCCAATTCTGAATTTAAGATAAATAGATCAATAGATATATACATACATAAAATATGCATATGTATTATATTCATATTTATGCCGATAGAGATAGATCAGTATCTATCATTTATCTATTTTATTTTTCTGAAAATTTATTAGATTATTTTAGAGAGAGAGAGCAGGAGAAGAGGCAGAGGGAGAGAGAGAGAATCCTCAAGCAGACACCCCACTGAGCTTGGAGCACAACGCAGGGCTCAATCCCAGGATCCTAAGATCATGACCTGAGCCAGAATCAAGCGTCAGACACTCAACCAACTGAACCACCAGGGTGCCCCTTTATCATCTCTTTATATCTACAACAAGCAGAACTCTCCATTCAAGTCATTTAGCTTTCTTCTTCCAGGAAATCTATTCATTAGATCTGTCAACTATCCTCCATAGCTATCAGTGTCTCCCCAGTTTTATCTTTGTCTCTTTTTCCTCTTCTCTAAAATTAGATTTTATTTTTGAACTTTGACTATGCAGCCCTGATTTTGTTTTCCATAGAAGTGATACTACTCTTACTGTAAATTCTATATTTGAATGTTCTCATTTTTTTCTTAGTTCTTTCTGTGACCTTGTCTCCTCAGTTGACTTGTGTTTTTATTATTGCTATTATGTCTGTGTGCGTGTGTGTCTTGTTTTGGAATGCAAAGTAATTGTTTACCATTTTTGTTTATTACTTTGTGAAATGACTTCTTAAAATATGTTCATTTTAAATTATCTTTATATGCTATATTTACATGCTTCTGTTATTGCAAAATGTTTCAGAGGTAATTTTTTTGCCCTGTTAGGTAATTATGAATCATGATAACTCTAACCTGGTCTTCAATTTTTGCCCAAATAATGTGAGGGAAGTATAGATGAGTCTACTCCATGTTTATTTGGACAACAGTTTGCTTAAGCCCCTATGATATAATTACGATGGCCAGAAAATATCATTTTTTAAGAGGGGGAGGGGAAGAGGGAGTGGAAGAGAGACACTTCTTAGCAGGCTCCATGCCCAGGGCAGAGCCCAATGAGGGGCTCAATCTCACAACCCTGAGAGCATGACCTGAGCCAAAATTAAGAGTTCGACACTTAACCAAGTCACCCAAGCACCTCCAGAAAATATAACCTTATATTTAGTTTCAGTTGCCTAATGGAAGTAGGAAAACCTAGAACCGTGTCTATTTCTGTTGTGACTTTCTGCATAATAATCTATCACCACAGTACTGCCATGTATAATATACCACTCTAGCAAGTTTTGAAAACACCTTTCTCTTCACAGCGGGGTTCCAATCTGATTTCCAGATGACTTCCTTGATTGAGAAATAACTGGCTACTTGAGTGCAAAGGCATATAAGCTAAATGTTGTGTTTTGTTTTTAATTTACTGAGTCTTCAGGTATTTTTTACTATAAGACAAGTATGGAGGTGTCTCCAGGAATATTGTCTCTACCATCTTTTGACAGAATTCTGCATGGAAGCTCCTCAAATGTCTGATGATACTAGAATTTTTCCTACATCTTTGTAATTTGGGCCTCAGATTATTATCATTTGTGTTTTATAAGGTGACTTCCAACATCCAATTGAATGTTGGATTCAATATCATTTAGGTTCAACCCACAATTCCAGCACTCATCCCTTCCAGTTGAGTGAGGTGCATATGATTAAAAGATATTAAAATATCTTCTTAATTCTCAAAATACTCACCATTCTCACTGGAAAGGCAGTTGTGTGTTGACTCCTGATGCCCACATTAAATTTGTTCTGGATTTTACATACACTGCACAAATTACTTGCAATTTCTACTAAAAGGCTGGAATTATACTTTAATACTAAAACTAACTTTTTTTTTATTTGAGGTAAGTAACACTCAAGACTTCCCCATTTTGTGATGACGAATGAATTGACGTTGCATTAAAATCTGGAATTATCCTCTATCATTTTGCTAAAATAGATGACTTTATGTTCCAAAGTTTTTCCTCTCCACATTACATTGAGGTTACTTAAGGAAGGCACAACTATTTATTTAACGAAATTTATCCTAACCCAGTACCTATTGATTAATTGAGAACTGAAACTCATTTTCTGTCATATAGTCTATATTATTATTTGCTTTAAATTGATTAATGTTTTCATTTTTTACTCAGTACTCTACTCAAGCAGTAAGTTTTTTGCAACAGGTTAATTACTGACCAAGACATGCCTCGCTTATTGATGCTATATTTTTACTTGCACTTTCTCAAATGTTAAGTAAGAGTATATTTGTATTTTGTAACTACACAGATTTTATTTATTGCTTTCATTTAACCTTTAGAAAGTATAATTCCTATGCCCTTATTTTATACATACTGAGCTCTTTAAGCAAGCTCCATAATTAATGGATTGGCCCCTGAAACACTGTCTGTCTCTCTCTCTTACACACACACACACACACACACACACACACACACTCATGACACACATTGTTAATCTCAGTTGCTTCAATCACTGCGCTGCCAAGAAAAATTCTAGAGACCTGCTGCTAACATAACTTTTACTGTTACCACCTCCAGCATTCTAGATCTAGAAACCCATCTCTGTAGTGGGGTTTTTGCTAGATGGAAGGTACTCAGTTGGACTTCATGTTAAAGATCTGCTGATTCCATGAGGAAAAGATGTTTCCATGAGGTGAGTTTCCTTCTTCTGTGTTATGTGTAAACATTTTAGTCCCATAATGGGCAAAACTGCCTGGCCCAAAGTGTTACAGCTTTCTGGTGGGATCAATCCACATACAGGTTGTCATTTTACTCCAAACCCCTTCCATAGCATTTAGTTGGTGGGTTGTGATGAATTCTGAGGTCAGCACTTCCCTCTAGTCTTGAGAAGAAAATATGCTGGATCAGATTCATTTCATCATAATGGTAAGTTCCTTCTCAGATTCATCTTTATCCATTCCTGTAAAAAATCTTATTAAAGCTGTCTTGTGAGATAAGAACTATTACCAATTTTGTTAACTCAAGAAATTAACATGATTCTAGGAGTGCTATTAATCTTTTTGTGTATTTGATTTCTCAAGCCCCCTCCCTAATAACTTAATAGCAGAAATCACATCTTTTACACTAAGCTTTATATTCCCTGCTCTCAGTGCAGTGCTTGGAACATAGGGAGTACCCAAGAGCACCATCTGTAAAACTCGTTGTCTAATTGATGGGTGCATAGTGAGGCTTCAGTTTGTCAGCCCTTCCACCCTCTACTCCATTATTAATGCAAACAGATATATGAGAAACAAAATGATGAGTGAGGAGATAAAAATACACCTTTAAAATAGTCTCAGCATGAGGCCTCTGGTCCAGTAAAATACGATTACATTTGTCTCTTTTGGTTATTTCAGCCAGTTTCAGAAAGGTGTCAAGGGAGAAATCTGTGGGAGTTTTTAAGTCCATTATTATACTGCTATCTTTTCAGGTAACTCCTATTTCCCTCCAATCTAGCTTTGTCTACTTGGTTTCTACAATTCTAGATTTTCCAGGTTTTCTTTTTACCATTTTAGATTTTTTTCTTCTCAAGATTGTATCATATTTTTTTTTCCATGGCTCCATCCTCCATCGTCTTTACTTCTCCTTGGACAAAATTTCTCTGGGTAACCCACCTGCTGAATACATAACTGGGCATCCCTCAGGCACCTCAAGCATAGCTCAAACCAAATTCATTATATCTTTTCCAAATACTTTTCCTTTCCCATAAATAACACTTTGAAATTTTCAGATTCCTAAGCAAGAAACCTCCCTATTCACCACCAATCTGTTCTTTAGACATAGGGATAAATAGCCCATTTATTTAATACCCACTATATCACAAGATCCATGCTAGGCTCCAAAAATATGAAGTCAAATAAAATGTGATGCCTGAGCTTATTTAAATAAAAAAGTAAACAAACAGCTAAGGTACCGTTGTTGAATTCTGTGATATATCTGTGTATACAAGAATATAGGACCATAAAGGTGCCATGTAAATCTGATTAGACATTAAGAAAAGACTTTTAAATGAGAAGAGGTTTTGAAAGAAATGTAGAAATTAACTGAATGAGAAAAGGGGAGTGCTATGTTTAGTCAAAGGAAAAATAACATTAAAATATATAAATATGAGCTATGATATGTAAAAGGAATTAAAAGAAGTGGGCATGGAAGACATATGGGTAAAAAACACAAGGAGAGTAAGACTAGAAGCATAGACAATCCTGATCAATGAAGACTTAAAAACTGCAGTAAAAGTGTGTGTGTGTGTGTGTGTGTGTGTGTGTGTGTGTGTATGCATGCACGTTTTATAGAACTAGTAACTAATAAGTGAAAAAAAAAGAGTTTTCTGAAATATTAGCAGTCAAAATAAGAAATCAGTTGTTCTAAGAATGAACCAAAAGTAAGAACATGGAAGAATTGAATCAGCACTAACTTTTCTAGCAGATTAATTTGCAATGGAGGAAAAAAAAATGGGACAAAACATAGAGGGACATTCATAGTGAAAGAGGTAAAGATTAGAAGGATTTAATCATATTTACATGCTGAAGAGAAAAATGGTGGTGATGAAGAAGCAGCAGAAGACACCAGAAAGAATAAGGAATTTATGTCTAGTACCCCAAGGAAGTAGGAGGAACCATATTTTTGAACATTCATGTTCCTATCCAGATAGAAGGGCATGGAAATTATGTTAGGTTTTCCTTACGCATTGGTCTCAAATAACACCAAGCAGGTTCTTTTCAGACTTCTTTAGTTAACAACGTCTGCTCTAAATCCTTCACTGAACAATTTAAAGATACCAACTCCATTCTCTGGATTGCATGATGTATCATGGAAATCAGTCACTCAAAATTTTTCATTGCATCCCAGTTTGGTAAATGATCCCTAAGTTGTTAGCTTACTTATAAAAGTTAAGAAGCATTAAGTTAGATGTGGCTTCAAAGCAATTACCTAAAGGAAATAGAGTTATCTTTCCACGCCAGATGGCTAAATGTCTTTGGACTATCTACAGCCTTGTGCTTTCACTGGAGTGTTAAAAACACCCTGAACTGTAAAGTAATTCTTTCTGAAACTGTAACTTTTCAGGAGTCAAAAGAGGACAATGAATATCTTATAGCAAATTAAAAATCCCTTTATAAAAATGATCAGGAAATTTGAAATAAGTGGTAGCTGTTAAAATTTGCATTTAGTTCTACATTTCACTCTTGTCTGAACACTTGATCCCAAATGATTTATAATACTACCTGACAAGATTATTAAGTATCAGGCACACTAAGTGTATTATCATGAAGATTGATGGCTTAACGTGATTAATGGTGACTTTTATTATTCAATATTATTTATCTCATCTTATAAGTTCTAATCAATCTTATCAAATTTGTCTCTCTTTTTTTAAAGATTTATTTATTTATTTGAAAGATTGAGAGAGGAAGGGGAGTGGGCAGGTGCAGGCAGAGGGAGAGAAGCATACTCCCTACAGAGAACAGAGCCAGACCTGGGGCTCCATCTCAGGACCCTGAGGTCATGACCTCAGCTGAAACCAAGAGTCATATGCTCAACCGACTATACCACCCAAGCGCCCCTCATATCTTTTTCATTGAAACTCACACCTCATTGTTGCGCCCTATACGGAAGGTCCAGAGAATACAGATGGTAAACTTAATGTAATTATTTCAGTGATTGTTATTCAAATGAGCTTTGCTAAATTTGGAGAAATACAGCAAAATAACCTCTTTCTAGCCTATCATTCTAAATAGTATATATTTCCTCAATTGCCATTTATAAATATTATGAGTTGGATGAGTTTAAAGTAAGGTACTGAACATGTCAAAATCAACAATTAATTGCTGTACTAAGCAATCAATGCCACTTGGTAGTAGGAGGTAGTATTTAGGAGACCAAACAGATCATTTTATTTCATTTTCATAATTAGAAGCATGTGCAATTGAAATTTTGTCTTAATTCTATAATGTAATAAATATTTCATAGTGCATACAGTACCCAACTTATGATGATGTGACTTACAATTTTTTGACTTTATGATGGTGTGAAAATGTTACAAATTCAGTAGGAACTATACTTGAATTTTGAACTTGGATCTTTGCCCAGGCAAGCACTATGCATACACTACTCTCTCATGAGGCTGGACAATAACAGCAAGCTTCAGCTCCAAGTCACCCACACAATCAGAAGGTAAACAGCCCACACACTTACAAACATTCTGTACCTGTACAACTATTCTGTTTTTCATTTTCAGTACTGTATTTAATGAATTACATGAGATATTGGACACTTTACTATCTAGTGGGCTTTGTGTGAGATGATTTTCCTAATCATAAGGCTAATGTTAGTGTTCTAAACAAATTTAAGTCAGATAAGACCAAGCTATGATGTTCAATATGTTAAGTGTATTAAATGCATTTTCAGCTTAATGATATTTTCAATTTGCAATAGGGATATTGGAACATAAACCCAGCTAAGTGTAGAAAGAAGTATGTTAGAGAATTCTTAACAATTTTGAATCCCTTTGTGTTTTTCTTCCAGTTATAACTTAAAGATGAATAACTTAAATTCTATATAGTCACATGTTTAAAAACACAATCCTAGAAAAATTGAAAGAAAATAGAATTAAAGAGTTGGTCATACATAGAAATTCTATACAATCTAACATAAACACTCTACTGCATATGACCATGTTTATATTTTTTAATATTTTTACTAAATTCTTCAGATGCAGTCTAAAGCACAATTTTTTAAAAGACTACAAAATATATATCTCAATTTAAATTAAATGTCCAGAAAAGGCAGATTTACAGAGACAAAAAGCAAGTCATTGTTTGCCTAGGCCTGGGGGCAAGAGTGAGAGGCATGAATGAGGGATCTTTTGCGGGTGACAAAATGTTCTTACACAGGCTCGAGGAAATGGCTCACAACTATATAAATACAGGAAAACCTCATATACTTCCACAATGGGTGAATTTTATGAAATGTAAACTGTACTTTAATAAAGTTATTTTTAAAAAAGGACTTTTATTTTCTAGCCATTTTGAAGCACAAATTCTTTTGAAGCCAATCCTGAGTAATCAAAAGTAGAATCAATGACTCAATATTGGGAATTTTTGTAACTTAATTGTTATAATTTTTGTTTTTATGTGTTTGTAAATACCATTCAACATCCAGGAGGTATATAAAATAATTTTATAAAAGTACAGATTGTGTGCTGTTGATGCACATTTGTATGTGTAACTGTAAAAATCCCCTTTTCTCAATATGAAATACATATTAGTATAATCCAAATGTATAAAGTTTTCATTTGCTACTACTTTAAGTACAGGTACTCTCTTAGAAGGTACTCTTTTTTTAGAAGGTACTCTTCATGATTACTTTCTCTTGCATGTACAGATCTCTCTTTTTTTTTCTTGCATATACAGATCTCTTAAAATTACTAGACCATGACAATAAATAGAAATATCACAAGAGTAAGTTCACAGGAAGGGTCATATTTGTAGAACAAATATTTTTTTGATAATGCTTTAATCTGAAAATTCTTTGTCATAAAAAACACATCTCAGGCTATAGTCAAGCATTTGACCAGTGTACTTCATTAAACTTTCAATCTCATTTTTTCTCCATGCAAGGAAGACAGAAGAGACTGCTATTGATTCTATGCTATGACTTCTCCCAGGAAATAGCTTCCAATTCCCTATAGAATCAGTCTAGTTTCAGAAAAAAAAAAAGAAAATACATTATGTGAGTCTTTATTGTTCAAATTGCTGATACATTAGCCACTCTATAAACATAAAATATAAGTTCTTTAGAAATCTACATTAATTACATGGACTTCTACATTACCATTCTACTCAATAAATACCATTTTGTGACCAATTTAGCACTTTACATTTCTCTTGAAGTCCAAAACATTATTTGGGCATAAATTACACTCAAAAAAAGTCATTTGACCAAATATGTTAGTTGATTACTTGTGTTTATAGACTTCCCTATCCTTTTTATTTCTGGAGTATTCATAATACAGTCAATGTTTTGGAGATTATTCAAAAGTAATGGAAGGACCAAATACAGTATGGACACATGTAGAGGAGCTTTAAAAAAAAAAAAAAAAGGACATTGTATTAGATTAGTCTATAAAAAATCTGAGGAAAATCCTGATTGTGTGATATTCAGATAAGTTTAAATAATTTATTATACAAGACAATAATCAACTTTCACAACTTTGTATGTTTTGTTTTTAATATTGAATATGACATTACCTATTTATACATCATCTTCCTTTCCTACCTCAATTAGTTATCTTTATCTGCCTCCAGAATTCCTCTGCAGCCTCACTTCTTCTTTCCTTTAGATAGAATTACCAAGAGCCACCCTGGGTTCTTGATTTGGACACAATGTACGCAAACCTTCATTCCAGTCCATTTAGTTTCCTTGCCTAGAGAGTACCATCACCTTCAACAAGTCAGTGAAATAAACTTATTTTATTCTTCTAAAAATACTGAATTATCTCTTAGTGATTCCTTCCTTTATCTCTGACTCTACCTGATGAAAAAAGTTGATTTCCTACCCTTTAAAATCTAAGTGCTTTCCATAACCACACTGTATGTATCCCACTGTCTTGCATTTATTTGTTACACATTTGTCTTTCTTACTCTAATATAATAGTAACTGGTTTTATTTAATTTGTATCTATATTGCGCTGTTCATTGTCTGGCATAAATGATGCTGAACTAAAAGTGTTAGAATGAAATATCTAGGTCTTTACTGGTGGGGAGGAAATAATCTTTAAATTACCAAGAGGTAGGTAGTGCCACACTACTGCTCTTTAAGCCTGTCCTCCTTTCTGAGTAGTCCCTACTTCTCCCCCACAGCCTCCACAAAACTTTAGAGAAGGGAAAGGAAAACAGATGATAGATGGCCTTGCCCCCTAGTTTTTCATTTAGTTTCAGATCATTTTAATAATTTTCTCTCTCAGATGCATGATCTCTCATAAATCTTCATCATCTGAGTTTAACAGAATTACTCCCCACTCTGTCAATCAGATCACTTGTGAAAGTCATAAAAATGACTCATCTAGGAACGGTATTATAGGGCCACACTTGACTTGCAGTTGACATTGTAGAGCCAAATTATCCATTGCTCAAGTCTGCAGTCAATATGCCATTCTAGCCAATAACAAACTATAGTCCCCTGGTTTCCTTTGAAAATGCCATGTTGGTCTTCATCAGATTACATTTAAATACATGTAGCTAGTGCTAGGTTTTTTTTTTTGGTTTGTTTGTTTGTTTTTTATTTTGGTTTTGTTTTTTGTTTTGTTTTGCGTGTAGACTATGCTGACTTTTACAGAATTTTGAAAAAAGCTTTGGAAGTGATCTTGGGAAGTTAATTTGTTAATTCTTCTTTGCCTTTTATTTTTAAAGTATGGATTTTCTCATTTGTCATTAAGATAATCTCTTATTTTATAGTTGTGAACAATTGTCAGTGTTTTCTTATCCCTTTAAATTTCAGGAAAAGCCATCATGCTTCAGTTATGATCTTATTTATCATTCACCATACCCTTACAGAGTCATTAATCAACACTAGAGCCAAAAAAAAAAAAAAAAGTATATAACAGATGACTGAGTGTGATTCACAAACTGCAGTGGTGTGATTATTTATTATTTCTGCCTTCTGCACAGTCAGAGGGGCACACAAACATTTCTTGCAGTTACTCATTCCAGGTCTTTCACCCTAGGTCTTTGAGTTCATTTTAGCTAAGCTTAATGGGAGCAAATTGTAAATGGTGATGATAATAATGATAATAAGGAAGCAAAGGGAAAAAGGCACGATGAAGAATTAACCTAACACTCTGCCTTTTGCAAAGTGATTTCACATACAGTTTTCACTTACTCTTATGACCTCTAGAGAGGTAGATATTATTCTCACTTCCCAACTAAGGCAGTTGTTTCAGAAACTTTGTGACAACCTTCTGAGCACAAAGTGCTAGATATGGAATTTGAACCAAAGTGGGTTTAATTGTTACTTGTGAGGGTTTTTTTTCTCTGAACTCTACCGTTCTTATTACTTCAGAGTTAAATAATAATGACTGGATCATGCCTTCTCAAAGGTGCTTACTAATAGTCCTCATGACACTTCACCACTAAATATTTCAGTATGCATCTCTTAAGAAGTAAGGTGTTCTACATAACAAAATTATATGCATCACTTCAGAAAATTTAACACTAATATAATGCCAATGCTCAATATTCACACAATCTCAAATTAAAATTTCTCTAATTGCTCAAGTAATTTTCTTTATAGTTTTTTTTAAAGATTTTATTTATTTATTTGACAGAGAGAGAGAGATCACAAGTAGGCAAAGAAGGGGAAGCAGGCTCCCTGCTGAGCAGAGAGCCCGATGTGGGGCTCGATCCCAGGACCCTGGGATCATGACCTAAGCCGAAGGCAGAGGCTTAACCCACTGAGCCACCCAGGCGCTCCTCTTTATAGTTTTATTTTCTAAAATCTAGTATTCAACAAGAAGCACATATTGCCTAAAGTTGTTATGTCTCCTTATTCTCCATTAATGCAATACAGTTTTTCAGCTCTGTTTGATTTTCCCGACATTGTCATTTTTTAAGAGAGCCATCCAACAGCTCTATTATATAATTCTTGATTTAAGATTTCCTTCTTTTCTCTGATATTAAATATAATTTTTAAGTAGCAACAGGAGAGTAAAGGTGGATCTCAGGTTCTCCCTCTTCCACCCAAGGGAAAAAAAAAAAGTGTGTGTGTGTGTGTTTGTGTGTGTGTGTGTAGAAGCAGGTGACAGTGAAAGAAGTATAATCTTATACAATAACCTTCGCAAATAGCAATTAAGGATATGATTCTAGTTAGCAAGATATAGCCCCGATAGCTACTCTGAAGAAAAAAAAAGTAAAAGTCACCATAACCTGCGAATTTTTAATAAAATTCTCAATTTTGTGGATTATCTAAATAGCTTACAAGAAATATAATTCTAAAGCAACTGAATTTGCCTATGTTTTTAGATGTTTGAACATAACCAGCAAAAGAAATAAAATAAAATCAGTTAGATTTTTGGTGGAAAAGATATAGTCAAGAATTGTTGATTTTCATCTTCAGCCCTCTATATAAGTTTCTTTGTCTCTGAACATATTTTCATTATATTTCATTATATTTTCATTAGGACATCCACACATAATTTTCCTGAAGCCCGTGTGTTGGAAATATCTTCGCTAATCAAAGCTCTTTTTTTTCTCTTTTATTTGTGTTATAAACTGACTTGAACTTTCCTTATTGCTGGATGCTCGAATATTTAACTTTCCTTTCTCACGTGTTTAAATGTCTTCTGCCAATATTGAACCTAGAACTTCCACTGTAACCATCCCTCAGAACAATGTACTGCTTGAAATGTAAGCCATGAGAAATTATACTAGTCAACAAACATGCTTAAATATAGCCTTAAGAAAAACATGTACTAGCAACAGGCCTCTGGGGGAGAGGATGTTATAGGTCCTTGAAGCAGCCCGCTCAGGGTGGAACACTGCCCGCTTCTGTTTTCTGTTATCGCCCCTTCCCAGAGAGCACCAGTAATTAATTAGATGATCCCTTTAAATGTGTTTACGCAACCACAAATTCTATACTGCTTGATCAGGCATTTCTTGCTTTTCTTCTCACTTATCTATAACTCACATTCCTTCTTGCTTATCTCCAAGGCATCTGGTTAATCTTCTTCAACTCCTTTGTTGATTGTTATCTCATACCTAATAAGTAAGAGACTGAGGAGACTGAGGAATTGTTTGGGGCGACAGTCCTTTCAGCTGTGAGCCCTGCTCCCTTTCTCTTGCAGTGATTTGTTTGTGTCTCATTCTTCTCCCGTGTGCTGTTGGGAAGCGGCATTCTGCTAAACAAGGATGTCAGAATGGCAATCACATTAACCTGGAAGCATACTGGTAATGGACATAAGGGGAAGCTGAATCTACTACCTTTCCCCTATTTCCAGGCTACCACCATCCTCCAAAGTACCACTGGGAACTGCTTTTGCTCCTCTGTATCACAAAAGACTCAGAACTAATCTTGCTGAAATAGGTAATTTGGGAGATGACAGTCTCTAAACACGTTATGTTCATAATTTCCCTACCTAACACTAGTACTAAACTAACATACACTCTTGAATAGAAGTTCAGAGTGCTCTAAGAATCCAGCTGGTGGATGTAAGATAGAAAGGCAGAGGGGAAAGCAAAACTAATCTGTAGGTAGTTCTCTTTAAGCTGAAATTTAATGGATGTGCAAGAGTTAGTTGGAAATAAAGACAATAAAAATTCACTCCAGGAAAAGAAATCAGAAAATGGTGAACTTGGCTGGGCTGTGGTGGGAGTAGAACTTGGTAGGAATAAGGAGTGTAGTATGAGATGGTG
Organism: Lutra lutra; assembly: GCF_902655055.1. Lineage (NCBI taxonomy): Eukaryota > Metazoa > Chordata > Mammalia > Carnivora > Mustelidae > Lutra > Lutra lutra. The sequence goes on along the minus strand of NC_062279.1, from coordinate 76,521,264 downwards.
CTAGAGACATGGGGAGCCATCAGATCCTAAAAAGACTTGTAACACTAGATTAAGGAATTTGATCTCTGTTCTGAAGCCAGTGGAAACTTTTACATCTGCTTTATAGTAAAATTAGTGAACAATATAATTTTTTTAATCATTTTTTTAATTTATTTTCAGCGTAACAGTATTCATTGTTTTTGTACCACACCCAGTGCTCCATGCAATCCGTGCCCTCTCTAATACCCACCACCTGGTTCCCCCAACCTCCCACCCCCCTACCTCTTCAAACCCTTCAGATTGTTTTTCAGAGTCCATAGTCTCTCATTGTTCACCTCCCCTTCCAATTTCCCCCAACTCCCTTCTCCTAACTCCCATGTCCTCCATGCCATTTGTTATGCTCCACAAATAAGTTTGATCTGTTGACCTTGGCTGCTGCCTTCATTGAACATATTTATACAATTGTCAAGGCAGCATCATAAAAATTACATGTTAATTTATGTAAAGTTACCTAGCATGAGATTATAGATGTGCAAATATTACACCCCCCACCCCCTGCTGGCTGCATGCATTGCAATGAAATAGAAAAGTATAGCATATTGGGTTGTTATTATTTTTGGAAAAACCTCCTTCTATCTTGCCAATTTATCCCAAAGTATACCAATATGTTTGTTTGAAATATATGTTCCTAGATGAATGCTGAAAATAAACACTCCAAACTGCAGAGAACCTGAGGAGCAAGCCAAGTCCATTTCTGACACAAACTCTTCTATCTCCTAACAAATCTTTCCTCACAATTATGGCTACTCCATATGTATATTTTTTGCATATACTTTCTTATCTTGAAATTTTCAGTAATGTTATCTTGAGGTGATAATTGAAGAATACTATACTTTATTGGGGAAAGGTTTGGTCTTGCCTTCACTGAAAGGTCTCTAGATATGAAACCAGAACATGGGTAGTGGGTATTAATACATTTAGGCATAAGAAGGAACTCTTGTCTCTCTCTGATGTTCATATTTTTGGATCTTGCTTTCCACAAGCCTAAATGTGCTTGTAGTTTCACTTAGGTTAGAGAACACATTTGGTGTCTTAGAATTCTCTAGAAAAATGTGCCTAAGAATGGATTGGAATGTTAATTCTTTATCTGGGAATTACAAGACCAAGGCAGTGAAGATAAGAGGAAAAGGAAATGAGGCCAGGAAAAGTACAAAGAGAAGTGATGTGTTACTACACTGGTTACTGCTTTACAAGCTGCTTTATCAATATATCATGTGTGGATTACAACTTTACAAGCTGCATTATCACTATACTATAGGTGACTCAGCACTTGCATGCATTTCAGTGCAAGGGACTTTGTTGGAAGGGCTGCAAAAAGATTCATACCTTGAAAGGAGAAAAAAAAAGAGCACTACTTTTTACTCTTACGTGTCACATTTCTCTTTGGTCAAGACTTACCCCATAAATTTCACTCACTTCATCTTGCTAACCATTCCAGAAGCCCGATTCTACAACTTCGGATTTGACATTTTAAACAAACCTGGGTGGCTCAGTCAGTTAAGTGTTTGCCTTCAGCTCGAGTCATGATCTTGGAGTCCTGGGATCTAGTCTCACATTGGGATCCCTGCTCAGTTGGGAGCCTGCTTCTCCTTTTCCCTCTACACCTCCCACTGCTTGTGCTCTGTCTCTCTCAAATAAATAAATAAAATCTTTTTTTTTTAAAGATTTTATTTCTTTATTTGACAGACAGAGATCACAAGTAGGCAGAGAGGCAGGCAGAAAGAGAGGAGGAAGCAGGCTCCCTGCTGAGCAGAGAGCCCGATGCGGGGCTCCATCCCAGGACCCTGGGATCATGACCTGAACCGAAGGCAGAGGCTTTAACCCACTGAGCCATCCAGGTGCCCCCATAAATAAAATCTTTAAAAAAAATGGCATTCGAAGTGTACAGTTTCTACAAGATTCTACAAGGGACTGGTGTCATCAAAGAGAAAGAATAAGGAAGGTAGGGGAAGAATCTGAAAGGATGTTTGAGATTTTTGTCCAATAGGGATGTGCTGTTCCACCCAGAGGGGATCTAAGTAGGAAGATATACAGGTGTATGATTTTGTATGAAAAAAAAAAAATATATATATATGTGTGTGTAAGCCACACTTTATGTGGCAAGATCACATCTTTGAATATAATTTTTATGCATTTTTTTCCTAATTATTTTTTACCTCACAGATACCCTGATGGGTGTTTTCTACCCTGGCACTCCTCAAAGCAAAAAACACTGATTTTCAGAGAAAAACTCAGAAGGAAAATTTCATCCAAATGCCAGGAAAAGAATCTTGCGTGTATGCAGAACTTTTCTTTTTCTTTTCTCTTTTCAGAAACTACCAAATCAGGAACTGTGCAATCTAACAAGTTATCTGCCATAGTTTCACAGATCCTGGCAGAAGATGCAAAACCACTGATAGCCTAGCAGGTGGTATCAACTTCATGTTCACGGCGATTCTCCTTCCTCTCGCATCCCTGAGTCCCATGGAAGTGGGACAGAGCAACCCAAGTAGTTGCTGCTCACACAATGGGTTTCTGTTATAGCTAAGGAAGGCCCCAAACTGATAAGGGAGTTCTAGCACATCTGACCAACCTTTGCCCCACAGGGGACATTATCTTTGTTATCTTAGCCAGGAAACAAAGCTGTTTGTTATTCTAACACAATTGAAAAAACTAGTCCAGAAGGAAGTGAACAAATCTGCTAAAGCGTCTTGCTCAAAAGATGTAGAGAAATAAGACAGAGTCATGGAAATGGGTCTCCCAACAAAGGGCCAGAAATTTAATTTGGAAGAAAAAGTCCTTTTAACTGCAAATTGAAGACATGGTCTCCAGGCAAGGTTTGTTTGTTTGTTTGTTTGTTTGTTTGTTTGTTTTTTTAATGTTTTTTAGTTATAACGTGAACATTAAATATCTACCTGCATGATACCTATGTTTATCCTTCCATTGTACTGAAAATTAGAGAATGAAAGTAAAAGGGGTTATTGTCTTTCTTTCAAATGTCACAAAAAGTATTACTATTCAAATCAGATGAAAACCATGGGTAAGCTTGTATTTTCAAGTAACTGGTAGTGTTGTGGATTTTATAGTAATCCAACTGCTAAATCTTCTATAGATTTAAAAAAAAAAAAAAAGAACAGATTGAATAGGAAAACTGTCAAATTCTGAGCATTGTCCTTATAAAAATGTGGACTTCCTGAACTCAGTTAAGTAAATAAATGACAGTTTTACCAAGAGATAAAATATTCCCAATGTTCTCACATATTAGTTTTAATATCTTAGACTTCAATTAAATCTTTATGAGTTACCACTTAATTTGTGAAAATATAAGAATATCTGTACTACAGCAAATTCTGCATATTAAAAAAAAAACACCTCTTGTTTAAATCTTATTTATCGGGCGCCTGGGTGGCTCAGTTGGTTAAGCGACTGCCTTCAGCTCAGGTCATGATCCTGGAGTCCCGGGATCGAGTCCCGCATCAGGCTCCCAGCTCCACAGGGAGTCTGCTTCTCCCTCTGACCTTCTCCTCGCTCATGCTCTCTCTCACTGTCTCTCTCTTCTCTCAAATAAATAAATAAAATGTTTTAAAAAAATAAATCTTATTTATCTACCAATTTTCTTTCACTCTTAAACCTGAATTTTCAGTGAGAGTAGGTAGGGAACCATGAGGTCCCTAAAATCAAGTATGCTTTTAGGCCACTATTTCAACAAGAGAGAAAACAACAGTCCGTGCTGGGTCTTTCTTCTTTCAGTAGAGCTATAACTAAGTTTTCTCAGCATATGGAATTGTAGAAACTAACATGTTGGAGAAAGCTATCCAGTGCACAGGAGACTAGGAAAACCAGCACTGCTCTCTCTTGCCATTGATACTTAAGTGAAGTGGCCATGGGTCTATATTGTTACTTCTTACAATATGTTAGCCCAGGGCAAACATATTATGTGGGATTCTGGTTTCCTTTGACACTCTGACATCTGTGATCTGTGTTGCTTGTTCTTTGCTGAAATCCATGAACTAACTTATCTCTCAAAGGGTTGCCTAATGTCTCCTTTCTCTAATTCACCCCTCCTCAACAACTACTCCCAGGAAGTTTTCTGTATTTGCATTAAAGTGTAAATGACTGATAAATTTTGGTAAGCCAAACCATACAATGGTTCATTTGTGTTTAAATAGAGGGGAAATTTAAAGCAAGGATTAGCCAGTAAGTCCCAAAGGTTTAGGGGAGAAAAATAACAACGGACTCTTACTGAGCTCTTCATGTGACCTGCATTATTCTAAACACTTTACATGTATTAATTGTGCTAATTCCTGTCAACCTCCTAACAGTTCTATGAGGTGGGTACTTTCGGTATTCACATTTTCAGGATGTGATTAACCTATGAGGAAATAAAGGCACAGAGAGATTAAATAATTTGTTGAAGATTCTATATCTAGGTAATGGCTGAGTTACAATTTGAACCCACTTTCTTCAGCATTTGTATACTCAGCAACTACACTATGTTAACCCTGGAAAGGCAAGAGGAAGAAAAAGGAGAATAAGTTTTCTGGCTTCTCCAGAAATCATACCACAAAAGCACCACATAATTTGGCTACTTCTAAAGCCAGACCAGCCTTGTAGGAATACCTGTTCCTGTGTCTTCACATCCCTTTGCATAAATAAATAAATAAATAAATAAATCCTATATATATAATTCCATTAAATATTTATTATAAATTATAAATGATAATTTATAAATTATTTATATAAATAATATATATATTATTCCATTAAATATTTATTGAGGATCTATTTTATCCCAGGTTGTGGTAGGTCTCAGGAAGACAGCAGGCAGGATCCAGGTCAGGGAGGATCTGGGAAACAGAAGACTCCTAGGGCTCTTGTTTAGTGGTTCCTGTGAGCCCATCCATCACCATCCATTGCTTATGCTAACAATTACCCAGGAGAACTGAGAAGGACCAAGGTTTCTTTATACAGTCCTGGAATAAAATTTCCCTACCATATTAATGAATACTAAATTTAACTGGAGAATAAGTGGATACAATCATAAATTATGAAAAGCATTTACAGAGTGAAAGCCATTATAAAGTAAACCTCTCTAGGTTTGTTTTCCTACTTTCTCCAAGATTTTCTCATTATTTAGCTGCACTTGGTACAGAATGGAAGTTTTCCTAAAAATCAACAGGTGAAAAGCCTTAGAAAGAATACACAATAACATTGTAAATAAATATGTTAGTCATATCATTTCTAGCACATTTATTTTCTAAAAATCACACAATACGTATTTCTGAAATAAAATATGCACTGAGTGGGCAGCTCTTAGAATGTGCCAATATTGTGGAATTTTTAGGAAAAATACTAAAATAATTTCACTGAGTATAAAGAATGTAAGCTATATTTAAAATTTGACACTTGAAACTGACATAATCTTTCACTGCTCCTCAAATAGAAGTACAGGCCCTAGAAAAGTAATTATTATGTAAATTCAGAAAAAGCTAATTGTGTAACTAGACACCAAATTTCCAGTACTTTTGTCCACAGAGATAATCAGGTCTGGAGAGTATTAGCTCCTTCACTGAAACAACTGAGGGGCTTATGTGATGATAATTATTCATAATAACGAACTGGCATATCTCTCTTCTTTATATTCTTATGAAAACATTGCTAGCATGAATATATTATATGGTCTAATTGAATGTGTAAGTATTAAATCAAGGACCACAACTCTGGCTGGTAATTAGAACTTTTTTCAAAATGTTTTAAAATACAGAGTCTTAAGATCTATTCCATTCATACTGAATCAGAACTCTAGCATTAGGTCAAGAAAATTAGAATATATGAGAAATCTCTGTAGATCCCTGACACTCAGCAGAGTTGGAAGACTCTCTGTAATTAATCTTAATCTTAAACACTTGAAAGGAATTCTGTTAGATATTTAATCCATTCATGTCGGTATTTCAATTATAAGAAATACATTTATTGCTTCATTTTTGTTCACTAAAAAGACATTCACTCTTTGTCCTATTAAACATATGACAAATATTACATTATTAAATAAGGAAGACTTGAAATCCACTTATTTTTATTAATTTTAAATAACATCATATCTTATTGATAGGCAGACTTAAGGAGATGCCAGTTTATTCACATTGATTGTGAATGGAATTACACAGGTAAATCAAACCTTATAATGGCAAGACTTCAATATCTTCAGAATATTTGCCCATATCTAGACTTAAGCTTTCACATGCACAAGGTTAAAAAAAAAAAAAAGTTACTAGCTTTCTTTGCAGGAACATATTATCATAGAAATTTAAATTTAAAACAAAAATGTAGCAGGCCATGGAAGCAGACATCACTAAAACCAGTTAACAGAACATCTTATATTCAATGAGTTTAGCACCACAATGGAAATCATCTTTTATAGTTTATTAGACACACTGCCATAGATGGACATATCATGAGAAATAAAATAGTCAATGGAAAATGCAAGTGAAATTTGATGAGGGATATAAAACTATCTCATTATAGATGCTATTTATGTAGATGGCCACCTACTATGACTATATAAGACTGCATCTTATTAAGAACCACATTTAACAATCTCACCTTTTACAGTCTCATTCATTTGTATTTAGGATGTTAGCTCAACTCACAAATAATGGATATAAAATGCTACTTTGTTATTCATCCATTCTATCACTTAAAAAGTTCCCTCTAAACTATACTGAATACTGATATGTACCAAGAACTGTGCTAATTGTAGCACATACAAGAAGTATGGTGCCAACTTTCCACCTATTAAGAAAGGTTAACATGAAACCAATAATTGCAAAGCAATTACAAGTGTGACAAGTGCTACAGAGAAACAAAATAGTTGCAATGAAGGTGTCAATAGTGGGTAGAAAGAGCTGTAAGGAAGTCCAAGAACTCCTCCCTGGGAAATGGCATTCAGATGAATGACTATATAGAAGTAGAGGAGTTAGACAACTACAGAATGGAAGGGGAGAAAGCACTGCACAGAAAGGAAGCAAATTGTATGAAAATTGTGTTGTAGGAAGAGTGAAATGGAGACTGGAACCAATTATGCTGGCCTATCATTGGATCAGCACAGCGATGGCCAAATCAATTACACATCTTCCTAATGACTTCCTGTTTCTCTTCTCTTGCCTCCTTCATTTCAGTTCCCTTTGATCCTTTCCCATATAAACCTTTGTCTCAAACTTTCTTTTTTGGGGAACACAGGTTTTAGAGTTATATTATCAAAGTCCCAGATAAAATTTTGAAAAGTATTTATAGGCACAAGCACTTTGCATGGAGCAGGTCAGAGCACTCATATTAGAAAAGCATCGTGACTGTTTCCTCTCATCATTTGAATGAATTTTTGAGGCATGTCAGTCAGTAGCAACAAAAAAAGCCAGAATAATACAGAAAAAAATACATGGAGATTTTAAATTATGTTGATATTGAGACATACCTTGAGTAACTATAAGAGATTAAGATATTACTCTAACCACGTGTGCTATCAAGAAGTAATTCAGACAGGGGCGCCTAGGTCGCTGGGTCGTTAAGCATCTGCCTTCTGCTCAGGTCATGATCCCAAGGTCCTGGGATGGAGCCCCACATCCGGCTCCCTGCTTGGCAGGAGGCCTGCTTCTCCTTCTCCCACTCCCTCTGCTTGTGTTCTCTCTCGCCGTGTCTCTCTGTCAAATAAATAAATAAAATATTTTTTTTAAAAAGTAATTCAGACAAGGTTACAGTATGTATGCAACTCAAATAGAAGCAGAACCAGCATTTTGAGTGAAAAAAAAAAAATCCAAATCAGGCCAACACTTAAACTTTCCTGATGTTCTAGCCAATATTGGTTAGTTTGAGAGCAGCTTACTATATAATGCTCTAATATTTTTAAAAAGATTTTACTCATTTATTGGACACAGAGAGACATAGAACATAAGCAGGGGGCGTGGCAGGCAAAGGGAGAGAGAGAAGGAGCTCCCCAAAGAGCACTGAGCCTGATGTGGAGTTCGATTCCAGGACCCTGGGATCATGACCCGAGCTGAAGGCAGACACTTAACAAACTGAGCCACCCAGATGCCTCTATAATGCTCTAGATTATAAAATTTATATTTATATCCATTTAGTAATGCCCTTAACTCTTTCAAGGTCAAATAGAAATAGTCCATTACTAGATTACATGATTAAGGATATTCATGCACTAGAGATGATAGTGTAAAATTGCTTTTTGTTTATTTCCCCTTGACACCCCTCAGTCTCTCTTAAATGGTGTTAGGGAACCCACTTTCTAGCACTACCTTCTCCGTCTCTTCTCTGTTTCCCTGGGTTTTATATCCCACTGTTTTACAACACAAAGACTATCTCTTTGTTTTGCTGTCAGCCACTGGTGAGGGTTTCAACCCAAAGATTGCATCAGTTTTCTCCTGGATGAAGATTAGTGCAGTGAGGGCATTAGACCTTTCAAGACCTTGTATGTAGAAGAAATAAATGAGGAAAAAAGCTTGCTTCATTCTGTTCTGAAAAGACAGATGTGAAAGACAAAGATAAATTGCTTGCTAATAGCATGTCTTATAACAAAGCTTCTTTTATCATTCTAGCTTGCAGCTATTGTTGTCATGGAGTTTAAGTGCATAACTACCCATCTCTTGGAAAAGAAAAAGGGAAAATAAAATCTCATCCTAATAAAATTTCCCCAAATGGAATCTTTGGATGATTGCAAAAAGTATTATTTCCAGAGCATCTCTGGAAATTACATCTGATTTATCTGAACTGTCTTTACAGGGTTCACCTGCTGATTATAGATCAGTGAAATATTACGTGGTCTCCTGATGCCCTCAATTTGGAACTGCCACTTACTCCTTCATTTTATTATCCAAAACTTATTATCATCCTCCATAATAAACTTTATATCATTTTCCATGGTGCAATTTTATAATATCACCTGGTGCTTAAATGTCAAACACTGAAACATCAAATTCTTTTTTTAAATATTTTATTTATTTATTTAACAGAGAGAGAAAGAGTGAAGGAGCAGGGGTAGTGGCAGAGGGAAGGGGAGAAGCAGACTCCCCACTGAGCCGGGAACCTGATGTTAGACTCCACCCCAGTACTCAGGTATCAGGACCTGAACTGGAGACAGACACTTAACCTACTGAGCCACCCCGATGGCCCTCAAAATTAAATCCTGAGAAAGGAGACTCACCTGTGTAGAAGTAGGGCCTATTTCACACTACCTAAGGTTTGAGAAGCTAGGTTCCTGCCCCCAAATAATTCCCCCACTTTCTTATTTACTGTTCATAGTCCACATGTTCACTTCTTGAAGGGAAGATGAACTCTCTTACATTCTTGCTTGAGCACAATGGGCACATGAGCAAGGTCCTTGCTGGGTGCTTGAGGGATGACACGTACCGTTAACCACTCCCTATAGCTCTATAATTCTTTGTAAGTCAAATATCTTTGGCTGTCTTTTTGACATTGCATCTTATTGCAGTAACTGCTTCCACAGTTAAATGTTATTACCAGGCCTCTTTTGGGGGAGGATACTATCTTCCTCCTTGCTATTTGGAAGCCCAGACTTTCAAGGAATTGTCTTTTGTCACCCCCGACCTAGAACGGAACTTAGTCATGCTGGTGGCCTTCTCAGTGCTAACTCCTCATTGCTTTGCAAAGTGATGTCTCCTCCAGGATGAATAGTGAAATGTAACCTTTAGGGATTTTCCCACCTTACATAACATATGCACTCCTAATACATTCATGCCAACATGCTCACCTCTGCTTGCCTTTAATCCCAAGTCTATAGTGTCACACCAAAACTGGCATTATTATCTTACTTTAATACAGATCATGATTTTTCCATGCTTCTATAGGATATGTTGGCAGTGTGTTTGCATAGTTTCCCAGGATAATTACTGGGATATTAAATCCTACATCTGAAAAGGGTCCTCATATCAATAACTTGCCTTTTTTACTCAGAATTAAGTTAAATCTCTCTTCGTCCTGTGCCATCAGAAGTCAGTCCTGTCCTTACTCTCACAGCCCTCGACAGTACAAACTATTGACATCCTGCAGTTCCTTAGGGCTATGCTATGGTCCCTTTCCTCCAGCAGAGGCAGCACATCCCCAGCTGCATTGCACTGTGACCTCACCTGAGGGTTGTCCACACATGTGCAGATCTTGATGGCATGCATGTTATTTTGCAGGTGAGAGATATCTGTATCATCGTCAAACAATGGCAGAGCTCCAGCCTTTAGTACAGAGTGGGCTATTTCTACAGGCTCACAGACCTCAGAAAAACACTAGATTCAAGAATTTCAACTCATTAACACATGTATCAACATCGTGGTTTTTTTTTTTTTTTTCCACAAACAGGGTGTTGACCTTGCCATGGCAGATCTACCTTAGTTGAGAGTTCAACCTTCTTTGGAGCTTTCTCTACTCTTTGTGGCAGGAGGTGAATGCCCCCATATAAGCTACCATGGAGGCCTTTAAATTTTATACTTGGTTTTTAATTGACCATCATTCTCTGCCTTTATTTGCTTTTTTATAAGAGCATCAGCTGAACAGAGTAATAACCACCCAATTCCATTATTTCCTCCATATTTCTAAATCTCTAATAGAAAGAGTATGCACTGTCCCGGGGTCCTACAATGGAAAGCTTATTCAGAACACCTGCTCAGCCATAATGCTGAGGAAAGTACACATACAGACAGCATCTTCCTCTTTACCTGGCTCCCTCTTACTTTATTTTTCATCTCTCCCCATAAATGCTGATTGTCCAAGGACGTGTGTTAGGTGCCATTCAGTTCTTCTTCCATGGGACTGTATATACCCTCTATCATAGTACCTGACATGTTATATTGGAGTTGCCTGTTTACTCGTCTTTATCCCACACTCTGCTATAAGCACCTTGAGATTAGGTCCCCTACTCATCTTTAGTTATAACTCTAGTTCATCACACAGTGCCAGAGACCCAATACTTAAAGGTTTGTTTTAAGAATGAATAAGTTAATACAGTTTGATACTATGGCTTTCTGTTACCTAGATGTCCCTTGACTCAGTATGTTAAACTAATGAGAGAAAAAGAAAAAAAGAGTGAGTTAACTATCAATAAAAGTAGTCATTAGATTTAGTAATAAATGTCTGTGTGCAACTATAGTGTGATTAGACAGCATCCACTAGCACTACTTTTTAAAGCTAGCTATGTATATCATGTAAACATCACCTGTCATTATATTTAATTGGCTTGCAGACTTTAATTTCATAATCTGTCAGCTTTGTCACCATTGTTTAAATCTACACCGCTCTTTGAATTACCTAAAACAGTACCATGATGAACTGGCTGTCTTACTCATCTTGTCCAACTGTCCAATGAGTCATGTCATATTTCCCATCAAAATCTTCTGTCTCATTTTCACTAACTAAATGCTTAAACGGCTGACAATATTTATGGAAACATGCTGAAAGTGAGTTGAAGGTGTAAACCTCGTGCATTTTATAAGGTACAAGTATTTAGGATGACATCTCCACAGTACTATGCCAAAGAATTATTTTTCTTTTTTCTTTTTCTTTTTTTTTTTATTTATTTGACAGAGATCAGAAGTAGGCAGAGAGGCAGGCAGAGAGAGAGAGAGGAGGAAGCAGGCTCTCCGCTGAGCAGAGAGCCCGATTCGGGGCTCGATCCCAGTATCCTGGGATCATGACTTGAGCTGAAGGCAGAGGCTTTAACCCACTGAGCCACCCAGGTGCCCCCCAAAGAATTATTTTATCTTCTTATTTAATATAGTTATGCTCTCTCTCCCTCTCTCTATATATACATAACATACACACACCTACGTGAATGTTATATATATTCAGACACACATGACTGTAATCACATATTTAAAATAAAAATATTTTCTTTTTAACACCTACCCTGAAAGTTCTATAAGCTGCTTTATTTTCTGCCCCTTTGTAACCATTGAATCAGTCTTTCAGTCGGTAGAGAGAGTATCTATTCTGGTGTTGCTCTTTGCAACTATCGATTGTAAATCTTGATGCCCACCGTTCCTTCACTGATGTTGTATCAATTCACCCTATAATAGGGGACTTCTGGAATTTGCTTTCTTTTGTTTTCTGTGTATGTCCTGTAGAGAATTTTAAAGTTTATTGTGTTTGAGGTATAATCATTTCCAGGACTTCATAATTATACATACAGCTAACCCCTTACAATTACATATGGATTATGGGACACCACAGTGGTGTAGTCAGTTCGGCGTCCAATTCTTGGTTTCTGTTCAGGTCATAATCTTGGGGGTCCTGGGATTGGGATCCACACTCAGCACAGAGTTTGCTTGGGAAATTCTCTCCCTTGCCCTCTACCCTTCCTCCCCCCCAAAAAAGATTTGCATATGGATTATGGTTTAAATGTTTTGGTAATGAAACTGTTCAATAAACAGGAACTGTGTGTAATGTAGAAAGCAGATCTAAATTTATTAAATATGTACAGAGCAAATCCTAATTTGCCCTGTAGACCATTGATTCCAACAATGGAAACCATGTCACCATGCTTTGCTATTATCTCAAAGGTATGCTGATCTAGATGATCTGATCTTCTCTTCTGTCAGTTAACACTTTTTTGACCAGTATTTAAGGAAATCCTTAATTAGGACTGAAAATACATGTTTTAGTATTTATTTCTCCATGAAATCTAATTAAACAATCTAGCTTAATTTAGTTTAATTTCGTTTACTTGTTCTTCAGCATGTCAATAATCCATTTCTAACCCCCTCCTCTTGCCCTTCTCGCTCCCCAACCTGCTCCCAAATACAGGTTCCCCCCAGCTATACAAAAGTATAGCATTCTTATGGAAATTTTCATAGGCTGAAATGGTAAAGCAAAGAAGCAATTACCAATAATTTATATGGGAAAAAAAAAGTGCTTTCCCAGACCCAAAAAAATAACCTCCCTTAGGCTTCTCTGATACCTTGGGACACAGATAATGGATACGCAAAATAAATGGAGATAAATCACAGAGACTCACAGACACAGTTCAAAGTTGTGGCAGCTTGTGATATGATGCTGAGTGTTGTTCCCTGGGAAGGAGTTTCGCGGAGCCATTCCAGCTGCCTGGGGGTCGTGCTGCTTCCAAACGGACTTGCTATAAAACAAACACTGAAGGCCCCTTTTCCTTCTTGCCTTTCCTTGTAAAAGTGAAAAATCCTCTTTGGCTTTCTTTCAGTTAGTGAAAACAAGGACTAATGTGGTTCTGCCATCAATGTGAAGTGGCATAATGTGAGCCTTCAAAAGGCAGAGCCTACCTATGATCTGTTTTTAGGCTCTTCCATGTGAAATTTGACTGTGATGTCACAAGGGCAGCGGGACTTATCTAAAAGAGTTGTGAGGATGAAACTTTGCTATGTCATTTGAAATTGTTCCAAAGTTCAAGAATAGTATTTTTGACTGTCTAAGTCTCTCCCTTGTAAAAGCATTAATAAATTAATAATTTAAATAAATAATGCATTTATAAAGTGGACATACCATATACATCATTAACAAAATATAGTGATGTCTTACATTTTGCGTTTATTTTTTACTATTTCTGACTTTGCCACGGTGCCGCCTCTGGAGACTTCTTAGGACGTGGGCAGTCAAAATGAGCAATGGAACTCTCTGAAGGTAAAGTCAAAGACTGACTTACCTCATGCAAAGAAATAACATTTTTTAGAGGATATATTAAGATCAAGTTATCAGTGAAGTTACATACACTTAGTGATATGTAAAGTAACAAAGGCCTCTTCGTACGTACATTGATCCATACATTACTAAAATTTACCATACTAAACAGACTTATTTATCATAAATAAACTTTCTGATTTACAATCTCTAATTTGAAATGATTCCCACATTGAGGTGGGTAAAGCTGGAAGTGGAGCAACTCTTTTATTGCAAGGCATGCATTTTGGTTTTGGTTTCATGTAGAGATGAATTCCTGGTATAATGTGTGTAAACCACAAAGAACAATTGGAAGTCTTTCTATGTGCAAAGCATCCAAGATCAAGCACCATGTTATGTGAGAATTCTTAGGTACTGTATCTATGTTTGTTGGGCTTCCTTTGTGGCCCCTATTTTTGAGCTAGATTTAGTTTCCTTGGAGTACCTTATCTAACATCCTTACCAAACTCTAGAGGTCATGAAATAATCAAAAGTAGAAAGAGCTTATCTCATCCCTGTTAACCAACCGGTGAGATAGTCAAATAACTTAAATATGACCCACAGCGTCTTAACAAGTAATATAATTGTTAAGATTACACTGATTAGACAAAATAACATGAAATATTCATGAGTTCCAAAACTCCCTCCCCTGTGCCCCACAGATCACTCCACAATATCTGCATAGCAGTAGCTGAGTGCTTCATCTACTTCCTAAATGGCCAAAGTCCAGTTCCTTCCTCAGTCATTGCTAGAAAGCACTGATCTCGGAACTTCTTCGTCCTTCATGGTCCCCCCACAAAGGACCATCTAGGTTTATGTAATCCATGACCCCTTAATATGCATCGTGGGAGGTTAGCCAGAGATTTTGGCATGCTTTTTCCCACCCAATATACCATCATCTGGCATAAGACACTCTAAGGCATAGTTAAAACGTATTTATGTTTATTCTTATTTCACTGACAGCAGCATACAAAACATCTTCTATGGTCCAGTTAACAAATTTTCATACAAGCAAAGCCATTATTTGGAAGATAATCCCCAAAACAGTTTATATTGTGAATATCTTTCCACAGTTTACCTGCCTATTATATACTATTTGCATTTCATCTAATGCTGAGTGAAACTAAAGGTAAACTAAATAAGAGTTAAACTTTTTCTTTAGATTTTTTTTCTAAACTTTTTCTTTAGATTTAGCTGCACATAAGATTTAGAGGCAACAGCACTCAATACATGTCTGCATTGGTGGCCCTTTTTCAAGGGAAACAAAGAAAACATGGTGATATTACTTATTAGGGGACTGATTTCTATAACTATAAAATCTGCCCAGAAAAGAATAAAATCTCTCACATCTAATCAACCTTATTGGTCTCTCTCCTTTAATCGTCTCTAATTTTTGATGTGCTCATTTCAAAGAAAAAAGGATCAAAAGCCTTTGAAAAATAGGAGTTTAAAGTACCTGATGGAAAACTTGAGAGGAGAAATACAAATTGATAGTGAAACGGATATGGGCTTTATGTACTTTATGACTGTTTCATATTAAGAAAGGCTGTGCTTTCGTTATTTACTGTCTCATTGGAAAACTCTTACAAAGGAAAGGCTTTCAGGTAATAATGTATGTTTATGTAGGCCTCGATGTGTATAGAGTTGACCCTTGGACAACACAGGTTTGAACCGTGTAGGTCCACTTACACATGGATTTTTTTCTTAATAAATGCAATCCAGTACAGTAAAAAAAAAAAAAAAAAAGATTTAGAGGCAACATAGTTTATATTTATATTTAAGTTTATATTTATATCAAAGTAAATAAATCAATACTTCATATTCTAGGAATTTTAATACAAATTCTTTAAACATGCCAACAGTATATCCGAATCTATGAGCTTTAATTCCCTAAAGTCAATTACCTTAGGGTATATTTATCTTAAAAATTTAATCTTAGAAACAGCACTTTGAAATTATGTTAGGTAATGGATACTCTGTGAACCTGACAATTAATAAATAAGGTGTTATATTTTAATATTCCTGAAGCTTGCATTTAAAATCTAATAATTCTCTAAAGCAATTTGAGTTAAGGAATCCTTACAAAATGAAGCGTTTGCATTTCAAAAGGAGTTTATATACCTTAGGGCTGTGACAGCCTATCTGAAATAAAACTTGACTGGATGGCATAGTATGATGTTTACTTGATGTTTTCAGAGAAAAACAACCAAATAATATCTCTATAGTGTAGTAAAGGCAATTGCATATAGCTTTTTTCAACTTGATTTCTATTCATACATTAGAGGGGTAAAAAAGACTTTGAAGACTTTCATGATAATAACTTCAGAGACAAGGGCTAACATTCTTATAACTTTGGCTCAGAAAAAAGTGAAAAAATCAAAGAGATTTACTGACTAGAAACTTTTTAGTACATGTCAAATTGGATTTTAAATCATCATATCAAAATGCATAGCCAGATTCCTGTTCCAGAACAACCACCAAAATGAAAACACAAGCTCATTCAACTAACATTTCTATCAAATCTAGAGACACAGTTTTATAATTTACATAAATATGGATGTAAAATTTCATGCATTTAAATAACTTTAACATTTCAAATAGATTTCACTTCCAGTTTTTCAAAATAAAGTGAGAGAAACTAAGAATTTATATTGAAATTAAATATCCCCTGCCATTGAAAGGGATGGAAAAAATAGTTGCCCATGAAATAAAAAATATCTTTTTAGAAGCTGAAAGCTGCAAACGTAAAAGTGTGACTAATAATTCACGACCTTCAATTTTAGCAAAAATTCAGTGCCCAGAGGTATCTTTAAATCCTTAGTGTGTTCTCCAACTCTCCCAGTAGTTCTTGAAAATTTTCACCAATACAGCTATGTATGATCTCCCATCTCTCGGCATATCACCATTTTTCTGATTTCCCTGAGAGAAATATACTCCAGCAGATATGAAGTCCCACATCTTTCTCTTAAAATCATTCTAATTGGACTTCATCATTTTCTCTTTCCCTCTGATTTTTCCTCCCTTAAGGGTCAATCATTATGCATGTACTCTTGAATTTATTACCTCCTGCCTATGCAGTGAACTTCCTCCATAAATTACTTCTCTTCCCAGTATATTATCCCCACCATCTTCCTCTAGATTTCTTTCTCAAACTCTGTATATAAATACACTCATATTGTAATATGAGTAATAATAAATAAACTTGTCTTGGGGTGCCTGGGTGTCTCAGTTGGTTAAGTGTCTGACTCTTGATTTCAGCTCAGGTCATGATTTCAGGGTCTTGAGATAGAGCCCCACATCTGCTCCATACTCAGGGCAGAGGCTGCTTGAGAATCTCTCTCTCCATCTCCCTTCGTCCCTCCCCCCAAAATAAATAAATAAATAAATAAATAAATAAATAAATAAACTTGTCTTATACCCTCATTTCCCTACATTTAGTCCCATATATGTACTTATCCACCCAGTTATAGTCATGTTTCTGTGTGCAATAGTTTTAGTTTATACTCTATGGTCACACTTCCTTGCCTTACCCTTTTATGCCACTAAGTTTTCTCTTAGTCTTTCACTTAAACTTCCTTTGCCAGAGTTGTTAAGGAGGATTAGCTTCCAAATGCAAAAATTGTATAGTCCTTCTTTATGTTACTGTCCTGCTTTTAACGATCCACTATTTTATCCTTGAAATTCCACTTTCCTATAGCTTTGGTGATTATAATTTCATCTGGTTTTCCAGATAGCTTTTCAAAAACACTCTCTTAATTTCCTCTTTCTCTGACTACCTCTTAAACATTAGTGTTTAATTCTGTATATCTTCTACAAGTGACCATATTCACACCTATCACTTTAAATAAGGTTAATAACTATGCTAAACATTACTAAGTACTCAGAGAGTACTAAAATACTAAAATTACTCCAATTAATGTGCAGAATGCATGATTGCTCTGTCACTCCAATCTTCTAGACGACCAGTAAAAAGTGAGTATAATTTATACATATGTGTGTGTGCATAAAAGTTAGGTAAAATAAGTGTGATCTGTGTTGAACAAACTTGGGTTGAAATGTTGGGTCTGCTATACAGTAGTTGAGTAGCTCGGGCAAATTACTTAAACCTCACCCCAGTTAAATTCTCTTATTTGTAAAATGGGTCTAAGTAATAATACCTACTCTACTGTGTTGTCGTAGAGATTATATAGGATAAGTACTTAATGAAGTCCCTGATGTTTAATAAACCTTCAAAAACATTAAAAAGACAAACTGCTAATATTTTCATCCACAATTTTATCAAGCAAATTTGGCACTTGACATAATTATAGTAGATATCCCCTGAAAATAACAAAGCTGAATTTAGATGGCACATTGAAAATGAAGAGAAGAGGATCAGAGGAAACCTTCATTTTGCCAACAGGCTCCAGATGTGGAGATACCTTTGTCAAACAAAAAACAAATTCAGACCTAAGGGAGGGACTTTCTTCAAAAAGATTATTGGAATAGGGGAAGATTGACAATACAATAGGGAAAATGCTCTAACTGTAAGACCTATAAAGTCTTCAAAGATCAGACAGAAAAGGATTTTCTTTTATAGTGAAGAGCAGACAAGGATAGAATAGAGCAGGTATGGAGGAGTAGGATGAACAGGTGGTGTGATCAGGAAATGTCTTTCTTTGTTGTCAATCAATTCTCAAGAAGGCTCTTTGAGAGTGAGGAAGGTTATTTCACATGCCAACATCTGCTTAAGCCCCCCATGCCTGCCTAGACACTAGTTTGGGTCCCTGGGAAGAGAGAAACCTGTCTAAAATTTGTGGTAAAGTCAAGTTAGTGGGAATTTTGTCTATATTGGTGAGCAGATATAAACAGTTCAGCTATTCTTTGGTGAGACACAGTAATAGAATTTGTAGCATATGTGTCCAGCCTTGTCCTAGGTAAACAAGAGGGACATCCCCAAGTGTCCTCTAGGTCACATGGGAGAAGTATGATTCTTTTCATAAGCCCTTTCCTGGAAAACACAAAGAGTAGGTTTTGTTTGTTTGTTTGTTTGTTTGTTGAGAGAGACAGAAAGAGAGTGAAGGAGAGTTGTGGGGAGAGTGGTAGAGGGAAAAGGAGAGAGAGAATCTCAAGTAGGTACTGCTCCCAACATGGTCAGGCTCCATCTCACAAACCCGAGATCATACCTTGAGCCAAAATCAAGATTCTGGTGCTTAGCCAAATGAGCCACCCATGTGCCCTGAGTAGGAGGATTTCTTTCTTTCTGATGTTTTCTGGAAATATAAGGCTTAGGTAAGGCTCAACATTGTCACTCTTTTCTTGACTTTGGAGCTTTGGTACAACTCATGATTAGTGGCTGACCCAGGCAGGGTGGGTATCTGGTTTTCCATAGTCACTAGACAAGTGGTGATAGATATAAGACATGAATTTTCAAACTTAAGCAGTTATTATTTTAAAAGTTTTCACCTTCTAAATGTTAGGTCTTCTTTGGGGGGTGGAAACTCTTAATTATATGCCTTCAGGTTCTACTGTTGCAGTGGTTACCTTTTTTTTGTATCTTATTTTTGTACTCTGCTCATTACTAGAATTGGCACCAGCACCAAGTAAATTGGGAAAGAGCACTATCTGTAGACATGCTCCACTTTGATGTTAGGAATAGACTTTATGAGAATAGACTTCTCCTTGAGAAAACTGTGTTTTCATACAAATCTTTATAGAGAAATAATGATGAAGTTGATTTTTAAAATTTATGCATAGTTTATTAAAAATGTGGTTGGCTCTTCAGCCTTCTTACTGTGAATGTTAGGTTTCTGCTATATTAATATTTATGTTGTCATTTTTTCTATTTTTCAAAAATGGGTTTAATATTTATATCCCTCCTCCCCAAAAAGGAAACTCTCATGTAATTAATTAATACATATTAGAAATAACTACTATGTTTTGGTGAGTCCGTTGGTAATTTCATCAGTATTCCTATAGAAATGTGATCACCCATACTCCAGAAACAAAAATCAAACATCAAATATTTCACTTTCCATACACAACAGCTGTGTGTTTTTTCATGATCTCCTTCCTTAAGGCCTCGACCCTACCATTCTAATCTAGACTGTCCCTCTTTCCTGCTACACTACTGTCATCCTGCAAATCCTCTCCATACTTCCCTTGTGTGGGATACACTATTCCTTAAGTATTCATAGTTTTTCTTTCTGAATTTACTTGTTTATTTTTACAGAACACATTTTCTAATGGTTTCTTGTTTAGTCTCTCTGTTGATAACTATTTTATTCATCTATTAGTAGAGGGAGAGAGAAAGGACACACACATGATGCGTCCCTATTTTTAACTCTTTCCTCTCATAAATAACATTAAAAATTTTAAAATAGATTTTATTTATTTATTTGACAAAGAGAGAGAACAAACAGGGGGATCAGCAGGCAGAGGGAGAAGCAGGCTCTCCATTAAGCAAGGAGCCCAATGTGGGACTTAATCTGTAGGACCCTAGTATCATGACCTGAGCAGAGGCAGATGCTTAACCAACTGAGACATCCAGGCATCCCTCATAAATAACATCTTTAAAAGGATAGGGAAACCAGGCCAAACTGATAAAACTGATGCTATGCCTTAAGATGTTTGCCTTCATCATCAGCTTAAAAATACAGAAAATGCTATAAATTAAAACTAATTGTTTTTATTAAGCATTATATTTTCAACCAAAGAATAATATTTGTATACTCTAATTCATCTAAAAAAAATATTTCAGGTGCCAGTATTATATACATAACAAATAGTACATAAAAAAAGGAAGAGAATTTGGGGGTTTCTACAAGAAGAGCAAATGACATAAATTGTTGATCAACTGCAAAGGAATAGACCCTTTAATTCCAACTATTATAAGCCTGGTTCCTAATCACACAGTAAGACCAGAACTATGACGAAATATAAGCTTTAGTAACCTAAAAATGTTATTTTATTTTGAATCTCAGTTTTAATCTCTTCATGCTTAACTTTCTTACTTTACTAAGTGGCGGTCTTTTTCTTTTCTCCTCTTCCGCCTTTCATTGATACACCAAATCATGCAAAATAGTTCCTCATGACCAAATAGGGATCAGAAAAATGGGTCTTTAGATGATTGCCAAAATTGGCATTTAAACTAGTTCTTAGTTGATTTATTGAATAACCAAGAGTAAATAAAATAAGAAGAACAATCCTATTCATAAACAGTTCATACTGTCATGAATAGAAGTAGCTAAAAAATGAAACCTTGTTGGCTCCTCTCATTGTACATCCTCAGAATTTATCTGAGTGCCTGGCACATAGAAATAAGTCAGTAAATATTTGTGGCTGAATGAATACTCCTTTTATTAGCTTTCAAAATCATTGCAGTCATCTGAGGAGTCTACATAATTAAGTTAATTTTTGGTCAAATCCCCTTTATTGTTTCCTTGTATCTCAGGAATCAGTTTTTACCTCCCTAACCTGAGAATTGTGGCTTCATCCAAAACTAGGCGTTACATAAATTACATAAATACTGCTGCTGCTTTTGTATACTATTGTATACCATTCTTACTGAGATGCTTACAGCTGCTGGTGTTATTATTGTTACTGTGTGTTACTGTATGTTACTGTGTTAACAAAGGCTGCTGCTGCTGGGGCAAACGATGAGGATTGTGAGGACAACACAGCAGCACCACATCCTTCTTAAACCTGATTTATCTTGCACCCCTTTTGTGTACTTTTATAGAGGGTTTGTTGCACTTCCAATAAAAGCAAAGCTACTCACCATCTACTTTTATTCTTCCATGGAGACATATGCAAATCATCTCAGTATCTTCATTGTTTCCTATTCAAAACCTTTTGTCTCTACCAGTTTCTTGCTCTTTTCTTCAGTTCCCGAATAGGACAAAAAGCACATGTTCTTTTTGTTTGTTTTTTGTTTAGTTTAGTTTAGTTTTTTTTTTTACATCTTTGGGTTGGGGGAGAGCTACTGGTTTTACTTTTATTCAGTTAGGGTCCCAACGTAAAAGAGATAGTACACGAAAACTGGGATCTTTTGGACAGTGTATACTTACAAAGAGACTAATACCAAAACCTTAACAGATGTGAAGAAAGCACAAAAAATGGAGGAGACAGAGGCTTGCAGTAGCAGAGCTGTCACCATCCAAGGCACTAAGAGCAAGGGGAGGAGAAGGGAACAGAGCTATGTAGAGTCACACCACCCGGCCAAGGTAAACTCTGAGGAAACAAAGCCCAGAAATAAACCTTCTCACTTTATCTTCCTCCCTCCTGATCCCAGTCAGTGCTTTCCTTTTGTTTAATTCAAACAAAAGCCAGACTGCATGGGGACTTGATATGATCCACACAGGCCCAGCTCCTGGAGGACAGCACTGGTGGAGAATGGTAGGGAGGGGATGTGGAAGGAAAGCTATCTGGCCGAGTCCATGACCTCCGTTTCTCAGCACCCATGCTCGTCTTCCATCCTGCTTGGTTATAAACCTGAGCAGCAGAGCAGCTTGTATTCCAGACTGAAATTGTTTCAGGTTTCTTTCTTGCTTTGAGATCCACTCAAAACCATGGCCTTGAGGGCACCTCATAAAAAGATTGGACTAGCATGTCCAAGTGCAATATGTTGCTCCTGAAACCCAAAAGTTTCCCCAACTACTGTGCCACTTTCCTTCATGATGGCGCATTGAAGTGCAGCTTCTCATCTCTCACTTTAGAAGAGAGAATCTGGCAAGTACCAGGTTCCAGAGCCCCACAATCTTCACTGACAGATCAGGTTTTTGAATTTTACCAGAGTTTATTTTCAACCATAAGGCATAGAAGATGCTTATTACTTCCTGATCACTAGATCCTAACAGCATAAAGCCACCAATGTAGTGGATCTGTATGACATTTTTTGTAATACCCAGTTGATCAAGGTCCCTCTTAACTGTATCATAGAAGAGAGCCAAGGAATGGGAAGAGGGACAAGGCAGGAATATGAAATATGAATACTGTCAGTGCTATGTACATGTTGATTATTTTTTATTTTGCTGACTTCTGAATCAGAAGAGCACACTTGACAAGTAAATAGCTAAATATCAGGAACAAGGAAGTGTGTTAAATTGTTCCACTAAAAATAACACCTCCATAGCTGCGGCTGTAAGTTGACTCAATACTTGGTTTAGCTCACGACAACCTAAGGAAATTCTCTGTGATGCATCTGGGGTTTTGTTTTTGTTTTTTTCTGGTCAAACAGCTATGTTAAGTGTATGTTAGGAATCACCATTCTTGCATCTATAGTTTCTGATAGTGTCCTTAATTTCTGTGATTTTTTCGAGAATATGTTATTACTTTTGGTACATCCTCTCTGGTAGTGAGGGTCTGGGAGCTTTAATTTGTACTGTAATAGCTTTTACTTTTTTTTATTTTTTAAGATTTTATTTATTTATTTGAGATAGAGAGAGCACAAGAAAGGGGAGCAACAGCAGAGGGAGAAGCAGGCTCCCCACTGAACAGGGAGCTCGCTGCAGGGCTCAATCCCAGGACCCTGGGATCATGACCTGAGCCAAAACAATTCTTAACTGACTGAGCCACCAGGCACCCCCTAGCCATTACTTTGTTAATCAGATAATTTTTTTTAATTTTGTTTTTTATAAACATATATTTTTATCCCCAGGGGTACAGGTCTGTGAATCTCCAGGTTTACATACTTCACAGCACTCACCATAGCACATACCCTCCCCAATGTCCATAACCCCACCACCCCAACCCCCCTCCCCCCATCAACCCTCAGTTTGTTTTGTGAGATTAAGAGTCACTTATGGTTTGTCTCCCTCCCAATCCCATCTTATTTCATTTACTCTTCTCCTACCCCCTTAACCCCCCATGTTGTATCTCCTCTCCCTCATATCAGGGAGATCATATGATAGTTGTCTTTCTCCGATTGACTTATTTCGCTAAGCATGATACCCTCTAGTTCCATCCACATCGTCGCAAACGGCAAGATTTCATTTCTTTTGATGGCTGCATAGTATTCCATTGTGTATATATACCACATCTTCTTTATCCATTCGTCTGTTGATGGACATTTAGGTTCTTTCCATAGTTTGGCTATTGTAGACATTGCTACTATAAACATTCGGGTGCATGTGCCCCTTCGGATGACTACGTTTGTATCTTTAGGGTAAATACCCAGCAGTGCAATTGCTGGGGCATAGGGTAGTTCTATTTTCAACATTTTGAGGAACTTCCATGCTGTTTTCCAGAGTGGTTGCACCAACTTGCATTCCCACCAACAGGGTAGGAGGGTTCCCCTTTCTCCGCATCCTCGCCAGCATCTGTCATTTCCTGACTTGTTAATTTTAGCCATTCTGACTGGTGTGAGGTGATATCCCAATGTGGTTTTGATTTGTATTTCCCTGATGCCGAGTGATGTGGAGCACTTTTTCATGTGTCTGTTGGCCATCTGGATGTCTTCTTTGCAGAAACATCTGTTCATGTCCTCTGCCCATTTCTTGATTGGATTATTTGTTCTTTGGGTGTTGAGTTTGCTAAGTTCTTTATAGATTTTGGACACTAGCCCTTTATCTGATATGTCATTTGCAAATATCTTCTCCCATTCTGTCAGTTGTCTTCTGGTTTAGTTAACTGTTTCCTTTGCTATGCAAAAGCTTTTGATCTTGATAAAATCCCAATAGTTCATTTTTGCCCTTGCTTCCCTTGCCTTTAGCGATGTTCCTAGGAAGATGTTGCTGCGGCTGAGGTCGAAGAGGTTGCTGCCTGGGTTCTCCTCAAGGATTTTGATGGATTCCTTTCTCACATTGAGGTCCTTCATCCATTTTGTGTCTATTTTCGTGTGTGGTGTAAGGAAATGATCCAATTTCATTTTTCTGCATGCGGCTGTCCAATTTTCCCAGCACCATTTATTGAAGAGGCTGTCTTTGTTCCATTGGACATTCTTTCCTGCTTTGTCGAAGATTAGTTGACCATAGAGTTGAGGGTCTATTCCTGGGCTCTCTGTTCTGTTCCATTGATCTATGCGTCTGTTTTTGTGCCAGTACCATGCTGTCTTGATGATGACAGCTTTGTAATAGAGCTTGAAGTCCGGAATTGTGATGCCACCGACTTTGGCTTTCTTTTTCAATATTGCTTTGTCTATTCGAGGTCTTTTCTGGTTCCATATAAATTTTAGGATTATTTGTTCCATTTCTTTGAAAAAATGGATGGGATTTTGATAGGAATTGCGTAGATGTGTAGATTGCTTTAGGAGGCATAGACATTTTCATAATATTTATTCTTCCAATCCAGGAGCATGGAACATTTTTCCATTTCTTTGTGTCTTCCTCAATTTCTTTCATGAGTACTTTATAGTTTTCTGTGTATAGATTCTTAGTCTCTTTGGTTAGGTTTATTCCTAGGTATCTTATAGTACTGGGTGCAATTGTAAATGGGATTGACTCCTTCATTTCTCTTTCTTCTGTGTTGTTGTTGGTGTAGAAAAATGCAACTGATTTCTGTGCATTGATTTTATATCCTGAAACTTTATTGAATTCCTGTACAAGTTCTAGCAGTTTTGGAGTGGAGTCTTTGGGTTTTCCACATATAATATCATATCATCTACAAAGAGCAATAGTTTGACTTCTTCTTTGCCGATTTGGATGCCTTTAATTTCCTTTTGTTGTCTGATTGCTGAGGCTAGGACTTCTAGTACTATGTTGAATAGCAGTGGTGATAATGGACATCCCTGCCATGTTCCTGACCTTAGCAGAAAAGCTTTCAGTTTTTCTCCATTGAGAATGATATTTGCGGTGGGTTTTTCATAGATGGCTTTGATAATATTGCGGTATGTGCCCTCTATCCCTACACTTTGAAGAGTTTGAATCAGGAAGGGATGCTGTACTTTGTCAAATGCTTTTTCAGCATCTATGGAGAGTATCTTATGGTTCTTGTTCTTTCTTTTATTAATGTGTTGTATCACATTGATTGATTTGCAGATGTTGAACCACCCTTGCAGCCCTGGAATAAATCCCACTTGGTCGTGGTGAATAATCCTTTTAATGTACTGTTGAATCCTATTGACTAGTATTTTGGTGAGAATTTTTGCATCTGTGTTCATCAAGGATATTGGTCTGTAGTTCTCTTTTTTGATGGGATCCTTGTCTGGTTTGGGGATCAAGGTGATGCTGGCCTCATAAAATGAGTTTGGAAGTTTTCCTTCTATTTCTATTTTTTGGAACAGTTTCAGGAGAATAGGAATTAGTTCTTCTTTAAATGTTTGGTAGAATTCCCCCGGGAAGCTGTCTGGCCCTGGGCTTTGTTTGTTTGGAGATTTTTGATGACTGTTTCCATCTCCTTACTGGTTATGGGTCTGTTCAGGCTTTCTATTTCTTCCTGGTTCAGTTGTGGTAGTTTATATGTCTCTAGGAATGCATCCATTTCTTCCAGATTGTCAAATTTGTTGGCATAGAGTTGCTCATAGTATGTTCTTATAATTGTCTGTATTTCTTTGTGTTCGTTGTGAGCTCTCCTCTTTCATTCATGATTTTACTTATTTGGGTCCTTTCTCTTTTCTTTTTGATAAGTCTGGCCAGGGGTTTATCAATCTTATTGATTCTTTCAAAGAACCAGCTCCTAGTTTCGTTGATTTGTTCTATTGTTTTTTTTGGTTTCTATTTCATTGATTTCTGCTGTGATCTTTATGATTTCTCTTCTCCTGCTGGGTTTAGGGTTTCTTTCTTGTTCTTTCTCCAGCTCCTTTATGTGTAGGGTTAGGTTGTGTACCTGAGACCTTTCTTGTTTCTTGAGAAAGGCTTGTACCGCTATATATTTTCCTCTCAGAACTTCCTTTGTCGTGTCCCACAGATTTTGAACCATAGTGTTTTCATTATCATTTGTTTCCATGAATTTTTTCAATTCTTCTTTAATTTCCTGGTTGACCCATTCATTCTTTAGAAGGATGCTGTTTAGTCCATGTATTTGGGTTCTTTCCAAATTTCCTCTTGTTATTGAGTTCTAGCTTCAGAGCATTGTGGTCTGAAAATATGCAGGGAATGATCCCAATCTTTTGATAACGGTTGAGACCTGTTTTAGGACCGAGAATGTGATCTATTCTGGAGAATGTTCTATTTGCACTAGAGAAGAATGTGTATTCTTCTCTTTGGGATGAAATGTTCTGAATATATCTGTGATGTCCATCTGGTCCAGTGTGTCATTTAAGGCCTTGATTTCCTTGTTGATCTTTTGCTTGGATGATCTTTCCATTTCAATGAGGGGAGTGTTAAAGTCCCCTACTATTATTGTATTATTGTCGATGTGTTTCTTTGATTTTATTATTAATTGGTTCATATAGTTGGCTGCTCCCACGTTAGGGGCATAGATATTTAAAATTGTTAGATCTTCTTGTTGGACAGTTCCTTTGAGTATGATATAGTGTCCTTCCTCATCTCTCTTTATAGTCTTCGGCTTAAAATCTAATTGATCTGATATGAGGATTGCCACTCCTGTTTTCTTCTGATGGCCATTAGCATGGTAAATTCTTTTTCACCCCCTCACTTTAAATCTCGAGGAGTCTTCGAGTTTAAGATGAGTTTCTTGTAGGCAACATATAGATGGGTTTTGTTTTTTTATCCATTCTGATACCCTGTGTCTTTTGATTGGGGCATTTAGCCCATTAACATTCAGGGTAAGTATTGAGAGATATGAATTTAGTGCCATTGTATTGCCTGTAAGGTGACTGTTATTGTATATTGTCTTTGTTTCTTTCTGATCTACTACTTTTAGGGTCTCTCTTTGCTTAGAGGACCACTTTCAATATTTCCTGTAGAGCTGGTTTGGTATTTGCAAATTCTTTCAGTTTTTGTTTGTCCTGGAAGCTTTTAATCTCTCCTTCTATTTTCAATGATAGCCTAGCTGGATATAGTATTCTTGGCTGCATGTTTTTCTCGTTTAGTGCTCTGAATATATCATGCCAGCTCTTTCTGGCCTGCCAGGTCTCTGTGGATAAGTCTGCTACCAATCTAATATTTTTACCATTGTATGTTACAGACTTCTTTTCCCAGGCTGCTTTCAGGATCTTCTCTTTGTCACTAAGACTTGTCAATTTTACTATTAGGTGATGGGGTATGGACCTATTCTTATTGATTTTGAGGGGGGTTCTCTGAACCTCCTGGATTTTGATGCTTGTTCCCTTTGCCATATTGGGGAAATTCTCTCCAATAATTCTCTCCAATATACCTTCTGCTCCCCTCTCTCTTTCTTCTTCTTCTGGAATCCCAATTATTCTAATGTTGTTTCATCTTATGCTGTCACTTATCTCTCGAATTCTCCCCTCGTGGTCCAGTAGCTGTTTGTCCCTCTTTTGCTCAGCTTCTTTATTCTCTGTCATTTGGTCTTCTATATCGCTAATTCTTTCTTCTGCCTCATTTATCCTAGCAGTGAGAGCCTCCATTTTTGATTGCACCTCATTAATAGCTTTTTTGATTTCAACTTGGTTAGATTTTAGTTCTTTTATTTCTCCAGAAAGGGCTTTTATATCTCCCAAGAGGGTTTCTCTAATATCTTCCATGCCTTTTTCGAGCCCGGCTAGAACCTTGAGAATTGTCATTCTGAACTCTAGATCTGATATATTACCAATGTCTGTATTGATTAGGTCCCTAGCCTTCGGTACTGCCTCTTGTTCTTTTTTTTGTGGTGAATTTTTCTGCCTTGTCATTTTGTCCAGATAAGAGTATATGAAGGAGCAAATAAAATACTAAAAGGGTGGCAACAACCCCAGGAAAATATGCTTTAGCCAAATCAGAAGAGATCCCAAATCGTGAGTGGGGAGAAAGGGGATAAAAGAGGTTCAGAAAGAAAAAAAAAAAAAAAAAGAAACAATTAAAAAAAGAAAACCAATAAAGAAAAAATATAAAAAGGAAAATATATATATATATATATATTAGATAAACTAGTTAAAAAACGTTAAAAAGGAAAAGGGTAAAAGTTAAAAAAATTTAGCAGAAGAAGAGAAAAAAAAATTGAAAAAGAAAAAAAAAATTAACTGCAAGGCTAAAGAATCATGGGGAAAAAGCCATGAGTTCTGTGCTTTGCTTTCTCTTCCTCTGGAATTCCGCTGCTCTCCTTGGTATTGAAACTGCACTCCTTGGTAGGTGAACTTGGTCCTGGCTGGGTTTCTTGTTGATCTTCTGGGGGAGGGGCCTGTTGTAGTGATTCTCAAGTGTCTTTGCCCCAAGCGGAGTTGCACCGCCCTTACCAGGGGCTCAGTAATCCGCTCGGGTTTGCTTTCGGGAGCTTTTGTTCCCTGAGCGCTCTCCGTAGAGTTCCGGAGGATGGGAATGAAGATGGCAGCTTCCCGGTGTCCGTCCCGGAAGAGCCGAGAGCCTGGGGCCCCACTCCTCAGTGCGTCCTCAGAGAACAGCGCCGATTTACTCCTGTCACCCTGCCTCTGGCCGCGCTCCTAGATGACCGAGCCTGCGACCGGTTCAAGGTAACCCCGAGCTTAGAGCTCACTCCTCGGCTCTGTCTCTGTAGCCGGTTTCCCCGTTCTAATACCTGTATGCTCTGTGACACTCAGAGACCCCCGATCGTTCTGTGACCCTGCGGGACCTGAGGCCACGCTGACCCTGCGTGTTCTTCACCCCAGTTTAGCCTCTGGAGCGATGTCCCTCAACGGAACAGACTTTTAAAAGTCCTGATTTTGTGCTCCATTGCTACGCCGCTTGCCGGGAGCCAGCCCCTCCCCCCGCGGTCTATCTTCCCGTTGCTTTGGATTCACTTCTCCGTTAGTCCTTCCTTTCAGGAAGTGGTTGATTTTCTGTGTCTAGAGTTGCTGTTCTTCTTCTCTTCGATCTCCCATTGGATTTGTAGGTGTTTGTAATCTTTAGATAAGCTATCTAGCTGATCTCCCGCTACCTGAAGTAGTCTCAGCCTGCTACTTCTCCGCCATCTTGACTCCTCCCCCTGTTAATCAGATAATTTTAATATTCTATCAGTGATTAATATCCAGATATACATAACCAGCTATACATTCTGGGATCATGGAAATAATAACATGATTGATCTAAGGTCTAACCCTCACCAATTATATCCATTCCAATATTCCTAATTTCCTGAGTTTTCTGTTTCCTTCCAATACAGTATGCTAGCATGCTGATTGCATTAAGCATAGGTCATTATTGAGTTGATTCTACTATTTTGGCATATTTTTATTATCACTCCCAGGTACTCTCATCAATACATTAAATTCTGAATCTTGATTGGGTTCACTGTTGTCAGTAAATTTGAACTATCTGAGATTTCCATAACTTGTGGCTTTGTCTGGTATCATATAGCCTTCAGACATACATGCTTCTTGCGATCCTGCAGACAAAGCTTGGGGAAGTCTCGTGATGTGTAGGTTACCTTCTCCTGGACCCTGTCTTATACCCCTGATTACTTTAGACAGTGTCAGGATGGAACTCAAGGATAGCCTGTAGAAAAAGAAAGGAAAGTGGGTCTTGTGAGAAATAGTATCAGCTTGGGAAGGCAGTGATCCAGGAAAGGTTTAATTCAGAGATGGTTGAAGACCCTGGCACCTAGAGCACGAAACTCTTAAAGGAAATTTGGATACTGATGTTTCGAGCTTTAGCACTATTTATTCGAAGGTCTCTAGCCCATGCTTTAGAACCCCACTTTTTTCCCATCAGTGCCATTACTTTGTGTAAGAAACCTGTTGGGATAGAGTGTATAACTCACACTGCTACTTTCGGACCCTTGAAATTCTGAACTTGATTCTCAGCTGTATCTACCCTGTGACTATTAGAAATATAAAATCTCAAAATTGCTTTGGAGACCTTTGGCTCTCCATGTGTGTTCTTAACTTTACAGTCATAATTTCCAATTTGTCTTTCTTTTTCTATATATATGTTCCCTAGGGTGTTAAGAAGTAACCAGGTGATTCCAAAATAAGTTTTTTTGTTACTGCATGTATTGGGGTGCCCCCAAACCACCGCCTAGTTCAGGGATTTACCAGAAGGATGATAAGAATTTCATATACTTCAAAAAAAGAATACAAAGCAAAATCAGCAATAGGAAAGGCACATTTAGTGGAGTGGGAGAAGACACAAATGCCAGCGAGTCCTTCACCAGGGAGTCACACAGAACTTGCTTCATTTCTCTAGCAACCGGCTATGATAAATCTATCAGGGTTGCTCAGTAGACACTCAGTTCCTAAGGGTCTTCTTGAGGGCTAGTCAGGTAGGCCCTCATTGTGTAGCACATACCAAAATTCTAGACTCCCAAATGAAAGCCAGTGTTCACTGTAAAACACATTATTTGGTATATCAAAATATCCAATTGCCCTCACCTTAAATACATACAATTTTTATTTGTCAATTATTCTGCAATAAAGCTATGGGGTGGGGGAAACACATTGCTCAAATAGTTTACTCTTTGCAGTTCTGGAAACAGAACACTCCCTAAGTCTAATTTCCCAGATGCCAGGCAGGAGCCAATCTTGCAAGTAAACCTTATTAAGGAAAGCAGTCTCTGGCCTGTTATGATAACTGTTTTCTGCTCTGTGTAGTAACTAAGTGCCACAGCCCCTTGTTCTCCTAAGACCTTGTTCTCTGCATGTACTTTATCCCATGTCCCTCTGGTGATAACTCGAATATTTATGATTTTTTTTTTCAAAAACTGTGAATTACTTTGTCTCATTCTTACCTGCAAAGGGAGTTATCATGTACTCCTTAAATATATGACAAATGAAAATTCCAGAATCACATTTTAAAGACCTTTATCTTGGAGCCACTTCCTAGAGCAACTGCTGTTCAATCAGGGACCCAACAGGAAACAAATGGAATAATAAAAAGTGAAATCTATCAAAGGGGAGATATTTACAAAGAACATAATTACAAAGGCTAGAGTAGAGAAACAAGAAAAAGATTGTGCGGAAATGCAGCACTACTGCCATCAGGGATGGCAATGTCATAGGCATGAGGGAACAACAGGATAGTTGTCTGAACCCAGAAAAAGAAAAAGTGATGTTGCAGAGCAGCCCTCAGAGGAGCTGTCTGCTGAAAGATGCAACCAGCCAAGGACAACTAGAAAAATAAACAGCCCTAGCTCAACCTCCCCTCTCCTTTGGGTCTCCAGAACGTTAGCCCAATTAGAAGCCAGAAGCCAGAGATCCTGGGATCTCACTGGTGTAATGAATATAAGTCAGTCTTTCAGGGCACAGAACAATTTGGGAAAGTTTAGAGAGTTTGATCTGGAAGGGCAAATGGGACATATTTGGCACAATTTATAATTCATTTCTTCTTTGCCAAGAATTCTGCATCCTTTCATTATAATATTTTCTGACATCTCGGCTCCTCAAAGGTTAATTCCAAAAATGAATTATATGTAATGAATTTCCTTTCTACTTCCTGTTTAAATATTCAAGTCTTATCAGTATCACATCACTCACCAGTTTTCTCAAAATATATCTTTAAAATGTCCTTCTGTAATTTTTTTTTAGTTTTACAGTGTTTTTCTCACTACTGCACTTCCCATTTTTTTAGTTGTTTGGTGTTTTAAGGACCTTAATAACTATTCACATTATATTGTATAAAACAAATTATTTTAAGAAAAGCTTTTAATTAGAAAATGCTCTATGCATTTTGCTAAATTAAATATATAGCTCGGTAGTCTGTGTACATGAATATGGCATTAATGCTTTTTTCTTTCCTTGCTAAAATCTAGCCCAATAAAATGTCTAGTAGAAAAAAAAAGCACAGTTGATAAGTCTGTAGTGATTCTAATCAAACCTGTTCTTTGCCAGAAACACATCTTGATCAAGGAAACTCTCTCAATTTCAGCATCCTCACTTGCAATGTGGATAGCGTGGCTATGAAGACCTCAAGGACTTCTTCCAGTTTTAAGAATTTGTTTACTGATTTCAGTCCAAATTGTATTAGCCACTTTCCCCATCTCTTCCCCCAGCTGAGTATGCAGAGTACCTTTCAAGAATATATAAAATATCCTTGCCAGTTATTCTACAGATTTGAAGTGTTCTTCCGAGAGTAACGTGTCCAGAACTGACTCTGAGATACAGTGTTCCTATTTAAGTGTTAGAATTATAAAACAAATGTGTTCCAGGTCTGACATTTTCTCATGATTCCATTATAATGATTTAGTGGATTACATCTTAATGGTAAACATATTCTCTTGTTGAAACCATGCCCCATAGGATTACAAAAGTTGAGACTAACAGGAAATTTAAAAAAAAAAATTTTTAAGATTTTTATTTATTTATTTGACAGAGATCACAAGTAGTCAGAGAGGCAGGCAGAGAGAGAGAGAGAGAGGAGGAAGCAGGCTCCCTACTGAGCAGAAAGCCCGACGTGGGGTTCGATCCCAGGACCCTGGGATCACGACGTTAGCCGAAGGCAGAGGCTTTAACCCACTGAGACACCCAGGTGCCCCAACTAACAGGAAATTTAAAGGTTGTTTTTCAGAGATGTTTCTTTGTAATCAGCTTTTTTTTTTTTTTCTTTTCCGCCCCACTAATAAATCCACTGGCTATCTCCACAGAGGCCTCTACTGACACAGATGGTCACTGACATGGTTTTAGACCATCAACAAAGCCTTCATTCTTTACCCAAGATAATGATCCCAAGACCCCATCTAGTTAATACAGACTCTCAGAGCATATGTATAGCTCCTCTCTTTGCCTACAGGTGACCTCCGGATGACAGGAGCCAGATTTTTCCTCATTTTAATGTTAAGTCTCCACCCCAACGTGAACACAGGATGCATGTTAAATGTATGTTTGCTCAGTGCAGATCCTCCATCTGTCCTCATGAATAGCAGTACGTTTTCCTGTCTTTTCCTTCAATATATTTGCAATCCCAAACCCTATGATGATAAAAACTTGTTCTAACCTCAGCTCAGGGGAGACAGATTAGAGCTCACTTTTGTTTCCTTGCTTGGATGTTTTGCAATGAATCCTTCCCCCTACAAAAGACAAGTGCTACTGTGTGTGTCTTTGGGTTTCAGGAGGCAAATGAGCTCTTTTCAGTTTGGTAACATTGTGCAGAACGTACTATGCCAATTTCATTGCAATTTCCATCCCCGTTTAAAAAAACCTCAGGGGTCCAAAATGGTCTCACTTTGATGGAGTTCCCAAAACGGTGCTTAATACATAATCTAACTGCAGTTTCAACTTCCCTCAAAGCTCTAGTCAGGAATTTCTCAAATCAGCCAATGAATCCGCCACCTGGGTCCTCCCCTCCCCCACCCCAAAAGAAAGATGAAGTAATCTGCAAGATAAGACACCTTGCTTTTCCCCCTTAGAAAGTGTCCTAGCTTGGAACAAACTTTTGCTTTTGCTAATAACTTTCTTGACCCCACCCTCCTTCAATAGAAACTTTCCACTTTGAACAACTTTATTTTTTCCCCTAACACCTTGTTTTATTTATTTATTTATTTATTAACATATAATGTATTATTTGCCCCAGGGGTACAGATCTGTAAATTGTCAGGCTTACATATTTCACAGAACTCACCATAGCACATACCCTCCGAAATGTCCATAACCCAGCCTTCCTATCCCCATACCCCAGCAACCCTCAGTTTGTTTCCTGAGATTAGGAGTCTCTTAAGGTTTGTTGCCCTCTGGATCCCATCAACTTCTTGATGAAGTGCCTCCTACTAGTTAATGGGGTGCTGACCCATTCATGAATAGTTTGATAAAGCCAATTAGATCTTCAAACTTAGTTTAATTTGGTTATTTAACAATATATACATACATACTGTTATTGCATCTAAGATATACATTAAACCTTCAAATTTCAAAGTCTGTAATTTGCCTTTCTTAGCTATATACAACTAGTTGCTATTTCCAACTGAAATGTAAGTAGTCACTATTTTTTGTCTATTTATATACATTTTTTAAGGTTTTATCACCTGAAGAATGGGTTAAGCCATGTAACACATCAGAGCCTAGAAATGGTTACTGTGAGGAATTAAATGAGAGATTAGAACTTATTAGGACTCAAACTGAAAAAGCGAAAAAAAAAAAAAGGTGAAAACTACCATTGAAGAAATCACTTCTTATCCTGCTCATTACTCTTTAGAAGTATAAACATTAGAAACGTAGAATCTTTTTTCTTTTAATTTTTTTAATATACATATAATGTATTATCAGCCCCAGGGGTACAGGTCTGTGAAGAAACTTTATTTTTAATATATAAGAAGTACCACTCTTTTTCCCAATCATGAAAAATTAAAGTAATTGGTTTTCCTGCTTTTCCCATTCCTCACAAGACAGCAGAATCTCTCTCACACACACACACTCACACACACACACACACACACACACACACACACACACACGTATGTGCATATACCAAATCAAGACTGTGTAATACTTAATAAGAATTTCAAAGTGTATGACAATCTGGGTTATCAGCTGTCATTAAATTCAAGTAGCCTAGACACTTCATCTAAGTAACTATTAATATCTAAAGCAATATCCCTATAAAGAAGTTATTAATCACCTAGCAAAACAATAATTATTTGGCAGATGCTCACTTTATGTCATATATTGTGCTAAGTGCTAGAGATATAGTCAATAACAAACAAATCATGGTTATCACAGAGTTTATCATCTATTTAGTAAAAAATGCACTTTTTAAATATCCATTATCTAAGTAAACCATTAAGAAATGTGTTATATAAATATATCAGGAAGGACTCAACAAAGTCTGAGAGTCAAAATAAAAATAACCAGAGAAGAGAAATTAAAGCTAGACATAAAAACAAGTAACATTAGCTGGATAGAGAAAGAAGGAAAACTCCCAGGCTGAGGAAACAGCCACTGTAAAGAACTTGAAGGTCAAAGGAGTAGGGATGGAGAACAGAGATGAATAAGACTGTAGCTCTAATTGAAGCTTGAGAGATTGGCCTTTTGGGCTATAGTAAGGATTTTGGCTTTACTCTGATAAGAATAGGGTCTATTAAAGGATGTAACAGGCAATATAATGACTATACTTCCACTTTAAAACATCATTTCTGGCATGTCTAAAAAAAAAATCAGAAGAAACTTGAGTTAGAGATTTTGAAACCTCAATTAGGAGGCTGCTGCGACAGTTCTAGTGAAACATGGAGGCAACCTGGCTTGGCTTGGGAATGTAGCGGTAGGAATGGAATCAATGGGATGCTCTAGGTAAATACAGAGAACTTAAAATTGTCAGGTCTTGCTGATTTACTGGGAAGTGGGAAGTGAAAGACAGGGAAATGATGGGAATAACTCTTAGGATTTTAACTTGAGCTTTTAGGTAAATGATAGTTGCCTGTATCTGTAGTACAAAGAGGAGAGAATAGGTTGAATACCTATTGAATAGGTATGGGTGGAGACAGTTAATTAAGGTTTGGATATTTCTTTTGTGCGAGTATGTGTTTCTTTGAGACAGTCATGTGATATTCAAAACAGCTGAAAGTTAATGAAGTCTGGCATCAAACTGACGAGTCCTGACTAGATTTGAATCTTGATCCTAATATACATCAGCTGAAGTATCTTGAGTACATTTATTATCTCCTCTGTCTTAGTATTCTCATTTTAGAAATGGGAATAATGATGGCAGATGCTTTATGGAGGTATCGAGAGTATTTCATTATTCAAAATATATTAAGCTCATAGAGTAGTGCCTGGCAAAAACTAAATGCTCAGTAAATAGTAAATCATCATCATCATCATCATCATCAATCTCCTAGAGAGAGTATCGACTGAAAAGAGGTTCAGGACAGAGTTATGAGAAGCTTCAACATTTAATAATCACTTAGGAAACAAAAAAAAATGAAGATTGAAAACAGAACCCAGAAAGCATTAAGCCAGAAGAGAACTGAAAAGGTGTCTGCTAGACATAATAGCATGAAAGTGATTTTTTACCTCAAGGTCCTTTAAGCAAAAATCCAATGGTTGTGTTTGAGTAGTTAATGGAAGATAACCCAGTGGAGAGTACAGAGTATATGAAACTCTTTCAGGAAGTCACCTGTGAAAGGCAAGTAGCTGGAATGAAGGCAATAAGTTTAAATATGTACAGAAATATTCTAGTAATAATAAAGTGATTGAAGAGAGGGAAAATAAGTAGGAGTCATGGAAGGATCACCAATAATCTAAGTTTCTGGGTTAGAAACTAAGACTGCTCAAGTACTAATATTATAAGGGGGAAGTACTTATAGAATTTAGCTGGAATGAAATATAACTCCAACTTTGTGATAGAATAAAGAAAAATAAAGACTATATTTTGTTGTGAAAAAAATGAGGTAATTTCTCTTTAAAATTTTCTTTTTTACTGAAAATAGGAGGCAAAGATATTTCTGGGGCTTGAATTGAAAATATTGGGGAAAACTGTTATAGTAAATACAAAATATTGAACTGAATATCAATTGCATTTATTAGTTGACTATGAAACAATATTAAGTACAATCCTGAAATTAATGACCATCAATTTTTGAAGCAATAGTGTGCCCTAATGTGTAAGATTCTCCAGTGTGGCTTAGCTTTTTGTGTGTATACATAGATAAAGTGGACAATTTTATTCATCCACAGTTAAGATTTTTCTGGTAAGAGAGCTTAGGAAATTTAGGTATCGGCATTAATTTATGTAATCTAATTTATATTAGAAAGGTAGTGATTCAAAGAAGGTTCTGAGAGGTAGGGAGAAATAAGAAATGTATTGATAAGTTGGCATTCTCCATGAGCTCAGATGATGAAGATAAAAGATTTAATAAGTGAATAATCAGGAAGCATAGTATGTTGCTTGAGGACAGTGGGAATTCAAGGCTATTGGTCTGAGAAGACTACTAGATTTGAGTGACAGAAAGGTACTGGGTAGTAGAGTCATGGGGCCAGAGCCCAGCTAGCAGAGCAGGATTTCTTCATCACTTCAGCTCATGTTAATTTCAGGCCTTGATCACCCTCTTGTTGGTGTTTTTGTGCAGTTCACACACTGCACAGCCTTACACAACAGTTATTCTTGGTGTATGGCCTGTAGAGTTTAAGGGAAGATTATTGTAGTTGAGAAGAACTGAGAAGCCAATGTAATGAATTGGTCATATGTGGATTTTATAGTCCAGAATGATGGCAGGACTTCAAAGTAAAGACTTTAATGCAGATACCGAAGTATCAATGAATAAAAATGAGTGACTAGGTGCTCGTCTCTAAGGCAGAGATGAAGAGGAGTAGAAGTGGCTTTCTCAGCTAATATGAGATCTGGTTTTACTGAGACAAACACTAACCTGTCCTCCCCACACAGAGGTAGTTAGGCTGTTATTTGAATTTTGTTTAGTAAACGAAATTTTACATAACACCATATGTCACAAACTGTTTTAAGCTCCTTAGAAATATTAACATAATTACTCCTCATGAAAACCTTACAAAGATTACTAAGATACTCATTTAACAGATGAGGACATGTAAGCCCAGTAGTATTGTCTTGTCATACAACAAGTAAATAGTGGAACTGAGATTCAACCCAGTTGGTGAGAAAGAGAAAGTTGGTGGTGGGGAGGGGGAAGAGAGTAGCCACTTCTTAATTAGGCTACAGGGGTTGTGGAAGTTAAAGGAAAATCCACTTGTATTTACAACTGATATAAATATGGAATGATTTGAAATATGGTAAAAGAGATAGACACAAAGATTATGGGTGAAAAATCAGAAGTGGAAGGTTGCATTTAGAGACATAATCTTATATTGGGTATCAGTGAAAGGAAGAAAAGTAATAGAAGCGTCACCTAGAAAAATGGAGGTAAAACACTGTAAATTGTGTTTGTACAATCTTTTGATAGAAAGAGTGCTTAAAACATGTTTTTGTCATGACCAGAAACAATGTCAGAGATACTGTATTTAGTTGGGGCTTTTTTCCTCCCGAGCCACAAGAGGCTGATAGAAATGATTCCTATTCCCCGACAAGAATGGCAGCTGTGGTCTAGCACAGGGAGTATGAAGTGGGTTCTGGACATTAGCTGGCCATTAGTTAACCATGTCATTAACCATCCTTTTATCTCACAGTCCTATTTACCACCTTCATCATAATATGTCTTTGTTAGTGCTTTTATTCCATTCTACTGTAAGTGGGTAATAAATTTCCATTATTCTCATCACATTAAAAATGATTAAACCATATTGTTTTCTATTTCTCAAATTTCTGTATATTTGATGGAAAGGACTGACAGGCGGTTGTTGAGTAAAGTAAAGTTGTTAAGAACTTTAATAAGAGCTAAGCCTCTAGCTATCTTGATGATTAATTAAGTACAAGAGATTAGTGGCACTACTGAAGGGACACTGTGCCAAGCCAGTACTTAGTGACAATATTAATTTTTCATGAAGGAGGATCCAGACTTCCCACTACTAATCTCTCATCCAGATTTTTTTAATAAAGCAATGAAAATCACTGGGTGAAAAAGAAACGCCAAGAGAGAATAAATTTCAGAAGAATTACAACAAAACTTAAAATGCACAGTAAAGAACCCTGGAAGTTAACTAGTCAGAAAAATGCATGGCAGTCATACAACATCTTCTCTTTTCCATAGCCATGGCAGACATCAAGGAGTAATCCTAGTATTCTTTTCTACTGAACACAAATCTTAGGTCCAAAAAACCTAAAAATAGTGCTGTGGATTGCTTTGGAAAATTAATGTATATAGCTGGTATCTATTACGATACTAATTTGCAGTCCTCGGTGATGCATTATCTCTTCATGTAAGAGGAAAGGAAACAGAAAATGAAAAGAGACCAAGCGACCAGTACAAGTCCAAATTACTGAGGGATAAAGTCCCAGCAAGAACACAGACTCACCAAATGCTCAGTCAGGAAAGTTCTCATGGAGTCCCTGGGGTTGTCTTTGAAGACTGTCTTGGAATATCTTTGTTCTCTTTTTCCTATTTTAATTCTCTCTCAATCACTGCTGAGCATTGTTTATTGTCACTCATGTACCTAGAGCAATCTTTGGTTTTTTAAGTCTGGTCTCTGATATATGTATACATTTTATCTTTAATTTGTGCAAGTCTATAGAACACTTATGGTCTTCAATTGTATTTGAATTTAGAAAATGATCAAACTTCAATGTTTGTTATTAAATCTGGATGGATAAAAAAAAAAAAAAAGGACAAGTCCCATTTCATTGCATGCAATAGCTGATCTATTGTTTTTATAAGAGAAGACAGGTGTGTGTTTGGTATATAAGATTTCCTAGTGAAAGACACAAATAAAGTCTTCCTTAAAGATGGAGTCATTAATTGGGACGCCTGGGTGGCTCAGTGGGTTAAGCCGCTGCCTTCGGCTCAGGTCATGATCTCAGGGTCCTGGGATCGAGTCCCGCGTCGGGCTCTCTGCTCAGCGAGAAGCCTGCTTCCCTCTCTCTCTCTCTCTCTGCCTTCCTCACCGTCTACTTGTGATCTCTCTCTGTCAAATAAATAAATAAAATCTTAAAAAAAAAAAAAAGATGGAGTCATTAATCTTTTCTGCTAGTTCATTGATTATGCTAGACCCATCTCCTGGGATGTTGAGTCAGGATGACTGATGTCCTCATGTTACAGATGAAGTGGGATGCTCAGTAGTGAGAGTCCAGTACTCTCCTCCAAACACTGCCTCTAATGATTAAAGGTAGCCCTTTTGCTTTAAGGGGCTTTAGATAGAACTACATTTTTTTTTTTCAGCTTTACTGAGGTATAATTGACAGGTAAAACTGTAATATACTTAAAGTGTACAATGAGATGATTTGGTATGTGTATACATTGTAAAGGATTCCCACCACCTGAGTTAATTAACACATTTTTGACTATAGTTAGTAATACTATAATGTATAATTGAAATTCTCTAAGAGTTTATAACTAAAGTGTTCTCAGACACACTCAAAAGGAAGTAAATACAGGTGAAGCAATATTTTAAACTTCACAGATTAAGATTTAAAAGGAAGAGTTAAAAATTTAGGGGTGCCTGGGTGGCTCAGTGGGTTAAGGCCTCTGCCTTCGGCTCAGGTCATGATCCCAGGGTCCTGGGATCGAGCCCCACATCGGGCTCTCTGCTTAGTGGGGAGCCTGCTTCCTCCTCTCTCTCTCTCTGCCTGCCTCTCTGCCTACTTGTGATCTCTGTCAAATAAATAAATAAAATCTTTAAAAA
Source organism: Lutra lutra (assembly GCF_902655055.1). Lineage (NCBI taxonomy): Eukaryota > Metazoa > Chordata > Mammalia > Carnivora > Mustelidae > Lutra > Lutra lutra. Next base: position 76,480,448 of record NC_062279.1, on the reverse strand, counting down.
AAAAGTTAAAAATTTAAATTAAATTAATTTAAATTAAATTATTTAAATTAATTAAATTAAATTAAGAATTAAAATGGAAATTTTAAAATATGGTATTTTGGCATTTTGCTTCTCTGCCATGCTCAGGCTCTTCCATCACTAAAGCCCTTATATTTATTCTTATGAGCACATTAATAGTACTAAAATACATTTTGGGATTGAGATTGAGAATATCCCAATTGAAATGACATTCATTTCATTTCAGAATATCATGATATTGGGACTGTAGGAAGTACAGTGATTTAGTATTATTTTATTTTAGAACAGTGTGGAACTTAAACCACAGTCTTCTTTCTTGGATGTCAGCCCTGTAGAGAGCTTCAGTTTTTCCCCTTTTCTCACTATTACTCTGAAGCAAAATGCCAAAATACCATATTTTTAAATTTCCATTTTAATTCTTTTTTCTTCTTACCAGGAAATATACATTCCCTCCTTGGTGCGGGGGGGTGGGGGTTGGGTGGAGGAGGAAGCATGCTTTTAATTCTTAAATTTTTAACTCTTAATTTAATTAATTTAAATAATTTAAAGTCGACATTCTCCTTATAAACAGCTTATATGTCTAATACGCTCTCATTTTCAAATGCTAGTAAGCATTCTGATCTTTTCTCTCAACATGCAAGTAAGAACTTAATTTTGTACCTAGGATTTGGAATAAGAAGGGTATGTTCGTAGAATGCCACAGAGTAGATTGACCTTTGAAATCTTGCCATTAAAATTCATTTCCCTTCTCTAATTGTGAGGAAAATTACCCTTGGCTTATTTAAGTTTCAATTCTCTTCAAAATTCTACTTTTCCACCACAATATTCCATTAATTTATTCAATAACTTTTTGGTTTTTATTCAACAAGAATTTCATAGGGCTACTACAACTCTTAAGTTTTGTGCAAAGTAGTGTCAGTTCACGGATAAGCCAGCCACTGCACGAAGGGATGTATCTCAGAGTCCCGTGTAGGAAAACCTAAAAGGTAGAATGTAGACAGTAGAATGTTTATGTCAGAATTTTTAATAATAGCCAGAAGCTGTGAGTAATCTCAAAAATGGTCACTGTGGAGTGGGCAAGTACAGTGTGACACATTTACATAATAGAAAACCATACAGCAGTGAAAATGAAGGAATCACAACTACACGCAGCAACATGGATGAACCTTAGAAACATAATGTCAAATATATAAAGCTACAGGAAAAAATATATACTATATTATTCCACTTTACATATGTTTAAAAAATGGCACAAAAAAAACCTATAAATTCTAGGTGGGTTAACCTAAATGACTAAAGGACAAAGAAAGGTGAGGGAATTATTAAAAATAAATGTTAGGGTATATCTGTTAAAGCCATCTGATATATTCAGAACATGCTATCCTAAAAAAAAAAAAAAAACAGAATACACATTCTTTTCAAATACACATAGAACATCCTCTAGAATAGGTCACATACTAGCACACAAAACAAATATCAACAAATTCAAGAAGATCAAAATGATACCATGCATATTTTAACCACAACACTATGGAACTGGAAGGCAACCACAAGAAAATACCTGAAAGATCACAAATATACAGAGGTTAAATAATATGCTACTAAACAATGAATGTGTTAACCAGGCAATCAAAGAAGAAATTAAAAAAAAAAATACATGGAAACAAATGAAAACAAAAACTCAATGGTCCAAAACCTTTGTGGTGCAGCAAAAGCAGTCCTGGGAGGGAAGTATATAGCAATATAAGCCTACCTCAGGAAGCAAGAAAAATCTCAAATAAATGACCTAAACTTGCACCTAAAGAGCTACAAAAAGAACAACAAACAAAACCTAAAACTGGCAGAAGGAAGGAAATAATAAAGATGAGAGCAGAAATAAATGATATAGAAACTAAACAAACAAACAAACAAACAAAACAATAGAACAGATCAATGAAACCAAGAGCTAGTTCTTTGGAAAAAAGTCAGTAATACTGATAAACCTCTAGGCAGACTTATCAAGAAAAAAAGAGAAAGTACTCAAATAAACAAAATCACAAGTGAAAGAGGAGAAATAACAACAAATACCAACAGAAATAGAAACAATTATAACAGAATAATATAAAAAAACTATATGCCAAAAGATTGGACAACCTAGAATAAATGGGTTACCAAAATGAGACAGAAGGAAATAGAAAACTTGAACAGATTTAGTAACCAGCAAAGAAATTGAGTCAGCAATAAAAAAACTCCCAATAACAAAATTCCGGGACCAGCTGGCTTTATAGGTAGATTCTACCAAATATTTAAAGAAGAGTTAATACTTATTCTCCAAAAATATTCCAAAATATAGAACAAGAAGGAAAACTTCCAAATTCATTCTATAAAACCAGCATCATCCTGATACGAAAACCAGATAAAGACAACACTAAAAAAAGAAAAATACAAGCCAATATCCCTGATGAACATAGATGCAAAAGTTCTTAATAAAATACTAGCAAACTAAATTCAATAACACATTTAAAAAACCATTCACCACGAAAAAGTGGGATTTTTTCCAGAGTTGCAAGGGTAGTTCAACATCTGCAAATCAGTCAGTGTGATACATCACATCAATAAGAGAAGGGATAAGAACCAAGTGATCATTTCAATCATGCCACAGAATCAAAGATGCAGAAAAAGCAGTTGACAAAATGCAACATCCATTCATGACAAAAATAAGTTTATAGGAAACATAGCTCAACATAACAAAGGCCATATTTGAGAAAGTCACAGCTAACACCCTCGGTGGGGAAAAACTGAGATCTTCCCCCTACGTTCAGAAAAAAGACGTTTGTCCACTTTCACCATTTTATTCAACATAGTATTGAAAGTCCTAGCCACAGCAATCAGACGACAAAAAGAAATAAAATAATCTAAATCAGTGAGGAAGAAGTAAAACACACTATTTGTAGATGACACGATACCCTAAATAGAAAACTCTAAAAACTCCACAAAAACCTGCTAGAACTGATAAATAAATTCAGCAAAGTAGCAGGATATAAAACCAAGGTATAGAACTCTCATGCATTTCTATACACTGATAATGAAGTTGCAGAAAGAGAAATTAAGAAAACAATCCCGCATATAATTGCACCCAAAATAAAAAGATACCTAGGCATAAACCTAACCAAAGAGCTGAAAGACCTGTACTCTTGAAATAAAACACTGATGAGTGAAACTTAAGATAACACAAAGAAATAGAAAGACATTCCATTGGAAGAACAAATATTGTTCTCATGGATTGGAAGAACAAATATTGTTAAAATGCATATACTACTCAAAGCAACCTACACATTCAATGCAATTCTATCAAAATACAAACAGCGTTTTTCACAGAACCAGAACAAATAATCCTGAAACTTGTATGGAACCACAAAAGACCCTGAATAGACAAAAAAAAAAAAAAAAAAAAAAAAATCTTGAAGAAGAAAAGCAAAGCTGGAGGCATTACAATTCTGGACTTCAAGCTATATTGAAAAGCTGTAATGATCAAGACAATAATGGTACTGGCATGAAAATAGACACATAGGTCAGTAGAACAGAATAGAAAACACAGAAATAAACCTACAGTTGTAATATGCTCAATTAATCTTTGACAAAACAGGCAAGAATATCAATGTAAAAACAGACTCTTCAACAAATGCTGTTGGGAAAACTAGACAGCAACAGGCAAAAGAATGAAATTGGACCATTTTCCTAAACCATACACAAAAATACATTCAAAATGTATTAAAAAACTAAATGTGAAACTTGAAGTCATCAAAATCCTAGAGGAGAACTCAAGCAGTAACCTTTTTGACATAGGCCATAGCAACTTCTTTCTAGATATGTCTCCTGAGGCAAAGGTAACAAAAACAAATAGAAATTATTAGGACTCCATCAAAATGAAAAATTTTTGCACAGGGAAGGAAACAATCAACAAAACCAAATGGCAACCTATGGAATGGGAGACCATAATTGCAAATGACATATCTGATAAAGGCTTAGTAGCAAAAATCTACAAAAAAAAAACCTTATCAAACTCATAAAAAACAAATAATCTTATTTAAAATAGGCAGGAGACATGAACAGATATTTCTCCGAAGAAAAGATGCAGATGTTCAATAGACACATGAAAAGATGCTCATCATCACTGATCATCAGGAAAATGCAAATCAAAACTGCAATGAGATATCATCTCACACCTGTCAGAATGGCTAAAATCAACAACATAAGAAACAGTAGGTGTTGGCAAGGATGTGGAGCAAAAAGAACACTCATGCACTGTCGGAGGGAATGCAGACTGGTGAAGCCAATTTGGAAAACAGTATGGAATTTCCTCAAAAAGTTAAAAATAGATTACAATAGATACAATCCATGCAATTGCACAGCTGGGTATTTACCTAAAGAATGCAAGACACAAATTCAAAGGGATACATGTGCCTCTATGTTTATAGCAGCATTGTTTACAATAGCCAAGATACAGAAGCAGCCCAAGTGTCCCCTCTGGTAACCACCAGATTATTCTCTATAATTAAGAGTCTCTCTCTCATTCTCTCTCTCTCTCTCTCTTTCATTCTCTCTTTATTTTTTCCCTTTGCTTGTTTTGTTTCTTAATGTCCACATGTAAGTGAAATCATATGGTATTTGTTTCTCCAACTAGTTTATTTTGCTTAGCATTATACTCTCCAGCTCCATCCATTTTATGCAGATGGCAATGTTTCATCCTTTTTTATGGCTGGAAAGTATTCCATTTTGTGTGTGTATACACACACACACACACACACACACAGACATACACACACACACGCATGCGCACACACACGGTATATGTATACATATAGAAATACCATATGTGTGTATGTATGTATGTGTGTGTGTATGTATATATATGTTTTCTTTTCTTTGTTTTTAAGATTTTATTTGTTTATTTGACAGTGAGAGACACAGAGAGAGAGGGAACACAAACAGGGGGAGTGGGAGAGGGAGAAGCAGGCTTCCCGTTGAGCAGGGAGCCTGAGGCAGGCTTGATCAGGGGATCCTGGGACCATGGGATCAGGTCATGGGATCAAGACCTGAGCTGAAGGCAGACATTCAAAGACTGAGCCACCCAGGTGCCCCTGGTATATATTTTCTATACTAGAGGCTATTATAGTCCATGACAGTGAAAACTGCTTTGCTCAACACTGCATTCTTTTTTTAAAGATTTTATTTATTTATTTGACAGAGAGAGAGATCACAGGTAGGCAGAAAGGCAGGCAGAGAGAGGGGGAAGCAGGCTCCCTGCTGATCAGAGAGCCTGATGCGGGGCTCGATCCCGGCACCCTGGGATCATGACCTGAGCCAAAGGCAGAGGCTTAACCCACTGAGCCAACCAGGCGCCCCAACACTGCATTTTTTTTTTAAGATTTTATTTGTTTGTCAGGGAGACAGAGAGAGAGTGTGAGAGAGAGCACAAGTAGGGGGAATGGGAGGCAGAGGGAGAAGCTCCTTGCCCAATGTGGAACTTGATCCCAGGATCCTAGGATCATAACCTGAGCCAAAGGCAGAATGCTTAACTGACTGAGCCACGTAGGCACCCCTCAGCACTGCATACTTAATGCCTAACACTTAGCATGTACTCAGTGTTGTTGAATAGACAAACAGGTGGAAATATGAGCAAGTAATAAAAATTGTGTGTACCCCCAAAACTTTCAGTATACATTTTGTTTATTATGGGTAAAATTTATATAAGATTGGGAAAAAAAAAGCTTAAAAATCAAAGTCATTGGGGCACTGGGTGGCTCAGTTGGTTAAGTGTCTGATTCTTGATTTCTTTTTTTTTTAAATAAAGATTTTATTTATTTTTTTGACACAGAGAGAGAGAGAGATCACAAGTAGGCAGAGAGGCAGGCAGAGAGAGGGGGAAGCAGGCTCACCGCTGAGCAGAGAGCCCAATGCGGGGCTCGATCCCAGGACCCTGAGATCATGACCTGAGCTGAAGGCAGAGGTTTAACCCACTGAGCCACCCAGGCGCCCCTGATTCTTGATTTCTGCTCAGGTAATGATCTCAAGGGTCATGAGACTAAGCCCAAGGTCAGGCTCTGAACTCAGTGAGGAGTCTACTTGAGGATTTTCTCTCTCTCTTTGTGCCTCTGCCCCTCCTCCATAATAAATAAATAAATCTTTAAAAAAAATCAAAGTCATTTTCTAATTAACCTACTATTTAAATTGAAGTGACTGAAGAAAGAAAAAGGTGGCAATCACATTGCTGAGAGACATTCTTCCATGGGTCTCTTCCATTTCTGCATGACTTGCAAGCAGAGGCATTGACAACCTTTCCTCCTGACTATCTTCTAAATTACCTTTGTCACCTTCCCAAGGGCAGGTTTGCTTACTGTCCATTATAAAAGACTTGGGGTTCCTAAATTCTGTAATGTAACCTATGTATGCCTATGGCACCTGATCCTCTTCTTATTACCCTATGGGCATTGGAATTTGAGTAACTGATAGAAATGTTGGTATTCTCTGTTAAGAGTAATGAACAAAACCTGTTCATCACTGTGTTTTTGTTTTTTCTGAAGCAAGAGTCTTGTGTCTTCTATAGCATCTATGGATTTGCGGCAGACTAACTTTTAGTTGTCAAGTAGAGTAAAATGTCAGACCCATCTCAGCTCTTGACACACAGATGTTTTCTTAGGAAACTCCTAGAGGGGTACCTGGGTGGCTCAGTTGTCAAGTGTCTGCCTTCAGGTCAGGTCATGACCCCAGGGTCCTGGGATTAAGCCCCACCTCAGGCTCTCTGCTCCATGGGAAGCCTGTTCTCCCTCTCCCACTCCCCCTGCTTGTGTTCCCTCTCTTGCTGTGTCTCTCTCTCTGTCAAAAAAAATATATAAATAAAATTTAAAAGAAAAAAATAAAAAAAGGAAACTCCTAAACCCCCAGAAATCCGGATGGAACAAATCTACACCTATAGCTTACTCTGTAAAATGCATATTTATTATGAAATCACTAGAAGTTCTGGCAGTTTATTGTAACTATTAATAATGCATATGATTTCTAAGGAAGTGTCATGAGTTGTCACATTCAAACTGAGCTTTACTTTACCCAAAACAAGTGTTTTAAAGGAAATGTTAAAATTAAAAAAGAACAATGATGTATTTCTTCATAATTTTCCCATTTATGTAGGTACAATGAGTAATAGATTTTCCCTCACATATTAGATATATTTAACTAGCTATTGAAATAGGATTTGAGAATTTGATTTCTTAAATGAAATCTTGAAAAAAAATTCCTCTATGCACAGTATGTTAAAACGGCTTATAGCTAATGCTTCACAAATATGTCAAAGCTAAATGTGTTCTACAGGACATTACACAGCAGGTATTTTGGTCATGAAAATGTCAGAACAACAGGAAACCAAAATACAAAGGCTTTTCTTTACTTTCTGAAAAGAAAAATGACTGCCAGATGAATACAAATCCTATTTAGAACTACCCAAAACCATCAAAATAACTTTCATGAAAATTATCACCATTAAATACTCAGTATCTAATTAACTCTAGCTATTGCCAATGGAATTTTCCCTTAATTTTGTTTGAGCCCTTTTAGTCTCATGCCCTAATACCTTAATATTGGAAAAGTCATGGAAAATAATGAGAATTCTTCCCATGTGCCAAGCTTTAAAGTGCTTTGTATGTTTTATGCCACTTAATCTCTAAGTCTACCTAATACTATTAGGTACAATGAGGTAGATATTAACAGATAATCACATCCTTAAATTACATATTTTCAGAATACAGTTCTCTATAATGCCCATAGTTCATTGTCACTGTTGGATAGAAAGCTTTACTAGTCATTCCAAGCTCTTGAAACTGTCTTCATGTGGCTTAGGTAGATTTGCTATGCTCCACAGTAGGTCATTTCTCTCAAATGCGTGCAACTTTTTATGGAAGTTAGCAGAAGAGAGGATGACTGCAGGGCTATTATTGCGGAAAGCTATTTAGTCATGCCTTAACACTTTGAGGTGATAATTTCACATGTATTCCTGAGTCACAGCCCTATTTTTTTTTAATATTCCATAACAGGGAATCCTTTTCAATAAGGTTTGCCCTTCATTTACAGATGCATTTTAAATTATTAAATTATTTCACCACTTTATTTCCCAGTTTATGGCTTTATCATCACATCACCACAATTGTTATTTATTAAAACAGATGATGTGATAAAAAAAAAAGATGATGTGATAAATTGTGTGTAAGGTGCTTCCAGATGTTATCTCACTTAATACAATCAGCCTTTGAAATAAGCATTAATGTCTCTTTTTATTATAGACTATAGAGCAAAAACTAAGAATGATCATTTGTTGTTTCCAAGGACATATATCTGCCTAGTGGATATCAAAGCAGGTTGAAATTTAGATTTTTCAATCCCAAGAACTGCTTCCTTTTTAGCATGTTTCATTGTGGAACCAATATGATAAGACTTATATATGTTTATTTATCAGATACTGATAGGATAGGTACTACATGTCAGACTATGATCTAGGAACTGGTTTTTCCGTAGTGAGCAATCCAATGTCTCTGCCTTCCAGGTGTTTATATGTGGGGACAAATACATATAAGTAAAAGGACAATTTTGGTTACCATTTAGTGGTATACTTCAGTTATAAATTGCTGTATAAAGAACCACTACAAAACTCAAGGTACTTAAAGCAAAAATTTTTTGGTCATGATTCTCTGAATCAACTGGAAAGATCTGCTGATCTTACCTGGGCTCACTGATGGGGCTGGCCCCCTCACTCACGTATCTGGGTCTTGCTACTGACTCTTGGCTGGTCTATCTTGGATGCAGCCTCCTATTACTCAGTAATCTAGGGTAGGCATCATTAGGTAATGGATGGAGCAAGGGAGGAAAAGCACAACCCTGTGACTCTGGTGAGCAGCTCCTCAGGTGTTGCCTTCAGTCTTCCTATCGAAAGACCGTGGAAACACTGAAAAGAATCTTTAAAACATTCATACCACAAGTATGGATTGATAGGTAAATAGTACTAGAATCTTGGAGGAATACAAGAATGATGAGATTTGACCAAAATCATAAGCAAGAGCCCACTCTGCTATATAAAGGCAAGGATTTGTGGAAGCATCTTCCCAAAAATTGGTTAAAAAATACGCTTCTCCCTGCTCTTCCCCACCCTCCTACAGTTTGCTTCATTTTAAAGAACACAAGGTTTAGTGTCTTTCCAATGCAAGAATGCTAATTTTTTTTAAGATTTTTAAATTAAATTAAATTTATTTATTTGACAGAGAGAGAGAGAGAGATCACAAGTTGGCAGAGAGAAAGGGGAAAGTAGGCTCCCTGCTGAGCAGAGAGCCTGATGCGGGGCTCAATCCCAGGACCCTGGGATCATGACCTGAGCTGAAGGCGGAGGCTTAACCCACTGAGCCACCCAGGCGCCCTAATAATGCCGATTTTTAAAGCAACCAGCTTGCTTTTCCTGAAACTCTCTTACCTTTTTCATCTTTCTAAGTCCATTTAAAAATTACAACTCCACAAAAGCTAGTGGGTAGGAATCAAGGCAGGAAATGAACCCGCAGGGACGCGTAGTGACATCCAGAGAAGTGAGGTTCCCACGCAAAGTCTTATGGATGGGGTTTAAGTCAGGGAGTGAGACAAGGGGATTGTAGACCCACAGGCACTGGAGACATTCACAGGGTTTGTAGGCCAAGCAGGGCATCCAGAAAAAAATGCTAGTAACGACTGTGTAGACAAGCTTCTGAGGCACATTCTTTGCAATACCCATCTTTTGTCAGTTATCCAGGTTGCACGCAGATATCTTTTTTTTTTTAAAGATTTTATTTATTTATTTGACAGACAGAGATCACAAGTAGGCAGAGAGGCAGGCAGAGAGAGAGAGGAAGGGAAGCAGGCTCCCTGCCGAGCAGAGAGCCCGATGCGGGGCTCGATCCCAGGACCCTGGGATCATGACCTGAGCTGAAGGCAGCGGCTTTAACCCACTGAGCCACCCAGGCGCCCTGCATGCAGATATCTTGTCGTAAATCTTTATGACTCATGGAAAGACACTGTATTGTTGAGTTTTTGGCAAAGAGGAATGCTACATTTTTTAATATTAAATGCTGGAAGAAAAATTTTGCGAAAAAAAAAAGGAAATGTCCTGGGAAGTTGATTTATGTTACAACTTCACCTGTGTTGGTGAAATGATTAAAAAATTAATTTAATCGCTGAATAGGACCTGATTCATATAGAGTTCTAGAGAGCTCATATATATTGTTTCTTTCTTTGATATTTGAAAAAACCTGCTAAAGGAACTCTCCTCACATCCTCCATCCAACACACGCTGCTAAATAAAACAGGGAAGGGGTTTTCTTTCAATTTTAGTTTGAAATTGCTATTGGATCTTGCAGTTCCCTAGGCAACTAAGGAGCTAACTTTTGCATGATTTTGCATAAATAGTCCTTTTGACAAAAAGGGTGAGGGATTTTAGAGACCATCATCATTTAATTAGTAAGTGTACAGGCAAATTTGAGAATGTTAATTGGAAGTATAATATACTTGTCATTTTAGGGGTTAAATTGCTTTTGAATTTAGTTTTGTTGCAGGTAAATTTTTATTAGGAAATTGATTATTATTTAGAATATTTTTAGAATTAAGTAAATATTTTTTATTATTCTATGTGTTAAAAGTGTATACCATCACAGAATACAAGAGAGTGGGGTAGGAATTGGGTTTTCCATCTCGGCAAGCTATTTAGAAGCCTTGAAACCTGTTTGAAATGGAATTTACTTAGAAATGTTTAAGAATTTCCATTGTGTAGGGGCGCCCGGGTGGCTCAGTGGGTTAAGGCCTCTGCCTTTGGCTCGGGTCATGGTCTCAGGGTCCTGGGATCGAGCCCCGCGTCGGGCTCTCTGCTCGGTGGAGAGCCTGCTTCCCCATCTCTCTCTGTCTGCCTCTCTGCCTACTTGTGATCTCTGTCTGTCAAATAAATAAATAAAATCATTTAAAAAAAAAAGAATTTCCATTTGTTATTTGCTGTGTTTTCTAAATTGGTAGAAAGTTATAAAGAAAGATTTTGGGATTGTTGCCAAATGTAGCAGACAATTATTTCTGATGTTACTAGTTAACACTAACATTTTGGGTTAACACTAAAGTGAATATAAAGTTGAATTTAAGATGTAATTCAGAAAGTTATGGGGATCAGCAAAAATAAGATTTCAACTTTCCTGATAAAAAATTTATCTTGCTTCAAGTTCAAAATAAGCTGCTCAGTGATAGCAAATAGAATTTATTTGCTTGAGGCCTGGTTTATGTTACTGAAAGCTCCAAGATCTTTTCTCTTGCATCTAAATGTCTATGGAGCAAACTTTGGGATGAGCACTTGTACTCTAAATCGGTACTTTTCTACCTTCAGTATGTCAGCATTGCAGGCTTTCTCAATTTGTCAGTCATCTTGAAGCCTGCTACCGGTGGAAGATTAAGTTCAGAATACCTAGTGCTGTTTCTGTTTTTGTTTGTTTTTTTGTAGCTGGAGAATAGTCTAGTGGACAGCAAATAAAAGTGTGTGGGTTTCCTAAATACGTCATAACTTCCTTTAGTGTTATTACCAGCCATTTCTATGAATTCTTCTAGGTTCTGGTAATGGAAACTCAGAAACCTGCACTAATTCTCCCACTTTTCCTCATGTCATGTCACCAGGCCATAGCTTTTGCTGACAATGAGAGCTCTTCCTCCCTGAGCATGGTTGCCCTGTCCCTATGATGACCACTACTATGGCCACTGTGTTTCAGGGGAGGAGACACTGTTTTGCAACACTTGGAAGTGGAACGGTTCCTTACTGTCTGGTGAAATCTTATCCTGTGGTATAAGACTGAGGGCTCTGTGGGCCAAGAGAAATAGGATTAAATGGATTTAGCATATCTCCTAAACGATATTAACATTTCCTGTTGTATAACAACAGCCCAGGTCCAGTGGAAATGTACCAAGATCAAACCAGTTTCTTTCTGATCCCTCATTGTCAAAGTCTGAAGTCCAGTCTTAACTACAGCTTCCTCTTGTTAAGGAGATCTGGGAAAAAATGTAGTAGAATAATACAATGGCATCATAAATTACTGAGAATTATTGAAAGCCATACACATCAACATGGATGAATCTCAAGAACATAATATTGAGCCAAAGAAGGTAGACTCAGAAGTATACATAGTACAATTTCTATTACATAACTTTCCTCAACTAAAAAATATATTGAACAAGAACAAAAGAAGTATGTAGATAGTATTCAAATGGACATATGTTTATGTGAACTAAACAATATATTGTTTAAAATAAATACATAGATATAAAACTATGAGGAATGATTAGCACATGATTCAGGATTGTGGGCTCTCTTCAGAAATGGAAGAAGATGTGTGCAGAGAGGGGCATTCAGGGTATTCTATGCTACAGGTCACGTGCTTTTTCTCTATCCTAGCATTGGGGAAGTCATTTTTCGTTATTGGCTTTTCGACTATATATGTGTATTCATACATTATTTTATCTGTACCATATTTCACAGTTCTAAAAATGGGCAAGCATTATAGAAAATAAATCTTAAACATAATACAAAGTATGAGCGGTAAAACTAATACAGAATATTATTTTAAAAAAGCAAAAAAGGAAAGGGAGAAAGAAAGAAAGAAAAGAAAGAGATGAGAGAGGTGAGATCTTAAAAGAGGTTGAGTTTATAAAACAGGTTTTAGCCTATAAGGGAAAGAACTCAGGTAGAATTTTTGCAACAACTGCAAGTCATTCTTTGTTGTTGTTTTAACCATTATTGTCAAAATTGTTATTTAGTTTGTATATTCTATGGATTGCGCTATGTCCTGGGCTATAGATTGCTTTGGACCTTTGAGGAAAGCCACTGTTTATTCTGTTTTCCAACTAGCTGTATCTTAGGTTTGCTTAATGCTGTCAGTGGGGAATGTTGGTTTATAAGACCAGCCTGGAGCTAACCCCAGGATGCTTATCCTAAAGGTCAAAGAGAATCAGTACAGAAGAGCTGAGCTTCCTGGGTTTTTTGATATGCTCGATGGACTTTTCATGTTCTGTGTTTTGTCTTGTTATGTTCTTATTTTTAATTCTCATTTATTTGAAAGAATAAATAGTGAATAACCTAAGTGTGCTGGGAGAATGTCTACTGTGGTGTAACTTAGCATGGGCTTTACGCAAAGCATCTAGCCACATGGGAGAAAGATAAGAGACTTGTGACTCACAACAAAGTGTATGGGTTTATTACAACTGGAAAAAAAGAGTATCCTGAAATTGGTTCCCTAAGGGTGATTCAAGGGACTTGACAGACTAGATGAGTATTTCAGCAGGACTACCTTGGGAAAAATAGTCAAAAACACGAGTACCTTGAGATTTTAGCCCCTACAGAACTGAGAGACTAAGACCAGAAAAGGATACTGTGTTGTTGTTGTTGTTGTTGTTTTTTCATACTCTAGTCTGAAATCTCTGTAGTAGTAGCTATGTTTAATAATATCTTATGTATAAACCAGCCCTTGGTCACACAGATTTATTTCCTTTAGTTAAGTTGAGCTAAATATGTCAATGAAATATTTGCATATCTTGTTAGAAGTATTTGAGTTATTGTCAGAAGTATTCCAGTTATTGTGGTGGTGTCCTATCCCTTTCCAGAAAGGCCACTGCAGACACGTGCAATCTGTTCTCGGGATGTCATTGTCATAGTAATGTAAAGAGAATGGTATTTACTAGATTTGTGCAGTATGATAGTCCTGGGGCCCTGAGCTCTATCTCATTAAACATAGTGAGTGAGAAATATCCAATAAGCCTGAATTTGTTGAAACTCTGTAGCCCACAAAGTGTGAAGGGAACTGCTATGGACTGAATTGTGTGCCCCAATCCAAATCTCTGTTAAAGCCCTAGCCCCTATGTGACTATGTTGGAGATAGCGCCTTTAACAAGGTGATTAGGTTAAGTGAGATCATAAGGATGGTCCCTAATCCAATAGAACTGATTTCCTTATAAAAGAGCAAGAGACACCAGAGAGCTCTCTCTCTCTCTTCCCATGCATGCTCAAGGAGGTCATGGGATACACAGTGAGAAGGTTGTTAGCTGCAAGTTAGGAGTAAAAAAACTTAAGAGTGAAACGTACCTTGCTGGCACCTTGATCATGGACTTCCCAGCCTCCAGAATTCTGAGAAATAAACTTCTGTTGTTTAAGCCACTCAATCTGTGATATTTTGAATATCACAGGAACACAGGAACATGAGTTCCTGACTCCAAAATTTTGCTAGTGCTTTAATTTATACTTAGAACACTAACTTTCTTATTCCTCTCCATTTACTTGCAACTTCATAACATGTATATTTTGCATTCTTAAACCCATCTTAGATGACCTCTCTTCCGAAAAGATGCCTTTTCCGACCTTACCTTGAATGTCTTCATGCTGGCCACTGAAGCTGTCACATGTTTTCACCATTCATACTTCATGTTCTATTGGTCTATGTATGTGATCATGAACATTATCATTATTACTATTATCATCTCAGTATATGGCAATTTCTCAGACATTTCTTTCCCTCATACCTCACATCTAGTTTATTGGTAAGTCTTGTCAGCTCTATGTCAACATATTGCTTAAGGCTGACTATGTCATCAAGATCTATTTCCATCTATTGAATCCCAGCTACAATCACCATTCATTGGACAACTGCAGTAGCTTCTTAACCATCCATCTGCTTCTACTCTAGTTTCCTTCAGTCTAATCTTTTCAGAGTAGCTAGAGTAATCTTTTTATTTTTTACCTTTTGAGATTTTTAAAATTTCTTTATCGGAGAGAGAGAGCACAAGTAGGGGAAATATCTAGGGGATGCTCCAAAGGGAGCATCAGAGGGAGAAGCAGGCTCCTTGCTGGACAAGGAGCCTGATGTGGGGACTTGATCCCAGGACCCTGGGATTATGGCCTGAGCCAAAGGCAGACACTTAACCAACTGAGTCACCCAGGCATCTGTAAGTGATCGTTTAAAAAGTAAGTCCCACAGCGTTACTCACCTGCTTGCCCACAATGCTGCCATCTTGCTGCAAATCACTATACTTGTCTCAGTTAACAATAAAAAATGGTAAAAACTGGGATCATTTAATCTACCTTGTTTATTCATTTCACAAAGAACAACTGAGAGTCTCAAAGTGGACCAAAGGCTTCCTGAGCCACACTCAATGTATTAACTGCAAAACTGGCAACTATGTCTGCTCCAAGGCCATTTTTTCCTCATAACATATAGGGTACAATTTTTCCTTTTGGTCAGAATAAAAGAAAGGAAATCTTTAAGACAGAGATTAATAGAGGGAAATGCCTACTTGAAGTATAGTAATAGATTTATAGTGAATAGTATCTTTTATTCTGGCTTCCAGAATCTATCTGAAGAACATGAATTTCCATTATGTGTTTGCCTTTCATTATAAATTAATTCATATACCTTATACAACTTATGGGCACGATTAATAAAGTAACATGAAATTCATTTGTTCATTCATTCCTCTAATATTATTGTATATGTTCTATGTCCCAGACATTATTCCAGATGTTAGGAAAAAGCAGTTAAAAAAATACACAACTATGTATAAGTTCAGGTAACTAAGTAAAACTATAAAAATCTATTGGCTTTGAATTTTTATCTGAAAGTCTTCAATTAAAAAAATAGAATATTGATTAATACTTCCACAATGGGCCAAAGACAGACAGACAATGAGCAAAAAATTCAATAAAGTATATAGTATGTTATAGATTGTATTAAGTGCTGAAAAGTAAAATTGAATAGGGAAGAGCTAGGAATAATTTTAGAATGGGAAGAGGGGTATAATTTTAGGTAGAGTATCCAAGGACAGTTTTTCAGTGACAAGTTGTCCTTTTACCTAAAACTTGAAGGAAATGAAAGGGTGAAATTTGTGAGCTCTGTGGATATCTGAGAAAGAACATTCCTAGCAGAGTACAGCCAGAACAAAGGTCTTAAGGCAGGAGCTTGTCTCCACACATGAGGACAAGTAGGTGAGTGAAGCTAGAGAAAACTGAACAATGGGGAGACGATGCTAAAGAGGTGAAAAGAAATAAATCTTGTCAAATGTCATAGGTTAGTTTAAGAACTATAGCGTCGTTGCTGAGTGAGACAGAAACCACTGAAGGGTCTTGAGAGAGCCCAGTGGCATGATCTGACTTTCATTTTAACAGGTGCATACTGGCTGCTGAATGGATGAGACTAAGGCTGCACCAGAGGAGATAGGGGGAAGCTAGCTTGAAGTCTACTGCAATTATCCAGGCATAGAGTATAGACTTTTCTGAATCATCTCCACATACAGATCCCATCTAATACTGTAGACTATTGCACCAAAAACTTCCTAACCTACTCTCTCCTATGTAACTGCGGAGATTAATAACTACGCCTTATTCCCTTGGGAAAACATCCCATCTGAAAGAGTATAGCTGATAGGCTCTCCTCAGTTCTCTTAGGCTCACTACCTGCCAAGTAGTATTGATTAGTTTTTGTATTAACTTATTAAGTAATCCAGATAAATAGTACACAAATAAGTTAAATGTGTGCACAAAAAGTGAGTTATTATTTCTATGAAAACCAAGTGAAATTCTTTAGAAAAAACTGATAAAAAGTAATTTGGTTTTAAAATACTATTGAATTATGTGAGGAAGATGATTTTATTTACTTATTTATTTTCCACATTTTTATTCCAAGTCTAGTTAGTTACCATATAGTGTAATATTAGATTCAGGAGTAGAATTCAGTGACTCATCACTTACATACAACACCCAGGGCTCATCACAAGCACCCTCCTTAATTGACATAATCCCTTTAGCTCATCCCTCACCCACATCCCCTCCAGCAACCCTCAGTTCCTTTTCTATAGAGTCTCTTATGGTTTACCTCCCTCTCTACGAGGAAGATGATTTTAAAAGACTGGTAGAGGGCAAAAAAAATAAAATCTGGAAAAATGCTTTACTTAGACTGCCTCTCCTTCTACACACCCTCTGCTCTCTCTTTCTCCCCCTTTCAAATGAATAAATAAAATCTTAAAAAAAAAATAAGTAAACCAAACTAGTTGCACTTGAGGTGTAGGTAGGGCAGAAAAGATCAGACAAAATATCTAGTTGACATATTCATATTCAAATAAAAGGCCTCAGGCCAAAACCAAAATACTGGTAGATATATAGTTATTTGTTTAAATTAGAATAAAATATTTAATCTTAGACATCTTTAAATGATTCTCTGCTTTAAATATTATGTGTTTTCAATTACTCATTTATAGCCTCTACCCCTGATTGCATCAAGTAATAAAAAGGTTTCTATTTATGTTTAATATCAGGCAATTAAGTAAAACTATAAAAACTGGATTTTTTTAAACATTCTTTTTTTTTTAATTAACATATAACGTATTACTTGCTTCAGGGGTACAGGTCTGTGAATCATCAGTCTTACACAATTCACAGCACTCACCATAACACATACCCTCCCCAATGTGTATTTGACAGAGAGACAGCAGAAGCACACAAGCAGGGGCAATGGCAGAGGGAGAGGGAGAAGTAGGCTCCCTACTGAGCAGGGATCCTGATACGGGACTCGATCCTAGAATGAGGGGATCGTAACCTAAGCAAAGGCAGTTGCTTAATGAACTGAGCCATCCAGATGCCCCAAAACTGTTTGGAATTTTTATCTGAAAACTGTCATAACTGATAAATTAGTGATTTATTTGTCTACATAACATAGGGCAATAGAAGCAATCTTTTGCTGTAGACCATTAGGCTCTATTCAAATAGGCCTTATCTAACTAGAAATTGAAGTTTAAATCAGAATTTCTGTGATTTGGTCTTTTCCTATAGAAGTATGTAATTAATACAAAAAGTGTGTAAAGCAAAACCTACCAAATAAAAAATAAATCACACTGTTCCTTACAAATTTCCACAGGTGTCTTACGTCAAAATTGAGAATATTCAAATTAAATACTTAAAAGCATGTGAAACCTTTTAGAATATGGAAAGTAGTACTTCAATGGCTAGTACTGAAAGGTTTTGTATTTTATGTGTGTGCTTTATTTTATCACAATACTTAAGAAATATTATGGCCTCCCACAGATAATCTTCCTAATTGAGGAGAAATTATGAAAATTGTACAAAAGTGATCCAAATGCAATATAATATTATACCCCTGGCATGATCACCCTCTCTCAATTTTCTAACAAACAGATAAATGGCTTGGGCTGAATCATATTCACACTTTAGCTTTGATGTTTTCCTAATTCTTCCATGTTCAAGATGCTGGTAAATCAGGCTAGCCCAGTACCATTGATGAACTCATTGTCTTTCTTGGGACATTTTTATATCTAGCAAAGTTATATGAGGTAAAAAATATAAGGAGCTGATACAGTATAGACATACCTCATCTTATTGTGCTTCACAAATATTGTGTTTGTTACAAAGTGAAGGTTTTTGGCAACCCCAAAATGAGCAATTCTATCAGTGCCATTTGCCCAACAGCATTTACTCACTTTATGTCTCAATTCTTGGTAATTCTTGCAAGATTTCAAACTTTTTCATTTGCTATGGTGATTTATGGTAAGTGATCTTTCTTATTACTCTTGTAATTGTTTTGGTGTGCCACGAACCACACCCATATAACATGGCAAACTTAATCGCAAATGTGTATTCTGACTGCTCCACTCACTAACCAGCTGTTTCCCCATCTCTCTCCCTCCTTTTCTGCTTCCCTATTCCCTGACACAGCACTATTGAAATTAGACCAATTAGGAATTCAACAAGGATCTCTGAGTGTTCAAGTTAAAGGAAGAGTCTCATATCTCTCACTCTAAATCAAAACCTAGAAACGTTAAGCTTAGTGAGAAATGCATGTTGAAAGCTGAAATGGGCTCAAAACTAGGTCTTTTGCATGAGTTAGAAAGTTGTGAGTGCAAAGGAAAAGTTCTTGAAGAAAATTAAAAGCGCTACTCCACTGAACACATGAATGATAAGAAAATGAAATGTCCACATTGCTGATATGGAGGAAGTTTTAGTGGTGTGGATAGAATAACAAACTAGCCACAATATTCCTTAAGCCAAAGCCTAAGCCAGGCTTTAACTCTCTTCAAGTCTACGAGGGCTGAGAGAGGTGAAGAAGCTGCATAAGAGAAATTTAAAGCTGGCAGTGGTTGGTGTATGGAATTTAAAGAAAGAAGCCGTTTCCATAACGGGTGCAAGGTGAAGTAGCAGGTGCTAATGTAGAAGTTGCAATAAGTTATCCAGAAGATCTAGCTAAGATAATTAATGAAAGTGGCTACACAAAGCAATAAATTTTCAAGGTAGACAAAACAGTCTTCTGTTGGAAGAAGATGCCATCATAGCTACGAGAAGTCAATGTCTGGCTTCAAAGCTTCAAAGGACAACCTGACTCTCTTGTTAGGGGTTAACATAGCTGGTGATTTGAAGTTGAAGCCAATGCTTAATGACCAGTCCAAAATTCCTAGAGCTTTGAAGAATTATGCTAAATCTATTCTGCTTGCACTCTATAAATGGAACGATAAAGTCTAGATTATCCTGACAATGTAAGTGCATCTGTTTACAACATGGTTTACTGAATATTTTAAGCCTACTTTGAGACCTATGGCTCAGAAGAAAAGGTTCTTTTTAAACTATAACTGCTCATTGACAATGCACTCAGTCACCCAAGAGCTCTGATGGAGATATACAATGAGATTAATGTTGTTTTCATGCTGCTAACACAAAATCCATCCTGTAGCCCATGGCTCAAGGATGATTTTGACATTCAAGTCTGATTTAAGAAACACATTTTGTAAGGCTCTTGTTGCAATATATAGTGATTCTTCTAATGGACCTGGGCAAAGTCAGTTGAAAGCCTTCTGGAAAAGATTAACCATTTTAGATGCCATTAAGAAAATTCATGATTCAGGGATGCCTTCATGGCTCAGGCGATTAAGCAATCTGACCCTTTATCTCAGCTCAGGTCTTGATCTCAGGGTCATGAGTTCGAGCCCCACTTTGGGCTCCATGCTAGCCATGGAGTCTACCTAAAACAAAACAAACAAACAAACAAACAAAAAAAAAAAATCCATGATTCATAGGAAGAGGTCAAAAGATCAACATTAACAGGAGTTTGGAAGAAGTTGACTTCAGCCCTCATGAATAACTTTTAGGGTTCAAGACTCCAGTGGAAGAAGTAACTACGATATGGTGAAAAGAATAAGAGACCTAGAATTAGAAGTGGAGCCTAAAGATGTCACTGAATTGCTACAATGACATGATGAAACTTGAGTGGATAAAGAATTCCTTTAAATGGCTGAGTGAGGAAAATGGTTTCTTGAGATGAAACTTACTCCTGGTGAAGATACTGTGAAGATTACTGAGGTGACAACAAAGGATTTAGAATATTACAAAAACTTGATAAAGTAGTGGCAGGGTTTGGGAGGGTTGACACCAACTTTGAAAGAGGTTCTACTGTGGCTAAAATGCCAAAATTCTACAGAGAAATTGTTGGTGAAATGAATAGTCAATCAATGCATGAACTTCATTGCTATCTTATTTTAAAAAACTGTCCTATAAATACAGACATCCTCTCTGATGTTTGGCAGAGAGGAGTGGTTTTGGGGGTGAGCAAAATACGTGAAGAGGAGTGGAAGATACAGGCTTCTAGTTATGGAACAAGTAGGTCACAGGAATAAAAAGCAGAGCATAAGGAATATGCTACAATGATAATGTAATAGTGATGTAATGGGACAGGTGGTAGCTACACTGTGGTGAAAATAGCATAGTATGTAAACCTGTCAAATCACAAAATTGTACACCTGAAACTAATATAACATGTGTCAACTATACTCAAATTTGAAAAAAAAAAAAAAAAAAAAAACAAAGAAAAGAAAAAAAATTGCCGCAGCCACCGCAACCTTCAGTAACCACCATTCTGATTAGTCAGCAGCCATCAACCTCAAGACAGGGCCCTCCACCAGCAAAAAGATTATGACTTGTTGAAAGCTCAGATGATGGTTAGCATTTTTTAGCAATAAAGTGTTCTGGTTTTTGTTTTTTTGTTGTTGTTTGTTTTTTATATAGAGAGGGAGAGAGTGGGGGCGAGGAGAGTTGGGAGAGAGAGAGGAAGAGAGAGAATCTCAAGCAGGCTCTACACTGACCCGGGACTTGAGTCCATGACTCTGAGACCATGACCTAAGCTGAAATCAACATTTGGATGCCCAAATGACTGAGCCACCAAGGTGCTCCAGCAATAGTATTTTTAAATTAAGGCATGTACATTTTTTAGGTGTAATGCTACTGCATACTTAATAGACCACAGTATTGTGTAAACAACTTTTATATGCACTAGGGAAACAAAAAAATTGCCTGCTTTATTGTGATATTCACCTTACTGATGTTGTCTTGACCTGAACCCACAATGTCTCTGAGGTATGTCCATACATAGCAAATAAGAAACATTTGATCAATAACAGCTACATATGTAAAATTTTCTGTAATTTATTTTAAATTATATTGAGGGACCTTAAGAGAGGTTTTGATAAGTTGTCCAAACTCAAAGCAGGTAATGTAGAAATTAGAGTAGGCTAGTGTATCTGGCATAGGTCTCTACACTTTTTTTTTTTTAAATCTCTACACCCAACATGGGGCTCGAACTCACAACCCTGAGATCAGGAATCACTTGCTTCACTGAGTCTGCCAGGTATCCCAGGCTGGACTCCTGAACCACAATTTATTAACTTTTAAAATTAAAAGCAATTGTTTAATCTCTTTAAGCTTCAGTAAATGTTTTGTATGTGTTCTCTATGGGCCAAATGATTAAAGGAAAAGAAAAAAATCAAAACAGGATCTAGACTAAATAAGCACAAAACAAATGATAGGTATCATTATCAGTGTCAACATCTTTGGAATATGCTTTTAATGACCCTGACAATGTAAGAGAAACATTACTAAGAAAGAAATGCAGTATTTCACATAAAAGATATATGTGAATATGTTCCTAAATTGGCACACAGTTTTATAATCAAACAATATTTTCAAAATATAAAGACAAGATAAGATCTTTATTATGAGTGTTTTAATCTTTTATGTATGGCCTCTTGAATCCCCCAAACTCTACTAAAATCAAACAAAATCTAAAATATGTATTTTATCCATCTCTCCAATCTTTACCTATCTTTCAGCATTGCATGGTTTCTACATATTTACAATATTTAGATAGTAGTTCCCCCACACCTGTGTGTACCCCATGCGGTGGGCCAACTATCTCTTTGAAAATATTTAGAGAGGAAAATAAACTTTCTATTGCCTCTGTTTAAAATGAAATCACATATGCACATACTCTTAATAAATACCTCATGCTATTACGTTTTTGTACAAAATAAAATAATCGTTTTCTTTCCTTTTTTTCTTAAAAGATTTTTTTTTTATTTGAGAGAGAGAATGAGTGAGAGGGGGAGGGTCAGAGGGAGAAGCAGACCCCTCTGCTCATGGGTGAGCCCAATGCAGGATTTGATTCTGGAACTCCAGGATCATGACCTGAGCCTAAGGCAGTCGCTTAACCAACTGAACCACCCAGGTGCCCCAAGAATCATTTTCTTAACCCAGAAATTTGACCATTTCAGCACTCACAATTTTAGGTAAATAATTGTACTATATGATATTTAAATAGTCTATCCTGTGGTTTTAATATTCATTTTTAGTCTCTTTCTTATCTACTTGTATTTTTCTACTTAAGAGGGAGGAGTCATAGAGGCACCTGGGTGGCTCAGTTGGCTAAATGTCCGATTTTAGCTCAGGTCATGATCTCAGGGTCCTGGGATCAAGCCCCATGTCAGGCTCTGCACTCAGCAGGGAGTCTGCTTGTCCCTCTCCCTTTCCTTCTGCCCCTCCCCCTGCTCCACTCTCTGTCTCATTCTCTCAAATAAATAAAATCTTAAAGAAATAATGAGTCATAATTTCCACACATAACCCTCTTATACTTCTGAGGCATTGCAAATTGAATTTCCCCTTCTGAAATTAATTGTGGTTGGTACTGACATCAACCTTCCTCCTTTCAAAATTCTCTGTTATATGTTTCTCCCATGATGGCCTGCAAATATGACAGACAGCCTTATACACTAACAGCTCCCATACCTCTCGGTACCTTTCTCTGTACATGCCACATCTTCTTTTTTTCCCTATCAACGTATATCTAAAATAAAAGAGCTGATCTACCCCATGCCTAAAAATATATACATTAACCATTTTTCGATAAACACTACCAAACACCTGAAACAGGGGTGTCTGGGTGGCTCAGTGGGTTAAGCCTCTGCCTTCAGCTCAGGTCAAGATCTCGGGGTCCTGAGATTGAACCCTGTATCAGGCTCCCTGCTCAGTGGAGAGTCTGCTTCCCCCCACCCCCTGCCTCTCTGCCTACTTGTGAGCTCTGTCAAATGAATAAATAAAATCTTAAAAAACAAACAAACACCTGAAACATGCTCAGGTGAGTTGCCACCTATGAGAATTAGCCCAGTTGTCACTCAACAACCACATTTTTTTTTTCAACAACCACAATTTAAAGTCATTGGTAAATTTTAAAGGACCATATTCAAAATTACACTTTGTATTTCCTTTCTTGGGCATCAAATACATATGCCATGTTTCTATTAAATCGACAGTTACATGGGAGTGTTATTGCTACCCATTTTCAAGCTATTTGGAAGCCATTTAAAGTAAACTTAAACAAAAACAAACTTTATATACATTACACTGTGTCAGTCTATCCCAAATAAATTTTCTAAATTTGATGGCAATCATCTCAGATTTAACTGCTCTGGGGGATGAATTCTATCTGGACATAAATATTCTTACCTATTAGTATTATTCTGTTTGGTCTAGTTTGGATAATCATCATCTCCACATCCCACCATGCTATCTTAATATTATCTGATGTTAACTGGACTTCCACAAAGTGTGTTTCGTGTGCATCATATAGCCTGTATTTTAATCAGTTCATCCTATACATGCTCTCCAAATTGGGCAAATATTCATTTTAAGTGATACAATGTTAGAAAACAGTGCTTCATTTGGTGTATAATATAAATTATTGGCCATTGAATAAATCAAATATAATTGAATAAAAATACAGTGGTTTTCAGTTTCATTATTTATTTTCATCGGCGAAATGTATTTTGTTATGAGCACAAATATAATACTAACTCTTTTACTGCTCTATCATTTTTTTTCTACATGTTTTTCTAGTAATTCCCTTGGTTTCTCCCTCAGCTGCTTTTGTCTTTAACCTTAATATCTTTTCACCTTATCTCTAATTTTAATGTGTACTTACTTTCGTGGGCTTTTATGCTGCTGTTTAAAAATCTAAATATTTTGGGGCGCCTGGGTGGCTCAATGGGTTAAAGCCTCTGCCTTCGGCTCAGGTCATGATCCCAGGGTCCTGGGATCGAGACCCGCATTGGGCTTTCTGCTCAGCGGGGAGCCTGCTTCCTCCTCTCTTTCTCTCTGCCTGCCTCTCTGCCTACTTGTGATCCCTGTCTGACAAATAAATAAATAAGATATTTTAAAAAAATAAAAAATAAATAAAAAATAAAAATCTAAATATTTTGCTTTTTCTATTTACTGTTTATATTCTTTACAAACTTAATTTCAAACTGACCTAAGATTTTATAATAATGAAAACTGCTATAAACATTATGAAATATGTTAGACACACAAACATATATATTTGACTAACTAAAGAATTACCACTTTATCTAACCCAAAATTATATTGTGATAGTTAGTTGAATAGAGAAAACATAACATTTTGGAAACAGAATCAAATATCTGCATGATACCAAAGCAAGAGTTATTACCAATTTCTTTGGACTCTAATATTATTGAAGTAGTGCTGATGTTTTAAAAGCAGAGATAGAGTTACTGATGATTTAAAAAGAGAAGCTAACACTACAGTATAGAACCGAAGTGGTAAAACTCCCATAAAAATGTATGCTGTTGATGGGCACCTGGATGGCTCAGCTGGTTAAAAATGTATGCTGTTGAGAAGCCCTTATAATTAAATTTGGAAATACATGGTGGTGATGTTGTGAAATGAATTGTCAAAAAGCAATACATGGTTCTAGGAAAAATCCATTTAGCTCACATAATATATGACTTCCACTATTGCTAGGTCTCTCACCAAGGCAGAAGGCAGAGTAAAACAGTATCCTGCTTTTCAAATCCATTAATTTATATGTGTGCCCCTTCTTAAAATATTAAATATCATAATGAATTTATAAATATTAATATTCCAATATAATAAGGGAATTTTATTAGCCTACTGAACATAAACAATTTCCAAATATTTTGAAATGACTTTGCATATCACTTGCTGTACTAATTGAAACTCATACTTAAAATAAGAATCACCAAGAAGGGTGCCTGGGTGGCTCAGTGGGTTAATAAGCCTCTGCCTTCGGCTTAGGTCATGATCTCAGGGTCCTGGGATCGAGTCCCGCATCGGGCTCTCTGCTCGGCAGGGAGCCTGCTTTCTCCTCTCTCTCTCTCTGTCTGCCTCTCTGCCTACTTGTGATCTCTCTCTGTCAAATAAATAAATAAAATATTAAAAAAAAAAAAGAATCACCAAGAAGTTCTGCCTGCCAGTGTTTTTTTTTTTTTTTAATATTTTATTTATTTATTTGACAGAGAGAGAGAGTGTATAAGCAGGGGGACCTTCAGGCAGAAGGAGAGGGAGAAGCAGGCTTCCTGCTGAGCAGGGAGGCTGATGTGAGCTTGATCCCAGGACCCCAAAATCATGACCTGAGCCAAAGGCAGATGCTTAAACAACTGAACCACTCAGGTGCCCCTGCTTGCCAGTTTTTAAGAGTTAAGAAATGTTATAGATTAACGGCAGTCTTGTTAATTCAGAGTATTTCCCTCTCAATATTTAACTAATATCAGAATAATTTCCACACTGAACAAATTCTATCCAAGGACCTTATCCCTGATAATTCTTTAAATGTAAAGTATCAAGATGCTTTATTCTTAAAGTGCAAGGGTGAGCATATTACATTTATTAGTTCACCCTTTTCTTCAAAGGCATATGATTTCCTGGTTGTATGCTTAACTAGCACAAAATGCAAATTATCACAGAAAGATATTATTTGAAAATTGCAAACAGTCATAGAGAACTAATGTTTCATTTGTGTGGTTCTCCTACTTAAGACCTTATGTTTTCAATGAATAAAATCCCATGGAAATCAGTGTCAGGAACAAAGGTGAAATTGTAGCATATAGCAGATGCTTACAGTGCCCCCTTCTTATCTCCTCAGTCCATCGGATCTTAGCATAGCTGTCACGGTCTGTGGCATGCACATGCCAGCTTATTACTTCCGGGTCACAAGGAGTCTGCTTTATTGCCTAAGCTCTTTCTCCATCATCAAGTCAGGTCAACCACCCAGAGGACAAAGGCATAACCCAGAAGTTCAGGGGATTGGGCCCCTAAGGATATCCTTACCCTAAAGGAAAAATGACTTGCTGGATAATTTGAGAAAAAACTATAAAGTATATACTGTATGATTTCTCAGAAGGTCCCCAGAAGAAGTCAATGCCATTTGCTCACAGTGGTACCCAGTTCACAACTCACCCTTATCAGCCTTTTCCCTTCCTGGTCTCACTCTTTTCTTTACTTCTGCTTCCTGGAATCACTTTCGAATAAACTACCTGTGCCGTATTTCAGGCTTTTCCTCCAATAGAATCCAAAAAACAAAGAGGCACAGAACTCTCAGGCAAAAATTTCAGCAGGTTCTTATTGGCTTTGAAAGAGCATCAGGAATATATAATTTCTCAAAAATGTTCTCTTATATCTGCTTTTCTTGATGGTCTCTCTCTTTCTCCTCTCCACACTCTCTTTTTCCAAAGTTGAGCAGTTTAATTTTCTTTTTGGTTTACCTCCTGTAAATACACACAATCAAGTTCTCGTCTTCCTTTCATTAGGGTAATTGCTTAACTTTGGTAAATCTCAGTATCTTCATCTTAAAACCAAAGAATAATAATATCTACTTCAGAAAAAAGATTAACTCACATAATGTATTTCAAAGTGCATAGAATTCTGGTAAAGTTCTTACTATATAACTGAACCCAATTAAAGTTCACTGAACCCAATCACATTACTTCCTCATTAGGGGTGGATAATCCAGGGAAAGGCTGTGATAGCACCGGTAATTGCCAAATTTGCAAAACTCATGTACAAAAGAGAGAGAGAGAGAGAAGTAAAATTAATGAATTTCTGAGGCACTAGTAAGAGTTTATTGTGCACACACCAAAAAGACACTTTGCAAGCCAGGAGCACTCAAACCAAAACATGGGATGAGCCTCTGAGGTGATTGTTATAAAACAGGGTACATAGCATGGAGGTGGTGACTGCTGATTGGTTACAAATATTAGGGTTTTGGGGCGCCTGGGTGGCTCAGTGGGTTAAAGCCTCTGCCTTCAGCTCAGGTCATGATCCCGGAGTCCTGGGATAGAGACGTACATCGGGCTGTCTGCTCTGCAGGGAGCCCGCTTCCCTTCCTCTCTCTCTGCCTGCCTCTCTGCCTACTTGTGATCTTTCTCTCTGTCAAATAAATAAATAAAATCTTAAAAAAAAAATAAAAAAATAAAAACTTTAATAAAAAAAACAAATATTAGGTTTTTATTTTTAATGAAAGGGAACTGGTTAATGTTTACCTCATATCAGTTTTGGAGAAAAATTTAAGTTTTGCTTATGATTTTCAGACTCATAAGCAAGAAGTGACTCAGGTTAAGTTTGCACCGGCTATTTTACAGAAAAAACTAAATTGAGCTATTGTCTGCTCAAGGAATTTTCAAATCTGGTTTCTATTTGTGTTTGGTATTAACACAGCTATATGATCAAGCATATATTTGCCATCTCCTGTGGACAAAGAATTGCACTAAAAATTATAATAAAAACATAGAAAAATAAATGACTTATTTAGTAAACAATTTATTTTCTAAGGTAAATCTCTGCTGCATACAAATGTTTGTGTTCCTGTTCAAATATTTCCTTTAGACAACTTGCATTGTGAAGAAGTTTCTTGAATTATTTCTTATTGTACAATTAAACTTTTCTCATGTTTGTAATAGCTTATAATAGAGTTTATAATAGACTTAATATATAGAAATGGTTTTTATTTCAATTTTCAACTTCAGAAACACTTTTCAAGTGATAGGAAATATATTCAGTTGCTTTTTAGGACAATATGATGTTTGTCATGTTGGGACATAGTAAATTGACTTTCTTCTATGCCATTATATAAACTTAATTTTTCTATGTTTGTACTCTTTAGAAGAATATCACCAGGGGCACCTGGGTGGCTCAGTGGGTTAAGCCACTGCCTTCGGCTCAGGTCATGATCCCAGGTCCTGGGTTCGAGCCCCGCATCGGGCTTTCTGCTCAGCAGGGAGCCTGCTTCCTCCTCTCTCTCTGCCTGCCTCTCTGCTTACTTGTGATTTCTCTCTGTCAAATAAATAAAATCTTTAAAAAAAAAAAAAAGAATATCACCAATTGTTCTTCATTTTCCTTCCCCTAAATGCTGCATATTGTTTCTGATAGTATCTTTCTGCATAGATCAGGAAGATGTTAACAAATTTTATCTTGGATATTTTAAAATATTTAGAATTTTGATCCATGAATTTTAAGAAAAGATTGTTTTATATTGTTTATTAATGATCAATCATGGCTCCGTCTTCCAAAGATGCAACATAGAGAGATTTAGGCATTTAAAAACCAACAGGCCTAATATGGGGTTTAAAAGTCAGCTACCAACCATATGTTCTATTAACATAATGATTTATTGTGTCATCTTCCATCTGACTTCCGGCCCTTGGATGCTCAATCCAAAGTCACTGCCCCTTCATGAGTCTTCATACTTTTAGTTTGGAACACAAAACTCCCTGATTTTCAGGGCTTCCCAAACATGGCTAGAGGTCTAGATTTTTGGCTCTGGCCAAATCCCTCCCTCTTGGCTGAGCCACTACCCTTTCTAGAAGAGAGGTGCCAAGGAATTTACTAATCCTAGCTCACTGCTGCCACCTTCTGGTCTTGAGTATTGGTTCTGACTCCCCCACCCCACCCCCATCCATCCAACATGGGCTTTAGCCCTTAAAATCTGTTGTTTGTTAAACTTGGATAAAGAAAAAATAATAATTATTATTTGATTTTGAAATTAAAGTTTGATTTTACAACTGATCCACATGCCATGAATTATCTTGATATTTCATTGTATCTAAGGATTATTTTTAAGCTTCTCTATACTGGCATAATGTAGTCATAAAAATAGAGCTTTCTTCCTTGTCTCATCTTGACAGGCAACTACTCTGATGTAAATACTGCTGATTTAATTTTGTAATTATTGTATTATTGTTCTAGTTTAAATTTAAATTCTGTAGCAAAGACATAATCAGCCAAATAGCATCAACACGTCAGTGGGAGGTTATAACAAGGCATGTTGATGTGGCCAAGCAGTTCATGAACTAAGAGTAAAAGCATTAGTATAATGTGCCTCAAATTGGCTCACAGGCTCAAGGCCAAGGGCAGATGTGACGTGGGTGGACAGCTAGTGAAGTTAGTCCAGGCTCCATCCCAAGCTTCCCACTCACTCTATGGACACAGCAGAACATCAATGATAGAACCATGGCTGTTACTACATCTAAAGTGTGGGGAAAAAAATAGGGGAAGATAAGACAAAAAAGCATCAATAATGTCAGAAGGATTCTTAACATTTTCATTCAATAGTTAAACAGTGAAAGTACTTATCTCTTGAAAAATGATGAAAATACAAAAAATACTGTCATTATGACTGTTGGCTTCTTCACCAGAAGTGCAGATCCAAGAGTGCCCAGTCTAAAATCAATGCCGAGCCTAAGTTCTATTTTTTTAGAGGGTTGGGGGGAGGGGCAGAAGGAGAAGGAAAGAGAGAATCTTAAGCAGGATCCATGCCTAGTACAGAGTCCCATACAAGGCTCCATCAAATGACCCTGAGATCATGACCTGAGCAGAAATCTGGAGTCACTCGCTTAAGTGACTAAGTCACCCAGGGGCCCCCAGAGCCTAAGTTCTATCACTGGAAGGTAGAGGCCTGGAGGAGCTCATTTCATTCTCTCACAGGAGGTCACGTTTTGGCCCAATCCTAAGTATATAGGTCAGGGTAAAAGCCACTACTGGTTTTAGGCCCAGTGATTGTTTTTCAAAGTGAAGAGAAAAGAGGATAAAGCAGAGTTCGTAAACTCAGATGTCTAGAAGGACTAGGTTGGTAAGTTAAATTAGAGAAGAAATTTCTTCTGTGCAGTGTAGCTATAAGAAAAAAAGCCTAAGTGTGAGAAAAATGCTAATTGACCTTAAGCCTCAGTGTTTAAGGGACAGTAGAGAGTGATGGGTTCTGTCACCAAGCGAAAAAAAAAAAAAAACCACCAGTTTTACCAGACTGTGTAACCCTAAATTTTGCCATCTAAACATGTAAACCAAGTACACAAGAGGTTTGTTTGTTTGTTTGTTTGTTTGTTTAATTATTAAATTGGTTACTTAGGTGAATTCTCCTGAGCTTTTTTTTGTTTTATTTTTTAAAGCGGGCTCCATACCCAGAATGGAGCCTAGCGTGGGGCTTGAACTCACAACTCTGAGATCAAGACCGGAGCTGAATCAAGTGTCAGATGCTTAACTGCCTGAAACACCCAGGCACCCCACATTCTCCTGATTTTTAGGAGTTGAAAAGTCATGGGACTTTTAAAAATCAGTGTGAGAACCAGGGGGATGCTCAATCCCAAGGAGCAGCCTGAAAATTGGTAACACTTGGAATAAAGTCTGTGTGTTTATAAGCAACATCACCTCAGGGCTTGCTGTTTATTTAGTTCATTCTGTGAGTACTCTTGGATTCCTTCAGCTTCTGAGGGCCTTGCTCTGAAGGTCTGGTGTGATAAAACAGGACTTGACTTGGCACCAATTTAGAATGGGGCACTGGCCTTAGGAAGATTGGTTAGGGTTAAAGTAAAGGAGACAGCATCTGAATTTAACACAATTGTCACTGTATTGGGATTTGCGCCCCAAATCTTACAGTTACAGACGTCACAATTTCCCCCAGAATGCTTCCTGGGCATTTCTTCCTCCTTAACTGAGGTAGAAGTAGTCAGCTGGTAATAAATCATTCATTCCTTCTCAACTGCTAAGTGTTTTTTTTTTTTTTAAGTCTTCTCTTTCATTTTGCATCTATAAAGTATAATGTTTAAATGCTATAAGAGTAAAAACAAATTATTATAAAAAATTGTTTTTCATACCTTGTGTTGATAATAATGTCTACCTATGTCAGGTTTATGATAGGGATTATGATCTGTGACACACACTCATGTTCAAATACATGCCACTGTTGGATTTACACATCTATGCTTGACTACAGGCCATGGAAGCTGGGACACAGATCTCTTGCATTTCTACATGTCATATTAGTGAGGTGGTAACTGTCCTTTGTTGTGAATGGTCTTTTCATAGACGTTTGTCTGGCAAATGACCAGAGACAGAGTACCACCCTCTGAAGGAAAGGCTGAGCATGCTTCTGCCAAAATCAGAGGTTTGTGTTTCCCAAGTTCAACACCACTGCAGTGCAGACATCCGCTGGATCCATTGAGGTCAAAGGACACTGACACAAATATGCTGATACTCACACTGCTGGCTGGATCGTGACTAATGAAGTCCTTTGTACCTGACCCAGAAGCTTGTATCTTCTGTTAGCATCCAGAAGAAGTCCTTTGTGCCTGACCCAGAAGTCTTGTGTCTTCTGTTAGCATCCAGAAAGTTCTTGCTCCCTACTTTGTAGCTTCTAAATGAGGTGAAATCTCAGGTGCTTCACATTCTTGACAATGCCATCCATGCCTGTCGCAGAACACGGGCCACTTATGTGCCCTAGGATATATGCATCCCATTCTCCTGCCTGCTCCTGTTGCCCTGTGAGTTCAGATCTCAGACTTGATTCATTCTTTCTGGTTACTCGATTCTGCTGCTGGTCCAGTTTGCTCTTCCCTTCTCTCTGACCTGGAATCCTGCTGTTGTTTTGCAAGCAGAACTTCGGTGTCCTCTGCCCATTTGCCATACTCTAGGACTCTAATCAATTTTGTTCCCTACTTTTGCTAATTCTGCATGGCAGCGACAGATGGCGTGGCCTGTGGGTCACTACAGATGCTGAGACAGCACTTACTTTTTCAATCTTCCAACAAACCATAGAATAATTTAGTGCCCCAAAATATATATTTATGATGGCTATCATTTGTTTTTAATCCAGATGTCAAGTATGTTCTTCTTGCTTCTAATGACTTGGATGAGGTTGCCTCAGCAAACTTTCTTTTCTTTTTCTTTTTTTTCTTTTTTCTTTTTTTTGCATAAAACCCAAACAGTGTTCTTCCAAAACTTTCTCTAAATCCCCGAAGGTCTTGAGCTCTCAAGTCCTTCTCTGGCTCTGACTTCTCGGCTCTGCTGATATGTTATTTTCTGTTCTGAGTCTTGCAGTTTTTTTGTTTTGTTTTGTTTTGTTTTGTTTGTTTTGTTTTGTTTTGTTTTGTTTTGTTTTAAATCTCTGTCCTGGCCTTAACTCAAACATGAAATGGTTGCCCCTTATCTTGATTTTCACTGAAGGGGGAAAAAAATACCATAAAAGACCAATGTACATGTGTGAAATTTATGAAAGATTTGAAGACCATCTTTCACTGCAACAAAGATAGAAGAGTTAGTAGATTTTTCCATCCTTCCTGTTGTAGAGTGGATATTTAACACATGCTAGTAAATGTGATGCCTATTCTCAATGCATGTCACCCATAGGGTGTATTTCTCCTGAGTATGCTGGGCCCCAGGACATCATCAACTGCATCGTTCAGGTTATTTTGTCTGCAACTCCTTGTTGCCTTCAGCCAATGGAAGAAACAAGACAGAAATTAGAGCACCGTAGGAGGGCATAGGGCAGACTAGTTATTCCCCTGCTTCCTGTCTACCTCACCGTGGTCTAGCAGAAGCTGTGTTATTCTAACAAAGCCCACAGGTTCTGTCCAGGGGCCTTCTCATACAGTCTCTGGCCCTTTTAAGCTTATTGCTGCTGCTATGCCTGGTGCTTCACCATTCCCTATTGATTCCCCAGCCCAAAGTTCTAGAAATTGTCCCTTCATTAAACCACCTTCAACTTTGTGAGCATATCATCCCTTTCTTTCTGGTAACCTACCTCAAATATCAAATTACTGACAGTGTCTTATTTCTAATCCCAATTTCCTAGCGAAGAAGCGGAAGCTCAGCGACAGCAAGTGACTTGCCTAAAATCACTCAACCCCTAATGGGAAGATCCAGGATATAACGACAAATGAATTGTTCTCAAAGTCTGCACTGTTTTTCATGTCAGGCTGCTTCTCAGAGAGTGTTTTATAATTCAGTTGATGACTTTCACTAATGGACACACTGTAAGAGCAAGCATGCATTAAAATATTTTTCCAAGCATTGTTCTATTGTTTATGCAAAATTCTGGATGTTTAAAAGTTGAAAAACAGTAAGAGGTCTATATAAAGTTCTTGCAGTCGTGAAAGATCTATATGGCTTATACTGAAGAAAGAAAGACAAACAAGAAAAAGTTTTAAAAATATTGTCCAGATGTCATTCAATTATTGTTTTGTATTTTCCCATAAGGCATTTATTTCTTAGTCTGAAGGAGGCAGAATCTAAAGGCAGGATTCTGGGCGCCTGGGTGGCTCAGTGGGTTAAGCCTCTGCCTTCAGCTCAGGTCATGATCTCAGGGTCCTGGGATCGAGGCCCGCATCGGGCTCTCTGCTCAGCGGGGAGCCTGCTTTCTCCTCTCTCTCTCTATGCCTGCCTCTCTGCATACTTGTGATCTCTCTCTCTGTTTCAAATAAATAAATAAAAAATAAAATCTTTAAAAAAAAAAATAAAGGCAGGATTCTGTATAGCTTTCTCAGTTAATTAACAAAGAAAAACAAAAGCCTGTTATTCATAATTATCTCTATCTGTCCATCACATTACCAAGAAAAGTTTAGAGACAAGTCTCAAAAATTTAAAGTAAGAACAACAAGCACTAGAGTGTCAGTAAAAGATATTCATGAGGTTGATTTTAAATTTGTTTTTGTTAGAAACTGCCATGGAAGTCTTGGATAACCTCCCCAAAAAAAAATCAAGGTTGATTTCAGTGGGGTGAAATGAAACTTGGTCTCATTAGTAGTTCAGGAATGCAGACTAGATATCTATTCTCTGCACAACTACTGAATAGATAAATATCTTTTCTGACAGTCTGACAGATACTACAAACATCTAATGGAAATGTGTAAAATTAAAATCAGTTCCAGGGGCGCCTGGGTGGCTCAGTGGGTTAAGCCGCTGCCTTCGGCTCAGGTCATGATCCCAGGTCCTGGGTTCAAGCCCCACATCGGGCCTTCTGCTCAGCAGGGAGCCTGCTTCCTCCTCTCTCTCTGCCTGCCTCTCTGCCTACTTGTGATTTCTCTCTGTCAAATAAATAAATAAAATCTTTTAAAAAAAATAAAATAATAAAATAAAATAAAATCAGTTCCAGTTTTCTCAATTACATGCAGTGTATCCCTCACTATATTAATGTTCTTGCTTTTCTCTAACTCCTGTGACTATTTACTCAAAATGATTTTTAAAAGAGATTTAGTTAATAATTTGACCACTTTCATAAGAAATTTTATTGTATCCCTTTTTTGTCCCTTTGCATATATTGCATGAAAATATTGTTTCCTAACATACTTAATGGCAAAAACAACTCCTTCTTTTTGGGTGGTAGTACCAATTACCAGCGTATATATATTCCAATACACACGTATACCTGTGAAAAATTTACCTCGCTAGAATGATTCTAAGAGCAGCCCTGGTTAATCAGTTTTTTATGGATGAGAGTGATTTTTATCTATTTTTTGGAAGGGTTTTATTCACAGCCCTTGACTTTCAGATATTTATTTTCAATAAATGTATTTTAAGACATTTTGGAGAAAACAGAAATTTAAGGCTTAATAATTGCATTTTGTCTAAACTTTTTGCCACATCTGATGAGGTGTGTGTAAACCAAAATGTTCAACAGTAACAATAATGAAAACATTTTCAATAATAAATGGCCAAAGACATGACAAATACAGGGAACACAAGAAGGTCATTTTAAGTAACATTAAAGAACTATAAAGTATCTGTGCCAGGAGACAAGGACCCCAAACAAAGAAACTACCCAGCTCTTTAAGCACAATCCCTGGGACTAGAGTGAGTCATACCCAGATCTATACTGAAGCCCCACTTACCTGCCCAGCACACATTATCCTGACTTCAAGCAACTAAACTTCCTAGTGGGGCTCAGCAAGACTGAGGCGCTATCAGGTCAATGTGACAGGAAGCAAAAAACACTCATTTTCAAAAAGGACAACTCAGCTCCCTCTTTTCTAGCTTTGATGTTCCTCATAGAACTAAAGGTTGGGCTGTTCCAAACAAGTACCTGCATACCGCACCTCTGAATCACGTCTCTGGCTATAGTCATCACTGCTGCTTTCCACTTACAGCATGATATGGTCCTTCCTGTTCTTTCCACACTGTGAATAGATAGCATCTATGTGCCCTTGCATAGAATAATGTGTGCGAGAGTGACTACCAATGTGCATATGTGTATAGAGGTCTTCCTATGGTGTGCGCGTGTGTGTATCCGCGTGTGTGTGTATGTGAGTGTGTAGATAGATACATAGGAAAACCTTTAGAAAATTTGAAAAATATGAGTACATTTTAACAAGTTTTCAGAACTAGAGTATGCTTTAGCTTCGGCTTATTTTTTCTTTTTTTAATTGGGTTCTGTTAGTCACCATGCAGTACATCATTAGTTTTGACGTAGTGTCCCATGATTCATTGTTTACATATAACACCCAGTGCTCCATGCAGTCCATGCCCTCCTAATACCCATCACCAGGCTCACCCATCCTCCCAACACCTCCCTTCTAAAACCCTCAGTTTGCTTCCTGGAGTCCACAGTCTCTCATGCTTAGCTTTGGATTCTATACAATTTTTTTTCTCCTAATTAAGATGTATAAGCCCTATGAAACCAATCCTTCATTTTTATTTCATTGTTCATGTCAAATTCATTTTCTACCTCCTGACTCTCATTTCATTCCTCCCTAGTGAGGAGATGCATCTTGGAGTTCTATTTTTTCCCTCAGGAAATTAAGTTCTTTCATATATTTCTAAGTAATAATCACTGCTATAAAATTGGGAAATCAAATAAGAGAACAGAACACAGAACATAAACAACTTTCCTCCTAAAATGACATTATTGAATAAACTATGAAGTATAATTTGTTAAATATTTCTTTAGACCTCACTGTCACTATGAAAAGAGGTTTAGCACATATTATACTTGAGAAAACTGTCAGAATGTTTCTCAGGATTCCAAAGCAATATTTAATAAAGTCTATAGAGGTATTTTATAGAAAGTCAATATTAAAAAATCATCTGTTGTACTATGGAAAGAGTCTAGATACCCATCAATGAGTGGATGGATAAAAAAGTCGTGGTATACATATACAATGGAGTATTATGCAGCCATCAAAAATGAAATTTTGCCATTTGCAATGACATGGATGGAACTGGATGGTATTATGCTAAACAAAATAAGTCAATCAGAGAAAGATAATTATCATATGATCTCACTGACATGAGGAATTTGAGAAATAAGACAGCAGACTGTAGAGGAAGGGAGGGATGTTAATACATGTTAATTAAAAAAGTCATCTTTCATATTTTATTGCAAGTCGAAGAAATAAAAAATAGATACACATGTGACTGAAGTTAGAGCTTTTTATATAAAAGGTAAAAGCACACTTACACATTTTAAACAAATGTAATTAATTATTTGAATTCCATCCTGAACAAGAATATTCTCTGAGATTTACTGACACTCTTCTGCTTTAAAAGTTGAAAATGGGGACGCCTGGGTGGCTCAGTTGGTTAAGCGGCTGCCTTCGGCTCAGGTCATGATCCCAGCGTCCTGGGATCGAGTCCCACATCGGGCTCCTTGCTCAGCAGGGAGCCTGCTTCTCCCTCTGCCTCTGCCTGCCATTCTATCTGCCTGTGCTCACTCTTGCTCTCTCTCTCTGACAAATAAATAAAATCTTTAAAAAAAAGAAAGTTGAAAATGTTTCTTAAAATTTCAGAAAGAGATCCTTGAGATCAGCAAGTCTCTTAGCTTCTTAGGTTCTGAAATTTTTGCTCAGTTGAAATCTTACCAAGAGCCATAAACAAATGAAAATATATCTGTTCTATCTGAAGTGGGAATTGGGTACTTACAATACTGTCAAATACACTCTAATCTCCTGAAGTTTCAAAAAATAAAACAAAGACAAGCAAAACCCTCAGATTTAAAAGTTCTTTTTGAAATCCATGGATCCAGACCAGCTTCCTGATATGATCTCAGAGAAGATACCAACTCCATAGAATATAAGTCTAAAGCCAATTAATATATAAGTCTAAATAATATAAGTCTAAAGTCTAATTAATATAAAGGTCAGAACTACAGGCTCATTTTTTAAAATTCCCTTTCCAACATTTCCTGTTCTTATTTAATTAACTTTATTTTCCTATTTAAATTTCAATTCTCTACTAATACATACTGTATGGGTGCTCATTTGTTTAAAAATATAGGTAACAATATTGTCCATGAATAAATGTGATTTTGTTATACTACAACACAACTTTACATAGCAGAAAAGTGCATTAAGGAGTTCAAAGACAAATCCAGTAGCAAAATGAATCACAATCTTGGTACCTACCTTTCATCTCCATCTTTTCCCCTCTATGACCTTGATAATAAATTTTCTGGAATATTTGCAGCCCCTGGGGCAGCTCTAGGATTTCTAATTAATAGTCATCAGGTTGGCAATTTATTGGGAAGTCATGGTGTGAGTGGCTTAGAAGATGTTTTATCAGGGCACCTGGGTGGCTCAACTGGTTAGGCATCTTCCTTTGGCTCAATCTTTGGCTCAGGTCATCATCCTGGATTCCCAGGATCAAACCCCGCATTGCACTGCATCACATCGAGCTCCCTGCTCAACCGGGAGTCTACTTCTCCCTCTCCCTTGCTCCTCCCTGGCTTATGCTTGCTCTCTCTCACTCACTGTCTCTCAGACAAATAAACAAAATATTTAAAAATATTTTATTATTTTAGATTTTAGTTATATTAGGGAAGGCTTGAAGGGAAGATTGATGAAGACAATGGGGGTGCCAATCCTTAGTGATTCAACCATCTAACCCTCTAACCTCCTTCAATCATGCAATCCTCAATTGTTAGTCTTCATAGAAATCTTTCTCTTGGACTTAAAAAAAAAACACAAAAAAACTATTTCCAATTCTACATTGTTTACCTTAACCCTTGACTAGTTGACCCCCAATATGTCTTTCTTTGAAAACTTTACACAATGGGATCAGGCACCTCTCTCCTACAAAAGCAAGATCATTATTCTCAATTGCTGACATACTAATTTATTCACCTGTGCAGCCTTCCTGAAACTTCTTTTCACTGACATCACTTCCTTTCAAAACTCTCCAAAACAAAACCACCATTCTGTGTCTTTCAATAACAAAGAAAATAATCCAGAACACATTTTTCATTATGATATATTTTTTAAAAAATGCATGTGTACTTTAAATGATTATTTTCAAGAAAACAGCCACCCCTCAACTTAAGACAGAAAACATTGCCAGAAGGTCTCCATATATCCCTCCTGATGCACAAGCTCACACTGAGAGGTAGCCATGGAAACTCATTAATGTTCTTAAACCACTTCAAAGTGCATTTATGGCTTCAGAATTTTTGGACCATATAATTTAAGCTGCAGATTCAAGAGAGAGTTGTCTTGTGGTTACATTTTGGTCATTTTTTCCTTTTTTACCTTGTAGTCACATACAGGTGAACTCAGGGCTTATTTTATCACTCTGTCACTCTTTCTAAGGAGGTTTTTGATGCTTTTTTTCCCTCATGTCTTATCCACATGTTTTTCCAATTTCTTTTTATGGAAGAACTGATCTGAACAACTTAGCCAACTGTATTCCAAAAAGAGTAAACCATTATCTATCTCTCAATTATTCTTCCTTGATGACATCTACTCCTGACACTGACATCCTGTCAATTTTTTTAGTTAGGGTCTCATGGAAGGTGGGGTCATCTATAATTCTAACAACGATTGAAAATATTGACAGTCACTGTAAAGAATTTGATACTGACCAAGTGAAAAGATTGCTGGTCTGTGTAAAGAAAATTGAATACAGCATTTCAATTTATTTTGAAACCAAACAGTAAGGATTTCCTCCAGCAACTCCAGGAGGATTGCCTCCAGCTGGCAACTCAGAAATGGAAGCCTGAAGTTCAAAGGCATATTTTACCCAGGGCAGATTAACAAGTATGTTGTATTAGAAAAACAAAGTATTAAGCAATAAGAATATCATTAATATGCAGGTCTGTGTTAGTAAGGTTGGAAGGTAAAATTCAAAAGGAACTGACAGTCTGTGAATAGGAAGGATTCAAAAGCCAAATATCAAAGAGAAAATTTAATAATGATGTGTATGAGAAATATTGGAGGAAAAAGGAATTTTTTCTTAAAAGCTCAGAATGTAGATCCATTTTTAACAAGGTACAAAAGGTGAGTTGTTCCTGGTGTGACTGAATGAAGAAGTATGTAAAGAAGGCTGAAGTTCTATGAAGGCATTTGGATGGTTTTTTGAATGCTAAATTTTTTCCTAAGAAAATCATAATCAATAATTATTATTTTTAAGTTTTCAACTGTCTCCTTGTCATGGTTACTTTTATGTTCAACTGGCCCCAAACTGTCCAGATTAAACATTATTTCTGGGGTGTCTATTAGAGGATTTCTGGATGGAACAGGTATTTGAATCAGTGCACTCTCCAGTGCAGGCAGACATCAGCCATCTGTTGAGGCCCTGCACTGAACAAAAGGCAGCAGGAGGAATTTGCCCCTTTTTTCCCTTTTTATTTTTCCTATCTCACTGCTTAGGCTGAGATACCTCATCTCCCCTTCTCCAGCCTTTGAACTGGGATTTATGCCGTCAACTTCCCTGGTTCTCAGGCCTCAGACCTGGACTGAGTAACACCACCAGCTTTTCTGGGTCTCCAGTTTTCACACCATAGGTGATGGGACTTCTTAGTGTCCACAATGACACAAGCCAATTGTTCATAATACATAAATACATATATTCTTCAATTTCTCTAGTGAACCCTGATTAAAATACTTTTTGTATACCGTAAGTTCAATTTTTAAAAGAACTCTTTAGCCTCAGCAGAATACTGTTTTTTACTACTCACCCTTTTTGACATTTACTCAAAATTTAATTTTTCACCTCTACCTTAGGCTGTGTGGTATATACAACCACCATGCAGGTATCTCAGTTATATGAATCTTTCCAATGTCTCCTCAAAGTTTATTCGATTGAATTCTGTCATTGTTTTATAAAATGAGACAAACATATATGAAATACACGCCTTGTGTGTGGAAAGCTGGGTCATTTCTATTGGCATATGGATAGACTTTGTAAAAATTTTAATTTTTGTTTATTTAAGGTATATTATCAAAAAAATAACTTGTACATCACCTCAAATCCAGTATTTTATTACTTATGTATTTATGAATTTAAATACAAATAATGAGTCTATTTAAATACAAATATTAACTAACAATATTATGGTTCAAATGTAGTTAAGCAAAAATTATGAAAGCAGTAAATGACTGAGTTAAGTGTGATATTGAATTGTGTCATAGTGCCTCCTAAAAAGTCATTCTTGCTCAAATCTATGTCTGTTCCAAACTTAGAACATTTTATAATATATGAAATACAGAGAATATATATGATTCCCATGAAAAACGCACATCCTGTGAGGATTATTACAAAGAAGATGAGAAAAGTTCATACACTTTTGTGTACATAAAGTTCATACACTAACAGTGTATGAACTTTAACCAAACTATTCTTGTTTATTCTCTTCTTGCATCTAAAGTTTTGAAATGCCAGAAATAGAAGTTTAAGAGTTTCCATAGGAAGAGAAGTAGAAAATTACACATGGGGTAACTACGTGTGTATGACGTACTTATATAGCCACGTGTCCAATTTTGAATAAAGACCAAGGTTAAAAGACAAAATAAATTAACCTGTTTTATTTTTTTATCCCTAGGAACAGAAAAAAAAGAATCCTTCTACTTGTTATTATATGTTACTACACATTTAGGATAGTGCTTTTTCCTTTTCAAACTATTCTATCATATAGTATCTCAGTGAAGACAGTATAGTAGAAGGATAACAGACACGGACTTTGAAGCCTGACAGCTACATTCTTGGAGTAAATTTGTGAAGTCAAACTGCTTAGCTTGTTTCCTCATTAACTCCACAAAAGAACTAATAATAGTATCTTCTTCTAGCACTATTGAGAGAATGAAATATGACAATATATAAGGTGTTATGTGCATTTTGTTCATTATTTGTATGTTCCTTTATCCCTTTACTGTTTCCCTCAGTATAGATTTATTCTGCACCTACAACGTGCCGGGTACTCTCCTAGTCTTTGGGAATGAATAGTGAGCAATAAAGAAAATAAACACCAATTATTATCTTGTGAAGACTTAAATCTCCTGTGGGGAGAGAGATAATTAAAAAAAAAATAAAATAACTAGATAGGGGTGCCTGGGTGGCTCAGTCTGTTAAGTGTCTTGTCTTGTGAGTTTAAGTCCTATGTCGGGCTCCATGCTGGGTGTGGAACCTACTTAAACAAAACAAACAAACAAACAAATAAACAAATAGAAAAACCTAGATCATCATATTGTGGGATAAAAGGTGATAGATATCAGGGAGAAAATAAATCAGATAAGGGAATAAGGAGTACAGGGCATAGAGAGTTGGACCGTTTAATAGGGTACTTAGAAGTGGCCTCACAAGAAGAGGAGAACTGAGCAGAGACTTCAAAAAGGTGAGAACCATGGGGAACTCTATGAGAAGAACATCTCAGGCAAAGGAGAGGCAGGTGAAAAGGCCCGAGGTTGGAGAATGGCTCAGCTGCTGAAGAAGATGATAGAGAGGGTGTAGAAGGAAATAAAGGCCCAGGGACCAACAGAGGACCAGCACAAGACAAGTTTTGTTGCTAGGCCATTGTAAGGATTGGCTTTTACTTTGAATGAGGTGGGAAACTGATGGAGGGTGAGCATAAGAACAACATGATTTGATTCATATTTTTTAAAGATTTTATTTATTATTTATTTGACAGAGCTCCCAAGTAGGCAGAGAGGCAGGCAGAGAGAGAAGAAGGGAAGCAGGCTCCCTGCTGAGCAGAGAGCCCGATGTGGGGCTCGATCCCAGGACCCTGGGATCATGACCTGAGCTGAAGGCAGAGGCTTTAACCCACTGAGCCACCCAGGCGCCCCATTTGATTCATATTTTTAAAGGATTATTTTGAAAGGGGATGTAGGTAAGGGTGTAAGAAGGGAAACCAGTGAAAGTCCTAATGCAAGAACACAAGAGGTAAGGTTGCTTGTATCAGAATAACAGCAATAAAGGTGGCAAAAAAAAAAAAGTCAGAATATATTTTAATAGTAAGCAACATAATTTGCTGACTGATTTTATGCAAACTATGATACAAAACAAGAAAGAGAAGCATGAAGAATGATTGCCCCATATTCTCTGAGGCTAGCATAATAATATTATTTTTTAATTGATTTATTTGACCGAGAGAGTGCATGTGCATACATGAATGAAGGAGAGGCAGAGGGAGAGACTCTCAAGCAGATCCCCCACTGAGCACAGAGCCTGATACCTGGGGGTTGATTGATCCCACAACCCTAAGGTCATGATTTTAGCTGAAATCAAGAGTCAGATGTTTTACTGACTGAGTCACCCAGGCGCCCCTCACATAATAATATCAGTAACCTACAATCTCTACTTATAAGTGAAGAAACAGTCTCTAAGTAGATTAGAGACTTGATCAAGTCTTGATCAAGATCAAGACTTGATCAACAAATATTTTGTGGTACAACTAGAATCCAGGCATCTAGACTCAGAATCTCCATTTCTTACCTCTATACTCACATTGTTTCTCAGTACAATGTTTATGCTATTTAACCTTAAATTACAAGCATTTTGCCTAAAACAATCATAGGAAATCAGAATTTCTGGAATTCAGCTGAGTAACAGCTGCCTTGTGGAGTTTATTGTTTTTGCATGAGAGAGTGTAGGATTATCAAAGGGTTCACATATCTGATAAGATGCAAGTTCATAACTTACAACGCATTTGCTCAGATGCTAAGGCTGAGCAGTGACTGTTATGATAACGTGTGAATAAAACTAATCCTTTCTTGAATGAAAAGAACAATTCTGAGTGCAAACGCATTCATTTTTCTCTTCACTTTTTATAAGCTCTGTGACCATGTGAAACAAATGAAAAGGGCTGTGGAAACTCTGAGACAACTCTATTAACGTAGCTGTGTGAACCTTCCTACTAATGGCTCCCTACCCAGCTCCTTCTCTCTTAGTGGGTAAAATTTCTCATTTAATACAAGAAAGCAATTTGTCCTAAGAGTCCTTGAATTAAACCTTCAGAATAAGGGGAAGTTCGGGCACTATTTGAAGAGTCTTCAAAGCAGTGCAAGCTGGCTATCGGTCTACAATAGTTGATGTGGCAATACGTTCCCAAGGGTTCTCTCCTGTGGTGACCTTTGATTGTAGGAGGCATTCAGACTTTGAGGATGACATACTAGAGTCATAAGCATCCTAGAAGGATATAGGGGCAAGTTTTTTGACAGCAAACTGCTTCCACCTGGTCTAGTTAATGATCAATTGGCTGTACCCACTTCAGGCTTTCCATACTTGAGTTTGGTAAGAAGAATGGTACATTGAAGTGAGTTCCAGGAAAACAGTGAGGTCCAAAATAAAAGAGATCATTTGGACGTATGTCTTTTAAGTTAACCAATAGTGTTTCCTAACCTGGATTTTTCCATATACAACCATTTAGATAATAAAGTCCCAATATATCTGTACTTATAAGACAACCTTGTGCAGCCTACTACGAACACTTAGATTCTGACCATGGAAAACATATCAAGAAGGAGAAGTAACAACTCTTTGGTGGTAAGAATGAGAAAATAGCAGAGAAGTATGAGATTGGTTTTCATACAGGGTTTATGAAGATCTATCACAATTTATGGTTGTGCTTGGTCCACACCTGTTTTGAAGACAATTTAGATGGCTGCAAAGTGAACACGG
This sequence comes from Lutra lutra, assembly GCF_902655055.1. Classification (NCBI taxonomy): domain Eukaryota; kingdom Metazoa; phylum Chordata; class Mammalia; order Carnivora; family Mustelidae; genus Lutra; species Lutra lutra. The sequence continues at coordinate 76,436,089 of NC_062279.1, read as the reverse complement.
ATTGCCAGGAATAATGAATATAAAACTTAAAGCTGCTTACAGAACACTAGTGATCAAAATTAGATTGCCAGAAGAAATACAGGTTTCTCAGTTCAATCTGAATTTCAGGCAGACAAGAAATCATTTTCAGTACAAATGTGTTGTAAAGATTGGAATGTTCAATTCGTTTAGTATTGTATATTTTAGTATTATTTAGTATTGCATAGCATTTACTATTCTTTTTATCACATACTTTTATATTTAAGTATGTCCTAAATATTGTATGGAGCATACTCAAACTAAAAAATTATTTCTATATGAAATTCAAATTTAGCTGAGTACTTTGTCTTTTTATTTGCTAAATTTGGCAAACCTGGATGGAACGAGGGCATTCAGGATAAGCCAACAAGGTTTTTAGGAGAATACATTTTCCAAAAGTTTGAGAACCTTGATTCTAGTCTCAATATTGCCTCTAATCAGGTGTGTGATGCTAAGCATGCCATTTAATCACTCTGAATATCAGTTATCTTAGCTATCAGATCCTTTGAAGTCCTATTACTTTCAGTTTTATGATTATATATATTCAAAAGCTAAAATATTCTGATATGACATATGAAAGCCTTCTGTCTGGATTATCAAACTAAACACCACTAACTAGCACTAACTGAGCACTTATAGGAATGGAACAGAGCATTGTGTTTATAACCACTTAACTCCTACCTAAACTAATAGCATAACATCAGTGGAATTATCCCCCATTTTGCAGATGAAAAAACTCTACTTCAAAATTTAAATAACTTGGATTGAGAACATAAAGCTACTAAATGGCACATCCAGGATATAAACCAAGATCTTTACAACACGAAAGCTAATGCTCTGCAACACTATACTAAATTCTTTCTAGTAATACTTAAATTAGACCATTTGACTATTTCAGTCTTCTATGTTGTAAATGTACAGTCAACCAATATTGGAGGTATTATTTTCATGAAAAAGAAAAACAAATACAAGGTAGTGATTTTTACCATGTGTATAAACAGAAGATATAGATCAGTTGCCATTTTTGCCAGCTTGCCTCACAAAGTTACAGCAGCCTTCTTTCCCTTGGTAAATGCATTTCTTGAGAATCCTCACTTAAAAAAAAAAATGAGCAGCCAGTTGACAGAGCAAAAACTAGTCTGGCAAAGCATCTTTTGAAAGAACACAGAGGGGCACCTAGGTGGCTCAGTGGGTTAAGCATCTGCCTTTGGCTCAGGTCATGAACCTAGGGTGCTGGGATGGAGCCCCGCATCAGGCTCCCGGCTCAGCAGGGAACCTGCTTCTCCCTCTATCTCTGCCTGCTGCTTGTGTTCCCTCTTTCACTGTGTCTCTCTCTGTCAAATAAATAAAATCTTTTTTAAAAAATGAAAGGCCATAGATTCACAATTTGAATCAATAAAAATACAGTATGCACTGTGGTGCCTGCTGATTTGCAGTGTGGCTGGAGGATGGGAAATGTAAAATGGATATTAGGAAATGTACTCAATTTTGTTTGGTGATAAACCCATTAATGGTAACATAAGTCACAGGATGCCAAGTCATTGCAAATTAAAAGCAATTTTTCTCAATCTTCTAAGCATCATGAATAATTATTGTTTGATTAATTGCTACATCTATAAGATGACAAACTAAGAAAATATTCCAAAAACAGCATGCTATCTTAGATTATAATATAAATTAGTTTATGATGTCACTAAAATGTCAACACAACTTGCTGAGTCTATAACATTAAATTTAAAAAGATGTAAAACCTTACAAACATGCTATGGCTCTTTCTGGTATGAGAAGAATATAATCAGACATGTAGCAAATGAGAAAGAAAATCATAACATTTGAGGTGAGTCTGATCCAATTCTGCTTTAAGTGAATGGAGGCACAGGGAATGAGGGGTGGGTTTCCAGCAAGAGGGAGGCTAACAAGGAAAATGCTGCTGCTTGTTGAGAGAGGAAACAAGGTTCGCATTCATCCTCTGCCACTGTGTGCTGTCAGGAACCAAGGAAAAGAATTGACAAACTGACCAACGCCATCCATCTTGGCATCTGATTAAGGAAGTTTAACTTCATGGGAAGGATTTATAATGTGCCAAGAATATAGGGAAATGAAAGGGGGTACAAATACATCAAAACTGGCTCCTCACAAATATGGCTGCTGTGAAGGAAACAGCATTCTTTGTGGCTCACCTACTACCACCTGCTCTAACACATTTCTAATCCATTTTAAGAGCTTCTCTGTGTTTTCAAGCAACTCCATAGCTCATGCTCCTTTGTGACCAGGAGGAAGTTAAATCAGTCCATTGCACTGGGCATAAGGAAGGTGTAAATGAGCTATTTACTTGAACAGACTGTCCAAACACAAAACCAGGGATCTTCGTTACCTCATTGTGCCTTTACTTTCAGTTTTATGATGTATATATACTCATTGCATACTCTGTCATCCAAAGCACTTACTAGTCCACTCTCAAGATTAATAATTCAGGTTATTCAGTGTTGTTTAGCTGCGTAGGGCTGCTGTAACAAATTGCCACAGACTTAGTGGCTTAAAATAACAGACACTTCTCCCACAGTTCTGGAAGCCGTAAGTCTGAAATCAAGGCAGCAGCAGGGCCATGTTCCTTCCAAAGATTTGAGAGGGCATTCTGTTCTTACCTCTTCCAGCTTCTGGCAATGCTAGGCATTCTTTAGCAAGGGGGAGAGAGAGGAAGAAGGAGAGAGAATCTCAAGCAGACTCCACGCAGAGCACATAGCTCTATGTGGGACTCAATCCCATGACTGTAAGATCATGACCTGAACCAATATCAAGAGTCTGACACCTGATTGGGTCACCCAGATGCCCCTCAAAATCCTTAACTTAATCACTTCTGCAAAAGTCATCTCATCACTTGTCCCAGCATGTAACCATTATGGTATCAACACAAACTTCCAAGATATATCTATAATAAATGTCTTGTTTCTGCAGGAAGGTTGGTCTGTGTACCTAGTCCCCATTTTCCAACATCAAACATTCACACACTAATTTAGAAATTATTATAAAGATTACTAAGACAGTAATTAAAATGATGTATTTGTAGATATATTTTACCTACACAAGGTATGAGACACAAGTATGTAGAACAACAAAATTCTGCTTTTAAGTTCCTATTTCTGCAAGAGTGTATGTAAATGATTGGCTATAACAATGAGCAAATTTTTCATTATATAAATAATTATAACCATTTTAAATAAATAAAAATAGATGAGCATATTTACATTTGGGAAGACATAAATCATGAAGAAACATTTAGGTTGCAAATTAGAAACTGTCAACTAAGCCATGCTTTAATTTGTCTTAAAACCAGTCCGGATTTATCTTAATTTTCATTACCCACTAAAACTCTAAATTATGATTACTCAGTCTTTGCAGTAGGCAGTCTTTTTCTCAGTCAGCATTGCTTTTACTAGTTAGTCAACTTATGCAAATCTATTTTAAATTGAAGGGAAAATACACATCAAATTGAAAGGGAGCAAATAAAGGACAGCTTGTTTCTTGCAAATGATTGAGATATTATAAAAACTTCTTTAAGCATTTTATTATTCATTTAAAAGTTTGGGCAAATGTGGAAATGAACACGCTCCTCATTGTATTGTATCATTTCATTTTAACTCTGTAATTCCAAACTGATGTTTCCACTTTTTCCTCCAAAAGCATCCCAAGGGAGATAATCCCTCTTGACTTCTCAGTGAACAAGGAGTAGATCACTTTGATCAAATATAAACAGAGATTGCTTCAAAGATAACTCTGCCATATTCTGAAAAATCTTTAGCTCTCAGTTCCCTCATCTCAAAAAGTAGATAAGACTAAATGACACCAAAGATGACTTAAAATCTAAGCTTCTAAGATATAATTTTTAAGAACAACATACAAGCCTTAGAGGAATGAAGATTACTACTAATAAGAATATATGTTTGCTATTCTTAAGTGAGTTATTTATAATAAGTTATCTAAAACATCATTTCAGTATAATATGTTTGGCATGTGGAAATAATAATGACTGAAAATCATTGAATTATCATTATATCCGAGACAAAGAATGTTAACATTTTGCATCCACTGTCTCATTTAATCCTCATCAAATTATTACCAGGTCAAAATGTAATACTCATATGTGTATAAAAACTTTACATATGGGGGGCATCTGGGTGGCTCGGTGGGTTAAGCCTCTGCCTTCGGCTCAGGTCATGATCCCAGAGTCCTAGGATCGAGCCCCACGTCAGGCTCTCTGCTCAGTGGAGAGCCTGCTTCCTCCTCTCTCTCTCTCTGCCTGCTTCTCTGCCTACTTGTGATCTCTGTCAAATAAATAAATAAAAAATCTTTAAAAAAAAAAACTTTACATATGTCATTGTGTGTGTGTGTGTGTGTGTGTGTGTGTGTGTGTGTGTGTAGAGAGTGGGAAGGAGGAAAACATCAAAAAGAAGAGGAAGGAGAAAGAGTAAGAGTGAAAAATCTGAAAACATAAATAATTTCAACCACTTATGTTTAATTATACAAATAAATCCTTTAGTTATGGGAAAAACACAAAACATGATCAGCTATAATATCATTGACTACTATTATGTGCCATACCTGGAAAATAAGAATATTTCCCTAAGGTTACCCAACTATTTAATTGTGGGGCAGAAAATCAAATGTCAATTTGTTTGGCAGAGAAATCCTGTCACTTCATGACTATGCTATGCAGCTTTTTACTCAATTTCAAGATGGTAGATAGCTGACATATATATTTGTGACTGTATGTAACTTCTTTAAAAAAAACACATGAAAAATCTAGCTAAAAATAAGGTAAAAATTGACAGTAGTATAACTATAAAGTTTAATTTGGTTTCAAATCAATACTACAAATATAGGTTAAATCAATAATAAACTTAATCCTTACTTCAAGTAAGAAATGAGTCCAACAGCTCATGTTCAAGCTGGTATAATAACCCAATCTATTCCAGGAATATCAGATACCTCCTATAAGCAAGCTGGTCTACTTTGTGGGCTTTGCGATTATTTGTGCCATATCTACACTGGATCTAAAAAGACATGATTTTATTCTGATAAGAGCTCTGCATCACGGCTGGGAAATAAATAAATCCCCATAATGCCTCCCTCTGCTCTTGCTTCAATAATGCTCTTAACAGAGCCTGATAAATCATCTTAGCACTAATGACACTTTGGTGGTTTAATTCATATTTTATAGCTATTTATAAACAGGAAGGAATTGCTATCATTTGTCCTGGAATACAGGGGCCAGAAATTTTAGGATCAAAATGCTTTTTCCAGATATGTAGATGGAAAATTAGTATTTAACAAATCATCTATCCTGAACCAAGAAGAGAAAAAATGTACCTCAAGTCAGAAAATGAATTGAAAAGTATCATCATGCAGAGAAAACATATTATTAGGCCAAAATATGTCATGAAGCAGAAACAGATGTGATACACTTCAAATGCTGGAAACATTACATTTTGGAAATATATTTCCCACATAAAGATAATAAAAATTATCTTTAGTAACATCTCAAGGGAGTGTGTTGTGATTATATAGTTGTGGTCGCTCTCCTCAACACACATTGTCATTTTGCCTCATTCCATTTGTTTACAGGTGAAATCAAGCTAAAATGAACATCAAGGGTACAGCCAAGGGGGTGGGAAGAGGATTTCTGTAAAAGAGCCTGAGGGCTATAAAGAAGAACAAATGTTCCCATTTGGCCCTAGAGCAGTGTTTCTTCAACATCAGCACTATTGATATTTTGGTCTGAATACTGCTTTGTTACGCTGCTCTGTCCTGGTCATTGTAAGATGTTTAATATCACCCCAGCTTCTGCCCACTGGATGTTAGTAGCACTCCCTTACTCCTAGCTGTGACAACCAAGAATGTCTATAGTCATTGCCGAATGTCCCCTGATAGTGAACATTGCCTTGGAGGTAAGGAATTCCTGGCTGATTTTAATGGAAATGAGCAGTATATCTAGGTTCGTTATTGATTACTGACTAATGAAACGGAACTGGAAAAGCCAACATCTTAAAGAGGTCCTTTGACTCTTGTCCCTTTCTACTTTTGTCCCCATCCCATCTCCTCCATATCTGATGAAGCCATTGAAGCTTATTCCTGACTTTTGAAAACTAATCTCTATTTATCATATTGATTTAAAATACCAGTTTTTGTGTGTACATATATCTTAAACACTCTTTTCAAACTTTGGTTACTGTATGTCTTTTTGTTGTTTTCTTTGAATTTTTTCCTTGACAACATGTCTAATAAATACTTTGATGGAACTTTCCAGGTAAGAGATTTAAAAATAATAACAAAGGTTAGGAGGAATTAAAATTTTTATAAAACCATGTATTGGGTTTAATTTATTTCAGCATTTCCAACAAGCAGACCAGAGACTTCGTTAAAGTCATAAAGAAAGCAGGTAAAATTAAGAAACACTGCTAATTTTAGTATTTATAAGAGTAACTACTTTAATTTGTATTACAATTTTAATTATTTTGGAGAGATATTATTTATTATTTTATATGCATGATCAATATATTAGGAAAGAAATAAAATTTCTGAGAAATTGAATTAGGTAGATTTTTTTCCCAATGTTAACATGAAAGTAGCTTGACTATTTTCCAAGTCAATAAAGTTACACTGGAGAAATAATTTACAAAATTGTTATTTGTGATAACACTAAGAATGCCAATTTAAAGATATCGAACACGCACGTCATGATTAATTTAGTACTAGTCTTTGAAAAAAAACTTTTATACTGACTGTAAGTTGTATCATAATTGAATTGTAAAATATTATAAAATATGTGCTATGAACATATTCTAGAATTCTAGAATTCACAGATTGACTCTCACTTATATTCAAGAAGAATAAAATGTAGAGTGATCATCTCTTCCCTAGAAACTCAGACTGAATATGTCATGAACTGTTTTTTTCAGTATGTTGTAGAACAAATTAACAAAACTGGACCCTGCAAAGGCCTCCAAAGAGTCAAACAATTTTTCAAACATACCTCCCTCTTACTGTGAATGAAATTCGGTGCTTATCTAACCTTTGAAAGTTTCCCTAGGCACCTGAGAATTAGATCCAGGATTACTCACAGTTAGAACCAACCCTAGAGAGTGAAAACACTAGCAGTTCTCAACAAGGTTTCATTTTAATTTTCTGCCTCAGTTGGGTATGTTGGTAGAGTTTTTATAAATGCAATTTTATTTAAGTGAGCAATGATATTTAAAAAAACATTTTTTGAAAAGATTTTAGAAGATGAAAATAGCTATTTATTATTTATTTTATGTATACTTTCCTTCAAAATATGCCTTACCTCCTCTTTGATGTGTGTTTCCCAGCAGAGTACCTTGTCACTTCATAGTGAAATTGAAGCTATTAGGCTCAATCATTCAACTCCCTCCCATTCATCTTTTAATATACAAATAATTCATCATTACCACATTTTTTTTCTTTTCAGAAAAGGTATAATTTATCTGTCTTATAGATTCATTTTTTTTATACAGGTTTCATACATTTCTTCTTCATTCACACAGTGAGCACTAAGGTAAACTATTTATTTTGGTTAACAATAATGAATCAATATTGGTTCATCGATGGTAACATACCATACAAATACAAAATATTAATAAAAGGGAAAACTGGGGGTGGGTGGGTAGATGTGAACTCTTTGTACTTTATACTCAATTTTTCTGTAAACCTACAATTTCCTTTAAAATACATCTATCTTTTTAAATTAAATTATTGTGAAGAAAAAAAGATGGGGAAAATTATCCTGAGGATTCATTAAAAAAACATACTGCTGAAAAAAAGTTTAATAGAAGAGACAAGGGACATTTTTAGAAAATAAATGCAAAATATAAAATCCAAGGAAGGAGATCAGAAAACTTAAAGGAACGTGAGGGTTCTACAAAAAGGATGTGATTAAAGCCACTAAAGGACAAATTAAAATGCTGTGATGGAAATGAAAAAGCTGAGTTGGGGAAAAACACTCAACCATCAGAATGATATATGAGATTTCAAGAGAAAAATAAAAGAAATGAGGGAGAGTTTCTTTAAATTTCAGCCCTAATGAAGTAACAATAACAAGATTTACCAGTTCGTGTTATAAATGTCAAGTGGCAAAATATATGGAAATATGTTTTAAGACATTTGCAAATGGGCTGCATCAATTCAATCTTTAATGCCTGGTCTGCTGACCTAGACACTGTAAATATTTTCTTTTGCCATGTGGCAAGACATTTAAGGTTTGAAGAAAGAGGCTTCTTGGGGCACCTGGTTGGCTCAGTGGGTTAAAGCCTCTGCCTTCAACTCGGGTCATGATCCCAGAGTCCTGGGATCAAGGCCCGCATCAGGCTCTCTGTTCGGTAGGGAGCCTGCTTCCCCCCACCTCTCTCTCTGCCTGCCTCTCTGCCTACTTGTGATCTCTGCCTACTTAAAATCTTTAATTAAAAGAAAAGAAAGAAAGAGGCTTCTTGTCCTGGGTTGGGTGCTCCTTTAGCAAAGTTCCTGCAGCAGCACATAAAGCTTTTCTAGACTTAAATCCTATAGTACATTTGCCTTCTGTAGTGTCCAACACTAGCATGGTCCAGTGACCATTACCATCCATTAATGGATTCCCTGGCATCCGCCTGAGTGTCATTGGCTCAGCATCTCCCATGAATGCTTCCGTACCATCCCCTTGGACAATTTTGTAGTAAAGTGCTACTGGTTTGGTATCACCCATGAATGGCTTTACCAAGTACCCCTCCAATGGCTTCACAGTGGAGTGTCAATAGCCTACACATCATCTTCTAATAGACTCCTCCAGAAATCCCTTGTATAACTTTATAGTCTCTGTGAATTTCATCATCCTGTGAGTGTCAGCTAGGTACTTCCCAATGAAGTCTAGATTTCAACTCTGAGCTAGGGATGAAGTGCAGGAGGGACTCTGAGATTCACTTCTTCCTTGGGACTCTATCTCAGCCCTAGAATTAGTGGTTGATTATTACTATTTTTTTTTTTTTTAGAATTTTACTTACTCCTTACTAGCCAATCCTTCACTGTTATAACATCTCATTAGAGTTAGAAATTATTTATATTAAACTTTTCCTGTTCAAATCTTTGGGTGGTTTTGACCCTGACTGATCTTTCAGTGATAAACCCTGTGGCTGCCTGGTAAAGCCTACAGAACTCATCTCATAGTACTGTTTCAAAATGCATTAAATAAAGTATATAAAATATAAAAACTATATTAAATACAAAAATAATATAAGATATATACTTTTTAAAAACATTTATTAGAGAGCACACAGGAGCTGGGGGAGGGGGAAGGAGAGAGAGAAGGAGAATCTCAAGCAGACCCCATGCGGAGGTGGAGCCCAGTGCAGGGCTCAATCCCACGACCCTGAGATCATGACCTGAGCCAAAACCAAGAGTCAATGCTTAACCAACTGAGCCACCTAGGTGTCCCTAAAAGATTTTTATAATGTGGTATAGTATTATATGAGATTCTTGATACTACATTAAAGACATACCATAATTTCAAAGTAGTGATGAATATAAATAACATTTCAAGAAATCTTCATCAACTCTAACGTGATAAGAAAATAGCTTTCATTTTTATTGTGATGCTTTGGAAAGACACACTCTGTCTATTTTTCCTTGACTCTCAAACTACTACACTCACAGCACTCTGGCACCAGAGAGGTGGGGCTTTTTCCCACACAAAGCACACCAAGCAACTCTTCTGTGACACTTGCTGGGTGTCCTAAAACTCAATTCAATTCTGACGCTAACTGGATTGAATGCAGACACAATAGGTTAAAGGCTCAATCTGCTCTGAACACCCTCCCACTTCAACTGCCAGTTGCAAGTAGTAGGTCCCCAGGTTGTGCACGACTTCTATCTAACTTGGCTACAGATTGAAGGTTCCCATGCCTACCCTCTTGGATTTATTTGCTAGAATAGCTCACAGACATCAGTGGAACACATACTTATCAGTTTATTGTATGATAAAAGATATGATAAAAGATACAGATGAATAGCCAGATAAAGAGATACATAGGGGTAAGGTCTGAGAGGAACTTGAATTCAGAAGATTCTGTCCCCATAGAGTTAGGGTGTGCCACCCTCCCAGCATGGGAATATGTTCAGTGACCTGGAAGATCTCTGAACCCCTATACTATTGAGATTTTTACGGAGGTTTATCACATGGGCATGGTAAATCATTAACTCCATTTCCAGTCCCCTCTCTTCCCCCTGGAGAAAGCAGGTGGGGCTGAGAGTTCCAAGCTTCTAATCATAGCTTGGTGTTTCTGGTGATCAGCTCCCATTCAAAAGGCACCCAGGAGCCCACTAAGAGTTGCCTCATGGGGGAAAAAATGCATTCCTATCACCCAGGAAATTTCAAGGGATTTATTGAACCAGGGTCAGGAACCAGGGTCAAAGACCAAATATTAGAACAAGATGCTCTTGGAGCTATTATCACTTAGAACATTACAAGGGTATTAGAAGCTTTGTGCTAGAATATGAGAAAATGTTCTAGCACAGTTTAGTTAGTCTCAAAATGAGAGGAGATAACAAATGGGCCTAAAGCACTCTTTCAAGATTGAATAGCTAAAAAATATCCAAAAGTGATAAAAAAGAAATTAGGCTACATATTCAAGTAGTGCTATGAACCCATATAGGATCAATCAAAACAGAACATACAAAACACTTGGGACACCCACATATACTCACACCCACACATGCACACATTTGCACTCCCTTAATAACATCATACATTTTGTCTTAATTATATCATTTATTGAAACCCAAAGACAGAGAAAAATCTGAAAAGTAGTACAAGGAAAAGAAACATATGCTAATTACCTCCGAAGAAGCAGAAGAAATCAAGAAGACAATGGAAAAGAGTTGAGGGAAATTGGAAGGGGAGGTGAACCATGAGAGACTATGGACTCTGAAAAACAATCTGAGGGTTTTGAAGGGGCGGGGGGTGGGAGGTTGGGGGAACCAGGTGGTGGGTGTTAGACAGGGCAGGGATTGCATGGAGCACTGGGTACGGTGCAAAAACAATGAATACTGTTATGCTGAAAAGAAATAATGGAATGGAATATCTTCAATATATTGAAAGATATTAACCTGCCAAATTAACATTCTATATGCAGTAAAGGTATTCTTTATAGAAGATAAAATATAAGGATTTGAGGCAAAGTAAAAAAAAAAATACCAAAAGAACCAGAAATAATAATATATATATACAGACATATAAATATATAAAAACATATACATACATATAAACTTATATGTCATTTTTGCTTGTTTTTGAACTTCACATAAATGGAGTCAAACAAAATGTGCCACTGGCTTTTCCCATTCCACATTAATTCTGTCACATTAGTAGATGGTAATGCTTGTAGCTGTGATTTGTTTCTTCTTATCACCATATACTCTAAGAATGTACTGCAATTTATCTATCCCATTATTCTATTATCTATTCTATTTTAAATGAGATCTTGAATTTTCCTTCCAGTTTTAGGCTCTTGAGAGCATTCTTTTTACTGCCTTTTTGATGTTCATATGGGTGTATTACCATGGAATAAGGAACTGGGAATGAAATCACTGGATTTCATAAAATGAGCTGGAAAATAATGCTTTTCCTCCACTAATCTAATGTCTGAAAGTGTTTGAGTAAAATTGATATTACTTCTCCCTAAATGTTTTATAGAATTTATGGATGAAACCGTCTGGTTCTAGAGCTTTCTTCAAGGCAAGATTTTTAATTACAGATTAAATCTATGTAATACTTTTCTCACATTTTTCCTAAAGTGTGACACATGTAGACAAAAGTGCATATTTCCTTAGCATGCAATGGTAAAATCAATAAGGACATGTAAGGAGTTTGATTTCATTCTAAATAGAATAGAATTAAGTGGAAAGACTCTGAATAAGTCCAATAATCTCTTAGGCTTTCTTATTAGTACCATTTAAGATAGTTACTTGATATACAGGGCTGTGTAGGGTTATATTATGTATCAATGATCATAACACCTACTAAATGATAGTATTACTAATGTTCTCTGGTTTGGCATAAGGGTGACTAGTGGATATCATCTTTGTTTAGAATAAAAATATTTTTTTTTCTGAAGTCATAGTATCATTACTTAATCTTTTACATGTTAGAATGACGTATTTTTAGTGCCACTAATACAGCTTGACATTCTGCTTCATTTACTTCTTTTCACCTCACCTGTGAGCTGGGTAAAGAACACTTTCATAAGGACAGATTACTATTCTGTGCTCTTAAAGGAGTAATTTCTTGAATGGAGGAAGGTACAGCCTGAACAGAAACTGTGAATATTCTAAGAATAAATAAATAATAAATAAAATAAATAAATTTTCACATTAAATATTCTAATAATTTCTAAAAATTTCATGACCTATTTAAAATAGAAGACATATCTTGGTGGATGATAAAAATCAGTAAGAGAAGAGTTGGAAGAAGCATATGCATAAGGTTATAGTATGTGTGGAATTAAGTAGTTAGAATTGAGAACATAGATAAGGAAATTTGCAAAACACATACATACACAGGCAGACACGCACATTTTTGGAAAAGGAGAGGAGATTAAATGGTGTGAACACAGAAATCAACAGCAAGAGACACCATTATCATGTGGCTTGAGAAATCCAAGCTGAGCTTTAATATAAGGAAGAAAGTTGGTTGATAGTGACATGTGAAAGGTAAGTAGCAGAAGTAGCAACTTGACAGAAGAGTTTAGTCATAGATCCTTGAAGGCTTTAATACGAATAAGTGTATATGCAATGCACAAAGTTTAGAAAGTCATAATGTATTCATCCTGATTGCTAAATGAAGCATCCAGCAGCATATTAGAATCTTATGGTTTCTCCTAAGTGATTGAAACCTCAAAATTATTTAATCATAATTTTATTCATATGAGTTAATTTATCCTTGCCATTCTGACTTCAAGATATACAAAATAAGGAACATTACCCAGCGAAAGTAAAAAGTTCTATTTTTAGAAAACTTTCATCTATACTCCAACAGGTGGAAGAAATACAACATACTATATAATACTATTAATTTGATTTCTTTCTGAGAGACAAATTCTCCCAAAATATAGACTCAGATTAAGTTGAAGATGATTCAATTCTCACTAGTTCGGATTTGAATCTCTTGAATCCTGAATGTCTTATCCATTTGGTAGGCCAATTACTACTTTAGATCTCTGTTCTCTTCATAAAATCAGAAAATAAAAAATCCTTACTCATCTAGTAAAAATGTAAGAGCAGATATGTGACATTATAAATTTTAATTAGAGTTTGTGGTGATAACCCCATCTTGGCTTATCCTTAAAATAAAATTTTTGAAGTTTTTTTTTTCTTTTAAGATTTTATTTATTTATTTGACAGAGAGAGAGAGACAACCAGAGAGGGAACACAAGCAGGGGGAGGGGCAGAGAGAGAAACAGGCTTTCCGCTGAGCAAGAAACCTGATGTGGGGCTCGATCCCAGGAGTCCAGGACCATGACCTGAGCCAAAGACAGATGCTTAACATCTGAGCCACCCAGGCACCCCAAATGTCTTCTTTTTTAAAAAAATTATTCTGTCTTTACTCTGACAGTTTCCCTTTTATACCATGTAATGGCACTTCATCTCATCTCAGCCCCACCTTTTATTTCTATCATACCTGTGGTGATCAGTTCACACAAACTTCCACTTACTTCAAACAAATACAACTTGATTTATCTGGATTTGGACCTATTTCAGTTTTGCAGCTTCCAGCCCTCAGGATTTCTCTAATCACGTGGGCACCCACTCTGTACTCACATATATGGGGGAGTTACAGTCCTGGAGTACGCTTGAGTGATGGAGGACAGGGGATAATGGATAAAGCTTCCTCTTTCTTTCTTTCTTTTTTTTTTTTTTTCCTACAGGAAGACAATCCACACATACATTTCACAAGTCTCCGTAGAAGGAAAATCATGCACTAATCATCTTTAGGGTAAACAACCTGATGGTGCATTTCTATATGATTTCTTTCTCTCTCCCTGTTTACTTCCCTATTCCTCAAAGCTACACTCTGGGAGCACATTGCTAAATGAACTACTGGAACACAGCCTTTGATTCAGACTCTTGTTTCTGTGGAACTCAGACACACCAATACCCAGCAGTACAAAACAGCTCATTTTAGGTGGCCATCATCTATGACAGCTTGCAGGCCGTTTGAGCAAACTTATTTTAACAGTTCCTTAATCACTTTACTAAACATTCTCAAGCTTGTCCACCTTTCATGCTTGGTGGTAAAGCTTGGCTCCGTCAATGTTTCTGCTTACATTTGTTTCCTGTATTCTTTACCTTGGTCCCATTTAAAACAAGCAAACAAACAAACAGACAGACAAACAAAAAGACAACTCCCTTTCTTTTTCATTTAAGGTTTCCCAGTAAAGGCACTGGCTTCCTTTCCTGGTATTAAGTTTGCTAATCAAGTGGATGAACCAACCAACTGATCCAACTGGCTTCTCACACACCACCCAAGAGCATGGTTCAGCCACCTCTTCTAATTCAAACTGCATCATACTTATAGACTGTTCTACTCCCCAAAGGATACCCCATGCTAAGAACAAACCATAACCTACTTTTGTTCAAAAGGATAGCAAGAATAAGATTGGATTATTCTGTTTTCCTTTTTTTTCTTCTTCTACTCACAATTTTGAGATATTACACAAAAATGTGGTTAATATAACTACATTTAATTTGAGTATCTTAGCCTCTGCAACCTCTACTCTCAAGTCACATCTACAACTTAAAATCTGAGTATCCAAGATTTTAGGAGGCAAAAATGAAATATCTAATACATATGTAGTAATTGTGACTTGCAAAACTCATTTGCATGTGTAATTTTATTTGATTCTCCCAATGTTATAACCCTAAGAAAGACGGTATAAAACGATAAAATCTCTACTTCACAAATGAAGACATTGAAATTCAGAGAACAGCATTGCATGCACCCACAGTCATCAGGCTGGTAGATATGGAAGCCAGGATTTATGAACTCATCTTGACTTCCTGGTCAAATGCTCCTTCCACATACAGAACAGATGAGTGTTCAACCAGTGTCATCCAATGCCATAGTGTGGTACACAATCAAAACTCACTTCCTCCTCCAAGACAACATACCAAGAAAAATTTATTCATCAGACACTTTCCTCCTGAAGGAAAGGGAGCATGAGACAGAAATAAGTTTAATTTTGTGAACAAGGCTGTCATCTTTATTGATGGTTAAAGGCAGTATTTTAGAATAATCAGAAGCCTATACTCTTTCCAAGAGCTTTGTTTATTGGAGAGTTTCTATGCTATCCTGGTAGTAACAACAAATGCCTGGTGTGTCTGTAATGAGGTTTGCATACATTAGTATGCTTTGCAATTAGAATTGCCCGCAGGTCCTCACAGATGACTTCTGTTCCTTCTCTTTTTCTTGATACGTTTCACTTTCTTGATGAAATCTTTAATAGTGGGCGCCCTTTCCTGAAGCAGGGTTATCAGCACTTAGTGTTTGGCAAGACAGGACAATTGAACCAAAATCAGCGTAGTAGTTAGAGAGACCCCTAACCCCCTTGCCTAGGAGGATAGGAAAAGAATTCAAAGACTGCCAAACAATCTAATTTGCCAGAATGTTTGTAAATAAATTAATTAGTTTCTATGGCATTGTTGAATCATGTGCCTTTGAAGATGAATGAAAACAATTTTTTTTGTAATCAAGAATTTAGCTTGCATAATAATTCTTCCGATACAGGAATAATCCAAAATAAAATTTCCAAAGTCACCATGAAAAAACCCAAGGCATATGCTTTTGGTTTCCAAAATCTTATTATTACTTTTTTTAAAGTGTCAGGGTGCAGCTTCGAGTTTTTTTTAAATTTTATTTTTTATAAACATATATTTTTATCCCCAGGGGTACAGGTCTGTGAATCACCAGGTTTACACACTTCACAGCACTCACCATAGCACATAACCTCCCCAGTCTCCATAATCCCACCCCTTCCCAACCCCCTTCCCCCCATCAACCCACAGTTTGTTTTGGGAGATTAAGAGTCACTTATGGTTTGTCTCCCTCCCAATTCCATCTTTTTTCATTTACTCTTCTCCTACCCCCTTAACCCCCCATGTGACATCTCCTCTCCCTCATATCAGGGAGAGCATATGATAGTTGTCTTTCTCCGATTGACTTATTTCGCTAAGCATGATACCCTCTAGTTCCATCCACGTCGTCGCAAATGGCAAGATTTCATTTCTTTTGATGGCTACATAGTATTCCATTGTGTATATATACCACGTCTTCTTTATCCATTCGTCTGTTGATGGACATCTAGGTTCTTTCCATAGTTTGGCTATTGTAGACACTGCTGCTATAAACATTCGGGTGCATGTGCCCCTTCGGATGACTACGTTTGTATCTTTAGGGTAAATACCCAGCAGTGCAATTGCTGGGTCATAGGGTAGTTCTATTTTCAACATTTTGAGGAACCTCCATGCTGTTTTCCAGAGTGGTTGCACCAGCTTGCATTCCCACCAACAGTGTAGGAGGGTTCCCCTCTCGCCGCATCCTCTCCAGCATCTGTCATTTCCTGACTTGTTAATTTTAGCCATTCTGACTGGTGTGAGGTGATATCTCATTGTGGTTTTGATTTGTATTTCCCTGATGCCGAGTGATATGGAGCACTTTTTCATGTGTCTGTTGGCCATCTGGATGTCTTCTTTACAGAAATGTCTGTTCATGTCCTCTGCCCACTTCTTGATTGGATTATTTGTTCTTTGGGTGTTGAGTTTGCTAAGTTCTTTATAGATTTTGGACACTAGCCCTTTATCTGATATGTCATTTGCAAATATCTTCTCCCATTCTGTCAGTTGTCTTTTGGTTTTGTTCACTGTTTCCTTTGCTGTGCAAAAGCTTTTGATCTTGATAAAGTCCCAATAGTTCATTTTTGCCCTTGCTTCCCTTGCTTTTGGCGATGTTCCTAGGAAGATGTTGCTGCGGCTGAGGTCGAAGAGGTTGCTGCCTGTGTTCTCCTCAAGGATTTTGATGGATTCCTTTCTCACATTGAGATCCTTCATCCATTTTGAGTCTATTTTCGTGTGTGGTGTAAGGAAATGATCCAATTCATTTTTCTGCATGTGGCTGTCCAATTTTCCCAACACCATTTATTGAAGAGGCTGTCTTTTTTCCATTGGACATTCTTTCCTGCTTTGTCGAAGATGAGTTGACCATACAGTTGAGGGTCTATTTCTGGGCTCTCTGTTCTGTTCCATTGATCTATGTGTCTGTTTTTGTGCCAGTACCATGCTGTCTTGATGATGACAGCTTTGTAATAGAGCCTGAAGTCCGGAATTGTGATGCCACCAACTTTGGCTTTCTTTTTCAATATTCCTTTGGCTATTCGAGGTCTTTTCTAGTTCTATATAAATTTTAGGATTATTTGTTCCATTTCTTTGAAAAAAATGGATGGTACTCTGATAGGAATTGCATTAAATGTGTAGATTGCTTTAGGTAGCATAGACATTTTCACAATATTTATTCTTCCAATCCAGGAGCATGGAAGATTTTTCCATTTCTTTGTGTCTTCCTCAATTTCTTTCATGAGTACTTCATAATTTTCTGTGTATAGATTCTTAGTCTCTTTGGTTAAGTTTATTCCTAGGTATCTTATAGTACTGGGTGCAATTGTAAATGGGATTGACTCCTTCTTTTCTCTTTCTTCTGTCTTGTTGTTGGTGTAGAGAAATGCAACTGATTTCTGTGCATTGATTTTATATCCTGACACTTGACTGAATTCCTGTGCAAGTTCTAGCAGTTTTGGAGTGGAGTCTTTTGGGTTTTCCACATATAGTATCATATCATCTGTGAAGAGTGATAGTTTGACTTCTTCTTTGCCGATTTGGATGCCTTTAATTTCCTTTTGTTGTCTGATTGCTGAGGCTAGGACTTCTAGTACTATGTTGAATAGCAGTGGTGATAACGGACATCCCTGCCCTGTTCCTGACCTTAGCAGAAAAGCTTTCAGTTTCTCTCCATTGAGAATGATATTTGCGGTGGGTTTTTCATAGATGGCTTTGATAATATTGAGGTATGTGCCCTCTATCCCTACACTTTGAAGAGTTTTGATCAGGAAGGGATGCTGTACTTTGTCAAATGCTTTTTCAGCATCTATGGAGAGTATCATATGGTTCTTGTTCTTTCTTTTATTAATGTGTTGTTTCACACTGATTGATTTGCAGATGTTGAACCAGCCTTGCAGCCCTGGAATAAATTCCACTTGGTCGTGGTGAATAATCCTTTTAATGTACTGTTGAATCCTATTGGCTAGTATTTTGGTGAGAATTTTTGCATCTGTGTTCATCAAGGATATTGGTCTGTAGTTCTCTTTTTTGATGGGATCCTTGTCTGGTTTGGGGATCAAGGTGATGCTGGCCTCATAAAATGAGTTTGGAAGTTTTCCTTCCATTTCTATTTTTTGGAACAGTTTCAGGAGAATAGGAATTAGTTCTTCTTTAAATGTTTGGTAGAATTCCCCCGGGAAGCCATCTGGCCCTGGGCTTTTGTTTGTTTGGAGATTTTTGATGACTGTTTCAATCTCCTTACTGGTTATGGGTCTGTTGAGGCTTTCTATTTCTTCCTGGTTCAGTTGTGGTAGTTTATATGTCTCTAGGAATGCATCCATTTCTTCCAGATTGTCAAATTTGTTGACGTAGAGTTGCTCATAGTATGTTCTTATAATTGTCTGTATTTCTTTGGTGTTCGTTGTGATCTCTCCTCTTTCATTCATGATTTTATTTATTTGGGTCCTCTCTCTTTTCTTTTTGGTAAGTCTGGCCAGGGGTTTATCAATCTTATTAATTTTTTCAAAGAACCACATCCTAGTTTCGTTGATTTGTTCTATTGTTTTTTGTTTGTTTGTTTGTTTCTATTTCATTGATTTCTGCTCTGATCTTTATGATTTCTCTTCTCCTGCTGGGTTTAGGGTTTCTTTCTTGTTCTTTCTCCAGTTCCTTTAGGTGTAGGGTTAGGTTGTGTACCTGAGACCTTTCTTGTTTCTTGAGAAAGGCTTGTACCGCTATATATTTTCCTCTCAGGACTGCCTTTGTTGTGTCCCACAGATTTTGAACTGTTGTGTTTTCATTATCATTTGTTTCCATGATTTTTTTCAATTCTTCTTTAATTTCCTGGTTGACCCATTCATTCTTTAGAAGGATGCTGTTTAGTCTCCATGTATTTGGGTTCTTTCAAAATTTCCTCTTGTGATTGAGTTCTAGCTTCAGAGCATTGTGGTCTGAAAATATGCAGGGAATGATCCCAATCTTTTGATAACGGTTGAGACCTGATTTAGTACCGAGAATGTGATCTATTCTGGAGAATGTTCCAGGTGCACTAGAGAAGAATGTGTATTCTGTTGTTTTGGGATGAAATGTTCTGAATATATCTGTGATGTCCATCTGGTCCAGTGTGTCATTTAAGGCCTTGATTTCCTTGTTGATCTTTTGCTTGGATGATCTGTCCATTTCAGTGAGGGGAGTGTTAAAGTCCCCTACTATTATTGTATTATTGTCGATATGTTTCTTTGATATTGTTATTAATTGGTTTATATAGTTGGCTGCTCCCACGTTAGGGGCAT
Source organism: Lutra lutra (assembly GCF_902655055.1). NCBI lineage: Eukaryota > Metazoa > Chordata > Mammalia > Carnivora > Mustelidae > Lutra > Lutra lutra. Next base: position 76,416,377 of record NC_062279.1, on the reverse strand, counting down.
AGATATTTAAAATTGTTAGATCTTCTTGTTGGATAGTTCCTTTGAGTATGATATAGTGTCCTTCCTCATCTCTTATTATAGTCCCTGGCTTAAAATCTAATTGATCTGATACAAGGATTGCCACTCCCGCTTTCTTCTGATGGCCATTAGCATGGTAAATTCTTTCCCACCCCCTCACTTTAAATCTGGAGGTGTCTTCGGATAAGATGAGCTTTTTGTAGGCAGCATATAGATAGATTTTGTTTTTTTATCTAATCTGATACCCTGTGTCTTTTGATTTGGGCATTTAGCCCATTAACATTCAGGGTAAGTATTGAGAGATATGAATTTAGTGCCATTGTATTGCCTGTAAGGTGACTGTTATTGTATATTGTCTCTGTTTCTTTCTGATCTACTTCTTTTAGGGTCTCTCTTTGCTTAGAGGACCGCTTTCAATATTTCCTGTAGAGCTGGTTTGGTATTTGCAAATTCTTTCAGTTTTTGTTTGTCCTGGAAGCTTTTAATCTCTCCTTCTATTTTCAATGATAGCCTAACTGGATATAGTATTCTTGGCTGCATGTTTTTCTCGTTTAGTACTCTGAATATATCATGCCAGCTCTTTCTGGCCTGCCAGGTCTCTGTGGATAAGTCTGCTGCCAATCTAATATTTTTACCATTGTACGTTACAGACTTCTTTTCCCGGGCTGCTTTCAGGATCTTCTCTTTGTCACTAAGACTTGTCAATTTTACTATTAGGTGACGGGGTGTGGACCTATTCTTATTGATCTTGAGGGGGGTTCTCTGAACCTCCTGGATTTTGATGCTTGTTCCCTTTGCCATATTGGGGAAATTCTCTCCAATAATTCTCTCCAATATACCTTCTGCTCCCCTCTCTGTTTCCTCTTCTTCTGGAATCCCAATTATTCTAATGTTGTTTCATCTTATGGTGTCACTTATCTCTCGAATTCTCCCCTCGTGATCCAGTAGCTGTTTGTCCCTCTTTTGCTCAGCTTCTTTATTCTCTGTCATTTGGTCTTCTATATCACTAATTCTTTCTTCTGCCTCATTTATCCTAGCAGTCAGAGCCTCCATTTTTGTTTGCACCTCATTAATAGCTTTTTTGATTTCAACTTGGTTAGATTTTAGTTCTTTTATTTCTCCAGAAAGGGCTTTTATATCTCCCGAGAGCGTTTCTCTAATATCTTCCATGCCTTTTTCGAGCCCGGCTAGAACCTTGAGAATCGTCATTCTGAACTCTGGATCTGACATATTACCAATATCTGTATTGATTAGGTAGCCTAGCCTTTGTACCTAACCTTTGGTACTGCCTCTTGTTCTTTTTTTTGTGGTGAATTTTTCTGCCTTGTCATTTTGTCCAGATAAGAGTATATGAAGGAGCAAGTAAAATACTAAAAGGGTGGCAAAAACCCCAGGAAAATATGCTTTAGCCAAATCAGAAGAGATCCCAAATCGTGAGTGGGGAGAAATGGGATAAAAAGAGGTTCAGAAAGAAAGAAAAAAAAATTAAAAAAAGAAAACCAATAAAGAAAAAGTATAAAAAGGAAATATATATATATATATATATATATATATATATATATATATATATTAGATAAACTAGTTAAAAAATGTTAAAAAAGAAAAGGGTAAAAGTTAAAAAAATTTAGCAGAAGAAGAAAAAAAATTGAAAAAGAAAAAAAATTAAATTAACTGCAAGGCTAAAGAATCATGGGGAGAAAGCCATGAGTTCCGTGCTTTGCTTTCTCCTCCTCTGGAATTCTGCCGCTCTCCTTGGTATTGAAACTACACTCCTTGGTAGGTGAACTTGTCCTGGCTGGGTTTCTTGCCTATCTTCTGGGGGAGGGGCCTGCTGTAGTGATTCTCAAGCGTCTTTGCCCCAGGCGGAGTTGCACCGCCCTTACCCGGGGCCGGGCTGAGTAATCGGCTCGGGTTTGCTTTTGGGAGCTTTTGTTCCCTGAGCGCTTTCCGTAGAGTTCTGTAGGGCGGGAATTAAGATGGCGGCCTCCCAGTCTCTGGCCCGGAGGAGCAGAGAGCCCGGGGCCCCACTCCTCAGTGTGCCCCCAGAGAACAGCGCCCAATGACTCCCGCCACCCTGGCCTCCGGCCGCGCTCTGAGCTGACCAAGCCTGCGACCGGTTCAAGGTAACCCCGAGCTGAGAGTCACTCCTCGGCTCTGTCTCTGTAGCTGGCTTCCCCGTTCTAATACCTGTGAGCTCTGCAACACTCAGACACCCCGATCCTTCTGTGACCCTGCGGGACCTGAGGCCACGCTGACCCCACGCAGGCTTCACCCCGGTTAAGCCTCTGGAGTGATGTCCCTCAGCGGAACAGACTTTTAAAAGTCCTGATTTTGTGCTCCGTTGCTCCACCGCTTGCCGGGAGCCAGCCCCTCCCCCCGCGGTCTATCTTCCCGTCACTTTGGATTCACTTCTCCGCCAGTCCTACCTTTCACAAAGAGGTTGATTTTCTGTTTCTAGAGTTGCTGTTCTTCTTCTCTTCGATCTCCTGTTGGATTTGTAGGTGTTTGTAATCTTTAGATAAGCTATCTAGCTGATCTCCCGCTACCTGAAGTAGTCTCAGCCTGCTACTTCTCCGCCATCTTGACTCCTCCTCCGGTTTCCAAAATCTTTATGTACTTTTAATCCTTTTGGCTTCTGGTCAATTTGATTTAATAGGTTGCAAGCTAAAAGTCATCTTTATATACTTTAGTTCTCCATATCTCAACAGTTTAAGACCTATTATTTATTCTTCAAAATGCCTCAAGCCTTTTCTTTTCTTGCCACCTTCACAGACTGCATTCTAATTTACTCCTAACAGCTGGATAGAATAATGTCATGGAGAAGATAAACATATAAGAAAGCCTGAACTAATCTCAGAGGTTATATGAGGGGGGAAATGTAGTAAGAAAAACTGCCAATGGAAAGAATAAAATCTTAGAGAATATATGGTTTTAGGAGATTGGGAGTTTTAAATGACATTAAATACAATTACAAAACACAGGGAAGTGAAATTCTAGAAGACATTGGTTTCTAAAATAAGCCATATTTATCAGTGTTATCACCCTGCTTTCATCGATATCTTTCATGGATAAATTGCCTCCTATAATTCTTCAGTTCATCTGCTTCTAAGTGATATGGAATATGCTAGGATCTTTGGATCCTCTGGGCATATACACTTTGGTGCATCTCCTTTTGTCAATAAGTCTTTTAATTTGAGTCCTTTAATTTGAGTTCTTTTGCCAATAAGTCCTTTAATTTGATATTTATTAGCTTCCATGTCAATAAATCAAGTGTTCTTAAGTTCTTGGATGTCCATACAACGAACAACCCTAGTCTCCCACTGAAAGTGCTTCTGATGCATCAGTGAGATATGTTCTGGTTGGTCTCAGGAGCTGTTTCAACACTATCAGAAGTCACATTGGGTTTTTCCATAAAATTTCCACACATAGCAAACAGGCAAAAACAAATACCAAGATCAGCCTAGAAGGGAAAGCAAAATTGCAAAAGGGTAACTGCCCTAAGGGGAAGAATGGTCAGTCCCACCTTTTAAAACAAACGAACAAATAAACAAACATAGGGTTGATTATTATTTATAAACAAGAGCTTCAGGTCTTCTCTATTTCCTACCCCTTATCACAAGGCAGGAGGAGATATCATCCTCTAGAACTTTATCCTAGTTTTTGTCTAATTTAATCAGCTGACCTTGTTATTAAAAAGATATGAGAGTCAGTTAAAGAAAATGTATTCATGTTTTGTACTTAAGATACACAAAATCATGTCAGAAGTTTCCTGGAAACGAATTAATTAATTAATTTATTTATTTACAAACATTCTGGCAAATTAGATTGTTTGGCAGTCTTTGAATTCTTTTCCTATCCTCCTAGGCAAGGGGGTTAGGGGTCTCTCTAACTACTACGCTGATTTTGGTTCAATTGTCCTGTCTTGCCAAACACTAAGTGCTGATAACCCTGCTTCAGGAAAGGGCGCCCACTATTAAAGATTTCATCAAGAAAGTGAAACGTATCAAGAAAAAGAGAAGGAACAGAAGTCATCTGTGAGGACCTGCGGGCAATTCTAATTGCAAAGCATACTAATGTATGCAAACCTCATTACAGACACACCAGGCATTTGTTGTTACTACCAGGATAGCATAGAAACTCTCCAATAAACAAAGCTCTTGGAAAGAGTATAGGCTTCTGATTATTCTAAAATACTGCCTTTAACCATCAATAAAGATGACAGCCTTGTTCACAAAATTAAACTTATTTCTGTCTCATGCTCCCTTTCCTTCAGGAGGAAAGTGTCTGATGAATAAATTTTTCTTGGTATGTTGTCTTGGAGGAGGAAGTGAGTTTTGATTGTGTACCACACTATGGCATTGGATGACACTGGTTGAACACTCATCTGTTCTGTATGTGGAAGGAGCATTTGACCAGGAAGTCAAGATGAGTTCATAAATCCTGGCTTCCATATCTACCAGCCTGATGACTGTGGGTGCATGCAATGCTGTTCTCTGAATTTCAATGTCTTCATTTATGAAGTAGAGATTTTATTGTTTATAAAATTCAAACTGAAGAAATATCACCATTCAGATATCTGGATCCTAGAAATGAACCTGTGGTGTGAAAGCAGGAACTAGAACATTTAAATATGTTTTTCTGCACTCTCACACTGCCCAACGCAAATATACACACAAAAATTGATGTCATTATTACAACATTTGTAAGAAAATCTTTAGGTAATAATTCTTGTTTGGCAATATTATAGAGATATCACATGCCCTAATAAGATTGGCTTTGTGATTTTTATTACTGCTGCTAAAGAACTGCTTGTTTCTGGTTATAGTCAGTTCATTTCCCCCTCAGATTTTCAGCATTTGTGACGTGAGGATTAATTATATAGATAAAGTAAAGCTCAGCCTTTCCATTGACAGACACATCTAGGAAATATGTTTATAGAAAGCTTTAGTTTGCATGCAGTAAACTAAAACAAAACAAAACAAAAGTTTAGGGGCAGGGAGGGGGTCTCAATTACTGCATAAAAAAGTCGGTGGTGCTTTCTTAATGGTATGATCAAATGGACTATATAGAGCTTTTCCAGAAAAGTAGTTTATTATCAACTTTTGCTCAAGATAAAAAAGATATTCTACCTAGTGAGCAGGGAAGTTAAAACTAAAAGTACAAATTATATTAATATCTTAACAAAACAGTAAAAATGCCAAACAGATAAACAACTTAGGTACAAATTTTTGTTGTTTTCGTTCATTTTTGATCATGTTTCTCGTCAAATAGATGGGTGGACCCTTGGCCCATTGACTTATTTTGTCAGGAAAAATGGACAATAATTTACTACTGTTCATTCAATAACTTTTACTAAACCCCTACAATATTTCCAACTTTGAAAACACAGAAATGGGTAAGACAGAACTCACTGCCAAAAGTAATACTCGAGATATAGACTAGCAATTAGCACATTATGCAATATAATTGATCACTTTCTATTAACCACCTAGTTACCTTTTATAGCACTAGTATATTATTGCATGTCTGTTTCTCTATATTGCACTCTTTTTTGAAAGGAAGAACTGTATATTTGCATACCATACTTAGTGCCTAGTACGTAACTGGCATATAGCAATACTTAATCAATGTACACCAAATTAATTAAATTCTGAAACTTGTGGTACTGAACACTTTCTTGAAGAGTGACATTAACAAATGAATTGTCTCGGAAAAAAATAGAAAAACGGCATGTTCAAAACTATGGGAAAATGAAAGTTTGAGTTCTATGTAGGAAACCAGGTAATTTAGCATGACTAGATGAAAGTGTGACTTGGAAGAAATAGGCTGTTAGGCTAAAAGAGTCATTAGATTCAGCTACTGAATGGTTTGGTGTGCTATGCTACAGAGTCGGGCATTCTTCTTGTAGACAGTCATTGAAGACTGCACAGGAGAGTGATATTTATATAAGTAAAGCAAATTTTCTATTTGTTTCATATTACACTTTGGGAAAATGACTAATACGTTCTCACCAAATTTAGAAGGTATAGTTAAGAGGGTCTATGAAAATGTAGACTATATGCCATACTTATGAGAAGAGCACTTCAGAGGTCTTCTCAAATAGAATAGTTTAAAACTGAATTAGGACATGAACCTCATTTTGGGGAGATATGGGATATACATCAAGATGTGAGAGATGGGAAAGGAGAATTTGATTAAGATGTAAGCCTGAAATTAAAAATCGTGAAGACCTAGGAGTAGACTAGACCTTGATCTTCCTACAGGTGATCCTTGAAGCTAGCTAGCTTCAAGATGTTAAAATGAGATTATCAAATACCATAATAGTAAATGGATGATGGGTTAACAGTAAGAACTTGATTTGGGTGTAAATACAAACATTCTATGGGAAGTTATAGCTACTTGAATTGACTGCTTTAAATCAAACTGGTCCAATTCTGTAGAAATCCCACTCATGTGGGAAACAGTTCAGTTATGTTGTCTTTTGTAAGACTTGAGCACTACGCACTTGCAGGAGATAAAGTGATGTTTATATGCTTCTTCTCTTCCATCACATGCCTTGGAAGGGCAGGAAAAGAAATAACCACTTTCCTTTTATTTTGCTTCATTTTATTGTGAAATATTTCAGCAAACAAAAGGAGGAGAATAATAAGATGAACACTCATGTCTATCACTCACGTTAGGAAATGAAATATTACAAACATGTTTGGCACCTCTTAGTCACTCCTCTTCAATAGTATTCTCCACTGTGAGCATGACGGTAACCACAACATGACTTCGGTATTTATTTTTCAAACACATCTATTCATACTTTTTACTGCATGTGTATGTTTAGATAAAGAATATATTGTATTGTATATCTTAAAATATATATATGTAATCAGTTTTTGAATGAGGACATTTGGGTATAAGCACAAAGTTTCTTTATTCTTTCCCACTGCTGTGTTTACATTTATTGTTTCAATCATTCTTCCCCAGCCCTAAGGGAAATCTTGGAAGATTCCATACTCTTTTCAGGAAATTTTTGATATTTAAAACTGAGCTCAATGTCGGATATTAAAAAGTTCCATCAAAGCTAATGTCAATCCTTCAATCTCTAATTCAATTTAAAACTCTCTCTCTCTCTCCCTAGTTCTGACCTGATTGAGTCTCTGAAACTTGCAAAGAGGAAAAGACTCTTGGACTGGTTTTATTCTTTAATGATATTCCAACTCACTGTCCTATTCCATTCCCATATCCATGTTTCCGTTGACTTCTTTTGGGATGAAGCTGGGGGAGGAATATGGATAGGAAGGCATGTGGAGACAATAGAGGAGAGAAAAGTTCTTCCTTGACTGGTAAAGTTGTTGAAGGCTGGTACAGACTCCACGAGCACATCTTATGTTCAAATATTGGCTCTGCCTTGAGCGTAGGGGACGCTTTCATGGGGGCCTTCCCTGCTGAACAATACCCTTCCCCACTGCCTGTTCACTTTCAGTTTTCCCCAGAGTCAGTGGCTTGAACTGATCCACTCATCTGTTCCACACACTGAAACGATCCACTATGTCATCTGAATCCTCAGGGCAAGGTCTTCTTCACTGTTCATATTATGGGTAGATGTTATCTAAAGAAAATAGGCAACAATCCAAAGATATTTTATGTAAATAAAAGAATAAATACACACACCAGGAAAATATGCAATTTATAATCCAGTTGTAAATATTAGATCCACATACTCAAAACAAACAAAAACACAAAGAAGTGGGACCTAATAGTTAAGACTTTAAAAAGAACTATAGCAGACTGTTTACTAATGTAAATTAAAGAAATGATAATGTTCATCTTACAGAGATGTTCTGTAAGATTAAATGAGAGACAGACTAAAAAGTAACAGAAAGTGAACAGTTCCTTCCTGTACATGTGGTCCTACTCTGGACCAGGTTCTCTTGAACTTACTGGAGATAAGATAGAGTGTACAAGGTCAAGTTGCCCTCTTTTTTGGAAGACATAAAAATGAATATAAAAAAAAAAGATGTTTGATAAATACCCAGTAAATATTAGTTCCCTTATTTATTACTATACCTATTATTCATGTGATCCCACAAAGCCCAGAAACTAAGAAAATTATATAACAATGAGATGGATTGATGTAATGTATCAGATATTTTCTAAAAATATACAATTTTGTAAAGGGGAGACATCTCCTAAGAAACCATTTAGAAAATTATCATTCAAAGAGCTTTAAGTATTAATCCATTTTTATTTTAAACAAATTTAGCTCAGTTTTGTCATGTTTTTCATGGCCCAACAAGTTATTCTAAAGAGTTCTATCTGCTGTGAGAGTGAGGTTATACCATGAAGAGCTCAGTCATTTGGGAAGCATGTGAGGGACTGAGCTCTGATTCTGACATTAGGTGTCACTGCAATCAAGAGAAAGCAGAAAGCAAATGAGCAGTGAAGTAGAACTTGAACATGGAGGGAGAAAGATACATGTTTAAATTATGGGATAAAGTACCTGGAGAAGAACCTGTGATATGAATAGAGAAATAAAGAACTATAATCATAGATAACATAACAACATAATATTGCAGAACTAAGACCAAAATTCCTGCCATTAGTATGAATGTAAATGAATTTAATTCACCTACTAAAAATTCATCTACTAAAAATATTATTATTAAATCACACAAAAATCCCATATACTGTTGTGACATACGCCTGAAGCTAAGTTATCTATACAAGGTTTTTTAAATGATAAGCAACCATATCATAGGTATATACCAGTAAAAAATAAGCAGAAGTCATAATTATAATATGAGATGATGTGTATTTGTTTAAAAATGACACACAAACCAGAAGGTCAACTAACAATATTGACAGAAACAATTCCTAATGAGGATATAACAGCAGCAGTTTATGAAACTATAATTAACAAATAAGAAAACATACCCTAGACATAGGAGAATTAGTTCGAATTTCCCAGTCCTTGAAATATGAAGTGAACAAAATTTATATAATTATATAGAAAACCTAAATAATGTAACTAAGAAGGAAGTCATTATATATGTACACATATACATATATGTATACATACTACAAACATATACTCATATATGGGAAATTTGTCCTAAAATTATCTCTTTTTTTTTTTTTGAAGTTTCCGCTAGTTATCAACCCAGCACTTGAGGAGATATACAACTTAATATCAACACAGTATACCTCATATTCATTATTTGGAAAACACATGAACTTTAACTCCTTTTTATGTGCAATAATACAGACAGTCATTGCATAGGTGATTTTTTTATGTCTCTTTTGCCCTTTATGATCCTGCAGTCCCTTCAGTACAAAATGGTGCCATCTTTCATATTTGTTACGTCTTCCATATGGAAGGAATTAAATTCTCAAGGTACATTAGTGTTATGATTCTTACAAGTTTTGTGTACACACAAAGTGATTTACCCTTTTTCTCAAATAGGCAGTTCACGTAAAGAGTCTTTAGAAACAACAAATGTTTCTGTGCCTAACTAGTTAGTAAAGGTTAATTATGTAAATCAAAAGTTCAAACTAGCTTACTTGCATTGGCAGGTAAGAAAAGAAGAATTTGCCTATTGTACTTGTCTAAAGTACAAGTCTAATTCTTGTCTAAAAACAAGGATTGCTATGAGAGCACTCCGTTGCTCTTCCAGCCAGTGAGGGGGCTCTTATAAACAATTAAATAATAAACAGGAGAAATTTTCTGAGACAAAATTGGACCATTTTCTTCCACCTGTATTATATATAACAAATGATCTTAGTAATGACATGTATTTAAAACTGTTATAAGGATAGATTCTAAAAATTTATAGCAGAGCCTGGGTTTCAAAATGGCAGCATAAGAAAACCCTGAACCCACATTCTTGGACATAGAAAACTTACATGACAACACCTAAAAAATGGAAGAACAGGAAACGATAATCAGAACAAAAAGGCAAGCTAGTGAGTGGGAGAAGATATTTGCAAATAATATATCTGATAAGAGGTTAATATCCAAAGTATATAAAGAACTCACACAACTTAACAGTAAAAAACAACTTGATTTAAAAATGGGCAGAGGATCTGAATAGACTTTTTCTAAAGAAAACATACAGATGGCCAACACGCACATGAAAAGATGCTCAGTCTCACTAGTTATTGGGGAAACGCAAACCAAACCACAATGAGAAATCATGTCACATCTGTTGAAATGGCTATTTCCCAAAAGACAAGAAATAACAAGTGTTGTAGAGGATATGAAGAAAAGGGAACCTTTGTATATTGTTGGTCAAAATGCAAATTGGTACAGCCACTACAGAAAACAGTATGGAGATTCCTCAAAAATTTAAGAGACCATCTACCATATGATCCAGCTGTTCTACTTTTGGGTATTTCTCTAAATCATCCAAAAAACATGAATTTGAAAATATATATATATTCACCCTTATATTCATCACAGCCTTATTTACAATAACCAAGATTTAAAAACAACCTAAGTGTCCATTAATGAATGAACAGATAAAGAAGATGTGGTAAACATGTATAATGGGAAACTACTCAGCCGTAAAGAAGAATGAAATCTTACCATTGGTGGAAACATGAGTGGATCCTGAGGGTATTATGCTAAGTAAAATAAGTCAGACAGAGAAATACAAATATTGCATAATTTCACTTATACTTATATGTGGAATCTTAAAACTAAAAGCAAACGAACAAATAGCACAATACAAAAACAAACTTATAGACATGGAGAACTTTTGGTTCTCCATGGTTACTGAGGAGTAGGAGGTTGGGGGGTGGGCAAAATATGTGAAGGGGTCAATTTTATGATGATGGATGGTATTTATGCTTTTGTTGGTGATCACTGTGTAGTGCATAAAGATGTGTTAGAATGTTGTACACCTGAACTTGTATAGTGTTATATACTAATTTTACCTCAAAAAACTCATTCAAAATTTAAAAAATTGAAATACAAGCGAAGATCAGTAGAAAATGTATGAAATGCAACCATTTGTTATTATTTGAAGGACATGCCCATGTATGATGGTTCATTAATTTTAAAAATTCTAGAATATGAAAGAAACATGTTTGCTTCTAAGGAATGAAAGTGAGAGACCAGGATAGGAGAGGGACTTATAATTTTACTTCATATATTTTTTGTACATTGTAATTTTGCATTTATCACTTTAATAAAATAACTGATAAGATAATAAAATAATTAATAAAATAATATTTAATAAAATAAAATACTTGATTTTAATAAAATAATTGATAATGTAAATAAAGTACTTAGCAGTTGTTGCCAAAAAGAAGTTTATAGTCAAGTTAGGTAAGATTCCACAGACTAAACTCACAATGCAGGCAGATCATTTGAAAACTTCCAAGCAGAAATTCTGCCAAGAACAGCTAGTCAATTAGATGAAGAAGAAAAGCATGGAAATAAGATGCTCTTACCAGGAAAAATTCAGAAATAAAGGGTCATAAGTAGCATATGGAAAAAAGGGAACCAAAGCAAAGATGATGACATAAAGAAGCATAGCTGAGAATGAAATATGGCATGGAAAGAAAACATTAGAAACCATTTTTACTTATATTCAAAATAAGAACAATAATCATCAAGGGATAGGGAAGTTCTATTTTACCCATGTTATATAGACTTAACTGAAAGTACATTACTCAAATTTCATTATGCTCCCATTCTTCTTTGTCAGTAAAATCCTTGACAGTCTTACAAATGGCATGCCAACAGTGCAAATAGGAAAGCAAGGTTTCAGATAGATTGATCTTATAAGTTGATCACCTGGAGTAGTATGTACAATATCTAGCATAAGACAGACATTAAATAAATGAAGATCGGTGAGGAAAAGTAATAAAAAAATGTTTCAGCAAAAACTACAACACAAAAAAACAAAAAAACAAATTCTCTGATAATTATATTGGCTTATAAGTAAAACAGCCTGCATCCACTGGGGATTTCCTCCAAAGTAAAAACGATTAAGTCGAAGCTGAGTGATTTCTTATTGATTATTCTCCAAAAGGGAATGATGTGCGTACTCTGAGACTCTGTAATTCTGTCAGTCTATGTGATAGAAAACTGATTCTAGATATTCTGGGGTTAAATCAAGAGCTTCAAGCCTGTGAATATTTTAGATGAATCAAGGTCTTATTTTTTTCTTCCTTGAGTAATTAAGTTTATGAAGCTAAATATAGGCCAATAAAGACATTTATCATGGTATATTTGTTTTCTTAATGTATTTGTTCATTTGTTCATCTAACAAATCATAAAGTTAAATTATCTAGGAAATTAATAAATGTTAAATTATCTCTACTATATGAAGTGTATAATACCAGGCATTGAAAGACTAAAATTAATTTCGTAGTAAAAAGAAGGCACATATACAAACAATATGCAATTTTACAAGTTACAGAGGAAAGTGCACATTGGGCTGGCAGAAAATATGTACTTGGGGAAAATAGAATCAAAGCTAGCTCTTGAGGATTTGTAGTGTACCTTCAAGTAGAATTAGGAGTAGAGCATTTAGGAAGGAACAGCAAAGCAAAGGCAAGAAAATAATACTTGATTTTACTAAGAATGAAGAAAAGTTTGGAAATAAGGATGAAATGTAATTTCTATCCAAAGAAGAGATTCATTTTACTTCTGGGCAAATACATTCTGACTTTATTCCACAGTCAATGTAGTTTTCATTCAGGAGAGTGCCTTGATCAGAAGATACTTTTTGAAGATTAACATAACAAGGGTTTACAAATTGAACATAATTATTTTGCACCCATCATTCCATTTTGTTTCAAAAACACTACAAGTTTAATACTATCCCCATTTTACAGAAAAGAGAACTAAAGTTCAGAAATGCCAGGTAATTTCCTAGGGACACACTGTCAGCATTTGACTGAGCCTGGATTTGAATTCATCTCTAACACAAAGTCCACTTTCTTTTTTTTTTTTTTTTAATTTTAAAGGTCTTATTTATTTATTTGAAAGAGGGGGAGAGAGATCACAAGTAGAAAGGCAGGCAGAGAGAGAAGGGGAAGCAGGCTCCCTGCTGAGCAGAGAGCCCCCATGCGGGGCTCGATCCCAGGACCCTAAGATCACGACCTGAGCCAAAGGCAGAGGCTTCACCCACTGAGCCACCCAGGCGCCCCTAACGTCCACTTTCTTAAACACTACATCAGACTGTCAAAAGTAGTGACAACAAGAATGAAAAGGAAGGTGAATATAAGCAAAACAATTCTGAGGGAAATATCCAGAAAACACCTATGAATGGTAAGAGGAGGGATTGAGGGAAAGGCACACAAAAATTGGATAGTTGCTATACTACTTGATTAAAACCTTTCAAAGACAGGACCAATTTTTTAAATAGAAAATTCTAAATTATTGTTAAATAGTATATATATATATAACTTTGACTTTTGCTTTTCTATAGCCAAATAAAAATTTCCCTAAAGAGATTGAGTTTAGCTTAATTAGTATACACTTCTTATTTCTATTCATGTGAATCAAGAAACCACCTGTGATAAAATTCAGTTCCTGAAGGGCTGTTCTTATTCAATACTTCAGTTAGTCCTCTGAATAGCCAATCTCTCATCAACTCTGAACTTTAGAAATCAAGCTAAATAGGAAGAATTCAACCTTGCTGCCTTCATCAAAAATTTCTCCGTGAACAGGGCTTATTATCCAGGGACCCATAGCCAATGGACCAGAGGGTCCCAGATTTTCTAGTTATCCATCAGAAGAGCTCAGGGGTAAAAAGATTAAGTAGAAATTTGCAAGCTGGTCTTTTTGTTTTGTTTTGTTTTGTTTTTGTTTTTGATTTTGTTTTTGTTTTTTCCCTTCTTAGGGTACGAGAGATTAAGAGGACATAGAGGTAAAAATACATATATAGAAAGAACCTATAGCAAACATTCCATCATTAGGCTCTCATTCTCAACTTTGTCTCCCTAAACCAGATTAACACTGCATTTTACTTAAGAACATAAATAATAAAAGGAAGAAGACATCATGTCAAAGCTCTTGCAACATTCTACCTCCATCTGTTCAAGTTTTCCATATAGACACACACATGCTCCCTCACTCACTTATGTACAGATTATTGGCAATATAGTCTCTTCTACTAGCTCATCAATAAATCTGAAATCCGTAAGATCTTATAATAAAATTAAAACTGTTGCTTCAAAACCTGTTGTGGCTTCATTAAAGGGCAATAGAATAATATTAGATACGTTTTCTATTTAGTAAATATAAATATAAAAATAAAAATACTACATGCTTATTTTATAAAATGCATGGTATGCAAGTATCAGCAAAAGTCCTGGTACCTGAGAACTTTGCTGTTAATAATTTTGGGTGCTTGTTTTTTCTTGTATTTCCAAATATAAGGACCACAATTCACTGGAAAGCTGTCAGAGTTTTTCTGAGCCATGCAAATCTTGCCTACCAAGTATTAAGGATGAATTAGTACCAATTCCATTAATTTTACTTTTGCTTATGACAAAGAGCTCCTTGCCATTAATATAGTATGTGAATTACTAAGAATTACTAAAAGTTAACATTTACAGGCATTGTGCATTTGTTAATTCATTTTCCTCACCAAAACACCTGGTAGGTACCGTCCCTACTAGCCTCCAGGAGCACAGGAGTTTATGGCTCTCTGCATCGGTCACACAGATGTAAACAGTGGAGCCGGGATGCAAACCCATAAATTCTAACTCCAGAGCCTTCAGTGGTGCCTCTCAGTGACACTGAACCCTTTGTAGACAAACATACAAAATAATTATATGTGGAAGAAGAGATGGATGGATATTGGAAGGCAAATTGTGGCAGAGTTTGTTTAGCAATTGAACTAATATATCTCTTCTTTCCCACACAGAGCAAGACTACATTTTCCAGCATTCTTCAAATTGGGTGTGGGCATGTAAAAACATCTCTAATAGAATATAAACGGGAGAGAAGTGTGTCACATCAGTGGCTCAGATACTTAAGGAAGAGTTATGCTTTCTCCACTGCTTTTTTTTTTTTTTTAAGATTTTATTTATTTCCCACAGAGACTGCCAGAGAGGGAACACAAGCAGGGGGAGGGGCAGAGAGAGAAGCAGGCTTTCTGTAGAGCAGGAAGCCTGACAGGGGGTTCCATCCCAGGGCCCTGGGATCATGACCTGAGCCCAAGGCAGACACTTAATGACTGAACCACCCAGGCACCCCTTCTCCGCAATCTTTAACCCATTCCCCCAACTTGATGTGTAGTAAGTGCAGAAACCTTGAAAGTACAGTTTGAACATATCGAGGCATAAAATGAAAGGACACTGAGCCTTGAATCACTACTTGGAAGAGATGCCTGCAATTTAGCAGCATTTGTTACAGGCTTGATATGAGCAAGAAATAAACATTTATTGTGTTTAATCTGTTATATATATTTTTTTCTGTTTGTTGCTATTGTTGTCTTAGTTACAACACCTCATTTAAAAGATTTTTTATTATAGACCTGTTAAATATAAACCATAAGAAACAATAATCAAGAACAAGGGCTTATGTTCCTTCATTTGTAAAGAGAGAGATATTATAGTAGCCTATACCATGAAAACTTTTGTGAAAATTAAGTTAACATTATAAATTACTTGGAATGGTTCCTGCTGTATTACAAGCAAAAAACAGTGTTAGTTACATTCTACCTCATTATAAGATTATAATGATAAGAAGTTTTTAAAGAACTCAATTCAAACAAGCAATTTATTCATTTCATAGCCTCTTTCTCTAATCCAATTATGTAAGCTTTAGCTTTTCTGCATTACTTACATTTCTTTTTTTTTTAAAGATTTTTTATTTATTTGACAGAGATCACAAGTAGACAGAGAGGCAGGCAGAGAGAGAGAGAGAGGGAAGCAGGCTCCCTGCTGAGCAGAGAGCCCGATGCGGGACTCGATCCCAGGACCCTGAGATCATGACCTGAGCCGAAGGCAGCGGCTTAACCCATTGAGCCACCCAGGCGCCCATTACTTACATTTCTAAGGAAAAACAAAACAGAACAAGATGATCCCTTGGCTTTTGATTAAAAACTGGTGGATTGAAGGTTCACAGTAGCTTTTACTTCCTCCCACTAGCCACAAAATTATTGAAAATTGATTTTTAAAAGGAATCATAAACTCACAAATACACAAATTGAATAGAAAAGGAGACAGCAACAATAACATATTGGTGGCAGGAAAACAAAATACAATTTCGATGCATGGGTGGTAACTATCTTATAAGCCAGCAGGGTAGAAAAGCTAAATTAACCTGTTGGTACCACGGAACTCTCAAGGGATTTTAGCACCAGCTACCAGGTACTCAGAAATGAGACAACTAAAAACAGGAGAACTGGTTAGAGACTTTAGGGACATTTGTTCTTAAATATTTTTCCTACTCTGTGTGTCTGAATAAATTCTTCCACCCCATACAGAGGAAGAAGGCTGGACAGTTATCTTATAGAAAGATTAAAATAGAGTATCCCAGCACCACAAGCTCTCAGCCATAGTTGAGCACAAAAATACAGAAAGGTTACCAAGGGAACATAGGGCGCTTCCAGGCTTATTATCACACTAGATACCCAGAACTCTGAAAAACAGGCTTGTTCCAGCTCTCATAGCAAATCAGAGATAAGAATCTGACCAGACCAGGATAGCAGCATTTAAAGATAATGTCATTGGTGGATAGTCAATGAATTATCCAGCCTAATTACCTTTTGACAAAGACACATTATATACACAGTGC
The DNA here is from genome assembly GCF_902655055.1 of Lutra lutra. Classification (NCBI taxonomy): domain Eukaryota; kingdom Metazoa; phylum Chordata; class Mammalia; order Carnivora; family Mustelidae; genus Lutra; species Lutra lutra. The sequence goes on along the minus strand of NC_062279.1, from coordinate 76,399,606 downwards.
TTCCAATCAGCTTTTAATTTTCCCACTCTTAAATATAAACAAAAAATTAAATATTGCCAGATATTTGAAGAAATCCTATCACATGAAATATAGGGAACAAAATGAAAATAAGCAATTGGAAAAAATAGGAATTAAAGAAGAAGAGAAAAATTTCAAATGTATATTATATGAATATAAATTATCTTCAAGGAGATAAGAAAAGTTATTTTAACCACTAAAGAAGAAAGAGATGTGATTTAAACCCCCAAAAAATAAATAAATAAAATAAAATAAGCACTTAGAGAATAGATATTAATAGATATAATTAATAGATATTTAATAGATATTAAAAATAGATATTAAAAATTTGGTAGCCAAGGGGCACCTGGCTGGCTCAGTGGGTTAGAGCCTCTGCCTTCAGCTCAGGTCATGATCCCAGGGTCATGGGATAGAGCCCCACATTGGGCTCTCTGCTCCGAGGCCTGCATCCTCCTCTCTCTCTGCCTGCCTCTCTGCCTAGTTGTGATTTCTCTCTGTCAAATAAATAAAATATTTAAAAAAATAAATTTGGTAGCCAAAAAGAAAATATCAAAAATTCAACAAAAACCTTGGAAAAGAAAATTGAGGAAGTCACTCAGAAATATATTTTAAAAAGACAAGAAAGTTACGAGAGTGCTTTTTCAAAATAGAAGGTGGTACCAAAAAATATATCACAACAGGTTCAAAATAAGGTAACAGCAAAAATAGAGAAGAAATCAATAATGAAATAATGCAAGAAACAATTTCAGAATTACTTCAATTTGATCCACTAATGGTCCAGCAAATGGATGAATAAGAACCAAACCAATAGGCGTCATAGTGAATATCTTCAAAAAGGAAAATTTAGGTTTTAGAACAAAATTAAAACTAATAGTAGCATTAGATTTGTTAAGAACAGAAGCAAAAGCTAGGAGACAATTGAAAGGTATCTTCAAAATCTAAGGAAAAATTGTTTCCAAATTAGAACTCTGTACTATATAGAACTAAAATTATTTCCTAATTAGAATTATATACTACAGAGTTATAATAATTTTACTATAAGCAATATTAATTTATTTTTTGTATCAAATTATTAATTTAAAATAATAAAGAACAAAGACATTTTCAAACATGAAAAATCTCAGCAACAGCAAAAACACTTATTCAGGCTTTCTCAGGAAGTACAAGAGGAAATGTTCCATCAAAATAGGTAGTAAAATAAGAAAGAATGCCTAAAATCCAGAAAACAAAGGAACCAAGATAGGATAAAGCTACAGGGATTCCCTAACATTGCGTTCAAGGAAGCCTAAAATGATACCTGAGTAGTTGTTTTATATCAGTTACTGCAGATTAACATGATCAGAGGTGATAATGCAATTAAATTAAACTAAGTTAAATTTTGTGTAAAGGATAAGGTGCCTAGAGCAAATTTATATTCCAAATGTTAAAGAAAGATAAGTGTTACCTGCTCCCTGATGTTTATAGCAGCAATGTCAAAAACAGCCAAAATATGGAAAGCACCCAGATGTCCATCGACAGATGAATGGATAAAGAATGGAATATTATTCAACCATCAAAAAAGAATAAAATCTTGGCCATTTGCAACAATGTGGATGGAACTAGAGGGTATTCTGCTGAGCAGAATAAGTCAGTCAGAGAACAACAAATACCCATATGATTTCACCTATATATGGAATTTAAGAAACGGATGAAATAGGGGAAGAGGAGGAAAAATAAAGTAAGATGAAAATGGAGAGGAAGACAAACCATAAGAGACTCTAAACTCTAGGAAACAAACTGAGGGTTGCTGGAGGGGAGGTGAACAGGGGATGGGGTAATTGGGTCTTGGGAATTAAGAAGTATACCTGAAGAAATGAGCACTGGGTGTTGTATGCAACTGATGAATCACTAAATTCTGCCTTTAAAACTACTAATACATTGTATGTTAATTAAATTAAATTTAAATTAAAAAATTTAAGAAGAAAGGTAAGTAAACATGGTTTTAATATCTGTGACTTTTTTCTATTTTATTCCAAATGTCAAAACTGTCTGAATAAAGTTCTACTGAAAAGTATTCTCTTTAATTTTCATTAAACCTTGAGAATAAAAAAAACTGACAATAGAACTTTCATTTCCAAATCGAAATAATACTTGTTAAAGTAACAAAAATTCATCCAAGTGAATTTTAAAGGTCTAATTGGCTTTATTAATCAACTTATAAATTACAGTATTCCATGTGGCAAAGGAAGGGAAGCTCCAAAATGCTACAGAAAAGGAAGTGTTTTTAAAAACAGGGCTAGGAAGTCATAAACAGAGAATAATAATTATTTTGGGTGAGGTCACCTTTCTTTGTGCATAAAAGAGTCTCATTAGGTGGTTTACTTCATCTTCCTTTAGAAGGCGGAAGGGGCTTTGTGATGATCTGCCTCATTGGTGCTAACCAGAAAATGCTTGAGAGACCAGTTAAGACTTCCTTTCTGGGGGAGGTTGAAAGTACAGTTAGGTTAGGCATTAAGGCCAGGTTTGGTGGCATGGCCTGGCCTAAGTGTCTCCCTTTTGGGCCTGTGGTTTTCTTTCTACCATACTAAATCATCCAGCCTTTCTCAAAACCAAATTTTTTTTTAAAGATTTTATTTATTTATTTGACAGAGAGAGATCAAAAGTAGAGAGGCAGGCAGAGAGAGAGAGGGGGGGAAGCAGGCTCCCTGCTGAGCAGAGAGCCTGACACGGGACTCAATCCCAGGACCCTGAGATCATGACCTGAGCTGAAGGCAGTGGCTTAACCCACTGAGCCACCCAGGCACCCTCAAAACTAAATTTTTGCTGATACCAAAATCTCTTTTTTTTTTTCTTAGCCATCCCATTTCACTAACAAGCAATTCCAGTAATTAAGTTTTTGTTTTTTTTTAAATAATGCAGTTAAAACTGCTTTCCTGTAACTTCAAATATCCAGTCCTTTTTCTGTGATCTAGAATGTGTTCTGTCTTTTATATGATGGATGGCTTTTCAAAAAAATGGCTGACATCAAATACATGATGTATCCCTATCTTATTTTCTTAGTGAATACCTGGGTATTACCATTAACATCTTATATAAAATCATCTATTTCGGGTTAATACCATTATATGAAAACTTTTCTCCAATATATCTCTGTCTGCACCTTTAGACTTTGTACTATTATATTCTCATAAACTATAAGCCACCAACATTGTTTTATAATTATTACTTTATGAATTGTCTTTTAAATCACAGAGAAGAATTACAAGCAAAAATACATTGATACTGTCTTTTGTATTTATCTGTGTAGTTATCTTTACCAGTGACTTTCATTTCTTCATGTGGATTCAAGTTATCATTTAATGTCCCTTTACTTCAGCCCAAAGGACTCCCTTTGGTATTTATTATAGGGTAGATGTTCTAGCAATGAGTTTTCTCAGTTTTTATTTATCTTGGAATGTCTTAATTTCTCCTTTTTTTTGAAGGGGAGTTTTGCTTAATATAGAGTTCTTGGTTAGTATGTTTTTTTCATTTTACTATTTAAAGTTGCCATCCCTCTACCCTATGGCCTCCATGAGAAGTCACCTGCTGATCTCATGAGGATTCTTCATATGTAATACATCATTTTTCTTTTGAAGTTTTCAAGATTTTTTTTTCCTTGACTTTTGCCACTTTGATAATGACATGCATAAGTGTGGATCTCTTTGAGTTTACTTGAAATTTGTTCAGTTTCTTGAATATGCAATTTAATGTCTTTCATTCCATTTGGGAAGTTTGGGGACCATTATTTCTTCAAATAATTTCCATGACTCTTTTACTCCTTTCTTTCTGGAACTTCCCCATCATGTGTATGTTGGTATATCTGTTGGTAATTCCATAATCTCTAATGTTCTCTTTATTTTTCCTCATTTTTTTTTCTGTTCCTCAGACTGGAAAATCTCTATGGACATATTTTAAGTCCAATAATTATTTTCTGCCTGATCACATCTGCTGTTAATGTCATCTAGTGAATTTTAAATTTTAATTATTGTACTCTCACCTCTAGAGTTTATATTTGATTCCTTTTGTATTATTTCTATCTCTTTGTTAATATTGTGCATTTGGTCAGACATAATTGTTATACTTTTCTTTAACTCTTTAGTCATGGTGTCCTTTAGTTCCTTGGACATATTTAAAACAGCTGCTTTTAAGTCCTTGTCTATTGAATACAACATCAGGGTCTCCTCAATAACATTTTCTGTAGGCTACCTTTTATCCTATGTATGTAACATACTTTTTTATCTTACAATTTTTCGTTGAAAACTGGTCATTGTAGATATTACACTGTAACAACTATGATAACAGATTACTTCCTCACTCCCCAAGTTTTCTTTGTGTTGTGTTACTGCTACTATTGTTTTTCTTGTTGTTTCTAATTTTTTCAAAGGACTTTTCCTGACTAATTCTGTAGTTTCTCTTTCCTTGCAGTGTGTGGCCACTGAGTTCCCAACTCTCATTTATTAAGTTCTTATTTTTATTTTTAATTTTGCATCCTAGGGGTCAGCCCATGATCAGTATAATTTAGTAGTCAAGCAATGAGAAGCTAAAATTCCTTAAATGCTTGCCTAGATGTCTACTTCTCTTTGCCAAGGAAATTTGTGTGAAAAGGCATGCTTTCAAACTTTAAGCAGTTTATAATTTCACTTCCTACTTACATGGAGCCTTGAGTATAGAGAGGTGAGTGACTGGGACACTTTCCTCTTCCAGGTCTTTTCTAGGCATGCAGAAAGTCCTGTATGAGAGTAACTTCCTTGATCCCAGGAATATGTTGAAGCTTTTCAAAGTTCCTAATGGTCATTTAGTTCTCTAGGACTTGCCTTTAAAGTTGTAACCAAGTTCTTGTTTTCTTAACCAAAATAAAGCTGCCTTAGGCCACTTTTATGTTGGCAATAGACTGCTATTACTTTCAGACTGCTGTGCTCTAGGGACAGAACTTTTTGCACTTTGCTGAGCTAAGTCAAATCTAATAGCTACAATCCCTCAGGAATGGATATTTTTCAAGAAGCTGCTTGTACAGACAAAATATTGACTGTGCCCTGGGGATGGGCTTTTTAACATAACTCTAAAAGAGATCAGTCCTTATCTTTGGATGCAAGACTGCTGGCTTCATAAGCTCCCACACCACTGAACTAAGGATGGGTGAATGATGGGAATAACTAAAAGTCAAAACACTATAAGTCCTGCTGTCTTCCAAAAGTTCAGTAGTTTCTCATGGATAAATGATTTGTAGTTTGTTCTATAGCTTGGATAATTGTCAGACTTATGAAACGGTTGATTTTAGTTGTTTTGTCATTTTTCCATTTTTTTAACTGTTTCCATGAAAAGCAGGTTCACTAAGGCCCTCAGAGTACCAGTCTAGAGTACCAGTCTCTTCTCTTTCTTATGCACCCATCTCACCTCCAGTTGTCTGTAAAATTTAGTATTATAAGAATAAAAGTAAAATAAATCTTACTTATAACTGTATCATCAGCAACCAGAAATCTTTTCACATAGAAAGTACTCAAGGAAAGGGATTAAATTGGTAGAGTAGGTAAAAGTATAGATTAGTGGTGGGGGCAGGGGGGAAGATATGTGTTTATATGTATGAGCACTCCATTCATTAATAATTGCTATAATAACACACAGAAAATTAAGCACTGACTAGTTATAGAAAACGGAAAGCTAATGGAGAAAAATACATTTGCTTTTACTTTTTGTGCTTTTTTAATACTTGAAATTTTAGAGCAGCATGGATTAAACCTATATTTAATATAGATAGATTGATAGATAGAATTAAATTATCCTCACAAAGATTTTTCTCTGTACAGATTATTCTTTGTCAGTGGTCCTTCAAAAATATGGCTTTTACAATTCAATAAAAAGCAAAGTATGAAAAAATGAAATGAGACTACCACACCAAGTATAGCAAGAATAATTTAAATTATCTAAGATTAAATAGTTCTTTCAATTTTTTTTTTTTAATATGGAATGCTTCACGAATTTGCATGTCATCCTTGTGCAGGGGTCATGCTAATCTTCTCTGTATCTTTCCAATTTTAGTATATGTGCAGCCGAAATGAACACTCTGTCAATGCTTTTTACGGTAACATTTGCTTTTGTGGAAGTTATTTCTCATGTAGAGACAAAATGATGGAATCAGAAAGTTAATCCTTTAAAGGAAAATCAGGAGTATTTAGTCCAAACACTTCATTTTACAATTTCACAACATGGAAGTCCCCACATTTAAAATATTTTCTTTTTTTTTTTTTTAAAGATTTTATTTATTTATTTGACAGACAGAGATCACAAGCAGGCAGAGAGGCAGGCAGAGAGAGAGGAGGAAGCAGGTTCCCTGCCGAGCAGAGAGCCCGATGCGGGGCTCGATCCCAGGACCCTGAGATCATGACCTGAGCCGAAGGCAGCGGCTTAACCCACTGAGCCACCCAGGCGCCCCTAAAATATTTTCTTAATAACATATGGCAGAACAATTGTCCACTTCAGGTCGTCTTAATCATGAGATCCTTTGGGAATTTTATTAACTGAACATCTGTAAAGGGACCCAAGAGATATGTTCTATAGAAAGAGTTACACATTATGGTGCCAGTGAAATGTATAGAGAGTACAGAAAAAATGGAGATAACTTTTACCTCAACCTTCTCCTTGTAGGTAGATATAAGATGTTAAGACCCAATGTGTGCTTCTCCAGAACAGCAGTACTCAAAGTGCAGTCCCAGGAGTCCCCAAGACCTTTTGGGAGATATTTAAAGTCAAAACAGTTGTTTGTTTGTTTGGTTGGTTGGTTGGTTAGTTTTTTCTAAAGATTTTATTTATTTATTTGGCAGAGAGAGAGAAACCACAAGCAGGGGGAGCAGCAGGCAGAGGGAGAAGGAGAAGCAGGCTCCCCGCTGAGCAGAGAGCCCAATGTGAGGCTCATCACAGGACTCTGGAATCATGACCTGAGCTGAAGGCAGACGCTTAACTGACTGAGCCACCCAGGCACCCCAAAACAGTTTTTATAATAATGTTAATATGTTATTTGCCATTTTCACCTTCATACCTTTTTTTTAAATTTTTATTTATTTTTTAAATTTCTTTTCAGTGTTCTAGAAATCATTTTTTATGTACCACACCCAGTGCTCCATGCAGTATGTGCCCTCCATAATACCCACCACCAGGCTCACCCAACCTTCCATCCCCAGCCTCTCCAAAACCCTCAGATTGTTTTTCGGAGTCCATAGTCTCTCATGGTTCATCTCCCCTTCCAATTTCCCCCAACTCCCTTCTCCTCACCATCTCTCCATGTTCTCCATGTTATTTCTTATGCTCCACAAATAAGTGAAACCATATAATTGACTCTCTGCTTGACTTATTTCACTCAGCGTAATCTCTTTCAGTCCCATCCATGTTGATAGAAAAGTTGGGTATTTATCCTTTCTGATGGAGGCATAATACTCCACAGTGTATATGGACCACATCTTCCTTATCCATTCATCTGTTGAAGGGCATCTTGGTTCTTTCCACAGTTTGGCGACTCACCTTCACATCTTTTACAAAAGTACAGTGGAGTTCTCCAGTGACTAGATGTTACAACAGTTTAAATACAGAAGCAGATCTGAGAATCCAGCTGTCTTCTATTAAGCCAGGCATTAAAGAGATTTGCAAACCTGTGAAGTAATACCATTCCTCAATAAAATTTTGGTTTGGACATTATAATTATTTTTTATAAAAATTTTATCTGTTAACCTATAATGGGCTTATTGTTATTTTTAGGAGACAATTTTTTTTCAGTTTTAATTTATATTATGGATAATATGGATAGACATAACCATCATAAAGAAAAGTTCGTGGGGGACCTCAAAAATGTTTGAGTGTAAAGTGGTCTTGAAGCCAAAAAATTTGAGACCTACAGCCTTGGATCAGTCAATCAAAAGACAATAGGAATATATTACAATAGAATATATTAAAACTTACAGGTAGAATTTATTTACTGAAATTTTTTATCAAATACAAAATTTAAGAGAGAAAGAAATTACACTGATTGAAAGACAATCTTAATATGGTGAAATAGTACAAACTCAGGTAATCAACGGAAAAAGAACTAATTTACCTTAGTAAACAAAGAAACTAAAAACCAAGAATACTCTGAAATAATTTACTTTTTATTTTTTTATTTTTTAATTTTTTATTTTATTATTATTATTTTTTTTGACAGACAGATCACAGGTAGGCAGAGAGGCAGGCAGAGAGAGACAGGAGGAGGAGGCAGGCTCCCTGCTGAGTAGAGAGCCCGATGAGGGACTCGATCCCAGGACCCTGAGATCATGACCTGAGCCGAAGGCAGAGGCTTTAGCCACTGAGCCACCCAGGTGCCCCATAATTTACTTTTTAAACTTGTAATTCTTAAAGCATTACAATAAGTACTTTGGATGAAGAGGAAGAATCAACAGTACTAAGAAGGAAAATTTCAAAATTAGTTTTGACAAAACTTAGGTATTTATTTCTTTTCTTTGTTTTAATATTTTATTTATTTATTTGATATAGAGAGAGAGAATAGGGGGAGGAGCAGAGGGATAGAATCTTTAAGCAGACTCCCCACTGAGCATGCAGCCTAACATGGGGCTCAATCTCATGACCTCCTGAGATCATGACCTGAGCTGAAACCAAGAGACAGATGCTTTACCAACTGAGCCACCCAGGCACCTCTCAGATAAAGATAAGAGCAAACCCTGTGAATAACCTGAGGAAGCCAATCCACAGGAGCAACAGAAGGAGCAGATGACCAAGGGAACTAGAACAGCCTTGATAGAGAATGGCAATGTGAATGGCTATATGGAGGAGAATAAAAGCACTCACCAGGACTGACATCTTTCCAACTCTAGCTTTTAGAAGTACATACCTTAGAGATATTGTGGAGTTCAGTTACAGACCACCACAATAAAGCAAATATCACCATAAAACAAGTCAGAATGAATTTTTGGGTTTCCCAATGCATGCAAAATTGATGTTTACACTATCTTCTAGTCTATTAAGTGTGCAATGGCATTATGTATGTCTAAAAATTGTATACACTTTAATTTAAAAATACTTTATTGCTAAAAATGTTAATAGCCATATGAATTTCAACAAGTTGTAATCTTTTTGCTGGTGGAAGCTCCTGTCTCCATGTTGATGGTGGCTGATTGATCAGGGTGATGGTTGCTGAAGGCCAGAGTGACTGTGGCAATTTCTTAAGTAAGATAATGCAGGAAGCTGCATCAATTGACTCTTCCTTTCATGAACAATTTCTCTGTAGTGTGTGATGATGCTGTTTGAGCATTTTACTCACATAGAACTTCTTTCAAAATTGGAGTTGATCCTCTCAAAGCCCGCTGTTGCCTTATCAGCTAAGTTTATGTAATATTTTAAATCCTTTGTTGTCATTTTAACAACTTTCTTAGCATCTTCACCAGCAGTAGATTCCATCTCAAGACACCACTTTCTTTGCTCAACCATAAGAAGCAACTCCTCAACCACTCAAGTATGATCATGAGATTGTAGAAATTCAGTCCCATCTTCAGGCTCCACTTCTAACTCTAGTTCTCTTGTTATCTTCCCCACAGCTGCAGTTACTTCCTCCACTCAAACCTTGAACTTTCTATTTGTAAAAAACACACTATAAATCCAATAAAGTGAGACAATAAAATGAGGTATGCCTATAAACTGCACATATATTCTGTTTCTTTTTTTAAAAAGATTTATTTATTTATTTAAAAGAGAGAGCACAATCTGGGAGCTGGCAGGGAAGGGCAGGGAGGGAGCAGAGAGAGGCACTCAGTAGGGAGGCTGGATGTAGGGTTTGACCCCAGGACCCTGGGATAATGACCTAAGCTGAAGGCAGGTGCTTAACTGAGAGTGAACCACCCAGTTGCACCCATTCTGTATCTTATAATCCAAATAGTGTACTTAAAGCTTTCTGCAAATCCCTTCCAATTATCCATTTCTGGAAACTGAAATGTGACAAACCCCTATTTTCACAAGCATGAGGATGAGAATGAGGAGACCAGTACTATTTCTGGTCACAACTGACAGAAGGATACAAGATGTTAACTAAGCCTATGTGTTTAAGTGTACTTAAGTTATAAATGTTATCTATAACCTTTTATTTACAACATAGAATTAGTTCAGAATTTCTATGTGGTTTTCTGGAAGAAATATAAAGTTCTATGTTGTGCAGGTACTACTCTATACCTGCAAGGGGTTTAGCTTATTATTTGAGCCAAAAACCAAAGAAGTGATTTAAAAAAAAAAAGGTATTTTCCAGACAGAGCAGCAGTATTTTTGGCTTTTAGAATAAAGTCAGGAAATACCATTAATCCTATCATATTCTGAGAAAACAAGCAACGTCTCCTCAATGTGGAGAGCCTGCTGCTTTCATGTCCCTTTACATCGTAAAGTGCCCTAGGAAATTGTGTTCTCCTTCAGGGAGTTCTGAAAACTTCTCTGAGAGGGCATTTGCATGATATTAAAAATCAAAACAATTTTGACTTGACTAAATCAGCAATCTGGGACTATCTCAAGGAAGGAAAAAGCTATTATCAGAGGAGAGATTTTAGGAGACTAATTCTAAGTCTACTAATTGTAGAATATATTTTCATGACAGGAAATCTTTCGGTGAGAACACAGGAGAATTTTCATTGAAGTAAAACGTCAACAGAACATAAATATTTTTGCTCTGACAGGTTTAAATATTAAAAACAAGTATACATAAAATCAGTGTTTAAATCCTACTCAAAAGTAGGTGAGGTACATAGCTAAATAAATAAACCGTAATGTAAGTATCCGATAAATATCCAAAATATACAAATTATAAGCACATTTTCCAGCGACTGCCCTTAGTCACAACACTTTTGAAACCTCATTTTTATTTCCTTTGAGCAGTTTTCAAGCCATCTAAAGAAATCTAGCTTGTGTTTAGCCATACCTTATTTTTTTTTTTACCCCAAATGGTATTACCTAAGCTTGACAATTTTATCAGCCTTTGGCAAATATCAATTTTTTGGGAAAACATAAAATAATACTGACTTTTTACCTTTTCCCCCAAAATCAGTTCTAGTCTAAAAAAGAAAAATGACGATTAAGGCTTTTAAAAAACTGATACAAATTAAAAAGGTATTAATTCCAAAAACAGTTCCAAAATATTTTGTGTATTAATACAGTTAATTTTGTGTACTTTGCACATTAATTGTTAATTTTGTGTTAATTTCTTCTTAATTTTGTCTGTTAATTTTGTGTATTAATACAGACTATTAATACAGTCTCCCTAGATGATTACTCTAGAATGGAGAACTCACAGAGAAACAATAACCCCATTGTACTTAATTACTAAGCCACACTAAAGAGAGAGCTAAAAAAAGAATAGAAAAGTGTTCATTTATTGCATTGTTATCATTATTTTTGTTTCTGTTACTCTTCTGTGTTGACATAGTCCAATACCTGTTCACACACACACACACACACACACACATGCTCTTACTCTGTGGTAAGCAGAATTCTAAGCTGGTCTTATTTCCCATATGAACCCTCTAATTAAATTTGAATATGCTTTACTTGCTAAATTTATTGTGTAAGTATAATAAGATTTCTTAATTTGCTGAACATTTATTATACATCAGAAATTATTTCCTAACGTGTAGGAATCCTAATGTGGATTCTGTCCTAAAGAGCCTATGGTCAAGTAAGAAAAAGTGAAATATGTCCAAAAATGTCTATGATAGAAAGTATAAAAATATAGCTGCTACAGGAGAGGTGCCAAAAAAGAGAAGGGGATTAAAATTACTTTATTATTTCAAATGGGATCATCACCCTGTAGTGAGAAGTAATTAAAATATCCTTTTAGATGAGTTCATTAACATTTACTGTGGTAGTTAATTTTATGCATCACCTTGGCTGGTGATATCTTGGAATACACAGATATCTAGTTAAACATTTTGGCTGCATTTGTGTAGGTGTTTTGAGAAGAGATTAGCATTTGAATTGGTAGACTGAGCAAAGCAGGTTATCCACCCCAATGTGAATGGCTATCATCCAATCTGTTCAGAGTCTGAATAGAATGCAAAAGAGGAGAAAAGGAAAATTCTTTTCCCAGTGGACAGCATGAGCTTAAACATTAGTATTCTGCTCTGGACTGGGACTTATACCATCAGCATTCCTAGCCTTTGGACTTGGACTGGAACTTATACCATCAGTTTTAGTCCCAGCTTACTGAACCTAGATTAGAACTCTAGGACTGGTTTTCTTGGGTCTCCAGTTTGTAGACAGCAGACTAAAGACCTCTCAATCTCCATATCACATGCCCACTATATATATATATATATATATATATATATATATATATATATGATTAATATAGTTTTGTTCTCTCTATAAAGAATCCTGACATTGACTTTGGTACTGAAAGTGGTTTAGAGGAAAAAAATTTTAAGGATGAGTTTTCTCAATCAGTTCTGTGGTTTTAAGAATTGGCCTTCCAATTGGCCTTCCAATCTGATTAAGACATTGCCTATATTCCTAACAATAAAGAGAGCACTGGTATCTGCCATGATATGGTAATGAAGATATGCAAAAGATCTCTGTTGGATATTCTTAATGAACCACTTATAAGAGGCAAGAAGCTGGGGGAATATACATATGACACTTTCAAACAAACTTTGGAAAACTAATAAATAAATTAAGGTTGATACCACTGGACGAAGTGATGAAAGAAAAGGATAGGCTCAGGAATTTGCAGTATCAGCCCAAGTGCTGCATAAATAACATAAAAGCTTCTCTGTGTACCCTGAAGAAGACACAGTAGCTGCAGGGCTGACATTGCTGAAAAAGCAAACATTGAATCTGATCTTGCAACTGGCTGAATTATGTCGTGGCCGGCGTGACAAATTGACCAGGAAACATGAGGGTAAGAGGATGGTGAAAAGAAATTAAGAGACAAAGAGATGGGGGCAGGAGGAGCACTGAGGTTGATGTCCAACAGTACCGATTTTATTCTACATCTTACAAGCATTTATAAGGCAGACCACAATAGGAGTAATACATCAGTATCTAGTCAGATGACTGCAAGTTCCTATAACAAGTATACATTAACTACAAGCAAACCTCGTGATGCCAGGTAGTCAAGGCTAACGCCATTAGCAAGACAATCAACCAGGGAGTGGGTTATGGGAGGTACAGGAACAACAAGGACCAACTAAGAATTCATGACCCTGACCACATTGTTCCCTTCTGTAGGGAGAGCGTGTGGGAAGTCACGTAGGCGAGCGCACGACACATAGCACAGACCCTTTCTCAGTGTTACTCAACTTTCCTGTCCTTAACCCCTTATCAAGGCGTCCGGACTTTAAAAGAGACACAAGTCAGGGCCTGGTTTGGTCCTCGACTCCAACCGTGCCATGGCCTCCAACAGAATTACAAAACAGGATAAACCCTTAGGCTCACAGGGTGTCCACTGTTAAAGTGAGGGTATTGACTGGGAAAAAATGGGATCCTGTAAATTGGAATGGGAATTGTGGAAGATCCTAATGAAGTGGAGTCTTTGAGCACCTAAATTCTGATGAGTCTTCTTGGTCAGTGGAGGATGCCTTTCCATACCCAGTGATCACCTGTCCACCCCCATTTGAGGAGATTAACCCTGTACTGCCCAAAGAAATGCAAATGGCCTACCCTGAGCCATTTGCCAGAGAGAAGACAATGCTGATTCTCCTCAGGACTCACTGGCACCTCCTCTTTTTGCTTCTGCACATGTGATTAAACTCAAGTCCCCTTGGGCCCTAAAGGTAGGGACAAAGTGTAACCCATAAGTTGGTATGCTATACTCCAAAGAAACTACTTGAACTTTTTTAATTTATAGAGACAGAAATCTAGGAAATATGTGTGGGAATGGATACTAAGATTGTAGGATAATGGTGAAAAGAACATACGGTTGGATCAGGCCAAATTTATTGATAATAGGCTCACAAAACAGAGATTCTGCATTTAATGTTACAATCTGAGGAGTAAAAAAAAAGAGAAGGTGTGTCTAACAGTTTGCTTGGTTAGTTGGCTAAACCATGAAGCAAAAGGTGTTCCATAGTAAGTGAATTAGAAATGGTGGACTTGCCTTTGTTTAATACAGAGGAAGATATTCAAAGGTAGGTAGGCAAGATTACTCAACTGAACAGGAGAGTCAAAGCAGCAATTAGAATAGTTTGACTTTGGGGGCGCCTGGGTGGCTCAGTGGGTTAAGCCGCTGCCTTCAGCTCAGGTCGTGATCTCGGGGTCCTGGGATCGAGTCCCGCATCGGGCTCTCTGCTCAGCAGGGAGCCTGCTTCCCTCTCTCTCTCTCTCTCTCTCTCTCTGCCTGCCTCTCGGTCTACTTGTGATCTCTCTCTGTCAAACAAATAAAATCTTTAAAAAAAAAAAAAAAAGAATAGTTTGACTTTGAACAGACTTATGGCACTGGCTAATTGATAATTGTGATTCTGAAATTAAACAGAAAGTATAGAAAAGTCTTACTTGATTTTATTTCATAGGTCAAGTGAATAGTCTAACTTGAATCATAAATACAGTTATTCATGGCCCCTCAATCAATTCCCAGATGTTAGCTAGTTTACAGACCAAAATCCCTTGAGTGAAGGGAGGGCAGTTCTTCTTGAAGAAGGACCCCAGTACACTACTAAATTTATACTGTTAATCTTTATCTCAGCCTTCTCCAAAGGGACCTACAGTCTTTTATAAGGGTAAATGTGCATTGGGGAAAAGGAAATAGACACTTTGAGAAATACTGAGCACTGGTTCTGAATGATACTAATTAAAAGAGACCCCAAATGTCACTGAGGCTCAATAGTCTTAATATGGGCTTATGGAGGTCGGCTGATCCATGGAATTTTTAGTCAGGTCCGTCTTATAGTGGGCCTAGTCGGTCCTCAAACCCATCTGTGGTTATTTCTGGAATGCATAATTTGGATTCCTAAATTGGAATAACTATTCCAAGGAATCACTATTATACAAAAGACCAAGTGGAAGCCATTGGTTCAGTCACTACCTAAGAAAATGGTAGACTAAATGAAATACCACATCTTTGGAGGGATTGTGAAAATGAATGATTACCATCATGAACTTGAAGGATACAGAGATGGTGAATCCCACCGCATCCCTATCCAGCTCACCTGTCTGGCCTCTGCAGAAGTCAGACGGATCTTGGAGAATGATAATAGATTGCCACAAGCTTAACCAGGTATTGATTTCATTGCAGCTGCTGTAGCAGATATGATTTCATTTCTCGAGCAAATTAGCACATCTCCTGGTATCTGGTACATAGTTATTGATCTGGCAAATGCTTTCTCCTCCATATATGTCAATAAAGACCATGAGAAGCAGTTTTCTTTCAGCTAGCAAGGCCAGCAATATACCTTCACTGTCCTGTCTTAGCCAACTCTCCAGCCCTGTATCATAATTTACTTTGTAGGGATCTTGATGGTTTTCCCCTCCCACAAGTTTTCACACTTGTCCATTACATTGATGGCATTAGGTTGACTGTTAAAATGAATTTTATAAAAAAAATTACAAGATATGGGCACCTGGGTGGTTCAGTGGGTTCAAGCCTCTGCCTTCAGCTCATGTTGTGATCTCAGGGTTCTGGGATCAAGCCCCACATCAGGATCTCTGCTCAGCGGGGAGCCTGCTTCCCCCGACCCCCCGCCTGCTGCTCTGCTTACTTGTCATCTCTGTCAAATAAATAAATAAATAAATAAATAAAATCTTAAAAAAAATACAAGATATGACAAATGCTGGTGAGGAGGTAGAGAAGAGGGAACCCTCACGAACTATTGGTAGGAATGTAAGCTGGTGTAGTCACCATGGAAAATGGTATAGAAAAATTTAAAAATTTAAAATTAAAAATAGAGGGCGCCTGGGTGGCTCAGTGGGTTAAGCCGCTGCCTTCGGCTCAGGTCATGATCTCAGGGTGCTGGGATCGAAGCCTGCATCGGGCTCTCTGCTCAGCAGGGAGCCTGCTTCCCTCTCTCTCTCTCTCTCTCTCTCTCTGCCTGCCTCTCCGTCTACTTGTGATCTCTCTCTGTCGAATAAATAAATAAAATCTTAAAAAAAATAAAATTAAAAATAGAACCATAGAAAAATGATCTCAGCAATCACACTTTTGGGTATATGTCTGAAGGAAATGAAACCACTATCTTAAAGAGACATCTATATCCCTAGCATTATTTATAATAGCCAGACATGGGAACAAACTAAATGTCCATTTATGGATGAATAGATAAAGATGTGTTATATGTATACAATGGGATGTTATTCAATCATAAAAGAATATCCTGCCATTAGTGACAATACAGGTAGATGCTAAAGGCATTAGGTTAAGTGAAATAAGACAGACAAAAATGAATATTGTATCATCTCATTCATATGTAGAATCTTTAAAAAAAAGAATTCACAGGGGTGCCTGGGTGGCTCAGCAGGTTAAGCCTCTGCCTTTGGCTCAGGTCATGATATCAGGGTCCTGGGATGGAACCATCAGGCTCTCTGCTCAGCAGGGAGCCTGTTTCCCCCTCTTCCTCTGCCTGCCTCTCTGTCTACTTGTGATCTCTCTCTCTCTCTCTCTCTCTCTGTCAAATAAATAAATAAAATCTTTAAAAAAAAAAAAGAACTCATAGAACTATGGGTAAATTGGTGGTTGCTAGGTATGCAGTGGGAGGAGAAAAGAAATGGGTAAATGTGGTCAAAGGGTAAAAACCTCAGGGCACAGGCATCCCCTGCTTTTCAAAAGTTCACCTTATACCACTCTGCTTTTACAAAAGACCTGTATTAGTACCTGTTTTTGCTGACTCAAAATCCAAAGGGGATTTTTGCTTTTACTAAAAAAAAAAAAAAAAAAAAAAAAAAAAAAAGGTGCAAAATGCAAATAGAGTTCAGCATTTGTTTGGCAGCAAGCTGTTATAGAGGCAACGTGCATGCTAAGCAGTGACAGTGACACCACAAACTCCTTTCCTAGGAACTGTACTCAGCATCTCAGCATTAAGTGTCCATAGTTTTAAACCATGTCTGTAGGTATCTGTCCTTTATCTCGATTTATTTTGTGTATCCATTAGCAAGATATAGACTCCATCCTAAGGTATCAGAAAAGCCTAAGAGAGGCTCCCCCCCCCCACTTTGGGGTGTGTATGTCTCAAAACACTCAAAAATTTTTTCCATAAAAATTATAATAATTTCTTCTTCACTTTATGCCATTTTGGCTTATAAAAGCAACATTCTATTTTTGGATAGTGGAGGAAATCTGTATAAGATGAATAAGTTCCAGGAATTTAATGCACAGCATGGTAACTATAGTTAACAATACTATATTGTATACTTGAAAATTGCTAAAAGAAAAAAAAAATTGTTAAAAGAATAAATCTTAGAAGTTGTCACCACAGGGGCGCCTAGGTGGCTCGGTGGGTTGGGCCGCTGCTTTCAACTCAGGTCATGATCTCAGGGTCCTGGGATCGAGTCCCACATCGGGCTCTCTGCTTAGCAAGAAGCCTGCTTCCCTCTCTCTCTCTCTCTGCCTGCCTCTCCGTCTACTTGTGATCTCTCTCTGTCAAATAAATAAATAAAAAATCTTAGAAAAAAAAAAAAAGTTGTCACCACAAAAATATGTACATACATACATAGACACATAGAAGTAATTATGTGAGGTGATGGGTGTGTTAACTAACCTTGTTGTAGTAATCATTTTGCAATAATACATGTATCAAGTCATCAATGTACAGCTTAAACTTAAACCATGTTTTATGTCAGTTATATCTCAATAAAGCTGAGGAAAAACTGCCACCCATGGACTTATAGAATGCCTTCTTTATTGTCATGGTATTCCACACAGCATTGCTTCACAACAAAAAAAAAGTGCAGGGGCACCTGGGTGGCTCGGTGGGTTAAAGCCTCTGCCTTTAGCTCAGGTCATGGTCCCAGCATCCTGGGATCAAGCCCCACATCGGGCTCTGTGCTCTGCGGGGAGCCTGCTTCCCCCTCTCTCTTTATCTGTCTGCCTCTCTGCCTACTTGTGATCTCTGTCTGTCAAATAAATAAATAAAATCTTAAAAAAAAAAAAAGTGCAGCAATATGTGCCCGTACTCACAGAATTCATTTGTCTTACTATGTTCCCCACCATTCTGAAGCAGCTAACTTCATAAAATGGTAGAAGGGCCCTTCGAAGGCTCAGTTACAGTGCCAGGTAGGTGGTAATACCTTATAGAGCTGGGCATAGGTTCCCCTCATGACTCTGAATTACCTGACAAAGAAATTATCTGTTGTACTGGCTGGGGCAACTGATGCTGACTGTCAAGGGGAACTTTGAATACATGTCTACAGTGGATGTAAGGAAGACTATGCCTGGAATACAGATGATCCCTCAGGATGTCTCCTGGTATTGTCATGCCCTGTGAATAAGGTCAGTGGAAAACTACAACTCAATCCAGGCAGGACTATTAGTAGTCCAGACCCTTCAGGAATGAAGTCTTGGGTAGACCCACCAGGTAAAGAATCACAACCACTGATAAGCTTGCTGAATGTAAAGGGAAAATGGAATGGGTAGCAGAAGAAGGTAGTTATAAGCACCAGCTATGACTACATGACCATTTATAGAAATGAGAACTGTGATTTTTTATGAGCTTTTCCTCTTTATTTTGTTGTCAAGGTATTTCTGTATGTGTGCATAAATTATGTGTTTTATTTCTTTTCCTAGTCATTATCATGGAACATCAGATGTACTGACTTTATATTATATAGTATGTAAGTTTTATCAGTTTGCATCATAGCATTTAATTTTCAGGCTATCAAGAAGAGTAAACATGACTCAAGGGCTGTACTTCCTCTTCTGGGGAAGATTAGTGCATTTTCAGTTGTACACATGATAACAGTACCGTGTTAGGTGAAATTATGACTTTGCTATTATCTTTATTGGAAATTAAGTACTGTTTAAGAAGATGCATATGGGTGACAGTTGACAAGGGCTCCCTCTATACATATAGGTTCTGTTTCTTTGAGGAAACCTGAATGCATTTATTTTTGATGTAGATTAATATTTAAACAGTATTTAAACAAAGTTCAGTTTTAGAAAATCCCCTCTCCTTAGTCCTACGTGCATATTAGAAAAACAAATGATATCAGGTATCTAATACTAATGATAGCAATGCACAAATGTACCACCTAAAACAATTGTCATTTATGGTAGCCTTCTTTTTTTTTTTTGTTAACTGATACTTCATTTATAAATATTTTCAGTCTGAATAAGAAGTTCTCTAGAACACTGAGTGTTTAGATAAATCATGTTTCCACATCTATTTAAAATTATTTTCCTAAACGTACCAATGACAATAAGTAATCTTTGCCCCTGACATCTAAACTGTTTGACTTTATTTACCTACATGTTATGAGTTTGCTTAACTGGCACATTCCAACCTAGATGAAGAGGTTATTATTTGGTTTATTTAAAACCAGAAAAGCATGTGACAAGTTTAAAAAAAAAAGTATACAGGATATTTTGGGAAAACATTGAAGAGCACAGGATTATGTCTTGTTGTAGAGAAAGAATTCAAATATAAGAAAAAATCATTCTTGCCATATTTATCAGACATTTTAATTATGAACTAACCTAGTTTCATATAAAGGATTTACTGGCATATGTAACCAACTTTTGTCAAGGGCAGAGTTATATGTGGGATATGGGGTGACTAGATCAAAGGACTTGAAAACTGCCAGGATCCACTCCCTCTGCTTCTTGCCTTTGCTTCTCTGCATGCCTCCACTTTATTCAATCCATCTTGTTTCTTCCACTGCCTTAGAAGCAAGGATACCAAAGACCTTCTTAGTATTTCTTTTCTTTTTTTAATTTAACTTAATTTTTTTTCAGTGTTCCAAGATTCATTGTTTATGCAGCACACCCAGTGCTCCATGCAATACATGCCCTCATTCACTTCTGAAAAAGAACCGATAATGCTTGTTGGCTAATGTTAATTCTAAAAATCCATAGGAAGTGTTGTAATTGGCACAAATAGGATGCAATATCAATCTTTGAGTAAATAATAGTAGTCAGGGAGTGGAATATCATAATGGAGTCAACCTGTGTCAGGTACTGCATTCTAGACCACTCACTATAGCCACAGTATCCTCTGCCAAAATCATATGATTGAAACAACAAGAGTAACAGATTTAAGAACTAAGGGGATGCAAAGTGGACAGAAAATCATTAGATGTCCACTACACTGCCCTCAGAAGTTAAAATAATTGGTTTGACACAGGACAGAACATACTATTGATGTTTAGATTGAAGATCTTGAGCTGTCAATTAGTTTTCCAATACAAAATTGGTTTTGAGCACATATAACAGCATTAAATGTAGGAATAAGAATAAAGTGAGTCATGGCCGGGTACAGAGACCAATTGCTTGTGTTCAGTGAAATAATTGTCATTTTCTTAAGACACCCAATTTGACAGTTCACAAAGCTCTACTGCCCCTGCTGTTTATGATCCTAATTATGAATGTACAGCAGAAGCCATCACCACCAAACACCACCTCAGAAGACCTCAAAGAACAGACTAACAAAATGAAAAGTTTTCATATAATAAAAAAAAAAAATGAAGAGCTTATAAAAAAAAAAACCCAAAGTTGTGGCATCTAAAATGGTACAAGAATTTCCTCTGAATTACATCCCGAAAATAAATAACAGTTAAAAAGAAACATGGCATTGCCTGCAGAGCTTGAAATTGCTGCCTCCAAAAGTATTATTTCCTATTGCTATCAATTTGCCTCAGGGGCAAGATGTTTAACTGGCAGTCTGTCCCTGACTGAGTGCCAACATTGTCTGCTGATGATCAGCATTCTCTACAAATGATCTGATTTTGGACCAAGGCTTTGTTCCATAGCCTAGGGACTGTGTCCTGCTCGCAGGAAATGACCCAGTCACTAAAAGAACAAACGTACAACATTATGTCCTTGTAGCTAAGTCACAATGTTTGTGCTGCTTCCAACTGTTTCAGAATTCCTCACAGGTTGTTGAATATTTAAAGCAGAATCACCAATGTCTAGAAGTTACAATCTGTGATCACAGGTGCAGTGTTCCTTATACAGCAACTTTTGGTCTTAGCTGCATTCATTGACACTCAGAAAAGAAAAAAAAAAATCAGAAGCATTCTTGCCTGTCTTGTGGATGCTCTAACCATCCCATACCATCTATTAGATGTCAATCTCCCAGAGGATAGTGAATGTGAATTATTCATCTTTTCATTCCCTAGTATAGATCCTACTGAATTGTAAGCACTTGATAAAGGTTGTTGGTTCAATGAATAAATCAATGTCACTTCCAACTAGGAAGAAATAACTCCACAAAAGGTGCAGAGGACAGGCTTTCACAGTATCATAGCAACTGTATCCACCTTTAGGCTTAGATGTTATATATAAAAACATAGTAGGGGCACCTGGGAGGCTCAGTCATTAAGCGTCTGCCTTCAGCTGCTGTAGTGATCTTGGGGTCCTGGGATCAAGCCCCACATTGGGCTCCCTCCTCCGCAGGGAGCCTGCTTCTCAGCCTCCCATTCCCTCTGCTGTATTCCCTCTCTCACATGTTAAAAAAAACATAGTAATGATAGATGCAACTTGTTATTCATTTTTTTTATTGCCTTGACCATTAAACGGAGAAAATAAGCAGTAAGCTATTTCAGGAGTCCTATAAGAGATAACGGTCTTGATAACATCTGAAGTGGTAAGAAGTGGGTGAATTCTGAATATACACTGAAAGTACAAACAACAAGATGTACTGAAAGCCTAGACATGTGATGTGAGAGAAAGCAGAGGAACACATACACACACACACACACACACACACACACACACACACACACAGGAATAGACAGAGAGAAGAGACAGATAAATAAAAGCAGAGAGAAAGGTCAGGAAATGAGACAGCCCTATGGAAGCAGTCAGCACATTAATTCTCCTAACGTCACAGGACCACAAGAGTAGATAGAGAAAAAAAAAACATCTGAGGACCAGATACAGCATTCAGAAAGGTGACTGAAAGGAGCTGCCAATGATGTAGGAGAAAAACCAAGTAAACAGTATTTTCATAGAAGAAAAGAATATATTTTGTTAATTATGACTTGTTAGTCCAGTAAAATGAGGGCTATAAAATGGTCATTGTTTTTGTCAAATAAAAGTCATTGGTAACCTCAGCATGACCTCCAAAGTGAAATGGAGATGAAATCTTCATTCAAATGTCTGTTAAAGAGAATGGGAGGAAAAAAGAGGAAACAGTATTTTAAGCAATACTTCTGATGAGTTTCACTGTAAGAGATTGCAGAACAAAGACTAGAAAAGGATGTGGATATAAGAGGAAAGATGAAGTCTCCGTGAAAACCCTTTTTTTGCTCCTTTTCCTGCTTCTATGCTTGCTAGGACCTGCACCCCTACTTACCACATGCCTCAGAATGCAAATATTGTTTGTGTTACTTGTAAGGGACAGGGAGTTCATGATTTCTTTAGAATAGATAGATAGGGAAGGACCAGGCGATACATGTATTCCAGACCACCAGAATAAGACATGTCAACACTAAGACCCCTTGGATCAAAGGAATAACACCTGGACCCTCGTCTCTCTTCTAACAGGTTCCTGGATTCCTGAAAGGACCACAATCCTCAAGAAAAACCCCAGACCCCAAAAAAAGATGAGACTTCCTCCTTTCCTTTCTGAGTCTCCCAGACACTATGCACCTGTACTCTTTCTATGCCTTCAATAAACTCTGTTTTCACCTCCCGTTGGCTGACATTTGTTTTCTAGTCTGCATGTGTCAGGGACCTCTTGGATGGTCCTGCAGGACCCCCTCTGGGTCCTGGGAGCCAGCCTGCCAATGTCTGATATAAATGTAGGGGCTAAAGTTGGGAAGATTTACAGGGTGTTTAAATAATAATAATAGTGAGGAGAAATGGACAAAAGATAAAGGAGTTAAAGGTTATAATTGCAGGAGCAAGTTTGCAGTGAGCACTCACAACATTTTAGGGACAGTGTAAGTGATTTTTCTTGTGTTATCTCATTTTTAAAACACCCTGCAGCAAATATCATTATACAGTTTTACAGGTGAGTAATGGATTAGAGACGTTTAATAACTTACTGAAAGTCACACAGCTGAGACTAAAGAGCCAAGAATTAAACCTAAGAGTTTCAAATTCCACGATTTTGACCTGATCATTAGCTTTAGGTAATGAACTTTGTCAGGCTACTAAAGTACAGCTATTAATTTTATTTATACTCAAGGCCTTGAAATTCTTTATACAGCCTTCAGTGTACCCAAGAATTATCTTTGACTCTAAGAGAAGGACTGCAAATAACATTTTTACAAATCTCAGCTAGGTAATTCTCCACAGTCAAGCAACAGAAAATATGTATATATGCAAATATAGTTATATCAACCTAGATATACTCTTTACATATTAATTTCCTATTCATTTTTTCAACAATAATACCTTGCTACAAAAAAGATATTGTAGATTAATAGAAAAATGTAGATATTTATTTCCCAGGATTCTACATTATGACAGTCACCTCCAAGGCCAAGAGCAGCTGAATCATTTTCTCATGATTGAGATGGAATTAGAACAAGATAAAAGAGGAAAAATTCATGGAGAAATTTTTAAAAATACATTTTTCTTTTCTCTCTTTTCTTTTTTCTCTTAAAATATACAACAAATAAGTTTGAAATCACATCCTACACCATAAGGAAGATAAAAAGTTAAAGAATTGAAACTTTGAAAGCTGTGAATTAGAAAAATTAGTTTTGGCTGTTGTAGATGAAAAATCTTAAGGATTTTTCTTAAAGGATTCTTATTAAAGGATTCATCTTTCACTTCTGAGGTAGTATATAAGTGATCAAGTGCAATCTCTTGCGCTGAACAAACCTAGGTTTAAATCCTCAGGGAATGACTTTGGATATTTTGCCCTCTCTAAGATTCAATTTCCTCATTTAGAGTAAGAAGAGCACCTACCTCAAAGACCTGTGAAGAGTACATGAGATCATTTTGGTGGAGCGTACTACCTCGCCCATAATAAACTACATCATGTTGATCATTGTATTGCCTTTTATGTTTGAGTCTAGGGGTTTCCCTGAAAGTTTTCCTTGAAAACTGCTGCAATTTAACATGGATTTTTGTGTTAATTTGTTTTTAAATTAAAGGGTTATAAATTAATATCTGAGTAACAATTCAGAAAGATCGAAAGACTGAGAGAATTGGAGAAAAAAAAACCCTAAATCCACATGTCCTTGGAAATATGCTTAACAAAGCAATGCAACTTATCTTTATGAGATTCAGTTATTTCGACAGCTCTACAGTGGTTTAAAAAAAAAAATGCACGTTGAAATAACTGCCCAATCTCAATGTTCTGTCACCACAAAGATGCTTTCTCTATTTAAATATATTTAAAGATATATTTGAAAAATATATATATTAAAAGTATCTTCTTTATATATCATTGTGTATATATATATGGTATAATATATAAAGTAGATAAATATACAAAGAACCTCCTTTATGCCAGGTACTATGCTTTAATAATTAAACTGCAGTCACATATTAAATTTTAAAAACCTGTCTAGTCAAAAAATGTTCATATGAGGAGCATTCTCTTTTTTAGTTAAAATTTTTAAAGTTTATTTACTTATTTAAGTAGTCTCTACACCCTGTGGGGGTATCAAACTCATGACCTGGAGATCAAGAGTCACAAGTTCTTCTGACTGACCCAGTTAGGTGCCTCAGGACCATTTTTTTTTTTTAATTTTTTTTTTAAGATTTATTTATTCATTTATTCGACAGAGATCACAAGTAGGCAGAGAAGCAGGCAGAGAGGGAAGGGGAAGCAGGCTCCCCGTTGAGCAGAGAGCCCAATGCGGGGCTCAATCCCAGCACCTTGGGATCATGACCTGAGCTGAAGACAGAGGCTTTAACCCACTGAGCCACCCAGATGCCCCGCCTCAAGACCATTTTCAATACTATTTTTCCCATATTTTGAGGCCAGAAAGAATACCTTCCATGGCCAAATACAGAAATGAGAGTTTTAAATTCCCAAGAAGAAAGTGTTCTGCAATGCCATCATTAGAAATAGTAGAGTGTGTTTACTTTTGTGTTTCATTTAAAGAGGAAATTAAAAATTTCCCTTTCATGTCCTACTAAAATTTCTCAGGATATGGTAGTTCATAGTGATATGTTATTGTCGCATGGACTAAACTGTTAAGCATTTCAAAAATTTTTCATCACTGTAATTGTAACTAAGTACTTCTTATCTCCAAATCATTAACAATATTTAAAACTGTCAATAACTAAAATCTAGAAATAAAGCTAAACTGATGGATTATCATAAAAGGAAGAAAAAACTAAGAGAATAAGAACTGAAGGAAGTCAATTTTAATACAATTAAACTTTCTTGTTTTTTCCTGGTTTAAAAAGTTTTTCTGATCTACCTCTATCACCTGGTTCTGTTGATCAAAAAAATGTTTGTCTTCTAAAAAATTTTTTTTTACATTAACTCACTGTATCTGTTGAAATTAACTTCTCACATATTTCCATGAAAACTGTGTGTTCCCAGTAGAGCTTGTCACACAATCCAAAGATCTCTAATCCAGCTCAAGGAACTCAATTTTCACACCACTTCTCATTCTACTAATATAACATTTGGCTCAAAAATGTCTCATCACTCTAATAAGTCTCTGGTTAATGTGGTGAACAGCTGTGTTTGTTCATGTTTCTGGATCTGTATATGAACAAAAACTCAAGGATAAACAGGAAAAAAATACTTCCCACTCTACATTAATAACCCCATAGCAGAAAATTCAATTTTAATTTCTTTCTGAAAATCTGTTCAGATAACCTCTTCTTCTGCCATCTGTTTTAACAAAATCAATATACTCTCTGGCTTTATACAGTTATTTCATGACCTTAATATCAAGAAGAAAAATATCCCTTTGCTATGTCAAAATTTAGTTTAAGGTATTGGAAATGGCAATATAAATTTTTCAGTGCTCTTCATTTCAGTAGTCTTTGGAGACAAAACAAAACAAATAAACTTCAATGTTATAGATTATTTAGGGAGGTTTATTATTAATAATACATTTTATTGATAGCCTCATCTCATCCTTACCATTTTATGTCTTATTTTAAATCTCAACCCCTAACTCCTCTTCCAAAGGAATTTAGCCTTTGTTGTGTTACTGAGTAGAGCAGGGTTATGCTAGGCAGAGAAGGATTTAAGTAATCCCCTTGCCTTATGCCCAATTTATAGCTATGTATGAAAAAACAAACAAGCAAAACACTTACTTCTCAGGTTTACTTTCCACAGATGTGTTTTGTAGTCAACCATTTATTTGTAGACCAGTGATTTGCTAATCACTATGCAAACAGAAGACTATTAAGCTACAAACACTAGATACCCTGTTTTATCTAGCGTTTTATTAATTGATTCTTACTCCTTTCAGCTTGTGTTCATTGAAAGCCTATGAGGTCTGGCTTTCCTGAGATAGTAAGAGGAATGGAAATGTCTGAAACATGACCAGAATTTTTGAAAATTGGGCCAAAGAAGAGCAGTATCACCACAAAATTATGAAAGTAAAAGCTGTAGGTGCAGATAGAGATAAAGAAATAAAACAGGAGATGAAGCCTCTGCGGGAGATTAGTGAAAGGTACAATGAAGGGACAGAGGATTGGAGGAAGGTGGTGAAAAGGTACTAACTTGCAGGTATATGAGAAATAAGTACTAGGGATGTCATGTCCAACATGATGACTAGAGCTAAGACTGTCTTGTGATATATGGTCAAGTTGTTAGAGTAAATCCTAAGAGTTCCTATCACAAGAAAAAAAATCTTTCTTCCTTTTTTCTTTTCTTTTTTAAAAATTATATCTATTTGAGAAGATGGATGTTAGTGGAATCTATTGTGGTAATCATGTTACAATACATATTAATCAAACCATCATGCTGCATGCTTTAAACATATATTTGATGTATGTCAATTATTCCTCAGTAAAACTGGGAGGAAAAAGATAAATGTTAGCAAGGATATGGAGAAAATGGAATCCTTATACACTCTTGGTGAGAATATAGAATTGTGTAGCTACTATGGAAAACAATAGGGAAGTTTTTCAAGAGATTAGAAGCAGGACTACCATAAAATCCAGTAATCCCATTTCTGGTTATTCATCCAAAAGAACTGAAGTTAGAATCTTGAAGAGATATTTGTACTTCCATACTTAAGTTCTTAATTTGTGTGGCAAAATTTCCCCCTATAATCTAGTAAATCATATTCACACATTTCTAAATGATAAATTAGACATAAATGGTATCCAATTAATATATTCTGTATTTTAGATTTTTTTCCACAGATAATAAAATACAAAGATTAAAGAGAAGTACTTACTGAATTTAATTATTGAACTATTGTGGAAACATGTATTTGAAGTTTTTTTCCCCTTCTATACTCTATACTAAGGTATAAAAAATTCTGTAGTAGTAATTACTATCATATGAATAAAAATTTAAATTGTACATCCCAACTTGTATCTTTGAAAATAGAAAATACCTAGGCAATCCTGTATAATCTAAATGAACCACTGATGACATTCTCTTGCTTACAGTTACAAAACCAAATAGGTATTCATAAAGTACCCTTTCAGGTAGTGATAAAATATGTAGAGAATAATTTTAAGATCATCAAGCTTATGATCCTTATTTAATAGGTGCAGAAATAGACACAGAGAGGTTAAATTATTTACTGAGATTACAAAGCTAGTTCTAGTACTAATCATATATTGTATATATGTAATTGTTGAATGTTTCTGTACCTTCTAAGTTATCCTCACAGGTGAGGTATAGGAGACTATAGAAATCAACTGACACACACACATGGCTTTGGGAAACCAGAAAGAGAATTCAAACTCAGGCCCTTGGCTGCATACTTAGAACTCTTACAAATCTATCCCCACTGCCTCGGGAGCAGATCTGAGGTTCTCAGCTGGGTTGCTGAAATGCCAAAAAGGTTCATTCCTGGACTGGGTCAAAGCACAGGAAACTAGGGGACAGCTAGTGTGGAGGAAGTCAGGAATGGACTCTAGTGAGTAGACACCTTTGTTAACACCTTAATTATATCTTTCTATGAAGTAAAGAACAGCCCAATCCTTATTGGAGGTTTTAGTCAATAACCAGATGTTTATGAATTACATACTACGATTGAGGAGATTTATTTATTTATTTATTTATTTTTAAATATTTTGTTTATTTATTTGGCAGAGAGGGAGAGAGAAGAGCACAAGCAGGGGGAGAGGCAGAGGGAGTGGCAGAGGAAGAAGCAGAAGCAGACTCCCTGCTGAGCAGGGACCTTGATTCCAGGACCCCATGATCATGACCTGAGCAGAAGGCAGATGCTTAAATGACTGAACCACCCAGGTGCCCCTAGCAGCTTTATTTATTATCTGCTGTAGTTCTTACAACCCCAGAGAGGCAGATGTTATCTTCCCCATTTTCATGACCAAGGAAGTGACAAGGCTCAGATATTTACATAAGTTTTTTTTAGGATATTTGCATAAGTTCCTATAACTGGAATTAACAGAACTGACCCATCTACAGCTTGGCTCTCTCCTCTGTATTCTGCTAAGTTCATGGAAGACTGCACAATGTTCATGCCCTTTCCTTAAGAAGATGTAGGATTAAAAAAAGAAAGTGTTTTCGTTTTTTGCTTTTTGTTGTTTTTCGCATGAGGTCCATTTTCAGGATAAAGCCAGAGGTCAGAAGTCTAAGAAATGATTCAACTAAGTTATCAGAATGAGACTCAGAAACTATATAGTAGAGAAGTTTGCTGTCAGGAAAATAAAAATCTAAGAGCCTGTCTGCAATCATTGTCATTTGACTGTTTGGTTGCTCCAGGTAAGATTAATATGGTACTCTGAAGACACGTGCTTGCCTTCTGCAGGAACAAGGAGGGAGGGCTTTGGGGATACTGAGTTCCGTATTAAAGTGAACTGAGGGACAGGAGAGGAAAGCAATTGCCCTAAGTAGAGGAGAAGGGTGAGAGACCTCTTGAGATGTGAGGCAAGGAAAATAATAATGAAAAGCTTAGGAAATGCCAACTTAAAATGTATTTACAGTTCTATATCATGAAGGAAAAGCATATAAAACTCCCCTGATAACTTCTAACAGTTGATTTTTTTAAAATAAAGATTTTGGTACATAAAAAATATAAGTTCAGTATATGTTTCGCTTCCCTTCATCATTCGCTTCTTCCAAGTTGACTACAAAGTTTAATGATTATACTTGTAAATGGAACCACAGTTACATTTTATGTTAGAATAATGTATGATGATTTTTTAAACAGTATTGTAGCAGGATGTGAAATGGGACTTTTCATTGGGTAATTTTAGCTAAGCCATACAAATTGAAGACAATGGTGGTAGAACGGGCTAAGGACATTCTGAAGAGAGATGCTGGACATGTCTATGCAGGTCTGGGCAACAGGCAGCCAAAATGGTTCCTGCACTAATGATCCCCAAGTAAAATCTCCAACTCATGTAAGAAAAGGTTAGAGATTCATTCTGGGGAGTCTCTGAATGGAATTTATTTGAGTAGAAACACTATGGTATTGATTCCTTCCCTTTCTTATGAAGAAGAGGAAAACACTTCACCTTTACCACTTCAAGTCACATCAGGTAAGAGAGTCACTTGCAGAGATAAGTGCTCTGTGTGATGAAGGGCTGGCTAACATCTCACTCTTCAGGTGAGGCTTGATGAGCAGCAGAGACAAGGAGGCCTGCCTGGTGCTGCTCTTGGTACTGCATGAGGGTTCTTGGTAGAAAGAACCTGGAATATTTTCCCAGAGATTGGAGGCACAGACAAGAAGAAAGCCCAATGCTGACATTGGGTGTCACCTGGTGGGTTCTGAAGATGGTTGTCAGCTGGGGGTGTCCATGAGGAAGGGGGGATGACAGCAGAGAGAGCAGAGGGGCCCACATAGTCCCAGATGGGGGGGTCTAGGATATGTGAGTTTGCCTGATTTAAGTGATACTACACATAATGGCAAGGACCAGGTCCTGTTGAAAGAACCCTGTCCAAGAGGAATGCTGTTCAGAGAGACATGAGAGAAGTTAATGGAAGTCAGACTGAAAGTACATCATCAGTGTCCATGACAAGGGAGGTGGGAGGCTCCCAGGGCAGGTTCTGAGTTTCTCCGAAGAGCCCAGCAGTGCTATTCCTCATAGCACCAGGAAAGAGGGCCTCAACTATGGGATGTCATAGAAAGGACAATGCAACATTTGTCCTTCTTTCATCTCCCCCCTTTACAGGCCCCAATGCAAAATGTATCAGGAGAATCAGAGTTAAGCAGAGGAGAAGGGGAGGAAGCTCAAGTGGGAGAGGAGTAAAGGGAAGAACATACCTGTTTCTCTCCCTGTTGCCTCGCCACCTGGCACTGGAGAAAGGCGTGATGGAGGAAAAAAATGTTTGAGTAAAATATTTTGAAGGAACTGAGATTTTATTTTCAATGCTTTAAAATGAAGATGTTTTTAGTGATAAAGTGACCACACATCATCACACTTTACCGGGGTAAATTCTTGGTCATTTTGCAAAAAGGGAATATCTGACTGTATTAGTGGGCTAGGGCTTTCCTATCAAAATACCACAAATGGGGTGATTTAGACAACATAAATTAGTTTTTTCTCATAGTTCTGGAAACTGAAAGACCAAGATCAAGGTACTGGCCAGTTTAGTTTCTCCTGAGATCTCTTTCCTTAGCTTGTAGATTGCCACCTTCTCTCTGTCCTCACATGGCCCTTTTCTCTATGTGCACAAATTATTGGTGTTTATTCCTCTTATAGGGACACTAGTCCTGCTGGATTAGGGCCCCAGCCTTATGAGCTCACTTAACATTAATTGCTTTTTAAATGCCCTGTGTTAAAACATAGTTACCTTGGGAATTAAAACTTCAACATAGTGGTTCCTGGGTGGCTTAGTTAAATGTCTGCCTTCAGCTTAGGTTATAATCTCAGCGTCCTGGGCGGGAGCCCAGCATCCAGCTCCCTGCTCAGCCAGAAGCCTGCTTCTCCTTTTTCCCCTGCCACTCCCCCTGCTTGTGCTCTTCTGCTCTTTCTCTCTCCCTGTTAAATAAATAAAGAAATCTTTAAAAAAAAATTTTAATGATGGCAGAAGAATAAAACCCATTTAAGAAACCTTTCACAGTATGTTTTCTTAGGGAATAATTTTCTTATGGAATTTACCATATCTTATTTAACTACATCCCTAACACCTGGCCAAGGGTCTGACCCCTAGTGGGAACCTAGTAAATATTGTTGAAGCAGAATAAATGAATCATCAATCAATTTAGGATTCTATGGAAACTACTTAATTTATATATAAAATACATAGGTGCTTTATCATAACTGCAGGAAGAAGAAAAAGTTAACTGCAGCCATTTGAGAAATGCTATTGTCATTACAAGATCAATTTAAAAGAAAAAAACAATCGAAGCTAACCTGAAATGGCAATCTAGTTATCTTAAATTTGTCTCATAAAAACTCTAGGAGATTTGCAACAGTAGTACATTCAATATTGTCACACAAAAATACAATAGATTACAAATAACCAGGAATTATGATTTCCCAGAACAGTAATCACACCCTTGCTACTTTTGAGTAATTTTTTAAATTTACTACAAGTGAAATATATTCCCTTGAGAAATCAAAATCCCCACCAGAGGCAAATTGTATTTATTGATTGGCTGATTTTTAAAATAAGAACTTGAGTTCAACAGAAAAAACAATCAGATTTTTCCATCATCTGACATGGTCAAATTTTTTCCATAAACAGAGCTTTGTTTTATTTTTTGTTTTCTAGTTAGGCTACAAATTAAATCTTAAATTCTGTCCAAGAAAGAGAAACTCAAATTCTGATAGTTGGCTTTCATTAAGTGACAATTTCAGACTTTTGCATATAAGATGACTATTTTATTTTATTTTAATTTTTTTTAAAGATTTTGTTTATTTGACAGACAGAGATCACAAGTAGGCAGAGAGGCAGAAAGAGGAGGAAGCAGGCTCCCTACCGAGCAGAGAGCCCAATGTGGGACTCGATCCCAGAACTCCGGGATCATGACCCGAGCTGAAGGCAGAGGCTTTAGTCCACTGAGCCACCCTGGCGCCCCATGAGATGACTATTTTTAAAAGGAAGTTTTACTGAAATATCACTAGAAATATGAAAAATAGATATTAGAAATAGAAACCTTATTATAAGCCTCCATGGTAGTGGTGGGTATGGAGAAAACAGCACTGGGCAGAGAGAGAAGTCCAGTGTGCAGATACAACAAAGCCTCAGCTAACCCCACAGTGGATTCTGAAGTATGTATTACTTGTAAGGAACTGATATCTTAGAATAAGGGAAATCGCCAGGCCTTTATAATTCCTTCATTATCAGTCACTGGGTGTGGACCACCCCAGGAAGATCATACTCTTTCTGGATTACACAGCTCTCTGAAGCTTAGGCAAACTCAGAAGGGTTAACACACCCATGTGTTGGAGCAGTAAGTCTTTCTTTTAAGTGGGTTCTGGGTTCTGGGTATATCTCCATGTTCACTTCAGTCTGTCCCTTGAGCTGATTGTCTTGGTTTCCTCAAAGATGTTTGAGAGAGAAGTTAGTCCAGGATTCCGGGGGTGGGGGCTCTATTTTTAAGGGAAGCACAGAAGAGGGAGGTAAGCAGTATAAACTGTAGTGCACTATTGCACTAGGTTTTGAGCCCCATCTGATACCCATCATCTTCTTCCTCAACTGTCCTGCATGGATTCCCCTCACCCTCAGACCACCATTGATGGTCTTGATGGTTTGCTTGGTGGTGTGCTCTGGACAATCCCTGAAGACCCTGAACCCTTGGTTACCATAACTTTTTCACATGGTTGTGGACCTTTTTAATTTATCATTACAACTGGACCAGTGAGTAGCAGTACACGCTGAAGTGGACCACCAGGTGCCACACATATTCTTCTCTGATCCCACTGTGTGACAGAAACCTTACCACCTCTTGGTGATTACTGTCAGTTATTCTTGTGAAGATTATGATTCCTCTTTTCCTGCAGTCTCTGGGCACAAAGAGCCTGAGTGTCTAGGTGTCAATCATAGCTTGTAGCTCAATAGGATTCTCATTGTTTTCCCTTGGCAAGACTTTGCATCCTTTGAGGATTAGGACTTCTAGTCACGTAGAGTGTAGAGCTGTGTGAATGGGAGACATAAAAACCCTAATGGGTGATGAAGAATGATAATTAGTGGAGTTTCCCCTGTCTCTACTCCTTGGTTCTCAGATATAAGTATTCTTCCTACATGACACTGTATAAAGTTTTGATGCAATGTATACACTGCACCTTGGATATTGAAGTCTGCTCTTCATAGAATAGAGTTTTAGGCTAGTTGACTGTACTTTCTAATGCTCTTTCAGGCCAAAAGCTTCAGTGAGTGCCTGTGTGATATAACCATTGGGTCACATAGTCACGAACTCACTCCCACACTTCCTTTGCTATAAAGAAGGTCTTCTGGTTCTGACCAGTGCTATGTGGGGTCCCATATTGGAGAATTAAACACTACATCCTGTCTTAGATAGTTGTACTGGTGAGGTCTTATGAATAGGAATGAAAAATCTCCCCTATGATACATCTTTATTTTTATTAAATCAAGTCTTTGTTCTTTCCAGGTTGAAAGGAACCAACCTGATTTATTCAACTCACCATCAAATGTCCAGTTGGCCTCCTTGATAAATAGTTCCACCTAGGGTGCAAACATTGATCTCTCTTGCTGCCAGTTTGGACATTCATTTGCAGCAACAACTTAGTGAGCCTTGGTAAGTGGAATCTTCTCCTGTTGTACCCGTGCTTACCCTTCATCACTTCTGTGACCACTGAATTGATCAAATTCATGTGCTCATCATACCCATGCTGATGTGACCAATCACACAGACCAGCTGAAACTGACTGATCCAATCTTACTACTTGATACTTTCCTGTGAGAACCGCTATGTGAAACAAAGTCATTCCCACTTCGTACCTTTACTCCCAAATCTCCATCCCCATGCCTGTACATCAAACCGTCTTATCCAAACTTTTCCAGTCTTTTTCCTTTTGAGTCCCTGTAAGCAAGACATTCAACATTACCTAGAGCACTGTTCATCCCAAACTCTGTGTACACAAAGTGGATGGCCATGTGGATTACCTGAATATGAAGCTCTGTCCATTCTAAGGATTTTATTTTCCACTTCCCACTGTTTTCAAGGACTTCCTGAGTGAGGCTGGCATTATTAGCTTTCATCCACATATCAATTCAACCCATTTGTAAACTAGAGGTAGGTTTTTATCTTCCCAGCTAGTAATAATGGAGCTGGTGGACTCACCTGTCTTTACAACTTAGTGGGTTTGGCAAAGTTGCAGAGACACGATATCCATTGCCAGGTACTTTATCTCTACTGAGGTCCAGTATCATGCCAGGAACTGTTTCTCAAAGGTTTGTAGTTCTCCACTGCATCTGGCACAGACTTGCTCCAGAAGCCCATATGTCTGTGTTGTGATTCTTCCACTGGAGAGTGCTATATGGCATTCACACAGCTTAAGTAGGAAGATTGCCTTCATTGAAGCCTAGATCTGCTACAGTATTTCTTTCCCCAGGATCCACTCAATGGTGGCAGCTTTTCATGTCACCCAGGTGCGGCATATGCTCTTAAACCCAAAGAGTTCTACCAGGTATTGTGCTTCCATCTTTGTGTTAGGAGACATAAAATGTAATAATTTTTCCTTTAAGTTAGAGAGCATGTCCTTGCAGTCCCTTGGGACTGGACTATGAGTGATTATACTGATGTGTTGGGCCACTCCATGGACCTTTGTGGGGTTGGTTTATCTCTCATTCTCTGGAATGTACTTATTCACCAAGGCTCCCAGTTGCTAGCCACTTCTTGTTCATCAACTTAATTATCATACAGTTATCAATGTAGTAAATCAGCGTGATGTTCTGTGGGCTGACCAGGTGGTCCAGATATCTTAGGACTATATTCTGACAGAGGGGAAGTAAGTTAACAGAACCCTGAAGAAGAACTGTAAATGCCTAATTTTGTACATTTCATGTGCATGCAAATTGTTTCTGATCTGTTTTATCTGATCTGAGTACAAAATAACATATTTGCCAAATCAACATAACAGGAGCCGAGGCCAGATTAATCTAGTCTGGAACAGCACCATGTCTGAGATAGCAGCCGCAATCAGGCTGCTATTCATTGGAGTCCGTGCTAGCCTGCAGTCATCCTTCAGGATTCATCTGGAGACTTTTTTAGGGGCCATATTGGTGACTTAACTGAAGACAGGATGTGGAGCATTCCTCCTACATCTTTTAGCAACTTAACGTGCTTAGGGATGGCACTAATGTTTCAATGGTTTGTGCTCAATCTTCCTCACTACAATGTTCCTTTCCAAACCGGAGCAAATGCTCCATGTGAGGGTGGCACAGTTATACATTGAGGGACATTAGAAATGATCACCAAGTGGGTATACAGAATATACAGACCCATGTAAGCCAAACTTTGGCTCTGTATCCATTTATTATCTGCTGCAATACAGCCCCATTCCATCAGAGGGTGAGATAGGCTGGGACATTGATGGCAGGATGCTCTGGTCTCTGGATATTCATTGCAACTCAGAACCTGTTTCCTGCTGGTGCTATATTTCTTTTCAAATATAGATGACTCTAGAGTAAAGATATTTGAACCCTCTGTTCACTATTTACTAAATCCAAATCTCCAGAAAAGATCTTAAATAACAAAGTTGAGCCATCCTCACTGATCATGTAGGGACATAAACAGTAAGATCAGTCAAACTGATATGCTTCATTCTTCCTAGTCTGGTTGTATGATGGACGGAAATGACAATAGCACATACCAAACCAAAGCTGTGCAGTGTGGTGAAGCAGAGCAGGAGATAAGCACACATGGAGATAACAGAATAAAACAACAAAGCAAATGCTTTAAGAGCAGCACCATCTCCAGCAAAGCATCAGCTTAGAAGCGACAGCTAGCAGCGTCCCAAATAGGATGATGGCTCTCAGGGAGATTCCAACTCACTGAGGCAACTCAGACAAAGGTGTGATCTATGTGATCAGGGGCTGCTGCTAATGCCCAAAGGACTGTGAGGAGGGGACTGTTCTACACACTAGCTTTTCAGAAAAAAATCCAAGAAAAAAAAGATAATCATGTGGTTGATAAACAATTCTAGGATTGAAACATTCTACCTATGTCATTGTCATTTGTCACTGACATTGTATCATGCTAGTCCTAGGGGTTTATTTCCACTTTTGCAAGATGAGAGGAGTGAAGTAAGTGACAGAAAGGTCCTGTCCTGTGCTAACGTTCTCTGGTTCTAATCTCTAAAGACAGAGGCAACAGTATAATGGACAGAAGAAATATTAAATTCAGGTATTTAGAAGCTTAGCTTGGTGGTGCTGACTAGATGAGTTGAGGGGGAAAGACAAGGGAGACCCATTTCAAAGACAGAGATCATTTGGTTTCAATGAACAACATTGAAAGAGGTTCTAGGCAAGGGGGAGTACTGGTTATCAGGATACAGAAAAATTTCATGAAATCCATCATAAAAAATGCAACCAAGTGTGTTCCAGGAATTGCAAAAATCAGTGTGCAAATTTCTCTTTTTCTCTGTCTTTTTTTCTCACTAGGTCATAATGTACTTTTTTTCTGTCTGTTCTATTTTAGAATTTGTAGGTTAGTACTTTTTTGAAAGAGCTCCTTTCTGATTTCATATAAGTTTGATTATCATGTGGCTGTGGCTTGCTCCAGTGTCCATTTTGGACTCAGCTCCAGACAAACTTATGTCTCAAATCTGAAACTCATTCAAGTTTTGTGTCTCATAGCTCACATTTTTGAAATGGGAAAAATCTGGTTGGCTAAACAAAAAAAATATAAAGTATCCATTTCAAATGCACTGTATAACCTTGAAACTTGTTCAGATTTTGCTACTCCTCCCTGAAATGGACCCCAAATCTATAATCAAAGAAATTAGCTGTGTTGTAAGGTGCATGATTGACAGGTGACCTACATTTTTTGAACCTCTTATCTCTATTTTGCCATAAAATAACACCTAAAAATTGGCCTGGAGAAAATTTGGGAAGCATTGAATCTGACACAAAGAAAAAATATATTCCCAATTTCATGCTGAGAACATTAGTGAATGTGGATTCAAAAAGCCCTCTTCAGAAATCATGCTGTGATACAATGTAAAGGCTAATAATGGAGGAACTAGTGTTAGCACCCGTCTTGGTACTTAGAAAATTAGTGGAAGGAGACCATCTGTTTCTCTGAAAGGGTCTGCAAATTTTAAGTCACAAATACCGGTACAGAGCCAACTTTCCAAGCCAAGGATATTGGAAAGGCTTTGATAAAAACCACTTATCTACAGGTAAAAAGGGATGACAATCTGAGACTGAGATTCATTGTGAAGAATATATTTAGTTGATACTGATGATACTGATGAGGGCCATTCTTTTTAAAAATTTTACTCTGTTTTATCGAGAAATAATTTACATACATCATTACATAGGTTTAAGGTGTAGCATGGGATAGCTTGATTTACATATATTATAAAATTATTACCATGTATTATGATTAATTATCACCAGTAATTTTAGGTTCAACTAATATCCATCTTCTCATACGAATAAAATAAAAAGAAAAGAAATAAAAAATAATAAAAAAATTATCCTCTTAGTGAGAATTCACAGGATTTACCTATGAACATGGAGGTGTTACTGTCTTTTTGAGCTAGTAACACTTGTTATCTTTTCTTTTTTTTGTAATAGCCATCTTAACAGGTATGAGGTGATATCTCATTGTGGTTTTGATCTGCATGTTCATTGCCATGTTATTCACACTAGCCAAGATATGGAAACAACCCAAATGTTCATGTGCAATAAATGGATAAAGAAAATGTAGTATATACAGACAATATTATTTAGTCTTAAAAAAGAAGGAAATCCAGGGGTACCTGGATGCTCAGTAGCTTGAGTGTCTGCCTTTGGCTCAAGTCATGATCTCAGGACTCTGGAATTGAGTCCCAAAGTAGGGCTCCCTGCTCAGCAGGGAGCTGCTCCTGCCTCTCCCTCTGACCCTCCCCCTTACTTGTTCTCTCTCTCTTTCTTTCTCTTTCTCTGTCAAATAAATAAATAAAATATTTTAAAAAAAGAAGAAAATCCTGCCATTTGCAACAACATGGATGGACCTACAAGACATTATGCTGAGTGAAGTAAGTTAGTCATGAAAGACAAATACTGCATGATTCCAGTTATATGTGGTATCTAAAGTAGTCAAAATCAGAGTCAAAGAATGGAATGGTGATTGCCTGTCACGGAGGAGGGGGAAATAGGGACTTGTTCAATGGGTATACAGTTTCAGTTATGCAAGATGAATAAATTCTAGAGATCTGCTGTACAACACAGTGCCTGTAGTTAAAAAGAGCAGATTGTGTGCATGAAATTATGTTACCAACATAGATCTCATGTTTAGTGTTTTTACCACAAACACACACATGCCCACACACATACACGTACTCACACATAACACAGGGAAATTTTTGGAACTAATAGTCATGTTTAGTGTCTTGATTGTGAGGTGGTATCATGAGTGTATGGATGTGCCCAAATTCATCATGATGCATACATTAAGAGTGTGCAATTTTTTGTGTATCAATTATACTTTAATAAAACTTTGAAAAATTAGAAGGATACATGTATGGCAAATTTAACCTCCTGACAGTTAAGTGTCAACACATTGTTTTTTAGATTTTTGTTAAGTAAATTTATTTTTTTTTTAATTTATTTGAGAGAGACAGTGTGTGTGCAGAGGGAGAGGGGGAGAATCTCAAGGAGACTCCCCGTTGAGTGGAAAGTCGACATGGGGCTCGATCCCTAGACCCTGAGATCATGACCTACACCAAAATCAATGGTCAGGCACTTAACGGACTGAGCTATCCAGGTGCCCCCAAAGTAATTTATTTTTAAGTAATAAAGCTGCTACTTTTTTCCTTAAGCACCTACAAGGCTTTCTAAGGACTAGAGATGACTCTCCATCTTAGTTTTCAGTATTTCTGATTACGACTAGAAAGGATATGACTAATTATAACTAGAAAGAAAATTGCCATGGTATTTCTATATCAAAAAGTATCAAGATTAGCCTGCCTGGCTGGCTCAGTCAGTAGAGTGTGGGACTCTTGATCTCAGGGTTGTGAAATTTGAGCCCTACATTGGGTGTGGAGATTACTTAAAAACAAAATATGTTTTAAAAAGTATCAAGGTCAAGGGGCACCTGGGTGGCTCAGTCATTAAGTGTCTACCTTCAGCTCCTGTTGCAATCCTGAGGTCCTCGGGTCGAGCCCCACATCAGGCTCCCTCCTCCGCAGGGAGCCTGCTTCTCCCTCTCCCACTCCCTCTGCTCTGTTACCTCTCTCGCTGTGTCTTTCTCTGTCAAATAAATAAATAAATAAAATCTTTTGAAAAAAGTATCAAGATCAAGAAATTAATAAATAATTGTTCTCAGAGCTTTTTAAAAAATATAACAAACAATAAAACATATTGAAAGTTGAAAGTGACCAGTACAGACATTCTACCAAGATCAACCACAACTTTTTGTTTGCTGGTCCATTATCTTTTTCAAAATTAAAAATATATATAAAGATTTCATTTATTTATTTGAGAAAAAGAGAGCATTCAAGAGCATGAACACTGGGAGGGGCAGAAGGAGAAAAAG
This sequence comes from Lutra lutra, assembly GCF_902655055.1. Classification (NCBI taxonomy): domain Eukaryota; kingdom Metazoa; phylum Chordata; class Mammalia; order Carnivora; family Mustelidae; genus Lutra; species Lutra lutra. Next base: position 76,359,745 of record NC_062279.1, on the reverse strand, counting down.
AAAAAGACTCCACCCTGAACAGGGAGCCCAAGGCAGGGTTTGATCCAAGGATCCCGGGATCATGACTGGAATCAAAAAGATCTGCTTAACTGACTGAGCCACACATGCTTCCCTCCTATTCCCTTATCTTAATTGCAAATCATTATAGTGGCTTTTTCTCTAGTAAAATAAAAATTAAAATTCATAGTTCCACTTGGTCTACAAGAAGGACACATATATTCACTATCTAGCCTAAGAAATGCATACACATACATGTACACATGTACATATTTGTCATATAGATATAGATATCTCACCATGACTTCTCCAGTCTCTTGTTAAGTTCCTGCCCCGTTCCATTTCCTTGTCTCTTTCCAGAGATAACTATTTTAAGTTTGTGTTTATAATTTTCTTGATTTTTCAATATAGTTTTATTCTTTTATTATCTACATATGCAACCTCAATATAATGTATTATTTAATGGTCTCTTCCTAAGCTTTATTGTAATTGACTTAACTGTGTGTATTTTTCTTGCTGCTTTCACTCACCAGTCAATTAACAAGATTCAAATATGTTGATCCTATAGATCCAGTTATTTCATTTTCTTCTTACTCCATACTATATGGACATAAAAAATGATTGATCTATTCTAGTATTGAAAAAATATTGGCCTTTTCCATTTTTTGCTTCAATAAACAATGTTGCCATGATCAATCTTGTGCATCAGGAATTTTGCTGAATCATAAGGAATGTGTCATCAGCCTCGGTAGGTAATGTAAATTTTCCAAAACTGAACACATTTGAACTCCCATGAGCAACAAGGGAGGGGTATCATTGTTCCACATCCTCAAAAACACTCTGTACTATCAGACTCTCACTTTGCAGGTCTGGTCAATAGGAGACAGCAAATCCTTAAGGCTTTAGTTTGCACTTCACTCCTTAATGCTATGGAATCTTTTTACATGTTTATGGGCCATTTGTGCTTTCTCATCTCTGAACTACTTATTCATAACTAAGGTCACTATTGTGTTGTTTTCTTTATCCCATTAATATCTGTATTTTAAAAAATATATTTTGGATTCCAATCATATCAGTTGTGCATAAAGCAAATAGCATCCACTTTGAAGCTTGTCGTTTCACTTCTTTATGGTGTCTTTTGTTATACAGAAGCTTTTAGGTTTGATAAGCTCATTTATGAGCTTAGCCTTCATGGTTTATACTTTGTGCACTTGGAGTAATGGATTTTTCTTTGTTGTTGAGTGCATAACAGTTACTGTCATTATTCTTTTCTGCTGCTCAGATGGTCAAATTTGTCAAGAGGGGGCCCCTTGCATGTGGGTCTTGTGTCTTTTTTTTTTTTTTTAACCTTCTTTCTGGTACAAGATACCTCAGTCTCACTGTGTGCTTTCCTGTCTAGGGCCAGAAGTCATCCATTTCTCTGAAAGCCCTGCTTCTTTTCATGAGAAATTTTGCATTAGAAACCAATGTCCAGGTAACCAGTGTGCTAATTGCCACTAAGATATTCTTTTAGGCCTTCTTTGTGAAGAAAAAATAATTGTTATGAAATATATGGTTTAGCAAGCTTAAGATTTCATTCATATTTCCAATTCAAAATCAAAATCAGAAAGGGTTTTCTCTCTCATGTCCCTTTAAATTCATATATTCTTCTCCCTACATTGAAAAATTCTAATATCAATACATTGGTTGCTTTGCTGTATTTTAGAATACATACAGAAGAGTCTCAAAATTGCATTACCAACGTTTATATAATTAAAAATCCATAAGAATCCCATAAGTAATATTTAAGATACTTTTTGTAGAGTAAGAATGTGCAGTCAGAGCAGTTTCCTCCATATATTGCCCAAAATAATGCTTTTCTCCACATGGTTATGCTATCACTGTGAGATACATATGCATTTGTCTCTTTGTATTACATTTTAAGAGTGCTTTTCAACATTTTTGATACAATTTTATATATTAATATGTAACATTCATCAATGAAAATTGCATAATGCTTGTTTTGGGGAACACTAATTTGTTCCAGCACTATTTACATATATGAGTATAATGCAAATTTTGTCTTTGCTTATGCACAATATCATCACCATAAAACCTCACCCATTTGACCCAGATTGAGTAAGAATGAACAAATGCATATACACACGCTGAAAACATCGACCAGCTCTCTCAGCTCACTGCATGTTATGAACCACACACAGCCACATCAGGGGTTACAACTTTCCTCGAAGAAGAGTTGCGATGCTCACTTCTACCAGCAAATTTTAGGTCTGTTTTACGTACGGTCCCACGTTTATTATAATATTTAGGTATTTCTTAACCATTTCACATGTGTAAAACTGTGCTACCACTTTAATTGGATTCCTACCTTTTTAAATTCGTCACTGATTAAGTTTTTGAGTGTTGTGCCTCTAACCCCATATTTCCCACAAGCCCTGTGGATAACAGTCATATTTTGGAGTGCATATATCTTATTACAGCAGAACTAAAGAGAATTCAGGCTCTCATTCTCATCTTTTCCACTCATTCTTATCAAAAAAAAAAAAAAAAAACATTTTCCAGTTGGTCCTGATTTAGATTCTGGTTTTTCCTTCCTGTGTTTCACTTTGAGAAATGAGCAATTATAAATTAGATAAATGATAGATAGATAGATAGATATTTTTCCCCTTCTTTTTTTTTTACCAAAATCAGTTTTTTTTACCAAAATCAGTTGCACAAATTATACACTCTACTCCTTGTATCTTTTTCACTTGACAAGATGACATGAAAATCTACATATAAGATTTTAGATTTTTTTTCCATTTTTTTTTTCACAGCTGCACAGAATTCTGTTGTGAAATTATACCATAGTCCATTGAACCAATCTCCCACTGATGGATCTTTGTGATTTTAATAATTTATTATTACAATTAAAACTGCAATAAGTAACTTTGTTCATATGTTATTTTGTATTTTTGGAAGTGTATCTTCCCAGTAGATGCAGAGAAGTGTGACCTTTGTGGACAAAAAAGTAAATAAGAGAGGAGGTAAGATGGCATAGTAAGGAGGATCCTATGCTTCCCTCATCCCTTGAACACAGGTAGATTAAAATCAAATTATTCTGAATATACATGAAATCAATCTGAGTACTGACAGAACAAACTGCACAACTAGGGGAAGAGAAGAAGCCACATCATAAAGGTAGGAAGTGCAGAGGTGGTTTAGAAAAGAAATGGATTGCTGGTGCTGTGGAGAGGAGGGAGCCCTGGTCGTGGAGAGAGATGAGAGAGAGCAGAGTGCACAGAGAATCATTAAACACACACACATACACACACACACACACCCCACCACCACCACCACCACCACCACCACCACAACAACAACAAAATGCCACACAAACAAACAAACAAAAACTTCCCCAAAGCCATTGACAGTGAAAATGAAAAGGGCTGATTTTTGTTAGTATTTGTAACCATCTAAGCTCAGAAAACTGAGGTTTTAGAGGGCTCTGGCATGGCAGGTACAAAGCCCTGAGGGCTCTGCAGTGTTCCTGTAAAGAGAGCAAGCAGGTAATGTGGGGGGGGTGTTGGAAATGGCCCAGTCTGTGGATCACCAGAGACATACTTCTTGGAGTACATCTAAAGAAATGGCATTACCTCTCCATGAAAAAAGGAGCCAATGGGTGCCATTTCCCTCCTCTACCCCTCAGCATAGGTGCAGAGACACCTGCTAAGGGCAGTTAACCTGGACACTGGCTCTTTGTAGTGCCTTACTCCAAACTCTGTGCCCCTGCACTCTGGTGCAATCTCTCTTCTGGTTCAAACTCTCATCAATCACAGCACAGTAAGACCGCGCCCCAGAAGACGAATTCAGGTCCCTGCCACACCAGGTCCCTAAAGTTTGGAGTTTTAAAACTCAGCCAACATAGCTGGGATAGAGCCCAAAGTGCTCTACACTACTCCAAGCAGACAAGCAACCTGGACACAGGCAGTGTGAAAACAATGATCTGAGAAATGCCTATAATGCACAGGGAAATTATTTGCTCTTTTGGGAGAGCTTCTCTGACAGCAGTGAGCTAGAACTCCCCTCTTCAGGGATCAGGTTGGGAACTGATGCCATTTTTCTCCCCTGCTCCTCAGCATAAACTAATTTCAGTAAAGAGCACAGTGCCAACAGTGGTGGTATAAACCACTTACACCAAGCCCCAACCCGCTGTGCTCTGCTGGTGTTGCTTTTCTTTGGCAAGTGTGCCTGAAAACCAGCACAGTGGGCCCCTTCCCCAGAAGACCAGCACAAACCCTTGCATGCACCATGTCTACTGACCATAGAATTCTGCAAATCTTCAACTATACTGGAAATAACATCAGATCTTTTTTTAACAAGCAGACTGGAGCTTACCTAGTTAAAATTCATCACACTCTGGTCAAGCTCCAAACATTCCCCACTGTAGTCAAGGAGAAACCCTGCAAAAGACCTACCTGAGGGATAGAGCAGCCAGAACACAGAGGAAGAGTACATGAAGCATACACCAGAGACACTTCCTGAAGTGCCAGGCCCAGGACATTATGACCTCTTCTTCATAATTACATAATTATATTAATTACATCATTACTCTGAGGAGCAGGAAACATAACAGGCTTTCCTAATACAGAGAAGAAGACAGAAACCTAGACAAAATGCCAGGATGGAGCAATTCATCCCAAAAGAAAGAACAAGTAAAGATCATGGCCGGATCTAATTGAAAAGATATAGTAATATGCTTGATCCAGAATTTAAAGCAACATTCATAAGGATACTAGCTGGGCTTGCTTGAGAAAAGCATTGAAGACACCAAGGAATCTCTTACTCCAGAGATAAAAGACCTAAAAACCAGTCAGGCAGCAATGAAAAAATCAATAACCAAGATTTGAAACCAATTGAATGTAATGATCACAAAGATGGGAGAAGGAGAGGAACAAATAAGTAATATAGAAGATAAAATTATGGACAATAATGAAGCTGAAGAGAATAGGGAAAGTAAAACATTAGATCACAAATGTAGACTTAGGGAACTTGGTGACTCCATAAAGCACAGTAATATTCATATCATAGGAATCTCAGAGAAAGAAGAGAAAAGAAAGGGGCAGAAGTTTTATTTGAGGAAATTATAACTGAAAATTTCCTAATCTGGAGAAATAAACAGATATCCAAATCCAGAAGGCACAGAGAACTCCCATCAAAATCAACAAAAGCAGGTCAACATCAAAACATATTATAGTTAAATTTTCAAAATATAGACATAAGGAAAAAATTCTAAAAACATCAAGACAATAGAAGCCCCTAACTAACAAGGGAAGACAAATAATGTTAGCAGCATATATTTCCAAAGAAACGTGGTAGGCAAGAAGAAAGTGGTATGATATATTCCATTTGGTGAATGGGAAAAATCTGCAGCCAAGAATACTCTATCCAGGAAGACTATCCTTTAGAATAGAAAGAGAGTTTCCCAGGCAAACGAAAACCAAAGGAGTTAGTGACCACTAAACCAGCCTTGCAAGAAATATTTAAGGGACTCCTTGAGCAGGAAAAAAAGACCAAAAGTGACAAAGACTGGAAAGGAACAGAGGAAATCTCCCAAAACAGTGATAAGACAAGTAATAAAATGGCATTAATCAGTATCTATCAACAGTTACTCTGACTTTAAATGGACTAAGTGTTCCAATCAAAGACATAGGGTGTCCGAATGGATTTATTTATTTAATTATTTGTCTGAATGGACTTAAACACACACACACACACACAAAAGAACAAGACCCATCTATATACTGCCTATAAGAAAATCATTTTAGACCTAAAGATACCCCCAGATTGAAAGTGAGGGACAGAGAAATATTTTTCATGTCAATAGACATCAAAAGAAAGCAATAATTACATCAGACAAACTAGATTTTAAACTAAAGACTATAACAAGAGATGAAGGTCATTATATCATAAAAAGGGGGGTCTATTGACATCAGCCACAATAACTTACTTTAAGACACATCTCCAAAGGCAAGTGAAACAAAAATGAACTTTTGGGATTTCATCAAGATAAAAAGCTTCTGCACAACAAAGAAAACAATCAACAAAACTAAGAGACAGCCTACAAAATGGGAGAAGATATTTGCAAATGACATTACAGATAAAGGGCTAGTATCCAAGATATATAAAGAACTTCTCAAACTCAACACTCAAAAACTAATAACCCAGCCAAAAAATGGGCAGAAGACATGAACAGACACTTCTCCAAAGAAGACATACAAATGGCTAACAGACACATGAAAAAATGCTCAACCTCACTAGCCATCAGAGAAATACAAATCAAAACCCCAATGAGATACCACTTTATACAAGTTAGAATGGCAAAAATAAACAAATCAGGAAACAACAAGTGTTGGCAAGGATGTGGAGAAAAGGGACCCCTCTTACACTGTTGGTGGAAATGCAAGCTGGTACAGCCACTCTGGAAAAGAGTATGGAGGTTCCTCAAGATATTTAGAAGATAGCTACCCTATGACCCAGCAACTGCACTACTAAGTATTTACGCCAAAGATACAAATGTAGTGAAAAGAAGGGGCACATGCATCCCACTGCTCAGAGCAGCAATGTCTAAAATAGCCAAACTGTGGAAAGGGCCAAGATGCCCTTCAACAGATGAGTGGATAGAGAAGATGTGGTGCATAAATACAATGGAAAATAATTCAGCCATCAGAAAAAATGAATACATACCATTTGCATCGACATGGATGGAACTGGAGGGGAATATGTTAAGTCAAGCAGAGAAAGACAATTTTCTATGGTTTCACTCATATATGGAACATAAATAATAGCACGGAGGACTGTAGGAAGGGAGGGAAATCCAAAGGGTGAGAAATCAGAGAGAAAGATGAACCATGAGAGACCAGGGAAACAATCTGAAGGATTAAGAAGGGAGGAGGGTGGGGAAGGGGGTAACAGTGTGATGGGTATTGAGGAGAGCATGTGCTATGATGAGCACTGGGTGTTATATTTACCTAATGAAGCATCGAACACTACATCAAAACCTAATTAGGTATTATACAGTGGCTAACTGAACATAATAAAAAAAGAAGAAGAAAAAGAGGTCTATCCAACAGGACACAACAATTTTAAATATTTATGCCCCAACTTGGGAATGCCCAAATATATAAAACAATAACAACCATAAAGAAACTCATTGATAATAGTAAAATAATAGTAGGGGACTTAAACCCCCTACTTACATTAATGGACAGTTCATCTAAGCAGATAATCAATATGAAATAATGGCTTTGAATGACACAATGAGCCAGATAGACTTAACAGGTATATTCATAACATTTCATGCTAAGCAGCAGAATACACATTCTTGAGTGCACATGGAACATTCTCCAGAATAGACCACATGCTGGGTCACAAATCAAGAAGTATAAAAAGATTGAGATCTACCATGCATATTTTCCAACCACAATGCTATGAAACTTGACATCAGCCACAAGAAAAGTTCAGAAAGACCACAAATACTAGGAGGTTAAAGAACATCTTACTAAAGAATGAATGAGTCAGCCAGGAAGTTAAGGAAGAAATTTAAAAATACATGGAAGGAAATGAAAATAAAAACCAAAAGCCAAAACTTTGGGGATGCAGCAAAAGCAAGCATAAGAGAGCAGAATATAGCAATACAGGTCTTCCTTAAGAAGCTATGAAATATGGGGCGCCTGGGTGGCTCAGTGGGTTAAGCCGCTGCCTTCGGCTCGGGTCATGATCTCAGGGTCCTGGAATCGAGCCCCGCGTCGGGCTCTCTGCTCAGCAGGGAGCCTGCTTCCTCCTCTCTCTCTGCCTGCCTCTCTGCCTACTTGTGATTTCTCTCTGTCAGATAAATAAATAAAATCTTAAAAAAAAAAGAAGCTATGAAATATGAAGTCAACCATAGGAAGGAATGTCAAAGGACCACAAATAACATGGCGCTTAAAGGATATCTTATTAAAGAATGAATGGGTCAACCAGGAAGTTAAAGAAGAATTAACAATAACAACAACAAAAAGTACATGAAAGCAAATGAAAATGAAACACTGTTCAAACCCTTTGGGATGAACCAAAGACAGTCCTAAGAGGAAATTATATAGCAATACAAGCCTTCCTCAAGAAGCAAGAAAAGTCTCAAATACACAGCATAACCTTACACCTAAAGGAATTGGAAAACAAACAGCAAATAAAGTCTATATCCAGCAGAAGAGAAATAATAAAGCAGAAATAAATGATATAGAAATCAAAACAAAACAAAAAAGTAGAACAGATCAATGAAACCAGGAGCTGCTTCTTTGAATGAATAAGAATGATAAACCTCTAGCCAGACTTACCAAAACAAAAAAGGACTCAAATAAATAAAACCATGAATGAAAGAGGAAAGATAGGAACCAAGACCAAAGAAATACAAACAATTATAAGAACACATTATGAGAAACTGTATGTCAACAAATTAGGCATTCTGGAAGAAACGGATGCATTCCTAGAGATGTATAAACTACTAAAACTGGAATAAGGAGAAATAGAAAACCTGACTAGATCCATGACCAGCAAGGAAATTGAAGCAGTAATCAAACATCTCTCAACAAACAAGAGCCCAGGCCCCCATGGCTTCCCAGGTGAGTTCTACCAAACACTTAAAGAATAACTAATACCTATTCTTCTGGAGCTAGTTCAAAAAATAGAAATGGAAGGAAAACTTCCAAACTTGTTCTGTGAGGCCAGCTTCACCTTGATCCCAAAACCAAAGACCCTATCATAAAGGAGAATTGTAGACCACTATCCCTGATGAACATGAATGCAAAAATTCTCACCAAGATACTAGCCAATAGGATCTAACAGTACATTAGAAATATTATTTGCCATGACCAAGTGGGATTTATTCCTGGGCTACAAGGTGGTTCAACATTCACAAATCAATCAATGCGTTACATCACATTAATAAAAGAAAAGACAAGAACCATATGATCCTCTCAATTGATGCAGAAAAAGCATTTGACAAAGTACAGCATCCTTTCTTGATTAAAACTCTCCACAGTATAGGGATAGAGGGAAAACACCTTAATATAATAAGCTGTATACAAAAAACCCATAGCAAATATCATTCTCAATGGGGAAAAGCTTAGAGATTTTCCCCTAAGGTCAGGAACCTGACAGGGATGTCCACTCTCACCACTGTTACTTAACATATTATTGAGGTTCTAACCTCAGTAATCAGACAACAAAAAAGAAATAAAAGCGATCCAAATTGTCAAGGAAGAAGTCAAACTTTTACTATTTGCAGATGACCTTACACTCTATGTAGAAAACCTGAAATACTCCATCAAAAAATTGCTAGAACTGATACATGAATTCAGTAAAGTTGCCCGATAGAAACTCAACATACAGAAATCTGTTGCACTTCTTTACATCAATATAAAGCAGCAGAAAGAGAAATCAGAGAATAGGTCCTGGGTATACAATTGTACCAAAAACCATCAGATACCTAGGAATAAATCTAACTAAAGAGGAAAAGATTGGTACTCTATAAACTATAGAACACTTATGAAAAAAAAATGAAGATGACACAAAGAAATGGAAAAACATTCCATGTTCATGGACTGAAAGAACAAATATTGTTAAAATGTCTATAATACCCAAAGCAATCTATACATTCAATACAATGCCTATCAAAATATGATCAACATTTTTTGCAGAGCTAGAACAAACAATCCCAAAATCTGTTTGGAACAACAAAAGACCCTGAATAGCCAAAGCAATCTTGAAAAAGAAAAGCATAGCTAGAAGCATCAAAATTCCAGACTTCAATCTATATTGCAAAGTTGCAGTGATTGAGAGAGTATGGTACTGGCACAAAACAGAAACATAGATCAATTGAGCAAAATAGAAAATCCAGAAATGGACTCACAACTATATGGTTGATTAATCTTTAACAAAGGAGGAAAGAATATCCAATGGAGAAAAAGACAGTCTCTTCAACAGATGGTGCTGGGAAAACTGGAAAACAACTTGCAGAAGAATGAAACTGGACCATTTTCTTTCAACATACACAAAAACAAATTCAAAATGGTTGAAAGACCTAAATGTGAGATAGGAATCAAAATCATAGAGGCAGCAAACTTTTTGACCTCGGTTGTAGCAGCTTCTTACTAGGCATGTCTCTGGAGGCAAGGGAAACAAAGGTAAAAATGAACTACTGGGACTTCATCAAGGTAAAAATCTTCTGCACAGCAAAGGAAACAATCAACAAAACTAAAAAGCAATCTTTGGAATGAGAAAATATATTTGTAAATGACATATATGATAAAGAGTTAGTATCCAAAATCTATAAAGAATTTATCAAACCCAACACCCAAAAAACAAATAATCTAGGAAATGGGCAGAAGACATGAACAGACATTTTTCCAAAGAAGACACACAGATGGCCAACAGACACTTGAAAATGTGCTCAACATCAAAGAGACATGAAAAAGGAACAGAGGAAAGGGGAAATATTTTATGTTGGTGGTAGGAATGCAAACTGGTGCAGTTAGTCTGGAAAATAGTATGGAGTTTCCTCAAGAAGTCAAAACTAGAACTACCCTACGATCCAGCAATTGCAATACTAGGTATTTATGCAAAGGATACAGAAATATTGAATCAAAGGGGCACATGAACCCCAGTGTTTATAACAGCAATGTCCACAATAACCAAATTAAGGAAAGAGTCCAGATGTCCACTGACTGACGAGTGGATAAAGAAGAGGTGCCATTTATATACAGTGGAATATTACTTAGCCATCAGAAAGAATGAAATCCTGCCATTTGCAACAACATGAATGGAACTAGAATGTATTATGGTAAGCAAAACAAGTCAGTCAGAGAGAGACAAATACCTTATGATTTCATACAGCTGTGTAATTTAAGAAACAAGACTGATGAACATAGGGGAATAAAAGAGAGGCAAACCATAAGAGACTTTTAATGATAGAGAACAAACTGAGGGTTGATGGAGAGGAGGTAGAAGAGGGATGGGTTAAATAGATAATAGGGATTAAGGAAGGCACTTGTGATGAGCACTGGGTGTTGTATATAAGTGATGAATCATTAAATTCTACTCATGAAACTAATATTACACTTTATGTTAAATAACTGGAATTTAAATAAAGGCTTGAAACTACCAAAAAATAAAGTAGGTAAGTGTATGCAAAGTGTTGTACACACACATATTCTTAGATGCCTAAAGAATGTATTTTTTATATACTTAAAGTTCAAGAGGCTTACTAGTTTACATCTCAAACTTGATCTTCCAGGTCAGTTTTTGCAAGTACATGGTAGGCCTTTATAGCATGTAGATTTAGGTCTTGTTTTATTTCTAAAAACTGTTCCCAAGTTATAGCTTACAACATCAGTTTTGTTTGCTTCCTAACGGACTCCAATTGTAGATACATTTTCATTTCATTGAAAATCTTTTACATATATCACTTTATCATTAGTAGTTTTACCTTTTCCTTTATTTTGGTTTTTTTCTTAGCTATCTTAATTCTGTTTTCAAGGACTCTTATGGTACTTAACATCAAATAAATTTTACTTTTGTCGCCTTGTACTTTGGCATTTGCTTCTGAAATTATTTAATCTCTTCATTTTTTTAGCTGTGTTTATTCTTTTGCTTTTTTCGTTTTTTTTAAATGGTAAGTTTTATACAAATATTTTTGCTGTCACAACCACCACTTATCTTTTTTTTATTAACATTCAATGTATTATGTGCCCCAGGGGTACAGGTCTGTGAATCGTCAGACTTACACATTTCATAGCACTCACCATAGCACATACCCTCCCCAATGTCCATAAGTCAGCCACCCTCTCCCTACCCTCCCACCCCTCAGCAACCCTCCGTTTATTTCGTGAGATTAAGAGTCTCATGGTTTTTCTGCTTCCCAATCCCATCTTGTTTCATTTTTCCCTTCGCTACCCCCCACAGCTCCCCACCCTGCCTCTCAAGTTCCTCATATCAGAGAGATAATATAATAATTGTCTTTCTCTGATTGACTTATTTTGCTCAGCATAATACCCTCTAATTTCATCCACGTCATTGCAAATGAAAAGATTTAATTTCTTATGATGGCTGCATAGAATTTCATTATATATATATATATATATATATATATATATATATATATATATACCACATCTTCTTTATCCATTCATCTGTTGATGGACATCTAGCTTCCTTCCATAGTTTGGCTATTGTGGACATTGCTGCTATAAACATTCAGGTGCACGTGCCCCTTCAGATCACTACATTTGTATCTTTAGGGTAAATACCCAGTAGTGTGATTGCTGGGTCATAGGGTAGCTCTATTTTCAACTTTTTGAGGAACCTCCATGCTGTTTTCCAGAGTGGCTGCACCAGCTTGCATTCCCATCAACAGTGTAGGAAGGATTCCCTTTCTCTGCATCCTCATCAATATCTGTCATTTCCTGTCTTGTTAATTTTAGCCATTCTGACTGGTGTGAGGTGGTATCATCTCATTGTGGCTTTGATTTGTTTTCCTTGATACCGAGGGATGTGGAGCACTTTGTCATGTGTCCGTTGGCCATCTGGATGTTTTCTTTGCAGAAATGTCTGTTCATGTCTTCTGCCCATTTCTTGATTGGATTATTTGTTCTTTGGGAGTTGAGTTTGAGAAGTTCTTTATAGATTTTGGATACTAGCCCTTTATGTCATTTGCAAATATCTTCTCCCAATTCTGTCAGTTGTTTATTGGGTTTGTGGACTGTTTCCTTTGCTGTGCAAAAGCTTTTGATCTTGATGAAGTCCCAGTAGTTCATTTTTGCCCTTGCTTCTCTTGCCTTTGGCGATGTTCCTAGAAAGAAATTACTGGGGCCAAGGTCGAAGAGGTTGCTGCCTGTGTTCTCCTCAAGGATTTTGATGGATCCCTATTTCACATTGAGGTCTTTCATTCATTTTGAGTTTTATTTTTGTATGTGATGCAAGGAAATGGTCCAATTTCATTCTTCTACATGTGGCTGTCCAATTTTCCCAACACCATTTGTTGAAGAGATTGTCTTTTTTCCATTGGACATTCTTTCCTGCTTTGTCAAAGATTAGTTAACCAAGAGTTTAGGGTCCATTTCTGAGTTCTGTATTCTGTTCCATTGATCTATGAGTCTGTTTTTTTTGCCACTACCATACTGTCTTATTGCTGACAGCTTTGTAATAGAGCATGAAGTCTGGAATTGTGATGCCACCAACTTTGGCTTTCTTTTTCAACATTCCCTCTGGCTTTTTGGGGTCTATTCTGGTTCCATATAAATTTTAGGATTATTTGTTACATTTCTTTGAAAAAAATGGATGGTATTTTGACAGGGATTGCATTAAATGTGTAGATTGCTCTAGGTAGCATAGACATTTACACAATATTTGTTCTTCCAATCCATGAGCATAGAACATTTTTCCATTTCTTTGTGTCTTCCTCAATTTCATTCATAAGTACTTTATAGTGTTCTGAGTACAGATTCTTTGCCTTACTACATAAAGTGGTATGATAAGAAGTTCATTGGAAAAAGAAAAAGAAAAAGAGGAGAGAATGTGCTCAGGCTGGAGACTAGAACAAAGCCATGCACTAGATTTAGTGTATATTTTGATCTATTAGAGGAATTGTATCTCAAATTTTAAAGAAAAAAAAAAAACCTACATGTATACAAAAAATAAGGTTAAATACAATGGAGGTATAAATATGACTACAACAATGAAAATTTTAAAAGACTTTTTAAAAAAGGTATTGATAAGATAAAATAGTTAAAAAAAAACATTAAAATAGGAAAGAGGAAAAGTTAAAAAATTAGAAAATAAGAAAAAATAAAATTAAAAAAATTTAATTTTGAAAGACTAAAGGATCATGGGGGAAAAGCCATGAATTCTATGTGTTGCTTTCCCTAGCTCTGGAGTTCCGCAGTTCTCATTGATTAGAGAACTTGGTCTTGGCCGGATGTCTCACTGATCTTCTGGGGGAGGGGCCTCTTCCAGTGGTTCTCAAATGTCTTTGCCTGAGACAGAATTGCACCAGCCTTGCCAGAGGCCAGGCTAAGTGATCTGCTCGGGTTCACTCTTGGTATCTTTTGGTCCCTGAATACTTTCCTTACATCTTTGGAGGACAGGAATGAAAATGGCAGCCTCCCAAACTCCAGCCTGGAGGAGCCAAGAGCTTGAGGCCCCACTCTTCAGTGCATCTTCAAAGAAAAGCAGTCAATCTGTCCTGTCTCCCTGGTGTCCAACCGCACTCTGTGCTCACCCGGTCTGTGACTGAGCTTTTCTATCTCTAGTGCATGGCCCCATTTGGAGTCTCCAAACCCAACTGATTCCTTCAGTGTACTCCTGCACTGTTTCTCCCAGAAGGGGAAGGTGAGTCTCCCCAGATCTGCCACTTGTGGGGTCCCTGCTTGAAGAACAGTGGTCTGATTGTGCCTCAGATCATGGTTTAAGGTAACCCTGAGCTTTGAGCTCACTCCTCAGCTCCAGTTCTGTCTCTGTAGCTAGATTTCCCACTCAGATACCCCCAGTCTTTCTGTGACCCCATGGGTCCTGAGACCACACTGTCCACACGAGGACTTCACCCCCTGCTTAACCTCTAAAGTGACATCCCTCAGTGGGGCAGACTTCTAAAAGTTCTAGTTTTGTGCTCTGCTGCTCTACCGCTTGCCAGGAGCCAGCCCCTCCCCCCATGGTCTATTGTTCCGTTGTTTTGGATTCATGTCTCCAGCATGGCTTACCTTCTGGAAAGTGGTTAATTTTCTGTTCCTAGAATTGCTGCTCTTCTTCTCTTCTATCTCTTATTGAGTTTGTAGGTGTTCAGAATTGTTTGATAGCTATCTAGCTAAAGTCCAGGGACCTGATGATATTTCAATCTCCTACTCCTCTGCCATCTTCACTTTTTTCATTTTTATTCTAAATTTTTCAATATCTGCAATTGTATGCTTTAAAGATATTTAATTCATGTTGGAATAGTGTGTTACATGTTTCATCTGTATTTTAGCTGGTTTTGTGGGTAATATTTTTATCAGCTAAAAATACTGTTTTTAATATGAAACAATTTTAAATAAATATCTATATTGATACTTTCATAATACCTTAAAATTTATATAAAAGATTTTATTTCTAACATATTTTTCTGATGATTTATTTTATTTTATTTTATTTTATTATTTTTTTATTTATTTATTTTTTAAATTTTATTTTTTATAAACATATATTTTTATCCCCAGGGGTACAGGTCTGCGAATCACCAGGTTTACACACTTCACAGCACTCACCATAGCACATACCCTCCCCAATATCCATAACCCCACCCCCCCTCTCCCAACCCCCCTCCCCCCATCAACCCTCAGTTTGTTTTGTGAGATTAAGAGTCACTTATGGTTTGTCTCCCTCCCAATCCCATCTTGTTACATTTATTCTTCTCCTACCCCCTTAACCCCCCCATGTTGCATCTCCTCTCCCTCATATCAGGGAGATCATATGACAGTTGTCTTTCTCCGATTGACTTATTTCACTAAGCATGATACCCTCTAGTTCCATCCACGTTGTCGCAAATGGCAAGATTTCATTTCTTTTGATGGCTGCATAGTATTCCATTGTGTATATATATACCACATCTTCTTTATCCATTCGTCTGTTGATGGACATCTAGGTTCTTTCCATAGTTTGGCTATTGTAGACATTGCTATTTCTAACATATTAAGGTTATTCTGGTTGTATTTAGAACTAAACAAAATTTACCTAAAAATAGTGTTCTTTTCCCCTCCTTACTTATTTTATCATTAAAAAAATAGCTAAGAGTAATATAAATTACATACTATCTGGGGTTTATTTGTAAATATCAAATAAGATTAAATGTTTTATTTCTTAGTGAGCAACCTTTCCTTGGATTTCTTTAGGTTCTTACATTATGTTAATTACACATAATTTAAAAATAATAGAGACATCTAAAACACATTTTCATTTACATTGTTAAGTTTGCTTATATATATACATATATATATATATATATATATATATATATATATATATATATATATTTTATCATATACCATTCTGATTTGGCTATTTGTTTAAGTTGGTAACCATCTATATTCCTTTGGGTTTCTATACCTATTCAAATCTAAATGAAAGCTGAATAGTTTTCATCTCCAAACAGTTCTATCTCATCCTAAAGAACTGTCTGGAAGCCATTATGCTTAGAATACAATTACTTTTAAGTGATTAAGATTCCAATAGTCAACTATAATCCCAAGTCTTGATACAACCATGATAATGAAACTTCCAGCCCTTTTCAAAAACAAAATTTGAATTTTTTCTTTTTTAATTACTGCTGTTTATGACTAAAGGACTAGCAAAATGTAAAAGAAAGATTTATTTTAAAAAGAAGCCAAAATAATAAATTCTTTCATTAAACTAAGCTTTGAGGCAAAATAAAGCTATTCCCCGGTAATTGCCAAAGAAACAGGAGACAAATAATAAATTTGGGGATCAGTAAGTTTTTTGAAACATTTTATTAATTAAGATTCTTGTAAACAGATTGAAAAAATGTATGCATCGAACTTATACATCATTAGTAGATAAGGAGGAAACATTTGGAAACATATATTTTTTATAAATATGTATTTATATAAAACAGTCTGAACATGGATGCCTGGGTGGCTCAGTCAGCTAAGCATTTGCCTTTGGCTCAAGTCATGATCCCAGTGTCCTGGGATTGAGTCCCACATTGAGTGCCTTGCTCAGCAGGGAGTCTGCTTCTCTCTCTCCAGCTCGCCCTGCTTGTGCTCTCTCTCTGACAGATATATAAATAAAATCTTAAAACAAAACAAAACAAACAAAAACACTCTGAACAAAGACCAGTACAGAGAACATCTTATTTCAGGAGAGTAGTGCTATATATATTTCAGGATTAGTGCTATAAACTCATTAATGTGAATACCACCCTAATATGCTTTTTTAAAAAAATCTTGAATCCTACTTTATTATGTATTATTATTAGCACCCAGATAGTTAAACATTAATAGGGAATATCATGCCAATAAGCTAGTCGACTTATTTAAACTTATGATCACAAATTATAAATGACAAATCATATTTACCCTGTAATCCTACTACATTTCCTTAGTGAGCTCAATTTTCATTCTCAAAAATGTGTGTTTCACATGGCATCCTCTCTTCTCATACTACCAATATCTTCTCATCTACTCATATCTTCTGAAGCTCAATTGATCATCACTTCCTTAAGAAAATAAAAATTGTCAGACAGAAATTTAATTATGTCCATACACTAAATCTATAAACTTTTTGTATCGTTATTCATCTCTTACACTGTCAAATAAAAAACAAATCTGACAGGTAAGGAGAGACTTTATTTAAAAGGGCTATTGAAATAAAGGCAGTGGGATCTATTGTAATAGGAAGAACACTCAGACCATGAAAACTGCAAGTCTCTAAGATGTCAGACAGAAAGGAAATTTCTTTCATAAAGGCTAGAGATAAGGTGTGAAGGAACTGAGTGTGAGCAAGAGGATGACATAATTGTAATGAGACAGTTGATCAGAAAATGTCTTTTCTTTTGGTCAGCTGATCCTCAGGAGGGGCCATCAAGGAGAAATTGTATGCTAGCTTAGGTTGAAAGTAAGTCAAAGATCAGGGACCTGGAGAAAGTAGATAGAGAAGCAAATTTGATCATGTCAATTGACAAGAATTTTTTTTCCAGCTGATCAGAAAATTGAACAAACAATTCAGCTAATCCTTTGTGAGGCAAAGAATGGGAATTTAAAGTGTCTTTGTCTGACCTTATTATAGGTAAACAAGGGAGACATTATTAGTAATTAAGTCATATGCAGAAAGGTGGTTTCCTGTAGTAAGCCCCATCTTTTAAAACAAGAAGAGTAGGGGGAGTGTTTAACCATCGTTGTTTTTTGGGAGCACAGAACTCATAAAGTCTAACATTGTCAATATATATTTGTATCTGTTAAAATAGAAGTATCTCAAATTCATGATCTTATGCTCTTATCTCTGTTCCCTTCCTATCTACTAAACATTTATTTTCCTTTCCTCACCTTTACCTATCCTTTTCTCTCTTTCTACTAAATTATTTCCATAAATTCAACAATCATGTTTATCCAATCTGAAAACAAATCAAGACAAACAAACAAACAAATTTCTCATCTCTCTTTGTCTACACCCATATTTTTCCTCTCCCCTGACCATACAGGCTTTGGTCCTTCACTTCATATTCATTTTCCAGTAGACTACAATCTGGAGTTTGTCCTTTTCCTTATCATGAATTCAACGATGACCTCCTTTTGTTATTTTCATGGATATTTTATTTTCTCAAATTTCTGTACCTCTGCAGCACTAGATAAATGTGACCATTCCCTCCTTCTTGAAATATTCCCTATGCTATCTACTAATACAACACATTTATCTAACCTCACTGAAAGCTCTTTTAAAATTCTTCAGTTTGGGGGGCTGGGATGACTCAATTTGTTGAGTGTCTAACTCTTGACTTTGACTCAAGTAATGATCTCAGGGTCATGAGATCAAGTCCCATATCAGGCTCCCTGCTCAGCAGGGAGTCTGCTTCAGTTTCTCTCCCTCTCCCTCTGCCCTCCGATGTGCACTTTCTATCTCTCTCTCTCCAATAAACAAACAAGTCTTAAAAAAAAAATAAAAGAAATAAAATTCTTCCTATTGACTCTTCTCCTACACAATTTCCAAATATTAGAATGTGCATAAATTGTTCTAGTACCTCTTCTGTCTAATTCAGTCTAATTGTTCCTTCAGTAACTTTATCAATTCCCAAGGTTTTAGAGGCTATCTACAGCCTACTGATTTCAAAATTTGTACTTTCAGCTAAGATGTCATCTGAGAGCTCTAGACTCATAAACACAATTTCCAAGTTGACACCTCCATTTGGATCTCAGATGTTAAGAGAAATTCCTAAACTATGTGACTCAGTTCGCTGTTAGCACCACAAATATTGCCACTGTTGCTAGGAACTTTCAGATGCCCTGACAACCAATGTGGCCCATAACCTCAAAAGACTAAAAGATTGCTTTCAAAATGATTCTAATGTTCAATTTATAGAAATATTACAGATTACAATAAATGGAAGATCATGAGAGGGGTCCCTGGTTTTACTATCTTAACTCCCACTTGAGAGCAGCATGCTACATACTCTGCTTGATGAAGCCTGGTTGAATTGACTGAGCTCCTACCATCATGAACCCAGTAAAAATGAATTCTATGACCTAATTTTCAAATGTATAAAAATGTTTTTCCCAGGAAGTACAGCCAACTTGTTGAAATTAAGAGGAAGTGAATATGCATTCAGCTGACAAAGTGTGCATGGAGTTGCAAGCAAAATTTCAAAAAAAGATAACTAAGTAATAAAGAAATACCTAAAACTAGCAATTTAACTCTTTCTGAAAGTCTTGAATAAGACAACATGATCTTTTTTAAGACAGAAAATGATCAAGTCATATTTATACTTTAGAAGTTAAAACCAAATTAAGTTAAAACAAAGAATTCACACATTTGGAGAATCATCCAAAGTTTCTCTATCCTTCAGTGTTGTTGAAAGTTACATCACTTGACCTATTTTTGGCTATTGGGTTCATCCATTCATATTGCTGTTCTTTCATTTTTCTTTTGGTTTACAAATCTAATTTGGTCTGGTCCTCCCATTCCTCCCCAATGTTGTGTAAATCCCTCCCCTTGTAGGTTTTACTTAAAGAGCTTATAAACTTTACCCCATTTTTAAACAGTAAGGAACAGTTGCTAAAATTTGATAAAGTTAAATAGCACAGCTCCTTTGAAGTTTAGTACCTAATTAAAGTTATTTCAGAGATTGCATAGTAGCTTCCTCAAGGTTTGACAAAGACAATGCCTTGAAGGCCTCCCTTCTATTGATTAAGCAGCTGGATCCATCATTATCTGTTCTCCTTCTTTTTTTTGAAAATTGTCCCTAGAGAATATGACTGAGAAACACAGAACAGTAAGTACAAGTGATTGGTCTCATTACTGGGACCAGGAAAAAATGTGAAACTTCTAAGCAAAAAGCTAAAGCTTGAATTGCCTAAGAAATCCTGACCTAACTGGCCTTAGACATTTTTACTCTATGGTTATTTTTTACTATTTTGCACTGCTTAAAGACTGAAATTCATGTCTATTAAAACAGAGTACAGAAAGCTCTCGATATTCTAGTCTTGTCCTGCACTATTTTTTTCCACACACCATTACTCCTATAGACTGTTGGAACTCTCCCTCCCTTTCTCTTTTTTAATTAGCACCTGCTGTTCAGTGGTGCTCAATATCCCTTGAAAAGTAACATGTTATTAGTGATTGATTACTCCAAGTTGTCCTTTTCATTGTTGCCTCTGGAGTACAAATTAGACATGCCCTTCTCTCTTTTATGTCAAACCATAACATCAGAATAATCATCCACTAATTGGATGATACCTAAGAAAATGGGAGTATTGCTTCTTCAGTTTCTGATTAGCCACAAATATAAACCATGCTCTCTGAATTCTATAAATTAATGTCTTTCATATATCATTCCCAAGAGGTCTTTATTTTCCTTTCATAGTGCTTGTACCTATGAAGGCAAGTATCTGTGTCCCCAGCAACAACAAAGTACTTAACACACATGAGAACTCCATAAATGTCTGTGGAACAATAAATGAAATAGTGAAAGTTGGTATTCACTGTTGCAAGTAACTAATAGAAAAACAGGATTTCCCAGAAGGGTTCCAAGTTCCAAGTACTTTACAGAGTCTAAGGAAGGGGATGAAACAGAGCTTTAGCATAGAACTGGAACTGGGACTGCTCAGGAAGTCTTTATTATACTTAATTTCAACCTCTTTCTCCTGATATGCTCCATTTTTCTTTGCTTCCAATCATCTCTCCCTCTCTTTTTCTTCTGCCTCTCCCTCTCCCTCTGTTCCAGCTTCTTTTGTTTATGCAATCAATGTGACATGAGATCCCTCTGACTGCTTTTTGCAATCCATATTTACAAATATAGAAACCAATTTGCTCCTCTTAGGCCAAATTTCTGTCCCCAAAATAACTATGGCCAAAGGTTCAGATGCACAACAAATATAGTTGCAATCATACAGCTGGAAGAGGAAAAGAGATAAATTCTAGAAGTGGGTAGTAGGCACACAATGAGATAGGTATCTAATGGGAGTCTACTACATAGCAAATGACATAAAGTGGCTATATGGTGAAAAAAAAATAGAATAATATTTACTTAGACCTTGTTATATGGATTCCTAGACAATTGCTTAGGATGTTTCAAGAAATTACAGACCTTTCGTCTTTCAGGTACACTTGAATATTCTAATGGTGCCAATCAAATATTGTTTATTCCTACTTAATCTCCTCAATCTGTCCTTGCAAATGCAAGGAACATAAAGTTCATGATATCATCACTTTGCCTGCTGCATCATTTTCAGGATCAAACTGAAAGGCTCTTTCCATCCCAACAACATAATTAAAATTTGTAATTTGTTTCCCTACAGTTCCAGACTTACAATGTAATGATTTGACACAGCTATTACTATTCTAACTATTTGGCCCCTACTTCCTTGCTTCTATCCCTATAATCTCTGGTGATGTATTCTTTTATTTCCTAACCTTGAAGATGAACCATGAGGAAAAAAATGGATTGATTTAAAGTTCCAACTGTTTTTGACCAGCTCTTTGAAATACTTATCTTTACCATGCAGGTCATTTATTTTTCCAGCTCATCAGAACCATTCATATTCAGGCCATTCTAGTTGTTTTATATTAACAGGAATGTCTTACCAGTGTTTCAGTCCTTCTTTCCCCAACACTTTTTCTTCCTTTGTCTTCTATGTTATACTTTCTTCCTCCAGTTTCAGCAGCTGCTCATCATCTTGGGAAATTATTGAAATAGAGTAGCCTTCTATATTCTGCTGTTTTTCTTAGACTTTATAAGTGAACTACTAATATATAAACCAAGCAAATTTTAATATATTTAATAATTCTCTAACTTTTCATACTTAAATGTGACCTGAATTTTATGAAAAGAAAATTTAAGAAACTAACAAAAGCTAAAGGTAACTGGACACCTACTATGTGTCCATTACTTTTCTATGCACTTTACAGATAGCATTTCCATTCTTTCCAATGTCAACATCATATAATTAGAACTCTTCCTACTTCCTACTTCCTGCTTCAAGGAAGTAGGAAACTATGGCTCAAGTGACTTCCCTAAGGTCATATGGCCAGTAAGTGAAGAAAATTATCTTCCAATGTAGATTTGGGTCACTCCAGAGCCTATTTAGTTTGCAGTACAATACATTATCAATGAATTATTACTGATTTACATATTTATGTAGACCCTGTTCTCTAACTTTCTCAGTCATTCTGAATTTTTAGTAAAGTAAGACCATAAGTACATACAGATGCAAAATTTGGAGTGTATTAATAGGTCATAGTTGCTACTGTAAAATACTACCACAAGCTTAGAATCTAAAAAAAATTAAAATTTATTATCTTATAATTCTACAGGTCAGAAATCAAAAAATGGGTTTCACTGACTAATAAAAATGTCAGCAGGGCTGTGTCCCTCCTATGTTCCAGCTTATAGAGGCTGCCCACATTGCTTGGCCTGTGGTATTGCACCACTCTGACAATGCTTCCATCACCACATCTCCTTCTATGACTCTGAACTTTCTGCCTCCCTCTTTCACTAATAGGACCCTGTGACTACACTGAGCCCACCCGGATAACCTGAGATAGTCTCCTCATCTCAATATACTTGGCTTAAGCTTGTCTGCAAAATCCCCTTTGTTATGTAAAGTAACATATTCCTAAGGTCTAGGAATTAGAGTATCTTTCCTGAGATGATTATTCTGCCTAACAAAACATACGAGAGCTTTCTTTAATTAACACAAAAATGTTGTGATATGACCTATTACTTAACAGTGTGACTGTTAATGATGATGAAGATACATTTATTGTTGCTTGATATTGGGGAAAAAAGTAGAAAAATGGTGTTTAAGCAACACATTATACTTCTGCATTTACAATGAACAACAATTACAAAAAACTTTTTTTCTCTCCTTTGTTCACCTGTTTCCAATTTTTTTCTGATTATTTTTACTGAAAAATATTGTAGATTGAATGTGTTCTTTTATCTCGTCTCTTTCTTCTGTAAGATTGAATAAAGATCAAAGTATGAGTTTGTTATCAAAGAAACTGGATTAGAGGGACAGGGCTAAGGTCTATTTATTAACTCTTTCCCAAGATAAACTTGTTCAAACATTCCTAGATGGCATAGCTAGACAACTGGAAATTTCTAGTAGAAGTACACTTGCTCCAATTGACTTAGCACACTGTAGAAGCAAAAGTAGTGAAGAGCAAATGTGATTGCAGGTAGGGGAATCAATGAGTCTGGGCCATGCATGCACCTGTTCCACCAATTAAGAAGAGAAAATAATCCAAGAGTCTTTCCATAAAGCTGGTGAGAAAGAGTGAACTTATATATAGTCTCTAAATAGACATACATGATAAAATTTGAAAAAAACAAAAACAAGACAAAAAGAAAATAAGCAACAAATAAGAGCAGGAGTAGCAGGAGTTCATTTCTAAACATTTTTAAAAGGATGAGAATGACAATTTGGGGAAAAAATCAGAAATACATAGAGAGAAGAAAATATTACCCTGAATAATATTTCCTCTATAATCTTCCACCTACATGTGCTTCTACTTTGAAATTGTGATTAAAAAAAAAAACCTGAACGGCAAAAATTGACAGAAAGTAAATAATAAATATAAGTATAAATAGTAAATATATTACCTCAGTTTGAAAGAATTTGTTGTACAGTACCCATGGGACACACTTTTCTAGGCACTGTGAAAAGTGCAGAACTATTGTTAAAGGATAGATTGCATATGGTGAAGAGAGAATCAAGTGGCACTATCATAGAGCCAAATATTCAGGATATTCAGCACTCTATCTGGGAAGAACCCACAGGAATGTTAAGCAGAAAGGGGGGGAAGTGAGAGCATGAATGATCTTGTGTCAAGGACACTGAGAATCTGAAGCAGGGTATAAGGACATAAAAAGAAAAAATATATTTAAATAAACAAATGAGTGTGAATTGCATGAATAAAGAAATTATTCAAAGATTAGTTCCTTAAGCATTTTTAAAATAGCTGATCTAATTTTTTTTTTTTCTAGTAAGTCCAATGTCTCAGCTTCCCTAGGGACAAGAGATTGATTTCTACTGATTGCTATGAACTGTGTTCTTTCTGTATATAAGCCATAGTTTCTTGTTTCTTTGCAAGTCTTTTCATTTTGGTTAAAAACTGAGAAACTTTAGATAGCATAATGTAAACTCTGGAAGTCAGAGCCCATCTCCCTCCCCACCCATTTGTTATTGTTATTGTTACCTGCTTAATGACTTTTAAGAACTAATTTCATAAAACTTGTATGATTTTTTTGGGTGTAGTCACTGGCCACTGGTTAGTTGTCACCTAATAATTGGACAGATATTTCTTCAAATAACTGAGATCAGTAAGATTCCTAACCTTTGCCAGGGGGCTCTGTATTGAGACACATCTCAAATACTAAGCCAAGTAGCTGACAATACTATGTTAGCTTTTGCTTTCTACTTGCACGGGGCCTCTAGGCCAGCAAAAGTTGAGTTCCTGTGGCCTTCCCAGGTCTTTCCTGAGTATCTGCATGGCCCTGCTTACATACCCAACTCTACACACACCCAACACCCTCACACACCCAACATGTGTGTGGCCTTCTAGGTACCCAGGAATATGTCAAAGATTTTCCTTTATTATGGACATCGTTTTCCCTAATTTTTGCTTTTAAGCTTCTGGTGAACCTATTGTTTTGCCCTGTTATCTATCTCCTCAGCTTACTATAAAATTAAGCCTTTTGTCTCTAGCAATTTAACAAATGTCCTGTTGGAAGAGAATTTTCACACTGGTTGAACTCCATGTCAGAGCCCATAAAAACAATTCTGAAAGTGGGGTTTTTCATAGAACTACCTGACAGATCAAATGATGGTAATTCTCTGAGAATAAGATTTTGAAGGAGTTGCAAACCTGTTCTCATCTTCCAGTTGTGTCCAGGTTCCTGGTTTTCATTGTGATTATGGGTTATTGGTTTTCAAAGCTACCAGAATGCTTGGGAGAAGAGAGTGGGTATATGGCAAGTTAAGATACCACAAATCTCGCTAGTCTTACTGAGATTCAGCCATTTTATTTGTTTGTTTGTTTGTTTGTTTGTTTGACAGAAAGAGAGGGTGCAACTAAGGGGAGCAGCAAGCAGAAGGAAAGGGAGAAACAGACTCTCCACTGAGCAGGGAGCCTGATGTGGGGCTTGATCCCAGGACCCTGGGATCATGACCTGGGCTGAAAGCAGACACTTAACCTACTGAACCACCCAAGTGCCCTGAGATTCAGCCATTTTTATTTAGTAAACACTCCTTGATTGCTGCCAGCTTTTGGTTAATTTCCAGAATTTTGAGGTTAATTCTGACAATTTTGATCAGTTTCCTCATTGCTTTAATGCAACAAGAAATTTTAGGGGGTTCTTCTCTGTCAGTTTCACTGATATGTCAATGTAAAGATTAAAAGACCAGGTTTGGGGGGCAACCTCACAATTTAGCACATAATTGCCTTGTCTGTGTGAGAAATGATGGCAACTTGAAATAAGATATTGGTAGTAGAACTCATCAGAAGTAAACAAATTTGAAAGATATTTAGAATAAAATATTATCAAGTCTCATTTGAAAGTTAGAATATTGTAGGCAAAATTACCTCTTCGTGCTACTCCAGTGGTTACATTATTTTACATAGCAAAAGCAATTTTGCAGATGTAATTAAGATTTTTAATCAGCTGACCTTAAAATAGTGAGAATATCTAAGATTATCCAGGGATACCCAATGTAATTATATGGGCCCTTAAAAGAAGAACAAGACAAAAATGAAGATGTGGCAGAAGAGGAAGTCAGAGAGAGTCAACCCATAAGAAGGGCTTGCTGTGTGCCATTGCTGGCTTGAAGCAGGAGAGAACCATACAGAAGGTATGTAAACCTATAAGGGGACTCTGAGAACCAGGTGAGGACCAGAGAAGTGGCCGATACCTTGCTCTTAGCTCAATGAGACTCTGAGGAGTGAGTCTAGCCACACTGTGCCAGACTTCTTTCCTACAAAACTCCAAGGTAATAAAATGTCTGTTAATGTGTTATGTTAGCAATAGAAAAATAATACCAAGAGTGAAGGAGAGAGATAAAGCAAGGTTGCAAACTTATTTTTGGCATACAAGTGAATGGAAATGGAAATTGGCATAATTTTTTGAAATTGGAACAGATTAGAGAATGAGCAAGTGAACTCCAAGTGAGAAGCAAGAATCATGAGTTCAATTTTGGACAAGTTCAGGGTTCAGTACTACAGAAAGTTCAAGTAAAAAATGTTAATAGTCTATAGCTGATATAGATCTGGAGCTCAGAGAGCAAATCAGGGCTAAACATATGAATTTGTTTGCATATAGCAGTTAATCAAAACCAAATATATGGATAAAATTGCCTACAGAGAGTATAAAATGAGAAAAGACAAATGATTATCTGAAGCTGTGTTGCCCCCAATTTCTTAGGTAGAGCCTGAAACAAGTTTCTCTTCATTTAACCTATATCTTTGCTCTGTGTTCCTCAATCCACTTTAAGATGGATATTTAGAGTTTGAAGTAAAGTGTGTCTTTCTCAAGACACTTCAGGGGGTGAGAATAGCCAACATATTCCAATATGCTAACATATTCTTAGAATGTTTCCTGAAAGCCCAAGTAGTTTAAATAACAGCTTCACTATCAAATATCAAGGATTGCCAATTTTTAGCAGACTGACATGATGAAACTCCCCATCTCCCTGTTTCCCTTACATCAGACAATTCTGCGTTTGATGATTGAGCATTTAAATATCACACTCCTTAGTATATAATGTCTGCATTTTCCAGAGCCCCTTCATTTGAAAAATAAAGAAAACCTCAACTAGCTTAGGCAAAAAATAGAAATTTATTGAGTATACTCATTCAATAAGTAAAAATTTATTTTTTATTAATTATATAGCATATCAGACACTGTGCTAAGTGCCAAATATTCAGAAATAAAGAGTAACACCCTGATCTTCTGCACTCCAAGGTGAGAATCTAGTCGGGATATGCAGATATTCAGTAAAATATGCAACAGGAGGATGGTTGAATAACCAAGTTAAAGCCAAGGCAAAGATGGAGCTGAGCTTTAGAGACCATGGAGATAAGAAATCACAGAAAGAATAACAACTACTGAGGGCCTCCATTGTATTAGACCCTTTTCTATTCATCATCTTAGATAATTCCCACAAGTATGTAATTTGAGTAGTATTAGCTACATATTGCAGATGAGAAAACTAAGGCTCAAAAAGATGAACAAACTATCTAAAATAATGTGAGTGGTAGAAAAGAGAGCTAATGTTTTGACCCAAGCTCAAAACTTCAACATTCATGCTCTTTTCACTACATCATTTTACTTCCACCCTAAAATCCAGGACAATGAGGAAATGACAGTTATATCCAATTTTCTTTTATTTTCTTTTTTATATTTTATATTTTATTTATTTACTTGAGAGAGAGAGAGAGAAAGAGAATGAGCAGGGGAAGGGGTAGAGACAGGGAATCTCAAGAGACCTTCCACTGGTGTTGGGCCATCTACACAGTGCTCCATTTCACAACCCATGAGATCATGCCTGAGTCAAAACCAAAAGTCTGATGCCCAACTGACAGAGCCACCTAGGCACCCCTGTCCAATTTTCTTTAAAAATATAAAACATGTGACAACTCTCTCATTCATTCATGTCAATGGCCTAGTTCTATGACTTCCACTTCCCTGTTTGAGACTTGTTTCTCTCCACAACTGACTCCATAGCTTTGAATACATCCTACATTTGTGTAATGAATCCATTAGCATGGAAATGATATAGAAATATAGCTATATTATATACAGATATGATATATAGGGATATAGTAAGGCTGAAATAATCAGTGTTGTTTCATTAATGCAAATTAGGAGAAGCTAGCAGCATATTTACATCTGAAAACAATAAGAAAATGAAAGGGATGTTAATAGATTTTTTAAAGGTAAGTTAAAATTAAAGTATTATATGTAAGCTTGTTATAATACTGATACAGTTTAAATATATTAGGCAAGAATACATTAAAAGAAACCCAACCTGACAGATTTTGTATTGTTTATATACCCCATTTACATGCCATTTCTGAAAACAAAGCCATTTGAGATGGCTCAGCAGTAGAAGTATAAACCACAGTCTGTGAATGCCAGTATCAAATATGTCCATAAAGGGAATAGTGTCCCCAAAGAATATTACTTTTAAGGAAAGCTCATTTTAGAGACATAGCTCAGTAATACAATTTTTAAAAAATTGAAAAAAGATCAACTGTATCAATGTAAAAAAAACTTAATGCCTATTTTGATCTATGTATTTCATTTTCTTCTGACAGCAGTGCCAAGCCTGAAATCCCAAAATTAATCATGAATAATGCATAAGCAACACACGGGTTTATCTAGCCATATTAAAAATCCCTGGCTTCAGGTTGACATTCCATCCATTAGGTGGGAGAGAGAAGAGCCTGCATTTTCTAGTTCTGTGGGCTAATTCAACGACTTCTTTGGTGAAGTGCACGCATCCACACTGGTATAGACGCCTGTGCACTTAGCTGCACACGTACAGGAACAACAAACACAATTATTTCAACCTATAAAATTCAAATACCAATTTCTGAACTGTTAGTAATAATGTTTGGTGACTCACTAGATGTAAGATAAGGTTTGTGTAACTCCAAGGAGACCAAAATCATTACCCAAAATAAAGATGATATCATTTTGAATATATTGTATTTATTTAAGTATATTCTCCTGACAATAATTTGCATTGTGTTTGCTCATCTACGCTTAACAAGTAACTCTATATCAAAAGTGAGATCTGGGCACCACAGCCTGATTCTGTATACCATAAAGGGAAAGTGTTACCCAGTGGGCCCAAGCCCTCCAAATTTGGGTTCTTTCCTTTCTTAGAATATTTCAATTCTCCTTCATCCCAAATACTCTGGGCAGTGATCACTGTCCCAATAACTTCTGAAGTTCTTGGAAGGAGGTGCTATATTTATCTTTGTCATCTCTATGTCCAGACTTAAATTCCAGTTATTCCTAAATGGTTTGATCCCTGCTGGCCATCTCAATTCTTATAGCTTCCTTCTTTTCTTCCTATCCCATAGCTCTGTAAGTGTATCTCATCCTTTGTTTCTTCTTTTGAACCTCCATTGGAATTCTTTTTGGTGTAACCAACTTTAACTCAGGGCTTTGGCAGAATAAGGGGACACTAGCAGAGTACATGAAAGTACATAAAAGAAAAAAATTTTTATTTATCACTAGATATCAGTGCCTTAATGGTACTGAACCATAACCACAATAAAAAAACTTCCCACCAGTTACCTTATTCTAAGGCTGTTTGTTTGCTTATTTTTTAATTTTTGTGTTTTTCTTCCACAACTTGCACTCATCATGTCTCCTTCACCTTGTCCAGCAACATCTTGAAACTCAAAACTCAAAATATCTGTTATTTTATTAAGCAATTAAGCAGAGGATGTTAGTTTTCCTGACCTCCTTGTCTTTCATACCAAAAGGATCACTAAAATGTTTCACTAAACAAAAGATATTATCTGTGATCTCCAACGTAAGACATATACACCAACAGAAAACTGAAACTGAAGTTTTTCTTTCATATAAAATGAAATCCATTGACAACAAACTGTCCCACTGATAGTCTGTGAAAGCGTAAAGGAATTTTGAGAAACTGATTCTCCTCACATTTCCTGAGAAAATCTGAATCATGGTTGGTTGGCTGAATACTTCTTACTATCTTACACAAAATTAAATTAGAAATATTAACCCTCTTGATTTCAAACAGGAGCTCACAAACACTCCAAAGTATTGCAAAATTATTGCAAAAATATTACAAAATATTTTGGAGTAGATTTACAACAAAAACACAAAGAGGACGTTGGGTTTGTTTAGAGACACGACTTCTGCCCACTTTCCTCCTGGTTCCCTCAAATGCTCACATCTCACATACACTTTCTCTGTTTTGAGGCTTGTCTCAGAGAGGCTGGCAAGGTGGTGTACAAAACCAATATGGGATTAATTTCTCCCCAAATCAGTCAGGGTATGGTAGGGTCCCT
The DNA here is from genome assembly GCF_902655055.1 of Lutra lutra. Classification (NCBI taxonomy): domain Eukaryota; kingdom Metazoa; phylum Chordata; class Mammalia; order Carnivora; family Mustelidae; genus Lutra; species Lutra lutra. The sequence goes on along the minus strand of NC_062279.1, from coordinate 76,329,424 downwards.
CCAGCCTTGTAATAGCAAGCTCAGGTACAGCAACCCTTTCTCAATGAGTCTCAAGATCACCTAAAACATTACCTTTTAAAATTTTTTTCAAGAAAATGCCTATTTTTCTTTGCCAATAGGAAAAACCCCAAATTTTTATTTCCTCATTTCATAAAATATAAGCAGTGCTAGAGAAATTGGAGGACATAAGAAGAAAGAGTCTTTTTCTGTCTTTTCTTACACTTCTTATTAAGGGGTACACAATAAAGACAACATTTCATTCTGTTGAAGCATTAGCATTCCAGGGTCGGGGCAAAAATATCTGTGTATCAGATTCTACCTTGCAGCCCAGTTTATATGAAGTTATACTCCAGGAAAGGGTCTTGCACACAGTTCTACAGAGTAATTGATGCATTTCCTTCTGTAAGTTGAATTGCAGACACCAAATACACAACTCTTTGTCACTGTTCTTTTAACAAATGTTATTTGGGCCTTTGATATATTTATGATTGGATTTCCTCCTTAGTTTCTTAGATGAGTCATCTTTATTTGTCTATTTCTTTATTACCTTTCCACCAATTTACATTTTCTTTTCCTTTTTTCTCTTAAGTATCTGATAGGGAAAACAAAATATGTAGGACTTAATTCATTGAAACTTTAAATTTTCAAAAGTTATTTTGGTACTATTATATTTGGAAAGACATGAACTTTTAATATAGACCATGTTCTAGTCAAACACCTCATCTTATAGAATAGAAAGTTGAAACCTAAAGAGATTAAATAAGACTTTGCTGAGAATTTCTCAGATTTTATTAAAACAGGGATCCTGCTCTCTTTGCTTCCCAGTACATGGCTTTCTATTATATGTCCTGCTGTCCTCAATCTCTATGGTGCGTTTAGTTTGTCATACTCAATGATAGCTAATATTCTGTGTTGCGTTACTTACTATTGTTTCATGTTTATTACTATTATCTAAACTACTGAATTATAACTTTTTTGAAAATAAAGGTAATGTCTGATTCTATAGTATCCTTGGAAGCTAGTACACTACAATGGTGGGCACATTTTTTGACACTCGCTTAACATTTGCTGGGTAATATTAATATATCCTTTTTTCTTTTTTAAATATCTTTGCTCATCTTCTTTCTTCTTGAATTGACTGAATGATGTTAAAACTAAGATCAGGGACACCTGGGTGGCTCAGCTGGTTAAGTGGCTGCCTTCGGCTCAGGTCATGATCCCAGCATCCTGGTTTCAAGTCTTGCATCGGGCTCCTTGCTCCACAGGGAGCCTGCTTCTCCCCTTGTCTCTGCCTGCCACTCTGCCTGCCTGTGCTCTTTCTCTCTCTCTCTGACAAATAAATTTTTTAAAAAATTAAAAAAAAAAAACCTAAGATCAGATTAATTTCAGGAGTAAGTAATAAGTCATTTTATATCTCCCCACTAATGGTAATGTGAGAAAATGTTGCTAGAATAAATGAAACCTTTAAGAAACAACTCTAATCCTCCCTGTACTGATGTTTCCATATGGAAGGAACTTCACTATAGTAACACTCCAGCCTCTTTGTTCTAGTCCTCATTCTTCGCCTGAAATCTCACGCTTTCCCAAAGGAGGTTAAGAGAATGTTTTACTTAGGACAGGAGTTCTGTTTTCACAACTCTGTGGAAATACCATTTATACTATATTCTATTTGGTGGCCCTGAATCTGGCTTTCTTTAAGGAGCCTAATTGTCTTCAGAGAAGTTAGTTTGTTATTTGCACTCAGCCATGTGGTAATCTCAGTCCAATAGTTTGAAGGGATATATTTAATGTGTTGGAGCAACAGTAGCAAAACACTTGTCTGTAAATCTGGGCTATATTGTCCACACAACTTCTCAGTAATGAAGCTGGTATTCTGGTATTTTTGACTCCTATGTCATTTGCTTCCAAATTCAGGTGCTAGGAAAAAGGGACTGTTATTTATTTAGTGAGCCACCTCAAATATCAAGAGCAACAACCTCTTTTTGTAAATTGCTTCAAAAGCCCTGGAAGAGGACAGCAGATATATTTTAGCTATAGACTGTCTGAATGTTTTAGAAGATAAATATGGGTGTCCACCAATTGCAGGAAGGAAAATGGGGTGTTAACTCTCTCCTAGTATAGCAGAAGGTGATAAATTTATCTTCCTATTTCCATTACTTCTGTATTTCTGGCATTACAAAGACCATTCTACAAAACAATATACTGATTCATTTTACCCAAGTTAATATTCTAACAGCACTGGAGGCTACAGTTTTTCACATACAAGCTCCTTACACAGAAAGTCATAAAATAATTTTTTTTCTGGTGTATTGCTGAATTAATATGATACAGAGTCTCCATCTTACAAAGTTTGTCACTTGCTAAAATAATGTTTTAGAAAGTCATGGATTGGGGCACCTTTGGTGGCTCAGTTGGTTAAATATCAGACTCTTGGTTTTAGCTAAGATCACAATCTCACAGTTGGAGGATGGAACCCCATGTCCAGCTCTGAGCTCAGTGTGGAGTTTGCTTCAGTCCCACAGGACTATATATATTTATGTATATAAAAACTGCTGCTTGAGTATCTGGTTTCCAATCACCCTGAAACTAGGTGTTAACACCACTCCCTGAGAAACACTGCCAGGCCTCGGTACTACCTCAACAATTGGGAATTGCCAAGAATAAAGAAGTCTACTTGGACAGTCATAAAGGCAATCAAGAGCTAGGGCAAGGTTGAAAAATAGGTTTCTTCACCTACACAAGCCTACTCCTTCAAGACTGGTAGAGGGAGCTGTTTCACATAATACTCAGAAATAAACACAGAGAATCAAGCAAAATGAGGAAACAGAAGACTATGTTCCAAAAGAAAGAACAAAACAAAACTTCAGAAAAAGACCTCAATGAAATAGAGATAAGTAATCTATCTGCTAAAGAGTTAAAAAGTAATGGTTATGAAAATGCCCACCAAACTTGGGAGAAGGATGGATAAATATACTGAGAACTTCACATACACCAAACTATATATATGTGTGTGTGTGTGTATACCAGACAAAACTGAAGAATACAATTACTGAACTGAAAAATAAACTAGGAGTGTTCAACAGTAGACTAGATAAAGCAGAAGGATGGATCAGTGACATGGAAGATAGGACAGTGAAATCTATCCAAACAGAGGAGCAAAGCAAATGGAAAAAAAATAAATAAATAAAACATGCAGATAGCTAAAGAGACCTATAGGACAATGTTATCAAGAGGAATAACTTTCACATTATAGGGCTACCAGAAGGAGAAGAGAAAGGGGCAGAAAACTTATCTGAAGAAAAAATGACTGAAAACTTCCCTAACCTGTGGAAAGAAACATAAAACCAGGTCCAGGAATCCCATAGAGTGTCCAAGTAAGATGAAGCAAATGAGATCCACATCAAAATACACTGTAATTAAAATGTCAAAGTTAGGGACGCCTGGGTGGCTCAGTTGGTTAAGCAGCTGCCTTCGGCTCAGGTCATGATCCCAGCGTCCTGGGATCGAGTCCCACATCGGACTCCTTGCTTGGCAGGGAGCCTGCTTCTCCCTCTGCCTCTGCCTGCCATTCTGTCTGCCTGTGCTTGCTCTCTCTCCCTCTCTCTCTGACAAATAAATAAAAAAAAAATGTCAAAGTTAAAGAAAAAGAGGTTCTTAAAAGCAGCAAGACAAAAATGACTTTTTATGTATCGTCATAAGAGAACCTACATAAGAGTATCAGTCAATCTTTCAGCAAAAATGTCATAGGCCAGAAGGGAATGGCATGATATGCTTGAAGTGAAAAGGAAAAGTGAAAGGAAAGAAACTTTCAAGAATGAAGTACCCAGCAAGGCTATCATTCAGAATCGAAAAACAGATAAAGGTTGTGGATAAGCAAAAACTGAAGGAGTTCATCACCACTAACTCAACCTTATAAGAAATATTAGAGGGACTTCTTTAAGCAGAAAAGACAAAAAGAGAGAGTTATTAGTAATAAGCAAACATATGAAAGTAAAAATCTCACTGCCAAAGGCAAATATATAGTAAGGTAGTGGATTAATTACTTATAAATCTAGTGTGAAGTTTCAAAGACAAAAGTAGGAAATTAACTATAACTACAATAATTCTTTAAGGGATATGCAAAATAAAAATGATGTAAAATACAATATCAGAAACATAAAATGTGGTGGAGCAAAAGTAAAAATTTAGAGGTTTTAGAATGCATTCAAATTTAAGTTGCTATCAATTTAAAATAGATTGTTATATAGAGAGGTTATTATATATGAACCTCATGGTAACCACAAAGCAAAATCCTGTAGTAGCTACACAAAAGATAAGGAGAATGGAATATAAACATAACAGTATAGAAAGTCATCAAATCACAAGGGAATAGAGCAAGAGAAAAGAAAAAAACAGAGAAGAATTGAAAAAACAGGTAGGAAACAATGGATGAAAAGACAATATGCACATACCTATCAATAATTACTTTAAATGTAAATTAAAATGGATTAAATTCTCCAATCAAAAGCCGTAGAGTAGCTGGATAGATAAAAACACAAGATTTATCTATATGTTGCCTCAGGAGATTCATTTCAGATATAAGAATATGAACAGATGGAGAGTTAAAGTATAGATAAAGATACTCTATGCAAATGGAAATGAAAAGAAAGTTGATACGGCTACCAGATAAAATATGATTTTAAAAGACAGACTATAATAAGAAAAAGAAAGCCATTACATAATAATAAAGGGGTCAATCTAATGAGATAATATAACATTTATAAACATCTATGCACCCAAAATGGGATCACCTAAATCATAAAGCAAATATTCACAGACAGAAAGGAAGAAACTGACAGCAATAAAATAATACAGCAGTACAATAATAGTGCAGACCTTTAATACCTCACCTCCATCAATGGACAGATCATCCAGACAGAAAATCAACAAGGAAACATCAGTTTATCAGTTTTCTGTGATGCATTAGACCTGATCAATATATATATATATATATATAATCTCCAAAATATTCCATCCAAAACAACAGCAGCAAAATACACATTCTTCTTAGGTGTACAAGAAATATTCTCTAGTATAGATCACATGTTAGGCCTCAATACAAGACAATTTAAAGAAGATTGAAATCATATCAAGCATCTTTTCTGACCACAGTAATATGAAAATAGAAATTATTTCCAAAGAGAACTGGGAAAATCGCAAATGTGTGGAGATTAAACAATATAAGACTGAAAAACCTTTGGGCCAACAAAGAAATCAAAGGGGAAATTTTAAAAAATACCTTGAAACAAATGAAAATAGAAATACAGTAATCCAAAATCTTCGGGATGCAGCAAAAGTAGCTCTAATTGGTAGGTTTGTACGAATACAGGCCTACTTCAAGAAACAAGAAAAATCTCAAATAAATAATCTAACTTTATACCAAAAGAAACTAGAAAAAGGAGAACAAATGTCTCCCCAAGTTAATAGAAGAAAGGGAATAATTAAAACCAGAGTGAAAATAAATAAAATAGAGACTAAAAACAATAGAAAAGATTAATGAAGCTAAAAGCTCGTTCTTGAATAGATAAACAAAATTGACAAACCTAAAGGCTCATGAAGAAAAAGAGAGAAAGCTCATAGAAATAAAATCGGAAATAAAAGTTACAACTGACAACACAAAAATACAAAGGATCGTAAGGCAATACTATAAATAATTATATACCAAGAAACTGAACAACATAGAAGGAAAGGATACATTTCTAGAAAGACACAATCTTCCAAGACTGGATTCATAAAAGAATTTCAAAAGAAACCAATAAAAGCCAGCATCAATATTCATATATGTATGAATATTCATATATTCATATGAATATTCAATATTCATATATATTCATTCATATACATATATATATATACATATATATATATATATATATATATGAATGATACATTTCTACAATTACACAATCTTCCAAGACTGGATTCATAAAAAACAGCATATATATGTACGCGTGTGTGTGTGTATTTGTGTGTTTTAGTTTATAGTTTTAGATATATATATAGTATTAGATAGCTAGCTCTGTCATTGCAAGACAGAGAACAAAAGTCCAGGAAAATAAGACTCACATTAAGTGAACTGCAATGCTAGGAAGATAAAATCCCCAGAATAATTTTTAAAAAGAATATATTAACCCAGAGTGTTTCAGCAAACTTTCTCTGTAAATATCAGATAGTAAATATTTTAGACTTTGCAGGCTGTTTGGTGTCTACTGCAACTTACTCATTTCTGACTGTGTAATGCAGAAGCAGCCAGAGACAAAAAATAGGTGAATGGGTATGTCTGTGTTCCTATAAAATTTCATTTACAAAAACAGAAAGTGGAATGAAATGGCCAATAGACCATAGTTTATCAACTGCTGGCCTAGAGGTCCAAAATGGGTGGATTCCAGTCATCCATGTTCCAGAATGATGAAGTAGGATCTCAGGAAATTGGGAAAATACTGAACATAAACAAATCCTAAGGTTTCCTAATGTTGCCAAGGGCTGATTCTGCCATAACACTCTACATGGAATATTAAATCTTACTTGATACTTCTTTTTTCTTCAATCACAAGTCAGTTTAGCAAAAAAGACTTATCACTTTACAAAAGATGCTTGGGATCAGTTCCCTTTCCTCATGAAAGGACATACTCATTGGCAGCAGTATAATAGAGTAGTGGCTAAGAGTGGTGTGGGTTCTGAAGTCAGATTTCCAACATTTGAATCCTACTTTGTCCCCCATGTCCCCCTCACATATGTGACCTTGGGCTAGAAACTTAACCTCTATTTCTTCATTATTAATCTGAGGATGTTGATGGAGGCTGCTTCGCAGGGTTTTTATTAAGAATACATCAAAGATGGGCAAAGCTCTTAGAATAATGTCTGAAAAATATTAATTGCTATATGAGGATTAGTATTGTTTTTATTCCTTCTAAGCTGAGAAAAAGAAATGGTTTTCTTTCAACCTATTCCTGTGTTTCAAATATAAATAGATAGATGATAGCTAGCTAGCTAGATAGATGATAGAATAGTTAGCTGCTCACTGTGTTGCTTCAGACATGGCTGAGTGTCAGGGGAGAAGATTTCTGAGCACAGTGACATGAATAGGGCTCTTTTCTCTCCATCTCAGCTCTAACCTGCTTGCTTCTTCTAGGTTAGATGCTAGTGACTACGGGAAGCTAGGTGTGAATGCAAGTTTGGATTTTGTGACAGAGACAAGTGGGCAGAGGTTTTTTACTCCTGGCCTAGGCCAGTTTCTAGACCAGGATCAGGGTCTCCTGAGTAAGAAATAGAAAGCAGGAAGTGACAGATCCTGAGAAAAGTTTTGCCTATAGAAATCCAATGCATCCCTTGGAGCATCAGAATGACTGATTTTTTTTTTTTTAAGATTTTATTTATTTATTTGAGAGAGACAGCATGAGAGAGAGAGAGCACACAAGCAGGGAGAGGGGGAGGCAGAGAGAGAGAGAGAGAAGCAGTCTCCCTGCTAAACAGGGAGGCAAATGCGGAGTTCCATTCCAGGAGCCTGGTATCATGACCTGAGCCAAAAGCACATGCTTGATTCACTGAGCCACCCAGCACCACAGATATTTTTGATACAAAAAAAAAAAAAAAAAGGATCCAAATAAATTGCCCAAGCCCTCCTTACCACTGAGTGAGAGAGACAAGGATGGAATCAGGCTTCCTCAAGATGCAAACCTTCTACATTTTCAGGCCAAAGATAAAATACTATGTCATTATGTAAAACTGCTGTCACTCAGGGTTCTCCATCAGATTTGACAACAATGAGCCAACAGAAAAACATAATAGCCTGTTTAAATGAATCCAGAAGCCAAAAAGAGCATTATCGAACAAAAGAAAAAGAATCTGAGCCAAGAAACTAGAGAGGCTAGAAAGAGATAATAACTTGACAAAAATAGTAAGAGCACTTATGGAGATTCAGCCCAAAAGAGACATTTTGGAAATATAAAATATAGCACAATTTTCCAACCAAACTATTTAGTAGACAATTTGAAGATTCTGGTCACTCTTGAGACCAGAATAAATAATTCAGAAGACAAAATTCAAGTCTTCCTTCAAAGCATTATGGAAAAATATAAAGCGATAAAAATCATGATTGAAAAGGTAAGTGATGAGGATGTAAGATCCAGAAAGCATAACATAAAAAGTCCCAGGAAAATGAAAAGGAATCAACAGAGGTGAAAAAAGTAACTACACATTTTTTTCCCTTGAAATGAAGAAAGAAAACAGATTGTAGTTCTCACTCAATTTCATTCAGAACTGGTAGGAAAAGATGCATATTTCTGCATAGATGATTAAATGCCTGAGCATTAAGATTTAGAAGGAATTGCAAAGTTGCAGGTCAAAAAAATGAAATTACTATAAATAAAAAAAATTCCTACTTTCCCATCTCTAGCACTAGACACTAGATGGTAGTAAAAATAAGATCTACCAATTTCTTTCTTTCTTTTTTTTTTTTTTTAATAGGCTCCACATGGTACATGGGTTTCAAACTCACAACCCTGAGAACAAGAATTGCATATTCTACCAACTGAGCCAACTGGGTGCCCCATGTCTACCAATTTCTGAACGAAGATTAGGATCAAGAGATGTATTTGGGTTATGGACATTGGGGAAGGGATGTGCTATGGTGAGTGCTGTGAATTGTGTAAGACTGATGAATCACAGACCTGTACTCTGAAACAAATAATACATTATATGTTAATTTAAAAAAGATACATATTAACTTGAGATGCATTTACTCATTAAGGCAAAATAAATATATTTAGGACAAACAATATTTCCAGTGGTAATATTTATGAAATTAAGTATAAGTGGATAAAGATGTTTGAAGAATGTGACAATAAATACATATAGCTCCTTCTAAAAGAGAAGAGACATTCTTTAAAGGGAATTAATAATCTAAAACAAAAAGACAGGATAAGTAATGGATTAGTGGTGCATCTTCTTGGATGAAAATCATGTTATCTTGTTGCCAAATAATAGTATTTAAAATATATTTTTGATTATGATAATAGGAAAAAGAATTATAAGCATTTCTAGAATGGAACCATACAATTAAGTTTCCAAATTAACAAGGAAAGAAAATGAAATAAATAGAAACTTGCTCACATTTGGAAAACAAGAAAAGGGAAAAAAGAAAAAATATATATAAAATTAAAACTAACCACAAGTAAGTTGGAAGAAAAACAAGTGTATTCACCATCATGGTAAACATAATGAGTCTGAACAAAAATATGCTGTTTACAGGGATGACTAAAAATAAATCCCAGCAACATGCTGTGTTCAAGAAACTCTAAAGACAAAGTGTTAGAGAGAGGTTAAAAATAAAGTGACGGGCCAAAAGAATCAGACAAATGAACACGCAAAAAGGAAGTAGGGGGTGTCAATCTGAGGTCGAGTACAATTTAAGCTATAAAAGAAAAATACTAAAAGAAAAAAAAGCAGAATTAGCCACAAAAGACACAATGTATGAAATCACAGTAGTCAGAAACTTACACACACTAAAACTTGCCTGCTAAATACATAAGGCAAAATGATTATGAATACAAGAACAGACTTATGAAAGCACAACAGAAGGAGCCTTGTTTGATTTAGTGTAAAAAAAAAAAAAAACCTGAGGATAGACAAATACAAATAGATAATCCCATGAATTGACTTGATTGAGTAGACATACAAATAAGTTTATTCAATATGTACACAATTTTATTAAGTACCTGAACACATAGATACATAGAGAGATGATAGATGATAAATGGATAGATAGATAGATAGATGATAGATAGACATATTATTAGTTCAGGATCCTGAAGGATTAGAAACAAATACTTTTTAAATTACTGGCATAACTACTAAGAACTTCATAAATATGTTGCTAAGATTATCCTTAGACCAGGAAAGAAGTCAAAGCATAGTTTACAAATTATATAAGGAGAAATGAAAAGGAAAACACAACTATTGAGGCAGAACAATCTATGCCTAGTAAAAACGTGCAACCTGTGATGTCTTTGATAATGAGATCAAAAGAGAAAAAAATATATTTATGTATCTTAAATAATAATTTAGAAAAAAAATTGAACCCAAATCAGAGAGGTAGGTGTTTATGAATGTCTATCAAACTAAATTTAATTAAATAGGAAAATAAATAGGTAAAAAATAAAATGGTAAAATCTCATTAATATGATAAGTTTATTACATCTCAACAAAAGTTGAGACAGAATGAAATAATACAAGTTTAGGAATGTAACTCTAGCAAAAATTTTTAAATCTAGAGGAAATGGTTGATTTCCTAATAAACTATAAATGATAAGAATTAATACAAAAAATAATTGGGAAACTAGAATTCATCTAGTATCAAGTATCCATTGTAATGGTCACAACGACCAGGGGAGTTAATAGTCAAGCTTAAGCTAAACTTTAAGGAATGGATGATTTCAGGGGCGCCTGAGTGGTTCAGTCAGTTAAGTGTCTGCTTCGGCTCAAGTCATGGTCTCAGGGTCCTGGGATTGAGTTCTGCATCAGGTTCCCTGCTCAGTGGAGAGCCTGTTTCTCCCTCTGCCTGCCACTCTACCTGCTTGTGCTCTCTCTCTCTGTCAAACAAATAAATAAAATCTTAAAAAAAAATAAAAGAATGGATGATTTCAGTACAGCTCCAGGAGGTGATTTCAGCATCATGGGAGTATGAGACATTCCTTGTTTTTTTCTTCCCTCAGCAACAAATATTTGGCATCCATCCATGGACAAAAGTCACTTTGTGGGAGGGATGGGATGCAGTACCACGTGCCAGGGGGTCCAGGAGGACATGTGCATAGGGTTTTAGGCCAATAGATCTCAGTTCAAGCTAGGGACCCTTCAGTGGCCTGTGAACTGACTCTAGCCCCTGAAAAACACTGTTTTAGACAATTGCCTGCAGACAAGAGATACATTTCTAAAAATGCACAATTTACCAAGACTGAACCATGAAAAAATTAGAAAATCTGAACAGACCAAAAACAAATAAGGAGACTGAATCAGTAAACAAAAATTTCCCAACAAAGAAAAGTCCAGGACAAGATAATTTCACTGGTAAATTCAACCATACATTTAAAGAAGTATTCGGGATGCCTGGGTGGCTCAGTCAGTTAAGTGTCTGCGCGCAGCTCAAGTCATGATCCCAGGGTCCTGGAATCGAGCCCTGTTTGGGAGCTTCTTGCTCAGCAGCGAGCCTGCTTTTCCCTTTGCCTGTCACTACCCCCACTTATGTGCTCTCTCTCTCTCACTTTCTCTAACAAATAAATAAATAAAATCTTTTAAAAAATAAAAAATAAACAAGTATTAACACCAATCCTTCTCAAGATTTCCTAATTCTTTTGTAAATTACATTTTAATGTAATTAAAAAGTAAGAGGACAGTAAAAATAAAGCACACTTCGTTTTCATATTAAGTATACAAAAATATTCTTAACTCTAACAACAACAAAAAATGTCTGTCTTCTTTTTGTTTCTGGAACATTCATAGCCACGCTCCTAATATACACATGAGCTCAGGCCTCTATTATAAGACAAATAGTGTAAAACCAATTGCAAGAGGAAACTGACACTCAGACAAACTATAGAAAACTGAGAAATACAAGCACCGTGCAAAACAGGTAGCCTCTATTCTAATCCAGGAAACTGTTCTCCCATAAGAATGTTAGCATATTGTCCTCAGGCCTAATTTTTTAATAGAAGACAGAAATCCAGAATTTTTATGTACAAATGTCCAATTTAAAATAAAGAATAAACCAATAAGATATCACTGTGGCTGGAATTGTACCCATGGCCCAACATTCCACTTTTGATTTGGTCATGAGACTACTGTAATATACTTTGGAAATAGGAAGAAATTTTCTCAGGTATACCACAGCTAGTTAATATCCTTTTTGAAATCTTCAAGGGCACTGACCTTGCATATGCATAAACGAGTAGTAGATTACATTTAAGTAAATGACTTGCCACACATACAATATTCTAATTTGGGTCTTCTGTTTCAAATGGAGGCTTATACTATCTTAAAAGAGTCTATCAAAAGTTACAGATAGTCTAGAACTAGAATCAAGGAAGCCAAATTCAGAAATGGAGGTTTTTTTATGGTCTCTCTCCTGTCCTTATTTCTTTAGTTCAGATTATCTCAAGGCAATTTAAGATGTTCAGATTCTCTATGTCTCATCATGCAAAATATTTCATAGGGTAATCTAAGCAAGTTATCGTTAGATCATATGGATGCTTGGGTCCAATTCACCCGGTAGGTAGGAGGAAGACACATATATAACCATGTGCCTAGATAGTATAAATTCTAAGGGGGGCAGATTTATTTTATAGAAGTGATATCTGAGTTTATATATCAATACAAAATAACTCCTTAGATTTATAGGGGTCACTGTTATTAGGAATTTAATAGTTTTGATGGATTTGGGAAAAGGCAATTAGTATATATTTGAGTACGGATTATTAATTGAGTCCTTTTCTAAGTGTCCATTTTTCTTGCAAGGGATGCAGTATGATAACTTCTTTAGTGAGACCCTGGGGGATTCTGGAAGTTCAGTCTCAGAGGAATAACTACAGCAGACTGTAGATGACAAAAGGGTTCTGGTTAATGAAGAGCTTAGCAACATCCAACAGCCTTTTTCAAGGCTCTAGTTGGAATTATGAGATCTCTAAGTGTGTGCTTGTCTTCAAAAGTGTTTTGGTAAAGTGCTTTCAAATAACTTGTATTAGTTTCTTAGGGCTTTCATAACAAAGTGCCCAAGTTGGGTAGCTTAAAACAATAGAAAACAACTGTTTTTTTTTTCACAGTTCTGGAGGCTAGACGTCCACCCAGAGACCTCCCTCCAAAGGCACTAAGAGAAGATCCTTCCTGGCCTCACTCAGTTTTCTATAGCTCCAGGCATTGCCTGGCTTGTGACAGTATAACTCCAGTACCTGCTTCTGCCTTCACATGGCAATCACTTTTCTGCGCCTCTTCTCTTACAGACACCAATCATGCTGGATTACCCACCCTAGTGGTCTCATCCTAACTTGGTTACATGTGCAAAGACTCTAGTTCCAAATAAGGTCACCTTCATAGGTACCAGGAGTTGGGACTTCAACATATCTTTGTGGAGGACATAATTCAACCCATAACATAAGATAGACAATAATTTCCTATCAATTTCAATCTGTTCAGTTGGGTTTTGAAGACACTCCTTTCCATAAAGCAATGGCATGCAACCTTGGTTGATTATTACAATCACCTGGGAGCTCTTAAACATCCCAATTCTCTAGCCTGCACTGCGAAGCAATTACATCTGCATCTCCAGAGGTGACCCAGACCTCAGTATATTTGAAAGTTCTTAGGTTATTCCTATGTGTGTATAAGTTTGGAGACTGCTGCAATAGACACGATGGACAACTAAGTGTAAAAAGCCTGCTTTGGTATTGAAGAACATAGTTCCATCCCTGAAGTCAAAATAATTTTCCGTTTCTTTGCACATGACTTGAACTGAACTTCTCGGGCATGGTCACAACAGTCAGACAGTTGCAGGCTCCTCCCTGCAGGGTCAGAGCTTGGCCCTGCTGACTTCTAACATTTGGCCTGACAGTGGTCAGATCCTGTGAGTGAAAGAAAGAAGGCTAGGGCAGCATACACAGGATTTTCACAGTCCCATAAACTAGATCAAGCTCCCCTGGAGAGCAGTGAGAGGCAGAAAAAGTAATGGAAAGTTATGAATATTTCCAATGTCAGAGAACCGTTCCTTTCTCTTTTCTAAAAGAAGTAAACATGATTTCCAGTTCCAGTTACAAAAGTATGATTAATTGATTGTTTTCATTCCCCACAAAAAAATTGCCGACCTAAAATTGAGTTTCTCCTCAATTTACCAATTTAACTTTTAATGGCTTCCCCTTTTCCTATCCAATGGAATCATCCTCTGATAATAGTTCCTATACAACATGGAACATGCTATTTATTTTCACATTTTGAATATGACTATCAATCCAAAGCAGATATGTATTGATTGATTTCTTTATTCCTTTATACATACAGCACATATTTCTCAAGCACTGTCTATTCTCTGAGCCAACAGACATCTTTCTAGTCCCCATCTTGGACTTTAGAGTCTATTAGAAAAGGCAGAGAATAACATGCAAACAAATAAATATTTCAGGTAGTGATAAGTGCTCTGGAGAAAAATAAAGCAAGGCAAGAAGAGAGTGTGACAGGGCCCAGGGGAGCATGTGCCAAATAGAGTCTCTTGGTACTCTGCCTCCAGTCCTGTCCGTTCTATGTCCTCTAATTATGCTACATTTGAAGAATAAGGAATGCATTTCCCGGACTCCCTTTTAGCTAGCTCGCTAAGTGTGGTTTAAGTTTTACCAGAGGGGTGCCCTTGCATAAGATATGGAAGGTTCAGGGATGGAGAGGCCATTTTCCTGCACTGGTGGCAACTGATTACAGATTTCAGCAGATGTGAATGTGTGCACTACTGGCCATCAGAGTCCACCACCTAATATCTGCTTAGGTGTGAGGTGGATGTGGCAGCAGCTGTGAAAATAATGTTGGCATCAGCCATTTCCTGAACCTGCAGAGGCATGACCCAAAGCCAGGGGTCCAGTGAGGAGTCTTCATTTTCTTTCCTTTTAATGATTTAGTAAGCTCTTAATTTTCAGGTTAAACTCCTTTCTGCCTGAAATACCTACAGTTATTTCTGTTTGCTGAACTGAATCAGGACAGTTACTTAAAAAAATAGTGGCCAGGGGGCACCTAGTTGGCTCAGTCATTGGGGATCTGTCTTTGGCTCAGGTCATGATCCCGGAGTCCTGGAATTGAGCCCATCATAAGGCTCCCTGCTCAGTGGGAAGCCTGCTTCTCCCTCTCCCACTCCCCCTGCTTGTGTTACCTCTCTCACTGTCTCTCTCTCTCTCTCTGACAAATAAATAAATAAAATCTTTTTTAAAAAAATGAAAAATAGTGGCCAGAAAATTCTCTCAAAGAGTTGAATTTTGAGTGGAGAAGTACCTGAATGAAAACAAGGCTGTATTTCAGCAAAGAGCTGGGGAGAGAGCTCTAGTCAGAGAGGATTAAAACTGCAAACGTGAGAGTTGAATTCAATGTGTTTGCAAGAGAGCAAGAGGTCTACTAAGGCTGGGGGAAAAAACTGGATAAGAGGAGGGTTAACACATAATATGAAAAGAAAAGCAGAAGCAAGGTCACTTCTGGCCTTTTCTTTTAGGGCATGACAAGATGGTAAGATTTATTCTCAGATAGGATGCTACTGGAATGTTGTAGCAAGGAAGTGATGTAAGTTTGGTTCTGTATGGAGAATAGACTATAATGGAGCAATTATAAAAGCAGGAAGACCAGATTGAAGGCTGTTTCCAGGATACAACTAAGAGAGAATAATACACAGACTATGATGGAGTGTTGGAAATGGGGAGAAGTGAACAGGTATTGGATACATTTTGAAGGTAGTGCCAATAGGACTTCTGATGTATCATATGGAATATCCCATAGAACTGGAATTGAGTGAACATATAATTTTTTCCCAAGTCAGAACACCTTGAAAATGAAGACTCCTATAATTTTTGTTGGAGACACAAATGTAAACTGGGACTGTCCGTAGATTATGGGCCCCCTAAGTATGAGGAAAAGAAAGATTTCAAGAATGACACAAAAAGGGGCACCTGGGTGGCTCAGTGGGTTAAGCCTCTGCCTTCGGTTCAGGTCATGATCTCAGGGTCCTAGGAACAAGCCCTGCATCGGGCTCTCTGTTCAGCAGGGAGCCTGCTTCCCCCTCTCTCTCTCTGCCTGCCTCTCTGCCTCCTTATGATCTCTCTCTGTGTCAAATAAATAAATAAAAATCTTAAAAAAAAAAAAAAGAATGACATAAAAGTCTTTAGCTTAAACTGCTGGATGGGTAAGTTTGCCATTTGCTGAAGTGAAGGACTGGAGGAGAAGCAGGTAGAGGTTGCTTAAATCAAGAATACTTCCCAGGCTGGTTTCATGGGCATGTGAACCGTGCTCAGAGGGTATCTCTAAATGTACTTGGGGGCTACTAAACCAAGATTAAGCCACAGGATATTAGGGAAGAAGCCAGAGATGGGCACAAGATATAGAAAATGAAATAAACTCACCATTATAATTACCTTACAATCATCATATAACTAGTGACCAGAGTAATTTGACTATGAGTCTCAGGAGGTTGAACAAGAGATTCGATTCTCCTCTTGTCTAAATCCAGAACTGATCTTAGATATTGGGAGGGAGCTAAGCCTACAAATGATACTCAGTTGTCTTTATTAGTGTGATTAAGTGAGAGGTATAACTGGGGAATCGGCAGAGCTTAACATAGGCAAAAAAATGGATATTGATATTGAAGCGTTCTCTACCAATAGACACAAAAACACACATGCACACACATAGGTATGCACAAATGTGTATACACACAAACATGGTAGAGAGGACAGGCAAAGATGATGAGTTGAGAACACCAAATATATGCTAAGTGCTACAGGTCACTAAAGATTTCCTACTTAATTTCATTTGGGTAAATGTAGGAAGAAAGTTCAAACTGTGATGGAAGAATTGCTTTTTAAGAATTACCTAAATTTATCATAATATATATTTCTATCTTTCCATCTTTTTTATTTTTTGTATTTACTATTTCTTGTTTCCCTTCACTCTTACTGTTATTCTTTTTCAATTTTATATCTCTTCTCTTTGAAGGATCACATGGCATTCAGTTATTTAAGAGTTAATATCAGAAGACATACAAATGGCAAACAGACACATGAAAAAAGTGTTCATCATCATTAGCCATCAGGGAAATTCAAATCAAAACCACATTGAGATACCACCTTATACCAGTTAGAATGGCCAAAATTAGCAAGACAGGAAACAACATGTGTTGGAGAGGATGTGGAGAAAGGGGAACTCTCTTACACTGTTGGTGGGAATGCAAGTTGGTGCAGCCACTTTGGAAAACAGTGTGGAGATTCCTTAAGAAATTAAAAATAGAGCTTCCCTATGACCCTGCAATTGCACTACTGGGTATTTACCCCAAAGATACAGATATAGTGAAAAGAAAGGCCATCTGTACCCCAATGTTCATAGCAGCAATGGCCACAGTCGCCAAGCTGTGGGTAGAACAAAGATGCCCTTCAACAGACGAATGGATAAAGAAGATATGGTCCATATAATACATTGGAGTATTATGCCTCCATCAGAAAGGATGAATACCCAACTTTTGTATCAACATGGATGGGACTGGATGAGATTATGCTGAGTGAAATAAGTCAAGCAGAGAGAGTCAATTATCATATGGTTTCACTTATTTGTGGAGCATAAGGAATAACACGGAGGACATGGGAAGATGGAGAGGAGAAGGGAGTTGGGGAAAATTGGAGGGGGAGATGAACCATGAGAGACTGTGGGCTCTGAGAAACAAACTGAGGGTTTTGGAGGGCAGGGGGATGGGAGGTTGGGTGAGCCTGGTGGTTGTTATTAAGGAGGACACATATTCGTGGAGCACTGGGTGTGGTGTATAAACAATGAATTCTGGAACACTGAAAATAAATTTTAAAAAATAATTAAAATTTTAAAAAGAGTTAATATCAACATTATTATTTTAAAAGAATATGCTAACCATAATTTCTACTTAATTATTTATTAGTTATTTTATAGAAGGCTATTTTTAAGTGAAATGTCAGCATCTGGATATGAAAATAAGCAGAAGAAAACTGGTCACTTCTCTTTTTCAATACATCTTTGTTTCTGCAACCATGATTTCAAGATTAAATTTAAAGGACAAATATAAGTTGCCTGTTTAATCCTCTCCTGCAGCATGTAAAATAACAGGAAAATTCTTTAATCCTGCCAAAATGCTACTTATCTAGGTATTCCTTTCATCAATTCAACATTTTTATTATAATTAATACATATTAGCTATGAATTGACAACCACCACCATGCTCAGAAACAGGACACATCACATTTAAAAAAATGTTTTCTAAATCAATTTTAATGAGTTCGATCCCCTTTACTGCTAAATTGGTAAGAAATTGGTGTTCTGTCTTTATTGAGGTATGCTTTTTCTGATGACTTACAAAGGGAATATCATTGGGATTCATCAGTCTACACTGGGAAAACTTCATGGCCCTGGAGAGTGGGAAACTGTGATGCTTCCCTACCACCCTTGAGCACAAAAGTGCAAGCGTGCGTGGGTGCATGTGTATATTGAGACTATGAGTGTTAATACCTGGGAAGCAGCCTTCTCTTTGTGCCTCTACACGCTCGTGTGTGCACAACTCTGGACCCTGACACTTGGACTACCACAGGAGCACATCCTGCTACATGGCTAGTAAATGAAACAACTCAGTTTGATACAAAGTCACTTTGAACAATATCAGAACTCCCTGTAAAATGTTACTCCTGCCCAAATTTTCACTTTGTTCTAAGATGGCAGCTGAATTGAAAATGAATGCAACAGAATGGTTACATTCCTCAAAATTCAGGTCCCTTGGGCTGGTCTCTGATTTTCTGAGTTCTGACTCACTCGGGATACTAGCTCTACCAAATAGTGTGACTGCCTCTCCTGGGAAGAAGATTCCACAGTCTCCCAGGTGCTGCTCCATCTTCTAAACATGAAGTGTCCCATTAAAACTGTTCGAATGATTCATAACATTAGAGCCCCCAGCCACTTATAAAGCTTAGATAAAAAAGAAGAAAAAAACAGAAATAGTGTCTGAGAAAAACATTTTCCCAGGTTATATAACTATAGTGCCCATGAATAAACCAGATGTATAAAGGCTCCCTTTACTATTGATTTTTACAGTTTAAGACATCACAGACAAGACAACTTATAGTAGTAACAGCTTTTCTTTCTACTGAAAAGAGATAATTTGAGGGTTTAACTAAATACACGCTAAGTTATAATCAACTCTGAAAATTTGATAATCTATGAGGGCTGTTTTTGAATATTGTAATGTGCTAAAAAAGCTTCTGTAGTTTTGGTGCCATAAAAAAAAGTCATAAAAGGCCATAAAGTGAAGCAAATGCCATAAAAATGAAAAAAGAGAGATGGGAATAATATTTAGAAATGTCTTTTCTATTGGGCAGAATTTCCTGTTTTTAACTGTGACTCCTAATTGCCTCAATATGACGCTTTATGTCCCTCAGAATGAAAACGTGTCCTGTCTTTAAATCTATGGCTATGGTTTTCCTCAGCTTTCCTCACTTTGCCCAGATGTTGGCAGATCAGAGAGACAAGAGAAGGGGCAAAGTCAAACTGATTTTTTAAAATGATTTTCTAGAATATAAGCTCCACTGAGATTTTATTCTGTCTTCCTCGCTGCTATACCCATGACCCACCACAAGCTGACAAATAGTAGACATTGTAAATATTTGTTGAATAGGGAAATTCATTAATTACTTAAGGGGATCAGGGAAAATTTTGGACATAAGAGTCTCTGATTTTTTAGTAGCATTTGGAAGTTTTAGCTTTCCTCTAACTATTTCTCTGCTAGCATGTTCGTCTGCATCTTGCAGCAGGCTAAATAGGGACCTCCATTCAAATCCCTTCAACTCCAAACATTTAGCTTTGTTTCCAGCTTAATGGGGGGCTGATCTCTCTGACCGCTGCTGAAGCCTACAGCACAACCTTCTTGCAGTGTCCTGATGAAGATGATTTTCTAAATTTGCCCTAGAAACCACCATTAGATGTATCTTAAACTTGGGCATTCTATATCCATCATGCTTATGTTGATGACATTTAATCCCAGTCTCTTTAATGAATGAAAACTTCATCAGAATATAAAGCAAATTGTATTCAATCTTTTCTGTGATAATCAGCTACAACCTGAACTCAAGGGAATAAATGTGGCAAAAACTTAGCTCCATTTTCCTGTGATTTTTTTTTTTCCTCTTGCATTCAACTTGGGAAAACTGCACCTAATATGAAAGGATCATCAATCCTCAGCATTTCAGGCATGTGATATCATAGGCAGTGGTTTTCTGTGAATTATTTAGTTTCTTGGACCCTTGAGTACTAGTGGTAGTTTTCCTTGACCTCCACTCCTCCTTTCTTTCCAAAGATTCTATGAATCTCCAATTCCTTACATTAAATTCCTTCCCATTGAAAATACCTTGAATGATTGCTCTTTTACTAACACTGAATGATTCTATTTGTTAGTAATTTGGTCAATGTATGAGGCCATCTTGTGTTCAGGGTCATTTAATTTGTAAATATATTTCTTTACAATCTAGTAAAAATTTATTATATTTTCATACAGTCTGATGTGTAAGAAACTGTCATGCAACCTGAGATACTTCTCAGTTCACCCCACCCTTTGGTTCCAAGGATTATAGTTATGGTAATGTAAGGTAGTTTGTTTGTTTGTTTGTTTGTTTGTTTTAAAGATTTTATTATTTATTTGATGAGAGAGAGAGATCACAAGGAGGCAGAGAGGCAGGCAGAGAGAGAGGGGGAAGCCTGCTCCCTACTGAGCAGAGAGCCTGAGGCGGGGCTCGATCCCAAGACCCTGAGATCAGGACCTGAGCTGAAGGCAGAGGCATAACCCACTGAGCCACCCAGTTGCCCCAGTTTTGTATTTTTTTGTTGTTGTTGTTAAGATTTATTTATTTGTTTTAGAGAGAGAGCATGCACAGTCACATGTGCCATGAAGGGGTGGGGTCAGTGTGGAGGGACAGGTGGAGGAGGAAGAGAGACAAGCAGATTCTGCAATAAACAATAAACAGAGAGGCCCTTGTGGGCCTCCTCATGAGTTCATGACAGAGTTGAAACCAACAGTTGGACCCTTAACTGATTGCACCACCCAAGCACCATTGGGCACATTAAGTTTTAACCCAATTGCTACATAATCATTCTGAGTTATATAATTTATTTCAGTAATTAACATCCATAGTATATAAGAAAATCATAAAATCTCAAACCAATACTAGAATTGTTCAGTACTTCCCCACTGTCAGAGGTGGGTCCAACGTGATACAGTCTTTGAGCCATAATAGCCATTATCTGAAGAAAGGTAGAGAGGGGAGAAAAGATTTTAAAAAGAAAAAGAAAAAAAATAAGGGAGAACTGAAAGGGAATAGTGTGAGAGCAGGAAAGAATGAAGGAAATACAGAAAGAAAAGTATTCTCATTTACTTTGACCACAATTATGAAATCTTTAGATGCTTCTAACTGTAATAAAATAGGTGTTTACTGAGACATCAACTTCCTGCCTGGGGCTCTTCCATTTTGGGGGGCTTTTTATCTGAAACTTGCTTTAAACAAAGTATGAACTATGGTTCCATCTCTATTAAAAAGAAAACAGGCACAAAGTCTCTTAAGTAGTACTGGAAGTTTATTTTCATTTTCCCATCTGTTTGTTAGATGCTAACAAAAAATTAAGAATGCTTATTTGCAACCAAAAAGAATTATGAGCTCTCACGTAAATAAAGGCAATTGTTTGTTTTAATTTTAGTTTTGGACAAAAATCCAAGGTCTTGTGCTTTTATCAAAAGGATATAAAAGATAGCTGTTTAAGAAAAACAATCATTTTACTGACAAAATGGTGTATAGCTCGTTTTTTAGCAGATGACGCAAGAAGTGACTACAGAACAAAGTACTTATCTGGAACACTAATTTTTTTTCTTTCTTTCAGCTTTAGAGGTATAACTGATGAATAAAATTGTAAGATATTCAATGTGTACAATGTGATAATTAGATATATGTACACATTGTGAAAAGACACCCCCTCCCCCAACCATTGAGTTAATTAACACAACCATTGCCTTACATAGGTACCTCTTATTTATTTATTTATTTTTGGTGAGAACATTTTAGTTCTACTCTCTTAGCAAATTTCAGTTATACAACACGGTGTTATCAACTGTAGTCACCATGTTGTATGTTAGATTCTCAGAACTTATTTATCTTACGACTGAAAGTTTGTACCCTTTTACCAACTTTTTCTATTTTCCCTATCCCATATCTCTTAGTAAGGGCTTTTCTACTCTGTTTCTTTGAGTTTGACTTTAAAAAAAATTTTTTTTCAATTCCATATGTAAGTTATACTAGGCAGTATTTCTCTTTCTCTGTCTGGCTTGTTTCACTTAGCATAATGTCTTCCAAAATTACCCATTTTTGTCTTAAATAATGGGATTTCCTTCTTTTTTAAGACTGAATAATATTCCAGTGTGCTTGTGTGTATGACATTTTCCTTATCCATAATAGTGTTTTCTTAAGAGAAATCTTTACTCAAGCTAAGAACTCTCTTACTTGTAGCTGAGATAAATATCATTAACTTCATTTCTATAGTACTTCTCAAATTTCTTAGAAATTCTTAGAATGGTTTCTAGAATTTCTTAGAAACTTCTAATTTCTTAGAAAACCTTAGAAAGGTTTGCCTGCATTTGACATTCTAATGCACAGAATTATTTGGCATGCAAATCACCCATTATATACAAATTATAATTTATGAGAATGAACTACTGAGAATACACAAAGTAAGTTTTCCAGTACCAGTGTCTACTACCAAATAGGCACTCAAATATTTGAAAATTAATGAACACTTCTAATTGTAACATTAACTGAGCTACCTAAATTCATTGTATACTCATTATAGCTGAGGCAGTTTACAATCATTATCTTGCTTAAGTCTCCAAGCCACCATATAAGGTAGCTTGTACTATTACTCCCATTACACAAGTATGGGAAATGATACACAGATAGGATAAATAAGGACACAACCGCTCTGCAACACACACACACACACACACACACACACACACACAAACATACAAACATTTTTTTTTCAAGGTCTCATTATTTTATTCTGAGAAAAAATTATAGGACAGATCTTAGTGAGACACAGAGTCAGGACATACACTAAACTGTCTAGTGAGGATGGCTACAAAATGAGACAAAACTCCATTAAATGATGTTAGACCACTATTAACTACTTGCACCACTGCTCAATGAAGAATTTACTGCTAGAATTCTAAGTAACCAAAAAAAGTTAAATTAAAAATAAGTTAATTTACAACTAAATAATAACTTAGCTACCATATAGGAAAATTGGACTCTATTACTCATACTTTTTACTTTCAGTTTGAAATGGGGTAAATGAGCTAGATTTGTAGAGGCAATCAAAACCTTCTTCATTCTCTCTTTTGTATTTTTTCTGATAATGGAGTTCTGACTAGGTCTTTGGGAGAATTAGAACTCACTACACATTTGTCACATATTTCTGAGGTTTGGAATGCAGATATTCTCCACATTTACTTAAGAATATGTTATTGTTTTACCTCTCCCATTTTTTCCCCAAGTCCCCTTTTCCTGGAAATAATTGCTTATAACAACAGATCTGAACCACCAAGTCTTCTGTTTCATCCTAATTGTTTTGATCATTTGCCACTATTTTTTTTTAGAAGAGAAGAATTGCATTTTGGAAATGTGTGTGTAGTGTGTGTATGTGAATGAGTGTCCGTGTGTGTGAGTGTATGAGTTAAATATGAATTAATGTCCTAGATTTACCAGAGAAGAGACAATATCCTGAGAGTTCCAACCCATCTTATAACAGATGTAAAGTTAATTTGACATGTCAAAAATACTATAATATTCTAGCCAAGGTTTTCTGGAATAGTCTATTACCATTGTTTCTCTCAAGTTAAATAAGGAAGTAAATAGCATGGCTTCTATCGGTCCATTCTAGCCTACTTGCAAGGAAATATATACCTGTACTTGAAAGTCCATTTGGATGACATTTGAATCAAAATACCTGTAGCTCACCCTAGGAAAGAAAAATTTATGATTCTTTTTTACCAACTTGGGAAAAAAAAAAAATCTTCCTGATGTCTTTTCTGTGTTCACCAGAAACTCTGCAGAGCACCATTCTTGCTATTGTTAGAGAGGGGATCTTTATGGATTCTGATACATATTGAATGCAAACATCAGGGATTCCATCAGAAGTAAATTATTGTCAATACTCTTAGACTGTACAGGGAAGGATGGACATATCAAGTAGGCAGTGCAGTCTGAAGAAAGTTGAAGAGGAATAAATCCCCTTTATTTTTCCAGAACTCTTAACTTGTATTTTATTTTAGTCAGCAAACTGTCCTCCATTCGTCTCTTCTAGTAATTTCCTTTTTCCCTCCTTCCCTTCTCCTTTTTGTAGACAGTGGATTAATGTTAGCATTTTCTCATCTCAGAAGAAAATGATTCCTTCTTATTGTTCTTTAAAATATACAGTACTAAACATGAGATGATTGCCTGATAATAAACATATACTGATAACATTAAGTCCTTGAGGTGCCCTCTAGAGACCCAGAACTAATTTAAGAATCTTTTCAACTCTAACATACAACTTGGTGACTTCGGTTTCCCAGAGTCCGATAACTACAAATGGCTAGGGAAAGAAAGGAAACATTCTGCCTTTGCTCTGCTCTGCTCTGCTCTGCTCTGCAAGGACGCTTCTGGAACTCTCATGAGGTTACTTCCAGCAGGCTGAAAGTTGACAAGAGCAGTACTTTCTGAGTGGTTAGAAATTGGAAATAACAGATATGTTAGATAAATTATTTAGGCTTACGTTAGCAATTTTTGTTGTGCGGACTGTAAATACGGTCTCCTTTTAAAAAGAATTAGCAATTGCAAGAGTCAAGATGTGAGTAATATTGATGGAAATTACCAGCACATCTAATTTATTAAATCTTCCTTTCCAAAGAAGTCTAATTTTGTTTTCATTCCACAAAAGAGTCCCAATCTGCGGGTAATTTTAATGCTACATCTAGGCAAGGAAAAGACATCAGAAGCAAGAATAGTGAGGGCATATTACATTTTCAAACTTTGAGGGAACCTCAGGTTGGAAATTGACTTAGATGACCTCCATCCTTAATTATAACTGACCAATTTCAACAAAGGCTAGACACCATCAGCCAAGCTTTGCTGGAACAGTATGTGGTCAAGCATGTGATTCTCACACTATCCCTCAAGGAGTCTGGTCTTTGCAAATGTTGTTCAAGTAAAAAAGGAGAAAAGTAATAATACCTTTTTACATTTTGTTGTTTTAAAATATCCTTAAAAGGAATTAAAAGGTTTATTCTAGGTGTTTTCTCTGAAGGGAAATGGCGATTAATAATTAATATAGTTCTAGCTATACCTGACAGACCTTTTTGCTACAATCACAGTGCATGAGATTCATGCATCTTGTCATTTACTTAAAGTAGAGGGTACCTTTTTTTTTCTTACTCATGTTTTTTTAAAAAATCATATTTTCCTTAATAAAAGTAACTTGGCAGACAGTCTATCCTAGAAGCCATTTTTATATCAATTTACAGCTGGCAATACTACACTAAAAAAGAGACTAACTGCCTGTCCTGAAAGAATACCAAATTAGTTACCGTATCAGAAATAGAAACAAAGTCCCATGATTCTTGATCCAGTATTCTAGCTCACAATGAAATTATGAATTATTAAAAATAGTTCTAGGGAAGAAGCCCTCTTATTTGTGACTATACAGTTGAAAAAGAACAATTGCCCCTCTGCTAGTCTATGGTTGAACAAGAACTGCATTCTCTTCCAAGTTAAACTATAATTAAAAAAAGTAAAGATAAGCATTTTTTCTGTAGAAGGTTATTATGGAGTTATTCAAACATTAGTTTCAGGAGGATACATAAAGTTTTTAAAAAAATCAAAACAGTTATCCTACCCAAAGCAACTGTGTAATATCCACCATAATGCTATGCCACTCTAGTGTGTTGGAACTTACAAAATGCATTATCTATAATACGAGGTTACTGACACTCCTTAGATTAAATGAATTCCCTAAAGTCAGGCTGGTTACTTGTGACTTGAATATGTTCTTTTAATTTTGTCTAGTGTTCTTCTTAAGTAGGATATCCATTCAGTTCCTGGATTTATGATTAGGATGATAAAATCAATATGAGACTTACTTATAAATGATATATAAATCATTATGACAATTCATATGTAGAGGTAATGTTTGGACTTTGCCAACATTTGTTTAATTTATAACAGGATGTAAAAAAAGAGAAAAACCTCATTCGTAAAACAATGTAAGACTTAGAAAAAAAGTTACAGAAACAGTCATATTTCCAAAGGAAAATAAATTATGAGTGGAATCACTGTCCACTGGGATGTGCAAAGACATTTATCTCAACCAACATTTATTAAACGCTACTTTATGCCAAGTCATAGCTTCACATGTTCCTCCATTTCCATCTGCTTTATCTTCAGAGACACAACCCTCATCAGGGCTTAAGTCTGTTTTAGCTGACCTGAGGTGGGGATACACATGGGCATGGTAATTTTAGCACAAATTATCACTAGGGAAACTGGTACAGATGAAGAATCGAGTCTCAAAGGGACAAAGGATGACTAAGTCAGGAATCTAAGGTAAGAACTTTGTCAGGCTACCAAAAGTCTTCAGCAGATCTGGGCAACATGATAAAAGCCTTCTATCCCAATGAGATAGGAACGTGAAGTGGACTGGTTAATCAAAACTTACTTAAAACAGGTAGTCTCAAAAAAGAGATATACATAGCCAATTGTTTTAACTTAACCTCTATATATTTGTCTTTATCAGCAATCTTTAGATTGGCAGGTCAAAGACTTTTGGGAGGGGGTAAACATCTGTGATCAGACACTTAAACTGTCTTTCTTGCACAAACCATAATTGTTTTCTTTAAATTTCTTTTTTTTTTTTTTAACATTCTTTATTTGACTGAGAGAGAGAGAGAGCACAGAAGCTGGGGAGACGGCAAAGGGAGAGGGAGAAGCAGGCTCTCACTGAGCAATGAGACTGACATAGGGTTTGATCCCAGGACCCTGGGATCATAACCTGAGCCAAAGGCAGATTCTTAACCCATTGAGCCATCCAGGAGTCCTGCACAGACCATAATTGTAATACATTATGAAGGATTTCTTGTTAGTGGTTCCTAAGAGTAAAACAAGAACATTAAGACCTTTATAGGCAAAATGAGTGCAGAACCTCTTGGATTTTGGATTTTTCATGATCTTCCTCTCGCTACCATAGAGTTGTTTGGGACACACCTAATTTGTATGCATTCATTGGGTTTTGCAAAGATTAAACTTAATGGTTACCACAACTTTTTCCAGCTCGTATTGTATTATGTAATACAAAAGTTACATAGTTACAACAGCAATTTAACTGGCATTGCTAAGCCAGTGGCAAGGCTGATAAAAGTACACTGGTATGCTCAGAAGTTGCATCCTAGTGACAAACATTTGATATCTATGGGAATCAGTTAGTACTATACAAAGGGAAAGGAAGACATTAGTCCCAATGAAGGATTCAATTTATGATGTCCAGTGAAAGATATCTACGAAGCAATTATTTCAATATGGAAACTCAGTAGTCTACAGTCTTCTCTCCATGTCAATTCAGAACTACTTCATCCTTCCTGAGTTGAAGGAGTTAGAGTAGGTAAATTAGCTCTGATTTCCCTGAAAGGGAAACGGTTCTCACAATTTAGGCTGAAACCTTCAGCCTACCATCATAACCTCCTAGGTGCCTCGGGAATATGTTTGGGGAGCTTTTGTAGCTATCTTTTATGTTTCTCAAAAAGCTGTTTATTTCATAATTATTATATTATTGAGTTCATAAAAGATAACAATATTGTCACCTATATTTAAAGATATTTAGTGTATTTTGGAATACCAGCATAGTAATATAATTTAAAATATTTGTAGAGATATTGTTGATAATATCTTTCAGGAACATAAAAGCTATTCTTGTGTTTTCCAGTTCAGTACATTAAATACACACAATCTTTTCTACTATGCATCCTGAAAGCTTTTCTACATTAGCAAAAATTCCACATTGCAGAAGCTTTTAGGTAGCAAAATGTTTTTAAACAAAATATTGAGCATTTTATTATCCAGGGAGTTCTCTAAGGAAACTGGCAGCCATTCGAAAGTTTCCTAATGAAAATACATTTCTTCTCTGATATGGGTCATAAAAACTTGTGGATCTCTATCTCTGAAAAGGCAATCAGTCAAGTACATTACACAAACAGTATCCCAGCTCTTCCATAGTGTTCCGAATGAGCTTATGTGTCATTGTTTTTAAATACAATAAATTGAAAAGAATACATATATCATTTTAACTCTGTCAATCAGATTTGTTGGTGTTTTTAAATGCCTTCTTAAATATTTGCCTACATGGGTGAAATCTACCAATGTAGAGCCATTTTTAAACTGAAGCAAGAGCCAAAAAAAAATTTTCTCCTTTAAGCATTAAATTTTCCTAAAAATTTATTGAGTTCAATTTCTACCATGTCATTTTAATAAATCATTGTTTTATACTATTAAAAATAAAACAGTGATTTTTAAGGCAACAATAGTATTTTAGAGTAAAATAATATAGAAACTTAACTGTATAAAATGCAGAATAAATTCCAGAATTGTTTTTGTTTGATACCCTAACCTGTGTGTAAGAGAAGTAGAACAAAAGCATTCATCAACAAGCTTAACTGAAAAAAAATTAATGAAGTGTACAAACTACATTAAATCTCTGGAAATCTTATTAATAAAGGATGACTCTTAGCAATGTCTTCTAATTGCTGTATTCAAAGGATTATTTTTGACAATGCTTAACCTGAGCATTTTGTAATGTTTGATATTGCTCATAACAACCTCCCTGAAGTACTGCCATCCTCTTGTTTTTATTTATTTTATTTTATTTATTTTATTTATTTACTTTAGAGAGAGCGAGAACACGGGGCAGGGCAGAGGCAAGTCGGTGAGAGAGAGTACCAAACAGACTCCTTGCTGAGTGCAGAGCCTGATGTGGGGCTCAACCTCACGATGCTGAGATCATGACTGGAGCAGAAATCAAGAGTCAGACACTGATTGAGCCAGCCAGGTGCCCCCCTTTATTTTTATTACGTTACCATTTCTTTGTTCTTTTCATAGACTTCTGACTACTCATTTTCATTTTCCACTGTGTATCCTCTTCCCACACTTTAAACTGGACTCTTAGGGTTCCTTCCATCCTTAGACTTCTCTTCTTTGGTTTACCAGGTGATGTTATCCATCCTAATGACCTCAATCACTGCAATTCCAATATATAAATGTCTGGTTTGTTCTTCTCCAGAATACTATTCCCAAATTCCTATTATATACTTCAAGTATCTCACCAAATTGGCCCATTTTTTTCTGTGATAACACTGCATAATTCATGTCACTTAACAAGCACAAACATTTACTTCTTGTTTATGGGATCTATGAGTCAGTTATGGTGGCTGTGCTCCAGATAGTGCTGAGGCATGAACCATTAAGGGATGGCTGAAGAAATGAATCCTAGGTTGTGGTGGTACAGAGCAGGAGAGCAGGAAGAGTTGCGGGGAGTGAAAATATGAAATGTCTCTTCAGGCTTCTGCTTGGACCTGGCAAATGAAGCTCCTACTCTCATTACATTGGTCTGAGAAAATCATATGGCCAAGTCCCAAGTTAATGGGACAGGGAAGTATACTATACCCCAATTAAGGTACGGCAAAGGATAGAAAAGAATAAAAATTTTCAAAGAGGGGTGCCTGGCTGGCTCAGTTGGTATCTCATGGGACTCTCGATCTGGGGGTTGTAAATTCAAGCCCCACATTGGGTATAGAGATTGCTTAAAAATAAAATATTTAAAAAAGAAAATCGTACACAAACTAATCTTCCAGACAATTAGACCTAAAAGCAGTAGGTTTAAATTGATACTAATTATCTCTTCAAAATATCTTACCATCCTATGAACCCTATATTACCATTATTGCTTTTGCTATTATTATCTTCCCAGTTTCCCAAGCTGAGAAGCTGAAATTCTCTCTTCCTCCATTTACTTCACACTTAATCAGTCATATCGCTTGCTACTTCTGTCTACATTTCTTTTTTTTTTAAAGATTTTATTTATTTATATGACAGACAGAAATCACAAGTAGGCAGAGAGGCAGGCAGAGAGAGAGGAGGAAGCAGGCTCCCCACTGAGCAGAGAGCCCGATATGGGGCTCGATCCCAGGACCCTGGGACCATGACCTGAGCTGACGGCAGAGGCTTTAACCACCCAGGCACCCCTGTCTACATTTCTACTGTAAAGATCCATTTCTTTCTATCCCCACTTTACTATTTCAGGATCTTGTCATTCCTTACCAAACTATAGTGATAATCTCTGTTTCATTGAAAGAAACTGCTGTAACTGGTTAACCTCAAAAACCTCAGTAGCTTAACCCAAAAAATTTATTTCTTACTCACAAAATAGGTGTGGTGACTGAGTAGCTCAGTTGATTAAGCATCCAACTCTTGATTTGGGCTCAGGTCATGATCTTAGGGTTGCAGCCCCCACATTGGGCTGTGCACTGGGCATGGGGCCTACTTGGGATTCTCTCTTCCTTGCCCTCTACCCTTACCCCCCCAAAAAAAATCCAAAATAGGTATTTTCATTTCAAGGGCAGCACTTCTTCAAATAGTGACCCAGACACTCAGACAACTTGTCCCTAGTGTCACCACCTTCTTCCTACATCACCTCCTAAGAGTAAACAATATGCACGATTATGTGTTGAAGGGTCTTGGGTTCCAGGCCTCCCAGTGACACACATCACTTCTATCCACTTTCCTTCAGTCAGAACTTGCCATATGGTCTACCCACTTTTAAGAGAGGCTGGAATAATCACTCAATCTAGTTTTGTTTTCAGAAAGAAAAGAAAATGGGCTTTTGAACACCTAACCAGTCTTTGCTACAATCTTCTGACTGATCTCTTTGCCAATGGGAATGGCCACCATGGTCAGAATAATCTTTCCAAAACACAAATTTGATCATTTTATTCTTCTGCTTTAAATCTTCCCACAACTCTACAATGACAGGCAATAAAGGCCCAACTGAGTGAGCTATTCAAGGCACTTTGTGTGAAGACAATCTACTCCTCAGTCACATCATATTATTTCCAGTTCTGTGAATGTAACATCCCGAACCCTCACTTGGCAGTGCTCCACCATGGCCAACCCCTGCATTGTTGTCCACTCAATGAACACTTAATCATTCTTAAAGTTTAATTCAAGCAGCAGCTTCCCTATGAAGCCCTTCATCACTTTTGGCAGTCATTTAGAAATGGCCACTCTTTATTTCATTTATCCCACATGTTCTTTTGCCATGTCAACTACCACACTTTATCTTCCTCTCCTTCCCTGCCACTTCCCTATCACTAGGAACAAACACTAGGTGCAAGTACTCCTTGGTATGAATACTTAAGGTTATTATTTGTAAATCCATCAACAATGAACAAAACCAGGCAGATGCAATAATATTCTAGTGTCAGAATTTAACTCACCTTCTCAATGGAACCAAGTGACAGGAACCTCCATAAAAACTACATACAATCCATAATTTTCCTTGGCTGTTCAATGAAGTGTAGGCTTCTTGACTGTAGATTCTTATTCCCTATTCATGAAAGTATGGGAGTGGCTGTACCATAATTCTAACCATTTCCACTTAGACTGAGCACTTTTCATTTCATCAGTGAAAATAACTGTAAATATTTGCTGTGCTAATTAACAGACATGGTGCCCAAAGTTTACCAAACCACTTCTAGAATATTTCTATTAGAGGACTTTAGATTATTCAAATGTTTTTTTTAAATATTTTATTTACTTATTTGACAGAGACAGACACAGCAAGAGAGGGAACACACACAGGGGGAGTGAGAAAGGGAGAAGCAGGTTTCCCGCCAATGTTGGACTCCATCCCAGGACCCCAGGACCATGACCTAAGCCAAAGATAGACGCTCAATGACTGAGCTACCTAGGCACCCCTAGATAATTCAAATATTAGTTAACTTCCTCAAAAGTCAGGACCAATATACATAAGACTTTTCTTCCAAAGTGTGAACTAAAAGTTTAGTTACAAGAAATTGTCTTGGTAAAATTTGTTCTGTTAAATAACCAAGTGGCAATGAGGGTACTATAAGGATTCAAAAAGGAGTCACAGATTTTGCTATGCTAATTCATAATGTGAAAACATTCACCTAACTATCACCTCCTTAAAAGCATTGATGAAGACTCACATGCCTGTATTAGAAACCATGGGACAAATTTTAGACTATGGTCAATTCCTAATGATTCTTTAATGTTTTGGAAAATAGCAATGGGTTTACAAGTCATTTTTGCAACTTAGTTCAAGTAAGGAAAAGCAAGATTTGATTGAACCTCAATGTTCTTGCAGTGAGGTTTCAACTGTGATTCACTATTTCTTTCTTATCAACAGGAAATACATTAAAAGATAGAAAACCACTTCTGCTTCCAGTTGGATGAATAAAGACAAGAACAAGAGGAATCTGGAAAAAATAAAAATCATACTTTTCTATGCATCTCGTGAAAATAGTGGGCACAGGAAACACTTAGAGAATGGAATTGTTAAAAGAATGGAGTCTTTTATAGATGAGCAGAGAGCCACAGTACCTCTGTATGTTGGGGCAGCTGGAATACAGATGGAGGAACAGGGAAGCCATAGGTGGAGATTTTAATGGAACAAAAAAGAAGATAGAGCAGTTTGGAGAAGCAGACTAAAATCTTAAAGACCCCCAAATGAGAAACCTAATTGGCCTAACAATTATAAACTCCAACTTCCTATTTTGTTCTGAAAACAACAGTGGAGGAAGGGCTGGCAATGGAATAATGCACATTCTTACAATGACTGGATTTGAGGGCTCTGTCAGAGGTAAAAAAGAATTAAGAGCATAATATCAACAGTCTAGCCCTCCCATCTCAAATCCTGCCAAGATCAGGAGTACAATAGGTTAGAAATCTGTGGGTTGGGCTGAACACTAAACACTGGTGAACTCCATTCAGTTAAATAAGGGTGGCGCTTTAGAACTAAAATTCCAAACTTTTCCTGGGGGCTATTATTTGTTGAGTCATCAGAGGAAGTACCACTGGATATTCAGGACTTATGGTCGCTCACTGTGTTAAGTTCTCAGAGGAGCATAAGCCTTTAACAGAAGACAATACCATATCTTAGATAATATGCTCTAATTGTTAAAAATACTACTGCAGTACCAACAGGGAGACAGATTTGAATTCATGAAGAGGGGAGAGATCATTCTTTAGAATGCCCTTGAAATCCCATTACCCAGCTTCTTACAGAATGCTGAACAAGAAACAACGTTGGGAAAACACAGGTGAATTGTTTTCAACTTGCTATAAAAAAGAGCTTTCTTGGGGTGCCTGGGTGGCTCAGTGGGTTAAGCCTCTACCTTTGGCTTAGGTCACGGTCTCAGGGTCCTGGGATCAAGCCCCATACCAGGCTCTCTGCTCAGCGGGGAGCCTCCTTCCCCCTCCCTCTCTGTCTGCTTCTCTACCTACTTGTGATCTCTCTTTCTCTGTGTCAAATAAATAAAAAAAAGGGGGGGGGGCGCCTGGGTGGCTCAGTGGGTTAAAGCCTCTGCCTTCGGCTCGGGTCATGGTCCCAGGGTCCTGGGATGATGCCCCATATCGGGCTCTCTGCTCAGCGGGGAGCCTGCTTCCTCCTCTCTCTCTGCCTGCCACTCTGCCTACTTGTGATCTCTGTCTGTCAAAGAAATAAAATCTTAAAAAAAAAAAAAAAAAAAAAAGCTTTCTCACAACACCAACATCAAAAATAATAAGATCTGTCATTTACTGTGTGTTTCTTTTTTTTTTTTAATATTTTATTTATTTATTTGACAAACAGAAATCACAAGTAGGCAGAGAGGCAGGCAGAGAGAGAGAGGAGGAAGCAGGCTCCCTGCCGAGCAGAGAGCCCGATGCGGGGCTCGATCCCAGGACTCTGGGATCATGACCTGAGCTGAAGGCAGAGGCTTTAACCCACTGAGCCACCCAGGCGCCCCTACTGTGTGTTTCTATATGCCAGTTACATTCTGTATGTTTTTTCATTGAGTCCACAAAACAGCCCTTTGTGACCCACTGGAGAGGAAGGGAAACTGACACAAGAAATTAAATAAATTGCCTTACATCATATCTGAAACCCACACATACACAGTCTGATCCTGAAACCATGGTTTTAGTAACCATGTCATACTGTCAGTACCTGAAATAATTAGATATAGTCAACAATGGACTCAGAGGCTTCATGAAACTGTGTTATTAAATTTCACTCAAATTCATAAATCATTTCTCTACACTCACCATGAACAAAAGATATAGTTCTTTTCAACTGACCAGAGTTATTATCCTTAAAAAGCAAATGGATTTAAAGGCATTTGTTCTGTGACAATTTTTACTTTACTCTATATTTAGTTGATTTTTTTTTTCTGGCTTGGTGTGATTGTTCATATAAAAAAGATATAATTTATGATACTAAAAATGAAGAAAAGAAAAAGCTTTTTATCATCCTTGGGATGAAAAAGAGTAGACATGATATTATGCAATCCATTTTTCACCATGGAAATAGACTATATTTTGAGAGACAAAACAATAGGGACTGAGAATTGGTTACACTTTTGCTATTTTCTTATAAAATCAGAACTGTTAATGTTATATCTAGAATTAGACATTAACACCAATTTGTTGGGTGAATCAGTCAGTTAAGCACCTGACTTTGGCTCAGGTCATGATCTCAGGGTCCTGGGATCAAGCCCTAAGATGGCTCCCTGCTCAGCAGTCTGCTTGTCCCTCTGCCTCTCCCCCCTGTTTGTGAGCACTCTCTCTCTCTCTCAAATAAATAAATAAAATCGTTTAAAAAATGTGTTGCCTTCCCAAGATATTGGAATGAGCTGGAAGTCAGAATGTATCATATAGCATTCACTATACTCTATCACATAATTAAGAATGGAAATCAGCATTGCTTTACTGGATCATCAGTGAACATGAGATCAAGAGAAATCAATGGAAACAAAACCAGAATTTTAGAAAGGAGCTCCCAGACACTAGGAACCAGCAGTAAAATATGCAGCTCATTAATTGATCATGGATCTTGTCCTCAAGGGTTGTGAACAACCCCAAGGAAATCTTGGAGAAACCAAAAAGCACTGTGACTCAAATAGGAAAACATCATTGGAGATGGAACATTAACAAAAATGCTGCTTTTACAACAAAACATCTTAGTGTATGGGTCTTCATGTTATTTCTTGATGTTTTAAAATGTAGTTTCGGCTTAGATGATCTAAAATACATTCTTTTAAAAGTCATCTGCATTTTGCTAAGCTATCATGAATAACTGACTTAGTCATTGTAAGCAGACACCCCAAGTGGACAAGAAATTTTAGGGTTTTTATCCATTCTCCATAACATAAATGCACTGTATAATACATTCTGTTATTTAGATAGACATAGCACCCTTTACTTTTTTTCTTCCCATAAAGTTACATAAGAAAAACCTGAGTGTGTAAACAGTGTGCAGTGTTATGTAATTATATGGGCAGCATTTGGTGCATTAGCAGTACTTTCCAAATAAATGATAGAATTCAGTTCTGAGAGCAATTCTGCTCCAGTGCTGTCACTGGTTGTTGGTAGTACTAAGCACTACCAAGATTCAAGAATAACCTCATAATACCCATCTCTGGACTAACCACAGAATTTAACCTGCCAGGATCCTGATATGCCTCAATGGAAAATCATGAGTTAAAAGAAGGATGTCCCAAATTCCTAGCCTTAAAACCAAAGGCAGACAAGAGCCCCAAGAGACTGTGTGTATATGTGTAAAAAGCTAAAGAAAACATCCGTTTCTAACTGCATCCCATCTTATCTTTTCTAGATTGAAAGGTATAATATACCCTGTATGAATTTAAAAAAACTTATAGCATGTAATCCTGTTATTTATTTATGGGTAAATGGCATACATTATATATTATTTGCAATTGTACACCCATTAGAAATCTTAAATTAAATGTACATTTTATTTTATTTTTTTAAGATTTTATTTATTTGAGAGAGAGAGAGAGAGAGAGAGCACAGGTGTGAGAGCAGGGAGCCCATGTGGGGCTTGATCCCAGGACCCTGGGATCATGACCTGAGCCAAAGGCAGATGCTTAACCAACTGAGCCACCCAGGCATCCTAAATGTAATTTTAGAAGATTTCAATAAAAGTAATTATGCTTTTCAATTTTAATTATTAGTTGTACAAAGCATTTTGTACTGAGATTCATTTTGTTATTACTAGGCTCAATGATGCCAATGTGGATAAATAGTCTTTCTTAGCTTTTTAATATTGTTTAATATTTTGTGATACAGGGATGTGCAAGTCAGTTTCTAAGTTTAGTTTACTTAGATACTGGGTTTTAATGGTTTTCATAGTTAAAATGTATATGTATCTCTAACTATTCACTTATTCATAAATGGAAGTGATACATCACTGGGTATATTTTCTACATTGTAATTTAAAAAGTATTTAATCACAAGTTTTCATTAAAAAGTATTACTAATAAAGATTTTATTATAAAATGTTTTATTTTTATGAAAACAAAAACATTTAAAAATTGTTTTTTCTCTCATAATTTTAATTTTTTGTGTTTTCATGTATACAGTTTATTGATAAAGTATACATGTAGTTTATAAATTACAATCAATATATAAATATTTAGAACTCACACTGAAAAAATTCAATGTTTGGTATCTTAGTTATGTATTACTGTATAACAAATTACCAAAACCTCAGTGGCTTAATGTAACACACTCTTATTATCTCACAGTTTCTGAGGATGAGGGTTTTGGACATGGCTTATCTGGGGTCCTCTGCTCAGGACTTCATAGCGCCACAGTCAGGATGTCTGTCAGGTTCTGTTCTTATCTGAGGCTCAACTGGAAAAGAATGTATTTGTAGGTTTACCCAGGGTGCTGGCAGAATTTGCTTTCTCCAGGAAAAAGATACAGCCATAGCAATAAAAAATAAAAATCATAGATAAATGAGGCCCCATCTTTCTGTCAGCTATTGACTGCAGGCTGTTCTAAACGCTACGTTCATCTTCTTGCCACATGGGCCACCCAATGTGGACACGAACTTCTTCAAAGCCAGTTAGGGAGAAAGAGTCTCTAGTAAGAAGGGTGCTGCAATCTTTTTTGCAGTACCTTACTGCTTAGAACAAAGTCACACACCCCATCCACACTCAGGGAGAGTGTATTACAAGGAGGGGCAGAGGTCCTCAGTAGGAGGCAGGGATCTTTGTGCGTCACCTTAGACTTGTACGTACTTTGGAGTTGGGTTGTTTTAAGAAAAAAAAAATTTAAGATCTGGAGATCACTACTTTAGACCAATATGGGCTAGTTTGGTTATGACTATTAAAAGTACACAAGAAAATCATACTGAATAATTCAATTAACTTCTCTTTCCATATTTTAATTGATTTTTTCAAGTTGCTAAATATTCAAGTTCATTGGTTTTAGGATTCTTCTGTGCCTTAAACAACTGCTTCATTCTTCCCTATACATATTTTTAGCTTGCAAAATTGTTAGTTAATCCAATGTGATTCCATTAAGAGCATGATTCATATAAAAATTTTTAAACACTTTTACTTCTTTGCCAGTTATCTGTTGTCACATAACAGGTCCCCCCAGACTTACAATATAAAACAGTAGCCATATTCTTCATCGCTGTGTAGGTGGCCTGAGCCTATCTGAAGGGATTTTCTGCTATTTGGCTGCGGCTATATGGGAGGTGGGAAATCTGAAATGTCCTTTTTCATACATCTAACACCTCAGCTAGTGATACTATTTAAAATTATAGTTTTATTTTGTTATTTTTATTTTTTATTTTGTTTATACATTTCCCTGTAAAAATGTTGTTTTTATTTCATTGAGGATATATTTTATAAAAATAATATAGCCATAGCAATAAAAAATTAAAAAAACAGGATTTTTGGAAAATAAAAATTTATTTTGAATGCCCAAAAAGTAAGAAATTGGTTAAAATACACAATATTTGTATGCACTTATACAGAAGCCAGTGTGTCATGAGTGACAAGAACTAAATCCTTTCTTAATCAATAGGCGTAAGAGAAAAGCAAATCAGCGTTTTTCCCTGCTTGCTCAAAAAGCACAGAAATCTCATGCGTTAGGGGAAAAGAAAGAGAAACTTAGAGGGAAAGAAAATTCTACACACTAGTGAAGAACTCTAGGAAATACTCTATGCTCTCTCTGCTCCCCATCGTAGAAACTTAAGCTCCAAAAAGAAGAGATAAAGAACCTTTTATTTGATTCTTGGATTTCCTAAGGTGGAGTTGATCTATACCCAATTTTTTGTCTGGAACACTGGTAATGAGAAGCCCCACAGGAGCTCTCCACATTAGCATGGTCTAGTGGAAAAACAGGTGAATCTTCCTGTGTTCCTGGAGCTTCCAGAATTTAGTGAGAAGTTAAATACAAAACTAATACGTTTTCTCCACAAGGAGGGACTTGAGAAGCAGAAATTGGCATGGATCACACAGCCAGATACAGCTACAAATAAGGATGCCTTAGAAATTGACAGTACAGAGTAATTTTGTCTCAGACACTGAGGGTATTGTCTGTTTTAGCAGAGGTCAGAATGGACAGTTACTCATCGAAGACCAATCACTTCACCTAAATGCTAGCATACCATTTAAATCACCTGTTACCAGAACTCAAGTTGTGTTCCAAAGAAAAGCCTAAATGACACACCTTGAATTAAACATGTTCAAACTTGAAAGGATACAGTTTCCTGGAAGCTGACTTCAGGTAAAATAGGAACCCAAAAGTAAAGTTAAGTGTAGAAAAATAGAGAACGTTATATTTTTCATGTACCTTAGTTTGTGGCCTGTGTAGGTCAAATTCACTGATCTGATTTTCCACAAAATTAAAATTCAAAGCTGGGAGTTCTCTGAGACAATTTATTGCTTATTTGTTCAACTCTGAAAAAGTGCTGATTTATGTGTCATGTTTAAATTTGAAGGCTCAAATTCAGAGGATAATCCTAAGAGTATAATGGTAAAATAAATAATTTCAGTGATAGATTCTATAACTTTAGGGCAAATAGGTGCCACATGCAGAAGTTGTGGGGGGAAAAATGCCCACACACCTGAGCTCCACTCCAAAGAGACTTTGATTTAGTGGCTCTAGACTGTAGTGAGGCCATCTGCATTTTTACTACCTTAATACTTCAGTCAAAGAGGACAAATATTGGAAAGGAGAAAAGGGAACCGGGAACCTGTGTACACTGTTGGAGGGAATATAAATTGGTATAGCCATCATAAAAGGCAGTATGGAGGTTATTCAAAATTAAAAATAGAACTACCATATGATCCAATAATCCCATATCTGAGTATATATCCCAAGGAAATAAAGTCACTATCTTGAAGAAATATCTGCACCCCCCATGTTCATTGCAGCATTATTCACAATAACCAAGGTGTGGGAATAACCAAAATGTTCATTGATGGACAAATAAAGAAAATGTGGTATATATATTCAATGGAATATTACTCAACCTTTAAAAAGAAGAAAATCTTGTCATTTGAGACAACATGGATAAAGCTGGAAGACATTACGTTAGGTGGTATAAACCAACACAAAAAGATAAATATTGGATGATCTCATTCATTTGTCAAACAGATAGAAACAGAAAGCAAAATGTTACCAGGGGCTAGGGAGTTGGAGAAACAGAGAGACGTTGGTTAAAGGTTACAAAGTTTCAGTTGTACAGGATGAATAAATTCTAGAGATCTCATGGACAGCATGGTGACTATAGCTAATAATACTGTCTTATGTATTTGAAATTTGCTGAGAGTAAGTATTAGTTGTTCTCACGCACACCAAAAAACGTATGTAAAGTGATGGATATGTTAATTAACATAATTGTAGTAATCATTTCACAATGAGTACACATATCAAAACGTGATGTTGTATACCTTAAATATATATAATTTTGTCAATTACATCTCAATGAAACTGGAAAAACAAAAGCCCAACTTAACTTATCCCCCTACAAAAAGGCCAACAGAGCAAAAAAAAAAAAAAAAAAGAGTAGAATTCAATGTTTTTGGCATATTCATATGGCTGTGTAGCCATCAGCAAGATCTAATTCCAGAATATACATTTTTTAATCTTGTAAATAGATTACTGTAAACACACATGTGAATTTTTTTTTTCTTTAAGATTCATCCATCTACTTGACAGAGATCAGAGGCAGGCAGAGAGAGAGGAAGGGAAGCAGGCCTCTGGCTGAGCAGAGAGCCTGATGTGGGGCTCGATCCCAGGACCCGGGGATCATGACCAGAGCGGAAGGCAGAGGCTTTAACCCACTGAGCCATCCAGGCGCCCCACACATGTGAAATTTTTAAGAAATGATGCCAAGCTCAGAAGTGCCCACTCAGAAATGAACCTTTATCCATGACCAGGATAATTCTAGATGCCAAAGGCAGCACATGGAAAACATCTTCTGGGATCTTTTTGGGGGAGGGGGGACTTTCTCTAGATTTGCCTTCCTTCTATGTCTTTAACAAACACTTTCTCTTTTAGTTCCCAAGCTCTGTGGCCTCACATTTGGCTCCTGTTTAAAATACTGCCTCATTTAGATCATGAATGTTTGTTAGATCAGGAATGTTGGCCTTGGTTCTGAACTAGCAATCCATATGATGCTATATATACTTGTTCCCAAGCTCCACATTCTGCAAAGTCCCCAAATGCTGACTTCACTCCCTCACTTTCTCGCCATTCTAGGGAGATCAGACCTGATACTTGCCTCTGTTTCTGAAGGGTTTTGTGATTACTATCCAGCATTTACTCTCCATCCACTTTATTTCGATTCCATTCTATTCAATACTGCATCCATAAGCTTAATGGAAAATTAACTCTTATTCTGGTGTATTTGATCCAAAGCAATATGCACCTCCTTAGTTTTTACCCTGAGAGTTGTTTGGGGGCTTTTTCGATTCCCTATAATTCACTGCATAATTCCTCTTTTTGGTTTTGCTCTTCGAACTGACAGACATAATCATCATTGTATTTCTTTTCTCTTGTTGTAAGCAAGGAGTCATCTATTTTGCTAAGAAAAGACATTTTATTTGGAATAAAACCCCATATCTACTTACTAGGTGTTTTTAGCCATAAAGAATAGCATACTGGGGCACCTGGTTGGCTCAGTTGGTTAAGCAACTGCCTTCGGCTCAGGTCATGATCCTGGAGTCACGGGATCGAGTCCCACATCGGGCCCTCTGCTCATCAGGGAGCCGGCTTCTCCCTCTGCCCCTCGCCTCTTTCATGCTCTCTCTCTCTCTCTCTCAAATAAATAAAATCTTAAAAAAAAAAAAAAAGAATAGCGTATTGCTAACTCCCAAGCCGAGAGATGGCACAGATATTTTGCATTGTTTCTTCAAACTTAAAAAAAAAAAAAAATGG
This sequence comes from Lutra lutra, assembly GCF_902655055.1. Taxonomy (NCBI): domain Eukaryota; kingdom Metazoa; phylum Chordata; class Mammalia; order Carnivora; family Mustelidae; genus Lutra; species Lutra lutra. The sequence continues at coordinate 76,288,058 of NC_062279.1, read as the reverse complement.
GAACAACCCACTTTTACCTTTTCAGTATATGCAAATGAAATCCTAGGGGCTTGTATTGAACAGACCTTATATGAAGATGTAATTCATTTAACCAGGAGCTTATAGGGAAAGTCAATTCTAGAAATCACAAGACAAAAATGATTGATCGGTTGTTAAAAGTTTTGCTACTTTCACTAGAAAGTGCTTAAGTTTTATTTCTGATAGTCCCCATATAAAAACATGACTCAGATAGAATTGACACTGAATAATAAACCAAAGAAAAGAGAAATGTCTGACAGTTTGATTGATGTGTGAGTTTGCACCCAATGGACCAGGAAAGAGAGATAAGTAGCTTGCATTACTTTCTGAAAAACCAATCACTAGATTTCATTGCTGTCTAAAAGGAATAGAAAGAACAAACTCACCAACAGGAATTCCTCCTTCAGTGTAAAGTAGATCATAGGAAAATTTTCTCTTCAATGTTAGTAGGAGACATCTGATCATAGGGAGAAAGAGTAAAATTGACTTGGCTACAAGGAGCAAGGCTGATGTAACTATGCTCACTCCTAAAGTCACTTCTTTTCATGTTTAGATTGGGAGCCTAGTGAAAAATCTTCAGAAGCATGAAATCAAGACAAAATGATAGTATTATAAATGTAGATATTTGATTCCATGAATTGTAACATATCACTGGAAGCTCTTTTTAAAATCAAATAAGACTTTACAAACCATTTAGGCCAATCACCTCATTTTGTAGGGGAAAAAAATAAACAAGCTAAAGCTCAGAAGATAATGTCTTGAATTAGAGACCTAAAAGCTCATAATATAAACTTTGGAACCAGATGTCAGCTCTCTATTCTTTACCTTCAGTGATTTTTCACATGTTCTATACTGGAGTGAACTGACAAATCACAGACTAAATAATATATATTAGCGATATTTTGTTTAGATAGTATTTTGTTTAGCTAGTAATTATGATGTAAACCAGAATCATTAAGGGATGGCTTAATTTAGCTTAACACTTATCCGAAAATAAATATTAGTTACTTATTGTAATGAAAAAGTATTATAAGTACTTCCTACAAATTGTTTGGCCAAATGTTGGGCCAAACTACTACTACATTCTCTCAAAATATTAGGAAACTCTAAAATTCTTAAAATTCTAAAATATTTAAAATATTTAAGTACCTTATGAAGCAAATAATTAAATATCCATAAATAAGAATATTTTAAAAATATAAGATAAAAGAAGTAAAAATATTTTTAAATGTCACTGCTGGGCATCTGGGTGGCTTAATGGGTTAAGCTTCTGCCTTCAACTCAGGTCATGATCCGAGGGTCCTGGGATCGAGCCCAGCATCGAACTCTCTGCTCAGCAGTGATCATGCTTCTCCCTCCCCTCTCTGCCTGCCTCTCTGCCTACTTGTGATCTCTCTCTGTGTCAAATAAACAAATAAAATATCAAATAAATAAATAAATAAATGTCACTGCTAATAAAATTTTATTTATATTATAGTGAGGTGTTTGCTACCTATAAAGTTATTCTTTGCCAATATTGTAAAAGTTACTAAAATTTAAACTGTAGAAGATAATATGGAGTCACATGTTTACTTAAATGAAATGTGGGCAGAGAAGAGTGTCCAGAAATGCAGATAGTTGTTTTTAAGCATAGCAATAGGGTATTATTATATATAAAAGAATTAACATAAGATAAAATGTTAAAATATCTGTAAGAACAAAATAACTACCTAAAGAATATGAAAAAGTTAGTAAGTTATCCTACCCTCTCCTCTCCTATGAGTTCTAATTCATCCATTTGTGACCTACTTCAGGGTTTCTTTTAATACATTTCATTTTAAATCATAGTTCCTCTTCTTAAAAGGAATTCCTTTCTTTTTTTTTTTTTAAAGATTTTATTTTATTTATTTATTTGACAGAGAGAAAGATCACAAGTAGGCAGAGAGGCAGGCAGAGAGAGAGGAAGGAAAGCAGGCTCCCTGCTGAGCAGACAGCCCGATGTGGGGCTCGATCCCAGGACTCCGGGACCATGACCTGAGCTGAAGGCAGAGGCTTTAACCCACTGAGCCACCCAGGCGCCCCAAAAGGAATTCCTTTCTTAATTCCCTACTGCCTACAGGGCAAAATCCATATTCTTTATTCTAATATGTAAAATCCTACACAATATTAACTTCTACTACCAGTACCTTCCAGTGTTTCAGTGATTATAAACTGTTTTATTTCCGTTTCCCACCCAATCTACTCCACGGTATTGGTCTTGTGAGAATGCATCACAGTGAATCCTGTCTCCCTGCCTTTCCTATGGTTATGCCACTCACTACTTCATCAGGAGCAATCTCCTTCTCTTGAGTTAATTCCCCATGGTGTCTTTCTGTGAATACTCTGCTTCCTGGAATCCCCTCTACGTTATTAATTATTTTAATGATGTTATCAATAGTTTGCTTCTTTTAGCCATCATACGTAGCTCCTGTGGTGGATATCACACCAGTTTGGGGCAAGAACTGTTGGTATTCTACTCAGCATCTCTAAAAATGTTTTGTGTAGCCCTGTGAATATAATAGTCATTCCATAAAGAGTAAATACGGAAATAATATGTTTTAGAAAGGAACATATCTTCAGGTGACAAAAGAAATAGTAATCTTCTCAGTTGTCAATTTTATGATTGAAGCTCAGAATTATCCTCTGAGCTGCAAACTCTTAAGTTCTCATCTCCCTGTGTGGAGGACTGTAACATAGGCATTGAAACACTGAATAGGCCAAGAACAAGAGATGGTCTGTAATCTGTTGACTGTACCTAAATCTAAAACTAAGATGGAGGAAAAAATCTTCTATGTCTTAAATCAAATTTAAAGAAGACAGGTAGTGTGAGACAATGGAGATTATTTGCATAAGAAACAGGGTAAGAGTTCTCAAACATACAGACCACCTTTTGGCTTTTTCACATTTCTACAAATAGTTCTTAACAGAACTAGTTAAACTGCTTTCTGATCTACAGGTATCAAATGATTTTTAACGATTTGTATATAAAATTTAATTCATTGTTAAAATTTATTTATTTGAAGAGAAAAAGAGAGAGAGTAGGGGTAGGACAGAGGGAAAGAATTTCAAGCAGACTCCTCACTGAACGGCAAGCCTGATGAAGGGGGTGCATCTCGCAATCCTAAGATCATGACCTGAGCCAAAATCAAGAGTCAGATGCTTAAAAACTGAACCACCCAGATGCCCCATTAATTCAGTTTTTAAAATCAAAGCAATGTAAGAATAGTACAAAGGGAGAGTCACCTTTCTCACCTTTTCCCACCTCTCCACTCCCATTCTGCACCCATGTGCTCTTATCCACTTCTGTTTCTATTTTTTCTAGTGATCATCTCTAACATTCTAAGCTTCTCCCTTGTTTCTTCATTCATAAACTTTCAACTTTATATATTAGCATCCTGATATGATAAATGAGTTTTGTCCCCTTGTAAGGATATCCACCTCCATCCTCATTCTCCTCTGAATGTGAGAATATTGCAATATGCAGTTCTTAATTGATTACTACTAAAAATTTTAAAAATCAATTCAGTTTTACATTTCTTGTTCTATTAGCCATAGACATTTTTGTATTGACTCCCTACTTTGTTAGCTGAAGACTAGCTTCAGCTTGTTTCTAAGTGTGCTTAAAAAAAGAAACTGACACGGATAATGTGAAAAGATGCCTTCAGATAAATTGAGAATAGAAAACTAAGTTGAAGATGTCTTAATGCTCTTTCATGATTGTATGTTTTTCATTCTGATTTAAAAACAATGGGCTTTGAAAGTTGGCAGCAAAGAAAATATGTTTCTTTGCTTAATATGCTAACATCTACAAAAATGTAATTTTTATAGCTGTGAAAGTATGAGACAAAAAATGGTAAAATAATGTATTATTACCTTTAATGGGAAGAAACTATCTCTTTGCTTTTCTCATTGAGTATTCTACAGCGAGTTCACATATAACACATACTAAATATAATACTTTTTAATGTCTTATCTGTTTTCAAACATAGCTACTCTGAAACTCAACAGAAGAAATATATATAAATTATTAGAAAAACATATTTAAGCCTATCAGTTTGCGAGGGATCGATTTGAGTTGTGGCAGAGAGTGTGGGTCTGGATCAACAAGTGGTCAATCACATGATGAATATTAGATGAGGATCTAATTTTTTTTCATTGGTCAATAATAACAACTTGTTACAAAACTTGAGTGAAAAGTTACTATTTAAGCAATTTCCAAGCTTCTAAAAGGGGAAGATGCAAATGATCACCTGATTTCACAGTTTAATGTGCAAAAGTGAACTTCACCAGTTTTCTAGGAAACTGTGCTAAAGCTATCTTTGGAAGAACATCACATGATAGCAGTATGACTTTATTGGATATTTGGTCTCTTTTAAAGCCTGAATGGGGGTAGGGAAAGAAATCAAAATAGATGGTGTACAATGTTATGCCAATTACAACATGTAAAGGCAAACAGAGTGATGGAGAAATAATATACAGTTGCCACAGATGGGTTTCTGAGAAGCAACCTTTGAGATGCCATGGTGTCCAAGAAGTGTATTACCATTTATAATGCAATCTCAGGATCAGCTCTTGGGATGAAAAGAAAGTAGTATTGCAGAGGGAGAAGTATTGCTGAGGTATGGTCATAATTAGGGATGCCCTGAAGCTGAAAGCGGGAATAGCCTTCAGAGGTTTCCTCAACTGAAACGAAGACATGGAGTTTTTCTAACCTACTCCCATTTCCCACCTCCACATCAACCCCAGGTTGGAGGCTTGCTGCCCCAAGCTTGCTCCAGGCAAGCTGTCAGGAGAGGTCAGAAACCTGAGGATGCTAGTGGGTGTCATTCCTAGCAGCTGGGGGGTATTCTCTTCAGTTCTGAAATGGGAATTGGGTGGGGTACCACAGCATTCCAACACTGTTTATCCTTCCACCACAACAGGCATAGCAGCCGAAATTGGGGCTACCACTGACTTGCAGAAGTTTAAGTTTAGTGTCATCTTCCAGGATCCCTCCCGTTTTTTCAGGACCAGAAAGGTGAATTAATTGAAGATATGATGGGGCTACCAGCCCTACATCTTTTGGGTTTTTATGGCACTTACCTCTGCCATTGCCCTATAAATGTGATATTTGTGATATCATTCTCAATATACTAACTTGGCCTTGTGTGTGTGTGTGTGTGTGTGTGTGTGAGGGAGGGAGGGAGGGAGGGAAGGAAGCGGTATTTTTTTTTTAATTTCAATGTAATATTATATTACCAATCAAGGAATCAATGGTAGGGACATTATGTTACCTACGAAAAGTACCCATTCCAATTATACATGTTGAGACTAAAGAAAGGACAAGTGGATGGATGCATGGATCCAATGACAGTAGATCATAGGACTTCACGATATGAGGGAGCCTAAAATGACTCAGATGTCTGGGTATCAGTGGCAATTCAGACTTCAGACCAATAACACTAAAAATTTAAAAGCTTTCTTTTTTTTTTCCCCAGTATATAAAACTTTAAGAGTAAATAGATATCATCCCTTTGGGAAAGATGAGAAAAATTATTACTTATATATTTACTATGGTGTGTGGGCCCTTCCTTTCAAGAACTTACTAAGGATCTGGTATGAATACCAACTTGGGTACAAAATTTAAGTAACGAATCATGATTTCTTTCTTTTTTTTTTTTAAAGATTTTATTTATTTATTTGACAGAGAGAGATCACAAGCAGGCAGAGAGGCAGGTAGAGAGAGAGGAAGAAGCAGGCTCCCCGCTGAGCAGAGAGCCCGATGCGGGGCTCGATCCCAGGACCCTGAGATCATGACCTGAGCCGAAGGCAGCGGCTTAACCCACTGAGCCACCCAGGCACCCCACGAATCATGATTTCTTAACTGGTATGCTTATACTCAATCTCATAATCACCTCTCATTGACTTTTTCTGGTTAAATAGATTAAGAAATACCCTTGTTGGCTGACAGACAATCTACATAGTCCCTGGAGATACCATGTTCCTTCAGAACTCTCTGGGGGTCAGGCCTCCCTGGCTCCCACCAATACTTCAGCACTCATTATGATAATTGCATCTGCCTGGCTTCTATCTGTCTCTATTATGTCAGAATCCTATCATTGCCTTTGCTATCAATGAACTTACTTCAGTGATAGCATCTCTCACCCTCAGCCCTGGCTTATAGATGATGGCTACAACTGAGCTTCTTGATGATACCAATGCCTCCTCATCATCCCATTCCTTTTGATATGGTAAGCAGAATGTCCTCTGGGTCCTCCCCTAGAAACTCGCAGAGTGTCTCCAGCCTTTTAGAATATAACAATTTTGGCGTGTGCATGATTCTAAGCCTTTTGACCTTCTTTCTACTGTCGTCCATGGCCAGTCTCACATTTTTACTCTATTTAGCATGGACTAACACTTTCTTTAAGCAACTAAGATTCATTCTATAAGCATGTTAGCATCATCTCTTACCCAGTCCCATATCCCAGAAAAAATGTTCCCATATTCATAAATTTCTCCTTTTATAACTTTATATTCCACTCGCCTTGATCCAAGACTCCAGAGTCCAGTCCAGATGTCCTCTCCCGTTTCCTGCTAATATATGATCATAGGTCCTGCATCTCCTCTGTAGTCCCTTTCCTCTCTAACCAAACCCAGCATTTTGCCAGTCAGGTGACACTGTGACTCAACTTTAGTTATTGCCATGGTGGTCAGGAGAAGACATGAGTAAGATCTGGAGAATGACACAAAATAACTTTGGGGCACTGCCAACGGTTTCATCTTTAAGGAATGTGGAGGAAGAAGTTGTCCTTCACAGTGAGGAGGGGGCTATGTTTTCATAGGCTTAAAGTTTCAGAAGAAGTAGGAATTGAAGATTTTTATGTTTCATCACTCAGATAGCCTCATCCCACACCCCAGAATCCCATTCTTTCTGAACCAAGATCCTGCCTTATTCAGGAATTTAATTTTCTATATAGATATGATACATTTTATTAAGTTCTGTGACTAGTCTTCAACTTTCTTTGTCCTCTGACTCCTCTTTCTATGCTGCCAGGAAGGCCTTTTGACTTCCATTGTCAACTTTTAATTGATAGTTAATTTAATTACAGTGAAAAACTGTCCTCAGCTTTTTACTCTTTCCAGAGCATCAGTTGCCCCTAGCAAATATCTAGTTTCATTTTCCTTATATTTGCTCTATCTTCCATATTTCTAATGTGTCTCATACATTACTCCCACTAATTCACTTCCTTCCACTGATATGTCATCCCAACCTGCCACCAGTGACAGTTTCAACAATTCCACCACCACCTAGTACCAAGAGCTCTCCATTGTCCACACATCCTGTACTCATTAATGTGACAGGGTCCTCACTGACAGTGAGACAAGGAGTGTCCCAGCTTCCCAATCTTATCACAGCATCCACTTTCTCAGACCGCTCTGGCACCAGCTGTCACAGACCGGTGAGCAGACCCTGATACAGGGACTCGAGGATTCCTGGGCAGGAAGTATACCAGGGAGTCCTCTTGGGACTAACAGCTTTGGTGAAGGGATATGGCATAGGATGTGGCAGTGGCAGGAGTGGGAGAGTAGCAGGATCACAACCAGACCTCAGCCACCTTTGTAGGAAAGGCTGGAGCCAGGATGACTTCTCAGAAAAATGCCTGCTATGGGGAGCAGGCAGAGTATTTATACCACACACCAACTTCCTTCTGGAAGTTTTTTGGAACCTGGTCACAGTGGTTTTCTTCAACAGAGTGTAATTCCCAGCAAACACTGGCAGATGGAAGTGGCTGGCATTTGGCGGTATGTTCTGGAGTTGAGGGGAAGGTCCTTCAGCCTTAAAGGGGAATCTGGGCTATACATCGCAGCATCCACTTCAGCCAGCACAAAGTATAGAATGTAGGGAATGGAACTATGGACCAAGTCCTGCTGTTTCTTGTCACTGGAGATGATTTGGGATAAAACATTAAATAATTTTTTTAAAGATTTAATTTATTTATTTGACAGAGAGAGTGAGCACAAGCCGAGGGAGCAGCAGGCAGAGGGAGAAGCAGGTTCCCCATGGGGCAGGGAGCCTGATGTGGGGGTTGATCCCAGGACCCTGGTATCATGACCTGAGCCAAAGGCACATACTTAACTGTCTGAGCCACACAGGCACTCCAAATAATTAAATTTAATACCTGCATATTTCTCTTCTATTTGCGTTTGCTTTTCTCTTCCGCCATCTTTGCCATGGCTTCATCATTTTATTTTCCCAACTATGCACTAATACCAGATTCATGTTACTCACTGTTATATTTAAGTTCTCCTCCTTCAATGGTGCCTGGGTGGTTCATTGGGTTAAAGTCTCTGCCTTCCGCTCAGGTCATGATCCCAGGGTCCTGGAATCAAGCCCCGCATCAGGCTTTCTGCTCGTCAGGGAGTATGCTTCCTCCTCTCTCTCTGCCTGCCTCTCTGCCTACTTGTGATCTCTGTCAGTCAGATAAATAAATAAAATCTTAAAAAAAAAGAAAGTTTTCGTCCTCCATCAAGAAGGTCTCCCTTTCTTCTAAATAATAAAACCCAATCAGGATGTCTGGGTGACTCAGTCGGTAAAGTGTTTGCCTTCGGGTCAGGTCATGACCCTGGTGTCCTGTGATCTTGGCTCTCCTGGGCTCCCTACTCAGCGAGCAGTCTGCTTCTCCCTCTCCCTTTGTCCCTCCCACCTCCACTCATGCTCCCTCTCTCTCAAATAAGTAAATAAAATCTTTAAAATAAAAATACTCAAAACAGAAAAACAAACCACAGTCTTCAAACCTTACCTAACTGAATTCCAGCTAACCTATCAACTCTATATACAAAACATCCACTCAAACCAAACCAGTCTATATATGTCCCCCCACACACCCCTAAGCACCCAATTTGAATTGTCTCTTTCATGTTTTGCTCCTACCATTGTACCCTTTTTAAAAGTCCTTCTTTCTCTTATTCACCCTTCAAGATGTTCTAGACCAAAATTCACACGGCAATTTAAGAGCACACAGTGTACTCTCTCTACTCTGGATTTTATCACTTGCTATGTAGAACACCCTATTAGAAATTCTTTCCCTATAACCTCCCATCAGCTCTCATATTACTGTTCTGCTTTTTAATTTAGTTTTTCACAAAATTAAGTCTTTTCTCCTTGTCTTTTGTGTAAAGAAATTTACAGCAAGTAGTACTTGGATGCTATATGCCTCTCTGCCTGGTCTCAATAAACCTTAGAAGAATGAATGTGGAAAAGCACCTGCCTCAAGGGAAACATCTGTGCCACTTCCTCATTAAGAAAGAAGCCCTCCCAAATTCGGTGTCTCTTAAATTTAGGATTTGTTCCTGTCCTAGAAATGATAGCCTTAACAGGATGCCAAATTGTGTTTCATAAGCACCAGGCTTATCTGTACCAACAGGGGGTGTTGGTGCATTTACTATGTGAAAAGGATAATCATTCTTACATCTTGGAATTCATGCGGGCCCTTCTTTGTGTGAGAAATAAAGTAGAAACTAACATGGTACAATATAATAGCTATGAAAGCCTTTTGTAGCACATTCCCAGTTAGAGGCACCAGGTAAAACACGCCAAGCAATCAGTAATTATCCAATGAATAAAAGACGAACACCAAGCACTTAAGGCAGCATGCTAATGGATTTTATGATTATAGCTATTATTCACGTTGAGTACCAAAGTGCCTCAGGATTAAGTAATTCATATGGAAGAATTTTTTCCCTTTCTTGAGTGCCAATAAAGTTGTGAATTTTAATACATTTTTTAAAGTTTCTTTTCTAAATTTTTCAAGGATCGGAGCAATTAGGTTGATTAAAATGCGTATTTCACCATTTAACGGCATTCTTTAGTGCTCCTAAGATTTCAGATCACATCATCCTAAAGAAGAATGTCAGAAGACCAGAATCCAGAGCAGGGATTATCACCTGGGGGTAGTTTTGTTCCCAGAGCACATTGGGCAATGTCTGGGATTTTCAGCTGGGTCTTTCCTGAGTAGAAGCTGAGATGCTGCTGAATATCTCACACAAAACAGCCCCCACAGGAAGGAATGACTCAGACTAATACCATAGTCCTGAGATAGGAAGCCCTGATCTACACCAAAGTGCTTTTTTTCAGGATATTCTAGCCATATAACAAACAAAAGGAAGTGGGTTTTCCTCTGGGAATAAGAGATCATACTATAGCATAAGCTGAAAACCAGTTTATCATATATCCATGAAAGAAAAAACAGATTTATAAGTAATGATAACAAAGCTTCACCGAGGATTTTTTTCTAGAAATGTTTTATTGTAAGGAAGGTAAATCATGCCACGGAAAAATGGGGAATTAAAATCACAGTAAATTTTGAAGGAGGAGTCAAGATGGCGGAGAAGTAGCAGGCTGAGACTACTTCGGGTAGCGGGAGATCAGCTAAATAGCTTATCTAAAGATTGCAAACACCTACAAATCCAACGGGAGATTGAAGAGAAGAAGAACAGCAATTCCAGAAACAGAAAATCAACCACTTTCTGCAAGGTAGGACTGGCGGAGAAGTGAATCCAAAGCGACGGGAAGATAGACCGCGGGGGGAGGGGCCGGCTCCTGGCGAGCGGCAGAGCAACGGAGCAAAATCAGGACTTTTAAAAGTCTGTTCCGCTGAGGGACATCGTCCAGAGGCTTAACTGGGGTGAAGCCCAGGCGGGGTAAGCGCGGCCTCAGGTCCCGCAGGGTCGCAGAAGGATCGGGGGTGTCTCAGTGTCGCAGAGCTTACCGGTGTTGGAGCGGGGAGGCCGGCTGCAGAGACGGAGCCGGGGAGTGACTCTCAGCTCAGGGTTGCCTTGAACCGGTCGCAGGCTCGGTCAGCTCGGAGAGCGGCCGGAGCCAGGGTGACGGGAGTCATTTGGCGCTGTTCTCTGAGGGCGCACTGAGGACTGGGGCCCCGGGCTCTCGGCTCCTCCGGGCCAGAGACCGGGAGGCCGCCATCTTTATTCCCGTCCTCCGGACTCTACGGAAAGCGCTCAGGGAACAAAAGCTCCCGAAAGCGAACCCGAGCGGATGACTCAGCGGGGCCCCGGGTAAGGGCGGTGCAACTCTGCCTGGGGCAAAGACGCTTGAGAATCACTACAACGGGCCCCTCCCCCAGAAGATCTATGGGAAACCCAGCCAGGACCAAGTTCACCTACCAAGGAGAACGGCGGAATTCCAGAGGAGAAGAAAGCAAAGCACGGAACTCATGGCTTTCTCCCCATGATTTTTTAGCCTTGCAGTTAATTTAATTTTTTTTTCTTTTTCAATTTTTTTTTTCTTTTTCTCTTCTTCTGCTAAATTTTTTTTAACTTTTACCGTTTTCTTCTTTTTAACGTTTTTTAAATAGTTTATCTAATATATATATATTTTTTCCTCTTTTTATATTTTTTCTTTATCGGCTTTCTTTTTTTTAATAGTTTTTTTTTTCTTTCTTTCTGAACCCCTTTTTATCCCCTTTCTCCGCCCTCACAATTCAGGATCTCTTCTGATTTGGCTAAAGCATATTTTCCTGGGGTTGTTGCCACCCTTTTAGTATTTTACTTGCTCCTTCATAAACTCTTATCTGGACAAAATGACAAGGCGGAAAAATTCACAACAAAAAAAAGAACAAGAGGCAATACCAAAGGCTAGGGACCTAATCAATACAGACATTGGTAATATGTTAGATATAGAGTTCAGAATGATAATTCTCAAGGTTCTAGCCGGGCTTGAAAAAGGCATGGAAGATATTAAAGCAACCCTCTCGGGAGATATAAAAGCCCTTTCTGGAGAAATAAAAGAACTAAAATCTAACCAAGTTGAAATCAAAAAAGCTATTAATGAGGTGCAATCAAAAATGGAGGCTCTCACTGCTAGGATAAACGAGGCAGAAGAAAGAATTAGCGATATAGAAGACCAAATGACAGAGAATAAAGAAGGTGAGCAAAAGAGGGACAAACAGCTCCTGGACCACGAGGGGAGAATTCGAGAGATAAGTGACACCATAAGACGAAACAACATTAGAATAATTGGGATTCCAGAAGAAGAGGAAACAGAGAGGGGAGCAGAAGGTATATTGGAGAGAATTATTGGAGAGAATTTCCCCAATATGGCAAAGGGAACAAGCATCAAAATTCAGGAGGTTCAGAGAACCCCCCTCAAAATCAATAAGAATAGGTCTACACCCCGTCACCTAATAGTAAAATTGACAAGTCTTAGTGACAAAGAAAAGATCCTGAAAGCAGCCCGGGAAAAGAAGTCTGTAACGTACAATGGTAAAAATATTAGATTGGCAGCAGACTTATCCACAGAGACCTGGCAGGCCAGAAAGAGCTAGCATGATATATTCAGAGTACTAAATGAGAAAAACATGCAGCCAAGAATACTATATCCAGCTAGGCTATCATTGAAAATAGAAGGAGAGATTAAAAGGTTCCAGGACAAACAAAAACTGAAAGAATTTGCAAATACCAAACCAGCTCTACAGGAAATATTGAAAGGGGTCCTCTAAGCAAAGAGAGACCCTCAAAGTAGTAGATCAGAAAGAAACAGAGACAATATACAATAACAGTCACCTTACAGGCAATACAATGGCACTAAATTCATATCTCTCAATACTTACCCTGAATGTTAATGGGCTAAATGCCCCAATCAAAAGACACAGGGTATCAGAATGGATAAAAAAACAAAAACCATCTATATGTTGCCTACAAGAAACTCATCTTACACCCGAAGACACCTCCAGGTTTAAAGTGAGGGGGTGGAAAAGAATTTACCATGCTAATGGACATCAGAAGAAAGCAGGAGTGGCAATCCTTATATCAGATCAATTAGATTTTAAGCCAAAGATTATAATAAGAGATGAGGAAGGACACTATATCATACTCAAAGGAACTGTCCAACAAGAAGATCTAACAATTTTAAATATCTATGCCCCTAACGTGGGAGCAGCCAACTATATAAACCAATTAATAACAAAATCAAAGAAACACATCGACAAGAATACAATAATAGTAGGGGATTTTAACACTCCCCTCACTGAAATGGACAGATCATCCAAGCAAAAGATCAACAAGGAAATCAAGGCCTTAAATGACACACTGGACCAGATGGACATCACAGATATATTCAGAACATTTCATCCCAAAGCAACAGAATACACATTCTTCTCTAGTGCACATGGAACATTCTCCAGAATAGATCACATTCTTGGTCCTAAATCAAGTCTCAACCAGTATCAAAAGATTGGGATCATTCCCTGCATATTTTCAGACCACAATGCTCTAAAGCTAGAACTCAATCACAAGAGGAAATTTGGAAAGAACCCAAATACATGGAGACTAAACAGCATCCTTCTAAAGAATGAATGGGTCAACCAGGAAATCAAAGAAGAATTGAAAAAATTTATGGAAACAAATGATAATGAAAACACAACAGTTCAGAATCTGTGGGACACAACAAAGGCAGTCCTGAGAGGAAAATATATAGCGGTACAAGCCTTTCTCAAGAAACAAGAAAGGTCTCAGGTACACAACCTAACCCTACACCTAAAGGAGCTGGAGAAAGAACAAGAAAGAAACCCTAAACCCAGCAGGAGAAGAGAAATCATAAAGATCAGAGCAGAAATCAATGAAATAGAAACCAAAAAAACAATAGAACAAATCAACGAAACTAGGAGCTGGTTCTTTGAAAGAATTAATAAGATTGATAAAACCCTGGCCAGACTTATCAAAAAGAAAAGAGAAAGGACCCAAATAAATAAAATCATGAATGAAAGAGGAGAGATCACAACGAACACCAAAGAAATACAGACAATTATAAGAACATACTATGAGCAACTCTACGCCAACAAATTTGACAATCTGGAAGAAATGGATGCATTCCTAGAGACATATAAACTACCACAACTGAACCAGGAAGAAATAGAAAGCCTGAACAGACCCATAACCAGTAAGGAGATTGAAACAGTCATCAAAAATCTCCAAACAAACAAAAGCCCAGGGCCAGACGGCTTCCCGGGGGAATTCTACCAAACATTTAAAGAAGAACTAATTCCTATTCTCCTGAAACTGTTCCAAAAAATAGCAATAGAAGGAAAACTTCCAAACTCATTTTATGAGGCCAGCATCACCTTGATCCCAAAACCAGACAAGGATCCCAACAAAAAAGAGAACTACAGACCAATATCCTTGATGAACACAGATGCGAAAATTCTCGCCAAAATACTAGCCAATAGGATTCAACAGTACGTTAAAAGGATTATTCACCACGACCAAGTGGGATTTATTCCAGGGCTGCAAGGCTGGTTCAACATCCGCAAATCAATCAATGTGATACAACACATTAATAAAAGAAAGAACAAGAACCATATGATACTCTCCATAGATGCTGAAAAAGCATTTGACAAAGTACAGCATCCCTTCCTGATCAAAACTCTTCAAAGTGTAGGGATAGACGGCACATACCTCAATATTATCAAAGCCATCTATGACAAACCCACTGCAAATATCATTCTCAATGGAGAAAAACTGAAAGCTTTTCCGCTAAGGTCAGGAACACGGCAGGGATGTCCGTTATCACCACTGCTATTCAACATAGTACTAGAAGTCCTAGCCTCAGCAATCAGACAACAAAAGGAAATTAAAGGCATCCAAATCGGCAAAGAAGAAGTCAAACTATCACTCTTCGCAGATGATATGATACTCTATGTGGAAAACCCAAAAGACTCCACTCCAAAACTGCTAGAACTTGTACAGGAATTCAGTAAAGTGTCAGGGTATAAAATCAATGCACAGAAATCAGTTGCATTTCTCTACACCAACAACAAGACAGAAGAAAGAGAAATTAAGGAGTCCATCCCATTTACAATTGCACCCAAAACTATAAGATACCTAGGAATAAACCTAACCAAAGAGACTAAGAATCTATACTCAGAAAACTATAAAGTACTCATGAAAGAAATTGAGGAAGACACAAAGAAATGGAAAAATGTCCCATGCTCCTGGATTGGAAGAATAAATATTGTGAAAATGTCTATGCTACCTAAAGCAATCTACACATTTAATGCAATTCCTATCAAAGTACCATCCATTTTTTTCAAAGAAATGGAACAAATAATCCTAAAATTTATATGGAACCAGAAAAGACCTCGAATAGCCAAAGGAATATTGAAAAAGAAAGCCAAAGTTGGTGGCATCACAATTCCGGACTTCAAGCTCTATTACAAAGCTGTCATCATCAAGACAGCATGGTACTGGCACAAAAACAGACACATAGATCAATGGAACAGAATAGAGAGCCCAGAAATGGACCCTCAACTCTATGGTCAACTCATCTTCGACAAAGCAGGAAAGAATGTCCAATGGAACAAAGACAGCCTCTTCAATAAATGGTGTTGGGAAAATTGGACAGCCACATGCAGAAAAATGAAATTGGATCATTTCCTTACACCACACACGAAAATAGACTCAAAATGGAGGAAGGATCTCAATGTGAGAAAGGAATCCATCAAAATCCTCGAGGAGAACACAGGCAGCAACCTCTTCGACGTCAGCCGCAGCAACATCTTCCTAGGAACATCACCAAAGGCAAGGGAAGCAAGGGCAAAAATGAACTTTTGGGATTTCACCAAGATCAAAAGCTTTTGCACAGCAAAGGAAACAGTGAACAAAACCAAAAGACAACTGACAGAATGGGAGAAGATATTTGCAAATGACATATCAGATAAAGGGCTAGTGTCCAAAATCTATAAAGAACTTAGCAAACTCAACACCCAAAGAACAAATAATCCAATCAAGAAATGGGCAGAGGACATGAACAGACATTTCTGCAAAGAAGACATCCAGATGGCCAACAGACACATGAAAAAGTGCTCCATATCACTCGGCATCAGGGAAATACAAATCAAAACCACCATGAGATATCACCTCACACCAGTCAGAATGGCTAAAATTAACAAGTCAGGAAATGACAGATGCTGGCGAGGATGCGGAGAAAGGGGAACCCTCCTACACTGTTGGTGGGAATGCAAGCTGGTGCAACCCCTCTGGAAAACAGCATGGAGGTTCCTCAAAATGTTGAAAATAGAACTACCCTATGACCCTGCAATTGCACTGCTGGGTATTTACCCTAAAGATACAAACGTAGTGATCCGAAGGGGCACGTGCACCCGAATGTTTATAGCAGCAATGTCTACAATAGCCAAACTATGGAAAGAACCTAGATGTCCATCTACAGACGAATGGATAAAGAAGATGTGGTATATATACACAATGGAATACTATGCAGCCATCAAAAGAAATGAAATCTTGCCATTTGCGACAATGTGGATGGAACTAGAGGGTATCATGCTTAGCGAAATAAGTCAATCGGAGAAAGACAACTATCATATGATCTCCCTGATATGAGGGAGAGGAGATGCAACATGGGGGGTCGAGGGGGTAGGAGAAGAGTAAATGAAACAAGATGGGATTGGGAGGGAGACAAACCATAAGTGACTCTTAATCTCACAAAACAAACTGAGGGTTGATGGGGGGAGGGGCTTGGGAGAGGGGGTGGGGTTATGGATATCGGGGAGGGTATGTGCTATGGTGAGTGTTGTGAAGTGTGTAAACCTGGCGATTCGCAGACCTGTACCCCTGGGGATAAAAATATATGTTTATAAAGCTGTAAAAAAAAAAAAAAAGAAAGAAAGAAAGGATGAATCCCCAAGTTTTGTAGCAACATGGACGGGACTGGAAGAGATTATGCTGAGTGAAATAAGTCAAGCAGAGAGAGTCAATTATCATATGGTTTCACTTATTTGTGGAGCATAACAAATAGCATGGAGGACAAGGGGAGATGGAGAGGAGAAGGGAGTTGAGGGAAATTGGAAGGGGAGGTGAACCATGAGAGACTATGGACTCTGAAAAACGATCTGAGAATTTTGAAGGGGTGGGGGGTGGGAGGTTGGGGGCACCAGGTGGTGGGTATTGTAGAGGGCACGGATTGCATGGAGCACTGGGTGTGGTGCAAAAATAATGAATACTGTTATGCTGAAAAAAATAAAAAAATTAAAAAAAAAAAATCACAGTAAATTTTGCTTTTGTTTCTGTTATTCTAAGGACTTCAATAGTTCCATAACAACTTTTTGTTATTATGGTTGAAACTACCTCACATATTCTAAAGTCCCTTACTTTCCCAGGACTGGCTATTGTGCAAGACATTGTTACCATTACCATTTGGGTCCTTTAAATGTATTCCAGCCAAATGGTCTCCACAACCTGCTGGCTGTCATTCTTCCTGTGGCTCTAGCCTTTTCATCTTTACTTGCATCTTCCATTCACCAACAAGTGCTCTTAGTCTGGCTTTATGCTTTCAGTGTATTTAAAGTACACAAATGTAGCAGAACATCTGCTCCATTCCGCAACCAAAGCATCCTCTGATGAAGTGACAGCTCAGAGAGTGACTTGCATTACTTAGCTTCCTAACAGGCATTCAGGAGGGTCCTTTCAATAAACAGAGTTACATATTGTTTTCACAATAAGGAGTGATATTTCTTCCAATAGCTGAACAGAAAAGATAAGTGGAGTCATCTGTTTCCATTATATGTTTCATTACTAGCAAATTTCCTCAATGTTTATAGCAGTAAGATTTTTAAAGAGGAAAACAAAGAAGATGTGACTCGCCATACATATAATGCCCAATATTACTAATACTAACTAATGAACTTTTGGCAGTAGGCAATAAAACATTTCATAAAATGTGGAAAAAATTTTACTTTTTTTTATATAAGGAAGTTTTATAGAATAGAAAAATAAATGAGTTCTATTTCTTCTCTGGTGAAAACAATAAAAAATAATAGTCAAACTAGTAACATATTAATTTGCACACAAGTTCTTCATGCACTCTTATTTCATGCCAAATATGGTGACAGTGTAATAATGTACTCGATTTATTCATGAAGAATCTGTGCCTGGTGTATATATTGTATGAAATTGATAAGGAAAATGCGACCAAGAAGAAGCTAAGAAGCAATTTTCTTTCAACATACAAAATAACAAAATAACTAGATTTTTTTTTTTTTAATGGGAGAAAGAGCTAATTTTCCCCAAAATCAATATAATACCAGCTTCTGGTTTTACAGCTTGATGAATCCCTGGATGCTGATGACAGCTAAAATGGATAATGGTATATTTTGGGAGATCAGTACCTGAGCTTGGTCACGGGAGTGACCACAAATATGAGTAAGATTTTTTAATTGCTGCTTACTTCTATCATAATGGTTCAAGTTGCTAACAGAACTGCAGCAAAATCAGGGACCTTGAATTTCCTACAAGAAGGCCTCCTAGGGTCTTAATTATACTGTAGGTTTCAGGAGATCATGTGAAACACCTTAAAATGTCACCTCTAATGGAAAAGGATTACTTTTAAATCAATAGACAAATTTATAATCCTTAATCCATGACATAGTAGATAAATTACCTGGAGGAACTCACATGATCTCTCTGGTTCCTATTTCTTACATAAAATTCCACACTATTTAACAATGATAACAAAGCAGAAAACATCAGCAAGGCAAGAGAGAAGAAAATATATTGTCTTTCCACTCTCAAATTATAGGAAAAATCTATTTTTTAAATATTGCAACGTGAGGTAGTTGATTAGAAAATCATCCTTAAAGTATTAAGAGGAAAATACAAAGAACTGAAACAAAGAGAAGAGTGCCCTGATATCAGAATGGGAACCACTTATGTAATTGATTATCAACTGAAATGTAGACATTCCTATTGGTTTATTATTGACCAGGTCCTAAACATCCCACCGTATAGGCTCTAAATTACCACACGTGATGTATGTCTCATTTAGTATATAATAGAGCAAAGGAAATAAGAGTGGGATGAACACTGACTCTCTGTCTAATATGAACTAATCTTCACAGTTAAAGGGATCAAGGACAAAAAAGGCAGGAGGTGGGGGAAACAAGTAATTTCTGGCTTCTCTCTCTCTCACATCAATCCACTGCGCATTTATCTGACGTATATGAATCACTCCTTGATCATTACATGGGTATGAATTGATTGCCATCTAACTTGTCAAAGGCTGGCTTGGGACATTGGATAACTGAAAGAGAAAATCTAAGCAGTCTCTCAATTATGCATTCTTTCAGATTCTGTAAGTTTATCTAAACAGATTATCAGAAAGTATATATTAAATTATATTATCTTCACTATTTACAAGAGTTCAGTTTATGAATTAAAATAAAATATACTCTCAACATATATACATAGTAGGTATTAATATAATAAAGTTCATTTGGAAGCTTTTTTTTCTCTATTTTCTGCAATCATCAGGACTGATCTTCTCTCGTTAACCCCTAAACCTTAGATTCTTGTTAACCTGAGATATTTAAATATATTTCGGGGAATCCATGAACTCCCCAAAATTTAATGCAAAAAAAGTATTTTCTTCTGGACTAGATTGGGGACAGATCAAGTGCTTTTATTATCTCCCTTTAAAAGTCTGTAATCTTTTAAAAGCATTGTGAACCACTCACTCACTGCTTTACTTGGAAGTCCTAGATTTAGAAGAGGGGATATTATATTCTAAGTACAATTCGTCCCTAAATAATCTTCCTCATGATTCAGAGTCATAAGTATCACCCTACATTACTTTCCACAGTGAGGGTAATAGTTTCCATGTCATGAGTATGGGTCTGTGGAGTGTGGAAATAAGACAGGATTAGGATAGAAAGAAGCCTCACCACTGACACTCAAGTTACCATGTAATTACAAGATTTCTTGGATACTTGGTTTGGATACATAAGCCAAAGGTTGGGAAAGACACAGCTGGAATTCTGATTTAATATGCCGCCTTTTGGAGGAAGCCATACATAATTTTATCCCAACTGATGATGATGAGTCAAGCTTCCGAAGCTATGCAGGCAGACTGCCATTATCACATTTGCGTGCTTTTTCAGTCTCAGAAAGATAAGTTAAGGCAGCCGTTATTCCCCTTGGATCTACAAGACCTCATACCAGAGGTCCCTTCAGTTTTTTGCCTCGGTACTCCAACTTACTCCCAGAACCTTTAACTAGGAAAGTTTTCTAACTCCACGAAGTGTCCCTCACAATTTAGTAGGCTCTCCAGAGAAGTTCAGGATGTGCTAAGGTCAATAGTGGCTTCCAGAAAAATGAAGTAGGGCTACATTTTTACTTCATTCTTTTTTTACTTTATATTTTGATATCCTTTTCATTATGAGTTGGATTGATGCCCTACTTCCTTTTTCTGGAGTGAACAGAAAGCTAAACCTGATTTTATTGTTATAAAATAAGATTGCCATTTGCCTAGCTGTGCTATATAATTAATTACCAGCATAAGAAATGGCTATAGGTAAACTATTCCAAATCTTAAATCATTTTTTCCAGCAGCCCACCTCCATCATTTTATTAGCTTAAACCTCACAAAATAGAGCATTTCCTGCTCTAGGTCTTCTAAATAATCTCGGTACATGCCATAACTTGAATGATATATACCTGAAAATATTTTGACCCATAGAAGATATTACTAACAGATCATGGCACTAGCTTTTATCCACAGGTTAGGTCCCATTTCTATCTATACCTAGTATACAATAACTTTCAAAGTCCTTCTCAAATTACTGGCATAATAATAAATTTTCCAGATTTCCTTCCAAACACTTATAAGGATTTCCCAAGGGGCTTACACAAGTTCATGAATCAATTGATAACACCTACCAAGATAATGGGGGGACAAAGGCTCTTTCACCACTATTTGAGACCCCAAGACTTCAGCCTCCCTGGTGGACTTGATGGCTTTTACCCTCATCACCAGGTGTTTGGTAGTGAGACACCCCTGTCACCACACCAGGTGCTGCCAGTCTACCAAGGAAGACAGCGTGGCAATTTCATGTAATACTCAACTGGGGGATCTTAGGGCCAAATTCCTTAGTCTAAAATGTTATCACTCTTTGAATTCACGCACATGCTGCTATAATTGTTATATATCTTAGATGCATACATTTTTGTCTTAGCTGCACTGGATTAGCTCAAACACTAGAATGTAGGGTGTTTTTTTTGTTGTGGTGGTGGTTTATTTTGCTTTGTTTTGTTTTAAGTAGGCTACATGCCCAGCATGGAGCCCAACATGGGGCTTGAACTCACAACCCTGAGATCAATACCTAGAGAGAGAGCTGGACGCTTAACCGACTGAGCCACCCAGGCACCCCAGAATGTAGATTAAATCACAGAATATTAATGACATGCAAATAAAGCATCCATGTTGTCATTTACAAAAATACCCTTTTTACTTGTAAACACTTCCCTCACTCTCTACAGCTATTCCAGTATGTCCTTCCTTAAACTCCGTTTAAAAATTCTTTACTTGGAGAACCTGGGTGGCTCAGTGGGTTAAGCCTCTGTCTTTGGCTCAGGTCATGATCTCAGGGTCCTGAGATCAAGCCCTGCATCGGGGCTCTCTGATCAGCAGGGAGCCTGCTTCCCCCTCTCTCTCTGCCTGCCTCTCTCCCTACTTGTGATCTCTCTCTGTCAAATAAATAAAATCTTTAATAAAAAAAAATTCTATACTCAACCACTGAGTTATACAGTTTGTTTTCTTTCTCTTCACCAAACTTTGTCTCTCTGTGTTTCCTAATGTAGATTGACTCAGTTTCTCTCCCAGCAAGAAGGGCTTATTTCTCTATTAGAAGAAGAAGAAAGAGAGGTGACTATCAACGGTGACATTCAAATTCTCTATGGTGGCTGCAGAAGAAGTAAAATTTAATTTTCGTACCATAACCACAAGCATTTTCCTGAATGCAAACCATAGCATTAGTATGAATGCTATGAAGGTATGAAGCAACTTCAGAATATGATCACACAAGACATATGCTTCCCTCCTATAATACCTGCATTTGCCGTAAGTACAAGTCAAATGTCGACTCAATTTTTTAATTCAATAAATTCCCATTTAGAAGCCCACACTGTCTTTCCTACAGCATACCATTGATTGGGACTATTTCAGCTTGAAAGATATGTTGTTAAGTCTTTTAATTTTATGGCAGGAGGAGTTCAGTTTCCAAACTCTTTTTTATTCTTATGTAAAAATTGTATCTTCAAATTAATACATGTGGTGGGGGGAAATCCAAAATATTTCTCTTGGGAATAAGAAAGATTGAAATGAAAATGGATATATCAACTAAAGGATGACAATGCCACCCATCAACAATTCTATCTGCAAGTACTTGCCCAGCTAAAACATCTGGCTATATCTGGAGCAAAATTTTTTATCTGTCTACAACCCCAGGCATGCTAGAAATGAAGCATTATTCATTTTATTGTATTAGTCAAGTTACTTTCTCTTAATACCTCATTGTGGTTTTTTTTTAAGATTTTGTTTATTTATTTGACAGTCAGAGATCACAAGCAGGCAGAGAGGCAGGCAGAGAGAGAGGAGGAAGCAGGTTCCTGGCAGAGCAGAGAGCCCAATGTGAGGCTCGATCCCAGGACCCTGGGATCATGACCTCAGCCCAAGGCAGAGGCTTTAACCCACTGAGCCACCCAGGTGCCCCAATACCTTATTCTTCTAGAATGATTGGAAACAATTTCATTCCGTTTGTAGTCTTTTTCAGGATTTTATCTAACTTCTGAGGGCTTAGAAAGTACCAGGGAATCAAAGTGTATACATTCATATTTCAGTGTCCTCTGTGCAAGTAGGCATGTACCAAGACCTTCATTTTCATGTCTGATCCACAAGGACTGTTAAGTCAGGGATTTCTATATTACTTCTGCCTTACTAAGGGCCTCAGAACCAAATTGTTTTTCAAGCTATTCCAATGCAAAAGAAACTGTGCAAGGTGATCGAATCACTCTCCCACAGGCAACCCTCTCTCCAGTGCCTTGCTGTATCCCTGGGATTCTGATCACAGCTCAAACCTTTTTCCAAGAAAGTTCACTAAAACTCCCAAGCATCTTGCCAGTCCAAGGACCCTGGGGCCCTCTGATATCTATCCACCCTCATCAACACAGCATTTTAAATGGAGAGAAAAAGGAAAAGGAGACATCCTTTCTTTTTTTTTCCCCCAGATGCTCTCAGTATTCTGTATATCCTTTGCATGCTGAGAGTTCAATAAGGGACCAGAATCCCAGAAACCTTAGATACATTTTCTTTTCATAAGAACTTATTCAGAAAAAGAAATTACTATGAATAATATAGAACTTCATCAAAGAGTAGAATCTAGGGGAAATATCACTTATCTGGTGCCATTTGCCTACTCTCCTGATAGAAACCATTGTATTGCTTCTTCCTCTTTATCTAACATTCACAAAATACATAAGAAAAAGTAAAAATTTTCTTTCTATTGAGCTCAAAAGTGGATGAGCCAGCTCTGTGTGAGGCTGTCTTTTCTTATATTTTCTGTAGAATTTTTTTAATATTAATATTGTGAAAATGTTTCAGGAAGCATTGAAATTTTCTATAGATTTCTTTTTTATAAAAGGTTAAGCTAGATAGTGAAGTATGAAAGATGTCTCCTCCTTCCCTTCTGAAACTGCATTGCAAGATAATAAGAACATGAAATAGCAAAGATACTCCATCTTTGATTGAACAAAGATATACCCGTAGCCAAAACCCGTATCAATTGGGTTACGGGGGGCACTGACCGCACTGAGAGAATATGTGGAGAAGATTCCAGCAGCTAAAATACCAGACAGAGCACAGGGTTTTCCAGAATCAAGGTACACCCAGAAGGACACAGTTAGTGACCCATTACTTAGATCTACTAGAATGGGATATATGGACTGTCTATAGATGCCATCCTAGATCCCTTCACATATTCCTTCTCACATCATGATGTGGCAGAAGCAACAGCTAAATTTGGAAATATAAGAAAACATCATATCTGCAAATGTGCTGAATGCAGAGATGTGTGAATGATCAGAAACTCGGAAGCTTCTTACTTCCCTCAGCTAAGCAGCTGGAGGGCTTCACAGTGAGCAAGGGAAGGTTTCTATGAGCCCAGACAACAGCCCTGGCTCTTTACCAACCACCCTCTAATAAATTACTGGTCTGGGAAGAAATCACCTGTTTGAACATAATCTTTGTAATTGTATAAGATTTATAAAATACATATTAAAAAAGCAAAAGGAAAAAAAATTGAGGGGGGAAAAATGTGGTATTCTTAAAAATGAAAATATTGAACAAAAACATTTTTAATAACTCAAAAACAGTAGTAAAACTATTTTACTTAAAAATCAAGAGATCTAGAAACATACAGAATTTGATTAAGGATTGAGAAGCAACCAAAGCAAAGGAAAAATGATAAGAAAAGTCTATGAAGGAAGTAGAAGAGAAAATAAAATATAGGGGTGTCTGGGTGACTCAGTTGGTTAAGTGACCAACTGTTGTTTTTAGCTCAGGTCATGATCTCAGGATCCTGAGACTGACCCCCCTCCATGGGCTCCCCACTGGGTGTGGAGCTCACTTGAGATTTTGAGATTGTCTATTTCCCTCTCCCTCTGCTCCTACCCAGGGCTTGCTCGCTGTCTCTCTCACTCTAAAAATAAAAAAAAGAAAAGAAAAGAAAATATATCATGACAGAAATGAAGGCCACAAAATTTAAATTAGAAAATCCTTTCTTGAAATAAAAAAGTGCAGTTAAAATTACAGATTATAAAAAAAATTATAGATAAAAAGGGCATACCGTGGGTCAGAATATATAGAAACAAAATTTTCAACTACAATACATGTCCTGGAAAAATTACTGATTTTCCAAGAAAAGAAAGAACTTTTGAAAGTCCAGAAAAAAAAACACTGCTTCCCTTCCAAAAATTAAAGGGTCCTCTCCTTTCTCACAGTAGTAGTCATTTCTGGGAAAGAGTAGAACAATGCATACAACCTCCTCACGAGAAAAAAATCATTCCAGAAGAAAAACTTACCTGGCCAAGCTGTCTTACAAGTTTAAAAACCACATCCATATATATATATATATATATATATATATTCTCAGAAAATGTGATTCACATGATCTATTTTTGAAAATTGTATTGGAAAATGAACTTAAAATGAAAAAGAAATGAATAAGACAATCTGGTAAAAAAAAAAAAAAAACGCTGACATTGAGCATTGAGTTCATTTGAATAGAAGACATAGGTTAAAACCCATTACAGAAGCTATATTTACAGAGAATTTTAACGTTATAAACTGTGGCCTAGTAGAAATAGTAATGTAGCTAGTAAAATTTGGGATGGCAAAGTACAGAGAACACATAACTTGAGATCAAAAGATATAGCTGCTTAATCAAGTGATAGAGATATACTCAACGGTATGAAGATTAATTACAAAAAGAAATAATACTAATAATATAAAACCAGTGAAGTAAAAAGAAAAATCAGACAGTGGAGTTATGAGGGTATCAAATTATGTTAATTATATTATCATTCATAGTAGTCAGTAAATCATTTACTGTTGAAATAAGAATTAAAATCATTAAATAAATTAATAGCAATCAAGGTAACTACTTGAGGAACTAAAACCAGACTGCAAAAAATTGTAGAGTATCAAATGAATAAATACATGAAGCCAAATATTTTCTAATTGTGGAATGATAAGACATCAACAATAAGATGAGGGGAATGTGAAATAGGAAATGTTGGCAAGACTAGATATGGATCAATAAAAATAATATAATAAAAAATTGTGTCAAATATAAAAATAAACTAATAAATCATTTTTAATGATAAAATTTAAAATTCAGAAGGGATGAGAAAATCTGTGGTAGCTCTGTACAGTGTCATTTAGCTATCTGGAACCAGATGCCCTTCCCTGTGTAGTTCTAGGCAGAGACTGGACAATAGAACAGTTTCCAGGAGACTGGTAAGGCGGAAATGAAGCAGCAGCTACTACGCTCAGGAGCCTGACCTCGGGCTCCCAGCACAGCTGCAGGTCATCTGTCCTCAAGGCTCTCCTGGCTTGCTTTTTTTTTAAAGTGGCGTGATTTATTTCCTTTTTTTTTTTTTTTAAGATTTTATTTATTTATTTATTTATTTGACAGAGAGAGAGATCACAAGTAGGCAGAGGCAGGCAGAAAAAGAGGGGGAAGCAGGCTCCCCGCTGAGCAGAGAGAGCCTAGTGTGGGGCTTGATCCCAGGACCCTGGGACCATGACCTGAGCCGAAGGCAGAGGCTCAACCCTCTGAGCCACCCAGGTGCCCCCTAGCTTGCTTTTGATGATGGGTTTGCTGCCGAGTCTGTGGCTCTTGCAGTCTCCACAGGAGTTTCTCTTTCAGTTTCTCCAAGTCCTGAACCAGGTACGTGTGCCACTCTGGTGCCAAAAACTGCCAGCTCCTCCTGCGGCTCCTTCTGCTTTGATTTTGAGATTGGAAATGGTAAGAGGCAGACGTGGTTGGTCTCCAGCTTGTCCTCATGAATTCCAATGTCTCCTTGCTCTCTCCCTCTTCATAGCTGGGTTGTTTTCCTGATCGTTAGCCCTGCTGATTCACAGTAACTTCCAGCCCCACAGTGGACCTCCTCATTGGATCTCACAATTACATAAGGTCTAATGCCTACAACAAATCCTTTATTCAGTGTCACTCGCAGTCGTTCTGCTTCTCCAAATGAATCTTAACAGATAGGAAAACAATAACAGAAGGGAAACAGAGCCTTTAAGATAGGTTTTCTGAAGTGGTCCTGGGGTTTCTGGAATTAGTTCTCTGTTCTGATCAAAGGTTGTTAAAGGCCTTAATGATCCTTTTGCCAGGGATAAGGGAATTAAAACCAGCCCATGGTACGCAGTGGAAAAGAATTACTTAAATTAACACCTTCAGAAACCTCTATTATTAGTATCTAAAGATGGCAAGTCTTAGGGTGACTGATATTCGCTATCATTGCACAGTTTAGAAAGAGTAAGGAGTTCATTGAAGTTGGTTGGTTGCTTGAAAGGGTACTGGAAAAGGAAGGGGGGGGATGTCATGTATCTTAAAACTTGAGTCTTTAAATTCCAAGCTGAAGGTCTGACTGACCAGTACTTTCTGTGATTACCCTCAAACAAACAAACCCCTCTTATTTCCTGTTGCTGAAGCACTGAGATTTCTGAAAAACAAGTCCTAAATAAAATCTAAACCTGCACATGGTCGAATTACAGCACAAATTGAATCCCCAAGGATGCAAGGTCTCTGATGTTACAATTAAGGCACTGCTTGGGAAGGACTTAGACCCCAAATATCAGGGTAGGTTCTTAGAATGTTATGAAGTGAGGAACTTGAAATCCTAAATCCTTCTGCCTATGCCCAAAGAAGAGGTTTCCATTCCTGTCTGAGAAGATCAGTTTTCTGTTGCCTGAAGACACTGTTGCAGGCTCCCCTGAGGCAGCTACCTTACAAAGAATTACTAACTCTTGACCTATAGTCTATCTTACATCATATAACCAGACAAATCTTGTAAGGCACCAGAGGGTAAAGTAAAAGAGTGGCTACTGAGGAGCTATAAAATGTATCAGGAATTTTAGGATTTTGCCATTTTATGTCAAAAGAAATCTGGGGGAACACATAGGAGAAGGGATCCTAAGGATGATGCTGCTGCGGGAAAAATGTAGCATTGGTCCAAGCTCAGATGATCAGTATGGGCTCACAAAGTAGAGAGTGCAGATTGAATGTGTCAATGAGAAGTGGAAGTGGCTCTAACGTTTTATTGGGTTGATTGACTGAAACCTGGACCCAGTGGTGACTACATGAGATGAAGTTAAAATGCTAGAGCTTTCCTGGTATACTATAGAGCAATAGTTTTCAAAGTATAATTCACAGATGCCTATTCCACATAAACCTTATACAATGTGTCATCAACTAATGCATTATTTACTTTTTTCACTTCGTTGACATTTACACTGATGATAGAAATTATGAGTAGAAGTGTTGACATCTTACCATGAATCACAGCAATGGCATTAAACTGTGCTGACAGTCATTATATTCTTTACTCCAGTGAGTTTTTCAGTTCCATTGTTGTGTTCTTAAGCTCCATGGTTTGTTTTGCATATTTTTAGTATTATCTATTTCTTTGTTGAAATTCTCTGTTTATGCATTGTCCTGTTTATCATGTTAGCCATT
Organism: Lutra lutra; assembly: GCF_902655055.1. Classification (NCBI taxonomy): domain Eukaryota; kingdom Metazoa; phylum Chordata; class Mammalia; order Carnivora; family Mustelidae; genus Lutra; species Lutra lutra. Next base: position 76,259,943 of record NC_062279.1, on the reverse strand, counting down.
TTGGTAAGAGTTCTTTTTAATTCTGTTAGATAAATCACATAATTCCATTTCATTGGAATTGGTTTCTAGAAATTTACCTCGTTCCTTTGTTTGAAACCCCTTTGCCTGATTCTTCATTTTCCTTGACTCTCTGTGTTGGTGTCTGTACATTAGACAGAGCAAGCACCTATTTCAGTCTTCATGAACTAGCTCTGTAAAGGAGAAGACCCTCCTCAATCATCCCAGCCAGAAAGTTCTGGGGGCCTCTACCAACCCTTTCCCTCTCCAGGGAGAAGCAGGCAGATGTGATTTTGTCTGATCACTTTGTACTGAGACACAGTGGGAGACTATGGCATCTACCAACTCAAGAGGCTGCTTCCTTTTTCTCTGTCAGTGGCTTGATTGTTCTGAATTCATCAGAGCTTCAAGATTTTTAAGACAGATGCTCATTCTTTGGTAGCCTTGGAGAAGTTGAGATACTAGTTGTACAGATCAACACTTTCTCTACCCAGAAGGAAGCTGAGCCTTGGGCATTCTTCATCCGCTTGCTTTATATTGAGTTAGGAGAGGATCAGTAGCATCTACCAGGCCAAGACACCACCTCTGTTCTTGCCCAGGCAGCTAGACTGTACCAGACTCATCAGAGCTCAAAGTCTAGCAAGAGATAAGCCAGTTCTCTAAGGAGTTCCTCCAAAAAGTTGGGGGCACTGGGCATGCAAACCAACTCCTCTTCCCGGGGTGAACTGGAAGCTAAGTGGTCTCTTCCTAATCACATGGCACTAAGTTGGGTGCAAGGTCTCTGACAAGACGATGTCTGGGATCTCCTGCTAACTATGGAGAGCACATTCTCCTAGAATGCTGCAGCCCTTCCATTAGTATCTGATTTATCTGTACACAGTCAAGCAATTATTACTGAATAAGTGTATTTGTGGGGATAAGAAGGGTCCAGAGCCAACTTCCTTTCAACTTATGTCACTGAAATTGACATATTATGTGTAAATTTAAAGCAGTAAAACAATGGTTTTTAAAATTAGGAATAAGACAAGGATACTTGTTATAGACTGTTTTGTGTCCCCACAAAATTCATATGTTGTAGTCCTAACCGCTAGTACCCCAGAAGGGGACTATATTTGAAGATAAGGTCTTTAAAGAGATAATTAAGTTAGAATGAGATTATTGGATGCACCTTAATCTACTATGACTGTTGTCTTTATAAGGTGAGGAGATTAGGACATGGATACACACAGAGTGGAAACCATGCAAAGATACTAGAAGAAGGTGGTCATCTGCATCCAATCCTGCCAACATCTTCTTCTCAGACTTCTAGCCTTCAGAATTGCGAGAAAATAAATGTCTACTGTTTAAGCCACCTAGTCTGTGGTATTTTGTTATGGTAGTCCTAACAGACTGATTACCTATTATCATGACATCTATTCTACATGGCATTGAAGGTCCTAAACAAGGCAATGATGATTGGTATATAATAGATAAATGATAGGTAGATAGATAGATAATAAAATATAAGGATAGGAAAGTAAGAAGTAAAATTGTCACTTCTTGAAAAAGAAGTAAAATTGTCACTATCCCATGAAAGAAAAATTAAAAGAGAAGAAATTTGAGCACTTTTTTACCAGATACACAGCAAGAAGAGACAATGGAAAAAGCACAGACCTTCATTTTAAGAGTACTGTTATGTCCCCATGATGCTCCTACTAGTTACATTTCTGAAACTTAAAAAAAAAAATCTAGGTTGTCCTTCTTATGCTGTATTTTTTTTTCACAACACTGGAGAAAATTCAAAGATAAAGCAAATACACACTTACGTATATTCACCTACAGAAAAAAAATGGAATTAAAAGAATTGGAATTTAAAAACAAGAATTTGGGGAACTAGCAGTAATTAACACTTGAAATTTTATACATTGCAATAGGCAGAATTCTAAAATGACCTCCAATGACCTTTTCCCTTGTACGGCCCCTCCCTTTTAAGTGTGGGTGGAATCTATGAATATAGTGAGACATCAGTCCTATGATTATGTTACCAATTACATAATAAAGCAGCTCATTCTTGAAAAATACACCAAGAAAAGCACTCAGGTAAAATTGGTACTCTCATTACTTGTTCACAGATATCTACTCATCCCAATCCTAATTTTTCAGAGATTTCATTAATGTTAATTTGCAACTCAAAAGCCTGGTACATGCATGAGTGAGTGAGTGTGTGTGTGTGTGTGTGTGTGTGTGCATGCACACAGGTATACGTGTGCTTCCAGAGCTTCAGAAAAGCCTGAAGTTAAGATCCTATTTTTGGGGGTGCCTGGGTGGCTCAGTGGGTTAAAGCCTCTGCCCTCACCTCAGGTCCTCATGATCCCAGGGTCCTGGGATCAAGCCCCTCATCCTGCTCTCTGCTCAGCAGGGAGCCTGCTTCCCCCTCTCTCTCTCTGCCTGACTCTCTGCCTGCTTTTGATCTCTGTCTGTCAAATAAATAAACAAAATCTTTAAAAAAAAAAAAAAGATCCTGTTTTTGCCTTCGTCATCAGTTTTTTTGTTTGTTTGTTTTTTAATAAAACAAAATTGGGGCACCTGGGTGGCTCAGTCAGTTAAGTGTCTACCTTCGGCTCAGGTGATCCCAGGGTCCTGGGTTGAAGCTCCACACCGGAAGCGGGGGGAGGGGGGTGTCCTTGCTCAGTGGGGAGCCTGCTTCTCCCTCTCCTGCCTGTTCCCCCTGCTAGTGCTCACTCTCTCTTTCTCTCTGATTAAAATAAATAAATAAATAGGGTGAGCCTGGTGGTGGGTATTATGGAGGGCACACATTGCATAGAGCACTGAGTGTGGTACATAAACAATGAATTTTGGAACACTGAAAAAAAAATAAAATTTATAAATAAATAAATAAATAAATACAGGACAAAATCAAATGTAATAACATATGTGTGGGGAATGCACACAGACATGGTAGTCAGGCTCAATGGGGTACAAATGCCGTCCCGAATTAAGAGAAGAAGGTAGGGGGTTGGGACTTCAAAAGGAAGGAAAGAAAATCACAGGACAATGGAAACAATTAAATGTTTGGTAGACAAATGTTTCCTCTGCCAGGTAGATGAGGTACTCAGGTAAAATTTAAGTTTAAACTTCTCTGAAGTTTCACACATTAAAATTGTGCTCATAGGATTTTTTTGTTCCATTGAACCAGTCTATTTGTCTTGACAGTAGGTCAGTTTAGGCCAACTCAGTTCAGAGGGCAGCAATGTCAGTTCCTACCCAGGGTGCAGTGGATTGGGGTTAGTCTTCTGATGCCCAACTTCACAGTCCACAGTTGAAGGATTCCCTACAGGCTTCAATCTTCCTTTCTTCCAGAAGAATGAAAGAATGTCCTCTTTTATGTTCAGAGGACAGAATTTCCTCTTATTTCATTTTCACTAATTCTCAGTTATCAACTTTCCACTTTATCCTGAAGGACTCGGTGACTTTAAAATTCCAAACCTGTAGTTCTATCAGTTTATTCAATAAACACATGTCTTTCCATCAACTTTTAGTGATAAATGAACTACACATAATCTGATATTATGTAAGGTATAAATATCTTTGAAAACCTTTTAAAAGTCTCAAACTTTAAAACTTGAAAGCTCTCTCAGCAAGAATTCCCCTAAATTTGTTCTCAGAGATCATCACAGAATGGCTTGAAGAGTGAATGAATGAATGAAGGCAGCCAGCTGGGGAGAGACTGAGGGATGTCACAGGACAACTGTACACAACCACAAAGATAATAGCTCACCAGCTTCTTTATTAAATTGCCTAGTGACATGAATATTTATGTCCTTCCTCTTCCAACCTCAGTGCCTGTAGGTTAGCTACACAAACCCAAGGTCCCTCGGGGGCCCCAGTCATCTCCTCTTCAGCCTGTGCAACGTGTATGGAGTTGCACCACTCACAGGTCTGACTTGCAAGACAAAAGCACTTTTTCCCCCAGTTTCTAGGAGGGTTGAGCTGTCAAGTCCCAGCTCCTCAGCTAAAGACAACCGCCTTGCCCAAAGTTACACTCCCTTCCCCGGGAAGCCCTCAGATTGGCCTATGGGTACTAGAAGGAGCTAGAAGACCCAGCCCTTTCTAGGTCTGCCTAGAATTCAGGATCACTTTGAAAAGTTTGCTTACCCTCAGAGCTTCTTGCAGAATTGACTAGTGCTTCCATGATGATTCCCTCAGCCTATTTCTGCTTTCTTATCTTCCCATCCCGCATCTCCTTTCTTGGCACAAGCCAGTCATTGTTGCCCAGTTGGCTTCCCAGGGAGCCTCACCTGTGACTGCAGCAGTTTCTTAGCAGGGAGATGATACAGAGTCCTAAAGCTTGCTTGTCTTGGGTTTCCTGGTTGTATTAAGCCCATCCAAAAGGTGACAGAGAAGGAAATTACTAAGCTTATTAAGGCAAATAGTCAAAACCAGTTATACAGAAATGCATTTTGTTTGTATCCTAATCAGTTCTAAGGCATTGCTGTATTCCACAGTTGTTTTAAAAGACAGGTTAGCAGTTATTTCTACCATCCTTTCTGCATAATCTGGGAGAGGGCTGAGGGCAGAGAAGGGAGAACCTCTCTGTAGCTAATTTCCCTATGAGAGAGGCACAAGCCTCTAAGTAAAATTTCCACCTGAGATCTTTTTTCACTGTCCATTTCTGCCCATCAAGACATATTAATAAAACTTTGTTCCTACTTTTTAAATCCTTTATGCCTCAAAGAAGACAGTGCTAGCAGGAGAGATAATAAGATCCATTTAGGAAGCTTTTTGATATTTCAAGCATACTTTAAACATATTCATTTGTCTTTGATGGCTCCCACAAATTAGAAGGCAAAAAAAAAAAAAATAGACTGATGTTTTAAATTCAGAGAGGCAGGTATGTTACGAAAAAGAAAGAATTTTGCCCAGTCCTCATCTGTGCTAAACCCTCCCAGCAGTTCTGAGCACATAATAAGGGCTTAATAGTACTTGTTAAATAAGCAACCAAAGGACTCAACATATTTACCATCATTTAGAGTATATTTTCTTCATTTCTAAAAAAATTAAGATTATCTCCCCCCCTTATTTTTCTCCTCACTTTCTCTCTCACTTTCTCCTCACTTAGGTGATAATGCCATATTCCATCTGAAAGGCGCATTTTCTGCCTTTTGTATTAGAAGCAGAAATCAACCTGGAATGAGAGACCATGGCTGTCAGCCTCCAAACAAAATTTAAAGTAGTTTCTGGAGGCAATTAATTTACTTGGCACTAATTTCTGTCACAATTCTCCCACCCTCCATTCTTTCATCAAATTATGAGCTAGTAACACAGATGAAAAGAGGGAAAGGATGTTCTTACATTCTTCCATTGTTTAAAAAAAAAAATTTACATGTACTTCTTTTTTATTTATAAACATTTAAATTGTTTTTTATTAGATATTGAGTATGTACAAAATTATATTTATAAAATATGCATGAGATACAAAATAAAAATGCAGTGAGTACTTAAGTATCCAACATCTACTATACTTCTATTGTAAATCAGACACTGTATGAAAGATACCAAAATGAATGAAACAAGGTTCAAAAACTAGGAAAGAAAACATATGCAGCCCCAAAATTTAATGACAGGAATGCAAATAGGATACAGTGTTACTGAGCACAGAAGTGGGAGAGGTCAAGACTGGCAGAGGAAGGAAAGACTTCCTGGGGGAGGTGGCCCTATGATGGAGTCTTGAAGGATGAGTCAGGATTCACTGGATTTGAGCTAAAGAAGCTGTTCTAGACAGGGTTTCTGAAAACAGTGGTAGTGGGAATTGGCCAAAAGAAGCAGACAACGAGATATTTCAGCGTATGAGATCAAAGGAACCAGGGTTGCAACCGAGAGAGCATGAGCTGAGGAGAATCACTGGAAGTCTACAATAATTACGAGAGAGAAAAGGGAATGATGGATCTGGGAAAGGTAAAGGACGAGGGTCAGCAGACTGCTGTGGGTCAAATCCACCCACGGCTTGGGACTGATAGATGCAACCCTCTCTCTTCATGGTGGGTTCCCTGCTAACCAGCTCCATCCTTAGGGAATTTCTTAAAGTGACCTCATTAACATAAACTCAGTCTGGCAGAAAGGAGCTTGCAAAGAATAACAAGATGCCTATGTCATCTTTATGGCTCTGAGGTGATTTCAGGACCTGAAGCCAAGAAAGCAAATATTCTGACAAAAGATGTTTTCTTCACCTAGGAAATTCCAAGGCATTGGGAGCTCCGTGCCAGGGGTTGAAGACCAAATATTTATTTCTTATTAGGAATCACAATGTCACATTCCCCATGAGCTGCTTGCAGGACTTCTCAGCCCTTCTCTGCTTCATCTTTCTTTTCCTCTCAGACCTCTTTCTCTGCTGTTCCACCTGCCCCCTTCCAACCATTCACCATTCCCTTCAAAATTTAGCTTGGTGATAAGGCTTCTGCCTCCCTAGAAGATATTTCTACGTAAAATGGACGTGATTAAGAGTTAGTGCAATTCTGTCCTCTTTGGAAAAGGAACGGTGTCAGTATTGTCTTCCAGCCTCTGGAGGTGGTCCTAATTGGCAGCCAAGATTGAGAAGTAGTTTTAAAGGAATAACCTGTTTTAAAGGGAAGGACATTCTGAAAGGAATCGACAAAATCAGCAAGGAAGAAGCAAAATGGAGGCACTGAATTGAGCTAGAATTCTAACACAGAAGAAAATGTGAGCCATGATTGTCGTGGAATGGACAAAGGGAATGTTGATGGATTTTAGAGCTATTTAGGACAATCAGGAGAGCTTGCTAATTGGCAGGATGTGCTAGGTAAAGAGAAAGTATTCAAGGATGATGCCAAAGTTTCTGGCTTCGGCAACTAGATCTATGGCTGTGAGGGAAAAAATTAGCATCCCTGTTCCTGTTGATAAAGGAAAATTTGAATGGTTAAGGTTTGTGGTCCCTGCTCCTGGGCTCCCAAGGAAGCTATACTTTAACATTATCAAGATCAGAATGACTCCACAAAACCTCAAAGCACGGGCTCTATTTCTGCCCTGAGCATACTTCGTACATCTGCTTTGTTTAAAAAATAATAATAATAACCAAAAAAGGAGCATTCCAAACATAAATGAGAAAAAAAAACAAAAAACAAAAACAAAAAACCCACCTCCCCGGTTCCCATAAGATTAAAGTCAGACAACCCCCCACCTACTAAAAACATAAGATAAAGTCTGTAACTTCCTGGAATGTCCTCCGTCATGATGATTTGTAGCTTTTTTTTTCTTTATGTAAAATACATACATAACTCTGCACCCAACAGTCCTTCCCTGGAGCAGTCTCAGCCAGATAAAGACTGCGTATTCCAGGCAGTTGTACCGACTTGGCCTCAGATAAAACTCTTTTCCTTTTTTCTTTAACATTTTTTTTTAACCTTTGATCAATTTTGCATCAATACTGCTGCCAAGTTGCTGGCCATGGTATTCGGCTGAGCAGGAAGAACGGTCCAACATCAAACAAGTTCGTTCTGTGACCATGACAGTGAAAGGCAAAACAAAGACCCTTTGTAATCCTGACTGTGCACAACGACAATAAAAATACCATGCTGATAAATTTAATTCATAAATCAGAACCAGTGGAATGGAGCCACCCCAGGGGCCCAGCCCATGTCACAAATCTAAGTCAGCCTGCACTTATGCAAAACCCCTGCCCAGGAATCCTAACATGGCCATTCATAGTCTTCCAACTCAGCTTGGGCTAACTCAGTTTACCCTAGAATAATAGAGGGCCTGCTAGCCTTGGGAGGAAAGCCCTGACTTCCTAGCCAACCACGCCCTGTTTCTGTGTTGCCTCTTCTAATGCCCTGTAAAACTCGCTCTTGTACAAAATCCATCAGGTAGAATGGTCCCTGCTTGTGAGGTACAGTACTCTCCCAATCCGTGGATGATTTTCCTTCAAATGAAGGACACTGAATTCATTACTAAATTGTTTTAGTTTTGTCACTGGACAATGCAAACCACAAAAATGGCCAAATGTTACCCTCTTCCAGCAAATGTGAGTGACTGCTTCTTCTCTACCAGCCACAGAATCTGCCCTGCTCCATTCCTCCTGCCCTCCTGCTTGATAGATAAAAAGAGTTAAGATACCAATTATAGAATTGCCCCTGAGGAACATACCCACTCCAGAGCCAATTCCATTTCCCATATACCTTCTCCAAAATCACCTACCACAAGTCCATCTTCTGTATCAATCCCCTTCTAACACGCTGTTCCTGAGATGCCCCCTGTTCCTTGTGTGAGCAGTCTTCCTTGCAGTAGTAAATAAGCCTGGCTTTGTTTGACTACGGTGTCTCCTGCTGGCTTTTGACAGTGACATTTCCTAAGAAGAGAAATATTGAAGGAGTGAAGGACTGTTTGAAGGTAAGACAATAGTTTTGTTTTGTGCATGTTGCGTGTAAAGTACAAATTTGTAGAGGTAATTAGATTTATTGATCTGGGATTTGGAAAAGGAGATCATGCTGAGAAATAGATTTGAGAGTCATCAGCATTGAAACAGTAAAGGAAACCAGAGTGGGACAGATCAGTTTAGTTGAAGAAAATCATTGCAGTGAGAGAATAGGTCCAGTACAAATCTTTAGAAGAGGGTGGAAGAGAAGGTAATATTCGAGAGGAATCAGGAATGACGAGGGACAGAAGAAAAATGTGTCATGTAGGAGAGATGCCAGTGAAGACAAGTTAAAAGTGCTTCAGACAGGCACCTGGATGGCTCAGTTGGTTAAATGTCTGCCTTTGGCTCAGGGCCTGACCCCAGAGCCCTGTCAGGCTTCCTGCTCAGTAGGAGTCTGCTTCTTCCTCTCCCTCTGCCCTTCCCACCACTCCCTCTCTCTCTCTCACTCTCTCTCTCAAATAAATAAAATCTTAAAAAAAAAAAAAACCTTGCTTCAAGGAAAAGTAGTTAACCAAATCTGTACAATGTTATATCTTATGCTTTTATTATTATTTGCATCAGACCTTACTTACCTCTTAAAACTATTTTATCACAAAAGTGATGTGTACACATAATTTTTTTAAAAATAACACACAAATGCACTTCATCCATTCCTCAAGAGTGTAACTACTATTAACAGTATTGTGTATTTGGGAGAAGGCTTTTCCTGGAACTTTTGCCAATATGTAAGCATACACATATTTTGGTCTCTATACAGGATTATACTATAAATAGTGTTTTGTACCTCGTTTAATTGAAAAATTAATTTCTGCATAATAAATATGACCACTTAAATATCATTTTTTCAGTGTAAGTTTGATATCTTATTGTACAATGTACCATAAATTATTGCACCATTTTAAAGCAGTTCTTCGGTTATTTTGGTCATCTGGGTTGTTTCCAGTTTTACAAACAGGGCTGCAAGGAAGATCTTCCTATGTGTGTATCTTCTTGTGCAAGAAAGTATGTCTGAAGGATAAATTTCAGACTGGAATTTCTGAGTTAATGGTTTTTAATAGTTAACTATTCACTTAGAGGATTACGTGAAGTAACAACAATAAATGAGTTCTTCTTTCCTAAAACCTCAGCAAATACCAGATATATTTTTCCTCGCCTCCAAATGAATTTCTTCTCTTGCTCACCTCAAGCACAGCCCAGTAGGAGCTGACCCAACATCACTCCAACCTCTTTATCTGCAGCTTTGGTTCCCAGATGCTCAGTGCCGCTGAGACTGAGCGGAAAAGTTAGGAAATGAGAGCATATTTTTTATAGTATTTGGTGGTATTATATCCAAAAATAGGAAAATGCCCCAAACCTGTCCATCATTCCTCCCCGTTCTCTCTTTTCCCAAGTCACCCAAGGTAGTTCTATAAAAGGAAATGTAGCTCAATGGAAAATCAAGAAACACTTTCGTAACCGTGGAATCACTGACCAATGACAACAAAAGCAGATTTCTGGCAAAAGTTATGTGGCTTTGGCCAAGCATGACCTTTTCCCACACTGCCCCAGGCTCCACTCAAATCTGTATCTTGGGAGGACCTGGTTATCACATGAGGCTATTAGGTGAAAAGAAAAAAAGAAAAAAACAAAACGAAAAGAAAAACAAAAAGAAAAAAAACTCAGGCAGGGAGCAGCTGAGTTTATGGTGAATTCTCTAACCCAGTCACATAAAATACAGAAAAGAGAGAGGCGAATATTTCTGGACTCACATGTATTTCTCACTTAAAGCCATCTCACTCCTGGTGAAGGAAGGGGGATGTCTCGGATTGACGGATCAGAACAGCTGCTCCACTTCTTTAAATGAGGGTGGAAGGCAAGTGGGAAGAACAGAGAAGAAATGTCCTCCTCCCACAGCAATCACACTGTGACCTGAAGGAACAGCCCCACTATCTCAGACTAGAATACTTTCCCTAGAGACCGTCTCCCTGGGCAGATTGAAGTGCACGTCTAATAAAGGCGTTCCTATATGTGCCACGGTTCCCTGAGGGAGCACTGCCATTTAAATGTGGTTTGTCTTTGTTTTTACAGAGCAGAAGGAAAATGTAGTATAAAATATTTGGATGAAACCACTTCAATCTGAATTTAAGAATGAACTTGGCCCCCAAAGTGTAAGGCCGTTCACTGTATGAAAACATAGAAATATCCCCCTGGTTCCAGTTGTTAAAAGATTAATTGGCAAAGATTGGTCAAAGACATAAAGATACAATATCATGATTCTGCCTGGAGTCGAGCAGAATATAACTAAAATAAAGATGTGATCTCATAGTCATGCTTTTTCACTGCTCTCTGTCTTAGCCCATGTTTCTCTTGTGCTCTTCCCTCTCTTTGCCAGCCTGGAAAACTCCTACTCATCCTTCAAGACAAAGCACAGTACAACCTTCCCTGTGGTGCCGTCTTCCTGCTCTCTCCTTTAGTATCTCACTCTAATTATGCTCCGGCAATCGTTCCTTCTTCTCTCTGTCATCTCCATTAGATAGTGAGCTTCTAAGAGTATGGTTTGTGGTTTTGGTCATTGTGTGTTTCCAGAACTTAAAGCAATGCCTGAAACACGGATACTCGATAAATATCTATGGAATAAACAAATGAAAATGTAAGTCTTCTGCTTCTGCTTCTTGTCCATTAATGAGAACAAGAAATTATAAGAACACTTCTATTAAGGAATATCTCCTCCCATGAAGGGTCACCTGGGAGAAGAATTCCAGTAACTAGAAAGTCTCATAGTAGAGAGACTTCAAAAACTAGGAATGTTGGTGCCTGAAGAAAAATTTCAGAAATATGAGTGACTTCGGGATACCTAGTGAGGACCTAGGAGGAAACGAATGATTCTCATCTTCTGGATTCTTCTCAACACTAGTGTTCTAGGGCTTTTTAGTGAGTTTCAACAATTTGCTAACAAGGTGTGTAAGTGTACTAACAACACTTACGTCTTTTCTTTTAATCATCTTTGAGCATTACTGGCAATTGAAGTCGATAATATAAGAAGAAAATTAGCACTTCTGCCTAAGAGTTTTCCAATAGCTCATTCAACTTGTTCTTTTTTGGCTTAACTGCTCCCTGCATCAATGCGTGCTGATTAAGTACCCTCACTTACCTAGTAATAGGGAGGTCAAGAACCTAAATGAAAAACATTTCATGTTACAGCAAAATAGAATTATTTGAATTCTAAATTCTACTTTATGCTCTACACATATAAAATGTTTTATTTCTTCTTGTAATTTTTTTAGTCACACATATAAAACGAATCATACAAACATATTATATACCACCTGAGATGACTTAAATTTATTATTCCAAAATAGGATTATGCAGCAAGACAATAGTCACACTGACAGACCTGAGAGAAAATTTTTTAATTTTGTTCCTCACACTAGCATATCAACCACCAATTTTGAAGAATTTAGTTCTCAGACATGTTTCCAGGGTACAAAAGGAACCGTTATCGGTCATTAAAGTTCAGCCAGATTCAGAAAGAAGAAGAGGAGAGAGAGGGGGAAGAAATGATGTAGAGAAAATCCTTTAACCAGGGATTGTGGAGAGAAAGAGTGAGAGGAGAGGAGAGGAAAATGCTCTCACATGTGTCAAATTTTAGGTTCTCTAGACTGGGGTGGGGGCGGTGGGGGGGTGAGATAAGACCAAGGAGAAAGAGGGCTCTGGGAAAAGGCAGCGTCACCAGCTGACCAGACATACTTGGGCGCTGCCACATCAAAATAAACTTGGCAGCACAAGGTCATCAGGTAGATGAAGGATGTTATGGACTCAACTGTGTTCCCCCCACATTCATAGGGCAAAGCCCTAAACCCCAGTGTGACAGTATTTGGAAATAGGATCTTAAGCAGGTTAAGATGAAATGAGGTCATCAGGGTGGGGCCTTAATCCAATAGGGTGGGTGTCCTTATAAGAGGAGGAAGAGACACCAGCAACACACACAACCATGTGAAAAAGGCCACATGAGGACCCAGCAAAGAGGTCACTGTCTGCAAGCCAGGAAGAGAGGTTACAGAAAAAAAAAAAAAATTTCCTAGCATTCTGATCTTGGCTTTCCAGCCTCCAGAACAATGAGAAAAAAATGTTTTTCTGTTAGCCGCTCAGTCTTGTATTTGGTTATGGCATTCTGCACAAATTACCACAGGGGGCTGAAGTTTAGCTTTCTTGAGTCATGCAGTACTAGGTTTCAAGACATTTTGCTCAAGAAGAAATATAATTTGGGGAACTTTGACACAATCAGGTGTGCTACCCATCAGCTGACAATGGTACATTGGTCCCAGCCCCAAGAGAAGTGCAAAGCCTATTCATGTTACCATAATGGTTGGTCTCAGCACAAGAGAAGCAGGCCTTTTGCATTTTTTCAAAAGCAAGTCTTTACTAAATCAAATCAGCTTAAACATATCATCTTATAGAAAAACCCTTTAAATTAACTCAAAACCTAAATAAAACTTGTTGCCATTGTCATTAGACTTCTCTGTTCTCATTATTTACCAGTTCTCTTTCTAGTTCAGAGAGATGCTCCTGACTTCTTTCGCAGGCTTCAGTTCTGAGACATCAAGACATTAACACTACTGATCTTTGAGATTTATTTCAAAAGAAACTCCTCCAAGCTTTCTTTCCTGCAGCAGAATGTGACTTCAAACTCCGTGTTTTCCTCTTTAATCTCTCAGAGGACAAACTATGAAAGGGGAAAAAAAATAACCCCTCTTCTTTCTGATTGGTTCTCCCTATGTTTTTACTTTCCACATATAAGGCAGAAATAAGGGTGGAAATGTCAATTACACATAAGTAAGTAAGTAAGCAAACAAAAAACAAACAAATTCACTCACGGGCTCCCAAGAAGTTCACTTTTTTCCATTTTATGCCAGTTCACTTGAGTCTTTGCTGAGTATTCTATTATTAAAACAAGAGCAGCAGCATTGCTTGATTTTAGCTGAGTCACACAAATTACGGTTATGAACATTTGAGTTGTTAATGCATTGACTTGGAATTCTTCTTGGACTGTTTCTTAGATGTTTGTTTAGAGCTAGATTGTATGCTTGTCGCAGATAAGGATGTCCTCTACGTGCTTGGTCAAATTACCAGGTGTACAACAATGCGGGGTATCCACCGAGTGTTTTCAATAACTTACAAGTGTGGAAAGAAACACATGAAAGCTGTACTTTCTATTAATACCATATTTGGCACACTGAACATTTCATAAAAATGGGGTTTTAATAAAATTGAACCTATCTACTTAATGCAGAAAAAAATGCTATCATAGAAACGTCCATAAAAACATAATGTTAGAGTGTTGCATTCATAGAGGTGGCAGCGGCTCCTAGAGGGTGTTAGGGCAGTTGTATCCTCAGAAGCTCACCTGAATCGGGAGTAGGGTGAAGAAGAAAAAGTTGGAAGGGTGGGGTATAAAGCACTTTTTTTGTTCAAAAGAGAAAGCATTTGGGGAAGGGGGTTCTAGCAGATCTCTCCAAAAGCCAGTGTCTCTTGGCATTCTCCTGTATGGGTTTTTTCTTCTGTTGTCTTCACGGAGGTCCTGAGCTGATAAGAATATGGGCACCTGCCCCTTTCTGTTTAGGGGACTTTTTCTGCCTGTCTTAAGTCTGAAAAACTTTTCTTCATTGATTTACTTCTCTCAACGAAGAAGCCTTAAAACTCATGGCAGTTAAAGCAAAGTTACATTTCTTCCTTGAGAAAGTTGTCTTTTGCTCCCAGGAATGACTTCTTTCTGTGAATGGGTTGTTCCAGTAACTAATGGCTTTATTGGTGGGGTGAGGGTGGAGAAGGTTGGTTCTGCTAAACTCCAACTGTAAACTCAGGTAATGTGAAAAGCTTGTCCACCTGAGGCCCTGAACTGGAGTGTATGGATCTAAGGGGATGACTTGCTGTCTCACACTCTCAAGAGCCAAATCTCAAGTTTCTGGGGGGTGGGGGGAGCAACAACTTCTCCTCAACCAAAAAATAAAAACAAAAATTAAAAAAAAAATTACACTGTTTTCTGATGTATTTTATAGATATGATTTCTTTTTATTCCTAGTTTTATAGGCTATTACTAAGTATGGACATATGAAGATGTTAATTTTGTTTTTTAAAAGTTATCTCTATGCCCAATGTAGGGGCTCAAACTCACAACTCTGAGATCAAGAGTCACATGCTCACCAACTGAGCCAGCCATGTGCCCCAAGATGTTGCTATTTTTATTTCTGAAATTACTCAACTGTATTAGGGTGGCAAGAATGGGCATTTATACTGAAGGAGCTATACACACCCCAATCTCTAAACTCATTAATTTATTAACTGGAGTCAAAATGTATGATCACCAAGAAACAATGAAATGCAATGAAAATAATAAGCTTCACTTTTTGAATAATACCAGAGCAAATGGTTCCATGGGAATACTGGTTGAATGGTCTTCCCAACCTCAGGAGTGATCACATAGGTCTTGTGCAATTCCTGGTGGTTTAATATAAGTGACTAGGATATTACTTACACATAAGATAAATTCAGCTTAATAACCACAACTCAGTAATTTGTTCAGTGCCTTTTCATGTATTAGGGTATTTTAAGTCTCAAAAAAGAAAAGAAGGAAAGAAGGAAGAAAGGCAAAGAAGGAAGAAAGCAAAGGGAAGGGAAGGGAGCAGAAAAAGAAAACCAGTACTTGAGATTGTAATTATTAAACTCAACACAAATCTTTCTTCATCCTTGGTATTATTAAAAGTTATTCCCTCACAGTGTTATACCAAAACATCATCAGACCCCTCCTTTATAATTGCTAGTTTGTAGAGTCCCTACTGTTGCTACCAGAACATGCTATGATATATATATTGGAAATTCCTAAGAGGTAGTTCATTCAGATGTTAAGATGTAAGCCCTGGGCCCTGGTCTGGAGCAGGGCCTGATGCAAATATTGGCTCTGGAATTGCTGTCTGTAGGAGCCTCAGTAAGTTAATCACGGTGAGGGGCAGTTCAAGCCAGGATACAATCCAGATAATAACAGCTCTTCTATGACAGTACTGTTAGAAGCATTAAGTGAGATAACGTCTATAAAATTAGGACTTATAGTGCTTGGCATATAATTTTAGATGCTTAATAAATGTTACCTATAATTAGATCACAATAAAAATTGGAGGCAAACAAGAAGAATAATCACAAGATGAAACTTATACTTTTGAATCTGTTATCTATGATTCTTAAAAAAATATGTTAGCTATTTAATATTTGACCAACAAATGTAAATATTCTTGCCCATACTATATATAAACTAGAAAATAGTCTTTTATAATTGCTGTAAAATTCCATTGGAAATGATAATTTCTTAAGACAATAAACATGCTGGATGGCATTTTCATCTTATTATAAGCGAAGTTTCATCCCTACAAAATAAAATACCTAAAAATATACTTGCTTTTAGAGATAACAAATGTTAGTGAGGGTGTGGAGAAGAGGGAACATTTGTTCACTGTTGGTGGGAATATAAATTGATGTATCCACTATGAAACACAGTATGGAGGTCCCTCAAAAAATTAAAAATAGAACTACTGTATGATACAGCAATCTCCCTTCTGGATATATATCCAAAGGAATTGAAATCAAGATCTAGTAGAGAAATACCTACACTTTCATGTTCACTGCAGCATTATTCACAATAGCCATGATATGAAAACAACTTAAGTGTCTGTCAGTGAGTAAGTGGATAGAGAAGATGTGTATTTACCATGGACTATTATTCAGCCATGAGAAAGATGGATATCCTGCCATTTGAGGTAATTTGGATAAATCTTGAGGGCATCATGTTCAGTGAAATAAATCAGACAGAGAAAGATAAATACTATATAATACCACTTATATGTGAAATTGAAAAAAAAAACAGACCCCCAGAAACAGTTGAGTAGTGGTTACCAAGGGCTGGAAGTTGCAAGAAATGGGGAGGAGATATTGATCTAGGATACAAACTGCCAGTTACAGAATTAATAAGACCTGGGGTCTAATGTACAGCATAGTGATTATATCTAATAATATTATATTACAGATTCGAACATTGCTAAGAGTAGATTTTAATTGTTCTCATAGCAAGAAAGAAATAGTAGTTATATGACAGGCTGGAGATGTTAGCTTATGATATGGTAGTAATCATTCTGTAATATATAAGTGTCTCAAATCAACATGTGGTATGCCTTAAATTTATACAACATTTCATGTCAATTTGATCTCAGTAAAACTGGAAGAAAAATAAAAACTAAAAATATACTTGCCTTGACCAAGCAAGTTTATTTTATTTTATTTTATAAATATAATGGCTGTACATTTTTGGATACAAGTCTGATTTTTATTTATCTTAAATCTTTCAGTAGATGTGGAAAACATGCATATTTCTCTGTGGTCAAAAATTGGCTGCTAGCTTTGTCACTGAATGCAAGCTTTGATTCAGATCCTGTCAAGAATTAAGTAATAACTGAGAATAAGGAAAATTATAATAAACAAATTGCCAGATTATATCTTGAAATGTTTATTTGTTAACATTTTCTAAATTGTATATTTCATTTAAATATGATGTCAATACTAATATCCCTTAAATATAACCTTAACCATTTGTAGGATTTCAGTTTTTTATTTTAAAAAATGTACAATCAATGCATTTTCATTACCCACACCTGTGGGAAGCCTATTTGGATGGTGAACCGGAGTCCTGCTACTGACAGTTAACCCAGCAGAAGACATGGTAATAGCCTGAGAGCCTAAATCTATGTAATGGGGAAAATTCACAATGATTCGTCAGTGTTCTTATAGTATTTCAAACTAGGTGCTCTGATTGTGTAAATTCAACATAAAAACACCCTCATAGTCTAGGGGTTGCATTGACCAATATGCTGGGCACTACTCCCAAGCAGGTATACAAATTTAAATTAGTTGAAATTAAATAAAATTGAAAAGCAATTTCTCAGTCCCACTAGGCACATTGCAAGTGCTGGATATCCCCATGTCACTAGCAGCTACCATGTTAGAAAGTGCCGGTATACATCATTTCCATCCAGCAGGAAGTTTTATTGGGCAGCATTAGTCTAAAGTTTCCATTTCCTATAGTAATGAAACCTATTCATTTTTCTTATTTTCATCCCTTGGTTTAATTTTTTTCCTCTTCTTTCTTCTACCTATTCACTCCTCATCTCAATAGAGTATCAACCAATATGATTTTAGTTTCAAAATGAATAAAATAATTTATTTTAATTAAAAATTAATTCTGAAAAACAATTTGAAGGAAATCTTATCTTTCCTGAGAAATTTAAAGAATATAGAAAATGATGTTTCATTTTATTGTTTTATTATTTTGATTGAGTTATATTTGACCTACAATATTATATTCATTTCAGATGTACAACATAGTGATTTGACATATCTATACATTGCATGATGGTTGCCGTAATAATTCGAGTTACCATCTGTCACTTTACAGAGACAAAACATTACTGACTATAGGCCCCATGCTATACATTACATCCTCATGACATTTCTTTTATACCTGCAAGTTCGTACTTCTTAACTTCACCCATTTCACAACCCCTGCAACTCTTCTACCCTCTGGCAACCTGTTCTCTGTTTCTATGACTCTGAGTTCTGTTTCGTTTTTAAGATTCTACGTATAAGTAAAATCCTGCAGTATTTGTCTTATTTTACTTAGTGTAATACGCTTGAGGTTTATCCATGTTGCCATAAATAGCAAGATTTTTATCTTTGTGGCTGAGTATTACTCCATTGTATGTGGATGTGTGTGTGTGTGTGTACACCACATCTCCTTTGTCTATTCATCCGTCAATGGACACTTAGCTTGTTTCCGACTACCATACTTATTCATTCACCAATGAATAGAGGAGTACATATATCTAGAAAAGGATATTTGAAACACCCTGCAGAGATGAGTATTTATTTACAAATATAATTCCAACACGAAGATCTATTCATCAATAGTAAATTAGGCAAAATTAATAGACAAAATTCATTCTGATTCTTAGTACTATACCTTAGAGAGAATTCTCCATTCTTTCCTCATATTTTCAGAAAAGAAAGGTATATTTCAGAATTATTTCTCCACACCTACCTTTTTAGGAAAAGTGACTAATCTTATACTCTTTAGGCCATTCGCTGGCAGTGAGGACCACCGGGCCTCCAGAGCAGAACCCTCTGCTTCCACTCGATAATGGCCAAGTGCTAAAGTACAATAGGTTCCATTGCCTGCCCCTGCAAGGACAGTTCAGACACACAGCACTCTCCCTGCCCTATTTTCTCCAGAACAAGCCTTTTCTTTTTCTCTTCTTCTTCTTCTCCTTCTCCTTCTCCTTCTCCTTCTCCTTCTCCTTCTCCTTCTCCTTCTCCTTCTCCTTCTCCTTCTTCTTCTTCTTCTTCTTCTCCTTCTCCTTCTTTTCTTTCCCTTTCAAGATGAGACCATCTTGCAAAAATGAGTTGACTTCAATTCAGGCAAAAATGACTGACTTCCGCCAGTCCCAGATCTAGGAACATTTTACAAATAAGCTTTAACCTGGAAGTCCTGTTTTGGTTCAACTATTTAAAAAACTGGTTCCCATGGGGCTCTTAGTTCTTTACCAGTTATCCCATTAACCAGAACCTGGGAGAGGAGAAAAAAATCTTTAGAAAACTAAAAGCACAGGGACGCCTGGCTGGCTCAGTTGTTAAGTGTCTGCCTTCAGCTCAGGTCATGATCCCAGGGTCCTGGGATCAAGCCCCACATCTAGGGTCCCTGCTCAGCAGGACACCTGCTTCTCCCTCTCCCACTCCACCTGCTTGTGTCCTCTCTTTGGCTGTGTCTCTCTCTGTCAAATAAATCAATTAAATCTTTAAAAAAAATTTTAAAAAAAGAAAACTAAAAGCTCAATATAGTGTTTCTTAACCTTTTTTTTAAATTATTATTGCCCCCTTAAGACATTTTTTCCTAAACGTCCATCATGAAATTTTAATACCTCAGATTTCCTACAATTCCTGTCTTTATACTTGTGCTTTGTACATAAAAAGAGTAAGAATTTGTCACTTTCCAAGAATCAAATTTTATCTCCTTAGCAACAATATTGCCCCTTTTGATAATTCCTGATAAAAAGGAATCAAAATATAAGAAATAGATAATACTATTTTTAAGATCCTTTACTTCTGTTGCAGTACTCTGTCATGAACATTCCAAAGCTTGTAGCTCACTTGAGTATGGAGATTAGGAAAATACTTTTTTCCTCCTACATACATCATAATTTACATGCATTAGTAGTTTAGTAAGGGAATAACCTCGCTGGGCTTTCTGAGAAATCACAGTATCTGAAATCACAGGATCTTGATCTTTGAGATCTTATGTCATTCTACTCTAGTATTTTCAATGTCACTCTTTACAGGGGCAAAGAGGTAGGGGGTAGGGTTCAGAGGGAAATGTGAAAGGATAAGAAAAAGAACACGGAAAGAGGGGAGGAGAGGAGGAAGATACCTACATAATAGCATATAGCATTTTTTTTTCCCAATAGTCAGTCATTCAAACTCTTTAGCCAATAGTTTACCCACATCTCTTGCAACCTCTAACATGAGAAATTAACATTTGGAAAGCATCTTATTCCCCATCCTCAATTATTTTTTTTAAATATTTATTTATTTATTTGAGAGATTGAGTGTGCAAGTGGGGGAGGGACAGAGGGAGAGAATCTCAGGCAGACTCCCGGCTGAGTGTGGAGACAGATGCCAACTCGATCTCCCAATCTTAACACTCTGAGAGCATGACGGAGCCGAAAACAAGAGTCTGATGCTCAACTGACTGAGTCACCCAGGGATGACTACCAGCCCTCAATTATTAAGATCACTTTCTAAAAAATAATATTCAAACATCGAGCACTGAGATCATTATGAGAAAGTCTGTCTGAATGCCAAAGATTTGCACTAACTTATATTTCATTTAGTCAAACCTTTCCTTCTGTATTATTTGAGAAATCAATAATATTTTGACAAAATTTATCAACTCTTACAATTAAGACAATAGAGCCTTTCATGGACATTTTCCTTCATTACGCCTTGCACAGTAATAAAAAGAAGAAATATGGGGATTTAAAAGTGTAATAAAATATTGTTCTTAAGGTGTATTCAATTAAAGTAGCAGGCCAAAATGTACTCTTGGATTTATGCTATCATTCATTCGTTTGTTCGTTCAAGAAATAGTCACCGTGGGCATCATGTGCCTGGTTATGCACCAGAGGAAACCTGGGGTTAGGTGATCATTCTTGCCCATCTGCAGAGCTCCCCCTTTCCAGGTTAGATCCTCACTGGAAAAGGACTTCATGTCTTTCCCCTTTGGTTGTATTTCCTTAACAAAATTAGGCTCTGGAAGATACAGTTCCTTCTTTTCTCTCCCCAAATCTGTGCCATAAATTGACAAATTATTTAGAATTCTCCATTTGAACCTATCATATCCAGGACATTTCTGTTTGGGGAAGAAATAAGCTTTTCAATAAAACACTCCAGTTACACACGGTTTAATGCTTTCCTTTCCCCCTTCTTTTCACCCATGGAGAAACCTAATCTTGCAAGGCAGGAAAGCCTATAACTAGAAAAATTACTCTTTTCATATACAATTCAAGAATACTTCTTTCTCCTCCCTCCACTACCTCCTAGCTTTATATTTTCTATCAAGATATAAAATTTATAGTTTATATGTTACCTCAAAATGAAGTACTTAAAATTATTTCATAGCTAAAAAGCTAATATTATCTGACTAGACCATACTGAAATATTGGTCCATGATTGTTGTTTATACATATTGGGAAAAGAGAAAAACAAGTTGTAAATATTTACTCTGAATTCATTAAAACTCTTTTATTTTCTAGTGTCTAAAACATTTCAATTTGTCTAGGAAGAAAAAAAAACCCTCTTATGAGGTGATTTGTTTAAAGTATTTTTCTCTGAATTAGTACACAGAGAAAGTTAACACTTAGGGACATATAGAAAGAACACAGATGGTCACAGAGAATGATGACATTACCCTACCTCACTGAGACAGAAAAGCATATCCCAACTTGCTCTGTAACATCTGCCATTGGGAAGGAGAGTGTTCTTTCACAGGGAGCTAAAACTCAACATCAGTCTACTTAGGTGTTTGTCATGACACCTCACAACTCCTGCATACGTCCCCAGGTGACTGCCATTCTCAGTGAGAGTGAGAGTGGCCCATAACTAGGACCAGGGGAGGTAGGAATGGCCAGTGATACATGTCTGATCTTGTGATCTGAGGTGAAATGAAAATATAATTGCTTAATACAAACTGTGCTTTTAAAATGTAGAGATGGAGTCTTTTCTTTGTCATGTCCTCATTTTGTCTTTCTTCACTGCAAATGACATGTGAGGTGGCATTCTGCCTATAGGGTATGCAGATCTGCAGATCATTAAATAAGAAAGAAGATAGCTTTTCATTATTTATTTAGCCAGAACATACAGTACGTGAAATCTGTGGGTTGCAGACAAGGTTTCCATGGAAACTATTCTATATGAAAGAATGCCTGACCAGGCTGGAAGATTTGCTGTTACCATCACTGGCCACGGCGACATTTGCAAATCCCACCACCATCTTGACTTTAAAAGTAATTTGCATGGTAAACGGACTCTGTCTATCTTCTCACTGTTCTGGAAATCTTAGGTCAAGCAAAAGTGATGCTTATGTGTTTAGTGCATTTCTACAGATTTTAATGTGACTTTTAGTTTCGCTTTTGTTTTTTCTACCCATAAGAGTTACAGAGCTGCCTGAGTTTGTTTTTCCTTTCTACGCTGACTAGTAATTGCACTGATTTTCACATTTTGTAAATTAAACCCAAGAAATTACTTTTCAAAGGCTCCTTAGGGAATTACTTAAGTGGATCCTGCAAAAAAAAAAAAAAAAAAAATCTTATGTATGAAATAGCCAGATGTGACTCCATCTCTTACATACATACCCTTTGTGGGTTTTTACAAAGTGGCAAGTGTTGAATATATTCTAGATAGAAAGCTGAAAGATTGACTTGATGTTAAAAAATTGATGGATATCAGAATCAAGGGAGGAAGGAATGAGGTCCAGCAGAAAGGGAGGAAGCAGAGGGCACATTTCTTTGGTCATCATCGACCCATTTAAAATATTTAAATTCAGGGACTCCTGGGTGTCTCAGTGGGTTAAGCTGCTGCCTTAGGTTCAGGTCATGATCGTGGGGTCCTCGGATTGAGTCCCACATTGGGCACCTTGCTCAGCAGGGAGCCTGTTTCTCTCTCTCTGCCTCTGCCTGCTTGTGCATGCTGGCTCTCTCTCGCTCTCTCTCTCTCTCTGATAAATAAATAAATAAATAAATAAATAAATAATAAAATCTTTTAAAAATGTTTTTAATTCAGAGAGCTACCCTGAGAAAACTTCCAGTAGGTTAATTCTCTACTTTGATCACTACTATTCTCTTCTCATCTCTGAGCATAAGGTAAAAGCAATATGCAATCCTATTGTTTTTCTATTTTGTTTTGTTTTGAAGGTAGTGTCAGAGGCTTGAGTAACTAGAAGGAAGGAGTTGTCTTCAACTCCACTTCCAGTAGAGCAAGATGGGATGAAAGTTTAGAACTCCATTTCAGACATGTTCAGATATTTGTTAGTCGGGTAGGTAAAGATGTCAGGTAGCCTGTGGATTTCTGAATCTGAGCAAAGTCTGGAAAAGAGATGAGTGTAATTAGAAAACAGAAATTCACCAGGCACAGAGCCCTGTGGCCCTCACACTTTAAGAGAGGAAGAGAACAAACCAGAACAAAAGACCGAGAAGCAGAGTCACCTCACTGCCTCACCCCAGAGAGATCATTTGTATTTTTGTCTGGGTGAATGGCATCTCTTGGAGTTGTGCAATTGATGGCCCATCTGAGGAAGCATGACCAGTGATGCAGAATAAACAAGAGAGTCTGATATTCTAGAACCCAAGTGGAAAAAGCTTCAAAGAACAGAAGTTGAAAAGTCCCCCAATAATGGGTCTGTGATTAAAGGAGCGAGACTGATACAAAGCAAAGGTCAAGCAAAGCTTTATTTCATGCCAAGCATCAAGAATCTAACCGAACATTTGGGGCCGCACCTCTTACAGAGAGGACGACCCCTCTCTGCTTCACAGACTAGCTTTTAAGGGCAAAGGCCATGCAGTTGGGCCTGGCCACGCACAGGTGGCCAATGAAATTGTAACACACAGAGAAAGCTGCAGTCATGCTAGGTCACACATAAGTGACCAACTGAATTACAATTTACCCTATAGTAGACATTTGAACTAGCCTATCACCTTGGTCAGAATTGGCGCCCAAAAGGCTCCCAAAGGGTGGGGCACATACTCCTTGGTAGCTAGGGAGACAGTATGCGTCCCCCTCCCCACTGATTGGATGTCTCCACCTGGCCTGACCCACCCTTGTATTTGGGCTTTGTTACCTGGGACTAGTTTCTGGGACTTGTTTTTAAGTAAGTCCCCTGGGGGGAAGGTGGGCAGGGACAGTTTAAGTTTTACTGCATAAACAACAAAATGACTGTTGAATCCAAGATGGAATCGCTCTGGCTAAATAGGCCCTTACAAAGTTAAGTGTGATGAAGGCAGAGATTCGACCAGCGTAGTTTGCTTTGCAGAGGTCATTGATACCTTTGACAAGAGCAGTTGCCTCTGATCAATGGGGCACAAAAGCCTACTTAGAACACACTAAGGAGGAAACAGAAGAAGAATTAGAGACTAGGATTATAGATCATTTTTAAATAGACTTTTTTTTTCCAAAAGAGAACAAAGAAATAGGGCTTCAGCAGGTAAATTGGGCCAAAAAAGAATGATTTCTTTTAAATTATAGGATGGAATAAATAATAGAAATAATCTATTGTTATTCCAGTAAGAAATATTATTATTATTGTTATTATTATTATATATTAAATGTAATATTTTATATTATTTCCAGGGAGGAAAGATTGGTGATGTAGGAGCAAGGAGGGGAAACTGTTGGAGCGATGTCTTTAGTAATCAAATATGGAGCAAAAAGACATAATATCCTTCAAATACAAGCAGCCTCTAAAGAAGACAATCACAGGGGACTGGAACAGATGCAGGTTGATAGATGAACATGGTGATGGGAATCTGAATGTTTTGTGAGGTGTCACAGATTGGGTTCTCTGGTGGCAAAACTGTGAAGTTCGGAATAGTGAATGTGCATTAGGGATCAAGACCTGCGGAAGGGAGAAGGAGGATACAGGATTGGGTTGGAAGAAAAATTCAAAGTACAATGCACTCTGAACAAAGCCTTAACCAAATCCCAGAGAGAGCTCTGAATTTGTCCCTCGGTGCCTTTATGCCACCCCCATTCCACTGTCCCTAAACAGACATTGGACCTGGGGTCCCTCTGGAAGTGTGCACTCGGGCTCTTGTTAGGTGGACCCCACAGTGCCTGCTTTCAGAGAAGCATAGCCTCTCCCAGTTCTCCCAGCAGCTGGGCTAATGGCTTGCTCCTTGAAGGGAGGGTGTGGAAAATAATCTCAAGGTCTTTTGCATAGAATCTTTTTTTTTTTTTTTCCCCAGAACATAAAAGCAAAAAAAATGGCTACTTGGAAGTGAGGAAGGACAGTAAAATTGGGAGTAGGGGAAGTGGAGGGCTTAGTGCTAGAGGAAA
The DNA here is from genome assembly GCF_902655055.1 of Lutra lutra. NCBI lineage: Eukaryota > Metazoa > Chordata > Mammalia > Carnivora > Mustelidae > Lutra > Lutra lutra. The sequence continues at coordinate 76,234,862 of NC_062279.1, read as the reverse complement.
GTTGTGAGTGACCCTATTGCCCGGGTGAATGACCGGTGAATGGGCTAGGGAAATACTAAGCATTTCCAGGCAGTTTTAAGAACCCATTTTATGTTTCGGAGCCATGGTGCTTTAGTTTTCTCTAATCATGTTCAACTCTGTATGTGAAAAGAGTGAGAGAGTGGAAGAGAGGAAGAATAGAGAAATCACACAGTTAATAGGGGGCCCGATCATTGAGGGACTTGCAGGCCATTTAAGGCCCTTGTCTTCTTACTCTGAATGAGATAAGAAGCCATTTCAGAGTTATTTTCATCCTTTTTATTTTGAAAAATAATACACATATAGGAAGTTGCATAAAATATAAATGGACAGCTCGTTAAATCATCATGAGGGGATTGCCAGTATAACCCTATCCAGGTCAGAAAACAGCATGTCCAGCCCTGTGAAAGGTCCACTCTTGTCCTCTCCCAATTATTATTTCCTTCCCTGATGTTAGTGGTATTTACTCTCTTGACATTTATGGTATTACTTTCTTGCTTTTTCTTTTCTTTCTTGCTTTTTCAAACCTTGTATCTGTAGACACTAAAGATTAGGTTAGCTAGTTTCTACTTTTCTTTTTTCATCTTCTCATAAATGGCATCCAACAATGTATTCTTTCTGTGTCTGGCATTTCTAGTCAACACTATGTTCATTCATGCTTTTGCATTTGTAAGTTCAGCCAACCACGGGATCAGACTTGGGTTCGGTTTTCAGAAATTTTCTAAACCTGCAGCTACAGAAGATAGTTTTGTGGAGGCAATTGTTTTTGCTTTTATCTCAGGACAACATAGAAGTAGTCTGAGTCCATACCCAGATTGTGAAATTAGAATGAATGTATTTATTTATTTTTAAAGATTTTATTTATTTATTTGAGAGAGACAGAGGGCAAGGGCTAGAGAGAGCATAAGCAGGGGGGAAGGGCAGAGGAAGAGGGAGAAGAAGACTCCCCGCTGAGCAGGGAGCCCAATTCAGGGACCCCATCCCAGGGTCCGGGGATCAAGACTTGAGCCCAAGGCAGATGCTTGTGGTTCCCCCTTGAGATCAGAAGTTAAAACCCAGAGCTCAATTCTTCCTCTCTCCAAACCCTCAGGTGCAGTTAGAAGCAAACTGACTGCAGGAAAAGACTTTATTCCTCATTCCTGGGACAGTGTTTTATGGCAGCAACTACTTGATCACTTAAAACTTCTCTAAACAGGAGCTAACTAATTGCTGTATGCCAAGGGCTACTCCTGTTTTATTGACCATGACAATAGGTGGGTCAATGTTACCTTTAAATCTTGTTAGAAAAGCAACTCCAGATTTTTATCCTTAAAATTCTATTGCTTCTACTCAAATTCAATCCCACTCAAGGTTCAGTCAGGAAAATAGAACCATTAAAAGTATTATAAAAATAATAATAGCAAGTCAAGTCACTAACAGGACAGAGGCAAGGATTGTAGGAGCATGCAGGAAAACTCAAGTTGTATATGTCTAGCCACAGAAGTGGAACCACAATGGGGGATCTGTGGATTCCTGGGGAGCTACCCCCTCTGAGGAAACTGTAATAAAGCACTTGGTGGCAGCTGGGCCAGGAGCTGGATAGAGCTAGAAGCTGGGACCTATCTCTGTGTCTTTCAACTATGTCTGGGGCCAGGGGCTAACAGAGCATTTACCTTCTTTCACTTCCCCTCGTCCTGTCCTGCGTGAGTGCCCCTTTGTTCAACTAAAATCCAGAACCTTGCAGAAAGGAGATCCTGGAAAATATATTTCCCAGGCTTAACTAGGAGTAAGCTCAGTGTTTCGGGACACCTGGGTGGCTCAGTCAGTTAAGCATCTGCCTCCAGCTCAGGTCATGATCCCAGGGTCCTGGGATCAAGTCCCACATCGGGCTCCTTGCTCAGCGGGAAACCTGCTTCTCCCTCTCCCACTCCCTCTGCTTGTGTTCCCTCTCTTGCTATCTCTTCTGTCAAATAAATAACTAAAGTCTTAAAAAAAAAAAAAAATGTTAAAAATCTTAAAAAAAAAAAAAAGAAGAAAGAAAGAAAGCTTAATGGCTCTATAACCCCAAACTCCACTAGGGTGGTTAACCTAAAGAAATATAAACAGCAAATTATATGTACTTCGTTATCAGTTGTTACAAGAGATTCACAAGATTTGTGCTTCTGTTGTTTTTTTTTTTTCACATTTGCAAATGAATCTAGTGCATGATCTCAAGTGGCTTTCTCATCCTGAAGCCATTTTACAAAGTAGAGAAAATTTGGTGGGGAAAGCAAATCTCTCCTAAAATACTAAGCCTTCTCTTCTTAATCTTGAGTTTTAAATTCTCTGGAAACCTTATTATATATATGCATATCATCCATTATTCTTTGCTATCTATAAGATTAGCTCTCTAAGAAGTATATTTATGGATAGAGCGGCATATATACAATCTTACTGGATGACCAATATAGAGATCAGTCAAAAAACCCCACAGTAAATATATCATTCTTAATAATTTGATAACCATATTTTGATATCATCTAAAATATGAATTTTAAGCATATTTATTATCTTGAGAAAAAAGGTCATTAATTTTGCTGCCAAAATGCTATCATTTCCACATTAGTGTTGATAGAGTATTATCAAAACCAGTTCTAAAAACAAGTGAATCCATTTTCTACTGATCTCTCTGGGCCATTTTTGAGGTACATCTGACTTGAAAATCTTTGCCAAAATAGATTTCTGATATCCTGAGAAATAGTTTGAAGTCATTAAATAAAAGAATTATCACTAATACTGTGGCATTCATCTGTAATGAACACATACAAACCACTGTATTCTAGAAACACAAAAGAGAATCCCACAGGTTATGAATCAGCAAGAAGCATCTGGCAACAAGGTTGAAACTACTCTCTCTTGAATACCTTTTGTGTGCTCAGAATACAGACAGATGTGATCAAACAGTGCTGGTCCTCAAGGAAATTATACTTCGATATGGGAGATTGATATAATCGGTTACAATGAAATGTCATGTGTATTATGACAATGTAAGTGGAGTACTCTATGAGAATTAAGCCTATTATTATACATCATGTTGCATTCACAAAAACAAAACTTTTAAAATGAACATTTTGAAAGAGATAATGCTGCTTGACCACATTGGGAACAGTCTTTAAGTGCCCTTAGGGTCCAGGGCACTCAGTTCAGACAGCTATATGTAAATGTATCTAGATATATTATTTGACTAAAAACTTTTGAAAACTAAAGAAGTATATCAACAAGCATGACTGAATTCACATTTTAATGAGCAAGCTATACATTTTCCTTAACAAAAATAAATTATACAACTAAAACAGATGGTGATATATAATCTTCCACATCCTCTGTCCTGAGGAAATGGAGAAATGCCATGGCTGATTATGCCTGGACGGTCTCATCTTGGCTTAATCTCCATTTCTCCTTCCAGAAATTTTTCTGGATCATTTTCTGTGTTCCATTCAGGTCCTTCCCTTTTCAATTGTTCCCACGTATGGACATTAAAGTATTTGTAGAAATGTCCTTAGACTTTGTTAATTTGGTCAAATTTTACCTCTCATCACAATATGCTTAGAATGGGGCCATAGACAACTAAATTTGTTAAACTGAAGATACTGTGCCTTTCTTGTAGTGTAAGAGTGATTTCCTATCTAGAGTCTAAATCATAAAGAAATTTCCCACTGGGTAGAAACATACATGCTAGACATTTTCTAGACAACTATTAAATGTTTCCTCTACTTCTGGCCATAATCATTTGGAAGTTTTTCCTATACGGCCATTTGAAACCCAACATTGTCTAAGGCAACTTTTTAAGTTGAGGTCCATAGATAACATTCTTGCAGGTATAAAAATTCTATAAGAAATTGAAGGGAGATCTGCATAGAAAGAAATTTAGTTTCATAACTCAATGTTTCCCGAACTGTCTTGGGAATCTACAACATTTTTCATTTTTTTTTTTAAGGTTTTATTTATTTATCTGACAAAGAGAGCACAAGCAGGGGGAGCAGCAGGTAGAGGGAAAGGGAGAAGCAGGTTCCCCGCTGAGCAGGGAGCCTGATGCAGGACTTGATTCCAGAACCCTGGGATCATGACCAAGCAGAAGGCAGATGCCCAACTGACTGAGCCATCAAGGCACCCCTCCTCAACAGGATTTGTGCATTATCAAATTTGAGAAACATTTATATTGTTATATATGCTCTAAAAGGAGAAAACCTTTTTTTTTTTTTTTTTTTTTGTCAGGGAGAGAGGGAGAGAGAGCAAGCACAGGCAGACAGAATGGCAGGCAGAGGCAGAGGGAGAAGCAGGCTCCCCGCCAAGCAAGGAGCCTGATGTGGGACTCGATCCCAGGACGCTGGGATCATGACCTGAGCCGAAGGCAGCTGCTTAACCAACTGAGCCACCCAGGCGTCCCGGAGAAAACCTTTTGAAAGACTCTCTCTTCATCCTCTTTCTTTTCATATATTACTTTAGAAACAAGATGAAAGTCAAGGACCCTCTCTCCTAGAAAAATGTACATCTCACAGGTTTTTAGTGGGTTCTAGAACACCGGGGAAACAAACCTCAGGTTAAGAACCACAATGTCTACACTGAAGAAAGTATTTTTCTAACCTAATACAAAATATTTCAATAGTTTTCTGGACCCCATGGTCTTTTCACAAATTGTCCTCTTAGCAAGACTAGAGATATCTCTGAGAAATGTTCACTAACATGAATTTCTGCCAGCTGTCATCCATGACAAGTATTTCCCAAAATGTGTTCTGGTAAGTAATGGTACAGAGATATGGTCTATGAAGAAAAATAAATATGAGGAACAATTTTATATTTTATATATTTATATGTATGTTTATATATTTTATAGTCTAAATACACTATATTTTATAGTCCATATATTACATTGAACCATGTAAAAGGCCTACTGCATAGGGAATTTCATATGGTTCAAACTAACTGTATTTGAATATGTTAATAAAGTTAATGCCTTGTTACTATCTTTGTCCCTTAAGTCTTTTTCTGTTCATAATCTTGACAAACAGAATTCATTTGAGCCTATGTTGTTGCCAATAAATATACTAGCATACAGTATACTCGGTCAAAAAGCAAACTGACACTAAGGAAAAATAATTATTTGCTTTGCATGAATCAGCTACAAACACAGCTTACATAAATAAGCCTCATGGTCCCAAATCCTGTTTAAGATGAAACACTGCATGACGCCTAGTCAAACAGATATTTGCAAGAGCAATGAGATGGGAGAGAGAAAATGTTTTCCCAGCACTCCTATGTGTCATGGGAGCACACGATAAACAGTTTTAAAAGCTGCAATAACAGGTTCTGCACAATGTAGTGGCTTTTGATGCTAAGAAAACATTTGAGAAGTTCATCTCTATCAGCCAACCATCACAGACCACCATCATCTGTTTATCACATTTTAATAGGGATTCTATTCCAATAGATTCTCTTCTTTTGTATTTGTTATATTTTGTTACTATTTGGTTATATGTCTTGCTAGAAACAATATTTAGCCCATATATCTTCGGTATAAATAAAAGGCTTTTACCATCTAAGGTTAGTTTGCTCTGTTCAGGGCGATGGGGGAGGGTAGGTGTCATGCAGCTAACTACAAAATAAACCATTTATTCCCATGTTATCAACCTTTTATGTAGAAACAAAAGGTACTAAAATACTCATAATAATCAGGCTTTTTTGTACTAGCCTTCAAAAAATATACATGTACATACATATACACATATAAGTACAATATGTATTTTTTATTGAATGTGCAGAAAATTTTTTCTTCCTTGGCTACTTTTCATTATTTTAGTGTTTGATAAACAAATTTGCCCTTTGTTTCCAGGGCACTAAGTGACTATACATGTCTAATACACCAATGATAACAATTTAGGTCCAGAGCGCACACAGTCAAAAATGAGATGCAATTTCACTGTTGCAAGCAGCTCAAAACAAGTACTTTGGTCTGATAGAATATATTAAGAAGATATTTCTCAACTTTAATTTCAGGCACACTGTAGTAATTGTTTCCTTGGTTTTCTGGAACATGACTGCCACATAAGTCTGGGATCAGACTAGGTCTCAGAGTGAGAAGTAAAGAAAGGCTTTTGGAATTCTGGTAATTTATCTACAGAAAAAAAAAATTTTTTTTTTTTACTCTAACTGCATTAAATTATAATGTAGAATGTATTAAATCATAGATAGTATGGCTGCAACATTACCTGGCAATGAATTTTCATAAATAATTCTATTTTATCCAGTCTACATTCTATTAAAATTGTCTTTTTATAATTATACTGCCGAGCTTCTGCAGTGTCAGAAAAGATTTTGTGAATGTATAATGTGAACACACAAATTCATTCTACAAAAATAATTGTTTTAAATTTGTAAATTTTCTTTTTTTTTTTAAGGATCTACTATTTAATAATATACTAACTTATTTTTCTAGTACTTAATTGAAGGAGACCATAACTATTTTCAAAAATTCTAAATACCCTAACCATGTGAAGATAGCATCCTAAGCAAAAAATTTTCTCAAGTCAACCTCAGGTCCCTTGGTGAAAGAGACTGGGAATGGGTAAGAAGTAGACAAATAAGGAATTATTGCTCTTCCTGTTGAATTCCTTGAATTGTTACCCAGAGGAGAGGCAGGATTGCCTTTTTCTACAACAAAAAAGATCTCAGTAATGGTACACTTTATAAATGAACTAGCAGAAAGCACTGAAAGCAGTTATGATTTTTTATATAAATTTTATGTAAGTGAATGCAAACATTAACATTATTGTCCAAAAGGACATATAAGTATGATGCATTATGGGGGCACCTGGGTGGCTCCATCAGTTAAGTGACAGATTCTTGAGTTTAGGCTTGGGTCTTGATCTCAGGGTCGCCAGATGGAGCCTGGGCTCTGCATTCAGCAGGGAGTCTGCTTGAGATTCTGTCTCCCTCTGCACCACCCCTCCATAGTGCTCACTAGCTCTCTCTCAAATCCTTTAGAAAAAAATTCTCTATTTGCCCCTCCCCCCCACTGTTCTCTTTCTCTCTCAAAAAAAAAAAAAAGCATTACATCTGAGATTGTCTCTCCCTAAATCATTATAATTGTTATCTTAAGAAACCTTGTCCTTCAAAAATACACTAAGACTTTTAGCACCTGGAGATTTAAAATACCACTTCTATTTATTAGTTTAAAATTATAGTAGACTAGAACTTGGATTCTACTCATGTCTTACTCATCAAATGTTCTGAATTTTTTAATGTACTTAGTGTATACCAACTCGAAGCAAGCAACAACAAAAAAAATGTAGCACATAAAGCAGTGGAGGTAGATGGCAGGGAAGAATAAATTAGAATGTGGGTGGGAAGAGGGAGAAAGAAGGGAAAGCATTCTATACTCCTCACTGACCCAAAACAATGGAGACCTTGACACACAGGCACCCTGCTTATTCCTTCCATCTCCCCTATGTCCAATTAGGATTGACAATTAGGTCTACTAATATTTAACTGCAAAGATACATTTTAGTATTTAAGCTTAACAATTAAGTACATGGCTAAGAGACGTTCTTTGGTAGGTTCTGAACTACACATTCTATTGTGTAGAACCCAGTTCTTTCAATAGCTATTTCTATTAAGTAAACAAGTCATCCAGTTATCATGAACTTCACTATCCTTTCTGGGAAAAAAAAGCGGGGGGAGGTTCATCTTGGTAAAACAAATATATTAGCTTAGGCAATCATTTTAATTTTGCCACCTGCAACAACATAGATGGATCTAGAGAGTATAATGCTAAGTGAAATAATTCAGAGCAAGACAAATACCATAGGATTTCATTCATATGTGGAATTTAAGAAACAAAACAAAGGAGAAAATACCAAGAAACACTCTTAACTACAGAGAACAAACTGATGGTTACCAGAAGAGGTGGGTGGGGGAATAGGATTAATAGGGGAGGGGAATTAGAATATACTTATCATGATGAGCACTAAGTAATGTATTGTCGATCACCATATTATATACCTGAAACTAATATAACATTGCTATCTTAACTATCCTAGAAATGAAATTAAAAATAAAATTTAAAGAAAAAAAAATTGGGAAAGCAAAAGACAAAAAAAAAAAAAAAATCCTAGGTCTTATCTTACATCTACTGAACTGGAATCTGGGGATAAATTTCAAGAATATACATTTTTAGTAAGCTTTCCAAACCTTAGGTGATTACTGTGGGTGATTTCTTGGCACCCTGAAGTTTCAAAATCCCTCAAGTATAAGGAAGAAGCACATTGGCTCTAAGGTAGTAACTTAACTGAAGGTGGATACCAAATGGTATCATTCAGTTCTGTTTCTTCAGATAATACATATCTATAGTCAGACACCAGTGCTTGAGGCACAGAGGTTCCAAGATTTTTTTAAATGCCATGGCAATTACAATGGCTTGCTGATATACTATAATTGAATGCTACCATCTCACTCTTCCCGTTCTTGTAGAAAAATTATTTTTTCTAGTACTTCTAGATATAATCTCAATATTCTAAAAATATTCTATCAACCAGGAAAAAAAAAAAAAAAAGAAGACTGCCATAGACTATGAAGGTTAACTCCTAAAGAGAAACTACAAACACATTTCAAGAAACAATAATAAAGTACAACATATGATGAAGTCAACGTATACCAAAGCAAGAATTTCTCAGTTGGGTCCCAGGTACCTTACAGAGTCTCCCCAGCCTCAGGGATGTGAAGGGCCTGGGTGCAAACAGAGTCCATGGGGTTGTGATGAATGATTCCAGATTACCCCAATGATGTGCATACAAGTATTATTTTCTAAGAGCATCAAGGAATTAAAGACTAGGAAGCAACAATTTAGTAGGAGGTACTGATGTGAGAATCAAGAAAACCAGATTCAACGCCTTGTCATCCCACTGAGTAATCTTAAATTACTTAACTTGGAATCCTTAGTTAGGTTCCTCATTACTTGTTAAATGAGGAATAGTTTAAACTACTTCTAAGGCCTCTTCTATTTCTAAGATTCCATAATCTCCCTTGTATTTACATGTCATGATGTAAAATAACACTCCATGGTAATTTAATTAAAAGCTCTAAATTCAGTCAGTAATTCAATAAATACTTATTAAGCACCTAATCTGTGCCAGGCAATGTGAGAATCTGGAAAACAGATATAGAATACAATGTCCTAATATGGAGTTACATATACTTTATTGGGAATAAATAACATATTTTATTATGAATAACCACTGTGTCCCTTTAAATAAATAGTAAGTCTACTGAATAATACTAAGTTCTAGAAACCTACATAGATAATAAAGCTTGCCTATGCATAATCAATGTGAACTTTAATTAGAGTCAGAACATCTACCGATATTGAAGGCTTCTCTTCTCTGTTCTCTTCACTTATTTAAAAAAAAAAAAAAAAGGGTCTGAGCACCTGGGTGGCACAGTGGGTTGATGTCCAACTCTTGGTTTCAACTTGGGTTGTGACCTGAAGTCATGGAATCAAGCCCCGTTTCAGGCTGTGTGCTCAGAGCAGAGTCTGCTTGGGAATACCTCCCTCTACCCCTCCACCTCACACTCACTCTCGCTCACTTTCCCTCTTTAAAATAAATAAATCTTTTTAAAAAAATAAGACACATAAATTTATGTTTTTGCATTAACAATCAAAATCACTTTTCAAAGTATACATTTGTAAAAATAATTTATTTTAAAGACTCTCAGTAGGACTTCAACATCTTATTTTCAGATATACTAAGAAGACAATCAATGTGTTCAATAATTTTAACCCATGATGACAGTTGCTCCAGACCTATTAGACCTATATACATTGTTTAATTGAGCAGGGATAGGGAAAATAGGGATTCAGTTTTAATTAAATATTACACATTGGATTTTCTCTTCCACAAAAGTAAAATTTTCATATGGATACAATTTCACAAAGGTTACAAATATATATCAACTTACAACTGAAGGAAATATTTAGTATTTTACAAAAAATCTAGCTCCATAATTGCTTTCTTTAAAAAAAAATCCTTCTCATATAATATAAAAAGTCCAGATTTCTCCAGAAACATACAGTCAGTCATCTAGTAGTAGGATCCAAAATGGGAAGAATTACTATCCCCAGAAGAGGGGGGTGGAGGCAATGGTGGAGGGGGTGGGGGTATAGAGTATGGTAAGGGAATTAATGGATGAGGTGCCATGTTAGGTGCAGCCCACCCCAGGTTTACAGATGCAGGTGGTGGTGGTGGAGGGAGTGGCGGTAGAGGAGGAGGGAGTGAAAAGCCGTGCATGTCAAACACTGGAGGAGGAAAGGGATACTGTGGCATGATAGGATTATCGTGTCTCTGAGGTGGAAATCCTGAAGTGTCCTGAAACATCATATGCTCTGAGTTATGAAACTGTGGCGATTGAGGCCTGCCGTGGCAAGGTCGAGGATATCTACCCCGGGAAAATCCTCGTGTGAATTCTCTGTTACGATATCCTTTTGAATGCTCTGAAGCGGAGCTATGAACATTCCAGTTCTGATGTACTTCTGAAAAATTTTCACCTTTGAGTGAGGAAAAAAGCATAAAAACAAAATTAAAATTAATTTTAGTACATCAAAAAACACTGCGGAAAATTTCAATAATGTCTTTTCTTTAACCTCCAGTATTGTCTTATGGTAACTAAAAAAGCAAAAGCCTTAAAATTATAAATTAAAAATGAATCCAAAAGGCCAGAGGATCAGGAAGGACAAGAGATGTCTCATCAGAAACCAGAGAGAAGAGAAGAAGAAAGTGGCACAACATTTTCAAGTGCTGAAAGAAAATTCAATCTAGAATTCTAAATGTAATGAAAATATCCTCAGGAAAAAAAGGGAAACTAAAGACATCCACAATGAAGAAAAACTAATAATTTATCTCCAGCAGACCTACACTGATATAATGACTAAAGCAAGTTCTCTAAATAGAAACAATAAAGAAACCTGAAACACCAGGAAGGAAGAGAGAACACAGCAAAAATATGAGTAAATACAATAAAATGTCCTTCTCTGAGTTTTCTAAATTATGTTTAGAAATTTAATTTATTAAATTATTGTTAAAACAAATATTATAATAAGTAATATGATTCTAAGTCTATATATGAACTATTTAAGGCAATTTATGTTATAAACAAAAGAAAACAAGGGACATAAAGAGGTAAAGCTTCTAAGAGGTAAGGTTTCTACACTGCACACAAACTGGCAAAACAATGACACCAGTAGATTGTGATAAGTAACATATATACTATTTAATACCTAGGACAACCACTGAAAAAATTATACAGAGATACATTCAAATACACTACAGATAAATCAAAATGGAATTCTAAAGAATGTTATAGTACTGACAGGCAGGCAGATATAAGAAAACAAAGAAATGAAATACAGAGAGAATGAACAGAAAAGGGCAGACTTAAGCTTTAACATCAATAATTACATTAAATACAAATGATCAATTAAGACACAGGGAATGACTGGTAGAGTAGATTAAAAAACAAAATACTCATTTCAAAGGATGTAGTCAGGTTGAAAGTAAAAGGAGAGCAAAAGACACAACATGGAAACATTAATCAGAAGAAAGGAGTAGTAGGGTGCCTGGGTGGTTCAACTGGTTAAGCATCTACCTTCAGCTCAGGTCATGATCCCAGAATCCTGGGATTAAGCCTCATGTTGGGCTCCCAGCTCAGCTGCTCAGCAGGGAGTCTGCTTCTCCCTCTCTCTCTGCCCCTCCCCCTGCTCTTCTCCCTCTCCTAGCAAATAAATCTTGAAAAAAAAAAAAAAAAAAAAAAAAAAAAAGGAGCAGCTACATTAATGTCAGATAAAATAGATTTCAGAACAAAGAAAATCGTCAGGGAAAGACAGAGACAAGAGAATTCAACAACATACATATGAAGAATTATACATTATGTCCGCATCTGGTCTATTCCAGGGATGCAAAGACTGGTTCAATATTCTAAAACCAGTGTAATCTCCTCATTAACAGGCTACTGACAAAAAATGTCATCTTATCAAAGTACTGTCAAAATTTAATACTCACAAATTTTTTTAAAAAGCTCCAAAAAATAGGAATAGATGGAAACTCTTTACTTGACTATAACTACAAAACCCCGATACCTAAATTATACTTAACGATGAAAGACAATGTTTCCTCCTCTAATCAAGAAGAAAGCACATTTATTCAACATAGTGCAAGAGACAAGACCTAGTAAAAGAGAGACCAAAAAATATATATATACATATATATATGGTTTGAACAACAAAGAATACCGTTTCTATTTGCAACTGACATAGTTGGCTAAGCAGAAAATGTCAAAGAAAGAAACTCCTATAACTAGTGAGTTCAGGAAGGTCACAAGATAGAAGCTAACCAAACATTAACTTATTTCTGTACTCTAGCAACAAACACATGGACGTTGAAATTAAAAATGTAAAACCATTTAACAATGATTTGAAAAATGAAATGCTTAGGTGTATAATAACAAAAAAAAAAAAATACAGATTTGTATTCTAAACATGCAAAATGCTCCTGAAAAGAACCAAAGATCTAAATTAATAGAGATGTACAGCATTATTGTGCAATGGAAGACTCAATACAGTTAATTATCAATTCTCTCCAAACTAATACACAGGTTTAATATAATTCCTACCAAAATCCCAGCAAGTTTTAAAAAAAAAAATCCCAGCAAGACTTTTGCCAATATAGAGAAGATTATTACACAATGCATATGGAAAAGCAAGGGAACTAGAACAGCTAAAATAACTTTGAAAACTTTTAGGGGAAAAAAAAAAAACTAGGAAAAAAATTACAGAATGTAGGTCTAGACAAGAAATTCTCAGACTCCACAAAAGGAAAACAATAAACTGGGCTTAACAAATTTAAAATCTTTTGTCCTACAAATGGCCTTCTTGAGAGGATAAAAATACAAGTTACAGGCTGGAACAAATTATCTCATAACTCAAGAACAAAAAAGCAGAAATATAGTTAGAAAACGGGCAAGAGACATGAACAAATATATCACTGAAGAAGATACAGAGACAGCAAATCAGGACATGGAAATATGTTTCTTAGCCATTAGGAAAATGCAAGTTAAAATCACAATTATCACTACACACCTATCAGAATGACTAAAATCAGAATAACTAAAATAAAAAATAGTGACAAAACCAAATGTTGGTGAGAATGCAAAGAAACTGAGTACATTGGTGATGGGAATCCAACTACTGTATAATCCAGCAATTATTCTTAGATATTGATTCCAGAGAAATGAAAAGTTGTGTTCACACAAAAACCTGTACAAAAATACATACAACTTTGTTCCTATAACCAAAAAGTGTTAACAATCCAGATGTTAATGCCTGACTGGTAAACAACTTGTAGTATATTCATACTATGGAATACTATACCCATAAATGAAAAGAAATAAACATGACAAATAAAACAATCTGGATGAATATCTAGGAAATTATGTTCAGTGACAAAAGCTAATCCCTAAAGGTAACATACTGGATGGCTCTATTTATGTAATCATTTTTGACATGACAAAATGTATTACAGAAATGGAGAACAGATTAGTAATTGCCAAGAGTTAAGGAGGTGGGAGGGAGGGAAGTGGGAGTGACTATAAAAAGGCAATATGAGTGATCCTTTTCTGTGGTGGAAATATTCTGTATCTTGACTGCCTCAAAGTCAGTATCCTGGTTGTGATATTGTACTGTATAGTTTTACAACATGCTACCGTTTCAGGAAAGTAGGTAATGGACATGCAAGAAAATCTCAATTATTTCTTACAACTGCATAGGAATCTATAAAAAGTTTAATTTTTTAAAAAATAGGAAAGGTATAATAAATAGAAATGCATGTTAAGAAATAAAATACTTTAATAAATTTATTTATTGAATTTATTTTATTTATAAATTTATAAATTTATTAAAATACTTTAATAAATAAAATACTTTGAGTTGGGTATTAAGTATTATAGCATTTAATTCTAAACATGGAAGCAAAGAGGTTTCTTAAAAAAAAAAAAAGTACCCATATGCACAAATGACTAACGAGGCTTAGTTTTACCTCTAGATGCCATTTTTACATCTTAAACTTAAAAAACTAACGTTGAATATTCCTCATGACTCTCTTCTTACCACATGTTGTATTTTGTAACGCCTCCTATGTTAGATGGATGCCAGGAGGTAAAAGAGATCCCACATGTTTCCTTCAATTCTATCAGTTATCAACTTATATAAATGTTAAGTGAAGATAAAAAATTACTATATATTGCATTTACTCACTTGATTCATTAGATTCAGACTTGAATTTTTTCCGGCCTTGAATCTGAGATTTTTTCCTCTGTTTGGCTTCTTTTTCCTTTTCATCATCACTGAAATCTAAGGCCTCAAGAGGAAAAACATACAGATTATGTCAAATGGATTTACCAATTCATTGTTACATACTTGGACGTGAGAAGAACAGATCTATTATTTAACAATGACCCTGAAAGAATATTACTTTTTGATGTGTAATATTTTCTAGTATATATCTGAATTAACTATATATGACTCTTAATTAACACAGGCCAGAGTACTCAAGGCTTTTTTTTATTTTTCCTTAGAAAGTTTCAGATAGGGTGCCTGGGTGGCTCCGTGGGTTAAGCCGCTGCCTTCGGCTCAGGTCATGATCTCAGGATCCTGGGATCGAGTCCCGCATCGGGCTCTCTGCTCAGCAGGGAGCCTGCTTCCCTCTCTCTCTCTCTGCCTGCTTCTCTGTCTACTTGTGATCTCTCTCTGTCAAATAAATAAATAAAATCTTTAAAAAAAAAAAAAAAAGAAAGTTTCAGATAGGGAATTCTCTATACACAGATGGTAACTTTAAAATGCCAATCTTTAACAACCTTCAGATATGGGTATTCCATAGCCAGAAGACTGCCTTACACTTAAGAATCAAGATTCATCATAGCATCAGCTACCAAACA
Source organism: Lutra lutra (assembly GCF_902655055.1). Lineage (NCBI taxonomy): Eukaryota > Metazoa > Chordata > Mammalia > Carnivora > Mustelidae > Lutra > Lutra lutra. The sequence continues at coordinate 76,219,850 of NC_062279.1, read as the reverse complement.
ATGCTAAAGGGAAGGAACAGTGAGGAATATGAAAATAACATAAATGATCAGATCTAATATAAAAATAGAAGAAAATATTACATCTTTCATTCACTCAAAAATTCATACATGCCCATTATATGCCAGGCACTGTTCTAAACACTTTACAGGTACTAATTCTTTTAATAATATAATGTCAAGTACAGTAAGGGCTATAAATAAATAATGAAGCAAAGAAAGGGAAGATAAAATCACTGTGGATATGATTTAGACTGGACTGCAGGGAAAGGCTTAGATATCTTCATCATTCTATCTTTAGAAGATAAAAATTCAGATAAATCCCTAATCATGAATTAGTAAGGCACAAAGGAAAGAAAAATTTCAAGGAGTGGGAATATGTGCAAAGGAATGGTATATTTGAGACATAAAACTGGTTCTGTAAAGCAAAGCAAAGGCTTCCTATATAGTGAAATCAGAGATGATGAAATTGGAGAATAAAGAACTCTATGGCCCAGTCACAAGGCATGTCCTAAGAGTAGGAGGAAGGTATTAAAGGATTTTAATTGGCTTTTTTTTTTAATTTTAGAGAGATTGCTTTGGCAATATTTTGCTATCACTTCCTTAAGTCAGAAAAAAATTCACATGCTTCTTGTATACATAATAAATCTGCACTCAAATACACCTATTCAATTATAAATTACATATTCATATATTTGAAATGAATACCAAAATGAAAAAGACTCATGCCTTATACATAATCTATGATTAACATCAGGCAATAATCTATACTACAAAATTTCATAATAAAATAAACTTTAAAATTTTCAAAAGTTTTCCCCTATTACAGAATTAAGGAACATTGTCAACTACTTCAAAAAACAAAATAAAAACAAAACAAAACCATGAAGTATGCTGGGATTTAATTTTAAAATTAACCTAAGCACACCAATTTTATAAACAATTAACATTACTATAATTAGCAATTTCAAAGCTTAGGTCTAAAACAACAGGGATGTATTAGAATATTTTCATTTCCCAAGAAATATGTTTTAAGACCTTTGTGAATTTTCTCAAATACTTTAAAAACATGTAACTTCAATAATAAGATGACCTAAACATAACTAAATATTAAGTGAATCTTCAGAGCCTTAACAGAAATCATGTGTATACATAATATAAATTAGAAAACATAATCCCCTGACAATGTAGATACTAAACTAGGATCAGTCACTGGTTAAGTGACCCTGTCAGTTAGTGTTACCTGATTCACACCTCAGCAAAACTAGAAATTAACATGAATCTTCAGCACTGCTTGAGAACATCTAAAATGAACAAAGTTAAATCTACAAACCCAAGAATTTATATATTGTGAAACTTCACCAGAATTCCTGAGTATCTTTAAAAACTCTCACTTATAATAATTATATTTTCCCCTACAGTGTATAAATTCATACTATTTTAAGAAATGTATATACTCATTGCTACAATTTTTATATTTTAATTAAAAAAAGAGAAAATCTCCATGGAATGTTAAATAATTCCCAACTATTATTCCTGATTATTCCTGGCTATCCCACATCTCTAGAAAAACTGAGCATCAAGCTACTTTAGACATAAAATTAATCTTGCTGACATGGATTCAAGAAAGAAAATCTTCTTAGGAATGTAATTATATTATAAAAAATAGAGAGGCACGTAGATTCTAATGATTTTGTACGTCCAAGAGAAAGCAGCTTATTATAAGCACCACTGAATGCATTCATGTCCCATATGGTTAATATACTAAATTTAAAAACAAAGTTTTTTAAAATAATGACAATTCTGTTTTTATCAGCTGTCAATAAAATTGATTTTAAAAAATAGGAAGTTACGAGGAAAATGATAAACTGGTAATTATTAAGATACAACAGAAAATATTTTTTTCCTAAAATGATCAATTAAAAACTCTTATTGAGGGATATAAAATAGTCATCTTGGTGAGGAGGGGAAAGTACATGCTTCCACAGATGGCAGTATGACTGCCAAGCAGCATTAAGGATCTCCTTAAGGTCAAGACGAATTTATAAAATTAAGTTGTGAGGTGCCTGGGTGGCTGTGAGTTTCATATATGCCTTCAGCTCAGGTCATGTCTCAGGGTCCTGGATTGAGCCCCTCTTCCTCTGTCCCCAACCCCTCTTCCATGCATGCATACTCTCCTCAAATAAATAAATAATCTTTAAAAAAAAAAAAAAAATCCTGCTTTTCTTCCTAAAAGATTATGTAAAGAGACTTATACTTACTTCTGGTGGGGGTTCCTGATCATTCTTCCATGACGCATCTGATCCCCTATCCCTAGAAAGAGAAAAAAGTCAAAAAGAAAACATGAAGTACTTAAAAAGTACGTAAGATTCTGTGTTTATAACTTAATGGTATAGAAAATAATGAAGTAAAAGACATGAGCTCAATCCTTAATTTTATAATATACATGAAAATAAGAGCAAAAAATAAAGGACTATGTATACGTTCTTCACCTTATTTCAGAAGATGTGGAAAGCTCGTAAAAAAAACACAAGATCTGGACACATACAAATATTAGGACTGGGGTAATCAAAATGAGAAGCCAAGGCTATATGGTATGCAGAGTAAAGTGGTTTTGCAGTTCATAACCATCTCTAGATGCTATGACTTTGGTTGATACTTTCATGATACCTGAGTTTGGCTCATAAAACTCACGTCAACAAATGTGTATTCTGCACCAACTATAGGTCAGATACTGTTTCAGGTACTAAGGATACAAAATGACCATGAAGCATTCCCTAAAATTTTACAAGTTTAATGGTAGAGATAACAACATGAAATTCTTCTTCCTCTATTTACCTGAGGAATATCAACAATATTCCATGAGGAACCAAAGCTTATTCCAACAGTATTTCTCAAAGCCGAGAGGATGGAATAAAAGCTATCTCATTTGGTATGGAGAAAGAATTCTGAAGAGTCTGAAGGACAGTATAATCACAAGCACTAACTAATTTTAGTGGAAAGTTTTTAACCAACAAAAACACATATATTATTAAGTATGACTATGATTTCTGAAAGTTCATCTTTATCTCTTTAATCATTTTTATTCTGAAAGTTTAACAATGTCTTGTTACTCAATTACATTAAAATACTACAAAAAATACTAGGAGTAAATGTGATCCTCATTGCTTTAAACTAGATCCCCAAAATAAATGAGATTCTCAGGAATTCGTTCATTAAAATCATTACTATATTAAAGCATAATCTATGAAAATGAATGTACAAATGTCAGTGGGCTGGCAGAATAAGAAAATCATTAAGTCTGCTCTAAAATTTTGATTCAGAACTTTGACACTGTATGGGGCATTATCAATGATTTTTTCTATCATTTTTAAAAAAAGCTTTTACTCACTAATGATAAGCTTACACCTATGCATTTAACATAACTCCAATACTCTTTCTTGCATATATGCCATCTCATGGCCTATGTTGCCCTTGGCATGGGGTTTAAAGACATAAACAGGGAAAGTTCCCCATTAGTGCATTTACTGCAGAAAATCAAAATCTGCTAAAGAAAAGATCTAGCAACATTTCAAAACACACTTTCAACAAGAGTAAGTTCATGGGAGGCTAAAATTAAAACAGCCTTACAAGCCTTATAGCGGATAAACTAGAGAGGAGATGACCTTCTCTACCTCAAAGGCAAAGTACTCCACTGAGTGCCCATGGAGACACTATACTGCAGTCTAGAATAAAATAACCTTTGTCAGGTGGGGCTTCTGCCACGTGGGCCTAATTTCCCAATTCATTATTGTCTCTTTCCAGGAAAAAATTATTATTCTTGCAAATCAAAAACAAAGACTTCTCTTGTTTAAAATCTATTTAATAAATGTCTTTAGAGAAGCTTTTTAAATTTGTTATTAGCTAAAATATTTTGTTAAAAACAAAAAAATGGCATATCCGCAGCAACATCCTAGTAAAGCAGAATGAAATGCTATCTATTTAAGGCATGATTTTAAAACAAGACTTTTCTATTTAATTTACCTTTCTTTTCAGCGGTTGTTTAGAAAAATCAAACTTACCGACCTGAGAACAACTTAGGCAAAATGTTCCTCAGATAATTATATGGATTCTTAAACACGAGTTTAATGAATTATGATAAATAAAATTCAGAGACTTGATTTAATGTGTAAGCACTTCAGAGATTTTACACCATGCAATGGGGACTAGTACTTTTGAGGTAACACTAAGGTTAACTGACTGACTGAAGTTCCCCTCTATGTTCTACAAAAACCACATTCCTAACACTTCAACTACACTTCAAGTTTCCCATCAAAAGAGAGCTAGACCTAAAAGAGACCTGTGTGTCAAACTGAGTGCAAAGTCTTCTTTTTTGGATACCCACCCCTCCCCCAATCTTTTGTAGTGTTTCTTCCACTCCTACTAAATTTTACAATATTTTTAGTGGCTCATATTCATTACATCTTTCCAAAGCATTCAACCTTCTTTTTTTCTGAAAAAACTATTCTACTGGAACCATGTATCACTGATTTACTATAAACAAATTATATAATTATAATAACAAGTTCAACTGATATAAGCAGCTCTACAGCTAACACTTAGCAACACAAATAACACATGGAAAATGCACAATTAATAAGTAGCATAAATATGCAGAAATATTACTATCCGTACGCCACAGGCATCGTTTAGCATCTACAAAAGGGAAAGCAGTTGGTTAAATCAACCCTGTTTGGGGCACACGGGTGGCTCAGTCCGTTAAGCACCTGCTTTTGGCTTAGGTCATGATCCCAGGGTCCTGAGACGGAGCCCTGCACTGGGCTCCCTGCTCTGCAGGAAGTCAGCTTCTCCCTCTGCCCCTTCCCTCTCCCCCGCTTGTGCGCATGCTCTCCCCCTACTCTCACAAGAAATAAAAATTTAAAAATAAATAAATAAACACTGTTTATCAACTTGATACACAACTTCTTACAGACACATTTTTGTTGTCCTGTCTATAAATTTGTTATCTATAAGCAATGTAAAATTTACTCATTTTTTTTTCCCTTGAGAATTATCAAGTTTTACTAAATAGTTAAGCCTACAATGTAATCCAAGGAATAATTCTATTTAAAATGGAAAAGCATGGTTACTAATGCTGAATAGCATGTTTATAAAAAAAGGTATGCCATGGAAAAAAATGTGAATTCAAAAACTTTCTATGGCCCAAATGTAGTCCTACTACTTGATTATGTGATTTTGGGTAAAAGATCCAAATCATCTCAACCTGTAAAATCTGGTAAGAAATTACAGCTTTCAGAGATGTTATTAGGAAAATAAATCAATGCTCTGGAACACAGATATTTAACAAGAAACTACCTTCACTGAAAATTATTCATAAAATATAAACATTAGATAAGCAAACAATAACTAATGTTGTCAGTGACATACTTACTGTTTAAGTTTTTCTGTGAATATGTACTGGGTGAAGTCTTTCATTGATGGAGCAAAATACATAGTGTCCTTTATTTTAATACCTTTACTCTCAATATGCTCTGAAGAATTAAACCGCAAGACGTAAAATGGATGTGCAACAGGTCCAAATATCTCAAATATCTATAAAATAGAAGAAACATAAATACCTTTAATATGTGAAATAACTCAGAAAGTCAGTCATATTTTTTTAAAAACTGGTAATTGTTAAAATAAGGTAAATCTGTCATGTCAGAACAATAAAATTGTATTCATATTGAAGTCATTTTTGCATACTCAAAGTCTTCATATTTTGATTATAAATGTATCAACTCATTCCAGATTTCCTTTATGAATTTGAAACAAGTGTAACAAATTTGTTCCTTGATAAATTCAAATCATCTTGGTGGTGTACTAACTAGATACAAATTATGAAGGTTTTTTTTTTTAATCATTACTCATTTAAGTTGTAATGGATAAAGAAAAGAATTATAATGTATAACTTTTGAGAAATAAAATGCAGTCACCTGGAATCTTATAACACAAAACTTGACAAGCTTCTGCTTTAGTGAGTATTCAATCATTTCTGTTGTTTCTATACAGTAGTTAACATTTTTCATAAAGTTAAACCACAAGGGTTTCTAATTCAAAAGTCAGAAGAGTAGATCTGAACTTGAAGTTATTTATTTCTCAAAAACCAGAGAAGCTTATACAGCCTTGAACTTTTATGTAAAGGAACTGTTTTTAGTACAGTCATATTTTATTTCTGAAAATGTTCTATGAATGATTACAGGAAGCCTCTTGTTTTCAAACTCTTCTCAGAAGAAATACCTAAATTTAAAAAAAAATGTTTCTAATAATAAATATATGTATGTTATAGAAACTAGACAATGACCACTGTCAGTGTCAACCTTTCTAAGCTTTTTTCTATTAACAATTTTTTTTCTCCTGAGATCACACTGTAGCTTTGTATACTGTTCCCTTTTAAAACCTAAAGTTGCATTAAGTTTTTCCATCTTATACATATTCTCTGTAAGTATAATTTCAGTGGCTGTATCACAACCCTTTATAGATCTGGCACTATTTGACTTGTCTAATAGGACATTTAGGGAGCTTCCTATTTGTGCAAATATGTAATAAATGCCCTGATAAACATCCTTTTATATATATTTCTATACTTAAGATTTCCCAAAAATTTATTTGTAAGGGGCAGAATTATTGGAGCCAAGAGTATGATTATCACCAAAACTCTGGATATAAATTACTAAGTAACGTTCCAAATAGCCTGGACCATTTTAAACGTAGTGCACTGAAAGTGCCTGTTTTAGCACACTGTCAGTTCTTCATTTTTGATAGTAAATATTCTCATTTTGTTCTCTGAAAGTACGCCATTTGGGATTTTATTAATTTTCGGTGAGGCATATAACAGCTCACCCATCATGGTACCAATATTCTGAAAGTTTGAGTAACCCAAAAAGAACTCGTAACACTCAATAAAATTAAAATGCCAAAGTATTCTGAAGCAACACTAATTGCATAAAACACTTATTATTTTTTTTTTAAATTCTAAAAGGAAATAGCAAATTTGTTTTGAAAGGATTTAGAAACAAAGAGTAGTCCTCTTCCAACCAGAATTGCAAAGGACAGAGGGATATACTGCAACACAATTCTTACTGGTTCACATTACATAAAGTAATGGATTATCTTACTTGTCACTTTTTAAAAAGTCATGTTAATGGCAAAAGCTAGAAAAATATATATGTTTAACAAAGAATTGGTAAATAAATGATAGTATATTTGTGCAGTGGAAGACAGTAGAATTTTTAAAATGAATAAACTAGACATATGTATACATTTGGGTAAACCTCAAAAATTATACTACTGAGTTAAAGAGTTTCATAAAAAGATACAGATGGAATTATAACGTGAATTTTAAAAATATGTTAATAGGTAACTTGTTCTATAGTATTTTTTTGCATATATATACTTATGTACTGGAAGTATAAAAATCTAGATAAAGAGAATACACAAATATCTTCAGAATACTGGCTAACATGGGGATGAAAGGAAGTGAATGGATTAGAAAGAAAGGAAAACAGAGCTTCCAGTTGATGTACTATATTTTATTACTTTCAGAGAAGTCAGAAGAATACATAGCATAATAAAAACGATTGTTACATTTTATAAATTGTTAAATATGGTGTTTGAAATATTCTCTGGGGGGCGCCTGGGTGGCTCAGATGTTAAGCACTTGCTTTTGGCTCAGGTCATGATATCCCAGGGTCCTGGGGTCAAGGCCCACATCGGGCTCCCTCTTTAGCGGGAAGCCTGCTTCTCTCTCTCCCACTCCCCCTGCTTGTGTTCCCTCTCTCATTCTCTTTCTCTCTGTCAAATAGCTAAATAAAATATTTTAAATAAATAAATAAATATTATTCTTTGTACTTTATGGTCAACATGACAGTTAAACATGGTGTCATGCTTATATTTATCTAATAATGATGATGTAGTAAGTTTTGTCACAGACTTACATGACATTTGCCTTTTTGTTAAATTGCCTGTTTGCATCCGTTGCCTCTATTTCTATTTGTGCGTGCCTATTACTGGCTGAAAATTCTGTTTGACTGTGAATAACAGAAACCTGGAAACAGCAACTGAAGCAAATTGGAAGTTTTATTTTTTCTCAGTCCAAAAGTCAGAAATCTAAGTTGGGTACAGTGGCTCCATGATGCCAGGGGCAAGATGGACTCCCTGTGTCTTTCCACCAGCCATCCTCAGCACATTCTTGTTCACCCCTAGCATCACAGGATAGCTGCTTTGCTTCTAGGTAGGAAGTGGTGGAAATACTACCTGTGTTCCAGGCAGGAAGAAGTGGAAGAAGGAAGAACGAAATGTATATACCAACATGTCCCCCCACAACCTCCCACTCGCCCCATACATTCATATTATTTTAAGCCTTCTTGAAAGTCTCAACCAAAAACATCCTCTTTTTTCTCAGTGGCCAGAACTAGGTTAGATGACGACCTCTACTGAGGAACTCAACAGTCTTTGTCTAACCCTTCCCCGAGACTGGCGTTCCCTAGACAGATACTGAGAAGAAGCTGGTAAGCCAACTGACAAACAGGGATGGTAACAATTATAACACATGGCATTTACTGTTCAAGTGTTTATATGCCAGGTGTGTGAGTTCTGTACACTTCATCTTGCTTAATCTTCACTGCAATCTTAAGAATTAAGTACCTATATTAATACCCATCCAAAGATAAAGAAAGTGAGACTCATGGTGGTAGAGTAACATGCTGAAGGTCACATGGTGGTAGAAAAGAAAACTTGTGGCCAGGTCTGTCTGACTCCTGGGTTGTCTGCTTTTAGCACTGCAAGTTTAATGTCTGAGCACCCACGTTAGTCCTGGAATAGTGGGGTCACCCACTGAAGCTCAAACAGTATTAAGGCAAGAGTTTAATTAAAGTTTGTTGAATGGTTTATCTAAAAAATTGTTTTTAATTTAAAAAGTCTTAAAAACAATTCTTTTTAAAATTCCTTTGATAAATATCAATAAATCTTACTCTTCAAGTTTGGATAGGGATAAAAATTTGTTTTAAAAAATTCGTGTATAATAATCACTGTTTGCAACCTGGTACATAAAGCTGTTTCCCAAAGATTGGTTTCCTGGACAAAATAATTCTGTTTCCTAACTGAGAAATGATTTCACAAAAGAAATGCCTGAAGAGCTTCAGGCTTATGCAGAAACTGGTTTGAACTAAAATATAAGCCGGCATTCAAAACACGTAATTAAAATCAAAGCATACCTGGGGACTGTTCTTAAGATCTCAAGTGTTAATGAGCCATACCTATGATAAAATCATTATAAGGTTTTAAGTAAAATAACTACACATATAACAGGTAACAGGAAGCTACTTTAGAGAATCCATGCATGGCTTATACCAAAACTGAGAAGTATTTATGCTCCTACCTCAAATAGCCATGAAACACTTGATAGAGTTGACATAAGCGATTTAGCTAATCCAGAGTTACAGGAAAAAAAAGGGTTTAACAATATTTTAAACTACTATCAGCTAAAAGTATAGATTTTAGATTGGGTAATACCTGAGAGCTAACTCTGAAGAACAACCTCAGACAAAGCAGGGGTCAGGCCAGCCCACTACATCTCATAGTTTCATTAAACCTTGTATCCTGGCTCACTCCTCAGACCTCCTTTGAGGATTTTGCAAGTTCCAAACCACCTGACTACAGATAAAAGGAAAGGAAGGAATGGCTGAAACAACAGCGTGAGAAAGGAAACTCAGGATAATAATGTCTAAGATACTTACTTTAAGGTAGGCAAGAAGCTTTCCTTATACTTTAAATAACAGTATATATTCCATAGAAACACTCATAAAAATTTAATCCAACTAATGTTTTATACTTGTCCTGTCCTTTGAAAGGTAGTTTTCAGGGTCTACAAACTTGGCTCTAGCTTACAGAACTTACCATCTCTTATTCAAAAGCAGTATCTTTCAAGGACCTTAAAGGATTCTCGTCACACACAGAGATCACAAACATACACCTTATACAGATACAGTTTAAGGTCTGTTGGAAAAAAATGACAAGCACACAAGTAAATTCATCCCCCCAAATTCTCATTCCACAGCATAGTCTAGCCTTAGGTATTTTGTATGCTCCATGGCAAAAGTTCTAGTGGTTGGGGGCCAGCCTGAGTCAGCTGACTAGACACGCAGAGAGAGTACTCCAAGAGAGAGAAAAAGCTGCACACTGCCCTCTCCACACGTATGTTATATACTTACTGGTTAGCCTCAGAGGGACTAGGTAATCCTAGTTTCTATAGGTAACAATAAACAGATCAAAGAATCTCCAGGCCCAGGAGTAACGCTGGAACACTGTGCAAATGGAACCAAGATCTGCATACTTCTGCTCTGAGAACAGCCTTCAAAGAATGCCACTGACAAAGGCCTTATGGTTGTTGTTCCAGCTTAGCCACTTTTTGGCTAATGTACCAAAAGGGCAAAGGGGAAAATGAACCCCTCACAGCCATTTGGAATTATCTCTTATCAATCACTTTACAATAATCACTATGTGTTACTATTATTTCACAAGGTGCTGAGGGAGGAGAAAATAAGCCACTGTATCAAAATAATATAAAGACTTTCTGAAAATCAATACATCCTACCAACCAAAACTGTAATATATTCTTTTAAAAAAAGGTCAGTAAAAATTCCAGCCCAACTCTAACAAACACTGAAAATTAAATGCAAAACAATAAGTAATTCATGGCATACAGGGATAATAAACTGTATAGGTTGGTCAATTTTTAAATGCTAAACATTAAAAATAAAATTTCATCATCACTTATCATGAGTAACTCTTCATCATGGGGATTGAAGGGCAAAAGGTAGAACATAAATCCAAAGTCACCTCCATTAATTCAGTGGTAAGGGGGAGAAAGGTGGAAGGGAAATGCGTCAGACAGACTAACTAGGTTATAAACTCAATTTTGTTCCTTTTTCAAAGCTTTGTGATTTTTGAGTAAATGGGGATAATTCCACTTGCTTAGCGTTCCAATGAATTTAAAAAGATATACAAAATATATATCCCTGTGGCTCATTACTACTGTTCAGAGTAGAAGGAAAAGAAAGGATGTACAAAGGCTCGACACTGAAGGTAAAACTAATTTAGTACATAGATAAGATCTAAAACAGATTCAATTTCATTTTCTGGTCACTCATTTGTTTAACCGATAGTTCCAACCCTCCCTATCCCTGCACCATTATTTTGGGGAATCATGTCAAGGAACTTAGATGTATAATCAAATATTTTTTAAAGGCCTATCACTTCTTGAATTTACAAAGCTCTCCATGTAAAATTTAGAAACAGATTTAATTTTTCCCTCTAGACTTATGTCACATAACTAAAGTTAGAGGCATAAATGTTACATTTTCATCTGACTCCTTTCAAAGTCAAGTGACAAAAGAGCTGAATATTAACATTATTAGTCACAATTAAAAAACTAAAAATGCAAATGTACTGAGGGATATAAGAAATCTGAATTTAGAGGTTTTTAATTGGCAAAGTGTTGGGTATTTTGAAATTAAAATGGTCTCAGCTAGCTACTTAAAAAGACAACTGTCATGAAAATCATAAAGGAATCATGGAAATAATGTTTCAAATGAGTTAGAAAACCAAGAAATAAGTTTCCATTCCCTCTTCATCCCCTCCCATCTTCTAACTACTTTCTAGAGGAGAGCAAAAAATGCTTTGCCTTTCTTTGTACCAGAGCAGAATACTGGTATTTCCTAAAGAATACATACCAGTCAGTGGGCATGGAGAGCTACATTCATGGCACAGTCACTGACTCATTTCCCATCCCTCTTCTCTCTAAACCTTCTCTGAGGTTAAGCCCCCCAGTGAATCTCTAACCACTTACAAAGACACCAGCAGACCTCATCCTTGAAACAGAAAGACTGAACTTAGGTATCTGTAAGGGAAAAATGTATGATGCCATGCTTTAGGCATTAAAGTCTTTCTTCCCCTCACCAACTTTCTCAAGAACTGCCAAAATTTATTAGCTCTAGACTCCAATTAATTCTGTTACTGATTGCTTTGCAATCCTAAGTCACTCATTTCTCTTTGGTAAATTAGCCTGTCAATCTAAACAAAAACAGAAACAAAACCAAAAAAGTATGTAGGCAGTACAAGGTAGGCAGGACCCTGATAAAAATCTGACCTCTTTCTAATCTGTATTAGAATGGGACAGTAGGAAATAGCATGTAAAAGGGAAAACTGTATGAATGACCCAATAATATAATTAAAAAGATATGCTTTTTTTCCTGACTAGATGTAAATTAACTGTATCTCTTTAGAACAAAAAGGAAACCAACTGTTAGTTATCTGGGAAAATGTAGAACCCAAAAAGTGACTTCCCAAAGATAGCAGCTGGTTTATTATTTTTATTGTTTTCAACACAGTACATATTTACTTAGCACTTATAATTTACAAAGCATTATTCTTTACAGAGTGGAGAATGTAAGGTGAATTAGAACTACCCCTAATGCCGAAAAAGAAATACTTAGTTGGTATTTATAGTCTTGATCTTAGAGGTTTTAGATCCTCTGCTGACGGCTCAAAATTGCATATTTACTGGGTAAATTGTGTAGTCTTCCATATTAAAGATGGACATGCAGAATTATTCCACTCGAAGGATATTAGGGACGTGACTTTTTGGTGAGTACTGAAGTATACATATTCCCAATTCCCCAGAATGTGCTTACAGTGACACTTTGCAGCTATTACAGAAACCTTTTTCCCCCTTTTACTTTTTTCCACTCTACAGATTCCATCTGAGGAAACCAAAGCCTAAAAAGCATTGAGAGGCCCCACTAAAAGGAACTCACAAACCTAAAAAAGACTAAGAACTACTACACTGTAGAAAGTTTGCTACACTCAACTTTGAGTACCTGGAGGTATCCAATATGTAGACCCACTATTTCACAAGGTACCTGACAAAAAGGAAAAAACTGCCTATCAATAGATATGAAGTACTGAAAAAATCAAGAATAAACCAAAACGAGAGCTCTAGACTGCTCATCTACTAAAATTAATAATTTCTTTTAGGATAGGGAAAATCAGAAAAACCAATCAACAAAGAAAGAGAATAATTGTAAGATTTGCTTTTTTTTTTTTTTACAAACCTTTCCTGCTGCCTGTCGATCACTTTTAAACAGCACAGTCTCCTCATTAACCGGAGGTAGGTTAGTCATAGATTCAATTATTACTGAAAAATGAAACAAAGGAGATTATTTCAAGATTTAATCATAAGATCATATAAAATTTGAGTGGAAATTTTTAACATAATTTAAAATGGAATTTAAGGTGAGATAATACACCTCAGTAACTATTCCTCTTTAAACAACAGTCTATTTATTATCAAGTGGCACATGGAAATAGATTTACGTATCTTTAATAGAAAAAGCTACAACTCTAAGAAACAGAAACTAAAAATTTTTACAGGAAGTTGGTATCAATCACTAAAAAGCCAAAATTTAAGTCATGTACATTTTCCCAAGCAATTTTCACCCAAGAAAGTAAGATCACATTTAGTCACAAACCCTTGTTTTAGGAAAAATTAGTCTTCTTTCTCACTCTAGAAATTCTTTTCTACAAAGCACTGAGTACTTACTGATCTATGAAAAAGCTAAAGATTTCCCAAAAGCATCTTCCTCTGAAGAGATGAAGAATGATAGAACTCATGGTAATTTGCCTCAAAATGCAACAGAATCATCCCACTAGTCTATTATAACCTCCAATTCCTATAAAGGCCACATATGAGAAAACAACCAAGCTACCATAGCAAATAGAGAAGACAAACAATAGGTTTAGAAAATTAGAGCAACAAAAGCAAGAATACTTGCCACATTACACAGATAATGCCATGTCCACTTGAGAAATAAAATGTTAGTTTAGGTTATTAAAATTCATTTTAAAAATTTCAACTATATCCAATTAATTACAATAGTTAGTGCTTCTAAATTCTGAACATACATGTGCAGTAACAGATCACAGGTCAACATCTTTTGAGTTAGGTATGTTTCTGGGATAAAGATGATGAGTAAGGATTGATAATGATAGTGAGCACTAACAAAGCATTCATTTTCAATCATTTCTCTTCCATAATCCCATTCCCAAGGATCAAATTACATGAAAATAAAAGATCACCTAATCCAATTCCCTCATTTTATAGAAAGATGAGAAAACAGGGCTTAACACAGTAACATTATCACATGGCCAATTCCAGACCAAGTCATCATCAGAACCTAGAATAACCTAGATCCCTAGTTCCAATGCTCTTCCTTTAGCAACACAACTACTAACTGTCCTTCCACAGTCTTAAAACCATTTTTTTTTTATTATTCTAGGAGGCATCTGCATACACCTCAACCTAAAGTCTGTACCATACATTGATAAAAATTTCCAAGGCTATCAACAGTCAAAGTATCTACTAGTACAAGATCTTAACTTCATGAAATCTCTCTACTTCTACCTAAGTGGATAATATCTAACTAGCTTCTTGTATTTTCCAAATTAAATAAGAGAAGAGCAAAAAAAAAACAAGCCAACAGAACTTGGAGAACAACTACAGAGTACCAAGCCAAATCCTCTCTTATTCTCCTAGGGTTCTTACTTGAACTCACATATTTTTTGCATTGTATATTAATACTTATTATATTTCCCCTTTTGTAATTTGGTCCAAATCATACTATTTTAGAGTCTCAAAACAGGGTAGCATGTGCTGATTTTCAGTCAATCTTTATTCCCAGAAGCTTGAGAATTTTGTTAGTCTAATAGGGTATGCTAGTCAAAACTATCTTTAAAAAGCATTATCCTATGCATATTGTATGGTTCACATTTTTTTCTTGATAAACATGACATTTTTTCTACATACATGAAGTCTAATAAATGCTCAACTCACACTATCTAATCAAATGATTACTTAACTTATTTATGCATATTATTAAATGCCATAAGAGAACTCAAATATCATTAAATACCAGTAAATGTAATGATGCAAGACTCACATGAAGAGTTTAAATAATAACGATTTCTGTTTTAAAAAAAAAAGTTTCAGGGGCACCTGGGTGGCTCAGTGGGTTGAAGCCTCTGCCTTCGGCTCAGGTCATGATCCCAGGGTCCTGGGATAGAGCCCCGCATCGGGCTCTCTGCTCAGCGGGGAGCCTGCTTCCCTTCCTCTCTCTCTGCCTGCCTACTTGTGATCTCTGTCTGTCAAATAAATAAATTAATTAATTTAAAAAAAAAGTTTCACTTTAATCAGAATTTTGATTAATAAATGGCAAAAGCACAAAATTATGTAAGTATAAACTTTGTAAAATATTGGTATGGACACTGTTAGAAAAAGGTCAAAATCCAATTTCTACCACTGATCAGAAGGGCAAGTGAGTCAGGTTTTTCTGTGTCCCTTAAATCCTGTAAACTAAGGGGGCTGATGGATAATCTAGGTCTTTTATCCAGTTCAAATATCCTTTGACTTTGTCAACTCTGAGTTCTACTTTCAGATGGATCTTACTATGAGAGCTAATGGTAGTTACATGAACTTCAAGGCCTTCAGTATACCTACTTCAAAACCTGGGGCTAAAGAAACCTATAATATCTAGTTCTCTTATAACCAACAGCTTTATATTTCATGACATTAAATCACAGAACTTTCTAATTTACATGTTTCTAAAATAAAATCAAAGGCAGTAGGTAGAACAATGTTCCTCCCACCAGAAGACACCCACACCCTAATCCCTGAAACTATAAATATGTTACCTTACATTAAAAAAAAAAAAGGATTCTGCAGATGTTAATAAGGTTAAGGACCTTGAGCCGTGGGAGATTATCCTGGATTATGCATGCAGGCCCAAATTAAGGAGTCCTTAAAAGCAGATATCTTTCCAGGCTTTGGTCAGGGAGAGATGTGATAAAGGGAGAAGGGCCACAGAGAAGGTGTATTACTGGCTTTGAAGATGAAGGAAGGGGGCCACCAGTCAAGGAATACAGGCATCTTCTAGAAGGTGAAAGGGACAAGAAAATGAATTCTCCCCTAGAGGCTTCAGAAAGGAACTCAGCACTGATTTTAGCTCAGTGATACCCACATCAGACTTCTGGCCTACAGAACTATAAAACAATAAATTTGTGTTGTTTAAGCCACTAAGTAGCAACTTAATAGCAATAAATAACAAATATACCAAATCAAAGAGAACTCTGGAGAAATGTCAGTAAAAGTAGACTTTGAATTTTAAAAAAGACACTGCATTTATGAGTTACATATATAAGTAAAAAATAACTGCATCTATTCAAACTAAATGACTATAAAATGAAGTATTATTACATATGTCACAGAAAATGCATTAGTCATAAAACCTTTGATTTAATGAATGCATATCTGGATAGAAGTAATTTTATTCATAAAATTATTTACATACCTAATTGCTCAATAATACTTGAAACCATCCCAAGGGGCTTTAATTCAATATCTTCAGGCAGAATAATAGTGAGTTCTTCAACAGAAGGTAGCTCCTATAATATAAAAAAAGCATTGATCTTCCTCTCCAGCTTCAACAACTAAAAAAAATAGGACATCATTTCCATTTAAAGACTAAACATTTCTGAAGATGTAACATTAAGCACTTATACCATCTCTTTGATGTTATCCCTTTTAGTGTCTGACAGTATTTCTTCCACCTCCAGTATCTCCCCACGTGAGTGACGCATCTATACTTTAATCCAGCTAGACTAAGAACATGGACAAAAGTACCTAGATTTTTCCAATCATACTTGAATGAGACAAAAAAAATCAAAAAAGTTATTATTGTTAAGGAATCCGAAGTAAACAAACAAACAAAAAAAGACATTTCACTAAGTGATTCCCAGAGAAATAGTTCTATCGGTCACTACAATTTCTCCACAGAAGAAGCGTTCTCTCTCTTAGCTATCTTAATTTGGTTAATTAACTTGATGGGGATTAAGTAGTTGAAAAGAGAAAGAGCAATCTTTTCTGGGGCTGTGTGAAAAAGAGTAAATGTCTGGTTTCTTCAGGAAAAAATCTAGAGTTCCTGGGAAACAAAACACAGACTCCACCTGGAAAAGCTGTGAAGTGTCGCCTAGTATCTTCTATGTTAAAAACTAAATTCCTTTACATTTAAAAATTCCTCTTTTCTGACCCAACTACTAACTATACCTCAGTTCCCATAGAAACTAGATGTTGAAGTAGAGATTAAGTTGAAGAGATACCTAAGAATAAAACTGACCTTAGGCTTTAAGCTAAACAAATGGAACTTTCTATTTTTGACCTCTGCCAAAAGACCACAATTAACTTTTAGAAGAAGCTCTTCCTTAAGAAGGCTTGAAAGTGTGAAGATCCTATTACTGGCATGTTGGGAGCTAGTCTGGGAAGAGAAAGATAACTTTTGAAGGAATGTTGAAAAAGATGGGTAAAGCTGAAACAATAGTTTATTACAGATGAATGGATCATGGGTAATCATTTTCCTCTTCAGGGACTCAAACAAGGTTTTTAACAAACCATGTAACCAGAGTTAAAGTATAACTTGCTTCTGGGAGATGCTATTTTCTGATCAAGAATTACCTACAAACAACATACTAATGGTCTCAACCAACTCCACGGAGAAGACTTAACTTTTGCACGGTTAGTTTGGATGGTGTTGGAGGAAATGATTATATTTTATATGTCAGAATTTTTCTGAGTACTTTTAGGGAGAGGACAACCATTTGTCATTTTTGCATATTAAACATGGATAATTTTTTCTTGGCAAGACCATGGTTTGAAAATGGCCCATGTGTGTATTAGCACAGACAAGGGAGTACAGTTGTTAGAACTGGTGAAGAACACGTGACATGGAACAGCCTTGTTAAGAAGTTCTTAGCAAAAGAAAATGAGGCGGATAGAGACCCCTGGGCCTCAGCTCCTTCCTGTCCACTGCTCTCCATTGCTCCTGCTGAGGTGGAAGAAAAGACCAAATGGTCGACCGCTTGGTTAAGAAAAGAAAACAAGTTCCCAGGGATGACTTAGCACTCTCCTCTGACTCTTCCATGGAGATTATACTTCCGCATAAAGGGGGCCAATGGCCCTGAGAAACCCCGAAAAAAGTCCTGTTACCATCCCCCATCACCCGTAACCATAAAAACTCACCTCTAACCTGCCGGGTGCTTAGTATTTGGGGAACGATCCCACTGAGCCCACCAGTGAAAATAAAGCTGTGTTCTCCCAGATTTCCCTGTGCCGCTTGAGTTTCCCCAACAAAACTCCACTTTCAGTTAAATACAAGAATAGAGAACTCTAATGTTGGGAGACTGCAGACAGGACAGCTTTCATGACACTTTAGAGAACAAATCACACTGCCTCCTGTTTCTGGGAGAGGTAGCTCTCAGAAGTAGCGAATGGCATTTTCTAACGCAAAAGTATAGTAATAAAATCTGAAATCTCCCCCACTAACCAACCAAATCACAGTCAAATCCAGAGCAAAAACTTCTTGTACTTTTGGACTGTGAATAAGTTCACTGGTTAAATAGTCAGGATCATGTACACAGAACAAAGGAAAAGGAAGTCTCCAAAGAGAAGGTGTCATTAGATCTTTTGGGAAACCTCTAAACTGAAGAGGAGGGTAAACCAAATACCATTAATACGTAGAACACAAAATCAATGTTACTCTCAAATAAATAAATGCTACTTGGCCACAGAATGAAAAGCTCCTGTTCTATATTTTCTATCAAGAGGAATGAAGGTCCATGCAATATAATTATGTTTTGGCATAGATCTAAACCCTGATACTGTTTGGGTTTTTTTTTTTTTTTAAAGATTTTATTTATTTGACAGAGAGAGAGAGAGAGAGATCACAAGTAGGCAGAGAGACAGGCAGAGAGAGAGAGGAAGCAGGCTCCCCGCTGAGCAGAGAGGGACTCGATCCCAGAACCCTGAGATCATGACCTGAGCCGAAGGCAGAGGCTTAACCCACTGAGCCACCCAGGCACCCCCTGTTTGGGTTTTTTTTAAGATTTTATTTATTTATTTTGACAGAGAGAGAAATCACAAGTAGGCAGAGAGGCAGGCAAAGAGAGGAGGAGGCAGGCAAAGAGAGGAGGAAGCAGGCTCCCTGCTGAGCAGAGAGCCCGGTGCAGGACTCGATCCCAGGATCCTGAGATCATGACCTGAGCCAAAGGCAGAGGCTTAACACACTGAGCCACCCAGGCACCCCAACCCTGATACTGTTTGGATTTAACATTAAAATATAAAATACATGCTCCTGATTTTTAAAAAGGGGAAAAAATCAGTAGTACAGAAGGACTCAGAGTAATAAGCAAAAATTCCCCTATCTTATTAGTTTCAACCTCCCAACATTCCAGGGGAATGTTGAACAAGAAAACCAAAACTTACAGTTTTCTGTAAGTCAGGCATCACACTGACAGACTTTAAAATATATTAGAAAAAGATGTGGAAATGGAAAAGATGGTGGAGGATTTGGGGGACTCTATTTCAACCGGTCCCCTTAATTTAGATAGATATCTACCAAACCATTCTGAATACCCACGAAACAATACCTCTCCACAGAGAGCTGTCAAGTTTATCTTTCAAATATATTTACCATGCAGATATAAACTTTACATTTCTTTTTTCTTTTTTTAAAGATTTTATTTATTTATTTGAGAGAGAGAGACCTAGCAAGAGAGGGAACACAAGCGGGGGAGCTGCAGAGGGAGAGAGAGAGAGAGAGAGAGAGAAGCAGGCTCCCTGCTGAGCAGGGAGCCCAACACAGGGCTTAATTCCAGGACCCTAGGATCATGACCCAAGCCAAAGGCAGACGCTAAACGACTGAGCCAGCCAGGCACCCCTAAACTTTACATTTCTAATGGTAAAATGTTTTATTTATATTCACATTATAATGCAAGCTACCATTTTCACTTATATTTTGTATATCTTTCTACACCAAAACATAAACATCTAACTTTTTAACCTTTCTTACAGTATACCACTATATAGACTGTTAACACCAGTCATCTGATAAAACATCTGCCTCTTTTTAATTTTTATCATTACACACAATGATAAAAAGAACTATCCTTCACGTACATCTTCATGTAACTTCTGTGATAAATCCCTGTAA
This sequence comes from Lutra lutra, assembly GCF_902655055.1. NCBI lineage: Eukaryota > Metazoa > Chordata > Mammalia > Carnivora > Mustelidae > Lutra > Lutra lutra. Next base: position 76,199,718 of record NC_062279.1, on the reverse strand, counting down.
GTGGAACTACTAGGTCCAAAGATAAAAACATTCTTAACTTTGACAGATACTGACAAGTTTCTTTTCAAAAATGTTGTCAATTGGGACGCCTGAGTGGCTCAGTTGGTTAAGCAGCTGCCTTCGGCTCAGGTCATGATCCCAGCGTCCTGGGATCAAGTCCCACATCGGGCTCCTTGCTTGGCAGGGAGCCTGCTTCTCCCTCTGCCTCTGCCTGCCACTCTGTCTGCCTGTGCTCGCTCGCTCTCCTCTCTCTCTGACAAATAAATAAAATCTTTGAAAAAAAAAAAATGTTGTCAATTAATAATGCCACAAATGAGAGATTGTCTCACATTCTCGCCATCACTGAGAAGCAAACTGTAAACCTTTGCCAGTGTGACAGGTCTATGATACAAAACAGCATCTTGCTTTTATTTTAATTTCTTTATTAATCATGAAGACTATGCAGCCTTGCATGTTTCCTGGCTATCCAAATGTGTTTATAAATTGTTTGTATATTTTATATATTTTTCTTTAAGAGGGCTTATCCTTCTATTAATATTTTATAAGGGAACTTTGGGTTAAAGAACATTTGACCTTTATCAAATATGAAGAAAATATCCACTCCCTTTCCTCCCAGAATGGTTTTTAGTATTTAAGTTGCTTAATGAACGTCAGCATTTTTTTATATAGCATATATTTTTTTAAAGATTTTATTTATCTGACAGACAGAGATCACAAGCAGGCAGAGAGGCAGGCAGAGAGAGAGAGAGGAGGAAGCAGGCTCCCTGCGGAGCAGAGAGCCCGATGTGGGGCTCGATCCCAGGACCCTGGGATCATGACCTGAGCCGAAGGCAGAGGCTTTAACCCACTGAGCCACCCAGGCGCCCCTATAGCATATTTTTATATAGTCAAATATATCAAGCTTTTTTTTTTTTTTGGCTTTTGAGACATATGTCACAGAGAGAAAGACCTTCACTATTCCAAAGTCACTTTTTGAATTCACTCTATTTTCATTGCTTCTCCAATTTCATTTTTAATATTTGCATATTTGGACCATTCGTAATTTTATTCTTGTATAAAAGCAAGACACAGATGGGCTTTATCTTTATCCATATTACTGGCCAATTACTCCCACATTACAGAATAATCCATCTTTTCCCCTAATGATAAGAAAAATAAACTTTAACACATACTAAATGTACTTATGTATTTGGGTTTTTTACTGAAATCTCCTTTCATTTCTACTAATCTATTTCAGTGTCAGTACTAAACTCTTTCAACAACTGTGCCTTTCATTACATGTTTAATATTTGGGAATAAGGCTAGTTCCTCTATGCATTCCGTCCATATTTTTCCCCATGGAATTTTTCTAACTATTCTCATGTTTACTTCACTAGACAAACTTTAAAATCATTTTGTCATATATTAGTCTTGTTAGTATTGATTAAAATTACACTTAATTAGATTGTCTTAGGTCCTAAATAATCCTTAGGTTTATTTGAAGCCATCTCATACCTTATTTGCTATAATTTTGTAATTATTTAATATCTTTTATTGCTATTATAAATGCATCCTTTATACGGTATCATTTGAACACAAGAAAGCATCATGCTGAAACTTGTATCTAGTGATCTTCTTGTGTAATTCCAAAAAAAATAAGTCCTCCTCTTCTTTTTCAATATTATATTTTTGACTTTTCAAATTGTATTGACTGGTATGTCCACAATATCAAGTGTTAAGAAACTGTAATGATAGTGGGCATGATGTATGACTACTTATTAGAAAAGTTTCAAATGTTAAGCATAACAATGTCTCTTAATTGAAATTTCTTTTTTTAAAAGGTTTAAAAAGTGACCTTCTATTCCTACTTGTGTTCCTATTTCTGTTTTTTTTAAATCAGACTGTTGAATTCCATCTAATACCTTTTCACTGTCTTTTGAGATCAATATTATGTAATTACCATAAGCAAAACAGGTCAGCTCCAGGGTCTGATGAAATCCTGATGTTCTCCTCCCCTAAGGATGTCTATGAGACACATCTAGCGATGAGGAAGACAGGGGAAGATATACAAAGCCAGAATATTTGTAGTGACATAGGGACCCACTTTTGTGGTCAAAAGCAGAGTCTGTCAGGATTCCTTAAATCCTGTTATCCTGTTTCCAACCTATGTATTAACAGGACAAAACTGCCTACAAATGGGGAAGACCTCTGTCTCATACACAACTAAACTTAGAGAAAAAGCAGATACATCTGTGATCACCACCATACCTCCAATCCTAGTTCAGTGATCCCAGTACCCTATAACACTGGAATGTATATACAGTTTTCTAAGCATTCCTAAAAAAAGACCAATGAAGGCATTAAACGGCCTCTTGATAGTAAAAGACCTACCCCGTAAGAGTGGTGTGCATGAAATCTCCATCCCAAATACTTTGCAGAATATAAAAGGTACACAAAGAACTAAATATTGTACATAACACTTATAAGAAATAAATGAAATCAGCCTAGTACAATTCCAGATCAAAAGCCTATCATGGAATTTACCTCTGAAAGTGCAGTTATGTCAAGCACTGTATTTGCTTTGAAAATGGCAGACATTTGGGGGCTGGATCAAGAAGAGAGATATTTGTCCCATTTAAAATGCAAGCATGCTTTCCATAATGATTTTTGTGAGGCTTGAAAAGGCAGAACTTTAGAAGGTTTAAAAGGAAAAGTTCCTGGGACTACCATGTCAGTATATGATCTTGTGTTAGTATTTGGATGTCAGGGTTACTTTCTCTTCCCTAACTGTGAAATCTGAAGTACTACACCTCCACCAAGCCTAGTTACTCTTTATTAAATTATCCCACTAACTTTCTTTTTCGTAAACACATCACTAACATCCCATGTGTTTTCGTGCCTAAAGTCCATCTCCCTAACTAGACAATAAATTCAACAACAAACAGGACTTGGTCAGACTTGCTCATTAGCACAGCACCCACAACAATGACTAGCGCATAGTAGTTGTTTAACATATATTTATTAAATGAAATGACTTATTAGTGTGAGTTAAACAAAATTCTCAGAAGCAATCACAGTCTTTTTCAATTGGAACAAAATCAGATAATGAATATATAATTCCCAGAATTGAAGAGGATCCTCAAGGAATTTAAGTTAAAAAGGCAGGCTTCTAAGGAAGCTTCATTGCCCAGGACTAATGCAGATACCTCAGGTGCGCAGCGGCGAACATTCTTAGAATTATTAGATTACCACCTGGCTCCCTGGTAACATGGCAGCTGTTTGACAGCTGTTCCCAGTAAGGCAATGAATAAATCTGCTCAGTCGCATACTCTCTTTCAAGAAATAAAAATCTAACACTTTACTTTTCCATGAGTAAGGAAAGGATCACAGCAAAGAGGAAAAACATACAAACTCCAATAAGGAAAAAACGAATACCCAGAAAACATATTGAAGGACATTACCACTCTTGACGGGACACACAGGATATAAAGAATTAGACAAACTCTGACAAACTAAAAAACTGAAGGCAGAGGTGATAAGGGAAACCTAGGATAAAAAGACCTTCTCCATCATATAAGCAAAATCCCAACTGTCCTGAAAATAAAGACAAGAAGGCTATTTACTGCAGGTAAGGAAGATTAAAGTATGAGCCTGGATTACCCTACAACCCTCATGGAAAGATGGATGGTGGGTAAGAAAGGCCCCTTTTATTCTGCTTATCCAATACCAGACACTAACTACATTTGATTACTTAAATTTCATTAACTAAAATTAAGTAAAATTTAAAAGGCAGTGTTTGATTAGATTAGCCACTTTTCAAATGCTCAACTGCTACAGTATTAACACAGTGTGGATACAGAACATTTCCACCATTGCAGGAAACTCTATTGAACAGCGCTGCTTTACATTCTCATGCATCCAAAAAGCCCTCCATTACAAAACATACACCCAGGTATTAACAGACCACTCTATTTTCAGCCATTAATACAAATAATTCTAAGGCCACATTATAACATCATACACCATAATCCTACAAAATCTTAATGATAACCTGAAAACTTAACCTGGGAAATGAAGATTTGTGATAAATCTCTATTTTTACCACTGTTTCTTCCCCCAAATTAAAAAGAAACTAAAACCTATCTTGGGTTTATACAACTAGATATAAACATCCATGCTATCATTTAAATCAAGTTAATACTACACTTACTAACTCAAAACAAATGTTATACGTAGTAACAAAGAATAGGCAAGGAAAGGAAGAAAAATACTTAATTTTCTTCTTTAGCAAAAGAAAAGACCACATGGAAATAAAAATCCCCAGATACATAATACCATTTGGCAATAAATTACTAAAATTCACCATACTTAAGAAATTAAATCACATATTTTCTACAACCTACAGTTCTAAGTCAAAGGCTCTATTAAAAGACAATATGGTCCAAACATGCAATTTAAGAAATCTTACATTATGATACAATCATCTATCACCATGACAAAATACACTATATTATTCAGAAACCAAATAATCAAGGAAGTTAAAATGATCAAATTCAAATTCTAATGCTGCTAGGTACACATGTCTACGCAAGTACTAAAAATACAGCAGACTGCAATCTGCTCGCCCTACTCAAATACTACCTCGGGCAAATCACTCTTTCTGGAAATCAGTTTTCTTATCTCTAAACAGGGAGAAAACTGAGCAAAAGTTCTGAATATTTCATGCAAATGTCTAATACAATTTTTAAAATGTTTAGCTGCATGTAATGAAAAAGATAGCACATTAAGATAGAAAATTATGTACCAGCCTCAAACACAATTACGATAATTCTGGATAACAGATACCCCTAACTATGGCATTAAAGAAATGCACAGTCCTACCTATATTTCTGAGATATCCATGAAAGACCAATTATTGTATTACAAGAATATTATATTCCGATCCCAGAACATCTGGCCTACAAGGTTGTTCAGTTAGGCAAAACATTCACATGAGTACCATATATTAAAAATCTTCCCTATTAAAAAATTAAACTGTAGACACACTAGTTAAAAAATGGATGCCTAAGACTTCCAGTGCAAAAATGGAAGGAGCTAATGGGTCAAAATGACCCTATGAAAAGATGATATTTGTACATTACAATGACCTTGCATTTCCTAGCTCTTTGAAGACTTATTACTGGGCAAAAAAAAAAAAAAAAAAAAATCAATAATTTATGATTTTCTGAGGCAAAATTATCTAAAGAACTTTATTTGGGTTTTCACTCACAAATCTACAAAGGGGGGGGGGGCGCCTGGGTGGCTCAGTGGGTTGGGCCTCTGCCTTAGGCTCAGGTCATGATCCCAGGGTCCTGGGATCAAGCCCCACATCGGACTCTTTGCTCGGCAGGGAGCCTGCTTCCTCCTCTTTCTCTGCCTGCTTGTGATCTTTGTCAAATAAATAAATAAAATATTTAAAAAAAAATCTACGAAAAGGGCAGCAGGGAGTAATGGGAAAGGAATCAAACATTCCAAATGGCAACTAACACTTTCTGGTGCTAGACTGGGGAAATTTTTTAAAAGTGAGGAAAGTGGAATAAAATTATTTGGCCACTTTCCTTACATTACCCAAGAATAGAGGACATGCATGTGGCAGCCAATTACCTGATCCTATTAGGTGAGCCTTCACTTTTCAGATATGGTTGGAAAGAAGGATCCAATCCCTGGAGTATTGAGAGCCATGATTGGAAACTTTTTTTTTTCCCCTATAGCTGGTAAAACATATTGGAAAAAAGAATGGATTAGATCTGTACACTATGTGGTAACTAAGACCACATATAACATTTAGTCTACTTCATCAACTTAACAATCCAAAAGTACTTTTATAATGTCTCATGGACCTCAGTACACATTAATTGCCCTTATTAATTATACTAAGGTGTATGACACTAAACTTAAGATTGAGACTAGCCCGTTAAATATTTTCACCTAAAAAATAAAAACGAATACTTCTTTGCAGTGTCTTTGTATTTTTTCTTTTTTAATAAATACTATGTTCTTACCCTGTTTTTCTCTAAAGCTACTGTCAGGAACAAAGTTTACAAGATTATCTTTAAAAGGTGACTCAGAAAAATTATAATCCATCTCAATAAGAAAAAAACCAATGATATAATACTAAGCATTATCTTTTACGTTAACTGAGGAGTCCATATTTCATCAAATCCAAGACAGTGACTTTATCACAAAGATAAAAGCACTGACAAGTAACTGTAAAATGTTAACAATTACTAGTTCCGAATTTTAGAAGTGACAACATCAGGTGTATGGATGATGTATGAACAAAGAAACCCTCCCTGAGCCCCTACTATGTAACCAACACTATGAATACAACTGTCATGCAAAGACTCTAGCTATTCAGTGGGAAAGTTCATATTCTCTTCACTTGTCACCTTTCCATACCTATCCTATCCATCCTGCAATCTAGGATAACTTCCTTGACCCTTGCACTGCAAATTACCTCTTCTTCCACTCAATCCCACAACTTTTTATGTCCAGTATCATTCATCTTGAGGTCAATCATTAACTTTCTGGTGTTACTTTGCTATTAGCAAAAGTGTGTATGCTCGGGCGCCTGGGTGGCTCAGTGGGTTAAGCCACTGCCTTCGGCTCAGGTCATGATCTCGGAGTCCTGGGATCGAGTCCCGCATCGGGCTCTCTGCTCAGCAGGGAGCCTGCTTCCTCCTCTCTCTCTCTGCCTGCCTCTCTGCCTGCTTGTGATCTCTCTCTGTCAAATAAATAAATAAAATCTTTAAAAAAAAAAAAAAAGTGTGTATGCTCACTCTCTAGCCAGATTTCCTTTTAACAGACATTTGTTTTTAACCTCTAAAGCAAACAGAACTTATTAAAATCTACTGAGGAATGGAGGAATCTAATAAATGGAATGCATATGTATGATATATGCACACACACACACACACACACACACAGAACATACATGCTTACTTTACTAAATAAAACACCAGGGCGCCTGGCTGGCTCAGTGGGTTAAGCCTCTGCCTTCAGCTCAGGTCATGATCCCAGGATCCTGGGATCGAGTCCTGCACCGGGCTCTCTGCTCAGCAGGGAGCCTGCTTCCTCCTGTCTCTCTCTGCCTGCCTCTCTGCCTACTTGTGATCTCTGTCAAATAAATAAATAAATAAAATCTTTTAAATAAATAAATAAATAAATAAATAAATAAAACACTATCTGAAGTTTAAGGGATCATTTGTTTGCTATAAACTTTACTAAAATACTTTTGTCTAATGAAGCACAAAATTCTAATTTTTTAAAAAATCTGAGCACTATTTTTAAAGATCACCAACTATTAATTTAAAAATATCTCCTCTCAAGTACATAAGTCATAATCTCTTAAATATGACATTTTGAAAAGAATGTTAAAAAGCATCATCAGTATTCTATGATACTATGTAGTAATTTCAAATACACTTAGAGTCATAAAATGCTAAAGTTGAAAGAGGCCTGCACTTAGGGCAAAACTTGTACTAGGCCTTGGAAACAACATATTTAGTCAACAATTATTAAGTCAAGACCACGGTAGGTTGTAATTTCATGGACAGTGGGAGATAAAAAAGTATGAAAGAATCCGCTGTAACTTCTGACCACTTCAGGTGGCCCAGGTATTTCCATATCCTCAAGTTAGATGTTTTATGATATGGGTCTGCATTGCCAAAATTAGGAAGAAAATAGAGTGTACTCAACCTAAGTATAATTACAAAATGCATTTCTTTTATAATATAATATAGGCAATCTCCAAATTACGAAGGTACTAAGAACTGCCTACAAGCCTTATAGTTTTTCTTAGTGATGCTATATTATGTGTATAAATACACATTAATATGCCTACTGCAGTATTATCCATTTTTATGCCTACTGCAGTATTATCCATTTTTTATCCCCATAAGCACTGTAGCCATAACTTTTAAATGTTACGAAAAACCTTTCAGGTTTTCAGAATAGAAAATAATAGGCATTAATTTATAAAATTCATTTCTGATTAAGGTTCTGAAATGTCACAATCCCATTAATGTTTTTATGATTCTAGATTTTTAATTACACCTGATTTATTTCAATAAACAGGGCATAAATTGCTGAGAAAATTTCTCAAAAAGGACCTGATTTTCCAATTCACTGAAATACTGAATAAACCCTGTGTGGTTTAATGTAGTTTCAAAGCTGTAATACATATGCTACTTTACATTTACTGTGTAGGTTATATATAAATCTTCTCCGCATTAAAGAGGAGTTTATGATCAAAAGAATAATTCCACTTGGTTAAATTTAACAGCATGTATTACATAACTGTGACATTATAAAAAGAGCCAACTAAGACTAATCTCCTTTTCAATGCCTCTAGAGCAAACCATTCCCTTTTTTTTCCTCTTCTCCTCACCCCTTTTTCTAAATCAAGATATAACATATCTTGTCATCCCAAGGGACCAATGCAACTCTCTAAGGTTTAATTCTAAAAGAACAATCTTGAGATTACTTCACTGAGGTTCCCATATACTTACCATTAAAGATCTGCAATAATTAGTAGTTAGATCACCAGAATCTAACTTTCCAACAATGTCAAAGATTAAAAAGCTAGATCCGGGGCGGGGGGGGGTATTCTTGCTTGACAAACAGACTAACTGGAGGTAAAAATTAAGCGCAGCACTCCTGAACAGCAATAGGAAACAGCCCAGAATATAAGACACTTTATAAAGAGCTGGGACATAAAACTGGGTTAAAATGGACATGCCTATGTTCCAGACATCTCTAAAGAACCAGGACAAACTCTGAAATTGATAGAACTGCTTGGCCCATTTTAATTTATGCATACCTTTTTGCAAAGACAACGTGGATACAATGTTTTACTAATTTTCCTCAGCATTTCATTAGAAAATTAAATAGAATATATAGATCAAACAGCTCCAAGCACAATTCCTGCTAGGAGGATATACCAGTATGACCTACACAAAACGGTACATTTGACACTGGCTAGAGCTGATTTTAACAAGAGGAGGGGACAGTTCCCAAGAAAAGTGGATTGTCATTTTCAAATAACAGACAAACAAAACAAAAACAAAAAACAAACACACAAAAAACCTATTCTATTAAGTAAAAAGATTGTCCCAAAAGTCAGCAAAGAAATATAGCACTAACTGGCTGGCTTAAGGGAAAGATCAAAGTAGAAGACACTCTATTTAGAGCCAGGGTCACAACAATCTACATGCAAGCTAGAATTTAAAAGATTAATCTACAGTTAAACAGAAGTCAGCGAGTAAAGAAAGAATAAAATGACACTCAGAAAACCATGACCCTATCTAAGAGGCATATAAAAGAAACAGCCTGACTGTCCTCACTAGCTACCCTAATTCCCCATGGTTTCTTATCCAAGTAAGTTTACAATGTATCCTCTTTCTCTTGAGGTAAGTGGAGAGTCTTCATTGCTCCCAACCACAGGAGTCCAACATTAGACACATGTGATAACCCCTCCCAAGTATTTCCCTTTTACACTCCACACAGGATTACTATTATTACTGACTAAACAGCATCCCTTTCTGAAATGGAGAAGACTTCCTTTCCTGTGACAGAGAAGCCATTCGTTGTGGTTTGCATGGGGTTAGTATCACCCACCCAACCCTCATGCTCCTCAAAATACACACACATTCACACTCCCCTTCTGTCAACTGGCTTTTACATGTTCCCGCCCTCACACTTGCCTATGTGCTTTCTCTAAAGTACTCACTTTCCTACATACTCTCCCACACAAACAAAAGTGACAATGTGACTCATGCCCAAGCAATCCAAAGACACATTCCACTATCCTCAAAGATGTGTTCAGGACTGTGTACCAGGCCCCAGGTAAACCAGCACAAGTCCTCCCTGTGACTTTCATACAGGAGTATCAATGGCCAAACTGCCAGTCCCATGGAGAAAAACCTACGAAGCAAGAAAGCAGCAGAGTCTTAAAGATACTGAATACATGTAGCCTTATCATCCTGGTCATCAGGGCTAAGTTATTCTCTTCCCTTAAATCCTGAAGGAGTCCTAAAATACTCTTTTACAGCCCCCAAGTCAAAGATTTATGGCAATCCAGGAAACTCATTCCTCTACCTAACTCTAGTAGCAGTGGTCTAAAAGACTAGGAACTTCTAGTAACTGACTTCCTAATTACGTAAATATAAAATAAAGTGAACAGCTACTCAAGAATTGGGACACCTGGGCGGCTCAGTGGGTTAAGCCTCTGCCTTCGGCTCAGGTCACGGTCTCTCAGGGTCCTAGGATGGAGCCCCGCATCGGGCTCTCTGCTCAGCAGGGAGCCTGCTTCCCCGGCTCTTTCTGCCTGCCTCTCTGCCTACTTGTGATCTCTCTCTGTCAAATAAACAAATAAAATCTTAAAAAAAAAAAAAAAAAAAAAGAATCCAAAGTTGAAAAACAGAGACTATAATTGCTTCTTCCATCCTTCCCAAAGATCCCCAGGAACTGGCACAAAAAGGAACAGACTGGCCCACTGTTCAAGTTTCAAAAGCTAACATACCTTTCCAGCAAAAATGTAATTTTCTGATATAAGCCCAAGATACACTCTCACAATTCAAAAGCACTTCCAAAATTATATCTGTCTTTAGTTTATTTACTGTCTGCCTCTCTGCACCGGGCACTATGAGAGTAGAAACTTGAGGGTCTTGTTTACAGCACCTAGTATATGGCCAGTGTGCTATAACAGTTTAAGAATAAAGGACGTAAGACATCTGTTGTTCTCTCACTCCTTCTGTGATCATATATCACTTTTGACTGACAACCTATTATCTGTCAAGCATTCTACTAGACACTATGGGAACTACAAAGATCAGATATAAACTCAGCCCTCCAGAATGTGGATCCTGGCCTCTGCATGAACAATGACCCTTTTAGTTTTCTGAGGAAAATATGATCACTCTACCAAGAAAAATACTTAAACATATAGACTAAGATTTTGCATTAAATTTCAAGAGATTCAAAAGGTATGAATTACAGGTCAAGTAAGATAAATAAGAAAATGATACATATAAAAAGTACTGTGGTCCTCTCTGGAAAACAGAGTGGAGGTTCCTCAAAAAGCTGAAAATAGAGCTACCCTATGACCCAGCGATTGCACTATTGGGTATATACCCTAAAGATACAAACATGGTGCTCCAAAGGGACACGTGCACCCGAATGTTTATAGCAGCAATGTCCACAATAGCCAAACTATGGAAAGAACCTAGATGTCCATCAACAGATGAATGGATAAAGAAGTTGTGGTATAGACACACAATGGAATACTCTGCAGCCATCAAAAGAAATGAAATCTTGCCATTTGCGACAACGTGAATGGAACTAGAGGGTATCATGCTTAGCGAAATAAGCCAATCGGAGAAAGACAACTATCATATGATCTCCCTGATATGAGGAAGTGGAGATGCAACATGGGGGTTTGGGGGGTAGGAGAAGAGTAAATGAAAGAAGATGGGATCGGGAGGGAGACAAACTATAAAAGACTCAATCTCAGAAAACAGGCTGAGGGTTGCTGGGGGGAGTGGGGTCGGGAGAGGGTGGTGGGGTTATGGACACTGGGGAGGGTATGTGCTATGGTAAATGCTGTGAAATGTGTAAACCTGGCGATTCACAGACCTGTACCCCTGGGATAAAAATACATTATTTGTTTATTAAAAAATTTAAAAATTAATAAAAAAAAAAGAATTCTGATAAACCATCATACATCTTGGGCATTTTAAATGGGGGGGGGAAGTACTGTGGTCCTGTATTTGTTGATTTTTATAGTCTGAGAAAACTTAAGTAGAAAGATGACCAAGATACAAGAGAAAGACCAAAGAAGTCTCCCAATAATTCAAAAGTTGGGAAAGCCTTTGTATAAAAAGACTAGTAAGGGACAGCAATGTCTGTAGCATGAAAACAAGAACCACTGATGAAGCTGCATAAAATTCAAAGGGTTTTCAATACATAAAGTGTGAGTGAGATAGGAAAATTCTCATTACAAGTAAAGAAGAAGAAATAATATAATATAGGCAGAATCCAGGCACGAAAAGGTGCCCAATTTGCTCGACATTTTTAAAATGTTTTCAAACCTTGCATTAAACTGTTTCATTGATTTAAACATTACATAATAGATGTAATTAGTGATCATTAAATTTTTAAAAAGCATTAGTAGTAACTAAAGTACATGTGGGTGTAGGGAGAATAAACATGTGGCAATACAGCCTATATTCTGAAATCCTGAGGAGATGTTTCTCTTGGATCATGAGGTTTCAACCAAACTACCATCATTGTTCTAGGATAAGAGGAGGAAATTACCATGTAAGAGTCAACTTTACAAACCAACCCTATCAAGTGCCAATAAATACTATTCTATAATCAAAGAGTTTTCTCCATCTGCAACAAAAATGCTTCGAAAACTTCAAGTTAATAAGAGTCCTAAGAAACTCAACCCATCTAATTTTACTTCCTATTTCCCTTAAACATAATCAATTAAAAAGATTTCAATTACTACTGAGCAAAATTTTCTGACTTGTGGACCAAAAAAACTCCAAACAGACAAAAAACCAAGGTTGTAAATCTACATGAGAAATCTTTGTAGTAAAGATAAAAACCAAAAAATAACAAGCTAAAGTTGATGTCCATCAAGAACAATTATCAAATATTAGAGTTAGAAGCAACCTTAGAAACCTTAGCAACCAGATCAATCTTCTCTTTTATTACAAAAAAACAAAACAAAACAAAAAAAAAGTATAGAAAAAGTATGCTCAATAAGAGGCTGAGCTGAGCAATCTTCAAATTTACAGAGCCAGATACAGGCCAAATTACATCAATATTAGTATCATAACATATATTTTATAATATTCAAATCCTAAGTACTTACATTAAGAAGTAACTCATCTTTTGTTTTAAGAGGAAAATTCTTATTTTCCTTCTCAGTTTGTAAATCATCTTCTCCATCTGACAGCAGTGGAGGAAGTGATATACAAGAGGAAGATGATGACGAAGATGATGAGGATGAGGAGGAGCTTGAACTATCTGAATCTGTTTCACTGTAGGGAAGAAAAAGTCAAAAACTTAGTAACATTATTACTGAGGTATTAAATTATAATTTTTCAACTAGGAAGTATCTATATGTGGTTATTGTTGCTGATATAATTCAAAAGCTAGCATTTCGAAGTTGACTATAATATTTGGAAAGTAGTATTTAATCCATTGATAATATTTTCAAAATGCCTGTTATAACCCAAATTCTATTATTTTAAGTCTCATACATCACACGTTTGTCTTAATATAGTTAAACACATGACAAATCACTGACAAAAGAGAGGTCTGCCAAGAACCTTTCTTATTAGTCATCAATGAACCAGATCACTTAATTGCCAATAAAATGTTCTGTCTTCATACAACCTGGAAACTCCTGAAAGTTAGCAACCATGTTGACCACTCAACTCTAAAAATTCCCTTAGCCCTTGGCTTCACAGCAATTGTTACCAGTAATCCTCTTAGTTTAAATTTCGTTTGCTGGCTTTCTCCCTTGGCCCATTTTATGTGCTTTTTTTTATAGTCCCACCCTCATTTTCTCTTCTCTCTATCCTCTTCCCATGGATAACATCATTCACTCAAATCATTTCAATCATCAACCATGTATAGGTAACTCCTAAATCATCAGCTTTGATACTGATAAATCTACGCTCCACCCTAATCTCCAGATGCACACTGGCCGCCTCTGTATGAATAACCTACACTTACCTCATTCTAGGAACAAGTTTAAAAAAAGAAAATATTCTCCTTACTGAACCCACTTCTGTCCTGCCTCTACTTTATTTCATTGCTTAGTCTTCAATCCTGTCACTATAGGTAAAAAACCTGAAATCATTTTGAGCCAATGCTGTCTTAGTCAATGATAAAATCCTACCTTCAAATGGCAAACATCACTCCTATTCCATTTCTCAATCCCATTTCCACTGTTATTATGACCGTATTTAGGGAGGAATCATTATTTCTCACCCATTTTTCCATAATAATTGTATAACAGAAGTCAATACTCGTAGTCTCTTCCCACAACAATCAACCCTTCCTCCTACTGCTGTTACCTTCCTTCACCCTCTCATGACCTTCCATCCTAATCAGTTTACACACTTAATTAAAAAAAAAAATCCATGATGGACATTAGATATGAAGGAATTATCAATTTTGTTATGTGTGATAATTATGATTACATAAAAGAATGTCCTCTTAGAGAATGCATGCTGAAACATTTAGGGAGAAAGTGTTGTAATATATATAAATGACTTTAAAAGGGCTCAATAACATACACATGTGAAACTAAGTTCTAAAATGTTATTAAGTGTTAACTCAAGGTGATGGCTATATGTTCACACCATTCTTTCCATTTTTTATTAAGTAAACACAGAGAAAAGCTTTAAAAATTTCTCCATAAAGCTATACTGTGTACAAGATAAAGGCTATCTCAGAGCCCTTTGCAATCAGGTTCCTGGTAACCTTCACAATCCCGTCTTCTGCCACATCTAGCACAGAAGCATATAAAACATCCCAAATTCGGTTTAATTTCACTATCTCATGCTGCTACTTGTGCTATTTCCTATGAATGGAATGTCCCTAGGGCAAAAATTCCATTCCTCTTTATAAGCTCAACTCAAATATTATCTCCTCTGAAGTCACCCCCTATCCACCAAAAGTAGATTTACTTCTTTCTGTATCTCCCAGAGCATTTTTTTCAAACTGCCTACTACAGCCTGTCTTGTACTATCCATAATTCAGTGGAAAACATGTCTTTTCAGATGGATTATGAAGTGCTTGAAACAAAGGCACTAGTTTTGGCAAGTATGATCTTTTTCTACTATAGGGGTAAATGGGCATCCCATTCACAATCAGACTCCTTTCTATTATTACTATATTATGAATCTTTTCCTCTTTCCCATATCATTCCTATTGGCAAATTCTACAGTACCTCTGCTGAATTCCTCCAGCAATGGTCTCGTTTCTCTCCTTTAAGTTTCTTGACAGAGTTGTTAACATATGCTATCTCTGCTCCTTTATTTCTCATTCAGTCTTTACCCCAAAACTGGCTTCCATCACCACCATTCTTTTACAAGGTCACCAACAATACCCATGTTGTTAAGTCCAGTGGACATCTTTCTGTCATCTTAACTTTTCAACAACATTTGATATGATTCCCCCTTCCTTCCCCAAAAAACTTCCCTATTTTGGCATCCACTATGCTACCGTGGTATTCTACCCTCACATATCTTCTCCTGTTTCCCTGGTTTTAAATATGACCTTCACTTAAGAGACTAAATCAACATAACATCCAAATGCACTGTTTGAGAATCTTGTTTGAATGCCAATTCGAACAAACCAAATGTTAAAAGACAGCCAGAGAAATGTGAATGCTGACTGAGTATTAGGTGGTATTAAGAAATTAGGATTAATTTTACTACGTTTGATAATAACATGGTGGTTACGTAACAAGTACTTTATCAGTTAGAAATGTAAAAAACATATAGAGAAGGTGACATACGTTTGAGATTTGCACTAAAAATCTCAGGTTAAAAAAATGTTAGAGGGGCGCCTGGGTGGCTCAGTGGATTAAGCCTCCTTTGGCTCAGATCATGATCTCAGGGTCCTGGGATCAAGCCCTGCATCAGGCTTTCTGCTTAGCAGGGAGTGTGCTCCACCCCCCCCCCCCCCCCCCCCCCCCCCCCGCCCCGCACCACGCCGCCTGCCTCTCTGTCTACTTGTGATCTCTGTGAAATAAATAAATAAATAAAATCTTTTTTAAAAAATGTTAGAAATACTAGATAAAACAAGATTAGAAAATACTGGAAACCATTTAAGTGTGGTGATGAGTACACTTATTTTATTATTCATTGTTATAAGTATATATTACTCTCTACTTTTAACGAATTTGAAAAAATACATAGTAAGAAGTTAAAGTAAATCCTATCTGTAATCTGTACAAATTTATATCTCCAGTCTAGAATTGTCCTCTCAACTTTAAACTCATTATCCTATTATTTCCAATTAGCTGTCAAAGAACTCTCAAATTAACTGCCCAAATTAAACACTCCTGTTAGTCTCCAGCCTTCATCCCAGATAGGTTACTCCCCATTTCCTTAAACAGTACTGTCATCCACCCAGTTGATGACTACCCCACTACCACTACCCACTACCCCATCTATTATGGTGACTTCAAAATACTTAACCCTGACAACCATAGTCACCTGATGGACTCATGCAGCATCTTTCCAACTCTCTCCACACTAAGCTTTTTTACACTCGTGCTTCTCTGCTTTCACTCTTGAACCCAGTTCAAGTCCTTCTCTACAGAACAAAGCTTATTAGAATATTAACCTGAGCATACCAATTCTCTGCTTAAAATTCAGTAGCTTCCCTAACACTCAGAATTAAAACTTTAACATGTCTACACTGTCTTACACGGCTGGGCTCTCCTATTACTTTCTCCATGCCTTGTCTGTTCCTTCATTGTAATTTTCACCACCTCTAATCTATGCATTGATTTATTTAGTTTTATTTGTCATCCTTCTCACTAGTATCTGAGGGCAGGGATATTTTGTTCATCTATTCAGTATCCCACGTAAAATACTCAAATACTTGTAGACAACGTTCCCTACGATTTTAAGTCCTCTCTCTCCATAGGATTCATATTCAAAAGACACGACGGCGTGGGGTTGCTGTCTATAAAACTTACCCAGATCATACAGCTATGCGAAATAACAATGTTTCCCTAATTTCGTGAACACATGCTCCCTGCAAGGATTCTACAAAAATTATCAGGAGCCAAACTGGAAATGTATGAAATCCTTTAACTGGTCCTTAATTCATCTGGTTCAAAAAATAAGGCCACACTTTAAACCTGCCTTAAAAAAAAAAGAAAAAAAAAAAAGATCTGACACAAAATTCAAAGTTATAACCACAAAAAGGCACGTCAAAATGAGTGGTTATCGAAATAATCCAATATCCTCAGGGTTTGTTTTTGTTTTTGCGATCTATACATAAGACTTTTCAGACTCCCAAACTGAGGAAAGAAGAGGGATCTGATTATTAATCTCGGATTCGCAACGCGATTTGCAGAGTAAAGGCGAGGAATGGGCGGTCCAAGCTACTAGTCAGCACGTGCGCAGAGAGCTTCAGCTACCTCTCCTATCTCCCAGGCCTACGCGGGCACGCTCTCAGTCCCCGACCCCGTTCCCCCCCCCCCCATAGCTCCAGGACCCCCAGGCACCCGACCTGTCCGAGTCTGAATCCGAGTCCGAAGTCTCTATAGAGTCTGGGGTCCCCGCCTGCTCTGCTGCGCCCGGGGCGGTGACGCAGTTCCCTCCGGGTGGAGTTTCTGGCCTTGACTGCGGCGCGAGTTCACGCGGCTGCTCCTCCGCAGGCTGAGACTCCGCGGCCTGTCCGGTGTCCGGGGACGCCTCATCCGACTGCAGTGACGGCCGTGGCTCTGGAACAGGTACAGAGCCCGGGGACTGCACCGCCTGACCTTGGCCATCCCCCAAACCGGTGCCATTAAATTTAAGAGTTTCCAGCTGAGCGGCGGCGGCCTCCACTACTTCCATGGCGTCGCTCCAAAGACCCAGTCAGGCTCACGTTCAGGGCCCTTAGACAGGCTCGCGGCTCGCTAGGGAAAAGATAGAACAACCGCGCGGATTGTAACCACACCGGGGCCCCACTTCCCGCGTTTCTCCGGTAACTGCACGCTGAACTGCCTGGAGACACGCCCCCGCCGCTTACAGAGCGGCACTTCCGGGGGAGCGTACTACGTGACGTAACGCGCTTGCGCTCATTGGGAGCGGGGGGGCAGGGCTTTTGGAAACAAGATCTCGCGCGGCCCTAAACCCGCCGATTTCATTACCTCTTAGAGCTGCGGCTGGCTTGGTGGGGTCAAGTGGCTCGACGTTCTTCTTGCTGGATGTGGGCCAATTATACTCGAAGCGGAAATTTTGAAGGAGGGCTTGTAGACCGGGGAGAGTTTCTTCGTGAGAAATTTGAGCCAGGAAATCTTCAACAGACACTTCTAGTAAACTTCATTAAGGTTAAATGAAGTAAATCGGTAGATAGCAAGCACATTAACTATTCATCTCAGAAAAATTACTACAACTATTCCTTGTGTTTTTCCAAAGCATTCTCAAAAAGAGCAGTAATAGTGGACGTAATGTTGCCATTCGTTGATGTTATGGCAATGTCTATATGGTAGTTGACGCCACTTCATAGAAAGGGTGGGATGGGAGTAAAATGAACTAACTGCTTGGGAAACGATTACTCTAGTTCATAAGGTTGGTAAGCAAAAAATTCTTCGGAATGAGGCAGAGATCAGAATTTTACCGTTTCCTTTTAGATCTTCAGTTTGATGCATCAACCCCTCCAGCAGTAATAAATAATAATTCTCGTTACCATTTATTAAGCATGCATATGTGCCAGGGACAGTGCTAAAGATTTTATCAGTTATTCACTGAGAATGTATTTCTGCTCACATCACAGTAGCAGACTTTCATAGAGACTTAAGAGTAAGGCATAGTCTTTTATTTTAAGGAGCTTACTCTTTAATTGAAGTAAAAAGGTCAAATGCGGGGGAAATAACTAGAATGATATTTGAAATGTGGAATACAGGATGCAAGTTCAGCCGTCATAGGAAGTTAAGTAAAACTGGTGGGCTGTGTCTTTGAAAGCTTCCAAAGAGAAATAGGAATTTGAACTCGAGATACCAGTCATTAATGTAGTTATTAACTAAAGCTCAGTGTTCCCAGTTAAACAGGCCTATGTTCAAATTTCACCCCTACCATTTCCTAGTTGATGTAATTGTAACTTTGAGCAGGTAACCTAACATACCTAATGCTCATTTTCCTTACCTATAAAATGGAGATAAAAATACTGTATTGTGGGCACCTGGGTGGCTCAGTGGGTTAAATGGCTGCCTTCAGCTCAGGTTATGATCCCAGAGTCTGGGGACAGTGCCCCACATGGGATTCCCTGCTTAAGGGAGAGCCTGTTTCTCTCTCTGCTTGCTGCTCTGCCTACTTCTGCTCTCTCTCTGTCAAATAATTAAAAATTTTTTAAAAAAGGAATGTAAAAAAAATACTATCTCGTTTAGTTCATGTGAGCACTAATTAAGGTTTTATAGAAGAAAATGGCATGTATCATACACAAATTAGTGTGAGAAATGATGGTAAATAGAACAATGAATGAACTTATGAATAAAATGATACTTCAGCAACAATGATCTTGCAAAGATATGCCGTATGAATGCAAAGAAAAAAAAATTGAGTCAGAATATCTTTCCCTCTAGGTAAAAATCTGTTGCATATTTCCAGGAATTAAGCATGGAAAGTCTGAACCAGGGTTAGAGTCAATGTAATAGAGTAAAGAAAATCCCCAACATCAGAACAATCAAAGTACTCTAAAATTTCTAACCGAGAAAACCAGAAAGAAGTTGGTATTACCAATAAATACAGAGAAGTTGGAATGAGATGATGAATTTGTGGTGTTGAGTTTGAGGAGAAATTGGATAGTTAATTGAAAATGCCAGGAGGCATTTGAAAATATGTGACTGGAATCCAGTAGAAAGATTACATTTAGAAGCATAAATTTGGGAGCAATTAAAATATCCATTCATTCATTCAGAAATGTATTATAGTAAAAGCATGTACTATAGTAGGGAATGTATAAATGGGAATATGAAAGAGAGAAATCACATATAATTTTCTGTTTACATCCCTAAATATTTGCAGTCACTCAGAATAAAATGCAGCCAGACTCCTTATCCTCCTTGATCTGGCTGATGCTTCTCTCTCCTCTATTTCCATCTCCTACCGCTTTCCCCTCCCTTATGCCACTCATCTCACTAGTCTTAATCTCCTTTCCACACACCAAGCTGATACTTTATATATGGCATTTTCACTCTGCTCTAATTATTTCTCTTCACATTAATATGGCTTATGACCTCATTTTCCTCATTTCTCTACTAAGATATTATACCACAGATAGGGTTTTCCTGACCACCCAGTCTAAGAATACCACCTATTACCAATCACTCTAGTTGGTTGCTCTTTTTTTTTAGTAGTACATATTAAAAACTATCACATTTATTTATTTCTTTGTTGTCTGTTTTCCTACAAAACTAAGTCTGATGAACTCAAGGTATTTGTCTAACTCACAGCTGTCAGTGTCCAGAACCATAACAAATCCTAAAAAGATTTTTTAAATGGAAAAATGAAAGAGAAAACAAATAATGAAGTTTTATGAAACAATCACAGTAAAAAGAGAAATGACTTAGAGATACCTAAGTTATTCCTTCAGTTTAAATGAATCTAATGATATCTAAGAAAGGCTACTGGTTCCGAATAAAAATCTCTTTTTTGTCTTCCAGTTGGGATGCTCTCCATGTTTTGGGATAAGAATAACCGTACTGGGGCACCTGGGTGGCTCAGTGGGTTAAAGCCTCTGCCTTCGGCTCAGGTCATGATCCCAGGGTCCTGGGATCGAGCCCCAAATTGAGCTCCACATTGAGCCCCACATCAAGCCCCAATCAAGCCCCACATCAGCCTCTCTGCTTAGCAGGGAACCTGCTTACCCCTCTCTCTCTGCCTCCCTCCCTGCCTACTTTTGATCTCTGTCTGTCAAATAAATACATAAAATTTTAAAAAAAGAATAATAATACCTCTGCTTAGATTCAGACTATGTTATTATTTTGTGATTGATATTTTTTAAGCTCTTGAATGTTTCAAAATACCTTGAGCTCTTGAATGTTTCAAAATACCTTGAATTTATCTACTTCCAGAGCCTGCCCCTCTTACTGCATTACTTCCAACAGCTGCTAAACAGCCTGAAATCTTTAGCCTGAGGCTACAAGCTTAAAAAAAAAAAATCCTGGAAAGAATAAGTAGTTTATGGGATCACTATTCAAATTAAGAAAGTTTGTCTTGAATTAAATTATGAATTAAAAGCCATATTATATTTCAAAGCGAACTTGTGAAACACCTAAACATATTCTTTGAAGTACAAAAACAAGGCTTATGAGAAGAAATTAATTTGACTCAAAATTTTGCAAGCTCACCCATCTCCACTTATAATAAAGATTGTGAAATTTTACAAAAACAAAAAACAAACTGATAACCAGCTCTTAGTGCCATTTTCACTGATTTGCAGTGTCTTGCTTCTCAAAATGTAAATAAGCAGCTTTGGCATCATGTGGAAATTTGTTAAAGAAGGCCAACGCTCAGGGTCCGCCTTCTGAGTTAGAATCTGCATTTTAACAAGATTCCGCCTGTGATTTGCAGGCGCAATAAAGTTTAGGAAACTGCTGTGGTGGCTACATAAGTGTGGGAAACCTTCCTGGACAAACGTAGTACTTAAAAGTAAAATGAATGAAAGCCTTTTGCAAGAAGAGTTGAAGTGCTACACCATTGAGTGTAAGCTAAAAAAATGATCAAGGGCACGTGAGTGGCTCAGTCCATTAAGTATCCAACTCTTAGTTTCAGCTCAGGTCATGATCTCAGAGTCCTGAGATCAAGGCTCATGTAGGGCTCTGCACTGGGTGTGGAGCCTGCTTTGGATTCTCTCTCTCCTTTCCCTCTGCCCATCCCCCTCTAATAAATAAATAAATAAACAAACAAACAGACTGAGCAGATTGTTGTCATTATGTCTACTTGGATGCCCCAAAGGCACCTCAAACTCTAATATCCAAGACTGATCACAGCATCCTTTTCCCTATATTTCTTCTCCTTTATCTCCTATTCTGGTAATGCCACCAATATCTATCTAGCCACTCACTATATACTAAGTCTGACCCTCATCAATTTGCTGTGTGACTTAATCCAAGTCACCTAATTTTCTCTGTCTAATATTTACTCATTCATTCAATAAATATCCACCAGACACCATATTTGTGTCAGGTGCTGCACTAGGTATTGGGAATAAAGTGATAAAACAGGAAAGGCCTGGGGCGCCTGGGTGGCTCAGTGAGTTAAGCCGCTGCCTTCGGCTCAGGTCATGATCTCAGAGTCCTGGGATCGGGCCCGAATCGGGCTCTCTGCTCAGCAGGGAGCCTGCTTCCTCCTGTCTCTCTGCCTGCCTCTCTGCCTGCTTGTGATCTCTCTCTGTCAAATAAATAAATAAAATCTTTAAAAAAAAAAAAAAAAACAGGAAAGGCCCTAGGGCTCATGGAACTCAGAATATAAAATTTCAGTTTTAAGTGATGAGTGGTCACAAGAACATAGCTCAACAGACCTTTCAGAGTGTATCAGGAACCAAAGTGAGAGTTAGGGAATCAGAAGTGAACATTCCAGATTGCTTACATGTGTTGGGTTTCAAGTAAGATTTCATTTGAAGAAAAGATTTAATGGTAAAAGAAAAAAAAAACCAATAATTGAAACTTAAGACCTTTTCTAGAAATGTGATTTCATATAGTTATTGGTTTTTATTCAAATTTTTTGAATTCAAGAATTTTTATACATATCCTGACACAGTGATTGATCTGTTTATTTTTTTGTTTAAAAAGACATGAATAGACACAGGCATAGTTAGAAGTGTACAATGCCCTTGTTAAATGGAAATAGATTTCCTAATATTTGCAATATAATGATTAGAAGCACTGTTTTTCACTCCCTCCACTTGTGGCATTTGTGATACCATTCTTATATTTCTCCCCTTTCTAATTTATTTTCATTTTCTTAGTTTTACTTTTGGCTTTTTCTCCATTCTCTCTTAACTGTTGATGTACTGGTTAGTCTCACCTGTCTATAACCGATCCTCTACACTCTTGCCAGAATAAGATATCTGACAGGCAAATATGATCATATAATTTTTCTGGTTTAAATCTTTCAATAATTCACCATTGTCTTAAGATAAATGAACACTCTTAAATACGGCTTAAAAACATAAAATTGTAAATCAGTCACCCAAGAAGTGATGATGAAAATGAAGAAGATGTTGTCAGAAACTATTTTGAGCAAAGCGTGGAGACAGGGAAATAAAAGTTGGGCTGGTTTCCCTTCTCTTGAAACTGGAAATTTTGTGATTTCTACATTCAACATACTATTCTCAAATATGATAAAATATACAGAATGTGATTTTCTAATACCTGAGTGCCCTTGAGATTTGGAACCATAGACTTTATCTTAGACCACCTTTGGAACTCACATTTTTTTTGTTTGTTTGTTTGTTTGTTTCAGGGGTAAAATTTAGTGATTCATCACTTACATATAACACACAGTGCTCATCACAAGTATACTCATTAATACCCATCACCCATTTAGCCCATCCCCCCAGCAACCTCCCCTCCAGCAACCCTCAGTTTGTTCTCTTAACTATACAGTCCCTTATGGTTTGCCTCCCTCTCTGTTTTTATCTTATTCTTTTTTTTTTTAAGATTTTATTTATTTATTTATTTGACAGAGAGAGATCACAAGTAGACGGAGAGGCAGGCAGAGAGAGAGAGAGAGGGAAGCAAGCTCCCTGCTGAGCAGAGAGCCTGATGTGGGACTCTATCCCAGGACCCTGAGATCATGACCTGAGCCGAAGGCAGCGGCTTAACCCACTGAGCCACCCAGGCGCCCCATGTTTTTATCTTATTCTTGACACTTGAAAATAATCCCCTGTTGATTGCATTAGATCATCCTTTCACTCATTTTCATGGCTGTTATTTTTAAGTCCTCCAAACCACACTGCATTTAAAAATTCCAGTTGATGGGCGCCTGGGTGGCTCAGTGGGTTAAGCCGCTGCCTTCGGCTCAGGTCATGATCTCAGGGTCCTGGGATCAAGCCCGGCATCTGGCTCTCTGCTCAGTGGGGAGCCTGCTTCCCTCTCTCTCTCTCTCTGCCTGCCTCTCTGTCTACTTGTGATCTCTCTCTGTCAAATAAATAAATAAAATCTTTAAAAAAAAATAAAAATAAAAAATAAATAAAAATTCCAGTTGATGTCAGTCTTTTCAGGGACTCCTTAAAACTCTCTTAAGACAAATAGACACTCCCATTGCCCACTGCTACTAGAACAACTAGATGAACTATATAACAGGTTCTTGAAAAATGTCTCCAGGGAAACAAATCCTTTAGACATGATTATAGGATTACCTCTTTCCCTGGAGACAGAATTCATGTATACCTGTTGCTGTGGACTAAATGTTTGTGTGCCCCCAAAACTCATAGTTGAAACCTAATCCTTGATGTGATGGAATTAGGAAGTAGAGCCCTTGGGAGATGATTAAATCATGAGGGCTTGGATTAAAGACAGGAGAGAACACCTCTGCTTTTCTAGCCACCTGAGATTTAAAAAAGCAGTGAGCATTCTGCAAATAGGAAGGGAGCTCTCAGGGCGCCTGGGTGGCTCAGTGGGTTAAGCCTCTGCCTTTGGCTTAGGTCATGATCTCAGGGTCTCCGCTCAGCAGGGAGCCTGCTTCCCCCTTTCTCCCAACCTGCCTCTCTGCCAACTTGTGATCTCTGTCTCTGTCAAATAAAATTTAAAAACCTTAAAAAAAAAAAAAAAAAGGAAGGGAGCTTTCATTGGAACCAGAGCATGTTGGCACCCTGATCTCCCACTTCAAGCCTCTGAACTGTGAGAAATATTTTTTTTTGTTTTTAATAAGTCCACAATAGTTCATTTTAGCAGCCCAAACTAAGATACCAATACTCCATGGCATACTTCCAACAGGATATTATATTGGAATTTTTGGATGAAGCAGCAGAATATAGGTGGCGCTGCATTCAAGAAAGTGCTAGACTCCCTTGAAGGAGGGATTTCAAAGAAAAACAGCCAACATTCATTTACAAAAACCTTAAATTCTCCTTACTCACATCAGAAATATGAAAAAGTAGAAAGATGGACAGGGGATTTTAGGAAGTGGTTTTGATGAAGAAAGTTGATGGATGGAAAGTTGGGGATTGTGATTCCCACCCCACCCTCAATCTGCCTTCCTTCTTCTCTCCGCTTTTTCCCAGCAACACAGGAATGACCAGAGAAACTAGAGTGATAGCAAGCTGGAAAAGGAGGAGAAATAGTAGGGCAGAATAAAAGAGAAAAGGAATATCATGTCCCCCTTCCTACTGTCAGCAATCAGCTCAAAAAGGCTTCATCTCGAGGGAAGTGTGAAGATTTGATGTTGAAATCAAATTTAGAGGTTTGGTTTTTATGTAAGAGACATTGTTATTTCTGTTTGCCACATTAAAAGATCAGGGACACCTGGGTGGCTCAGTCAGTTAAGCAGCTGCCTTTGGCTCAGGTCATGATCCCAGAGTCCTAGGATCGAGTCCCACATCAGGCTCTTTGCTCAGCAGGAAGCCTGCTTCTCCCTCTGCCTGCTGCTCCCCTTACTTGTGCGCTCTCGCTCTCTCGCTCTCTCTCTCTCTCTCTGACAAATAAATAATATCTTTAAAAAAAAAGATCATAGGACTTTCTTTTATAGCACAGTTACCAGGAAAGTCAGAGGAATTAAGTTTTCACACAAACAGAAGGATTGCTCCCATTGGACAGATTTAATGGGACAATGGAAGAAGTAAGGTTTGTTTTCTGGATTACACTGCTTGAGTCCATTGTGTTCAAAATAACAGTTATATAGCCTTGACCCTAGACTTTCCCAGCCATTTGCCCTTCCAAACCTAAAAGAGCTCCCCTACTGTACTGCACTCTTTTATAGTTAAGGCCAAACACCCCTCAAAACCTCCCAGAAAGACATGCTCTGCTGAGAGCTGAAGGTAAGTCAAAGAAAGCCACAAACTGCTGCAAAGTGAGTGACCAGGTTCTTGATCCATAACAGAGAACAAGTGTTATTAATCTCATCACTTTCTTGCCTAAAATCCCTCACTTTGTATATCAGTTTCATTTTTCTTCATTCTTTATTATGCCTTACATTTCCATATGGTCTTATTCCTCTGTCTCAAACCAGTCTTGACATTTCAGCTTTGGTCACCGGGTAGGTTGTGGGCCTGAGGGGGCATAACTACGGCCCCTAGCCCCCACAAGCACAGTCCAACCTAGGCAATTCTGTGTTTACAGCAGAAAAGGGAAGGGATAGGAGTGAGAGATTATACCATTCCTGGCAAAGCAATTTCCACAACAAGCTCACGGCTTTAGGTTAAAAAGGGTCTCAGAAGGTTAACATTTTACTATATATTATCAGTTTCACCTCATGTGTCTACATATACATATGTGTCTGTGCATGTGTCTATATGATCACAGCCCATTTGAACATTAGCAGCAGACATGATGCCTCTATACCCATAAATATTTCAGTGCATAGTTCCTATAAAGAGAACACTTTATGTGTAAGCAAAATTATCAATTGTATACAATAATCAATTATTTATTTAGAGAACAGGGCAGTTATTTTGAAGATTGTCCCTTAACTAGGGTTTCTCTGATGTTTTCTCATTATATGGTTCATGTAATATATTTATTATTATTACAGAGGATATCACAAAGGCAATGCTATGTTTCTATCAGCAAATTACATCAGAAGACACACAAGTTTGAATTTTGCCATTATGGTGATGTTAATTTTAGGTAAGCTGGATAAACAGCCAATGGGAGATCTTCATATTATTCTTAAAGCTACTCTGAAATTGTTCCAAAAAAATACAAAATCTAACTCTATATCAGTATAATTTTAAAAACAAAAATCAGAAATAAAGGCTTAAAGAAGTTTTCCAAAAAAGGGAGTGGTGTCTGAAACATGTTGAACTGCCCAACACAAACTATACTCAAACCCAAACTATACTGTAAATCTCTTGTTTAACCCTTTATTCTTCTGGTGAACTCGATATAATTTTTTTTGTAGTCCGGGCTCATCAGACTTAGCTTTCATTATATACCTATTTACACTTTTGAACCTTTTAAATGTCGTCTCTTTATTCCATCAACACAGCTCAAAGCCACCTGGGCTAATATTGCTTTAGAATCTCTACTTAACCTCCCTTAACCCAGGGACACATTCATGTGAGCAGTGCTGTCACCAATTTGGTTCATCTGTGCATCAAGTTGTTAAGAAGAAATGATAGGCCCCAAATGGAGTCACTTATGCTAAGCCCATGTCACCAAACCAATGCTTAATATCTAACCTAATTTTACTTCCAAACTTCTCCTGGGAATGTAGTCTTAACCAGTCAGTCCAGAATTTTCTGATCAGCAGTGATGAGGTAATCTGCCACATAAAACCTTTCCATTCCCCAAAAGAAGGTAAATGAAACTTCTCTTTCCTAAACCCTTCCCCCTCTGCCTATAACAGCCTTCCATCTTGTACAGCTCCTCAGAGTTCCTTTGGCTTGCTAGATGTGATGACGCATGATTCATGAATCATTGAATAAAACCAGTTATATCTTCAGATTTACTTGGTTGAACTTGGCTGAATGGATTTGCTGAGGTCAGCTGGATCTAAAATGAACTTCTGATGGCATTCAGGGACAATGAAAAACAAGCATGGTACTCTGTGAACCCTTTCGAGTTCACAGTCTTTCTTGCTATTTTTGAAGGCCATGAGCAAGTCCACTTGGTTCCGAGCTCCATTGTCTATACATTGAGCTCCTGACCTCATTGGTTTTCCGGTTCAGGGCTTAGGAAACAGTTTGAGCTGTCAGATGATTCCATCTGGAACCTGCATCCCTAACCCTTGGTTCCGTCCAAAATTCCCCAGTTGTTTGGAATCTCTTTTTCCAGTTCTGGTCCATAATCCCCATTTACTGAAGTCTGCTAGTTTAATCTATGCTGGAATTTGCTATTCGTATACATAGGCTATTTATTCTCTTGGCCAGGAAATGATAACATCTCTCAGTTACTGCTAGTCTAATTGGGATTTACATGTTTGTTTGCCCTGTTTTGTGTAGATAAAGGCTAGTTGCTAATGGGAATCTTGGGAAGGAAAAAGCCACAAAAACTGGCAGGCAAAAGTTGAACACTTAAAGGCGGTCTTAGAGTGCTTCCCAGCTAACTCCAAGACTCCCATGTGGGGATTAGTTGGTCACAGAATGGGTTAGATTGACAGCAGGCCACCCATCAACCTAAAGATAATTTGTGTGGAATGAGGTACACTGTGAAACACCACATAACCCCAACGAGGTGACACATCCTCTTAGGTATTAGTTTGGCCTGAGAGACCCAAAGGCTTAGCTAAAATGACAACAACAACAATAATAGTATTCTCAAAATTCAACAAATTATGCCCACCATCTTCTAGCATACCTGCTTAGTTTAGTTCTAAGAACTGTGTTCCTGGAAGCTATTAATATCCACAAAAATGACAAAATTTTACTAACGACAATCTAGAATTGAATGGCCATTATGGGGAATATTCCTATAAGATAGGATTGTTTACTTAAGAAGTACACTAAAAAGTAAGAGCTCCTATATCAAACAAACAGAATGGGATTCCTGTTTTAATTGGTATATATATGTTTCCAAAGGCTTCAAGATTCCAAAATAGCTTAATTTAAAAAATTCATTTGCAAAGAAAAAAGAAATTCATTGCAAAAGACTAATGGAAATTTAAAGACACAAAATCATAAACAAAAGCCTGCCAAACTATTAGTTTTACAGCTATAACAGCTCCAAGGCCAGACACCTAAAATAAAATAAAACCTGCCTCTCCAACCCCCACATCCCAGTCTCCTAGGGATCCATCCTTAAAATGTTGGCCCAGGAATCCATATCTCAGTTGTAATCAGCTGGAAAAAAGATTGTGCTCAAAAGGCTTACGCAAATTTTTCAATATCAATTCAAATGACTTCAAATATATTCTTAAAGCTGGGCCCTTATATGGGTCCCTCCCAAAGCTGACCTGACTCAGAGGGATTTTCTGATGAACTGCTGTGTTATTCTCTCAGAAGGGAAAACTAAAATTAAAAATGATGAAAAACCTTGCCAAATTCTGGTAAATACTGGAGCTACAGATGGGATCCTAGCAAAATTGGCAGAAGCAGGTTAAGGATGAGAATTCTTACCAGAGTCAACTCTCCTGGATCTCTGCTATAGTACCCAGTAGAAAGAGAAAAATAAAATATCTTTTACACCCTCTTTGAGAACACCTTTTCAGTCCAAGGGGTTGTTCAATACTGTCAGAAACGTTTTTTATTTGTTCTAGCTAAAAACTACAAAGTAACTCTGTGGTCAGAAAATTGGTCTATTACAGAGCCTGATAGGAAATTTCTTTTTTAGGCCTTCTCCCCAAGGTAAAATAAAACTATAAACTGAGAGGAAAAGAAAAACTTTCTAAAGCCGTTGTTAAAAGATTTATGGGTGGATCAACTTAGGAGGTCATTTAAGTTGCAACCCCATTCCTTGAGGAAATGAGAGGAACAGTCTTTATATTACAAATATTTACAAAACTAGAAATGCAACTCTAGAGGCAGTTCAGAATTTATCTATTGTCATTTTACCAAGGGCAAATCTTCCCCTATTTATCTTAAAAGGCTGGTAACTTACATTCTTCCTGATGTCTCTGAGATGTAAATGTTAAAATACAAACTCCAGGGAACTAATTCTTGGGGGGCGGGGAAGTCATTTGGAATTTGGACTAATGAGAAATCTTAAGTGTATAGAAGTTGTAAGGTCTCTGTGTATGTCTCTAAATATCTATCTATTATCTATCTATCTCTCTATCATATGTGCATGTGTTGTAGGTGTGTGGTATTTACCTCTGAATGGTATTGTCAAAATTAATTTGTAAAAGCATTCTATTTAATTATACATATATGTAAAATTATATATACAATACAGATATTGAATATTGATATTAATATCTATCTATAGATAGATAGATATTCAAGATTTATTTATTTATTTATTCGAGAGAGCTAGAGAAAGAGCATGAGTTGGGAGACGGGCAGAGGGAGAGATTCTCCAGTGGGCTCGGGGCTGAGAGACTGACATGGGGCTCTATCTCACAACCCAGAGATCATGACCTGAACCAAAACAAACAGTCGTGGCTCAGCCAACTGAGCCAGCCAGGCGCCCCTCTATTTAGTTAGTTTAAAGAAAATCAGAACCTTACTTATAAATTAAGTACTCAAAAAAACCTTCAAAAACGATAAAAACTAACTGAACTATTTTTCATGTTCACACAATCTGGGATAATCTTTGGCAAATAAAAGATAGTTTAAGTTTGATTTAATTAAAATAGGCATGTCTTCAGAGTCACCACCATTAACTATAATGAGGACATACAACATCCACCTAGGTTTGCGAGTCAATTAAGTTCATATTATCTCTTATAAATTTTGTCAGAAAAAGGAAAAAAAAAAAGAATAGCTTGGGATGATGGTTGGCTTTGTCTAAAGTCTCATAAAGACCTTGTAGGTGCAGAGAGCAAAATGCAGTGTCTCCTGTCAAGCAGGGGTGGGTGCTTCACATGGGTGGGTCGAGGGTGGGTGGGTGCAGGCGGTGACGCAGTTAAGGTATGGCAGCTGCGAGATACCGCTGGGACGAGCGTCCGCTGACACCTCAGAACAGATAACAGACAGGACCAGAGGAGGACTGTGGAGACCTGAAAACGATCACATCAAAAGGGGAGGATCTGGGGAGCAAACTGTCAGACTCTTCAGACATGACCCCTCTGTCTGTCTACTTAAAAAGGGCAACTGCCCCCCGAGGCTCTGGCTGGTTGATCTCCCAATAGAACCGAGATCCCTCCCTGCTTGAACATCAGAAACAGCAAGTGCTGAGAGCTGACCCAGACCAGACGGAGGTTTTATCTCAACTGCACGCCCACAGACTGACTTCCAATTTGGTTCGTTAACTTCCTACACCCTTCCATTATCTTTTTGTGTGGCTCGTTTTCTGTCCTGCTCTGTGTGCTGTATAAGAGAAGCCAGGCTTAATCACATGGTGAATCGTCATTGAGTCTGGAATCCTGAACCTGCTTTATAACTGTGGACTTAACTTTACTTTATGATTGAATAAAGCTGTCGTTGTGGAAAGACAAAACTTTTGTGTTTGTCTTCATAGTGTGCCCCTGACAGTAGGTAATCTAAACACAATTAAGAAGCTCTGTATTAAATAGATGTAAGAAGGCTAAAACGGTTTAAGTGAGCTTCCCAAATGTTTTTGATAACCTGAAACCTTTAGGTTTTGCTAAGGTAAATTTAATGATGGATGATCTTTAAACATCTAGATCATTTCAAAACAAGATAAAATATTAGAACATTAATTATTAAACATAAGCTTCCTTTTACAGAGAAATTAAAGATATTTGGGCCCATTAATCAACAGTCTTGTGCCATAGCAGAAGTTTTTACATAAAAAAATGTTTCTAGAAGTTATAGAAAGTATTTATAAATTTGCCAAGCTACAGAATGCTAATATAAAAAGCAGTTCATAATTGTTTTCTTCTTTATTGTCACTAGAAATAAAGGATTTTAGGTTAAAAATTCTAATATACAATTAAAACTACTAAAAAGTAAGAAGAGAAACATCTTCATATGTGAGAAAAATAGGGTGCACGTTTTTGGTAAAAAAGGCATGAGAAATGGAAATGCAATTTATGTTGAGAGAAAAAAATTGTAGAAGGTTTATGGAATTGGAATCTTCAAAAAGGGATTTTATGAGTGGTCAGGGCTTGCTAAAATTGGGATGAATTTAATTAAGTTATGAATTTTATATCAAAGGTAAGCTGGTGCAAATTAGAATTTGGCTTTCCCTCTGTTAAAAGGACAATGTTTTCTTGAACTATTGGTCTGCTCTTCACAAGCGATTGTAAAAAGGTTTTCTTTATCTTTTAAGTAATCTGCCTAACAAAGAAAGATTCTGTGTCTTGGCCAAATAATTTCTGCTATCTTTATCAAATCTTTGAATACTGAACCAAGCTGAGTCTTCTCTATTAAAGGAGCCAAGTATTTAATGTTGGCTCCTTTATGTTTTTAAAGAATTTATTTATTTGAGAGAGAGAATGAGCACAAGAGGTTTGGAAGGAGAGGCAGAAGGAGAAGCAGACTCCCGCTGAGCAGGGAGCCAGATATGGGGCTCTGGGGGTGGGGCTTTGTGGGGGGCTTGACGTGGG
Organism: Lutra lutra; assembly: GCF_902655055.1. Taxonomy (NCBI): domain Eukaryota; kingdom Metazoa; phylum Chordata; class Mammalia; order Carnivora; family Mustelidae; genus Lutra; species Lutra lutra. The sequence continues at coordinate 76,167,685 of NC_062279.1, read as the reverse complement.
GCTCAGTCTCAGGACCCTGAGATCATTACCAAAGTCAAACGCAGATGCTTAACTGACTGAATAACCCAGATGCCCCTGCATGTGAAATGTCACTATGGGTAAATGGATAATAAGCATTGTCTTACAATGACCTGTAATTCTATTTGACTAAGTGTTTTAAGACATATGATGTTTTCTACAAACTTCCCCCAAATCAACTTCTAAAGTCTTTTGACCTCAAACTTAGGGACTTTCCAAAGGGTCCTCGGAACACCTCAAAAGATCTGTTTTCTATCCTTATAAAAAAAACCCAGATAGGGGCACCTGGGTGGCTCAGTGGCTTAAAGCCTCTGCCTTCGGCTCGGGTCATGGTCCCAGGGTCCTGGGATTGAGCCCCACGTCGGGCTCTCTGTTCAGCAGGGAGCCTGCTTCCTCCTCTCTCTCTCTGCCTGCCTCTCTGCCTACTTGTGATCTCTGTCTGTAAAATGAATAAATAAAATCTTTAAAAAAAAAAAACCCAGATATTACACTAATCAGGTTTATTTGGTATCTTAAATTACATGAGAAGCATTGTAAAATAGGTGGTTAAAATGTTGTAAAATAGGCTAAATTTTCTTATATTTGTGTGAATACATGTTATTAATATAAATATTGCAGAAATTGTATGAAACTGACATGTCCTGGTATGTCATCACTTGTAATTCTAGTGATCATCTAAATGTCATGTGTCAGAGAAATAACCAAATTTCTTTGCCAGTTGCATTACAATGAACTCTCATTAGATTCTTAGCCATAGTCTACGGCCATACCACCCTGAACACGCCCGATCTCGTCTGATCTCGGAAGCTAAGCAAGGTCGGGCCTGGTTAGTACTTGGATGGGAGATTCTTAACCATAACTATTTTTAACTCTTTGTCATTTACAGAAAGTTATTGTTTTACCCTGATGCTTTTGTAGAAGTGTTCCTACCAATTCATCTTCAAGGAGACTCATGGAAAGGACTCTGATAACTATTCTAGAATACAGGTTTCTAATACCTTTGAGATCATAAAACTGAACTGGATGAGAATTTCCATAGCTAATGGAAAAAACTGGATTCAAGCCGAATAAATATTAATTATATGGAACTACATGAACTGAGGAGGATGATTATAACTTTTTATGACTTTTTGCTTAAAACATTGCTGGTTCTTTAATGTTTTGTTTTTCTAGACTTAAGAAAACCTCTGTTAAGCTTTAGATGACATGTAACAGTTCAATGAAAGTATACCTTTGTAAGTGAATATGAACCATTTACTTTTTCTCCCTATCCGATTCCTCCAGAATTCAGAAACTCAAGTATTCTTTTCATAGCAAAACAGTTATTTACATAAGTTCAATAAGAATCAGTTTTCCCTATAAGAGGACATAATTAGAAACATTGGTCATATTACTAAGGCTTTGACTGCAATGTCATATTTAAGAGAGGTGAACATAATAGACTCAAATATGACCAGACCAGCTTAGTTTTAAGCTAAGGTTGATTTAATTTTTTAAATATTTATTTATTTATTTATATGAGACAGAGTGTGTGAGAGAGCCTATGAGCTGGGGGAGAGGCAGAGGGTGGAAATCTCAAGTAGACTCTCCACTAAGCACAGAGCCTGTCTTGGGGCTCCATCCCAGGACCCATGAGATCATGACATGAGCTGAAACTAAGAGTCAGATGCTCAATGGACTGAGCCACCTAGGTGCCCCTAAGGCTGATTGTATATGAAGCCAATAAAATCCCACAGAAAAATTGACCTGGTACCATGCTTAAAAGGTTCTAGCATAGCAGTCTTTAAAAATGCCTATATAGTTCTTGCTGCACTTAAATAAATAATTTGGCCAAGCTGTATGCAAACTAGTTTTACCATGATTATCTTTGGTAAAAAATGGGGACAATTATAGATAGAAAAATTAGGTTTGAACCTTTGTAGATAATCAAATTCTAAGTCCTTTTAATTGTCTTTGAGGATTTATTATATATTTGTAAATTGGGCTGGATCTTAAATTCTTCTAGTTTCCTCAAATATTTGCTTATGACTCTCCAAACTAACGTTTCCAATTTTCTCCCACCCTTCTGATTTGAAATCACTAAGTACAAGACTGACCTTGCTTCTCCTTGGAAGGGACTATACCAGGTCCTCCTCACTACCCAGATGACAGCTGAACATTAGGAACTCAAGATTTAGGTACACATTTTACAGCCCTAATTAACAAGGAAGAGACGTAGTCAACATGATTGGAAACTACTTTCTCCCAAGACATCAGATCAAGACTTCAAAATTCAGCTAAACACGAAACCTTTTCTTCTTCTCTTTCTTTCCTTTACATGGTCTGGAAAGATAGTCATCATCCACACACCCAGGCTATTGTTAAAGGGATAACTTTTCAGACTGCTGGATTGTCATTGAAAAACTGATCTGTCCATGGTGCCAGAGACATCCCTGGTCTATTTCCCTGTTTCTAGTTAATCACTCCAAAGCTGGGGAACTTTGCTTCCAGGTTCTATGCAAAGAAAGGGTACAAGGCAAGGGTAAGCAGAATGAAACTGCTTGTGCGGTCTACAGTCTTTTAAATTTTACTGACCTGCATAACTGTCACTTCCAGTCTTGAGATAAATTCAGACAAGAATTACCAGGAAGAGGCATTCATGATTCAGGATTCACTTCCTTTGGCACGGTTCTACTTCCTTGGTTAGGAATAAATGTAAATGACCCATGATTAGAAATCTCTCCTTAACTCTTGAAAGTATTGCAGAATCCACTGCTAAGGTGATAGCTGCCTGACAAATAGATTCTCTGGCCAAAGTTTGTTTGTTTGTTTGTTTTTTAAAGCAAATGTTAACATTTTATTTTATCTTATTTCTATTTGAGTATGGTTGACACACAATGTTACATCAGTTTTACGTCTACATTATAATTCAACAACTCTATATGATATGCTATGATCATCACAAATGTAACTATCATCTGTTACCATATAAAGTTATTACGGTATCATTGAATATATTCCCTATACTCTACCTTTTATTCCCATAAATTTTCATTCCATAACTGGAAGCCTATACTCTCATTCCATTTCCCCCCATTTTACTCATTACCACGACCCCTTACCTCTGACAATTATCAGTTTGCTCTCTGTATTTATAGGTCTGATTTTGCTTCCAATGTTGTTCTTACCAAAAGAACAGCCCTTGGATATCTTTTAGCTGAGCAAAGCAGTGTCTGTACTGTAGCCAAAACCACCTGCTACACCTGGATTCACACTTCTGGGAAAGTTGAAACTCAGTTACATATAATCACTGAGCAAGCCACCCAGCTTAAAAAAATAACTCTTTTAGCAGGTCTTTGACTTATTTAATTTTGATTGGTTTGTGTCTTGGAGACTATGGCTCTGAACTGCATTTCAAACACTGGGAATTATCCCACTTATAATAATCATGATAATGTCTCTAATGTGTTGTATCCTCTCAAAACCTTTTCGTGCATGTTTGTAGCCACTAACCAGCAAGCAAATGATCTCCTTAAGACTGGAATATCAGAAAAGGAACAAAGAGAATGATCAGCTTAAACATTGTGAGCCTGCTATGACCTATGAACATTACAGGGATTAAGCAAAATCATCATGACCTATGGATAGTGCACAAAGAACCAAAAAAAGCTTCAAGCAGTAGCTGAAAGTGATGCCAATGCCTCAAAATTTGATCGCATCCCTAGGTTAAGTTGAGAGTCTGATCACACACAAGGGGAGAATTGTTAAAAAGGAAAAAGTGGCCAAAAATGGAGACACCTGTGCTAAGCTCATATCACCAGTCAAGACTTAATACATAACCTAATCGCAATTTCAGCCTTCTCCAGGAATATAGTCTTAACTGGTCAGTCTGGAATATTCTGGTCAGCACTAATGCCATCTAGATTCTTTCTATCTCCAAAAGGAAGACAAGCAATCAGTTCTTTCCTTCCTCCTTCCCCCTTCTGCCTGTAACAGTCTTCTGTCTTATACAGCTTTTCAGAGCTCCTTTCTAATTGCTAGGTGGGATGCTGCTTGATTCTTGAATCATTGAATAAAGCCAATTCGATGTTCAAATTTACTCAGTTGAATTTTTGTTGTTTAGGGCAGGATCTGAATCAAGTCAGGGGAAGAGCAGGCACAGGGGTATAAGAGAAGAAGATGACATCAATAAACTCTGAGTCAATTTTATATGTCAATTAGATCTCAATAAAGCTGAAATTTTTAAAAAAATAAGAAAAGAAAACTGTATTTTGGGAACAGCTGTGACCCAAGGTGGATGTGAAGGTGATACACTTGAAAAATTCCTTTCGTTTCATTTTTGTTTATTTTTAGTTCTGTCTGAAGCCAGGGCTTACATTCCTCTTTTTCTAAATTTCAGTTTACAGGCCAATGTTAAGTATTTCCATTTGTTGCCTATAATGCAATCTTGAAGTTACTAAAATTGATTTTACTCTTCCAAGAAAAAATATTTTCTTTTTTGTAAAGCAATGTGAAAGTTAAACCGAGGTCAGTCAATAGTTGAACAGTTTCATGAACCAGCCAGTTAGAATGTTACAGATGTCATCATTTCCAGTTTGGGAAAGAAGCAGTAAAAACAGATGTTTTGTGGTTTGTCTGTGAGATCAGAGAAAATTGTTTTCACACACCTTGTTGATATTTACTAATGATTGACAAAAGTTCTTACAGGAAATATTTTATTTTCCTCTAGATTCCAAATTAAAAAATATGGCAAAGCCATTCTTGCTCAATTCTCTGAATTAAATGACAATGGCAATCACTAGACTATTTACTGCATTGGGAAAAGTGAATTTGAATGGCGGAGTGAAGAAAGGGTGCTTTTGCCTGAAAGGTCCTGAAGTGTTTTTGCCAAAGCCACTCTGGTGTGCTGAGGGAGGTAGGCAAGAGCATTTCAGTGTTTCTAAGAGAGTGATTAATTCACTTTTTAGCACTTCTGCATCATACCCCAAGGTGAAAGCAGTGACCCTACTACCTCTATCTAATCTTCCCTGACATTTGAAGTACCAATTTAGATTCTGTGTTTATCACAAACAGCATAAACCAACAATGTAGTCATCTTCTTTGGGGGGTGACGAGTTTAAAACCATACTGTAATATTTCAAAGTCTTACATTGTGCTTGAATGTGATGACTTCTAGGGTAGTGATCTTCAAACTTTTTTTCTGTATGTGCACCAGTTTTGAATTTTTTTGAGATGGTCAGACAGGTGCACTACAGGAAGACACAGAGGACAGGCTGAGGAAACAGCAAAGTTTATTATCTTCACAGGCTCTGCTGACAGGAGGTGCAGCATGTCATACAGACCACGTGGGAAATCAGCCACTGGGGTGGTCAGGAGGGAGGAGCAGGAGTAACAGGAAGGTTTGGGCCAAAGTCTTTATTGGGGTTTCCGGGGGAAGACAAGGAGGACATTGTGTGCACAGTTCATATTTGGTTAATTTGAATAATTTTGGCAGATTTGGGCCTACAGGAGGGATGTCTAGTTGCCTGGCACCTGGCCATGGAATTATTAAGGTAGAAAAACATATTGCCTCCGGGGTATAATGAACCAGATAGAGAAGATCTGGTTTTGGATTGGTTGGTTTGCATATCAAAGACATGTTTCTGACTACGCCCTCTGCTACTTCTAAGAATCGACTAGCTCCTGGAAGAGCACTCTCTCCCCAGGCAGACAAGTTTGGCTTTTTTTGTTTTTAAGATGTTAAAACATCATAATATACAGAAAATTATAAATATTTATAATACAGCACATCATTAGAAATGATTTGGGGGGGGCACCTGGGTGGCTCAGTGGGTTAAGCCTCTGCCTTCGGCTCAGGTCATGATCTTAGGATCCTGGGATGGAGCCCCGCTTTGGGCTCTCTGTTCAGTGGGGAGCCTGTGTCCCCCTCTCTCTCTCTCTGCCTGCCTCTCTGCCTACTTGTGATCTCTCTCTCTGTCAAAAAATAAATAAAATATTAAAAAAAAAAAAAAGAAAAAGATTTGGGAGTATATGCCCCAAAATACATATATTCATTTACTTGCAAACCAAACCATATGCCTATACTACATTAAATATTAAGTTCATTAAAATAGAAACTAGAAAATGATGAATTTTAAGTAAAACTTAAGATAAAATAAAGCATACTATTAAATAATTCAAATTTAAAAGCAATGTAAACTTTTAAATTAATGACACAATGTTTTACTTTTACCAAATACATATCAGTTTTAATAATAACTTAGTGAGTACAATGCTCTTAAATATGCTTTATTATTTGAAAGTATTGTGTCGTTATTATGTGATACAACAAATTAAAGATGAAGTTCTAAATTAACTGTTTTTTTTACCTTTTAAATAAGGAAATTTTTAATACAAAAAGTAGCATGAATACTAAACATAAACTCCTCTATATTCTTCATTCATTTCTGTCATCATCAGTTCATAGGAATCTTGGTTTATGTATATACGCCCTGACCACTACCTTAGATTATTTTTGAAAAAAATTCCAGATATCAAACAATTCATCTGTAAATATTTCAATATGTATTTCTTGAAGATATTTTTAAATAAAATGCAACAGTATTAACAAAGAAAAACCAACAAAAAGAACTTACTATTATTTTATATCCAGTCACCATTCATATTTTTTCACTATGTTTTTACAGCCAGTTACAAGTATAGTAACACTTGATTTTAATTGCTGTGCTACCTGAAAAAGAGACATTGCAAAGCCATAATATACGTAGTATACATTATACATTTAAGGTAAATTAAATAATGAAAAATAGCAGATGTGAAAGCATATTTCAAAGAGTGTCCTTGATAGTTTTTAACAGTTTTGCCCACCTTCATAAGATTTAACTAGACCATCATTGTTTTCATCTTGCAATACATTTGGCAAAAGCCGAAAAGGAACTCTACTATGTTTAATGTCTCTGTAGTTGTATGTACTGGATGCTTCCAGTTTCTCAAATGTCCTCTTTTTTTCTGCCCTGTGCACTTTAGACTTTCCTAAGTACCTCTTCTTAGAAAGAGTCTGTACCTTACTGCCCTTTCAGCAGTGACCCACTGTTCTTATACTGGAGCACTGTTGGCATGTGGTAAGGTGTGGGGGAGGGGAAGCATTCTATAATCTTATGATTAAATCTGTCTTTTAGTGGACCTAAGACCTTGGACTACCACCTTCCCAGTGTTTTCCCTTTTACATGAGACAGAAAAGTTAGAGGCAACAAGTGAAATGCTCTTCTACCACTTGAGATAAGGCTCTGTTAAAGATTTTCCTTTAGGGGTGCTGGTTGGCTCAGTTGGTTAAGGGTCTGCCCTGGGCTCAGGTCATGATCTCAGAGTCTTGGAATCAAGTCCTCCATAAAGCTCCCTACTTAGCAGGGAGTCTGCTTCTCCTTGTCCCTTCACTTCACCCCCCACCCCAGTATGCTCTCTCTCTCTCAAAAAAATAAAGTCTTTAAAAAAAAAAAAAGATTTTCCCTTAGAGAGTAGCTCTTGGTATGGAGAATGCTCTGGGTGTTTCTCACAATGAATAGTCTTTCCTTCCCCTTTCAGAGCCACAAAGAGATTTTTCTCAGCTTTTCATTGTGAGAACAAGTTTTGGAAAAAATCGTAGGTGCTATTTCTTCAAATATTGCTATTGTCCCATTGTCTCTCTCCTCCCTGTCTGGATCTCGAATTTTACAAGTGATAGACCATTTTATTATGTCACATGTTTCTTATACTTTTTTAAAATGTATTTTCCATCTTTTTGTCTTCCGTACTTGAGTTTGGATATTTTTTTTTCCTTTTATTCTCTTTTCATTCTGTTATGTCTGGAGATTTTTCTTTTAATGTCAGATATTATTTATGAAAAATTACAGATACTTCAATCTCTAGATGATATTTCCAACAGAGAAAATTTTACTTTTTTTAATCTAAGGTGCTAGAAATTTCAGGTCACCTTAATCTAATTAGAAATTAGATTGACATGACAAATGATTCTAATTTGAGCCTTATTTTTGGTTCACTCTCAATTTCTAGGATGGAAACTTCAAGGGCCCAAGTATAAAACCTATACTATTTTTACTAGTCTTCCTCTTCTTTCCTCATAGTCCTTCAAACACAGGTTTTTGTTTTTGTTTTTGTTTTTTCTTACTGGAACTTAATGAGTTTGTCAAAACCTCTGATTAGTTTTTTTGCAGCCTCAGCAGTTACTTGGAAAGATCTTGGATGTACACTGACAGATCTTGGACTCGATTCTCTGAACTTCCATTCTCTGTGGGATCTTGCTTTCACAAATCTTTGCTATTTGGCAGCTTTCCTATGCCTTCAAATAGATTTTATTTTGCCTTATTTTATTTTTGTCTAGAACTCCTAGTTCTTAGTTAGGTTGAGAAAAACTGAAAATACTTTTTTTTTCCCTCAATAGGACCATAGAGAATAAAAACATTTATTTTGTCTCTGTATCTTGGTGATCTGAAATTTCAGTTCCATAACAAAGTTTTAAATAAGGTCTGGTCCAGAAATGGTATACATGTTTATTTCTTTGGAAGAATACTGGGATATAATTCAGCTAGCCTTTATAATATATTCTATAAAGTTTCACCAGAGTACCTGGTCAGTGTAGTGTGCACAAAACGTCTTTTTGTAGTTTTTCTTGTTAAAGACCAGTTCTGGTGGGGTGACTGGGGGGGCTCAGTTGGTTAAGTATCTGCTTTCAGCTCCGGTAGTGATCCCAGGGCCCTGGGATCCAGCCTCAAGATCCTTGCTCAGAGAAGAGCCTGCTTCTCCCTCTCCCTCTGCTGCTTCCCCTACTTGTGTTCTTTCTTTCTGCCTCTCTGTCAAATAAATACATTTTAAAAATTAAAAAAAAAAAAGAAAAAGACCAATTCTGGCTAAGGCAACAAAATTTATGGCGTGTAGGAACTACAAACTAGCCTATGGTGTTAAATACAGCTCTCCGCGTATTCTGTGGTTAAGCAAATTCTGTAGGTGACAATTTTCTCTTGAAAACTCTATAGCTAGTTTGTTCCCTTTCATGATGATGAAGACTTTGATAATGGCCTTAATGATTTTACATATTTTAGAAGTCATCTAAGGGGGAGAGTCAAGCTTCCCAAAGTTGCCTTAGTAGATTTTAAACCTTAGAAAGGATGTTTCCCCACCTTCTCTAGTGTCTTTTATGATTCCTAGACAGTGAAAATGGTCAATAAGTACTTGCTATATGTAGGAGTGAATGAATAAGTGAAAACAGAAGGCATCCTCTGGATTTTCTATATTCTCCTGAAAATAAGAAACCTTGAACTGAGCGCAATATTCTGTGTTCTCACCAACATCAAGTAGGGCAAATAAATTACTTCTCAAATTCTGGAAAATTTTTAATTGGAGGAAAATAGTAAAGACAATAATGTTAAGAATATGAGTAATGTAGTAACAGGTTATGAAAGAACTAGATTAACTATGGTTCAGGTAATTATTTGCTTTAGGGGGCTTAAAATAGTTTCCAAAGATTTGTATATCTTACATATATGCTAAATTAAGGATATAATATTTTCATTATAATTTATTCTCTCTCTGAAATCATGACAAGTTACTGCATTTATTACCTTGCCAAACTATAAATATGGGAAAATGCAAGGATGCACTAAATATGCCTACATTGGAAAAAATAGGAATTTGGGAAGCATTTAATGATTTCTAACCGTCTTTCTTCAATATGGTAAAGACATTCATTAATCAACATGGTATTATTTCTATACCAATGTGTTTTATTTATTGCATTCTATCTGCTTTTCAAACTTTCTTAAAAGTAATAAAAATAATAATGGATAAGTGAATAATGTGCACCTTTGCTAATGACATTTAGAATATCTGATGTTTTCTGTTCATTTAAATTCAGTAGAGTTTATTTATTTATTTTTATTTATTTTTATTTTTTTTTTTTAGATTTTACTTATTTATTTGTCAGAGAGAAAGAGGGAGAGAGAGCAAGCACAGGCAGACAGAATGGCAGGCAGAGGCAGAGGGAGAAGCAGGCTCCCTGATGAGCAAGGAGCCCGATGTGGGACTCGATCCCAGGATGCTGGGATCATGACCTGAGCCAAAGGCAGCTGCTTAACCAACTGAGCCACCCAGGTGTCCCCAATAGAGTTTATTTTAAAGCACTTTTTTCTTGTTTTATTATATTCAGTAGCAATCCTATGAACTGTTGAACTAGACCAGAGAAATAGAAAGTATTATAAATAGTTTTCTTTTTATTATAACAGATGGTTGTTCTATCCCCAAAAAAGAATCATCTAATCAGATATTCCCTGAACACACAGTGTTCAATGTAAACAGTTATAGTTTTGCTTATAAAGTATCATTAAAGCAGTACATTTGGCATTGTTGATGTGAGTTCTATTGGTGTCCTTTCCTATAGTTTTATATGCAGAAAAGAAATTTCAGAAGTTTATCTTGTATGTGATCAATCTATTAAATTTACAATTTAAAAACCCTGATACTTTCTTAAACATTTAATTTCATGTCAGAATCTTGTTATTCACTTGTAAGACTAGTAAATTTTAGTAACCACTTTAAAAAAAACAGATTATTTATTTGATAATATTTATATTATTATTACTCTCTCTAGAGTACATGCACATGAGCAGGAGAAGGGACAGAGAGAGAGGGAGAGAATCTTCAGGACACTCCTTGCTGATCACAGAGCCCCACATGGGGCTTGATTCCAGGATCATGAGATCATGACCTGGGCTGAAATCAAGAGTTGGTGGCTCAATGGACTGAGCCACCCAGAAGCCCCCTAAATAACTACTTTTAAGAGATCTTTGAATAATATTTAGAATTGCTTAGTTAAACATCTTCAACATTTCAAGTTACATTTGTAACTTTAATGTATATTTCCTCTTAAGTACTTTAATTGTCTTCAAATAGATCCTGCCTGATTACTTAAATAACTCTTATAAATGTAATAAATTAAATAGCTAAACAATGTAAACTTAACGTTCTCTCAGATGGCTTAACATTATCTATACAATTAGTAATATTTCAAGTTGCAAACTATCTGTCTAAATACATGATCATATTTCACACAGTCATATATTTCACATAACTGAAGTAATAAGACTCTCATTCTGATAATATAAATTCTTGTTAAAATTACTAATATATAAAGCCTTAATATTTACTTTCCTTCCAAACATAAAAATATTAATTATAAGACTCCATTTCTCCTAAATCTTTAAATTCTTAATCCATCATATTCCTGTGGTTAATAGATACATACCTATTAAAAATAAAATCTAAGCCAATTCATTCATTCACTCACTCATTCATTCATTCAACAGTTATTTCTTTCATACCTGCTATGTACCAGGCACTGCTCTAGGTACTGGGTAAATCTTAATAAAAGAGCAAGAAAAAGCAAGTTTACATTCATGAAGCTTAAATTCTTAAGGGAGAGGAAAAGAATTAATATTATAAATTTAGCTTATAATTTATAGCATGGTAAGAGTGATACAGCACTCATTATAATGGTTGTCATTAAAAAAAAACAGAAAATAACAAGTATTATTGAAAATGTGAAGAAATTGAAACCTTTGTGTTCTCTGGTGGGAATGTAAAATGGCATAGCCTCTGTGAAAAATAACATGATGGTTTTTCAAAAGATAGAAATAAAATTACTATATGACGCAGCAATTCTACTTCTAGGTATGTACTCAAAGGAATCGAAAGCCACGCCCTAAGGAGATCGTTGCACAGCCATGTTCCTCGCAGCATTATTCACAAGAGTCAAGATATGGAAGCAACTCAAGTGTCCAATGGCAGATGAATGGATAAGCAGGATGTACTATATACCCACAGTGAAATACTACTCAGTCTTAAAAAAAGAAGGAAATTTGGACATATACTACAACATGGATGAGGACATTATGCTAAATGAAATAAGCCAATCACACACACACACAAAAATTGTATGATTCCACTTACATGAGGTACTTAGTCAAAATCACAGAGACATAGAGACGCCTGAGTGGCTCAGTGGATTAAGCCGCTGCCTTCGGCTCAGGTCATGATCCCAGGGTCCTGGAATCGAGCCCCGCATCGGGCTCTCTGCTTAGTGGGGAGCCTGCTTCCCCCTCTCTTTCTGCCTGACTCTCTGCGTACTTGTGATCTCTCTCTGTCAGATAAATAAATAAAATCTTTAAAAAAAAAAAATCACAGAGACAGAAAGTAGAAGGTGGTTGCCAGAGTGTGGGAGGAGGGGGAAATGTGGAGTTATTGTTTACTGAGTATAGTTTCAGTTTGGGAAGAGAAAAAGAGCTTTGGAGACAGATGGCAATGATAGTCGCACAACATCAATGACACCTTAATGACACCCCAGTTGGGGCACCTGGGTGGCTCAGTGGGTTAAGCCTCTGCCTTCGGCTCAGGTCATGATCTCAGAGTCCTGGGATCGAGCCCCGCATCGGGCTCTCTGCTCAGCAGTGAGCCTGCTTCCTCCTCTCTCTGCCTGCCTCTCTGCCTACTTGTGATCTCTCTCTCTCTCTCTCTCTGTCGAATAAATAAATAAAAAAAAAAAAAAAAAAAAAAAAATTTAATGACACCACAGTCAAAAATGGTTAAGATAGCAAATTTATGCTTTGTGTATTTCAGCACAATAAAAAAAATTGGGGGGGGGGTGGGAGAAGGTGACACATGGGGCCTAAAGCAATTTTGAATAGGATCGCCAGAGAACTGAATTACTTAAGATCAGAGATGTGAGTAGGGTAGCAGATTTGGGTCTGCAGACATTCAAAAACTTTGGTCTCATTGTCATCTCAGCCTCTATTTTTGATCACTAGGTCACTGACTGCAAAATTCATATGGAGATCGGTCACAGCTTCCCATTCCTGTTTTCCATTCTACTCACAGAAGTATCGAAATCTTCTCCAGGCTAAAGCTTCAGAGAATTTTGCATCTGTTTAACTTTTAAGATATGTAAAGTTTTCCCTTGTGGGCGTGAAGAATTCTATCCACATATTTCAAGACCTCTAAACACTTTTGGATATTTAAAATGTTATCTGATAGACTTTCAGATATTTCACAGGTTTTATTTGATTTGTGATTACATTTATGAGATCATTCTCCCTTCAGAAACATATGATTGATTTTCTCTCTGAATGCATGAAATACAGAAGTTGCCTGGCATTGTATTAATAGATGTTTTTCCTGAGAAAATCTATTTATGGAGTTTATACTCTCAATGACAATATTGCTTAGAAAATAATACTTGAAATATATTTAAAATATTAATACTTCTGAAAAGTAATTATATTTGATTCATATAAAGAAAAGATTGAGAAATTTTACTATTTTATATTGAAGCAAAATCACAATAACAGATTTTTAACTTGATCTGGCCAATTTCATTGGCGTGAGCACTACCTGCTTCCACCAATGGAACTTGATTTGAAAAACTGCCAGGTACAAATTAACTTTATTTAATAATGAGAGTAAGCTGCCAATATTTTTAGGTGCATTTTTAAAGTCTGACAACTGATTCCCTATGTGACTTTAAGAAAAATACCAGACATACTTGATTAAAATGTGCTGACCACATTTTTAAAATGATATGATATAGAAACTAAATTGACAAAAATCTAGAGTTCACATTAAATTACTCTGTGTGCCTACGAGTCATGTCATAAGCTGATTAAACCTCAAAGTTTTAAATGGAGACATGTATTTGTGCAGTAGGCAGAACAAGATGTAAATTGCTCAAAATTTTTAGAAGAAGGAAGTTGCCGGGCCTGGAAAAGCTTTTCCTAAGACTGGAAAGAGGACCAGGAAATGTGTGTTTTGGGAATAATTCAAACAGCGAAGTGACAAGTCCTTCTGAGGGAATAACTACTTGGTGCTCTGCCCCATTGGCGCCCCCAGTCTTTCTTGAATGTGTCAGCCATGCTCCAATCTAAAGAACTCTGCCCTTGCCCCATCTGGAAAGGACTTTCCTTTGTTTTTTAAATGTCATGTCGATTTTTTTGTTCTAATGTAATGTTTTCAGTGAAACTTTCTGTGGCAGACTGTATTTTTTCCAAAATGACACAGCAATATTTCCAGTCCCACAAGCTTTTCCAGAACTTTGCCTCTCTCCAGTGAAGAGGCGGAATCTATCTCCCACTTTCCTGAAACTGGGCATGCCTTAGTAACTATCTCAATAAATAGAACAAAGCAAAATTGGCACTGTGTGACTTTGAAGCTAGGCTACCAAGGATTTCTGCTTGGCTCTTTCTCTCTTTTGGGACTTTCTCTCTTTTGGAATGCAGCTACTATTTTGTGAGGCAGCCCAAGCCATGAGGAGAGGACTTATCGTGTGTAAATTTCAGCATTAACTGCCAATATTTGAATGAGCAAGACTTTAGGTGATTCTAGCCCTTAGCCTGCAAGTATTCCAACTGAGACATTGTGGAACAGAGACGAGCTATCCCTGCCACACCCTATTCAAATTCTTGATTCACAAATCCTTAAGATAATAAGTAGTAGTTTCATACCACAGGTTTTGGGGTAATTTGTTATGTAGAGATAACTGTCAGTTATCAGTAGGTTACATACGGTCTGAGGTAACTATTTATTATGGAGTTTCTGTCTATGTGAATCATTCAATTAAAAAATATGATAGAAAGTCATGAGCCCATGAGAAGTACAGAGATTTATCCAGGAAGAGTTTGCTCGCTGTCCAATCAGTGTGCATTTAAAATTTCTTAGTCCAATGTCTGAACCATGTTAAAGTCACATCAAGTTAGCAGGTCAGCACTAGCCTGGTATTCCAATCTCTCAGAATCCCAAGAAAGAAATACCGCACCAGACAATAGAAGTGATCTATTACTTATCAGGCTATTCTCTTGCAACTGCGGTCTATCACTGGGACTCTGAAATGATCTAAGAGACATAAGTCCCAAATATGTTTGAAACATATTTTGACTTCATGTATATGGTAGGAAGTCAGAGAATAGCTTAAGAGGAGAAAGTGGAACCAAGCTCAAGCCCCTTGATGGTATGCATATGGCAATCCCAAGCACTAGAATGGGACTTTGAAGGTTTCAAGGAGATTCAGGCACTGGAACTGGTACAGGGGCTCTGCTAGTCACGCTCTAAGTCCCACACAGAGAATTAGAACACCTTCTGTAGCCTCCTTATTTTAAATTTCTCCCTAGACTCCTAGCCCTCCTTATCTTTTCTCTGCTTCATTTTTCTATGTAGAACCTAAAACCATTTGACACATAAGATATTCATCTTTTCAGAAAAAAAAAATAATGTCTGTTCGCTCCTTCTAAAATGTGAGTTCCAAGAAGTTAGTCATTTTGTCTGTTTGTTCACACTTGTATCCCAGTCATGTCTAGAACATGGCACATATGCAGTAATAGCAGGTAGTGATATCTGTAGGAAGAAAATAAGAAAAAGTAAGAGCAGAGAGAAAAATTGGGGTAGAGTGCTACTTTATATAAGGTAGTCAGGAAAGTTGTCTCTGATGATAGGACTTTTGAGAAGAAGGATGAATGAAAGGAAGCAGAGACCGAAGATGTTGGGGGAAGAGCATTCTAGGCAGAGGGAGTAAAATTATAAAGACCCTGAAGTGCTCGGTGTGCTTGGTGTGTTTAAGGAATAGATGAAGGTGACTGTGATTAGAGAAATGGAGGACAGTGAAAGGAAATGAAGTTGTAAGATCATCAGGATCCAGAAAATAAAGAGCTTTCAAAACCAATCTAAGAAATTTGTATTTTACAGTGATTCAGTTCCATTGGAGGACCGTGAGCAAGAGGTAGAATGATCAATGGAAAGTGAGTGAGCAGGTAATGAGAAGACTGGCCCAACTAGAAATAAGAGGACTTTTTAGGGAGGATGTAATGGAAACACAAATGTGGGCAAAGCAGTTATTTTTAGGAATGGCTGGGACGCCTGAGTGGCTCAGTCGGTTAAGCATCTGCCTTAGGTTCAGGTCATGATCCGAGGGTTCTGGGATTGAGCTCCACATTGGGTTCCTTGTTCAGCGAGGAGCATGCCTCTCCCTCTGCCTGCCACTCCCCTCCCCCTGCTTGTAAGCTCTCTCTCTCTCTCTCTGACAAATAAATAAGTAAAATCTTTTAAAAAATAATAAAATTAATTAATTAATTAATGTTTGGGAAAGAAAATCTTTCAATGAGCATTTATCAATTACAGTGTGTTTACTTATAGTATGCTGGGTATTAGAGATATAGAAGATAATAAAACACAATCAGAGAACTCACATTCAGTGGAAGAAAAAAACCCAAATTAAATAATAAGACCTTGTGCTCCTACAACAGTCATCACACATGATTGTAATTTCACTGACTATTTTTCTCAGTGGAGTAAGAGGAGCCCTAGGTAAAGGACCTAGCCCACTTCATCTTTCTTTCTTGTCTGTCTTTTTTATTATCTCCAGCTCTGAATACAAGGACTATGACATAATGGACACTATATATGTACTTTATATATGAATGAATATCAAATATCAAAGCAATGATGAAGATTTGTATGGGTAGTATGAGAACCTGAGGGGAAGGGACACCAAATAAGATTTACTAGAGATGGTGTTGAGCTGGTAGGAAGTAGGTTTGGCATTCCAGGAAAATAGGGCTGCCGAGAAAATTCTGAGAACAATTGGTTTGAGGTTCTAGAGTATGAATGGAGATGAGGCAACATAAATAAATAGGCATGTATCATATCAAGGTTGAACTTGTGAGCCCCCATAAGATCTATTCTACGGATGATGAGGAAACAGTTTCAGAAAAGGACTGGCATGTTCAGGCTGATGTGGTATAGCACTGATTTGGAGGATAGATGTGACGTGGATTGTGCCATCTTTAAGAAAGTCAGTCACTGGTTGCTTTGACTGAGAAGTGATAAAATGTTTTGTTGTCTGTTCATTTGGAGTTTTGGAGTGGAGGCAGACCAGAAGGCTGACATAGTGACCTCCGTTATTGCCTACTCCCCCTCTAATTTTTATACTTATATTGGAGCCATTTGACTCCCACCTGCAGTCTTGCCCTTGCCCAGGGACTTGGGATTAAATCTGTCTACAGTCAGAGGTTATTAGGAAGGGAGATCTGAAAGACCAAGAGACTAAAATCCAGGTCAGCCCTATTGCTCCTCTCATTCTGGTTTCACACCTTAAATTTAGTCATCTGGCTTTTGCGTTGTTTTTAAAATCAAGATTAAAGCTCTCCCATATGTCCACCAGGACTGGGGCCATGTCTTATTATTACTTATTGCCTTGATTGCAAAGCTACCCGTGGTCTGTATAATATTTCTATGTGAATTAGGAAAAGATATCTTCTCTGAAACAGCCAGAACTTAAGACTTACAGGATTAGAAGTTAGTCTTACTGACTGCCTTGTGGGATACTTCTGTGCTGTTCACAAATTGTGCAACTGTACATGTTGGTCCAGCCTGAATCCTGTGTTTTGTCACTGAACCTCAGCCTCATGACCTTCATCTTGTTACCAAGCCTCTACTACCGCATTGGCCACTTGCCTGGATCTTTACCCATCATCTTCCCCCTGAAACCCAGCTGAGTAACTTCTGTCTGCTAAGATAGTATAGGATTTGAGGGGGACAAAATGGTTCTAATTATTATTTTCATTTTGGAGGAATATTTTTAGTTTTTTCAATTAGGCTTAGAAAATATTATTAAGAATTCAAATTACCTATCTTTCTTTTGTAAATTATTTACTCATGTTATTAGAAAATTAATATTTGGTTTTATTGTATAGTTAATTTTCTTATCTATGATTGGATAAAATGTCTACTATTATATTTTTTAGTGCTGTCTATACTACAAATCAGTATTCTTATATTATATAGATCTATATTCTATTCGATTGTCTATATGTGTATTGTTACACCAATGCAACATTGTGTTAATTACTTTAGCTTTAAAATATATATTTATATATATATGTGTATGTGTATTTTATTCTTTATTTTTTAATTTTTTAAATATTTTATTTATTTATTCAAAGGAGATAGAGAGACTGAGGGAGCAGGAGTGGGAAGAGAGGAAGAAGCAGGCTCCCTGCTGAGCAGGGAGCCCTATGTGGGTCTCCATCCCAGGACTTAGGATCAGAACGCAAGCCAAAGGCAGATGCTTAACTGACTGAGCCACCCAGGTGCCCCTATATTATTCTTTATTTGTGCTATTTTTTGTTGGTTTGAAACTCTACTAGTTTGATTTTTTTTTTTATGGCTACAAAATATTTCTTTTAGGTAATGTTTATATGATACATCTTTTTCAATCCTCCTTTCCTTTTTTTATATCCTCATATTTTATGTAAATCTCTTATAAGTAGTGTATAGTTAGCTTTGTTATTGACCAATATAATAATCTTCATCTTTTAATTGGAGAAATTATTTCACTTTTATTTCATTAATAATTGATATGGTTTGGATTTAAGTCTATCACTCTGCTACTTGTTAAGTATTTATCTGTTTGCTTTGCATTCCCTTTCTCTCATTTTGGTCACTCAGTTGATTTAAGTTAAGTTATCTCAGCAAGATCCCTTCAGTAAGAAACAAATATCTTCAGAAATAGAGAATTTTAACAAATATAAATTCATACTTAAATGAAACCAGATGTAAAAGGAACAGTCAGAGTCTAAGGAGGTCGGAATTGGACAAACAACGGGTAGGCAGCTTTTAAGAAGACACACTAAGTCTACTGAATCCCTGTATTAGAAGGGCCTACATGATAGCTACAGAAGTGTCCAAGGATCAAGAGTGTGGTGAGTTGTTTTTGATTAATTGCTATAGTCATCACGTATCTGTATTAGTCACTCTTATTTGCACATAAAACAACCTCATGGTATATCATATACCAAGAACTATTTATTCTCAGCCTTGAGACCATGTGGATCAGCCTCTATAGGCTTGGTTTCAATCAACTGATGTTCATTTTGAGGAGTAGTGGCTACTTTGAGAGAGGTCAGAAGCACTCACTGAATATGTGTAAATAGACAATGTCATTTTAGATCCAAATTTGAACTGGTACATGCTCACTTCCACCCATATACCATTGACTAAAATGAGTCACCTGAAGAGGGTCAACATCAAAAGTACAGGGAAGTATCCACCTTCTAAGGAGGTATGAGGTTAAGAAAAAAATATTTGTCAAACGAAAGTTTAATCCATCTCAGTGTCTAGCTAGAAAATGCTTTTAAAGCACCCCTCATTTTTTTCTGTACTTTTTGCTCATGTAGCAAAAAATGTCATCTTTGACCTTCTGTGCCTTTTATTTTGGTCTCCATTAATCTTTAAATGAAATCTGGGAAGCAGCTGGGTCTTTTTTTTTTTTTTTTAATAAAGTCAGCTTGCGATAGCCTACTATATATTTTAGAACTTGAAAAAAATTCATATAAAATATTTGGCTCCTCTCCTCCTCCCACAACAGGGATTTCTGTAGTGCTCTTCAGATGCAATAAACATCTATTTTGGTAGGCAATTTCAGCTCAGTTCCATCAAATGAAATAGTCTGTTCCTGGGCTTTAGCATATTTGTAATTACAGTCTGAAATACCGTTTTGATATTGGTTCATATAGTGGGATTAGAATAGTAGACATTCATAACATACACAGAGAATAATGCTTTAATCATTTTATTATTTTTAATATCAGATAAAAATAACAAATTCTCAATATATTAGAAATATTATATAGAGAATAAGATGAAGGTACTTGCAAGAATGAACTCACATAAATCGTACTGCTTGCCAAATATAAATCACATAAATATGAGTTTTTCACACACAAGAGATACACAAATTAAAGATAAGTAAGAGCAAGATACATATCCAAAAAAAGCATAAATAGAGCAAATACCTGCAATCTACTGAATATATGTAGCAAAACCAAAAGTATCGGGGAAGGTGGCAGAATATGGGAGCAACTCTTATCGGTGATGGGGGTGTCATCATTACCTAATATTCTCATATTGAAAAGATATGCAGATCAAGGGAATTCATCATAGGCACTCCAAAAGGAATAAAAGAACTGCAAAAAGCGATTTATGGTAATACAGAAAATGGCATATTTTTAGAAACTCTGTGAAAAGGTAAAACAATCTCAATGAGAGTTTTAATAGGTTTGCTTGACACGGAATGGCAAAGCACCAGTGATGCTGGAAAGGCAGGCAGTAAAGATAGAGCACAACTGAACCCTGGCAGAAGATAAAGTAAAAAAGAAATGAGGGACTTGGAAAAAAAAAAAAAAAAGAAGGAAAGAAAAACAAAGGAGGGGTTGGGAAGAAGGAAAGAAAGAAGGAAAGGCAGACAGGCAGGCAGGCAAGAAGGAAGGAGGGAAGGATGGATGAAGAAAAGAAGGAAGAGAAAATCATCCAGGGCAATTGCCAGTTTTAACTCTCAAGTGTTCCTATAGGTGTATGCATTGTTATTGTTTTTATTCTATAAGAATTTTTCTTTTTTGCTCTAAAAAAAATGCCCTAAAAATATATCCAAAATTTTTATGTGCTGCACTGGAAGTTTTCTTTGAACATTTAAACTCTTTATTGCCAGAAATAAAAGTCTATTTTTATGAAAATCTTTACCAAGTCTTCAGCAGAAATGAGGCTCTTACATTACCATACAGTTTCCCAAATCTTTTTGTGGCTGCTGTTCTGAGATGCTCAGTTTCTGTAAATCAAAGTCTTTTATTTCAAGATAATTTACATACATAAATTTGTAAAATATAATGTATTACAAAAAATTCTAGAAATTGCTTTCTTGTTCACCATTTCTATAGCAGCATCCATTTTTTGAATGAGGAAGATGCAATCCCTGAGCAGCCTAGACTGTGGGGATAATCTATAGGGAACAACACAAGAGATTTGGGGCAGACTATTATTTGGTTGATATTCAAATTTTTTCCCTCCTGTTTACTTTTGAATACCAAATTTATGAAGGACAAACACGAAAGGTACAAAGCATAGCTCATACTCACTGGTGCCTTAATATCAGAATATGGGGGTCAGTGAGCTTTCTTCTTACTGTTACCATCTTTTTTCAAAAACCATACTTCTTTGAAGGTTATCCATTTTGATTTACCACCTACTAACTTTCTTCATTTCTGTCATAAACCGTTTTCTGGGTCATTCTCCAATTATAGAAGACTTGAAATCTTAAACTTTTATACAGATCATCCTCAGAGTAAATGAATTGGCCTCTCAGTTCTTTGCTCTCATCCTTGATTTTCTTCCTCTGCTCTCATCTTTGTCACCCATTCCCATCATTCTGCCCTACCTTGAGACTTTTATGACAAGGACCTGCACCATCACAGAAATTTCTGTTCCAAATAGCCCACACTCTGACCTGTTCATCTAGCTTTGGTAGCTTTTACCAGTTCAATTACTTCAAAAATCAAATCTGCTCCAATTCTTTCCTCTCAGCCAATGTACATTTTTAATATCACTATTCCCTCCTTTTTTCAATTTCTTCTTTACTTATTGACCATGGTCATCATATCACTTCAATGCAAACACCCCCAAATCATTTGTGTTCTCTCTGTTACATACACTAGAAAAAAATCCCATCATTTGTTGAATTCAGCTATCTACCTTTGCTCATTATAGAAGAAAAGAATATTTACTCACATAACTTGTGATTAAATATGCTCTAAAAATAGTGAAGGAAGCCTTCAAACAGGCATTCAAAAGTGCCCATTGATCTTACTATGTTTGGCTAGAAAGGTTCACTTTCACTCTTTCTGCAATGACTATTTTATACCTTCTCTCTTCAAATTCCTGATATCCCTTTCTTCACACACTTGAGCTATGTTTTATTTTATTGTAAAAATACTCAAAACCAAACATAATCAGTATATTAATAAAGCTGCATCCATCCATATTCATATTGTCTATATCTTCCTTCTTGCCACAAGAGAGTGAGTGTTTTTATTTCCCCAGACATGTCAACCCTACCATGATGCTCTGTGTCCTGTCTCCACTTCCTTTCCTTCTTTCTCCTAAAGCAATTTCTTCCTAATGACTGGATCCTTTGAATTTTCTCTAGCACATTTCTTCTACCTTAACATTAATTACCTTTCCTGGCTCCACATTCTTTTCTGCCTTCCATCCTGTCTGTTTGCCCTTAACTTTGTATATTTTTATTTCCTTCTTTCCCGATTATTCATGAAGCTACTCAAATCAAGATTCTATTCCCATCAAATTTACTGATATTGTTTTTACAAAATTCTCAAATAGTTTTCCAGTTACTAAATTCAATAGACTATTCATTAATCATCTTGCTTGGGCTCTCAGCAGTGTTGGAAATCATTGACCACTCTTAGCTCCTTGAAATAATTTATTTTCTGCATCAAACAGAACTGCAACAAAGCTATCTTTTGTTTTCTACTTCACAGGCAGACTCAAGATCCTTTACAGATTTCAACTTTTCTAACAAACCTCTAATATTGGAGTTCTCAAAGCTGAAACTTGATCCTAGTTCTCATCTCTAAATACCCTCTTTCTTTAAGTGGTATCTAGTTGCATAGCTTTAAAAACATATTAACACAGGGAGGAGGCAAGATGGCAGAGAAGTAGCAGGCTGAGACTACTTCAGGTAGCGGGAGATCAGCTAAATAGCTCATCTAAAGATTGCAAACACCTACAAATCCAACGGGAGATTGAAGAGAAGAAGAACAGCAATTCTAGAAACAGAAAATCAACCACTATCTGAAAAGTAGGACTGGCGGAGAAGTGAATCCAAAGCGAGTGGAAGATAGACCGTGGGGGGGAGGGGCCGGCTCCCGGCGAGCGGTGGAACAGCGGAGCACAAAATCAGGACTTTTAAAAGTCTGTTCCGCTGAGGGACATCGCTCCAGAGGCTTAACTGGGGTGAAACCCAGGCGGGGTCAGCGCGGCCTCAGGTCCCACAGGGTCACAGAAGGATCGGGGGTGTCTGAGTGTCGCAGAGCTTACTGGTATTAGAAGGGGGAAGCCGGCTACAGATACAGAGCCGAGGAGTGAGCTCTAAACTCGGGGTTACCTTGAACCAGTCGCAGGCTCGGTCAGCTCAGAGCGCGGCCGGAGGCCAGGGTGACGGGAGTAATTGGGCGCTGTTCTCTGAGGGCGCACTGAGGAGTGGGGCCGCGGGCTCTCGGCTCCTCCGGGCCGAGGACCGGGAGGCCGCCATCTTCATTCCCATCTTCCAGAACTCTACGGAAAGCGCTCAGGGAACAAAAGCTCCCGAAAGCAAACCCAGCAAACCCAAGCAGATTACTCAGCCCGGCCCCGGGTAAGGGCGGTGCAACTCCGCCTGGGGCAAAGACGCTTGAGAATCACTACAACAGGCCCCTCCCCCAGAAGATCAACGAGAAACCCAGCCAGGACCAAGTTCACCTACCAAGGAGTGCAGTTTCAATACCAAGGAGAGCGGCGGAATTCCAGAGGAGAAGAAAGCAAAGCATGGAACTCATGGCTTTCTCCCCATGATTCCTTAGCCTTGCAGTTAATTTAATTTTTTTTCTCTTTTTCAATTTTTTTTCTCTTCTTCTGCTAATTTTTTTAACTTTTACCGTTTTCTTATTTAACATTTTTTAAATAGTTTATCTAATATATCTATATATTTTTTTCCTTTTTATATTTTTTATCGGCTTTCTTTTTTTAATAGTTTCTTTTTTTTTTCTTTCTTTTTTTTTTTTTATCCCCTTTCTCCCCACTCACGATTTGGGATCTCTTCTGATTTGGCTAAAGCATATTTTCCTGGGGTTGTTGCCACCGTTTTAGTATTTTACTTGCTCCTTCATATACTCTTATCTGGACAAAATGACAAGGTGGAAAAATTCACAACAAAAAAAAAGAACAAGAAGCAGTACCAAAGGCTAGGGACCTAATCAATACAGACATTGGTAATATGTCTGATATAGAGTTCAGAATGATGATTGTCAAGGTTCTAGCCGGGCTTGAAAAAGGCATGGAAGATATTAAAGCAACCCTCTTGGGAGATATAAAAGCCCTTTCTGGAGAAATAAAAGAACTAAAATCTAACCAAGTTGAAAAAGCTATTAATGAGGTGCAATCAAAAATGGAGGCTCTCACTGCTAGGATAAATGAGGCATTAGAAAGAATTAGCGATATAGAAGACCAAATGACAGAGAATAAAGAAGCTGAGCAAAAGAGGGACAAACAGCTACTGGACCACGAGGGGGAGAATTCGAGAGATAAGTGACACCATAAGATGAAACAACATTAGAATAATTGGGATTCCAGAAGAAGAGGAAACAGAGAGGGGAGCAGAAGGTATGTTGGAGAGAATTATTGGAGAGAATTTCCCCATTATGGCAAAGGGAACAAGCATCAAAATCCAGGAGGTTCAGAGAACCCCCCTCAAAATCAATAAGAATAGGTCCACACCCCGTCACCAAATAGTAAAATTTATAAGTCTTAGTGACAAAGAAAAGATCCTGAAAGCAACCCGGGAAAAGAAGTCTGTAACGTACAATGGTAAAAATATTAGATTGGCAGCAGACTTATCCACAGAGACCTGGCAGGCCAGAAAGAGCTGGCATGATATATTCAGAGTACTAAATGAGAAAAACATGCAGCCAAGAATACTAGATCCAGCTAGGCTATCATTGAAAATAGAAGGAGAGATTAAAAGCTTCCAGGACAAACAAAAACTGAAAGAATTTGCAAATACCAAGCCAGCTCTACAGGAAATATTGAAAGGGGTCCTCTAAGCAAAGAGAGACCCTAAAAGTAGTAGATCAGAAAGAAACAGAGACAATATACAATAACAGTCACCTTACAGGCAATACAATGGCACTAAATTCATATCTCTCAATACTTACCCTGAATGTTAATGGGCTAAATGCCCCAATCAAAAGACACAGGGTATCAGAATGGATAAAAAAACAAAAACCATCTATATGTTGCCTACAAGAAACTCATCTTACACCCGAAGACACCTCGAGATTTAAAGTGAGGGGGTGGAAAAGAATTTACCATGCTAATGGACATCAGAAGAAAGCAGGAGTGGCAATCCTTATATCAGATCAATTAGATTTTAAGCCAAAGACTATAATAAGAGATGAGGAAGGACACTCTATCATACTCAAAGGAACTGTCCAACAAGAAGATCTAACAATTTTAAATATCTATGCCCCTAACGTGGGAGCAGCCAACTATATAAACCAATTAATAACAAAATCAAAGAAACACATCGACAAGAATACAATAATAGTAGGGGATTTTAACACTCCCCTCACTGAAATGGACAGATCATCCAAGCAAAAGATCAACAAGGAAATAAAGGCCTTAAATGACACACTGGACCAGATGGACATCCCAGATATATTCAGAACTTTTCATCCCAAAGCAACAGAATACACATTCTTCTCTAGTGCACATGGAACATTCTCCAGAATAGATCACATTCTTGGTCCTAAATCAAGTCTCAACTGGTATCAAAAGATTGGGAACATTCCCTACATATTTTCAGACCACAATGCTCTGAAGCTAGAACTCAATAACAAGAGGAAATTTGGAAAGAACCCAAATACATGGAGACTAAACAGCATCCTTCTAAAGAATGAATGGGTCAACCAGTAAATTAAAGAAGAATTGAAAAAATTTATGGAAACAAATGATAATGAAAACACAACGGTTCAGAATCTGTGGGACACAACAAAGGCAGTCCTGAGAGGAAAATATATAGCGGTACAAGCCTTTCTCAAGAAACAAGAAAGGTCTCAGGTACACAACCTAACCCTACACCTAAAGGAGCTGGAGAAAGAACAAGAAAGAAACCCTAAACCCAGCAGGAGAAGAGAAATCATAAAGATCAGAGCAGAAATCAATGAAATAGAAACCAAAAAAACAATAGAACAAATCAACCAAACTAGGAGCTGGTTCTTTGAAAGAATTAATAAGATTGATAAACCCCTGGCCAGACTTATCAAAAAGAAAAGAGAGAGGACCCCATTAAATAAAATCATGAATGAAAGAGGAGAGATCACAACGAACACCAAAGAAATACAGACAATTATAAGAACATACTATGAGCAACTCTATGCCAACAAATTTGACAATCTGGAAGAAATGGATGCATTCCTAGAGACATATAAACTACCACAACTGAACCAGGAAAAAATGGAAAGCCTGAACAGACCCATAACCAGTAAAGAGATTGAAACAGTCATCAAAAATCTCCAAACAAACAAAAGCCCAGGGCCAGATGGCTTCCCGGGGGAATTCTACCAAACATTTAAAGAAGAAATAATTCCTATTCTCCTGAAACTGTTCCAAAAAATAGAAATAGAAGGAAAACTTCCAAATTCATTTTATGAGGCCAGCATCACCTTGATCCCAAAACCAGACAAGGATCCCATCAAAAAAGAGAACTACAGACCAATATCCTTGATGAACACAGAAGCAAAAATTCTCGCCAAAATACTAGCCAATAGGATTCAACAGTACATTAAAAGGATTATTCACCACGACCAAGTGGGATTTATTCCAGGGTTGCAAGGCTGGTTCAACATCCGCAAATCAATCAATGTGATACAACACATTAATAAAAGAAAGAACAAGAACCATATGATACTCTCCATAGATGCTGAAAAAGCATTTGACAAAGTACAGCATCCCTTCCTGATCAAAACTCTTCAAAGTGTAGGGATAGACGGCACATACCTCAATATTATCAAAGCCATCTATGAAAAACCCACCGCAAATATCATTCTCCATGGAGAAAAACTGAAAGCTTTTCCGCTAAGGTCAGGAACACGGCAGGGATGTCCGTTATCACCACTGCTATTCAACATAGTACTAGAAGTCCTAGCCTCAGCAATCAGACAACAAAAGGAAATTAAAGGCATCCAAATCAGCAAAGAAGAAGTCAAACTATCTTCTTCGCAGATGATATGATACTATATGTGGAAAACCCAAAAGACTCCACTCCAAAACTGCTAGAACTTGTACAGGAATTCAGTAAAGTGTCAGGATATAAAATCAATGCACAGGAATCAGTTGCATTTCTCTACACCAACAACAAGACAGAAGAAAGAGAAATTAAGGAGTCCATCCCATTTACAATTGCACCCAAAACTATAAGACACCTAGGAATAAACCTAACCAAAGAGACTAAGAATCTATACTCAGAAAACTATAAAGTACTCATGAAAGAAATTGAGGAAGACACAAAGAAATGGAAAAATGTTCCATGCTCCTGGATTGGAAGAATAAATATTGTGAAAATGTCTATGCTACCTAAAGCAATCTACACATTTAATGCAATTCCTATCAAAGTACCATCCATTTTTTTCAAAGAAATGGAACAAATAATCCTAAAATTTATATGGAACCAGAAAAGACCTCGAATAGCCAAAGGAATATTGAAAAAGAAAGCCAAAGTTGGTGGCATCACAATTCCGGACTTCAAGCTCTATTACAAAGCTGTCATCATCAAGACAGCATGGTACTGGCACAAAAACAGACACATAGATCAATGGAACCGAATAGAGAGCCCAGAAATAGACCCTCAACTCTATGGTCAACTCATCTTTGACCAAACAGGAAAGAATGTCCAATGGAAAAAAGACAGCCTCTTCAATAAATGGTGTTGGGAAAATTGGACAGCCACATGCAGAAAAATGAAATTGGATCATTTCCTTACACCACACACGAAAATAGACTCAAAATGGATGAAGGATCTCAATGTGAGAAAGGAATCCATCAAAATCCTTGAGGAGAACACAGGCAGCAACCTCTTCGACCTCAGCCGCAGCAACATCTTCCTAGGAACATCGCCAAAGGCAAGGGAAGCAAGGGCAAAAATGAACTACTGGGATTTTATCAAGATCAAAAGCTTTTGCACAGCAAAGGAAACAGTGAGCAAAACCAAAAGACAACTGACAGAATGGGAGAAGATATTTGCAAATGACATATCAGATAAAGGGCTAGTGTCCAAAATCTATAAAGAACTTAGCAAACTCAACACCCAAAGAACAAATAATCCAATCAAGAAATGGGCAGAGGACATGAACAGACATTTCTGCAAAGAAGACATCCAGATGGCCAACAGACACATGAAAAAGTGCTCCACATCACTCGGCATCAGGGAAATACAGATCAAAACCACAATGAGATATCACCTCACACCAGTCAGAATGGCTAAAATTAACAAGTCAGGAAATGACAGATGCTGGCGAGGATGCAGTGAAAGGGGAACCCTCCTACACTGTTGGTGGGAATGCAAGCTGGTGCAACCACTCTGGAAAACAGCATGGAGGTTCCTCAAAATGTTGAAAATAGAACTACCCTATGACCCAGCAATTGCACTGCTGGGTATTTACCCCAAAGATACAAACGTAGTGGTCTGAAGGGGCACGTGCACCCGAATGTTTATAGCAGCAATGTCTACAATAGCCAAACTATGGAAAGAACCTAGATGTCCATCAACAGACGAATGGATAAAGAAGATGTGGTATATATACACAATGGAATACTATGCAGCCATCAAAAGAAATGAAATCTTGCCATTTGCAACGACGTGGATAGAACTAGAGGGTATCATGCTTAGCGAAATAAGTCAATTAGAGAAAGACAACTATCATATGATCTCCCTGATATGAGGGAGAGGAGATGCAACATGGGGGGTTAAGGGGGTAGGAGAAGAATAAATGAAACAAGATGGGATTGGGAGGGAGACAAACCATAAGTGACTCTTAATCTCACAATACAAACTGAGGGTTGATGTGGGGAGGGGGGTTGGGAGAGGGGGGGTGGGGTTATGGATATTGGGGAGGGTATGTGCTATGGTGAGTGCTGTGAAGTGTGTAAACCTAGCGATTCGCAGACCTGTACCCCTGGTGATAAAAATATATGTTTATAAAAATAAAATTAAAAAAATAAAAATAAAAAAATAAAAATAAAAACAACAACAACAATAAAACATATTAACACGTAATATCAACTTCTATATTTAGATATCTTCTCCCCAACCTGTCCTCTGAACTCTAGACTCCTATCTAACTGCCCACCTGGGATCTCCACTATGTAATGTATTAGTTGTTATAACACTAGTTATTATATACATATATTTTATACATTATATATATATAACAACATTAGTTGTTACAACACATGAAAACATACAAAGTTTTCAAATTTTAGTGGCTTAATATAATAACACAAAATTTATTTCTCACCCATTCACATAAACAGTGCAGTTTGGAGGGTTCCTAAAGCATCCTTCCTCCTGGTAATGAAGTAGGACCCAGATTCCTTCTTTATTATGTTTCTGCCCTTGTCCTTAGATTCAGAAGGGCTGAAGACATTCTTCATGCAGTTGAAAGCATATGCAGATGAACTAAGATGATATTTTCTGTCCGGAATGACACACAAGCCATTCCCTTTTATTCTACCGGGAAGAACTAATCACATGGACTCTTGTGGATGCAATGTGAGCTGGGAAATAATATCTCTAGTTGAAAAGCTGCTCACCATCAATGATAACAGTGAGCTAAGGGGAGTGTGAATCTTTGATATACAGTTAATCATCTCTACCACAATCTGTTTTTTTTTTTGACACCAAATAAGCAACCAAACCTTTTTTCTCCTACTAAAAAAAAAATAAAATAAATAAAATTAAAAAAAATACAATGGACCTTTGAACAACAGGGGTTTAAACTGCATAGGTTGACTTATTTATGGATTATTTTTGATAAATACTGTACAGCTGTGTAAATGTGTTTTCTCTTCCTAATGATTTTCCTGACATTCTCTTTTCTCTAGCTTACTTTATTGTGAGAATACATATATAATACATATCACATACAAAATACGTGTTAATCGACTGCTAACGTTAGTGGTAAAGTTTTTGTCAACAGTAGACTCTTAGTAGCTAATTTTTTTGGTGTGTTAAAAGTTATATGTGGATTTTCAACTACAGGATATCAACACCCCCACCCCTGTCTTGCCCAAGGGTCAACTGTATAAGCATCTTATCTTTGAGGGATGAAACCAAAAGTTTCAAACAGCTGCCACATCCAGCTAAGAATTCAGTATCTCTGGGTGATGAATGATTCTCGCCAGCAGGGGTGGATATGGTTCCTTGCACTCTGGCAACACATGAACTAAAAAAGGAAGATTCTCTGTCTATTTAATCCTCCACCCTGACAACATCCAAAACATAGTGCTGCGGCAGGGACCAAACCAAACCAAACCAAACATAAAAACCCAAAAATCAAACAAACAAACAAAAAACAATAAAACCTCACATTCTGAAAACAGAAGTATCTGGGAAAGCTTCTTTACACCAACCAAAGGAGAACTGTTTTCCTCTACTGTGCACACAACTTTACTCCTGGTCACCAAATATGTGGGGTTTTTTCCCCCATACTGACCAATTTTCTGACACCAGCTCAGGGTCCCACAATTTAATTCAGTTCTGACACTATCTCTCTGGAGGTCCCACAGATAAAGGATTCAGTTCCACAAGAGTGCCCCAACTTTAGATGCCAATTGAGAGTTCTAGATCATTTGTTACTGCTTCTGAGCAGCTATAAATTAGGGTTCCCATGACCATCTCCTCCAGTTCAATAATTTGTTAGGATGACTCAAGAATTCAGACAAATACTTATATTTGCCAGTTTATTTGTATTAACGGATATGGTAAATGATACACATGAATAGCCAAATGAAGAGATACATAGGATGAGGTCCAGAAATTCAGGATCTTCTATCCTTAGCATTGAGGGTACACCCATCTCCAGGCTCATGGATGTGTTCACCAACCCAGAATCTCTCTAAACCCTGTTCTTTAGGAATTTTTTTTTAAGATTTTATTTATTTATTTGACACAGAGAGAGATCACAAGTAGGCAGAGAGGCAGGCAGAGAGAGAAGGGGAAGCAGGCTTCCCGCTGGGCAGAGAGCCCGATGCGGTGCTCAATCCCAGGACCCTGGGATCATGACCTGAGCCGAAGGCAGAGGCCCAACCCGCTGAGCCACCCAGGTGCCCCTCTTTAGGAATTTTTATGGAGTCTTCACCACATAGGCACCATTGATTAACTTAATCTCTAGCTCTTCTACCCTCCCTAGAAGATAGGAGAGGGAGCTGAAAGTTATAACCTTCTAATTAACCTTGATCTTTCTGATGATCAGCCCCTCATCCAGAGACCCATCAAGTGTCATTTCACTAAAACAAAAGACGATCCTATCACCAATGAAATTTCAAAGGATTTAGGAGCTCTGTCTAAGATGTTCCTGTTATTTCCCAACCCTCAGGAAATTACAAAGATTTTAGGAGCTCTGGCCAGGACCTGGGGATGAAGACCAGAATATAAATTTCTTATTATATCACCATGCCACCGTAAGCATTACAGACATAACGGTTACTTGTCCTTAGAACTGATGAAAACCTGAAGGCAGGCACTGTGAATTCCTTTACCCAGGTAGAGAGAAGTTTCTTATTAGTCCCTGATTCTGCTTTCTAAAAGGAGTTCTTTTGTTCATTGTTCTCAATGTCCCCTGTAACCGTGGCCCAGAATTATTTTCTGGGATATTCTGTTTTGTTCATTATCTTCTTTTTTTAAAGGATTTTATTTATTTACTTGACAGACAGAGATCACAAGTAGACAGAGAGACAGGCAGAGAGAGAGGAGGAAGCAGGCTCTCTGCTCAGCAGGCCCCCTTGTTTTGTTCATTATCTTGATGGCCTCATTTGAAGTGGATTTTGGAATATGCGCCTTTCTTGGTGGTGAACTTTTTTGCAACTGTACTCATATTAACGCAAGTTTGGGAGCCCAGTGGTTGTTTAAAGTGCAATGAGTCAAAAGTAGGCTGCTGGTTTCTTTGGCAGTATGTTTTCAAAATATTGTAAGCTTCTGATCTATTCGTCTCCAGTTCCATGTGATATAATAATATAAAATCTTCTATCTTAGACATTAGTTCTTAGGCCAGCTTTTTTTTTTTTTCTACTGAATGTTTCTCTCTTTTGATAGTGACTATGTTGAGACCATCTGGATATTCCTGTATGGCAAATTCATATTTTGAATGAACTGCCATTGTTCAAGCTTTTTCAGTCATAAGACTAGTGTCTGTTGCAGTAATTTTTCTCCAACCGTAAAAGGTCTAAATGCCGGGGAGTTTGGGTGGCTCAGTCATTAAGCCTCTGCCTTTGGCTCAGGTCATGGTCCCAGGGTCCTGGATCAGCCCCGAATCGGGCTCCTTGCTTGGCCGGGAGCCTGCTTCTCCCTCTCCTACTCCCCCTGCTTGTGTTCTCTCTCTTGCTGTGTCTCTCTCTGCCAAACAAATAAATAAAATCTTTTTTTTTTTAAGTCTAAATGTCTAGACTGTTCACTTTAAATTTTTCTTGCAAACTGGACCATTCTCATTTGAACGAATACCTTTCTTTTAATGCCATACAAACACAGCCAATAACAACCAACCCACATTACTAACATGCCATCCTAATTATTTTCTGCTAGAGCAGAGATTCTTAGTCTTTTTTTTTTTTAGAGATTCTTAGTCTTTTTGCCATGGTTGCCTTTGGCAATCTATGGAATCCTTTTGACTTCTTCTCAGAATTTTAAATATATAAAGGAAAATACTGGAGATCAAAAAGAAAATAACCAATATAGAAATACAGCTATTAAAATATGGAAAAATTATGGTAATATGTGTTACTTTAATAACACATCTAATAAGACAATACATTTAAAGTAAAGACAAAGTAAAGCTAATTTTTAAAAAGTATCAGTGTGAGCTGTCGTTAGATGGCTTACATAAAAGCATTAAACAGCAGGCTGGTTTCTGATTCCTCTTCTTCTACATGTAGGAAACAGTTTGTGTTTCACTGGAGACTACACACTGTCTATATACAAAATATCCTCCAGGTTATCTGATTCTAGCTTTTCATTGTCCTTTAGTTATTTGATAATTCTTAAATTGTAGTAAATGATAACCATGCATATTCTGTCTTGTCTGGTAGAGATTTAATTGGCTATTTCAACATCTCTCCTCTCCTTATAAAAATGGTCCTGCCTCTACAATGTACTTCAGCATTTCTTTTACTTCACATGCTTTTTTGTGTGTGTATGTGTATGTGCTTTTCCTTCGAGCTGGTTATAACCTCTGAGGGAATGGTTCTCTTATTCAATGAATAGAATAAAATCTTTAACAAGTCCTCATTCTTATATCTGTAGGAACATCATGATTTTAGCTTTTTCTGACAATTATCTTTTAACACATATAATGATCAACAAATGATTTTAGATAGGATATGTATGTCCTATCATGAATGTCTGTGTCACAAATAATTACATCCAATTTACAAGGTAAAGAGTTGCCTCGTGGTCACATGGGGGTCCATGGAAAGAGAGACACTGGCTCCTTGTCCAGGAAGTGACACATGTCATCATACCTCACATTCTGTTGCTCAGAACTAGTGACATGGCCTCACCTAAATGAACAGGAGCGAGGAAATCAATCCCTGACTGGGTAACTATTTACCCCAAACAACTCACATTATAGAATGAGAGCAAGAATGTTTCATGGACAATTAATATCTTACACAGAAATATATAGTGGATAATAGTGCTCATTGTCATGTGGCATTAGTAGACCTCTCACACGTAAATATTCCACATGAAAATTCATGATATCTGCATGAAAAGTTTTCAAGGTTGGCAAGTATCTTTCTCATAGAGGGACTTCTCATTTTTTATCTTTTTAAAAAAGTAATTTTGGGGGCACCTGGGTGGCTTAGTGGGTTGAGCCACTGCCTTTGGCTCAGGTCATGATCTCAGGGTCCTGGGATCGAGTCCTGCGTCGGGCTCTCTGCTCAGCAGGGAGCCTGCTTCCCTCTCTCGCTCTCTCTCTCTCTGCCTGCCTCTCTGTCTACTTGTGATCTCTCTCTGTCAAATAAATAAATAAAGTCTTAAAAAAAAGTAATTTTGTACTGCTTCACTCACTATTGAAGCATTAAAAACTTTCTATTATGTTTCAGTGTAAAGAGATTAGAGAGAAAAAGGTATGTCAAATTCTTAATAAATTTAATTATAGAGTAAACTTATGACAACAAAGCCAACTGTGAAATACACATAATCTTTGCAGCTTTATTTTTAGAGAAATCTTCCAAACCATGAAAGTGAGTGAATGCAGGTTGCATATCATTATTCCGAACAATAATTGAGAATTATGTAAGGAAAGTTTTCCTATCCTGATTTTTTTCCAATGTATTAAGTAGTTCTGTTTTCCTATTTGCATATACTTGTATGGAATGTACTATTTTCATTAAAGTTGCACTAAATGCTAGTCCCTACTCAGAATGTTGAGTTTAAATAAACTTATATGTAATTGTTGTTATATTTTAAATTTGAAGTTTGGAATTTTACTTTGAAAGTTATTTATCATAAACTGGAATATAAAAGAATACATTCGTGTGTTTGTATAGCTAGCAAAAGATATCACAGTTTACAATCCTTTCCCCAAATTCTCTTAAATGACTACATCACGAATTTTTCTTTCTAACAATGTATGTTAAAAATGGAACAATGGGTCCAAAATGGAGTCATTTGTGCTAAACCTCACATCAGTAAATAATACCTAACTTAATTGGATTTCAGCCTATCCCAGGATTGTGACCTTTAACCACTGAATTAGGAATTACCTGGTCAGCACTAATGAGGTAATTGGCTTGATAGATCCCATCCACCCCACAAAGGAAGGTGACTTTGCCTAAAACCATCCACTAATTTTTAGAAATTTCCTTTATCTGTCACCTTCTGCCTATAAAACCCTTCCCTTTCATACAGCTCCTCAGAGCTCCTTTCTTTTTTTTTTCTTTTTTTTTTTTTAAGATTTTATTTGTTCATTTGACAGAGAGAGATCACAAGCAGACAGAGAGGCAGGCAGAGAGAGAGAGAGGGAAGCAGGCTCCCTGCTGAGCAGAGAGCCCGATGCGGGACTCAATCCCAGGACCCTGAGATCATGACCTGAGCCGAAGGCAGCGGCTTAACCCACTGAGCCACCCAGGTGCCCCATCAGAGCTCCTTTCTATCTGCTAAGATGGGCTGCTATTTCATTCATGAATCATTAGTAAAGCCAATTACATTTTCAAATTCACTCAGTTGAATTTTGTTTTCTAACATATATAGTTTGGAGAGTACCTAAAATCAGGGCTTCCGAAGTGTGTTTAATGGACCCTAGTTTTTCAAAGTGATTATAGGTAAAATGTTTAAAAAGAAAGTTATTGTAGTAAATTTGCACATCAATGACTTATAGTCAAGTATGTTTCTTTGCTAAAAAACTTCTTAGAGCTTTAATGTATCAACATTTATTGGGAAGCATCAATAGTCTTTCCAAATTTATTTAATTGTAGGTCCTTTATTTGTCATGACAGTACTAGCATTATTAGTGATCTGGGAAGGATTTAGCATTTAGGGAAATGCTTTGAGTTTGAGGTCTTATTCTTGGATTCCTCATGAAGAACATTCAAATATGTTTAGAGGATATCATAAGGAAACTAAACTAATCCAAGAACATCTAGATTCCATAAAGTATGGCTGCAAGAAGGGTCCTGTGCTTATGCTTTACTAATCAGATTGATAAATTGCAACACAATGTTAATTTATTTCCCTTCTCCTATCATGTGGGAAATGTTGCTACTGAAATAACCAGTTATCAGTGTTTATTGCAATATTGTCATATCTGTTTCCTTCAAAAAAAAGGATCTGTATTGACCAGCCACTTAAGGCTATCACTGACAACTCCAATAATTCTGAATATTTATTATATTTTAGATGATAGGGACTTTTTAAAACACAAATTTCTTTTGAAATTCGATCACAAAAGTATTTTTTAAAAAATAGCTAGTATTACTCTGAACTAATCCCAATTTAAATATATACATTACTTTCAACATTTTAATTTAATTCTTACAACTACCTTACTTATATATTCATGTTATAAATGACAAAAATAAGGCATAGAAAGACTTTTGAACTTTTTCTTGAGTCATGCCACACTATAGTAAGTGATAGAATTTGAACCCAGGATCCAGATAATTTTTAATCAGTGTTGAATAATGCTTACATGGAGAAATGACTTCCAAGATTCATTTGTTCCTGGCCCAAAATAACCATGTCTAGAAAGATCTTGCTACTTGGTTGAAACTTTAGAAATTATCATTATTAATATAGAAAAACATTTGAAGAGTGACAATTTTACATGTTTGACCTCATGGCAAAGAAAAGTAGTGAGATGCCAATGTAGTTAAGTATTTATTGAGTACACATAATATGTTAGAGGTACACATAAAATTACTAGAAGTTGCAGATACACAGGTGAGCCAAAAAGACCCAGACCTTAATTTAAAAGTAAACTAAATTATCCCAAAGACTGAATACATAATTACAAAATGGCTTAAATGCTAAGAAAGAAGAAAATCTGGTGCTGAGAGGATGCAACAAAGGGATCTGACTTGTTCTGGGGGTGGAACTGGGAAGACTTGCCTGAGGGAGAGAAACTTGAATTGAAATCTAAAGGTTGAAAAGGAATGAATAACGCTCTGGGTGTGGTGCGGAGGATGGGAAGAAGAAGAAAGGGAAGGAATCAGAAAGGAAGGAAGATGGGAAGAAATAAAAGAGTGGAGTATAAGGGTGGAGAAAAGCTTTTTGGGCAAAACCAATAGCATGGGTGGAGATTTAGAGCTCAGGAAGATACATGGCTGTGTTTGAGAGACTGAAGAAAGACCAGTATTTCTAGAGTGTGGAAAACTTCCAGAAGAGGAAGCATGGGACCAGTTAAGAATGTGGGATTTTACCAGAAGAGCCATGGGAAATTACTAAAATGATTTAGTAATATGATTAAATGTACATTGTTACAAAATTATAGATGGATCCTCTAAATATACTCTGCAGTCTATTGGAAAAGTAACAAAAGGTCCACTTCATTCCTGATGAAGAACTCAAAATAAATTTAAAAATGTATCTTGAAGTTGGAATACATATAAATCTTTGCATCCACATAGAGTAAATTTGTTCTAGCTTCTATAAATAGACATTTATATGATACACAGTAATCAAATCAAAGTGTTAAGTTACATTTAAGAATAGATTTTTAAAAATTTGCTTGGCTCAATAAAAGAAATTTGCATGGCTCTCATGCAAATATAAAATGAACACAGGTCAAAGATATTATTTAACTAAACTGTTGATGAAATCAGTAGTGTTACAATCAATTTCAAAAGAAAATTTAAAGGGGCGCCTGGGTGGCTCAGCGGGTTAAAGCCTCTGCCTTCGGCTCGGGTCATGATCTCAGGGTCCTGGGATCGAGCCCCACATAGGGCTCTCCGCTCCACAGGGAGTCTGCTTCCTCTTCTCTCTGCCTGCCTCTCTGCCTACTTGTGATTTCTATCTGTCAAATAAATAAATAAAAAAAAAATTTTTAAAAAAAAAAGAAGAAAAGAAAATTTAAAGAACCACACATTGATGTGGAATTTAAGAAAAAAAAATAAAGATGCAAAGAAAGAGGAAGGCAAACCAAGAAAGAGACTCTTAACTATAGAGAACAAACTGATGAGGGGGAGAGGGGAATGGTGAACTAGGTGATGGGGATTTATGCATGTACTGGTTGTGATGAGCACCAGGTGATGTACAGAAATGTGAATCATTGTATTGTACACTTGAAATGAATATCACACTGTATGTTAATTGGAATTTAAATTAAAGTTTTAAAAAGTAAAGAACCATACATACATAGGCAAGTAAGGAATACTGAAATAAGCTTACAAATAGATGAACAAGAGGTCTATCCTCAAGTAATAATTCCACACCTAAGACAGCAAGTTTGTACTTCCATGGAGAAGAATTTTTGCATTGTTGTAACTTACCACTTGCAAGGTTGTAAAAATAGTGTAAGGAAAATGAAGGAGTGAAAAAACCTGAAAGGGTATGCTAGAAGAATACATTTTTGGTCAATTTTGAAGTCTTTCAGAATTTTTCCTACACATATATAAATATACATTTTGTGGCCTATAAAAAGGCTGCTCTAATATTGGTCTAAAAAATGCTACTGTACCCTATAATAGATTTGACCTAAAATCAATGCCATTATTTCTGGCAATGCTCTATGGGCTCCTGGAGCACTTCTTTATTCTTGATGTAGGTCAGCTTCAGAACCTATGAATCCAGATGGATTTCAGTCACATGAGACCCTGAACAGAGAGAATCCAGCCACATGACATGGGACTCTTAACCCAGGGAAACTGTGAGATAATAAATTTCTGTTGTTTAAGCCAGTAAATTTGTGGTAAATTTTTACACAGAATACAAAACTAATGTAAATATATATTGTATGATTCAATTCAAATGGAATTCAAAATGAGGCAAAACCAAACCATGGTGTTCCAGGTTAACATCACACTACCTCAGGGGCACCTGGGTGGCTCAGATGCTGAAGTGTCTGCCTTCAGGTCAGGTCATGATCTCCAGGTCCTTGGATTGAGCCCCATGTGGGGTTCCCAGCTCAGCCAGGAGCATGTCTTTCCCTCTGCCTCTGCCTGGTTTGTGTTCTCTCTCTCTCTCTCTCTCTCAAATGAATAAATAAAATCTTAAAAAAAAAAAAAAGATTGGAGCTACCTCTGGGAAGTGAGAGTCAGGTAGCAATTGGGTGGGGGTATGAAGGGGCTTCTGGATTCTAACAGTGCTCTAATTCTTGATCTCAGCAGGTGTGCTCATTTTGTGGAAATTCATTAAGCTGTACACTTGGGATTTCTGTACTTTTCTGCATGTATAGTTTGGTTAAATACTCTAGAAGAGAAATATGATTTAGCCTTCCTTTGGGTTTATATTTCTGATTTTATTGCAAAAAAAGACTGATAATATTAACATATATTGAACAATGTGCTGTGCATATTTCTAAGAACTTCATATGAATTAACATGTTTTTTAATCTTAGTTTTGGTTTTCACGCCCTTTTTAAGATAGAAATTTGTTAACATCAGAGAGTCAAATGTTAAAGTACTTGCCCTTTGGAGTGTACTTGAATCTTTTTTAAAAGTCTTTCCTTGCCTTGTAAAGCTTTCAGAGTTAAAACAGAATCGATTAAACTGCTTTGAACAAATGTTTTGCACATAATTAATGTAACATATTCTATTTGTTTTAAAGATAAGTATGAAGTCTTTGGTGTGTATGAAAGGCAGTTTCCTACCCCACACAGACACCTGTAGTTAACGAACAGTTCATTAATTATATTGAACCTATTTTGTCTATTAACTTTGACAAGAAACATCACTTCTCAGTCCTAACATATCAGGAACCTATTATAAGACTATTCTTGGTCACAAGAAAGAGGAGATATTTTTTTTTAAAGATTTTTATTTGTTTATTTGACAGAGAGAGCGAGAGACACAAGCAGGCAGAGCAATAGACGGAGAGGGAGAAGCAGGCTCCCCAGTGAGCAGAGAGCCGGATGCCGCGCTCAATCCCAGGACCCTGGACCTGAGCGGAAAATCCCAGGACTTGAGCGGAAGGCAGTCGCTTAACCAACTGAGCCACCCATGCGCCCCGAGACAATATTTTTTTATTGGGATTTTTCTTCTAGATCAAACAGAAAGATATCATTTGCATTTCTCCAACAAGCCTCAAGTATAAAGTCATGGTAGCTTACACCCATCATTCTTGTGTGGCTTACAGTTTTTATTCTTCTTAAACAAAAACAAAAGCTGACTTCTCTTTCAAAAATCATTAAGTAATATAGTCCTGAAATGATCTTTAAACAACCACTTGTAGGTGCACAGTCCATATCAGAGAGAACATAAAATGGTTATTTCTGAGTGGACTCTGACACTGGACTCTATAATGACTTATTTCTCATTCATAGATACCATAAAAATCATGTCATTTATAATTATATGATGCAGAAGGAATGTAGATGCTTCAGGAAAAAATTCTTACACATGCCTTTGTCAACGTTCACTAGTTAAATATGATGTTCACTTAAATATAATAATAAATTATTTAAGAATAATATAATAAAGATGAGATATATGACATTATCAAAGATGCTCATTCTATGAAAATACGCAGACTATTTCTACTGTGGAACCAAGAGGAAAAAATAAAACGTATAAACATAAAAGGAAGACTTTTTTTGTTTTGCTTATTACATTAGTTAGAAGTATGTTAAGAGTTCTAATTTTTTTCTAAGAGGCTATTGTCTAAAATCATTGAGTGTTTTTTGCATAAATGATAAAATAATTTTTCTTAGTGTTCATTATCATTTTTTCATTACAGTCTGGGTTTAAATGCTCTCCCCAGTTTGGCATTCCAAACAATTTTAATTACATTTATTAAGATTTTGAATAAATAGTATATTCTTTTGATTTAAAATTCAAAAAATACAGAAGTGAACACAGAGAAAAATCACCTTCCTACTTTTGTCTTCAAGACCCCAATTCTCTTCCCTCTAAGCAATATAGGCATCATTTTCTTTTAAGCCTTGGAAGAAATATTTTTTGCATACCCAAAGCAAATATGTACAAATTATAATGTGTGTATATTTTTTTCCTGTTACTCAGAAGCGATCAAGCTGTTTTTGACACTTAGAATCAATAAACTCTTTAAGATGAGAAGTTTGTATCTGATTCATCTGTGTGATCTCTCCAGCACGTGGATATATATATAATTCCCCCTCCCTTTCTTTTTTGCACATGGTGGCACATATGCCCATTCTGCACTATGTTTTGTTTTGTTTTAGATAACAATATGTTTTTCCAGTTTTATTGAGAAATACCTGACAGATGTCACTACATAAGTTTAAGGTGCCCTGTAGCTTGATGGTTTGATTTATGTATATTGTGAAATGATTACCAAAATAGGTTCAACTAACATCTATCCTCTCATGTAGATATAATTTTAAAAAATTGAAGAAAGAAGAAAGGAAAAAAA
This sequence comes from Lutra lutra, assembly GCF_902655055.1. Taxonomy (NCBI): domain Eukaryota; kingdom Metazoa; phylum Chordata; class Mammalia; order Carnivora; family Mustelidae; genus Lutra; species Lutra lutra. Next base: position 76,126,743 of record NC_062279.1, on the reverse strand, counting down.
AATTTCTCCTTGTGATGAGAACTCTTAAAATTTACTCCTTTAACAACTATATATCATAGAGCAATGTTAGCTATAGCCCTCACGCTGGACATGACATTCCTAGTATTTATGTACCTTATAACTAGAAGTTTGCACTTTTTGACCACTTTTCTCTAGTTTCCCCTCCTCTTCCCACCTCTGATAGCCACAAGTTTAATCTCTCTTTTTTATGACTTTAATTTTTTCAGTTTTTTTTTTAGATTCCACATATAAATGAAATCATGGTATTTGTCTTTTACTGCCTGATTTGTTTCACTTTTATAATGCCTTCAAGTTCTATCCATGTTGCAAATAGCAGGATTTTCTCTTTTTTTATGGATGAATATTCCATTATGTATATACATCACAACTTCTTTCTCCAACCATCCAATGATGGATGCTTTTCCACATCTCAGCTATTGCAAATAATGCTTCTATGACCATGGGGTTGCAGTTATTTTTTTTCAAGTTAGCGTTTTTGTTACCTTCTGGGATATATTCCCAGAAGAGGCATTGATAGATCATATCGCAGTTCTCTTTTTCATGTTTTGAACATCTTCTATACTGTTTTCCATAGTGGAAAAGCATTTCTTGTAGTGAGTGCCATATCAGTACCTAAAGTACTTCCTTATCCCTTTTCATCGTGATATAATGTTCCATTGCATGTAACATTTCACGTATATATAAATTTTTTCACCTGATCTCCTCTACATTCATACAAGGGTTTTGCCCGATAGTTTGTCATTATAATGTGCATGTGGTCATCAAAAATGACTAACTTCAACTGAGCATTTAGAATGGTTTGGGCACCATATAAAATGCTTTACATTACATTCTCAAGCTAACTCTGTGAGAGCAGTACTTTTTTTATTCCTACTTCACAGATGAAGAAAACAGGAGGTTGACTAATTTGTCTAAAGTGAGAAAATGAGTAAGTGGAAGATTCAGAATCTGACTGCTGCTCTGTGTATCTTCAAAACTCTATAACAGAAAATAATTACATAGATATTTACTAACAATCTCTGTATTCACTGTGCTGAAGGAGATCACACAGATACATCAGACACAGACTCTTAACTTGAGGAGCTTATTGTTGGTAAGTGTTAAAAACAGCCTGAGTGGCTCAGTTGGTTAAATGTCTGTCTTCTGCTCAGGTCATGATCCCCGGGTCCTAGGATCAAGCCCTAGGTTGGATTTCCTGCTCAGTGGGGAGTCTGCTACTCCCTCTCCTTTTGCCTCTCTCTTGTGCTTGTAGACTCTCTCTCTCTCCCTATCAAAACAAATAAATAAAATCTTAAGAAAAAAACAGGCTGATCATTTCTGAAAAATGGTAAGTCAGTCAATTATAGCAGATTTCAGTAAAGTGACATGTCAATAACAAAAATGTTTTGTGCACACAAATTACAGCTTAAAATCACACTCTCTATTTCAAGTTTCATAATTCAACTAAAGAGTACCAAATCTAAAAAGAATTAATTACAATATCTAATAAAACTCTAAATCTGCTTTTGATGCAATCACAGTAGTGTATAAACTTAATACCTAAATTTCAAAGATTAACACTTTTTATTTTTTTTATTTATTTATTTTTAAAGATTTTATTTATTTATTTGACAGACAGAGATCACAAGTAGGCAGAGAAGCAGGCAGAGAGAGAGAGGAGGAAGCAGGCTCCCTGCTGAGCAGAGAGCCCGATGTGGGGCTCGATCCAGGACCCCGGGATCATGACCTGAGCCAAAGGCAGAGGCTTTAACCCACTGAGCCACCCAGGTGCCCCAGATTAACACTTTTTAGAGGTGGACCAGAAAACATCTCAAAATCATTAATTATATAACTAGAAAAAGATCTTCCAACAAAGGAAAATTTGAAACAAATATTAAGAAAATGAATGGCTTGAGAAGAATTCTGAAAATGGCTTGCCTGTTTCTAGAATAGAAGTTAAACTTAATTCGATTATTGGATTTTGGAAATTTCTGTTTTATTCTTTTCACTGCCAGTTTCCTTCAGGACAAAGATTAGAAGTGTCAAAAATGACACATAACAGACATATCTTCCAAATGTTGGGGTTTATGTAGGGATGGAAAATGATATGAAGAAACTGGCTTCCAAATTTGTAGCCCAGTTTTAAAAGTTAAAAAAAGAAAAAGAAAAAACAGTTGTAGTAAGAACAGGAAATATTGTTTGTAGAGAGACACTTACATCCAAAATGTACTCTTTGCAATTAAATGACTCTTTTCACTCTAGTTCCTCAGCTGCCCTTGAATTTACTGCTCACACTCCATTTGCCCATCATAGTCCTTGTCTAATGTCTCCTATAATTTGCTTACTGGAGGGACACCTGGGTGGCTCAGCCAGTTAAGCATCTGCCTTTGGCTCAGGTCATGATCCCAGGGTCCTGGTTTCCAGCTCCACATTGGGCTCTCTGTTCAACAGATGGAGCCTGGTTCTCCCTGTCCCTCTGCCTGATGCTCTCAGTGCTTGTGCTCTTCCTCAATCTCTGTCAAACAAATAAATAGAATCTGAAAAAATAATAATGTCTCAGTATAGGTTAAAGAATAATATATTTCAAAATGTATACATTTCTATTTCAAAAAAAAGGAAGGAAACAAAAAATTATTTGTACATTTATGGCAGCGTTACTTGTTTAAATAATAATCATGATTTTTAAGATAATTTTTAAATTATGATCCTTAACTTAGTAGCTATTACTTGTTACTTTTTCACATTTAAATGAAGAATGCATTTGTTTCCATTGATTAAGATGAACAAGTTTCATGGTATAAAACATTGCGTATTTCTTGATAGAATTGAGTTTCACCAAGTCTCTGAAAATCTTTTTTTGTTGTGAAGGATGTTTGCCGTGGGGATTATAGTATCTCTTGCTTTTTATTTTAGAAAAGAAGCATGACTTGGTCTGACATGTGTGACAATATGATCACAACCCTTGGGAAATTAGATGATTTTCTGGAAACATCACTAAAGAATACTGACTGAAACTATTACTGCCTGACATATGAGTTACTCTATACACAGAGGCTAAAAACTGTCAGAATGAACAAATACCAAGATGAGTATCTTTAGCTAGTTGCTCAAACTAGTCCAGTCACTGATGACTCAGACACATCTGCCAAAATGCATAAGCTTATTACCATTTTGGAGCTTCAACAGTCTCATGAAAAATGAAAAAAAAAAATCAAATAATGAAGGCATCATCCAGGATTAGGATTCTGTGATGTATCTGTTATCAACATGACAGGAAAATAAGGAAGCTTCAGCCAACATCAAGATTGAGAAGAAAAACAGAAAGGAAAAATCCAAAACTACGAAGAAATGAAAGAAAATTGTAAAACCGAAGTGCTATATAATGCCCTCACTGAATAAAGAGAGGGAAAAGGAAAATGACAGCAGCACGTTTAGTTGACAGACACAATGGCCAGAATGGCCTAGTAGTGAAAACATGAAGTCTTCAGATCCAGCTGTCTCCATTAGAATCACAACTTTGCATTTCTAGGTGTGTGGCCTTGGACAAGCGACTTAGCCTCTCTATCTTTCAGTTTCATTATCTGTAAAATAAGAATAGTGGCAGATAGTACCTGCCACAAAGGAACACTCTAATATTAATTTTATCAGTATTATTAAATGGGTCATACAGTTAATATCCAAAGTTACCTATGAATAGGATCTGACATACAGGAACTTGACAAACGATTCTTGATTTAATTAGTGAGAGACTGAACTACTGTTTTTAATTTAAAGTATCAAGTTCTCCTAAGCTTTGTTCTAGGTGTTAGTCTCCTACAAAATTAAAAAAAAAAAAAATAAATCTGTGGGGGTGCCTGGGTGGCTCAGTAGGTTAAGCATCTAGTTAAGCATCTACCTTTAGCTCAGTTCATGATCCCAGGGTCTTGGGATGGAACCCAGCATTGGGATCCCTGCTCTGTGGGGAGCCTCCCTCTCCCTCTGCCACTCCCACTGCTTGTGTGTTCTCTCTCTGTCAAATAAATAAATAAAATCTTTAAAAATAAATTAAAGGAAAATAAATTACAGTTAATTTTTAATATACCTTGAATAGGAAGAAAAATAAGATATTTTCCCACACTCATCTGCTTTATTCTTACTCAGAATCAAATTATGTATATATTTCAATATAAATACTGCCAATGTTATTCTACGATTGTATAAATAAAGTTTAAAAGATATCAAAGACATTTTTAAAAATTCTGATAGGGTAATTCCATTATTCCATTTAGTTTAGCTTTTTAAGGCAAAACTCGATTCAAAGTTCTCTGGGTAGGAAAAGGACATTTAAAAAGTAGCTAATTAAATTAATCAATGTGAGTTATGTAGACTTGTGATTGACCAGACAGGTTTCTTTAAAATGTAAATGAGACTATATTATAAGTCCTACATTATAATTTTACAGCTGAAATATTTCATCAATCTGACTCATTAGAGGAACTCTTAGGAGAACCCTGGGAGAGGATGGGTACAACCACTTTGTACACGTGGCTCAATTATATAGATATTATGTGCAGTTTAGAAGAGAACAAGGAAGAGGTGCCTGGGCGGCTCAGTCATTAAGCATCTGCCTTCGGCTCAAGTCATGATTCCAGGGTCCTGGGATCCAGCCCAGCATTGGGATCCAGCCCAGCATCGGGCTCCCTGCTCAGCAGGAAGCCGGTTTCTCCCTCTTCCACTCTCGCTGCTGGAATTCCCTCTCTCGATGTCTCTCTGTCAAATAAATAAATACAAAACTTAAAAAAAAAAAAAAAGGAAAACTAGAGCTTGCCGCCCTTTGATACACATATTTCCTGTTCTGGCCATGGTTTTGTGAACACTGCAGTAACCCTACTCTTACATGTCACAGTATGATTTAATGACTCTGGGTTGAATTCATCCGTATTAAGGGATGAGACTGACAGGATTTCAAAACACCATCTATTTGGCATTAAAAGAATCCCAAAGGAACATTGGCATGGCACCTGCTACTCCTTTCCAAGGACATAATCAAAAGATACTTGGACAACCCACACCACCCACAGTTCCCAGGTGGCTAACAAATAAGTGGATTATTACTGGATAGGCTAGCAGAGTTGCACAAAATTTGAAACAAACTGTCCATGACTATTTTTCAAGTTTAGAAACATTTAGGAGCTCATTCTTTGGCATTTTAAGAAAAGACTAGTTATTTTCAAAGCAAGAAAGTAACCCAACTGGGGCGCCTGGGTGGCTCAGTGGGTTAAAGCTTCTGCCTTCAGCTTAGGTCATGATCCTAGGGTCCTGGAATCAAGTCCCTCATCCGGCTCTCTGCTCAGCGGGGAGCCTGCTTCCCCCTCTCTCTCTGCCTGCCTCTCTGCCTACTTATGATTTCTGTCAAGTAAATAAATAAAATCTTAAAAAAAAAAAAAGAAAGTAACCCAACTGAGGTGGGGGTAAAATAATTTCTATTGTTTTTCTTACTCTTGGTTTATTCTGAAATTTAGAATGATTGTATTCTACTTTATGTAAATTACTAATTTGGTTAATATACTTTTAAGTTTAACAGAATTGTGGTGCCAGTAACTAATAGGAATCTGTTGCACTTTTTGTTAAAGTCAATATATTTCAATCTGCTTACCCACGTATTTGGTGATGGTTTGACAACTTTGACAGGCACGACTAGTTTTGAGACAACTGAATTAAAAGAATGAATTAAACTAATTATTTTAAAATTACTTGGACAAACGGGCTGGAATAATCTTCAATGGGTAAATGTAACAGTTTGAAAGTTAAAAAGCATAGAGAGTTAAAGCAAAAAAAAAAAATGTTAACACTGATATAAAAGCTTCCCTTTCTCTTTAGGTCTATTCTACATTCTATAGTTGAATTGTCTTTTAAATTATAGCTTTATTGTACAATGTATCATATCAGCACTCCATTTCTTTTTATTGCCCAGTGATTCCTTCATTCACACATAATATTCCATGTATGGATATATCATATTTTGTTTATCCATTCTTCAGCTGATGGACATTGGTGTTGTTTCCAGCATATGGCTATTATGAATAAAGCTACTATGAACATTGTGTGTAAGTTTTTTTGTGGCCCTATGTTCCCATTTTCTTGGCATATACCTAGCAGTGGAACTTGTTGGATCTTATGGTAACTCCATGTTTAATGTTTTGAGAAACCTTTATTTTTCGAAGTGGCCTTGCTCTTTTACAGTTCATTTTTTTTAAAGATTTATTTATTTATTTTAAAGAGAGGAAACACAATGGGGAGGGTCAGAGGGAGAAGAAAGAAACTCAGGCCGACTCCACATTGAGCACAGAGCCCGATGAGGGGCTCTATCTCACGACCTGAGATTAAGACCGGAGTCAAAACCGAGTCAGACCTTTAACTGACTGAGCATTTCTACATTTCTACTAGCAATAGATGAGAGTTCCAATTTTCCACATTCCTGATAATACTTGTTATTGTTTGTCTTTTTTATTTTAGCCATGCTAGGGATGTGGAATTGTATCTCCCCGTGGTTTTGATTTGCATTTCTCTAATGATTAATAGTGGTGAGCATATTTTCGTGTGCTTACTGAACATGTATATATCTTGTTTTTGTAAAAATGCCTATTTAATTGCTTTGCCAGCATTTAATTGATTTGTCTTTCTTTTAATTGATTTTTTTTAAAAAGGTCAGTTTTAGGGTCACAGCAAAATTGAGGGGAAGATACAGAGATCTTTCACACACCCCTTGCCTCCCACACATGCATTGATTCCCACATTATCAACATCTCCTACCAGAATGGAACGTTTGTTAAATTTAATGAACCTACATTGGCACATCATAATCACCCAAAGTCCATAATTTAAAACAGGGCTACTTCTGATATTGTATTTTCTATGAGTTTGGATAAATGTGTACTAATACATGTCCATTATTTTCATTGCGCTAAAAATCCTCTGTGCTCCACCTATTCAACAATCCTCCCCCACAACCCATGGCAACCATCTATCTCTTCTCTGTATCCACAGTTTTGCCTTTTCTAGAATGTCATATACTTGGAATCACACAGCATATAGCCTTTCAGATTGGCTTCTTTCATTTAGTAATATGCATTTAAGATTCTCCCGTATCTTTTCATGGCTTGGTTGTTTCTTTCTTTCAGTATTGAATTATATTCTATTAACTGGATGTGCCACAGTTTATTTATACATTCACCTACTGAAGGATATCTCAGTTGTTTCCAAATTTTGACAGTTATGAATAAAGCTTCTATAAACATCTGTGTGCAGGCTTTTATACAGACGTAAGGTTTCCACTATTCATCTTTTTAGAGTTGCAAGTGTACTTTATGTATTTCAGATGTGAGTTCCTTATCAGATACATTTTTTGCAATTTTTTTTTTCTAATACCAGGAATGCCTTTTCACTTTCTTGCTGGTCTCCTTTAAAAAGTTTTTGAACTTGATAAAGTCCAATCTGTCTATGTTTTCTTTTGTTGTTTGTGTTTTTGATGTTATATCTAAGAAACCATTGTCTAATCCAATTTCACAAAAATTTACTCCTATGTTTTCTTCTAAGAGTTTCATTGCTTTAGCCATTATATTCAGATCTATGATGAACTCTGAACTGATTTATATATATGCAACAAGGTTAGGGTCCAACTTCTTTATTTGGCATGTTTATACCCAATTATCCCAGCATTATTTATTAAAAAGACTCTTCTTTCTCCATTGAATTATCTTGACAGCTTTGTAAAAAATTGATTGACCATAACTTAAGGGTTTATTTCAACATGATCACTTCTATTCCACTGATCTACATCCAGCCGTATACTAGTACCACGTTGTCATGTTTACTGTTGCTTTGTATTCAACGTTGAAATCTGGAACCATGAATCCTCCACCTTTGTTTCCTTTCAAAAATTTTTTGGTTATTCTGGGTCCCTTGATTGGTTTCCATATGTGTTTTAGGATCAGTTTTCCAATTCTGCAAAAACACAGCAGGAATTTTGATAGAGATTGTGTTTAATATGTTTATCAGTTTAGGAAATATTGACATCTTCACAATATTAAGTCTTCTGCTCCCTGATCATGAGATGTCTTTCCATTTGTGTAGGCCTACTTTTAATTTTTTTAAAAAGATTTTATTTATTTATTTGACAGAGAGAGACACAGCGAGAGAGAACACAACCAGGGAGAGTGAGAGGGAGAAGTAGGCTTCCTGCCAAGCAGGGAGCCTGTTACAGGGCTTGATCCCAACCTGGGAACATGCCCTCAGCCAAAGGCAGATGGTTAATGACTGAGCTACCCAAGAACCCCCTTTTAATTTATTTCAACAATGGTTAATAGTTTAGTGTTTGGACTTAGTTTGTACTTATTTTGTTAATTTTTTTCTAAGTATTTTATTCTTTGTTGCTATTGTAAGTGAAATTGTTTCCTTGATTTCATTTTTGGATTGCCCATTGCTAATATATAGAAATCTATTTGATTTCTCTACACTGGTTTTATATACAAACTTGCTGAACCCATTTTTAGCTTTAACAGTTTTTTTAGTGGACACCTTAGGATTTTCTATGTAAAGGTAATGTCATCTGCAAATAGAGATGGTTTTATTTTTTCCTTTCTAATCCAGATAGGTTTTATTACATTTTCTTGCCTAATATACCTCCAATTCAATCTTGAATAGAAGTGAGAACAGAGATCCTTGTCTTTTTCTCAAATTTAGGATGAATGGGTTGAGACTTTCACTCTAGAGTATGATTTTAGCTGTGAGTTTTTCACAGATGCTCTTTATAAAGTTGAGGGCATTCCTCTCTACTCCTGTTTACTATGAAAGGTCGTTGGATTTTGTCAAGGACTTTTTCTGCATCTCTTGAAGTAATCATGTGGTAATCATCTATTACTATGATGGATTACACTGATTGATTTTTGTATATTAAAAACTTGCATTCCTGGGATAAATCTCAATCATGGTGTTAATTCTTTTTATATGTTGATGGACTTGATATACTCATATTTTGTTAAGTATATTTACATCTGTGTTCATAAGGAATATTGGTGTATATTTACATTTATATTTATATTTATTATGTTCAGTTAGTCAGCATATGGTACATCATTAGTTTTTGATGTAGTGTTCAATCTTTCATTAGTTGCATATAACACCCTGAGCTCATCACATTTCTATCTTTGATATCAAGATAATTCTGATTTCATGGAATGAAGTGTAAAGTGATCCCTCTTCTTTCTTTCTTTCTTTTTTTTGTTTAAGATTGGAAAGTTTTGGTGTTAATGCTTCTTTGAATGTTTGGTAGAATTCACCTGTGAAGCCATCTGGTCCTGGGCTTTTCTTTGTGGAAAATTTTTGATTACTAATTTATTATTATTATTATTATTATAAGTCTACATAAAGGACTAGATTAAATTTTTAATCTTTAAATTTCAATAGCAGTATTATAATAGATATGGTAGATATGAAGAATATGTGACCATGTGGAGAAATTTATATTCAAAATTAATAGGGTTAAATGGATATTTGGTCATTGGCAGCCAACCTCTGTCCTATTTAAGAGAAATTCTAGAGATGGGAGTCACAATCTTACTTCCAGTGTAAGAAAAACTGAAGTGTAAGGAAACCATAGACTTGTGCTTTGTCAACAAAGTGCTTCTGCCTAGGGCTCTGAATCTGGAGGTATTAGGGCAAAGGCATGGAAGCAAACGTGTGACTACCTTAGCAGTGGTTAGATATGGAGGAAGTGAAGAGAGAGGTTACGTGATGCTTCTAGACAGGTGGGATAAGGACACAGAGCTGTGATTAGGAAGGGTTGACTCTGTGTGTGTCACAGTTTGGGATTTTTGTCCAAATTATGCCTGTTTATAAGCTTTTCATGAAACATAATAGTTTTCTAGTGAGAGGAATGAGAGTTCAAGTCTTCCTATGTGTAAAGGAGTTTGAGTTATTCAATATCCCATAAGAACTTTGTAAGAACAGTAATTTAGTAAATAGATATGATTTGGAATAAAGTGTCAATCCTAACAGACTAGTTTTAGGAAATTTTCTCTTTTCGTATGACAAGTATTAGGCTAATTCCTTATATCTTATTCAATTTATACTGTTCCCATGATTCTTTCTAACATTTTCTTTGATTGATCTGATCAATAGCAAAGTTTTAGACCAAAGTCTAATTTTTGGTTCAATCCAATGAGTGTTCATTAACTCTAACCATTGTAAGGATACAATCATCAGCAACAGAATCCCTAGCATCAAATAGTTTATTATCTTGTAGGTAGAGACATGCTTGATTATAAACATAATATTAGGCAGAAAATTGCCACTTCTGTAAAGGAAGTACAGTTGTTATAGTGGAGAAGAATCAGATTTAGAGCTATGGATACTTAGAAATAAATCTTCAAAAGGTGTTATATGAGTAGGTCTTGATGGATAATAAGATGTTTCTAAATTAGATCTGAGGAAAGAGGCAAACATGATGATGGTAACTGAATGATCAAAGAAAGGAGGCTGTGAGTGTGGCCCAAATTTGGGTTGATTTAAATTTATGACACATGAGTAAGAAAACAAAAATTAATTTTTATTAGTTAATTTTATTTATTCATTTGAGGGGGGTCAGGGAGGGAGAGAAAGCACAAACAGGGTGGAGGGGCAGAGGGAGAAGGAGAAGCAAGCTCCCCACTGAACAGAAAGCCCAACACAGGGCTCAATGCCAGGACCCTGGGATGATGACCTGAGTCAAAAGCAGACACTTAACCAACTGAGCCACCCAGGTGCCCCCAAATGATTAATTTTTTATTGAGGATATACTATGGTACCAAACACAGTTATATTACTTAAACATATATTAGCTGGTCAACTTCTTTAATCTTCACAAATCTATGAGGTAGGTACTATTATTATCTTCACTAGTCCCTCCACCCTACTTTATATATTGGAAAAAAATAGATACACAAATAACTTAAGTGACTTATTTTGGTAGACAGACTCTTAGGTGGCTTCCCGTTATCCCCACCTCCTGCTACAAGTGGGTAGAAACTGTGATTTCCTTCTTACCAACAGAGAACGGGAGAAGTTTTGAGGTATAACTTCCGTGGTTAGGTTACATAAGACTAACTTTTATCTTGCTACCATTCTCTCTATTGATTTTTGCACTGGCTTTGATGACGTAAGCTGCCATATGGAGAGGACCATGTGACCAAGCACTGAGAATGGCTTGCAGCTAACAGCTAGCAAGAAGCTGATGTCCTCAGTCCATTAACCTATGAGGAAGAGAATCTTACTAACAATGAAGTAAGCTTTGAAGTGCATCCTTTCCCAGGCTAGTGTCACGTGAGATCCAGCCCTGGCTGACACCTGAGTTTCAGGTTTGTGAAACACCCTGAAGCAGAGAGCCCAGTTAAATCATGCCCAAAGTTCTTACCCTAGAAAAACTATGAGATTATATATGTGTGTGTTGGTTTAAGTTGCTAATTTTGTGGTTATTTGTTACACAGCAAGAGATAACTAACACACTTGCCCAAGGTCATACAAGTAGTAAGCTGATGAGTGAGGATATGACACTGGGTAGTCTGGCTCTGATTTGGAAAATTTATGCTGACAGGTGCAATTTTAGAAGTATTTTACATGAGAATACTTTTCTTTTTTACATCAGTGGTCACTCCTCTAATACAAGTTACAATTATAAAATTTCTCATCATAAAAGCCAAAGTTCATGACTGAGATCTGGGAGTCAAGTACTTCTATCTAGTGGAGTTATTGGATATCTATTTGCAGCCACTGATAAATAGGTATTTTCAAGATTGTCCTGGGTGGGCCAAGACTTGGACTTTGCCTGTTACTAGTATTTAGACAAATAGAAGTTTAATAGAAGGACCTTGCAGCAGTCATTGTATATGGGAGATTATGGGGTTTCTGATACTGGATTTGTCCTAAAAGAGAATATTATTGAGCACAATCATCCACAGTTTAAACATGGCTCCAGAATTGAAGTAAACTGATAGCTCAGAGTACGCTTCAGAGGCGGGTACTGGTTCTAATGGCATCTGCATGCTTTGCACAGAAGGGGACTGTGTGGGACTTGAAGAGCCATTCCACTTGATGGCAAGATCCTGGCATTTATGCAAATATGCTATGGTACCCCACAGACTGTAAGACAGAAGATAGGATTTTTCTCCCTTGGCAAGTATGATGAGAGAGTTCCAGCTCCTCAGAGAGGAGACACTCCTGGGAGAGTGTCTGTGAATATGTCTGTGCCTGAGGCAGGAAGCCCAGTCCACTAAGCTGTGGCAAGAACCAGCAAGCAGTACCCATAAATACTTGGGTGAAGGTGGGGATGGGAGACTTTGTGGTCAAGCAGATGACAGGCTGTTAAAACAAAACAAAACTATAGTGCTAAATGGAAATCACTTAACGCTAGGTAAAACCACCAAACTGGGGCTTCATATCTAATCTAATTGCAGGTTTGAACTCCCTCAGAAATGCAGTCTTAACCAATCCATCAAGAATTTTCTGGTCTGCACCAATAAGGTAATCTGTCACATGGCCCTTTCCATGCCCCAAAGGAAGAAGAGGCAATCTACCTAATAAGACCCTTTTGTCCTCAAAGGAAAGTGACTTCACCCAAATCAATCTTTTTTTTTTTCTTTTTTTCCTGTTTATGACTTCCTTGTCTTGTCTTTGAAAACATTTTGCTTTCTGTGGCCCTCTATTTGCTAGGTGGGATGGTGGGATGTTCCCTGATTCACGATCCATTTAATAAATCCAAGTAAATCCTTAAAATCTGTTCAGTTGAATTGTTGTTATTTAACAGAGTTTAGGGATTGGAGTGTTCATGTAGCTGTAAGGACATTTTCCATGTAGGCTGATAAAGCTGGGACATTTAGTGTATACAAAGATTAAAGAAAATAAATAAGCTATGAAATGCCGCAGCACACTTACTCACTTGTCTGTGCCCCAAATCTCCTGTGTATAATTGGTGATCACTTTCTGAAGAAACTTGTTCCTAAATATTTTATTCTGCCATGGAGTTATCTGAAAATACTGAATAAAACCACACAAATTATTTTTGAAAATGAATGTGTTTGTTATGTCAATCTACAGTCATTACTGATTAAGGGTCTTTTTGGACAATAAAGAGAGAGAGAGAGAGACTATTAAACCCTGGGTAGATACGGAAATATCTCTATTAAGAAGTTTTAAACCCACTGAACCGGACTGAAACTGATGATTTGTTCATATTTGTCAAATTAATGTCTAAAGATTATAGTCTGTGAAAGAGAGTGCAGTTATGCAAATTTATGAATAAAAATAAAAATCCCATATATGGCTAGAGGGAGACGTTTCCAGACAAAATGCTAATGATATAACAGTATTTAGCATTCCTACAGATTTTAATTCAAAGAACTCCAAATGTCTTACAAATTTATTATCTGTTAAGTCAAAGCTGGCAATATTTCCTTGTTGTAAATTCCAAAAGTGGCATTTTAATTGAACAAAAATATATACATAATAATAAATTCTTTGAAAAGGAAAACACTGGGAAACACCTAAAGTAAACTTTATATGATTTTCAAATCATATAAATTTGAAATATAAACTCGGATCTCACAGACCCGAGTGCATTCAATACTTTAAAATTGCATGCAAATTTAAACATTATAAGCATTTTTTAAATTATCCTATTCCACAGCATTTATATTTTTACTATATAAGCTAATAGTAAAAATGTTTTAGAAAGCGTGGATTCTAGGTTATGTGAACAAGATACAGTTGCTGCCTTAAGGAGCTTACAAACTAATGGGGAAAATAAAACTAGTGAATGGCTCTAACATTAACCAGATATTATGTAGTGAAGAGTTCTAAAGGAGGCACATTGAGCAAACAGAAGAAGACATAATCATCTGTGACTGGCACTGGAAAGGTCAACGAAACCAAATTTTGAAGCATGTGTAGGATTTCCCAAGTCTATATTAGAGGAAGTACATTTCAGGTGTAATAAAATAAAGTTAATGAACTGCCAGAATGTGAAGTGTAATAAGTAAAATAGTAGGGGCTAGACTGAAAAGATAGTTTAAAGTCAGACTAAGGCAGGGTTTTCTCCAGGTGATGATGTCAGACTAAGGCAAAATTATTTTCTTCAAGTCAAGGTCAGAGTAAAGTGTGATTGTTTTCATCAGGTAATAAGAAATAATAAAGCACTTTGAACATGACAGTGACAAAATTATGTCTAATTTTTAAATCCATTTTCACAAGACCAATGTTATAAATCTGAAATATGAAAGACAGGAATAGAAACAGATTGTAGGGGAAGATGATAGTTTTTGTTTTGGACTGGAATAAAAAGCTGTTCGTATGAAGTCTTAGCAGTGATTTCTTTCACCCACACCCTTAACTCTCCCAACCAGTTTTCTTTCTTTCTTTCTTTACTTATTTACTTATTTATTTATTTTAAGATTTATTTATCTGAGGGAGACTTGCACATATGAGAGTGGGGGGAGGGGCAGAGGAAGAAGGAGGGAGAATCTCAAGCAGACTCCCTACTAAGTGCAGACCTCTAGATCATGACCTCCGCCAAAATCAAGAGTCTGATGCTTAACTGACTGAGACAGCCAGTCACCCCCTCCTTTTTTCTTAACTGCAGACATTGAGAACCCCAGAGATAACCTACTTGTCATTTGTATGTCCAAATCCATGCAGTGAATCAGTGGTGTTTTGAGGATCTGATGGGATGTTCCAGTGGAGGCTTCCAGAAGGAAGCTGGCAATGTGAACATAGACCTCACACAGGAGATGAGACTTAAACTTAAAGATTTGGGACTCCTTCTCATAGAATTTAAAAGAACACTCATGGGGGCATTGGGAAGATAGGCAAGAATAAGGGATGAGAATAAAAGATAAAGTCTTCAGTGAAATGTAGCCACACAAGGTAAGAAGGCATGATTTTCATCAACTACTTGGGCACAGAAGCCCAGAGGCTAGATTTGGAGAGTCTGAATTTGAACCCAGATACTTTGTTCTTCCTGTAGTTTACCACCTAGGATCTTTTAGACAAAGGACTCCTTACTGAGTGTTTTTTGAAGATTATGTGTATTTTCTTATTTAATTCTCACAAAGATTCTGTGAGCTATGTATTTTATTTTTCTTACGTTGTAGATGAGAGGATTGGGGGATAGGCAGTTTGGGAAGCTTGCCTAAAATCACACAGTGAAATAGCTGAGATTGCAGCCCATTCATTCTAATCTCTGGAACCCATTCTTTTAAGCCCCAAGTTCCCCTTCTGGTATGTGCTTCTGTTCTTTCATTTTCTCCTTATAGTCATTCTGTTTATGCTTATACCAAGATATAGGAGCTTTATGCATATGAAAGTTATGAAAGGAAAAAAGTCAATATCACCTACTAAAGTTTATTTTGTATCCCTTCTATTTTTATGCTGAAAAAGATTATTAATATATTTTATGGGCAGAAAAATAAATAGGAATAAAATGAGGAAGAATGAGGGAAGTAAAAATGAAAGAGAAACAAAAAGAATTAGAAAAACAATTAAGAGAAAAGAAAACACACATAAGGGGAAATTTGTAAACTAAATTTATGAAACTTCTATCATGTGACTAGCACACTGTGTATAGTGACAGTATCTATTGGTTTCCCAATCAGCCAGTTCCCATTCTCCCTGCTGTCACAGCTCACCCCCTACTATAGAGACTAAGATCACCAGATACTAACTTTTCCAAGTACCCTGACAGCTGTGACATGGGTATGTGACCCTATCTTGTCTAGAGGGCTAAGATAGAAAGAGGTATATGCAGAGAACCCAACCTTCCTGCTCAGCTATGATTGTATGGGAGATAATGCCTGGCATTTTGGCAGCCATCTTGCAACCATGAACGTTCAAATAGAAGGATGACAACCAAGAGAAATAAGGTAAGCCTCAGTTCTTCATGACGTCATGGAGCCATTAAAGTAATAACCCCCATGCTCCTTGTCTAATAGGATAGTGCATACATTCATTGCTTTAGCCTCATTTAATTAAATATTCCATTATTTGCAGCTGAAAGGCTCTTAATCTTACCAGTATTCACTGAATTCACAGTCACTGAATATGAAAACACATGTCCATAGCAAATCTACAAAAATTCCACCCAATGCTGGGAACATTGCCTCTCTGAGCTGCCCTTAGGCATCCTAATCTGACTCCATAAGAAAGGCAGGGAGGAGTATGGTTGGTACTGAGGTCACTCACATATGACGTCCCTCTTCTCAGTGTTTTGCTCAGTTTTGATAGAAAGAGCAGAAGCCACTGGATGGGTAAAGACCCCTCAGGAATGAGAATCTATGTCACAACGGGTGAGGGAATCTTTAATAAATTGTACAGAAGGGAGACAATTAATATTGTCCTGGAGCAGCAGGCACTATGGTTGGTTCACTGACCTTCCTCTTATGAATTTATTTGGGGAAAAGACCATTAGAATTTCCATTAATAAGTGGATATGAGTGGTGCAAGGGATGGACTGCAGTGAGTACTTTGGTGTGCTGCCCAAATCCCTCTTCAGATCTCAAGGGCTTATTTCCGTGGGTTGTTGCAATTGCTGCTGAGACACAGTCCCCAGTTCTCAACCTTCTCAACAAATTGCCTCCACTAAAGACAAGCGCCAAACCCATGGTCATACCCCTTCCCAGCCCAGCCTGCAGGCCCTGACTAGTCATCATGGAGCTAAAAATGTCTTGGTCCCTCACTCCATAGGACAATTCAGAGGGATCATCCCAGCTTTAGCAGGGTCAAGTGGGGCCTTTCTTGAAACAACGTGCAGCCTGATGTTTCCTTCTGCCCAACCCTGTTTCTTTCCACAGATGTTTGTCCCAGGAGTACTTTATAGTAAAGCACTTGCACGCTAATTGAAGCCCCAGTATCTTCTCCCCTGGGAACCCAGGCTGCAACATCTGGCCTGAAATCAGAGAAGGCTTTTCTGAGGAAGTGATTTTAAGTTTTGCAGAGTCAATAAGAATAAACAAAAAGAGGGGCCAGGACATGTAAGTCAAAGGCAATGATCCTCAATAGTAGTGATTTCCACACCAACCTGTGCCCCAAAGGGGCATTTGGCGGTGTCTGGAGACTTTTCTGGTTGTTAAAACTGGGGGTTGCTACTGACATCTATTCAGTAGAGGCCAGGAATGTTACATTATACAGAAAGGCTCTCCACCACAGGGAACTATCCAGTCCAAAATGTTGTGATAGGGAGACAAGAGGAGGGAAGCTGCTAAGTTGACAGCGTAAAGAAAGTTGCTTCTTTAAAAATATTCATGGAAAGCCATCTAAAGTTTCTATGCTAAGGACTAAAACGATCAGATTTATGTTTTTAAGAAATCATGCAATCTGGTCATAGGTAATGACCTGGGGGAAAAAGAAGTTGTCTAAAGATCATGTGGAGCATGAAGGTGGGGTACCAGCCAAGGGAAATCCATCCCAAGCTCTTTATCTCCAACTCAACTGCCTGCTTTACTAGGAAGAGAACTATTAACAGAGATTCCTCTTTACCTCGGAAACTTACCTGCATAATAAGACAAGCTTTGTTTTCTAAACATTCCTTTTCACCTTTGTGCTAAGGGTCTTTCTCCCCTTTATATCCTCAGACATTTATGCCTCTCCTTAGCTCGTACAAGCTTCATGTTGCCTAACTGTCTTTGGAATTCCCATGTCAGTGTGGGTTCCCCATACGCAAGCTATTAAATCTGATTTTTCTCCTGTTAATCTGTCTCATGTCAGTTTGTTTCTAAGTCCAGCTAGAGGGACCTTGAAGGGCATGGAAAATTCTTCCTCCCCAACGGTGGTCTCAATTAGCATAATGACAGGGAGAAGGAGAAAATATTTGAGAAGTATCTAGGAGGAGGATGTAATTAAATCTAATCATGGTTAGAGACATAACATGATGTCACGTTTATGTACACAGACTCTGGAGCCAGAGGACATGGGTTCAGATTCCAACCTTGTCATTTACTAGTTGGCAACCTTGAACAGTTTCTATTTAATGTCTCTATGCTTTGATTTTTGGTTAACTCACTGTTATGACTATGAAGTGAGTTAATTTTTGTACAGTGCTTAGGAGTGCCTGGCACACAATAAATGCTATATAAATCTTAAATAAATCAAATAAATACAAAGATACAGTGTATCTCCAAGGGTCCTGGCTTTTCTGATTTGTGTAGCTGGTAGACAATTAAGCCATTCTCTGAACTGAAGAACTGGAGTGAGAGTCTTTTTGTTTTGCTTTGTTTTGTTTTCTCGAGGAGTTAAAGGGCTGGGTAGGGCTACACACTGGAGATTGATCAAAACTGTTGAGAAGTCAAAACTCTATTTCTAAGAAGAAATAGATGGCTGTTTTAAGAATTGCTTTCTGAATATTTTCTTTAAAAAAAAATGAGGTCCATACTAAACAAATCACTTTGCTGTAAACCAGGAATATCAAGTAAATATTGCCTTCCCAACCCTGCATTGCAACAAATAAGACATTCTAGGCTTGATTCTCCTTCTTCCCAAGAAGTAATTAAGCAGTGAGCTAATATTGATCAATTATCATTTTCTTTTCTTTTTCTACTTTGTAACATTAACTGTTACTAACTTATCAAACAATAAAGAATTTCTACCTACAATATATCAAGAATGCCATGAACTCCAAAGATATTTTTAAGTCTCTGAGTTAATAATTATCTTATTCTTATTAAAAAGCAATTGTTTTCTCTTTCCTTTAGAACTCATTTAAAAAATAATATTTATGGATATTATTTTATCCAAGTGCTTGGAAGCAAATCTAAATTTGTAAGGGGATCTGTCCATGTGGAGACATCAAAGAAAGATATATTTGAAGTGCAATAATTCAACATCATAATGCTAAGGACTATATAAATCAGCCTGAATTTTTTTTTTGCACAAAAATGCCGAGAATCTTCATTTTCTCCAGTTGTTTATTTAAAGCAGTTTTCAAAACAAGGAGAAAGACTTGCAGTTTCATGCCTAGCAACATTTCTATTTCTTTACTTCTACAAACTAATTTGGTTAATTGCATGGACTATTAATATGAATTTTTTAAAAAAGAAATTAATAGAGGGCTTAGGGAGTTTGTTTTATGTACTGCTATTCTAAAATAGAAAAAAAAAAAAGAAGAAGAAAGAAAGAAAGCCAATGATCAATTTGAGGTGTTAATTGCATAGAGGAAAACAGAAATTGTTTTACTCGTATAGTCTAATTCTAGAATGTTGTGAATTTATACAAGGTGAGAGAAGAGAATTTGCTTCCTAGTTTCCTTTAAGTATAAAGTGGATCATCATTACATAGGCCACTTACTTATATCCTTATGTTTTGCATGGATTTTGAAGCTTAACAAGTGTTTTTATGAATGTTATCTTACTTAATCCTCAAAAGAACACAATGATGCTTGTATAGTAAAGCATGATTGCTATTTTACTTACATGGTAACCAAGAAATAGACATGAAGGCCACACAGTAAGTATTAGATATAACATACATCTGAACTTAAGTCTTCTAACTCCAAGACCAGAGCTATTTATTTCACTCCACTATGATTTCCATTATATATGTTTTCTTCACTTGATTCCAGAAACTTGGACCTTCTAAAAGAAGTCAAAGGACCTGATGAAATCACCAACAACAGCTGTTCTTACATTTTTGGAAATATCTCAGAACTAAATGTAGTATAGTGGTGTAGTGGTCCAAGGCCAGTTCAAGTCAAAGTCTTCATTCTATTTTCTGATAATCTTTATTTTTAAAGTAGCAAAGATTTTATTTACATTTTAATTCATCTTCCAGAGAAAAATACCTACACTGTACATGGATACATTTAGCCTGTCATGCCATTCATGATAGTAAACATTTTCTTACTAACTATAGGAATTGAAACACCTGTGCCTCAGGCATAGGAAGGTTACAGACCTGTCACTTGTTGCTGAAAGTCCCAGAGGTCAAACTGTGATTTTGCAGGACTGAAGTCATTTTTATTTTTAGAATCATTTGAAAACCTGTCTATTGAGGGCAGGGGTTCTCCTCGTTCAACATTGCATATCCAAACTGAGTGCAGTGTCTGGAATATAATACGTACTTAGTAAATATTTGTTGAACAAATGAATGCGTAGTTTTAATCATTCTCAGCAGGGCTTCAACACGCATTAAAGACTACATGGCCTTTAACTTATAATTCTGCAATTCTCTATTCAGTCGGTCCGAAGATACTGAGTACTTTTTACATGACAGGCTATTGTAGGTGCTGGGGACACATAAGGGAAAAAGTTTATTGAATTTATATTCTAGTGGCAAGAAGTCTCCAAGTAAATAACAGAAATAAACAAATACAGAAATAAAACAAAAATTAAAATGGTAGATGGTGATAAGAGTCTAGGAAAAAATAAGTCAAAAACCTAGAGGTAAAGTACATTGGATGCTTCTCATAACACAGGCAAAGTAGTCAAGAACCATTTCAATTGAAGAAACTATTGTTATCTCCATTTCATGTTTTCAGCCACAAAACTGGGTATCTTGACATTCACAGCTGTTTTTATTTTGCAGACTTGTAATCGAGTGCTGTTTTTTTACTAGATACTATATATAAATATCAGTGTCATAGAATTTGTCATCTAAGAACTTTAATTTTAAATGTTGCCCCCTAATGATAGTGAAGGTTTTATAGGGTGTACCTGGTATACATTAGATGGGTTCCTGGTATTGGGCTGGTGTTCTGATTCCAGCTTTTGAAGCTCATAGTTCAAACAGACAAACCGGACCAACCGACTTTCCCTTCCTCCTTCCCTCTCTCCCTTCCTCTCTCCCTCTCTCCCTCTCTCCCTTCCTCCCTCCCTTCCTTCCTTCCTTCCTGCCTTCCTTCCTTCCTTCCTTCCTTCCTTCCTTCCTTCCTTCCTTCTTTCCTTTTCCAGTGGGTTTTACCTAGTATTATGGGTCTTCAGAGCAAAGTTAAGCTTCCAGAGCCTCAGGAACAGATCTTGGGCTTAAGAAGAAGCTCTTTCAGTAAAGAGATATGACTGACTCTCAGCTGAACTCTCCAAATTTAGATGATGCTATTACCTCAGAACACATTTGACAAAACTAGTCATTTTCCTCTTCTTTACCAATGTGTCTAGAAAAAGATTTGGTATAATATTATGACATTTAAATGTATATTGTCAATTATTGTTTGTTAAGTGCTATGTGACTATTAGTGATGCAGTTTGATTTTAAAGAAAATCTTCTCTTAAAAATTTGTTATTTCTAAGAAAAAAATTATTTTTTCTGATTTTACTTCTCTCAGATTAAATGCCTTTGTAGGGTATTTGTAAAATAATAAAATGAGCATTTTGAATGTTTTTAATCCCTAATAAACAGTACTTTAAAAGTTCCTTTTCTATTTCATTGTTATTCTTGGGCTCATTTACTGATTTGCAAATATTGCATTTCATTGTTATTTTTTTTCCTCCCAAGACTTTCAAATACTATTTGTGCCTCCTCTAAAAAACAACAACATCATCAACAACTCTAAAATACTGTTTAATTTTGCACTAGGGAAAACTTTTTCGTTTAACTCATGGCTCCATAAACTAGGTTTATTTCATTGAAGTCCTGTGATATGAGCTTTTGTATTTAGCAGATTTTCTTTATACCTTGTCATCATATCTTGCAAAATACTTTGATAATACCTGACCTTTTACAAATTGTCTAAATTTTCCATTTACTCATACTTTAAAAATTATGTGTTATAAAACAAGACTGTAGTAAGAGTTATGAAATATATCACCTGGTATTAAATAATTCAATTTACTAAAATCCATCTTAAAATATTACCTGCCAACAGGGGCAGAGAGTTGAAATAGATAAAGGGAATTAAGGGCACACTTACCTTGATGAGCACTAAGTATTATTTAGTATTGTTGAATCACTATAGTGTTTACCTGAAACTACTATAATACTATATGTTAATTATATTTCAATCTAAAAAAAAACAAAAAACAAAAAATACATTGCCTGCCAAACGTATATTTCATGAGGACAGGGATCTTTACTTTGTTTAGTACATAAGAGGTGTTCAATAAATACTGCTTGGGTAAATTGTATGCTTTCCTTTCAAAAGCAATATGTTCAAAGATCATTTTCTTGTTGCTATGGACTGAATTGTGTTCTCACAAAATTCAAATGTTAAAGCCCTTGTCCTCAGTATCATTGCATTTGGAAATGGGTTTTTTAGGATATAATTAAGGCTAAATGAGGTTCATAAGGGTAGATTCCCAAACCAATAGGATCAGTGGCCTTATGAGAATGGAAGAGAGATCCCTTACCACTTCATCCTTAGTTCAGGATGGCATATCCTTAGCTCAGCTGCCTGGTGGAGAGACTCATGTCCTTGAGGTTCCTGTACATACCAATTAATTTTTTTCTTTTGTTAATCTGTCTTATGTCAAGTTAATTATTACAGCAGCAAAAAACCTAGAAGGAAGAAGGGAAAAGTTTTCCTCCTCTACACTTCTTTTATGCTTATAAAGAACTCCTCTAGGTTCTCAGTTCTAAAGCTAATAGAGCTGAACCACAAAGACTGGAAATACTTGGGTGATTGATGGAATTTAATTACACCAATGGTGCAAAAAGACAACTGGAAGCAATAGTAGCTGATGGCTGGTAGGAAGAGCTAGTGAGAGCACACAGCAATCTGGGACATGCTGATTTAACAGTGTGAGAAATAGCAAGCACACTATGCAGGAAGAAGGGACACAGATGCAGAGAGCAATACCACTCTAGAAAGATGGTTTCTGAGTCTGTGCTCTGAGGAGGGAAATTGCTGGCCATCCAAGAGGTCCTTGTTCCCACACAGCAGAAATTTCAATCAGCAGGGTTATTTCTAGATTAAAAAAAAAAAATGGCCCTGGAATGAGTAAATGGCATACATACTTATTTGTACTTGGTGCCTAGTGAATGATAGTTTTTTTCTGAGACAATAAAAGTTGAAGTTTTTGTCTATTTTTTTTTGTTTGTTGGTTTGTTTGTTTTTAAATAAAGTGGGGAAAGTGAGCAGTGTGTAATTAGGTAGATTGCTGAATGGAACTACAATCTTCTACCCTGATCACTGGTAGACTCAATTTTATGATATTTATCAACTTAACCACATCATAACCTCTGCTGCTCTGTGTAAAGTTATAAATAAAGCAGACAATTGGCTTTGCAAATACTGCAGGCCACTCTAAGGAAATTTATCCCACAAACTGAACTCTAGCCTTTAACAAAATAGAACAATACTGGCAAAACATAACTCCCAAAATAAAATTCTTAAACTTTGCTCTTCCTCTTCTCTGTTCTTCCATATTTTTATATTCCTACTTAAAAAATAACTGAAATGGTTCATACTCCCTGTAGTCTTCCTTAATTTCCCAAGTCAGTGTTATTCCTCTCCCCTCAGTATTCCTATGACACTTAGTTTACATTCCTATTATGACATTTAATTCTGTCTTAACTCTACCATATTATAAAATATATCCTCTTACAAGAGTAACCATTGAGTTACCTGTGATAATACCCAAGGCCATCTTCAAGCTTCTAACTCAAGGATATTTTCTCAAGACTTGATCATGTTTATCAATTTGCTTGATATTTTTTATTGTAATTTTCTTCGCTCTCCATCTAATTTATCTGATTATAGTAACTACCAAATGAGTATTTGTAATAAATGCTTCTGGGGGCCATTACCTAGGCCTATATATCACATTCAAAATTCAAAATTAGGACTCATGAGTTGTGAAATTGCCCCTGGCTAAAAGAGGAATATATAAAATAAAGCACCCAATGTCTACTGGAATTTCATAGACAGTCTCTTAAAAGTGCAGCAAGTATAAATCAACATCAGATTCCCCAGGAACTAAATTGTAAACAAATAATACTGGTCAGCAAACTGTTATCTGGTCTGTAAGAGCAAAAGCAAGAAAGAAAAATGAAGGCTTTGAAGGAAGTCAGCACTTCCAAATATTTTCATCTGTGAATAATGTTAGTGAAACCATAGAAGCTGTTTTTGGTATTATAAACAACAGTCTCCAACCCTGAGGGGCACTTGACCCAGAAAGATGAAAAAAAGAAAGAAAGAAGATCTAGAACATTATTCCAATTGGCATAAATATTGCCTAAAGGGAATTTTGAAATACGTTTTTATTCTATCTAGCACCATGAATAGGATAGGTAATGGTTTATATTTGGACACCAATGGTATCATCTGAAATGTTGGCACTTCATAGTTGAATAATCTGTATATGATTGATTACAACTCAAACAATTTGCAGAAGAGTACGGTGACAGCTAAAATAACACTGTGCTCTTTGTTATTCTTTCATCAAACATTTATGGTTTCTGTTGGGAGGAGTGGGGGATTTTCCTCTGTCCCTCAAAGGTTCTTCTGGCTGGTCTAATTATTAAATTGACATAAAACAGACTGATGGGAGAAAATCAAGTTTAATTTTGTACATTTAGGAACCCTACATATATGAGACTTCAAAGACAAAAAGGTCAAGTGAGATGTATGTGCCATCCTGAGCTAAGCAATGAGATAGCAGCCGGGGGCTTCGAAGAGGAGGAGGGCAATTCACAGGGCAGATGTTTAGAAAAAGAGCAGATGTTTGGTCAGTCGATGTTTGCCCTGCCTTATAGATGGGTCATTCAGATAAAATTTATCTCTAATAATAGCTCAATTCTGAGAAAGATTTTAGATTTAGATTCTTCTAGGTAGATAAGGAAGGAACAAAAATTTCTCTTGAGCCTGCAGAATCTCAATTGTCTCCAGCTCTAAGTCATCCACTTAGTCATCTAAGTCAAAATAGCACATTCTGGGGAGACTTGTTCTGAGCACTTTCATTTCCTTTATATCTAGGAGCTAAGGGCACCAGTTTGCACAAGACGCAAACCAACAGGTAAATACCCATGCTCCTAGAAGGAGTAACAGAAGTGATTGATTTTGACTCTAGGTATAAAGGAAAGACTGAGAAAAAGAGCAGCCTGACCTAGTTTCAGGAATGATTAGTTGCTAAATAGGTGGAGATGGGGTAGAGAAAGGGAGGGTTTCCAGACAGGAAATAGGTACAAAGGCCCAGAGGTGTGATTGGATAGGTATGGTCAGAGAGATTGAAGTAGAAATATTTTGCTGAATCACAAAGTTCAGAATTGCAATTAAAAGTTTGGAGATGTAGACAGGAGGGCCTTGTTTTGAAACCGGACTTTATCCTGCTGGCTAGTGGCTCTCTTTAGTGTGTATAAGAATCATCTTGGGAGCTTGTTAAACAGTCCCACTCCTGATTCAGCAAGTCTAGGGTCAAATCTTGAAAAATGTTTTTAGCAAAAATCCTCAGTGACATTTTTGAAGGTAGTTTTTGTTCATCCCTTGAGGAAAGAGCGGTAATAATTGGAAGAGGTTTAGGCATTCTAGTCAGGAGCACAGCATTCTTCAGGGTAACTCGGGTGGGAAAAAGAAGGAAATTGGATGTCATTGATTTGATCTGATCAGTAAAACCCTCAATCTGGGATTCAGGAGACTTGGAATCTGAGTTCAGCTCCCTTATTAACTAGCTGTGTTTCTTCAGAGTAGTTAATCTAATTTATCTGATTCTCATTTGCGTTTTTTGTTAAAGAGTAATATGGTGAAACTTCCTTGTAAGTAGATAAAATAAAATAAAAATAAAACACTTTAAAAATGTTTATGCTTTATGCAACTTTAATGGAAGTTTCATGGTTATGAACTACGCAAATGTCACATACTGATTAGATCAAAGATATGACCCAAATTAGCAGTATTAATGGATACCAGCTAACACTTAATGTTATGTTTTTGAAAACATTGTGTCTTTCCTTTTACTTTTAAATATAATGCACACTTTAAGAAGTGCATAATTCCTTGTTCTAATTAAAAATCAAGGCAAGTTTTCTTCCTCATTAATTTTATTATCTGTGTTACATTTATAACTGTAAAAGATATTCATTTTAATTATATGTGATATTTTTAAAATAACTCAATAGTTTTAGTGCAGCAGCTTTTAATGATTTACCAATAATGTGTTGGCATATCTCAACACTATTATTAATATTGCTTACCTTTTCTGAACTTTTGGTTCATCTTATAGATTGCCTAGTAGTTTGCAGAACAGCTTTTTTCCAGCCTTGTGAATACATATGAAAATGTTAAGGGACTGCTTCTTTCATGACTAAATAAAAAGCTGAAAATTCAGACTTTTCATTTAACATTCCTATTAATACACTAATATAGCAAGATTGACAACTGGGCTTGTTTATTTATTTGTTTGTTTGTTTGTTTAACTTAAAATAAGTGATTTAACCCCCAGGGCCTCAGTTTCTTTTTTCACTTATTTTCAATTAAGTAAATGCCCAGAATTTTTTTAAACCTGTCAACTTAGTTATTTGAACATCACGTTAATGGAATTGAAGTCACAGATTCTTAAATCATATGAAAGACATTTTTGTCTTTTGTCTTTCTCTTTGCTTCAAGGCTACAAACTACAACTGGCTAGCCGTAGTTGCAAATACATCTATGGTATATCAGAAGAATTAAAAACAAAAAAAAAAGATGACACACGGGGAGATGAATGAAAACATTTTGCCATTTGTTTTGGAATAGCCACTGAGAGTATCCTTCATAATAAGGCTAATTGCTTAGGATTTAAATAGATGTTCTCAGACCAAAAGAAGAAATGCGTGGTCAGATACCATTAGTATCTTCCTAATAACTTCCCTACCACTACAAATTCAAATAGTTAAGAGATATTTATGTGCTGTTTGCTAGGAACTGTTTTAAGTAATTTGAATAAATGACCTCATTTAATTATATCAAGGCCACAAATATGAATATATCTTAATTTTTTAGTGGGGGCCACTGATGCACAGAGGCGTCAGCATCTTTCCTAAGGTAACACTGGTAGTTAGAAAGTAGAGCTGGCATTCAGACTGAGGGAGTCCGACGCCAGAGCCAGCCCTTGTCACAACCTCTCACTGAATTGGATGAGCCTCTCTTAATTTGGACACACACAAATAGAGTTTGTCATCAATCACAAGCAATCACTTAGGTTTTTGCTGACATGGGATGTTCTCAGTTTCAGTGATCTCTGCCAAGGTAATAATAGTGGACTGTAAATTACATAAAATGAAAATATCATCTCTTTATTTTTCGCACAGAAAACAGAAGCTTCTTCAAGTCTATATTCATACATGTTGGAACAATTCATTCAGAAATTCATTTTAAAAGTGGGCATTTAAGTGGATTCATGTGCAATAAAGGCAAGACCGCTGTTCTCACACAAGTGACTGGAGTTACCACAGAAAAAGTCAGGAAACCTGATTTCTTGGCCCAGTGCTGCTAGTAACCACCTGTGTGCTCTGAGGAAAATGAGTTATCTTTTTTTCCTTGTTTCTCCTTACCCCATCATCTCATTGCAGGACTGGACTAGGAAGCCTCCCAAATCTCTTTCAGTTCCAAACTTTTATGATTCTATAATTAGGAATAAAAAGTGTGACCCACCCCTTGAGTTAAACATGGATAATAGATCATCCCAGGTTTCTGAAAAATATACCTTTAATCTCATGTAACACCTCAGGCTCATGGTATCTCGGAAGAGCTATACCAATCACATTTAGCTGCTTCACTTATATAGTTTATGGCCAGAATTGGTTTGCTTTAGATAACACACTCTTGTGCTGTGTCAGTGTTGCTAAGATATGGTTTTGTAAATAAAAGTTATTTTAAATATACATCCTGGTGCATGGAGGGGGAAAAAAAAACATGGAAAGCAGTTGGCTAAAAACCTAAACTATCTTTTGAGAGGACTGAGACAGCACTTCCAATAAATATTTAAAAGGTCCACTTTTAAGTGCATCTTAAAATTATTTTTGTCTTCCAAAATGAAACGAGTGAAGAGAGGGTGAGGACCCAGAGGGAGAGCGAGCAAAGCTAAGGTCAACAGAGATGATGAGTTATTTTGCAGTTGGGGATTTGGCCAGTTTGAAAAGACACTGACACTGTTGCTATGTGGCTCTGTGAGGATATTTTGCTCTTGAGGTTTACTTCTCAGTCTCTTTAACCAAAAGAAGAAGAGAATTTGATTGCCGTCCTTTTAAAAAGATCAAAAAGGGCCTTATCTTAGGAATCGCTGTTGAAGGCTGAAGAGATTCCAACTGAACAGCCTTGTCCCCATAAGCAGGTTACCTGATAGAGATGACAGAGTAAATTGTTCCCTATGTGCTGAGCAGTAACAGATGCAAGGTCCTGTGGCCTCCAAATAACGCCTCCACCACAAACTAAGTCCCACCGTTAGATACCCATGTCTTAAACCCCCAGTGATTTCCACTCTTCAGGAGCCCTTTGGAAATGTGGAGTGAGGCATAATCACTTTTTGGCTCATGCCTTAGAAGTGGATTTCTGTGCAGTTTGCTGTCAACAGGATTAAAGGGTGGTGAGAGACGAGGGGTCTCGAGGATACCTTGGTTGCCAGGCCAGGAAAAGAAAGAGCTGGAAGCATATTATAGGGTTTCAAAGTCAGATTGTGTGGACTTCAACCATTTCAGCGAGGGCCGATCCAGCTGCTAGAGCTTATATTTGGCTTTGTGCACGAGGCCTGTCCCATTAGCCTATTTCATTTATTTTTTATGATTCTTGGCAAAATTCGTATTTTTCACATTCAAATTATCAGACTTCATTCCTGGGCTGAGCAGACTTGTCCTGTCTCCCAGCTTGGGTATATTCAAGAAGCATACCTTGATGTTATGTTTGTCAGTCAAAAGTCCATTAGGATCTGATATGTATCTGATATGCATCTGAATGGATCTAAAGCCTCACCCCTATATGAAGCCTCCTAGGTCTTTCTAACATTGACTGATTAGGGAAGGGCCACACTGAGAAAACGCTCTCTCACCCATTCACAGGGTGTCAGTCATCCACATCAGCCTACCCATCAGGAGCTGTTCTATAATCAGGTCAGCACAAACAGCTCTTTTCTTCCACTCCTGGGATCACTGCCTTCTATTCCCATTATTGTTATTACCATTATTACATGTTCAGCATCTTCATCAGACTCCCCCCAGACCAGGAGTCGGTCCTCACAACCCAGACATTCTATGTCTTAGCACTCCCACAACCCCTACCAGCAATGTCAGGCTGAGTACTCTGCACAGCATTAGCTGATAGTTGATATTTCTTAAATAAATGAAAACGAGGGGTGCCTGGGTGGCTCAGTGGGTTAAGCCTCTGCCTTCAGCTCAGGTCGTGATCTCAGGGCCCTGGGATCGAGCCCCGCATCAGGCTTCCTGCTCATCAGGGAGCCTGCTTCACCACTCTCTCTGCCTGCCTCTCTGCCTACTTGTGATCTCTGTCTGTCAAATAAATAAATTTAAAAATCTTAAAAAAAAAAGAAAGAAAGAAAATGATACGAGCAGGGGACCGTTATTTGAAACACTATCTGAAGGCAATGTACATTCTTAATATTTCTCTCAGTTTCTTAGAGGGGAAAATAGGGCTGAAAATTTCAACAGTGATCTGGTTGTTTTTGTGTGTGCTGCTCTGAGTAATGAGGAGGAGCTCTCCTTATTACCTCAGAAGCTGGAGCTCGAAAATGGTAAGTGATGAGTATTATTTGAATCCATAGGATTTTACTTACCTTTGCCACCCTGGTTTTGCTTCAGTCTGCTTTTTCTTTTTTCCCTTTCATCTGACTCAGGATCATGTACCTTCTTGTCTTTCTGTGTCTCTCCCCTGTCCAGGTTATAAAAATAAACGAATAAAAGAGTAAAGAAATCACCCTGCTAGTAAATAAAAGGTTGACTTGGAAATTGCTAATGTCTGATGCTAGGCTAATATAAGGACCCATATCATATATTTCTCCTGTATGTGCTCCTGGGAAAATCCTTGAAGAAAGTGTTGGACTAGGAGATTCAGGCTGTTTCATAGAAATGGAACCAGAAACAATACAAGTGGTTTTCACTGCCAAAGAAAAATCAAAAATAGAAAGCTTGCCAGAAAGGGACACTAAAAAAGTAGACAGACATAAGAATAACCAACTCAGGAGTTCAAATTTACTGTCTTCAAATAATTCTATGATTCTAAAGATTTGGGGATGTTATAAAGAGCCATTTCCTAGAATTTTCAAGAAGCCACACATTCTGGGTATTTGTAGTCAACCATAACTGTGGTTGAGATGACGCTCCACAAATTAGTAGTCTTGTGGCCTTGGGTTTCTGAGCTCTCTAACACCTACTGAACATGAAATAATGGATGGTTTTTTTATACACAATAGAATTAAATGCTCATTGAGCCCTCTGTGTGTCAGGCACTATCTTATTCACTATACACATGCTGCCTCATTGAATCCTCACATAACCGTATGAGGTAGGAATCATCATTTGCACATGTTTTAAATGAAATAGCTGAGATACATAGAAGTTAAGTCAGTTGCTCAAGGTTACACAGATGGTAAGTGGGAGAACTGGGATTCAAGCCCAGGCTAAGGACTTGGGAACCCACACTCTTAACTATTATTCTCTAAATCAATATGTTTGCAAAATCTTAGAAATGGAAGACACTTTAGAAAGAGTTTAATACAAACCATCTTTTACATTTGAGGAACGCGGGCTTCCCAATCAGAGATTTGGTTGGGATCGCTAAGTGACAGATTTGGGAGAAGGAGCAAGGTCTCCTGTCTTTGCATCCACACCTTGAAGTTCACTTTGACCTGGGCTATCTGAGTACATTCAAGAAAGCAAACACAAGAATATTTATTTTGAGAAAAGCCTTTCGTATGATTTAGATAGTTTACATAAGCTCCTAAAATAAATTCAACCTGTCTGGCAGGAATTTCATTTCATCTGCAACTTCAGAAGGAAAGAGTTGAGGGGCACCTCAGTGGCTCAGTCATTAAGCGTCTGCCATCAGCTCAGGTCATGGTCTCAGGGTCCTGGGATTGAGCCCTGCACTAGGCTCCCTGCCCACCAGGAAGCCTGCTTCTCCCTCTGCCACTGTCCCTGCTTGTATTCCCTTTCTTTCTGTCTCTCTATGTCAAATAAATAAATAAATCTTTCTTAAAACTTTTTTAAAAAAGAAAAGAGTTAATAAAGCA
Source organism: Lutra lutra (assembly GCF_902655055.1). Taxonomy (NCBI): domain Eukaryota; kingdom Metazoa; phylum Chordata; class Mammalia; order Carnivora; family Mustelidae; genus Lutra; species Lutra lutra. Next base: position 76,095,604 of record NC_062279.1, on the reverse strand, counting down.
GAAGGGAATGGAAAAAAGTGAAAATGAACAGAATTATAGCCAATTTTTGACTCATTGCTACATCTACAAATATGAGAAGGGATGGCTGTTTGATGAGTCATCCTTGATCCATCACTTACTAGGGTTTCAACTATATAAGATAACAAAAGATTTTTTTTTTAAGATTTTATTCATTTATTTGACAGAGAAATCACAAGAAGGCAGAGAGGCAGGCAGAGAGAGAGGAGGAAGCAAGCTCCCTGCTGAGCAGAGAGCCCGATGCGGGGCTTGATCCCAGGACCCTGAGATCATGACCTGAGCCGAAGGCAGTGGCTTAACCCACTGAGCCACCCAGGCACCCCTAACAAAAGATTTTTGCTGCACATGGTCTCTTGGGGGTTAGTTTCATCAACCAAAATCTCTTTTTCTTTCTCCCAAGTGTGGTGACCTGTGGCCCAAAAAAGTATTGTAATTTACGTCTATATCTATCTCTGTCACTTTGTAGTGTAGGTTTTCATCCTACTAATGATAAACGTAGAAAAATAATAGAGATGAGAGTCATGCCCTCTAAAAACAGACTATTGAGGTTATGAAATTGGAACACATACATGTTGTGGACCTTGTTACAACAAGGGCTCTCAGTGTGTGCGTGTGTATGTGTGTACCCTCAGACTCACAGGCAAATTCAGAGGCAAGTGGTTAATTATTTAATGACTGTAGAAATATGGGCCAGCCCAGATTTAAAGATTAACAGGAAAGCTTTCAATAAGAAGTTTGTTAGTTAGGAATACATCATAAACTAGACTTCACTCAAACCTACTCTACCCTCAGATCACTGAGAAGCAAGTTATAAGGAAAAGGAAAGAAGGTATAGGTAGGAATGACATCAATCCAGCAAATCAGACAAATGCCCAGCATATAATATGAGAGGGTCAAATTTCAGAGCAGTCTCCATTTTTCCTCCAAGGATCTGAACAGCTGTTGTCAGAATTGCCTTAATCTGGTGGTTGCTTAAGTATAGGTAAATGGTTCTATCTGACATAGCTAATTGGCATTCAAGATTTTGTTGGGTGCTTAAAATAATCTTGTTTTGGTTTAACACACTTTAAATAATTTCTGATCTGGCATTTATTATTTAGGGTATAGGCTAAGTGACTTTAATAAGGACACCCCAAAATACTTAGAGCACTTTTACACTCAGAGATACTATGAGTTAGGGCTTGGAATAGGACAGAGTAGAGATGGCTTACTTTGTTCTAACATGTCTGGGGCCCCATCCAGGAGGATGGGAAGGTCTGGGGGTTATCCAAATGACCAGGGGCAGGAATTGTCTGCAGGGTTCTGACATTTCTGTACCGTGGCTGGAAGGACTTGAAGGCTGAGCTTCGCTGTGCCCGTCAACCAGGCCCATATGTGTGACCTCTCCATGGGTCTTGTGCCTGACAGTGCAAGGCAGTTAGGTTACAACAGGTTTCTTGAGACTGAGAGTCTGAGAAAAGCTGAGTGGAAGTCACATGGCCTCTTTCAGCCAAGCCTCGGAAGTCACACAGTGTTACTTTTGCCAGAATTCAATGGGGGCAGACATCACAAGTTCTTCAAAGGAAGGAGACATAGACTACACTTCTTTATTTCTGGTTTAAGAAACTGTCACAAGGTGCTTAAATAAATGAACATTCCAAAGGTGAGCATTCCAGGGCTGGGGATGGCTCTTGTCTTCGACCTGCTATTTCCAAGTTCTATCCAGCTGTCACCATTATCTAGGCAACAGAAAGGAAAGAGTGCAAAGCAAGCATCCGTAAAGAGATGAGCAGAAAGTGGCAAATCTCATTTTCTTTCATACCTCATTGGCCTAATCTTAGTCAAATGGCCTGACACTGGCAAGAGAACCTGGGATAGTGTGTAGCTATGTAAAAGAATGCATGTCATCATGGATAAAGAAGATGTGGTATATATACACAATGGAATACTATGCAACCATCAAAAGAAATGAAATCTTGCCATTTGCGACGACGTGGATGGAACTAGAGGGTATCATGCTTAGCGAAATAAGTCAATCGGAGAAAGACAACTATCATATGATCTCCCTGATATGAGGGAGAGGAGATGCAACACGGGGGGTTAAGGGGGTAGGAGAAGAGTAAATGAAACAAGATGGGATTGGGAGGGAGACAAACCATAAGTGACTCTTAATCTCACAAAACAAACTGAGGGTTTATGGGGGGAGGGGGGTTGGGAGGGGGGGTGTGGGATTATGGACATTAGGGAGGGTATGTGCTATGGTGAGTGCTGTGAAGTGTGTAAACCTGGCGATTCACAGACCTGTACCCCTGGGGATAAAAATATATTATATGTTTATAAAAAATAAAATTCAATTCAACTTAAAAAAAAAAAAAAGAATGCATGTCATCAAGACTGAGGAATTCTAGTGCTAACATCAGAAGAAAAGAAAGAGTACAGGGAGACAGAGGGCCTCCGTCTGCCCCTCTGTCTTTCTTTCCTCCTCCAAATCCCACACACTCTCTTCTTTCTATTAATATCATTCTTCCTCTTCCCCAAAAAAGACAACTCAAAATCCCTTCTGCTTTTCCATACAGCATGAAGTTAGGATTACCGGGTGATATTCAGTCTTCTCCATCCACTCTGGGTATGGCTTCTCTTTAGCCTGGCAGACATTAAACAAGAACCCAACAAAATGTGTCCATGCAGAGTCTCCCAGCTGGCTGTGGACAAATAACCTCTGGCTACTGTATGATCGAGAAATAAACTATCTTTTTTTTTATTCACTGTATTTTTATTTGTTTCTGTCCAACTAATATAGCATATATCCCAAAATCACTTGAATTTTCTGTATTTATTTCAGTTTTATATTTAAAGATGACTCCAACAACAAAACTATGCGTTACAGCAATTTAGGATTGAGTGAAGTAGAGTCTATTTTGCTTATTTCCAGTTATCTCGCTCAATGCTCTCAATAGACGCTACAATACAGAGCACAAAGAGAAGAGCAGATGGCCTGCAAAAAAGAATCAAAGCAAATTTGGCACTCATTGTTACCGTCATTGCCACTTCTTCTGCTTTTAAATCAGAAAAATCATTATAGCTCATTTTGCGAAATTTTCCTACAGACTCAGTGAAACCCAGGGATGTTCTGCAATCAGGTTAGGAGGAAACCCTCTCCCCTGTGCCCACCCCTTGTCCTGACAACTGATGTGAGGCCACCTGAATATTGCATGTGGAATGACTAGGTGAGGACTATGTGCTCCCCAATGGACTTCCTGAGCTCCTACTCAACCCTTAACTATTTAGGGATGATTCAGAAAGGGTAACATGTAGCAAGTGTTGAAGTAAAATTCTATGCCAAAGATGGAGCCACTCTTGCCCAGGATGTCATCAGAGCAAAATGGAAACTTAGATAACTTTCACATCCCTGTGAATGCTCCGCTCAACTGGAAATGCCGTGTGCCCAGTCAGCCAGTCCCCAAACACCAAGCCAACCCTGGGGCTCTATGCTAATTTCCTTGTTCCTTATTCATTTTCTTTCTACTTTTCCCTGTTCCTTTTTCTTGATCCTATAAAATCTCCCTGCTTTCTGCCCCATTTTAGAGTTCTTGGGACCCTTGGGAATGGAGGCCACCTGCTTCATGAAATTTTAATAGAGTTTGTTTGTATCACCTAAATCTTCTTTAATCATTTTTAACACAAGTTATGTTTATTATTTTTTTTTTGGAAGGGTCTGTGTTCCTTGATTCTGTCCTAAGTCCTCAGATGTTTAGTTTGCAATTCTGAGATCAAAATGATACAATTAATTAGATGGTGTGGATAAGGGATAGTCCTGTTAACTAGAGTTAGAGAAAATAAAACATATTATTTTCAATTGTGACTGAAAAATTATTTAAAAGATCTTAGTGAACCAGTCTTCCTGTACAGAACCTAGTTCCAGTGATCCTTGCTTTAAAACTGCCTGGGGTGTTGGTAGTGGACAGGGGGCAGGATTCTACCCAGAGTATACTTACAGAAAGCACCAGGATTCTCCACCATAAGCAACTTATTCCAAGAGGAAAAGATCATTAAGAGCATAGTCCAAAGTCTGAAAAGAAGAGTGATTCTGAATAAAATTGTAAGAGTGTCCCTTAGTTCAATCTCCACGAACTCACCACTGGGTGCTTGAGCAAGGGAGTTGTAAAATAGGCTAAAAATGAAAAAAAAAAAAAAATCCGGGAAATGTCAAACACATGTTTGAGATTCAAATATGAGATGGGGTTGGTGGCACAGACATAAGCATTCTTCACACTTGGTATCTGCAGCTGCCGCCTGGCCAGCAGTGGACATTCATGTCAGTGAAGGCTGCCATAAGATGTCTAGAGCCTTTGAGACCGAAAAGATTATGCTACTTCTCCCACATGGACATTCAAAAATAATAATAATCCCAAGCTGCTAAATAAATATAAGATCATTTAAATAAGTTATGCTTTTGCTAGAAAACTAAATCAATGAATTTTTTCAAATAGCCAGTAAATTTTTTACTAAAGTTTTTCTGATGCCTATATTTTGTTAGTGATCTAAGCATGTAACTTAGCCTGTCTGTTGGGTAACCCAGGCTGGCTTTAAAAGCAGTCTCTTTGGAAAGGAAAGGACCTGTCATTATTTTACTTGGCACAGATATCTTCTTACTTAACACAAAACACCTATCACAAAAAGTGTTAGCAGAGACAGAAGACACAGCCCAGGCAAGTGGGATTGGGAGAGGAGAAGCATGGCAGGTATTACACAGAGTCAATGGTACTCATTTACTTGGGCACCTGCCTAAGGTCTCCAAAAACCATTCAAGAGGAATTTGTGAGGAGTCTAGAGTTTTTGCAGGTCAGTTTAGAGAATAGAGGAAAATGGTTTATAATAACTATGATTCTATTTTTTACTTCTAGGTTGATGTGACCTGGCTATTTTATTGTGGTAAAAGACAAAGTATATTACAAATAATTGAATCCTGATGATTCAAAGTCTTGAGGTACCATAACCAGAAATCTTTGAGCATTGCTTGTATTACAAAATGGCATAGATATAAAAAAAAAATATATTGGATTACTCTGCAAAGTGCCAAAACATGCCCTAAAAGTTATTTTCTCTTATATCCAATGTTCTGTCATTTCACTTTTGTTCAGGGCAGCCAACACTATTTCTGTTTTTTGTTAATCACCATTTTAGGACATGTATCAGAATCTCAATTCAATTCAACAAACACGTATTGAAGACTAACCATGTATCGGGCACAATTCAAGGTGCTCAAATACAGAAGATGATGAGCACGTAGTCTCTGTCCTCAAAAGCTTCACATTGAAAAGATACACCAAAAAAAAAAAAAAAAAAGATTAGAAACAAATATGATTAAATTCCATCATTTATAAACCTAATATATAGAAATGCATCAGTAATGTAGCACCACATGGGAAGAATACCTAATTTAGTTGGTGGATGCAGGGTCTCAATGAGAAAACATTTCTAAAAGGAGATCGTGATTGATCTTTCCTGGGGCAAGAATAGAAGTTGACCAGGGGATTAAGTAGGGGTTGGGCACTACCCAAATATGAAAAGTCTTTTTTTTTTTTTTTTAAGATTTTATTTACTTACTTGACAGGCAGAGACCACAAGTAGGCAGAGAGGCAGGCAGATAGAGAGAGAGGTGGAAGCAGGCTCCCTGCTGAGCAGAGAGCCCGATGAGGTGCTTGATCCCAGGACCCTGGGATCATGACCTGAGCCGAAGGCAGAGGCTTTAACCCACTGAGCCACCCAGGCGCCCCCAAATATGCAAAGTCTTGAACATTGAACAAAGTCATAGAACATCTGGCCTAGTGAGAGACTGAGTATGCTTTGATGTAACTAAATTGAAAAGTGTGCGTGGATACTTGGGGAGGTAAGCCAGGAAGGATAGGAAAAACCCACTTAATCCTGAAAGTATGAGGAATTGCTAAGAAATGAAGCAAATAAGCAGCATGATAGGATTTGCATGTTAGGAAATTCATCTGCCAGCTGTTTGGAAAGTAGAATGGAAATGATATTTAAGGCACTACTTGAGAAGACTAATTAGGGAATGACAGGGTTTCAAGTAAGGCTTTCTTACCGAGGTAGAAAAAGAGAAAGTATTTCAGAAGTAATGTTGGGGAAAAGGAGCAAGAAAATTAAGATAATTCTTACTTGTTCTTGTAAGTGGCTGTTTCATGAACTGAAACAAGGAAAACTAAAAGAAAAAGAAAAGTTCAGCTTGTAAGCAAGGTGGAGAGTGGTGGTAGCAGTTGTAGAAAATAAGTTTGCAATTCTTATGAAAGATCCATGTGGAGATATTAAAGAGGCATTTGGAAATGGAGATTTAAAGAAAAGAAGTCTAGGATGGAGAAAGAGGTTCTCTGTCAATTCAATTGAACCTTGAACAACGTAGGGATGAGGGGTACTGACCACCCCCCCCAACGAAGTTGCAAATCTGTATATAAATTTTGATTTTCCAATAACTTAACTAGTAATAGCCTTCTATGGGATACCATGTTGATAACATAAACAGTAGATTTACATGTATTCTATATATGTGTTATATACTGTATTCTTAAAGTAAGCTAGGAAAAATATATTGTATTAAGAAAATCAAAAAGAAGACAAAATACATAAAGAAGACAAAAAATATTACTATACTATAAAAAATCCATATAAATGAACCCACACAATTCAAACTTGTGTTGTTCAAGGATCAATCATAATTGATCTTGTTGCATCTTACACAGATCATCTTGCACACTGTATTTAATCATCTGTTACCAAAATGTAGGATTTCCCTACTCCGTGTTCCATTGAATAGGAAACACCTTATTATCATTTTATAATATGAGTAAGAACCAGGTAAATGCGATCACAGTAAGAGTCAGTTTTAGAAGTCAAAAATGCAAAGATAGTGGCTGAGAATGAATTCTCTACTACCATGTTTAAACATAACACTTCATTAGAAGAGGCGCTTTCTTTTTTTTTTTAAAGATTATTTATTTATTTATTTGACAGACAGAGATCACAAGTAGATAGAGGCAGGCAGAGAGAGGAAGGGAAGCAGGCTCCTTGCTGAGCAGAGAGCCTGATGTGGGACTCCATCCCAGGATGCTGGGATCATGACATGGGCCAAAGGTAGAGGCTTTAACCCACTGAGCCACCCAGGCGCCCCTAGAAGAGACCCTTTCAATTATTGTATGCATTTCTTACATTGCCAAAAGCAATGTGGGATAAAGTTTAAAGGCATATTTTCTGGGTAGACCATTTTTTGCCCCAGTTCTGCCTCCCTTGAGCTGTGTAATCTTGAACAACTCACGTAAGTTCTGTGTTTCAGTGCTCTCATGGGAATTGAGGATAATGAGGCAGTAGCATACAGCACTGGATTCTCATAAGAATTAAATAAAATGTTACAGGTTGAGCATTGAAAAGAGGGCCCGGAATATAGAAAGTGTTCAACATGCATTACCTGTCTTATCTTAAATGAACAGTAGTTTTTGTTATTTTTCGTACATAAGTCTACCCAGAATGGGGAAGAGTGGTCTCAAATTTCCTTTTATATCTTATTGGTACACGATGTACATAGAAATTGTGCTCATTTCAGAAGGGGTTTGATACAAGGTCAATACATACATTTTAATTCTAAGGAAATGGAGATCTTTTCCAGCACTAAGGAAAATAAAAGCATATCCAATATTTTAAAAAATATATTTAGTTTGGGAGAAATTTAGCTGTTTGGCTTTGTTTCCAGTAGCCAGCCAGCTCAAAGTTTCAGTTTTTCCTAATAATGAAGATGCAATCCAAGTCTTAGTAAACCAACTGTGTGAAGAACAAAAAGGAGAGTTTGTAAAAAGTGCAAATGGAAACACATGTAATTAATAAGTCTCAACCGCAAAAAACTGAGGGTAATATTTGTTCTTGGGCTTTCCTGTGATGCATTTGGAAGCAGAGCAAAATAGCTTGGAGAGTGAATTTCCCATGTAGTGGGGAGGATGTGGGCAGAATCCGGCAGCATCAAAGAGGGAAGGGCAATTTGAGGAAATGAGAAGTTTAAAAAATAAAGGATGCCAAGTCAAAAGTGCCAAATCAAAAACAAGAGAACCCCGGCCCCTTCCCTGAAAAAGAACCTCTATCCCTGTATCTTGTGTTCAATGAAAGAAGCAAGAGCTGTAAGGAGGTAATTTAGGAGCAGTACCATTCCTTGCTACGTGATGCTCAATTCAGCTTCTGGACTATAAAAATGACCTCATTCTTTCTCCTAACTTTCTAGATATTTATATGCTTTCCTCTGAATAGTCAACGGTTCTTTTTTAAAGCTTTGTTTATGTCTTACAGTTTTCTCAAAATAAGCACTGTGTTGAAAATTATGTATTTTAAAATGCACCAAAGCAGCCTCTCACACCAGTTTCTTTTCTGCATACATTTCTAGTATGCATTTGATAGAGTCGTTCCTGGTTGCAGTTTTACTTAAAAAAAAAAAAAAGAAAGAAAGAAAGGTAAGCATGGCAAGGTACAATGTGGAGGAAAGGGAAGGGTAAGGACATGAGGACACTAAAGCATGTTTCAATCTATCTAAAATAGCTTCCTATACATGCATAACAATTAGATACATCTTTTGGAGAAAACAGCATAAAAACAAAGAAAAAAACGACCATGTAGTACACTTTGCTTCCAGGAAACCACCCACATTTATCCGTTTGGAAATAAATCCTTAGGGTATTTTTGGCAGAAATAGTTTATTCTTCTCCATGTTCACGTGTTCAGAAATCTTTTTCTTTTTTCCCTCTACTTTAGAGGCAAACTGGTACATAAGAGACATACCCCTAGCTTCACCTATGTTCTGGTGTATTTTTCTTTTGGTAAAATACAAACTTAGTATTCATCTTTAGCCTCACAGAAAATTGGTTTAAATGGATTCCAGAAGTGTTGGCTAAGGATGACTTTCATACAGTGACAACATTGGCTGCCAGGTTGTTATGCCCTCGGGTTGACCAACATGCTCTGAATCAGATTCCAAACTCCTGAGGAAGAAAGATTAGGAAGAGCTAAGGTCACGCATCCATCCCAGTCCATCCATCTATGGGCAGGCTTGAGAAGACTAGGGTCACATTAAAAACATGGAAGCTTTCAGGGAAGTGTGGCAATGGGCTGAGGGAAACCATGAAAATTATCTACTATAGGTTCTAAGTAGGGTTTATTCACCAACAGGATTAAAAGCAATCAGGGAGGAGCGCCTGGGTGGCTCAGTGGGTTAAAGCCTCTGTCTTCAGCTCAGGTCATGGTCTCAGGGTTCTTGGATCAGGCCCCACATCGGGCTTTAGGCTCAGCGGGGAGCCTGCTTCCTCCTCTCTCTCTGCCTGCCACTCTGCCTACTTGTGATCTCTCTCTGTCAAAATAAATAAATAAAATTTTTAAAAAAAGCAATCAGGGAAAGAAATTGTTTGGAAGAGATATACTTGTGATGTTGACTTTAAAAAAAACAAAAACAAAAAAACAGAGTTGTCAAGTTGTTCTCCAGGGTGGAGGACACAGCAGTATTTTGGCAATGACAAAACAGGAAACACAAAGGATCTCATCTCAGCTACAGACTGGAGAGCTTGTTCTTTATTCAAAGTCAAAAAAGGCAGGATAGTTCAGATAACACCATTCCTGTCAGAAGGCCACAGAAACAGAAAATGACAGTTGCAGATAACCATGTTCTTCTACCAAGCTTCTCTGTGCTTTTCTAAGAGTGATAAATAAATAAGATCTTAAAAAAAAAAAAGAATTATTTCTCCATGAATGGGCCTGCTTCTCCACATGCCTGAGTACTAACTGTATATAGTCTAGGTGGTTTGTGATTTTTCTTTGTTCTTCTAAATCCTGAAACATTTCACTATAAACCTAAGTTGGGGCATCTCTCAAAACTTCTTAATTATTAGAAAATTATTTTATTCTAGACTGGCGGGGGAGAAATCTTGTCTTAAAATTTCCAGTTTCTTGGTTCAGAAGTGAATCAAGAAAAAGAAATGGAAATTTCAAGTTTCAAGGTAGAGAGTCATTCATTTAATTAGTTTGCATTAGAAACTGAGAAAACCATGGGAATGAGCACCCAAGGTACTGTGTCTACAAAATGGGTGCAGAGGGCCAGTGACGGAGTGAGGTATCAAAGGATGAGGTTCTGGAGAGCATGAATGACCCCAGAGCGAGATTTTTGTAGACTTAGTCTGTCCCTGCTTTTTATAAAGTTGTACTTATGTGGGACATTTGGCTTAATTTTAAGGACATTTAAAATAGGCAGTCCTTTAAAAGATCATTCCTAAAAGTAGTATTTGTGAAATATTCCTGAAGCATATACATTTTATTTACTACTCTAGGTAATCTTTTTCCTTGCACCAGACTAATAAAGAGATGCACCTGCACCACAAGATTAAAAATATTTGGGAAACCACCCTTATTTACCTGTGCTTTTGCTTACAGCAATGTTCTACAGTGAAGAACACTGTGAGAACCTATCTTATGAAGCTCATTGCTAAACTTATTGTAATGATGCTGTTGCAATTGTTGTTTCTTCTAATATGCAATATCCTTTTTAAGAGGACCTTAGAAAAAATTTCTCATGAGTTTCTCCTAAAAACTTATTGCTTTTATCTAATGAACACTTAATCACAATCCAAATACTTTTACTACTAGAGACTTTCGTACCTCGTCTATCAAAAGTACAGAAACTGATGGAATAATTATGCAATTATACTACTTTCTACTAAGGAAGCAAACTTGAATCTGTTTGGGCAGAATTTCCAGGGTCCTTAGTACTCAGAGAATGGGATAGAAAGAGGAACATGAACTCCATGTGGGCGTGTTCTTTGGCCTATGGACTCCTTGCACTAGGGGTGGGGCATGGCTGAAAGAGTCCCCATTAGAGGGGGCAAAAACTGTCAACAACCAACTAGCTGCTGATCGGAATGAGTGCTTGAGTCTTAAAGGATAAATCATCTGACCGGCATTCCAGAGCACTACTACAAGATCAGATCAACACCAATGTTTCTGAAATATCTCTTCAGTCACAGGTTTCATGCCTAATATCCACAATTAGGAAAAGCACAGTGAGATACCCTTACTAATTCAATCTCCTTAGTGGAAAATTAACAGTTTCTGAAAATCGATCACAGTTAAGTTTCAGCGGCACCTGGGTGGCTCAGTCAGTGAAGCATCTGCCTTAGGTTCAGGTCATGATTCTGGGGTCTTGGGATGGAGTCCTGTGTTGGGCTTCCCACTAAGTGCAGTCAGTGTCTGCTTCTCCCTCTCCCTCTGCTCCCCACTCATTCTCTCTCTCTCTCTCTCTCAATCTCTATCTCAAATAAATAAATACAATCTTAAAAAAAAAGAATTAAGAGCGTCAGAATAGACATTTATAGTGTTTCACTTCTTTATTTATAAGTCTATTTGCATTCATTGATCTTGTTATTAGAAAAATAACCTTGGTGTACGGCTAGAGTATTTGTATATGCCCCTTAAGAGGTAATTTGTGTTAGAGGTATGAAACAACACTTATAAATCTCAATAAGGTCAGATAGAGGTTAGTTAAAAGGATAAGCGGATATCTTTAATCCACTGAACGTGAATGCTTAAGCTTAGATTGGAAAGCTAATATCAGTGAGAGGAGAGAAATACTCTCTTCTGAATGCAAAATACTGAATATAATTGAGATACACTAGAAGAGTGTTCAATGAGGTGTTTTTTTTTTTAACTCCAACAAATTTCAGTTGAGTGTTTCACTCTATCAAGTGCTTCAGATAAAACAGGAAAGACTAAAGCTATGGATAAGCATTTCTGAGTAGCCCCAGGAAAGAAAATCAGGGTCAAGTAAGCCAGCCTCCTTGAAATTTTGAGATTGGAGACTCCATTGAGGTTTATTTATTTATTTTTAAGATTTTATTTATTTATTTGACAGAGAGAGACACAGCGAGAGAGGGTACACAAGCACGGGGGGTGGGACAGGGCGAAGCAGACTTCCTGCTGAGTAGGGAGCCCAATGCAGGGCTCAATCCCAGGACCCTGGGATCATGACCTGAGCCAAAGGCTGACACTTAATGAATGAGCCACCCAAGCGCCCCTCCAGTTAGATTTCTGATAAAAACAAAGGGCCTCTTTCTCTCCTTTTTAGTACTCTCTCTTTCTTGAAAAATATGCCTGCACTAAGATATTTACCCATAATATATTGAGGGCTCTGAAACCCTAGAGATACTTCCATGGACTCTACCATTTCAAGAAGGCCAGAAGGGAACCTCTGCCTTCCATTCTTTTTCATTCCCACTATCACCAACCTCATCCAGACAATTTTATACCACTCTTGCTCTATGTTATCCTCTCCCAACCTCTCCTGCTGAGTTAACACTTCCTGTTAAATGTCACTAACAAGTTTAAAATTTGAAATAATTTTCCCTCTACTACTGAACAAAGTACAAACCCTTCAACCCACTATTCAGATCTTTCTATGATTTGACCACAATTTGTCTTTTCTCCCCATAAATTCTACTGTCCTTCCTCCTGTATCTCTTGCATATACCTAATAGAACTTTCCCATCTCCCTCCAAGTTGTTTTGCTTTTAGTGCCTTCTTTTCTGTACCTGCTTATCAAGCTTATGGTTCAAATATCAAGTTCTCTTTAATGTGGCCCTTTGGTCTTTCCACACTCTCTATATCCCCATGACATTTAGATTGTCATTCATATGGTGTTTGGTATATATTTATTTATATATGTATTTATTTATACTGCAATCATTTATATACATAACTTATCTCCTTTTAAGAGAGTCAATGCTTTGGGTTTGGGATATGTCTTGTATACATTTTAAACCCACATTTATTTATTTAATAAATTTTTATTGATATCAATCACATGCTTGGTACTCGGTATAAAATCATTAGTAAAGCATACATGGTCCTTGCTATGGACCATATAGACAAGCAGACAAACCACAGATAATAAATTGGCAATGAAATAAGTAATTATAAAATGTGAAATTCTGTGAAAGAAATAAACAGATCATTTAGTTTAAAAGGGACAGAAAGGAAACCCACTGACAATGATTAGGAAAGGCCTTCCCAAGTAGGAGACATTGAACTGAGAACTTCAGATTGAGAGGGAAGAGCTATAGGAAGAGCTTAGGGAAGAACACTCCAGATCAAAGGAAAAGCATGAGCAAAAACCCTAAGATGAGAAAAGGAAGACCTTTAGAATGTTCTAGAAACTGAAGTAAGGTCTATGAAACTAAAGCATAGTAAGCGAGAGGAGGAGTTGCACCAGATATGATTGTAGAGAAAAGCAGAGGCCAGATTATTTAGGGCTTTATAGTCCATGATAAGAATTTTAAATTTTATGCTGCAAGTGTGAAGTGAATTCAATTCAAGGAGGCATAATTCAATTAGCATGTAAAAGCCCTTGTAAGCTCCTGTAGAGAATGAACTGAAGGTGCAGGAACAATAGAGAATCAGGAAAACTAGTTAGAAGTCTAGCTGTCTGATAAAGTCATAGAGCAAGATGGTGGTGGCAGTGGAGAAAGTACACAGTGTTGAGATGATTTATGAAGGTAAAATTAATGGCCCTTAGAAATGGATTTGAAGTGGAGATGAAATAAAAGAAGAACTAAGGATAATTTTCAAGCAACTGGGTGATTAATAGTTAATGCCAGTCTTCTTGAGGAGAAAGGGATTTGAGCAATCAATAATTTAGTTTCTGACTTGATCAAAAATCACTAGAAGATTCTAGAAAGATGATGGCTTGAAGATGACTGCTGATCTCCTCCCAACTCTGGTCTAGATACTAACAGGAAACCTGATGGGAGCAGCTGGGGCCTGGCTGCAGGTCAGAGTGAGAGCCAAGTCCAGGTCATCACAATTACTGCTGGTATGGCCTGTCCTTTCTGGGTTGGGCAAGAACCTTGAGATTGGAAGTTCTTGGAGAAGATCAAAATGCTCAGGAAAAGCTATAAACTGTGTCCAAAACAAGGGGAAGATTATTTGTAAGAAGACCTATGGTTCTACCTGACCCAAACAGAGAGAAGCAGTGTTGGTCAGAGTCCCCCTTGCCTTTGAGACTGGAGAGAGAGGAGTGGATGTTAGATTACAGAAATGGCAATGTTGGCTGTAGTAATGAATCTTGCAACACACATATTCCGTTTTGAATTCATAATGTGCCATATGATAAATAATGATTTTCTAAATAGAAAAGAATATCTAGAATTACAAGTATAAAATCACCTCAACCAAGACCTAGCATATCTAGAATTAAAAGTATTAAGCCACTTTAGGAAGACCTCAACAACTACACTGTTAGTATCCTCATGTTACATATTGAGAAACTAAGGCACACAGAGAGTAAACCACTTGCCCGAAGTCACATAGTGGCCAAGTGGTGGAGGTGATTTTTAATTCAAGCAAACAAAATCTGGCTACAAATGGCTTATAGTAATAAAAATGCCCCAGGTTTGGTGGCCACAGAAAGCAAATCATTTTATCTTATTGTACCGTCAGTTTATCACCTATAAAATGTGGTGTGTGGGTCAGATGATTCTTATGGTCTTTTCCAACTCCCAACCTTCCAACTCCAACCACATGTCGGTGTCCTTAAATAAATGAACATCATGGATTTGACATCAGAATCATGATCCATTTAGACTTAGACTTAATAATATTAAAAAAAAATTTGCCCTCTTAATGGGAACAAATAATATATGGCATTGAAAAAGCATTATATCAGCACTGACAGTTTTTAAGTAAACCAATAGAGATTTTTTTCTGTAATTTGTGGTTAAGGTAGTTTTTTCAATAAATTATTGAATAATTATAATATAATATATATTTATATTATATATAATATTTTATATTATAATATATATATACTACTTATATATAATATAATATATATAATATATTTATAATTATTATTTCAATAAATAATATCAGGTGAAGTAAAAGAAGAACCAATGTGAAGGTTTATGTAGCTAAAATACATCACAAATAATGGCCTAAATTAATGGAAAAATACAATTGGTGTTTAGTGAATTGCTTGTAATGCTGATATTGGAAGTGAGTCTATCTTGAATTTTTTATAGTGCCTGACAAGCTGAATAAAAAATAAGCTTGTAACAGCAGAAGCAAAAGACAATGGATTATGATATTAATGAGTCATGCAATGATGAGCAATGAGTGCATTTTTTAATAGAAGTTAATACAGTTAACTTCCTCAAGAGTTAATGTTTTTAAAACTTTTTATTTGGAAATAATTATAGATTCATTGGAAGTTGCCTTTCACCAAGTTTTCTCCAATTACATCTCGTGTAATTATTATACTATGTTAAAATTAGAAATTTGACATCAGTACAATGTGTGTGTATTCCATGTCACGAGTTTGTTTCAAACCTTAGGAAAAAAAATCCTTCATTTCCTCATAATTCATGTGCCTTTTCAAATATACTTGTGGCTGAAATTTTCACTTGGGGTTGACATTTTAACACGATAAAGCCTGTTCTTGAATAAGGGGATCACTGTGGGATCTTGCCATATTTAATGCACTGCTTAAGATATTCTCAGCATTAACTAAAATGTATCCCCATTTGTCCAAAAGCCAGATTTTATCTTATCTTTATAGGGAACGTTACTGCAAAATAAAGAAATAGTTGAAAAGTCTCTTAAAACATTTTTTTTTAATGGTAAAATTAATCCCGGTGAATGTTTCTGCCTGAAGACAGAGCTGGTGTTTCAAATTCTATGTACTCTAAATTTACAATTTTCTTTTCCTCTAGCTGTTCTGTGATCTTATCTGCTTTAGGATTGTTTTGGAGTAATTTTCTTTGTACACCCTGATCTTCTGACAAGTATATTATCAGCTCGATTTATCATTATTGTTGGTCTTTGAGTCTGGTGGAAAAGGCAGTGCCTGAGTTTTCTTCAACACACAGAGAAGGTTACTGACCCTCAGCTCCCTCCACTGTGTGATATGATGTGGAAGGACTATGTTGCAGGAAGGGCAGACTGGAGCTCTAAACCTGACAATAGCATCAGCTAGATTATGCTTACTTAGATCTTGCTTAGCCTCCATTTCCCCATTTCCATAAGTTATAAGTTCAAGGACTTCTGAGACACATTGTTTTTCTTCTTCTTTTTCAGATTTATTTATTTATTTTAGAGAGAGAATGGATGGGGGTAGGGACGGGGTGGTTGCAGAAAAAACTCAAGCAGACTCTGAACTCTGCACAGAGCTGATCACTGAGCTTGATCCCACAACCCTGAGATCATGATCTGAACGGAAACCAAGAGTTGGAGGCTTACCTGAGTGTGCCATTCACATGCCCCTAATAACCACTTTCTATGTTTAATTCAAGAGTTCTGTGATTTCTCTAATTTAGCTAGGGCATGCGTATTCAATTCTGTAGCGAGCAGTCCTTAGTGTAGAATGTGATTAGCAGGAACATAATTTAATTCTTTGAAAGGATACAGTTAATATGCTTGAGACATCAGTGATAACTTGGATGACGGGTCAATGAATCTTTTCCACCATGACATCCTGGCTTGGCCACAACCTTGACCATTGCACACTCCAGATTAGGAAGCCTCTGCCAGGCTTTAAGCTGTGCCAGGACATGAACAGCAACAAATTGAAATTCCCCTGCTCAGTTGCCAAAAGTCTAGGATAATGGATGTCGTGTAGTACAATAAGAACAAGAGATTTGGAGCCAGTCCTTGGTTTGAATCTCAACCCACCTCTTGCTAGCTATATTTATAGCTATATAGGTGGATCAGGACTGAAGGGTGGGTGAAAGCTGGACAGAATTCTAAGAACAAGCACAGAGATAGTTATAATCCCTCCTTCATTTCCAACTGCCTTCTGAAAAAGAGATGCTCCTGGACCTAGAAGTGTGATTTCCAGCAAGGAGAAGTCAAAGCACTAAGTAAGTCCTGCCCTTAAAATGTGCAGTCAAGAGAAAGTAGGATGACCTCACAACAGGTAAGTATGAGCCATGAGAACGAATGAAGATTAGGATTCTAGACCTTTGGATTTGGAAAAAGAGAACCAATGACCTAGCCCTCAATATCCTACTCTATCCTGACCAGTGGTTGTTGACTCTCTGCTTTGATATTCCCAACTGTGGGTAATTCACCACCTCCCTGAGTAAACAGTTTAATTTACTGCCTTCCTAATTGCCTTCTTAATTCAGTCCTTCCTAATTAAGTACTGTCCTTAATTTTCTTATATTTTTCTTATGCAATGTACAAACAGGGAGTAAAAAGGAATATGGAAGAAAAAAACAACAGCAGCTGTTGCCAAACCTTGTCCTAAATGTTTGACAGTAATTTCATTGTCCCCCCACCCCCAGGAATGATTTAGCCTCAGAATCCATGAATTGTTATGCATAAGCAATTTTTGGTGAGCATTGCCTTTAGGTTATTTTGAATTTTATCACTTTAGAGAGAACCAATTTATATTTCTCAAAATTTTACATTATTGTGACCAAATTTTAGAAGAATTCCAGAATGGTTTCCTTTTTTATATGTATTTCAAGTACATAGTTTGATGTTTTCCCCAAGCTCTTGCTTGAAGTGCAAAATTGTTCCCATAGCTTTGGTAATGCTCCTTAGATTTCTTATTAAAAACAAATTACAAAAGCATACTGTATTAAGAAAAATTAACTTTAACAAAAATGGACAGTCTTCAGTGGAGCAAGAGCTACAATGACTGTTTCATGTCTGTAGCCTCCCAAATGATTAAAAACAACCCTTTACTTCTTTTCTCAAAATGGAGGGTTCCTTTGTATCCTTCTATGTTTCCTTAAATAGATAGGGATTATATATGAGGACAACCAGAACCATTAAAAATGAAGGGACTTTGTTTCAGAATAATAATTTGTATTTTCTGCAACCACACTGCCATTATATTTTAATATCTAATACATAATGAGCAGAAATTTGCTTCACTATTCAGCTCTTCAGACTTTGCACTCCAGAAAAACAAACATTATTAATTCCTCCACATATGCAGATATAGGAAAGGTTTACAATGAGGTTGAAAGGCCTTTTTTTTTTAAATTTTGTTTATTTATTTGATAGCTATCACAAGTAGGCAGAGAGGCAGGCAGAAAGAGAGGAGGAAGAAGCTCCCTGCTAAGCAGACAGCCCAATGCGGGGCTCTATCCCAGGACCCTAGGATCATGACTTGAGCCAAAGGCAGAGGCTTTAATCCACTGAACCACCCAGGCTCTCCTCAAAGGGCCTAACTCTTAAAGAATCCCCCATCTAAGAAATAAAGATATTTTAAGAGGAATATTTATACATACTAACTTAAACAGTGAAGATTACCATAAAGTGATTTTTTAAAAAAGACTTTCTACTAGTTAAATATGATTTTCCAATAAAGGTTACTAATTCTGGAGCTTGAGGACAGATCAGTGTTGAAAAGGAAGGCTCCAGAATTTGGATTCTGAATTTGGATTCTGGCTTCACCGTTACTACCAATATGATGCTGAGCAAGTTATTTGTAGTTAAATCTAAACCTATAATTATATGCTTAAAGATAAGGCTAACACAAATATTTTATCTCATTAAATCGTTGTGATGAAAAGTGATATAACCCACAAAAATCACCTCCTATAGCACCTAACCTATAGCATTGCTTAGTAAATATAAGCACTATTACATTATTGCTTAACCCTGGATTCTAGAAATATTTATTGCATTTGCCATATTCCAGATCCTGTGCAAAGTACTGAGGATATAAGAATTTGAAGTTCTTTCTCAAAATCTAGTACAGAGGAGAGAAATAAAGAGATATGGCAATGTAATGTGAACAGTGCAGTGGCACAGAAATGCGGGAAACATAGTCTAGAAGGGTCAAGGCAGACATCACAGATAAGACATTGCACTTATGGATGGCTTTATCCCTGGAAGTCTTTTCATTGACACAGACTTCTAGAAATGGTTCTTGATCCTTTACCAATTATGCCAGACTCTCCATGAATAAAGTTTCTAGGAATAAATTATATACTTCTAAAATCTGCTATAGTTTCTTTAGGCTGTTAAGGATGCTGTCTGGGCACTCTTCCAGTGAGTATCATTAAACAAGAGCATTCAAGGCCTTTCCAGAAGTGTCAAGAAGTTCTATGGGGTCTCTTGGGATTCTTCACTGATGGGAGAGAATATGTAATTATATCACATAATGGTTTCAGTGTGGTCTCTGGGATCAGGCTCCTGGGATTGACTTCTTCCTCTTTTATGAGCCCTGGCTTGCTGTGTGCAAAATACTCCATTTCCCTAAACCTCAGTGTTTTCCCTTGTAGAATGGAGAGCATAATATTGCTTATTTTATGAGAATTATGAGCTAATACATGTAATGCACTTGACAGATGTTAAGTGATAAATGGAACACCTCTGTTTGTAATTTAGTTCTATTTCCCTGGATAGTGAAGGGTAAAGGATTTTGTGAGTGTCAAATTAGATAAGGACTGGTTTCCATTTACATTGTTGTGATAGCTCTATTTTCTCTGTGCTTGTTCATAATGTTCTCATTTAGTGTGTAAATACGTTTTAGTGCTGACATAGTGTGCTCCTGGTTTTATGACCAAATCTGTTGCTATGCTTACCGATGGCTTTATTTTTTATATTTTAATAAGAATCCATTGGTTTACCTTTTTATCAGATTCTTGTGAGAATCAGCCAGAGCTAAATAGCAATGCTTTGCTGAATACCCAAGACAATAAAGAAAGGAGCAGGGCCTTGGCAGGAAGATATGTCACCCATGGAAATATAAATAATAGACTCTGGTCACAGAAAGAGGAGGGAGTGACGTTCATACTAAAATAAACATGCTGATTAATTAAAGTTTCACTCACCATGCTTTGCTTGTAGGAACTTCATTGTTAGTTTCACCAGCAGCCAAGTTGTATTGTCGTTCTCTAATTTCTAGAGATTATTGTCTGAAATGTTTTATTGTAACTGAAAAAAAGCAGCTCCAGACTCACCAGCCATTCCCTACCACATGACAATTAAAAGAACAAACAAACAAAAAACTCACATTTGGTGGGTTCCAACAATCAGACATGTTTATCCCATTTCAGCAGTAAACCAAACTCTGATGATTTACCTGTTTCAATTCCTAACCCCATATCCTCATGCTGCTCAGATTTGATGGCATTTATGCAAGGTTTTCTGCTTACACAAGCTTTTTAGAGCTTTTTCAAAATTGTGAAATATAACACACACATAGAAAATTGCAAAAAGCTTACTTGGAGAACAAAATGAGTAATTATAAAGAGAATGTCCATTATGAAAACCTGCTGCTTTTTGGGTTCTCCACCTCACAGTGTCTCCTCCAGATGCCACTCCTTTCCTGTCTGCTTGAGGAGACCGTGGCCCTGATTTCACAGTAAAGCTTTATCTACTATTTCTCCAAATGTTGTTCATCCCTAAAAGTGTAGCTTATTTGGGGGTTTTTAGAACTTCATATGAATGGTATCATACAAAT
This sequence comes from Lutra lutra, assembly GCF_902655055.1. Classification (NCBI taxonomy): domain Eukaryota; kingdom Metazoa; phylum Chordata; class Mammalia; order Carnivora; family Mustelidae; genus Lutra; species Lutra lutra. The sequence continues at coordinate 76,075,107 of NC_062279.1, read as the reverse complement.
GTATTATTTTTGTCTAGTTTCATTTATTTAATATTGTCTGTGGAAAATTTGGAATTGAACCAGAGTTTACTTAATTTTGTTCCTATAAGATATTCCAGTATGTGAATATACCACAATTATCCATTCTACTCTTTTTGGACATTTGGCTTCTTTCTACTTCAGAATAAATAATTAAGAGCAATGATGCTATAGACATTCTTTTACAGATACAGTATTCTGGTCCACATGGGCAAGAGATTTGATGAGTTCTTTCCTAGGGCTGAAATTATAGAATGATAAAGTATGCTTTTTTTTATTTTCAACTTTACTAGATAATTCTAAATTGTTTTCCTAAGTGGTTGTACCCATTTGCACCCTACCAGCAGTGGATGCATCTCACAGTACTTGCATTTGGCCAATTTTATGGGTGTGTAATGATATTTTATTGTAGTTTTAATTCAACTTTTTCTGATTACTAATGACATTGAACCCCTCTTATATGTTTAGCAACAAACTAAATATCCTTTTTTGTGAAGTTCAAATATTTTGCCCATTTTTTACTGAGTTTTTTTCTTTTTTTCCAATAGTATTTTTTTATTAAGTCTGGATACCATTACTTTGGAGGTTTCCCCCTCCAGTTTTATTGAGATATAATTGAGAAATAAACATATCTAATATTTAAAGTGTACAATGTGATGATTTGATAGATGCATACATTGTGAATAGACTCCCCCATTAAATGAACACATCCATCACACATATTTACCCTTTTTTTAAAAAAGATTTTATTCATTCATTTGGGAGAGAGAGAGAGCATGAGCAGGGGGAAGGGCAGAAAGAAGGGGATAGGCAGACTCCCCGCTGAATGTAGAGCCCAACTCAGGGCTTGATCCCAGCACCCTGAGATCATGACCAGATCTGAAGTCAGCCACTTTAACCTACTGAGCCAGGCACCCCTACCTTATTTTTGGAGGGAAGGGCAAAACGTGTAAGTTCTACTTTCCTACCAAATTTTGATTATATGATACAGTATTATCAATTATAGTCACCATGTTATACATTAGATGCTCAGACTTAATTCATCTTATAACTGACAGTATGTACCCTTTTACTAACCTCTTCCTGAATTTTCCCACCTCCCCCATCTCCTGGCAACCACTTTTCTACTCTCCATTTTTATGATTTTTTTTCTTTTTTAGATTCCCCATGTGAGTGATAACATGAAGAACTTGTCCTTCTCTGGCTTACTTCACTTAGCATATAATGTTCAATCCATGTAGTTGCAAATGACAGGATTTCCTTCTTTTTCAAGGCTGAATAATATTCTTATGTGTGTGTGTGTATGTGTGCCACATTTTAAAAATTCATTTATCTGGGTAGGGGGAAAGATGGCAGAGGAGTAGGGAACCCTATTTTAACTGGTCCCTTAAATTGAGCTACATATCTACCAGATGATTCTGAACACCCACGAAATCAGCCTGAAATGTAAGAAGATATATCTGAATCTATACCAGGGAGAAAGATGTTGGAAATAGACTTCAGGGTAACAGTTATGCAGACAATAGCTAGGTTGGAGAAAACCGTTAATGGCAACATAGAGTCTGCTTCTCCCTCTGCCTCTCCCCTGCTAGTGCTCTGCCTCTCTCTCTCTCAAATGAATAAATAAAATCTTTTTAAAAAAGAGTTGTTGAAAGTGTCTTAGAGAAGCAAATTATATAGAACTAGTTTATGACCTGCAAGACATTGCTTAAATAGAAGCATTTTTAGCTAAAGACATCAGGTTAGGGAAGGGCTAGGTAATAAGGGTAGTGAATTTACTTAATACAAGGTATGAAAGCAAAACTTTAAGAGATTTAGTGTAGCTTTAAGTGACACCAAAAATGGCCCTTTGTGCTCCTTCTGGGATACCATCTTCTCATGTGTGTAGTCATTTGTCAGCTAACATAGATAACAATGGGAAAAGAAGGCAATATATTTCTTTAGCCTTTGTATCAAGTCAGCCATACTACTGGGTTTCCCTAGTGCAACCCACTTGTAGGTTATGCCCAATTGACCTTCACTTAGTTTACTTGGTTATTATTTAGTAGCCAAAATGACTTGAATAGCAAAGTGCAATGGAATAACCTTGTCAAATAAAAGTTAGGAGGAAGTCAGTATAGTTAGAAATAATAACTAGCTGCATACAAAAAGAGGTCACCAAGAGAGCCTCTGCATTCCAACCAAATGGCTCTTCTTCCTAAGCTGATTGTTTGACTAACACAAATTTCTGTTTAAAGCAAATAAAAGTGCACTTGAGTGTCACATGTACCTATTGCTTTCAAATTTCTAACATATTCCATAGATGTCCACAATAAAACCACATCTTCCTAAGCAACCTAAATATGCTTAACTAACTTCTGAGTCTCCTGCACTATTGTAGGTGCTGCTCATATGCCAACAGCTGTATTCAAGGAAGAAATATCCTATAACACTTGGACTTGGAGCCAACAGGTTAAGAGCACAATAGGGGAAGTGAGGAAAAACTGATTGGGAAGAAATCAGAGAGGGGGAAAAAACCTATGAGACTCTTGACTCTAGGAAACAGGGTTGCAAAAAGAAGATGGGTAAGGGGAATGGGATGGCTGGGTGATGAACATTAAGGAGGGCCAGTGATGTGATGAGCACTGGGTGTTATATGTAACTAATAAATCCTTGAACATTATATAAAAAACTAATGACATAGGCAGGCTCCAAGATGGTGGAGGAGTAGGAGACCTAAATTTCATCTGGTCCCAGGGATTCAGCTAGTTATCAAACCATTCTGAACACCTATGAACTCAACAAGAGATTGAAGAAAGAATAGCAGCAACTCTATGAACAGAGAAGTGACCACTTTCTGATAGGTAGGACATATGGAGAAGTGATTCTGAGGCAATATATGGGAAGATAGACCATGGGAGGGTGGGGGGAGAAAGTCTCCATCAGCTGGCTACCAGCAAGTGATACAGCAATGGAGCACAATATCAGAACTTTCAGAAGGCTGCTTTGGTGAGGGATGTCACTCTAATGGCTAAGAGGGGAGTGGAACTCTTGCTGTGACCGTGTGGTCTCAGGACCCTTAGGGTCACAGAAAGACTGGAGTTTCCTGAGTGCAGCAGAGCTCCCAGGTATCAGAGCAGAGAAGCTGGCTGCAAAGACAGCCCAAGAGTGGATTCTCAGCTCAGGGTTGCCATAAACCATGATCCCTGTCACAGTCAGACCACTGCTCTTCAAGCAGGGACCCCACAAGTTGCAGATCTGGGGCTACCCCCTCTTCCTCCACCAGGAGGACTAGTGTGGGAGCGTGTTGCAGGAATCTTCAGGGTTTGGAGACTCCAAATAGGGTTATGTGCCAGAGATAGAAATGCTTGGTCACAGGCCAGGTAAGCTTGGAGTGCAACTGGAGACCAGGGAGACAGTAGTGATTGACTGCTTTTCTCAAAATGCTCACTGAGGAGTGGGGTCCCAAGTTCTCAGCTTCTCTAGGGCCAGAAATTGGGAGGCCACCAGTTTCATTCTAGTCCTCTAAACGTGTATGGAAAGCTTTCAGGGAACAAAAGCTATCAAGAGTAAACTCGAGCAGATTACTTAGCCTGGCCCCTGGCAAGGGCAGTGCAATTCCACCTCAGGGAAAGACATTTGAAAATCACTGCAATAAGCCCCTCCCCCAGAAGAACAGCAAGAACATCCAGCCAAGACCTAGTTCACCAATCAATGAGAACTGCAAAGCTCCAGCACTAGGAGAATACAAAACATAGGATTTATAGCTTTTCCCCATTATTCTTTAGTCTTTCAAAGTTAATTTTTAAATTTTTTTTCTTTTTCTATTTATTTTTTAAAAATCTTTCTTCTTTCCTTTTTCAACCAACTTCTTATCAATTCCTTTTTTAAAATCTTTTTTTCATTTTCATCTTTACAGTCATAATCAATACCTTCATTGTATTTACCCTTATTTGTGTGTGTGTGTGTGTGTGTGTGTGTATTTTTCTTTCTTTCTTTAAAGTTTTGGGAAGCAGTTTCTTCTAACAGACCAAAATGCACCAAAAATCCAGTGTGTGACTCTGTTGTATTCATCAGCCTGATCATATTCTTCTCCCTTTCCCCACTGGTTTTGGGTCTCTTCTGATTTGTTTGGTGTATATTTTTTTCAGGTTGTTGTAACCATTATAGCATTTTGTTCTCTTGTTCATCTATTCTTCTCTGGACAAAATGACAAAACAGAAAGACCTAAAACAAAACAAAATAAAAACAAAAACAAAAAACAAAACAAAAAACCAAGAAGGAATATCAACTGCCAGGGAGCTAATCAACATGGACATTAGTAAGATATCAGAACTAGAGTTCAGAATGATGACTATAAAAAAAGCACAGAAGGTACTAGAGAATCCCTTCCTGGAGAAATAAAATATAATCAAGTCAAAATCAAAAAGGCTATTTAGAGTTGTACAATAAAAAATGAAGGTTTTAACTGCTAGGATAAATGAGGCAGAAGAGAAAGTTAGTGATATAGAAGACCAAATGATGGAGAATAAAGAACCTGAGAAAAAGAGAAATAAACAACTACTGAAACACGAGGGGAGAATTCAAGAGATAAGTGATACCATAAAGTGAAACAATATTAGAATAACTGAGATCCCAGAAGAAGAAGGAAAGAGAGGTGCAAAAGGTTTATTGAAGCAAATTATAGCAGAGAACTTCCCTAATTTGGGGTAGGGAAGAAGCATCAAAATCCAGGAGGCACAGAGAACCCATCAAAATCAATAAAAATAGGTCAACACCCTGACATCTAATAGTAAAACTTACAAGTCTCAGTGACAAAGAGAAAATCCTGAAAGCAGCTTGGGACAAGAGGTCTGTAACATATGACTGCAGAAACATTAGATTAGCAACAGACCTATCAACAGAGACCTGGCAGGCCAGAAAGTTCTGGCATAGTATATTCAGGGTACTAAATGAGAAAAATATACAACCAAGAATACTATATCCAGTTAGGCTGTCACTGTAAACAGGAGAGATAAAAAATCTTCCAGGACAAACAGAAACTAAAATAATTTGCAATCACCAAACCAGCCCTATAAGAAATATTGAAAGGGATCCTCTAAGCAAAGAGAGAGCCTTAAAGTAACAAAGAGTAGAAAGGAACAGAGACAATATACAGTAACAGTCATCTCACAGGCAATACAATGGCACTAAATTCATATGTTTCAATAGTTACCCTGAATGTAAATGGGCTAAATGCCCAAATCAAAAGACACAGGGTATCAGAATAGATTAAAAAAAAAATACCCATCAATATGCTGTCTGCAAGAGACACATTTTAGACCCAAAGACACCTCCAAATTTAAAGTGAGGGGGTAAACATCATGCTAATGGACATCAAAAGAAAGCTGGGGTGTCAATCCTTATATCAGACAAATTAGACTTTAAGCCAAAGACAAAATAAGAGATGAGGAAGGACACTATATCATACTTAAAGGGTCTATCCAACAAGAAGATCTAATAATTGTAAATATTTATGTTCCTAACATGACAGCAGTCAATTATATAAACCAATTAATAACAAAATAAGAGGAACATAACCACAATAATACAATAATAGTAAAATATTTTAATACCCCCCTCACCGAAATGGACAGATCATCTAAGCAAAAGATCAACAAAGAAATAAGGGCTTTAAATGACACACTGGACCAGATGGACTTCACAGATACATTCAGAACATTCCATCCCAAAGCAACAGAATACACATTATTCTCTAGTGCACATGGAACATTTTCCAGAATAGATCACATTCTTGATCACAAATCAGGTCTCAATGGTACCAAAAGATTGGGATCATTCCCTGCGTATTTTTGGACCACAATGTTTGAAACTAGAACTCAATCACAAGAGGAAAGTTGGAAAGAACTCAAATACATGGAGGCTAAAGAGCATTCTACTAAAGAATGAATGGGTCAACCAGGAAATTAAAGAAGAATTGAAAAAATTCATGGAAACAAGTAAAAATGAAAACACAACTGTTCAAAATCTTTGGGATACAGCAAAGGCTGTCCTAAGAAGAAAGTTTACAGCAATGCAAGCCTTTCTCAAGAAACAAGAAATGTCTCAAGGACACAACCTAACTCTACACCTAAAGGAGCTGAAGAAAGAAGAGCAAATAAAGCCTAAACCCAGCAGGAGAAGAGAAGTAATAAAGATTGGAGAGGAAATCAATGAAATGGAAGCCAAATGAACAGTAGAGCAGATCAACAAAACTAGGAGCTGGTTCATTGAAAGAATTAATGAAATTGATAAATCCCTAGCCAGACTTATGAAAAAGGAAAAAAAGGGGGGGGGGCAAATAAATAAAATCATGAATGAAAGAAGAGAGTTCACAACCAACACCAAAGAAATACAAACAACTATAAGAAAATATTATGAGCAACTATAAGCCAAGAAATTAGACAATCTGAAAGAAGTGGATGCATTCCTAGAGACATATAAACTACCAAAACTGAACCAGGAAGAAATAGAAAACCTGAACAAACCCAAAACCAGCAAGGAAATTGAAGCAGTAATCAAATATCTCCCAACAAACAAGAGCCCAGGTCCAGATGGCTTCCCAGGGGAATTCTACCAAACATTTAAAAAAGAATTAATACTTATTCTTCTGAAACTGTTCCAAAAAATAGAAATGGAAGGAAAACTTCCAAACTAATTTATGAGGTCAGCAAAATCAGATAAAGACCCCATCAAAAAGGATAATTACAGACCAATATCACTGATGAACATGGATGCAAAAGTTCTCACCAAAATACTAGGTGATAGGATCAAACAGTACATTAAAAAGATTGTTCACCATGACCCAGTGGAATTTATCCCTGGGCTACGAGTTTGGTTCAACATCCTTTAATCAATGTCATACACTACATTAATGAAAGGAAGGACAAGAAACATATGCTACTCCCAATAGTTGCAGAAAAACATTTGACACAGTACAACATCATTTGATTAAAACTCTTCAAAGTGTAGGGATAGAGGGTACATTCCTTAGTATCATAAAAGCCATCTATGAAGAACCCAGTAAATATCATTCCCAACAGAGAAAAACTGAGAAAATTTTCCCTTAAGGTCAGGAACACAGCAGGGATGTCCACCATCACCACTACTATTCAACATAATACTGGAAATCCAACCCTCAGCAATCAGACAACAAAAAGAAATGAAAGACATCTGTATTGACAAAGAAGAAGTCAAAGTCTCATTCTTTGCAGATGATATGATACTTTATGTGGAAAATCCAAAAGAATCTACCCCAAAACTTGTAGAACTCATACAGGAATTCAGTAAAGTATCAGGATATAAAATCAATGCACAGAAATCAGTTGCATTTCTATACACCAACAATAAGACAGAAGAATGAGAAATTAAGAAGTTGATCCCATTTACAATTGCAAGCAAAACCTAGGAATAAACCTAACCAAAGATGCAAAGAATCTGTACTCAGAAAACTATAGAATACTCATGAAAAATATTGAGGAAGACACAAAACATTCCATGTTAATGCATTGGAAAAACAAATATTGTGAAATGGTCTATGGCACCTAGAATGATCTACACACTTAATGCAATCCCTATCAAAATACCATCAGCTGTTTTCACAGAAATGGAAACAAATAATCCTAAAATTTGTATGGAATCAGAAAAGACCCTAAATAATCAGAGGAATGTTGAAAAAGAAAAGCAAAATTGGTGGAATCACAGCTCTGGACTTCAAGCTTTATTCAAGCTGTAGTCATCAAGACAGTATGGTACTGGTACAAAAATAGATATATAGACCAATGGGATAGAATAGAGAGCCCAGAAATGAACCCTCAACTCTATGGTCAACTAATCTTTGACAAAGCAGGAAAGAATGTCCAATGGAAAAAAGAGTCCTTTCAACAAACAGTTTGGGAAAATTGGACAACCACACTGTGAAGAATGAAACTGGACCATTTCTTTATACCACACACAAAAATAAACCCAAAATGGATGAAACACCTCAATGTGAGACAGGGATCCCTCAAAATCCTAGAGAAGAACACAGGTAGCAACCTCTTTAACCTCAGCCACAGCAACTTCTTCCTAGATACATTGCCAAAGGCAAGGGAATCAAGCGCAAAAATGAACTATTGGGACTTCATCAATGTAATAAGCCTTTGCACAGCATAGGAAAGAGTGAACAAAACCAAAAGACAACCAACAAAATGAGAAAATATATTTGCATATGACATATCAGATTAAAAAGCTAGTATCCAAAATCTATAAAGAACATATCAAACTCAACACCCAAAGAATGAATAATCCAATCAAGAAATGGGCAGAAGATATGAACAGACATTTCTTCAAAGAAGACATCCAAATAGCCAACAGACATATTAAAAATTGCTCAATATCACTCAGCATCAAGGAAATACAAATCAAAACCTCAATAAGATACCATCTTACACTAGTCAGAATGGCAAAAATTAACAAGTAAGGAAATGGCAGAGGTTGGCAAGGATGCAGGGAAAGGGGAACCCTCTTACACTGTTGGTGGGAATGCAAGCTGGTGCAGCTGCTCTGGAAAACAGTATGGAGGTTCCCCAAAAAGTTAAAAATGGAGCTACCTTATGACCCAGCAATTGCAGAACTGGGTATTTACTCGAAAGGTACAAATGCAGTGATCTGAAGGCGCATGTGTACCCCAGTGTTTATAGCAACAATGTCCACAATAGCCAAACTATGGAAAGACCCTAGATGCCCATCAACAGATGAGTAGATAAAGAAGATGAATATTAACGCAATATTAATGAAATATTATGCAGCCATCAAAAATGAAATCTTGCCATTTGCAATGATGTAAATGGAACTAGTGGGTATTATGCTAAGCGAAATAAGCCAATCAGAGAAAGACTATTATCATATGATTTTGCTGATATGTGGAATTTGATAAACAAGACAGAGAATCATAGGGGAAGGGAAGGAAAAGTGAAACAAGATGAAACCAGAGAGGGAGACACACCATAGGAGACTCTTAATCCCAGGAAACAAACTAAGAGTTTCTGGAGGGGAGGCAGATGGGAAAAATGGGGTGGTGGGTGATGGACATTGGGGAGATTATGTGCTATGGTGAGAGCTGTGAATTGTTTAAGACTGATGAATCACAGACCTGCACCCCTGAAACAAATAATACTTTATATGTTAATTTTAAAAAAACCCTAATTATATACTATACTTTGGATAACTGTATTTAAATTGAAAAAAGAATAATTCTTAAAGATGTTAATTATATTCCAGCAACATAAACATTAGCTGAGATTTTATTAACATTTATCCTCGGTTAATGTTAGCTCCTGTCTCAGCAAAATATTTGTTCTTACTAAATGTTCAAAAATGACTTTTGTTTTGAATGTATGAATTATGTATAACATAGGCAACAAAAAAAAAAGCAAAACATTCTAAAAATTTTCTTGTGTGCTATATGACTTGGCCAGATTAAGATTCTCTATAATTTTTCCTGTCATGCAGTAATGGGCCTTAACACAGCTAAGGCTCTTGCTCACTTTCAAGGCTTGGTTTAGATGTCTTTCAGAAGGTTCCTTCAGTCTGACTGAGTTAAGTACCTTCCAGAAATGTAAATATACATTTAGGGTTACCTTCACCACCTGCTGTATGTTAAAATGATACATTTCTGTACATACCTTCCATGAATTTAATGTCTGTCCAGAGTTAAGTGTATTCTTGTTTTATTGCCAGCTTCTATCACAGAGCTGGGCACTATTTACATTGCTCATTAAATATTAGTTGAATGGAACTGAACTGATTTAGCTTCTGAGAGCCAAAGTTTCTTGTATATTAGCTTACTTTATTTTCACCCTGTTTTTCTTATTTGAGTGACTTCTTTGAAGAAACTCTAGTAATGTTGAGGCACTTAGAGTATTATTGTGGCTATTGAATTATAAATTACAATTTCATTCAAGCTGTGATTTTTACATTTTTAATACATTATTTAGTCATATTCAGGTACAATTTTTCCATTAAAACCTTACTTAAGGGGCGCCTGGGTGGCTCAGTGGGTTAAGCCTCTGCCTTCAGCTCAGGTCATGATCTCAGGGTCCTGGGATCGAGCCCCGTGTCGGGTTCTCTGCTCCACAGGGAGCCTGCCTCCACCTCTCTCTCTGCCTGTCTCTCTGCCTACTTGTGATCTCTGTCTGTCAAATAAATAAATAAAATCTTAAAAAAAAAAAAAAACCTTACTTAAGAGGGGCGCCTGTGTGGCTCAGTAGGTTAAGCCTCTGCCTTCGGCTCAGGTCATGATCTCACAGTCCTGGGATCGAACCCTCCTGCATCAGGCTCTCTGCTCAGCGGGGGGCCTGTTTCTCCTTCTCTCTCTACCTGCCTCTCTGCCTACTTGTGATCTCTCTCTCTCTGTCAAATAAATAAATAAAAACTTTTAAAAAATTATAAAAACAACAATAACAACAACAACAACAAAACGTACCTAAGGGGTGCCTGGGTGGCTCAGAGAGTTAAGTGCCTGACTCTTGGTTTCAGTTCAGGTCATGATCTCAAGGTTGTAGGATCGAGCCCTGTATTGGGCTCTGCACTTATCATGGAATCTGCTTGTTCCTCTCCCTCCACTCCTCTGCCGGCTTTCACACTCGTGCACTCTCTCCCTCTAAAAAATAATTTTAAAAAAAGTACTTAAATAGGAAAAAAATATGTCCTTAAAAAAAGGCTACTTGTATGGATGTGCTCAAGCTGAAAGCCATGCATACAATTTTTAAAACTTCCATTTGCCTACTAGTGAGAAATATAATAATCCAGTGTTTAAGCAGCAACTTTTTGGAGTCACCTAGATGTGGGATTAAATTTGGCTTTTGCAAATGACTAACTGATTTTGGGGGATGCTATGTAGTCTTTGTGAGATTCAGCTTCCTTATCTAAAATAACAGCACTAACTTATAGCTTGTTGTGGGGTTCTAAGTGCTCACTTGGTAAATATTAGCCTCTATGAAATAATTTGTGTGGTTAGTTTTTTATGACAAAGGATTTCTTTCCCCATGGCCCCTTTCATTCATTTAGAATGAGGTTGTTTTATTGCTTTTATTATTATTGTTTGTCATTTTGTATTAGTACTTTCTAATTGAATGTTTTTCAATTTCAAACCTTTCATTGGAAAGATATATCATGCTCTTCCTTTTAATACTTACTAACTACTGATTTTCATGTTTTCCTTGAAACTCAGCACAGTCTTCTGGTTTCCGTGACCCTATGCTCAGTTACGTTGCACTCATGGCTCAGGCCATGATGCACCTGGATTCCACTTTGCATACAGTCTATTAGTTCAGGGCAATTTGCTTTCCTCTTCCCAACTTCATTCATACCAAAATATATTATTTTGAAATATTTTATTTATTTATTTATTTGACAGAGAGAGAGAGAGACAGCGAGAGAGAGAACACAAACAGGGGGAGTGGGAGAGGAGGAAGCAGGCTTCCTGCTGAGCAGAGCACCTGATGCGGTCTCGATTCCAGGACCCTGGGATCATGACCTGAGCCAAAGGCAGCCGCTTAACCACTGAGCCACCCAGGCACCCCCAAATATATTTCTAAATATCTTGTTCTGTTCCCAGTTTCAAAATATCTTTTATATGACCTTTAAAAATAGTGTCCATTTGGAGAGGAGTCAAGATGGCGGAGAAGTAGCAGGCTGAGACTACTTCGGGTAGCGGGAGATCAGCTAAATAGCTTATCTAAAGATTGCAAACACCTACAAATCCAACGGGAGATTGAAGAGAAGAAGAACAGCAATTCCAAAAACAGAAAATCAACCACTTTCTGCAAGGTAGGACTGGCGGAGAAGTGAATCCAAAGCGACGGGAAGATAGACCGCGGGGGGAGGGGCCGGCTCCCGGCGAGCGGCGGAGCAAGGGAGCAAAATCAGGACTTTTAAAAGTCTGTTCCGCTGAGGGACATCGCTCCAGAGGCTTAACTGGGGTGAAGCCCAGGCGGGGTCAGCGTGGCCTCAGGTCCCGCAGGGTCGCAGAAGGATCGGGGGTGTCTGAGTGTCGCAGAGCTTACCGGTATTAGAACGGGGAAGCCAGCTACAGAGACAGAGCCGAGGAGTGACTCTCAGCTCGGGGTTGCCTTGAACCGGTCGCAGGCTCGGTCAGCTCGGAGCGCGGCTGGAGGCCAGGGTGACGGGAGTCATTGGGCGCTGTTCTCTAAGGGCGCACTGAGGAGTGGGGCCCTGGACTCTTGGCTCCTCCGGGCCGGACACCGGGAGGCCGCCATCTTCATTCCTGTCCTCTGGAACTCTATGGAAAGCGCTCAGGGAACAAAAGCTCCCGAAAACAAACCAGAGCGGATTACTCAGCACGGCCCCGGGTAAGGGCGGTGCAACTCCGCCTGGGGAAAAGACGCTTGAGAATCACTACAACAGGCCCCTCCCCCAGAAGATCAACGGGAAACCCAGCCAGGACCAAGTTCACCTACCAAGGAGAGCGGCGGAATTCCAGAGGAGAAGAAAGCAAAGCACGGAACTCATGGCTTTCTCCCCATGATTTTTTAGCCTTGCAGTTAATTTAATTTTTTTTCTTTTTCAATTTTTTTTTCTTTTTATCTTCTTCTGCTAAATTTTTTTTAACTTTTACCGTATTTTTTTAACGTTTTTTAAATAGTTTATCTAATATATATATTTTTTTCCTCTTTTTATATTTTTTCTTTAACGGCTTTCTTTTTTTTAATAGTTTCCTTTTTTTTTCTTTCTTTCTGAACCCCTTTTTATCCCCTTTCTCCCCCCTCACAATTCAGAATCTCTTCTGATTTGGCTTAAGCATATTTTCCTGGGGTTGTTGCCACCCTTTTAGTATTTTACTTGCTCCTTCATAAACTCTTATCTGGACAAAATGACAAGGCAGAAAAATTCACAACAAAAAAAAGAACAAGAGGCAGTACCAAAGGCTAGGGACCTAATCAATACAGACATTGGTAATATGTCAGATCTAGAGTTCAGAATGAGGATTCTCAAGGTTCTAGCCGGGCTTGAAAAAGGCATGGAAGATATTAAAGCAACCCTCTCGGGAGATATAAAAGCCCTTTCTGGAGAAATAAAAGAACTAAAATCTAACCAAGTTGAAATCAAAAAAGCTATTAATGAGGTGCAATCAAAAATGGAGGCTCTCACTGCTAGGATAAATGAGGCATTAGAAAGAATTAGCGATATAGAAGACCAAATGACAGAGAATAAAGAAGCTGAGCAAAAGAGGGACAAACAGCTACTGGACCACGAGGGGAGAATTCAAGAGATAAGTGACACCATAAGACGAAACAACATTAGAATAATTGGGATTCCAGAAGAAGAGGAAACAGAGAGGAGAGCAGAAGGTATATTGGAGAGAATTATTGGAGAGAATTTCCCCAATATGGCAAAGGGAACAAGCATGAAAATCCAGGAGGTTCAGAGAACCCCCCTCAAAATCAATAAGAATAGGTCCACACCCCGTCACCTAATAGTAAAATTGACAAGTCTTAGTGACAAAGAAAAGATCCTGAAAGCAGCCAGGGAAAAGAAATCTGTAACGTACAATGGTAAAAATATTAGATTGGCAGCAGACTTATCCACAGAGACCTGGCAGGCCAGAAAGAGCTGGCATGATATATTCAGAGTACTAAATGAGAAAAACATGCAGCCAAGAATACTAGATCCAGCTAGGCTATCATTGAAAATAGAAGGAGAGATTAAAAGCTTCCAGGACAAACAAAAACTGAAAGAATTTGCAAATACCAAACCAGCTCTACAGGAAATATTGAAAGGGGTCCTCTAAGCAAAGAGAGACCCTCAAAGTAGTAGATCAGAAAGAAACAGAGACAATATACAATAACAGTCACCTTACAGGCAATACAATGGCACTGAATTCATATCTCTCAATACTTACCCTGAATGTTAATGGGCTAAATGCCCCAATCAAAAGACACAGGGTATCAGAATGGATAAAAAAACAAAAACCATCTATATGTTGCCTACAAGAAACTCATCTTAAACGCAAAGACACCTCCAGGTTTAAAGTGAGGGGGTGGAAAAGAATTTACCATGCTAATGGACATCAGAAGAAAGCAGGAGTGGCAATCCTTATATCAGATCAATTAGATTTTAAGCCAAAGATTATAATAAGAGATGAGGAAGGACACTATATCATACTCAAAGGAACTGTCCAACAAGAAGATCTAACAATTTTAAATATCTATGCCCCTAACGTGGGAGCAGCCAACTATATAAACCAATTAATAACAAAATCAAAGAAACACATCGACAAGAATACAATAATAGTAGGGGATTTTAACACTCCCCTCACTGAAATGGACAGATCATCCAAGCAAAAGATCAACAAGGAAATCAAGTCCTTAAATGACACACTGGACCAGATGGACATCACAGATATATTCAGAACATTTCATCCCAAAGCAACAGAATACACATTCTTCTCTAGTGCACATGGAACATTCTCCAGAATAGATCACATTCTTGGTCCTAAATCAAGTCTCAACCGGTATCAAAAGATTGGAATCATCCCCTGCATATTTTCAGACCACAATGCTCTAAAGCTAGAACTCAATCACAAGAGGAAATTTGGAAAGAACCCAAATACATGGAGACTAAACAGCATCCTTCTAAAGAATGAATGGGTCAACCAGGAAATTAAAGAAGAATTGAAAAAATTTATAGAAACAAATGATAATGAAAACACAATGGTTCAGAATCTGTGGGACACAACAAAGGCAGTCCTGAGAGGAAAATATATAGCGGTACAAGCCTTTCTCAAGAAACAAGAAAGGTCTCAGGTACACAACCTAACCCTACACCTAAAGGAGCTGGAGAAAGAACAAGAAAGAAACCCTAAACCCAGCAGGAGAAGAGAAATCATAAAGATTAGAGCAGAAATCAATGAAATAGAAACCAAAAAACAATAGAACAAATCAACAAAACTAGGAGCTGGTTCTTTGAAAGAATTAATAAGATTGATAAACCCCTGGCCAGACTTATCAAAAAGAAAAGAGAAAGGACCCAAATAAATAAAATCATGAATGAAAGAGGAGAGATCACAACGAACACCAAAGAAATACAGACAATTATAAGAACATACTATGAGCAACTCTACGCCAACAAATTTGACAATCTGGAAGAAATGGATGCATTCCTAGAGACATATAAACTACCACAACTGAACCAGGAAGAAATAGAAAGCCTGAACAGACCCATAACCAGTAAGGAGATTGAAACAGTCATCAAAAATCTCCAAACAAACAAAAGCCCAGGGCCAGACGGCTTCCCGGGGGAATTCTACCAAACATTTAAAGAAGAACTAATTCCTATTCTCCTGAAACTGTTCCAAGAAATAGAAATGGAAGGAAAACTTCCAAACTCATTTTATGAGGCCAGCATCACCTTGATCCCAAAACCAGACAAGGATCCCAATAAAAAAGAGAACTACAGACCAATATCCTTGATGAACACAGATGCAAAAATTCTCGCCAAAATACTAGCCAATAGGATTCAACAGGACATTAAAAGGATTATTCACCACGACCAAGTGGGATTTATTCCAGGGCTGCAAGGGTGGTTCAACATCTGCAAATCAATCAATGTGATACAACACATTAATAAAAGAAAGAACAAGAACCATATGATACTCTCTATAGATGCTGAAAAAGCATTTGACAAAGTGCAGCATCCCTTCCTGATCAAAACTCTTCAAAGTGTAGGGATAGACGGCACATACCTCAATATTATCAAAGCCATCTATGAAAAACCCACCGCAAATATCATTCTCAATGGAGAAAAACTGAAAGCTTTTCCGCTAAGGTCAGGAACACGGCAGGGATGTCCGTTATCACCACTGCTATTCAACATAGTACTAGAAGTCCTAGCCTCAGCAATCAGACAACAAAAGGAAATTAAAGGCATCCAAATCGGCAAAGAAGAAGTCAAACTATCACTCTTCGCAGATGATATGATACTCTATGTGGAAAACCCAAAAGACTCCACTCCAAAACTGCTAGAACTTGTACAGGAATTCAGTAAAGTGTCAGGATATAAAATCAATGCACAGAAATCAGTTGCATTTCTCTACACCAACAACAAGACAGAAGAAAGAGAAATTAAGGAGTCCATCCCATTTACAACTGCACCCAAAACTATAAGATACCTAGGAATAAACCTAACCAAAGAGACTAAGAATCTATACTCAGAAAACTATAAAGTACTCATGAAAGAAATTGAGGAAGACACAAAGAAATGGAAAAATGTTCCATGCTCCTGGATTGGAAGAATAAATATTGTGAAAATGTCTATGCTACCTAAAGCAATCTACACATTTAATGCAATTCCTATCAAAGTACCATCCATTTTTTTCAAAGAAATGGAACAAATAATCCTAAAATTTATATGGAACCAGAAAAGACCTCAAATAGCCAAAGGAATATTGAAAAAGAAAGCCAAAGTTGGTGGCATCACAATTCCGGACTTCAAGCTCTATTACAAAGCTGTCATCATCAAGACAGCATGGTACTGGCACAAAAACAGACACATAGATCAATGGAACAGAATAGAGAGCCCAGAAATGGACCCTCAACTCTATGGTCAACTCATCTTCGACAAAGCAGGAAAGAATGTCCAATGGAACAAAGACAGCCTCTTCAATAAATGGTGTTGGGAAAATTGGACAGCCACATGCAGAAAAATGAAATTGGATCATTTCCTTACACCACACACGAAAATAGACTCAAAATGGATGAAGGATCTCAATGTGAGAAAGGAATCCATCAAAATCCTCGAGGAGAACACAGGCAGCAACCTCTTCGACGTCAGCCGCAGCAACATCTTCCTAGGAACATCACCAAAGGCAAGGGAAGCAAGGGCAAAAATGAACTTTTGGGATTTTATCAAGATCAAAAGCTTTTGCACAGCAAAGGAAACAGTTAACAAAACCAAAAGACAACTGACAGAATGGGAGAAGATATTTGCAAATGACATATCAGATAAAGGGCTAGTGTCCAAAATCCATAAAGAACTTATCAAACTCAACACCCAAAGAACAAATAATCCAATCAAGAAATGGGCAGAGGACATGAACAGACATTTCTGCAAAGAAGACATCCAGATGGCCAACAGACACATGAAAAAGTGCTCCACATCACTCGGCATCAGGGAAATACAAATCAAAACCACCATGAGATATCACCTCACACCAGTCAGAATGGCTAAAATTAACAAGTCAGGAAATGACAGATGCTGGTGAGGATGCGGAGAAAGGGGAACCCTCCTACACTGTTGGTGGGAATGCAAGCTGGTGCAACCACTCTGGAAAACAGCATGGAGGTTCCTCAAAATGTTGAAAATAGAACTACCCTATGACCCTGCAATTGCACTACTGGGTATTTACCCTAAAGATACAAACGTAGTGATCCGAAGGGGCACATGCACCCGAATGTTTATAGCAGCAATGTCTACAATAGCCAAACTATGGAAAGAACCTAGATGTCCATCAACAGACGAATGGATAAAGAAGATGTGGTATATATACACAATGGAATACTATGCAGCCATCAAAAGAAATGAAATCTTGCCATTTGCAACAACGTGGATGGAACTAGAGGATATCATGCTTAGCGAAATAAGTCAATCGGAGAAAGACAACTATCATATGATCTCCCTGATATGAGGGAGAGGAGATGCAACATGGGGGGTTGAAGGGGTAGGAGAAGAGTAAATGAAACAAGATGGGATTGGGAGGGAGACAAACCATAAGTGACTCTTAATCTCACAAAACAAACTGAGGGTTGATGGGGGGAGGGGGTTGGGAGAGTGGGTGGGGTTATGGACATTGGGGAGGGTATGTGCTATGGTGAGTGTTGTGAAGTGTGTAAACCTGGCGATTCGCAGACCTGTACCCCTGGGGATAAAAATATATGTTTATAAAGCTGTAAAAAAAAAAAAAAAAAGAAAGAAAGGATGAATACCCAAGTTTTGTAGCAACATGGACGGGACTGGAAGAGATTATGCTGAGTGAAATAAGTCAAGCAGAGAGAGTCAATTATCATATGGTTTCACTTATTTGTGGAGCATAACAAATAGCATGGAGGACAAGGGGAGATGGAGAGGAGAAGGGAGTTGAGGGAAATTGGAAGGGGAGGTGAACCATGAGAGACTATGGACTCTGAAAAACGATCTGAGAATTTTGAAGGGGTGGGGGGTGGGAGGTTGGGGGCACCAGGTGGTGGGTATTGTAGAGGGCACGGATTGCATGGAGCACTGGGTGTGGTGCAAAAATAATGAATACTGTTATGCTGAAAAAATAAAAAAATTTAAAAAAATTAGTGTCCATTTGGAAACTCAGGTGCTTTCACCTCATTGGCTCCTCTGTACCCCTGACTCCCCCAGTCTCCCTCAGTCTTACCTTCTGTTCTAGCCCAATTTTTTTCCCTTGGCCACATGTTTTAAATGTTTTAGCGTCACATATTTTAGATGTTTTAGCATCTGCATCTTTCCTCAATCTGTCCTTATGTATGACACAGGCTTCTCTCTTACTTTCCTATACCATGACTCGTGATTTTTCAAGATACTTCCTCTGAGAAGATTTGTTACAGGTAGAACATTTTGCCTGCAAACAGTCCCTAACCAGGTATCCCCTTTCTATTAACTCATTCCTAGATTTACTTAAATGGAATCACATAATTTTGGAGCTTTTATCTATCTTAGATGTAAGATAGAGACTGTTTACTCTAGATATAGATATATCATATATATAAGGTGTAGATATATCTACATAAGATACAGATATTTAGCCTAATTTCCTCATCTTGCAGATAAGAGTGCTGAGGCCCAAGGAGATCATTACAAGCATTGCATTTAAGTCTATAAGATTACCTAGAAGGAATGAATGAATAGTCGTGTTTCAAAGGGAAATAAGCAATAAAACAAAACTAATGGAATGAGAGAAAATGCCTGATATGGATGCTTACTCATTTCACTAATTTTTTTAAAAGCCATAAAATACTAAGGCTCAAGATACAAAAGAAAATGAAAAACTAGGGGCCAAAACTCCTAGCAAAATTTAATTAAAAAAAAAAAAGAAGAAGAAAAATTAGTCACACTTTTTTTATTTTTTGGTCATTTGAGAAAATTACAATTTTTTTGTTACTTTTCCTCACTTTTCAACTGGTAATGTGAATTGCATGAAAAATAAACAAAATAATTAAGCATTATGGTTTCATTGCAATGCTTGCTGGTGTAGATGTATAAAAGAACAATCCATGGATTTTGCAATCAGATCTAGGTTTTGATTCCCAAGGGCATCAGTTTACTCATTTGCAATATCATGAGTTAATGTAGAAATAAAAACATCTGGTAACAGACCTTGAGTCAGACGCATATTTTAATGCAACATTCCCAAGAGGCAATTTAATCAAGGCAACCTTTCTCTTCTATTTCCTGTAGGAGTATAAGACGTAAATGCAAAGCCTGACATCAATACAGGTCTGTATTTCATTGACTTTGTCTCTGGGGGATATTTTGTGCATATTCAGTGAATTCATATGAATATTAATACAGCAGCTTTCCCTGGAAGAAGTTGGAGCACTGCACAGATATAAAAAGAATGACACAGTTAGAAGTATTGTAAGAATTTCCAAAATGCAACAGACACATGAAGTGAGCAAATGCTGTTGGAAAATGGTTGCCATAAAACTTTGATTTGTTAAAAAAAAAAAAACATAGTGTCTGTGAAGCACAATAAAGTGTGATAAAACAAGGTATGCTTCTTTGTAATATTCTGGAAAAGGCAAAATTTTGTGGAATAGAAAAGGGGTGAGAATATCCAGCTAACAGTAGAGAAATAAAACTAATATGAATAATCAGATTCCATTTTCAAGTAGAATTCTCTAATTCAGAAGGGAATCAGAGATACACAGAATTCTAATGGCCATTTTCCTTCAACTTTTTTTTTTCATTTCATTCCTTTCTACAGCCAAAATCAGAAAGAAGGTGAATGGTACTATCATGCCTTAACAATTTCACTTGGAAAGAGAGAAAAGTATTTCTAAAACTCTATCATAGGTCCAGCTCACTGCTTAGTTTAGTGTAGTTTAGTGGACAGACTGGCTTGATTCTTCCTCCCCCTGTTACTCAGTGTGGGGCTCAAATTTTATAACCTGAGCTTCGGTTTCCTCTTATGTGAAGTGATCACATTAGTCACATTAGTCACCCACCCTCACAAGTACTTAAATATTTGACATAGTACTTGACACATGCTAAGTGTTTAAAACTTCTAGCTATTATCATTTTACTCTGAATTTATAGAAACTACATCATCATTATGCTCTTGTACCAAAACAGTTGATAGATTTTTGTTCTTGGGTTTCAGAAAACCCAGTGGTTCCATAGTTAGTATTTAGTGTGTACATTTATTTCTTCTTCAGTCACTTTAGATCCGTTGGTGACTGTTGGCTTTACTGTTAGTTCATCGACATATATTGATAAAAAAGAATTTTTATTTGGTTCATTAGTTATGTAAAGATAAGGAATCAGCAGCCTATGTAGCTGAATGAGGATCTTAGAAATGGCCATTTCAGCAAATGTGCTGACAAAGAAGCCCCTAAGTATTACAGCTGTTCTCAAGCAACAATTTATTTCCATAGCACCTAAGTGAAGAAAGACAAAATTTCCCATTAGTCCCCTGAAGCAGAAAAAGGTTTAAAATTACAGGTTTGGGTAAGGAAAGGTGATGATATTTTCCAATGTATCTTCAAAGTTGGTTTTAGAATTTTTTTCTTTGTTAACAAAAAAGTCATTATGAGGTAGAATTTGAATCCATATGCACATTCACCCTGTAAAAAGTTCGGTCTGTGTTTGAATTACAGGACCAAACATGCAAGTTTCTATAATCAAAATGTCATTTTTGCTTAGTTTAGAAGTGAAAATAATGTAATGAAAAGGGCAAACATCTTCTTGGTAAATATGAACTTTGGAGGAGGAGGCCCTGAAAATTTCAAGATGCAAGGTCTTTATGATTATAAATGAGAAGGGAGGAAATTTAGTTATTATTGACTTATTTGTTTCAGAACTATTTCTTGAAAAACTTGTAAGTACCTGGCACTGTGGTAAATGCGCTGGGGACAGGTTGTATAAAATAGCCTCTGTCTCCAAGAAGCTTCAAGAAGCAGAGGAGGAAGAACAAAGGGTAGAAAATGTTTCATTAATAAGCAGAAATGGGATGTTGTGGGAACATCATGGGAGGGAAACCATGAGTTCAAAAAAAAAAAAAAAGAAGCAAACAAACAAACTGAATAGAAACATAAGGAACTAGTCA
The DNA here is from genome assembly GCF_902655055.1 of Lutra lutra. Taxonomy (NCBI): domain Eukaryota; kingdom Metazoa; phylum Chordata; class Mammalia; order Carnivora; family Mustelidae; genus Lutra; species Lutra lutra. The sequence continues at coordinate 76,053,740 of NC_062279.1, read as the reverse complement.
GAAAAAGCAAAAACAATTTTAATAAAGGAAATGTCTGTCTTTCTAAAATCAAACATATTTAATACTTTTATAATACACTGAAGTTGTATCTTGTTCCTTAAAATATCTTTGCTCCAAATGATTCTGAGGCTCCAATCACAATTATAGAATACATAAAATTAAATATATTAACATGACACAGCCACTTAGTAGTCTATAAAGTACATTATTTATGACTCCACAAGGCACACAGTTTATACAGGTTAATATGGGTTATATGAAGTGTTCTCAGTTCTCAGGTATTTAGCCCTGCTAGCCAGAGTGAACATTCTTTTAACAGCATACTTTGGTGTCCTTTTTTAAAGAATGGACATTGAAAAAGTTAAAAATGTGTTACTTTGTAGGCACTGATGTATGGAAAATACACTTTGTGTTTTTATATATTGTAAGCTGGAAATGTCTTTTGAGTCACATATAGATTTATGCTCGACAACACTGAACAGTCTGTGAAGAATGGAAAACCTCATGACCAACAATTCTGATGAATACAATTCAAATATATGATGCAATACTAATTTGCTTGTTAAATTAATTACTCTGAAATCCTTTGGTTGTCAGGTACCAAAATAGTTTTGAAGTTAGAGAATTGCTTTCCCACTTAATTCTTGTGGGTGGCCCAATTCCCCATGATATTCACAGCTGAGAAGTATTTTTTTAATACATTTTTATCTCAAGTGATAATCAGGAGCAAATTAAATCTGGTCTTACACCAAAAAAAAAAAAAATGCAAACCACTCGGTGACTTCAGACTGTAGGTCTGCAAGACGTAGGCTTAACTCCACATCTCGAATGCTGCTTTTGCATGCTATCACCTCTGTAACAGACTGAAATATGTCTATCATTACATCAAGATTGCCCAGTCCAATGACTATCTAATCTAATCAACACAGGATGGCCTGGCCTAATGAGTTTCAGATGCAGTGCTTCTAAAGTCAGTCAATAGTAATAATTTAAAGAAACTTCATTCCAACAAATTGAATATAAAAGTCTTTGTATCATATGCAGAAGTTTACAAAAAGCACTTTAAGGATGTCTGGTCAAAACTATTGTCAGAAGTTTCCAAAGCCCATACATTTTGTCCCAGCGTAATTATGACAGCTACAATAAAAGCAGTAAAAAGCAAGACAAGCAAATCTTGGTCTTTCTTAAATGATTATAACCTCATTCCCTGGGGGAATAGGTAATGAAAAGATGTTACAGGTTGTGCTTGTTTTTAGACAGATGTCATCTGGGACCATATGCTACAGGAGTTTCAGATTTTTTCATTATCATCAGTGTTGATTTTCTTAAATGCGACTGGGCTTGCTTGTTTCAAAGAAGTCTTAGAAACATCTGTGTGCATGGTAGACATGGCTATTGTCTCATAGTCATCATCCCGAGACCGGAAATCACAAAAGTTAAAGAAGAACTGCAAGTCTCTCTGGAAATTTTTGTTCAAAAATCCATAAAATATGGGGTTGACACAAGTGGAAATCATTGCTGTAAGGTGGCACAGCAGGAATAACAGATTGTGGTTGCACGTAGCAATGATCTGATGATTCCAATCAAACACAGTGTTAAAGATGGTAAGGGGTAGCCAGCAGACTGCAAACGCTACTACGATGGACAACAGCATGATGTTGATTCTTTTGGTTTCACTGGACCTGTATTTATTGTCTCTCATCTTGTCCATCATGTTGTTTCTCCTTTTTAAGCGTATATATATCTACAGAGAGGGGGGAAAAAAAAGTTCAAATAGAACCACGAATTTAATATGGAATTCTGTGGAAAGAAGGTTAAAATGGAAGCGGTAGGGGGAAACGTTTTCTTACCTTGAAGTAGCAAATAAATATAAAACAGAGTGGGCCAAAATACTGCAGCATCAAGAGGAGAGTTGTATAAGATAACCTATGGGAGTCCGATGGAAACTTATCAAAGCACACGTATTTGTCCTTGAATGCGTCAAGTGTTACATTCTGGAACGGCTCATCTGTCAATACTTGATAGATGAGGAAAGGTAGAGAAGAAACCACAGCAAGAACCCAAATGACAGCAATACCTACATAAGCATGTCTGTTACTGGGTCTCCACCCTCGCGGGTTGATTATCAGCTGATGGCGCTCCACAGCAATGAGAACCAGAGAGAAAATGGACACGGTGATTGAAACACATTGCACAAAAGGATTCAACTTGCACATTGCCTCACCAAAAACCCAGTGGTCCATTAAGGTGTAGACAAATGTGAAAGGGAGACACATGATGGCAACAAGCAAGTCTGAGAAGGAAAGGTTCACAATCAGGATATTGGTAACATTTCTCATCTCCTTTTGTTTCAAGATGATTATAATTAAGGCCAGGTTTCCGGAGACCCCAAGAATAATTACAGCTCCATAAGCAAGAGCTAATGTAAATATCATGGCCAAGGGCAGATGACAATCATCGCTTTCAAAAGCCAAAAACTGGGAATTCTCTGAAAAATTACAGAAGATTGAATGATTTTCAACCTGGGAAAATAATGTTGAATTCATTTTGATTGGTTTGGCTGTTATAGATTACACTAGACAAATGGAAAATATGTTTCTTCAAAGCAGATCAAATGTTCAGCTTTTTCTTAATTCTCCATATTGCAATCCATTTCTCAAAATTATTCTGAATTCTTCATTCCCTTGAAATGAACAATCTGTAAAGAGAAAATGACCAATGGCATTACTAATTTTATTCAGAGCAGTCAGTATAAATTCTGACTCATAGTACTGTTTTAAGTGAAGACATTGAAATAAATAAACAAATGTAATCTGTAAAAACATCTTTTTAAAATAGCAGAAACAGTGCAAACATTTTTTAAAAAACAATTCTAATATTTTTAATTGGACTTGCAATTACTACATTTTAATTCAGCAAAATGTAGTAGTCTGTAAATTAGTAAGGTGTGTGTAAATCTTACCCCCAAAAGTTTAATAGAAACCAATGTTACAGATTCCTAAACATTATAAAAATATGATTATGGAAAAAAATAATGCACAGATTAACACATAAGCTATGAAATAAAGAAAAACAACAATAAAAATTTCCCTTATTCTTCCTCCTACTATAGAAATGAACTAATTCATTAAGTTGTACTAAAAACTCCACCATATACTGAACTGCTCTTTAAGGCAGACATTATTTAGCACAAGTATATGCAAAAGGGGATCATCAATACAGTGAAATATCAGAAACCTTTGTCACTACAAAGAGCTGATATCCAAGATATATAAAGAACTCCTCAAACTCAACACACACAAAACAGATAATCACGTCAAAAAATGGGCAGAACATATGAACAGACACTTCTCCAAAGAAGACATACAAATGGCTAACAAACACATGAAAAAATGTTCATCATAATTAGCCATCAGGGAGATTCAAATCAAAACCACATTGAGATACCACCTTACACCAGTTAGAATGGCCAAAATTAACAAGACAGTAAATAACATGTGTTGGAGAGGATGTGGAGAAAGGGGAACTCTCTTACACCATTGGTGGGAATGCAAGTTTCCACCCTTTGGAAAACAGTGTGGAGATTCCTTAAGAAATTAAAAATAGAGCTTCCCTATGACCCTGCAATTTCACTACTGGGTATTTACCCCAAAGATACAGATGTAGTGAAAAGAAGGGCCATCTGTACCCTAATGTTCATAGTAGCAATGGCCACAGTCGCTGAACTGCAGAAAGAACCAAGATGCCCTTCAACGGATGAATGGATAAAGATTTGGTCCAGGGTGCCTGGGTGGCTCAGTGGGTTAAAGCCTCTGCCTTTGGCTCAGGTCATGATCCCAGGGTCCTGGGATCAAGCCCCACATCGGGCTCTCTGCTCCGCAGGGAGACAGCTTCCCTTCCTCTCTCTCTCTGCCTACTTGTGATCTCTGTCTGTCAAATAAATAAATAAAAAAAAAACTCAAAAAAAAAAAGATATGGTCCATATATACAATGGAGTATTATGCCTCCATCAGAAAGGATGAATACCCAACTTCTTTATCAACATGGATGGGACTGGAGGAGATTATGCTGAGTGAAATAAGTCAAGCAGAGAGAGTCAATTATCATATGGTTTCACTTACTTGTGGAGCATAAGCAATAACACAGAGGACATTGGGAGACGGAGCAAAGACATGAGTTGGGGGAAATTGGAGGGGGAGACAAACCATGAGAGACTCTGGACTCTGAGAAACAAACTGAAGGTTTTGGAGGGGAGTTGGGGGGGTTGGGTGAGGCTGGTGGTGGGTATTAAGGAGGGCACGTATTGCATGGAGCACTGGGTGTGGTGCAAACAATGAATGCTGGAACACTGAAAAGAAATAAAATAGATTGAAAACAACAACAACAACAACAACAACAAAAAACCCCTTTGTCATATGAAGGACTGTGGAAGGGAGAGAAGACGTTTAATCCAGAAAAGACTAGGAATGGTATAGACGTCTTCTCATATTTGAATGGGTAGCATGTACCCTAGGGAACTGGGCTTAAAATATCATACCTAACTTTACAAGTAAGAAATAGGACCAGGGAAAGTATAACACAGTGTGTATTAAAAATAAAAAAAAACAAATTTCACATCATTATGAGGAACAAAAGTTTAATGAAATAAAATCAACTGCCTGCAGAACTCTGGGATGCTCCATACACAAGAGTTTGCAGCTACTGTATGAAAGACTTTTGGGGAGCTCTTACATTGTGTGGGAGATTTAAATGGCTATAACAGAAATTCCTTCTACCTTTAAGATTCTAGGATTTTAATACATCAGCAGTTTTCAAAGGATTTCTAAGGTTTTATACATGTAAATATCCTCCCTCCCCACTGGACTGTATACTGATACAAGGCAGGGACCTACATGTTTGGGGTAATTTTGATCTTTCACAGCATTTTGTGATACAAAGACTCTTTTCTAACCAACAAGAGAAATTACAGACAGTGGTTTTTAGAGATGAAAAGCTCCTTTTAAAAAAATCTGATTTCCTCTAGTTTGCTAAATAAATATATGAGATTCAGGGTTTCTTATGTTAATTAACAGGCCATTGTGCCTGTGTTAAGAAAGGGAATTGCATTTATTTCTTTTTTTATATGAGAATAAAAAAAATCATGCAGATTTACTTCCACTTCAAAGGAGATAAGAAATTTAGTGAACATTTGCCTTTTAAGAAGCACATCTAATGAAAATTTCCTTGAGTGCTTTCGCTTTCTAGAATATGAGGTGTTTTTTATTATAAAAACACAACTTGGCTTCAGAACACTGAAGAATAAAAATAAAAGTTTCTGGGCACCTGGGTGGCTCAGTGGGTTAAAGCCTCTGCCTTCGGCTCCGGTCATGATCCCAGCGTCCTGGGTTGGAGCCCAACATAGGGCTCTCTGCTCAGCAGGGAGCCTGCTTCCTCCTCTCTCTCTCTCTCTCTGCCTGCCTTTCTGCCTACTTGTGATCTCTATCTGTCAAATAAATAAATAAAATCTTTAAAAAAATACATTTAAAAAAATAAAGGTTTCTAACATTTAGTGAGAATGGAAGAATTAAGACTAGGAATGATTTCAAGTGTAAACTTTTTGTTTGTTTTTCCTTTCTTTTCTTTTCTTTATTTTTTTGTAATTATGTTATGTTAGTTACCATACAGTGTAAACATTTTTAGAAGTATGGCTCTCCCTTCCTCTGTGCAACAACCAATACGTAATGGCTCCTGAACTCATGCAGCCATCACCCTTTATCTCTCAAGAATGCCAAAGGCATGGGGTACGTGGTTGGCTCAGTCCGTTAAGCATCTGCCTTCAGCTCAGGTCATGACCCCAGGGTTCAGGGATTGAATCCCACACAGGCTCCCAGCTCGCAGAGAGTCTGCTTCTCCCTCTTCCACTCCCCCTGCTTGTGATCTCTCTTTCTGTGTCAAATAAATGCTAAAGGCAGAGTGAATAATCTTCTTCTTAGTGTCTGAGAACGAACCTTGAAGAAGTAAGTAATAATCTAACATTTCTTTACAAATTCCTCACTGAAGAATTCAAGAAAATTTTCCCATCATACCTCATATTCATGTTGCTGTCAAGTTATTCAACATGACTTATTAGTTAATTGTGAATTTCTCTTCATTATTTAAAGTAAAACTAGCTTGATTGGAAAGTGCATCCTCTTTATCCCACAACTTCTCATGGCTCCCTGTCACTACACACACCAGAGAAATAAGTATCCTGGAAAAAGACACTATGAGTACATTCCTCAGCCTAACACTTGAAGACCTCTACATTTTGCTTCCCTTTGCCTTTTACTTCCTGCCCCAAGAGCCCCATGGTGAATGCTCTGTTCCAAGTGGGTCAGTGTCTTCACAGTACACCACGTGCCCCCCAGCCTGTTTTAGCTTCTGCATTCATCTCTGTCTCTGCCATTGCTCTTGCTGGGTACTCTATCTTATCACCAATTCAAATGCTACCCATCTTTCAAAGCACCATTTAGTGCCCCTGAATCTTTAACTGGCTCATCCCAATTACGCTATAATCTTTTTAAGGTAGGTAGTGTATATACCTCATAGCACCTTCCAAATACTAAATTTAGAACAAAAATGTGTTGACTGACATTGTAGGCTCATGGCTGGAATAGTACGTTCTTGTGTGAATTAATCCTAACATCAATAACTGAATTCTGTCATAGTCCTTTTACATGGCTGATCAATAGTAATTATAATACTCACGATATTAGGTCAGGTATTTAAGGGGAAATATTCCATTTCCATGTTTATAAAAAAGGAATTGTTTCTGAAAGAAAATTCATTCATCCAGTAAATATTTATTGAACACTTAGTTTGTGTCAGGCATGGTTTTAGTGGAGACAACAGTGACCTTCTCTTTGAGTTTCTAGTCTTGTGGACAAAGAAAGCCAAGAAAATATAAATTGGCAAAAGGGAAAGTATGGCAGATGGTAAGTGTTACACAGAAAAAGCAACGAAGGGGAACTGGGGTTGTTGGAAGTTACACTTTGTTACTGGGTGGTAAGGAAGGCCTCTGCTTGTCTGAAAAGATGGCATATGAACTAAGACTTGAAAGTGGTGCGTGAGGAAGCCATGTAGATATGTCAGGGACTGCATCCCATGTGAAAAGAACAAACATAAAATCCTTAAGGCTGGAGTATTCCTGGTATGCTAAAGAGCAATGAGAAGTGCAATAAATAAGGGAGAGACTTGTAGAAAGTTAATTAGAAAGGGTAAACTGAAGAGGAACAGATTACATTAAGGACTTATTCCATGGGACAGTTTGACTTTTTCTTGGGAAAGATGAGGAATCACTGGAGAGTTTTTGGTAAAGGCATGAAGTTATATGGCTTGTTTTAAATGTTACTCTATTTGCTGTTTTCAACAGACTTAAGATAGGAAAGAGAAGAAGGAGAGAGATTCATTAAGAGACTAATAACAATAATCCAGATTAGAGATAACGGAGGCACGGACTAAAGTGTTTACCATGGAAAGGAAGAAAAATAGAAATTTTAAACCCACTGACTTATTTTGACAAGACCCAATACATAATACAGTGTGTGGGCTACAAAGGCAGTTTCTTATGGTTTTAGGTGAATACTGAAATTCAACTCTGACACCTTTGAAATTATATTTGATGGACACTCTCTGGTAAGGAACAGTAGTCTTTCTACTAAGTAGATGTTAAGTTAGCTATACAGAAAATGTAAACTAATTTTTTTTAAGTATTTGCAAAGCTTCCTTTTCTAAGTGCATATATGATAGTCATTCTAGTTTGGTAAAACAGTTCTGCATTGGATAAAATGTGTATTTTCAGCCTACCTTAGTATAACTTCAAGAAAGAATAGTTGTCAGAAAATAATACTGAGAAGGAATTTATATACATTATCTTCGGAAAGGAAAATAATTTGATAGTTACCATCCCGATATTTAAAATAAGATATGCAACTACAGACACTGCAAAAATTAAAGACTATTAAATCTCAATATAGCTGTTATGAGCAATTTGAGACAAAATAGAGATACTACATGCATCAATAGTTGGAAACTTAGTCCCCTTTCAAAGGGAAATTTCCTTCTCCTTTCCAATGAGAATGCTGGCCTTTCACTGCTTGCCTTTCTTAGTGCTGTCACTACCTGAAAATACAAGTTGCTGGTCGTAGTCTGCAGCAGATACATTTTTTCATACCTCAGAACTGTCTGTTCACCTTACTTGTTTTGGAAAAGAAATGCCAGCCTTGTTACACACAGCCTCCCCAAGTTACTGCTAGTTTATCTGTGTGATTACGTAATCCTGTTTCTTCCTCCCCTGGTTCAACGACAGCTGCCTTAAAATGATAAGGGAAGACTCAGAATGCAGTAGTCACCCCCCGAAAAGCACTCACGCTTTAGTCAGAGGTGGGCAGCTGGGCTGGATCGCTTTCTGCTCTCTTCTTCACCAGGGAAGCATTCTAGAGTCTTGGGACTGCCAGATACTGCTTCTACGTTTCTGTGCAGGTAGAGACAGGCAGGCTCTGCACGCCCCCCTGCCTGCGTGTCACCTAGTGAGTTAGGCTTTTGCACAGGATCCAGGTGGGCATGACAAATCTGAGCACTCTGGGGTGGGGAGGGGGGTGAGAAGGAAAGAAAAAGTAAAAATAAATGTCAAAACACACTCCCTCTCTGCCTTCCCCTAGGTTTTTCTGTGCTCCAGCAGTTGGCAGAGAAAGAAATGGCATGGTTCAATCAAAATTCCTATTGGCATTCTTACATGCCCACCTTTTTCATATTGTGTAACTAGGTGAATTGCCCCAAATTTTCCTCATCCTTAACCGTCCCGCCCTCCCCACCCCCCACGCCTTCACAAACACCCGTTTGCCACCCATCTACATCTATCAAGGAACATCTCTACCTATGATGATGAGACTGGCAAACAAAAGCATCCAAACCAATCAAATTTTTTTTTAAAGGGGGCAGAGTCCAAACACAGTTCTCTGTGACAAACATCAGTTCTTAAAACATTCGCCTCTCGTCTACCTGGAGACCAGGGGAACACTCTTAAACCACCTGTACCTCTCGTCCATACCCGATATCCTCATCTTGCCAGGTTCCGTCATCGCTGTTCTAAAAGCAGCTGAAGAGTTCAATGATTGAAAGAATACGGCTCAGGGTGTACTACCAGGGCGCACAGACTGGACGGGTCAGCACCGAGGGAGAGGGGCTCCTTTTCTGGCCAGATACGCGGAACCCACAAGTGTCCGGGGGAGACCGTGCCTGCGCTCAGGTCCGCGACCCCCCAGACAAGCCCGCGCCTTCGCCGGCTCCCTGCGGAACACGTGCGGCGCGAGGGGGACCAAGGTGGACCGCCGGCCAAACCCCCCCATTCACCAGACCATCCCAGCGACCCGTTCCTCGGCTCAAACTCCAGCGCGGCCGCCTGGGCAGCCAGCTCCAGAAAAACGCCAAAGATAAGCGAGGTCAGGGAAAGACGGTCTTAGGAGAACCCCAAGTGGGGAGAACTCGTACCCCGGTGCAGAAGCCTTGGGGCAGCAGCGTGTGCGGATGCCGCCAACTCCCGGTTCCTAACGTCGGCCCGCATCCACGGGCAGCAGTCCCGGAGCGGTCCGATCCTCTGCAACACCTTGCGACCTGCCTGCACCGAGAGCCCAAGGGAAAGGCCAGCCGCGCCCCACCTCAGTTTCCCAGAGTCAATTTCGGGCACTCGCACGTTTTTTATTTCCTCTCTCATCCTTCACGCCATCAACGAGAGATTTCCCAAAAAGTCCCTTAAAAGGTGCGAACTTGAAACTTACCCTCCGTTGGATTCGTCTTTTCCGCCCGTTTATGAAAGCGGGAAGAACGGTAACGGAAGGGAGCAGAGAGGGGAGAAAAGATCCGCTGGAATTTCTCCTGCTCAAATCCTAAAGATTGATGAAGATAGGAAGAGACGCCCCCTTAAAGCCGAACTCCACCTCATCCCCGGATCACGTGACGGCGCCCCGCGAGTAGCGCCCGATGCTCCCCCCGCAGCCACCCCGGCCTGGATGTCCACCTCTGGGGCGCGTTGCCTAGGAATTCTGGAAAGAAGGGCAGTTAAACATACCCGCACATTGTTGGACACAGACGCACGGAACAGAGGAAAGTAAGCACTCATCCGCACACTCCTCGACCCCCGGGAAGGCGAGACGATTTTAGGAGGCTCTTCCAAAGTCGGAGCCGCTGTGTGTCCCTTTGTTTGCGGGTCAGTGCCATCTTGTGGCCGAAGTTATAACCGGCTGAAAAGCGGGAGCGGCCGCCGAACTCCAGAATGAAAGGGATATTGGTATTTGGGAGAAAAGGAAGCGTGGAAGTCACCGCAACCATGCCACTAATAGGTTTCTCCCTTTCTTTTGTGACGTTTGTATATTTCTCACACCAGTGCCGAGAAGGCTTTTCCCCATTTTAAAAGGGAACAAAGAGAAGACCTTTATTAAAAAAAAAAAAAAAAAAAAAGGGTAGCAAATCTCGGAGGAGATAGCCTGACCCTGCAGTCCTTTCTGTCCACTGAGAAAATGCCGTCAGGTTTGTTCCCAGTGCCTAGCTGCATTTTTTAGGGGAGCACGATGAACGGAACATTTCCCTACTGGTCAGAAAGAGTCAATGCCATTTCCTCAGAGCTTAGTCTACTGCTGTACTGAACGTTATGAAGGAAAGAATGGCATGTACACAAGAGGACCTTGACAGTGGCAAACCCATCATGGTGCTGGGGGATTCTGGATAATTACTGATACACTGATCTTAGATGTTTTGCATAGTTGTGTTCCACTTTGAAAAACCAAAGTTGTGTATTTCACAAACACATGCACACAATAATTGTTTACTGGTGAGGATGAATACAACTTCTTCCAAATCAAGCTGCCAGAAAATAAAAAGTGTTCCTAATAAAGATAAACAACACTGCCTAGGATATGCGCAGAATAACAACTATGATCACATTCTGTCTTCAAACTAAAACAAAACAAAATTTCAAGGAAAATGGAATGACCTGAACTTTACACTGTTAAAAAATGTTTTCTTTCTCTGGCTATTAGGCAAAATAAACACTATTTAAAGTGCAGTATAAGTCATAGCTGGTTTATTTATATAGTGATATAAACATTTCTGGGTTTTTTTTCCACAGGAAATATTTCTAAATTATTTGTCATTAGAAATATTTTTATACACTTGAAAAGGGAAAGAATTAAAATATCATGCTCATATAATAAATGAACTACAATAATAGATGTGAGCATACATTTTACAAAATCCTACTACTGGTTAAACAGTAAAATGGCATATATATTTTCTTTTTAAGTTCTTTTCTTTCTTCTTCTTTTTTTTAACCAAGGACAAAAATATAAAGCCTAACTTAGGAACTTCAGTTTTTTAAAGAGCAATAACTCTTTAGATTTCTTGTTGCCTTCTGTCTACTCCATTCCCTTAAGTCACATTCTGAGAAGCAAGTTTGCCCCAAGGTTCTGATATCAAATTGACTGTTCTCAGTCTACTGCAAGAATTAAAAATTAAGTTATCTAATTTTCTTTGAGGAATACATTTTTATGTAGCATTTTTACTATGTCAGCAAATATTTTGGAGTTGAATATGTAATCTGGACTCATTAGACACTTTTTTTCCTGTATTTTCCAAAATGTTAATAAAGGCATGTCTATAATAATGCTTAAACTACTGTGGCTCATGTAGTTTACCATTTTAATAACTGAATTGTTATAAATTGTCACCCATAAGGCAAATTTATAAAGCTGCATTCTTGAAATATTAAATATCAAATACCAATCTTTGAAAGATCAATGGTCTCAAAGACTTTTCTATGTCAAATTTTGTGGTACAAAAAGAAGTTTCAAAATGTTCAACAACAGCAACAAATTGTATAATTCTCAAGAAATATCATTTATTAAGTACTGTTCCACGGTGTAAAACACAAATAAAATTTTTTAAATTGTAAAATTTAAAAAATTCAACATATATAATAACCAAATACATCATAAGATCCTCTTATAATGTAATCTTATGGAAAGTTTGACATAAAGTAATCTGAGTTCCTCAGAAGACATGTGCTAAAGAGTAATCTGAATTCCTCAAAAGATATACTAAAGAGAATATATGTGTGAAATAAAGATAACTTCTTTTTCTACTGTTTAATGAACAGCCAATTGCATACTTTCTTATTTGGAATTCAAGCTAGATAAAACCTCATCTTTGCTAGGGAGAGAGAACATTTTTCCATTTCATGTATTTCTTTCTGAAATTTCATTGTCATCTGGCCTATAAGCCATGACTAAGAGAATTAAATTAATGACCTGTTCTAATGTGCTCTTGGGCAAGTCTTTTTTTCTATCATTTAAACAGAAGAATAGGCTCTACTCATTAAATCTCTATAGACCTTAGTTTTATCATCTAAAACATTGTCTGGCCCTTTAAATAGCATGATTCAATGACTGCATAGATAAAAGTGTATCACTATATTTGCTGATGGAATTTATCCATTGTACCTTCTTTTTTGGTCTCCTGATAAATTTCTGCTGCAACGGTTAAAGATTCTAAAATGCTATTAGGCTCGATACAGGAAAGTTGTCATAAATTATGATTCAGAAAAATCTTGATAGACATTTACACTACATATGAAAACTATAAACTATATGGATGCCACTGAAGGAAAAAATTCCATTGGGGTAAAACTTAATATGAACCATGTTGGTGAATCAGTTCATATTCTATGCATTAATTAGGTGCCAGTTTTTCCTTCTTTCTGTAACTTACCTATTGCGTTTATTTGAATCAGTGATGTCACAGAATATAGATTGCAACATTATTTTATGGACCACTGAAGAAGAAAGAAAATGCTTCCAGTAAATCAATGACACATAACCTATTGTAAATGAATCTCAAAGTTAGAGTACTAAAATATTTTTTTAAAATCCTCATCTTAGAACCAATGAAATATGGGAGGTAAAGAGTTTTGACTAAATTGCTTAATATAATCAAATGGTCAATACAATCACTTAATTTAATTGTCTTTTAAGAATTAACTCACAGAAAGAAGTAACAAGTTCGTTAAAATGTTAGTATACAAGTAGGTGGGCAAGCAATTCAATTACCTTCTTTGTGTAGAGAAACTAAGTAGTATTTATGGATTTGTTCTTGATTTGAAATGAGAATGCACTTTAAGAAAGTTCTCATTTCATTAAATAGACTACAAATTCAGAGGATTTGTTTTAAAACTGTCAGAATAAGACTCTAGAGGACTAGGGTCTTAAAATTATTTAGTAAATATCCAAACATTCTCCTGCAGATCCCACCTTGTCTGACACCCTTTAGACAGTCAACAAAAGTGTAATGTTATTTTACAAAAGTGTCACATTGTGTATTTATTACATGGAATAATGAACAGAGCTTTGTGAATGTTACTATTATTGCTTTTGATGATAATTATTACTATTCCCTTCATATCTACATACTCAAAGGTATGGAGTGGGAATAGCTGGTGAGAAGGCAAGTGTGAATGCCGCCTCCAGACCTGCCATCATCTATGACAGATACCTCTGACAGTTCATCTGGCTCCACTTCCACCTCACAGCACCCCCACCCCAAAATCTCATCCTTAATATTAGACCCTTTCATAACACAACACAACACAACCCTACAGGCAGCCAATATCAGTAGATCAGACTTGGCTCCGTAATGTAAATCTATGTCACATCCCTGAGATAGGGCAATTTTTCCCAAAGGAAAAATTGAAAAAAGACTCCTATGTCCACATAAACATTACAAACTGGACAAAGGTGGTATGAAATGTTCCTAGGTGTCACTTTGCTTAGGTAAGTTTCCCTTCTTCATTACTTTGTTTAAAGTCTAGATATTGCTTTTCTTTCCCCAGATACATAGAAATCTAGAAAGAGGATAAATATCCAAGGATGGCTGGGGTATAATCAGACTCTTCTGCGCCCAGGAAATTGCTTGACTACTACCCTCTACTAGCATAGCATAAAGATAGAAATCACTGAACTGCACAGATTATTCAAAACTGTAGCTGAGAGACACCTGAGTGGTTCAACCCATTGTCTACCTTTGGCGCAGGCCATGATCCCAGGGTCCTGGTAAGGAGTTCTGCATCAGGCTCCCTGTTTGGTGGGGAGTCTGCTTCTCCCTCTCCTTCTGCCACCCCCCCTAATTGTGTTCTCTCTCTCTGACAAATAAATAAAGTCTTAAAACAAAACAAAAAAGAACCTTAGGTGAGCCTTAAATATTACCCAGAAATTCTTGGGCTTGAGTGACTTCCTATTTCTCTCCTTTTAGAAGATACTTCAAATTGTCCCCCTTCTCTCCCAATCTCCTATCTCATACCCTCAGTTTCAACAGAATCCTCCTTCCTTCTAAGTAAAAGCCATAGAGCACTTACTCCCTCATTTCTACATCCCTCATTTCAGCAGTGACTCCTCTGTCCCAGCTGTTTCAACCCCCAGGCTTTGAGTCAGCCTAGGCCAGAGTTTTCCCAGCTGACACCCCAAACACCATGTGACAGAGACAAGCCACCACCACTGTGCTCTCCCACTCAATCCATGAACATAAAATTCATGAGTGAGTTGTTGTTTTATTCCACTAAATTTGGGAGGTTTGTTACAAAATAATATAACTATAACACCAGTTTATTTAACAATTCTGTTTTCTTGGTGAAACACTAAAATGAAAATAAAAATAAAATTGCTCTTTCTTGCATTGTAACTCCCTCACCCATGTCATAGTTTCTATAGCTGCCTTCTCTTTCCTGGTAACTTCTCCAAAAACAAACATTTACTATCCCCGTATTTGCTCCTCAAATATGGCCCACCTGAAACCATCACTGCCATGACACCAATGATCAAAGCCAGTGGAAACAATTCAGACATTATTATATTTATTCTTTATGTTGTGTTTGACTCTCTTGACCATCCTGTGCTCTTGGAATTTTCTTTTCCTTTGACTTCATGAACTCCACACTTCAGGCTTTCCTTGTTCCTTATTAGATGTTCCTCAGTTTTCTCTCCTAGGTTCTGCTGTCTCCCTCTACTTCTTAGGTGTTTCCCTCCTTAGGACCCTGCTATATAAACAGGCCTGAAATAGCACCTGTGTATTAGCCTAAAATGGCCCCCATATTGTTTTCTTCTTCGCACGGCAGGCTGGGACTAATAGCCCAAAGCCAGACAGCACCAAACTCAAGTTCCCACACATCTAATTGCTTTAAATATAAGCTAAACAAATATGCTTTAACCAGTTACAGCCCATCTACTTTTCATACCCTGAGAAACTGCACCCATCATCTGTTAACCAGAGATAAGACAAATCCTGTTGCCATAAAAGACAGCAAATTATTGCTGAGCTTTGGCGCTCTCTGAACCAAGTCTCCCCACTTTGCTACTGAGTGATATCACCTAGGCAAGTGAACTCACTCTCTATTTTCCCCTTCTCCCCCAGAACCCCCTGTCCTATCTCCCTTCTGGATGGTAGCCCCATGCTGTTGTCTTTGGAAGACCTCTTGTCTGGAGAAACTTCCCCTGTCACGCAACCCTGTCCAAGACCACCCCCCAAAAGCTTGTGTGTTACTGCCTTTTGTGGTCCTATCTTTTCCCTGATTTACCTGAAATCCCCAAATTTACGAGAGACCTCATTCTTAATCTTCTCTCTCTCTTTTTTTTAACCTTAATGCATAATCATACCCTCTGTCACCAATTACCTGTCTGTAGGCTCACAATTCTACACATCTCCATCTAAAGGACAGATACCTTTCAGGTTTCCTTGGCAAATGTGCTTTCCAGTGGACAGGAATCTCAGTCTTGTCATCATCTCCATCCTTCAAACCAGAATCTAAGAACTGTGCCGTGTTTCTCTCACACTCTTAAATTCAACTGTTCACACATTCCCATTGATTTTATCTCTTAAACATCTCTCCAATGTGTTCCTTCACACCATCAAGCTCTACTTATTTCTTTGCTAAAGGGTCTTTCTGCCTCAGTGGTTTTCACAATGGTCCAGTTACATCCCTCCTCAGTTTGAACAGTCTAATTGCTCTCCAGACCTGTCAAGTGCAATGTCCTTTTAACCAATATTTTCAGTATCACCCTCCACCACTTCCCACACACTCAGTCACATCACACTATTTGCACTTCTCTGACTGTTAACTTCCTCTCTCACCTTCATGCTATTTCTCCACCTCTTACTTGTCCATCCCTGCCATCTGGGGATTTAACTCTCACCAGTTCCTCAAACCTCAATTCAAGTAGCTTCTCGACTACAAAGCCCTATTTTATTTCTCTCCATATCCCCAAATACCCCCATAGGCTGAATGTGCCTTATTCATATGCCTGCAGTACTCTAAGTTTATTTCTAACATAGGATTTAGTACATCAGATGTAATGAATTGTTTATTTGCACAGACCCACGCTGTGATCTCTGAAAGGCAGTGACTACTTTTTTCACCTCTTTAAACTTACAGCCTAGAATTCTGTCTGGTAAATCATAAGATACTAAAAAAAGTTCTGTTGAAGGATTGAAGAACAAAGAATAATGTAGGATAACGTAAATTATGAACATCACAAACCAAGCCCATTTGTTCATCTGAAATATTTAAAACTACCTTGGGCATTTTATTTATGATGAATTACTGCTCTTTTATACACACACATTATATATTATATAGCATATATATAATGTAAATGTAAATTCTTCATATATTTTATACATATATATGCTTACTATATACTTCTCTTGACGATTCTTCTCATTTTAAAAATTTCCTTTATGTGTTAATTCTGCTTTTCTTATTAAGTATAAACTTGAAAAATGAATCCTACTGCCTTTAAAAATGCGGGAGTACCTGGGTGGCTCAGTCGGTTAGGCGACTGCCTTCACCTCAGGTCATGGGTTCTGGGATCAAGCCCTGCATCTGGCTCTCTGCTCAGGGGGAACCTGCTTCTCCCTCTCCCTCTGTGATCTCTCTCGCTTTCACTCTCTCTCTAATAAATAAATAAAAATCTTTAAAAAATGCACATAATGTCCAGCAGAAAAGTGTCTTATGAGTTTCTCTACCTGCTGAATAATATTTTTTAAAAGCGGAATTACCCATTAACAGGATAAGAGTAAGAATATGGTAACAGATACCTTGTGGAAGAGCATATCATTTAACAACATCAACTTTTTATTCTGGGCTTATGATTTGAACTGTTCTCTAAACATTCTTTTTAAAAACTATTCAAAACAAACCAGCATACCCAAAACAAATAAACTATTTCTCTTTCATTTCCACTTAAATATAGTGAGGTTATATTTAGACTTATAAGTAGATTTAAAATACTAACCATGAAAACTTAGCTAAGAAATGAAAATTTATTTTTTAAAAAGCAATATTGGGGGGATACTTTTCAACATCTTCACTTTTTGTTTGGATTTACAACAGGGAAGAATATATGGTCTATATATGGATTTATATGATAGAAATATTTGATAGAAATATTATGCTTCTGAAGGAATCTATGTTCTCTTCTTTTATATATTTTGTGCTGAATTTTTAAAATAATATAATTAGATAAAGAATCATTTGTTGATATGTAAGACATCCACAATTTTTTAAAAGAAGAGTCAAATATCATTATGTTGTTAATATAGCTGCAGGGAAGAGAATGTGCCAGTAATAATGGAAAGCTATCAACAGTATTTCTTTTTTTTTCGAATATGGACAGCAACCATTTCTATGATCATCAAATTTTTCTAAAGATCCAAAAAGTTTCTCTTTCTACACATATATCTATAATGCATGCTTTTTAATGGCATAAAGTCATATGTAGTCAGAGCTTAAAGGACTTTACATATCTACTAGTTAGAACATTTTATTTTACAAAGGAAGTGAAAATTACAAAGGTCAAAGTGTTTTGTCTAAATTAATTTGTCCATTAAATTGGAGTAAAACCTGGATGAAATCCAGGTGTTCTGACAAGTGTCCATTATACAAATACATCTGTGATATGTGATTGTGTGTATATGCATACATACACACACACACACATATATATGTGTGTGTATGTATTTTTTAACATGGAAAATTTATTTTTTTTTATTTTTTTTTAAAGATTTTATTTATTTATTTGACAGAGAGAGATCACAAGCAGGCAGAGAGGCAGGCAGAGAGACAGGAGGAAGCAGGCTCCCTGCTGAGCAGAGAGCCCGATGCGGGACTCGATCCCAGGACTCCGAGATCATGACCTGAGCCGAAGGCAGCGGCTTAACCCACTGAGCCACCCAGGCGCCCTGGAAAATTTATTTTTAAAAAAAGAACTGTACATTCTGTCTGGAAATCAGTCACTGCTTTATATTTAATGATTTAATTGTTAGGGAATCAAAAGGAAAGATATAGTATTGCTTAAGTAGCAAAATGCTTATCAAAATGCTTATCAATATGTTTATCCTGCCCCCTTAGGACCTCAAAATTATCATTGAGTTTTCTGGGAAAATGTCTCTATGCACCCAAAACTTTAGGTTAACTTTTTTTAAAATTGCTTTTGTTCCTTAAAAAACTGCATGTATTTCACAATTATGTTAGTTCCTTGTTTTGAGTCCTAAATATTGATCATATGACAAACTATTACAATTCCAAAGAAATCAAAGTGGTGATGCACATCATAAAAAATATTTTCCTAACATGTGGAAATGGCCCTTTGCATGTCTTTTAAGAATTAAGGATTAAAGTTACCATGATAGAAACAGTGGATAAAGAAATGTTTACTCTTAATGAATTACTAAAGTCTTCACAGAAAAAAATGCATCGAATAAAATAATACTATTTTTCAACTTTTTTTAATCACCACTATTCTGATAACTAATATACCAAGATCACATATTGTCTGAGATTATGTCAGTGCACTTTAGTAACTGTTCTTTGCAAATGGTAGCTGTTATTAAAATGCAGCAATAATTTTGACAAAAACCATAGACGGGTTCCTCAGAGAAATGTTACCCCAGGCATTGTTTGGAGAGTGTTTTATTATTCAATAATTTGTCATAAGAGCCCCAAGAGGTTTTAACTTTCACCTTTATAGAAATGCTTTCTTTCATAACTGATGAAGAACCAGGAAAACTGGAAAATAGCCAGTTTAATTTTGTAGCACACATAAAATCCAGCTTAATTTCCCAAATGAGCATTTTATAAGTAGTGAGTAGGAAAAAATACATAGAGCAGAGGTGGACATTACTATTTGTGTTCCCAGAGGTAGTACTCTACCTGCTTGAATTTACTCCATAAAATAAGAAAATTACTTATTATCTTCTACAAAGAGTGATGATGATTAGTCTTGAATCCCTCCTGGGAAATTTGAAGATAAAAGCACACAGATCTTCATAACTTCTTATGTAGCATATTGTTGGAATTTTCAAGTTGACCAAATCTTCAAAAGAAGGATTTTTTAAAATAATTTGTTTACTCCACATATATTGAATGTGTATTTAAAGAAGGCTTTTTGAGGCTTGCATGCTTGTATGTGCAGTGGAAGAAAAAGGTGGGTTAATTGGAATCTTCATCTCAATGACATGTTGGCCTTTTATTTTTAATACTCAATAATAACAACAGCTACTTAAATTTAAGGGTCAACATCATCAAAAGAAATAACAAATTTATGAAAAAGAAAAAAAAATCCATCTTGTATTTTTAACATACAAAAGCTTGAAGCATAGGTTAGTATTTTGGAAGATAGTCACAAAGGGGTTTATTTGGAAGTTGTTTTAACAACAAAGCATATTTGAAGTAAGTATGTATTATAACCATGCAAGGGATGGAAGAATAGAAATTTATGTGACAATGTGTATTGGATTGACCATGTTGATGTTGGAGTTAAGAAAGTCTAAGAACCAAACTTTGTTTTCTTACCAGTCATCCCTTCTTCACATATAATCCCTTAGCTTACCAACTACAGGAACCAGTGGGCCTGCTCAGACTGCCTATTCTGTCCAGCATTTGGGGGAGAATATACTAGTTTACCAGAAATAAGACAGAAAATAATGAAATAGGTACTGGATTTACTTGAGGTATTTAAGAGCTCTTGGATGACTCTCTTGCCAATACAATGACGTCTATATAGTTTCCTCGAATACTGAATATTAAAATACAGGAGAGAAGAGGCACAAGAATTTTTGTCCACTTCTGGGGAACAGGTGGGGTTTGCTGCCCCCAGAAACTAGATTTACAAGTTGCATTGCTACCAAGGGATACAGTCCTCCCCAGTTTAGAGTACCAGTCCCATGGGATTACACTCATCACCAAATCCTTGATCCTATGATTGTCACGTGATCATTTTTCAGTTTTGTTATTTATATACAAGAAATACGATCTTTCACCTGCAAGGCCATGTTCAAGAACATATGGACCTCTTTCCAATCTCTCCAGTGTCTCTCTATCTCTCTCTCTCTGCACTCCCTGCCTCCTACACACACACACACACACACACACACACACACACACACACACACACATATACAGATACACGGAGAGCACAGAGAAGCCTAAAATACCTGCCAACGAATGACTAACAAAAATAAGGCAAACCTGGAATACAGATTTGGAAACAATTGGGACGGAAATCACGTTGAGGAGAAACAGAGGACCAAATTTTGTAGTGTGTTTTGGTTGCTGTTTTAAAAACAACAACAACAACAAAAACCTATGACAACTCTTTTTACCTCTCTCCCACCCCAACCCGGCTCTGTCCATCTTCTTTATGTTACCCAACAGTCCTGAGAAACGTGGATTCCGTTTCAACCTCACTCCCCAGTTCCACGCCGCTTGCCCACGCCCACAACTACTTCTCCTTAGGAATGGGAATAAACCCTTTTTCCTATTCTGACCCCTTTGTGTCTCCTGCCCCTTCAGATCAGCCTTCCTGCCTAGACTTCTCCCCTCTTCATTCCAAAAAGGCGCAAAAAGAGCAGCATTCTGTTTTGGTTTTGGTTTTTATTTTTTTCGAACAAAGAGAAAACCTGGGCCTTGAAGCTTTTTCTCATGGAGCCTAAGCTCTTAGAGGTACCCCAGCGCTCATTCCCACATCAGCTCAAGACTCCTCCGAGTTCACTTCACCAGGCTGGGGACAGAACCGGCAAAAATCTTCCTGCTCGGCAAGTTAACTTGGCTTCGGCCAAGAACCAGAGGCCAGAGTGACGGGGTGCCATCTCGAGGGCCTGCAGCTTCTCCCTGGGGCCCCAGACAGCAAGGTAGGGGCTGGGATGCCCCGAACTCGGGCTTGGGGAAAGGCTGCGGCCGAGCAGGCGCCCTAGTGCAGGGTCTCCGGGGTCCCGGGAACAGTCACGTGTTCCCAAGGCTCCTCTAAAACCCCCGCTGCTCCCCGCTCCTTCCTCCCTACCCCCACCACATCCCCACCGCCACCTCCAGGTGCTCCCCCTGCAGTCGCCGCCGCCCGGGCGCAGAAGCGACCGCGTTCCCGGGAGCGGAGGCACCAGCACCGGCCCGGGCGCCCCGAGGTACCGGGTTCAGCCTCTCCCCACCGCTCCTTTCGGCGCGGGGGTGGGCCTGCAGGGAGGGGCTGAGGCCGTTCCTGGCTCGGGCAGGAATCGGTGCGGGGCCGGGGAGCCGCACCCGTCCCGGGTCCCGGGTGTAGTCCGGGCTCCCGAGAGGGCTAGTGGGGAAGCCAAAGGCAGAGCGACTGGAAAAGTGGGGGTTTGGGGTGGAAGGAACAGACAATTGTTAGGCGTCAAGGGAAAGGGGGAAGGGACCAAGCGGAATTCTTTGGTTCGGGGCAACTACTCACCCGGGGTGGGGCAGGCGCTGGCCGAATCCAGGAGGAGTGTCCGGAATCCGCGCAGGGGCTGGATCAGGAGCTAGCGGGAGGGGGTTCTGCGGGGACCTAGCGCTTCCCTTGGGGGCGAGCCGCGAGTGCAGCCCGGCAGAATCCGAGGCAGGGGGACCGCAGCCTACAGGGTGTTCAGCTAGTGCACAGCCGTAGCCGGGTTCTGGTGCGGTCCTGGGGCGCAGTCCACCGGGCGCCCCTCGGTCAGTGCACCTGCCGCGCAGTCCCGCAGCTGGCCGCAGACCTGGAGGCAGTTGCGCGCCTGGATTTGCGTTCCTGTTTGCAAGGTGGCTTCATAGGACAAATGCGAGCAATACCATACATGTACACACCTTGAATTCCAGAAACAAGGAATTTTTTATCCCCAAGTTCACAGACCTTTAGTTTATCTTTTAAAGGAACTTAACCATCGTGTTGGATCAAAGTCGAAAGACTTTGCCAGAGACCATGGAATAGCTTGAGGCTCTCAGCAGAATTTTGAGCCGGAATGCAATTTTACATTTCAGATTTCTCAAGGGAAAAGAAACTCTGCTGTTAGAATTAGGAGAGCGTGGTGCGAGCCTGCGTGTTTGTCAGCTGAGCAAAGCTGTATTTATCTTTCCAACTCAAATTTTGCCAGATTTTAGCTTTAAAAATAAAATCATGGGAATATCTGAGAATATGGAATCTCGCCATTGTTCCAGGATCGTAGCAAAATAGCCAATAGCTGATATTTTATCATTGCTAGAAGGGGAAAAAAACATATATTTTATTCTTTTGTGTGTGACTGTCATCCTTTGTGAAAAGATGTGCCTTATCATAAGACAGAGATTATCCTAACAAAGGAACCTTATTTAAATCTATTAGCTGTCTTTCAGTATCCTTTGAGTTCCCAGCAGTTCCTCCTATTCTTTTTAAGAACTATCTACTTAACATACCTAAAATCTATTTGGAAGATTTCTTTCATCTTGGTGTCACCTATAGATCAATTTTTATAAGAAAATTATGATATCAGAAAAGTACATAAGTCTACAAAGACATTGCTTTCTAAAAGTCACCACAGTTTGACAAAGAACTTTTCACTTTTTACTCTGAGGATTAAAGTTTGATGTTGCAGCCTGGGAATTCGGATGGTGGGAGCTAAAACTAGATACCAAAAAAAAAAAAAAAAGTCTAAGCAAACACAACAAAGGTTTCACACAGTCAATATTGAATTTCTTCTAAAATAATATTTCATTTCTAAAACTTTCTGGTTACATTTCATAGTTTCTCTAGCACTCTGAGATGAGAAAAGCACACATATTGCATTACTCTTATGTATAAAGTATTTATGTTTTATAAAATTGTACACTGTTCATTATAACACTTGCTGAAAAGCAGATAATTATTAAACAGATCTACATTTCCATTATAGGTTTGCTTATGGTTCTTTTCAGAGAAGTGAAGGAGTAAATTTAAGAAAAAAAATCCTTTGTGTGTGTTTTTTTCTTTCATTTTCTCTACCTTTGATTTTCAATTAAAAAAAAACAACAACAACAAGACAAATCTTATTAGACAAATAATTCCTACTGTTTGAAATATCCCCTGGCTATTGTCAGGGAGGAAGAAATTTTTCTTTGTCGAAAGTTCTTCTAGTTGGACTAAGAACTAAATTTCCATGAGACAGATTGACAGAAGAAAATCAAATTTAGTTTCCTGCCTACAGGGAATCTGCACAGGCATGGAAATTCCAAAGACAGGCAAAATGAGGTATATATGTCATCCTGAACTAAGGAGAGGGGTAAGGGAGAAGAGCCATTGGCAGGAAGGTGATAGGAGATGTTTGGAAAATGAAGGTTGCCCTGTTGTGCACATATGTTTCTTAGGCAAAAAGGAATCTCTATAAATAGCTCTTTTCCCCGTACAGGTCCTCTATCTAAATTTTTTTAGGCAGTTGGTGAGGAGGTCAGAGTTTCTACCTGAGTCTTTTGGGTCTTGATTATTTTCAGCTCAAAATAATCTACCTGCCATTGCGTGGCCCATCTTGGGTATCCTGCCTTTGGCCTCCATACAACAAGATGGCAAGTTAAAGAAACAGCTTAGCATTCCCTTCCTTCCCCCTGGCCCCATTTGCAGTACCTCCAGTTGTAAGAAGTCACTGGAGCAAAGATTCACAAAATGCTCATTTAGTGTAGAGCATGTTATTAGGTGTGTGTATGGTTGTGTGGAGGTGGGATGGATTAGCCTGGGACTACAGGGAAAGCAGCACAAGGTTGACTGCAATCACACCAAAATAAAATGAATAAAAGAATGTTAGATGAGTGAGCATTAGGAGAGGGAAAAACATAAGAAAAAACTTATTATGGGGTATGATATTAGTATTACTTCTACATTTAACTTCAAGATATAAATTTTCCTCAGATGATATGAATTTATTCAATCTTTCTAAAGCTGAAAGTTGTTTTCAATTTTTAAATTAAAAAATAAACAGGTAAATTTTGTTTTTAAAAATACTAGTTGGTCAAAAAAAAATAAAATAAAAAATAAAAATAAATAAAAATACCAGCTGGTCAGTGGCTATCCTAACTATGATAATCTGGCACATCTCAAAGGACTAAGAATTGATCAAGGAATGACTTTGCCATTGACTATTGTGCACACATAGTCAATAGTACAGCTTGATAAACACTTAGTAAGTGCCTGTACTATAGACTAACTCCTGGGATAGTGTTTCTACATTTGAGAAGCTACACTTGAGAAGCTTCATTGGAATATACATAAACTAGATAATATTTAGGGTACTAGACATTTGTTTGAGTTTTTCATTTTTCCATAAATATTTACTTAGCACCTGCAATGATGGAGTTACTGGGTCATGTATTGTGGTAGATACCACAATGAGTAAAGGGCAGTTTTCTGCTTTTCCATTGCTTATTAATAGATAATGTAGGCTGCTATGTTTTTTAATTGCATTGCAAAGCAAATTGTCACATATAGCACGAGAGAGCTGTAAACAGAGCAATGTGGGGGTTTCAAAGAGGAGACTTGCAGCCAATTGAGTAGATCAAGGAATACTTCTGGACAGGTGACTTTTAAGTTTGACCTTGCTTGAAGTTGGAAACAAATGAATGTTTAAGGTAAGAGTATATGACCACACCATAGTAATGAGCTATTATAAATTAGATATCTTGAAGTTTTTATATACATTTGCCTTTTCCTTCCCTTTCATTATATCTATGTAAACCTAAAGGACATGATCTGCTATTTAAACACAAGGTAACACACCATAAAAATGACGATAGACTTAGACTTACTGTAATTGTTATTGACTGATATTTGCCCTGCACTTGGAACCAATTAAAGACCTCAGGAAAGTGTGTTTAGGAGATTAATAAGGTATGGGAACAAATTTTAAAATTTCATTTCCCTCTCAGTGGATTAATGCATAGTAGTCATGCAATTTTTTTAAAGTTGGTAACTAATGTCTTTTTATTCGAAGCAGAGCTATAATATGGATTTAGAACTCCAGGAGTTTTATAACAAGACCCCTGTCACCGAGAACAATACTGCTGCCACTCGGAATTCTGATTTCCCCATCTGGGATGACTATAAAAGCAGTGTGGATGACTTGCAGTATTTTTTGATTGGACTTTATACATTTGTAAGTCTTCTTGGTTTTATGGGCAATCTACTTATTTTAATGGCTCTCATGAGAAAGCGTAATCAGAAGACGACGGTCAACTTCCTCATAGGAAATTTGGCCTTCTCTGATATTTTGGTTGTGCTGTTTTGCTCCCCTTTCACACTGACCTCTGTCCTGCTGGATCAGTGGATGTTTGGCAAAGTCATGTGTCATATTATGCCTTTTCTTCAATGCGTGTCCGTTCTGGTCTCAACTTTAATTCTGATATCAATTGCCATTGTCAGGTATCACATGATAAAACACCCTATATCTAATAATTTAACAGCAAATCATGGCTACTTCCTGATTGCTACCGTCTGGACACTAGGTTTTGCAATCTGTTCTCCCCTTCCAGTGTTTCACAGTCTGGTGGAACTTCAGGAAACGTTTGGTTCAGCACTGCTGAGCAGCAGATATTTATGTGTTGAGTCGTGGCCATCTGATTCGTACAGAATTGCTTTTACTATCTCTTTATTGCTAGTGCAGTATATTCTTCCCTTGGTGTGTCTCACTGTAAGTCACACCAGTGTCTGCAGGAGTATAAGCTGTGGGTTGTCCAACAAAGAAAACAAACTAGAAGAAAATGAGATGATCAACTTAACTCTTCATCCATTCAAGAAGAGTGGGCCTCAGGTGAAAATTGCCAGCAGCCATAAATGGAGCTATTCATTCATCAGAAAACACAGAAGAAGATACAGCAAGAAGACAGCCTGTGTGTTACCTGCTCCAGCAAGACCTCCTCAAGAGAATCACTCAAGAATGCTTCCAGAAAACTTTGGTTCTGTAAAAAGTCAGCCTTCTTCATCCAGTAAGTTCATACCAAGGGTCCCCACCTGCTTTGAGATGAAACCTGAAGAAAACTCAGATGTTCATGAAATGAGAGTAAACCGTTCTATCATGAGAATCAAAAAGAGATCTCGAAGTGTTTTCTATAGACTGACCATACTGATACTAGTGTTTGCCATTAGCTGGATGCCCCTACACCTTTTCCATGTGGTAACTGATTTTAATGATAACCTTATTTCAAACAGGCATTTCAAGTTGGTGTATTGCATTTGTCATTTGTTAGGCATGATGTCCTGTTGCCTTAATCCTATTCTGTATGGCTTCCTTAATAATGGGATCAAAGCTGATTTGATTTCCCTGATACAGTGTCTTCATATGTCATAATTCTGAATGTTTACCAAGGAAAGAATAAATGTTGAGACCGTCTAAATCATATTCACAATAACTCTGTATGTAAATTAAATAAATTTTAGTAACATGACATTGAATTTATGTAACAGATTTCTGGATTTGAATGTCAGTTCATAATATGTGGAAAATAACTTTAATGTGTTATATATAATATGATGAATTCATTTAGTTGTATAAAGTTGGTGTCAATGCAATCTATAATTTCACTTTAAGAAGTAGTTGTATTAACGTTCATTTCATCTTGTCTTGTAAACAAATGAATTGTAACTTTTGTTTAAAATAAAAGTTGTATCTAACCTACTCTGTATTTTTGGTTCAAAATTATAGTAAACAAAAATATTTTTCCTGAGACTCATTTAATTTTAGATATGAGGAATATATATTATCTATTTATCTTCATTTCTGCTTCATAGAATTCTTAATATTTAGTCTGTGAAAATACAGAAAACATTTAGTATGCTCAGCAAATCATAACAAATGATAGCTGTACACCCAAGTCATGATTGTAACTGTAAGCAATGGGTACAGATTTGGCAGGAAAACACTGATTTCCTATTATCGATAATTGGTCAGATTGTTCATTTGCCCCCACTCTCTAGTAACACACAATTAATTTAACAAATAAAAGTAGATTTTAAATCTTTTCTAGTCTTATACCACATTAACACTATCAAAGAAAGATTGTTTTTATATACATCTTTTACAATCTAAAATGTGAAATATAAATAGTATCTGTATTTCCAAATATTAAATAATTTAAAAATACTTTGAGTATCCACAGGGGAGAGAAAAAGGTTAAGTTTTTTGGTCAAGATACAGAATGATTATAGACTCTGTGCTATTTCAGTACTGAGGTCTCATATACTATCTTAGTAAACTTTACAATTAAAACTTTTGTTTATTTCAGACAGTTTTTTGAAAAACTGAGTCCCTGAAAATCATTGAATATTTTAACAAATAGCTCATATGTGCAAAATAACATTGCTGTCTTCAGTTCCTATAACTGATTTAACCCTCCGCTATATTGACTCCTGTCCACAAAAACAAAACAAAACAAAAACAAACAAACAAACAAAAACTCACAATAAAACAAAACAGGAAACATTTTAGATTTGCAAATAGGTAATTCTGGTAGCTATCTAATCTATTGAAAATCCAGACTCCATGGAGTTTTTCTTTCACACACCCTCCTGCTCCTTCCCTAGATGTTGTCTACACATGGGGGAAGCTGAAAATGGTGCTGGTCCACATGGTGCCTTACGCTGACTCCCACTGAACTCCAGCAGAGGAGTAGTTCTCCTGCCTGGTCTCCCTGTCATGTCCACCTGTATAATGTATGGCCTGTTCTCAGCAAGGTGAGGAGCTGAGAGTCCAGCCCCAGTCCATCCCTGCTGACATTTCATTGTGTGGTCGCACGGAGACTCAGCCATGCTCTCCATTTTGTTCTGAGTCTAGACTCTCTGCTCTATTGGTCTTGTACCCGTCAAGTTTGGCAACTACTGGGAAACTTTAAATTCATGACCAAGGACTCTGCAGGAGCTTATGAAATTCTACTCCTTCTATAGATTACTAAGAACTGAAGCAGGCAGCATGGGTTACTGAGGCCTTCTCAGCCCAGACACTCTCAGCTGCTGTGTCTGTGCTGTTGTGCTCACTCTGCATTGCTATAAAAGCACTCCGCTTTTCGGTCTCTTTCTAGATTTTCAAATATAAAACCGCGTACATTTGCCTCTACTTTTAGCTTCTCTGATCTGTCGGTGCCCACCCCAAGATTTTATATTACAACAGGTTAAAAAAAAAAAGTGAAAGAACTTGAGTCCATTCTTGCTTTTCTCTTTCTTTTCTCTCCTTTTTATTCTAAGGGCCTGTACTTCTTTCTGCCTATCAAGAATGTCCCCCAGATCTTCATTTTTCTCTTCACTGTGGCTTATAGTAAAACTGCTCAGAACATCAAGGTTTGCTTTTTTTTTTTTAAGATTTTATTTATTTATTTGACAAAGATCACAAGTAGGAGGAGAGGCAGACAGAGAGGTGGGGGGGGGAGCAGGCTCCCCACTGAGCAGGGATCCCAATGCGGAGCTCGATTCCAGGACCCTGAGATCACAACCTGAGCTGAAGGCAGAGGCTTAACCTACTGGGCCACCCAGATGCCCCCAAGGTTTGCTTTTGGAAGAGAAAACTTTTGTGATTTAAAACCTTTGCCCCTCAGAGTGCTTAGCTTCAAAACTGTTGTCTTACACTAGACCCAAAACTAGGAAGTCAAAGAATGACCTCTCGTTTTTGAAAGCAATAGGTATTTTCACTTTCACTGGGACAATTTCAAGGTTTAATTTTAGTGTGGGGGGGGTGGAAATCTCCCCATAAGTGCAAATATAAACAAAGACAGAGATATTTTATCCTGGTAGAGTAACTTACATTAGTAAATGTAGAATACCTGTAAAACTTCACAGATTTTATGCTTGCTGAGAGATGAGCTTAGTCAAACTCGATAAACTAATTTGGAACTTTTAGACTACTGAACTCAAAGGAGGCAATTTCTCTACCCTAACCAGAAGTTCTTAATTGAAAGTTGAGAAGTCTGAACAGATTGGCGGCTGGAAGTCATTAAGGGGGGAAGGAGGGATAATAGTTTTGAAAATTTTTTTTGAATGATCATTTCTTCTATGGAGACTTGGTTAGGGAATTAAACAATTTATGTTCAGTCAACTCTCCATTGCTCGAGAGCTGATTATCTTAACTCTCCTATTCTCTTCTGGTATCTGACTTGATTTCTTGTTCCATAGCATCTTCGCAAAGCAAGGCTAGGAGAAATAAATAGACATGAAATTATAAGCGGTCAACCTCATTACTTTTAACAATTATTTAAAAATATTTATTTCAGAAGAGGTGTTAAATCGAGTTTTGGTGCTTATTTAAATTATTCCTGCTGACTATGTTGCCCATTACTATGGGTAATAAAACATTAAAACAACAGCAACAACAACAAAAACACTGGGACTGGGAAATGCACAAAGAGCAACTAAAATGATTAAATGATGAAATTTATACATGGATTACTTCATTCAGATAGTGTTGAATACCTGCTGTGGGCCAGGAACTCTTGTAGGTGCTTTGGAAACAGCAATGAAAAATATCCCTCCTATTTTATGTTTGCCTTGTGGGAGAAGGGGAGTCCGTAGCAGGTGGTGGACGAACAATAAGCAATAAGAACAATAAAAAGTGAATTAGATAGTAATCACATAGTATACAGAGAGATGTGTTCATTTCCTAAGACTGCCTTAACAGAGTGCTATAAGCTGTGGCTTAAAAAAAAAAACCAAACAAACAGAAAATTATTGTCTGACAGTTCTGAAGCCTGCAAATCTGAAATCAATGTGTCCACAGGGCAACGCTCCAATGAAAACTCACAGAGGAAGCCTTCCTCGCCTCTTCCTAACTTCAGGGTCAGTCAGTGATCTTTGGTGGTTTTTGCAGGTGTATAACTAATCTCTGCCTTCATCCTCGCATGATGTCCTCCCTTTGTCTATGTTCAAATTTCCCTCTTCCTAGAAGGACGCCAGTCATGTTGGAGGAGCCCCCACCCTTGCCACCATTCCAGTAAGATCTCATCCTAATTTAACTAATTACATTGGCAACGACCCTATTTCCAAATAAGGTCACATTCTGAGGTCCAGGGTTAGGATTTCAGCATGTGTTTTGTAGGAGATGGGAGGGGGTTGCAGTTCAACTCATAGCAATATAGTAGTGAATATGAGTAATGATAAGAGCCTTAGAAAGATAAAGAGGAGAGTCAGAAAGGGTATGCATTTGGCAAGAGAAGTAGGAGAGTTGGAGGTAATTTCTAATGGGATGCATCCATAATCCTCATTGAAAAGAGAGCTTTTGTGCAAATTTTTGAAAAAGGCAAGAAGTTAGCTGGGTGGCAGTAAGGAAAAAGAGCACTCTAGACAGAAAATACAGTCAATGCAAAGGCCTTGAAGTTCGAGCACCTTTCCTGTGTTAAAGAACAGGAAGGAAATCACTGAAGCTGGAGTATAGTCAAGAGAGAGATGAGATAAGGAGCTAATTCAAAGACAGCTCTTATAGGTTCTTAAAGACATTCAGAAGGACGTTGATTTTTACTCTTCAGAAAATTGAGAGCTATTGTGATTTTGACCAAAGATAGGCTAAAATATGACTTACATTTAAAAGGATCACTCTAGCTATGAGAAGAGACTATGTTCCTCTGTCTTTTTTTATGATGTCAAGCAAACATGAGTGTTTGATATCTATCTATCTATCATCTATCATTTATCTAGCTATCTAGATATATATATTAAGGCATTAAGCATACATGTATATGTGTGTGGGTGTAGAAAGAGAGAGACATTAAGCATTCCTTTTTCCTAAAATAATATATATGTATATGCATGTGTGTGTATGTTTTAATTCCATAATTTCTTTTACATTTTTTACATTAAATACATTAATGAAAAGATGTTCTCCTTTATCTATTATTTGGCTACCCAATGGTATAGTTCTTTCAGGAAAGAGAAGATGCATGCTTAATACTATCTATCTATTTCCCAGGTGTCAGAAAGTGATCAGCACATGGATTTGAACACATTTGATGGGTTTGGACCCATTGCCTTTATTTTCATCATTGAAGAAGTTCAAAGAGTTTCATCTTTGGCCAGTGAAAGCTTCTGTAAGTTGGCTCTGGGTCATTTTTTTTTTAAGCCTAGTATTTATGACTGTTATCTTGGGAAGATCAGGTCCAATAAAGGCTACTCATCTACATCAGATGTGGAACTCCATTATGCACATTCTAAATCATAGAGGATTAAGAGAAAATTTGAAAGAATAAGAGTTTCTCAACTATGGGGTTTCAAATCTCTCTTCCTTTCTCTCAGAAGGTATACTAAGGCATTGAATTTCAAGAGTTAGACAGTATAATATAGAACCTAGATAATTTAAGAAGTAACCTTTACACATAGTATAGTGGCCAGAGTCCTTCACTACTCTCAAACTTATCACAGAAACGTTTTTGAGGATAGTGATTTAAGGAAAACGGTTTCTCTACACACAGAACATTTTGACACCAAATGTGTGGGGTTTTCTCTCACGCTAACCACCATTTCTCCAACTCTTAGAATATTAGTTGAGTGTTCTACCGTTTAATTCAATTCTGACACTAACTACCTGGAATTAGCACAGATCTCAGAGACAAGGGCTTGATCCCACAAAACTGCTCCCATTTCAGACACTAGTTGTAAATGTCATGTTGTCAACCAATTTACTATAAACCCTGGGTTCCTACAATCCCTCCTTTGGTTTGATAATTTGTTATAATGGCTCACAAAACTCAGAGAAATTATTTATTTACATTTATTGGTTTATTATAAAAGGTATTATACAGTATACAGATAAGTAGCCAAATGAAGATGTATATAGGAAAAGGTCTGGAGGGGTCCCAAGCCCTGGAGTTCTGTCCCTGTGGAGTTGGGGTGTTCCACTCTCCCAGCATGTGGATACATTCACCAAAGGAGAAATCCTTCAAACCCATAATTTAGAGATTGTTATGGAGGCTTCCTCATGTATGCATGACCAATTATTAACTCAATTCCCAGCCCCACTTACCTCCCCAGAGGATGGGAAGGTGAGATTGAAAGTTCTAAGTGTCTTTTTTTCCCCCTCTTTTTTTTTTTTTTTTTTTTTTTTACCGACAGACAGAGGGAGTGCTTGAGAGAGGGTGGGGAGGAACAGAGGGAGAGGGAGAGAGAGAATCTCAAGCAGGCTAGGTGCTGAGTGTAGAGCCTGTGGAGCCCAAAGATCTCACAACCAGGAGATCATGACCTGAGATGAAATCAAGAGTCTGTTGCTTAACAAACTGAGTCATCCAGGGGCTCCTGAAAGTTCCAAGCTTCTAATAATCATGGCTTGTGGTTTCTGGTGACTAGCCTCCATCCCGAAGCTATCCAGAAGCCTACCAAGATTTGCCTCTCTAGAACATAAGACATTTCTATCATCCAGGAAATTCCCAGGGATTTAGGGGCTCCGTGTATGAACCTCTTAACAACCCCATCACTCAGAAAACTACAAGGGTTTTAGGAGCTTTGTGTCAGGAACATGGGCAGAGATCAAATACAGATTTCATTTTATTTCACAGTGATAATGCCAACATATTATGACTGTATCTACTTACACATCATACATTAAGACTTCTTTTTCCTAGTATTCCATCCTAAATACATGTAAAAAAAAATTCTTATCTACAATTGCTGACCTGATATAATCTAAACTTACATAAAGCTCTGTATAAGCTTTATTTATAACACTTAGTAGATATATTCATGTATTTTGCTGCAGAAATATTAATATTTTTGATTGTAGAATGCTACTCCAGACCATACTAAAGGTACTAAGTAATAGAAGGTAGGATCTCCTGATATTAATATTTTTAAACACACCTGACTTCAGAGTTATGGATGAAGTTTTGAGGTTATATAATGTATATACCTACTATTTACTTATTCCCTATCAACCACATTTTAATAAATTTCTTTGAATAATCTCTTTATCCCGTGTGTGTGTGTGTGTGTATTATTATTATTATTTTTTTTAAATTCCTAAGTCTATTCTACTTCTTTTTTTTTTTTTTTAAGATTTTATTTATTTGTCAGAGAGAGAGGAGAGCGAGCGAGCACAGGCAGACAGAATGGCAGGCAGAGGCAGAGGGAGAAGCAGGCTCCCCGCCAAGCAAGGAGCCCAATGTGGGACTCGATCCCAGGACGTTGGGATCATGACCTGAGCCGAAGGCAGCTGCTTAACCAACTGAGCCACCCAGGCGTCCCGAGTCTATTCTACTTCTAAACTTCACATCTTTTTCTTGGATGCTACTTTGGGTGATCAACTATCATTTAAACTCCCTAATCCTTGAGATAAGACCTCTAGAATGGCAATCACTTTTGTCAGGCAAAGTCAAAATTAGTCTTGGGTGCTTAGACACCACATAGGAAGGTTGTAAAGGCTCCTCTGGTCTCTGGAGGGTGGCGTGCAATGACTGGTGATCAGCACCTTCCCTGGAGGAAGAGAAGCCAGAACAGAGAGCAGCATTATTGTTGATCATTCTCTAGTTGACTCTCTAAACCAGGCACAATCTCTAGTATGTCTTAAAACATATTGAATTGAAACAGCACTTAATAGCACAATGCTAGTATTTAGCGTGATTGAAAAATAGAGTAGTCATTCATCATTACCTTCATCATCATCATCATCAACAACAACAGATGCTTACTAGCACTGAAGGCACTTTACATGAATGGTCTCATTTGCTACTTCACCTACAAGGACAGTTCTATCTGGTACTGCTTTGACCCAATGTATCTTTGTTGTGGTCTACAGACCTTCATGGAACACATGGAAGTGTTTTGGGCCATTGAAATCATTAAGGATACAAATAGGTGCTGTTCAAGTGTCTATTAAAAATAATATTCATTATGTCATCAATCTCCTTTCTTTTAACAGAAGAGTTTTGAGAGATCCCACATGCATACTGAGCAGGTAGGTGGTGTAGGTAGGTGTAAGCCAAAGAGGTAGGTGGTGTAAGCCAAAAGAGCATGCCAGTAGCACAGTAAGTCAGTTGAAAAAGCACTCAGCTGAACACTCTAAACCACAGTGATACTTTTCACCTTTACAAAGTTTGTAACTGTTTTTAGTCTGATACTCAAGTTGATTCATATAGACTGTTGTTTCAGAGAAACATAAGGAACACTATGTCAGATTGCAAGTTATTGAGAGGGAGGAACATGATAAGTGTTGCAAGTTTGTCTCAAGATGCTATTCAACAGATTTAAAAATTGCATTATCTTGGGGGCACCTGGGTGGCTCAGTGGGTTAAAGCCTCTGCCTTCGGCTCGGGTCATGGTCCCAGGGTCCTGGGATCGAGCCCCACATCGGGCTCTCTGCTCCGCGGGGAGCCTGCTTTCACCTCTCTCTCTCTGCCTGCCTCTCTGCCTACTTGTGATCTCTATCTGTCAAGTAAATAAATAAAATCTTTAAAAAAAATTGCATTATCTAATTAAAAATTTCATATATCAAATTAAGATGTCTCTACAACTAATGAAAACATTGTAAAAATAGAAAATAATTGGGCCCATTCAGTGTTTGGCTTATTGGGAATAAAGATGATCTAAATCCATGGAGAAGTGTTGGAGTAAAGTGCTCTAAATTGAATCATCTAGAATCAAAATGCAAAAATATTTATTAAAAAGTTGAATTTATGAAGTGCAAATTGAAATAGTTTGAAATATCAGGTTATGAAAGCAGTGAGTTTTGTGTGTGTGTGTGTGTATGTGTTGGCATATGATTGACTTCACAAACCTTTAGTTGCATCTAAATCTATAGGTTAATATTTACCTACTATTAAAAGTATAACTTTCATTTGTGAATTTGTAAAGTTATTCTGACTTATTTTAAACTAAGTTAGAATATGTGTTAGATGTAAAAAAAAAATCTAAATCTCTCTAGATATATAGTGGATATTGTTAAAGTTCATTAAGAATAATGCTTCCCTTTCCCATAAAATAAAATAATAAAATAAAAGGTTATATTGAACAGTAGCTATGGCAGTATCTATAAATATCCTTGTTGTGTATATGTACATAGTGCTGAGCTAGGAGTTTTTATGGCAGTTCAAGAGATAGGAAAAAAGGGGCAAAGCGACTCACTGTAACTTGTGCTTTTTGATTATTTTCTTTTTTCTCCATTCAAGTCCACTGACTCAGGCTTCCCACACTCAATAATAACTGATTTGAAGTCCTCTTCCTCCAATTGATCTGTCTCACCTTTCTTTTCTCCTAGAGTTAACTGAGCATCTTTTGTTTCATTGTTTTCTGTTACACTTTTCCTACTTCTTTTCCTTTTATTCTATTGTGCACCCCGATTAAGGCTGTGACAGATTGCTCCCTGTCCTCATTTTGATAATTTTCCTTAAAGAATAGGATTCTTACCAGAAAGAGTTTCCTTTTTTGACTTATTAGAACATGATAATGAAAAGATTTGATTTAAGTGGAATCTAACTTTGTTTTCATAAAAGCTTTTGGTCAGAAACCGTAACACATTTGGGATGACCATACTGACGATCTCAGGGTTTAGATAGCTGATGCTTGAATTCAGACTCTCCCTTCTATTCCTAAATGCTTAAAGGATTATATGTCAACTCTTTCTGTCTATACTTTACCAAAACCCAAGTGTCTTTGCTTCCTGTCCTCCATCAAGACAGGTCATGTCAGGCATGCATAAATAGCTAGACTTTTCTAATTCTATTTGCAAATATTTTAAGAGCTGCAGTAATTTGATTTGTAAGCAAAAGTAGTAGAGATGGGGGAAGGATGATATAGAGACACAGGTAATCCAAAGATAATGTCCACCTGACTTTGCTATGCCTTTTTCATTTTGGAAAACTTACTGTTTAAAAAAAAAACATACTCACTTAGACTCTTGATAAAATAGGTATGTTTATTAACTTGAGTACAATATGCCAGGTAACAGTAAGGAGTGGTAGAGAGAATCCCTCTTGCTACTTCAGTGGATGAGGAAGGGTTTGGAGTGGTTAATACCAGACACAGATATTCCCATCATGTCATTTTCAGGTAGCTACAGAAAATCTTAACTACCTGAGAAAAAAGTCAACTCATCTGCAGTATACTCATTTTATTCCTATTTGAACAACCATATTAAAATTTTTTTTATTAAAGACTTTACTCTGGGTGTTATATATAATCGATGAATGTTAGAACACTACATCAAAAACTAATGATGTATTGTATGGTGACTAATATAACACGGTAAAAAAAGAGTTGAGAGAGAGAGAACATGAGTGGGGGAAGGGCAGAAGGCAAAGCAGACTTACCACTGAGCAGGGAGCCAGGCAAGGTCTTGATCCCAGGACCCTGGGACCGTGACCTGAGCCAAAGGTGGGTGCCTAACCAACTGTACCACCCAGGTGCGCCTGGGCAATTTTTGTTATTTCATTTTATTATGAACCATACTATTGCTTAATTCTTAATGCTTGTAATTATTGTTACTTTTTAAGCTCTTATGTGTATTTTCTTTGATTTATGCTTTAGATAAATTAGGTGTTACAAAAGCGTATCATTTTCTCTTTTCTGGTTATCACAAATAATTTTCATAATCATTTCCTGCTCAGGGTAAGCCCACCTTTCAGGTGTGGTGACAAGGGCAGGAAGAGCAGGCTAAATAACAGACTCCCCACCCTAGATATCTGGCTAGAATAACACGAGAATAAGCCCCTGCTTTTTCCATACCACAGTTCTCTTCAAACATAAGTGTCAGTTTCATCATGAACACGTATAGTTGCTAGAACTGCCTTGAACCAACAAAAAATCCCAAGAGGAGGAGGAATTCTCCAGGAACTGGAAAACACATGCTTGAATTTACTCCTGACAGTGCTATTTCAGTTGTTCATATTTGGACTTATAAAACCACAGCTTATAATCAATGCCATTAAATACAGGGAGCAGTAGAATGTCTAATGCCAGGTGATTTTCTTGTAAGCGTGAGTAAACCATATATCCAAAGAACCAGATTTTTGTTTTCAATAATATATAGAAACCACTAGATTATTATGCTGCTCTGCCTAATTTTTCGCTGTCCTTGTAATTTTTTTGATGTGAACCTAGGACCAAATTTATATTTTAAAATGTTTTTTGAACTTATTTATATATCATAGTGTCAATTTTGATTCACATCTTATTTTTCAATGTTAGGAATACTCTTTCTTTTCATAATTATTTAATCTCAGATAATTTTGACTTTCTTTAAAGTATTTTGACCATTTAGCCAGAAGCACATAATTATATAGAAAATCAACTTTAATGTTAACAAAATTTGAAAAAGATAATTTATTCTTATAGTAGTCTTCAGATATAAAGAAAAATATGTTGTTTAACCACATGAAATTACCAGCAGTTATTTTGATCTATAAAAAATGGATACTGTAAGTTTCAATCTATAAATAAAAATCCAGAAAACATCCAACATCAGCAAGGTGTAGAGGTTTAAAACCAAATCGCAAGGGAAACTTATTTCCTTCAACTTTTTCCTTTTTCTGATGTTTTAACTAGGTTTATCAGATATGAAAAAAATCTAAGTTATATTAAGCTATATTGAGTTGAGTGTTAAGATACATACAACAGGAGGGAACCAGGGAAACTTTTTTTTTTTAGATTTATTTATTTGAGAGAGAGTGTGTGAGAGCAGTGGCAGGGAGAGGGAGAGAGGGAGAGGGAGAGAGAGAGAATCTGCAGTAAACGCCCCCACTGAACATGGAGCCCATTGTGAGGCTTGATCTAAAGACCTTGAGATCATGAACTGAACTGAAATCAAGAGACAGGCAACTTAACCGACTGAGTGACCCAGGTGTCCCTGGAGCTAGGGAGTCTTGAGAATATTTCGTTAGAGTATAACCTCCATGATGGTAGAGATTTGTATAATTATACCAATATAAATTATTCATCAGTATATGCTCAGAGTCTTTTACAGTGCCTGACATTGAACAGGTGATAATTAAGTGTTGTAAGGCCAAATCTGTGAACAGACATATTGCAAGTTCTCACAAAGAATTAAATATATTTTGGGAGTTGAGAGGTTCCATGAAGCACTGGGGTGGGGGACGGGGGTCTCATCACAAGACACTGAATCTTCAATCTACGGGTTTGCCACAGAGATGATTCAACTATTTTCCATGTGTCTGCTTCTTTCTGTACAACTATAAGCTCTTTATGCATTCAGTCTCCATATTTCATTCCCTTCTGTTCCCTTCCTGCTTTCTCCAAACTTCAACTTGCTATGACTCTCCCCTCTTCTCAACCCCAATTTCCCCTGATCATCTCAAATGTAATCACATCACATAGCATCTCTCAATTGCACTCTGTTAACCTTGCTTGGTAATGTTGCTAATTGCTTTATTTTTTTCATAATTGGGGCCAGGCTTCCTATCGGCCTACCTACATTGTGTTTTTAGACATTGTGGGGACCAAATTTACCAAAACAAAACAAAACAAAACAAAACAAACAAAACAAAAAAAACAGTGTTTGGGTTATCCTTTATTATCCTTAGACTAGAGATTGGAAGTCCAAAGTGGTAAATCGAGAGATGAGAGAAAAAATCAGCCAGTGTGAAAGTCCCTGTGGCAAGTGTAATGAGATACTCTAGGCTAATGAACGCCATGCTCAGTCTTTTATTGCCAGCTGTGCTGCACTTCCTCATTATCACCTCCTCATTTTCTGAGGAAAATCTACAAAACACTAGTCTTGCTTAAGAGCTCACAGAGGGGATAAATGAAGGGCAATGATACTCTATGTCAGGGAAGTTCCAGCTATAGAAAGAAAGTAGAAGCTACATGAGCAAAGAACATTGGTGAGAAGACAATAAGGGGAAGCAATCTTCAGCATATATTAACTTGGGAGCAGATATGAGTGGGGGAAAGAAAACATTTTCTCCCCAAATGTTAGAAGAAGTTGGCTTTTAAAAAAGTTATGCAGGGGTGCCTGGGTGGCTCAGTTGGTTAAGCAACTGCCTTCAGCTCAGGTCATGATCCTGGAGTCCTGGGATCGAGTCCCACATCGGACTCCCTGCTCGGCAGGGAGTCTGCTTCTCCCGCTGATCTCTCTCTCCTCTGATGCTCTCTCTCTCTCTCTCTCTCTCTCAAATAAATAAAATCATTTAAAAACAAAAGTTATGCATATCACACCCATGCTTCTTGTATTTCTCTGTGGTTGATACAATTTTACCCACTCTTTTGTCCTAGTTTGCTTAAGCTTTCTCCATTCTGCCTCAGTACTGATGTTGTTCTTATTGGACAAAATAAAAAATAAAATCTCCTGCCAACCCACTGTATCCTTTCTACAAAGGCAGAAAAGAATTTAGCGGTTTTATTACCGAATAAGCATTAAACTAGGCTTGATGTGCATCACAGGCAATTTGCTACAAAGATGGTGAAGATGGAAGGAAATCTCAACCTTTTATAAAAATAGGCAGGCAGATGCAATCCGTTACCTAAACAACTTCAAGATAAATGATAACTTGGGGATCCTGGATGGCTCAGTCATTGAACAGCAGCCTTCAGCTCAGGTCATGATCCCAGAGTTGTGGGATTGAACCCTGCATCCACCTCCCTGCTCAGAGGGAGGTCTGCTTCTCCTTCTCCCTCCACTGTTCCCCCTGCCTCTGTGCTCTAAATATATGTGTGTGTGTGTGTGTATACACACACATACATACATATATATAAATGATAATTTGCTTATAGGTGAGAGGATTCAACAGAATCCTTTTGCTCTGCGTAGTTCATCTTAAATTCACTCAGTATTGATGTGACATCTGGGTTGGCTAATTGTCTTTAACTAACAGAACATAGAATGCCATGTAGCTCTACAACAAGAAGACCCTGATGACTTGGAGCCATGCATGTAGGGTAAACTCACATGGAGACAGGAGCTAGGGCGCTATCTTCTTTGATGGTTTCGAGTCAAAGAGTGGGCTCTGATGCCTTTATGAAAAACTTTCTTGGCTTATAAAATTGACAAGAGGGTTTTCCCCCCCTTATTTATTTATTTGTTTTTTAATTTATTAACATATAATGTATTATTTGCTTCAGGAGTACAGGTCTGTGAATCATCAGTCTTACACAATTCACAGCACTCACCATAGCACATACTCCCCAATGTCCATTACCCAGGTACCCTTCTCTTAGTTTTTCAAAAAAAGCGTTGCAAATTAAAGCAACAAAGAATTTAAATGACATTTTTAAAGGAAAAGCTCTAAGAAAAGAGGAGATCTCTTTCTTTTGATACCAGAAAAAAAAATCCTTTTTTTTTTCAAGAACTGTTTTAACCCTTAGGATGCCTGAGAATGGTTCTCAGAAGGGGGCAATCTCCCTTTCCCCCTGGGTTATTTAAAAGTACTGGAAGATTTTTGGTTGTCATAACCAGGGTAGACCTCTAAAGCATAGAGGCCAAGGATGTTGCTAAACATCCTTTAGAACACAGGACAATCCTCACAACAAGGAATTATTCAACCCAATATATCAGTAGTGCTGAAGTTGGGCAAGCCTGTTCTCCTACAAAGGGAGTAAGCACATAATTTATCCTCTACACTGCAACACTTTGTAGAATGAGAAGATGGCATCATTAATAATAAGGCTAGGACAGTGCTCATTGTGTATATATGAATATGATATATAGTTACTTTGTCCATAAACCAGTTGCCAATGATTTGACTGTCAAGAATGATGCTCAGAACACTTCTCTTATTGACAAAGTTCCTCAGGATATGCCCATGAGTATTTAACAATTGACTTCCTGCAGGGGAGTGGGAGTGCCCTGATT
The DNA here is from genome assembly GCF_902655055.1 of Lutra lutra. NCBI lineage: Eukaryota > Metazoa > Chordata > Mammalia > Carnivora > Mustelidae > Lutra > Lutra lutra. Next base: position 76,012,679 of record NC_062279.1, on the reverse strand, counting down.
AGTAGTGTCTGTGATTTGGGGAGTGTAAACACTGCCAACTTGGTCAATTTCAGACTATCAACAAGACCTCATTAAATGTGGACTTGGGAGGAGAGGCACAGTAGCACACCACTACCTGGTATTTTCACCATACAGATTCAAAAGACATAAATAACCACAAGAACAAATAGTAAAATTGTTAGAAAGTGATAAATTTGGAATATCTAACACCTTTGTCTTTAACATTATTTATTTAATTATGTTTATGTATTTCTTAATAATGGCTGTTTTTTAAATTCCCAGGTAAATTTGACAATAAGATTTCATGAGATGGTGCAGGCTGACTCCAATCCACCTCTACAGCTTATTTTATGACATAACTGGAAATAAGAATTCACTTCTGAGCTCTTAGGATATGTAAAATAAATATAAAGGGTGAGCTCTTGTTTTTGCTGCTTCTCACACCAGGCGCCCTGCAGCCCAAATCCTTCCCATTCTCCCTTATTCCCACATGAAAGAGGAGAATTCGCTTATTTTTTTCCCTAAGATTTTATTTATTTATTTGAGAGAGAGAGAGAGAGAGCATGAGCCAGGACAAAGGGCAGAGGGAGAGGGAGAAGCAGGCTCCCTGCTCAGCATGTGGGATGTGGGACTGGATCCCAGGACCTTGAAATCATGACCTGAGCCAGAGGTAGACCCTTAACCAACTGAGCCATCCAGGCATCCCTGGAGAATTCACTAATTTAATTGTTCAAAGCTCAGGGCATCTGTTGAACTATACTCTGTCAGTGAAAGGAAAAACTTCCTCAAAAGCAGGAATTTAGGGGGGGTGGGAGGTTGGGGGGACCAGGTGGTGGGTATTAGAGAGGGCACGGATTACATGGAGCACTGGGTGTGGTACAAAAACAATGAATACTGTTATGCTGAAAATTAAAAAAAAAAAGATTTAATAAATAAATAAATAAATAAATAAAATCACCAAAAAAAAAAAAAAAAAAAAAAAAGGCAGGAATTTAGGCTCCACAGATCTCTGTTGCATCCTGCCCCAGGGTCCAAACTGGCAAGTCCAGAGATGAGAAGAGAAAAAGCTGGCATGTGAGAATGTCCCAGTGTCAGAATCCAAATTTCACATTATCTGGAAAAAGTCCTTACAGTCTGTATAAAGTTGTGGCCACTTCTTAATTGCACCATAGGACAAGCCCAGCATTACCATAGTATATTAATATTGCCAAACTTGATTGCTAACATTTCATTAAACTTGACACACTTACGTTAGTTCCATTTTAATTTTATTTCTGTTTCAATAAACATGATGTTTGGCAAAAAGAACTGTGAAAAATATTTAACTCAAGATTAAAATGATATTTGTATAGTAATATAAACTATATTATTAATGTATTGATTAATTAGTTAGTTATACTTTCTATAATTTTCTATAAAGTGCTCCTGTTGGTTGTAGAAAACTATACATCCATCTAAAACAAGCATCCTTAAAGAGGTGGATTTTTTTATTTACAAACTTTCAAATTCTTTTCTGGTCTCATACCATTCAGATTTTGTCCCAAAAACATTTTTTTTAAAGATTCTATTCATTTATTCGGGATATGGAGAAAGCACAAGAGAGAGAGAGTACCAGCAGGAGGAGGGGCAGAGGGAGAGGGAGAAGCGGGCTCCCTGCTAAGCAGGGAGCCTGATGTGGGGCTGGATCCCAGGACCCCGGGATCATGACCTGAGCTGAAGGCAGATGCTTGCCTGATTGAGCCACCCAGGCACCACCTAAAAACATTTTTTAAAAAATGCCAAAAACATTTTTTGAAAAATCTAGTTTTTAAAAACAGATTCAAATGAGTTAATACACACTTTTCTTACAATAAAAATTTTTCTTCATTTGGTTATTACTGTCTCCTGACCTAATGTTGCATATGTGTCTTACCTAGTTTATCCTATGTCAAACATTCCAGGGGGATTTTCCATCTTAAAGGACTAAGCAATTCATTTTGTTTAATTAAAAAGACTTATTTATTTGTTGCTGAAGTCTAATGTCCTACACAAATCATGGGTGTTCAGTTTCACTAATTGTCACAAAAGGAGCACATCCAAATAATCACCACTCAGATCAAGCTAGGGTAACTTTCTGCTGGCAGACGCTTACCTTGTTCTGGTCACCACACCTGTCTTTTCTTCTAAGGTCCTTACCATTATGGTTCCTAATATTATAAATTAATTTTAGCTGTTTTTTATCTTTATATAAATAAGTTCATATAAACTATTACTCTTTTGTGTCTACCTCCATCATCTCACATTATCTATGTGAGATTCTTTTACTTTGCTGCGTATAATAGTTTATTTATTTTCATTGCTATTGTGTTCCATTGGGTGAATACAGAGCAATTTATTCATTCTAGAATTGATGGACATGTGGGTTGTTTCTGGTTTGAATTATTCCAAATAGTGCTGCTATGAACATTTTTGCACTTGTTTTTTGATTAACATATTGTACACATTTTGGCTGAGTATACACCTAGGAATAGAATTGCTGAATTCTAGGCAGTACACATGATCCACTTTAGCTGATCTTGCTGAAGAGTTTTCCAAAGTGATTATACATGTGTTCATTCCTATCATCCTAGAGGTGTAGGAGTGTTCTATTTGCTCCAGATCCTTGCCTGCATGGGATATTGTCAAGCTTTTCATTTTCATGTTTTTATTTATAAATTTTAGCTATTCCTGGGGTACCTGGGTGGCTCGGTCAGTTAAGTGCCCAACTCTTGGTTTTGGTCCAGGTCATGATCTCAGGGTCCTGGGACTGAGCCTGCATCAGGCTCTGCACTCATGTGGATTCTGCTGGCAACTCTCCCTCCTTCTCTCCCTCTGCCCTTCCCACTCTTGTTCACTTTCTTGCTCTCAAAAATAAATAAATAAATAAATAAAAAATAAATCTTTAAAAAAGAAACCCATAGTTTAAAAAAGTCTATTAAAGAGGGAGAAAAGTAAGCATATAGGTAAATGTGATTAGTAATCAAGATAAACCAAGAAACCACCTAGCATAATGTTTGAGACAATGACTAGGTCCCAAGTAAAAATTATTTATTATTAATGGTAAAAGCAATAATAAAATATGTCTGAATTAATACAATATAATATGATAAAAACCAGCTGTACCGATTATAAACTATGTAAATTCACAGAATACGTTCACACCTCTGGTAAGTTACTACCTCTGAAAATAAGTTCCCACATTTATAAAGTAAATAATAATACTAACCATACAGAATTAAATTTGAAAATTAAAGGAGATTGTATATAAAAGAAACAGCACAGGGTCACCTGGGTGGCACAGTCAGTCTTGTCCTGAGATTGAGCCCTGTTTTGGGTTAAGGTCTGGGCTGGAGCCTGCTTGAAATTTCTTCTCTCTCTCGATCTGCACGTCTCCCAACTTCCCTCCCTCTCTAACAATAGCAAAGCTTCTGTACATGAGAAGCCTGCAATCAAAGGTAGCTGTTGAAGTATCAGTGCTGTTAAACGTTGTGAAGATTAAGCGGGGGGATGGAAGGCCCCTAACAGGGTTCCTGAACTAGGAAATGTTAAAATTGTTCCCTGTTGAAATACCACCATGTCTACCTTCACCACCACTACTGCGAAAGATTGAGGCTGCAATTCCAACTGTCTAAAGGTCAGAGTCACACGTTTGAGTGGAGGGTGTGAATGGGACGAAGGAACTGCTGAAATTTTCTGGAGTCTCTGCATACTCACCTGTAGATTCAGTTCTTACTGATACACTTAACTGTGCAAAATGCATTTCTTTTGTTTTTGTTTTTGTTTTTAAGTCCCTATATAGAAACAAGAAAATCTCATGTGTTTGTCATCTCAAAGATACTACTTGGGCTTTCCACAAAAAGCTGTTCAAAACTGACTACCCAGGTGTACTCACCAAAACTCTGCAAGACCATGACTGTTACTGGTTGGAAATTTGAAAGCCTGCGCATTTTCTTCTCTTCGGCATCTCTAACCCGCTGGTAATCGTATTGTCTGGACTCCAGTAAGCTTCCCTGTTTCTTACTTAATAAGCTAGGACCTTTATTTCCTGAACAAGAGTAGGCACACATGAATGAATTCTACCCATTAGGACACATTGAATTATTGTCCTAAGAAACAGCTAGATTCAGTACTGGAGAGAACCATGAAAGACTTCATCCTTTTTCATGCTGTGAAACTAAATGTAGACTTTTTTTTTTTTTTTTTTAACCAGTAAATTCAAAGAGGGCTTACTCTTAGGAGCGACTAAATAAGAGTCGGTGGTCCTTAAAGGCTATGTGTGCCCGAGGACCCAGAAATGCGCCAGAAGGTAGGAGATATAGTTTAATTTTCTGGATCCTACCTGATCAACCTGGGTAATTGTATGAAGTTTCCTACTGGTGATATGTCATATTATTTTTTTTTTACTAGTATGATGGGATTAATTGGAAATCTGAAGGAAGGAACAGAGATTAAGAAATAGATTAAGATGAACTAGAAATTTTGATATTTGTTAAACATGTTTAACATTTATACAAACTTTAATAGTTGTTGATCTTGTTAACTGTTACTATGACTTTATGTGGTGTTATCTTCATTTTAAAGATGAAGAAACAGAGGTTAAAACAATTATTTACACAGGTCAACAGCTGGCTAGTAGCAGAATCAGGATTTGAGACTTAACTGTCTGAGTTCAAGGTCACTGTTATGTCTTGGTTCCATCCTATATTGCCTTTCTTTTTTTATTATTTTTTTAAGATTATTTATTTATTTATTTGACAAAGAGACACACACTGAGAGAGGGAACACAAGCAGGGGCAGAGGGAGAAGCAGGCTTCCCACTGAGCAGGGAGCCTGATGCGGGGCTGGATCCCAGGAACCTGGGATCATGACCTGAGCCAAAGGCAGGTGCTTAACTGACTGAGCCTCCCAGGTGTCACTTGCCTTTCTTTTTTTTAAACCTGGTGTCTCCTTGTCTAAACAACCGACTTTATCCATCTCTACCTCTACAGAGGATAATTAATTCTGTAAGGATTATAGACAGGAGGTGAACAATCTATGACCACCTTAGCCCACTCAACTCTACACCACATGCCAGGAAGAATATGCTGGAACAAATGGAGAGAAAACCATACAGGTATGTTTAAATGGACATTTGGGGAGTTTACCACCCCGGCCAAAGATGCTCAACTCAAGCTCTGCTTTGTAAGGACTATAGTTCAGCTAATTTGCTGATTCCTGGGAATGAGGATCTTGATTGCTATTATTATCAATTGAGACCTGGTTAAAGTGTAAATACTTTTGGAGCACCTGGGTGTCTCTCTCAGTTAAGCGTCTGCCTTTGGCTTGGGTCCTGATCTCAGGGTCCTGGCATTGAGCACTACATCGTTGTTGGGCTCTCTGCTCAGGGGAGAGCCTGCTTTTCCCTCTCCCCCTGTACACCCTCCCACCCACCCCCACTCATGCCTTCGCACTCTCTCTCTCTCTCAAATAAATAAATAAAATCTTTTTAAAAATTAGTGTAAGTACTTTTAAAAGAAGTACTCTTAAGGAGGCATTAAGCCTGGAAGGGCTCTTTATTTGGCAGTTTTATACTAACAACATAAAAGATTTCTTGAGCTGGGCAGCAGAGAGTAAATGTAGATGTCATTGTTCTAGTTTTATAGGATGTTCACGCAGAAAAAATGGCCTTTCTTAGGATGACAGTCTATGATGGAAGTTTATCAAGTTGTGTGCTAGGTAAGACTCACTAGGATATGTCTACTTCAGATAACTCTTTTTTATATGTGAGAGTGTTCCTTAAGAAATCTTTTTATTATTTGAAATACAAAGCCATATGTATTTGATAGAAGTATAGAATAGTGTTCAATGTTCATACCAGTTGTAACTAGGTGATGAGATCTGGGTGAAGTTTTTATTCTCTCCTGTTGCCTTTCTGTACTACTTGAATTCTTTGTAATGAGCATGTATTATTTACATAACCAATATAAAGGTAACTCTTATGGGAATGATATAAAACTGTTCCACAAAATTCAGTTTCTTAAAATGAATATCATGTTACTGAAATGAGATGTAAAACATTCTATTTTTCATGTAGACTATATTGTACAAATGTACAGAAGTAAAGATGGTAAAACTTCTAGTGTACACACAGATGACCTTACATTGAACTGAGAACGTCTCATCCCAAATGATCACAAGGTAGCCACTTCCCAACGACCCCCACACATTAGCCCATCTCCATCTGAGCATGATGCTGAGTAAATGATGTGAGCCAAGGCGTAGTCACATAATACCCAACCTTGCACTAATGGCAAGTGTGCTACTGAGTTGTTGTACTGTATTTAATATGTGAAAATAAGAATTTTTACGTAACTAAGGTAAATGATGAATGTTAATTTGATTTAGAGACTCTCCACCCAAAAGAGGGTGTCTTTGGTAACTCACAATGTGTGCCCTAATCTCCACTCAAGTAATATTACATATTTGCCTGTTTCTTGTGTGGTGTAGAACCCATAGAATAAATAGAGCTAAGAGATAGTGAGGATGCAGGTCAAATAGGCTAAATTAACCTACACAACAAAGAGGGAGAAGGAGAATGAGAGACAATACCATGCAGGTGTGTGTGGGGGGAGGGGCTCCTGAGTGACTCAGTTAAACCTCCAACTCGGCTCAGATCATGATCTCAGGGTTATGGGGTTGAGCCCCCACGTGGGGTTCTGCCCTAAACACAGAGTGTGCTTGAGATTCTCTCTCTCTCTCCTCTGCCCCTCACCCCCACTCTCTCTCAATAAATAAATAAATTAATTAATTAATAAAATCTTTACCAAAACATGTAGGTGTATTTAGAAAAATATTTAGGTAGTTTAACACCTGAGAAGTTCCAACATACCAACATATATGTGTGTGTGTGTCTGTGTGTGTATATAATATATAATATATATAATTTATAAATACACAATTTATAGTAGATATAATATCCACTATACACACACATACACACAGAGTAGAAACAAATGAAAGGTATTGTTGGTAGTGATTAATTGCCTTTAGTGTCCCTTAAAGAACTTCAGCAAATGCTAGTATTTCCTTCTTAGCATCTCTGGATTTCTGGACTGTGTATCCTTGAAGCCCATTCAGGGCTAAACCTGAGTCTTGTGCATTCCAACCGCATGTTCAATTTGAAATTCAGTAACAATAAAAGTACTTTTCTGGTATTAGCAATAACCCTTATTTAAAAGAGAACTAGTGACATGGATAGGAGTGGATAAGTAGGAAATATCTCTATACTGGTTTCCTTGGGATCCTCTTATTTATTTGTCTCTTATGCTAAAATGTGACAATGACAGTTCTTTATCAAAAGAGTCATTTCCTTTGTTAGAATTTTTGGCCAATTCCAGAGGCTCTGAAATTTATCTGTTCATCTCATAGTTGAGAGTATTTATCAAATCTCTTTCCATCACTCTAATTATTGCTCACATTTTGCTGCTGCAGTGATGGATTCAAGACCAAGTTCTTTCAGCTTTAAAGGGAAGGACAGCAACCTGGAGGTTGATTACCTGATTACCAATCAGGACTTTAAAAGCACTAGACTATCCAAACCTGCTGGCTAATCCCATATGAGCAAAAATATGTTAGATAGGACTTCCCCAATGTTCATCGAAAATGGAAATGAATAAAGAGATATAAATTATTTACTTCCTGGTCTTTTTTAGAAGTAAGTACTTTTAATGCCATGTTTCTGTAGTCATGAACTTTTCTCTCCAATTGATTTCTAAATACAGATGGTCATGTGGAAATTTTTGACTGAAAGTCAAATTTTCATGTTCACTTGGATGATGTCATGTTTGTTTGTTTATTTTTAATAGAATAAACATGTTCATCTTAGTTGATGGTTCTCTCTGTAAGAAACACAGAAGATACAGATGTATTGAACTCTATTGTTTTTATAAAAACTTGACCAGAAGAATGTGCACTTTTCATAAAAAAAAAGTTTCTTAGTTTTTTTACTATTGTTAACAGATGACTTTTCCAGAAATGAACTTTTAAACATTTTAATGTTCATAAAATAAATATTTTATCACCCTTATTACATTACTTTCAATATTTTTCTTTTGAGGAAATTGGTGAGGGTTTAGAATGTGCATACCCACAAATGACTAATATGTCTAACATTTCAGTTGAATATATGATGGCTGGAGATTAACTTTGTAGTTCAAAAGTTCAGGATGTAAATCAGTTGCTTGCCACAAGGCCTCTTGTTCAGTGTGGGTGTCTCTATGTGGAAAAAGGAAGCACCACCTATCACTCTATTAGGGTTTCCTGTTGTTCTCTCACCTTTCATTTCAAATTGTTTCTGTGTGTTGACTCTTCTACAAACAGTCCTGCTGGCTTTAGTTCACTTCTTCAGCTTTCCAGCTTAAGGGGAGTTTTTTTGCTAGCTATCCCCTAGCAACCTGGTTTGAGGGAATTGATGTATCCTGCAGTGTAATAAAGCAAAACCAACATCTGGAAGATTATTATTCCTAGCCACTTCTGCCCTGGTCATGTTGTCTGGTGAAAAATAAACAACGCCAGGTCTTCAAGGTGCGAGAAGTACTTAAACTCACCATGTGCTATGACAAGAGCAGCTAATTATTCTCAGGAGAATAGATTGGCAAGAAACTACCACGTTAGCATGAACTATCCTTTAATAAAAAAATTAATTGTCAAAATATTTAGGCTGAATGTGATTAGACATAGCCTGAGGACTTCTCAAACTCTAGATGCTATCCAGTAAGAAGTTATAGGTTAAACGATGGTGTTGAAATCTCAGTATCCACATTGCTCTTTTTGTTCATTATTATTAAAGAAAGCAGAAGCTCACATATGGTGGCTACACATAGGCACACTCACAAAGAAGACACAGACATCACGTTTTCCTTGCTCCTACTCTTCATTTGCGGTACTATGTCCCAGACATGTATGAGTTTTTCCGTCAACAAATGGTTTCCAATCACGGATTCATGCTTTTTTTCCTTTAATTTGATGTTCTGCAATTTCCGGATTAAGGCTGGAGCCAAAAGTGTATACACACGTCTGCACCAAACACGTACCTAAAAATGAGAAAATTAGAAAAAGCTAAAAAGGGCTACTAACATAAAGGCAGAAACATTTCTCAATGTTATATATCATTGTGTATCAGTACTTTCTTTTTCTCTTTATCATAGGATTTCAGCTTTTCCAAGAGAAAGAAAAAGATAAACAAACAAAGAAAATTCCAGCTAGATGAAAGAGAAATTTTGGGTCTTGTGACAGCTGTTTTATTGCAAAGCTAGCAGGCACCAGATCTCTGGTAGCTTTCTCTATAAATCATCCCAAAGTGATAATTGTCCAATTTTCCCTGCACTGAGGAAAGAATTATGTTATAGCAAAATCTCCACCAAATTCCAGCAGCAAATTACTTTTGGCCAAAAGCTAAATGGACTCTTAACCACCATCTTATCTAAATAGCTTCAGTACTGATGAAATAGATTAGAAAAAGAGGACTAAAAGAGATTCTGAGTTTGATTTATTAAGCGTAAAAATTAAGAGTGAGTGCTTATGTCCTTGCTTCCAGGAAAATTACATTTTGATTATTATGAGGTTACAAGGTAGGAATGTTAAGAGAAAAAGATTTTCACAGGAATTTAAGAACACAATAAATTCATAAAGAGTATGCCTGGCCTGTGTTCTCTACAATGAAGACAATTACGTGTCTTATTAGTGGATGGCTTAGTACTCACTGCCCACCTTCCCTTCAACTCAGTTTTTTTTTTTTCCTCCCATATGATAGTGTCTTTTCTGTGTCTAGCTCTACTAATCCCAAAAAGATAGTGATGGTTTAAACACGGATAACTCTCATGTACTTCTCAAAGATCTCTAAATCCGTGCATCCTTTCAGGAGTATAATTTAAAAATATGTCTCCAAAGTCTTAACAATGTACTTTTTGATCCAGAAATTATATTCAAGAAATTTTTAGTAAGAAAATAATCAGGAATTTGCACAAAATTAGTTATAGGATACTCATGAAAAGTTGTGTAGAATAAAAATGTAAATAATCAAAATGTCCATTAAGAAAGGATTGTAAAAGTTAATTTTGAGGAGAAGACATCAGCAAGATGGTAGGATAGAAAGCCCTAAATTTTCCTTCCTCTCCACAGACACACCAACTCAACAGTACTTGCACCAGTTCCCTTTGTGAGAAATCTAGAAACTAGTTCAGAGGCTCCTGAACCTCAGGTGAGGGTGAAACCAGCCACATCCAAACCGGTAAAAACAAAGAAACAAACAAAACCCCGAGACACCCTCTCACCGTAATTTCACCCTGTCATAGAACCATAAGATTTGAAGGAAACCCCCAGTTTCTAACTTTTCCCTGGGGAGAGAAGGAAAAGACTGCACATTACATCCAACATTTGGATTTTTCAGGTGGCTTCCCAAGGAACTCATTTCTATCTTGCCTGATTCAAAGTCTCAGGAGCTTTAAGATTGGGAGCCACGGAGAACAAAGATGGTGATCTGGCCTAGTGTGCAAGCACTCACCATAGATCCTTTCCACAGCTCAGTGTAGAATGAGTAGATGATAAGCTTCAAATCCCAGCCTCACCACAGAGAGAAAAATATTAGACTAGGCATTTAAACTTTATTTTCCAAGATCTGCTCAAAGGACTGGCTTCTGCCTTGCCTGTTTCAAATCATTGTCAGGGCCCAGTTTACTCTAGATGCTGAGAGCTGCTAAAAACAAATATGACAGTTTGGACCAGCAAGCACGCATTCACCATCACCCCTCTCCCTGGCTCAGCACAGAACAAGTTTCTAAGAAATCCCACAACCCAGGTTCTCCTTGGGTAAGAAGAGTTGGGCCATATGTTCAACATTCCATCTTTTCCACCGGCTACCCAAGGGACTGTCCTGTGTCTTGCATGCCTCAGAGAACTGATAGAACAAAGCACACTCTACATGCCAGGGTGTCACTGAGAACAAAGGTGGGTTGGACTAGCATGCAGTCATCTATTGGAGCCCCTTCTCCAGCAAGATTCTAAGCCCCTGAATTATCTCTGGGGAAGAAAAGAGGAAACTGAACCATATCCTCAATGTTCAAACTTTTCAGGTGAAAACGCAAGGCAATGGCTCGGCCTTTCCAGTCTCTAACATACTTTAGATATCTGGGGCACCTGAGAACATAAAAAGAACTTATAAAGTGCTGTTGGTCTGGACAACCCAGAATATAGCAGATAGACACAAAAGGAAACAAGAGATTACAAACACTTGGGAAGGAACAGGAGAAGAACCAGCAACTCCCTCTAATTGGGAATTTATAAGCACAAGTCCAGGGAAGACATACACACAGAAAAGATTTGAAAGGCATCCTAAATCTCTGCTAGCCTGCTCGGAGATGGCTTTATCCTGTATAAGACCAGTCTGTGAAGACTAGGGAGAGGTGTCTGTTTTTTTCCTATGCACAGATACTAATGCAGAGCCAAAGAAAATGAAGAAAGAAACAGGGAAACATGGCCTGAACAAAGGAATAAAATAAAGCTGTAGTAGCTAACCCCAATGAAATAGTTATATATTAAGTGCTTGACAGAGAATTCAAAATAACTGCTATAAAGCTGCTCAACATTCCAGAGAAAAAAAAGGTGAAGAATATAAGAATTTCAACAGATAGAAAACACACAAAGGATTAAATAGAAATATTAGAACTGAATAATGCAATAACTGACTGAAAATTTCACTAAGAAAAAAGAGAGAAGATTCAAATAAATATCAGAAATGAAAAAGGAGACATTATGACATGATAACACAAAAATAGTAAGAATTATAAAAACTAAAATGAACAATTGTATGCCAACAAATTAGATAACTTAGAAGAAAGGGGGAAATTTCTATAAACATACAACTTACCAAGACTGAAACAAGAAGAAATAGAAAATCTGAACACTGATTCAGTAATTAAAAACATCCCAACAAAGGAAAGCCCAGAACCGGATGGTTTTACTGATGAATTCAGCCAAACATTTAAAGAATTAATGCTAATTGTTCTCAAAATCTTCAAAAAGCCGAAGAGGAAGGAATACTTTCAAACTCATTTTACGAGGCCAGATTTACTCTGATAGCAAAACCACACAAGGACACTACAAGAAAAGAAAATTATAGGCCAGTATCCCTAATGAACACAGATGCAACAATTCTCAACAAAACCCTAGCAAATTGAATTCAACAGCATAGTAAAAGGACCATCCACATGATCAAGTAGAATTTATCACCTGCAAAAATGGCTCATCATTTGCAAGTCAATAAATGTGATATATGACAGTAACAAAATGAAGGATAAAATTCTTATGATCATCTTAATAGATACTGGGCAAGCATTTGACAAAATTTTGATAAGTAGAGAATAGAAAAATAACTTTTAAAATCAAGAAAACAACATTGATTTCTTGAAGAGATTTAAAAAATTTAAAAACCTTTAGCTAGACTTAGAAAAAAAAGAGTAGGCTCAAATAAATAAATCAGAAATGAAAGAAGAGACATTGCAACTGATGTCACATATATAAAAAGACAGTAAGAGACTATTATAAACAGTTACATATCAACAACTTGGACTACTTTAGAAATGATGCATAAATTCCTACAAACATATGGCCTAACTAGACAGAATCATCAGAAACAGAAAATTTGAATTAACTAGTAAGGAGATTGAAATTCCTCAAAAAATTCAGAATTCCTTCCAAATTCATTTTATAAGGCCAGCATTACTCTGATACTGAAGCTAGACAAGGACACTACAAGAAAAGAAAGCTACAGGCTAATATCCTTCATGTATAAACATACAAAAATCCTCAACAAAATACCAGAAAATTGAATTTAACAGCACATTAAAAGGTTCGTACACCATGACCATGTGAGTTTTATCCCTGGGATACAAAGATGCTTTAATATTTGAAAATCTATTAATAAGATAAATTTTAAGGGAATTTATTTAAAAGGGACTACATATGTATATATAACATATATTAAGTGTATATATAATGCCTGTATAAATATAGTGTTTTAAAATGTTGAGAGTAAAATGTTAAGTCATCAAATTGGAAGAAAACAACATAATCAGAAAGAGAGAAAGGCTTCTGATACAGAGAGATGGGGAAAGAAAGAAAGGAGCAGGAATTTTCCCCTAAAAGACAGATGTTTTCATAACTGATTGTTATCAAATACTTAGTTGCCCTCTGAGGTCATGTTCTTATTTGTCCTCAGTGGATTTTATGCTGCTGAATCACTTCTTGCTCATCTCCTCATCTTCTTTCATGTTCTCTTGTAGTTTTCCACATATTCATTTTGCTTTTGACTTGTCTGACTTCTTTGTACTTTTGTTGTTTCTATTCTCTAATATAAAAGAAATGGTAAATACTAATTCTCAGACATGAAGATTTGGGGCCTGTGGCTTCTCCACAATAAATGCCTCCTTGTAAAACACTCATTAAAAAACCTTCAGTCTAAAATCAATTACAGCTTTAGGTCACCAAACACACAGAGGGGAAAAAAAAAAAGGAAGAAAGAAAATTATCTTTATCTTTAGAGACAAAAGTGCAAATATTAGTTTTCTGGTGGGAGAATATTTGCTACTGCTCCCTGTATTTGCCTCAATGGAAAGACAATTTCATTTAACGGGCTATTCTTTTTAGAAAGTGCCAAAATACCAGCTGAACAGAGACTCTGATAGGTTACTCTTCATTACAGTTATAGAAATAATACACTTACTTCTCCTTTGCCTTAGGAGATGAAGAAAATAAAGATATGACATTCTAGACTACTTCAGAAAAGTGGCCAGATCCTCCTATAAGATATGGAGATAATATATGCTGCAGGTGTGGCTGCACATTTGTTACATCTCTGTCACTCTGTTCTCTATACAGTTGGTATTTATAGAAACAGTGTCAAGGGATGCCTTCTGTTTTTACTTGCTGCCCCTGATTGCCTTGGGATAGCACGTACAGAGTCAGCAGGCAAGTTCAAGAGATTATGGCCTGCACTGGATGGAGTGAGAGTTGCTATAGGACCCTTCTAAGACTGTAAAGATCAGCAGAATGGTTAAATAAACCCTTATGCCCAACAGTTAATTCTAGACTCAGAGGAGAACTGGAGACAGCCAATATAAACTATTGTATTGAGAAGCTTTGATCTAAAGAACACTGGAGAAATCAGATGTAATTCTCTGTAGAAAAATGACTGGCTCTTTCTACAACTACAAAAAGTTCATTTAAAGTAGAGAGTCATTACCTATTGTATTGTCTGTGAAGCTTTCATTTTCTCCGCTATGCTCTGTAGGACAGCTGCTGCCAGTTTTGCCTGTGAGCACTCTGTTTGCAAGCCGCTAGGACCCTATGGTTTTCTCTACTTACTTAATGCTTTCTATTCTTTGGTCACATGCCCCCCTGTTCCATGTTCTTTCTGTGGTTCTGCCATAAGAAGTCATTTTATTCTCCCTTACATTATATCAAAGTTTGGCATAAAGAATAATTTTCTTTTTTTTTAAATATTTTATTTATTTGACAGAGAGAGTGAGCGAGAGAGAGACAGAGAGCAAGCACAAGCCAGGGGAATGGCAGGCAGGAGAGAGGCAGGTTCCCCACTGAGCAAGAAGCCTGATGTGGGGTTCGATCCCAGGACCCTGAGATCATGACCTGAGCTGAAGGCCGATAGTTAACCAACTGAACCACTCAGGTGCCCCAAAAATAATGTTCTGATTGGGCATGAATTGAAAAGGAATCCCCATTGGGTAAAAACATGAATGCTGTAATGGTTGCAATGTAATATATAGTCTATATCCTAAATTATGCCTTTTCGTGGATTTTTCTGGCTAACCATTTCATGGCCATTGTATCACAGAGTGTAAAGAATGAGAATCAGAATACCTGGGCCCTGTTCTATTGCTGATACTTATTAGCAAGCTAAGAAACATTGTTTATCTTTATTTCTTCTTTGTAAACAGGCAGTGGTAATCTGGGTATAGCTTATAGGATCTTCTGAACTGCAAAGGGAGAATGTATGTAAAAATGATTTGTACATCAGAAAAACACTTGATAGACCTAAGGCATTATTATACAGATAGTTTTACTGGTTGCTTCTTCACAATACATTTAAGATTATAATACCATACGTCAGAAAAGGGTACAAGTAAAACGAAATCTCTGTGTGAAGATAGTAATACAGAATATTTAAATGTAACAGTGTCACACATTAGCAAAAAGATTTTTGCCTTGGAAAACTTACTATCTAGGGGATAGGGTTAAAGATATTGACAGGAATTGATCTTTTTGTGAATGTGAGTTACAAGAAATTGAACTGCCCAAATATACTAATGGCTTAAAATCTTATGGACTGACCAAAATACAGACTTGTACATTGGAAAGAACATTACTGCCTTGTAACCTCCTGAGGCCATGTCTTGAAAAAACCATCAAACTGGAAGAAAGTCCCATTGCTTTTTTCCCCATTTACTGGAGTTTTCTTTAACTTCTAAATTTCTAAAATTACTTGAAAAATTAAAAAAAAACTACAATGAAAAATTGACAAGAAGAAAGAAATTTGAAGGTTGTGGATATGACAAGAGTTAAAATAAATAAAGAGTTGAACTTAGAAGGAAAATGACCCCTTGAATTAAAATGAAACTCAAAACTCACAGCCATTGGCATCAACTAAAGAATCAGCAGATTGAAAATGGTGGTTGAACCAGTGGCACCAATTCTGTCCTCTGGATTTTTGCCTTCTTTCTTGGGTTCTTTATGATCCTATGACCATGAATATGCTGTTCCCAAAACTTTCCTTTGACATGCAAACAGCCATGCCTTGATTCTTTCAGCCTAAATCTAAATCTGTGGGCCCTTGGTCTAAACTAACACTTGAGTTAAGTATGGATTCTCTTAGTAGCTACTTCCATCATATTTCACCTTCTGGACATCCTTAGTCCCAATCTAAGTACAAGCTCCCAGTGTCTTCCCTGACCTATCATTTCTACTCCGCCTGACAGATTGTTCATTTACGTTCTAAGCCTCTACGCAGAATATTTCTTTTACTGTCTAGAAAATGTCCCTCTCCAGGGAGCCTGTGGCTCAGTCAGTTAAGCATCTGCCTTCAGCTCAGGTCATGACCTCAGGGTCCTGGGATCAAGTCCTGCAATGGGTTCCCTGCTCAGTAGAGAACAGAACCTGCTTTTACTTCTCCCCCTAAAGTCCCCCCCAAAATTTGTGCTCTCTATCTCACTCTCTCTCTAAAATAAATAAAATCTTTAAAAAAAAAAAAAAGAAAGAAAGAAACTGTCCCTCTCCAAGAAACCACTTTTTCTTTAGGTGGAGGATGTCCATCCTTTTGGAGTTAATATGCCAAATATACTCCAATAGAATGAGTGAGAAATTTTTAGTCTGAGTACGATTGGAAGCCAGAGTTTTTGGACAGAGAAGTGATATGATCTGTTAAACATTTGGGAGAGAACATGCTGGATATTGTAAGGAAGCAAGAATACATTGCAATAATCCAACTGATTGACGACAGTGTCTTGGATTACAATGTTAATGATAGAGGTGATGAAAGTGTCAAGACACTGAATATTTTTCAAAAGTGGAACCATCAGTACAGATGTTGAATTGGTTGAGAATTTAAGAGGAGTCAAATATTTCTCCGGGTGTGTGTGTGTGTGTGTGTATCCCCAGTTGGTGGGCAAAAGACAGTATTATTCATTGAGAAGGGAAAGGCTGGAGAAGGAGGGGAGTGTTCGGTAGGGGTGTTGTATAGAAATTCAGAAGTTTTGATTTGGACATTTAGGTTTGAAATGCCAATTAGCCATTCATGTAGAGATCTTAAAAGGGCAGCTGAATTTTCAAATCTGAAATTAAAGATAGGAGTTAAAGTAGTAGGTTTAGGATTTTTCTGGTCATAGGTGCTTCAAAACCATGAGACTAAAGATTATCCAGAGAGGAAATAAATATATCTAGAGAAGATTAATAACGTAGGAGCCATAGATATGCATATAGAAGGGATGTGGTAAAATAATAGAAGAGACTGAGAAGCAGCAGCTAGTGAAATAGCAAAACCAAGAAAGAATAGGGTTTTTAGCAGGAAAAAAACCCAAAATATTTCAAGCAGGAGGAAATGATCAATTAATGCTGATAAAGCAATATGAAGATGTAGTAATAGACATTTCCAGGGAATATGTCTTAGGATTTTTGGAGTTTTTAGTGGGGGCAACTCATTTCCTTGCATTTAATTGAGGCTCTTTAGAGAGCTCTATTATTGAAGAAAGTCATATTTTTCCAGTTACCAAAATGCCCATCTTAAATGAAAATCTAAATATAAACAACAGTGAACAACAACAAAAGATAACTTAATTAGAAATAAACAAAACAAACTGAGGGTTGATGGGGGGAGGGGGGTTGGGAGGGGGGTGGGATTATGGACACTGGGGAGGGTATGTGCTATGGTGAGTGCTGTGAAGTGTGTAAACCTGGCAATTCACAGACCTGTACCCCTGGGGATAAAAATACATTATATGTTTATGAAAAATAAAATTAAAAAAAAAGAACAAAAAAAATAGAATGTTCAATATAGAGAAAGAATAAAAATAATTTGAGTGACAAAAAAAAAAAGAAATAAACAAAACAAGAAAAAGACAGGACCTGAATGAAAACAGCTTAAAAACTTTCCTGAGAGATATTATAGTATAATAAGGGTCCTCCAAAGATGTCTCTGTTCTATTCCAAGAGCCCGTGAACAAATTATTTTACATGGCAAGAGGGACTTGGCAGAAATGATTATGTTAAGGATCTTGTGATGGGGGAGATTAGCTTGGACTATCCAGGTGGGCCCAATGTAGTCATGGGATCCTCATGAGACAGAGGCAGAGGCTTCCGAGACAGAAGGAGATGTGCTTACGGAAGCAGAGATCAGAGTGATGTGGGACCATGAACTAAGGAATGTAGGCAACCTCTAGAAGCTGGAAAGGGCAAGAAAATGGTTCCACTTCTAAACTTTCACAGCCTTGCCAATCCATTTTGGGTTTTTGACCTCAAGAACTATAGGATAATAACTTTGTATTGGTTTAATCCCCTGTGTCTTTGATAACAATAGAAAACCAATACAGATTTTACAAGACTTGAAAAATGGGAAGAAATCTCTTATCATATATACAGAGATAGTTCTGTTTATGCCTGAAATCATTTCTGGAAGGACTCCCAGTTTGTTGGTAAGACTTGGAAGAACCCTAAGACAGAACATTTTCCTTCATATTTTATCCTCTTGTGCTATTGAAATCATTTTTTTTTTAAAATCAACCATAGGAATGTATTAATTTTTATAATTTTCGCATGTACATTACTTTTTATATTTTTTTTAAACACTACACATTAGATGAATTTGAACCAATTCATTTCCAGTCACTGCAGAAGGGCAGTTGTCTCACGATTAGTGCACCAGATTGTTTCTGCCACTGGGTTGGACAAGAAAGCTTGAGCAAGGAAGAGGTGGGCAGTTGGCTTGTATTAATGTGCTTAAAGATAAGCAGTCACGGGGCGCCTGGGTGGCTCAGTGGGTTAAGCCGCTGCCTTCGGCTCAGGTCATGATCTCAGGGTCCTGGGATCGAGTCCCGCATCGGGCTCTCTGCTCAGCAGGGAGCCAGCTTCCCCCTCTCTCTCTCTCTCTCTGCCTGCCTCTCCGTCTACTTGTGATCTCTCTCTGTCAAATAAATAAATAAAATCTTTAAAAAAAAAAAAGATAAGCAGTCACACATTTCACCTTGGCATAGAAATATACAGAATGTAGAATCACAGAGAAAAAATATAGCTTAGGTTTCCAAGCTTTTGCCAGATACGCTGTAATCCAACTAATAAAGAATCAGAAAATAATAGTGTTCTCTTACACTTAGACATGATAATAGCTTTGAGGCAAATTTTGTATGTCTACCTGTTAGTATTCATCTTATCCTAGAAAAAAATTGAAATGATGGAATAAAAAAAGAATGATATAAAAGTTCCTGAATAATAGCTCAATAGCTTTGATAGAATTGGCATTTGGATACAGACCTGCTGTTGTTCAGTGTACTGCATTTTGTCTGAATGATAAGTGGGTGATGTGTGAAAAAACATAAATGTGGTTGGTTAGCAAGTGGCATGTTTTGCTTAATGCAAATCACTAAGAAATCATTTTTCAGCATTTCCATTTTATTATAAATGATGCTACTGCCAACGATCAAAGCAATAACTGTCTGTACAACTAAAAAGAATGAGGTACAATCAACCGGGCTTTTCTATTTGGGGATAATAAAATAATTTACAAAACTAAAATTTGCTTTTTTTGATAAATATTTGTTTCTTGCTTTTCTCAACGATAAACCATTCTGATTGTGGCTCAATCACTAGTAGTCTAAGTAATTGCTGTCTTTTCCCAGAAGGCCACACATATTTTGCCATACTTCCCTGTTGTCCTCATGCCTTCCTCTGGTTACCTTACTTTGGTTCAAAATAACAAATTATATAAAATATTACAAGATTTCAGTTTTACTTGAGGCTATTAGAAATTTATAACAATCGGGGTGCCTGGATGTCTCAATCAGTAAAGTGGCCAACACTTGGTCTTAGCTTAGGTCATGATATCAGGGTTCTGGGATCAAGCTCCATATCAGGCTCTGCCCTCAGTGGGGAGTCTGCCTGAGGAGTCTCCCTCCCTCTTCCTCTGTCCTTGTCCCGACTTGCTCTCTCTCTCTCTAAAATAAATAAATCTTTAAAAATGTTCATAGTAATTCATCGATTTGGATTCCCTAATCACTGTTTTTATATGAACAAACATAATTCAACAGTTTACCCTTAAACATTTTTTTCTCAACAAAGGAGTATCATGGTATTTTACAACAATGGCCTAAAAGACTAAATGTACTTATTTTTTAAATATGGAAAGTTCACTTGAATGAAAAATACTGTGTATTTCACTACTATTCCACCAAATTTAAATATGAAAAGTATGGGTGCCTGGGTGGCTAGGTCAAGTGGTCAGGTAAATGACTGCCTTCTGCTCAGGTCATGATCCCAGGTCCTGGGATCCAGGCCAGCATCAGTCTCCCTGCTCAGTGAGGAGTCTGCTTCTCTCTTTCCCTCTGCCCCTTTCCCCATTCATGCATTCGCTCACTCACTCTGTTGCTCTCTGTCTCAAATAAATAAATAAAATCTTAAAATAAATAAATAAATACGAAAAGTATGTTTTTGGAAATGTGCAATGTTTATCACAATCAAAGAATATCTTTGTAGTTTTTTTCTATTTTTTTTTCCTTTTTCCAAAGTTTTCATTTAAGGCGAGGAATTTTAAAAGGGATGAAATAACATTTAAGTGTTATTAAATATTAGGAGACCTGAAGAATGCAAATTCAAAAGGTAAATATTGCATAAAGGTACTGTTTGAGTTCTCAAAAAAATATATCTCTTTCCCTTCTACATCGCAATTCCAAAAGAAAATAAATAATGAAATGGCATAGTTTCCTTGGACAAGAGCTTTTGCCACTGTATTGATTTTACTTCATGAAATAGGATTTGCAAAAACAAGCACATAGAGCTTTGCCTGCAATGAAGATGCGCCCCCACCAGCAGGCTCAGGCAGTGACTGCACTATAATCTGCAGACAGCACTTCCCCTAAAAATTTTACATGCTTCCCTCTCAACAATGCTGATAAACAAAACAATAGAACATTTAAAAATAGCCTCGTATATCAATTTTCATAAATTAACGCTAAGATATGAAAGTTTATAAACAAAAATGATTTCAAATTTATTATTTTTCTCAAAGATGTCACCAATCTTTACTAAGATAACATTTCCTTTTTCTAGGCAGAAATAAATCTCGCTGATGCAGCACACTGTAAAGGGTGCTATTGCCTTGCTTGGCCCAGCTGACACAGCACAATATTGACTACAATAACCATTTGGACTTCTTCCCCTCTCTGTACTTGGGAAATGAGAATCTATGCTACGTATAATATAATTCATGAAGCACATTTGGAGGTTGAAGGATACACAGTAGGGTGAACATTGGTTTCGCCCTCTCCACACTAAGGAGATGGTGAAATTCTTAGGTAGATATAATGGCTTCCAGGCTGGTCTAGCTTCATCTTCCATGTATTGTTCTCAATGTTGCCTGCCTCCTACTTTCTGAGTATACTCTTTTGACTATTCTGGAAAGGTATTGGGAAACATCCAATTTAAAGATGGAGCAGATGTTACTGGGGCTAATCACATGCAATTAGCTGCTAGAGCTGAGAGTTCCTTTCTTCGATGTGAGAAAGAAAGAGGAACAAGTCTTCTGATAAACTCTAAATATGCGATATTGAAAGAAGTGTATCATTTCCTCTCTTCAATCAGTGGGGCACTTTGAAGCTATTTGACCATTTATTTTAACTTTAGATCTTTGTCTTGAAGCTTTCTAAAAATATTGTTTCCAATCTATGATGTATTATTTTGCAATCTATGATACATTGTTTTATTTAATGCAAAATCTTGAAATGCTTCAGGTTTTTATAAAAAATTTAGTCACATTGATGTTTATTAATGAATTTATTCTTGCATCCTGTCATAAACATTTATTTAATGTCTACTACATAGAATATACTGTGCTAGGCACTAGGGATACAAAGTATAAGACTGACCTGATACCTGCTTTCCTGGAGCTTTTTTTCCCAAATGAGTTATCGACATGAAACAGCTCTGCTTTGCGGCCATAGTGATTCTCTCCTCTAGAAACTGAGCACTTGAGATTCTAAATCTTAACGGGTAGGCCTAAAGAACAAATGCCCTTCTGTTCTTTGCATTTTTCTTTACTACAAAGGTCCCCAGGTAGTGTCACTCGGGCCCCAAAGGATTATACAAATTAAGCAAATATTTCAGTACAGAGAATCTTCTCTTGCAGTTATCATGGATTAGTTAAATAATACTAATTCCCCAACAACACTGTTCAAATTTTAATTACCACGGTATATTAACTTTGGGTTATTTGTATAAAATCCAAATGTCACTGCTAGCTCTTCAGTCCCCAAATCACTATGTAAATGACAGGTTCCTCATGATTAGTGATCACATCACATCTTTTTTTTTAATTTTTAATTTTTTAAATTACTTTTCAGTGTACTAGAATTCATTGTTTATGCACCACACCCAGTGCTCCATGCAATATGTGCCTCCACAATACCCACCACCAGACTGGCCCAACTTCCCACCCCCGGCCCCTTCAAAACCCTCAGACTGTTTTTCAGAGTCCATAGTCTCTCATGGTTCATCTCCCCCTTCAATTTCCCTCAACTCCCTTCTCCTCTCCATCTCCCCATGTCCTCCATATTATTTCTTATGCTCCACAGATAAGTGAAACCATATAATTGACTCTCTCTGCTTGACTTATTTCACTCAGCATAATCTCTTCCAGTCCCGTCCATGTTGCTACAAAAGTTGGGTATTCATCCTTTCTGATGGAGGCATAATACTCCATAGTGTATAGGGACCACATCTTCCTTATCCATTCGTCCGTTGAAGGGCATCTTGTTTCTTTCCACAGTTTGGCAACCGTGGCCATTGCTGCTATGAACACTGGGGTACAGATGGCCCTTCTTTTCACTACATCTGTATCTTTGAGGTAAATACCCAGTAGTGCCATTGCAGGGTCATAGGGGAGCTCTATTTTTAATTTCTTTTTTTTTTAAAGATTTTATTTATTCATTTGTTAGAGTGTGAGAGAGAGCACAAGCAGGCAGAGTGGCAGGCAGAGGCAGAAGCAGGCTCCCCGTGGGGCAAGGAGCCCGACGTGGGACTCGATCCCAAGACACTGGGATCATGACCTGAGCCAAAGGCAGCCGCTTAACCAACTGAGCCACCCAGGCGTCCCTCTATTTTTAATTTCTTAAGGAATCTCCACACTGTTCTCCAAATTGGCTGCACCAACGTGCATTCCCACCAACAGTGTAAGAGGGTTCCCCTTTCTCCACATCCTCTCCAACACACGTTGTTTCCTGTCTTGTTAATTTTGGCCATGCTAACTGGTGTAAGGTGGTATCTCAATGTGGTTTTAATTTGAATCTCCCTGTACATCATATCTTTTAAAGTCTGTTGGTGATTGGTCACTGTATACCTGCTTTTCTCTTCATGCCCAGACATCAGACCATGTAGCTGCATTGCATTTCTGTCTCCCAGTGATAAACCCACCTGACATTTTACAAAAATGGATAACTGAAAGAGGAAATTGGTCAATAAAATGCAAGTTCAGCAAAGAAATGAAAAATGATAATGCAGTAAATGGACTTACAGAAGAGATAGCTAATTATGGGAACGTTAACACTCCTGCTGTTTGAGAGACTCTAGCTATGTAGCCAGCTGGACTTACTAAGGTGAACTCATCAACATAAATGAGGAAAGTGGTTGTGAGGAATATTCCCAGAGGAAGTGACACTAGTAATAAACTTCACATTGAAGAAACTCTCAGAGATATTTCATGACATCAGAAGCACTAAGCATAAAATGTTGGGAGCTGATCCAAATTTGGAAGGAAGTATGAAGACTTACAAAGGCATAAAAAAGATGCACACTTTGTGTCATTACACAGTAAGTTTTCCAATAAGACAGCAAGCACTTTCCAAACCATTATTTTTACAACTTTTTCCCATGTACTTAAAAAAATTCTTATTAAAGTATAATTAACATACAATGTTATATTAGTTTTAGGTGTACAATATGTTGACATGACAATTTCATACATTACTCAGTACTCAATACGGTAAGTGTGGTCACCATCATGTCACCGTACATTATTACAATATTATTGACTATGTTCCTTATGCTGTACTTTTCATATATCTAATTTAATTGATAACTGTAAGTTTGTACCTTTTAGTCTTATTTATCTGTTTCATTCATCCCCCTACCCACCTCTTTCTAGCAAACTACTCTTGATAAGTTTTTTCCAAAGAAATAAAATACATTAATTCTCAAATTTTTTGATGTTTTACATTATGGTGCATTAAATAAATAGATAAATAAATACTAGTTTTATTATTTTTCATTTCTCAACATATTTAGGGCAAATGATGAAAAAAATCTTGTTAATGTTTTAACAAAAAGTTTTTGAAGATCACAGAACAATTGTAGTTTTTACTGTTAATTTTTAAGAATTCTTTGCATGGCATCAGCTTGAAGCATTCATTTGTTTTATGGTCTGGCACTACTGTGCCAAGCAGAGACTGCTGGTATAGATTTTAGCTTACTCTCTTCATAGGATTCATCATGCATGGGAGGACGGTCCAAAAGTGGTTCAAATACTGGCCATCAAACTCAGAAATCACGTTCCTCTTTAGTGACTAAGCACCAGCAATGCTTCTCAGCCCTTCTGCAAAAAATAGTTTCATTGGGCAGTTCCACTATTTTGGTAGGCATAATGGAGTATGCCTGAAATGTGGAAGGACATATCGGTTAAATTATTTTTCCAGGCAACTCTTCAGCTCCTGTGTATGTAGAATCACTTCGGATAGGACTGATTTCAACAGCTCTCTAAAGATTTCAAATCATGACTACATTCACAGTGGTAGACACTGCCCCAGCTGAGATCCTTGCTCAATAAGAACTATAATATAGAAGAAGAAAGTATTTAAATAACATAAAAATGTGTTGGAATCCTAGGTATAGATGCACAAAAGTTCCAGTAATACTTACTTTGAGAGCAGTAGAAAAATATCTTTATTTTTATGACCTAGAGATAAACAATCTTGATTTTTTAATGTGGTATATTTAATGTAGTATATATATTTTTAATGTAGTATAATGTAGTATCTTGATTTTTTTGAAAATTTTTTTTAAATTTTATTTTTTATAAACATATAATATATTTTTATCCCCAGGCGTACAGGTCTGTGAATCGCCAGGTTTACACACTTCACAGCACTCACCATAGCACATACCCTCCCCAATGTCCATAATCCCACACCCCTACAACCCCGCTCCCCCCATCAAACCTCATTTTGTTTTGTGAGATTAAGAGTCACTTTTGGTTTGTCTCCCTCCCAATTCCATCATGTTTCATTTACTCTTCTCCTACCCCTTTAACCCCCCATGTTGCATCTCCTCTCCCTCATATCAGGGAGATCATATGATAGTTGTCTTTCTCCGATTGACTTATTTCGCTAAGCATGATACCCTCTAGTTCCATCCACATTGTCGCAAATGGCAAGATTTCATTTCTTTTGATGGCTGCATAGTATTCCATTGTGTATATATACCACATCTTCTTTATCCATTCGTCTGTTGATGGACATCTAGGTTCTTTCCATAGTTTGGCTATTGTAGACATTGCTGCTATAAACATTCGGGTGCACGTGCCCCTTCGGATCAATGTTTGTATCTTTAGGGTAAATACCCAGCAGTGCAATTGCTGGGTCATAAGGTAGTTCTATTTTCAACATGTTGAGGAACCTCCATGCCGTTTTCCAGAGTGGTTGCACCAGCTTGCATTCCCACCAACAGTGTAGGAGGGTTCCCCTTTCTCCGCATCCTCGCCAGCATCTGTCATTTCCTGACTTGTGAATTTTAGCCATTCTGACTGGTGTGAGGTGGTATCTCATTGTGGTTTTGATTTGTATTTCCCTGATGCCGAGTGAAGTGGAGCACTTTTTCATGTGTCTGTTGGCCATCTGGATGTCTTCTTTGCAGAAATGTCTGTTCATGTCCCCTGCCCATTTCTTGATTGGATTATTTGTTCTTTGGGTGTTGAGTTTGATAAGTTCTTTATAGATTTTGGACACTAGCCCTTTATCTGATATGTCATTTGCAAATATCTTCTCCCATTCTGTCAGTTGTCTTTTGGTTTTGTTAACTGTTTTCTTTGCTGTGCAAAAGCTTTTGATCTTGATAAAATCCCAATAGTTCATTTTTGCCCTTGCTTCCCTTGCCTTTGGCGATGTTCCTAGGAAGATGTTGCTGCGGCTGAGGTCGAAGAGGTTGCTGCCTGTGTTCTCCTCAAGGATTTTGATGGATTCCTTTCTCAC
This sequence comes from Lutra lutra, assembly GCF_902655055.1. Lineage (NCBI taxonomy): Eukaryota > Metazoa > Chordata > Mammalia > Carnivora > Mustelidae > Lutra > Lutra lutra. The sequence continues at coordinate 75,986,616 of NC_062279.1, read as the reverse complement.
ATTGAGATCCTTCATCCATTTTGAGTCTATTTTCATGTGTGGTGTAAGGAAATGATGCAATTTCATTTTTCTGCATGTGGCTGTCCAATTTTCCCAACACCATTTATTGAAGAGGCTGTCTTTGTTCCATTGGACATTCTTTCCTGCTTTGTCGAAGATTAGTTGACCATAGAGTTGAGGGTCTATTTCTGGGCTCTCTATTCTGTGCCATTGATCTAGGTGTCTGTTTTTGAGCCAATAACCATACTGTCTTAATGATTACAGCTTTGTAATAGAGCTTTAAGTCTAGAATTGTGATGCCACCAACTTTGGCTTTCTTTTTCAATATTCCTTTGGCTATTCGAGGTCTTTTCTGGTTCCATATAAATTTTAGGATTATTTGTTCCATTTCTTTGAAAAAATGGGTGGGACTTTGATAGGGATTGCATTAAATGTGTAGATTGCTTTAGGTAGCATAGACATTTTCACAATATTTATTCTTCCAATCCAGGAGCATGGAACATTTTTCCATTTCTTTGTGTCTTCCTCAATTTCTTTCATGAGTACTTTATAGTTTTCTGTGTATAGATTCTTAGTCTCTTTGGTTAGGTTTATTCCTAGGTATCTTATAGTTTTGGGTGCAATTGTAAATGGGATGGACTCCTTCATTTCTCTTTCTTCTGTCTTGTTGTTGGTGTAGAGAAATGCAACTGATTTCTGTGCATTGATTTTATATCCTGACACTTTACTGAATTCCTGTACAAGTTCTAGCAGTTTTGGAGTGGAGTCTTTTGGGTTTTCCACATATAGTATCATATCATCTGCGAAGAGTGATAATTTGACTTCTTCTTTGCTGATTTGGATGCCTTTAATTTCCTTTTGTTGTCTGATTGCTGAGGCTAGGACTTCTAGTACTATGTTGAATAGCAGTGGTGATAACGGACATCCCTGCTGTGTTCCTGACCTTAGCAGAAAAGCTTTCAGTTTTTCTCCATTGAGAATGATATTTGCGGTGGGTTTTTCATAGATGGCTTTGATAATATTGAGGTATGTGCCCTCTATCCCTTTGAAGAGTTTTGATCAGGAAGGGATGCTGCACTTTGTCAAATGCTTTTTCAGCATCTATGGAGAGTATCATATGGTTCTTGTTCTTTCTTTTATTAATGTGTTGTATCACATTGATTGATTTGCAGATGTTGAACCAACCTTGCAGCCCTGGAATAAATCCCACTTGGTCGTGGTGAATAATCCTTTTAATGTACTGTTGAATCCTATTGGCTAGTATTTTGGCGAGAATTTTTGCATCTGTGTTCATCAAGGATATTGGTCCGTAGTTCTCTTTTTTGATGGGATCCTTGTCTGGTTTTGGGATCAAGGTGATGCTGGCCTCATAAAATGAGTTTGGAAGTTTTCCTTCCATTTCTATTTCTTGGAACAGTTTCAGGAGAATAGGAATTAGTTCTTCTTTAAATGTTTGGTAGAATTCCCCCGGGAAGCCGTCTGGCCCTGGGCTTTTGTTTGTTTGGAGATTTTTGATGACTGTTTCAATCTCCTTACTGGTTATGGGTCTGTTCAGGCTTTTTATTTCTTCCTGGTTCAGTTGTGGTAGTTTATATGTCTCTAGGAATGCGTCCATGTCTTCCAGATTGTCAAATTTGTTGGCGTAGAGTTGCTCATAGTATGTTCTTATAATTATCTGTATTTCTTTAGTGTTAGTTGTGATCTCTCCTCTTTCATTCATGATTTTATTTATTTGGGTCCTCTCTCTTTTCTTTTTGATAAGTCTGGCCAGAGGTTTATCGATCTTATTAATTCTTTCAAAGAACCAGCTCCTAGTTTTGTTGATTTGTTCTATTGTTTTTTTGGTTTCTATTTCATTGATTTCTGCTCTGATCTTTATGATTTCTCTTCTCTTGCTGGGTTTAGGGTTTCTTTTTGTTCTTTCTCCAGCTCCTTTAGGTGTAGGGTTAGGTTGTGTACCTGAGACCTTTCTTGTTTCTTGAGAAAGGCTTGTACCACTATCTATTTTCCTCTCAGGACTGCCTTTGTTGTGTCCCACAGATTTTGAACCGTTGTGTTTTCATTATCATTTGTTTCCATGAATTTTTTCAATTCTTCTTTAATTTCCTGGTTGACCCATTCATTCTTTAGAAGGATGCTGTTTAGTCTCCATGTATTTGGTTTCTTTCCAAATTTCCTCTTGTGATTGAGTTCTAGCTTCAGAGCATTGTGGTCTGAAAATATGCAGGGAATGATTCCAATCTTTTGATAATGGTTGAGACCTGATTTAGGACCAAGAATGTGATCTATTCTGGAGAATGTTCCATGTGCACTAGAGAAGAATGTGTATTCTGTTGCTTTGGGATGAAATGTTCTGAATATATCTGGGATGTCCATCTGGTCCAGTGTGTCATTTAAGGAATTGATTTCCTTGTTGATCTTTTGCTTGGATGATCTGTCCATTTCAGTGAGGGGAGTGTTAAAGTCCCCTACTATTATTGTATGATTGTTGATATGTTTCTTTGATTTTATTATTAATCGGTTTATATAGTTGGCTGCTCCCACGTTAGGGGCATAGATATTTAAAATTGTTAGATCTTCTTGTTGGATAGTTCCTTTGAGTATGATATAGTGTCCTTCCTCATCTCTTATTATAGTCTTTGGCTTAAAATCTAATTGATCTGATACAAGGATTGCCACTCCTGCTTTCTTCTGATGGCGATTAGCATGGTAAATTATTTCCCACCCCCTCACTTTATATCTGGAGGTGTCTTCGGGTTTAAGATGAGTTTCTTGTAGGCAACATATAGATGGGTTTTGTTTTTTTATCCATTCTGATACCCTGTGTCTTTTGATTGGGGCATTTAGCCCATTAACATTCAGGGTAAGTATTGAGAGATATGAATTCAGTGCCATTGTATTGCCTGTAAGGTGACTGTTATTGTATATTGTCTCTGTTTCTTTCTGATCTACTACTTTTAGGGTCTCTCTTTGCTTAGAGGACCCCTTTCAATATTTCCTGTAGAGCTGGTTTGGTATTTGCAAATTCTTTCAGTTTTTGTTTGTCCTGGAAGCTTTTAATCTCTCCTTCTATTTTCAATGATAGCCTAGCTGGATATAGTATTCTTGGCTGCATGTTTTTCTCGTTTAGTGCTCTGAATATATCATGCCAGCTCTTTCTGGCCTGCCAGGTCTCTGTGGATAAGCCTGCTGCCAATCTAATATTTTTACCATTGTATGTTACAGACTTCTTTTCCCAGGCTGCTTTCAGGATCTTCTCTTTGTCACTAAGACTTGTAAATTTTACTATTAGGTGATGGGGCGTGTACCTATTCTTATTGATTTTGAGGGGAGTTCTCTGAACCTCCTGGATTTTGATGCTTATTCCCTTTGCCATATTTGGGGAAATTCTCTCCAATAATTCTCTCCAATACTCCTTCTGCTCCCCTCTCTGTTTCCTCTTCTTCTGGAATCCCAATTATTCTAATGTTGTTTCATCTTATGGTGTCACTTATCTCTCGAATTCTCCCCTCGTGGTCCAGTAGCTGTTTGTCCCTCTTTTGCTCAGCTTCTTTATTCTCTGTCATTTGGTCTTCTATATCGCTAATTCTTTCTTCTGCCTCATTTATCCTAGCAGTCAGAGCCTCCATTTTTGAATGCACCTCATTAATAGCTTTTTTGATTTCAACTTGGTTAGATTTTAGTTCTTTTATTTCTCCAGAAAGGGCTTTTATATCTCTCGAGAGGGTTTCTCTAATATCTTCCATGCCTTTTTCGAGCCTGGCTAGAACCTTGAGAATCGTCATTCTGAACTCTATATCTGACATATTACCAATGTCTGTATTGATTAGGTCCCTAGCCTTTGGTACTGCCTCTTGTTCTTTTTTTTGTTGTGAATTTTTCTGCCTTGTCATTTTGTCCAGATAAGAGTATATGAAAGAGCAAGTAAAATACTAAAAGGGTGGCAACAACCCCAGGAAAATATGCTTTAGCCAAATCAGAAGAGATCCCAAATCATGAGGGGGGAGAAAGGGGATAAAAAGAGGTTCAGAAAGAAAAAAAAATACAATTAAAAAAAGAAAACCAATAAAGAAAAAATATAAAAAGGAAAAAATATATATATATGTTAGATAAACTAGTTAAAAAACGTTAAAAAAGAAAAGGGTAAAATTTAAAAAAATTTAGCAGAAGAAGAAAAAAAATTGAAAATGAAAAAAAAATTAAATTAACTGCAAGGCTAAAGAATCATGGGGAGAAAGCCATGAGTTCAGTGCTTTGCTTTCTCCTCCTCTGGAATTCTGCTGCTCTCCTTGGTATTGAAACTACACTCCTTGGTAGGTGAACTTGGTCCTGGCTGGGTTTCTTGTTGATCTTCTGGGGGAGGGGCCTGTTGTAGTGATTCTCAAGCGTCTTTGCCCCAGGCGGAGTTGCACCGCCCTTACCCGGGGCCGGTCTGAGTAATCGGCTCGGGTTTGCTTTCGGGAGCTTTTGTTCCCTGAGCGCTTTCCGTAGAGTTCCAGAGGACGGGAATGAAGATGGCGGCCTCCCAGTCTCCGGCCCAGAGGAGCCGAGAGCCTGGGGCCCCACTCCTCAGTGCGCCCTCAGAGAACAGCGCCCAATTACTCCCATCACCCTGGCCTCCAGCCGCGCTCCGAGCTGACCGAGCCTGCGACCGGTTCAAGGTAACCCCAAGATTAGAGCTTACTCCTATGCTCTGTCTCTGTAGCCGGTTTCCCTGTTCTAATTCCTGTGAGCTCTGGGACACTCAGACACCCCCGATCCTTCTGTGACCCTGCGGGACCTGAGGCCACGCTGACCCCGCCTGGGCTTCACCCCGGTTAAGCCTCTGGAGCGATGTCCCTCAGCGGAACAGACTTTTAAAAGTCCTGATTTTGTGCTCCGTTGCTCCGCCGCTTGCTGGGAGCCGGCCCCTCCCCCCGCGGTCTATCTTCCAGTCGCTTTGGATTCACTTCTCCGCCAGTCCTACCTTGCAGAAAGTGGTTGATTTTCTGTTTCTAGAGTTGCTGTTCTTCTTCTCTTCGATCTCCCGTTGGATTTGTAGGTGTTTGCAATCTTTAAATAAGCTATCTAGCTGATCTCCCGCTACCTGAATAGTCTCAGCCTGCTACTTCTCTGCCATCTTGACTCCTCCATATCTTGATTTTTTAACATAGTATATGTAGTGTATTTTTAATGTACTATAGACAATATTATCTATTCGAAAAGAATAGTCTTCATTTTTTCTTAGGAATCTCACACACATTTGTATCACACTTTGTATATTTTTCATCTTTATGGTCACCACTTAACTGCAGTTTATTTCTCACTTCCTGATGTCAAAGCACTAAAAATAAACTCAAAAGAGAGAGAGAAACTCAAATTCCTTTTTGTTTACTTTTTTTGTTCACCTTCCATAAAATGGAGCAAAAGCAATGTGTTTTTTTTTTTTCTCTAGCTAAAATATATTCACATGATTCAAATTCTGACATTTACAGAGATAGACCACTTGTCATGGTTTTACTGAAACAGTCACATCTATTTGCTTGAATTTGAATGTGTTTCTGGATGTGCAGCCTTGGAAAAAATTACATACAAAACAATTTTCAATTGCAATTTGATGATGGAGGTCACATATTTCACCTAATGAGTTTTGTGGCTCAGTGCTGTAGTTTGAGAGGCCTGGAAATGAGTTGTGCCAGTTGATGGTTGCATAAATGGATAAACAAGGCGGGATCAGTTCAGCAAAGCACCAAATCACCAGTGAAAGGATAATAAAAACAGCCTCAACCATACAGCTACTATTCAGCAGCTGCAAAAAGCACAAGACCTCAGGTTCACTCTCATTTAATATGGAGTAAAGTCGTTTTTTATGGTAAATATCCTTACCCTGCATCACAGGTAATAAAACATGAGCCCAATAAGCAAGCTCTACTTAGATAATCCTTTTAATGCTTATACTTTCCCAGGATGGAAGAATAAAATGCGTCTTGGATTAAACTGTTAAATATCTGCTGAAGCACATACATATGTAGCAGCAACAACAACAACAAAAAAATCTTAAATTTGGAGGCAATATTTATACTGAATAGTACACTAATTTTTGAAAATAAAAATTAGGTTAAACTAAAATAATGAAAGCCTTTGTTTAGCCAAATATGTTAAATTTTGGAACTCTCATGATTAATATCAACATCCAGAGGAAGGTAACTTAATTTATATTAATACCTGTTTTTGTTTGTTTGTTTGGTTTTGAAGATTTTATTTATTTATATATTTGACAGAGAGAGAGAGAGCACAAGCAGAGGGAGCAGTAGTGGGAGAGGGAGAAGCTCCCTGTTTAGCTTGGGACTCGACTCCAGAACCCCAGGATCACAACTGGAGCTGAAGGCAGACTCCCAACCGACTGAGCCACTCAGGTGCCCCAGGAAGGTACCTTTGGAACAACAGTGAGATGGGAAGATACAAAGTCTATTTCCACCTCTGCCACTACTTTGCATTTGTGAAAAGAAAAAGAAAGGGAGAATGCTTGGATCAATCAGGAGATCAAAGAAGAACTTAAGCAATTCATGGAAACCAATGAGAATGAAGACATTTTGGTCCAAAACCTATGGGACAGCAAAGGTGGTCCAAAGGGGGAAATAGATAGCCATCCAAGCCTCCCTCAAAAAAATTGAAAAATTCAGAATACACCAGCTGTCTCTACAACTTAAAGAACTGGAGAATCAACAACAAATTAAACCAACTCCACACATAAGAAGGGAAATAATCAAGATTAGAGCTGACATCAATGAGGTAGAAACTAGAGATACAGTAGAAGGTATCAATGAAACTAGAAGCTGGGTTTTTGAAAGAATCAATAAGATCGATAAACCATTGGCCACACTAATCCAAAAGAAAAGAGAGAAATCTCAAATTAATAAAATTATGAATGAAAAGGGAGAGATCACAACTAACACCAAGGAAGTAGAAACAATCAGCAGAAGTTATTATCAGCAGTTATATGCCAATAAGTTAAGCAACCTAGATGAAATGGATGAATTCCTCGAAAACTATAAACTCCCAAAATTGAACCAGGAAGAAATTGACAACCTGAATAGACCGATATCTAGTAACAAGATTGAAGCAGTGATCAAAACCTCCCAAAAAACAAGAGCCCAGGACCTGACGGATTCCCTGGAGAATTCTACCAAACTTTCAAAGAAGAAATAACACCTATTTTCCTAAAACTGTTTCAAAAAATTGAAGCAGAAGGAAAACTTCCAGACTCTTTTTATGAAGCCAGCATTACCCTGATCCCCAAACCAGGCAAAGCCCACACCAAAAAGGAGAATTTCAGACCAATATCACTGATGAATATGGATGCTAAGATTCTCAACCAGATCCTAGCAAACAGGATCCAACAGCACATTAAAAAGATTATCCACCATGACCAGGTGGGATTCATCTCTGGGTTACAAGGATGGCTCAATATTCGCAAATCAGTCAATGTGATAGGACAAATCAATAAAAGAAGAGAGAAGAACCACATGGTCCTCTCAATTGATGCAGAAAAAGCATTTGACAAAATCCAGCATCCGTTCCTGATTAAAATGCTTCAAAGTATAGGGATAGAGGGAACATTCCTGAACTTCATAAAATCTATCTATGAAAGACCCACAGCAAATATCATCCTCAATGGATAAAAGCTCACAGCCTTCCCTTTGAGATCAGGCACATGACAAGGATGCCCACTCTCACCACTCTTGTTCAACATAGTATAAGTCCTAGCAACAGCAATCAGACAACAAAGAGAAATAAAAGGTATCCAAATTGGCAATGAAGAAGTCAAACTCTCTCTCTTCGCAGATGACATGATTCTTTATATGGAAAACCCAAAAGACTCCACCCCCAAACTACTAGAACTCATACAGCAGTTCAGTAACATGGCAGGATACAAAGTCAATGTACAGAAATCAGTGGCTTTCTTATACACTAACAATGAAAATACAGAAAGGGAAATTAGAGAATTGATTCCATTTACTATAGCACCAAGAACCACAAGATACCTGGGAATAAACCTAACCAAAGAGGTAAAGGATCTGTACTCGAGGAACTACAGAACACTCATGAAAGAAATCAAAGAAGACACAAAAAGATAGAAGACCATTCCATGCTCTTGGATCAGAAGAATAAACATTGTTAAAATGTCTATACTGCCTAGAGCAATCTATACCTTCAATGCCATTCCGATCAAAATTCCACTGGTATTTTTCAAAGAGCTGGAGCAAATAATCCTAAAATTTTATGGAATCAGAAGAGACCCTGAATTGCTAAGGAAATGTTGAAAAACAAAAATAAAATTGGCAGCATCATGTTACCTGATTTCAAACTTTATAACAAAGCTGTGATCACCAAGACAACGTGGTACTGGCATAAAAACAGACACATAGATCAGTGGAACAGAGTAGAGAGCCCAGATATGGACCCTCAAATAATCTTCGACAAAGCAGGAAAAAATATACAGTGGAAAAAAGACAGTCTCTTCAATAAATAGTGCTGGGAAAATTGGACAGCTATATGTAGAAGAATGAAACTCAACCATTCCCTTACTCCGCACACAAAGATAAACTCAAAATGGATAAAAGACCTCACCATGAGACAGGAATCCATCAGAATCCTAGAGGAGAACATAGGCAGTAACCCCTTCGATATCAGCCACAGCAACTTCTTTCAAGATATGTCTCCAAAGGCAAAGGAAACAAAAGTGAAAATGAACTTTTGGGACTTCATGAAGATCAAAAGCTTCTGCACAGCAAAGGAAATAGTCAACAAAACAAAGAGGCAACCCACGGAATGGGAGAAGATATTTGCAAATGACAGTACAAACAAAAGGCTGATATCCAGGATCTATAAAGAACTCCTCAAACTTAACACACACAAAACAGATAATCATATCAAAAAATGGGCAGAAGATATGAACAGACACTTCTCCAATGAAGACATACAGGTGGCTATCAGACACATGAAAAAATGTTCATCATCACTAACCATCAGGGAGATTCAAATTAAAACCACATTGAGATACCACCTTACACCAGTTAGAATGGCCAAGATTCGCAAGACAGGAAACAATGTGTGTTGGAGAGGATGTGGAGAAAGGGGAACCCTCTTACACTGTTGGTGGAATCCAAGCTGGTGCAGCCACTTTGGAGAACAGTGTGGAGATTCCTCAAGAAATTAAAGATACAGCTCCCCTATGACCTTGCAATTGCACTACTGGGTATTTACCCCAAAGATACAGATGTAGTGAAAAGAAGGGCCATCTGTACCCCAGTGTTCATAGCAGCAATGGCCACAGTTGCCAAACTGTGGAAAGAAACAAGATGCCCTTCAACGGATGAATGGATAAGGAAGATGTGGTCCCTATACACTATGGAGTATTATGCCTCCATCAGAAAGGATGAATACCCAACTTTTGTAGCAACATGGATGGGACTGGAAGAGATTATGCTGAGTGAAATAAGTCAAGCAGAGAGAGTCAATTATATGGTTTCACTTATCTGTGGAGCATAAGAAATAATATGGAGGACATGGGGAGATGGAGAGGAGAAGGGAGTTGAGGGAAATTGGAAGAGAAGGTGAACCATGAGACACTATGGACTCTGAAAAACAACCTGAGGGTTTTGAAGGGACAGGGGGTGGGAGGTTGGGGGAGCCAGATGGTGGGTATTGGGGAGGACACGTATTGCATGGAGTACTGGGTGTGGTGCAAAAACAATGAATACTGTTACGCTGAAAAGAAATTAAAAAAAAAAAAAAAAGAAAGGAAATACCCTTCACTGAGGACTTAATCTGTGTCTGGTAGTCAGACCCTTTGTTTATACACTTCATTTAGTTCCCTCAATAAACCAGACATAGTATCTTGTCTTCATGTTAAGGCTGTCAGGCAGGAACGCAGGGCTTCCCAAAGCATGCACGCAGCTCCTAAGGGGCAAACACCAGAATTAACACTCAGATTCAATGCACTCTAAAATCTTCATGCTCTTCTCAATAGGTTAAGTCTCATTTCCTCTTTGAAGGATTCCTTTTCCCTATCATGTCAGTTTCAAACAGAAGTCCAGAGCTTCTCTTCAGGCCTTGAAAGTGCCCCCTAATTCCCCCTGGGGCTCTCTCTGTGCCATCAGGTTGCCACCAATATTTGATGACCTTAGTTACATTTAAATAATTGCTATTTGTAGTTTTCTTTTGACCCTAAATAAAAAAGCTTACCTCAGCATCTGCCTCTGAGTAGTCAGGTCAGTTGAAATAATCAGCGTAAAAGTGTTTCACAAATTTAAAGGTAGTAGACAAAATAAGGTCATGATTGTTTCAATTACAGGGCAACAAAAAACTTGCTTTCCAAACTTAAAGATACTTCAGAAAGGCTTGTAGCCATATCCTTTATTCAATGCCAAGAAAAACTGTTAAAAGACCATATTTATATGGTAAGAAACATGAGGTCATCTGCTGAATGTAAAGGTAAATACAAGTGAAAAATAAGAGGCTTAATGTTTCCAGCTGAAAATACAGAAAGAGACCTCTCCCCTCTTCAAGCATTTACTTTAGAAAATCTGTAACTGTGAGTTCTTTTCTCTGTAAAAGATGCAAATCTTTTAAAAGCTAAATAAGTCTTGGGATGCCTGGAAGGCTGAGTCTTTTAAGCGTCTGCCTTCAGCTCAGGTCGTGATCCTGGGGTCCTGCAAGTGAGTCCTGCCATCTGGCTCCTTGCTCAACAGGATGTCTAATTCTCCCTCTGCCTGTGACTCCCCCTGCTTGTGCTCTCTCTCTCTCTCTGACAAATAAATAAATAAAATCTTAAAAAACAAACAAACAAAAAAGCTAAATAAGCCTCTTCCAGCTTGATGACCCAGAAATATCTTTCTTAAGGACCTAAGAATCATCTTGAAATGTAATCATCAAGGAAGAGAGAGCTTCCTCCCCTCCTTTCTGTGGGAAGTAAGGCTGCTGAAGCTCAGCTCCTTGTTTTGAGTTCTAAAACTACCTCCCATCATAAAAGTGAGAGACTTTTTCTTTGGATAAAGCCAATTAGGTAACATAGAGGGTCACCCCACTTACACAGTGAATGTAGGATGAACTATGTATGTGACAAATGGTGCTGTCAAGTCCTCTTACTTGAAGACTAGTCATTGTTTATTTTGAGAACGCGGATATAACATCTGGTATCTGCTCGGCTCTACAAAAGGGTGGTGCTACTTTCCATCTTTGTAATCCCTTAGCTGATTGTCTATGATATGTGTCACATTTTTGTTTAATGTTTATCCAGTAATAAAATTATTTTCTTTCTCTTCTACCTTTATGGAGAGGTTTCCTAAATTGGGGAGGGGGGTGGGAGGAGATTTTTATTTTATTTTGTCTCTCCCAACAATAGAAAATTTGTCTTCAGAGAATCAGAAGTCCTTATAAACTTGAGTCTTGAGCGCAGTCAGAAATGAAACATACAAGGACAGTAAGCAATGAACATTACATCAGTGGACATGTGAAGAATGTATGTGACTGACTGGTAAGAAAAAGCTATAATGAATTATTCTTTTTAGTATTGAATAGTTGTGTTTTGTGCCCATTCAGAACACCAGTTAGTCTAATTTTTCTACAAAAGATTTGAATTGCATTAATGGATGTCTTGGGTAGGAGAATAAGTAAGAGTTACATATTTAAGTGCAAAACAGAATAGAAAAGTGACAGTATTCACCAATATTCATTCTCCTGAATCCCAGCTCATAGGATGCTCTTTTTAAAAAATAGGGAGGAGGGAAGGTTTTAAAGACTGCATACTATATTCTGTTTCATAGGTTCACAACAGCCCATTGGCATACTCAAAGCCTGAGATAGCTTGTAGCCAAGAAATTTGTCTCATTTTCTTTGATCTAATTTTCTCTAAATTTATTTGACCTTCAGAACACTTTATAAATACTTGTTAATATCACCAATAACGCTACCGTTCCACAGAACAAAGGTTGAGACCATGAGGAATCACTGAGGGTTTTTTGTTTTTTTTTTTAATACTGAAACTGACTACACTAGTGGAACATATTTTGGGAAGTGCTGATTTAAGGCCAGCACTGAAAATTCAGATTTCGCATTCCCATTTATTATTTGAGCAGAGAAAAAAGACACGCATTTGATCAATCATGAAGTGATGCAATAAAGCAATTTGCTCCAGAGTTTAGCATATGGCAACAGCTGCAATTTAAGGTTTTCGGTTAATGAGGATTAACAAACACAGCTGGAAAACTCTATTAATCATTCAGAAAGAGTAATCTGTAGAAGTAGCTTTAAAAGGCCTTACTTGAGTTTTCGGATTGTGCCTACTCTAATGGATTTCATATTAATCCTTGTGGAATAAAATTGACATAATCCTCTTCTACAATTAAATGAATTATTTTTAATCAGATCTACTGTTGTGCAAGCATTTTACCAAGCTAAGTAGTTGGGAAAAAAAAAAATCCTTTTGTGCTGAGGTAGTTGTTTCCCTAGAAGTTTAGTCTTCAGAATAAGAAATGAAATGATCTACCCCTATATGGAACCTGAGGACTCAAACTACTGATCCACAAGCACCTACAATGACAAAACTTTGCTGCTTCACTGTCTTCATTAGCATTACTCTAGTTTTCCTGGAGTTTCTTGCACAACTAAAGGGTGGATTGCTTACACAAGAACTTCCTGAAAGATTCATCCAGTCTTCAATGGAGAATATCAACAGTCACACCTTAAGTCCTTGTTTTGATCTTTCTTACAATCCTGGACTGATGTGTCATGATGTATCATTAGATCAATTTTAATGTAGCCCTCTGCTTTGAAATATTCAACTTAAGTAAATCCTCCAAATTCTAAATTAATTTTGACATTACTTTTTGTTGTGGGTTACAATGTGGGTCCCCTAGCACCCAAATTCATATGTTGAGGTTATAACCTCTACTACCTTGGAATTTAACTGTATGTGGAAATAAGATGTTTACAAAGGTAGTTGAGTTAAAATGAGGTCATTATGGCAGGCTCTCCTCCAAGATGATGGGTACCCTTATTAAAGGAGGAAATTTAGAAACAGAGACACACAAGGAGAATGCCATGTGAACAAGAAAACAGACATCAGGACCATATGTCTACAACCAAGGAACTCCAAAGATCTCCAGCAAACCACCAGAAACTACCAGAGAGGAATGGAACAGATTCTTCTTCATAGCCCTCAGAAGGAACCAACCTTGCAGACCCCTCGATCTCGGACTTCTGACTTCTAGAACTGTGAGACAATACATTTCTGTTGTTTAAGCTTCCCAGTTTGTTGTACTTTGTTACCCTAGGAAACTAATATACTTTCCTTTCTTCAAAATACTTCCAGTGCTTGGTAGTGCCAGTGTTCTTTCTAGCAGCCAGCAATAAATTTAGTCTTTTCTTATCAACAGGTTGTATTAGTTATATTTGAGGTGCTAGCATTCAGCAATAACCAGTCACAGTTGCCACTCCTGGTTCTCTTAGACTGAGGCTTCCCCAAATCCAGGAACTTTTGACTTAGATGTTATGAATTTTATTATTATAATTTTTTTCTTCCACTTTATCCCTGGTCTTCCTGCAGCCCACACTCAACCCCAAAACTAGAGTCTATGCAGTCCTCTCCTCTCCACTCTACCCACCCACTCTGGAATTCTTCCTGCTCATTTACACACAACCTTCTCCCTCACACATAGTGCTCCTGAAGGACCCCATTTACATACAACCTTCTCTCTCACACACAGTGCCCAATGCTGCCCTCTGCTCTTAGCCCTTACAGCATATGTGACCACCATCCCTTCCAAGCTTGACAGCACTCTCCTACTACACACACCAAATGGTAACTATATAAGATGATGGATGTGTTAACTAACCTTATCGTGGTGATTATTTCACAATATGTATATTTCACATTGTATGTATGTACAGTAGGTATATATATCAAATCTTCATGTTGTATATCTTAAACTTACACAATGTTATGTGTTAATTAGACCTCAATAAAGATGGGGAAAGAACTGGCCCACCAGGGCCTCAACCTCTACAAGTGAAGCCACCAGTCACAAAGCAGAACATGAGGGGGTGGGCCCGGCACAGAAATGCCGCTGAGGACTTTGGAGGGTACCGGGCATTGGTTTGGATGGGTGAGGCCCAGGCAACTGGGCCTGTGGAAAGGGGGCCACATTAGAAGAACAAGTGGGTAATACACGTGAACTGGGATGAATGTATAGTCAATAAAATTAGTCTGCAAAATACTGCTGCTGCTCCTCTTCCCAGTCCCAGAAGATGGACTGACTCTAATATAATTTACTTAATACTCAGTGTAGTTTTGTTGCAGAGAGGCTTACCAGGAGTGCAACTTGAGCACTTATAATTTTACATCAGGAGAACCAAGGATGGCTCCTTGAGATTCTTTTTTCCTTGAGTTGCAGAGTTGTACATTTTAAAATGAAAGACTTGGTGATTTCATTTAAAAGACTAAAATTATATGCAAATAAAAAAGATTCTGAGAAAATATTGTGTAAAACAGTGTCTTCACAAGCATACTTTAGAGGAACATGATGAAGGTCTACTCCGGGAGGTTTAAGAAAAATGTTTTCATATTCTATGACAATTTTTTCTGTAATAGGAGCCCACACAGTGTTAGTGTAAAATAGTAATTTTTAATAGATTACTTTCTTAGGTAATAAGTTTTGGTTTCTCCATTTTTCTCAGCATTTCAGCACACGGAATACTTTAGGTTTATATCATAGGGAGCTTTTAAGGTTATTTAAAAAACTTGTTTAACAATTTTTAATGTGACTAAATAATATCTCTCGATGATACAAAATTCCCTGAAGATTTCATAATGTGAAAGCCCATAGTAGGTTCGAAACCAGAGTAGTCTGGTTTTAGGAGGAGCCCAAGTCAAGGGATGAAGGGGTAAAACTTTGCAGATGAGGTTCAACATTACTCTAACCTGGCCTGTATATCCAGCTTAAGCTTCTTCAAAATATGGCCTTATCATCTTTCCCCAAATCCCTAGGTTTGTTTCTTGCTTTAAACAAGATTAAGAATAGAGTAAGGAGACTGAGATATTCTAGATTAATGTAATTAGAAAGGTGAAAAGTCTACTAGCATGGTAAAATGGAAATTACCTTTACCTGTTAAATTTTTCTCACATTTTGGTATTTTAGAACCTAAAATGCACAAGTGAATGCTTGTCAAGAAAAAAAGTGACAACATGTGCTTCACACCCAAACACTTGGATATATAATAAATATTTTGTGAAAAAGAATGCCAGGCATATAATAGAACCTTGATGAATGAAAACAGTATGCATGTTGGTTTATCCTAACATGTAGAAAGCATATATGAATGAATTCTACCCTTTCTTAGCATTTATATATATATATCTGAATACAACCTTGGGAAAATTCTAATGGAACCTACACTTTAATAAAATGATCAATTTTGGATCATTCTCCTAAACACGCTCTTCTAAATCCAGCAGTTACAACATCACATTATTAGCAATGAGATTTTTTCTTAATTTGTATTTGTTGACACTATAATAATCACCCAGTGAGGACAGAATTACTGATCCTTAATTAAAAAGAAAAGAAATCAGATTTGACAATTTTCAAATTCAGCTTATTAAAAACTTGAATGGAAACATGGACTTGGTGAAATCTAGAAATTAAAATCCCTAGCCAATTTTCAAACAGCTTATTCCATCTCTTCAAGGAAGCTGGGAAAAACACTAAACTTTGTTATTGAATCTAAAGACTATTATACAGTATGTGTATGGTGACATGAACTGCTCTTACATCAAATTTTATTGAAGACAAATGCAGCCTAATTCAGGAGAATATTAAATTAGTATGACTACATGCTTTATTCAGGTCACTCAGAAGACTGAATTTATCTGTTTAGTTAGAAGGTCAACTGGAAGTTAATTAATTAGGAGTGTAATGGGTTGCATTGTAGGCTTCTGTTTAAAAAGTAGTAAAAAAAAGATCCATAAAACAGACATAAACAGGTAAGTGCATGTACAAGGCTAGGATTGATTAAATATAAACTCTAATGAAAGGTGGAAACACACATTTTCTGAGAGAGTTCTATCCCGTGTAGTAGGTAAGGAGCTTAAGCTGGGACATTACTTCTGGGGTAAAATAAATCAACGACCGGTGTCTGAAAGAACTATAGTTGTGAATTTGATCTTTAGTTCTTTCCCATTCAAATAGTAGCTGATAGCAAGCTATCCATGACCTTACAAGAGGACAAAAGGATATGGAAATAAATCAAAACATTTATGGACCTTAAGTGGTCATAAGCAAGACAGACTTCTGACATTTAACTCCTTCAGAGTCTTAGCAACTGTCTCAACAGATGAACCTGCAAAAGGTTTTGCATTTCCTGATTTTGATAAATTGACTACTGTAAATTTTGACAAATTTGATTTGAGATGAGTTTTTTTTTCTTTTCTTTTTTTCCTATTTATTTATTTTAAGATTTTATTTACCTATTTGACATACAGAGATCACAAGTAAGCAGAGAGAGAGAAAGAGGAGGAAGCAGGCTCCCTGCTGAACAGAGTGGCGGTGGGGGGTTGGGGGCATGCAGAGCTCAATCCCAGGACCCTAGGATCATGACCTGGGCCAAAGGCAGAGGCTTTAACCCACTGAGCCACCCAGGCGCCCCTGAGATGAGAGTTTTAAAATTATTCTTCTTAAAATAATTTTCTGCCTCTAATATCAACAATTATAAATGTGTATCACAAGCTAAAACAGCTGTTTATCATAGGTAGTTTCATCCCAAATTAAATTATCTAAAGAATGAAGCTTGAACAATAAGGCTTAGGGAACCAATTTAATAATAATCAGCTGTTCAAATTTGGATATCTCATTGTTTTGTTGCTTATTTTTTTTTATTAAATATATTACTCTTTTCCTTCTATTTTTTTTAAGATTTTATTTATTTATTTGTCAGAGAGAGAGAGCAAGAGAGCAAGCACAAGCAGGAAGAACAACAAGCAGAGGCAAAGCAGGTTCCCTGATGAGCAAGGAGCCCAATGTGGGACTCAGTCCCAGGACCCTGGGATCATGACCTGAGCCGAAGGCAGACGTTTAACTGACTGAGTCACCCAGGAGTCCCCTTTTCCTTCTTTTTAATACAAAAAGAAATTAGTGAAAAGGAGTGGGCTTAGAAATGATACAAATCTACCAAGAAATTTAATATTTGAAATGGGGGGGCACCTGGGTGGCTCAGTGGGTTAAAGCCTCTGCCTTCATCTCAGGTCATGATCCCAAGGTCCTGGGATCGAGCCCCGAGTTGGGCTCTCTGCTCAGCAGGGAGCCTGCTTCCTCCTCTCTCTCTGCCTGCCTCTCTGCCTCTTTGTGATCTCTGTCTGTCAAGTAAATAAATGAAAACTTTAAGAAAAATAAATAGGGGTTAATTTCACATTCAGAAAGGAAATTCAAAGGATTTTTCTTAAAATTGAAACCTACAGCATAGGCTTTAGAATAAAATTGAAATAGATTTGCATCCTTTTCCACTACTTAATCATTGGAAAATTATGCAATTTATTTATTTTCAATGAATCTCATTTGTAAAATGAGATGCTTATAACTTATTTCATTGTTGGGTGGTTAATATGGAGAAATTATTTAATATCATCTTTCTAAAGCTAGTCCATACCATATGCGGTAGCTATTATGTTTCTGTGTTTAATAGAGGGAAAGCTTTAGGTATTTTTAAAACAACTAAACTCCAAAAAACTAAAAAAAAAAAAAAAAGCCAAAGATGGAGGAATATTGCATACCTCACATCAGAAAATTAATTAGAGCCCTCTTATGTGAGTTCTATGGTTATGTGTGCTAACAACATTTTATAAAATATTAATATGTATCTCCAAAAGAAATTCCCCATGTTTAAAAAATATCTGTTTATTTAAGAGAGAGAGAGAGAGAGCATGAGAGTGCAAGTGCAGGCAGGGAGGGGCAGAGAGAGAGTCTCAAGGAGACTTCCCTTTGAGTGCAGGGCCCCGTGCAGGGTTCAATCTTATGACCCTAAGATCATGATTCTGAGATCATTCCTGAGCTAAAAACCAAGAGTCAAATGCTCAATTGACTGAGCGACCCAGGTGCCCCAGAAACTTCCCATTTTAAAAATAAATTTTAGCAATGGACATGTTAGAATAACAAGAAAAACAGTTTAAGAAAACTTAATTTAGAATACTTGGAATTCTATTTGTCAAATATTAAAAACATATTCAATCATTTTAATACATATTATACAACTAATTATATAACATAATTATATATATAACATAATTATACATTACATAATTATATAACTATAATAATTACATAATTATATAACTACTGCATCATTGTATCAGTCAGACTCTTGGAAGGAAAGGAATGGTGGATTAAAAAAAGGTACATGAAGATATTTTAATAAGTAGAGTTTTTACAAAGACATGAGGAAGATTTAAAGGAATCAGTTAGGGAAAATAGCATACCCCACAGTTAGCAATAGCAAAGAGCTGTTATCACATATAGGCTTAAAGATATACGGAGAGGGAGTAGAAATGGGAGCATACTGTTATGAAAAGAGCTCCCCAAAAGGACTTCAGTGAAAGAACACTACCAACAGGGAAAGAGCCTCAAGGACCCAGACTTTTATTTTTTCAAATCCAGTCTTTTGCGGTACGTGCCATTAGCTGAATTCAACTAGAAGCCTGAAGGCAAGAGATTCCCTTAATGCTGTCCATATTAGTCAATGTTGTAGGTACTAGGCAAAGTGAACAAAGGTAAAAGGTAGATCTAGAAAATCATCAACTATATTCACTGTAATTGTAATATTTCTGTTTTATAGATTTAAAGTTTCTATTGATGGTGGGACATGACATAATGACATGTCATTGGAGAGATAGAAGGCAGAATGTTTTGTTATACCTCCAAATGAAAAAAGGGTACCAGGCAGGAACACACAGGGGGTTGTACTCTGGAACAGAGTAACAGAGAACTGGAGCTGTAGGGGGTACTTGATGTATGACAAGAGGAATGGGGTTGGCTAAACTTCTTGGACTCCCTGTGGATTGGCCAAGTGAGTAACTTCATGGGCTCCCAGGGATAGCAGGTATCTCTGATTGTCTGTTAGCTTTAAAACAATATTTTTAAATGATTTAATTATTTAAATCCCAATTTATTATATAAAAATTGGTTGAGATAACTGAAATGCAATGAAACAGATCATGAATAAGAATTTTTTCTGGGGGCACCCTGGTGGCTCAGTCAGTTAAGCGGCTGCCTTCAGTTGGGGTCATGATCCCAGGGTGCCAAGATCAAGCCCCACATCGGGCTCCCTGCTCAGCAGAGAGCCTGCTTCTCCCTCTCCCTTTGCCTACTGGTCTGCCTACTTATGCTCTCTCTCTATCTCTCTGTCAAATAAATAAATAAAATCTTAAAAAAAAGATTTGCACTTCCAAAAAAATTATTAAAAAAAAGGAATTTTTCTGAGTGTATATAAATTTACATTTGTGTTTTAGAAGAACTTGAATCATACTACAGAATCACTTCACAAACTTTTTCATTTATAAATCTGAACATCTTTATGTAACATTAGGTATACTTCCCCAGAAATCTTTAATGGCCATGCACATTACTTTGTATGACTGTTCCCTAATTTATCTGGTTAACCTATTATTGGACATTTAGGTTATTTTATTTGTTTCTTCCTTTTTTATTTTTAAAATATGATCCCATGGTGATGCTCTTTGTATGTGAATATGTTTGAATATCTGTGATTGCTTTTTTAGGATAGATCTCTATAAGTTATCATTTTTAGATTCTTTATTCATTTTAGTAAAACTGTATTTCCATCTGCTATCATTTTTCTTTCTGCCTAAAAGATTTTCCTTAACATTTCTTATAATGAAGATTTGTTAGTGATTGTCTTAATTTTTGTATGTCTGAAAAAATCTTTACTTTCATTTTTTGAAAGATATTTGAGTGTAGTATTCTAAATTGACAGGATTTTTTTCTTTAGTTCTTTAGAATGTTGCTCCACTGTCTTCTTGCTGGCATAATTTCTGATGAGAAATCTGCTTTCATCCTTATCTTTATTTCTCTGTAGGTAACATACTGTTTTTCTCTGGCTGTCTTTAATATTTTCTCTTTACACTATGTTTGTGTAACTTACAGTGGGTCCTGATGAAGTTTTCTTCATGTTTTGGCCTTGTTTTTATTATCGACTAGACGGAACAAGAGCAGTATTTAATCTAGGAATAATTATTCCCCCTCTTTGGAGACAAGACCTTCCTAAATAATCTACTCAATGCTCCATGAATTAGAAGGATTCCAAACTGACTGGTGACACCATTTCCAGCTCTATGTGAGTGCTGAGAATTGAATATCCTCCCGTCCTCTGATGTCCTCTTCCCCAGCCATGGCTGGTTTCGTCATGTACAGGCACTTATCAGTACTATGCCGATTACTCAAGGAGAGGAGAATCTGCACAGAGCTATACTTCATTCTCTGCGCAGTTCTCTCTTTTCCCATACTCTGTTCCACAAATTCTAGCCTCCTTGATGTCCATGAATTCTCAACTCTGCCTTAACTCAGAGAGTCTTACATATTCCACCTGGCTTCATTCTCTCTGGGACTCAGCCCAGAGACTCTCTCAAGACAGCAAGCTGGCACAAGTACTGGACTCACCTTATTTGTTTCTGTCTCTCTGGGACACTATCCTCCTTTGACTGATGTCTCTGATGGTGAGTATCATCATTTCATATAATTTGTATAATTTTTTCAGTAATTTCAGACAGAAGGATAAATCCAGTCACTGCTACTCCATATTTCAAGAGGCTAAATTCTCTGATAGATCTTTTTTTTTTAAACTATGATTTTTGTCACTTGTCTAATGTCTTCCATTGTTACAGTGGGAGCCATTGTGTTTTATGCCATACTCATTCCAACTTCAAAGGAAGTAGGACATCTTTCTTGTTTCCTTATTTTTCCTGTCCTACTTTCCCATTAATTCTCAACTCTTTGTCCCCCTCTTTTTTTGCTCTTTCTAATTCACCTGGTGATAAGAAACAAAAGAAGCACAAAAATCACTATTTTAAAGTTGATAGCAGCTAACAACATTACATGAGTAGTTAACCATTAGGGTTTAATTATGAAAATTTATACATAGATGGACACCTTAATATTTGCAGTCTAATTTTAAAAATTCACCTACAGAAATGAATATTTCACACACACACAGACACACACACACACACCTGCATACATATATAATATTATTGTGCTATATAGTAATAACCCTGAAATGGAAAGGCTTTTATTTGGTCAAACAGTTTTTTCATTTGTTATCCATATTTTTTAATATAGCTTAAGAGTGTTATTGTGGACAATTTCCAGTACTACCACCATGTATTTCCCATTGTAGACATTATACATACATACTTTTCCTTGTCTAAACACCAGACTTTCCTATAACTACTCTTTTGCAACTTGGCCTGAAGCGTTCCTTTTCCTATATGAGTCATCTCTGATTATCTTCAACTGTGCATGAAACAAATTAAATAAGGTAATCTATTTAACATCATGTACATCTTGGGAAAATTTTAAGTATTTTTTATTACATCCCTGATAAACACTTACGTTCTATATTTTTAAATAAACAGTTTTGATATTTGATATTTCTCTTTAAAAACTTAATCAAGGGGCACCTGGGTAGCTCACTCAGTTAAGCAGCTGACTCTTGCTTTAAGCTCAGGTCATGATTTAAGAGTCCTGGTATTGAACCCCATCGCTAGGCTCCCAACTCAGTGCTTTTCTATCTCTCTTTCTCTCTCTCTCCCTCTCCTTTGTCCTTCCTCCCACTCACACACATACATACTCTCTCTCTCTAAAATAAGTAATTCTTTTTTAAAAAAGGGAAAAAATTAAAAACTTAATCAATGTTAGCAATAATTTCTTTTACATGCAGCTGGACCCTGGGTTAACTAATTTTATATGTTTTAGCCTTGAAAGGAAAAAAAAAATTTCTCATTCCATATAATGAAGTAATCCTCCTTTATCTCACATTATATAGAGAAAGAATGACTTATTTTGAACTTGACACTGTCATATGGTATTATTCTATTTCAGTTATATATACTCCTCTAGAGTGTTCACATCTCGAGTACGCTCTCTGAAATTTCCTTTTACTGGAATGCCAACTGTATTCTTTGCTCTCTCTGTATATTTGATCACTTGTATTATTTTCATCGTTACATTATTTTCATTGACAAGGCTGATAAGGCATTCTGTGCCACTTGCTAAATACTAAAGTATGCATACATCATTGTCTTCTAACAAAGTAAAGCATCAACCCCTTCCCACAAAAAAAAAAAAAAAAACACAAAGCGAGCTTCAAACAAAGCTAATATATTTTATCAAATGGTACATATTCTTTTCAACACCTTCCCCCTTCCATTAAACTGGGATGAGGTATTATGAAAACAACTTTGATTGATTTAAGTATGAAAAATGGCCTTGCTAGGGCTCAAGAGTGAGATTTTTGTAGCACACTTGATTGCTCTCAACTTTACACAGTGAGTAGTAATGCTGCTAGATGGGAAGAGGAGAGTTTTATAGAATCAAAGCACATTTTCTCACAGCCATTCAAATTTGATTCTGCTGGTAAAAACCCTTCCTGTTAGTTTTCCAGTTTTCTTACTAATCAGTTCAGTAACCTAGAGTTTAGAAGATCTCAGTCTGGGACGCCTGGGTGGCTCAGTTGGTTAAGCCGCTGCCTTCGGCTCAGGTCATGATCCCAGCATCCTGGGATCGAGTCCCACATCAGGCTCCTTGTTCTGTGGGGAGCCTGCTTCTCCCTCTGCCTCTGCCTGCCACTCTGTCTGCCTGTGCTCTCTCTCTCTCTCTCTGACAAATAAATAAATAAAATCTTTAAAAAAAAAAAAAAAGAAGATCTCAGTCTTACCATCAGCAGGGAGCTGAAGAATCAGTATTGAGGAGGGGAAAATAAGATCACTTTTAATGCTCTGAAAATAGGGTTCTCACTGTGACGTTTCCTCCAACTTCAGGCATAGTCTGGAATGAGGCTGAAGGAACAGCGTACCTGGGTTAGGAGGGGGTCGTGATTTATATATACAGCTATTATATACACACACACACACACACACGCACACAGAATTATTTTTTCAAGGAAAGAATTTCTTTTTTAAAAAATGTTAATTTTATGTTGTCACAACCAAAACACTAGATTTAGTAATTACTGTGATTGACAGTTGAGGTAATTCTAAAGCACACTTTCAAGATTTAAGCTAAGTGTTTTACCTAAGCTCTAAGATTTATTAATTTCAACTCCAAGCAGATGATGGTTATTTGTAGTTAATGATTAGCTTGCAATTCTGAGAACAATATTCTTTTGACAGTACTTCTTCACTTATAATTGCCTTTCTCAGAAACATCAAGAAATAATTACTTTAAAAAGATATATTCCTGGGTCCCACTCCACAAGCTGGGGGATTGGTAATACAGGAAGACTAAAAAATACAAGCTTTTTAAAAGTACCACAAATTAATCCTACTCTAAATTTTGAGAATTAGTTGCTGAGATTTCAACACAAATAATAATTATGTAGGGGAAATTTAACTTTTACATCATTTTTAAAGATTTTATTTATTTTATTTGACAGATAGAGATCACAAGGAGGCAGAGAGGCAGGCAGAGAGAGAGGGAGGAGGAAGCAGGCTCCCTGCTGAGCAGAGAGCCCAATGCGAGGCTTGATCCCGGACCCTGGGATCATGACCTGAGCCGAAGGCAGAGGCTTTAACCCACTGAGCCACCCAGGCGCCCCTACATCATTTTTAAAACCAGAAAATAAGGAATGTTTCATAAGAAATTAGTAACAGTCGATTCAACACTAACATTTGCTCAGCTTAGATAAAGACACAATTATTATTTCCAGTTTTGAAATCTACTTTCAGAAAGTAGCTTATTGCTCTCTAAAGTTCAACCATCAGCATTGAATATATTCACCAACAGAGATTTGTTTCGCTAACCTATCCTTAATTAGCTGGACTAATTTAGCTGTTCCTCAAATTTGTCTATCTCACTGATTTCCTCCTAGAAACCATCACTGTCAACCTGAGAGTCTCTCTGTAACCTTAAGCAAACTCACTCACTTTGGCTTGAATAAAGAGTCTCTTAAAAGGCTATGAATACATATTTTCCCACCAAGATAAACAGCTTCATAATTTTTAGTAGCACAGATTTTCACTTAAAAAATTACATAAATTAGTTCTATTAAGCATAAATCACTTAGGAGTTTAGAGTAATTTTTAAAACTGACCTCGTTGGATTTTCATTATATTCATGTGAAAGCCTCTCTCAATTTACAATAAGTTGCTTCTCAACAAACTTTTCAAAAATGGGCTCTGCCTGGATCTCTATCACAAGCAAAAGTAACTGTAGGCAATCTGCTGAAGCTGGTTCACTTTGTGCGCTGTCATATTGAGGACAAAAGAATTTGACGTTGTAGTAGACTTTCTGATATACCTTCTCCCTCGATATGACCTCCTCAGGTCCAAGGCACTCAGTCCCCAGCCTCTGGGGGTATTAACTGATGAGGGCTCATAGCTAAGTCCCTCCTCAGAAATTATTCTTGCCTTATCCAAGCTTATGCCCTTTCCCAAGGGTAGCTCCCATTCAATGTCGGGTAATGTAGTGTGCAAAATCTCCACCCCTTTTCCTCAACCAGAGACAAATCTAAAGGATCATTACTGCCTATGGTATTTGTTAAGACCATATGGGCAGTGCGCTCCAATTTAATTTCTTTGTTTTTGGTCCCACACTCTGTTGTCACTCACACACAGGTATTGTTTCTGAGAGCACTTGCCAATAAACCTGCTACACATGAATCATCATCCTTTTTCTTGGACACCTGCCCTAAAACACATCTCATCATGTCTTTGAAATTTTCAAAAATATTTTGCCTTTGAATGGTGGATAATTTTATTTTTAAAAATTTATTTATTTATTTAATTTTTAAAAAAAAGATTTTATTTATTTATTTATTTGACAGAGAGAGAAATCACAAGTAGCAGAGAGGCAGGCAGAGAGAGAGGGGGGAAGCAGGCTCCCTGCTGAGAAAGAGGGCCCTCCCCAGAGAGCCCAATGCGGGGCTGAGATCATGACCTGAGCTGAAGGCAGAGGCTTAACCCACTGAGCCACCTAGGCGCCCTGAATGGTGGATAATTTTAAATACCAAAATGTCATGTGTATATTTGAACATGGATCATAGACTTAAATTTAAAATCTAAAGTTCTAAAACTTTTAGAAGAAAATCTCTGTGATCATGAGTTAGGTAAATACTTCTAGGTACAACACCACTAAAGTACAATCCCTAAAAGAATAAATTAATAAATAGGGCTTCATCAAATTTTAAAACTTCTTTTCTTCAAAAGACACTGTAGAAAATTAAACAAACATCAGACTGGAAGATAATTTTTTGCAAAATATCTATCTGAGTATACATATTTAGATTATACACAAAAATTCTGAAACTCAGCAATAAGAAAACAAAGGACACAATTTAAAAATGGGCAGAAGATTTTAACAGACATTTCATGGAAGACATACAGAGGGCAAATAAGCACATAAAAATGTTGAACTTCATTAGCACTGGGGAAATAAAACTCCCATGAGATATTGTTGCACCTTTACTAAAATGGCTAAACTTGAGGAATGAGTGACCATACCAAGTGTTGGTGAGAATTTGGAGGAACTAGAACTTGAATACCCTTCCAGATGGAAATAAAAAAACTACAAACACTTTGGAAAACAGTTTGCCAGCTTCTTAAAAAGTTAAACAGGGGCACCTGGGTGGCTCAGTGGATTAAGCCGCTGCCTTCAGCTCAGGTCATGATCTCAGGGTCCTGGGATCGAGTACCGCATCGGGCTCTCTGCTCACCAGGGTGCCTGCTTCCCTCTCTCTCTCTCTCTGCCTGCCTCTCTGTCTACTTGTGATCTCTCTCTGTCAAATAAATAAAATAAAAAAATCTTTAAAAAAAAAAAAAGTTAAACATACACCTACCATACAATCTAGCCATTTCGCTCTATGTACCTATGTAAGAAACAGGAAAAATATGTTTGTATAAACACTTACATGGGTACTCATAGCAGTTTTATTTCTTATAGCCAAAAGCTGGAAATAACCCATATATCAATGACCAGATAAAAAGTTAAACAAATTTTGGTATACCCATAAAATGTGATACTACTCAGTCAGTATTAAAAGAAATTAGCTATTGATATACATAATGACATGAAACAATATTAAATTAATTATTTAAATGAAAGAAGGAAATCTATATACACATATACATATAGTATGATTCAATTTACATAAAACTTTAGAAATGAAAACAAATTTATAGTGATAGAAAACAGATTTGGTTTTGGTTGACTGTTGGGAAGCAGCAAGGGTAGAGGAATTACAAAGGGAAACAGGAAATCTTTGCAGAGATATTTATCTGGTGTTTTTGCTTGTTTGTTTCCCATCTTTTTTGAGATATAATTGACAAATAAAAATTATATATATTTTCAGTGTACAGCTTGATGTTTTGATATCCATGTGCATTGTGAAATAGTCACCACAATCAAGATAATTAGTATATCCATCACTTCACATAGTTAACATTTTCTTTCAATGTGTTTGTGTGAGGTAAGAATACTTAAGATGTACCCTCTTGGCAAATCTCAAGTACATTGGTCTCAAATATATTGCTAACTATAGTCACATTCTTTATATTAGATCTCCAAAACTTACTCATCTCTCATAGCTAACGCCTTGTACCCTTTACCCAACATCTTCCCATTTTCCTTTCCTCACACCATATATTGTTAGGGTTTTTGTTGTTGTTGATATGGTGATGGTTTCATGGGTATATAAGTATGTCAAAACCTATAAAATGATGCACTTCAATGTACAGCTTGTTGTATGCCAATTTCCCCTCATTGAAGCTGCTTTTCTTTTAAAGGTCATGTTTAGCCCTACTGTCTGCTTCATGAGATGTATATAGCAAGAGCTGAAAAACCATGAAGGAAAACTCCTGCAGATTTATACTATGTACTATTATGCTGGAAGAAGCTGAATTATGCAATTTGGGGAGAGAGATTTCACAAAATAATAGAAGACCGTAAAATGAACAGTATGCGGTAGGCAAAAAAAAAAAAAAAAAAAAAAAAAAACCAGCTTAATAACTGCTATATGAAAAATGATGAAAATTCTTAAGCCTGGAAAAATATTGGCAGATAAAATAAGCTATTAAATGAAAATACTCCTGCAAAAGGTGATTTGAATTCTTAGATAAAGGATTATCAAAACTAGCAACACATGAATTCAGAGTCTCTCATGTGAAAGAAATTGGATGCCAAATTACCTGTCTGAAAAATCACAGAAGTAATAAAAGGTAGATAGAATCTTTAATTCTTTTTCTCAGAACAAGCTAAGTGGAGTAAGTGAAGATAGTGGACTTAGCTTGAAAGCTGGATTCTGGCTGCTGTATAAACATAAGTCAGTTGGCATCTCTCTAAATCACAGTTTTCCCATCTACTAAAAAAAAACCCTCAAGGGTTTTTTGTGAGCATATGCCTTTATGTATATGAAGGTTCTATTTCACAGCAGGCACAAAACAAATACAGTTGAAATGATTCTAGTGTGCCGTTTTACCCTGGAAAGTCAATATGTGGTATTATTTTTATATTATGTTTATTTTTTTCTGACTATATGTATTATTCAAGATAATTAATGCTGGGCTACACCACGGTAGCTTAAAATAATATTTTTTTATTTTTTTCAGTCATATGCAAAGACTTTGAGGGATCCAGGATCTTTCCATCTTGTGATAATTCTGACACATGCCATCCAGGGCTCTCCTGCAGGGGGAAAAAAGAAAAAAAAAAAAAAAAGGAAGAAGAGAAGGTAAAGGTTGAGGACTACATTTGCATGCCCAGCTTGAAAGTAATTCACCTTAGTTTCTCTCAGATTTCATTGGCTAGAATTAGTCATGTGGTCTGAGTAACTGAATTGACTAGGAAGTGATTTTCTCTCTGTGTTCAAGGAGAGAACCAGATATAGCTGAGCACTAATAGCCTCTGTCACAGTATGCCGTTGGGTTTATTTTTAGATGCCCAGAATGCACTTTAATTACTTAAGACGGTGCTTCTTGGCATGAATCAAAATGTACATGCTTTTATCCTCTAGCACTTGAGTTTGTTTGTTTGTTTGTTTGTTTTTTAAAGATTTTATTCATTTATTTGACAGAGATCACAAGTAGGCAGAGGGGCAGGCAGAGAGAGAGGGGGAAGCAGGCTCCCCGCTGAGCAGAGAGCCCGATGCGGGGCTCGATCCCAGGACTCTGGGATCATGACCTGAGCTGAAGGCAGTGGCTTTAACCCACTGAGCCACCCAAGCACCCCTTGAGTTTGTTTTTTGATTAAAATATGAATTTAAGATAATCTATTTCTTGGCTATTATCAGAAATGCGTGAAATAACAAATGTTGGTGAGATGTAGAGAAAAAGGAATCCTTGTATTCTATTGGTGGGAATGTAAATTGGTGCAGCCTGTATGGAAACCAGTGTGGAGGGTCCTCAAAAAATTAAAAATAGCACTACCATATGATCCAGTAATTCCATTTCTGGGTATTTACCTGAAGAAAACAAAAACCTACTCAAAAATATATCATCCTGATGTTCATTTCAGCATTATCAATAGCTAAGATATGGAAATAATCTAAATGTCTGCTGATGGATAAATGGATTAAGAAAATATGCTGTATATATGTACAATAGAATACAACTAAGCCATAAAAAAGAATGAAATCTTGCCATATATAACCACATGGATGGACCTTAAGGACATTATGCTAAGTGCAATAAGTCAGGTAGAGAAAGACAAATACTGTATGATTTCACTTACACATGGAATCTAAAAAAGAAAAAATAACCTCACAGATATAGGGAACAGATTGGTGATTGCCAGTGGGGTCAAGGGTGTGTGTGTGTGTGTGTGTGTGAGAGAGAGAGAGAGAGAGAGAGAGAGAGAGAGAGAAATGGGTGAAGGGAGTCAAAAGGTACAAACTTTCAGTTATAAAATAAGTCTGGGAGGGGCGCCTGGGTGGCTCAGTGGGTTAAGCCGCTGCCTTCGGCTCAGGTCATGATCTCAGAGTCCTGGGATGGAGCCCCGCATTGGGCTCTCTGCTCTCTCGGGGAGCCTGCTTCCTCCTCTCTCTCTGCCTGCCTCTCTGTCTGCTTGTGATCTCTCTGTCAAAAAATAAAAAATAAAAAAAATAAAATAAAATAAGTCTGGGAGATATGATATACAGCATGACAACGATAATTAATACTATTTGCATATCTGAAATTTGCTAAGAGAGTAAATCTTAAAGGTTCTCTTCACAAGAAAAGTCTGTGTATGGTGATGTATGTTAACTAGAATTGTTTCAGTGATCATTTCACAATATATGCAAATTTCAAATCCTTATGTTGTACACCCAAAACTAATATTATGTTGGATGTCAACTATACCTCAAGTAAAAAAAAATAGTAAAATAATCTATTCCTGAGGGAAAGAGATGTTCCTTTATTTTACTACCATTTGCCTGAATATCTCTGTCATCTTTCAGGAAACACATGTATCCATCAGCTTCACAGTGTCTCCACTGACAAGACCCAAGTCCCTGGCATCTCCATCAGGTCTCATTAAAAATTTTGTAAGTGTATCCTAACTGATCATCCTGCTCCCATTTTGCCTTCTAAAATACAATGTATACCGTAGCCACAGCAACCTTCTAAAAATCTAAATCGGATCATGTCATTCTTTGGGTTAAAACCCTCCGGTTCCATTCTACTCAGATTCAAATTCAAATTATAAGAATAGTTTATGTGAGATCTACACTTTTAATGGATTTTTAAGTGTACAATACAGTATCATTAGCTATAAGTACAATGTTGTACATCAGATCTCTAGAATTAATTTTGCATAACTGCAATTTTATACATGTTTATTAGAAACTCCTGGGGCACATGGGTGGCTCAGTCGTTAAGCCTCTGCCTTCAGCTCTGATTGTGATCCCCGGGTCCTGGGATTGAGCCCTGGGTCAGGCTCCCTGCTCAGCAGAAAGCCTGTTTCTCCCTCTCCCTGCTTGTGTTCACTCTTTTGCTGTGTGTCTCTCTCTGTTGAATAAATAAATAAAATCTTTAAAAAAAAAAAAGAAGAAGAAGAAGAAAAGGAAACTCCCCATTTCTCCCTCTCCCCAGCTCTTGGCAACCACCACACTATTCTTTGTTTCTATGAGTTTGACACCTTATATAACACAGTATTTGTCCTTTTGTGCCTGGCTTCTTTCACTTAGCATAATGTCCTCAGATTTTATTCATGTTTTACATATTGTAGAACTTCCTCCTTTTTAAAAGGTTAAATAACATTCCATTGTGTGTACATATCAACCTTCCTTTATCCATTCATTTGTCAATGGACATTTATGGTGGTTTCCATATTTTAGCTATTACAGATAGTGCTGCAATGATTCAAATTTTTACTTTGGCCTGTAAAATCCTGCATATATTTCAACCATAAAACTTTGTACTCCTGCCCAGTCTTCATTCAACTATAGACTTAATATATGTGTGCACACTCACATGCACACATACACACACACACACACACACCCTTCAAAATCAGCTCTTTATCCACAGTTCAAGGTACAAAAGTTAGAAAATTAAATAAATTGATTACACATCTAAAACAGATAGTATTGTAGTCTTGGTGTCTTTATTCTCACAGAAGTTTCGACTCAGAGAAAAGTATATGAAATTGTATAAAAGCATTTGCTTTCTGTCCAAAAGTAAATTGTATAAAAGTATAAGTAATTAATACATTAAGCCAAAATATGCTGATAAAGGACTGACAGTATGTTTTTTGGATTCTTACTTTAAAGAAAGAAAGAATATGAAGTCATTGTAGAGTTATCTTGGGCCATTTATCGCTATACGCTTCCCTTTATGCTCTATAGACATTTTATCCCTGAATGTCAATGATTTTGGTTGTATCTCTTATCTTATAAAGTAGGATATTATTTAATTGGTAAATTCTAAAGAGTTCATAGTACCTGTCCCTCATGTAAGACTTCTGGTGAAAAGAGATCTGTTTTGTTTGGTTTCTGTTATATTTATTATAGTCTGAAGCATCTTTCCTTGCTGGCAAGTTTAACACTCACAGTTAGAAGGAATTCTCAAAAGGGCTATTGGATGCATTTGAAACTCTTTCCCAAAACATTACAAATGCTTCAAAAAAGTTTATTTTGGCATAATTGGACATCCTTTTATAAAATAGAACACAAAATGAAGTTTATCCAAATCAGATCTACTTCAGTAGTAATGGGACACAAATACATTTTGTATCACAGTGAACCCATTTCTTCCATGAAAATTTACCTTACTTCCTCAAATTTATTAACCCTCCTTATCATATGCTGCAATTTATGTGATTTCAAATTATAACACTTGTCATACTTTATTGTAATGGCTTATTTACTGTTTGTCTCCTCACTAGACTATAAGCTTCCTGAGGTCAAGAACTATGTCTTGTTCACCAGTATATAGTGTTTGGCTAAATACATATGATGGTGATCAAGTTAAATGATTTAATAAGTTAACAAGACATACATAACAAACTGCTTCTACTCATGACATTGGCAAGGATGACATCAACAATGTAGGGTCTATGTCTTTTTCTTTTATCACATATCTTAGTGATCTTTTCCTTGAAAAACAATATCTGATGAGCAACTTCCATCTTTTTTACTTAATAACTTATTTTTAAATACCTTATTTTTGTCTAGATTCCTCAATAGATTATGTTTATTCACAACAGAAATTTTGTTTAGTCTTTCTTGTATTTGTTTATATCCATAAAATACCCACTTCTATTTTTATAAAAGATTTTATTTATTTATTTGACAGAGAGAGAGATCACAAGTAGGCAGAGAGGCAGGCAGAGAGAGAGGGGGAAGCAGGGACCCTGCTGAGCAGAGAGCCCGATGCAGGGCTCGATCCATGGACCCTGAGATCATGACCTGAGCTAAAGGCAGAGGCTTTAACCCACTGAGCCACCCAGGTGCCCCAAATACCCACTTCTAATGAACACCATCCATTACAGTTTCTCAGTAAATATCAGGTGAATACATACTAACCATGCAAAACTGATTCAGAACAAGATATAGCCCCAGACGGAGTTTAGAGAGTACTAAGAAAGCAAATTGACAAACCGTCAGTGCTTTTGTCTGAAACTTTGCCTAAACATAGAGAAGTCAGGTTATTTTCTATGATGTTCAACGTCCAAACCCCATGGTCACTGAATTTGTTAGAAAATTTTGGTCTACATTAATTCAGGTTTTTCTCTCGCATATCAGTTTACTTTGTTTCTACATCTGAATTTATCCAGGTTAAAAAGGGAGAGGAACTTTTGTATAGATTTTCAGCAAACACAAGTATAAACAGTGGAATGAGCTGATCCACTATCAATTATATATAATTGCAATAACATTTACTAAAAACACAGTGCCAACACTGCAGAAAAGGGGTTAAAGTCAGGAGAGCATTCATTTTATAAAAATGAATATGAAAACTAAAGAAAATTTTTCTTAATATGAATCACATTTTTGAAGTACATATTTTGTCCCATGAAAAGCTGATTCATTTCTATTACCATGGTGATCTAGGAGAACATGAAATTGCCATGGATTAATGGTTTCACTTAGGGGCCAATTTTCAAACTAATAGGTGTGTGTCCCTTTTTGTCCTTACTCTTGTTACCATTTACCAATGGTCTTACATCAAGTTTTAAGATGGATACAGTGTCTCTTTTTTTTTTTTTTTAACTGGGAGGTCACTTGCCCAGGAAACTGAAGCAGAACAAATTGTATGCCTCTGACAAATCTCCAAAAAGTAACTAGTGAATACAGATGCCATTCAACTAAACACGTTTGTCTTGACACTGAAAAATGTGGCAAAGTCTGCTAGTGGTTCATTGAAATACATCATCCTTTCTCTTGGCCCAGAGCAAGACTCCATCTCCCTGTAGTCAGGTTTGGGTGTGTGAGTTGAGTTCTACCCAATGGAATATAACTGAAGATCACATGTGCCATATTTAGAGATGACTCATAATGTCTCCTACATATGTTCCTCCATGTTCCTTTCCCCTTTTGACTGATTAATATGGCAATGATCATGACCTTGGATGCAATATATCAAAGATAGCAGAGAAGTTGTCAGCCTGGTCAATGAATAATTGTATAAAGGAAAGCTACTCTGCTGTTGTTTGATGCCTGCTTTGTACTATTATACAAGAAAGAAATTATCTTCTTGTTTCTTAAACCGATGAGTTCTAAGAGTCTGTTTGTTATTGCAACTTAGCCTGTCCTAACTAATTTTGACCTCAGATTTGGTGTGTGACATATGTGTGTATGCATGTCTCATACAGTCATAATCATACATTGAGAAGATATCTAAATATTAGGAGCTTAAGTTATAAAAGGAAATGCTACATCTTTGCAAATTACTTGGCCTTGAATAAAAATTAGGGGTAACAAAAAGCACGTTTTATGCTTGTATTTCTTGTTTAGTATAAACTAACCTAACAAATTAAGAGCTTTAACTGTAAGTTCTCTAAACTGTATCCATATATTTTCCTGAAATTTGGGAGTTTTGTCGTTATTTGGAGTTCTCTATTTTCTTATTAATGTGCACCCATCAAAATGTTGCTACTGGCCAATATTTGATTGTCACCTTACAAGGCTCAAATAACACAATTTTTTGATAATCTAACAATTCCAAATGAGCAAATTTGCTTTAACTAATACTAATAGTAAGAGCGACTGTCATAGTACTGGTTACTATGTACATAGTACAATTTACTGCAATATCAATTAAATTAAATTAATCATCACACTAAATTTGAAGTTGATATTATTATCCACGTGTTACAGATAAGAAGTTGAGGCTCAGAGAAAGTTAAATAATCTGCCTAAGGCTCTAAAAACACAACTTGCTGAAACCAGGATTTGGACTTGGCTTTGTCTCCAGTGTTTGTCCTTTAAGTTCCCCCCCGCTATACCATGTCAGAGAGCAGAACACTTAGCACAATCACTTTGCCAAATTTCCTGGGGTGTTACTGTTTTGCAGACAATTCCATGCACTAGCAAGACACCAAGACAATCTTGTGTTGCTAAGCCAAAAACGGACATTAGGCCCTTAGCTGTCTAGAACATATCTTCTGAATAAAGAATAGAATAACATAATTTAAAAATGATGGGAAGGGAGCCTGGGTGGTTCAGTTGGTTAAGCAACTGTCTTCGGCTCAGGTCATGATCCTGGAGTCCTGGGCACCCAGTTTCCCTCAGAACTTGATTACCTATCCAGACATTTCCATTTATGTCCCTAATGAAGAAATTAATTTGTCACTGTTATGTGCCATAGTGTTACTTTGTTTATACTGTATGAGCACTGCTTACCAAATTCATGAATTCTAACTACTTTTGCACACAGTCTACCTCCCCTTACTGCTTATGATACATGCTATTTTACATATTTGTTTTTTGTTTAGAAGAAATTTACTTTAACAACTCAAAGTTCAGTGATTTATTTATTTAACCACAAATCTATTTTAAGAGAACTGACCTCTGAACTAGGTAGGAACCATAGCTTCATATTCATCTTTATGCTTCCAAAATGATCTGGTGCACGGCTTGATTTTAACTGGATCATGACAAATATCTGTTGAGCAACAAATTACACATAAGTACATTAGTAAAGAACTTTAGTACTAATTGATAAGGTAAGTTCTGAAACAAGAAAGGACAATTATATGAAACTTAAGTGTATGAATCAATGCCCAATGGGCAGGGAGTAGGTGAAATCCATCTCAGAATATGATATGGAGAAATTTTTACTTATAATATTAAGGCGATGAATAAGCATCCAACACAAATATAACTAACATATAAAAAGTTGCAATTTTGGGAAATTATAACATTTACAAATACATTCTTTTTACAAATACATTTTTACAAATACATTTAAAAATATTTTGTAATGGCAAGAGTTTTTAGATGTTAGTAAGGAATCCAGGGATTGAGAACAATTGAATAAGTATTGCCAGTGTTTATCCAGAAGTATGCCAATGGAAGACATTCTTTCTTTTTTTTTTTTAGATTTATTTATTTATTTATTTATTTGACAGACAGAGATCACAAGCAGGCAGAGAGGCAGGCAGAGAGAGAGGGGAGAAGCAGGCTCCCCGCTGAGCAGAGAGCCCAACGCGGGGCTCAATCCCAGGACCCAGAGACCATAACCCGAGCTGAAGGCAGAGGCCCTAACCCATTGAGCCACCGAGGCGCCCCCATTCTTACTTATTTGACAGACATGAGTACTCGAGTCATTTTTAGAAAAATATTCTCTACACAGAAGCAAGAGCAATCTCCAGAGTTGAGCAGGTAAGATTACTCATATCCTTTTCTTCCATCTTCTCATATATTTCATTCGTTTATCAGGTACAAATGCTGAAAATTAGGCTTTGTAGCTATTAGATTTGAGACTTAGGATCACTGAAAGCATTGCAGACATCAGTTTCCACCCTAATCAATTTATTAGTATGCAAAAAGGCAACTTGTTGCAACAGGCAGAGTCAGAATTTCTGTGAAATCCTGATTTTATCATCAAAAATTTTGTCATCTTGGGCAAGTCACTTAATCTCTCTGGTTTCTTTCTTCCCCACCCACAAATGAAGCAATAGGGTCGTGTCATTTATTGGTTTAAAAAATTGTGATTAGAAAAGATCTATTACTCCTACAGTCGAGATCTTTTCCGGCAGGCCATATCCTTATTGTGATAAGGACATTCCAAGGGAAAACTAAAAAATTCCCAAGAAAAATATGTTCTTAAAAGATCTGATCTCATTTAGCTCTTGTTTACATGGATTTCTTTGATGCATATAGTCAGGAACATAGTTCTTCAAATTAAGTGTTCATTCAAAATACTGGTATGTCCTATGGTTAGTAGACTGGTACTGCCTCTAATAAAACATCCAAAGCCTATCTGATTTTAAGCACAAATGGCACACTTATAAGGAGCTATGACAGCTGCCAGAATTATGGTCTTGTCTTCTTTCCACATACTTTTGAAAAGAAATCAGGAGGATCCAGTTCATTTTGAATAGAGTCAAGACATCTGGTTCTGGATTTGACTTAGTATAAAACGAGCTCTAGTTTAGTATTTTTCTTGAGGTTAGGTATATTCCAGAGTCCATTTTATAAGTTTTGAATCTATCATACTCTAGAAAAAAACCGAATTTCTGGGGATTCCTAACCTAGAACGAGATGAAATTAAATTACTCTGTGTGGATTTCTCCTACTGTAGACCACTTCTCAATGAAGGTTGGTTGATCATATATCAAAGCTATAAAGATCAATTATCAGAGTAAAATAAGGAACAAAAAGAGGCAGCAAGCTTAAATATGAATAAAGGGAAGCCCAAGGCATTTACAATTTCCCAAAAATTCCCTTAAAGAGGAGACTCCCTAACCAAATGTTTTGGTTTATTTTGCTTTGCTCTGTTTTGTTTTTGATGGGCAAAGGCTATATTCATAAATATTACAACTAGCAAGAAAATTCTCCTACAACTTCATCTACTTTTGGCTGAGGTCAACATTATCTTTGATGCTAGTTTACCCCAAATATAATAACATCATCATTATGAAATCAGAAAGTCTTAGTCCCAATGTTATAAGTCAAGTATACCTCAAAACAATTAGAACTTGGGGTGCCTGGTGGCTCAGATGGTTAAGCATTTGCTTTCAGCTCAGGTCATAATCTCCAGGTCCTGGAATGGAGCCCCATGTTGGGCTCCCAGCTCAGCAGGGAGTCTGCTTTTCTCTCTGCCTCTCCCCCTGCTTGTGCTTTCTCTGTCTCTTTCAAATGAATAAGTAAAATTTAAAAAAAAAACTAAACTAAAAAATCTGTTAGTTCTTTGTAGCTGGGTTTCCATGAAGCTGTGTAGACAAACATGACATATGTGAGTAACTTAAGAAATACACCCATCAAAGAAGATTAAGAGTATGCATCATTAAAATATTCCGTTGTCAGCGAAGACTCTTTTAGAGGACATATGGTTTAGAATTTTCTGTAGTGAGTCATATGGGGGTCTGAACAAAAGGGTCTGTGCTTTAATATCCATTAATCAAAATTTAAATAATTGTGTGTGTGTGTGTGTGTGTATTCATCCTGTATAATCTGATTTAAACCAATTATAACAAATGCTGTTAGACAACATTTAATCAAAATAAACATAGAATCATTGGTTATCTTCCTTCAGCCATAAAATTATACAACTTTAAGACTCTGTTTTCCATTCTTCTCATAAAAGAAAGATATATAACAATACTATGATTATTTTCTTTTAGAGAGAGACCATTTTCCAGGTCCCAGACATGATAAACATAATCAAAACCCACTCCTCATTACTCAGTTCTTTAACTGGGGCCTAAGCTGTGGTGTAAATGTGACAGTAGGGACTGCTTCAGGTAAGATCACCATGGATCAGGCTCTAGTCTCTATGCCTTCATTTTCCAAAACTCGATTTTAAGTGCCCACTCCAAGATTCTGAATCACATTACTATGATTTATAAACTGAACATCAATTTATTGTGAAAGGAGGAGATGCTGTATTATTTTGGCCTAATAATTGGAGTCAATTATCTTAACAGGCTAATCCTTCCTGATGATTCTGTAAGGTAAATTTTATACATAACTGTTGCTTATTGAGCTTATTATTATACCCTGCAAGGCGAAATATTCCTAAGGCACATCTGCCAAACTTAGTACTCTAATAAATTGATTTTCTGTATTTTAGAGATAATATGTAAGTAATATGTGATTAGTATCATAATATATATGATGTTATTATTACAATATTAACATGCAAGCAAAAGTAATACAAAATAAGTGCTTCATGGGTATTAGTTATTACTACTCTCAGTGTTACAAATGAGGTTCAAAAAGACAAAAATCTTGCACAAGCTCATTCATTGAAAGAGAGTTCCAATCTTGCTTTTCCAAAACAATATGCTTAGATAAAATACAATTCTGTCTTGAAAAGTTTTATAAATATTTTAAAATTAAAACTTGGCTTCACTTTTTGATTCCAGAGCATTTCATACATGTATCTGTTATGCCACTTCATGGAGAGGTATTGTGGTTTTGTTTGGTTCTTTTGCAGACCTCTGAGCAACGTATGATTTCAAAGAAGAAGTGTGGAGCATTTGTCTTTGTCTTACCTGTGTCTGGCCCTGTGACTCTTCAGCAGAGATTTTTTGGTAGGTTATTTGAGAAATGAATACTAAATGCAACAAATAAGAACAAATATACTATTAGATTTGTAATTTTCTGACTCTTTACATTACTCCAGTTTCATATTTATTATGTGCAGTTACATTTGAGAATATCGTTAGTGAATCATTGCCAAAAATTTTAATATTTAGTGGCAAATTAAACAAGACATTTCTCAAGTTCTACTTAACTTCCTCTAATCTAACCATAACATTCCACTTAGCAAATATCACTTAACTCCCAGAGTAAACTGGGTTTTATCTCATTACTGGATCAAAGGAATGTATTATCTAGTGTCCAATTAGCTGATCTTCCCAGCTGTTGAGATCTTGACTTCCTCAGCTATGTTAAAATAATTTAAGGAAGGCTGTGAGTCTCCTCAAAATAAAGAGATAAAAATAAACATGTAGATTCCTTTCTTTATAAGAAATGTCTTCAGTTAAATAAGAATAAAGCACTCATACAGCAGGTCTGATTAGCAGTTTTCAAATATTCTCAAATTTGTTCCTATGGCAGCTTTCTTTTTTATGTAAATTGTACAGACACACACGCACACACACACACACACACACACACACACACAGATACCCTCCCAAACTATGGAATTTGGAACGACTAAGAGTGGGAGAGTGCATACTCCTTTATTCATACAGGAAAAGGCAGAAGTGAGGTGATGACAATGTCAATAAGGACAATTTTTTTTTAAAGATTTATTTATTTATTTGAGAGAGAGCATGAGAAAGAACACATGAGGTTGGGTTGGGGGAGGGTCAGAGGGAGAAGGAGAAGCAGACTTTCTGTTGAGCAGGGAACCCTAAGTGGAACTCTATCCCGGGACCCTGAGATCATGACCTGAGCCTAAGGCAGATGCTTAACCGATTGAGCCACCCAGGTGCCCCAATAAGGACAATTTAATATGAACCGTTTCTGGGCCGTATCTCAGTATTGCTGTCACTGTTACAGAACATTTCTTTTTTGCAAGTCTCTCACCATGTCCACAAGCACAGTAAAGCTCTAACAGTGTTGAAGGGCTTCGACATGCAAAATCCATTCTCATGTGACCCTTATGTCTGTGAATCTACTTTCTTGGTTGGACAGTTGCGTTTAGCCTCCAATATGCTGATAATCAGAAAGAAAATCAAAATATAAGCAGAACCAAAGATTAGAAAGCATATATATAAGTAAGCAAATATAAGAAAGTATAAATATAAGCAAAATAAAAGCAGGCTCCATGACTAAGTGGAACACAGATTAACACAAGGATTATTTTTACAGTGTGGCTATGAGAAGTTTTTAGAAGCTCTACAAATCCAACCCTCCAGTGTCCCTATATTAAGCCCTAACTTGAGTATCAAAGTAGAATATTTGGGCCTAAATATCTGAGTTTCCAGGTACTGGAAGCATTAAGACTTATTTCAATTTTTCTTTTGTTAGATGTATATGTATAGTGCATGTATGTAACTGTAAAATAATAGTTACATTGTGCCTGCATACTAGGGCTTATTGAAGATCGACTATTAAGGAATAATAAAGTCAAGTGAAAAATGAGAACACTTCTACTCTATTGGGTCAGTCCTTCGGGGATAAAACATATGTTTTGGAAGGAAACTTTCAGCCTTCCGTAAGTCTTTACAGCATAAGACTCTAGTTTTGGACAGCAAAAACATAAGCTTACTTCTTATGTGAACTTGTAAAGAAAAACTTAACTAAATTCAAATAAATATCCACAAACAATGAAACCACAACATTTTCAAACTGTTTTGTTTCCATGTTCTAGGATATGGACATCTTTTTGTGCTAAATTGAACATGAACTCTTGTACAAGTTAATGGGCTATAGAAAACCCATTGCTTAATAAATATTAAAAGTAATCAGGATGATAAGTCAAAATTGAATACACAGAAGAATTTGTTCTGTGTCTATAAATATCTTAGTGTCTGTTGTTGAGTGGAATGAGTCTCATAAAATAGATTTTTGCTAAAAATGTCTATAATGTAGTTTATTTGACTTTTCAGTTAGTAATCAAATGAGAGAGAAAAACAAATACAGTTGAAGAATTCTAAACAGCAGCAAATTTTTGGTTCACACTGTCAATGGAAATCTCTGTCTCTATCTCTCTCTTTCTCTCTCACTCTCTCTCTCTCTCACACACACACACACACACTGACAAGTCATAATTCTTTTTCACTATGTGTGCACAGCAAAGATTCTTAGCCTATACTACAAGATTATAGGTGGAAATACAAATTATATTTTTTGCCTCAACTTCTAATCAAAGTTTCACATTTCCTTCAATTATTAATTGTAGGAAAATAAGACAAAATAAAAAAAAACACACTATTAGCAGTCCAGCAGAAATCATAGATATTTTTATATCACATAACAGTTGTTGCACTGAACAATTGTTCACTACTTTGAATTATTATGGTTATTATTAGAAATTGCAATTATAATTCAATGTCATAATTTTAAAAGTGCACATATTATTACAGCACACATTTATTTTTAAATATTTTGATAATTGTATTTTAATATATTTTCCATTATAATCTTAGGTATTTTATTTTATGCATTTAAAAACATTATTCTAGGGATGCCTGAGTGGCTCAGCTGGTTAAGCATCTGCCTTTGGCTAAGGTCATGATCCCAAGGTCCTGGGATCGAGCCCCACTTTGGGCTCCTTCTTCTCCCTTTGTTTGCCGTTCCCCTTGCGTGTGCTCACGCACTCTCTCTCTCTCTCTTTCTCTGATAAATAAATAAATAAATAAATAAATAAATAAAATCTTTTAAAAATAATTAAAAAATTGTTCTAAGAAGGAAACCACAGACTTCACCAGGCTACAAAAGGGTCTACGTATAGAAGGTAGAAAATGTAGCCCCTCAAAGGTGTCCACATCCTAAACCTCAGAACCTGTGAATATGTTACTTCACATGGCAAAAGGGACTTTGCAGGTATGATTAAATTAAGGATACTGAGATAGGGTGATTGTCCTGGATTAATTATCTAAGTGAGCCCCATGTAATCACTGGGTCCTTATAAAGTCACCCGAGAGTGTGGAAGTCAGGAAAAGGAGAAGTGGTCATGGCAGCCAAGGCTGGAGCACTATACTGTACAGATGGGAGAAGGGACCATGAATCCAGGAATCCAGGCAGCCTCTAGGAGGAAACCAGTTCTCTGGAGCTTCATAAGGAATGTAGGCTTTTGACACCTTGATTTTGGCTCAGTGAGACTCATTATAGACTTTTTTTTTTTTTTTTTAAGATTACTTGTTTGAGAGAGAAAGAGCATGGGAGGACGAGCAAGGGGGGAGGGGACTTCAATGGGGGAGAGAGAGAGAGAGAAACTCCTCAAACAGCCTTCCCACTGAGTGCAAAGCCCGACCTGGGACAAGATCCCAGAACCCTGGGATCATGACCTGAGCCAAAGGCAGTCTCCAAGGTACCCCTTATTGTGGACTCCTGACCATAACTGTAAGATAATAAATATATTGTTTTAAGTCACTATGTTTATGGGAATTTGTTACAGTAGCAGTAGGAAACTAATACACCATGGCATCAAAAAGTCTTGAACACCTGAGGGTGGTGTTGGGCACTATTTCCACCAGTAATTCCAATTTTTCCTATAACTTAGAAGAAGAGATTTCAATGTTTTCAAATAGAAACATATTCTTTGCTAAATAGACTATTACTAAGAATAACCACTTGTTTTCCTGGAAATATTTTGGTACTATGTTTTTAAGGTTTCAGCACATTTATAATGACCTCACAGGGCAAAATATAAAACAGTAGACATATTTTCTCTTATTTGGGGAATAATAATCAGTTTTCAAATCTCAATCTGAATATATCTAAGACCTTATATTTACACAAATAACATTCTTTACTCAAAGGCAATTCATTTTTTTTTATAAAAAGTAATTTTAAAGGCCTTGATAGTCATTTGAATATAATTACAGCAATTTTTTTCAGCTGGGAAAATTCCACAATGTTTTGATGCTTTATTTGTGTTCACACAGAATTGCAATAATAACTTTTTAAAAGCAAAGTCCATGATGTAAACTGCCCTTGTCACTCTTCAGAGTACATTGACCAATACATATAAGGTTATATAATCAATATAAGCCTGTAGATGCCACCTTGAAATAACATATTCCTTGCCCTCATCACCATGATATACACATTACAGATCCATATTGGCTGATAAAATTGCATATTATTTGTATTTTTAGATTATTTTGCATAAAATATAGTGTTCTACTCATCTGCCAGTATTTAAAAAAAATCACTTGTCTTATAAAAGTAGCTTGAGAAAATAGCATAATTTTGATAATGAGAAGGTCCTATTTTATGAGTTAGCATTGGTCATTGTGGAAATAATTCAAACACAATTCAATCATTTATAAACATCATCCTCATAATGTTAAAGCTATTGTTGCTATTTAAGTCAGTTGAAATCACACTGTTGTGATAACTAGTTCCTGACAAGTAAAGACTTCTTTAAATACAAAATATGGAAGGAGAATTACCCTTTTAATGACACAGGTTAATTGTATCTTGCATATACTTTGAAATCATTTCAACAAATCATAGGATTCAAATTGGCCTATCAGTGTAAACCTTTTTGTTTCAAGTTAATTCAATAAATCCTAAGTTCACTGTATGAATTCTACTTAGATAAAAGCTTAATAAGTTATACTTCTCTTTGTTCTTAAGTCAGTGTAAGAGATCTGATCGCCTCGGGAAATGTTTGAGTGTTCAAAGCCACATTTCCTGGTTAGCCCCTAGTGGTGGAGTAAAAGTTTTATTATCAATTATCACTTTGATCTTCTGTCCCTAGGAATGCATTACTGCCTTTTATACAAAGTACAAAAACTCTGCTAAAAGGGTTGAACATGAAGAACATCAGTCTGAATCATTGAGTATTGATGCTGAAAGTGATGTTAGAAACAAACTAACACCTTCATTTTTACACA
This sequence comes from Lutra lutra, assembly GCF_902655055.1. NCBI lineage: Eukaryota > Metazoa > Chordata > Mammalia > Carnivora > Mustelidae > Lutra > Lutra lutra. Next base: position 75,943,195 of record NC_062279.1, on the reverse strand, counting down.
TTATGAAACGAAAATGCACAAAGATTAAGAGACTGTACAAATGCCTGTAGTTAGCATAGGTGAAACTAGAAAGCTGGGTTTTCTGCCTTTTGATCCCACGTGCCTTCCATCAGATCACTCCACTTATCTTCAAATCAGTTCAGTTCAATGTATTTGACTTGGCATAATCAAACATCACTGTGTGTCAGGTATTAGGCTGAGTGATGGAAATGAAAGAATAAAAAATATTGTGTACTCTTATGGAGGAAGAAATATGCGAACAAATACATGTATTAATCTGAGATCAATGGGTGCCTTAATAAAAACAGTGGGTGTTCTTAGAGGGAAAAAGTAAGGTCAATGTAGGAATCAGTGAAGACATCACTGAAGAGTTAATTCCTGAACTGAGTTTGAGGGGAGTCAGTTATTTGTAAAACCAAATGGGAGAGTATTCTTATCAGAGAGAAAGAGAAAGAACATGGGTAAAGGGAAGAAAGAGCACATCCTTTTCTGTGACCTTCCCTGGCCACCACACTTCCAAAAGTAGAAATTACAGAGGGAAACCAGGAACTTCTTGTACAACAAATAGGAGTGACCTTCCCCTGACCTCTGTGATTCAACTGGCAGGAATTAAATGGGTGCTCTGGAGTTAGGAGGAAGAGCCACAGATATCGGCGTTCTGGAGAAGACAACAGCTCCCTTAAGATCTGGATATTATGAGGGGATTGTTGTAGGATTTGAACTTGTGTTAGGTGATTTTGGAGAGGAATCCAAAGAAGTGTATTTTACTCTGGATTGGGTATTGTCAGAAAGTGAGAACAATTCTATGATTATTTCAGTTTTTATCCAGGAGGTAGGTGGAATGAAGTGGGACTAAAGATGTAATTAAAAACAAAAAAAACAAAAACAAAAACAAAAAAAAAACAAAAAAACAAACCACTTGCTCATGGAGCAGGCAGAGATTGATAGATTGATGCTTGGGTATTTTTGTGATTTGCACAGTGTTCTTCCATTTTTCTGTTCTCAGAAATGATTAGGAGATAGTCTTGGTTTTGCTCACTCTACCACAGTCTTTCACAGGGACTTTGGCTGTGGTGGATGTTCTGTGAAATTGCTGACAGTAAGGAAGAAACAGCATAGCTCTGTCCTGAGTGCCAGGTCATCAACCAGCTGGCAACTCTCAGGACTGCCTCTTTGCTTTCTCAGTAGGCATCTTCATTAATTTTTCTCTCCCTTAATGAAAATACTTTAATGCTTTATCACTAAGTATGATGTTTGCTCTAATTTTCATAGATACTTTTAACAAAGTTAAGGAAATTGATTTCTATTCTTACTAAGAATTTGTCTCACAAAAGGATATTAAACTAACCCATTTTGAAACAATGATTGAATGATGAATACAGACATGAGACTAGTGTGAAGGCCTAGGCAACCATTTCTAATTTGTCCTATTTCCCAGGCCTCCCTATCTTCAAGCTCTTTGCCCTCTAAAGTATCCTCCACTTTGATATTTTTGCCATATTTCTAAAATATAAAGCATCACATTATTTCAAAGCTTATTCAGTAAGCTCATCAGTAAATGATGATTCAGTAAATCATCACATTATTTCAAAGCTTATTTCAGTAACTCCCCATTACTTACATAATAAACTCCAAAATCCTCTGCATAAAAATGTCTTCAAGGTATGATCCCCTATTTATATCGTTAACTGCATGTCTTATAATTCTCTCAGACATCTTTCAAGTTATTTATATCAAAATATTCATTAATGAAACAAATACCTAATGGGCACTGATAAGCTCCAAGCAAGGTTCTAAGTATTATGAAGAGAGCAGTAAATAAATAAAATTAAATTACAAGCCTTCATAGAACCTACAACCCCCAGAAAGGGGTGGATTAAAAAATATCTTTATCATATCTTTATTGGTTTTTTAAAACCGAGGTGTAAAAGTGATGAGTATTAAAGAATGACAGTGGATTAGAATTAGCTCAATCAGAAAGTCACAGTCCAGGGCACCTGGGTGACACAGTTGATTAGGTGTCTGACTCTTGATTTTGGCTTGGGTCAAGATCTCAGGGTCCTGGGATCAAGCCCCATGTCAGACTAGGTCCTCAGCATGGAATCCACTTGGGATTCTTTCTCCCTCCTTCTCTGCTCCCCCACCCCACTCATGCTCTCTGTCTCTAAAAAAAAAAATAAATAAAATCTTAAAAAAGGTCATACTCCAATAGTTGTTGCTATCTTTACTGGGGCATAGCATCAGAGGCCATCTCACCTTCATAAATGATTTTTTCTTGTAACTAAGAAAGAGAGAACCGTAGAAGGAATTTGCTCTAACCTGTAAGGAACAGCAGGACCTTGTAGCATTTTACATCAGAAATTTGTCAACTCTGAGTCATCACGGTCATTTAATAAACAGGAACTTGGATTATCTCATCAGTCCACAGGACATCTTACTATATTCTGACATCATGCTAACTGAATTGGGAAAGGAGGAAATGTAAATATCCCAGATGCATTGGTGAGATACAGAGGATGAAACATAAATCCTTAGAAAATCCAGGGTCTGTCACTTCTTTGAAGTGTCTGGGGCAAAGGGTAATAAAATGGTCTTCCACATGTCATGATTTCACTTCTTAGATGAACTACATGTTTCTGCATGTTATATTCTGTCTGGAAAGACCACAGTATTTGGAAGCAATATTTATCACATTTCTGGATAAACTGAAGGTGTGTCAGCTTTTGGTGAAACCTGGAAGAGAAGAACCTCTCCAGGAAATAGAGACACAAGTTTAAGTAGCTTTTCCATTTTTGTCTCCAGGACCCAGCAGATCTAGTGATGTTTAAATGCTCTATGAAGACTGTGGCTGCTTTAATAGGAAAATCACAAGAAAGGCTCAGAATTCTGGAGCAAATACAAGCCATATTTTGAAAAATCATCCTCCTGTTGTGATACAGTTCTTGCTTTGAACATCTGACCACTGGACATTGGAAGAAATTAGGAACTGAGAAATTATGAGATCAGTTCAAAATGTAGATTATACATAATAGTGTTTCATGTTCAGGTTGAATATACTTATTTGGAGTATCTCCTAAAAGCCCAAGGAAGTTACAATAACAAGATGTTGACACTTCTGCTGGTCCTGCTCTTTCCTCAGCCCACATCTGAGCCTTCATAGAGAAGTCTCTGTGACAAATTTTTACTGGAGAGGAAATAATTGGAGTATGGTTTACAAATGATTTTGTATGACACGTTGTCATTAACTGGAAGTGGACTACTGTGGCAATGAAGATATTGACGATATGAATAAAACTATCAACAGATTTAAATTAGTTGACATTTATAGAATGCTACACCCAATGATGATATAAAATACGTTCTTCTCAAGTGCACATGCAACATTCATCTGTTTAGATCACAATGTAGGTTATTAAAAGAATCTCAGTAAATATCATAAAAATAAAGAATTAAAATCAAACATATTTTTACTAATACGTAAAAGTTTAAAATAAATAATAGGTCATATTTTAAAAAATCAAGTTTGGAAATTTAAAAATACAAGCTATCACAATTTGTATGATGTAGTTTACTTTAAAAAGATTGTAAAACAGGGGTGCCTGGGTGGCTCAGTGGGTTAAAGCCTCTGCCTTCGGCTCAGGTCATGATCTTAGGGTCCTGGGATCGAGCCCCACAGCGGGCTCTCTGCTCAGCGGGGAGCCTGCTTCCTTCTCTCTCTCTGCCTGCCTCTCTGCCTACTTGTGATCTCTGTCTGTCAAGTAAATAAATAAAATCTTTAAAAAAATTGTAAAACATTGAATTTAAAATACAAATAATCTTAAAAAATCGATGATTAAGTTTTCACCTTAAGAGGCTACAAAAGTAAGAGCCAGTTAAAAATAAAACATAAGAAAAAATAAAGAATATGAGCAAGAGAGCAATGGAAAATACAAAGAATAGGAAAATCAGGGGCACCTGGGTGGCTCAGTGGGTTAAAGCCTCTGCCTTTGGCTCGGATCATGTTCCCAGGCTGCTGAGATTGAGCCCCATATTGGACTCTCTATTTGGCGGGGACCCTGCTTCCCCCTCTCCCTCTGCCTGCCTCTCTGCCTACTTGTGACTTCTGTCAAGTAAATAAATAAAATCTTTAAAATATATATATATATTAAAAAAGAAAAATCAAATTAAAAGTTGGTTCTTTGAAAATATTAATAGAATTTATCATACTTTTATAAAAATTTTATAAAATTTATAATACTTTTAGCAAGATTGATTAAGAAAAAATAGATCATACATAAAAAATGAAAGAGGAGATATAATTATGGATCTCGAAGTCATTAAAAGAGTGATAAGGATATATTACAGAAGAGAACAATTTAATGTCAATAAATCTAAAAAGTCAGATGAAATGGAAAAATCCTTTGAAAAAATAACAGAATTGACACAATAAAAACTGGAAAACCTAGAAAATAGTCTTGTATCAATTATAGGAAAACAGTCCTATGCCAATTAAAGAAATTGAATTCATAATTAAAAACCTTCCTACAAAAATATTCAGGCCCAGAGAACCTTAATGATGACTATCAGACATTGAAAGAATAAATAATATCAATCATATAAAAACCATTTCAGTGAACAGTGATTGAGAAAATATTTCCCCACTTGTTTTGTAAGGCCAGTGTAACCATAATAATGAAAATCTGACAAATATATTATTTAAAAAATTAGAGTGTAATTTCCCTGGTGAAGATAGATGCCAAACTTTAAAAGTATTTGCAGATTGGATCCAGCAATATGGAAAAAGGGTAACACATCATCACCAAGTTGGATTTGTCTCAAAAATACAAGGTTGGTTTAGCCTTAGAAAATCAGTCTGTATAATTATCCACATTAACACAATGAAAGATTTTAAAATAATAATCTCTATAGAGTTAGGAAAAGAATTTTGATAGAATTACACATCCATTCATAATAAAAACTCTTATTGAACTGAGAATTGAAAAGAAGGTCTTTAGGGGCACATGGCTGGCTCAGTTGGTAGAGCATGGAACTCTTGATCTTGGGGTTGTGAGTCTGAGCCCCATATTGGGTGTAGAGGTTATTAAAAAACAAAACACAAAGTCTTAGTATGTTGAGATGAAAAGAACATCTTTAATATGATAAAAGCCATCTACAAAAAACCTGCTGCTCACATCATACATAACGGTAAAACATTAAATCTTTCTTTGCTGGTAAAATTCAGAACAAATGCTTAGCTGCCTGTTCTCATCACTTTTATTCAACATTATATTGGAGTTCACAGCCTGTACAATTAGGTTAGAAAATTAAATAAAATACATAAATGTTAGAAAAAGAAGGAAAACTCCATTTGTCCTAAATAATATCATAGGGTACACAAAAAACCCTTGGGAATCTACCAAAATAAAAATCTTTTTTAAAAGATTTTACTTACTTACTTGAGAGAGAGAAAAAAAAATGAATGGAGGGAGAGGCAGAGGGAGAGGGAAAAGCAGACTCTCCACTGAGTGGGGGGCCCAATGTGGGGCTCAATCCCAGGACCCTGGGATCACGACCTGAGCCAAAGGCAGATGCTTAACCAACTGGGCCACCCAAGTGTCCCACCAAGAAAAAAATCTAATCAGAACTTGTTAGCAAATTCAGCAAGGTAAACATAGTAACAATACATAATACAAAGTAAACATAGTAACAAGGTAAATGTAGTAATTGGAAATAAAAATTTTAAAAATCTATGTAATTTACCACAGCATCAAAAAAAAAAAAAAAATCAAATGCCTGAAACTAAATCTAGCATATAATTCTCAACTGAAAGCAGTCTTGTCCCTATGGGGACTTGTGGCAAATGTTTGGAAAATATTTTTGATTTTCACAACTGAAGGTATTTCTGGCATCTAGTGGATAGATGCCAGGAAGCTGTTATAAACATTCTATAGTACACAGACAGCACCCTCAACAAAGATTTCTCTGGTCTAAAATGTCAAAAATGCCAAGGTGGAGAACCCTGATCTCTACACAAAAATGCCATAAGACCCAACTGAGAGAAACTTTAAAAAACCTAAATAAGCTGAAAGTTTTAATAGTTCATGGATTTAGTTATGCTAAGTATTCTCTCTGGGTTCATTTATAGATTCAATATAATTCTTATTAACACTTCACCAAGTATCTTTGAATGAAACAGACATGTTATTTTTAAAATGTTATAAGATCCCGAAGGATATAAAATGCTAAAACAATGTTGAAAAAAAGAGAAAAACACAGAGTCCTTACACTACCTGATTTCATAGTACAGGCATATGAAGAGACACCAATCACTTGAACAGAACAGTCTAGAACTAGACCCACATACACACAGCCAACTGATTAGCAACTAAAGTGACAAGTTCATTTAGTGAACAAAGGAAAGTCTTTTTGACAAAATGCTGAATTTCAGTTAAATCTGCACAGAGAAAACAAAATAAAGTGAGAAAAAATTCTCTTATCTCACACCAAACACAAAATTATTTTGATATGGATCATATACCTAAGCATTTAAACCAGAAACATAAATCTAGAAGCAAACAGCTTATCTCTAAGAACTTGAAATCAGGAAAATCTCTTGGACAGGACACTAACAGCACTAACCCAAAACTTGAAAATTAATTTATTAAATTCCATAAAAATCTAAAACATATGCTTCTCAAAAGAGACCATTAATAAAATGAATAAACAAGCCACAGGCTGGGGAAAATATTTATAACACATGTGACAAGGGATTTGTACCTGTAATATGTAAAGAAGCCTACAGATCAATAGTAAAATGATGAACATTCCAATTTTTTAAATGAGCCAAAAATTTGGACACTGCAGCACAAGAGATGTACTAACCCTTGACACACAAAAGGGTGCAAATTAAAACCATGAATGAGATACCATTTCACACACAGGAGAATGGCTAAAATGAAAAGGACTAACCCCAATGCCTATTGGTAAAGATATGGAGCAAATGGTAATGGCACCTTGGACTTCCTTACAAAGCTCTTCCCCTGTTCTCTCAGGCCACATATTTGAGGTGAGGTGGAACCTATCTATAATCTTCACAGACTGGTTGAAGACTAGATCCTGGCCACGTAGAACCACAGAAATAATTGAACATAATTAAAAAGAAAGAAAGAGGGCGCCTGGGTGGCTCAGTGGGTTAAGCCACTGCCTTCGGCTCAGGTCATGATCTCAGGGTCCTGGGATCGAGTCCCGCATCGGGCTCTCTGCTCAGCAGGGAGCCTGCTTCCCTCTCTCTCTCTCTCTGCCTGCCTCTCCGTCTACTTGTGATCTCTCTCTGTCAAATAAATAAATAAAAAATCTTTAAAAAGAAAAAAAAAGAAAGAAAGGAAGGAAGGAAGAAAGAAAGAAAGAAATGTTACCTGATCCAAGCTGACCAATTAAAGTCAGGAAGTCAACCCTAGATCTTTTAATTATTGAGAAAGAAATATTTTTTGTATTGGCACTTAAACTGGTAGATTATAGATGTGGTACAATTGGTGGTCTTTGTGATCATCATCCTAGCAGAACCTTCATGAAAAGAAAGCTATCCCAGATTTACATGGAACCAAAAGCGGGAAAGACAGATCACTTGGTGTTGAATCCCACAATCCGTGAGCTTGCTGTAATCCTGAATTTGTCAGTTAGGAGAAGCAATAAATTACCCCTTACCTCAAACTGGTTTGAATTCTATTTTTTTTTATTTGCACCTAAAAAAGTCTTGATTAAAACAGAAATAAGCCACATTCAGTATTTTCTTTACCAGTAAACAAAATCAATCTAGAATATATGTGAGATTCCATCTGTGTAGAATATTCTTTTTATACAAGACTTGGGGGACATATATTTTTTCCTGCTTTATAAGTAAAATATTTCAAAAAATCTTCTTCTAAAAAGATATATACTATAATCTGCTATACCAATTTTAAGCTGATACTTCACTTCTGGGAAAGAAAAATCAGTAGTTAAAGTGAATGTGACCATTTGATCAAACAACAAAGTAAAAGCAGTGCCACAAGAAATAAAAATCCATTGGCCAAAGTGGCTGGGATGAAGAATAAACAGGAATATGATGGTATGTATTACTCACAGGCAGAAAAATCAAAGTATAACCAGGTTCTTCTTGCTGCTAGTTGAATGAAATTGCAGGATTTAGAAAAATCTAATTCTATAAAAGTTTGAGTATATCTGCAATGGCTGATATAAAGACTACTCAGAAATTGAAGAGGGAACAATCATTAAAAGAAAACATTTTTTTTAAAGATTTTATTTATTTCTTTGACAGAGAGAGACACGTGAGAGAAGGAACACAGGAGAGGGAGAAGCAGTCTTCCTGCAGAGCAGGGAGCCCGATTCAGAGCTCAATCCCAGGATCCTGGGATCATGACCTAAGCCGAAGGCAGACGCTTAACTGACTGAGCCCCCCAGGTACCCCAAGAAAACATTTTTTAAAAGGTTGTAATGGTTGTTTCTCCCATCTCTCATAAAGACATGTTCAAAATAAGAATTAAGTACGATGTTCTGTAGTACAAAATCCACAATTTTCAGAACTAAAATAAAGTGAATAAACATAACCAATGGTGTTATTTTTGAAATAAATTTTCAAATTCAAAAAACAAATTGGGCTGACACTTTAATATTAAAGCACAATAATAGTCTTCAGTTCATTATATGTCATCCTTGTAATAATGTCTTTTGTTTGGTTCTAAATCAAGTATACAGGTCTAGCTCAGATGATTAAAAACATCTTATAATAGATTTTAATAATAGCAACACTCGTTAAAAGTTTATTATTTTCTCTTTAAATGCATTATTCTATTTAATTCTTATAATAACAATGTGTTATATATTTCATTAAGGTAATTGTAAAAATGAGGAAATTAAGAATTACTAAAGTCAAATAAATACCTGTCACAAGTGAGATTAGGTTTGTATCACTTCAGATTCAATATACAAGTCAAAATAACAGAATTTTTTTTTAAATAAAGTTAGACACAAAAGTGAAATAAAAGATACCCAAATTTTGGAACTACAGAAATAAAAATATACTGAATTAAAGAAAACTCATTTCTCAAATTTCTCTTACTGGCTTCAACTCAGTTTTAACAGATCTCTCTTTTCAGGAGTGTAATCTGCATACATGGAATCTTTAAAAAATCAAGTGCTGACAATTTCTCTAACTCGTTGGAAGGAACAAAGCTCAACCTCCACATTATACATTTCTAAAAATCTCAATTACAGTCTGATATGAATATGAAACCATCAAATTAGTGGAGATAATCTTGGAGAGTATTTGTACAACCCTAGGTTTCGCAATAGATGTGGAGAAAGGTAGACCTTCTTGAGTAAGACAGCACATCCAGAAGCCATAGAAGAAACAAATAGACTTATTTTATTGCATTGTTACATTCAACGGTAGTTTATTGCCCAGTGCTGCTGATGCTTTTACTATCAGATTCATTGTGTATTTTTTTACTCTGTTGTCTTTTAAAATTATTTAAATGTTTACTATTTCCAATATACAAAGAACTCTCAATTAATAAATAGTTGAAGGAAGTGAGAAGCAAAAAACAAAAAATAAACAATTCACAGAAGATGAAATTCAAACATTAACAAGCATATAAAATGAACTTCAATGTCTCTAGTAGTAAGGAAAGCACAAAATAAAACCATTAGCAAGATGCTATTTTTAACTCCTCAGATTGGCAAAAATTAAAAGAGTGAAAACATTCCCTGCAGACAATGTTTCAGAAAAACAAGAAGGCAACTTGCTAAAATTGTTTTGGAGAGTAATCTGTCTATAACTCTTGCTGTAAAAAGACACAGTGTTTGACTCAAAAGCCCCATTTTTTTTTTTAATCTCATCTCTGGAAATAAATAAAACAATACCTTTATATTATACACACACACACACACACACACACACACACACACACAGCCCTGAGTTTTTTTGTTTTGTTTTTGTTTTTAGTATGGTAGCTCCAGAATGTCTACCAACTGGGAAAGGCTGAATAAATTATGTTATACCCATGCCAAGCTATAAAAAGTGTATCTGTATCCACTGACCTGAAGAGATTTTAAAGTATACTGTAAGTAAAACAAAACAAAACTTGAGTGTAATAGGTAAAAAATAGTTCCATTTTAAATAAAACAAAATTTAAAAATTTACGTGTGCTATATATATCCAAATGAGAATATTCTGGGTTTGGGGGCTCCTGGGTGGCTCAGTCGACTGAGCGTCAGACTTTGATTTTGGCTCAGGTCATGACCTCAGGGTCATGAATTAGAGCCCTATGACAGGTTCCAAGCTGAGTTCAGAGCCTGCTTAGGATTCTCTCTCCCTCTGCCCACCCCCTCGCCATGCATGCACACATGCACACGCACTCTCTCTCTCTCTCTTTCTCTCAAAAAAAGGAAAAAAAAAAAAAAGAATATCCTGGGAAAGGCCATTGGCTTGGACAAGGAGAAGAGTCAGAAAGGAATAGAAGGATATACATATATAAATCTGCACAGGTGAGGCTGTTAACATTCCTTAACATAGGGGATAAGATCGGCGATGGGTTGAGAAGTATGAGAGCATTAATTTTTTACTGATAAAACTCTGTATCATTTATCTCATTAAAATAAGTTTGCACTCTCTTTTGTAATTTTAAAATATAAAATAGAAAGACTTTTAAAAAACTGAAGCTGTCATGATGATATAAGACCATTTTCAATATTGAAAAATTCCCAACATGATCTGAAACCACTGTGGTGAATAAAATGTTGTGGCTACAGAGTGAGTCACACACATGGCTCCAGGGGGTTTGCAGTTCTGCACTGTGGGTGGGCCTGTGGCCACTGAAAAGCACTCAGATTTGAAAATTGTGGAACACTGCATCAGCTCACCTCCAGCTGAATTCAGTATGAAGTCTCCTTCACGAAGAAGAGAGTTTTGATACACTTAGGGAGGGACTTACGGCACTGGAAAGAGAGAAAATTGATGGAGCAAAGTTGTGGAGGGTTGAGTCAGGAGATGATGCCATCAGACCCTTCCTGGGAGCAGAGGCTAGATCTTATTCAGAAATGCAAGTCAAGAAGTTCACTCCAGGGGCACCAGGGTGGTTCAGCATCTGCCTTTAGATCATGTCATAATCTCAGGGTCTAGGATCAGGCCCCACATCAGTCTCCCTGGCTCAGTGAGGAGTCTGCTTCTCTCTCTGCCTGCCACTCCCCATGCTTGTACTCTCTGTCAAATAAATAAATAAAATCTTAAAAAAAAAAAAAAAAGAAAAAGAAGAAGAAGAAGAGGTCCAGGCAGAATCCTTCAATCTTTATCCTTCCCCAACAACAGCTGGCACTGACATAAAACTTACCATTTGGTAGACACTGTTATGAGAGCCTTATCCATTTAACTCATTTAATTCTCCAACAAGCATAGGAAGGTGGTCCTATTGTTACCTTCACTTTATAGGTGAAATAACCAAGACATAGAGGAGCTAATAGCTATGTTCTCATAGCAAGTCAGTGATGCAGTGGAATTTGAACCCAGATAGTCTGGCTACTTAAGATTTCTCCACAGATTTCTTAAACTTCCTAAAATATGTCATGTTACTTGATACATTTCAAGTCTAAAAAGTTTTCCCTTTGTATGGAATATTCTTTTCTCCTCATCCAATATTAGCATTTCCTTTCCCAGTCTCTTCACTGTTGAATACCCAACACCACTACTGCCATTTTTCATAATAGTTACAACAATGCTATAAGAACTTGTTATAGTATTAGATTAAAGCACATGAAGGGCATGAGAATTGAGGGTGCAGAAATCAGTGTATAATTTAGCCAAATTCTTAAGAATGGGTATTAACAATGTTCATAAAATATATCTTTCTGTTGTACTCTTAGAGTTAAAGACACTCCCAAGTCTATTGATTTATTGATGTATTTCATATTTCCATTTCACAATATATAGCCAGGTTGAAGGACACAAATCCAGAAGAAGAAGAAATTCTAAATGATTGGGAAATATACTATAAAATCTAATTCAAGTAATTCTTTAAAAATGGAAAATGATGAGAGTCAGTGTTATGAATGCTTGGAAAGTGCACTTAAGATAAAAAACACGATAGTGAAAGGAAAGCTTTCAGTGGAAGGTTTTCAGGATGAAGAGAGTACTTAGTGTTCCCTCTTCCACTGAATACATGGATGGTTGCAAAATAGCCTTTACAAATATTGGATGTGGCTAAACTAAATAGAAGTTTTAAAAAGAAATGTGAATATAAGCCAACACCAGTAACTATAATCCATTTGTTTCATGAGGTAAGAAATTAATTTTTCAAGATATACTAATAGGGGCAAAGCTAGAAAGTGTTAGAATGAAGATGACTGGTATTATGGAAATAGGTGACTTTTTTAGTTTTTAGAATTGTGATTTATAAATTGTATAGTTAATGAACAAATCTATATAGTATGTCACAGACTTAGAATGGATAACCTGGCCTCCTAAATGCCTGAGATGAACATTACCTCCTGTCTTCTTATGCTTTCTTCTTTAAATTCAAATGTCATCATCACTGCTGTCCACACTACTTCAAAGCTTCTATGAAGTTCATCCTTTCTTTCCTCTTAATTCAAAGCCACTCTTTCCCTCAGTGCTCTGAGCTTACTATATTTCTGCCTTCATCTTTAAAAACTCATAATATTCTTTTTCCATTGATTTCTAAACCTGACCTATACCTCTGCTTCCACTAATCTTAAAAATTCGTAAACCTAGGAGCGCCTGGGTGGCTCAGTCAGTTGAATGTCTGCCTTTGGCTCAGGTCATGATCTCCGGGTCCTCGGATAAAGCTACTAGTCTGCTTCTCCCTCTACCCCTCCCCCAATTCTCTCTCTCTCTCTTTTTCAAATAAATAAATAAAATCTTTAAAAAAAAAAACTCATAAACCTGTTATTTATTTATTTATTTATTTATTTATGTTAAGTAAGTTCCTCACCCAGTGTGGAACCGAATGTGGGGCTTCCACTTACCACTCTGAGATCAAGACCTGAGCTGAGATCAAGAGTTGGATGCTGAACTGACGGAGCCATCCAGACACTCCATAAACCTGCCATCTTTTAAAGCACTGTACTATCAGTGGTAAAAATTCTCAAAAGTCTTCTAACACTGTCTTAATTTTCTCACCAGTAATTCCTTCCTTACCTGCTATGATTTGGCCTCCACCTTCCTCTCATTACTTGTCCATCAGCTCTCTTAAATTTCAGAAGAAAAAAGGATAGGTAATGGAGTAGAGTCCCCAAGATTATGAGAAGTGATGGAAGCAAAGAAACAAGGTTACAAGAAAGTTTTGACAAGGGGAAACAATGTCAAAATTATGGGGAAATGCCTGGAGAGCAGAAAGAAGAGAAAGGCTTGGTCAAGATTATTGCTCATCAACATGTAATGACACTGTATTGGGAAACAGTGCTGTGAAAGGATCTGATCTCTGGGAGACTAGCAAAAGAAAAACTGAAGAGTCAGTCTTGACTGGAAACTTATGAACTATTTTTACAAACAACAAAGAGAAGCCATTATCACAAGACCTAAGAGTGTGATGCCTGCATAATGAAGCATACATAATGTAGAGACCATGCCTTTACTGTATAATTTCAGGTATTTTGGTAGTGATGAGTATAAAGGAAAGTAGAAAAAAAACGAGAGCAGGATAAGAGCTACATGCAAACTGGATGAGAGACAACAGTCTGAAGGTCCCATGTGTTTAAAAGACCTCTGATATTTGTTATCCTGAGGCTGGGAATCCAAGTCCAAAAATCTCTCTTTGTTAGTTTTTACCATGGTTTCTAAAAACTGGGATAAGTTCTTCTTTTCTTAAGGATTCTGAATTTATTGTTTCCTTAACTTCCTGACCACCTACACCAGGCCAGTTTTCCTGGGAGGACTTTGTAGGCATGAAACCTCCAAGTGCCTCAATATTTGTTCCTTGGAATGGCTTGTCACAACTGATTTGATGACTACCATTCTCTAATAAGACACCTCGGTGCAAAGCTCTGGTTGCACAATATTACCAATTATAACTTGTTAAGAAGGACATTTTCTTAATGAAATAATTACCACAAAATAACTTACCATGAACAATACAGAGATTTAGTGTAAGAGTTGTTCGATTCTGGGAAAAAGGGACCACAAGAATCAGATAATATTTTTAAATGTTTCATTTGTGAAAGTAGAATATATAAAATTGTTGTTTAGATAACCTAAAGGATAGCTTCCTTATATATCCAGAAAAATAGAATGTAAAAACAAAATAAAAAGTATTCCAAACAGATAACCACAATAAATTTTCCTTCATCAGTTCATTCGGTCATTAACTGTTTCCTGGTGGATCCTGGGTTAATAGTCACATTGAGCCACCTACTTCTCAACTAAAACTGACTTCTAGGTATCCTGATGCTGTCCACTGATACAGTCTGAAAGTTGTCTGAATGATGTCTGCTCAGAAGCCTATCCAGAGAGTCTATTTTCCGAATTGTCAATATTCATCCAAGGTTTTAAGTTTCCTAAAGATCTTGGAAATTATTTTCAAGCTGACATACCACAAAACATGATTAGTCTTGAAACTAAGCTTATCCCAATAATGATTCAATTAAGATGAATAAAATTTAGTTTTTGGTAATGGTAAACATTATTCAGGGTTAAGTTAGCCTCTTTGATCAGTAAACCTATTTAAAATTTAAAATTTAAAAATTTAAATTTAAATTAAAAATGTAAAATAGTAAACCTATTTAAGCTTAGAAAAAACAAACTCAAGTAGAACAAAATATATAAATAAGATGTATTTAACATTGATGAATCAGAAGATACAGGGCTTTTTTCATTACTAAACTAAGATTATTGAACTGGTCCTCTTTGCTATAGAGTTATCTTAATTATGTTAACCTGGAATCTTTTTTTTTAAAGATTTTATTTAATATCTGACAGACAGAGATCACAAGTAGGCAGAGAGGAAGGCAGAGAGAGAGGAGGAAGCAGGCTCCCCACTGAGCAGAAAGCCTGATGCGGGGTTCGATCCCAGGATCCCGGGATCATGACCTGAGCTGAAGGCAGAGGCTTTAACACACTGAGCCACCCAGGTGCCCCAGGAATCTTTAAAAAAAAAAAACAAAAAAAAAAAATTTTATTTATTTATTTATTTGACAGAGAGAGAGATCACAAATAGACAGAGAGGCAGGCAGAGAGAGAGGGGGAAGCAGGCTCCTTGTTGAGCAGAGAACCCATTTCAGGGCTTGATCCCAGGACCCTGAGATCATGACCTGAGTGGAAGGCAGAGACTTAATCCACTGAGCTACCCAGGCGCCTCTTAACCTGGAATCTTAAGGCATTTTTGAGGTAGTATTTTTTTTTTTTTACTTATTTTAATTTAATTTAGTTTAGTTTAATTTTTTACTTATTTATTTGACAGGGAGAGGAAGAGAGAGAGAGAGAGAGAGAGAGAGAGAGAGACAGCAAGCACAAGCAGGGGGAGTGGGAGAGAGAGAAGCAGGCCTCCTGCTGAGCACAGAGCCCAACCGGGAACTAGATCCCAGGACTCTGGGATCATGACCTGAGCTGAAGGCAGACACTTAACACCCAGGCGCCCTTAAGTTAGTATTTTTAAGCAAATAAATTTTAGATTTATACTTTGGGATAGAAAAGGATGACCTTTGTGGGCTGCATTTATACCTCAGGCAAACAGTTTGTTATGTCCAACTGGTACAAATGGGCCCCCATTAACTAAACCAGTATTCTTGAAATTTTTTCCATACATATTCCCAGAAAATTAAAGGTTACTTCAAAAATTTTTCTTATTATTTTAAAAATGTATTGTGTCATATTACTAATATCACCTTTTAAAATGAAATTTTTATATCACATTTTTAATATATCCAGTGGAATTAGAAGTGGCATATGAAATCTGAAAAGAATAAGTGAATTCTGACTAAGGAAGCGAGTTCTCTAAAGTTCAGGTCACCATGCCCTTGACTGTCCTAAATGACAATAGGGGGGTATTTTGCCCTGGACCTGCTATTAAGAGTGAAGTTTTTATGTAATTTGTGGAAATTAGCATCAAAAATAAGAGAAGGTATTGGACCAAAAGTAAATGGAAGTTACAAAGGCATATTGATTATGGTCTTTTAAATGTACCATTTATATAGTAAACCCCGCGTTATATGCAAGGTAGGTTAACCTAAATTGAGTAAGTTCAAGGTAGCAACACACGGCAACAGAGATAACCAGAAACATCAAAAATAAAAAAGCAGAGAAACAGTCTATCGGCGACAATATCACTCAAATGAAATCATGCATATGGCTGTGCCTCACCCAGGAATCTGGTCACGTGTAAAGGAAAACACGTTTCTTATGAATCTAAACAAATAGCACAAAAATGAAATGATCTATCAGTCCATCAGAAGTAAAATGGAACTTTTAAGTTCCTTTGCCTTGAAATCAGGCAAAGTGTAATTTCACGCTACAGACACAAATAACTGAGTCTTTATTTTCTTTTTAGTGAGGGTACTAAAAATGCTTTTCATAAATATTAAATATTCCATTTCTAAAATTAATAGATTGATAAAGCATAGAGACTCGTCAGGACTTGTAAACTGGATGAAATAAAGTGCTACTTTTTTCAGTATTTCTTACTGTTTTTCATTACCTTGTTCTCCTGAAACTCTGCTGTGACAATCGTTGAGGGATAGGAGGGAAGAACTGGCTCAACAAGTGTCATCATTGCCACCACTCTGATCCACAATGTATCTTGAATTCCAAACGTACTTACATGGGTTAAAGTACTTTCTAATTCCAGGCTTTACCCTTATGAAAATTAACACTAAGGCAAAGAAAGTTGTAATGGTCTACTGCTGGCTCATGGTGACGGCATTAAAGAAGTCTTTGCCAGAATCGATATTTTGAAATGTTCCTTTGTTTGGCACTTTGAAGATTTCACAACCGACAATAGATGATAACAGTAAGAGAGGGGAAAGTATGGCTTTCTTTTGAAAAATGGTAAGGAGGCAATTATGAATGAAGACAGTGGGGAAAAAAATCACAAGAGTATTCTCAAGCAGATCAACATTAGGAACAAAAGCATGGATTTAAGAATTTGAAAATAGATTCACTTAAAATCTTCCTGTGCTTACAGTCCACTTGGAAAGTCTTCGAGACCCACTCCTGCAAGTCCATCTACCACAGTTTGAAGAATATGAGCTTAACTTGCTAAAATTATTGAGATCTCTTTAGTTTATCTTCCTAAAGGACTTTTAATAATGTAATAGTTTTAAGTGAAAATATTAAAAGCAAATATAATCCAGATATAAATGCATCAACATGCAATTGAGTTTTTGTGGAAATTGATGATCTAGTTTTAAAATTTATGTAGAAATCCAAATGATCAACAATAGCCAAGGCAATCTTGAAAATAAAAAGTGAAGGAAATGGAAGATATAAATTACTAAATATTAGAACTTATGAAAAAGCAATGATAATTAAGACAATGTAGCATGGCCACAAGAAGAGACAAACAGACCACTGGGACAGACATAAACCTGTCCAGGAATAGTCACCTGATATATGAGAAAGGTAACCCTCCAATGCAGCAAAGAAAGGATATTTTAGGGTTTGTTTTTTTTTTTTCATGGTGCTGTGCAGTTGTGTCAAAAATTGTAGCTAGGGCTGCATGGGTGGCTCAGTGGGTTAAGCCTCTGCCTTCAGCTCAGGTCATGATCTCAGGTTCCTGGGATAGAGTCCCGCATCGGGCTCTTTGCTGGGTGGGGAGCCTGCTTCCTCCTCCCCCCCTCTCTCTCTCTCTGCTTGCCTCTCTGCCTACCTGTGATCTCTCTCTGTCAAATAAATAAAATCTCAAAAAAAAAATTGTATCTTGACCCCTAACCAAACACCACACAGTAATAATCTCTAGAGGAGTTGTGGATCTGTATGTGGAAGATAAAAATACAAAGTTTGCAAAAAAAACACAGAGAATATCTTCAGTAGTTTTGGGGAGGTCAAAGATTTTTAAAACATAACAAAAAAAGTACTGACTAGAAAGGGAAAATAATGATAAATAGGACTACGTTAAAATGAACACTTTTGTTCATCCAAAGAAACTCTTGATGGAGTGAAATCACAGTCCAAAAAGTGAGAGAAGATATTTGAAATACATATACCCAATAAATGTACAAAGTGTCATTAAAGTCAACAATATAAAGGCAAAGAACTTGAACAAGTACTTTCACAGGACCAATAGACATATGAAGACACTCAACTTCATTCCTCATTCAGAAGATGCAAATTAAAACCATCATGCAATACCGCTTAAATGACAATTCCAAGAGGACTAAAATAAAGATTATAGACAAAACCAAATGTTGATGACAACAGGGTGCAACCTGAACTTTCATATTCTGAAATGAGAGTTTAAGTTAGTATAATCACTGCAGAGAGGGTCGCAAGATTTAGTAAACAAAAATACAGAACACTGTTTAATATTTGTCTGAATACTGAAAAAAATTGTCTGAACACTGAAAAATATTTGTCAGTATATGATAAAGATGAACATGTATGTACAGCCAAATGACAAAGCAGCTACCCCTGATGTATATAACCAATAAAAATAAATTCATGTGAATCCTTTTCTAGGACCCTCTCAAGATGAATGGAGTCACAGTACTGGCATGATGCCAAGCTTGGTTTATCTTTTATTACAATACATCTGAACAAAACATGAGACCACCACAGAACAGAAATTGTGAGCTTTTGTCTGCTGCTACTAGTGAGAGAATATTTTTTCTCAATCCCCATCTGGATTCTGGTGGACTGCAGCATTCTTCTTTTCCCCATGGTCTAGTTATGGTTGGAGTTGCTGGAATTGCCCATTGAGGGAACACATGTCTGGGCATTTTTGAACAAATTTTTTGACTCATCTGCTGCCCTTTTGTGGAGAATAGTTAGAAAATTAAATTTATCAACCTAAGAATTATTGGAAAGGAGTCCCCTGTTCCTGGAAATCTAATGACAGCAGCTATTACATTTGAACCTAGAGATCTAGAGGTCTTTTATAACGTAATGGCTTTATGTGGTACCAACAAAGTAAGACTTAATGGAAGCCGGGCATTTGGTAGGGGAGCTGGAGATTAAGCTTTAAGTAGTGTAAAGGACTCATTGCTGAACAAAAGAGAACTGAGTTTACCCAACCTTCTAAAGCATTAAGCACTCTATGTTAGTCTAAAATACCTTCTATACAGAAGTTCTTTCAAAAATCACATGACTAATGTCTAAGTGATTCAGGTGCAAGGATTGACATATTTCAGTTGAAATACCTTTCTTGACTATAGGCTAACATATTATGTGAATATTTGCCTCTTTCTGAGTTACAGCAAATATTCTGAGAGCTGAATGCAGTTCATTAAATAGATCCCACTTTAGATGGTGAACTAATGGTGTGCCTTGGAAACCATGTTTTCATTGTACTTCATGAACATTCTCCTAATATCTGTACTTTTCATGTGGGAAAGGATTAATAATGTTAGGGCCTTTTCAAGTTTCTCGTTAATCTAAATCTGGATAACATCACAAATGCATCTCATGACAGTACTGCTAAAAAAAAAGCACATACTTTAGAAATGTTTAATGTGAACCCGAAGTTCTCCTTGTAAGAAACTTGAATAACGTTCTTATGCAATAAGTCCAATAATTTAGCCAGTAAACAAACCCTTACTTTGCTTTTTTAAAATTAGAGGATCAGGGGCACCTGGGTGGCTCAGTGGGTTAAGTCTCTGCCTTCGGCTCAGGTCTTGATCTCAGGGTTCTGGGATTGAGCCCCGCATCGGGCTCTCTGCTCAGCAGGGGGCCTGCTTCCTCCTCTCTCTCTGCCTGCCTCTCTGCCTACTTGGGATCTCTATCAAATAAATAAATAAAATCTTAAAAAAAATAAAATAAAATAAAATTAGAGGATCATATTTCAAAGTTATTCACTATAGTCCAACTAAATATCTTATCATCTACAACATTTTCTGAACTATTTGGGCAATGATAAATGCTGTTTTCAAAACAGACTTATTCTTATCTAAGCTAACAGTTTTATAGAGCATTTATTATAATACCATAAAAAGGAAACATACTGTTGAAATTTTCAAAAAGGTTTGCTCATTTCCTAATTTTTAAATGAATAACTGTTTTTCTTGTGATTGCTCTTAGAAGAGAAGGAGAAAAAAAAACCCAAAATGTATAATGTGAATATATATATATATATATATGAATATATATATATATGTGTATATATATATCCACATCACATCATAAATTTAAATTATTAGGATTTTTCACCTCAAAGCTATTTTACCAGGTTTGAATTACAAAGTTAAGTTGCCAGGTTGATTATATGATTGCTTCAAAATTTAAATTCCTCATCATCTGGCAGTAATTTTCACTTGCCATTTAGAAAAAATTCAACTGGGATTTGTGATGATGTGTTATACACCTTAATTTTTTACTTTTAACCCTGCTCATGATCATCTATGGTGACTGATAAGAATTTTGGAAGCAGAAGGAAAAAACTCATCTTTTTTGTTTTTTCAATGTCATGCCTTTTATGAGGAGTACAAATTGATATGTCCTAAAATAAGAATTTAATAAGAAGGGAAATCCATTTGTCTGTTGTAAGAATAGTGTATTGATTAAAGCCAGGTTATCTTTTATTTCTTTAAGTATGAGGTATCATTATACCATGCAATTGATAAAGATCCTGAGGTAGAAATTAAAAACTAGAATAAATGAATAAATAAATGCATGTGTTTACCAAAATACTGTATAACTTTCATAGCAGCATTGTTTGTAATAGCTCCAAACTAAAATGTTTATCAGTAATTTAAATAGATAAATATACTGTGGTATATTCATGATTTGGAATACCATCCAGCAGAGAAATTTAATGAACACCAAGTATAGGTAACAATATGGAAAATTCCGTAAGCACAATGTTCAGTAAATGAAACCAGATATAAAATAATGCACGCTATACTATTCCATTTATGTAAAGCCCAAAAGAACTAGAAGTAATCTATGGAGTAAGAAGTTAAAATAGTGGTTACTTTAAGGAGGAAGGTGGAAACCGTGCATGGGAGGGGACAAGAAAGTGGCTTGGGTATTGCTGCTATAATTTTTCACTCAAGTATGAGTTAGATGAGTGTTTTCACTTTGTGAAAATTTACTGAGCTGTGCAACTAGGAATTGTGCACTTTTTTATTAGATAATATACATCAAAAAGTTTATTAGTTTTTTAAATAAAAGTGTATATGGAAGGATTTTAAGTGCATGAAAACAATACCATTTATGTGAGAGTGGGTCAGTGTAAACAAGAGTTAAAATATTCTAACATCCCTGCATTGTCCAGAAAGAGAGTAAAGCTACCAATTAATCAAACCCCTCTATTTCCATTCACTTATATAGCTGGTCGAGCTAATGTAATTAATCTCTATTATATATTTGGCTTCAATCTCTTACCTAAAAAGTAGACACTATCAGAATAGTTCCAGGAGTAGTATTTAGTGCAGGTAAAAATTTGACATAAAAGTATACTTTTTAGGGTTTTAAGAATAGATTAATACATATCTCAGTAATTTCCAAAGGATACCTGACTTGGGCCAAGGGGAATTTTTCTATTCTGCTCTCAGACCTTTTGTATAGAAATGGAGATTTTAAGTATAATGAGTCAAGCAAAGAAAAGTAATTATCATGTAGCTTCACTCATATGTGGAACATAAGGAATAGCGCTGAGGACCACAGGGGAACAGAGGGAAAACTGATTGGGAAGAAATCAGAGGGGGAGACTAACCATGAGAGACTGGACTTGGAGAAACAAACTGAGGGTTATAGAAGGGAGGAAGTTGGGGGGATGGAGTGATGGGTGTTAAAAGAGGACCCCTGTTGGGATGTGCACTGGGTCTTATATATAACCAATGAATCACTGAACACTACATCAAAAACTAATGATGTACTATATCTAGCTAACTAAACATAATAACAAAAAAATAAAAATAAATTAAAAACATAAAAGAAAGGGGAGATTTAACACTTCACTGGTGCCATAAGAATAGAGCAGCAGACCCAATTCTAAAGAGTCAGATATCTATAAGGCCAAGAGACAAAAAAAAGATCAGCTTAGCAACATCTGGGTACTGAGGGAAGAGTACATGAGTGTTTCTTAGATGCACAGGTGGTCCAGTCTCCTGGACCATGACAAAACGTGGGTGTACATGCATGGGTTTGACCCAGGCCCTGCAGGCAGAATAAACTTGTGCTTGCTTCCATCTGTTTCTTATTTTCCCAGAAATTGGTCATACTGGTAAAGATGGGAACACACTGTTGCTATTTGTTATATTTTGTTTTTTATAAAATTATTATTTAAATTGAATAAAAAATCTACTTCAATCAGAAACATAATTCAGGGAGGAAAATCAAACATAAATGAGACAAAGAAGTATAATGAAATTTAGAAACAAAAAGACTGACATTCTCTTTCTGGAGAGTAAGTTTCCTCATTGGAGAAAATGGGAACAATAATAAAATGCATATTTCAAGATTATCATGAGAATTATATGAAATATGAAAATTTAAAAATCAGACACCACAACATACTAACTCTGTGACCTTGAGCAAATTATGAACACATAATCTCTCTGCACTTTAGCTTTCTCATCAGTGAAATAAGGATATAGTAGTATTTATCCTTCCTGTAGTAATTTTCTTTTAAACATGTTAGTATAATGTGTGATGTACACACATGTGAATGTTTATGTCTGTGTATGTGTGTGTCCATTTATTTTCACCTAAATGCGTGGAATGCTTAGTTTCCTTTTGAAGCACCCTAATCCATGATCTATGCCACATTGTGCTTGTTAATAACATACGGTTGTTAAAATAACTTTTCACTGGTGAAATACATTGTATTTAAGACAATGGGTTGGGCTAGATAATTTAGGCATATTGCTCTCCCTTTGACAGTATGAGATATAAGAATCTGGAAAACTTAGCAGTCTATCTTTTGGAAGAGTAATATTCCAGGTCTAGAGCTCTAGGTAGTCCTGCGTCTTCCATTTCCCAGAGTATTCCTGACCCAACTAAATGACTGGCTATTTCTCCCTATTTCTAATGGGTTCTAGAGCTGATCATCAGTATACTTTACAGTATAGTTCTTCTGGCAGGATATCTTAAGATTAGATCGGCATTCATTCTTAGCAGTGGGTACCCAGGCCATGCTGTCTGTCAAATATTTAGAACTTCACTCTCACTCATGCCCAACGTGGAGCAAACATTTATTCACAGGGCTTCTAAAAGCACCTATCAATAGAGAGGGGGACTTTATTAAGCTTACAACAACACATTGCATGACTGCTTTCTTGCCTCCTTAAGAATAAATGTGTATTTGTTAGATTTTGGTTTAACAGCTTGCATTTATTTCAATTTAGGACCTAGTGATACAGTTGTCTAAATTTCAAAATAGTTGCACATGTGAGATAAAGATACATGAACAAAACTGCATCAGCTTTAACCACTTTTCAAACTCTGGAAACACAGCCTTTCAGCCAAATAAGAGCCATTTCCCTCTCATCTCTTTTCTTGACTAAAACACTAAATAGTAAGTTGAAGAGGCAGGGAGAGGGGAAGGGGGATAGGAAACCAACCAAAGACAACACACCATTCCCTGAAGGTAGCCAGCTACCAACTACAGCTCTTTGCTTATGAAGTAAAGAAAACGAAAACCGAATTAAGCTGAATATATTTTAATCCACTGACTCTGGATTGGATTTTGATGATTTAAAATAACTATGGGAAAGGAAAGAAAAATAAAATCAGATGAAAACAAGGAGACAAAACATAAGAGACTTTTAGCTATAGAAGGCAAACTGAGGGTTGCTGGAGAGGTGGGTGGGTAGGGGGAAGGGATAACTGGGTGATGGGCAATTAGGAGGGCATGTGATGTAAAGAGTCCTGGGTATTGTATGCAACTGATGAATCACTAAATTCTACTCCTGAAACTAATAATTTACTATATGTTAAATTGAATTTAAATTTTAAAAAGAAAAGAAAATAATTATAAGATTATTACCTAAGTGTAAACAGAGATATCATGGGATCTGCCCAATTTCCACTCAGAGCCACTGTAAATTTACCTACATTCAATACTTTTTAAAGGGATAGAAGAAAAAAAAAACAAATTTTGTTTTAATTTCCTCATAAATTCCTTTTATTTAATGTGCTTGATATGGAAAGTATTTCAATATTAAATTTATATAAAAATATTAAGAATTATGTTTCTTCTCATAACTGGTTTGATTGAGGTGACTCAACTCTTGTGTATGTAATCATAAAATAGTTTTATTTTTTCATTAACTATCAATTGTATTCTTTTGAAACTCCCTTTATCTCTTTCCACTATATGTAAGCAAGTTTAATGTTGTCTCTAATTTTATAACACTTTCAGTCATTTTCAGTTATTTTATTTATTTATTTATTTATCTGAGAGAGAGAGGGAAAGAGAGAGCACATGAGCCGGGGGATGGGTAGAGGGACTGAGAGATGGGAAGTAAACTCCCTGCTGAGTGCAGAGCCCAACATGGGGCTCTATCTCATGACCCCTGAGATCATAACCTGAGCCAAAATCAAGAGTCGGATGCTTAACTGACTGAGTCACCCAGGCACCTCTCATTTTCAGTTATTAAAACAGCTTCTTTCCCATCACAGTAATGTTCTAGGGCCTCCCTTATATATCATGATAGTAATGGCCACCAACACTTGTCAACCCCCCAAACCAGACCCTCCCTGATTGGGCCTGGAAAACAGAGTAATTCCTGTACAGTTCAGTAAACTTGCTGATAACTATCAGTAAGTACCTCTTATTATTGTATTATAACTTAAAAATCAGAGCTATTGAGCCCTTCCCTTTTTCTTTAAAAAACAAATTTTTTCCCAAACAGGAACCTCAGTTGAACTCCCAGGTGCTTAAGAGCCATTGATGTATTTAAATAAAGTAAAATAAAAATTTAACCTCCAGATTTCTTCTTTTACTATCTCTGAGAGTCATGGAAATCAGAGAATGACCTGAAAGCCATCTGAATGAACAGTGTCACTCTCAGATAACTGCCTTCCTGCCAGCCTTTGCTAGCACAACCATAAGCAAGGCAGCTGCTGGCAGTCCTGGCTGTCCCTGAAACATTATAGGGCTCTCCTGATAACCTAAAAGAACTTTTTCTAAGCAAATGAAGCAACAGAAGACCAGAGTTAAAGGAATGATCACAGTGTTTGTCAAAATTAAAACTGCCATCTTCACAAGCTTTAGCAGTTCAGGGTTAGCATCATGCAGGATGATTGTCTATTAAGATTTCCATGGAGACTTACAAGATCTCAGGACAGATTCAAGGCTAGAAAAAATTCATAACAAAACTGGATTCGATTCCATCTTATCTGAAAAACTGTAGACATGAGATAAGGAATTTTCCTCTCCTATATCTTTTCTCTAGAGCTGATAGCCACTGATAGGTGCCTGGTGAGACAGAACTCTTATAGGAAAGATTCATAAAGGCTTCCCTGCCCTCCTACAAAACACATTTCTGGCGGTCTTTGAGATTCCATTAGTCGTTCTAAAATAACAACAACAACAACAACAAAACAACAACAGTCTAGTGTCATTACTAAAGGTGTGTTTATGCTAGTATGGTTGGAAATAGATAATTGTGCATCCCATAGCCATGTTTAAGCCATAAGCTGAAGCTCTTTCCCTGTATGTGCAAATTATGACATTAATTTTGCATTGGTAATTTCTTTGTCTTGCTCTGTGGCTGAATTGGTACTAACTCTAAGGTTTGAAAAAGTTTAAGGATGGAGACTATTATTCAGTATCACCGCACTCATAGACATATGTAATATTTGATTGATGTTACTAGATGGGAATGATGATACAGAAGATCTATAGTGATAGTGTGCTAGAAGTACAATTAAATGGATTTTTTTGGTGAGATAAGTGAGGTAATTTTTTTCTTACTTGTAGTTTCTTAAATTTCTACAGTGATCTTGTAGCAACTGTTTTTATTTTTATAAAATAATTTATATATCTTATGAAATAGAGCAATTACCATGATCAGTTTTCAAAAGAAGAAACCAGAACCAGCACAAAGAAAAAAAGCACTAGTAGAATGAGCAGGCCCTGATTTCTCTGATCCCCAGGTTAGTGTTTTTTGGTCTCTACCATACCTTCTAGAACAATTCCTGAGACAAATTGGTTATATCGCCAAAGAACTTAATGAGGGAATTTAATGAAAGCAATAAAAATACAGAAATAACTACCTGATATACCAGAGTAATTTTAAAGATTTACTTACTTATTTTAGACAGAGAGAAAGTGTATGGGGGGCAACGGGGGGAGAGGGAGACAGAAAGAATCTCAACAGACTTCCCGCTGAGTGCAGAGCCCTGAGGCCGGGCTGGATCTCACACAGAGATCTTGACTCCATCCAAAATCAAGAGTAGGATGCTTAACTGATGGGGCCACAGGTGCTCCTGATATATCAGAGTAATTTTAAATTTAGTTTTGGACTTCAGGTCTATCTTGATTTACCTGTTATTTTTTTTCTTGTATTCCAGCCAAATAATTTTTGCTCTCACAATTAAAAGGAAGGAGTCTATTTAAGATATGGCTTTTCAGCCCATACATTTTTCTCTAGTAATTTACCTCCAGCCTCGAACTTTTTCCAGGATTTCTGTTAGGGGACATGCCTCTTTCTGCTTGTGGTCTAGAGAGACTATCAAGGAGAAATGAAATCACATGTCCATGGAGCAAACTAAATAAAGCTGTTTGTTTTTAAATGCTTTATTACATCAGTGCTAGTATCCTTAGATGAATACAATCAGATTATCCATGTTTTGGTCACTGAGAGGATGATACATTTCTGAAAACTCACAAAACAGTGAAGCATGCAGATTAGGACTAGTGATGCTTTCATCTCTTTATGGAACAGTCATGGCAAGCAGTACAGTACATCATAAGAGCCTTTACTGCAGCTGTACAGCTTCTAAACTGCGGAGGAGAGATGAGGCAGACATCAGAGGAAATCTCCAGGCAACTGCAGTCAAACATTACCCAGGAAGCTGCAGGTAGGACAGCATTACATAAAAGCTCAAACTTGCTTCAAAACCTGGCCTATTGAAGTATACAATTCAATTCACATTTCTTTTTCATTTACAAGGAACTTACACACATTAAAGAAACTTATCTCTATGTTGATTCCCAATCCAGTTATTTGTGCTCTTACAGAAAACTCTGTATTAGGTGGCTGTTGGTTGTTTTGTTATTTTGTTACTTAAAATGTTAAAACCTACTTTCATTAAAAAAATGAGAGTGACATCTGTATATAGGATGACAGTTTACCAGAAAGGTAGTTGACTTGAAATGCTGAATTAGGAATGAAAAAAGTGTTCAATGTCTCCTTTAAAAAAAAAAGCATAATAATATAGATATAAATGATGGTTTAGTAACAACCATGAATGTAATAATATAAAGATGCCAGTGTTTTGGGATCAAAGACTGACAACAGACTAACTCTAAGAAATCAGCTATTTTAGTTCATTAAAGTATTTTTCACAGCTGCTATGATGTGTCTAGCACTGATTCCAAATTTATCCAGTAATTCAGTAGGTTTCCCACATTGAGGCACTTCTGACACTGCCAGCTGATGAACCAGGATGTCAGGCTCTCTAGAGACAGCTGCACATACAGCTTCTCCAATGCCACCTTCCCGGTAGTGATCCTCCACTGTGATAACCTGGCCACCAGTAGCTTTTGCATTGGAGATGATGTTGGCAGCATCCAGGGGTTTAATGGTAAATGGGTCAATGACACGGATAGAGATACCTTGTTGAGAAAGACTGTCTGCAGCTGCTAAGGCTTCGTGCAGAGTGACTCCAGCTCCAATAACTGTGACTTTGTCATTAACGCTCTGGCGGATGACCTTGGCCTGTCCAATCTCAAAATTTTCTTGTGGGGTATAAATAACTGTGGTTTCTGGTTGGCTGGTCCGAATGAAGCACATCCCTTTGGTATTGGCAGCCATATAAACAGCATACTCTGTCGAGACAGCATCACTTGGATAGAAAACAGTACAATTGGGAATGCTTCGGAATATGGCTAGATCTTCCAGGGCCATCTGGGAGGGCCCATCTTCACCAGTGGATACCCCACAGTGGGAACCAATAAAATTGATATTGGTTTGAGATATGGCTCCCATTCGTATCTGATCAAATGCTCGGGTCAAAAAGGCAGCAAAGGTACTGACAAAAGCAATGGTTCGACCACGGGTGGCACAGCCTAGTGCCACACTCACCATGTTTTGTTCAGCGATAAAACACTCAATAAAACGCTCAGGGTGTTCTTCATTGAATATCTCGGAAAAGGTGGAGTTTTTGGTGTCACCAGCCAAGACAATAACTCTGTCGTTTGCGTGGCCCAGTTTCGCCAATGCCAAACCGTATGCTTTCCTAGTAGCTACCCTGTCTCCAGCCACATAATCAGGCAGACAGGTCATTTTCACATTCCTGATGTTGACTGGAGGTGAGTCTTCAACGGGAAGTTTCGGAGTGAGATTCCGGTTGGTCTGTATCTGACTCTCAATTAATTTGATGATCGCATCTACTCTCTCTTTTGGCATGGGCTTTCCATGCCAATCTTCTGCATTCTCGATATTCGGAATACCTCGGCCCTTGAAGGTCTTCGCCACTATGGCCGTGGGCTTGCTCTTCACTTGAGCTGCTCGCCAGAACGCTTGGCATAACGCCCCCACATCATGGCCATCCACTAAGTACGTATTCCACCCAAAGGCTTCACAGCGATTCTGATAGACGTCTGTGCAGTGCTCAAGGGGCGTGACTCCACTTTGTCCCAAGCGGTTCACGTCGAAGACTGCCACCAGATTGTCCAAACTGTAGTGCGAAGCAAAGGCCAGAGCCTCCCAGACAGAGCCTTCCGAGGACTCGCCATCCCCCATGAGGCAGAACACCCGGTAGCTGGCCTTGTCAAAGTACTTGCCAGTGTACGCCATTCCGCACGCGGCGCCTAATCCTTGCCCAAGGGATCCCGTCGCCACATCCACAAATGACAGCCTGGGGGTGGGATGTCCCTCCAAGTCACAGTGGATTTTCCTCAAGCTCAGCAAGTCGGATTCGCCGATGGTGCCCAACTCTGCCCAAGCCGCGTAGAGGATTGGGGCCGCATGGCCCTTGGAGAGGATGAATCGGTCGTTGTCGGGGTGTTCCGGGTCTGTGCGTTTATACCTCATGGTGTGGAAGAAGAGCACCGCCATGATCTCCGCGGCGCTGCAGCACGAAGTGGGGTGGCCGGAGCTGGACGCACACGTGGCCCTGATGGAATGGATTCGCAGGCGGTTCGCCACGTCCCGCAGCACCTGCACGGTGCTCCCGTCGGGCTGGGAGTCGTCTGCCATGACTGCACTCTGCTGGTTTCCTCAGAGCAAAAGCTGCCGCTGCACTCTTCACAGTTCTGTCGTGCGACCACCGCGCCCTGGTCCCGCCGCCTTCAGGAAACGAGCTCTGCCAACGGCCACTGAGCCTCGAGAGGCTTGGTTGTGTTCCTCGGGACCCAGTGCGACACCCGGGGGTCACCGTCCGCCTCCGTTCCTTCACGCACTGCCGTGTCCTTCCGCACCCAATAGAATGGATTTTTTTTTTTTAAGATTAATTTTGTCACTTGCCTGTTTAACATTATTAAAAATAATTAAATTTCTTTACCCCTTTCCTCATGTAAGTTCAAAAGCGGTCTTTCTTACTTCCATGTGCTAGAGGAGGCTGTTTGTGAGGTTCTGCTTTTCTTTTAAAGCATTCAGCATATAGCCAAGAGTAGGAAGAAAGTCTTTGCTGAGCGTTAATAGAAATGATCCAAAGTCGCTTTCAATCTAACCAGTATGGCAACACTAACGCTAACAAAGACTTTCTCAGAGCAACTGAGAATTCTAGCTCTGGCTCACAGGTAGAAGCACAATGACTTATTTGACCAAAACTTGCAGGAAGAACAAATGTAAAACTACTCAATGTTAGAGTATCTACTACTGCAATTTTCCCAGTAGACCCTAAAATACTATAACTCACTATGAATAATTTTTAATACAAAGCTAATTTACTTACACTCGTTATAAAACTTAATTTGTGACATTGAGCTCTTCTAGCCGGTATGGGTCATTGCATGACATCAGAAAAATAAAAAATCGACAGTATATTCCTTTTCATGTTGCGACGGTAAGCATCTTAATTCTTGAACAATGGTACTTAATATTGACTTGACATCAAAATCATGACATAGAGAACGACAATGAAAACAAAATTATGCTTGGGTTCCACCCTAAAATGAGTAGTTTGAATTTATGGGAGTAGAGTCTGGGAAGCTGTATATTTCTCAATGCGCCTGTTGAGTCTAATATTTAGTTGAAGTTAAGAATAGATAAATTGCAGATAGAGTTAAGACTGGTGGTTCTTTTTATTTTTTTTTATTTTTTTTTAAGATTTTATTTATTTA
Organism: Lutra lutra; assembly: GCF_902655055.1. NCBI lineage: Eukaryota > Metazoa > Chordata > Mammalia > Carnivora > Mustelidae > Lutra > Lutra lutra. The sequence continues at coordinate 75,912,602 of NC_062279.1, read as the reverse complement.
TTTGACAGAGAGACAGCAAGAGAGGGAATACAAGTAGGAGGAGTAGGAGAGGAAGAAACAGGCCCCGGCTGAGCAAGGAGTCCCATGGGAGGCTGAATCCCATGACCCTAGGATCATAACGGAGCTGAAGGCAGATGCCTAAACAACTGAGCCACTCAGGTGCCCCAAGACTGGTGGTTCTTAATATTGGCTGTAGTTTAGAATCATCTGGGGATTTTTAAAATCTCATGTCCAGGCTGCATTTCAAACAAATTAAATTAGAATTTCTCGGTGATGGGTACAGGTATCACTAATTTTAAAAGCTTCCTAAATCATTTCGATGTTCAGTCAGGCTATACACAACTAACTCAGTGTGGTCTTGCTACTTTTCATATTCTCTCACATTCTATCTCAGAAAAACATTCTAAATATTATTTGTTACTTGAACTAATTCTACCATTCTAGTTTTTAAGGATACATAGAGTAAACCATCATACCATCTACCATTCTAATTTTTAAGGATACATAGTAGAGTAAACCATCATGGTATGATACTAACTAGATCTTAAGATTTGCTGAAGGAATGTTGGAGTTGGAAAAGTCCTTAGGGTCACCTTGGATTCATTGCTCCTCATGCTCGTTGCAAATTAATGTTTGTTTATCCTTTTTAGACAAATAAAGGAAGAGAAAATAAAAACATTTGATTAGGGCTGAGAGTAAATATGGGAATTAGAGAAAAAAGTATTCACGGCATCATGATAGCATGCTGCTAGGGCCTGACAGGAAAACAGTTATAACAAAAACAAAGGTAACACACCATTATTTTGCCTGAGGAGAGCTCTAATAAATCCAAATAATTGGTAAATAACATAGCATAAATATGATCTATGAAGCAGTGTTCACACGGCGTGGGAGATTTAGGAACTTCTTAACATTTCAAGTTCCCCAGTTTTTCCATTCATTTAAAGTATTGCACAACTATTTCCCAAAGTATTAAATAGAAAGTTATTAACACAAGTATAGGTCAATTTTGTTAAGAAAAGAATGTCATCTTGGAGATTTAATACCCTAAATAGTGAATATCTTTGTCATTCAATGAGATTGTATGGGTTTTTTATACTACAAAGAAAATAATATTTTATAAATTGCTTGTAAAACATTTAAAAATGTTCTGTGATTTTTTAAAGGGAAGTCTAGACAGTTATATATAAATTATTAATACTTTCTTTAAGCATGTAATCCTTTAAAATATATTTTAAAATATATAATTGAAAATAACCATGTAAACAGGAAGTATACAAAATTTGGTTATGCAAAATCACCCAATGTGGCTATGAATACAACTTAGTCAAATAAATAAAAGAAATGATACCATGTTCTATTTTCTCCATTTAGAAGAGGCTATTACTGACAAAAGTCCTGCCAAAAATTTTTAAACCAACATCTTAAAAATTTAGTTGTCTTGGAAAAAGTCCATCGCTCATTTTAGAGGTCATTTTGGAATTTTTCTGCAAAATAGGAAGAAACTATGTATTTATTTTGGCTTATTCATGCGAAGTAGGGATTGGCAAACTCAAGTGCCTAGTGTGCTAGGAGGTACCATAAGTAGGAGATGGATGTCGGATATAAAATAAGAGGATTGGAGTGGTTTATGACAAACTGGAGAATACAAGCCCACTTAAAGACACTGAAAATTGAAAAAAATTGTGAACACTTTCTGGACAAAAAAAACCCACAGAAACCAAAAAAACCTATCTTGAGTCTGCTGGGTTTGACCTCTGATTTAAAGTCTGTTAAAAATAAATTAAATGTATTGTTTTGTCTTTGTTTAAATTTTCCACTATAACCTTTTTTTCATAGTATTTGTAGTAGTGTGTATTCATAAACCTTTTTTTTCAAGTATTTGTAGCAGTGTGTATTTCAAATGAAAATAAAACCTAGCAGGATCACTCGTACAAAGAGCTGTGGAGGGAAAATGTAAATAGCAGGAACTGTCATTCTAGTATGATTTCTACTGGACTGCAGTAGAGAAAATGAAACATACATACAGATTACAAACATACATGTCAGATTACTTAGGAGGTCTACACTGATTTGTGAAAATATATATTTTTGCTATGTGAGAGTGAGTTATTATTTAGAGGTTAGAAACATTGAAGTTTCACTTATATCCTACCTGTACTGTTAAATTTTGTTAAAATGGAATTATATAAAAGAAAGACACACACACACACAAAAAAAAGAAAGACCCACTTGCTGACTTCATCTTTTTTCTTTCATTGTTTGAATTTGGTTAATTTAGTAGGTTAACTATGGAGCAAGTGAGGGTAAGATTCTTATATTAAGGCAGGAAGATTCTTGGTGCTCTACTTACTTGAATTATTGCTTTGAAAATTATGACAGATACTATTATTGTCTGTGATACTTTTCCCATAATTTCCCATAGTTGAAAGAGTTCTTTTATTTTGGGGAAAAGGGAGGCAGGCAGTAACATATTTAGGAAAGTAAATGCGAAGTACTTCTTACATGAATAAATTCTGGGACTGTATCAACTGTATTTTGGGACACCTGGGTGGCTCATTTGGTTAAGCGTCTGCCTTTGGCTCAATTTATGATCCCAGGGTCCTGGGATCAAGTCCTGCATTGGACTCCTTGCTCAACCTGGAGCTTGCTTCTCCCTCTGCCTGCTGCTCTCCCTGCTTGTACTCTTGCTCTCTTTCTGGCAAATAAATAAATAAAATCTTAAAAACAAAACAAAAACACTGTGTTTTATATTGAAAGTTGCTAAGAAAGTACATTTTAAAAGCTTTCACCACACAGAAAAATATAACTAGGTGCAGTGAAAGATGTGTTAACTAATCTTACTGTGCTAATCATTTCACATTATATACAGTGTATTAAATTATTACATTGTATACCTTAAACTTACACAGTTTCATCAATTATATCTCAGTAGAGCTGTGGGGAAAATAATGTGCTTCTCTGCTAAGCCTATTATCTCTTAATCTGGTTTCACTGATTTTTTTTTTCTGTTCTGCTTTTTGAAATAGCTAGTAATTTAATAGTAGTAGTAAATGGTGGACATTATTTTGCAGTGCTAGATTTTACTTTGTTAAAGTATTTTAAAGAGTGTTGGATTTTGTTCGATTAGGTAGCTTGGTGATCTTAAGAATTTTAAGTTTATTAAGGCAGACAGACATAAAGTAGGCTTCACTCTGGTGTTAGTTTAGCTCACACAAAAGCATAGCTTCTCTGAGGTTTCTCCATTGAAGGCCCTGAGTGTCAACATGGATTCTCCACTCTCGCTGGTCAAGACTCAGATATGTCTCAGCCCTATGTGAGCTCGGGAAATGTTTTTATTACTCCCAATTGTCACTTGCCTGGCCTTGTAGAAGTCCACCTTATACAAGGACACCGCTTTGAAGATGTCTGGAGGATGGTTGCTTTGGCAGCACATATACTGAAATTGAAGATTTCTGGAGGTCTTTCTCCAGGCAGTTTCCATCTTGTAAGAATTCTGCCTCCAAAATTTTAGCCAATTCAGCACTCTGGAGCTCCAGCCTCTCTTCCCTTACCTCACAAGACTGTCTTGCCCTGTGTAAGATAGTCTTCCCTGTAACGCTGTCTGGAAAGTGCCTCTAAGAAGATGATATGGCTCACCTCATTTGTGTTTCTTCTTCAGGATTAAAAGTCTTGTACTGTCTGTTTTCTAATGTGTGAAAACTTGTATAGTTTGCTGTGTATAATTTGTCTAGTTTTCTAGTTGTTTATAGCTAGAGGGTCTCATTCCAGTTACTCTGTCATCACTTCAAATGGTATTTGAAAGTGTTTTGAATGTTAATAGCTTATATGGGGCAGATACTCTCCATTCTCTATTGTCTTTCACATAGTGACATTACCACTCTGACCCCAAAGACTTTGGAGTTTGGGATTCCTATCTGTACCAGTTATTACTAACCATTTTGGTGTCATTTAAAAAATATGTCCCCCAAAGCTCAGTCTCATAGAATCTCCATTAAGAACTGTTAAAAAAGATCATTTTGTTACAGTCACTTGAATTTTCCAGAGAGACTTCGAACCACTGTTAGACACACAAAACAGTTTCCATTTGAATGGTTTTAAATTAAACTCTCTAGAACACATCAACTATATCTACCTTTCTTCTTATAAAGGGTACATGAGCATTAACTTTTTCTTTGATGACTGATGGTCATCATTATAAACACTGGCTATTATACTTTATTGAAATTCAGTCAAATAAATCAAAATAACTATTGAGAATGATGTCTGAGGAAGGTTATTTCAGTGTCTTTATTTAGAATAAATGTTCAGTTTTTATTACTGTATTGTAGTATATTTTTCAAGTTATATGGCTATGGTAACAAAATAACCATACAAAAAAAGGAAGTAGCTCCAGGAAGATTTAAGTTCATTTCTCCTACGTATAAATGTTCAGAAGATGGTGGAAGGTCAGCCTGGTCAGGCAGCTCTGCGCAATGGGCCTTACAGAGTCCCACGTTCTTTCTTTCAGTCTAACCAATCATTCCTTCACGTATTGCCTCATCTGCAAAGTGGAAGGTGGAGGTTGTCCTATCCACTTCCTCTCCCCATAGGAAAGAACAAACAAGCAAACAAAGATAGAAGAAAGGTAATCAATTTCTTTTACAGGGAGTGATCAGAAATTATAAATTTCACTTCTCATATTCCATTGGTGCAAACTTACTTGCTAGACACACCCAACATTAAGGGATATTGGGAAAAGTAGCTTTATAGCCATCACTCTGTCAAAATTTAGGGTAGGGGGTTATAATACTAAGACAAAAAGGAAGAACCGATACTGGTAGATAATTCAAAATGTCCACCATATATTAATATTTAACTTTGGCTGTGCTATGTACACAATCTTGTAATAATATTTATTTACATTGTTTTCGAGTTCAAAACACTTCATCTTCAAAATAGTGCTTTCTATGCTTAAGAACCAAAACAGATTTTGTTCACTAAAAAATGACAATTTATTTATCTCTTTATTACATAGCTGATAGATAATAGGCTTATGTAATGCTCCATAGGCGAATCGAAGATGGTTCTTGTCCTCCAGATACTGGACTTAAGTCTAATAGAGAAGACAGGGAGGCACACACATACTTACAGTAGATGCTTATGGGTGCCAAGTATAAAACCAGGGCAAAGGAATTCTCTCAGCTGGTAACCAGGGAAGGTGTCACCAAAGAAGTAATCCTTGGCCTATACTTTGTAGAATGGGTAGAATTTTGGTTAGCGTAAAGAAGAGAGGAAGTGAACAAAGTTATGAAAGCAGAAAAGAGAATTTCTAATCAGACAGGAAGAAAAAATTCATGCTGAGAAACAGTGAGGGGGAAGGCCAGAAGCCTGCTTTTTTTTTTTCTTTTTTGAGAGAGAGAGAGAGGGAGCGAGCATGAGCACAGGCAGACAGAGTGGTAGGCAGAGGCAGAGGGAGAAGCAGGCTCCCCACTGAGCAAGGAGCCCGATGTGGGACTAGATCCCAGGACGCCAGGATCATGACCTGAGCCGAAGGCAGCTGCTTAACCAACTGAGCCACCCAGGCGTTCCAAGAAGCCTGCTTTTGAAAAAACCCTGAAGCAGAGCCAAGTGGACTGTTTCTCAGTCTTCTTTTGTTCTCTTGCTTTTGGGTCAAGGCTGGTACAATAGAAAGATTTTCATCATCTGGATGTCTTGGTCATTGCAGTACTTTAGAAAATTGCTTTGACAGGGTTAGGAAAGATAGACTTGTAGAAAAAATAAATGTAAGGAAGGTGCAGCTATCGCAACACTACACAAGTCAGTTGATAAAGGACTTAAGTAGGGAGTTCTTTGTATTGTTAGCGCCATAAAATATACTTATGGTCCTGAACATTACATTTAATGCAAGCAAATGGAATTCTTTGACAAGACTGAGAACGAGGAGTGGAGAAAGCAGTGGATTTGCTTTGGCGAGTGTTTGATGGGTTTACCGAAGCAGAACAGCTTAAACAAAAAATTTACTGTCTTACAGTTCTGGAGGCTAGAAGTCCAAAATCAATGTGTGAGTAGGGTTGATTCCCCTGAGGGCAGTGAGGAAAGGATCTACTCCAGGCTTCCCTCCTTGGCATGTAGATAGATGGTTGCCTCCTCCCTGTGGTTCTTCACATCCTGTTCCTTCTATACATGTCTGTGTCCAAATTTCTCCTTTTTATAAAGACACTTATTGTATTGGACTAGGGCCCACCTTAATGATCTTGTTTTGACATGATTACTTCTGAAAAGACTATCTGCAAATAAGATCACACTCTGAGGTAGGAGTTAGCACTCCAGCATATCTTTTGGTGGGGGCACAATTCAACCCATACTGCTTTGTAACAGCATAATTCCCATATTCTCACGGCATCCTCCCTGTGTGCATGTCATGTGCAAATTAATCTTTTTGTCAGGATGAGTCATATTGAATTAGGGGCCCACCCTTCTCTGGTAGTGACCTCATCTTATCTAATTACATCTGCAATGGCTCTATTTCCCAATGAGATCACATTCTGAGGTACGAGGGGTTAGGACTCTCACACTTGCAGCCTAGACTTAACGACTAGCCCTTTTATTTCATTTGCATTAACACATGTTAATGACACCACAATCTTTGATCACTTTAAGCATGAAATTCAGCTGTTTTCAATCATCAAAATTTATAAAATACACAGTTTTCAAAATTCAAACACTGTAGAATGGAGTAAAAATTTATTTTCTGAGCAACTCCAACCTCAATCTTTGTTTTTAAAGATTTTATTTATTTATTTGAGAAAGAATGAGAGAGAGAGAGAGAACACAAAAGGAGAAGAGTCAGAGGGAGAAACAGACTCCCTGCTGAGCAGAGAACCTGATGCTGGACTCGATCGATCCCAGGACTCCAGGATCATGACCTGAGCTGAAGGCAGTCCCTTAACCAACTGAGCCACCCAGGCACCCCTCCAACCTCAATCGTAATCTCATTAACTACCAGCAATTTATTGTGTATTCTTCTGGATATTTTCTATGCATGAATAACAATATACACAACATTTTTCCACATAGGTTACACATAGACTGAAATCGTTCTTTAAAACAGCAGCAAATAATTGTTCACAGATATGACCAGGAGATGATAATGGCACACAGAGAGCTTTATTTGGTAGCAGCTTTGACAGATTTGCATTGGGAGGGAAGTCCTTCAGCTCATGACGTCTTCTAAAGGCAATGGTGAAGGTCACCACCCAGAGTAAGAAGAGGGGAATTAAAGAGAGGTTTTGGAGAGGGAGCTGTGTGTCTAAGAGATGTCAATCACCAGCTTGTGGGGAGACTCTAAGAACTCTGAAAGGCAAGAGTAGCTTGGGGTCTTTATAGCCCCAGAGTTCATCTTACTTATAGTCAACTGATTTCTGGTGATGGTTGGATATGCCAAGCAAGGGGGCTCTAAATGGTTAAAAAAAAAAAAAAAGTCTCCTTTTCTGAACTGTGTTTCAAAGAATCTGATGCATAAAAATTTGAGTTTGGCCCCACCTGGCTTTTGAGTTACCAGGTCCCACCCAGCCTGCTATGAAGGTGAAACAAAAAAGGCCCATATACAGGGGCCATCTTTAAACCATTTACATAACAACTCCCTATTGAAAGACATTTTGTAATCTCTCCCCAGAAAACATTGTTACAAACAGGTCAAGAGAAAAATTATATCATGTATAACAAAAGGCTAATTTTACTAATATAATCAGTATTTCTAAATATAAGTAGGCTAAAATGAAAAAGTAGCGCAGGCTACTCCAAAATCAACCCCCCAAAACGATAGGAATGGGAAGGGATTGGCGGCTGGAAGTAGAATCACAACTGTGAGAATTCCTAGGAGGATGGAAACTAGCAAATGATGGGGTGGGAGGCAGGCAGAGAACACAACAGTCGCCTGGGAGGAGGACATCTGTGGCAGCTGGGGGAGGATCTGGAGAGGGTGTAATTTTAGCTCCTGTCTCTCTTACTTCACCTTAGTAACGTGGAACATCAGTGGCCTCCCAGTATCGTGAGGCACTAGCAGAGAAGCTAGAGCCCGCTAAAGTAAGGTGCTGATGAGAACAGGTACAGGAATGTCGGTCGATGCCTTTGGACATTTGCGCTTCTTGGCCACAAAGGTTCTCCTGTCCCTGGAGCTCTCTCCTCTGAGACTTGAGCCTCTTGTCTTCAAATTTTCCAAAGAGGACACAAGTGAGAGTTTGACTTTCAGCACTTCCCCAATACACATTCTAGGACAAGAGAGCTGATTCCATCAGCAAAATGTGATGTCACAGGTTAAGAAAAAGACACACCGAAGAAGTACAACTGCTTGAAAAGAATGTTAAAAAAAATAATAGTTAAATTGAACAACACATGCCACATAAAGCACACTTATTGGAATGGATGAACCAATTTTTTTTAAAGATTATTTATTTATTTGACAGAGAGAAGGAGCACAAGCAGGAAGAGCAAGCAGGCAGAGGGAGAAGGAGGAGTGGACTCCTCGCTGAGCAGGGAGCCTGAGGCAGGGCTCCATCTCAGGCCCCTGTGATCATGACCCGAGCCAAAGGCAGAGGCTTAATGACTCACCCGGAACCAATAATTTTAAATAAGCATAATTTCCTCAATGGGTTGAGAAAGAATATGGTAACAAAGCAAAAGGGTAAGAAATTACTTTAAAAACAAAATATATGTGTGTGTGTATGATAAATATATTACATAAGATATATGTTAAAAATAAAAATTGAAATGAAAAGGACAATAGATGGAACATATAGCAGGATGATTATATCAAAGGATAAATAGTAAGTTGGAAAGTCAAAATAGGAACTCACCCAGGGACAGCAGAAATTAATAAAGAGATAGAAAATATAGAAGAAGGGTTAAACGGTCTGTAGAATAAAATTATCAATCCAGATAATACAAATTCCAAAAGGAAATTGAAAGAAACATGGAGTACCAATATATATAAGGAAATACCAATACCTTGACATACTATAGAGAAACTGAAGAACAAAGGCAATAGAAATCATTAGAAGATTCCATAAAGAAAAGTAATCCACTCACAAAGGAACAAAAATTATACCAACATGAGACTTCCTATTAGTAATACTGGATTCAAGAGACAATGGAATAATATATTTGCACTTAAAAATTTTTTAATACCTCTTGCAGTGAAAGTATAGCATACAGACAAAAGTACGCATAAAACATATATATAGTACATAAAGAAAAATTATAATGCAAACACCAAGATATCCACCACTGAGGTTATGAAACATCACTGGCCACTTATGAAAGTATCCGTGAAAAATGTAGTGCAGCTCATTTGAACTTTTTATAAATGGAATTCTGAACTTTTTATAAATGGAATTTTACTGTGGCCAACATTTTGTCTATATTTTTTACACCATGATTAGAAATTTATCTGTGTTTAGCCATAGCTATAGTTTGCTCATTTCACTGCTTTATGGAATTTGCCACAGATTATTTTCCTATCCTTTTGTTAAGGGACAATCAGATTTTTTCCTAATTTGGACTATTATGAGAAATACTGCTATAAATACTTTGTTTATAAATCCTGAGATACATGTGCCAGAGTTCCTAAAGTATATGTTTGGGAATGACAATGCTGGGTTATAGGATGCACACATTTCAATGTTTTAGAGATTGCCAAAGTGGTTTTCCAAAATCCAAACAAAAGCTTTCTCTTGAGATCAGGAATAAGAAAATGATGGCCACTATCACCACTAATAAATGCACATTTATTAGAAGATTATTTATTTATTTATTTGAGAGAGAGAAAGAGAGAGAGAGAGAGAGAGAGAGCATGAGAGGGGAGAAGGTCAGAGGGAGAAGCAGACTCTCCGTGGAGCTGGGAGCCTGATGCGGGTCTCGATCCCAAGACTCCAGGATAATGACCTGAGCTGAAGGCAGTTGCTTAATCAACTGAGCCACCCAGGCACCCATAAATGCACATTTTTACCATATTAAGGAAGTGCTTGTTCTATCCCTGTTTGTATGTATTTATAAAATCTAAAAAAATTGAGTCTGTAATTTTAATGTGGGAAGATATTTGAGTATCATTTTAAAAAATGATAATGGGATTATGAAAAGTTTTCTATTCCTCTGCATCCATTTTGTTAGGTTATATTTTTTTCTAAGATTTTGTCCATTTTATTTAAGTTTATTTGGTCATAATTCCCTTTATGTGTACATAATATGAAGTAATGTCAGCATGCTTCAATTATGATATTGGTTAATTGTATCTTTTCTAATTTTTTTAAGATCCTGTAGGAATGTATCAACCTTATTGTTCTTTAAAAGGAAACAACTTTTGAGCTTCTTGGTCTCAATGTATATATATATATACATACATATACATATATGTATATATATACGATTTTAATAATTTCTGCTCATTATTTTATTTTAACTTCTGCTTTGAATTTCTTTTGTTGGTTTGTTGTTTTTGGTTTTTTTGCCTCTTGATATGGATTAGTTCATTAATTTTCAGCCTTCCTTCTTCTCTTGTATTTACATTAAATCTCCAGTAGTTACACTAAGGGTAATTACAGGGGTGCCTAGGTGGCTCAGTGGGTTAAGCCTCTGCCTTCGGCTCAGGTCATGATCCCAGGGTCCTGGGATTGAGTCCCGAATTGGGCTCTCTGCTCAGTGGGGAGCCTGCTTCCCCCTCTCTCTTTGCCTAACTCTCTGCCTACTTGTAATCTCTCTGTGTCAAATGAATAAATAAATAAATAAAGAGCTAATTACTGCTTCAGGTGTATCCCACAAACTTGGATATGCAGTATTTTGTTATTTTTTTTCAGCCCCAAGCATTTTCTAATATCCATTATGATCTCTTTTTTAACATACGATTTTTTTGGAAGTATAATCCTTGATTTCTAAGTGTACGGAAATTGTCTAGGAAATTGTCTAGCTACCGTCTTGTTGATTTCTAGTTTAATTGCATGGTGGTTAAAGAACACATTCTGTTAGATTTCAGTCCTTTCAAATTTGTCTAGACTTGCTTTCTGGCCCAATATATGATAATCTTGATAACTATTTAATATATGTTTGAAAACATATGTGTTCTTACAAGCACTGGAAGCAGTATTCTGAACAGATCCATTAGTTCAAATTATGTTGGGGTCAAGTCTTTCAAATCATTCTTAGTATTTTATCAGCTTGTTCAATTAATTACTGAACAAAAATAATTTCCCAACAAGGCAATTTGTTTTTCTATTACTCCTTGAAATTTTATCAGGTTTTCCATTATATATTTGGGACTATGGTACTAGGTAAATATAAATTTAAAATGGAAACTTTTTACTTTTTATCATTACGAAGTGACCTCTACTTTTCTTGATTTTGTATAACATTCATGTATTTATACTAACATTCTTTCAGCTAGTATTTGCTTAGCATATGTTTTTCCATTTTTTATTTTTCTGTTTCCTTATATTTTAGATGTATCTCTCAAAAACAGGATGCAGCTGTATGTTTTAAATCCAGTATGAAATATTTATTTTTTAATTGGGAACAGTTAGTACATAATTATTGTTACATGGATTTAAATCTACCACCATATTTTTGTTTTCTACTTTTCCTAATGTCTTCTGTTTCTTTTTTCCCTCATTTCCTTGTTTTGAGTTGTCTTTTTTTTAAAGATTTTATTTATTTATTTGACAGAGAGAGATAACAAATAGGCAGAGGGGCAGGCAGAGAGAGAGGAGGAAGTAGGCTCCCTGATAAGCAGAAAGCCTGATGCAGGGCTTGATCCTTGGACCCTGGGATCATGACCTGAGCCGAAGGCAGAGGCTTAACCCACTGAGCCACCCAGGCACCCCGGAGTTGTCTATTTTTTTTTTTAAGATTTTATTTATTTATTTCACAGAGGTCACAAGCAGGCAGAGAGAGAGAGAGAGAGAGAGAGAGAGAGAGAGAGGAGGAAGCAGGCTCCCTGCAGAGCAGAGAGCCTGATGTGGGGCTCGATCCCAGGACCCTGGGATCATGACCTGAGCTGAAGGCAGAGGCTTTAACCCACTGAGCCACCCAGGTGCCCCATTTTTTTAATCATTCCATTTATAATCTCTATTTGTTTCTGTCCTATTCAAAGTTACATATCCTGTTCCTATTATTTTAGTGGTTGCTCTATAAATTGTACAAGTGTTCCTATTGCATCAATATCTAATACTAATCATTACTTAACCCCTACATAAATACACACACTCATACACACACACACAAGCGCGCGCACACACACACACACTCACTCAGTGTATTTGTTAAAGCACAGAGATTTTCTCTAACGATGTCTCTGAAATATTCACAGTGGTTATTGGGTCATGGGGACATTGTATTGGAGGAGAAGGGGGGAAATTCATTCTGCTTATCAGAGTGGTGTATATCACATTAAATCATGACCGAATGTTAGTCATCATTGTTATTTGTAAGCTTTCTTTGTATAACTCACTTGTGCATTTGCTACAGAGTATTTTGAGCATGGTGTCTTGCTCATAGGCAATATTATTTAGAGATTGAGTCTGAACGGGGGAAAATTAAGTCTTTTGTTTTCAAAACCCAAATTAAAATGAAAAAATAAATCTCAGGATATATGTTTTGTTGAGTTGTTAGCAATTTGAAATTTAGGAATGGGGTAGGAGCAGGTATAGATTTTGTGATTAGCTAGACAATTATCAATAGCTGAAACAACCAGAATAAGAATTGAGTGCTTACTGGATTGCAGTAATATAGTCCTCAGGAAGCTGACTGGCACTGGGCTGGACTCAGGGAATGAGGTAGGGAGGGTATAAGTTGTACCATAAGAAATTGTTAGAGCATAGCAGTGAAGTTTAATGTTTTGGATTAATTGGAGTCCTCAATAGATTAATGTCTCCATAGTATATATTGCAAGGGTGACTTCATAGTATAGATTCACATAGAATGCATTTTCACACACTTAAAAACCACATGAAAATGTCTTGCCCCTAGATTCATGGATCTTCTGGTCACAAATTCTTGTTTACAATTTCATCTATTTTTTTGAATGGATATATTTGTTGATGAAATACATGTACCTGCACATATCTATCCAGGCACACTGAACTTTTACCCTGCCTGTGGCTTCTTCCCATGCCTACTTCTCTCTTTTCATTCAAGTGAAAAGTTCTCTCCTGACCACACTCTACTCAGACTCTCCAAACTCTTTTTCATCTAGGCCTGGAATTTTGGATTTCCTGTTCTTCTCTGTAGTGTTCAATTTTAGCAAGAAAGTCAGTCTAGCTAGAGTCCCCAATCCTCCACATCTGGTTGACCTCGATATCTTTATCTAATGAGGTTCCTGATCCTCCACCATCTTCCTGGTGATATTTGATCACTGTGGACTGTATCCCAAGAATCTTGTTAGGTTGGTTTAGCCAGAATGCCCCCTTACTCCTGATGTCTCCTCTTAGTAATTTTCCATCCATCACCCCTCATCCTGCTCCTTGGCTATAATTTCCCACCTGCCCAAGCTGTATCTCCCATTGCAAGTCCCCTTAGCAGTGATCCTAACTGCTATATAAGCACCCCCCCGCATAAAGTCTGCCTCACCATCCTATAACAAGCCTCTTGAATAATTCTTTTCTTTATTATCAGTCTCTGCTCAACTTATTTTCAAGAGGATCTCAGAGACAACCACGTGTAAAACAACTTTTCTGCCTATTCCACCCTCTTTATTTTCTTCAGAGTAATTTTAGACTATTTGAAATAATAATACTAGTTTTATTTATTTACTTATTTATTTACTAACCCTCGGAGCATCCCCAAAGTCTGGCACACAGTAGACAATCAAATATTTGTTTAACGCATATAGGGTCTGTGGAATCTTAACAAACACAGGTAAAACGCAGACTCTTACACACTGTGAGAAGAAAACAAACAAAAAAAGGGGAAGGGGCCTTGGGTATGTACAAGGGCCCTTAACGGGTGAGGAAACTGAGACTCAGTGGGGGAAGAGCCTTGCTCAAGGTAACGGAGGTGAGCAGAGGGTCTTTTGGCACACTAGGACGTGGGCCATCTCCTAACAGTCTAATGGCGAGGGGGCCAGCCTCCGCGAGGCAGGAACCTCCCAAAGGAGAGCCTCGTCGAAAGATGCTATTCAGCTGGGGGCTGTACGTCAGGGTAGATGATGCGGGAGTTCCTCGCCCGGGCCTGGGACTCTAGTAGCCAGGAGCGTCTAGTGTCGGTAAGCCCAGCTCAAATGCCAGGCCTCAATGTGGACACTGGGCCAGTTTCACCCTCACGTCCCAGGCCCCCTCCTATCGTGTTTGGCAAACCCGCAAGGACGCTGCGGGCTGGTCCCGGGCTGAAAAGTTCACTACGGGATAAAAAGACTTGGTGTCGGTTCCCGGGGACGTTTTAGAGAGACGTACTTGCCCCTCCCCTTCCGGCCCGGTCCATCCGGTCTTCTTCCGCAGCCACGTGTGTTTAGGCTGCGCGCTTTTTATGAGTTGTCGCGGTTGTTGCTGTTTCCGTGGTCTAGGCTGCCGGGGTCCTGTGAGGCCGTGAGGACGTCACTATGGTGGGCATTCCCCCCCCCCCCCCCCCCGCTTCCCTGAACCCGCTTGGCTCTCTGGAGGCAAGGGGGGTTCTTGGGATACTGGAAGAGGGGACCGGGCTACTGGTCTGATTCTCATTCTACTGGTTCGTACCCCGGGGTGAGGGATGCAGGGTAGGCCCCCCCAGAGGTGGCTGCCTGGCCCAGCGTCTGGATCTTAAAGTTAGACTTCCGGGTTCTGAAGCGTTCACAGAACGCTCTGCCCTTCGGGATGAAACCCTCCACGTTTCCATTTTCTTGCTACTCACCAGTGTGAGGGCGGCGGGAGGAATGGGGGTGGGGGTGGGGGAAGGTCGGCAGAACTTGAGAAAGTGTCACCTCTGTATTGGTGTGCCACCTCTTGCCCGTCTAGACTGCTTGGGCTCAATCTCTTTCTTGGTGTCTTATCGCCGACCTCCACGGATGCGCTCGCTCCCTAAATCCTGCCTCCACACCCCCACCCCACTCCTTTGAGGACGCTCAAACTATTCTGTTGTTTTTATTAAAAATTGACTAGATGCAAAAAAGTGGTTGCTCTTACTTAACGAAGTGAAGTATGAAGATTAGTAGTGTAAGGAATTCTCGTTTATCCATTACCCAGTTTAAGAAGCAAAACTTCTCAAAGGTTGTTTCCTTCCTTGGTTGTGTAACGTTCAGGAGCCCTCAGGTAAACAGTGTCGAAATTTTGTATTTATAGTTGCCTAGTTTTTCTTTATAGCTACCACTTAACGTTGTATTTCAAAACGGATGTTTTTTTTGCATTTTAAAAAATTGATTAAAATTCATTATAATTATTCTTGACAGGGAAAATGTTTTATACTCATTTTCAACCAATTTTTAATAAAAACAACAATGTAAAAAAGTTTACAATTTGGTAAAAAGTTATGATACTCTGGCCACAAGGTCTTTTGTCCTCTTTGTTCTTTTTTCTCTTTCTTCTTTTTGTATGCCTGACATTTTTGCCTTTCACATCTGTAGGTGTTTTGCTTTGGATCATACGTGTTTGTATATGTATAAATTTAGTCTTTTAACGTGTCATTGCACTTGTGCTATTTCCAGCCCTTTATAAGATAATTCTTTTATAGCTTTTCCATTTCAGAGTGGAACATTGAAATATTAGGTAAGATTGGGGGTTGGTTGGCATTTGAATGTAGTTGTCCTTGACTATGAGAATTTCACTTTATCAGGTTGTATGGTAGGAGATTGCCTTGCCATAAGAATCAAAGGAGTGGCATAAAAATTTGTTTTAATTGGCACATTTGCTGCCTTTTCAGTTTTCTGGTACATCGCTAGGGGCTCTGCTGTGCCCTTTCTTAAATTTAAGCTCACCTTGATACTGGAGGTTTTCCAGCTTTTTCTTTTTTTTTTTTTTAAAGATTTTATTTATTTATTTGACAGAGAGAGATCACAAGCAGACGGAGAGGAAGACAGAGAGAGAGAGAGAGAGAGAGATGGAAGCAGGCTTCTTGCTGAGCAGAGAGCCCGATGTGGGACTCGATCCCAGGACCCTGAGATCGTGACCTGAGCCAAAGGCAGCGGCTTAACCCACTGAGCCACCCAGGCGCCCCTTCCAGTTTTTTCTATTAGTTACTCTAAACTACTTTCAGTACAGTTTAGAATGTGGGTTATGGAGTTCCAGAGAACTAAGTTTGACAACTGTCTTTGCTAAATTTTGATCTTGGTGGAATTACTTAACCCTTCTAAGTCTCAGTTGTCCACCCGTTAAAGTGGGATAATCATAGAATTGTTGTGAAAATTAAATGTAAGCCATTCAGGCTAATGTCTGGCACCTGGTAAATGTAATTTAATTGTTGAAATTAACTTTAGTATTTGTTGTAAATTTATAGTAGAGCTTGTAGTTATCCACTTTTGTTACTTTGCTCATTTATTTTTTTCTTATTTTGAACATCTCCTGGAGCTTTACAAATTCAAACCTTTTTCTTTGATCGGAAGTTAATTCAACCAACATGAACAGTCTTTTCATACTAATTCATCTCACCCAAGACTTCTTTATTCTGAATTGTGAAGTTTTTAGTGTACTAAAAATTTTTAATTTGGTATGTACTATACCACAAGACACTCTGCTATATTCCTTTTTGTAGAAGCCTGTTATAAAGTTTAAGCATGCTTATTTTTCTCCAAAGTTAGATTATAAGACATTTAAAAGTTTGCCATCATCCTCCCTCGATTTATCTTTGCATATTACTGTGGGCATTAACTATTACTGACTACCTACATATTCCTTAATGACAAGATTTTTGTGCTGTTGGACTCCCCTATAAATGTAAGCTGAAACAACAAATCAACTTACTAAATTTTGGTGGTGGTTTTTTTTCCCCAGCTGCATTGAGATATAATTGACTTAGAACACAGTATAAATTTAAGATGTACAGTATTATGATTTGATATACATATATATTTTAAAATAACTACCACAATAAGCTTAGTTAATAGATCACATCACATAGATACCAATTTTAAGATTTACTCTTTTAGCACCTTTCAAGTATACAATACAGTATGGTTAGATCATAAGAACTTTACTCATC
Organism: Lutra lutra; assembly: GCF_902655055.1. Classification (NCBI taxonomy): domain Eukaryota; kingdom Metazoa; phylum Chordata; class Mammalia; order Carnivora; family Mustelidae; genus Lutra; species Lutra lutra. Next base: position 75,895,472 of record NC_062279.1, on the reverse strand, counting down.
TTATAACTGGAAGTTTGTACCCACTGACCAACTTGAAACATTTCTCAATCCCATCCCCTGGCAACCACCAGTCTGCTTCCTGTTTATTTTTTTTTTTTAAGATTTTTTTTTTTAAATTTATTTATTTGACAGACAGAGATTACAAGTAGGCAGAGAGGCAGGCAGAGGGAGAGAGAGGAGAAAGCAGGCTCCCTGCTGAGCAGAGAGCCCGATGCGGGGGCTCCATCCCAGGACTCTGGGATCATGACCTGAAGGCAGAGGCTTTAACCCACTGAGCCACCCAGGTGCCCCTGCTTCCTGTTTCTATAAGGTTTTTTTCCTATAAGATTTTTTTAAATAGATTCCACATATATGTAAGATCATGCCATATTTGTCTTTTTCTGTGTGACTTACCTCTCAGCATAATGCTTTTGGGTTTCATCCATATTGTTGCAAATAGTGGGATTTCCTTTTTTATGGCTGGTTGATAATCCACTGTGTATATATAACACATTTTCTTCATTTGTCGAAAGACACTTTAGGTTGTTCCCATGTCTTGGCTATGATAAAAAAGGCTTCAGTGAACAGAGGTGCAGTTACAACTTCAAAATAGTGATTTTGTTTCCTTGGATATATACTCAGAATTGGGATTGCTGGATCATATGGTAGTTCTATTTTTAATTTTTTGAGGAACCTCTCTATTGTTTCCCATAGTGGCTCTATCAGTTTTCATTCCCATCAGCAGTGCACAAGTGTTCCCTTTTCTCCATATCCTCTTCACCGCTTATTATCTGTCTTTTTGATAACAACTAAGAGCTTGTTGTTAGATTTTTGCAGGAAAGATAAAATTGAAGTCTGCATTAGAAAGTTAATTAAGGTATTCTTAAGGAGAGCATTGTTTATGAATGATTAAAATTATATGAGATAATTCACACTTTTAAAGACCATTTTTAATATTTTTAATTCACAGTGGGCACTCAGCAAATGTTGACTTGGGGCATCATCCCTACTTCTTTTTTACTTCTTTCAGAGTACTATTTTCAATCTAATAAGACATGTTTTAACAATATTTAAGGAGCCACTGTTGAGAATATAAAACACAAGTATAAATGACTTGTAAATATTAGATGCCTCATCAGTGCAGTTTAATATTAGGTACTACGTGGCAAATGCTACCAAAAGAGAAAGGTTTTAAGGGCCAGAAATGTTCTTCTTGGCTATCTTCAAGGAGGAGGTAAACTTGAATTTGAAATGGTTCTTGAGAATTGGGTGTGGTTTAGAAAGAAGTATGTGTTGAACCATTAAGTTGCTACTGGAAACTCTAGCTAATGATTGTCACTGGTGTCATATTTATCTGTAAAGAACGGAAAATGCACTGGATTTCTTCACGGTAGACTCACTGCCCCAAAAAAAGAAAAACGCAGCTTCTCTTAATTAATCCATCTCATTTTTGTCTTGTCATTAGTGACTTAGTATATCATACTTTGATATTTATTTTGGCATTTAAAATATTACACTGTAGTTTTCTCAGTTACAGGGATGATTAGTTTTATACTTTTTTTTTTTAAGTATTTGTGTACCTATATGTACCCTGAGTGCATTTGATGGAATGATTATTTTTCTAGGTTTCTAGTTGCACTGGGTAGTCTAAATGGCATTTTTGTCTCTAGTTGACCCTGGATTCTATGATGACCTTGATGGTCTTTTAGGAAAAGTTCCTTTTTATTATTTATGATTTTAGGAGGAATATTTGAACCATATTGCCCCTGAAATACCTCTTTCTGTTTCTGTGTTTGAATAAACTATTTATGTGTTTTCTTCTGTTACTCTCAATTACGAATCCAAAGAAGTTTAGAATGAATTTTCTGAAGTAATTGCTAAAGGTTGTAGGTTACTAATACTAATACTGATTTCTGACTGGAATATTTTTGTGGTACCAGAAACTTGCAAAGCAAGCATAGTTACTCAAAACAGTACCTTACTTATTACTTACCCTTATGGAAAGAAATCCTTAGTTACGCTTATGAAAAGAAATGCTGTTTTTGCTCTTATCTTTCAAAGTTAAAATATAACTATTAATCTTCTGTAGCAAATACACCTTTTTTCCTCCATGCCCAGTTTTGTTTTATGTTTACATTCTGTACTATTCTCTGAGTCATCAAATGCTCTGCAAGTAAATTTGGAGAATCCCTGACTGATAGAGATTAATTGCTTTTCAGTTAAGAGATATTTAGCTTGACTAGACAGTTTAGTACATTAACATTTTATTGATAGGATTTTACTTTAATTTTCCTTGTTGAAGCGTTTCTTTTTTATTTTAATATATTGAAAAAATATGGACATGTTTTAAAATTTAACAGGTTATATTATACATATTTCTGTTCCTATTCTATATTCATATCCTGCCTTGAGGCAACCTTTTCATGAATAATACAAGGAATTACAAATTACAGCTGAGTCAGAATATAAATTCAATTTCTTTGTTTCTTCTTTTACCGAGTCTTGGAGGTTCTTTCCTGAGACTTCTTAAGCTATGAGGACATTTTCATACTCCAAGGTTATCAAAATTTTTCTTGTCCTGAAGAAAATTCTTTTTAAATCTTTAAAGGAAATATTTTTATAGACTTGGATATATTGCTGAAACAGTGTTACACCTCTACAACTTTAGCTGTTTTTTAGCAGCCTCAGAGAGCATCTTTTTCTTGGGGTTCTTTGACCTTTACTTGTTTTTCTTTTTTTTTTTTTAAGCTTTTTATTTGTTAAGATATATGGAATAAAGATATCTTTACAAAGGGTACACTTTGCTTTGTTATTTTCTTCATTTTTGTCTTTGTCAGTTCTCTCTTTCTGTGTAACAAGTTGTCCCAGAGTTTAGTGGCTTAAAACAATAGCATTTATTACCTCACAGTTGCTGTGAGTTAAGAATGAGGCATATGGCTTACCTGGATTCTGTGCTCCCAAGATCTCTCACAAAGTTATAGTTAAGGTATAATCTGAGGCTGTGGTTTCATCCCAAGGCACAACTGGGAAGCATGCACTTCCCAGCTCACTCATATGGTTCTTTGTAGAGTTTATCTCCTAGTAGACAACTGGACTCAGGGCCTCAGTTCTTCACTGCCGTAGACTAGAGGCCTGTCACATTTCTTTGTTAGATAGGCCTCTTCATGGGACAGCTTACTGCATGGCAGTTGTGTTCTATCAGAGTGAGCCTAGTGAGAGAGCAAAAGAGAATAGGCAAGGTGGAAGCCAGAGTCCTTACAAAACCTAATCACAGGATTGGAGTTCCTCCATTTACCATATGTTATTCATTAAAAATAAATCACTAGGTCCACACTCTAGAGTAGATTATACTTAAGACATGAATATCCAGAGATGGAATTCATTCTTAGACATCTTAGAGGCAACCTACCATGGGTTCTGAAACATTTTTATTGATTCATGTTTGCTGGGTAAACTTCATGTACAAAAAATCCTTACCATACCCTTTTTCTTGCACCCCTCCACCCCACATGTGCAGAGAATAATACAAAAGAATGCATATACAGACATATCTTAGAGATATTGTGGGTATAGTTCCAGACTTCCCCAATAAAACAAGTATCACAGTAAAGCAAGTCGAATGACTTTTTTGGTTTGCCAATGCATTGAAAAGTTATATTTATACTATATTGTGCACTGTTAAGTGTGCAGTAGCATCTGTCTAAAAAACGGTATAATACTTTAATTAAAAAATAGTTTATTGCTAGGACACCTGGGTGGCTCAGTGGGTTAAAGCCTCTGCCTTCGGCTCAGGTCACGATCTCAGGGTCCTGGGATCGAGTCCCGGGATCGAGTCCCTCATTGGGCTCTCTGCTCAGCAGGAGCCTGCTTCCCCCCTCTCTCTGCCTGCCTCTCTGCCTACTTGTGATCTCTCTCTGTGTCAAATAAAATCTTTAAAAAAAAAAATCTTTAAAAAAATAGTTTATTGCTGAAAAATGCTAACCATCATCTGAGTTTACAGCATCTTGCAGGTGGGGACTTTTGCCTCAATCAGGCTGCTGACTAATGAGGGTAGAAGTTGCTGAAGATTGGGGTGGCTGTGATAATTTCTTAAAATGAGACAATAATGAAGTTTGCCACATCAATTGACTATTCCTTTCACAAACGATTTCTTTGTAGAATGCATTGCTGTTTGGTAGCATTTTATCCATGGTAGAACTTCTTTCAGAATTGGAGTCAGTCATCCCAAACCCTGCCACTGCTTTATCAACTATGCTGATTTAATATTCTGAATTCTGTGGTATCATTTTTAACATTCTTCACAGCATCTTCATCAAAAGTAGATTCCATCTCAAGAAACCACTTTTTTTTTGTTCATCTGTAAGAAGCAGCTCCTTACCCATTCACGTTTCATAATGAGATTGCAGCAAAATCAGTCATATCTTGAGGCTCTTCCAGTTCTATTCTCTTGCTCTGTCTACCACATCTGCAGTCCCTTCCTCCTTCCTAGGAGTCTTGAAACCCTTGAAGTCATTTACGAAGGTTGGAATCAACTTCTAAACTCCTGTTCTTACTGTATTTTGGCCTCTTCCCATGAATTGTGAATGTTCTTCATGGCATCTAGAATGGTAGATCTATTCTGAAGGTTTTCAAGAATTTATTTTGCCCAGATTCATTTGAGGAATCACTGTATATGGCAGCTATAGCCTTATCAAATTTTTTTTAATAAGACTCGAATGTCAAAATCTCCTTGATCCATGAGCTACAAAATGGATATTGTGTTAGCAGGCATGAAAACAACATTAATCTCATTGTTTATCTCCATTGGAGCTCTTGGGTGACCAGGTGCATTGTCAAGGAACAGTCATATTTTAAAGTGAGTCTTTTTTTCTTAGCAATAGGTCTCAACATTGGGCTTCATATGTTCAGAAAACTGTGTTATAAACAGATGTGCTATCAACCAGACTTTGTGGTTCCATTTATAGAGCACAGGCTGGGTAGATCTCCCATAATTCTTAAGGGCCTTAGGATTTGAGAGATGGTAATTGAACACCGGTTTCAGCTTAAATTTGCCAGCTGCATACCATAGCCCCTAACAGGAGAATCAGTCTATTTTTTGAAGTTTTGAAGCCAGGCATTGACTTCTTTTCTAGGTGTGAAAGTCCTAGATGGCATCTTCCAGTAGGAGGGTTAATTGTGTACATTGAAAATCTTGTTTAGTGTAGTCACCTTCATTAATTATCTTAGCTAGATTTTTCTGGATAACTTCTGTATCAACTTCTGTATTAGCACTTGCTGCTCTACTTTGCACTTTTATGTTATGGAGACTGCCTCTTTCCTTAAACTGCATGAATCAACCTCTGTTAGCTTCAGATTTTTTTCTGTAGCTTCCTCATCTCTGTTGTCCTTCATAGAATTGAAGAGAGGTGGGCCTTGTTCTGGCTTTGGCTCAAGGGAATGTTGTGGCTGATGACTCAAAACTATGAGCAGTAAGGGTATTTTCCTTTCTTATCATTCCTGTGTTCACTGGAATAGCACTTTAAGTTTCCTTCAAGAACTTTTCCTTTGCCTTCACAACTTGGCTAACTGGCACAAGAGAAAGGCCTAACTTTTTGGCCTATCTCAGTTTTGTACATACTATCCTTATCAAGCTTAATAATCTCTAGGTTTTTATTTAAAGTGGGAGATGCATGACTCTCCCTTTCACTTGAACACTTAGAAGCCATTGTAGGGTTATTAATTGGTGTAAGTTATATACTGTTTTGTTTCAGGAGATAGATCTGAGGAGAGGGAGATAGATGGGAGAATGGCTGGCTTGTCAGTGAGAGTAGTAGTGATACACAAAGCATTTATTGATGAAGTTTGCTTATATGGACACAGTTCATGGCGGCCCCAAACGATTACAAGGATAACATTAAAGATCACTTATCACAGACCTCCATAACAAATACAGTGATTATAATGAAGTTTTGAAATATTGCAAGATTACTGAAATGTGACATAGGGACATTAAGTAAGCAAATGCTGATGGAAAAGTGGCGTTGATAGACTTGCTTAATGCTGGGTTGCCACAAACCTTGTTTGTAAACAAAACAAGACCCCCCCACAGTATCTGCGATGCACAGTAAAACAAAGCATGCCTATACTGTTGTATGATGGTTTCACATTATTTTTCTGTCCCTATAACCACCTTCCAGTGCCTTTCTGGGGTTCAGAGTGGCAGTTACCTTGCCTAGGTGTATCAAGAAGAAAGCAATAAATATTTATTGGCGTATTTCAGTAAATATTTGTTGAAGGAATGAATACATATGTGAAGGAGGAATTGGTGGTCATTTAAATTAATTCTGCCAGAAGTTTTACAGAGGAAGTGACTTTGAGTTGTATTTTATGAAAAGACAAGGAAGGAAAAGGATTTTTCAGATAGAGGTAACAACCTCAGTCTTCAGAAGTTATGAAACAGCATGGTGTGTTCTGGAAATGGGGAGAAGTTCAGTAAGAATGGGATGAAGGATGTTTTGAAGAATGAGTAATAATGCTGGAGAAGTACGTTGGGGGTAGATTGTTTTCTGCCTTAAGGACTTGGGACCTCACTGTGAGCTCGTTAGCAAGGGAGAAGGACTTCACTAAATAAATGTTGTAGGAAAATAAGCTCTGCAACTTCCATGAATAAAGAATGAGCAGTGAGAATCTAAAGGCCATCCTAATCATGAAAAATCATGAGGCTGAATTAAGGCAATAACAGTAGTTTTGAAGAGAAGATTCTAGAAGCCTTTTTGAGGATTAGGTATGTTAGAGACCACCAGGTGTCCCCAAATAGAACCTTTTTTTTTCTGTAATAATGTGTTTTTTTTTCTGTGAATAACAATTATATTTACTATTCTCCCTTACGTAACCCAGTGATTAAATTTTGATCAATGGGATGTAAACGGAAGACTACAGCTTCTGAAATTTTGCTCTTAAAGGAAGGGGGTATGCCTTTTGATTTTCTTTTCTACTTCTCAGTGGTTAGAGTTTAGACTTGGTTTAAGTCATCTTGAACTATATAGATATATAGGAGGTTATACCCTTAGGATAGTAGGTGGAAGGAGTCTGGATCTCAGGACTTTGTGAAGCAGAGCCTCCAGCTCCTGTGTTTTACATCAGAGAACTAAACTTTGTCCGATTACACCATTATTATTTTGGGCTTCTCTTATAGGAAGCCAAATTAATTCTAAAATAAAAACAGGTCTGATAAAATACAGAATTATGTAGGAATAAAGAGTTAACTGAAATGTCGAATTCAGTGGACTAAATGAATTGTGACCTTGTTAACTGGCATAAGGTTTGAAGGGGAAAATAATTTGTTCTTTTTGGGGTGTGCTAATTTTGAGATGACTTATATTCTTTCTTCTATTCCTGTTTTTCTGTGAACCCAACTTTGACTTTGTTTGATTCAGTGCTCACTCTGTTCCATGTCCAACTTCTACAGTCAAGCTCCCATGACCATCCTATGTTCCTTCTACCTCCCCACCTTTTTAAACTATAACACAATTTTTTTAATTAACATATAATTTATTACTTGTTTCAGGGTTACAAGTCTGTGATACATCAGTCTTACACAATTCACAGCACTCACCATAGCATATACCCTCCCCAGTGTCCGTCAACCAGCTACCCCATCCCTCCCACCCTCCTCCATTCCAGCAACCCTCAGTTTGTTTCCTGAGATTAAAAGTCTTATGTTTTGTCTCCCTCTCTGGTTTCGTCTTGTTTCATTTTCCCTTCTCTTTCCCTATGATCCTCTGTCTTGTTTCTCAAATTCCTCATATCAGTGAGATCATATGATAATTGTGTTGGACTGATTAACTTATTTCTCCTAGCATAATAGCCTCTAGTTCCATCCATGTAGAACTGTAACACAATTTTAACTCTTGTCTTCTCACTAGGTGCATCCTTTTACCTACTTTGAAGATAGAAAAGTTGAAGAGCTGGGTTTATTGACCCATTCTGTGCCTTTCTTTATTATATCACTGAAGAGTAGTTTTGAATATATCATTTCTGTTATGACAATGGAAACAAATGCCATTCTAATCATTTAACAGGTCTGGGTTATCTCCTAATTCCTAGAGTAGTGTTTCTGGCTTATGGTATTTCTTACACTACTGTTTTTTAAATTTATTTCTAAAGAAATTTTTTAACAGATACCACTTATATATCTGACTGTGTATGTCTTGTGTCTTCCTAATTTTAGCCTAAAGCCCTAAAGGGAAAAATTGTAGGACGGGAAAAAAAAGTCATCCATCCATATAGTAGAAGAGCAGCTCAAATTACAAGAGAGGCCCACAAACAAGAAAAAAAGGAAAAGTAAGTATCTTTTTATCATTTGTATTGCATTGGTGTAAAGCCCGTTAATACATTTATTTTTCATCAGTATTCCCTTCTCCCCTTAAGGAATGTTAAGTATGTTTGCTGCGCTGAAGATAAAACAGTGAACAAGGATACAGCTCTTCTAGCGCTTACCTAAAGCAGAAACATACACTTCAATAGGTTGTGATGAACATAATGAAGAAAAAGGAAAAAGAATTATGGGATAGAAAGTGATGGAAGGGTTCTATTCTATATAGAATAGTCATGTGTAGCTTACCTGGAGAAGTTCATGTTGGAGCAGAGAGCTAAAAGATGTGAGATCAGGAGCTATGTAGATATATGTTGGACATATAGGTTAAAGTACTTAGTTGTCTATTAGATATATAGAAGGAGATACAAAATGGGAAGTTGGATGTGTTGGATCTGGTGTTCAGAGGATTGATTAGGGATGCAACCCAGATTTGGGAGTCATCAGTTTCTAGATGGGATGGTAAGTGATGAGACTAGAGAAGATCATCTAATGAGTAAATGTAGCTAGAAAAGAGAAAGGAGCCAAGGATTGATCCCAGAGGCCTCCATCGTTTAGAGGCTGGAAAAAGGATCTAACAAGTGAGACTGAGAAAGAGGAGAAAGAAGATTGTGTTTCAAAGAGAAGGTGGTGATCAAGCTATGTCATTAGCTCTTGATTAACATGAGAGCTGAGAATTGATCTAGTAATCTGATTTAGTAATTTGGAAATCATTTAGTAAAGTAGAGATCACTATATTTTTTGTTATTTTCTTAGTTGTTGCTCTGAAAATTACAACTAAATATTAAAACAATCTTATTTCAGATTAATTTCAAGTAAATTTCAATAGTATACCAAAAATTTCCTTTCTTGTGGCTCCATTCTCCCTCCTTTGTACTATTATTGTTAAGAAATTACATCCTTATACGTTACAATCCCACAAACAGTTTTACAGTGATTGTTTTTATATAGTTGTCTTATGAGAATATACACAAAAATACATTTATACTGTATTTTATATTTACCTGTATATAAATTTTTTTTTTTTTTTACTGGTGCCCCTTATTTCTTCATGTGGGTTCAAATTGCTATTCACTGTACTTTCATTTTAGCCTGTAGGACTCCCTTTATTATTTCTTATAAGGTAGGCCTGAAAGTCAGAGATTTGCTAAGTTTTATCTGAGAATGCCTTCATTTCGCCTTTATTTTTGAAGGAAACTTTAGAATATAGAATTCTTGCATATAGAATTCTTTTTTCAGTCTTTCTGTTCAGCACTTTAAATATGTCATCCCTCAGCCTTCTGGCCTGTGTGGTTTCTAAGGAGAATTCAGCTGTTTATCTTACTGAATGCAGTGAGTCACTTCTGACACTGTAAAGTTGTTCTTTGTCTTTGAATAATTTGAGAGGTACGTCTAGTAGGTGTGGATCTCTGAGTTTATCCTACATGGATTTCATCCTACATGGAGTTTGTTAAGCTTCTTGTGTGTGTAGCTCAATGTTTCTCTTCAAATTGGGAAGTTTTTAGCCATTATTTTTCCAAATATCTATCTATTCTGTCTTTTCCTTTCCTTCTGTGACTCCCATTATACATATATGCTGGTGTTCTTAGTAGTGTCCCATGGGTCTCTGAGACTCTTCATTTATCTTTCTTTCCTTTCCACTTTTTGTTGCTCAGATTGGATAATTTCAGCTAATTTGCTGTTATATTTATGGGTTCTTTTTTCTGCCAGCAAAAAACTGCTGTTGAATCTTTCTAGTAAATTTTTCATTCTTGTTGTTACATCTTTCACCTCCAGAATTTCTACTTGACTCATCATTGTAATTTCTTTCTCTTTATTGATATTATCTGTTTGGTGTAACATTGTTCTCATAATTTCCTTGAAATTTTTAGATACAGTTTTCTTTAATTCTTTGTATATGTTTATTATAGCTGAATTCAAGTCCTTCTCAAATAGGTCCAACTGTCTGGGCTTCCTTAGGAGGTTTTTGTTGACTGCTATTTTTAATCCCCGAATATGGGCCACACCTTTCCTTTTTTGTTGTATGTCTCATAATTTTTGGTTGAAAACTGGACATTTTCAATATTACAGTGTGACAACTCTGTTAAATAGACATCTCCAGCCCCTATACCCAATTAGGTTTGCTCTTGTGTTGTTTGCTTCATGACTTTCCTAGACTGATTTTGTAAAGTCTATTTGTTGTGTGTGGCCATTGATGTTTTTGCTCAGTTGGTGGTCAGCTAATGTTGGAACAGAGAGTTCTTTAAATGCCTTTAGCTAATAAGTCTCTTGGCCTTTGCTGAGGGACTCTTTGAATCTGTTGAGCATGGCTTTGACACACCAGGATGCAGTTTACTTAGACTTCATTTCTTGTTTGCATAGAGCCTCAAGGTTAGCCAGAGGTGAGAGAATAGGGCCTGTTCAGGTCTCTCCTTAGCATGAACATAGTCATTAATGTACATATGGCATTCTAGATTCCCAGGAGTGTATTGGGGCTTGCTTTGAAGTCCACCGTGCACATTCCCTTTCCCAGTTTTCCTTTAAAATGTTTTAGTCCACCTTTTGTTAGCCCCCAGCTGGTAATATCACTGAGGCAGCTGCTATGTTAGTTAATTGCTGCTGATTATTTTCAAGAAAAAACTTGGGGATAGAGCTCTTCCTACAGAGAGCTCTGTCTGAGTCAGATTATCTAAGGACAAAGTAACTTCAAGCTTCTCAGCATGCCGCCTGTCAGGTCAAATGGTAGCAATTCTCTGGGTGTGAAGGTTTTGGGGAACTCCAAATTTGATGTCTCTAGTGGCCGTTAGGAAGATGGCTTTTACAACTGCTGAGAGTTGCTAGTCCATTGGTTTTCAGCACTGTTGTGGAGTTGATGAAGGGGTCATGGATTAGGCACATTCACAGGTTTGTTGTTCTTACAGAGATTGGGCTGTTTTTCTTGAGAATGCTCCTCAGATTCTTGCAAGGCTTTGTTTAATTTTCATACTTCTGGAAAAGTTGATTTTGACAAATTTTGTTAGTATTCTCTGTTTCTGTGGAAAAGTGGATTTTCATAGGTCCTTACGCCATTGTGGAAGTTAGTTTGTGTTCTTGATGTGAAGAATTCATAGCAAAATTTTCTTCTTAGGAATACAAAATGTGTATATAATGCCCTTTCTTTTCTTCTTCCTGTCCCTTAGTGTTTGCCTATTCTCCCCTCCATCTTTGGCCTGTGAGAGTTCCCAGTAGCTGCTGGAGTGACAAAGAATTACTTAAAATGAAGTTACAAAGGCAAAAATCATCATGTTAGCTATTTTAAAATAGACTTCCATTTTAATAAATAAATGGTAGATATATTTCTCTACTAACTGATTGAAACCAGCTCGTTCATTGTTATATATTAATTATATAATATATAATTATATATATAATACATAATATATATATAAATATAATATATAGTGTTATATATATAATATATATATATAATAATATAAAGGCATATTTAGTAAAGGTTAGCTGTTCTACAGTGATTTGGCTAGAAGTTTTCTGGAAGAAAATAGACAAGTTCTATAATAGTATAGTCAAACTTTTTTTTTTTCCCCGTAAAGGTTAATTAGGATGATAGATCACTTTAAAACAGTAATTTTCAAACTTCAAGTAATTTATGTATCATTTTCATGAATTTTGCTTTGTCTGTTGACAAGGTTATTACTTCCCTGCTTTTGACCATTCTGGATGTCTTTGCAGAAATGTCTGTTCATGTCCTCTGCCCATTTCCTGATTGGATTAATTTGTTCTTTGGGTGTTGAGTTTGATAAGTTCATTATAGATTTCGGAGACTAGCCCTTATTATCTGATATTTCATTTCCGAATCTCTTCTCCCATTCTGTCAGTTGTCTTTTGGTTTTGTTGACTGTTTCCTTCGCTGTGCAAAAGCTTTTGATCTTGATGAAGTCCTAGTAGTTCATTTTTACCCTTGTTCCCTTGCCTTTGGCGATGTTTCTAGGAAGGAATTGCTGCAGCTGAAGTCAAAGAGGTTGCTGCCTGAGTTCTCCTCAAGGATTTTGATGGATTCCTTTCTCACATTGAGGTCTTTCATCCATTTTGAATCTATTTTTGTATGTGGTTTAAGGAAATCGTCCAGTTTCATTTTTCTGCATGTGGCTGTCCAATTTTCCCAACACCATTTGTTGAAGACACTGTCTTTTTCCATTGGACATTCTTTCCTGCTTTGTCAAAGATTAGTTGACCATCGAGTTGAGGGTCCATTTCTGGGTTCTCTATTCTGTTCCATTGGTCTATGTGTCTGTTTTTGTGCCAGTACCATATTGTCTTGATGATGATAGCTTTGTAATAGAGCTCGAAGTCTGGAATTGTGATGCCACCAACTTTGGCTTTCTTTTTTTTTTTTTTTTAAAGATTTTATTTATTTATTTGTCAGGGACAGAGGGAGAGAGAGCGAGCGAGCACAGGCAGACAGAGAGGCAGGCAGAGGCAGAGGGAGAAGCAGGTTCCCTGCTGAGCAAGGAGCCCAATGTGGGACTCGATCCCAGGACACTGGGATCATGACCTGAGCCAAAGGCAGCCGCTTAACCAACCAGCCACCCAGGCGTCCCTTGGCTTTCTTTTTTAACATCACTCTGGCTATGTAAGGTCTTTTCTGGTTCCATATAAATTTTAGGATTATTCGTTCCATTTCTTTGAAAAAAATTGATGGTATTTTGATAGGGATTACATTAAACGTGTAGATTGCTTTAGGTAGCATAGACATTTTCACAATATTTGTTCTTCTGATCCATGAGCATGGAACATTTTTCCATTTCTTTGTGTCTTCCTCAATTTCTTTCATGAGTACTTTATATTTTTCTGAGTACAGATTCTTTGCCTCTTTGGTTAGGTTTATTCCTAAGTATCTTACGGTTTTGAGTGCAATTGTAAGTGGGACTGACTCCTTAATTTCTCTTTCTTCTATCTTGTTATTGGTGTATAGAAATGCAACTGATTTCTGTGTATTGATTTTATACCCTGACACTTTACTGAATTCCTATACAAATTCTGGCAGATTTGGAGTAGAGTCTTTGGGTTTTCCACGTAAAGTATCATATCATCTGCAAAGAGTGAGAGTTTGACTCTTCTTGGCCAATTTGGATGCCTTTAATCTTTTTGTTGTCTGATTACTGAGGCTAGGACTTCCACTATTATGTTGAAAAGCATTGGTGATAATGGACATCCCTGCCATGTTCCTGACCTTAGTGGAAAAGCTCTCGGTTTTTCTCCATTGAGAATGATATTCGCTGTGGGTTTTTTTCATAGATGGCTTTGATGTTATTGATGTATGTACCCTCTATCCCTGCATGTTGAAGAGTTTTGATCAAGAAAGGATGCTGTACTTTGGCAAATGCTTTTTCAGCATCTATGGAGAGTATCATATGGTTCTTGTTCGTTCTTTTATTAATGTATTGTATCACATTGATTTGCGGATGTTGAACCAACCTTGCAACCCTGGAATAAATCCCACTTGGTCATGGTGAATAATCCTTTTAATGTACTGTTGAATCCTATTCGGTAGTATTTTGGTGGGAATTTTCACATCTGTGCTCATCAAGAATATTGGTCTGTAATTCTCTTTTTTGATGGGGTCTTTGTCTCATTTTGGGATCAAGGTCATGGGGACCTCATAACATGAGTTTGGAAGGTTTCCTGCCATTTCTGTTTTTTGGAAAAGTTTCAGGAGACTAGGTATTAATTCTTCTTTAAATGTTTGGTAGAACTCCCCTGGGAAGCCATCTGTCCCTGGGCTCTTGTTTTTTGGGAGATTGTTGATGACTGTTTCAATCTCCTTACTGGTTATGGGTCTGTTCAGGTTTTCTATTTCTTCCTGGTTCAGTTGTGGTAGTTTATATGTCTCTAGGAATGCATCCATTTCTTCCAGATTGTCAAATTTGCTAGCGTATTGTTGCTCATAATATGTTCTATAATTGTTTGTATTTTTTTGTGTTGGTTGTGATCTCCCCTCTTTCATTCATGATTTTATTTATTTGGGTCCTTTCTCTTTTCTTTTTTGGTAAGTGTGGCCGGGGATTTGTCAGTCTTATTAATTCTTTCAAAGAATCAGCTCCTAGTTTTGTTGATTAGTTCTACTGCTTTTGTTTGTTTGTTTGGTTTCTGTTTCATTGATTTCTGCTCTGATCTTTATTATTTCTCTTCTTCTACTGGGTTTAGGCTTTCTTTGCTATTCTTCAGCTCCTTTAGATGTAGGGTTAGGTTGTGTATTTGAGACTGTTCTTGTTTCTTGAGAAAGGCTTGTATCGCTATACATTTTCCTCTCAGGACTGCCTTTGTGTGTCCCATAGATTTTGAACAGTTGTGTTTTCATTATTGTTTGTTTCCGTGAATTTTTTTCAATTCTTCTTTAATTTCCTGGTTGATCCATTCATTCTTTAGTAGGATGTTCTTTAGCCTCCATATGTTTGACTTCTTTCCAACTTTCCTCTTGTGATTGAGTTCTAGCTTCAGAGCATTGTGGTCTGAATAAATGCAGGGAATGATCCCAATCTTTTGGTACTGGTTGAGACCTGATTTGTGACCCAGGATGTGATCTGTTCTGGAGAATGTTCCATGTGCACTAGAGAAGAATGTGTATTCTGTTGCTTTGGGATGGAATGCTTTGAATATATCTGTGATGTCCATCTGGTTCAGTGTGTCATATAAAGCCTTTATTTCCTTGTTGATCTTTTGCTTGGATGATCTATTTCAGTGAGGGAGGTGTTAAAGTCCCTTACCATTATTGTATAATTGTTGATGTGTTTCTTTGATTTTGTTGTTAATTGGTTTATATAGTTGGCTGCTCCCACGTTAGGGGCATATATATTTAAAATTGTTCGATCTTCTTGTTGGACAGACCCTTTGAGTATGATATAGTGTCCTTCTTCATCTCTTAGTCTTTGGCTTAAAATCTAATTGATCTGATAAAAAGATTGCCACCCCAGCTTTCTTTTGATGTCCATTAGCATAGTAAATTATTTTCCACCCCCTTTAAATCTGGAGTTGTCTTTGAGTCTAAAATGAGTTTCTTATAGACAGCATATTGATGGGTTTTGTTTCTTTATCCATTCTGATACCCTGTGTCTTTTGATTGGGGCATTTAGCCCATTTACATTCAGGGTAACTATTGAAAGATATGAATTTAGTGCCAATTGTATTGCCTGTGAGGCGACTGTTTCTGTGTATTGTCTCTGTTCCTTTCGGGTCTACTACTTTAAGGCTCTCTCTTTGCTTAGAAGACCCCTTTCAATATTTCCTGTAGGGCTGGTTTGGTGTGTACAAATTCTTTTACTTTTTGTTTGTCCTGTAAGCTTTTTATCTCTCCTTCTATTTTCAATGATAGCTTAGCTGGATATAGTATTCTTGGCTGCATGTTTTTCTCATCTCGTGCTCTGAATATATCATGCCAGTTCTTTCTGGCCTACGAGGTCTCTGTGGAATAGTATGCTGCCAATCTAACATTTTTACCATTGTATGTTACAGACTTCTTGTCCCAGGCTGCCTTCAGGATTTTCTCTTTGTCACTAAGACTTGTAAGTTTTACTCTTAGATGATGGGGTGTGGACCTATTTTTATTGATTCTGAGGCGGGTTCTCTGTGCCTCCTGGATGTTGATGCTTGTTCCCTTTGCCATACTGGGGAAATTCTCTACAATAATTCCCTCCAATATACCTTCTGCCCCCCTCTCTCTTTCTTCTTCTTCTGGAATCCCAATTATTCTAATATTTTTTCATCTTATGGTATCACTTATCTCTCGAATTCTCCGCTTGTGGTCCAGTAGTTGTTTGTCTCTCTTTGGCTCAGCTTCTTTATTCTCCATCATTTGGTCTTTTATATCACCAATTCTCTCTTCTGCCTCATTTATCCTAGCAGTAAGAGTCTTCATTTTTGACTGCACCTTATTAACAGCTTTTTTGATTTCAGCTTGGTTAGATTTTAGTTCTTTTCTTTCTCCAGAAAGGGCTTTTATTTCTCTAGACAGCATTTCTCTAATATCTTCTATGCCTTTTTCAAGCCCAGCTAGCACCTTGAGAATCATCATTCTGAACTGTAGATCTGACATTTTACCAATGTCCATATTGATGAGGTCACTAGCCTTTGGTACTGCCTCTTGTTCTTTTTTTTGTGGTGAGTTTTTCCGCCTTATTTTATCCAGATAAGAATATATGAACAAGAGAATAAAATACTAAAAGGGTGGCAAAGACCCCAGAAAAATGTACATTAAGCAAATCAGAAGAGACCCTAAAGTAGGGGGAGAAGAAAGAAGGTAAAAAGAAGTTTAAGAAATAATACATGTTTTAGACTGGTGAATAGAACAGAGTTACCCATTTGATTTTGGGTGTATTTTGGTCCCCTGGAAAAAACTACCATCCAAAATTTTAAAGAAAGAAAAAACTTATATATGTACGAAAATAAGGGTAAACACGATGAAGGGATAAAATATGACTGTAAGGATGAAAATTTTAGAAAAATTCTAAAAAAAGAATTGATAAGGTAAGTTAGTTGGAAAAAGAAAGTGGAGGGAATTTGCTCAGGCTGGAGACTCGAACAAAACCCTGTGCTAGATTTAGGGTATATTTTGATCTATTAAAAGAAATTGTATCCCAAAAATTTTTTAGAAGAAAATACCCTATATGTATTCAAAAAATAAAGTTAGAGGGCGCCTGGGTGGCTCAGTGGGTTAAGCCGTTGCCTTCAGCTCAGGTCATGATCTCAAGGTCCTGGGATCGAGTCCCGCATCGGGCTCTCTGCTCGACAGGGAGCCTGCTTCCCTCTCTCTCTCTCTCTCTCTCTCTCCCCCCGCCTGCCTGCCTCTCTGTCTACTTGTGATCTCTCTCTGTCAAATAAATAATAAATAAAAAATCTTTAAAAAATAAAGTTAGATACAATGAAGGATAAAATATGACTATAATAATGAAGGTTTAAAAAGTTTTTTAAGGAAGGTAGTGTTGAACTAGTTAAAAAACGTGGAAAGAGGAAAAGTAAAAATAATTAGAATAAGAAAAAAATTTTAAAAATTATTTAACTTTGCAAGACTAAAGAATCATGGGGAGAAAGCCATGAACTCCATGCTTTGCTTTCCCCTCTTCTGGAATTCCGCTGTTCTCCTTGATCAGTGAGCTTGGTCTTGGCTGGATGTTCTTGCTGATCTTTCAGCTTGGTTAGATTTTAGTTCTTTTATTTCTCCAGAAAGGAGATCTTCTGGGGGAGGGGCCTATTATAGTGATTCTCAAATATCTTTGCCCAAGGCCGAAATCTCTGGCCCGGAAGAGTGGAGAGGTGGGGCCCCCTCCTCAGTGCACCCTTGGAAAAAAGCACTCAATCACTCCTGTCTCCCTGGCTTCCAGCCCCGCTCCAAGCTCACCCAGCCTGTGACTGAGCTTCTCCCTTTCTGACACATAGCCCCATTTGGAATCTCCAAACCTAGCAGATTCCTGCCTCCAGAGAAGGAAGGCGGGTTTCCCCAGATCTGCCAGTTGTGGGGTCCCTGCTCAAAGAGCAGTGGCCTGATTGTGCCTGGGATCATAGTTTAAGGTAACCCCAAGCTGAGAGCTCACTCCTTGGCTCCAACTCTGTAGCCAGCTTTCCCGCTCTGATACCTGCAAACTCTGCTACAGTCATCCCTGATCCTTCTGTGACCCTGCAGTACCTGAGACTGTATTGTCTCCCAAAGGGCTCCATCCCCACTTCGCCTCTGGAGTGATGTCCCTCAGTGGAGCATACTTTTAAATGTTCGAATTTTGTGCTCTATTGCTCCACCGCTTGCCCGGAAGCTGGCCCCTGCCCCCGCAGTCTTTCTTCCCTTTGCTTCAGATTGACTTCTCCACATGTTCTACCTTTTAGAAAGTGGTCAATTTCCTGTTTCTAGAATTGCTGCTCTTCTCTTTGATCTCCTGTTGGGTTTGTAGGTGTTCTGAATCGTCTTTCCTAATGTTTTATATAAATGAAGTGATTATATGTAATTTTTTGTGCCAGCTTCTTAGCATAATGTTTATGAAATTTACCCATATTCATGTATTTCACATATTAGTTGTCTTTCTTATTACTGAGTAGTATTCAATTGTATGGATCTGTACTTTGCTTATTCATTTACCTATGATGTTCATTTGGATTATTTACAGTACTGGGCTGTTATTGGGATCTGCAAACTAAAGAGTCCAGCCCCGATTTCTATTAGAAAGTTTTAGTGGAAAGCAGCTAGCTGTGCCCATTCCTTTTGTATTGTGTGTGGCTGCTTTTAGGCTATGATGGCAGAAATCCGTAGTTGTGATAGAGACTGACCACGTTTCTCTGGCCATTTAAGAAGAAATTTTTCAGCCTCTGCTATTATGAATAAAGCTGCCATGAATGTTCACGTACAGTATTTGGACACTTGTTTTCATTTTTCAGTTCCTAGAACTGGAATTGCTGGGTCATACGGTGATTGTATGTTAAAACACATAAGAAAATTGAGTTTATATGAAATTAAGTTTATAAGAATTGCTGGTCATATGATAGGTGTCACGTTTAAGTATGTAAAAAATTGCTTTATCCAAAGTGATAGTATCATTTAATATTTTCACCACCAGTGTATGAGAGTTACATTCTCTCCATATCCTCTCAAACTTGCTGTATTATCAGTTTTTAAATTCTAGTGGTTGTATGATAGTATCTTAGTTTGATTTAATTTTTGCATTTTGATAACTAATGATATTCACGTATCTTTATATGCACTTACTAATTATTTCTATGTCTTTGATATGGTGAAAAATCTGTTAAAATCTTTTGCCCATTTTGGGATTAGGTTGTCTTCTTAAGTTGTAAGAAGTGTTTGTATAATCTGAATGCAAGTCTTCTGTTAGTTATTTGTATTGTGAATATCTTTCCCCATTCTGTACCTGAAATTTTTTATTAAAAAGGGCTTCATTTTATTTCTCCAGTTTTCTAGTTGGTTAAAGTGGGAGGGTAAATCTTATCTGCTTTGTTAGTCAGGGACAGTAGATTTTTTTGTTCATTGCTGTATCTAGTGAGTAGCATAAAGTGCAGCAAAAACTATCTGTCCAAAGGTGTCTTCTGAATTAATATTTAGAATGCCAACAATAGGAATCATGTATTACCTAGACTGTTTTCTGAGAATAAATGAGTTATTTTTCCTTATTATCATTCTTTCAATTATGAAAAGTAAACATGCTGTTTTGTTCCTATTGAAGTTTAAAAGGTGATACTAGGGTATTTTGGTCTTGGTGGCTGCCCTCCATCTTCTAGAAGGTATTCATTACTCTTTTGTGCACAACTATTACCCACCTGAACAATCCAATCAAACTTTTTTGTGTTTTCAAAACTGATTTGTTCTATAGGTGTCTTTTAGTCATTAGTCACTGAAGACCCAAAGAAAAGTTTCTAGTAACATTTTGTTCCAGTTACTTAGAAGAAAAGCATGGTGTTCAGTGTTTCTGCACTAACAAAATTAATTTCATATGTAGAAAAGAGTGATCCTTGAATTAGAGTTTTGTGGGCAGTTTTTGTTTTGTTTTGTTTTTGATAGATTTAAAAATTTTTTTTGGAAATTTTCTAACATATGCACCTTTTCTTTCAAGATTGAAGAATGAAAAGGCACTGCGTCTCAACATTATTGGTAAGCAGATTTACTCATTTGACACTCTGACTAAATTGTAGTGAAGTTCTGTTCTGTGCCTATTTTTCTTTTGATTCTTTTAGGGAATTTTCTTTACTAAACTTAATTAAAGTAAAATCAATCATTAACTCTTAGAAAGTGTTAATAATATCTAGCTGTTTTTCAGAAACTAGTTTATATTTACCTACCTATATTTGTCTTTCTATCTATTTATCTATCTCTGAAGTTTAATTCTAGCTCTCTAACCATTAGAATTAGGAAGGATTATGGCCTAAGTATTTTGGAAACAGAAATTTAGTGATGCGGATACATGCATCCTCAGTCTGTATCTCAGTGTCACAATTATTTTTGGGGGGCAGGAGGGGCAGTATTGTTAGTAAATTTTTACTTACAAGCCTGATTTCAAAATAGGGACTCTTAGGGGGTGCCTGGGTGGCTCAGTCCATTAAGCATCTGCCTTCAGCTCAGGTCTTGATCTCAGGGTCCTGGGATCGAGCTCCATGTCAGGCTTTCTGCTCAGCGGGAAGGGGAAGTCTGCTTCTCCCTCTCCCTGGGTGCGTTCTCTCTTGCTCGCTCGCTCTCAAATAAATAAATAAAATCTCCTAAAAAAAAAAAATAGTGACTCTTAGGCTTTGGTTTTTTTTGTTGTTGTTTTTTGTTTTGTTTAGTCTTCGGCTTTTCATGAGCACTGATCTCTTATGCTTTCGCAGATAATAGAATAGTATTTCTAAGTAGGTCATCCATATCTAAGGTAGGGCAATTTCTTGATCTGTAATATTTGAGAAATCTAACTGAAAGTGACCCTGATGGTCAGATTTACTCTTTGCACAGTATCTGACAGATATTGCATCGTTAATATATTTACTAATTTGAAGCCCTGGACAGGCCACTTAACCTTTCTTATGTGTGAATAGGAATAATAATGTTATATCCTTGTAGGATTATAAAGCTCTTAATATATAGCCTGATTTTTAAATACTTAGAACTTCATGTTCTGTTAAGTCTTCTTTCTTTCTTTTTTTCTACACATCCTTATTGGATAATTGGATAATCCTTATTGGATAATACATCCTTATTGGATAACAAATATATACTAAAAGGCATCTCTCCCACCCCTGTCTCCCAAATTAAAATGTGACAGTTTGCTTTCTGACAGACTGGTTTAATTAGCTTTGAGCCCATGCAAGCCTTTATATTTAACATTGACATAAATTTCGATATTATTTTAAACACATTGATGTTGGAAAGTACAATGAATACTCATTGCTTAAGTGACGATTTATGGTGTTAACCTATCTTTGTACTTGGTATTTATAGGTGAAAAACTGCAGTGGTTTCAAAGTCATCTTGATCCCCAAAAAGTAGGATATTCAAAGAAAGATGCTTGTGAATTAATTGAAAGGTAAACACTGGGCTCGTTATGAGCAAAGGGTCAGAAAAGGGAATTCTCTAACCTGGTTCTTCAAGTGACAGATTGCTGTTCTGGATTTATAGAGGAGTAAATGGGCTTTGTTATCAAAAAGGTTTTAGATTCACATCCTGGTTTAGCCACTCTAGTAGGTTTATAATATTTCTGAGCCTCAGAGTGTTACTTAACCCAGTTTCTTAGGATCAGGAAAGGCTTCTTATGGAAATATTATCTAAAATGACTTCTGAAGAGTAAAGGTTAGCAGATTGAGGTAAGTTAGTTCTTGAAGAGCCTTTAGGCAGAGAGAACAGCTTCAGAGTTAAGAGTGACATATTTAGTGATCTGCCAGACATTAAATATCATCAAAATAATAGGTTCAAGGAGGGCATTGTGACAAGTACAGTTCACCAAGGACCTCAAGTATCACTGTAAGAGTTTGGGCCTTTTCAGAGGATGTTGGGAGCCATAGGCTTTTTATAGTAGGTACCTGAGATGATCATATTTAAACCTTAGAAATGTCACAGTAGCGAGAATGGTGATGGCCTGAGGGTACATGGCTTTGACCAGGACACTGTTGGAAGGCTGATGGAGCAATCTGGGCAAGAGATGATGCTGGCATATGCATGTTTTTTAGCAGTATGGTGAAAAGAAATGAAGATTCCAGAAATATTAAGAAGATAGAAAATCTAAATCATTAGTGAAAACTTAGGTATGGCATAAAAGGGAGAAAGTGGAGTCAAGGAGGACATGAACGTTGTTGACTTGGGCAAATGGGGAGATGGTTGTACTATTTGCTGACGTAGAGAGCCAAAGAGATGGAACAGGTTTGGTGGGGGAGGGATGGGGACAGTGGTGGGCACAAGTTCACTTTTGAGGGGTTCAGCTTCCATGGGACATCCAAATGGAGAGTTCCAGGAGGTAGTTGAATATGAGGATCTGGAATTCAGGAGATATTGAATAGCAGGCAGTGATCTGGTTGCTGAAATTTTGGACACAGGTTATCCAGGGACAGTCTGAAGTCTGAGGACATGAACTTAGAAGTATACAAAAATTTCAAGGATAGGTGCAGGCTGGGGTTTGTTTTAAATGAAGTAATATAAGCCAAATGTATAGACCTGTAACTCAAATTGCATTCTTATTTCTCAGGTATTTAAATCGATTCAGCAGTGAACTAGAACAGATTGAATTACATAACAGCATCAAAGACAGGCAGGGAAGGCGGCACTATTCCCGGGAGACAGTCATCAAGCAGACAATGGAGCGTGAGCGACAACAGTATGAAGGATATGGCCTTGGTGTGTTCTCTGTGATTTTCTTTTTTTCTTTCTAAATTCATAGCCATATCAGATTTGTAATTCTTTTCAAAGGTTTCATTTTATTTATTCTATTTATTTAGTTTAGATTGAATTTCTTTTTGATTTCCTTTCTTTTGTATGTCAAATTTATTAATTTTTTTTCTTACATTCTCAGAACTGTCACTTGTGATAATGACGTCATATCTTTCTACCTTGACAATAAAATTTTCATCTCCCTCTGGCACATTCCTGATTTGCTTTATTGTGGAGTTACCACTTGCCCATCTCTAACTACAGCTATGTTTCTTTAGGGTAGGTGCTGTGCCCTTCTTATCTTTCTAATTTTTGAAGGACCAAGCTATCCTTGTTGTTGTCATTCTTTAAGAACTAGAAATCGAACACTGATTCTTAGCATTGAAGCATTTCTTACCATTCTTAAATACAAGTTGTTAGTTTACCAACATTATCTTAAGAAAAAGCACTTAGGGTAGTTAAGGCTTGCAAAACCCACAAACAGGTGAGGACCCAGAGGCAACATGGCCTGCAAATGGTATTTGATTGGCTTGTTAATTGTCAGTCTAGGAAAATCTAGCAATTTCACATGAAACATGTAGATTTCTGGCTTTTAAAAAAAAGTCAAATGGTCTGGTAACATAATCTGCTTCAGTGGAGTAACAGCTTTCCCTTTTAGACTTCATCATATATTCTCAAGTTTGCCATGGCCCTGAACATTACTTCATTCACATTCCGTTTCAGGCCCATGTTACAGCATTTATAGTATGTGGATTTGCTTGATAAGTACAGTACAAATGAAATATTTAGTAGCAAATTGGGTTTTTAAATTCTGATATTAACAACACTGAAGTATAGGACCGTAAAGGAAATATCCTGTAAGTAACTGTTGTGTTGGTCCCAGCCTTTTGATAGCGATTCTGTCAGCTAGAAATACCTGAGGCATTCACCTGGGCCGTTAATACATGAGTTGAGCCCCCATAGGTATTTCCCCAACCAGAGCCACTTTTCTGGCTGGTGCAGCCCTTGTGGTGGTTATGATTGCAGGATGTGCCTAATAACAACCATCAGGGGAATTTGAAGAAAACAACAAAACAAAACCCAAGCTTCTTTACTCAAAAGGCCTGGAGGGTCCATAGCACGCCTAGGGCCACACAGGGAAGTTGAGGGTGGAGAGGAAGAGTGTGTGTGGACCTGGGGGCTCTACCTTTATCAGAGTGTGAAGGTAAGGTGCCTGGAGTTTCACAGGTTCATTCTTTATTGGTGAATTAAAAACATAACTGGGAGTTAGAGCATGAGAAGGGAAAAGTGGGGTCACTTGAGTGGCGATTTACTAGGTTACTAGGACTTTCTAAAAGGGGACTTTAATGGGTCAGCGTGGCCTGGTTTCTTATCTAGTTTGCTGGTAGTGTGTTATAGAGCTGGCAATATTTTTATTTGAGAAGGGTGTCTTTGATATGGATGTCTAGACCATCAGAAGCTTGGTGTCAGCCACTTACACTATAGTAGTAACACTAGAAACCCTGAAGTAGTTGGCAGTTTCTCTTCATCATTTCTAAGAAGTGAACTTCTTCACTGAAAAAAATAACGGAAAAGAGCTGTAGTATTAGGTAGATGTGATTTAAACCCTTAGAGCTTACTGTATAACAGGACAAGTTATTTAAACCTCCCCGCTCCACCAGGTTTTGTTTTCTTCAATTTAAAAATTGAAATAAATAAATAAATGTATACCTACATCCCCAGTTGTTTAAAAGTTACACGAGGTTTCATTTATCAAAGTGCTTGACACAACCTAATACAGGAAGTTTGGGAAGAGCTTCAAGCACTACTGTCTGTGTCCCTTTCACTGGGTAGTTACCTTGTAAGAACGTAAAATTTGTTTATGTTCATACCTCCCCCATCTCCTGTTGTGTTTTCTCTGGAACCCACTTTAATTAGCTGTTGTCTCCATCGCCCAACAAGTAGTGGTCACTGATGACCTCTACGTTGCTAAGGCGAACAGTTGCTATACTGGGCATTGATTCTCGGTCAGCTTTTCTGTGGCATTTGATACAGATGATGACTTCATTTTCTTTTCTTTTTTTTTTAATTTAAAGATTTTATTTATTTGACAGATCACAAGTAGGCAGAGAGGCAGGCAGAGAAAGAGAGGGAAGCAGGCTTCCTGCTGAGCAGAGAGTCCGAAGAGGAGCTTCCTGGGATCATGACCTGAGCCGAAGGCAGAGGCTTTAACCCACTGAGCCACCCAGGCACCCTGATGACTTCATTTTCTTATCACACTTTTCATTTGGTAAAGAATACCTAGCCCTTTCGTAGTTTTCTTTCTAGTTCAGTTTCTTTAGTTGACTCCTCATCTTCACAAACTAAGTATTGGCCAAGGTCCCCATCCTTGGACTATTTCTTATTTTCTACGTGTACCAATTCCTAGTTCATTTCACTCAGTCTGTGGTTGTAAATGCCGACTTAAATGGTGAGAATTTGAAATTTGTATCTGTTGACCCTAATGTGTCTCTAGAAATCCAGACTTACATTATCAAACTGGGGTTTATCAAAATCTCTACTTGAATGTCTGCTAGGCATCTCAGACCTGACATTTCCCAAAGCAAAGTCCAGCTTTTCTCCTAAAACTTACTCCCACACGATCTGTATGTCATACAGCAGCGTCACCATCTGCCCTGTTTCTTAGGCTGGAAACTTGTAGTCACTTTCACACTCCATCCAGCTCATTGGTAAAATGTATTTTGCATCTGGTAACTTAAACTGCTACCACTACCACCTCCCTAATCCAAGCCACCATTGTTTGATATTGTACATTGTAAGAGCCTCCCAGTTGGTCTCTGTGCTACTGCTCTTTCCTCCTAGAGTCTGTTCACTACGTGGCAGGCAGATGAATTAACAGAACATGGCCAAGGTCGAGCAGGTACTTACTGGTGATTGAGCTAGCCAGCACAGAAACTCCTATCCAGCGTTCTTCAGCTGTGTCACAGTGTTTCTTTCAGAGTCAGGGAGTGTGTCTGGTGAAAGGGTTGTGGTCTCTGACAATTAACATAGGTCTGTTAACATAGGCAAATTGTTACTGAATTCTGCAGGTTTGGAGAAAACTGGATTCTGACACCTCCCCTTCCTCACCCCATTGTGGTATAACTACTTCTGACTCATTTTATTAGGATTTCTTTTTTAAAAAATGGTGTTTAATTTACACCTTTTAAACACTGGACCCCCTCATACTCATATTTTCTGAAACTGTTGGCATAATCAGCATATAGCTGTGTTAAGCCTTTTTATTTTATCTTTTTCATTTGTTGATTCTGTGCCACCTCCTGACGGCACACGGGAGAAAAATGAGGTACAAACAAGTCAGCTGCAAGAGAATGAGAGCAGGGGGTGACAGTAGAAACCAACTACCCCAAACAACTCCTCAGTCTCATATTTATTAGAAAGTCGGTAACAACCAACAAAAAAGGTAGAGTAGATTACACATTGACCATGAGTCTTGCAGATACATAAGAAGAAAGGCAAAATATGTCTGGTCACATAGTACATGACCTATAGTGAGCAAGCCCAAACTAAAGGATTGTCTGACTGACTGCTGATGCTTTCTAGGCAAGGGGAAATAACGGAAAAATGGAGCAGGCGGCGTTGCACCCTGAGCGAGCTGGGCATCCCCAGCTGCTCAGCCTCAAGGACATCTATTGTCCTCTCCCCCAGAGGCCTGTTGCCAGTACATTTTTTTCTTAAGGTTATATCTAAGCATGCTTGGTAACTAGTATAATTTCTCATAGGTTATATTTTAAGCAGTACGTTGTTCTGAGGGACAGTTACAATTCTGGATTTTAATTACTATTTTACTGCATTGGCCATGTTCCAGTTCTTTATACATGCCTTTTGTGTTTTACTGATAACTATGATCATGCATGTTGTTTTATGGTAAGCTTCATAATCATGGTGAGGAACTGTTAAATACCTAGTTTTTTTTTTTTTTTTTTTATTAAAGATGGTTTAAGTTTTATTGAGTTGCTTTGAGCATCTACTGATTATAGTTTAAATTTTTTTTTTCACATTTTGAAAAATGTGATTTTTAAAAATAGTAAAGAATACTTCTCAGATAAACTCTGCCTTGCCAAAGTGAAGTATATGCTTGAAAAAAAATCGTACTTTTCGGGTGCCTGGGTGGCTCAGTTGTATAAGCGACTGCATTCGGCTCGGGTCATGATCCTGGAGTCCCGGGATCGAGTCCCACATCGGGCTCCCAGCTCTTTGGGGAGTCTGCTTCTCCCTCTGACCTTCTCCCCTCTCATGTTCTCTCTCACTCACTCTCTCTCTCTCTCTCTCAAATAAATAAAATCTTTTAAAAAAGAAAATGTACTTTTCACCAAGAAAATATATTTAAATATCTAGCATATTATTTCATGGGATTGATCATTAGAAATTGCCAGGTGCCTTTCATAGATTGAAAGGACAGGGTTTATCTCAGTAATAGGTTTATTTTATTTACAGATTCTGTGCTAGAATTTATTATTTAATAGCATTTCTCTTCAATCACCTCTTAAACTAAGCCCTTTATCCTTGTAAAACTTACTTTTCATATAGCATTATAGCAGTGCTTCGAGATTTTGTTTTGGCTTTGGATTTTCTTGCTGTCACTTATTCATTGCATCTGAGATAATAAACAAGGAAACTATAAAATGTTGTGATTTAATGAACACTGCTTAATGGATATGAATTATTTTCTTCCCCAGAGATTCCAGACATTATAAATGCTGGTAATCTGAGAACTTTTAGGTAAGTCTGTTTCTCTCTATAATTCCTTGAGGCTGCATGTGAAATACGTGAGACATAAATTTTCTTCCCTTTTGAACTTAGACATTAGAGCTAAAAAAAAATCAGTGGTTTATTTTAACCTGAACTTCTCTTTTATCAAAGTAATACTTTTCCTAATTTGTGTTTATTTGAAACACCTGATGTACACTAAAATGATAGTGACATGGTGCTTTTAAATACCTTAATATAATACTTAAAAGAACTTGGTCTCACTCTTCTTCCCCAGTTTGTATTTTTTTTAAAAGGTAAACTAACAGCAACAGGCTCAGTGGCTCAGAGTTCTATCCCTAGACTGTTCGTAGCACCCTCTTTTAGAAAAGATGGTTCTTGGGAAGTGATACCAGAGAAAAGGTTAAGTTGTCAAGAACTAGTTAGTTCAGAGGTGGAAAGATAATTTCTTTTGTAACAATAACATGTTTTTGGTTACTAAAACTGTGACTTCCTGCCAATTGTGAAAAGAAAAATAATTTCCGACTGTACATTGGAGATTTGTGGGTATTACACAGTTACTGCTTTTGAGGTTCTTGATACTGTATGGCCCGCTGGAGTGTTCAGGTTGGGGAGAATAAATAATGGCATAGAGCCTCCTTGTCAATTCTGCCTAATACTCCTGTATTAACTTGGAAGTTTGGGATATGTGGGAATCTCTGTGCAGTTATTGTTGTAGGTTAATGAGAAGATGCAATATGTGTGGACAAAGCAAGCCTTACTTCTTGGGACTTTTTTTTCCTAAAGCATATAGTGTTTGTTTGTAGGGCATTTGAATCTGTAATGAATTTATAAGCTTTGTTCTGCTGCTTTCAGAGTTTTAAATATTGACTGCTTCACCATCTTGCACCCCAGCCACCCTCTCTAAATACTGTCTCTTTTATTTATTTAGGGAATGGGATTTCGATCTGAAGAAATTGCCAAACATTAAAATGAGAAAAATTTGTGCTAATGATGCGGTCCCCAAGAAGTGCAAGAAGAAAACTGTTACGGCTGTAGATACAGATTTAGGGGAACTGGAACTAAAAGATGAATCAAGTGATTCAGATGAGGAGATGACAGCAGTGGCCTAATTGTCCTTTGTTTGAAGTAAAAGTAAATAAGATGAGAGCCTCAAGTTATATTTGACCTGATTATGTTTAGTAACTGTAGATACAAGAATTCGCTGTGTAGCTTCTTTCTTTCATCATGAGAATCCCATTTGCAGTTTCAAAAACAGTGTTATGATTATCAGTTAGAAATGAATGTTGCTTTTTATTTACATTAAGTTGCTAAAATAGATATAGTGAGATAAAAGCACAATCTAAGATCCATTTAATCAAATTTCATGAGCAGTGGGAGTGATACGAATAATGACAAAAATGTTTTCATCTTTTCCCTCATGTTTACCTTGGATCCCCTGATCTCACATTCTGGGGCTTCTATAGCAGCATGTTTGCTGAAAGGGTCCTATGGATACTTCTTGAGCAATGATGGTAGCAAAATTGGTTTCAGTTAATAGTGTTTCACTAATCTTCCTCTTGAACATCACACCATCTTTCTTTCCTAGTAAAATAAAGAAAATGATAGATTGTATTTTTGGGAAATAGACAAGGAAATGTGATACATATTTCCTTGTATACAATATACATATTGTATATTTAGGAAATATACAAGGAAAATGATAGATTATTTTTATTATCTTTAAGCCAGTGTTAAACGATAAAGTAAAAAAATGGTGATTATTTCCATGATGTTGGCCTCCCACACTTAATCTGTTATCTTTTGATAAAGGGGATAAATAATTTCAGGTTAACTGTATTACTTTGTTTTCTCATGAAAGATGATAGATTTTAATTGTGGAAACAACTAATGATTAGAGAATCAGTTATTGCAATTGTTATTTATTTGTGTTACTTATTCTTCTAAGAGGCTAAATGACATAATTTGGTATTTAAAGTATCATGAAAGACATGGGTGTGTTAGAGTGTTCTTCATAGAACTTGTTAAATGCAGTTATCTTTTAGGCTGTTTTCTAAAGGATACAATGTAAATGTATTTGCGAATTTTCAAGAAAATAAATATATGTTAATGCTGAAAGAAGTTAACTAAATATCAACTAAGCCTTATTAATAATTTATTTAAAATGTTAATAGTTTTTTATTGAAAATTAAAGATAAAATTTATTTTCATAATTTTACTTCTTAAAGTTCTGATTATTTCATTTTCAGTGTTTTAACTGATGCTGATTTGCTTTTCTTTAGTACTCTCCATAAAAGTATGGGTTTATGGTTACAGAAGTGTCTGTCTCTTTAGTCAGTGGAATGTGTCCTTTTTTTGAGTCAAAATGGCTATTAAAACTAAATTTTAAATTACAGTAAAGAGAATAGAAACTGTTTTATCCTGTCTGATATTTAAAAAGGCATACTGTTAGAAAAATAACTTCTGAATATGGCAGATCATCCTCCCCCTCAGACATTTGTCCCTGGTTTTCCCTATACCATAAAGCAAAAGAGACAACAAAACACACTGCTTGGAACCAGAATAGGTAGATACTTGTTGAATGGATGACTTGACTTTACCATTTAGGATAATGTAGTTCATAATCATATTTTATTATATATCATTTTATATAATAATAATGTGGCAGTAACAGTCAGATTACTCCTGGCTGGACCAGAGTAGCCTAAGAGAATAATGCTTTTAAGTAGTATCCTTAATCATTTTCTGTAGAACATGTTTTTTCTGCAGTGATAGCTTTTGCTGCCTTATATAGATTGTTTTCCTGTCAGTAGTATGTTTTTGTAAGATAGCTTCTATAGGCCATGGCCATGGAACAGAGTAAAAGCAGCTCACTTTGTTGGCAGTTCTGTGCAAATTGGGGACTGGTAAAGTTTTTTTTTGTAAAGAGCCAAGATAGTAAATATTCTAGTCATCGCAGCCCAGATGAAATTTCTGTTGCATATTTGTGTGTGTTTTACCACCCATTACAGATGTAAAGATCGTTCTTATTTCATGGCCATACACAGAGTAGGCCACAGGCTGGCCTTGGCCTGCTTGCCATAGTATGCCAACAAGCCGAACTTCCATGCATGTGGGCTAATGGTACTTTTCTAAGCTCAGAGCAGGTAACTCTGAGGTTGATGGTCTCTTTCATAATATCTTAGTCACTTCTTTGCCTCACCGTCATAGGCATCTCTTTAGGACTCTGTTCACCTTAAATAGAAGCTTTTTCTACTCCTGTATCCCTTGCGCCACCTACCAGAATGGGAGACAGAAAGATGTCCTCTTTGACTACTCTTTCTCAGTTCTTTTAAGTTCTTCTATCATTGTCTCCATTTCCTTATTATCTTACCTCCCAGAGGAACCTTCTGCCCATTCCTCGACTTCAGCTCTTGGCTTAGTTTTCTTCTCTTCTATTTCAATCATGTCACTGATTCCAGAAGCCTTGTGGATAACAAATCTAACACTGTGAGCTTTACCTTTCCTGGTCTTTTTCTCTGTCACATCAGAGGCCTATCTGTGGTCACACCCAGATCCTTATCAGCTCCTGAAATCCTATAAACTTGATGGGCCTTTCTGTTCTGGGTTCACTATCTCCCATCACCCTCCATTGCTGAAGTTCCACACTTTGACCTCATTCTTTCATTGTGCACCACCGATCTCCTGTTTTCAGCTTGTTTTGTTGAGGTTCCCATTTAATAGTTGCCTCCCTGCATCCGCCCTGAAACGCCTGCCCCGAGCTACATAGGATTCCTCTTTCAAAACTCAAACTGAGTAGTGCTCAGTTATCTGTCTTCTTCATACCTCTTGTTCCCAAGCAGCTCAGTTTTGCTGGAGAACATCAGACAGGTTTTTCCGTTCCTGTTTGCACATTGCAAGTGGGTTCTCAGTACCAAGGAGCAATTTTACTGTTTCTGTAATAAGTTCCCTTTACAACTTTAAGATAATTCTTTCACTACCTTTTTCCATATGTTGTAGCTCAACTTTAATATTTACCTCTTCAACATTCAGCTCTTTATATACATTATTGAGAAAATACAAACTATCATTTTCTTTTCTTTGGATTTCATGGGTGTAGCAACTTTTCTCCTTTCAAAGGCAAATACTCCTACTTGGGTTTTGGATCTTACTCCCTATGTCTACTCAGGAACCTTGAATCTCTCCCAAGTTTTTCACCTAATTTCTCAATCCAGAAAACTGCCTGTAAATCATCCTTGATTCTTCTCTTTCTTTTTTACACACCCTCTCAATCTAATTTAGTTAATATTTCTGGTTCTGTTTCCCAAAAGAGAATCACATCAGCCCGTGTCCGGCCACCTCCCTGTCTTGGCCTGTGCTGTGTGCATTTGCTTCCTCACTGGCCCTCACCATCCTTGTACCTTTTAATCCATTCTTCAGAGTTGCTTGTGAATTTCTGGAAATGTACACTAAAATATGCTACCCCTTTGTTCATACTGTTACAGTATCATTCTGTCACTTTCTTCATGGTGTGTTTATTTGATGGGTATAACTTTGTTTCTAACCACCCTTTTTGTGAGGTTTTAGTTAGTGCAGGTTTAAGTTCGCTTCAAAATTGAGAAGGTTAAGAGATTCCACGCCCTGCCCCTACAAGCGTGTAGCTTCACACATCATTGACATTCCCCCATGCAGAAGGGCAGATTTGTTAAAATTGCTGAACTTACCTTGATATCTGTCACACTTCAAGTAAAGTTCACGTCCCCTGCCGTGGCAAAGAAACCTGAAATGATTTGATTCCTGACTGCTTCTCCAACCTCGCTGGTTTCCACTTGCCCGTGTACTGCACTTCAAATCACAGAACTTTGTCCATTCCTAGAATTGCCAAGCTGGTTTCTACGGTGGAACAGCTCTGCTGACACCTGATGACCTTGTTTTTTATCCACTTTAGCCAGGGGTGGTTCAGGGCCGACCTGAGCTTTAGAATGAGTGCCCTGTGATCTTCCTGGAACTCAAGGGTATGGGGCATGCAGTAGCTTCCATGGGCCGCTTCATGTTTGTCTCGCTATCTTTCAAGGAGGATGTGAGACAGTTTGTCATTGCCTCTGGATTTTGATGAATTATGAGACTTTCCACTGTGAGTCC
The DNA here is from genome assembly GCF_902655055.1 of Lutra lutra. Classification (NCBI taxonomy): domain Eukaryota; kingdom Metazoa; phylum Chordata; class Mammalia; order Carnivora; family Mustelidae; genus Lutra; species Lutra lutra. The sequence continues at coordinate 75,862,914 of NC_062279.1, read as the reverse complement.
CTTTAGGGAGTGGCTGCAGGCCAGAGTTGCTTAGCTGCAACAGGGAATCAGCAGCTCAGCACCACTGTGCCCCACTCCTTATGTCACATTATCGTTACCTTGTATCTATCCTGCCTTCTTTTTGTGTCTTCCCTTGGGACAAGACTTACGGCAATTTGCCTTTCCTTTGCTCTCTCTGTAAGTAATAAACTGTCAGACTCTGACAAGGGCTTGCTGTTTCTTTAGTAGCTGAATCTTGCCACTTGCCATTAAAGACTTTGGTTACTGTTGCCTCTGCCTGCATTGTCCTTTTCCTGAGTTAAAGTATTCCCGTCTTAATGCATCTCTTTATTCCTTTCTATATCAGGGTTGGTCAGCCTGTGTTGGCTTTAATGTAACATTAATATGTTCACACCCTGCTTAAAAACACAGACTATTATAAAATCTTAAGAACCCAAGCTTTTTTGAATGTTGCACATACATATCTGCAGAAATGCTGGTAAATTAAGCAAAGAGTATAGAAACCACAACAAAAGTTTAGGTCACTTGTTTAATATACAAAGTCTTTCACAGATAATTATTTTCCTTAATTTGTCTTAGTACACATTATTCACAAAACAGTAAATTGTTAATGCAAGAGAATTAGGTAAAACCAAAAAAGTACAAATGCTCAATCTCAAAAATTGCACACAGTTAAAATAATTTTTCCTTGTTTGTTTTAATGCAATCTCCAATTTCAAAATGGGCTTTCTTCAGATTTGGAGGAAACACTGCAGCCCAAAATAACAGTACTTCCTTTGAGCTGTATTGATATGTAAAATAGCACCTTTGGGCTGACTTAAGGAAAGAAAAAAGGTTTTTCATCTTTCTTAATTAAAGTCTTATACAATTATTACATAACAACTACAATAATGATAATAAGTGTAAAGAGCTCTACTTTGTTCCAAAATATTGATTGCCAAGGTAGGGAAAGGTAAACTATCAGGAATCTTTCCCACCACACCCCCTTGACAATGAGAGTATCTTAATGATGTCATTGCTCTAATGAGCTAATTTTCCAGCCAAACAGATGTTTTAAGGGTACCTAAGGACTTTTTGCAAAACAAGATAAATGTGGCTGTCTGGGACAGTAATCACATAATAGCAGTTCAGAGTGAGATTTAATCCTGGGGCATTTTGAGAGACTCCTTCAGTATATACCTATCTTCGGTTTCTCCATTGCTGTATCCCATGTAGATTAGATCATTTTTGCTTTGATTTTTTTTTAAATTTTTTCATTTTTGTTTTGCTTGTGTTAAGCTTAATTGCCTTTTGGACTTCATTTAAAAAAAATACTGGGATTTCACTTCTTTACAATTCGATCTTTGATACAATAAAAGTGAGAGTTCTTTTAAAAATTAACAGCATAAATGTCTGTGGTTTATGGTATTGATACTATCAGATGCATGACTATAAAAAGCCAGGGTTTTTAACAGAATTGCGTTGTTCATTCTTTGATTTCAGTCCTTTGATTCACTTCTTTTACTTCTTAACGTGAGCAGGTAAACATGCTTCAAAAAAAATTGGCCTTCTAGAGTAGTTTTTGAAGGGTATGTCCAGTCCACAAAGTATTGTCACAAAGCCAAATCCTTTCATCGAAAGGGCACTTGCCACACAGAATAGAAAAGGAAATCAATATTGGGTTTTAAATGCACATCGTTATTCCCGATTGTTTGAACCATAAACAAATATTGCAGGAAAACTTGTTAAAAGATTTAAATTCAGGAGTTCAGGGTTTATAAAGTTCAGAAGAATAGCAGAATAAAAAGCTGATTTTTAACCTCTTAGGGAGCTATGTTATTTTCTCATTACAAGTAGGTCAAAGCCTGTACATGTTAATATTGAGAATTTAGGTATGGTATTAAAATACCATGTCATATTTTAGGGTTAAGACAGTAATGCTTATCTTTACTTTTCATTCTAGAAATGTTTTCTTAGTGTTAGTGTAGCCGTTAATAAACAAGCCTTCTTTAGCCAATCATCTTCCACTGAGAAATGAGCTATGCACTTACCTATCTTGCTTAGGTCTGTATAGAATTTAAACAGTATTTTTGGTGGTAATTAAAGTCAATAATCCTTTTCCTTCCAGAGCAAATAAAAGAGAAATCAATATTTCATTGCTTGCTGGTGACAGATTACCCCCCCTTCCCTCTCCCCCTCCCCCCCCAGAATATTTGTAAACAACACACTTCTGTTGCTAAGCTCTGGGAAACATGGATTAGTAAAAGCTTAGGGAAATAAACAAAAATTGTATCAAGGTTAATCTATTGGGTAAGGTGCCATGGTTAAATCAAAGTTTAGTTATTCATGAGTATTTATCTTAAACTTTTAAAATGGAAATTTAAGAAGTTAATACAAAGTTTAGTTTGTTTAAGGTTCAAAGATATTTTATTACAAGATGTCCTTATTTGTGCAGAAATTATTATGGTTCTCTATAGTTACTTCAACTTTGTTTTCCATGTGTGTTTGTTTAGTCCATACCCTCCACAACAAGTTTTAAGAAAGATGAGTTTTAAACCTTTTGTTTCCTGACTGGCCAAAACCCTTAATGTTTTTCTCATGTACACACGTAAAATCACACATACACACATCACACACACACACACACACACACACACACACAAAGTTGACATTGTTTACCTTTTCTTTATTTCTAGGAATTGGGACTATTTGGACTCTGTGTCAGCCACTACTAATATTCATATCTTTCTCCTCATTAAAAGGTTATTTTCTTCTCCTTTTTTCTGTGATAATCCGTGAGGAACAAGCACACTGGTAATTACAAAGTGCATCAATGTGATACCCGGGTTTGTGCAATGCAATACCCATGCTTTGGTTCTTATGGCCATCGTGACTGCCTTTTCACAATAATAAATACGACAGCTAACAAAAATAAGTCACCTTTTTAAATGTGAGACATCTTTCTTTGACGGGTCACAAACTCTATAATCATTAATCTAGCTCACTACAATATCATTCACGCTTAAGTTTTACATGAATATGCAAAGAACACAATAATCAACTGAACTGCCAAACCTAAACAACTCAGTTTATTACTTATCACAGAATCTGTTGAATATCTTTACTTCCCAGCTGAGCAAGGGAAATACTGTCAGCTTTTTAAAATAGTCCAAATGCTTAGTCAAAACTACTCATCTGTCAAGTTGATACCACATGTGGATTAAAAAAAAAAAAAACCCTCCACATTGGACTTAACAAAAATATTTTTTGCTTCCTTATGTGCTTCATAGTAGCAGACAAGTTAATTTCAGAACTTTGCCACAGGTAGATCATTGTATCTTTCTATACTTTCATTTTTTCACCCTCTAGAGAAATGGTAAGTTCAGCTCTCTAACCAACCAGGTTATTTCATTTGATACATTTAGTGCTTTTAATTAATAAAAATTTTAATTAATTAATTTAGTGCTTTTAAAACTATAACATTTGTGAGCCTTTGAAAAAAGAATGAATTGAGCTGCTGTTTTGAAATATTCAACTGTTAAATGAAGCAGAGGCTGTGCTGCTAATTTTAGGGCTGTGCTAAACAATATAATTAATTCAAATTAAGATATACCATAAAGATAAAATACATACTGGATTTTGTATCTTGGTTCATGAAAAAGGATGTGAAATATCTTAATTTTTAATATTCATAACATTGAAATAATTTGATATATAGCGTTAAGTGAAATATAAAAATTAATTTCACTTACTTATTTTTACTTTTCCTAATGGGGCTACTGGATCATTTTAAATGTATGCATGTGGCCTGCATTTGTGGGCTCACATTACATTTCTGTAGGACAACACTGTTTTATGGGGACCAGATAAAATACAGGACCTGATAGTTGATTTCAGCTTCTGTTGGTATTTAACAGCACTAATTACACCCAAAAACTGCAAATCTTCTGTTGATGATTTGAACGTAATTCTAAGTATTAATACCTTCAAATGTGTATTGCATCTATTTTAAAAACATGCATCTGTTAAAACAACTGGACTCCACTATAGCTAAAAATCTGTTAGCTGTCAAAGTATGAATATCAAAATATGCATCCTCCAAGTTTGCTTCAGATATGATTTAAGGACAATGCAGACAAATTCAAGCTTAAAACCAAGTATGTTTCTAATTTCCAATGAGACAGTTAACGTTATGAGGCCTTAGAAGAAATACACATTGCAATTCAAGTCTGTATTCTTAAACTTGATCCTGCTCCTATGAAGACGTGGGTCCATTTAGGCTTTCGTCACTGCCTAAGAGCATTCCTTGCTCCGTTGGTTCTTAATTGTCTTAGAAATCACTCTCTAACAAACTTCACATTTCCATATCACACTTTGGACTGCTTCATGGGATCCTGGTCATTTGGTGGTCTTTTGGTCCCCTTTTTGAGCCAAGTAAGGAAAAATGAGTCAGTTGGAGAAAGAGAAGATAAAGAGAGTGAATACTTCAGGATCACTTCTGTCATGTGTAGTGGCTAAGGGCTAGAAAGATATTCTTCAGTGAAGAAACTCCCCACTGGTCCTGTCACACTGGTATAACCTCCGGGGAGCCGCCCTCTGCAGATGGCAGTGAATTGGTACCCGTTTGTGATACAGGCACTACCACGGCATCCTTGATGTCCGTGTTTACATTACATGAGAAGTTCTTCTCCTGCTTTTTGGCAGTGTCTGGGCAATTTTGCACAAAGATCACTCGGTTGTAAGCCTTCAGCCTGCGCCATAACTGAACGTAGACTTTACACTGTACATACATGAAGACAAGACCTCCCGTGAAGCCGATAGCCACGACAACGAGTTTTGTCCAAAATGGCCATTCAAGGACACCTTTGAAATAAAAAAGAGAATGTTATCACCAAGTCATTATCAATGGGTTTGGTATGACTCCTTCAAAAGACCATGCCTGCCTGCTAACTTTTGTGGATAAGGGATGTATTATTAACAGACAGTAAAAATTATAACCTGACTTGCTTAATTGCTTTAAACTCTAAAACATACTGTTAAAATTGTACATGAAAAAAAAAAGAAAAAATTGTACATGAAGAAACTCTGTACCTATTACTATAAAGAACTTTTTTTTTGTAGCATCAAGTACCTACCATGGTTGTCAGATGATATTGGACTTTTGATACTTATTTTGACATTTATTCCTTAGAGCTAAATCTTTAAGGAAAGATAGTGAACATATTAAGTGAAAGAATGAGTTTAAAATCCTTTTAAGAAGGTAAATAGGTACTTCTGTAGGATTGTACATACAGATGCTGCCACATCTCACCAGAGAGAGAAAGAATTAAAGATGTGCATAAAATGTAGTACTTTAGTCATTTTTGTTTCGTAAGTCTTTTTGTCACTGAGAACCACCACTTTCTTGGATATCAATGTTTTCTTTTAATTTGTATCATCATAACTCTCACAATTTTTGGCTCTCACAATTTTTAAAACTTGCACAAGAGTTTCTTAACTCTAACAATATTTAGGCCACACATAACTAGGAATGTTAAATACACGATTGTCAAGAGTCCATCTCTTGCCAATACCAAGATGGTGTGGAGGATGGCTGTCTCCATTCCTGTGAAAGGCTCGGTTCAGTATGTTGGACCGGGAAGTGTTGGTTAGAAATCCTAATTTTTCAAAGTCTTAAGATTCTACTTTGGGTTTTATTTATTTTTCCTTATAACAATGAATAGAGTTCTAGGAAATGTCCCACCTATATTTTGTAACAGCTGTATTTGCTTTAAGCTTCTGTAGGAAAAGAGATACTAGGGCTTGTTTAGCTCCTTCCTCAATTCCACTTATGCCAAGAACGATCATCGGACATACAGACTCAGGGTAGACTCACGATTCCCAAGGGTCGCGGTTGTCAGATCACTGGTTTTTCCTCAGGGGACATGTGGTAATGTCTGGAGATACTGGTTATTGTTACACCTTGTGTTGGGCTAGGATGCTAACGACTTCTAGTAAATAGATACCAGAGATGCTGTGTAAACATCCTGCGGTGTGTAGGACAGCACTCCCCGACAAAGAATTACTCAGTCCACAATGTCAATAGTGCTGAGGTTGAGAGTTCTTGGAGAAGATAATCACTTAAGCTTCTTTATTAGGAAATTTTCAGGGAGGATTCAATATGCAAATTAGGTATCTTGGAGTTCTCCAAATTTAGAAGGATTTTTGTTCTTGGCTACTCTCTTGATCAGTAGTTTCTATGTATTTGGAATTTTTTAACCACAGACAAGCTGGAGAAAACATGTACTTTATCTCCCATTTTGGGGAGAGAAGTATCCATGCATTACATCTAACTTTCCCCTCTGTCTGCTAAATCACACTACTGGCTGTTCTCAGTAAGTGCCTGGAGGTTTTCCATTTCTGTGGCTTTGTCCATATTTCTTCCCTGTGGTTTTGCTTCCTTGTTTCTGCAGGTCTACCTGTCCCACAAAACCCAGCTCAGCAACATTTTCCAGCTGGAAATAAATTTTACCACTTTTCCAGTTTCAAGTTATTTCTTCTACCTGCGGCATGAGTTAACTTTCTAATCAGTTATTTTTGCTTTGCTACCCCATAATCTTGAGAAGCACGGAACTTATGTCTAGCTGGTCTTTGTTTTCCACAGTGCCTTGCTCAGTAGCTATTTCAAGGCTGAAAGAAAGCTTTCAGAGTTCCAAGTTGGATTGCTTTGCCTCAGTCTTTTTAATATAACTGGAGGCGCCAGCCTTTCTTCATTTGTCCACGAAGCTATGTTTCATGGGTGGATGATCTGAAGACTCCACTCTTGCCTCACCTCTCCTTCCTGAAATTGTGACGAGAATCCAGAATATACCTGAGAATCTGGGCCAGGAGTAACTAGCCATTTTCTCTGTCATTTCTGGAAGACAGTCTGGTCCTTCAGTCTGATCCTTCCACTTTCTTTCACAATGTTCTCTGAGTTGATTTCTTCTCCCCTAGTCATTCTTCCTTCATATGTTTGGGAAGTCAAAGCCCTCCATATATTCCCATATATATATTCTAAACAAAGTTTATAGAGTATGGAGTATCTCCCCACCCCACATCCAGAAGCTATTTGGGTGCAAACCCATTTTTCACATGACCATCTTCTCTCAGAGACAGTCTGATCTTTCTCTTTGCCTCTAAGTGGGCAAGATTTTTGTTTTCTATAAAGATATTATTGAGCAGGTATAAGATTTTACCTTGGAAAACTCACTATAAGGATGCCATGAGAAGAGATGCTAACACATGGGGCTAAGTGGATTTCTGAGAATGTTTCCATTGGTTAGGTATGTTTACTTCCTTATTATTGAGAATCAGCAAATTGTCTTCATACTCAACCTTGTTGGACTAGTTCTTTGCTGTCTTCTGTACAGAAGAAGGAATGTACACAATAAGGAAGGGTGGTAGGAAAGAGAGGGCACAAAATCTTGTTCCTTGTGGATCCTTTGTGTAAAGAAGGAGTTCTTTGTCCTCACTGATACATATTTGAAGTTGGAACCTGAACTTGGAAATGCCAAGAGCACAAAGGTGTTTTTACTGGCCCAGGTTGGAAGAGGAATTTGGAAAATCCGACTTGAAGCCATTCTCCCATCTGTTCATTTCTCTGAAACCCAAGGACTGTATGTACTTCTTTCTTTGTGCTTGGGATCTTTCTTCAGGAGTTTCTGTAAGTTTAGGAATTAACTATCTACATCGCTTCCTCCTAAACACAATGGGAACCACTGCTTAGAAATTCTTGGGCGGGAATTGAAGGAGCTTAGAGGAGTAGTTTTTCTGCCCACAACCATTTTTCTTCCTTTTTTTCTTCCAGATTTTATTTATTTGTCAGAGAGAGAGAAAGAGAGAGCACAAGCAGGGGGAGTGGCAGGCAGAGGAAGAGAGAGAAACAGACTCCCCACTGAGCAGGAAGCCCAACACAGGGCTCTATCCCAGGACTCCCAGGACTGAGCTGAAGGCAGGTGCTTAACCAACTGAGCCACCCAGGCATCCTTGTCCACAACCATTTTCTAAGGAAATGGAAGTCTCTCGTCCCTCATAATAGATAAATTTGACTCGTTCACTGTTCATATTGTCATGCCAATCCTACATGAATGGGCAATAAATTTTAAAGCAATCTCAACATATGATTAAATTCTTCCAGGCCTCCTTTCTCTAATTGCGTGTATGTGATGCGGTCCTGAAGGGCTGCACTATCTTCCCTAGACAATCAGCATGCTAATAGGTTTTCTGTGAAAGGCTTAAGATGGGTTTGTAGATTTGACCTGTGATATGATATTGAAAACTTCATAAAGTAGAGTTAGATGAATCAAAATGCCACATTATATCTGCCTGAATGTGCACTGCTACCAGAGCCCCAGAAACCAGCCCTCAGTTTGTAGGAAAGTTTATTTAAAGAGCAAGTAAAACTATGTTAGGCAAAGAAAAGCAAATGCAGCTTTCAGCTTATCATAGGCTCTTGGGATTCTGAGTCTGTGCAAGATTCTTCTAGGAAGCCAGAGGGGAAAACTTGGGGATACCAGATAAAGTAACTATTTCTAGAATTTGAATAAAAAATAAACATGAATGAAAGAGTGCAATTTGTAAATTGTTTTTTCACATAAAAAAAATTCTTTCAGATATTCCTCATTGCACTTTCCATTGGGATTGGGTGAGGAGACATGGATTGGGACTATTTAAGGCACTTCCCGCTCAGGAACCTGAGACTATAGTTTATTGATAAACTGTCTTTTATCTCATTTACAATCACTATTTCTTCATCTTCATTCCCAGAAGCCCCCTCCTTCCTGACTAAGAAATACCCATATCCCAAATAATTGAAACTTTTACTCAATTTCTTTGCAGACCAAACCCCAACAGGGTACCCCTTATTACAGTTAATGGCTTCTCAAAGACTTTTCCTGTGTAAAATCACCACTCATTCTTGAGGAATATGGTCTTTGTTTGTTTGTTTTAAATAGCCCAACATGGAAGTCAAACTTACCACAATTCTGAGAGCAAGACCTGAGCCGAGTTCGAGTCAGATGCTCAACAGACTGAGCCACCCAGGGGCCCCAAGGATTATGGGTTTAACGCCTAACAATCAGCCACTTCAGTCTTTACATCTTCATCCTAATTCAGATAGTTTTTTTATTTCCTTGAGGTATTGAGAGCCTGTTATCTGGTATTCTCTTTGGTCTCAGTTTGCTCATCCTTGGTAGCTTGTTCAGAAATACTCCCATTTGGCTCTTGTCTCCCTGTAACTGGGTCCTTTGGTTCCCATCCCCTCTCTCCTTGACTCTGGCTGTGGCAGCGCATGACTTGTTTGGGCCAGTAGGACAAGAGCAAATACAACACATCAGACACTTCCCAGTTGTTCCCCTTGTGTGTGTGGTTTGCTCTCTTGCTACTTTTTTTTTTTTTTTAGATTTTATTTATTTGACAGACAGAGATCACAAGTAGGCAGAAAGGCAGGCAGAGAGAGAGGAGGAAGCAGGCTCCCTGCTGAGCAGAAAGCCCCATGGCGGAGCTCGATCCCAGGACCCTGGGATCATGACCCTAGCCGAAGGCAGAGGCTTTAATCCACTGAGCCACCCAGGCACTCCCTCTTGCTACTTTTTTAAACACTAAGAGCCATGTGAAGAAGGCAGGACCACCAAGTCTTGTGTGATGAAAAACACAGCTCAGTTATTTGTATCATCAAATAACAGCGTGCCCACTGCGAGACAGGTAGAGGAGGCCCTGCTGATGATACAGCAGCCAGCCCACGTGCCAGCTCTTGGCAGAAACAGAGGTGAACCCTCGGAGAGCAGCCAGGCAGGCCCTGGCCAGGAGAAACATCCAGCCGGTCTGCAGAATTCGGACTGCAATACACGCGTGTGGTTTGAAGTCAGTAAGTTTGGGAATAGTTTATGATACGGCAGAAGATAACTGATGAGTTAAAAATGAAGGTAGTGGTAGTATTTACCTCAGTAGGCTGTTAGTGTGGATTAAATGAATAGTTCTTGACATAGAAGGTGCAGTGTAAATGCAGGTTATTGTTGCTATCTGAGTGATTTAAATGCTACGTATCTTTGACTGCTCTGAGTTGTAGATCAAGAGCAAAGCTTTCCCTGGTGCCTGTAACTAAGACCTTTCTGACTTGGATGGGCTTCAACCTTTGGATGTCCCATCTGGACTCCAGGCAATGAAAATCTCCAGAACGAGGTGAGAAGAAAGTCCAATCAGGGGCCAGACAGGCCACGGTATTCAGTCTGCACTACAGCTCCTCACCCTGTGGCGCTGGGCATCCTTCCCAGCTCGTAATTCCCTTCACAGAGAAAAGCTCGGAAATCTCACTGAAAATCAACGAAAAGGTCCTGAAATGTTGAAGTGGAACTATGTGTATTATTTGTGAGGGAATATTGATGCCACACTCTCAGACTACAAGAGCAATGGTTTGTAAACTGGGATGGATCTACTTTTGACTCAAACTCATTTACTGTCTAGCTATATTGTTTCTCAGAAAATATATTTTCCAGCTCTCTCCACTGGAGGAACACATGCAAGGTCACCTGTAACATCTTCTTTCTTTGTTTTCTCTTTAAGTCAAATTGGGTAAACCATAAGCTCCTAGGTGGGTGTTTATAGTAAAGCTGCAGATGAGGCAAATTACTTCCTCATCTTTAAAACCGTGATCTCTACACTCTCCTCCAGCTTTTAAATTGGGATTCTCAGAGTATTCTGTCTATCTTATGTAGCACAGCACGTAGCTGGAGACACCGGGAGTGTGCTGTGTCTAAAAAGACTTAAGCAGCAGAAGAGAACCTGTCTCATTTAACAGCTGCAGGGACAATATATATTTAGAAAATGCATCTCATTGGTAAGTTGGGATATTTTTGGCTGGGTGTTTAGGTTATGCAGAGTTACAAAATGTGTTTGTGTAAGGGTGTGTGTGAGTGGAAGGGCTGGGTGGGGGGTGGTTTTCTCCTTTTGTCCTGGTTGCTTCTCTTTGGTTGCATAAATTATTAAAAAAAAAAAAACTGTTTCACATATTTGTAACATGTTCCTCAACTTGTTTTAATGGTAATATTCACCATGAGTAAAGATACAAATACACAAATATATATAAATATGGATATATATAACAAAAATATATAAATATATTTAAATTATGCAAATATATATGTACAGTGTTTCAGTTTATTTGATGCAAGGTCAAGTTCTTGGTGTCTTTGAAAAATGACTCAGAAAGAACCTTTGGAGGGTATTCAGTCCAACTTAGGTTTACAAATGAGAAATTTGAGTGTTAAAGTGGTTATTTCATTCGAGGTAAGTGGTCCGTGACCAAGGCAGAACTAGACCCTGGCCTTCTGACAAGGAGCTCAAGTCATTGTTTATCATATTTGGCTTAACAGTAACAGCACATATAATTACATAGAAAAAGGAATGCTTAACCAGCAGGGCTCAAAGGAACACACCGTATGAATTGCTGGGAAGTGATTTTGAAGACCTCCTTGAAGCAGATGTTAACAGTGAAAGAATATAGCACGAGCCATAGTCCTCATCTGCTGGGGTCAGCCAGAGCTAGCAGCAGTTCTCTGAACCTCTAGCAATACTAAATGCTCCCTGAATAACGAAGCAATGCCCTTGCCCTGGAGATACGCGGAGGCTCACAAGTGAGTCAGTCATATAAAAAAAAAATTTGTTATGTGAGTCCCCTGCGGTGTATGCATTTAAATAGTTCTGGGGCAATGCTAAAATCTGCACCGGCCATAGGCTTTCAATTATATGTGGAATCTAAAAAACAAAACAAAACAAACAAAAGCCAGAAATAGATGAATACAGAGAAAAAACTGTGGTTGCCAGAGGGGAGGGGTGGGAGGAAAGCAGGAGCAGGTGAGGGGAGGCATCAAGTCCCACTTACAAGTAAGTCACGGGGATGACAAGCACAACATAGGGATTACTACAGGTCAGTAATAGCTTTGTATGGTGACAGATGGTAACTGCCCTTAACTGTGCGAGCATTTTGAAATCACAGAATTATCTAATCACTCTGCTTTACATCTTAAACATATTCTGTCAGCTGTACTTCCGTTAAAAACTGATCTGCGGGGCACCTGGGTGGCTCAGTGGTTAAGCCTCTGCCTTCAGCTCAGGTCATGGTCTCGGGGTCCTGGGATCGAGTCCCACATCGGGCTCTCTGCTCTGCAGGGAGCCTGCTTCCTCCTCCCTCTCTCTCTGCCTGCCTCTCTGCTCACTTGTGATCTCTCTCTGTCAAATAAATAAAATCTTAAAAAAACAAAAACAAAAAACACCTGATCTGCACCTACAGTCTCTCTACCAGTATAAACGGTTGTGTTTTCCTGGTCTGTGTTTTTGTGTTTCCCCCCACCCTCCCCAACGCACAAATAGTATACTGGAGCATTTTTGTAGAGTATGTAAAGATAAGGCAGGGGGAGGATTGCTCTCCCAGATTAGAGCTGGCGATGGGTAATCCAGGGTGTTAAAGTTTTAAATACTGAGACTCTGATTTTTTATTTTTTTTAATTTCTTTGTCGTTACAGGTGATAGAAAAGTAAAAGAGAGGGGGTGCCTGGGTGGCTCAGTGGTTAAGCCGCTGCCTTCGGCTCAGGTCATGATCTCAGGGTCCTGGGATCGAGCCCCGCATCGGGTTCTCTGCTCTGCGGGGAGCCTGCTTCCTCCCCTCTCTCTGCCTGCCTCTCTGCCTGCTTGTGATCTCTCTCTCTCTGTCAAGTAAATAAATAAAATCTTTGAAAAAAAAAAAAAAAAAGAAAAGTAAAAGAGTAGGGGGGCGCCTGAGTGGCTCAGTGGGTTAAGCCTCTGCCTTTGGCTCAGGTCATGATCTCAGGGTCCTGGGATGAAGCCCTGCATGGGGCTCTCTGCTCAGCAGGGAGCCTGCTTCCTCCTCTCTCTCTGCCTGCCTCTCTGCCTACTTGTGATCGCTGTCTGTCAAATAAATAAATAAAATCTTTAAAAAATTTTTTTAAAAAGTGAAAGAGCTGTCGGGGCAGCAGGCTTATTTAGTTTAAAAGAACAACCATTAAAAACGCATGAAGAATTTTTTTTCTCTCCACTATTGTTATTACAATACAAAAAATTTTGCTGTTTTATATTCAACCTCAATTTGGGTTAAAGGAAGACAATTTGTTCCTCTTCAAGTGTTTTTGAAGGTTTTCAATGCAGATTTAAAATATTTTGGCTTTTAAATTAAGCAGTTTTTTCAAATTTTAAAAGTAAATTCAGGCTTAGCCCTCACGGTCCCAAAATCCCAAAGGGAGTTGAACATAATCCCAACTGACAGAGATGCCCACACGACCCACGAAATGTGAGCTTTGGGAAGTCACGTTTTAAATACAACTTGGACATAAGGACAGATGTTTCCCTTTGCAGAAGTCACTATAATTTCCATCGGAAATTACCCTGGTTAGGAGCTGTCCTCCTGGCCAGTGGCTCTGGAGGGGTAGTCATGGACACTGCTTCTTGATAAATACCTTCCTTCTTAATTCAAAAGCCCTGAAGAGCTTTTGAAGACAAAAGTTATCTCATTTTCACTTGCTGTTAAGAAACTGAAAATAACTTTGAAAAGTGTACAATAGAAAGCTGACCCTTGACTATATATAAAGCTGGCCTTTGGTTATCATTCAAGCTCTTCTTTTAGGAAATCTGACTGAGGGCTCTGAGTGACAATTCATTGGGAGACTCTGGTCTGAAATCCTGCATCCTCCCAGGACTGAGAAAGGAAAAAGCAAAGACATTTTGAAGAAAAATCCTAAAAGAAAGATAAAAGGTAGGAAAGTGTGAGTCTGAGGCATTCACACTTCATCATTCCTTCTACAAAGTTGACTGGTACCCTCGGCGCAGTGTTCACCAGATGTGCTGGTGAGGAGCAAGACAGACACTGTGGGGCCTGCTCTGAGCTCATTCTATTGGTGTCATTAAATGAGCAACTACAGTGGTGTGTAGTAAGTTCCCTGGTAGGGCAGAGCTTCGTAACATGTCTGAAAAAGAATGACATAAGGGATAATTAAAGCTAAATCTCTGGGGATGAGACTCAGGCTTTGTAGGGTCTAGAAACTCCCGGTAATTCAACTATGCAGTCAAAAATGGAGTCATTGGGGTGGGGCAGGGTAAGTGTAGGGTGCTAGGTGAGCACATGGTTCTCAACACTTAGAGGACATCAGAATCACCTCTTCGCTTCTTAAGCACAAATTGCTGGGCTCCATCCTCAGAATTTCTGATCCATAAGTCTGGGGTGTGGAGAGGCCAAGAACTGCCAATTCTAACAAGTACCCAGTGATGTGGATGCCATGGGTCCCGGGGACCACATTTTGAGAACCACTGTGGTAGCACCAATTATATTCTAGCTGAGAGAGCTGAACCAGGTGTCCCAGAAGGAGTGATATTTGAGGCAAACTGCAAAGGCTGATGGGGGTTAGGGAGGTGTGTGAGAACATAGAAACACTGTCTGAGTGTGTGGTGGACAGAAGACGGAGGAAAGGTTTCATTCAGAGGGAAATACTGAGCAAGGGTCCAGACATAGATCTGCAGGGCTGACGGAATGTTCACAATAAATGGCTACAACCAGGTCATGGCAGGGTGGGGTGGGGACAGTATTGTCCCACTGAAGAATTTGGGATGTATTTTAAGAGTAGTGACTAGGTATAGGGTGTAATGAGATGTGTAAATTTTTGTAAATTTGCAGTAAGTACATTATTGAGCTTGGGTTAAAGGTGGACAGAAATGGAGAAAGTCCAGTAAAGAAGCTGTTGCAGTTTTCAAGTAAAAGATAGGAGAGTTTGCAAAAGGATGAGAGCAGTGGTAAGGAGAGACAGGACAGATTCCAGAGGCCTACGAGGTAGAATAATAGGATCTGGTGACTGAATGAGGGTGGAAGCAGGGGAGAGGGAGATGAGGAATGAAAACCTGACTGGATTTGGTAACAGGTGTTAGTAATGCCTCTCTCACAGGTGTTAGGGTGGTCGGTCAGTGGCAGTAGATAATGAGTTTGGACCCACTAAGTTTGGGGTGCTTGGAAAACCCTTATTTATTTTAAAAAATTAAGATTTTATTTATTTATTTGACAGAGAGAGACAGCGAGAGAGGGAACACAGGTAGGGGAAGTGGGAGAGGTAGAACAGGCTTCCCGCAGAGCAGGGAGCTCGATCCCAGAACTCTGGGATCAGGACCTGAGTCAAAGGCAGATGCTTAACGACTGAGCCACCCAGGTATCCCTTGGAAGACCTTTAAATGAAGAGGTTCAGGAGGTAGATGCATGATCTGGATGGAGTGCAGTACGAGCTGGAGATAAATGTGTGGCTTGGTTACCAGCATGGAAATGACAACGGAAGGCATGGGTATCCAAGGGGACTAGAGAATGAGCAGGTAGAATGAGATAAATGGAAGGAAGCTTGGGTTTATGGGTTTCTTGGGTTCTGGAGACTCTGATGGCTGAAGCTGAGATAGTCCTGTTCACTGCAGGATGAATGATCCTATTCTGTCTCAGAGGTGGGGTTGAGTAATGTGAGAGAGAGAGGTTCGGAACTGTCTACATATGAAGGACACAAGATTGCTTCTTGTTATGTCTAGGACAGGTGCCTTTAATCTTCCTTCCCTGCATGTGGCTAGAAGAGACCACGAGGAGCTCTGCAGGCTGTTACCACCAGACCACATCAGGGTGACCGCTGGGGGAAGGCAAGGCTACACAGGGCCGATTTAGGATTCTCAAGTTACTGAACTCTAAACCAGACCTCTAAAGATATGAATCCTCTGGCTGCCAGATCTGCCTTTGCTCTTGAGGAAAACACTTGAGGCCTAAGATCCTACTCTGGGTGAGCCGAGGTGTGGGGACGGTGGTGGGGCGCCTCTTTGTTTTCCCATACATACACGACTGCTGCGTGTATGGCACACTTTCTGTTACTTAGTTTGGGGCCGTACCTGTAACTATAGGGACTTGGGTTAAATAAAAAGGGGAGGGGGGTCCTATCCGCAGGGAACTTATTAATAGGGATGTAACAGACATTTTTTAATCCAGTAACTCAGGAATAATGTAGAATGTAGTTGTAAACGGTCTAAAATTGTAGATGTCAATGTAATATTGAACTGAAAAACAGAACAACAAAACCTCCCGCACCCGTTTTTCTAGCTTTTATTCTCATTCAGGAGAGAGCGAGAACTGCAGGTCCGTCACCCACCTCCCCCCAACCCCCCAACTTAAACTACATAAACCACGTCCCTGCGCATCCGACGGGACAGGTCCTCACAGTCCCTTCATCCCACAGGGCTTCTCCAGCGCCCCGGAGAACGCTTGCCGCTGCTCACTGCTGCCACCATGCGGGCAAGCGTAAGAATGGAACATCGTCCCTTCTGTTTCTGAATTCAAAGAAATGCAGAATAACAACTTTCCCTATTGATATTCTTTTCCCTCTTTCATTCCCTCACGTCCTCTCCCCTTTTTCCTGTCTTTTTCTTTCTTTCTTTCAGTTTCTTTTCTTTTCTTTCTTTCTTTTTTTTTTTTTTTGAGAGAAGCACACTTTAGAACACTATAAACTTACAGTATTAGCATCTGAACAATTTCTCTTTTTAAATTCACCAGTGGCCTAATATTGTGGGATTTTTTTTTTTTTCAGGGTGAACCGTGGGGTTGGTTCGGGTAATTTTTCTCACTTTTTTTTTACCAGCTTTGATTTAGGCCACACACAGAAGCGGATAGAGCCTAATGAGAAATGAGCTGAGTACCAAAAGTAAAGAAAAACCACCTCTTTGCCCCCTCTATTTCAAAGAACCTATCCATTTCAGATGTTAGAATCTGTCTTAATGATTTTTAAATGTCTTTCTTTGCAGATTTGACATCATCCTTCACAATTTAACTCAGCATGGCTTAAATTTCAAACAATGGTGTTAATCTACTCAATCAAATTATATGGTACTAATTAATAAATTTCCAGAGTCTCATCTTACTCATGTTTTAAAAGAAGCAACAACTATGGTGAATTAAATAAAATGAAAAAAAAAAAAAAAAACCTTCCACTTTCACAACTGTTTGTCTTTTCATATCAGGCAGAAAAGGATCCTTAGCTCCTGAAAAGCCTGAAGTGATGGATGACATCTCTATATTTGTCCCTACTGAGGTTTATTAGACTTGATAAATCTTGTATCTCAGCTGGGGAACCCTGGATATCTGATCCTAGTATTTATAACATAATTGGAGAAGACAATTGCTGGTACTGTTTTTTGCTGGTGTATCACACTTGAAGACCTAACAGGGAAACAGGATCCCCACCCACCTCTGGTGTCATCAGAGAATCCAAGAGGAGAAAAAGGAAATGAGACGTGCTCTTACCATTATCGTTGCCTTGCTTGATTTCCTCTGCCGTCCGATCTATTAATACATACAAAGACCAAACCACACAGGTGATCGCAATTACGTGGAATGTGACAGAGCAGAATATTTTCCTCCTTTCGCTCGTGGTCATCTGTAGTTTCTCCCACTGCAATCATAAATGAATTACACAACACTGAGTTTCTAGCTAGGGAATTTTGCTCCCCATTTATGTCCCAGACATATACCAAAAATGGAGGAAAAACATAAAATATCCACAATTTCACACAACATGACAACATTCAAATAAGTCTTGTGTGGCAAAGATATGGAATCATAACCCCTGGAGTTATATATAACTTAAATATATATTAAAATGAAAACAAATATCTTCCTGTTCTCCAAACAAATTAAATCAAGTAATTTCTGTTTCACTAGTCTCCTTGTTTGTGACACAGATGAGATAGTTTTACAGTTGGACAATTTTTAGAAAACATTTCCTTTCAGGTTTCTGCATATCACTTCCTTGTGGTAGATTATAAGTAGTAATAAATAGATTCTTCTTGGATGAATACTTAATTAGATACAGTGTTGCATTCTTGAACATATACATTAATAAGTGTTTGAATGGCTGAATAATATCTGTGAGAGAAAGTTACCATCTGCTCACAGCCCTTGTCCTAGAGAACACATTTTATCATCTGGCCAATGGGAGAAAAATCATCCTTTGAAACACAGTCTTGATTTGCTGCTACTATTACTCTCAAAATCACTGTCCCTTAGTCAAACACTCCTCAGAAAGTAGAGGGCTGCTCCCTCCAGGGACAGAAGAGAGCCACAATTTTTACAGGGTCAAGTTCAGGTTTATATGAAGGAATGTGTCCATTATTTACTTTGGAGAAACATACTCTCAAAATCTGAATGCCTTGACACCCACTATATCATTTCATTTCTGGGTTAGGAATTGTGTCTTTAGTTTTCTTTGCACTATTTCTTTTTTTTTTAATTTTTATTACCACATAATATATTATTTGTTTCAGGGGTACAGGTCTGTGATTCATCAGGCTTACACAATTCACAGCACTCACCATAGCACATACCCTCCCTGATGTCGATAACCCAGCCACCCCATCCCTCCCCTATAACCCCCCAACAACTCTCAGTTTGTTTCCTGAGATTATGAGTCTCTTATGGTTTGTCTCCCTCTCTGGTTTCATCTTGTTTCATTTTTCCCTCCCTTCCCCTATGATCCTTTGTCTTGCTTCTCAAATTCTGAGATCATATGATAATTGCCTTTCCCTGATTAACTTATTTCACTTAGCATAATACTCTCTAGTTCCAACCATGCTGTTGCAAATGGCAAGATTTCAGTTTGGGTTATTTTTTTGTTTGTTTGTTTGTTTGTTTTTGATGGCTCTTTGTACTATTTCTAAAGAAAAATCAAATCCCTGTGATCTTATTGGAGGTGAACTGATGTGTCAAACTTTTAAGAAATCATCATATTTTCCATTCTTATTATGCTCTCGCTAAAGCAAAAGCTTTAGAACTTCAGATGACCCTATTCCTTTCCCAGGGCTCCCACCTATAATTCCATGCCCAACTCAGCCAAAGGCAAGAGGGCATATGTTACCACCTGTAAGTCCTGGCCATGCCACCCACTTGGAGACATGAGTGAAATTGCTTAACTTCTCTGGGCCAGTTTCCTCATCTCCACAAGTGGCAGATTATGGCATAGGTTGTGATGGAGAGGTTTGGGAAGAGGATACATTCTTCCCTTTTTCTTTTACCAACAGATTCATTCTGTGAGGGTTGGCATCTTACCCAGCTAGAAGCTGCTTTCCAACCTTCCCCAGCAGAGGTGGGCAATGACTGGTTTCCACCAATGAGATGAGATGGCTATCTATTGGGGTATCGAGTTTTTGTCTTCCAGACACAGGAGCTGCCCCTTCTTCCTTCCCTTCATTTTCTCTTCTTTGTTACCTGGAATTCATAATTAAAGGTGGGAGTCCCAACAGCCACCTTGCAACGTCAAGGAAAAGTCTTGAGAACTGGGGAGACCTCAGTCCAACAAGCCATGTTTCATTTCTGGATGCCCACTTATATGGGAGGAAAACAAAGCTCTGCCTGATTGAGCCATTATTTCTCAGGACTCAGCTATTTGCTGTCAAGTGCAATTCCTGATAAAAGAATTAAATGAATACTTCCTAACTTCCCTTCCAGTCTGACAATTAAGATCCTATAATTTCATTAGTAAGAAGGTACAGTACTTAGTGCCTGATCATCATGTTCAGGAAAGTTTGGGAAACACTTTAGAGAAATAAATGTTTCATTTCCAAACACCATCCATTCCCCTCCTACTGGCTCGTCGTCAACACGGTTTTCCTTGTAAGGGGTTCTTAGAGCGAACTAAAAATTTTACACTTCATCTTGTACTTTTTTCCCCTTAAACTATATTTTGTATATTATTCCAAATAAATAATGGAGAAATCTTGGTAATGCAGCTCTGGGAAAACCAGGTGCTTCAATCTAGGATCTGTTTTTAATTAATCAGCATTGAACTGAGAAGATTTTAGTATGTGTATTTTAGCTTTTATCCTAAGTTCGCTCCAATTTTGTGAAAGATTGATTTTTGAAATTATTTTTTTGTCATCCATCCATTGTCACGTTCATCTGAATAGCCTATATAATTGTAAAATAGAATATTATCATTTGGCATAGCATTTTGTGATTTAATAACTTTTGTGAGTTACCTTATAGTCAATAAAAAATGCAGGATGGTGCAGAAAAGTGGCTTTACATATTCAAATTTCCCAAATGTTCCAAGGGGATGAAAATACTTTCAGTAAACAGAATATCCAGACCAAATCAACACTCATTTGCAAAACTGGCTTGAAAAAGAACCTTAAGAATTGTGTCTTCTTTGATCTAAGGTGCATTTTGACAGAGTGGCTGAAACACATTCTTCAAATGTAATGAGCCTCAGAGAAAGAAACATCCATGGGGCTGACAGGGCTGGACCAAGCCATTTGTAAAGACTCCTTCTGCTTCCAGACACTAGACTCTCCTAAGCTGTCACTTCCTGAGCTCCCCAGCATTTTAAGGGGAAGTGAAGTGTAAAGGGACCATCAGACTCGCCTGCCTGCCCTTACAAATTCTTACAGTACTGCTCAGGAATTGGAGACAGCACACAGGTAAGTGCAATGCCACAGCGCCCTCTCCCTGAAGACGACATCACTGCACCCAATACTCAGCACAGAGCGCCAACAGCAATCTCTGTATTTTGTAAAATGTTCAGCCATCTCCTCGTGTTTTCACGTTTGTAGCTGAAGTTTGAATACATTTTTCAAGGCTCTACACTGAGGAATGGATCGAGAGGGCAAGGATAGAAATCTTACTTTAACAAAGCTGCCGTGGAGGGGCTCTGATTTAATGTTTGGGATGCTGAAATTTAAATACCTCTTCACCCAAGGTTTTGTGACAGGACAGTGATAATCTGTCCAGATGCACACAGCCTTTGTACCCCCTGCCCAGTTTTATGAAGCAGTGTGTGCCGAGGTCCACATGAGCCCAGGTATGATGTTGACCTTTGGGATCTCTCTGAAGGGACGGACGAGAGCTTTCCCAGTGTCAGGTGGCCGGGTGGGTTATCTGCCACTCAGCAGCAGTGTCAGCCTGGCCTGGGCACTTGTTCCAGGTGCAAATTCTCATTTGGAGAGTTCTTCTAGGTCCACTTAGGAGAGGACTCTGTGTTGGCCTTGCCCACGGGCACACAGAAAATGTTAGCGCTTGTTCCGTCACAGATGACACACAGCTCTCTGTGCCTCATTTTTGCCTCCTGGCTGCAGGGCAGTGGGCCATTGCCTTTCTTCCTCAGGTTACTCAGCCTCCTGTCAAACATCCCTCCCCAAGTCCTCAGTTTTAAGAGGACACATGTGTCTCCAGGCGTACTCAAAGAAGCTGGTGTAGCTGAGAAGCTAGCAGACCGATTTCCTGCCCTGAGGGGCAAGGGACAGCCTTGCACCACAACAAACCACTCTGATTTCTTCAACTCTTTACGCTGCCAGCTCTCCTGTCTGACCCCCATCTGTCGGCAGGTCCTCTTTAACTCGTTCAAAATGGGGGATAAGCTAACATGGGCCAAGCCACACATCTTAGCACCTCTGACACGGGTGATCTTGCACCTTGCTGTAGGCTTTACAATCTCTAGGTCTTTGGCACCTGTTTTATTGTTCGTGCCCTTTGGTTCCTTACTGAAACCCCTCAACAATAGAAAGAATTGAGCAGAGCTCTGTTATTCACTCAGAAATATACAATTAGATTTTTTTCTGAGGACTTCCAAATTGGAGTATAAATTGATGCAAACATTGTTTCTGTGCAATTTTCCATTCGTGCTCACTAAATCAAACTGTGCAGGTTTTCTGGTTATAATTACTTGTATTTGCATTCTGTCCTAAAATATAAAATAAAAAATACCATCCAATAAGAATGCTGTCAATCTTTGTATCAGTGGAGAATAAATGCAGTTCACTTGCACAATAGCAAGGTACAAGGGCTGGGGACTGCTTTACTCCTCCATTTCCTCTTCTTCCTTGACGTGTTTCGAACTACATTTTCTAACTTTTTAAAAAAAATTATTTTATTTTATTTTCAGTGTTCCCGAATTCATTGTTTATGCACCACACCCAGTGCTCCATGCAATACGTGCCCTCCATAATACCCACCACCAGGCTAACCCAACCTCCACTCCTCTCCCCTCCAAAACCCTGTTTGTTTTTTAACAGCCTTAGCAACCAGAATTATCAGCAAGTCTATTGAATGATGGAGCAAATAACAACCATTAGGTGGCGCCAGGTCCATACCGTAAGAGTAACCAAGCCTTCTCCCTGCAGAGAACGAGACTCAGGAGCTCCCAGCTCTTTCTGGTCATTTCAGCAACCCAGCATAAATGCAAAACCACACCCAACTGTCCCTCCCGGTCATAACACTCTAAAAATTCTGAACCTACTTATCATATGGTAGAGTTTTACTGTATGTGCGTGAAAATAATACCCGGGACAGCACATCTAAAGTTGATTACATTATCTGCAAACTTTAGTAAGATATACTCTACCCGAGGATAGCAAGTAAACCCTGCCAAAGTTCTGAAGCTTCCTATATTGGTGAAGTTTCTAGAGGGCCCATTGGTATGGGGCAGTGGTTCTTTTTTTTCTTTTCCCAAGATTTTATTTATTTGACAGAGCAAGAGAGCGCAAGCAGGAGGAGTGAGAGAGGGAGAAGCAGGTTCTCTGGTTCAGCAGGGAGTCGGATGTAGAGCTCCATCCCAGGACCCTGAGGTCATGACCTGAGCTGAAGGCAGACGCTTAACTGACTCAGGCACCCAGGCACCCCTCTTTTTTTTTTTTTTTGATTGAAGAATAGTTGACACGTTACATTAGTTCGAGGTGTACAATGTAGTGAGTATTTCACAAGTCTATACATACCCTCTGCTCACCACAAGTGTAACTACCATCTGTCACCATACACTATTATTAGGCCATTGACTATATTGTATCTTTATGCTGTACCTTCGATGCCAGTGACTTAGTCATTCCATAACTGAAAGCCCGTACATCCCACACTCCTGATCCGCCCGCCCTCCTTCCCGCAACCATCAGTCTATTCTCTGTATGTAAGGTCTGTTTCCCATGGCAGGGGCTCTTAAAAAGTGTTCCCCAGAAGCATCAGCTTGGGTCTTGTTAGTGTTAAATTAATTGAAGAAGGAGGCCACCGGGCTGAGGTGGCTCTAATGGCATGGCAACCTACCTAAGCCAACCCAAATCTAACCCTATACATGCCTGAAGGCTCCAAAATGGAAACCTAAGGACAACCAGTCATCAGCAGCCAACTAGACTATGAGCTACCACCAATCAGACGACTCCCTCTCTCTGCTCCTGCACCTTCTCTGTACGTCTCTCTCCTGGATCCCGTGGATAAAGCACTCCCAACACTTTCTGGTTCTAGACTGCCTGATTCAAACTAGTTTTGTTCAGATAAACTCTCAAATATTTTAATATGCCTGAGTTGAGCTTTTTAACATTGGAAATGCAATGTTTTGGGCCCACACCGAACTTACTGAATCAGAAACTCTGAAGGTGGGGCCCTACAACCAACGCTCACGTGATTCCGATGCAAGGTGGACCTTGAGAAGCACTTGTCTCCTGACACCTGGCAGAGTTGAATGGCATCTAGGCTAGAAAGAGCACTTGCCACTCCCTGTCATAAACTAATTAGTAGTCCAGGAAAGGGAGATCAGCAAACCAGTTTGGTTACCTGGCTGTGATATAAATATTTCAGGTTGAATAAACAATCTCAAAATCAGTGAATTTGTTTGAAATAAAATAATTCAATGTTAGCTCATTAATCACTAAACTGTTTCATATTTATTTATTTATTTAAAACTATTTCATTTTTAATTTTGATTTCCAAATTAGTGTTATGGCACATGAGAACATATTAAAATCTGATTTTCTTAGTTATAATTCAAATACTGTGGGAGAGAACCAAACAACAGACTCTTCACATTTATGAGGCATAACTCTTGAGACCTTAATGAATCCTCAAGTTCACAGATATGCCTTGGTAAATCATTTCTCTCTAAAAAATGGATTGAAAAACCCTGAAAGAAAATTGTGACCTCTTCAGGCTTTAAGTGATGTATCTTTTTAAGCATTTTATTTATTTACTTGTCAGAGAGATAGAGAGCGTGAGTGCACAAGCAGTGGGAGTGGCAGGGGCAGAGGGAGAAGCAGGCTCCCAGGCTTGCTCCTGCTGAGCAAGGATCCTGATATGAGACTCAATCCCAGGACCCTGGGATCATGACCGAGCCAGAGTCGATGCCGAATCGACTGAGCCACCCAGGTGTCCCTCTTTTAGTGATATTTCTACAAACTTTATAGATGGGAAACAAGACAACCAGACTGAGATGTGGAGGGTGGATAGTTGGTTCAGTTCACTGATTAGTTAAGGTGCTCATTATCTGACACAAGTGAGAAAGCATCCATGATTCAAACTTGTCCCTCAAGAGACAAATAACTGTGCCCGTGGATCTCCTGGTTTTCCTACCAAGATCCCAAACCTCAAGTGCTATATCCATAAATGTCCTGTGTGACTACTCTAATCTCCTGAAATCATCCTCCCCCTCCCCCACAGTTCCCTCTTCCACTTTGGGTCCACCTCTGATACGGTTGACTTAACATCTTTCATGCATGGTTCCATGTAAAGGGGAATTCTCTATTTTTGGTTGAATGTAGCTCCTCTGTTTCCCCTGACAACAGGACAAGAGGAATGGTCTTGTACTGCAAGAGGGTTTAGGACCTATATCCCAAAAAAATATGCAAGCGCAAAGGGTGAGGAGTGGGTCATGTGTCCAGATGAACCTTCCAAACCTCCAGTGAAATGCAAGTATAGGATTAACAGCTGCCATCTTGGGATCATGTGCGCACATGCTGATTTAGAGTTGGGGGAAACAATCATGGATATCTAGGTTGGGTAAAGATAATACTGCAAGTAACTGGCAGTCTCTGTGAGAAATGGTTTATATATTTTTTTTCCACAAAGAGGAGGAACACCTGGGAATTTAAATCAATCATTTTACTACCACTCAGTTTGTCTCCTTTGGGATTTAGAGTTGCTGAATAATGGACATTACCTGAACACGGAGGGCAATAAAAATTATTCAGTTTAATAAAAAATATTCAGTTCTAGGAATCTTTTATAAGTAGAAGTAGTTGTCAGACTTGGCTGTCTAACAGAATCCTCTGGGGAGCTAATTCCCATTCTCTACACCCAGGCCTGGCTGAATCCAGCACTGAGGAATGAGCTATGCAGTTTCAAAGTTTACTGTGTCTGAGATTCGAGGGGCACTTGTTAAAAAAAAAAAAAACGAGGGCTGTGGGTTCAAATTCTGACTCTACCGCTAAGTGCTGTATGATCTTGGGTGAGTTATTTAAATTCTGTCCTTCCATTTCCTTTCCTGTAAATCGTGATAAGAATAGTACCTACTTTACAGGGTCAAGTTAAAGTGAATTAAGTACATGTAAGTGCAGATCAGTATCATGTACTTAACAAGAATTCAATAAATGTTAGTGACTATCCTAACTTGGAACTTGCAGCGTCATATTCAATTAAACCTCAATTGTCTTTACCTTCTAGATTAATGCATCATGTTGATAACATAACCGAAGGATGAAGAATGGATGAGCTGGGATTTGTTCACACAAAATTAAGGCAGTCAAAGCCACCCATCCCTATCTATTTTCCAAGTATAAATAGATTTGTTTGTATTTCTGAATGATGAATCTCATAGCAGGGAAAAACAGTCTGTTTTTGTTAACTATTTGTACAAAGAAGGATAAGTGGATAATTTACTCTTCATAAACTAGGTAGAATCATTCAAAAGGCTGCACAATGATAGCTTCTTTTCTGTTAGGATTGAAAAAAAATACATCACACGTTGTGATATATGCCTGGTTAGTTTTCATTCTTTTTGTTTGAAAATTCAATTCAAAATGTTATGTTAAGACTTCCCAAAGAGATACTGTTCTGGAAGACGGTTTTCATAAAAGGCTGAAGAGACTCAAACATTCCAGATAAATGGAAAGCATTAATGTGGGTGTGTGGATTATAATTATGTCTTTCCTGAGTAAGGGAGAACAAGAGAGCCAGCCTGATAGGAAACATCCAGAAACATGACCCTGGGCTGCTATTCTAGCTTCGTGATTGCACAACCCAGGAAATTACCTTCTTGGTAACGTGAGAATTGATAAGTGAAAGAAATAGCTTATTCTCCTCAAAAGGTGATTAACTTGGGTTTCTACACACGATGGCTCTTAACATTTGCTTTTCAAAAACAAACATTTTTTTTTTTTTTTTTGAGGCTGACTGATACAATAGTACTTTACTGAGAAGAGTTGGTATGACTTTACAGCATTTACAATAGTACTTGGAAACAGCCTGGTTAAGTAGAAAAGTAGAGGTGTTCTATCAGGGCAAATCCAAGCTATCCCAAAGAAATCTAAGCATCACTGAAATACCTTTGTAAAGCTCTAGAAGGTGCACTTATTTAAAGCAATAGTAGTAAAAATAAACTGTATCAATATGACTGTCACATTAGTTTACAATGTGAGTAATAAGTAAATAAGAATCATGCTGATGCAGACAGAAGTGTAAATTACCAGATGGGAAACTATCCAAATGCAAAGACACTAGTAGCATTAGAGGCCAGGCGAACACAGATGTTGTAAAGAAGCAGGGGGAACAGGGAGAGTCGGGGTAGGAGCAGGGGTTCCGAGTGGGAGGTGAGAAGCACAACGTGCCAGTCAGGTCAACCAGGCAAGAAGCCACGTGCCCAGAGAGGCTCTGGAATGAAGTTTCCGAGACTGTTCCGAGACGGACTCTGGGGTCAGGTCCACCTGGATCAGAGCCATGGGCAGGAAGTCTCCGCTGTCTGATGTGGGGCAAGTGACCTATCTCCTTAAGCTCCAGTTTTCTCATGGGTAGAATTGGGATGATGATATCATCTCTTATATAGGGTATTTGTTAGAATCATAGAAAATAACATCCATACATAGTTAGCATTAGTAAACCCTCGAGTAAGCCAGGGGTCCCTAACTGGTTTATGAAACAAAGCTCCATATGGCTCTTCGGCCCATCGTAGTCTCAAAAATATTACTAGTTTTTGAATTCCTTGAAACGTAACAAACTCAGTTTGCCTTCGTCCCCACCACCCTGTTTCGTTTACCCCCCTCTTACTTGACTCATTTATATTACGGACTTGCTGCCTGTGGGCAACTGAATTTGTGACCCTTGAAGTATTAGCATCAGTAACCAAAGTTTTTAGAGACAGAAGCCATAAGGTAAAAAACAGACATCCTGTGTTTTCTGAATCTTTAAGAGCTGTGGCTCTTAGGGGTGACTCAAGGAGTCTCAAGGGCCACTGAGTACTAAAAGATGCTCAGAGGGAACAATCTAGAAGACCCTAGTTACTGTACTGATGTGCTGGTATGAAAACTGGTATGTGAGAATATCAATATTACAGGTATAAATAGACTAAAAAATATGGCCAGTAAATCCAAAGTCACTTAAATATTTGTATAAAGGATATTAGCTGTATTACATTCAAACTTATCAGGATTACAATGTTCTTTTTTCATAGAATGTATATTACATATTAAATGTATATCTACATATACAGGAATTTGATTTTATATGAAACATTTTTTTTCTTATAAACCTTTTCCTGATCTCTCATTGTTTCCTCTCAAGGAGTTCATGAGAGATGAGGTTTCCTTTAAGTTTCGAGCAAGGTATTTGTAGTTTCAGGGGAAAAAAAGAATTGCTGCTGAGTAAAATCGTCCACTAGAGGGTGCAATGATATCACATATGAAGATGACTTGGGCAGGACCAAAAAAAAAAAAGAAAGAAAGAAAGAAAGGGACAAGTTAAGTCTCTCTAGAGGGGAGAGGTGGTACTACTCTCACACATGGGCATTGGAGTTGATATGGTAACAGTTAAAATGGCAAATTCTGAGGCTCTGTTCCAGATCCATATTGGGGGGAGGGGGAGAGGGACTTAGGAATCTGCATTCTTTAATAATCACTCCAACTGGGGCACCTTGGTGGCTCAGTGGGTTAAGCCGCTGCCTTCGGCTCAGGTCATGATCTCAGGGTCCTGAGATCGAGTCCCGAATCAGGCTCTCTGCTCAGCAGGAAGCCTGCTTCCCTCTCTCTCTCTCTCTCTCTGCCTGCCTCTCTGTCTACTTGTGATCTCTCTCTGTCAAATAAATAAATAAAATCTTTAAAAAAAAATAATCACTCAACTGATGTTTCTGTATGCTGAAGTTTGAGGATTACTTCTCTGAGGAAAGAAAAATTTAGGAAAACACTTGAGAGAGAAACTGTAGTTCCTAATATCCTTTCACAAGAGTGAAAATATTTCCACCTCCCTATTACTACCCCTTCCCTCCACCCCCAAATAACTCACCTAAATCTGGGTTGATTATTATGGTCACATAAGAAGACAAATTCCTTACAGACTTAAGAGATGCACTTAAAATTTATTTAAAAATATTCCACCAATACTCAGTTGTCTGTTTCCTCTTGAAGTTCATGGTGAAAAATATCCTATCATACACTGTGGAAGAGATACCAGTATATTACCTCTCCCAAGCACACTGAGCAGACGGAAGATCTATGGTACTGGGTCAGTGGGGAGCGTTCATTATGGGCTGTGAGTTCGTACAGAAAACAAAGGGAATAACTGGAACACATTCCCTAAAATGGCCTAGTTCTTTTCTATACTTTTAAGACCTAGCCTAGGACTCCTGGAATTGCCACTGCCATCTATGAGGTTCTTCCTCAGAAGAAATAAACACTCCCCCAAAATATGCATTTCTCATGTTTATTTCTTTTGTGTCTCCCTTCTTTCCTCCTCAGTGACTATCCATAGCTCATCTACATAGGCCACTGCTCACTCTTTGTAGCTAGGATGATCATAGCCTTGCAGCCTAGGAGAAAGTACCTGTGCATGAAGCAGAACCATAGAGACAGGGAATGTTAGAAGACTTTTAAGAAGACTCAGCTTTAACCCCTCATTTTCTACATGGAGACACTGAGGCCCAGAGAACTGAGTTGATTTGCCCAGAGTAATACGGTAAGTTATATGTAGTTTATTTGTTTTCCAAGCTCTATTGAGTAGTGGATTTTTTCCAATCAGGAACATCATAATGTATCAGATATTTTCTAGGTGTGAACAAGATAACCCAAATCCCTGCTTTTGTGAAGTTTACATTAGTGTCATAATTGTGGAGTTTATGTATTAGAATGGGCACTGTATGATTGCCCATTTGACTGTGATTTCATGAATGCTTCTATCCTTCTCCCAACTGTCTTTGTGTGTGTGTGTGTGTGTGTGTGTGTGAGAGAGAGAGAGAGAGAGAGAGAGAGAATGTATGTAGTTATCTCTCTAAAATAGTGCTTAGGGTTGGCAGTAAAGAAAAAGAGAGTTTTTTCTACAGAGTCTCTATGTACAATGTCAATTCTACTGACAGCTCCCTGTCAATACTTATTCTTAGGACCCTACTTCCAAGCTGCTTTAACAGTAGGGTCACATCTGAACACTGTGTATAATGTGACTGGGTTGAGTTTTTCTTGGTCATGGTGGTGTTTTACTCTCACATAAACTTTTGAAATAAATCTGATAAATAAATATATATTCTACTCCAGTTTAAATGGCAGATAATGAAGCTTTAATCTCTAACTATTGATTCCTATTTTATATATAATAGCACAAGGATAATACAAATAAAAGCAGTTTTACCAGTACTTTGACATCAAGCACAATTCATTTTTCCATACATTACCTTTAAACTTGTTTTGGCATTTTAGAGACGGAGCCTTTGCTGAGAGTTTCATCCTAAAACTGAAGCCTTTTTATTAAATAATGGAGTTCTTTGGAGTTTCTAGGGGTATATAAATTTTCTTAAACTGTTTGTAAAATGTCGCATTTACTTTTTCTGGTGAGAGGTTCATACTTTTCATTGAATTCTCAGAGAGGTCTGAGTACCTTCCAGATTAAGAGGTCTTGCTTTAAACTGCTCTCTCTTTAACTGATTTAATAGTAACATATACACTTACAAAATAAGGAAGCACTGTACCAGGGAAGGGCGGGAAGTGCATATAATCTCCACAGGCTAGAAATGAAACTTAGGGTTAGAGGATGTGACATGTTTGGAAAACCACAACTGCCAGTTTCCTCATTTGCAGCACTTAGAAGGGATTCCAACTCTCAAATGCTGATTCTCAGCCTATTGGGTGTGGGAAGCAATGTGTAAAGCTCATTACTGTTTACATGGGAATGTTCAACTGTGTTCCCATATTTTGTTGTATAGCAAAGGCAACTGTGTCCCATCCTGCCATCCCTAAATCTCGTGTTCTTCCGTTTAAGAAGTTGCTTTCAGTCAAGGAAAGCTTTTGGGTAGCCAAGCATTTTATGTCAGTTTAGAGGACACCAAAAACAAATTGTTCGGGACCTCTGGAACCCCTTGCCAAGAAATCTATTTTGAACAAGGATCCCTTATGTCTGGTTGCTCTCTGTGTGGAAGTTCTTGAGACACAAGTGGTATTTGTTCACATTCTAGAACAGATTCCATTTTTCTTCCTAGAGTTTAAGAGTGAAAAGTGAATATGAGAGGAATTCTTGTTCAAAAGTTCTTATTTAATAGCCTCTCATTCCCCCCACCCCGCCCCCAACTGTCTCTTTAGAAGTCTAATAAAATTGGGTTGGCCTTGTTTCTTTCTCCATGTCCTTCATTCCCAGTCCTTAAAATTCTGATAACACACCTTTTCCACAGCAGATTCAGTTGTCAATTTCAATAATGGCACTGAATCCCTGCAAAGGGATAGAAATCAAATAGTAAGCCAATCTAATAGTATTCTACTAATTTGTTCTCATAAAAAGCAAGAGGCGAAGGTCAGTTATCCTACATTGAAAATGGAGCAGAGATGTTGAATAATTCCTCCTTAAACATTCTCTCCCCCTTATTAAACATCCCCTTCCTATTAAAGATCATAAAATGCTTCCGACGCTTGAGCTGAGCATGACAAACGGGAAAGAGGGGAAGGTGAACTTCGGGTTATGTGAAAATTTACAGGGTTCTGTGGCATAAAGATTCGTCTGAGGAAACTGCAAGGAGTCAGAGCAGGAACAAGAGGTGAAAGGGGGAGAGGCAGGACCGGGGATGAAGAGCCTTGGGCATTGACCCAAAGCCAGGGAGTTTGGAGCCCAAGATCGACACGGATTAATGTATGGGGACAAGTAGAAAATGTTCTTCCCAGATTTCCTCCATGGAATTTGTTCAAAAGAAATTATGCCTAGTTGGAGTGAAAACCAAGACCACGGGGACGCAAGTGTGGGCTGATATCTTTGAGTGAGACAGCAGAGAGCTTGTCTGTCCTTCTGAGGAAATGGGGAGAAGGAAAGCTTAAGTGTGTTGGGGGGTAGCTGAGAGGAAGTGGATGCCTCCGGCTCCATGATGGGATTGCTGTCCTGTTGCTGGACTCCCCAAATGGTGAACTAAGTGAATTGGGGGCAAAATCCACCAAGTGACTGATCTTTGATTCACAAGCAGAGGTGGGACAGCCTGAACGGACAGAGTGTGTAGAAACAGAAAAGATGTTACAGGTGTTTGCAGAAAGCAGGTTCAAGATGTGGAGGGGCATTAAGGAGGGCACATGACGTGATGAGCACTGGGCACTATATGTAATTAATCAATCACTGAACACTACATCAAAAACTAATGACATATTGCATGGAGCACTGGGTGTGGTACAAAAACAATGAATACTGTTACACTGAAAAGAAATAAAAAAAAAAACACTAATGATGTACTGTATATTGGCTAATTGAACCTAATAAAAAGATAAATAAATAAATTAAAAAAAAAAGATTGGATTGTCCCAGGCCATAGATTTGAGGTATGGTCCAAGTTTAAGCAATCTCCAAGGAGAAATAAAGGAGTTTAGGGTTTAAGGCTTAAGGCTTACCAGGGTTTTTAAAGGCTGTTCTTATAGCCGTATGGAGGATAAACTGGAGAGAGGGTGACTGACAGTAGTTTCTGCTACTAGTTTTTCCCTCCAAGAGAGGGAAAGAACTAATGTCTTAACAATGGGTCTTATTATTATTATTTTAAAGATTTTATTCATTTGACAGAGAGAGACAAAGCAAGAGAGGGAACACAAGCAGAGGGAATGGGAGAAGGAGAAGAAGGCTTCCCATTGATCAGGGAGCCCGACACGGGGCTCGATCCAAGGACCCTGGGATCATGACCTGACTGAGCTGAAAGCAGACGCTTAACGACTGAGCCACCCAGGCACCCCAACAGTAGGTCTTCTTAAATATAGCTTCTACTTTGGAGAACATTGATACTCTCAAGCGTAAACTCCCTTAACTTCCTGTATTTAGACCAAAACTGTATTTATAACTGCATCACACCCTTTTTACTTCCTTCCCTCTTATTGAAGAGGACAAAATGTCCCTCTGCTGTCCAAATTAGTCATTCCCCATGACTCCGGACCCTTTGATTGTATCTTTTCATTTATTTTTAATTTCTCTGTCTACAAATATGTAGCCCCCTTCCCTTCCACATGAACACTGGCTTGCATGTCTCTCCCAGTTCTTTCTTTATAGTAGCTCATTGCTTTTATTAATTGCATGTTCATTATAGAAAATTGGTAAAACACAGAAAAGTAAATCAAAATCACTGGTAATCTCATCTTCAATGTGTCTCTTTAATCTTTTCTTCTTTACGTGCATGTGAAATATAGGAGTATGTAAACATTCAGACCATTTTAAAATGGAAATTTAATTAATATATATCTTCATTTCTTGGAAGTCCCAGCAGAATGGAGGTGGACTGATAGTCAGGAAAGTATGAAGGCAGGTTTCCTCTGTGCTAAGAGGTCAAAGGATCAAGCGAGAAGGAAAAACAAACCCAGGTTGGGAGCCTGATGACAACAGGTGTCATATACATGCTGTTCTAGTGGGCAGAGAGGTCTCACTCTCAGGGAGAACTTAGAGAATACATCTAACAGAGGACAACTCTGGGAGACATTGCTGAGATGGAATCCATGCAGGGTCTGAGTCACCTCTCTAAGACCATCCATCTTTAACTTAAAAACCTCTGATTGTCTGCACTTGTGCTCTAGCCTATTATCCATCCCATCGGTGGAGCCCAGGAGGACAGGATTTTACCTCCATCCATTGCTTCACCCACTGGCTACCAAAAAGGAGTGTCCCTTCCTGTGCCACAGCATTTCTCTGCATTTTCTCCCATCTGCAAAGCAGATGCAGACATTCCCTGTGACTGTGTTCCAGAATATTTGCACATAGAGGAAGGGGGGTGGTCAGCCTTGGACATCTAGTGGAGTGGTAATGGGAAGGCTTCTACCCTGTAATTAGTTGGGAGAAGCAAGAATTGAACAACTCTGAGCCACCAAACCCCAAACACTGTTTTGTTAACACAATTTTAAAGAGACTTCGAGATATAATGGACTGTATACTGCACATATTTAAAATGTAAAATCTGGTAATTTTTGACATATATTATATATGTGTGGGACTATCACCACAGGTGATGTGAATATATGAGGATTATGAACATAGACAAAAATATGACTATAGCTGTCATTCCTCAAAGTTTCCTCTTATCCTTTTGTAATTTCTCCCACCCAACTCTTCTCCTGCACCTTCTCCAGGCAACTAGTGATAGGCATTTTTGTCATTTTGTCATAGATTATATGCATTTTCTAGAGTTTTATATAAATGGAATTATAATAATATGTGATTGTTTTTGTCTGGCCTTTTTCATTCAGCTTATTATTTTTTTAGATTATTTATTTATTTATTTGACAGAGAGAGAGAGAGAGAGAGAGACATCAAGAGAGGGTACACAAGCAGAGGTAGTGGGAAAGGGAAAGGCAGGCTTCCCTGCCAAGCAGGGAGCCCGATGTGGGGCTTGACCCCAGGATCCTGGGATCATGAACTGAGCTGAAGGCAGACGCTTAGCGACTGAGCCACCCAGGTGCCCCAGCATAATTATTTTGAGATTCACACCTATTGTATCATGTATCAATAGTCATTCCTTTTATTGCTGATAGTGTTCTATTGTATGGCTATACTACAATTCGTTTATTTGTTCACTTGATGAACATCTGTGCTGTATCCAGTTTTGGGACTACTGAATGTGCAAGTCTTTGTAAGAACATACATTTTTATTTCTACCAGATAAATACCTGGGGGTGAAATTGCTAGATTATATTGTAGGTATATGTTTAATTATTTAAAATGCTGCCAGACTTCTATCCAAAGTGATTTTATCATTTTATACTTTCACCAGCAGTGAGTGAGGGTTCAAGTTCCTTCATAGCCTTCCCAACTTTTGGTATGACCAGCCTGTTTAACTTTAGCCATTCTAATAGGTGTATAGTGATATCACTGGGGGTTTTAATTTGCATTTCTCTAATGACTAATGATGTTGAACATCTTTTATGTTTTCATTTGCCATCTGTGTAACTTTTTTGATGAAGTGTTTATTGAAATGTCCTGTCCATTTTAATTTGTTGGGTTGTTTGATTGTTTTACTGTTGAGATTTCAGAGTTCTTTATGTAAGTGAAACACAAGTCCCTTATTAGCCAAATTATCCAGAAATATTTTTTCCCAAAATGTGGCTTGACATTTCATTATCTTCACAATGACTTTGAATAATAGATGTTTTTAATTTTGACAAAGTCCATGATAGCAATTTGTTCATGTATGAATTTTTTGTGTGTCATATCTAAATATCTTTGCCTAATCCAAAGGTTTGCTCCTGTGTTTTCTTCTAGAAGTGTTACTGTTTTAGGTTTCACATTTATAGGTTAAAGTTTAGTTAATTTTAAATATAGAGGGAGTTGTAGATCAGAATTTTTTTTTTACATTTATTAAATAGGTCATCCTTTCCTTATTGAATTGCTTTTGCTTCTTTGTTAAAACAATTATTTGAATATATATGTATGGGTCTGTTTCTGGACTCTATTCTGGTCCATTGATTTATTTCAGTCTTGAGGAATATGACTACATATTTCTGCTGTTTTATAATATGTCTTTAAATAAGGCAGTGTTAGTCCTTCAAATATGTCCTTTTAAAAAATTTTTTTTTTAATTTTTAGAAAGAGAGAGAGAGCACAAGCAGGGGAAATGGCAGAAGGAGCAGGCTCCCTGCTGAATAGGGAGCCCGATGAGTGGTTAGATCCCAAGTCCCTGGAATCATGACCTGAGCCAAAGGCAGATACTCAACCGACTGAGCCACCCAGGCCCCTAATTTTGTCCTTTTAAAAATTGATTTGGTTATCCTACTTTCTTTGCATTTCAATGTGAAGTTTATATTTAGTTTGACAGCTTATTTTTTAAAAGCCTGCTGGGATTATTTTTAAATTGGGATTGTGTTAAATCTATAAATCAATTTGGCGTGAGGGAGAATTGACCACAATACTGAGCCTCCCAATCCGTGAGTACACTAGATCTCTCCATTTATGTTGGTCTTTAATTTCTCTCAGTAGTGTTTTGTTGGTTTCATTGTATGGTATTGTGTTTCTTTTATCAGATCTATCCCTAAGTATTTAATAATTTTAGTGCTATTGTAAATGATGTTTTTAACAATCTAATTTATTCTTTTTATTTTTTAAAATATTTTATTTATTTATTTGACAGAAAGAGAGATCACAAGTAGGCAGAGAGGCAGGCAGAGAGAGAGGGGGGAAGCAGGATCCCTGCTGAGCAGAGTGCCCGATGCGGGGCTTGATCCCAGAACCCTGAGATCATAACCTGAGCCGAAGGCAGAGGCTTAACCCACTGAGCCACCAAGGCGCCCCTTAACAATCTAATTTAAAAGTTTGTTATTACTATATGGAAATAGAATTGATTTTTATATATTGATATTGTGCCCTTGTAATCTTGCAAAATTCAGTTAGTAGTCTAAAAGGTTTTTGAAGATTCCATTTGATTTTCTACATAGATAAATAAAAATGTCACCTGTGGACAAATACAGTTCTACTTAGTTGTTTCCAATTTGAATTTTTTTCTTTGCTTTATTACCCTCGTTAGAGCCTTCAATACACTGTTGAATAAATTTTACTTTTTTTTTTCTGACTTATTTCACTTAGCTTGATACACTCTAGCTCCATACACATCATTGCAAATGGCAAGATTTCATTCTTTTTTATGGCTCAGTAATATTATATATATATATAAAATGGAATATTATTCTTAGAAAAAGAAAAATGCCATATGATTTCATTCATATGTGAAATTTAAGAAACAAAACAAATGGGCAGTGGTGGGGGGGGAACCAGAGAGAGACAAACCAAGAAATAGACTCAACTATGGAGAACAAACTGATGGTTACCAGAGGGCAGGTGGGTGGGGAGATAGTAAATGGATGATGGGGATTGAGGAGGGCATTTGTTGTGATGAGCACCAGGTATTTTATGGAAGTGTTGGATCACTATATTGTACACTTGAAACTAATATTACACTGCATGAAACTAACTGGAATTTAAGTTAAAGAATTTAAAGAAAGTTTTCTTTTAAATTAAAAAGAGACACTACACTATTATACTTCAATGAAAAGTTTTTTAAATGAAACGATATATCGTGAATGTCACTGCATTTCATTTTTAATGGCTGCATGTATGCTATCACATAGCTCAACTGAAGTCTCTGGAACCAGCTCACTATTAGAAATTTTTATTGTTTTGGGTGTAGTATCTAAATATTTCTACCTATCCCAAAGTCCTGCAGATTTTTTTCTGATGGTTTCTTCTGGAAGTATTATTGTTTTAGGTTTTACATTTGTTTGTTCACTGTTACAGCTAATACCATGCCAGGAATTTATGTAGCAAAATGTTGTGCATATCCATGATTACTTCATGAAGGCCAATTTTTAGAAATAAAGTTTGATGGAGACATTGTATGACATATTTAAGACTTCTGGTATGTGTCAAATTTTCCCTCTGGGAGAGTTATCTCACTATGAGCATATTTTAAATGCCAATTTAAGAG
Source organism: Lutra lutra (assembly GCF_902655055.1). NCBI lineage: Eukaryota > Metazoa > Chordata > Mammalia > Carnivora > Mustelidae > Lutra > Lutra lutra. The sequence continues at coordinate 75,825,988 of NC_062279.1, read as the reverse complement.
GATAAAATTAATATTAGACTGTTCAGGTGTTCATATTTTGAATTGCTTATAAGATGGAATAGTGTGTGTGTGTGTGTGTGTGTGTGCGTGTGTGTGTTTACGGACCATTTGTATTTCTTTTTGTACTGCTTTTTCCCATATTATTTTTTCTATTGGCTGCTTATATTTTTTATTTTATATGTTGATTTCCAGTGGAAAAACAACTTGTTCTTTGCTTCTCTGCTCCACCAAAGCCGGTGACTTGCTTACTGCTTCATGGACAACATTTTAGACATTTTAGAACGCATATTCTACCTTTCTCTGAATGTCAACTCTTTTTCACCTTCTGTAAATTCTTCAACCCTCTGAAATACAGCTTTTGAGACTGTTACTCAGCTGAAATTTTTGGCTTTTGCCCAAATGAATAACCACCTCCTAACTGTAGGTTGACTCTGAGTGTTTTCTGTAGCATCTGACACTGACTCTTCCAACTTCTTTGAAGCCCTTGATCTCAAGAGTGACATCCTTAACTGGTCTTTTGCCCCTTTCTGGCAGCTGCTATTCAGCATTCTCTGCCGGCTCCTCTTGACCACCTGCCCTACATCTTGGTCCCTGGGGCTCCGTCGTCATCCATGTTCTCATCACACTTTCTCACTCTTCACTGACTCATCTGAGTCTGAGGCTTCCACTAGCAGAAACATCCCGATGGCGTCCACCCACACTTCTTCCCAGATTCAACCTCTCTCAGACTCACTCCTTTACTTGTTGCTGGTTCACAGGCATCTCAAGTTCATGTGTCCTGACTGGATTTCTTATGTTATTTCTCCAGATTTGCGCATCCGCATGTATACTCTTCCCTGGTTAATCATGCAGCCCTTCACCCAATCACTCAAGGCAGAAAGCTTCAGAGACATCACAGACTGTTTCCTACACCTTATAGCGCCAGCTCTAGTAGCTCCATAACAAAACCCTACCAAGTTCCTCCCTCTCCATCCCCTCAGTACTGCTTTACTTGAATCCATACTGTCTTCTAGCTTGCCTCTTGTGCCTGGCTCACCCACATGGGCAATTCATTCTTCACACATCGCTGCAGAGAGATCTTTCAAAAGTACACAGGTATTAATTCATTATATAATACCCTTACTGTCTTCCCATACCCTTCTGGATAAAGTTGAAATTCTTTAGCAAAGCATCTGATATAACCTAGCACTTGCTTTCTAAAGATTTTTTTTTTCATTTATTTGAGAGAGAGAAAGAGAGAGAGAGAGAGAGTGTGTGTGTGTGTGTGTGTGTGTAGGGGGAGAGGCAGAGGGAGAAAAAGAAACCTGCTGAGTCAGGAGCCCTACAGGACAGGGGCCTGGATCCCACAACCCCAAGATCACAACCCTGAGCTGAAACCAAGAGGCAGAGATTCAGCTGACTGAACCACCCAGGCACCCCAACCTGGCACTTTCTGTTTAACTTCATCTAATATCGTCTTAACAATAATATTAATACCTTTATATTGTTAATTTAATTCTCAAAACCTCTCTATGATGGACATTCAATTATTATTTCCACTGTAGATGAGGATGAGAGGTTGAGAAATTTGCCAATGGTTATCCTTTCTGGCAAAGCCAGCTGTTTTCAATTTGTGTGAATTATTCATCTTGTGTGCATTTAAATGTACTGTTTTCTTGCATAGAATGTCCTCAACTATTAATATCTCACAGTGAGATATCTAGTTACCACTCATTACCAATTTCAGCTCCCTCCGTACCTAGGGAACATTTCCTAACAATCCAGGCAGACGTGATCACTCCCTATTCCAAACCACAGAGGTACTCTAGGATAATGCTTAAAACCCCTGACTTGGGCATAACATTGATTTAAAACTGAATCCCAGCTTTCCTGGGTAAAATGGAAACCTTAGTTGATTTATGCTCTCGAAGCCCCAGTTTTCTCACCTGTGACATTATGATAAGGACACCTATTTCGGGTGCCTTGATAGCTCAGTCAGTTAAGTTTCTGCCTTAGGCTTGGATCATGATCCCAGGGTCCCGGGATCGAGCCACATGCCGGACTCCCCACTCAGTGGGAAGCCTGCTTCTTCCTCTCCCTCTGCCAGCCATTCCCTCTGCTTGTGTTCTCTCTCTCTCTCTTTCTCTCTCTCTCTGTGTCAAATAAACAAATAAAATCTTAAAGAAAAAAAAAAGAACCCCTATTTCATGTTTCTTGGGAGGGTTAAATGAGGTTGGGTACAGCAAAGCACGTAGCACAGTTCCTGGTATCAGTAAGCAAGCAGGAAATCCTGGCTGATTATTGTGGTCATTAATGTAATGCATCTTAGGGTATAATTACTGTAAATGATGTACACCTTTATCAAATTTACTTAATGGTAACCCAGGAGGAAAAATGTCCCTAGGGCCTCAGTAATCTGATAGTCTATGTATTTGTTAAAATATTTATATTTATATACATATATTATTTAATTTATCACATTTCTCTCTCTTCTTTGGCTGCTAATCCTTTTGGAAACAAATGACTCTTCCCATCTAACTAGCATACAGGACCTATGGTTTGCATCTTCTTTATATTTGCCTTATGATTTTACTTCACTCCTTTTTCCTACAACCTCCTTAACCGTTGGCTTTCTTTTTTGGCATGTATTTCTATGAGCAAGCTCAAATCCTTTGTGCATTGTGATGGAGTGCTAATTTCTGAGGGCTAGAACAGAAGAGGGCTGAGCTAAGTAACCTAAAAGTCTTTGTAGATTGACGTTTGAATGCCTCATCTGTCAAATCACAATAATGGAAAGAAAATAAAGTCAATTCTTCAACAGTGGCTATGATAATTTGTACTATTTTATATGGATAAAATTCTTCAGTTTATTGAAATAAGAATGGCAGCTGAAAGGAGCGGAGGTATGTTTTATCTATTAAACGTGCAACATGAAAATGCTCTGAGCCATTAAAGCCCATAAAGAAACTTCATTTCAAGCCACATATTTGTGTTCTGAAACCTTTGGGAATCATGAAATGAAACACAGCAACCTTTTATGCAATAGACTTTTGAACAAAAATGTAAGGAGCAGGAAGTCTTATAAATGTTTGAAAAATTAACTAGAAACCCAGACCAACAAGTACTGAATGAGTGTTTAAGAATTACTTCTGATCACTGCGTAAGTTAAACATAGCCTGTGAGTTGTATTGCCAAGATTGGGTTAAAAATGAAGTCTTTAAATTTTTAAACCTCAGAAAGAATCCAATTTTCTTGTTAATAGTGAACTAGTAAAGGGAGTAAAATGATCTTTACTGTCCTTTCATTGGGATTTTCTTTTAAACCAACCAAACAGCTCAGATCTCTGTGGGGACACTTTCCCTCATGAGGTCAGTCTCTGAGTTCCTGTGTGATGCTGGCCCAGCTTCTCAAAGAGTTGTGGAGTTATCCCAATTACGTGGAAGAACTTTCAAAACTGGGCCTTGACTCAACAAGGGAGAAAATATACAACAGGTGGGTGGTAGTAACCTCAGAAAATACTTTGTCTTTTAAGTGATTTAACTTCACAAACCATGAAAAAGCTGTTGATTGCAACCAATTTACATAGAAATTAGTCAAAACATGTCAACATTGTTAGTAGAGCTTCAAAAATCTAACTGCTTGTAGCAAAAAACCTCACATGTCCTGGAAATGCAGAGAGAGGACACAAATGCTATGAGATTATTTTAACTTTAATGCTTTAATACATTATCCCTCAAGTCAAATTCTTTGACTGTAATGATGTGATATCTTCTGAAAAGTAATAGCTTTGTGCATACAGGGGATGTGTTTGACCCTGTGTATTATAAAAGATGATTATGATTTAAGATTTGCAACATTGGAAATGGTTTTCTAGAGGAGAGAAAACATGAAGTGGGTTGCCTTGACAACATGGGCTGGTTGCATCAAGAAATCCATGGCAATTCAGGACCTGGTATTTCAGGATTGCAAACCATCTACCAAATTATGTTAAAAGAAAACTAATCTACTACCTAAGGCAGTCTTACCTGACCTATGAAATACTGGTTCTCACTTTTATCATGAACCTTGTTAAAAAACAGATGAAAAATCTAGGTGGGCAAGACATTCAGTCAGAAAAGCAGGAAAAAAAGCAGCAAGTGCAAGGGTTCTTTCTATTCAAGAGTCTGCTCTGTCTCCTCTAGACCAGCCCGCCCCCAACAGAAGTCCAGGAGTTCCTGCATGTCCTCTGAAGGTCTATTTTGCTAAGGAAAAAAAAAAAAAAGTGTCTTGTCCTGTTTCTTTTGATTTCCCCAGCAGTCTCCCACAGAGCTCCTCCAGAAGGAGGGATATCACCTGCCATATTGCATAGTCTTAAATAAAGAGCAAAATACAGATAACTGCAACAAAGCTAGTTATTAGCTAAGAGAAAACAAAACCTGTTAACATACATGCCCTTTAGTCCAATTATCTTGGCAGACCGAGGAGAGATTTATCTGTAAATCATCAAGCCTTCAAGACAAAGCCTCTTTTAAAAACCTACACTATTGAACAAGCTTGTTTCCTCCCCCCCCCCCCCCCCCCCCCCGAGCAAGCACCGCTTTGTGGCACTGTTCTAATGACACAATTTGGATACTCTGCTTCTAAAAAATCAGCATAAGGTGATTTTGAAGGAGGAGTTTGTATTTTCCTTTCATAAATGAGTTTTTGTTTAGAGGTAAGCAGAGCGATGCTCTTCTTTGGCTTCAACTGCAGTATGGATTTCATTTTCAGTAGAGTCTCATTCATCTGATACTAGAGATGGGCCGTGAGTGAAGGAGACAGGCTGTGTGGCTGGGCTGCTCTTTCCTTTTGTGTGTCCTGCCTTTAAGATCATGGAAGGGAATTAGGACCCAAGAGACATGTATTAGGAGCAGAGGAGCTGCCTCTGTAATAATTAAGCTGAGAAACACTAGCCCCTGCTCCCATGAGCTTGGATAGTATGAATGGGTAGACAGGGACAGCCCCAACATATGCAAGGCCAAGCACAGTGTGCCACTGAGCATGAAGGCTAAGAACAAAGAGAGGTCTTGTCCAAATGGCACGTATTTTCTTTCTCTAGGGTGACAGACAGGAAACTTAATAGATAAGCCATCAGCTACATTAAAGTCCAAGGTTACTCGTGAGGCTCTGTGTCCCTGGGAGGCAAAATCCAACATTCCAAACTAATGAATAATTTAAAGGATGCCAAAAGATGCACAAACACATTGCTTTTTGTGTATATCTCTAGAAGTGACAAATGTATAGGAATAGCGTCAGCAGTGGCTCACTGACTAGATACGAGGTAGCAAGTTGGGCATATTATTTGGGCAGTGTGCCAAAGACACAGTCATGGACAGCTTCTGATTCAACTGTAAACATTAGACTTTCTCAGTCAAGATAAGAATATCCACAGATGGATGGATAAAGAAGATGTGGTCCGTACATACAATAGAATATTACTCAGCCATCATAAAGGATGAACCCACCATTTGCATCAACATGGATGGAACTGGAGGGGATTATGCTAAGTGAAAGAAGTCAAGCAAAGAAAGACAATTATCATACGATCTCAGTCATATGTGGAACATAAGGAATAGTGCAGAGGATCACAGGGGAAGTGAGGGAAAACTGAATGGGAAGAAATCAGAGAGGGAGACAAACCACGAGAGACTCTGGACTCCGGGAAACAAACTGAGGGTTGTGGAAGGGATGGCGGTGCAGGGGCGGGGTAACTGGGTGATGGGTATTAAGGAGGGCATGTGTGGTGATGACCACTGGATGTTATAGGCAACTAGTGAATCACTGAACACTACATCAAAAACTAATGCTGTACCATATGTTGGCTAACTGAACAACATCGTCATCATCATCACCATCATCATGAGAAAGAGATGAGAATATCAAAATCCAAGCAGTACGAAGCCATAACTTGCCTTCTTAAGCCAAGTCCTTTAACCTTTTAACCAGCTGACACGGTAACCTGCACACCTTCCATCCAAACACTTACGGGATCACAGGACAGCAGGAATTTTGTCCAAGAAGACAGAACTCCTCTTTCTCCAATGACTTCAGTTCTCATAACAAGTGGGCCATCTGGCCTTTGATTTACTTGTGTGATCACACATAGGTCAGTCTCACATGGGGGCTATTTGACTGACAGACGTGAGTCTATCTTGCGGTCACATTGAAGAAAACCTCTCTTTTAGAGAAGACAGTAGACACATCTAAATAAAACCTGCATTTGGTGAAAAGCAACAAATATGACACAGAAGGAAATCGTCCATTCTGGTCCTTATTTTACACAGATGTGTAATTTTGAATAAGATGCCTAATAATCTTTGGGTCTTGTGTTTTTTTCCTTGTAAAACAAAACGTTAGATTTGGTGGTTTCCAATCTTTCTTCTGTAGAGGCCAAAGATTTATTAGAGTTTCAGGAACTATCAGAAGTTAAAGGGGAATGAAGAACAGGAAGGATTCTGGGTCTCCCTTTTATTCCTTTTCTAATCAGAGTATTTTGGCTTTTACCTCTTCGTTATTTAGTCTTTTATTTAACATTTTTAAACAAACTTTTTATTTTGGAATAATTACAGATTTATAGTTTCCCCTAATGTTCACATCTTATATTACCATGATATGTTTGTCAAACGAAGAAACCAACATTAGGTCATTAATTTTAACTCAGCTTCAGACTTTATTAGGATTTTACCAGTTTGCCCACTATTTCCTTTTAAATGTTAGTTAGATACTGTTCCCTGATGAAAGTTCCAAGACTATCTTTCATAGAGTTTGGAAAATATGGAAGAGATGTAAAAGACAATCTAGTACCTACTTGAGGCTTTCTTTCTGATACCGTCAGAATGATTTAAAGTTCTGAGCTGGGAACAATTTTCTCCTTATGTGAGTAAATGCTGCAGGAAGCGTGGTTCTAACTGGCATCACCTGGGAGTTTGTGAAGAAAAAAAAATCTCATGCCCCACCGGAGGCCTAGTGAATCATCAAAACTTGATTCATATTTTCAGATTTATTTAAATAAATCTATAGGAAATGTTCATTTTAAAGAATACATAGAATTTCATTTTATGACAGCCTCCTGGTCTCCCCTGCTGCACCCTTCTATACCATCATCTAGAGACAGTCATTTAAAATACACTGGGTGATGCTTCTGAGGTTTACCTCCAACATTTTATGTGATATGCTTCTATTACGTAATCTATTTTATGTAATGTGCTGCTATTGACAACTCATTGATATTTGTTAATATCATTGTAGATTTAATGCTGGCCAGGGGACTCCTCCCTCATATTCATACTCCCAGGGTAACTGTATGGCTATTTTGGTTATATCAATATAAGAAATTATAGTATATCTATGTAAAATGGTATTCATTAAGAAGTCAAGTATGAGTCTAGAGGAGTGTTTTTCCAAAGTGTCGTCTGGGGACCCTTTCGAGGGATCCTTTCAGGTGTCAAATTTATTTAATAATAATTCTTAAAGATTTGTGAATGGTGAGATATTCTGGAGGGTGCATGATGTACGATCAACAGACAGAAGGCAGAAGCAGATACGGGATTTCAGTTGTCTTCTATTAGGCCAGGCATGTAAGAGATCTGTGGAATGTAAACCAATGTAACTCTTCTCATTAAATATTTTTGTGCTTTGGAAAATATAATTTTTCATAAAAATAGATTTATCTTAACATGCAAATGTTTCTTGCTACTTTTAAATGATTTCATAAGTACATATGTGAATGTTACTAAGTTTCAATTTCTAGTATGGTAAATACTGATAGATATAACCCACATAAACCATAGTTATTTGGTGTCTTCAGTAATTAGTAAGAGTGTAAAAGAAGGCCACAAATCTTGAGTAGTCAATACATTTCTGTTGCGTTTTGAAGATAATGTCCTTTCATCTCTTTGCTTAAGATGTACCTACCTTATTTTTTATATCTTTCACTGCATCTATCCAAAGCCTTTTAATTTTATTTCTCAAGCAAATCGGATATCCTATCAAGCTGATTTTTTTTTTTCCAGGGACCTCTAACCCTGAGACTTCTACTTTATTGTCCATTCTGAGCTGGTCACTGTCTTGGTCTCTCTCTCTCTCTTTTTCTTCTTTCTTTTTTTCTCTCCTGCTCTTCCCCTCTTCACCCTTCCCAGGGGTGATTGTTTCCAAATAGTTTAGAAAGGTTTAGTGCACAGCCTTTGTCCTGGAAGCTCCTCCGCTCCCTACCCCCGCTATGTTGCTTTCTTGTACTTCTCCAATCCTCCAGTTTTTCCTGTATCAAGCCCCTTGTTTTGCTGAAACCCTCCCTTGAAAACTTTCCTAAGAGGGCATGGGATGTAAACTTTTAGAGTCTTTGCATTGCCTGAAAATCTTTATTCTATTCTTATGTTTTATAGGTATACCTGCTTAGTACTCAGGTTATGGTTGAATATTTCTTTAGAATATTCAAATTCTTATGGCATAGTCTCCTAAGCATGTATGGTTGAGCAGACCGCCATAACTCTGATTACAATGGAATTCATCAGAAGCCCTTTGAAAGCTTCCAGAATTTACCATTATTTATTCTTTGTATTCTGAATACTTACAATTTTTACCTTTAGCTAAGTCTTTATTCATTTGTGCCAGATAATCATGCCCTTCATTTTTCAGAAGCCTCCTATATTACTTCTTTGATAATTTTCTCTGCTTTGTTCTTTACTCAAATATCTGGGAATTTTCTTTTTTTTTTTAATTTTATTTGACAGACAGAGATCACAAGCAGGCAGAGAGAGCGGGGGAAGCAGACTCCCTGCGGAGCAGAGAGCCCAATGCGGGGCTTGATCCCAGGACCCTGGGATCATGACCTGAGCCGAAGGCAGAGGCTTTAACCCACTGAGCCACCCAGGTGCCCCATTTTTTTTTTTTTAAATCTGGGAATTTTCTTAACTGAATCCTAAACTACTTTTATTAAGACCTTTAAAAAATTTCTTTACTCATTTTTTGCCCTTTTATTTTAGTTTCTGAAATATTTGCTCAAGTTGCTTTTTCAAGTAGATCACTGAATGCTTTTTATTAGGTAATTCTAAGGGATTTCTTAAAATCTATGCTTTCATGTCTTCTAAATTGATGGGAACTTGAAATATAAATATGCAATTTAACCAATTAAACTTTCTTTGTCAAGTTCTGATACGAATCCTATGGCAGTTTCCTGAAGAATCCTTAAAAAACGCACTTTCTCTCCCACTCTCTCTAAGTATCACTTGGGTTGTATGTTACAAGTTTTAAGCCTGACATCCTCTAATTTCCACAAAAATCTAAATGTTTTATGAAGGAGATAAATGTTGGCCCATAAAGAGCAAGACTTGTTAATTTGTCATGACTTTGGTTGGGGTGTCTCTTTGTATGTATGTATGGATGTATGTATGTATGTATGTATTTATTGCACAAGTTGGGGGAGGGGCAGAGGGAGAGAAAGAGAGAGAGATGATCCCACAGCTTAGATCATTATCTCTTCTGTGAGGTGGCCTGGCTAAGAAGGGCTGGCTGACATGATCCTCGGTCTTTCTGACTCAGCCACACAACTCCTGAGGAAGGTCCGTGATCCAAATCCTGATCATCAGGAAGATATTTCCAAACACCCGTAATGGGTAGACTCAGGTTAAAAGAGACCAAGCTTAGGGATTAATCTGCACACAAAATAATCATGGCCCGCATCTTCTGTCTCCCCGGGTGAGGCATACAGTTGCACAAATTGGTCTAGGGATGTCCCAAGGAAGAGTGGTCTAAGGGAGACAGGGGCACTGAGTATCCTTTTACCTCTTTTATATTTTTGAATTCCAAATAAAATCGCATTAAAAAAAGAGGAGAGGTCTATCACTTTATACAACTTCAGAGACCAGTTGTCATCTCAAAAGATACTTTTAACTTGAAAATTCTGGGACCATTAAAAAATACTGAGAAGTTGAAATTAAAGTTATTTAAAATTTAATATAGAGGTAGTTAACCTGTCTTCTCGTCATGCTCCAGAGACACTGCTAAATGCTTTACATGTACTATTTCATCAGGCCTCTGCACAGCCATACAAGGGGGTACATGCTTTTGTTATCTCCACTTAACACAGGAGGAGACACAGGTATACAGAAATTTAGTCACTTGCTACAATGACCGCAATCAAGGACACATACCCTGGCAGACTGACTCCAGAGCTCAAGTTCTAGATCATCACACTAGTCAGAGGAGGTAAATGAAAATAACTGGACTATTGGATTACTATGTATAAGTCTTCAAAAGAAATATTTCAATGAATCTATTAAAAAGATTAATTACTCTATCAGGTGTTCATATGCAAACGGTTGCCTGGTATACTGAACACAGCCCTTTAGAAGGTAAGCACAAAATAAATTTTGTTCAACTATGCCAGGCAAGGCTAATTGTTTTAATATGCTTTATGAACTCCTGAAAAGGCTTCAGGATGTTGATGTTTTTCCTGTCTTAATTCTGCTTATTTTATTAATTTGCTTTTTTATTAATTTGCTATTATTTTATTAATTTTCCCTGTAAACTGGCAAACCTTTTTTTTTTTTTTAGATTTATTTATTCATTTGAGAGACAGTGAGAGAGAGAGAGAGCGAGCACGAGCAGGGTGAAGAGCAGAGGAGAAGCAGACTCTGCTGAGCAGGGAGCCTGATGCAGGACTGTATCTTGGGACTCCTGGATCATGACCTAAGGCAAAGGCAGACACCCAACCGACTGAGCCACTCAGATGCCCCTAAACTTGCAAACTTAAACCAGCATAACTCTTATCTGGATGACTACACATTAGAAATTACTGGACTACAAATTAACCAATGCATATACCCCTAAAATAATTCAGTGCTGGATAAATAGTTCATTGAAAATGTTCATGTTACTCTCTTATTGGCCTTAAAGTGACTTCAATCCTAAATACTGACTGAGGAAGATTGGAGAAGTGGACTTGCTAATGTGTTCAAAACAGAGAGCCGCCAAAGAAAAAGACACTTTGTAGGAATTCACTGCTTACAAAGTACTTTCACATACACGATTTTATTCCCCCGTAGAATCCTGAAAACTTGGCAAAGAAGGTATTATTGCCATCCTCTACCTTCCATTTTTCCGACAGATCCCATGTCAGGGCACGAGACTCACCGAAAGCCACAGAGCAACGTCACTGGGGGTGTGACTCCAGCTTTCCAGACACCCACTGCTATCCAGCAGAGATCATGAACTCTTGGTCTGTGGGCTGATTCTAGCCTTCAGATCTGTTTTGCTTTGCCTGAATGGTTTTCAAGTTTGAATTAGTTACCGTTATTTTTAAAAATCAGAAGAGATACATTAAATCTAGAATTTGGGCTTCATCTGACAAAGCAGTTGATTTGGCAACAGACCACGAGAGATGAGTGGTTATGACTCTGTTTAGAAAAGGCACATCTATTCAAGAATGCCGTAGTTTTCACAACACCTCATCATATCTCCGGGACTGAAGTATTTGTCATTTATCATCATAAAATCAGACTGTTTCATTCATTTATATAAACTGTTTCCTGATACAAAGTAAATTATCTGTGGGAATGAGCAGCCTTCCACAGACACTTGGTAATTTTTCTCAGCCAGTGTGGACAGGGTTATCTGTGTGTGTCTTCCTAACTCTGGTTCCTGGCATTCATGTGGCAACTTTTTCATCTTAATTTCTTTTTTGAATTGTCTCCCTGATGGAACAATGAGGCAGTTGAGAAATGAAGACTTTTTCCACCTAGAAATAATTATCTCCCGTACTATTTTTAAGTCTCTTTCAGAATATTACAACTAACTTATTTTCAAACTTCCTGCCTTCATCTCCACCCCACAAGATTATAGCTTCCCTAAGATCCAAAAATTTTCCTTGTTCATCACTATAATCTCAGCACCAGGGACAGTGACTGGCACTCAGGAAACACCTAGTAACTGACTAATGAAGTAGGAGTAGTGAATCGTTAACTGAGCATTGCTGGAACCTCTCCGTGTGGTCCTTCAGATACAGCTGGCTGTTGGGATGGTCTTATATATAAAGAGCCCAGTAGGAGATTATCAGTATCTTAAGAGATAAGTCACTACCCAGATGCTGAAAAGCTCTGGCTCAAAATTTCGTTAGTGTCGTTTATTGATAAAAATACTCCATTGAAATTTTAACTTCTGTATTAAACTAGCTTTGCATTTACAGAAACACTATCTTTCAAGAAAATATAATTATCTTTCTTAGACTCAACTATGCTAATTTGCTTAGGCCTTCAATCAACCTGGTTTTTTTTACTGTGCCAAGGAGAAAATGGCTTACAGCCCAGCCCGCCTGCCTCTTTTCTTAGGGTCAGGAATCTTCCAAGTGTGTCTCGGGGCTGCAGAACAGCTTTGTTGTCAAGAACTGCTCGAATCTAATTTACTTTAGCCTTTAACCACCTGCTTGCAACTCGTAAGAAAAATATGAAGTGTGGTCTGGCCCTGGCATCTAGCTTCTACTCACCTTTTGGCACCCCTCCTCCTCCTCAGCCATCCTCAAACTCTCCTCTCCTCTCTCTGCTTCTTTCCTCCTCTTTCTCTTCCTTCTCCCTCTCTTCTCTCCCCGTCTTCCTTTAGTCATGCTTTTTAATGGTTTTCTTTTTTAAATATATAGTATATCTTGTTTTTCTCACCATGATCTGCTTTAAAGAGTAACAGGCAAGATTAAGAAAGCACATATGTTCCTTCTTTTAGGACTCAGACCTTGGACTTCTGTTTACTGGGCATCCTGAGCTGGGAAACTGTTTGAGTAGGCAGTTGGCCTGGAGGCTGGCCAAAGGGGAACCATGGTCTGCTGTGGGGAAAGTTAAAGAACTGTCCTGGGAACATTCCAAAAAACGAAGCCAACAGGAAGCTGGATCAAACCGGAGAGGCTCAAGACAAAGCAGGCGGCTGAGCAAGTAAGGGAGAAAAGGCATGAAACCCTGCTCCCCAAAGATCTCCTCCCAGGTTTATAAATATTCCACTCCCTCCTTAAACATGTCAATAAAGACAGAGACCCAAACCCCAAGTGCAGCTCTCCCTTGAGCTCACCCACCCTCATATCTCCAAAGAATACTTTCATTTGAGTAAACTTTCCTACCTGCACCACTCATCTGTTGTGTGTCTGGTCTCTCCGGGAATTCTTTCTTTCTTTCTTTCTTTTTTTCTTTTTTTAATGATTTTATTTATTTATTTGACAGAGAGAGACAGCAAGAGAGAGTGGCTTAGTGGGTAAATTTGCCTAATTCAGGGCGAAACATTCCTATGAAAGATTATAAATAGCACGGTATGTTGAGGCAGTGGGTAGCATAGCAATGTGGGAAACAAAAGAAGAGGAGCTACTGGATGGTAGAGAAAGACAGAAAATTGGAAGGGAGCTGGCTCCTGAGAGATTAGGTCTCTATGGAGTGAAATCTTTCAGACACCTATCTTATTAAAGTGTGGATAATATCACACAAGTTGAGGCTTGGACAACAGGGCCAGACACCATCATTCCAGACAGATGTCAATCAAGGTCTTCCTCATTTTCCTCCTCCTTGTCAATGCGAAAGAAAGCAATTTGATTTGGTTTAAAATATTTGCTTTGGAAAAACCGTGTTGCTTTCTTTGTGCCTTATTTCAAAAAATTAAACCAAAAGTTTAGGAGAAAATTTTTTTTAGATTTTATGCCAAAATTTGAGGAACTGGATAAATGAATTAAGAAATAATCCCAGCTGAGAGAGAACAATCTTAAAATTTAAATATGGCAGTAATTTAAAACTCAATTGTTATGCCATCTTAAGAAAACCTAAAATGAAAAACAAATATAACTTCTTTCTCATTAAAAAACACTCAGTCATAAGATGATGCTTTGGGGAAATCTTTATTTGTAACTGTGTGTGTGTGTGCATATGCTTCTGCACGGTTTAATTGGATGCTTTTATGCTTTCCATATGGATCATTGTAATACTGATTCCCTCCTCTTTTTTTTTTTTTTTTGGTTGAGCTTTTGGAAATATCTTTTTTTTAATTTATATAAATTATTTTTATTAACATATAATGTATTATTTGCCTCAGGGGTACAGGTCTGTGTGATTCCTTCCTTTCAACCATAGTTATGTTTCATATATCAAAATATATCAAATATATATCAAAATATATATAATATATATTTCATATATCAAAATACAAAGTATATAAAAGAAGTTCCATCTCCTATGTCCCTGTCCTTGTCAAAATAAAAATGTATTTTTGCAAGGATGGAATTGTATCCTGTTAAAGACTTCAATAGCAAATATAATGAAAGTTAAGTGTTTCTTTTCATACCTAGAATAGTAACACAAGGTGACATTCTTACCAAGCAAAGTGAGGTTACATTCTTTAAGCAATAATTTTCAAAGAGAAAAACAGAACTGGAGTAATATATAATTGGATCTACTAATAAGGAAGTGCTGAAGAGAAATGCTCCAGCCAACAATGATTATTCAGGAATTGGTAAAATCTCTTCTGTGATGCCCTCTGACAAATCCTGTTCTATATTCCCAGTTCTCTTTACCCGATGTCCTGGATATCCAGTTGCTAAGTAATATCTTCTTGATTTGCCTAGGTTATGTGACTCATAGATAACAAGAGGAAAGTCATTCTGCTATGTACTTATAGTTACTCTACAAAAAGAAATCTTTTTATATGGACAGTCTCACAAGTAAAGAACAAACATAGGATGGCATGCTCTCTTTGAATTACCTTTACCATTCCCTCTGGAGTTACAGAAAATTCTCGATCCCCACACAGCCATCCACTGATTACCATGCCTTTCAAATTTATGACAAACTATGGTAAGTAATTCAACTTTCCCCATCCCTCCTGCAGTGGATGCAGTCTGGGAGCTGGGTTTTTTCTATCTGGCTCACTACTGAACACAACTGGCCCAAAGCAGATAGTACAGTGAGTTCAGTGAATGAGTGACCTGGGCATGACTGGAACTTTATCAGAACAATCATTCAGAACACAGTTTGCAACTGGTTGGAGTTCACATCTGCCTTGAGGGAGGACTGTGTTCATGGATGGAAACTTCACAAAGAAAGAAGCTCTTCTGCTGCCTAGCGAAGAGTATTTCCATTTTGAATAAACTATTCTACAGTATGGATCCCAGCTGGCTACAGTCTTCTTGTTTTTGAAATTTTAAAGACTAATCAACTCATAGTATTCTCTCAAAAGACAAAAGGATGAGGCCATATGATAAATCCTAAGTATCCATTAGAAAAAGCCCAAGACATTTGTATTTTTCATCTCATAATCATTTCATGTTAGACATGCTGGCATTACTCTCTACTCACATTTAATACTATTTTTTTAAAGATTTTATTTAGTTATTTGACAGACAGAGATCACAAGTAGGCAGAGAGGCAGGCAGAGAGAGAGAGGAAGGGAAGCAGGCTCCCTGCTGAGCAGAGAGCCCGATGTGGGGCTCCATCCCAGGACCCCGAGACCATGACCTGAGCCGAAGGCAGAGGCTTAACCCACTGAGCCACCCAGGCGCCCCACATTTAATACTATTTTAATTAAAATATCAATTGCCGTTCTGAGGACATGGTAGATACTGTTTTTAGGCAACAGGCTTGAGCAATAGAAACTTGAGCAAGGCAGAAGGGCCCACAGTGATGACTGAGCTGACGCAAACAGGCTCCTGAAGCAACCCACCGTGAAACAGCCAGAGACCCTAACTGACCAGTTACAACCAGACACAGCTCCTGAGATGACGAAAAGAGAAAATCCCCTGCGTCCCCACACTCCCTCACTTGGCCCTGTAACTGCGGCCCTCACCCCCACCTCGGGGCGGACAGTCTCTCCTCTGCTCTTCCGCCCGCAGCTCCCCTGTGGTGGATTCAGTCTGCTTTTATCTCTTCTGTTCTGCCTCAAGTGGATTCTCCCAGCACGTGTGCCACAGCATCCATCGGTCCGGATGTCCCACAGGCACGAGTGGGAAACAAATATAAACAAAACAACCCAAAACAAAATAAAAAGATTTTAGTAGAAAAGATAATGCTCCAGTTGAATTGAAATGCTTTTGTTTTAATGATCTTTTTGTTATTTTGTGGTGTACTTATCCTTTCCCTTCCTGCAGCTATCTGCAAAGGAGTCCTTCGCACTCCTCCTTCTCCCTGAAAGAAGCCCTGAGAAGTCAGGGAAGTGTTGGCTGCAGACTGTGCCACCACGGGATAGAGAAATTTGTTGTGAAAAGCTTACCTGGTTCATTAGGACAGTGTGATTTTGAAAACAAAACAATTTTCTAAGAGTGTTCTAAATCACTTCAACTGCACTTGGGGCTCATGTTATCATGGAGGAGAAACAAAGTAAGATGACAGAGCCAACAGGATGAGCCAAATGATGAGTGCGGATATTTTTGTGCAAGTATAAAGGAAATGTTATCAAGACTCATACTAGGGCAGAGATTTTCATTGCCTCCAAACATATGTATTTCTGAAGAAATGAAACAGCAAACCTGCCCCCCAGAACTGGGCTCTGATTCTAGGAAAACATCCTGGAGACATCCAAACCATATTTGCTGAGGGCCTTTTTTTTTTTTTTTTTTAAATCATGTTATTCCGAGTAAAACTGAGAATTAAAAAGGATGCCAAAGAGAGGCCCAGGAATTCTGGGATGATGCTAAAATATTTGTACTCACTAAAACTCTTGCCAATGATCAAAAGAGAACGTTGCAGAACTTCATCTAGACCTGGGCCTTTTATAGACCCAATTTTGTAACTCTTGATTTTTGCCCTTATTGTTTAAAGCAGAAAAGCAGTAGCTATGTGAAATGTTGAATAAGGGCTCCTGAAGGAACAGAGACCTGGCAGCAGATTCTGAGAGCAGGGAGAATGAAGACAACAAAAACAGAGGAAGGGTACAAGAAAGTGGACTCTGACTCCTCAAAATATGCCTCTTTGGTGCATTGATTATTTTAACCTGGTTATTTTAAAAACACAGCAGACATGGAAAAGCTTTAAAAATCCAATGAAAGTTACTGTTTTGTAAGAGACATTTATGCTTATAAGGAAAATCTCCGTTTGTAATCTCCGTTTGTCTCCCTTGCTGTACCTGGAAGAGGTGATTCTAGAACTCTTATCAGTTCAGATGACAACAACTTCAATCTACTTAAACTTACTCTTGCATACTGGTTTTCCTGGTAACCTCCCAGAGCTGGTCTCCTTTCCCCAAGGTCTTCTTTTGTCTTCAGCCCAAGATGGTATCTAGGGTGACGGCTTTGGCCATTTCAGTGAGTTACTTGGTTTTCCTGGTCTCTCCCAGTATAGATGTTATCAAAGTTTTGTTTGTTTTTCTACTGTAATCGCTCTTATACTGATTTAATTATCAGACCAGCTGAAGGACCTAAAATGGAAGAAAGGAAAACTTTTCTGCCCCTATAAAGGGCTTTCAAAACACGCCAGGTTGGCAGATGCAGAATCAAGATGTGAAAAGTAATAAAAGAAAATCTTATTTGAAATGAAGTCAGGAGATCAGAAGAGGGTAGCTCTCACACGCTCTACCATAGTCATCAACTGCAGATCCCAACAGAAAAAAAGAACCTTGCAAGTGATGCTACTGTAGCTCTTTATATTTCAGCAGGACCTAAAAAAGGTTTTTCTTCTTTGTCTCCCCTCCCCCACCTACCCGCAGGAGCTCAGCCGATGAGACAGTCACAAGTCCGTCAAAGAAAAGCCACTATACTTTCAACTCCAAGTTTACTCCAGTGGACTCTTTTCTTTATAATAACCCTCCGGACTTCCCCTTTTCCTCTATAAAAAAGCATTCCTCCCTCTCCTTTGTTCTCTGGACTTGGCTATGATTTTGCTGTAGCTTGCTTGACCCAAACTGCAATTATCTGCTATTCCTGATTAAACCCATTTTTGCTGGTAAAATAACTGACAGTTTATTTTGAAAGTTAAAGATCAACAGCTTTCAATACTATGGAGCCAGTTAAGGTTTTCAACCCACAAAATAAGTGATGTATCCATAATGGTGTAACTAAGTACTAAGAAAATACATTGGGTAAAATATCCATGTTTAAAAAGAAAGATTTTAGAAAAAATTTTATTTCAGAAAGATTTCTTTTGGAAGATTTCCATTGGAAATGGTCTGGATAAAAACTGAGGTTTTGGTGCTTAAAGAGAGAGACTGTCAGCCACTTAAGGCTGCACGACACCGTACATGGGCACAAGCTTTAGAATCGGGAGCTCTGGGGTGTGTGATAGTAAGTAAGGTTGATACGGTGTCTCCTTTTTCTCATATGTAAAATAGGTTTCACGTGCCTACAGTCATGCCCAGGTCACTCATTCACTGAACTCACTGTACTATCATGCCTACATGAAATGGGGTTATAATGAAGATAAAAGTTAATTGATATATTCTAAATATCTGGCACAGAGTTGAAATTCAGTATGGAGCAGTTGTATTAGTAAAATTGCAAATTCTCCTGAGTGGTAAGTAAATGAAGCATTTTTAATTTTCTTACATATGATGAGGTAGCGTTATTCAGATGGGGTACTCAGAACATCCTAGCTAGGAGTCTGACCTCATTCTCCATCCTATCTACTTTTAAGACTATGACCTGCAAGACCTCCAGATTAGTGTAGAATCAATAATAACCTATGGGCTATTGGTCTGCTATGGTAACTTGCACTGGCTCTTCTGAAAGACAAATGTTATGTCAAATTAAGGGGAAAGGAAGGAACTAACATAGCATTTGTCAATTATAGTTCTTCATTTTTTTAAAAGTAAATATTTCAACTGAAGCATTGGAATTCATTATGGTGGAAGTGTAGAAATACCAAAAATGATTATTCCTTTTTACTTGGCATAATAAATTCACCCAGAACTTAAATGTTATGAAGTTTCCAATATTCAACTGTTTTGATCTACAAAAATGACAAGTGCTTATGGTTTGATCTAATCATTACTAAAGCCAAGGTAGTTGATTCACTGTCTCATTTAAAAATGAGAAAAGGATGGGGCGCCTGGGTGGCTCAGTGGGTTAAGCCGCTGCCTTCAGCTCAGGTCATGATCCCAGGTCCTGGGTTCAAGCCCCACATCGGGCTTTCTGCTCAGTAGGGAGCCTGCTTCCTCCTCTCTCTCTGCCTGCCTCTCTGCCTACTTGTGATTTCTCTCTGTCAAATAAATAAATAAAATCTTAAAAAAAAATAAAAATAAAAATGAGACAAGGAGCAAAAGGATGCATAGAGCTGAATATTTTGTATTATGTATTTGTCAAATGGTTTGCATATGAGAAACTGTATAAAGAAATAATTTAGGGGGAACATAAAGTTGTCGGTACCATTTGCTGTCCTCACAAGCTTAGCTTCGTATCCAGCCACTCACTGGTCTCTCCTATTCAGACTCAAATCTGATGCAATCAAATGCAATTCTTCAGCTTTGGAACAGGGGAAGATTTTATGCTTCCTAACTGATATTGCATGCATTTCCGAACTGTACTGCTTTGTGTATTTTTATCTTTTTATCTTTCCTGGGCCCTTGGAATTATTTCTGACCCTGGGTTACTCATGCGGCTTTTACTGAGTGTTATAAAAGTAGGTGAGCTGCTGACTTTAAGATGATGAAAACTGCTTTTTTTTCAAAGAAGTCCTTTGTTTCATTTAGATTTTAAAGATTTTTCTTTTGGAGACATTAGGATACCTTGATGAATTTACTAACTAAAGATTTTGGTGTAATAATAGTGGCAATTAGTGAAGTAAGGTTTTACTGATCTCTTTAGGGATTATTAAGCCCCAAGATTCGTCAGACTACGATTTGCACCTTTCCACCTTAAGAAGCCATTTCATCTAAACAGAATCTCCTGCCTATATTGGCGAATGGTAGACATTCAGAATCATTAGCTAAATTAACTGTTTCATGTGGTTGGTCCTTAGAACGTTATAAACTGTAATGGAATTACTGAATTGAGAGCAATTAATGGGATATACTTTGTATATATTCTAAGCAATGCTATACCTGTCATTTGTAATGACCAATTAAAATCTATCAAAAGAAAACTGTTGATGAATCTTAGTGCCATCAAAATAAACCATCTAGAACAGTTTACAACCGCCTCATATCTATAGAGTTTGTGTCACCTCAGAATCTGAAGTCATTTTAAATACTGCCATTTACGTATTATGCCAATGCCTCACTGTTTTCAAGGAGAAAGTAAAAGTTTGGAACACTTTTTTTAGGTTTTTAAAATCCATAGATCATAAAGGCAGGGACAGAATGCATGTTTCTCACGTGCAGGACTCATATGTTAGACCAGGAGCTGAAAATTCAGTCTTACTCTAGAGCGACAGATGAGTGGGGATGGCACCAGGTCTTGGGATCAGACACGGAGGGAGGGCTAGGAAATGTGGAGCCCTTGAAAGCAAACAGCCTTTAAAGGCACTAACCTCACTCATCTCCACTTCGCTACCCCATAGATGTTGTCCTAGGGGGATGTGGTTCCAGTAGAGTCAGATTCTGTGATTTTTCAAGCACACAAATATGTGGAATTTTACATGAAATACCCACACATCTAAATGTTGGTATCTGTTTCAAATGTTAAGCCCTGTGGGTCAAATGAAACACATCTGTGGGCTATCAGGAAGCAACCTCTGGATTAGATCCAACATCATCTGTAGATATAAAAATGCTATTAAAAATGATGGATGTTGAGATGCTGTCCTTCATAAATACTTATGACAAAGGACATGTTTTTTAAAAAGAAAGGGTATATCATTAATCGATAGCCAGTAGGTGCCCACTATATTGCCGCACATATTTGTTATTAAGAATATTAAAAAAGATAGATGTATTCACTGCCTTTCTCTGGTTCTCAACTAACCTTTTTGAGAAAAAGTGGATTGTATGGTAGGGTTGTAAGTGATTGGGAATGGAATACCAAGAAAGAATCAAAGTTGTACATAAAGGATGATTCCACAAAATCTGAAGGTAGAATAAGAATTTTCAAGTTCCACACAGCATCATGTATTATTTATTATACAAAAATGGGGGAGGGATAGATAGTATGAAGAAGAGAAAAATCTGAATATTTTTTTATCCTAAATTGTTGCTCTCAAATTGAAATATTACATTCGACAAAGTTGAAATGAACATTTTATACAGATAGAAGTTGGAAAAAAAAAAACATGGTGAAATATACAGATACTCTGAAATGATTTGTAGGTCCCTGAGGGCCATGAAGAGAAATTTACAGAATCACAGAGCACAGTGTGTTATTTAGATACTCCAGACATCACATAGTATCTGTTCAATGGATGAAGCAAAGGGCAGAGAGTAAGGGTCCATTCTATTTCTGGCATTGATTGCTCTGGGACCTGGAGGAACAGAGCGTCACCTTTTGTCACTCAAGTTACCCCATATATTAAGAAAAGACAGTGCATATCCAGCCAAAGGCATTCTGTACATCAGTTCTGACATCTATAAATCATTTGCAGACTTTTAAAATCAAGGCTGTGCGAAAGCAAGGAATGCTTTTCTCCCTTCCCATGATTTTCAGAATTAATGAAGAATTGCAATGGCAACAACCCATTGCATTCCTATTGGAATATTCTTGTTTGCTTTACATCTCTCCTCATTCTGGAGCTCATTGTGTTTATTTCTTTTCATTTCTTTTTTTTTTAAAGATTTTATTTATTCATTTGACAGAGAGATAGCACAGTAAGCAGAGTGGCAGGCAGAGGGAGAGAGAGAAACAGGCTCTCTGCTGAGCAGGAGCCTGATGCGGGGCTCGATCCGAGGACCCTGGAATCGTGACCTGAGCTGAAGGCAGCCACTTAACCAACTGAACCACCCAGGCACCCCTCATTGTGTTTATTTCTAAGCAATGTTCTTTCCATCCACTTTTGCTTTGCATTTAATTTAAATGAAAAGCAGCTCTAGGTAGAATCATTATTTACATTGCTGTATCCATACTCTCCTTTAGAAATTGAGGCATCCATATATGTGAGGATGTAACTTATCTTTTTGCCTAAAAAGATCAAGTTAAAAAGGTAAAAAGATAAGTTACATCCTAAAATCCACGGCCCCAGCTATATGGCATGAATTACATAAAGTTCATTGTCTTCATTTGTATCCTTCACAAATTATCCTTTGCTCGCTTTGAGTGTGATGCTACCTATATTTGACCCATATTCTAACCTTCATTCTTTAGCAAAATAAAAGTGAGGAATTTGAAGATCAAGTTTGTAGATAAAAATATACTTACCTCTCTCTTCCAGCTTGATGCACAATATGGAAAATAATACTTTTTCTATCTACTCTAATTATACATGAACTATCACACCAAATTCCCAAATAAAGGCAAACGCAAAAAAGAGTTCACACCTTATGGAAGAAAACATTCTTTTCTATTACCTAAAGCTTGATTTTCAGGAAATTAGATCAGTTCATATTATTTACTGTAATCTATTATCCTAACCTTCCAGGGAATTGACCTCAGTAAATACAATGTTCTCACAGTTCCATCAATTCAATTACATCAAAGTACAAGTATATTTATTTCATATGTGTGTGTGTGTATATACATATGTGTGTGTGTGTATTCAGACAAACACAAACATCACACACATTCACTCACACACACATGTGTGTTCTTTTTTTGATTTTGAAGAATGACCTAAACATCAGAGGCCCTAGAACATAAAACAGAGATGAAGGATTATTTGCAAACATTTAGCTGTTTCACATATTGAGGCCAGCACAAGGCATGCACTCTTCATGGATATTAGCATGTTACCAAATTCTACTTGGGAAAGAAATGGACTTTTAAAACATGCCTGCAGTTGTCAGTGCTCCCTTTCAAGCCATTTCCTGCACAGACCATACCTTCCGGAGGGGTTTGAGCTTAGTCTCCATTATGAAGTCATACTTGCAGAGCTCACAGCAGCGCGTGTCTGAGCTTTTGATCCACTGGTGGAGGCAGGACTGGTGGACAAAGCGCAGGGTGCCCGTGCAGCGGCAGGGTGTGATGAGGGGGCTGTCTTCATCCCCTTCGCAGTGACAGATCCTGGGGAAGGACACAGCAGTCAGGATGAGATCTCCCAGAGGACGTTTCTCACCTGTGGATTTCCTCCCTGGCTCATACCAGACGGCATTAGAAACTGCAACCTAAGAATTAGAAAGCGTGTACATGTCACTCCAGCAGGATCCAGAACCCAATGGAGGCTCAATCACTTGCTACTTACGTTCATGTGATTGGCCATTGGATACTTAGTAACTCAAAAATGTTTTATCATTTCGTTTCTATACTAATGCGATTTTAATAGCACAACTATTGATCCATCTCCCCAGCTTAAGCTGTTTCCTAGGTCAGTGTCTGTAAGCATAAGCTTGATTTCATATATAAAAGTTGTGATTTATAGGCATTGTAAGGAATGTTTGAATCTGATAACTTTATTGTTTTAGTGTGATGACAATTTTATAGATGCATGGTATATAATTTAGTACCTATGGTATTCTACCAATGTGGAAGAATTATGAAAAATTTTAACATGCTACCAAAGAATAAAGTAAATATTGAAAATTTCAGGTTGGAAATACTGTGTTTTCCTAGGAAGACACACACATACTTGGTCACAATGAATTGCCTAAACTGTCAATAATCATCATTGTTTAAAGTTACAGAGAAAACTGCATAAAATTGTTTTAGTATAGTAAATTCTATTGTTTTAAAATTTTAATTGTTACATCTCCCAAGGAATTCAGAGTTCAACTACTTTACTGAATTACTATGAATTCAGATGTCATAGATTCACAGTCTGTGAAATCTTCATTATTCTGATCTACAAATTTTAAGAAAGAATTTGCTTCCCGGGGCGCCTGGGTGGCTCAGTGGGTTAAAGCCTCTGCCTTCGGCTCAGGTCGTGATCCCAGGGTCCTGGGATCGAGCCCCGCATCGGGCTCTCTGCTCTGCAGGGAG
Organism: Lutra lutra; assembly: GCF_902655055.1. Taxonomy (NCBI): domain Eukaryota; kingdom Metazoa; phylum Chordata; class Mammalia; order Carnivora; family Mustelidae; genus Lutra; species Lutra lutra. Next base: position 75,802,053 of record NC_062279.1, on the reverse strand, counting down.
CCTGCTTCCTCCTCTCTCTCTCTCTGCCTGCCTCTCTGCCTACTTGTGATCTCTCTCTGTCAAATAAATAAATAAAATCTTTAAAAAAAAAAAAAAAAAAGAATTTGCTTCCCTCATTAGATGAGATAAGCGTTTCATGTCTCAAGATCATGAATTCAAATCTTAGCACTTGAATAATTCTTGTGATTTACCCATCTGTTAGAAGTTGTTAATAAATTTGATTGGAAATATTTTTTGAATATCTTTAGAAAATATGAATGGCATATTTCAAAAAAAATCTATAAAAATTACTTTTTGAGTTGAGTTGTAGCAGCAGTCTTAAAGAATGTTTGAATTGCTGCTCTTTCCTTTTAGGTCTATATGCCCTATTCTCTAGAAGCTTGAGTGTTAATGAGTGGGTTTTTAAAGCATATTTATCTATCTTAGCTGTCTCCTCAGGGGAAATGAAATGCTCTAATTGTTACTGAAGTAAGACACAGGAATTGAAACCAACCCTTAGCCCTTCCCTAACCTCAAAATAAAGAAGTATGACACAGTACGTCAGTATTTTGAATCTCTTTTTCTTAAGTAAAAATAAAATCAAAAAGGAGCACTGACTTCTAAAGTCCTTAGGGTGGGTGTGATGAAATGAAGTTCAAAATCAGAGTCCTCCTCCTCCCCTCCCCCCCACTCCCACTGATATAGGAAGTAGTAGTGTTACATTAGCACCACACATAAAAGGCGTGGTGGGGAAAAACTAAAAACTTTCTGAATTCTATTCTTCATATTCTACTCTATTTGTATTCTAGTATGAAAGACTGGAATATCTCCTCTTGCCACAGTATAGGTCCTAGGAATCTGGGTTTAGTGAACTTTGCATCACACTTGTTGCCGATAGAGTACTGGTCTCATGATAGGTGTTCAGTAGATGTTTGTTGAGTAAAAGAATCATTTCATGAACAAACTACAGCTTTCTATAAGAGCAACCAGTGAAAACAAATCTGGGTTTCTATAGCACTTCATTTGGTTGTAATATTTATTTTTGGAGCCATTGAAACCTAATGAATTCTATAGCGTAAGAGGTTGATATTTCCTATGTCTTTGAATCTCTTAAGTCTCTGCTTCTACACAGATACTTCCTTTAGATCAGGAATCAGCAAACTGTGGCCTAATTCTTACTGCGGCATGTGTTCATAATTAACATTTTATTGAAACACACCCACGCAGATTTGTTTATGTATTGTTTAGAGCTGTGTTTGCACTGTAACTGCAGAATTAAGAGTTGCTGCAAAGACCATATGGTCACAGGGACTAACATATTTACTACCTGCTTCTTTATAGGAAACATTTGCTTACTCTTGCCTTAAATATGGTGATTCTGGGGTGCCTGGGTGGCTGAGTTAGTTAAGTGTCTGACTCTTGGTTTCAGGGTCATGATCTCAGGGTCATGAGGTTGGGCCCTGCCTCTGGCTCCGTGCTTAGAGGGGAGTCTCTTTGTGATTTTCCCTCTCCTTCTGTCCCTTTCCCCCGCCACTCCCCTGGAGTATGAGTACACCCTCTCTCTCTCTCTCAAATAAATAAAAAATCTTTTTAAAAAACGGCAATTCTGAGTTAAAGACAATATATGACTATTACCAATGATAATAAAACAATGTTCACAAAATTCAACTTTGGCAAGTAACAAAAGTTGAAGTAAAGCTTACATAGAGAAGTGCACAATAAAAACAAAAGTCCTTCCCCCGCCTGGCATTGAAACCTGCTGATCCATGAAGACTCTGCAGGGAGAGTGGTGATATTTCTCATTTGAAAAAGAAAAAGTTGCAATTAATGCCATCTGATAATTTATTACTAAAAAAAGATCACATCAAATGCTGCACAGCTGCCAAGATGATTCTGAGGCTCTGATTTTTTTTTTAACTGACATGAATAAAGTAATTTATTCATAAGCAGATTTAAACAAAGACCTTGCTGATTACTGGGTTCAACCTGACCTGAGCAGTTTACTGATTGTAGTCCAACTTCCTATGTCTCACAGATTCATTTAAAAAAAATTTCTGCTGAAACTGTTACCTGAAGCACCACCAGCAATTTCATTTCTTCATAAAATTAAGGTTATTTCCCACAGGGAAAATCAAAAGCTTGATTCATTTTCATTCCCGTTTCACAAGATTTATTTTTACATGATTTTAGCATTTTGTATTTTTTCTAAATTATCCAACTCGAGTTGGACCCCAAGAGTCTTTTTCAAATCATGCTGAGATTGTTCTAAATGAGCTTAAGAGCTAAATATCAACTTCAAATTTCTACCGGAAATAAAAAATAATGTGATGGTGCCATTATGAAAAGAATTAAAGAATTCCTAAGCTGATATATTTCACACTAACCAAAATTGCCAAATTATAAATGAAAACACAGTAATAAAAACATAAACTTTTTCTCCAACAGAATAATTGTGTAGAGAAAATGATTTTAATAATAAAATTGCATTGTAAAATATTTGTAATTTTAATGCATTTTTACATTTTGGGAAATTGAGGCTTGGGAACTGAGTGATTCTATAAAATTATCGGTGATTGACTTCAGTGTCTATCATCTACTGACAAGAACAAGCTGAAATCACAAACTTTATTAGCATTTTGCTCTTTTAACTGGCTGCTTATAGTCTAATCAGTGTATTAGTGGTGAAAGAGACTTTCATCACTTATGACTTGAATAAACTTCTATTTCCATATACCTTCTAGCTTTCTGTGAAAAGCAGACCGCAAAATAGTATTAGGCAAATTAAATTCTGGAAATTGTGTGTGTGTATGTGTGTGTGTGTGTACTTAAAGTCCCTCCCTTAATGTTTGAGTTTTAAGAAAAATAGATTTTTGTTTGGTTTTGTTTGGTCTAATGTATCTTAAAATGATCTTTACTGCTCCCCTTCCCCTCCATTGTCAAGGCTTCTTGGTTCTGGTAGAATTTTTTTTTTTACACAAGTTTTCTTTTTTTAATAATTTATCATTAAAAAGGAATCCTTGTGAGGGTCATAGTGATTATGTACTTTTTTTTCATTCATTTATTCATTCATTCACATTTTCTTCATCTTTGCTATATGCAAAGAAAATCAGACAATAGCATCAGCGTGTAAGGTGAATCTAGAAGGAGACAACAGAATCTGGAAGCAGATATCCCATTTGGACAACTATTACAATCATCCAGATATTAAGAATCTGAAACAATATTGTAACACTGTGTAGAGTGGCAACAAAGCCCATTTACGGTATGTAACACCCAAAGGCAGTCATCCCTATAATTTTCAGATAGGCTCTTAACTCTTTCTTCCTATGGTCCATGCCATTTTCCCCCCTGCTTTGCCTTGCTTTGCCTGCCTACCTGCTTACAGTCCTTCCTTCCTCTCTCTTTCTTTTTCTCTCTTTCTAGTTTTTTGTTTTGTTTTGTTTTGTTTTAAGTAGACTCCATGCCCAGTGTGGGGTTTGAACTCACAATCCTGAGATCAACCATTACACGCTCTACTGAGCCAGTCAGGCTCCCCATTTTTCCGCTTTTTCTTTTGGCAAACCTTTCTGATCTATTTCCTCCCTTTTGTACCTGCATTTTTCTCCATACCCCTCTCCAACTAAATAATCTTAAAGCACAATAATTATGGATACAGCTATGTTTGTAATGGCTTAATCTGGATGTTAATCTTACCTCAAAACTAATTCTCATGCTGCAGAGTTTGGCATTCATTGTTAGAATTCATTTTCTTGAGCTAAAAATGATTAGAATCCATGTGGGCGGAAACCATATTGAAAGGTATTAAACATTGGATGAGAAGTTAATGCTCAAGTAAATGAATGAACAGATGTAATTTCTCTTTCTTTTTGAGAAATAATAACATAGCAGTGAAAGAATAGCAGATTAGAGGCACTTTTATTTTTAATTTTCATTTCATTTATTTTAAACAGGGAAAAGGGGGACTTGTTCATACACAGAACTGAAGATGCCACAGAGAGAGAGAATGCTTCCTGGTTGAATGAAGATTCTTGAGAAATCAAGAAAGTATGGGGAAAGGAGCTATAGCAGAGGAATGTCTTTGGACAGGTGGAAAAATACACGGGAGGTAAACAAATGCTTTTTTTTCCTGTGAGCAAGATGTAGAGGGAAAAGTGTAAGAGAAGGAGATAGAAGAATTGCAGTTGCTGGATCTGGGGAGAGGCTTCCTGTCTCGTGCGATACAGCAGACCATGTGTCTGCTCCACAGAAGGCAGGAAGGCGTGGGGTTAAAGTATTAGAGAGGCTGTCAGTAATTAGCAAAAGGCACTTTGAGAATGTGATGGGAAATTATCCAAGCATGAATATTAGAACCATGGAGAGGTGGTGAGTTCCTTGGTGAGATTAGACAGCACAAATTTACAGTGGACGCTGTTAACACTGCCTGGAGTCAGTGGCGTTCAGCACTCAGAGAGCAAGTCTACAGCTGGTAGCACAATTTAAGGCGTCTTGAGATCACTAAGTCAGAAATGGGAAGGACAAAGGCTCGAAGGATTCTGATGCATCAGCGAACACAGTGTGAAAATACTTGGTCATAAGGTCTAGACTCTGAGCCGGGAGGAAAGTGAAGCCATCTTGTGGTTAATGTATCATGGGGAGAGGATGGGTTTGAGAGATGGGAAATTACAACAATGGTGAAGAGTTGATGTTGAAAGTGGGATGAAATGGGACAAATGTTGTCTATGTGTAGTGTAGTGATATCCCTCATGGATGAATTCATATCCTTTTTGTGGTCCTTTTTTCCCCCACTGTCACAGGAAGAAATTTAAAAATATTAAATTATTTGGTGTTTGAGACTCACGAATAAACCAAATCCTGACTCACATGCTTGCTTTTGGCTCCAGTAAACAGGAGAGGTTCTCAGTTTACTCATGTGTGAAAGAGGTTAAAAATAACCTCTTAGGGTGTCATGCAGATTAAAGGTGATGAAAGAGTGCAGTACCTGGCACATTATAGGCAAATATTTGTTAATTTTGTCATAGAATGATGGGTCACTACTGCTACTACTACTAATTTTGTTCACCTATGCCACTGCTTTTGCTGTATTGGGACTAATTGTTTTTAATGACTACTTTAGTTGGTTAGAGCCAATGCTTATAAGGCCAAGGTCATGAATTCTGACTCCATAAAGGGCAGTTAGCTACTGACACATTTGAATCCCTACATCTGTCCAGTCACAGACATATCTCAAGGAAACTTAGGTATGGGAGTACATTTAGATCTGTATATTGGGTGGCCTCAGATAAGTTTTCGGATAGTTGGTTTTCTCATCTATGAAATGTTACATGGCTATTGTAAGTCTCAAATAGGATCAAATAGGATATATGAGAAAATATTACACAATATAAGTACTATCCCAGAGGTATTATTACCAGTATATATGTGATCAATAAAATCAACAAAAATTGCTGCTAGTTAATAAATGCAATGTTTTGCATGTTTTTATAAAAGCAACTCAATTTTTTGTGTCTGCACTTCAGTTTGTAGGACTCTCATTTTTCACCTCAGAGAACAGTGATGTAAGAAAGGGAGATCTACCTCACTAATGAGATTAGTTTTTTGCTAAGCTACAAAACCCTTCTAAGATTCAGGTCTGAAAACCTTTTCTTTTCTTTATTTTTCCTGATTTTTTTTTTTTTTTTTTGTATTGTTGGCTAACCCCTCCTTCTTGAAACTTCCCTTTTGGCTTCTGCGACCACTAGCCTTAAAGTTGAGAAAAGTGTTATTAGAAGAGTATATAAGAAGATTGTAGGGATAAAACAGTGATTAGTTATGGAGAACAGACCAAAGATGTTAGGATCCTGGAGCCTGGGAAGGTAATAAATGATAGGTAAGATGAGAATATGACATGATTTGGTAGGTGAGATATCATGGTGAGAGATGACAAGGAAATAATATAGAATTCAACAGATCTAAATTCATGGCTCTCTTCCATGAATTCAGAATTATAAGTCAAAGGGATACCTTTTAAAGTATGAGTTTAGGATGTTAGCTAGACTTATTGTGATCATTTCACAATATATACAGATATCAAATCATTGTACACTTGAAGTAATATACTTAATATATCAATTATAAAAGTAAAAAATAAAACATGAGTGCAGTAATTTTGAGACAAATACAGAGAACTACTGACTACAATATTTCACATTTTGGAGGGGAAAAAAGGCAAGAAAGGGGATATTACATGATAGCTGTATTTAGATATATGAAAAACTATGGTGTGAAATGGTAGCTGGTCTTTTCTGTCCCACAACTAGATCCAATGAGTAGAAGTTAAAGGAAACAAATTTCCCTAAAACACACATACACACACACACCCAGAGCTTTCAGAAGATGGAATGAGTTACCCCAAGACAGTGCAAACTTCCCACCATTGAAAGTACTCAGATATAAGTAGGGTATTTATATGACAGACATAGTGTAAAAAGAGCTCATGCAACAGTAATTAAATAACATGACCTCAAATTTCTTTTTTAATGTTGCAATTCTGTTATTTTTTTCTTTCCCACAGACTGATTTCTACTCGCTTCTTCCGGCTACTATGTCTTTGTCAGCATTTCCTCTCTGCTTGTCTCGGGAGTTTTGTACTTCAACTTCCAGCATCACTCCTAGACTTGTGGTTTTAAAACACTTCTTATGTCCAAAACCAACCTCTGCCTTTCTGATAGCAAGAAACTTCAGCTAGTTCTCTAACTCCATTAAAGGGGTATCCCACTGAATGCTTCCTACATCTCACCATCTCTTAAACTAGCTTTTCTTCCCCAAAATGTCAGATAATAAGTATCCCATTCTAAGCTTGCCTTTATTGTGGAGCCTTCCAAATACTTTAGACTCAGTTTTCCCTATCTTCTTTCTTTTCTTCCTTACTACCATCTCGTAGTAGTTTTGGATGGTCAATAGGTACATCAGCTGTTTTTAAGACTTTGCTCTTCTCAAATCATTCTCAAAACATAGTTATTCATATCTTTTTCTAAAATACTGTCACTCTTCAAGAACTCTATCATCAATCAAATAGAATCCAAATGACCTTGCCTGCTTTTCATATGGCCTTCCATAATTTGTATTTACCTAACCTCTCCTGCTGTATTTCCCACTAATTCCCAACATAGAGTCATAATAGTATGATTAGCTACATGTACATGCAGTACATGGTTAGCATGATTAGTACCAAGCTGTGGGTTTTGCCATAGATCCGTTCCCTCCGTGCCAAGATCTTGATTTCTATAGGCTTAGAGGCTATATAGAGTCCTGGGTGTATTGTCCATTAAGCCTCATTGATTCAGAAATGTCATCATGTGCTACACATGTCATGATGTGAAGAATGTTGGGGAACACTGGTGTGGTTGTTAAAAGTACAATCAGCATTAGAATCATGGTTTATCTATGTCTGTCAAATTACTTAATCTCTTGTGTTTTCAAGTTCTTAATCAATAAAGTAGGAAAATAGCAGTGTCTACAGTTCATAGGATTATTTGTTAAGATTAAATTAAGTGATCAATAAAGGTTAAATGGTACTTTTTCAATCAATGTTGACATGGTTATTTCCTTAGTCCATTGCACTCTGGGAATTTACTGAAATATGATCTCGTACCTGTGATTTCCTTCCTCTCTTGATAATACCTCATCTAAATTTAAGCTATTCTAAGACTCATACCTTTACAGGAACAGCCTCTAGATCTTCTTTCCCTCTAATTCTCCCTCCATTTCTTGAGGTTTCATTTCTCTTAAATCCTATACTACACAGATCTGGTCTTTGTTTTTTAATTATTTCATCTATGCAAGTTCTGGTATTATGACCTAGCTAAATTCTTGTTTATTAATTTTGGAGGGCAAGATTTTCTTTGTACAGCACAATGCTAAGAGTAATTTAAATGAGAATACTGTTAAAAAAAAAGTCAGGGTAAAGATGATTAATTACTGGACCAGAAATGGACTGGGAATGCTATTATTTAAACATGTTTGAAGAAGAGATCAAAAGAGATAGTTTGGTGAGATGATTTGGCAATTCTCAGAACTTGTTACTCAGTACCAGTGTTTTGTTTATGTTTCGGGAAAATTCACTTATAATGAAAGTGAGAAGTATATGATCCTTACATATACTATGCATTCTTAAATTTGCATTTGAGGAACTAAACTGAGGTGAACCAATTTTATATCCTATCTGAGCATGACAGGAAGTCAAGCAAGTAGAAAGGAGAAGTAACTCTTAATATGCAGAGAAAATGGACAGTATTTAATATTATTCTTACTAACAAATGTTTCAACCAACTCTTACTGATATGGAATCAGCATACATTTTTGGAATTTAAAAAAACCTTATAAGTCATATTTCTAAAATTCTCTTTACACAGATGAAGCAATAAGCTACCTACCATTCAGCCTGAGATGAAGACTATCTTGAAAACTCTAATTAAAAATACAGTTATGACATAAGAATAAAAATAGTCTACGGATGGCTAATACAATTTTTATAATCATAAGATTGGTCATTCTGAATCTGCCAGATAATCTTCTTGACATCTACAGATGAGTGACAGTTCTTCACACACAAGTGACTTTTTAAAGTGTTTTGTTTTCTGAAAGGAATATTTTCAACTCAGAAAAACTGGGTACACAGCATGACTTCCTGAGTTCAATTTCACACCCTAATTTGTCATCACTGACTTGTTCAAAACCTCAAACCATCTGCACAGAGCTGTAGGGAATGATCAACAACAGAGACAGTGACATAGCAATGTCCCAGGCTCCTGACTTGATCCTGGAGCTGATACAAAGTTGTGGCTAATCAGCCACATCTTCTTCTGACCAGGGATCACACTGATGGAAAAGAGTGGAGAAAGATAATGGTCACCTTGCTGCACCTATAATGGAAGCAGGGAGGCCAGTTCTTATTTGAATTTATAGGTATTTTAGTTGTGTGAGCTGCAATGGATTGGGAAGTTTCCATTTGAATTTCTTTTCCTATGGCTGTCATCACCTCTGGTAATGGTTGCATCCTCTTGATAACAGGAGTTTAAACCCTGACTGGATTTAAGGATTCTCAACAGGGACTCATAGCCTAGGGATTTAGTCTCATAGTAGGGTAGGTCCTCTTAGAAGACTTTCTGCAAAGTTTCCATGGGTTCTTGGAGTACATCAAATTTCTTCCCCATGTGCTAGCATGTATAGTCCCAAGAGTCCCAGCCCCAAGTGTATCCAACAACAGAGCAGATTTTTCTCAGTAATCTTAGAATCACCTCAAACCGTCCAAATCCTCTAAGTCAGGAGAGAGCTAAAGATGTATTCTGACATTTGGAAAAATTCTTCCCCTGTTAACCATCCTTTGCTGCCCTGTCCTTACTCTGTTGGTGAGCTCAGAGTACAATCTACTTCTGGGTAAAGGAACTGATTTTCCCCAGTAGTATTTATCTTTCCAGATCTTATCTTATAATTTTGGTGACATGCAGATGAATAAATAGATAATAAATGTTGAATGAGGATAACTATGTAACAATTTTCTCTACATTCTCACACATGTCACAGTCATTTTATGTCAGCTTTGCGGTCTTTTTGGATTGTTTGTAAAATTGATAAAATTAAACTAGATATACTTCTATACAGGTATTCTTAAAGTTATCAGCTTCATGCATTGACTGATGGGACAGGGAAAACAAAAGGGCAGACAATAATATTATTTGCTTTCTGTGTAGGTTTAACCAAAGAAATCTATTTGGTCATAGACAGAGTAGGGCTTTTGTACATACATCATAATAGAACTACCAGAAAAATCATCATAACTTTTTAGTCTTTTCCTTTTCTGCATGTGGCAGAGATTCTTAATTCAAATTGATTTTGGGATAGCACTCTCTTGTGATTGCTAAGTCTCTGAATCTTCATAACCTCACTCTCAACCATGACTTCCTTCCATTTTTTGTCTACTCATTAATCTTATCTGGCTGAGTCTTACATCAAAGGAATTCTCAAGTTGCCATGGATAATTGACAGAGCAGGTAATTTATTTACAGATAACCAAGAATGCATTGAATGAATTAGAAACATGCTTCTGCGTATGAATTTTTATAAACAGGCAAGGAAGTGTGTTGGCACAATACCGTTGTTGCTTTTTAGCAGCTCCACTTTGAATGAAGAATGAATCAGGCTTTATTCATTTATTCACTTATTCATTCATGTCTTCATTTATTAATCATTATCTCAACAAATAGTTCATTGTGTATGCACAATGTGTGAGGTTATTCAAGGTGCTGTGACAAAGATGAATGTCTCAGTCTTTATGGACTCTATTCTTTGACAGGTTACACATTGGATAATTGTACAAATAGCTAGAATCCAAGTTAAAATGTGAGGTGTGGCATGTCAAGTGCTATTGTATGTGAGAGAGGGAAAAATCATGTACAGATTGGGGGGGGGGGACGTGGTCAGAGTCTAATGGAAGATGGAGCATATGAGCTAGAATTGCAGTTTGGGTAGAATTTTGGCAGATGAAGATGGTAGTTGTTAGGCTACTCCAGACACAGGAGATATTTCCAGTGAAAGCTTAGAAGTAGAATTCAACAGGTAATGGAGTGAAAGATGTGACCAAGTTTGAAAGGAACATGAGAAGGTTGGATAGAATTATAGTGAGATGTCATGCTGAAAAATAAACTAAGATTATGGAGAGCATAACGTACATTTCCTTTATCCGGTGCCGACATCAACACCTACATACACATGTGCGCACACACATGCACATACACACACATAAGCACACACATAAAAAGCTTTAAATGTATTCATTTGGAGTGGGAACCCACTGCAAAAATTGAATAAGAAAATAAGATTATTAGTAAGGTTAATCTGGCTGTGTTACCTCAGAGATCGGAGAGAAAAAGAAGGGACTATTATAATAGTCAAAATCAATAGTAGTAAGAACAAGAACCAGAGTAATAGTTGGGAGAATGGAGAAAGAGAACAAGAGATATTATACAAAAGTAAAGCTGGTGAAACTTCATCAGTTTGGGTAAAGGAGGTGGGGATGACCTGTGGAACAATGGGAGTAAAAGACAGACTTACAGGCTTTAGAGTTTTAATTAAATCTTCTCGGGACAGATATTTAAGATTTATCGATCTAAAAGTCCTCTGAGCATTTGTTTGTCATTGTGGGTACTGTTTAGAAACCATCATGTTTGTGATTTAATTTTTAATGTAGTTACATTGTATGGGACAGTCATTTTGAAAAACAGAAAGAAGTAGTTTCACACTTTCTCATACATACTACTCTCTTGGATATGAGATATTTCAATGCATAATCATATTTGAAGGATATCTTTCCAAATAGCACTAGAATTACTAACAACACATAATTATTTCAAATAGCAATTATATTTGCAATACAGTTTTATACCTCATAGTAGAATGGCAAATATATCACTAATGATGAGGTTTATAATATCCTCTTTCTAATTCATATTTTCCTGGTGTGTAGTATGTCCAGAATGATTCTCATACCACTTCATTGTTCCAACCATCGTTTGGATCATAGAACAGAAAGCACAATTTTGTGGACCCAAATTAAATTGCCTTATAAAAATAAAATCATAACAACTTTTATTCATTCAGAATCTTGACAGAATTTCCACTTAGACAAAAACAATTTTTTTTGCCAAAAGTTATGTGTATGAACTCTATACCTTGTCATGAACAGAAATAACTGAAAACATATCCTATTAAAAATTATATGCAGGGGCGCCTGGGTGGCTCAGTGGGTTAAGCCTCTGCCTTCGGCTCAGGTCATGATCCCAGGTCCTGGGTTCGAGCCCCACATTGGGCTCTCTGCTCAGCAGGGAGCCTGCTTCCTCCTCTCTCTCTGCCTGCCTCTCTGCCTACTTGTGATTTTTCTCTGTCAAATAAATAAATAAAATCTTTAAAAAAAATTATATGCATAAAAAGATTAGAAGGAAATGTATCAAAATCTAAATAATGATTATCTAGCCAGGTAATTAAGTTTAAATTAGAATAGTTTTCTCTATTTTCAATTTTCTTTACAATAGTCACAACTACTGTAATAGCACTGAAAGAAATATTAAAATAAACCAAAAATATAAAGATCTAAGAATCATTTTCCAATTCTACTTTACTTGCTTTTTCTCATTCTCCAGTAAGTTAACAAATTCATGAATGCTTGATAGACTTATATATTTGAACAATTTTGAAAAGTGTTTTGTCTTTTTTTTTTTTTAAAGATTTTATTTATTTATTTGTCAGAGAGAGAGAGGGAGAGAGAGCAAGCACAGGCAGACAAAATGGCAGGCAGAGGCAGAGGGAGAAGCAGGCTCCCTGATGAGCAAGGAGCCCGATGTGGGACTCGATCCCAGGACGCTGGGATCATGACCTGAGCCGAAGGCAGCTGCTTAACCAACTGAGCCACCCAGGCGTCCCGAAAAGTGTTTTGTCTTATCAGTAAATGTCAATTGCTTTCTTGTTCCCTTCCTGTCCAGCTTCAGGAGCAGCACTCTCCCCCATTTTGTCTTATAAAAAGCTTAAAAATCTCATTATTTTTTATTTTTTTTTAATTTTTTAAGTTTTCACATTAATGCTAGTGTAGTTAACATACACTGTTATATTAGTCTCAGTTGTATAATATAGCGATTCAACAATTCTATACATTATTCAGTGCTCATCACAGTAAGTCTGCTCTTAATCCCCTTTACCTATTTTACCCATCCCCGCACCCAATCTCCCCTCTGGTAAACATCAGTTACTTCTCTATAGTTAAGAATCTGGTTCTTGGTTTGTCTCTTTCTAGGAGCAGCCCTTGTAACATTTTGGTTATGTAGTAACCAAAGGATTCCCCTTACTGTCATTTATTTTTTAACAGAAATACAAACTTGCAGGTGTTAACCCTGTCAGTGAACATCTGCAGTCTGTACCCAATATACTTATTCATTGGAAGGACAGAAAGTGTTAAGAATTGTCTGTCTCCCACCTCTGCCCCATATGTCTATACCAACACTGCAGATAACTGGTATTATTTAAATTCTAAGTGTACAAAACTTGATACTTCATACAACTACAGGATATATCTATGATCTATACAAGGATGCGTATTCACACATTCCATTTTGGTGTGTGATAATTCAGCTTCAGTTCCTTAGAACTGAAAGAAGTCTCTCCTACTGCATCATCAGCATTTTCACCTGCCTGGATGTGGCTGTGTTCACCTGTGGATGTGTTTCAACTTTCTCAGTGTTCATCACTGTCCATTGGGTCTTTCTCAGTGCCTGGCCTTCGTTTTGTATTCCTGAAATTTCATCACCTATTGATCTTTTTTTTTTTTTTGAGCAGAGTTTTTCACTATGAAATATTCTAACTGATAAATTGGTATCATTTTCCTCCACACTCAATACAAATGAATTTCATTAATTATGTACACCAGATACAGTAATTTTGCATCTCCCTTCCCTCTTTGCCTTTTCAAAGATTTATTTATTTAAAAGTGAGAGGGAGCAAGCAAGAGCACATGCAAGAGGGAAAAGCAGGCTCCCCCGAACTGGTAGCCTGACATGGTGCTTAATTCCAGGACCCCGAGATCATGACCTGGGTCGAAGGCAGGTGCTTAAGTGACTGAACCACCCAGGCTCCTTCCCCTCTTTGCCTTTTCAAATGTCTCTGAAGTTGCTGTCATTTGAAGACAAAAACAATTTAAAAAAAATGTTAAATGTATACCTTCAACATGGAGTTTGATGAAAGGTAAAGTAGAACTTTTCTCATGCACAAAATACAAAAGTGAAAAATGCAAATGCGAAAAAGCAAGTGCAAAAGTAAAACCTCAAGTATGGTATTGCACTAAACATGATGTGAGAGAAATAAAAGAGAGTAGATCGCTGTACTAACTCCCAGTTATTTTAGTGTTTGATGATTTATAGCTGATACATAACATAAAACAACAGTAATATTATTCTGCTTTCTTGATATTGATGGAAATTGGATCTTTTTTGATGCATGCTGCATGAAAGAAGATAAAATTCTGGGCTTAATATTTAAAAACCTCTTGATTGTTACTGCGGAAGGTTGCTTTTTATTTTCAAATTATATTTGAATTTTCAAATAGCATCTTAATGTGGTGCTTCTCTAAAGAAGTACATAGTGAAGGGGATGCCTGTGTGGCTCACTCAGTTACATGTCTGACTCTTGGTTTCAGCTCAGGTCATGATCTCAGGGTTTTGATATCAAGCCCCAGGTGGGGCTCCATGCTGGGTGTGGAGCCTGCTTAAGATTCTCTTTCTCCCTCTCCCACCGCACCTCCCCCACCTCTAAAAAAAGTACATGGTGAATACAATCTGATAATATCTTCAGTTTCATTTCATAAAAATAGCATTTTACTTGAGTGTAATCACAACAGCTTTGGCAGTCATAGGAGACTACGTATCTGCTACATATAGTCACAAATATACATATACGTTATAAATGTAAGTGTAGCTATTTCATATCATAATGAACATTCACATTATATTAGTGAGCCACAGAATTTGCTGATTTCTGAACTTGATTCCTCAATGACATTGACAAAAAAGAAAAGAAATGAAATAGTTCCAAATGGAGCCAAAGAAGTCCATCTCCATTACTCAGCATATCATTACGATAAATATATTCAAAGTTAATATTCATGCAAACTCATCACTGGCAAAGGTATGAAGAGGCTTCAAAACCTAAACACATTTGTGAGCCTTATTTTTTCACAGAGTGGAATTTGGGTGGAGATGACTTCCCACAGGATGCTGAAGGATGCGGCTGTGAGATCAAGTGAGGAATTGACACAAATGTTCTTTTAACTGGGTAGCATCAACCTAAGGTTATACTTGGCCACATTAGCTCAGTGTTTCGGAAGGTGAGTGGAGGTGGTGAGAAAGAAGAAACATGTACTTTTAAATTTCTTCTTTCTATCCTTCTTGAGGCTCTTAAGAAAATTCCAGATCATTTTACCCCAAACTTTTATCTTCTACATATATACCTTGTATGTAGGTCATGCAAAATGATAAAAAATATGAAGTCATGACTTTGATGATACATCTTTGCATTTCTTAGTCAATAGGCTCTTGTAATAGCACATTTTATTTAAGACTAAAATGAAAATGAAACAGAACAAAATAAAACCAAGCATGATATAAGTTTAAAAATCATCCTTGCAAGAATGTTCAAGTTATTGTATGTCATGGGAAATTAGGCAGTTACACAAGAATGAATTGATCTTGAGCTATTTATCAAGAAAAAGTGCAGGCTGCCAGTGGATACGGATAATTTGCTTCTGTGACATTTCTCTTCCCACAAACACTGAGTGTCTTAGAGTTTTGGAGTTGGAGAAGCCATCCTTTTAAGCACTCAACATAGCTCTCTAGTTTTATAATAGGACATTAACCTTGTCCTCTGCCAACCCTCAGTTGTTAAAGGAAGGGGACCTCTGTGAAGCATACTCATTACATGCCGGGACCCAGGGACATCATCTGCTATATTGAAATGTTCTCGTTACAATGACTCATGAAAGAAATTTTGCTTAGTCATGCCTCATTACTAACAAAATTTGTGTCTCATCTGAAACCCATTTCAGGTTTCATGTGAAACTTGTTCCTGGTTTCACATGAAATGTGTTCCTTTGCTTTGGCCACTGTGCCTATGACAAGTTTGTAGGAATTTTCTACATAAGCATTTCTGCAGATTTAGTATTTTTCTACCCTTATTTTCATGTGTCTTGATTTTTCTCAATTTCCTAATTTATCCTTTTGGAGTGTGTGTGTGTGTGTGTGTGTATGCATACATGTGTGTAAATATGTACACACACATATATGTTTACATACATGTATACACACTTATATCAATATATATACAGTATGTCAAGTCATTGAAGACAGGAAATAGAAAATTATCAAACACAAACATATATCATCTCCTCTATTCACTTTGTGTTTTGCTGTCCCTGATGTACATACTTGCATCAGGCTCTGTTTTCTTATACTCCCAGATTCCCTATACTTATTCATTGCAGCATGAACACCCTGCCCTGTATTACAGTTGCCTGTTTTCTCATCTGATGCTTCCACGTAGGTGGTTCTCAGACTTCAGTGTGCATCAGATTCTCACAGAGGTCCAGTTAAACTAGATAGCTGGGACTTACTCCCAGATTTTTTTTTTTTTAAGATTTTTTTTTTTAAATTTATTTGACAGAGAGAGATCACAAGTAGGCAGAGAGGCAGGCAGAGAGAGAGGAAGGGAAGCAGGCTCCCTGCTGAGCAGAGAGCCCGATGCGGGACTCGATCCCAGGACCCCGAGATCATGACCTGAGCCAAAGGCAGCAGCTTAACCCACTGAGCCACCCAGGCGCCCACTCCCAGATTTTTTGATTCAACAGGTCTGGGTTGGGGTCCAATAATTTGCATTTTAGCAAGTTCCCACGTGATTCTGATGCTCCTGGTATAGGAATGATACTTTGAGAACCATGGATTTCATGGTTTGTTTGTTTGCTTCTTCTATAGTGTCATTTGAAAGTGAATTGCAGCTAGACGAGACATTTGAGGGTTGATCAAAATGAAAGTTGTAAAAAGCATCTCATCTTCTATTTCCACCAATAAACTTGTCAACTTTGAGAACCATTTTCCCTTATGGTTTTAAGATCTGAAAGGAAAGAATCTGTACTAGTTGTTTACCCGCAGGCTCCATTCTAGTGTTTCCAGGTTGTAGAAGTACTGCCAAGTGGACCTCCTGCCCAGAGTATGGTTCTTGCAATATATGTATCTTCTGAGCATCTATTTGTTCACCTGAGATTGGACTAAACAATCAGTGATTCTCAGCCCTGGCTGCTCATGAAAATACCTAAGAGGCTTTTAAAAATGTACTATGTTGAGACATCCTTTCCAGGGGGATCTGGATGGGGTCCTGGTGGGAATTTTTTTTTTTTTTTTTCATTTTAAATTTACAAGGTGGGTCTAATATGCAGCCCAGATTGAGAATCACTGGGTGAAGTGATCTCTCTGGTCTTTCCTAGTTTGAGCTGGTAGAATTTTGAGGCTTTCAAATGCTGATTGGAATCAAGACTCCTCTAATGCATGGGACATTCTTTGTCTACAACTTCTATTTCATTCTAGTTATTTATTTTTCTTCTTTCATTCCACCTTTCTTTTTTCTAGTGTTACTATCATAGAGTGTTACAAAACATTTTAATTTGATTATGCCCTCTGAGAGTTCTGAGCTAGCTCAGATCAAAATACTTTTAAAATAAAGACATCAGAATTTATTAAGGTGAGGCTCTGAGGGGCCAGATAAGAACAACGGGGTACACATTAAGCAGGAAATAGCAAGGTTTCATGATCACCTGTTAGATAACCATGAAGTAAAGAAGAAGGTTTGCAGTATAATGTCTAAAGTAAAAGCCATCTCCAAGAAGCTTTCCAAACACAGGCACTCCTGTGTTATGGCATCTTCAGTTCTGCATAAACCTGGAAGTGAGTGAAGGGGAGCTAATAGACTCTCCAGTCCTCCTTGTATCTGACAGAGGAGCCAAGTAGAATATCATGCTGAGTTTAAGGCTGTCAGAGCCCTAAGAACAAAAGAGAACTCAGCCAGGCTGTTCCAGTGGCATTTTAATTTCTGAACCCAGTTAGACACTGTTGTTTAAATTTGCTTATGTCTGAGGACACCTGCAGAAGATTTGAAATGGATGTGTAACCATGCTGCACTGGTTATAACGAAGATGAGGACCTAAACATGGTAATTAGAAATGGATGCAATGTTCATGCTATAAATAAATTCTCAGATATAAATCATGATTTGGTAGCAACAAGCACTGTGCCCAGTATTCACCAGTTTATATAGTGTTCATTTTCTGTTTGCATATATATGTTTAAAAACGAATTTGTGTGAGAGAAGACACTGAGTGCTCTTTCTTTCTTTTCTTTTCTTTTTCTTTTTTTGGAGGCAGAGAAGAAATTGCCCAGTGCCAAACAGATACAAGTTCATGAAAGAAAGCACACATTTCAAAGTCACTATAATCCTGAACGCATATTGTTCTTAAATTAAGAAATAGATGAATCCTACCTAATTGGTATTTTTTCTTATTCAGTATCTTGCACTTTGGTATGATTGGTATTTAACAAATTAGAAATTAACAAACAAAAGATAAATGTAGTACAATTTAACCAACTTTTAATATGTGAATAGTCACTTATCTGTCTGAAGGAGGGCCATATTTCTATTTTTGCCTGAAGTTTCCTGAGGTTGGAAAATGCCTTCTTAATCTTCAAATTTACTTGAAGATGGTTGTATAGGTAGAGAAATGTCCATTTTTTTCTTTTTTCTTCTCTAAGAGCACAACTTTTTAAAATAATTGACCTACAGAATATATGCTATTTCCAAAAATCAAAGTCACCTATTTAACCAAATTAGAATAGTATTAATCAACTACTTGGATATAGTATTTTATATATATATAATATTATATATAATTTATATAATTATATAATAATTATTACATGATTATTATATATTTAATATATTATTATATGTAATATAATAATATATATAATATATATAGTAACACTGGAGGATATAGTATATAATACTATATAATAGTATTAATCAACTACTTATAATCTACTAGTCAAGGCAATTAGTATTATTGATGACATTGTCATTCCACTCCCAGACAGATGTATTCCTAAATTGAGAGCAATCAGGACAAAAAACCTTGCTAAGAACAAGGCATGTCTTTGAAGGATATATGTTTTTTAAAGAATTTTTTTTTTTAAAGATTTTATTTATTTATTTGACAGACAGAGATCACAAGTAGGCAGAGATGCAGGCAGAGAGAGAGAGAGAGAGAGAGAGAGGAAAGCAGGCTCCCCGCTGAGCAGAGAGCCCGACGCGGGACTCGATCCCAGGACCCTGAGATCATGACCTGAGCCGAAGGCAGCGGCTTAACCCACCCAGGCGCCCCTGAAGGATATATGTTTAAGAAAAGATATAAAATGCCATTTCTGTAAGCCTTTCAAGTTATTTTTCTCCTAAATTTCAGTGTGTGTTATAATATCAGCACCTTAATTCATCGATTTTGTTCATTCAAAATATAAACTACTTGGATAAATGCTGAAAGACTACGTGAAATCACACGATGCGCTCATAGCATTAGAATGTGATGCTAATTAAATTTTTCTTTGTTGGAGAGACCTTTGCTCCTTAGAATAAAGTAGCACAGTGTATATCTGAATTTTTGCTGAGGATTGCAATAAACATAATTATTCATTTCAAAGAAAGAAATTAGTTTTAGAACACTGTCATACTAGTAATGCATACATTTGTAATACACAGTAATTTTTCTCATTTTTTGATCACATATGTAAGGAGAGAGCCATTTACCTTTCCCAAGTTTGACCCTCCCAGTAGAGAGAAATCAAGAGTGAAAGTGAGACCTTGAGACTCTATGTTGAGTAATTCCAATGAACGACCCGTGACAGGTTACTAATGGTGTTCACATCTGCCTACCAACTCAGCTGTTATTAAATGAACAGGAGGAAGATTATTTTTAACTCCTATGAGACTCAAAAAAATAAAGACAAAGCCTATGGAAAATAATAAATTTATGAACTTTCTTAAGAGTCTGTTACCTCCCGGAAATAAATGATTCTCATTAGGTCACTTAGGAGACCTTTCTCACCTGAATACTGAAAACTGTCAACAGCTGATCTTTTACTCATAGAATGGACTTTGACAATAGAATGTCAGTCTCATCTTTGTACAGAAAAAGTAACAGAAAGAAGTAATAGGATACATTTACAAAATTTAAAAAATCTGTTACTGAGTGAATATAAATCTAGGACTAAGAAGGAGAAAATACAAGGACTCAGGCTGGTTCAATATTAGAAAGAATGTTTTCACAATTAAGAGATTCTAAAAGGAAAAGGGGTTGTCCCAAGAAATAGTATGTACAAGGAAGAGAGAGATGATAATGTGTGCTGATATTCCAAGGGTCTTCAAATATCAGACTGGAGAGCGACCTAGATGATCCATGAATCTATGAACCCATTTTTCCCAATGCTATAATTATCTGAAAAGTTAAGATAAAAAAGTAGGTTTTTTTCTTTAAATAAATAGGGATAGCACAACTACTAACTGAAATGTTATTTTACTTTAAAAATCTTATTTGTAAAGCGTATTTATCTCAGTTTTTAAATTTCAAATTTATCTGGAGATATATGAGGAAGCATAGATCAAGTTGTGCTAAATGTGAAATCTAGATGTTTCCTGACATCACTCCCGTAGGTCCAAGTACAATTGCCTTCTTTGGTTGCATCTGTGTATGAATGATATACTGTAGAGGAAAGGTAGATTTCCTGCCATCTGTGGCCATATGAACTCATAGTTATGGGCCTCAACAGGACTTCTAACAATGCTTTTCTATCTTGCTATGCTTAGCACTGCCACACTAAGCAAAAATATATGGGAAACCCAGTTAAATTTGAATTTCAGATAAATAATGAGTACTTTTGTAGTATGTGTATGTCCCATTAGAAAATTATTTGTTGTTATCTGAAATTCAGATTGCACTGTTGTATAACCCTGCAACCAACCCCCTTGCTCTATAAGGTCATCAAAAAGAAATAGTAGCTGTATCTGTACATAAAATATCTGTATCTGTATATATCATATCTGCTTATATAATCTGTAGATCTACATTTGTCCCTGCATCTGTGATTTCCTCTTTTACTTCTATTGCAAAGAAAATCATACTTATTTTCCTTGCCATGGCAATCCTTTTATTTTGGTCTTTGGGTCCCATCCTTTCCTATTCCCTGTGGGACCTTAAGAAACAAAATTCTGATCAGTTTTCTTCATCGTCAACTACTCTCTCTCTCTCTCTCTCTCTCTGAACTCAAAGATTCTTCAAATTAAAAACATGAATTCATCTAGACGAATTCATCTGAATTCATCTCTTCCTCTATTTGTGACATTCTCTTTCTCCTTTATATAGTCCTGGGTTTTCATTTGTCCTCTTTGGGCATTGTCTTCCTTCTCTCTGCTGGCTTCTTTCTTCTTTCAGGGCCATTAAATGTTGCTATTTCCAGGGTTCTTCATACCCTCATCTGCTCAGTTCATAGATTTTCCATTGGAGATTTTGACACTCACCACCTATATGCTCAAGACTTCCTAATCTTCATGTAAACTTGCAAAAGCCTCTTCTGAACTCTTCTGGATGTCTCTCCGTGGATAATTGTCTTGTGCCTCAAACTGTTATGTATAAAACTGAACTCATCTCCTCCTTTTTTTTTTTTTTTTTTTTTTTTTTTTTTTTACTTTAAAGATACATTTTATTCCAACGCGGTCTGCCTCTCTGCAGAATTTGTTCAAATCTCGTTTGGAACGATCACAGCTTCTGCAGCTAATACAGCAACCAACTGAGACCAGGTTCCTTTTTGACTAAAAATTATTATTCT
Organism: Lutra lutra; assembly: GCF_902655055.1. Lineage (NCBI taxonomy): Eukaryota > Metazoa > Chordata > Mammalia > Carnivora > Mustelidae > Lutra > Lutra lutra. The sequence continues at coordinate 75,780,583 of NC_062279.1, read as the reverse complement.
ACTTCGGTGATTCTGCCTCCTATTGTTTTGGAAAAATCACGTGTAAATCAACAAACTTCCATTTTCTTTAAGACTGTGGACGGCACGGAGTGCATGTACCACCACTTCTATTTCTCATTGACCTGTGTGGTATAGCCTGTGCCAGAAATCACAGGGACAGGAAAAGTACAAGAAATAGAAAGCAAACATCAGTATTGATCTATCCTTTTCTCTTAAGTAGAATATACTTGTCTCTATAGAAAATCCTAGATTTTCTATCAACAAATTTCTACAAATAAATTAATGGATCAATAAGAGAAATTAACAAAAATTCTACATATAGGATTAAAAGAATGTATTTCAGGTATCAAAATACACAAGAAAATATTTAAGTAAAATATTTTTTTTTTTTTTTTTTTATGTCTTAATGATTAAAAAAACCTTATTACATTTGACTGGGTTCAGATCCTTTTAGACTTAGTAGACATATTATAGCAGTATTTCCTTGTGCTTCTCAATCTCAAAATCCTTTGGATACTTCTTTTTTTTTTTTTTTTTTTTTTAATTTTTTTATTTTTTCAGCATAACAGTATTCATTATTTTGCACCACACCCAGTGCTCCATGCAATCTGTGCCCTCCACAATACCCACCACCTGGTGCCCAACCTCCCACCCCCACCCCTTCAAATTCCCAGATCGTTTTTCAGAGTCCATAGTCTCTCATGGTTCACTCCCCTTCCCAATTCCCTCAACTCCCCTCTCCATCTCCCCTTGTCCTCCATGCTATTTGTTATGCTCCACAAATAAGTGAAACCATATGGTAATTGACTCTCTCTGCTTGACTTATTTCACTCAGCATAATCTCTTCCAGTCCCGTCCATGTTGCTACAAACTTGGGTATTCATCCTTTCTTTCTTTCTTTCTTTCTTTCTTTCTTTTTTTTTTTTTACAGCTTTATAAACATATATTTTTATCCCCAGGGGTACAGGTATGCGAATCGCCAGGTTTACACACTTCACAACCATAGCACATACCCTCCCCAATATCCAACCCCACGCCCTCTCCCAACCCCCCCCCCCCATCAACCCTCAGTTTGTTTTGTGAGATTAAGAGTCACTTATGGTTTGTCTCCCTCCCAATCCCATCTTGTTTCATTTACTCTTCTCCTACCCCTCAACCCCCCCATGTGCATCTCTCTCCCTCATATCAGGGAGATCAATATGATAGTTGTCTTTCTTCCGATTGACTTATTTCGCTAAGCATGATACCCTCTAGTTCCATCCATCCACGTCGTCGCAAATGGCAAGATTTCATTCTTTGATGGCTGCATAGTATTCCATTGTGTATATATACCACATCTTCTTTATCCATTCGTCTGTAGATGGACATCTAGGTTCTTCCATAGTTTGGCTATTGTAGACATTGCTGCTATAAACATTCGGGTGCATGTGCCCCTTCGGATCACTATGTTGTATCTTTAGGGTAAATACCCAGCAGTGCAATTGCAGGGTCATAGGGTAGTTCTATTTTCAAACATTTTGAGGAACCTCCAGGCTGTTTTCCAGAGTGGTTGCAGGACCAAGTTCACCTCTCATCTCCTCCTTTTAAATCTGTCTCTCAAGCAGTGTGTTCTCTCAATAGTAAAGGATCCTATAATCTACCATTTTCTAAATCGGAAACTTGAGATCAGATACCTATATAAGTTATCATTGAATCCTGTTTGATTTGTTTGATTTACTTTCATAATACCTTAAAAATCCATCTACTTTTTTTAAACTATTTTTTTTAAGATTTATGTATTTATTTGAGAAAGCGAGAGAGTTCATGCAATGTCCGCAAGGCGGGGAGGGGCAGTGGGAGGGAATCTTCAAGCAGACTCCCCGCTGAGTGTTGTGTTTGGAGGTGGGGGTGCTCAGGACTTGATCCCATGACCCATGAAATCATGACCCAAGCTGAAACCAAGAGTCAGAGGCTTAATAGAGCAAGCCGCCCAGGTGTCCCTCCATCGACTTCTTTTTACTCTACGGCCACCATCAGCTCTTTGCTGGGACACAGCTGTTTCTCTCTCTCTCTCTCTCTCTCTTTTTAAGATTTTATTTATTTATTTGAGAGACAGAGAACATGAGAGAGTGAGGTGAGGGGCAAAAGTAGAAGCAGACTCCCTGGTGAGCAGGAAGGCTGATATGGGGCTCGATATGGGGACTCAAGCATCATGATCTGAGCCAAAGGCAGATGCCTGACCACCTGAGCCCCTCAGGTGCTCCAGAGCAGTGTCTAACTGGTTTCCTTTCCCTTCAGTCTTTCCCTCTCCAGTCTGTTTTCCAAAAGCAGCTTGAGTGGTCTTCCAGAATACTAAGCTGACAGTGTCATTCTTTTCCTTAAAAGTCTATAAAAATTTACCCTTGTCATTAAAATACTGTCTAAACTCCTACCTATTGTTGATAAAGAACTCCATGGTTAACTACCATCCCCTCCTGCTACTTGATGCAAGGCCAGAGTGACATCATTTTATGCCTGATCTCACTCATCTTTGTGGGTTCATATATGCCATATCCTTTTCCTGGAACAGGTTACCCCTTCTCTCTGCTTAACTTATTCTCCTTTGGATTTCTTCCTGATTATTAGTTTCTCAGGGAAACTTGTTTTGTTCTATTAGATGCAATATGTTCCTTTAGCTTCATTCATGGTTTTTTTGGTTTGTTTGTTGTTTACATTTGCCTCTTAAATTATTTGTTTTACAAACTGGAATATAAGTTAATAAGGGATGGGACCATTGCCATATTTTCCACTGTATTTCCAGCCTCTAGAACACTCATTGTTACAGATTAAAATTCCCAAAATATAGTTGTTCACTGTGATCTAAATCAATCTTACAATTGCACCATTTGTTAAAAACATCAAAACTACTCAGAAAGTAGTTTTCTATTAGGAAAATTTTAAGTTTTAGAAATATTCTCTTTCCATTTTCCCACACCTGGTACAAAGTTATTGCAACTTGTAAGAATTAAACAAGTAAAAAAATAGATGATTTTTACCACTTTCTCATTTTCCTCAAAAAACTTAAAATGAGAATATGCATAATGAAGGCTTTAGCAAAACAATATAAAGTGTAACTTCAAACTCACCATCCAACCCAAGCTAGACTAGATCATTATCAGGAGTTATTTTGGGGTCTTCCTCTTTTAAATAAGCCATTGATGGAATTAAATATATTTTATTTGTTTTGCCCTGTACCACTCAGTTTGCATTGTTCCCATAGTTTTTGTATCTCCTCTTTTGGCATCCTCTAATTTTGAAGCCATTTCAAGAATTCTTTTTGGGCAATTGCTATATGCTAGAATTATTCTGAGTACTGTAGAGAGCCCAGAAGAGGAAAAGACATAATTCCTACTTCAAGGAGCTTAGTCTATAGGAAACAGAACTAACATACATGAAGACGTTAGAAAATAGGTGAATTCTTTTTTTTTTTTAAAAGATTTTATTTATTTATTTGACAGACAGAGATCACAAGTAGGCACAGAGGCAGGCAGAGAGAGAGGAAGGGAAGCAGGCTCCCTGCTGAGCAGAGAGCCCGATGCGGGACTCGATCCCAGGACCCTGAGATCATGACCTGAGCTGAAGGCAGTGGCTTAACCCACTGAGCCACCCAGGCGCCCGAAAATAGGTGAATTCTAAGTAAATCAACTACAAGAGGTTATGGGAAACTGAAGAAAGGAAACATTGCTTTGGACCACGATAATCTGGGCAAGCTTTATGGAAAGGATAAAAATGAGATGAGTGTTGAAGTCTACCTAAATGTGGGCATTTGGAGAGGAAGAGAAAGACACTGGGAAGGGGGAGAGCCACTTGGATGGTAGTTCAGTGCTACTCTTTTGTTTGTTTTTTCCTGCTTAGAATTCTTGTACCACCTTTTCTGGTACTGATGCTATTATTTTTGTTACTGAAATGTCTTTTCCCCAATTCACAAGGTCCTGGAGGGGTTGCCAATAGTCACATTTTAAATCCAACCTTCCCATCTAAGGGCACGTCTGGGCATAATGCCCAAGGCCCCTGGTGACCACGATCAGCCCAAGAATGTGACCTAGGGCAGGCTAATTCTATTCCATCCCTGGGAGTGAATGTGTAACTGCTTGAAGAGAACATTTCTCTTTTCTGTTAAGTCATGTCTGGTAAAATGTAAACCTAAAGCTATCTCTGCCCACACTGTCTCTTCCCTCTGCTGTACAGAGGAAGTTTGCCTGCAGTTGAAGAAAATGAGAACACACAGAGAAAGAGAACCACATTGTTTGAATCTCTGCAGCCTCTGAAGCCATCTGTATACCTGGATTTCCTATGTCTGTGGCTAATACATCCTTTCTTGCTTAAGCTCATTTGAATTGGTTTCAGTCAATTTTAACCTGGTAGAAGAGTCCTGACCAAAAGAGGTAGTAGGCTGATGGCTGGATGTGGAGAAAGAACAGAAGTGTAAATAAAGAAGGATCAAACTGGGACATTAGCAGTGAGGAAGAGGGCACAAACCAAAAACAACATCTGAAGGGAAAGATGATGGGGTTTGTTTAGAGACTGGGTATAACCAATGCAGGAGGAAAATAATCAAAAACTAGAAATTCCGGGTATTTGTGAACTCACTGATAAAAATGGGGGTAGTTGCAACGAGGAAGTGGGTTTGAAGAGACACAATAGGCAAACCATGACATCTGAGTTCCTGGTAAAGTTGGGGCTTTGTCAGTCTATGGTTTTAGTAAGATGACCAGCACTTACTGGTACAATAGCGTAAACTACAAGAAGGTAACCTAACTTTGCTTTGTGTCAGCCTTCAATAGAATATGACAAAGAACTATAATTATGCTTCCCAAATTCATCTTTTCTTATTTATTTATTTATTTACTCATTTGTTTAGAGAGGGGGGAGGGGTAGTGGGAAAGGGGGAGGGGGTCTTTTTTTTAAATATTTTATTTATTTATTGGACAGACAGACATCACAAGTAGGCAGAGAGGCAGGCAGAGAGAGAGGAGGAAGCAGGCTTCCCACAGAGCAGAGAGCCAGATGTGAGGCTTGATCCCAGGACCCTGGGATCATGACCTGAGCTGAAGGCAGAGGCTTTAACCCACTGAGCCACTCAGGCGCCCCGGGGGAGGGGGTCTTAAGCAGACTTCACGTAGAGCACAGAGCCCAACGTGGGGCGCCATCTCACCACTCTGAGATCACGACCTGAGCCGAAATCAAGAATCGATGCTCAACTGACTGCACCACTGAGGCACCCCCAAACTCGTCCTTGCAATTACTTGTCCTCTCTTCCCACCTAAGGCCCAGGAGAAATGTAGCATAGAGCAATGGTTCTAAAAATGTGGCCCCTTAGATCAGCAACACCTGTATCATTTGGGAACATTTTAGAAATGCAAATTCATGGACTCAATCCCAGAGAAGGAATCAGAAACTCTGGGGTGGGTCTAACAATCTGTACTTTTTAAAAGAGATTTTATTTATTTATTTATTTATTTATTTATTTACTTACTTACTTATCTATTTATTTATTTGAGAGTGAGAGAGAGAGAGAGCACACAAGCTGGGGGAGCAGCAGAGGTAGAGGGAGAAGCACACTCCCTGCTGAGCAGGGAGCCCAATGTGGGGCTTGATCCCAGAACCCTGGGATCATGACCTGAGCCAAAAGCAGACGCCCAACTGACTGAGCCACCCAGGCACTGCCAACAATCTACATTTTAACAAGTCTTGTGGTCTATGCTAATGTCCACTAAAGTCTGAGCACAGCTGGTGTACAGTATGCTTTGTATGCTGGTTCCATAGCAGATGAAGTCATTTACTTCTTAGTGCTATCATTTTACATTGTAAGAATAATTCCCTTGGAAAAACTCATTTTCCCTAATTCTACTCATTCCAAAAGTGTATGTTGAATATATTCTGTCAGGCACTGGTCCAGGCATGGTGGACACTGGAATAAATCTGAAACATTTCATCACAAAAACACCCACATATTAGCAATTAAAATTATGCTATGGAAGTGATTCCCAGAAGACTTGAGTATTGAGCATCATGAAGGTATCCCTAAAGAAATTACATTTCAAACAAAAAAGAATGAGTAGGAGTTATTCTGGTGAAGGGCAGAGAGGGTAATGTGAAGGCATTCTAGGCCCTGAAAGGGATAGGCCTGGCACTTTCAGGGAACTGAAGACAGACCAGTATGAACAGGTCTTCATTAATGATGGGCGTTGAATCTGGAGAGGCAGATCTGATAGAGGGATCATGAATGGATTTGTAAATCATATCAAAGATTTTGAAGTTACCACTGAGGGCTATTAAGAGGCCACTGAAAAGTCTCAAACGTGGGCTAACATGATCTAACCCATATTTTAAACCTCCTTTTTTTCAAATGAAAAAAGTAAAGCCTTTCCCACCATACGCTATGGGTGTTAACAGCACGACTTAAATTCCCTGTAAGCTCTAATTGGCTAATAGAGAAACTTTCTCCGAATAAGGTTTTGATGAGGTGAGAAAGAGCATAGCGTGCCCTTGAAGGGACCAAATGCCAGGAACAGAAAAGGAGGAAGGGTCTGGGAGCTTCTTCTGCTTTGTGGTTCTGGCCGAGGCTGGTTCTGCCCATGCATGTCTGAAGCAGCCGGAGTGCAAGTTCTTAGGCAATTGCCGCCTCTCTCCCTTGCACAGGGGACACTGGTGCTCAGACTGTGTCCATCTGGAGGCCTTTTTCCTATAAATTATTTCATTCAGAGATTTCACTCACTTCCCAGGCATCTCAATCACCTGACTGAGAATGATACCCCAGTTTATATGTGCTCCCCGGCCTTCAGGAGATTTTTGTTATTAGCCTCTTCATGCTATTGCCCTATGCTAATATGTCATGTTAATAACAACTGCAAATATGCAGTTGTTTTGTGGTGAATTGTGTATAGTTCAGGAATGCTTGAACAATTCTACAGAATTGTGACTGTGACTGCTTTCCTACCTCTCAGGGACATGTCTCAGTGTGCTGGACAGCTGACCCCGCAATGTCACTGCAACTACAAACAGCCTGCCTATAATGGAACTCATCATGTCTTTCCCAAACCATCTCCCTCTGGCCTCTTCTGCCTTTGTCAGTAGCAGCAGCATTTCCTGTCTCCCAAGTTGCAAGGTTTGGAGTCACCCTGACTCCTTTGTCTTATGCTCTCACCCATTCCAAGCACCAGGATTGTTTCCCATCCCTGGGTGGAATGACAGCATGCCATGTGTTCCTCCCTTTCATTACCCTTTATCATCCTAATCCTACTTACCACAAAGCAGGATACATTCTCCCTTGTTGCAACTTGTTCTCCTAAATCTAGATCTCTTTCCCAATACACCCCCAGAGACACTGTGACTGTATATGTTATTCTTCATTAGGCCTGTTTTATTGCACAAAGGCTGGTCTGTATTATTTTTTTGCAGCGAAATAATTTTTCTTAAAGGGATATTATGTAGAACCTCATTATATACAGAGATAATCATGCACTCTCGGGGGAAGGTGGGCGAAGGGGAACACAATCCCCTTGATCTGTTCTCAGTTTCTGAGGTGGCCTCTTCGGTATCCAAAGGCCCACTGAGGCAGCAGGAAAACAAACATGTATAGAACACAGTCAAACTCTTTGGAAAGATATGTATGTTTTCTTTACAAGGTCTTTAATTTTTTTTTTTTTTTTTAGTTTTTATCTATGTAAACTCTTCCACCTAGTCATATAAGTTCACACAAAATTCTTCAGTGCAGAGTGTCACTCCCTCATCTCTGTCTGGGCTCATGGTGTTTGCCCTGCTCTGGGCACCTGCAATGCCTGGCATGCAGTTCTGCCAATCTAATTCTCATTTTCTTTGTCCCAATCCCACCTCTTACCAGGGTTTCCAGATTGTTCCAGCTCTCAGAAGTTTTTCTGTCTTCAAATTTCTGCAGTATGACTTTTTTTTTTTATTCACCCTGTACTATCTTGAATCTGTATCTTTTCAGGTGTGTGTTCAATTTCTCCCACTAGATAACAGGCCACTTAAGGGAATAATCACCTCTTTTGTTGCTTTTTGCTCTCAGCGTCCAGTATAATACGCAGTCCCTGTATTTGCTTAGTGGGTATATTTTGATGATAACCTGCAGCAAGAAATAATAACTATGGGCCCATCGATCACACTTCCATTACTAGAAGTCTAAGTTAAATATCCTGTCTTTGAAAATGTTCCTCCAGAGCAGTGCTTTTAAGTTAGGAGAATCAGCCACTATGACTTTAATTGCAAGCATTACTTTTTTCTCCAATTACCATTAAGCCCACAACTAGCTTCTTTCATTAAATTATGCTGGAAGTAGATTTGGGGAATGACAACACATGGCTGTACATGGGGAGTTCTTGGTTTAGACTGGAAATACTGTTTTATTCCATACCCCAATATTTTAGACAAGTCATACTTAAATCATATTCCAAAGATTCCAAGAAACTTACATTAATATATAAATCAAATGGTGTCAATTCTTTGTGATGTCTGAGCATGTTGGACATGGCTCTCTTCCCCTCTCCCCTCCCAAACCACTACCCACTCCCTGCAACCATCACACCCAGGCCACAGTGTCTCACTTTCAGTTCCCTGGATGGCTAAACTCCTTCCCTCCTCCTGGTTTGGTGTAGTGGCCCCTTCTGCCTCAGTGGTTCTTCCAGTCTTTCCTTGATCAATTCTTGTCATTCTTTGAGCCTCAGTCAGATTGTCACCTCTTTAAGAGAGTTCTCTGATCTCTTAGATTAGGTGAGGCTTTCTTTTTATGTGCTTTCATATTCCTCATCACGACCGTAATTATGTATCAACCGTGAAATAGTTTCTTTGGTTTCTCTGTTCCCCTCAGACTGTAAGCTCTAATCTCAGGCACTATGATATTTCCAATGCCAAGAACTGATGCATATAACAGGTGCTGGAATGAACAAATCAGTGAGCATTTTAGGAAAATGTTATAAAACTTTCTGAGAAACAAACTATTATTATTTATATCCAGACCTCAAATTTCCTTGTCCTGTCTTAAATAGACACGGGCAGCATTCTTGGGGTCACGTTATTGGCGGGCCACACACATACATGTGTTATAAAGTAACTTTAACTGTCATAAAACTAGCCCAAACAACCAAGCATGATGTAACAAAACTTCACTTAACCAACTTAAATGACTACGGGATACAACGTGTAAAACTAGCTGTTTTGTTTAAAATCATCTGATTTATGCATACTAGCATGGGTATTCCTATAATTCTTACTCACTTTAAATTATTTTGAAAATGTATATGGTTGGAAAAAAGAGCAAGAAAGGAGTCTCATAGCTATGAAATATCCACATGTTGAAACATTTTAGTACATGATTATCACTAAAGTTAATGTGTTCTCCTTCCCTGAAGGCTCCGGCCACCCCACTGATACGTCCATGACCTGTTTCTGTGGCCTTTCGGTCTTGAATTACCCCGCTGAGTCAGACAATCGGAGAACAAATTAGCACCAACTGTAGAGATTTTTCTGATTAAAAAAATCTGACCTTAAAAAACCCAACCGTTAAATATCTTTCTGTCAGGATGCTAACAGTTCACTGAATTTGCATTAAAGGATCTAAGGTTTCATACACTCTCACTCATATTTCTTTCACTGGTCTTATCTTTTTTTTTTTTAAGATTTATTTATTTATTTTTTTGACAGAGAGAGGTCACAAGTAGGCAGAGAGGCAGGCAACGAGAGAGAGAGAAGCAGGCTCCCCACCGAGCAAAGAGCCCGATGTGGGGCTCGATCCCAGGACCCTGAGCTCATGACCTGAGCTGAAGGCAGCTGCTTAACCCACTGAGCCACCCAGGCACCCCCCACTGGTCTTATCTTAACTAGAATGGGTACCAGATCCAACTGGTTTGTCAGTCCATTTACCAAGATAAATCACTGTCCTATTAAGGGAAAGGTAAAGGGGAAATCTAATTCTATTCTGGAATAGCTTCCAAACCCAGGGATGCTTCCCTATTATTTCTTCTCATTCCCACACCTGCCTTTTCTTGTTTTATCACCTTAGACCAAACCAGACAAATAACAGCATGATTACATGTTAGGTTGTGAGGGGAGAAGTCAAACACACCCCTAACTCACAGTGGGAAGAAATGCATGTGGATGGCATCACGTCTTTCTCTATAGTGACTGACCTGCATATTTTTAAATTATCAGACTGGTCATGGTAGGTGGCAGGAGGCTTCTGCTTAGAGTTATTCACCCGGAACCCGGCCATGTCCACATACTTGCTGTCTTCTGCTACTGCCAATATATCAGTGCTGGAATCTGCTTCTGAAGATCTTTTCTGGATTGTTTCATGTTGCCCAAGACGGGGCAAGAGCCGCAGATCCCTGTGGTGGTATCTGCCTTTGCTCTCCTCGTGCTCCCTTGAGAACCTCTTAATCTCAAAGGATCCCCGTGGGTGAGAAAGACTGCATTCTTGGCACCTTGTGCCTTTTCCTCTGCAGAGATTTAAAGAGCAACCCTCACAGTCATTCAGCTCTTTTTGCTTTTTACCTGTGGTTTCCACATCTACCAGATCCATTCCATGAGGAGCAGAAGGCCCAGCTGCGTTTCCACATGGCTTATTGCCATTTCTCCTTCTTCTTCGTGAGAGTCGGAATTTAACTTGGGCTCTTCTTTTCGCCTGAATCCAGTGAGTCTCATCTGTGGAAGATGAATCTGAAGAAGTAGCGTAAAGCTCGCTCCATCTGGCACTTGTGATTTTGAGGGGAAAATCATTTCTTCTCCCTTTTGTTTGTTCTTCTGCAGCCTCATATCTCTCAGAGGCCCTCCTCCTCCTCCTAGGCCTCTGTTTTACTGATTTCTTACCAGACTCCTTCCTAGCAGGGCTCAGCACCACGACAGGGGTGCATTGCTCAAACGCATCTTCTGACATGTCATGCAAGATGGCAGATCTAGACAAAGCAGCAGGCAAAGGATGGGAGATGGGAATGGAGAGGAGAGCCACAGGAAAACAGAGAGAGAGAATGATGAAAATGGCAGAATGACCAGACGTTGGTAAATAAAGATCAAATGAAGAAAAGGTGCTAAAGGGGAAAAATTAAGCCAGTATAAATTGTCCATGGACAATGTAAGGCAGAAGCAAGAGCCACACAGTTTGGGACCATGAAAGAAGACTACAGAACATTGGTTTAAACGAGATTAAATAGGATCATTTGCTGAGCACTTACCTGCAGATGTCCTGAGTGGATGGACAGACAGACAATCTCGACTGGCTCCTGGGAGCTGTCCCTGTTGTCGGGCTGCTGGCCTGGAGAAACAAGTTAGATAATTTGGCATCTTGGTTGAGGTAATACATGGTCGAGATCTTGCTTTTTTTCCACATATTTAAAAAATTGCAACAAACGTGGCTGCCGGTCATGTTGCTCACAACGCAGCTCACAACGTATAGGAAGTCAGAGGGTTCGTTTTGCAAAAGTAAAACTTATTTGAGGAACTTGGAACAGCTGAGATGCTCTGCCACTTTGCTGTTGCTTCATTTATGAGAGAGGAAGATGATTCCACAAGTTTCTGTTCTATTTACTGTAAACATTTGAGTGGAATGCTTCCATTTGCCTTGGAAACAGGGGGCAACATCTGAATATTCTATAATACAAAGGACATAAAGGCTATTATGGGATAAGGAAGATAAAAATCTGGGAAGTCTAAATAATCAAATAGCCATTAGACTGCTAGATACTGCCTGGGAATAACGTGAAGTCACATCAAGGACCTGTGAGATAATATATGTGAAAAAATTTTGTAATATAAATATATGTATATATATATGTGTATATATATATTTATATATATATAAAGATTTTATTTATTTATTTGACAGACAGAGATCACAAGTAAGCAGAGAGGCAGGCGGTGGGGGGCGGGGAGCAGACTCCCTACTGAGCAAAGAGCCCGATGCAGGGCTTGATCCCAGAATCCTGGGATCATGACCTGAGCTGAAGGCAGAGGCTTTAACCCACTGAGCCACCCAGGCCCCCCACATTTTGTAATATTTAAAAGCCTATAGTTATTACTATTATTATTTCATCACGGAAACTAATAAAATCCGTCCATCACAACATTATTGACCTATCATATCTTTTAACCCTGTGACCGTATGGAGGCTGAGAAAAACAGAGCTTGAAATTTCAGATTGTTAGCATAAAGCTGAGCACATTTCACCAAACTCCTGCCTTCGAAATGCATCTTCTTCACTGAATTTGACTTCTCAACCTCTTGTATTTAATACAGATGATGCTGATAAATCAAAGGCTAGAATGTGCTGAGAATTGGCTACTTGCCAGGCATCTTGCTGTGGCTTTGTCAACTACCTCCTAAATCCTTACAATAATCTCACCAGGGGGAAACTGTAACAACTAACAGTTTTGAATGAATAGGATGTGCCAATCACTCTAGGTGAATTTTCATTTGTCCGTTCATTAATACTCACGAGAAGCGAGTGTGTTGATTGCCGTGATTATTTCCATATCAGCGATAAGGAAGCTGAGAAGTCAGTGCTGCTTCTCATGAGTAGGTGCTGGAACAGAGGTTTGGGATGAGGAATCTCATTCTTTCATTTGTTACCCACCTGGGAATATACTTCTCCTTTACACAGGAGGAAAACTAAGGGGGGGTCCCTCACCAAGGACCAAGGCTTCTAGAAGATGGAAAAAGCTAGAAAATGGGATCCCCTCTAGACCCTTCAGAAGGAACGCAGCCCGGCTGACACCTCGATTTTGGTTCAGTGAGACCCATGTTTGACTTTGACCTCCAAAGCCATAAGATAATAAAGTGCTGTTTTAATTCAACAGGTTTGTGGCAATTTGTCAAAGACTCATAGGAAACTCTTGTAGGAGATGAGACTTGAGCCAATCTAAAAGGCAAGCAGGAGTTATTATAGAAGGATTAAAAAATATTCTAGGCAGAGGACACGGGGGCCAAGGGGGAAGTATGGTGTTCTCAGCGTGTTCCCACAGACTGATTTACATCTGCACATTTCTGACTTGTAATTTTCAGAGGCTTCCCTATCAATCCATAAACACTGCATTTTTAATATTTGTATGTCATCTTTGAACACCAGTCCATTTTTGATTGTATCCTTCAATATTTCGATCAAAACTCATTTTTTTCAATTTTTTAAATCCAGATTAACTTCATTTCTGCATCCACTGAACAGGTATATAGCCAATTTTTGTAAAAAACAAGCATTTCTGTACTCTATGCAGTAAACAGTAAGTTTTATTAGATTGCACACCACTTATCCCACACACAACCATTGATGTTAGTAGCGAGTTCTGCACATAGCAGTCGCTGAATAAAGTGAAATTTACCAAACGTTCTCTTTAGAAAAAAAAAAAAAAGTAGTGAAGCCCAAAAGTGACCTCAGATCACTGATGATATAAAAGCGATCCAAAATACGTTGAGCACCATAATGGCTACCCAAGGCTACTTAATGGCATGTTGAAGACCATTCTATGAAGCTGTACAAGGAAAGGAAGGTGAAACAGACATAATCATAATAAAAACTTTCATCATCTCACAGGTCTGAGCAAATGTATTTTCCACAACAAGAAAGTAATTTGTCAATGAATAATAACACAGAATGTTAAAAAAAACATGCAGCTTCCCTTTGGAGGGTTTTTTGGTCCACCATGAGAAGGAATCAAATAGCATTTATGTCTATAAACCTTAAGTATTTTGAAGGAACTAGAACTCATCCTTATGATGATTTCTTCAAGAATCATCAAGAATCTTCAAACAACTCATAGCCAGTATTAGTTGATACGTATTCAGTTTGGTGGTAGGGCAGATGCTGTAGTCTTGGCTATTGTGGCAGATGCTGTTAATGCCCACGCCATCCCCCGGGCTTTCTCTGAGTTCACCTGGGCACTGACTGATTCCCACTTGAGTGCTTGTACCTCTTGGGTTCAATGCCCTGGGTCTTTGGTACCACGTGTTCTCACTTGGCTACACACAGACACAACCTTAAAGTGTGGCATAAATTAAAACCTCTGGGGACAATTCTTGGACTGAAGTCAGTGGCTAAATGCTCTAGATTTTCCATTCTCTCAAAGGATGGTTCAAAGTGACTTACAGTTTCTCAAAAGGTCGCAAGCTGGATTATGGCTCCATGGACCCTAGCTCACCAACACACCCCTTTATTGGCATTTCCTCCTTTCTCTCTGTCTTACTTTAGCCAAGTCTGTGGTGCTTCCTGGGATCACTTCCTAGAAAAACTACCTGCACCCTAGTAAGACAGTGGGATCTATTTAAACACCTGATTGATACAAAATTAACCCTAGCTTATGTCACTTTAGATATATTTGTTTAGCAACATGAATTAAAGGTCCATTATGTAATAGATATTATGATGAGTTCTGGGAATAAAGAAAAGATAGCATCCTGAAGGAGCTTCTTGGTTAGTGGAAAAGAGATTCAAATGAACAGACAATTTTAATACAGTCTCATCTGTCCTGGTAATCTGGCAATGGGAGTTCTGATGAAGGAAGGGCACCTCAGATGGAATGGAGTAGAGACTTAAAGTAAGTGTCCGACAGGAGATGATGCCAGAGCAAGAAAGAGTGAACGTGAACACAGTTTTATAATGACTGGGGGGAGGGTGTTGAGGTAAGAAGTGATACAAAGTCAGTATGAAGGAGTAGACAGAGATCCTGTATGTCACATTGAAATTTTTGGATTATATCCACAAATGATTAGAAAGTCATTGACAGATATTCAGTAGTAAATGGAAATGACTAAATTTGGGCACTAGAAAACTCACATTGGCAGCTGAGAACTGGAAAGTCCAAGAGTGACTGTAAGCAGGGGAAAGAATTAGGATTCAATATATCTAGGATGCAGCTCAGATTGGGAAAAGGAATAGTTTAAACATTATAATCCCAGGGGAACCTGGGTGACTCAGTAGGTTAAGCGACTGCTTTTGGCTCAGGTCACGATCCCAGGTCCTGGGATTGGGCCCCAAATCAGGATCCCTATTCTGTGCGGAGCCTGCTTCTCCCTCTCTGTCTGCTTAATGCTCCCCCTGCTTGCATGCTCTCTCTTTGTCAAATAAATAACATCTTTAAAAAAAGGATAAAGAATCCCAACTGGTTGTTTTATTACAAGTATGGTAAAAATTATTTCAAAAATCAGTTTAAAAAAGTAACATGGGGAAACATCTTTAATGTTCAATGAAAAAATTTTAATAAAGTTAAGTGGGATGAGGGGTTAGAGTACTTTCACCAAATATCAAAACATGGTATGGATCATCAGAAATTAGGAGAATATGTGTGTGGAAAACTGTCTGTCAATCTATCTATCTATCTATCTATTAGCTTTCTATTCCTTAGTATTTAACAAAGTTACATTTCAAATTAGTGAAAAAGGCCAGGTTATTAAATAAATAGCATCGGCAGAAATGACTAGTCATTCAGAAAAATGTAAAGACTTAAATGTAGTAAAATAAAAATAAAAATAAGAAAAGGAACCACAACTGAGTATGTTTATAATATCATGGAAGGGAATCCCTTTCTTAAGATGACATGAAATAAAAAATTAACATAAGAAAAGACAGTTCAGCATGGTAATTAAAAAAATAAAAACTTCCAATTTATAAAAGAAGAAGCACATATACTCACACACCAACATTACCCCAGACAAAACACAAAGCCATAAATTGTTGGGGCCGATTCCACGTTAAAACCTGTTAAATCCCTAGGGCCTGCCTGGGCCTACTTAGCCATAGTGACATCATGTTGCCTAGGTAGACATTTTGTTGTTTAATAAATGCTTCAGCAGTTACTGATGTCAGTTCCAGGTAACTGTTGCTAAAACACACCTGAAACAAGGCCATTTTGTTTAATAAACACCTCAACGGTTGCTATTGGTTCCAGGTAACTGTTACTAAAACACAACACCTAAAACGAGGCCAGACAGGTGGAAACATCCAATCAGCCAAAGCCACATATGTAGAGGTCTGCTGTTGTGCCCTATAAAACTAGCCTGTAAGACCAAGGGGTCGTCGCCCTCTTCAGAGGCGGCCCTGACCTGTCAGTCTGGTTCCTGATGCTTGGCATAAGAATAAAATTTTTGTTAAACCTTCATTCCATGTCAGTCTCGCTCCTTTGATAACAGACCCAACATAAATAATGCCATATTTCACAATATATATGATAACCAAATAGCTAATTTCTATAGTACTCATAGATTTTTTTACAAATTAAAAAAAATTGGTTGATCTTAGAAAAAAACGAGTGAGACACACAGATAGTTCACAGGGAGGAACTGCACATGGCTTTTGGCCATGTATAAAAAATGCTCAATCTCAATAAACAAACAAATGCAAATTCAGTTAACAATGGTTTACTTTCACTTAGCGGATAAGCACATGAAAAAGATTGATTAATACCTAGTGTAGCCAAGATTGGGGACAACAATAATTGCCATATATTGTTGAAATAATTGTAAATTGGCAGAACTTATTTGGAGGGCAATTTGATAAACTTTATTAACATAGAAAACGTTTATGGTCTTTAGTCAGAAATTCTCACAGGAATCATTTTATTGAAACATTTATTGAAACACTTTTATTGAAACTGCCCAAAGATATGTTCATCATAACAAGAGTGTTCACTATGGTTTTGTTTGTCATAGCAATATATTAGAAATGATCTAAATGTCTAGTTCTTAACACTGAAATACATAAGCCATTTTAAAAAATGAGATACATCACATATATGCACACACAAACTTACACACCACATGTGTAGGATATATTTTTATGTGAAAAGTTAAGCTTCAAAACTATATATAGTATGATCTCATTTGGGTGAATAATGCTTTCATGATGAATGCTATCTTATGAATAGGACACATTTGCAGGAGTGTACATCCAACCATTAGCAGTGATTATTTTTGTGAGGTTGGATTATGAGAACCTTTATTTTTTAGGTTATATATTTTTATAATACTTTAAATTTTAATTTTAATAAAAGGGAAAGTAATTTTTAAAGTATTTATTTATTTGAAAGAGAGAGAGAGAGTAGCAGGGAGAGGTAGAGGGAGAGGCAGAGAGAATCTCAAGCAGACTTTGTGCTGAGCGTGGAGCCCAATGTAGGGTTTGATCTCATGAACCCAAGATCATGACCTGAGCTGAAACCAAGAGTCAGACACTCAACTGACTGAGCCACTCAGGTGTCCCAATTTTAATCATGTTAATGATGATGTAATAAATGATAACTATTAATATTAAAAAAACAGGATTGGTATTTTCCCCCTACCATTTAAGTGATAAAATCATTGCTTATTTAGTCTCTTTGAATTCCACTTTCATTCTTCAGTTACATGTACTCAACATGGTATGTACATAAAAGAATTATGATGATAACATGAAATCACTGATCAGATAGCTGCTGTGTGGAATGTACAAGAGTTGTATTCTGATGCTCTTCTTTTTATTCATTCCCAGAAGATCAAGTTTTCTCCCCATGGTAGACTTAATGGTATCCTCTCATTCAGAGAAGACACATAACAGTCTAAGTTCAGTGATTCTCAATCCTGGCTAAAAATTAGAATCACTGGGGAAGTTTTAACATAAATACCTCTAACTGGGCCTGATTCCAGAAGCTTTTGAAGAATGGGCCCCAAAGTACAAGACCTAACCATCAGTATTTTTAAAAGCTGCCCCAGTGACTCAATGTGCAGCCAAAGTTAAGAACCACTGGCTTAGGTCAAAGAGGATACAATTCTAATTTCACATGAGATATTTTTGTTCCTGAAACTCCAGGGATAATATTCTTGAAAGCTTGATTTTTCTTGAGAGAGAAAAGTGTTTTCTAAATGCTCAAATCTCCTACTTATACATCTAGAAGAGATCTTGGACTTTTGAGCATAGTTTTACTACAACCTATCGTGTAGGGAGATAAAAGGTATGACTTTAAATCTATAGTTTGCAGGAAGAATAATTACTCTCTCTTCACTACTACCTGCTGCTGAAGAACAGGAGAGGGAGAGAAGAACAAAGTATGAAATTCCAGTATCTTTCCTCCTCATTTATCCACCCTGGGTTGAACATGGTTTGGGGAGAGAGGGTGGGGAAAGACAGTGTTTATGCAAGATTCACCAGGAGATGGCTGTGGGAAAACCAAGAGAATGATGTTTGTTCTTCTTTTCCCTGGAAAGACTGCAATGTCTTTCAGATTAGCTTTTCAGTGGGGAAGGGAGGTGCTGTGGCTGGGTAGAAGTGACAGAGCCACCTGTGCTAGCTTTCTATTTTTCCAGACTGGGGTAGAGTGAGGAAATCCAGATGTCTTCTTGTGCTTTGGCAAGTGTGTAAAAGATAACTACGATTACTAGCCTGCGGAAGTAAGCGAGGGGTCAACAAGAGTACAAGTCAATGTGACTTTGTGACAGAAGGCCACAGAAAAGACTACCAGGCAAAAGGCCTGGCAATGACAGTGAAAACTCAAATGGGTTGAAAGTTTGGAGCCCTTCTTGACTGCAGCAAAGATCCAGTCACCGAGTCTTGGTGCCTTAGCAATAAGTTTGGTAAAAACCTGCAGTATAGAACTCTAAAGAGAGATCCATGCCCTAGTGTATTCTGAAAATTGAAGGGATAATGGTAAGAAAGCATGAAAGACTGGATGTGATGCAGTTTTAACCAGGAGAAACTGAGATCTTTTTGGAAAAAAAAAATCAAACGTTTTCCATATCAGCCATCAAGATAACTCAAGAGGAAAATACAGGGAATGAGATTACTTTTAGATAGTCACATATTTTTTCCCCTTTATTGTGCAAAATTTGCCACGCTTCATCCTGGGGGCCACGTGGGATCCCTAAGAAACTGTGTAGCAAATATCTGTAGCATTGGCTGATTATAAAATCTAGATGGAGAAGAAAGCAATCTTGAGGTTGAGTCTGTAATCTTGTGGATTAGAAATGGTGAACAAGAAAGATGCAGGCCAGACAAAAAGAAAAGTGGCATGACAAGTTGTCTTAATGCTCCTTTTGGTACAACAGATTTTGGGAGACACTGAAAATCTTTTCAAAAGAGGAGAGCCACGTCTACCTTTGGCAATCCACACTGTTAGAGATGAGGCTTAGGGAAAGGCAAGATGGAGATAGAGATAGAGAGGTCTAAAGGAGAAGCTAATGGTGCAAAATCTAGCTTGCCTTGAAAGGCCCTGGAAGGCCAGCAAGTAGAGCCCAAGCTATGGCCTCTTCAGAGGCCAAGCTATGCAAGCCTACATGTCCTGTTGGAATAGACAGATAAAAAAAGAGATGGAACATTGATTGTCAGCAAAGAGGGCATAGGAGGGGATTTGTTTTGAAGTATTGGCTCAAGTCACTTCCTCCTTTTTAAAAGCCATCCATGCCTATTGCTGTAGATCAGCCCCAAGATAAGCTTAGCAGCAGTCAAGACTGAACCACTGGGAGCAGGAGACAATAAAGGTGATTCTGAGAAGAAGGAACATCTCTTGGGGGAGTAAACAGACACTATGCTGTGAAGGAGTTGAGAACTCATCATGGTACTGACTCTATCTCATAAAAGGTACACATCCTGGGTGATAGTTAGAGAAGCAGATTCAGGCAGTTGTTGCCTTTGTTACCCCATGTCACATCTCAGTCCACTTCTGGTAACTGCAGCCCTAGTGAAAAATTCCTTTGTGAGTGCCAACTGACCTCCTGGTGAGAACGTCCTGTCTCAACTGAATGCAACCTTGTTTCTACCATCGACTCCTAAAACCATGGAATCCAACTTGGCTCTGCACAAGTTGGAATGCAAGGGAAATAATACCTCTAGAGACAAACTTAAAAAAAAATGGGGTCAGAAGTTTCTGGAAAAATGATCCATGCTCTCTGTCACATACAAAATTCTGAAAGACACTTCGGATATCTCTCGGGAATCCCATTAGAATCAGAACTGACTTCAAAATGCACCCTTAAGTTGACTTTTTACTCACTCTTGTCTCATGTTTCCTCATTCCTCATTTATGATTCCTGGGATGAGTTCTGAAATACACCACCTGCACTATAAGTTTTGTTAGAAGTACTGCTTGGAGGGGAACCCAGACTGAGATATAGCAGGTTGCAGAAATAGTACCATAATGCAGACCCACAAGATAGAAGTTAGGAGCTGGGTCACTCATGGTCAAACATCACAGGGGACCCTTTTCTGGTACTAAGTGGGTAGTGACAATGCCTAGTGAGCTGTAGCATCACAGTTAGTGGGTTGGCTGAGGTACAGGTGACAGGGAAGCAAGCAGGAGCTCTGGAATTTGTATAGTAAGGGCCACTGGTAATTATGAGGCTATGCAGTTACCTAGCTTTGTTAACTTCCCTGGAAACTTCCAGGAAAGAGAAAGGCAGGTTCAGTTTGGCCAAATACCAACTGACCGTACTTTGTGAAAGCCTGTGTCCAGGGACAGCCCAAAGCATAGAGATGTTACCCCTAGGTAGCTCTCTGCCAAAAGGTAGCAGAAGCTGGATGGACCACCAGCCCGTATGGTGTTCCATCCTTGGACACATTCTTTTTTTTTTTTTTAAATATTTTATTTATTTATTTGACAGAGAGAGATCACAAGTAGACAGAGAGGCAGGCAGAGAGAGAGAGGGAAGCAGGCTTCTTGCTGAACAGAGAGCCCGATGCGGGACTCGATCCCAGGACCCTGAGATCATGACCTGAGCCGAAGGCAGTGGTTTAACCCACTGAGCCACCCAGGCGCCCCTTTGGACACATTCTTTACATTTCTCAAGGAGGTCCTGATGGAATAAAGCCCTGTTGCCACTTCAGTGACCTCTTTACTACACCCTTCGATCGGCTTCCCCTTTTTTCCCCGTCACTTTCCTTCTGCCTCACTCCTGTTGCCTAGTGGACACTTCCCAAACAAGCTACTCGTCCAAGTCCTTGTGCCAGGCCCTGCACCCATGGGAACTTAAACTCAGACACTGGAGATTTAGGGTTGGCTCTATCAGCAGATAAACTGGCTGACGGCTATCCCTGCATGTGCTAGGCTAGACTGTCTCCTATGCTCCTGAGCTGTCTCATGCCCAGTCTGCAAGAAGATCAAGTTCCAGTCCTGGCCCTTCACTCATCCTGTTGCAGTCAATTGTCTAGAGAGAGGAAGAGATTCTCACAGCTTTTGCTGCCTCTCATTTTTCTATGTTTTGATCTGTATATCTATAGGTCTTCCTGCGGTGTAATTCCAGGCAAGGCTTCAATGGTTCCTGACTACCTAAATACAGAGAGGCCAGTTTGGGATTTGGGAGCCTTTGTGTTTTGACTCCCATTTACTTTCCTGGTATTTACCTCAGGCTTAACTCCTCGTAATTCTTGGATTCCTCCAAACCTTGCTTATGTGTTTTTCAACATTATCATATCGATATTTATCATATTACAAATATGTCCCATACTTTGCCAAGAGAGAGCACAAGTAGGGGGAGCAGCAGACAGGCTCCGTGCAGCAGGGAACCTGATGCGGGACTCATTCGGTCCCAGGACCCTGGGATCATGACCTGAGCTGAAGGCAGATGCTTAACTAACTGAGCCACCCAGGGTCCCTGTCCCCTACTTTTTTTTTTTTTTTAAATGTTAAGTTAGCCATCATACAGTATATCATTAGTTACGTGTCCTGACAGTATATCATTAGTCCTCTATTTTTAGTCCTATATTTTTATTTCCATGCCATTCTCTATATAGAAAATAGCAAAAGCAAAGTCATGGAGTTTTCTGCCAGGACTACCTCATTTTCTCAGCTTTATGAATAGCCATTCTCCTTTGAATTACAACAGCCCTTTTAACTTCTCTTATGGTTTCATCCTTGCTCTAAGCATTTATCATCTGTGTTCCCATCTAAAAATTTCCAAAATGCCACAGTGTTCTACAGGTAATCTTTTTTGCTTCTTTTCCAGATTGAGAAAAGAGGCCACGTCTTACTCATTTTGGAAATCTTCATAGTGCCTTGTACATAGCAGGTAGCTAATAAAGAGTTGTGGGGTTGAATTGAGCTTGGCAAGTGTTGAATTGAGCTGAATTGAGCTTGGTAATAGTTGGACCAAGTTGAATTGACCTTGGTAAATCCTGTCCTGATTGCAGTAGAGATAGAGATGACAATCATATCACAGTCAACCAGGAAGAAAGGACTCCATTCTCCTCTGTAAAAGAGGCAATTCTGCTATCCTACAAAATAAATGAACTGAGGCCAATGTTTGATATAATTTTTGAGGCCCTTTCCTTGGACTTTGGAATTAAAAAGCATATCAAATGGGAGATGTGTCTTCTGTTTTCTTTCAAAGATAGGGATTTTTACTTAGGAAGTGACATAACTATATTGCTCAGAGAAGAGCATGGCTTTCAACAATTTTTAAGCTGGCAGGGTCTGCTCAAAAAGAAAACATGGTAATTGAGGATACATATGAATTAAAATCTTTTAAATGCATGGCCCTATTCAGCAGCAATGAATTGTTTTAATTCACTAGTTGGTACATTATGAGAGCTTGGTAATTTGTTCATCCCTTTAATAGGTGCAAGATTGAAATGTGGCTGGGGAGGAAAAAATAACAATTGGCGGGATGAGCAGAATAATATGTTCTTTGAAATGAAGCATTCTTTGTAATGGATGTTTATTTCAGATGATTACATTGTACAGTACATTTAAGTGGGAAAAACAAACAAGAGGCCAGCTGCACTAATTTTATCAAAGTTATTTATATCAGCAGTATAATTAAAGGCAGTAATTTCAAATTAGGTTTTCTGAGAATCCATTCATAGGCAACATAAGACAACTTGTCTCTGTGGCTACTAGGCCACGATTATGCTCTGGGGGCAATGTTAACTACTGCCAATTGGCCTTGGCATTTCAAAAATTAATTATTGTTTTGAAAGATGCCAAAACTGTTACCTCCTACTGCTCTGCCCAGTTTAGATCCACTCCACTAGGAGATCCCAGTATATAATTTGTGGAAGTGACAAAGAATAATCAAGCATAATCATTTACAAATAACTTCTCTTATTTAGTAATACATTAATAATACCTTATGAAGAATGATTCTAGAACTTCAGAAATGCTACTGCAGAAGCTTCTTTTCTTAAAAAAAAAAAAGCCTCACTCATTTCAGCAGTAGTTGGTGAGTTACATGGTAAAGAATTAAGAATAAAATGAAATTTTAAACTGGATCTAGGGAACATAAAGGGGCCAAAAGCTCAAAGATGCATCTAGATTGTGAAAATAATAGTTAATGACTAAAAAACATAATAAATGTAGAGAATGTATTTATGTCATCACAGGGATGGGGGAGATTTATGAAGGAGACCTGGTCTAACCCCCATCTGACACCACTTTTTCCATTTATAACTTTCTCAGTGGGTGATCATCCAGCCCGTGTTTGGCCAGTAACAGAATTCACCATCTCCTGAGAACATCCCTTGCGTTTCTCTAACCATATCATCTAACCGTGTCATCATAGTATCACACTGAAGTAACTTTCTCTGCAGTTTCCAGCACGGATTCTAGTTTTACACTCCAAAACCACACAGAATTTGCTTAATCTCTGAGTCTTTCTTCTACATCAGGTTCCCTTGCCACTTACCGATCCATAGATAGACTGCATGCTTGCATATTATCCTTGATCTTTTTCTGCAAGTGTACTTTTGGAGCAGTGAGTTATTAATTTTATTTGAAACCCAGGATGCCAATGATAAATCTGTAAGGGAAGATTTTAGACATGGATGGGACTTCAGCGTTAGGTTGAGTAGTGTTCTACATTATTTGATATGTAATCAGTGAAGGTTCAGATTAGGATGGGGACAAGGGTCCTTAAAAAAGATTAGTCCATTTTAAATTGAAATAAAAAAATCCATTTATAATAGCACCAAACTATAAAATACATTCAAATTCATCAATGGGACAGGATAGAGAGTCTAGAAATAGACTCATAAATATGATCAATTGATTTATGACAGTGGTGCCAAGGTAATTCAATGAGGAAAGGAACACCTTTCAAAGAAATGGTGCTGGAACAAATGAATATCCACAGGAAAAAAGTTAATCTCAATCCTCGCCCTACAAGATAATAAAAATCACTTAAAATGATTCATCCAAAACAAAAAGCTAAAACTGTATAACCAGGATACAGGAGAATAGAATACAGGAGAAATACTTTGTGACCTCAAACTAGGACAAGATTTTCTACATGAGACACAAAAAACACAGATCATAAAATAAATTGTTGGTAATTAGACTTGATATAAAGTTTTAAAAAATATTTTTATTTATTCATTTGACACAGAGAGAGAGAGACAGCAAGAGAGGGCATTCAAGCAGGGGGAGTGGGAGAGGGAGAAGCAGGCTTCCCACTGAGGAGGGAGCCTGATGCGGGGCTCAGTCTCAAGACCCTGGGATCATGACCTCGGCCAAAGGCAGACACTTAATGACTAAGATACCCAAGCGCCCCTATACTTGATATAAATTCAAAACCTTGTATTTAGAAAGGAAGAGAAAATGGAAGGTACGTATTGGGTAAAATAGTTGTACATATAAAGAATTCTTAAACTTTTGTACTAATAATCACCCAACAAAAATAAGCTAATGACTTGAACAGCCACTTTAAAAAGGATATTAACTTCAAACATATTTTTGAAAAGATATTCCAAATCATTAATCATCCATGAAATGCAAAATGAAGTCATATCACCACATACCCATTGGAATGGTTACAATTAAAAATACTGACAATCCTAAGAACTGGCAAAGATTGCAAAACAACTGGAAGTTTTGTACATTTCTGGAGGAAATGTAAAAAGGAAAATCACTCAGCAATTTCACATAAAGCTAAATACACCTACCATATGACCTAGCCATTTTATGTATTTACTCAAGAGAAATGAAATCATATGTTCCACCACACCAACACTTGCATAGAAATGTTTATCACAGCTTTATCAACAATAGGCCTAGACTGTAAACAGTCCAAATTTTCATCAACAGGGGAATGGATAAACAAAATGTGGTATATTCATACCTTAGGATTCTACTTAGCTTTAAAAAGGAACAAACTACTAATATATGCAACATCAGTGAATCTCAAAATAATTATGCTAAGTAAAAGAATCCAGGTACATTATATAGTGCAGTGTCACTTATAAAATGCAGACTGATCTATAGGGACATAAAGCAGATTAGCCACAGCTGAGGGCATTGATGGAAGAACTACATAGGAAGAAACCTAAAGAATCTTTGGGGGACTGGTAGCACTGTTCTGTATTTTGGCAGAGTTTTATGTCAAAACTCAGTGAACTGAATGATTTAAGGGAGATATAGTCTATTGTTCTACATGTTTGAGTTAAATAATCTAAATTTGGTTTAATTTGACAATATTGTGGAAAACAAATTGTGGTGGGAAAAAAAATACAGACTGGAAGCCATAGAAACAAAGAATATTTCTATGTTCAAGGCATGAGGTTATTAATGCCTTTTGTAAAATATGAAAAAAGGGAATGCAGTTAAAGGCAGGGAAGGCCAATAGAGGGAAAGAAAAAAGAAATGAAGAGAAAGTTAAAGATAAAGAAGGAGAACAAAGTTGGAAATGGAGAAATAACTGGAAAGAAAAAAGCCAAGAGAAGGTCAGAAAAGGAGCAAAGAAAAAGGAAAAAAAAAAGGAAGAAATAAAATAGTAGAAAAGAGAGAAGGAAGAAATAAAAGCAAAAAGATATTTATATTCATATATTCCATATGTTGTGGAGAGATGTCTGGGTGTCTTTAGTATCTAAAACTTTATGCCCTCTAGCCATGATTCTACATTTTTTTTTAGAAAATCAAATATGATAACTTAGCTACTTTGTTTAGTTACTGTCCTAAACTGGAACTTCTGAAATATGAAGCAGTTTAGGGATGCCTGGGTGGCTCAGTGGATTAAAGCCTCTGCCTTCGGCTCAGGTCATGATCCCAGAGTCCTGGGATCTAGCTCCGCATTGGGCTCTCTGCTCGGCAGGGAGACTGCTTCCCTTCCTCTCTCTCTCAGCCTGCCTCTCTGCCTACTTGTGATCTCTGTCTGTCAAATAAGTAAATAAAATCTTTGAAATATGAAGCAGTTTAGGCATATGGTAAATAGAATAAATAGATACACTTCAAGATTCAAGTACATAATGTGAAATCAGTTGCAGGACTTAAATATGCAACAAGGCTGATTATTGGTTTGGAGAGGGTTTAAGGAATTGTGACAAAAAAGTGTTGGTTAATAAAAACAAACCAACAAACTAACAAACCAACAAACAAACATGTCTATATATCTCCTGATCTTGCTTTAGAATGAATTTAAGGTAATTTATACAATACATATAAATACTAACAATATGCAGATATACAGAGTACAGGATATGTACAGGATATGATTGAAGTAAATGTGAGAAACTTTTAGAAAAAAAGACAGAGGGAAAGGTCCATGACATTGGTTTTGATAATGATTTCTTGGATATGATATGAAGAATACAGAAAAGAAAAACAAAAATAAACAGATATATCAGACTACATCAAAATTTAAAACTTTTGGGCATCCAAGCATACAATCAACAGGGTGAAAAGGCAAACTCCAGAATGGGACACAATATTTGCAAACCATATTTCATTAAGAGATTAATAACTAGAATATATAAAGAACTCCTGCAACTTAACAACATCAAAAGAACAAACAACCCATTTAAAAAAAGGCAAAAAACTTGTGTAGACATTTCTCCAAAGAAGCTACAAAATGATTAATAAGCCCACAAGCTCAACAACACTAATCACTGGGGAAATGTAAATCAAAATCACATTGAGATAATCATACCCATTAGGTTGACTACCATTAAAAAACCCAGAAAATAACAAATATTAGCAAGGAATTGAAGTAGTCAGAACCTTTGTGCACTGTTAGTGGTGAGAATGTAAAATAGTATAGTCATTATGGAAAATAGTATGGCAGTTCTTCAATAAGTTAAAAATAGAATTATCATATGATCCAGCAATTCCACTTCTAGGTATATACACAAAATAACTGAAAGCAGTTATATATTTGAGACCTATTCTCGTAGCATCATTGTCACAATAGCCAAAAGGTAGGACCAACACCTGTGTCCACTGATGGATGAATAGATAAACAAAATTCAGTATTTATAGGCCATGAGTAATTATTCAGCTTTAAAAAGGAAAGAAATTTTGACACACTCTACAACATGAATGAACCCAGAGGACATTTTGCTAGTGAAATAAGCCAGTCACAAAAAGACAAATACTGTATGATCCCACTTATATAAGATACCTACAGTAGTCAAATTCATACAGATAAAAAGTAGAAAAGTGGTTTTCAGGGGCTGTGGGGCAGGGGTAATGGGGAGTTGCTTAATGGGTATAGAGATTCAGTTTTACAAGATGAAAAGAGTTCTGGAGGTTGACTGTAGAATGATGAAAATATACTTTATGCTACTGAACTTATACACTTAAAATTGGTTAAGATAGCACATTTTATGTTATGTGTATTTTAACTACAACTTGAAAATTTAAAAAATGTAAGACAATGGGATAAGAAAGAAGAGATCAAGTAAGATGAGATACATACCTTTCCACACACTGGCTAGAGCAATACCTCAAATGTGGTTCTAAAGTTTTTAGTTCCTGATATGAAGAATCATATGATTTTACTCTTCATAAGATAGAAATAAACAGAATCATTATAAGCACAATTTCTGGTGCTGAGACCAGAAAGAAGTTTCATCTCTGGATGATCATTTAAGGGAAATAGTGTTGAATATTTATAGTCAACACAATTTTTAGAATGAATATAGTCATGAATCAAACACATGCCCATGATTATTTTCCAATGGCACAATATCAAAGTATGATTCAGTATGACAGGAAAATTTTTACTTTGACATTATGCCATCAGAAAATAATAATGAACATGTCTTTGAAATTTGTTGCTATGTTCATTATGAAATATTATTAGATCCTTCCTTTACCCCCCCCTTTTAAAATCTTCACTGCTTTTCTGCCGTGTCTTTACCATGCTATTGGGTAAACAGCGATACTTAAAGCAGAAAGAGAGGTGAGATAGATTTCTCTACAAAAGAAAAGTTTTAAAAAGGAAATTAAAAAGATCTATGAAGAAGATGGAGTAAAAGCAGACTGATAAGGAGCAGACTAAGAATTTTGTGGATGTGACAAAGATGAACGGGTGTTTTAATGAATGAGCACTTAGGGGATGGAGATAGGGAAAGGATCTTTGGGAGTTCTTACAGTGTATTTTTTGCCCTGATTCCAACATTCATCTCCACTTCTACCTCCAATCCATAGACCACTCCAAGAAAACTTGTATGAAAGATTTCACTAGTGATTTCAGAATTAGGATATCATTTTTTAAAAATAACATTTTGTGTTGACAAAGGACTTAACTTGGGAGAAAGAAGGCCTGGATTTATGTAGTTTGTGTCAATGAAAGGCAACCCCTTTACTTATTTTAGGAGACCTAAAATACTATTTGCTGTCTGGCTAAATTCAAGAACTAACTTGGGATGCCTGAGTGGCTCAGTCAGTTAAGCATCTGCTTTTGGCTCAGGTCATGATCCTAGAGTCCTGGAATTGAGTCCTGCATCAGGCTAGTCTTTCTCTCATCACGAGGAGTTAGTAATTTGACTTCATATTGGATCAATTACTCAAAAATTCAACTGAGCTTAGGTTTACAGGTACTCATAGATGAGTATGTGGCAGTGCTAGTGATTCTATTCATTTTTGCCTTTCTCTGGATGGTAGCTTTGAGAGTTGGCTTTAGGTTTACATTGTTCTCTGGGGGAAAAAGAATAGATGGATTCATTGTTCCTTTTTTACAATAAACACAATAAAAAGTTGGTTCTTTTTAATTAACATTTAATTGCAGGAATTCTCTCTCACCTTTTAATAAGGGGTGTTGGAATTTCTTATACTGTACTGGATTACCTGAATTTGTTTTCCCACTGAAGTGTACAGTTGTTTCTGTTTCCTTAAATGTCACTTCATTCTGGATGAACTATTCTCACTGGATTTATAAATCGTTGCCTTGCATTTTGTTGCTTTCATTGTGTATTTATCTTTTGGCTAAGGAGACAAGTTTGCTAGATCGCTTTGTAGAGTTCTTTCCATAGCTAATGTTACTAGAAGACTTTTTCATATGCTCTAACACAAAGGGATAGGGGTAATTAATGGAAACTTACTGGATGTACAATTTATCTCTCTGGTTTGCTCCTCCAGAACTCCAGATTTACTAAACTTATTCTAGAGAGCTAACGTATTGTGTACTGTGGATCTGTCAAAATTATCCTCCTAAAAACACCTCAATCTATAGAGAGCTACAATAAATATTATTTGACTACAATGAATTGAATTATTTGATATCATTATTAAGCAATGAACTGAAAGATTGTAGATTAAGAATAAGAAAAAGAAATCCCTGTAATGTAGGCTAAGCACTAATTGAAATACCACATTTCTATATTTTGTTTTTTGTATTTTTTTAAAAATACAGTTTACTGCTAACAATAGGGGTTTAACAGGTAAGGAAGAGGAACTACATTTATATAAATAAAGGATTCCCAAATGTTGATTTTGAAATGGTCAATTAAAGGGGAAGAGTACTACCATTTGTCTTCTTGTAATTCCCAAGGTGTGAAGGTTATTTTATGTGTTAACTTGTTTGGGTGAAGAGGTGCCCAGATTGAACATTAGTTCTGGGTGTATTTGTGAGAATTTTTCTTGACAAGACTAGTATCTAAAACAGTAGATTGTTTTCCTCAATTTCGGTGGGCATCATCCAATCTGCTGAGGGTCAGAATAGAACAAAAAAGTGGAGGAAGGAGAAATTTGCCTGATTTTGCTTTCTTCTTGCCTGCTGGAGTTGGGACATTGTTCTTTTCCTGTGCTTGGACTGGATTTTTTACCATTATCTTCCCTGGTTCTCAGAAAGCTGGACTGGAATTAGATCACTGGCTTTCCTGGATCTCTAGCTCGCAGACGGCAGGTGGTTGGACTTTTCAGCCTCTCTATTCTCATGAGCCAATTTCTCATATAAATCTCTTTCTATTGGTTCTGTTTTTTGGGAGAACCAAGATTAATATACTAGGATTGGTCCTGAATAATTAGCAATGATTTCAATGATTTACATTTCTTTAGACATTCCTTTTTCTTGGGGGTGGGGGCTAGAAAGAGTAAGATTTTTTTTTTCAATTAGCTTTTGGTTTTTGTTACTGTTTTGTTATAATGGAAAGAAAATGCCTAGAGGGAAATAATGTGGAAGAAAATTATATATATTTTTAATAAGGATGGGATGGAGATGGTACTAAGGAAGAGAAGAATGTAAGAGTAAAAATGACATTGCACAGTGTTCCTCCAGTGATCTCAAAATTAAAATAAGTCTTTCTTACAATATATATTTAATAGTGCTTTTATATGTGACACTACCCATGTTTCTTTAAAATGTTTTTCATTACCAAATCCCTAACATTTAGGAAAAGCCAGTATTTCCATATGCTCTTGCAGACCATGTTTTCTTAAACATGTTTTAAACATTTCAAGTAAAATATTTTTTCCAGAAATGTCCTTAAAATTTAGGTTCTCCACAAAAACTGAAGCACGTTCCAAAGCTTGTTTGATAAGTTTTGATCTATAAGAAAGAATATTATCTAATTAAAATTTTTCTATTAACATAAACTAAAACATAGGATTTTCCTCTTTACATTAAGGACATATTGCTTTTCTTTTTCTTTTTCTTTTCTTTTTTCCTTTTTCTTTTTCTTTTCCTTCTCCTTTTCCTTTCTTCCTTCCTTCCTACCTTCCTTCCCTCTTTCCTTCCTTGATCATTTGGTGAATAAAAATGTTTCCAAACTGTATTTGAAGAAAAATTATTTTTCTGAGTCAAAGCACAGAAAATTGAGGCTAAGTAAATATTTACCTTGATATAAATCTTAGTTTATAGATATGGTGCTTGATTGTTAGACAATTAGTGAACCACATTTCAGACTGAATGTATTACCTACTGTGCAGAATACTGCCCCAGAATTGGGAGTACTGTGTTCAGCTTATTTATATTATGACCTTTGGTGAGTCAGCAGCATTAAGGCATATCTCCTATGTCCAAACATTTGGTCCATGAAATTAGACAGTTTTTTTTTTTTTGCCTCTTTTCTAGTTATTTGTGAAGATTTCACTTATTTTGTCACCCTTCATCTATTTCAGGTGTTATCAAACCATGGCCCATGAGGTAAATCTATCCTGTTGCCTGTTTTTGTGAATAACATTTTATTAAAATAGGCCCATGTTCATTAATATACATATTGTTGGGGCGCCTGGGTGGCTCAGTGGGTTAAGCAGCTGCCTTCGGCTCAGGTCATGATCTCGGGGTCCTGGGATCGAGTCCCACATCGGGCTCTCTGCTCAGCAAGAAGCCTGCTTCCCTCTCTCTCTCTCTCTCTGCCTTCCTCTCCGTCTACTTGTGATCTCTCTCTGTCAAATAAATAAATAAAAAAAAATCTTAAAAAAAAACACAGATTTAAAAAATATATATATACATATTGTTTATAGCTGTTTCCACATTACATGGCAGAGTTAAGTACTTGTGATATATTAAGGGGCCCACAAAATTGAAAATACTTATTATCTCGTCCTTTATAGAAAAAGTTTCCTGAACTTTATTGTATGGGAAAGGTAAAAATTCATGGGGAAAAGCCCAGATGACCACCTTCAACACCAGGTACCAAAAAAAAAAAAAAAAAAAAAAAAAAAAAAAAAAAGTGGAGAGAAAAGAAAATGTGTAATCTTGTAGGGAAAATGAAAATAATAAAAGCTGAAAATTGTTATGGAGAAGAAAGGATGGAGGCATGTAAAATGAATGTATATTAAAGCTGCAATCCTGTTTTTAAATAGCAACTTGAAGAATGCATGTGAGAAGAAAAAAAAATAAAGGAGTTCAGGTGACTGGACAAAATAAACATGCAAACACAATTCTAACAGCTTAAGAAAAGTATCTCTGTCCTTTCCTGTTATGCTCTGTGGTACCGTTACAGATAACATCTTTGGGGAAAAAACATGTAAAAATCACAGGGAGTTGATGGCAGCCTATTTTCCCAATGTGACTATATTTTCGCCTTCTCTCAAATCATC
Source organism: Lutra lutra (assembly GCF_902655055.1). Taxonomy (NCBI): domain Eukaryota; kingdom Metazoa; phylum Chordata; class Mammalia; order Carnivora; family Mustelidae; genus Lutra; species Lutra lutra. The sequence goes on along the minus strand of NC_062279.1, from coordinate 75,748,415 downwards.
ATGGTTGTAGAAGGCAAACAGTGCTATTTAAGTTGAATGCACAGCACAAGATCCAAGCCTCATGTGATTCATTTTTCTAGAATATGCTGAACTTAACTTCATTTCTGGTAAATTATGTACCTGGTTCAGCACATTCCTGAGAATGAGTTTTTCTTTGAGCACAATATGCTCCATTAGATTGGATATTCCATTAAAATGAATGGATTCTCTGCACTGAAATGGGCTACTAGAGCCCTCATATGGACTTATATCATACAAAAGATCATTTTCCTGGAGTATTTTTGGAATTTAACTACTCTAAGCTTAATTTCCTTTAAACCCACAGGGATACCTAATTCTACAATGGAAGAGAAATTTATAGGCAGAGAGTTATAAATCAAGACATATTGCACAAAAGAAAAGACATTGGGGAAAATAATTGGTGATAATCCTTGTTTTTTGTTTCCAAGTGTTTCAGACAGAATGATCTGCTGAAATTTTAAAGAGATTTTTTTAGGACATAAATAGCATCTGCACATCGGGGCTAAGCTTTGCTGGTCCCCACTAGCTTGGACTCCAGAGTTCATCCACAGAAGAGCCTCAGAAGTAACTTATCACCTCTTAGCCTGATGTCAGTGTTAAAATGCATAATGATAAAACAACAGCAAAACAAAACAAAACCCAGCATCTTCCCTCAAATGTGGGTGACTGAAAGTCTTCCTATGACACACTGTGGAATCTTCCTTGTTTATGCCTGGTTCTGTCATTGTGTCCTTGATACAACTGCTTCATGGCTATACTCATTTCCACCTCCAGAAAACAAAGAGAGGATATGTCTCCGAAGGTAAAGGCAAAACGAAGAGCTGAAAAAGTACAAGCTCCTTTCTGATTATTAGAGACAAAGGATGCATGCCTATTCACCTGCATGAGAAGGTTGGGACAAGAACTCAGCAGCCCAGGAGGCTTTCTTAATGAAGAGAAATAAATAGTTCTTGGTAGATCTCTATGTGGAAGGTCTGATTAGTGGCAAATAGAGCTTAAAGTTAGCACGTAGAGTAAAAAGAATGAGTAAGCGTAGGAGATATTATAAAAGGCCATGGGGTATGATTTTTACAAAAATATTGGTTATCATTTTTTTGAGGTCACTGAGAAGCATGAAGCTAGATTTTTAAAAAACTGCTGAAACCTCTTGACAACTAAACATAAACAAACATCAAAATATTTTAAGAATAGCTGTTAATTAATAAAAGATTAAAAAGGGAAAACAAAGCCACTTTCTAAGTTTCATGTTCGGAAAAATACATGTTTATATAGCAGAAAAGATTAAAATATCCAGAAAATATGAGACTATGTGGCCAGGGCTTTGAAGTCAAACAAACTTGCATTTGAATCATAGCTCCACCACTCACTAATTTTATGGCTCCCAAGCCTCCTGAAAGTTAGCGAATTTCACCAAGTCTTAGTTTCTTTGTCTGTAAAATGGGGATAATAACACTGCCTGCATTGTATGTGGTGATAAGGCTTACATTAAATCAGGTGTAAGGTGTCTAGTACACCCATTATGTTTGGTCCCATCTTCTTCTTCTTCTTTTTTTTTTTTAAGATTTTCTTTCTTTCTTTCGTTCTTTCTTTCTTCCTTCCTTCCTTCAGAGATAAGAGGGTGTGAGAGAGAGTGCGAGCAGGAGGGGAGAGAAGCAGAGGAAAAGGGACAAGCAGAATACATACTAAGTGGGGCTCCATCTCCAATCCCGAGATGATGATCTGAGCTTAAATCAAGAGTCAGATGCTTAACCGACTGAGACACCCAGGCATCCCATGCTCCCTTCTTTCTTAAAGAAGGTTATGGAAGTTAAATTCCAATGCAATGTCAATTAAAATCTTTTAATTTACTTCTTTATTTAATCTGGAAAACAGATAATTCTGCTGTGGACAATCCATCTTCTTCACCACATTTCCTAACCTCTTGAGATTACTTTGTGCATTTATTGGTTCTGAGGTAATCTGCTTACGTCTTAGCCTAGAATGTCATGAGACTTTCTCTTGTCTTTTTCTTGACTCTAATCCTAAAGTCTGGAATAGTTTGGACATGATGTAGTAACAGAAGCAGCAGCAAATACTTACATTAGACTTATATGCCATGAATTTAAAAAAATTGATCTTTATATCAAACACATGAAATGGATACTTCTTTGGCCCTATTTTACACAAGAGAAACTGAAGCAAAGATAAGTGATACATCCTAGTTAAAGTCACATAGGTAACAAGTGTTAGAGGTGGGATTTGAATCCAGGAAGTCTAGTTCCAGAATGAAGGATCTAATCATGTTATATTGCCTCAATATGTATTTCTTGAATAAATGGATAAATGAACAAATGGTTTGTTTTGGGTGCCACTTAGAACCAGCCAGGTGTGGCTTCTTGTAGTTAATTGTTATATATTGTGTTTTTGGATTTTTGTTTGCTAGGATGTGTGTTTAAGAAACCTCCTCTTGGTATATTTTCCATATTTGTTGAATTTTCTCCCAGTACATTCAAATACAATATAATCTGAAGGTTTAATTGCTTCTAAAACAGATTTTCAAACAGTATTAGTGCTTACACCTCCACCTTTGTCCTCGCCCTCAAAGGTTATCAGTTGACCTTTTGCAAATTCCTTGTTGTGACCTAAGTGCTTTCTTCATTTTTCCTATTGAAACCTTAGATGTTTGCTTTCTTGATTCTGCTTCTTCAGTTCCTACAGATCCATCAGTTTTCCAAATACTATAAGTTTTTTAAAAATGTAATATTTATTCCTATTTTTAATAGTTTGTTCTTTTTAAAAAATATTTTATTTATTCATTTGACAGAGAAAGATCACAAATAGGCAGAGAGGCAGGCAGAGGCATGGGGGGAAGCAGGCTCCCTGCTGAGCAGAGAGCCCAACGCCGGGCTCAATCCCAGGACCCCGAGACCATGACCCGAGCCGAAGGCAGAGGCTTAAACTACTGAACCACTCAGGGACCCTTAGATTTATTCTTCTAAAAAATTCCTTTAGATTTATTTTAGTAACACTCTAAAGAAAAACAGAGGTAAGTAGATGGGGTCTGCCTTACCATCTTTAATAGAAAATCTAGGTTTCATCTTTAGCTCCTTTCTCCTTACACTATCCTCTACTTCTAAGCTATCACCGAGTTCTAGTTTTTCTTCCTTAATATTTCTAATCTATCCACATTTTTCCACTAACACTTTTAAAAAAACGAGTTCATTTAATTAATTAATTAAATTAATTAATTAATTCACTAATTCTTGACTAAATGACATCAGCAGCCTCCTAATTAGATTTTTGTTCAATGATACTTCATTTTCCTGAAAACAAAGCCATAGCTTTTGTTTGTAGCTAATGAGGCTTTATGATCTGGCCCCTGGTTATCTTTACAGCCTCTTCCTTCCTTCCCTTACATCCTATGCCTCGCTTTTCTGAATGACTTCTAAACTCATGATTAATACCTTGGAAGCTTTCTCTTCCATTGGACTTTTTAGGATGCCTCTCAAGGAGTTCCCATAAGAGTCTGCACTTACTCCTAACAGTAGTTTTCATGCCAAACTGACACAGTCTTTCCTAATTAAAACATCTCTGTGGCTTCCTACTGTACTTAGAATAATAGTCAAACTCCTTACCTTGGCTGAAGAACATTCCACATGAGGTTAAATCTTTGACATCATCTCCTACAACATTCCCATTATCTCCATGTGCCAGCCACACACTCTTCCCTTCTGTTCCTTTAACACACTGATTTTTTTTTTTTTTTTGAAGAGGGACTTTGTATTTTCTCTTCCTTCTGACTGTGATGTCTTTCTTCCAACTTTTGGTGGAGTGGATTCCTTCTACTAGTTACTCAGTTTCACTCAAGTCCCTCCTTAATGGCTGTATCTAAAACAGTCCTCTTCTACAGCTACTCTCTGACATGTAATTTTGCTTTTTTGCTCTATAGAACTTACCACAAATTTCATCTATGAGGGCAGTAACCTTGCCTATATCACTCAACATATCTTTCATTTCTTCTAAATATTCCAAGAGTGTCTAGAAATATTTTACTCCCCAATTAAGGTAAAGGAACTAGGTAATGCCACATCTATATATGTATTTATAACTAGCATTTTCTTATTCTACTTTTAATATGTGCCAGTAGCTAACCTGAAGTCCAAATTTGTTAATTCAGCTAACATTAAACAAATACTTATTGAGCCCCAATTATGTTCCTGCTACTGCTCTAGGTGTTAGGGATAAAACAGTAAGTAAAACAAGCCCTTTCACTTATGGAGTTCATGTATTCTGGGGAGAAGGGAAGTTGGAGAAAGAGCATTAAAATAATGAAAACAAGAAATTATATGATCATCAGGTAAGGATAAATACTCTTAAGGTAAGTTATCCAGGTCAATGGGATGGAGGGATGTTGGTGAGGGGGTTGCGATTAAATAGCATGGTTAGGGAAGGCCTGGTTTAAGACTGACTGAAGTAAAAAGTAGATCATAGATGGAGAAGAACAGTCTAGACAGAGGGAACAGCAAGCACTGTTACAAATGGACATGAACCAGCTAGGAGGACACCATGACTGGAGCAGAGCAAGTAAGAAGCAAGTGACAAGAAAATTGGTGAGAGAACTAGCTAAGGACTAGATTATATGTATCTGGTATGCTGTAGTAAAAACAGTGGATTTTTTTTTTTTTTTCTTTCCTGAGTTTGGCAGGAACTCATTGGAGCATTCTGAGAATGGTACTGACACAATCAGATTTATATTTGGAAGTTGAACACTGTGTTTGGAGAAGGTGGAAGGTGGAAGGTGGAAGGAAGGTGGAAGGGGAAGTAAGGAGATTAGTTATGAGATTATTGCAGTAGTTGCTAGAGATCCAGAAGCAGCACCTAAGATGGTAGTGTAGTGATAGAGGAAGCAAAAAAGAGGATGAATTTAGGGTATATGTTAAAAGTGAAGCCTAGTCACATAATCTAGTGACAAATTGATGATGGGGTAGTTTTTTGGGTAGGAGAAAAAGGAGAGAAGTAGACATCAGGATTTTTGGTCCCGAGGATTAGATAAATGAAGTGAATTTATTTTGTGTGTGTGTGTGTGTGTTTGTTTTGTTTTGTTTTGTTTTTTTAGATAAGAAGCACTCTGAGAGAGACATTCAGACTACAAAAGATGCTTCAAACCCAACATCTAGAAATCTTCTTGATAGGCTGCCCTGCAGGTTTAGAACCCAGTTTATGGTCTGCTCCAATCATCAACTTATTTTTTTTTTGTCTCCATAAAAATTGCTTCTAATTGCATACCTGATTTCTTTTTTTTTTTTTTTTTAGGATTTTATTTATTTATTTGACAGAGAGAGAGAGAGAGATCACAAGTAGGCAGAGAGACAGACGGGGGTGGGGGGGGAGGCTCCCTGCTGAGCAGAGAGCCTGATGTGGGACTTGATCCCAGGACCCATGACCTGAACTGAAGCAGAGGCTTAACCCACTGAGCCACCCAGGTGCCCTGAATACCTGATTTCTAACATCATATAGGCCTAACCATGATGGAAGCCCACCTGCCACCCACCTCCTGAAGTGAGACATAATTGTTAAACTGAACTGACCTATTTTCAGGATAAAGACACTGGTTCAGTGGGATACAGAAAAATCTACCAATTTAGCTTCTGGACCATGAAACTTCTTGGAAAGTTTCAAAGGTAGAGGAGGAAACATAGCAGAATATGCCTTCCCAAAAGATGCCACTTTGGCATAAAGTTAATTTTGAACTGAAGACAATTGAGTAGAAGATACAATAAAAATGCTTCCCCTGATTTCCCCTAAATCCCAGGACATAAATTTACAAAAGTATCCCTCTTTCTCCCTCTTCCACTTCCCTACGAAGGTTAATCCCCAGAGACAAATTTGTACCCTTACCAGTGGAGAAGTCAGCCATTTAAATCTGCATAACAAATCTTATTCTTGCTTACTGTGCTTTACCTGGTAACCTCTTTATTTTTTTTTAAGATTTTATTTATTTATTTGACAGAGATCACAAGTAGGCAGAGAGGCAGGCAGAGAGAGAGGAAAGGAAGCAGGCTCCCTGTGGGGCAGAGAGCCCAATGTGGGGCTTGATCCCAGGACCCTGGGATCATGACCTGAGCTGAAGGCAGAGGCTTTAACCCACTGAGCCACCCAGGCGCCCCTGGTAACCTCTTTATAACTTCCCTTCTTCACAGGTTTTTTTCCTTTTGTCTTTAGCTAAAGATGGTATTTAAGCTGAAAGTTCTAAGATACTGCTTTGAGTTACTCATTTTCCCTGAGTATCTCCCATGTATATGTGAGGTATACATATTAATAAACTTCTGTTTGCTTTTCTCTAAAAATAAATAAGTTGAGTATAGATAAAGATGAGAGGGTAAGGATACAACCCTGGAGCACTTTGATCTTTGATCTCAGAAAGATGAAGATGAACCACTAAAGGAGATTTTGATAAAGTAACCAGCAGGGTGGGAGGGAAGCCAGCAGAGAAGGGGCCTCATAAATCAAATGAAAAAGAGAAAGCACTTTGAGAGGGATAGAGAGAAACATGCAACTGCCAAGCTATGGTAAGAGCCTGACTAGAATATGTTCAAGAAAGAGTTGTAAATGTAAATCATGAAATCAGTAGCTATAGGGAATATCAAACAAACAAAAAAACAAAAAACGGGATGGAAAAATGCAAGAGAAAAGAAAAATTTGAGGCAGATGAAATTTGTGTGAGATGTTGAATTTCTACCTTTTAAGGTAGATCAGTGATATAGCCCCTCCAACCCCCTTAATATAATTGTATAATAATTTTGGCTATGTAAATGTTGAGTGATGTATTACATTAACTTTTTGCTACTAGTATGCATGATTCCTTTCATGTATCTCCCATTTTGGAGATCCATTTTCCTGGATCCAATGTCTTCATTTTTCTAGTTGCATTTCTTTGTTTGTAAAGAATAGAGTTCAGTAGGAACTAAAGAATGGGTTGTAACTTTTTGAGACTTCTATTTTGGAAAATATTTTTATTCTACCTTGCTATTTAATTGATTGCTTAGCTGAATATAGAATTCTAGATTAGAAATATTTTATTTTAAAAAATTGAAGTAATTGCTCCCCCCTTTCCCTTAATCCCAGTGTTTTAATTGAGGGGTTAGAAGCCATTCTGGCTCTTGATTCTTTGAAAAAAATAATTTATTTTTCTTTTTGGAATGTGCTGGATATTGTCTTTTTCTCTAGTGTTGTAAATTTTTAAAATCTAATTTTCTGGGCACTCAGTTGGACCATTCAATCTGGAAGCCTGTCTTTCAGTTTGCGGATGTTTTCTCGAATTATTTCCTTGACAATTTCAACTCATTTGTTTTCTTTATATTCTCACACTAGAATTCTTAGTATCTGGATGTTGAAGTTCCTGAAATAATTCTCAAGTTTTCCATTTTCTTTGTCTTTTTGTGGTACTTTCTGGAAATTTTCCTCAACATTTTCTTCCAGACTTAAATTGCTTTTTATTTCTCCCTCATTTTAGTAATATCCAATCATGCTTTCTTATTCATGGAATCTTCCTTTTTTTAAAGTTACTTGTTTTATTTTAAAGACTCAGTATCTTGTCTCTCCATGAAGTACAATATTTTTAAAAAAATCCTTCTCCTTCTTTCATTGTCTTTGTTTTCTCAGATCTTTGGATATTGGTTCATATTTATGTCACTAAAAAAGCTGATTAGAAATTCTATGCATGTGTTTCAGGCAGGTTAACAGATGACCTTCCCTCTAGGGTGCCCAAGTTAGACTCTTTTGGGGGGAAATTTTCTCAAATTAGTATCTTCAGCTATTTTTTCTGCTCCCTCAGTTTCTTAAAAAATAAATCCTGCCAACTCTTGCCTTGGAGCATATAGCTGATGCCAGCATATTGGGACCAAGAGAGAAGAGTCATCACCACTCATGATTCAGACTTTCACTTAAATCATTTTTATAACAGTAACCCCAACCTTAGCTGAGTCTGATAATCCTAAAATCAGAATGTGTGTGAATCATTTTGCATTCTGCCACAGTTGGGAAGGGATAGTCATCCAGAAACTTGGGGGCCAGAGACGATCTGCAGGACATTCTGTCTTCACGTGCACTTTTAATCTATTTTTTTTTTTATTCAGCTTAAACTGAACCTCATTTTTATAGTACAATTGCCTTTGATTTCTGGAATTCTGTAGCATGAAACAGCTGTCTTCTCTCTTCTTAGCATTTTTTTTTGCCTCTTTGTATTTGAGCTTAAAAATTTTTTTGACTATAATTTTAGTGAAATTTCAAAAGAAAACATGTGTAAATGTGTGTAATCCATCTTCCTGGTTTAATCAGAATTCCAGTTCTCTCTTCAGCCTTGTCTGGTCTTTTGTTTAATTGCTTATGGAGTTTTTAAAAATACATTTGCTATATCCTTCATGTCTAGCATTTCTAATATTTTTTCTAAATTCCCTGTATTTTTTTCATGGTGTCCTGATATTTTCTTATCTTTGGATCCTTCTTTTATGTCTTTAATCATTTTAAACATACTATTTAAAAAATCTCTGATTTGTTCAACTACTTCAAGTTCTTGGGGATTTAATTCTCCTATTTGTTGGTGCTTGCTTATTCTTCCTCATGTAGATTTTTCCTTGTGTCTTTTAAAAGTCTGAGCTGGAAGCTCACCTTCACCAGGCTATAGTGCGTGAAAAATCTGTTCATCCTTCAGTGGGGGAATATTCCTTTAGAGGTGATTATATTTATTTGCTAGGGGTTATCATTAGCTTGGAAAAAAGTATTTCTTAACTTGGAGGCTCTTAGATTATGCAGAAAATACAAATTAAAACCCCTGACTGGAGTGTATTAAAAATCTGTGATTAAATTTCTCAGAGGAAGTTTTTCTTTTTCTTTTTCTTTCTTTTTTTTTTTTCTTGTACACACAAATGCAGGCCAAAAAAAGAACAAGCGCCTTCCTTTTTATCTCTCTATGTGGGTGGTGGATTTCTTTTTTTCCCCCATGTAGATATTTTGCTGAAACAGTAGCATTTAAGAGGTTTTTCTTTTTTTTTTAAGGTAGGAGGGTGGGGAATGTTTAATTCTACATCCCATGCAGGCCCATTGTCTTGTCTTCTGCTCTGCGTGGGCACTGACATCAACCAAATGATCACAGCCACACTGTCAACTCAGGCCAGTTTCTCTGGTTTATAGTTTCCTCTTCCTTTCTGATTCCTGGGGATTTCTCTGCCCTTAGCCACTCACACAGCTAAGTATTGGTCAGGATATTTGTAATATTTTAATCCAGTATTTCTAAGTTCTACTATTTGGAGTTACTTCAGACCATCTTGTCTGTGATATTACTAGTCTCTAACCACCTTATTTTCATCTTTGAAAGTACGGATTTTGTAGGCAAGAAGTAGAGGTTTGTGAAGCTAAATGACTAATTCAAAAGCAGATAGTAAGTGGCAGAGCCAGGGTCACCTCTTTCCTCATCCAGTGTTCTCTCCAGCATGCTGTGTCCTCAGAATTCTTCTATTTCTTGAACCTTCTGATTTTAATGTACACCAATATATTCAAGCTAAGGATTCTGGACACAATTCCAGGGCATGCATGGATGTGTATTTGTGTTGAGGGAAAGGGGTTTCCTCACACCAAGATGCAATTCTCCAACAGCAGCTGCGTGTCCCATAATTCTACTCAGTTTTGACATTATCAGATTTCAGAGGCCAAGGGCTCAGTCCTGCAAGACTGCCCTGGCTTCAGATGCCAGTCACAAGGCCAGCTTCTCACCTGTGTTTCTGATCAGAGGTTCCCACAACCTCCTCTTTGGGTTTGATTAATTTGCTACAGTGATTCGTCAGGAAACCCACTTACTTACTAGATTTCTGGTTTATTACAAAGGATAGAAATAAACAGCATGATGAAGAGAGACATGGGATGGGGTCCTGAACAAAAGCGCTTCTGTCCTCGTGGCATCTAGGGCCCCAGCATGGTATAATTAGAAGCTTTCTGGTTCGCCAGCCTGGAAGCTCTCTGAACCACCTCCCATCCTTTTGGTTTTTTTAATGGAGCCTTCACTACATGGGCAAGAATGATTAAATCCCTAGGCATTGGTGATTATTCAACCTAGAGGCCCTCTCCCCTCTGTGGAAATCAGGGGGTGAGACTGAAAGTTCTAATCCTCTATTCATGGTCATTGCACCTGGCAACCAGCCCCATTCTTAGGTGTCTCAAAAATCACCTCACTAACATACACTCAGATGTGGTTGAGGTTTGTTAAGACTATCAAGACACTTTGGAAATTTCAAGGGTTTTAAGAGCTCTGTGCCAGACCTGGGGCTAAAGACCAAATATATATTTATTATAAATCACAACGTAATAGAAGCTCATGCTGACAACTCTATTCTATGTTCAGAAATAAGTATCAAGTACATAAAAATTAACAGAAGCTAAAATCCCTTAAGCTTCATATTTATCAGCCTATCTTCCACTCTGCATCTTGCTTCTCCTTTAACAATCTCTCATACTGGGTTGTTCCAAACTTTGAGCCAGCCACATAGCTAAGTCAAGGCCTCAGCGCACTTGCTAAAATAGGGTAACGAAAAAAAAAAACTGACAAAAACACCAAACAGCTGACAAATGCAATCAGCTGTGATATACGAATTTGCATTGTTTAACTGGGGATTGGACGCTGAAAAATAAGTCAACAGAGTATTCTCACTACCTTATTTTTCATAGACAATGAAATTCAAAGTCATTTACAAGCTGAAGAAGTCTGACTAAAATGGTTTGTTTTATAAACCAAAAACAAGGAGTTTAAGGAGTTTAAAGAAAGGAACTTGTGTCATGCCATCTCCATTTGTCTCTTCCTGGACAGAGATCAATATACTCCTGTGCTGAATAGTTACAGCACATACAGAGAGATTACTGAGCACATAGTGCTCAGTAAATTTCAAGATATATATACAAAAGATCAAGTTAATTAACAGATTATGTTAAGATAGAGTAATTGACCTATATTTGTTAATGCATAGATTCTATATCGATGATTTCCAAATCTTTTCTTTAAAAAAGGCAGTAAGGTTCCTTTCCCCAAATTAGTTACAAAGGACCCCTATATATAAAACAGATTAAGATAAAAGTACTCTCTTTGAGGAAGGGGAGAAGACCTTTTCACCAGCCTGCCTTGTCTGTGGAGGACCCCCAGAGAACTCAAGAGTCCTCAGAAATAGTTACAAATCAGACAAGATTCTATATGGAGTTGATTTCCAAGTTTGAAATCATGTTTGAAATTTCTAACATGATGGAATAAATATGTATTCTGTTTGTGGGGCCAATTTATCTAGCAGGCACAGAAAGAAGAGATATCCTAGGGACTGCAGTATTTTTAAAGACCCATGAAAATATTTTGACTTTAATTTCTTTCAAATTAGAGAAAATGTTATGATAAAAATGAATGCATAATAAGTCCAGGCTAGATTATATCTGTCCTTATACTAATATAGTCATGAAATATAATTTTGTTTTATTTTTTCAAGGACGGGGCCCATCAAGACAAAAGCGCTTTGGGCCCAGACTCCATAATCCCATGACCCTGATCCTAGCAACCTTCTGCAGAATTAGAATTGATTCCACTGTAAGTCTTAGTGTACAGGAAAATTCCCATATCACTCTCAATTTCATAATATTTAGCAATACAGAGTAAAGTAACGGTACAGATACAAATTACAAAGTGTTTAAATTGCTTAAAAGGTTCTGTCAAGGATATAACTGAAGGGAGATGCTGAAAATGCTGCCAAAAATAGAATAGTGGGTGAGAACTCTTAGCTGCAGCCTCTTCCTAAGAGGTTCAGATGCTCATGTGACAGCGTGACTTAAGGAACTGTCCCCCTGCCTGAAATAGAATATATCTGTTACAGGATAAACTTGCAAAGATATTTAGTATTTTATTAAAAATTGGCCCACAAACATATTAAACTACTTTTTCATAACTGAAAGTTACCAGTTTTACTACTCCATTGGGCAAACTGAGACATTCTCTCTGAGGTGAGTACTTCTGATGAATGCTGAGGGGGTACTGTGCCCAATGGGCTTGACGTGGGCAACACCCCCAGACCCCTCAGGCAAACATTCATGTTTGTGTGGCACGCAAATGTGCTCACTAAAAGTTCACATAGTAAGTTAAAATGTCTTATTTTACTTAATTTACTGTGGAGCACTGTGTACACATCATCATTTCAAATATTGGGAGCAAATACCAGTATACCAACAAAGGACCCCAATCAGTCTCTGCATCCATCTAGTTGTACAGTAAAGAATGGAATGAAGCAGAGCACCTGAACCCTTTGTCTTCTGTAAGCCATAAAATAAGTCACTTGATGGTGTCATTTTCTTTGATAAAGCTTTGGCCATTATAACACACAGCTTTATTATATTTTGTCTATAGCATGAGCTTCATCTTGTAGTTGATTTTGAAGAAATATTTGAGTATTAAAACAAGTGTTTTCCATTTTATTGCTCCTAACCAATTCTTCCTCTTTTTAGTTGCAACACACACATACACACACACACAATAAAACACTCTCACAATTTGTGTCAGTGCTGTGTAAAGGTTGAAGCAAGAGAGATTATTTTATGAATTTATTATCAGAAATTTGCCAAACAAGTACACATTCAGATTTAGTCCATTTGCATCGCCATAAATATAAAGCACTCATATTAAAAGTGAGAGTCTGTTCTTCCTGAGCTGACTGCTGTGCTTACTCTCAATAATGGATTGAGCACTTGTGGTGGTCTTTGTTGTCAACTTACATATTTTTAGGGAGCGGCAGAATCAGATGAGAAATGTTGTGTCACAAGATAAAATTTTCTTTTTTTGCTTGTTTTCATAGACTTAAAGGTTCTGCTTTATACTTCCTGTTTCTAACCACCGTTATTTGTTCCCATTTTAAGATATAATTTAAAAACAGCTTAATGTTCTACTTTTAAAATTACTAAACAGAAATAACACAAATGTCACAAAACCCTGAATTTTTGACATTCTTGTGTTATATACCCAGACTCCATGGACTCTAAGCTTCCTGAGAGAAGGGACCACTTTTCCTTTGTGTCCATACACTGCCTTGTTTAATTAATTTTTGGTGATTCAAATTCTTCTTAACACTGCAGGCTTGAACAACAACAACAAAAAATACTCCATAAACTAGAAGTGTTGAAAATAGTGTTCTACTGATTGGGTTATAAAATATTTTATTGACATCAAAATGTATGTATTTATTTTCATTAATCTTCAAGTAAGATTGAAAATATATGAGAAGCCCCTTAAATAATAAAGAATTCCTGAGAATATCTCTATCAGTTTTAGGATATTTTATATTATTATACAGCTGCATGATGTCCATTATTTTAAAGCTTTAAAACTTGTTGGAAAAGCCATTTTTTAGGGCCCTGCCTTTTTAAAAGTTTATTTTGGAAAGGCTTATGTTAGAGTGAGTGTATACACAATTCCCATCACAACCTGTCCAATATTTTTTGTCAAAAATAATGGTGGCACTTCAGTGATTAAGCTATACTATTTATTTGACATACTGTATGACCAACTGATAATATTGTCATATCACTCAGTGTGGTTAAACAATTATAATTTGAAGAAAGTTTACTATTGTGTTTAGGGTATATTTCAAACAGATCCAGATTTCACAACTTCACCACCAAGATGGCAATGAATTAGTGAATTACATTCAGTAGAAGTGTTGACATCCTAATCTCAGTAAGATTGGCCAGGGAGCTATGTGCTGGTAATAAACAGAATAAGACCCGCCCTCAGGAATGGCCACGGTCTTACAAGTGAAGCAGATAGGCAAACAATTGATGTATATGTTGTGTGGCTTTTGTTTTTGTTTTTGTTCTTGAGAAGGGGAGTGCAGGGGAGAGGGAGAGAGACAATCTTAAGCAGGATCCATGCTCAGTGTGGATCCCAAGGCAGGGCTTGATCTCATAACCCTGAGGTCATGACCTAAGCTGAAGTCACGAGTTCTGCACTTAGTGGACTGAGCCACCCAGGGTGCCCTCATGTTGTTTGGTATCAGTAGGATCATGTGTATTATGTAGAATAGCACAGAGGAATGACTAATTCCAAGAAGGAAGAGGAAGAGACAAAAGTAGAATGGACAAGGAGAAGTTAGAGCATATAACAAGTGAGGTGGTCTTTAAGGAGACAAAGACCTTACCTGATACCTATGGAAGGAAGCCACATTGGATGAGGGTAACCCAGAAATTCTTTCAGGTTTCTATATATCTTAGAGAAACCAAGAAAATAAGCCAATGGACACAGTTCTCAAGATCTCCTTCTTCACTTACTTCAAGGTGTGAGACTTTTGGAGGTATTTTGGAAGGCAGAGGAGGAAAAGAAGTCATTATTCTTTAGAGGCTTTTGCAGCTAACTGTGTGGGCAGACCTGAAATTTACAGTGGCTTTCTGATGAGCTCTTGAGATCCACCCATTTCACTTCTGCAGACCCTGGTAGTTCGTGGAAGCTTCTGAGAACTTCCTGAGAATTGCAGCATCTTATAGAAAACTTTTGAGAAGTCCTTCTTTAGTGTGTTCAGCTGAGTGCAATAATTTTCAGCGGTAGCATCTCAGTTCTTCAGACCCTCAGATCCTCTAGGGTTGGTATAAGCCCCCAGTGCTCATATGAAAAGCTCTATATTTGGAACAATTACAATAACTGCTCTTTTCTTGACTGACCCCTAACTTGGCTCTCATTCTATTGTCTTGTTTCTTTGTATGCCTAGTTATCTTTCGTTGGACACTGTATTCACAAGAGTACTTAGACATAATTTGAGGAAAAGTTAGAATTTTCATCCCGGAAACGTAGTATCACTAATTATCCAGAATTTCGTTAATTTTGTTCCAGGCATTAAAATGATTTTAAATGTGCTGCAGGTCCTGTGAGGCATATCTACTTGCTGCTTACATTTAATCCTTGGATTTAGTCTTGAAGGGCCACCAAAGCAGAGGATGTTTACCAGGTCCCTGATTGTGACAGTTCCTATTTTGGCTTCTCACATTCTGAGCTGCTTGGTCACTCCTGAAATTGGTAAATACCTATTGGGAAAGGTAGCCCCAAATGCTAAGCTCCCTTTCTCATGATTTTTATCTTCTGTGGGTCTTT
This sequence comes from Lutra lutra, assembly GCF_902655055.1. Classification (NCBI taxonomy): domain Eukaryota; kingdom Metazoa; phylum Chordata; class Mammalia; order Carnivora; family Mustelidae; genus Lutra; species Lutra lutra. The sequence goes on along the minus strand of NC_062279.1, from coordinate 75,733,264 downwards.
GCTATTTTGTCCTTATCACATTAATTCTCCAACAACTTCAAGAAGAATTTTTATAATTTTTCAGCTTTTCTAATTGTCTTTGGTGGTAGCAATTACCCAAATTAACTTGTTAATGTGAGATTTAAAGTATATTTCTGTAAATATCATTCATTAAACATAAATCTTTTATAATGCAAAATAATAAATTTCAGTGGAATTAAGGATATTTACATAAATAATCATAAAAGAAATGGGAAAAGTTATAATCTTCATATAAGGGCTTTTCTAAGTCAGACATAAAAACCAGAAGCCAGAAAGAACAAAGAGAGAGAGATCCTACTATATACAATTTAATATTTCTGTATGTTAAAAAATGAAAGACAAGTCATAGACTAAGTGTTTGATACACAAAAGAGAAAATTATTTATATTTATCACCTTTTACTCTCTCCATTGCACTTGTATTTTAAATTTTCTTACTTTGTATATTTCCCTTATATTTTCTTTTGGTTCAGTTTATTTTCTCTATAGCTTCACTTTCATGCTTTATGGCTTTAAAGACTTCTTGTTACTTACTGAAGATGTAGAATACTTTCCTAAAAAGATCATTTACTAAGTCAGTGAATGTTTATTGAATACCCACTATCAGTTACACAAATGTCTGAGGAGCTGGGGAGACAATGGGTAACAGGAAAGATAAATGTTCTTATTCTGTTAGTCAATCACTGTAAGGGTTTACTTTTACTTCTGAATCTTCAGGTGTTTCTGTTCTGTTGTAGTGTGGTACCTGGTAATTATAACTTTCATTTCTGTTTATTAAGAGGAGAACTAAGCAGACCTACCTAGTGTATGCCAATAGGAAGACCATGAGATTATCTTTGACTTCATCCCTACTGGTTCACTTGCTTGCTGGTTAAATCTTCCCCTTCCATTTAACTGGATAGATTATGGAGGATGCAACTCCTTATCCAGTTTCCTGATTTAGCAGTTGAATGCATATGGGAACATTCCTAGAGCTACTACCTGGTTTTATAAATGGATGAGATAGGTGAAAAAACAAAACTGCTACTTATTGTTACAAAGACTCCTGTGTCTAACGTCTTCCTATGGCTATAGCCACTTTTTTTGTAAATCTCTCTTTCTGTTTCCTGGGGAACGCAATAACCAACAAGATATACAAAAGCTGACGGGTCCCTGGGTGGCCCAATTGGTTAAGGGTCCAACTCTTGGTTTTGGCTCTCTCCCTAAAATAAATATGTTTAAAAAAAAAAAAAAAAAGATTTGGGGCGCCTGGGTGGCTCAGTGGGTTAAGCCGCTGCCTTCGGCTCAGGTCATGATCTCAGTGTCCTGGGATCGAGCCCCGCATCGGGCTCTCTGCTCAGCAGGGAACCTGCTTCCTCCTCTCTCTCTGCCTGCCTCTCTGCCTGCTTGTGATCTCTCTCTGTCAAATAAATAAATAAAATCTTAAAAAAAAAAAAAGATTTAATTGAGTATTCAGGCTCCTTCAAAAAGTATAGCATTCATGGTAGAAGGATAGTTGTCAAGATTTTGCTTTAGTAGAGACCATATTTTGATTTAGGGCTCTGGTGAGACAGAGTCTAAGATTTATCTTACTTTCAGACTCTATTCTGGTAGTTTTTTTGTATGTCTTTTACTGCACTTGCAAGTGGTGTTGGGGTGAGCCCCATTAGAGAATAACCAGATGCCATTTCCCCCTTAGGGTTAATTTTTTAGTTCGGTTTCCAATGCTACATTTTCTCAAATGTATTTTACTGGTATTTATAAGCAGAAGCATTGGTATTTAAATATACACATGTTAGATTTACTAAACTCTGAATGGTATATAATCAAGTAGGTCATGACATAATTTTATTCTTTAGACAATTACATATTTATGCAATATCCTTGTGGCAATTTAACTTGAAATAAGAAAGGTGTAAATTTTTCTAAAAATAAAAAATGAGAAAAGTATTTTTCTAAGGATCATCAACATATTTTTTATGTTTTTTTTAATTATTTTCTATCTTTTTAAAACATTTTCTTCCTGTATTTCAAAAGTAATTAAAATTTATTGTTCAAAGAAAAGAAGAAAATAAAACTTGCTTCTTTTTTACCACATAGCATTATCAGGGTTGTATATACATTTGCTTTGTTTCCTGTCCATTGTTATTCATACAAAGAGGACTAAGTGCAGGTTCAGGGGTCTCCTCTTCTTTCAGATCTGTCACTCACTAACTGTATGACCTTGAGCGAGTATCTTAACCTCTCAATGCCTTAATTACCTCATCTGTAAAAATGGGGAAAATAATATCCACCTTATAGGAGCAGGAATTGAGATAAAACATGGAAAGCTCTTTAAAGTTTCCCACAACACAAAAAAGTGCTTTAAAAATGAAGCTGTTGTTATTTGCAATTTCCTTGTTAAAAACGAGTTAAATATTATGTTTGTAAGACTTTTTATTTTACTTGATAACATCAAATAAGTATATAAAATGTTGTCCTATAATATAATTTCAATGGCTGCATAATACACAGTTTTTTGATGGGTTTTAAACTTTTTGTTATTATATACTTCATTAGTTTCCTATGGCTGCTTTAACAAATCACCACCAATTTAGTGACTGAAAATAACTAAATTTATTATCTTACATGTCTGGAGGTCAGAGTCTAAAATCAAGATGTCGGTAAGGTTTTTTGTCTTCTGAAGGTTCCAGGGCAGAATATCATCCTATTTAAATGTAAGCAAAAGCCTAATTGAATGATTATTACTCAATCCAAAGATATTGTATTAATTTACATTCTAAGGTTTTTATGACAGTTGGATTTTATTTTAATGCTCAGTATTGGAATTTCCAAACTTTTTAATTATCTTCACACTTGGATTTGATTGTTCTTTTTCTTATTTGTTTAGTCAGTGTTCAGTAACAAAAATAGGAATTTCCTAGGTTTTTTATATTTAAGCAAAATTCTAACAGAATAAAAACATCTTATTAAATAAGACTTCCTCTCTTAGGAATTATAAAATAGCTATTCCATGAAATGTAGGTGGCAAAAATAAGTGACTGTAACATCTAAAAAAAGGAAATAAAGCTATGATTTCCTAGAGAGATCTATAAGCAACATATAAAAGGCACAAGTGTTTCATTTTTTTAAAGTGTTTGCCATATGCCACAGACTTTGATATATTATATATTACTTTTGTAATCTGTCATGAGTATAGTTTATGAATTTGAATGGGAAAATGAATATTGACTATATCAAAGCTACGGGAGGGGAAAAAAAATCACACACATGCACACAAACCAAAAAAAAAAATCTACTTCTGTCATGATAGTAAGCTAGCCTGGATTCCTAGCCACTTCTTCAAAATCAAACTTAGAAAAACCAAAGAAGAGAGAAGGAAACATGAATTACAGGAGTTACCTAAATAACAGAGTCTGACTGATCCACCGCTAGGAGGCTGCCCAAGATCTTGAACTGCAAGTATGAGAAATGGTGAGATGAAGTTCTTGGGGATCTTTCAAGTTTTTTTTTTTTTTTTCCCACTTCTCCCCTCATTGTCTTCAGATGACTATTGTTTTCTTCATTATCCAACTCATTATCAATACCCAGAGAATCAGGGCCCTAACCACGGTAACACAGTAACAAACAACAAAAAAATGAGAGTAATGAGTAGAAGAGCTGATGAAACAAGGAGCTGGACAAGTGCCCTCACACCTTGGAGCTCCTCTAGTCTTTTCTAAATCTCTGGGGCAGATTAGATTATAGATCTTCCTCAATTTATGAGGGATTATATCTAATAAAATAGAATATAAGGCAAAAATATCACATTAGTATACAAGGATGTTATAAACTAGAAAAGAAAAAAATAGAAAAAAGAAGGTATGATATTCTAAACATATGTGCACCTATAATATAGACTCAGAACACATAAATCTAAACTTTTCATGAATAAGCAGATAAATTAACAATTATCACTTGAACTAAAAAAAATAGATCAATGAGACTTTGAGCTGGTTCTTAGAAAAGATCAACAGAATTGGTAAACATTTAGCATGACTCACCAAAGGGAGAGAGAGAGAGAGAGAGAGAGGACTCAAACAAAATCAGAAATGAAAGAGGAAAAAACAAAAAAACTGACACAACAGAAATACTTAGGATTATATGAGAATATCATGAAAAATTTTATGTCTAAGTGGACTACCTAGAAGAAATGGATGAATTCTTAGAAATGCATAATCTCCCAAAGCTGAGTCACTATATTGTACACCTGAAATGAATATAACACTGTATGTTAACTATAGTAGATTTAAAACCAAATAAATATATAAATAATAAATAAAATTTTAAAAATGTCATTTGCTATTTTATATATCCCTCTCAGAAGCTGTAATCGAGTACACAAAAAAATAAGCAATCTATTCCCCACACTGAATCTAGAACAGTATTTTTAAGATGTGATTTCGGTGTTTATAGCAGCAATGTCCACAATAGCCAAACTATGGAAAGAACCTAGATGTCCATCCATAGATGAATGGATCAAGAAGATATGGTGTATATATACAACGGAATACTATGCAGCCATCAAAAGAAATGAAATCTTGCCATTTGCAATGACGTAGGTGGAACTAGAGGGTATCATGCTTAGCGAAATAAGTCAATTGGAGAATGACAACTATCATATGATCTCCCTGATATGAGGAAGTGGAGATGCAACATGGGGGGTTTGGGGGGTAGGAAAAGAATAAATGAAACAAGATGGGATTGGGAGGGAGACAAACCATGAGAGACTCTTAATGTCACAAAACAAACTGAGGGTTGCTGGGGGAAGGGGGGTAGGGAGAGGGTGGTGGGGGTCTGGACATTGGGGAGGATGAGTGCTGTGAAGTGTGTGTGTCTGGCAATTCATAAACCTGTACCCCTGGGGTTAATAATACATTATTTGTTATAAAAAAAAAAAAAGATGTGAACGGTTACATCATTTTCTTACCATAATCCTTCTGCAGTTTCCCATTATTCTTAGAAAAAAAATCCAGAAGTTTCTACACGTCTCTAGATAACTTGGTTCATGATTTGTTCCCATCTTATTTCATTCTTTTCTCCATATTATTTAATACATTTTTGCCAAACTAGCCTTCTACTGGTACTCAGAAAATGCCAATCTCCATCTTGCCTCAGATTTTGGAGTTTACCGTTTGTTCCCTGCTACAGTAATTTTCATTTATGTCTAGTGCCTTTGTATCATTCAGGTTTCTTCTTACAGTAGCTCTTCCTCAAAAAGGTCTTGTCTATTCATGTTACATTGAAAACAAATAACTAAACAAACAAAAAATAGTCCCCCACCCCCAATTTTCTATGCCAACTCTATTTCTTAAGCACCTGCCACCACAGCATAACACCATCTTGTTTACTTCTTTGTCTACTGTTGATCCCTCCCTTTAGTGTGACAACTCTACCAAGACTACGACTTTTTATTCACTGCATATTCCCACCCAGCAAATTGCCTGCCACACACTGTGTGCCGATATGTTACTGAATAAGGAAGCAAGTGGAGAGGAAAAAACATGGCCTTTGGAATCCCAGATTTCCGCCTTGCCTAGTTCTATAACTTTGAAACTCTTCTGGCTTCAGTTTTCTCATCTGCAGAAAGTGTGGTTTTTAACAAGCAGGCTAGGTTGTGAGGATGAACTCATTTCTGAGTTAATTCATGTGAAAAGCGCCTAGAATTGTGCCTACTATTTAACAGGTAAACTGGTGATGGTAATGAAGAAGACTGGGTTTTTGAACCCTTTTTGCTTAGCTCAATTGCCCTTGATGCAGAATTATTAGTACAATAACAAGCTAAAACTGCCACGGTAGAATTTCTTAGTTTTCTGCCCTTCCTTATTTCCTACAGTAAAACATGAGTGTTACATTCAGGTCAGAAAACCACTTGAACTTCGTTTTGATTATTGTGACAATGTTATCAGGCCTGCCAGATTAAAGCAATCACCATCTCTGTATTGTTTCTACACTCGGGCAAAGTGGATGGTATGCATTATGATTAAATAACACAGAACCTGCTCTGCCACTTGCATAGAATTAATTTTGGTATAGCTTCCATTTCATTAAGGAAACACTTTAAAACAGGTCAAGTGTAACCAAGACTAAATTGAAAATGCATTATTCTATTTAATGCAATTTTATAAGGAAGTTCAAATGTCAGGTAGACTCCTTTAAGGAAACAAATGTCTTAAGTCTCACACTAGGTAATTTTAGAATAAACACTCAGTATATCTCTTCCACTGTCCTGGAGCATTTCCTGCACAGAGAATAAGCTGTTTGTGTGAGTTATGTGGAACACAGCTGACAGCAGTACATCGAATACTGTTCTCTTTATTGTCTGTGTCTCTTTGGGGCTTACTTTATGTTTTTAGGACTACCTTCGATTTTTCTACATCTTCTTTCATGGTATTAGATTCTTGGAATTATGGAAATCTAATGAAATTTGGTCCATGCTTTGTTTGTCCACATATTAATAGTCTTATTTATCAGCTTGTTCAGTCAGCGAGATAACCACAGTGACTTTTAACTTTTCCCTAGGCGTGAAAGCAGCTCCTTTTAGATAAAACCACTTTCTGCAGTAAATACCACTTAAGAAATGAACATTTTATTTCTACAGCTCTGCTGATTTCTCAAAACTGATCACATGGACTAAAGAGTCATGTACACAGGTCATTAACATTTGGCAGTGTGGCGTGGCATCTGGGCAGAGGAATTCAGTTGTATGGTAGACTCTTGAGTATGGCCATAAATCATTAAGCGTGGTTGTCTGGCTCTCACAACACTCAAATCAATTGAAAAAAGAGATTTGAAATTCTTTGCCTTCCTGCCAGAGTGCTTTGGGAGAATGTGAAATGAAAATTTCTGTGCTTTATGTTTCAACTTGTGTCATGAGTTGCAAAAGATCATTGGATTTCCTAGGAATACTTTCCCAGATTTAAAGACACCCTAAATGGATCATTTTTCAGGAAAAAAAAAATCTCTGAGTATATATTGATATGTCTATTTTTTTTTCTTATAGCCAGATCGTTCTGCCTAGAGCCTACTGCCATTTAGAAAACCCCAGACTACCTCAAACCCATATTCTCCCATACCTGTGTCCTATTTAGCAGTGAACAGCAGTACATGTCCCACACATTCATCTTGGTAATGAAGATGGAAACCTAGGCTCCCTCTTCATCTAGCCCCCAAACTCCAGAATCTTCAAATCTTATATATTTGGCCTTTTAAAGGGATAGCTCAGTGTGATGCATAAACAGTGAATCTTGGAACACTGGGGGGTAGAGGGGGGGGAAGACTAGCTCAAATTTTTCTCCACTTCTTTTTCTCTCTCTCTCTCTCTTTTTAAAGATTTACTTATTTATTTATTTGTGAGAGCTAGAGAGAAAGCACAATTGGGGAGCAGTAGTGGGAGAGGGAGAAGCAGACTCCCTGCTCAGCAGGGAGCCTGACGTGGAGCTCAATCCTAGGACCCCAGGATCATGACATGAGCTGAGGGCAGATGCCTAACCAACTGAGCCACCCAGGTGCCCCATCACCACTTCTTAAACTCCCATGTTTCACTTGGCCATTCCTTTTTTTTGTTTTTTAAGATTTTATTTATTTTAAGATTTTATTTATTTGATAGAGAAATCACAAGTAGGCAGAGGGCTGAGGGGAAGCAGGCTCCCTGCTGAGCAGAGAGCCGGATGCAGGGCTTGATCCTAGGACCCTGAGATCTTGACCTGAGCTGAAGGCAGTGGCTTAACCCACTAAGTCCACCCAGGTGCCCCCTGCCATTCCCTTTTTCCCTTTTTAATTGATCTCTTGCTCTTATCTTTTTCTAAATTGATCAGTTGATCAACCTTATTTCTATTTCTTTTTTTAATATGTTATTTTATCTAAATTCAATTAATTAACATATAGAGTATCATTAGCTTCAGATCCTCTTTTTTTTTTTTTTTTTTTTGGTAGAGCTCTATTTTTTAAGTTAATCCAAAGCTCTGACATGATCTTATTTTACCAGTTCCATCCCTGTCATTCCTTCAAATGTAACCATTGGCTTCAAACTACTAGCAGCTCCCGAACACGTCTTGCATGCTCTTTTGCTTCCCTATAGCTTTGTACTCAATGTTCCTACCTTCCTTTTTAATTTAACTCTTACGTTACCTTTTAAAACTCAGCTTGGGCTCAAACTACCCAGAAAGGCTTTTGAGATCCATATTCTCATTTGAGTTCCTCTTCCTTGTGAAGCTATAAAATCCTTCTGGTATCTTTATCGTAAAACTCAAGATCCTTTTTTTGTAGTTGAAGATAAGTAGTGCTGGCATGTTTGTCAGACTTAATGATCTTTTCTTGGTATTAACTGTCCCTAAACTCTCTGAGGAACAGTGCTCTCTAGAACACCACCCCTTCTGTAAACATTCTCCTTTTTGGTATCCCCCCCACTCAGTCAGCACTTACGGTTGCTCCTACCTCTTTTGCCACTTCTTGTGTTCTTCCAGGGCTCCTTGCCATCCTTCCTCTGTGTAACTAGGAGTGTTTCTTGCACCTCTATCTTTAGACTTCTGATCTTTTTTTTCATACTTTTACTCCCCATGAATATGGTTTCTTACATTTAGAAATAACACCTCTGTGGGATAAATCCTGAATCTCTATTCTCAATCCAGACCATACTCCAAGATGCTCCATTATCACTTAAAATTCCTTCTTAATATTTATCAAAGTTGCCATTACATAATTGCATGATTTTATGATTGCCTGAATAACTTATTACACTGTAAATTTTGTGGCTCTCCATTATTTTGCTGGGGCCTGGCACTATGTCTTTTATATAGATACACACACATATACATATATATATATATTCCTTAGCAGTGAAAATACACCTTATTCCAAACTCTATATGTATGTATGTATGTATGTGTGTGTGTATGTGTATATATATATATATGTGTGTGTGTATATGTATTTCATATACACATATATATGAAATCAATAATTACTGATGAATAGATGAATAATAACCAGATATTATCGGGACCATGGTAAATGGGTCTATTTTTGTTTCTGAACTGCACTTTAGAAATGTAGAGTATTCCCATATTTGTATTTTATTTTTAAAATTTTAATTCCAGTATAGTAACATAGTTTTTTTTAATTTCTTATTTTATTTTAGCAGATTCCCCATATTTCAAAGGGCTGTGTGTCTATGTAGGGCTTGGTAAGAGATGGTTCCTGAAAACTAGTTTTGTGACATTTCTAGACCACCAAGCATCTTCAGGCTATGTAAAGACTGAGAGGAAAGAAGTGCTATATAGTGTGGTTGGAAGAACTTCCATTGATCTCAAGCTGAATGAAAAGAGAATTAGGAAAACCTGGAGAAGAATTCTCAGACTGGCAGGTGCAGTGGTGTGCAGATTGTACACTGCCCTCTAGCGGTGTCATTCTTATTACAGACATCATAGTTCAATACAGTAAAATGATTCTTAATCAAGCGGCAGTAATATTTTGTTCTAAGAAAATCAGTATATATTATGATGCTTTTATGATAGATGGAAATATAATATCGTGGGTAAGTAGTACCTTTTTCTACTTTGCACAAAGGTGACATAGGGACTGGTGGTTGGCCTGAGTTTGATATTTATTGTCCAGATTTTGGAAGCTATAAAGATTACTGTCTGTTTCACCGACAAAAATTTAAAGAGATTAACTGAATCTGGGCGCTACTGCAGAGTGGGGAGAGAAAACTAGTTTGAATAAGAGGTATTTTCACGGCTAAGGAGCAAGAATTCATGTTTCTTTTGGGCCATAAGTAGTCTTAAAAGAAATCAGGTCTTCCAGCTAGAACAAAGTGAACTTAATGGAAAAAGTCTGTGTGTACGGCTTATGACGGCTTAGTAACAAATTATCCCTAAATGTAGTAGTTTAAAATGATGAAATTTGTTTAGCTCACAAATCTTTAATCTTGACAGTGATCAACAAGAAAACTCTCTCTGTTTCACTTGGTGAAAACTGGAGAGGCTAAGCCTGGGGGCAGAATCACATGGAGGCTCATTCACTCACTCCTCTGCCACCAGCATTGGGAAGACTCCAACCACTGGAAGCCAGAACAGCTGAGGCTCCTTAGGCATCTCTATTGCTATATGAACCCTCTATGTGCACTTTCTAGCATGGTAGCTTCAGGACAGCCAGTATTCTTACATCATCATGTCAGGGCTCTTAATGAGTGTGTCATGAGAGAGAAAGGACTAAGCACACGCTTATGACCTAGCCTTAAAAGACACAGAGTATCACTTCTGCCATGTTTAACAGGTTGAAGGAATGATGAAGGTACACCTAGTTTTAAGAGGAGGGAACATAGATCCTTCTTCGTTAGAGGAATGTGAATGTCACATTGTAGGAAGAGCATGTGGCATGGGATATTTATCGTGTATTCAGTAAAATGAGCTTTAGAGTAATCACAAGGTATCGGTTACAAAGTATGTTGCCAATGTCACAGAGAATTCGAGTTTGGGAAGTCTTCCAAAAAACCTGCTACAGAAGTGCCTCAAAGGAAAGGCAGCCATTTGGGTACCTATCACATCAAGGACTTTAATGTCAGATTATGAAAACACCCCCATTTGTTCTTTTAACAGCCTGGAATCTCTCAATAAGATTCATCTTTTTTTTTTTTAAATCCCTTATTTCCAGTTTTGTCAAACGTAACTCATTTCTTTACGTTAAATATTAATCATGATCAATACTACTAAGCCATTTTCACTAACTTCTCCAGGTACTCAACAGTGCATATCCAGTTTACTATAATATCGCTGAACGTTACTCTATGCTCCTCCAATCTACCCTACATATTGATATGGCTATTTCAGTTTTTCCTAGCATCTTATGAAAATTTTCAAATATACATCAAAGCAAAGGATTATGCAGTAACACAAGTATATCAATACCCAGATTTCTAACATATTGATAATTCTATGTTATCATATATCATCCATGCACAAATCTTATTTTTGTGATTCATATCAAAGTAAGTTGCACACAGAAGTACACTTCATTCCTAAATAATTCATTCCTAAATAATAGAACAAAATTCAGAATGCATATCATTAACCAGCATTCAGTATTTGTGTTCAAAACTTTTCTAAGGTTAGATTATGCATACGTTTTAAATACAACATGTGACAGGCTTACAATTCATTTTTTAAAATGCCATTTTTAGTATGTCTTTCCTCTTCCCAAGAAACCTCAATGGCTTTCTACTGTCTACCAAAAGAAGGCACCTCAAATCTTTTCTTAATATGACCACATCAATTATCCAATTATTTTTGAAATCACTTCCCTTTCTTCCATAGGGTGAGTCCCACATAGTCTGTGATGGCCATTCACACTTCTGTGTGTGTCACACTAAAGACAAGTCGGAGATGATAGTGGGAGTAGTCTGGCACATTAGATAGTGGATAAGTAACTTTTTGAGTATAACACCTAGGTTAAAATCCAGGTGCTGCCCCTAACTTGTTTTGAGAGTTAGGGTAAATTGCTTAATCTAAGACTTAAGATTAGAAAATCTTTAAATTGTAAACCCATCTAAAAAGGTTCCCCTCTGGGTTAGTGATAATAGACATATAAGACCAATTAAGATGCTTGACACATCGTAGGTCCTTAAGAAATGACACCTAGCAAATGCTCACTAATTCTGATTAATATTAATAAGACATACTAAAGGTTCACCTCAGGAAGCTTAAAGCCCAATCTTGCATTGTACTAATAAAAATAATTTTCGATATAAAATAATTTTTTACCTCAGATATAATTTTATTTATTTATTATTTATTATTTATTTATTTAATTCAATTAGCCAACATGTAGTACATCATTAGTTTCAGATGTAGTGTTCAATAATTCATCATTATGTTAAAAAAACACAATTTTACTATGTATTAAGTAGTAAGCAAAGCTTGTCTTCATACTTGGACAGAAAGACTTGTGTATAAAGTACCTGTTGTTCTATTCCTCATTTGGATTCACATCTGGGTGAATGAACATGTAGGGAATAAAGCAGGTGGAGAGATGGATGGATGGGCCACATTTCTGTTAATATTTTTCTTAAAATTTCCTTTAAATACCCTGAATATATATACTCACTAAACTATCTCTGTCATAAGGTCTGACTTTCTAAATTCTACATCTACTGGGTTAAACGTTGACCTCAGTGCTTAACACACAGATTTTCAATAAATTTGAGCTGTATTGTCATTGTATTTATCTATTTAGGGGACAAAAGCAAGTCAAAGACTCAGGTGACATAATAAAAATGCTCTTTTATATAGTGTATGGTCATGTACAGAATAAATCTGTCATTAAAATTCACTGTAAAAAAACTATGAGTATTTTTTCTTCAAATGAATTATTTGCAGAACCATTCAATAATTACTATTTTTACTACTTTTAGCCATCTACTTCTCTTCTCAGAACAGATGTTTTCACAAAACCAAATTCTTCCATTAGAAGTCTTTCCCAACCATGTAAAATTTATTCTGCAGCACACGGACTAGAGACCTGCAAATTTGTTAGCTTTCTGGTGTATATGTTTTGTCTAGTTTTTAGGATGGGCAGGCACAAAAAGTAATCTTAGTATTCTGTTTTTCTTACTTCAAACAAAATCATCTTGACATAGTAGAAATGCCAAGTTGAGGAATCAAATAGCACTTTACATGGGACAGTAATCATTGGGTTACCTAATAGCCTCTCAGGTTCAATGTATGTTATAAGAGGTAAGAACCTATGTTTTTTTCACCTATCACAAAAAAAGAACAAAAGATACGTTTGCTGTGTACATAAATAAAATACTAGTTTATTGTAGCTTTCCTTCTGGCGGACTGAAGGCCTACGGTGAGCCAAAGAGTAATTAATTGTTCTACTTTCGTTTTTATTTATTTATTTAAAAAGATTTTATTTATTTATTTGATAGAGCGAGATCACAAGGAGGCAGAGAAGCAGGCAGAGAGAGAGGAAGGGAAGCAGGCTCCCCGCTGAGCAGAGAACCCGATGCGGGGCTCGATCCCAGGACCTTGGAATCATGCCCTGAGCCGAAGGCAGAGGCTTTAACCCACTGAGCCACCCAGGTGCCCCTCTACTTTCATTTTTAAAGGTAAAAATAAAAAAGTTACTATGTCTGAGAGTGTCGGTCTGTTGTGAGGGGAAGTATGATGTTTATGAGTTTATGGATATAAAGCTCCTGTCATTCATCTTTTCTTTAGTGGCAGCAAGAAAAACGTTTTCTTATAACTTTTCCCTTTCCTTACTTCAATACAAAGATGAGATGAAACGATGCAAGTGGTTATTGAATTTCATCTTAAACTGGTGCTATTTATATGTCACTATTCCTTCATAAAGTTTTGATTGTAAATTTCAATGAAATGTGAATCAAATGAGGGAAAACATTACGTATCTCTGCAGTAATTAGTAGGATAGAGGTTTGACAATTACCCAGCTAATCTGATCAACAAAGACAGCCAAATTGGATAGTTTAAGTCTCAAAGTAGATTTATTTGGCCTAGTCAATCCAAATTGACTATGCACATTAATTACATTAACAGCACAGCTGCCAACATTCAATTCACTTTAGGATACATGGAAAGGGCTCAAAAATAGGGGATGATGAAGGACACTGAAAGGAAACAAATGGTAGCAAGTAACCAAGTAAAATGGTGTTGGGAGAAGCAAAAAGAAACCCCGGGATTTAATTGTAACAGAACAAAAGAGAAAAAGAGCCAAGGCCATTAAAAAAAATTTAAAAAGACAACTACTATCTAATAATACAAGAGATAACAGAAAAGGAGAGAAGCAGTGAGAGATGTTGGTGTAATCCTATGGAAAACATACCACCTTTTGTGTAAATAGGTTAAAGATGATCAAAAACTCTTGATTTCTTTGGTTTTCAGGGGCGCCTGGGTGGCTCAGTGGGTTAAGCCGCTGCCTTCGGCTCAGGTCATGATCTCAGGGTCCTGGGATCGAGCCCCACATCGGGCTCTCTGCTCAGCAGGGAGCCTGCTTCCTCCTCTCTCTCTGCCTGCCTCTCTGCCTGCTTGTGATCTCTCTCTATCAAAGAAATAAATAAAATCTTTAAAAAAAAAAAAAAGAATCATTTTGGCTGTTGTGGGAAAAACAGGCTTGAAAGGATATAAGGGTGATTGTTTCTATTGTGTCACCCTTTAATTTCTCAGGCTGTTCCCTGAAATAGAAACCTGTAGGGCAGGCAAATGACAGTAGACAATGGCAAATGGAACCAGGCAGGAGCTCTAATTGCAGCTACTGTGCCTTGTGTACTGTCATTATTAGAGCGGATCAGCACAGTGTGGTGTGGAGGTCTGTTGTGTAGTATGAAGCTACTGGTCCAATAATGTGTTCTTTTTAATATTCATCACAAATGAATCAAGGCTGGATCAAAGGCAGCTTGCGTTCACCTGATATGGACATCAGTATACATTCCTGGCCCTGCCCCAGGGATTTGTCACAAGATCGATTGACAATGGTCAAACATCGGATTAGTTTACTGTATGCTGGTATCATGTTAATCAGCTCTAATGAGGCCAATAATCTGAATGCCTTATTCGGACAAGTGCTTTCTAGAGCACAGGAGAAAAATCCTACGAGCATACAGGATCAGGCTTAATCAGTGAAAATTGTAGGGGTTCTGCTGTGTTGTGCCTGTCAATACATTCCACTCAGAGTGAAGGACAAATTTTGCAAGAAAGACCCAGCGTGCTTGGTAGGAGTGCTTGGGTTTTAGAGATGGCAAAGACCACACTTTGCAATAATGCTTAAATCCTTTATCAGATGACTCAGAAGGCTACCAACATTGAGATGGGTCAAGAATGAGAGAAGTTTCTGCAGCATTTTTGTCTTTAGTGTAAGTAAACTTGAAGCCAGAGTCATAATAAGTAGTAAATCCTATAATATTAGAGGTACCATGGTAAATAAGAACATAGTGCGGGTTCTCCATCAAGCCCTGAATGGAAAATTGCTGTGAAAACCTTAGTGTTCTAGATCAAGGCCATCTTATTGCAGCAGAGTTCTCTTCATGGAAAGTAGCTCCTGGCATGTTACTTGGCTCTAGAAAGACCAAAGGCCTGACCTCCATGGCCATCAGCTGACCATGTGACTGGAGATCTCCCTCATGAACTTGATAACATAAGTTATATTGTCTAGTAAGCAGAGCAACCACTCACTGAACAATTGGCCCTTGTCCGATACGAGGAGGGAGGGTTGCTGCTACATGATGAAGAAGCAAGACATATTTTATTATTATTTTTAAAATTTTTTATTTTTTATTAACATATAATGTATTATTAGCCCCAGGGGTACAGGTCTGTGAATCGCCAGGTTTACACATTTTGCAGCACTCACCACAGCACATACCTTCCCTAATGTCCATAACCGAACCACCCTCTCCCTCCCCCCTCCCCCGGGCGACCCTCAGTTGCTTTTGTGAGATTAAGTCTTTTATGGTTTCTCTCCCTCCCAATCCCATCTTGTTTCATTTTTAACTTCCCTACCCCCCAAACCCCTCATTTTGCCTCTCAACTTCCTCATATCAGGGAGATCATATGATAATTGTCTTTCTCTGATTGACATATTTTGCTAAGCATAATACCCTCTAGTTCCACCCATGTTGTCGCAAATGGCAAGATTTCATTTCTTTTGATGGCTGCATAGTATTCCATTGTGTATATATACCACATCTTCTTTATCCATTCATCTGTTGATGGACATCTAGGTTCTTTCCATAGTTTGGCTATTGTGGACATTGCTGCTATAAACATTCGGGTGCACGTGCCCCTTCAGATCACTACATTTGTATCTTTAGGGTAAATACCCAGTAGTGTGATGAAGCGAGGCATATTTTAAAACTTGGGGGATCCACTGAAGCATTTTTTTACTCAGCCATGTCCTGGATTAACTTCAAATGTTTGATTATAGCAACCATATCCCATTAAAAGCAGATCAATCAAGACTGGAGGTCAGAGACACTTCCCCAACAAGCCATCTGGCCTGAGAGAACAGATCATTAAGAAGGAGGGATATTTGGAATGAGTGGTAGGAGAAGATGTTGGATTAGCTATGGCTTTGGCAACTCCAAAGCAAGAGCCTGTTCTGCTAATCCATGCCTTCCATTTTTTCCCTCAGAAATTATGACCAATCATCATCTATAAGTATCCATGACAGGATGGAATGAGTTTATATGGATCTGAGCAGTGCAGATGATGGGCCACAGCAGATGCTCTCAGCATTCCACCAGAATCCAGCCTGGCCTCTTTCAGCTTCTGGGCAGTTTTGTGCCTGAAGTCCTGAAACTGTGATTCTCTCTTTGGAGAAATGCCCTCGGCTTCTTAGACAGTTATACCTGCATGTGATGGAGTCAAAATGCCTGGAAGGTACCCTCTCTCAAGGAGCCCTTGAGCTAGTGAATGGTTGGTATGGAAAGATGAATGCCTCAGGTGGGAACAGCTTTCAGTTCATTTTATACTGTAGGTCTCCTTGCAGGATCAGGGGAAATTTTCTTGACTTCCTCTTTTTCCCTGTCCTACTTCTCCCACTCCTCTGATAGCTGCTCCTAAGTTTCTAGGGTTTCTCCATAGTAAAATATTGCAAAAAAAAAATCTCATTTTAGAATCTATTTCTTGGCAATCTGACCTAAGACAGATTCCTATTGCACACTGACATGAAAGTTTAAGTAGGATATTTGGGTCTGGAATTCACAGCAGACATCTGGGCAAGAAGTATCTATTTGAGAGTTGTTGGCATATTGATTCTATATAGTCACGAGATTAGATGAGATGACCTAAGGAGTCAATGTATATAAAGGAAAAGCTTCAGGATATAAGGTTTCAGGTTTTCTTTATCTTCCACCATTCTTTTTACCAATTCAACTAAATTTATACTCATTTACTTAGGTTTGGTCTCAGGACAGACCTTGACTCAGGCTCTATGACAGTTCTCAAATTAGTTTACCTCATTTCCAGTTGTTTCCTAAGTATGCATCCCATTTTATCTATCAAACTTACCCACTAAATGTATGTAGTCTGAGGGCATGACTGATTTATAGGCCCCCTGTATAAACAAACCAAAATGGATATCTAAATAAGTCAGAACATTAAACACCTGTTCAGAGAGGCAAATGTATGGCTTAGGTTCAGCTGAAAGAATTCCCATTACATTTTCCATTTAGGAAACACTTTCACCTTAATCTTGGTGGAAAATACATTGAAATTTTAGAAAGGCAAATTAGGCAAAATATGGAGAGATAAAGATTTACAAAAGCAAAATCAAAGCATGTATTTGATTAAAAGAAAAGATCTATTTAAAATGCCATGACTTAAATAATGACTTGTACACAATATATCCATAAAAAATATTTGTTGAATAAATTGTATTGACCCTGCCATGGATCTTCATTTACTGCAGAATAAACTAGGGTCCATGAACAAGAGAGGAGGAAGCCTTAGGGATATTATTTTATACACCACATAACCATCTTTACCTAACATTCTCTATGGTATTTCTAGGAAAAGACCAACAGAACAATTTCAATGAACCTTTCTCAAGTAAATGAAGTCTAGAGAATATAACAGGAAGTGATAGAAACTAACTGAAATATTTTGTTAATGTGGTGGCATTTGAGTTTCTCTTCATAAGTAGATTAGATTTTGTGAGCTGCTTCCCACATAGACCAAAAAGCCTCCAAGTGTTTTATTCAAAAGAAAATTCTAGATGTTGATTTGAAATTGAAAGTACAAGGCTTTCTTTCCTTTTGACAGTTTGCTTTTGGATGGTTTTTCTTGTGAAATATGTAATATGCTGTTGCTAGTTGAATATAATGATTCCTCACCCTAGAAGAAATAAAAGAAAGGCCAAATTTGGCTAATTTTACATCTTGAGGAACCTATTTGGGCGCTGTGGGTGTGTTAAAAAGCAGCAACCAGCATTAATATCAAAAGCAGCTTTTCAAAAAAACAAACAAAAAAAGTAAGTGTGGATAAAGGAATGCTGCTTTGTTCACACTGAAGATATTTTGACAGTCTCACATACATTGTTTTAAACCTATATAGCTTCTCTGTAGCTTTTGACTCAACTTTAACATATCTAATGCACACAAATCCTATTAGAATAAGACAGGTCTGTCTTAT
This sequence comes from Lutra lutra, assembly GCF_902655055.1. Taxonomy (NCBI): domain Eukaryota; kingdom Metazoa; phylum Chordata; class Mammalia; order Carnivora; family Mustelidae; genus Lutra; species Lutra lutra. The sequence continues at coordinate 75,715,080 of NC_062279.1, read as the reverse complement.
ATGTCCTAAAACAAACTAGAAAGATAAACTAAGAAAAAATTCTGGAATGGCCAGAAAACTGGGAATATAACATGCAAGGTATAATTACAATTAAATAACACAGGATAAAAAGATTCAGAGATAAAGACCACGAGAACATTTTTAATGTTCATTAGCAATTCGATATTTGTAATTTATCCCATCCTTGGATATTTCATATTCACAACTGCGGGATCATGTTTATACAATCCTGAGAAGCAAAAATCGTAATGTTCAGTTTCATACATATTTACTAAAAAAAAGCCTTGAGGATCTTGATGGGTTCTAAATCCATCCCTGTGTTATCAAGACAGCTAACACTTGCATGTTGTGACTAAAGAGAGTATATCCTATTATTCAAAGTTCCATCTCAAAGGCCCCTAAAATGAGTTATGTATCTTTCTCTTCATAATTCATGTTTTCCAGCTTCCACTTTTTATGCTTTATATCCTTTTAAACAAATCAAGTCATACCCATTCTTCGAGGCTCTGTTTATATAACATTCTTCTAAGAAACCATCTCTGGATACATCCTGTCTTCACCAAAGGGAAGTGATCATTCTCTCAACTCCCATAGCCTTCTGTCTACACTTTTTGGCTAATGTGGAAGGGAATCATTCCCATGGCCACACCCAGTTTCAGTGATTTTTCTAGGAAGTTCATAGGACTAAGCTTATGGTCATAATCACGGCTACAATTTATTACAGTGAAAGGTTACAAAGCAAAATCAGGAAAAGGAAAAGCCACATGGGATGAAGTCCAGAGGACTTAAAGAGACAAAGTATCCTGGTTCTGCTTTGATTTTTTTTTTCTCCACCGCTTTAAAAGTTAAGGATTCAAATATTGCTAGATTTTACCATTTCACACTCGGTAGGTTACATGGTCCTAATGAAAATTTTGTCACTTAATAATTCATGAAAAAGTAGTGAGGACTCAATGTGTTTAGCATTTGTGACTGTCATTCTGAGAATGAATAAAAGGAAAGGAAAGTCATATTGGCTTAAAAAATAAACATGCACACAGCAATCTTTTTATCTCTATGGGTGTCTGATAGTTGACTTTTTTGCTATTGTGCAACTAGATTATTTAAAAAGAGAGCTTTTCATTTCCCTCTGAATATAATGCATTTTTGTCATTAATTGTCTCCCACACAGGGATGCAATTAATACATATCAGAGCCTGGAAGAACTCACAGAAGGCAAACTACACTCCTGACTTCTTTATTTCTCAAAGAAGTTAAAAGGCTAAAAGTTATTAACAGTCTGCCTTATGCCAAACTCAAACATCAGCTTGGAAATGCAATATCACTGTACCCCTGGATCATAAGACAGTATCTGGCATGACAAAGGAGTTGTGGGTATGTTTGCAAGTATCCAGGTCGACATTAACATTCAAGTCTAGAAAGACGACAATGTTCTTCAGTTTCAGGCAAGGTTCTTCATGACACGACTAAGATGACACACATTTTCAAGGAATTGTTTTAATTTACACCTACTTATGGAAGCTTCCAAGGGACTGATACTATCACCCTCGTGTCACAGTGGAGGCAACTCTATCTCAGGGATGTTAAGTGACGGTCTCACGGTCACATAAATAGTGACAGTACAGCAACGGACACTCAGATCCTCCTTCTCTAGAATTAGTCCTAGACCACATTGGCTCTCAAATATCCACAAAAGCACTTGGATTTGAATGTAATTATAAATGTTCAGTCCCATGTGCTGAGATGTGATTGTCTATGGTTCTCTTGCATCTCTCTCTGCACGTCTTGTTAGCAGATTCGTTGCCTGCTTTAGCTCTGGACTGTCTTTTTAAAGATGCTTTTATAAGGCATAGCATTGTAACACAGAGATGTTGTCTCACAGAGCAAGGGACAGGCATACTTCCTATCTGCTGAAAATAGGAGAGTTTCCTGTGTAGGGTTGCACTCCTATAACCAATCCACTGTGTTTGGAGGAGTCACCCAGCCATCGTGGCATCGTCTCCCAAGAACCAGCCTCAGGAACCAGCTAAAGAAGATGCTGATGCTCTGGCTATTGCTATTTTTCCATGAGTAATGAAGTTCTTTGTTTCTGAAAACAAAACAAAACACTTCCCTAACCTTGAAGTGGGTCTGTGTTCTACAGTGTCTGTAGTTGCCAACTATTTGGGGGGTTCTCATGAAGGAAAATAATATAAAGTTACAAAATATATAAAATTAAGCTCAGGGCTGTGGAGGGTGCTGGCAAGTGAGTGGCCCCACAGAACAAGTTCCAGTCATGGGAAATCCATCTTTGTCTGAATTACATTTTTGGAAGTCATAGTTTTCTGATTTGACAAATGGCTCTAAGTGATTTCTCATTCCCTGAACACAAAGTCTGTACATTGCATTGTGTCTCATTTTAGAGAATAGCTTTTGATTTTTGATTTCCAGGCACTATAAAAATCTAGAGTTATCTCTGCCATGCCATAATCTTTTTGACACTCTGGTGTTTTGCTTAAATTTATAGACGGTCTAGGGAGTAGTTTGTTTTCTTCATCCATTGACTCTATAAAACAAATATGACTAAACTAATGTCTTAAGTTGTTTCTAAAACTGGTCCTGGTTAATATGAGCATAGATGAGTCCAAACTTGTAGAAAAACTGAATTTATGGAAATTGTACCATGAGTGTTGATACAGTTTCAAGTTGGGAATGTGACAGCTCCATGATGTTTGAAGTAAGAGAGAAAAAAAAAAACATACTTTGCATGACATTCTAAAAGTAACAAATTATCTTTTGCATATAGCGCTGAAAAGGAAAAATGACTTATTTTGTTGTGTGAAATTGTGTCCTCTTATCACAGCAAAAGCTCAAAATAGTTAAAACTATTAACAAGCCATAATTGTGTACTGCTCACAGATAACAATTATAGGTTAAACATTATAAAATATTTACTTGAATTCATAAGATATGGAAATCAATAAACAGTTAAGTCATATAGTTTACCTACTTTTGAAATATTACTTGATCGACTTGCCGATCGCCCCGGGGATTTGTCATTCTGAAAAATAAAATTAGAGACACTGATTAAGAATATAAGAACAGTCTTTACTGTGGAGAAAAGAAAGCACAGCACGGGTCAACATCTAAATGCTAGCATATTGTTCTGATTGATAGATATACAAACTGCTTACACAGAATGGCATTTGTCTTACCAAATTTTATTACTCTAGTATATATCATTGTCCTTGTGAAAATGTCTCAATTAGCATCAGTGTATATTTATCAGTCTAGGAGTATTATTACCAGGAAATGCTTATTTCTCTAGAAAAATATATGTGGTTCTTTTGAAATAAATTAACAAATGAATATATAGCCCATTATTTCCTCTATCACTTTTGCTACCAGGAAATTCTAAGTAAATTCTGTTTCTAGTGTCGGTAACTATTGCATACCAGGTACATGGCGTATATGTCTAACTCCTGCTCCTTTAAAATATATATTGTCTTTTCTGTTAATTTGCTTTTAAAATATAAACATTCAGAAGACACTTTTAAATTTAAAACACTCAACTGTTTAAATTAAAGATATTCAAAAATTATTTTAAAATTTAAAACTTCAAAATATGTTAAAAAAATTTATTGCCTTAGTTCTTGACTCTTAAAGGATTTCCAGTGTAGTAGAAAAGAAGCATGAGGAAACTTTTGAATAGATACATTTTTTAAAAAGCCTTATAATTTTAAGATAGAGAGAGACCTCAAAGAGTGGAACCCCCTCTTTTGAAGCCCAAAGGCCTTCTTTTCCCAGCAATGGCAGCCCCACGCCCAAGCCAGGGCCAGCCTGAGGCCTCCTGTCTCATCCCATCTGGTTGTTTTTTTCTACTCCACCAGTTATCTGTTAGTGGATAACTGACCGGCACATCAAAATGCATGTGTATCATGCACTTTACATGTACCAAGAGATCACAGTACACCTTTCTTCTGTAGAGAAAATGTTGGAAGAACTGTTCCAGAAACCACAAGTTTGTGAAGACTCTGAATTAATACTTTAGGATTCCTTTTTTTTAAGCTGATAGTTCATTTATTCTTACTGATAAATAATATTTCTTTTTTTTTAATTAACATATAATGTATTATTTGTTTCAGGGGTACCCTAAAGATACAAACACAGTGATCCGAAGGGGCATGTGCAGCCGAATATTTATAGCAGCAATGTCCACAATAGCCAAACTACAGAAAGAGCCCAGATGTCCCTCAGCAGATGAATGGATAAAGAAGATGTGGTATATAAACACTTTAGGATTCTTTTTAAAAACTTTCCTGAGCATCTGGACTCGGTGCCAAAGTAGACCTGTGTAGACAACCATGGAACATCTTGACATAGGTCATTTTTGAGAGCTAAGCCGTTCTAACAACCTGCGGGTCTGAAACTGCCCCATGATGACTGCTCCAGACTGTGCCAGAAATACAGTGATGACAGGAGGTGGCAAACGTTATTGTGGAGAAACAGGAGCTGCATTTACTGCCGGCTGTCACCATGTCATGCACAGGCTTGCAGATATTCCAGCTGAAGAGTATTTTTTCCTTTACATGCAACATCCATCTCACACAACCACTGATGTCACTGTGCAGCGTGGTATTACAGACCAAGATGAGTCACAACGATGCGATTAGTTACACCTCATAACAGGCCCATGATCCCGCTGGAGATTAATGTCTATGCTGCCAGCAGACATTTTTCCTTGATTAGCTTCCTCTGGTGATGGAGAGAGGTACTTTTCTCCTGACATCTCAACTCCTCTTCTGGAGACTAGAAAACAAAACCAATCCATCTTCCCTTCTGAGTGAAATTTGGGATTTTGACACACTATTGTGTGAACAGAGGTAAATAAGTCACATAATATAACAGACAGGGGGGAATTTTGTTATAGTGGTTGTTTTGTTATGTCTTCTGTATTTCCATGGTATTCGAAAACACAGTTAAGTTACTAGAACTGAAAGGTGTTTCAGCAAGGACTCAGGAGCACTATAGAAATTTAATATGGCATCGGATTACTTAATTTTTCAAACCAAATAGCACTTTGTTTTGAGATTAAAAACAAGGAGGATCAGGTTCCCTCCATAACTGTGAATGAGTTTGACATGAAGTTATAGTAAGCAGCTATTTCCAATGCTCTTCACCAGCAACACCCACGCTAAGGGGGAGGAAGCATTTTCTTGACTATATAGTACTTCAAGATATCTTTTAATCTGAAATCCACTGGTTCTATTTTCTCCTACTAAAAGACTAGGCACCGCAAGAAAGAAAGGAGCTTAGGTGAAGGTTACATTTTTTTTTTTTTTTTTTTTTTTGCCCTGGCTAAGTTCACTTTTGTTTCTATTCGAGTTACCATATGGGACAGAGGGTGCACCCCACTGCTGTGTTGGCAGCATCGGAGTGGGAAAGCCTGACTCACAGCTTGCCCCATGGTAATGCACTGGCTCTGGCAAGAGTGTACTGTTTGACAACCCAGAAGATTCCTCACTGTTTCCTCACCGTAACATGGAGGAGAAAATATCTTGGAGACTGTTGTTAGACTCAAATGAGCTGTGCATGAACACATTTTATAGTTTACAAAGTTATAATATTTCCATTACCATTCACAGATAGACGAAACACCCCAAAATCTCCCTCAAAATCACAATCATCATCACAGGTTACGAGACTCATAATTTAAACATAAACAGCCCAGTTTCTCTGTCCCGCAATTCTGCTTCAATTGTGGATTAGATTATGACATATAAAATTTAAGAATGAAAAATCAAACTTTTCTCTACCCAAGGGGATTAAGGAAGTTTGCTCTGCCCTGCTTTTGAAGCAAAGCACTAGAAACACTTCTACTCTTGGAAAACTTCCAAGGCAATCTGTCTAATTTGCTGCTAATTAATCGGGTGGCTTGTCCCATTACTATTGCAATGACATATTCTTCTTTGTAGATTAGTCAAATATGGTTGTCATACCTCGTTATGATCAGCTTAAATTCTTTACCTTACATTGAATAGAAGTTGTCTTAGAATCCAACATAAGTTAGTGGTACCCAAGCTGTAGTGTCCTTTTAGGTCACTGATGGTTGGAACCCACAAGAGTTTCAGACAGGTCTGCATGAAAAGCATGGGATCATCAAGCAGATTGATTGATGCAGACTGATGTTAGCAGATTCATTTTAGCAGCTCATTCACAGTATGCAGAGGGACAGACTTCTAATTTTGTAAGTGCTTTTTAGAATTTTTAAGAGGTTTCTGATTTTTATTTGATAGAAATATATCTGATACTGTTAGCTTTGTTTTGAGATTATTATTCATATAATAACAATTGTTTTTAGAATTTGATCTTAGAAAACATGGTTGGATTTTTATTACCAGAAAGGAAAAATGATTACCAAATGAGAACATCATTACTAAATTGGTTTAACATATTTTTAATGTTATAATCCAAGGAAAATAACATAGCTCCTTTAAAAGACAATACTCTATGTTAAAGAATAAGCAATATGGCTGGTCATGTATGTATCTATACATGACTACTCTGTATATTAGACCATTGATCAGAAGAGGGCAGTAAGGAAACTTGAAGGAGGTTTCTTATGGAACTGAAGGAAAATAACTAAATATTCCTGAGTGAAGAAACCAGAGTAATATCCACACATTTCACTGATACAATGCTATTCTCTATTTATTTTCCTAGGTCCCCCTCACCTCCACCCCTTACTCCTGTCCAGGCTAAAAGTCAAGAATATTTGAAAGAAGAAAAAGAAATGAGGCAATTTTGAAGGTCATCTGAAGAAATTCTACGTAGAAAATGGGACTATTTTTGCTAAGGTAATTAAATGTGTAATAGAAGAAAAGCCTTTGAAAACAATGCGGCTTATAAACAAACAAAATGCAGAGAAGTTAAATACTGCAATGAAAACTTGATTAATAGAGACATATAAAAAACTCATGTCCACTAAATGAAAAATGTTGTTTATAATGTCTATGAAACATTTAAAATTGATTTACCCTCAAATAATACCTTAACAAAAAACTTCAATAGGGACTTAATAGGGCACTTCTTTTGATATTGAGACAATAAAATTAGAAATAAAAACATGAAATGTGACTAATAAATCTTAATCACTACTAATTAACATACTTTTAGATAATGCTTGGTTCAATGAAATGAAAACTCTCTGAAAAATTATAGCCAGAAAGTCTTGAAAATGTTATAGTAAGACCTGTAAGGAACTCAGCAAAAGCTATATCCAGAAAAAAATTTATAACCGTAAATGCTTTCATTATTAAAGAAAACAGTAATGAAACCCAATAAAAAATGTAGTAAAAAATAATAAATTGTAAAAGCTAAAACTCATTAAAGAGATATAAATAAGAAGAATAAAGAAATATTTTCTTATAACAGGTCCTTGAAGATAATTGCAAAATAGATGAATTTCTAGTAAGACTTTTTAAGGAAAAGAAAAAACAGAAATAGATGAGAAAGGATAAATAACCAAAGACACAGAAAAAAATTAGAAAAATCATAAAAAGTGTTACATATAATACTGTTGCAACAAATCTGAAAACCTAGGAAAAAATGAATCCTATTCTAGCAAAGTAGAAGTTGTCAGAATTTATTCAAGAAGAGGAAAACTTGAATAGATACGGTAATTAACAAAGAGGAGATTAGATAGATAGATAAATAGAAGTCTATATGCCTTAGAAAGGATAAGGGCATGATGATTTCACAAGTGAGTTTTACCTTACTTTTAAAGAACACATAATTCAATTTTCTTTACATTATTCTTGACTATAGAAACAAAGTTCCCTAATTCACATTATTAATCTTGCAGAAAGGAAATTTCATATGTGTTAAGACAGTACCCAAAAAGAAAGAAAGAGGGAAAAGAAAATTATGCTTTAATGTTATTTGGGACCACAGATGCAAAATTCCGTTAAACATATTAGCATATATCTAAATAGTAGCAAATAACTTTGACACACTAGCAGTGTATCTAAAAAATGCACAAGGAATAGAATAAATAGGATTTATTCGAGATATTTTCTTACCAGAAAATCTGGCAGCATTTCATTAGGTTAACACATTGAAAGAGACAAACATTGTGATTGTATATGCTGAAAAGATATTTGACAAACTTCTGTAGTATTACTACTATGTAAGCTCTAAGTAAAATAAGAATTGGAGGAGATCCCTTAAAGTGATAAAGACAATATTTTAAAATCAATGTCCCATTTTTTTCTAGATGGTAAAATATATGAACTAAGTTAAAGAAGTTCTGTTATGGATGATTACTCTTGCTACTATTATTCAGGCATCTTAGAATTTCTAACAAATATAAGAACAGTAAAAAAAAAATGGTAGGAGAATATATTAAAAAGAAGGAACAAAACAATCTTCCCTTACTGATATTGTAGAAATTCCAAGTGTACCTGGTTAAGCAAGAAAACTACTATGATTAATGAGACTTAAAAAAATTAGTTAACATATAGTGCACTATTGGTTTCTGGAGTAGAAATCAGTGATTTATCACTTACATGGTGCTCATCACAACGAGTGTCCTCTTTAGTACAATGGCTAGATACAGGGTAATTATACCATGGCAGTCAACTAAATTTCCTAAAATTTATCATCCCTTCTTCTGTATGAACAGAATGGTAACTGGGTATATGTCTTTCCAGTCACACGGTATCTCCCAGTGTTCCTTTCAGTTACAGGTTACCTATAACTAAATACCCTCCAGTGAGAAGTGAACAGAGCCCACAATTTTAGTTTCCTGTCTGTTCCATAAATATAAAATTTCCTTCATGCTCTTTTTCTATTCCTCAGTGCAGAGATAGTGACTATCAGAGCAAGCCAAGAAACCACATATTAAAGATAGAAGAGCTGAATTCCTGAGTCCTTGAATGGCCATATGATGAAGACCCCTCTTCCAATTTGGAACATACACTCTAAATTCTCATGAAAGAGAAATAAACTTGTATTTCTTTGGAGCCATCATGTTTTTTGGATTTTTTTACTGTGACAGTTTAGTCTATCCTCATGGAAATACTGTAAGATCAATAGCTTTTTCCCTTCTAGCAATAAATATCCAGAAGAAGTGAGTTGGGGGAGATCAGAGGGGGAGATAAACCATGAAAGACTGGACTCTGAGAAACAAACTGAGGGTTTTGGGGGTGGGGGGGTTGAGCCTGGTGGTGGGTATTATGGAGGTCACAGATTGCATGGAGCACTGAGTGTGCTGCATAAACAATGAATTTTGGAACACTGAAAAAAATATTTTTTTTAAAAAATCCCGAAATGTGATAATAAAAAGAAAAACCATAAAATAGTTAAGAATAAATTTAACAGAGAAGTCATAAAATCTTACTAAAAATATAAATTATAGAATCTTATTGAGGAAATCATGATCTGAGCAAATGAAATCACCACTTTTTGATGGGGGGGATAATTTATTTCTTCCTTTGTGAAGCAGAAAGGAGATAGATAAAATTATCTTAAGGAACATATATAGGAAAAGAAATGGCTGAGAATAGCCAAGAAAATAATGAAAAAAAGGAGATCTCCTTATGCTAGGCATTGCCCATATTAAAAGTCACTGGGATTAAATCAATAAGGCATTGGCATGAGAATTAACCAAAAGGTCAGTAAAATCCAGAATAGAAAATCCAGAAAATGATAAAATAATTTCACATATAATAAAATTGGCATTTCAAGTCATATTGAAAGGAAAGTTGACAAAATAAATGCTTCAGACAACTGACTGTCTACATGAAAGAAAAGAAATCAAACCCATACTAAATGGAATATACAGGCATAGACTCCAGATGGAAAACAGTCTTAAACATAAAAAATTTTTAAAAATTTGAAATAAGTCTAAATTGTAAATTCAGTGTTGGGGGGGAAAGTCTACATAACTAATATGAGAACCAGAAACTGTAAGTGATATTTGATTATATTTGGTTATCTCTAGAAAATATACAAAAATTAAAGTGAATAAACAAACAATGAAATTATAAAAAAGCACAACACAGAAGACTGAGTTCAATCTCTGTAATGTGCAAAGAGGTTTTTGTCTAGTCACAAAAAAGAAAACAGAAGAAATCCAGTAGAAAAATATTGAGTGAAAAGTAAGGATAGGAATTCACAAAAAAAGGATTACAGATGGTTAATACACATATGATAAGATGCTTAAAATCACAAATTCAGAAAAATGCTAATTAAAGTAAAAACAAGGCATTTCTTTACACCCACCATGTTGGAAAGATTGAAAAGGGTAATAGCCCTCTGTTGCTGGTGGGGATAAGAAGAACAAGGGCTCTCAAAAATTGCCAGTAGAAGTGTGAATTTTTGCAGTATCATCAAAACATCTGGCAACATCTGTTAAAAAATTAAAAATATCACTTTGTGCAATAATCTACCTCTTTGGAATCTATCCCAGAGAAATAAAAGCACTGGTTCAAAAGAAAATGCGAATAAGGACACTTAATACAACTCTGCTCTTAACTGAAAAAAAAAAAAAAATCTTGTCAGTAAAGATGTGCCAGTTGTGAAGTTGGTGTTCTCAAAACTGTAAGCCCACTGCCTGAAACTGTACTGTGATGATGGGGCTCTGCAACCCACATTTGTGTTTCATCACTGAACTTCCCCTGACGCTCTGCTAGCAGGGGGCCCACAAGGCTGGGAAAGGAAAATGGGATTTGCTCCATCTCACTTACTTTTTGTTGGCTTCTTCTCTGCTCCTTGAGTGAATCATCCTAGAAATGCTTCTTCCCCTGGTACCTGTAAGTTCCTCCATAGGAGTAGCTGAGGACAGCGGGCAGTTTTTCTAACAACCTCAGAAACAAGACTCGACAGTTCGTAGACACCAGCACCAGCCAGCTGGCTTCTTCCTCAGAAGTATGAGTTTCTATACCATGGGTCCCTTTTTTCAAGCTTGAAAAAATTCCCATTTCTTTTCTTTGTTCACCCAGACAAGGCCACAAATCTTTACAGAAGTCTGATTTCTTTATGTTAAAACAAAAGTCTGATTTCTCTCTCCTGACTAAATGCTCACTAATGGAGTAAACAATGTTCACCAAGAGAGAAATGATGACATGAATTATCATAAAGCCCCATTTTGGAATATTATGCAATTATGAAATAGAATGAATCCGTTCTCTGCCGTTTGACCAAAGGGGTTTCCACAATATAAGATTAAGTGCGAAAAGTAAGATGAGAACTGGTATGATTATTTGAAAACACAGAAGGACAGAGCTTCTCTAAGTGTCAATGTGTGCACATAATCATGTGTAGACATGTATTTGTGTTGTGAGTATATGAGCATAAAAAAAAGTCGTGGAAGGATACTCATGAGTGTGTTAACATGAGTTTCTTGAGGGGAGAGTGGGAGGGCAGAAGAAGAGTCCAGTGAAAGAGGAGCAAGGAAATAGAGAGAAAAGAGAGTCCTTAAAAAGAAAAAGAGCATGCTGGATACCTGTTTATGTAAAATTATAGATGGATGGGATGTGCACATAGAAATTATAATGCAAATGTGGAGTAAGAGCTTTATGTATTGGTAGGTGATACTATCCATGATATATTATTAAGGTGAAAAGAAAAGTTGAAGAATAATGTGTAGAGGGCAATTTCATTTCTTTAATATCAAGTATACAGAACCTCTAGATATATTTATGGATATATTTATGTACTTACATATGTATTTTTGACTGAGCAAAAATATGCTCATCCAATATTGGCTATTACCACACCATCTATTCACAGAGCTTACCTTCAGTCCCTCAGTATGGTAGGATGGCAGGGAGCAGAGGGGCCTATGGGGATATTCTGGCTTTTTCTATTAACATCTTTGGATGGTATAGTTTTACTTGTTTTTCATCTTTTTAAAATAAAACATCAAATTAAGAAAATCAAATAAATAAAAATGGCAAAGTTAGTCTTACTCATCAAAGATTATATATCATAAAGGGATAAAGGTGTGTGTGTGATCAAAAGAGCTGCAAGGAACATGGTGTTTATCTCCCTGAAGACAGTACAGTATATAGAACATAAAGGCACCAAATTAATTATTGAGTCAAGCAGGGCTGGTGGGAAGAAAAAAGAAAAGAATTTGTGGTTGTGACATTTGGATTAGAGCTTCATTACTAATCATGTAACCATAAGGAAATCATCCACCTTCTCTGGCCGTGGCTTGCATAAGAACACATGAACGGTTAGCTTTTCAAAATAGTAGTAGAAGCAAATACAATACACTTTGAAAAAGCATGTTCTAAATATAGTGTAAGTTACTATGTAAGTATAATCGTACTAGTAAGATTATGAAGCTTGGGTTGCTGGAGTTAAAGAAGACTATAAAAAGGACATTTATTTGTCAGCAGTCACATTTATTATTAAATTTTGCTCTATATAGGATTTACTGAAAAACAAACATATTTTCTTATGTTTGTTAAAAATAAACATATTCCAAAATACCTTAATTTTCTTCAAAACAAACATAGTCCCAAATACCAAATTTAATGGAAAAACTAATCTTGCTAATAATTATGCTATTATGCCTTATATCTCTTCAGATAGCCCAAATAATTGTATTGGCTAGTAAATAAAGAATAAAAAATGAGGTGGTGAAAATCTCCCTTCGCTCTCTAAAAAAGTTGTGCAAAAATACCCTCTTAACGTGCACACTTCTAAAAGAAAGACCCTCTACTGATGACTGACATGCCATTCTGCACAGGTCAGCAATTGTAATTCCTAGCACGAGAACAAAAGGACACATGTTTTTTTAAAAAGTTTGTACACTCCAGGACTGAAAATGTTTCAAACAGAGTCTTAGTTGGATGGGCAGAAAAATTATATAGTAAAATATATATATAGTAAAGTAATCATTAGCTAAATTGCCAGAGTACCAGAGAAAAGTCCCTGAGGGTTTAATTTACACAACTTTACGGTTATGAAGAGATAGGAGCGGTCCTGGATGGCTGCTAAAATGTAGAAGGTGATGTGCTCAGTTCAGTGGCTCCTTTGAAAAGGTGATTCCGGCTGTTTGTTTGTTTGTTTTCACAGTATATAGAGTAAGATCAGTATAAGTGTTTAGTGTACAACATTTGAACACTTCTAAGAGTGAAATATAAGCAGTTTTATTTGTTCCCACAATTCTTTTCTGTATGACTATGTTCACATTAAAAACAGAAAGCTCACCACACCTCTAGCATTCTAAGAATGTATGCCTAACTTACAAAACTTGTATTTTTTACTGATGCATGTATAAAATTCCTTTTATATGCTTTCCTTTCATATGCTTTCTATCACAATACTCAATATTGTTTAAAAAATCTACCAGCAGTTTCATTTTATTTCATATATATATATGATATATGGGATATATGGGATATATACATATATATCCCATTCCTTATTAATTAACTGGTTGCTTTTCTTATAAGTGCTAAATATTTCCCCCAAGTTTTGGCCTTTTTCTGTCTTGGAATTTCAATGTTTAAGCAATAAAGACTTTGTATGTTCATTTCAGTTCCAAATGTTCTATTTGTAGGTGTGCTAGACATCTATTTGTCCCTTGAGATCCATGTCCCACTCTTCATACAGGTCTTGCCCAGGAGGAATACCTGGAAGGATCTCATCATGGACCCTTTGCTCTCTGACTTCTGATTTCATTCCACCATTGAGGACCCCCAGTAGGAGATTATAGAAATGGAAGACAATGGGGCAGAGTAACTACCCCCTCTTTGAAACATCACCAGGGGTGGGCTCTGTCCCTTAGCTAGAGCTCTCAGCAGTTGTCAGGTAGCCCTCTCCACAAGACCCACTGTGTCTCTGCATTCTGAACAATGTTCCTTCTCTCTACCTTTTCAAGCCCTGGATGATAATACTCCCTACTGTCTCTAGCCAGGTCACTGAACTATCCCTTCTGTCTTCTACATGATCTACTCACACACATTGTAAATAGCCTACTAATTCCCCCCAAATCATCCAATTCAGAAGTGCTATCTGTTTCTTTCTGTACTTTGATGGATATAGGTCATTTTCAGTATTCTTTGTATGGCGTTACATTATTAATTTTTATCAAATTAAGATCTGAGAAGGTTGCTCAAGAGGTATGGTCATATTTTTTCCACCACAGTCTGCAGCTACTAGAAAATCTATCAAGTGGTTTTCAAACTATTTTTTGTGTTAGAGTTATATTATTTCCTTCCAAGGGTTTAATTTAAGATTGGAGGCATGTTTGTAAGACAGTCCACATACAAAAGAACAACCATTTAAAATCTGCTGCATGATGGGATGTTTTCATTAGTATTTTTCATCTTCCATTCTGTTAAAGGCACTTTAACGACCATATATTTCTTAAGACACCGTCAGAGAAAATTCAGGCTAGGTTCCTTTTTTTTCTAAATTCTGGAAAAGGATTTAAAAATTCTAAAATCTTCATGGCACACACACAAACACACACATACACGTTTATGCAAATGTCTGTTTAGGCAAGTTTCTGATCCATGTAAAGACTGGTAAGTCTTCCTTCTGTACTTGTGGGAGAACCTCCCATGTGATGTGCTACTTCCAGTCTGTTCCATTCTTGTGCCAGACTTCTATTCTTGTCCCCACTCCATTATTCAACTTTTTCTCGCTCCTTCCCTCTGTCAGTAATATATAAAGAAGTGTGATGAAATTTTATCCTTGGGTATGTAAATTTTTGTTCTATAAAATAACAGAAGACACATGAGATTTTCCTAGTTGGATTAATAGGTACAATGTGTTAGATATGGATCAGAACATAGTACAGGAAAGGTGATATTGTCCAAGTTTCAGGCCTTTCCCTCACTGTCATTTATTTCTGGCCCACTTTTGACAATTTCTCATCATATGATAAATTGGCCAAGCAGGGAGTCTGGAGTTACAATTTTTTTTAAAGATTTTAGTTATTTATTTGACAGAGAAAGAGAGAGAGAGAAAGAGAGAGCATGTGACTGCACACAGGAGCAGGGTAGGAGGATGGAGGGCAGAGGGAGAAGCAGACTCCACATCGAACAGGGAGCCTGATGCCCTGCTCAATGCCAGGACCCTGAGACTATGACCTGAGCAATGGCAGCCACTTAACTGACTAAGACACCCAGGTACCCCTGGAATTACAAATTCTTAAGGCAATATTTCATGGAACTCTTTTCAGAACAAAGTCTCTAAGTCAATCTTAGTTAGCATAAATGCAAATCTCATGGATGCAGGAAAACAGCAGGGCTGGATTCTTTCTAGTTTATTACAACAGCTTTAACATTACTTTTCTCCCTTTATCTTTCTTTGTCTCTCTCCATTGCTATAGAGTAATCCTCCTTAAGCTATTTTTTAAAACAAACAAACAAAAATAACTGAAGTCACACTTAAGACAATTATTTCAGGATTCTTGTCCATTGTTATCAGGGCAATTATTAGACAAATGATAGAGGGTAGGAAAACAGGTGACCTCACAAAAGGCCATAGTAAAATCAAATTAATTTTTCCACATCTGCACGCTCTTGGATCCAGGGGTAAATGATTAGTAATGGCACTGGAGAGTTATTATTTAATATGATATTATAGCTAATAAATAGTAAATTTGTGAGAATGATTGAGCTCAAATCCCAACTACACCACTTAAGGTACATCTTGGGCAAGACACTTATCCGCTTGCAATTTCTATTGATGCACCTGTAGAATGTTGATAATAAGATAGTCCTCTAAAGGTCGTTGTGAGAATTAAATTAGAAAATGGGGATGAACTGTTTAGCATGGAATATAATGGGCTAACCAAATTGTATCATAGTTATACATTTTATATAAGTTTTTAATCTTATTTATATATGGCCTGTATTTCATTACCCGAGAGGCATAATCTGCTACAAATGAAAGTTCTGAATTCATTTCTTGAAACGTTAGAAAATTAAGTTTTAGAAATATGTTATGAAACATCTTTTCAAAAAATTAAAACTGCTCCATCAAACTCACCTACTAATAGTGATAAAAGTATGAAACTGTCTCACCCCAAAGGGTAAGGCCAATGTGGAACAGGAACTCTGTTTCTGGCTCTCAACTGCATGACACTCAAAACTCAGTCTCAGTGGGCTTTGGTCACTTCTAGAAAAGTCTGAATAAGTTGGCCATTTTGTAAAGGACAATTATAAAGGAAATGTGTATACCATAAAGAGATGGGAAGAAATTATTTCTGACTACCAAAAGATACAAATAGTAAATACATCATCATCATCATCTTCATCAATAAGCATAAGAATGAACTTGCAGTCAGATGTACTTGGTTCAAATTCTACATCACTTCACACTCACTAGCTATGTGACCTTGGGCTACTTTACTTCTCAGTGTCTCATGCTATTCTTTCATTGAGTTTTTAATGATTAGCAATATTATAAATAGCAGACTGAGTAAGATTTTTGGCATGTGTTTCAATAAAGAATGCTAAAAATGGCTCTGTAATGAAAGGTTTTAGCCACTGGATTTCCATGAACTCCCTGATTCTCTACCACACACACAGAAGTCATCCCAAATAAACATACAGTGTAAGTAAAGACTGGCTTGCTATACAAACTTGACTTTTATAAAACTCCCCTAGCCCCCAGTTCTAACTAGGTTACTGTCTTCAAACTTTAGTCACATAAAAATTCTGGAGACTCGAGGGGAGGAGTCAAGATGGTGGAGAAGTAGCAGGCTGAGACTACTTCAGGTAGCAGGAGATCAGCTAGATAGCTTATCTAAAGATTGCAAAAACCTACAAATCCAACGGGAGATCGAAGAGAAGAAGAACAACAATTCTAGAAACAGAAAATCAACCATTTTCTGAAAGGTAGAACTGGCGGAGAAGTGAATCCAAAGCGACGGGAAGATAGACCACAGGGGGAGGGGCCGGCTCCTGGCAAGTGGTGGAGCAACGGAGCACAAAATCAGGACTTTTAAAAGTCTGTTCCACTGAGGGACATCGCTCCAGAGGCTTAACTGGGGTGAAGTCCACGTGGGGTCAGCGTGGCCTCAGGTCCCGCAGGGTCACAGAAGGATCAGGGGTGTCCGAGTGTCGCAGAGCTTACAGGTATTAGAACGGAGAAGCCGGCTACAGAGACAGAGCTGAGGAGTGAGCTCTAAGCTCGGGGTTACCTTGAACCAGTCACAGGCTCGGTCAGCTCGGAGTGCGGCTGGAGGCCAGGGTGATGGGAGTAATTGGGCGCTGTATTCTGAGGGCACACTGAGGAGTGGGGCCCCGGGCTCTCGGCTCCTCCGGGCCTGAGACTGGGAGGCTGCCATCTTCATTCCCATCCTCCGGAACTCTACGGAAAGTGATCAGGGAACAAAGCTCCCGAAAGTGAACCTGAGCGGATTACTCAGCCCGGCCCCTGGTAAGGGTGGTGCGACTCTGCCTGGGGCAAAGACACTTGAGAATCACTACAACAGGCCCCTCTCCCAGAAGATCAATGAGAAATCCAGCCAGGACCAAGTTCACCTACCAAGGAGTGCTGTTTCAATGCCAAGGAGAAGAGCGGAATTCGAGAGGAGGAGAAAGCAAAGCACGGAACTCATGGCTTTCTCCCCATGATTCTTTAGCCTTGCAGTTAATTTTTTTTTCTTTTTCAATTTTTTTTCTCTTCTTCTGCCAAATTTTTTTTAACTTTTACCCTTTTATTTAACGTTTTTTAACTAGTTTATCTAATATATATATTATTTTTCTTTTTTATATTTTTTCTTTATTCATTTTCTTTTTTCAATTGTTTCTTCTTTTTTTTTCTTTCGGAACCTCTTTTTATCCCCTTTCTCCCCTCCACGATTTGGGGTCTCTTCTGATTTGGTTAAAGTGCATTTTCTTGGGGTTGTTGCCACCCTTTTAGTATTTTACTTGAACCTTCATATACTCTTATCTGGACAAAATGACAAGGTGGAAAAATTCACCACAAAAAAAAGAACAAGAGGCAGTACCAAAGGCTAGGGACCTAATCAATACAGACATTGGTAATATGTCAGATCTAGAGTTCAGAATGACGATTCTCAAGGTTCTAGCCGGGCTCGAAAAAGGCATGGAAGATATTAGAGAAACCCTCTTGGGAGATATAAAAGCCCTTTCTGGAGAAATAAAAGAACTAAAATCGAACCAAGTTGAAATCAAAAAAGCTATTAATGAGGTGCAATAAAAAACGGAGGCTATCACTGCTAGGATAAATGAAGCAGAAGAAAGAATTAGCGATATAGAAGACCAAAAGACAGAGAATAAAGAAGCTGAGCAAAAGAGGGACAAACAGCTACTGGACCACAAGGGGAGAATTCGAGAAATAAGTGACACCATAAGACGAAACAACATTAGAATAATTGGGATTCCAGAAGAAGAAGAAAAAGAGAGGGGAGCGGAAGGTATATTGGAGGGAATTATTGGAGAGAATTTTCCCAATATGGCAAAGGGAACAAGCATCAAAATCCAGGAAGTTCAGAGAACCCCCCTCAAAATCAATAAGAATAGGTCCACACCCCGTCACCTAATAGTAAAATTTACAAGTCTTAGTGACAAAGAGAAAATCCTGAAAGCAGCCCGGGAAAAGACGTCTGTAACATACAATGGTAAAAATATTAGATTGGCAGCAGACTTATCCACAAAGACCTGGCAGGCCAGAAAGAGCTGGCATGATATATTCAGAGCACTAAATGAGAAAAACATGCAGCCAAGAATACTATATCCAGCTAGGCTATCATTGAAAATAGAAGGAGAGATTAAAAGCTTCCAGGACAAACAAAAAACTGAAAGAATTTGCAAACACCAAACCAGCTCTACAGGAAATATTGAAAGGGTCCTCTAAGCAAAGAGAGACCCTAAAAGTAGTAGATCAGAAAGGAACAGAGACAATATACAAAAACAGTCACCTTACAGGCAATACAATGGCACTAAATTCATATCTCTCAATAGTTACCCTGAATGTTAATGGCCTAATGCCCTAATGAAAAGACACAGGGTATCAGAATGGATAAAAAAACAAAACCTATCTATATGTTGCCTACAAGAAACTCATTTTAAACCCGAAGACACCTCCAGATTTAAAGTGAGGGGGTGGAAAAGAATTTACCATGCTAATGGACACCAGAAGAAAGCAGGAGTGGCAATCCTTATATCAAATCAATTAGATTTTAAGACAAAGACTATAATAAGAGATGAGGAAGGACACTATATCATACTCAAAGGATCTGTCCAACAAGAAGATCTAACAATTTTAAATATCTATGCCCCTAACGTGGGAGCAGCCAACTATATAAACCAATTAATAACAAAATCAAAGAAACATATCGACAATAATACAATAATATAGGGGACTTTAACACTCCCCTCATTGAAATGGACAGATCATCCAAGCAAAAGATCAACAAGGAAATAAAGGCCTTAAATGACACACTGGACCAGATGGACACACAGATATATTCAGAACATTTCATCCCAAAGCAACAGGATACACATTCTTCTCTAGTGCACATGGAACATTCTCCAGAATAGATCACATCCTCGGTCCTAAATCAGGTCTCAACTGGTATCAAAAGATTGGGATCATTCCCTGCATATTTTCAGACCACAATGCTCTGAAGCTAGAACTCAATCACAAGAGGAAATTTGGAAAGAACCCAAATACATGGAGACTACACAGCATCCTTCGAAAGAATGAATGGGTCAACCAGGAAATTAAAGAAGAATTGAAAAAATTCATGTAAACAAATGATAATGAAAACACAACAGTTCAAAATCTGTGAGACACAACAAAGGCAGTCCTGAGAGGAAAATATATAGTGACACAAGCCTTTCTCAAGAAACAAGAAAGGTCTCAGGTACACAACCTAACCCTACACCTAAAGGAGCTGGAGAAAGAACAAGAAAGAAACCCTAAACCCAGCAGAAGAAGAGAAATCATAAAGATCAGAGCAGAAATCAATGAAACAGGAACCAAAAAAACAATAGAACAAATCAACGAAACTAGGAGCTGGTTCTTTGAAAGAATTAATAAGATTGATAAACCCCTGGCAAGACTTATCAAAAAGAAAAGAGAAAGGAACCAAATAAATAAAATCATGAATGAAAGAGGAGAGATCACAACTAACACCAAAGAAATACAGACAATTATAAGAACATACTATGAGCAACTCTACGCCAACAAATTTGACAATCTGGAAGAAATGGATGCATTCCTAGAGACATATAAACTACCACAACTGAACCAGGAAGAAATGGAAAGCCTGAACAGACCCATAACTAGTAAGGAGATTGAAACAGTCATCCAAAATCTCCAAACAAACAAAAGCCCAGGGCCAGATGGCTTCCCAGGGGAATTCCACCAAACATTTAAAGAAGATCTAATTCCTATTCTCCTGAAACTGTTCCAAAAAATAGAAATGGAAGGAAAACTTCCAAATTCATTTTATGAGGCCAGCATCACCTTGATACCAAAAGCAGACAAGGATCCCATCAAAAAAGAGAATTACAGACCAATATCCTTGATGAACACAGATGCAAAAATTCTCACCAAAATACTGGCCAATAGGATTCAACAGTACATTGAAAGGATTATTCACCAAGACCGACCAAGTGGGATTTATTCCAGGGCTGCAAGGTTGGTTCAACATCCGCAAATCAATGTGATACAACACATTAATAAAAGAAAGAACAAGAACCATATGATACTCTCCATAGATGCTGAAAAAGCATTTGACAAAGTACAGCATCCCTTCCTGATCAAAACTCTTCAAAGTGTAGGGATAGAGGGCACATACCTCAATATTATCAAAGCCATCTATGAAAAACCCACCGCAAATATCATTCTCAATGGAGAAAAACTGAAAGCTTTTCCGCTAAGGTCAGGAACACGGCAGGGATGTCCGTTATCACCACTGCTATTCAACATAGTACTAGAAGTCCTAGCCTCAGCAATCAGACAACAAAAGGAAATTAAAGGCATCCAAATCGGCAAAGAAGAAGTCAAACTATCACTCTTTGCAGATGATATGATACTATATGTGGAAAACCCAAAAGACTCCACTCCAAAACTGCTAGAACTTGTACAGGAATTCAGTAAAGTGTCAGGATATAAAACCAATGCACAGAAATCAGTTGCATTTCTCTACACCAACAACAAGACAGAATAAAGAGAAATTAAGGAGTCAATCCCATTTACAATTGCACCCAAAACTGTAAGTTACCTAGGAATAAACCTAACCAAAGAGGCAAAGAATCTATACACAGAAAACTATAAAGTACTCATGAAAGAAATTGAGGAAGACACAAAGAAATGGAAAAATGTTCCATGCTCCTGGATTGGAAGAATAAATATTGTGAAAATGTCTATGCTACCTAAAGCAATCTACACATTTAATGCAATTCCTATCAAAGTACCATCCATTTTTTTCAAAGAAATGGAACAAATAATCCTAAAATTTATATGGAACCAGAAAAGACCTTGAATAGCCAGGGGAATATTGAAAAAGAAAGCCAAAGTTGGTGGCATCACAATTCCGGACTTCAAGCTCTATTACAAAGCTGTCATCATCAAGACAGCATGGTACTGGCACAAAACAGACACATAGATCAATGGAACAGAATAGAGAGCCCAGAAATAGACCCTCAACTCTATGGTCAACTAATCTTTGACAAAGTAGTAAAGAATGTCCAATGGAAAAAAGACAGCCTCTTCAATAAATGGTGTTGGGAAAATTGGACAGCCACATGCAGAAAAATGAAATTGGATCATTTCCTTACACCACACACGAAAATAGACTCAAAATGGATGAAGGACCTCAATGTGAGAAAGGAATCCATCCAAATCCTTGAGGAGAACACAGGCAGCAACCTCTTCGACCTCAGCCGCAGCAACATCTTTCTAGGAACATCACCAAAGGCAAGGGAAGCAAGGGCAAAAATAAACTATTGGGATTTCATCAAGATCAAAAGCTTTTGCACAACAAAGGAAACAGTTCACAAAACCAAAAAACAGGTGACAGAATGGGGGAAGATAATTGCAAATGACATATCAGATAAAGGGCTAGTGTCCAAAATCTATAAAGAACTTAGCAAACTCAACACCCAAAGAACAAATAATCCAATCAAGAAATGGGCAGAGGACATGAACAGACATTTCTGAAAAGAAGACATCCAGAGGGCCAACAGACACATGAAAAAGTACTCCATATCACTCGGCATCAGGGAAATACAAATCAAAACCACAATGAGATATCACCTCACACCAGTCAGAATGGCTAAAATTAACAAGTCAGGAAATGACAGATGTTAGCAAGGATGCGGAGAAAGGGGAACCCTCCTTCACTGTTGGTGGGAATGCAAGCTGGTGCAACCACTCTGGAAAACAACATGGAGGTTCCTCAAAATGTTGAAAATAGAACTACCCTATGACCCAGCAATTGCACTACTGGGTATTTACCCTAAAGATACAAACTTAGTGATCCGAAGGGGCACGTGCACCCGAATGTTTATAACAGCAATGTCTACAATAGCCAAACTATGGAAAGAACCTAGATGTCCATCAACAGATGAATGGATAAAGAAGAAGTGGTATATATACACAATGGAATAGTATGCAGCCATCAAAAGAAATGAAATCTTGCCATTTGCGACGACGTGGATGGAACTAGAGGGTATCATGCTTAGTGAAATAAGTCAATCAGAGAAATACAACTATCACATGATCTCCCTGATATGAGGATGAGGAGATGCAACATAGGGGGTTAAGGGGGTAGGAGAAGATTAAATGAAACAAGATGGGATTGGGAGGGAGACAAACCATAAGTGACTCTTAATCTCACAAAACAAACTGAGGGTTGATGGGGGGAGGGGGGTTTGGGGGAGTGGGGTTATGGACATTGGGGATGGTATGTGCTATGGTGAGTGCTGTGAAGTGTGTAAACCTGGCGATTCACAGACCTGTACCCCTGGGGTTAAAAATATATGTTTATAAAAAATAAAAAAATTTTAAAAAAATTAAAAAAAGAAAAAAATTCTAGAGACTCATTGTACATAAATAGTAATTACTAATGAAATTGATCTGATAATTAATGTATATTATGTATATTTATATTATGTATAAATAATATATATAATGTATAATATACATATAACATATATGTATAATATATTATGTGTATTATGTATTTATGTATATTATTCTACTATCATTACTTGATAAAGTGTTTCTCAAAGGAAGGACAATATTTCAATTGCATTTTTATTCTTTTTAAAATCTTTTTAAAATCAAATCTAATACCTGCCTGGAACATCATAGATGTTTAATAAATTAATAATAACTATTAACAATTCTGTTTGTTTTAGAGAGATAAGAGCATAAGTATTCTTGAGAGTAACAGACAATAAATATGTGATGGTAATTTATATGATAGTTCATCGATGAATAAAAAACATGCCTATATTTTAAAAACTAAAAAAATTAAAATCCACACCTGTTTTTAAAATGTAGCTGAATTATAAAGACACAAATGGAAAGCAACATCGTACTAATTTTGGTCATAGTATATTATGTTTTGAATTTCATGTACTATATTATCAGCTCCATGTGATAATGCTATTTGTGAATATTTAGTAGCACAACTGGATTAATCAGAATCAATTGTACTTTGACCTAAAATGATGTGTTGAAATTTTTAGAAGAGATAGAAAGAACAGCGGTTTGATAGCCACTAAAAGTGCTAACTGGAACTCTAATATTGTAAGCCAATACTGCCCCTACTTTAGCTTACTCTACTCCAGCAAAGTTATTAGCTTTCATATATTTAAGCTTCTTTAGGTTTATTAAGTGTTTACATAACTTCAACCACCCAGATGCAAAAACCTGAAGGGGCTAAATGTTAATTCCTGGTAGAAATCACTGAAATCCAAGACATGCAAAAATGTTTATAGAATGAACACAAATTAATGATTACTTAATAAAGACATTTGAATTTCTCATAATAGAAATGATCTCTACAGATAAAATATAATAAAATAAGGACTGGCATATCTGCTGAAAATTCTCTACTTCAATATCAGAAGTTCAAAGAGCATTAAGACCTTTGACCACAAGCAGATTCAAAACAATTAATGAATTTTCAAGCACACTGTATGGAATGAATACAAATCAACACTTCCTAGATCTTCATGTACTTTAACATAGTCCAGGGAACAATTTAGTGTATAAAATGTTTGGAAAACAGAAATACATAAATTTTAAGAAGAGCACAAGAAGATAGATAGGGACTATATCAAAATATTGGTGGTTCAAAATAAAACAACGATAGTAAATTATTATTTATCCCCAGAAAGATTCATGTGCTTATGTAATCAGTTTTCTTAAAAGAACAAAACTGGAATTTTATGATGGTCCTTTACGTGGTGGCAGGTTCTAGGAGGCCTATAAATCTGGTAGATGTGATTCAGTTTATGTAAAAAAACAAAAACAAGCATTAAATGAATATAATTATTTGGCTTTATTCCTATTTCTTAAACTTGTTTCAGAGTACAAGATGTACAATTTATTTGTACAGAGTAACTTGTAAATTGCCTTTGTGGTAATAGGAAAGAGTGATTTCACAGCCTTCTAGATGATAATATTGATTGTTCTAAGATGTTAGAATTAAATTAAAGTCAACTTAAATATCAGGCAACCTGTAAAACCATAAAAATCCATTATTTCTATATAAATGCAAGCAGAATCTTAATTTATAAAAACATATTTAGAATCTGTCATGTTCAGGGATTATGAATATGCTCCCTTTGTCTATGGACCCAAAGGACATACTGTTCTCTTTGTTGTGCAGTGGTGTTGACTTTCTTGCCCTAAGTCAGCTCCATGTCCAACACTGGTTCCTTGGGGACCAGTGGGTAAATCATTTGCAACAGCTGGCAGGGTTAGAGGGCAGCTATGCGCAAGAAGGCATCACCTAAAAACCAAAAAGTGCCTGGAACTGCCAAAGTTTGAGTTGGTTGCCAAGCAGCAACCCTGGATCTAGAAGCTATTAGAAATGTAGAAGGGTTCTCCCCATGGCTATTCTAAATATGCGAATTAGCAAATCTTCTCTTAGAGGTAAATCGCCACATAAGAATAAATGTTTTAATAAGACATGTTGCTATATAATATCTCTGGGAAAAAAAATTGTCCTAAGTGGCATAACATTATTATTACTGACTTAGTTGTTTTAGTGAGAAGTTTATATTTCAAGTGTGTAAAAATGTGTGATAAAAATAAAGGCAGCAAGGGCTCCTAGGTGGCTCTGCCTTCAGCTCAGGTCATGATCCCGGGGTGCTGGGATCGAGTCCTGTATTGGTCTCCCTGCTCAGCAGGAAGCCTGCTTCTCCCTCTGCCCCTCATCCTACTCATGCTCTCTCTCTCAAAGAAATAAATAAAATCTTTAAAAAAATACGTAGTGGCACCAAAGAAGAAAACATAAAGTTTGGTAAGATAAACAATGAGAATTTAAGTGATAATAGATAATGCATTTTCCATTCAATAAGTGCTTTAGAAAATTAATTTAAAAATAAATCCTCCATGTTTTCACAGTCTATGATTGTGAGGCAGTATAGAACAACATGTAAGGGCACAGAATCTCAATCAGAAATCCCAAAGCTGGAGTCCTGATTCCATCACTTGCTGTCTAGCTGTGCAATCTTTGAAACTTATTTACCTTCTCTGTGCCTGTTTCTGAAATTGTAAAATAAAAATAATATTGATACTTATCATTAAGTATCTTTATTATAAGAATTAGATGAGATAATTTATGTAAATATCCTAGCCTATATCCAGTTAATACCATTTTTATTTTTATTAAATTATCATGATTAGAGTGACATCATTTTACTTTTTATGGCTTTCAATGATCTCTAATGTGAAATTAAAACAAAAGATAAGAAATATGAACAATCATGTGTCCTTAGGTTTTAAGATATCACTGCATTTTATTCCATAAAATTATACACTTTATCAAATCAGTATTTTAAAAGTAACGCTATATGGAGAAATATATTAGCATAAGCAATCAGAATATTATTAAAAACCAGATCTAAGAGGTACCTTTTGAACTTTCAATTTTTACAGATGAAATAGATATGAATGAATGAAGTGATTCACTCAGGGTTCTCATTAACTTGTGACAATGCAGTTTCTGCCATAAGTTCAGCATTTATTCAGCTGAATTTATTCAATATTCATTATTTCATTCAGTTATTCATTTGATCAGCAGATCCTTATTGACATTAATAATATTGATGACACCTGGCTCTATCTCTCTGCTGCTTGTTGACAATGTAGGGAATAAAATGCAAACTTAAAGGACATAAAAATAATCGAAATTTGTAATACATATAAATTTCATTGATATTAAAGAATGTTAAATTAGTGATCAGGGGGGTTATCAACCTAAACTTCATAGAGGTAGCAGATGATGGTAAGAGTTTAAAGGCAAGAAGGCCTGCACACCATATAAGCTTCATATAGAAAATAGAGTGTACCAAGTAAAATAATATCTATGTTTCAACTAGTTATAACCATCTTGCTACTTTGCAACAGTAAAGGCTCTATTTTTTGACCTTGGCATACGACTTCCCTTTACATGAAACTCCACTGGGTGAGCCATGGGGAACACAATATGGTCATTACCCCTGTCATGTAGACTGTCTACGTGCATAAAGCTGTAGAGCAGAACCCATATATGTTCATGAACTTAGTTCACAAGCATTTGTCACAACCCCATCCTCCCCCCAAATTAGTACACTGCTTTTTATTTCAGGTACAGACAATTAAAAAACTGTTATAAAGTATTTGCCCCCACATCAGCCCAAGGAAGCTGAGTATCAACACAACGAAAAGCCAGCCTCGTTACACCGGTCATTAGAAACAGTGTGCCCTTTTAGTAATCTCAATACTTTTGTAACTGTTCTGTTTTCTTTCTTCCACATCCAAAGAGTACAACCTGTGACTGCTAATTGTGGTTCAATGAGTTCTTGCATCACATGTCAATAAAAGTAAGTATTTTTTTTATTGCATCTCCCTGTCTGAATGTTACTCCCATCTCCATTAATCATTTTAAGTCTTTGTCGTTAATTCTTCTTTTTCAGACTTCTTTGGGGGTCCCAGGAATTACCTCTTAACTTCTTTCTTTTCTCTATCTATACTTCCTTATTGGATGAGTTCTTCTAGTTCTGTGGGTTTAAGGATAACCAATACGATGAAGGTTTCTGAATTCATAATTCCTTGTCTGATCTCTCTTCTGAATCTCAGAAGATTCACCTGTCCAACTTCCTTCTCACCATATCCAACCGACTACTTAGTATCTCTATATAGATATATAATAGACAACTCAAATTTACTTTTCTAAAGGTAAGTCATCCCTGGAATAGTGAGGGATAAGAGCAACTCAGCCTGGGGCCTGCCCTAGCTAACTGCATTGGAAAGAAGATATCACTGTCCCAATATTTCATAGAGCCCTGGGCATTTGAGTAAAAGAATGCATTTTAAAACAGAGTTTTAATTATGTCCAGAAAAAAGAGTAAGGTATATGTCCCTGTGGCCCAGCACACCATTCCATATACACCAGCCATCTTCCTCACTGCAAGTAGAATTAGTCATTAAAAAGTATACCAGGCTACTCAGCAATAAGAATCCTGTGAGCATTCCTCACTGCAAGTCTTTGATTCAATATTGATAATAAGAAAACAACCAACTCAAAAATGTGCGAGGATTTGAACACTCTTCACCAAAGAAGACATACAGATGATAAAGAAGCAGACAAAAGATGTTCAACATTTCTAGCCCATTATTAGGAAAATGAAAATTAAAACAACAGTGATATACCACTACACACTAAGTAGAGTGGCTAAAATTTAAAAACAAAACACAAAATAATGGACCGTTACAAGTGTTAGCAGAATATGGGCAGTTGGAAGCCCTCATGAACTGTTGTGGGGAATGTATAAAGGTTCAACCACTTTGGAAAATGACGTGGTTTCTTGAAAAGTTTGATATACATCTAACATATGTCTCAGTCATTCTGCTCTTAGATATTTTATCCAAGAGAAACGAAAGCATATACATACTTGTACACAAATTTCCAAAGAAGCTTTATTTATAATAGCAAAACCCCTGGAGATAATCTAAATGTTCATTAACAGGTGAAAAAATAAGCAAGTGAAGAAGTAAACTAAGAGCTACAGAATTTTTATGCAATTGGATATTACTCAGCAATACAAAGTATGGTACTACTGATGCATAAAACAATGGGGATGACCCTTAAAATAATCAAGCTTAGTAAAGAAGCTGAACCAGAAAAGAGTATACACATTTTATATTATTCCAATTCTAGAATGGAATGTCCAAATCTAGAACAGTCAGACCAATCTAGAGTGATAGAAAGCAGATCAGTACTCGGCTGGACCTGAGGGCGGTGGGCGGAGGCCAGATGGAGGAATTACATAGGGATACAAGGAAATCTTTTAGGGAAAGGTTATGTTAATTATATTAATTGCAGTAATGGTTTTAATATGTTTATACATATATCAGAATTTACCAAATTGTATATTTTAAACATTTGTAATTTACAGTTTGTCAATTATACCTCAATACATTTGTAAAATTATATTAAATCAGATCCTATCACTCTTCTGCTCAAAGCCTTCTATTGCCCTCCCAGAATTTTTAGAATAAAATTTAAAGTACCTGAAATGAGATAAAAATTTCTACATAATCTGGCCCCTGGCGAGGGTTTCACCTGCTTTTTTACAGTCATTCTTTCCACTGTTAAGTCTATCTTGCTTCCATAATGGTCCTGAATATGGCAAATATGATTCCCATCAGGCCCATCTGCTATTTCCAACTGCACACACCTCCCTTATTCACACGAATACTCAAAATTTTGCTTCCTTACTTTTTAAAATTCTCTAATCAAAGGCCACCTCCTCAGAGAAGCCTTCCCTGACCACACTATTTATAACAGCCCCCACACACTGATCATTTTTCATTCTTGATCCCATTATCCCAACCCATTTATCTCCCTGGATACTATAACTACCTGGTATTATATGAATTTGCTTAATTTATTTATTGTCCATTTTCCCCATTAGAATGTGACAGCTATGGCAAAGGAGAACCCAATGTTTTGCTCAGTAGTATAGCTCCATCACCTGCAATAGGGTCTAACATATTCTGCACCCAATAAAGAAACACTGAACAATGAAAGAGAGAATGTTAAACCCTTCTCTGTACACTATTACACTGAAATAGCCTTCCTCCCTTATTTAAAAATTTTCCTTCATTTTTAAAAATTCTTGTGATATGCTGCAGTTGTGTAAGTACTAAGACTGGAGTCTTAGAAAAACTGTAGATACTGCTCCCCACCTAGCTTTCCCCAGAGTGCAAAGGATCATGCTGAAATGAGTAGTGATGCCTAAAATACATACAATGTTATGATCCCTAAAAGATATATAGTTAAAAAAAAAGGATATTTTAAAGAACCTAAGAGTTAGAAAAAAATCAATAGTAAATGACACTGAATTATATCACATTGAAGAAACATAATACAAAATGCCAAAGTACTCAACTAGAAGGATTTTATTCTACTATAGTCAACAAATAGTTTTTGTACATGTAGGAACAAGAAATTGTTTTCCATTACAAATAAAGCCTTACATAAAATATCATTTACTTTGTTCATACCTTTTTAACCCCCCCCCTTTTTTTTAAGTTTTCCCTCTTAGTACACAAAAGTAAAAGGCCTGATAAATTTAAGATGTACCTAACACATTTAGTTGCATAGGACATATTAAATATATATATATCATATATATATTAAATATATAAATATATATATTAAATATATGTGTATATATATACACACACACATATATGTATATGTATATTTATATACATATATATAAAATGGATGTGAAAGTAGAGAAACGAGTCTAGGTCTGTCTAAACTGCTTTAAACCATATCCCTGTAGCTCAGGCTCAAAGGCAGAGCCATTTGTGTGCATGGAGAAGAGAGCATTCATTTGTTAGTCTCCAAAAGTAGAGTCCTGGTGTCTAAGTGTCCTTTAACTAGATGACTCCTGTGGTTATGCCCATTCTTTTGAGTCCTTTCCCAGCGCTCTCAGCTTTCAATTGCCACTGAAAGCAGTTTAGGCTTCTTGGTGTGTTGGGTGTGCACATGTTGAAGAAGACATAGTAGGGTTGTATGCTTATCTGAACTCAGCAAGCTGCCCTGTAGAACTGGTGTTAACAAAGTGGTTCAGTTCTGACTTGTGTTGCTTCAGAAAAGGCTGGAGGAGACCTGCGTCGGCTTCCATATTGGCTTTAATTGGTAGACCCAATAGAAAAATGCCAAAGATGTATGCTAATCCTATTGCCGACCCCTGAAGCAAATGTGAGTCTTCCTCAGCTTCTCAGGTAGAAGCTTCCACCAGAGAACCAAAACCTTCTTTGGGCCCAGTTAAAGTACTTGACAGAACAAAGCTTGGTTCTGTTTCACTCATGCCTTGGTTAGATCCCAAAATATATTTAGCATCAGAGAGCTTTTGCATATTTTTGTAAGGATATTTTCATCATCTGTTATTGCCTCTTAGATAATACGACACATGAGAGTTTTTTTGTAACAAAATTTTTATGTAACAAAAACTGCTTCAAATTGAGAAGTAATGTATTATCAGCCACCTGGTACTTTCATACTAGATACCAAAACATGCCCCAAATGTCTTTATGTACCTAATAAGGGGCTATTTTTCTTATTGAAAATGGTGTTTAAAGAGTGCTTTATGTCAGGTGATTAACACTCTCCCAACCTGTGGTTCTCACAAATGCAAAGCAGAACAGAATTTCATTCTTTTGTTCGGGATTTAGCTTGAGAAAAATATTTCCCTGCCATAAAGACAAAAACCACAGCTGGATGGATGGGGAAAAAAAAAAAAAAAAGCACTCATGAAATTTTAAAACCTGAAGTGTATTTTAAATTACAAATTACTTCAGACATCATAAATATTCTTAATTCTCAGGCCCGTTAACTAATCTCTACCTCCTTTCCTAGCCCATTTCTAATGGGAAGTGTCAGTTGCTAAATGTGGAGGAAAAAAAAAAAAGAATTCTTTAAGTCCATGGCTGAAATTTCAGAAGACTTGTTTCTTTTTCTTAAACTTGTTTCAGGTTTTTAATATTTGCTTTATGGAAGAAAATATCTGTCTGTTATGTAAATCCAACACTCGATACTCTATTCTACATAGAATTTAATAGCATTTTGATTTTTTCATTTCTTTCCTCTTGAAATGTTTACATGTTAAATATTTGTTCATATCTCAACTACCTTAAACCCCTTACAGCACACTGAATGGTGAACAGAGTTCATCCACTTGCTCTGTGTGACACATCACAGAGACGCCTTGTTGAGTCACCACTGCTGAATATGAGAACTACTAGAGAAATGGACACCACTGACCAGTTCACTGGACAAGCAATTATTCACACATTATGGTGGCTGATGACTATATATAAAAGATTCAGTATGATGAAAAGGACCTACTCCTGAATTTCCACCAGGCAGAATGGCAATACTGTACAGTGTGATAAGAGTGATAGAACGGTCATTTCAAAAAGCACCACATGCTTAATAAAAACACTAAACTAAAAATCCATGAACTAAAAAATCTGCCCCTCCTTTTAAAAGCCTTGAAGAACACTATTCAGTACTTAACAACTAAAATAGTATAAGAGATAATCATGTACAATTTCCTACGACGGCATTCAGAATAAATTCTGAGGAGGAAATAGTTTTCTCTTAGAATAAGTATTGTGTTATACATAATCATTTAATCTTTTTTTATGTGCTAATTTTTAGAAATAATTTTTACTTCACACTTTCATGTTAAGATTAAAGTACATTTTCTTTAAAATATGGCAACAATCATTATTTCAGGACTTCACAAAGTCTTGTGGTAAAAAGCTTATTGTTCTCATTATGCATCTTAGGGTGGAATCTAATTCCCTTTGATGTGCCATTCTGCACATAGGTCAGTCACAATATCTGAATAATGGCAAAAGATACAATAAATTGTGATTCTTCTTCTCCTCCTCCTGCTCCTCCTCCTCCTCCTACCCCTCCCCCTCCCCCTCCTCCTCCTCCTTCTTCTTTTTCTTCTTTCTTCTTCTTCTTTCTTCTTCTTCTTTTGGTTGCAGTTACATTTTGCCATTTATTTACCATTATGTAAATTAACTGATCATTACAGGCATGCTTCATGATTGAACTAGCCTTGATTCACAGTTAAAATGAGAGACTTGTTGCTCATTATATACCAGCTGAGTAAGCTTAACTGCTGTAGCCTTTGATCAAGACAGATGGCATTGTAGAAACTAACCACCTGTGTCCACCCCTGCCTGCTGCCACCAGGTAACTATGCTCTCACCCTACTTCCTTCAGTGCAGAGTACATTATATGGTTTTGTCCCAGTACAGGTCCTGTTTCACTGATTGTGGATCAGAGACAAGGATGGTTTATTACTCAGAGCACCTGCAGTAGTCAGAGTATGGGCATCTGTGCTGGTTCTCCATGGCCCAGTTCACACTGGGTAATAGCGTGGGAGCTAGCTGATGTACTTATACTGAGTGGACTGGTCACTGGAGAGAAATCCTGAGCTATGGGAACCCAAATCAATTGTAATGTACACCTGCTTTATGCTGTAGAGGGAGACACTACCTTTCTCTTCCAAAGCTCTTCATTATATAAACCTCTATGGAAGATGTTAAAGAGCACAGTGCCTCTGCAAGCAAGATAGGCAGAAATGCAAGAGATTCATACAGAATTGTATTCCAACATTAATTCCACCTGATGTAATGCATGCAGTTGTCCTCCCTGAGCATGTAAATAGTGGAAGGAAGAAAGTCTAAAGCAGGTGGTTCATAAAGAGCTATGCATCTTGCTAGACAAGAGTTACCAAAGGACACAGCGGCAATCAGAGAAAAAGATTTCCATGTCACCTACTGTAAAGACAAGCCTTCTAACAAATAACATTTGTCAATGTAGACAGTTCCTGTCTTCCTCGTAGACCCTTCAGATTGTCCTTTTGTGAACTATCTTCTCTTTGGTTCTTTCTGTCCATGGTGTTCTTTTATCAACTACTCTACATAACGGAGGGTATGGTGTAGAACACACTGCCTAGGACTCAGAACACTGGATTCTAAACTCAATTCTTCAATATACTAGTTATGTGATCTTGAGTAAGTCATCCAAAATCACTCAGTCATCATTTTCTTCTCTGTGAAATGAGAAGGTCAAATTTCCAACACTGTTCTGTTCCCCAATTACTTTTTACTTGTGGTTCCATGGTTTAATTCCTCAGGTTTGTTATTGATGTGTGTCTGCATGTATGCATGAGGGAGTAGAGAATAAAAAAGAAGGAGAGGGGAGACTGGCAGGTTAATTTGCCTTTAATGTTGTCCTTAATTTGACCCCTAAGGAAAACCTAAATCCCCATTTATTTATTGAGTACTCATTACACAATATATTGTAAAAAATTGTCAAGTAGAAAATTTCCAAGAAAAGGTCTATTCTGGCCAGTCATGAGCATACTACATATATTAGCTTGATCATGCTATTTAGTCTTCAAAATAACCCTGGCAGATTGGTATACTTCCTGTCACCTCTACGGTACAGAGAGGATTTGTACTGAAGGCAGACATGGGTTCAGATCTTGATTCTGCTGCTTGGTAACACAATGATCTTAGATAAGTTCCTTTTTTTAAATCTTTGTTTTCTCATTTAAAGAAGCTGAATAATAATTTATATTATGAAGGTATTCTGAGAATTACAGAAGGTTTAATGGAAACTAGTACATACTTGATATAAATAAATGTAAACATTTTTTACCTCCCTTTAAAAAAATTAGGAAACTTAATATGAGAGTGTTTAAGTGACTTGCCCATGATCACACAGCTGACAATTTGTGTCAGTTTCCCTCCAAAGTCACAGATGTTTCCTGATAGACGTGTGTCTCACAGGAAGGCTGGGATGAAGAGTGTGGTAAATGCATGCTTTCTTTCTTTTTTTTTTAAATTTTTTTATTTTTTATAAACATATAATATATTTTTATCCCCAGGGGTACAGGTCTGTGAATCATCAGGCTTACACACTTCACAGCACTCACCATAGCACATACCCTTCCCAATGTCCATAACCCCACCCCCCTTCTCCCAACCCCCCTCCCCCCCCAGCAACCCTCAGTTTGTTTTGTGAGATTAAGAGTCATATATGGTTTGTCTCCCTCCCTCATCTTGTTTCATTTATTCTTCTCCTACCCCCTTAGCCCCCCCACGTTGCATCTCCACTTCCTCATATCAGGGAGATCATATGATAGTTGTCTTTCTCCGATTGATTTATTTCACTAAGCATGATACCCTCTAGTTTCATCCACGTCATCGCAAATGGCAAGATTTCATTTCTTTTGATGGCTGTATAGTATTCCATTGTGTATATATACCATTTCTTCTTTATCCACTCATCTGTTGATGGACATCTAGGTTCTTTCCATAGTTTGGCTATTGTAGACATTGCTGTTATAAACATTCGGGTGCACATGCCCCTTCGGATCACTACGTTTGTATCTTTAGGGTAAATACCCAGTAGTGCAATTGCTGGGTCATAGGGTAGTTCGATTTTCAACATTTTGAGGAACCTCCATGCTGTTTTCCAGAGTGGTTGCACCAGCTTGCATTCCCACCAACAGTGTAGGAGGGTTCCCCTTTCTCCGCATCCTCGCCAGCATCTGTCATTTCCTGACTTGTTAATTTTAGCCATTCTGACTGGTGTGAGGTGATATCTCATTGTGGTTTTGATTTGTATTTCCCTGATGCCGAGTGACATGGAGCACTTTTCATGTGTCTGTTGGCCATCTGGATCTTCTTGGCAGAAATGTCTGTTCATGTCTTCTGCCCATTTCTTGATTAGGTTATTTGTTCTTTGGGTGTTGAGTTTGCTAAATTCTTTATAGATTTTGGACACTAGCCCTTTATCTGATATGTCGTTTGCAAATATCTTCTCCTATTCTGTCAGTTGTCTTTTGGTTTTGTTAACTGTTTCCTTTGCTTTAAGCATCCCTCATCTCTCAAGCCAAACACCTCAGGGAACACAAGGCAATGTGCACTGTATTAGAATATTATTTCTATTTATATTAAATTTTTAAAAATGTTTTCTTATGGTAAATTTATATTACATAAAATTTATCATTCTAACAATTTACAAGAGTACAATTCAGTGGCACTTTCATAATTTTGTATATTTATTTTCTATTTCATCCTTTCAATTTTCTATTTTTGTATATACTTATAATGTACATAATAAGTTAATATGGCAGTATAAGCATTTTAAATTATTTGTCAAAATATAGGCACACTGAGGATGTGCTTACAAATCTTTTATGACGGGTGCATGACTGAAAATCATGATCCTCTACCAAGTCCACCAATTGAGCTGAGTTCTGTGACTGCACTCTATCTCCTCATATTCCTCTTCCTTGGGCTTTCCATGAGTACTGTGAGTTAAACAAACATGACAGTCAATTAACAGTCCTAAGAGGGATTAACCTTCTGTAACTGAAGGATTAGGAGCTGTCACATTACAAGGGAAGGGCTGAGACAAAGAAAATAAGTGCTGCAATTTCAAGTACAGGTTAGCTGCCCCAATCCTTACCTTCCATGGAAACTATTCTAGTTCTTTCCAATGGGGAAAGAAGGGAAATCATTGAGCTATAGAAAGGAGAATCTGTGCACTAATTACAGGCCCTTCTGCTTATAGGAGTTGTATGGTTTAGTAAACCGTTCACTTACATTATCCCATTCAATCTTGAAAAAAATTTATTTATTTATTTATTTTTAATTTTTTAAAGATTTATTTTAGGGAGAGAGAGAGAGAGAGAGAGTCCATGAGCAAGGGTAGTGGCAGAGGGAGAGAGAGAAGGGAAGCAGACTCCCTTTTGAGCAGGGATCCTGACCCAGAGCTCGATCTCATGCCCCTGAGGCCATGACCTGAGCTGAAGCTAAGATTCAGATGCTTAACCAACTGAGCCACCCAGATGCCCCTCAAAAATTTCTATTTTAAAAATGAGTTCATTGAAGTCAAGAAGGATAAATAATTTGCTAATCTCTATACAGTAAATGAGGGCTAGAGGAAGGACTGAAATTGCAGTGTTACACTGTTTTTCTGCCTGCAAGCTAGTTATCTCCCCTCTACACAACAGCTGCATCTAAGGGAAGATGCTTGACAGACTCATGGGGGACAAGGTGGTCAGAGCCTGATCTTCCCTGTGGCAAGAAGGCAAGTATTGTAATGATTCTTAAATTTCATTCAGAATCAGAATCAACTGGAGATGTTCATTAAAAATACAAATTTCCAGGACTGTAATGCTAAAGATTTTGAATCCATAGATCTAAGGTGGTAGCTAGAAAATCTGTATTTCAAAACATGCCCCAAGTGCTTTTGTTAGGAGGCAGCTGTGGGCTGGCTTTTAGATAAAGAGTACATGGATGAGACAAAGTGCTATTTTAAAGCTGGCAATAGTTTCTATTACATATTGGCTGGAATTAGACCCTTCAAATGATTGAAACTAGAAATTTGGCATTTGAAGAATCAAAATATTTTCTGAATTTTAATGTGGAAATTGATGAGCTTTTTAAACAAAACTAAGACAAAAAAGTATATACTCATTGTAAATGAATAATCTTTGGATTAATAGAAATTTGCATCTTTTATATTTTTTGTTATTCTGTTAAATCATATAAATTAAATATGTCTGTAGTTCAGAATGAGTCCTCAAATAGTTAGTATTATGTTTTGTCTAAATATAGTTCCTTACCTGGACTCCAATGACCCAATTTTTTAGGTTCAATACTTTAGACTTTAAGGCATGTGTTGTTTCTTCTAATGACTAATGACTATCTTTTTGACCTTTAGAGAAAATCAGACCACTCCATAGATACAGGAATGAGGTCTGGGTTGGGAGTGGGGTTTCCTCTGATGGAAAGAGATGCCATTTCCAACCATTGGGCTGGAGCAGGAAGGGCTGGGCCTTGTTCTGGGGTTGAGAAGAACCCTCTTCACAGATAGTGTTAAAGAGAGAGTTGGGTTTTGGATCCTGAGAAGAGAGAACAGTGTCAAAGACAATTCTAATTAATGGGACAGAAATTGCCCATAAAACATGGTAGTAGGCTAGGAGCAATGGAGAGAGATGGCCTCACCTCTGGGAACATTTTTGGCTAATGGGCTCTAGGAAAAATAGATAATCTTCAGTTTAAAGTTATGTATTTTTTTCTTCCTTGATAACATCAACTGCCAAGCTCTGAGTAATAAATATGATAGCCTTACATTTTCTTTGCTTTGCAGAAATAGTAGAAGGATACATTTCTTCCTTTGTGTGGAAGCAGACTGACGAGAACTTCAGTCTGATCCTGAGCCAGCAAGTGTCTTTCTAGTCACCATGCTCCACTACCTCATTCATTACCCTACTGACATTTCCAGTAACATCTTTGGGACTGTTAATGTAGGCATTAGCTCCATGGGGATCCCTTATGAGAAATTCTCATTTACTCCATTATCCTGGAGAGCAATTGCACTGTACTGAGAGAAACAGATGGGAATAGTTTGGATTGGATAGCTCAGCTAGTAAAAATTCAGGACTAATAAAGTCAAGGTCAGAAGATTGTTCTCTATGGTAATCAGGGAGCAATTAACTTAGAAAGAGAAATAATTTTCCAAAAGCAGTGATTAAAGCTACATCCTAGCCAATGACCGCTGTCATCATGAAGCCCAGGTGAGAGAATAAGGATGCTTAATCTGTCCATCAACGGACTCATTAGTCCAAAATGACATACTAATGCCTGTGGGTGCCTCTGACAAGTCTAGACAGGAAAGAACAATTAAAGGTAAGAAAAGGAAAATGAGAAATAATAGAAGAGGATTCAAGGATTACGTGTGTTTCTGAGAGTGCAAAACTATAATTTACAAGACGAGTAGGATGGCGACCACCTGCATACATTTTATACCTGCAGGGAGAATACTTTAGGAATTCTGCAATGCTAATACTTTATTATGATGACCTGTTTTTACTCAAAATGGAGCAGAGAAACCAAAAATTATATCCAGGTGATGGTTTGTTGGTAGTGACAACTTCACTTATAGGCCAGCTGGCATGGTTATAGGTTCAGCTCCAGTAAAAAGGAATTTCTGAAGGACATGGACTCTGGAGCAGTATTCAGAAGAGATAATTTAAATATATGAACTAAAAATAAAATTCTCTCTGTGTGCATGTGTATAGTTAATACATGTTTTGAATGAAGAACTAAAGTGAAAGAAAATTATTTTATGTTTAGATTATTAGTGCAGAGCCAGAGGGACTGAATCAACTACTTGACCTGTATGAGACAATGTGAGCTATTTCTGGAAGATAAATCAGAAGGGTAAGACCCTTTCTGCACTTAAAAATGGCTTATTTACATATCTCTAGTTCATCTATTTTTAGTAGTACTTCCTTTGAGAAGATTTCAATGGGAAGACCAGGGTGCTATGGGTGATAAATACTATTTTCATTTAGTTTTGTCCCGTTGATCTTTTTCTTTTACAAAACCATTTGCACTCATGACACACACATACTTGGGCAGTTAAACATATATGACTTAAGCAGACATTACATCAAAATTATTCTGGTGCTTTAACCCAAAGAGGAAAGGTATACTGTAGGAAATAAACATCCTGTTATGTTTACCTATTGCTATTTTAAGTGTAGTTTCAGAGCATGTTTATGCAGAGCTTATCTTCTCTTAATTGCAGAAAAATAAAGCAATATCCTTTAAACAATAAGTTTGACTCATTCTAGAAGGACTATTGAGCGGAGAGAACAGAGGTGGAGGACAATCTTGAATCCAGAAGGAAACAAATAGACTCTGGAAGGCTGTCTAATACTGTGAATTCAGCAGAGATTCAAAACAAAGATTATGAAATTATCTGATGTGGCTTCCAAGTAACCAGAAGTGTTTCAGTGCTTTTACTTATTTCTCTGGCTCTCACATGCTAGCCACAGAGAACAGATGAGAAGACACTTGTTGATCAAAATTTCCAACCATCTACAGACTCTTTTAAGACTAAGCCGAATGAACAGGGCCAGGCAAATAAAATGGGGTTTAAGAGAAATGTGATACTGAGGCTCTTATCACTGTGGTTGATTATGGTAATGTTAATGTATAAAGAAAGTGGATACAGATTATCACACCTAATTTGCTTCTCTGTTTAAATAGATTTCATTACAATAACAACAGAAAGATGACACACCGTCTTTCATATAGTAATGCTAAACAATTTGCTGAAACCGGTAATCTCTCTTAGACTTTGAAAAAGTATAGCAAAGTAAGTACCCAGAGGCTGGTGCTGAAATACACAGTCTGTATCACAACTAGACTCCCAATTGTGTAACAACACAACTGAGCTTTGGTTGAGTCTGTGCAATAGGTCACCTTAGTTGTAGTGACAAGTATATCAAATAGAAATGTTCCACAAAATATCAATTTAGCTTTAGAAACTGACTCCTATTTTCAAACAAAATTCTATTCTATGAGCAGGTGTTGGAGCAGTTTTCAAAGTGGCTGTACTTAACTCATTCTCAAGGAGAACTGACTGACTCATTATTATGGCATTTTCGTTTTGGTAGTTGTTAGGAAAAGAAGATGCCAAAAATCTATTGGGTAAACTCTTCATGGCATCTTCTCTGTATTATTATAACAAAGTCTTTTTTTCCTAGAGAACAATAGGAAATAGACTGCATCTTACTTTGTTCAGGGTGATGCTTCTCATATTTCAGGTGCAGAGTTATCATGACACTTCATATACCCCACGAATGACATGGAAAGAAACATACCACTTTTTTTTTTTTAAAGATTTTATTTATTTATTTGACAGAGAGATCACAAGCAGGCAGAGAGGCAGGCAGAGAGGCAGGCAGAGAGAGAGGAGGAAGCAGGCTCCCCGCTGAGCAGAGAGCCCGACGCGGGGCTCGATCCTAGGACTCTGAGATCATGACCTGAGCCCAAGGCAGCGGCTTAACCCACTGAGCCACCCAGGCGCCCCAGAAACATACCACTTTGTTGGCAAATGTGTGAGAGGCCAAATGAGTAAGATATAAAAGTGCCTAGAATAATAGCTGACAAATGAGAAAGTAATATTCATAGAACATTTCCTCCCTTGATTGTTCATTGCTTATATTACAATTGAAAGCCAAGTAACAAATTGGTCCATTATACTTTTTTGCTCTAAAGTAAGAAATAATTATCCTTTTATGTATGTGTATATATACTGCCACATTTCACTAAGGATTATGACAACTTATCAAAATATATGAAAAACAATAAAATTAAAATAAAATTGAACTGGAAAATATGTTTATAGACTAAGTAAAACTAGAGACAAAGAGAACATAATAAATTATGAAAAACAGAATTATGTTCCTATACTTTTTTCCCTCACTAAGTATAGCAGAAAATTAGGTTCTGACCTTCCAAGTGACCAAAGCAAAAAGAAAAATAAAACCAGTTCCAAATTTTGAATACCAATTAAAAAATATATAGCAATTTTATTTATTTTTTTTTATTTTTTTTTAAAGATTTTTTATTTATTTATTTGACAGAGAGAGATCACAAGCAGGCAGAGAGGCAGGCAGAGAGAGAGGAGGAAGCAGGCTCCCTGCCGAGCAGAGAGCCCGACGCGGAGCTCGATCCCAGGACCCTGAGATCATGACCTGAGCCGAAGGCAGCGGCTTAACCCACTGAGCCACCCAGGCGCCCCAAAAAAATATATAGCAATTTTAGAATCTCAGACATGACACTATTTTTTGGTAATACTGAGGTTCAAAAAATGTTGCATGGCTTATTTTTCAAGGGACATAGTAATGTTGTGGGTAATGTGCTCATTCACATGCAAAAACACAGTGGGGAGTGGGATTCTGGGAAGATGCCAAGAATCTCTCTTCCACCTACACAACAATTACACTGGCAGAATCTGTCTGACAACTATTTTGGAATTCTAGAGTCTATTGAAGGCTTACAATTTCCAGGGAAAGGCTTGAAAGGTAAATTTTGGTCAATTTCAACTCTCATTGCAGTAGCAGCAAGGCAGCCCCCACGTCCAGGTATGTGGCAGTTGGCTATGGACGTATTCTGGGAACAGTCTGTAGGAGCCAGGATAAGCAAAAAGAACCCTGTCCTCCTAATACTCTCAACACAGTAAAAAGGCAACTCAGAACGGGAGGAAATATTTGTAAATCACAAATCTGACAAAGGATTTATACCTGGAATATGTAGGGAAGTCCTAAACTCAACAACAAAAAATATGATTCAAAAATGGGCAGAGGACTTGAACAAACATTTCTCCAAAGAAGTTATACAAATGGCCAAAAAGCACATGAAAGAATGTTTAACATTACTAATTAATAGGTAAATGAAAACCAAAACTACCATGAGGTATCAATTCAACCATGAGATAGCCACCAGTCAGGATGGTTTCTATCAAAAAAACAGAAAAATTAGTGTTGACAAGGATGTGGAGAAATAGGAACCCTTGTGTAATATTGGTGAGAATGAAAAATTGTACAGCATCTGCGTAAAACAGCATGGCAATTCCTCAAAAAATTAAAAGTAGAATTATTGTAAGATCCAATAATTTCACTTCTGGGTATACACTAATAATATGAAGTAGGGTCTTGAACATATATTTGTATACCCATGTTCATAACAGCATTATTCATAATAGCTAAAATGTAAAAGCAATCCGAGCATCCACCGGTGGATGAATGGAT
The DNA here is from genome assembly GCF_902655055.1 of Lutra lutra. Lineage (NCBI taxonomy): Eukaryota > Metazoa > Chordata > Mammalia > Carnivora > Mustelidae > Lutra > Lutra lutra. The sequence continues at coordinate 75,673,204 of NC_062279.1, read as the reverse complement.
AACAAAAATGGTATGTACCACAACAGAATACTATTGAACCTTAAAAAGGAAGGAAGTTCTGTCATATGCTACAACATGGATGAACCCTAAGGACATTATGATAAGTGAAATAAGCCAGACACAAAAAGACAAATGCTGTGTGATTCTACCTCCGAGTATTTAAAATCACAGAGACAGAAAGTAGAAGGTAGTTCTCAGTGGCTGGGCGCTTAAGGGATGGGTTGTTATTGTTTAATGGGAATAACAGAGTTTTGGTTTTACAAGATGAAAAATGTTCTGGAGATGGATGGTGGTGATGGTAGCACAACACCTCAAGTCTAATACTATTGAACTGTATACTTAAAAATGGTTAAGATGGTAAATTTTGTGTTATTTAAATTTTCCCAAGATAAAAAATATTGAAAAAAAAAGTCACAAATACAGTATCTCAATGAGGCCATGACACCAGGACAGATATTGTGAACACACTCCGTTGGTAAGTGGACATGATGACTCCTGACATGCGGCTCTTAAAAAACTTGGTACTGACCCTTCTCTTCCCCTAACCCTTTCTGCTCAAACAGTAACAGTGTCTAATCAAAAATGACATTCTCCAGTTGCTCCTCCCAGCAACATATCATGAGAAAACACCCAGGAGCTAGTCATGTGAAAGCAAGTTAGCATCCTGCATGGATGACACTGCCTCTTCTCCGCTAAGGAGTGGAAGAATTTCTTCTCATCCTAGAGAAGCTGAGTTGATATGAAGCTGGAAAGGTTGAGCCATGCACTCTCTAATTCCTGTAAATCAACTTTATTTTTTATAGCAATTGTAGATTCACAGAAAAATTTAGCAGAATTTATATATACTATTTATACATACAGAATATATATTATAATTTTAATATTATTTTATATAATTTATGATTTTATTGTAATATTATATAAATGTAATTTATATTTACATATACTTCTTGATTCCACACATGCACAGCTCCTTTACCATCAACATCCCACACCAGAGTGGTACCTTTCCTAAAGTGGATGAACCTTCATTGACACAGCATAATTACTCAAAGCCCATAGTTTACCTATGGGTTCAATCTTGGTGTTGCACACTGTATGGCTTTCAACAAATTCTCAGTGCCATGTACCCATTGTTATAGATTCATACAGAATGTTTTCACTGCCTTAAAAATTCACCGTGCTTTGCCTATTCACCACCTCCTCAACCCTGGCAATCATTGATCTTTTAACGGTCTCCACAGTTTTCCCTTTCCAGAATGTCATACAGTCAGAATCTTATAGTAAGTAGCCTTTTCAGATTGGCTTCTTTCATTTAGTAATATGCAATTAAGTTTCCTCCTTGTCTTTTCATGACATGTTAGCTTATTTCTTTTTTTTTTAAGATTTTATTTATTTATTTGACAGACAGAGATCACAAGTAAGCAGAGAGGCAGGCAGAGAAAGAGGAAGGGAAGCAGGCTCCCTGCTGAGCAGAGAGCACGATGTGAGGCTCGATCCCCAGGACCCTGGCATCATGACCAGAGCCAAAGGCAGAGGCTTTAACTCACTGAGCCACCCAGGTGCCCCAGCTTATTTCTTTTTAGCACTGAATAATATCTCATTGTCTGGATATGCCACAGTTTATTTACTTAGTTGCTTACTGAAGGACATTTTAGCTGCTTTAACATATTGGCAATCATAAATAAAGTGGCATAACCATCTTTGTGCAGGATTTTGTGTGGACATAAGCTTTCAACTCATTTGTGTAAATACCAAGGAGTGTGATTGTTGGATAGTACCATAAGAGTATGCTTACTTTTTTTTTTTTTAATGCCAAACTGTCTTCCAAAGTAGCTGTACCATTTTGTACCCCCATCAGCAATGAAGAGAATCCCTGTTGCTCACACTCACTTTCTGCTCTCCCTTTTTTGCTATCTCCAATTCCTCTACTTTTTTTTTTTGAAAAATACTCTATGATAATGTTTAACATTTACTATTTTGACTCAGGCTTTGTTTCATCAGAAACATGGCTCAGGCAACTGGCACCAATATCCCTTTATTCATAAGCCAGCAAAGTCCCTTCACCTCATGAGCCTTTGTCCTCATCTTTGTACATCAGCAGTAGGAGAGTTTGGTAGACTGAGGCTTTTTACTCAGAGACCGAAAACTAAATAAGGGCATAGATCGCAAGAGGTTAAGGATACCATTAAAAATGGTTTTGGACTGTGAGCATATTTTAAAAGCTGGGTGAACTTGATTAACACTTTCCAGTATCACACCTTGCTTAAGTAAAGGAAACAAAATTCAGGGTCTGTCAATAATGCAGTCTAATAGGAGAGACTCATATAATCTGCAACATTAAAGGATTAAACTGTTGGTATCATGAGGAAATGGAAAAATTTCATCTCCTTTCAGGAGACTATAAAGAAAATTGTCTTTCATGAAGCATAGCACTTAGAAGAGAGGAAAAATACTTTCCCCAGAGAATTTGTAACCATAGGTAGCCTGAATTCACATTACATGGCTGGACCAAAATACCTCAAGCTGAGAATTTATTTTAAAGTGATCTCAAGCTGGTAGTGCCCTGAGGTACTGGCAGAAGCAAATATAAATTTTCTCTGATGGAACCTACTTTTAGATCTCAAAACAATTCCCACAGGTAAAGTTCCAGGATATATGAACTCACAGTCAAAACTCAAAATGCACAAGAAAACAAGGTATCACATATGAAAGCCAACAAATTCACTGAAAGTGAATTTGACATACAAAGGCTTCAAACTGTGAAAGTGTGAGACAAGCAATATGTTCAAAATGTTTAATAAAATAAATGACATAATTCAATAAGAGTCAATAAGACAATTCTATTAAAATTATTAATCAGAATCTAAGATGAACCAAATTAAACTGCTAAAACAAAAATGATTTAATAATCACTTTTTATTTTGCTAAATTTTTTCCTGAGTACTTTATATTTTTATTTTAGTATAAATATTGATTTTTTATTTTATTTTAAAATTATTTTTGTGAATAGTGGTTTTTTTTTGTTTGTTTGTTTGTTTGTTTTGGTAATTTGAACTTGTATTGACTTTTCTAGCTGTACTTACTCATTCCCCTATGCTGTTTTAGAATTCCTTAGGATTTTCTATACAAACAACCAAGTCATCTTCAAATAAAATCAGTTTTGCTTCCTGCTTTCTGATTTTTATAATGTTTATATTTCTTTTGCTTGCCTTCTTGCTCTGGCAAGGACCTCTAGTAAAATGTTGAGTAGAAGTGATGAGGACGTTCACCCTTGACTTTTTCACATCTTAGGGAGTTCTGCCTTCGCGACTATGTATAATGTTAGCTGTATGTATTTGTAGATGGTTTTTATTATTGAGGGAAATCTCTTCTCTATTCCTATCTATGTGTATATGTACATGTATATGTATATATGTATATATATATGCATACATGTATATACATGTATGCATATATATATACATATATTTCATGAACATTCTTTTGCAACTACTGATTTAATAAACAAAATAAGATAGAATGACTCCTTTAAACTAAAACAATCTCTCAGATTTCTTCTTATGTAAGGATACTATGTTTTCAAAATTTTTTTAATTCAACATTTTAGTTATTTAATTTTCAGGGAAGTGCATTTTCACTGAGCTTGCTAATTACTATTTTCTTTTCTGGTTTGGATCACCATGGTTCCATTTTCATGAAGGGTCATAGGCTACAGAAGAAGAAAGGATGTTGTTACAAATACACTCCACAGACCTGAGGATGGAGGATGGGGAAGCCCTAATAGGTTCTAACCCTTGAACTCTGAGACTTATTAGTTCATATCTATAATCCATGGCTGGGAGACACACAAATAGGAGCTGCAAAAGTACTTCCATTAAGAAGGTCTCTGGGATCTTGAAGTAACCCTGTTTTCATACTGAAAAGACAAAGTGTAATAAAGACAATGAATGAGTGAGAAGGTCTCTCTTCCCTCCATTATAGTTATGATGCAACCAGACAAGGCAATGTTGTTATGACTGATATTTGCTGGTTTGGGAATAAGAGCAATATTACTCTTTGCATGGATATCATTATATTATTGTGGTAATGCCAGCACTAACAGCGATGGCAGTAGAATGGCAGGTATTGCTTAAGGGACACGGGGTAGAGGGTTATTTGTAAGCAAGTGAAAAAAATTCCAAGGACTATCAGAAATAACTGGATGTTTTGGTTAAGACTCTTGGTTATGAGGGACAGAAAACCCAGTCTGATTTGCCTGACTCATAGCTGGATGGTCCAGACGTTGAATTGCTTTCAAAGTTCAGAGTTGTCATTAGGAGCAGGTTGCTCATCTTTTTGTTGAGCTCTGTTCTCCTCCATGCCTGGTTTCATTCTTAGACTCCAAAAAGCTATAATAGTTCTAGATAGTTCCGGCCTTGCATTCTTCTTGGCTCAAGTCCAACAGGAAAGAAAGCTTTCCTCTATCTTTATATACTCAACTAAATCTCCACCCAACTGGTTAGGTCTGTGTTGTGGGCACCACTCTTGCAGCCAGGGCTGGAACCTTTTTCAGATGACATGAACCATGGGTGAAATCCAAGTTTATCTAGCAGTAAAATCTGTGGCTACACTAAAAGAAAACAGAAGAGAAGGTTGGGAGGGAAGCCAACAAATATTTACCCTATAGGATGAGATCTGTACATCTAGACAAACTGGATTTTTGAGATGAGATCATATACCAGTGAACAAACTAGTCATTACTGATAATATGACACTATTGATAGTGAAAGGCTGACAATGTCTGGATTCCTCAGATTACTGGCTGCAATCTGTAAATGATCTTTTGGGAAAATTAGGTCAATCCTTTTTATGCCATCCACTTCTAACACCATGAACTCACAAGGGCCCAACTCTGAAACTTAACATTTAGAATTGTATTTCTTTGGTTAAAACCTATTGAAGACTTTCTGCCTACATAAAATGTAAAATGTCATATCCCGCTTATACAGAAAAAAGAATATGTTTTTCAGTAGCATTGATATTAGAAGGAAAATAGAACTGGGTAAAGAAGCAGAAAGGGAAAGCAAGATCTCAAGGATAAACTCTGCAATTCTGCCTCCAGTCTCATGATCCCCTTTATTTTTAGACCAGTGGTTTTCAAGCAGGGTGATTCCTCTCTCTTGGGTTGGAGATTGGGAGGATTTGGCCATGTTTGGAGAAATTTTTGTTTTTTCTGAGTAGAGGTGTGGTGGTAGGGTTATTGGCATCTAGCAGGTGGAGGCCAGGGATGTAAAATATCCTACAATGCAAAGGAAAGCTCCTCACAACAAAGAGTTATTCTGCCCAATATGTCAATAGTATTGCTGTTGAGGAACCCTAATTTACACTTACAACCAACTTTCCAGATCAATAAATGACACTGAGATTGCTATTCTCCACTGGCTAGTTGATAGCAGTCAGGAAGTCATCTATTACAGTTAATGAGGTTTTTGTCCTTCTTTCAAATATGCTGCATGATGGGCTAGTGCCCTGTGTGACTTATATTTCTAACAGCAGGTACAGCTTGCTGCATTAGCCTACCTGAGAAGTTAGGGTTGGCAGACACAAGCTTAAGCAGACGTCACATGTTGAGTCCCTGACAATACTGGGCCTCTTGTTTTTCTCTGTCAATTTAATTTTCAGACTTAACACCAGCAGTGAACACAACTGTCTTGCTGTGTCTGACACTATCATTTTGGGTAGATCATGTAGAAAGCAATAAAAAGTGAAGCACAGAGCAAAGATCCAATTTTCTTCCTAAAAGAAAGACTCAAGGTAAAACAATTTGTTTGGCTGATTCATGCACCTTGGACTATTGGTCATCTGAAAAGGAAATAAAATCCCCAAAATAAGCAAGGAAGCAATACTGTATTTCTAGTATAATGAGGGAGCTAGTAAAGAATCTAAATCACTGAGGGGAATTTAGATGGAGTAAGCAAGCTCAGTAATGTCGCTGAGTGAGATATTTTCTGGAAGTCATAAAACTATGTTAAGGTGTACACAGCCTTTGTCTTCCCAGGGGTATTAGAAATGATACATTATCAACTTGATTCAAATTACTAGGCCTTACTTTCTATCCTGAGATCTGTTGATGGCAACCTTACCCACTCCAAAGAGCAATTAAGAGAAATGTTATTGTTACATAATCTGATCTTTATTTTAAAGTTTTATTTTATTTTTTTTCAGTGTTCCAAAATCACTGTTTATGCACCACACCCAGTGCTCCATGCAATACATGCCCTTCTTAATACCCACCAGGCCCTCCCAACCCCCACCCCTCTCCCCTTCAAAACCTTCAGTTTGTTTCTCAGAGTCCACAGTCTCTCATGGTTTGTCTACCCCTCTGATTTCCCCCATCTCACTTCTCCTCTCCATCTTCCAATGTCTTCCATGTTATTCCTTATGCTCCACAAGTAAGTGAACCCATATGATAATTAATTCTCTCTGCTTGACTTATTTCACTCATCATAATCCCCTCCAGTCCTGTTCACATTGATACAAAAGTTGGGTATTCATCCTTTCTGATGGAGGCATAATACTCCATTGTATATATGGACCATATCTTTTTTATCCATTTGTCTGTTGAAGGGCATCTTGGCTGTTTCCACAGTTTGGTGACTGTGGTCATTGCTGCTATGAACATTGTGGTACAGATGACCCTTCTTTTCACAACATCTGTATCTTTGGGGTACACACCCCAATTGCAGGGTCATAGGGTAGCTCCATTTTTAATTTCTTAAGGAATCTTCACACTGTTTTCCAAAGTGGCTGCACCAACTGGCATTCCCACCAACAGTGTAAGAGGGTTCCCTTTTCTCTACATTCTCTCCAACACTTGTTGTTTACTGTCTTGTTGATTTTGGCCATTCTCAATGTAGTATCTCAATGTGATTTTGGCCATTCTCAAGGTGGTATCTCAATGTGGTTTTGATTTGAATCTCCTGATAGCTAATGATGATCAACATTTTTTCATGTGTCTGTTAGTCATTTGTATGTCTTCTTTGGAGAAATGTCTGTTCATGTCTTCTGCCCATTTTTTGACATGATTATCTGTTTTGTTGTTGTTGGGGTTTTTTTTTTTTTTGAGTGTTGAGTTTAAGGAGTTTTTTATAGATCTTGAATATCAGCCCTTTGTCTGTACTGTCATTTGCGAAAATCTTCTCCCATTCTGCGGGTTGGCTCTTTGGTTTGTTGACTGTTTCCTTTGCTATGCAGAAACTTTTGATCTTGATGAAGTCCCAAAAGTTCATTTTTGCTTTTGTTTCCTTTGCCTTTGGGAACATGTCTTGAAAGAAGTTGCTGCCACCAATGTCGAAGAGGTTACTGCCTATGCTCTCCTCTAAGATTTTGATAGTTTCCTGCCTCACGTTGAGGTCTTTTATCCATTTTGAGTTTATCTTTGTGTATGGTGTAATATAATGGTTGAGTTTCATTCTTCTATACATGGTGTCCAGTTTTCCCAGCACCATTTATTGAAGAGACTGTCTTTTTTCCACTGTATTTTTTTCCTGCTTTGTTGAAGATTATTTGATCAGAGTTGATGGTCCATATTTGGGCTCTCTACCCTGCTCCACTGGTCTATATGTCTGTTTTTGTGCCAGTACCATGCTGTCTTGGTGATCACAGCTTTGTAGTAAAGCTTGAGATCAGGCATTGTGATGCCCCCAGTAATTTTCTTTTTCAACACTTCCTTAGCCCTTCAGGGTCTCTTCTGGTTCTATACAAATTTTAAGATTGTTTGTTCTAGCTCTTTGAAAAATGCCGGTGGAATTTTGATGGCATTGAAAGTATTGATTGCTCTAGGCAGTATAGACATTTTAACAGTGTTTATTCTTCTGATCCATTGAGCATGGAATGCTTTTTCATCTTTTTGTGTCTTCTTCAATTTCTTTCATGAGTGTTCTGTAGTTCCTCGACTACAGGTCCTTTATATCTTTGGTTAGGTTTATTCCCAGGTATCTTATAGTTCTTGGTACTATAGTAAATGGAATCAATTTTCTAATTTCCCTTTCTATATTTTTCAATGCTAGTGTATTAGAAAGCAACTGACTTCTGTACATTGATTTTGTATCCTGCCACATTACTGAATTGCTGTATGAGTTCTAGTAGTTTGGGGATGGAGTCTTTTGGATTTTCCATATAAAGTATCGTGCCATCTGTGAAGAGAGAAAATTTGACTTCTTCTTTGCCAGTTTAAATACCTTTTATTTCTTTTTATTGTCTGATTGTTGTTTCTAGGTCTTCTAGTACTATGTTGAACACCAGTGGTGAGAATGAACATCCTTGTGTTCCTGGTCTCAAAGGGAAGGCTGACAGCTTTTCCCCATTGAGAATGATATTAGCTGTGGGTTTTTCATAGATAGATCTTGGCTATGTATGTAGCAATTGCCTTAGTCACCCAGAAGCTTTTTAATTTAAGTCTACTTGTGACTCCTTCAAAGCAACTCAAATACTACTTAACAGATGAAATAAAACTGAGATTACAAATACATTGGCATATAATTAATATTTAGACCATCACAATAACCCATAAAGAAGATTGAACACTGACACACAGAGCAGAGAAATGCTTTGTCCAAAGTCATAAAGCTAGTAAAGCTAAAGCCAGAATCTAACCCAATTGTCTAATTGCTATTCCCAGGCTTTTTCCACACCAATGTAGGCTTCTACTCATAGCGAGAGAAACAGCACAAAATTATGTCAATTTAAAAAAAAATGAAAAAGAAAAAAAAGTAATTTGGAACCTAACTTTCATCTTTTCAGAATGACAATGTGAAATTTGAATAAAATGCTTACATTCAGGTATCTAATATAGACTTACAGCTTACATTCAAATTCCTAAGGTAAATTTATTTAGGATTCTGATATTTTATGTCTGAAGAAAAAGTTAGCAGAAATATATTAAATGAAAGAAAACCAGTGTGCAGAAAGAAAAAAAAGGGAAATAATTTTCTAATAGCTTTTAAATTCCTTTAATCAGAGACTTGCAGATCAGTGGCCATAAAGGATGGAGAGGAAACGTGATGCCATCTTTGTTATGTTGGAGCCTTATATGGATTTAAGAATCATAGTTATGCTGAAAATAGAACTCAATGGTTACTGTAATATTTTTTCCATAAACTCAACTCTTCCTACAATCTAAATCTTTGTTAAATCAGTAATGTTTGCAAACTTAAGTCTTGGGAGAAAAGTCATTGCATAAACTGGCAAACTTGCAAACACATTATCAACATACTTTCTGAACTAGAGAGATCACATGTGTGTAAATCTCAGTTCCCACAGATGCTTCTCCCAGGTACAGATATTTATTTCTTTGGTGTCTCTCCTACATAATAGTCACTGGGCCTACATGTGAAGAGACTTGAATCACCATGAAGCTATGGGTAGAACCAGGAACTTCACATATATCTTAAACTGATGTTGGGGTCAATTCCACGTTAAAACATGTTAACCCCCTAGGGCCTACCTGGGCTTACTTATCCATAGTGACTCCATGTTGCCTAGGTAGACATTTTGTTGTTTAATAAATGCCTCAACAGTTATTGATATCAGTTCCAGGTAACTGTTACTAAAACACATACCTAAAACAAGACCATTTTGTTTATATCAGTTCCAGGAAACTATTACTAAAACACATACCTAAAACAAAGCCATTTTGTTGTTTTGATAAATGCCTCAACAGTTACTAGTATCGGTTCCAGGTAACCATTACTAAAACACACAGGTAGGAGATATCCAGTCAGCCAAAGCCACATATGTAGATGTCTGCGATTATGCCCTATAAAAACTAGCCTGTAAGACCAAGGGGCATCGCTCTCTTCGGAGGCGGCCCTAGCTTGTCAGTCTGACTTCTAATGCTTGGCATAGAATAAAGCTTTACATAACTTTCACTTTGTCTCAGCCTTGTTCCCCTGGCCGGTCAGTCTAACTTCTAATGCTTGGCATAGAATAAGTCTTTGCGTAACTTTGTCTCAGTCTCATTCCTTTGATAATGGACCCAACTATGTTAGTATACAGTTACTGCCAAAGAATTTCTGAATAAACTAGAGAGTAACATAGACATAATAAGCATTAGCAATGGAGAGAAAGAGGGGGGGACAAGATGGCAGGGAAATAGGAGGAGGCGCCTTTTCAACCTGTACCCTAAAGTGAGCTGATTACCTACGAAAGAACTCCGATCACCCATGAAATCAGCCTGAGATCAGAATTATACACATCTGGATCTCTACAGGGGCAGAAGACGCCAGTGGGCAGGTAAAGTGGAGTGGGAAAGGCGGACCGATATCGGAAGATAAACAAAAGGGGGAGAGAGCCACCAGAGGTGACCGGTTGAAAAGTAATACCCCTAATACGAGCAAGAGTGCCCTGCATCTGGGGACCAGCATTAACTTGGAGACTGGTTGAAAGCACTCCAAAAGAGCAAAAGATCGTGGGGGGGGGGGGGGGCGGGGGGGAATTGTGGGAATTGGGGTGGCTAGGGACAGGGGCTTAAGTCTGGCGCTGAGCCAGAGAGAGTGCGGCGGAGAAACCAGGTCTTGGTCCCTGAGCCACCAGCGCGCCCAAGATTGTGTGGGTTCTGGCCCCTGTGAGGGGATGGGAGCCACGCCGGAGGGACGGGAGAACACACGAGCCCTGCTACAGAGCCTGAGATGCGCGCGCCCCTCATCCTCCCCTGAGAGAGGTACAAAGGCCCAGCCGGCGCTCTTTGACACACACCATTGTTTCAGAGCCTAAGATGCACGCCCCAGACTCTCCCTTGAAAGAGGTGCGCACAAGCCGCAAGCCGGGCGCTCTTAGACCCAGAAAGACCAGGCATTCCCAGCCTGGGCCAGCGGGAAAATCTCAGTGTGCGATCGCTGCTTGGAACCTCTCTGGTGATCTGGAGCTGCCCAGACAGCCGCCGCTGCTGCCGTGGTTTTGGGTACAAGCAGAAGATCCTGCGTCCCCAGGGACTGCGACTCATAACCTGCTCTGCCAGCGGCCAAGGGGGGATTTATATGGGCTCTGCAACACCCACAGAAGAACAGACTGAGGCTTCTCTCTGAGAGGGAGGTCAGGGTGCAGCTTGCTTTGCTCTAAACCTACAAAAACCATCAATAGCGGTCAAGGCGAGAGGAAAAAAAAAAAAAAAAAAGGTGAACAAACGTAAAAACCTCCAGAGAACAAAAGCCTGAAAAAACCGGTTTCCTCAGAGCCCACCCCCTTGAGGGGGACTGGAGGACTTAACTCAGGGAACATCATTGACTGAATACCCATGTGGCAGGCCCCTCCCCCAGAAAACCAACCAGGAAAGAAAAAAAAAAAAAAAGACTACAAGAGAACAACCACCACTACTTCATAGGACAACTTTTATTTTTAATTTGTTCCCACTATTCTGGCTCATTTTTTTTATAGATAATTTTTTAACCTATTTACCATCACTGGACATCACATGTCCAGTACATCAAATTCCATAATAACCTTCTAACCTGAACTTTTTGATACATACACCTGTGTTTTTCTTTTGCATTTCTATTTTTTTAATTTTTTTTAAATTTTAGTTTAGTTTAGTCTAGTTTATTCCTCTTTTATTTTTATTTTCTAATATTCATATAGAGTTAAACTTCAAAGTAACCCCCTTTCCCCAATCAATACTACCCCTATAGGTAAACCAATTTTTAATCCCCCTTTAGCCTAGGAAAGTTGAGTCCTCTAACAAAGATATCAAGATACATCCAGGAAGAATCAAAACAACCTTCCTTGCCCACACTGAGAATATATAACCACTCTCCCATCTTTTTCTTCCACCAGTGTTTCTGTGTTTTTGTGTTTGTCCTGATAGTATATAAATCTTACACTTGGGGTTCTTTTCGACAAGGTTCTTCCTTTATTTGCATATATATAATTTTTTTCTTTTGTTATATACTTTTATCAGTGTTTTTGTTTGTATACCTCATAAATCTTACCTTGGGGCCCATTTAGGCTCAACCTTCTCTTTCATCTTCCCTTTCTTTCCTCTCTCTCTCTCTTTTTTTTCTTTTTCCTTTCTTTTTTCTCTCATTTGGGTGGGATCCTGATTGCTCAGAAGTGTTCCAGGGTGCACCCAGACTGCACCACTGTTGATACAACCAGCTACATCTGTTCAGTCAGCTCTCACCAAAATGACTAGGAGGAGGAATGCCCAACAGAAGAAAATTACAGAGGATGGACCTTCTGCAACAGAGCTAATGGCTATCAACATAGGCAATATGTTGGAAAGAGAATTCAGGCTAACAATTATCCAGGCAATAGCTAGGTTGGAGAAAGCCATGGATGACCAAATGGAATTGATTAGGGCCGAGCTGAAAGCAACCAGACAGGATGTTCACAATGTTAGGGCAGAGCTAAAAGCTACCAGGGCTGAGGTTCACAATGCTCTCAATGAGTTCCAATCTAATCTAAATTCTCTCAAAGCTAGGATAACTGAGACAGAAGATAGAATTAGTGATCAAGAGGACAAATAGATAGAGAGAAAGGATCAAGAGGAAGCCTGGAACAAACAGCTTAAAAACCATGAAAACAGAATCAGGGAAATAAATGAAGCCATGAAATGTTCCAACGTCAGAATTATTGGAATCCATGAAGGGGAGGAGAAAGAAAGAAGTCTAGAAGATATAGTGGAACAAGTTCTTCATGAAAAATTTCCCAATCTCGTGAATGGAACCAGCGTTCATGTACTAGAGGCCGAACGGTCTCCACCCAAGATTATAGATTCCAGAAAAACATCAAGGCACCTGATAGTCAAATTCAGGAATCATAATTGTAGGTATAATCTCTCGAAAGCCGCTAGGACAAAGAGGCTCCTTACTTACAGAGGAAAGCCCATCAGAATAACGTCAGACCTGTCCACAGAGACCTGGCAAGCCAGAAAGGGCTGGCAAGATATATTCAGGGCACTAAATGAGAAAAACATGTGGCCAAGAATACTTTATCCAGCAAGACTGACATTCAAAATGGAAAATGGATGGAGAGATAAAGAGTTTCCAAGACCAGCAAGGCTTAAAAGACTATGCAACCACCAAGCCAACACTGCAGGAAATATTAAGGGGGGTTCTATAAGAGAGGAAAAATCCTAAGAATAGCATTGAACAGAAATATAGAGACAATCTACAGAAAGAAAGACTTCAAAGGTAACACGATGTCAATAAAAACGTATCTATCAATAATCACTCTCAATGTGAATGGCCTAAATGCGCCCATAAAATGGCACAGGGTTGCAGATTGGATAAAATGAGAGGACCCATCCATATTTGTCTACAAGAGAACCATTTTGAACCTAAAGATACACCCAGACTGAAAGTTAAGGGATGGAGAAGCATCTTTCATGCCAATGGGCCTCAAAAGAAGGCCAGGGTAGCGATTCTCATATTAGATAAATTAGATTTTAAACTAAAAACTGTAGTCAGAGATACAGAAGGACACTACATCATTCTTAAAGGGACTATCCACCAAGATGATCTAACAATTGTAAATATCTATGCCCCCAATATGGGAGCAGCCAATTACATAAGAAAACTGTTAATCAAGATAAAGAGTCATATTGATATGAATACATTAATAGTAGGAGATCTTAACATGCCTCTCTCAGAAATAGACAGATCATCGAAGCAGAAAATCAATAAAGAAACAAAAGCATTGAATGACACATTGGACCAGATGGACCTCATAGATATATACAGAACATTCCACCCTAAAACAACAGAATACTCATTCTTCTCAAGTGCACATGGAACCTTCTCAAGAATAGACCACATACTGGGTCACAAATCAGGACTCAACCGATACCAAAAGACTGAGATTATTCCCTGCATATTCTCAGATCACAATGCTTTGAAACTGGAGCTCAATCACAAGGAGAAGTTCAGAAGGAACTCAAACACCTGGAAGCTAAAGACCACCTTGCTTAAGAATGCTTGGATCAACGAGGAGATCAAAGAAGAACTGAAACAATTCATGGAAACCAATGAGAATGAAGACACTTTGGTCCAAAACCTATGGGATACAGCAAAGGCGGTCCTAAGGGGGATACATAGCCATCCAAGCCTCCCTCAAAAAAATTGAAAAATCCAGAACACAGCAGCTGTCTCTACACCTTAAAGAACTGGAGAATCAACAACAAATCAAACCAACTCCACACATAAGAAGGGAAATAATCAAGATTAGAGCTGAAATCAATGAGGTAGAAACCAGAGATACAGTAGAACGTATCAATGAAACTAGAAGCTGGTTTTTTGAAAGAATCAATAAGATCGATAAACCATTTGCCACACTAACCCAAAAGAAAAGAGATAAAGCCCAAATTAATAAATTTATGAATGAAAAGGGAGAGATCACAACTAACACCAAGGAAGTAGAAACAATCATCAGAAGTTATTATCAACAGTTATATGCCAATAAGCTAAGCAACCTAGATGAAATGGATGCATTCCTGGAAAGGAATAAACTCCCAAAATTGAACCAGGAAGAAATTGACAACCTAAACAGACCGATTTCTAGTAACAAGATTGAAGCAGTGATCAAAAACCTCCCAAAAAACAAGAGCCCAGGACCTGACAGATTCCCTGGGGAATTCTACCAAACTTTCAAAGAAGAAATAACACCTATTCTCCTAAAACTGTTTCAAAAAATTGAAGCAGAAGGAAAACTTCCAGACTCTTTCTATGAAGCCAGCATTACCCTGATCCCCAAACCAGGCAAAGCCCACACCAAAAAGGAGAATTTCAGACCAATATCCCTGATGAATATGGATGCTAAGATTCTCAACAAGATCCTAGCAAACAGGATCCAACAGCACATTAAAAAGATTATCCACCATGACCAGGTGGGATTCATTCCTGGGCTACAAGGATGGTTCAACATTTGCAAATCAATCAATGTGATAGAACAAATTAATAAGAAAAGAGAGAAGAACCAGATGGTCCTCTCAATTGATGCAGAAAAAGCATTTGACAAAATCCAACATCCGTTCCTGATTAAAACGCTTCAAAGTATAGGGATAGAGGGAATATTCCTGAACTTCATCAAATCTATCTATGAAAAACCCACAGCAAATATCATCCTCAATGGGAAAAAGCTTGCAGCCTTCCCGTTGAGATCAGGAACACGACAAGGATGCCCACTCTCACCACTCTTGTTCAACATAGTATTAGAAGTCCTAGCAACAGCAATCAGACAACAAAGAGAAATAAAAGGTATCCAAATTGGCAATGAAGAAGTCAAACTCTCTCTCTTCACAGATGACATGATTCTTTATATGGAAAACCCCAAAGACTCCACCCCCAAACTACTAGAACTCATACAGCAATTCAGTAACGTGGCAGGATACAAAGTCAATGTACAGAAATCAGTGGCTTTCTTATACACTAACAATGAAAATACAGAAAAGGAAATTAGAGAATCAATTCCATTTACAATAGCACCAAGAACCATAAGATACCTGGGAGTAAACCTAACCAAAGAGGTAAAGGATCTGTACTCGAGGAACTACAGAACACTCATGAAAGAAATTGAAGAAGACACAAAAAGATGGAAGACCATTCCATGCTCTTGGATTGGAAGAATAAACATTGTTAAAATGTCTATACTGTCTAGAGCAATCTATACTTTTAATGCCATTCCAATCAAAATTCCACTGGTATTCTTCAAAGAGCTGGAGCAAATAATCCAAAAATTTCTATGGAACCAGAAGAGACCCTGACTCGCTAAGGAAATGTTGAAAAACAAAAATAAAACTGGGGGCATCACGCTACTTGATTTCAAGCTTTACTACAAAGCTGTGATCACCAAGACAGCATGGTACTGGCATAAAAACAGACACATAGACCAGTGGAACAGAGTAGAGAGCCCAGATATGGACCCTCAACTCTATGGTCAGTTAATCTTCGACAAAACAGGAAAAAATATACAGTGGAAAAAAGACAGTCTCTTCAATAAATGGTGCTGGGAAATCTGGGCAGCTATATGTAGAAGAATGAAACTCAACCATTCTCTTACACCGTACACAAAGATAAACTCAAAATGGATAAAAGACCTCAACGTGAGACAGGAATCCATCAGAATCCTAGAGGAGAACATAGGCATACCCCTTCGATATCAGCCACAGCAACTTCTTTCAAGATATGTCTCCAAAGGCAAAGGAAACAAAAGCCAAAATAAACTTTTGGGACTTCATCAAAATCAAAAGCTTCTGCACAGCAAAGGAAACAGTCAAAAAACAAAGAGGCAACCCACGGAATGGGAGAAGATATTTGCAAATGACAGTACAGACAAAAGATTGATATCCAGGATCTATAAAGAACTCCTCAAACTCAACACACACAGAACAGATAATCATATCAAAAAATGGGCAGAAGATATGAACAGACACTTCTCCAATGAAGACAAAATGGCTATCAGACACATGAAAAAATGTTCATCATCACTAGCCATCAGGGAGATTCAAATTAAAACCACATTGAGATATCACCTTACACCAGTTAGAATGGCCAAAATTAGCAAGACAGGAAACAGCATGTGTTGGAGGGGATGTGGAGAAAGGGGAACCCTCTTACACTGTTGGTGGGAATGCAAGTTGGTGCAGCCTCTTTGGAGAAGAGTGTGGAGATTCCTCAAGAAATTAAAAATAGAACTTCCCTATGACCCTGCAATTGCACTACTGGGTATTTACCCCAAAGATACAGATATAGTGAAAAGAAGGGCCATCTGTACCCAAAGTTTATAGCAGCAATGGCCACGGTTGCCAAACTGTGGAAAGAACCAAGATGCCCTTCAATGGACGAATGGATAAGGAAGATGTGGTCCATATACACTATGGAGTATTATGCCTCCATCAGAAAGGATGAATACCCAACTTTTGTAGCAACATGGACGGGACTGGAAGAGATGATGCTGAGTGAAATAAGTCAAGCAGAGAGAGTCAATTATCATATGGTTTCACTTATTTGTGGAGCATAACAAATAGCACGGAGGACATGGGGAGTTAGGAGAAGGGAGTTGGGGGAAATTGGAAGGGGAGGTGAACAATGAGAGACTATGGACTCTGAAAAACAATCTGAAGGGTGTGACGAGGTTGGGTGGGGTGGGAGGTTGGGGGAATAGGTGGTGGGTATTAGATAGGGCACGGACTGCATGGAGCACTGGGTGTGGTACAAAAACAATGAATACTGTTATGCTGAAAATAAATTAAAAAAAAAATGAAAAAAAAAAATAATAAAGCATTAGCGATGTTGACCAGGCTAAACTCAGCTTGTCATTTGGGTCTTTTGCCCATTTCTATCTTGAGTCCATAAAAATGATGTCACATTTTACATCCTAGGAATGCCAGTTTAGAGCATGCTGAGGAAGGTATTATCTAAGGAGGCAAGTGCTATTTTGTCTATTGTTAAGCTCAGGAGCAGCAAAACATTAAAAGGAGAAAGTGGGAGTTTTTTGAAAAGAATAGAAGTCGTTTATTCACAGTAGAAGACTTTGAGTCCAGCCTGTTAAAAAGTTTAAAATGATATTTCAGAGCACTCATTCCTGCCCTGAGATTTATTTATTTTGCTCATGACTTAATTTTTTTCCACTCAGTTACAGCAAAAGAGGTAGGATGAGATTCTAGAGAAAGAGATGGTAAAATACAAATTATTAAGACTAAAAGAGTTTTGCTCATTTTTCTTATGGAAATTTTTTTCTGCTCTGATTTTCTTTTCTCTTCCCATTGGTTTTCTCTTCTAGATCATTTTTATCCAAGGAAAAATAATTTCAGGGCCATATTTCCTGGACCAACCACCAGACTAGGAGATGGGAAGTCCTGGAAGGATGGGGCCTGTCATTGCTGATGTCTTGATGATGCCAAAAAGTTACACTCAGGATAGGCTGGACTGGGCCAGCGTGTGGAGATGGCAGTGTTAATTTTCAGTCTGGGATCTGAGGGGCTCAGGGAGCTGCACATAGGAGAAGGGGACAATGTGTGTGGGACTCCAGGCTCCCCCCTCAAGTTCAAGTTTGACTAAAGGTATTCCACCATCATCTTTAAGTATTTGGCTTCCACATAAGATATATTTTTTCTTTTTTCTTTTTTTTTAATTTTATTTTTAAATTTTATTTTTTATAAACATATAATATATTTTTATCCCCAGGGGTACAGGTCTGTGAATCGCCAGGTCACATAAGATATTTTTAATTGAAAAAGGAATTTAAGCACTAATTACAATTGGAATTTGTCATTTCTATGATGAATAAACTGAGGTCCAGTAAGTTTATGTGGTCACCTAGGGAGGTGGAATAAATCCTAATTTCCTATAATAGATAAATGTTTACACTTAAAGGACAGAGGCCTGAGTTGTAATTTCAATTCACTCAGAGAACAGTTTATACCTAGGTTAATGACATGCTAAGACTTCTATGAGTTAGGACGGAATGAATGCTTTCCACCTTGATACCTTAAAAAATACACCAAATAATCTGAGCTTGCTTCTAACCTACTAAAATGCTTGCCCCATGGTCTTTCACAACCTGAAACTTTTCAAAGAGAAATACCTCTTGTTTTTCCTTTGATACTGGACATATCACAGTAACTTAATAACTGAACAATAGAAATTATATTTTACACATTGACTTTCACTTATAAATTTTGGAATAAGCAAAAAAATGGCTTTTAACTATTAGGAAAGGTTTCTTATTACTAGTGTTTATAATTACTAGAGTCCTAATTTACTAGATTACTAGTTGTAGTTTGAAAGGAATGGAAGCAAGCATTAAATCAAACAAGCTGTATAAATGAAAGCTTTTTCATCCTTTCTATATAATTTTAAACTATCTTTTATGTTTCATTTTTATTCATTTAATTTTTTTCTACTTAAGCACAAATTATTCATGACTGATCTTTTTTAAAGTGTAAATGTTTTGAAGATAGAAGGCTTATCTATTTTTCTTAAAGCATCAAATATTACTTGTAATTATTTGATGGTAATGAGAATAAAAAAGCAGTTTTAGGGTAAGCTCTTTTTTCCCTTTAATGTATGGAAGCCTAATGTCAGAAGACATATGACTTTTTGGAAGTTAATTATATATATATATATATATAATTATATATATAATTTATATTATATATATATTTATTATATATATTTATATATATATAAATATATATGTATTTATATTTATATATATATTTATATATATATAATATATATTATATTATATATATTTATATATATATTTATATATATATATAATATAAATTATATATATATAATTATTTTATTATGCAAATATTTCCTTTAAGTTAATCTCTTAAAAGTACATGATAATATGTCTTAGAAATATTCAATACTGGTTTATAAAATTTTTCCTCATTTGGTCAATAAATGATTAAAAGCATTTTAAGGTTAATGATCTCATGATGTGATCAATCATTCCAAGCTACAATCTGCCACCAGGGCTTCTCATTCTGCTGAAAGCAAATGATTTCTTGATAATGATCAGAAGGAGCACATCTGTATGCTGGTTGAAAAGTTAATTAAAATGTGATTCCATCTGGTAGTCCAGTTGGGAATGTCACTATTCGATTTAATCTACAACGAGCTGAAATGAACTCTGCATAATCAAAAGATATAATGCAGAGGGGGCCATGGAGATGTAAGTTAGGCAGTGTTGCACATGTTAATTTAAATCTTTTTCTTCTCTTTAATTTTTTTCTTTTATAAAAGTTAGAAACCTGGGAAAACAAAATTTCCTTATGATTTTCTCAATATGGGTACATTTCCCTTTATATAAATTTTGTCTAAATGCACATTAATTCCCATTTTAATTTTTAGCAGAACTGAGATAGCTGATGTGAGCACAGATATTCTCTTGAAGCTGCTGACTTCAACTGCTTGTTTTCTCCTGATAGATGTATTAGGTTCTTATTGCTGTTATAAAAAATTATCACTTACTTGGTGTCTTAACACAAATTTAATGTCTTACAGTTCTGGAGGTCAAAATGTCCAGAATGGGTCTCACTGGCTAAAATCCAGCTATAATTAAGACTTTCTTCTTTCTGGAGGCTCTAGAACAGAATCTTTCCTTGCTTACTCAAGCTTCTAGAGGCTGCCCACATCCCTCTACCCCTAGTCCCCTTCCCTCTCCCAAGGCAGCAATGGATGATCAGCTCTTTCTCAAGATGCTATCTCTAGTTCTGGTTCTTCTGTTTCTCTCTTTCCATTAGAGGACCTTTTTGGTTACCTTGAGCTCATCTAGATAATACAGGATAATCTCTTTGTCTTAAAATCAGCTGATAAGCAACCTCAATTTCATCCGTACCTTTAATTACTTCTTGCCATTGTAATGCCACATATTCAACAAGTTCAACATATTCAACAATCCCACAACAAGTTCTGTGGATTAGGATGTGAACATCTTTGGGAGGCCATTATTCTATCTTCCATACATCATAACTAATTTATTCTAATCCTTATTCTTGAGTAGAGAGTGATGCCTATATCTTCTTTTGGAGTAACCAGAAATTGTTTTTCCTTTGGGTTTGGCTGATGTTTATCAGTTTGAATGTATGCTGACAAGCTGACGAGAGTTTCTACTTACAGGTTTACCCAAGGGATGAAGAATTGGAAAACAAACAAACAAACAAACAAACAAACAAAAAACCCTTACATTAAAAGATTGTTTCCTTTGGGTGTTATTGCAATGTAGAATTGAGCACATATAAAATTCTATTTCCTTGCATGGGATACCAGAAGTCTTTTTTAAAACTAATTCAGAAATTTAGTGTGGGTCTTATTTCTATGGCATAGCCAATTTTTAAGCTACTAATTCAATTATTGTGGGTTGGCTAATATTCCATCTTATAAATTTACTTTCTTTTAGAAAGTGGAAGTGATTGATCTTTCATCAGTTAAACATAGTTCAGCTAAACTTAAAGAGGTAGGAAGTTGGAATTTCCTTGTTGAGGTTGCAGTTTCACAATTATTAACTCAACCCTAAATTTCAGATTCCACAGAAAATATCTAAGGAAGTGTGTATATTTCTGCAAATAAAAATACACTCAATGAGATAACCATGAAGAATTACTATTAGGGTAGTGGCAATGCAAGTGTGAAATCATTTACATTTAGGAGACATTCATTTTAAAACTAGAAAACTATAAGAAGATCTAATGCTAATAAGAAGTTTAGTTTCTCAGTCAGATTTTAATTATATATGAACAGAACCACTAGGATATATATTGATATATGAAATGGTTTGTTATATGGATTTGACATTGCATGATTGTGGAAACTGGGTAGGCACTTTCTGCTGTCTTTGTATCTGATGCTAGAGCTTAAAGTCTACTGGGCAGGAAGTGGAGAAGGGAAGGTAGATGTGAAGTACGGGAGACCGAGGATAAGCCACAAGCAGGAGTTAGAGCCCATGAACACAGATCAGAACCCATGTGCCTCTAACCTTGAAGATACTAGTGTCTGGTGGAAGCAGAGGCTTTGTCATCAAGCCCCGGAGATAGAGAAGCTAAAGGAGGATCCAGGGGAAGAAGCATAAGTTATAGGTCCAGGTGTGGCCTTACTCCAGTGAGATAAGCCAGAAGACATGCATGTCTGAATGATGGAATGGCTGATGCTTCCCTCTGCCCTCCATGAGCTCCACAGTCTCCCTTGTTACCTCTCTTAACTGGTCATGCCCAAGAAGGGAATTTTGGGAAATGTTATTCAGCTTAGCCAAACTGGCACATCACAAAGCCAACATACATAGCCTGGGAAAATTTATGATCCAATAAAATATTTAGCTCTAGTAATTCTTCAACCATCAAGAATAACACATAAATTTGCTCTTCCCCTTTTCCTTCTCTACACTCTGTTTGGGGACTGAATTTGTTTGTTTACTGAAATACTTTTTTTTTTTAAAGATTTTATTTATTTATTTGACAGAGAGAAATCACAAGTAAGCAGAGAGGCAGGCAGAGAGAGAGGAGGAAGCAGGCTCCCTGCTGAGCAGAAAGCCCGATGTGGGGCTCGAACCCAGGACCTGGGATCATGACCTGAGCCGAAGGCAGTGGCTTAACCCACTGAGCCACCCAGGCGCCCCTGAAATACTTTTTCTTTGGGATAAAAAACACTAACTGATATCACAAGCCTTTAGATCTATCACTTTCTTTTCTCAATACACTGTCATGTCATTGGTCTTTTCAAGTCAAGTAATAATTTGCTCTGTTTCAGCAATGAGAGGTGTTCAGCAATGAGAGAGAGGTTTTAATTCCTATTAAATTAAATTAATTTAATTTAAATTAATTTTAAATTATTAAATTTAAATAATTAAATTAAATTAATTAAAACTCCTCTTTTCAGAGAAATGCAGTACTTTTAAATAGCTAAATGAAATAGAAAATTGAGGTTATTATCAGTATTTTTCCAGGTTTTCTTTAAAATTCTCTTTTCACTTGAATTTTATTCTTCCATGAAAGGCTTTTTTTTTACTTTGTATTATTCAGATAGTTTCATTTATTATTTTATCTTGCACATGTGTCTGGCCTGGACAATTAATACACAGGTATTTCATGAAGCTAGTTTTCATAAAATTGTATTCTAACAATTGACAAAGTATTAAGTGCAGCATGGTTTGAAAAAATTAGCAAAAGTAACTATGAATGTGTTATATATAATCAAGAGGAGAATTTCAACAATTACTTGGGTCATGTATAGAGAAAAAAATACTTTTTTAAAAATTGGGTATTTAAGGCAAAATTATATTATTTGGGCTATTTTATCTTCAAAATTGTTTTTATTCTCTAAATCCCCTTCAATGCACAGAAAATTGAAATGAAATATATATATTTCAAAGTCAATCTGAATGTAAGAATGAAGATTTTTATATTCCAAAAATTTTTTGAAATAATTGTACCATTCAATTATCACTTTTTTTATTATGTTATGTTAGTCTACTTCTTTGACCACTGAAAACATATATTATAATGACTTTAAATTTTCCTAGTGGCATGCTTACTTTAATAAATAATCTAAAAATCTAAATAATGTTTCCAATATATATTTATTGTACATATGAAATTTTGGTGCAGTCTTCTATATATATTTTATCTAGAGGGTTAATATGTGATTGTGTATCTTATTTTGACATTATGTATTGACTGCTTTGGAGTTAAGTTTCTTACTATATATTTTCCTGATATTCATTATGAATATGATAATAAGAGTAGGGCCATAATGAAAACATAAATGGCCATTCGATAAGCTTATTCTAGTCTTCTTCATTATAAAACAATCAAGTGTCTTCCTACTGCACATAACAAGGCTCTAATTATATTGAAATATTCAGGGAACAACATAAACCACAGAGGCAAAATGCAAATGGTATGCTCTTGGTATTGGGATCATAAAATGTGCTCATTACATTTTGAGCACAATTTTAACATTTATTGTTTATACGTGTAGTAAAAGAGAAAGCTTAGATGAGAAGACTTTATGGTTCCTATTTCTTTCTAAATCAGTCAGAATGCAGTTCTTCTTTACACTGTAGATCTTTACAGTTCATTCTACCCTTAATGAAGTCTGAGGACAGAGATCAAGGGAGGCCCTAGGAACGCCTCTGGTGAGATAAATAAGTTCATGACCTGTAGTCTGTCCTTACTTTCCTACTTGTTCTGACATTGTTTTTGCTAATTGAGCAGGAGCATTTTTATTTTCAAAGCTGGGCACTGTTTTCTTGTCCAGGGATGAATTAACCCTCCCCTGACTTAATGTTAATTAATTTTATTTGCTAAGGCTTGCCCAAACTGAGTTTCTCTAGAGCATTAATTTTCAATCTGTAGACTGTAAAAGTTCCTGGAATTCCATGCAAAATGATTTGTCATATGTACATAGTCATTTTTCTGGCGAGAAGAATCTAGGCCTTTATGATTGTCACTGAGGACTATCATCAACAGAATTTTAAAAATCACTGATTCAAAGGTTTTCTGAATGACTTCCCCCATAGCCATCTATTGTATGCTTAAAAAATTTCAGTAAAGAAGAGGAATATTTCAGTACACTCTGTCATTTCTGTCATTTAACTGTCATACCTTGTTTGGGGATATTTTGTATTAGATAGTAAGGAAGCCTTCGATATTAAGGACCCTGAGAGTTCTCCTTTTTAATTAGAGTCATACTGTCATGCTGGCAGTGAATTATTTAGTCCCAAACATTACTCACTCTTTTGTAATATGTATTAAGTAAGCAAATAAATTAGATTGACAAGAACAACACATTAAGATCTATATGTAAAAGTTTTCTGATGATATAGCCAGACTTTTCTGAAATTTCTCATTTT
Organism: Lutra lutra; assembly: GCF_902655055.1. Lineage (NCBI taxonomy): Eukaryota > Metazoa > Chordata > Mammalia > Carnivora > Mustelidae > Lutra > Lutra lutra. Next base: position 75,648,871 of record NC_062279.1, on the reverse strand, counting down.
AAATTTTTTGTTAAGAATTAAACACCATCTCAAAACTATGCCAATATAGTCAATTAAGATTAAAAAAAAAAGTAAGTTCTACTCCTCCACCCCAAGGTCTAGACCCATTTATTTCCTGTGTCTCTGTGTATGTGTGTGTGTGTGGTGTGTGCACTGTGCCTGAGTTGGCTCACTGAGCCATACATTCATTAAGACAGTTATAGGGTGCTTCCGAAGTCTAGGTATTGTTCCATCACTTTAGACAGAATTTTGTATTTTGGTAATTTTTGAGTTGTAAGAATGATGGAAAAAGAACCTAGTACAACATCTAGATTTCCTGCTTTGATAACTGGAAGACAGAAGTGCAACTTAATAAGATGATAATATAGGAGGAAGAATACATTAAGGGATAGAAAGCACATGCAGAAACACTTAAAATATTTTTAGTGGCTGAAATGCTTATTTTATTGTGTTAAGAGTTGAGGCAATCTATCATAGACAAAAAATCTCTGAGGTTGCTATACTTGCTACTTCTTTGAAGGAAGAGTGGCATACATGTCCATAGCAGGACATAATAGAACTTCATAGCTGGCCATATTTTGTTTAATTTCAGAAAATATTCATTATAATGAAAATTATTCATCCACTGGGATTAGAGAAATTCCTGAGAGATGCCCTTCTTTGAATATTATACGCCCTCAAGGTCTCAAGATCCCTTGTGACATCTATAGTGACCATAAAGATGTATCAACAGTAAACCCAAGAGGGATTATAAGGTTATGTAATTTCTAGTGATTAAACATAGAGGTGGGTGAGCCAGTGAATATTATTAGTTTCAACCATTTCCCACTTTGTTTGTTGCAGGTTGTCACTACAATACCATAACCTGGGACCAATAGTATCCTGGAGTTCCCTTGTACTGGAGTTCCTGAGAGCAAATTGTTAAATCTTCACTAATATTGTGACTAGTTGTTAATACCAAGCATTATGACAAAGTTAAATTCTATAAAGTCACAATTAGATTATATTAAAACAAAATTTAAAAAACACTCAAACTTATTACTTCTAAATTATTTTACTATATTTTACTCTTTCCTAGTTTCTTGAGGATATTTACAACTCTTGTGTCTGTACGTGGAAATACTACATAATGGTGTGTTACTGTGCATCTTTTCCCAACTCTGCATTTAATGGGGTCACAGTGATGCTCAGTATGAGTCATGGTGAGAGTATATCACTGAAATTGGCAAATGCTACAAGTCAAGTTTTATTTTTCAGTGGACTATAAAATTTAAGGTTACAGAGAAAAATGTTAATAATGGGGAATTAAATTTAAAAGCATATTATTCTATAGCCATTATAGTATAAGTAGCATAAAAATTTGAGGAGATATTCTTCTAGTATTTTAAGACTATTATCTAATTTACCAAAGAAAGTATTCATCACTGACCACTGGTGAACCAGTGATGTTTCAACATCCACGTTTGATGTTTCACTCTCATTTTACTGTCAAATAAAACAAAAACATCAACCAACATTCTTGTCAGAGAAACTCTCATCTGTCAATTGCAGCCATATGTTGGCTACAGATACAACATAACACAAAAATTAAGTAAAGCAGTCTGGAAAATGAATGTACTGTATGGAATCTACAATAGATTCTTACAGTATATTTTATTTGTATTTGTATATTTTATTATTTGTAAATTGTGTGCTACAGATCCTAGAATCAGTGAAGTTTATAATGAATGTGTATATGAATATGTATGCAACTTTTTTCAGTGAGTACCTGTTAAGTACCACTGTCTCAGACATGGAACCAATGGCTTTCCCACTTTCAAGGTATCCAAGTAGTAATGTGTTGGGGCTACCTGGCTGCATCCTGAATTAGTAAGTATTTGTGGAATCATCCCTAATTCTGTAATCATAATCTTAAACTGATCTATTGGAAGAAAATGAGGTGGGCAATTAACACTAAGAAAATGAGTGGAGGAAGAAAGATGGCAGAGGAATAGGAGATTGAAATATCATTAGGTCCCAGGAGTTCAGCTAGATAGTTACCAAATCATTATGAACACCTACAAACTCAACAGGAGGTAGGAGAGAAGAGGAGCAGAAATTCTAGGAAGAGAAAATTGACCATTTTCTGGAAGGTAGGATGTGCAGAGAAGTGAATCCGAAGTGACAGGAAGATAGACTACAGGGGAGGGCCAGCTCCAGGCAAGTGGTAGAGCAGCAAAGCACAAAATATGAACTTTTAGAAGTCTGCTTCACTGAAGGACGTCGTTCCAGAGGTTAAGCAAGGGAGGAGCCCTCACAGGAGCAGTGTGGTCTTAGGACCCATGGGGTTGCAGAAACACTGGGGGTGTTTCAGTGTGGCAGAGTTGCCAGGTATCAGAGCAGGGAAGCCAGCTACAGAGACAGAGCCGAGGAGTGAGCTCTCAGCTTGGGGTTACCTTAAAGCATGAACCAAGGCACAGTCAGGCCACTGCTCTTCCAGCAGGGACCCCACAAGTAGCATATCCAAAGAGATCCCCTCCTTCTTCCTCAGGGAAGAGTGGTGAAGGAGCACACTACAGGAATCTGCTGGGTTTGGAGACTCCAGACGGGGCCGTTCACCAGATATAGAAATGCTTGGTCACCGGCTGGGTGACCTCAGAGTGCTGCCAGAGACCAGGGAGACAGGAGGGATTGACTGCTTTTCTCAAAGTGCGCACTGAGGAGAGGGGCCCTGAGTTCTCGGCTCCTCTGGACCAGAGATTGGGAGGCTGCCATTCTCATTCCCATCCTCCAAAGCTATATGGAAAGTGTTCAGGGAACAAAAACTACTGAGAGTGAACCCGAGCAGGTTACTTAGCTCGGCTCCTGACAAGGGTGGTGCAATTTTATCTTGGGCAAAGACATTTGAGAATCACTGCAACAGGCCACTCCCCAGAAGATCAGCAAGAACACCCAGCCAAGACCAAGTTCACCAATCAACGAGAACTGTGGAACTCCAGAGCTAGGGGAATGCAGCACATAGAATTCATGGCTTTTTCCCCATGATTCTTTAATCCTGCAAAGTTAAATTTTTTTTATTTTCTTTTTTTCTTATTTTTTAAAATTTTCCTCTTTCCTCTTTTAACATTTTTAACTATTTTATCTTAACAATATCTTTAAAAAATTTTTTTAAATTTCATTGTTACAATCATATTTTATCCCTTCATTGTATTTAACCTTATTTTTTGTATACATATAGGTTTCTTTTTCTTTAAAATTTTGGGATACAATTTCTTCCAATAGATCAAAATATAGCCTAAATCTAGCACATGGCTTTGTTCTAGTCTCCAGCCTGATCACATTCTCTCTTCTATTTTTTTCTTACTTTTTTCTTCCAACCAATGTATCTTATCAATCCCTTTTTTAGAATCTTATTTAATGTTCATCTTTACATTCATATTCCATCCCTTCATAATGTTTACCCTTATTTTTGTATAAGTTTTTCTTTCTTTAATATACTGGGAGGTAGTTTCTTCTAAGAGACCAGAATACACCTAAAATCAAGATGGTGGCTCTGATCTATTCTCCAGTCTCATTCATATATATATGTGTATATATATATATATATATATATATATATATCCCCTTTCTTCTCCCCCTGGTTTCAGGTCTCTTCTGATTTCATCAGCATATATTTTTCTGGGGTCTTTGCCACATTTTAGTATTTTACTCTCTCATTCATATATTCTTATCTGGATAAAATGACAAGACAGAAAAACTCACCACAAAAAAAAAAAAAAAAAAAAGAGGCAGTACCAAAAGCTAGGTACCTAATCAATATGGATATTGATAATATGTCAGACTAGAGTTCAGAATGACAATTATCAAGGTGCCAGCTGAGCTTGAAAAAGGCGTGAAAGATACTAGAGAATCCCTTTCTGGAGAAATAATATCCCTTTTTGGAGAAATAAAAGAACTAAAATCCAACCAAGTTGAAATTAAAAAAAAAAGCTATTAATGAGGTGCAATAAAAAATGGGGGCTCTTACTGCTAGAATAAATGGGGAAAAGAGAGAATTAGTGATATAGAAGACCAAATGATGGAGAATAAAGAAGCTGAGAAAAAGAGAGACACAACTACTGGACCACAAGGGGGAGAATTCAAGATATAAGTGATATTATAAGATGAAACAATATTAGAATAATTAGGATCCCAGAAGAAGAAGAAGAAAAAAATAAAGGAGCAGAAGTTATATTGGAGTGAATTATAATAGCAAATTTCCCTAACATGGCAAAGGGAACAAGCATCAAAATCCAGGAGACAGAAAGAACCCCCCTCAAAAAATAAATATAGGTCCACATTATCTTTAGTAAACTAATAGTAAAACTTATGAGTCTCAGTGACAAAGAGAAAATCCTGAAAGCATCTTAGGACAATAAGTCTGTAACATACAATGGTAGAAATATTAGATTGGCAGCAGACCTATAGCAGAGACCTGGCAGGCCAAAGGACTGGCATGATATATTCAGAGCACTAAATGAGAAAAATATGCAGCCAAGAATACTATATCCAGCTAGGCTGTCACTGAAAATAGAGGCAGAGATAAAAAGCATCCAGGACAAACAATATTAAAAGAATTTGCAAACATCAAACCAGCCCTACAGGAAATATTGAAAGGGGTCCTCTATGTGAAGAGAGAGCCTAAAAGTGATGTAGACCAAAAAGGAACAGAGACAATATACAGTAACATTCACCTTACAGGCAATACAATGCACTAAATTTATATCTTTCAATACTTACCCTCAAAATAAAAGGGCTAAATGCCCCAATCAAAAGACACAGTGTACCAGAATAGATTAAAAAAAAAAAAAAGACCCATTGATATGCTGTCTACTAGAAACTCATTTTAGACCTACAGATACCTCCAAATTTAAAGTGAGGGGGTGGAAAACAAATTACCATGCTAAGGTATGTCAAAACAAACAAACAAACAAACAAACAAACAACTGGGGTGGCAATCCTTACATCAGAAAAATTAGATTTTAAGGCAAAGACTGTAATAAGAAATGAGGAAGGACACTGTGTCATACTCAAAGTGTCTGTCCAACAAGAATATCTAACAATTTTAGATATCTATGCCCCAACATGGGAGCAGCCAATTACATAAACCAATTAATAACAAAATCAAAGAAACACATTGACAATAATACAACAAACACATTGACAATATACAATTGTATTGTATAATACAATAATACAAAAATAGGGGACTTTAACACACCCCTCACTGAAATGGACAGATCATCCAAGCAAAAGATCAACAAGGAAATAAAGGCTTTAAATGACACATTGGACCAGTTGTACAGCACACATATATTCAGAACATTCCATCCCAAGGCAACAAAATACACATTCTTCTCTAGTGAACATGGGATATTCTCCAGAATAGATCACATTCTGGGTCACCGATCAGGTCTCACCTGGTACCTAAAGACTGGGATCATTCCCTGCATATTTTCAGAATACAATGCTCTGGATCTAGAACTCAATCACAAGAGGAAAGTTGAAAAGATCTAAAATACATGGAGACTAAAGAGCATCCTTCTGAAGAATGAATGGGTCAATAGGAAATTAAAGAAGAATTTAAAAAATTCATGGAAGCTAATGAAAATGAAAACACAACTGTCCAAAATCACTGGGACACAGAAAAAGTTGCTCTGAGAGGAAAGTATGTAGCAATATAAGCCTTTTTCAAGAAACAAGAAAGGTCTCAAATACACAACCTAACCCTACACCTAAAGGAGCTGGAGAAAGAACAGCAAGGAAAGCCTAAACCCAGCAGGAGAAGAGAAATCATAAAGATTAGAGCAGAAATCAATGAAACAGAAACCGAAAACAGTAGAAAAAAATCAATGAAAATAGGAGCTGGTTCTTTGAAAGAATTAATATGACTGATAAACCCCTGGCCAGACTTATCAAAAAAAGAAAGGTCCCAAATTAATAAAATCATGAATGAGAGAGGAGAGATCACAAACAACACCAAAAAAAAAAAAAAAAAAAAAAAAAAAAAAAAAAAAAAAAAAGAATACAAACAAACATAAGAACATATAATGAGCAACTATACACCAGCAAACTTGACAATCTGGAAGAAATGGATGGATTCCTAGAGAAGTATAAACTACCAAAACTGAACCAGGAAGGAATAGAAAACCTGAATAGACCCATAACTGTAGGGAGATTGAAGCAGTCATCAAAAATCTCCCAAAAAACAAGAGCCCAGGGCCAGATGTCTTCCCAGAGGAATTCTACCAAACATTTAAAGAAGAATTAATACCTATTCTCCTGAAACTGTTCCAAAAAATAGAAATGGAAGGAAAACTCCCAAACTCATCTTATGAGGCCAGCATTACCTTGATCCCAACACTAGACCCTATCAAAAAGGAGAATTACAGATCAATATCCTTGATGAACACGTGATGAACACGGATGCAAAAATTCTCACCAAAATACTAGCCAATAGGATCCAACAGTCCATTGAGAGGATTATTCACCAAGACCTGGTGTGATTTATCCCTGGGCTGCAAGGTTGGTTCAACATCCGCAAATCAATCAATGTGATACAATACATTAATAAAAGAAAGAACAAGAACCATATGACACTCTCAGTAGATGCTAAAAAAGCATTTGACAAAGTATAGCAACGTTTCTTGATCAAAACTCTTCAAAGAGTGGGGATACAGGGTACATATCTCAATATCATCAACGCTGTCTCTGAAAAACTCACAGTGAATATCACTCTCAATGGGCAAAAACTGAGAGCTTTTCCCGCAAGGTCAGGAACCTGGCAGGGTTATCCATTATCACCACTGCTATTCAACATAGTATTAGAAGTCCTAGCCTCAGCAATCAGACAACAAAAACAAATAAAAGGCATCCAAATTGGCAAAGAAGAAGTCAAACTCTTACTCTTTGCAGATGATATGATACTTTATGTGGATAACCCAAAAGACTCCACTCCAAAACTGCTAGAACTCATAGAGGAATTCATAAAGTCAATGCACAGAAATCAGCTGCATGTCTATACACCAACAACAAGACAGAAAAAAGAGAAATTAAGAAGTCAAACCCTCTTACAATTGTACCCAAAATCATAAGATACCTAGGAAACTACTCAATCAAAGAGGCAAAGAATCTATACTCAGAAATAGTATAGAAAACTACAGAGTACTGATGAAAGAAATTGAGGAAGACACAAAGAAATGGAAAAACGTTCTATGCTCACGGATAGGAAGGAAACTATTGTGAAAATGTCTATGCTACCTAGAGCAATCTACACATTTGATGCAATCCATATCAAATACCATCAACTTTTTTCAAAGAAATGGAACAAATAATCCTAAAATTTATATGGAACCAGAAAGGACCCCAATAGCCAGAGGAATGTTGAAAAAGAAAGCCAAAGTTGGTGACATCACAATTCCGGACTTAAAGCTCTATTGCAAAGCTGTAATCATTAAGACAGTATGATTATTGGCTCAAAAACAGACACCTAGATCAATGGAACAGAATAGAGAGCCCAGAAATAGACCCTCAACTCTATGGTCATCTAATCTTCAAAAAAGCAGGAAAGAATGTCCAATGGAAAAAAGAGTCTCTTCAAGAAATGGTGTATGGTAAATTGGACAGCCACATGTAGAAGAATGAAATTGGACCATTTCTTCACACCACACACAAAAATACACTCCAAATGGATGAAGGACCTCCATGTGAGACAGGAATCCATCAAAATCCTAGAGGAGGACGCAGGCAGCAACCTCTTTGACCTCAGCTGCAGCAACTTCTTCCTAGAAACATCACCAAAAGTAAGGGAATCAATGGCAAAAATAAACTATTGGGACTTCATCAAGACCAAAAGCTTTTGCACAGTGAAGGAAACAGTCAACAAAACCAAAAGACAATCGACAGAATGGGAGAAGAGATTCACAAATGGCACATCAGATAACGTACTAGTATCCAAAATCTATAAAGAACTTATCAAACTCAACACCCAAAGAACAAATAATCCAATCAAGAAATGGGCAGAAGACATGAACAGACATTTCTGCAAAGAAGACATCCAAATGGCCAACAGATACGTGAAAAATTGCTCTACATCACTTGGCATCAGGGAAATACAAATCAAAACCATGAGATACTGCCTCATACCAGTCAGAATGGCTAAAATTAGCAAGTCATGAAGATGTGGAGAAAGAGGAACCCTCTTACACTGCTGGTAGGAATTCCAGCTGGTACTGCCACTCTGGAAAACAGCATGGAGGTTCCTCAAAAAGTTGAAAATAGAGCTCCTCTATGACCCAGCAGTTGCACTACTGGGTATTTACCCTAAAGATACAAATGTAGTAATCCGAAGGGGCATGTGCCCCTGAATGTTTTATAGCAGTAATGTCCCCAATAGCCTATTATGGAAAGAACCTAGATGTCCATCAACAGATGATTGGATAAAGGAGAAGTGGTATATATATACACGATGGAATACTATAAAGCCATCAGAAGAAATGAAATCTTCCCATTTACAACAATGTGGATGGAACTAGAGGGTATTATGCTGAGAGAAATAAGTTAATCAGAGAAAAATAATTATCATATGATATCTGTGATGTGAGGAATTTGAGAGGAAGGGTGGGAGGTTTTAGGGGGTTGGGAAGGAAAAAATGAAACAGAATGGAATTGGTAGGGAGACAAACCATAAGAGACTCTTAATCTCACAAAACAAACTGAGGGTTGCTGGTTGGGGGCGTAGTGAGAGGGTGGTTGGGTTATGGACATTGAGGAGGGTATGTGCTATGGTGAGTGCTGTGAAATGTGTAAGTCTAATGTTTCACAGACCTGTACCCCTGGGGCAAATAATACATTATATGTTAATAAAAATAATATTAAAAAAATAAAATGATAATACCTGTATGACATTTTAATTTTTCTCTTATATAAAGTTTTCTTAAGTGTAATTTATTTCTCAGAATGGGTGCTAGAAGAGTTACCTTATATTTATATGGAATTCTTAGTTTTCATACATTTTTACATACCACCTTATTGATTCCTATAAAATTAGCAAATAATAGGAAAGTATTTTTTCTTATGAGATGTAGCTGAGGACAGTGAGGAGTGCAGGGATAATTTTCATTCACTGTTGCACACCTATTCTTTACCAAACTGATAATAGAACTGGACTTCCAGTGGACCTACCATTAAAGACAGCCACTACCTCTTGAAATAGACTTTTCTTTTCAATATAATTGCTGAGTATGTTTTGAAGCATTATTTCACTGTACTAGGTAAGAAAAAAAAAGAGTGGACTAAAGTGGTAATAGCACATGGCATTGGAGAAGGGAGGTCCAAACTGTATTTCAGGAAAGGATTTTTTTTTCTTTCTGTGTTCAGAATCCTGAATGACAGTTTTAAGATTGCTTTTTCCTTCAATTTATGTTGTGAGTTTCTTTTTATGATTATGAATGAGTTCTCACATGACTATGCAATCATAATAAGAGTCAAACTCCAGCAATTTCCTGAGAAGTTATAAAATAATAAAATACTCTTAAATGGTATATCACAGAAGATGATACTTTTATACCAGAGATGAGGAGACTCCTATATTCATCTAAGCATTCCTCCTGATATTTCTATTCTCACTTGGAGAAATGAAAGGAAAAATGCATAAAGAAAGTGTTATCCAGAGAAAACAAATGTAACTTTGGAGAAAATTAAAGATCCAGAAGTCTTGTAATGTTTATGTAAATCAGAGAAGAGAATGCTAATCTGTCCCAATTCTTTTCCTATATTCATGCCTTACCTATATTTTTAAAGGTCAGAGAACTTAGCATATAATATTAAAAAATAAAATAAAAATGGCTGATTATGGTTTCTTAAGAAATATTTTTATTCAGATACACAATCTAAGTGCAGGTCCAATATATTTACTTTCATATTCTAAAATGAACCTCCAAGGGAAGGGACTGGGTCTAAAGTTAAAAAATTCAAGGGAGGAGTCAAGATGGCAGAGAAGCAGCAAGCTTAGACTACATCAGATAACTGGAGATCAGCTAGATAACTTATCAAACCATTGCAAACACCTACAAATCCAATGGGAGATTGAAGACAAGAAGAACAGCAAATCGACCACTTTATGAAAGGTAGGACTGGCAGAGAAGTGAATCCAAAGCGACGGGAAGATAGACCATGAGGGGAGGGGCCAGCTCCCGAAAAGCGGCGGAGCAACGGAGCACAAAATCAAGACTTTTAAAAGTCTGCTCCGCTGAGGGACATCACTCCAGAGGCTAAACTGGGGTGAAGCCCACATGGGGTCAGTGTGACCCCAGGTCCCGCGGGGTCATGGAAGGATTGGGGGTGTCTGAGTATCACAGAGCTCGCAGGTTTTACAGTGGGTAAGCCGGCTGCAGAGACACAGCCAAGGAGTGAGCTCTTAGCTCGGGGTTACCTTGAACTGGTCACAAGATGGGTGAGCTCGGAGCACGGCCAGAGGCCAGGGAGACAGGAGTGTTTGGGCTCTTTTCTCTGAGGGTGCACTGAGGAGAGGGACCCCCAGCTCTCGGCTCCTCTGGGCCGGAGACTAGGAGGTCGCCATTTTCATTCCTGTCCTCTGGAACTCTACAGAAAGCGTTCAGGGGACAAAAGCTCCCGAAAGTGAACCCGAGCAGATTACTTAGCCCGGCCCCTGGTAAGGGTGGTGCAATTCTGCCTCGGGCAAAGACACTTGAGAATCACTACAACAGGGCCCTCCCCCAGAAGATCAACAAGAAATCCAGCCAAGACCAAGTTCACCTACCAAGGAGAGCAGCAGAATTCCAGAGGAGGAGAAAGCAAAGCACGGAACTCATGGCTTTCTCCCCATGATTCTTTAGTCTTGCAGTTAATTTAATTTTTTAAAAAATTTTATTTATTTTTTTCTTCTACTAATTTTTTTAACTTTTACCCTTTTCTTTTTTAACGTTTTACAACTAGTTTATCTAATATATATATATATATTTTTTTTTTTTTCATATTTTTTCTTTATTTGTTTTCTTTTTTTAATTTTTTTTTTTCTGAACTTCTTTTTATCCCCTTTCTCACCTCCACGATTTGGGGTCTCTTCTGATTTGGTTAAAGTGCATTTTCCTGGGGTCTTTGCCACACTTTTAGAAGTTTATTTGCTCCTTCATATACTCTTATCTGGACAAAATGACAAGGCAGAAAAACTCACCACAAAAAAAAAAAAAAAAAAAAAAAAGAACAAGAGGCAGTACCAAAGGCTAGGGACCTAATCAATACAGACATTGGTAATATGTCAGATATAGAGTTCAGAATGATGATTCTCAAAGTTCTAGCTGGGCTCAAAAAAGGCATGGAAGATATTAGAGAATCCCTCTCTGGAGAGATAAAAGGCCTTTCTGGAAAAATAAAAGAACTAAAATCTAACCAAGTTGAAATAAAAAAGCTATTGAGGTGCAATCTAAAATGGAGGCTCTTACTGCTAGGATAAATGAGGCCGAAGAAAGAATTAGTGATATAGAAGACCAAATGACAGAGTAAAGAAGCTGAGCAAAAGAGGGACAAACAGCTACTGGACCATGAGGGGAGAATTCGAGAGATAAGTGACACCATAAGATGAAACACCATTAGAATAATTGGCATTGCAGAAGAAGAAGAAAGAGAGAGGGGAGCAGAAGGTATATTGGAGAGAATTATTGGAGAGAATTTCCCCAATATGGCAAAGGGAACAAGCATCAAAATTCAGGAGGTGCAGAGAACCCCCCTCAAAATCAATAAGAATATGTCCACAACCTGTCACCTAATAGTAAAATTTACAAGTCTTAGTGACAAAGAGAAAATCCTGAAAGCAGCCCAGGAAAAGAAATCTGTAACATACAATGGTAAAAATATTAGATTGACAGTGGACTTATCCACAGAGACCTGGCAGGCCAGAAAGAACTAGCATGATATATTCAAAACACTAAGCGAGAAAAACATGCAGCCAAGAATACTATATCCATCTAGGCTATCATTGAAAATAGAAGGAGAGATAAAAAGCTTCCAGGACAAACAAAAACTGAAAGAATTTGCAAACACCAAACCAGCTCTACAGGAAATATTGAAAGGGGTCCTCTAAGCAAAGAGAGACCCTAAAAGTAGTAGATCAGAAAGAAACAGAGACAATATACAGTAACAGTCACCTTACAGGCAATACAGTGGACTAAATTCATATCTCTCAATAGTTACCCTGAATGTTAATGGGCTAAATGCCCCAATCAAAAGACACAGGGTATCAGAATGGATAAAAAACCAAAACCCATCAATATGTTTCCTATAAGAAACTCATTTTGGACCTAAAGACACCTCCAGATTTAAAGTGAGGGGGTGGAAAACAATTTACCATGCTAATGGACATCAGAAGAAAACTGGGGTGGCAGTCCTTATATCAGATCAATTAGATTTTAAGCCAAAGACTATAATAAGAGATGAGGAAGGACACTATATCATACTCAAAGGGTCTGTCCAACAAGAAGATCTAACAATTTTAAATATCTATACCCCTAACATGGAAGCAGCCAACTATATAAACCAATTAATAACAAAATCAAAGAAACACATCAACAATAATACAATAATATAGGGGACTTTAACACTTCCCTCACTGAAATGGACAGATCATCCAAGCAAAAGATCAACAAGGAAATAAAGGCCTTAAATCACACACTGGACCAGATGGACATCACAGATATATTCAGAACATTTCATCCCAAATGAAATGTTCTGGGATCATTCCCTGCATATTTTCTAGGAACATATTTCTGGATCATTCCCTGCATATTTTCAGACCACAATGCTCTGAAGCTAGAACTCAATCATGAGGAAATTTGGAAAGAACACAAATACATGGAGACTAAAGAGCATCCTTCTGAAGAATGAATGGGTCAACCAGAAATTAAAGAAGAATTGAAAAAATTCGTGGAAACAAAGGATAATGAAAACACAATGGTTCAAAATCTGTGGGACACAACAAAGGCAGTCCTGAGAGGAAAATATATAGTGGTACAAGCCTTTCTCAAGAAACAAGGAAGGTCTCAAATACACAACCTAATCGTACACCTAAAGGAGCTGGAGAAAGAACAAGAAAGCAAGCCTAAACCCACCAGGAGAAGAGAAATCATAAAGATCAGAGCAGAAATCAATGAAATAGAAACCAAAAAACAATAGAACAAATCAACGAAACTAGGAGCTGGTTCTTTGAAAGAATTAATATGATTGATAAACCCCTGGCCAGACTTATCAAAAAGAAAAGAGAAAGGACCCAAATAAATAAAATGATGAGTGAAAGAGGAGAGATCACAACTAACACCAAAGAAATACAAACAATTATAAGAACATACTATAAGCAACTCTATGCCAACAAATTTGACAATCTGGAAGAAATGGATGCATTCCTAGGGACATACAAACTGAACCAGGAAGAAATAGAAAGCCTGAACAGACCCATAACCAGTAAGGAGATTGAAGCAGTCATCAAAAATCTCCAAACAAACAAAAGCCCAGGGCAGGACTACTTCCCAGGGGAATTCTACCAAACATTTGAAGAAGAACTAATTCCTATTCTCCTGAAACTGTTCCAAAAAACAGAAATGGAAGGAAAACTTCCACACTCATTTTATGAGGCCAGCATCACCTTGATCCCCAAACCAGACAAGGATCCCATCAAAAAAGAGAATTACAGACCAATATCCTTGATGAACATAGATGCGAAAATTCTCACCAAAATACTGGCCAATAGGATTCAACAGTACATTGAAAGGATTATTCACCACCACCAAGTGGGATTTATTCCAGGGCTGCAAGGTTGGTTCAACATCCGCAAATCAATCAATGTGATACCACACATTAATAAAAGAAAGAACAAGAACCATATGATACTCTCAATAGATGCTGAAAAAGCATTTGACAAAGTACATCATCCCTTCCTGATCAAAACTCTTCAAAGTGTAGGGATAGAGGGCACATACCTCAATATTATCAAAGCCATCTATGAAAAACCCACCGCAAATATCATTCTCAATGGAGAAAAACTGAAAGCTTTTCTGCTAAATTCAGGATCCTGGCAGGGCTATCCATTATCACCACTGCTCTTCAACATAGTACTAGAAGTTCTAGTCTCAGCAATCAGACAACAAAAATAAATTAAAGGCATCCAAATTGGCAAAGAAGTCAAACTCTCACTTTTTGCAGATGATATGATACTCTATGTGGAAAACCCAAAAGACTCCACTCCAAAACTGCTAGAACTTGTACAGGAATTCAGTAAAGTGTCAGGATATAAAACCAATGCACAGAAATCAGTTGCATTTCTCTACACCAACAATAAGACAGAAGAAAGAGAAATTAAGGAGTCCATCCCATTTACAATTGCACCCAAAACTATAAGATACCTAGGAATAAACCTAACCAAAGAGGCTAAGAATCTATACTCAGAAAACTATAAAGTACTCATGAAAGAAATTGAGGAAGACACAAAGAAATGGAAAAATGTTCCATGCTCCTGGATTGGAAGAATAAATATTGTGAAAATGTCTATGCTACCTAAAGCAATCTACACATTTAATGCAATCCCTATCAAAGTCCCACCCATTTTTTCAAAGAAATGGAACAAATAATCCTCAAATTTATATGGAACCAGAAAAGACCTCGAATAGCCAAAGGAATATTGAAAAAGAAAGCCAAAGTTGGTGGCATCACAATTCTAGACTTAAAGCTCTATTACAAAGCTGTAATCATTAAGACAGTATGGTTATTGGCTCAAAAACAGACACCTAGATCAATGGCACAGAATAGAGAGCCCAGAAATAGACCCTCAACTCTATGGTCAACTAATCTTCGACAAAGCAGGAAAGAATGTCCAATGGAAAAAAGACAGCCTCTTCAATAAATGGTGTTGGTAAAACTGGACAGCCACATGCAGAAAAATGAAACTGGAACATTTCCTTACATCACACATGAAAATAGACTCAAAATGGATGACGGACCTCAATGTCAGAAAGGAATCCATCCAAATCCTTGAGGAGAACACAGGCAGCAACCTCTTTGACCTCAGCTGCAGCAACATCTTCCTAGGAACATCGCCAAAGGCAAGGGAAGCAAGGGCAAAAATGAACTATTGGGATTTCATCAAGATCAAAAGCAAAGAAAACAGTTAACAAAACCAAAAGACAGGTGACAGAATGGGGGAAGATAATTGCAAATGACATATCAGATAAAGGGCTAGTGTCCAAAATCTATAAAGAACTTAGCAAACTCAACACCCAAAGAACAAATAATCCAATCAAGAAATGGGCAGAAGACATGAACAGACATTTCTGCAAAGAAGACAACCAGAGGGCCAACAGACACATGTAAAAGTGCTCCACATCACTCGGCATCAGGGAAATACAAATCAAAACCACCATGAGATATCACCTCACACCAGTCAGAATGGCTAAAATTAACAAGTCAGGAAATGACAGATGCTGGCAAGGATGCGGAGAAAGGGGAACCCTCCTACACTGTTGGTGAGAATGCAAGCTGGTGCAACCACTCTGGAAAACAGCATGGAGGTTCCTCAAAATGTTGAAAATAGAACTACCCTATGACCCAGCAATTGCACTACTGGGTATTTACCCTAAAGATACAAACTTAGTGATCCGAAGGGGCACATGCACCCGAATGTTTATAACAGCAATGTCTACAATAGCCAAACTATGGAAAGAACCTAGATGCCCATCAACAGATGAATGGATAAAGAAGAAGTGGTATATATATATACACAATGGAATACTATGCAGCCATCAAAAGAAATGAAATCTTGCCCTTTGTGATGACGTGGATGGAACTAGAGGGTATCATGCTTAGTGAAATAAGTCAATCGGAGAAAGACAACTATCACATGATTTCCCTGATATGAGGGTGAGGAGATGCAACATAGGGGGTAAGGGGGTAGGAGAAGATTAAATGAAACAAGATGGGATCAGGAGGGAGACAAACCATAAGTGACTCTTAATCTCACAAAACAAACTGAGGGATGCTGCGGGGAGGGGGGTTGGGAGAAGGGGGGTGGGGTTATGGACATTGGGGATGGTATGTGCTATGGTGAGTGCTGTGAAGTGTGTAAACCTGGTGATTCACAGACCTGTACCCCTGGGGATAAAAATATATTATATGTTTATAAAATAATAATAATAATAATAAATTAAAAAATTAAAAAAAAAACTCAGTCTGACCAGGTGAGACGTGATTAAAGAGAAAAAGATGTAAGATCAAAACCTGTACTCTTTTAAAATAGTTCTTACATAGTACAATGTTGCTGTACTTCTTAGCAGCTGGGCATTACTTTCAGGTCCATTACCAATGCACAGGTGTCAGAATAGTTTCTCTATGGATACCGTTCCATCAAGAACCCTCCTGGAGAAGGAGTGTAGGGGAATGTTCTTCTCTGTACATGGCAACAACAACATACTCAAACAAGGCTAGAAAAAGAAACAAAACAAAAGAATGTCCCAAAATCCTTTGCTTGGCTCATTTTAGCAAAGATGAGACAAATGATGATTTTCCAAACCCCTTTTCTTGACCTCAGGAGATTAAGAAGAAATAAACTGTAAATGTATTGATTTCTAAGCACACATTTTTGCCCACCAATCACTGACCTTAATTCTAAGAGACTAGATTCATATTCACTAGACTCTGGTGTCACTTCTGACTTCCCTACATCCCTATATGCCAACACTTTTGAAGGAACTAGTTTATCTGTGCCCATATCATATGTCCTTGAAGAAGCTGTCTTCTTAGGTCAGTTTATTTCCACCCTGTAGCTATCCATCACATTCCACTATCGGTCAACCTACCACACTGTTGCCCGGGCTACAGATGAAAATGCCTCTCCCACAAATAAGAGAGGAAACAGTTTCCTTACAGGTTAATGTGTTACAATCCTCAGTCAATCACAAAAACCACTATGTGACACAAATTACATATATAATAATAGGAAATTTCATTAAAGAGGCAGTTAAACATTTGCTTCATTTTTCAGAGCTAGTGGATTATCTTTTGATAATAAAAAGAAATCCTTTGGTATTACAGAATCTATTTCTGAGCCCTAATTTTATGAAACATTAGAATTTTATTTTTGTGGATCTGCAATAAAACTGTTGCAACTTTTACTTATATCTAAAAAACAGAACAAAACACAAAAACAAGGAGTTTCCCTCTGTGATTTTCCTAATATTATATAACTTAAGTCAAGAGGCATATTGTTATCATTTGTAGTAAAAATAATAATCCCTATATGCCAGGGCATTACAACACATATTTTTTCATTATCTTATTTAATCTTCATGAAAATCTTCAAAATATATGCTGTTGTGTTTTTTTGGGATAGAGAGGCAGAGATGTGGGAAAGTTAAATATCTTGCCCAGGGGTGCACAGCCTGTCACTGTTGGAAATCTGCCTATCTATAGTTTCTTTCTTAGAAATTCCACTCATTCCCATTAGGGTAGGAAAAGCAATCTGGAGAAGAGCAAAGTTCTTTTTGTATAACCTGTGAATATCGGATTCATTACATTCTGCCTACTTTTCAACTGAGAGTACACACTGTACTGTTTTCAGCTCCGAGATTGTCATTTTTGACCCAGCAGTGACACCAAATGTTATGCTGGTCTTATTTCTGCTCTTTACGCTCTGATCTATGCTTATCTGAATGAATGATTCACCTGTTCCCTCAGTTGACATGAAATTTGCTTTTATTTATTTTATTTCATTTTGTCCTACTGTAACTTGAAAACCTTTTTTAAAAGAAACACTAAAATAATTTTAAGCAACTTATAAATGCCACTACCTATGACTGTAGCTGTACTTTTCCATCATTCCCACTTACCAAGTAGGAAATGGAATTTTTTTTCCCCGTGGTTTAAATATTTTGCTTGAGGCTCTCTGTACAAGAATAGCCAGATTTACCCAGAAAGAGTGCATCTATTAAAAAAGCAAAAAAAAAAAAAAACCTCTCAGACTTCTTTATCAATAAAAACTTAAAAATGAGCTATCCTATTTATTTAACGACCTAAGGGGAAAAATTAAAAATGTAATTTTAAGACTCAATTTTTGTGGAAGATTCTCTAAGGCGTCTAAGAGCTTATGCAATCTCTGATGATACTGACATGAAGCACTCGGGATTACAATTTTTCTTAATTTCACTATTTAAAAATTTATATCCTTTGCTTTCAATTTAAGATCTTGGTTGGAAATTTTCACTGACTCTTAAATCACAACAAGCCTTCAGTCTCTCAAACCTGCCTCTCTGCAAACAGAATAGGATAGATATTTTTTTTTAAAGATTTTATTTATTTGACAGAGAGAGAGAGAGATCACAAGTAGGCAGAGAGGCAGGCAGAGAAAGAGAGGGGAGGAAGCAGGCTCCCTGCAGAGCAGAGAGCCCGATGCGGGGCTCGATCCCAGGACTCTGGGATCATGACCTGAGCCGAAGGCAGAGGCTTTAACCCACTGAGCCACCCAGGAGCCCCAGGATAGATTTTTTTTTAAATGTCATTTTTTTTTATCATTTTAAAGATACAGAACCTTTTTTTTCCTCTTTTATAATACTCCAAATCTTACCAATAAACATGATATAAGTATCTGAGTTTCATTAACTGATCTCCGGAAGCCCCAATCTTTTCTTCACACAAGAAAAAAGAAAAGAAATCACATGGGTTCCTCACCGTTGAAACATGGAAGCCCCTGACTTATCTAATTTTCTTCTTTTACTAGATTAGAAGACAGGAAATCCTTAGAGAAATGACAGGTAATATATGGAATAAAATTTAATTTGGTTATGTTAGAAAATATCTTAAAACTATTTCAGCAACCTCATATTCTCAGACTGAAAAGAAAATCAGAGAGGTGGGTAAAAGGGCATAATCCTTAAGCCGTAAGATGTAAAAGCCCTAATGATCTAATGTAAAACATGGTGACCCCAGTTGATAATACTATACTGTGTTACTGAAATTTGCTAAGAGAGTAGAACTTAAATGTTCTCTCTCTCTCAAATACACACATACACACAAACACACATATAAAAGATAAATAAGTGAGGTGATAAATGTGTTAATTAACTGGATTGGGGGGACAATGTTTATGTATACCAAATCAAAACGATGTTATAAATCAATTACACTTCAATAAAGTTGAAATAAAAAGTAGAAGAACTAGGAAGAAAATCAGAATTGTCATTAGAGAGTGCTAATCTCCCTTTTTATTGAAAAGTTTGTACTTTTGTTACTTTTTTCTGAAAAACAGTATAGAGTTTCCTCAAAAGGTAAAAACAGAACCACCCTACAACCAAGCAATTGCACTCTAAGGTATTTATCCAAAGGATACAAACATAGTGATTCAAAGGGCACATGCCCCACCCCCATGTTTATAGCAGCAATGTCCACAATAGCCAAATTATGTAAAGAGCCCAAATGTCCATCAACAGATGAATGGATAAAGAAGTTGTGGTACACACACACACACACACACACACATACATACACACACACACACTGGAATATTACTCAGCATTCAAAAAGAATGAAATTTTGCCATTTGCAACTTTGTGGATGGAACTAGAGGGGATTATGCTAAGCTAAATAAATCATCAGAGAAAGACAAATACCATATGATTTCATTCATACATGGAATTTAAGGAACAAGACAGATGAATATACAGGAGGGAAGGGAAAAACAAAATAAGATGAAAATTGAGAGGGAGGCAAACTATAAGAGATTCTAAACTCTAGGAAATGAACCAAGGGTTGCTGGAGGGGAGGTAGGTGGGGAGATGATGGGCATTAAGGAGGGCACTTGATGTAATGATCACTGGGAATTATGATGAATCACTAAATTCTACCCCTGAAACTAATAATACAGTACATGTTAACTAAATTGAATTTAAATAAAAAATTAAAATTGAAATTGAAATTAAAAAAAGAACACTATGAACACAGCTTCAATGAGTTATGCACAGAGATACTTTGAACTGGCTTAAGTACAATGTTATGAATAAATAATAATTTAAATTACTTAGAAATATGGATAGTTTTATTCCAGTTTTGGGGGGAAAAACAAAACAAGAAACATGCTATCCACCAATAATTCAGTTGCCCTAAATCCAAAAAGTCAGAAAAAAGCAGTTTGAAATATTTTATTAACACAATGCTTCAGCAATCTCTGCCCCTTTTCTTGGGAAATACATAGGTAATTATGTTTTGCAAGAGCCTGAATAAATTTCAAAGACTGAATGAGTCATGCACAATACAGTGTTTACTGGAACTCTATTGACTGTAACCTTTTGCACTTTGTAGTGAGTTTCTGAAAATTCATCCTTCTATAAAATCAAATTAAGCCTCATTTCTTTGGTTTGAGACTGACAGATACATAGCAAAGTACATAGTAAAGTAAAAACTTCAAGCCAATAACCATTCTGCTTACAGAAATAGGATTAAATTTCCCAAGCTTTCTCTTTCTTTAAGCAATTAACTCTTCAGCTGATATTAAATCATTATATCCTAAATATCTGGATACCTTGGTGGCTACAATAATGCTGAAAATATTTAGTGCTAATGTGTATCTTAAATTGTATATCATTTGAATAATGATAATGCAGATAATGATATCCAGATAATAATAAAGCTTGTTTTTACTCAGCATAGACCATTGCAGAGATAGTTCTTCTGTTGTGCTTTTTAAAAAGCAGACAAAAAATATTTTAACAAATGACTTATAGCTATGTATATAAATTTACAAGTTAAATATATATATTTAAGAATTAATTTGAATGAACAAATAAACTTCTAAGCTAACCATGCCTGTAATTTGTACTCTTAATATTAAGGAAAACAAATAGGCAACAGATTGGGATAAATAAAATAATAATGTAATAGATATTATAAATTGAATGCTTTTCTCGGGCTTGTCTCTGTGTTAAGCATTTTACATGCTTGATTGTACTCAATCTTCACAAGAGATCTGAGAGTTGCTTCATCCCCTCTTACAAATGAGGAAATGAAATTTAGAGAATTTAAGTTATTTGTCAAAGTGGTGCCACATAGTTAGAATGAAACCTATGTCTGTCTTGTTCTAAAGACCATGTTCTTTTTTTTTTTTTTTAAAGATTTTTATTTATTTATTTGACAGAGAGAGATCACAAGCAGGCAGAGAGGCAGGTAGAGAGAGAGGAGGAAGCAGGCTCCCTGACGAGCAGAGAGCCCGATGCGGGGCTCGATCCCAGGACCCTGAGATCATGACCTGAGCTGAAGGCAGCGGCTCAACCCACTGAGCCACCCAGGCGCCCCTAAAGACCATGTTCTTATACCACTCTTTGTTTTCCCAAATAAAAGCAAAGTGGCAGACAGGAGAATGAATGAGCAGTGTTCAGATCAACTTTAACAGAACTACCACGTCACTGTCACTGTTCAGTAAATAATTTCTTCTAGAATGGCCTCTGGATTTGAGATATTATCAGAGGCTTGGATAGACTTGATTTTTAAATGAATAACTGCACCATAATTGCTTAGAATGGCACATACCACACAAACTAGATTACCAACTACTAAAGATGAGTGGCCAAGTAATCAATGTGTACATATTTAAAATCCTGCTTTAAAAGATTTTTAACTTACATTAAGGCTTAAAATACTCAGATGGAAAATAAAGGATTATGTCTGTTAAGAATGGCAAAAATGGCTAGTAGAAGTTATACACAGACACACAGGCATACACTGGCTTAGTTGTAAGACCTCCTTAAGAATAAACTTCAGCAGGGCACCTGGGTGGCTCAGTGGGTTAAAGCCTCTGCCTTCGGATCAGGTCATGATCCCAGGTCCTGGGAATGAGCCCCGCATCAGGCTCTCTGCTCAGCAAGCAGGGAGCCTGCTTCCTCCTCTCTCTCTGCCTGCCTCTCTGCCTACTTGTGATCTCTCTGTCAAATAAATAAATAAATAAAATCTTTAAAAAAAAAAAAGAAGAAACTTCAGCAAAAGATAGATGCCTCAAAAAAGGCACTATTATTGGTATGTAATGTAGAAGCTCAGTTGTCAGAGTAAATTTTCCCTCACTGAAAATACATACCTACACTCACATAATAGTGATGGGGATTTACAAAGACCCTGGCTAAATTTCAAAATCAGATTTTTATTTATCTGTCTTACTTGTGAAGAGAAAAGGGTGATGTGCTATTCAGCAGAGATAATTGCCAGAAGCAAAGAACCAATAAACTTGATGGGGGGAAAAATGGAGAGGGGTTGGAAAGAAAGGGTACCTCATTGTTCATGACAAATTTAGAGGATAAAAAAGTTAAATCCTTTTTTCAATAGCTTTTATCAGACAGTTATAGTCTCTTTGAAAAGTAGAACTACTCATTTTTATAAAGGTTTGAGTATTAACCACGATATCACAAACTGAATAGCAAATTACGGTGACGTTTAAAACTGAATTAAGAAGTGAAGTTTGAAAAAAAAAGTTGAACTTGGAAATAAAATAATTAGTGTTTACCTAGATATTTTTAGTTAAGCAAGTTAAATTATGTTATAATTTTCATATCATATTTACATGGATATACATTTACTGTATTTTTTATATAGAAAAAAGGTGACAGAGTCCTGTACTAATCTATGCACTTTCAGGTATCTGTTTCCTAGCTAAAGCCCAATTATCCATCTTTGAACTTTAGAGCAGACGTTCCCATCCAAGGGAGATTTTGGCTACCCAAGGGGTTTTTGGTAATACCTGAAGGCATTTTTTGTTGTTACAACTCTGCAGGGAGGTGCTACTGGCATCTAGGAAGTAGAGACCATGGATATTATTAAACAATCCACAGTACACCCTCCCACAAAAAAGAATTATCTGGTCCCAAAGGTCAATAGTGTTGAGGTTGCAAAACCCCACTTTTGAGTAACATAAGATTCATCCAAGGAAGCTTATTAAAAATACATTTTCTTGGGCACTATTTCCTGGTCTCAAGGGTAGAGACAGAATTTAGGAATCAGGTTATTTTCCTCAGATTACATTCCCACACTTCACCTCAGTTTCTGTTTTGAGACACACCAAACTAAGTACTCTGCTACTTCTATCAAGTCAAGTCAGTACCATTATCCAACTTTTAAAAACGGTACCATTTCACTAGGACTAATCATGCAACTACAAATTCTAGTTGAAATTCTTGAGTTGTATTTATAAACAGAGCTTTAGATCAGGAGCAGAGGCATCACCTGGCAATTTGTTAAAATCTCAAGCCCTAGCCCAGAGCTACAGACTCACAATCTGCATTTTCATAATAATGCTGGCTTTTGTGAAGCTTTAAATGAAACAATTAATTTAAAGTTTTAATATAGTGTCTAGCATATTCAATCACATTGTAAGTGGTGGTAGTGATGCTGGCAATAATGATGACAGGACAAAAGCTACAGCAAGGAGAGGCTGAAGACTGGAAAAAATTTAATGAAAAAAGATTCCTAAAAAGAGATAAGAATTGATCTAGAGTGTATTAGTTTTCTATTTCTGTGTAACAAATTGTTACAAGCCTAGTAGCTTGAAATATCCATTATTATCCCAGTCCTGTAAGAACGACGGGGTTTGGTCCTCAGGCTATATCACAAGGCTAAAACCAAGGTGTCAGCCTGGTTTGCCTGGAAGCTCAGGAAAAATACATTCCCAAGCTCTTTCTTTTTGTCAGAGTTCAGTTACTCATGGTTCTAGGACAGAGGTCCCCACTACTTGAAGGCTGTCAGCAAGGGGTCATTCTCAAGCTTCCAGATGCCGCTCACTTTCCATGCCACGTGACCCCCTCTATCTTCAAGTCAGCAATAGTTCACTGAACACTTTTCATGCTTTAAATCTGACTTCTGCCAGTGGCCAGAGAAAAGACTGCTTTAAAGGGCTCATGTGATTAGGCTGGGCCACCCAGATAACTTTCCTTTCTTAAAGTCAACTGGCTCATAAAATAACTTCATCATGCAAGTAAAACCCATATAGTTACATTCCTAGGAATGATGCGGGAGGCAGGGACTCTTGGAGGACATCTTCGAATTCTGTCTGCCACACAGAGCCACTGACGTGATGAGCCTCAAGCGGTAGGGCAATTCCTGTGGTTTCAGAAACGGCAAGGAGGGAGGGCGGTGTGATGGGAAATATATAAATTGGGCTGTAGAGGAGGTCTGAGGACCTGAATTTTATTTGTCAAGGGAGTGTTTAATTTGCTAAAAGTGAACGGGAAGGTTGCGTTTTCAAAACTTGAAGGCAAGTGAAACAGTTTTAAAATGGCGGCTGCAGGCCCTGGCGGAGAGGTTGAAGAGAAAGAAATAAGCCCTGTTGCCGGGCGGCGCTGAGTCCAGCAGGGGATGGGGTAGGCCTCAGAACAGCAGAGATGCTCTCTACAAGCCTGGAGCAGTCCCAGACTGGAAGTTTCCTGATGTTCACAGGGAGACTACGAAAGAGCCGCCCCCGCTGCAGAGGACCTCCCGGAAATAACCTTCTCAAAAAGGGAGCCGGGTCATGTCCAGCTCAGGCAAATGCGTGGAGGGGAAAGTCGCTAACTTACTGTTTCCTTTTCACATTAAAACGAATACCAAGTACAGAGGATGGCTTATACATTAAGTTGTAAGATTTAAATAAGGGAACGATAATTAATGAATTGTTTCAGAGATTTTTATAAACCACAGGATGACACACCATCGTGTTCCACGGGGCTATGAGGGAAATGCTGCCGCCGCCTGGCTCCTAGTGAAGGCTCTCTTGAGAGATTCATGATAATGACGTTCAAACACTATAGAGAGGGGAAATGATTTTATCTTCCTTTACACTTTATTAGAGGTAAGAGATTGTGAAGTATGAGACTGACAAAATCAATGAGTGACACCTCATCTGTCATGCGTTTCACAGGTTCACCAGCCTTGGGAGGTTGCTCTTTGTCCTTCACACTTCTCACCCTGGTGCGCGTGGCTTCACAGCCAAGTTAGAGGGAAGCTTTATGTCTTGCCTTTGCACCCTCCTCAATATCAAGGACTCTACATTAATGGCATGCTGTTTCACTTTGATTTTAGGTTAATATTTGGCTTTTGTTTACTGCATAATAATTTTAGAAAATGTTAAGCAGTTTACATTATATTAATGTATTCTTTTGGTGTAATTAAAATAAAGTCTATGCTTGAGTTCTATTAAAAAAATCTAGGTGGATTTAAAGAATGCAAGCTAATTATGGTTTCATACACAATAATCCCTTTTATCCCCTGTGTTCAAATCTCTGCCATGATACTCTTAAAAGTGGTTTTAAGACATTTTATGTAACGTCTTGAAGAAAAGACCATCAATTGAGAATTAATCAGTGAGGAAAAAATAGCAAGACAAAGATTCTACATGTCTGTTTCTCTTAGGATATGTTCATGAAGGTATTTACAAAAAAAAAAAAATACATGAAGCTGTAAATGGTGTCTCTCAAGTCATATAAAATGGGTCAAGTCACTACTTACAAGAAGTGAGATTCATACCTGATTTTGCTGCTTTGACTTAAATCCATTTTTTTTTAATTTTGCTTATGTTGGCTCAAGATAATGTATTTAAAGTACAAGGAAATGAATGTTTTTGGCATCTATTCAGTTTCCATAGTTATTTAGATGTGATCCTAAGAAAAACATTATAATGGAGAAAAGTAAAGCTGATTATTGACAAATGTAAATGAGATAATGTTTAGTACTTTCAATAAAGTGTTCACCATATGTTAAGCATTCTGTTAAGTCCTCATTTAATTTTCTCAATTTAAAAAGATAGTTATTATTATCATCCCCATTTTCTAAAGGAGGAAACTGAGCCTCAAAAAGGTTGGACTACCCTAGTATAGTCTAGCTGAAGATTTGGAATTTGTATCTAACGCCTGTTTCAAGTTTTTCCCCCCTAAAGAAAAGTCGTGTTATATCACTTCTCCATTCAAAAACCACAATGAATTTCCCTCTTTTTCAACAGCATCATTATTGCTTCCTATAAGGTGGGTGGAGGTAGCTTTTGCTCTCTCTCTACCACTTATTTCCCAGACTCACTCAGTTCCAGTCACTCTCAAACTCCTGCTTTTCTGCTTTTGTGTTGTTGTTCTCTTTTCCTGAGTTTTCTTCCACAGATATCAGTGTGGCTTATTTTCTTATTTCTTTCAGATTTTTCCTCAAGTGTCAGCTTCAACAGGCCTTTAATCATTCTTCCCTTACCTTGCTCTGTATTTTCCCATCATACTTATTTATGCATTTACTTATTGTTTGTAAGTAAGTTACTTCACTGTGTGTCTCTCCCTCTCTGCGTAAGAACAGGACTTTGTTTTGTTCAGTGATGTCCCTTATGCTTGGAACAGAACCGGTCATGTAGTAGTCATTCCAATATTGTTGAATGAATATATGAATTATTAACATTTTATGCCTCAAAAGAGAAATATGCATTATGTGACTGGGTCCTGATCATCTCAAATTCAGTTCAGGAAGACTTAAGAGGGAACTGCCAACTTGTAGTTTGGGGAGGGCTTTATAGAGCATATATAATTTTCAGTGACAGATTAAAGGGCTTGATTCCCTCATTTTTTAAAAATTGTTTTTTTAATTTTTTTATTTTTGTTTTGCTTTGTTTTTATTATGTTCAATTAGCCAACATATAGTACATCATTAGTTTATGATGTAGTGTTCAACGATTCATTAGTTGTGTATAACACCCAATGCTCATCACAACATGTGCCCTCCTTCGCGCATTGTAATATAATACTAAGGGCAGAAGTAAGACTGATATTAAGAAAATCACTCAGGTTTGGAAGAAGTGGAATGAAGAAGATGGTGAACAAATCTTTCTGGGCTGACTAGAGAGGAAAAGAGGGAAAGAAGGAGGAAATGAGGAATGTAGGGTCACTTAGAGTAGCTTTCAATGGATGATCAAGAAGAGAAAGGGAGAAGAGTTTGCCCATGGTTTGAAATGCTATCAGCACCTACAGGTGGTCCAAGTAGAAAATGAAGTGATGCCGTGGGAGGCAGATGAGAAAATGCCCTGGCAACATAGCTAACAATTTCCTGGAAGGAGTGAAGCTTTAGGCTACATTTCTGGCAAGAAGAGTCTGCTAAATAGACCATGGACCTGAAATGGCATGGGAAGAAGAGGAGAAAAAAGCAAACTAGCAATTTGTTTAGACCCTACTACAAGTCAGACATTTTTCTCAACCCTTGCATACATTGTCTTTGAATTACTACAAATACCCATAAGATGATATAATTACATAACTTCTATAAATAAGGGAAGTATGGTTCAGAGAACAATAAATAACTTGCACAAAGTTGCTAAGTTAATAAGGTTTAGAACCTGTGTTCAAATCCAGATCTGCCATCTTCTGGCATCCATCCCTTCTTATTTCCCCTCTCATTCAATATTTTGTTATTATTTAGGTAATTGGGACTTACCAATGTAACCTATGGTAAAAGAAGAAAAGTCTTAAAATGTGCATCCAAAAAAAGCTCAAATATTCCAATAGCGTTTAGTTTTTATTCAAGTGTTTAATGCACTTTGTTTTGTGTAATACTTGATTATTTTCATATCTTCTTCCTTACTAGACTATCCATCCATAGGAGGATTTTGTCATGTATTTCCATATCTCCAAAACTTATTTGCAGAAGATATTCAGATTATTTTCTGTTAAAATTATATAAGTCAGACAATATATGGAAATATGGACTAATCTTGTCAAAGTCATCACCACTATAGAGGGATTAGTCCTGGTCGCATGATTGAGAATATCTAAAAAGATCTGAATTTAAGGTGCATATCTTCTATTAACATGTAGCTAAATAACTAGTTCTGAGAGTATAGAACAATCCGTGGCAATGTCTCTGCCTTAAAGATCCATTGCTGTTGTGCTTTCTTCACCCACTCTTTCACTCTAACCTCTTTTGCTTGTTAATTCAAACTCTTTGGGAAGGAAATCATTTGTAATTCATATTTAAAGAGAAAATACACAGACTTTCAATCTCTGCGATTCAAGTCAGAGGGTTTTATGATTATCTGCATCTGGGTCAAGACACTGCCTTCTCAGAAGCTTTGGTCAATGAATCATGTCTAAGTTGTATGCTAATCTCCATGATGATAAGGTTGTGCCTTCTCTGAAGATGAATGGGTCTTTCAAAAGGTAGCTCTGCAGTTGGAATTTACTGAGAATATAAACTCCACAAAAAGAGTTTTTCTTTTGATATTGACGGACCATTTCACTCATTCTTTTTTTATGAGGAATAGATGTATCCATAAATTAAAAACATAGCATGAAGTTATATATCTATTTTCTCTCTGATGTCTGCATTACATTATTTTAAAGTCTTTTATGGCTTTTGTGAATGTTTTGGGTTATGCTTCATAATTCTATTGTAACATATTAAATATTCATTGGGGAAAATGATATGGGTTATTGACAATTGATTCATATAAAAATTATTTTCTTAATACCATAGTAATAAATACTGAAAAACCAAGAACTTGGAATCTGCAGAGACCATCAATTTTATTTGGAAATTATCTGTTTGTTTGATTTGGCAGACTTGTATTTTCATTTTCTGAAAAATGTTCAGGAGTACCTCTTGGTTACAAGAGGTAATATTATTCAAGCAAGTGATGTTACTTTTACTTACTGCTTTCCTCCTTCATATTTTATATTGATTTTCTGTCATTTTTATTGAGGCATAATTTATATACAGTAAAATTAACCAACTTAAAATGTTCAGTTTGATGAGTTTTGACAAACGTACATGGTTGAGCTACTGACTACCATAGTAATAATTCAGAAAATTTACATCAGCTCAAAAAATTTCCTACTATCTGTTTGCAGTCAATCCCCTCCCACCCAATTTAGTGGGTATTGACAACCACTGAGCTGCTTTTTATCACTGTAGTTTTGCCTTTTTGAGAATGTATTATCAGTAGAATTATAAAGTGTGTACTCGTGTGTCTGGCTTCTTTCACTTAGCATAGTGTTTGTGAGGCTCATCTGTGTTGTTGCATATTTCAGTTCATACCTTTTTATTTTGGTAACCAGGATTCCACATGACTATACCATAATTTGCTTATCTGCTTACCAGTTGATGAACATTTACGTTGTTTCAGAATTTGTATGATGTAAATAAAGCTGTCACAAATATTTCAATATGTGTTTTATGGGTACACATTTTTTTAAATTAACATATAATGTATTATTTGCCCCAGGGGTACAGGTCTGTGAATCTTCAGGCTTACACACTTCACAGCACTCACCATAGCACATACCTTCCCCAATGTCCATAACCCAACCACACTCTCCTTACCCCTTTCCCTGTGGTAACCCTCAGTTTGTTTTGTGAGATTAAGACTCTCTTATGGTTTGTCTCCCTACCAATTCCATCTTGTTTCATTTTTTCCTTCACTACCCCCCAAACCCCCATGTTGCCTCTCAAATTCCTCACATCACAGAGATCATATGATAATTGTCTTTCTCTGATTAACTTATTTCGCTCAACATAATACCCTCTAGTTCCATCCACATCATTGCAAATGGAAAGATTTCATTTCTTTTGATGGCTTCATAGTATTCTATTGTATATATATACCACATCTTCTTTATCCACTCATCTGTTGATGGACATCTAGGTTCTTTCCATAGTTTGGCTATTGTGGACATTGCTGCTATACACATTCAGGTGCACATGCCCCTTCGGATCACTACATTTGTATATTTAGGGTAAATAACCAGTGGTGCAACTGCTGGGTCATAGGGGAGCTCCATTTTCAACTTTTTGAGGAACCTCCATGTTGTTTTCCAGAGTGGCTATACCAGCTGGCATTCCCACCAACAGTGTAGGAGGGTTCCCCTTTCTCCTCATCCTTGCCAGAATCTGTCATTTCCTGACTTGTTAATTTTAGCCATTCTGACTGGTTTGAGGTGGTATCTCACTGTGGTTTTGATTTGTATTTCCCGGATGCTGAGTGATGTGGAACGTTTTTTCATGTGTCTGTTGGCCATCTGGCTGTCTTCTTTGAAGAAATGTCTGCTCATGTCTTCTGCCCATTTCTTGATTGGATTATTTGTTCTTTGGGTGTTGAGTTTGATAAGTTCTTTATAGATTTTGGATACTAGCCCTTTATCTGATATATCATTTGCAAATATCTTCTCACATTCTGTCAGTTGTCTTTTGGTTTTGTTAACTGTTTGCTTTGCTGTGCAAAAGCTTTTGAACTTGATGAAATCCCAATAGTTCATTTTTATGGGCATACATATTTAATTCACTTGAGTAACTATCTAAGACTAGAGTCGCTGGGTTGGAAGGTAAATATATGTTTAACTGTAAAAGAAACTACCAAACTATAGCATCACATGTTCACTAACCCTTGGCATTCTCGGTCTTTTAAATATTAGCCATTCTAGTGGGTACACAGTGGTATCTATTTCGGTTTAAATTTGTATTGCTCTAATGAATAATGATGCTGAGTGTCTTCTTCTCATATACATATTTACCATTTTAATATTTTCATGGGTGAAGTGTCTGCTCAAATCTTTTGTCTATGTGTGGGGACTATTCGTCCTCATATATCATTTATTTTGAACGTATGCAGTAATTAAAAAAAAAAAGCAGTATGAATTTGGTTCCAAAGAGTGACTTTTACTTGCCAGCTGCCCCTTCAGATCTTTGACCCAAGCAACAGGATCTGGTGGCTGAATTCCCAAGGCCCAGGGATTCACTCCTGAGTACAACTTTGAGAATTATAGTCTTGAATAGATAAAATATTAGACTTTGTCACAGAGCTTTTTAACTGCACATCTTATTCTCTCCTTAAACCTAAACTATTTGTAAAAAACACCAGAGAGATAATTTTCTTCTCTTTTTTTTTCTTTTTATGCCATGTCACATCTGGGACTGAAGAGTGCTTTCCATTCAAAATTCTGTTTATTAATTTACTGAGAATACTTCAGTGGCTCATTAGTCTATCCCTAATAGTTTTGTATACTTGAGATGGGCACAAGTTCTGGATACAGTATGTTAATAATTTCTTATAAATTAAGTTGGAAAATAAATACTGTCCAGAAGTAAGAACAGGACAATCAAATCAACAACCAAAAGTCATTTTTTTTGAGAATCTAACTCAGTGAGAAGTCTAAAAAGCCAGGCTGCCAAAAAACTGATAGTTTCTTTTCAACAGTTGATCTCAGAAACCTGACTTCTTGTTACAATGAAACATTGCTAATTCTTTTAATTCAATACCTCAAACCAAAGATTATAAACATAGGAATATTCTTAATAGCATGTATATGTAAGAACGAAGCATGGTTTAAAAAAAAAAAAAAAAAACCTTTTTAGTGTAATTAAGCTACAAACCCAGCAGAAGTTACAGACTATAGCATTTACTTTGTAACATTTAAACAACACTGGATCCACTCTACCAATGACAATCTTTTCAAAGGTATTATTTTTCTGAAGTGTTCTGTTGGCTTCATAAAAAGAACTGGAAAGCTGCTTTCTTTCTCTGCACCCTGAAACAATGGTTTCCCTACTTTATCAATCAGCTCTGTGGCCATTTTGCTCTGAATGGGAAAAGGTCAGACTAGAGAAAAGGTCAGACTAGAGAAAATGCCAAATCTGAGGTCATTTTTCTGGACATTACAGCATGCAAGTAGATCAATCCGCTTCTCCCTCTCCGATTTCCTTTGCCAGCAGTATTTCACTCTTATTCACAAATAAGGAGACACATTATTAGATTCTAAGTACCAGTTTGCAAACAAACTTATATACATTTCAAATCTTTAGATGTACTTACAACCAAAATTTACTCCTAATAATGGGTCCTGAAGGAATTATTGAATTATGAGTACTGAAGGAATTATTTCAGAATCTGTCCTATGCTCATAATCTTTGTTCATACATACAGAATATAGGAGTGCTCTACAATGTTTGCTTTTGCTTTCTTAGGATGCAGAAGGAAAAATAGCTACAATAGAAGATACATGAGGCATGAATTTTGTCTAGGCACCTAGAATCTGATTAGCACATATTAGACACTCAAAAAGTGTTTTGATGCTGAACAGTGTCTTAGTGTCTTGATCTTGCCTCTCCCAGGACTTACAAGTTTTCAGTGCTTAGTCTGAAAGAGGAAGAGATATTATTAAGGTTCTGAAAATTTTCCTCCACTGAAATATGACTCTCTGGAAGTTGAACCGACTACAATCTGCTAATGTGAGCAGAATAGTGAAAAGTTAGCTGGTCAATAATGGAGTCAGAGGTACTGCATTGATAAAGTTTGAAATCTGCCATTGATTCCCTGGGAAAACTATTTATCCTTTTTTAGACTTCATTTCTCATCATAAAAGAAAGATTTTTAACATACTTAGCTTTAAATAACTGGCAAAATATCAGAATGGACCAATGGATGCCTATATAATTCACCTACTAGGAGGCACTCACCTCACTCTCTAAAAGGTTCTTTCTGTAACAAGATCTAGTCATTGAAGAGTTGACTTGGGTATTTGGCCATAATCTTTCTCACACAGTGAAGAGAGTGAGTGTTCTATAAAATTTTTTTTTGTTCTTAAGATGTGTTTCATTATTGAAAAATTATATCAGTGAGTTTAGGCAAAAATGGTATTTTCAATTTTGTTCAGTCAATGGGGTAGTAATCAAATCTCCATGATACAAGCATGGTCTTAGTGATACTGTTTTGTGCCTAAAACTTACTGACATTATTTTTGTCCAAAGCTTGACAAAGAAGAACCTATGGTTTTTTAAAACTTAAGGCAGTGGTGTCTGGGTGGCTCAGTCAGTTAAGCATCTGCCTTTAGCTCAGGTAATGATCTTGGGATCCTGATATGAAGCCCTGTATCAGTAGGGGTCTGCTTCCCCTCGCTCTCTGCCTCTCTCCCTACTTGTTCTTTTACTTTCTCAAATGAATAAATAACATCTGTAAAAAATAAATAAAACTGAAGGCAAGCCCCCAGAATTCCAAAGCCACATCTTTAGAAAGTGAATTCCACAGCCCTAAGAAAGGGAAACTTCTCTAAAGTGATCATGACATTAAACAAGAAAGACATTCTTAGATCCCAGCAGGGAAAGCTGTCAGACTAACTCACCAATGAAATCATTCTTTGCCAGGGCAGGAATCCTTGTTATCTCGCCCACTGGGACATATTATATCTCATTTCCCCCTTTTCTTTTTTTTCTAAAGTGGAAGTTAAAAATTTATGTTATTCCTTTTAAAACTTCCATCATTATAATCTGGATGTCTTGTTATCCATATTTTTAATATTAGACACAGGTTCTCTGTTCAAGAGAAGACACTCTGGAGCTATATCATAGGAAGGCTCACAATCTAACAGTCCTGAACTTGAAGGTGAAGGCAGTAGGAGAAAAGAATTTCCATTAAAAAGTGAGATATTGGGGCGCCTGGGTGTCTCACTCAGTGGGTTAAGTCTCTGCCTTCGGCTCAGGTCATGATCTCAGGGTCCTGGGATCGAGCCCCATATCGGGCTCTCTGCTCCGTGGGGAGCCTGCTTCTCTGTCTCTCTCTGACTGCCTCTCTGCCTACTTGTGATCTCTGTCTGTCAAATAAATAAATAAAATCTTTTTTTAAAAGTGAGATATTATGGTTTTGATTTTATAAGAATACTTATGTGAATTGAACATTTAAGAATACCATGTTTGGAAAGTGTGCATGGATATGGGGCAGTCAATGAGTGGATCGTTGTTTCTGATTTCTAAGCACACCTCCTTTCCTCTGATAACAGAAGTATTCCTTCTGTGAGAAAAATCATTGTATGTCATTTTGGAAGAGCTCTCTGCATATTCCTACAGCAGTGTCCATGGGACCCAGGGCTGGCCAGTAAGAATGCCGCCCCTCATGCTTCCCGGGCCACAGTGCTTGCTTAAGAAAATGGATGTGATTGAAGCAAGGTACATCAGGCTCCTCCTTGGTAATTTTCTGCCAGAACCCTAGGAGAACATACCCTTTTACTGCTGGGATCCATATGGTGATAGGATATGAATTTTGACTGGTATGGTATTTTGACATAAGGAAAAGTTAACTTCAAAGAAGTGAAGAGTCTTGACCTAGATTCTGTCAGGCTGGGAGCCATATATAGCTTTGGACTTTTCTGCATGTGAGACCTACTTAGG
The DNA here is from genome assembly GCF_902655055.1 of Lutra lutra. NCBI lineage: Eukaryota > Metazoa > Chordata > Mammalia > Carnivora > Mustelidae > Lutra > Lutra lutra. The sequence goes on along the minus strand of NC_062279.1, from coordinate 75,614,677 downwards.
GGGTGAGAGAGGGAGCTTTTAGCATGATTCATCTTGAATCACTTGGAGTTCTGTCAGTTGGAACCAAAGGCGTTAAGACTAATATGATGGGGAGAGCAGGTGAGATAAGAAAACCAGTGACCAAGGAGTTCAGGTGAAAAGTGGGATTGAAGTTGGCAAGTGATCCATGTCTGCTAAATCAGTAGGGAAAGGAAATACTAAGTAGGAGTTGTGTTGAGTGTAATTAATTATCACAGGTCCTCTTACAAAGGTTCAAGTTTTCCTGCAGTAGGAGTAAATGAGAAAAAAATACAAAGAAGAGATAATAGAAAAAAGAAAACATTTCCTGTAACAGGGCCAAAGACAAAATTAGTCCAAATTTGGAGTAGTTTTATATTATTCATACCTACTTATGGTGGAACCAAGCCAAAGACTGTCTTTACAGAGGCAAGATATTCATATTATCATTAATCTGAGGAAACTCTGTGGCATTTCAGAATGTTTTCTTCAGTTCTTACACAGGCAAAATGAGATAAAGTCAGCTCTTCGTTCCAACTAACATCTGATACATCTTTTCCTCTGAATTCGTTATATGATGTTCACCTTAATATTAAACCACTAAATGCAATAGGTACCCTTATATCATACTATGATTTCTTGTGAGTGTATTCAAATATCTAGAATATATTTATTAAACATTTAGGGAAAGCACCCTTCCATTGTTTCCAGAAGAATACTATTACTTTTGACCCAGTTAACGGAGAAAAAAAAAAAAAAAACTTTTTCTTCTAAATTAGAACAGAATAGCATATTATGACAATCCTTGAAAAAAATGGAAATTGGGTAGGGAAAAAAAAAAACACAAGCACGCTGATTCAAAGCTTAGATAAACCCACTGGGATGAGGTAGTTGTTGAGAGTATACTGACCAATAAGCAATGGAAAAAGTCCTAAGGCATGTTGAAAATGTCCAGCAACATAACAACAGGAAGCATACAGCAACCAAGAGAGAGTCAGTATTGGGAAGGTCCTATAAGCAGTCATGGGCAAACAGGTGTGTATTCACAGGGATGAAGAGTATGAATGCAAGGGAATGTTATGCAGGCAGGAAAGCACTTAATGGCATCAGGGAGCAATAGCAGAAATACGAGGACCAGGATTTAGGATTCCAGTCTCCAACAGGCCTGCAAGGGATGTGCAGCATTTGAGTCACATTGGAACTGAGCTGCCAGTTAACTATCAATATAAGAAACTTGGATGAGGAGAAAAATGATAGAATAGAGATCTGGATTATTAAAATAATAGCATAAGGCAAAACCAGGGACAAAAAACAAGAGAAATTACAGTGGTCATTCCAATTTAGAGATAAAGAAAGATAAGAAGCATGATGACTTAAATTCCCAAAGGAATAAATGATGTTAACAGAACACAACTAATGTCTATCAATTATCTGCTAGGTGCCTTGTGCCGTGTTGTTATGTAGTTAATATTTCATTTTCAAAATTAGCCTAGGATGGAATTTAGGACATGCTACCCCCAAACAAAACACTTTGGCATATTAAATACTTTAAGCTGAAGGAATTTAAGAATCAGCATGTGCAGGAAGGACACTCTAATTTTTTTTCATGAGGGTTATAAAACCCTTATGGTGAGAGGTGCTTTACCTATACCTGGGGGGGAATAAGGATCTTCTTTATCTCCAAGCCACCTACAAGAATCTGGACAAATTGTTGTTGCCCCAGCTACTACACTTAGCTCATAGCCTCTTTTTCATCCTATCACATTTCTCACAACTTTCCACTCTTCATCAGACCTCACATAAAATTCAGTTTAACCACTTCCTTCAAGTCTGCATTTCCTCTCATGCCACGTAAAACTTGTATTAAATAACTTTTCATGCTTTTTTTCTTTCTTTCCTTTTTAAAAAGGTTTTATTTATTTATTTGACAGAGAGAGACAGCAAGAGAGGGAACACAAGCAGGGGCAGTGGGAGAGGGAGAAACAGGCTCCCTACTGGGCAAGGGGCCCGATGCAGGACTTGATCCCAGGACCCTAAGATCATACCTGAGCTGAAGGCAGACGCTTAATGACTGAGCCACCCAAGCACCCCTCGTGGTTTTTCTTGTTGACTTGTCATTTGTTATGGGGGCCCCAGCTGATAACTTAAAAGGGTAAAGGAAAATTTATTTTTTCTCGCTTACACCCATGATGCACAAATTATTATTACCCCATCACAGGTAATAAAATTGAAGCTTAGAGTAAAGAAACCTTCAAGATCACAAAAGTAGGCAAACTTTCTGACCACCAGAATTCTAAATTTTAGACAGCAGAACCAATTACATCTAGCTTAAACAGGGAGAGATTTAACATAAGATACTGTGTAGGTCACAGGATTCTTGGGACAGAAAAAAATCATAGCTTTAGGCCACATTTATAAGATAGCTTCTAGAACCACGAGATAATTTCAGGAAAAGTGAAATGCAGACTTGCCTGAGCCAAGACCTTATTACTTAGGCTGAGATGAGAACCATGTCCCCCTGCTGTACTCAGGAAACACATCGTCTCTACTACCACCTCCATCTACTATATCTTCCAGTTAGCTCACAGTCACTTCTGAAGCAAAAGTCTCAGGAGACATATCTAAGGGATACAATCAAGGGTGGACCAGGGATGAGACAAGGGAGGCAGCTAAGGTGTAAAACTGAAGGGGGCAAGGCAAGATGGCAGAGGAAAAGGAAACCTACGTTTTGTTGGGTTCCAGGAATTCAGCTAGATAGTTGTCAAACCATTCTGAACACCTACAAATTAAAAAGAAGATCAAAGAGAAGAAGAGCAGCTATTTTAGGAACAGAAAATCGACTACTTTATGGAAGGTAGGACACACGGAGAAGTGAATCTGAGGTGACATATGGGAACATAGGCCATAGGAGAAAGGGCCAACCCCAGCAAGTAAGAGAGAGCAGAGCACAAAATCAGAACTTTAAGTCTGCTCCACTGAGGAACATTCCTCCAGAGTCTAAGCGGCGGTGGGTGGGTGGGGGCGTTGTGTGTGTGGAACACTTGTGGGAACAATTTGGTCTCAGAACCCACAGAGTCACAAAAAGACCATGGTGCCTGAGTGTGGCAGAGCTCCCTAGTATTGGAGGGAACCTGGCTGAGGAGACAGAGGTGAGGAGTGGACTCTCAGCTTGGGGTTACCTTAAACCATGAGCCCACGCACAACTGGGTCACCACTTTTCAAGCAGGGACCCCATAAGCGGAAGATCCAGGGAGACTCACCTTGCTCCCCTGACAGGAAGGGTGTAAGAACATACTGCAGGAATTAGCTGGGTTTGGAGACTCCAAATGGGGCCGTTCACCAGGTATAGAAATGCTCGGACACAGGCCAGGTGAACTTGGAGTGCAGCCAGAGAACAGGGAGATGGGAGGGATTGAATGCTTTTTTCTGAGGGCACACTGAGGAGTGGGGCCCTGAGCTCTTGGCTCCTCCAGGCAGGATACTGGGAGGCCACCATTTTCCTTCCATCCTCCAGAGCTCTATAGAAAGCATTCAGGGAACAAAAGCTACTGAAAGCTAACCCGAGTAGACTACTTAGAATGGCCCCTGGCAAGGGCAGTGCAATTCTGCCTCTGGCAAAAACATTTGAGACTCACTACGACAGGGCCCTCCCCTAGAAGATCAGCAAGAACATCCAGCCAAGACCAAGTTCACCGATCATGAGAACCACAGAACTCCAGAGTGGGGGAATGCAGCACATAGAATTCATGGCTTTTTCCCCATGATTCTTTAGTCTTTCAAAGTTAAAATTTTAAATTTTATTTTTTTCTTATTCAATTATTAAAATTTTTTCCTCTTTCCTATTTTTAACCTTTCTTAGCTATTTTATCTTATTAATACCTTTTTAAAAATCTTTTTAAAATTTTCATTGTTACAGTCATATTCTATCTCTTCACTGTATTAAACCTTATTTTTTGTGTGCATATAGGTTTTTCTTTCTTTAAAATTTTGGGATACAGTTTTTTCTAACAGATCAAAATATACCCTAAATCTAGCATATGGCTTTGTTCTACTCTCCAGCCCAAACACATTCTCTTTTTTTTACTTTTTTCAACCAACTTCTTATCAATTCCTTTTTAAAAATCTTTTTAAATTTTCATCTTTATAGTTATATTCCATCCCTCCCTTATATTTACCCTTATTTTTGTATATACATATGTTTGTTTTTTTTTTTAATTTTGGGAGGCAGTTACTTCTAACAGACCGAAATACAACCAAAATCAAGTGTGTGTCTCTGTTCTATTCACCAGTTTAATATATACATATCTCTATGTATCCACAAATATATATATATATATACACAGATATATATAGATGTATAGAGATATATATAGAGAGATATATCTCTATATCCATATATATATTTCCCCCCCTTCACTCCCCAGTTTCAGGTCTCTTTTGGTTTGTTTAGTGTATATTTTTCTGGGGTCATTGTTACCCTTTTGCTATTTTGTTATCTTCTTCATCTATTCTTCTCTGGATAAAAGACAAGGTGGAGAAACTCACCACAAAAAAAAAAAAAAAAAAAAAAAAGAACAAGACACAGTATCAATGGCTAGGGACCTAGCCAATATGGACATTAGTAAGATGTCAGAAATACAGTTCAGAATGATGATTATAAAGATGCTAGCCAGGCTTAAAAAAATAGAAGATAACTAAAGAATTCCTTTCTGGAGAAATAAAAGAACTAAAATCTAACCAAGTTGAAATCAAAAAAGTTATTAATGAGGTGCAATAAAAATGGAGGCTCTTACTGCTAGGATAAATGAGGCAAAAGAGAGAATTAGTGATATAGAAGACCAAATGATGTTGAATAAAGAAGCTAAGCAAAAGAGAGACATAAGTACTGGACTATGAGGGGAGAATTTGAGAGATAAGTGGTATCATAAGACAAAACAATATTAGAATAATTGGGATCCCAGAAGAAAAAGAAAGAGAGAGAGGGGCAGAAGGTATATTGGAGTGAATTATAATAGAGAATTTCCCTAATATGGCAAAGGGAACAAGCATCAAAACCAGGAGACACAGAGAACCCCCTGCAAAATCAATAAAAATAGGTCCACACCCTGTCATCTAATAGTAGAACTTCCAAGTCTCAGTGACAAAGAGAAAATCCTGAAAGCACCTTGGGACAAGAAGTCCGTAACATACAACAGTAGAAATATTAGATTGGCATTACACCTATCAACAGAGACCTGGCAGGCCAGAAAAGACTGACATGATATACTGAGGGCACTAAATGAGAAAAATTTCCAGCCAAGAATACTACATCCAGCGAGGCTGTCATTGAAAATAGAAGCAGAGATAAAAAGCTTCCAGGACAAACAAAATTAAAAGAATTTGCAAACACCAAACCAGCCCTACAGAATATTGAAAGGGGTCCTCTAAGCGAAGAGAGAGCCTAAAAGTGATATAGACCAAAAAGGAACAGAGACAATATACAGTAACAGTCACCTTACAGGCAATACAAAGTCACTAAATTCATATCTTTCAATAGTTACCCTGAATGTCAATGGGTTAAATGCCCGAATCAAAAGACACACATGAATATCAGAATGGTTATCAGAATGGATTAAAAAATCAAGATCCATTGATATGCTGTCTACAAGAAACATATTTTAGACCAAAAAACACCTCCAGATTTTAAGTGAGGTGGTGGAAAACAATTTGCCATACTAATAGACATCAAAAGAAAGCTGGAGTGGCAATACTTATATCAGATCAATAAGATTGTAAGCCAGAGACTATAAAAAGAAATGAGGATGGACACTATATCAGACTTAAAGGGTCTGTCCAACAATAAGATCTAATGATTTTAAATATCTATGTCCATAATATGGGAGAAGCCAACTATATAAGCCAATTAATAACAAAATCAAAGAACATATTGACAATAATACAATAATAGTAGGGGATTTTAACACCCACCTAATGAAATGAACAGATCATCTAAGGAAAAGATCAACAAGGAAATAAAGGCTTTAAATGACACACTGGACCAGATGGACATCACAGATATATTCAGAACATTCCATCCCAAGGCAACAGAATTCATTCTTCTCTAGTGCACATGGAGCATTCTCCAAAATAGATCACATTCTGGGTCACCAATCAGGTCTCAACTGGTACCAAAAAACTGGGATTATTCTCTGCATATTTTCAGACCATAATGTTTTGAAACTAGAACTCAACCACAAGAGGAAAGATGGAAAGATCTCAAATACATGGAGACTGAAGAGCATCTTAGTAAAGAATGAATGGGTCAATAGGTAATTTAAAAAGAGTTAAAAAAATTCATGGAAGCAAATGAAAATGAAAACACAACTGTCCAAAATCACTGGGACACAGAAAAAGTTGCTCTGAGAGGAAAGTATGTAGCAATATAAGCCTTTTTCAAGAAACAAGAAAGGTCTCAAATACACAACCTAACCCTACACCTAAAGGAGCTGGAGAAAGAACAGCAAGGAAAGCCTAAACCCAGCAGGAGAAGAGAAATCATAAAGATTAGAGCAGAAATCAATGAAACAGAAACCGAAAACAGTAGAAAAAAATCAATGAAAATAGGAGCTGGTTCTTTGAAAGAATTAATATGACTGATAAACCCCTGGCCAGACTTATCAAAAAGAGAAAGGTCCCAAATTAATAAAATCATGAATGAGAGAGGAGAGATCACAAACAACACAAAAAAAAAAAAAAGAAAAGAAGAAGAAGAATACAAACAACTATAAGAACATATAATGAGCAACTATACACCAGCAAACTTGACAATCTGGAAGAAATGGATGGATTCCTAGAGAAGTATAAACTACCAAAACTGAACCAGGAAGGAATAGAAAACCTGAATAGACCCATAACTGTAGGGAGATTGAAGCAGTCATCAAAAATCTCCCAAAAAACAAGAGCCCAGGGCCAGATGTCTTCCCAGAGGAATTCTACCAAACATTTAAAGAAGAATTAATACCTATTCTCCTGAAACTGTTCCAAAAAATAGAAATGGAAGGAAAACTCCCAAACTCATCTTATGAGGCCAGCATTACCTTGATCCCAACACTAGACCCTATCAAAAAGGAGAATTACAGATCAATATCCTTGATGAACACGTGATGAACACGGATGCAAAAATTCTCACCAAAATACTAGCCAATAGGATCCAACAGTCCATTGAGAGGCTTATTCACCAAGACCTGGTGTGATTTATCCCTGGGCTGCAAGGTTGGTTCAACATCCGCAAATCAATCAATGTGATACAATACATTAATAAAAGAAAGAACAAGAACCATATGACACTCTCAGTAGATGCTAAAAAAGCATTTGACAAAGTATAGCAACGTTTCTTGATCAAAACTCTTCAAAGAGTGGGGATACAGGGTACATATCTCAATATCATCAACGCTGTCTCTGAAAAACTCACAGTGAATATCACTCTCAATGGGCAAAAACTGAGAGCTTTTCCCGCAAGGTCAGGAACCTGGCAGGGTTATCCATTATCACCACTGCTATTCAACATAGTATTAGAAGTCCTAGCCTCAGCAATCAGACAACAAAAACAAATAAAAGGCATCCAAATTGGCAAAGAAGAAGTCAAACTCTTACTCTTTGCAGATGATATGATACTTTATGTGGATAACCCAAAAGACTCCACTCCAAAACTGCTAGAACTCATAGAGGAATTCATAAAGTCAATGCACAGAAATCAGCTGCATGTCTATACACCAACAACAAGACAGAAAAAAGAGAAATTAAGAAGTCAAACCCTCTTACAATTGTACCCAAAATCATAAGATACCTAGGAAACTACTCAATCAAAGAGGCAAAGAATCTATACTCAGAAATAGTATAGAAAACTACAGAGTACTGATGAAAGAAATTGAGGAAGACACAAAGAAATGGAAAAACGTTCTATGCTCACGGATAGGAAGGAAACTATTGTGAAAATGTCTATGCTACCTAGAGCAATCTACACATTTGATGCAATCCATATCAAATACCATCAACTTTTTTCAAAGAAATGGAACAAATAATCCTAAAATTTATATGGAACCAGAAAGGACCCCAATAGCCAGAGGAATGTTGAAAAAGAAAGCCAAAGTTGGTGACATCACAATTCCGGACTTAAAGCTCTATTGCAAAGCTGTAATCATTAAGACAGTATGATTATTGGCTCAAAAACAGACACCTAGATCAATGGAACAGAATAGAGAGCCCAGAAATAGACCCTCAACTCTATGGTCATCTAATCTTCAAAAAAGCAGGAAAGAATGTCCAATGGAAAAAAGAGTCTCTTCAAGAAATGGTGTATGGTAAATTGGACAGCCACATGTAGAAGAATGAAATTGGACCATTTCTTCACACCACACACAAAAATACACTCCAAATGGATGAAGGACCTCCATGTGAGACAGGAATCCATCAAAATCCTAGAGGAGGACGCAGGCAGCAACCTCTTTGACCTCAGCTGCAGCAACTTCTTCCTAGAAACATCACCAAAAGTAAGGGAATCAATGGCAAAAATAAACTATTGGGACTTCATCAAGACCAAAAGCTTTTGCACAGTGAAGGAAACAGTCAACAAAACCAAAAGACAATCGACAGAATGGGAGAAGAGATTCACAAATGGCACATCAGATAACGTACTAGTATCCAAAATCTATAAAGAACTTATCAAACTCAACACCCAAAGAACAAATAATCCAATCAAGAAATGGGCAGAAGACATGAACAGACATTTCTGCAAAGAAGACATCCAAATGGCCAACAGATACGTGAAAAATTGCTCTACATCACTTGGCATCAGGGAAATACAAATCAAAACCATGAGATACTGCCTCATACCAGTCAGAATGGCTAAAATTAGCAAGTCATGAAGATGTGGAGAAAGAGGAACCCTCTTACACTGCTGGTAGGAATTCCAGCTGGTACTGCCACTCTGGAAAACAGCATGGAGGTTCCTCAAAAAGTTGAAAATAGAGCTCCTCTATGACCCAGCAGTTGCACTACTGGGTATTTACCCTAAAGATACAAATGTAGTAATCCGAAGGGGCACGTGTACCTCAATGTTTATAGCAACAATGTCCATAATAGCCAAACTATGGAAATAACCTAGATGTCCATCAACAGATGAATGGATAAGGAATACTATGCAGCCATTAAAAAAACAAAAAACAAAACAAAACAAAACAAAAACCCACGGAAAGCTTGCCATTTGCAATGATGTGGATGGAACTAGATAGTGTTATGCTAAGTGAAATAAGTCAATCAGAGAAAGAGGATTATCAGATCATCTCTCTGATATGAGGAACTTAAGAGGCAGGGCAGGGGGCTCGTGGTGGGAAGGGAGGGATAAATGTAACAAGATGGGAAAGGGAAAGGAGACAAACCATAGCAAACTCTTAATCTCTGGAATCAAAATGAGGGTTGCTGGATAGGAGGAAGGTGGGAGGGAAGGGGAGCCTTGGTGATGGGATACTGGGGAGGTTATGTGCTATGGTAAGTGCTGTGAATTGTTTAAGACTGATGATTCACAGACCTGTACCCCTGAAACAAATAATAAATTATGTTAATTCTTTAAAAATTGTAAAAATAATAATAAAATAATAAATTTAAAAAAAAAATCTGAAGGGGGCATTTGCTCTCAGAGTCATGTATAGGTAGGGCAACCACCTGAGAGTGAGTGTGTCCTTAAATTTTGTCTCTTGGGGGCTTTCCTTTATTTAATGCAAGCTCTGACCCTGAATCATTAGTCTTCACCCCAGTTACAAAAGAGGTGGGGAATATAGACTTTTTAAAATTTTTGTTTTCAGTTTTGAAAGGTTGGGACCCTTCCTTGTAGGAAAATGGTAGGAAAATATCACATTGTGAAGAGGGCACTTAAAAGAGTTTTGTACAACAATTTCCCTTATTTGAGATACAGGAGCTATTGGCTTTTCTGAAACTTCTTGGCTCTGTATTTATGAATTTTCTCTAATCTTTTTGTTTGCCTGCAAACCAGGCAAAGCTGGTCTGTTTCTTGTAATAGCTTGTTCACAGCATGGAGCGGCAGCCAACGCACATTAATATTCTACCTCTTTTTCCAACTATTTCTCCTGGAACACTAGACTTGGTTGGCACTTGATATATCTTTCTAGATAGTATATAGTCTAGTTTTGCCAAATCCTTTGCTCTGATAAAACACAGCTTATAGCTTTCTGGTTTGTAGTGTCTGTTTGCTTGTAGCTTTCAGCGTACTGCATGACCACCACCTTAATGATGCCTGTTTTAAATGGGTGTGATTGAAGCACCTCAACTCAAGACACTAATTTCTGTATTATGATTGATAAAAATAAAGTGGTTCAAACTGGCAGAAGTTTGTTCCTCACTTTCTAGGGTGGACAGTCCCAATTGATACTAATAGTACTTTAATAGTACTTAGCCGTTAGGTTTTGGGGACCTGGGCAAAGAGAGAAGATATTCTGTTTTCAGTATCTGGCTTTGAAAATTGCTCTAGTAATTATCATAGAATCTGCAAGAAGTGAAATAGGATATGGAGCCAGTTTCTGGGAGGATTAACGGGCCAGAACACACTTTTTCTCACATTCCTGTTTACACGATTATCTTTACCTAGAAGGGAAATTTGAAAATATAGCCTTGCATATACAGAAGAAAAGTGATTTTGCAGAAAGGTAGTTATTTTAAGGTAGCATCAATCACATCATTTAATTAAGTGTTACACAAATGAATTTACTGTTATTAAAAAAAGAGATGCTTATGTGAAAAGTATGCTGTAATTTTGGAACTATAGAAAAAGGTTAGTCAATAGTTATAAAAATACTGTTGAGGGGCGCCTGGGTGGCTCAGTGGGTTAAAGCCTCTGCCTTAAGCTCGGGTCGTGATCCCAGAGTCCTGGGATCGGGACCCTGCATCGGGCTCTCTGCATGGCAGCGAGCCTGCTTCCCTTCCTCTCTCTCTGCCTGCCTCTCTGCCTATTTGTGATCGCTGTCTGTCAAATACATAATAAATAAAATCTAAAAAAATTGTTGAATAAGGTGCACATAAAGAAAATATAAAGAATGTATTAAATAATGTTAATATATAGAAGAACTTGGATTTCAGGGTTTTATTTTTTAAAATTAGTCTTTTAACTCTTAATTCAATTTAAATAAACTAGAATTACAAATTATAAGTGATCTCAAGATAGCAAATAAGTTCAATTACTGGTTCCCTATTCAAAGGAAATGTGGCATCTAAAACTTAGTAAATAAACATGTATTTATATAATTTTGGTTTTTTAATTAACTTTTTCAATGACCAATAGCTGGCTTGTATTGATAAAGAGGATATCTAATCTATTTATTATTCACTAATGTTTTTCTTCATTTTTGTAAAATGAATGCTTATGGCCAAAATTTCAGATATTCTGAATGCTCTGTCCTTTTTTTTTTTTTAAATATTTTTTTTAAATATATTTGACAGAGAGGGAGAGCACAAGCAGGCAGAATGGCAGGAAGAGGTAGGGGGACAAGCAGGCTCCCCACTGAGAAGAGAGCCTGATTTGGGGCTTAATCCCAGGACCTGAGATCATGAACTGAGCAGAAGGCAGACACTTAACTGACTGAACCACCCCCAGCCCTGCTCTGTTCTATCTTAAGTGACAAAGGAGCATAGTAAAAATTTAATTTTGGTAATTAGGGTAATATGAGCTAATCTATATCCATAAGAAGACTAAACTGTTGTGACTCTTTCATTTAGATTATTGTTTGAGACTTTTAGGTGGCAGCTGAAATGATCTGATGGATGGGTGAATATTATGCCTGGAGGAATCCGAAATTCATTGAACATTTTTGGAGGCCTGGGAGAAATTTGTCATTGACCACCAGAACAAATCTGCCAGGTCATATATTGAAAACTCAGCTGGCAGGTCAGTTCCTACTGTGCCATTGACATATGATCTTCAATAATTTGCTTACTATGACTTTCCATTTCTGGAAAAATAACTAGGAGGCATGCTGTTTCACAGGGACGGCTGAAGTCAATAATTATTAAATAGTTGCATATGCTTAGCAAATAAAAATATGATAAGTAATTAATAGATATATTTCCTTAATGGTTAAGTTTTAAGTTGGGTTTTTCTTTCCTAAATAGCAACTCTGATGGAAACCCTGTGATTCCCACAAGTATATATTCCACTTGAGATATTCTTGATTCATAGTTCTACCGAGTACTAGCTGTGAAATTCAATCCCACGTGCAAAGAAAGATTTCTGTCTGATTTGTAGGCCTCTGAACCTCACTCCTGTAAAACACTGCCTGGGCTCTCAATCAACATCCTTTTGCACTAGACAAGATAGTGACTGAAGAATGGAAAAATGTGTTCACAGCCACATTATGACAAGAGAATTCCTAGAGAAATAATCAGTCCAAAGAAACTCTAAAATAGTTCCATTTGAATTGCACTGGTTTTGTAGGTCTAGTGTTGCTAGGAATCAGAATCACTGATTTCAGAACTTAATGTGATTACAAATTAAGTATTCTAACTTGTGGCTTTCCATTATCACATAGAAAAAAAAATGACATAAATGGTATTTGTTTTCTCGACTAATTTAATTTACACCATGAAATTTTTCCTACAATTTCTCATACAGATGTCCACAATTTACTCATCCATTTCTCTAGCTTGTTCTGATTTAAATGTTGCAGGCATTTTATCTAAAGGAGCTGGTATTTCACACTCTTATCCTCAAACATAGTTAAGGTGCCTCTCTGAATAGACGTATTGTCAAATATCGCTCTAAAATTTTGCTCCTAGGGGTGCCTGGGTGGCTCAGTCAATTAAGTGTCTGACTCTTGATTTGAGCTCAGATCATGACCTTAAACTCATGAGATGGAGGCCTCTGTTTGTCTCCGACCTGAGTGTGGAGCCTACTTAAAATTCTCTCTCTCCCTCTGCTCCTCTCCCCTTGTGTGCTCTCTCTCTCTCTCTCTCAAAAAAAAAAAAAAAAAAGTGTGCTCCTATTATTCTCATTTAGTCACAACCAAAATAAAAATTAAGGCAATGGCTTTCTTTTCTCATTCTCAAAAAAAAAAAAAAAGTACTTATGAAACACAATGTGAGAATACATGAAAGAAGAATATTCCATTGTTGTTAGTGGCTGTTAAAGAATAAAAGTGAGATTCTGCTTTTTTACACTGGATTGTATAGAGGCAAATAACAGTAAATATATTCCCACAATATCTTTCAAATGATTACAATGTTACTAAAAGTAACAGGTTTACCTCCAATTTAATCATTGTGAAAGGAAAGCCACCATGGTAGAATGTGGTCCCCTGAAGATGTCTGTATCTAAATCCCCAACCCCTGTAAATATGTTACCATACAAGCCAAAAAGAACTTTGCATATGTGATTCATTCAAGAATTCTGTGGTGGTGAGATTATTCTGGATTATTTTGTTGGGCCAATATAATCAAAAGAGTCCTCATGGGAGAGAGAAAGGAGGGTCAGTGAAAGAGATGTGATCATGGAAGCAAGGTGAAAGAGAGAGAGGGAAAGAGAGAGGCTGAGGGAAAAGACTGATTTGCAAATGCTATGCTGTTGGCTTTGAAGATGGAGGAAGGTGCTGAGAGCCAAGGAATGGAGGCAATGCTCAGGAGCTGGAAAACACACACAACAATGGGGGTGTTTTGCAAGGGATGGCTGCAAGGGGCAGTTATTCACTCACAATAAACTTAACTGAAGATTATAAGTGGGGTTTGAATTCTAGCTCTGCATTTTGCTAGCTCTATAACAAGAGAAAAGTTATTTTATCCCTGTAAATCTCACAGAATAAAATGAGATAATGCATTTAAATCTCCCACCAAAAACAAAACAAAACAAAACAAAACAAAAACTGCTATAAAATAAGTATTTGGCAAATTATTAACACTATTACTATTATTATTTATTTTTCCGATGAGCCATATAAATAACTCAATGTCTCTGATATCCATTTCACTTTTTTAGGGTATATCTAAGCAAAGACCAACCTGTTAACACATATTAGAAACATTATAGACATATTTTTTAGCATTTACGTTCATAAGGCACCTCCCTCAAATTTCAGATAATGAGAAAAATTCTATGTAGTTTCCTAAGGTTTATCATTAGCTGATGTTGAAGTTTAATTCTTGTTAAAATTGTAGATTAAATCCACACTTTAGTTAATTTAGAAAGTTCATTAATACAATGTGAGAATGTATTTCTTATAGTTGGTACTAAAACTACAGAAACATAATAATGGCTTCTGAAATGCATTTTGGCATATGTGTGTTAATGCATACAAAACAGAATAAAAACTTTTATGTTAATTGTGAGTATTCATAATTTTTCCTCTTGGCCCAATTTAAAAGGAGCAAAGATATTTCCTTTCTGATTCAATTTCTGGGCCCAATTTTTTTGAGAATTTTGATTAGTGGATAAATATCAGAGAAATATTAGGGGGGAAAAAAGCAACCAGAGATGTTAATTTGATCTACCTAATAAATATAACAAAAAAGAAAGAATACAGGTGGTGAGGGCTGGCAGAAAGAGAAAAAATTTCAGGAGGGCTTGCATGTGGAAGATCATTTTGCCATGGAAGTAAAAGTGAATTATGAAGAGTGGCTCTGGGCTATTTGAGATCAGGAGGAATGGGAAAAGGAAGATCTTGAGAAATGGTGATAGAGTTTTATATTAAATCTCCATCCCTCTGCCTTGAGATAGTCAAATAAAATTTATTATTTTTATTTCTGGTTGTTATTCTTCGAATGAGACATGGGTGAAGACTGAACCAGGTGGAGCCTGGAGATTCAGGTCACAAAATGCATATTTCACCCTTAATGTACATCCATTCAGAAACCTTCTCATTTTAGTCTATCATAAACTGAGATTAAAGTAGCTTCTTGTGGTCTTGACATTCATGGACCCTGGTGATATTAAAAAGTATGAGAAAGACATATATAGTAATTAATTGTTCACTGTATTTAATAAGGAAATTTTTTTAAAAGCATGCAGTTTAATTGTGCTGTGTTTTCCTATGGTCTTAATCTTTCCAGAAAAGTGAGGTAATCCCTTATTGTTGTTGTTCATGAAATCACATGCCCTTAGTCCTGAAAAGACAGATGATAATGACTTTTTAAAATTACTCATTGACGTGGACAGAAACTAACCACTTGATAGAAGAAAGATGGTGAAATGATAAAAATCAAAAACAAAACAAAAACAAAACAAAAAACACATGTCTTCCATCTAATCTGGCTATTAATAGGGAGGATTTCCATAAGGTCTCAGAAGGCAGAATATTTCATCTGTCTATGCAAATTTCACTTAAATGCTAATTATGTCTCTTCAGGTATACAAAGATCTGAAATATAATTCACCTGCATTTCAGAGTAAAATTAGACTCAGTTTATCTAGAAACTAACAGATTGAAAGAAGAGTTCTTAGAAAATGGACCCAGGGAAAGGAAGAGACTGGACCTTGCAAGGGCAGTGTTGAGCATAAATTGTTCATCTTCCAGCACCACCAATGACCCCAAACAAAATCAAAAGTGCTGTAGTCCAGGGGTGTGGTGGGGAGTATCGTCTCAGACAGCAGTGGAATGAGAAGTAAGGGAAGAAGAGTGGCGCTACCTTCTCAGCAATGGCGTTAAGTGTTGGAACAATTTCTAGAGCTTCTGGATGACCAGGCTGAAGGGGCTGTCAGCGTGCAAGGAATGTGATCAAAGGGCCAGTATTTCTGTCAGGAAGAGTATCTCATTAACACTTCTTAGAAATGAATGTACTTACATTGTTTTCAGTTTCCTTTAATATACTTTTGTAAAAGGGGTTGAGAAAATTAATCATGTATTGACTTTTGGTTTAGCACGGGAGGCCACTGAAATAAGTTCTGACTAAAAGTGTAAAAACCACAGCCCTTAAGAGTTCCAAAGGCATAATAAAGAAAATAATATGGTAGGAGCACATTTACTCCCTACTCGAAAAGGCATATCTGAATGTATTTTCTTCTTCCAGTTGAAAATGAACTACCTCTGATTTAGAGACTTATGACAGGCATGTGGAAATATAGCCATTGACATACATTTTATATGCTACTATTATATTTATTCCATTGCAGATAGGTTTCTATTATGTCTTATGTAAAAACCAAACCCACATGCAGCATTATTGAAATCCAAAAGAACATCACAGTGAAATTATTTTGAGTGCTACAGTTTCATTTAAAGGTAATTATGTACAAGACTCATAATATCTTAGTGTTTTTTGTGCTCTGAAAATTATACATATTCATATGAACTTTTCAGAATAACCTGCCAATCAAAATGTTTTTATGCTCAAATATGACATCATACCAGTTCAAAACACCACCTCTGATTGACAAGGGTGGGTATTACAGGACTGCAGCGTGAGAGCTAAGGCTCTGGCTCCTGGAGGGTGTTCCCCTCCTCATTACCCCACAGATCTATTCACCTAATCAGCTCTCCCTGACTCCTGGGAACCAATGTAATTTTTCCAACTTAATCTAGCACCTTCAATTTGTTTCTTTCCTTTGATTTCTTTCTGATTCCCTATAAGCAAATCAGGTTTCCAGTGTCTTCACAATTACTCTTCACTACCCCCTGCTGCACTTCTCCATGTCAGCCCTCCCACACTTCCGGTGTGCATTTGGCTTTAAGAGTCCATGATGTATCAGAGCTTCCTCTCTGCCTTTATGTCCTCATCACTCGAGTAGAAATTTTCCTGCTTCCAAATATCAATGTCCCTCAACTGTCCAAACAGTAACTGTTTCTGATACTTTTTTGCTGTTTGGAGAGAAAAAGAAATAGTGTGGTGCTTAAATTGTGATGTCACCTTTTTCTTGATATACAAATACTTCTTTTCACTTGCTGCTTCATAAAGACAGGATTGGTAAAGAGAATTTTCGGTTTCATTCCTGCTTTTACCAATGCTTTAAGGTTAACAACGTATCATCTCAACAAAAACCATTTAAACATCTCCTAAAGTCTATTAGGAAGGAATCTTCTCTTTGCATTTGTCTTTATATTCCTTTATTTGAAGAAAGAAATATGTTCTACAGTGAAATGGGTAGAAATGATACTCAATTTTTAAGAAACAGAATATTTAGATTCTACTAAGAATTGAATCATTAGCTTAATTTTAATTCAATGACTTAAAAATATAATTCATTTTTGTTACTTAGCTCTTCTCACCGACATATTCAAAATATAATTCAACACAGATATCTTCTAATGTTCAACGAATCATAATCTAATATTTGCAATGCATATTTCACGTTCTATATCTGTAAAATTATATTAAAATATAGATACACATTTTTTCATAGTGCATAGCTAAATCCCCATCATATGTATAACTAAATTCTAACTACTTAATTGGTATCATCTTCTAATGCACACGATATGCAATTAAAGCATTTGAAAAAACATTTTAACTGAGGAGTAGAACATAATCAGTCAATCCTGATTTAGGTGCAATTTTCTATATGTGGAATTTAGAATTAAACACTAAGAACCACAACACTTAAAAAATGTATATTGCAAGGTACTTACTGGTATTTCACAAGGTGGTTGTTATCAGTAATAGGGGACAAATAGACAAGGAATCCAGCCAGAAAGCATGGAGGAAGTGTGGGGTCCTGAAGAAAGCACCGGCCCAGGAATGAGAGAACTGAGCTCTGATAGTCCCTGATTGTACTGCTTCGTAACCTCTGACCTTAAGCAAAGCAAGGTACTGACATTTCTCTATGTCTCCTCCTCTCTAAACGGAGACCTCCTTCCCAGAGTTCTTGGAGGACAAACGCAGTGATGTATATAAACAATTCAATGCAATGTCTGACATATAGCAGATGTTAAGTAAACTGCAGTTTTTCTCCTTTTGTATGCATACCTACTTGCTTTTATTTTTTTTTTAATTAAAAGGAAGTAAAAAAAAATGTTATCCCTAAATGAAAAGTAGAACTAAACAGGCAAAAATGTCATCTCAATCTAGAGATCTAAGTTGCCATGGTAATGCAAATATCATCCTACTATTCTCTCTTGTTAGATAGCAAAAGGAATATATTCCACAGACTGAAAACAGCATTTAGAAAAGTCTCAAGTGTTACTAGCATTTCTGAGTTTATAAAATCACTTGCTGGAGACCAGATCAGCACAAGGCCTGTAATTCTCCCTAACCAGCTGGAGGAAAAGATGTCAATACCAAGGGAGGAATTTCTCAACCTCTAGGAAATTTCTCTTGCTTCTCCCTTGAAACACTACTCAAGATATTTCCTGGCTTTGGAGATAAATTTGATTTTAGCCATAGAGTGAAGGGACAGTGGTCATACTACTGAGTTCAACATTGTATCTTCTCTCTCAGTAATTGCTGACATAAATGTGTCAATTATTGCAGACTAGTGGAAATGTCTTGTGTGAGGGAGTTGCTGAAGGAAAACCCTTTGTACTTCATTTTAAGAACTACTAGAGGAACAGCTGTGGTGCAGAGTACTGGTGATTCAAAGTGACATCAGTGGATGAGATGTGTATTTCCTCTCTCTTCCCCCCACTTTTTTTTAGATTACTGAAAAATACATATTCCCTACACATTATACATATTTTCAGCTTTATAATCATAATTACTCTCTGCCTCACTGTCAGGTTTGAGCTTCTAAAACACTGCTATTTCTGCAAAGAATTCCTGGACCAAGTCTATCAGTTTCAACTATACTCTCACAACAAAAGGTGGAGTTTACAAATTCCTAAACATCAAATGATAAATTTGCAATGGTAAATTTAAAAAGGATAACCGAAATAGAGATATAATAGGAAGGTAATTCTACAAAAATTCACAAACACAGGCACAAACATGCACACATAAACTGGAAGCATAATGACATTTGCAATGCTTAAACTGGATAGTAAAATTCATGGTGATCTTTAGTTTATTGATTTCTGTATATTTTCTGTATTTTCCAAATTTTCTAAATTACACCAGGATTGCATTTATATTAAAATACATTTTATTTTTAAAAGTGAATAATAATTAGTAAGCATACCATATATATAATAGTAAAATATCTTAGTTTTTAGTCATTAACCCTGCAGAGCCATAAGCTTCTAAATTTATACTGTTTTAGTTAAAAAAAAAAACAATAACTGTGAAATAGAGCACATGACATAAAATGTCTATAAACTAATTTGGGGGTTGAAAAAATAACACAACAGTTTTAAGTCCACCACCAAAATTAAGCAATAGAACATTCTTTCAAACTGTAAATTCTGCCCTTCATCTTGCTCTTTTTCCAAACTGTCTTGACTATTCTTCATCTATTTTCTTTCCACATATATTTGGGGCTCATTTTAGCAATCTCTGTTGGAACTGAATTATATCTGCCAACCAAATTCATAAAAATCTCAGCTTGTGAAATTGATTTTTTTCTATCCAATCACATTGACTCACATCTTGTTTCAGGGTTTTTCAATAAAATTTGCTGCATAGATGCTGCACACTTTGGTTGGATTAATTTCCACATATGTTCATTACATTTTCTAACTAATTTTTACCAGTATAAAGATGCAATCTGTTAAAATGATCAGATTATGTTGTTTACACCTTTTGTAACTTTATTAGTTTTTTTCCTTGATCTATCATTTACTGACAGAAATTGTTACAATTTTTTTTCCATTATGATGGGGCTTTATCAATTATTCCATGTAATTCTGTCAAGTTTTGAAGGATATCAATGTATATAAATTTGTAATTATCATATTTTCCTAGGAAATTGAAACTTTTATTAGTATGTAGTTGGAGTTTAACTCAAGCTATAAATTTGATTTAAAGTTCAATTTTTCTAATATTACTATTGCCACATCACCCCTTTTATTTGTTTGTTTGTTTGTTTGTTTTTGGGGTTTATTTTGGCCAGGAGCAGGGGAAGGGTAAAGGGATAATATTAGCTTTACAAACCTCTTTCCATCGTTCGTTTTTTGACTACTCTGTGTCTTTAAGTTATAGGTGTAGCTCTTAAAATAACACATTACTATATTTATTTTTTCTTTTTTTACTTATTAATTTATTTATTAGAGAGCAAGAGAAAGTGCTATGGCAGGGGCAAAGGGAGAGGGAGAAAGAGACTCTCAGACAGACTCCATGCTGAGCAAGAAGCCCAACATGGGTTCAATCTCAGGGTCCTGAGATCATTACCTGAGTTGAAATCCAAGTCAAACACTTTATCAACTAAGCCACCCAAGTATACACTTTATTTATTTATTTATTTAACTTAATTTAATTTTTAAAATGTTATTATATTAGTCACTATACAGTAAAGCATTAGTTTTTGATGTAGTGTCCCATGATTCATTGTGTGCATATAATACCCAGTGCTCCATGCAATATGTACCCTCCTTAATACCCATCACCAGGCTCACCCATCTCCCCACCGTCATTCCCTCTGAAACCTTCAGTTTGTTTCCCTTAGTCCATAGTCTCTCATGGTTCATCTCCTCCTCTGATTCCCCCCACCTTCATTTTTCCCTTCATAGTCCGACAATCTTTTCCTTTAACTGGTGAGAATATTTAATTTATATCTATTATGATTTTTTATATTTATTCCCATCATTTTTCTGGGTGCGTTTTGGATTACTCCTCTTGTTCTATTATTTTCCCCTCACTAGTTTTGTAGTTGTAGGCTTTACTCTTACCTTTTTAGTAGTTTTATAGCTTTAAAACTTCCTACTTAATAAAACATAAAGTATAGCAATTTATTTACCTTCCTCCTGAATAACAAATGGCCTGAGACTGCATTAAGTCTGATCACATCTCATAGCTTTTATACTAAGTTTGTCTAATATGTTGGGTCTCTCTCTTCTTAACATCACAAAACAGAAATTGATATTATCATTTTAATATTTACTCACCTTCTTATATCTCAGACCTATTTAGGATTATTTTTCAATTGTCGGAGGCATATATTAGAATTGCTTTTCATAATGGTCTGTTGATAATAAACTCTTTCTTTCTCTTTTTTTTTCCTTTATTTAATGCTTATTCTCAAAATGTATTTCATATTTGCTGAATTGTAGATATATATTTTTCCTGATATATCAATGATATTTTTCTACTGCTCAAAGGTTTCCATTCTTGCTATCAAGAAGTCTGCCGTCTTTTATAAGAAATTTATCTCTTTTCTGTGGATGCTCTTTTAAGGTCTTTGGTATTACTCTGTGTCACTATGATATAGAGTGTGTGTGTGTGTGTGTGTGTGTGTGTTTATTCTATTTGAGATTATTTGATCTGGCTTCCTGACCTTGGATTAGTGATAAAAAGTCTCAAAAAATGGGGTTAGAGGAAACATAACTTGACATAATAAACCATTTATGAAAAGCCCATAGCTAACACCATCCTCAATGGTGAAAAGACAAGGATGTTTACTCTCATCACTTTTATTTAACACAGTACTAGAAACCCAAGTCACAGCAATCAGACAAGAAAAAGAAATAAGGGGCATCCATAATGATAAGGAAGAAGTACATTTTTTTTTCTATTCACAGACAACATGATACTACTGTATATAGAGAATTCTATAGATTCCACCAAAAAACTACTAGAAGTATTAATGAATTCAGTAAAGTGGCAGGCTACAAAATCAATACCCAGAAATTAATAGCATTTCTATACATTAACCATGAAGACACATAAACAGAAAATTAAAAAAAAAAAAAACCATTTACAATTTCACCAAAATCAATAAAATGCCTAAGAATAAACTTAACCAAAGAGATGAAAGAGCTATACTCTAAAAACCATAAAACATGGATGAAATAAATTGAAAATGACACAATGGAAAAATATTCTATGTAACCATCCCTCAGAACAATGTACTGCTTAAAATATAACCTATGAGAAATTATACTAGTTACCAAGCATGATTAGATGTAGCCTTAAGTAAAGCAACAGGCCTCTGGGGGAAAGGACGATAGATGTCCTTGAAGCTGAGGAGCTGGGGATGCCCAGCTCACTCAGGGTGCAACGCGGTCTGCTTCATTTTTCCATTATCTCCCCTTGCCCAGAGAGCATCAGCAGTTAGTCAGACAATCCTTTAGTTGGGGCTTGCTCACTATGGGTCATATACTACGTGACCAGACATATTTTGCCTTTCTTCTTACGTATTTATAAGACTCATGGTCAATGTGTAATCTACTCTGGCTTCTTTTTTAATTTTTACTCACTTTCTAATAAATATGAGACCGAGGAGTTGTTCGGGGCAACGGTCTTTTCTACTGTTGCCCCCCCCCCCCATTCTCTTGCAGCTGACTTGTTTGTGCCTCAGTCTTCTCTTGTGCACCAACAGGAGGCAGCAATTCCATGCTCATAGATTGAAAGAATTAATATTGTCAAAATGTCCCAAATATTACCCAAAGCAATATACAGGTTCAATGCAATCCTGATCAACATACCAATGGCATTTTTCACAAAAGTAGAACAAATAATACTAAAATTTGTATGGAACCATGGAAGACTTTGAATAGCCAAATCCATTTTGTGAAAATAAATAAATAAATAAATAAAGCTGGAGGTATCACAGTCCCAAATTTTAAGATATGCTACAAAGTTGTAGTAATCAAAATAGTATGGTAGTGGCACAAAAGCAAGTATGTACACCAACAGAACAGGATGGAAATCCCAGAAATGAACCCACATATTTATGGTCAATAAATCTGTCACAAAGAAGTCAGAAATATGCAATGGAGAAAAGACAGTCTTTTCAATAGACGGTGCTGGAAAAGGTGGACAGCTACATGTAAAAGAATGAAACAAGACCATTTTCTAATATCATTTACAAAAATAAATTCAAAATGGATTGAGGACCTAAATGTGAGACAAAACCATACAAATCTTAGAAGAGAACAGAGGCAGTAATTTTTCTGACATCAGCCATAGCAGCATTTTTCTAAATATGTCTCCTAAGGCAAAAGAAAGAATTACTGAACTGTAGTATTAAGCCAAGGACCCAAAATGAAATGCAGAGAAAAATGAATGTAAATTATAAAAGAGCTATTCAAAACTGGGAGTATAATAATATCTAAGATATATATCTATCTTCAGATATAATAAACTACTGGGATTTACATCAAAATAAAAACCTTCTGCACAGCAAAGGAAACAAAACAAAAAGGCAATCTACTAAATGGGAGAAGATACTTGTGAATGAGCCAATAACATATTAATGTCCAAAATAAAGAACTCATACAGCTCCACACTAAAAACATAAACATTCTGATTAAAAAGTTGGGCAGAGGACCTGAATAGGCATTTCTCAAAAGAAGACATACAGATGGTCAACAGACAACATGAAAGGATGCTTTCATCATCAGGGTAGTGCAAATCAAAACTATGATGAGATATCACCTCACACCTATTAGAATAGCTAAAATTGAGAAGAAAGAAACAAGTATTGGCGAGGATGTAGAGAAATAGAGAAAAAGAAACACTAGTGCATTGTTGGTGGGTATGTAAATTGATACAGTCACTGTGGAAAACAGTATGGAGGTTTCTAAAAAAATTAAAAATAGAAATACCATATGTCCAATAATTGCCCTATTGGGCGCAACTGATGGTTACCAGAGTGGGGATAAGTAGGAGGGACTGGGAAAAGTAAGCGATAGGGAGAGAGAGATACCGGCCTCCAGATATGGAATGAGTTAAGTTGCAGGAATAAAAAGCAGAGCATAAGGAATATAGTCAATGATATTGTAATAGCTATGCAAAGGGACAGATGACAGCTAAACTTGTGAGGAACATAGCATAACGTATAAACTTGTTGAATCATTAAGTCATACATCTGACACTAATGTAACATTGTGTGTCAACTATACTCAAACAAAAATAATTCTTAAAGTTGCCAAATTTATTTCTTCAAATATTGCCACATCCCCTTTATCTCTAACCCATCTCCTTCCAGAACTCACAATACATATATATGTTAGATATTGTTACATTATGACCAGTTTTTATTAGCTCTTTTATAATTTACATTCATTTTTCTTTGTACTTTATTTTGAGTCCTTGGCTTAATAATCCAGTTCAGTAAATTCTTGAACTATGTTTAATCTGTTTCTTAACTTGTCCACTTAGTTTTTAACTTAAATTATACAATTCTTTTATTTCTAGAATTTCAATTGATTTCTAAGTCTTGTGATCTTTTAAAAAAATTCCTCCTTATCCATAATTCCAGTTTCATTTTACTTTTTTTAGCATATCAAATAGTTATTTAATATTCTGTGCCTGATAATTCTAACATCTTAATTTTATGGGTCTCATTTTGCTTTCTCCTGTCATTTTTTGCTTCATTCATACAAGAGCTGTTTGTTTGTATTTGTGCATAATTTCAAATTCTAAGCTCACATTTCTTGGAACATTAAGTTGGAAGTTCTTAGAGGCCTCAGTTGAAGGTGTATTCTTCAAAAGTAGCTAATGTACTTGTACTTAAGAAGCACCATCAACATGATACCACATTAAATTTGATTCTCAGTTTGAAGAGTTTTTTGGACTACTAAACTAAATGAAATGTGGGTTATAGTTGTTATAGCTACCAGTTCTCAGGTCAGACTTACTCTCCTTGCACTCAGTGCCAGATTCTAATTAAGCAAGATCATTCCCAGGTCATACTTAGACCAAGTACTTTGGGAAGGAGAAGTAATTGTTGAGTGGCATTTTCCAGCATGAAGGGAAAGAGAAAACAAAAGAGTGGGTAAGTAGAGATAGAAGCAAGAGAAATAACATAACACAGTGAAGTGGATGACTGTTTATTTAAATGAGGAGAGAGACAAATACCCACAGAGAGAGAGAAAGAGAGAGAATTTTAGAAGAATATGAAGAGAGAACAGGAAACAATAAAAAGTTCTGAAAGGTCAGAAAATCTCTAGGAGCAGCAGTAATGGTTAAGTATTGAACGGCATGGGGAAAATTACTTATATACAACATCTAGTATGTATTAGGCATGATCTATCTACCAAATCAACTTTAGGTTACTTAATCTTCTCAGTGATACTTGTAATAGCCAAGTAGGTATTATTGTCTTTACCAAAGACTTCTATATGATTTTTATACATCTTAAGCTGCACTGCCCAATACAATAACAACTAACCACATGACATTTAAATGTATTAAAAAAATTAAATAGTTTCTTGTTCGTACTAGCCACACTGCACAGGATCAATAGCTACTTGTGGCCAGTGGCTACTTTTTTGGTAGTACAGACAGAACCTTTCCATCATCACAGAAGTTCTGTGGGATTGCACTCATTTAGGTGTTCCTTCAAACAGATTCTTGATAATTTCTGATGAGTGTCACAAAGCAGTTTCTCTGGATATTCCTCAATTTCTAAGTTTTATTGGTGAAAGAATCCACATTTCCTAGCATGCTTACAAAAATGTGTACCCTTCTAAAAGTTAATATAATGTCTGAGAATATTTGAAAAGACACAAATAATTTAAATAAATTCATTTTTTTTAAATCAGGCAAGTAAGAACTAGCACAAGAAAAGGTAATTAACCTTAACTTAACTGAAACCTAGTAATAAAAAACAAATGAATCACACCTACAAATAAATATTTGATGTTACTTAAAATTATAGGAAAAGGAATTTCTTTAAAACATGTAATGTCTTTACAGAGCTTAAAAATAAGGCATTAACCATTATTTAATTCTTTAATGATGAAGAATTCAACTATAAAGTATAATAATCTTAATTTAAATTTGCATTATTTTAGTACTATATTTTAAATTGTTATTGATAACTGTAAACCAGTATGCCCTCTTGTTTTATTGGTACATATAATATCTTTTCCTGTTGCTCTATTTTATTAAAACACCAAATATATAATTCCCAAGGATCTTTTCTTTTTGTATCATATCTTAAATATAAATAAATAGGCATTAAGAGTCACTTCTTTCCCACCTCCTCTCAACAGTCTTATACATAGAGATTCTAGTGACAACAAAAAGATAGATAAATCTAATTCTAGGCTTTATTTTATGGTAAATGATTTTTGGCTTCCTCTTCATGCATTTAAGTAAGAAACAACAAAGTATCATCAGGTGTTGAGAATTTAAATAATTTTATGACATCATTTCCTTTTTAAACTGATTTTTCAAAACTGAAGTCTTCAGATTTTACACAACATCAAAAACCTTTGTACAAGGAAATTGCAAACCTTTTTGTAGATGTTCTATCATCTATCATCTATCTTTCCCCTGATGTCCTATCAGGGGAAAGACACTGGGTGGGATGTTGCCAACCTCTCTAAACTCCAGGGAACAAGGCCAGCTTTCACATCAGTGAATAAACAGATAATATCTGAGAAGTTCAAAGTGTCTCTGAAATCAATTATTTCCCTCTTGCATCCTATAGACTATCTCTGTACTAGAGCTGGAATTATCCTGGGAAAGGACACCAGGTGCTAAAATGGCTCCTGTCTCTAACTGGAACTCACAGAAGACTCACAGAAGAGAGTTCTTCCCACAGGCAATTCTTAAAGATTTTCTAATACCATCACTACATCACTGTGACTTAGAGAGCAAACAAAGACTGTGTTCTGTTTTTAAAGAAAGCCAAACAAACAAAAATTCTGTACATTTTAGCTAATCTTTTACACAGAATTTACAATGGAGAAGTCCTAAATTTTCTGTTTTTAGTCACAGACAATCCACAAATTTTTGATCTTGGAAGGATTTCAAATGGACTCTTAAGAATCATCCAAAAGCTAGTATAAGGACAGACTATAATATTCCATGGACCTAGTTCCTGAACAAAATGTCCTTGAACATCTACATACAAGTTTCCTGAAATTCTGTAAGTAAACTCTGATTTTTGCTCTGTTTACAAGATGTTGTATTTAAATATCTTGAGTTGTACCACTGAAAGAACTTGACTTACTTAAGAGTAATTTGTTTGTATTCAGTCTTTTACTAAGGTAT
The DNA here is from genome assembly GCF_902655055.1 of Lutra lutra. Classification (NCBI taxonomy): domain Eukaryota; kingdom Metazoa; phylum Chordata; class Mammalia; order Carnivora; family Mustelidae; genus Lutra; species Lutra lutra. The sequence goes on along the minus strand of NC_062279.1, from coordinate 75,587,680 downwards.
AACAAACTTGATGACATGTACTAATCTTAAGTGTAAAGCACAATTAAATTTTACATATGTATATATACATGCCTGTACCCAGATCAAAATACACATTTTCAACACCCTGTGTTCACTCCATCCTCTTCCCAGTCAATTCTTCTTTGCAAAACGTAACTACTTGTTAGACTTCTATTACTTTCCATTAATTTTGTTTGTTCTTTAACTTCATGCAAATAGAATAATAAAGAATATACTTTTTGTGCCTGGCTTCTTTTACTCATCATTAGGTTTTAAGACTCATCCATGCTGTTGCATGTATATGTTCTTTATTTTTCCTTTTAATTGCTATGGAAGTATTCAGCATATAGTTTATCAGTTGCGCTATTTTTATAGGAGTATTTTAAAAGTATTTCTTTTTAATTTTATTTTCTTTATTATTATTATTATTTTTAAAGATCTTATTTATTCATTTGAGAGAGAGAGAAATCACTAATGGTGGGGAGGCACAAGGGAAGAAGGATAAGCAGACTCTCCACTGAGCAGGGAGCCCAACACAGGCCTCTATCTCAGGACGCTAAGATCATGACCTGAGTGGAGGGCAGATGCTTAACCCACTGAGCCACCCAGGGTCCCCGAGTATTTCCTTATATTTGAAACTGGAAAGCAAAAATAATTTTGAACATACATTAGTTATTTCAATTCTTGAGAGGAAACCACTGACCACAATTGCACTTGATTTTCCTGGAGCCTATACTCTAACTTTGTACGTATTACTATCGGGATTTTATTTTATTTGTAAAAAGCAAGATACATTTTTAAAAAAATCTAGTTCTCTTCTCTGGTGGGAATGATACACTGAGTCAGTTAAGACTACCTAGGTGCTTTGTTCCAATCATAGCAAATACAATGTTACAGAATGTCATTATCTTGACTATCTTAACCCTGATTTAGAACTTCTCTTTCACATAGCAGAAATGACTCTTTGTGTTACATTCAAGTAATAAAAGAAGCACTCAATTTACTACCTGATCCCGGCATTAAGCTTCATTTTATTTAACGTGTTTCCTGTAACTCACTAGACATTTAAGTGTGTTGAATTCTTGCTAAAATACCCCAGTTGGAATTTTTGGAAGGAGTGCTCTTCATACATCACTGAGATGTTGTTATTTTTGAATATTTAAAAAAATATTTTCTTAATGTAAAACATGTGCTTGAAAAGGATACTCATTCCCTCTACTGAACTCATAGGTGTTTCTAAACTCTGCATTTTAATTAGATCCAGTGAGTAATAAATATCTCTTAGCTTTGAAATCATGACTCTCCTTCATGTGATACATTGTATACAGCTCAAGCACGGTGTCCACTTGAGATTGTTATATTAGTAAAGGGTGGTAGGTATTTTTACATGAAGCTCAAGTCAGTTATTGTTCTCCCTACTGTAAATGTTTTATTGCTGTTGTATCTTTCCATTTCAATTAGTTGTGAGTTACAGGGGGCATAAAAGTAATTTCAGTCTTTAATCCTAATTACAAAGTCAAGAATATATTTTAGCAAAATTTATCTATATAGGTACATTTTTCCATAAATATAAGAGAGCAGTTGTCTTGAAAGAATTGCTTGAAATCACTTTTAGACCAAGGGTTGAATTTCTGAGTTTTGTAGCTGGGACAACAGTGATTCATAAAGCATGCTTCTGAAAACATGCACCATGACAGGTATGCTTTTATTCATTTCCAGTATGTCCTTCCTCTTCTAGCCATGTTAGTGCTTAAAGTGCACCCTTGATTGAGAAAAAATAATTGTTTAGAAGCAGCTCTTGAGTCAAACTGAGATCATTGTGAAATGATGTTTAAAGAACTGTCATTACAGCACTACACAACACTACTCATAGACACCTTGACTCACTAATAAAACTGTATTCCTACAGGTCCTGCAAATTTCCAACTTCAAGCAGCCAACATCCAGAGTCATGGTTCACTTAAAAATAAGAATGGAAATATCTGAAAAGTAAGTATATCAAAAATACATCTGTTTTTGAGTGCAGTCAATTCTTTACAACACTGGCTAAGTGTCATGCTCAGACCAGCGCATCAGCATTACCTTGGGAAATTAACAGGAATGCAGATTCTCAGGCTCCACCCCAGACCTACTCAGTTAGACTGTAGGGTCAGGGAACAAGCAGTCTGTTTTAACAAGCTCTCCAGGGGATTCTGGTACAAACTTAAGTTTGAAAACCACAGTCCAACAGAAGTGTTGAATGAAAAGAACACAAAAATATCTAGAAGAAAAATCAATGTCAATAATTAAACTTTTAATTAAATTAACAAGAAACACCAGACTAAATCATATAATTAAAACTTTACTGTTTTGCATCCTCTTGTGAGAAAATAAGAGGTTTTATCTCCCAGAGGTCTATAACTATAAGGAAATAACATTCCATGCAAAGTTGAATGAGTCTTTCACAGAGTAGAAATTCAAAGTTTGTATTAATGTCTATTAGCTGGTGTATTAAAACAATAAAAGTGGGGCATCTGGGTGGCTCAGTGGGTTAAAGCTTCTGCCTTCAGCTCAGGTCATGATCCCAGGGTCCTGGGATCGAGCCCTGCATCGGGGTCTCTGCTCAGCAGGGAGCCTGCTTCCGGCTCTCTCTCTGCCTGGCTCTCTGACTACTTGTGATCTCTGTCTGTCAAATAAATAAATAAACAAATAAATCCTTAAAAAAAAAACAATAAAAGTGACATTGCACCTCACTATTTTTCTTCAAGTTTTCCCTTTTAGTCTGCTTCCTGTACTGTCTTCATTGTCAGCTGTACACCCAATTCTCACTGCCTCTTAGTCACTTGAGTTTCAAATGTCTTATTTTAAAAGCACAATACTTTCTCAGGCACCTGAGTGGCTCAGTTGGTTAAGCAGCTGACTTTGGGTTTCGGCTCAGGTCATGATCTCAGGGTCACCTTTGGATAATGCTTAGACACACTGGCTACTGGCTACCTGCATTATCCACTAAGGCAAGATGGGATTCTGTAAACATCATACAGTGTATGCATATATATATATATGTACATTTCCTTAAGATTCAGCCAATTTGTCACAAATAAAAACTAAAAATACAGTTTCTAAAAGATACAAATTCAATCATTCTTAAACTCAAAAGCAAAGCCATTGCAAAATGTACTATGGCACTTTTGAGCCCCAATTAAATTTAGCTTGTCTTACTGCACAACAGTGGCAGCATGAAAAAAAAAATCAAGTGTTCAGTATAAAATCTCAGTTAGATTTTCCTAAATGAATAGTCAACCCATGATGACATTAAATTCTAGAGTTAAGTCTTTAGGCCCCAAATTTTCTTTATGTTGATGAGGACGCAGGTTTGAAATCATGGGAGCACAATGCCCCATTACGAAGTCAAGCATGACTAAATTCTATGCCGCCACATTGGTTGCTGTATAGTCATGGAGTAATGGTGATCAGTGGGTGGGTTTAATGGTCACAGTACTAACACAAGCCAGGCACACCTGCAGCAGCCTCTCCGTCTGTATCTTCCTCTTACCTGGAGTCAAAATTCCTAACCCCACTTTTTTGGAGGACTCTTTGAGGATTCTTTGTCTACCAACCTCTTAAGTATTGTGTTCTCCAGGGATCCTCCTAGTTCTAGTTTCATTTTATTCACTTTCTCAAGAAAAATCCCTTCCTTCCAAACTGGGAAACACATGTATTTGGGGGAGATGCCTGGATTTTCTGTTTATCCCTGTACTGGGTTTATCAGGGGGCTTTGCCCTTGTTAGGGGCAAACCTGTAGCATGAGAGGACAGGTTTAATTCAGTAGTCACATACTAAAACCCCAATTGTTGGGCAATAGGAATGTTATTTTCTCCAATCAACTTTACAAGCAAAATACTAATGTGTTAATAGCCATCTGTCTGATGTCCTTTTTTTCCCACTCAGTTGGTGCCACCTTCTGTATGAGTGAGAAGAGTGGGAAGGATAAGAGCATATTTTGCAAACTCCACAAACTTCAAATAGGGACACAAATTCCAACAGAACACTAAAAGGAAGTCTCATTTCCACCTGAGAGTCCCACCCTCTTCCTGTCCATCCAACACCTTCTCCCTTCTTGTTAGCTGCAGCACTCTCCTTTTTGGATAACTACTCCCTTCCTTGTCCAGCTATGTGGCTCAAGTGGGGACAGCTAATCTTAGAACTTTGACCTAGGGAAGACATGTGACCCATTATGTGACAACTTTCTTAAGTAAATCTTAGCAGGGAGGGACTTACTCTCTGGTGGCAAAGCTGTGAGGCTATACAGAAATGGTCACCGTATCTCCACTGCAAAAAGAAAATGAAACTAATGTGCAAAGAAGAGAGATGGTAGAAGTCTCCTGGCATCTGGTCCCACCTACTCTTCTCCTTAGGTACTGTGTTTCCTTCCCAATTTTATAGACCAATAAACATGCTCGTATTGGTCCAAAACAGAATAACCACTCAAAATAAAATTTTAAAAAATCCTGCTAATAAAATAGTCTTCAATCAACTAAATTTCAGGTGAGTTAAGGAGATAAATGTAAAAAAGATACCATAAAATCCAGAAGAAAGCAAAAAGGTTGATATCTAACCAATAACAAGGTAAAAAATATTTTCTAAGCTTAAAAATGGAAGGTGATATAAATATGTTAGATAAAATGGAAAAACACAAACAATAAGAACTTTAGTTTGTCAAAAACCCTTGAAAATGTAATTGAATGAGAGAAACATAGCACAATATATGCTACCATTTTCACAAATTGCTATGTGAAGTGCTTATGTAAATTGATAATGGATAGTAATAATGTTCTCAGGAGTAAAATGGGTCAAATACATAAACAGAAAATTCACAGAGAAAACATAAATGGCTAATAAACATTTTAAAGATGTATCACTAATAAAAAGAAATGCAAGATAAATTACAGCTTTGGGCCAAATGTTATATGCTGTGTATGTGTGTGTATATGATAATGTATATATTTACACATACTTACACGTGAAATAGGTATTTGTAAACACTTTATGGATATGTAAACTGCTATTTTGGAATCAATTTAATATTTTTTCCAAGCAACTTTTATAATTTTCATTTCATTTTTATTATAAATATTGTTTAATAAATACATATTATTTAGCTATTGAAATTACTTTATTTTTTAAAGACTTATTTATTTATTTATTTATTTAGGGTGGGGGAAGGGGCAGAGGAAGAGAAAATCTCACTCAGATTCCATGCTTAGCTCAGAGCTCTGAGGTGGGGCTCAATCTCATGAACCTGAGATCAGACCTGAGCTGAAACCAAGAGCTGGACACTTAACTGACTGTGTCACCAAAACACCCTGCTACTGAAATAATTTTAATGAAGAATTTATAGTAAAGCTATTAAAATTGTTCTGTTTAAATGTAAAGAATAAAATTATGGTATTTCATATATAGAATTATTTCAACTATGTTAAAAATAGATACAGAACAGGGGTGCCTGGGTGGCACAGTCAGTTAAGCATTGGGATCTTGGCTTCTGCTCAGGTCATGATCTCAGGCTTGTGAGACTGAACCCTGAGTGCGGCTCTGTGCTGAGCTGAGAGTCTGCTTGAGACTCTCCCTCTCCCTCTACCCAACCCCTGTGTTCTCTTTCTCAAATAAATAAATAAATAAATCTTAAAAAAAATAGATATAGAACAAATAGTGGAAATAAATATATCCAAAATTTAATGGCATTTGACTCTGGATAATGAAATCATAGATAATCTTTATTTGCTTCTTTATGCTTTTCTGTATTTTCTCCAAGTATTTATTCTTATTATAAAATTGTTACATGCATAGTTTTACCACTTTTCTAAAAATATTTTTAAAACTTTTGCTTATGAATTACAGAATTGACCTGAAGTGATTAGTCACAGACTCTATGGGTAATCATAGCAAAAATCAGGCTTTTCCCTGGATTGTCTCCCCTCAGTCCTACACATATTTCCTGCACTGCAAACTTCCTGTTGTGCTATTCTGTGACACAGTATTTTGAGAGAGAGAAAAAATTACTTATATGAACAGACTGAGGGACATTAGTTTATTTAAAACTAGGCAATGTAATTGTAACAAAAACCACAGCTAACCAAAGCCCAATAATAACTCCTGGTCACATACAATAAAATGTCCATTTCACTAATCATGTGCTACCTGAACGCTCCTTCTCCATGGTAACTACCTGGCTCTTCTAGATAAGCTTTTCTGATTCAAGTACACAATTGGCAGTCCCAGCCCTGCTTGATTGACCTACTTTAGTGGAAGTCCTGCAGACCGAATTTGAAATGCTACGGCTGACAGGAAATTTCAATCTGAAGTATCAATTAAAATGTCTTTAATGTATGTTTTGGAAATTTAATATTGGTCAACAAAAATGTTTTTCAGAGTCAGCAATAGCACAGGCAAAATAAGTATAAGCAAGTCACAGGATCTCGCAATGGGAGTGTGAGAGGAAGGGCACGTGGAAATACTTTTAAAACTACTTTTGTGTTTAAAGAAGTCAATGAGATATATTGCTTGGGCAGAGGTTAGATTAGACTGTCTCATCCATTTCACAGAGGTGGGACTTCAAACCCAGCACCATCTCTGTCACCTCATCCCAGGCACATCAAGCCCTCTTTCTCCTCTTTCCCTACTTGTACCTCTGATTCCCAGCCTTCACTCCACCTTCTGCCTCTTAACTCTATCTAATCTCTAGCCTATAAATAATAATGGATACATGATTTTGAATTTAAATTTTTAAAATACTTTGTTGTTGTTAGGCCAATTAATAAATATTCTCTGTCAAACTTACAAAAAAGTCATGATTTGTGTAAGATGAGCATAGTTATGGATTATACAAAGAGGCTTACTACCAACAAGAAAATATATATTTTTTTAAGATTTTAGTTATTTACTTATTTTAGAGAGAGAAAGCGTGTACTAGCACGGGAGTGGGGGAAGGGGCAGAGGGAGAGGGAGAGAATCTCAATCTGACTTCCCACTGAGTGTGAAGGCTGACATGGGGTTTGACCTCATGACCCTGAGATCATGACCTGTGCTGAAACCAAGAGTTGGATGCTTAACCAGCAGAGCCATCCAGGTACCCCTTTTTAAAAAAAAAAAAAAATTATTTATTTATATATTTATATATTTATTTATTTATTTATGAGAAAGAGAGAACAAGAAAAACTTTACCAGTGTTCATCGTTATACAGTAATAGGTTCAAGTAAAACCCAGCTGGGACCTCAATGTCTAATCTACTCTGCTGTGATATTTGTATTTTATAATGACATCTATAATATTTCACTCTTCTACTTATTTCAAAATAGCACTTTAGTCATAAATACCATTTCTGCCTATCTCATTGTAAGAGAAAATTTCCACAAGAACTGAAAATGTTAAATTGCTATTGATTCACTCTTCTTATTATGAAGTTCTCCATGACTTCAGAGTAAGACAGAAGAAAAGGTCACATTTTGTATTGAAAGCCAAAGCTCCATGAAGTGAATAGTATCTGCTGAGGATATTAGTATGAGCAGAAGATACCATTTATTTTTCTTTTGTTTACTTTTATATAACATATATATGTCCATGTATACATATGTTATATAAAAGCTGGATACATACACATATATGATATACATGTGATCAGCATTTGATCAAAATGAAAAATATTTGAACAAAAATATAACTGTAAAGTGTTAAGGATAGATTTGTATTGTATAAATAATAAAGTTATAAAAAGAAGTAACACTGTAGATTTTCATCAAGTTCAGTAACTTCTGCAAAACCTCACTTTTTTTCTTTCATTGGATTTTCTCTGTAAGGTTTTTTTGTAAATGGAACCAATGAAAACTCTAAGCAAAAACCATCAGATTGGTAGTCACCTCCAGTTTGAATGCCTGACCACCAAGCTATACCAGGGAAAGACTGGTACAAGGGACCTGGCAAATAAAAACTAACCCTTTTAGAGTTGGCCTTTAGAACTGCCCTCCCAGGGGCGCCTGGGTGGCTCAGTGGGTTAAGCCGCTGCCTTCGGCTCAGGTCATGATCTCAGGGTCCTGGGATCGAGTCCCGCATCGGGTTCTCTGCTCGGCGGAGATCCTGCTTCCCCCTCACTCTCTCTCTGCCTGCCTCTCCATCTACTTGTGATCTCTCTCTGTCAAATAAATAAATAAAATCTTTAAAAAAAAAAAAAAAAAAGAACTGCCCTCCCAAAGAGACTGTTAATATCACAAAACAAACTGAGGGTTGCTGGGGGGAGGGGGTCAGGAAAGGGTAGTGGGGTTATGGACATTGGGGAGGGTATGTGCTATGGTGAGTGCTGTGAAGTGTGTAAACCTGGCGATTCACAGACCTGTACCCCTGGTGCTAATAATACATTATATGTTTATAAAAAAATAAAAAAAAATTAAGATAATTAAAACAAAATAAAAAGAAAAAAAAAAGGAAAGAGAGAGAGAGAGAAAAAAAAAAAAGAACTGCCCTCTCAAGCCTGTACTCCATCCTTGAAGTAGACAAATCAGGCTGCTGATGTTATAAAAAATAGAGGAAAATAGGAGGTTAATAGGAGGGAAAGTTCAGTATGTGGGTCTGAGGATGCCTCTCCTCTAGGCTGATTGAAGATTTTTAGCAATGTTAATCTCTGAAGGATAATGGTGCTTTCCATAGTCTGTAATTCAACAGTATTTTTACATATTTTTATTTTTTTAAAGATTTTATTTACATATTTGTCAGAGAAATAAAGAGAGGGTTGGGGGTGAGCACAAGCAGGGGGAGCAGCAGGCAGAGCGAGAAGCAGGTGCCCTGCTGAGTAAGGAGACTGATGTAGGATCCTGGCACCCTGGGATCATGACTTGAGCTTAAGGTAGATGCTTAACCAACCAAGTCATCCAGGTGTCCCTTCAACAGTTTTTTTTTTTTAATTATTTTTATTTGTTTTTAAATTTCTTTTCAGTGTTCCAGAATTCATTGTTTTTGCACAACGCCCAGTGCTCCATGCAATACATGCCCTCCATAGTACCTACCACCAGGCTCACCCAACCTCACACCTCCCTTCCCTCCAAAACCCTCAATTTGTTTCTCAGAGTCCACAGTCTCTCATGGTTCATCTCCCCCTTCAACAGTATTTTTAAAAAGTATTATTCATAAACAAATTTGAAAGTTTTGAAAGTGCCTAACAATATTTTGAAATTTTCCATGATGCTTTTTTTTTTGCCTTCAATGTTCTTTTACAAAAGAGCAATTTCAAATCTATATGCAAAAATAATCAGTTTCTGTGTATAAATTTACAGATATATGGGTTCCTGGGTAACTCAGTTGATAAGCTTAAGCATCTAAATCTTGATTTTGACTCAGGTCATGATTTCAGGGTCGTGAGATGGAGCCCCACGTCACGTTCCATGCTGGGTGTGGATCCCGCTTTAGATTCTTTGCCTCCCTTTCCCTCTGCCCCTCTCCCCACGCTATCCTTCCGAAATATATAAATAAATAAATAAAGTTACAGTTCTACAAGATGAGTGTCAGATCCACTGCAAAACATGGTGTTCATAGATAATAATAAGATATAGTGCACTTACAGATTTGTTAAGAGTCTAGAGCTCATATTAATTGTTTTTGCCAGAAAACAAAAAGAAAACCAAAAATGGAATGAAAAGACACGGGAAACTTTTGCAGTTTCCTTATCTCATTTAGTCTCTTTTGCAGTTTCCTTACATCATAGTCTCTACAATCCAGTGACTTGAGATGTTTCATCCTCATTTCATAGATGAGGAAGCTGACTGAGGCACAGGTTCCCAGTAACTCCTTAAAGGCTTTTGGAACTAAGTCCGCTTTGGAATTCAGAATTTCACTATTTATTTTATTGTAGAAGTTAACATGATATGCAAATTCTAGATTTTATAACATCACAAATAGGGTGTCAGATAGTATCAGATGATACATACCATAGACCCTTCACGCTAAGTGGGAGAAGTAAAGATGATAAGTAGTTCAGGTCAGCGCAGGATGGGTATTCTAGGCAAATGAACTGTTAAAATCACTGGGATTGCAGAGGTTTATGGATTTGGAATTGTGGACTCAGTGCATGCTGGAAGCTACATGACTAGTTATCCATGGATTTGAATCCTGAACACTGGCAAGCAGATTTCTAAGCTTAGGCAGCTGCCACTGCACCCTTTTCAGTGATTTCAAAGAAGAGGAATCCATGGATAGGAGTGCTTGCATGGCCCTCGCCACACCTGTCACAGAGGTAACTGGGGGAGGACCTGGGATTCCAACCCATATTTGTCTGACCCCAAAATACTGACTCTACTCTCAGATTCTGATGTCAGTTTCTTTGAATGTTGCCTCAATTCCGTTAAACTACTATATTATACTGGTTGGTCATCTATAAATAAGCATCATTATTCAAAAGATGATTCTGCCCTCACATTTCCTTAGGACAATGCATAGTGCACATTACTGCTAACCCAACCAGAATGCTAGACTAGAATATTATGTAGATAGGATTTCTACAAAGCTTCTTGTAGTCAATTATATTTTGAAAAAAGAGATTGAAGAATATAACACTTTATGTTAACTATACTGGTATTAACATTAAAAACTCTTAATTAAAAAGAGATTGCAAAAACTGAAATTGCATTACATCCACTCATATTTTAATATACAGATTAGTTTCATTCACTTAATTTTGTTATATACAAGATTTGGATTACTTCATTAAGCAGTTTCAGACAAAATAAACCTATAAAATGACTAAATTAATTGCAATCACCACACATCTCAGAAGCTAGTCAGTAACATAATTGAAAAAATTATTCTAATAGGACTATAAAGTTATTTGCCATGACTACTTGTTATTTAGGGGAAAGAAATTTTGCAGCATGATATAATAGATATTGAGATGAACTAAAAGAAAATTTAGGATCCATCTGGGTCAAACACTTATATATTGTGTGACTTTGGGCAAATCATTTATTTTCTATTTTCAGTTCTCTTTTCTGTAAAAAACAAACAAACAAAACAAAACAAAACAAAACAAAAAACAACCGCTAAAGGATTTTGAGATGTTGACATTATGTAAACAAACTAAAATAAATTTAAAATTCTACAACTGCATAAAATGTCAGTATCTCTTCTTAGAATTTCATTATCCTAAGGAATATAATGTTTGTCTAAGTTTGAAAATTTGAAGTTTTTTTCTACCAGTTTTTTAAATTAGAATAAGTGTATCCATGTGAAAAAAAACAGTCCACATCATTTTTTAAAAGTTAAGATAGAATGAAAAGGCCACAGTTGCTAACCAGATATAGTTTTGAATAAAGAAAATGTATTTGCCTTGTTTGTCCAGAAAGCATAGTAGTAATGACAACATTATTATGATAAAGTTTAAATTGACATCCTACTTTAAATCTGACATGAATACATTTTAATACTTTTGCTTCAAAACAATAAGAAAAACTTTGTATATTTTACTTTTATCATAACATGTTCTCATGAGTTTTCCATATAAATCAAGACTTCAAGAACAACCAGTGATCCTACTGATAATGAATGTACATACATGTTTACAAATAAAGTGGTCTCAGTCTTTATTTCTTTAACACCTAAGTAACCATATTATAATTTTTTTTAAATTTTATTTTATTTTTTCAGTGTTCCAAGATTCATTGTTTATGCACCACACCCAGTGCTCCATGCAATATATGCCCTCCATAATACCCACCACCAGGCCCTACCAACCCCCACCCTTCTCCCCTCCAAAACCCCCAGTTTGTTTCTCAGAGTCCACAGTCTCTTATGGTTTGTATTACAATTTTGAAGAAACTTCTTCTGTGACAGAACTAGAAAACTGTTGAGTAAAACTATGTGCAACATGTACTTACTGATATAGAACGGAAGAAATTTAATAGAGCATTTATTATGGGTAATGCACAGTATTGGTGGAACAATCCATATGATTGCATTAAATCATCACAACACTCTTTATGGGTATTATTAGCCCTACTATATAGAGGATCAGAGAAAGGAAATACCTTAGTAATGATTACAAAGCTGTCTGGTGGGAGGGCTGAGATTCCAAACATTGGATTCCAGCCCCCATGACCCAGTTTCTTTGCACTGTGCCCATAGTTGATCTTTTTGTGCTTTTATCATTCCATTCAGTAAGACCTTTTTCTTCAAAGATCTCAAAATACTTAGGGCTACCAAAATCTTCCAAGAATTTTAATTATTTTTATGCCTGGTCTATGTAAATTATATAAGATACCAGTAGATTGCAAGAGACATTCCAGAAAAGTACCCAGTCATTTCCTTCTAGAAAAATTGTGAGAACTATCTGCTTAATAATTAATGCAAAAATGTGAGGAAACGAGCTGACCAAATGGCAATAAACATAGCATACATCTTTTTCAAGCATCTTAACTCCTTCCATTTCCTCTTTTTGTGGCTGAAAAAAGTAAATACTATCTGCAAGTAATATGTTCAAGGGAAATGCCCATGTATTTACCAAGAACAAAGTAGTAAACATTGTCTCTACGGGTTCCCAGAAATTACTTATTTCACTGCAACCATATTGCACTCAGAGTTGCCTCATTTCTACTAAATGAACAATAAAATGGTGCTTCTAAAAAGAGTGTCTGGGAGCTTGAGCAATAACCCTGTAAAACTAAAGGGACGTCAGTGGGACCAGATGTTTGTAATTACATCTAAACTGCTGCAAAGGCATTGAAAAATTGGCTGAGAAAAGGGAGTAGAACCTGAGGCTGATCAATGAGCAGGAGATTACTTTTTATAGAGTCCTATATGCTTTTTGGCACACCATTATCATGAATTATACTGATTTTCAAAAAGCATAGAGACCACATCAGATGAATGAAACACCTTAGTGAGATTTTTTAAAATATTGTAAGGTTCATCTAAAACTCTTTATTTTCATACATTTCCCCTTCTTGATTTGATACCTTAACAAAAGGTCCTTAATGATTCTATAAATAAAAGCTTCTAATTAGTTAGTACTACTTTGTAATTAAGGAATTTTAATACAATCTTTACAAAAAATATTGGATACTTACGATGCATCAGGCTGTGTTTAAAAAGGCAAAAATATGTTTAATTCCTACAATAGCCCTTTTGAGATGAGTGGTGTTATTATCTCTGTTTGCAGATGAGAACACCAAATCACAGGAAGGTAAATGACTTGGCCCAAGTCAAATAGCTAGTAAGTAGCAGGGCTGGGATTTGGTGTCTGGTTTGCAAGCCCTTGGTCTTGCAAAACCTACACTGCAAAACTACAAGGAGTAGGACTACACTGCAAAACCTCAAGGAGAGGATACCGAGCAGCTCCCATGTGTCAAGCACTTTCTCACACTAGCTACAGAATTTTATATAAGCCTCCCAGTCACCCTCCCAGCAGCCATGACGATCTCTACTTCACAAAGAAGAGACTGAGGGTCAGGGGAACTAAGGAACTTGGTGAAAGCCCACAGCTACTAAGTGGGAGAGCGGGACTCAGGTCTTTCTGACCTCAAATCTACTCACTGGTCACTGTACTGTGCTTTGCTTTCATCCGTTACTTTCTCAATAGTTTTATGTTAGTTGCATGATTGCAAGTGCTGGACTATTTTGGAATGTATTAGAAATAGTCATAAGATGAAAACCAATGCTAGACATGTCTTCAACAACCACAACTCACTCAAAATTATCACAAAACCATGTCTCTCTGTTCATACCACTGTTACTTCGTGACCTTTCAATTCTGGTTACTCTCCTAGCCACAGTGTTTTTCGTTTTTATATACATAGATACATAAATATCTAGGTACATAGAGATATATGCTTATATATCTTATCAAGTATACTTATATATCTCTAAGTATATATCTCTATCTATCTATCTCACATATTTCAGAGAGCACATCATCTTTCCTTGGTGTCAAATGGTTCCTACCTTGTATCTCTTTACTCATTAGTAGGAGCTACTTTCAAATAATTATAGACCACACTTCATCATCTGTTGCACTCAAAAACATGTTTACTGGACAGCACCCACATAATATGGACCTTCACTTGAATTAAAAATAAAACATACCCATCAATCAGGCCTTGGTGACATTTCTGTCAAGTGTTCATATACTTTTTGGAAACAACTGGGAAAAGTACCTATAATAAAACTATTGCTTAGCTCTCTCAATTTGTTTTAGGTTGTTTCATTTACTAATATTTCACTTGTTTCTTATTCCATTGTTTTGTTTTAATCTGCTTCTTCCTGGGGAAAGATAATAAAAGATTCTCTACTTGTTAATCCTGTGGGATTTTGCACAATATCCCTTTGTGCATGTTTCACGAATCCTGACAGATATAAGGATGCATGTCGTAATATTTGTTTTTCTAATTGAAGTGAATTAATATCTCTTTTTGGTTAAAAAACCATTTTCTGACACCTCTTGATAAGAAGGGAACATTTTAAATCAAGTATATTTTTTCCAGATTTCTCTGGCCTTCTTTGTCCCTAACCTAGTTATCAATCCCCTCCTCTCTTCCCAAATCCTTCCATGTTACCCTCTGGAACTATCAATGCAAGACCTGCAAAGCCCCCATGTCTTCTCCATTAACTGAATTCTGGTTTGCCTCTGAAGATACCAATTTTTCAGCTTTGGCTATTTTCTCACCATCTCATGAACCTTATGGTCAAGAACAGAAATTGGCATTCTTCTCATTCCCCACTAGAGCTCCCTTACACCTAATTCTCTTTTTAAAGCATAAACTGTATGTTGGCTGACTGAACATAATAATTAAAAAACAATAAAAAAAGCTCCACAAAGCATAAACTATCACACTGACTACCTTCTGTTAACATCTACAGACATCCTGTTCACTTCTCCCCTTTCACTGAAGACTCTGGCACCGACTCATAGTCTTTTTTTGGTCCAGAGGCTGATATTTATGTCTAATGACAGTATTCATCTTAATGATCCATCATCACCATGGCCTCCTCTGTCTAATGCTCTTCTCTTTATCCCCAAAGCGCTTCTCTCCTTTTCCACTTCAACCATCCACCCCAGAGTCACAGCTTGGACTTGCTATCTTCTTTCATGAATGCACTTCCACATCCAACCTTACATTCAACCCTGCCCATGACAACCATCTTTAAACTACTCTTGGACATGCCATTCCTTTGTTTCTCTATGTTCTTCACTTTCCCGCTTATCACGCCGATAATACATAGTGGTGTTTTTTTAAACTTTAATAACATACGTTCTGGGTGTCCCTGCCTCACTGTTTTTTTGTTTGTTTTCATTGCACTTGGATGGTAGAACTACAGGTCTGAATGAAACAATGCATATTTGAGTTCTCTATGGATTCCCCAGAGCAGCAGAAGTGCTGCTTAAGAATTCACAGTAGGTCAAATTCATCCCATCATAAATTAATGATTACCAAACTCAAAAATGCCCTGAAATACCTTCTGTGAACCTTACTGTGTCTCTCTGAAAACTTTCTTTCCGGTCTGCTACAACCATTTCAAAACTTTTTGAATCTCATCAAGAACCTCTGATAACCTCCTACCTCTTCAAATTCCTCATATTCAGAAATGATCTCACCTCCTACTTTATAAAGAAACAACTCTCAGACAGAAGTTTCTTCATCTTCCCAAACCAGCCTCCTCCCTAATATTCATGACTCCAATCTTACCAACTGCAACCCGCAAATGCACCTATACTTTGTCATTTTTTTTTTATTATAACAGAGAATCTGTATTTTATTTTGCCTACTCAAGGTCATTCCCTCTACTGGTGCATTCATTCCTACCATCTTCTGGAAATCATAAATTAAATGATTTATTTGTTGACTTTTATATTCAGCCTCTTCCTCTCACCTGAAATCTTCCCATCATCCTTTAAACATGAACCAGTCCATGTAATCATAAAAAGAAAATTTATCATTTTTCTTTTTTTTTTAACATAGAACTGGCCCTTTGTTCTCCTACAGCTAAGGCTCTCTCTCTTTCACAGTCAAACTTCCCAAAGGACTATCTGTACCCACTGTCTCCACTTTCTTACCTCTCAGTCTCCAGGTCAGGCTAATCTGGCTTCATTCCTAACATCCACTGAAATAGCTCTTGGGAAGGTCTTGTTGATATTTGTGTCATCAAAGACAACAAGCACTTTTCATTTTTCCCTCTTACCAGCATTCTATAATGCCAATCTCAGCTGTCTTTTTTCTTTTTTTTTAAGATTTTATTTATTTATTTGGTAGAGATCAGAAGTAGGCAGAGAGGCAGGCAGAGAGAGAGGGGGAAGCAGGCTCCCTGCTGAGCAGAGAGCCCGATGCGGAGCTCAATCCCAGGACCCTGGGATCATGACCTGAGCCGAAGGCAGAGGCTTTAACCCACCGAGCCACCCAGGCGCCCTCAGCTGTCTTTTTAAAATTATTTAATTTTTTTTCAGTGTTCCAAGATTCATTGTTTATGCACTATACCCAGTGTTCCATGCAATACATGCCCTCCTTAATACCCACCACCGGGCTCACCCAACCCTCCAAACCCCTTCCTTCCAAAAACCTCAGTTTGTTTTGGCTGTCTTTTTGAAGCACTCTCATTTAAAAACTTCCACATCACAACCCTCACCAATTGTTATAACGAGCTGCTCCTTCTCTGCCTCCCTTTACATGACCACCCTTTGCTACCTAGCAATTAAAATTTAAAATTTCCCAGACTCTACTCTAGGCCATCTAGTTCTCTCGTTTTATCCCTTCTCACTGGGAAAATCATTCATGCTCACAGATTCAATGACATACCAATATATATCTCTAACTCAGACCACTCTTTGGCGGCAAATCTTTTATTCAAAGTCTACTGACATCTTATTTTAGATATTCAAAAGGCTCTCAAATTCATAACAACTAACAGAATTTTACTATCTTCCCTGCAGTCTACCCAAACCCACTCCATTCCAGTGTTTTCTAATAATAGGAGCACATTCATCAAATTCTGCTGGCTGGAAGGCTTGGGTGGTGCTGCGTCTTTCTCAATCTCTCATTCCACATTTAACCCATTACTGAATCCTGTAAAGTTGACTCTATAGATTTCATACACATCCACTTCCTTCTACCCCCAAATACTACCTCCCATGAATTCCAGTGTGCTTTCATCATCTCTTTCCTGGGACACCAAAATAGCCTCCCAGGTGGTCTATCCACATCTATTCTTGTCCCACAGCATTTTCTCCATGCAGGCAGCACTTTCTAAAATGTAAGTATAATGTAATCATGGCACCTAACTGCTTAAAATGTTTCAGGCTCTTAGGATAAAAGAAAGCTCATCAACCTAGCCTATGCTGTCCAATACAGTCCTGCCCCATCTCTCCAGCATCATCTTGTGAGGCCCTTGCCCAGCTCTTTCTGCTCTAATCTCACTGGCCATCTAGGTCTTTACATACACCATAACCTTTGTTACCATAAGTGCTTGCATGTGGTTTCCTCAGCCTGGGGCATGCTTCCCACAGTTCTTGGTTCAGTTAACTCTTAACCTTCAGGTCCCACACAAGTATTGTTTCTTCCAGAGTGTCCTCCTTTCTAATTGTATGCACTTTTACACAATTACCAGTCCTCTCCGGTATCCATCACAATTTCACTTTCACATTTTGTATGTGTTTGGTTATTTAATTAATGGCTATTCCTCCATCTGAACCATGACGTCAAGAATCATGTATGGACAATGTCTAGTATAGGGTTGACAATAGTAGGTATTCAATACATATTTGTAGAATAATATTAAATATAAATATAAATAATAATCATCCAGATTGGTAAATTTGTGGTAAATTAAATCCCTGGCACTATGATGCAAGTCAAACAGTACTATGGGACACAAATCCAAAAGTTCAAGAAGATAAACTAAAAATTCATCATGAAATTTTTTTTAGCAGAATTAGAAAATGACTGCCTTGATTAGTTTTTAGGTTCTCTCTCTTTTTTTATTTCTCTTCCAATTTAATTGAGAAATGACTAACAAAGGAAAAGCTGTCTTTTGTCTACAAAAGACATTGGATCACATGATTTTTCTTTTATCACAAAGAAGGTTTATTCTTTCTCTGTTGAGTTTCCATTCTAAAAGTCACCTGCCTTGTCATTATTTCTACTCTCTGCAACATGCATACACAACTGGGAAAATGCAAAAGTAATGATTAAAAACAGCACTGCCATCTATTTATTTGCCAATTATTCAAACAGTAAGGCAAATAAAGAAGAGTGCTAGCTTTTAAGTCAGTTGTTTGAGGTGCAGAGGTCATAGACTGAATTGAGACTATGATAAAACTTGCGACTCCTTCCTCCAGAAAGTACACTTCACGTAGAATTTTAAACATAAGATGATTTGTAGTGTGCTGAATTCCATTCATGAATCTGGGTGGAGAAAACCTGCTATAAACTGTGACTGTAACCATTCATAGTCCTTTCCACCCCTTCATCTGCTGTTGAATCCATTGTGTTGTGAACACATAGAGTCTCACTTTATTTTCTTTAGTCTTATACCACCCTGCTTATAAAATAAGAATTTTAGGCCATCGAGGAGTAGAAGGGATGAAGAATTTCCTTCACATTTCTGTATTAACTTAGCCCCCAGAAGTATTCTGGTGTCTGAAGTTTGTGCCATAAAAAAATTACAATGTTAATTGCTTTATCACCTGCATTGTATAGAAGATCTCACAGCTACCCAGCAAGGGAGGTATTATTGTTGTCATGTTACAGATGAAGAAACTGAGTATCAGAAACTTTAAAATAAGTTGGCCTGGATCGGGTATTGATAAATGGTATAACCATAATCTATACTCGAGTCTAATGAATTCTAAACACCCTGCTCTGATTACTGTTTGAATTTTATCAAATAAAAGACAAAAGGAATGCATTTGGGTAGTAGAAATTTAAGAGAGCTATTAATTTTTGAATTTACAGCAAAAACAATTTCCCAACCAAATGCAGGTTATTATCAAATGTAAACCGTAATTGTTTTGAAAACCATATCAGTGGTCATTAGTCTTAGATGATTAACTAAGTCAATAATTTTTTCCATTATGATTTGACTATTTTATCATTATCACTGCAAGAGCATAAACATTTACAAAGTAGAATGATCAGAAGAGATAATTAAAGTATGTTGAAATAGTATAACCGAGAGAAAACTAATGATAAGGATGATTAAAAAAATGATTAAGTGGGCACCTGGGTGGCTCAGTGGGTTAAGCCGCTGCCTTCGGCTCAGGTCATGATCTCAGGGTCCTGGGATCGAGTCCCACATCGGGCTCTCTGCTCAGCAAGAAGCCTGCTTCCCTCTCTCTCTCTCTCTCTGCCTTCCTCTCCATCTACTTGTGATCTCTCTCTGTCAAATAAATAAATAAAATCTTTAAAAAAAAATGATTAAGTAATGTCAAGCCTCCCGGAAAGTTATATTTCAATTTTCTAAATTTAAATAAAATATAATCAATGTACTTTGAACTAAAAATACATTTGGAATTGAGTGATTTTAAAAATTTAGAAATAGAAATTGAGAAAACATTAATGTCCTTTTTAAATAAAAATTTAAAGTTAATAAAATCCTTTTTTATTTATACATGTTTTAGTTGAATTATAATTGACATACACTATATTAGCTTCAAGTGTATAATGTAGGGATTCACTATTTTTATACATTACAAAATGATCACCTTGATATTCTAGTTACCCTCTGCCATTATACCAGGTTATTACAATACTAATGATTATATTCTCTATACTGCACATTACATTCCCATGACTTATTTATTTTATAACTGGAAGTTCATACCTCTCAATCCCCTTCATCCAGTTCACCAATTCTCCCCACTGCCATTTCCTCTGGCAATCACAAGTTTGTTTTCTGTATCCATGTCTGTTTGTTATATTTCTTAGATTTCACATATAAATATTAAGTAGTATGATATCTGTCTTTCTCTGCCTTTCCCTTGTGGTTTCATATTGATAATGTATTTCTTTAACATATATATATGACTATATATATTCATATATATATATGAATTCACACATATATAAAAATATATAAATAAAAGTATAAATATGTAATAAATGTGTATATATAATTAAGGTTCTATGCCTAATTTTTTATTTATTTTATTTATTATTTTATTTTTGGAGATGGAGAGAGAATGAGAGAGAGAGAGAGGCAGAGGGAGAGAGAGAATCCTAAGCAAGCTCCATGCCCAGCATGAAGCTCCATGCAGGGTTCGATCTCACAACCCTAAGAACATGACTTAGGCTGAAATCAAGAGTCAGATGCTTAACTTACGAGCCACCAAGGCACCCTCTATGCCTAATTTTTTAAAATTAAGTTTCCACATAGGTCTTTCTTAGAGAAAATAATTATTTTTTCTATTCAGGACAGTCTTCCCTGTGAGCTATGAGATTGTATTTTCTTTCTATGTTTCTTTGCTCTTCTTTGCTCAGGAACTCCCACTGACAACTTCTCTGCTATATTGATCTAGCACTTTCTCTTTTCCAGTCATCCCATCAGATCATTATGTGGAGTTGGTATTGAATTATAAATATGTTCATAGTAGGAACTAAAGGCTGTGTGATTCGTACAATGAACACTTGTCCTAAATTAGGTGTCAAGAGGCTGAAGCTTGTTGTATGAGAAAAAGTAACATTTGACCCCATATATTTTTAGTACCATATGCTCTCAGCACCTGTATATTTGGACGTACTTTTCTTTCCCTACTTTTTAACAACACTGAACATTATTTTGTTGACTCTCACTTGTTGGGGGTGGGGAGGGCAGCTGTTAATCTAACCTAGAGGTTTTACCTCTCAAAGAGGTCCTATGTTATTTATTTGTATAACACCATCTTATATAGGATTTTACCATTAATGAATTATCTTTGAACACAATCCATCCTTTCTCAGCTTATAAATTATTCAGTTCTAAAATCTGGGATGAAAATGAATGTTTACATAGAACTTCATATTTACACAATAATTGATCATTCAAATTAATTATTCCTCACCAAAAATTTTTTCCCTTAAGGTTTGGTCACTGATTTTGGAATTTCAGTGAAGGGGTAATATAGATCAGCTCCTGGTGATCCATCTTTCACGTCTTATTATATGAATGGAGGTTAATTATACATGGCTATCCAGATATTGAATGTACTTCCTAATACCCCTCCAGTGGAGATCACGGGGGTCCACTGGTTCTTATATAACATATGAGTGAACACTTTTGTAAAACTATTCTCAGTGAGCGAGGATAGGAGGTAATTTGTTTTGGCCTTTGGCCCTGGGTTTGTCATGAAACTTCTACAGACATCAAATACTGGTAAATAGCAATAAGGCTTTATGAGATGTTAAAAATAACTGATGAAGTATTTTATTATCTAGCTAATTTATTTATTACTGTACCTTGTTTAATTTCTCTAGCTTCTTGTCTAGTAATGTAACAAAGTTGTAGTGCACTTTATAATTTTTAGCGCAATCTGGCAGTGGCAATTTACTTGCACATTATGAATCCAACAGTTACAAACATATCTTTGAAGGGTAATAGTGTCTAAGAAGCATCAGTTAAGACATTTTTTCTTTCTTAGGTTTAGGAAAGAGGCAACATAAGAAAAATAATCACAACTAATTATATAAAAATTTCACTTTCGAAATTTTACTTTTTGATTGCCCTTCTTGATGGAAAATTTAAAAATATTTTATAAAGTAACTTCAGATTTATAGTAAAAACAAGCACCCTGAACTTGTACATAAACATATATTTAATTGTACTACAGACTATTCAAGTGGTATTTAGGGATTTAAAAGTATTTATTGAGATACTAAAAATGTTGTATTAGGCACTAGGGTACAATATTTAGCAAAACCAACATACACCATGTTTCATAGAGTTCATAGAGGAAACAGGCAAATATAAACAAATAAGTGTTGATTAAATAATTAGAAAACAAAATAAGTGCTATGAGGAAGCAACAGGTGTTGAACAGAATAACAAAGGACTTACCTTCAAAGGCTAGAAGGCTGCTATGAGGATATAATATTTATACTTAGCTCCATACATCCATGAATAATTCAGGAAGCATCCAGGAAGTGTATGGAGTTGTTCCAAACAGAGATAACAACACAATCAAAAGAGGAACAACAGATAAACAATATTAGCAAACCTAACTTATAAATAACAATATTGAGGTATTTCCCACAATTCACACACACACATAAACTGGGTAAAATTTATGAGCTCCTTACAGTTATCTCCGCAGGATTAATGACTACAAAATAATGTTTTCCAGTCTAAGATCGCATAAACTTATGTTTCTTGTGCATATAGAAAATATGAACATTTTCATTTTCAGAATCAAAAAGGGAATCAGTAATAAAAACATCTTTTTTTTTCTTCTTTTTTTGCTGCCCTTCCCAATGGAAACTAAAAGTGTTCATACTAGATTCATTCTTATACCAGCTCTGAGAGGAAGATAGTAATGAATTCACTCAGCTTAGGCTGAGTATAAGATACGTACTCATATAGAGCTATTTACCTATGAACCTCTTCTGGGAGTATTGATGGTTTGTGGAGCTTCAATTGTCTGGCAATAACCAGAGTTTTGACCAATATATTGACTTTTTCTCCACTGGATTAGCAAAGTCTTGGAAGAGAGAAGCAGCCATTTTGGGGATCAAAAACTAGCTGAAGATTACAACACGACATTTTTGTAGGGAATTATTCTAATCAGTTACATTACAAAAAATACGAAGCAAGGTCAAATAATGTCTTTATAATAGCTGCATTGAATTTGTACTCTAAATGACATGATTTATAAATCCACTGAATAAATAAGTTGGTTAAAATACTGATTAGTGAATTATTTCTGACCTTGAATTCAATGTTTCCTTTTAGACTGTAAGTTCCTTTAAGGCATGAGTCATCACAAAAGCAGAGTGCCTCTCAGCTCAGTCCAATGCTTGTCATATGGTTAGCATTCAGTAAGACCTGGCTAAACAGAGAACTCCTTTCTATTAGTTATAGTCAATGAAGTTAACCATGGATATTCTTCAGGGATGCTTTGTGAGTTACAGGTAATATTGTTAATTCTATGTACTCTATACATACATTGAACCTATTTTGCAATTTTGCAAAATTGAAACTGAATGGACCATACAATTAGACATTTGCCAATGAAAATAAGACTTTTCTCCCCTTTTTTATTATGTTATAATAAAATACATGTACCACACAGTACATCATTAGTTTTTGGTGTAATGCTCCATGATTCATTATTTGTGTATTAACACTGAATGCTCCTTGCAATCCATGCCCTCCTTGATACCCACCACCAGGCTTACCCATGCCCCCACTCTCCTCCCCTCTAAAACCCTCAGTTTGTTTCTTGGAGTCCACAGTCTCTCATCGTTCATCTCCCTCTCCAATTTCCCCCCTTCATTTTTTCCTTCCTTCTCCTAATGTCCTCCATGTTCCTCTTTATGTTCCCCAAATAAGTGAAACCATATGATAATTGACTTTCTCTGCTTGACTTGTTTCACTGAGCATAATCTCCTTCAGTTCATCCATGTTGATGCAAAAGTTGGATATTCATCCTTTCTGATGGCTGAGTGATAACCCATTGTATATATGAACCACATCTTCTTTATCCATTCATCTGTTGAAGGGCATCTAGGCTCTTTCCATAGTTTAGCTATGGAATGAGACATTGCTGCTATGAACATTGGGGTGCATATGGCCCTTCTTTTCACTACATCTGTATCTTTGGAGTAAATACCCAGTAGTGCAAAGACCTTTCTCTTGACTGGAGGCTTATACCAATAAAGCTAACCAAAGCACAACTCTAAACGAAAATCAGGATCTGGTGTAAGTGTGCTTATTGGAATGCATGCCATGGGTGCTGAGTCAGAGGATCACAGATGAGACACAGCTATGTGTGCTCTACCCCCAGCAAACAACCACACCCACACACATGCACTCCACACAAACTCCTCTGGTGATCCTGATATCCATCATAATTGACAACTTTTGCTTTTGGTTTACTTTTTAAGTGTTCCTGTTTCTTTAATACTTGCTCTTAACTTTATAGAAGCATCTTGAATGATACTAGGAGAGTGAAATGAAGCATGAGAAATAATTGAGTCTTATATTCATCTGGTTTTTCTACTTCTTTTTACATTTTATAGCATTCTTATTTTTCTCATTTTTCAATAAAATCTAATGCTTCAGCCATTACAGAATTTTGTTCTGTGATTATTTTTCTTACATAAACATGACTTTTAAGTAATGCAGCTGAATGGAGGCACATTTCAAGGGATTAAAATGAGTATTTTTAAGCAAATAAAGCAAAAACATTTTTATTGATGTGCAAGTAAAACTGATGTCAAGAAAGAGAGATAAGGGGGTATTTACATTAAAATGAGGAACAGTGAGTATTCAGTTTAATACACACAAATAAAAGACAACTCCCAAGGAAAAAATTGGTTAGTAAAATAATTTGCTGTGAATAACAAAATTCCATTTTAATTTCTCCCTTAGCCCTGAACAGTGGATATTCTGATTATGTGAATCTGTGTTATATATTAGGAAAAAATAGGTTAAAAAAACCCAAACAGTGCTCTGGGTCCAGATTTTATTTAAAGACGAATTCATCACAGACATTTATAATTTCTACATCTTGAATTCTTGTTAAATGAAAGCAGGAAACAGTCTTTATAGGTTCTAGACAGGGAGCACACAGCTACTTGAGTGTCTGATTGAAGAACAAAAGCATGGGCTTCTCAATCTGCTAAGGTCATTCTCTTCAAATGAACACACAGGTTCAGGAAGGATGCACAAGGAACAGAATGCGGGAAGGGACATCTAGCCAGCCAGGCTGAGCAGCTAAATCCACTCTGAGTGTGGGGTGCTGGAGGGCACAGCCAGAACCCTTTCATACCCCAAATAAAGGAAGAATAAAGAGCATGCAAAAAGGAAGATACATTTTTTATCTGCATTTCTGATCATTCGATGCATTTTTCCTCACTCAGTGCCTATCTGTGGTGGATTTCCAAAGAACTTATTTTACTCAGAGATGCTCAAAACAGTTTGTAAAACACCATCATATTTTGAAAATAAATGATATGAATTTTTCCATCTTACTCTGCAATATAGGGTCAAAGAAGACCAAAGGACCTGTTTTAGCTAATATAAAAACCCAAATTCAAGGTGTTTGAGTATCATCTCATAGAACCTACCATGGACAATTTGTGTCACTAGCATATTTGTAACTTTTCTTTTTGACTCACATATTTCCATACTAACAAATTTAAATCACCCACAGGGCAAGAAACTTCAATATTAAGAAACTGCAAATCTCACAAAACAATCTGAGGGTTGCTGGGGGGAGGGGGGTTGGAAGAGGGGGGTGGGGTTATGGACATTGGGGAGGGTATGTGCTATGGTGAGTGCTGTCAAGTGTGTAAACCTGGCGATTCACAGACCTGTACCCCTGGGGATAAAAATATATTATATGTTTATAAAAAATAAATAAAATAAATAAAAAATTAAAAAAAAAAAAAAGAAACTGCAAATCTCCTTACTGTTCTTTCTGGAGCACATGGTGGCCCTATCCTGGATGTTTAGGGAGTGCATACAGACCCAGAGTAAGAGTAAAGAAAAATGGTGATTGTTCTCCCTGGACTGTATGATGATCACACACACACCAACATCAAAAACCCAAACTTCCATCTTTGGCAAACACTCTTCCTGCCAGCATTACTTTTGGAAATGCAAACTTATATTATGAATTTAAAATTCTCCTTACAGGTTTGTACTGAAGTGAATGTGAACAGCCATGTCTCTGTGTAAATTAATTAGATAAACAATTGGACCACAGGCCCCACTACACACAGAAGATAACCTTCTCACCTTTTCCAGCAAACAGGTTAATAACTTGGCCTTGCTTGACTTCCTAATTTTCTGAAACTAAAATTTCAAACAGCAGATAGATTGTATCTGGTCAATCCAGTTTCTGGTTTAGTTTCTAAAATACAGTGTATATAGCCTGGAGCAATGGCAAAATGTCAGGATTTTGTGGGTAAATTCAAATTGTAAACATTTTAATTAGAGCCTCCAAAAGTTTAATTTAAAATATTTGAGAATTCCAGGAAAGGGGTTCATTTTATAATTGGTTCCAATTTCTTACCAGTTTTACTGTTTGGAAGATAACTGCAGAGTAGATCTAACAATGCCTGATAAACTCAAAAGTTTTCATAGATTATCTAAGAATATTTCTTCTTTTTTTTCTGCTTATCATTAATAGATATATTTTTATCACTGAAATCAGCAAATTGATGTGTCAAATTGGCCTAAAGATGTTGGACTATACCTGAAACAAAAAAAGTCCAGAAGGGAGAGGAAGGGAACAGAGGAGTAGCACAGAAGCCAGAGCAAGCAGGACGCTGAAGACCCTGGACTGCTCACCCAACCTCTACCCCTCCATCCTTCTAGATTTATAAAGCTAAACTGCTTTTTCCAGATTCTCTTGCAGCTAGGGTTCTCATGCAAATTAGGTCCATTGATTACATTCTGTCTTGAGATATAAGAAAGTTGAAATGTGGTCTTCTTTCTGGTGGTTGTGTGCCACTTGTTGCCTTCTTTCAGTCAAGGTTGTGAAAATGTTGAGGTTCCCCAGCAGCAGTAAAGCATCTGCTATTCATTTTGTAGATGCAGAGAGACAGTTGTGATAGTGGGTGGGGGTTCTTTATCCAGCATGGTCTAGGACAAAAGTGATCTCAGACTCAGCAGTCTCCTTGGTAGGCCAAGAGTATAGTTCTAGAAGTATTTCCAAGAAGCTCAGCTGAAAAATTCTTCGGTCTTCCAACCACTTAATTCCCATCTTAGTTGACCTCCCAGAGTAGTTCTGTTTCCTGTACTGAACCCTGACTGATAAATGGAATGAAAACCAAATACTTCTCAACAGAATTTTCTTGTTATAGAACCAAGAGATTTTTCTAGGCACAACACTGAAAGGAGCTGCTAGATTAAAGCCAAGTCTCAAGTCCAAAGTCAGGTATTTACTAAATCCAAATCCAAACAGAAGTAAAGGAAAATAAAATGCTAAATGAATAGCTCAAAGGTTTCAGGGGAAAAGGAAGCACAAAAGCTCATCCATGAAGACAGTGGAAGATAACAGAAGATAAGCTGGCGAAGAAGAATCTGTGAACTGGCATTTAGCAGTTCTGTAGTATTTACTTTTATTATATTTATATATTTATTTATTTATACATTTTTTGCAGTTTATGTGGCAATTATTTGGTGTGGCAGAGTTTGAACCATCTAAGGATTTTATGTTAGTAAATACAGAGGCTAAGCATGAGGGTCCTCATTCACACATCATACTAATAAGCTTGGAGTGTGTTCTAGACAATACTGAGCCATTGATGGTTTTAGAACACTGGGTTCCTTTTATGCTTTGGAAAGACAACTTTCAAGCAAAGTTCAAAACAGATTAGAAACAGTATGACCTGGGAATAGAAAGACCAACGAAATATTACAGGGCATACATGAAAGCACAAACTGAGGAAAGGACAAATTGAAAAGGTGTTTGTGAGGTAGATTTATCAAGACAGTGACTAAGGGATCAGAGGTACATGACAGGAAAAAATATACTTTCTAATTTGGGCAAATGGTTAAATGTAATGCCCTTCATAAAGATATAGAATGGTACAGGGGTGCCTGGGTGGCAGTGGGTTAAAGCCTCTGCCTTCGGCTCAGGTCATGATCCTGGCGTCCTGGGATGGAGTCCCACATCGGACTCTCTGCTCAGCAGGGAGCCTGCTTCCCTCTCTCTCTCTGCCTACTTGTGGTCTCTGTATGTCAAATAAATGAATGAAAATCTTAAAAAAAAGATTTAGAATGGTACAGAATTCATGGAAATAAAGAAGAATTTAGGATTCAGCAAGGTAAAAAGTCAGGATTATATGACTTCAGCGCTACTTTTGTCCTTGATGAGTTGTGTGACTCTGAATCAATCCATTAATCTTCAAGCTCTCTTGTGTGTATAATGGAGGTAATAATATCTGTCCTACACAATATATGTAGCTTATTTGAGAATAAAATGAACTAATGTGACAGTGACATAAAAAATGAAGTTGTTTTCTGATTGTTACTATAACTCATTTGGCAAAATTAGAAAGGTCTAGCTAAAACTCCCCAAACTTGAAAAATTTGATTTAATTTGCTTCATCTAGTTCAGCTAAAAGTTTGTTCCAAAATGTTATGTATTATTTTTACCTCAGACCGGTGATCTGGGCTACTTTTATATTAAAAAAGAATAACATGCTGTGGAACGTGTTATTTTATTTAAAAAAAACAACAACTGAATAAAGTGGATATAATTCAAAGATTTCTATGGAAATGGAGACAGTTACTGTGGAAAATTGTGTTTCAGTTTATTGTGCACACCTTTGTATAACATTAGTCAAAACTTCCCTGAACCAGTTAGAAGGAAAACACAGTGAACTGTAATTTCATCATCAGGTCCATGTCCTCAGTGAGCAATGGGAACCACCAGGAGACCTTTTTTCAACCATTCTGACAAGCAAAAGGCAATGAACGTAAGCCATTTTATGATTTTATGTCTTGTCTTGTTACAGTAAAAAAATAAGTTGCAACAAGTTTTTGTACTTCACATATGTTCTTCACCAAGAACACAACAAAAGAATTGTACTCGTAAATCAGTAGCTGAGTTAATTTCATGTTTGACACAGAAATAAGAGCATGTGAAAGGCAATCTTGTTTTATGCACATAAAAGTTGTAACTTCAAGAGAATAGAAATAGGAATTGGACAAAAACCTGTCAAATTAACTACTAACTGAGCAATTATATAGAAAGCTCTCTGTTCTTCCAGTTAAGCATCTGACTCTTGATTTTGGCTCAGGTCATGATCTCAGAAAGAATGAGTCTTCATATGGCATCATGCTGGGCATGGAGCCTGCTTAAGGTTCTCTCTTTCCCTGTCCTTCTGTCCCTTCCAACCATGTAAGCGTCCTCTCTCTCTCTCTCTCTCTCAAAAAAGAAAAAAAAAAAAGGAAAGAAAGAAAAACAAAACAAAAATAAAACATCATGTTAAGTAAAAGAAGTGAGTCATAAAAGGCCATATAGTGTATAATTTCATTTGTACAAGATATCCAGAATATACAAATCTATAGAGACAAAAGTAGATTAGTAGTTGCCTAAGCCTGGGAGGTGAGTGGGAGGGCTGGTGAGTAACTGCTGATGGATAACAATTTCTTTGGGAATGCTGAAAATGTTCTAAAATTAGATTACACTGATGGTTGCACAACTCTGTATATATATTTAAAAATATAATAATAATTGATTATCCTCTTGGATACTAATAATTATCAACTACATTTCTTGGGAAAGGGGTAAGGTCATTTAATACATTCTCTCGTGTTGGGTTAATTTGTTTTACATATTTAGCACAATATTATCCAGGAAAATGTCTGTTCAACATATGAGGCAAGTCCCTTAGGTTAAAAGCAAGCTTTCAGTTGATGGACTGTTAAATTATTTTTATATCACCTTAGTAATTGTCAACTGTAATTATTAAGTGGAATAATTCATAAGTACAGCTTTGTGACTTCACATTTGGAAACCAGCAACTCAAATGCAGATATGGGAACTAAGACACCTGGTTTCTATGTGTTCAATGCAGCCTACAGGAATAAAATTTAATTTAACGATCCAGTAATTCTTTAAAGATAAAAAATGAAATGGCTTTCACACTGCAGTTACCAACTTGTCAACTTTCACAGATACATCATCACACCAACCAAATTTTATTACACATACAGTGATGAGAGTGCAAACAAAAATTTGTTGTCCTGTTTTCATGGGTTGAGTAATTTCACCTGTGGAGATGAGACAAACGATCGCTATTCAGTGTGCATAACATTGCTGATGTTGTTATTACCTCTGCAGTGTAAGAATAAACTTAAAAATTAGTGCAGTTATCTGCACTGTGTTTTATTAGAGCCCAGAATAGAACCACATTATTCACTGTATTTTCTGAAATGTTTAGGATTAGGTCCATCGCCACTGGCTTGATTAGTACTTTGTATTACAGAGACATGCTTAATAGTGAAAAATGTTTAAGAAAACGTATTCTTTTACCTAGTCTTTATGCAATGTGTTTGCTAATCTTTATATTACTATAATACATTGATTTTGTTACACACAAGGAAATGAAGGGCAAAGATTAAAAATAAGGCTGCTTCTCTGTAAAAAAATTTGATTTTATTCTATCTTCTAATTTAAAAGAGATCAAATGATGTTTTCTTAGTAGATTAAAATTTTCTCTCTCAAATTATCTACTTTTCTTTATAATATGTAATATATAATGTATTCAATGAAATGTGCAACAAATTCATATTTAAATGTGAATCTCAATTAAACTTATTTCTAATAAAGTAAGTGTTTTTATCTTTCCCTGGGCATATTCTTTGCAGCATAGAAAAGTATATTAGAGGGGCACCTAGGTGGCTTAGTCGATTAAGTGTTTGAGTTTGGCTAAAGTCATGATCTCAGGGTCCTTGGATAAAGCCCTGCTTCGGGCTCCTGGGTCAGGGTGGAGTCTGCCTGTCCCTCTCCCATGCCCTCTGCCCCTTCCCTCACTTATGTTCTTCTTGTTTCTCTCTCAAATAAATAAATGAAACCTTAGAAAGAAAAGAAAAGTGTATTTGAGCATGGGTGCTCAAAGAAGACTTAGTAGCAGGGTAAGCTTGGCAAATTATCTCTGTCCTCTGCAAAATGGGGATTTCGTTCATTTCATGCAGTCCTACAGTGAGGATTAAATGAGTTGTTAACATGTCAGGGGCTCAGAACAGTGCCTGGTACATACCATGTGTCCAACAAACATTAACTGTTACAGTCTTATTTTCCCACTCTTTGTTTTTCAAAGTGAGCAAATCCATATACATTTACATGTACATGTTTCCTCCCGAAAATAATATGTTTTGACACACAGCTCCTCTGCACTGTTCACTGGGAAGTCTCATTGGAATCTACTTTCAAATGGCCACTAAATTACTAGAAGTGCTCCCACAGCCTACGATATAAGACTACTGTTGCATATTAAGGCTGAATAAATTATACAAAAATATGTAGTTTAATTCCACAACCTATGGAAAGTACAGTCTTTAGTATTAGTTAAAGTGGATATCTCTCAGTTCCTGAAGGTGATTCTGCTTACTTATTACACCAAATAGATGATATGTCTTTAAAAGTAAACAGAATACAGAAGTTTAATTTTTCCATGATAAATGTTTACAGAGAGTCCTAGAATGCCCCTTTCTCCTCTCTCCTTTCCATCATCTCCTTTATATCACCAACTCTTAGGGGTTTTTTGGGGAACACTCTAATCTCCACAGATGGGTTAGGTACCCATCTAAGGGCTCCTCTAATACCTGTTGTGTATGTCCTATTCTACTCTTGACCTATTCATTTAATTGTTTTCTTCAATAGGTTCTTGAGGTTAAGCACCATGTCTTTTTTCCCTCCAGTAATATTTATTGCATAGTATACTGCTTGGTACATAGCTGACTCTCAATAGAGACTAGTTAAATGAATAATTGAAGAGACCTTCTAAACCAAGTGAATAGTTCTGAACCACTAATTTCTTCTGTGAATCATTTACCTTTGTTTTGTTCCACAATAACAGACAGCTCTGGAGCCCCAAACTACAGCTCAACAATTCACAACGTTGATACCAATGAATTCATTCATTAGGTAGTGCAGTAACTATAATGGTGGATTAAAGGAGAAATTACTTGGGGCGCGGGGTGGCTCAGGCAGTTGAGCATCCAACTCTCGATTTCATCTCAGGTCATGATCTCAGGTCATGATCTCAGGGTCCTGAGATTAAACCCCGTGTCCTTGGGCTCAACATTCAGCATGGAGTCTGCCTGGGATTCTCTCCATCTCCCTCTTCCCCTCCCTCAGCTTACACTCTCTCTCTCTCCTAATAAATAAATAAATCTTCCTAAAAAAGAGAGCAGTTGTTCTAGGATAAGAATTGTCATGTTATGTCAGGTAACTTCCTGCCAAATATTTATATGAATAAAATATTCTCTACAAAGTAGCATAAAAGACTGAAAACATGTAGAACCTCAGAATGCTGCTCTGTCACTCTTCCTATCTTTCTCAACCTTAATTTCTCTGTGTAATAAGAATAGCAAATCTACCTTCAGAGTTACCATGAAGTTTTAGATACATCTAAACTCTTGAGCATAGAAAAGGCATTAAAAACTACTATATTACTAATTATTGTGTTTTGAGATAAAAATTTACCTAAGACCTCTATCTTACCTGTCTTTTGAATAAGACTGAATAAGACTGCTGCACAGAAATAGCTCTGGATTCCTCAGTCCTACTCTGACATGTTCCATTTATTTCCAAGTGCAATTTTTATGCTGAGGCAAAAACAAGCTGACTTGACAAAAATCAAGTCAATTTATCCTCCCTACCCCTGTCTAGAAAGCACAACACTCCCACAAGAGCAAGGGCAGAGAAGGAATCTTTGCCATCTGCGTCATTTGTGAGTGGAGAAAAGCAGTTTGCCACAATTCCACATATACGCAAGAGGCCTTTCCTATTTGGGTATACACAACTCTACTCACTAGTCGTCATAATGAAATGAAAATATTTGAAAATCAATGTGTTCTAAATACTATACCGATCACAGAATTCAATGACTATTGAAGATTCAACTTCTTTTTGAGGAGCTCACAATTTAATTTATATCTAAATTAAACAGACAGACGTGACACATTTTGATAACAAGCAGCTGTGAACAAGATCTCATGATTTACTCCTTAGAGGAAAAGATCTCTTCATATAAGGAGCATTTTTAGATCAATTATTACTATTGTGAATAATCATGTTTTGACACTGTTCAGTAACTATACAATTAAAGTTAATACATCACTTTAAGCTGCACAGTGAATGTAATTTTTCTTCCTAGTGTGATGTTTGAAGCACCAATCTCCCCCTTTGCATTCTTCAATTCAATCTGTTTCCATAACAACCACTGGGATATATTTTTAATGATTTTACTTTCTTACAAAAATCAAAGCTCTTGAAAGGCATGATGTCTTTCATTTAATTTCCCTCATTTGTGTTTTATAGTTATTCTAATAAAATTTTAGATTTCATTCACTATTGCCTTTGGCAGTATTTAGTAAAGGCTTTGTAATAGCAATTAAAAACAATAGCTGATAAATGATCAAATAAGAAAGAATTAAAAGGGAAACAAAAATGATGTTAAAAAAAACTCTACAAATTCTATCTTCCCTGACATAATCTATTTTCAGAATGCATAAAGACTACTGCACAATGAACAACTGTCCCATTTGCTCAGAGAAGTAAGGTGAGCCTGTTGAAAATAAGTCTGTGGGTTTAAGGGGAAATTTAATATAATCAAGTTCCTCTTTCTATTTCCCTTGTATTTGGTTTCTAAGAGAGGTAATGTTTGTGGGACAATACCAGTCCATTTTCCATAGGCAGATGCATGATTTCCTTCTGTCTGATAAAATTAAAAGTGAATGATGGGCACAGTTGGGAAGAAACTGAGGACAATGATTCTGGTAAATATTAATTAGTAAGTGTGATATTTTAATTAAGGACAAATTTACATTTTACTGCCTATGCATTGAATAAAATACCTTCAATACTAAAATTCTTACTGAAGGCAGAATCTTATTTTAGTAGAATTTACTTTTTACAATCATGATTTTGGTTTCCAAAGCTTGAACTTATGTACTTTGGTCATAGAAACTATCTCAGAATTGTTTGATCTTTAAGATGGGTTCTTCCATATCTCTAGGAATATGGCATTCCTAATGAAAATAAGGGATTTAATATATGAGATTTTATACTTAATAGAGCTTTATAAACAAACAAAACTCACTTTCACTTAGTTCATGCTCTGGCTCAAGCTGTTTATCCATTCTACAAATTTAATTAAGTTCCTGTTATATTTCAAACACCTGGGACATAGAGCTAAATAAGACAGATCTTCCCTTTTTCATCTTACATTCAGGTGAAGAGAAACAGAAAATAAACCAACACACATTTATATTTATATAAATATTTTCAGATAAAGATGAGTCTGAGAAAAAAAGCAACACGGAATTGGCATAGAGTGAATGCGTGTGGCATAACTGGGTGTGATATCAGCAGCAACGCTAATCAACGTTGTTAGGATAGACACACCAAGTCCTGAATGAAGAAACTAGCCTTGGAGATATCTAGAAAAAAAAAATTGGGGGTATATAATCTAGATCACATATACGGTCCTCATATGCATTTCCATAATGAAATAAACATCACCACCATAATTACTATTTATGAAGCAGATTACTTTCCTCCTCAGTTTGATATGCTAGTATCTGTGCTGACATCAATGGTTAACTTGAATCAAGTTTTATAGTCAATAGGATGCTTCACTCCAATTTGGTGATTAAATATTGTATATTAGATTCAATACAACATACTCTAATCACTTTAACCAACTCCACTGCTGAATGTTATGAATAGAAGGCAAACAATTTAAAACATTTTGTTGATTTTAACACAAAGGACTTCAACCTACTAGACTTGGATGTGGGTAGGCATAGCAAATAATATCCACTCCACCTCATTTTTATGTTTTGGCTTAGAATAAGGAAAAAAAAAATGTTATATTCATCTCTCTATAGCAAAAGTTCTACCTGACTTATTACCTTTATTTTCATCAAATTTTGCTCTTTTGTGATATTATTGTTTATTTAAATTGTGAGATCATCGTAATTAATTATCAATTATTATTATCAACAATTATTATTAACCAATCATAATTAATATTATTAATTAATTATTATATCGACAATTATTATGAATCATACAAATTATATGCATTTTCTATTTGATATCCAGGGGATGTCAGTATTCACCAAATGATAAAGAATGGAATTCTAAATGAAAAAGTCTTTTTAGTTCAGGTCCTGATTTTTTCTATATTACACAAATATCCAAGTGGGCTAGTTTAATATAAAACCAAGGAAATAATAGTAGAGCCTCTGAGCAATAAGAATAACAAAAAATGTGATAATGATATGATTAAAAGTAAAAATAAAAGTGCTTCATTTTCATTTCTGATTTTTCATAAGCTTAATAAGTATGGAAATTTAACCTTCAACAAAACTGTTCTATTTTGAAAATAAGATTATGACACAATGAAACATGAATCTTTTTAACTGCATGTTTTATTAATAAATACTTACTGGATTGTGCAAGGAATTACTTTGTCTAGTAGCTGCAAGTTTTCTTCTTTAAATGGGTATTTTTAATTAATTAATTAATTATATTTATTTTTTAAATTTAAATTCAATTAGCCAAAATATAGTACATCATTAGTTTTTGATATAGTGTTCAAAAATTAATTAGTTGCATAGGTCTTATTTTTAGAGAGCTTTATAGCAAACTGGAAAAATCTTAAGATTTAAAATCAGACAAAAATCAGACACCATTTCTGAGACAAATTATTTAACCTTTCTGAGTTAGGATATTTTCTCTTGAATAATATAAACAATCGTATCAATTTCTCATAATGGGTGTAGTATATAAATAACCTAGAAATTAGAAGATCTGTGGCCTTATGATTTGAAGTGAATTACCCAAAACTCTTAAGAACATCTCCATATCATTACCTCTTTGAATAATTAAATTTGTATTGTGTTCATCTCAGTATGGTTGTAAGCTATAATGAAACGATGGACATAAAGACTGCTCTGAAAATTACACAGCTTTATAAATATATCACACACAGATGTAGAAATCCTTGAAAGCTTTCTTATCTAGTCTTCCCTCTTCAGTCTCTTCTAGAGTTGCAAGTACCTCATCCTGGAAAATGTACATACAAGGTTGCAAAATGTACCCTGAGTTGACAAATACATGGTTGGAAGTGGCAAGTCACCTCATCAAATACATCAAGTGACATTTTGTTCTTTTTCTCTACTTAATGATAATCTACTCACAGCCTCGAAGACTCATCACTGGTTATAGAAAAGTAATTTTCTCTGGAGTCATTGCTGACTACCTAAAAAATGACACTTACCTCAAATTCAATTTAAAACATTTACACTAAATTAATATTTCCTGAATTTAAAAAGCAGGTAATCTCAATTGATTGATAGATTTAAAAACAAAACAAAACAACATAAGAACAACAAAAAACCTATTCTGGGGCAACTGGGTGGCAAAGTTGGTTAAGCATCTGCCTTCAGCTCAGGTCATGATCTCTGGAGCTTGGGATGGAGTCCCCTGTAGGTTTCCTGCCCAGCGGGGAGTGTGCTTCTCCCTCTTCCTCTCCCTTTGTCCCTCTTCCTAGCTCCTGCACTTTCTCTCTCTCTCTGTCTTTCTCTCTCATAAATAAATAAAATCTAAAAAAACACAGTTCTTTTCAATTATGTCAGTTATTGATGGCAT
Organism: Lutra lutra; assembly: GCF_902655055.1. Taxonomy (NCBI): domain Eukaryota; kingdom Metazoa; phylum Chordata; class Mammalia; order Carnivora; family Mustelidae; genus Lutra; species Lutra lutra. Next base: position 75,551,144 of record NC_062279.1, on the reverse strand, counting down.
AGTGGTGAAAATGGCTATAAAAACGGCCATATTTATACGTCACTAAGTGCAGAGCAGAGAATAATCTAACAGTCACATATAACCATAAGATTATAAAGAGAAGACCCTATTTGTCTTTATGCCACACTCTGCTGTATTATTCTCTCATTCACAATCCTTGTGTTTAACTAAATGCATACAATTCAAATAATGACTATTCTCCCCCAACTTGAGGAGACATGACAGAGTGGCCCTCCAGATTTAGACTGTTTGGATTGCTGGAATCCTAGCCTCATCAACGTTACCTGGGTCACTTTAGGCAGGATTTTAAATTTCTCTGTGCCTCAGTTTCTGTATCCAACTTATCCAGTTTCCTTTCCAAAATAGTGATAATGGTTATGCCTACTTCACTGGACTCTTGTGAGTATTAAAAATGAGAATATGTGTTAAATATTTAGAAAACTCAGAGCACTTCCTAATCAGCCATCTCCCTTCTCCTCCTCTTCCTCATCACCACCATTATCATTAGATGGGGTATGATCTGTACCAGAAAGCCTCAAATGCTCAGGATGACAGCAGAGGAGTAATAATAAAATATGTGCATACAAAATGGAAATATAGGACAAAACTGCTACCTCTCAAAGGAATGCATTTGTGGTAGAAGCTTGTTGAGTGCTCTCAATTTCCTTATTTCAGTCATACAAGACCATATTTCTCATCCTTCTCACAGATACACTGGAGTATGTCTTTGATTTCCAGCCAAGGGCATCAAGTGATATGCATCACTTCCAGACTTAACCAGATATCTCCATGGTCACCCACTCATTCTTTCCCTTATGTTATCTGATAAACTCAGATGTCCTTTGTTTAAGACAATAGTCCCAAGAGATGGAAGGAGTAGGGATCCTGCCATTCATTGTTGGAGAGTCAAATGACCTTTATCAGAGTAAGTCTTGAGCAAAAGCAAAGCTCAATTATGCTAAGCCATTAAAATTTCTGAGTTGATTTGTTAAAGCTTCTCTTCTTAATTTTTTATACTGATTACTAAGATAATACTACTCAACTCTAAATCAGGTCTGCCATAATCCACTTCAAGACGCTGGAGCTAGGGGCCTTCAAATCAGATTGCTCCTTTGACATTTACCTCTTGGCCAGCTTCTGCCAATACTAGTGCTAATGGAAACTAGAAGACAGGGAGAGAAAAAGGATTGGTTTCTTCTTGCTTATCCTGTTTCTGCTAGTGTCATCCCAGCAATGATTTTGTAAGTCAGTAGTGGAAAGTGGGTCCAAGTTTCTTATTGCATCATTTTATTGCACCATCTAATTATTCTTGCTTTTTTTTTTCTTTTTAGATTTTTATTTATTATTTATTTAACAGACAGAGATCACAAGTGGGCAGAGAGGCAGGCAAAGAGAGAGTGGAAGGGAAGCTGAGTAGAGAGCCCGACGCGTCTACTCTTGATCCCAGGACCCCGGGATCATAATGTAAGCTGAAGGAGAGGTTTAACCCACTGAGACACCCAGGTGCCCAATCTAACTATTCTTATTGCACCATCTTCTCTTCCTTCCACTTGGATATTTAAGGATTGAGAAGAGCCTCTCCTTCAGAGTCTAGATCCAAGATCCTGAGTCCCTTCTCTGAACTCAAGGCTCCTACATCTGCTGAGAAGCCTCCCTTCTCAAAGTCTAAGGTGCAATCTGAGGGTCTTCTCTTTCAGCCTTTTAGGTTCAAATAACTCCTTCCTCCTCCCAGTGTTCTCTCTCTGGATGGTCGTTACTTCTTGCAGTTACTAAGCACATACACTTTTTCAGTCCTTCAAGAGCTGATTAAATAAATATTCATATTACATTCTGTGCTAGAATTACTATTTCCTGTTTTCCTTCTTGTACCCCAACTTTTGTAACGACCTAAATATAGAAGTTGGTAGCCAAAGCCTGTGCTACCACCACAAAAATCTAAAGTATATCGTTTGCTGAGTGGTTGGGCAGTGGGTGGCAAAGAAACCAATTTCAAAAGTAGAAAGCCATCTATCTGATGTCCTGGCAAAACTCTTGGCAAAACTACAGTCTGAATTAACTTGAGAGGCAGACAGTGGGCCTGCTGGGCTGGAAACACTCAAAATAGATGGAAAAACAAAACTGAGTAATGTATGTTATCAATTATTGGCTACATTCAGCAAAGTGTTAAAAGAAGCTCAGGAACTAGTATAAAAGCAGATCTGACTAGGAACAAAAAGACTATAGAAGTTTAAGGGTTTATTGGACAAAATGTCTGGCTTCTTCTCAACCCCAAATGATGGGATATGACTTTGCCAAGTGTTGAGTAACAAAGATACAGTAAAAATACAGATAACAAAGATACAGTAAAAATGTACATTTGTATAAAGTGACTCAAGGTATTTATGAGATTTAGAGCTGACACTGAGTAAAACTTTTCAGTTAAACAAAGTATCACTTTACAAAAATTGGGTTAAGGCTGTGGTCCTCCAGACTAATTTCCAAGATAATATCATCTTAAGAAAGAGGCATGAGAGAAGAGAAAGTCAAGGGCTTCCCAGAAAGAATTTTCTTAAGCACATGGACTATGAGGAAGCAAATCGATCAGAATCCTATGAAGATTTCTGAAAATTGTAGTATTCAAAGACCATGATCACCAAAATACAAACCTTGAAATATTTAAGACTTAAAACAACTCTTGGTCCCACAATTTTCGCAAAATAGGAAAAAAATATTTTAAGGGTATACAACCCTCATTAGGCACTTTAAATATTGACAAGGAGAATAAAAGAAAATGAACTTTCCAGAGAGATATCCAGAGGCCAGAGAGAACAACTAACAAAGATCTCCCCAGGGAGCAGGGACAGAGCCTATTCAAAGATCCTTCCTGTTTAGCAGGATTTCACCTTTGATTTCCATGTGTATCTGATTCTTTTTCCAAGCATGAATGTTATTGTGGTTTCCCTTGTCCTACTTCTCTCCTATATATTGGGTATATATGGATGTTGGGAGCTGGTTGCAAAATGCAGATAATCTATTCGTAGGTGATTTGCTATCACCATCATTTGATGAGGACCATAAATAGCCAGTGCTCATGAACTTGAACTGAATCCAGTGACTGAAATACTTTTGTTATTTCTCTTGGAAAGTAATAATCCTTTTTCATGAGGGAGTGGAAACATTATCTAAATATTTGGCAACCAGATGGAGGTCTATGGCAGAGAGGGACTGGGTGCTTTCTAATTCCATATGCTCTTCTTGGTTATATGGCTTACTAACATTTACCAGCCTCCCTTGCAGCTCAGATGGGGCCATGCAACTAAGTTTTGTCAACAGAAGAATATGCACACATTCAAGGCCGCTTCATATACCACATGTACAATCACTCCCAAAGTCTCTTCCTTTCCCTCAGGGACCTAAGAATCCATGTCCTTAGGAAGGCAGCATTAAAAGATGAAAAGAGTATGTATCTTTGAGTCATCATTTGACAGTGAAGGAGAACTGACTAAGACACATAGGCTATGATATAAGAAAGACATATTTCATTTTTCTATGTGGAGAATGTTGAAATTATGTTTCAATGACTAGAGGCTATCCACCTAGTATGGCATTGGATTCTAAAATATGAATTACTGGATTTATTAAATTGGTAACTTGATGAGTTTTCCTTCTCCTAAAAGTATCTGGATGAGAAGAAAATGTCATCAAGAAAGTGAGGCAGCACGGTGTAGTAAAATAAAACCTCGCCTTGAGAAACCTGGCTTCTAGCAATCTTTTTATCATTTACTAGCTAAGTGACACGGGGAAAGTCAATTAATTTCTCTGGGCCATAGTTCACATCTGGAAAATTATGTTAATATTAGGTTACCCAATTATAGGAGAAAAACAGGTCAAATGTTTACTCAAGAATTTTTATGGTTTTGATCTATGGTTCTATGAAATAGAAATTAAGCACTAAAGTCATCCTAATAAAAGCATGGAAGTAATTATTTTTATCTTACAATTTTTACCCTTTGTACGATACCTGACAAAGTCCAGCTTTATGTATAAACATTGTGTAACACATTTTTTAAATGGTGTTAACTCATGTCATGCAATTTTATTGAAAATAATAATTTACAAAAGATCATGTTAGAGTGAGATAAACCAATGCAGATAATTCCAAAAAATTTATTCATCAGAACTTTGACTATTTCATGACATTACACACATTTCTTCATACTGTCAGCCCTCTCTTCACAATCTAAGATGATGGAATTTAAGGAAGATCTCACTTCTATCTTGTCAACTGAATGCCCACTCCTTCAGGTGGTTTCTCTTGATATTCACTCAATACTGTTTACTCGAGATCATTATTTCTATTTAAAATAGTGGGACTTAGCAAATAATTCTAGAGTAAAAATTAAACCTAAAATCATTGCTTATATCTAATTATATGTTCATCAACAGGCTAATGAAAACACTTGTGTTCATACAAAATGTCAAAACAATAATTAAAATATATCTAACAAATCAATTTAAAACTTACAGACTGAATGGAATTTTTCTTCTTTAAATCAAAATGAAGAATGTTGCAGCCAAATCTAAACAAAATGCATAAAACCCCTTTTGCTAATGAGTTCTCTCTTCCTAATCACTGGGAAACAATGGCTAGCTGCAGCTGGCTATTTAAGTTAAGCAGAAAACAAAATATGGAAGAGTGTAATATTGATTCAGTCTTCAAATTATTTTTGTCTTTATGTAATTCACAAATTTGTATAAAATTTTAATTTTAATACTCTTTTCAGAGATTTTTAGAATGTATATAGGAAAACACAGAAGGCTTGATTCTGATTTTTCATTAATTTTGGATAACTCTGTACTCATTTTTTTCCACTGATTCCATTACACAAATGTAGATTGCAAAATATGAACTTTAAGTAACTCTTTAAGGTCACTAACATAATGGAGGGGCAAGGCTCAAAGAAATACAAAGAAAAAGAAACTGTTGTTTTATCTGAATTAAGCTCTAATAGTATATGACATTAAACATTTTTATTAATATAAATTATCTATATGAACAATATAATACAAATGTAAATATTACTGTAAACAAGAATAATGTTTACATAAAAGTTATCCCTTTCCACATTTCCTTAGCATTCCATTTATACACAAGCCATTTTGAAGAAAAATAACTTTTCACTCACCAATGTGGAGGTTTGTGAGGCATCAGCCAAATCCCCTGAGATCTCAGGCGTTCGTGTGTTGTTTGGAATTCTGTGAGGGTTACGGGCTATCGCTTCACACCAGCCCAGCATTTTCTCCTTCCTCTTATCCCTTTTCAATTTCTGAAATTCTGAAAATAATTTACATTCCCTGAAACAGGTCACTTATTTTGGTTGTGTTTTTGGAAAATGTACATAATTGAAATTAAATAAGCAATTTAATGACATACCAATGGAGACATTTTAATTTTGTCAGAAGTTATGGGGAAGAAAAGAATATGCTGATTTTAATACCATTTCAAAGATAGTAGGAAATGAAAACAGAACATATCTATTCAAAGAGCCTAACATCTTTTACACATCAATCTGTGACACTTCTAGACTGTTGGAATTCCTTGAATCAGGTTCTAAGTGTTATTTTCAAGAATCACGTTATAACATGAATTCTTACCTGGGAGCTAAAAACAATTCCATTTTCTGATATATCTACATATTCCAATGACATATAAAATTAGGCAGAGCTTTTCAGATGAATGCTCTACAGACGCAAAATAAATTGAACACCAGTCAGTGATAAAGATTATTCATTCTGGCAGTGGCATGATTATCTCCCTCATAAAGTTCTGCCAACTGAAGAAGGAGAAATTTTAGTACAAGCATGGTAAGGGTAGTATATGACGTACATCACCCCATCACCAGTACATTTTATTAATTTAAAAAATTCCCCTACTATATCCTGAGTAAAAGTATTCTACAACTCTTCTTAGCTTTCCAGAATTTTCCATTGGGGAAGTTTTTGTTTTTGTTTTTCATCTCTGAAAAAGTATTATCAACAATGACTTTTTAGAGTAATGGAGAAGACATTGTTTCCCTTGTAAACCTTTACAGCCTACTTTTCCACTCCACCACCCTCAGTAATTAGAAATAGTTTATTGCAGGTCTTTAGTTAAATGCATTACACTGTCAATTAAATATCAAAAATAATGTGGAGTAATTATTTTTTCACAGCCTCCAAAGCAATTAGCAATCTGGTGGTTTATAACATTTCAGTGATTCAAAATAGCACATTTCATAGCACTAAGAAAAGTAACATAAAGAAAGGTTGCACTAACAGATTGATGAGTTATTACTTTAAATGACAAAATACTCGAGTTAAATGGATCTGAATAATGTAAATAGGGAAATTATAAAAAAATACACACACGCACACACAAAACTTAGGGTGGGCAGTTCAAGATGGCAGCATAGGAAGACTCTAAATTTACCTCCTCCCATAGACACACCAAATCTACAGTTACGTATAGAAAATTCTCTCTGAAAAAAAAAAAAAAAAAAGTGAAAACAAGCTGAACAGCTCCTCCACAACAAGGGATTAAAGGGATAAACTGAGATGGGTAGGAGATGCAGAGACATGGTCTTGCCAAAAACCCTGCCCCCAGTGTGGACACCCACAAGTGGAAGGGATCTCACAAATAAAAAGCATATTCCTGAGAAGCAAAAGGCACAAGCCCCATATCAGGGTCTCCAACCCTTAGGACTTGCACCAGAGATACAACCCCCAAAGTCTGGTTTGAAAACCAAAGTCTTATATCCAGGAGACCCAAAGGGCCATAGGAAACTGAGATTTCTAACTTAAAGTGTTTGCACAGTTTCATTTGCCCTGGGACCCAACATGAAAGCAATAGTTTGAAAAATGGTTAACAATAGATGAAGAAGATTCACTGCCTACTCTTAAAGCATCTCTGGAGGGTCAGAGGCCTATTGGAACTCTCTCCAGAAGCAAAGGTGTTGGTGGGTGTAATTTTTGCACTCTCCCTCTACCTTGTCATCACTGACTGCACTGACCCTCAATCCTGACTTGCTAAAACCAGAAGGTGGGCATGCCCCAGCCTGGTGCTTCCTCATAGCCCTGCCCTGCTAAAACGCAAAGGGCAGACTCCCTTATGCCCCATTAAAGGCAACAGGTGCAGGTAGTCCTTTCAGAGCCTGTCACTTGAACACCTGGTTCTGGTGGCCATGGAAGCTTGCATTTCTGGTCTCCATGGAACTGAAACAATCAAAGACAGTTCCGTGAAGGCTCTAACCCCAAGGTACTAAAATACCTGCCATCTTTCTGTGACCACTTCTTTAAGACAGAGAGAGATAGCCATTTTGTCTAATACACAGAAATAGAGAGAGCCAAGCAAAGTAAGGAAACAGAAGAATAAGTTCCAAATGAAAGAAGAAAATAAAACCACAGAAAAAAATGTTAATGAAATGAAGATAAGTAATTTCCTTAATAAAGACTTCAAAGTAATAGTCATAAACATACTTACCAATCTCAGAAGAAGAATGATGAAAGGAATGAGAAATCCCACAAGGAGATAAATATATATATATGTGAGAGAACCAAGCAGAAGATACAGACATGAAGAATAAAATAACTGAACTGAAAAATACACGAGAGTGGTTCAACAGCAGACCACCTGATGCAGAAGAAAAGATCAGTGACCTGGAAGACAAAGGCAATAGAACTCACCCAAACACAGCACAAAAAGAACAAAAAAGTTCAAAAAGTGAAAACAGCTTAAAGGGTCTATACAAAGTATCTTAAAAACGTTAAGAAGAGCGAGATCTGCATTATGGGGCTTATAGAAACAATTAAAAAATACCTTGAGATGAATGAAAATAAAAATTCAACATACCAAAATCTGGGTTGTAGCACAAGTAGTTCTAAGAGGGAAGTTCAGGCCTACCTCAAGAAACAAGAAAATTCTCAAATAAACCATCTAACTTTACACCTAAATGAATAATAAAAAGGGGGAACAAATCATGCCCAAAGTTAGTAGAATTAAGGAAATAAAGACTAGAGCAGAAATAAATGAAATAAAGACTTAAAAGACAATAGAAAAGATTGATGAAACCAAGAGCTGGTTATCAACAAAGCTTATAAACTTCAGCTAGATTAACTAAGAAAAAAAGGGGGGGGTCATATAAATAAAATCAGAAATGAAAGAGAAGTTACAACTGATCCTGAAGAAATACAAAGGATCATAAGAGACTACTATGAAAAATTATATGTCAACAAATTGGATAACATAGAAGACAGACATAATCCCAGAAACATAGAATCTTCTAAGGCAAAATCATAAAGAAATAGAAAATCTGAATAGAACAATCGCCAGCAAGGAGATTAAATCAAAAACTTCTCCTCAAACAAAAGTCCAGGACCAGATGGCCTCACTGGTGAATTCTACCAAACATTCAAAGATTTAGTACCTATCCTTCTCCAACTCTCCAAAAAAATCAAGGAAGAGGGAATCCTTCTAAACTCATTTCACAAGGCCAGCATTACCCTGCTACCAAAATTAGAGAAAGACCCCAAACACACACACACACACACACACACACACACACACACAGAGAGAGAGAGAGAGAGAGAGAGAGAGAGAGTAGACCAATATCCCTGATGAACACAGATATAAAATTTCTTAACACAATATTAACAAATCAAATTCAACAATATATTAATAAGATCATACACCAAGATCAAGTGAGATTTATCCAGGGATGCAAGGATGGTTCAACATCTACAGATCAATCAATATCCTACACCACATTAACAAAATGAAGGATGAAAGTCACATATGATAATCTCAGAAACAACATTTGAGAAAAATTCAATATCCATGTCTGATAAAAACTCAACAAAACAGGTATAGAGAAAATATACATCAACATTATAAAGGCTATATATAACAAGCCAAAACTAACATCATACTCAGAAGTGAAAAGATTTTAGCTTTTCTTCTATGATCAGGAGTATCACAAGGACACCCACTCCTACCACTTTTATTCAACATAGTATTAAAAATCCTAATCAGAGCAATTAGGCAAGACAAAGAAATAAAATACATCCAAATCAGAAAGAAAGAAGTAAAATTGTAACTATTTGTAGGTGGGATGATTTTATATAGAAAACTCTTAAGACTGAACCAAAAGTCTTCAAACTAATAACAAAATTTGGCAAAGTTGCAACATATAAAATCAATATACAAAAATCTGCTGTTTTATCCTCTTACAGCAAACTAGCAAAAAAGAAAAATTAAGGTAACTATCCCATTTACAACTGCATCAGAAAGAATGCAATATGATCTAGGAATAAATTTAACCAAGGAGGTAAAAGACCTGTACACTGAAAATATGAGACACTGATGAAAGAAACTGAAGAAAACACAAATAAATGGAAAGATATTCAATGCTCATGATTTGGAAGAATTAAGACTGTTAAAAATGTCTGTGTTACCTGAAGAAATGTATAGATTCAATGCAGCCTCTAGCAAAATTCCCATGGCATTTTTAATAGAAATTGAACAAACAATAATAAAATGTGTATGGAACAACAAAATATTCCAAATAGCCAAAACAATCTTGAGAAAAAAGAACAAAGCTAGAGGCAACATGTTCCTTGCTTTCAAAATTTATTACAAAGCTACAGTAATTGAACAGCCTGGTATGGCATAAAAACAGATACAGAAATCAATGGAACAGAATATAGAGCCCAGAAATAAGCCAATGCATATATACTCAATTAACTTATGACAAATGGGACAAGAATATACAATGGAGAAAGGATAATGTGTACAATAAATGGTGATGGGAAAACTGATAGCCACACATAAAGAATGAAATGGGACCAATATCTTATACCATACACAAAAATTAACTCAAAATAGATTAAAGGATCAAATGTAAGATCTGAAACCATAGAACTCTTAGAAGAAAACATAGGCAGTAAGCTCAAGACATCACTTTTGGTGATATATTTTTGAATCTGACTTCAAAGGTAATGGTAACAAAAGCAAAAATAAACAATTGGGACCACATCAAAATGAAAAGCTGCACCATGAAGGAAATCATTACCAAAATAAATAAAAAGTCACCCCCACTGAATGGAAGAAGATATTTGCAAATCATATACATAATCAGGGGTTGATATCCAAAATACATAAAGAATTCATATAACACAACAACAGCAACAACAAAATTATTAAAAAATAAGCCAAGGATCTGAATAGACCCTTCTCCCAAGAAGACATACAAGTAGCCAACAGCTACATGAAAACGTGTTCAACATCATTAATCATCAGGGAAAATTAAATCAAAACTACAATGAGATAGCACCTCCCACCTGTCAGAATGGCTATTAGCAAAAAGACAAGAAATAACAAGTGTTGGTAAGGATGTGGAGAAATGGGAACCCTTGGGCACTGCTGGTAGGAATGTAAACTGGTGCAGCCATCATGAAAACAGAACGGCAGCTCCTCAAAAAGTTAAAAGAGAACAACAACATGATCTAACAATTTTACTTCTAAGTATTTATCTTAAGAAAATGAAAACACTAATTTAAGATATATGCATCTCTATGTTCACTGAAGCATTATTCACATTAGTTAAGATATGGAAACAACCAAAGTGTCTATCAGTGGGTGAACAGATAAAGAAGACTATATATATCTATATATGTTTATTTATATATCTATATAAATAGATAGATTATTTTGCTATCTATATAGATAGATAGATATACACACACACAGTAGAATACTACTCAAACAAAAAAAAAGTGAAAGTTTGCCATTTGTGACAACATGGATGGACCGTGAAGCTATTACTCTAAATGAAATAAGTCAAAGACAAATACTGTGTGATTTCACTTATATGTGAACCCAAAAAACAAATAAACAAATTTTCAAAACAAAACTCATAAATGCAGAGAAAAGACTGGTGGACGCTAGAGGGGAGGTGAGTTGAGGGGTGTATAAAAAGAAGTCAGGAGGTACAAGTTTCCAATTGTAAAATAAATAAGTCATGGAGATGTAATGTATAGTGTGGTTAATGTAATTAATATTATTTGCATACTATGTAACTTTATATGGTGACAGGGGAAAGCAAACATGATCATTTCGCATTATATGCAAATATCAAGTCATTCTGTTATATACCCGAAACAAATATAATATGGTATGTCAACTACACCTCAATTAAAAAAGCCTTTCATATAAATCAAGCTTAAGATATTCAGTGGAATGGCTTTCTTATTAAGACTATCAATCTGGGGACGCCTGGGTGGCTCAGTTGGTTAAGCAGCTGCCTTCGGCTCGGGTCATGATCCCAGCGTCCTGGGATCGAGTCCCACATCGGGCTCCTTGCTTGGCAGGGAGCCTGCTTCTCCCTCTGCCTCTGCCTGCCACTCTGTCTGCCTGTGCTCACTCTCGCTTCTCTCTCTATGACAAATAAATAAATAAAATCTTTAAAAAAAAAAAAAAAAAAAAAAGACTATCAATCTGAGTGAATCTCTCATTTGAGGTACAGGGAAATGGTGAATGGAGTTTGAAAACAGTTACTTGAATGAGCAACAAATTATTAATGTTGAACCATTCAACTGCTTGAGATTTTATTGAAAATTCTTATCTATGTTCCACAAAATCTGCATATCTGACTAATTCACACTCCACAGAAAGTAAATATTTCCACATTCCCAGTACACAGTATCTTGGTTACTCATCAGCTTTTAATTACATTTCTTGAAGTGTGCTAAGAGTAAATGAAAATGAGTATCTTTATTCAAAGGCAAGGAGTGAAATGATACATAATGACCAAAACAGTTTAATCAAGTATAAACAAATGTTCTACTTGTAAGTCATTTGCCATTTTTAAAAAAAATTTTAACTCTATAATTAAATATCACTTCAGTACTTATAATAAAATGCTGAATTCATGCATGAATAAAAAGTATAACAAAGTGGCCCCAAAATTATGATTATCATCAGTACCCATTCTAGGATACGTTTTTAAAGGCAACCAACTTCTTACTTCCCGTTCAGTTTTTGAAATTTAATCTCATTTGCAGCTCACTTTTGTGGCGGCAGTGGTGTTTGTAACTATGTTCCTCCTTATTCAGTCAACATAAACCCTTAAGTATTTATTGAACTCCTGCTCTATTGTAGGTGCTGAAGTAGGCATGAAAGAGCTACACTTTCATTTTTTGTTTGAGTTGCATTCAGTACAACATTCCAGAGAATTTTAATTTCTAAAGTAACTAGGATCTCTCTGACTTGCATTTCTTAGATTTTGAACTTATTTGCTTGATTCCAAAATGACAGCCTATTCTTCTTTGTCTTTCATTGTCCTCCATGAGGTTGGCGTGTGCAAATTATCTTCTTGAACTGTTTTGCTGAACCTGTCATCAACAAATCATCATGCCAAGAACTATTAAATTTTGGCTCTACTTGCTGAAGTATTCTAATAAAATGTCCACTGTATTCTAGTTTTCTTCTGCATGCAACAATTATCTTAATTCTAGAATGACCAGATAGGCTAAATAATTCAACAAATTAAAACACATATTGTTTTGACCTAAATAATATGTTGATAATCATCATAGAATATTCATCATAGACACTGTACTCTCTGTTGTGAGAAAAAAAGAAAAAAAAGCTGATACATGGTTAGGACCCAGAAGATGGCAAAGGTACAATTAAATTTGAACATACTCATAAAAATATTTACAAAGAAAGCTTAATGTATACAATGATAAGAGCAATCCAACTCCAGAGCTTCACTTTAGCTTTTTATTACATGAATTAAGAATATATGAAAATATAAAAAAAGTCTCTGATGGCTCTATTATTATGTCTGAACACTCACATAATATTGTAAGAGAGAAATTTTGTCCAGTGACTCACTTTAAATAATAAACATATACTGACTTTACCAGCTACTTTAGAATCAAAGAATTGTATCAGGAAGAAAACAAACTTTAATGGCCTCAAAAAAAGCAACATGGCTATAGGCAAACTGAACTGGAGAGAGAAAGGGAAGCAGTGGAGAGATCTGTTGCCTCATCTCATAAATTCCCATGAGTAAGAGATGGTGATTACTCAAAACTGTATCTCCTTTTCTGTGTTTACAAAACCCTCAGACTTTAGGTCTCATTTTAAAGACATCTTTTTTGCATCATTGATGATGATGTAGAAATTTCAGAAATAGTTTAGATGATTTGAGATAGCTGAAGGATCAATATTGTGGACTCCTGAGCTTCTGTAGACTGACATTCTTCTTACACAGGTCTAGAGTTCTTATCATATTCTTAGGTGTAAGAATGTACTATCACTCAGAAGGATAGGCAAATTATGAACATTTATAATTAACCCTAAAGCACTTTAAACTGTAAGTATCATTAGTAATATATCAGAATAGGAAAGTGGTCATTAAGCATTCATGTTAATTGCTATCTACCCATTAAACCAAGCTAATGTGAGGCACAGCAATGAGCAGCTTATATAATGATCACAGGAAATTGAGATTTAACTAAGCTTAATTTTAATATGCTACTTCAAGCAGATATTTAATTTAATAAATAGGAGCACAGTCCATTCTCTGTGAACTAAATTGACACAAATTAAAATTAGGAAGAAAAAACTGCAAGGCAATTGGGTATATCTCATAGAGAATAATTTACTTTTAACTCAGGAGACATTTACTGAATACTTCCTTTTGCCAGACACTGTACTCAGAATTATCGGTACAGGGATGAAAGAGATCCAGAGCGTAGGGCTGGTAGGGGAAAATAACTAATAAATGAACTTTTGATAACAGTGCCATGAGTACTATGAAAACTTTGAGAAAAGACACTTGCTGTAGCATCAACTGAATGAAAAGGTTAATTTTAGATGAATTTCTAAGGAAAAGAAAATTATGAGTAATTTACATGAAAATTAAAACTATTACTATTCCAAAGGTTTCTGGACTACTAGCTGTGCTGTGGACTCTAGGAGGCTCATTCATGTCATAATCCCTATAAATGGTGCTGTGCTTCGAGGGATGCTTTTCTCATAAAACACCATGTGAGGAGTGCTCCTGGAGTTGTGCAGTCTGGCAGAGAGAAAGCCTTACTTTTTTCTCCCAGTGAAACTTACTACACATACCTTATTGCACCCCAAACCTAATGTAATTTAATCTTCCCAGCACAAAAATGCAGTCACCTGCCTTTACCTTGTTTCTCTACCTTCTCAACTATTTCCTTTCTAAAATCTGCCAAACATATCATACCCAGCATAGTTAAGGGCTTAGCCAAATGCTCCCTCCCTTCACCATGCACATATAACTGAAACAGTTGGCCCCATCTCATACAGACAATCATCTTCAATCTTGACTTAAGAATAGTCCTTATCTGAGAATTTGAAAGGATTTCTCAATAGAAAATTTTAGAGATTTTTCTGTACATTTCTTTAGCTAAGTGTTATTAAGAAATATAAATCTTGGGGCCCATGTGTGGCTCAGTCAGTTAGACATCCAACTCTTGACTCAGGTCATAATCTCAGGGTCATGAGATCAAGCCCTGTGTTGGGTCCATGCTCAGTGTGGAGTCTATTTGAGATTCTCTCTCTCCCTCTGCTCTTCTTCCTGCTTGTGCTCTCTCTTTCTAAAATATATATATATAAAATATTTAAAAAAATATATAAATCTCAACTTTTGAACCACCCAGAATAATAAAGTCAATCCCCATTATGAAAGAAATAACTCACAAATAAGGGAAGTAAGGGACAGTTGGGAATATGCTTCCCTTCCTCATTGAACTGCAATATCTCTGACAATATTTCTTAGAGGGGTGTGTGTGTGTGTGTGTGTGTGTGAGAGAGAGAGAGAGAGAGAGAGAGTGTGTGTTTCAAGAGTACTCCTTAGATACTCAGAAAACTATACCATGAATGTCTAAAACCACACAAACTGAAACCCTGGATCCTTGTATGGATGTTCTGAAGTGTTCACATACAACTATGGTTGTTCTTGAAGGTTTGGAGTGCTAAAGACTACCAAAGACTATCTACTGAGGATGAATTTGGGAAGTATTTAGGCCAGATAGTCTTTAGACAAGATAACTCTATTTGTTAAGCTTACTGCTATGAAAGTGTTAGAGTAGGCAGTTAATTAGGTTCTAACAGAATAACAAGGCCAGCAATAAGGAAGTCATGGCCGGCTATCAGGAAAGTCACAGGTTTGTCCTGGCAGCACTCCACAAGTAGCTGGATCAAACTGGACAGGACCAAGATGGCAGGTGCTATGACAAGAATCCCCTCACCAAATTAGGAAGAAGAAGAATGAAATCCTGATTCCCTACCCTAAGTAATGAATATTTCACTCCCTTGTCAACAACTTGCCCAGTTTCCCAGACAGAAACTGGGGCTCCTGGGTGGCTCAGTTGGTTAAGCATCTGCCTTTGGCTCAGGTCATGATCCCAGGGTCCTGGGATAGAGTCCTGCATGGAGTTCCCTGCTCAGTGGGGAATCTGTTTCTCCCTCTCCCTCTGACTGCTGCTCCCCCTGCTTGTGTTCTCTCTCTCTCTCTGTCAAATAAATAAATAAAATCTCTTTTAAAAAAACCCAAAATATAAAAACCCGAACTCCAAGGGTGCAGCTCTCTCTCGATCTTCCCTGCTCTCACATCTTGAGAGTGTACTTTCATTTTAATAAACTTTCCCACTTGTGTCACTCATCCACTGTATCACATGTCTGTCCTTGAATTCTTTTTTGTGACAAGACCAAGAACCTTCAGCAGCACTTTTGGGATGGGCTGGGTCAAGGCCCCAGGGTCTGGGGTCTCCTCAGTTCACTCAGGAACAAAATGAAGATGTGTCCTGAGGACATTATGTTTTCTATGAGTTGGATCTGAAGTTCTGCGAATGGAGAGAATTTGTAGGGTAACTCTAAGAGAGAGCATGAATGGGGGTAGGGCCAGAGAAAGAGAGAGAAGCAGACTCCCTGCTGAGCAGGGGATCCAAATGGGACTTGATCCCTGGACTCTGGGATCATGACTTGAGCCAAAGTCAGATTCTTAACTTACTGAGCCACCCAGGTGTCCTATTCTTTTTTCTTGAACTATAGGAAATACATTTAGTATATAATTTTCTTTTTAACAATTCCCCCCTCTATCTTATAACTTACTTTTAGAGGCATCAACCTTTCTAGGAAGTCTTTAACTTACTCTAACCTTGTGAGGAGGCCTGGTGGTGAGTAAATAAATGGCACAATAAGAGGAAGTAGGGTTCTCATTGCCTCCTCTGGTAAGGCAGTACAAAGAGAAGTTTTCTAGTCTAGGTTCTGACCTAGAGTTTAAAATCATCACTCCCGTCCTTATAAAAAGATAAAACTGAACAAACTGAAAATCATTTAGTTTTCTTGGAACTCAGAGAATGAGATTGTAGAACAAATGTCCACCCAAAATATGGAGAGACAGGTGAATACAGAGAATCATGGCCAGTTTCAGAATATATGAAGAGAAGCTTCTGAAACCATAAACTGGTAGTGCTATACAGGAGTTCTAATGTATTATTGGAGGCACAATGTGGACTTTCTTGAGAATAAGAACTTCCTGAAGGCTGCATTCTTAATGAAAACCCCACACTTTGTTGAGTTTTACTACCAGGAAACTTTCCTAGATTTCATGATAAATAGCTAAGAAAGATCCATTGTGGCAGTGGCAGGGAAAAGGGAGGAGAAGCCATTATTAAATACCATAGAGGATTCCTATATTGAAGACCTGCTCAGGGAACATACCTTAGCAGAGTCATATTAACCTACCTGAAGGAAGGGCATTTCCCCCACTCCAAGCCTTTATAGCCTTTCTGCTTTACCTAAGGTGAGGGAGAAAGCTAAGAAACACATGTGAAGGCCACAACCCAGGAATACAGGCCATTAAAATATTTAGATTTAATCATAAAATTATAGCACACTTCTCACCTACTATGCCTTACCATCACACCAACTGAGCTTCAGGATAATAACAACAAATTACAGATGAAAAAACTGGATGCAAGCTCTCTTTGAGGAAGAGTAGTTAGGGTGGCTCAAAGTCAACAGGACAAACACATAGATACTAGAAGAATCTGTAGCATCTGATAGCGATAGCTATAACAAATGTTAAATACAGCTCAATTTCTAGCCAGGATAACAGAAATGCACATTAAACATGCATTTACTTCGGTTTCCATTGCCTGATACACCATATGTGGCTTTAAATAAACAAAAAAAAAAATTTGAAAGCATATTCAAAGCAAGAAAGAAACAGTGTGAAGACACATAAAAAGCATCAGAAGCAGAGTCAGATGTGACACAGATATTGGAATTATCAGATAGGGAATTTACAATACCTATAATTAATATGTTAAGGGTTGTAATTGAAAAAAGTAGAGAACCTGTAAGAACAGATGGATAGCATAGACAGAGAGATGAGAACTCTAAGAAAGAACCAAATGGAAATGCTAGAAATCAAAACACTGCAACAGAAATGAAGAACACTTTGATGGGTTTATTAGTAGACTGAACATGTCTAAGGAAAGTATCATTAAACTTTCAGATAGAACAATAGAAACTTCTAACTCAAATGCAAAGAGAAAAAATGAAAGGAAAAAAAAAAGAAGGAATAAAAGAGCAGAATATCCAAGAACTATGGGACTATTTCAAAATATGGAACATGTGCATAACTGGAATACCAGAAAGAAAAAAAAAAGATAATAAAGTGAAAAGAATATTTACAAGATACAAGGTTAATATACAAAAATCAATCACTTTCCTATATACCTGTATGCCTATATATGATCAATGAACAATTGAAATTTTAAATTAAGAAAGGAATACCATTTACAATAGCCTCAAAAAATAAATATTTAGATATAAATCTAACAAAATAGCTATAGGACCTATATGGAAAACTACAATATTTGATTTTAAAAATCAGAAAAAAATCTAAATTAATACGGACATATTCTGGAAGACTCAATATTGTTAAGACCTGAGCACAATTACATCAAAATCCCAGCAAGCTATTTTGAAGATATTGACAAACTACTCTGAAGTCTGTATAGAAAGCCAAAGTACATAGAATAGCCAACACAATTGTGAAGAACAAAGCTGAAAGACTCGGCTACCAGTTTCAAAATTTACCATCAACTTACACTAATCAAGTCAGTGTGATATTGGCAAAAGCAAAAAGCACATAAAACATGAAACATAATAGAGAAGCCAAAAACAGACTCACAATTATAGACAACTCATCTTTGAAAAAGAGCAAAGGTAATTCAATGAAGAAAAAATAAATCTTTTTAATTAATGATTTTGGGAAATTGGACATCCACATGTAAAAAGCAAAATCTAGACACAACACCTTTTGTCTTTCACGAAAACTAACTCAAAAATCACAGACCTAATTTAAATGCAAAACTAGAAAACTTCTGGAAGAAAACAAAGGAGAAAATGTGGGTAACTTTGGGTTCAGTGATAGTCTAAGATACAACACTAAAACCATGAGTGAGAGAAAAAGTGATGTTAGAATTTGTTAACATTATAAATTTCTATCTGTGAGAGACTCTTAAGAAACGTCAGACCAGGGGATGCCTGGGTGGCTCAGTTGTTTAAGCAGCTGCCTTCGGCTCAGGTCATGATCCCGGCGTCCTGGGATCGAGTCCCACATCGGGCTCCTTGCTTGGCAGGGAGCCTGCTTCTCCCTCTGCCTCTGCCTGCCACTCTGTCTGCCTGTGCTCACTCTCGCTTCTCTCTCTATGACAAATAAATAAATAAAATCTTTAAAAAAAAAAAAAAAAAGAAACGTCAGGCCATAGACTGGGAGAAAAAATTTTAAAACTGCATATCAGATAAAGAACTTGTATCCAAAATATACAAAGAGCTCTTAAAACTCAACAATAAGAAAACAACCAAGTAAAAAATAAAATGACAATCTGAACAGACACCTCCCCAAGAGGATACACAGATGGCAAATAAGCATATGAGAGATTCTCACCATCATATGTCATTAGGGAATTGCAATGAGATACCACTATACATCTGTTAGAATGGCTCAAACCCAACAAACTGAAAACACCAAATGCTAGCAAAATACAAAGCAACAAGAACTCTTGTACATTGCTAGTGGGAATGCAAAACACAACAGCCACTTGGAAGACAATTTGGTAGTTTCTTACAAAGGTAAAACATAGTCTACCATATAACCCAGCAATTGCCCTGGTAGCTATTTATCCAAGTGACTTAAGAACTTATGTTTCCACTAAAACCTGTACATAAATGTTTATAGTAGCTTTAGTCATAATTGCCAAAACCTGAGAGCAGCCAATATATATTGGCTCAATACATATTGTTCACCTCAGTAGGTGAACAAATTGTGATACAACCTTAAAATGGTATTTTATTCAGAAATTTATTTTATTCAGAAATAAAAGGAATGAGATATTAAGTGATTTTAAAAAGGCATGGGTATATTGCTGTATTAAAGAATCATTCTGGAAAGAGCAATACCATATCAATAGTAAAATGACGCATGGTAGGGCAGTGAAACTATTCTGTATGATACTATAATGGTGGATACATTAGACTAGACATTTGTGAACATCTCCAAAACTTCATAGCACAAAGCATGAGCCTTGAAATGTATGCAAATTAGGCCACATCATTTAAGAGGTTCAGGGATCCCAAGACAGAAGTGAAAAATACAATCCAAGTATATTACAAATGAAGGAAACTATCACCCTGAAGAGTGTGACAGAAAATGTGCTACCTTAAGTAACTTCAGAAATGAGTAAAGTCTGTAAGATTGAACCAAAAAATTATGCATAGGCACTGTGCTCTAGTTCATAAAACTGGTACCCATGGAGGTACGGATTCCCAAATGTGATACAGACATATATATATACTGGAGTTGTACAACTAAATAAGTGGTTGGCATATAATAAGGGCCAGGTTTCTCAGTATTGTAGTGGAAGGTTACAGATAAGCAAGGGGAGAAGACACATGCCATGTGGCATTACAGATGAAGATATCAGTATGACTCAGGTTGGACACATCATTATGAACTCATGTTTAGAATATCTACATAGGGCTACATATAGAAATATTTATAAGTATGTGTATATACATGTGTTAGTATATATACAGACATCTCCTTGCTCTGTCAGTTGAGAAGTCCTAGAAGCAATGACAATCCAGTAGCACTGAATTAGTGCCCAGATTTTTGTTTCTAATGCTATTTTTCAATAAAAGGAACGAGGACTGCTTGGATAAATGGTTGATTCCAGGGTTGGGACAGGAAATATGCAAGATGAGCCTAGAGCAATTTGTAGGATCAGAAAGTAAGGAAATGTTGAGAAACAAAACAAAAACAAACAAACCAAACACAGTTACAAGTGTATGCCAAAGAAACACAGCAGCCAAAGCCAGAACTATCTGAAAGGAAAATGAAGTAGTATAAGATTGTAACCTAAAGCATAAGAAAAATATCCATGAGTTCATGCTGATATCAATAAATGATCAAATAAAGAAATAAATGGAAAAAATTAGACAAATCTCTCAAGCAGAATTCCAAATAATTTATACAGACAGACTACCTTCACAGGCGAAGGAGGAACATTAACTCCCACACTTCATTACAGACTGTACATAATAACTTCCTTTCAAAGAACCCAATATGGGAAGATGGAAAATAAGACTAACTTTATAGTGGAGAAACCTGAAAAATGCCACCTCAGCTGAAGGTCTTAGGAAGGTCAGTATCAATAGTGAGAAGTCATGTTGATAGTACCTGCCCTTTTAAGATATAATGAAAATGGTACTTTACCTCTGGGGTCTTCTTCTTCAAAACCCATAACCCCAGTTCAACAATCAGAAAAATTATCAGAAAAATCTCATTTGAGAAACAGTCTACATAAAACCTGATCAATAATCCTCAAAGCTGTCAAGATGCCCAAACAAGGCAAGTCTGAGAAGCTGTCATGGCCAAGAGGAACCTCAGGAGACGTGAAGATTAAATGTAATGTATCCTGAATTCACATTCAGGAAAGAATGACATTTAGTAAAAATTTAGTAAAAATGAAGAAAGTCTTAAAAAAGTACAGACTTTAGGGGCGCCTGGGTGGCTCAGTGGGTTAAGCCGCTGCCTTCGGCTCAGGTCATGATCCCAGGTCCTGGGTTCGAGCCCCACATTGGGCTTTCTGCTCAGCGGGGAGCTTGCTTCCTCCTCTCTCTCTGCCTGCCTCTCTGCTTACTTGTGATTTCTCTCTGTCAAATAAATAAATAAAATCTTTAAAAAAAAAAAGTACAGACTTTAGTTAATTTTAATGTTTTAGTATTGGTTCCTTAATTGTAACAAATGTACCGTACTAATGCAAGATAATAATGGGGGAAACTGGGTAAAGAGTATATGGAAAGTCTGTATTATGTTCATAATTTTTCTGTAAACCTAAAACTATTATGAAACTTTAAAAAAAAAGCCCTTATTTTAAAACATGAAATGTGTATTCTACTTTTCAGTTCTGTGAAAACTTTTGTACTTTATTTCAATATGTAGTTCTAATCGATAGCCAGTAGAAAAGTGCACAAATCCAAAGACTAATGATTTAATTACTCCCAACAAATTGTTCTAAATTATATGGTTCAGGCACTTATTACAGAAAAAAGGTTGTAGATGAAGTTGGAAATTTTGACTGGAGTTGTTTTTACCTTTGTAGGAAATATAAATAAATAACTACAGGATACTGGCAGAAGAATGTGCATCACTTGTTTAGGATTAAAAGGTGACTAAATTTCAAAACTAAAAGGAGATGTCAGCTCACACCGGTTAGAATGGCTAAAATTAATGACACAGGAAACAACAGGTGTTGGCAAGGATGTAGAGAAAAGAGAAACTTTTATGCTGTTGGTGAGAATGCAAACTGGTGCAGCCACTCTGGAAAACAGTATGAAGTTTCCTCAAAAAGTTAAAAGTAGAACTACCCTACGATCCACCAACCATACTAGTAGATATTTAACCAAAGGTTAAAAAAATACTGATTCAAAGGGATATATGTACCCTGATGTTTATAGCAACATTACCAACAATAGCCAAATGGAAGAGCCCAAGTATCCATCAACTGATGAATGGATAAAGAAGTGATGTGTCTATATACAACAGAATATTACTCAGCCATAATAAGAATGAAGTCCTGCCATTTGCAATGACATGGATATAGCTAGAGTGTATTATGCTAAGTGAAGTAAGTCAGTCAGAGAAAGATAAATGCTATATGATTTCACACATATGTGGAATTTGGAAAAACAAAACAGATGAATATAGGGGAATAAAAAAAAAGAGGCAAACCAGAAAATAGACCCTTAACCATAATTAACAAACTGAGGGTTACTGGGTAGGAAGATGGGCTAAATGGGTAATGGGTATTATGGAGGGCACTTGTTGGGGTGAGCACTGGGTGTTGTATGGAAGTGATCACTAAATTTTACACTGGGAACTAACATTACACTATATGTTAACTAACTAAAATTTAAATAAAAACTTGAAAAAAGGAAAAAAGTTACCAAAGAGATTTTACTAAAAGTTCCAAACAAAATAACCACCACTGGGCTGAATATAGACTAATATCCACCCCCATTTCTTTAGGAATGAGAGAATTTAGTGACAGAGTGAAATTCACAGGATTTTATGCAATGCTTTTGAAGAATACATTTTGCTCTGTGGACCAGACATGTCCATTTTCTTAAGAATTCTGTTTACCAAGAACATGGAAGTGTGAGTGTGAGTGTGTAAAAAGGAAAAAAAATATCAGGAAACATGATTTCTTGAGTAGCTTTAAAAACATACTTAAAGATGTTTGAATAAAATACAGATTTTCAACTTCTTCCAGTGTGAAACATCTTTTTCTTATAAAATTTTAGTAAGCCATTGACTTAAGAGTAAGTATATTTTGAATATAGATTTATTGAGAAAATGCATCTTCATCTGGATTTAAGTTCTGTTTGTAATAACTTTGTAATCCAGTCTTACATCTTGAAAGTCATTGAAATGCCTGGTAGTTTTGCTTAAAATTTTTTTAAAAGATTTTGTTTATTTGGGGCGCCTGGGTGGCTCAGTGGGCTAAAGCCTCTGCCTTCGGCTCAGGTCATGGTCCCGGGATCCTGGGATCAAGCCCCACATTGGGCTTTCTGCTTGGTGGGGAGCCTGCTTCCTCCTCTCTCTCTGCCTGCCTCTCTACCTTCTTGTGATCTCTGTCTGTCAAATAAATAAATAAAATCTAAAAAAAAAAAAGATTTTGTTTATTTATTTGAGAGAGAGAGAAGAGCAAGAGAGAGAGAGAGCATGAGCAGGGAAGAGGGAGGGGAAGCAGGCTCCCCACCGAGCAGGTAGCTCAATGTGGGGCTGTATCCCAGGACCTTGAGGTCATGACATGAGCTAAAGGCAGATGCTTAACCAACTGAATTACCCAGGAAACCTTTAAAATTTTCAAATAAATAGTTTTACTCTCCACAATGACCCTGAAAATATGGCCTTGAGGAAGGTTCCTTTCTAACTATTGTTCTTTGAGCTGATTTCAAGATGATGTGTCACTCTTTACTCAGGAAAATCTTCTGAAAGATGCCTTTATAACAGACAAATGTGACAAAACATCTCATATCTAATATTTTAAAAACATTTTATTGCCCCGGGCGCCTGGGTGGCTCAGTGGGTTAAGCCGCTGCCTTCGGCTCAGGTCATGATCTCAGGGTCCTGGGATCGAGTCCCGCATCGGGCTCTCTGCTCAGCAGGAAGCCTGCTTCCCTCTCTCTCTCTCTCTCTGCCTTCCTCTCTGTCTACTTGTGATCTCTCTCTGTCAAATAAATAAATAAAATCTTAAAAAAAAACATTTTATTGCCCCATTTAAAAGCAAAACAGATGGGTTATTTTATTATTTAATAATTTAATTATTTAATATAAATGTAAAATTCTGCATAGTTAGCATATAAAAATATATACAAATGTAAATATAGACTTGCCTAAATTTCTAGGTTTATTTTGGGGACTTTCATCATTTATATGAATGTAGGTTTTTTCCTGACAGGTTTGGCAAAACCTGTGAGATAAAAGATTTTATATACAACTTTCCTTCTGTTTTGTCCATGGTAAGAGACTGTAGATCTGTATTCCGACCCTTCCCTGTACTACCAGCTGAAATTTCTACTAAATATCTTATAATCAAAAAGAGATTTTATTTTTTTGACACTTTAACTCTTCTAAAAAAGTTGTTTACCTCTTTATATTGGCCTCTAAGAAACTAGAAGTCAAATAAAAGTATAATTTAATAACTTCTAAAGCTTCTAGTATATATTTTACATTTTTTTTAATGTACCTTAAGAATTTAATGTTTGAATATCATCAACCATTGGTGTTCACCCTTTTTGCCTATTTTTTAAAAGATTTATTTGCTTATTTTAGAGACCGCACATGCAGGCAGAGGGACAGAAGGAGAGGGAGAGAATATCCTCAAGCAGACTCCCCACTGAGTGCAGAGACTAACACAGGGCTCAATCCCAGGATCCTGAGATCATGAGCTGAGCCAAAATCAAGAGTTAGTCACTTAACAGACTAAGCCACCCAGGCACCCTTTCTTTGCCTATTTTAAAACCTGATTTTCCAAAATAGATTTTGCAAACTTCTTTCTTTTTTTTCATGAAGTTTACATTCAGATAAATATATTTCTTATCTAGAAATATATGTCCCAACTCAGTAAACGCTTATTACTGATTCATAATGAATCTCTTTTCCATCTCCTCCTAGTCTTCAGTTGTGATACTTATATGAAATGAAAGAAAAAAAGAAACAGTGCCAACATTTTATTGTCTAAACTTGCCATCCTGATGTCTTCAGGTTTTTTAGAGAGCTATAATATTATGATAAATATAAGTTTTTTAAACAAAATTTTGTAATACTAAACATACAGAAAACTATTTGTGGACTTCCATATACAGGGTTAACTGAACACACAATATTACCTATAACACAGTAAAAGGTAGTTTTTTAAACATTCAAATTATTGTGTATGACCTAATCAGAATTACATTTCAATGTCAAAAATATGATGAATATGCTCTTGAAACTCAGCATTCTTTTATCATGGACTCTTGACCTAAAAATGCCAATAGATATCAACTGCCAAGAATTTCTTTTTATGGTACAATTATTTTCCACAAATTATTCTTTGCCATTCCATGAAATTACTTTGTCCAAATTCCAAAAACATGGATATAACTATTCAGGAATATCCAAATTTTGAGTATCACATTTTAACTGATTATAAAGCAAGATCCAAAATGCAAAGCAATAAAATGTATATTAACTTTCTTTTTTTAGGTATATTAACTTTCAATAAATTACTTTTTAATTATTTTTCTGAGAAACTGACTTTTCTGATAAGTTACCTGCAGTCTCTTCTTACTCACAGACAGTTTTCATCTGTCTGTGATGTCCCTGACCTGCTCTCATACTTTTTTCAGGCTGTCTATACTAGACTACCTCAACAATAACCTTAGAATATTTTGCCTGGATACTTACCCGCTTCCCTGTCTATGTGAAACTGATAGTTTCTCTACTCCACATCACAGTGCCTTCTGCATTGCATTCTTATTATCTGTCCATTGTCCACCTTCCACCTACATTAATAAGCGAGCATAAGGAATAACACGGAGGACATGGGGAGATGGAGAGGAGAAGTGAGTTGGGGGAAATTGGAGGGGGAGACGAACCATGAAAGACTGTGGGCTCTGAGAAACAAACTGAGGGTTTTGGAGGGGAGGAGGGTGGGGGGTTGGGTGAGCCTGGAGGTGGGTATTGCATGGCGTACTGGGTGTGGAGCATAAACAATGAATTCTGGAACACCAAAAAGAAAATAAATAAATAAATTTTTAAAAAGAGTACTCTAAGAAAAGGATAAGGGTGTTTTCAGATGAGGCTTTTATATCTCCAGGACCAAAACCAGGTCATAGCACTCAGCAGATATTCAATAATCTTCAATGAATATTGAAATAGAAAGAAGAAATGCAAAAGGCAAAATAAAGAAGAAACTTTCTATATACTAGTAAAAACCAAACACTTATGAACCAACAATGAACACTCTTAACATTGTCTACACACAAAATGTATAAGAGTACTTTTTAAAAAATGCATGTTAAAATTAAAATCTGGTTTTAGAGAAAGTCATTTATTGAGGATATCACAGAAACTGCAAACCAATTTAATGACAAATAAGATGTGGCACCAAACCAGTGAATATAAGATATATTATGGAAAACTATTTGTTGATGTTAAAAGAGAAAAAATAAAAGTTAATTTAATACAGTTCTACTGTCACTGTCTAATTTCACCACAAAGGAGAAAAGGATATACATATGTATACATAAACAAATGTGTAATTTGGAACTGATTCCATAAGAGCTAAATCTGGATTTGTGAATAGTAACTTTTAAAACAGCATCTGTGAAGATCCATCTGAAGACAAGTTTGACATTTAAAATGTATTCTGTTTCATTGTGGAAAAAAAATGAACTGCTGATAAAAGAAAAAAAAGGAAACTTTGTTTTTTGATACGGTAAAATAAAAAGGACGTTGGTGGACTTTATATTCCTTTAAAGATTGTCTGTATGATGACAATCAACCCCGGAGGATATTTTTTCCAGAAAGGATGAACAGAGTCATGTGAAATAGACAGAAAGCTCTAATATGACACTATGCCTTGCTGCGATATTCCTGACTACACAGTTTCCGGTAACATTTAATAGATTCTTTACAATACACCAAACAGCTTCTTAAAATTTAATTCATAATGCATAAGAAGTGTCTGAAGCTTTAAACAACAGCCCAGAAGGAGCAAGATTACTGCAGGCAAAGAAAAAAAGACTTTTAGAGATGCAGAAGAAAACCAGGAAGGCGAGGTGCCTGGGTGGCTCAGTGGGTTAAAGCCTCTGCCTTCAGCTAGGGTCATGATCCCAGGGTCCTGGGATGGAGCCCCACATTGGGCTCTCTGCTCAGCGGGGAGTCTGCTTCCTCCTCTCTCTCTGCCTGCCTTTCTGTCTACTTGTGATTTCTGTCAAATAAATAAATAAAATTAAAAAAAAAAAACAGGAAGGCATGGTGTAGTTCAGGGATGACATGAGTGAGTTCAGTAATACTGAGATGTCATGCTTTATTCCACCAACCGTATTCTAGAACCATGATAACTTGAAAGAGTTTTGCAAGCTTAACTAGGGCCTCTGATCTACAAGTATAAATAGCGGGCTATTCTTTAGGGAATTTGTTATAAAGACACTTAATGACCTTTGGCCATGGTAAATCTCAGTAACAAGAGCAATCCAATACATTTGCTCAGTTGATGAGCAAACCGACTCAATTTTGCACATTGAGGAGGTTGCAGAAATGAAGCCCTGACCTGAGAGACTACAATTCCAGAACAGGTGTAAAATCTGCCTCAGGGCCATTAATCTTTTGCTTTCTTTGACCCCAGAATTCACCATCAAATAAAAACACAAATTACATATTACACGTTGCTACTACTGAAAATTCTCTCCACATGGTTTCTATCAGACAAGAAGGGGGATAGAAAAAATCCTGAAATAAAAAAACATTTTCAAGCACTTCATCTATTAAGGAATATCACTAAGGTCTACTTTTTAAGATTAAGAAAACTAAACCTATTAAATAATATTAAACCAATGACTACTCTATATTACACAAAATTATGTAGCTATATTTATGAATCACTTCATGATTTAGGTAAGTTATACTCTGTCCAGATTTTATACTGTTAAAAGTCAAAACTCTCTTGTCATTAATATATATTGTCCATGCCCTGATGTACCCCAAAATTTCAAGCTGATATCTTACTTAGTCAACTGTAAGCAGGTTGGAAAAATAATATTGGAGATTGGCATCTTGTGAAATAGTGATCTCTCCTAAGATTGTCTTTGAATATGAAAGAAATGTAAAATCTAAGAAATTTACATACTTAAATACTGGTCTTTTTCTAGGAATTTGGTTACTGAGTCAAAGGTCCAACACATAACCACACTGAACATTGCATAACAGTCAATTTTCTGGTAAAACAGGATTTCCACATAGTTCAAGTACAATAATATAAGAAAAAATAATGACTGATAATAGAAAGAATTATTTTCAATCTTCCTTATAGAGTTTTTCTAAATTCCTGTTTTATACTTAAAGTGTTTACTTGCTCCAAATGACTATTTTCATTCAGATGTGTCAGAAGCATTTACTATTGGAAAATCTTTATCATTTGAACCAATGCCATTTCTGCTACTCTTGCCATTGTTCAATTGTATTTTGGGTACAGACAAAATAGAGCAGAGCTGTTGAACTTCTGCCCAATACTCAAGGTTTTTGTTTGGTTTTGCCTGCTGGTATACTATGAATGGTGTTTTTCACACTGCCGTATGGAAATATTTAAAATTAATTAACTTACATGACAAAAAATCTGAAATGCACGTTTTTTCCCTGATTGCTGTCCCATATACTCAACATGATAGTAAAATGTGATGAATTAAAAGATACTCAGTCTAGAGATGTTTTTTCTCCCATACTAGCTCTGAGAAAGATTAAGATAGCTTGAAACCAAAGAAAATGATCAATAAAACATAAATCATGGGTTTTTATATTTGAGAAACAAAGTACCTTTTTTTTTCCTTAGGTAGTATGGTAAGATTCTCATTCACAATCATATTTGAGAAGTTGGTACAAATCAGTATCGTTATTTACATAGTCTGGAACAATTAGAGGTTCATGAAAGATCTAATTGGAGGAAAATCAAATTGTTTGGGTAGAGTATAATATGCAACTAATATTTGACAGGTTTTATGTCTATCTATCCTAATATAAAAACTACTTATTAAGTACCTTCTTGCTCACAGTGCTATGTGGGGATCATGCAGAGAACTTTAATACAAGTCTTTGCCATCTGGAGGAATTTGTAGTAAAAGGGACAGAAAACTGAAAGGCAGAATATATGGGTGAATTGCCATGAAGGACATGAACATTTTAAATAAACTTATCACACTGGTTTATTATCTTAAAGTATATGCACGTGACTCTATAAAATCAGACATAGAAGATAATGGTTACAGGATATGCATTTGATGTCTTTATTTACATTATATGAAAATTTTATACTTCTTTATTATGTAGTACTAGAAAAAGTTTGTTTTATGCAGTTTATTAAAATTACTAATTTCATGACCTATAATGTCAAAATAATTGAGTTTATTAGGCAAGGAAGGATTTTTTATACTGGAGTTTATTACTTAATTTAGTCAAGAAGCAGCTTAAAGGAAAAAAATTAAGATAAGTAAGACAATGAAATCAAACATTTGATGGAAGTGGATGTTTTACTAGACACAGTGGAACTAAATTCTAAATATGTCAGTGCCATTAATTCTAATTGAAAATAACCTCAGGAATCTTGCATTCTTGTGGTCAAACCTTTTCTCATATGTAAAATGAATGTTTTCTGGAGCTGTCTAAGCAAGTGTGTCACCTTGAAGTAAAACTAAGTTGAAGGCCTACCCAAAGGGAAGACAGAGATGACACCTAATTAGAATGCAATGCCAAAGAACACTTAATTTTTCATTTAAAACTACACAAGTAAACTCTTGAAAACTGGTAAATCTGTATCCATCAAAAGCAGACTCTTTGGACAGTTGATTAGAAGCTAAAACTCTCAACAAAGAATTATCTGTTGCAAGAAACACTTGAAAATCATGCTTGCCTTTTCTACAACAAATAGGTAGTGTGGCAGGTCACTTCTTTGCTTTTACATCAGAAGAGATTATATCACAGTATTGCTATATCTTTAATTAAAAGATAAATACGGCTGACCATAAGTCATCTGCATTCAAGAAGTGTTTTGCCAAAACACATCATCCATATTTTATTTTGAAGAAACTTTCAAAAAAAAAAAAAAAAGAAAGATGAACTCAACAGAAACTACAGAGTAGAATGGTCATTGCCTGGGAGTGGGGGAAATGCAGACACTTTGGTCAAATTTACACATTTTCAGTTATAAGATGAGAAGCTAATATACACATGATGACTATAGTTAATCATACTGTATTGTCCACTTGAAATTTGCTGAAAGTGAATCTTAAGTCTTCTCAGCACACAAACACACACACACATACACAATAGTAACCATTTGAGGTGATGAATGTGTTAACCAACTTGATCGAGGGAATTATTTTATAATTCATATGTGTAACAAATCATCACATCACACACTTTAAAAATATAATTTTATCTGTCAATTGTACTCAATAAAGTTACAAAACAACCAACAAAAATTATTAAAATACATTTCAAGATAGTCCATACCAGAATATCAGAAAATATGTATATATAGTCATATGTTGAGATATTTCTCAGCATTTATTTCAAAATAATAAGGTCATACTAGGATGATTGAATTCACTAAAAATTGGGAAAATGATCAACTTCTTAAGGTTTTTCTCCAGCTAATGGATGATAGTATCTCTCCTTCTATCAGATTGATAAAATTGAAACGTAAGTAAGGTCTGTCTTTATGCTTTCTATCTAGCAAGTTCACAACTCTCTCTAATGGTAGTAGGGGTTAGGTTGTGGGGCAAGGATACCAAGTTTAAGTGTTCAAGATGAACAGTTTCTTAGAAACTGTACTGCTTCTGATTTATGTGTCAATCTAGATTCCTTTAGCTCCTGGGAGTTGGCCCTTTGCTCACATCACAGCCCTTTGGCCTATGTGGCTATTGCTTCATTTCCTAATACCTCTCGTTATCTCAGACTCATTTCAAGAGACAGGTTTTTGTTAGGGCTGGGCTTCGGCCTGGCATCTATCAGGCTCCTCACGGTGGGAGCTGCCATTGCTCTGACAGCCTGTGTTACTTGATGCTAATTCACAGGAGCTCTGTCTTCCCCAGCATCTGCCTTTAGTGGCCTGGTCACACAATTCAGAAGTGTGCAATTTAATGCCCCCATGGAAAAAACTAAGATCAGTGAGAGACATAAAATAGAAAAAAGGACACAATATTTCTTGACTTCCCTCCCTGCTCATGGACTGTTCTGGGGCACAGTGGTTCTACGTGTTCTCTCTGGACACATCTCTGTGTAGTCTTCTAGTGAAGCTATGGGATGAAAGATAATGCAATATCTTTTAAATGCTTTTCACCTGTGCTACTCTGGAATTGTATGCCTAAAGGAGCATTAACATGGAAGCCTTGCCTCAGCCTCTTTTTTCTAGACTACCTGGACTATGACAGTAACTGAAACCTGAATATTGGTTCAACATTTATTTTTAAAGAATTTAGAAGAATTAAATTCAATGTAACAAACATCCTCTTCTATATCCCAGACACTGGAAGGCTTTAAACACAAATGAAATACAGACTGATTTCTTACATAGATATTAGTCTGGCAAAAGATATAGATATAGATGTTAGAGCAATAATTGTCAAAAAGTGACATTCAAAGTATTTAACAACCAGTATGGTATGGATGCTACCCATTGCAACAGATATTACTCTTTTGGTTGTTGGATTACTAGAGATACTAAGGCAGCTATGTAGGAAGAGTATACTCAGAAGGCTAAGGTCTGAGCTATTTCCCAACTGGACTAGAAGTATATAATATTTGAAGAGCTGGTATGGTAGTTCTGGTGTGTCGCGTAAGCTCTGCACACCAAATACTCTAAGTCCCAAAGAAGCGTGAATAAAGGGATATCCAAGTGGCTGACATTTTTCATTAGTGTGCCACAAAGACAGAGTATCTTACCGCAGTTCCTACTCACATCTGACGTTTTCATGCATATGCTAGATATGGACTGCTGTTGAGAAAATATTCAAGAGAAACATGGTATTTAACAAAGCACTGGAGTTGATATTCCTTAAGGTTCTAGCTTATTCTTATGCATTTTAAATTTTAAATCCCTGGAAGTGGGCCCTTAAGATTACTTTACAAAAGTTTATAAAGGACAGATTTTTAGACAAAGAGAAGCACTGGATTACTGAAATTCTCAGAAAACTTCTGCACTTTATATACTTGCCTTTGGGATATTTGAAGGAAAGCTTTCTGTCTTTTCTTCTCGAAGTGGATCCAAATGTGCAGAGTAAAAAACAAAACAGAACTCATTTCACACACACTCTGAGATCCACACTTCAACCACAGAGATACGAACTAGTTTTTAAGTGCAATAAAATGTGAGTCTCATTGCAGATTTTGACTTTGGTGTCTATATAATATCTCTATAACTCACCTCCTTCTGTAACTCTAGTCAGTGCAGGACAATTCATATTGGTGGAATGAGCTCATTTTTATTTGATTTAACTTAATACACATGTTGAATTTGATTTTGAATACCTGGACTTCTTTTTAAGGCAACAGTGACACTTTTTCTGAATTTTTTTTTCTTCAGTTAGAATTTAGTTAAACGTGTTCAGGTAGCTTTGTGGCATACAAAAGTAACTCACTGGGAGGGCCACAGTTTTGAGTTTCTTAGAACTCTAACACCAAAGTCACTAATGGGAAAAAGCAACACAGCAAGACTCAGCAACAAAATATACTAAATCTCAAAACTGTCACAGTTTCTTCCAAAGTAACTTTAAATTGGTGATGATTAAAATCACAATCTGAAAGAAAATGCAGTCCTTTCTTCACAACCCCCATCACCACTGCAATGAGAAGTACTCACAAATTCCACTGCACTACCTATCATATTCAGTGACAGAATGGAAACTGGGCTCATGAACCTTGTCTTTTGCTTTGAATAAAATGTTGAAATCTTTATTTGTCCTTTTATTGCAGGTGCTAATGTGTGTGGAAACTGAACTCAGCTTTTCTATGTTCAAACCAAGCTACAAAATCTTTACAGAAGTGAACTAATTAGGATTTTGTAAACTCTTAAGACTTATGCAAAAACTACTATAGGGTCAGGTTAATTCCACTCGCTTGGGGAATATTGCTTGGGAGACAGAGGAATGATGACCTGATTCCGACCAGTAATACTAAGGAGAGGTAATTTAGCACATCTTGAAGGCTGATTAATGAACTGATATTTGGAAGAGGGAAGCAAGTATATTTCAGGCAAAGAGAATGAGAGAAGGAGAGAACACAGAACTATAAAGAAACATTCATAGGGTAGAATAAGTAAATATTAGGACTGGAATTTACAAAACAAAAACAAAAGCAAAAATAAAATTTGAGATTATTCGACATAATCTCATTTTAAAGGTGAAGAAATGCCCAGAAACTGCCTTTAACAAACTCTAGACAGCAAAAAAAAAAAAAAAAGACACTTAAATACACATTTTAAAATGTAGCCCTAAACTCTTTCCTAAAATCCAAACCCAACAGCCAACTGCAAGTAAATCCACCTCAATGTCCTTCCTTTAGGAATGGCAGATTTACTATGTCTAAAATGGAACTTCTTTTCAAAAATTGTTTTGTCACCTAAAGCTTTCACTTTTGCTAAGACTTCTCATCCCCTCAGGTTCCTAATTTGGAAATGTAGATGTCATTTGTGATTATTGTCCTCCCCAAACCTGTAGTCAGTCACCAGATTACAAAGATTGACTTAAAAAAAAAAAAAAGAATGTATCTCACATCCAGTATCTTCACACTATCTCCTGCTACCACTTAATTCAGATTCTCCAACTCTCATTTGGATTAGTAAAACAGCTTCCATGGGGCACCTGGGTGACCTGGGTGACCTGGGTTAGGTGTCAGACTCTTGATTTTGGCTCAAGTCATAATCTCAGGATCCTGGAATCTAGTCCAATGTCAGGCTCCCAGCTCAGCAGGAAGCTGACATATCTCCCTCTCCCTTTGCTTGCTCTCTCTCTTTCAAACAAATAAATAAACCTTAAAAAAAAAAATCAGCTTCCTGGCTACTGTCCCTATTCAGTGTTGTGTGTGAGATGCCAGCAGGACCTCCATATAAAACTCCTCAGCTAACAGTTTGAAGAATGATTGTGAAATAAGGTTGAGATTAGGGTTAGGGTTATAGATTTTGTAGCTAAAGTAGTACTAGAAATCATGGAAATACATGGTATTGTCTCCTCCCCCCAAAAAAAGGAAGACTGAAAAGAACAGATGAGGGTAGAAATACAAAGTAGTATCTTTTGCTTTTTTACAGTCTACTGCTGAATATTTTTGAAATTCTTGCATGTGGATGTGAAATACTTTTTCATCAATTTGCGAGTTAAGTCAGAAAATCAACTAGCTAGACTTTCCAAATAATTAAAAGAAGAAATATTGGTAGTTGAGAGGACTATGTGGAGCAAAATGCTAAGCTAATAATGTTTGATGATGAATTAATCAACCACAATAAAATAACTATGGATTCAATCATAAATTTAATTGTGCTAAACCATTCTTTAATTAGTACCAATTCTTTGAAGATTTAGGAAGCAAAAAGTCACCCCAAAATATATTTTAAAAACTCTACAGATTTCTGAATCATAGCTATTATCCGTACTTAACTATATGAAGACCATATTAAGAACTGTACTGTATAAATGATAATGACGGCCTTATCTTATAAGCTCCTTTTATCTGTCATCACTTGTGATCTCAAGATCAGTTATTTTCATTGCTACAGGAATGTTCTTGATTAGATGTCTCTGTGTTGGAGGAATCAGTGATTTAATCTCAATATGTTCACCATTTATCTTGCTCTTTGTACATGTCCGGGATTTAGTCCTCTTCTTTCACCCAAAACTTTTCTCAGCCCTCCTCAGAATCAACTGGACAGTGTTTAAAAGTTATCATTACCTCAGTCACACCCCAGACATTTTTATTCAGTCAGTTTGTACTTGGATGTGGGTGCTACTATTTTTTTCTAATGGACACACAGGGTTGAGAATCACTGCTGTGCACTCTCTCTTGCTGTCTGGAAAAGAGAATTTGTATATTCTCGGACTGTCTTGCCACTCCAGCCTCTTAAGTTTCCTTATGTATAGGTTAATATAGCCCATCCCTATTCAACATCTCAACCTACTATGTCCCCAAACAAACTTTTGCTTGCTTCTCCCCAATTCACTATTCACCTTCTTACATGCTATCTAAAAAATAGGAGTTTTACTTACATTGCTACCTCCTTTGATGTCCTGCTCATATTCCTGGTCTTCTATAGCATAATCTTCACAGAGCAGTAAGAGTTAACTTTTAAAAGGGTAAATTGTATGTCTGCTTAAAGCCTTCCAGTGATTTGGTTGCACTAAGAATGAAGCCAAATCTCTTCCCATGGCCTTCATATATGTACATGCAAGCATGTGTGCGCACATGTGTGTGCATATATGCATAGGCATGCAAGTGGAGGAGATGGATATGTATGTACACTCAGCTGTGGATTTGTGGGAAGATTTTCAAGCTATCTGGTGAGGTTCTTTGCATGTTTCTCACTTTTCTCTTCTAGCCACTTTGTCAAGGAACAAAGCACGCTGCTCCCTTTGCTTGCTCTATTTCTCCTTGACCTCATTTGGCAAGCACCTGTAGGAATTCTGCTAAATGCCCTACAGTCACATACACTTTTGGCAGATACTTTCCAAGTACAAGTTTGCTTCTTTATTCTGGTGAGCATTAAAGAAGGGGCTGTGAGTAGTAGTAGATGTAGGCAGCAAACTGGGAGATATTGGTTAAAAAAAAAAATATATATATATATGTGTGTGTGTGTGTGTGTGTGTGTGTGTGTGTGTGTGTATTTCCTCACTCATGAATCTGTAATTGTTATGATTTTGATCTGTACTCAGACAGTAAACAAACTGAACCTGTGTTCTGCTAGTCAACCAAGAACATACTGCTTCTGGGTTGCCTGGGTTTTAAGGATTTGGAAATCTCTTAGGACTTCATCCTGTGCTGCCTTTCAGCTTTTCTAACACAAGATCTGGGATGCTCACAGCCCCCTTTGTATTCAATCCCATCTCATCCCTTTGTTCTTAGGGAGTTTAGGAAGAATTGAGGGTGTGACCTTGAGACCAGGAGCATGAATACTCATTAAATTATTAAATTATTGGGGCATCTGGGTGGCTCAGTACGTTAAGCCTCTGCCTTCAACTCAGGTCATGATCTCAGGGTCCTGGGATGGAGCCCTGCATCGGGCTCTCTGCTCAGCAGGGAGCCTGCTTCCTCCTCTCTCTCTGCCTGCCTCTCTGCCTACTTGTGATCTCTGTCTGTCCAATAAATAAATAAAATCTTTTAAAAAATTATTAAATTATGAGTCCATTTCCCTCTTGGGTGATAAGAAAAACTGTAGAAGGTTCTCTACAAACTAAACATAACTGAAGGACTCTTTTCCTAAGCCACAAAATAAACTGTCTTCAGTAGTTTGTGACTCATGTAGAATTAAAATATACAACATAGGTACCATTATCTGTGCACTATCTGAAGTGAGCATTTTGCACTAACATTGCAGGGTAATTAGGTAAGTTTCTTCTTGGTGCTACCTGGATGACCCTTTTCCACCCATGAAATGTTCAGGACTGGACCTGGATAGAAACGTGAGAGTCTTCACTTGTGTTGCACTGTGTAATAAATATAGAGACATCCAAAATATCTGTCCTCTGAGAAATGACAAGTAACAAAGGACAACCTGCTCCCACTGTAAAACAGTATTAAGCATTCAATTATTAACAGTAAAGAAATTCAGATATTCACCAAGAAAGAATTTTAGAAGGGAAACTCATTTTTCAAGTGGTCTTAAAAAGAGCTATTATGAAGAAAAAGCTTTCTTAAAATTTTGTGTAACTTAAGCACATGGTAATAGAGTCCTGGCAATTGTCTATGGGCAAGATATTCCTTCTGTAGTTTCTCTATCAGGTATGCAGGTTTTAGGGTTCAGACATGGGGTAACTGAGGCAAAGAGATGTTATCCTTAGGTATAGGCATGCTCAGAACACCAGCATAGTTATGTCAAGTGGCACAACTGTACCCATATATACCAGAAAAATTTACGCAGCATTTACATAAATATAACTTTCATGGAAGAGTTATTTATAGTTATAAAAAAGAAGTAGAAACAGTCTGAACATCCTTCATGGGATACAATTAAATCCATTTTACATTACAAACAAAGAAGGAAGGTGATGTCCATGATGTATTATAAAGTGAAAAAAGTGAGTGTCAGCTGTACACATGCATGTATTTATGTGTGTTACATACACAGGCACACATCTAGAAAATTTTATATCAAACTGTTACTAACTGAAGGAGTAGACTATGGAAGGGGCCTTCCATGAAAGGAACCTCATGCTCTACTTTATATGCTACATATTGTTTGAATCTTACAAGAAGCATATGTA
Source organism: Lutra lutra (assembly GCF_902655055.1). Classification (NCBI taxonomy): domain Eukaryota; kingdom Metazoa; phylum Chordata; class Mammalia; order Carnivora; family Mustelidae; genus Lutra; species Lutra lutra. The sequence continues at coordinate 75,513,787 of NC_062279.1, read as the reverse complement.
ATTTTAACTAAAAAATCTATTTGTTAATGGAGTTGGAGGTGTGTGTGTGTGTGTGTTTCTTAAAATCAAAAGTTGATCATAAATGACAGTGAATATAGTATGGGGACTATTTGGAAATTCTGCTTGTCTTTAGGTTCCAATTCACAGTGCTTGAAGTAATGAATAAACAAGGCATTTACAACACTTGCCCATGGTGGATAATTAAAATTTTGCAATATTAAACAATTTATAATATTGTTAAATGTTATAGTACATATTAGTAGTATATACTATATATTATATATATTATAAATACATCAATAAATATATAAATACTATACACATGAACTATATATAAATATATACATATACCATACTATATACATATATATACATGAACATGCGTGTGTATATACAGATATATACACACACACAATGACTTATAACATGAAAACTGATGCTGATCAATACATTAGCGACAAGTGGACATAGAATTGAGAATACTTTTATTTTTATAAAATTATTTAATGAAGTATAAGAAATTTTTCAGAAAATGAATTTAAATTAAACATTTCACATTTATGGGTAGGGTAATGGGTTAAACAGGTGATGGGGATTAAGCACTTGTTCTGATGAGCATTGAGTATGCATGGAAGAGCTGAATCACTATATCATACACCTGAAACTAATTACAATGCTAACTAATTGGAATTAAAATAAAAACTGAAACTTCACCTTTAAAATAATTTTGCTTTTAAATTTTGGTGTCTATTAAATATAATTTGTAATTTGCTTTTTAATGATAATAAATAAATATTTAGAAAAACAGTTCTTAACTAATATGAAAATAATTTAAACTTTTTATATTGTATATTTACATAATGGACATTGTTATAATTGCATTTTCTATATTTTGAATACAGTTACACTTTACTCTTTCAATCCTTTATTATTTTGCCTACAATCCAAATTATATTAAAAATATTGATTGTAACATCATACTCATTTTGTTGAAATAAAAGCAAGAAAATAACTTTTCTTGAGCAAATATAAAGTACGAATTTGGAAGGTTTTATTGCATTTTTCCACCAAACATTGTTCCACTAACGAGGCATACATGGACTTTAGCAACAATAATTAAAGTAATATGTCTGTGAATTTTTATCAATTTGTAGTTATGTAAAAACATAGCTTTATCCTTTCTAAAAGAAATGTATTTCATAAAGTTATACTTTCCAGTGTAGGAGGACTGAACATATTTATTAAAATGCACTAACTTGACTTAAAACTGTTAAATATTCAACATATATCCTGAGTTTCCACTTGAACTCCTGTTCCACAAGTCCTGTCCTACCCATGTGAGTGCACCACCATCATTCCACACTGACAAAATCACTTGAGGAAGAGCGGAGTATGTTTACTGCAGAACGAATTCAAAATAAATAGAGATTAAAAAAATGCTTGAGGAGGCTGATACACCAACATCGTCATGGGCAACAGCACGGAGCAGACACAGGAGAGCTGGAAATCATCACAGCTTCACAACTCATGACCCCACCACATCCAAGCACACATTTAAACTCATAGAATGTTTCCAATTCACTCTGTGAAGTGTGAAGAATAAACCCATTCAACAAACATAGACTTGCCAACCACCAAGTGGGTTGGAGAATAACTTTGATGTGTGTTCTGCCATCCACTTGTCTCATCTACAAAATAAATGAATATGGGAAAGGGGGAAGAGAAGTAATTAAACTAAAGACAGTCAGTCTGTTGGAATCAGGTGGGAGAAGAGATGAGGAATAGCTCAAATATAGGAAATACTACAAATGCACCTATGAACTTTACTTGGGCACATAATGCCAACAATAATAGTCAAACACATGTGGATGGGCACTACTTACTAAATCTGACAGCAGCATGAGCTCTACCTCTTATACATGAGGACACATGGTAGACTGTTTCCTGACTGTCATTCCTTCGAGGGAACAACATAAAATGAAATATCTTGATTATGAGCCTACCCCAGTGAAAACATCATAAATACAAACTTCTTTGTCACTTCATGAAGAAAGCTACATAAATAGTGAATTGTGGGTACTGTCTGCAGTATCAGATCCTATTTACTGATTTATTTTTCGCTTTCTACGGGACTAGAGACTCACTTTTTATTTTAGTTTGTAGAAATATATTACTTCACAGAAAAGAGATAAAAGAAGAAATTTTTGGATATCTGGTTTTGAAGCTGCTTTTTAAAAAGTCTGCAATTATGGCAAGCATTTATCATTGAAATAAACATAAGATTGCGTCTCTGGGACTTGGTGGAAATAATTAAACCAGTGAATTCACTTAACCTCTTTTTGCCAAAGCAAAGATGACAACAGTAATGCTAACCTACGCTACTAAGGGCTGTCATAAAGTCCCCAGACAGCCTGAAAGCTCACAGGTCCCAGGGAAGAGGGAATCTTAGAAGCTATTTAATCTTGACTCTTGCCTTCAGGCAGAAACCTGCTGTTGCAGTCAGCTAATAGGCTGAAATATTATTAAAGGGATTATGAATATACAAGTAAATTTCCCTAAATTTAGGTTTCGTCATTTTACAAAAATTGTCTGAATTATTGTCTTCTTTTGTTATGAATATTTATGATTATTCATATGAATATATGAATATACATAATATAGTATATGTAGTATATATATTATATATATGATTATATAATTCATACTTATGAATTATTGTGTTATCTGCTGTCTCTTGGGACTTCTCACATAGCCTGCTGAAGAACACTGTTAGCTCGCTTTTTTATAGGTTTTCTTTTTCCTCTCACTATTATGATATTAGATGTCCAATGTTGACACCACATTAAAATATTAAAAAATAATTTCATAAATACATTTTCACATTCCAGAGAAGATGGAGATGAATCAGTGCCTGGGAGCCAGCCGTTCAGAAGAGAAGCCCACAGCGCTTTTACCTCACACTGTCACTTACTTCTGGGTGTCCTGGAATCATAGGAGCTTCTCCCTTTGCTATCCTTTTCTCTTCTCTACACAGCTCCCCACCATTGGAAATAAACAAAAATACCTAATTACTGGAAAGCAAATTCAATAAAGGAGGCACAGTCAACCACATATCATTCAAACAAACTATGGTGCCCAGAGATGTGGGTTTCTCTGGTTTGAATTTAGTGATGTTATATCCACAAGATTCCACCCTCACACCTGGAACCTGGCCACCTTTCTATCTGATTTGTTGATATAACATGAGAATTTGAGGCCTGGTGGGTCCCATCTACTGCTTTCCACCAAATAATCCATTTTCCTACTTTTCAGGATGTACCACAGCATATGTATTTTACCTAATCACCTCTGGAATGCATTTGATACTTACACTGGAATATGGATAGGTCTGATCTTATAGGAATTCTGAGTATCTTAAATTTAATAAAAGTCGACAGAAAAACATATTCAAAGTACTTTAGAAACATATCTAGCTGGAATTGGGTGCTAACCATACCCCAGATAATATAACCAAAGGTAGAAAATCAGTTAAGCATTGCGCTCTATGTTTTTAAATATTAAGGCTTGTTTTTGAAGTGAGATTAGAAAAGGAAGCAGATGTAAATATCCTTTTCTATCTTCTATCATAGAGTATGACAATGATATTACATTCTATTCCACTTATAAATAAATTGCATTTAGTTGATTTATTATTGATCCTTATTTAAAAACAGATAATTATATACAGAGATATTTTTTCCATTTTACATATGTAGATAGGAAAGCTCATAATTGCCCGTCATTAAGCATTCTTAACCATATTCTTTATTGTCTCTCAACTTGCTGAAAGTTTCCAGTAAGTAATCCAACTCTTAATTAAGGTGTCTTAGGATTTGCTATGAAAAAAATGTTCAGGTAATGTGCTCTGTGGTAACTGAATATTGAGGGCCAATACTAGAGATTTTAGAAACATATTATGGTTGGGATATTTTTTCCCTGAGGCTTACAGATAGAATTGCCAGACAAACACAAGATGCCTATTAAACCTGAATTTCAAAATAACAATGAATATTTTTAATATAAGCATTCACTAAATTTTGCACAGGGCACACTTGTTCTAAAAAGTATTTGTTTCTTATATTAATATTTAACTGGGTGTCCCGTATTTTTACTTGCTAAATCTAGCAAACCTTTTTATAGAGCACGGCTGGTAAATAGTCTGTATATCATCTTCCGGGGCTCTTTGCTGCCCCAGTCTCCCCAATCTAGGGACATTTAATGAATCTATCACAAAATAACAAATTGATGTTCACAAATCTTTGTTGGTGGATGAAAGTGTAACCGTGTCTTTGAATCACATATAGTGTGATTACTGACCATTTCCTCTAGCAATTATTATAGTGGGATAAAGAAATAGTTCCTAATCTATTCAGTGATGGAGAAATCCCTGATTTGCTGGGTTTTATAAATATTATCTGAAAACTGGTTTCTGAATAAAGGAACTGATGGCTGATTGTCATATGTGCCCACGTCATTTAGTGGAGCAGCCCAAGCAATTGAGACTTTGTAGAATGGTCCAGCTTTAATTATCACTGGGGAGACCCTCATAGCAGCAACTCATCCCCTCAGATCTGGGCACCAAAATGCTCCTTTCAAGTATTTCCACAGAAAGAAAGGGGAACAGAGACTTATATTAAGTAAACCTAATAATTATAAAATAAACATGTGTCTGGTGTCACATGAATATAGACTGTTTCCTTTTCTGTCTTAAAATGTATTTTAATTTATGAGCATACTTGGGCATTCCTTCATTTTTCTAAATATTCTAAATAAATAAAAATTTTAAATAGACTGTTGCTAGCTTCTCTTCCCTCTGAGAAGGGAACAAAAAAGTACTTTTTTGTACCAAGAGATCTTGGGTACAAAAGAAATAAAATAATAAAGTAATAAAAATACAAAAGTAATAAAATAGCACTAGTACGGGCGGCACCTGTACCCCATTTCCCTTGTCTCTCATGTTTACTGATAGTCCCCCAGTTCCAAGATCTCTTGGTACCTGGGAAGATCACAGGTGTTGCTGGGATCACCAGGACTTTGAAACATAATTAGCACAGAGATGATCGTTTTCAAATAACCCTGAACACATTTAATGAGATCTCTTATCTTTTGATCTAAATTGCAACCCTTAAACTTGCTTCTCAAACTTACATAAACATAGTCACATACCAGGAGTTAGCCCAAGCCAGAAGATAGACATGACATATATTTTAGAAAATGACTGTCACTTTCAAAACAGTGACTGTCACTTTAAAGCAAATCCCCCAGTCTCCAGGAATGTGAATTACTTTCCTGTGCAGCTGGTGACATTTGGGAATAAATCTGGAAAAGTACTTACTGCATTTATGTCAGTTGGGGACCCACAATAGAATAAGCGAATGAAGCAGTGTGTGGGACTTGGGAGGAAAATATATATATTTACATATCTGTAAATATAAAGAAAACTAAGCTTTACTCTGCACTACTATGCAATGACTGGCACCAGCATCCTCAGTCTATTACACACATTCTGCAAGGTTCTTTGAGGGAAAAGTTTAATGTACCTAGTGAGGAGGAATGGGCAGTGCCTCCTTCACTCATTTATTTTCAGCATATTTCAACCTCCCTTGGTTTAGACATACCTGTTCAATGAATTTTAAGATTATTTAATCTAGTCTAGTCAAGTAACCTTCATCATTGGAAAAAGTGGCGTATAGCTGCCTTAAATAAGAAACCAGAAAATTGAAAATAACAAAGTAAAACTAGCCAAAAATTATTGCAAAAAGGGACACCAAACTCTTCATCAGGCACATTACAGATACGAAATACTGATGATTTAAGTGGATCCTAAATGGAGTCATGAATAACAATTAAAGTTTTAAGATTACTATTTGAAAGATGCTTCATGTCCTCTATCATCAGGGGTATGTGCTAGCTCTGTGATTTGGACTTTGCAATATTAGGTAATTATTATATAAAGCCATCTTAATAGATAACACTTAAAAATATAATAAATCTTAAGATACATTTTTTTCAGTTCTCATTTCTTTAAATTTCTGTTTTTATGTGTATTTTGTAGTCCTACACAATACAATGATCCAGGATATAGCTTATTGTATATAGCTTATTAATAAACACAGCAAAATAAAGTAAATTGAGGAATGTGCAGTAATATTTTTAAATAATACATTGTTTCCATAAAAAACATTTTAGAGACTCCCGGTTTAAATTATTGTGGGCCAGTTTGTAAGGAAAATATATATGAAAGAGGCATTACAAAAGATCATCCAAATTCTGTGGTTAAGAAGGTTCAATATAGTGAACAGAGAAGAGGATGTGGCTCAAGATTCTTTTGTTCATATAAGGAAAAAAATGCAGAAAATATAAATATAATTGAAGGATAAAAGATCTTTTGTGATTGGAGGGAAACCACATAGGATTTCTCACTTCCAAAGTACAAGGATATCGCAATTTCCATGGTAGAAATTAGGAAAGATGGGGCTTTTGGCAGGAAAAAAATCTAAAAGATCCTTGATGCTGACAAGTTCAAAGCCCAGAACATTGGATATGTGGTACAAGAAACCCTCCTTTAAGATGAAGAGGAATTTTTTGAAAACTAGGATGAAAAAGTTAAGGGTTACCTAAACTTTTACCCAGAATCCTCTTCTCCCTGTGCCCCAAATTCTCATGCTTAAAAGACTTCCATTTTGACATATTCAAATACTAAACTTTCTAACCCAGAGCTCTCCCTTGAGTTCTGGATCCCTATTTCCAATGGTCACCTGTGCATTTCTACCTTGCTGCATTGTTTATTCAACATATATTTGTTAAAGATTCTTCTGTAGGTCTGTCTTTAGCAAGACAATATGCCGATCACTTGCAGTTTGAATATTCTGGTCGGCATGAGAGTCATTCCTCACTGCTAATTAATAAATTGTAGTCTACTCTTATATATCTGTTTAATTAGGTTAGAGTCTACTCCTAAAAGTGAATCACATGTTGGTGTGCAGGCCAAGTCATTTACTAACTCTTAAGGCCAAAGATCAGACAAATAATTAGAAAGTTATCAAGACAAAGCCATCTGAAGTTTTCTTGGGAGACAGCCTGAGATCTTCTTCTTGGAAGCATAACATCCCTTCAATATCCTGGCTGTGTTGTATGCAGCAAGCACTATTTTGTTGTTGCTCTTTAATTTCTGTTCCACAGGCCAGATACTGTGCTAGATGCTGAGGACACAAAACAGTACAATACAAACCCCAGTGAAACTAGAGACACATATCTAAGTAAATCAACATATACAATAAATTACATCAATTATTATAGTATGGTTTCAAATAAGTGCAATTTAACCTCTGAGTTGATACCTTTTCAATAACAAGTTAATGCTAAATGAGTAATTGTTGGATGACATGTGTGAGATAATAGGAAAAAATATGTGTGTGTGTCTCCCCAGTTCTTGGCTCAAAGTCCTAAAACCCTTATAAGTTTCTAAGTGATAAGAACACTAGGAGTATCTCTTGTTTGAATATTTGCTCTTTGACCCAGTCCCTACATAGGGTTCTTAAAACTCTTATAAATTCCTGACTGATAAAAGTACTAGGGGCATTTATTTTTTTCTAATAAGGCATCTCAGGGTGGGCTCCTAGGTTGCTCCTGGATGATGGTTGGTCATTAGAAAGACCAAACCATGCTTAGAAGCTTGGAATTTTCAGTCTCACTCCTCATCTTCCAGTGAGAGGAGAGGGCCTGGAAATGGAAAATGATTGATCATGCTTATATGAGAAAGATGGTATAGGTTCAAAGAGTTTCCAAGTTGGTGAACACATACACATAATGGGAAGGTGACAAACCCCAACTCCACAGGGATAGAAACTCCTGTGCATTAAAATACTCCCAGACCTTATCCAGTTCATCTCTTTATCCGGCTGGCTATCCATTTGTATCCCATATCATATCCATTTATAAACTGATAAAGGTAAGGGTTTCCCTGAGTTCTGTGTGCTACTCTAGCAAATTAACTGAACCCAAGGAGAGGATTCATAAGAATCTCTGAATGATAGCCAAATTGGACAGATGTTACACAGAAAAGGGACTTACTACTTGTGATTGGCATCTGAAGTATGATGGAGGTAGTCCTGTGGGACTGAGCCCTTATCCTGTGGGATTCGACACCATTTTGATGTAAAAGGTATTAGAATTGAATTAAATTATAGGACACCCAGCTGGTGTTGCAGAGAATTGCAGGGAAGACCTCTCACATACTGGGTGTCAGAAATGTGATGTCATAGTTGTGTGATAATAAAAGAAAGACATAGACAGACTGTAGGTTTTTGTAATACAACATGTTAGAGAGAAGGAAAAGAATGCAGGAAACAGAGATCTGGAGTAAAATGCCGATTCTAGGGATACAAGTTGTCATGATAATATACAATACATTAAAATAATGAGTGGGGTGCTTGGGTGGCTCAGTTGCTTAAGCATCTCACTCTTGATTTGGGCTCAGGTCATGACCTTAGGGTCCTGAGATTGAACCCTGCATTGGACTTCCTGCTCAGTGTGGAGTCCACTTGGGATTGTCTCTCTCCGACTCCCCTGGCCCCTCCCCCAATACATACTCTTTCCCTTGCTAAAGTAAATAAATGAAATCTTTAAAATTAATAATAATAATCATAATGAATAACATTAAAGAATCTTAACCATGTGCCAGACCCTGCTCTAAGTGCTTCATAAACATCAAACCATTTAATCCTTTAAAATCCTATGAGGGCTCTTTCATGCTTAGTAGCCATAGAAGAGAGACCCCAAGTTGGCACCCAATGATTCTGCCTCCTTACTGTCACTCTCTTGTCCTTGAGAATGGACTGGATTTAGTGAATACAGCAGAAGTGATGATATGTCACTTCTGAGGTTAGGTATTAACATTGTAAAAGACACTGAAGTTTCCATTTTGGTAGCACTCTCACTCTCTGTCTCCTTCTATCTGTCTCTCTGTCTGTCTCTCAGATTATTCACTTTGAGGGAGCCTGGTATCCTGGAGATACCTATGTGGAGACTGGAGGTGCCCAGGAGGTAATTTGGAGGCCGTCAGGCATTAGCCAATAAGGGACTGAGGACTCCAGCCAATAACCATGTGCTCTGTACAGGGAAAATATGAATTTCACATCTGCTAAGTGTACTTCTCACTGTTTCTGAAGTTCTTATGACTATACCAGCTTCTTGAAGAGATAAGAAGGTAGATTTTTGGAGCTAAAGCAGGTTCTTGACCAGCTGTAAATCTCAAATTTCGGTTTTAGACCAAAGCCCTTCTATGGGCACTTGTATCCAACCTGGCCAGTGGATTTCAAGCAAGTAAGAATAAGGCCCATAGAGGGCTTACCCAGAGCTTCCTGGGACTCTTGCCCACAGACACTGAAGTCATCTTCAGCCCTGGGCTAACAAACAGTGGTGAGCACCCTTGGATACACATCTTTTCCACGGGTGCGAACAGATAGGAGGATAGATCCCAGAGTTGAATGCCAGGTCAAAGAGGCCGCACATTCAAGGTGTAATGGGTGTGGCCAGCTGATCTTCTCTGGTGTGGGATCAGTTCACACTCTCACCAGAAACAAGAAGCTTTAGAATTTGGCCCTTCCCTCTGTATCATGATGCTCTCAAACTGTTTGTTCCTTACCAATCTAGTAGATAAGAAATGGCATTCCCTGTAGTGTTATTTTCCATTTGTCCTATTATTAGTGAAGTATCATCTTTTCATATGCTTAAGAGCCATTTGTTAATAGCCCTCGACTAATTTCCTATTGGTTGTTAGTCTTTTTTAAATGATTTGTAGGCATTCTTAATTTATCTTAGCATTTATTCATTATGCCAATCTTTTAGTCAATTTTAAGACTTTTTTTTTTTTTTGCTATAAATAATAAGAACTGTGTTCTTAGTTTAAAAAAAATCCTATGAGGGCACCTGGCTGGCTCAGTGGGTTAAAGCCTCTGTCTTCGGCTCAGGTCATGGTCCCAGGGTCCTGGGATTGAGCCCCGCATCGGGCTCTCTGCTCCGCAGGGAGCCTGCTTTCTCCTCTCTCTCTCTGCCTGCCTCTCTGCCTACTTGTGATCTCTGTCAAATAAATAAATAAAATCTGTAAAAAAAAAAAATCCTAAGAGGTAGATATTCTTTTCATCTCTTTTTAGGGATGAAGAAACTGAGGTACAGAAAGATTAAATACTTCATTCAGATATCATCTTGGAACCAGGACCTGAAACCAGGTAGTGGGAATCCAGAGGCTTCACCTCTAACTAAGAGGCTATAAAATACAGTAATTTCTTAATTGTTCTTACTAAATTATAAATGAAATTAGGGAAGGAACTGTGTCATATTCTTTGATATAGTCTCATCACGGGTGTGATGTAGTACAGTCAAACATTTTCCAACAAATATATGTCACATGGTAGAATAAAAAAGGTATGGATAATAGATAAAAGATTGAAAAAAGGGATCCTGATAATATTTCTCAGAACTTTGTCCCAAATTGCCTGAGTATCTCTTGAGTGGCATTTGGTGATCGTTCAGGTGCAATGAGAATAATGTTCTGATCCTGATTCCCTTTCTAATATATTTTATAGATGAGAAAACATAACTTCTGAGACAGTGACTCTGATCACTGTATCGCTCTCTTATTCTACCTTCTGCATATACCCTTATAAGAAATCTTTTTGGTAAGTGATTATTGCCAAACCACTATCTACAGATCAAAAAACCTTTTTTCTCTATAATAAATACCATACACTGTTTTTGTTTTATTTCAAATGTAGGAATGCATGCAGCAATTACTGATTCTTTTGTGCCAGAATTAATAAGTAACAAGAATTTTCTAGGTTTATGCCACAAAATATCCAGTGTATTTTAACATTTTAAAATGGGCTCTCCCTCCTTGATTTTATTACTTTTGTTCGGTATTGGTTTTTTGAGAAGCAATAAAATGCCAAAAATAAAAATATAGATTTTAGAGCCAGACTGACAAAGGGCAAACCCTGACCCTCAATCTCCATTAACTGTGTGACTTTGCGTAAATGATTTGACCTACATATGCCTCAGTTTCCTCACCTGCAAAATGGAGTGATACTGATATCTACTTCATTGTGTCACTAAAGGGATTAAATTGGTTAATTTATATAAAGCCCTTACAACTGTGTCTGGAAAATAGCATGATTTAAGCATTAATATCATGTTCGTTTTTAAAACCTAATTTATTCCTTTCTTCATTCCACAAATATGTATTGGGGATCTACTATATACTGGACATGCTTCTGGCAATGAGAATGTAGCAGTGAATGAAAAAGAAAGTATTCTTGGCCATAAGAAGCCTACATTCTACTGGGAAGACCCAGACATTAAACAGTTAAGTAAGTCAATATAAGTATGTCATATGGTAATAAATATTGTGGGGATCAATCAGAGCTTATAAAATAGGAAAGGCAGACAGGAAATGGGGGTATTATTTAATATAGGACAGGGAGTAGATAATCTGCAGGAAACCAAAAAGGGTGAAATATATCTTTAAGAGGAAGATTATTTTTCCGCAGCGTGTATATCAGGTTTCGCTCAGGAAAACAGAAGGCATTCTTTATATTCTAAGCATGAAGTGTTTCCATGCAGGATGTTAGAAACTTACGTAAGCTTTGGAAGGGCTGGGGAAGGAAGATAGGGAGTATGTTGCCAGAGATCTCAGCCAGCAATACTGAACATCACCTTACAAGTTTAAGTTCTTAAGAGTTTAAACCATTGTGAATTTCCAGAACCTCCAGAAGCTCTCTTGGTAGACTCTAATCCAGAACTATCTAGGGTAAGACTAAAAAAAAAAAAAAAAAAAAAAAAAAAAAAAAAGGGATGCTGAGGTGTCCACAGAACAGGTCAGTAAAGTTGTAGAGATAATAGCAAATATCCCTGCACACAGAAGGAACAGCAAATGCAAAAGAGAACATGGCTGATAATGTTCGGGGATGAGCAAGAAAATGTGGCTGGAGTAGAGGGAGAATCTGAGCATGGAAAGCAATGGGGCTTTAAAGGTAGTAGGGAATGAGCCAAGGAGTATAAATTTAACCTGATTTGAAAAGATTGCTCTAGCTGTTGGCTGTGATGACTGCAGGCAAGGGCAAATTCATTAAGGCCAATGAACTGATTCTTCCAGTAATTTTGTAGAAAGTTTATGATGGTTGGGGCAGGGGTGGTAACTATGAAGAAAAGTAGCCAGATTCAGGATTTGTTTTTAATGGCTTGGATGTAGTTTGGAGGAAGGAGTAGGAAGAAGGGTGGGAAGTGAATAGAGGATGACCCTGAGGTTTTGGACTAGAACAACTGGGAAAGTAAAGTGGTAACTTAATGAGAGGGAGGCAATATAAAATGTTAGGTTTTGGGGAAGGGGAGATTAGAAACTTGGTTTTATTTAAATTTGCAATGTTTATTAAACATCAAGTATAGTGTCAAGTAGAGAGTTAGATACTTTTCTCTGGGTATGGACTTCAAGGGAGAGATCTGGGATGCAGGTACAAATTTAGCATGTAGATGTGTTTTAAAGCCAAGAGATGAAGGAAATCATTTAGGGAGTAAGAGAAAATAGAGAAGAGGTTTAAGGATTCAGTCCCAGAGTAGTACAAGATTGATAAAAAAGGGGACAGTGCAGAATTAGTAAAGAAATCAGGGAAAAGAAGTGGCTAATAAAGTTAAATAGGAGGAAAACCATGGGAACGTGGAGTGTCCTAGAAGTCAACTGAAGGGAACATTAAAAAAGGAGGAGAAAGTAACCACCTGGGTCAAATGCTCTGTCAAAAGACAACTGACAACTGGCTATTAAATTAGGAAGGAAAAAGGGTGCCAGCCTGGCTCAGTCAGTAGAGCATGTGACTCTTACTCTCATGGTTGTGGGTTCTAGCCCCACCTTGGACACAGAAGTTACTTTAAAGACAAAACAAAAGGAAACAGCAAAACTACAAAGTAAAGAAAACAGTTTACCTTTAAAAAATAATCAAGCCCACTTGTTTGAGTGGGCTCAATAGAGAAAGGGAAGGCGTTAAGTGAAAACAGAAAGCATGGACAATTTCTTTGAGTATTTTTGCTATAAATGGAAATAGAAAAATAGAGCATAGCTAAAATTTATGGTTATGAGATTTTCTGTTAAGACGGGTGTAATGACAGCATGCTTGTATGCTGATGGGAATGATGATTTCTGAAAGAATTTCTTCAGTGAGTTTGAGTAAGATGAAGGAAATTGGATCTAACACACAGCTGCAGCATTGCCTTAGTTAAGAGTGTGACATTTAGACCTCAACAAAAGGAGAGAATTGTCAAGTATATCGGCACAGATCAATACATGGGCAGATGATAGTGGAAAGGGTTGTGGAGGTTGTCTTTTGATTGCTTCTATTCTGGTAAAATATGAAGCAGAGGCATCAGTTGAGAGGAAGAATGGGAGAGGCCTCAGGGTCTCAGGAAAGAGGTAAAGGTATGAAATGGCTGATCAGGGTAGTGAGAGAGTGAATGAGCTGGATAAATAGGATTTTCTAGGAGCTCTATGGGTCTGCTTGTGGTTAAGTGGCCAGGAAGTTAAAGGGAGTTGTGGGAGGCTTGCATGTTTCTCTCTAGCTACATTCAGGGTACAAGTAAGTGTCCAGAGCAGGCAAAGGATTAGATTTAAACAACTTGGGGGGCAAGCAAAATGAATGGCATATATAAAGAAGTGATTACAATGATGGATTATGGAATCGGAGTTGCGTAAAGAGGCTAATGATAAGGTCACTGGGTTAAAGACAGTGAAAAGTTGTAAGATCAATGGATTCTATCAAGGCCTAGGGGGCAGATATCTAACAATTGTTGGAGACAGGACTCTAAAGAATATGAGCTAGAAGTATAAGCAGAGTGGTGAGGGAGGGGTTATACACCAAAGTGAGATTAAGGATTGGGTAGAGTTATTATTAATGACAAGGTCTAAGCTGCACTGTATAAGATGGTAACTATAGCCATATGTGGTTATTTAAATCATTCAAAATTCAATAAAATTAGAATTAACTTCCCTAGTCACACTAATGGCATTTTAGTGCTTAATAGCCACATGTGGCTACTGGCTTCTTGTCTTACTGTGTTCAGGCTCCCAGAATAAGAGAATGCCATAGACTAGGAGGCTTATAAACAACAGAAATTTATTTCTCACAGTCCTGAAGGCTGTGAAGTCTGAGATCAAAGCACCAACAGGTTCTGGGCAAGCCAGGACTTGCTTCCTGGTTCAAAGATGACCATCTCTTCTCTGTATCCTCACACAGCAGAGGGCATAAGAGAGTTCTCTAAAGTCACATTTATAAGGACACTAATGTCATTCATGAAGGCTCCACCCTCATGATCTAATCACCTCCCAAAGACCCCACCTCCAAATACCATCACACTGGGGATTAGGTTTCAATATATGAATTTTGGGGGGACACAAACATTCAGTCTATAGCACTATTATACTGGACAGCATTAGTACAGAACATCTTCATCCCTGCAGAAAGTTCTATTAAACAGAACTCATCTAAGCTAGGGCCATAGGAAAGGATGTCTTATTTAGGATGGAGAGAAGAATATTGGAGAAGACAAGGACAAAGAAATTATATAAAAGAATTGAAAGGGTCAATTATTACAGAAACAATTTTTAAGAAATATATCAATTTTGAACATAAGTGAGAGCAATCTGAAGATTATCTAAGAGCTAACTTTCTCAAGGAATAAGGAGGCTTGATCAATGCCCCACAGACTGTAACAAAGAGAGGTATTAAACAGTACAGTTTGATAGAATGAGCTTTGACATTAGTGTTTTCTACAGGAGAGGGAAGTACAGTGAACTGAAAGGAATTAGGGATTATATCACATAAAATAAAGAGGAATGAAGAATGGTTTATCAAAAATTCCATTACCTGTGAAACCAACTCCCTGCACTACACTCCCTCCATTTAAGTACTCAGAACTCCATTTAAATACTTACACTTTCCTGATGAGACAGATACACATTTTTATTTCTATATTTATTACTTATTATTTAATTTTTTGCTGCACATGTGGTTGACATGTTGTATGATATAATAGGTTTTATTTTCAGAATAATTATGTATTTGGGGATTTATAATATTTAAATTCTGGAAATATCATTAACCCCAGATAAGCCAGCTCTCTGTTGTTACTAGCAAAATATCTGCTAGATCTCAAAATTGACTCTTTTTGCTTCCTAGTACAATACCAGTAACAAACTCATCTAATAAATGCATTTATGTTCAGGAAATTGTGTCAGGCAAGTTTGAAATAGATTACTGTTGTTTATACTCATTTTATTTTTCCGACTTCACACTACTTAGTATATTAACCTATATTTCAAACACCAGAGACAATCTAAAGCAAGCTCCAAAGCTCAGGGGCCACCATCTGGAGAGAGAAAATGTCACCAAAATTTTGTCAGGTCACAGTTTTGAGAGCTCTGTTATTTGTTTAAGTAGTAATTATTTCTGTGCTTTATCTTGGCAGCATACGAATAGTAATTAAATCTTCACTCTGAGAAGGTAAATGTCTTTCTCATTTCTTACTTAGGTCCCGTGGAGATAAATTACTTTACTCCTCATATGTTAAATAATTTTAATGCCTAAATTTTTAAGAAGAAAATCCAGATGAGAAGATGTTAACTAAAGAACATGATACCAAGATTCCTATCTTAATTATTTGTATGTTCTATTTAAATTATTTGTACATTGTTCCTGCTTTGTGTTTTGTTTTCTCATTTTTAAAGATGAACATAGATTTCCAGTGGATATAGATTCACAGCATTTATTATCCAAGATACGTTGCACAAAGGAGTGCTTTTGCTTACAGAAATTTATGAACTCTCAAAAAAAATTTATGAACTCTCTCAACTCACAAAAATAAAAGAAGAAGGGCTAAAAAAGCTGTCATCATTGCACATGACAAGCAGGGGCTTTCTAGTGCATCCCTATCATACACTGCACTGTTCCCTAAGGATCTGGATCTCTTTCCCCCTGACTTGTTCACTACTGTGAATTAGTGGAAAATTGATTCCTTTTATCATCTGAGGGCCAATCCAAACACAGCCAAAGCAGGTTACTGCAGAAAGCACAACAACAAATTGTCCTGAACTTTTGTTTTCCCTCTCCCAATATATATATTACTTGATAATCATCCTCCTAAAGATGATGAATAATATACATGATGGCCTCTTCTTTTATTAGCAAGTAATTTTGGTATAAGATTGTGTCCTGCTTTGTATTTCACAATCATCAAATGATACTATTTGGTATTAACCGCTTCCATTTCTTTTCATATTTTTTAAAAAAGATTTACTTGTTTATTTGAGAGAGAGAGAGAGAGAGCATGAGGCAGGGGAAGAGGGAGAAGGAGAGAAAGTCTCAAGTAAATTCCACATAACAAAGCACAGAGCCCAATGTGGGACCCAATCTCAGGATCAGAGATCAGGACCCGAGATGAAACCAAGAGTCAGTCACTTAACTGACCACACCACCCAGGTGCCCCTAACTTCTCCCTTTTCAGTGAAACATATAGTAAAAGCTCTCTACAGATCAAAACCAAAAACCCCTCAGCCCAATAATATTTTAACTATTTAAACATATAGAAAAATAAAAATGTCAAATGGCCATACCTACTCATTTTCACATTTTAAGTTAACAAATAGGGGGAAAAAAGGATGAACACTGTCTTAACGAGTTCTCTCCCAAACTAGAAACCTTTTAAATGAAAAATCTAGAGCAGTGATTTAAAATACATCCTCATTATATCTTATCTCCTTCACTCATTCTCTCATTCATTTGTACCTAAATCGTTAGAGGGACATGTAGTACCCAGGACATACATGAGTGGAACTGCTATGTTGGAAATGGGAGCAGACCCTTCCAGCTTGCTCACAATCCAACCAGATGGTCCACTGATGCTCTATATAGCTTGGTTTAAAAAAATACTCTTTAAGAATATGGCCAAGTTGCCCTAGGACGAGACTTTATTTATTACATTTTTAATCTTACTATGCTTTGGGAGAGGGTGATGGGAAGGATGGCAGTTGGCTGCATTCACTGGAAGAAACCATGGGATAAATGAATGTTGACTTTAACTATTGAGAATAACAAAATCTGTAGTTTTATTGCTTTATAGTTATGATTATGTCCATGCAATAAACATGTTTGAACTCTCAAAAAAATTACCCCGAGAAATTTGCTGTTTGAGTTATGAAGATTCAACCTGCTATAGTTGTCATGTCATTTGTCATGTAGAAAATATCTGTCATAAAGAATACAAGTATAAAGAAAAAAGCATTGTATAAGTGAGTTTTTTTAAAGATTGTATTTATTTGAGAGAGAGAGAGAGCATGGGCAGAGGGGAGGGACAGACTCCCCACTGAGCAGGGAGCCCAAGGTGGGGCTCTTTACCAGTCGTGAGATCATGACCTGAGCCCAAGGCAGATGCTTAACTGACTGAGTCACCCAGGCAACAGTAATTAAAACAACAACAACAAAAACTAATTAATTGTTTATATATTTATTTGTTTTGTTCATTTTTTTTAAAGATTTTATTTATTTATTTGACAGAGAGAGATCACAAGTAGGCAGAGAGGCAGGCAGAGAGAGAGAGGGAGAAGCAGGCTCCCTGCCGAGCAGAGAGCCCGATGCGGGGCTAGAACCCAGGACCCTGAGATCATGACCTGAGCCGAAGGCAGAGGCTTAACCCACTGAGCCACCCAGGCACCCCTGTTTTGTTCATTTTAAGGAAAGAAAATGATGGTAGAAGAAAAACAATTTAAGAGAACATTATGTCAGAAATGGTAAAGGGTCTTGAGATTTTACCCTACTTGCAAGAGAATTAGTTGGCCACCAGAGTTTCATGGATGTTGGCATAAGACATGAGATTCCAGGGTCAGAGGCAGATGGTTTTCTTCCTTACAGCAACAGCTATAGCAATGGGATTAAAATTTGTGCCAGTTCCTTGAAACCAAATTTCCCAAGTTAATGCAAAGAGGGCCTGGTGATAACCTGCATGCTCAATGGATTGCATTACAGGACAAGAAATCTGAGTTTGAGAACCTAGGTTTTTTAAAAAGATGGTGACCTTGCCTGAACTTTGTCCTAAAGGAGACATTATCTTCATTATACGGGATGGTAAACAACCTGCCTTTGCTCTCAATGGAGACACTATTTCTTCTTCCAAGGCTTTCTGATATACAAACATCTTTAAAAAGATAGTTTGGAACAAAATCAGGCAGTGCCTCTGTTTATAAGATATGCTGAAATACAAGACACCCATGGAGAACTGTCTTCTAACACATTAAAAATACAAATGGGAAGGGGAGCTGGGTAAATAATTACTAAAAATTTACATAATATTGTCTCCATCTTTTGAATAGGTAATTACTATTTCTAAAATTTATATGAGAAAACATTAAGGAACTGTAACTGAGCCTTTGACACATAGTTGAAGCTTAAGTATCTTTTGAATAAATGTATGAATTAATAGTAATGATTTTCTTTTAAGTCAAGATGAAGGTACATTTAGTAGCATCCCTAAAACATTCACTGAAGCCTCATTAGGGCATGTAAGAGTGAACCAGAAAGCTACCATATGTCAGGCAGCCAGGAACCAACATCGTCAAAGTGCTCACAGGCAACATGAATAATTCAGCCAGAAAAGGAATCGATTACCTACTCAAAATTTGATCTCTGGTCAGACAGCATAGGAACACTCATGATGTTCCTCAATAACTTGTATTAATGCTAACTTTTAACACTTCAATTAAATTGTTTCATCCATTTCCCATTTTTCTTGCATAATCCCAGAAAATAAAGCAGCATGAGATGGTCATCCAGAATTAGAAGGCCACTGAATCTCAGGTACAAAATAACATTATTTCCTCTAGGGGACAGTGGGCTAACATCTGTCATTCTTTAGGTCTTGGCTAACTGTACGAAGAAACCTTCTTTCAAGGCTGGATTGGTTTGGCAACTTCCCTGTATGTAGTATCCTGATTGTAGCATTTGGCACTTTATATTGTAGCTGTCTATATATTTTGTCTAAATCTCCACATAAGTATTTAAACAAATTTAAAGCAAGAATTGAACCACAATCTTGGCCTCACACTAAACATGCTCAGTGCAAAGTTATATAGATTTATAGAATCAAAGATTAATTAATGAAGAGATAAGTTTCATTGTCAACCTCTGTAAGAATGGAGATAGGTCCACTTTGAAGTCATTTTCAAACCATCTTGCTGAAAGATAAGAAGTGCACTCATTCACACATGTGCACATGTATATTTTACCTACAAACAAGCATGTGGAACTATGCATTTGTAATGACCAGAAATTTTTTTTTTTAAGATTTTATTTATTTATTTGACAGAGAGATCATAAGCAGGCAGAGAGGCAGGCAGAGAGAGAGGAGGAAGCAGGCTCTCTGCTGAGCAGAGAGCCCGATGCGGGGCTCGATCCCAGGACTCCGAGACCATGACCTGAGCCGAAGGCAGCAGCTTAACCCACTGAGCCACCCAGGCGCCCCATGACCAGAAATTTTGCAGCACAAGAGTCCAGAGTAGTTGAAGTGATTAAGATGTCTACGTATGCAATTATGGTAACAATTGCTTGGAATCATGTAGCTTCATTATTACCCTTACCACTTTATCTCTTTCAAAATGCCAATTAAACCTTCCTCTAAATAGGAATAAATCATTTCAGGACAAGCTGCTTTCCTGAGATAGCTACACTTCCTGGGTGCTTGATGAACTGGCTCAAAAGGCAATGCCTGGCAGATGGTAAGTCCCCTGTTCGCTATGGAAAGGCGACCATCTCAACATAAACATAACAACTGTAATCTGAAACAAAAGTGAAGCTAAATATATTTCTCTGCAGGGAATTGTTCATGTAGTTAGCCACTGTCCTTCAAAAGTCCGAGATGCACAGTGCAGGTGGGAGGCAGGAAGGGCAGATAACGTATCTGAGGGTTTCCATCACTAAGCCTTCTATCCCCCACACAGGAAATTCTCCTGTTTGATGCTGTGAAAAAAAAGTTCTTGTACCCTGAAGAAGGTTGCATATGAAGAGTTAGGGTAGTCAATTTTTTGCTTTTGATCTTCTGAGTTAGCTGATTTATAAGCAGATGCTTTAACTGCATGCATTGCCAGTGGGTATGCCCGCGGAATACCTGAATTACCACTGAGATGCCCCTTGCTTCCCTTAGAACTGACCCTTGACTTTCTCATTTGCCCTCACTGCTCAGTCATGCAACAGGCATAACCCCCACTACCTGAGAATAAGCACATATGAAATTGGGCAATAAAAGTGCCCAGCAAAAGTGGTTCAACAACTTTGCTGCAAGTAGCCACTATTGGACACTGAAATTGCTATTTTGTGAAATAAAAATGATTTTCTAAAACCAAAAATATATTTCTATATATTTCTAAAAAATTTCTAAAACCATAAAATATAGTGTGCCAACACTTCCCTCTGATTGAGCTTTTCTATTTTTCTTTGTGTCCTCTTGCTTTCTGTTAAATTTATGTTAAATATATATTGTGTTGAAAAAGAATCAAGAATAATTTCCTGTTCTATTCAAGTTACTGTTTATTAGCATGCAGGTAATTATAACAACAGTAATAGTGATGATAAAACCAAGAAAACAGAAACTACAGGATTCAGTTGGGATCTGATTGTTTTGTTTGTTCTATAGCACAGTCTGGCAGTAGGGAAGCCTGAACTCTTCTTCCAGCACAGTAGTAATCAGACAATCAATTTGGATTAATCATTTTTCCCCCTGTGCTTCAGTTTTCTGGTCTGTAAATGATAATACAAAGCATCCCATACTAACTGCCTTTAGGGATTTCTGAGAATCTAAGAATGTCAGTTACCTTCTTGGAATTCCTTCATCAAACAATATTTTTCTTGGTTTTCCTCAAACTGTTCTTCTATGGCACTCCTTTCAAAATTCTCGTATTCACCTGGATGTGTAAAATAGTCTTAATGTTTATCTTCCTACCTTCTCCTCTGCTGCCATCTGTTTGAGCCACAGTCGGCATATCAGTCTTCCTGACTCCTATCCTGGCACTACTCTGATCAAAAATAATTTTTTCAAGTGCCTGAAAAAGATAATTGAACAGAATGAGAGATTACTATCTTAGATGTACAATGATGACTCTTCTCCCCTTTAGCCCTTTGTACCACACAATTGGGAAGTAGGAGCCATCCATGCTCCTCATAGCTGTTTCAATATAATTATCCTACCCTCCTGCCTAATACTCCTCAGTTTTCAAATGCATGTCCCCAAATCACACTATTCACATTAATTCAATTGCAGCCAGTTCACCCTTGGTCCACCCCCCCACTTCATTTCTTGAATATTTGAGCTTTTATCTCATTGCTCACTCTCTCTACTATTCTTAAATAAATCTTGCCAATTTAAATATCCACATACATAACCATTCAAACACAATGGCCTTTAAGTCCTTTAATCTCATCCCTTAACCCCATCATGACGAATCTCTGCTAAATACTATATGGTACATACTATATGTACTTTGTCATTTCCAGAACCTACATTATATCCTTAATCTCAAGGTCAGACATCTTACTCTTTGTCTAGTACTTCATATCTTTCTATCTTGAAATCTCTGACTCCACTAATTCTTTAATCTCATTGGGATATATAATTTACTGAACCTACCCTCTTTTTCTGTCCCTTACCTAACTTAAGCTCTTACCTCTATCCTTACGAAACTTCAATTCTAAAGTCCATTGTTATGCTCACTTGCACCCACTCATTCTTAACATTTTTTGTATTCTCATGACTTTCCATACCTGGAAAAATTCCAACATTGGTAAATTCTATCTTGATGCCTACTTAGTACCTGACTATCTGAAGATACCAGTAAAAACAAAAACAAAAGCAACTGTGCTAATTGGTCTCTACTTCAATTAAGACTACTTACTTCAAGTGGACCCCGCAATTACACTGCATCTGTAACAGGTCCTCCTTCCTCACACTTCTAGCACATCCTCCCCATCCTTGTGCTCAGATTATGACTTGGCTTTCTATGGCTCTAAGAAAATACAGAAACTTCCTGACATTCCCACCACCCCATCTATCCAACAAATTGCAGCTGTGCCCATATATCTATCTTCCTGCTTTTCCTATGGATAAATTTTCCCTGATCCTATGTAAGCCCATGCCCTCTGGTGCTCTGCTTGAGCACCACTCATCTGCTCATTTTTCTTAAGATTTTATCTATTTTATCTATTTGAGAGAGAGAGAGAGAGAGAGAGACAGTGTGCTGTGTGCACACGCATGTGAGCAAGTGGAGGAGCAAAAGGGGAGGGAGAGTTTCTGAAGCAGACTCCACAGTCAGCACAGAGCCTGATTCAGGGAGCAGTCCCATGACCAGATCATGAGCTGAGCCAAAAACAAGTGTCTGACACTTAACTGACTGAGTTACCCAGCTGTTCCTACCGAACTCCTCTTATTCAAACATCATTCCAACAATTTTCTACTTCTTGCTACATCATCACTGTTTTTCTATCTACTATCTTTTCTATCTTCTATCACTCTTTCCATTAATGTACAAATGGATTTTAATTTCTTCATATTAAATAAAAAACTACTTTATCCTATAGCAGCTGCTCCATTCTTTTGATTCCTACACATCAAAAAGTTGTCCATATTTCCTTATATTACATCCTCTTCCCTGATTTCATTACCCAATTGCAACTAGACTTTTACTTCTACCATTTGGTTACTTCTCCTATCAAGGTCATAATACCTCCACATAGTTAAGTTTAATGGTTGGTTGTCAGTTTTTACTTTCTAAGCAGCACTTTATATGATTGATTACTCTGTTTTTGAAACACTTTTTATTTGGCTTCAAAAATGTAGTACTCTCCTCATTTTCCTCCTACATCTTTGTCCCCTATGTCCATCCTCTTTGCCAATTCTAATTCATTTCCTTTTCTAAACATATGAATACCCCAAAGCTGTGTTCTCAGATCTCTGTTCTTTATCTATGCTCAGTTTGGGGCTGATATCAACAATCTCATTGCTTCAAACACTATTGAAACATGGATGACTCCTAAATGTCCATATCCTGACTCTCTCTCCTGACCTTCAGATTCATACGTGCCCCCTGAATTCTTGATATCTCCATTGGGATATCTAGTATATAGCACAAACAATATATTTGGAAATAAGACTTCCCATCTCACCCGCCACACATACACACACACACGTGCACACACACACACACACACACACACACACACACACCTGCTTCTCCAAGTTTTCCCTTACTTACTAAATAGCAACATGGTGCATTTTGCTATTCAAGGTATGCTATTTGTCAAAGACACCAGGCATGCTGCAAGTAAGGGCTTTTGCGATAATCTTCCTCAGCCTTGAAGTTGGTTTCTCCAGTATCAACATAGCTTGTTCTTTTCATGTTCTTTGTCTTTTCTCAAATGTCACCTTCTCAGTGAAACCTCCATTGATCCCCTTCCCCAGAAATCCTTATCTTTCTGTTCTGACTTGTTTTTATACAATAGATAAGTCTTTGATACTAATTTTTATTATCTTTCTACCCCACTAGAATATGAACTCCATGGAGTTTTGTTCTTTGCAAAACCTCATACTCAGAATAATGACTACTGGTACATAGCAGACTCTGAAAATACATTTGTTGAATGAATGAATCCTGACTGCTACCTAATTAAGTTTAAGAATTTATTAATTTATTGTTTTAACTTTTTATTTTTTATTATTTTATGTTAGTCACCATACACTACATTATTAGTTTTTGATGTACTTTATATCATCTTTCTATGATATGCATGCAGTGCTCCATGTAATACATGCCCTCCTTAATAACCATCCAAAAAAAAAAAAAAAGGATTTATTTAGGGAGAACTGGCAAGCAAACATATTATATTTCTATGTACAGGATTTATTTATAAAAAAAACTTCTTTTTCAATGTTTCCATATGGAAACCTTTCTGAATGAACAATTGCTCTTGCTTCTGTAACCTCTATCCCCGGATACACAATGCCCACATACAGGCTCAGGCTTAAAAAACAACACTTAAGGAGCTGCCCTGTGCTTTGCTCCTAGAAATATGTTTAATAAGGTAAACAACAAAGAGAAGGTGAAAGATCTCTTTAATCTCATTAATTACTATTGATCTAAATGTATTCATAAACATATTTTTTGATATATTGATTGCCATTTATTGCTATAGAAAGGTAATCAAAGACTGCTATGTTATAGAAAATCAACATTGCAGCTGATAGAACGGGTGAAAAGTCTCAGTTAAGATATTCTCTCTTTAGTTCAGTTTGGCTTAACATATGTTAGAATGCTTACTTGTGCTCAGTATTGTGGTAGGCACTAAGGGAATACAGAATTGCTGGTTCTCAGAGAACTTTCAATGGAAAGGTTAGGCATATCATAAACATGTGTATCAAGGGATCAACAATGAATTAAATATCAATGCACTGATTTAATCACTAACACTTATTTTTAAAATGGTTCCAAGATGATAAAAACAAAACTGAGCAATGCAGATATTTATGGCAGGTTGGGGTTTGCCTACAATAAAATAAACTAGACAGCATTTTGCTAACTATTAGTTCACCGCACAATTTTATGCCAAATTGGTAAGAATCTCCCTATTCATACTTGTTGGTAGTAAGTGATGCATACTGTGGCATCAACATAGAGTAATAAATAGATGGCCTGCATTCAAATTGGCTTTGGCAATGATAAACTAGCTGGGTAAATTTTTTAAGTACATTTGCCACATAAAATCTTACTTTTCATAATCAACTGATCTTTGATAAAAGAGCAAAGACAATACAATGGAGCAAAGGTAGTCTTTTCAACAAATGGCACTGGAACAACTGAACATCCACATGCAAAAAAAATGAATCTAGACACAAACCTTAAACCCTTTACAAAAATTAACTCAAAATTGATCACAGGCTTACGTGTAAAATGCAAAACTATAAAACTCCTAGACGATAACATAAGAGAAAGCCCATGAAAGACGTTGGATATGGCAATGACATTTTAAATACAACACCAAAGACACTATCTACAAAAGAAAGAATTAATAAGCTGAAGTTCGTTAAAATTAAAAACTTCTGTTCTCTGAAAGACAATGTCAAGAGAATGACAAGACAAGACAGAGACTGGGAGGAAATATTTACAAAAGATATATGTGATGAAGGACTATTACCCCAAATATACAAAGAACTCATAGGGCGCCTGGGTGGCTCAGTGGGTTAAGCCGCTGCCTTCGGCTCAGGTCATGATCTCAGGGTCCTGGAATCGAGTCCCTCATTGGGTTCTCTGCTCGGCAGAGATCCTGCTTCCCTCTCTCTCTCTCTGCCTGCCTCTCCATCTACTTGTGATCTCTCTCTGTCAAATAAATAAATAAAATCTTTATAAAAAAAAAACAAAAAAAAAAACAAAAAAAAAACAAAGAACTCATAAAACTCAAGAATATGAAAACGAACAACCTCATTAAAACATGGGTCAAAGACCTTAACAGACATTTCACCGAAGAAGATACACATATGGTAAAAAAGCATACAGAAAAAACTGATCCAAATCATATGTCATCAAGGAAATGCAAATTAAAACAACAAGATACTGCTATATACTTAGTAGAATGCCCAAATCTGAAACACTGACAACACCAAATGCTGGCAAGGATACAGAGCAGTAAGAACTCTCATTCATTATTTCTCAAAATGCAAAATGGTACAGCCACTTTGGACGACCAATTGGTGATTTCTTACAATATTAAGCATACTCTTACCGTATAAAACAACTATCACGCTTTGTATTTGCCCAAAGGAACTTAAAATTATGTACACACAGGAATCTGCACACAGATATTTTAGATGCTTTTACTCATAATTACCAAAACTTGAAAGCAACAAGATGTCCTTCAGTAGGTGAATGGATAAACTTTGGTGTATTCAGACAATGGGCTATTATTCAGTGTCAAACAGGAAGGAACTATCAAGTCATGAGATGACAGGGAAGAAACATAAGGACATATTATTGAGTGCAAGAGGCCAGTTTGGAAAGTCTACATATCTTATGATTACAAGTGTATGACCTTCTGGTAGAGGTAAAACTATGGAGACAGTAACAAGATTAACAGTTGCCAGGGACTGGAGATTGGAGGGAGAAATAAACAGAAGGAGCACAGAGGGTTTTTTAGGGTAGTGAAAATACTCTACATAATACTGTAATGATGGATATGTCATTACTCACCTCCATAGAATGTACAAAACTAAGAGCAAACCCTAATGTAAACTACGGAATCTAGGTGATGATGTGTTGATAAAGGTTCATCAATGGTAACTAAGATGATCTCTCTGATGGGGAATTCTGGTAATGGGGGAGGCTATGCATGTGCTGGGCAGAGGGTATATGGAAAGTCTCTGTACCTTTCCCTCAACTTTGCTGTGAACCTTAAACCACTCTTAAAAAATAAAGTCTTAGCAAAAAAACAAAAACAAAAACAAAAACAAAACCTTTTCTCTTCTGTAAACCGATGATTATACTATCTTACAAGGTTGTGGTAAAGATTTAACATAAGGTAAATACATTGCCTACAATACAGAGGATTTCAGTGATTTTTTTTTTAAGATTTTATTTATTTATTTGACAGAGAGAGATCACAAGTAGGCAGAGAGGCAGGCAGAGAGAGTGGGAAGCAGGCTCCCCGCTGAGCAGAAAGCCCGACGCGGGGCTTGATCTCAGGACCCTGGGATCATGACCTGAGCTGAAGGCAGAGGCTTAACCCACTGAGCCACCCAGGCACCCCTCAGTGATTGTTATTATTAGTAGAAGTAGAGCTAGAGTATGTCCTATTCTTGGTGTAGTACAGCTCACTAAACTGATGGCAAACTTTCCATTCAGCCTATTTTATGAATGTCGGTGTCTTTATTAATATTTGGTCACCTGTTTTGTACTGAGTCCTTTTTGTTTGCCTCTGGCTCTCATTAGATTTACTGCCCCCAGGGGTAGGACCAGCCTTCTCTCTTTTTTGCAGCTCCACAGAGCACCCAAGGCAGCATACTTACTCCACACAGAGAGTTTTAATAAGTTTTCAACCCTGGAGATATTTTTTCAGAGTTAAAATTGTTATAGAAAGGCACAGACTGACAAATGGTTGCAAAGGCATGGGCAGTAAAGATTTACAGCGGGAATGGTATTTCTCTTCCCTGTAGAGCAACTGCTATATTCTACTTCAGATATTCAGAGGTTTTGCAAAATTTATGGGACTAACCAAAGCATCTATAATCTCTCCCTTTATCCCATGTACTGAAGGGCTCATTTCAGGAACTCCAGAATAAACAACAGTGTGAGTACAGCTCTGCGTCAAGTGCTTGACTGCTGTTGTCTGTATGTCTAAAAGCTCTAGTTCTTTAAAATTAATATAAAATAAATTTCATTTTTCCATGTGGAAAATGGAATTATACCATATCACTTAAGTGAGAAATTCTGCTGTAAAACTGCTGGATGAGCAGAAAAATATTGCCAGTAGGGAACAAACTCTGCACATTAGTATTTTTCATATCCCCAAATACCTCCTCAAAGAAGGGTTAGGAAAAGTCTGTGGGAATGGATGAGAACACATGTCAAAAGCACTGTTAGGTCTACTCGACAATGCTCTAAAACAAGATCTTACTGACAAAAACATCAAAGCAGACCAACATGGCTAATACCATGCATACCTTTAGACCCCACAGGAATCTCTCAATTAGCTCTAGCAGCTGTAATATGTGAGCATTACCATCAGAGAGGGAGAATTTTAAAAAATCTACTTAAATATTAAGAAGGCAATACACATCCTTTCAAGTGATTTGATACCATAATTAGAGGCAGTTGATCACATGGATCAAGCGAATGTTATCGCTGGCTCACAGAGTACCTTAAGTGGTGCTGGAACGGTGAATATATCAAACTGCAGACATGAAGTATTTTGTACTTACTGATTGTTGGCCCTTCTCTTAATGAGAAAATCGTAGAGACACAATTTTCATCATAATGTAATTTGCATACATTTGTTGAAACCACCTATTGCATCTTTAATGCCTTTTTCATGCCTAAACAAAGAACCTCAGGTAGGAAATTCTCTGTGTATATTGTTCTAGAAAAGCCCAAACTGTCAGATTCTAGATTTCTGGACTGGGAGAGTAACTGTAGTTTTCATTTTTCTATCAAAAGGAAATAATCACAATTGACTCTCTTTGTTTCTAGAATGGGTCCAATTACCAATCACAATAAGCATATTATTAACCTCTGCAAATAGATGCTCTTTCCAGCCTTTGCACATCATTTGTGCTGATTCCCTGCTATACGTAACAGCTACATTCTCCAAACTACTGTCAATTCCACCATCACTGCACTTCAGGGCTCCAGCAAGGGCTATAGCATGTTGTGGGCTATTGTTCCTCTTCTCCAATACTTGTCCCCTTGCCATCTTCTCAGAGGTATGTCATCTTTTTAAACCCATTACTTTCAAAATTATACTTCCCAAAGCACCTCTCTCCCTCTCATATCCTACAGACCCTGCAGATCAATAACCTCCATTTCTAAAATGATTCCTAATAACTAGTAGGTCTTCAAAATGGAAGAACCAGAAGACTCTGATTATTGGCATCCTAATTTCTGGAACTGCCAACTGTTAGTTAATTGCAGGTTAACTTGAAGTTGTTCTGCATGTCTTTTGGGGGAGTTCTACAATTCAAAGCAGTTTTACAAGATTTCAAGGTTAAGTTCTAAATAGGTAATATCTATAGAAATTTGACTTCAACTTATTTTGTTCAAATAATTTTAGGAGAGAAAATATTATTAGTCAAATGGAAAACAGTTAAGGTATTATAAGCATGCCATATATTAAATAATAATATCTCAGATTATATTTGTACTTTTTGAATAGAAGAGATTTAAGTGCAATCATTTCAATCACTACACATATTTTATTTAAATCATTACAAAGTAAGAAGATATATCTAAAGTAATAAAAATTCTGTTATTAGAATATTATTAGAATAAAAACTCTGTTATTCTACTATTTGAATATTCTCTATAAACTTTGTGTTCATTACTACTTGGAGATTTTAGGTTTAAAAATTCCAATCCATTAATTTAAAATAATGATAAAATTTTCAACTACAACAGCAAACTAAATAATTGTATGCTTATCTCCTTTTATTTATATAAGTTAGATATGTCTGAAATTATCACCAACTAAATCATCTTTAATTCATATATTAAACAAGTATCTTGAGATACGCCGCATCAGAGTTTTCAAAGCTAAACTAGAACTTTGAGAAGCAGGGCCAGAAATAAGTAAACCTCAATGTCCTAAGCTGAAAAGGTCTCAGAACTCATCTACTCACCAAGGCTCCCTTTGCTGTCTTCGATGCTGCTGACACTGAAACCAGAATGACTTGTACTGTCTGCAAAGAATTGACAACAGCTTAGTTCGTGAAAATCTCTGCTGTTGTGAACCAAACAGTCCTACCCTCCATTCCAGGTGGAGCAACAGTTAATACATATCCTAGATATTTTTAAATTAAAAAAAAATGTGTGTGTGTGTGTGCACTTTTTAACTAATTTTGAATCTCCCAGTGCTGGTTCTTTTGCCATGTAACAAACACATGGTTATGCAGTGGATAAGCACATGATTCCTAAACTGCATTTTGCATTGCTTAAGGAAAGCAAATAATTAAAACCTGCTCTGCTACAAAAGCAAAAATACTTTACTATTATGCCTCACAATAGTTTTTTTCTAGATTTTAAGAGGTATTATTTAATAAAAAATTTTATGTTTCACGTTTTAGAGCAAATATTTAAAATATGTTGGGATATGATCTCTAAGAGCCTTAGGATGATACTTAACAGAATTACAATCATCCATTAAAGGGGGTAGGTATCTCTAATACTACAGATGAAGAAACTGGGACAAAAAGATCCACCATATACTTTAATTTTGAGCCAAGAAAGTGAAGAAAATTAAAAAATAATTCTAAATGACAAGCCTATTATAATTTTTAATCTCATTCAACAAATATCTATTAAATGCCCAATAGGACACTCACTAACATAGCTAATGATTTATTTGAACAAACTACTAAATCTAAAACAAAAAATATGCTCTTTTAGTGACTCTTCTCTAAACCTTTTCTCTAAAGCTTAATGACTTAAACTTCTGAAGTAGAACAGGGCTATCCCAACATTGAGCTAACTTGAATCTCAAGTTTATTTTGCATATATTTTTAAGGATATAAATTGGAATTATATCACAGGAAAAAAAGGAAAGAAACTATTTTAAGAAAAAAATGTCTTATGAAAGTAGGGGATAGAGAGAGTTCTGCTATGTAAATGATGTCCAATCCAAATCCCTGAAGACATTATCACAGATTTTGGCAACCTGATTTCTTTCTGAGCATCTTCTAATGCTAATTATGATGTATATGAAGGCTAAGATGATGATCAGACTCAAGATAATCCTTTAGGTCTGAATATCCCCATTTACCAATGTCTCCTCCTCAATCTCATTTCTGGAAATGCAACCTTAAAATAGCATGACTGAATGAATATCCTATAGATAGAATATCCTATTCTAGTCATATAGTCAGTTTAACTAGTTACCACCAGAAAACTCTATTACTGGATCTTCCAACTTATATGGAAAGTTCAAAAATGTTTTTCACTCTTTCCCTGTTAACATATATAGCTTAATAATTCATATGTCTTTCAGACAGACAAAAATGCATGTTAAGACACTAAATCTCTATGTAAAGCTTAAAATTTAAACAATAGATATACGAAGCAATGCCACTATATTTTATTTCTGAATCACTAGAACTATGGATAGCTTGTTTAGTACAAAAGTGTTAATGGTTAAATAGTTACAGCTTCATTCCATCTCCCCCGGGAGGAATTTCTTGTTGACCACTGGCTGTTACTTATCTCTTCCTATCAACTTCTATTCACAGAGAATAGAGCATCTCCCCTGGGTCTTAATGTGCAACTGGGGAGAAAAACAGGGTATTAAGGGAGAATCTGAGAAGGATCCAGGCTCATTAGGATTTACCTTGGAGAGTCAGAACATTGCCCAAGTTGAAGGGAAACAAAAGACTACAATGAAAATGAAGGGATCTAAAAGATAGAATAAAAGCCTTGTTATATGTCTGGCTAGAATCCAAATAATATGTTCCTTCCTTTATAAGCAATATAGCAGGTTTGTATCTTGTTTGTACCTGAGACTATGGACAGGAAGTTTAACTTTGAATTGATGACTCACTTGATCCTGTCAATGTCCTAGTCAGGAAAATCAGTATTTGACAAAAACTATTTAAGGAACACATTACCTCTTGTTCTTTAGAGATCAAGTGTCTAAAGCTTGACTCTGATATCAGATACAATGCACACACACCAAATTACCAACATACTTTCTGTCAGCATTAATGTAATCATTTGATTTTGTTTTTCTTTGAAAATTAATAAACAAAATATTTTTATGAAGAATATTCTCTGCATCTTTTACAAATTCATTCTTAAGATATTATCATGCCAGGTGGTGGGTATTAAGTATGTATTGCATGGAGCACTGGGTGTGGTGCATAAACAATGAATTCTGTTACGCTGAAAAGAAATAAAAAAAAAAAAAAAAGATATTATCATGGAGTGCCTGAATGGCTCAGTTGGTTAAGCATCTGCTTTAACCTCAAGTCATGATCCTAGGGTCCTGGGATAGAAATTCAGGTTGGGCTCCCTGCTCAGCATGGAGTCTGCTTCTCCTGCTACCTCTGCCCCTCACCCCTGCTCATGCTTTCTCTCTCTCACCTGCTTTCTCTCTCTCTCAGATTCATAAATAAATAGTCACTCTTAAAAAATTATTACTTATGGTCTTTGACTCTTGTTTTTGGATCCAAGTGATAAATTTCTTTATGAAGTTTAATGCCAGAAATAGTACTATTCCAATAACTGATACACTGTATGTTATCAGATAATTTAAGAATTGCATAGCAGTCCTTTTCCATATTTGCCTTGGAAGCACAGAGCTAAATTGTATGCTTAATCATATACACCATATATTTTACATATTTACATTTCCTATTCTGTATGATTTTTAAATTCTGTATTTGTACTGTAAGATCTTTACTTTATACCTTTCTCAAAATAAAGTGCAAATGAATGTAATTTTTTTATGTGTCAGTAAAAGCTTGTTTTTTGTGTGTGTTTGCATCATTTTATTTAGTTTCTTTTTAAGAAAAAATAAGGAGTATATAGGAGACAAATTGGTTGTGAGAGTAGTAATGGGTTACAGTATAAAATTTAGTAATGTTTTGAAAGAAAACATACAGGTTAGGAGATGTTGCCTACCTTATTTGTCTGTCAATGTTCCCATCTAAACAAAGTACCTAGATCATAAAAGAATAAAACATTTCATTCTAAATCAGTCAAATATATATTTGTATAGAGTTTTGAGATCAGAACATTCTACAATAACCATAACTTCTAGATTGCATTTTCAATCAAATAAGATAATAATGGTATATGAGAGTTAAAATGTTTAGATGAATTGACAGGCTAGAATGAACTGGAACTGTAATTTTGTATTTGATCTGGTCAGTCTGCCCTATCCTTTTTGATTCATTTCTCCTATTTAGACACTAAATCAAACTAAACCATGTCAGTTACTATGAAAGTCTGACTCCTAGGCAATTTCTCCAAGGCTTATTAATTCAGGATAATGCATGTGGAAACTCAAGCAAGAGTTCCTAGCACCTGGCTCACCTATTATATTCCAACACCAACAGAAGTAATAAAACAAGGAACTGGAGATGAGTGTTGCGATATATTTGGTGCATCCATTTAAAGCTTAACTGGCCACATATAACACACTTCATTCTCAAGACATTTATCCAAATGTTCCAACAAGCTGATCCCTATATATGGTAAGCATACAAGAGAACATGCAGTCCTGATGGTTCATCGCACAGGATTAATATAGCAATACAGCTTGGTAATCAAGATTAAGATCAAAACTCAGCCTGCATGCTACCCACACAAAGGATTTTAATCAGCAGCTAATATCAAAACATGTTATCATCTTCTGCATATATCTAAATGTTATCATCTTCTGCATATATCTAAATTTTACCTTGCCATAGATAAAAGGTGCCAGTCTGCAGTATTAGTGATGTATCTTAACATTCAAAATGTTTGTTGCATGCATTATTTGAAGATACTCTTTGACACCATCAGAGAAAGAGAGAGAGATAAAAGAAAAGATAGAAGATAGAAAATATATTTAGATAGAAAATATATTACTAAATATAAATTTACTAAAAATATATTTACTAAAATATATTTCTATCTAAAAGATAGAAAATATATTTACTAATCCATATTTTTAGGCCTAGAAACTTGTAAGTTGGGAGTGACCTGTGTCAACATAGATCATTCTTGACTTCAGTCCCCTTATGAAAAGACCAGCTAGCAACTACTGGTACACAAGGCACGATTGTGAAATCCCCAAACCCTAAATGATACTGAAGCATACTTTTGCACCACAGGGACTGAGAAGGACTACATTAGAAAGGTAAGAGAAGTAGCTACATTGAACTGCATAACCTCTTCCCCAGGCTGGCACACTGCTACACCAAGAGGAACCACCTAGCCAGATGGTATCTTCAATAAGGAAAAAAGAGCCCAAGGTGGACATCCAACTTCCCCAGCATTGCAGATGTTCCCAGGAAGTACACCTGGGTCTTGCCTCATAGGGAACACTGAGGAAATCTGGGGGGCTTGACCACTGAGAGGATCAGATAGAAACAGAGAAGAGGATACAAGGGTGAGAGCAACCAATGATCAGATTTTGATAAGCTGCTTACTTCCTGAAAAGCTGCACCTAAGCAGAGATCACCACCAGTGGTTCTGCCCATCTGCTTAGTGGATCCAATGGCTCCATCTGGCCAAGGAGCTCTTGGGCAGTTCTGAGTCTTTATTTTATACCTTTCATCTCACAGGATTAAGGGACTATACTGGCCATGGAGCCTGCTCTATGGTCCCACCTGGGCAAGGAAGCAACTTCACAGCCCTGTATGCATCGAAGTCCCTACACCTAAGCCTGCAGTCCTGCCTGATGAGGAAGCTTGTACGGAAAAACGTGGGCAGCTACGTAGCCCATACCCCAGCCATGCTTGCAGCAGCACTTAAGCAGAAATCACAGCAAGCAGCTCTGCCCATCTGGAGAGCTGAGCCAGTGCCCCTGACTAAAGCTTGGTAGGCAGTTCTGCCTTATTTAGGTCTCCAATCCATAGGCTTACTGGCTGGCTATGGAGCCTGCTCTAACACTCTACCGGCTATGGAAGCAAACTCACAGCCCTGTCCAATTACTGCCAGTCCCACGTGACCAGAGAATCCAGGCAGCCTCAGAGTCCACCCTGCAGGTGTGCTATGGGCAAAGAATTGAGCAAGGAGCTCTGTCTACCTGTTAGTATAGATTCTGGTCCCCTAAAAAGATCAAGTTTAAATAGTGACCTTGTGCACCCTCAATATCCAGTCTACATTACAACTCAGCCATGGAGCCTGGCCTACCCCCCTGCCCTGCAGCAGAATCCAACCAATAGTCTCGTCTAATTGCTGAACACAACATGAGACCTTTCCCAGGCAGGGACCCAGCCAGTGACTGCATCCAACTGTGGAGCATAGTATGTGGCCTCAACTGACAAGGAGCTCCATATAGTGACCCTATCCAACTGCAAAGATATACCACAGATTACAATAAAGGAGTGAAAACATATAATAACAAAGAGGAATGAAGTCACAAAGATAGCTAGGGAGGAAGAAAGAAACCAAGAACCTAAAAAACAGAAAAATTAACAATATGACAATTGTAAGTCTCTACCTACAAATGATTACTTTAAAGGTAAATGGACTAAGTTTTCTAATCAAAAGACATAGAATGCAACATGGGGGGTTAAGGGGGTAGGAGAAGAGTAAATGAAACAAGATGGAATTGGGAGGGAGACAAACCATAAGTGACTCTTAATCTCACAAAACAAACTGAGGGTTGATGGGGGGAGGGGTGTTAGGAGGGGGGTGGGATTATGGACACTGGGGAGGGTATGTGCTATGGTGAGTGCTGTGAAGTGTGTAAACCTGGTGATTCACAGACCTGTACCCCTGGGGATAAAAATATATTATATGTTTATAAAAAATAAAATTAATAAAAAAAAAGACATAGAATGGCTGAACGAGTAAAGAAAAGATCCTGTGATATGCTGCCTATAAGAGACTCACTTTAACTTTAAGAATTAAGGGAAACTGAGAGTAAGTAGATGGAAAAAGATATTTCTAGCAAATGGGAACCAAAGAAAGCAGAGGTCAACCATACATATGTCAGAGAAAATAGACTTTAAATTTAAAATGAACCAAAGAGATAAAAAACAGTCATTATATAGTAATAAAGGGATCCACCAAGAAGATATAACAATTGTAAACATTTATTTCCTAACATCAAAGCAACTAAATATATAAAACAAATACTAACAAAACTAAAAGGAAAAATAAACAGTAATACAATAATAGTTGGGTACTTTAATATTCCACTTTGAACAAAGACTTGATAAGGAGACAGCAGATTTAAACAACACTAGAGACCAAATGGACCTAACAGATAGAGAAAATACCATTCAATAGCAGCTGAATACATATTCCTCTCATGTGTACATGAAACATTTTTGGATATATCATAAGTCAAGCAACAAAACAAGTCTCAACAAATTCAAGTGGATAGAAATTATATCAAGTATCTTTCTTGATCACAATGGAATGAAACTAGAAGTCAGTAGCAGGAATAAGGGTGAAAAATTCACAAATAAACAGAAATTAAACAACAGACTCTTGAACAACCACAGAGTCAAAGAAGAAATCAAAAGGGAAATTTAAAAAATCTTGAAACAAATGGAAATGGAGATAAAACATACCAAAACTTAGGGGATACCACAGAAGTACTTAGCACTGTAAGAGGCTACTATGACTGTATGCCAATAAATTAGACAACCTAGAATAGATGGAAAAATTTCTAGAAGCATACAACCTACCAAGACTGAATCATGAAGAAACAAGAAATCTGAACCAACATACAACAAGTTAGCAAATTGAATCAATAATCAAAAGCTTTCAACAAAGAAAATCCCAGGACCAAATTGTTTCACTTATGAATTATACAAACACTTAAAGAATTAATACCAATCCTTCTCAAACTCTTCCAAAAACTAGAAAGGAGGGATCATTGCCCAACTCATTTTTATGCCAAAATTACCTTGATACAAAAGCTAAATAAGGACACTACAAGAAGAAAATTGTAGTCCAATATCCCTGATGAATAGAAATGCAAATAATCTCAACAAAATACTAGCAAACTGAATTCAACAAAATATTAAAATAATCATATACAAGTGAAACATACAGTGATGTTTCAGCATGTGATTGATAAGTGTGATACATCACAGTAATAGATTAAAAGATAAAATCACACGATCATCTTTGAGGGTGCCTGGATGGCTCACTCATTTAAGCAGCTGGCCAGTTTTTTATTTTGGCTCAGGTCATGATCTCAAGGTCCTGAGATCAAGCCCCTTGTCGGGCTCTGCAGTGATGGGGGAACCTGTTTCAGGATTCTCTCTCTCCCTCTGCCCCCTCCCTACTCACAATCTTTCTTTCTAAAATAAATAAATAAATGTTTTCTTTTTTTAAATATCATATAATTATCTTGGAATTTTAAAAAACAAAACAAAGAAAAGACAAACAAACAAAAAACAGACTCTTCAATATAGGGAACAAATTGTTTGTTACCAGAGGGGCGGTGAGTGGAAGCTGGGTGCAGGGGATTAAGAGGACGTTTATCATGATGAACATTGCAATGTAGAAAATTATTGAATCATTATGTTGTAAACCTGAAACTAATGGAATACTGGAATTAAAATAAAATTTTAATAATATCACATGATCACCTCACTAGATGCGGAAAAAGCATTTGATAAAATTCAACATTTTATGTAAAATTCTCAAAAAATTGAGAATAGCAGCAATATACCTCAACATTATAAAGGCCCACACATGACAAACCCACAGCTAACATTGTACACAATGGTAAATGGATAAAAGTTTTTCCCCTAAGGTCAAGAACAGGACAAGCGTGCCCACTCCTACTACTCTTATTCAACACAGTACTTTAAGTCCCAGATAGAGGAGCAAGGGAAAAGAAATAAATAAAAGGCATCCCAATCAGGGAAAAGAAAAAAAAAAAGTAAAGTTGTCTCTTTTTGCTGATACCATGATATTACATACAGAGAATCTTAAGAATTCCACCAAAAAGTTGTTAGAACTAATAAATAAATTCAGCAAAGTTGCATCATACAGAAGTACACAAGTTAGTTGTGATTCTACAGAATTATAAATTATCTGAAAAATAAATAATGAAAAATATCCCATTTATAATAACATCAAAAGTAAGTAAATACTTAGGAATAAATTTAACCAAGGAGGTGGAAGATCTGTATACTGATAAAAAGAAAATGGAAAGATATCCTATGCTCATGGACTGAAGAACTGGTATTATTAAAATGCCCATACTTCCCAGAGTAACCTATAGGCTCAATGGCATCCCTAATGAGATTTCAATGGAATGTTTTATAGAAATAGAAATAAAAGACCATCCCAAAATTCATATGGAACCTCAAAGAACCCGAATAGTCAAAATAATCCTGAGAAAGAACGGAGCTGGAGGCATAACCATTGCTGACTTCAAATTATATTTCAAAGTTAAAGTAATATAAAAAGTATGGTACTGGCAAAAAAACAGACACATAGGCCAAAATAACCGAATGGAGAGCCCAGAAGAAAACCCTTCCATATACAGTCAATTAATATTTGACAAGGGACTCAAGAATATTCAGTGGAGAAAAGATGGCCTTCAATAAATGGTACTGGAAAAACCAGATATTTACATATAAAACAATGAAATTAGAACCCTATCTTACACCACTCACAAAAATTAACTCAAAAGGGGTTAAAGACCTTAATGTAAGACATGACTCCATAAATCTCTGGCAAGAATCATAGGGAAAATTTCCTTAAAATTCATCTTGGCAATGATTTTATAAATATGACACCAAAAGCACAAACAATGAAATAAAAAAAATACTGCATCAAATTAAAAAGCTTCTGCACAACTAAGGAGACCATCAACAAAATGAAAAGACAACCTACAAAAAGGAAGAACATATTTGCAAGCCACATATCTGATAAGGGCTTAAATCCAAAAAATTCATACAACTCAATAACTCAAAACCCCCAAATAGTCTAATTACAAAAGTGGCAAAAGATCTGAATTGACATGTTTCCAAGAAAGACATACAAATGGCCAACAGGTACATTAAAAGAGTTCAAGAACACTAATTGCCAGGGAAATGCAAAAATCAAACCCACAGTGAGATCTCACCTCACACCTTTTAGAATGGCTATTATCAAAACACAAGATAATAAGTTCTGGCAAAGATGTAGGTAAAAATGATTTCCTTGTGCATTGATGATAGAAATGCAAATTGGTGCAGTGACCATGGAAAACATTATGGAGGTTCCTCAAAATATTAAAAATAGAACTACCTCATGATCCAGCAATTCTACTTGTAGGTATATATCCTTAGGAAATGAAATCACCATCTCAAAGAATCACATGCACTCCCATATTCAATGCAGCATTATTTACAATAACCAATACATAGAAACAACTTAGGCCTCCTCAAGTGGATGAATGAATACATAATGGAATATTATTCAGGCATAAAAAAGAAGTCAACCTTGCCATTTGTGACACCATGGATGAACCCTGAAGGCATTTGGCTAAGTGAAATACATCAAAAGGCATTAGGCTAAGTGAAATACATCAAAGACAAATAGTGTATAGTATCGGTTATATGTGGAATGTAAAGAAAAATGTACCAACAGGAATCGGGATCAACAATCGAGATTGTTGGTTGTCAGGGTTGGAGGGTGGGGAGTAGAGAAATGGATGAAGGTGGCCAAAGGATACAAACTTCCAGTTATAAGTTTAATAATTTTTGGGGATGTAATGTACAGCATGATTACAGTCAATAATATGATATTGTGTATTTGAAAGTTGCTTAGAGCAGATTTTTGAAGTTCTCAACAACAAACAAAACAATGTAATTATGTGATGTGATGGCTGTATTGTCTAACTTTATTGTGCTAATCATTTTGCAATATATACATATATCAAAACATTATGTTGTGGATCTTATACAATTGTATATGTCAGTTGTATCTCAAAGCTGAAAAAGAAGAAAAAAAGAAACTTACAAGCTGATTATGAAGAATATATTAGACACTAAAATATACTTTCATGGAAAACATACCAGTAAAATTCCAAGTTCATTAAATGTCAAGTAGAGTAAAAGGAGTTGTGATCACATATATATATTCTGTAGGTAGAAAATTTTGTGCTGGATTTTGAAGGAGGTTAAACATGTAAATTAGATGATGGGAATTCTGGGAAGATGGTACTTCTAAATCACAAGGGTCAAAACCAAGAAGTGCTTTAAGGAGAAGTCAATGAATTTCATTTAGCCAGAATGGAGAACATAACCAAAAAGGGAGACTTATATGCATCTGATGAATTAGAGGATTAATCGTGAGCCATGATGTCTGGGCCAAGGAACACAAAAAGTGATCAAACAGTAATCCTGTGTGCATTTTACTATAATCACACTAAATACTAGAAGTTAAGATTAGACCACTAATGTGAAATGTGTGGATTCCAGCCAAGTGTATTTAACACAATGATTGTCTAGTGCAAGTATTCCTAGAATTCATAACTGATCAATACTTTTAAACTTTGAATGTACTTCCCAGTTGTCTTACTCAATAATATAATACATGATCAGTGAAGAAAATTAAAAAAAATAAAAGAGAAAAAAAAAATCCAAACCCCACGACCCAGTGATAACTACTAAGCAACATTCATATGCTTACAAGTTTTACACATTATATATTTATATGTATCATATATTTTTATATTTATTTATATATCATATATGTGTTTATATATAATTGCATTTTATACATTTGTACTCACAATTTATGGGCATTTATTGATTTCATTAAAATTCATATTAAACCTCTTTTTAAATGGCTGTGCAATAGTTCATCATAGGACCGGATCACAACTGATGCAATATATTGCCAAAGGTTGACTTTTTTTATCAAAAGTAATCCATGTTGGGCATCTTCTTATCTCATATTTGCATTTACATCCTGTAAGTGGAACTAATGGATTTAAAGGCAATATATATATATATATATATATATATATATATATATATATAAAAGATTTATTAACACAGGCTAAGTAAAGAATTATCAGTCTATAGGGACAATAGAGAACAAAACCGTGGATCAGTAAAGTTTATCTCATTCTGCCAGAATATAACATTAAGAAAAGAAAGTCAATAACACACTTCATTATTTCTTTTTTAACATTTCTCTTTTTTAATATTATAATTTCCCCCAGTAATATAGTTGCTTGCAGCACTCCTAGACTTAAAAATTACTTTTAATAAGAGTTAACTAATACACTGTAGTATTTTTCTTTAAAGAGCCCATTTTGGATTAACTTAATTTAAATTGCTAAATAATGTAATTAAATGTGTTCAGGTAGTTACTATGGAAAACTACCAGCAGTAACAAGAACAGTAAGCATTTGAGTTTGAGATGATAATAAACTCTTGCAACACTTCAGGATTCTGATTTCAGAGGGTTAACATTACCTTTCATCTACACAAACATAAGTATTTCTGTCATTGCAAGCCCATAAGTTGTATCCTACTGTGGTAAATATAAATGACACTTATAATCATGTTTAATCCACACTCATACTATAATTACCATGAAACACTACAAAATATTTTCAAGGGAGAGAGAAAGAGCTTTATATCTGTAATTGAAAATGTTTGGCCTCTATAAGGGAGTGGGTATAACAGTATGGTGGGAGGGGCAAGCTTTATAACAATAATAAATTTCATTTTTCTTTCATTAAGCAACATTTAATCAGATTTGTGAGCTAAAAATAAAGGCTTATCTTCCATAATACTATGGAAGTTATAGTTATAACTATATAACTATAGTTATATAGTTATACTATATACTAGTATACTAGTATATAGTATATATACTAGTTAGCATGTAAAAGTACTTGACAATTAGAAAGAACTATGTAAATTAAAATATACATAGCTATAAAACAAGTCACTCATAACTTAGAACAAGTCACAGAGGTACTTTTCCTAGATAAATGATATTTCATCCAAGTTAAAATGTTCTATAATAATTTGCAATCAAATCTAGGTTTTCTTTGTGGAACACAGTCTGTTGATAACAGTAGCTGAACATATTTTTGAGATATTTAGAGATTAAAGCCTTGGGATTTTTTAAATTTCAAAGTTATAATAAAAGATGGAAGATATTTTATTTTCCTTAACTAGTCAAACATTTACAGTGTGAAAAGTAACTTCATGTTTTCTGTGTTTTGTATGAAAAACACACACATGCATAATGATGTTCGATATTAGCTAGAGAGCTTGATGTTAACTTCTCTATTTTTTTTTAATATTTTATTTATTTATTTGACAGACAGAGATCACAAGTAGGCAGAGAGGCAGGCAGAGATAGAGGAGGAAGCAGGCTCTCCACTGAGCAGAGAGCCCGATGCGGGGCTTGATCCCAGGACCCTGGGATCATGACCTGAGCCGAAGGCAGAGGCTTAACCCACTGAGCCACCCAGGCGCCCCTAACTTCTCTATTTTTGATTATTATAAGGGTTTTGATTAATTTTTTGTATCCCCAAAGAGGGATGTATTGCTGCCTTAATTTGGGATAAAAATAAACTACACTAGCCTTTATTCAGAGTATACCCTTTTCTGGGATCCTATTGTAAAATGTTTAGTCTTTTTCAATGCTGTACTCTAGTATTTGGAACTTTTTCCTTTATCAAGGAAACCTCCTATTTTCCTTAAAAATTAGTCTCAAAATCCACTCTGTCTATGGGATCTTTGTTTCTCATGGGCAAGGTGCCCAAGAGCCAGCAACTTTTAAATGTAGATTTATCCAGAATACTATATGGACCCTAGTCCACAATATGCACTAAAAACTAGGGTATTTAACCTGTGAAACTTGATAGTCAATGTCTAATATGCTTTTGATAAAGATGAAAGTAATCAAGGAGGAACTGAGCTTTACTGTATAATGGCCACACTTGTATTAGACACATGAAGCTGTCATAACACCAATTCTACTGGTTTCTGGACCCTGGTGCTCCAGTGTCCTTCCTCTTGACATTTCTTACCATCACTTATTATAACTGTCATCACAGTCTAAGTGCACAAACCCAACATATTCTAGGCATCAATAAATGTTAATTGATTGAACTCTTGCATTTCATTCCCCCAATTATATGTTTCTTTAACATTTGCACAGCTAATGATAGCAGGCTGTTAAAGCAGACAAGATTAATATTTGCAAGTGGCAGCACAGAGATCTCCATTCGATTTTTTCTTTGTGTAGTCATAGATATAAACAATATTTTAGAGCTATTATTCCAGTTTTATGTAATTTACATAGCATGTAGAAGAATTTTCATTCACTTTCTATTTAGGAGAGAAAAAACATTAAAACTTATTAAAAAGTCAATTTAAAAGTGACTTTTTGGGGAACTTGGGTTTGCTCAGTCAGTTAAGGCTCAGGTCATAATCTCAGGGTCCTAAGATTGAGTCCCACCTTGGGCTCCCTGCTCAGCAGAGAGTCTGCTTGAGATTCTCTTTCTCTCCCTCTCCCCCTCCTGTTCATCTCTCTCTCTATCTAAAATAAATAATCTTTTGAAAATAACAAATAAATAAAAGTGACTCTTTATAGGATCCTTCAGCATCATCTAAAATGTTAACTACAGATTAATGTTCCTTTGTTTTATAGACATTGTAATCAAATTCTTAGTAAAATATCATTTCATGAAAGTAACAATCTTTTTTTTTTTTCATTTTTGCCTATTGTAAGCTAAGAGTTTATAAGCTCTCTGGGAAATAAACTGTTTGAAAAATGTTTTCAGAAAACATGTGAGAAAAAAGAATATCTGTACATAGTCATAAAACTTAAATCCTCTTCCTAAAGACTATTAAATACACATATATAATAACACTGTCAGTTATAAGAGGAAATATTTACAAAATTATATTTGTTAGGGTATAGAATTTAAAACATGGCTACTTTCTCATTTTGGGGGGAAA
Organism: Lutra lutra; assembly: GCF_902655055.1. Lineage (NCBI taxonomy): Eukaryota > Metazoa > Chordata > Mammalia > Carnivora > Mustelidae > Lutra > Lutra lutra. The sequence continues at coordinate 75,470,320 of NC_062279.1, read as the reverse complement.
AATAACCAGAAAGTAAAAAGAACAGAGTATATGGTTTTATGATGATTAAAATTAAATTCAGAAAAAAATGAGCTTTGTATTTAATTAGGAGTACATTTCAAACACATGCCAAATATTTATTTAAAAAATCACCCAGGGGCGCCTGGGTGGCTCAGTGGGTTAAGGCCGCTGCCTTCGGCTCAGGTCATGATCCCAGGGTCCTGGGATCGAGCCCCGCATCGGGCTCTCTGCTCAGCAGGGAACCTGCTTCACTTCCTCTCTCTCTGACTGCCTCTCTGCCTACTTGTGATCTCTGTCTGTCAAATAAATAAATAAAATCTTTAAAAAATAAATAAATAAATAAATAAATAAATAAAAATAAAAATAAAAAATCACCCATATATTGTCATTAAGAATGCCTGAAAATATTCCCCCAAACAGAAATTATACAAATGTAATATCTTTAGCAACATAAAAATAGAAACTTACATGGGGCATCCAGGTGGCTCAGTCAATTAAATGACCAACTATTTATTTTGGCTCAGGTTATGATCTTGGGATTGTGAAATCAAGCCCTTTATTGGGCTTCTAGCTCAGCGGGGAGTCAGCTTGAGATTCTCTTTTTCTCTTTCCCTCTGTCCTTCTCCCTCACTCTCTCTCTCTCTCTCCCTACCTCCCTAAAATAAGTAAATAAATCTTAGGGGAAAAAAAAAAAAACTTACAATGCATTTAGAATTTTTTTTTTAAATATGTTTGGCTGAAGAGAAAGCAAAATTTTAAAATACAGTTTTTTTTTTTTTTAATTTTTATTTTTTCAGCATAACAATATTCATTATTTTTGCACCACACCCAGTGCTCTATGCAATCCGTGCCCTCTACAATACCCACCACCTGGTGCCCCCAACCTCCCACCCCCCACCCCTTCAAAATTCTCAGATCGTTTTTCAGAGTCCATAGTCTCTCATGGTTCACCTCCCCTTCCAATTTCCCTCAACTCCCTTCTCCTCTCCATCTCCCCTTGTCCTCCATGCACTCATCTTCGACAAAGCAGGAAAGAATGTCCAATGGAAAAAAGACAGCCTCTTCAATAAATGGTGTTGGGAAAATTGGACAGCCACATGCAGAAAAATGAAATTGGATCATTTCCTTACACCACACACGAAAATAGACTAAAAATGGATGAAAGATCTCAATGTGAGAAAGGAATCCATCAAAATCCTTGAGGAGAACACAGGCAGCAACCTCTTCGACCTCAGCCGCAGCAACATCTTCCTAGGAACATCACCAAAGGCAAGGGAAGCAAGGGCAAAAATGAACTTTTGGGATTTTATCAAGATCAAAAGCTTTTGCACAGCAAAGGAAACAGTGAACAAAACCAAAAGACAACTGACAGAATGGGAGAAGATATTTGCAAATGACATATCAGATAAAGGGCTAGTGTCCAAAATCTACAAAGAACTTAGCCAACTCAACACCCAAAGAACAAATAATCCAATCAAGAAATGGGCAGAGGACATGAACAGACATTTCTGCAAAGAAGACATCCAGATGGCCAACAGACACATGAAAAAGTGCTCCATATCACTCGGCATCAGGGAAATACAAATCAAAACCACCATGAGATATCATCTCACACCAGTCAGAATGGCTAAAATTAACAAGTCAGGAAATGACAGATGCTGGCGAGGATGCGGAGAAAGGGGAACCCTCCTACACTGTTGGTGGGAATGCAAGCTGGTGCAACCACTCTGGAAAACAGCATGGAGGTTCCTCAAAATGTTGAAAATAGAACTACCCTATGACCCTGCAATTGCACTGCTGGGTATTTACCCTAAAGATACAAACGTAGTGATCCGAAGGGGCACGTGCACCCGAATGTTTATAGCAGCAATGTCTACAATAGCCAAACTATGGAAAGAACCTAGATGTCCATCTACAGATGAATGGATAAAGAAGATGTGGTATATATACACAATGGAATACTATGCAGCCATCAAAAGAAATGAAATCTTGCCATTTGCGACGACGTGGATGGAACTAGAGGGTATCATGCTTAGCGAAATAAGTCAATCGGAGAAAGACAACTATCATATGATCTCCCTGATATGAGGGAGAGGAGATGCAACATGGGGGGTTGAGGGGGTAGGAGAAGAATAAATGAAACAAGATGGGATTGGGAGGGAGACAAACCATAAGTGACTCTTAATCTCACAAAACAAACTGAGGGTTGATGGGGGGAGGGGGTTGGGAGAGGGGGTGGGGTTATGGATATTGGGGAGGGTATGTGCTATGGTGAGTGTTGTGAAGTGTGTAAACCTGGCGATTCGCAGACCTGTACCTCTGGGGATAAAAATATATGTTTATAAAGCTGTAAAAAAAAAAAAAAAAGAAAAGAAAAAAGAAAGGATGAATACCCAAGTTTTGTAGCAACATGGACGGGACTGGAAGAGATTATGTGGAGTGAAATAAGTCAAGCAGAGAGAGTCAATTATCATATGGTTTCACTTATTTGTGGATCATAAAATACAGTTTTAAAAAAAATTATGATATCCAAACAAATTAAAAGACGTAAGGAAAGTGGTCAGACTGTATTTAAAGGCAAATTTATCTTTTTAAAAGTTTTTATTTTTAAACATGCAAGAATGAATATAAATAGTTTCAAAAACCAGGAACCAGTCTAAAGGAGCTATGGGAAAAGAAAGATTAAAGATAGAAAGCAAAATAGTAAGTTATAAAGAGAAATGATACTTTATTTTTAGAAAATACAAGTAAAATTGATAAATCAGAAAGCTGAGTTGGTTTTTTGTTTGTTTTTTGTTTTGTTTTATTTTATTTTGTTTTGTTTTGGAATAGGGAATTAAATATTAACCATTTGCAAATACAGTAAAAACAGCAAATATTCTTAATTACTTTATAAATACAATCAATCTAAATAGCAGTGGTGTTTGTTTGGTGAGAGACTAAGTTTCTAAAGTTTATATGGAAAATTATCAGGTAAGAATATCTAAGATTTTGGGGTAGAATCAAGAAATAGGGGCGCCTGGGTGGCTCAGTGGGTTAAGCCGCTGCCTTCAGCTCAGGTCATGATCCCAGGTCCTGGGTTCAAGCCCCACATCGGGCTTTCTGCTCAGCAGGGAGCCTGCTTCCTCCTCTCTCTCTGACTGCCTCTCTGCCTACTTGTGATTTCTCTCTGTCAAATAAATAAATAAAATCTTTAAAAAAAAAAAGAAATAATAAGCAAAGCTCCTAGATAATATAAATCAAACAGATCTTGGTTGCAGACCTGTCTCAGACTCCAGTTTGGCTTCACTGCTTCTGTCACTTTTGTCTCAAGTAAGCATCTACCATTGCTTAGGGACTGACTGTACACAGGTATTATTAGCAAGTCTTTCAGCCACTACTGCATAATGTCTGTGTTGAATAGTTAGAGCTGGTGTGTTTTAGGAAGAGCATGGCTGGGGCAAAGTGGGGCAGGAAAGCAGCCAAAATAAGGCTGAAATGATAGGCAGGGGCATTACAAAACAAAATGAGGTCTTTTGTCTATTTTATTCTCAGAGTAAAGGAATGTATTAAGGGAAGGAGGATGTTTAAACAGGCACATGCTTGGTTTTATTTAAAGAACAGAAAGTAGACGCTCTTAGGTGGCTCCATTGGTTAAGTGTCAGAGCATTGATTTTGGCTGAGGTCATGATCTCAGGGTATGAGACTGAGCCCCGAGGGGAACCTGCATTAGGCTGAGGTTCTGGGTTCAGCGTTGAGTCTCCTTGGGATTCTCTCTCTTCATCTGTCTCTGCCCCTCCCCCTGCTTGCATGTGAATGTGTGCTCCCTCTCAAAAAATAAATAATAAAATCTTAAAAAAACAACAACAACAGAGAGTACGTTTTGCTCTTATGTTAAGATTAAAGTAAGAAAGGGCAAGATTGGTAGAGGGATAGAGTGGAGAAAAATGAAATTAAGAAAATTTGTATGTAGTTTTGGCCAAAAAAAGAAAAAAAAAGGAAAAAAAAAAAGTAAGAGATGCTTCCTTGATATGATGTGAAGAAAATGGAACTTTATCATTGCATTCCAAAAACCTATACCCTCAATTTAACTATGAGAAAAATATCAGAAGATATTTCAATAGAGGAGGATTCTACCTCAAAATTGTCAAGGTCATCTAAAACAAGGAAAGCCTGACAACCACAACAACTAAGAGAAGTCTAAGGAAATGACAACTAAATGTAATGTGGTAACTTGAATGAGATCCTGGAACAGAAAAAGGACATTAGATTAAAAAGTAACGAATAAACTATGGACTTCAGTTACTAATAATTTATCAATAAAGGTTCATTAATTATAATAAGTACACCATGTTAATGTATATGTAATGTAATGTATATGTATGTGTATTTTAATAATATACATAACAATGTATATGATTTTAATAACAGGGGAAACTATCGTGGGGGTTATATGTACTATCTTCTCAATTTTTCTATAAGTATAAAACTGTTTTAAAAGTTTATTAATAAAAAATGCATAGGTTATTAAACCACAGTTGTTAAAACTAGGGATTGTTTCTAGAACAGTTATGGGACCGCTAAATAGTTGGTAGAATTAGTTAGTGCTGCCCTAGCCCTGAGAGACCTTTACTTAATTTCCTAGTGGTCAATGATTTGATCCAAAAAGCTGCTTTAAAAACCTGGGCACAAAATATTTCATTCTAGTACCCCACTGGGTGGTTTATGAAGTATGGAAATTAGTTCTTCTACCACTGAACTCTGTAAGTAGCTGATTTGAATCTGTTATAAACTGCCTCTTAGAAAGGCCATGGAGCTCAGAGCTCAGCTCCTGACTGAAAGCCAGGGCCAGGCAAGATTATACACATCTCTGGAAAATATATATACAGGTACATGTAGCTATGAGCTAAACCACGGTCCTTCAAAAATGAACCCCCATAAAATTCTCCAGGTCCTACTGCATTTGCCTCAGAGCCAGTGACCTACTTTACCATGCCAGAGATACCAAGTAAGGAAAATTGTCACCAGAATTGGGAGTTATCCTAATCTAGCATAATAGAAGTCATTTAAGAACCATAACAGGCCAGAATCTGAGATAAGACAGGCAGCAGGTGCACAGGTGTGTGAAGACATGAGAGCAGTGGACAAGTAACAGGAATGAAGAGAAAAGGCAGTTCTGAAGATATGGCTCCAAATGGCCAGAAGTATGCTGTTTCCGTGATAGTCCCACAAGTCACAGAAATTATCTTATTAGGCTCAGATACTATGAAGTGTGTTAAATTCTCTATGGCACTATCAGACAAGTCATGCTACAGGTAATTTCCAGCATTATTCCTTTTCATAGACTGTATTTTATAAACATATGTTTGGTTCATAGCAAAACAGATCAGAAAGTACAGATTCCCCTATCCTCCCTGCCCCCACATGCACACACTCTCTCTGCTACTGTCAAAGTCCCCCACCAGAACGGTACCTTCATTATGACTGATGAACCTGCATTGACACATGATTACACCCAAAGTCCACACTGACATTAGTGTTCATTCTTGGTGTTGTACATTCTATATTTCGACAAATGTATAATGACATGTGCTCACCATTACAATGTCATATAAAATAGTTTCACTGCTTTAAAATTCCTCTGTGCTTCACTAATTCCTCCAGTCCATCCTTCCCTGATAATCCCTGCAACCAGCAATCCTTTTATTTGTCTCCACAGTTTTGCCTTTTCCAGAATGTCCTTTTGTTGAAATCATACATATGTAGCCTTCTCAGATTGGCTTCTTTCACTTAGTCATATGCATTTGAAGTTTTTCCATGTCTCTTCATGGCTTGATAGTAATTTTTTTTTTAGCACATAATACTATCCTATTTTCTGAATGCACAATAGTTTACTCATCTATTCACCTAGTTAAGGACATCCTGGTTGCTTCCAAGCTTTGGCAGTTATGAATAAAGCTGCTATAAATAGACAATTTTGTGTGTACATGCTTTCATCTCCTTGGCATAAAGACCAAGGAGCACAATTGCTGGGTCATAGGCTAAGAGTGTGTTTGGTTTTATAAGAAACTGATGAACTGTTTCTGATGAACTGATGAACTGTCCCAAAGTAGCTGCACCATTTTGCCACAGTGAACCATCCCCACAGTGGTGAATGGGAGTCCCTGATGTTCTACATTCCCCTCAGTATTTGATATTGTCAGTGTTGGTACTGTCAGGATTTTAACCACTTTTATAGGTGTGCAGTGATATTCTGTTGTTTTAATTTGCAATTTATGATGTCAAAAATCTTTTCACATAATTACTTGCCATCTATGTATCTTATTTGGTGAGGTATCTTTTCTTTGGCCCATTTTTAAACCAGATCATTCATTTTCTTATTGTAGAGTTTTAAAGTTCCTTGTATATTTTAGATACAAGAGTTTTGTCAGGTATGCAGATATCCTAAAACAACATAAGGTTATGTGAAGAGATATATGAAGACTTGTAATGAACTAGAAGAATGTTAGGAAACAGGGCAGGTGAGACAGTTGTAGAAATCTAGCATGTCTGATTTGGGGGAGGTGGTATGACAGTAAATATTAAGTGCAGGGAAAACAGTATATCTTCAAAAACAGACAACTTTTCTTCATAATTATGATGATTTTGTCCATTAAAATGTTGATAACATTTCCCTCTTTCTGGCAATAAAAAAAGCTTATACCTAATTTTATTTTCTATTTGCTTGTTTTTTTATTGTGTATTTTTTCTAATGTGTGGATTGAGAATTGATTATAAATCAGTAGTGAGGAACAAAAGATAAATGCATTGTCTATACAAGATAAGCTCTGTGAGAAAAAAAAATACTTTGTCTCAATTTATATGTTTTTTCCATAAGTGTGGAATTTATGTAATTCAGTCTTAATAAATATTATTTTTTCCTGCAGCATGAACCTGTGAGAAATTTTGTTTCGGACATAAGTTTGTCTCTTGTTCTATTTTTCCCTATAGGTAGATACGCTGTTGCAAGTCCATAAGCATTTCTAAAGCAAAAGGATGTTTCTTTTTTACTTAAGAAATTATGCTGATACATGATCCATGAGATCATACTGATTTCTCAAAATCATTAGCAGGAATCTAGAGTGTTACCATTGACTCACACATGCTATTAAGATTTGGATTTCATTTGAACAGTAAAAGTCAGAACATTTTTCATTTGCTTAAAATCTTTTGTGAAGCTAATACAGAAAGATGTTAGAGCTGGCCAGAGTTTGTGAGATAGGAGGAAAAGTCCCTCAAGAAAGGTGAGGGTAACAACACAATAGGAAAGTGGATGTGAAGAAATAATTCATAGACAGGAAGTAAAATATGAAATATCTAAAATATTTTACTAAAAATTACAAATTAACCAAAAAATCAATATTCTACCTACACAACTGGGAAGGCTATAAAAACGACAACATCTTGAATTGGAAAGTTTATGTGTATGTTTCTTTCTCTATATTTTTTACTTTATCTTACCCACTTTTGTACAATGATTAGAAATTATTTATAACAGAAATAAACGGGTTGATTTTTTTCAATTTTAAAGAGATACATTTTAAAGGACTTCCTTTTTTTCCAATCATTACCCCCAACTATATAGTTCAGTCTAATGAACTGTATATAATAGGAACATAAATTCTATTACATCAATGTATTTATTTTCAAAAGAGCTTACTAAATTGTTTTAATAACTGAAAATATCCAGGGATATTTTAATAAGTCCCTTGAGCTAGAAAACTGATTTTAGCACTATGTCTTAAGGGCTTCTCCATTTTAATGGCATTTAATAGGAAGTGTATGATATTAGATCTAGCAATATGCAGAAAAACATATGTATCACTAAGAAAAAGGGAAAAACCTGATTTTAATCCAACTTCCACTACTCAATAAAGTGTGATCTTGGTAAGTAATTAAATTTTCATAAGTGCATATCTGCCTTCAAAATGAGGATAATGACTAATAATTCACAAGCTTCTTAGAAAGATTCTTAGAAGGATTAAATTAAAATGAGATAATCACATATGTAGGATCTGGCACAGAGAAGGAATTCAAAGGTCAGAACTATATTGTTGTTCCCAGATCAGTTAGGAAATGATAGATGTTATAATTAGAAATGGTGTGAGGTCAAGATCTGTTTTCTTTCACCATCATTAACACCCTGGTCCAGCTAGAAACATGGACTTAAGGCTGTTCATGTCTAAGTAGTACCAGGATACCCATTTGTTCACCTTCTTGCAAAAATTAGTTGTATCAAATCTCTCTGGGCTGGTCAGGAATGAACTCTCCTGGTTGGTCAAGGATATGCTAGGCTTGGTATTGTTGAACATTGACACGGCTTCCTTGGTATTCTTCCTAATGGTTTTACCCTTTACTTTCACTTCCAGTGACTCTTATGTCATTAGCCTTTTATAAGCCTACCACTCTATACTTTGTAGATTCTATAGGAATGGTAGTATGGTCTTACAGAGTTTGTCAGTTCTCTGAAGGTAGATGCCAGTCCTGTGTTATGTGGCTCCTAAGTCCCACATTATGTTCTCAGTATGATCCATGACCTCAACTTCTGAGCTCACCTGCACTGCCTGGGGTACTGGAGACAAAAGATGGGATGACTGAGATAGAAGGGTCAGGAGCTTGGACACATTTTGCCATAGCTTCAAATTTGAAATATGTTGAGTGAAAAGAGTTACTGAACCTTCTTGCAAGAATAAATCTTAAGAATATCTATGCCTCTGTGTTTTAGGGTTAAATTTCCAGGACTAAACAGATTCTTAAGGAGTGCCATCTAAATAATGTAACACTTTATAAACAGAAGCTCATAAAAAGTAAAAAGGATTCAACCAAAAGATACCTAACTGGCTATAATTTAGAAAATAATTTAAAAAAGAAAAACTGTAAAGTTTTAATAATGTCAAAATCTAAAAGACATACAATTTGAAAATTTATCATGTTCAAATCTTGGATTATATCAAAGCACTTTTCTCCAACAGAATTGATAGCAAATGTCTTTGTTTCTAAGGAGGGCAATATCTAGTTTCAAATACTGAGTATGAAATACAAATGAGAAGAAGAAAACACAGCCTGATGAAAATTTTCTTAAATGGCATCTGATACAATGAATTGTCACAGAATCTAGTTACCCTGTAGATGTTTGGAAATTAAGAAGACCTACATTCAGTTAGAGTAGCTTAAGTATAATCTTACCTAAAGAGAAAACTAAAGATCTGCTCAAGGCATCAGACTTAAGACATTTACGAGCCTATGTTAGGTTGATTTAAATCATCAGCTTAAAGGAAATTATGTAGATCTGGAAATGTATAATCAGTTTGTATTTTTGTGTTCAATCCAAGAGCAATGTGTGGTGGATTCTAAGAAAAAGAAGAACCATCATGGATGCTGGTGTTCTTAAATAATTCGACCTTTACTAGAACCATCTCATAATGACTCAGAATTGTAAGAGCACAAAGCAAGACAATGTAACTACCTTTCATTAGATAAGAAATAGTAAGAACATACTTTGGAGATTCTCCTCAGTGGTTCTGTTTTGTTTGTCTGTTTGTTTTTAGAATATTATAGCTGTGTTGAATAAAAAAAAAGATACAAAGGTGATATAATGATAAAGAAAAAATTTATGATTTATCAGAATTCCTTAATTCTCAGAAAAACTAAGATTAAATTTTTGGAGGAAAAAGTGACTTGTTTCTTTTATTCTTTAAAATATACTTTTAATATACTTTTCTGTTGGTTAAAAGTTCTCAGGAATCTTGAGCACTTAGGTATTTTGGTATCTCCCACACCATTAAAATAGAACAAAACAAAAAAACACAGGGTTGTTGTTTTGTGTTTCCTTTTTTTTTTTTTTTTCATTTTAGACCAACTTTATGTATTTAACAAAAAATAAGTTTCCTTTGGCTATTATATATTGAATCACTGGCCTGCTATACTTTATCAAATCATCTCTGACAGTCAGGCTTCCCAAAACATACAGAAAGACTATTGAACAAATTCAATTCATCCATCTGTTAACTCACATACAACTATGGCAATTTGCAATTCTGTGAGCAATTCATGACTTGAATGCTGAATTAGTGGTGTTTGATTTCATAACATTTGAATTTCAAATGTGTCTCTCTAATGTATTGCATAACTACATTTGATAGATATTTCAGCTAAATAAAGCAAGGTCACAAAGAGTAATTAACTCTCCCTTTTAATGCCAAATGACACATGTCAATAGATATTCTTCATTGGGCAACTCCTTTGTTTCCATTTTATTACTGTATAGTTGTTTCTTTTAATAGATACATAACAAATGTATTTTCTTTCAACAATTTTTTCTGGGGAAATTATTAAGAAAAATCACTCATCAATAAAGTTAAGTTCAGCTCAATCAAGTAAATCATAAGAAAATTATATTCTAAGAAGAGCTATAGAAATAGAAGAACCTTTGCCAAAGATCAAAGAATTCCTTAGGTAAACAAAAGCTCTTACAGGGCTTGAAGACCTTCTGAGAAAAGGTGTAAATTATGTATTTGAAGAACACACTAATGGTGACCCAGGGTTGCTTAACTGTACAAGATGATAATACTTCATATAATAACCTTTTGAAAATAAATTTTGGCAGATTAGTTAAGCTCACTTCCATTTGCTTTCTTGAACTGACATTTTTTTTCTCAAATCAACAACATATATATTCTTTATTCCTTTTTAAGTGTACCACTATGAAAACCATTTTTAAAATGAATCATTTAAAAAACATAAGCTGTATCTCACCAACTTCCTTTTCAGCTCTCTATAGGTATTCTTAATTTCTCTCTACATGCTTTTTGCTTTCTCATGTTTACAGCAAGTTAAAACTACATTTTGCTTTCAAAATTAAAAATTCTATATGGAAAATATTTAGTAGTTTTTTTAAGATTTCTTATTGAAAATTATTTTTTTTATTTCTCCAAGCTGAACATTCCAGTTTTTATTACAAATTCATTATTGTACTTAGAATAAGAAAGAAGGACACTATCTTACAGGCTGCCTCACCCCCAATGAATCTAGGATCAATATGCTAAAAGCCAGAAGATAAATTTGTTTAACTTAGTGTTAAACTATTCAAATATGATAGTATACGTCTTATATTTCTAAGCTAACATAATCTTATTTTATATAGGCATTTACATTGTTGTAATATCAAGCTTTTATAACTATAAAGGTGATGTGTTGAAACTGTAGACATTTCTTCAAAAAAATAAAATTTAAGTCACCCACATACTATAATGCAGACATAAATACTATCAATATCTTGGAAGTCCCCCTCCAATCTTTCCACAATAGATTAGACAAGTTTAGAGAGATGGATAAATAGACAATAGTTTGGAAGTGAATATATATTTACTTTATTTTAGAAAATTGGAGTATATTGCTTATAGAGTTTTATATCACATTATATTATACTTCATCCTGTCAATAAATATTTTTAGAATATTCAATTTTTAAAAAAATATATTTTAGTGTCAAAATGTATTATTTTTTAAAATTTAAAAATAAATTTATTAAAATTAAAGAGAAGATAATTTTTAAAAAAAATTCATTTAAATAAAGCTTTTATTAATGCATTCGATAAATGTTTGTTGAACATCTATTATGTGCAAGGAATTGTACTCAATACACAGAGTATAGATTTATACAAGATCTCCAGACCTACAGTCCAGGAGATGATGTGCCATATTAAAGAAGCTGCAAGACAGTACTTAAATATTATAAAGGAACAGCATGTTTCATAATTTCAGAGGAGGAAATTAACATTTTCTTTTAGAGAGTAATGGGAGAAGGTGTCAATATATTTGAGTAAAACCTTCAAGGCTGGCTGGACTTTGGACATGTGAAGATGAGAACAAGCATTACAAGTGAAGAGACAGCAAGAGCCATGGAAAAGAAGAAGGATATACATATAAAACATGAACAAAATAGATAGAACAAAATAGAAAATGTAGTATAATACACTCAGATTTGTGTGCATGTAAGTCTTATAAAACAAGGAACAATGAAAGAAAAGAACATATTAACAAAGTTAAAGGCTTTGTCAGTGGTGGGACTATGAGTTATTTTCCCCTCTTACTTCCTTTTGAGGTTCTATTTTTTTGTTTTATTTAATAAAGCACATAGAGTGCCAAGAAGTTCATTTACAATTTTATAAACATAAATTCATTTGCTCATTTGGACACTGTGGGGTGGGTGTAACTATTTCACATGTAGAAACTGAAGCATAGAGAGGATAAGAAACTTGATCAAGAGGACATGACTAGCAGGTACCAGAGCTAGAAGTCAAATTTTAATATTTTCACTCTGAAGTCCAAGCTCTTAAGCACTGTGCTCACACTCCCTGTCTCCCCCCATTTATAATTAATTCATAATACAATAAACTTGAGGAAAAATAAATTTAATGGGAATATGATACATATTTACACAAAGTTTATTGTCAGAGATACCTCCTTACCTCTATGAGCCAATTTAGTTTTGGTTCAGCACTGTGAGTACAGGTATAAAATAACATGACAATGACTTGTAGTCATAAGCAAAACTCCATAGACTCCTAGGTCCCAAAGAGTTTTCTAGGGTCTTAAAGGTACAAACTACTTCTCCTGTTCTTATTCTCCGATGGGTTTGAATTTGGTCTCCCCAAGCAGGACTGTGATCACTAATAAGCTTTTTAAAGACCTTGTCATGGGAAGTGATTGCGTTTGACCAATGACTGGCAGCTTTGAAATTTCTTTTTCTATTTACCTGATAATATTTTCTGGCAAACTACCTCCATTCAAGGGAGGGAAGGAAAAGAGTATATCAAAGACAACATAAGGTTTTGTTCATACATGAAGTAATTCCAGCCAAAAGTACAAATATGCAGCATTTGTTGGGGATGAAGGGGCCTATGGAATGACACATTCCTCAATCATCTCAGATAACTCAATAACTGAATGTACCAGGTAGCTCCAAGTGGGAATAATTTTTAGTTAACACCTTTATCTTTAATAACTGTGAAGAGTTTATTATTTGACATGGAAATAATTCTTCTAAATCAACCCATTACTACATCATTTTTTGTATTCAAAATATGTATTCAAAACAAATATAAGATGGTTAAAACTATAAAACTATAAAAACTATAAGATGCTTAAAAAATACAAGAAGTCAGGTGAGATAGATCCAGAATTTTGTTCAAAAGAAGTACTTAACCATGAAAATATGCATCTGTTACCAATTTAAAGAAGCTTAGAGACAATTTTAAAAAAAGAAACATTTAATAATTTTCATATGAAAATAGAGGATAAATACTTGGGTAGAATATAAGAAAATAGACAAACTTGAATTTAAGTGTGACAGACATTTACTAAACTGAATCTCTCAGAATACTTACTTTGGGGAGTACAGTTGAATTATTCTTTAATAACATATATTTTTTGCTAATTAACATGGGAACAGAAAATCTGACATTAATAAATGCATCCTAACAAAGGGGAAAAATAAAATTTCCATCATAAAAAAGAAAGTTACAAATACTTTCCCCAAGTTTCCGCTACACCAAGAAGTATTGGCTTTAGGGGCACCTGGTTGGCTTTGTTAGTTAAGCACCTGACTTTAAGCACCTGACTTTGGCTCAGATCATGATCTTGCAGTCTTGGGATTGATCCCTCCATGGGGCTCCACACTCAGTGGGGAATCTGTTTCCCCTTCTCCCTTTGTATCTCTCTCTGTTCCTATGTGGTCTCTCTCTCTCTAATAAATAAATAAAACCTTCAAAAAAAAGAAGTATGTAGTTTTAAAGTATTATACTTTTAAGCTACTTTCAAGTTCAGTATGTAAATAACCGAGTCATATGAAATATCATTTAAACTTTTTAATTGAAGTAACACATATATAAAGTGAAAAATTTTTAATTGTATGTTTAATAAATTAGCATAACTATGTAATTATTCCTTAGATCAAGACATAAAACATCCAGTTAACATCCCCTATAGAGATAAACATTATTCTGACTTCAAATAACTATAGGTTAGTTTTATCTGTTTTTGAACTACATATAAATGGAATCAAATCATATATTATGCATGTTTTAGTGTCTGGCTTCCTTCATTTAACATTTTGGGAGATTCATCCACAATTTTGCAAACAGCTGTAGTTTTGTTTTGCTTTGTTTTATTCTCTACATTTTATGAATATAACATATTTATCCATCATTTCTTAATGGATACTTTGGTTACTTCCAGTTAGGGACCATGACAAATAAAGTTGCTTAGAGTATTCTTGTACTTTTCTTCAGCTGACATGTGTACACTTCTCTGTTGGGCACATACATAGAAATGGAATTCCTGGGAAAGATAGGATGCAGATGTTCAGTTTTAGTAATTCTGTCCAACCATTTTTCAAAATGGTTTCATCAATTTATACCCTCATCACACTGCATGGGAATCTCAATTGCTCTGCATCCTCACAAATACCTAGAATTGTCAGTATTTAACATTTCTTAAAGATTTTATGCATACTGGTATATGTAGTAGTAGCAAAATCTCACTTGGGATTTATTTTGCATTTTTCTGATACTAAGACATTTATATATTTTTTAAAAGATTTTATTTATTTATTTCACAGAGAGAGATCACAAGTAGGCAGAGAGGCAGGCAGAGAGAGAGAGAGAGAGAGAGAGGAGGAAGCAGGTTCTCCGCTGAGCAGAGAGCCCGATGCAGGACTCGATCCCAGGACCCTGAGATCATGACCTGAGCCGAAGGCAGCGGCTTAACCCACTGAGCCACCCAGGCACCCCAAGACATTTATATTTTAAGGAGACTTAAAAGAGGAAAAGTTTATCACTTACAAACTAAAATTTGGGCAGGTATCGGGATAAAGAACTAAGTTATCCAATGTTATACTGCCAATAATCCCCAGGGTTTTCCAATATTATTTCCAATTTCTTTTACTAAGATAAACTTAAATGTTGGTCTTTCTCTTCCTTTATTATAATGAGACATCACACCTTGAATGTAAAATGAGACAACACAACTTGATGTGATTAGCGTTCCCTTCTTAGACTCTTGTCAGTTCCAACTGCCAGTTGGATTTCATGTTTCACATGACTCCAGATAAGACAGGCCTAACAAGATTCATAATTCAGGCCTTGTAGCTAAGAGAAATTTCAGTTTTAAATAAATTGCTAGGACTCTCCTTGTAAAGAACTGGCCAAAGTAGTTACATGCACTGAAACTAAAGTTTAGTGTGGAAATCTGCATATCATATTCAGCAATGCTTTCATGTGAGAAAAATTTTTTAAAAAGAGGGAAGAGGTTGTTCTATACTAATGAAGCCATGCAAATTTTAGGTTGTAGAACTGCCTACTTTCTATCTTCTAAGTGAAATCTAAAAAATTTGTATGTATTATTTCATGATTCTAATACTTCATTTTAAATAATCCTAACAAGTTCAAACAATAGATTTTCCACTACTAAAACAAAACTGGTTTGGTGATTACTATGCAAAGTAATTTTAGAATAGACTATTTACAAAGATGAAACTAATAATAAATAAGTTATCTTCAAAAAAGAAAGATGGAAGAACTTCCATAGATTGCTGTTCAATTAAAAACATGCCCTGGAGTTGATATGTATCCATGTTATAAGAATTCAAAAACAAAATATTAGATCAAGCTGATTTTTTCAGATTAGCATTCTGTCTGAATATAGACTATGTGCACCCATGCAAGCAAGGACTCATGAGCAAAGAGCTTTTGTACTAATACTAAGATTTAAAAATGTTTCTGCCAAGTGAAATATGAGGGAAAAAAGTACATTTTTTTCCTCCCAAGTTCTCCTCCTTTTTAGGATTCTGAATTAAGCATTTGATGTTTGAATGGCATATGTATAGTTTACTCGAGCCCTTGAAAAGTCTCTAATGTGATTCTCTTATGTAATTCTCTACAATAGAGAAAGTTGAAGCAAATTGCCTTTATCCACTTCATCCATTCATTCTTTTTTCATTAATTTACTCTTCCCCTCTGTGAATATTTACTTTTATCTATATGCCAATCATTCTACAGGGTTCAAAGTATAAAAAAAGACACCAGCACAGTGCCTTTGCCTTAAACTAATATCCCAATAGCTAGGGCAGAAACAAAAACATAAAATAAAGCAGCAGGACAAGTGCTGGAAGAGAGGCAGTGTGGAAATGAATAGAGAAGAAGAGCTAGTGGTAAAGGCAGAGGAATATTCTTACCATTTATGTGAACTCTGCAATTTTTATAATTCTAGGGTAGTTGGTATTATAACTCATCTTTTGCAGTGAGGAAAATAAGACAGAAAGAATTTAATTGGCTTTGGATAATATAAATTGCATTATCATAACTCCAGAAACGTGAGTTGCTATATTCTTTTTGACTGAAGACTCTGGATAGAAATGACATTTTAATTCTGTTTCTAGTAGTCTTTGAACAAACACATTAAAATCTTGACTTAAGTTATATATTAATATTATAGAGTGGTTATAAAAAAAAGTACTATGAGGGGCACCTGGGTGGCTCAGTGGGTTAAAGCCTCTGCCTTCGGCTCAGGTCATGGTCCCAGTGTCCTGGGATCGAGCCCCACATCGGGCTCTGTGCTCTGCAGGGAGCCTGCTTCCCCCTCTCTCTCTATCTGTCTGCCTCTCTGCCTACTTATGATCTCTGTCTGTCAAATAAATAAATAAAATCTTTAAAAAAAAAGTACTATGAAAAATAACAAAATCAAGAAAAACTGCATATAAGGAGAGTGATAAAATCTACTGTAAGCACCTCAACTTCTCATTTCCTTTCACTGGGCTTCTTCTAATTAATATATTCTATACCTTAAGAGTTGTCCTCTAGATACCAGCGGGGCAAAGTAAAAAAACAAGAGAGACTATGCCTTTATTTAAGTAACTTTGTAAACTTTAAGTAGGGAAATCACAAAATTTATAGTCTAAAATGAAACACTGGGGTGCCTGGGTAGCTCAGTGGGTTAAGCCTCTGCCTTTGACTCAGGTCATGATCTCAGGCTTCTGGGATCGAGCCCCACATTGGGCTCTCTGCTCAGCGGAGAGCCTGCTTCCCCCTCCCTCTCTGCGTGCCTACTGTGATCTCTCTCTCTGTCAAATAAATAAATAAAATCTTTAAAAAAAATAAAATAACTAAAATAAAATAAATGAAACACTTCTGAAATTGAGAAAAGTTCTCATAAACATTTAACCAGCACATCAAACATGAACTGGGATTATTCTGAACATGCTGGGATGTATGGTCAGCAAATGTTATGAGCTGAACTATCTCTCCCAAAATGCATATATTGAAGTTCTGACCTATCAATAGCTCAGAATTTGATTGTATGTAGCGACGGGGTCTTTAAAGGTATAATTAATTTGAAATGTTGAAATGTTATGGGTGGGCTATAATCCAGTATGACTGTTATCCATACAAAAAGAAAAATTAGGACACAGACACAAAGGAATGACGATGTGAGGGTGCAGTGAGAAGGTGGCTGCCTACAAACCAAATAGAGAGCTCTCTGCCTACTGAATCAGAATATCTGAGTTTAGGGTCCATGAATCCTAGGATTCATTTTAGTCATATAGTCTATGATCACATAGTCCAAAACAAAAGATCTCTCTGCTCCTTAACAGGAAAGCTGTCATAATTCTGAAAAAGAACAGTCCAAATATTTTCTAACAGAGTTTCATAGATTTTCTTGAATCAAATTTGAATTATAATTGTCTTTTGTATCTAGCTACATTGATCATTTTTTCCAACTTTATTGAGATTAATTGACATATAACATTGTGTATAATATATTGTGTAAAGTGCACAATATATTGATTTGATACACTTATATGCTCCAAAATGATTAGCATCATATCATTAGTTAACATCTCCATCATGTCACATAAATCCATGCTCATCTTGACACTTAAAATTATGGCAAATAATTTATGAAGCTAGGACACTGGGTACAATTCTCTGTATCAGCACTTCCTTGCTATATATATTCACAAAAGTTAGTTAACCCTTCTGAATCTTACAGCTATGAAATGGAGATAATAACAACACCTGTCTCAAAGTATTATTGTTAAAGTTAAATGAATTATAATGTACAAAGTACTTAAAGTAGTGCCTTACAGAGAAAAAATTCTGTGAATGTTAATAGTAGTTTTTACCTATAGTCACATATACATTTAAATTATCAAATATATGTATCTTTCCTATTGCAATAATTTTGGGGTTAAAGTAATCAAATCGAGTTAATAATTCTTTTCCAAGAAAGCTCTCCCTGTTGATCTTTGGCAACTGTATCCTTTTCTCTCCCTCAGAACCCTTCTCAAAATTCATGTCATTTCTGGGACATTCTAAAACTACTCAGATTTACATCACTATTGTGGTGGTAAAACATTTAAGTAGATCTGGACAAACTGTATGATAGGATCATAGATTATAAAATCAAAGATTTTTGGAGCTGTAATAAATGGTGGAAATAGTCATCTACTCCTCAGGTTAAGTGATTTGCTCATGGTTACATACATTTTTCATGGACCCAAGACTAGATCCCAAGTGTCCTGATTCCCAGTACACTATTCTTTAATTTGCTGTGATCATATAACCTATTGTTCAACTAGAATACTTTTGAGAGTCAAAGGAGGCATTATTAAAACACACTGGAAAAAAACACATTAATTGGGATTGTCCCAGGGAAACTAGAATTATTGCAATGGATTAAATGTGCTTGCCTATAGTGTATATGTTGAAATCCTACTCTCCAGTGTGATGGTATTAGGATGTGCGGACTTTGGAAGGTGATTAGGTTATGAAGATGAACATGAATGAATGGGATTAGTGCCTTTATAAGAAGACATGAGAGATCTTGCTTCCACTCTCTACTTTCTGTCATGTAAGGACACAACAATAGACAGCAGTGACCAAGGAAGAGGACCTCACCAGATCCCAACCCTGCTGGTCTCCTTGATCTCAGACTTCCATCCTCCAGAGAGTGAGCAATAGACTCCTGTTGTTTATAAGGCAGTCTACAGTGCTTTGTTACAACATCCTGAACTAGGGTAATTATGGTATATCACAAACAGTTTAACAGATAAAATAGAAATGGCAACAGGTATTTTAATATAAAAAATCTGACACAGGGAATTTGTTAAATGGCATTAGAGAACTGTTAAAGCAAATGAGAACAAAAGCAAAAAGTTAGATAATTACTGAAGGAAACTTAGAAGTTCAGAGGAGGGTCACCCTAGTACTGGGATTTGAATCCTTTTGAATAAAGTACTAGCTACCTGCTGCTAATGCCTCCAAAGTTCAAAGGAGGTTTGCAGCAGAGTTAGGACTCAGATTGTTGAGAAGGGTATGAGGTCCACATAATGATACTACCTCAGGAGTTTCAAAGAAGGGCTTGTGGCTTGCACCCTTAAGGACAGTGTGATATCTTAACATGACAATTTTATATGTGAACTTGGCTGGACTATGGTACCCAGATATTTGGTAAAATATTATTCTGGATGTTTCTGGGAAATAACTTGTCTATCCTATGCCTGCCTCACCATTATATTTTGAAAGCACATAACTCATCTGGTCACAGGTTCATGGCTGGAGAAGAATTTTGCATCAAAGATGCAGCATGCCTCCAGCCTCATTCACATCTGATTTAGATGACATTTAAATGAGATATTGAGCTTTAGACTTCAGAATTGATACCGGAATGAGTTAAGACTGGGGGCTGATTCACTCAGGGAATTTTCAAGATGGTGGTAGAGTAGGAGGACCCTAGGCTTGTCTCATCTTACAAAAACAACTAAATAACTATCATAGATCATCCTAAATACCAAGAAATTGACCTGAAGACTGACAGAACAATTTTCACAACTAAAGGGAAAGAAGAGGTCACATACAAGAAGATAGGAGGTGTGGAGACACAGTTTAGGGGAGAAACTAAGTAAAGGTGCTGCAAAGGGGAGGAAGCTATAGTTGCCAAGAAGGGTGAGAAAAAGGAGAACACAGGGGAATGCACAAGGAACATGTTTCCCCAAAGCCATTAACTTGGAAAACAAGGGCCGAATTTTGTGAGTTCTTACAATCAGTGGGGCTTAATGCCTAGACTTTTAAAGGTTAGCAGGTTTAGAAGGGATAGAGTCTATAGGGCAGTGTGCTGCTTCCAGAGAGAAGGCAGGCAAAAAACCTGGAGGCAGATAGCATGGAAATAGTGATCTAAAAAACATCTGGGGCTCAGAGTGGGGAGATTATTTATTCTTTTTGGATTGCATCCCTGAGAGTTAGCATTCACAGAGTTGCATCTCCAGAAACAAAGGAGCTGGCTGGTACCATTTCCCTCACCCCAGCATAAACACAAAGCCACTTGAGGGAAGCAGCACAGCATAGACAGTGGCTGTCTAACCTGCTTACACCAAGCTACCCACCGTGCTCTGGCATGACTGCCCTTTTACTCAAGCTTTCAATAATCCCAGCGTGGCAAGTCCTCTCCTGGAAGACCTGCACAAACCCCTGCCTACATCACATCTCCTAACCAGACAGTTATGAAGGACCTTAGTTCAGGCAGGGTTAGTGTTAGGTCTCATTTCATAAGCAGATCAGAGCACATCTAGCTAAAACTTGCCACATTCAGGCCAGGGACCAAACACTGCCCACAGCAGGCAAGGAGAGCACTTGCAGACAACTGGCTGAAGGACAAAGAAGCCAAAACACAGCAGCAGAGCCTAAGCAGCACACACCAGAGACACTCCCTGGAGCAGCAGGCCCTGGGCATTACATGACTTACTCTTTATAAGGCCATTACTTTCAGGAGCAGGACACATAATTGGCTTCTCTAACATACAGAAGAAAGCAAAGACTTAGAAAAAAATGTCAAAATGGAAGGAATTATTCCTAAATGAGAAAATAAGGCCACGGCCAGACCTCTAAGCAAAAGAGATATACAAAACATGCTTGATGGAGAAAGCAACAATCAGAAGGATCCTCACTGGGCTTGAGAGAAAAGAGAAGACAGCAGTGATACTCTTACCACAGAGATAAAAAAGAATCAATCAAAGATGAAGAGTGCAATAAATGAGGTTGGAAACAGGCTTGGTGCAGGCTGGAAGAAGCACAGGAATGAATTTGTGACCTAGAAGATGAAATAATCCAAAATAATGAAGCTGAACAAAAGAGAGAAAGAAGAATTACAGAACATGAGAACAGACTTAGGGAACTCAGTGACTCCATCAAATATAATATCATTTGTATTATAGGAGTCCCAGAAGAAGGGAGAGGAAGGGGGGGAGAAAATGTATTTAAAGAACTGCTAGTAGAAAACTTCCATAATCTGAGGAAGTAAACAGACATCCAGATCCAGGAGGCACAGCGAATTCCCATCAAAAACAAAAAAAGCAAGTCAACACCAGACATAATTAAATTTGCAAAATATAGTGATAAAGAAAATATTTTTTTTAAAGCAGCAAAACAAAAGGAGGGTATAACTTATAAGGGAAAACCCACAAGGCTAGAAATTATTTTTTTAAAGCAGCAAAACAAAAGGAGGGTGTAACTTATAAGGGAAAACCCACAAGGCTAGAAAACCCACTAACAGAAATTTGGCAAGCCAGAAGAGAGAGGCATGATACAGTCAGAGGGCTTCATGGGAAAAATATGTAGCAAAGAATACTCTACCCAGAAAGGCCATCAGAATAGAAGGAGAGAGAAAGAGTATCCCACAGAAACAAAAACTAAAGGAGTTCATGACCACTAAACTAGCCCCGCAAGAAATATTAAAGGTGACTCTTTGAGGTCAAAGGAGAGACCAAAAGTAACAAAGACAAGAGAGTATCAGAGAAAATCTCCAGAAACAATGACAAAACAAGTAACAAATGGCAATAAATATATATCTATCAATAATTATTTGAATGTAAATGGACTAAGTGTTCAAATCAAAAGACATAGGGTGTCAGAATGGATAAAAAAATAAGATCCATCCACATGCTGCCTACAAGAGACTCATTTTAGACTTAAAGACTACTGTAGATTGAAAGTGAGGGGATGAAGAACCATTATCATGCTAATGGACATCAAAAGAAAGCTGGAGTAACCATATCTTACCAGCAAACCAGACTTTAAAACAAAGACTATAAAAGAAAACAAACAAGGACATTATATAATCATAAAGGGTACAACCAACACAAAGATATAAAAATTGTAAATATGCACCCACAGGGGAACACCCAAACATATAAAACAATTAATAACAAACAAAAAAGAGCCAATTGATAATAACATGATAATAACAGGGGACTTTAACACTACACTTATATCAATGGATAGATTATTTAAACAAAAGATAAACAAGGAAATAATGGCTGTGAATGTCACTGGACCAGATGGACTTAACACATATATTCAGAACATTCCATTCTAAAATAGAGTACACATTCTTTTTAAGTGCATATGGAACATTCTCCAGGATGGATCACATTTTAGGTCAGAACATAGGCTGCCACAAATACAAAAGGACTGAAATTATACCATGCATCTTTTGTGACCACAATGCTATAAAACTAGAAGCCAGCCACAGAAAAAAATGAAAAAGACCCACAAATACATGGAGGTTACAACATGCTACTATACAATGAATGGGTCAGCCAAGAGATCAAAGAAGAAATAAAAACTTATATGGAAACAAATGAAAATGAAAACACAAAGGTTCAAAACTTGGGGATGAAGCAAAAGCAGTCCGAAGAGGGAATACACACCTTCCTCAATAAGCAAGAAAAATATCAAATAAAAACTTAAACTTACACCTGAAGGAACCTGAAAAAGAACAGCAAATGCATGCTAAATCCAACAGGAGAAAGGAAATAATAATGATTAGAGCAGAAATAAGTGATATAGAAACAAACAAAAATAAAACAGATCAAAACTAGAACCAGATCAATGAAACCAGGAGTGGTTCTCCATAAAAATTAATAAAATTGATAAACTTCTAGTCAGATTTATCACAAAAAAAGGGAAAGGATCCAAGTAAATAAAATCACAAATGAGAGAGTAGAAATAACAATGAATACCACAGAAATACTAGCAAGCATGAAATAATATTATGAAAAATATATGCCAACAAATGGACAACATAGAAGAACTAGACAAATTTCTTGATACATAAAAACTACCAAAACTGAAACAGGAAGAAATAGAAAATTTGAGCAGATCCAAAACCAGCAAAGAAATTGAATCAGTAATCCAAAACTCCCAAAAAACAAAAGTCCAGGTGCCACGTGGCTTCACAGGCCAATTCTACCAAACATTTAAAGAAGAGTTAATACCTATTCTTCTCAAACTATTCCAAAAAGTAGAAAAGGAAACTTCCAAATTCATTTTATCAGGCCAGCATTACCCTGATGCCAAGACCAGATAAAGACTCTACTAAAAAAGACAACTACAGGCCAATATCCCTGATGAACAAGATCTTGACAAGATACTAGCAAACGAAATCTAAAAGTACATTTAAAAATATCATTCACACAATAAAATGAGATTTATTCCTTGGTTACAAGGGTGGTTTAACATTCTCAAATCAATCGACATGATATAACACATTAACAAAAGGAAAGATAAGAACCCTATGATCCTTTCAATAATTGCAGGAAAAGCATTTGACAATGTACAACATCCATTCATGATAAAAACTCTCAACAAAGTAGGTTTAGAGGGAACATACTTTGACATCATAAAGGCCATACATGAAAAACCCACTACTAATAGCTTCTTCAATCAGGAAAAAGACAGGACGTCCACTCTAATCATTGTTATTTAAATAGTACTAGAAGTCCTAGCCACAACAATCAGACAACAAAAAGAAATAAAAGGCATATGAATCATAAAGAAGTCAAATTTCACTATCTGCAGATGACATGATACTCTATATAGAAAACCCAAAAAACTCCATCAAAAAAACTGCTAGAACTAATAAATTCAGTAAAGTTGTAGGATACAAAATCAATGTGCAAAAATTTTTTGCATTTCTATACACCAATAATGAAGCACAAGAAATAGAAATTAAGGAATTGACCACTTTTACAATTGCACCAAAACCAATAAGATACCTAAGAATAAACCTAACCAAAGAGGTGGAAGTCATATACTCTAAAGAATATAAAACACTAATGAAGGAAACTGAAGATGACATAAAGAAATGGAAAGATATTCCATGCTCATGGATTGGAAGAGAAAATATTGTTAAAATGTCTATACTACCCAAAGCAATCCCTATCAAAATACCAACAGCATTTTTCACAGAGCTAGAACAAATAATCCTAAAATTTGAATGAACCACAAAAGACCACAAATAGCCAAAGCAATCTTGGAAAAGAAAATCAAAGCTAGAGGCATCACAATTCTGGACTTAAAGTTATATTTCAAAGCTGTAGTGATTAAAACAGTATGCTACTGGCAAAAAAAAAATACATATACTGATCCATAGAACAGAACAGAACACCCAGAAATGAACCCACAACTATATGGCCAATCTTTAACAAAGCAGGAAAGAATATCCAATAAAAAAAAGACAGTCTCTTTAACAAATGGTGTTGGGAACACTGGACAGCAACACACAAAAGAATGAAGCTGGAGCACTTCCTTATGCCAAACACAAAAATAAATTTAAAACAGATGAAAGATCTACATGTGAGACCTGAAACCATAGAAACTAGAAAAGAGCACAGGCAGTAACCTGTTTGACATAGTCCACAGGAATTTCTTTCTAGATATGTCTCCTGAGGAAGGGAAACAAAGCAAAAATAAACTGCTGGGACTTCATCAAAATAAAAAGTTTGTGTACAGTGAAGGAAACAATCAATAAAAACTAAAAGGTAACCTAAGGAATGGGAGACAATATTTGCAAATGATATATCTGATAAAGGGTTAGTATCCAAAATAGATAAAGAACTTATAAAACTCAACACCCAAAAACCAAATAATCCAATTTAAACAATGGGGAGAAGACATGAATAGACATTTTTCTAAAGAAAACACACAGGTGGCCAATAGGCACATGAGAAGATGCTCAATATCACTGATCATCAGGGAAATAAATACAAATCAAAACTACAAGACGCTATCACCTCACACCTGTCAGAATGGCTAAAATCAACAACACAAGAAACAACAGGTGTTGGTAAAGATGTGGAGAAAAAGGAGCCCACCTGCACTGTTGGTGGGAATGAAAACTGGTGCAGCCATTCTGGAAAACAGTATGGAGGTTCCTCAAAACATTAAAAATAGAACTACCCAATGATTCAGGAATTGCATCACTAGGTATTTACCCAAAAAATACAAAAATACTAGTTAAAAGGGATACATGCACCCTAATGTATATAGAAGCATTATCTATAACTGCCAAATTATGGAAACCGCCCAAGTGTCCATCAACTGATAAGTGGACAAAGAAGAGGTGGTATATGATATGAGGAAGTTGAGATGCAACGTGGGGTGTTTGGGGTGTTGGAAAAGAATAAATGAAACGAGATGGGATCAGGAGGGAGAAAAACCATAACAGTCTCTTAATCTTACAAAACAAACTGAGGGTTGCCGGGGGTAGGGGGCTAGGGAGAGGGTGGTGGAGTTATGGACATTGGGGAAGATATGTACTATGGTGAGTGCTGTGAAGTGTGTAAACCTGGCGATTCATAGACCTGTACCTCTGGGGCTAATAATACATTCTATGTTAATAAAAAAATAAAGAAAGAAAGAAGAGGTGGGATATATATATATATATATATATATATATATATGTCATATTATATGAATATCAATCATAAAAAGAATGAAATCTTAACATTTGGAATGACATGGATGGAGTTATACAGTATAATGCTAAGTGAAATAAGTCCATCAGAGAAAGACAAATGCCATATGATTTCACTCATATATGGAATTTAAGAAACAAAACAAATAAGCAAAGGGGGGAAAAAGGGAGAGAGGTAAATCAAGAAACACTCTTAACTATAGAGAACAAACTTGTAGTTACCAGACAGGAAGTGGGTGGGAGAGGGGGATGGGAGAGATAGGTGATGGAGATTAAGGAGTGCACTTGTGATGAGCACTGGGTGTTGTATGGAAGTGTCAAATCACTATATTGTACACATGAAACTAATATTATAGTGTATGTTAATTAACTGGAATTTAAATTGAAACTTTTCTAAAAATTTAAAAAGACTCTGGAATTTGTTCATGTGGAATGAATGTATTTTGCATGAAATAAAAGACATGAATTTGGAGGGCACAGGGAATACTATGGACTAAATTGTGTCCCCCCCACCCTGGCAATTAATATGTTGAAGTTCTAACCCCCAATGTAACTTTATCTGCAAATAGCGTTTAGGAGGTACTTAAGGTTAAATGAGGTCATAAGGTTGGGATTGGTAGCCTTATAGGAAGAGGAACAGGAAGAGATCTTTCTCTGACATGTGAAGACACAGACAGAAAGTGGCTATTTGAAAGCCAGGAAGAGAGCTCTCACCACAAAATGCAACAGCCAGAATTTTGATCTTATACTTCCAGCCTTCTAAAACTGTGAGAAAATAAATTTCTGTTGTTTAAGCCACCAAGTGTAGGATTCTTTTGTCATAGCACCCAAGCTGACTAAGACATGGTGTTTTTGGATGAGATTAACATTTAAAACGGTAGACTTTGAGTAAAGCAGATTTATAGGATGAGCTGGCCTCATTCAATCAACTGATCAACTGAAGGTCTTAACAGAACAAAAACTAACCTCATCTGAGAAGAAAGAATTCTTCCAGTGGACTTGCTTTTGGACTCAAACTGCAATTCTTCCTCGAGTCTCCATACTGTCAGCCTACTGTGTCAGGTTTTGAATTTGCCAAGCTTCCATACCTTCATAAGCAACTCCTTAAAATAAATCTCTCTCTGAGTATATGCACATCCTATAGGTTCTATTCCTCTGTAGAAGCCTAATTAATACAGCTGGCTAATGTTAGGACAGCAAGAACTCAGAGAGTGGTGTTAGGAACTTGGTCTGAATACTGACAGGAATAAGATTTTTCTTCCTGTCTTTCCACTTTCCTCCAGTTTTTCTGATTGGATGAACTCACAGGAATCAGCCAACAAAGGAAGAAGGTAGTTTTCAGAATATCAGGCTCAGCATCTCCAGAGTATGTAAGAGTGAGTTTAGAGGGCGCCTGGGTGGCTCAGTGGGTTAAGCCGCTGCCTTCGGCTCAGGTCATGATCTCGGAGTCCTGGAATCGAGTCCCGCATCGGGCTCTCTGCTCAGCAGGGAGCCTGCTTCCTCCTGTCTCTCTGCCTGCCTCTCTGCCTGCTTGTGATCTCTCTCTGTCAAATAAATAAATAAAATCTTTAAAAAAAAAAAAGAGTGAGTTTAGAGCACAATCCATCCCATCAAAACACTACCAATTTTATGTTTCTATATAACAAGTGGCAAATACATTTCTATAAATGAAATAACTATCACCTTCTCCCTAAAGAGAGAGGTACAAAACCCAAACTATCATACACTCTGACAACAGTTTATACCACTCTAGCGAAGTTCATTACTCCTCCATTTCAGTCACAGTCGCCCTGAATATTCTGTAACCTAGGACTAAATTTTGAAGCAAGCCACTACCACCAAGCCCTAATTAAAATAATCAAGGAAATGAGGTGGGAGGAAAAGGTAGAAATCAGTAAAGACATACAAACAAACACATATAAACATGTATGTATACTCAAGTACACACATATATAATAAAATATGCACACTGATGAAGCTCTCATTTTTAACTGGTCACAAAGCTATAATTGTTTTTCTTAAACTTCTTTATTCAGCTATCAACTCCATACACCCTTCATCTCTGGCAACATTCGTGGTAGCCCAAATTTTTATTTTTAAAAAATCTGAATCCTCAGCGGTCCTATATAGGGGTTGCTATAATTTTTCACTAACTTTTGCCACTGGGCCTGGAGGCATCACAGATAATCTTCTGGGCTCACTGATGTATTCTTCTAGCTTTTAGTAGTGGTGACCCAATTACTGAGGATTATCAAGATTAATCATGCCAGTCAGTGCTATAATGTGCTTATCGGTTCACTAAAGGGAGAAGCACAAAATGGTCAGGTGGCAGTCTCAACTTCTACTTCATTGAAATCATTGTGCCCCTAGTGAAAGCATTTTTCTCTCAGGAAGTAAGGAATTCAAACCAGTAGAGTCAAAGCTATGGCAAGATATATAAAAATTCTCAAAAGGGTTAGTAAATGAAATAGTGAGTGATGTCACTCCATCTTCCATCCTTGATTTCTGGACACATATATTCTAACTATAGAAAAAAAATGACATGATATATAGGTCCCAGACTCATAACATATTTCCTACCTTATAAAATAAAATCTCACTTTTTTAAAGTATATAATCTCTAAACTGCATTGTGATTAAGTTTTTGATAGACCATTCTATCATTCTATCAGGTCATTTACTTTATGCTGTTGGAGTGCATAAATAAGACCAGATAATTCCATGGGCACAAGCCCCTTAGCACACTTCTTTTAGTGTGAAATGAGTACTTTGGTCATAGGCATGTCCTAAGAATAAAACAAAAGTAAGTAAGATCACAGATGTTGATACTAGTAAAAGTATTTGGGGCAGAGAAGGCAAACGTACATCCAGAATTTGAGTTCTGTTCTGGTGAGGGCAAGTTACTATCTCTTCCCTCTTGGAGGTGTCCAATGCAGTCACTAAACAATAAGGAGGCTAGCTGGTTGCCCTTGAGAAAGGTGCCATGTTGGAGCCCTGTATTGCTTTTTGCTATTAAAAGGGTTAGGTATTCAGCAGTGGCAGTTGTCAGATACAAACTCTTGTAGCTTCAACAGTGAAAAGAAGGACAAACTCAATCTTAGCTATGGTTGTCAAGAATGGCTTTATGAAGGTGCTAGGATTGAAATGGTCACTGAATGGAATTAAGTTAAGGGAAAGAAAGGATGTTTTCAAGAAACCATGATAGTGAAAGCACATGAACAACAACAATTGAATCGGGGGTAAACATGACGGATGCCACACCAAGTAGGAACAACGGCTATCTGTTTAGAATTGATGATATTTGATAAATAGCAGTAAAGAATAAATGCTTGGATTTTGGATGGCCCTCTCTGCTTTCAAATTATGGCCTGCTACTTAATACCTGTGTGACCTTTATGGGTATTTCTCAATCCATACAAACCAACAAAGCATACTATTGCTACAAATTCTGCCCAACCACTGATTTTTGGAGACATTTCTCTGTTTTCTGGTTTGTTCCTAAGGAACAGTATATCTATGCACCTCAGTTTTCTCATTTGTGAAAGAAGATATAATTGTATCAATGTCACAGAGCTGTTGCAGTGATTAAAAAGTCTGATGTATGTAAAGAACTTAGAATAGTGCTTGGCATTTGGAAAATTCTACAGGAATGTTTTTTAAATTAAATTTATGTTTGGATTTTTAAAAGTGTTAACTTATGGCAGAAATAGTTCATATAAATAAGATAAAGTAAAGCCTGTTTATTTCATTCCATTTTATGTTTCTTAAGCCAAAGAACTTTCTTCTGTGTTTACTTTTTGGCCAAAGTCAAATGGGCAACATATGAAATTTAGTGTGAACGGGTAGTTAAATTAGGAACTTTCTCTATACAAGCTCTTGTATTTCTTGTCATGAACAATAAAACAGCATGTTAAAATATTTATTTTCTATTGCTTTATATTATATATATCATAAATTTCAGCCTGATTTTTTGAAATATCTGTGAAGCTGTAATGTTCCATATCACCACTGCCCTGGAAAAGTGATCAAATCCACCATGGCCAATTTGGAAGTCATTCTTAAAAAGCTGTAGTACAAAATAGTGAAGCAAATAAATTAGTCATGGGTTTCAACAATCCCCTTCATATCCAGCTCTTCTAGGAACATGCCTTTCTGGATAAGACAGTGTTTCTCTAACCATAAAGACATACATCAAGATGATAAGGCGACTGTCCTATAAACCTCTTGGGGAGCTTCTTGACATTATGCTACCTCTGTTGACAAGCCAGTGTTCCTGAGAACATGAGCTGAAAGAATAGGTGAATTATTATCTGAGCAGAGCGATTCATAAAGGTTCATTTCCCTCATAAGTAACTACAATGATAGTGGAATATATTGTGATGGGAAAATTGAAGGGGAATCTATCCTCATCAACAGTCATACAAACAAGACATTTTTCTCCTTTATTTTTTCCTCACCACAAGGATTAATAAGGATTCATTACCTCCCCAGATCTATTTTGGACAGCTCTTTTGATTGAAAACCCACACTTATAATGAATTAAAATTATTTCCTCAACTTAGCTTCCTCCTTGCTTTCCCTCATTTATTCCTTTATATTCTATACCATCCACCATTATCATTACCCCTTTCCAATGTGGAACTGAATTTATTATTTGGTGGAGAGCTCTAAAAACAAAACAAAACAAAACAAACCCAAGAAAATGAATATACTGGTTCCTCTAGCATTCCATGTAGAAAATCAGCTTATAATACATTATAATTATCATAATAATATTAATTACTATTTTCTTAGAGTAGCTTCGGTATAATCAGTAAAGGGTTATTTTGTAAGCAATCCAAAGTAACTCTGGCTAACTCAAGGACAAAAATAAGGAACTTACTGGAATACTACTACATAGGTCACAGAATCAAAGCCAAGCTATAATACTTCAGTCTCAAGCAGGGCAAGAGCCAAGAAAGCACTGAGCTTGAGGGCAATTTCTTCAGGCAGTTTCCATCTTGAATCAGCCTCAGCTATTTCTTTTCTATGTTTGTATTCAAAGTCTAGGGAAAATGCACCCAATTGGTTGAGCTGAGTTCAGGTGCTTACTTCCAGGCCAAGAGACAGCAGAGGACCTGACCACAAAAGGAGAATATAGTTTTCCAAAGCAAAATGAATGTTCTGTTCTCAAGAAGAAAGGGACTCAGATTCTAGACAAACAAAACTCAGAGGTCCATTAATGGAGGTACTGCCATTTGTGTTCTGCAAGTTAAGCACTTACAGTTACATGTGTTTGGTTTGGTTCTAGAGCCTTCTGAGAATTTGACCTTGGGCCTCATATGGGCACAATCGTAGCTTTACACAATGTTAAATCTTATATCATCTTATGAGTTTTTCTTTTTTTTTTAATTTTTGTTTTATTTTTTTCAATGTTCCAAAATTCATTGTTTATGCACCACACCCAGTGTTTTATGATTCATCCATTACCATCCACACAAAATGCCTACCTCAATCCTACTCTACAATCTGCCACTTATTGGTTTCAGGGTGGCAGAAAGGTAAATATGCTGCCCTTGAAGGAGGATTCACCTAGCTAGGGTGCATAGCATCTGTAGACTGTCTCCAGATGTCACCTCCTTTACAGAAGTTTCTGCTTCAGCTACAGAAAGCCACCCTGCTTGATACCATGCTTCTTTGGGACTTGACAGTCCATATTCAGTTACTAAGTATGCAAGGTAGAGGAATAAAGGCACAAGGATTGTAGCCAGTCGAAGGGCATTCTGATTTGGAGCATTCTCTCCTGAGTTTCAGCCTGGTCAGCCAAAGCTGTGCTGGGTTTGCACTGCAGTTCAAGTTCTTCCTCAACTCAATTCTCCTTCCTCTTTCTTTTTCCTCAGGTGTTCATGTCTAGGAAATATCTCAAACCCCAAATTCATCTTAACACCTGCTCCAGAAAACCTAACTTGCAATACTTGGGAATTGAGGCAACACCCCTAATATAACTTGTTCATAGTCTTATTAACTAGAGGCATAGATATAATGAGGACACATTACCACTTGATTAGAAATGCAATGTTACTCCTAATTTTCCATTCTGCCTTATGTCCACAGACATCCATGACAATTTGGCTGACTCCAGTCTTATAGGATTAGTGTCAATCTAAAGTGGTTAGATGCAGTTATAAGATGAGAAACATAAAGTTGCTTGCATCAGCTATTAATATTCATGGGACTAGAATGCCTGGGTGGTTCAGTCAGTTGAGTGTGTAACTCTTGATTTCGACTCAGGTTGTGGCTCAGGGTTGTGAGATTGAATCTTGCCTCTGATGCAGAGCATTCCTAAGATTCTCTTTCCCTCTCTCTTTGCCCCTCCCCCCTCACTCATGCTCTTTCAATCTCACTCTAAAAAAAAAAAAAAAAAAAATCGAAGGACTCCAAATACAGGTTTCTGGCTCACCCTTCCATCTCCATCTTCATCTCCATCTCCATGAGCCAATTTATTTATGGTACAGTTCTAAATGAATAGGTAAAATACAAAACGATATTGTCTTATATGCATAAGCAACACTCACAAAAGCTGAATCTCAGATATATGGCATGCCCCTCTGATTTCTACATTAGCTTCTATTCCTAAAGATCCAAGAAAATAAATATCTCATATGTTATCTCTACCTTTACAGAAATCTTTGGTTTTCTCCTCATTTTCTCTGGACTCCTGGTTGTAGACCAAACTTTTTTCTTGAGTTTTATGTCATGAAAACTTATGAATTATTTTAGATCACTAACTGGGGAGTAGCTGCTGCAAGAAAAAAAATAAGGTAACTAAAATTTTCTGCTATCATATAAAATAAGACATTTTATAATAAGCAAAACATCTATGATTGTCAATCTGTTTGGGCTCATAATGTTTGGTAGGTGCAAGTAGGATAATTTTCAAACAGTATCAAAAATCACCACAAATATTATTTCTAAATTAGCTTGTCTAATAACTAAGTTACAAAAAAAAAATCCCTTATGTCTGGATTATTGAACTAAGTCCTGGCAACACCACAATGGCAGATCTTTACATCAGCGCAAATTTCATTAGCTCTTTAAAGTAACTTATTATTAGCAACTCAATATTTTGCATATGAACTTAATTGAAAATTGCACTTCCCTGTGAAGAGCTAATTCATTTACTGAGTCATCCTGACATTCCAAAGGATAAAATAGAGAGAAAAAAGACTAAATTCACAGGTATATCATGAAAAATTATTCAAATATTCTGCTTCTTATTTTAAGGAACAGGCTTTTATCTAGAAAAGGTTTCTGTCTGCCTTAGAGAGTCTGGGGATGGTTTGGTCTTTATAAAAGAGTCTGAATAGAGTCATCTTTCTAATGCTAAGTGGACAGTTCAGTGTTTCACAGCTTCCCTACTCTTAGGTCTCTGTTACAGAAAACATGAAACCCAACTCCTTATCTGGTACTCTTAGTACACGTAGGTGAAAAGAAAACAACTAATTTCATATAGCATCAAATTAATGTTATATCCCTTATACTAAAACATTAATTTTAAAGTTTATTTTTTATAAAAATATCCATAGAAAATGAATTCAAGTAATTCATTCAATAAAATTCAATAACTGACTACCAGACATTGTTCTGAGTAGCTGGTATATCAGTGAAAAGAAAGTAGACAGAAATCTCCCTCATTGCCCCTCAACACCTCAAGGCATATATGGGTGGGGAGACCGTATATTGTCATGGTGTCATTTGTCATGGGTACATTGTCATGGCCAATAGTCTCATTTTTGCCTATCCAATGCACCTGTATGGCTCAATTTAAAATATCCTCTAGAAGTTTCCTGACTCTTCTAACCCAAGACAATTGTGCTCAACTCCTAATTTCTACTTACATTTAGTTTACATGAGTATATGTAGATTGGTATATATTACATAGATTGGTATTAAATAGATTGATGGAACAGATCATGTTTACATTCATTTTGTGTTCCCCAAAAAGCTTTAGATTATGTGAAGCACAAGCAGACAATCAATGTCAATTAATTTATTTTTATGTAATCTTGCTAACTGTACCTGATTGTGGCCAAGTCACAGTAGCATCTTGATAGTTCCTCTCAGTAATTAAAAAATAATTAAATTTTTCATGATCTATTTTCCACTAGATCTGCATTATTAATAAAAATGTCCACTTATATCACTACAATGTTTTGTTGATATGTTACCTCTATATGCCATTAGAAAATCTACCAAATTCTACAAAGATAAAGAAATTCCAGATTTGCATTTAAATATGTGGCAAATATTTATAGAATTTTTAAAATGTAGGCATTTGTCTTTTATACAAGCTTGTGGGATATGAAGAAAAATAGCATATTCATTGAACAATGAATATTGAACATTTTTGCACCAGCATGTGCACAAAAAATGTGCACAAAAAATTCACAAATGAGGAACAATACATCAGAAAATTTTGCCTCATGAAAATGCTCAACCTAAGTTCACTTGGAGGAAAGTATTTCACTCTATATGGTAAGAACTTACTAACAATATGGTCTAAAAATTCCAGGTTTAAGAATTTTTGTGTGTGTGTCACTCTTTCCCATGTACTTAGAGTAGAAGATGTAGAAGATAATGAGCTATGGTCGTAATACCCTCGTAATCATGGTAGCCAGAATAATGTCCCCCTACAGATGTCTGAATCCCTGAAATCTATAAATGTGTTAATTTATATGGCAAAGGAAGTTCTGAAAATATGATTATGTGAAAGATCTTGAGATTAAGGGATTATTTTAGATTATCCAGGCAGACCCAGTATAATCACAGGGCCCTCATAAGGAAGACACAAGAGGGTCAGTGTCAGAGAAGGAGATGGGACAACAGAGGCAAAGTTCAGGGTTATGTGCTTCTAAAAGCAGCTCCTAGAAACTATAAAAGCCAAGGAAATGGGTTCTCTCCTTCAGCCTCCTGAAGGAACACAGCCTTGTATACCAATTTTAGATTTCTGACATCCAGTACCAGGAAAGTAATAAATGGTGATGTACTGAGCCACTAAATTTGTAACTTTGTATAGTACAAACAGAAAATTAGTAGAGTTGCTTATACTGTCTAGCAGCCACCTGCCTTTTAGGTAACTTAGTTTCCTTTTGTGTATGTTGAATTGCCTTTAGTTATAATTACTTATTTTATTTTTCCTATTTCATATCCAGGGACTAAAAACTGCTTTGTACTTATTGTATCTTCTTAGAAGACAGAGAAACATATGAGTGACCTCTTTATATTTCTGTCAACTATCAAAATTCTAAAGGTATATAGCAATATTCCCCAATGTGGATTTCTCTGCTTTTATCCCCAGCTGCCATTACTCCCTCTTGATTGTATATTTTGCCTTATCTTTCTACTTTCATTTCTTTGTCATGTTGTGTCTTCCACTACAGCACATTACAAATCTACATAAAGCACAAAACCAATACCTAACCATAAAATTAAAGGCATAAAACATACAATAGCTTCCTAAACTAAATATTCAATGTCTTAAAATGGCATTACATGGTGCATTTTATGTTTTAATGGCTCATTAACAATGTTACTGTCAAATCAAACACTATCATTAGCTACATTTTTTTTCAAGTAGCAAATTCTTAGCAATTAAGCTAATTGTAGCTGTCCTAATATAGTATCAGAAAGTGCATTTATTTTCATTAGAAAGAACAGTCTTCTAATAAATTAATAATGTCTAGTATTTTAGGAGTTCATAGAGCAAAAATTTAACTCCTTACCTGTAAGAAATTTACAACCAAGTTAGGAAAAAAACCCAAGTTAGTGAAACAATTCAAGTAAGTTAAAAGTATATAATTAATTGCCAATTATTTCAGTAAAAAGGATAGCCATAAAAAAATAAAAATAAAATCAGTAAAAAGGATAGGCATAAAAAATGAGCTTGTTTCTTAAGAAAGGCTTTATGTAGACAGGACATGAGTTGGATTTAAAATTATATACAGAGAATGCAGTTAAGGTGTAGAAGAGAAGACATAAGAGATAGAATAAACAACAAAAGCAAAGACACAGGAGAAAACCTAAGTGCAGTGTTGTGATGGTTGTATAATATGGAGGAAGAGTGGAAAAAAAGAATAAACAAGAAGGGAAGTCCACATTTAATGGAGCAGTCAGCAGTACCTTAGAAATACCATGGAAACTTGAACAAGGAAGTGAGATTATGAAAGCATTAAAAAAATGATTAGCATAATGGATTGAGGAGTGTGAGAGTCAAAAATCAGAAGCATCAAGGCTATAGGAGAGTGAATGGGAACAAGATTTTAATCCTGGAGCCATCTGACCAATTCAACGGCTTCATATAATATGATATATGAGGTTCCTATAGTCCATGCTCTGATTCTTGACTATTATAAACGACTCCTTAGGGTGACAAAAAAAATATTAATTTATAGGACTATTTGTATTATATGAATACGTTTATTAACAGTGCATTTTCAAGGAATTCATCTAAAGAAACCTATTTCTTCTTGATGTTAGAACCTTACCTTGATGTCAGCTCCACAGAACACTGTACAAGGGAGGCAATGAGCCAAGCAACTTGTAATTAATTTAGAGACTACTACAGTTATTACAAAAGCACAAGATGTCAAGTCTTAGACAGACTTAAATTTCAAAAAAAAAAAAAAAAAAGAAAGCACATAAAAATATTACTTCACTGACTTTGAGGGAATTCTGAAAAATGAGTTAAACTCAACTGAAACATTTGATGAAATAGGTCAAACTGATTTTAACAGAGGCAAAAAAAAAAAAAGGAGATTAAAAAGATTAAAGGAGATTAATAAAAGATTATTACTGGGGCACCTGGATGGCTCAGTGGGTTAAGCCTCTGCCTTCAGCTCAAGTCATGGTCTCAGGGTCCTGGGATCGAGCCCCATATCGGGCTCTCTGCTCAGCAGGCCTGCTTCCCCCTCTCCCTCTGCTTGCCTCTCTGTCTACTTGTGATCTCTCTCTCTCTGTCAAATAAATAAATAAAATCTTAAAAAAAAAAAAAGATTATTACTTCTGGAAACAGTCAATTGTATTTGCCCTTGTCCCTAAACCAGTCTGTAATTTTGTCTTTAAATATACCTATCACCATCCCTACTCTTCCTCTGCTGCCTTTAAATTAACCCTTGGCCTGAACTCTTAGCTACAAGCAGACTGCTATCTAGATGCAAAGAACCATGAACACAGGTGTAAGCCTGTGCTAAGGTAAGGGATAGCAGAATTTGAAAAAAAAAAAAATGCCTATTTAAGCAAACAGGATACTTCCTTTTGGAGAATACATAGGCTGAAACTAAAACCAGAGCTAACACCAAGAAGAAAATAAAAGTCTTGGCAAATGAGAGAGATAAACTGTGACAACTGAAGGTAGTCCTGAAATGAAAGCTTCAGGGAGCAAGGACTGAAATCCAGGAACTAAGGAAGAGAGTGCAAAAGAAAAAGCAGGAAGATAAAGCAGAAAGGGGCAGAGAAAATTGTCAAAAACATGTACTGCAGTTCACAGCTTGCCTTGTGTGTCCTGCCTGCTCAGGTTATGTGGAAAAATCATCAGTTCAAAGATGTAGGAACACCTTAGATCAGCCCAAAGTATCAGGAAAGAAGGGTTAGACTTAAGGCTGTAGCTCTCCAAATATATGCTATTTCAACAAGCTATAGCTAAAGGTACCTTACAACGATAATTTCATAAACCGACTTACTATTTCAGCTTACTATTTCAAAATATGCTACTGTGAATTAAAGTCAACACTTCTATAAAGTATTTCGCATTTCCTCATTCTTCATTTCATCGTATAATCTAACATTTATAACAGAACATTTCCTAAATCTAGAAAAATATTCATTAATAGCAACAAAAATGCCATTGATCTCTTATCTCTTTAAGACTCCATGAAAATTGCTTACTTTTCCCTAAATAAACATTAGGACATGAGAAGCATACATTTGAGTGTGCTCTTCCACATATAAAGCCATATTTTCCATCTCCTGAAGCACTGAACAACTTTTAATATTATAGATTTCATTTGTGAGAGATTCTTTCACATATTCTTTTATTTTTCCTTTATCCTATATAATCATGCACATTGCAGAAAATGTCAACCCAAAGACATATGAAATGTGTTACTGTATAACTTTCTCATATAATTTTTGTAACACCTACTCTAGATTCTAGTGCAAATGTTCTGTGCTAACTTTTTCATTGTCTTAACCTTAGCTCTTTTGGCTAAGGATTCCGGCACAAAGAAAATTAAAATGCTTAAAAACGAAACACATATTAAATATGAGACTGAATTATTGAGAGGAAAATGTGTTGTGATTCTCAACATGTTCACTATACAACAAAAAGAGAGTCTGTGTAAGGTGCATAGCTGCATTAATAAAATGCACTCTCCCTGTGTAGTAATTATTATTTAGCTCAAATACTATGACCAGTATAATTTATATATCATCTAAATAGCTATGGGCTGTGTCTACTTTGAGAAAGTACAAAAGACAATGCGAGTGAAAGACATAACCTCTATCAGTTGCCTCCTTGTCTTTCATTATAGCACAATGCCAAGTACAACTGGTGGAAATTAGAAGATCCTTCTGAAATTTTTCTAGGGGACATAGATTTGCCAGAATAGCAGCAAAGTGTTTACCTTTTGAAAATCTGGGCCAAGAACAGAGAAGTTAGTAAAAAGAAGAATGTAAACCAGCCCATTTTCATCAGGCTATAAAGGCTAGAAATTACAAAGGGGAAGAGGAAGATAAATGAAGAAGAATGACATGAAAGACGTCATGTCCACTGGGAGTTTGAAAGTGGTCTTCCATCTGCCTATTTTTCAGCTTCTATGTTCTCATTATCTTTGCACCCCTACATTTGGACTGTCTTCCTCTTCTGACCATTTGTTGGAATTCCACCTCAAGGTTCTAAACAAACATTTCATTTTCTGACACTCTCCTTTATCTCTCTAAATATATATATATATACATATATATATATATTTATATTTATATATTTATATTTATATTTATATTTTAGTATATAGTATGCATTCCGATTGGGTGAGTCCTTGTGGCCAGTGTGGTTATTGCGCAAATATCTCAGGGTTTTGGGTCAGCCTTGGATTGATTCTGCCACTGATTTGTTGTATGGCCTCAAAATATTACTTAAGCCTGTTTTTCTCATGTGTCAAGAGGTAATAATACTATGTATTTTATCAGGGTATGATGAAGCTATAAGATGAAATATATAAAATGCTGAACACAGTGTTTAGTTCACAGTAAATTCCAATGGTTTTTAGTACTCTGTACTTCTCTCTCTTTCAGTTTCTGGTTTTCTTTTCAAATCAAGAAAAACATCAGGGCATTGTTATGGTTTACTATGAGGAAGTCATCAGGTTCCTATTAAACCTATAGCCAACAGTGAGCCACTGTCAATATACATACATATACCCAATGTCTTGTATCAGAAGGCAGCAAACTCAGCCTAGAGACCAAATTCAACCCCTGGTTGTTGGTATACTGCATGAGCTAAAAATGGCTTTTATATTTTTAAGTGGTTTAAAAAAATCAAAAGAAGAATAAAATCATATGAAATTGAAATTTCGGTGTTCATGAATAAAATTTTATCAGAATATGTTCATGCTCACTTGATTATATATTGGTCATGCCTACATATATGTCACAGTTACAAAACTGAGTATCTAAGACTGAGACGGTATGAGCCACAAAACCAAGAAATATTTACTATCTAGCCCTTTACAGGAAAAGTTTGCTGATCTTTGTCTTAGATTAATAACAACGGAGAACAGAATCAGAATTATTCATGAGCAAGCTAGTCCCATATTTTGATGCTAATTTCTTAAAGGCAAAAATCGATGTAGTTCTAACAATAGTTTGTATATAATAGGCCATAAATAGACACTTTAACATATATACAGAAATAACTAAAAGACATAGGTCCTTTGAAAGGTAAATCATTCCTCACTTTCTTTAATTAAAATTTCACTTAAAATACAAGAGGGAATTTTAGTTCTTGCAGAAATTGCATAAATTATTAAGATATAATTAAATTCTCAAGAAATAAAGAATTTGTAAAAGAATTTTTGAAAAATCAAGTTTGAACTTAACATAAACCCAAATATTTAGGTAATAGATTAAAGAATTCAGCATTTAAACTTCCATAACAAAAACTTTCTAGAAAGATTGATACAATAAATCTCAATTCACTCATTAAAATTATATAACCAGAAGAGTGAAATATAATGAGGTGACATTTAGAGATGCTTAAAATCAATATGCCCATTTGTCCCTTTCATGCTCTTCAGTAAAAATAAAATGCATATTTTAAAAGATTGATGATTATATGTAATATCCTTTCCTTTCAAGAAGAATTAAATCATGCACATTGTCTTGACAGGTTTTCTTTTAAAAATAAACTATAGCTAAGATTTTATTTATGGCTATTACATACTACTTCATATAAATTTAAAAATCTAATAAAATACATCTTAAAGTAGTGCTTCTAAAACTTGAATGTGCATGTAAATCACGGAGGAATCCTGTTACAAATGCATGTATAGATTCAGTAGCTCGAAGGTGATGCTGATTATGCCTCAAATAGCAAGGTCGAACTAACATTGCTTTCTAACACGCGGACAAAAAAACAGCATGGTCTTGCTTGAACATTGATAATTTGGCCCTGCACCTTGTATAAATTCAGAATAAAATTCCTTCCTTTGGTACTTGACTTGCAGATTTCAACAAACTATTAAACTATTTGGGATTTTAAAATGTTAATCCTTTTATTTTTTTCTTTTAAAATTTTTATTTAAATTCTAGGTAGTTAACATAGAGTGCAATATTAAATGTTAATCCTTTTATAAAAGCAACACCTTTTTCCACATTCAGAAAACCAGTTACAGATTTTAGCAATATTCTTTATGTTCCTCTATCATCCTTAGTTTTATCCATATCCATTATAATTTTATTGAGATATAACAGACATATAACATTACTTTTAGATATATATCATAATGATCTAATATTTGTATGTATATTGAAATGATCACCACAATAAATTTTGTCAACATCTATCACCACATATACTTACACATCTTTTCCTAGTGATGAGAATTTTTAAGTTTACTCTCTTAGCAACTTCCAAACACGGTGACTATAGTTAATAACACTGTATTGTGGAACACTGTTATGTTATTTATTTTACAATTGGAAGTTTGTATCTTTTGTTTATTTGTTTGTTTTAATTATGTTAGTCACCATACAGTATATCATTAGTTTTTGATATAGTGTCCCATGCTCATCATCATTAGCCACCAAGGAAATTCAAATCAAAAGCACATTGAGATTAAGAGAATAAGAGTTTCTTATGGTCTAATCTCAGGAAACAAACTGAGGGTTGCTGGGCATGGGGAGGGAGGGATAGGGTGGCTGGATTATGGACACTGGGGTGGGTATGTGCTATGGTGAGTGGTGTGAGTTGTATA
The DNA here is from genome assembly GCF_902655055.1 of Lutra lutra. NCBI lineage: Eukaryota > Metazoa > Chordata > Mammalia > Carnivora > Mustelidae > Lutra > Lutra lutra. Next base: position 75,428,985 of record NC_062279.1, on the reverse strand, counting down.
ATACTGATGATTCACAGACCTGTACCCCTGAAGCAAATAACACATTATATGTTTATTAAAAAAAATAAAAATAGAACTGCTAAACACACACACACACACACACATATACACATTGAGATATCACTTTACACCAGTCAGAATGGCAAAAATTGACAAGGCAAGAAATAACAAGTGTTGGAAAGTTTATGGAGAAAGGGGAATCCTCTTACACTGTTGTAAGTTTGTTTCTTTTGACCTCTGTTTCACCCACCCACATCCCTCACCTCTGGCAACCACAAATCTGTTCTCTCTGAGTTTCAGGCTTTGGTTGTTTTGGGTTTTTGGTTTGTTTTAGATTCTGCATATAAGTGAGATCACATGGTATTTGTCTTTCTGTGTCTGACATTTTGCTTAGCATAACGCCTTCAAGATCTTCAAGGTGTTGTCTCAAATGGCAAGATTTCCTTTTTATGGCTGAATAATACTCCAGTGTGTGTGTGTCTGTGTGTGTGTGTGTGTGTGTGTGTGTGTGTGTGTATATACACTAACTTTTTTTTAAAATTCATTTATTCATTGATGGTCACTTAGGTTGCTTCCGTGTGTAGGCTATTGTAAATAATGCTGCAATGAATATGGTAATGCATATGTCTTTTTCAAGTTCATGTTTCATTTCCTCCAGATAAATACCCAGAAGTGGGACTGCTGGACTGTATGCTAGTTCTGTTTTTAATTTTTGAGGAATCTCCACTGTTTTCCATAGTGACTGCACAAATTTACATTCCCACCAACAGTGCACAATTCCTGTTTCTCCACATTCATGCCAACACTTGTTATTTTTTGATAGTAGCCATTCAAACAGGGACCAGTTGAGAGTCCATTATAGTTTTTATCTGAATTTCCCTGATGTCTAGTGATAGTATGCACCTCTTCTTATACTTGTTAATTGTCTTAATTAATAAGTATAAAATTTGTTTTAATTTGTTTGTTTGTTAATTATACTTGTTAATTGTCTTATACTTGTTAATTGTCAATTTTAAAAATAATTTCTTCATTCTGTTTTCTTGCTTTATGTTATTTATATTGCCTTAGTGGACTAAGCTGGTCATTTAAAGTCTACCATAATCTACAATCAGCTGAAATTATTATTACAAAAAAGAGAGTTCATTCTTAATAATGTTCTGTTTCATTTTACCAGGCACAAAATCTCCCAGTAGTGTCAAAGTATCTAGGATGACTTGTTTTAACCAATAGAAAATAGTGACAGTGACATTCTGGGAGTTCTGTGTGTGAGCTTTAAAAGGATTTACACCTTCTATTTTCACAAAGAGGAACCCACCTGCCATGTAAAGAATTCTAGGCCATCTTATCACTGGAGAATTAGAAACATGTGAAAGAAAGGACACATGGAAAAAAAAAAACAAAAAACAAAAACCGTGTGTGCCCTAGCCAATGCACCAAGTCCCCAGACATGTGAGTGAGGTCATCTTGAAATCTCCTCCCCTAGCTGATCTCCCCTACTTAATACCAGAGTGCAGGGAAGAGCTGTCCCTGCCAAACTATACACAAATACCAGATCCTCAGAACTGTGAGCAAATAACATCATGATTATTTGAAGCCAGAAAAATTTGGAGTAGGTTCATTCAAACAGCTAACTTAGTCTTCTCAGGCTGCCAAATACCAATGTCTGGGTGGCTTAAACAAGAGAAATTTATTTTCTTACAAGTCTGGAGGCTAGAAGTCCAAGACTATGATGCTATTAGTGCTGATTTCTGATGAGACCTCTCTTTCTGGCTGGTGGATAGCTACCTTCTCACTATGTTCTCACAAGGCCCTCACTTTATGTGTGCGGAGAGAGCTTTCTGGAGTTTCTTCCTCTTCTCATAAGGACATCAACCCTACTGGATTCAGGCTCACCCTTATAACTTTATTTAATTTTAATTATCTCACTAGAAGCCCAATCTCCAAATACAGTCACATTGGAGTTTAGGGTTACAATTTATTAATCTGGGGGGACACAATTCAGTCCATAAGCAGGAACAGAAAACTTACACACTAATCTATAGAAATATTATTAAATAGTTACCCAATCCTATATTGACTTTCTATATAATAAAGGTGCCCTTGCTCTCTACTCAGCATTAACAATCTTAGGGAAGACTAACATAAGTGATTCTGCTATTTCTTATATTTAAAATGAGCACTACTGTTTTCATTTAAGACCTTAAAAGTCAAATGTTTCTACTATTGTTAATATGTGAGACTAGCTGAGTACCATTAATCTTTTAATCTCTCATTCATTTAAATGGATGCAGGAAAATATTAAAGAGGGGCACCTGGCTGGCTCAGTCAGTGAGGCATGAAACTCTTGATTTCAGGCTTGAGTTCAAGCCCTATGCTGGGAGTGGAGATTACTTACAAAAAAGGGGGGAAAATTAAAAGAAAATAACTAAAGAAATTTATATGGCATCATTTGCATTTACTTAAAACTTACCATATAAAAAACCTTATTATATAGCCAATAATATTTTAATAGAAATGTATGGTGACAGATGGTAGCTATACTTGAGATGAGTACAGCGTAACGTATGTACAGAGAAGCTGAACCACTATGTGTACACCTGAAATTAATGTAACATTGTGTGTCAGAAACACTAAAAAAAAAAATCTTGTCATGTGCTATTTCCCACAGTCTCTTATACTTTCACTTTTACCATTAGCTGGAGCACCATCATATGATCAAAGGGACACTCAACTGCCATAGTTAAGAGACTTGCTTATTATCCTCTTTTAGGAAGTACCTATTCTATTCTCTGATCTAAAAAATTATGTAACTTTTCTTTAATTCCTTTTTCCTGAAGTTAAAGAATAAGATTAAAAATATTTTCTTTGATATAGTGAGGCTAAAGGTACTAATGCACTGAGAGTAATTGAACTAATTGTCATTAGCAGACTTGGAACTCTGTATGAAATGCTGTAAGTAGCAGAACATATTATAATTTTTTTAGAAGAGAACGCTCATTGTTTCACTCTGCTCTAGTGATTTTCATTTGTTCCATTCATTTTACTGTCATGACCCAGTTTTCTCAGGGCAAGGTGGAAAATTTTAATTTTTCCTTTTTATTTTAAAATTAAGAAATATTTGCCAATTAAATGTTTAAAATGTGACATACATATATGTGGAATTAAAGCATTTTTAAAATTTAACACTAAATATAACTTGTTAGTATCCATGTTAAAGTTTATTTCTAAAAATGATTTTCTAGTATTTTTCTTTAAAAAAATCCATTGTCTTAGGATTTGGGGGAAAAATAGATGTTTCTTTCAATGGGGAAATGCTGCAATTAAAAAAACTAATGGACTCATCCTTAGTCCAGAAACTCAAGGTGGGGGAGCTCCTGGGTGGCTATTGGTTAAGAATCTGACTCTTGCATATATATAAGAATACTTTTTTTTTTTTCAGTGTTCCAAGATTCATTGTTTATGCACCACACTGAGTGCTCCAGGCAATACATGCCCTCCTTAATACCCATCACCAGGCTCACCCAGTCCCCCACCCACCTCCCCACCAAAACCTTCAGCTTCTTTCTCAGAGTCCACAGTCTAAGAATACGTTAATGGTAGGGGATCTTAACACACCATTCTCAGCAATAGACAGATCATCTGCAGAAAATCAACAAAGAAATAAAAGCTTTGAATGACACATTGGATTAGATGGATGTAATAGATATATACAGAACATTCCACCTTAAAATAACAGAATACTCATTCTTCTCAAGTGCACATGGAACTCCCTCCAGAATAGACCATATACTGGTTCACAAATCAGGTCACAAAACCAATACCAAAAGATTGAGATTATTCTCAGACCACAGTGTTTTGAAGCTGGAACTCAATCACAAGAATAAGTTTGGAAGGAATTCAAACACTTGGAAGCTAAAGACCATCCTGCTCAAGAATGTTTGGATCAATCAGCAAATCAAAGAAGAACTTAAACAATTCATGGAAACCAATGAGAATGAAGACACATCATCCAAAAACTATGGGATACGGCAAAGGTGATCCTAAGAGGGAAATACATAGCCATCCAAGCCTCACACAAAAAAATTGAAAAATCCCAAATACACAAACTCCCTTTACACCTTAGAGAACTGGAGAATCAACAACAAATTAAGTCAACCCCATGCACAAGAAGGGAAATAATTAAGATTAGAAGAGAGATCCATGAGTTAGAAATCGGAGATACAGTAGAACAAATCAACCAAACTAGAAGCTGGTTCTTTGAAAGAATTAAGAAGATCAATAAACCACAGGCCAAACTAATCCAAAAGAAAAGAGAAAGGACCCAAATTTTTAAAAAAAGTTATGAATGAAGCGGGGGAAATCACAACTAATAACAAGGAAATAGAAACAATCATCAGGGGACGCCTGGGTGGCTCAGTTGGTTAAGCCACTGCCTTCGGCTCAGGTCATGATCCCAGCGTCCTGGGATCGAGTCCCACATCAGGCTCCTTGTTCTGTGGGGAGCCTGCTTCTCCCTCTGCCTCTGCCTGCCACTCTGTCTGCCTGTGCTCGCTCTCTCTCTCTCTCTCTCTGACAAATAAATAAATAAAATCTTTAAAAAAAAAAGAAACAATCATCAGAAATTATCAATAGCTATATGCCAATAAATTAAGCGACCTAGAAGAAATGGATGTATTCTTGGAAACCTATAAGCTTTCAAGATGGAAACATGAAGAAATTGACAACATGAATAGACCAATATCTAGAAACGAGATTGAAGAAATGATCAAAAACCTCCTAAAAAACAGGAATCCAGGAACTAAGGGATTCCCTGGGGAATTCGACCAAACATTCAAAGAAGAAATAATACCTATACTCCTGAAGCTGTTTCAAAAAATAGAAACAGAAGGAAAACTTCCAAACTGTTTCTTTGAAACCAGCATTACCTTCATCCCCAAACCAGGCAAAGACCCCATAGAAAAGGAGAATTTCAGACCAATATCCTTGTTGAATATGGATGCCAAGATTCTCAACCAGATCCTAGCTAATAGGATCCAACAGCACATTAAAGAGATTATCTACTATGACCAGGTGGGATTTATCCCTGGGATGCAAGGGTGGTCCAGCTTTCACAAATCAATCAGTGTGATAGAATAAATCAATAAGAGAAGAGAGAACCTCATGGTCCTTTCAACTGATGCCGTAAAACATCTGACAAAATAAAGCATCATTTCCTGATTAAACCTCTTCCAAGTATAGGGAGAGAAAGAACATTCCTCAACTTCATAAAATCCATCTATGAAAAACCCACAGCAAATATCATTCTCAATGTGGAAAAGCTCAGAGCCTTTCCACTGAGATCAGGAACATGACAAGGATGCCCACTCTTGCCACTGTTCAACATAGTACTAGAAGTCATACCAACAGCAATCAGACAGCAAAAAGAAATAAAAGATATTCAAACTGGCAAAGAAGAAGTCAAACTTTCTCTCTTCACAGATGACATGATACACTATGTGGAAAACCCAAAAGATTCCACCCCCAAATAACTAGAACTCATATAGCAATTCAGTAATGTGGCAGGACATAAAATCAATGCACAGAAATCAGTTGCTTTCTTATACACAAACAATGAAACTGTAGTCTGGGCAACTAGAGAATTGATTCCATTTACAATAGCACCAAAATCTGTAAGATACCTTGGAAAAAACCTAAACAAAGAGGTAAATTATCTATATTCAAGAAACTACAGAACACTCATGAAAGAAATCGAAGAAGACACAAAAAGATGGAAAAACATTCCATGCTCATGGATTGGAAGAATAACCATTGTTAAAATGTCTATGCTGCCCAGGGCAATCTATACTTTTAATGCCATCCCAATCAAAATACCAGCAGCATTTTTCAAAGTGCTGGAAACAATCTTAAAATTTGTATTGAACCAGAAAAGACCCCAAATCTCTAAGGAAATGTTAAAAAAGAAAACAAAGCTGGGGGCATCACGTTGCCTGATTTCAAGCTTTACTACAAAGCTGTGATCACCAAGACAGCATGGTACTGGCATAAAAGCAGACACATAGACCAGTGGAACAGAGTAGAGAGCCCAGATATGGACCCTTAACTCTATGGTCAAATATCTTCAACAAGGCAGCAAAAAATAGCCAGTGGGAAAAAGACAGTCTCTCCAATAAATGGTGCTGGGAAAATTGGACACCTATGTATAGAGGATGAAACTCGACCATTCTCTTACATCATACACAAAGATAAACTCAAAATGGATGAAAGACCTCAATATGAGACAGGAATCCATCAAAATCCTAGAGGAGAACACAGGCAGTAACCTCTTCTACATTGGCCACAGCAACTTCTTTCAAGACATGTCTCCAAAAGTAAGGGAAACAAAAGCAAAAATGAACTTTTGGGACTTCATCAAGATAAAAAGCTTCTACACAGCAAAGAAAACAGTCAACAAAACAAAGAGGCAACCCACAGAATGGAGAATATTTATAAATGACACTGTAGACAAAGAGTTGATATCCAGGATCTATAAAGAACTTCTCAAGCTCAGTACCCCAAAAACAGATAGTCAGGTCAAAAAAAACAGACACTTCTTCAATGAAGACATACAAATAGCTAACAGACACATGAAAAAATGTTCATCATCATTAGCCATCAGGGAAATTCAAATCAAAACCACATTGAGATACCACCTTACTTACACCAGTTAGAATGGCAAAGATTAACAAGGCAAGAAACAACAAATGTTGGAGAGGATGTGGAGAAATGGGAACCCTCTTACACTGTTGGTGGGAATGCAAGTTGGTGCAGCCACTTTGGAAAACAGTGTGGAGGTCCCTCAAAAAATTAAAAATAGAGCTTCCCCATGACCTCGCAATTGCACTAGTGGGTATGTACCCCAAAGATACAGATGTACTGAAAGAAGGGCCATATGTACCCCAATATTCATAGCAGCAATGTCCACAAAAGCCAAACTGTGGAAAGAGCCAAGATACCCTTCAACAGACAAATGGATAAAGAAAATGTGGACCATATATACAATGGAATATCACTCAACCATCATAAAGGATGAATACCAAGTTTTGCATCCTCGTGGATGAGACTGGAGGAGACTATGCTGAGTGAAATAAGTCAAGCAGAGAAAGTCAATTATCATATGGTTTAGCTTACTTGTGGAACATAAAGAATAACATGGAAGACATTAGGAGAAGGAAAGGAAAAGTGAATGGGGGGAAATCAGAGAGGGAGATGAGCCATGAGAGACTGTGGACTCCAAGAATCAAACTGAGGGTTTTAGAGGGGAGGGAGTAGAAAAATGAGTGAATCTGGTGGTGGGTATTAAGGAGGGCACGTATTGCATGGAGCACTGGGTATTGTACATAAACAATGGATCTTGAAACACTGCATCAAAAACTAATGTTGTGTTGTGACGAACGTAACATAAAAATTAAAAAAAAATTCTGACTCTTGATTTTGGCTCAGGTCAAAATCTCCAGATCCACTACTGAGCCCCATGTTGGGCTCTGCTCTCAGTGAGGAGTTTGCTTCCCTCTCCCTATCACTTTGGCCCTTCCCTCACTTGTGTACACTCTTTCTCTCTCTCAAAAAAAAAAAAAAATCTTTTAAAAAAAGAGAGAGAGAAACTCAAGGTGCAAGGTGAAGTAATTTGGGACCAGGAATACTTTCCATTCAGTTAAAGTGACAAAGATTTTGGTTCAATTACCAAATAATTATTGCATATTTTCATTATACCAGGTCCTTGCTGGGTGCTGGCAAGCAATGAGTCAGGGGCGCCAGGAAGGCAGTTGTGGCTGACAACTTATATAGAGTGGTCTAGGAAAACTTCAAGGTGGAGGTTGCTAGAAGAGAAAGCAAAATGTCTTCTGTGGAAATGTACAAGTCCACATCCACTAATAAACTGATAAAGAGTATATTCAAAAACTATGTCATGATTGTGGCCTAAGTTTGAATAGCAGGTACTTTATTGTATACATATTATGTACTGTAAGTGCGGAGAAAAATGTTCTGCTTAGGCATTCAAGTTTAAAAAGTGTAAAAGAAGAACTGCCTAAGCATAAAACATAAACAAATATTTCCATTGTCCTTAACTTTAAAACTTTAGATACTCAGTAATATATTAAAGGAAAGATATTTTGGGCATTTTAGCAAAAAAAGTTTCATAAGGATTTTAGTATAAATTCAAATCTTCTAAAAATCCTTTATTACTTTTTAGAGAATAAGCAATTTTAAAAGGTAATTTTTAATTCTTTAGAGATCAGAATTTGATTTTGCTTCTATGATAAAACTTCAATGACTTTCATACAAGGATATGACATCTGGTTTGACCTCATGAGATAAGTACTCTGAGCAATAGAGTCTGTATACTCAAAAAAATATAAGAAATTTCACATTTATTTCCACTCAACAAGATTCTCTAAAGGGCACTAGATTTCTCTATAGAGTCTTGTATTTCAGATATCTGGGTCAGAATAGAACCATTAGATTTTTAAGGAATAATAATTTTAATGGGACTAAATTTCCCCTGAAAAACTATAATGAACTTATAAGGTATTATTAACTTTAAAAAAACTTAAATCCACAAATGCATTGGTTATATATGATCATTTTGAGATTGTGATATGGCCTGGGGTATTAGTGTGCTCTGATTTTGGAGATAAAATTAAAGCAAGGAAGTTTCACCAATATAAGAGATATATTTTTCTAGGAGGTTGCTCGTGTCTTGATAACCTGAAGAAAAATTTGTTTTTTGTCTTTTTTTTTCAACAGCCTGACAGCCCATACTGGTAACCAATTGAAATCATAATGCCACAGGGATAGAAAACTGACAATATTTACTCTAGACACATGTTACTTTTCTCCTTGGTTAATTACAATTTATGGAGGGAAGTTTTGTGGATCATAAAAGGTGAAGCTACGTGAAAAAAATACCCCAGAGATCATCTAGGCCATACCCGCCCAGCATTTTCCAGAGATTGTCAGTGACTTGTGGTAGACTCCAAAACATGGCCCTCCAACAAACCATGTCTCCAAATAGTTATCCCTGTGGGTTTCTTCCCCTTGAATCAGGACTTGATCTGTGATTGCTTTGACCAATAGAACAGGGTGGAACTGATGCTATGACAATTCCAGCTCTTTTAGAGCACTTGGAATTTCACTCGCTTTCTCAGAAGCCAGCTGCAAGGTAAGGGGAGCACCTCTCTGTGACCACGATGCTGTGAGAAACCCAATTCATATGGAGACACCTGGAGACACCAGGGGCAGAGAGAAAGAGGCCAAGACTAGTGAGGGAAGTCGTGTTCAGTGACATCCAGCTGAGTCAAACTTCTGGAGAACTCCACCACAGATGCACCAGACTATAACTGCACAAGAGACCCCAGGCAAGAACCTCCCAGGTGAGCCCAGTAAACCTTCAAAATTCTAAGAGATAATAAATTATTGTTGTAGGCCACCAAGTTCTGGATGGTTGGCTCTCAGCAATACATAAGCAGAAGGCTTGCCTAGAAACCCAGAGCTGGAACAAAACATCCCACATCTCTTAAATTCCATTCCTGACTCCTTTCACAATCACCTGCATCTGTGATTATTGCTACTTTCTCTGAATACCTATAGTATTTATTATTACAAATATTCACTTGATATTAAGCAAATACTGCTTTGGATTTGTTAGCTATCTATTTATGTCTTCTTTATCACTAATGAAAGCAGAAAGTAACTGCCTCTAACTTCAGAACTAACAAACCCATGACTTCTATACGCAGCAATTTTTTAGAGATCATGATGATGTAAGTTCTATAAGTTTTAAGTTAAAAAACATTGAGTGTGAATAATGAGTTACATATGGTGAGGGTTAGGTTGTAACAGAGGTTCCACCAAGACAGCCTGTGAAAACAGATTACTGGACTCTATCCCCCAGACTTTTCTGATTCAGAAGGCCTTAAATATGGCAGAAGAATTTGCATTTCTAACTGGGTACTGTATGTAAGCCATGAATCGCTGAAATTTTACCCCTAAAGCATTTGTAAAAGTTGAAGTACTGAGATTATTGATCCGAAAATATTGTTGAAAATAAGTAAACATCTTCAAAATACATAAAAAAAATTCTGCATTTCTAACAAGTTCCCAAATGATGCTGATACTGCAGGCCTAGAGCATATTTTGAGAACCTCTAACTTAAGATAATCTCAAAACCCTCTTTTCTAGGACTGTTAGTCCAGAAAACCATAAATCAGGTGAAAATAAGTCTATCTGCTATGTTTCTCACTCTTGGCTTCTGTCCTTCTCTCCTGTATAACTCTCTCCATGGGCCAAGCCATGAAGTTCATCTCTGCCTTCCTAGAGCCACTCAATGTAAAGTCCCTCATAGCTGTGGCTTCCTCCAAACACAAAAATGCCAAAATTTTCCAGTGCCTCCTACTTTGGATTCAGAAGCATTGCCTTAAATAAACAGCTCTTAGCTGACCCTGGGTTGACATTATACCAGTATAACTCTTCTGTCAGCAGTGCCCAACACACAGCACTTCACGTCTATAGTTAGTACCAAACTGTTTTTAGGTAAAATTAAATAAAAATCCAATCTAAAATGTGAATTACTGATAGTTTATCCATGGTGCTACATGGCAAGGATTCTATAAAAGTTTGAGGATTATGTCTGTGAACTGAAATGAAACACCAAACTGAATGAAACACTAAAGAAATGTTAGATTTTCAAGTGTTTTGAGAAGCACAGGTGATGACAGTTATTTAATAAGCACTTCTGCTAACTGGAACCAGGAAAAATGATGATTAGGATATAGTCAGAGCACCCAGCTACTTAAGAGACTGGTGAAAGGCAAGTGGGAAAGATGAGATTTTGTTTTAAACTGTGGAGATTCCGAGCACTCCATTCAAACATGGGAAAGATTGCTCTTGTTGGAGAGTGAGAAATCTACGCATAGGCTTGCCACAGTGCTAGAACACTATTTTAAGTACTTTAACTATAACAACTCATTGAATCTTCATGATTACCCTATGTTGTAGGGACTATTTTTTAGAATCCACATTTCATAGATCAGGAAACTATGGCCAGACTCCTTCTGACTAGGCTGCATTGCTCTTTAAGACAAGGAGATAATAAAATTCTAAAATAGTTCCAAATGTTGGCATTAAGAACCCAGACCCACCTCCTTCTTGGCTCCACTTCTACTGTGACATTTTTATCAGAATCGGTGACATGTCCACCTCTAAAATAGCACTGAATTTATATTATCCGCACTATTAGCCTGAAAAGACCTTAACACTGTACAGTTAAACTAAGTCAATCAATGTCAATTATCCCCAAATGGACAGACTCAGGCACCTGAAAAGCCACGTAATTGTTAGAGCAATAACAATAAGTATGCTTTGTTACTACAGTTGCATAGATAAAACAGATTGTGGCAGCCTCACCTAATAGGTCCTATATTTGATATCTGAGAAGGGGTGCAGTATCCCTTTGTGGGAAAGGACATTTTTATTTGTGTTTCTCATAATTTTGAGTGTTATCTCCATTATACTAAAGACTGAAAGATATTAGACATGGTAAACACAAAATTTATAAAATTTAAGTATTTGGCATTTGAGGCTGCGTGTTATTACTAAAAGCTAATGTTATATATGTAGCTCTTGCAAAGTCGTATTGATTTTGTTCCAAAGAGTTGAGATTATTAATATTTCAAAAGTTAAATTTATATCTAATTATACTAAAATGCTATATTATACTAAGGCAAAAATATAGATTCGTACCATTTATAAATTGATGCTTCCAATATAGTTTCACAATGTGTTATATCTTTATAAACATAGTTATTTTGCATACAAGGAAGATATTATTTCATTTTAATTAGGTTATTTAAATTCTCAAACATTAAGGAAAACAACTTTAGGGTATACAGCTTGTTTTTCATAGCCATAAGCTGTTATCTTTTTACCTTAATAAATAGAACAAAAACTGAACATCCAATTTCCCAGTGTTTAAGCTAACGACCAAAGCAATTCTTACATCAATAAACATTTAATGAACATCTATGTGACATCCATTGGACTAGAAGTTCAGCATTTAAAAATGAATATGAGCTGGGCTCCTGGGGGCCTCAGTTAGTTAGGGTGTGCTTTCAGCTTGGGTCATGATCCCAGGGTCGTGGGATGGAGTCCCGTGTCTGGTTCCCTGCTCAGCAGGGAGTCTCTTTCTCTCTCTACCCTTCGCCCTGCTCATGCTCTCTCTCTATCTCACTCTCTCTCTCAAATAAATAAATTTTAAAAAATCTTTTAAAAAATGAATATGAACTCAAAAACTATAAGGGTGATAGTGACAAATAATGCCTGGCACATAACAGCTACTCAAACAACATTTCTTGAAGAACCAAGAGATAAATTAATGGAAGGTAATATTTTAGAGCTCTTTCTACATTGTCAGGTACTATTCTAAATACTTCCATGTATTAAAACATTTAATTTTCCTAATAGTTCTACTGTTTTCACAATTTTCCAGATAAGGAAACTGGACCTTAACAAGGAAGCATAGCTGAGTTTCTAAGCCAGGCTTGGTAAAGCCAGGCTCTACTTTAGAGCTTCAGTAAGAGAGTCAGACTTGCATGCTACAGTCTACCAAAACTAGTGTAACAATGAGACCACTGACATACAAAAAAGTGCTTTAAGCAAAAAGGAGAGGATTTTTCTGATTCTATGGAATGGAAAATATTTTACAACTCAGTTCCCTTTTGTGTTTGGCCTAACAGTTCAACCACCAAAGAACAGGAAAAAACATCTAAGGTAGAGGGGGAAAATACTGGTATAGTTGTATAATCAGGCAGTGATGAGTAAACCGATAAGTCTACAGCAATAGGAGAGTGAAAAGACACTAACAAGACCTGGAAGGAGAAATGTTTTTTGGAATCAGGTCACTAGGGCACCTGGTGTACCATGTCAAGGAAATTGGACTTACTAATAAGGAAGTGGGGAGTAATCGAAGTCACTTAAGCCGAGCAGTGATATTGTCAAATTATCTTTTACTTAGTTAATCTGTTGACAAAGTCAAGCATATTCCTTGATAGAGATCATGCAAGAGCAATAAGCAGTGAGAAGGAAGGAAAGGGGAAATAAAATATCAGTGGTCAATACTTGATTTCACTGTGCTACTGCATTCCTCATGATTTATTTATTTTCAACTTTGAAGATATGTTTTAAGAACGGCACATCACTCTGGCCATCTGCATAACTAGCCCAATCTAAACATTATAAGAGCAGTGTTTCTATCCAAAGGCATCAGTGTCTTTTCTGCTCTATCTGCCTTATCACCCAGTGAGTTTCCCCATGTCCCCACTCCTTCCTTCAGCTAGCACAGCAAAAAACATCTGAAGGCTGATGGTAATTGTAGTAGTCAGGGTTCTTCAGAGAAGCAGAACTGAAATAAGGTGTGTGTGTGTGTGTGAGAGAGAGAGAGAGAGAGAGAGAAATTCAAAGGCAGACTACTGGAGAATTTTGTCTTGCTCAGAGTCCAATCTTTTTGTTCTATTCAGGCCTTCAAATGATTGGCTAAGGCCCATCCACATTATGAATAGCAATCAGTTCACTGATTTAAATGTTAATCCCATTCAAAAACATCCTCTAATTCTTCCAAGGGGAACATTCACCCCAATGTTTATAGCAGCACCGTCAACAATAGCCAAATTATGGGAAGAACCCAAATGTCCACTGACTGGCGAATAAAGATGTGGCATCTATATATACAATGGGATGTTACTCATCCCATCAAAAAGAATGAAATCTTGCCATTTTCAATAAGGCAGATGGAACTAGAGTATATTATGCTAAGCTAAATAAATCAGTCAGAGAAAAACAAATGCCATATGATTTCACTCATATGTGGAATTTAAGAAACAATACAGATGAACATAGGGGAAGGGAAGAAAAAATATATAAGATAAAAACAGAAATGGAGGTAAACCGTAAGAGACTCTTAACTACAGAGAACAAACTGAGAGTTGCTAGAGGGGATGTGGCTGGATGACGGGTACTAAGAAGGGCACTTGTGATGAACACTGGGTGTTATATGTGAGGGATGAATCACTAAATTCTCCTGAAACTAATACTAATTATATGTTATCTAACATGAGTTTTTTTTTTTTAATTTTTTTATTTTTTTCAGCATAACAGTATTCATTATTTTTGCACCACACCCAGTGCTCCATGCAATCCGTGCCCTCTACAATACCCACCACCTGGTGCCCCCAACCTCCCACCCCCCACCCCTTCAAAATTCTCAGATCGTTTTTCAGAGTCCATAGTCTCTCATGGTTCACCTCCCCTTCCAATTTCCCTCAACTCCCTTCTCCTCTCCATCTCCCCTTGTCCTCCATGCTATTTGTTATGCTCCACAAATAAGTGAAACCATATGATAATTGACTCTCTCTGCTTGACTTATTTCACTCAGCATAATCTCTTGTAGAGCATAATCTCTACAAAACTTGGGTATTCATCCTTTCTTTCTTTCTTTTTTTTTTTTTTACAGCTTTATAAACATATATTTTTATCCCCAGGGGTACAGGTCTGCAAATCGCCAGGTTTACACACTTCACAACACTCACCATAGCACATACCCTCCCCGATATCCATAACCCCACCCCCTCTCCCAACCCCCTCCCCCCATCAACCCTCAGTTTGTTTTGTGAGATTAAGAGTCACTTATGGTTTGTCTCCCTCCCAATCCCATCTTGTTTCATTTACTCTTCTCCTACCCCCTCGACCCCCCATGTTGCATCTCCTCTCCCTCATATCAGGGAGATCATATGATAGTTGTCTTTCTCCGATTGACTTATTTCGCTAAGCATGATACCCTCTAGTTCCATCCACGTCGTCGCAAATGGCCAGATTTCATTTCTTTTGATGGCTGCATAGTATTCCATTGTGTATATATACCACATCTTCTTTATCCATTCGTCTGTAGATGGACATCTAGGTTCTTTCCATAGTTTGGCTATTGTAGACATTGCTGCTATAAACATTCGGGTGCACGTGCCCCTTCGGATCACTACGTTTGTATCTTTAGGGTAAATACCCAGCAGTGCAATTGCAGGGTCATAGGGTAGTTCTATTTTCAACATTTTGATGAACCTCCATGCTGTTTTCCAGAGGGGTTGCACCAGCTTGCATTCCCACCAACAGTGTAGGAGGGTTCCCCTTTCTCCGCATCCTCGCCAGCATCTGTCATTTCCTGACTTGTTAATTTTAGCCATTCTGACTGGTGTGAGGTGATATCTCATGGTGGTTTTGATTTGTATTTCCCTGATGCCGAGTGATATGGAGCACTTTTTCATGTGTCTGTTGGCCATCTGGATGTCTTCTTTGCAGAAATGTCTGTTCATGTCCTCTGCCCATTTCTTGATTGGATTATTTGTTCTTTGGGTGTTGAGTTTGCTAAGTTCTTTATAGATTTTGGACACTAGCCCTTTATCTGATATGTCATTTGCAAATATCTTCTCCCATTCTGTCAGTTGTCTTTTGGTTTTTTTAACTGTTTCCTTTGCTGTGCAAAAGCTTTTGATCTTGATAAAATCCCAAAAGTTCATCTTTGCCCTTGCTTCCCTTGCCTTTGGTGATGTTCCTAGGAAGATGTTGCTGCGGCTGACGTCGAAGAGGTTGCTGCCTGTGTTCTCCTCAAGGATTTTGATGGATTCCTTTCTCACATTGAGATCCTTCATCCATTTTGAGTCTATTTTCGTGTGTGGTGTAAGGAAATGATCCAATTTCATTTTTCTGCATGTGGCTGTCCAATTTTCCCAACACCATTTATTGAAGAGGCTGTCTTTGTTCCATTGGACATTCTTTCCTGCTTTGTCGAAGATGAGTTGACCATAGAGTTGAGGGTCCATTTCTGGGCTCTCTATTCTGTTCCATTGATCTATGTGTCTGTTTTTGTGCCAGTACCATGCTGTCTTGATGATGACAGCTTTGTAATAGAGCTTGAAGTCCGGAATTGTGATGCCACCAACTTTGGCTTTCTTTTTCAATATTCCTTTGGCTATTCGAGGTCTTTTCTGGTTCCATATAAATTTTAGGATGATTTGTTCCATTTCTTTGAAAAAAATGGATGGTACTTTGATAGGAATTGCATTAAATGTGTAGATTGCTTTAGGTAGCATAGACATTTTCACAATATTTATTCTTCCAATCCAGGAGCATGGAACATTTTTCCATTTCTTTGTGTCTTCCTCAATTTCTTTCATGAGTACTTTATAGTTTTCTGAGTATAGATTCTTCGTCTCTTTGGTTAGGTTTATTCCTAGGTATCTTATAGTTTTGGGTGCAATTGTAAATGGGATGGACTCCTTAATTTCTCTTTCTTCTGTCTTGTTGTTGGTGTAGAGAAATGCAACTGATTTCTGTGCATTGATTTTATATCCTGACACTTTACTGAATTCCTGTACAAGTTCTAGCAGTTTTGGAGTGGAGTCTTTTGGGTTTTCCACATATAGTATCATATCATCTGCGAAGAGTGATAGTTTGACTTCTTCTTTGCCGATTTGGATGCCTTTAATTTCCTTTTGTTGTCTGATTGCTGAGGCTAGGACTTCTAGTACTATGTTGAATAGCAGTGGTGATAACGGACATCCCTGCCGTGTTCCTGACCTTAGCGGAAAAGCTTTCAGTTTTTCTCCATTGAGAATGATATTTGCGGTGGGTTTTTCATAGATGGCTTTGATAATATTGAGGTATGTGCCGTCTATCCCTACACTTTGAAGAGTTTTGATCAGGAAGGGATGCTGTACTTTGTCAAATGCTTTTTCAGCATCTATGGAGAGTATCATATGGTTCTTGTTCTTTCTTTTATTAATGTGTTGTATCACATTGATTGATTTGCGGATGTTGAACCAGCCTTGCAGCCCTGGAATAAATCCCACTTGGTCGTGGTGAATAATCCTTTTAATGTACTGTTGAATCCTATTGGCTAGTATTTTGGCGAGAATTTTCGCATCTGTGTTCATCAAGGATATTGGTCTGTAGTTCTCTTTTTTGTTGGGATCCTTGTCTGGTTTGGGGATCAAGGTGATGCTGGCCTCATAAAATGAGTTTGGAAGTTTTCCTTCTATTGCTATTTTTTGGAACAGTTTCAGGAGAATAGGAATTAGTTCTTCTTTAAATGTTTGGTAGAATTCCCCCGGGAAGCCGTCTGGCCCTGGGCTTTTGTTTGTTTGGAGATTTTTGATGACTGTTTCAATCTCCTTACTGGTTATGGGTCTGTTCAGGCTTTCTATTTCTTCTTGGTTCAGTTGTGGTAGTTCATATGTCTCTAGGAATGCATCCATTTCTTCCAGATTGTCAAATTTGTTGGCGTAGAGTTGCTCATAGTATGTTCTTATAATTGTCTGTATTTCTTTGGTGTTCGTTGTGATCTCTCCTCTTTCATTCATGATTTTATTTATTTGGGTCCTCTCTCTTTTCTTTTTGATAAGTCTGGCCAGGGGTTTATCAATCTTATTAATTCTTTCAAAGAACCAGCTCCTCGTTTCGTTGATTTGTTCTATTGTTTTTTTGGTTTCTATTTCATTGATTTCTGCTCTGATCTTGATGATTTCTCTTCTCCTGCTGGGTTTAGGGTTTCTTTCTTGTTCTTTCTCCAGCTCCTTTAGGTGTAGGGTTAGATTGTGTACCTGAGACCTTTCTTGTTTCTTGAGAAAGACTTGTACCGATATATATTTTCCTCTCAGGACTGCCTTTGTTGTGTCCCACAGATTCTGAACTGTTGTGTTTTCATTATCATTTGTTTCCATAATTTTTTTCAATTCTTCTTTGATTTCCTGGTTGACCCATTCATTCTTTAGAAGGATGCTGTTTAGTCTCCATGTATTTGGGTTCTTTCCAAATTTCCCCTTGTTATTGAGTTCTAGCTTTAGAGCATTGTGGTCAGAAAATATGCAGGGAATGATCCCAATCTTTTGATACCGGTTGAGACTTGATTTAGGACCAAGAATGTGATCTATTCTGGAGAATGTTCCATGTGCACTAGAGAAGAATGTGTATTCTGTTGCTTTGGGATGAAATGTTCTGAATATATCTGTGATGTCCATCTGGTCCAGTGTGTCATTTAAGGCCTTGATTTCCTTGTTGATCTTTTGCTTGGATGATCTGTCCATTTCAGTGAGGGGAGTGTTAAAATCCCCTACTATTATTGTATTCTTGTCGATGTGTTTCTTTGATTTTGTTATTAATTGGTTTATATAGTTGGCTGCTCCCACGTTAGGGGCATAGATATTTAAAATTGTTAGATCTTCTTGTTGGACAGTTCCTTTGAGTATGATATAGTGTCCTTCCTCATCTCTTATTATAGTCTTGGCTTAAAATCTAATTGATCTGATATAAGGATTGCCACTCCTGCTTTCTTCTGATGTCCATTAGCATGGTAAATTCTTTTCCACCCCCTCACTTTAAACCTGGAGGTGTCTTCGCGTTTAAGATGAGTTTCTTGTAGGCAACATATAGATGGTTTTTGTTTTTTTATCCATTCTGATACCCTGTGTCTTTTGATTGGGGCATTTAGCCCATTAACATTCAGGGTAAGTATTGAGAGATATGAATTTAGTGCCATTGTATTGCCTGTAAGGTGACTGTTATTGTATATTGTCTCTGTTTCTTTCTGATCTACTACTTTGAGGGTCTCTCTTTGCTTAGAGGACCCCTTTCAATATTTCCTGTAGAGCTGGTTTGGTGTTTGCAAATTCTTTCAGTTTTTGTTTGTCCTGGAAGCTTTTAATCTCTCCTCCTATTTTCAATGATAGCCTAGCTGGATATAGTATTCTTGGCTGCATGTTTTTCTCATTTAGTACTCTGAATATATCATGCCAGCTCTTTCTGGCCTGCCAGGTCTCTGTGGATAAGTCTGCTGCCAATCTAATAATTTTACCATTGTACGTTACAGACTTATTTTCCCGGGCTGCTTTCAGGATCTTTTCTTTGTCACTAAGACTTGTCAATTTTACTATTAGGTGACGGGGTGTAGACCTATTCTTATTGATTTTGAGGGGGGTTCTCTGAACCTCCTGAATTTTGATGCTTGTTCCCTTTGCCATATTGGGGAAATTCTCTCCAATAATTCTCTCCAATATACCTTCTGCTCCCCTCTCTGTTTCCTCTTCTTCTGGAATCCCAATTATTCTAATGTTGTTTCGTCTTATGGTGTCACTTATCTCTCGAATTCTCCCCTCGTGGTCCAGTAGCTGTTTGTCCCTCTTTTGCTCAGCTTCTTTATTCTCTGTCATTTGGTCTTCTATATCGCTAATTCTTTCTTCTGCCTCATTTATCCTAGCAGTGAGAGCCTCCATTTTTGATTGCACCTCATTAATAGCTTTTTTGATTTCAACTTGGTTAGATTTTAGTTCTTTTATTTCTCCAGAAAGGGCTTTTATATCTCCCGAGAGGGTTGCTTTAATATCTTCTATGCCTTTTTCAAGCCCGGCTAGAACCTTGAGAATCATCATTCTGAACTCTATATCTGACATATTACCAATGTCTGTATTGATTAGGTCCCTAGCCTTTGGTATTGCCTCTTGTTCTTTTTTTTGTTGTGAATTTTTCCGCCTTGTCATTTTGTCCAGGTAAGAGTTTATGAAGGAGCAAGTAAAATACTAAAAGGGTGGCAACAACCCCAGGAAAATATGCTTTAGCCAAATCAGAAGAGATCCTGAATTGTGAGGGGGGAGAAGGGGGATAAAAAGGGGTTCAGAAAGAAAGAAAAAAAAAAACTATTAAAAAAAAGAGAAAGCCGATAAAGAAAAAATATAAAAAGAGGAAAAAATATATATATATTAGATAAACTATTTAAAAAACGTTAAAAAGAAGAAAACGGTAAAAGTTAAAAAAAATTTAGCAGAAGAAGAGAAAAAGAAAAAAAAATTGAAAAAGAAAAAAAAAATTAAATTAACTGCAAGGCTAAAAAATCATGGGGAGAAAGCCATGAGTTCTGTGCTTTGCTTTCTTCTCCTCTGGAATTCCGCCGTTCTCCTTGGTAGGTGAACTTGGTCCTGGCTGGGTTTCCCGTAGATCTTCTGGGGGAGGGGCCCGTTGTAGTGATTCTCAAGCGTCTTTGCCCCAGGCGGAGTTGCACCGCCCTTACCCGGGGCCGCGCTGAGTCATCCGCTCGGTTCGCTTTCAGGAGCTTTTGTTCCCTGAGCGCTTTCCGTAGAGTCCGGAGGACGGGAATAAAGATGGCGGCCTCCCGGTCTCCGGCCCGGAGGAGCCGAGAGCCCGGGGCCCCAGTCCTCAGTGCGCCCTCAGAGAACAGCGCCAAATGACTCCCGTCACCCTGGCCTCCGGCCGCGCTCCGAGCTGACCGAGCCTGCGACCAGTTCAAGGCAACCCTGAGCTGAGAGTCACTCCTCGGCTCTGTCTCTGCAGCCGGCTTCCCCGTTCTAATACCGGTAAGCTCTGTGACACTCAGACACCCCCGATCCTTCTGCGACCCTGCGGGACCTGAGGCCGCGCTGACCCCGCCTGGGCTTCACCCCAGTTAAGCCTCTGGAGCGATGTCCCTCAGCGGAACAGACTTTTAAAAGTCCTGATTTTGCTCCGTTGCTCTGCCGCTCGCCGGGAGCTGGCCCCTCCCCCCGCGGTCTATCTTCCCGTCGCTTTGGATTCACTTCTCCGCCAGTCCTACCTTGCAGAAAGTGGTTGATTTTCTGTTTCTGGAATTGCTGTTCTTCTTCTCTTCAATCTCCCGTTGGATTTGTAGGTGTTTGCAATCTTTAGATAAGCTATTTAGCTGATCTCCCGCTACCCGAAGTAGTCTCAGCCTGCTACTTCTCCGCCATCTTGACTCCTCCCCCATCTAACATGAGTTTAAATAAAATCTTGGAATAAAAAATCTCCAATTTGACACATAAAATTAACCATCACAGTGGTCATTCCTAGATAGGTCTTTGAGTAAGTTTCTACTTGATAGGATACCCATTAAACATTCATAAGAGCCTCCCCTGCATGGTTGGAAATGTCTTTCAGCCCTGGGGCAAGTATTTGCTGCTAGAAATGTTCATTTGCTGTAAGTATTTCCCTAGTCATAGCAACAAATTGAAGACTTCTTGTATCCATCTCCATGACAATTCTCTATTTGCAAATAGTTTGCTCCTTGAGCCCTATTCACTGTATCTTATGTACCTTGTATACCCAGAAAAATGAAAGTCATTTTGTTTTTGTTGTGTTTTTTTTTTTTTTTGGGGGGGGGGGCTTTTAATTCAGCATTTGAAAACACATTTTACTACTTGTTGCAAAGACAATGATTACAATTATATACTATGTTTTCATCTAAAGTCCAGAAAAATTTCAATCATTTGCATGTATTGCTGTTATTAAATAATATTTATAGCATTTAACACATACAAAGAACATTAATCAAAAACACCATTACACCTTGCCAGCATTTGCTTTCCTATGGTTTTGGGCTTCTCTCCCAGTTGGGCACACTATACTAATTGCACTTAAGAGAAGCACAGGATTATAGATGTAGACTACCCAAATCCTAATACTTGGCAATCATTTCCTCTCTTACTCAGCACCACTTCTCTTCCATCTGCCCCTCTTCCAACAAACAGCTCTGAATTAAAAGCACCCTTGAAGAATAAAATGCAACCAAAAAAGTCTACTCCCTGGCTCAGAAACTGTTTACCCAATTCACTGTGTCTAGCCACAGTGCCTCAATTAGAAGGGCTAAGTTTAACTCTTTCCCCGACCTGTGTAAAGCAAGGAGAAAAGTGGTGATGTAAGAGTGCTTGATCTATAGGACTTAAAGGTTCTAGAAACAGCCTGGATTTCAGAGCTCATGGAGGGGAAGCAGCCCTTGTTAGGCACTGCAGCTAGCCACAGACAGATGGTTGAGATCTGTTTTCAGCAGAGACCCAATGGGGGCTAGGGGCTGGTACTCTCTGGATTGGCCATCTACTTCTCTGAGAACTTTAACAAAAAGAGGGTAGGAAGCTATTCCTCAGAGAAGAATATAGCTAATTCACTCCCACAGAAACAGATCTCATTTGCTCTCTTCATATGCACAGCTCTTAAACTATTTGCATTTTCATATCTTGTGCTAAGCTCAATATCGAAGAGTATCATTTCAAGTAAGAAAAATGTAAGAGTAGCATCATGAAATTCAGTATGTTTCCTATAGCATTTTCTATGAGTTAAAGTAAATTTTGTGCTGGAGTGAGGACGCTTTAAAATGTGTTCAAAGAGATCTCTGTCAGTATGATTTCAGGGAAAAAATAATACTTCCCAGGGAATTGATTCTTGACAATGAAGTTGGTACATGACAAGACAACAGGAATATTTATTTTAACAGTCTCTTGCCTTTATAGAAAAATAAATTAGATTTAATGTAAAAGTAAAAATGACTTTCCTCAGATTGTAAGTTTATCCTTTCATTATTTATCTTTAGTGTTCAAAGTGGCATATGCTCTAGTCCATCTGGATGGGCAACAGATCAAAACAAATGACATGAAACAGAAATATATGCTATATTCAACATGTTTCTGTGATCCAATTTTTCTTAAACTTGATAGACTGTAGCTTATTAATCAATACATTTATCATTCAACAAAAATATGTAGATTAGAGTGCAAATATGGAATGGTAGAGGAAATGATGCTATTCAATATACTGAAATTATTCAGTTCATAACACATGTTTGGGTTTAGAATTAAAGAGAAGGGCAACAAACACAGTCTCAAAATTATCTGAAATATGCAACCACTATTTAAATAAACAGGACTTATATTCAGAGAAACATATGTTTCATTTATTAAATCCCTTCATCGGAGTGACACTTGGCAAGAAGATAGGATGATAATAATTAGGACAGACAAGAGCTAGGTAGACCTCACACATTTCAAGGGCCTGCGAGAGACAGAGTTCCAATACAGGCACAAGGACTTAATTACTCTGATGGCAAGCTACTTTTCCAGATTCTGTTTGTGACATCTTTTCAGAGTGTTGGGCATGTGGTAGGTGTTTTAAAAAATACTTGTTTGGGGATAAGCCTTCTAGTTTAAAAATTTATAGTATGCTTGAACCTTTATTTTTACTGTCTTGAAAATAATCAGATTGAAAACAGGGACCCAGAAGTTCTCCAGGTCTAAACCATGCAATCTAGGTGGGGAACCTCTCATTTGGCTGTTTTTTCATGGGTCCAAGGACCACCTGAGTACTACACCAAACCATCCATTACCTCCTTTGTAAAAGATTAAACATGATCTGGCTAAGCTTTAAAACAGAGCAAAATAGACTCTAAAGGAAAAGGAACTTGACTTTCTCTCCATTTGGAAGTTTAATGTTTTCTAAGATATTTCCTTCAAATCTTCTCCACATGTTGGAATAGTTCAGAGAACAGGGAGCTCTCCTCCTGCTTCAAGAAGACTCCTTTTTATTTTCAGACTGAAAAATCCAGTTCTTAATATTAATACATTCTTATGTATAGTGAAAAATTCTACCACCCTACAAGATTAACCTCAGTAATCTGAGCTCACTAATCACAGTTGGTTGAATGCCTCTTCCAACACATGATGGAAAATAAACTCTGAGAGCACCAGGAATTCATCTATGTGAATAACACTTTATCCCTAACTGCTGGAATGCTAGCAGATAGTTAATACTCAATAACTTTTAATTGAATAGATGAATGAATGAACAAGTGAATGAATGGAGCCTCAAGCTCTTTCAAGTGTTTGAGAAAACAATGATATTTAAGTGGAAGAGAAATGAATTATAGTGTAAAGAACAATGAATGAGAGTCAGGAAGCCTGGATTCGAGTTTTAGCTCTGCACCTCAAGATCTATAACACCTTGGGGGCATACACTGATACAAATATTTGAGGGTCTATTTTTCTTTATCTGAAAAAGAGTTTGTTTACTTTTTTTTTAAGATTTTATTGATTTACTCAACAGAGAGAGAGAGAGATCACAAGTAGGCAGAGAAGCAGGCAGAGAGAGAGGGGGAAGCAGGCTCCCTGCTGTGCAGAGAGCCCGATGTGGGGCTCAATCCCAGGACCCTGAGATCATGACCTGAGCTAAAGGCAGAGGCTTAACCAACTGAGCCACCCAGGTGCCCCGAGTTTGGTTACTTTTAATTTAAGTTCCTATCAGACTCACATTCAATGTCCTTTTTATTCTAGGCTATGCACTCCAGTGTTCCATAGAACATATTTAATCCCTTTCTCCTAGCCCAACTGTTCTAATATTTGCACAAATTGTGATTTATACACAATAGTTATTCTCTAAGACACACCTCCATATGCTCTAAAGACATATTTTTTAATAGAAAAATTGCTTCAAGCCTCTTCACCTATCTGGGTTCTTCTCAGAATATTTTAGTTTTCAATAGTGCTCTTAAAATGCAAAAATTGAAACTAAACACAACACCTTTGGCAAGTTCTGAACACTACAGACTAGAGTGAGACTATAATCTCACTAGTTCTAAATATGATTTCTTCATCCCATGTCCCTTGTGAGGTTGCAAGGTGCCAACATGCTCTGGCACTGCAACTATAACCAGTGAGAGAAAAAAAGACTTCTCACTTATGTGCCTTATTTTCAAGTAGAAGTAGAAGGATTAGGCAATTTCAGACTGTGATCCATATTAATGAAGCAAATAAAACCAAGTAGTGGAATAGAAAGTGGATCAGGCAGCTGTGGTACTAGTTAAATTCAGACATATAGGTAGAGTCAGTCACATAAAGAACTATGGGGAAAGTGATACAGGTAAATGGAAAAAGTAAATTCCAATCCTTAAGGCAGAAATGAGCTTATGTGCCCAAAACGGAAGAAAAGCCCATGGTTACTAGCCATAGGAAACCTAAAGAGCAGTTAAATTACATATAACTTAATTGTAGTGTTTTACAGATGGTCTAGTTCAAGTTTATCATGTTAGACTTGCCTGTCAGGTTAGCCCTGTTAGTGAAGATCCATAGAAGCAAAGCTAGCAGAGAGAGTCCCTCTCCATAAGATACTATAATGGTAGTGAAACTAAGAACATTTGCAGAGGTCAGAAAAGAGCAGGTATTTGAGGCTGGCACACTAGGGAAGCAAGACTAACTGTTGTTAAGCATGGAGCTTAAACTATGGTAGAGTTGAGAAACTGAGCCCAAAGAAAAGAAATAAAGCCAGGGAATGATTGAATGGGCCAAGACTTAAAACAGTCTTTGCCCACATATTTTTTAAAAATGTGTTCTTTATTGTAAGGTAAATTGGACAGCACCTATATTTAAAGGTCTAGGAGCCAAATGAGAAGACTAAGTCTCTTGAGACATCATCCGATATTGTTGAGCCTATAATATTATATTTCCAATACATTACATATTTAAGTATGTATGCCTTTTATTATATCATTTAAATATTATAAAAAGACTGAAATATGAGTCAAGGGAAAGAGCCCTGTAAAAAGGATTTTGTAGTTTGCATTTGAAATTGTTCATTTTTAAAAATTAGTGTATGCTCTATTTTAAGTATTAGATTTATTTAGAAGGTTTATTTGTATGAAAAAAGTCTTCAACCTATGTTTTAAGAGCTCTTATTAGGTACAGAAATCTAAATGGAAGAATCAGAATTAGTCACTATCAATGTTATTGTTATGGTTGTAAAGTTAATTTAGCAGCTGAAATTAGCCAATCTAGCAAAGATGATTTCTGTATGTAAATGTGGTATTAAAATAGATTGTCATGTCCTTTAAAAAAAAAGTATGGCAAGCATAAAAACTGCATTTAATCTCTTCAGAGACTATCAAAACAAGCTGTACAAATTTATCAAGTGTAAATTCAGGCTCTAGAACAAAAAACATATATTTTAAAGAAATAGTTAACAGTTTCTATGGTTGTATAACAACTACCACAAAATTTAAAACAACCACCATTTATTTAGCTCATGACTTGGCCATGGGTTAGTCGACTAGTCTTTGTCCATACATCTGCAGTTGGGTAGGGCCATAGTCTTTGACAACCTTACTCACATGTCTAGTAACTGGCTATCTATCGCTGGGGGCAACAGAGGTAACTGATCTATGTTTCTATAATCATCCATAAATGCTCTGGTTTTAACCACTTTGAAAGACAATCCAGAGGGCAAGTGTTATTACATAAGTATTTTCCCAGGTTCAACTTTCATTGTTTTTCCTACTCCCATACTAACCAAAGGAAGTCACATAGCCAAGTCCAGAAACAGCATAAAGAGGCACTACCAAAAAATAAATAAATAAATAAATAAATAAAATAAAAAGGCCTTGCATATAGGAAGACAAAAATAGAGGCCATTACTGTAATTAATCTACCATAGCCACATAGAGTAACCTAGAGTAATAAATATTCACATTAAAAAATGACAAGTGTCTATTGCAAGAAATAACAAATAAGAGCACTGAGAAAGGCAATGAGAAACTAGATTTTATGCTGCAGTAAGACAGATTATGTCCCTTTTGTTCACTACTGTATCCTTAGTACCCTGGCCAGTGTTTGGCTCTTGTTGGCACTACTAAATGTATATAGAATAAAGAACAATTTTAAGTGGAAGTGAATTTTCCTCTTTAAGGTCTAGCATGCTAAAACACACCTTCTATACTGCACATTGGGAATAAAACAAGGTAATAGAGTGGCTTTAAATATGGCCTCTGGAGTCACATTGCCTGGACTTACATCCTGGTTTTGTTTCTTATTAAGTGTGTGTTTTTGGGAAAATACCACATCTTTCTGGGCCCAAATTTCCTGAACTATAAAATGAAGATATTGACAGTAACCATTTGTGGTGATTTAATCTTTTTTTTTTTTTTTTTTTTTATTGTGTGTAGGTAGGGGGGGTGAGGGCCAGAGGCAGAGATTCTTCAAGTAGACTCCCCACTGAGCACAGAGTACAGCTTGGGGCTCAATCCCATGACCCGTGAAATCATGACCTGAGCTGAAACCCAGAATCGGTGCTCAACCAGGCACCCCAATTTGTGGTGGTTTAAAACATGATTCCTAAGTTATTTGACATGGTCACAGGGTCTGTGGCATTCCTCTTGAACAGAATGGGCTTATGACTTTTTCAAGCACAGACTCTACTGAAAATAATGAATGTTGCATGACTTCTAAGACTTGACTATAAAAGGGGATGCACCTTCTGCCTTGACTGTTAAAATACTCAAAATGGAAGCTCTGAACCTCCATTTGAGAAATTTGACTACCTTGACAACACCATGATGTGAAAAAGGCAAGTGACAAAAAGTGTCCATGTGCAGGTGCTCTAGTTGGCACTCCTAATCTTGGAGTCATCTTAATGCATGTATCAGAGACACAAGTGAACAAACCATCAGATGATTCCAGCTTCTAACTGCTGAGTTATTCTATCAACCCTTTGGATCTTTCCAGCAGATGTCCCAGGCACCATGTAGCAGGGAATCATGCCATGCTGCTATGCTTCATCCCTGCTATTACTGCCTGAATTTCCATCCCACAGAATTGATTAGGATAATAGTGTTTGTTTTAAGCTACTAAGTTCTGCGATAATTTGTTACATAGCAATAGTAACCATAACAGAATCATGGTGCTTGAAAGATAGGTGCTGTCATAAAAACCCTAAATATGTGCCTTGTGTTTGGAAACAGGTATCCAGCAGAAGTTTAGAGGACCCTGAGATGGTTAATTTTATGTGTCAACTTGATTGGCCCATGGGTGCACAAACATTTGGCCAAACATTATTCTGGGTCTGTGAAGATGTTTCCAAATAAAACTAATATTTAAATTATTAGATCCAGTAAAGCAGATCACCCTTCCTAAGATGGGTGTCCTTAATCCTATCAATTAAAGTCCTGAATAGAACAAAAAGGCTGAGTAAGAACAATCTATTTCTGCCTGACTGGTTAAACTGGGACATACATATTTCCTTCAGACTTGAACTAAAATAACTGTTTTTGTGGGGGTGGGAGGGAGGTTCTCAAGCTTGCTGGCCTTCAGACAGAAATTTCCACCACAGGCTTTGTGGATTTCCAGGTTGCCAACTTGAGATCTTGGTAATTCATAACCTTTGTAATCATGTGAGTTAGTTCCTTATAATACTTATATTTATATCTATAAATCTCTATATAACTCTATCTATCATTCATCTATCTATCTATCTATCTATCTAACCTCCCATTGCTTCTGTTTATCCAAAGAACCCTGATTAATACAGACCTTGAAAAGTTGATTTGTGAGAACTTGGAAAACTCAATGAGACTGTTGATAAAGAATGAGGAATTTGGGAAGAAATTATTATTGGAGGTTGACAAAAAGGGGGACCATTGTTACTGGCACAAAGTTTGGCAACACTCTCCCTCATGATGGGAAAAGTAGCTAAGGGGATTTACAAGCTGCATATGAAAGATACAAGAGTAGCAAAAAACTGAAAGAAAACTTCTGATTTTAAGCAAAATTTAGAGGAAATATGAAGAAAATATGAAGAGGAAATATGAAACTTTCTATTTAAAAATAGAACTATTTCCCCATCCCTATATCTCCCAGCAGAGGAGTCTCAAATTAGAAAAATGCTTCAGGGAAAATATCAAATCCTGATTCCTCTCAAATAAACATTTAGGGTTAAGATAAAGTCAAGGGAACGACTGTAAAAATCATTTGGTAAGAACTTAGAAAGACTGTAAATGGTACCTTATAAGTCCTTTGAAGAGATAAAAGCCATCTAAGGATCTTAAGAGCATCCCTGGTAAATTCCCTTTGTTAAATAATAGGTATTCTGAGAATTTTAAGATCTTGTCTCCATCAGCCTCATAGGAAGCCAACAGAGTTAAGTTTATCTTAAAGATAATTGTGGGTATGACTTCTGTCTAATTAAGTGGATTATAGATCAAAACACAGGAAACCAACAAAATGTTTAAGGAAATTTGTCAGTTTTGACCAAAAGAAGCAGAGAGAGTCCAAAAAAAAAAAAAAAAAAAAAAAAAAAACCAACAAACAAACAAATAAAAAAAAAAGGTTTCTGGACCTGCACCTTCCATGAGCAGGAAGCAAGCTTGAGAGGGCTTCTCATTTGAAGTACAGATCAAATTTTATGGAAAAAAAAAAAAAGAGAGAAAAAACTAAAAGTCATAACCAAGAGCTACAGAGAAGAACTAAGAGTCTCTAAAAACTGCTTTAAGAAATGGGAATAAACCTTAGTCAAAGAACTCACAACAAACATACTGCTGGATTTCAGAATTGTTATGGACCAGTGACTGCTGTGTGTCTCATTATTCCCTCCTTTTTAAATAGGAGTGTCTATGGAGGTTACTCAGCCATTGTATGTTAAATGTGGATACAGTATATTAAAAAAAAATGTATGTAGATAACTTACCTGTTTAAGTTCTTAAGATTGAAAACAACCATATTGGATTAACTGAATCCAAGAAGCCAACTAGAAAGTTTACATAGAAAGATCATTGACTTGCAATTGATAGTGAAACTTCAGAGGGCTTTGGGGGAAAAAAATAACTATATTTTGCACCTTGCAATGCAAGAGAAGGAATGTGAGTAATTGTGGTTACAGATGAACTTTGGTGATTTGAAAACATGAGCCCAAAATTGTCTGACACTACTACCAGCTCTACAGGAAATATTGAAAGGGGTCCTCTAAGCAAAGAGAGACCCTAAAAGTAGTAGATCAGAAAGAAACAGAGACAATATACAATAACAGTCACCTTACAGGCAATACAATGGCACTAAATTCATATCTCTCAATACTTACCCTGAAGGTTAATGGGCTAAATGCCCCAATCAAAAGACACAGGGTATCAGAATGGATAAAAAAACAAAACCCATCTATATGTTGCCTACAAGAAACTCATCTTAAACGCGAAGACACCTCCAG
This sequence comes from Lutra lutra, assembly GCF_902655055.1. NCBI lineage: Eukaryota > Metazoa > Chordata > Mammalia > Carnivora > Mustelidae > Lutra > Lutra lutra. The sequence goes on along the minus strand of NC_062279.1, from coordinate 75,399,117 downwards.
GTTTAAAGTGAGGGGGTGGAAAAGAATTTACCATGCTAATGGACATCAGAAGAAAGCAGGAGTGGCGATCCTTATATCAGATCAATTAGATTTTAAGCCAAAGACTATAATAAGAGATGAGGAAGGACACTATATCATACTCAAAGGAACTGTCCAACAAGAAGATCTAACAATTTTAAATATCTTTGCCCCTAACGTGGGAGCAGCCAACTATATAAACCAATTAATAACAAAATCAAAGAAACACATCGACAAGAATACAATAATAGTAGGGGATTTTAACACTCCCCTCACTGAAATGGACAGATCATCCAAGCAAAAGATCAACAAGGAAATCAAGGCCTTAAATGACACACTGGACCAGATGGACATCACAGATATATTCAGAACATTTCATCCCAAAGCAACAGAATACACATTCTTCTCTAGTGCACATGGAACATTCTCCAGAATAGATCACATTCTTGGTCCTAAATCAAGTCTCAACCGGTATCAAAAGATTGGGATCATTCCCTGCATATTTTCAGACCACAATGCTCTGAAGCTAGAACTCAATCACAAGAGGAAATTAGGAAAGAACCCAAATACATGGAGACTAAACAGCATCCTTCTAAAGAATGAATGGGTCAACCAGGAAATTAAAGAAGAATTGAAAAAATTTATGGAAACAAATGATAATGAAAACACAACGGTTCAGAATCTGTGGGACACAACAAAGGCAGTCCTGAGAGGAAAATATATAGTGGTACAAGCCTTTCTCAAGAAACAAGAAAGGTCTCAAATACACAACCTAACCCTACACCTAAAGGAGCTGGAGAAAGAACAAGAAAGAAACCCTAAACCCAGCAGGAGAAGAGAAATCATCAAGATCAGAGCAGAAATCAATGAAATAGAAACCAAAAAAACAATAGAACAAATCAACGAAACGAGGAGCTGGTTCTTTGAAAGAATTAATAAGATTGATAAACCCCTGTCCAGACTTATCAAAAAGAAAAGAGAGAGGACCCCATTAAATAAAATCATGAATGAAAGAGGAGAGATCACAACGAACACCAAAGACATACAGACAATTATAAGAACATACTATGAGCAACTCTATGCCAACATATTTGACAATCTGGAAGAAATGGATACATTCCTAGAGACATATAAACTACCACAACTGAACCAGGAAGAAATGGAAAGCCTGAACAGACCCATAACCAGTAAGGAGATTGAAACAGTCATCAAAAATCTCCAAACAAACAAAAGCCCAGGGCCAGATGTCTTCCCGGGGGAATTCTACCAAACATTTAAAGAAGAACTAATTCCTATTCTCCTGAAACTGTTCCAAAAAATAGAAATAGAAGGAAAACTTCCAAACTCATTTTATGAGGCCAGCATCACCTTGATCCCAAAAGCAGACAAGGATCCCATCACAAAAGAGAACTACAGACCAATATCCTTGATGAACACAGATGCAAAAATTATCACCAAAATACTAGCCAATAGGATTCAACAGTACATTAAAAGGATTATTCACCACGACCAAGTGGGATGTATTCCAGGGCTGCAAGTTCGGTTCAACATCTGCAAATCAATCAATGTGATACAACACATTAATAAAAGAAAGAACAAGAACCATATGATACTCTCCATAGATGCTGAAAAAGCATTTGACAAAGTACAGCATCCCTTCCTGATCAAAACTCTTCAAAGTGTAGGGATAGACGGCACATACCTCAATATTATCAAAGCCATCTATGAAAAACCCACCGCAAATATCGTTCTCAATGGAGAAAAACTGAAAGCTTTTCCGCTGAGGTCAGGAACACGGCAGGGATGTCCGTTATCACCACTGCTATTCAACATAATACTAGAAGTCCTAGCCTCAGCAATCAGGCAACAAAAGGAAATTAAAGGCATCCAAATTGGCAAAGAAGAAGTCAAACTATCACTCTTTGCAGATGATATGAATCTATATGTGGAAAATCCAAAAGACTCCACTCCAAAACTGCTAGAACTTGTACAGGAATTCAGTAAAGTGTCAGGATATAAAATCAATGCACAGAAATCAGTTGCATTTCTCTACACCAACAACAAGACAGAAGAAAGAGAAATTAAGGAGTCCATCCCATTTACAATTGCACCCAAAACTATAAGATACCTAGGAATAAACCTAACCAAAGAGGCAAAGAATCTGTACTCAGAAAACTATAAAGTACTCATGAAAGAAATTGAGGAAGACACAAAGAAATGGAAAAATGTTCCATGCTCCTGGATTGGAAGAATAAATATTGTGAAAATGTCTATGCTACCTAAAGCAATCTACACATTTAATGCAATTCCTATCAAAGTACCATCCATTTTTTTCAAAGAAATGGAACAAATAATCCTAAAATTTATATGGAACCAGAAAAGACCTCGAATAGCCAAAGGAATATTGAAAAAGAAAGCCAAAGTCGGTGGCATCACAATTCCGGACTTCAAGCTCTATTACAAAGCTGTCATCATCAAGACAGCATGGTACTGGCACAAAAACAGACACATAGATCAATGGGACAGAATAGAGAGCCCAGAAATAGACCCTCAACTCTATGGTCAACTAATCTTCGACAAAGCAGGAAAGAATGTCCAATGGAAAAAAGACAGCCTCTTCAATAAATGGTGTTGGGAAAATTGGACAGCCACATGCAGAAAAATGAAATTGGATCATTTCCTTACACCACACATGAAAATAGACTCAAAATGGATGAAGGGCCTCAATGTGAGAAAGGAATCCATCAAAATCCTTGAGGAGAACACAGGCAACAACCTCTTCGACCTCAGCTGCAGCAACATCTTCCTAGGAACATCACCAAGGGCAAGGGAAGCAAGGGCAAAAATGAACTATTGGGATTTTATCAAGATCAAAAGCTTTTGCACAGCAAAGGAAACAGTGAACAAAACCAAAAGACAACTGACAGAATGGGAGAAGATATTTGCAAATGACATATCAGATAAAGGGCTAGTGTCCAAAATCTACAAAGAACTTAGCCAACTCAACACCCAAAGAACAAATAATCCAATCAAGAAATGGGCAGAGGACATGAACAGACATTTCTGCAAAGAAGACATCCAGATGGCCAACAGACACATGAAAAAGTGCTTCACATCACTCGGCATCAGGGAAATACAAATCAAAACCACAATGAGATATCACCTCACACCAGTCAGAATGGCTAAAATTAAAAAGTCAGGAAATGACAGATGCTGGCGAGGATGCGGAGAAAGGGGAACCCTCCAACACTGTTGGTGGGAAGGCAAGCTGGTGCAACCACTCTGGAAAACAGCATGGAGGTTCCTCAAAATGTTGAAAATAGAACTACCCTATGACCCAGCAATTGCACTACTGGGTATTTACCCTAAAGATAAAAACGTAGCAATCCGAAGGGTCACGTGCACCCGAATGTTTATAGCAGCAATGTCTACAATAGCCAAACTATGGAAAGAACCTAGATGTCCATCTACAGACGAATGGATAAAGAAGATGTGTTATATATACACAATGGAATACTATGCAGCCATCAAAAGAAATGAAATCTTGCCATTTGCGACGACGTGGATGGAACTAGAGGGTATCATGCTTAGCGAAATCAGTCAATCGGAGAAAGACAACTATCATATGATCTCCCTGATATGAGGGAGAGGAGATGCAACATGGGGGGTTAAGGGGGTAGGAGAAGAATAAATGTAACAAGATGGGATTGGGAGGGAGACAAACCATAAGTGACTCTTAATCTCACAAAACAAACTGAGGGTTGATGGGAGGAGGGGGGTTGGGAGGGGGGGTGGGGTTATGGATATTGGGGAGGGTATGTGCTATGGTGAGTGCTGTGAAGTGTGTAAACCTGGCGATTCACAGACCTGTACCCCTGGGGATAAAAATATATGTTTTTAAAAATAAAATTTAAAAAATAAATAAATAAATAGAAGAAAGGAAAAAACAAAGATTGTAGCAGAAATAAATAGAGTCTAAAATGACGAAAAAAATCAATGAAACCAAGAGCTAGAAGAAAACTCACAGGTAAAGCTCCTTGACATGGGATTTGATAATGATTTTTTGGAAATCACACCTTTGGAACAAACAAGCAACAAAATAAAAGATACACAAGTGAGTCTATGTCAAACTAAAAAGTTCCCACACAGAGGCACCTGGGTAGCTTAGTTGGTTAAGCAACTAACTTTGGTTTGGGTTTGAGCTCAGGGTCCTGGGATCTAGTCCCTCCTTGTTCTTCCTGCTCAGCAGGGATTCTTCTTCTCCCTCTTCCTCAGCCCCTCATCCCTGCTAGTGCTTTCTCTCCTCTCTCTCTCTCACTCAAATAAATGAATAAATAAATAAATAAACTCTTTAAAAGAAATAAAAAATAAAAAGTTTCCTCACAGCAGAGGATACATCAACAAAATGAAAAGGCAACCTATCTAATGGAAGAAAATATTCGCAATTCAAATACCTGATAAGGAGTTAATATTTAAAATAGATAAAGAATTCATACAACACAATAGTAAAAATAAATAATAGTAATAATCGAATTTTTAAATGGGCAGAAAAAATAAAGAAAAATTAAAAATAAAAACAGGCAGAATATTTGAATAGACATTTTCCAGAGAACAAATACAGAAGCCAAACAGGTATATGAAAAGATGCTCAACATTACTAATCATCAGGGAAATTCAAATCAAAACTATAATGAAGTATGACCTCACACAAGTCAAAATGGCTACTATCAAAAAGAGAAGAAATAAGTTTTCAATAGGCTACAGAGAAAAGGAAGCCACTGTCCTCTGCTGGTGGAAATGTAAATTGGTGCAGCCATAATGGAAAACAGTATGGATGTTTTCCATATCAAATTTTTTTAAAGATTTTATTTATTTATTTGACAGACAGAGACCACAGTAGGCAGAGAGGCAGGCAGGGGGCGGGGTGGGGGAAGCAGGCTCCCTGTTGAGCAGAGCGCCTGATGCGGGACTCAATCCCAGGACCCTGAGATCATGACCTGAGCTGAAGGCAGAGGCTTTAACCCACTGAGCCACCCAGGCACCCATATCAAATTTTTTGATGTCAAAAATTAGCAACATAACTGCCATATGATCTGGGAATACCATTTCTGGGTATTTATCTGAAGAAACAAAAACACTACCTCAAAAAGATATATACACCCCATGTTCATTTCAGCCTTATTTACAATAGATAAGATATGGAAACAACTTAAGTGTCCATCAACAGACGAATGGATTAAAAAAATGCACACACAAACACACACACACACACACACAAAATGGAATATTATTTAACCATAGAAAAGATGAAATCTTGCCATATACAATAACGTGGATGTGCTTTGTGGGCATTATAGTAAGTGATATAAGTCAAATAGGGAAAGAAAAATATTGTATGCTTTCCACTTATATATGATATGTGTGTGTGTGTGTGTGTGTGTGTGTGTGTGTGTGTGTGTCTACAAACACATATAAAATAAGCACATAGATACAGAGAAGATTGGTGGTTTCTAGAGTCAGGTAGTGGGTATGGACAAATGGGTGAAGGGAGTCAAAAGGCACAAACTTGCGGTAAGTCAATTAATCCATCAATCATGGGGATGCAATGTATGGCATGGCAACTATAGTTAATATTACTATATTGTATGTTTAAAAGTTGCTAAGGCTTTAGCAGTAGATGTGCAAGCAGCAGCCATAGTGGTGGAGGTGGTCACAGCAGCAGCGGAGGAATTGGTGGATATGGCTATGGAGGCTTCCATCATAGCGATGGATATGGAGGAAATTATAATTCTCAGGGGGTTGACTGATGAGGCAACTGAATCTGCTTTGCAACAAAATCACCCTTTCAAACAAACTAATATGGAAACCACATGTAACTTGTAACCAGACTATATCTTATAGCTTCAAGACCTTGCAGTACATTACCAGCTATGATTCTCCTGAAAATTCATGGGAACTTCAAAGTTACAAGAAGAAAGAACAATCAACAGCCTTATTCAGAAATTGCAGTTGAAGATTTAATTGCTGTAGTTTGGATTAACTCCCCTCCTGCTTATTCTCACCCCGAGCTGCATTTATAATTTTGTGACTGAGGATCATTTGTTTGTTAATGTACTGTGACTTTAGATAACTTATTATTCTGATGTCCTGTTGACTCAGTAATGCTCAAGATATCAACTGTTTTGAAAACCTAAATTTACTGAACTTGGACTAAAATCAAACCTTGGCATGTAGGTGTGATACAACTATAGGAATCATCCATTCATCTGTAGATATTAAAAAAAAAAAAACTAGGCTGTACCTGTGTTAGGACTTTTGGTACTTATAAACTGGGGAGAAAAACATTTTAAGGCAGAATTAGAATTAGTTTCTAATATGGTAAACTGGACTAAGTTTAATTCCTGACTTGCTCATGCTACCTTGGCTAGGCACTTGGAATCTTGTGGTTTTTACATATAAGCCATTCCAATCATGATGAGGTGGCATGTGTGAATACATTCATATATTTTTTCAAAGCATTCTTCAAAATTAATGTAAATAAATACAGCAACTCCTCTTTTTTTTTTTTAATTTTTTTATTTTTTTCAGCATAACAGTATTCATTATTTTTGCACCACACCCAGTGCTCCATGCAATCCGTGCCCTCTACAATACCCACCACCTGGTGCCCCCAACCCCCCACCCCCCACCCCTTCAAAATTCTCAGATCGTTTTTCAGAGTCCATAGTCTCTCATGGTTCACCTCCCCTTCCAATTTCCCTCAACTCCCTTCTCCTCTCCATCTCCCCTTGTCCTCCATGTTATTTGTTATGCTCCACAAATAAGTGAAACCATATGATAATTGACTCTCTCTGCTTGACTTATTTCACTCAGCATAATCTCTTCCAGTCACGTCCATGTTGCTACAAAACTTGGGGATTCATCCTTTCTTTCTTTCTTTTTTTTTTTTTTTTTTTTTACAGTTTTATAAACATATATTTTTATCCCCAGGGGTACAGGTCTGCGAATCGCCAGGTTTACACACTTCACAACACTCACCATAGCACATACCCTCCCCAATATCCATAACCCCACCCCCTCTCCCAACCCCCTCCCCCCATCAACCCTCAGTTTGTTTTGTGAGATTAAGAGTCACTTATGGTTTGTCTCCCTCCCAATCCCATCTTGTTTCATTTACTCTTCTCCTACCCCCTCAACCCCCCATGTTGCATCTCCTCTCCCTCATATCAGGGAGATCATATGATAGTTGTCTTTCTCCGATTGACTTATTTCGCTAAGCATGATACCCTCTAGTTCCATCCACGTTGTCGCAAATGGCAAGATTTCATTTCTTTTGATGGCTGCATAGTATTCCATTGTGTATATATACCACATCTTCTTTATCTATTCGTCTGTAGATGGACATCTAGGTTCTTTCCATAGTTTGGCTATTGTAGACATTGCTGCTATAAACATTCGGGTGCACGTGCCCCTTCGGATCACTACGTTTGTATCTTTAGGGTAAATACCCAGCAGTGCAATTGCTGGGTCATAGGGTAGTTCTATTTTCAACATTTTGAGGAACCTCCATGCTGTTTTCCAGAGTGGTTGCACCAGCTTGCATTCCCACCAGCAACTCCTCTTTTAATGTTTAGCTTATTAATTTTAAGCTAAGCAAATGTGGGCATACTGTTACAGGAAACGTTTAAAGTTTTGAGAACAGAAGTGTTTGGAGGAGATATCATCTGATTTGATTCTTCTAATGCCTGCCATAAATAAAATTGAAATGGTAGGACAGCTGACCATGGCAGTGACCAGTCTTTTGGGACCCTGGCTGGATTTTGGTCTTTAAAGCATGCTAGTGTTAATCTTTTTGGTCAAGAGGATATGAGTGGGAAGGATTATACAGCAGGTTTTATTGTAATGCAGATTCACATTACTCTCACTAAGCTGTATTGAAATGTTAAAATGGCTTACACCCATAGACTTTGTAGATCTGAATAACAAGCTGAAATCCTTGAGCTCACACAGGTTGGAAATATGTACTAAAGTATATAGGATGATATTCCTAGATAGTGCAGTTTTAGTTTATTGTAGTTGCACAGGTTTCCATTATATTTATAGTCTCTTTAAGGTAAGATAAATTTGGCCAAAGATGATTGTCCACCACTAAAAATGCCTCTGCCACTTGGAACTCTGGGCTGTTTTGTTGGCCAAAATGTAGTGATCTTTAAAAACTAAGCAGACAAAAATTTTCCATAAAGTGCAATACATTTTCAAGTATATTATGCCCTGTTCTAAAAACAATTAAGTAGGTACACTTGACAGTATGGAGGTCATTTGTTATGGTGTTATTTTAATTCATTCAGAGAATTTTATATATATGGCTTGTGTAGGTGTCCTGAAACTTCCATCTCTTCCAATCTCTTGGTGATTTTTGAACCAGCTTGTAGAGAACTAGATTCTAAAATCTTAGTTGGGACCACAGAATGACAGTTGATAAGAAAACTATTTGCCCAAGACAGATTTTAGATACTTTTTACTGCTACATTGTGTAAGATTTATTGAACATTTTGACAAATATTTATTTTTAGAAGTCTAAAAGTGAATTCTTTAAAAGTTTAAGGAAACTCAATGAAAAGAGAGTACAAAAGTACTGGCACTTAAATGTTGAATGCCACCATATGTGAAATCTATTCCGGGGTATGGTATGCTTTTTATATTAAGTTCTATTGAACAATTGAGTCAAATTAAGCAGACCTGGCACTGGTGATGTGGCTAGCCATAATTTTCTGACAAAATTTAAGACAAAATCAGCAACTTGAAATTATAGCATACCTAGGTTTTGGTATATTTGTCTTAAAATATTAATGAAACACTTCTGAACGCTGTTTTGAAGTGTCTCACATTCTGTGAGTTTTGTTTAGTTATGTGCTTTGTTTTGTTTGGTTTTCAGTCACTATCTGGCCTATTTGTAATCCTCAAATATGTGGTTATCTTTAAGTATTGCCATAATTAGTGATTTTAACATTCAGTTTTATCAGCCAGCAATATTTTCAGTAAATAGAATGGATTTAAACTTGCTGAATGTAGAGACTGAACTTCAAGTCACTGTAAGTTAGTAATTGCTTATTGTATTAGTTTTAGATGTTAGCACTGCACATGCTGTGTTTATTAGGATTTTACGAAAATAAAAAGTTGAACATACCCCAAAATAAATAAATAAATAAATAGAAGTAAAACTTCCTAAGAGAGCACACCTTAAAAGTTCCCATCACAATAATAAACAATATTTTGTAACTGTATATGGTGATCAATGGTAACTTATTATGGTGATCATTTCATAATATAAATAACTAGTAAATCATTATGTTGTACACCTGCAACTAACATAATGCTGTATGTCAATGAAACTTCAATTAAAAAAAAAAAGGTGGGATCTATATCCATTGCCCTTGCATCTGGGTAAAAGTGACTAAATGGTTGCCTAAAGTGATGCTGGATGGTTTCTATAGTGGGTCACAAAAATCAATGCAGCTTCTGATTTGTTTGTGGGAAAACTCACACTCAGAACCTGTGTCTCCATGTAAGAAGTCTAACTACCCTGAAGTACTGTGCTGAGAGGATGCAATGACACATGAAGCGGTCATGTATAATTTATTTGGTTGGCAATCCTAGTCTTCTGATCCTCCCAATTCAGATGCCCAAAATCTGAATGAATGAGCTTTCAGAAAATCCCAGTCCCTAGTACTGAAGCCACCTCAGAGTCACACATTTGGAGTCAAAGCCACAAACAATTAAGCATCTTACTTCTTACTGTCAGATTGCTGACCCACAGAATCCACAAACATTATAAAATGTTGCTTTAACCCATTAAGTTTGGGGGCAACTCATTACACAGAAAAAAGCAACTAAACTATGACCTCATAGAGAAGCTGTGAGTTATCACGAAAAGTACATAAAACAATTCCTACTGAACATGTAGTATATGTTTAATAATTAGTAATAGATTAATGATGATGATTGTAAACATGTGTGTGTGTGTGTGTGTGTGTGTGTGTGTGTAGCACTAATATCCCCAAAGAGTACCACAAGGGGAAAAAAAAAAAAAAAACTTTTCACAGAACATTTTATGTAGAATTAAACCAGGCCAATACCTTTAAGTTTAACAGCTATAACAAAGAATCATCGTTGTATAGTTGAAGACCATTTAAAAGCTATTCAGCATGATGTTATTTTGTTAAGTGTTACTATGATTTAGAAAAAAAATTACTATTTTTTCTACTGTAAACTTTCAAAAACTTTCCCATTCAATATCATTGGTTATTTTAGTTCTTCTTAGCATAGCCTGTTCTTTATACCACCTAAAAAAGTGGTAAAACAAAAGGCAATTAAGAACATTACCACAATAAAAATGAAGTCAAAGAACTATCAAAATAACATTTATCTATAGTATTCAGGTTTAAAACCCCATGAAATATTGAAAAATATTAGCATAAGTAAAGAACACTTGGCGATATGTATATGGAATAGAATTGAAATTGCTCTACAAATTCTTGACTATAGAGAATTCAGCAGCTATGAGACAGGTTAAGACAGCAACAAAAGCCACAGGTTTCACTTATCTAAAGCAGACATGGTCTTGTACAAGCATGGGTCAGAGTGTTGGCAAATTTCAAATAGCAATGAATTAGCTTTTTATTTTTTTAATCACTATCATTATAAAAGGCTCCTTCTATGATGCTATGTGACCTTAAATATTTCCTCATCACCTCATCATTAATGGAAAGTATTAATGAGTCATGTTCACTATGAGTAATAAAATATGTTGATGAGAAATATAGTGAACATAGGGAATTGATTTCCTTAGCACTTTTACTTATCAAGCACATAATGGTGCTTATTTTGTTCAAATGAATCTTTTTTACATTAGAAACGTTAACTCATTTTAATTCTCGTAACTGTATAAGGAATTCCTCATATTTGTCACTACTTTACACATAAGGAAACTCAAGCACACATGTTAAGTAATCTCACCCAAGATCCCACAGCTATGTGGCAAAGCTCAGATTTGAACCCAACATGCTTTTAACTACCACACTCTGTTGCTTCTCAACATAGGCAGAATCAGGTAACAAGTAAGAGATTCCTTCTAATTCTAAGGCACGAGTTTCCATTATACTCCCATTGGACACCAAACAAACTTCCTGAGTTAGCTGGTAACACCAACAATCAAAGGTGAATCCTTTGCTGTGTTAATTGGCTAACTGGATGCAGAAATCACTTCCTTCAAAACTTGAATGGGCTACAGTAGTAGTTTCATAGCAAATGGCCATATAGAAAGTAGTTTCAGATTAAAATAAAATATATTGCTAGAATTTGAATTTCTAAGGCTTTGTAAAATTTCACAGATCTCTATATATTTTACAATCTCATAAAAATTAATTTTGAAAAAAATGGAAAGTAAAACTGTGTCATAGACCTAAGTATGTAACTTTCATACCCTAAGCACTCACAGCCATTATACTGCTATATGGAACTTGTTTAGGAGTAAATCTGTTTAGGTTTACAGGTAGGAATAACTGCTATCCATAAAGAATTTGATAATTTGTGAAAACATACACTGCTCCCTCACCTAACAAATATCTTTTTATTCTGTATCTCACACATGAGCTTCATTTTCTGTGCCCTGCAGCATCGCATGTCCAATGGTTTACTGGTGCCAGTTATTTTTTTCACTAAGAAACTCTCTTTCTGATACTGACATCAAAAGAACAAATCCTAAAGAATTCAAAGTGTTCCTTTGTATCAGAGAATGTGTACTGTATTCTTTGGCAGTGGTTGGGTGAAGAGATCCTCTGCAATTGTTTTCTTCACCTTCCTTATCCAGATTTGCAAGGTTTGATGAATAGAATGATCAATAGAAAAAGTGAGAGGCTGAAAGCACAAGACAGACACCCAGCACCCAGAACATTGTCCTTTTCTTCAATCTCCTTGTCACTCTTTTAAGAGCAAAGTCTTATCACCAGTTCTATCCTCATGTCACACCTATTTCAATTATTTAACAGAGTTACAGAGACAGGAAAGAGAATGAGTACCGAATAGATGTCATTTCTCATCTTCACCTAGAGGTTATGAAGGCTGCTCCAAGTGGCCCTGGGTGGCATTACCAGGCATGAGCTGCGGAAAAACAACACTTAGACTACTATCCCCCCACCCCCACACCCTCTTCAGCAATACTTCAAATTAAGGGATTCTAAATCCACTTTGGCATTGTCAGTGCTGCAAAAAGTTGAGTTAAATGTTGGCTAATCAGCAAACTCTAAAAATCCTGCCTAATTAAATACACGTGGCTTTACCTGCTCCTCCCTTCCCCCAAGACCTCCACATCAAGATTTTTGATCAACAATCTTTGAAACACAATGATCACACTGAGTCTCATTAAACAGCCATGAATTCATGATAAAGTTTTTTAAATGCACACCAGGGAGGAGTTTTAACAGTCTAACTGCCAAACAAATGAAAAATCAAAGAAACAAAGAGCAAAATCAAATTTGTAAATATAGAGAACAAACTGATGGTTGCCAGAGGTGAGGGGATGGGCAATGGGAGGGAGACATGGATATGCAAAGTGGGTGAAAGGGAGTGGGAGATAAGGGTTTCCAGTATGATGAGCATACCATAATGTATAGAGATGTTGAATCACTATCATGTACACCTGAAACTAATGTAACATTGTGCATCAAATATACTCAAATTTAAATTTTTTTAAATAACCAAAACATTTAAAAAATTAAAATACTGTCCAAGGTGTATCCACAATAACTGTTTTAATTGTCAATAAAATGTGTTATTCAGTCTTACTTATTAATGCAATTACTCACAACACCTGTTTTAAACAAGAAAAACTAATGTGCATTATGGTAATTTCATTGCTGAAAGCAAATAATAATATGGAAATTTCCTAGCTTCATTATATAAAACTATTTCAATACTATTAGTATACTCAGTGCAATTCACTATAAGCACATGGGACTCTAATATTCAACTGAGACTGAGAAGTTGGAAAGTACTCTTCTGAATAAAAGAAAAGAGAACTAGACTTTCTACCCCCTGGCATTCTCTGTAAAGTGCTTCACATCTGCTAAAGATGTATTTCATTTGGTTAATACAGAGCATTCTGGGTAAATGTGCACAGTTTACTCATAAACTAATGTTTGTGATTACTTTACTTGGATCTCATCTATTTCCAAGCTCAGAAGTCAGTTGCTACTCAAGTCACAACACAGAAAACTAACTACCTTCGGCAAAAAATCGTTTAGCACCCTGTTATTATGTTGTGATATAACATTGAACAAAAAAAAAATAGTTTACACAATAAAGAAATTGAATCACTTCTTTGGAAGGTGGTTTGGTTTTAAATAGGGGTTGGTTTCAAGCAAAGACTAAACCAATAGCTCATCCATATGTCACTCAGAACCTAGCTTTTCTTTCTTTCTCTGACCTATTTCCAGGTCACCTTCCCATCAGGACTATCAATGGTCAGCCTTGAAGCTCCAATCTTTTCCCCTCACAACATCTAAATCTAGAACTCACACTCTCATACAAACCATCAAAAAGAAGAGAATAAGTCTATTCCAGGGGTTTTCAGTAATAATAAAGCTTCCTAAAGGAAGCTCTAAATGATCTATGTGTGCCACTGATGACATAGTGACTGGTTTAAGGCAATCAAGACCCATCCTGAATCACGTGGCTGAGAAAGGACAGGGCTGGTTCTCTGAGCACTGTTACCAGAAGGAAGAATGAATGATGCATAGCAAGACAACAGGTACCCACTATGGGTGATTCCTCACTTAGTTAGTCCTATCCAGCCTGAGCCAAATACACCTTTGAATACAATCATGGCCTTTATGTGCCCAGAGGAGAGCATGACTAGATGATTATGTTAAAGGAATAACAGAAGAAAATAAAATAATCTTATTGTTTAAACAGGAACTAGTAGAAGTACTTTTTCTCCAGGGGACAAGCTCAAGAGGTTAAGTGACTCACTCAAATTGAAAAGGTTTTGGTGAAGTTGGACTCTATTTCATGTATGCTAAATCTCAGTGAAATGTCCTCCCTACTAAAGTATTCTTACCATTATTATTTAATTTTACCTTATTTTCTCAATTTTGAGAAAATGAACTCCAGTTTTATTCTATAAATGGGACCCATTTTATATCTGTATTCAGACCTTATGAGTCATGGGCAGATAACTATAATAACAAAAACCCAAACTCCCCCATTCAGAGGTTAGCAGCTTTGGGGATTATATTAACTCTTTTAATCATTGGGATTGTAATTTTGTGCCTCAAAAAGCAAATCATCAAATGCAGTAATAATAAAAAAGACACTAGCGAGTAGTCAGAAGGCCTGTATTTTTGTCCCAACTTTACCACTAACTAGTCGTCTGACATCGGCAAGCTATTTATTATCAATGAATTTCCTTTTTGGATTAAGAATTTTTAAGAGACTTTCTGATCCTAGGATACTTTGGTTCTAAAAATTTTGCTTAAGGAATGTGAAAGGGTATGGCATCTTAATTACAAAGAAACACATAAAGTGTGAATTTAGATTGGTTAATATCAAATTAGTCTTTGGCTCTGAGATTAACTATTTAACTTTTATGATTTTCTACTAAAAATAGAATTAACAAATCTATCCACCATGTAAATAATAATTTATCCACTCTATTCAAAATGAAGAATATATATTAGAAAGCCATATTGTTTTCAATTCACTCAAATTGCCAGGTAACAACCACTTTAAGTAAGGAAAAGTAGCCCAGCGGGCTGTCACAGGATAGGCAATTAGGAGATCTTGAAAGTGACATCCTAGAAAAAGGAAAGAGAGGTAAATATTCTTAAAAAAAAAAAAAAGAAGAAAGAAAAATTGAAGTAGAAAAATATCATAAAATCATGAAAGTAGTAAAGAAAAATGTACATATAATCAAAGTTGTTTTTGTTTTTGTGTTTTTCCTCTCAAACCTCCAAAGGCATGGTTGCCATGCATGGTCAATTTGTGAGTGAGAAAAGGTTAGAAGAAAAGCATGCATAGCCCTCTTTTCTCCTCTTATGAAACTCCTGTCATCTGAGATACAGACTCTGTGCGGATGGAGTGTATGGCAGCATGCAGTGCAAGTGGCAGGGACACCCTTGGTATGATCTCTGGTTTATTTCTACATTGGAAATACAGTGGATCTTAGAGACATTTTCTTATAAATCCTAGGGAATTATTTTTTTAAAAAGTACATGCTAGTTGACTAAATATGGGAATTCACACAATCATCATAATTTCCAGTTACAGAGTATGAAATTAAGTTACCCCTAGAGGTCTGAGAATTTGATTACCCTTGTAAGAGACAGATGTCGTATAAGCCCAAATCCCTAAAGTGAATTAATTGCAGCCTAATAAGTAGTGTTAATGTATCTAAAAAAGAAGCAAAAAGTGGATTAATAGAAGCAAAGTGGGCCTCTTACAAAAGTAAGCAAACGAGATTTAAAGAAGCTAAATTGGTCAGTCTCTGTACTCAACTAGAGAAGGAGAGAACTGGAGAGATCTGGATTATGAATCTCTTGAGAGAGGGATCTTCCTCCATGGCTTTCTCAGTCAAGGTTGTGGTTTTCTGAAGATGTAGATGAACTAACCCCACTCCAAACCATTTAATTTCCCTCACTGACTCCATACTATGAAGATAAATCTGTTTGCTAATTTGTTTTCCAGAACGTTCTTGGATCTTGCATTTTTATATATATATATATATATATATATATACACATATATATATATATACACACACACACACACATACATATATATATAATTTATATATATACACACATAACATATATTTTTATATATATGTGTATATATATATATATATATATATCTCAAATATTTGACCAACTGCATTGTACATAAACCTTCT
The DNA here is from genome assembly GCF_902655055.1 of Lutra lutra. NCBI lineage: Eukaryota > Metazoa > Chordata > Mammalia > Carnivora > Mustelidae > Lutra > Lutra lutra. The sequence continues at coordinate 75,383,153 of NC_062279.1, read as the reverse complement.
ATTACTTTGATTCATCTATCACTTCATAAGAGATTGATCATCTCGGGTTGTGCTAATAATAAAATCTCATCTCCAGAATCCAAGGGTGAGGCATTGCCATTTAAATGTCCAAAAACCTCCAGAGCAGATATCTCTGGAAGATATATAAGTTTACATCCTTCCCCTAAACATTAATACCGACTATATCCAAAATGGATGTAATACATTATTATGTATTTATACATAATACTGATTTAATCCCAATTTGTATTTCTAGGGTTATTGACCAAACAGATAATTATATTTCTAGGGTTATTTCTAGAGTTATTGACCAAACAGATAATTATAATGTTATGCCACATGAAATATGTCAAAATGTATGTTGATTATAAAGCTTAGAGTTAGATTTATTATTTTTAAAATCATAATCTGTGAATTATTTCTTATAGTTTAAACCTTTGGTACTATAATAATAGCTAAGAAATAGCTTATACATTTTCCTTTTTTTCTTTATATGCCTTAAAACAACAATAACAAAAAATGAGATGTTAAGTTAATAAATTTGTATATTCAAGGGACTCTAAATTTCTAATAGAACATATTAAATTAGTTCACATTTGAATTAGCAAATTCTTAATTCTGAAATTAGATCATTTACCCTATATATGTATGTATTATTTTGATAACTTTAAGATAAATTAAATATATTAAGGAAACTTCAAAGGAGGATCTGTCTCATTTGTTGGACAGGAAATGTCCACTTTGTGTACAAGATGTTTTCCCTTTCTTCAGAGAGAATCAACACTTGAAATTGCAGAAAGCATTGTCCTGAATAGATTCTTCTTGCTTTCCAACACACAGGAAATATTCTGTGCAATTTATCCACCTTAAATGCAATTTGCAGTTTTTGAACTATTTATTTAGTTCATCAAAACAAGCAATGTAATGGCCTATAAGATTTAACAGCATGTTTCAAACATAGTCATAAAGAGAAACTCTTAATTCTATCCTATAGAAAACCAAGATATATTTGAAACCATAAACGTGTTTCCCTTTCTGATACTCAGAATTGTCTCTTTTCAAAATAATACGTAGGCTTGGTGTTTCCTCTTTTTCTCATAACTTTATTTCCCTTTAAGAATACCCACTGACTCACACTGTGACTCCAATAAAATATGTTTGCCCCCGAAAGAAATGCAGCTGTTCATAAATGGGTACTTCTTTAAAAGATTTGTCAGGATGTCTGAATTGTGTCTGAACATCAATATCTGGATAGAGATTGCAGGTATTTTTGAGGTTGAAAAATTTCATTATTATTTCTAACATGTTAAAAACCAGTTTTGTTTTTTTTTTTCTTTTCCATAAGTCACATAAGTCATCCCAGTTTTCTCTGATTCATAGCCAAGCAGACATGAGCAGCAGGAGATTTCTGGTGGTGACAGAATGTGATGGACAAGGGGTGGGGGAGCAGTTGGGTTGGGGTGGAGTGCGGGGAACACTTGGGATTAAATCAGTGTATTCATTGTCAAATATCATTCAGAGACTGATCATTCCAGATATGACTCAAAATTGCCACCTCAGATTTTCACATGAACTTTCCTTCAAAATTATCTTAAATTCTACAAAGAACCTAGATAATGAGTAATATGTAACTTTTCTTGCTTTAAGCATTTCCATGTCTATTCTCACCATGATCAGAGCCACTTACTCTGCACTCTATACCAATAAATTTAAGAAACAGCTTTCTGAGGTTCTAATAATCCCATTACCAGATCAAAGAAAAGAAGCATTTCATAGAGAATATTTCCAATTAGTACAAAGCTAATAAGTTTACTCACTTTACAAACCTGTTTTCATTCTCAGAAACTCCAGAAATATCCAATGTGCCTATGACAGGAGATTACTGAGGAAGAGTACCTCTCATGCTGAATTAGACAAATCTCTTGAAGTTCTGTGCAATTTCTAGCCACATCAAGATCTCACTGCTCTTCAGTGACATTTTCAAAATCAGTTCAAACAAAGCAGAAAAAGGGGATAAATGTCTTTTCTCATTTGAAGGAGTATTCTAGTTTATTAGTCTCTTCCTCTAAGGCACTTCTTGATAACTTCACTCCCATCTGCTTTCTTTGTTTTGCTTTGTTTGTTTTTGTTTCCTTCTGTCCCTAGCACCTATTCTTGAGAAAAAGAAAGATTAACATACAGAACTGGGGGTGGGGAAAGACTATTTTCTACAAAATGACTAAGACCGAGTTCTGGACAATAGTCATAGTAAAGAGACCAGAGGATTACAGTTTCTGGCATCCTATCTCAAGGTCCCTTTTAGGGGAACACAACAACATTTGTAATATTTTCACCCAAATCCTTGAGTCAATCTCTTTCTTAAAAAGCTCTGAAATAAGTTCTCTGCATGAGCTCTTTCAAGCAGTTTGTTAGAACAACAGCAGCTGAATTTCACTGCAAACAAGGACCAAGTGTGAAAATTGGATAATCTATTTCTCTAGCCCATGTAAGTTTCAAATAATGCATTTTGGTGAAGAAAAAAAATACAAATGAAATAGATATCAAACAAAATAATATACACGTACACATTCAGAATGAATACAGAGAGCAATAGATCCTATGAGACAGAGACTTGTCACCCTAATTCATGCTATGTGTTCGGTGACACAGCTGGCATATACGTGACTCCTCCAACATTTTGTCAAGAAAGTTATTTTCAAACATTCTAGGTTCATGGCCAGTGAGCAAACTTAGCAAACATCAACAGCCCCAGGGTCTGCAAACACTACAGCAATGCCCACAGGCACCGGGGACAGCTGGGTTCTGCCCCATGAGCCACCAAAGTTCAAAGTGACTCCCTAGATGTTTAGAAAAAGAGTCAGAAGTTTCTATCTGTCAAGTGGCAAGTGTCTGTATGGATCTGGTTCCTTTCTTCATTCAGAAAACAGTGGTTACATTTAATATGTTCCTGTGAGTTAAAAATGATTCTCCTCCAGTCTACTATTAGACATGAGAGCGTGAGCCAGACTTCGCCGCGCCTGTGGCGCCAAGAGCAGCACTGGCTACAGCTGCCTTGGCTGTTCTGTTTTATCAAAGCAAACCTCCTCTTACCTCGACTTCCTTGTTCTTCTCTTTGTTTCTGCCCACTGAACTTCTCCCATTGCTGGCAGTCTCCCGTGCTGGGATTACGGAAATCTGGTGGAGGGGCATACTGGCAGGGTTGCACGGTGCCAGTCCCTGATTGGATGCCTTATCTCTTCACTCGCCCTGAGTAGCCCACCTGCACAATTGTTCATATCCTTGCTTTGCCAAGCTCAGTTCTAAACAAAAAGGGGGAAAAATAGTGATTGAGACACTGTGCAGCAGACCAGGGTCTCTGGCCAAAATGTCAAACACACTGAAAGGGAGTTTAAAAGAAACGCAGGAGCAAATAATCCGGGGAGTGTTGCGTTCTCAAAAGGATGATTTACTGCAAGTCATAACTGCACTGCTTTGTCACCGGAGCACCCCCCCTCCCCTAAGAGCATTGTGGGAGACAATTCAATTTCTATGGTACCTAATAACTGTCATGGAAACCAAGGAAACCTAGGTCTCACAGGCCCTTATTAGCAACTGCTTCCTTTAATGGCACAGACTCCCACATTTGCAGCGGCTGCCACTTCTGCTTTTGTTTCTCCCCTGATTCCCCAGGAGTCCACTAAGCACCCAGAGACATTGCATCCAGCTGACTAGGTAAATAAGCAGAAGGCTGAAAAGCTTAGTGTCCTATTTGGAGTCAAATCTCTTCCTTGAAAAGCACGGCTAGCTGGCTATGTCCTTCATGCATCCCCCATAATCTACTTAGGTCAACGGATCTGCCTTGAGGTGAAGAGCATTGAACGAGGTGTTTAAAAATAAGAAGGGAGAGAGAAAGAGAGAGACAGGGACTGGGAACAAGTGCAAATGTCTTTTTTTGCCTGGTTGCAAAAGATAGTTAACTGTTCCCTGCACCTTCCTTAGTAAGACACCAGCAACAAGAGTGAGAAGGCATGATCATTCTGATCATACCACCCATTGCAGCTTTACTCCAACTCCTGCGCCTCTGAAAAAGTCCTATATTTGTTAGGATCAGTAGTTGCCTACATTTGCTTTGCCAGGAAGGAAACAGACTCTGCTAAGGCTATGACTATGCTCTTAACAGTTAATACAATTTGGAGAAAATGGTTGATCAAAATTTCTTCCCTTCAAATAAAAAAAAAAAAATTCAATCTTTCAGTAGAGTGAATTCTCAAATACATTAATTTATTAAAAATCACTCTCCTCTGTGATCATTTACTCTTTGTTAAGGTATTCAGTAATCTGTCTTTAAAAGAACAGAATTTTAGATACAGGCACTTCATATTTTCCAGATATTGCAAATAGATCAGATCTCTCTTTTGTGCTTTGTTTCTTTACCCTGACGGACACAAAATCCAAAAAAATCTGTTGTTTTTACACACCCTTACACATCTAATTTGCCCCCAATCACACAGGAGATCTTCAAAGTTGTTTCCAGCTGCAATGCATCTCTAACTTTGTATTCCAGAACAATAATGCCATTTCTATTTGATGTTTGTATTTCTTTAAACTCAGAATAAAGATAAAAAGTAAAAAAGGTAGGTACTCTCCTTGACAATTTAGCCAACAGTACTCACTATAAAGATTGCTTAAAAAAACCCTTTAATTTAAATATTTGCTGAAATAAATACTTCAATGTACTTTCAAGTTTGAGCTAACTGTGAGTTCCCTCTCATGTGCTCTGGCAGTGGTCTCTACCTCTACCACCCACCAGGCTCATCTGGGGTGACTTGGTAACACATAGATACCTGAGACTCACTTTACCACAGATTTGGGTTTGGTAGGGCTATGGCAGAAAGCTGAGGTGGGCATCTCTTAAAAATATCAAAGATGGGGGTGCTTGGGTGGCTCAGTGGGTTAAAGGCTCTGCCTTCGGCTCAGGTCATGATTCCAAGGTTCTGGGATCGAGCCCCGCATCCAGCTCTCTGCTCAGCAGGGAGTCTGCTCCCCCCTCTCTCTGCCTGCCTCCTCTGCCTACTTGTGATCTCTGTCGAATAAATAAATAAAATCTTTAGAAAAATATATCAAAGATGATCCTGATACAAACCAATTTTAAGAACCACTGCACTATATCGATACAATAGCTTAAGAACAATAAGCTAATCAAAGTTTGCCTTGTGACAAATCTCTGCTTTAAAATAGTAAAAAACAAGAGAGTTAGGTAGCCCTAACCTTGACATTTGTTCATCATCACTCTCAGTTTACAGAGCATATTTGTTAAATACCGAAGCTTTAATGAGGGGACTGAAAGCCAAACTCCTCCAAAAATGCCATGTCCAAAGTTAAATTGATAATGCTTGAAGACTGCTATAGCTTAAGGATCACATCTATGACCTATAATTATGAGGTGAGTATTTCCTTACTCTAAAAATAATCATTAATCCCTCTGTCTAGAAGGATTATCTTAATTAAAGGAAGGTTGTAAATAGAAGTCTGTAAATTTAATGGTGTGTGACAAACACTAAAATGTAAATTATGAATCTGTTTAGAAAAGTAATATTGTCAGTGTTTACATCCATGAAAAAGTCCATGAAAAGCTAAGGCATCTTTCCAGATAATTTAGACTCTAGTACTTTTGCTTAAAATATTCATTGAAGTTACAGGAAAGGAGATTTTTAGCTTGAATTAACTAAATGGCTGTCTTAATCCTTTACTTCATTATGCATGTCAGTTATCCTTTGTTTACTCTGAGATTTTCCAAAAATCAGATTTGAATTTCAAGTTAATTTGATTTATGTGGTTGAGTTATTTCAATTAGCTTTATCTTGAAATTTAAAATGTAAATCAAATTTCAGGAAAAGGATATTTACTTCCTAGAGGATTTTATACACTAAACAAGAAGTTTATTATGTTTTTGCAAGTAAGTGTTTCAGAAATAATAGGAAAATCAATAACCAGGATATTTAATAGCATTTAGATGGTACTATATTAGGTATTCCCATAAACTGAACTTTCAAAATTTTCAAACCCTATTGGGGAAAAAAGGCTTCTAACACTCTGTGATACTTAGAACACTGGAACATAATATCAACTAATATTAGTGACTTGGATTTAGCTAACACCTTTCTTTTTTTTTTTTAATTTTATTTTATTTTTTCAGTGTTCCAAGAATCATTGTTCAAGTAGCTTGCAAAGTGTTCTGCCAACAGGAAGCATGGAGTTTCTCTGGGATTGACTCATCATGTAACAATCCAAACCTAAAAAAAAAAAAATGTTGTGGTATGTATTTCTCCCATGGGAGCACAGCCCATTTTGTGCAGTAATTACACCCTACGGAATATAACAAGAGCCATTTTGCCTTCAACAACTGAGCACTACCAGGTTCTGGCCATGCTACCAGAGAAGAGTTGTGGATTCTGGAATCGTTCAGCTAATTTGTATCAATACATAATCCAGATTTCCAAACTTGATTTTTGTGGAAACTATTGACTCTAATTATTGTTGAAGCCATTCTGGAACATTCACTCTCCAACTGGACACTATTTCTTTCATACACATGCCTGAATCACATTTGTTTTGCTTCTAGCCTGTGGCTTCCAACCCTCCCTCCGACTCTGGGAACAGAACCTCAATTACTGCCTCTGGCTACAAAATTTGGCATTTGCAGTTGGTTATTCTAATGTTAGGACCGAAGATTTCCCTAAGAGATTCTAAATTTGGTACTTCTTCTTGTTCTTGATGGCCTAAGTCATCTCTAGTTTAAAAGGAAAACAAAACAAAATACACATCTGATTCTCTGCTATAAGTAAGACCAACTTCAATCTCTGTCAGTTTAAAAAAAAAAAAAAGAAAAGAAAAGAGTGGGGCTCTCCCAGGGATTTATTTTTATCATAATTAAGCAAGAAAAGAAACACAGTATCAGGCAAAGACAAGTAACCAAGTAAATATCCACTGATGTATTCACTGGACAGACTCGTAATTCAAAACAAGCATTTATTGAGCATAGTCTGTGTTTTCTGAGCCATGCTAGGAATCAAGGGGCAGAAGGTTATATACAAAATTATACAGGAAAATTTTAGTAGTCAAGGAGTTTGCTGTGTCACTAAGGAGACATGCCTTACACAGGTTAGTCAGTTTGAAAAATACATGGCACAATACAATCAATATTTGAAACTTATTATAGAATCTTAAATGTAAGTGTGAAAAAGGTTTGAACACCCAAAAAATCATCACAGATCTAAATGGATCATCTTAAGGAGGATCTGGGGTCCAAGCTGGGGCTTACCAGAGTTAAGGTATTCAGTCACTTCATCAGAGAGATGAGTGTGAGACTGACATGTGAGAGTTCAACACATTCATTTAAATAACAGAGAAATTTTGTTTAAAGTTATCAGTTGGTTTAGGCCATGTACGGCTATTAGAATGTGCCACTGATTGAAACCTGGAAAAAGAGAGGGAAGAAACCAGGCCAACAGCTGGAAGAAAGAGCAAGTCTATGCAAAGCAATATTGAAATTATAAATGCATTGATAGGGGTCATCTAAATAATAAAGATAAGAACATTAAATGAATTCTAAAAATGGAAACAAGGCATTCTGAGTCAGGGAAAGGATATTTCATAGCACATCCCTACTGATCAAATGGATTTTCTCTGAAAAACAATCTGTGGGGTTTGAAGCAGTGGGGGGGTGGGAGGTTGGGGGAACCAGGTGGTGGGTATTAGAGAGGGCACGGATTGCATGGAGCACTGGGTGTGGTGCAAAAACAAGGAATACTGTTATGCTGAAAATTAAAAAAAAAATGGATTTTCGGTCTGCCATTGCACAGTGCACCTGATGGTCACTGTCAGAGGTTATCAGGAAGAACATATGAGCAAGATATCACGGCATAAAGAGTTTGTATCTCATGGAAGAGAGGGGGAAAACCTTGGGTTAAAAACCCATTTTTACTAGGGAAGTGCTGAAGGATATACTTATGTCGAGTTCTGCAGAGTTAGGGAAAATACTAAACAAGCAAAACAAGATCAATGGGGAAAACGAGAGAAAGAAAATAAAAACAAAAATAATTAAAATGTCTGGTTCTGGGTTTACAAAAAATCTGCAATGTAATGAAGCATTTCCAAGTGAGTGTGTTTTCCTGGGTTTTGCCTGATTGTTGAAATCCAATTGTGATTATCTCTGGGATGTACAAGCATCTTTTCTGATTAGAAGGATATCCATTTAATGCAGAAATTCTGTCCCTGAAGACCTTTCAGGAGCAACTGGATGATCAACCTTCAATACCAAACATAGGATGATGGATTAGATGACCCCTCAAGATCTTTGATTTTACTCTCTGGAAAGTATTGGTCCTCATTTTGGACACATCTGTTTTCTGAAGTTGAAGCAGACTACAATGGAGCCAAGTAATTTACTTCAGTCTTTTGGAGAATCGATAGTAATCTTCACAGTTACATAAAATGTGTGATAATTATAAGCAGACATTGAAATAGTCAGTTGTAACTAGTTTGTATTTTCATATTATGCTCATGACAAAAGAGTGTCATCAGAAACAGTCCTCACCTCATAGGACTGATCTTTGTTCTATTCCAAAGTGCTGAGGAAAAGAAAAAAAAAATCATTTTGTTCAATTCTCTAAAAAAAAAAATTACATATTATATGTAATCAAAAATCTAAGGAAGGTAAGCATACAGTAATATTTAATCAGCTTTGTGGACATAGTTTGGGGTTAGATAAAGAGAAATGTTTATGTTGTATTTTACTTTCTTGATCAGGTAAATGAAATTAAAATTTTGTTTAAAAAGCAAGATTTATTTTGGCAGATAAACGGCCTTTTCTCCACGTATATAAACCTGTAGTTAATCTTGGTTAATGTTCTCTATGACTTTCAAAATACTACTATATATGACTGAACAAAAAGTAAATAGGAACAAACAAAGCTCTTAGGGAAAACAACTATTTCTTCACACATCTTCAGAAAACACAAAGTAGTAATCCTAGAAGGATGGAGTGACATCTATGGAGAATTCTGAGGCATGAGGAGGGTGGGTATTCAAGTCACTTGCTTCAGAAACTTCCCACCCTTATCTCTGAGGAATGGGGGTGACAGGGTGTTCTCACACAGGGCAGTGGCTCTCCCTCCCCTTCTATATTCTGGAACTTAACTGTCAGTGTTCCCAGAGGTCTCATAAACCACAGCCTTCTCAGAGCCTTGTAACACAGTTCCTCTCAGCCTTTCAATGACCTAAAGAAGAAAACACTGGTTTCTCCTCATTCATGTCAAAATTCTGACAGTGCATCAGAAAATTAAAGAGCAAATTTAATTAAGTGCTTTTCATATGGTTTTAAGATATTAAGCAAAGGAGAATTGGTCCTGACAATCCTAATCAAGCAAACTCACACACATACATACATGCATGAATGCATGCACACAAGCACATATGCAAAAAAACACAAAACAAATGATGGTATTTTGGATTCCTAACTAAAATTCAAGTCCAGATACAAAGCTATATGTATCTGCTCAAATATAACTTATTTGTACTGTCTATACATAAATTTCTCTTTCTAGTCTATTGAGTTTAAGCATAAGACAGAATCATAGATTTTTATATTTAAAAGAAAAAATCAGAAAGCACCCTACCATTTTACAGATGACCAAATTAAGTCCGGATAGACAATGTTTTAACATAAGTAAAGACTAGTTGATGGCAGAGTCAATGCAGAACAATTTCCTGATTCACAAAGACTCCTTGCCCTTTTGCATGATCTGAACCAACCTGATAAATATAAAGCTTAGACCTGTTTTGAAGTAAAAAATACATTTATTTAAGTATATTATGCATTTATTTTCTCACTCTTAGCTATTCTGAAAGAGATACATTTCATAGTATAATTGTGAAGCATATGTTATCTTCTCTTTGGAAATCAAATTTTACTAAAGATTTTGTTCTTTTTTTTTAATTCCTGAAAGATCTGACTTTTTATTATTCAAAGAATAATTATTATTTGAGAACTATCTAGCTTTCTTGCCTTTTTTTTTTTCTCTCATGGCCCATTGTTTATGAAAAAAAAATGTCAAGTATCATTAAGCCAGTGTTAATCAGAGTAAATTATATTTAGGACAAATGATTCTTTTGACAAAATAGTTGGTACTTCAGAAAGTCATGTAAGAAACAATGAGTCAAATTCTGAAAGTAAATCTATATTTTCTTTCATATCTGCAGTTTTTCATAATAACAAAATTATTACCACAAGATTATATTTTGTATTTTCTGTCACTAGGTAAGCTGTATCTCTAAAGTTCCAAAATAATAAGCAGACTTGGGCAATTTGATTAATTTTCCAGATAGCCATGTATGGTCACAGCCAAAACATCATTTCTAATATCACTGAGAAAATGAAGGTGTAATGGACTATAAGAATACTGATTTTTATAAGTTATTTATGAATATACATTCATACATTTTTAGCCAACCTCTCTATAGAAGAAATACAACATTTCCTCTATAGAGAGTATCTTCGGTTCAGAGTGGTCCTATCAGATGCACGTATAGCTATTTTATTTCACCCAGAATTTTTTCATCCAAATGTAAAAATTATTATGGTATTTTTTAGTTGGAAAATAGAACTTGGAAATCACCATCTTTTGACAAAACTAATCCATAATATATTTTCAACTTTTAAAATGAAAATTTTATTTACTCACTTTACTGAATAGTTTTAATACACTAAATAAAGATTTTATAAGACAGAAAACGTGCTACCTTAAATAACAGAAGTCCACTAATTTGCCAGGTTTTGCAGCTTAAGAATTGGGGATTTTTGTCCAAAATAATAGAATCTAAATGTGTGTAACCCAAATTGAGCAATGTATTTTATGAGACCATTGAGTATACAAACTATCTCTTGATCTTTTTGAGAACAAAATTGCTTATCCCTATTTTTTTAAACTAGCATGTATATTTCTTGCAGACTTTTAGAAATAGGACATGGAATTCCACCAGGATTTAATACTTCTTTTCAATGAACTATACTACTCCCTATAATGGGTTGAATTATGTCTCCCCTGAAATACATATATTACAGTCCTAGCCCTCAGGACCTTATTATATTTGGAGAAAGGTCTTTAAAGATCCCATCAGTTCGGTATGAGATCATTAGCATGGGCCCCAATCCAGTAAAACTTGTTTCTCCCCCTAAAAGAGAGGGCTGAAGTCTGACGCAGAAACAGACATGCATATAGGGAGACTGCCATGTGAAATTTGAAATTATCCTACCATGAGCCAAGGCACTATCAAAAGCTAGGGCCTGCCACAGATGCCTCCTTAATGCCCTCAGAAAGAACGGGGCACTAGTGACACCTTGATCTTGAACTACTAACTTCCAGAACTGTGAGATAATTAATTTCTGTGGTTTAAGCCGTCCAGTTTTTGGTACTTTGTTACAACAGCTCTAGGGAACTAATTCATTCCTATGAACAGGTTCTTCGAACCACTTTTACTATTAACCCTTTGCTAAAAGTGTGAGCTACTAAGAAATAACGAAATAACTGGCTATAACCTCAACTGAACAATGTACTTTTAAGAGACCATAGAGTATAGAAAACTATCTCTTGATCCTTTTGAGAAGAAAATTGCTTTCTCCTATTCTTTAAACCAACATTTATATTTGTGGAAGAGTTTTAGAAATCATTAAATGAAATAAGAAATGAGTTACTCGGGACGCCTGGGTGGCTCAGTTGGTTAAGCAGCTGCCTTCGGCTCAGGTCATGATCCCAGCGTCCTGGGATCGAGTCCCACATCGGGGAGCCTGCTTCTCCCTCTGCCTCTGCCTGCCATTCTGTCCGCCTGTGCTAGCTCTCTCTCCCTCTCTCTCTGACAAATAAATAAAATCTTTAAAAAAAAAAAAGAAATGAGTTACTCATTAACTAATATAACTAATATAATGGTCCAGAGAAAAAAGTGTGTTAAATTCACTAAATATTCCCTTTGCATATATTGTTAATTTTTAAATTAATGTTATGCTCTAATTTATTTTCTGATATGAATGAAAATATACCAACTTTTTAATTTACCATTATAAAATTAATACACTAATGGAAAATAAGGAACAACTGAAACCTCAACTCCTTATTTCATTGTTTATACTTGACATTTTTTTGATACATTAAAGCAGTTTTGGTTAACCATTAACAACTCCATATTCAGAAGGCCAAGACAGGTACAATCTCTTTCTAGAAGAGAGGAAAGTAATGTTCAAAAAGATAGACTTACAATTCTACCTTCCAAATGCTGAGTAAGAGAATTAGAAGAAGCACTCAACTATCCCTGTTTTTAACTCTGTGCAACTGACTATTCCTCATCAAATCTGGTGATGTTTTTCTTTGGGTTAGAAATACTTTCTGGTGAGAGGCAAATGATGGGTATACAAAAGTTAGAAAGCAATTTGCTGAAACCTAAGCATCAGGAAAGACATGTTACTCAGGTCAACCCACATGAGAGTCACAACCAGCAAAACTTATGATATGTAATATGTGAGGGCATATAAAGGACCAGGGACCTGAGAGTAGTATCTATTGGGTTCTAAGATGGCACATCTTTTTAGAAAATAAGAATGCCCATCAACAAGAGCCAGAGCATTAGTTAGTAATAGCAGTGGGCATCAAGTTCAAGGGAAAGAGTTAAGGATAGAAAGAGAAGACCAAGGGTGATGTAATGAGAGCCAAGAGAAGAGAAAAGCATTTTAGAAAGTAGCCTGAGAAGGAAGAGCATACACCAGAGTCTGCATTCTGTGAGTTCCCTTATGTGTGGTTATAGGGGCTTGAAGGAACTAGATAAAACGGATGGGAGAAGTGGTAAATGATTGAACCCAAGTTGTAAGACAGGTGTATTTTGAAGTAATGGAACATGAATTCCAGGTCTTAACAGATTTCAACAATTATAGGTCCATCTGAGTCATTATAAGAAAAAAAATTTTGACAATTTGAGCGCTCTGAAAATAAAAACCAGCTATTCTTTTAGTTTACCCTTTAATGTTCAAATAAGGGATACACAACCACTTATTGGTACAATTAACAAATAAATGTAAAAATCTTTTTAAAGACTGAACTTATGGTGAGTATAGCATAATGTAGAAAGAAGTTGAATCACTACGTTGTACACCTGAAACTAATGTAACATTGTGTGTCAAATAAAAAAAAACTGGATTCAGTAACTTCTGAGGTATCTTTTAATTTGGAGAATTTGTGACATTAGGTTTTGTGTTTATCTAGTATGTAAGATTGCTCCTTTGTAAAGATATTAATATTATGATACCATATACTTTATTAAATGAGATTCAATATGAATAAGCAAAGAGCTGCTGTTGATTACTTGCTATAAATGAGAGAAAAAATGAAAGAGAAAAGCACAGGGAGTAAGAGGTTAGATCTTACCACAGAAGACTTAAGTCATCAGCTTGTAGCAACAAATGTAAAGAATTTACCTGCTTAGATATTGACTATATTGCTTATCAATTACATGCTCTTTATAATAAAGTGACTAACTTAAACACACACACATGAATTCTACATGTAAAAGCTCTAGAAGGAGGCAAAAAGGATGGGACAATTTCCTAATATAATTAACTTTGAAGTACTAAAGATTTTTCAAAGTTATTACTATTAGAAAAATTCACAGAAGAGACATTTATTTAAAAGATTAAAGGGCATAAAATGAGGTATCAAATGCTATAAAATATTTGAAAATGGCTTATTGAATATTTAATAGTATTATTATAACTACTTCCTAAGGAGAATAAACCAAAAGATTTATCAGATGTATATTGTATCATTTTTATAGGATGCTATCTATATTTATGATTAGATCTCCAAGATCTAATGAATTAGTACACTATAATAATCATTTGAATATTTTTTTGTTTTTTAAAATATTGTATTTATATATTTTTCAGAGAAAGAGAGAGCACATAAGCAGGGGGAGTGGCAGGCAGAGAGAGAAGGAGTTTCCCAGTAAGCAAAGAGACTGATACAGGGCTCTATCCCAGGACTGTGGCATCATGATCTGAGCTGAAGGCAGATGCTTAACCAACTGAGCCACCCTGGCATCCCATATTTTTCTTTATTTTTAGCACTATTAATAATTGCCTTTTTCTAAACCAATAAGACTCTGAGGGCTTTTTTTCTCATTTTCTTTTCTATAAACAGCATTAATTATTAATAGAGGAGTACTATGTTAAATTAAATAAATGAGATAATGCCTATAAACTTCTTGGTACATGGGTTGTCATGGATTAAGCACCATGTAAGAGCTAACTGCTCATAACTAAAGTTTAAAATTATATAATAAATGTTTCAGTCATAAAAAAAACTGTACTTATATTTAAAGAATAGGAAAGATTAAACATTTAAAAAATAATTGGGTACATTCCTTCATACTCTTAAGAAAGGAGCATCTAAACACATAGTAGAACCCAGCATCTTATATGTAAATGGAATTATTTCCACTTGTTGAATAAACAGAAATGTCCATGCATAACTTTTTTAAAAACTCAGAATTTTAAGAAAATAGCATATACCTTACATCTAAACTGTAGTTTTATACAATGTAACTCTTCATGATCAGAGGGTTGCAGTAGCTCAGTATTGTTATTATAAAGCTGAGTTATTATATTGTAGAAAATAATGACAATGACTATAGTAATTATTATTTGGTAAGCCACCTACTATCTGCCAAATAATGTATCAGGCACTATATATCTGTCTTACCCAATTTGGCTCACATCATAATTTTTCTAGGCAGAATTATTATTTCTATTTAACAGAGAAAGGAACTAAGGCTCTGAGAGATACGACTGGCTCAAGATTCCACATAGAGTCAATGGCTGACTTAATTAAATTTAACTCTGTCTGACACAAGTACCTTTAAAACAACATGTTAATAGAAAGTACTGATTGATAGAATGCAGAAAAACTACAATATTGATTATGTGAAGAGCCATTCAGATTCATCATGGTATTCTGATTATGCTGTCCTTGCAGTCCGTGCCACAAAGTCAAACAGTCAATGATTGCTCTTAAAACTTTAGTAAAAGACACCCAGCTCAATGCACTCTACAATAATGTCTTTGTTTTCATAGCAGTGAGCATAATGAATATACCTATCACAAGTTCCCATGCTATTTGGACATTTCTCCAAAAATGTGGAGTCAATAGAGTATTAGTAGGTCAAAGTCTAGAAAATAAACTTCATACTTGTTGAAAAAATGATTGAAACACAGAGGTTATAAACTACTTTTATGCAAGATTATAAATCATTGAACTGAAAAGATAAGTGTTTGGCAAAGGATTATTTCCTGAAAATTTCCACAGATGGCAGTCACCATGGATGCCAAATAATCGCAAGAAGTACCTAAATTTTAGGAAACAAACTTAATTTACTACCCTAAGAGCTCTTCAGGAATTGGTTAGAAAATTAAATAAAACATTCAGTGAACATAAATCTATAAGGAAAAAGAAAGAGACAGACAGGCACAAAGAGAGAAACTGAACAACTTTGTCTAAAATACATTAAAAGAATAATATTTGGGCTAGAATATTTGCTAATTCAATTTTTTAGTTGGATTGAATTTAATAATCGGTTTTAGTCCCTAAAGAAGCTACACTGAAGAAGAAACATTTGAACAGAATATTAAGAGGTACTTATTACCAGATCACATAATGGACAAATACCAATAGTTCATCTGGAAATAAAATGCAATCTGAACTATGATTTTATTATAAACATTTTACATAATTTTGAATTTGATATCTTTTCCTTCATAGAAGGACATCCACCTAATAAAATGTTTACCATTATACAGAGGATAGCATCAACATAATAAAGGAATAAAAACATAGATCTCTGTTTAAAATTTTAAAATTGATGATTTTTCATCTGTTGCAGAAGAGGAGGCAAATACCTAACATTTTTCTAAAAATAGCTAGAATTAACAAATAAGTAAGACATGAAAGAAAGTGATGACCACATAGCCCATATTAAAATTACCACATACAATTTCCACTTAAAAAGAGTTTAAAGCTTATACAAATTGTCCAATAATCTATCTTTTCTTTTAAAGAAGAGACTTACTTTAAAAAGAGGATAATATATATTTTATCCTTTAAGTTGATTTTATTTTTATTTTTTATGCATACAGGTTGTATTTCATAAATTTTTTATAACAAATAAGTGAACAAAATCCAAATACCTTCATAAATATGAGTAATTAAGTGAATTATCATTACAAAATGTCAGGTGGACTGTGAAGTTATTTACAAGAAGTTCATAGTGTGAAAGATTCTTCCAATGTAATATTGAGTAGAAACCACAAGATATAAACAGTCTGTATTATGATAGAAATTGTCCAAAAGGACATATATACATAGAAAAGTATCTGAAAAAAGTACAGTATATTTTTTTTAAATAATGCTTCCTTGAATTTAAGTTGCTTTTAAATAAAAACACTTACTGGTAGATAAGAGTTTATATGAGAATATAGAAAAACATCTAATAACTTCATTTGAGGTCGATACATAAAGAATTAATAACTATGTGGTTAGATTATAAAATGTGTAAAGCACACAGATCACGAAACATTCTTGGCACTCAAGAAAGTTAAATTAGAAATACATAGGAACAGAATGAAAAATAGAATCAGGTAATAATACAAGAAACAAGGTAGATAGTACTAGGAAGGAAGTGGTATAAATGTTAAAAATTAAGGGAGGGAGATTTCTTCCTCCATTGCTCTGAGGCTCCCCCCCCCCCACTGTCTCTAAGTATAAACAACTATGAAGAAATAGGAAATTGGGGAAAATATATTACACAAATGTTTCCAGGCATTGGACATCCAGGCAGCACAGACCCATGAGTCCTGAAAAAGGGGATCAATGAGATGATTTTTATAATTTTCTAGTTTTCTGCCTGGAGGCAATTTCTGGACTCTGGTACATAAAAGGACAAATCCAAAACCTGGTTGGAGGAGGTAGAGATTGAAGTGGAGGGAAATAAAGATGGCTTGAATTTGTGAAGCAAAGAATCAAAAAGAACCTGTAGATGGGACGCCTGGGTGGCTCAGTTGGTTGGATGACTGTCTTCGGCTCAGGTCATGATCCCGGGGTTCCAGGATCGAGTCCCACATCGGGCTCCCAGCTCCATGGGGAGTCTGCTTCTTCCTCTGACCTTCTCCTCGCTCATGCTCTCTCTCACTGTCTCTCTCTCAAATAAATAAATAAAATCTTAAAAAAAAAAAAAAGAACCTGTAGAAAAACAGCTCTAAAAATCTGTATAAGGGGGGCGCCTGGGTGGCTCAGTGGGTTAAGCCGCTGCTTTCGGCTCAGGTCATGATCTCAGAGTCCTGGGATCGAGCCCCGCATCGGGCTCTCTGCTCAGCGGGGAGCCTGCTTCCTCCTCTCTCTCTGCCTGCCTCTCTGCCTACTTGTGATCTCTCTGTCAAATAAATAAAAAATAAAAATCTTTAAAAAAAAAAAATCTGTATAAGGTCCCCTTGAGTCTTTAGCCACACACTAACCTGCATGTTTGTGAGGTGAGACTCCACAAGAAGGAAGGAAAGAACAACTATCTCAGAGCTATAAACCAAACAAATCCCAGAATTTACACAGGGTTCAAGAATCTAGCAAGTGAGAGAGGACAGAACTTATGGAATCATGGTATATTTAACAAAGATCCCCAAACAATTATACCTCAGAGTAAATTCTAGTAAATAGAGCTTACATGTCAACCTCTACAGGAATAAACTAAACCTCAAGTAAATTAACTTTTTGCCAAAATAACTTTTTGCACTTCTTAAAGAAAGACAGCAAAATCCAGATTTTCAAGAATGGAATATTCAGAATATCTAGCATTGAATAAAACACAACTAGACATATAAAGAAGCAGCAAAATATGATTCATAGTCAGAATTAATGTCAGCAGTGTTGCAGATCCAGAAATTTCAGAAATGAGGGAATTAACAGACAAGCCTTTATAATAGCCCCTATAAACTGGCTAAAAGGAAAACATAAAGATAGGAGATAAGAAATTTGAATACAAAAAAAAAGAACTTCTAAAAACTAAAAATACAATATCCAAAATGAAAATTTACTAAATAGACTTAAAATCAAAGTAGACATTAAAGAAAAAAGATAAGTAAACCTGAAGATAAAACAACAACAACAAAAAAACTACCCAAACTATAGGATGGGGGGCAGGAGAGAAAGAGACTGAAAAATAACAGATTAAGGAGTGAAATGTGGAAGAGAATAAAGCAGGTGAAACACTCATGCAATTGGAAGACCAAATGGGAAGAAAAGAGCAGAAGGGGACAGAAATTATATCAGAAAAATTAATGCTCAAAAATTTTACAAAATTTAGGACAATCAAATTAACAAATCCAAGAATCTTATCAAATTCCAAGTTGAAAAAATATAACGAAAATCGGACCCAGGCACACCAAATTCAAATTTTTGAAAACCTTTAAAACAAAATCTTGAAGAATGCTGAAGAGCAAAAGACCTGTTTAATATAAGAGAAGAAAAACAAAGAATCATGCCAACTTCTCTTTTGTCCATCTGGGAGAAAAAAACCTGTCAGGTTCAAATTAAATACCAAAGAATTAAAATGAAAGTAAGATATTTTTCACATAAATAGTAACTGACAAAGTTTTCTGCATATAAGAAATTTTAAAGGAAGTTCGTTAGGCAGAAGGAAAGTAGTACCACATGGAAAGTTATATCCATACAAAGGCATGATGAATGCCAGAAACAGTAAATATGTGAGTAACTACAAAAGACATATTTTTCTTGCTTAAAAATTTTATCAAAAATTAATTATTGGGGCTCCTGGGTGGCTCAGTGGTTAAAGCCTCTGCCTTCGGCTCAGGTCATGATCTCAGGGTCTTGGGATCGAGTCCCGCATCGGGCTCTCTGCTCAGCAGGGAGCCTGCCTCCTCCTCCTGTCTCTCTCTGCCTGCCTCTCTGCCTGCTTGTGATCTGTCTGTCAAATTAAAAAAAAAAAAATAATTATTAAAAACAATGCATTTCAGAGTTTGTAGCATACAAATTAAGTCTATGCAAAAATAAGACAAAGAATGGAAGGAAGAATCAGGGAGGTTATCAATATATGGGTCTTATATATGTAAAGTAGTATGATTTAGGGCATATATGTAAGTGATATGACAGTAGATGGTGGTAAGTTATATAAATATTTAAATACTGTAAAATCACTATAAAAATAACAAAGTTATATAGCTAATGAAACAAAGATGGTGATAAAATTAAATTCTTTTAAAAATACTAATTCCAAAATAAGACAAGGGAAAAGAAGGAAAAAGAATAAAAACATGGATAAAAAGATAAAACAAGGGACACCTAGGTGGTTCAGTGGGTTAAGCCTCTGCCTTCAGCCCAGGTCATGATCTCAGGGTCCTGGGATCGAGCCCAGATCAGGATCTCTGCTCAGCAGGGAGCCTGCTTCCCCCTCTCTCTTTGCCTGCTGCTCCACCTACTTATGATCTCTCTCCTTCTGTCAAATAAATAAGTAAAAATCTTAAAAAAAAAAAAATAAAACAATACAACATAAAGCAGGATAGATTGTAATCCCAAAGTATTTTGTTATATTAAATATAATTGTCTAAACATTCCAATTAAAAGGCAGATAATGTAAGATTATGTTAATAAAGCAAAAGCAAGTTACATGTAGTCTATAACAGAACACACTTTAAAAGTAAAGACATACATAGGTTAAATGAAAAAAGTATTTGAAGAGATTTGTTACTCAAACACTATTCAGAACAAACTGGAACTCAGGCAAACTAGAATTCAGCAAAAGGAATATTTCTAGTAATAAAGAGACATATTCAATCATGTTAAAATGATTAATTCTTTAGGAAGATACAACAAAACATAAATGTCTGCACACTGTAACAAATTCTAAATAAATAAAGCAAAAATTGATAGAACTGAAGGAGTAGACAAATCTACTGTAGTCTATGTTATAGCCTGTGATTTCAGTACTCCTTTTTCTGTAACTAATAGTGCAGGTGGAAATAAAAATATTCAAAAATAAGGGGCACCTGGGTGGCTCAGTGAGTTAAGCCTCTGTCTTTGGCTCAGGTCATGATCTCAGGGTCCTGGGATCGAGTCCCACATCGGGCTCTCTGCTCAGCAGGGAGCCTGCTTCCTCCTCTCTCTCTCTCTCTCTGCCTGCCTCTCTGCCTACTTGTGATCTCTCTCTGTCAAATAAATAAATAAATAATTAAAAATTTAAAAAAATATTCAAAAATAATACTGTCAACCAACTCCAAAGAAGAACTACAGAACAGAAATTCTTTCCAAGTGTACAGAGAACATTCACAAAGATATACTCTGGGCAGTGAAAAATATTCAATACATTTAAAAGAGGTGAAATAATCAAATATTTGTTTTCTGATTACAATGGGAAAAAATTAGAAATCAATAACAAGGAAATCTAGAAAATCCCCAAATAACTGGAAATTAATCAATATGTTTTTGAATAGAGCCCATGAGCCAAAGGAGAAATCTCAAGGGCAATTCAAAAACATTAAGAAATGAATGAAAATGAAAATATAGTATATAAAAAATTGTGGGATGCACTTATATCAGTGCTTAAGTGGAAATTATTTGTACCTTTAAAGATTTATATTAGAGAAGGAAAAATGTTTAAAACACTAATGATCGAACTTTCCACTTTAGGAAATGATAAAATGAGATCACACTAAATAAAAAGGAAATAAAGGGAAATAATAACAAAATAGAATGTGTTGGTAAATTAGGGAAAAAATGCAGAAAATTTAATAAAACTACAAGTTTATTCTTTTCAAAGAATAAGTAAATTCTTCAAAGAATAAATAAGTGAATAAACAGAATTGATACATTTCTAGCAAGGCTGATCAAAAGCGGAAAAAAGAATCTACATTACCAGTAACAAGAAGACATCATTAAATAATGAACAGACATTAAAAAGATAATCAAGATTAATATGAACAATTTCATGTCATTAAAATTGACAAATTAGATACAATACTTAAATTCCTTGTCAGATACAAATTAATAAAACTGACTTAAGAGAAAATACAAAATCTAGTAACCCTATTTCTATTATTTTCTTTAAAAAAAACTAACATACTGTTTTCTGCCACTACTCTGATACAATAATTGGTATCATGAGCAGTATTTTGTGACGGGTTTGCTCTCATATAACTGAGCAGACTGATAACCTGCTAAGACAATTTTCAATTTTTTCACTAGAATGATGTGAAATGAATTAGTGATTGATCACAAATCATTGAGTGATCCACTGTCTTTGGCATTTAGTTTTTATGGCAAAAAAATATTGATTACAAAATTATGGAATGGGATTACTGCTTCTGACTACCTTAGAGAATTTACACAAAGATACGTCCAAAATGATGAACACTCAATTCATGTCACAGATGGATATGCAGAATGTTAATAGCAGCCTTAAAAACTCCCTTATTTGTAGTAGCATAGGCCAGAGAAGGCTAAGGATCAAACTCAAGTTCTAACTGTAGGAGATGCAGAGTTGCACTGTTAGTAAAAGGGACAACTTGCCAGATCTTTCATGCTAATGAAGAAAACTTGCTGGGAAGGAGTGGAGCCACAATAAGGGATTTAGACACTGGGCAAAAACAATCAAAGCTGAAATTTTGAATTTAAAAATCCTCCTGAAATGTTCTTGTCCATGGAAGCAGTTCCTCAACTTCAGCTCACAGAACCTGTCTTCTTTTCAAAGAAATGTTTCAGTGACTTCACTTCGGGCAGCTGCCTCAAAACAGTAGCTGATTATTCTCAGGCTCCAACACCACCATTACCCTTCATTGCCTCCGGCCTAATAATGAGACTTATACTTCAGTATCAACCAGAAACA
The DNA here is from genome assembly GCF_902655055.1 of Lutra lutra. Lineage (NCBI taxonomy): Eukaryota > Metazoa > Chordata > Mammalia > Carnivora > Mustelidae > Lutra > Lutra lutra. The sequence continues at coordinate 75,361,193 of NC_062279.1, read as the reverse complement.
AAAGTGTATAGTTCTTTCCAGAAAGAGAAACTATATACACTGAAGGAGTTGCAGAATCTTCGATAGCTTCATTTGGCACATGCCGAGGGGGTGTTGGGAAATAATCTAAGGAGGGTATAGTAAGAACAAGAAATTGTGACATTGGGCCAGGCCAATACTATCAGTGTGGGAGTATTAACTGAGGATTCTGGATAAAATATGAAATAAAGCTCCTACATGTGGTGGGGATAAATCTGAATCAAGTCACCATTGGGGTTTCACCACCCCTTAACTTAACCCTGGACTTAAATCAGTTTATAGACCTACAACATACTAACTTAGAAGGAGGTTTGGTTATTTTGAAAAACTGCGATATGACAATAAGTATACACTGTAGATCTTCACAAGCTTTCTCCAGAGGGTGCTCTGGCCATCAATCAAAGTAAAAATAACTCTGGAAAAAAACAAACAAACAAACAAAAAAACAAATTACCTAGACCTTCAGCATAATCTAAGATACAGATAAGATTATGACTGAATTAACAGTCTGTAAAGAGATGGTGACTATAGATCTTTGAATTTCTTCTACATTGGAATGAATGTTCTTCCTTCCTTCCTCCCTCCCTCCTTTCCTCCCTCCTTCCTTCCTTCCTAAGTGGTTTAAGCATTTATTATCTCAGTTTCCATGAGTCACAAGTCTGGGTACAGACTAGCTGGGTCCTCTGCTCAGAATCTCACATCAAGTTTTCAGCCAGGAGTGGACTCTTATTTGAGATCCAGTTTCCTCCTCTAAGATCACTGGTTGTTAGCAAGATTTTTTCCTTCCTTCCTTCCTCCCTCCCTTCCTTCCTTCCTTCCTTCCTTCCTTCCTTCCTTCCAAAATGAGAGAGAGAGAGAGAGACCATGCATGGGCAGGAGAAGAGGCAGAGGGAGATGGAGAGAGAGAATCTGTAAGTGTGGAGCCTGATTTGGGGCTCCGTCTCAGGACCCTGAGATCATGACCTGAGCAGAAAAGAAGAGTCAGATGCTTAACCGACTCAGCCACCCAGGTGCCCCTAGAATGCATTTTTCTGAAGTTAATCAAAGGATGAAAATATAAACTGACTGGTAAAGAGAATAGTATCAGAAGAGCATTCTCCAATCCACTTGCTCTCCTCTTCCTTGTTGCATGCTGAGAAGATAACCTCTGTGGACTATATAACATGCGGTCTCCTCCACCCTCTAGAGTCTACCTGGGAAGTAAGAGGATAGTTGAGAGCAAATGTAAGAGGTAGATCACTTATCTCTTGGGGTACCTTCTGCCTCATTGTAGTTTTGCCAGTGGCTATTTCCCTCACCAAATGCAGCTTCTCTTGAATAGCCCCTCCCCCTGTAGCTCGTCCTGGATAGTACCATTCGATTTGCTTATCTCTGGGCTTTTTATTTCCTTCACCCCTGTACCTACTTTGCTGGATTCTTTCCTAGAGTCTTCAGTTAACCTTTATTTAAATAGCAAAATATTTAATTTTTAAAAAGTCCAATTTGTGTCTTTTTTTCTTTTTTGGAGTACATTTTTTGTGTTATATCCAAGAATTCTGCCTAGCAAAAGGAAAAAAAAAATCTGCTATGGTTTCTTATAGTTTTATAGTTCTACATTATATACATAGGGATATGATCCACCTCAAGTTAATTTTATATGACGTATGAGGTGTATATCAAGGTTAATTTAGTTGCCTATGGATATCTAATTGTACCAGTACAACTTGTTGAAAACTATCCTTTATACAGGATACTTTTTTTTTTTGTAGTGTAAGAGACTCACAATGATTCCTAATTATTCATTCCCACCCTTTGAACTTTTGTGTCATGCATTCTACTTTTACGAATACCATAAAAACACAATATTTTGTCACTATTTATCTTTACTTAAATCCTGTTGATTGTACAACGTGTTTCCTGCCAGGAAACTGATACTGTATCCAAGTTCTCCTTTTCTCTAAGACTGCACTGTCCAATACATTAGCTACTAGCTACATGCGGTTAAACAAATGAAATTAAAATTCACTTTTTCAGGGCGCCTGGGTGGCTCAGTGGGTTAAGCCGCTGCCTTCGGCTCAGGTCATGATCTCAGGGTCCTGGGATCGAGGCCCGCATCGGGCTCTCTGCTCAGCAGGGAGCCTGCTTCCCTCTCTCTCTCTCTCTGCCTGCCTCTCCATCTACTTGTGATCTCTCTCTGTCAAATAAATAAATAAAATCTTTAAAAAAAAATTCACTTTTCCAGTTGTACTAGCCACCTGTCAAGTGCTTAACAGCCACATGTGGCTACTGATCATCTCATCATACATGGAAGAACAGAACATTTCCATGGTCTCAGGAAGTGCTGCTGGACAGCACTGCTGTCAAAAAATGTCTGTGGGGGGCACGTATTGCTGGGTATATTAAACCTTATTATATCCCTTCTTTGTATTGATCTGTAGTGACATTATTAAGTGATAAATTTAGGGTTGCTTGAATATGATACTTGGGGTAATTTTTTTAGTTTACTTTAGGATTTGTAGGTAGCAGCCATTAAAGTCCTATGAGAAATGTGTAAGGGATTTCATAGTTTCAAATGCTGTTTTTAAATCCACAGATATTCTTTAAATGCTCTATTTCTCACAGATGTAAGATTTTAAAAAGAAAACTGTATCTCTCTTGACTTTGTATTCTTTTGAGAAAACAATTCTTGGGGGCGCCTGGGTGGCTCAGTGGTTAAGCCTCTGTCTTTGGCTCAGGTTGTGATCTCCGGGTCCTGGGATTGAGCCCCGCATCAGGCTCTCTGCTCAACGGGGAGCCTGCTTCCCCCCTCTCTCTGCCTGACTCTCTGCCTACTTGTGATCTCTTTCTGTCAAATAAATAAATAAAATCTTTAAAAAAAGAGCAAGAAAACAATTTTTGAAACAGTATCTTCTTTTCCTTTCTGATTTCTACATTTCATAGGGATTTTACAAATGACAACTGAAAACCCTTGGAAAAGCAAAAACCAACTAGAGGATAATATGCAATTTACAAAATAATATATAAGACATATGTTACTGTTTCCTCTATTTTCAAACAATAGTATTTCTGACTATTCTTAATAATCTTTTATAAAAAAATCCATTTTAAATTTAGAATTTGATTTTTACTGAAGTATTGTTGACCATGTTACATGAGTTTCAGGTGAAAAACATAATACATATTATGCTGTGCTCACCAGAAGTGTAGCTGCCATCTGCCACCACACAGTGCTATGCAGTCCCCAAACAGAATATTATCTCACTGTAATAATAAATTAAAGCATCTCCTAGGACACAAGCATTCCCCCCACCAAAAATGGCTTTTGGGGAGAAAAATGAGAATCCAGCTTGTTGTTTAAGAAATTTGGAATAGAAGCTTATATATTTTTTCCTACTGTTCTGTAACCTTCAAATGCAATAAAAGCATTTTTAATATTCTTCCTAAAACTGAACTTTATTCTTATCATAAACTCTGTCAGTGAAGATGAAAAGCTGCTCTCCAATAACTTTGTATAATAATCTGCCATTTATGTTTTCATCCTTCTTCACAATCAAACTACCCGTTTACAGAAACATTTTCTGTGAAAGGTTCATTTTAATACAAAAGATTCACCCTAATCATAAACAACATGCCTGAATGTGATGACTTTTTATTACAATTAAACAACTTTGAGGGATGTTTATTGAATGTCCATAATGATAGTAGGCACTGGCAAGTATGCAAGAAAGCATGAGAAAATAGCATTGTGGAGGAGTTAAAGCTTATAAAAGTCTCTATTTAAGGATTAATATAGTATCACACATAATAAATTTGTGTGGGACTGATAATAACTGCAGCACAACTTTCAGCCTGAACTGAGGGCATTTCTAACTGACAAAGTGAAATTAGACTGGTGAATTGAAAATGATCAGAAGACGTAGGTAAGTGAAGAGAAGGTGGTACGAGAAGATAATTTTGAGCCTGTATGCTATATTTTGGTCTATTAAAAAAGCGGGGGGAGGCAAACAACCCCCCCATCACAGAAATCTGTTCAGAATTTTATGGAAAATTGAAGGGAAATAAATGATGGAGGTTTAAGGTGGAGAATAAAAAATTCTCATATCTTGTGGTAAAGAGTCAAAAGTTAATGTCTGCTGTTCATGGAATAAGATATGGGAGATTCTATATGTATTTAAAGTTATGAAGTTCTTAATAGGATAGCTAATCATAATAATCTCACTTGAAACATTAGAGTATGTGGGGAGTAGCAATGGTTTGGGGAGTGGGTATGTAAATAAGCTAAATTTCATCTGTGTCTATGGGAATCAAAGGATATTTACAAGAATTAGAAGTAAAAGGAATGAAGATTAATGAATGCAGTTATTAAGACAAGTAAAAGGAAGAATGGTTTCCAGTAACTGCTTCTGGAGCAAGAGCCTGAGGTGGCATACTGACGCTTTAGATAATGTGCACATATTATGTTAATTGAAATTCCATGTATATCTACTCATTAAAAATGGGTTATTACATCTAAAAGGAAAAAAAGATGTTCAAATTTAGAGATAGTTTGTTAAAAGTATCTTTCTCAAAAATCTCACTTACTTTTAAAAAAACAACTAAAATATGTATAGGAGGCACAGTGATTCCTCTCTGGCAAATATGCTAAGGAGTCAAAAATATGCCTTGTAATTTCACCTTAGTTTCCCACTTTTCCATATGTTCCATTGTTCATTTTTGTATCCAATTTTAACACATTAAAATGTGATTTGCTATTCATCAGCTTCATGAAAAATGACTTCAGAATAAATTCAAAATACCAAGTAGAACAGAAAATCTTTTTCAAGTTAAGCACCCAAAACAGTTATACAATAATTAAATAAGTCTGCATTGCCCAAATTATTTTTTGCTTTGAAACATGCTGATAATATCATAAAAATAGTTACCAATACCAACAAAGAATAATAATAGTAAACTTATATTGAGCTCCTAGTACATACCAAACATCACGCTAAGGTCCTGATTTGCAGTATTTAACCTTCACAAAAATTCTGTGAAATAGGCAATGATATTAACTCTATTTTCCAAAGCAATAAACAAAGTTTCAGAGTGATTACATAATTAGCCTATGATTTTACAGCTAGGATGCCTTAAAACAGATATAAACTCTAGTTGTCTAACAGCTATGTGTTTAATTACTTTTTGGATTCCTGCTCTTCCAAACTCCAAGTATCACAGATAGAAAAGCTGCCTTTTTATCTCTTTTGAGGCTTTGACTCTCTTGCCCCATTTCTGGTGACCAGACACTAGTTGTCATAACTGCTTTTGCTACTGTATAAATCATAGATAATTCAGCTTGATTTTTTAAGTCCATTTAGTAATCATGAAATTACAATAAATTTATAAGTTTCATAGTCAAAAATTGCAAAGACTTTTATTTAAGTACTAATATCAAGTAGGGGCAAGAATTCAGGGAAGTGGGACCTTGGCTATCAAATCCTGGTAGTAATTAAAGTTGGCAAAACATCTCCAGAGGGAAATTTAATCTGAAAATTTTAAAAATAGTTTTTATCCTTTTATTCTTACAATTCTACGTCTGGAAATCTTTCATTACAAGTAAGTTCACTGTGTTTGGGTTAGAATATGAAAACAGAAAACAAGCATACTAAATATTTACCAACAAGAAGATTGGTTCAAAAATTATGCTATTTCAATTCAATGATGTAATATGCAGTTATTACAGGTGCTGTATAAGAATATTTTATAGCACAGTTAATGCCAAGAGAAAAGTGAATTCCTCCAGGTGGACTATAGGAATGTTTCTCTTTCATTTTTGTGTGTTATAAATTGTAGCCAAATATCTAATTATTTGTTTTTTGAAATCAAAACTATTCAAAAATTTTGTTCTCGTGATAAGAACTTTTTTTTAATGAAAGGATCCTCAGCTTTGTTTCCATTAAATCAAATTAGATAAGATGACAAACAACACATCTTCAGATAACTCCCAAAAGTGTGAAAACTGGAACAAATGAAATCTAGATATAGTGGTTCTGAATTTTTTTTAAAAATTCTTAAAATCTTAGCATATAGTGTAATATTAGTTTCAGGTGTACAATACAGGGATTCAACACTTCCATACAACACCCGGTGCTCATCAGGACATGGGAGAATCACCCAGAGGATCTTGCTCAAAATCAGATTCTGATTTGGTGAGACTGGGATGGGCCTGGAGAGTCTACATTTCTTACAAACCCCCAGGGATTGCTGACCACATTCTGAGTATGAGGGCTTAAGACAGTTGTTGGCTAAGATAACCAATGATGACAATTTGTGTTTTTTTTTTTTTTAATTTAAAAGATTTTATTTATTTCATTTTTTTCAGTGTACCAAAATTCATTGTTTATGCACCACACCCAGTGCTCCATGCAATATGTGCCCTCCATAATACCCACCACCAGGCTCATCCTATCCCCCATGCCCCCCCCAAAACCCTCAGTTTGTTTCTCAGAGTCCACAGTTTCTCATGGTTTGTCTCCCCCTCCGTTTCCCGCACCCACTTCTCTTCTCCTCCCAGTGTCTTCCATTGTATTCCTTATGCTCCACAAGTAAGTGAAATCAATGATAATTGACTCTCTCTGCTTGACTTATTTCACTCAGCATAATCTTTTAAGATCTCATTAAAAAATTATAACTATGTATGGGGAAGTATGTTAACAAAACTTACTGTGATGGCCATTTTGCAGTATATACACATATGAAATTATGATGTTGTACACCTCAAACTAACATATTATCTTAATTATACCTCAATTAAAAAAAAGAAAAATAATAATTACTCAAGCAAGATATACTAATATGGGTTCCATGGATCTGTGGACATCGACAGAGATCCAGGAATCTTCTGAAACCTCACAAAAATTATCCAGTGTCTGGGACTTTGCATATTCTTCTGTAGAAAATAATATCTTATATCAATAGGGGTGGTGACAGTAGTTATGGGGCAGCAGCCACAGGTGCACCTGCCACAAATGCAGATGGATCAGCCAAGAAGGCCCTGACCTTTTCAGCAAGTGAGAAGATGTAATCAGTCTACATAGACAAAGCCAGGACCCACCCGTACCCATGATGTTAAAATGGGGTACTAAAGCAACAGCTGGGCAAGCAATCTACAGACAGATGCTGGCAACACTGTGGACACCTTCCAGGAAGCAAGAATGCAGTTTCCTCTCTGTTGATGTGGCCACCATCAAATACCTGCCTGGATGATCAGCCCAAGGGAGAAGGGGTGGGATGCTCAGCAGTGTGGCTTCACTGGCTCCCAGTTTGGCCCTGATCTTTTTTTTTTCTTTTTTGTTGTTTTATTTATTTATTTGACAGACAGATCACAAGTAGGCAGAGAGACAGGCAGAGAGAAGAGGAAGCAGGACCCCGCTGAGCAGAGAGCCTGATGCGGGTCTCGATCCCAGGACCCTGGGATCATGACCTGAGCAGAAGGCAGAGGCTTTAACCCACTGAGCCACCCAGGTGCCCCTGGCCCTGGTTTTAATCAGCTATACATCACTCAGGATTTCAAGGGTGCCCCTAGAGATCCCTAAAGCCTGAAAGAAGGAGGTCTTCTGAGTATTCCGGGCTGGAACAGTGATTTCACATGGAGCCACGGCACTGGCACAGGTCCCTGTTTAAGCCATATTGGCCAACACCATGTCTCAGATCTCAGTGAGTTCCTTTGGGAACACAAAACCCACATTCCCCTGAATATGAAGCAACAGTTTCTTTAGAGCTGGGGTGTCTTCCAGATGCCTTCAGATGGCCTTGTGCATCATAACATGTCATATCATTAACAAGATATCAAATAAAAAATGTCACTGGGGCGCCTGGGTGGCTCAGTGGGTTAAAGCCTCTGCCTTTGGCTTGGGTCATGATCCCAGGGTCCAGGAATCGAGCCCCGCATTGGGCTCTCTGCTCAGCAGGGAGCCTGCTTCCTCCTCTCTCTCTGCCTGTCTCTCTGACTACTTGTGATCTTTGTCTGTCAAATAAGTAAATAAAATCTTTAAAAAAAAAAGTCACTGATTTCCATTAATTTTATGTATGTTAATAAATGTTTATATTTTAGTTAAAATTCTTGACCAATAGAAGAGTACTTATATAATATTTTTAAACATAAAGTATTACATGGCCATATAACATTACTGTCTCTGATCAAAGTTAATGATTTTAGTGAAACCAGATGTTTGAAAGGTTCTCCAAGGATCTCTAAATGCATGCAAAAACATACACAGGGCATAAATAGAGAGTAGCAGTAGCATTACTCTGTGCTTATGGTAAATAAATGATTCATCAACAACCTGACAAACATAACTTAAATCCACAGTTTCTCTGTAGATTTATGTTAAATATTCATTCTCTTTAACGTAAATAAAATTTGGAGGTTCTCCATAGGTTTAGAAGAATAATGATCCCTACCTAAATCCTAACTATGAAATATAAAAGCAACTTCTTTGGACTATTTTAGGAAATTAACAACTTCATAACTTTTAGGAAGAAAATAAATAAACATACTTTTCAAAGTAGAATATATAAAATTTCTTCTTTGTTTGCCTATTGATTAGAAATGTGTGCTTAAATCTTTCAAGGAAGCAAAATATCTAGATAACCCAGTATTTCTATGTAAATAAATGAGAAAAGATTAAAAAGAAAAAAAAAAAGAAACATTGACACTGGCCACAACAACAACAACAAAATGTTAAGCATTTTTTAAGGAGAATACTGAAACCACACATACTAGATTCTTTGGTTCTAGGCAAACTTTATGTGGATGAAAACCTTTATGAAATTGGATATAATTAATAGATTTTTATTAACAAAAAAGTTTTAAAAAATGGGTTCGTGAAATGCTATATGTTTTAATTTGAATTAATGGTAATAAGGTTCTGAGAGCTTAGTTATTTAGTTCACCCAGAGATATCCCCCTTAAATTATGGCTTCTAAGTAATTTTTTTTTTTTTTGGTTTCTCATCAATTTGATAGATACCATTGGCTCGTTGCCACTATTTCTACACTACAGTTTGAGGTGGGGGACCGAAAGACCATAGCAAGTTTCCATGAAGATCTGTTTTGTGATATAAAGAGGTAAAGAACAGTGAATTTGTGATTGAGCAGGGAAGCTATAAAATTAACAGTAAAATTACTCACCAGTGGTTCAACTTCTGTCTGAAAACATGTGAAGTATAAATAAATGGAATACATAAATTAATATTTAACTTAGAATATAAATCCGAAGTCTCCAAGAATGGAAATGAACACAACTTGTTTTTTGTTATATTTTCAAATATTTTTTAAAAAACAACACACACAGAATATTTATTTTTATTTCATTAGTCTCCACAAGTGATACGATTATAAGAAATTCATAAAAAGGCTAAATAAATGGCAAATAAAGACACAAAAAAATGCTCAACCTCAGTGATCACAGAATATGAATTAAAACCACAAATACACACTCACAGGGCTAAAATATAAAAGGCCGTTGGGGAAAATATGGAGTAAGGGAAACATTCATACATTGCTGGAAGAGGGGAGAAATGTAACACTGGAAAACAGTTTGACATCACCTAATGGTGAATATATGCATACTTAATGACTCTGTAATTTCATCTCTAGGTAAATGATGATATCTCAGATCATAGTGATACCAATAGAATTAGTGATAAGTGATTAGATTATGGATATATTTAAAGGTACAAGCACCAAGATTTCACAATTAATTTAATATGGGAAAAGAGAAAAGCACAAAATGCAACCCTAAGGTTTTGGCCTTGAGCAAATGGATGGATGGTGGTATGTTCAGCTGTGGTAGTGAAAGCTATGGGCTGAGAAGATCTGAGAGTGGAAAAGGCATGTTACATGTGAGATGTCTAGTAGACGTTCAAGCAAACTTATCCAGTAGGCAGTTGGATATGTAAGTTTGAAACTTAGGAGAGAGGACTGGAGTGGAGGCAGAAATTTTGGAGTTGTTGCAATATAGGTGATATGTGTGTGTGTGTGTGTGTGTGTGTATAAATAATATAGGTGATATTTAAAACCATGCCACAGCTCAGCTCATCAAGAAAGAGAATGTACATAGAGATGAGGAACGATGAAATCCATAGCCTGGTTAAACATATGGTAAATGTTAGGAAGTACAGATATACTATAGAAATGCAAATATTCACAGATAAGCAATAAATCTGTCACCTATCAGCTACTGTTTTGGAACCCTTTCCCAGCCCCATTATGTTGGTTTCTCTAGTCTTCCATTTGCTGAGTACCACCACAATGGCCTTGGCTATCTAAGTTCCTCTGTCCTTCAGTTTTCACTCTTCTTTCATTCCCACCTTAGCAGAAATGCTCTAATTTTTTTTCTGTACAAATTATTCTCAATTCTCATAAAATCTCTAATTTCTAACAGATATTAATTAGTCTAGGGTACTAAAGTTGGGCCTCATCCATGTATCTGTGAATGTCCATAAAAAAGAAGTCCTATGTAACTTGTGTGTTTCGATATACAAATAAACTCATACAGGGGTGCCTGGGTGGCTCAGTGGGTTAAGCCTCTGCCTTCGGCTCAGGTCATGATCTCAGCGTCCTGGGATCGAGCCCCACATCAGATTTTCTGCGTGGCGGGGAGCCTGGTTCCCTCTCTCTCTCTGCCTGCCTCTCTGCCTACTTGTGATCTCTCTCTCTCTGTCAAATAAAATAAAATAAAATAAAATCTTAAAAAAAAACAAATAAACTCATACATAAGTACATAATGTATATAATGGAAAATAAATGAATACGAAATGTATGCTAATATTTTGTTACAGGAGACTGTAGATAAAAGATCTATAGCTTTCATGTTTTAATGTTTAAGAACCATGGCATTATTCTATCTAAATGAATACAATCACATAAAATGAGGAAATACAAGTAGAGCCCCATTTTAAATGTATACTTGTATTAGTAAAAGAATCACATATACAAATATTTTGTGTGACAGGGAAGGACTTTTCCATTTCTATCTTCTCTATTTGTTATTGTTCCATAGTATGTGCAGCACAGTTTTTCCATTCTCTGGTCTAGTTTGAGAAGAACAAGGCAGTGAGGCGAGTCGGAGCTAAAAGGTAGTCTGGGTTTACTAACAAAGCCCTGCATCCAGGTGTGGGATTAGACAAAGGAAACAGATATCCTTTTATTAGTAACAAATGGCACCTTTTTCACCAAGCTGGGACTGGCAGGGCCATGCTTAACTAAGAAAAGTGTGTAGCCACAGTTTAAGAGTATCAGCAAGGGGAAAAAATGGTGTATTTATAGTTTGATTAAAGATAGTTTATTGAAGAGATCATTTAAAGAACTGTGGGAAAAATCCCAGGGATGGAGGAACACTCAGGGGGTAGATACCATTGTAATTTATAACCCTAAGTATAAAGGGACAAGGGGGATGTTATCAGAGATTGGGAAAAGCCAAAGTGGTGGTAAAAGTACTGCCTGAGAGAGGTTATAATTAGAGGTAGGACAATATTGGAAGGGGGCAAGAATAATATAAATATCCAGACCCATTCTTCTGCCCTATTCCCCCCTGTCTTTAGCAGTTGCTGAGTACAACCGCAATCCAGAAGGAAAGATGGGTGGAGTGATGTAACATATTAAGATCAGCCTCTCAGGGCCCAGAGCAAAGGCAGGGGAAGGCAAAGAATGAGTCTGGGGAGCAAACCAGAATAAACAGGACAGGAGATATATCTTTCCAATTCATCTAATACATTAACCATGTGTCTAGCTTCTGCAAATTTATGCTTTAGCAGCTGCTCTACCTACATCTGCTGGATATGGACAGCCAAATAACATGCCTCAGACACTTTGCTCTGACTTCTTGCCTTCCTCATTTGACTTCTTCCCCCACCAACTGACCAACTTTCATTTTGGGAAGAGTCCTACTCCTGGGAGCACACTTTTTGAAACAAAACCAACCAGTTTAGAGCTCACAACTGCAACCACCTCATTTATAAGGCTCTTGTACTCTAGGCAAAATCACCTCAAGGCCAGATGCCAGAAAACTAGAGACAGTCCCTCTGCCACAGAGCCCGTTGAAGTCATCCAAAATAGTCTATCTAAGCCTACCTACACTGATGCACTGGTTCCTTCCAGTGAACACCATAATGAAAACTTGCCCAATCACTGTGCTTTTCTGTGTGGCCCCCCTCATTGTGTGACATGCTCCTCTTCCAGGAATTGTAATGTACTTACTTTTTAATAGTAACTGTCTCATGATCCATTGGCCTTATTGTACCTCAAGTTTTCTATTAATATAGTATATTTCAAAAATCTAACTTGATGGACCATTTTAATGAAATTTGTACAGGTACTATATACTGTATACAAATATATATATTTGTACAGGTGCTGGAGGTGGCCTGGGTAATCACTTTTTCTGCTGAGACTGCCTTCTGGATTTAATAGTTTACTATATCTCTTCCCTGATATCAACTGGGAGAGGATACCAACAAAGCAGAAACTGACATTTAGAAAATTACAGGATAGTATGATTATCTTTGGCAAACTCCCATCTCCCCCCAACCACTCTCTTCTTCTTATATCCATCAGTCTCAACTTCACCCTATCTAGATAACTGTTTGCTAATATAAAATGATATATTTATACTTGATCTTGGCCAAAAGGCTGAGAGATGATTAGAGCTCATTTATAAATACATTTATAAATAATGTGACATTATTTTGTGTTAAAGATAATTTCTCATAAAATGAGATTATTAAACCTTACTTACATTACCAAATTTATTATCTCCAGTTTTATGGTTTTAAGTGCTATAATTAATAATTTTTATAATTCACTAAGAATAAACTAATACAAAATAAAGTTAAAAAGAAAGGATACTAATTAATAATAAAAATACATATGAGAGAATAAATCTCATTGGAAGGGTAAATAAAGTAAAGGGAAAGGTAGTGGGTTAATCCCTTATAAAACTAGTATGAAGATTAAGGGGTACCTGGGTGGCTCAGCTGGTTAAGTATCTGATTCTTGGTTTCTCAGGGTTGTGAGATCAAGCCCTGAGGCAGGCTCTGTGCTCAGTGCAGTGTTTGCTTGTCTCTCTCCCTCCTCCTCTGTACCTACCCTTGCTCATACATGCATGCTCCCTCTCTTTCTCTTTCTCAAACAAATAAATAAAATCCTTAAATATATATATATATATATATATATATATCTAAAAAAATTAAACTAGGGGGAGGAGTCAAGATGGCGGAGAAGTAGCAGGCTGAGACTACTTCGGGTAGCGGGAGATCAGCTAGATAGCTTATCTAAAGATTACAAACACCTACAAATCCAACGGGAGATCGAAGAGAAGAAGAACAGCAACTCTAGAAACAGAAAATCAACCACTTTCTGCAAGGTAGGACTGGCGGAGAAGTGAATCCAAAGCGACGGGAAGACAGACCGCGGGGGGAGGGGCCGGCTCCCGGCGAGCGGCAGAGCAAAGGAGCACAAAATCAGTACTTTTAAAAGTCTGTTCCGCTGAGGGACATCACTCCAGAGGCTTAACCGGGGTGAAGCCCACGCGGGGTCAGCACGGCCTCAAGTCCCGCAGGGTCACAGAAGGATCAGGGGTGTCTGAGTGTCGCAGAGCTCACAGGTATTAGAACGGGGAAGCCGGCTACAGAGAAAGAGCCAAGGAGTGACTCTCAGCTCGGGGTTACCTTGAACCGGTCGCAGGCTCGGTCAGCTTGGAGCGCGGCCAGAGGCCAGGGTGGCGGGAGTCATTGGGCGCTGTTCTCTGGGGGCGCACTGAGGAGTGGGGCCCCGGGCTCTCGGCTCCTCTGGGCCAGAGACCGGGAGGCCACCATCTTCATTCCCGCCCTCTGGAACTCTACGGAAAACGCTCAGGGAACAAAAGGTCCCAAAAGCAAACCCGAGCCGATTACTCAGCCCGGCCCCTGGTAAGGGCGGTGCAATGCCGCCTGGGGCAAAGACGCTTGAGAATCACTACAACAGGCCCCTCCCCCAGAAGATCAGCAAGAAACCCAGCCAGGACCAAGTTCACCTACCAAGGAGTGTAGTTTCAATACCAAGGAGAGCGGCGGAATTCCAGAGGAGGAGAAAGCAAAGCTCGGAACTCATGGCTTTCTCCCCATGATTCTTTAGCCTTGCAGTTAAATTAATTTTTTTTTTCTTTTCTTTTTCAATTTTTTTTTTCTTCTTCTGCTAAATTTTTTTAACTTTTACCCTTTTCTTTTTTTAACATTTTTTAACTAGTTTATCTAATATATATATATATATATATATATATATTTCCTTTTTATACTTTTTCTTTATTGGTTTTCTTTTTTTAACTTATTTTTATTTTCTTTCTTAACCTCTTTTTATCCCCTTTCTCCCCCCCCCCCCACGATATGGGATCTCTTCTGATTTGGCTAAAGCAATTTTCCTGGGGTTGTTGCCACCCTTTTAGTATTTTACTTGCTCCTTCATATACTCTTATCTGGACAAAATGACAAGGCGGAAAAATTCACCACAAAAAAAAGAACAAGAGGCAGTACCAAAGGCTAGGGACCTAATCAATACAGACATTGGTAATATGTCAGATCCAGAGTTCAGAATGACGATTTTCAAGGTTCTAGCCGGGCTCGAAAAAGGCATGGAAGATATTAGAGAAACCCTCTCGGGAGATATAAAAGCCCTTTCTGGAGAAATAAAAGAACTAAAATCTAACCAAGTTGAAATCAAAAAAGCTATTAATGAGGTGCAAACAAAAATCGAGGCTCTGATGGCTAGGATAAATGAGGCAGAAGAAAGAATTAGCGATATAGAAGACCAAATGACAGAGAATAAAGAAGCTGAGCAAAAGAGGGACAGCTACTGGATCACGAGGGGAGAATTCGAGAGAGAAGTGACACCATAAGACGAAACAACATTAGAATAATTGGGATTCCAGAAAAGAGGAAACAGAGAGGGGAGCAGAAGGTATGTTGGAGAGAATTATTGGAGAGAATTTCCTCAATATGGCAAAGGGAACAAGCATCAAAATCCAGGAGGTTCAGAGAACCCCTCTCAAGATCAATAAGAATAGGTCCACACCCCGTCACCTAATAGTAAAATTTACAAGTCTTAGTGACAAAGAGAAGATCCTGAAAGCAGCCCGGGAAAAGAAGTCTATAACGTACAATGGTAAAAATATTAGATTGGTAGCAGACTTATCCACAGAGACCTGGCAGGCCAGAAAGAGCTGGCATGATATATTCAGAGTACTAAACGAGAAAAACATGCAGCCAAGAATACTATATCCAGCTAGGCTATCATTGAAAATAGAAGGAGAGATTAAAAGCTTCCAGGACAAACAAAAACTGAAAGAATTTGCAAATACCAAACCAGCTCTACAGGAAATATTGAAAGGGGTCCTCTAAGCAAAGAGAGACCCTAAAAGTAGTAGATCAGAAAGAAACAGAGACAATATACAATAACAGTCACCTTACAGGCAATACAATGGCACTAAATTCATATCTCTCAATTCTTACCCTGAATGTTAATGGGCTAAATGCCCCAATCAAAAGACACAGGGTATCAGAATGGATAAAAAAACAAAACCCATCTATATGTTGCCTACAAGAAACTCATCTTAAACCTGAAGACACCTCCAGATTTAAAGTGAGGGGGTGGAAAAGAATTTACCATGCTAATGGACATCAGAAGAAAGCAGGGGTGACAATCCTTATATCAGATCAATTAGATTTTTTTTAATTTTATTTTTTATAAACATATAATATATTTTTCTCCCCAGGGGTACAGGTCTGTGAATCACCAGGTTTACACACTTCACAGCACTCACCATAGCACAGATCAATTAGATTTTAAGCCAAAGACTATAATAAGAGATGAGGAAGGACACTATATCATACTCAAAGGATCTGTCCAACAAGAAGATCTAACAATTTTAAATATCTATGTCCCTAACGTGGGAGCAGCCAACTATATAAACCAATTAATAATAAAATCAAAGAAACACATCGACAATAATACAATAATAGTAGGGGACTTTAACACTCCCCTCACTGAAATGGACAGATCATCCAAGCAAAAGATCAACAAGGAAATAAAGGCCTTAAATCACACACTGGACCAGATGGACATCATAGATATATTCAGAACTTTTCATCCCAAAGCAACAGAATACACATTCTTCTCTAGTGCACATGGAACATTCTCCAGAATAGATCACATCCTCGGTCCTAAATCAGGTCTCAACCGTTATCAAAAGATTGGAATCATTCCCTGTCTATTTTCAGACCACAATGCTCTGAAGCTAGAACTCAATCACAAGAGGAAATTTGGAAAGAACCCAAATACATGGAGACTAAACAGCATCCTTCTAAAGAATGAATGGGTCAACCAGGAAATTAAAGAAGAATTGAAAAAATTCATGGAAACAAAGGATAATGAAAACACAACGGTTCAAAATCTGTGGGACACAACAAAGGCAGTCCTGAGAGGAAAATATATAGCGGTACAAGCCTTTCTCAAGAAACAAGAAAGGTCTCAGGTACACAACCTAACCCTACACCTAAAGGAGCTGGAGAAAGAACAACAAAGAAACCCTAAACCCAGCAGGAGAAGAGAAATCATAAAGATCAGAGTAGAAATCAATGAAATAGAAACCAAAAAAACAATAGAACAAATCAATGAAACTAGGAGCTGGTTCTTTGAAAGAATTAATAAGATTGATAAACCCCTGGCCAGACTTATCAAAAAGAAAAGAGAGAGGACCCAAATAAATAACATCATGAATGAAAGAGGAGAGATCACAACGAACACCAAAGAAATACAGACAATTATAAGAACATACTATGAGCAGCTCTACGCCAACAAATTTGACAATCTGGAAGAAATGGATGCATTCCTAGAGACATATAAACTACCACAACTGAACCAGGAAGAAATAGAAAGCCTGAACAGACCCATAACCAGTAAGGAGATTGAAACAGTCATCAAAAATCTCCAAACAAACAAAAGCCCAGGGCCAGATGGCTTCCCGGGGGAATTTACCAAACATTTAAAGAAGAACTAATTCCTATTCTCCTGAAACTGTTCCAAAAAATAGAAATGGAAGGAAAACTTCCAAACTCATTTTATGAGGCCAGCATCACCTTGATCCCCAAACCAGACAAGGATCCCATCACAAAAGAGAACTACAGACCAATATCCTTGATGAACACAGATGCAAAAATTCTCGCCAAAATACTAGCCAATAGGATTTAACAGTACATTAAAAGGATTATTCACCACGACCAAGTGGGATGTATTCCAGGGCTCAAGTTTGGTTCAACATCCGTAAATCAATCAATGTGATACAACACATTAATAAAAGAAAGAACAAGAACCATATGATACTCTCCATAGATGCTGAAAAAGCATTTGACAAAGTATAGCATCCCTTCCTGATCAAAACTCTTCAAAGTGTAGGGATAGAGGGCACATACCTCAATATTATCAAAGCCATCTATGAAAAACCCACCGCAAATATCATTCTCAATGGAGAAAAACTGAAAGCTTTTCCGCTAAGGTCAGGAACACGGCAGGGATGTCCGTTATCACCACTGCTATTCAACATAGTACTAGAAGTCCTAGCCTCAGCAATCAGGCAACAAAAGGAAATTAAAGGCATCCAAATCGGCAAGGAAGAAGTCAAACTATCACTCTTTGCAGATGATATGATACTATATGTGGAAAACCCAAAAGACTCCACTCCAAAACTGCTAGAACTTGTACAGGAATTCAGTAAAGTGTCAGGATATAAAATCAATACACAGAAATCAGTTGCATTTCTCTACACCAACAACAAGACAGAAGAAAGAGAAATTAAGGAGTCCATCCCATTTACAATTGCACCCAAAACTATAAGATACCTAGGAATAAACCTAACCAAAGAGATTAAGAATCTATACACAGAAAACTATAAAGTACTCATGAAAGAAATTGAGGAAGACACAAAGAAATGGAAAAATGTTCCATGCTCCTGGATTGGAAGAATAAATATTGTGAAAATGTCTATGCTACCTAAAGCAATCTACACATTTAATGCAATTCCTATCAAAGTACCATCCATTTTTTTTTCAAAGAAATGGAACAAATAATCCTAAAATTTATATGAAACCAGAAAAGACCTCGAATAGCCAAAGGAATATTGAAAAAGAAAGCCAAAGTTGGTGGCATCACAATTCCGGACTCCAAGCTCTATTACAAAGCTGTCATCATCAAGACAGCATGGTACTGGCACAAAAACTGACACATAGATCAATGGAACAGAATAGAGAGCCCAGAAATAGACCCTCAACTCTATGGTCAACTCATCTTCGACAAAGCAGGAAAGAATGTCCAATGGAAAAAAGACAGCCTCTTCAATAAATGGTGTTGGGAAAATTGGACAGCCGCATGCAGAAAAATGAAATTGGATCATTTCCTTACACCACACACGAAAATAGACACAAAATGGATGAAGGACCTCAATGTGAGAAAGGAATCCATCAAAATCCTTGAGGAGAACACAGGCAGCAACCTCTTCGACCTCAGCCGCAGCAACATCTTCCTAGGAACATCGCCAAAGGCAAGGGAAGCAAGGGCAAAAATGAAGTATTGGGATTTTATCAAGATCAAAAGCTTTTGCACAGCAAAGGAAACAGTTAACTAAACCAGAAGACAACTGACAGAATGGGAGAAGATATTTGCAAATGACATATCAGATAAAGGGCTAGTGTCCAAAACCTATAAAGAACTAAGCAAACTCAACACCCAAAGAACAAATAATCCAATCAAGAAATGGGCAGAGGACATGAACAAACATTTCTGCAAAGAAGACATCCAGATGGCCAACAGACACATGAAAAAGTGCTCCATATCACTCGGCATCAGGGAAATACAAATCAAAACCACAATGAGATATCACCTCACACCAGTCAGAATGGCTAAAATTCACAAGTCAGGAAATGACAGATGCTGGCGAGGATGCGGAGAAAGGGGAACCCTCCTATACTGTTGGTGGGAATGCAAGGTGGTGCAACCACTCTGGAAAACAGCATGGAGGTTCCTCAAAATGTTGAAAATAGAACTACCCTATGTCCCAGCAATTGCACTGCTGGGTATTTACCCTAAAGATACAAATGTAGTGATCCGAAGGGGCACGTGCACCCAAATGTTTATAGCAGCAATGTCTACAATAGCCAAACTATGGAAAGAACCTAGATGTCCATCAACAGACGAATGGATAAAGAAGATGTGGTATATATACACAATGGAATACTATGCAGCCATCAAAAGAAATGAAATCTTGCCATTTGCGACGACGTGGATGGAACTAGAGGGTATCATGCTTAGCGAAATCAGTCAATCGGAGAAAGACAACTATCATATGATCTCCCTGATATGAGGGATAGGAGATGGCAACATGGGGGGTTAAGGGGGTAGGAGAAGAGTAAATGAAACAAGATGGGATTGGGAGGGAGACAAACCATAAGTGACTCTTAATCTCACAAAACAAACTGAGGGTTGATGGGGGGAGGGGGGTTGGGAGGGGGGTGGGATTATGGACACTGGGGAGGGTATGTGCTATGGTGAGTGCTGTGAAGTGTGTAAACCTGGTGATTCACAGACCTGTACCCCTGGGGATAAAAATATATTATATGTTTATAAAAAATAAAATTAAAAAAAAAAAAAAATAACTTGTTCTGTAAAAAAAAAAAAATTAAACTATATGAAGATTAAAAGCCAACAATAGTAAAAATGCTTATAATTACAAAATTGGTTAAAGGATACACAAAGATAAAATTATGTAAAATATAACATCAAAAATATACAATGCAGGGACAGAAGTAAAAATATTAAGCTTTAGAATGATATCAAACTTAACTTGTTATCAACTTAAAATAAACTGTATAGATACAAACTGTTATATGCAAACTTCATGGTAACCACAAGTAAAAACCTATAGTAAATATGCAAAATATAAAAAGAAAGGAATATAAGCATACTACCAAAGAAAGTAATGAAACCACAAAGGAAGAGAACAACAGAAAAAAGAAAGAAACAGAGAAGAAATTAAAAAAAAAAAAACAGAAAACAATTACCAAAATCACAATAATCACATACCCACCAATAATTAACTTAAATATAAATGGTCCAACTTCTCCTACCAAATACATAGAGTGGCTGAATGGATTAAAACAAAATAAAAACAAAAACAAAACAAACAAAACAAGACCTACCCGTATTCTATCTACAAGAGACTCACTTCACATGGAAGGACATATAGACTGAAAGTGAAGGAATGGAAAAATATGTCTCATGAAAATGGAAACCCAAAGAAAGCTGGAATAGCTATACTTATATCAAACAAAATAGAATTTAAACCAAATACTGTAATAAGAGACAAAGATGGGTGTGGCAAAATAGTAAAGGCTTAATCCAACAAAAGAATATAACACTTGTAAATATTTATGCTTCCAACATTGGAAAACCTATATATATGTGTATGTATATATGTGTGTGTGTATGTATGTATGTATTTATATATATAAAACAATATATATAACAAATATTAACTGGCCTAAAGAGAGAAATAGACAGTGATAGAACAAGGGTAGGAAATTGAATACCCATTCACATCAATGAATAGATCATCCAGGAAGTAAAATAATAAGGAAACATCAGCCTTAAATGAAACATTAAAACAGATAGACTTAGCAGATATTTATAGAATATTCCATCCAAAGGAATAGAAAACACATATTTTCTCAAGTGCACATGGAACATTTTCCAAGATAAATAATATGTTAGGCCACAAGAGAAGTCTTAATAGATTCAAGAGGATTGAAATCCTATCAAGCATCTCTATGACCACAATGGTATGAAACTAGAAATTAGGCACATAAAGAAAAGTGGGAAATTCACAAATATGTGGACATATATTTGTCGACAAAAACAACATACTACTAAACAACTAATGGGCCAAAAAAAAAAAAAAGAAATCATAATTATACCTTGATACAAACAAAAATAGAATGTAACATACCAAAGTTTATGAAATGCAACAAAAAGCAGCTTGAAGAGGGAAAGTCTGTTATAGCAAAAAAGACCTACCTCAAGAAACAAAAGTCTCAGGAAGAAAAACACAACAGAACAAACAAACAAACAAAACCCTAACTTTATACTTCATGAAGCTAGAAAAAGAAGAACAAATAATGTGAAAATTTAATAGAAGGAAATAACAAAGACTAGAAAATAAATGAAATAGAGACTAAAAAAAAGAAGGATTGATTAAACTAAAAGATGATTCTTTTAAAAAAGTAAACAAAATTGATGACCCTTTAGCTACACTCACCAAGAAAAAAAGAAGAGAGGACTCAAAGTCAGAAATAAAGAGGAAATACTATAGCTGATACCAAAGAAATAAAAATAATCATAAGAGACTACTATGAAGAATTATACACTAATAGACTGGACAACCTAGAGGAAATAGATAAGTTCTTAGCAATATACAACCTACAAAGACTGAATCATGACGAAATAAAAAATCTGTGCAGATTACAAGTAAGAAGATTAAATGTGTATCAATGCCCCAAAAAATGTCCACAATAGCCAAACTGTGGAAGGAGCCAAGATGCCTTTCAACAGATGAATGTATAAAGAAGATGTGGTACATATATACACAAGGAAATATTATTCAGCCATCAGAAATGATGAATACACACCATTTGCATTGACATGGACAGAACTGGAGGGGATTATACTAAGTGAAGTAAGTCAAGCAGAGAAAGACAATTATCATATGGTTTTGTTCATATGTGGAACATAAATGATAGCACAGAGGAGCATAGGGGAAGGGAGGGAAATTTGAAGAAGGAGAAATCAGAGAGGGGGATGAACCATGAAAGACTATAAACCCCAGGAAGAAAACCGAGGGTCTCAGGGGGGAAGAGGGTGGGGAGAAGGGTAAAACGGTGATCGGTATTAAGGAGGGCACATAATGTGATGAGCATTAGGTGTTATATGCAACTGATAAACTATTAAACACTACATCTGAAACTAATGACGTACTATAAGTTGGTTAATTGAATTTAAATAAAAAAAGATAAATATACACATGTGTGTATTAGATAAGGAAGTTAAATAATCCACTCACCTCTCCTCATTAATTTAAAATGGAAAAATTTCTGTATATTTACTTTTTAAATTCAACACACTGATTGTCAATCCGGCTTTTTGAGGTGCTTCAAAAAAATAATCAGAGCCACAGACTTGGTATAAAACCTGACTCTCCTTGTGGAATTTTTTGCCTTGGAGTAGCAACATGTATTGATTTTGACATGCAATAAAGTTACATGGAAAGAAATTGGGTTAAAATTATATTTACTGTGTAACAGTAAAAACCTATGCAACAAAATTAGGTGAACAGTGGTGATATTCTTAACAAAGAAGTCCTTTCTAAATGCTATTACCACCAAAGACACAAGGCATATGTAATCATAGTCAAAAAAAAAAAAAAAAAAAAGGAAAAAAGAAAGAAATCTATCACAGTTTCCAATTTCACATGGTGAAACACATCTATTCACTGGAAGCTTCATTAACAGAAAGAACTGTGAAGAGAAGGCACCCTGAAGTATGAACTTTCATCTATTATTTACCACTGCTCAAGTTAATTTTCTGTTTAAAACATTGTTTCTTTCCATACCTTCACACCACATAAATAAATAAAAGCAGAGTCATATTACTTTCCTATTGTAGTATAGTGTTACTTCACAGTAGAGGTTCAGGGAATATTAAATGAGTATTTCAAGAATTCCTGACATCTGGTTCAAGAAAATGGAAGTGTTCTTTACTGCAAAGTATTTGAATAGGTGGATTTTTTTCCCCACACAAAGTACTGTAAACCTGAATTCAACTTTATGATAGTTAAGGCTTCTAGAAATGACCAAACGAAAGAGGCTAAGAATATGCATATTCATTTTGGATAACATAAAGCCCATCTCATGAAATTTTTAGAATATACATTAATATATATTTGTATTTATACTTATATAACTAATGCATATAATCATAGATACAAAAATATTTGAAATATATATAGAATTTAAAAATACAAAATTATTTTTGAAATTATTTTTTAAGTAGGCTTCTGAATTGGGATGAACGTGTTGATGATTGATAAGTAGATTTTTAAAAGATAAAAATGTTAAATATATTTTAAACATCTGCATGGTTTTGGATTTTGCACTAACTATACACAGGATGTTTTCTTGTTTCCTTTTTAATACTCAAAGTAAGAATTTGTTCAACACCAGAAAATGTGTTTGTTTTACTTATGCCTGTCCTGTATTTAAAGGAGCTGCTTTGGGCCTCTGGGTGGCTCAGTTGGTTAAGCAACTGCCTTTGGCTCAGGTCATGATCCTGGAGTCCCAGGATCGTGTCCCACATCAGGCTCCCTGCTCAGCAGGGAGTCTGTTTCTCCTGCTGACCTCTCTCCTCTCATGCTCTCTCTCTCTTATGCCCTCTCTCTCTCAAATAAATAAATAAAATCCTTAAAAAAAAATAAAGGAGTTGCTTTATTTTGTGCCTGAAGAGCTTTCAGCATTGAAACCAAATTTAGAAAGTAAGAGTGATAATTTTCTAAGTAAAGGATTACAGAATATACCAAAAATTCTGAATTTTTTTTTCTAATATCAGCCTGATGAGTTGGGCTGAAAGACTCTACCCTTCTAAAATTGTGTGTATATTTTTATCAAATATATGTTTGCTACCACCTTTTCTGAATCTCATAATTATTTATATAACAATGTTAATAGAATTGTAATGCAATATAACTATTGCCATTTATTATATTATGAAACCAACCATGCCAACCAGCTCCAGCTCTCAGTATGTCGCAAATATACTTGGATATTTGTCACAGAAGTAAAGCTGTATGGCAGCATCTAAATGTGCAAACTGAATATTTTTTATGAGGCAAGAAGAGAATTTAGCCATGGGTAGAGCTGTGAAGCCTATCCTAGTTACTGGTACCTCCACACTCTCTACAGCCCTCTCAGAAATCTCTCCCTTCTTCACCCTCCACAGCACTATATTAACACTTTTTGTTATGGCACTTAGATTTTCTGTTGGAAATCACTGTCTTCTGCATGCCTTATCTCTTCTTTTAACCTGGAAGTCTTTTGCGGATAAGATTCAGGTCTACTTTATCAATTTATCAGCCATACTACTACCATGGTGATTCTCTGGTTCATGTGTCCTTCGCAATTATTTGTTGAGTGGATGAAGACATTAATTACAGAGGCAAATTGTAGAAGCCTTACAACAAAGAACACTATATTTTAGATTAGAATATTTTCTCTTCTATTCTGCCAATAGCAGAGAACTATGGTTCTCAAAAGTATGGTCCCAGAAGCAGCAGCATCAGTATCACCTGGGGGGTTATTATAAATGCTAATTCTGATTTTGATACACTGAGTCAGAAACGCTGGAGGTGGAGCACAGAAATCTATGTTTTTGTAAGTCTTCCTAATGATTCTGATGTAGGCTAAGGGTTGAGAAACACCAGCCTAACGATTCATGGCAGGCTCATAGTCTTTCATTTGCTTCTGTGTGTAAGCTCCCACAGAACACTAAGTGATCTTATTTCCTAGAATTAAGGTTGGTATTGTATAGAGAAAAAAATGGCCCCATAACCAGATTTAAGTGTCCAAGCTGAGCTTAGAAGGAAAGACACTCCTCCCTACTACCATAATTTATCATGTCATCTATTGCCCCTGTCTCTAGAGACACCAATACTACTGTAAAATCATAGAACCAATAGTTCTCAATTTATTCCTCCTAATATTATTTTCTAAAAGAATGATAATTATCATAGCCTCATATCTTTTGTCCCAGGAAGCTGTTCATCCTGGGCCAGGGTCCAAGAATGAGACTCCTCTGTCCCTGCAGCTTGAGTGTCTCTAGGCCAAATGAGTAAGAATTCATATTCTAATTAAAATAAATCATTCTACGAGAGCAAAGTTAGACTCAGGGAACAGATGGCGCATGCCTAGAATTAGGCCTCGGATTCTCTCTAATAGTCTTTCCCTTCTGTCTCCTCAAATCACCTTAGGGCATCCTTTTATTATTATTATTAAATAAAATTTTCTCCCTTAATCCTAAAATAACTACCACAGGATCATCTTGAAGTACAAAGGGGATTGTACTGAGATTCTAGTGGTCAGCTAATATAAGAAAAGATAACCTTTACAGTAATGCAGGAAAATGGAAATTAAAATAAGAACCCTCTAGTGGTTCTGAAGATTTTGGAACTGATGTGATTCTGTTTACAAATACCGAAGGTCACAGAAGTGCATGCACACACACACACAAATATCCAATATTACTATAAGAAAATTAAAAATAAAAACCAAAGTTTTCCTATAAATCTTAAAAAGAACCCAGCCAACCAACTAAACAAACAACAACAACAACAAAATAAGGACCCTCTAAAAGATTTTAAACTTTCTAAATGAGTGTAATTTTAATTAATTTTAAATTAATATTCTCTTAGCAAAATTTAAGGGTTATGTGATTCAAGTTTAGTCAAGTTTTTTAATGCTGAAATAATGGAATTACACTGATGAAAATATTGTGGCTTAGTTTTAAAAAACAGCAAGGCTGTTCCTATAATAAACTTCCTCCTCCTAGTTTTTTTTTTCTATGTCATTATTGTCTCAAATATAAGCAGACCAAGATGAATTATTAGCTACATGAGAGCAAAAATATAGATTATTCTACTTAATATACGCAGCAAAGTATCTAAAACATAAGGTCAAGAACTAGAAAGGGTCTAGGATCTTACTCAATTCACAAGCTAACCAGCTAGACTGCCTCAATTTCACAGATGCTGCAGAAAACCCTGAATTCCTGAATCAGAGAGGAAGACAGTTAATTACCCATAGCAATAGCACTGGCCAAAATATGATCATTTTCTTGCCCCAGTTCCCTACACCCCAATTATCACAGATTGACACAAGAGAGAGGGGACACTTGCATATGCAGTGGGCTGCTTTGCAGGAGAGGAAGCTCAGTCTTAACTCCAATGTTTTATAATGAGCCCTTGTCCCAGAACAAACATATTATCTTTATATGGATAGCCAACAAATCTTCCTTCTTTCCCACAAGAAACAATATTTCTAACTTTCCAAGTCTGTTTGTCTTGGAAATATTCTTGCAAAGATCCTCCAGAACAAAAGCTGTCAGTGCCTCTGTTCATAAGATGTGCGCACACACAAAAGACCCATGGAGAATTGTCTCCCAATACATAATAGGTTCTCGTTTCCAGTTTTTGATTAATTGATGCAGACAGTGAAAATTTTTCCAATTATAAGCACTATTTCAGAGTATTATCTAACATTAATTATTGGTATATCTTAAATGACCGATATGAATATAATAGTTTTCATCTTTCCTACTAAAATAAGCCATTAAATGCTTAATATGTCTTTGCTTATACTAAAAATTACAGATTAGCAGAAATATCATCCTTATCCTGTAATGAATTTATAATTCAAGATAAGGCCTATTAATAAAAAATATTTTAGATCCTGAAACACATGAGTCAACATGAAGAACATTATTTTCAAGGCACCACTGTAATCTATAAATGCAAAGTAAACTGAATTACATAATTAGTATATGGTTAGTAAAAGTAACTGTAGAAATGCAATCATCTAGAACAGGGAGAAAGAAAGCAGCCAGTTACTCAGATGAGAGCTCACAGGAAAAGTTTACAGGAGAGAAAATACTCTCAGATCTGTTTAAGAGAAAGCGATACCTTGATGAAGAATAGGTAAATGCATATTAAATACAGATTAATATTTTTATAAAAATGTTGAAAAAGTATGTTATATTAGAGTTTAAACCTCAGGACAAAATCACTGCCACAAACTTAATTATATTAAGTAAATGAATATTCCTCAAGGAATGGTAAGCCTTCATAAATGTTATTAAACATAAATATACATATTTGAAATAAAGGATATTTGCTTAAAGGCATAACCAAATAAATTTCCTAAAACAGTTTTTGGTCGCTTTGCTCCTGATCCTAGTGACATCCATATAAATAAAGCCCTGACAGAGAATTCCCATAAAAGCTAAGAATGACCTTCAGCTGATGAGCAGCATGGAAACAGAGACCTCAGCCCTACCACCACAAGGAAATGAGATTCTGCCATGAATGACCTTGGAGCAGACTTTTCTCCAGAACCTCCATATATTAGCGTAGGTTGACCAATACCTTGATTTGAGTCTTGTGAGATCTAGAGCCGGAGTCCACGTGAACTTCTGACCTACTGAACTATAAGTTAATAAATGAATGGTTTTAAGCCACTACATTTATAGTAATTTGCTAAAGCAACAGAAAACCAATACAGTGACATATCCCTACTTAATTTTGCAGGCTTTACTATTATGTTCACCCTCCATTTGACCATATAAATATTGTAATTCTAATCTGTTCTTACTCTTTTTGTTTTATGAACATACATTATTTTCCAGAAAGACATTTGTGGGCTATTTCTGCTAAATAAAATCTTATCCATCCTTCATGGTTTAGCTTAAATCCTAATAAAAATGATTTCATCCATGACCATCTAGGCCTAAAGAAATTTCTAATTTGATAAATTCCAGTGTTCATATTATAAAAATCCACTGTGGACAAATGATTAGTGTCTTACATTTATAATTATATTTTCTCATTTACTTTATTTCCTAATTTAGATTTGTAACTCCTAAAAGGGAATATTATTTTCTCTTTCTCTATGACCATCTTCTTTCCCAAGACAGTGCCTATTATATCCAAAATTCTCTAAAAAAAGTTTTAATAGTAAAAAAATTTCTTTCTACTGAGAAAAGTAAAAGAAAAAGCCAAAACAAAACAAAATCTCAACAGATATGAAACAGAACACTATGTTAATAAAAGTGAAATTGTTTTAAAAAATAAAATGGCCCCTGGTCTTTGTCAGATGTCAAATCCCCAAAACACATGAAAAACATATTACTTCTTAGTTATGAGTTTATTAATAGAAATTATAAAAACTCAGCTTAAACACATCTACATTTTTATTTCTGATTTACACTTCATTTTTTTTTTTTAAGAGAGAGAGAGAGACAGAGACAGAGAGAGAGAAGAGGGCAGGGAAAAGGGACAAAGGAAGAGCAAGAATCTTAAGCAGACTCTTGCTCAGCACAGGACTTGATCTCATAACCCTGAGCTCATGACCTGAGCTGAAATCAAGAGTTGGATGCTTAACTGACAGAGTCACCCAGGTGCCCCTTTGATTTACACTTTAAATCTACTAGGCAGGGGCGCCTGGGTGGCTCAGTGGGTTAAAGCCTCTGCCTTCGGCTCAGGTCATGATCCCAGGGTCCTGGGATCGAGCCCCGCATCGGGCTCTCTCCTCAGCAGGGAGCCTGCTTTCCCCTCTCTCTCTGCCTGCCTCTCTGCCTACTTGTGATCTCTGTCTCTCAAAAAAAAAATAATAAATAAATAAATAAATAAATCTACTAGGCACTTACATCAAATTCAGCTCTTAATCTCATAAGTGTTGATGCCAATTATTATAAATTTTTCTAAAATAATCCATGAAGCACATCACTGCCCAGTAGCAAATTAAATTCAAGAATATGAAATATAATTTATTCTACATAGGAGAAAAACTAGTTAGTCCAAATAAGTGGTAATTGATAACTTTAGAGAGAATTTAAACTAACAACAAAAACTTTAACCAAACCATCTAAAATACACTTTTATATTACCTGCCAGCTTCTTTTTCTGAGCACTTCTAAAAAAAAAAACAAGATCTCAAAGGAAAGCCCAAGGTCATGTGAACATCTTTTAGTTGCATAACTTTACTTGCTAAGCAAGTGGACAGATTGTCCTTAGCTTGTGTTAACTTTTTAATGGTCTTTCAGAAAATGTCATAGTAAACAACCAATTTGCAATTTTAAGAAATTCACTATGACTCAAGTTTTCTCTTGCTATATATTATCATTTTCTTTATGGTCCATCAAAATTCCATCTCCTTTTTTATTTCAGTTTTGCTCATCTCATGCCTACCCAAGCTTAACATTGAAAGTGTTTTCCTTAAAGTTGTTTTTTTTTGTTTTTGTTTTTGCTTTTTTGTGTGTGATTTTTGTTTTTTTTGTTTGTTTGTTTGTTTGTTTTACACAGTTTTGTTTTCCTTTGACGTTTTAAAATTTGCAGATCTCAATTTATCGTACTTAGCATCTTGGCCTCATGATGCAAAATCCTTTACAAAAAACTTTCAGTTCTTGGGCAAAAATGAACTATTGGGACTTCATCAGGATCAAAAGCTTTTGCACAACAAAGGAAACAGTCAACAAAACAAAAAGACAACTGACAGAATGGGAGAAGATATTTGCAAATGACATATCAGATAAAGGTCTAGCATCCAAAATCTATAAAGAACTTATCAAACTCAACACCCAAAGAACAAATAATCCAATCAAGAAATGGGCAGAGGACATGAACAGACATTTCTGCAAAGAAGACATCCAGATGGCCAACAGACACATGAAAAAGTGCTCCACATCACTCGGCATCAGGGAAATACAGATCAAAACCACAATGAGATATCACCTCACACCAGTCAGAATGGCTAAAATTAACAAGTCAGGGAATGACAGATGCTGGCAAGGATGAGGAGAAAGGGGAACCCTCCTACACTGTTGGTGGGAATAAAAATTGGTGCAGCCACTCTGAAAAACAGCATGGAGGTTCCTCAAAAAGTTGAAAATAGAGCTACCCTATGACCCAGCAATCACACTACAGGGTATTTACCCTAAAGATACAAATGTAGTGATCCGAAGGGGCACATGATCCGAAGGGGCACATGCACCCGAATAGCAATGTCCACAATAGCCAAACTATGGAAAGAACCTAGATGTCCATTAACAGATGAATGGGTAAAGAAGATGTGGTATATATAAACAATGGAATACTATGCAGCCATCAAAAGAAATGAAATCTTGCCATTTGCAACGACGTGGGTGGAACTAGAGGGTATTATGTTTAGTGGAATAAGTCAATCAAAGAAAGATAATTATCATATGATCTCCCTGATATGAGGAAGTTGAGAGGCAAAATGTGGAGTTTGGGGGGTAGGAAAGAAATAAATGAAACAAGATGGGATTGGGAGGGAGACAAACCATAAGAGACTCTTGATCTCACAAAACAAACTGAGGATTGCCGGCAGGGAGAAGGGGTAGGGAGAGTGTGGTGGGTTTATGGACATTGGGGAGAGTATGTAGCTATGGTGAGTGCTGTGAAGTGTACACCTGGCGATTCACAGACCTGTACCCCTGGGGCTAATAATACATTATATGTTATAAAAATCAAAACAAAAACAAAAAACAAAAACCTTTCAATTCTTTGGAATTTTTGTCTCAGTTATTTTCCCCACTACAATATTCCAATGAATATTGTGAGCTACTGAAAATTCCTATCTAGAATTAGCTGTCAGGGTAAAATTTTTCATCTTCTTTTCCTTAAATAGGCTAAATATTATCTTTTAGCTACCTTTATAAAAGATTGTATATACCTTCACTTACCTCATCTACCCCTACCTACTGAAGAAAAAAGGCTTGCTTATTTCTACTAAATAAAAAAAAAAAACAACAAAACAAAAAACAAAAAAAACACTACTACTAATGTTCTAAGACAATTCCTCTGAGATTTAATTCCGTACATCTTGTGACAGCTTTTTTGGTCTTGTATTATCTCTTCAAGGATGTCTACACAGCAGATAGCCTTAGAAGTTAGAGACTGTGTCTCTTTCAAATCAGGGTAACAAAGATAGTGCTCTCCTCCCGGGTAAAGATTGGATAGGTTCGCCAGCAGTCCCTTATGAGATTAAAAGCTTCTGAAGTTCAGGGTTCCTTGGCTGTGAAACAGACCTACTGTGTGCACAGCACTCAACTGAGCTGCTCCTCACCACTCCCATGAAACTTGTAAAGAAACGGTAACTGAAGCATCTGAAGCTTATTCTGCCTGTTGTTCTAGGCATGATGAAGTCTTTTGTCTCTGACCCATCTCTGGGTCTTTGTCTCTGTCAGCCTCTTTGCATCAAGCAGGCTAACTTGCTATCTTTCAAGCAAGGTAAAATCTCAGGCCCATGCCAGCTCCTGGCACCAAGATGGGGAATCAGAGTAGCCACAGAGATGGGGGTCACAACTAAGCAACAAAATTAGAAAGAGGTAATTAAAATGATCCCAGAGTAGAACAATGAAAGGATGCCACTCATTGCAGAAGTCTCTTTCTAACGCCTGTCTTTTTTAACATCTGGAAGGCCTCTTTTCTTTCACCAACTGTCTCATAGAGTCTTTTTATCTTTTCCACTTCTAAGGTTCTTCTAAAAGAGAATATAATTAAATCTGAGTTGATTAAATCAAAATAAGATTATGAAATTCTTTAAAATATTTAGTAAATTATTGATGGAAAAAGTGTATTGATTTAAAGACAATTTTGTGATCTCTAATACACACAAGATATAGTGAAAAACCTTTTTAATTCTGTCTGAAGAAAGTCTACTGAATACATTAAGAAAGACAAGATGGACTTTGATGTTTCTTTCAGAGTCATCAATGACTATGTCTCACGGCTTTAGATTGGGCTATATGAAATTGATGACACCTGAAAAATTTTTACGTATAATATCACCTCCTATTGGTCAACCCCATACATGCAATTTGAGAAATGAAATTTAAGAATCTAATGATATTTCTCATTTAATGGTGCTATGTTTGAATACAGTTAAAATCCCTTGCATAGTTTGTGATGTTGGCACATATGATGGTAACAGTGATGCCTCGCAGGTCAACATTTGATGTGACATAGAAATGATTCAAACATAATCCATCTCCTGGTTTTCTAGTGTGCCCAAATTTTTGTTTGAACAGCAATACTTGTAACTTGGTTTTTAGACCCAGGGCCCTTTTCCTCTAAAAGAGATGTTTTCCTAACTGGGCCTATCTATCCGGAGGCATTTAAAGTAGTCTTTCTTTCTTCCTTCCTCTTTCTTTCTTTCTTTCTTTTTTCCTGTCTTAAGTTTATTTTTTAATTTATTTTTTTATTTAAGTTAAACTAGCTAACATATAGTACATCATTAGTTTTTGATGTAGTGTTCAGTCACTGTGTTTTCTAAATTTTTCTTCCATTAGCCTGAAATAGCCCTGTTTCAGCCCATAAAGAAACAGTTCAAGTATGTAACCATTTTTCTTTATTTTCATATTTCCCCTTTTACTTTTTTTTTTCACGTTTCACTCTCAAGAATTAAAAAGAATCTTTAAAGATATCCCATCTGGGGGTGACTGGGTGGCTCAGGTAAGCAACTGTCTTTGGCTCAGGTCATGATCTCAGGGTCCTGTGATCAACCCTCACATTAGGCATCCTGCCTGCTCAGCAGAGAGTTTGCTTCTTCCTCTCCCTCTGCCCCTCCCCCCGCTTGTGCTTTCTCTCTCTCTCTGTGAAATAAATAAAAAATCTTAAAAAAAAAAAAGATATCCCATTCAAACTCCTTTTCTAATGCAGGAATCATCTCTTCAACATCTTAAGTAAACCAACATTCAGACAGTGTTGTAAAAAGTGCAGTAATAACTCACTGTGTCATGAAGAAGCCCATCTTGATTTTAAATATCTCTAACTGTTAAAAAAAAAATGTTCTTTATAGCATCATGTAATTTGAATGCCGCAAGCTACTTTGGTTATTCTAATTCAATCTTTTATTCAATCTGGTTACGTAAGTGGAAGGAATAAAGAAATAATTAAGTGAGCAAATAAAGGAACAGTGAGTTAGTGAAAACTACAATTAAGAAAACAACCCTAGATAATGTGATAAGACATAAGAGATGGGAAAGTCACTTGGATTGGGTGGTCAAGAATATCTTCACTGAAGCCTTCTCTCCCAGAACACAGGCATTAGGTGCTAAATAAATATTTATTAGATGGATAAATAAGTAAAAAGGATAGTAATAATAAATACATCTAAGTCAAAATTAAACTTTCAGTCAACTTAAACATTCTTCTGGGTTTTCATGTAAGTAAGTAGCATGGATTAGGGAAAAGAATACAGTCCCAGAGTAATGATCCTGTGGGGACCATTGCTTTGAAACTTGATTAAATTTATAGTTACTTATAGAAAAATTCACACATTCATATGCATGCAACACTCTCCATCATCTTTATTTTATATTCCCATTATCAACTTTGCCAGATGTGGCTTATAACAAGAAGAACCCAATTTTTTGAAGACCTTTGAATGTTAGATGTGACTGCTAGCCTTTTGTTTAACTAAAATCTGTTCTTTAGTCCAGTCTGCATTGCTGATATTACTCATCTTTGTCACCAAGGAAAGGTGCAAACATCTATCTTCCAGAAGTAACCTTCAAAGAATGCAATGTTTCCAACTGCCTATGACTATCAGTAACAATGGGGGAAAAAAAAAGTCCAGCTGTAGCCTTCCAAAGCAGTCCTTCAGTTTTGGACACTTACTACATACAGCACATGTTCTTGGTGCTTGGTGCATATCCTTTTGTCCCTTTTACCATTCTGTAGGGCAACAGTGCTCAGACTCTGCTTGCTTTCTCCCCTACAACTGGTACCTCCATTTCTTTATCAAAGGGCTCCCCTCAGATGGTCTCATCAACTTGGGCTGTCTGCTGCTGGGAGAACGGGTAGTACATGGGAACTTATTCTTAGGGAGTATCCTTTAACTGAAGACTGGCAGGTGTGGAGCTATAAATAATTCAGCTCTCCTACTATTGCAAGACAACTCAGAGGTATGACATACACTGGCTGAAAAGATACCCTGAGCATTTGAATCTAAGTTTCCATGAGACATTTTAGAATCCCACTTGGGTTCCTTCACTTCCTGTCCCACTTCTCCACTCTCCTACCATGCTTTTCTGTAAAGACTTCCTAAGGAATCACTTTCATAGGAACATTTTCATCAAGGTTTGTCCTAGAAAATCCAAACTAAAAATGTTAGTAGTGTTATCTATTTCCAATGTGTTCACTTAGAGTAACAGATTGGGTAGAAGAACTCACAACCAGGGCTGGCTTTACAGAATTATTATCAGTACAACTGCACAAGCACATGGGGGTTAAAACTTCGCAGATGCCATCTTAAAATTCTTAACAGTATTATCTTTAATGTGTGTTTTGTTACCGAGGTCTGATGGGACAGCAGGGCAAGTGACAGTGGGCTTGGGGCTTCAGCTAACAAATGATCCTGTATTCTGCACGTCCTTATCTCCTTAGGTCAGGCAGATTCTCAACCTCTGTCTCTCACATTGATGAGCACCTGCAGCCACTCTGTCCCCAGCTGGGGCCGACATGTGGATGCTGGGAGGTTACGTGGAGTTACAGAGTGGTGACCCAAGCATTGTGAATTTGGTACTCACCCCAGGAGCATCTCTCTTTCTGAGGGAATATGACATTAAACATCAAATAAAAATACCATGACATTTCAAGAGAGAGACTGGGAAATAAAACAAAAAGCTGTTTCCCTGCTTTTGACCAGAAAGCCTATATTTTCATATTGTAGTAGCCTCCGCAAGTTAAAGAGCTGGCCCTGCTCATACCTTTGTCTTTGTAATAATTACAACAGAAACTGCAGTGCTTTGATTGAAAAGTATTAACTTATTCACACCACTAGAATATCCACCAACTAAGTCAAGCTTAAAAGAAACACATCCAACTAAATTATTCTAAGTCAATTGGTAGAAACTGCAATTGCCTGTCCCAATTTCTATTTCCATATCTCATCGTCCATAACAGATCACTAGCTATTTCTCTAGTTACGTTACCTTATATGATTCAGATTAGATTTTCCATTCTCCCTTATATCTGGATATGGTCACTTGATTAAATTCTGGGCAGTGATATAAAAACATATGTGTTGTACGGGACTTCCAAAAAGTTGCCTAAAAGCAGCTGAAGAAAAATTTTTTGCCCATTTTTCCTTCATCCTTCTTAGACACTGAAAACTCAGACAGGAAGCAACCACCCTGACTTATCAAGTAGCTCTAAGGATACAAACAATGGTCTAAGGTAGGGAAGCAGAAAGACAAAAGCCTAGTTCTGTAAGGGAAGCACCATAACTCTCTGGGCTATCTACATCTGGATCTCTTTATGTAAGAGGGAAGTAGAAACTTCTATCTTTAAGCAACAGTGTATTTCTGCCCTTAAACGTAAGCAAACTTCACCTTAGCTGACAAAAAGGGCAATTATTTTCCCTCAAGGAAATGTCTAAAATATAATCAACTTTTTAATTTCATTTTAAAGATTTCTATTTATTTATTTGAGAAAGAGAGAGTGAGCACAGCAGGAGAGGGGCTGAAGGGGAGGGAGAAGCAGGCTCCCCACTGAGCAAGAAGGCTGACTCGGACTTAATCCCAGGACCCTGAGATCATGACCTGAGCCAAAGGCAGGCACCAGACACTTAATTGACTGATCCACCCAGTTGTCCTTAAGTTTAAGTTTTGTTTTTGAGTATAGTTGACAAACAATGTTAATTCATTTCAGGTGTACAACACAGTGATTCCACATCTCTATACTTTATGGTATGCTCACCCAAGTCTAATCAATGTTTTTAAGACATAACCACTGAAAGCCAATGTTCACTGATGTAGTTAAAAGGAACTTCACATTTTATTCCATTTCTTGATTTTAAAATATACCTCTTGAAAAGCTGGTTGTGCAAACCCCTGTCTCTGATGAAACTGACAACAGAGCAATGCAAAAGATATGTTTGGGATAACTGTCAAAATCTCTGATAAATATTCACAATATAGAAACTAATGAGTTCCAATGATGTCTACTGAACTACTTTCTTCCTTAAAGTTAAATTCAGGTGTGTTGCCCAAAACTGCAGGTGCTCCATCAATGCAGAGTAACAAGAATTTCTTTCCAGTTGACATCTGGCTTGGCATAGATATTTCAGCATCTGAAGATAACGAGGGCCTTCACAGTTTGCAAAAGTGGCTCATAGAATAGGATTCTTCACTGATAGTTGATGCTTGAACATGGGAGCTGGTTGAACTGAAAGCACAGCAGCAGTTTCATCTAGTTGTATGTTGAAGGGAAATTGGAGCTGCCAATTCTTCCATCATTTTCTTTAAAATATTAAAAGAATATCAGTGACTCTGATATAAACAATGTCCTGTTACAGAGACAGTGATGCAATTTGCTTCCTCATAAACCAACCTGATATTTCGAGGGCATATGGCTTCACCAAGAGCTTTCCAATGTGTATGGGTTCTCTCTAAGCAATGGGATAAGCAAGTCCGGATGCTTTAAGGCTTTTGGGTTGAAACCAAGTCAAGTTTTGTTTTAGCTTTTTCAAACTCATAATAAAATTCTACATGACTGATGCACTTTTAGGAAGGATAAATAAAACATGCTCTTTCAACTTTCTTGGCATTAAATAACTTAGTGGGAAAGAGTCCTGACCATGTGAGAGGCACTGCAACTTTTGTGTAGCATCAAGCTTAGCGATAAAAATAACATTAAACAACATGTAAGCTTTGTTATGCTATTTTTATGTTTTCCAATCAACATTGGCCTGATATAAACAAATCCAGATGTCCATAATCATGATGGTTGGTACATTTTTGTTAATTCCTATCAATTAAATCTATCCTAAATGCCATACTACATGAAACTTACAAAGTGGTATTATCTGATGATTTTCAATTATACACTTGTTTTAAAGTAACAATTTGATAAAAAAAAAAATGTGACCTTAGTATTTATCATAAGGATGGACAAAACAAAATAAAATATTTTTGTAACCAGTTTATAGATTAGAGGTATGTAAATAACCCTCTTTATTGATTCTCAGGCCTGCCACTTAGTATTGACATGAACATTGTCAAGCTGTTTATTCTTTTTGTGTGTTATTTGTCTTATGTGTAGAATGAAAAGTCTGTCTAAATTGAATCAGATAATGTAGTATATAAATCATTGCAAAATGAAATGATTTTAGCTCCATTTCTGGGTCACATTGTATCGATATCATAGTTTTTATATAAACAAAATCAGGGATTTTTATATCAGGTATGGTCTCTTTTTTCCCCAAAATATCCATATTTTTGATACTAGGTTAGCTAGTATAAGGTAAAATTATAAGAATTTAGCTAAGGACTTACACTTTAATATTACTACAAATTAGGTAAACATTAGTTTAGAATAAGCATACACTAAAAAATATGTTAGAGAATTTAACAGATAGTGATGGCTCACTTTTTGGTATGCTTAACAGGCAATAAAACCTCCAAAAGGGAGATGACAATCATATGCTATTCTAATTTTATCAGATAATATTTCTTATTTTATTTGTAATCCTGGAATGAGATGTGATAAACTGTATAAAAATATCCTTTGACCAATGGTAGTAACAAATACTGCATAAAAATGCAGAACCATGTCATTGCACAATTGAAAAAATTCAGGATTTTTACCAAGATAATCATGACAGCTTTCAAATAACTGAATAGCTTCATTTAGAAAAAAAGGCTCAACATTCTTTAAAGTTCCCAAGGAATAAAACAAAACAAAAACTAAAAGTTACAAGATGATAAATTTCCATTCAACATAAATAATAACTTTCTAATAGTTAAATTTTTCTGAAGCTGAATTTTATAAGCACCACTGGTGATATTCTTCCCTGCATTTCTCCTTAACCATATGTTTTATCTTTTCCATTTATGCATCACATTCTGACTTGATAAATGTGGTTTTTTTTTAAGATTTTATTTATTTATTTGACAGAGAGAGAGCACAAGTAGACAGAAAGGCAGGCAGAGAGAGAGAGAGGGAAGCAGGCTCCCTGCTGAGCAGAGAGCCCGATGCGGGACTCGATCCCAGGACCCTGAGATCATGACCTGAGCCGAAGGCAGCGGCTTAACCCACTGAGCCACCCAGGCGCCCCGATAAATGTGTTTTAATGATCTCCCCCCATATTATCACTAACAAAAATTTTGAAGATACAAGTTACATGCTGCTAAATGATGGTCCTAAAACTTACAACAATTTATTAATCAATACTCTTTGACAATGGTTGTTCTATGACTTATAAATTCAGACAGCTAACCTATCATTGCACATTCTTTCCTCCATTTGGTCTGTAAAGTTATCATAAGAAATTACTGTGGTCTAGGTTTATAACAGCCCAATAAATTACAAGTTGAATAATAACAACAAAAGACAAAAAGGAACTAATTAATCATAAGACATTCACATCAGCATTTTGTTAGTTCCCACTCACAATGCTCTTGTTTCTACTTGTTCACAAGCTATTCTCAAAAATAATTTCTTTTAAAAATTGTCATGTTTTTTGAGTACTTTGTTTCTGAATTCCAACCTTCCCCACTTGAGTCATCTTTTTTCCCATCAATTCTTCATCATGTTTCCCCAAATATGAATAGCTGGTTCATTTATTCAATTTCTTCCAGTGCCTTAGCTAGAATTATTTATTCCTAGAACTTCAATTTCTTTGGAATATGTCTATTAAATTATTTCAGTGGGAAAAAACAGAAAGTAAATTTGTACTCAAGTATCTCAATTTTGTCAT
Source organism: Lutra lutra (assembly GCF_902655055.1). Classification (NCBI taxonomy): domain Eukaryota; kingdom Metazoa; phylum Chordata; class Mammalia; order Carnivora; family Mustelidae; genus Lutra; species Lutra lutra. The sequence continues at coordinate 75,322,539 of NC_062279.1, read as the reverse complement.
CTGTGATCATTATATCATCTAGCCCTACATGGGACAAGCCTAGCTCCTTTTTATTTCTCTTAATTTCAACAAAAGTTGGAGTTTCTTTTTAACTGTGCTCAAATTTTTCTAGATTTTATCTTGAATTCTTATAATATAGATATTATTCTTGAAATTTCAAACTACACTCCATCTCTATAAGCATTACAGTCAGAGAAAGTAAGTTGTTGCAAACATTGCTCTAAACATGTAAAATAGCACTTTTAAAAAAAATCTGTTTCATGACAATGTTAAATACAATACATAAGTGATATATAGAGACCTTCAATAAAATCCAATGTTGGGGCACCTGGGTGGCTCAGTGGGTTAAAGCCTCTGCCTTCAGCTCAGGTCATGATCCCAGGGGGATGGCATCAGGCTCTCTGCTCAGCAGGGAGCCTGCTTCCTCCTTTCTCTCTGCTTGCCTCTTTGCCTACTTGTGATCTCTGTCTGTCAAGTAAATAAAGTCTTTAAAAAAATAAAAAATAAAATCCAGTGTTAATGTACCCTATGAAAAGTATGCAAAAAAAAAAAAAAGTATGCCGGGTATTTTCCCTACAGAATTTGAGATGGTACTCATGAAATTAAAAAGGTCTTGATCAAGGGGCACCTGAATGGCTTAGTGGGTGAGTGCCTGACTCCTGATTTTGGCTTAGGTCATGATCTCATGGTTGTGAGATCGAGCTCTGCATCAGGCTTAAGATTCTTTTTCCCTTTCTCTGTCTGCCCCTCCCCCCTCTATAAAAAATAAAATAAATAAAAAGATCTTTCTTCTAGAATCTTACTAGAATGTATATGTGTATATAAAACCAAAAGAGGGGTTCATTTAAAAACCTGGTTAGTTAGGGATGTGGGTAAAGGGTTTGTGTGTGTTCTTTGTAGTCTGATAATATATTCTGATTTGCCTCGGATAGCCCACGTTTACTCCAGTTGGCCCAATGTCATTATTAGTCAGTGCTCTTTTTCCTCCCCAGAGTGTCCTGGTTTAAATGAAAAATTACATGTTTATCCTATTTCTATACTATGTAACTATTCATTTGGAAATGTTTTTAAGAAGTGCAAAGTAAATTCTATTCCTGTATATTAATAAGTAATTAAATACCTATAGTGCAGTCTGTCACAACACTATTTATGTCAGGCAAAACACCCCAATCCATTGTTAAAATGTCCAAATATGTAAGATAAGTATCTGCTTTGACCATAATCTTTGAGTTATAAATAGCCTTTAGAATTTAAAAATTAACCATTAATAGGCAGCATTTTACCTCCCCATCAGAGTATGACATCTTAGTTCTTTTGTATGATAATATTTGTTGTAAAAATAATAATTATCAATAAGTATCCTTCAGGGGCACCTGGGTGGCTCAGTGGGTTAAAGCCTCTGCCTTCAGCTCAGGTCATGATCCCAGGGTCCTGGGATCGAGCCCCGCGTCGGGCTTGATCCCAGGATCCTGGGATCGAGCCCCGCGTCGGTCTCTCTGCTCAGCGGGGAGCCTGCTTCCTGCTCTTTCTCTCTGCCTGCCTCTCCGCCTACTGTGATCTGTCTGTCAAATAAATAAATAAAATCTTAAAAAAAAAAAAGAAATAAGTATCCTTCAACTTTGCAGTTTTTCAATTAAAAAAAATAGAAAAAAAAAGCCTAATTCTTCCCTAGCAATTGAGTTTTTTGGTATAGACTATGGAGTATTTACAAATAAATGCTGTAGGTCAAAAACTTATATTTTCTCAATGACTCATTTCAAAATAAAAATTAATAGTGATTTAAAATGTTTTAAATATTAAGAAAATATTAAATATTTTAAAAATACAAAATATCTTTGCCCATCAAAGAATAAAGCTGTATTTATTAATCTCACTTGCACTTAATGGAAGGTGGTTATTTTATTTAATGTTTTTAAAAATTAATGTTAATTAAGCAAACATAGACAATGACATTTCCCCCAAATTAATCCAATTCGTTATAATGAATATTTGAAGTTTTATTTTGTTCCTTTATTTGAGATACTTTGTCATTCTTGTATCTTTCTATAAGAAATCTCCTCAGGTTGTTACTGACAGTCCATAGCTTCCTAGTGATAAATTTTGCTTTTAAAATTTCTCACCCTGCTGTGTGTTTCTGGCTCCTACTGCAAGTATACACTACATGAAATAAAACTTTATACCTTTTTCTTCCAAACTACTCCACTCTGATCTGAAAGAGAAATCTTTCATTTTGTCTTTTATGAATTTTTAGTGCTGCAAGAAAGTGGAATTCATATCAAATAGATAATTCCATCGCCAACAATATGACCATCATCTGTAGATTTTCTTCAAAAGATACAGAACCAGAAAGAGGAATAATAAAACATTTTTGCTGTATAGTTTGAGCTAGTCAAAATCTGGAAAGAAAAAGGCATTTTTGACAGACAAAAGGTATGACTTCTTCCTTATTTGGTACATTGTAATAGATAGGCAGTGAGCAACATAGAAACTGCTTATATTAGGTCATAATATTTTTTCTACAAGAAATATAAAAACTTTATTTTCCCAGTGTTTATTCCTGTTTTCCTGTCAGCATTATTTTCATTACCTAATGCCTTCTTTAGAAACAGATAAACTTTAAATGTTCTCATTTTCATTTCTCTGAAAGAAAACTCAAAGCATTATCTCCTTTACAAAAACGGGAGGACTAAAACTTTAAATTTAAATAATTTTCTCTGGTAAAGAACTGTATTAGCATTCTAGATCCATGGTTTCATAATAAAACATTAACTGATCAAGAAGTACGTGTTCAGTACCTATTAATAGAAATCATTACATTCAGCAATAAAAAGATATAAAACTATGTGAGAATGTTTGCCTCTGCGTATAAGTGAACTGGTCAGAAAAGATAGGAATAAATTAGCATATGATATCAAATTAGTAGTCACAACAGAAGTACAATAAAAAGAGGAGAGTCTGATGGTAACTAATCTTAATATAGAAGGTGGAAAATTAATGAGTTTTGAAGAACTAGAAAATTCAAATAGATATAAAAGTAGAAGGAATTTTGGAAAAGGAAATAATAATATAACAGACTCTGAAACAAAGTTTCTGTGCAGACGTAAATAAGTTATGGTTTATGAGTTAAGTTTATGAATAGGCACATGAGTCTTGGATATACACATTAGGGACAGAATATGAAAGTCTTGAGTATCTGCTAAAGATTTTCACATATCTTGCTATACTGAAGGTTGTGTTGTCCCAAAACTCTTTTGTTGAAACCTAATCCCCAGTGTGATGGTATTGAGGGCCAGGGCCTTGGGGAGGTGATTAGGTCATGAGGCTGGAACCCTCATGAATGAGCTTAGTGTTCTTTTTTAAAAACCTCCTGAAATGGGCGCCTGGGTGGCTCAGTGGGTTAAGCCGCTGCCTTTAGCTCAGGTCATGATCTCAGGGTCCTGGGATCGAGTCCCACATCGGGCTCTCTGCTCAGCAAGAAGCCTGCTTCCCTCTCTCTCTCTCTGCCTGCCTCTCCGTCTACTTGTGATCTCTCTCTGTCAAATAAATAAATAAAATCTTTAAAAAAAAAAAAAAAAAAAAACCTCCTGAAATACCCCTTGCCCTTTCTGCCATGTGAGGACATAGCAAGAAAACCGGCTATGAATCAGGAGGTGGGCTCTCACCAGAAAGTCAATTTGCAGACAACTTGATCTTGGATTCCCCAGTCTGCAGAACTCTACAACACAAATGTCTCTTGTTTATAAGCCACCCAGTCTATTGTATTCTGTTAGAACAGCCTGAACTAAGACAGTCCCGTAGGAAATTAAATGCTACTGAATTTTCATAGGAGATAATGTGCTTAATACACTATTTTAGAAAGTTAAGTAAGTAGATAATAATAGCTGGTATTTGCTGAGAACTTGCTATGGATCAATTATTTTGCCAAAACCTTTCCATGAATATTTAATTTAAAAGTGATTTTTTCAATAAATAAAACCACAATGCAAATTAAGCATTTAGTTCGTATATGGTTCTTTCAGTATTAAAAGACTAAACATACAAATGAGCAAGACCCAGACCATCTATGACAACAGAGCTCTGATCAATATAAGAAGTCTAGCAGGGACGCCTGGGTGCTCAGTTGGTTAAGCTTCTGCCTTTGGCTCAGGTTATGATCCCAGGGTCCTAGGATCCAGTTCTGCATTGGGTTCCATGCTCAGCAGGGAGCCTGCTTCTCCCTCTACCTGCCGCTTCCTGCTTGCACTCATGCTATCTCTAAAAAGTAAATAAATACAATCTTTAAGAAGTCTAGAAAGCCACACTACAACTTCTGCAAAACAAAACAAAACAAAACACCACACAGGTCAAAATATCAAACCTCTGTATCAACCGGCCCAGAGCCGTCAAGATTTGATCAACAACTCACAAATTGTTGTGAGTTTTTGTTTTGTTTAATTTTGCCCCTTCTTCCAACTCAGGACCAACCAGAGAAAGCTAAATACGCTCCCCAAACCCATCACATAATACGCACTGCTGCTAGTGAGCCTGTTTCCCAACTTTCCCATGGAAATTCCAGTAGGAGTATATCTGTCACCTTCCCTTGCTTTCCCTATAAAGCTTTCCCTTTCACCTGACTACCTCTGAATCTCTGCCAAATCCAAGTGATGGTGACTGAGTCCTTTGATACAGCAAGCTCTGAACAAATATTCCCCATTTGATCTCCCTGGAGTGGGTTTCACTCATTTCTAGAGTATGTAACAGGTAAACAACCTTTCTGGAGGCAAATATAGAAATATGTATTACATTCCTGTGGAGGAAAAGGAACCCTCATGTACTTTTGCAAATTCAAACTGGTGCAACCACTAGAAGACAGTATGGAGGTTCCCCCAAAAATTAAAAATAGAACTACAATATTATGCAGTAATGGTACTACTGGGAATTTACTCAAAGAATACAGAAACACTAATTCAAAGGGATACATGCACCCCTATGTTTATTGCAGCATTACTTACAGCATTCATGATATGGAAGCAACCCAAGTGTCCACTGATAAAGAAGAGGTGATATAGAAGATGATATACAGATACATTGAATAAAATATTATTCATTCATAAAATAGAATGAAATCTTGTCATTTGCAACAACATGGATGAATCTAGAGAGTATAAAGATAAGCAAAAGAAGCTAGTCAAAGATAAATACCATATGGTTTCACTCATACATGGAAATTAAGAAACAAAACAAAAGAACAAAGAAAAAGAAATGAACCAAAAAACAGACTTTTTCCTTTTAAAAGGTTTTATGTATTTCTTTGACAGAGAGAGAGACAGTGAGAGGGGGAATACAAGGGAAGCTGGAGAGGGAGAAGCAGGCTTCCTGCCAAGCAGAGAGCCCAATGTGGGGCTCCATCCCAGGACACTGGGATCATGACCTAAACCAAAGGCAGACATTAACTACTGAGCCACCCAGGCACCCCCCAAAAACAGACTCTTAACTACAGAGAACAAACTGATGGTTACCAGAGGGGAGGTGGATTAGGGATAGGTGAAATAAGTGAAGGGGATTAAGAGTACATTCATTATGAGGAGCACTGAGTAATATATAGAATTGCTGAATCACTGTATTGTATTCCTGAAACTAATATCACACTATGTTAACCACACTGGAATTTTTTTAAAGTTAAGTAAAAATAGAGCTTCCCTATGACCCTGCCATTACACTACTGGGTATTTACCCCAAAGATACAGGTGTAGTGAAAAGAAGGGCCATCTGTACCCCAATGTTCATAGCAGCAATGGCCATGGTCACCAAACTGTGGAAAGAAGCAAGATGCCCTTCGACAGACAAATGGATAAGGAAGATGTGGTCCATATACACTATGGAGTATTATGCTTCCATCAGAAAGGATGAATACCCAACTTTTGTATCAACATGGACGGGACTGGAAGGGGTTATGCTGAATGAAATAAGTCAAGCAGAGAGAGTCAATTATTATATGGTTTCACTTATTTGTGGAGCATAACAAATAACATGGAGGACGTAGGGAGATGGAGAGGAGAAGGGAGTTTAGGGAAATTGGAAGGGGAGATGAACCATGAGAGACTATGGACTCTGAAAAACAATCTGAGGGTTTTGAAGGGGCGGGGGGGTGGGAGGTTGGGTGAGCCTAGTGGTGGATATTACTGAGGGCACATATGGCATGGAGCACTGGGTGTGGTGCATAAACAATGAATTCTGTCACGCTGAAAAGAAATTAATAAAAAAAAAATAAGTGGGGCAAAAAAGAAAAAAAAAAGAAATGGACAATTCCCATATCCCTGGAAAGCAAGAATTTAAAGGAACTATCCTTTTGCTTGTTTCTTTCTTGTCTTTGTGAGAATAATGATAGTATCAGTTGAACATTTTCCTAAGTAATAAACTATGTAATTCTCATGCCACAATTCCTTCAACATAAGCCCAGTTTCTACAATAAATTATACTTCAATAAAAACTATAATAATATAATTATTTTTTTTTAATTTTTTTATTTATTTGACAGACAGAGATCACAAGTAGGCAGAGAGGCAGACAGAGAGAGAGCGGGAAGCAGGCTCCCTGCTGAGCAGAGAGCCCGATGCGGGGCTCGATCCCAGGACCCTGGGATCATGACTGAGCCGAAGGCAGAGGCTTAACCCACTGAGCCTAATTATTTTTAATGTGTTCATCATCCCTTAAATACAGATAGTGCTTTTATGTGGCCTTTAGTTCAGAAATGGGGCAGCTACTGTGTATAATTTGGCAATTGGTAAGATGACCTTAATTAGGAAAACTCTCAACAGATTCATTCATTCATTCATTCATCCATTCATTTCTTTCAACAAAAAGTATTCCTTAATGTTGAAAAAGAAAAATAAACTGGTAGCATCATGTTGCCTGATTTCAAGCTTTATTACAAAGCTGTGATCACCAAGACAGCATGGTACTGGCATGAAAACAGACACATAGACCAGTGGAACAGAGTAGAGAGCCCAGATATGGACCCTCAACTCTATGGGCAAATAATCTTCGACAAACCAGGAAAATATATACAGTGGAAAAAACAGTCTCTTCAATAAATGGTGCTGGGAAAATTGGACAACTATGTGTAGAAGAATGAAACTCGGCCATTCTCTTACACCATACACAAAGATAAACTCGAAATGGATAAAAGACCTCAACATGAGGCAGGAATCCATCAGAATCCTAGAGGAGAACATAGGCAGTAACCTCTTTGACATCGGCCACAGCAACTTCTTTCACGATATCTCTCCAAAGGCAAAGGAAACAAAAGCAAAAATGAACTTTTGGGACTTCATCAAGATCAAAAGCTTCTGCACAGCAAAGGAAACAGTCAACAAAACAAAGAGGCAACCCACGGAATGGGAGAAGATATTCGCAAATGACAGTACAGACAAAAGGCTGTTTTCCAGGATCTATAAAGAACTCCTCAAACTCAACACACACAAAACAGATAATCATGTCAAAAAATGGGCAGAAGACATGAACAGACACTTCTCCAATGAAGACATACAAATGACTATCAGACACATGAAAAAATGTTCATCATCACTAGCCATCAGAGAGATTCAAATCAAAACCACATTGAGATACCACCTTACACCAGTTAGAACGGCCAAAATTAACAAGACAGTAAACAACGTGTGTTGGAGAGGCTGTGGAGAAAGGGGAACCCTATTACATTGTTGGTGGGAATGCAAGTTGGTGCAGCCACTTTGGAAAACAGTGTGGAGATTCCTTAAGAAATTAAAAATAGAGTTTCCTTATGACCCTCAATTGCGATCCTTTACTCCAAAGATACAGATGTAGTGAAAAGAAGGGCCATCTGTACCCCAATGTTCATAGCTGCAATGGCCATGGTCGCCAAACTGTGGAAAGAACCAAGATGCCCTTCAATGGACGAGTGGATAAGGAAGATGTGGTCCATATACACTATGGAGTGTTATGCCTCCATCAGAAAGGATGAATACCCAACTTTTGTATCAACATGGATGGGACTAGAAGAGGTTATGCCGAGTGAAAAAAGTCAAGCAGAGAGAGTCAATTATCATGTGGTTTCACTTATTTGTGGAGCATAAGAAAGAACACAGAGGACATGGGGAGATGGAGAGGATTAGGGAGTTGAGGGAAATTGGAGGGGGAGATGAATCATGAGAGACTATGGACTCTGAAAAACAATCTGAGGGTTTTGGAGGATTGAGGGGTGGGAGGTTGGGTGAGCCTGGTGGTGGGTATTATGGAGGGCATGTATTTCATGGAGCACTGGGTGTGGTGCATAAACAATGAATTCTGGTACACTGAAAAGAAATTTAAAAATAAAAAAATTATAAACAGTAAAAAAAAAAAGTTAACTAAATGAATAAAATAACATTTTGTTTCTTCTTAAAAAAAAAAAAAGAAATATGTACCACATCCTTGAAAATGGGCATAAACTTTAATCAATTCATTCTAATTCAGGTAACTTATTCTAATGAAACAAATACAAAGAACATAAAAATCTATGTGAGTGTTCCTTTGCTGCATCATTTAAAATATTGGAAAAAATACAGCCAACCGGTTTAAAATAACAGTTTGGCTGAATAAATTGTGGGAAGCCATAAAATAAAATAGCATGTAGCCATTAAAAGTATATAGTACAGGAGGATTTATTGACATGGAAATATTTTCCTTAGTACTTTCTGAAGTGAAATGAAATACTATATTTAGTACAAACAACACTAATTATTTTGAAAAATCTAACTGCAGTGATTTCTTTTAGATACTTTAGGTGAAGTATGGGTCATATTTTCTTTATTTTATCAGTCTATATGTTCAATTATTATAAGAAAACTTAATTTTTATCTAATTATGCAAACAAAACAAACACCACCCCAAATTACATTAATGTTTGATCCAACTAATTTACCCATTTATAATGATGACTATAATTATATGTACTTTTTATTTGATGACATCTGCCTCAAAATGTTAAAAGAGATCAATAATTATAGATATTTTTAAAAAATAAATCAATGTAAACAGCCTCTCTTCTCTAAGGCTAATCTATTTCAACCGCATAAACCAACAAAAACAGCAAAAATATTAGGTAAATAAGAAACAATAGACTTCATAATAACATCACAGAACCAACAAAATAATAAGAAATTACTGAGATGCGATAAATTGACCAAAAAAAGTCCCCATTTTTCAATTCAACGTATCCATACCCTTTTTTATGCAGTGACCTCCCACTCTGCCCCTGGTTTTACCATGTGGCTTGCTTTGAGCCAGTGGGATATTGGTCAGCATGCTGCAAAAGCAGAAGTTTGAAAGGTGCTTGTGTGTTTGGGTTTTCTCATTCATATCCTCTGAGATAGCCCTAAGAAGAATGCGCCCAGGGAGAGGATGAGAACCATAAGAAGTGGTGTCAAATCACCCATCATGCCAGCTGCAGCCATCTTCTGCTGACAAAAGCTAACCCTGCACAGCTAAACAAGCCCCTCGAAGGTTCTCAGAGCTGCCTCACATATATCGGCAATATATCCTTATTTTTGTCTGTCACTGAAGTACTATGGTTATTTATTACATAGCATTATTGTAGTAATAGATAGTGGATATGTAAGTCAAAGTCTGAGAGATCATTGGAATGCAGATGGCAAATTGAAAGCTAGAACTCTGTTTTGTCCTGAGGCCACTTGCCAAATTGGATGATTTGTGCTTTTTAAAACATGTATATTTCACAAAATGATTACCACAAAAACATGATTACCACAAAAATGATTACCACAAAATGATTACATAATTACAATTTTCTTGTGTGTATGTGCTGAGAAATTTGAAAATCTATTCTCTTAGCAACTTTCAAATATACAGAACAGTGTTATTAACTGTAGTCACCATGGTGTATACGCCTTTGTTTTGATAATATTTACAGGGAGTAGGAGAGAGTATTAAATGCCAGGATGTGTCCCCACGGTGGAGGTGGGATCAAAGAGGCCATCCTTCCACAGTGGTGAGCCAGGGGCTTGACAAAGGAAGAACAAATATCTCTTTGAAGAAAGACACCTTTCATTTTAGGAGTCAAAGAATTCCAACAATTAGTTTTCTTTAAAAAAAAAAATAATAAGCAGATCATCAGGAAAAATTACAAGAGTCCAGTGAGTTCATTAGGAAATAGGAACTACAAGCAAAAACTACAACAAAGCAGAAAAAGACTTGGAAACAGATGATTCAGTAGAATTCAAAGAAACAGATTTAACAACTATGGTTCCCTTGTTCAAAGAAATAAAAGACAAAATTTAAAATAGCATCAGTTAATAGGGAAACTATGAGAAGTAATGGCATTTTTGAAAAAGAACTACATGGAACTTCTAAAAATGAATACTAATGCTGAAGTTAAAAATTCAAGGACTGGCTTAAGAGATTAGACATGACTATTTTATCTTCTTTATTAAGAGATGCTTTTGGGGGCGCCTGGGTGGCTCAGTGGGTTAAGCCGCTGCCTTTGGCTCAGGTCATGATCTCAGGGTCCTGGGATCGAGGCCCGCATCGGGCTCTCTGCTCAGCAGGGAGCCTGCTTCCCTCTCTCTCTCTCTCTGCCTGCCTCTCCATCTACTTGTGATCTCTCTCTGTCAAATAAATAAATAAAATCTTTAAAAAAAAAAAAAGAGATGCTTTTGGTATATCATTTGATAAAAATTCTGTATTGAATGAAATCACATTTACAATCCTTCCACCCAAAATATGGGTCTCTTTTCTCAAAACCATTGCAAATTTGATGGATGAGAAATTGTAATCCACTATTACTTTATATTACATTTCTTTTATTTTTAAGGATGTTGAGCATCTTTTTATGGCTTTTGTCATTTCTTTCTCTGGAAAACTGTTTATTGATATTTTGTCTATATTCCTAGCATATTATATATTTGCTTCTTATTCCACTAGAAAATGTGTTGTATATTATGATGTTGATACTCTGTATGTTACATATGGCAAATATTTTCTCTGTGTGTATTCTTTGTCAAAAAAATGTGGTTTTTATAGGCAACTAATGAATCACTGAACAGTACACCAAAAAATAATTATGTACTACATGTAGACTAATTGAATTCAATAAAATATAAATTAAAGACTTAAAAAAACTGTGGTTTCACAATTTCTGGAAGACCACTATTTTAAGAAAAAAAGGGGGAAAGTCACTGAACAAAATAGAAATTTGTTTTCATCCAAACTGAAATCAGAAAATGAAAATCAGATGATCACAATGATTATACTTATTTACCACAAAACAATCAACAGTTATAGTGACTGCCAATGTCATTACCATTATAGAAACTCTATTCTTCACAATGTTAAAAAATAGGTACAAGTTCTTTTATTGTAATTTATTTGTCTAGACAACATGTCTTCTTATTTTAATAGAATTCATTAAGAGATAGATACTTCAGAATATTACCAGGACAGAAGAATAAACTGAAGACCTAATAAAAAACTTCTATTTTAATAAAATAGTAAAATTTTCTAACATGGCAGTTCAATGAATCTTTCCATCTAGAAACTTTCTTAATTATTTACACTCATTTATAAAAGGATTTCTGTGTCTTTTCCTTTTGGTTAAATTCATCTTCTTTTTGACTTCTATTTATCTACATTTCATTAGTCATAATTTGACCATTATCAAAATAAAATAGAATTTCACAACATACATATTGTAAAGAGTGTTCATTTGCACTCTAAGTACCACATCTTTCCATAATATTAATAATACAAATTTACTATGGAAAGAGTGAATGGTGTTCTAAATATAATCTATTAATATCAATGTAGTCATCTATTATATAGCTCAAAATAAGCCATTGCTTAGTATTCATGCCACACTATTATCTAATTCATCTGATTTGGGGCTGTCCTTGTTGCTCACTTTGATTAATAGAATTCAGTTAAATTGACACTGTGTCACTTTTCAACCTAAGCCTTAAGAAGGCTTGGAAGTTTCTCTCTTATGTACTTTTTAAGTACTTTGGCTATCTGGCTAAAGAGGCCATGTGGATATGTTACATGAAGTCCTGACACTACACAGAATAAGACAGATTCCCAGCCTTTCCAACATCAAAATACATCTTTACTGTATTTCCATTACACAAAAGATGAGAGTGGGCAGGATTGAGGAAGAAAATGGAGCACAGATTTTCACTAGAAGAAATTTTTGAGTCATAAATTGAATAAACATTTTCAAAGAGTCTCTTACTTCATTTTCCTTTAGTGAACCAGAATTTTCTACTAAGATTTTTTTCTCCATTATCTTCTATAGATTTCAAAAAATCTTGTTCAATAGTATTTTATTATATACACCTTCTATTTTGTTTTGATAATGATTAAATATATATTCTTGCAATATAAGCTGAAGCATCAAAAGTAAAAAATATAAATATTTCAAAAGCTTGAAAAGCATGGAAGTTCCTAAATTCTCAGAGAATTTTATATGAAATTTTCAAGGGAAAAAAGAAAAACTTTTAAAACTGCTGGACAAAGGCCAAAGCAGTTATTAACTGTAAATTTTTCACATCATCATAATTTAAGAATGCCAAACTAGGTAAATATCTTGAAGCTGAGAAATATTATTTATAGACTAAATTATCAAAATTAGTAATATTTCTGATTCAGAAGAGCATATACATAATTATGTTAGCAGATTTTGTTTACTGACTTTATATAAATTTATGGAAAATAATACTGTTTTATAATATGTAAGCACTTTTTGGAATAACTTAGCAAAGAACAATTTTTCTAAAATAAGAACTTTTCTGACAAGTCCTTAAATAAAAAATAATACTGTTCTTCCTTGTCTAAAGAAACAAACTGAGTCTTCCAAAGAAGAAAACATTCCCAGAATCCTGAGATCTCCAAGGGAATGAGGGAAGCTAAACGTATTTTTGTGAATGTTACTTTGCTCATCACTTAACAGTATAGCACAAGGTCTCTTCTTAGTTTTGTGGCAAAAAAAAAAAAAAAAAAAAAAAAAAAGTCTTTCATATAGTCCACATCTCCTAATTTGGTTAATGAGTCCTGAAAGCATGCACACATACACACACACAGAGAATAATGCAGAAACCAGATCTAGGGTCCTTCTCCATCCTTGTGAGCTATTAAGAAATTTGGTCAGTAGACCTTTAGTTATGTATATGTTTAGCCTTTGGTTTTTCCCACTATGGGTACATTTTCTCCATGGTTCCACAAGAGCCACACTAGACTAATAGTCATCTTGACTAAGAAGACTAATAAAGACATCATCTAAGAACACTCCTAATAAACTTTTTTTTACCATCTGGCTGGCAAATATACATCAGTCTGCTCACTATGCTCTGTGCATGTCATCTTGTCTACCTTGCCAACCCAGCAAGGTAAGTTATTCATGTATTAGTGTTTTCCAAATTATGAAAACAGCCCCAGGAGGCTACTTTCCCCAAAGGATTCCCCTCCCCATCCATGCATATGCATATTCCCTGTAAATGTCAAATTCTCCAAAGAACACAGAAGTTTGTTTTTCTCCAGTGAAGCCTGTCTTCTCATTTCACCTTCAGCAGTCAAGAGTTTTTCCCTTTTTCACAAGGCATGAAATTATGTATTAGTGAAGTAAATTATCCTCCAGAATATTAGCAACAGATGCTCCATTTCTTATTGCCATCTGCCTAAATATACCAATTTATAAACCCCATTGTTTTGCAAACCCCAACTTTGCAAAAAAAAAAAAGCATAATAAGTGAAGCAACATAGAAAGACTCTTAAAATAATTATCTGCCCTTCTCCTGCCTTTGGTCTTCAATGTGGCTTTGAGTTAGCTTATAATCTAGAGGATGCCAATTTTATAAGAAATTTAAAAAGAAAAAGCAGAAAAGGAGTGTAAAATTTTCACATCATTAAAAAAGATGTACACATTTCCTGGAAAGCATACATACCAACATTATCTGTACTTTAACTCGGCGAATTATTATGAGGCCACTCTACAAAAGACGTCAAGTGACTGGGCATTGTTTTGCTTTCATTTGTTCAGAGTAATGGCAAAAAAATGCATGTGTTAAAAATAGACCAATTCATAAATTGTATTTCATTTTCAAACCCATGAAGCAAGCAATGTGATCATTCCTGAAATTAGCCAAATTTGGTGCCTTCATCTGACTTGCAATCCACTTTATGCAGAGGAGAAACAGGATTGTAATGAAGCACATCTTCACAAATCACTGCTACAAATCAGCACTAGCCTTGTGGAATACTTAAATTAGAATCGACATTAAAAACTCATGTTGCTGTTATTCTGCCCTGAATCTCGTATCTCCAAGTTCTTCACACATATGGAGATATTTTCTCCTGTATTTTACTAGAAAAGATATGCAAATGGTGGTTTTGACAGCGAAGGTCTCCATATTTACTACACCTCCTTCCTTTCCCTCTCTCGGAACACATGACATTTTTATAGCTATACATAAGAGTACAAAAGAAGTCACCAATGGATTGTCTCTACCACATCTTCTCAGAAAACTACAGGAGGAGCTGCGGTGGGTAAGAGATGAAAAAGTTGGCTATCGTGTCTATGGGGTGGTAAAATAAAGTCAGATGAGGTTATTATAGAGAAATTTAAAAGTTGTTGCAACTTTCTATTTAAATAATCAATTGGCTTTCACTTTGACCAAATGTCATACAAAATTAAATTGATATGCTGTTGATCCACCTTGTCATATGTTTTCTAAAGGGGCATTTTAGAGGGCGCCTGGGTGGCTCAGTTGGTTAAGCATCTGCCTTAGGCTCAGGTCATGATCTCAGGGTCCTAGGATGGACCCCTGTGTCAGGCTCCTTGTTCAGCAAAGAGTCTGCTTCTCCCTCTTCCTCTGCCCCTCCCCCTGCTCATGTTTACTCTCTTTCTCTCAAATAAATAAGTAAAGTCTTTTAAAAAAACAAATAAAGGGGCATTTTAGGGGTGACTCTTGATGTGGTGACTCTAATCCTGGCTCATTAAGGGACAATAATGTCATGAGGGAAGAGACAACAGCCAGATGAAGGAAACGCTTTGCTTTTATGAAGAAAGCAGCACTGATGCAATCAACAAAAAGATGACCAAAAGAGAATATATTGTTTTGTTTTGTTGAAGTCCAATGATACATTTCACAGCACTGCCTCAACTCTAAGCTATACCTACTTCCAGCAGTTGAAATGCTTTCCAGGTAGTGGATCTATTATTTGAGTCACAACAAAATTTGTATCTCGAGATTCTATTTATATAGGTCTTCATATCAATCTAAAATATGCTTTGGCTTCTAATTTATTTTAAATCTGTAGATAAATAAAAATTATTAGTTCTATGAGATTTTTAGAGGCAATAAATTACAAAGATTTAGTCCAAGTTAAATTTGTTCTTATATAAAAAGAGATTGTCAACCCTTTCAAAACCAGAATCTCTTATTTACCTCACACATGCAGTGCCATAACTGAGCTAAAGATAAAAAAATAAAATTCTGCATACTCAGATATAAGAGGATTATATTTCCCAACCCAACAGTATAAAGTAGTAATAATAACATGTCATATTATGCTCTCAAAGTAGCACTTTTCCTTTAAGCACACCTTTTTGTTATTTTTTTTTTGCCAAGTTCTCGTTTACATCAAGGCACAGACTTAAGAAAGAACGTTGTAATTTAAAAGTTTTTTTGTATTAAAAATAATCCACAGTTATCAAGATTAAAACTCTTGAGCATCTAAATAAAATTATGACTATAATAGATTTCTGAAAGACAAATGCCAACTAAGGTTTTTTTCAATATACCTGAAACAATTCCAGTACAAAGTAAACTTATAAAAAATACTTATGATTATGTATTCCTCACCACTTTTCTGGAAAGGAGTGAGATAAAATAGGATATAACTGAAGCCAGGTAAATACTGAATTATGAAAAACAAATTTTTTCAAACATCTTGGCACTGAATTACATAAAAATTTTATAAGGATGGGGCGCCTGGGTGGCTCAGTGGGTTAAGCCGCTGCCTTCAGCTCAGGTCATGATCTCAGGTCCCTGGGATCGAGTCCCGCATCGGGCTCTCTGCTCAGCAGGGAGCCTGCTTCCCTCTCTCTCTCTCTCTCTCTCTCTGCCTGCCTCTCTGTCTACTTGTGATCTCTGTCAAATAAATAAATAAAATCTTTAAAAAAAATTTTATAAGGATGAGTAATTTAATTATTATTAGGATTCAATGACTTCTGTTAATAAAAATAACTAAAAAGAAGGAAAAGGCAAAAGGAAATAAAAAACAATCTTCCAAAATATTGTTTTGCTGACTGATTTTAAATACTGAGATAAAAGCTAAGCATTATTAGTTCTAAAGGATAAAAAAATATTCTTTTTCTAAATACGCTTCAATTTTCCAAGTGTTTGTTCAATTTGACACCCTAGGGAACACTTTTATTTACTATCCCTAAGACTGCTATATGAACTTTAGGAACACTGACTAAAAATATACATTTGCCATGAAGATATGCCATGGATCTTCTCAAATTATTATCATTAGAAAAACACAATGCACTATGATTTTTCTGACCTAAACTTTTGCTTCAAAATATGAAGCCATTTCTTTAATGAACATATAAATAGCCAACAGTAACCTGAGACTCTTAATTAGCATATTTTTAATTTTTTGAGGAACTTCCATACTGTTTTCCACAGTGGCTGCGCAATCTTGCATTCTTTTTTTTTTTTTTAAAGATTTTTTTATTTATTCATTTGACAGATAGAGATCACAAGTAGGTAGAGAGACAGGCAGAGAGAGAGGAGGAAGCAGGCTCCCCGCTGAGCAGAGAGCCCGATGCGGGGCTCGATCCCAGGACCCTGGGATCATGACCTGAGCCGAAGGCAGAGGCTTTAACCCACTGAGCCACCCAGGCGCCCCACAATCTTGCATTCTTACCAATAGTGCACAAGGGTATGCTTTTCTCTATATACTCACCAACAGTTGTTGTTTCTTATGGTTTTGATTTTAGTCGTTCTGACAGGTGTGAGGTGATATCTCATTGTGGTTTGATTTGTATTTCCCTGAAGATGGGTGACGTTCAGCATCTTTTCATGTATTTGTTGGTCACCTGTATGACTTTTTAGAGAAAATCTGTTCATGTCTTATACCCATTTTTTAATTGGATTATTTGTTTTTTGGGTGTTGAGTTGTGTAATTTCCATATATATTTTGGATACTAACCCCTTATCATATATGTCATTTGTAAATATCTTCTCCCATTCTGTCAGTTGCCTTCTAGTTTTGTTGACTGTTTCCCCTTCATTGTACAGAAGTTTTTTATTTTGATGTAGTCCCAATAGTTTATTTTAGCTTTTGTTTCCCTTGCCTTGAGAGACATAGCTAGAAAAATGTTTCTATGACAGATGACAGAGACATTACTTCCTGTGCACTCTTCAAGACTTTTATGGTTTCAGGTATCACAGTTAGGTCTTTAATCCATTTTGAATTTATTTTTGAGTATGGTGTAGGAAAGTGGCCCAGTATCATTCTTTTGCATGTATCTGTCCAGTTCTCCCAAAACTATTTGTTAAAGAGACTGCTTTTTTCCCATTGTGCATTCATCCTTCCTTTGTCAAAGATTAACTGACCACATGATTGGGGGCTTACTTCTGGATTTTCCATTCTAATCCACTTATCTATGTATCTATTTATGTGTCAGTACCATACTGTGTTAATCACTACCATTTTGTAATATAAATTGAAATCTAGAATTGTGATCTCTCCAGCTTTATTTTTCTTCCTCAAAATAACTTTGGATACTCAGGGTCTTTGTGGCTCCACAAAAATTTTAAGATATTTTTGTTCTAGGTTCTGTGAAAAACGCTATTGATAATTTGATAAGGATTGTATTAAATCTGTAGATTTCTTTGGGTAGTAAAGAAATTTTAACAATATTTGTTCTTCCAACCTATGAATGTGGAATGCCTTTCCATTTCATTGCATCATCTTGAATTTCTTTCATCAGTGTTTCATATTTTTCTTTGTTAAGCTTATTCCTAGATATTTTATTGTTTTGAGTATAAGTGTAATTGGTATTATTTTCTTAATTTCACTTTATGCTGCTTCATTATTAAGTGTATAGGAATGCAACACATTTCTGTACATTGCTTTTTGCATCCAGTGACTTTATTAAATTCATTTATTAGTTCTAGTACTTTTTGGTGGAGTCTTTAGGGTTTTCTACATATAGTGTTATGTCATCCCCAAATAGAGTTTTCTTTTTTATTACCAATTTGAGTGCCTTTATTTCTTTATGTTGCCTAAATTCTGTAGCTAGGACTTCCAGTATTATGTTGATTAACAGTGGTGGGAATGGATATCCCTGTCTTGTTCCTGACTTTAGGGGGAAAGCTCTCATTTTTTTTTACCATGAAGTACAGTGTTGGCTGTGGGTTATTCATATTATATAATATGAATAATTAAATATAATATTTTATTATGTAGAGGTATGTTTCCTCTTGACCAACTTTACAGAGGGTTTTTATCATGAATGGATGCTATACTTTATTCAATGTTTTTCCCAAATCTATTGAAATGATCATATGGTTTTTATCTTTTCTCTTATTATGTGATATATTATGTTGTTTTGCAAATATTGAACCACCTTTGCATCCCAGAAATAAATTTCACTTGATTGTGGTGTATGATTCTTTAATGTATTGTTGGGTTCTGTTGGTTAATGTATTAAAAAGGGAGGGGATGCAAATAAACAAAATCATTAATGAAAGAGGAGAAATAACAACCAACACCACAGAAATACAAACAACTATAATAGAATATTATGAAAACCTATATGCCAACAAACTGAACAACTTAGAAGAAATGAATAAATTCTTAGAAACATACAACCTACCAAAACTAAAGTAGGAAGACATAGAAAATTTGAACAGACTGATTACCAACAATGAAACTGAATCAGTAAAACAAAAACAAAAACAAAAACAAAAACAAAAAAAAAAAAACACTGCAAAAACAGAAGTCCAAAACAAGACAGCTTCATGGATGAATTCTATCAAATATTTTAAAAGTTAATAACTAGTCTTCTCAAACTATTCTAAAAAAATGGAAGAGGAACAAAAACTTCAAAATTCATTATTTGAAGCCAGTATCATGGTGATACCAAAACCAGGAAAGATAGCACCAAAAAATTAAAAAAAAAAAAAGAGAGAAAGAGAGAACTAGGGGCCAATCTCTCTCATGAATATAGATGCAAAATTCTTCTGCCTACTTTTTATGAGAGAGAGACAAAGGGTGGTGGGCGGAGGGACAGAGAGAAAGAGAATCCCAAGCAGGCTCTATGCCCAGCATGTGAGCCTGATGCAGGGCTCGATCTTACAACCCTAAGGTCAAGACCTGAGCTGAAATCAAGAGATGACACTTAACCAACTGAGCCACCCAGATGCCCCCTCTTTTGCCTATCTTTGTCAGATTATTTGTTCTGTGGTTATTAAATTGCGCTTGTTGTTTATACATTTTAGATATTATATCCTTATCAGGTATATGCAACATATAGTTTGCCAAAAGTGGTAGATACCATGATGGAGTATTTTTCAACCACAAGAAAGGAGGATATCCTGCCATTTGCAACCACATGGATGGATCTTGAGCATGTTATGCTAAATAAGTCAGACAGAGAAAGATAAGTACTGTATGATATCACTTATACGTGGAACCTAAAAAGTTAAACCTGGAGTATAAGGATCAGGATGGTGTAGTAAAAAGATCCTGAGCTCACTTCCTCCCATAAGAACACCAAGACTACATGCATATATAGAACAACTCTCTCTGAGAACAACTTGAAGACTAGCAGAGCAAGTATTCCACGACTGAATCTATAAAGAAAAACTCACATCCACATGGGTAACACAGGCAGAGAAAAGGTCTAATCAGGACCCAAAACCCAGCATGGTGACGCAAAAGTGAAAGGAGTATCATAAATGGGGAGCTCCTCCATAAGGAGTAAGAGATTCAGGCCCCATATTGGGCACTCCAGCCCTGAGGATCTGTACTGGGAATATAAGCCCCCCCAATATCTAGATTTGAAGACAAGAAGCCTCAACTCCAGGAGAGTCAGAGCGTTATAGAAAACAGAAATGCCATTCTTAAAGGGGCTGCAAATAAACTTACTTTAAGATCCAATGTAGAGTCAGAGTCAGTAGTTTGAAAAGTGCCTGTGCTTGCTATATATGAAGGAGATTTACTGAATAATTTTATGGTATATATCAATGGAGCAGGGATCTATAGGAACTTCCTCTGGAAACAGAAGCACTAGCAGGTGCCATTTTTTTTTCTCTCTCTCTCTGTCTAGTTGGCTACGTGCTGATAGGCAGCATTTCTGACATCGTCTATCTACCTTGCTGGCACGACTTATTCCACTTAGCATCCCTCTGTATAGTTACCCTACCCACCTGGCCAACCCCAGAAGGTGTCCCTCCAAAACAGCACCCACACTAACACACCCAAGAAGACACCTCAGCCGAGATCAAAGCCACCCCAAAGTAGTTCCCACCCAATATGACCAGTGGATGGACTCAGCCTGGACCAGAGCTCTGCAGAGCAGTGCTCCTGGGATGGGAAACTAGCCCCACCCACAAGTACATCCACAATAGTCATGGCAGGGCTTTACAGACAGGCCAGGGGCCAGCCCTGCCCTTTGGTATGCCCACAGGAATGGTGGCCCAATCATAATGGAAGGGCACGTGTCAGCCCATAGAGCAGATATCTCTGTTGCACCTGGTTCTGATGACCAAGTGGGAATGGACTACCAGGTCCCACAGGATACCTGCTACATAAGGCCACTCCTTCAAGGCCAGGATATGTAACTTATCTACTAATACACAGAAAAAAACACAGGGTCAGGCAAAATAAGGAGACAGAGGAGTATCTTCCAAATGACAGAGTAAGATAAAATCTCAGAAAAAGAACTAAACAAAATAGAGATAAGCAATCTACATGACAAAGAGTTCCAAGTAATGGTCATAAATATGCTCACTGAACTCAGAAGGAAAATGGATGAACACAGGGAGAACTTCAACGAAGAGACAGAAAATACAAAAGAACCAATCAGAGGTAAAGAATATGATAACTGAAATAAAAAATACACTAGAGTGGTTCAACAGAAGTTAGATGATGCATAAGAATGAATCAGCAATCTAGAAGACAGGATAGTAGGAATAACCCAAACTGAACAACAACAACAACAACACAGTTTTAAAAAGATGAAGATAATTGAAGGAATTTCTAGGACAACATCAGGTATACTAACATTCACATTAAATGATCTCAGAAGAAGAAGAGAGAGAGGAAAGGGCAGAAAACTTATTTAAAGAAGCAAAGGATAAAAATTTCCCTAACTTGAAGATGGAAACATCCAGAGCCAGGAAACACAGAAACCCACAAACAAAATGAAACTAAAAATGTCCACACCAAGGCACATTATAATTAAAATGTCAAAAATCAAACATAAAGAGAGAATTTAAAAAGCAGAGAAAAGCAACTAGTTATTACAAGGGAATCCCCATACTAAAGATGGTTTTTCAACAGAAATTTTGTAAGCCAGAAGGAAATGACATGACATATGCGAAGTACTGAAAGGAAAAAACCTGAAACTAAGAATATTCTAACCTGACAAGATTATCATTCAGATTTAAAGGAGAGCTAAAGAGTCCCAGAAAAACAAAAGTTAAAGAGATAATCACGACTAACCGAGCCTTATAAGATGTATTAAAGGGCCTTCTTTAAGCAGAAAAGAAAAGGTTCTAACTAGAAGAAAATTATTAAAATAAATCTCAATGATAAAATCAAACATAATATGGTGAGTGCTGTGAAATGTGTAAGCCTGACAATTCACAGACCTGTACCCCTGGGGCAAATAATATATTATATGTTCATAAAAATAATTAATAAAACATTTTTTAAAAAGCAAACATATAGTAAAAGTAGTAGATAAACCACTTATAAAGCTAGCATGAAAGGGGCACCTGGGTGGCTCAGTCATTAAGCGTCTGTCTTCAGCTCAGGTCATGATCCCAAGGTCCAGGGATAGAGCCCCACAACAGGCTCCCTGCTCAACGGGAAGCCTGCTTCTCCCTCTCCCACTCCCCCTGCTTGTGTTCCCTTTCTCGCTGTGTCTTTCTCTGTCAAATAATAAATAAAATCTTTTTTAAAAAAGCTAGCATGAAAGTTAAAACACAAAGTAGTAAATCAACCATATCTACAATAATTACTTAAGGGATACACAAAATAAAAAGATGAATATATAATGTCAAATATATAACACCTGGGGTGGGAATAGAAATGTAGAGCTTTTTGAATTTGACCTTAAACAACCATCAAATAAAAATAGAATGCAACATAGATCAATTGTTATATATGAACCTCATGGTAACAACAAACCAAAAACTTATAATAGATAAACAAAAAATAAAGAGAAATTAACCCAATATTACACTAAAGAAAGTCTTAAAATAACAAGTGAAGAGAGCAAGAGAAGGAAGAAATGGAGAAAAAAACTACAAAAACAGAAAAATGAAAAAAAGAACAATAAATATAAACTTATCAATAATTATTTTAAATATAAATGGATGAAATGTTCCAATGAAAAGACAGAGTGGCTGAATGGATGTAAAAAAAAAAATACAGGACCCATCTATATGCTGCCTGCAAAAGACTCACTTCAGACCTCAAGACACACACAGACTGAAAGTCAAGAGATGGAAACAGATATTTCATGCAGATGGAAACAAAAAGAAAGTTTGGTAACAGTATTTATATGAGACAAAACAGTCTTTAAAACAAAGATGGTAATCAGAGACAAAGAACAGTATTACATAATGATAAAAGAATCAATCTAACAAGAAGATATAACAATTGTAAATATCTATGCACCCAATAGAGGAGCACCTAAATATAAGAAGCAAACATTAACAGGAATAAAGAGAGACAAACTGACAGTAATACAATAATAGTAGGGGACTTTACCATCCCACATACATCAATGGATAGATCTTACAGATAGAAAATCAATAAGAAAATATCAGACTTAAATGACACTTTAGACCAGATAGACTTAATATATACCTAACATTCCATCCAAAAGCAGAAGACATATTCCTCTCAAGAGCACATGGAACATTCTCCAGAATGAATCATATGTTGGGCCACAAAAAACCTCAAAAAATTTAAAAGACTGAAATCAAATCAAGCATCTTTTCTAAAAAGAAATTGATTGTGTGAAAAAAAAATGGAAAAATCACAAATAAGTGGAGATTAAGCAACATGTTACTGAACAACCAATGGGTCAACAAAGAAATGAAAGAGTAAATCAAAAAATACCTGAAGAAAAAATAAAAACTGAAACACAGTGCCACCTTAAAACCATTGTATATAGCAAAAACAGCTGTAAGAGGCAAGTTTGTAGCCAGACAAGCCTACTTCAGAAAATTAAAAAAAAAAAAAAAATCTAGCATTACACCTCAGGGAAATAGAATAAAAACACATGAAGCCCAAGGTTAGTAGAAGAAAGAAAATAATAAAAATCAGAGCTAAAATAAATGAAATAGAGACTTTAAAAAATGGAAAACATCAATGACATTAAGAGCTGATTCCTTGAGAAGACAAAAAAAATGATAAAACTTTAGACAAACTTACTTTAAAAAGAAGGAGAAAGGGCCAACTAAATAAAATCATTAATGAAAGAGAAGTTACAATTGACATCACAAAAACACAAAGGATCATAAGAGATTATAGAACAACTATACACTTACAAATTGGACAACCTAGAAGAAATGGATAAACTCCTAGTAACACACACTCTGCTAACACTGCATTAGGAAAAAAAAATGGAGTATCTGAACAGACCTATTAATATTAATAAACTTAGATAAGTAATCAAAATAATCCCAACAAATAACATAGGACCAAAGAGCTTCACAGGTGAATTCTACAAACTTTTAAAGAAGAGTTAATATCTATTTTTCTCAAAATATTCCCCAAAATTCAGGAAGAAATGCTTCCAAACTCATGCTTGAGGGCAGCATTACCCTGATACCAAAACCAGACAAATACACCACACACACACACACAAATTAGAGATCAATATCCTTGATGAACATAGATGCAAAAATCCTCAAGAAAATATTAGCAAACTGAATTAAAAAATACACTAAAAGTGTTACACACCATGATCAAGTTGGATTTATTCCAGGGATGAAAGGATGTTTCAATATCCACAAACCAGTCAACATGATAACCATATTAAAGTGAGGGATAAAAATCATATAATCATCTCAATAAATTCAGAAAAAACATTTGACAAAATTTAACATCCATTTATGATAAAAACTGTCACCATGATGGGTAGGTATAGAGGGAACATACCTCAAAATAATAAGTAACATATAAGACAAACCCAAAGCTAACATCATACTCAATGGTGAAAAGCTAAAAAGCTTTCCCTCTAAGGTCAAGAACAAGGCAATGATGCCTACCCTCACCACTTTTATCAACACAGTATTGGAAATCCAATTCACAGCAAACAGATCAGAAAAAGAAATGAAGACATCAAAATTATAAGGAAAGAAGTAAAATTATCACAATTTGCAGATGGCATGACAGTAAATACAGAAAACTCTAAAACTTCCACCAAAAAATTAATTAGTTTTCATTATTTTGGTTTCTTATTTATAAAACTAATGAATGAATGAATTCAGTAATATTGCAGTGTACAAAATTAATATACAGTAATTTATTGTGTTTCTATTCACTAATAACAAACCATCAGATAGAAAAATTTAGAAAACAATCTCACTTACAATTGCATGTAAAGAATAAAATACGTAGAAATAAATTCAACCAAATAGGTGAAACACATCTATACTCTGAAAATTATGACAACAATGAAAGAAATTAAAAATAATGTAAATAAATGGAAATGTATTCTGTCCTCATATATCAGAAGAATTAATATTCTTAAAATGTGCATATTATCCAAAGCAATATACAGATTGAATGCAATCTCTATCAAAACATCAAAGGAATTTTTCACAGAACTATAACAAATAACCCTAAAATTTGTACGGAACCACAAAAGACCCCAAATTGCCAAAGCAATCTTCAAAAAGAAGAACAAGTTGGAAGTAACATGTTCCCTGATTTTCAACTATACCATAAAGCTCTAGTGATCAAAACATCATGATACTGGGGGGTTAAAAAAACAGATACAGAGATCAACAGACCAGAACAGAGAGCACAGAAATAACTCCATAAGGTCAATTAATCTACAGGGAAGGAAACAAGAATACAACATGGGGAAAAGACAGTCTCTTCAATAAATGCTATTGGAAAAACTGGACAACTACACGCCAAAAAAAAAAAAAAAGAAAGAAAAAGAAAGAAAAGAAAAAGATTCACTCTCACACCACATACAAAAATAAATTCAAAATGGATTAAAGACCAAAATCTAAGACCTGAAACCATAAAACTACTGAAGGAAAAAAATAGGCAGTAAACCCTTAACACTGATCTTAGTAATATTCTTTTGATCTGTCTCCTCAGGCAAGAGAAACAAAAGCAAAAATAAACTATGGGGACTACATCAAACTAAAAACCTTTTGCACAGAGAAGGAAACCATCAACAAAACTAAAAGGCAACCTACTGAATAGGGAAAGATATTTTCAAATGATGTATCTGACAAGAGGTTTCTGCCCAAAATCTATAACAAACTCATATAACTGAATACACACTCATACACACACACGCACACACACACACACACACACACATAATAATCTGGTTAAAAACAGTCAGAGGACCTCATAGACATTTTTCCAATGAATACACACAGTTGGTCACTAGGCATATAAAAACATATTCAACATCATTACTCATCAGGGAAAATGCAAATAAAAACCACAATGAAACATTACTTCATACCTGCCATAATGGCTAATATCAAAAACACAAGAAATAACAAGTGTTGGCAAGGATGTGGAGAAAAGGGAACCCTCATGCACTGTTGGAGGAAATGTGATTTAATGTAGCCACTATGAAAAACAATATGGAGATTCCTCAAAAAAATTAAAAATAAATACCACATAATGCAACAATTCCAAATACCATATATCCCAAGAATTCCAAATACTGTATAATCCAATAATCCATTCCATACACACACACACACACTCATACACATAATGGAATATTACTCAGCCATTAAAAAAATAATGAAATATTGTCATCTGCAACCACTTGGAGAGACAAGAGGGTATTATGCTAGGGGAAATAAGTCTGACAGGAAAAGACAAACACCCTATGATCTCACTCTACATGTGAAATATAAAAAAAAAAATGACCAACACAACAGAAGAGAAACAGACTCATGAATGCAGGTAACAAATAGGTGGTTGCCAGAGGGAAAGAATGTGGGGGATGGGTGAAATAGAGTAAGGGGATTAAGAGACACAAACATCCAGTTATAAAATAAATTTAGTCATTGTGATGTAAAATAGAGCACAGGGAGTAGAGTTAATAATATTGTAATGACTTTATATGGAGTTAGATATATATATCTATATATATATAGATATATATATATATCATATATTCATATATATATGAAGTCTAGATAACTAGACTTCTTGTGGTGATCTTTTCATAATATATATAAATGTCGAATCATTATGTTGTAGACTTGAAACTAATGTAATACTGCATGTTAACTATACCTCAGTAAAAAAAAATAATAATAATAACTAATTAATTAAAAAGTCAAACCTGTCAAAAAACAGAGTAAGGTAGTAGTCATGGGGGACAGGGGTGGTGATAAGATTGATTATATTTAAGGGTACAAACTTGAAATGTAAAACAACAGTAAATAAACCATAGATATTTAATGCAGTATAATTACCAGAGACAATAATATTGTATAATAATGATGCAATACAATAAATATTGCTTCAAGGGCAATCATATTACAATATATAAATGCATCAAAATAACAGGCTTAATTTAAAAATTAAAATTTAATTTAATTTAACACATTACACAATGTGAAAAAAAAGTTACTTACACAATGTAACATCAAATTCATCAAAGGAAAAAAAAAAGAAACAGAAAACTAAAATTGTGACTCAAGAGTCCTTCTTTTAAGGACTGTATGCAAGAACAAATAAGGTGGAAAACAGATTAACAAAGGGCCAAAGTTAGAGAAAACACAACTTAATAATATTATGTGATAGAAATGTGATATTCTATACTCATATTGAAAAACTCCTTTTATATCCACATAGTGATATCCATTTCGTAAGCTGTGCAATCTTAATGCATGCAAAAAAATTTTTTCCCTATAAGTAAAATACAAATTGAAAGAAATTTATTTGAAAATATTTAGCGACTACCATACTCATAAGCCCAAATGGTGCTATTTAACTATGTCTAAACTATGAAGAAATTATTGAAGTCTTCATAGCAAGATGGAAAACCCCAGGGAGCCTACTAACAATTTAGCATGCCAATTCTTGTGGTAATGTTAATTTTACTTCTCACAGAGTCCTACTGAAATGCTGTTCATTATAATTAAGACTTTGTAACTATAGACATGTAAGAAAAAAAAAATGAGGCTTATTATACCAGAGACATCATTTAGTGTGTGTTACTTCACAGTAGGTCATTTAGATTTAAGAAATGTTTCTTTAAACTTATTACCTTAGAAAGTAAGTATTGGTAAAGATCTTTCACTGAAGGAGTTTTTGAGTCCATAGGGGTTCTATCCTAGGACTTACAGAGCCTATCGCTGGGGTCCATGAATAAAAATCAGATAATCAAAGCATGTGGATTAGGAAAAAGAAATCGTATATTTTCATTAACCTCTAACTGAAAATTTATCAATTTCTTGAAGTATGACTTTAGCCAACAAATTACAACAGCAATATTTATAAATCTTTCATCATAGAAACTATTTTCCTATCCTATTTTGTTACAAATATCATAAAGTATGATATATACTCACCCCAACTTCAAAATTACTATTGTTATTAAACATTAAATATTTGCCTGAATCTTGTTACTTAGTATATTACAAAGCCTATCTATTACTATATCACAAATTTGGTTTCTCATGTTTTGATAACTATTTTAATATAACTGATTCTCTGGGTAATTTCTGTATTTCATTTCATGCATTTAAAATATTAAAAGCATTATTCTGAAAGGGGATGTATAAACTTTATCAGTCTTCCAAAGGGGCCCATGGCACCGTGATGGCTCTCTAGAGTATCAACTGAGCTAGGATAAATAATATTTTCAGAATCCCCTCTCCTGTATGAGTCTGGTTAGTGTGGGCCACAGAGACAATTTCGTGAGACTCGTGGGCACAAGTGAAGCAGCAGCCATACGGCATTTTACTGGGAAGGGCAGGGTGGAGTCATCAGGTGCCTCTGCAGATCATGCCTACTGCAGTTTTCACCTCAGTTTACTGGTATGGCACATGATCTGAGTCTGCAACCAGCCACACCACCCTTTGCTGAATCCTCCTTCAGCTTCTCTTGGGCCAGGTATGTGTTTAGCTCTGTAATGATGATGGGCACCTGTATCTCCTGTATGACAGCGGTATCATCAAAGTGGAAAGCAGCAAAATGTAAGAAGTGAAATGAGTTCCAATCCATTTTCTTTGGTTTCAGCAAGTGCTTGTGAGTTACAGCTTGCTCCTTTCCACCTAACATCCATCTTCTCTTCCCAACTGCTTGTCTTATTTTTCAGAATTTCACACTCTAGCATCACATGCAAAGACGGTAGCCTTGTAGACATCTTACCAGCTCCAACAAGTATATAAACCCTTATAAAAAGCTCTTATAACAAATATATATCTATATACATATATATCTTAATTTTTCAGTCTCTGAACACTGAAACGGCACAAAAATTATATTAAGAAACCCTATTGTAAAGCAGATTTTCATATTCTCTGTAGACAATGATAATTATAAGGCCAGTAAGTTAGCTAACACTTCTAATTTAAAAATAAGTGCTGGCTGATGTTTTCTGGTTAAGAGTTATGTAGGTTAAATCCATAATAAAACAACTTAATCTCATATTTTTATTTAGTTTATCACATATTTAATTGTTCCAGACCAAGTATATTATGAAGACAACCTGAAATGAGAGCAAAAGAAAAAAAATACAGAAAAGAATATATTACCAGGAAATGTTTCCTTCATAGCTGGGAGAAGGAATTATTAAAGAGCAGTCTTAAAATGTCATGACTCAATTCAAGGGGATAATTTAATTCTACTTCTAGTTGAGTCCAAAACACACTTCAGTCTTATCCCATGGTGTAATATTCAGTCTTATGCTTCACTCTTACTCTAGAATTGGCAATTAAAGAATTTATGTAATTTACTATGTCATAACATAAGTGACAGAATATCACCACCAATATATAGAGACATAACCCCAGTCATTTTAAGAAAGAATGGATATTTCTCAACCAGAGAAAAGAGATACACTCCAATTAAGACTTGAATATGTTGTAAAAATTCTTTTGACTACTTTTGTGCAATGGTTAAGGCTGAGTATCTATGTTGCAAACTCTCACCTGACTGCAAACATAATGAAAAATGCATATAGATAATGACCATTTTGGCTTTAGACTAAAAACACTGAGGAACTGCTTTAACTGTAGGAAAATTCCATGTAAATGGCCCTTGTTTTCTCCTCTAATGTTACAAATATTGTAGAATTTTCTGTACCACTGTGAAGCAAAAGTTATTCCCTTTTGTAGATTAAGCGTTCAAAATATGACCAGTGCTGGATTTGTGTGTAGAATCCTCAAAATAAAGTCAAATGCCTGCATTTGTCATTAATGAAGACTCGATTCACAGTCTCCTCAAAATAGAGTAGAAAGTTTGAGAAATCAGTATTCTCAATGGCATAAATAAAAGGTCTGACTTGTACACACTGTTCATCCACAGAAGACTCAGAGAATGACAAAAGTGAAATAATAGTCTAGAAATCAGAACATCTCAGCAGACTGATATTTATGTATTAGTCTGCTACCACATAAATTGCAGGGTGCTTGTTTCATAGAAAATGATAGAAATAATAGAAAGTTTATTTAATAGTTAACAATAATAATAAAGTTTATTAATACAAGAAAGCTGGAATTTTAGAATGTTTAGTGTTAGGGATATCTGAGGCTATATGCAACAATACTATCTGTCTGGCAGTCTACTAAATACTTTTTTCAATTTCTATAATTTTATAGATTTGTCAAAACATCTTCCATATTGATAATGGCCTTACTGAATCAAAATCGGTTTTAGATAAACTCTATTTCTTGGAAAAGTCTCTCCTTTTCTCCGATATGTATTATGTAAGTCACTGTAACAGGACCAATTATCTGAGGCACAGTAAGAATCAATGATGCATAAAACTTTTTCAATATCAAGTTCAGAGCAAAGCAAAAGGTGAATTTAATTAATATGAATGTTAATACAAAGGAAATAGAAAGTCATAACTGTCAATTATGCTGAGAAAACAAATCAGCTTGCCACACTTAAGGAAAATATTTTTTAATAAAGAAATAATTCAAAAGGAAATTTCATATATCTTTTCTGAGATTATAATATCAAGAGTGTGTGTGTGTGTGTGTGTGTTGTAAACTTTTCAAAAGTGATAAAAATGGAGAACCAGGGCTCCTAAACTTTATCATGGTTTGTCTCATGGATGCCCAAGGATGCAATTGATAGTAATTATGGACAAAGAAGAAATAAGCATCTCTCTGCTAACAGCAAGGACCACTGCTGCAGCTCATGTGAAAGAATAATGGGTAAAATTTTGTTATTTTTAGAACTGATGCTCACTATATCGATCTCTATTCTATACACAAACCTCTAACTGAAAAGAAACTGTGAATTTTCCTCTTAGCGACTTCTAATTTTTGCACTTACCCATTTGTATTTATGGTACAGAGTAATTTTTTCCCATTTAGAGGTGTTAAGAGCTTTACTCCAAATAACAAAAGTGCCATAACTCCCTAGTATAGAACTTAGATGAGGAAAGAAAGAGCAGAGGAAAATGTGCACATTTTCCATTGCTCAACTTGAAAACTGTGTTTACCTAACACTGTCACAATGAAGTTTTAATCAGATTAAATTCATCAAGGGTAACTGAAGGTTTTACTGTACTGATGGTAAACAGCACACCTTCAAGATCTTCTTTCACATCTTTAAGACAAAGATATACATACAAAACTTCAAGATATCCTCTTAGCACTCTTTTAAGCATTTAGAATGTTTTCCTGACAAAAATTTTCATCTTGAGCACAAGTACTTCAACTTCTGATGATGAACAGAATGGCCAACAATGTATGCTAAATAAGTATATGTATTGCCTAGATAAATGAATTCATAATCTTGAACTTTCACAATAAAATATCTTTATTTTCAACATTTGCTGATATCCCTAGCATGGAGGTGCTTTTTCAGTCAGAAATTAAAAATTCCTGCCCTTTTGACACTCCCTAAAATCTCATTTTGAGTTATCTGCCATAAAACTCCTACCTTAAGCCTATGGAAGATAGTTCGTACTCAATTGTCTAAGGAATAAGCTGCCAACTATTTACTCCTTCAAACTTTTCCAAGATTTTTCTGTGTTTCCGGGTAATCAGAAAGCTGCCACATTCACTTTGCTTCATCATGTAACTGCATTACATTTTGTTCAGCGAGTCTACCAAAGGCTGATCATATGTGGGAAGATCCTTCTCATATTTTACAAAGTTTCTATTGAGAATATAGGCCCTTATGCCCTTCAAATGGATATACATCCTCACAGCACATGAGTTCACTTGAACTTTTATCCTTTCTGTCATAACTCTAACAAACTCAAACATATACTAAGATGCTATAGCTTTCTCAAAACACTTGTTTATTTGGTGGTTTGATTAGTTTTGATGTGCACAATCTCCCATTTAATTTTGTGCCCAGCTTAACCCATGCTCACATATCACTGGTTTTCTAGCTCAAAGACTACATTTTTCTTGCCAATCACCATAAATTACTTGTAGATTAGATAGTATGTAACAACAATAAAAAGTATGTCATGATATATGTTAAAAATAAATTGATAAAAGTAGATCTAAAAACAGGATATGAGGGACACCTGGGTGGCTCAGTGTGTTAAGCCTCTGCCTTCAGCTCAGGTCATGATCTCGGGGTCCTGGGATCGAGCCCCACATCGGGCTCTCTGCTCAGCAAGGAGCCTGCTTCCCCTCTGTCTCTGCCTGCCTCTCTGCCTACTCGTGCTCTCTATCTCTCTGTCAATAAATAAATAAAATCTTTAAAAAAAAGTAAAATAAAATAAAAACAGGATATGAAATACTAGTTTGCATTGCTGAAATCATTGTTTTAATTCTAGTCTATCACAAATGATTGCTAGAGACCCAAACAAGTACTTGTGAAAAAATCCCTCTGATCTTCATAATCCTCTCTTAAAAGTTACTAATAAACATTTTAATTCTATATTATTCTTCACTGGCACTTAGGGAAATATTAAGGGTTTTTTTTATTATTTTATGTCAACTTCCTTCAGTAGGTATCTATGCCATCTGTCCTACTCCTATATACCCTATGTATAGTTTTACAAATATTGCTTAAATAGCTCAAAAATTTAAATTTCAGGGCAAGCATCATTTTATCTTTCTCAACAATATCTAAGTACTCCTGAGCATATCATAAATAGATGCTTATTGTGTAACATGCAAACCAACAAATGAAATGTCTGGGCTACAACTTCTAGTTCCCTCTTGCTGACTAAGTGTCTCTCTGTCTTTTAGGAAAGTAAAAAGCATATTTGTAAGTGAAACAAAGAATCAAATCCATTTTGTTGCTACAAAATGTCCATGAGTACTAAATAAACTGATGACTTTAATGTAGCAAATGATTACTACTAAATGTCAACTCTTGACTTTTATGTGTTTAAAAACTACTACAAAAGGAACAAACATTTTTTTCAACATTACAAGAACTCCTAAGTTTTTTCACTTAAAAATTCAGTTTTGGATAAACCAGAGGTTCAGTGACAGTATAAAACAAAAATAAATACAGATGACTGAGTTGATTTACTATCAAAAATACCAATGATTAAAAAAAAAGAATGGGTTTGAGATAAAAATAAAAGAGATAAGAAACTTCTGGAAAATAAGTTCAGAATATTTCAAAAATTGGAAGATCAAACTGCATGTATTATTCGTACAAACTGTCCCCTCCACCCTAACTCTTTTAATTTTCATATTATCATTCATTGCACATTCTCCCACTTATTCAAAGTTAAAACTATGGCATCATCTTTGATTTTTTTCACCTCCCCCCCACATCAATTGTGGGGGAAAGAACTGAAAGAAGAGAATTTCACTGAAATGTTTCTCATCACTGTCCCCCCACTTAATAAAGTATGGGCTTCCCACCACGGAATTAAGACCTTTCATGGTTTCAATGAATCTTATCTACTTAGCTTTGCTTCCTGCTGTTCATGTCATAAAATTTTCTTTCCAATACCCTTAAGTCTGCTAATTATCAATACATCTTAAGTAAATTCTTAAGTTAAGAATGTTCTTGGGGCGCCTGGGTGGCTCAGTGGGTTAAAGCCTCTGCCTTCGGCTCGGGTCATGATCTCAGGGTCCTGGGATCGATCCCCGCATCGGGCTCTCTGTTCGGCAGAGAGTCTGCTTCCTCCTATCTCTCTCTGCCTGCTTCTCTGCCTACTTGTGATCTCTGTCAAATAAATGAATAGAATCTTTAAAAAAAAAAAAAGAATGTTCTTACTCTATACTCTGATCTCAGTTATTTATTATTCATCTAAGGTTTACCAATATTTTATATCCCAATTTTAATTACACTAGTTCTCTGAATAACTGCAACATTTCATTCATTCAGTGATTGCTTGTTTTCTACATATTTTTTGATAAGTAAGTAATAATACAAAGGATAACCTTAAGATGTTGTGGAAGGTAATAGAGTTATAATATAGTCTATACTTTTTAGTGACTTCAATTCTACATTTAATTTTTATAGAACTATTCTACACAATGAGATTATAGTAATTTAGAAGCAGTCTTCACATTTTGCATTTTTATTCCCCACAGCTCTTAGCACAAATACTCATTTTATTATATTCTTGAAATTTTTTTTAAAAAACTCAAAAAAATATGACAGTGATGTCATTTCTACTGAGTCTCTGGGTAAACAAAGTCTATAAAATAAGTATTATAAGCCAGAAGACAGTTATTTCTAAGCTGAAATCATTCATTGACTAAAATACTGGGGTTTGGGGGTAGCCTCTATTGATAGGTATCACCTGTGAAGTATAATCCTCTCTTAAGGGAAAAGCAATAATGGATAGCAGAAAGATAGCTGTAATTTTTTGTGATATCCTCATTAAAATACTTGTTTAGGGACACCTGGGTGGCTCAGCCAGTTAAGCATCTGCCTTTGGCTCAGGTCATGATCTTGGGTCCTGGGATCAAGTCCCACATCGGGCTCCTTGCTTAGCAGGGAATCCAGCCCTCTCTCTGCCTCCCCTCCTTTTTTGTGCTTTCTGTCTCTCTCTCTCTCTCTCTCTGGGAAATAAATAAATAAAATATTAAAAAAAAACATTTGTTTAGATGAATTCCTGCTAAATGAAATTACTGTAGCTGCAGGAAAGATCTCATGCCAAAGGCAAAGGGTCTACTTTGATCATCTTTTAAACCCTTAGAGAAAACTGTATTAATTCTCCATTTGGGACTAGAGCCTTATTCAACTGGGACCACAGCTGAGCAGGAGATGTTATATTAAACCAGTTAACTTCCTCCTCTGTATGGTCACAGCAAATCAAAGCCAATGTTGATTGAAGCTAATTCCCTATTACAGAAGGTAAAACAGTAAGTAATTTATGATCATTTAACCCTAGATTTAGAAGATTTTATGTTGAATTAGTTAACACTTTTTCTCTTAGGTAGTCTCTGTAAGATGGGCTAGGTTTTACTTTAAGAGATCTTTCAAAATATGGTATTTTCAAACATCTACCTGTAGATATTCTAGTGCTCAAAAATTCTCACAGCATAGAAATCTATACTGCTAACAGTCCAGGTTTATTATACTTTTTTTTAATCACTACAAAATAATGAACTGTCCACATTTTCTATGAGATCTCTTCATATACATGAAGAATATTACTGTTATGTAACTATTTTCTTTTTTAAAGAAATTATACTACTTCCTTAAAATTTTTATCATAGATACTAATACTGATAATTTGCAAGCATAATAGTTATTTCTCTCCTCAACTTTCTCCATATATTCCAAATTCTTCATTAGATGAATACACCGTAAGCATTCAGAATAATAAAAAAGAGTATGACCAAAGGCAAAAATACATTTACTCCTGGCTCTTAAAAATCTTTCTTGGGAGTGCCTGGGTGGCTCAGTAGGTTAAGCCTCTGCCTTCGGCTCAAGTCATGATCTCAGGGTCCTGGGATCGAGCCCCGCATCGGGCTTTCTGCTCAGCAGGGAGCCTGCTTCCCCTTTTCTCTCTGCCTGCCTCTCTGCCTACTTGTGATCTTTCTCTCTGTCAAATAAATAAATAAAATCTTTAAAAAAAAATCTTTCGTGAATTTTACAAATCTAAGTTCTAATAATACCTCCATGGTTAGTAACTGGGATTTCCTAGATGTGTAGGAACTGATATAGTAATGGGAGAACAGTAGGCTCTTTTGAAACCCTAATAGAAAAGGTATATTCACTATTGATAAAACTGTACAGGTCATATTCAATACCAAATTTCTTTGCCATTTTTCATGAAGTGGAATTGATATGTTTTAAATATTCAACAAATGCTTCCTATTAATATAAATCATATAGTCATTGAATGCTATTGCTATTCAATGATCAAAACATGGATTTTAAGAGATACACAGATAGACAAAACTTTAATAAAAAAATAGACAATCGGAGTGCCTGGGTGGCTCAGTGGGTTAAAACCTCTGCCTTTGGCTCAGGTCACAATCTCAGGGTACTGGGATCAAGCCCCAAGTCAGGCTCTCTGCTCACCAGGGAGCCTGCTTTCCTTCCTCTCTCTCTGCCTGCCTCTCTGCCTACTTGTGATCTCTGTCTGTCAAATGAATAAATAAAATCTTTAAAAAAATAAACAATCAACAATTTTTATTAAATACAGTGTTTTAGGGTAAAAGCTTCATAGTTTACATGGAGAAAAATACTAATACAAATAACTGAGCCCATAGAAATACAAAGGATCTATAATAATAATTACACGCCTACAAAATGGACAACCTGGAAGAAATGGAAAAATTTATAGAAACATACAACATGCCAAGACTGAATCAGGAAGAAATAGAAAATCTGAACAGATTAATTACTATTAAATAAATTGAGGGGTGCCTGGGTAGATCAGTGGGTTAAGCGCCCAACTCTTGATTTTGTCTTAGGTCTCAGGGATGTGAGATCAAGTTGTGATGGGTTCTGTGCTGGGTCTGGAGTCTGTTTAAGATCCTCTCTCTCCCAGGGTGCCTGGGTGGCTTAGTGGGTTAAGCCTCTGCCTTCTGCTTGGGTCATGATGTCAGGGTCCTGGGATTGAGCCCCGCATCAGGCTCTCTGCTCATCAAGGAGCCTGCTCCCCACCCCTCTCTGCCTGCCTATCTGCCTACTTGTGATCTCTGTCAAAAAAATAAATAAAATCTTAAAAATAATTATCTCTCTCCCTTTCCCCCTTCTCCTCCCCACATCTATTAAAAACAACAACAAAAAAAAAGGTGAAAAAATTGAATCAGTAATCCAAAATCTACCAATGAAGAAAAGCCTGGGACCAGATGGCTTCATTGCTAAATTTTACCAAACATTTAAAGAAGTATTAATGCCAATTATGTTCAAACTTCCCAAAAAAGGAAGAGGGAATTTCCCCAGACTCATTTTACAAGGCCAGCACTGTCTGATTCTAAAGCCAGATTCTGACACTATAGGCAAAAAAGCCATAGGCATATCCCTGATGAATACAGATGCAAAAAAAATACAGTATTCTCAATAAAATACTAGCAAACTAAACTCAGCAACACATTAAAAGGACCATTCAGGAGCGCCTAGGTGGCTCAGTGGGTTAAGCCTCTGCCTTCGGCTCAGGTCATGGTCTCAGGGTCCTGGGATCGAGTCCCTCGTCGGGCTCTCTCTGCTCGGCAGGGAGCATGCTTCCCCCCTTCTCTCTGCCTGCCTCTCTGCCTACTTGTGATCTCTTTCTCTTTCTCATCAAATAAATAAATAAAATCTTCTAAAAAAATAAAAAATAAATAAAAGGACCATTCACCATTAACAAGTGGGATTTATCCCTGGTTTGCAAGGATAGTTAAACATATGCAAATTAATGTAATATATCACATTAGTAAAATGAAAAAAAAAAAGAATTATATAACCATCTCAACAGATACAGAAAAACATTTGACAAAATTCAACATCCATTCATTACAAAAACACTTAACAAATTAGACCTATAAGAAACATATCTCAACATAATAAAAGCCGTGTATAACAAGCCTGGAACTAACATCATATTCAATAGTGAAAGTATGAAATTTTTTCTTTAATATTAGGAATTTAATATTAGGAATAAGACAAGGGTGCCCACTATCACCAACTCCTATTCAACATACTACTGTTAAGTCCTAGTTAGGGCAATCAGGCAAAAAAATAAAAGCCATCAAAACTGGAAAGGAAGAATAAAATTATCTCTTTTTTCAGATGATATGAATTTATATATAGAAAATCCTAAAGATAACCAAAAACTATTAGAATTAATTAACAAATTCAGTGAAGTTGCAGGATATAAAATTAACATGCAAAAAGTTATCAGCTTTTCTAGACACTAAAAATAAATTTTCTAAAAGAAAAAGAAATTAATCCCATTTACAATAACATCAAAAACAATAAAATACCTAACAAATTTAACCACAGAGATGAACGATCTCTATTCTGAAAACTGCAAGGCATTGATGAAAGAAATCAAGGATGACACAAATAAATGAAAATGTATCTTATGTTCATAGACTGGAAGAAGTAGTACCATTAAAATATCAATATTGGGATTACTGTTGGAATGCCTTAGTCAGTTAAGTGTCTGCCTTTGGCTCAGGTCATGATTCCAGTGGAATCAACTCCCACACTGGGCTCCTTGCTCAGGGGGGAGCCACTTCTCCCTCTCCCTGAGGCTCAGCCTACTTTTGTGCTCTCTATAGATCTGACAAATAAATAAATAACATCCTACGAAAATATATCAATACTACCCATAGCCATCTATAGACTCAAAGTAATCACTATCCAGATTACAATGGCATTTTCACAGAAATTTTAAAAAATACTTTATAAATTTATATAGAGCCACAAAAGACCATGAATAGCCAACTCAATCCAAGAAAGAAAAGCAAAATAGGATCCTACTTCCCAATTTCCAACTATACTATAAAGCTATAGTGACTAGAACAGTATGATATTGGCAAAAAAACAAACACATCTAGACTAATGGAATAGAATCCAAACCACAGAAATAAAGCAAAGTATATATGGCCAACTAATATTTGACAAGGGAGCCAAGAACATTCTATGGAGAAAAGACAATCTCTTCAATAAATGGTACTGGAATAATTGGATATTCACATTTAAAAGAATGAAACTGGACCCAAACCTTACACCACTCATAAAAAGTATCTTGAAATGGATTAAAGACTTAAATGTAAGACCTGAAATTATGAAACACTCTAGAAGAAAACAGGAATGAAGCTCCTTTACATGGGTCTTGATAATGATTTTCTGGAAATCTCAGCCAAAGCACAAGCAACAAAATAAAAAATAAACAATGGGGACCACATCAAACTTAAAAGCTTCTGCACAGCCAAAGAAACTATACACAAAGTGAAAAGACAACCTACAGAATGGGGGAAAAATTTGCAAACCATATAATTGATAAAGGGTAAATATCTAAAAAATAAAGAACTCTTACAATTTAATAGCAAAACAACAATAACAACAATAAAACCAAACAAATAATCCAATTTAAAATTGGGCAAAGGACTTGAATAATTTTTCCAAAGAAGATATATGAATGGTCAATGGATACATGAAAAGATGCTCAAAATCACTAGTCATTAGAGAAATGCAAATTAAAACCACAATGAGATATCATCTCATGCCTGTTAGAGTGGCCATCATCAAGAAGACAAAAGATGATAAATGTTAGCATAGATGTGTAGAAGAGGGAACACTGTGTTCTGATGGTGGACTATAATATATGTATTAGGTACAGCAACTATGGAAAACAGCTTGAAGTTTCCTCAAAAAGTTAACAGTAGAACTACCATTTGATCCAGCAATGCTAATTCTGGGAATATATATCCAAAGGAAACAAAAACACTAGCTTGAAAAGTTATCTGCCCCCCATGTTCATAGCTGCACTGTTTACCATAACCAAGAAGATATGGAAACAACCTAAGTGGCTATCAATGGATTAAATGGATAAAGAAGTCATAATATATATTATCTATCATCTATTTATCATCACGTATCTATTATACACAGACACACACACACACACACACACACACACACACACACAATAGAATATTATTCAGCCATAAAAAGAAAAACAAGGAAATTGTATAATTTCAGACAGCATAGATGGAACGTGGAAGCGTAAGACTAAGTTAAATTTGTCAGACAGAAGAAGACAAATACTGTGTGATCTCAATTAAATGTGGAATCTTAAAAAACAAAACAAAACACCAAGTTCATGTAAAAAGACATGTGATTACCTGAGGCAGGGGGTAAGGGAAGATGGAATTAAAAGAAAACGGTCTAAAGGTACAAACTCCCAATTATTGGATAAATAAGTAGAGATGTAATGCACAACATAGTGATTATAGCTAACAGTGCTGCACGATATACAGGAAAATTGTTAAGAGAGTAGATCCCAAGAATTTTCATCCCAAGAATTATTTTTGGGATAATTCTTGGGATGAAAAAAAAAATATATATATATATGTATATATCATGTATATACAATATATACAATATATACAATATACAATATATACAATATACTATATATATATATATATATATATATATATGATAATGGATGTTAACCTATCCTCTTGTGGTAATCATTTCATAATATATGTCAATCAAACCATCATGCTGTAGACCTTAAACTTATGCAGTGACCTGTATTAATTCTTTTTTATAAAATTAAAAAAACTAATAAAAATGGGTAGGCTCTGAAAAAAGTTGGAATTGCTATGCCATAATTTAAATTTAAGATGATTTTTGTATTAATCCTCTACATATGTATTTTTTCTCCATGACATGTTAATATCGGTCTTTACAAATTTCCCTTTATTGTATGTGATTCTCCAACAATTTCTAGATCTTTCTGAGGCAATTTATGCCCTCCAAATTACTATAGAGGCTTCTAAAATCTGCCCTAAAGTGTGGTCTTTATGTTATTATAATCAACACTAATTAAGTTGTTCAAAAATCCTGGTTAACAAAAATATCCCCA
This sequence comes from Lutra lutra, assembly GCF_902655055.1. NCBI lineage: Eukaryota > Metazoa > Chordata > Mammalia > Carnivora > Mustelidae > Lutra > Lutra lutra. Next base: position 75,281,906 of record NC_062279.1, on the reverse strand, counting down.
ATGAAAAGCACTTAGAATGGCTACTCTGCCACAGATCACAAATACTTAGGTATATCTTTTCATTTATTTGAACTCTCTTGTATTTATTATAAAGATATGCAGAGTAATGTTTTTTATTTTGTTTGGTGGAAATAGTCTTCCTAAAAGAAAAGCAAAAGAAAAGAAAGGAAAAGAAAAGCTTTCAAAAGTCAAAATAAATGACAAATATTATATTCTGTCAATCTACTGGGTCTTTCATAGAGAACTAATTAGATGCAAGGTGACTACCTTATCATGATAGCTAAAAATAACTTATAAAAAAGGAGGGGAAACTATTTGTTCTACCCTGTTTAGAAACTGAAATAACAAAATATTTCAACTTTGAATAACCAGATGGGTTGTAAATTTGAAGGTTCAGGAGACACTCAATTTAATGCCATTCATGACTCTTCACAGAGAAGCCTATGCTTGTTTTCTTTTAGTCATGTGAAATGCATGAATATTAGACAGATTCTAGTACATCAAAGTTATGTAGTACACATCTCATCATGATGAATATTGTAATCCTTGAATGCGAAAGCTATATTAGTAACAAAATAAAGTCAATATTTTCCCCAAAAGTAGTCTGCATTCAGTTATCTTCATGAGGCCACTTAATGCAGTTATACAGATAAAATTAAATGTATTTGTTTGCTGAAATGGAGAACATTATAATTACCAATATACCTGCCCAGGCAAATCAGTGTTACTGACAGCACTGCTCCTTTCATCTAGCTCTTCAACTGATAAAGTTCTTATCACAAGTCATTAAAATATTGGCTAATAGATACAAGGAAACAGAGTTCATTTTAAAAAAGAAATGGTATTCACTAAAATTGAATAAAACCTAAGTAAAGAAAGTAAAAAAAAAATCAATTAAAACCCTTCCATTAAAGAAAATTTGATTCTAATTCCAAATGAAAAATGTGGTTCTCTGAAAAAAAGTCTTCTCTATCTAGGGTAAAAATAGATGAACTTACAAAATACAGCAGCGTCTCGTTTAATCACAGAAGGACAACTGAGTATATTCTCTCAGAACTCTTCTTGAGTACATTTCCTGAAAAAGAAAATTTAAACAAACTTAAAGGCTAGACTTAAAAAAAGTAACTATAACAAAGTTTCTGAAATGGAAAGACCACACATATATTGTACAAACTGTAGGCCTATCTAAATAATTCTTAAACTATATAATATAATAAGGACAGTTCCTAATGCTATCTGTGCCAATATTCAGGTCATGCAAAAGAATTTCTATCATTTTCAGTTTCTATGCATTATACAGTATATATACATATATATATCACATATATACATGTATATTATATATATAATATACATATAGCATATAGAGTTCCAAAATATCAAACTACTTCAGTACATTAAGAATGAGTCAACTGAAAGTTTATATTCTAATAAAAAAGTTCAAAAAATTATTTTTTCTGGTAGAAGACAAAAAAAGTTGTTTATACCATTTATATGGCACTGAGCAGCTAAGACAGAGCCATGACTCCAAGTTAGAGGACAAACTCAAAATCAAACTAGAATACCTGGTTCCAGTTTATACAGTTGTTTCATGAAGATAGGCTGAAATTGACAGAATGTTTTAAACATAATGAGGATGAATAAAAAGGTGAACCACTTGAAAGGTATACAAAAGAACAGTGTGAAGCTAAGCAACAGGTTTGCTTTTGGATCCTTATACATTCTAAGCAGCGTATCATGAATACAGGCCAGGTGGTTCACTGTCTTTCACACCCCTAAGTATAAAACAGCACAAGGGTACCTGGGCGCTCAGTGGATTAAGCATCTGCCTTAAACTGTCATGATCTCAGGGTCCTGAATCTGGCCCCATGTCAAGCTCCCTGCTCAGCAGGGAGTCTGCCTCTCCCTCTGAACCTCCCTGTGCTCCCACTCATGCTGGCTCTCTCTCTATCTCTCTCTCTTTCACACACACTAATAAATTAAAAATCTCAAAAAAAAAGCACCAATTATTCCATCCTTTATTTGTTTTAGGATTCACTCAGAAGGCAAACATGACTACAATATTAAATTGCCTACATCTGGTTGAAAGGAATAAGAATGGCTAATTGTCCATAGAGTATCAATCTCTTAAAATCTCTCCTTACTCTTTTTTATGTGAAGAAGGATCACAAGATGGTATTTTAACAAACTATTAGAGGATATTATTGATCATTTTTCAAAGAATATACAATGTAACATTGTAGTTGTAGGTGAAATATGACATTTTCATTTCAAAAGTTATCTACTTATAGAATTAATGTACAGGGAGCTAAAGTGGAGGTTGTAATAGTTATTTGAAATAAGCTTGTCTATAGAATTAATAAACTGGTTTATGAAAGTCAACTGCTGCCATTAGGAATACACTGTAACCATATGTGTAGAAAAATGAAAGTCAAATATATACAACATATTGAAAATCAGATAAATCTGAGAAGTAATAATAATAACAACAAAAAATGTTTCCACAAGAGAATAATACAGTGTATAGAACTAAAACTACGAGAATTGTTGTTAATTTTTAAGTTCTTACCAATGCAGTTTTTTAAAATTTTATTTATTTACTTGAGAGACTGAGTAGAGGCAGGGGCAGAGGGAGACAGAGAAACAGACTCCCTGCTGAGCGGGGAGCGTGATACAGGACTCGATCATGACCTGAGTCAAAGGCTTAATTGACTGAGCCACCCAGACACCCCACCAATGCAGTTTTAAAAACAAATAAATCTTCAAATTTATCTCTATTTTCACTAAATATTTTTTAAATAAATTGTCAATTTTCAAAGACGCAAAATAAATAGCAGTTGACCAAATACCCATCAACAATTGCAGAAGACTTCTTTTACAAATTAAAGAACAGTATCCTTCTTTGGTTCAGAGTAGTCCAATTACTGTCATCCCACTTTAAATATGGCTACCTTGTTTTACTTAAATTAAACTAGAGAAGTTGAAAATTTTCCATGTTTCAGGACCTCATTTTTATAGACTACAGGATGTGAATGGAATGCAGTTATTAAAATCTGAGTTCCAAATACAAAGTACTGTAAAGTATCAATAGATCTATTAGCATAATGAAAACAAGCAGAAAACCTAAAAATTTGTGCAAAAGTTATATTGACATTAATTGCATAAGATCACTATTAAGTACTGTTGCTTCATCATTTTAGGCTCTCCAAGCTGGTCTTCCAAAAGTTTAATAAACCAGATATTTTTCTTCTTCATATGTACTTATCCAACATTTACTTCCTTTTGTGTAATAAGGCATGAGAGTCAACAAAGAAGGAAAGGAGGGAAGGAGCAGGGGAAGAAGAAATGTAGGAGAGTGGAAGTAAGGGAAGAAAGGAGAAAGGAAAAAACAAAGCTTACATAAGGAGACATGTATTTGTTGAAAGGACGGTGTTTGAGACTAAACTGTGGTGACCAATAGTGTTCTTATATCTTTGGGCATGTGGTGAGGTGGGTGTCAAAATCATAAGTTTACTGGGGAGAATCCTGAGAGAAAATTAAGTGAATAAAGAACTATATGGACAAATTTATCCCACAAATAAATTATTCAAGTAGAAGGGGAGAATGTCATGATTTAATCAACAGATGGTACATAATGATTAGATATATAATTTATCTTTCAAAGCACTCTGCCATGATGACTACTGCAGATTCTTTTAGAAAGAGGGGAATGTGAGTTAGAGGTGAAATTGTTTCATTAAAATTGCTGGATAGGTTTGGTTACTCAGACTGAGCATAGCATAACTAATGGTGTCCCACTCTCCTCAAACATTTATATTTTTATATTTTATTATAAATATTTAATCCAAAATAGTTTATTTGCATATTTATTATGCCAAATTTCCAGAAAATGGGAAAAACTGTCCTATTGTAATGGAATAGGGTCTATCTACATCATTCCACCTGAGTTTAAAAGGGGAAACAACTTAGAAAAACTAAAATATAATAATCAAAAAATAGTGTTGATACAATATCATCTATGATAATCTGTACTTCTAACCAACTAGCTAGGCTTCAAACTGATATATCCATCAATCTTTATATCTATTTATCTAGCTTATCTACTTCAATATATATGTAATATATATACATATTCATAAAATTAAAAAAATATATCATGGCATTAATGCAGTGGCTGTATTTAACATGTTTTATAGAAGTTCATATCAACTGTATTTTATTTATTACAACATTGCTGTAAATGTACTGCACTGAAGAGTGCCTAGAAGGTGCTTTCATTATGATACAAATCATTATGTAACTGTTATCAATTAATTAGTAGTAATCCAAAAATAAATACTGACATAGGCTTGAAAGATTACTATATAATGATCCACTCATTATGAAAGAATCAAAATATTTAGTGTGGATATTTGGTCACTAGAAAAATTAAATGTTGTATTAAAATTTGCTGTCATTGGAGCGCCTGGGTGGCTCAGTGGGTTGTGCCTCTGCCTTCAGCTCAGGTCATAATCTCAGGGTCCTGGGATTGAGCCCTGCATCAGGATCTCTGCTCAGCAGGGAGCCTGCTTCCCCCCATCTCTCTCTGCCTGCCTTTCTGCCTACTTGTGATCTCTCTCTCTCTCTGTCGAATAAATAAATAAATAAAATCTTTAAAAAAAAATTTGCTGTTTTTTTCCAAAGCAAGCTATATATTATACCATACGATGGTATATTACACTTTATTATTTTCCCTAAGTAGTGGAAACACAACAAAATTTACAATGAAGTTATTATAACACAATTGTTATAAGTTTATTTTATTAAAATAAAAATTATTGAAACAGGAAAACAAAAAAATGGAAACCCTGCACAAACACACACACACAAAAAAAAAAAAGAAAAAGAAGGGCACCCCTCTGGGGTCCCCTCCCTCTTTGGGAGATTTGTACTCTCAATAGACTTTACTTTGATGGTGCCTGGGTGGCTCATTTGTAAAGCCTCTGCCATTAACTCAGGTCATGATCCTAGAATCCTGGAATGGAACCCCACATCCGGCTCCCCACTTGGAAAACATGCTTCTCCCTCTCCCACTTGTCCTACTTGTGTTCCCTCTCTTGCTGTCTCTCTCTCTCTCTGTGTCAAATAAATAAATAAAATCTTTTAAAAAATAAAATGAACTTTCCTTTGCTGCTCACAAAAAAAAGAGAAGAAAAGAAAGAAAGAAAGAAAAGGGAAAAGAAAAATTACTTAGAACACTGAAAAAATTTGGATAGTGAGGCCTTAATGGAAAAAAAATGGTAGAGGAAAAATACTCAGAACTATTAATTTTAGCAGAACATAGGTAGAATTATCACTAATGGAAGAGGATGTGAAATTATCTTCCACTTCTACATCTACAACAACTAGTGACTTTTTTTTTTTAAGGGAGAGAGAGAATCTTTTTTTTTTTAAGATTTTATTTATTTATTTGACAGATAGAAAGAGAGAGAGATATCACAAGTAGGCAGAGAGGCAGGCAGAGAGAGAGGGGGAAGCAGGCTCCCCATCAAGCAGAGAGCCCAATGTAGGGCTCCATCCCAGGACCCTGAGATCATGACCTGAGCCAAAGACAGAGGCTTAACCACCGAGCCACCCAGGTGCCCCGACTAGTGATTTTCAAGAAAAATTAGCAGAAAAACAAAAATCCTGAAAAATTCATCAAACTAAATGTATTCCCCTAAAAATCCCAAAATGTGGACAGATTTTTTTAATATTCATCAATGAGGTATTCTTGCTAAAAATCATTATCTTATAAAATAAAGTTTGACTTTACAAAAGTCAGCACAGGTAGGAAGTTTTGGGATGTTCGCCATATTTCAATCTTTTCAAATGAGAAAAATCACTATATGCTGTTTACTTTATGCAAAGGACCTTGTAGTTAGTCTGAATTTCTGCAGGTATAAAAAATATCTATCAGTACTTGAGGATGAGCAATTATCAATTATAAGAGTGAGTATGAATAAAGTAGACCAAACAGCAATCACAGTGTCAGGTATTTAAAATGTAAATCTAACTTGAAAAAATCAATACCAATTTTTGCTGAAGAACAGACACTAAATGAAAATAAGAGATGGCATGTTTTTGAACATATATATAATTTTGGTTTTGGCAAAGCAAATGTGTTCAGAAGATCATCCAAAAAAGTTTGAGAGTGATAATTGAAATTTTCTGCATTTGGCAAAGATCATAGTAAAACTTGATAATATTATGAAAGGATATTTATTCAGACTACAAACATTGGCATTGAGTAATATGACACATATTTAAGAAATGATATATAAAGTTGAATAATTAGATGATTGCAGAAGTAATAAATCACTCTTTAAAGGAAATGCTAAATGTTACTCAAATTATTTTTAGATACAGCTCATTATGTAATAAGCTTTGTATAACAAATTATAATTTCTGAGAATTTGATAATTTGAAATTTTCAACATTTTTATGCAAACATTTTTGAGATGTTTTTTCCAGGAGTTACAACAAAACAAAATTTTTGCAGATTCCTAAAATTCAGAATCAAAAGGGAAAAACTGATGACTTAAGTGGATGTCATAGCTGCCACAAAATATACAAAAAAATAATAGATTTCAGTAAAATTTTGATTTGAGGAAGTGATACCCAAAAGAAAATTCTAAGGAATTGTTGAATTTATTATTTTTCTGTCTAGTATGTAAGCATGAATACTTAATGATACAGCAAGATTTCTTTGACCAGCACTGATACTGTCTTATGAGGTTGAAGATTTCTACAAATTTCTTGGCTTCAATTAAATTTTGGATGTCATTGAATATTTGTTCACGATAAACATGAAAACATTATGACTATTCAACGTATAAGTTAAATTGATGCTTCATAATGGCAAAACTCAAAGCTATCAAGCAATTCATTTTATAAATCTCTTGATGACAATGCTAGACAAAATATCTGCTTTTAAATTTATTTCCTAGTTCTGCATGCTGCCTACGTAAAAATAACACTTCAGAACAGGAGTCTGTAAACATTTTCTGTGAATGACCAGATCCTAAATATTTTAGGCTTTGCAAGCTGAATATAGTCTAGGTTGTACTGCATATTCATGTGTGTGTGTGTGTGTGTGTGTGTGTGTGTGTGTTTACAATCCTATAAAAACATATAAAAAAAAAAATTCTGGGCGCCTGGGTGGCTCAGTGGGTTAAGCCGCTGCCTTCCGCTCAGGTCATGATCTCAGGGTCCTGGGATCGAGTCCCGCATCAGGTTCTCTGCTCGGCAGAGATCCTGCTTCCCTCTCTCTCTCTCTGCCTGCCTCTCCATCTACTTGTGATCTCTCTCTGTCAAATAAATAAATAAAATCTTTAAAAAAAATAAAAAATAAATAAAAAAAATTCTTAGTTTTTGAACCATACAGAAGCAGGCCATAGTTTGCCATTTCTGTTTTAGAGTTTCCTCACATAGGAGCCATTAGTGACTTGTAAATTTAATTTTAAATAATCAAAATGTTTTAAAAGGTTTTTCAGTTACAGTAGCCACATTCAACTTCTCAAAAGCCATGTGTAAATTTAAATTTAAACAATTAAAATTAAATAAAGCTAAAAATTATCAAGTTCTCAATAATTCCCAAGACTCAATAGGCACATATACCTATTGGCTACTGTATGGAACACTGTAGACAGAAAGCAATTTTTAAAAGTTCTAGTGGATAGTACTGCTTTAGAAAAAGTATATGCAAGAACCAAATGTGTGTATCAGTGTGTGTGTGTGTGTCTGTGTGTGTGTATCTCTTATAAGCACTAGGAAAATTCAAAGCAATAATGGCTGAATCTCTCTTTTTTTTTAAAGATTTTATTTATTTATTTGACAGAGAGAGATCACAAGTAGGCAGAGAGGCAGGCAGAGAGAGAGGGAAGCAGGCTCCCCGCAGAGCAGAGAACCCGATGCGGGGCTCGATCCCAGGACCCTGAGATCATGACCTAAGCTGAAGGCAGAGCCTTTAACCCACTGAGCCACCCAGGCGCCCCATGGCTGAATCTCTTGACACTGATATTAACCTCTGCCATGTAGAAAAGACCAGAATTAAAAAGATGACTTAATATGACTATGAAATCCATTGTTAGTCCACCTTTAATCCAAAATTAAAAGCCATATCAATATGTCAAATCAATGTCGCCTTTAAATAATAGAATAATTTCTACTTTAAAAGAACATTTTATAATACTAAAAAAACCCTTTCTCATTATTTTAGATCAATGCTTATCCCATTTTAATAGGCATACATATCATCTAGGGACCTTTTTAAAATGCATATTCTGATGCAATAGTTCTGAATTGGGCTATAAATAGTACATTCTTAACAAGTTCCTAAGTGATACTGAAACTGCAGACCAAGGACATAGTTTCAGGATAATGTGTGCAATTTAATGGGTTATGATAAATATAAGTGGAAACTATTTAATACTTTAATATTGACCTAACCTACTAATAATATGTATTCATGAGCAATCATGATATCAGTAACTAAGAACCTTAAGAAATTCTTTATAAAGTCTAGCATGACATTCACTGAAGTATTGTAAAATATTTACAGTGGTAATTTACCAAATAGTTTCAAATACTTTTTCCAGAATATCCCATATCCTTTATCAAATGTAAATGTAACTTTTCAAAATTAAAATTATTAGAAAGTATTTTTCCCCAAACAGACAATCAAATATACCAAACTTAAAGTAGAAAATTCAATATTGGAGCATATAAATATTGAAACTGTCTAAATAATTGAACTGTGAATATCTGATTTCTATGATAAAATTTCAGTTGCCTCTATCTGAATCTCTTTATGCCTCATCCAAAAATTAGAGATCAATAAGGTTATAAAACAAAATCACCCATATTTTAGAGAATAATTAAGAGACAGTTATAAAACTTTCAATAACAGGTGAATATTTTGGAATCAATATTGACAGTTCACACCCATCCCTAAGCATAGGTAGACTAGAAGTATAGAACTCGGGTGAGAAGAGTCTCAGTGGTGACAGAACAGATAATATCAATTAGAGTGCATAGCTGTAGTACAGAAAAATATGATTTAGACAAAAAGATAAATAGAAGCAAACAATCCATAACATATATAATTAGGATCACTAAAGAAGAAACATCAAATGATGAGAGAGAAATAATTTTTTAAATGTAATTCAAGAAAATATTTCAAAAAGAAATATTACCCTTATGTATTGAAGCATCAATCTGTACTTGAAAAAAATAGTCAAATATAAGACATATGCTAATAAGTATTCTAACAGAATTATTAAATTTTGAGATACAGAAAAAAAATCCTCTGGTCATACAGCAAAGAAGAAATGTTTCACAGAGAAACAAAAGAAAATTTGGTTGACCATAGATTTCTTCACAGAAATATTCAAAATAAGGAAACACTGAAGAAACATTATCATTGAAGTAATGAAAGGTAAGAGATGATTTTATGTACAGCTACATTATGTTTAAGCATCAAGCTTTAGGAAAACAATATTAAGTTTTCAAGTACTCAGGGGATGCTATGCTTGTGAACCCTCCCTTAGCAGAGCTCTAGCTAATCAAGATATGATTAGGGAAATTATGACAAACCAAGTAGTGATGAACACTTGTATGTATTTATTTGTGAACCAAAGAGGAAAAGTATGTTGGGATGTTTGTGCAAGAATAGTAAGTAAAGGTTATGAACTTAGACAATGTGGAAATAATTCAACTATGAAATGAGAAGAAGAAGACTAGAATGACTGGCACATAGAAAGTATGTAAAAAAAATGGATATTACTTAACACTAAAGCTAACAAAGCAAATAACAGAAAGATAGTAAGGTAAGTAGTGAGAGAATTGTAACAAGTATTAAAAAAAATATAATTGCTAGAACAAAGATGCAAATCTTGCTAAATAAAAAAAAACAAACAAACCATAAAATAGTATGCAGAAAACCTAATGAATGAAACAGTAATATAAAATGTAATACACACACAATAACTTGATTTTGTAAGACAGAGCTGAAAACAAATATATTAGTGACTTCAGTAAATGTAAACATTCTTCAGTAAATGTAAACATTCTTAATTCATCTTTAATTTTTAAGAGGAAAATTCAATTCTATCTTGAATATAAGATCCACAGGTAAACAAAATGTATTAAAAAAAGTAAACTATAAAAAGTATGCAAAGTTATTTTAGCCAATGCAAATAAAATGAAATGCCAATGAAATGTAGTACTTTTCAATTCTAACATAAGGAAGTAAAATTCTGATCCAAAAATGCTAGAACAAGCAATGAAAACAAAAGCACACAGAATAGATATTTTTTAGTGCTATTTGTCAAAAATAACAATGAAGTTATAAGAGTTATAAATTCATGAATGAACTCACATGACAACTACCTTCAAAATAAACAAATTCAAGTACAGTGAGGAAGAAATTAGTAGAAAAACACTAATAATAAAAGATCCTCAGACAAAAACACAAGTGGGAGAATAAATACATAAAGATATATATAACCTTAAAAAGCTAATTAATTGTTTTATACACACCAAAAATAGAAGGCACATTTCTTCATATCAATACAAATTGACCAAATAGGAGGTCCTTAAAAAATCTTAGCAAGTCTCATATTAGAAATAATACAAACAGTATTTCCTAGTCACAATGCAATAAAACATAGTAACACAAATTGTTAAAATCTGACATGCAAAACTTTTAAAAACTCATTTAATCAATTCCAGACTTGAAGGGATAATTTGTGCCAAAATTGAAATATTTTTAAAAATAATAGTGACGGGGGGTGCCTGGGTGGCTCAGTGGGTTAAAGCCTCTGCCTCCAGCTCGGATCATGATCCCAGGGTCCAGGGATCGAGCCCTGCATTGGACTCTCTGCTCGGCAGGGAGCCTGCTTTCTCCTCTCTCTCTGCCTGTCTCTCTGCCTACTTGTGATCTCTTCTGTCAAATAATAAATAAAATCTTAAAAAAAAATTGTGACATTTTAGGATGTCAAATTTATGGTTTATAATAAAAACATTAATCAAGGGAAATTCATATTTTTATTACATAGGCCAGTACAAATAAAAAATGTTTAAATGAGTCAAATATGAAATTCAACAACTTGGAAAAAAGTAAACCAAAAAGAAGGAAAAAAATAAAAACAATGTAAACACCAAAGTTAAATATTTTGTAAAGAAATAATAATAAATTATCCTTTGGGAAAAAAATGAATAAAAACATCAAAACCATGAGCCTAACTTATGACTAGGAGATAGAAATCATAGGAACACCAACTGATAAACAAGAACAATGTAATAACCTTTGAAACTGATGATGTGCACAGGTATATGCAAATAGATTGGACAATCTAACTGAAATGTATAATTTCATAAGAAAATATATTTTACAGAATTGACAGCAGCAGAGAAAAAAGCTTCCACGTTCAAAGAAGGAATAAAATTATAAAACAAATACCACAAACAAGAACCAGGCCCAGAGATTTTCACAGATGAAGTTAATCAATTCAAAGTCCAAATAATTCCAATGCTATTTTATTGTTTCTGAGAATACACAAAAGAACATTTCCAATTATTTTTTGTGAAGTTAACATAATACCAATGCTTGATAAAACTGTACTACATAAGAAAACTACAAATCAATCTATAGTAGGTCTATTCATAAAAAATCATAAATAAAATATTAGCAAACAGAATCTAATTACACATTAAAAAGCTAAATGTATTACTACAAAATGAGATTTATTCCAGAAATGCAAGGATGGTTCGATATTAGGAAATCCATTAAAATAATTCATCATATAAATAAATTTATGGAGAAAATATTATGATCATCCTAAGTGCTGAAAATATTTTTGTCATTCAACATTCATTTTTTTAAAGGCTTATTTATCCATTATTTGATATATCAGAGAGAGAAAGAGTTGGCAGCAAAGGGAGAGGGAAAAAAAGTCTCAAGCAACTCCATGCAGAGCTTGACCTCCTGTCCCTGAAGTCATGACCTGAGCTGAAACCAAGTCAAATGCTCAAAAGACTGTGCCACCCAGGGGCCCCATTCCTTCTTTTAATTTAAATTCTAGTTAGTTAACATGTACTGTAATATTGGTTTCATGAGAAGAATTTAATGGTACACCATTTACATATAACACCAAGTGCTCATCATAAAAAGTGACCCCTTCAGTGGGTTAAAGCCTCTGCCTTTGGCTCAGGTCATGATCTCAGGGTCCTGGGATCAAGCCCAACATCGAGCTCTCTGCTCAGCAGGGAGCCTGCTTCCCTCTCTCTCTGCCTGCCTCTCTGCCTACTTGTGATCTCTGTCTTTCAAATAAATAAATAAAATCTTTAAAAACAAATAAATAAATAAAATCTTTAAAAACAAATAAATAAATAAAAATAAAAAGTGCCCCCTTAATACTTATCACTCAATTACCCTGTTCCATGCCCACCTCCCCTCCAGCAATCTCAGTTTGTTCTCTATACTTTGGTGTCTCCCCTGTTCCTCTGCTTTGTTTCTTAAATTCCACATAGGAGTGAAATCATGGTATTTGTCCTTCCTTGACCAAAATAAACTTATTTTGCTTAGCATAATACACTCTAGCTCCATCAATATCATTACAAATGACCAGATTTCATCCAGTTTGATGGCTGAGTAATATTTCATTGTGTGTGTGTGTACCATCTTTTCTTTTATCCATTCATCAGTAGATGAACATTTGGGCTTTTTTAATTGTTTCTCTATTGTTGGTAATACTGCTGTAAACATCAGGATGCATGTGCCCTTTCAAATCAGTATTTTTGTATCCTTCAAGCAAATACCTAATAGTGCTATTGCTGGGTCATAGAGTAGTGTTATTTTAAACATTTTGAATGTTGAAACTTTCTGTTTTCCAGAGCAGCTGCAACTGTTTGCATTCCTACCTACAGTGTGAGAGGGTTCCCCTTTTTTGGCATCCTTGCCAACATCTGTTGTTTCCTGTGTTGTTAATTCCACTTCCAAAGAAGGAATAAAATTATAAAACAAAATCCACACACAGGTGTGAAGTGGTATCTCATCACGATTATGATTTGTATTTCTATGATGATGAGTGATGTTGAGCATCTTTTCATGTGCCTATTGGCCGTTTGTACATCTTCTTTGGAGAAATGTCTATTCATGTCTTGTGCCCATTTCTTAACTGGATTATTTGTTTTTTGGGGTTTTGAGTTGATAAGTTCTTTACAGATTTTTGATACTAAATCTTTATCAGCTATGTCATCTGCAAGTATCTTCTCCCATTCAGTAGGATACTTTTTAGTTTTGCTGATTGTTTTCTTCACTGTGCAGGAAATTTTTATCTTGATTAAGTCCCAATAGTTCATTTTTGCTTTTGTTTCCTTTGCCTCTGGAGACAGGTCTAGTAAGAAGTTGTTGTGGCCAATATCAAAGAGGTCACTGCCTATATTCTTCTCTAGAATTTTGTTTCCTGACTCATATTTAGATCTTTCATCCATTTTGAATTTATTTTTGTGTATCGTGTAAGAAAGTGGTCCAGTTTCATTCTTTTGCATGTAGCTGTCCAGTTTTCCAACACCATATTTTGAAGAGACTCTTTCTTCCACTGGATATGCTTTCTCTGCTTTGTTCAAGATTAATTGACCATCTAATTCTGGGTCCATTTCTGGGTTTCCTACTCTGTTCCACTGACCTATATGTCTGTTTTTGTGCCAGTATCATACTGTCTTGATGAGTCCAGCTTTGTAATATAGTTTGAAATCCAGAATTGTGATGTCTCCAGGTTGCTTTTCTTTTTAAAGATTGGAATCAATTTTTTGATTTCTCTTTCTACTGCTTCATTATTGGTGTAGAGAAATGTAACAGATTTCTGTATGTTGATTTTGTATCCTGCAACTTTGCTGATTTTGTGTATCAGTTCTAGTGATTTTTTTGATGGAGTCTTTCAGTTTTCTACATAGGGTTTCATGTCATCTGCAAAAAGTGAAAGTTTGACTTCTTCCTTGCTGATTCAGATGTCTTTTATTTCTTTTTGTTGTCTGATTACTGAGGCTAGGATTTCCAGTACCATGTTAAATAACAATGGTGAGAGTGGACATTCCTGTCTTGTTCCTGACCTTAAAGGAAAAGTTCTCAGCTTTCCCCATTGAGAGTTATATTAGCTGTGAGTCTTTCATATATGGCTTGAATGTTCTCACCAAATAAAACTAACAGCAACAACAAAAATCCAAAAAGGTAAATACGTAAGTGATAGATGTATTAATTAACTTCGTGGGAGGAATTTATAATGTATATGTATATCAAATTATCCTGCCATACATTTTAAGTATCTTACAATTTTATTTGTCTCAATAAAGCTGGAGGACAAAAAGCACAGAATAGACATGGAAAATAGAGCACACATATCAAGAGTCTTATAAATCCTAGGCACAATATCTAATATCAACAATCATTCCTGGGATATACCTGTCTCTGAGAAATGGAGCTATGTAGATATGGATGGGTTAAAGAAGTATAAACCATATCAGCTCAGGGAAGCCAGGGGCTTCAGATTTTATACTATAATCTCAATCTCTTACGCTGCTACTTATCATTAATTTATATTTATAGAAAGAAAATCCCAACTATCTGGTATAGAGTTCTCACCTCAAAAAACAATAACCTTAAAAGAAATTCTCATTTATGTTGGATCTGGTATAAACCTATATATTTCCTGGATTTATGAGTTAATGTTATAAAAAGTTTGAATAAAGTAATTTCTCAGCCAGTGGGGTCAAATGATGAATTTCAGTTCTGTTCTTGACCCCTTCATTCAAGGCAACATTTTAATAAGGGAATTATTAAGCTTTCTCACTAAAATTAAGACACAAGAAAATGGTGCTCAATACCAATGGAATTTATATCAAAAGCAATGAGATAAAGGAAAACAATTAGAAACATAAGCATTGAAAAGAAAGAGACACGTCACTATATATTTGCAGGTGATGAGAATCCAAGGGCTGAAACAATGCTAAACCTAACAATGTAAAAACAACAAATTTACTAGGACAGAAAAACAGAAAAACCAACATTCAAAATTAATAACTTTTCATATATATTTCCAGATATAATGCAAGGGACTATCTCAAATTTAAAAAAAATCAAATGATCTGGAATAAATTTATCAGGAAAAGAATGCAATCTATATGAAAAAAACATCAAATTACTTATGAAGTTGCAATTAAGCATAAAGCAATAATTTTTATCCAAATTAATATATACATTCTTAAGTATCCCCCAAGAATGCTGAAAACTCTCATTTTTCTTTCAAAAGCTGGACAAATCAAAGTGGTGGTTTTTCATTCTAAAATACAAATGAAAAATCAATAAAGAAGATTAGCAAGTAAACTCTACACCCCCCCCAAAAAAGAGAGGATCTTGCACTTATCAAATACTAAAACATGTCATAAATGTTTTATAATTGAAATATATTATACCAGCCCATAAATACATACAGAGTAGACACTCAAGAATTAGACTCATCAATGTAATTCCAGGAGAAAATAAATTTTAAATAATAATGTATAAACAAATATGTAGCCTCTTGAATAAATTGGATCTTTATGTAACATCACCTAGTAGATGTGCCTTAACTAGGCAAGACATCTAAATCTTAAAAAAAAAGAAAAATTAAATAAATGCAAAAACAGTCAAAAAATAAAAACCCTGACAACTATGGATTAGTTCCTTACACTATGGAGGCTAAATAATCTAATAATGATGTAAATCTGGGAGCAATAAAAGAAAATCCAGATGTATTCACCAATATGTTTAAAATACAAATGTATTCACATATATTTTTTAAAATGACAAAATGTACCATAAGCAAATTCAATAGGCAAATTATAAGCTCTTAGACAAACAGCCATAAATATTGGCCATACTCATTTAAATTAAAGAGAAACAAATTTAAAACCCTAGAGAAATGGTCAAAAGTAGGAGGATTACAATCCCAGATTTCAAGATATATTACAAAGCTATAGTGATCAAAACAGTATTGTATAGGCACAAAATAGATAAACAGATCAAAAGAACAGAACAGAGTCCAGAAATAAACCCACATTTTTGCGGTCAATTAGTCCATGACAAAGAAAGCAAGAATACACAATGGATAAAAGACAGCCTCTTCAAATGGTATTGAGAAAATTGGACAGCTACATACAAAAAGTGAAATTAGTCCACTCTCTTAAACCATAAACAAAAATAAACTGAAAATGGATTAAAAATCTGAATATGAGACCTGGAAAACAATAAAATTTCTAGAAGAAAACATAGTAATTTATTTGACAATTACTATGTTTCCTCTGGCAAGAGAAACAAAAGCAAAATTAAACAGCTGAGGTACACTAAAAAAGTTCTTTTAGTAAAAAGATTTGCACAGCAAAGGAAACCACTGATAAAACAAAAAGGCAACCTACTGAATGGGAGAAGATATCTAAAAATGATATATCTTATAAGGAATTGATAGCCAAAATATATAAAGAACTTCTACAACTCAATACCAATTTAAAAATAGAAGACAAGAACAGTTATTTTTCCAAAGAAGACTTAGAGATGGCCAACACCACACATGAAAAGATATTTGAGGTCATTCATTATCAGAGAAATGCAAATCAAAACTACAATGAGATATTATCTCACACCCTGTCAGAATGGCTAAATTGAAAAACACAAGAAACAACAAAAGTTGGTGAGGATATGGGGAAAAAGGAACTCTTGCACTCTCAGTGGGAGTGCAAGATCATGCAGCCACTGTGGAAAACAGTATGGTGATTCCTCAAAAGGTTAAAAATAGAACTGCTTTACAATCCAGTAATCACACTACTGGATATTTACCCAAACAAAATGAAAACACTAATTCAAAAAGATACATGCACCCCTATGTTTATTACAACATTATTTATAAGAGTCAAGATAACAGAAGCAATCCAAGTGTCCATTAATACATGAATGGATAGAGAAGATGGGTCCCATTTATATATATATATATATATATATATATATATATATATAAATGTGTGTGTGTATACACATATATATGTATCTATATATGTACATATATATATATATACACACACACACATACATATACATATAATGGAATATTACTCACTCATTAAAAGAAGAATGAAATCTTGCCATTTGCAACAACATGGATGGACCTGGAGAATATAATGCTATGTAAAATAAGTCAGTCAGAGAAAGAAAAACACCATATGATTTCATTCATATGCGGAATTTAAGAAACAACACAAATGAACAGAGAAAAAAGACAAACAAAAAAACAGACTCTTAAATACAAATAACCAGTGGCTGCCAAGGAAGAAGTGGGTGGGAGGATGTGTGAAAAGTAGATAAAAGAGATTAAGAGTAAACTTATCTTGATGAGCAATGAGAAGTGTGTAGAATTATTGAATCATTATATTGTATACCTGAAACTAAAATAAAAGTGCATATTAATTATGCTTAAATTAAAAAAATAATAAATGGCCAAGAAGTCCAAACAGAGAATTCACATGAAAAGATATGGGAATACCTCATTTTATTGTGCTTCACTTTAGTACGCTTTGCAGATACTGAGTTTTTTATAAACTGAAAATTAGTGGTAACCCTTCATTGAGCTATACTATTGGTCCCATTTTGCCAAAGGCATTTGTTCACTTCATTGTCTCTTTGTCACATTTTGGTAATTTTTCAATATTTAAACTTTTTCATTATTATTATATTTGTATGGTGAACTGTGCTCCGTGCTCTTTAGTGTTACTATTGTGACTGCTCTGGGACCATGAACCATGCACACCTAAGCAAAACAGAGAACTTACTTGATAAATACTGTGTTCTGACTGTTTCAGATGATCTGCTGACAAACAATTCCCTAGTCTCTCTTTCCCTCCTCAGGCCTCTCTATTCCCTGAGACACAATATTGAAATTAGGCCAATTAAGTACCCTATAACAGTCTCTCAGTGTCCAAGTGAAAAAAATATTTCATGCCGCTCACTTTAAAATCAAATGCTAGACATGATTAAGCTTAGTGAGGAAAGCATGTTGAAAGCCAAGATAAGACAAAAGCTAGATCTCCTGTGCCAATCAATTAGCCAAGTTGTAGACGCAAAGAAAAAGTCCTTGAAGGAAATGAAAACTGCTACTCCACTAAACACACAAATGATAAAAAAGCAAAACAGTTTATAGCTGATATGGAGAAAGTTTTAGTGGTCTGGAGAGAAAATCAAGTCAGCCACATTCCCTGAAGCCCAAGCCTAAACCAGAGCAAAGACCCAACTCTCTTCAATTCCATGAAGGCGGAAAAGAGGTAAGGAGTCTGTAAAGAAAAGTCTAAAGCTAGCAGAGACTGGTTCATGAGGTTAAGAAAATAAGCCATCTCCATAACAGAAAATTGAAAGGTGAAGCAGTAACTACTGATGAACCTGCACCAAGTTATCCACCCAGAAGATGTAGCTCAGATAATTAATGAAGGTGGGCACCTAAACAACAACTTTTCAATGTAGACAAACAGCTGTATATTGGAAGAAGATGCCATCTAGGACTTTCATAGCTAGAGAGGGGTCAATGCTTGATTTCAAAGCTTCAAAGGATGGGCTAACTTTCTTGTCAGGGGCTAATGCAGCCAGTGACTTTAAGCTGCAACTAATGCTCATTTACCATTCTGGAAATCCTAAAGCCCTTAAGAATCATGGGAAATCTACTCTGCCTGTGCTCTATAAATGGAACCACAACCACAAAGCCTGAATGACAGCACATCTGTTTACAACATGGTTTACTGAATGTTTTAATCCCAGTGTTAAAACAGTGCAAAAAAATTACTTTAAAATATTACTATTCATTGATAATGTACCAGGTTATCCAAGAGCTCTGATGGGAAGGACAACAAGATTAATGTTGTTTTCATGCCTGCTAACACTGCATCCATTCTTCGGCCCATGGATGAAGGAATAATTTTAACCTTCAAGTCTTCTTATTTAACAAATACATTTTGTAAGGTATAGCTGCCACAAATAACTTATTAGATGGATCTGAGCAAAGTAAATTGAAAGCCTTCTGGGAATGATTCATCATTCTAGATGCCATTAAAAACATTCATGATTCATAGGAAAAGGCCAAAATATCAACATAAAGTTTGTAAGTTGACCCTCATGGATGGCTTTGAGAGGTGGTGGAAATTGTAAGAACTAGAATTAGAAGTGAAGCCTGAAGATGGCACTAAGTTTCTGGAATCTCATGATAAACTGGAAAGAATGAGAATTTGATTCTTATGGCTGAGGAAAGAAAGGAGATTCTTGAGATGGAATCTACTGCTGATGAAGATTCTGTGAAGACTGTGGAAATGACAACAAAGGATTTAGAATATTATAGGATCTTAGTTGATAAAGAAGTGGTAGGGTCTAAGAGGATTGATTCCTATTCTGAAAGAAGTTCTACTATGAACAAAATGCTATCGAATAGCATCACACACTACAGAGAAATAATTCATGAAAAAAAAGAGTCAGTGGATGTGGCAAACTTCACTGGTCTTAGTTTTTTTAAATTGCCGTAGTCACCCCAACCTTCAGCAACCACCACCGTAATCATATGGCAGCCATCAACATCAGGGCAAGAACGTCCACCAGCAAAGAGATTATGATTCACTCAAAGCTCAGACGATAGTGAGCATTTTTTAACAGTAAATTACTTTTTAATTAGGATATGTACATTGGGATTTTTTAGACATAATGCTATTGGATGCTTAATAGACTATAGTATAATGTAAACAACTTTTATATGCACCAGGAAACAAAAAATTCCTTTGGCTCACTTTACTGAGATACTTGTTTTGTGGCAGTGGTCTGGAACCAAACCCTGCAGTTATCTCCAAGATATGCCTGTATACAAATGACCTTTAAACACATGAAATGATGCTCATGTACTTATAATAAAAAAATACAATTTAAAAATATCCCAAGGTACTATTTCTCATCTGTCAGGTTGGAAAAAACAAACAAACACAAGCAAAATAAAACAAACCTGAGAACACACTTTGGCAGAGCTGTTAGGAACCAATGTATGCATGCAATACATTGTTGGCAAGAACTCATAATACTAAAATTTCTGCAATCTCCATTAAAATTGTGCATGGATTTACCCCTTGACCCAAAAATCCCACTGTACACTAAAGAAATTCTTCTGCAAACACAAAATAAGATGCACAATGTCCTGTAATCCACTTCTCCTTGTGTACCTCCACTGGGCTCCAAAACCCAGAATGGGATTACTTTCTTCATTTAGCTGCTCTGTTCACAACAATCAGAGTCCAATATCTTTTATGAGGCCAGCAACCCCACCCCCAACCGGGATTGTTCTCTCTTTCCCATTCTTGAACTCCAAAACCCTGCTCTATTGCCTCACAGCTCAACCACCACTCTGTATAAATGCCTACCTTTGTTTGGTACCACCTGTTAGCTTTAGAACTGAATTGTTTAGAATGTGAAAGAAAGTAAAATAAGGGGAAGATATAGAGTGCAGGGTTTGAGATTTTTAAATACTTCTCTTAACTAAAAGGCCCTAAGGCTCCTAGCAGAAAAGGTTGACACAGAGAAGTCTAGAGTGTTATTTTAAGCAAAATATTAGCCTGTCTAGAATGTACATTTTTGTGTTCTACAACAGAATAGTAGTGATTAAGATGAGGGAAGAGGAGATCTTGTCACAATAAATATAATTTGTCATTTAAAAATACAAATTCAGGGGATTCTAGGTGATTCCATTGGTTAAGCACCTCACTTTTGATCTCAGCTTAGGTCTTGATCTCAGGGTCGTGAATTCAAACTCCGAACTGGGCTCCAAGCTAGGCATGGAGCCAAAAAAATAAATAAATGAAGTTTAAAATAAATAAATACATGAAAATGAATAAAAATATAAATCTGTAATTGTAAATCTAACTCATTTTAAAACTTGATAAAGCAGTTTATAATAGTTTGATAACACCTTTAAAAAACATATACTTCAAAATATATTAATAAGAAATTAATTAATGTATTTTAGCAGCATAAATTTATACCTTCCTATTTTCTATAGTTGTAGGTAAGGAAAAATAGAAATCTATTTGAGACTTCTAATTTTGTAGCTGTAATAAATTATCTGATAATAAACTATCCAAAGGGATGGCAAAGTCACAGAGAGGCGGTCACTGAAAAGCACAGTGATATGTGTTTCCACTTGCTTATTTTAACTCTTCTTTGAATTAGTTTATTATCTGATTTTATTATGTAATGATTTTTTCATTATGTCATTTTTATTATACATAAATATTGGCTCAATGTAGACTTTTCCCCATGGTTTCTTCATTATCAGTAAATACAATCAAACATTAAATGTATTTTTAAAGAAATTCCTGTTCTATATAAATTTCTAGTTTTAACATTTTTCTAAAACCATCACATTTATTTTAGAAAGGAAATCCTATGTTACCAAATTTTGACCAAGTGTATTTGTAATGTACAATCAATCCAGAGGGTAAAAGCATTTGTAATGAATTAGAAAAAATGTTTTGAATAAAATTCATTAGAATGCAAAAGTCTGCATTACTTTTATAAACATTATCATTTTAAATTTAAGCACCAATGATAACTGGATGAAGAAATAGAAAAAGGTATTTTTTAAATAAATATATTTTCAAGCACATATGAATTTTAGTTTCTTCATAGTAGTTTATCACAATAGAATGTTAAAGCATTTTTCAAATTAATCATGTTTTAAAAACAGTTATTAAAATATGGATGTATATGTAAAGGTGCAGAGCAATTTTAAATTCAAATAGTGAATATAATGGAGTGTTTTGGCTTCATAAGAAAGGCAGATAATGCAGGAAGCAGTTTATTATTCCTGTTCACTCAAGATTTTAAATACTAACAATGATTTCATTTAGAATTTCACTTCATTTTATTGTTTTAAGTAAACGTGCTTAAAGCTACAACATCATTGTTTTAACTGTGTATAGATAATATTCACAATAATAAAATAAAGTGATATAATAAACGCTGCATAATGCTTTGTCATTAATGAAGAATTCTTGTATGAATCTCTTATTATTTCACAACACCCTGTGAAGTTTAACCCATTCTCGAAATTGGAAAATCGAGTCTTAGAGAGATCAAATGACTTCCAAACACTTTGGCTGTAAGTGGCCCCCTGGGAAGAGATCCCAAGTTGGCTGATTTTGGCTTACTGTTCTTTTCAGTATGCTGTAATTCTCTCAGCATAAATTAACAAGTTAATTAATGCAGTTATGTACTATAAATATGAAATAAATGGACTTGATTTTTTGTTCCCACTAAAATTCAAAACTTATAAACTTTTATTTCATTAAACTTTCTAGGATAGACATCCTTCACATTGATAAAAAAAAGTGATTATCTGTCATTTCTTTATCTACAGCCAAATCACTACAGAGAGTAGTGATTCTGTAAAATAATGTGACTCATTCTCTTCTTTGGATTTTAAATATGATTCAAATACCATGTGAAAGTCAAGTGTCTTCTTATAAGCATAAAGGAATGTATATGCAATATCTGTACTCCATAATGGAAATTGTGGGAGGATTCTCAAAAACCAGTCCCCTTCCAAATTACTGAAAATGCTGTCCTTGAAGTGCTAAGGTGGTTTCCCTGGGAGAGATGAGCTCACTTGGGAGACTAGGAGCTAAAATGCCATTGGGGGTTGCCATGGGATACAGTTTTACAAGAGCATTTGCAGAGCAGATGGAAGGAAGCTAAATAAAATATATTCAGGTACAAAAAGAGAAATTTTCTATTTATTTTGCCATTAAACAATGGAAGAACTTGAACATTTGTCTATGGTAGAAAATTCTTCCTGTCAGAGCAAATTATATTTGGCATTTGGAAATACAATCACATAATTATAAACCTAATTTGTTTTAAATCTTGAGAGAGCAGTTTTTATAACGCCATCATGATATTCATCAAGGAAAAAGATAGTTTCTAAGAACTGACTGAGAAAAACAAATTAATATTATATTTTACTAATATAAATTTTTACTTTCTTCTTTTGAATGATTATAGGTAAACAGAAACAGTAAACTATTTGTGGCTGTCCTTCTAGTATCTGAACCTGGAAATTCTAAGAATTATTTATCAATGAAAATAGCAAAGCCTTTAAAATTCTACTGATGATGGCCCTATTTACAAACTAGTTTCCTGTAACTGTTAGCCTGGGTAGCTATGGATGCATCATTTTGCTCTATAAAGCAGCACCATTTTAATTAGCATAGTTCTTAAATGGCCTTCAGTGAATTAACTGGCTTTTCATAAAAATGTAATTTCTTAAATGAAGTTTGTGTATTGAATACATATGATACATACCATGTAAATTTCTACTTAAAAAGCAAATGAATTTTTTAGGAATGTGTTGACTGATTGGTCCTCACCAGAAAAATTACAAGAGAATAGTTACTTATAAATCCTATTGATACCAATGTTATTACTAGTACTAATACTAATTTTTGAATTACTATTTGAAATGTACTAGCTTCTAAAAGAAATCCTACACAGAATAGCCAACAGAATAAATTAAAACAAAATAAACAAAAACTTACAGCTGCCTGTGTGCTAGTAATATACACAATTGAAGAGAAACAAATTATTGTGGAACAGAAATAGAATGATAAAATAACCCTTCCTTCCTTCCTTCCTTCCTTCCTTCCTTCCTTCCTTCCTTCCTTCCTTCTTTCCTTCCTTCCTTCCTTCCTTCCTTCCTTCCTTCCTTTCTTCCTTCCTTCTCTCTTCTCTTCCTTTATTCATTAGTTCTCATTCCCTCCTTCTTTCCCTTAACTTCCTTCCTCTTCCTTCCTTTTGCTAGGATTTAGAATGTTCAGGTTAACATTATTAGCAAGAATGCATTACAGGGTATTTTCTTCATGTTGCATCATATCAGGAAGTAAAAAAAAATAATCACATTGCCCTATTAGTGATAATCAACTACAGATATACTCATTTGGCTAAGATAATGACTGGCAGTTCTGGCCACTGTAAATGTACATTTTTCTTTTGTAATCTATGCTGTATTCTTCTGCCAACATTTGAATATCCTATTCCCCAACAATCACTGATGTAATGGTTTTAGCATTAATTGATGACCTTTCCCCAACTCAGTTATAAATGTTGAATTTCCAATTCTACCATTCCTACATTTATATCTAGAATACCTTTCACAAAAAAGTTTGTCTTCTTTCTCCATTTCTCATTTATGTATGCACATACCTGCATATGTATGTATGTATGTGTATTTGTATTTATTATCATTAAGGTTCATGAATTTTTTATAGCTGATATTATAATCAACTGTAGATACTATTATTTGGGGATATTCATATCATAAATGTATCCAGTAGGAACATTTTCAAACTGGGTAATCATTTCTCGGAATGAGATCCCATTAGTCCTTAAACTTCCTTAATTTTTAGTAGAATATAATATACGAGGCACTACTTGTACTGTAGTTGTGTAGATCTGAAATCAACTGCCTAGAAAGGAAGAAAAATAAATTATCTGATGGGGGTATTTGAAAGAAGGAACCAGGAAAATGCAGCTCAATCCCTTCAGGGTTCACTTTCTAAGTAGGTGTCAGGATGATGTATGCATTCCAGAATGCTCTCATCCACTGCAATCAAGGGTCTGCTCCTGTAGAGGAAGACTGTGGTTGCCGAACTGAGCCAACGACCTGATGGAAAAATTTACCTAGTTTAAGGTGGGAGCATAGGTCCATTAATCTGTGGATTTAAGCTATTTTGACGTAGGTTTTATCAAGAATGAAACTTTAATCTCCAGTCATTTTGTTCCCTATCTCTTAATTGGTTGTAAGCTTGGACAAAGAAGATAAATATCCTTTTATCGGATTCAAAATCATCATAGTCTTTTTTTTTTTTAAGATTTTTTTTTTATTTATTTGACAGACAGAGATCACAAGCAGGCAGAGAGACAGGCAGAGAGAGAGGAGGAAGCAGGCTCCCCGCCAAGCAGGGAGCCCGATGTGGGGCTCGATCCCAGGACCCTGGGATCATGACCTGAGCCGAAGGCAGAGGCTTTAACCCACTGAGCCACCCAGGTGCCCCCATCATAGTCTTTTTTTAAACAAAAGTTTCATCACATTAAAATACAAAAGAAACACACGCACATGCATGCAACAAAGAAATTTTACCTTAAAGAAGGTGATATACTTGTGATACACTCTAAAGTCCAAAGACTACTCAATTATGGATAACTTTATCAAAACTTATTTATGTAGGCTGTTGGAAAGCGTTAGTAGAAGTACAGTCCAAAACAACTAAAATTCTTGAAATTTGGTATGTACTAAAGGAGCATCTGGCTAATCCAAGCAGTGAACGCTACCCAACTATCCGTAGCTAGTGATTTTCTCATTAACCTAAAAGAGCTACTGCACTTCGCAAAAGGGACAAACGGTAACTTTATTTTTTTATTTTTTATTATGTTATGTTAGTCACCATATAGTACATTATTATTTTTTAATTTAGTGTTCCAAGATTCATTGTTTATCTATAACACCCAGTGCCCCATGCAATATGTGCCCTTCTTAATACCCATGAGACCCATCTCCCCACCCCCCTCCCCTCTAAAATCCTCAGCTTGTTTCTCAGAGTCACAGTCTCTCATGGTTCTTCTCCCCCTCCAAATACCCGCCCTTCACTTTTCCCTTCCTTCTCCTAATGTCCTCCATGTTATTCCTTATGTTCCACAAGTAAGTGAAACCATATAATAATGGACTTTCTCTGCTTGACTTATTTTACTTAGCATAATCTCCTCCAGTCCCACCCATGTTGATGCAAAAGTTGGGTATTCATCCTTTCTGATGGCTGAGTAATATTCCATTGTATATATGGACCACATCTTCTTTATCCATCTGTCTGTTGAAGGGCATCTTGGCTCATGCTGGGAAAATTGGACAGCTATGTACAGATGAATGAAACCTGACCATCTTCTTACACCATACACAAACATAAACTCAAAATGGATGAATCACCTCAATGTGAGACAAGAATCCATCAAAATCCTAGAGAAGAACATAGGCAATAACCTCTTCGACATTGGCCACAGCAACTTCTTTCAAGATATGTCTCCAAAGGCAAGGGAAACAAAAGTGAAAATGAACTTTTGGGACTTCATCAAGATAAAAATCTTCTGTACAGTAAAGGATACAGTCAACAAAACAAAGATGCAACCCACAGAATGGGAGAAGATATTCACAAATGACTCTACAGATAAAAAGCTGATATCCAAGATCTATAAAGAGTAGCTTTAGTCTAAAGAGAATGTGATTCACAGATTCCAGTTAGGATGGCATCACTTTCTAAACAGATATAGACAAAGATTATTTTTTCACATATGTGTCTTTCCTAACTATAATGAAAATTCCTCCAGTGTTTTATAACCCTAGCATAGTACCTTATAAATAGGTATTTGATTAAAATTTTATTTTCAAAGTCATTCTTATTCAATAATCAGTTATGAACTTTGCCCCTTTTAGGCCATTATTATTTTTTATCTTTCTAAAGTCTTTTTAGATATTACAGAGAAATTTCATGAATGGTCAAGGGAAGCAATTTCTCCTTTTACTTCCAAATTACTTCCCAAACACATTACTATAATACAGTATTCACTGATTTTACTCTGCCAGAACAAGTGATTGGGTACCAGTGTTCCTACAATCTCAAGGGATATCTTAAAACTCTAGTAATTTTCATTATGCTAAAATGCATTCTCATTTAAATTTCTGTTGTCTGAAAGCAAACGTTTTTTTCCCCTGAGAGAATGCATGCTTACTTGAATAATATATTATATATCTTCTGGTATTTAAGTGATTCTCTGGTGCTAAATATGCTGCTCAGTGACATTAACTCAGGCCACTAAGCCACTCTTTAATGCCATGTCTCCTGCTAATTTAAAATCAAGGGAATTTCCTGACACGCATTTATTTATACCCTTCCTCCCCTCCATTAGACACACACACACACCACAATACTCAACAGACTCTGGAAATACACATATGAAATGCCTAATTGCAGTTAACTCTAAGGAGGATAACTAAAGGTCTGAGTACAGAGACAAAACAGAAAATGACTTTCATCTGTATTTTTTTAACTCCTTGAATTTATATTAGCATATTGTATGTTTAATCAATTGGAAAAAAAATAGAAGATTCAAGGCACAAATCCAAACATTATGAAGTCTGCCAAAGTATGGGTCCTGAGAAAAACTCATTTTCCAAGTTTAATTGAGCAATTATTTCCCCCCCACAACTACGGCATGAAGTAAGTATCCTGCACCTGGAAAACACTTTGTCAGGTTTAGGCAGGATAATGGGTACTTTTGCTGTTACCTCTCCATTTTTTTATGTGTCTTTTGAAGGAGTTCTATTCAGAACTTGATTCAATCATTGTCTTTGAGATCTTATTCAAATAAAAGGACAGGGCCTCCTGGTTGATGATTAAGACAGTTCATGTCTTCTTTCTTCCATGCAGAGTCTCCTCAGCTACATATAAATTAGAAATACTGGAGAGGAACCACCTGTGAGTTACAACTAGAGTTCCATTTGGAAACACAACCCACATCAATGAAGCTAATTAGAGAAATATAGAACACTGCAGGTTTTGTCATTTTGTTTCATTTTGTCTTTAATTCTGTCATTCTTCTTAGAGTAAGAACCACTCAACAATTTACTGAAGGATCTGCTAATATTTACTAAAGTCATTAACAGAGATAAGTTATTTAATGCCTAAATTACATTTGATACTGATCTAAGTGATCACTGTCCAGTACAGAATACTCAAAAATGTGGTCCAAGAAATATCTGCCATCAGAATCACGAAAATTCTTTATTAAAAGTATAGATGCTACAACCTTTCCTCAATCCCAGCAAATCATGTTTAGGGGTCCACTCTAGGCATCTAGATGCTTTTAAACCCTAGCTAGAATCTTTTTTTATGCTTAAGCCCTAAGGTAATGACACTATAATCTAAAAAAAGAGAAAGACAGACTGCATTTGTTTGTAAGTACATAGAAGATACAGTTGATATAAACTGATAAGGTTATAATACATTTTTATATGGTGCCAAAATTAAAAGAAATTGAGAAAAAAATATTCTCTATCTGTAAAATGACTGTATTGGTTGCTAATACATTTACAAACATCTACTGAATATGCATATATGACTACAAATTATATATATATATGTAAAGTGTTAGTATAACGTAAATGTAAACATAAGAAATGTCAATAATGATAGCCTATAATGCACCTATAGACACAATCACCTACATGTACACATGCATTAGGACACATTTATAATTTTATATAAAATAATACAGTACCAAGTAAGTGAAGATTCAGTGGAAACTTAAGAAATAAATCAAGTTAATTTCTTAAGGAAAACCAGATAAAAGCATTGTTATGTGGGAAAAATTAGCTCTTTGGAGGAAGATTCATTTTGGCATTTATTTGCTTGAATAAATACTGGTAGCCACTCAGCTAAGGTTATTTTCAAAAGGTGTGGTGGCAGGTGGCAGTAGTTACAATGAGGGTACAGGGGAAGAAGAAGGCTCTAAAAAGATATTTTGAACCAGATGAGACATATAAGAAACATATTTATAACATAGAGACAATGATTAAATATAAGTTTACAACTTTAACCAAATTCTATGGTTTCATTATAAGGTCTTAATGACTTATCATAAATAAATATATACCTATAGCACTTCTTCAAGTACCATGGAATCAAGGTCATGAAAATATAAAATGGTCTTGTTATATTTGCAGTAAAACAAGGTTATTATCACTCAGCAATCTCTAGAAAACAAAGCAATTCAAGTTGAGCGCAATTTTTCTCAGATCTTTCTTCAAAATGTTGAAGACTAAAAATATTAATATATTAATTATACCTATAATAATTAAATATATTAGAATTGATATATCTGCCTAGAAAAAAAAGTAAGACTATGAAAAACAAGGTACATTCCTATACATCTTTGGGCCATAAAACTATTTTACCTCATTATAAATTAAAATATTTTCTATTTTTTCAATGCTTCACTTTAGCCCCTTTCTTTTTTCCTTTGCTTTTTTGGTTTTTATCTATTTTCTATAAATAAATCCAATTAAAACTGTTTCCAAACATGAAATTAAAGGAAGTAAAATCATCCATTTTCCCCTAAAATATTTCTTTTCAATTTTTAAATTAAACTAATAAAATACAGTCACAGATGACTAATGTTTCCATGGCTGATTCTCTCTCCAGCTTTCATAGTCTCTTGCTTTGTGTATAGAACCTTAAATTTGTGTTACAGTTTTTTTCAAGTTGTTATCTATTTTTCCTTGCTACCATCAACAGAACACTATTCCCAAGCCTATGAGAGTCTATCATGTATTTGGAAATTTCTAGAGGTGTTTCTGGCCTCCTTAGCAACAGAGTAAATGCTTCAAGAGCCCTACTTTCATTTCAGAAAATTCCTCTTTTGTTAAATTGAATCTCTCAGAGAGTTGTCTAAGAACATTTCTTTTCATTCTCAGTAGAGAAATTATCAACCTGACATCTCCCATCTAGAATCTTTAATTTCAATGATCAAATTTCCATTTATTTTTCCTTTGCAGATGAGTATCAGTTTCAGTATATCATGACTAAGGGTGATGCTCTGTGATGAATAGATATATAATAGATAAATAAAGTTGAAATATGTAAGATAACTTGAGCTACTACTGAATAATGAAGGAGGAGGAGGAAGAGAAGGGGGAAGGAGAAAAGAAAAAACAAGAAGACCAAGAACAAAAAGAAACAGGAGTTAGTTCAAAATGGCAGTGTAGGAAAATCCTAAACTCACCACCTCCCATAGACACACAACTAAAAAAGGAACAAAGGAAAAATTCCCACTGGAAAAGACCTAAAAACTAGCTGAATGGTTCCTCCACAACAAAGCATAAAAGAGCCACATTTAGACCTGGAGGAGAGGCAGAGATGTGGTCCTGCCAAAATCCCCAAACCCAGTACAGTAATCTATAATTAAGAAAGATCTAACAAATACAGACCTTCTCCCTGAGAAGCAAAAGCCTTGTGTCATGTTTTAGGTACCCCAACCTTTGAAACCTGCATCAGTGAGACAAGCTCCCAAAGCTCTGCCTTTGAAACCCAAGAGACCTTATGTTCAGGGGACCCAACACCTGTAGGAAACATAGATTTCATTCTTAAAGGGCTAAAAGACAAACAGTCACCATAGGACCTAGTGCAAAACCAGCAGTTTGGGAAGATGACCTACACTATATGGGAAGGAGATATGCTAATCTTAAAGCATCTGTCAGAGAGACACAAGACTTTGGGAACTCTCTCCAGGGGTAGAGGAGTAGGTAGGTGCTCTCCCTCTACTTTGCTGGCAGCAGTGCTGGTGGACACCATTTTCATACTTTTCTACCTTGCCAGGACTGGGGACCCCATGAAGTCATAGCACTCTCCCACTGCCCCCACTAAGGTCAATGGGTGTGAACTGCCCCTATACTCTCCCAGTACTTCTCAAAATCAGCAGGCATGCTCTGGCCCTGTATTGTCCCAGTGCTTTGATAAGCCAGTGGACATACCCCACTCTATTTTCTCATACTTGCTGAAAAGCTGCTGGGCACTCCTAGATCCTGTGCATTCCCATAGCATCTTCAAAGCTATATGCAGTCCACATATAGAACTCTGATTGCCTGAGTCTAATGGCCAAGGGGGTTTATATTTCTGGGCCCGATGGGGCTGAAACTATTGGAGAAAAAGTTCTTGGCAGGATATCAACCCAGGGTGAAAAACAGCAGACTGGAACATGCCCCCAAACTTTCTGTTAAAAAAAAAAAAAAAAAAAAAAAAAAAAGCTTAATTCCTTGCTCTAGAGCTTCAGGCTGAGGGGCAGACTTCAAGTTTGTACACATCTAGACAATGAAGGGCTGCTCTCAGAGAATGCAGACTAGGGAATGCTATCCTTGCGCTCTCCCTTGACATCACTGAGCTCATCAGTACCTCCCAGAAAGGACCTTTTACACTCATCTGGAGCCCTGATTTTTATGACTGTCATGAATGGGACACCTCCAGATCACTGGGTCTGGAAACAAGCAGCATGTACAGCTGTGGTCCCATAGTACTATAAATATGTGTATTTTAAAAGCTGTGGCCTAAGGGTCTGAGTTCCACTCAGCCTGAAACCAGATGCTGACCAAGTTTGGAACACTGACAAATCTGGGTACACCATCAAAAACTATAACCTATCAAGAATAAGTCAGGCTGCCTAGACAATCACAAAAGTTTGAGAAACAACCAAGTGCCAGAGCAAGGTTAAACAGTAAGGTTTGTCTCCTACACAAAGCCACTCCTTCAAGGTGGCTCTTTCACCTAGTATATAAAAACAAAGAGAGTCAAGCAAAATGAGGAAAATGAAATATGTTCCAAAAAATAAAGAAGATATAGTCTCAAAACCAAAACAAAACAAAATATTAATGAAACAGAAATAAGTACTTAACTAGATTAAGAGTTCAAAATAATGGACATAAAGATGCTCACCAAAAGGGAGAAGAATGAATAAACAAAGCAAAAATTTAAACAGAGATATAAAAAAATATAAGAAAATACCACACAGAAGTCACAGAGCTGAAGAATACAATAGCTAATCTGGAAAAGAAACTAGATGAAGGAAAAAAAAAATCAGTAGCCTGAAAGGCAGGGCATTAGAATTGGTACCCACCAAACAGAGCAACAAAAAGAAAAAAAAAAAATTAAAAAGTGAAGATAGTTTTAGGAACCTATGAGACAACATCAAGTGGAACAACATTTGTATGATAGGAATCCCAGAAGAAGAAGAAGAGATAGAAAAGAAACAGAAAACTTATTTGAAAAAGTAATGGCTAACTTCCCTAATCTGGGAAAGAAAGCAGACATCCAGATCCAGGAAGCTAAGGGAGTTCCAAATAAGATGAACCTAGAAAGAAAAACACCAAGACAAATTATAATTAAAATGTCAAAAGTTAAAGAGAGAATTTATAAACCAGAAAGAGAAAACCAATTTATCACACACAAGGGACTTCTCCATAAGACTACCATCAGATGTAGGGAGGAGGAGTCAAGATGGTGGAGAAGTAGCAGGCTGAGACGACATCAGGTAGCAGGAGATCAGCTAGATAGCTTATCTAACCATTGCGAATACCTACAAATCCAACAGGAAATCGAAGAGAAGAAGAGCGACATATCTAGAAACAGAAAATCTGAAAGGTAGGACCTGTGGAGAAGTGAATCCAAAGTGATGGGAAGATAGACCGTGGGGGGAGGAGCCGGCTCCTGACAAGCAGCAGAGCAATGGCACAAAGTCAGGACTTTTAAAAGTCAGCTCCATGGAAGGACATCACTCCAAAGGCTAAACTGGGGGAAGCCCACGTGGGGTCAGCGTAACCAAAGGTCCTGCAGGGTCATAGAAGGACCGGGGGTGTCTGAGTGTCCAAGAGCTTACAAGTATTAGAGTGGGGAAGCCGGCTACAGCGACAAAGCCAAGGAGTGAGCTCTCAGCTCGGGATTACCTTGAACCGGTCGCAGGCTGGGTGACCTCGGAGCGCGGCCGGAGGCCACGGAGTTGGAAGCGACTGGGGGCTTTTCTCCAAGTGCGAGCGATTGAGTGCTTTCCTTCGAGCATGAACAGAGGCCAGGGAGACGCAGACAGATGGGTGCTTTTCTCGGAGGGCGCACTGAGGAGCAGGACCCCGAGCTCTCAGCTCCACCAGGCCAGAGATTGGGAGGCCACCATCTTCATTCCCGTCCTCCAGAACTCTACAGAAAGCGCTCAGGGAACAAAAGCTCCTGAAAGCAAACCCGAGGGGATTACTTAGCCCAGCCCCTGGTAAGGGCGGTACAATTCCGCCTGGGGCAAAGGCACTTCAGAATCACTACAACAGGCCCCTTCCCCAGAAGATCAACAAGAAATCCAGCCAAGACCAACTTCACTCACCAAGGAGAATAGCGGAATTCCAGAGGAGGAGAAAGCAAATCTTATCTGGACAAAATGACAAGGTGGAAAAACTCACCACAAAAAAAGAACAAGAGGCAGTACTGAAGGCTGGGGACCTAATCAATACAGACATTGGTAATATGACAGATCTAGAGTTCAGAATGATGATTCTCAAGGTTCTAGCCGGGCTCGAAAAAGGCTTAGAAGATATTAGAGAAACCCTCTCCAGAAAGATAAAACCCCTTTCTGGAGAAATAAAAGAACTAAAATCTAAACAAGGTGAAATCAAAAAGCTATTAATGAGGTGCAATAAAAAATGGAAGCTCTTACTGCTAGGATAAATGAGGCAGAAGAAAGAATTAGTGACATAGAAGACCAAATGACAGAGAATAAAGAAGCTGAGCAAAAGAGAAATAAACAAATACTGGGTCACAAGGAGAGAATTCGAGAGATAAGTGACACCATAAGACGACACATCATCAGAATAATTGGGATTCCAGAAGAAGAAGAAAGAGAGAGGGGAGCAGAAGGTATATTGGAGAGAATTACAGAGAGAATTTCCCTAATATGGCAAAGGGAACAAACATCAAAATCCAGGAGATGCTAAGAACACCCCTCAAAATCAACAGAAATAGGTCCACACCTCGTCATCTGACAGTAAAATTGACAAATCTTAGCAACAAAGAGAAAATCCTGAAAGCAGCCCAGGAAAAGAAGTCTGTAACATACAAGGGTAAAAACATTAGATTGGCAGCAGACCTATCCACAGAGACCTGGCAGGCCAGAAAGAGCTGGCATGATATATTCAGAGCACTAAACGAGAAAAACATGCAGCCAAGAATACTATATCCAGCTAGGCTATCATTGAAAATAGAAGGAGAGATTAAAAGCTTCCAGGACAAACAAAAACTAAAAGAATTTGCAAACACCAAACCAGCTCTACAGGAAATACGGAAAGGGGTCCACTAAGCAAAGAGAGACCCTAAAAGTAGTAGATCAGAAAGAAACAGAGACAATATACAGTAACAGTCACCTCACAAGCAATACAATGGCACTAAATTCATATCTCTTATAGTTACCCTGAATGTTAATGGGCTAAATGCCCCAATCAAAAGACACAGGGTATCAGAATGGATAAAAAAACAAAACCCATCTATATGCTGCCTACAAGAAACTCATTTTAGACCCGAAGACACCTCCAGATTTAAAGTGAGGGGGTGGAAAAGAATTTACCATGCTAATGGACATCAGAAGAAAGCAGGAGTGGCGATCCTTATATCAGATCAATTAGATTTTAAGCCAAAGACTATAATAAGAGATGAGGAAGGACACTATATCATACTCAAAGGGTCTGTCCAACAAGAAGACCTAACAATTTTAAATATCTTTGCCCCTAACATGGGAGCAGCTAACTATATAAACCAATTAATAATAAAATCAAAGAAATACATCGACAATAATACAATAATAGTAGGGGACTTTAACACTCCCCTCACTGAAATAGACTGATCATCTACACAAAAGATCAACAAGGAAATAAAGGCCTTAAATGACACACTGGACCAGATGAACATCACAGATATATTCAGAACATTCTATCCCAAAGCAACAGAATACACATTCTTCTCTAGTGCACATGGAACATTCTCCAGAACAGACCACATCCTGGGTCATAAATCAGGTCTCAACTGGTATCAAAAGATTGGGAACATTCCCTGCATATTTTCAGACCACAATGCTCTGAAGCTAGAACTCAATCACAAGAGGAAATTTGGAAAGAACCCAAATACAATGAGACTAAACAGCATCCTTCTAAAAAAAGAATGAGTCAACCAGGAAATTAAAGAATTGAAAAAATTCATGGAAACAAATGATAATGAAAACACAATGGTTCAAAATCTGTGGGACAAAGCAAAGGCAGTCCTGAGAGGAAAATATATAGTGGTACAAGCCTTTCTCAAGAAATAAGAAAGGTCTCAAATACACAACCTAATCCTACACCTAAAGGAGCTGGAGAAAGAACAAGAAAGCAAGCCTAAACCCAGGAGGAGAAGAGAAATCATAAAGATCAGAGCAGAAATCAATGAAATAGAAACAAAAAAAAAAAAAATAGAGCAAATCAATGAAACTAGGAGCTGGTTCTTTGAAAGAATTAATAAGATGGATAAACCCCTGGCCAGACTTATCAAAAAGAAAAGAGAAAGGACCCAAATAAATAAAATCATGAATGAAAGAGGAGAGATCACAACTAACATCAAAGATATACAGACAATTATAAGAACATACTATGAGCAACTCTACGCCAACAAATTTGACAATCTGGAAGAAATGGATGCATTCCTAGCGACATAAACTACCACAATTGAACCAGGAAGAAATAGAAAGCCTGAACAGACCCATAACCAGTAAGAAGATTGAAACAGTCATCCAAAATCTCCAAACAAACAAAAGCCCAGGGCCAGACTGCTTCCCGGGGGAATTCTACCAAACATTTAAAGAAGAACTAATTCCTATTCTCCTGAAACTGTTCCAAAAAATAGAAATGGAAGGAAAACTTCCAAACTCATTTTATGAAGCCAGGATCACCTTGATCCCAAAACCAGACAAGGATCCCATCACAAAAGAGAATTACAGACCAATATCCTTGATGAACACAGATGCAAAAATTATCACCAAAATACTGGCCAATAGGATTCAACAGTACATTGAAAGGATTATTCACCACAACCAAGTGGGATTTATTCCAGGGCTGCAGGTTTGGTTCAACATCCACAAATCAATCAATGTGATACAACACATTAATAAAAGAAAGAACAAGAACCATATGATACTCTCCATAGATGCTGAAAAAGCATTTGACAAAGTACAGCATCCCTTCCTGATCAAAACTCTTCAAAGTGTAGGGATAGAGGGCACATACCTCAATATTATCAAAGCCATCTATGAAAAACCCACTGCAAATATCATTCTCAATGGAGAAAAACTGGAAGCTTTTCTGCTAAGGTCAGGAACACAGCAAGGATGTCCGTTATCACCACTGCTATTCAACACAGTACTAGAAGTCCTAGCCTCAGCAATCAGACAACAAAAAGAAATAAAATGCATCCAAATCGGCAAAGAAGAAGTCAAACTCTCACTCTTTCCAGATGATATGATACTATATGTGGAAAACCCAAAAGGCTTCACTCCAAAACTGCTAGAACTTGTACAGGAATTCAGTAAAGTGTCAGGATATAAAGTCAATGAACAGAAATCAGTTGCATTTCTTTACACTAACAACAAGACAGAAGAAAGAAAAATTAAGGAGTCAGTCCCATTTACACTTGCACCCAAAACCATAAGATACCTAGGAATAAACCTAACCAAAGAGCCAAAGAATCTATACTGAGAAAACTATAAAATACTCATGAAAGAAGTTGAGGAAGACACAAAGAAATGTAAAATGTTCCATGCTCATGGATTGGAAGAACAAATATTGTGAAAATGTCTATGCTACCTAAGGCAATCTACACATTTAATGCAATCCCTATCAAAATCCCATCCATTTTTTTCTAAGAAATAGAACAAACAATCCTAAAATTTATATGGAACCAGAAAAGACCTCGAATAGCCAAAGGAATATTGAAAAAGAAAGCCAAAGTTAGTGGCACCACAATTCCAGACTTCAAGCTCTATTACAAAGCTGTCATCATCAAGACAGTATGGTACTGGCCCACGAATAGACACATAGATCAATGGAACAGAATAGAGAGCCCAGAAATAGACCCTCAACTCTATGGTCAACTAATCTTCGACAAAGCAGGAAAGAATGTCCAATGAAAAAAAGACAGCCTCTTCAACAAATGGTGCTGGGAAAATTGGGCAGCCACATGCAGAAAAATGAAATTGGATCATTTCCTTAAACCACACACAAAAATAGACTCAAAATGGATGAAGGAACTCAATGTGAGAAAGGAATCCATCAAAATCCTTGAGGAGAACACAGGCAGAAACCTCTTCAACCTCAGCCACAGCAACTTCTTCCTAGGAACATCGCCAAAGACAACGGAAGCAAGGGGAAAAATGAACTATTGGGATTTCATCAAGATCAAAAGCTTTTGCACAGCAAAGGAAACAATTAACAAAACCAAAGACAACTGACAGAATGGGAGAAGATATTTGCAAACGACCTATCAGATAAAGGGCTAGTATCCAAAATCCATAAAGAGCTTAGCAAACTCAACACCCAAAGAACAAATAATCCAATCAAGAAATGGGCAGAGGACATGAACAGACATTTCTGCAAAGAAGACATCCAGATGGCCAACAGACACATGAAAAAATGCTCCACATACAAATCAAAACCACAATGAGATACCACCTCACAGCAGTCAGAATGGCTACAATTAACAAGTCAGGAAATGACAGATGCTGGTGAGGATGTGGAGAGAGGGGAACCCTCCTACACTGTTGGTGGGAATGCAAGCTGGTGCAACCACTCTGGAAAACAGTTGGAGGTTCCTCAAATAGTTGAAAATAGAACTAACCTATGACCTAGCAATTGCACTACTGGATATATATCCTAAAGATACAAACGTGGTGCTCCAAAGGGGCACGTGCACCCGAATGTTTATAGCAGCAATGTCCACAATAGCCAATCTATGGAAAGAACCTAGATGTCCATCAACAGATGAATGGATAAAGAAGAGATGGTATATATACACAATGGAATACTATGGAGCCATCAAAAGAAATGAAATCTTGCCATTTGCAATGACATGGATGGAACTAGAGGGTATTATGCTTAGCGAAATAAGTCAATTGGAGAAAGACAACTCTCATATGATCTCCCTGATATGAGGAAGTGGAGATGCAATGTGGGGGGGTTGGGAAGTAGGAAAATTAAAAATGAAAGAAGATGGGATTGAGAGGGAGACAAACCATAAAAGTCTCAATCTCAAAAAACAGACTGAGGGTTGCTGGGGGGGAGGGGGGACAGGAGAGGGTGGTATGGATATGGACATTGGGAAGGGTATGTGCTATGATGAGTGCTGTGAAATGTGTAAACCCTTGCGATTCACAGACATGTACCCCTGGGTATTAAAATACATTATATGTTTATTTTTAAAAATTAATTAATTAATTTAAAAAAAAAGACTATCAGCAGATGTTTCGGCAGAAACTTTATAGGTCACATGAGAGTGCCATGATATATCCAAAGTGCTGAAAGGAAAAAACTTTCAACCAAAAATACTCTCCCTGAAACATTATCATTCAGAATTAGAGAGGAAAATGTTTGTCAGACAAGTAAAATCTAAGGGAGTTCATCATCACTAAACCAGCCTTACAAAAAGTATTAAAGAGTCTTCTTTAACCTAAAAAGAAAGGACACTAATTAGTAACAGGAAAATATATGAAAGTAAAAATCTCACTAGTAAAGGCAAATATATAACAAAGCTAGTGGATTAATAACTTATAACTATAACAATGTTGAAAGCAAAAGTAGTGAAAATAACTATAATTGCAACAATAATTAAGGGATACACACACACACCCCATTATAAAATGTGACATCAAAAACATAAAATGTTGGGGGGAAGGTAGAGTTCTCGAATGCATTCAAACTTAACTTATATCAACTTAAGATAGTATATATATATATATGTACATATATACACACACACACACACACACATATATGGATCAAACAAACAGCAGAAAGAAGAGAATAATAAAGATCAGAATGAAAACAAAATTAAAACTAAATACAATCAATAAAATTAAGAACTGATTTGAAAGGATGAACAAAATTTACAGACTTTTAGCTAAACTCACTAAGAAAAAAAAGAGAGAGTACTCAAGTAGTAATATCAGAAATGAAAAAGGAGTTACAACTGATAACAAAATATCATAAAAGACTACAATGAACAAGTATATACCAACAAACTGGACTACCTGGAAGAAATGGATAAATTCCCAGGAAATTAAAATCTTCCAAGACTGAATCAGGAAGAAACAGAAAATCTGAATAGAATGATTACTAGTAAGGAAATTGAATTAGTAATCAAAAACCTCCCAACAGACAATAGCCCAGGACCAGAAAGCTTCACCAGTGAATTCTATCTTATATTCAAAGTGTTTAATACCTATCCTTCTCAAACTCCTCCAAAAAACTAGAAGAAGGAATGCTTTCAAATTCATTTTATGAGTCCAGCATTACTCTGATACCAAAACCAGACAATGACATTGCAAAAAAAGAAAACTATAGGCCAATATCCTTGATGAACATAGAGGCAAAATCCTCAAGAAAATAACAAAACAAATTGAGCAATACATTAAAATGATCATACATCACGATCAACTGGGATTTATTCCAAAGATACAAGGATGGTTCAGCATCTGTAACTCAATCAACATGATACAGCACATTAAAAATGAAAGCTAAGGGGCACCTGTGTGGCTCGGTGGGTTAAGCCTCTGCCTTTGGCTCAGGTCATGATCTCGGGGTCCTGGGATCGAGCCCTGCATCGGCCTCTCTGCTTGGCAGGGAGCCTGCTTCAACCTCTCTCTGCCTGCCTCTCTGCCTCCTTGTGATTTCTCTCTGTCCAATAAATAATAAAAGCTTTAAAAACAAAATGAAACAAAACAAGACAAAAAACCCACATGGGAAAAAAAAAGAGAGAGAGCTAAAAGTCATATGAACACCTCAATAGGTGAAAAAAATGCATCTATCAAAATTCAACCCCAATTTATTGTAAAAACTCAACAAAATGGGTATATAAGGAACATAAGAACATATATGAAACACACACATCTAACATTATTTTTTAACAGTAGTAAAGCTTTTCCTCTTAAGATGAGAACTAGAAGGTCCACTCTTACCACTTGTATTCAACACAGGATTGGAAGTCCTAAACACAACTATTAGACAGGAAAAATAAATAAAAGACATACAAAGTGGAAAAAAAAGAAGTAAAACTGTCATTATTTGTGGACAAGATGAATTTATATATCAAAATCCCTAAGACCACCAAAAAACTGTTAAGATACACAAATTCAATTAAGTTTCAGGTTACAAAATCAATACAGAAAAATCAGCTGCATTTCTATACTCTAACAATGAACTATAAGAAAGAGAAATTAAGAAAACACTATTTACAACTGCACCTGAAAAAAATAAAATACACAGAAATAAAGGTAACCAAGGACTGAAAGACCTGTATGCTGAAATCTGTAAGGCACTGATGAAAAAAACAGAAGATAAATGAAAGATATCCCATGCTCACATACTGGAAGAATTAATATTGTTACAAATTCAATGTAATCTCTAGCAAATTTCCAATGACATTTTTCACAGAAACAAATAAATGTCTGTGGAACCACAAAAGATCCCAAACAGCCAAAGTAATGATGAGAAAGAAGAACAAAGCTGGAAGCATCATGCTGCTTGATTTCAAACTGTATTAGAAAGCTATAGTAATCACAACAGCATTGTATTAGGATAGAAACAAACTGCTGAATGGAACAGAATAGAAAGACCAAAAATAAAACCCGCTATTTTATGGCCAATTAATTTATAACCAAAAGGCCAAAAAATACAATGGGGAAAAGACAATTTCTTCAGTAAATGGTGTTGAGAAAACTGAAAACCACATGCAAAAGAAACTACAGCACACACAAATATTAACTCAAAATAGATCAGAGAGTTGAATATAAGACTTGAAGCCACAAAACTAGAAGAAAACATAGGTGGTAATAAGCTCCTTGACATAGCTCTTGGTGGTGATTTTTTTGGATCTGCCTCCAAAAGCAAAGGTAACAAAATAAAAACAAACAAACAAACAAAAACCTTCTACACATCAAAGAAAATCATCAGCCAAATGAAAAGGCAACCTAATAAAGGGAAGAATATATTTGCAAACGTTATATCCACTGAATGGTTAATAACTAATATATGCAAAGAACTCCTGCAACTCAAAGGCAAATAAACAAACTACTCAATTAAAAAATATGCAGAGGATCTGAAAAGACATTTTTCCAATGGCCAACAGACACATGAGAAGATGCTCAATGTCACTAATTATCAGGGAAATGCATATCTAAATAACTCTGAACTATCACTTCTCACCTGTTAGAATGGCTATTATTTTGAAAAGACAAGACTTCTCAACAATAAAAATGAATGAAATATTGGCACATAATTTCACTTATATTTGTAATCCACAAATCAAAATAGGGACTGCTGAGTGGCTCAGCTGGTTAAACAAACTTTTGATTTCAGCTCAGATCATGATCTCAGAGTCAGGAAATCAAGCTTGAGATTCTGTTTCTTCCTCTCCTCTGCCCCTCCCCTGACTCACACATGCTCTCTCGCTCTAAAATAAATTATCTTTAAAGATACAAATTAAAAAAATCAAAATCAAAACAAACAAAACAACAATAGAAAACTCATAGATACAGAGAACGGAATGGTGGTTGCCAGATGGGAGAGGAGGTTGAGGGGTATATAGGATTTTTGAGGGAGGTCAAGAGACATAAATTTCTAGTTATGGAGTAAGTCATGGGGACATAATGTACAGCATGGTGACTACAGTCAATGATAATGTATAAAAGTTCGTAAAGGAGTACTTCTTAAATGTTTTCATCACAAGAAAAATAAATTTACTTTTGTGTACTGAAAGATGGTAATTAGATTTATCGTGGTGATTATTTTGTAAGTATACAAATATCAAATCATTATGTTTTACACTTGAAACTAATATGTAGATTGTGCCTTAATATTTAAAAGAACAAAAGAAGAAAACAGCAAAAAATTTTTTAAAAACCTTTATTTTTATCTCATTACAAGGGTTTACTTGGGGGCTAGTGCTCTTTTTATGTATAATTTATACATATAATAAATTAGTATACTCAACACAATAAATTTAGTATATACCTTTTCATTTTTTTTTCAGATGGACTGGGTCAAATTTTAAGAAAGGATATTTTTTAGAGACTGATCTCTTTTAAAACATCAGAAACCTATAATCAGCACCACACTGGGAAGTAATCAAAGTGACAGATTTCAGGCAAAATATTTTCTGAAAGTTTGGCTCCAACTTTAATCCCCTATAAATTCAATGCACAGACTACACTTTCAAATGTATTAATCTTGGAAAATTAATTAAATCTAACTAATAGATCTAACTCATCTAATGATCACTTGATCATTGACAATGACTATACTAGTAATTCCCTGGATAAAATGTATGCAGAATGTTCTTTCAACTATCAACATAATTATCGAGTTATCTTTCAAGTTATCAAAAAAGTTAAAAGCAAAAATGTTTGTTTCATTAATTTCACTCAAATTAAGGCCTTATATTCAAGTCTTGTATTATGTGTTGACATGACATCTGGTAAAATCAGGGCTTCCTGAATAGCTTAACTACAAGTTAGTAAGATCCCCTAGACAAATATAGGGACTCAGGATACTCTCTGCTCATCCCTGAGTAGTACGTTTCTGTTCCCTGACAGCACACAGAATTATTCAAACAAGCCAAGCAAACAGATCCTCCAGCAGGAACTAGACACATCCCCATCTTCCTGATATCATAAAGCCTGCCTCCACAGCCCCTATTCTTTCCAGTCTGTTCCTGAGTGCAATTTCCATGTGGCCTTCTATGGAATGCAGTGTCTTCTCCATCTGGGCTGTGAGTATAT
Source organism: Lutra lutra (assembly GCF_902655055.1). Lineage (NCBI taxonomy): Eukaryota > Metazoa > Chordata > Mammalia > Carnivora > Mustelidae > Lutra > Lutra lutra. The sequence goes on along the minus strand of NC_062279.1, from coordinate 75,239,140 downwards.
GTGACAAATAAATTGCTGTCAATCTCATCTTATTATTTTTTGAGTGTTGTGTGTTCAAACATCCTCACAAACATAAGGTAGAAAACCCTCCCTCACCAACAGGATGAAGAGAAATTGGATAAAACATAAATCAAATCCGGGTGCCTGGGTGGTTCACTCAGTTAAGTGTCTGACTCCTGATTTCAGTTCAGGTCATGATTTCAGGTTCATGATATCAAGGTCTGCATCAGGCTCCACACTGGGCATGCAACTTGCTTGAGATTCTCTTTCTCCCTTTCCTTCTGCCCCTCCCCCTCTGCTCGTGTACTCACTCTCTCTCTCAAAAAAAAAGTTAAATCTAAGTCTCAAAAATTCCAATTTTTATTAATAAAGAATATTAATTTAAATACTTAAATAATACTTTAAATAATATAAAATTTATACTAATATTACTTTTATAGTAATACAAAATAAAGATTTTATATTAATAGAAGAAAGTCATTCTGGATTTCCTTAGAAACTAGATAAAGATATTCTGGAATTAGATTGTGGTGATGGTTGCACAACTTTGTGAATATACTGGAACTACCAGTTAAATGTACATTTTTAAAAAGGTGAATTTTATGATATGTGAATTACACTTTAATAAAAAATAGCTAATAATATAGTAGTTCCCATTGTCCAGTAAAAATGCTGAATTTTCTCATACTAAATGGAGGCATAATATGTGGCACTGGACTATACAGGGAGGGCTATAAAGAATTACATAACACTTATTTGAAGATACTCATAGCAAATGCTGAAATAAATGTACCATCCAAGCTCTACTCTAAGGAGTATTACTGAACACCTAACAAGTGTATTTACACTCATAAATTTTGAAGAAAATGAAACAATTTATAAGGAGAATATAATTCCTGTTTTTTGCTTATAATATAGATTCATTATCAATTTAAATCAAAATGAGTCATATGTTGAAATTTGCTTAATATAATCAATAGTTATTAAATATTTATTTAAGATAAAAAAGCAAACTATATATTTAATATAATTATTTAAAAACCTACATCCGGGGCGCCTGGGTGGCTCAGTGGGTTAAGCCGCTGCCTTCGGCTCAGGTCATGATTTCAGGGTCCTGGGATCGAGTCCCGCATCGGGCTCTCTGCTCAGCGGGGAGCCTGCTTCCCTCTCTCTCTCTCTCTGCCTGCCTCTCTGTCTACTTGTGATCTCTCTCTGTCAAATAAATAAATAAAATCTTAAAGAAAAATAAAATAAAATAATAAAAAATAAAAACCTACATCCATAGAATGTTAAGAGAGAGAAAAAATCTAAATGCAGCTCTAGCTTCTTTGTTTGAAGCAAATGAAATCCAAAGAAATTATGTGACTGGCCCAAGGTCTTGTATTTAGTCAGCCAGGACCAGACCCAAGCTTTTTTCCACTCCTAGTCTGTGTTTGTTTTCCACTGCCCTCTTCTCAATCACTGACATTAAACACTAGGTAGCATTTATCCTGATGCCAGACTTGGATATTTGTAGCCATGTTGACCCTGCATGTTTTGAGCTGTTAGACATATACTGTCTCTACTTAAAGGTTTTTAAAAGGAGCATCTTGTCGATCAAGAGAGATGCACTTGGTAAAGAAAATACAGATAGTCATAATCAGGTAATTCTGAGTTGCTATTTATGTATCAGAACCACTTAGGAAAAAGTCTATTTGGGCACCATTTTGTAAGAACTATTTTTTTTTTTTTAACAACATCTACTCTTTTGGCTGTGTGTTTTAATCCACTTGAGTCAAGGTTTTGAAGTTCAGCTTTTTCTTAATAGAGTTCAACACTTTAACACAAAGAGAAGGATTTTTTGGTCCTGGTTGACCATACATGCTTCATAAAATTCAGTAAACAGTTAATATAGACAAATTTATAGTACAGCAGGAAAAAAAAAAAAGAAAGGAATCATCCTTAAGACAGAAAGTGGCTGGAAAAAGCCATTTACCTATTTTCCCAAGTCTGGCTATCATATTACTAATTCTAAGAGTTACGTGGAATTTCTCCCATTCAATGTGATCAGTGGCTCATGATAGTGCTCTTAAATGCCTTTATTCTTTTGTGGAATGAGCGTTCTTCTTCATAGTAAGTGTTTCAATTCCTCAATCCTTAAAGGTAGTGAGAGTGGAAAGCTTGCTTAAAATATTGATCTGGTACAATATCAAAAAGTATTTTTAGAAAATAACTATAATTTCAAAGTTTTGCTTGGTCTTTGTGTAGCTAAAGATGATGATTTCAAATATATGGTTCTTTGGGAAGGGATTATAATTGGCTTTTTTCTTTCAATCATATCGATCCTTAGGCATAGTTTTTAAGGCAAGGCTAATAATAAAAAGTAAAGTTCTCTGCTTAAGAAAGTTACAAGAATTTAATGAGTCTTCTATCAAAACAGGAATAAATGTTTCTGTGAGAGGACTCCTCAAAATTTAAAGCATTTTTTTCTTTTCCTCCACATACTTAGAATTTAGCATCAAATCTAGTTTTCATAATTTCTTTTCCTTAGGTTGAAATTCACTCCACCATCCTGAGCATAAAGTTATCATCCTAGAGCATCCTAGACTGTAGTAGGAGTTACTTAGGAGGTGAAAGACAGGAATGGTATTCAATCTGAAATGACATGGCGATTCAAAAAGAACCTATTAGCCATGGAAGGCCAGAGTATAGGGCAGAGATCAAGTGACCAAGAAGATGTAAGTTGCAATAGTTTGCCTTCAAGCAAAAATCAGATAAATCTCTTCTCACTTTCAGAATTCATTTGTTTGCCATGTATAAATACCATCTAGTGCTTTACCAGCTCCATATAAATACTCCACAGGAAATGTTTACTTGAGACTGTTAAAGCTACATATTTCCCTGTGTACAATCATTACCAAAGAAGATAATCTATGTGGAATGGAAGAGGAAAGAGTATGGAAAATATAGTGCTGAGACTTGGGCCAGCTATATCTAAAAACATGTCATTTTACAACTTGAGAACAGGAAAGCAGGATTTTGATACATAACTCTCCTGATTACTAAGATCTCTGGAAAAGAGAATTAATGGTAAGACTTATATTAGAGTCTTGTTGGGCCCCCAAAGGAATAAAAGGAACTAAATGTCTAAACAACTTGTTCGTATCTTAAAAAAAAAAACAAAAAAAAAAAACTAGAAATTTAATTTTGAGATTGAAATTATATGACAAATTTTACTTTAGTTAAATATATTGCTACCTTAATGCTATCTTTCCATTCAATTCAAATTTCACAGCCCTCATTATTTATGTAAATATTATTATAATTTTTACCACTGGCATTTACTTTCTATTATAATTCTGACACATTTTCTAACTTTAAAGTTGTCAGCACTTCCTTCAAGAATTTTCTTCTTAATAGACAAACTTGTTGCTTATTAGACTGTATATGTCAGTCTATGTCAAAAAGAGAACTATTCTGAAAAAAATAATTATGTTAATATATTTCTATTGTACGACAATAGAACATGACAGACAAAACTTGATGATAAAATACATGGTAATATCTTCTATGCAACATCAACAGAAAGATTATTTTTTAATAGCAGCAAGGAAAATCCAACTATCAACATGTTTTCACAATATTAATGGATTTTAAGTTTCAGATTTCCCAGCCAAATGCTATGGATTGGGTTCACTGGGCCAATATCTAATAATAATAGCTCTTTTTCCTTTCAGACTATGTCAAAATGTATCCCTGGTAAAATATATTAGAAAAAAAAAAGAAAATTCAATATCTTCAATTTGAGAACAATGAACAAAGTATATCATTAATGATAAAGGGTAAATTCCAGGCTTGTATCTAATCATCTGTACTATTTCCATATCTCTGGAGAAATGTTTCCTCTTGCTATGACTGAACTAAAATCTTTAGGATACAAATTAAAATTTAAAAAAATTAAGCTATTCTAAAAGCTTTTCATGAAATAATTTCAAATAATCCTCACAATGCGCTACTCAGAAGGTACCATTAGCATACTCATTTCATGAATGAGAAAACTGTAGTAGATGGGGTGAAGTCACCTGTTTCTCATCTGACTTAACCTCTTACACACATGACAACCTTGCCTCAGTACCTGTATTAGTAAACATGAGCATTAAAGGGAACACCCCCATAGTGTTAGGAGTCTATTACTACTTGCTTTAAATCAGCCATACAAATTAATTTAAATTAGAGTCCATGATGTAAGGCTCTTACTGTTAAGAAAGAGTTACACACAGACATCTATTTACCAAAAATGGAGGTGCACTTAACCAAAAGTAGGATACAGCACTGTGGAGGGAGTCACAGAGATAAAAATTACTTGTCCCTGTCTTCACAGAGTTTATAATATAGTAAAAAGTCACGGTACCCAAATGATTAAAAAGCCCATGATAAAGAGAGGGTCAGAGTGCTTATGGAATATCTCAGGAAATGAGATTATTTATGGCTCAAGAGGTCGGGAAGGCCTATCTATTAACAACTAAGTTAATAACAACAAAAACAATTTTGTTTTGGTTTTAATTTTGTTTGTTTGGTGGGTGGGCTGGTTGGTTGTATGCTAACTTTGTAGGGCATAACCTATAGAGGAGCTATCATTTAAAAATTGCAACTAATTTGGGCTGTTACTTTTCATGGGATCTGTGGCATGAGTCTTGTCTTTAGTTCTGAAAAAATAACTTGAAACTGCTCTTTATAATCTAAATATAGAGAGAGTCATCTGCCATTGTTTCTGGACAAAGTCCCTAACCTGAATGTTTCTCTGAAAGAAGTCCTTCTTCTATATTAATTTAATATTTGACTACTATTTTTTCAATGTATGTATATGTCTGTTGAGAAGTTACTCTCTGAATAACCTAAGACCCCTAAGACTTCAGCCTAGATCTTCATGAACACATTTCATGAAAGTCATTAATAAGAAAATGGTGGGCTTGGGTGAGTCCAATATGTACTATAAAATTAATGTCCTATATGGGATGTTATTTAAGACTGACCAAACTATATTTTGGGAAATGATATGACTGTCCTGGGAGAGATACAATATAAGAAGACATTCTTATAGATGAGAAAAGGTTTTCAAGTATCAGTGAACCAAAATAGTTAGATACTGTGGCCAGAAGTGGGAGTCAGAGAACTATTGGGTTTAAGGTAGAACATGAAATCAGTCGTAATACCTGGCTTGCTAAAATAAAACATGGAGGCCGCTGGGGGCCATGGAAGGTTTCAGAGAACGGTGTAGGCCTTTGGAATGCTGAGGCCTGCAGGACCACGCTGCCATTGGACTGCCACAGGGAATTGTCTTCCCGGAAGCTTTCTTAGCCCAAACAGTCACCTGTGATCTAAGAGATGTGTGCATGTCCTTCAGGCTATGTTTGGCAGAACTCATAGAACACAGATTAGCATATAATATCTTTCCCATAATCAGATCCTCCTAGTTCCAGTTAAGATCCCTTGTTACACAGCACAAGCTTGAGAAACAGTGATAAGGATTTGTGATTATCCTGAAAGACCAATAAAAGTGGGAACAAAGAAGGGCAAGGGTCTTCATCTCTGAATATTGACCTCCTTTCCTTCTCCTCTCTTTCATAGCAAAGTCTGGAGTTAATCTTTCACCCATAGATACAGTGATTGCTGACCATTCCCGGCAGAGAACGAGGCCTGATCCTGGAGACTGGAATCACTCCTAAAAAGTAGCCCCTGGATTGGAGGGTATAGGCATTCTTAGAGGAGTAGGAGTAGTGGGTTTCAGGCATTTGCATAATGGGGGAAAGCCAGTAGCTGCAAAAGCACCTTTGAAACAGACCCTATAGAAGGAAGATCTGTGTTTTCTACGGGAAACAACTCTGTATAGCTACATGTTAGCACTGCATTCTACTTCTTATTTTAGTTGTCCCTAAACTTTTATTTTTTTAAGATTTATTTATTTATTTTAGAGGTGGGGAAGGAGCAGAGGGAGAGAGAGAGAGAATCCTCAATCAGACTCCCTCCTGAGCATAGAGCCCAATGTGGGGCTTGTTCCCAGGACCTGAGATCACTACTGACCACCCAGGTGTCCCTCCCTAAACTTTTAGAATAGACTTACCAAAAATGTGCAGTTATATTTTGCTTGTATTTGGGTAAATTAAGGAAAGTCTATACTTCAGATGAAGTAGCATGAGCAGAACAGAGTATTAGTGATGGTAAAGAGTAACAGCAAGAGATAGTCATTCATTACTACCCAGCTAGTCTTGGTGATCTCATGAGTGGTAGGGACTGAAAAGGCATTGGTGTCATGTCTTCAGTTGAAGGTTCTTCCTGAGCACATGAATGACAACTCCTTCCTTGAGAGGCACTCAGGAGTAAATAAGACAATCGGAAGGGAATAAATTAAATCAAAGACTATCATGGACAGGTAGACTTAGCCATCACATAAATCATAACAAAAAAAGTCAGAATTTTATTCTTAGTTATCTCATTGGAACTCCTCACTCACCTTCTCTTGAAATTAAATTATCTGTGAAATGGATATTAAAGCAATGATTTCTCTCTCTGGTCTGGTGAAAGAAAATATAAATCTAAGAATTCTGCTTATGAAGATCTATACTGAGATAAACATGACAGTTTACAAAACTGGGAATCTTAGCTAATTGATAACACATAGAAAGTCTTACAGAACCTGATAATGTGCAACAATAAACACACATGAAAGTCATGTGCCACAGGACATGCTATTGTCTTAACATTTTGACTTACCTGGAAAAGGTCCTGGAAAAGAACTGGGAATGTGATCCCAAAAAGTGACATTTATCCAATTTTCCTGTGCCCAAGCTTAAGTAGGAAGCACTGATCTTTTAAAATTTCCCCAAATCTCAAATTCGTTAACCCAATCTTTTCTGTGTAAGTCATGTTCACATTCTGACAGGCAGTGACTTCCCCAATATAAAACCTCAAATACTGGTTAGCAGCAGCTGAGCCACCTCAAGCGAGAAAAATGAAGAGGAATGTATAACATGTCTACCTTCTCCTGTCAGTAAGGGGCTAGGAAAATAAAGTCAAAGTGCTGGAGTTACATGAGCTACATGTAGTATTTATATAAGGAAAAAACAGACCTGAACGGAGGAGCTGTTCATTCTTGCTGCAAGGCTTGCTTCTTCAGAGCAAGAGAAGAGAATGTCTTTGTTTGAAATTTCAAAGATGCTTTAAACAGAATGGAAAACCAACTCTAGAGAATTAAAATTTAAAGAACACTACAGACAAGTGTGTGTATTTAATGGCTACTGTAAGTGCACAAATATAATGTATAATATATATCATGAACTATATTAACCTTTAGGAATATAAGAAGACACTAAATTAGATTTAGACCCACTCACGTTTCTAGACATAAGATGACATATCTCACTTCATTTTTATAACAAAGGTTGGTAATTACCCTATTTTATCAGGTATAACCTACATCATTAATCTAAAGACAAGTTAACAAATCAAGGTTTCCATTTCTGAATTGAGCCTTTATCTTTTGACTTCTAATAGCACCAACATTTCTCCAACCATATCAACATAAAATATGCCCCTAAGCATTAAGGGTATAGATACATTTCTTAGTTGAACTCTAGTTAAGTTACTCATATTATACCTATGTACCCACAAAAGGTATATATCTCTATATCTCTAACTAATCACAACATAATTATTCAACAAACCTGAACATGACCTCCCAATCTCCATCAAGACAGTGCTCCAAGACCATTCCAACAATTCATTAGGATTAGCGTAAGGATTAAAACCTATTTGCTACCCTAGTGGCAAGAGGTCCTGTGAGTAACAGGCCCCTATAACCTGACACTATTATTTTCAGTGGAAGCTTCTGGAATTGGCTTGATGTAGTGGTTTGTTTGGTGAACTTAATGTTTAAGTAGACAGGGAAGGGCGGGTAGCAGCAAGCAACACTGGCTTCCTGATCCTCCCTTTGGCTAATATACCTCTTTACTAACATTTTCCTAAGATGAGGACTTCTAGAATCTTTTCCTGTCCAATACTATTTTAAGATCTGTTAAGATCAATTCATTTCTGATACAGCTATTGGCTCCTTCTCTATGTAATCAACTACGGTTAATTTTTATGTGCTTCATCTAGAAAACAACCATAGCAAGTTCCTTTTTTCAGTGATTAGGGGCAACTACTTACAAAAAATAAAGCCCTATGAAGAAACTTATCTAATGAACCCCTCATCTCCATTAATGTTAGCAACTCTGTAAGATACCAGACCAAATCATACTCCCAGCTGTTCCTTCATGTAGATTTTGTCCTATCTTCAGGCTGTGCACTTCACAGCAAGGTTGGCTCTTCCAATTTAAAAAAAGGAAACAAAAAATAGCATGCCTACTAGCTGCAACACAGAGATAGGTTATCATTCTAAATGCCAATGTGTGCACTTTAGGTAAATAAAAGGACAACTTGGTAAAAGTACAAATTCTTTACATATCCTCCCAAAGGTGTAGAAATAACTGCTTAAAGTGAGCTTTAGGAATAACATTGATAGTGCCATATAATTACTCAAATCAATGCAAACTAAGTTTAAAAAGTCTTTGTGGATTTTACCTAAATACAAAAAAAAAACCTACATTATATTCAAATGTGATAAAAATTTAATAAAACAAAATTAATGCAATCATATTAAGTTTTTTTAATAACAAAATTCAAATGACATATTAGAAAACTGTCATATTCTGAGAATTAGTACACAGATTCTTTCACTTCTTATGACCAAAAATGCCTTATGGTTAACAGTTGTGATTATCCTGAACCTAAGTTAAACACACACACACACACACACACACACACACACACACTCGCACACATATGAACTTAACCAGGGAAATCTATTTAACAGAAGACTAAGAGATACTGAAAATAAAACTGTGGATAGGGGACAATGACATGATGTCAATTTGCTAGATTTCTCTCAATTCTTATGGTTCCAAAATGACACTGTAAAGTAAACAGTATTTGACTAGTAAAAGCAAATAATTCAGATTCTTCAGGGAAACTCCATTCTCCATAGATCCAATCCTGCTAAAGTCATCTCATCTATTACTGTTAACTATGCACAACCATTTTCTCCTAAATTAATCACTACCTCAGTCCACCACTGCTTTCCCTCTCCTAGCTTCATTGTTCATACTTAGTTTTCCAATAAGTCTGAAAATCAATGGGTGAATGGGGACATTTCAATATTGATTCTGTGTAAGCCACTCCCTGAAGCTAGGGTTCCCATAGCATTCCATGAAGGCCCTCAAATAGGAAAAAAAATTGCCATTTTAAGGAGGAGTCAAGATGGTGGAGAAGTAGCAGGCTGAGACTACATGAGGTAACAGGATACCAGCTAGATAGCTTATCAAACCATTTCAAACACCTACAAATCCAACAGGAGATGAATAGAAGAAGAGCAGCAATTCTAGAAAGAGAAAATTGACCACTTTCTGGAAGGTAGGACCAGAGGAGAAGTGAAATAAGCAATGGGAAAATAGACCGTGGGGAGAGGGGCTGGCTCCTGGCAAGCAAGGGAGCAACAGAGCACAAAATCAGAACTTTTAAAAGTCTGCTCCACTGAGAGACATCACTCCAGAGGCTAAATCGGGGTGAAGCCCACACGGGGAGAGCGTGATCTCAGGTCCCGCGGGGTCACAGAAGGATTGGGGGCGTCTGAGTGTTGCAGAGCTTGCAGGTATTAGAGCAGGGAAGCTGGCTACAGAGACAGAGCTGAGGAGTGAGCTCTTAACTAGGGGTTACCTTAAATTGTGATCCATGGCACAGGCCACTGCTCTGTGAGCAGGAATCCCACAAGACCTGGGGAGACTCCCCTGGAAGAGCACAGGGATCTGGGGGATTCAGAGACACCAGGTGGGGCTGTGTGCCAGAGACAGAGATGCTTGGTCACAGGCTGGGTGAGCTCAGAGTGCAGTCAGAGGCCAGGGAGATGGGAGTGATTTAGCGTTTTTCTCCAAGGGAGCACTGAGGAGTGGGGCCCTGAGTTCTCGGCTCCTCTGGGCTGGAGATTGGGAGGCCGCCATTTTCATTCCCATCCTCCAGAACTCTACAGAAAGCATTCAGGGAACAAAAGCTCCTGAAAGTGAACCCAAGGGAGTACTTAGCCTGGACCCTGGTAAGGGAGGTGCAATTCCTCCTCCTGCAAAGACACTTGAGAATCACTACAACAGGCCCCTCCTCCAGAAGATCAACAAGAAGTCTAGCCATGATCAAGTTCACTTACCAAGAGAACAGTGGAGTTCCAGAGGAGGAGAAAGCAAAGCATGGAATTCATGGCTTTCTCCCCATGATTCTTTAGTCTTGCAAAGTTAATTATTTTTTTTAATTTTATTTTTTTCTTATGATAAATTTTTTTTAACTTTTACTCTTCCTTTTTTAACTAGTTTACCTTAACAATACCTTTCATTAAAAAAATATTTTTTGAACCTTCATTTTTATACTCATATTTTATCCTTCATTGTATCTAACTTTATTTTTTGTATACACATAGGGTTTTTTCTTCGAATTAAATTTGGGATAAAATTTCTTCAAATAGATCAAAATATACCCTAAATCTAGCACAAGGCTTTGTTCTGGTCTCCAGCCTAAGCAAAATCTCTCCACTTTCTTTTTCTTTATTCTCCCAACCAACTTATCTTATCAACTCCTTTTTTAGAAATTAAGAAAAAAAATTCATCTTTATCATCATATTCCATTCCTTCATCATGTTTACCCTTATATATGTTTTTCATTCTTTAAAATTTTGGGAGGTAGTTTCTTCTAAGAGACCAAAATACTCCCAAAATTAAGTGGGTGACCCTGTTCTATTCACCAGTCTAATATATATATTTTTTCGTTTTAATATTTATTTCCTTTTTTTAATTTTAATTTTTCTGAACTACTTTTTACCCTTTCATACCCCCATGATTTGGGGTCTCTTCTGATTTGGTTAAACCATATTTTCCTGGGGTCTTTGCCACCCTTTTAGTATTTTATTCGCTCCTTCATATATTCTTATCTGGATAAAATGACAAGGCAGAAAAACTCACCACAAAAAAAAAAAAAAAAAGAGCAAGAGGCAGTACCAAAGGTCAGGGACCTAATCAATACGGACACTGGTAATATGTCAGATCTAGAATTCAGAATGACGATTCTCAAGGTGCTAGCCAGGCTCAAAAAAAGCATGGAAGATATTAGAGAAACTCTGTCTGGAGAAATAAAGGCCCTTTCTGAAGAAATAAAATAACTAAAATCTAACCAAGTTGAAATAAAAAAGCTATTAATGAGGTACAATAAAAAAATGAGGCTCTTACTGCTAGGATAAATGAGGTAGAAGAGAAAATGAGTGATATAGAAGACCAAATGACAGAGAATAAAGAAGTTGAACAAAAGAGAGATAAACAACTACTGGACCATGAAGGGAGAATTTGAGAGATAAGTGATACCATAAGACAAAACAACATTAGAATAATTGGGATTCCAGAAGAAGAAGAAAGAGAGAAGACAGAAAAAGGAATATTAGAGAGAATTATTTTAGAGAATTTCCCTAATATGGCAAAGGGAACAAGCATCAAAATCCCTCAAAATCAATAAAAACAGGTCCACACCCCATCATCTAAATTTACAAGTCTTAACGACAAAGAGAAAATCCTGAAAGCAGCATGGGACAAGAAGTCTGTAACATACAATGGTAAAAATATTAGATTGGCAACATACTCATCCAAAGAGACCTGGCAGGCCAGAAAAAACTGGCATGATATATTCAGAGCACTAAATGAGAAAAACATGCAGCCAAAGAAACCTATATCCAGCTAGCTTATCATTGAAAATAGAAGGAGAGATAAAAAGCTTCCAGGACAAACAAAAACTTGAAAAAATTTGTAAACACCAAACCAGCTCTACAGGAAATACTGAAAGGGGTCCTCTAAGCAAAGAGACAGCCTAAAAGTAGTAGATGAGAAAGGAACAGAGACAATATACAGTAACAGTCACCTTACAGGCAATACAATGGCACTAAATTCATATCTCTCAATAGTTACCCTGAATGGAAATGAGCTAAATGCCCCAAACAAAAGACACAGGGAATCAGAATGGATAAAAACAAAACAAAACAAAACAAAAACAAAAACAAAACAAAAAAAACATCAATATGTTGCCTACAAGAAATTCATTTTACACTCAAAGACACCTCCAGATTTAAAATGAGGGGTGGAAAACAATTTACCATGCTAATGGACATCAAAAGAAAGCTGGGGTGGCAATCCTTTTATCAGTTCAATTAGATTTTAAGCCAAAGACTATAATAAGAGATGAGGAAGGACACTATGTCACACTCAAAGGGTCTGTCCAACAGGAACACCTAACAACTTGAAATATCTATGCCCCTAACATGGGAGGAGCCAACTACATAAACCAATTAATAACAAAATCAAAGAAACACATCAACAATAATATAATAATGGTAGGGGACTCTTAACACTCTCCTCACTGAAATGGACAGATCATCCAAGCAAAAGATCAACAAGGAAATAAAGGCCTTAAGTGACACACTGGACCAGATGGACATCACAGATGTATTCAGAATGTATTCAGATGTATTCCATCCCAAAGCAACAGAATATACATTCTTCTCTAGTGCACATGGAACATTCTCCAGAATAGACCACATCCTGGGTCCTAAATCAGGTCTCAACCGGTATCAAAAGATTGGGATCATTCCTTGCATATTTTCAGACCACAATGCTCTGAAGCTAGAAATCAATCACAAGAGGAAATTTGGAAAGAGCCCAAATACATATATGTTCATACGAGAGAAGAAGGAGACTAAAGAACATCCTTCTAAATAATGAATGGGTCAACCAGGAAATTAAAGAAGAATTGAAAAAAAATCATGGAAACAAATGATAATGAAAACACAACAGATCAAAATCTGAGGGACATAACAAAGGCAGACCTGAGAGGAAAATATATAGCAGTACAAGCCTTTCTCAAGAAACAAGAAGGTCTCAAATATACAACCTAACCCTACACTTAAAGGAGCAACAGAAAGAACAACAAAGAAAGCTTAAAACCAGCAGGAGACAAGAAATAATAAAGATCAGAGCATAAATCAATGAAATAGAAATAAAAAAAAAAAACAATAGAACAAATCAACAAAACTAGGAGCTGGTTCTTAGAAAGAATTAATAAGATTGACAAACCCCTGGCCAGACTTATCAAAAAGAAAAGAGAAAGGACGCAAATAAATAAATAAAATCATGAAAGAGGAGAGATCACAACCAACACCAAAGAAATACAAACTATTATAGGGACATATTATGAGCAACTCTACGCCAGCAAATTCGACAATCTGGAAGAAATGGATACATTTCTAGAGACATATAAACTACCACAACTGAACCAGAAAGAAATATAAAACCTGAACAGACCCATAACCAGTAAGGAGATTGAAGCAGTCATCAAAAATATCCCAATGAACAAGAGTGCAGAGCCAGATGTCTTCCCAGGGGAATTCTACCAAACATTTAAAGAATAATTAATTCCTATTCTCCTGAAACTGTTCCAAAAAATAGAAATAGAAGGAAAACTTCCAAACTCATTTTATGAGGCCAGCATTACCATGATCCCAAAAGCAGACAAGGATCCCATCAAAAAAGAGAATTACAGACCAATATCTTTGATGAACACAGATGCGAAAATTCTCACCAAAACATTAGCCAATAGGCTCCAACAGTATATTACAAGGATTATTCACCGCGACCAAATGGGATTTATTCCAAGGCTGCAAGGTTGGTTCAACATCCACAAATCAATCAATGTGATACAACACATTAATAAAAGAAAGAACAAGAACCATATGACTCTCAATAGATGCTGAAAAAGCATTTGACAAAGTACAGAGTCCTTTCCTGATCAAAACTCTGCAAAGTATAGAGATAGAGGGCACATACCTCAATATCATCAAAGCAATCTATGAAAAACCCACCACAAATATCATTCTCAATGGAGAAAAACTGAGAGCTTTTCTGCTAAGGTCAGGAACACAGCAGGGGTGTCTATTATCACCACTGCTATTCAACATAGTACTAGAAGTCCTAGCCTCAGCAATCAGACAACAAAAAGAAATAAAATGCATCCAAATCGGCAAAGAAGAAGTCAAACTCTCACTCTTTCCAGATGATATGATACTATATGTGGAAAACCCAAAAGACTCCACTCCAAATCTCCTAGAACTTGTACAGGAATTCAGTAAAGTGTCAGGATATAAAATCAATACACAGAAATAGGTGCACTTCTTTACTCAACAACAAGACAAAGAAAGAGAAATTAAGGAGTCAATCCCATTTACAATTGCACTGAAAACCATAAGATAACTAGGAAAGAACCTAACCAAAGAGGCAAAGAATCTGTACTCAGAAAACTATAAAGTACTCATGAAAGAAATTGAGGAAGACACAAAGAAATAGAAAAATGTTCCATGCTCATGGATTGGAAGAACAAATATTGTGAAAATGTCTATGCTACCTAAAGCAATCTACACATTTAATGCAATCCCTATCAAAATCCCATCCATTTTTTTCAAAGAAATGGAACAAATAATCCTAAAATTTATATGGAACCAGAAAAGACCTCGATAGCCAAAGGAATATTGAAAAAGAAATTGGTGGCAAAGTTGGTGGCATCACAAATCCGGACTTTAAGCTCTATTACAAAGCTGTCATCATCAAGACAGCATGGTACTGGCACAAAAACAGACACATAGATCAATGGAACAGAATAGAGAGCCCAGAAATAGACCCTCAACTCTATGGTCAACTAATCTTCGACAAAGCAGGAAAGAATGTCCAATGGAAAAAAGACAGCCTCTTCAATAAATGGTGTTGGGAAAATTGGACACCCACATGCAGAAAAATGAAACTGGACCATTTCCTTACACCACATATGAAAATAGACTCAAAATGGATGAAGGATCTCAATGTGAGAAAGGAATCCATCAAAATCCTTGAGGAGAACACAGGCAACAACCTCTTCGACCTCAGCCACAGCAACTTCTTCCTAGTAACATCGCCAAACGCAAGGGAAGCAAGGGCAAAAATGAACTATGGGATTTTATCAAGATCAAAAGCTTTTGCACAGCAAAGGAAACAGTGAACAATATCGAAAGACAACTGACAGAATGGGAGAAGATATTTGCAAATGACATATCAGATAAAGGGCTAGTATCCAAAATCTATAAAGAGCTTAGCAAACTCAACACCCAGAGAACAAATAATCCAATCAAGAAGTGGGCAGAGGATATGAACAGACATTTTTGCAAGAAGACATCCAGATGGCCAACAGACACATGAAAAAGTACCCCACATCACTCGGCATCCGGGAAATACAAATCAAAACCACAATGAGACACCACCTCACACCAGTCAGAATGGTTGAAATTAACAAGTCAGGAAATGACAGATACTGGTGAGGATGCAGAGAAAGGGGAACCCTCCTACACTGTTGGTGGGAATGCAAGCTGGCGCAGACACTCTGGAAAACAGTACAGAGGTTCCTCAAAAAGTTGAAAATAGAGCTACCCTATGACCCAGCAATTGCACTACTGGGTATTTACCCTAAAGATACAAACGTAGTGATCCGAAGGGGCACGTGCACCCGAATGTTTATAGCAGCAATGTCCACAATAGCCAAACTATGGAAAGAACCTAGATGTCCATCAACAGATGAATGGATAAAGAAGAGGTGGTATATATATACAATGTAATACCATGTAGCCATCAAAAGAAATGAAATCTTGCCATTTGAGATGACGTGGATGGAACTAGAGGGGTATTATATTGAGCGAAATAAGTCAATCAGAGAAAGACAATTATCATATGCTCTCCCTGATGTGAGGAAATGGAGATGCAACATGGGGGGTTTGGGGGGGTAGGAAAAGAATAAATGAAACAAGATGGGATCAGAAGGGAGACAAACCATAAGAGACTCTTAATCTCACAAATCAAACTGAGGGTTGCCACGGGAGGGGGGGGTAGGGAGAGGTTAGTGGGGTTATTGACATTGGGGAGGGTATGTGCTATGATGAGTGCTGTGAAGTATATAAACCTGGCAATTCACAGACCTGTATCCTTGGGGCTAATAATACATTGTATGTTAATAAAAAAAAATTGTCAGGAATTGCATTAAATGTGTAGATTGCTTTAGGTAGCATAGACATTTTCACAATATTTATTCTTCCAATCCAGGAGCATGGAACATTTTTCCATTTCTTTGTGTCTTCCTCAATTTCTTTCATGAGTACTTTATAGTTTTCTGTGTATAGATTCTTAGTCTCTTTGGTTAGGTTTATTCCTAGGTATCTTATAGTTTTGGTTGCAATTGTAAATGGGATGGACTCCTTCATTTCTCTTTCTTCTGTCTTGTTGTTGGTGTAGAGAAGTGCAACTGATTTCTGTGCATTGATTTTATATCCTGACACTTTACTGAATTCCTGTACAAGTTCTAGCAGTTTTGGAGTGGAGTCCTTTGGGTTTTCCACATATAGTATCATATCATCTGCGAAGAGTGATAGTTTGACTTCTTCTTTGCCGATTTGGATGCCTTTAATTTCCTTTTGTTGTCTGATTGCTGAGGCTACAATCCATTTTTTTCAAAGAAATGGAACAAATAATCCTAAAATTTATATGGAACCAGAAAAGACCTCGAATAGCCAAAGGAATATTGAAAAAGAAAGCCAAAGTTGGTGGCATCACAATTCCGGACTTCAAGCTCTATTACAAAGCTGTCATCGTCAAGACAGCATGGTACTGGCACAAAAACAGACACATAGATCAATGGAACAGAATAGAGAGCCCAGAAATGGACCCTCAACTCTATGGTCAACTCATCTTCGACAAAGCAGGAAAGAATGTCCAATGGAAAAAAGACAGCCTCTTCAATAAATGGTGTTGGGAAAATTGGACACCCACATGCAGAAAAATGAAATTGGATCATTTCCTTACACCACACACGAAAATAGACTCAAAATGGATGAAGGATCTCAATGTGAGAAAGGAATCCATCAAAATCCTCGAGGAGAACACAGGCAGCAACCTCTTCGACCTTAGCCGCAGCAACATCTTCCTAGGAACATCACCAAAGGCAAGGGAAGCAAGGGCAAAAATGAACTATGGGATTTTATCAAGATCAAAAGCTTTTGCACAGCAAAGGAAACAGTCAACAAAACCAAAAGACAACTGACAGAATGGGAGAAGATATTTGCAAATGACATATCAGATAAAGGGCTAGTGTCCAAAATCTACAAAGAACTTAGCCAACTCAACACCCAAAGAACAAATAATCCAATCAAGAAATGGGCAGAGGACATGAACAGACATTTCTGCAAAGAAGACATCCAGATGGCCAACAGACACATGAAAAAGTGCTCCATATCACTCGGCATCAGGGAAATACAAATCAAAACCACCATGAGATATCACCTCACACCAGTCAGAATGGCTAAAATTAACAAGTCAGGAAATGACAGATGCTGGCGAGGATGCGGAGAAAGGGGAACCCTCCTACACTGTTGGTGGGAATGCAAGCTGGTGTAACCACTCTGGAAAACAGCATGGAGGTTCCTCAAAAAGTTGAAAATAGAACTACCCTATGACCCTGCAATTGCACTGCTGGGTATTTACCCTAAAGATACAAACGTAGTGATCCGAAGGGGCACGTGCACCCGAATGTTTATAGCAGCAATGTCTACAATAGCCAAACTATGGAAAGAACCTAGATGTCCATCAACAGACGAATGGATAAAGAAGATGTGGTATATATACACAATGGAATACTATGCAGCCATCAAAAGAAATGAAATCTTGCCATTTGCGACGACGTGGATGGAACTAGTGGGTATCATGCTTAGCGAAATAAGTCAATCGGAGAAAGACAACTATCATATGATCTCCCTGATATGAGGGAGAGGAGATGCAACATGGGGGGTTGAGGGGGTAGGAGAAGAGTAAATGAAACAAGATGGGATTGGGAGGGAGACAAACCATAAGTGACTCTTAATCTCACAAAACAAACTGAGGGTTGATGGGGGGAGGGGGTTGGGCGAGGGGGGTGGGGTTATGGATATTGGGGAGGGTATGTGCTATGGTGAGTGCTGTGAAGTGTGTAAACCTGGCGATTTGCAGACCTGTACCCCTGGGGATAAAAATATATGTTTATAAATTGTAAAAAAAAAAAAAAAAAGAAAAAAGGAAGGATGAATCCCCAAGTTTTGTAGCAACATGGACGGGACTGGAAGAGATTATGCTGAGTGAAATAAGTCAAGCAGAGAGAGTCAATTATCATATGGTTTCACTTATTTGTGGAGCATAACAAATAGCATGGAGGACAAGGGGAGATGGAGAGGAGAAGGGAGTTGAGGGAAATTGGAAGGGGAGGTGAACCATGAGAGACTATGGACTCTGAAAAACGATCTGAGAATTTTGAAGGGGTGGGGGGTGGGAGGTTGGGGGCACCAGGTGGTGGGTATTGTAGAGGGCACGGATTGCATGGAGCACTGGGTGTGGTGCAAAAATAATGAATACTGTTATGCTGAAAAAAATAAAAAAATTAAAAAAAAATTGTCATTTTAACAAAAATGCAATTAATGAAGCTATGGTTAAATATGTCTCAAGTCCTTTAGAAAATTCTGGCTAACTGACCACTGTGCCATTGTAAATAATTCTTTAAAAAAAAATAAAAGATTAATTCCTATAAGTAATTTTGGGGATTTAAGCAAATGGTGCCTTTTCTTTCTTCTGACCATCCATAATAATCAAAATGGACAAAGACAATAATGAATTGTCACATAAATATAATTGTTATTATATTCATGTTAATATAGATATATGTGTGTGTGTGTGTATATGTGTGTATGTGTATATTTGTGTGTGTGTGTATATATATGTATATATATATATATATATATATATATATATTTATAAAATGTAATTGTCTCTCTCACTTACACACACACACACACACACACACACACACACACACACACATTTAATTTCCGGTAGGCAAGGAACACATGTTTAGTGTACCTATGGATTACAGACCCTTTCTAAAGTCCTCACATTTGAAAAAGTGAATTTTTATTAAATCCAACAGGTAACATCTCAGGAAGTATCAGAACATCGAATACATGGTTCAGAAAGTATAATAAGAAGGTATTTTTATGGCATGACAAGTAGGGGATGGAAAAGTTTATCATTCATGTCACCTTTTCTGAGACATAGCTACTTTTAAGAGGTTTTCTCCTTTTTAACCAAGATGTTTTGATAATAGTTTGTCTTTGTTTTCCAAAGTTAGTTCCTTGGCAGTAGCTTCACCCACTACATCAAGAAAAAAAATAACTAGTTTTAGATTATAATCAGTAATAAAAATTCATGCTTTTGGTATGGAATTCCATGAAGTCATATAGTTTGGGACAAACTTAAAAGTCAAATAAATCAGAAGCTTGCCAAGTTCAGTAGGTGTTGGATGAGTGATGAAAAGAAATTAGATTGCTTGTTTAAGGTGTGAATTATCTTATGGATTTCTGGATACTTAATAAATTTATGTCAAATTTTCAAACTTCTGACATTCAAACATCATTAATCATGGCTTTTACTATAGTTATAAGTGTCTCACTTGGGCCTGGCCCACATGAAAAATAATCTGATTTCCTAATTTATTGATGGAAATCTCTTTGTTATTCAATAGGATAAATTATCTGCGCCCACAGTTTTTCTATTTAGACACTGTATTACTGCCTCATAAAACAATGTGATAGAACAATTACAGCTAAAAAGAGTAAAAAATAAGCAATTGTTGATTTTTACCTGCACATAATTAGAAAGTAAAATGTCACAGCAAGTTAATTATAGAGATTAATTCTTATTTAGAATCTATCACAGAGGTTAAATATATGAAACTTATTATTAAATTTCACCTGGGCAGATAGTAGTGATTTAAATGATTTTTTATTAACTTTATTTTCTAAAAACTTTGGGAGTGTTCCCAGTATTGTGTTCTTTGTGGACGCAAAGCACTGGTTTCAAGTCTTTCCCATGGTTCGCGTGTTCCCATTAAATGCAGGGAATGTATGAAAAACACTGTATTTATAAAGTGTTATTTGAGACCCATGTGTCTGCAAATAAGTAGTTATGTATAACAAGAATGTGATTTTTTCTTTCACACAGAGAACTGGCATTTCTTCTACAGAGCAGGTAAGTCTAATTGGAAAAAATAAATTTGACATTTCTGACCTTGCCCGGCTCCATGAGCCTTGAGATTCATCCTCTTTGAGTAATGAACTGACCAGAAGTAAACAAGGCTTTATATTCTTTTCTCTCTTAGACTGAGGCCATTCCAACCAGACAGAAAGTGGAATTTTCCCCTTTCTAGAGATGTGTTCATTTTCGGAAAAGCCCACATCTTCATAAAGAAAATACACAATCTGGCAGGCATAATAATTGTTTCCCAAAGATGTTTATTTCCTGATCCTCAGAATCTACGAATATGCTACGTGACACGGCAAAGGAGACCTAAGGTGGTGGATGGCATTATAGATGTTAGTCAGCTAAGCTTTCCCTGGATCATCAGAGTGGACCCAATGTAATCACAGAAGTCTTTACATGGCAAGAGGGAGGCACAAGTGTCAGTTATCAGAATGATGTGATGTGAGAAATACTTGATCAGCCACTGCTGAAATTGTAGGGGGCCGCAAGGCAAGGAATGTAGGTTGCCTATAAAAGCTGGAAAAGGCAAGGAAACAGAGACTCCTTTAGAGACCCAGAAGGAATGAACTGTTGACATCTGATTTTACCCCATTGAGACCCATTTTGGATCTCTGACTTTCAAAACTGTATGAAAATAAATGAGATGTTTCAAGCCAGTAAGTTTGTCCATAGTTTGTTATAACAGCAGTAGAAAACTAAGACAACAATGAACAAGAAAGTTGGGACAGCTCCCAGGATAAAAATATTACAGAAACTTTTCCAGTTGGATTTTGAAAGACTGGTTTCAAGTCCATTTGCCCATAAGTTCAAGATTACAATATAGAAACTACTACTCATGCCATCTGTGGTAGTGACAAAATTGATATCTTTTGCTTGGGAAGAGCTTTATTCGTATCTATGAACTTCTGCATATGGACAGACTAAGAATAGAATTACCTTTCTATGTTGCGAGCAGCAGTCCCCTTGACTGAAGTAAGATTTCCCACATGGCACTTGTCTCAGGCAGAAGACGTTGTGCTCAGAATTTCAGTCAATTGGGAGTCAGAGGTTCCTTATCTCAATTTCTGAATTTTGCTATATTCATGGAATTTAGCTCTGAAAACTCAGTTCCATCACCTTCCATAAGGGTTCATCCAAATGGAAAGGACAGGCCTCCCTCCACTCTTCCTTTGGAAGCAGCTACCAGCAAGCACTGAATGTTGGCCTATTTTTTTTCACATTATTTCATTTTATGCTTTTATCTAAAATTAAAAAAAAGAAGAAGACCAGAAGTACTTCTTTCTAACTCACCCTAAGTTTCATTTACCAAAGTCCTCAATTGCCTAACCATTAAATTTTTACTCCACTTGTTTATAAAATTATACCTTTCCTGGACTTAACAAATCTTCAGGTTTTATTGGCTCTTGCCCTTTACAACCATACTGAGAATGCTTAAGGTGGGCGGATGTTAACATGTATAATTCTAATCCATCCATTTATTTGTTCAGCACACATTGTCCTGAATCCTGTGGTTTCAATGATGAATAAGGACAACAACAAAATTCTTGCCCTTATGGAGCTTTTATATTCTAGTGGGAATGGAAACAGTGGAAAAGGCAGAAACAAAATATTAAACAGATACATACATACAGATATACGCACCAAATTGTTATTCCAGGTGGGGTGTGTGTGTGTGTGTGTGTGTGTGTGTATTATGTATATGTATATATATAATACTACATATATATATGTAGTATAATTCAATTAAAGCAATGGGAACCAGAGTGATTTAGAGGAGATGACTTTATCCTATATGGCATCAAAATTACTTCTAAATTTTTTAAAAAGTATTTTATTTTGTCATTTATGATTTGGAAAAAATGTTATCCCCATCTTTCCAGGAAATTTGACAGAGTATATATGAACTAGTATTTTAGGAAAAAATAATGACCAGATGGTGAGATTATTAGATTAATAATTATTAGATTATGTGTTGTAAATACACCCACACACAAACAGAAATGCACAAATATGCACTAAAGCTCAACTACCAAAGCAATAATTCAAACTATCTTAGACTTACAAAATGAAGCCATTAATCTCTAGTATATTTGCTCTCTGCTTATCTGCTTAGAAGCTACCTCTATCCTAAGAACCTAAAAGAAAACTTTCTAGTTTGTAGAAGGAATAACTACATCAAGTACCTCATAGGGAAAGGGGGGAGGGGAATCGGGAAACACTGAGATAAAATCAAAATATATAAACATGAAATGTTATGTTACAAGTTGGGAAATGCTGAAAAATAGGCAAAGACTATTAGTTATACAATATCACCTATATGTAGAAACAAAAGAGATACAATGCTCCTTTAATAAAGAAGGCATACCCACATGTGGAGAAAAAAATTCTGTCAACTTTGAGAAAAAGTAGTGTGACTTTTACAGATCAGTTTTTTTTATTTAATTTTATTTTTTCAGTTTTCCAAGATTCATTGTTTATGCACCACACCCAGTGCTCCATGTAATACATGCCCTCCTTAATACCCACCACCAGATCAGCATTTTTGAATAAATAGTATTTTTATGTCATAGATTAAGTATCCTGACTTCCAGAATATATGTCATACAAATTACCAAAACATAAAAAAATCCCTCACAGATTATGTTAAACAACCTCTTCTTTTTATACATTGAAAATAGTTTTATTTTTAATATGAATATAAACTTTTAAAATATATATGCTATTATAAAAATCACACAAAACATGTGTGACATATACATATTTACAACAGCATATAAAATACATTAACATATTCATGCCTTTTCTTTGAAGTTCTAATTGAAATAAAGTTCATTTTCTAACCTTAACTGAGATAGAACTTTCAGAAATTGCAAACTAAAAAAAAAAAAAAAAAAAGAAATTGCAAACTATAAAAGGCCAGATAAGTGTGAATACTCTATTTACCTGTCGATATTGTATTTTGCACCACTTAGGAGCTAACATAAATGTGAGTTGGATACATTTAATACATGATGGGTTATATGTATTAAGTTCTGTAAAATTAAAAACAGTATAATACTTTACATCTACTTTTACATGTTTTATGAAGGAAATATCAGCAATAATCAAGCTCAAAAATAGATGTTTAAATATGAAAATGTCTTGTCAATAGGCCATTTTAAAGAAAAAGAATAAATTTCCATGATTAACTTCATGGCTCCTAACTCCAAGCCTGAGACCTCTCCAAATTCATCATACTCTGTTGTTCCCACCTAAAAATCTCATACCTGTTCATTATAAATAACTAACACAAACTTTTTCTAAAACTAAAAGAACTATGTTTTTATGACTTTTATGGAATTAACATTATTGAAAATTTCAAGAACTCTGGTAATTCATTAAGATTCCACTAATCCGTCTAAAGATATAGTCCTTATTAGGGAATGGCTAAGTCATTAGAGCATGCAACTCCTGATCTTAGGGTTGGGAATTCAAGCCCCATATTGGGTGCAGAGATTTTTTTTTTAATTTTTAATTTAAAAAAAAGTATACTAAAAATAATAAAATAAAGGTATAGTAGTATTTAATATTTTCAATTTGAAAGAAAGATTTTCATGCAGCAGATTATGTTTTCTAACCTCTGTCCTCTACACACTTAAAATTCTTGTTGAGGCTATGGACTTAGGATTTCTACTGAAAAAGTTTCTTCATGTAAAATGAATCTTCTTATCTAAAATCCCTTCTCTTCATCTTAATTTCTCCCCAAAAAAGGGTATTTTTAATCCTCCAATTGTGAGTCAAAGCAACATATGTTAGGGATAATAAACCATATTTTTTTAAGTCTCCATCTAGGTAATAAAGAACTATGTAAAGAATTAATGGGCTGTTTCAACCAATTTTTGATCATTAAGACCAGATTTTTTTTTTCAAAAATGGCTTATAGACAACTTACTCAAGAACTACCTAGGATCTTTGTTACAAAACAGAATTTCAATCCTATTGCAATCCTACTGGAGTTAAATTTCTAGATGCAAAGCCCCCAGTTTTACATTTTTGACAAGAACTTCAAGTCAGTTGGGCGCCTGGGTGGTTCAGTGGGTTAAAGCCTCTGCCTTCGGCTCAGGTCATGGTCCCAGAGTCCTGGGATCGAGGCCCGCATCGGGCTCTCTGCTCAGCGGGGAGCCTGCTTCCTCCTCTCTCTCTGACTGCCTCTCTGCCTACTTGTGATCTATCTCTCTGTCAAATAAATAAATAAAATCTTAAAAAAAAAAAAAGAACTTCAAGTCAGTCTTACTAACACCAAACTTTCATTTAAGTTCTTGAAAATAGTGACAACTTCATATCTGTCTTTACATCTTCAGTCTTCATTTAAAAAATATCTGGTACATATTTTAAAACTATTGCTGAACTGATTAAATAAAATTAGCTCTGGCTTCAATAGGAAAATAGGGGGAAAAGTAGTATTGAGAGAGAAACAGTGGAAAGAAAACTCAAATTGTTGCCATTTTATGAGGCTAAGAGTGCTCCATAGTTCCCCTCCTTATGCAGGATCCTCCAGCCTAACAGCCACACATCTGTTCAAAGGCTTATTGTGAGTACTTCCCAGGCACCAAGAACTGTATCAGCTGAAGAGATGTTCTCCCTTATTTGATCTTCAAAGCATCTCAGTATTATACCAATTTTACAGAGGAAATAAGTGAAGTGTGTTCAGAGATTAAATGACTCAAGGATGATAAGACTGGAAGACAATCGTTTTCATTTTTCAGTTAAGGTGTTTTCCTATGACTTTACTACTTCTGTCACTGCTATAATTTGCTTTTTACTTCCCTGACTTATACGTACATATAAATTGATTCATTTTTCCATCAATGGGAACTCTTCAGAACTAGAATTCTATAAATGAAAATATTAAAATGATATTATGGTATATGTTTACATATTACATATTTTTATATTTTATTTATATTTTACCCAAATCTAAAATTAAAACAACACTAAAATATTAAGAATAGAAATGACTAAAATATGCTTCTGAAGAATCATAAAAAAAAAAAAGCAATGGAAAATAACAGTTCTTTAGACTGATTTAAGGTAGTTATATTAATATTTTTAAAAGATAACTTCTGGGCATACTTTATTCAGGATAACATGAAATATTTTCCTTAAGAATTGAAGAAGGAGACTTCACAATTTAAAAAACAATGCAAACTACTCTGTGTCAAAAACTTCTCTGTACATATGATATATTCCATTGCCCATTGTGTTAGTTTCTTAAGGCCACAATAAAAAATGCCATGAATGGGGTAGCTTAAAACAACAGAAACTTATTGACTCATAGCTCTAGAAGCCTGTAATCAAGGTGCCAGCCATGCCATGTCCCCATGAAACCTGTAAAGGAGTCCTTCCTTCCTCTTCCTAGTGTCTGGTCTGTCAGAAACCTTCAGCATTCCTTGGCTTGCAGTCATATTATACCAATCTCTGCCTTTATCTTCACGTGATGACACTTTTCTCCATGTGTATTTGTGTCTTCACATGTCCATCATATAAGGGCAAAAGTCACTTTGGTCCACCCTAGTCCAGTATGACCTCATCTTAATAACCACAATCTGTAATGACCCTATTTCCTAACAATATCACATTCTGAGATATGATGTGTTAGAAATGCAGTGTATGGGGTTGGGGAACACAATTCAATCCATAACAAATATGAAAAGAAATTCAATTTCAATGGTAATTATGTAAAGTTTTCCAATCTTTTTTTGATGATTCTTCTGAAGAATGTTTTAGTCATTCTTAGCAGTTGTTTGTACATTCACTTGGTTCAATTCATCAGCAGCATATTGGAAAAGTATCTACATGAATGTGGTATTATATTCAAAACCCAAAAGAAATGGCAAGATCTTAATTTTATAACTTATGTTTAATCAGTTTAATCAGGCATGCATAGAAATAAGTCAATGTTTTAACTGTCTAAAAAAGACTATTCCTACCAAATTTCAACACCTAATCAGATGGGTGCTGCCCCAGTGGCAGAGAACAAGTAGAATTTGATGAGGACAAATTTGCTTAAAATTGGTAATGACTATACATTTTGTACTTGCCTCTTATTAAGAAATTTAAACCAAATATAAAAAGTGAATATAAAAAGTGAACGTCTTGGGGAGCCTGGGTGGCTCAGTGCGTTAAGCCTCTGCCTTCAGCTCAGGTCATGTCATGGTCTCAGGGTCCTGGGATTGAGCCCTGCATTAGGGTCTCTGCTCAGCAGGGAGCCTGCTTTCCCCCTCTCTCTCTGCCTGCCTCTCTGTCTACTTGTGATCTCTCTCTCTCTCTGTCAAATAAATAAATAATAAAAATCTTTTTTTTTTTTTAAAGATTTTATTTATTTATTTGACAGAGAGAGATCACAAGTAGACAGAGAGGCAGGCAGAGAGAGAGAGGGAAGCAGGCTCCCCGCTGAGCAGAGAGCCCGATGCGGGACTCGATCCCAGGACCCTGAGATCATGACCTGAGCCAAAGGCAGCAGCTTAATCCACTGAGCCACCCAGGCACCCAATAATAAAAATCTTAAAAAGAAAAACTGAACATCTCTAATTCCAAAATTATCTCATCTAACTGTCCCACAAGCAGCTGCTCCTCGGCCAGACGGACCTATTTGTTTCCATATTCACTACTCCCATTCCTAGTCTTGATTTACTCCCAAATGTCCTTCACCAGGAACCATCCTTCAGCCTTCAGCCTTCTTTTCTTTCCTTTCCTTCAAGGCCCAGTTTAAATGACATGGTCTCCATGAAATTTCTGCATGTAAGAATTCCCTCCCCCTCCACTGAGGTCCCACATATTTATCTAAGAATCTAAGATGGAACCTTCCTTTCTTTCTTTCTTCCCTTTTTTTTTTAAATTTTCAGTTTTCCATCCAGCAGCAGTGTGTAGAGAGAATATTATGCAGATGCCGTTATTTTTTTTTTCCCCTGTGTTTACATCTTGAGGCAGAATAGTCTGTCTGCAGCTACGTGATAGGCTATGTGAGGGGAAAAAATCTGAGCTATTAGAGTGAAAAAGTGTGTTTTATGTAAATTTTGAAAGTAAAATGTGTCAAGAGCATGGTTTTTAGACTTATTTGGGCTTCATTTAAAAAAAATGTTTTTTTAAACCCAGTTATTTCACCTGATTTGCTAGTTTCAGGGAAGAGATCCGAATTTGTGACCAGTGCTAAAGGTTCAGTGTTAGTATGGCTTGTCCTGGCCTCTGTGCCATATTCTTGTTAGAGATGAACCGTAGCACCAGAGCCCATCCTTCCTTGTCAGTCTTGACCCAAAGATGTCACCATTCCTAGTTGTTTGTCACCACATAATTGGTGTTGATTGGAAACTTTCCCTGAAATGGGGCAGAAATGCTTGGTTGTCTTTTCCATGTAACTTAAGCATAGTAATATAAATAAAGTAATAGTTGGATGTTAAAAAAAAAAAAATTTATCACCTACCTGGCCTCAACATGGTTTGGACACCAACCCACTGGGAATGTATACTAGTTATATAGGTACAAAAGGGTAAAGACATACACTGATTTAGGTTAACTCTACTCCTCACAACCAGAAGAGTATTCTACAAAATCAAATGCATAGACAGAGAGAGAGAGAGATAGATAGGTATCATGCACTACATGCTTTTTAATAATACTAATGTTTAGGGGAGCCTTGGCGGCTCAGTGGGTTGAAGCCTCTGCCTTCAGCTCAGGTCATGGTCTCAGGATCCTGGGATCAAGCCGCGCATTGGGCTCTCTGCTCAGCGGGGAACCTGCTTCCTCCTCTCTCTCTGCCTGCCCCTCTGCCTACTTGTAATCTGTATCAAATAAATAAATAAAATATTTTAAAAAATAATAATACTAATGTTAAATTTATACACCCTATGAAATTGTTTAAATGTGACATGCTTATATATGGCACAGAATAAAACCAACAAGATCCCTTTTAAACTTCCTGCAATGTAAGTTCTATGAGGGCAGTCTAGTTCACCATGGAATGATTCCCCATATCCTAAGTACATTCCCTGGATCAGAGTTGACATTCTGTACACATTTGCTGAGTGATTAAATAATCACTTCTTTTCTATTTTCAGTGCCTAATTTAGGTCTTTGTCATATCTTGCCTGCTTCTGTCCCTGGAGCTTTTTAATGGAATAGAAGACTCTGGCTAAATATTAAAAAAAAACTATTTCCCCAATTCTCCTAAGCATATAGCTAGATATGCTCTTCCAGATTCTCCTGAAGTTAGATGTGACCTTCTGACAGTTTGGGGCCAACAGAATTTGAGCAGAAGTTATGTATTCCACCTGGTCTGTGACATATACTGCCTGAATTGTAAAACTTCCCACAGAATTCTCCACATTGCCTCTCTCCACTTTTGGTCAGATCCTGAGGAATTCAAGACCCTCGATGATAAAGAGCTTTTGGAAAGGAACTTAAGACCCAAGTGTTTTCATGGATAGACTCTGATCCCCTACTCCCTTGCCAACCTACTATGGACTATTCTGTGAAAACAAAATTTTCAGTGTTAGGGAACTGAAATTTTGGATTGTTAGCTACAGTAGTGGACATATCATAACAAGTGCCAAAACTGGTACCTCAAAGAAGGGTTTGGTTTTAGTAAAAGCAAAACAAAACAAAAAACAAACAAAAAATCCTAACACTAATTTGTCAATTGTCAGAAGATAATTTGTTATCATAAGCTGAAAAAATGGTGGCCTATGTTATGTGATAGCAAAATATTTGTTAAAGCTGATCACTCAGAAGACACCTGCTACTGAATCTGGAGCTTCGGGGACATTGGTTGGTAAGAATTATAGCATTGTGCAACTGACTTCTTTGACTGTCATTGGTAAGATATTAAAAAAAAAAAAAAAAGAATGAGCTCAACAAAGAACAGGCCAATGTACAGCTTGAAAACAAAACAGTGTATAGGCTGAAAAGAAACCCAGAAATCCAAAGCATTTAAGATTGGAAAATCCATTTGCTTCTGTACCTGCAACTGTCTGAGAGAGAATTTTAAAAGACTGTGAGCAACAAATGCCCAGGAAACTTCTTTTGAACAAGATTCAATCTCTGTCAAATGTCAAGTGTGGCCTTTTCATCTATTGTGACCTCAAAGTATCCTTCTTTAAGTTGAGAGAGATACATGAGGAAAAAGAAATAAAGACATAAATTGGACTTCAGGATTATATCTAGGAAAATATGGGCACATGTAATTGTCTACAACTTACTACCAAGCTT
Source organism: Lutra lutra (assembly GCF_902655055.1). Taxonomy (NCBI): domain Eukaryota; kingdom Metazoa; phylum Chordata; class Mammalia; order Carnivora; family Mustelidae; genus Lutra; species Lutra lutra. The sequence continues at coordinate 75,209,615 of NC_062279.1, read as the reverse complement.
TACAGGAACCATACACCAAAGAAATAGCAAATCCAGAATAAAAGAGCCTTTTGGTTTGAGCTATAAAACACCTTTCAGGACGACAAGGTTGCTCTAGCAAAAGATGGACTGTGAAGACTCAGCAGCCTCTGGGGAGTGCATTCTCTCCGATACCCAGCTCAGAGATGGCCAAAAAAGGATAAGTCACAGGGAATACTTTCCCAGGAAAAGAGACAGAATCCACATAGAAAAGTGAATAAAGCTGTTTCTTTTAGAAAGAATCAAAATCTAGTTTTCTGTATCTCCGGGGTAGAGAGTCTATCAAATGCTTGCCCAGGAGGATCTCAGCATCCCTGTGATTGCTTTGTATCTCCCATTCTCATATTTTCTCAATGAGACATTTTATTGATGTTATTTTGTATTGCCCTACCATTGTATACTGGCTGGGGATAAAGAGGAGGAAATGGAAAGCAAATAACTTGTATCTTTATTTTAGTTAATAATCACCCTGAACACCAATAATCACACTTGTAACCAATAAAAAGGACTGCACATCACTTAAAGGGATAAGATTTTGAGCAGTTGTTATAACTGGACGGGATTCTGGGTTATATTACTTGGTGAGTGGGTAAATATGCTCTAGTTGTGAGAGAAAACAAAATACAAGAGGTATATGACAACAAGGAAGACCAACTGTGGCAGAGACTGGCCAGTTATTCACCAATTCATTTATCTTTTTCTCCTGGCCACATAGCTAAAACACATTACCTAAACTATTCTTTTAGTTAGGTTGTCCTATGCCCAAGTTCTAGGCAAAAGGACATGGAAGGAAACAATGTGCACTACTTTTGGTTTAATGTGTACTACCTCTGGTGTAAGCTCACAAACTCTTCTGTATCATCATCTATGTCAGGATTTTATTCTTTGGTATACTGGCTGGCTTCAGAGACTCTGGTAGTTAACTCTAAAGCCTTAGCCTCAGAGTCTCTGTTTGCATGTTTGTGTGTGTGTTTGTCCACATGTGTTTGTACATAAGTGTTTATGTGTGTGAATTTAATATCTGAAAGATTTTGGGTCCCTGAGTCACTGCACGGAAAAGAGACCCCCTGCTGCCCCTCATTGAACTATGACATTAGTGAGAAAAAAAAAAAAACAACCTAAAAAAACAAATCAAACAAAATAAAACACTGCAGTTGGTTTTGTTATTTGGTATTTGTTAACAAGGTTGAAATTTGGTATTTGGTATCTGGTATTTTGTGAACTGAAATTTGGTATTTGTTAACAAGGTTGGCCTACCTTGTCAAATAGTATCTTGGCAATAAGCTACCCTGCCTATTAAATCTATCTCCACAGTTTGACTCGACTTAATATGTATAAAACAATAGTCTGACTCTGTCACTCAGTTGTTTCAAAAACTTCTGCCTCTGTAATATTAATAAGGCTAAAGTCCAAAATTCTAGTATAATTTAGTACATTCAATGAGTACTTATTGAAAAAATGCTATGTTTTAGGCATTGTGTTAGGCCTAAAAATTAATGATTAACAGGAAAAAAAAAAAAAACACACAGCCATCACAGAGCTCATAGTTTATGGCAGAAGAAAGGCATTAATAACATTAGTTAAATAATCATACTTTATACATGCCTAAGTCCATGCTTTTTCATGCTATGAAAGAAAAGTAGTATGGATACTCTATGAAAAGATTTTAGTCTTAGTCTGAATGGTTATAACTTATAAGATCACAACCTATCTGAGGTTGTCTACTTGTACTTCTTCCCATCCAGCATGCCACTCAGAAACAGGCATATACTAAGATGATTCCCAATTCCCATCTTTTATAATCTCTTCACCTGCATGAGAGCAGAGCCTTGCCTTACTTTTCTAGCCAAGAGAATATGGCAAAAGTGACAGGATGCCATTCCCTTCTTTAGATTATATAGCAAAGATGAAGAGATTTTGCCAATGTAATTAATATCCCAATCAATTAATTGAAAGGAAGATTATCTGGGTGATAAACTGATGACTCTCTTAAGACAGTCTAGAAATCATAGACTAGAAGAAGCAGAGACCCTATCTCTGTTTCTGGCTTTGCAGAAGCAAGCTGCCACCAAAGATAAAGCCTCAAGGAAATAAATTTTGCCTAAAACCTGAGGGAGTTCTGAAGCAGATCTTTCTTTAGTCAAAGACTCTAGACAAGAATGTAGGCTAGCTGACACCTTAATTTAAGCCCTTTGAGACTCTTAAGAAAAAAACCCAGCTAAGCCATGCCTGGCCTTCTGTGCCACAAAAAGTATAAGGCAAAAAAGGAATGCTGTTTTCAGACCTTGAGGGAAGATGGTGGAGTAGGACCTGACACTCACCGTGTCTCATGTACACAACGAGATAACACCCACATCTGTGTAATTAACCCAGAAAACAATACAAAGTCTGGCAGAACAGACTCTCCACAGCTAAATGTAGAGAAGAGTCTACATCAAAGAGTGTAGGGAGGGCAGAGACCTAGTCCTGAGCTAAAAGAACCAGAGGGCACCACAACAAGAAGAGGCATCACAGGGTAGAGGAGCAAATCGCCATACTAGGCAACCCAGGCATGGGGGACCACACTGGGAAGGTGAATCCCCATAACATTTGGCTTTGAAAACCAGAGGCTAGATTTTGCAAGTTCTTATAATCAGTGGGGCTTAACATCAACCAATTTTAAAAATCAATGAGCTAGACTCTGGCCAAGATGGTGGAGTTCCTGCCCTTAAAGAGACAGCACTAAAAACAGCCCCACTAAGATACAGCATAGAGGCAGCAGCTTGAAAAATATAGGAGGGAGATTTGTTTACTAATGTCAGAGGTGTGCTGAAAGGGCAGAGATCACTGGGAACTAGCAGGTAGCATTTCCCTTTCCTATATGCTCCACCCACACATTCTCTTGTGGAAATGCCCCCTCCAGTCAGGCATCCCCTCAAGGAGAACAAGAGGACCTTGCTTATACCATGTGCCCCTCACCCCATGTACCCTCCACATCCAGTCCTGTGGCAGGAGTTTTCTAAGGTAACTCCAGATCTTCTCCCACAGCAGAACTGCATAAACCTTGCTAATACCACACACCCCACCACCATGTTCTCCTGTGGACTTGCTCCCCACCTCCAGTACGCTCTTACTCAGAGCCTATTGAAAGCAATGCCACAAGCCTGACAGTGGGTAACCAGTCATGACAGGGGCCATTCTACTCCAAAGTGACTCCTAACCCAGGGAGAGGAGAAGAAAACTACACACACCAGTCCAACTTCAACCCCAGCAGTGTACTATAGGCCCACCCACCAACAAAAGCATCTGAATATATGGTGCTATATGATTAAGATCCTATATACAAAGCTAACGGTAATAATGATTCAAAAACTAGTAACACCGACGCCTGGGCGGTTCAGTCAGTTAAGCTTCTGCCTTCAGCTCAGGTCATGATTCCGGGATCCTGGGACCGAGCCCCACATCGGGCTCCTTGCTCAGCAGGGAGCCTGCTTCTCTCTCTCTCCCTCTGCCTCCCTCTCCCTCTACCTGCTGCTCCCCCTGGTTTGTGCTCTCTTTCTCTCTCTGATAAATAAGTTTTTTAAATCTTAAAAAAAAAAAAAACAGTAACAGAAATTAAAGAGAAATGAATCCAAGTACATCACTAAAGAAAGTCAACAAACCATGAGAGAAGGGATCAAGAGAAGAAAGCAACACAGAAGAACTATAAAAACAACCATAAATCTAGTAACAAAATTGCAGTAAGTACATAACTATCAATAATTACTTTAAATGTAAGTGGACTAAATCCTCTAATTAAAAGATACAGGGTGACAGAATGGATTAAAAAAGCAAGACCCAACTATATGCCACCTACAGGAGACTCATTTCAGACCTAAAGACACATGTACATTGAAAGTGAATGGATGAAAAATCATTTATCATGCAAATGGAAGTGAAAAGAAAGCCAAGGTAGCAATAATGTATCAGACAAAATAGACTTTAAAACAAAGCTGTAACAAAAGACAAACAGGATAAGCATAAAATGGAACAGTTCAAAACGAATATGTAACAATTGTAGATATTTATGTACCTAACATGGGAGCACTCAAATACATAAGACAGCTAAATAGAAACATAAAGGAAATCATAGATAATAATGCAATAATAGTAGGGGATTTTAACACTCCACTTACATCATTGCACAGATCATTAAAACAGAAAATCAACACGGAAACAATGTTTGTGTTTGTTTGTTGGTTGGGGGCTTTTTTTTGTTTGTTTTTGAGAGGAAGGAAGTAGGAGGAACACAGGGAGAGAGAGAGATTCTAAAGCAAGCTCCATGCCCAGGGTGGAGCCTAATGTAGGGCTTGATCTCACAACCCTGAGATCATGACCTGAGCCTAAATCAAGAGTCAGATGTTTAACTAAGCCACTCAGGTGCCCTGATACAATGGCTTTAAATAACAATTGGACAAGATGAATCTAACAGATATATTCAGAAAATTCCATCCTAAAACCGCAGAATACCATTTCTTTCAAATGCACATGGAACGTTCTCCAGAACAGATCACATGTTAGGTCACAAAACAACTCTCAACAAATTCAAAAACATCAAAATCATACCACACATCCTTTCTGACCACCATGCTATGAAGCCAGAAATAAACCACAAGGAAAAAAAAAAAAAAATGGAAAGAACACAAACACATGGAGGTTAAAGACCATGTTACTAAACAATGAAAGGGTAACCAAAAATCAAAATGGAAATGCAAAAATACATGGACACATATGCAAATGAAAACATAATAGTCCAAAATCTTTGGATGCAGCAAAAGCTGTTCTAACAGGGAAGTTTATAGCAATATAGATCTACCTCAAGAAGCAAGATAAATCTCAAATAAACAACCTCACTGTACACAATAGAGAAGCTAGAAAAAGAAGAACAAACAAAATCCAAAACCAGTAGAAGAAAGGAAATAATAAAGATTAAAGAAGAAATAAATGAAATAAAAACTAAAATAACAATAAAACAGATCAATGAAATGAGGAACTGGTTCTTTGAAAAGAGCAATAAAATTGTAAGCCTTCAGCCAGACTGATCAAAGAGGAGAGAGAGAGGATCCAAATAAACACAATCAGAAATGAAAAAAAGAAAAATAACAACTGACACTATAGAAATGCAAAGGATATAAGAGAATACTAAGAAAAATTATATGTCAAGAAATTGGACAACCTAGAAGAAATGCATGAATTCCTAGAAGCATATAATCTCCCAAAACTGAATCAGGAAGAAATAGAAAATTTGAACAGACTGATTATGAGCAATGAAATTGATTTAATAATCAAAAAACTCCCAAAGAACAAAAGTCCAGGACCATGTTCACAGATGAATTCTACGAATCATTTAAAGAAGAGTTAATGCCTATTCTGTTCAAACGATTCCAAAAAAATAGAGGAGAAAGGAAAGCTTCCAAATTCATTCTATGAGGCCAGCATTACCCTGATACCAAAACCAAAAGATACTATGAAAAAAGATAGAGAGAGAGACAACTACAGGCCAGTGTCTCTGATGAATACAGATGCAAAAATCCTGAAAAATATATTAGCAAAGTGAATCCAACAATCCATTAAAAAAATTACTGCAATCAAGTGGGATTTATTCCTGGGATGCAAAGGCAGTTCAATATTCACAAATCCAACAACATGATACTCCATATTAACAAGAGAAAGGATAAAAACCATAGGATCATTTCAACAGGTGCAAAAAACCCAAACCAACACAAACAAACAAAAAGTCATCTGACAAGTCCAACATCCATTCATGATAATAATAAAACAAAAAAACTTCAACAAAGTAGGCTTAGAAGAAACATACCTCAACATAATGAAGGCCAGATATGAAAAACCCACAGCTAACACCATACTCAATGGCATAAAACAGCTTTTCACCTATGATCAGGAATAGGACATCATGTCCATTCTTATCATTTTTATTCAACATAGTACTGGAAGTCCTAGCCACAGCAATCAGACACAAAAAAGAAATAAAAGGCATCCAAATAGGTAAGGAAGAAATAAAATTTTCTCTATTTGCAGATGACATGATACCACATATAGAAAACCCTAAAAACTCCACCAAAAAAATACTAGAACTAATAAATTAGTTCAGCAAGGTCATAGAATACAAAATCAATATACAGAAATCCACTGCATTTCTATACTCTAATAATGAAGAAGCAGAAAGTTAAGTTAAGAAAACAATCTCATTTACAAAAGCACCAAAATGAATAAGATACCTGGGAATAAGCTTAATCAAGGATATGAAAGATCTCTACTCTGAAAACTATAAAACATTGATGCGGGGAAAAACTGATGAAAGTATTTGAAGACAGAAACAAATGGAAAGATATTCCATGCTCATGGATTGGGAGCACAAATACTGTTAAAATATCTATGCTCCCTAAAGCAATTTACAGATTTAAAGTAATCCCTATCAAAATACCCAACAGCAGTTTCCACAGAACTAGAACACACTATCCTAAAATTTGTATGAAACCAGAGAAGACCCCAAGTAGCCAAAGCAATATTGAAAAAGAACAAAACTGGAGATATCACAATCCCAGAGTTCAAGATATACTACGAAGCAGTAGTAATCAAAATAGTAACGTACTGGCACAGAAGGAGATATATAGATCAACAGAACAGAACAGAGAGTCCAGAAATAAACCCATGATCATTTGTCAATCAATCTTTGACAATGAGTCAGGAACATTCACCAGGGAAAAGACAGTCTCTTCCAGAAATGGTGTTGGGAAAAACGGAGCAGCTACACACAAAAGAATGATACTGGACCACTGTCTTACACTATACATAAAAGTAAACTCAAAAATGGATTAAGGACCTAATTATGAGACCTAAAACCATAAAAATTCTAGAAGAGCATATAAGTAGTAATGTCTCTCACATTGGCTCAGCTGTAGCAACACTTTTCTAGATATGTCTCCTGCGGCAATGGAAACAAAAACAAAAATAGGTTATTGAGATTACATTAAAAAAAAAAAGCACACAGTAGAGCAGAGGAAACAAGAAAACTAAAAGATAACCTACTGAATGGGAGAGGATATTTGGAAATAATATATCTGATAAAAAATGATTATCCAAAATCTATAAAGAACTTATACAACTCAACACACACACACACACACAAAGATCCAATTAAAAAATGGGCAGAAGACATACATGAACCGGCACATTTCTCCAAAGAAGACAAACAGATGACCAAAATACACATGAAAAGGTAGTCAACATCACTCATCATGAGGGAAATACAAATCAAAACTACAATGAGATATTACCTCATACCTGCCAGAATGACTAAAATCAAAAACACAAGAAACAACAAGAGTTGGCAAGGAAAAAAAGGAATGCTCATACACTGTTGGTGGTAATGCAAATTGGTGAAGCCACTGTGAAAAACAGTATGAAGGTTTCTTAAAAACACACACACACACACAAGCGAAAAACACCTCCATATGATCTAGTAATTCCAGTACTGGATTATTACCCAAAGAATACAAAAACAATAATTTGGAAAGATATATGCACCCCTATGTTTATTGCTATAATATTTACAATAGCCAAATTATGGAGGCAGCCCAAGGTTTCATCAATAGATGAATGGATAAAGAAGATGTGGTATACATACACAATGGATATTACTCAGCCATAAAGAAGAATGAAATCCTGCCTTTTGCAACAACATGAATGAAACTAGAGGGTATAATGCTAAGTGAAATATGTCAGTCAGTGAAAGAGAAATACCATATGATCTCACCAATATGTGGAATTTAAGAAATAAAACAAACAAAGGAAAAAAGATAAATCAAAAAACAGACTCAGTTGATGGTTACCAGAAGGGAGGTGAGTGGGGAGAATGGGTGAAATCGGTGAAGGGGATTAAGAGTACACATCTTGTGATGAGCTCTGAGCAACATATGGAACTGTTAAATAACTGTATTGTACACTTGAAACTAATAAAACGTTCTATGTTAACTACACTAGAATTAGAATTTTAAAAAATTGTTTGAAAAAAAAGAATGTTGTTTTCAACTGCTAAATTTCTCACACTTTGTTACACAGTAAGAAAAAACTAATACATACTCTTTCCGATAGTAAGCATTCCTTGTTCATATTATACTACCCCCTGACACATGAAATATTTCCTCTGTGACTTTTTCTAACAGTCAATTTCAAATGCCCTCCCCACAAATCAACCTGGTGAAATCTTGTCATCCTTAAAGGATCAGCTTAGATCCCAAATCAGTTCTTAAGCCTGCCCAGACACTTCCCCCATCCCTTGCTCACACTCTTCCTTGCCTCACCCTCTCTCACTACACATAGAAGTAATCACTTCTCTATTACCCAGGAATTGTTTTAGTACTTTGATTGCATTCTATTATTGTTAGCTGTTGATGAGTTTATGCATTAATTTGTGAGTTCCTTCAGAGAAGGAAATATATGACTCTAGGAGACTGTGTCTCTTCTCTAGATCTTATTCTTCCTCTGTAACATGAACACACTGAGTAGATATGTGATGTTATAGATATGTCTCTGAGTAGATATGTGACATGAGTAGATATGTGACCTTCACTGTTTGGGGCTGTAAAATGCCTTTGAAACATACAATCACCCCTCATGATAACCATCCTACTTAGCCAGGACTCCCAGGATTCTTCCTAGTATTATACCCAAAATAGCCAATAACATTATTTTTATTATTATTGTTAAGTAGAATAAAATAATAATTTCATCTGCCATCCTAACTACAAATGAATTCTAAAGACTTCATTAGTTTTCAAATCTCATATTTTATTAGAAGTACATTGATATATATATTCTCAGCACCTAGTACAGGGCCTAACACTAGAAAATATTAAATAAATAGTTGTTCTCTGAGACTTCTAGATTTTCCAATTTGGGTTTTCTTTTTTTTTTTTTTAACTCAAACTCTAATAAGCTGTTTTCTGATTTTTCTTTCAATCTGTCCAATATTTCTTCCTTTATTTTCTTCTACTGCTGGCCACATACTACCCCAGGAATATTTCCTTTTCACTGTGGATCTTATTTTTAAAGATAATTGTTTTGAAATCGTCTAATGATTTGATTCACATATGTTTATGAAGTTGAATTCTGAAAAGATCCATAACTGAGCAGCCAGTTTATGTAATAATTACAGATACTTCTCATAAACCTGAGTCTCAGTAATAATCATAGTACTCAGAAATATTACATCTAGATATCTGAAATATTTATGCATCCTCAGTTCCTAGTTTTAGAACCCTTCAGTTTTCAATACAGGGCTGTGGACAAGAACTCAAGTGCTGCAATCAGATAAATTTAGAATCCATTTTACTACTAATTTGTGTGACTATGGCCTAATTATTTAATCTCTCCAAATCTTGATTTGTTCTTATATAAAATGGAGATAATAAAATAATTAACTCCACAGAGCTACTATAAGGATTAATACTGCACGTATAGTTGATGCTAAAAAATATTAACTTAAAACTATCAGGAATTAGGGATTATGTGCAATGGTACAAATATATGCCATATCTCTGCTAAATAAATTGCATAAATGGTCACGGATAGTTTTTACCACAATAAAAAACTCCTATTCAAATATATATAAAATTTTTTGCTTTGACCTCTCTTTCTCAGAGCTTCTCTCTTTCTTAATAGACAATACAGATAAAGACACAAATAAGGAAAAATTGGAAAATACATAAATTTATTAGGACTTTGTTACTGTACTTTGAACAATGGCTTCTTTCTATTTTGGAGAGAGAATCCCAAGCAGACTCCACGCTGAGCCTGACAAGGCTCAAGCTCATGACTCACGACCTGAGCCTGAATCAAGAATTGGACTTAACCCACTGAGCCACCAAGTAGCCCCTGAACAATGATTTAAAAAAAAAAAAACTCTATTGGAAATGATGAGTAAAGTAGTTAATAAAGTCCTTCCTCACCTCAGGCAATTAAGAGGGCTTTTGTATACTGCAGATCATTACAGAATTACATATTAACTTCTATATTTACCCACATGATATTTTATAGGTGTGCAGAAAGTTTTGTAACAGTGGTATAAAAAGCTGTAAACAAAATAATTGTGAAACATTTCTGGGGAAAATTATTATAGATAGAATAAATATGTAAGCTAACAAGAGATAAAGTAGAAAAAGAATTGAGCTTTAAGTCGTAGTTAGAGCTAAACCCTATCTCTGCCTTTCAAGAGTTACCTGACTCTAGGAGACTGTGTCTCTTCTCTAGATCTTATTCTTCTTCTGTAACATGAACATATTGAACAGATTCTCTGAGTAGATATGTGACATTTACTGTTTTGGGCTATAAAATGGCTTTGGAACATTACTATTTACCCCTCATGATAACCTTCCTACTTAGCCAGGACTAAGTCCCAATATTTTTCTTTGTATTATATCCAAAATAGCCACTACCATTATTTTTGTTATTGTTGTTAAGTGGAATAAAATAATAATTTCATCTGCCATCCTACTACAAATGAATTCTAAAGACTTAATTAGATTTCAAATCTTATATTGTATCAGAAGCACATATTAAAATTTCATTATTATAATATGACTTTAAATTTCTGATGAAAATATTAGAATTAGAAAATATTTTACAATTAACCATAAAATATCCATTATCAGAAATCTGCATTTCTTACAAAAGTAACTAACATTAAAAAAAAGCTTTAGATATAATTTTTATAGGCTACTTTTAAAATAAAGGAAACAGCATGACCCAAAATAAACATATGAATTCAACCAGTGACAGCTCATATTCCTGCCTTCTCTCATTACAGAATCCCAACTGACAGGTATGTCTTCATCAAAATTCAGCTTAAGGGTTATCTTCTCCAAAAAACGTTTAAAGAATAACCCAACTAAAGAATTTTAAAGATTGGAGAGCATGTAACAAGCTAAAAGACAAACCATGCAATTAAAAGACATGAAACCTCAGATTTAATAAAAGTAAAATTGACTCTATGCTCTTTAAAAAAATACATACCTAATACAAAATGACAAAAGGATAAGAATAAGATGATGCCTACTGTTTCTAGCAGTTTCCCTAACAAGATGCATTAAATATCTATTCAACTAAAATAAATGTGAATGCTGGATAAGGTTTAGGGAAGCATATTCTTAAATCTCTCCACAAGATGTTAAAGTAATAATAATAATAATAATAATAAATATTACTAAGGCCAACACCTAAGTGAAGGTAGAAGAGTAAAGTATTGATGACAGCTTTCACTTGAGAATAATGATAAGGCCTCATAAACTTGACTTGAAGTTAGCCTAACTTAAAGCCTAAGACACAAAGCCTGATGCTTCTCCCAGGTAGATTATTTAAAAGAAAAAGTCCACTCTACATATCCAGATCATCAAATGATTATAAATAAAGTTTTATAAAGATGAATTACATATACCCACCTTGCTGCTAATAATTAGTAATAATCATGAATTATCCCTCATATGGCCCAAATTCAATAATGTTTTAATTTATAGAGACCCTTGATGCATAGTTCACTGAAGGATGTGGTGGAGAAAAAAATCAATTCGTTGTTGGAAGCTATCTTATTCCCAAGACTCAGAAATTTCCATAAATTAAATTCTAAGATATATGAACTCACAGTCAAAAAAACAAAAAAGCACTGAAAGAAACAAGGCATAAGCAAGAGGTAAGAAACAATTGTCAGCAAATCAGACTCATGAAGACTTCAAATACAAGAGTAATCAGATAGCATGTAAAAGAAATGGGTTTTTTATGTGCAAAGACATAAAACCAGACCATAATAAATTATCAAACAAACCCACGGATTGGGAGAAGATATTCACAAATGACACTACAGACAAAGGGCTGATATCCAAGATCTATAAAGAACTTCTCAAACTCAACACCCAAAAAACAGATAATCACATCAAAAAATGAGCAGAAAACATGTACAGACACTTCTCCAATGAAGACATACAAATGGCTAACAGACACATGAAAAAATATTCATCATTATTAGCCATCAGGGAAATTTAAATCAAAACCACATTGAGATAAGACCTTAAACTAGTGAGAATGGCAAAAATTAACAAGGCAAGAAACAACAAATGTTGGAGAGGATGTGGAGAAAGGGGAACCCTCTTACACTGTTGGTGGAAATGCAAGTTGGTGTAGCCAATTTGGAAGACAGTGTAGCAATTCCTAAGAAAAATTAAAAATAGAACTACCCTATGATCCAACAATTACACTAGTGTATTTACCCCACAGATACAGATGTAGTGAAAAGAAGGGCCATATGCACCCCAGTGTTCATAGCAGCAATGCCATAAGAGCCAAACAGTGGAAAGAGCCAAGATGCCCTTCAACAGACAAATGGATAAAAAAAAAATGTGGGCCATATATAGAATGGAATATCACTCAACCATGAGAAAAGATGAATACCCAACTTTTGCATCAACATGGATGGGACTGGAGAAGAATGTGCTGAGTGAAATAAATCAAGCAAAGAAAGTCCATTATCATATGGATTCACTTACTTACAGAACATAAGGAATAACATGGAGGACATTAGGAGAAGGAAGGGAAAAGTGAAGGGGAGGAAATCAGAGAGGGAGATGAACCATGAGAGACTATGGACTCTGAGAAACAAACTGAGGGTTTTCGAGGGGAGAGGGTGAGAGCGCTGGGTAAGCCTGCTGGTCGGTACTAAGGAGGGCACATATTGCATGGAGCACTGGGTGTTATTCATAACAATGAATCTTAGAACACTACTTCAAAAACTAATGACATACTGTATGGTGACATAACACAATAAAAAAATCAGATAAGGAATCAAATAGAACTTTTAGAAATTAAAAGTATAATCATTTAATCTAAAATCACTAGGGGTCAGCTGGGTGGCTCAGTCAGTTAAGCATCCAACTCTTGATTTTGGCTAAGGCCATGATCTTGGGTCATGAGATCCAGCCCTGAGTCATCAGGCTCTATACTCAGCAGGGAGTCTGCATGAGATTCTTTCCCCCTCCCTCTGCTGCCCAACTCTCTTGCATGCACACATATGTGTGCACACTCTCTGTCTCTAAAATAAATAAATCTTTTTTAAAAAAATCATCATTAGAACAACTAAATAAAGCTTCACCTGGAAGAAATTACAATGAATCTAACACAGACACAGAGGTACTAATTACAAAAAGCAGGTTAAATGCCACAGAGTATACAATGAGGAGATGTCAAATACCCATATGAGTCACAGTCTGATTGGGAAACAATACGAACTGGGCTGTCTGAGGAGAGATCAAGAGTAACTATTTATAAATTTTTGGCCAGTTTAAGGGAAATTCATGATGTATTTTAGTATCCAAGTGTTGGGCTAGGAGCACAACTACTCTAGGTCTAGAGAAGAAAAAGAACGAAATGATAATGGAACCCAGAGAGGACAGCTATGAGGATGGCTGCCTGACAGGAACTTTGACCTTTAATAAATGGTTATTCAGCTGGGCAATGATCAAACAATAGCAGTAGGTGGCCAAATTCGCTTTCCTCCCTCCTGATCTGTGATCTCTGACACACATTATTTGAATATATCTGGAAACCAGAGGGCAAAGAAGAGTATTAATGTGGTCCGTATTAGTCAGCTTCTAAGGGAAAGAGAAAAGGAAGTGAGCTCAAAAAAAAAAAAAAATTCAGAACAATATATAACTGAGGTCCCAGGTGAAAAAAAAGAGAGACAATGAGGCAGAAGTAAAATTGAAAGAGACAATGGCTGAGAACTTCCAAAATGGATGAAAAACCTAATTAACAAATTCAAGAGCCCAGAAAATTCAACGGCCAAAATCATGAGAAGAGAGCAGAATGCACACACAAAAGGTACTAACTTAAAGGCAACTGGACAGAAAAAAACACATCTTAAGAAAGCAACAGTTTGGGGCATCTGGGTGGCTCAATGGGTTAAGCCTCTGCCTTCAGCTCAGGTCATGATCCCAGAGTCCTGGGATCGAGCCCTGAATCAGGCTCTCTGCTCGGCGGGGAGCCTGCTTCCCCCTCTCTCTCTGCCTGCCTCTCTGCCTACTTGTGATCTCTGTCTATCAAATAAATAAATAAAATCTTAAAAAAAAAAAGAAAGAAAGCAACAATTTTATTGACAGCTAACTTCTCAAGAGCAATAATAGAAGCCAAAAAATAGTGGGATACTATTTCCTAAGTGTTGCAATAAATGTCAACCAAGAATTCTATACTCCATGAAAATATCATTCATAAATGAGGATAAATTAAGAAAATCTTAGAAAAATACTGAGATATTGTGCCACCAATGGAATTATTCAAAGAAAACTGTTAAGAATGTTCTTCAACAAAAATAAAGTTATCCCACATAGAAGGTCTTAGGTACAGGAAGAAGTGAAAAGGAAACAAAGTGATAAATATGTGGTAATATTTGCAAAGGGAAAAAAAAACTTTATAAATTTATCATAATAATATTAAGGGAATTAAAAATGGAGATTAAACTAACATACAAAACAAGAATAACATACAAATGAGACACAAAATAATTGGAAATAAAGTAATGGAAATTCCCCTGCAATATTTGAAAGGAAGGTTGAGATCCTGATTGATACCTGACTTTAAAATGTGCATGTTAAAAGTGTAAATGCTGAAAGAATAATACCAGAGTATACAATTTTCAAACTAGGAAGAGGAAAACACTGGAATAAAAGAAAACATTCAGTCAATCCAAAAGAAGTCAAGAAAGGAGAGAAAATAAAAATATAAGAGATAGGGCAAATTAAAACTTTAAAATACAGAAAGCAAAAAAAGTATAAAACTGGAAGAAGAGACAAATCAAAAATTACCTTTTTTGAATAAATAGTAGAAAAAATAATCAGAATATTAGTGAAGCACATGGAATTCTTAACACTATCAACAAACTTGACCTAGTTGACATTTATAGAAAATGCCAGTAAATAAGAGCAAAAGAAACACTATGTTCAAGATAACAATGAACATTTACTGACATAGACAATATCACAAAATAATTTTTTGAAGATTGATTGATTGATTGATTTACAAGATACAGAGAGCAAGAGAGCACAAGGAAGGGGAGTGGCAGAGGGAGAGACAGAAGAAGCAGGCTCCCACTGAGCAGGGAGCCCAACATGGTGCTTGACCCCAGGACCCTGGGATCATGATCTAAGCCAAAGGCAGACGCCCTAACTGACTGAGCCACCCAGGCGCCCCATGAAATAAGTTTCAACATAAAATTTCCCTGTAATACAAAGTATGTTCTTAGACTACAGTGAAATTAAATTAGAAGTCAACAGCTGGGAAAGGTACTGGGAAATTCATAAGCACTGGAAATTAAATAACACATTTCTAAATAATCCTTGGGTCATAGAAAAAGTAAAAAAAAAAAATCTTGGGTCAAAAAAACTAAAAAAAAACAAAACAAAACAAAATAACCCTCAAAAATAATCCTTGGGTCAAAGGAAAACAAGGAAGGAAGGAAAGAAGGAATGAAGGGAGTAAGGGAGGGAGGGAGAAAAGAGGAAGGGAAAGGTGGGAAGAGAGTGAGGAGGGAGGGAAAGGTGGAAAGGGAAGGAGGAAGAAAATGAAAACAGGGGCACCTGGGTGGTGCAGTCCGTTAAGTGTCTGACTCTCGGTTTTGGCTCAGGTTGTGATCTCGGGGTGGTGGGATCAAGCTCCACGTCAGGCTTCATGCTCAGCCCCGGGTCTGCTTCAAACTCTCCCTCACAGCTCCTTCCCCCAGCTTTCTCTCTCCCCACCTCTCTCTCTCAAATGAATAAATCTTTAAAAGTAAGGAAGAAAGGCTGGGAGGGAGAGAAGGAGAGAGGGAGGGAAGGAAGGAAGGAAGGAAGGAAGGAAGGAAGGAAGGAAGGAAGGAAGGAAGGAAAAGAAAACAAAATGTACACTAAATGCCTGTAATGAGAAAGGGACAAAATTTCTCAGTTCAAAGACCTCACTTCTTTAAGAACAGGAAAACCAAAAACAAGTAAATCCAATCCAAAAGAACAGATATAATAACTATTAAAGAATTTATGCTGAGTGAAATAAGTCAAGCAGAGAGAGTCAATTATCATATGGTTTCACTTATTTGTGGAGCATAACAAATAGCATGGAGGACAAGGGGAGATGGAGAGGAGAAGGGAGTTGAGGGAAATTGGAAGGGGAGGTGAACCATGAGAGACTATGGACTCTGAAAAACGATCTGAGAATTTTGAAGGGGTGGGGGGTGGGAGGTTGGGGGCACCAGGTGGTGGGTATTGTAGAGGGCACGGATTGCATGGAGCACTGGGTGTGGTGCAAAAATAATGAATACTGTTATGCTGAAAAAATAAAAAAAAATTAAAAAAAAAAGAAACGTAAACAACAAAAAAAAGAAGAAATCAATGAAATAGAAAATAGATTTAAAAACAAGAGAAAAATCCATGAACCAAAAAAAGCTGGTACTTTGAAATATTTATAATATACATAAACCTCTACCCAGACTGATTAGGAAAAACAGATGACAGAAATTACCAGTATCAGGAATAACAGAGTGACAAAACTCAGACTCTGCATATATTAAAAGATAAGAGCATTTCATGACCAACATTTTTGAAACAACTTAAGACATTCTGAATAAACATTCAGATCTGGCCAGGAAAGAGAACCCCTGATAAATGTCATTCTTATTCGTATGTATATAAAAAAGTAATATACGGGAGTGCCTTGGTGGCTCAGTTGGTTAAGCATCTGCCTTTGGCTCAGATCACCATCCCAAGGTCCTGAGGTTGAGCCCCATATCACATTCCCTGCTCAGTGAGAAGCCTGCTTCTCCTTCTCCCTTTTCCTCTACCTGTCACTCCCCTGCTTGTGTGCTCTTTCTGTCAAATAAAGAAAACCTTAAACAACAACAACAAAAGGTAATATACACAAAAAAAAGGTAATATACTCCTCCAAGCTAGCTTTGTAGATCTCTGTTTCCTGACACATAAGACAAAAATAATCACACACACACACACACACACACACACACACACACATATAGACCAGTGCAATATCTGGCATGCAGAAGTTCCCAATACTTAACATCCATTTAGTGACTGAAATAGATGAGTTGTATATGTGAAATTATATGCACAACTAATTTGTGGTCCAAGTGTCTACTGCTATGGTATTATAAGAAAATAATGATTGAATGATTCCTTGATCTGCTATTAAACTAGAGAAACCTGTGTGGATTGTGAGACTAACAAAGGCTCTGAATGCATACAAACATGGTGAATCATGAATCCACTAGTTTCTAACTGTATGACCCAGAAGTCATTAATATCATTTATAGATAACTCAATCATATAGTGTTTATGTAAAGACAAAATGAAACAATATCTGCTATAATGGGTAACATTTTTTAAATAAAAATTATTTCTCTTACTTCAATAATAATTAAAAAAAAAAAAAACAATGGAGAAAAGAGGATCCTCCCTGCATTCTTCCTTCCCTGACCCACTTAACCATTAGAAGGGAGCATCTAGAATGGTAATGTCAAAATAAGAGAAAGATGCCTGGCTATGGCCAGAACTTAACTCACCAATGTCAGTGCAATGCAGCAAGGGAGGAAATAAGTAAGAAAAGGGGATCAGATACCTAGAAATGCAGAGAGCACATGTCAGATGACCCAACAACTCTGTGAACAAGGGAGACTGAATCTTCAAGCTAGTTCTGGCTATTTTTCTGGTAAAGGCTTTGAGTCAGACATAGTTACTACTATATATAGCTTGTTATGACTGAGTATTTGTGTCTCATCCCAAAATCCATACATTGGAGGCCCAAACCCCAACCTAACTTGTAGGAAGTGCTTATGGTTAGATGATATCATAAGGGTGGGATCCTGATCTGATAGGATTAGTACACTTATGAGACAGGAGAGAGCACTCTCTCTCATCCTGTCCCCGTTCTCTTTCTCTGCACCCCAACCCCGCATCCCCACCCCCACCCTGCCATGTGAGAACACTGGGAGAAGGGAACAGCAGTCTTATAAGGTAGGAAGGACTCCATCATGCTGGCATCCTGATCTCAAACACCTAGTCCCCAAAACTGTGAGAAAATAAATCTGTTTTTTAAGCCACTCAGTCTATGGCGTTTTGTTATGGCAGCCTGAACCAAAACATGTATAGCTTTTATTTTCACTCCATTAAGTAGTTTGTACTGGTGAAGGTAGGCTCCACATTAAAGACCTTTTGTAGAACAAAAACACAAAATATGTATGGGCTGAAAGATCCTGTAGTTTAGATCACCTCTGGGTGGACGAGGAGGTCAGATGACTTGAATTCTATTTTCCCTGATGACCTTAAATTCCACTTCTTCCTTCATCTTTTGAGATTGTCAGCTAAGCCGAGTGCTTCCCCCTTCAATTCTCTTCTTTCTCATGTCTTTCCTACCCCAACACGTCAAGTACTGCCATGTCACCAGAGTGTTTTGAACCTTGGAGAGCCAAACAGGAGAGGAGTGAAATATCATTCCAGTTGCTTTCAGTCTCTCATGTCTGCTTGACTCACATATGAAAGTACACAGGCTGCATATACTCGGCAAATAATGAAGTCACTCATTTGCAAAGAATTTTTAGAAACTAATTCATGCAAGGAACAGAGACTGATAGGCACAGCTCTTAACAAGACACACTCTCACTGGAATTTAGGATAAGAATTTCAAAGAATTTTATGCCTATCAAAAATCAACCTGGGGATAGAATTCCATCAGGCTAATCAGAAGTCTTGCCTTTGAAGTGCTCCTTTTGTTTTTTCATGCCTTTTCCTCTGGCACCCTTATTTCATGCACAAGATGATAAATATATAGGCATGTTTTGGGTGAGCTTGTTCACTTTAATAAAATTCCATCAAAGCCCAAATGAAGTGTGAATCTAGTTTAAGACTTCTCATTATTTCCTCATGTATATAATCAAGTTATCCAAAAAATCTCATATCAAAATGCTGAGTGTTTTAAAAAGACAGACCACAGATTACAAAGAAAATAACGGTGTCTAAACTTGTTCTTAATTTTTAAATGTATTCTGTTGGGATAATGATAATTCATAAACCTCAAAAAGAGAATTGTAACTTATGAAGGCAACATTAGATGAATGTCACATAAATAGTCTTAAAAGCGAAGTTTTCAATATACTTATTTTTTTAAAGATTTGATTTACCTGACAGAAAAAGAGGGATCACAAGTAGGCAGAGAGGCAGGCAGAGAGAAAGGGGGAAGCAGGCTCCCCGCTGAGCAGAGAGCCAGATGTGGGGCTGGATTCTAGGATCCTGAGATCATGACCTAAGCTGAAGGCAGAGGCTTAACCCACTGAGCCACCCAGGCACCCCTTTCAATAGATTTAAAAGAAAGTATTTATTAAAAAGAAAATTGTGCAAACATAACCACCAAGACTTCTGGACACTGGGTTTTGTATTGCTGTACCATGGGTAATTTGGTTCAGTGGCCCAACCTTCCCTTCTTACCATCTGTACTTAGGAGAATGACTCACTCACTTAGTAACTTATACATCATTTTCAGCGAGAGAGCACAGCCAAACAATTTAAAACCACTTGGAGAAATAAAAATCTATCACCTCCACAAATATGCATTTACCCTTCATTTAGCAACATTTCCTGGCCAGTTTTTCTTACTCATACTGCTCCCTGTGTTCCTTGCCTGCTTAATTGGACTCAGGTGTATTTTGAAAGCCAGAATTCTCAGTTATCTTCCCATAAAGCCAGTTGTCCAGGAAATCCAAACAAAAGGAAAAACGGAAAGGCTAGCACTTTAGGTCCTAAGAACATGAAAGCTCGTATCATGAAAATTTAAATTCTCATGTTTTGATGAAAACAGTAAACTCATTTTGCAGAAAATTTCAGCGTGTCTTTCTAGAAGCATAATAAATTAAAGCACTTTGTATTGGCCATAAAAAACCTTAGCATATGTGTAAAGGTATATTTCCTCATGAAGCTTAGCAAGAATTAACTGCCTTTAATAAAAATACCTTTAGAGTCTGTTATAAATGTCAATGGTACCTATTAAATGGTGATAGAGTTTATAACTTTATTATTTGTTTAGCCTGTATACACCCAGGCTCACCAGGGACATTATTACTGTCATTAATAATATTATCAACTAATGTTTATTGAGCTTGGGGCAGAAACAGTAATATCATCCACAATTACTTCGACTATGAAGTTTTAAGTGAGATAATGTATATGACCACATCTAGCACTTAATAAGTGTTTGATGAATATTGGCTTATTTATGGTTCCCTGGAAAAGTATATCGTATTAGGGTTGCCCAGGCAATCACTAACCATAATGTAATTTTTTTTTCTTTTTATGATTGTGATAGGAGAATCATGTGCAGTGGTACTACGGGAACAGAGTTGGGCAGAGCCACTTAAATCTAAGAATACTAAGGTGTCCAGGTGGTTTAGTTGATAGGTGCCTGCCTTTTGCTCAGGTCATGATCTCAGGGTCCTGGGATTGAGCCCTGCATCAGGCTCCCTGCTCAGTGGGGAGTCTGCATATCCTGCTCTCTCTTCCCTTCTCCCCTGCTTGTGCACTCATGCTCTCCCTCTCTCTCTCAAATAAATAAATAAAAATCTTAAAAAAAAAAACCACTAAGAATACCAAAAGAGATTACCCTTATAACAAATTCTGAAGGACATGTAAAAGTTAGCTAAATGGTAGGAAGAAATTTATTCAAAACTGATGGAACAAATCCCTGTAAAGGTAAGAGGAAGTGTGATCTAGAACACAGGAGAGAAGCCATTAAAATATGCAGATTAGCATGAAAAATTTATTCCTGTTCACAGCCTACAAACATTCATGGTCAATTATAGCTCATATGGACTTTAATAAAGATGTCAAAGAAAATCTGATGACATCAATTTAGAATTTAACTAGTTATTGTTGGTTTCTAATATAGATCCCTAATTGAAAAAAAAAAAAGTTTATCTCTTAATGTAACCAATGTTTTTTTAAAGTGCTTATTCTTTCATTCAATAAATACTGCAATTAATTGAATGGTATATATAATTAGCCTACTAGGGAAAAAAAATGCCCTGTTGTCTTATGCATGAATTTGCAATTCACAGTACTTTTGCCCTTTCAGTAAACATTTATCATTTTTCACTTATTCAATAGTTTCTTTCCAATGAGAATACTGAAAACCTTGTAAATTCTACCATAAATAGTACAAAGAGAGAATGATTAGGAAGTTGAAAGTTTCCATTACTGTAATTACTCCTGACTTAGAAAAATAACAATATAATGAAGCAACACTGACAATACTCACAATAGAGTAATAATAATACAATAAATATGTATGTGTCTATTTATGTCCACCCATTTGCTTTGACTATGTATTGCCAGTGGCCACATATGAGCACAACACTTATTATGCTGTATCCTATTAACTGAATTAAGTAATTAGAAGATTCCAGGAATAATTAGTTTTCAAATAATAGTTAAAAAATAAGAAATATTATCAAAATATACTATCATACCATTAAAAGAAAAAAAATAAGAGCACGTTAGCTTTTCCCAAGCCTTATGAAGAAAGGCAAATATTAGAATCCAAAGCCTAACTGGAATGTATGTATATTTTTAAAGAATAGTAAGTTTAAAAATAAAACTCGTTATCAGGTTCCTCAGTGTACCAACTTTTCCTATCACTCAAATGTCTCATTATATTGCAAATGAACGCTAAGAAAATAAAAATGCATTAGGCCTTTTAAACTTTGGTTTTTAGATTTCTTAACCAAACACAAATATAAGTTCAAGAAACAATGGTGATATAATGAATCCTTTACTTTTCAATTTTTTTTCTAGTTTACTTTATTTAAGAATGACATTCTGACTTGACCAGGGAATATTCCATTCTATTCAGTAGAATTTACTGTTGGTTCATCCATCTGGCCTGTTCCATGGTCCTTCATCATAGCAAGTCTCTTTAACACACATCAGTACCCATGGGGTAGAATCAAGAGGTCAACTAAACACCATGGTCCAATATGGAAACTTTTACTAATCACTTCTATTTCAGTGGCTCCTTTCTTATCTACCTCATGTTCACCCATCACTCCTCTTTCTCTCTAGTCTCTTGGAGCAGGAAGTTTTCCTCTGTGTGGCTTCATTCTTTTAACTAGTGCCTTAGAACAGAGAGGATGAGTAAATTAGTCAAACATAATAGTAAAAACCTGTAAAAAAATAAATAAATAAATAACCACACACACACACACACACACACACACACACACACACACACGCACGCACACACACTCTTGTTTATGAAGTATAAACACTTTATGGACAGCCAATACAGTGTATCTCTTCTGGTAACCACTTAAAAGCTTGTTGAGTAAAGATGCATATTAGAAAGTAACATTTTCTGAGCACTAGAGGCCTAAATTAACTTTTCTCTCAAAAGGAATTAGTGTAAAATTTTAAGACTAGCCTGTACTTCTCATTATATTGAACATTCAGTGAGCTAACTAGAAACTTATTCTTCACCATGTCTCCCAATATACAAAACAGGCCTTCACAAGTTATTTTGAAAAAATCATGAATCTCCAATTGAGCACACAAAACAATTTCTGAGGTTAAAGTCAATTTACCTCCTCCAAGTCTGTAATTTATATCCTCAAGGATATTAGACCATGGAAGAAACAATTGTGGGAGTTACAAATTCCATAGAAAGTTATATTGGAATACCTGGATGGTTCAGTCAGTTAAATATCAGACTTCTAGTTTTGGCTCAGGTCATGATCTCATAGTCATGGGATTGAGACTCACGTTGGGCTCCAAACTCAGTGACAGTTCTGCTTCAGATTCTTTCTCTCTCTCTCAAACAAGTAAGTAAAATCTTTAAAAAAAAAAGTTATATTTTCCCTCCCTCTTCACCATATACACAGGAAGCACAATTTCACTATCTCCATCCCCACATAAGAATCTTTTTAGAGAAAATTAAAGGACAAAAATTAAGGTAAAAGTATCTGTATATGATTTTGTTTAAGTTCCATTATTTCTGTGTGTTTGACTGATTAGTACACAAAGGATGATTTTTTTTAAATGTCACTGTAATAGGTATTTCACAGATTTCTTAAAATTGAAATCTAATGGAGTGGAAACTGATGAAGTACAATGTGCAAGTTATGAATAAAAATAAACCAAATATTTATTTCCAAATATTTAGATTTTGCACTTAAATCTCCATTTAGACTTCTGGGAGCAATTTTAATAAAAGTTCTAGAACAGATTAACTTTTTCACATGAAAAGTAATTTGTTCTTGAAGTCTATATTTAAAAAATTAATGACAATTACAATTGGACTTAAATAAGAACAAATAAAATTAACTTTTGGCTATAATATTGGCTACCCAATTTTACTTGGACCAAAATGCATTTTATTAGGACTGACTTTTCTAGATATTAGTTTCAAACTAAAGCTGAATGTGGTTGACCTTTTGAAATGAATATCATCGATAAAGATTACTTTTACAATAGCAGATCAGACAAATTGTTAGATTAAAATAACATACAGTCGGTGTTTTCTTATCCTTAATATATGTTCCCCAAGTTTATATCCTTCTATGACTAAGGAACATTTCTGGAGAGGTTTTTAAAAAGGTAATTACTCTGCAGAAATTATTTGACTTTACAGTGTCAACCAACTTTCTAAAACTGTCCGTTAGAAAATCCTAGTCAAGGGGCGCCTGGGTGGCTAAGTGGGTTAAGCCTCGCTTTAGGCTCAGGTCATGATCTCAGGGTCCTGGGATCGAGTCCCGCATCAGCCTCTCTGCTTGGCAGGGGGCCTGCTTTCTTCTCTCTCTCTCTCTGCCTGCCTGTCTACCTACTTGTGATCTCTCTCTGTCAAATAAATAAATAAAATCTTAAAAAAAAAGAAAAAGAAAATCCTAGTCAATATTACTTTCTGCATTAAAATAAAAGTTCAAAGATAAGCATTTCTCATCATGGCTCAGCACATGCTGAGATCCAAATGTGCAATCTTGGGCCTTAAAATGTGTGACAAACCCACAGCAAGAGATGCAGAATGACAATATAGGAGGAGGGCTGAAATGACTATATAATCACCTGCAGGAACACTAATACATTTTCTATAGGCTTTCAGGTTCTCGGTTTCCAATTACACAAGTAAAAGAGTGATATATAATAAAAAGGGAATAGACTGAAGTGAAGTAAATACAGAGCCAAAAAGTGAATGTTTCTAGAGAATACTCTTTCCTTCTTAACTTCCTTCCTTCTTTTCTAGATTTATTAAGCACTGTGCACCAGAACCGTGTTAGTCATTAGAAATCCAACTGTGATGGTATTCAAAAAACAGAGAGTGACTGCAGCCAAGAGCATAAGGTGAGGAATGGTAAAGTATTAGAAAGGCCAGCAGGGTGAACTCAACCTTATTACTGGAACTTTTTTGAGATTGTTTCTCTAGGCATTCAATCCCAAGGTGATATGAAACATCAGTAGCTAAGTGTTTTTATGAAGCTTATAAGGTTTAACTTTTTTCCATGAGTTAAAGGTCAAACTGCAAGTGATCTTATGTTGTTCTAATATATTTCTTTAAAAATAGATACACTAGTTAACAAGAATAACTAGTCATATAGGGTAACTAGTCATATAGCTGTGCTTAATACTCCACAGTCTTCATAGACAATATTGACCTAAAAACAAATTCTGGCAATTGTTAAGGAGGAAGAAAGACTCACAGCTTTTTAAAAAGTATTAGTAGCTAGCTAATTGTTTACAATTTGGAGCAAAGGGGTTTTCTCCTTATAAAAATTGGCTGTAGCATACTCTGGGTCCATCTGGATGGTGTATGTAAGGACTAAAAACTGTAGGGCTTTTCATCCAGGACTTGTTTTCAACTGAGTGCAGCAAATCCTAACACATACAATAATTAACCTAGCTCTACTTATTACTGGCTCTGTAAGTTAGCACAAGTCTCAGCCTAACTGGGCATCAATTTTTGGCATCTTTATGGTAGAGATAATATTAACGTCTACTTCAGACTTGTGAAAATGAAATGAGATAATCAATGTGGAATATGTGACTATCAATATTATTCCAATCACTATACTGTTATTATAAAATTCTACATAATTTATGTTTATAAAAGCTAAGAAAATTTATATCAACTATACCTTAATAATAAAAGAAAAAAAAATTTTTTTTAAAGATTCCACCCATTTATTTGACAGAGAGAGATCACAAGCAGACAGAGAGGCAAGCAGAGAGAGAGAGGAGGAAGCAGGCTCCCTGCTGAGCAGAGAGCCCGATGCGGGACTCGATCCCAGGACCCTGAGATCATGACCTGAGCCGAAGGCAGCGGCTCAACCCACTGAGCCACCCAGGCGCCCAAAAAGAAAAAAAAAAGTTTTTAAATGTAAACCTTCAAGGTATAAATCTAAATACAGTTTCCTACAACCTTGTCCCTATTTTCCCACATGTACCCACATTAGTAGTATTAATGGTAAAATTTAGGTCTTCTCCATAGTATTTATTTACTTCACCTCTTTTTTCTAAACAACATAAAGTCTATAATTCATTTTTTCATAAGGCCCCACTGTAAGGGTTAATTATATGTGTCAATTTGGCTATGTGATGGTACACAGTTGTTTAGTCAAACAGCAGTCTTGCTGTTGCTGTGAAGTTATTTTTTAGATGTGATTAATGTTTAAATCAGTAGAATGAGTGGAGATACCATCCATAATGTGGGTGGGCTTCACTCATAAATTGAAGGCTTTAAAGTGAAAAGACTGAGATCCCCAGAAAAACGAGAAACTGTGCCTCCAGGTGGCCTTTACACTCAAGACTGCAACATCAACTCTATGGGTTCTGTTTCTCTGGAGAACTCTGACCAATATGGCCATATAAACCTTTTCTAAATTATTTTCATGTAGGCTTTAATAACCCAGTAAATATCCCTAAAATCATCCATCAATCTTTCTCAAGCCAATCACCAAAAAAAGGAACCTGCACTTGCCGGGACATAGGATTAAAAATGATTTAAAATTACCAATCTATTTATATTTTTTAAAAGACCTCTTGACCAAACTCCCTCAAGATCATGTTTTAAGACACCTATGAATACCAAGAGGTATTAGTATGATCTAAGAAGACTTCAGTTTCCTGAAAACACATTCTTAAACCCAATTACATTCATAATTCAAATACAGAACATGTCTCTAAAATAAGATACTCCACTATAATATAAAGAAGTTGCATCATCTTGCTTGTAATTATTGTGCAGTCTTGTCAGCAAAGGGAGAAAGTCTTTATACAAGGTACTTTTGGCTTGGAGGTGCCCTAGTCCCCCACTGATAGAGCCAGAGTAGATAGCAAAGCCTCTTGGAAGAAAAGAGGACACTTACACAGAGGCCGAACAGAGGGATACATAAAGGCAAGGTCAAAGAGCAAAAGGAAAGTTATGGGTCCAGGAGCAATCAGTGTTCTCTAAAGGAAGGTAGATAAGCCAGTGTAGCTGCAGGAAGGAGTCAAGATGGACATACAATGTCAGTGAGGTTTCCTTATCCCAACTAATTTAATAATTTGAATTAATGAGATAACAGAAAAATAATTATAATTATTTATGTACTTCCCATCAGACCTAAGGAGCTCAAGCAGTAAGTGATGTGTGCTCTGTACCTCCCATTGATTACTGGTGGTACCAATTTGTATATGGAAATTTAAAACCGCTACAATTTCAAATACTATATCATGTTTGCAGGAGTTAGTGTTTTCTCTTTTAAAATAGATTTATGCCAAATAATAATCAAATTTTGACATTTCAAAAAAAAGTGGTACATTTAATCACAGGAGTTAAAGTTTCAAAGAAAGATGGCTCTAGGTGGGAAAAACTTCATGAAACAATAATCATACTACAAGCCTAGGGAAAATGAAAACTACAAAGAAATAAAGAACCATTTCTCCCATGAGTTGAAAAATTTGGCATTGCAATGGTTTGTTAGCTTTTTCTTTTTTTTTTCCAAGACAAAATGATGTTAATAAGAATAAGAGAGTAAGTTCAGGGCCTGAGTTCACAGAGCAGAAAATCAGAGAAGACCAACTTTCCCTAAACTGCCTGGTGGTGCGGTTCAGTAAGAGAAGACATTCTCCCCTGGTACTACCCCTAGGAGTCTCTTGGCTGCACAAGTAGATTCAACCACTGGATACCAGGTACCTAGCGCCAGGGAGTAGAAACAGCGGGTGATGGAGTAAGGATAAAGTCACGACCTCTTCCTTCTAGGATTCAACAAAACTAACTTTTTTGTTTTTATTTCTTTTCAGCATAACAGTATTCATTATTTTTGCACCACACCCAGTGCTCCATGCAATACGTTCCCTCCCTAAGACAAACCACCCGGTTCCCCCAATCTCCCACCCCCCCACCCCTTCAAAACCCTCAGGTTGTTTTTCAGAGTCCATAGTCTCTCATGTTTCATCTCCCCTTCCAAAACTAACTTTTAAGAAAATCACTTAGCACAGGGTGCTGTACATAGGAAACTCTTGTTAAACCCAAGCTAAAATGATTAAGAATTAATAAGCAATAATTTTCATTAGCCCTGTACTGTAATTTATTTAAGTATCAACTTTTATAGCCATGTTCACATGGCAAAATATGTAATACTTGAACAGATAGAGGCAAAAAGTAGTAAATTTATATGGACTATGAAATTAGTAAACTGTATAATAACACTGAATAGTTTCAGAGATACAAAAGGTCCCCAAAATGGTACAGAAAATATTGAAAAATGTGATTTTCTTAATTACTATTAGGGGATAATGTAAAAGTCAACTGTAAGAATTAATCACCTGGAATTAAAACACACACACACACACACGCAAACACACACATATACACATGCTGTAAAGGGCACTTTAATGAGAAAACTTTACACATGTATTCTGAAAGGCTTTTATGACAAATGTCTTTTTTATAAGATACTATTAATATGTCTTCTCATTTGTAGTTAATTACTCTCCATCTGGTAAAATCTCTAGGAGATTTTTTTCCTCTCAAAAGAAAATTTTGATTTGCATAAAAACAATTAGATGGTCTTTAACTTATAAAAAGACTGAACAGGATGGGAAAAGTACTGAGAAAAAAGTTTTGTTTAGCCTAAGAATTTTTCAGTGATTTCCAGGGGAAGGAAAATTTGAATCCTGGCTGATTATTTACAGCAAGGACAGACCAGCCAAACATAATTCCATACTAGATGGTTAAAACTCTTGGTGTTGGATGTTTTGCTTCATTCACCACTCAATCTCCAATGATGACTAGTATTTATACATCGTTAAGTGGTGAATAACTGTTTGACTAAAATCACAGACAGTTGATAAAGGTCTCTGTTGATAAAGTAATGTGATACTACAAATAGAATTTCAAGAAGCTGTAACATAGTCCTCAGCTAAAATACATTAATTTGAGTCAAGACTTAAAAATAATAGTGAATTGTGTTGTGAATTGTGAATTGTGTTGCAGCAATGTGTAAAGAAGCTGACAAATCTAAGGGACAATAATCTATTTATAGAAAATCTTTGAGTTAAGACTATATTGTCATGTTCTTAGCAGCACTTAGCACATTTGACGGTGCAAAAAATATAATCACCTTCCCAAAGAAGCATCATAATTTAGCACTATTCATTATAGGAACTTCATTTAAAAATTACCATGGAAATAAATGAAGTGATTTTATTTGGGGACTCTATTTTGTAAAATCTCAGTATCTTATGATGTGTCTTCTGTGCCCTTAAACTGAACTTCTTTCATTTGTCCATATGCTCCCTACTATGGAATTAGTTGTAGTTCACACACATAATCAATATACTTTTTGGGCATTAGTATGTGCCAAAACTTATGCACAAGGGTAGACATAAAATGATGAGCAGAGAAGAGATATAATCTCTGCCTTCATGGAGCTTCCATTCTATACAAGTTGAATTATATTCATCAATTTCACACTAGATATAGATATAGATATATAGATATACCATACATATAAATATTAATTTTGCTAATAGATATATAGCAAAAATTAATTCCATTAATGTTCCCACACAATATTTGCAAAAACAAAGTCACCTGAAGGTATGAGTAATACATTAATCAATTTCAAAAAGCAAAAATCATATATAATATATCTTTTGAGGATGTACAGGAAGGTTAAACAAGCTATATGTATAAGTAAAAAAAGCAATCTGCAAAGAATTGTATAATAAGTTCATTTCTTTTGCAAAGAAAACCTTTCTCTTTCCCTCCTTCCCTCTCTTTCCTTCTTCCTCTGCACTCCTCTCCTTTTCGTCCTTTCTCCCTCCCTCCCTCCATTCTTTCCTACCTTCCTTCCTTCCTTCCTTTTCTGTATTTCCATAATGTATAATATGCACATATTTTTAGTACCTACATGTAGATTTATAAAAATGTCTACTACATGAAAAAAGTTACAATACCATAATTACCTTTGCAGAGTAGGACTAAAGAAGTTGGAGTCATTTTTCTAACTTTACATACTCTTATACTACTATAGGTTTATAATAACCGTATACATTATTTATAATAAATTAATTTTAAATTAAACAAAGAGGAAGCTCTCAAATTCAACTATACGTAATGCCCAATATGTGCAAGTAAAGACTGTTGTTATCAGATATGGATAATTTGAAATTCTCCCAAATCCAGCATCACATTTTTCCTTTGAAATTGTAAGCCCTCACTGCTTTGTGCTCTTCTTAATGGATATAGAAAATATTAGGATATAACACTTCTAAAGGGCCCTTATAAAAACCCTTCATGACAAATGATAAGGTCAAAGATTTTTTTTTATTAATTTTATTTTTTATAAACATATAATATATTTTTATCCCCAGGGGTACAGGTCTGTGAATCACCAGGTTTACACACTTCACAGCACTCACCATAGCACATACCCTCCCCAGTGTCCATAATCCCACCCCCCTCCCAACCTCTCTCCCCCTATCAACCCTCAGTTTGTTTTGTGAGATTAAGAGTCACTTATGGTTTGTCTCCCTCCCAATCCCATCTTGTTTCATTTACTCTTCTCCTACCCCCTTAACCCCCCATGTTGCATCTCCTCTCCCTCATATCAGGGAGATCATATGATAGTTGCCTTTCTCCGATTGACTTATTTCGCTAAGCATGATACCCTCTAGTTCCATCCACGTCATCGCAAATGGCAAGATTTCATTTCTTTTGATGGCTGCATAGTATTCCATTGTGTATATATACCACATCTTCTTTATCCATTCGTCTGTTGATGGACATCTAGGTTCTTTCCATAGTTTGGCTATTGTAGACATTGCTGCTATAAACATTCGGGTGCATGTGCCCCTTCGGATCACTATGTTTGTATCTTTAGGGTAAATACCCAGCAGTGCAATTGCAGGGTCATAGGGTAGTTCTATTTTCAACATTTTGAGGAACCTCCATGCTGTTTTCCAGAGTGGTTGCACCAGCTTGCATTCCCACCAACAGTGTAGGAGGGTTCCCCTTTCTCCGCATCCTCGCCAGCATCTGTCATTTCCTGACTTGTTAATTTTAGCCATTCTGACTGGTGTAAGGTGATATCTCATGGTGGTTTTGATTTGTATTTCCCTGATGCTGAGTGATGTGGAGCACTTTTTCATGTGTCTGTTGGCCATCTGGATGTCTTCTTTGCAGAAATGTCTGTTCATGTCCTCTGCCCATTTCTTGATTGGATTATTTGTTCTTTGGGTGTTGAGTTTGCTAAGTTCTTTATAGATTTTGGACACTAGCCCTTTATCTGATATGTCGTTTGCAAATATCTTCTCCCATTCTGTCAGTTGTCTTTTGGTTTTGTTCACTGTTTCCTTTGCTGTGCAAAAGCTTTTGATCTTGATAAAATCCCAGTAGTTCATTTTTGCCCTTGCTTCCCTTGCCTTTGGTGATGTTCCTAGGAAGATGTTGCTGCGGCTGAGGTCGAAGAGGTTGCTGCCTGTGTTCTCCTCAAGGATTTGGATGGATTCCTTTCTCACATTGAGGCCCTTCATCCATTTTGAGTCTATTTTCGTGTGTGGTGTAAGGAAATGATCCAATTTCATTTTTCTGCATGTGGGTGTCCAATTTTCCCAACACCATTTATTGAAGAGGCTGTCTTTTTTCCATTGGACATTCTTTCCTGCTTTGTCGAAGATTAGTTGACCATAGAGTTGAGGGTCTATTTCTGGGCTCTCTATTCTGTTCCATTGATCTATGTGTCTGTTTTTGTGCCAGTACCATGCTGTCTTGATGATGACAGCTTTGTAATAGAGCTTGAAGTCCGGAATTGTGATGCCACCAACTTTGGCTTTCTTTTTCAATATTGCTTTGGCTATTCGAGGTCTTTTCTGGTTCCATATAAATTTTAGGATTATTTGTTCCATTTCTTTGAAAAAAATGGATGGTACTTTGATAGGAATTGCATTAAATGTGTAGATTGCTTTAGTTAGCATGGACATTTTCACAATATTTATTCTTCCAATCCAGGAGCATGGAACATTTTTCCATTTCTTTGTGTCTTCCTCAATTTCTTTCATGTGTACTTTATAGATTTCTGTGTATAGATTCTTAGTCTCTTTGGTTAGGTTTATTCCTAGGTATCTTATAGTTTTGGGTGCAATTGTAAATGGGATGGACTCCTTAATTTCTCTTTCTTCTGTCTTGATGTTGGTGTAGAGAAATGCAACTGATTACTCTGCATTGATTTTATATCCTGACACTTTTACTGAATTCCTGTACAAGTTCTAGCAGTTTTGGAGTGGAGTCTTTTGGGTTTTCCACATAGAGTATCATATCATCTGCAAAGAGTGATAGTTTGACTTCTTCTTTGCCGATTTGGATGCCTTTAATTTCCTTTTGTTGTCTGATTGCTGAGGCTAGGACTTCTAGTACTATGTTGAATAGCAGTGGTGATAACGGACATCCCTGCCGTGTTCCTGACCTTAGCGGAAAAGCTTTCAGTTTTTCTCCATTGAGAATGATATTTGCGGTGGGTTTTTCATAGATGGCTTTGATAATATTGAGGTATGTGCCCTCTATCCCTATACTTTGAAGAGTTTTGATCAGGAAGGGATGCTGTACTTTGCCAAATGCTTTTTCAGCATCTATGGAGAGTATCATATGGTTCTTGTTCTTTCTTTTATTAATGTGTTGTATCACATTGATTGATTTGTGGATGTTGAACCAGCCTTGCAGCCCTGGAATAAATCCCACTTGGTCGTGGTGAATAATCCTTTTAATGTACTGTTGAATCCTATTGGCTAGTATTCTGGCGAGAATTTTTGCATCTGTGTTCATCAAGGATATTGGTCTGTAGTTCTCTTTTTTGATGGGATCCTTGTCTGGTTTTGGGATCAAGGTGATGCTGGCCTCATAAAATGAGTTTGGAAGTTTTCCTTCCATTTCTATTTTTTGGAACAGTTTCAGGAGAATAGGAATTAGTTCTTCTTTAAATGTTTGGTAGAATTCCCCCGGGAAGCCATCTGGCCCTGGGCTTTTGTTTGTTTGGAGATTTTTGATGACTGTTTCAATGTCCTTACTGGTTATGGGTCTGTTGAGGCTTTCTATTTCTTCCTGGTTCAGTTGTGGTAGTTTATGTCTCTAGGAATGCATCCATTTCTTCCAGATTGTCCAATTTGTTGGCGTAGAGTTGCTCATAGTATGTTCTTATAATTGTCTGTATTTCTTTGGTGTTCGTTGTGATCTCTCCTCTTTCATTCAAGATTTTATTTATTTGGGTCCTTTCTCTTTTCTTTTTGATAAGTCTGGCCAGGGGTTTAGAGATCTTATTAATTCTTTCAAAGAACCAGCTCCTACTTTCGTTGATTTGTTCTATTGTTTTTTTGGTTTCTATTTCATTGATTTCTGCTCTGATCTTTATGATTTCTCTTCTCCTGCTGGGTTTAGGGTTTCTTTCTAGTTCTTTCTCCAGCTCCTTTAGGTGTAGGGTTAGGTTGTGTACCTGAGACCTTTCTTGTTTCTTGAGAAAGGCTTGTACCGCTATATATTTTCCTCTCAGGACTGCCTTTGTTGTGTCCCACAGATTTTGAACCGTTGTGTTTTCATTATCATTTGTTTCCATAAATTTTTCCAATTCTTCTTTAATTTCCTGGTTGACCCATTCATTCTTTAGAAGGCTGCTGTTTACTCTCCATGTATTTGGGTTCTTTCCAAATTTCCTCTTGTGATTGAGTTCTAATTCAGAGCATTGTGGTCTGAAAATAGGCAGGGAATGATTCCAATCTTTTGATAACGGTTGAGACCTGATTTAGGACCAAGAATGTGATCTATTCTGGAGAATGTTCCATGTGCACTAGAGAAGAATGTGTATTCTGTTGCTTTGGGATGAAAAGTTCTGAATATATCTGTGATGTCCATCTGGTCCAGGGTGTGATTTAAGGCCTTTATTTCCTTGTTGATCTTTTGCTTGGATGATCTGTCCATTTCAGTGAGGGGAGTGTTAAAGTCCCCTACTATTATTGTATTATTGTCGATATGTTTCTTTGATTTTGTTATTAATTGGTTTATATAGTTGGCTGCTCCAACATTAGGGGCATCAATATTTAAAATTGTTAGGTCTTCTTGTTGGACAGACCCTTTGAGTATGATATAGTGTCCTTCCTCATCTCTTATTATAGTCTTTGGCTTAAAATCTAATTGACCTGATATAAGGATTGCCACTCCTGCTTTCTTCTGATGTCCATTAGCATGGTAAATTCTTTTCCACCCCCTCACTTTAAATCTGGAGGTGTCTTCGGGTTTAAGATGAGTTTCTTGTAGGCAACATATAGATGGGTTTTGTTTTTTTATCCATTCTGATACCCTGTGTCTTTTGATTGGGGCATTTAGCCCATTAACATTCAGGGTAAGTATTGAGAGATATGGATTTAGTGCCATTGTATTGCCTGTAAGGTGACTGTTATTGCATATTGTCTCTGTTTCTTTCTGATCTACTTCTTTTAGGGTCTCTCTTTGCTTAGAGGACCCCTTTCAATATTTCCTGTAGAGCTGGTTTGGTATTTGCAAATTCTTTCAGTTTTTGTTTGTCCTGGAAGCTTTTAATCTCTCCTTCTATTTTCAATGATAGCCTAGCTGGATATAGTATTCTTGGCTGCATGTTTTTCTCGTTTAGTACTCTGAATATATCATGCCAGCTCTTTCTGGCCTGCCAGGTCTCTGTGGATAAGTCTGCTGCCAATCGAATATTTTTACCATTGTACGTTATAGACTTCTTTTCCCTGGCTGCTTTCAGGATCTTCTCTTTGTCACTAAGACTTGTAAATTTTACTATTAGGTGACGGGGTGTGGACCTATTCTTATTGATCTTGAGGGGGGTTCTCTGAACCTCCTGGATTTTGATGCTTGTTCCCTTTGCCATATTGGGGAAATTCTCTCCAATAATTCTCTCCAACATACCTTCTGCTCCCCTCTCTGTTTCCTCTTCTTCTGGAATCCCAATTATTCTAATGTTGTTTCGTCTTATGGTGTCACTTCTCTCTCGAATTCTCCCCTCGTGGTCCAGTAGCTGTTTGTCCCTCTTTTGCTCAGCTTCTTTATTCTCTGTCATTTGGTCTTCTATATCGCTAATTCTTTCTTCTGCCTCATTTATCCTAGCAGTGAGAGCCTCCATTTTTCATTGCACCTCATTAATAGCTTTTTTGATTTCAACTTGGTTAGATTTTAGTTCTTTTATTTCTCCAGAAAGGGCTTTTATATCTCCCGAGAGGGTTGCTTTAATATCTTCCATGCCTTTTTCAAGCCCGGCTAGAAACTTGAGAATCGTCATTCTGAACTTATATCTGACATATTACCAATGTCTGTATTGATTAGGTCCCTAGCCTTTGGTACTGCCTCTTGTTCTTTTTTTTGTGGTGAATTTTTCCGCCTTGTCATTTTGTCCAGATAAGAGTATATGAAGGAGCAAGTAAAATACTAAAAGGGTGGCAACAACCCCAGGAAAATATGCTTTAGCCAAATCAGAAGAGATCCCAAATCGTGGGGGTGGGGGGAGAAAGGGGATAAAAAGAGGTTCAGAAAGAAAGAAAAAAATAAATAAAAAAAGAAAACCAATAAAGAAAAAGTATAAAAAGGAAATATATATATATATATATATATATATATATATATATATATTAGATAAACTAGTTAAAAAATGTTAAAAAAGAAAAGGGTAAAAGTTAAAAAAATTTAGCAGAAGAAGAAAAAAAAATTGAAAAAGAAAAGAAAAAAAAATTAATTTAACTGCAAGGCTAAAGAATCATGGGGAGAAAGCCATGAGTTCCGAGCTTTGCTTTCTCCTCCTCTAGAATTCCGCCATTCTCCTTGGTATTGAAACTACACTCCTTGGTAGGTGAACTTGGTCCTGGCTGGGTTTCTTGCTGATCTTCTGGGGGAGGGGCCTGTTGTAGTGATTCTCAAGCGTCTTTGCCCCAGGCGGCGTTGCACCGCCCTTACCAGGGGCCGGGCTGAGTAATTGGCTCGGGTTTGCTTTCCGGAGCTTTTGTTCCCTGAGCGCTTTCCGTAGAGTTCCGGAGGGCGGGAATGAAGATGCGGCCTCCCGGTCTCCAGCCCGGAGGAGCCGAGAGCCCGGGGCCCCACTCTCAGTGTGCCCCCAGAGAACAGCGCCCAATTACTCCCGCCACCCTGGCCTCTGGCCATGCTCTGACCTGACCGAGCCTGCGACCAGTTCAAGGTAACCCCGAGCTGAGAGTCACTCCTCGGCTCTGTCTCTGTAGCCGGCTTCCCCGTTCTAATACCTGTGAGCTCTGCAACACTCAGACACCCCCGATCCTTCTGTGACCCTGCGGGATCTGAGGCCACGCTGACCCGGCGTGGGCTTCACCCCGGTTAAGCCTCTGGAGCGATGTCCCTCAGCAGAACAGACTTTTAAAAGTCCCGATTTTGTGCTCCGTTTCTCCGCCGCTCGCTGGGAGCCAGCCCCTCCCCCTGCGGTCTATCTTCCCGTCGCTTTGGATTCACTTCTCCGCCAGTCCTACCTTGTAGAAAGTGGTTGATTTTCTGTTTCTAGTGTTCTGTTCTTCTTCTCTTCGATCTCCCGTTGGATTTCTAGGTGTTTGTAATCTTTAGATAAGCTATCTAGCTGATCTCCCGCTACCTGAAGTAGTCTCAGCCTGCTACTTCTCCGCCATCTTGACTCCTCCTCAAGGTCTCAGATTTTGAAGTGACCAAAAGATCAAGTCTAAATCCCTCATTTTTAAGCCAAAGAATTTAAAGTTGAAGACTACTGTTCATTTGCTTTAACTTCCCTGTCTGGTATAAACAAGCTTACCTCCTATACTTTCCTCAAATTTAATGTTTTTAAATATTCCAACATTTTCTTTTCTCTAATTGTTTTATTATTAAATTTTAATAAGTAATATGGGGGCGCCTAGGTGGCTCAGTGGGTTAAAACCTCTGCCTTCGGCTCAGGTCATGATCCCAGGGTCCTGGGATCGAGCCCCGCTTCAGGCTCTCTGCTCTGCAGGGAGCCTGCTTCCTCCCCTCTCTCTCTGCCTTCCTCTCTGCCTATTTGTGATCTCTCTCTCTCTGTCAAAAAAATAAAATCTTTAAAAAAAATAAGTAATATGACTGTATAATTCAAAAAATAAAAGTTAAAAAGCAGTATATATTGAAAAACTCACCTGACATCCCTGTTCCCATCCATCCAGTTTCTCCCCATTCACTTTAGGTAATCACACTTTTTATTTTCTTATATTCTTCAGGAGATGGTATACACAAAATAGTCACATATGAAAGTACAGAGTTGCCCCTTTTGATACCTAAGATAATATGCTACACTCTACATACAATTTTAAAACTTTATTTGAAATAATAAAACTTGGAAATCTGCCCAGTTTCTCCATTCCCTCATCCACAGTGTTTTATTATAGGGATGTACCATAATTTATTTAACCTGTGACATATTGATGAAGGGTTGGTTTATTTCAAATCTTTTGTTATTAAAAACTGTTAAAATGAATAATTTAGTGCCATGTCATTCTTCGACTGTATTATTTAACTCTAAGTTAAATGCTCTAAAGAGGGATTACTGAGTCAATTTACAACCTTAAGAGCTATTGACAAGTTATCTAACATAGGGAATGTTCAAACATATACTCCATCATGAAGATAGGAGAATGCCTGTTTTCCCACAACTTTACCAAAAGAGTGTGTTACCAACCTCTGAACTCTCCCAATGCTATGTATGAAAAATACGTTGAAGAACTCTTTGTTCAAATCCTTTGTTTTTTGATCCACTGAGATATTTTTCTATTTCTTTACAATCCTTTGTTTGTAATAAGAGTAGAAAATATTTCCCCCAATTTGCCATCTGCCTTTTTGCTTTGTTTATGGGATTTCTTGCTATATATGAGTTTCTGATTTTTATATGGTCAAAACCATCAGTCTTTTCTTCCAGTCTTCTCCATTTTGAATCAGAGTTAGAAAAGCCTTCCCACTGCAAGGTCAAAAAGGAAATATCCTATGTTTTCTTTCAGCTTTTACTTTTACTGTCACATTTTCTATATACACACCTTTAACAGTATTCCAGGCTGATGTCATAAGCCAGACACTGTGCTGGGTAATGGGACACTGACAAGATTACAGGTAACTGTTATCACAGAATATAATAAATAGCAGAGAAGAAAGCCAATCAATAACCCTGATTTAAATAAAGTGCAATGAACTGCATGAGAAACAAAGTTCATGGTTTTATGAGAGAGAGCATACACCTGAAGGATTTAATCAAGTGTGAAGGAGGGGTAAAAATACTTCCACAAGAAAGTGACATTTAAACAGAGGCAGGAAAGGAAATTACTGCTTATTAGCCAACTAACAGTGAAAGAAAGTGGGAAGGAAGACTACTGCAAGAAGAAATTCCTTTGTAGAAGTTTCCATCCAGTTGGGGAATTTTGAGTCAGGTATGGAGTCTGGATTTTTTTCTGAGAGTAATGGGAAATCATTAGGAATGGGAAAACAGGTTCAGATATAGATATTTGCTCAGTAATAACAAGGGCAGAGACTCACTAAAATATAGAGCTGGTTTATTCAACAATGCAATAGTCTCTCTGGAAATAAATTTTTGTATAGTTTCCAATTTTCTTGTAAACTGCTCTTTAGTTTCCATTTAGTTTCTTTCTCTTCCCACCACCCACTGATTGTATAAACTTGCAAGATTTGATTTGAAATATACAGACAAAAATAATATCTCCTGCGAATACTATCTGTATTCTTTTACTACACACTTTACTTAAACCTTTCCCTGTTATCTACTTGCTGATTGGGAATCAACTCTTAGCTTCTACAACAAAGAGAAAGTCACTGTTCTTTCTACCATGAGTGACACAATCTTGTTAAGTTACATACACAAAAGGATGCTATCTGCCCTGAAGAAAGCAATGGAAAAAGTTTTACCAATGCTAAACAGCAGCCAGAAGTGTGCCTAGCCTACTGACAGAAAGCAAAACCTGCCACAGAAATGAGTTGGTTTAAAACTCAGTATAGAATCATATCCTTAAGCACAGATGTAATCAAACATTACTCTCTTGGCAGTATGGCTCTGGAAGCAACAATGGACTTCTGATGTTGAGCTGACCATCTGGCATACATACACAAGAGAAAATTGAGCCTCAACCAAACTGTCCTTTTTGTTTCAGCTAGCCACAATGCCTGGGAGACAGCCCAAGCTTCTTAGTAATTATGAACTAGACACTAACACCCAAACCAGGATAGAGTGTATTGCATAAAAATGCTATCATAACAGGGTGATAAAAGTTCTCTCCATGGATGTGGTGATGGTAGCACAGTGAGAGTACTCAACGCCACTGAACTGGATACATAAAAATGGTGAGAGTGGTACATTTTATGTGTATTTTACCACCATTTTCTTTTCTCTTCTTTTCTTTTCTTTTCTTTTCTTTTTGAGAAAGAGAGAGAGAGAGAAAGGTCACAAGTAAGCAGAGAGGCAAGCAGAGAGAGAGGGGGAAGCAGGCTCCCCACTGAGCAGAGAGCCCGATGCGGGGCTCGATCCCAGGACCCTGAAACCATGACCTGAACTGAAGGCAGAGGCTTAAACCACTGAGCCACCCAGGTGCCCTACCACCATTTTTAAAAGTACAAAATAAAATTTAAAAATCATATTGGTTAAAAAAAATCATATTGGTTTTATGGGGCACCTGGGGGGCTCAGTGGGTTAAAGCCTCTGCCTTTGGCTCAGGTCATGATCCCAGGGTCCTGGGATCAAGCCCCACATCGGGTTCTCTGCTCAGCAGGGAACCTGCTTCTCCCTCTCTCTCTGTCAGCCTCTCTGCCTACTTTTGATCTCTGTCTGTCAAATAAATAAATAATCTTTTTTTAAAAATCATATTGGTTTTAAACAGTGCAAGTCATTCTAAACAACTTTTGTTGCCCTCATAAATACCTTAAGAATTATATTTAGATAACCAGGATGAGTGTTAAGAATAAGCAAAAAAAAAAAAAAAAAAAAAAAAAAAAAAAAAGATAAATTCTTACTCTGAGGCTTATTTCTATTTGGATTTGGTTTATGTTACATTAACATACTAAATTAGTTTGATTAAGGCTCTACTGCTGATACTATGTGACAAACATATGGCACACATAAGGCATTTGGGTGAATGCTTAATTTATTGAATTTAGCTTTTATTTAAGTAACAAAAATTCATTCAATAACCTTATTAGGAAAATTTCTTTCCAAGGTTAATCAGTCTCTAAGTTCTGCACACTGCAAAAAGGTCTTATCTAATGTTGCCATGTATTAGCACAACAGGTTTTACTATAGGACCATCTACCCTTTGAAACAACATTACATCCTTCGAGACATACAGATTGTTGAAAAGCAATGTATTTCAACAATTAAATATCAAGCTTGTTTTCATGTCACCCGAGTCTCAGTTCTTCTAAAGGAAGAGCTATTTACACAAATCTTTTCTACTAACCCTGGGGAGATACAAATATAAAACTTTTCCTTACTGAGGTGAGAATATACCCAGATGACTTGCAAAAATAAGTCACTTATTTTCAGAGGAAAAAAAAACACTAGAATTCCTTTTATATTTCAGGAGATAGTAGGACTACTTAAAAAAAAGAATATTTAAGGCCATATCTACAGTTCCTTGCAAACAGCCTGTTATTTTAGCTGAGGGCTTAACATTTGAGGACAAATGTTGATTTCTGGTTTCAATAGTCTTTGAAAACATTGAGTAATCCTGAAGACCCCCAACCACCAAAGTGAATAATGTGCCTAACTAGTATTCAGGATCTCCTCAAGAATAGAAAAATTGCTTCTATTGATTGCTATGTTGGTATATGGCTCTCCCTTCAAAAACCTGACATCCTAAAAGAATTTGGCTCTGTGTGACCCAGTTGAATGAAATTCTGAAAAAAGATACTTTGCTCACTCCTGTTTGCCGTCAACTGTTATTCAAGCAGTGATCCACTCTACAGGCCAGTTCCATTTATTGGTACTTGTTTGGAAGGAAGCGTTTTACCTTCTCTGTCTCTACAGTCACAACCTTCTTAAAACAGGAAACAGTATAATCTGAGAAAAGAAAGAGTCCTCTCACTTCTAATTAAAAACTAAGATTTGCTCAGATATATGTCTTTATAGACTTTTGTAGTAGATGAGGCCCACAGGAGTAAAACCCTCAAGGCAATGCAGAGCTACTAGGACTCTTAGGTTTTAGCTAAATTAAAGATCTCAGAAGAGTTCATTCTTATATCCTACAATTTAATTAGTTAAATATTTTTAGTTTCTTATAATACAAGAGATATTCTCCAGTACCTTACCCTGGACAGGGCCTCACAGGCACATGACTAAATCTCAATGCTAGGAGGGAGAGTATTTCCAAAGGTATAAACAAGACTCAGGTCAAGGATGACTAAGTGTGTCAGAAGTAGGTTTTTGTCTTTGTAAAAGAATTTTTTTAATAAAAATTTTATAAAAATTTTTTTATAAAAAAGTTTTTATTAAAAATGATTGGAAATGGTCTCAAATTGCCTTAAACTATGACTGAAGCGATCCTCATTCTTGGGTAAATCCATGTTATCTTCTAATCTTACTCAAGCTTTCAGCATCTGACCACTATTTATGGATACTGGATGTATTACACATTGAGAAATACCCCATAGTTCTGGTATTTCCATATGCCTGAGCAAAAGGCTTCAACAGTTTTTTTCCAGGACATTTGCAAACCTGTTGTGGGTCAGTGTACAGATCTGCTTCTATACTAGGGTAATAAAGTTCTCCCTTCTCCCCTGTGGCTCTTCCAGGGTAATTAAAAAAAAAATGTGTCTACGCTGGGACAGAGGGTAGACTGGTTTCTGGGGCAGGATATGGATAATGTCCCTTTCAGAAGTGAAGGATGAGCAGGTTTAGTAGCAGTTCTGCAGAACTTAGCAGTTCTGAGCAGAAATCAGAGACTTCCTGAGTTCCTTAGCTGTGACACAGAACCACTAGGTGTATAATATCTACCTGGGCCTCCTCCACAGCAGGGATTGCTACAGACAGGAAGCCCAAGCTGCCTTGCTCTGCAAGAAGTAAACTGTCTAAAACATTTGGGCTTGTTGTCTCCTTACTGGTAAACTGATGGAAACCTGACAGTCCTACCTAGCAGCAGTGATGGTTGCTAAAGTTGGGACCTGCCTGAGTGTTTGACAATGTAGATCTCACTTATAGGTAAGTCAAAAGAAATTAACACAAAATTAACCAATAAAAGTAAAGCATAATCTTTTAAAATTACTAGTCATAATTTCTTCATATAATAAAAAGAATTATGATTATTTTCACCAATGTAGATCTCTTCAACCTTCTTTATGGCCAAGAGTTTATACTGCCTCTCAGTTTCCATCTTTTCTGACTCTGATTCTAGAAACAGAAAATATCTAATCTAACATAAATTAGTATAGGTGACAATAATTTTTGGCACTATAAAGTCCTTCAGAATACTCAGATTAAGTATGGATTCAAAAATGTATGAATGTTTTCTCATTAAGGGCCATTTCTAGCACTCTAGAAACAAAGTCAGCGAGTAAGGCACAGTCAAAACTAGGAAGCTGAGAGTTCTATTTTAGGAAAAATGGCACTGTATGGAATTCAAATCTGACTTTTGGATGCCTACAGCCCTGAAAATTATTTCTCCCTGCTTTTGCTACATTTTGTTGTGCTTCTTGCACATGTCCAAGTATTTATAGAAAATACTTTCTCAAAGGAAAAATTTTTAGAGTGAATATCAGAAAAGTGTCAAATTCTTGATTACTGAGCTTCATCTTCATATGAAATCCTGATATATCAAAATAATAAGAAATCTTTCTTCTTCAGTTTTGAAGTGTAGGTTTAGGCTTTTACGGGTTTGGGGGTACATGAATTACTGAGGTGGTTACTTGGGCCTCTCCCTTGAAGTCACAGAACTTGTCTTATGTTTTTAGTATCAAGAAGCAACAGTTTTTTATTGTTCTAATTTTGTTTGTTTTCTTTCCAACACGTGGCAAAATGTCTTTATCCTCAAAGGTCAGCTGACCTCACGGTTGACAAATAAATTTATATAGTTCTCAGCATACTGAAAGGAATTATATTCAGTGGTATGATTAGATCATAGTTGTGATTTTCACTATTTCCTTCATATGCAGTATAATCAAGACTCAGATATGGGTTAAAATTCAGTGCAAAATCTTTTCATGTCACAGTAAGTATATCCTTTCTTTTTTTTTTTTTAGATTTTATTATTTATTTGACAGAGAAAGAGATCACAAGTAGGCAGAGAGGCAGGCAGAGAGAGAGATGGGGAAGCAGACTCCCCACCAAGCGGAAAGCTGGATGTGGGGCTCGATCCCAGGACCCTGGGATCATGACCTGAGCTGAAGGCAGAGGATTTAACCCACTGAGGCACCCAGGTGCCCCAGTAGGTAAGTATATCCTTTCTAAATGTTCATAAAGATAGAGCTGAATCACCACTGAACACTGCTCCTGATACTGTCTCATATATGTCAACAGTTTATTCTTAGGGTGCCTGGGTAGCTTATCCAACTCTTTGGCTCTTAGGCTCAGGTCATGATCTCAGGGTCATGAGTTTGAGCCCTGCATTGGGCTCTGCACTCAGGGTGGAGTCTGCTTGAGATTCTCTCCCTCTCCCTTTGACTTTCCCTCTGCTCATTCGTTCTCTTTCTCTCTCTCAAATAAATAAATAAAACTTCAAAAAAAGGTCTGATTCTTAATCTGCACATCAGTTGATTAATCCAGCTATAAAACTAAATGTCTGTCAAATACATATTAAAAAGTAATGACTATTTTATGCCGTGTATCACTAATGTAGTGTTGCACTGAGCAGTATTATTTAACAAGGAAACTTCATCAATAACATGTTCTACTTTTTGAGTATATTTTTGTAATTACTTCCACAACTATTTCTACAAATTTGTTGGAAATAGCGTTATTTATTTTATTTTTGCTTTGAGAAGCGTGATTTTGAACAATGAGCCTAAGGTCTGTCCCTTCTCTCTATATAATTATAGAATTAATCAAGTTTATACTAAAAATGGGATTTTGTACTTGTTCTGAAAATCACTATTTGATATAGTTTATAATATGAATCACTATTTGATATAGTTTATAATATGTAATGTATCAGAAAGTTGAGGCAAATAGATTTCTTCACATTTTTCTCTAAAACCAACTAATGTTTTAAAATATAATAAATTTTAGAATTTTAAAATACAAAACATTCAATAAAGTTGGTAAAGGTAGATTCGACTCTGGGCATATTAAGAGTTACTCCGTACCCCCTAAAAAATTACTCAGAACACTGGCCCACACTAGGGGCATTCAGCTACTATGCCAATGATTTTTATCCTCCACTTGCCACTTTCCTTATGAAAAGTTCCTAGACAAAATTTGAGTTGCTGAGAAAGATAAAAGGAAGATTCCTCTTAATATGCTTTTCTTCAATAGAATGAATGAATTTCACTTCAATTACCAGGATGGCTTCTGTCCATGTTAAGTGCTGACAATCTCATGGATGTTCAGAAGGCAGTTATCAGGCTCCTCATTATTTCATCTTCAGTGTTAGAATAATAATCGTGACATAGGAAACACTCAATAAATATTTGGTGAAAAAATAAATGCTGTCAAGAATTTTCCAGCACATGTCAACTATTAAGTCCTATAAAGAGACATGTAACATTCAGGCCAGTAGTCCAGTGCTTGTCAACTGACTCCCCAAATGAGAGCTTTGTAACAAACAAGCTGCCTTTAAAAAGCAACCAGCTCTTGTTCACATACCCTAAGAAATCTTATTGCTGTGATCAGAAGTTCTAAGGAAGTGGTGTTAGTGATCTAAAATTTTCAGTATGCACTAGACAAAAGCCCATTTTAAAGATCCTAATGATCATGGTCCACGATTTGCAAGAATGAGCTCCTTCAAAATTAGGCAACATCAATCAGAATCATCAACAAAGTTAAAATATCAGGAAACTGAGAAGACGTAATAAGGAATAGCTAATGCTTCCAGAGCATTAGAGTGAACCATAAACTAAATTGT
The DNA here is from genome assembly GCF_902655055.1 of Lutra lutra. Taxonomy (NCBI): domain Eukaryota; kingdom Metazoa; phylum Chordata; class Mammalia; order Carnivora; family Mustelidae; genus Lutra; species Lutra lutra. The sequence goes on along the minus strand of NC_062279.1, from coordinate 75,164,949 downwards.
TTGTCCTCATGACTATGGTACACACAAGTTCCACTTGTGAAAAGAAAAAAGGAGGGTAAGACACATAATTTTAGTTTCAATTTTGTAGTTTTTTTTTTCTTTTAGCAGTTTCTGCCTATGGTGCCAACAAAGTATTAAACTTTAATGCCACAGCAGTATTCGAATTTCTAAAATTACTTTCAGAAACAGATTAAGGGCACTGCAGGTGGGAAGTGCATTACGACTTCATTGGGAGCATAATGTGAGAACTACCATGATGGATGAACAAATCTAGCTAATGGAAAACATTCCCTTTCACTTTTCTTAGCATCATAATATGAAATAAAGTATAATTAAATTTTTTAAAACTATTTTCATTTTAATTTTTAATTACCTGGTGTCTATCAAAATCTTGCAGTTAATTAACTTTTCACACTCACACTCTAATTATATGCTGTCATTCTACAAGAAAATTTAGCAGGATACTATTAATTAATATCAAAATGTTAAGGCCATGTTCTATGAACATTTAATAGACCTCCATAAGAAAGGAGAAAAGCATGGTTTTAGCCATCTGATACCAAATAATAAAATTCAAAATTTAGTATTTCAGAAATTCTAAAATGAATTGTTATAGTAAACTCTAATGCACCAACATATACGTCTGAAAATTCTGATGACTATAAAAAGAAAACATATTTTCCTTATACCACTCCACTAAGTTCTTTGAGAACACTATTCATGTTTTACTAATCTTTCTACCATCAATCCCCATATCTAGCCAATTGTTTTCCATGTAACAAGCAGTCATATGTTTATTGAGTAAAAAGGAAAATATTTTTCCACATACAATTTTAAATGTAAAATCTCAGGATTCTTATGCTACTATAAAGAAGAATAATAAAAAAGTAAAAAGAAAAATGGACTTTTTCTATTTATGTTTCATGGAAATATATATTTAGGATATCAGAAACATTTTAATCACCTTAATAAGGTAAAAATAGTGAAACTAAGTAAAGTACAAATCTTAAGATCTCCAAAATCTTTTTATTCCAACAATTTCTGTGACAATGAAAACAAACGTTATTATCTTGTTGGATAGCACAAGGGAACCAGACAGACTACAGTTTGTGGCTTCCTCTGGCTCTTGAAATCTCTGGCCTATTCCCTGGATCCAGAATTCAAATGCTTGTGGTCTTGTTTTCATCATTTAAGAAAATGAGATAATTTCAGAACTAAAGTGAATCTGACACACTAGACCAGTAATAAAGTTCTATAAATATAAACCAATGACACTCCAAATATGGTCTCTAAGCTTTATGGTCACCCTAGAGTTTCTTCTTACTAGGTTTTAAACTAATAAAAAATTATAAATCTTTTCTGAGTTTTTAAGTTCTATATAGACTTTTATTTTTACACACAGTATAGCTTTGATTTATTAGGGACAACTGAAATCCGATATTAGTAACTAAAACTAACTTATGACTAGAATTGGTTGAGATCTGTAATTCTGCATTATACTAACAATAAAAATGTCAATGCTAAAAATTCAACTTCAACATAGGTGTAACCCTGTAATTTTCCAGCAATGGATACACTGGTAATTGCCTTGATTCATAAAGGTATCATTGATGATGCCTGAATTAGATCATAGTGTTTAATTACTGATATTTATTGCTACTGATTATTGCTAGTTATTAATACTCTCTAGGATATCTCTTTTCCATTCCTTTTTGCTAAAGTAGACACATGCATAATGTTCCCAAGAACGCTTCATGAATGACTCTGCACCATTTAAGTAATTTCCAACGTAGTACTAAAATAATAACTGTTTTGAGTTTCCTTAGGTTTGGAAATCAAAGTCTTAATTAAAATATAAAATGCAGAGTGCCTAGGTGACTCTGAGTTAAACATCTAACTCTTGATTTCAGCTCTCAGGTCATGATCTTAGGGTAATGAGATAGAGCCCCACATCAGACTCCATGCTCAGAGGGAAGTCTGCTTGAGATTTCCCTCTCCCTTTGCCTCTCCCCGCTGCACACACACTTTTCTCTCCCTCTCTCGCTCCCTCTAAAATAAATTAATAAAATCTTTAAAAATAACAAAATAAATAAAATATGAGATATAAAGCAAAATATCCTTTTCCCAAAAAAATTACATAGAACTTGGTTTAGCAATAAATTCAATGTAATTTATCTTTTGAGCAACAATTTCATTGTAAATTTTTTGTTCACTTTTTCTTTTCATCACAGGCCTTATTTCATTTAAAAACAGGAGCAAGAATTCCTGACTGGGTTGTAGTGTCTTTTCCCCTACAAGGGCTATAATTTTTAAAAAGATAAGAATGAGTGAGAGCAAAAGGATAATTGATAGAGAAATGTCCTAGAAAGCTGTTGTCCTGCTAATATTCACCCATCTCATGTGTTAAAGAATTGACAGGTTTATGGGTCAAGCAGACAAATTACTCTAGCAACTGTTATCTTCCTTGTAAGAAGTTCTGTGTGACTAAAGACAAAAGAAATCTTATCTAATGCCCACACTGATGATAATCTGTGAAAGCACAAGGAACTCCTCTTTATTTTTTTGTCAGTGAATCACTCTTCACAATCACTCATTTCGTTTTTCAATTTTAGAGACCTAAACAGGATGATTCTATCTTAGAATCACATACTAGATTAAAAGAAACCTCAGAATATGCATAGCAGACAATAAATAACACAGAGAGGGGCACCTGGGTGGCTCAATTGGTTGAGTGTCCAACTCTTGGTTTTGGCTCAGGTCAGGATCTCAGGGTTGTGGGATTGGGCCCAGCCAAGGCCAAAGGCTCAGCGCTCAGTGCAGGATCCGCTTGGGATTCTCTCTCTTTCCCTCTGCCTCTCCCACCCACACCACCACATGGACTCTCCCTCTCTCTGTCTTTCTAAAATGAATAAATAAAATCTTTTAAAAATAAATAATAACAGAGAGCAGAAAAGGCATATTTTTGGTAATAGTTCCTCTCAAATGAAAGAACAAAAAAATTGTTAGATTAATCTTTTAAGAAAGCTAAATCTATCCTTTATTGGTATTTTCTAAAATATAATGTAGGCTGTTTTTAGGCTGAAAAGATTTAAAAAAGCTCACAAATAAAGAACTTGATAACTTAATTATTAATTGAAGTGTTACAAAATATCATGAATTTTCTACTTCTCACACATGTGATCTCAGTTATATTTTCTCAGTCAAATTATAACTAAAACCAAAACATTTAAACCAATTTACATATCGCAAATGATATAGGAATAAAATTACAAAGCCATATATATCCCTTTACAGAGAAATAATTTTCTCCTGAGACTTCTTTTTTTTAGTAGGCAAAACAAACAATATTACTGGTTTTAATTAGTTCTTATACAAGGATCATGAGATCTTTTCCAGCAGTTACTAGGCATGTTTCTATGTTTACTAATTATACTTTATCAAATAAAGATTATTTCCCTAAAATAATTTTTTCACAGGTGTACAGATTTTAGGAGAAAAATATTCAGGAAGAAGATAACTCAATCAGTGTTCTATTGAGAAGAGTTACAACAGGCATTAGGAAATTTATGTCTGAACCATAATTCCACCAGTAAATACCTCCAAAGCCTTGGGTAAATAATATGGTAGGTTTTCTGAGGGTTTTTTTGGTCTCATTTTCCAGTCAGTGACTTGAGAAGGATCATTTTGTCCCATCTCATAACAGGTGCCATAACCAAAAAGGAGAAATACAGAACTAAATGTTTACAACTGTAGGAAAATAGAAATACATTTCCTAAAACCCTTAATATAAAGATATAAAGCAATTGATTTAAATAGAATGAGAAATAGTAACTGAAATTATCCCAAATCCCAGCAGTAAAATTTTAATAGAATTTAACAATCTTATTCAGATTGCTGACTTATGTGTGCTTAAATTTATCATATGTTCCAAATCCTGTAATCCACACATAGCAAGAGAACACTGAAATAATCCTAATGAGTTTAAGTAAAATGTCTTGAAAATAAACATTCACAAAATTTGCCTAGTTTACTTCCAAATATTTCTATTTTGTACATCCCCACCGTCACCTTGGGTTTCAGACCTTCAACATTATTTTGTACACAGCTGTTCAATAAACTTCTGATACCCAACTTTGTCCTCCTGCTTTCCTTCTCACAAATCCATCTACCATGCTAACACAAAAACGATACTTCTAAAATATAAATATAATCATGCTCCTCCCCTGCTTGAAGTTTTAGTGGCTTCCCAATGTCTTCCCAGTCATCTTATCATGACATATATGGTCCTCTGTGCTCTGGGACTGTATTGTGTTCAGTCCCCTCCCACTACACGGTATGCCAAGCTATATGCTGCAGAAGAAACAAAGTGCTGAAACTGTGCTCAAAAGCACTGTAGTTTTCCACCTTTGTGCCTTTACTCTTGTATTTCTTGCCTGAGAGGTTCTTGCACTCCCCAGCTGCTTTTGGTCACTTTTCCTACTGAAATCAGTTAAGATATCACTTCCATAGGGAGCCTTCCTGGGTGATTCTGGATGCCCAGAAGTGCCTCTTCTGTCTGCATACAATATGGTATGTGTGTTTGTACCACTGCAGTTACTACATTGTATTATTTGGTATGTATCTGGCTTCCCCTCCACAATGGTTTACTAATCATATTATTTTGGGTTCCTATACCTGTCATATTATTTATTGACTTTTATCTGTAAAATATTATTGTGAACATTACAGTCATTTTGAGTCATTTTGAACAGTCATCTTGAGATGTTTTCCAAAAGAAGTATCAAGGATGGCATAAGTCCTAACAAGATTAAAATAACCAAGAAAATAAGGTGCACTTTACCTCTCTACCCTCTAATGTGTCATGCTCTGAGTTATACTCACATGGTAACTTACCATTTTCTAAATATACCTTGTACCTGTTTCCTGTGTATGTGACTTTTCCCTAACTAGTTCAATTCTATTTATCTTTCAAGGTACAGTTCTATAACATATTTCTTTGTTCCTATATCCTTTTTCTAACAAGTCCTTACAGTCTCTTGTCAGATACACAAATAATTTAACAAATGTTTGCAAATTAAATTGCTCCCATGATTATCACTCTACAAAAATGGTATATATTTCCTCAACAATTCGTTCCACAAAAACCAAATGTCTTCTACAACCTCAGCACTGAGTTTACAACACTAAACAACCCAGAAAGAGCCCTGCTTTAATGGATCTTATATATTCCAGTAAGAGTAAAGAAAATACAAATAAGCAACCAAAATAGATAATTTCAAATAGTAATAAGTGCTAGGAAGAGAAGAAAACAGAATGTTACAGGGAGCAGCTGGAGATTCATGTAGATAGAAGACTGGTTGAAGATTGTCCTGTGAAGGTTACAACCAAGCTAGGACCCAGGGCAGAAAGCATTCCAAGCAGAGTGACCAGCCAGTGCAAAGGCCCAAGGCAGAAAAGACTGTATTATATGGAAACAAAAATAAAGCCAGCTCAGGTTGGCTAAAAAGTGTGAGACAGAGAAAGAGTCAAGGGAGAAGTTAAAGAGTAACTCATTGGCCTTACAGATCAAGAAAAAGCATATAGATTTTATCTTAGAATGATTAGTAGATACTGAAGTCTTCTCAGTTGAAAACCTGACTTATGTTTTAAAAGACTGCTTTGAGGAAATGGATTTTTAATAGGACAAGAGTTGGGAGGTTATTGTAGCTGTGCCATCAAGACCTGTTAGTGGCTTGGAAAAGGGGAATAGGGTACATTAAAAGGCAGAGTGACAAAGAATTGGCAATAAATTGCCTATGAGAAGGAAAAGAAAGAAATAATTAAGAACAGCATCTTGAGTCTTGGTTTGAGCAACCAGAGGGATGGTGGTGTCATCTCAATAGGGAAGAACAGGGAAATAACAAATTTGGGGGTGGAAATGAAGAATTTTGTTTGTGGAAAGAATACTTTGAATTTAATATCCAAATTATTTTTTTTAAGTTTTCATTTATTTATTTGACAGAGAGAGAGAGATCACAAGTAGGCAGAGAGGCAGGCAGAGGGGGAGTGGGAAGCAAGCCCCCCCTCTGAGCAGAGAGCCCTATGTGGGGCTTGATCCCAGGACCCTGAGATCATGACCTGAGCCAAAGGTAGAGGCCTTTGGCTCAGGTCATGAACAACCCAGGCACCCCCCAAATTTTTTAGTATAATGTAGAAGGCCTTAATTTTTTTAGTTTAGATGAAGTATATATTATATTTCTCAAAATACTAGAATGAGAAGGAAAATATAACTAAGGATTATTTCATCCCCTGAACTAAGTATTTTATGTTTCTACTCAATTAAATACTTATTGAGCTTTCAACATTAGGTCCTAGGGATATCATGGTGAATAAAACAAAAATATTTTAGTTGTACTGGAGGTTGCAACATGTAGAGAAGAAAAATATGCAACAAATAATTTCATGTGTTATAAGGGTTACATAAGGATAACTTTCGGTATGGGAGCCTACAGTTTGGGAAGCTGACCTGATTCAGGCAGTTAGAAAGCCTGTCCAAGGAGACGGCATTATATTTAGATGATCTGAAAGATGAACAGGAGTTAACTAAACTAAGGAGACAGCTGAATGAGAGTTACAGGCAGGGGATACAATCTACATCGAAATCCAAAGGTGAGAGAATGCCAAGGGATCTCATGAACTAAGATGGTTCTATATGGCAGAATCACAGAGGGCAAGGGGTAAAAGTAGGGTGAAACATCACTGCAGAAGCAGGAAGGGGTTATGGGTTACAGTTATAGGACATAAGGTCTCCTAACCCTCATTAAGGAAATAAAATACATAAAGCAGAAGGATGGTATAACTTGATATGCATTTTTAAAAGACTAGAATGTGTAAAAATTGATTTTCCAAAAATGTTTATCAGACAACTATTTATGGTGATCCCTAATATATATATGATATATATTTTATATATATATATATATATATTGTATTTTTTCAGATATATATCTGAAAAAATCGTGTGTAAAAAACAAAACAAAACAAAACTGTCTAAGCTACATAGCTAGCATTAGAACCAGCATTTAAAAAATCTAATTTTGTGTGATTAAAATCTATCCTCTTGGGGACACCTGGGTGGCTCAGTGAGTGAAGCCTCTGCCTTCAGCTCAGGTCATGATCCCAGGGGCCTGGGATTGAGTCCCACATCGGGCTCTCTGCTCTTCAGGGAGCCTGCTTCCTCTCTCTCTCGGCCTGTCTCTCTGCCTACTTGTGATCTCTCTGTCAAATAAATACATAAAAATCTTTAAAATAAAATAAAATCTATACTCTTCTACCATACCTTACTGCTTTATGTCTGTTACCTCTTTCTGCTATATCCATATAATAATAATCATAGTCCCCAAATACTTCCAACTGTTTGCTTATGTCATTTGCAAAACACAAAATTATTCTTAAGAATGCTTGAAACTAAGTTGAATGTTTCTCCCTTTGAATTTCCTTGGCCAACAACAGTAAAGGTAATGGGACAATATTTTGACATAGTCAGTGTAATTTTTATTCTCTTAGTTCCTTTCGACCTAATTCCATCCACCATTAAACCAAACTAGCAACATACGCACACACACACACACACACACACACACACACACACACACACACACAGAAAGGAGAGGACTGAGTTTCTGACTTTTTTTTTAATTTTATATTTTTTCAGCATAACAGTATTCATTATTTTTGCACCACACCCAGTGCTCCATGCAATCCGTGCCCTCTACAATACCCACCACCTGGTGCCCCCAACCTCCCACCCCCCACCCCTTCAAAATTCTCAGATCGTTTTTCAGAGTCCATAGTCTCTCATGGTTCACCTCCCCTTCCAATTTCCCTCAACTCCCTTCTCCTCTCCATCTCCCCTTGTCCTCCATGTTATTTGTTATGCTCCACAAATAAGTGAAACCATATGATAATTGACTCTCTCTGCTTGACTTATTTCACTCAGCATAATCTCTTCCAGTCCCGTCCATGTTGCTACAAAACTTGGGTATTCATCCTTTCTTTTTTCTTTTTTTTTTTTTACAGCTTTATAAACATATATTTTTATCCCCAGGGGTACAGGTCTGTGAATCGCCAGGTTTACACACTTCACAGCACTCACCATAGCACATACCCTCCCCAATATCCATAACCCCACCCCCTCTCCCAACCCCCTCCCCCCATCAACCCTCAGTTTGTTTTATGAGATTAAGAGTCACTTATGGTTTGTCTCCCTCCCAATCCCATCTTGTTTCATTTACTCTTCTCCTACCCCCTCAACCCCCCATGTTGCATCTCCTCTCCCTCATATCAGGGAGATCATATGATAGTTGTCTTTCTCCGATTGACTTATTTCGCTAAGCATGATACCCTCTAGTTCCATCCACGTCGTCGCAAATGGCAAGATTTCATTTCTTTTGATGGCTGCATAGTATTCCATTGTGTATATATACCACATCTTCTTTATCCATTCGTCTGTTGATGGACATCTAGGTTCTTTCCATAGTTTGGCTATTGTAGACATTGCTGCTATAAACATTCGGGTGCACGTGCCCCTTCGGATCACTACGTTTGTATCTTTAGGGTAAATACCCAGCAGTGCAATTGCAGGGTCATAGGGTAGTTCTATTTTCAACCTTTTGAGGAACCTCCATGCTGTTTTCCAGAGTGGTTACACCAGCTTGCATTCCCACCAACAGTGTAGGAGGGTTCCCCTTTCTCCGCATCCTCGCCAGCATCTGTCATTTCCTGACTTGTTAATTTTAGCCATTCTGACTGGTGTGAGGTGATATCTCATGGTGGTTTTGATTTGTATTTCCCTGATGCCGAGTGATATGGAGCACTTTTTCATGTGTCTCTTGGCCATCTGGATGTCTTCTTTGCAGAAATGTCTGTTCATGTCCTCTGCCCATTTCTTGATTGGATTATTTGTTCTTTGGGTGTTGAGTTTGCTAAGTTCTTTATAGATTTTGGACACTAGCCCTTTATCTGATAGTCGTTTGCAAATATCTTCTCCCATTCTGTCAGTTGTCTTTTGGTTTTGTTCACTGTTCCCTTTGCTGTGCAAAAGCTTTTGATCTTGATAAAATCCCAGTAGTTCATTTTTGCCCTTGCTTCCCTTGCCTTTGGTGATGTTCCTAGGAAGATGTTGCTGTGGCTGAGGTCGAAGAGGTTGCTGCCTGTGTTCTCCTCGAGGATTTGGATGGATTCCTTTCTCACATTGAGGCCCTTCATCCATTTTGAGTCTATTTTCGTGTGTGGTGTAAGGAAATGATCCAATTTCATTTTTCTGCATGTGGCTGTCCAATTTTCCCAACACCATTTATTGAAGAGGCTGTCTTTTTTCCATTGGACATTCTTTCCTGCTTTGTCGAAGATGAGTTGACCATAGAGTTGAGGGTCCATTTCTGGGCTCTCTATTCGGTTCCATTGATCTATGTGTCTGTTTTTGTGCCAGTACCATGCTGTCTTGATGATGATAGCTTTGTAATAGAGCTTGAAGTCCGAAATTGTGATGCCACCAACTTTGGCTTTCTTTTTCAATATTCCTTTGGCTATTCGAGGTCTTTTCTGGTTTCATATAAATTTTAGGATTATTTGTTCCATTTCTTTGAAAAAAATGGATGGTACTTTGATAGGAATTGCATTAAATGTGTAGATTGCTTTAGGTAGCATGGACATTGTCACAATATTTATTCTTCCAATCCAGGAGCATGGAACATTTTTCCATTTCTTTGTGTCTTCCTCAATTTCTTTCATGAGTACTTTATAGTTTTCTGTGTATAGATTCTTAGTCTCTTTGGTTAGGTTTATTCCTAGGTATCTTATAGTTTTGGGTGCAATTGTAAATGGGATGGACTCCTTAATTTCTCTTTCTTCTGTCTTGTTGTTGGTGTAGAGAAATGCAACTGATTTCTGTGCATTGATTTTATATCCTGACACTTTACTGAATTCCTGTACAAGTTCTAGCAGTTTTGGAGTGGAGTCTTTGGGTTTTCCACATGTATCATATCATCTGCAAAGAGTGATAGTTTGACTTCTTCCTTGCCGATTTGGATGCCTTTAATTTCCTTTTGTTGTCTGATTGCTGAGGCTAGGACTTCTAGTACTATGTTGAATAGCAGTGGTGATAACGGACATCCCTGCCGTGTTCCTGACCTTAGCGGAAAAGCTTTCAGTTTTTCTCCATTGAGAATGATATTTGCGGAGGCTTTTTCATAGATGGCTTTGATAATATTGAGGTATGTGCCGTCTATCCCTACACTTTGAAGAGTTTTGATCAGGAAGGGATGCTGTACTTTGTCAAATGCTTTTTCAGCATCTATGGAGAGTATCATATGGTTCTTGTTCTTTCTTTTATTAATGTGTTGTATCACATTGATTGATTTGTGGATGTTGAACCAGCCTTGCAGCCCTGGAATAAATCCCACTTGGTCGTGGTGAATAATCCTTTTAATGTACTGTTGAATCCTATTGGCTAGTATTTTGGCGAGAATTTTTGCATCTGTGTTCATCAAGGATATTGGTCTGTAGTTCTCTTTTGTGATGGGATCCTTGTCTGGTTTGGGGATCAAGGTGATGCTGGCCTCATAAAATGAGTTTGGAAGTTTTCCTTCCATTTCTATTTTTTGGAACAGTTTCAGGAGAATAGGAATTAGTTCTTCTTTAGATGTTTGGTAGAATTCCCCCGGGAAGCCATCTGGCCCTGGGCTTTTGTTTGTTTGGAGATTTTTGATGACTGTTTCAATCTCCTTACTGGTTATGGGTCTGTTCAGGCTTTCTATTTCTTCCTGGTTCAGTTGTGGTAGTTTATATGTCTCTAGGAATGCATCCATTTCTTCCAGATTGTCAAATTTGTTGGCGTAGAGTTGATCATAGTATGTTCTTATAATTGTCTGTATTTCTTTGGTGTTCGTTGTGATCTCTCCTCTTTCATTCATGATTTTATTTATTTGGGTCCTTTCTCTTTTCTTTTTGAGAAGTCTGGCCAGGGGTTTAGAGATCTTATTAATTCTTTCAAAGAACCAGCTCCTAGTTTCGTTGATTTGTTCTATTGTTTTTTTGGTTTCTATTTCATTGATTTCTGCTCTAATCTTTATGATTTCTCTTCTCCTGCTGGGTTTAGGGTTTCTTTCTTGTTCTTTCTCCAGCTCCTTTAGGTGTAGGGTTAGGTTGTGTACCTGAGACCTTTCTTGTTTCTTGAGAAAGGCTTGTACCGATATATATTTTCCTCTCAGGACTGCCTTTGTTGTGTCCCACAGATTCTGAACCGTTGTTTTCATTAACATTTGTTTCCATAAATTTTTCCAATTCTTCTTTAATTTCCTGGTTGACCCATTCATTCTTTAGAAGGCTGCTGTTTACTCTCCATGTATTTGGGTTCTTTCCAAATTTCCTCTTATGATTGAGTTCTAGCTTTAGAGCATTGTGGTCTGAAAATATGCAGGGAATGATCCCAATCTTTTGATACCGGTTGAGACTTGATTTAGGACCAAGAATGTGATCTATTCTGGAGAATGTTCCATGTGCACTAGAGAAGAATGTCTATTCTGTTGCTTTGGGATGAAATGTTCTGAATATATCTGTGATGTCCATCTGGTCCAGTGTGTGATTTAAGGCCTTGATTTCCTTGTTGATCTTTTGCTTGGATGATCTGTCCATTTCAGTGAGGGGAGTGTTAAAATCCCCTAGTATTATTGTATTATTGTCGATGTGTTTCTTTGATTTTGTTATTAATTGGTTTATATAGTTGGCTGCTCCCACGTTAGGGCCATAGATATTGAAAATTGTTAGATCTTCTTGTTGGATAGTTCCTTTGAGTATGATATAGTGTCCTTCCTCATCTCTTATTATAGTCTTTGGCTTAAAATCTAATTGACCTGATAGAAGGATTGCCACTCCTGCTTTCTTCTGATGTCCATTAGCATGGTAAATTCTTTTCCACCCCCTCACTTTAAACCTGGAGGTGTCTTCGGGTTTAAGATGAGTTTCTTGTAGGCAACATATAGATGGGTTTTTTTTTTTTAAGATTTTATTTATTATTTATTTGACAGAGAGAGAGATCACAAGTAGACAGGCAGGCAGAGAGAGAGAGAGAGAGAGAGAGAGAGGGAAGCAGGCTCCCTGCTGAGCAGAGAGCCTGATGTGGGACTCGATCCCAGGACCCTGAGATCATGACCTGAGCTGAAGGCAGCGGCTTAACCCACTGAGCCACCCAGGCACCCATTGGGTTTTGTTTTTTTATCCATTCTGATACCCTGTGTCTTTTGGTTGTGGCATTTAGCCCATTAACATTCAGGGTAAGTATTGAGAGATATGAATTTAGTGCCATTGTATTGCCTGTAAGGTGACTGTTATTGTATATTGTCTCTGTTTCTTTCTGATCTACTACTTTTGGGGTCTCTCTTTGCTTAGAGGACCCCTTTCAATATTTCCTGTAGAGCTGGTTTGGTATTTGCAAATTCTTTCAGTTTTTGTTTGTCCTGGAAGCTTTTAATCTCTCCTTCTATTTTCAATGATAGCCTAGCTGGATATAGTATTCTTGGCTGCATGTTTTTCTCATTTAGTACTCTGAATATATCATGCCAGCTCTTTCTGGCCTGCCAGGTCTCTGTGGATAAGTCTGCTGCCATTCTAATATTTTTACCATTGTACGTTACAGACTTCTTTTCCCTGGCTGCTTTCAGGATCTTCTCTTTGTCACTAAGACTTGTAAATTTTACTATTAGGTGACGGGGTGTGGACCTATTCTTATTGATTTTGAGGGGGGTTCTCTGAACCTCTTGAATTTTGATGCTTGTTCCCTTTGCCATATTGGGGAAATTCTCTCCAATAATTCTCTCCAATATACCTTCTGCTCCCCTCTCTGTTTCCTCTTCTTCTGGAATCCCAATTATTCTAATGTTGTTTCGTCTTATGGTGTCACTTCTCTCGAATTCTCCCCTCGTGGTCCAGTAGCTGTTTGTCCCTCTTTTGCTCAGCTTCTTTATTCTCTGTCATTTGGTCTTCTATATCGCTAATTCTTTCTTCTGCCTCATTTATCCTAGCAGTGAGAGCCTCCATTTTTCATTGCACCTCATTAATAGCTTTTTTGATTTCAACTTGGTTAGATTTTAGTTCTTTTATTTCTCCAGAAAGGGCTTTTATATCTCCCAAGATGGTTGCTTTAATATCTTCCATGCCTTTTTCAAGCCCAGCTGGAACCTTGAGAATCGTCATTCTGAACTCTATATCTGACATATTACCAATGTCTGTATTGATTAGGTCCCTAGCCTTTGGTACTGCCTCTTGTTCTTTTTTTTGTTGTGAATTTTTCCGCCTTGTCATTTTGTCCAGATAAGAGTTTATGAAGGAGCAAGTAAAATACTAAAAGTGTGGCAACAACCCCAGGAAAATATGCTTTAGCTAAATCAGAAGAGATCCCAAATTGTGAGGGGGAAGAAAGGGGATAAAAAGGGGTTCAAAAAGAAAAAAAAAAAAAGAAAGAAACTATTTTAAAAAAGAAAGCCGATAAAGAAAAAATACAAAAAGAGGAAAATATATATATATATTAGATAAACTATTTAAAAAACGTTAAAAAAGAAAACGGTAAAAGTTAAAAAAATTTAGCAGAAGAAGAGAAAAAGAAAAGAAAAAAAATTGAAAAATAAAAAAAAATTAAATTAACTGCAAGGCTAAAAAATCATGGGGAGAAAGCCATGAGTTCCATGCTTTGCTTTCTTCTCCTCTGGAATTCTGCCGCTCTCCTTGGTATTGAAACTGCACTCCTCGGTAGGTGAACTTGGTCCTGGCTGGATTTCCCGTTTTCTTCTGGGGGAGGGGCCTGTTGTAGTGATTCTCAAGCGTCTTTGCCCCAGGCGGAGTTGCACCGCCCTTACCCGGGGCCGCGCTGAGTAGCTGAGTAATCCGCTCGGGTTTGCTTTCGGGAGCTTTTGTTCCCTGAGCGCTTTCCGTAGAGTTCTGGAGGGCGGGAATGAAGATGGCAGCCTCCAGGTCTCCGGCCTGGAGGAGCCGAGAGCCCGGGGCCCCACTCCTCAGTGCGCCCTCAGAGAACAGCGCCCAATGACTCCCGTCACCCTGGCCTCTGGCCGCGCTCTGAGCTGACCGAGCCTGTGACCGGTTCAAGGCAACCCCGAGCTGAGAGTCACTACTCGGCTCTGTCTCTGTAGCCGGCTTCCCCGTTCTAATACCGGTAAGCTCTGCGACACTCAGACACCCCTGATCCTTCTGCGACCCTGCGGGACCTGAGGCTGCGCTGACCCCGCCTGGGCTTCCAGTTAAGCCTCTGGAGCGATGTCCCTCAGCAGAACAGACTTTTAAAAGTCCTGATTTTGCTCCATTGCTCCGCCGGGAGCCAGGAGCCGGCCCCTCCCCCCGCGGTCTATCTTCCCGTCGCTTTGGATTCACTTTTCCGCCAGTCCTACCTTTCAGATAGTGGTTGATTTTCTGTTTCTAGAATTGCTGTTCTTCTTCTCTTCAATCTCCCGTTGGACTTGTAGGTGTTTGCAATCTTTAGATAAGCTATTTAGCTGATCTCCCGCTACCCGAAGTAGTCTCAGCCTACTACTTCTCAGCCATCTTGACTCCTCCCGAGTTTCTGACTTTTGTTTTTCTTACTTTTCTTTCTTTTTTTTTTTTTCGCCCTCTTGATATGGAAAATAATCAAGAAAGCCCTGGATCTCAATGCTTTGAATCAAGTATTAACTGGGGTTTAATGGGATTTTTAGAATTATAAGATCTTTGCCTTAAAATTTTACATGTTAAGACTTGCAGACTCAAGTAAAAACCTTATAATTAACCACAGAGAAGTGAGAGAATAAGATAATAACCCATTTTTTTTTCTTCTGGATACTCAGAAAGGAGGAAAGAAAGAGAGAAGGAGAGAGATGTGGAAAAAGGGAGGAATATAGGGAGGGAGGGAAAGAAGGAAGGAAGGAAGGGAGGAAGAAAGGAAGAAAGGAAGGAAAAAGGGAAGTAAAAGAAAAGACGGAGGGAAAAAGGGAGGGAAGAAGGTAAACATTTCTGAAGGATCTGGAGAAAAGAAGAGACCATTGGAAGATGATAGCTATAGGAATTGTCATGTGGGACTGTGTTGTATATATCCTCTCCTCAAGGTCAAGAGGTGAGGGTGATATAAAAACTTCAGTTGGTTAGGGAGGTTGTGTTAGTAAAGGTTCTCCAAAGAAACAGAACCAACAAATTATGTATATATAGAGAGAAATTTATTTTAAGAAATTGGCTCATGTGATTGTGGAGGCTTAATCAGTCCAAAATCTGATGTGATAGACCAACAGGCTGGAGACCCTAACAAAATATGCAATTTGAATCCACAGGCAGTCTGCTGGCAAAATTCCTTTGTTCTAAGGGTAGATTAGTCTTAATTCCATTAATGCCCTCAACTGATTGGATGAGGCTTACCACATTATGGAGAGTAATCTGCTTTACTCGAAGTCTACCAATTTAAATGTTAATCTCAGCCAAAATATACCTTCAGGGAAACATCCAGGAAAATATTTGACCAAACGTCTGAACACCAGAGCCCAGGCAAACTGACATAATATTAACCATTCCTGGAGGATTTTGAAAATCAGAGAGATATGCCTCACTTTTAATTTGGAGCCCTGGCAAAAACACCCTTACTTGAGAACAGGCATGATGGTGGGGGCACACTGCAGAGACAGTGGAAGTTACAAGAAAACTGAAAATGAACTATAAATAAAATGTTCTGATTTACATAACTTGTAAAATTCATGTTATTCAACTAACGTGTTTACACACAGATCCACAGGTGAGTTAACTTCAATTATAAGCAATAAAATAATTATGTCTTTACAGATCTGTTATAATTCCAAAATCATTACTTCATTATAGTGCTTTGAACATGACTGTACTAGCACCTATTCTCTCTACCATAATTTCTTAATGTGACTTTTTTTCCACTAAATATGAGGAACAGGCTCTACTATTTTTTATGTGCCCACACACAATTGATAGATGCTACATTAAAGCTTGCTGCATGAGGCCTTCCCAAAAGTCAAAAATTCCCCAGATTTTATGTCATTCCCTCAAAGCAAAAGATGATACACCTTGATTGTTCACCATTTTGAACATGGTTAAAAGAACATACATTAAAAATCAATGTATAATAGCACTCAAACAAAAAAACATGTCTTTCTCTTACAGAAATTGTTTGGAATGAGTAATGTTTTCTTCCTGACTTTAGACAGGTACCTGCATAAAGGAACCTGCTTTTAAGAATCATGATTTTAATTTTCACTCCTCAAGACAGCCTGGCAAAGGGAAAATCATATAAGCCTTTCGCGTTGCATGAGTCACAATTCACTGTAAGTAAGAGCAGATTTTGCCAGTGAAAAATGACATTAAATGTGTCATTCACTTTTCAGTAGCAATGACCCAGTTTTATCTAACCATTCTGTGTAAAAACTTTGTACTTAATAAAATATGCAAGTAGCTTGTCTGATTCAGAAAGCCTGGAACCCTGAAAATGCACCCTATGGCAGGCATCAGAAACCCAGTAATGGCGTAGGCTGTGAAAAGAATGTCAAAGGTAATGTTGAAGGTGTCAAAAGACATTCAGAGCAGAGTACTAAGGATTTCCTCTGCAGCAACACTTCCAACTCATTCAGTTTCATCAGAAGGTAATTTCTTCATGGACTTGTAAATTTAAATGGAAGCATTAAATATTTAATTTTACATTTACAACATGAAATTCTCTTCTACTGTTCTGGTATTAGATCTCTCTGTAAAATCAAGGAAGCTAATGTTTTTTAGTACAAACAAAGTTGAATAAAATAGTATTGAATAATTTTAAAATTAGAATTAACCAAATGTAGTGAACATTTTCTTTGAGGACATGTTTTAATTTAATCTAGTGTTTTACTGTATCCCTTCCTCTGATTTCATGCCTTAAAATCCTGTATTCTTATTTAATCCTGAATGAAAACCTTATTCTTAATCCTGCATAAGAAACACTACCTAAGAATTAACCTCACTGTCATTAACAGAAAGAGAGACAATCTGTATATAAAAGCTGGCTACGTTTTACCACTTAGTAACAATGAGAACTTATATTTATTAAGCAGTCAATATGTCCCCAAATTGTACAAAGAACTTTTTTAAAGATTTTTATTTATTTATTTGAGAAAGAGAGCGAGTAAGAGAGACCATAAGAGGGTAGAAGGTCAGAGGGGGAAGTTCTGCTGGGAGCCCGATGCAGGACTCGATCCCTGGACTTCGGGATCATGACCTGAGCGAAGGCAGTTGCTCAACCAACTGAGCCACCCCAGCGCCACAAGGAATTTTATTTTATTTACTATTTATAATAATTCAGTGATGGGGCACTACTATCATTGGCCTCTGAAAAACAAAAATAAAGTTTATGAGGGATAAATTCTCGAGAGCCACACAGAAGAACCTAGACTTGAACTCTGGTATGCCACATTACATAAGTACTGCTCTGAAATCATTTTGCTGTTTCTTCCTATCCGGGAACAAACTGACATGAAACAAACAAGCATTGTTCATTTTTTTGGATTAAGATTCATGTAATAAGATTTTCAGTTTCTCCTTAATTTAAAATAACCAAAAGTGTTCTAAACAAGCAATCACATAGGTTCCACTCTGACCACGGGGGACTTAATGGTATGAAGGGATCATTTTTGATTGTTTGTTTTCTCTAAAATGCTTGCTAAGAATTTGAAATGTTTCTGTGATCTTTCTGCTCTGGCTATCCAACTGATATGGTGAGACAGAATTTACTACTTAAAAAAAAAATCTTTCTAATTATTCTTGAAACTCTATTAGCCTATAATACTGAAACTTATCTCTACAACTATAAAAAGATAGTAGAAATAAATTGTAGGGTAACCAGAGAAAACTAAAAATCCAACCATGCTATATAACTTGGCAGAACTTTTCAGAATGATATATTTAACAATAATTATCTCCTGAGGGTATACAACTAAATGCACACTTTAGCAATGACCATTAAAAAGAGGTTCAGCTTTAATAATGTAAACATAAAAATTAACCTCAGGACTAAAACTTAAATGATTCACTTTATTTTATTCTGTATTCTTAGATTTCTGCTTATAAACACTAGAAGTAGCATAACACCCACACCCTCAGCTTACCTCTGGCAACAAGTGAAGATAAGAAACAGTAAGTTTTTGTTTCATAGTACATGGACCAGGGTAAACCTTAATACCCTTTGCTCTGTTTCTGATAAATGTGATCAAAAACTTATTCATTAAAACCAAAACTAAAAGAAGCTAAAAGACCTAAAATTTTAAAACACAGTGCTTTGCTATGCCAGACATCAAACTAAGAATTAGAAAGGTAAACAAAGAGAAACCTCTGATTCATTAACTTACTATAACATCCAACTCTACATTCATCTTCAATTGAAATAAGGAAAGATTATTTAGTTTTCAAGATCTATAAATGAATTGTAAATCTGTGCCTCACTCCCCTTAATATTAATTATTACTAACAATTAGGCTATATTTTTTGATGGAAGTAAATATAGGATCTTTATAAATTCAGTTGGAATATAACCACTATATGTAACAATCATATATAGTAATTGTTTGAACTAAAAGTTTAAATCAATAACACGGTACAAAAATTACCTTATAAAACCCAGTCCAGAAAAAAATATTTAATTGTAAGTATTTTACCAAATGGAAACTTATAATAACTTCATAAATTGTAGCATATATACTAAGTGAACATTTTTATAATGATATAATAGCTGATATTTACCGAGAGCTTACTGTATGAAAGCATAAAGTATTTATTGCATAAACTCATGTAACAACAAAAAGCACTTCCCCTCCTTGACTTTTCTTGAAAGGAGGAAGGGAAAATGAAGGCCATTCTTAACAAAACTGAAGAACAGTAATACATAAGCCAAAATGAAGTCATCATTATGCCTTCATTTTAGAATACATAAAAATATTATTTGTTAATACATCTGTATAACATGATCACACCAGTATAGCACTGCCCATTTGACAATGTTTCGTCAACTGTGGGCTAGTAAGTTTAACAGATTTTTCAGTTTTCTGTTTTAATTTTATTCACTTATTAATTTTGACAAATATTTCCTACTACTATGTTATAGGAAATGGGAGCAAATGCATACAGGAATAAAGCAGGCAGCAAATCACAACAAAAGTCAATTTATAAATACAAACTGTGATATCTTCAATAAAGGAAAATCACACTTCATTTTTTATTTAAACCACACTTTACTAAGAAAACTTATAAAAAAAATTTTGACTGGGATAGAAATAGATACCCTCTTACACTGTTGGTGGGAATGCAAGTTGGTGCAGCCACTTTGGAAAACAGTGTGGAGATTCCTCAAGAAATTAAAAATAGAGCTTCCCTATGACCCTGCAATTGCACTACTGGGTATTTACCCCAAAGATACAGATGTAGTGAAAAGAAGGGCCATCTGTACCCCAATGTTTATAGCAGCAATGGCCACGGTCGCCAAACTGTGGAAAGAACCAAGATGCCCTTCAACAGACAAATGGATAAGGAAGATGTGGTCCATATACACTATGAAGTATTATGCGTCCATCAGAAAGGATGAATACCCAACTTTTGTATCAACATGGACAGGATTGGAAGAGATTATGCTGAGTGAAATAAGTCGAGCAGAGAGAGTCAATTATCATATGGTTTCACTTATTTGTGGAGCATAACAAATAGCATGGAGGACAAGGGGAGATGGAGAGGAGAAGGCATTTGGGGGAAATTGGAAGGGGAGGTGAACCATGAGAGACTATGGACTCTGAAAAACAATCTGAGGATTTTGAAGGGGCAGGGGGTGGGAGGTTGGGGGAACCAGGTGGTAGGTATTAGAGAGGGCACGGATTGCATGGAGCACTGGGTGTGGTGCAAAAACAGTGAATACTGTTACGCTGAAAAGAAATAAATAAAAAAAAAGAAAGAAATAGATAAGACTTCACTAAATAAGTGATATTTAAGCATAGCCTTGAAGATAGGAGCTTCTGGACAAAAGTTTCAGGGAGGAGCATTCTAGGCAGGGGGGACTGACTGCCTACTAGAATCCCTGATATTAAAGAGCTCTCCAAGGAATGGAATAATCTGTATGGGTGGGACAAATAACAATTGAGAAGAGACTGAAAAGGCAGGCAGGTGCCAGGGCCAAGTAGATCACATGAAAACTGTGGAATTTGACTCAAGTGCAATGGGAAGGTATTTAAAGGGTTCTATGAAGGAAAGTCATTGAATTTAATTTACATCTACAAAAGATGGCTTGCTCTGATACCCTGGGGCTTAGATTCTTTTTATCTCCTTGAGCTTCCATTGCAAACTGGGAATATGAGTTTTACTTAATGCCCAGCCCTAAGTATCCAGAAAGGAGTTTAACCTGAACTTGAATCTCCATGGATCAACTGCAGAGGTTTAAAGTTAGTTAAATCTGAATATTCCCAGATGCCGCCTAAATATATTTGCCAAGGAGACACGATAATCTCTGCTTCCTCATTTGGATATGCCTATATCACATCAGTCTGGAGATAACTGCCATTCCTCACAAGCTGGACAAATGATCAAGCAAAAGAGAAAAGATAAGATCCATTAAAGGTGGTATCATATAAAAAGAGTGTTATTTCAAAAGAAGAGAATGGATGAAAGTTCTGGATAATGAAAACTGGGCATTTAAAAGCTTCTTTGTATTCTTAACTTTAATTAAAAAAGCAAGAGACTCAGGGGTGCCTGGGTGGCTCAGTGGGTTAAAGCCTCTGCCTTCGGCTCAGGTCATGATCTCAGGGTCCTGGGATTGAGTCCCCAACAGGCTCTCTGCTCAGCGGGGAGCCTGCTTCCCCCACTCTCTCAGCCTGCCTCTCTGCCTACTTGTGATCTCTGTCTGTCAAATAAAGAGAAATCTTTAAAAAAAAAAAAAAGAGAGAAAGAGAAAAAGAGACTCAGGTTGCCATTTTAAGGCATTAACATAATGTAAGGCTCTTTTGATGGATACAGCAACAAAAATCTCAGTGGCTTAATATATTAGCTGCTCTGTTCAAGTCAAAGACAAAATGTTCTTGATCAGACGACTCTCCTCTAAATGGTAATTCAGGAATGTTCCCCTCCAAATGTGGTTTCGAAGATCTCCATGCTTACCTATGTAGGTGAGACTCAGAAAGGTGTATAGAATATCATACAAAGGAAGCTTAAAAGCCCAGGGTTGGGAATCTTCTTACAGTTTACAGTTCATAGTCCACTGGCAGGAGCTCGGTCAGACCTAACTTCATGGAGTCTGGCACAGATAGGCTAACTGTGTATCCAGGAGGAAGGGGAGGTGAGTTGGACTGGGAGCCAGACAGTCTCTGAAATGGCAAGACTGACTTGGGATATATATTTCTGAAAAATGTGTGCTGCAAAGCAACCAACATTAAGGCAAAGAGATTCAGATATATGGAGAACAAGGAATAGCCAAGACCAAAATGGAAAAAAATAAGAACTGTTTTGTTCTACTTTGTAGCACTGTTCTTACCCAATAACACCTGTAAGGAGTCCTATCTTTTCTCTCTTGCTTGATGATTTGTCCAACTTGTAAGTAATGGTAACTTTTGCTCAGACTAATGTTATATAGACAAATGCAACAAAGGAAGTCGATTAGTGTGTCTTCTTCAGAAATACTTTAACCATTTCAGTACTTTTAATTGTCCCCATTGTATAAATACAGCATTACAAAGTGCCTTTTTTCTTTCATGAATCACTGCTTCTTCTCCTAAAATCAATCCTCTTCATTGAACATGTATCTGTAATTGGAATATTTTACTGATATGAAAAATCTCTTAATTAATTTTACTGAGTGGCCTCTAGAAGAAATTTCAGTTTTCATAAAAAGCATGTGTAATTTAGAATTAATGAAGAGAAGACTCTCAACCACTACAAGAAAAAAAAAAGTATTAAAAAGCTCAGCGAAAAAGACTAAATAATTACACCTTGTTGGCTCTGAAATGAGTTACTTGAATAAACATCTTGATTAAGCAAGTTACATATAATTAAATGTTTTCTACTTTTTCCTTGAAAATTATTCTTCCACTAGTAGTGCAAAAGAAAGTTTTGCTATACTATTTCAGTTTTTGGTATAAATTAAAAAATATGTAATGAAAAACTGATATATCACTCTGATCGCAATAGGGTGTATTGATTAGAGAGAAGCGAAATTAGAAATAGAGTGATTGATAAGGAAATGATGATGACATTTGCATTAGTGCGAGAGGAGTTCGATCATTTATCAGGATCTCTGAGATGCTGATATAGAGAAGTTGATGGCTTAAAACTACAGAACATACTTGAAGTAGAATTGACAGAGTTTCATGTCAGGTTACACAGGGAAAATGAGGGAGAGAGAGATCAAGGCTAACCTCAGTTTCTAGCAGGAGCGAGTGGATAAATGTGGATTCCATAAATTAAAATGAAGAAAATTAGAGGACAGATATGGAAGAAAGACCAAAAGTTCAGTTTGGGGCATATTAGGTTTGAGACACCTTTGTATCACCCAGCTAGAAAGTCAGGTAGACAGTTATAGGTATGGGTTGAAGCTCTGAAGATTCAAGTCATTTGGAGATATAGATATTAGCATACTTTGACATAGCATATAGATGGTGTTTAATACTGTGACATTAGATGAACAAAGCTAAGAAATAGGCAGATATACCCAGTGCTGGGCCTTAAGGACTTCAATATTTGGGAGTACATTAAGACAGGAGCTAGCAATGTGGGCAAAGTACAGTCAGAAAGGCAGAAGGAAAATCAAATATGTATACTGGTCGCTTCCCCTGGTTCCTGAGACAGAGCTCACAAAACACTTGTAAATTAGAGTGCTAGGAGAATCTTTTGTTCTAACATTTAATCTTTGACTCTGGTTTCTGATACAGAGCTTCTGAGATTTTTTTAATTTCCTGAGTGGTAGGCGCATCTGACACCAAACTCCTACATCTCTTGGGATTTCCTGGATGATAGGAATGTCTTTTGTTCTAATAAGGGGACTCTTGGTAACTCCTGGATGGGACTGGTCACCAAAAAGACCAAACCATGATTATAAACTCATAACTTTCAGTCCTATTTCCCTATCCAGAGAAGGGAGGAAGACTAGAAATAGAGTTAAAAATCAATCATGCCTACATGATGAAGCCTCCATAAAAATCTCAATAGTATGGGGTTCAGGAACATTCATCCATTTGTCAGGAGGGTAGAACTTTCCAACTCCATGGGGACAAAAGTTGCTTTGCTTGGGACCCTTCAAAGCTTTACTCCATGTATCTCTTCACCTAGTTGTCTATCCATATCCCTGATCATATCCTTTATCATATAATTAACAGGTAAACTAAGCATAAGCATTTCCCAGGGTTCTGGAAGGTATTCTAACAAATCATCAAATCCAAGGAGCATATCATGGGAACCTCCAATTTATAGCCAAATCAGACAAAAGTTGTGGATAACCAGGGGGACCTGGGACCTACTTATGACTGGCATCTGAAGAGGGGGACTGAGACCTTTTTTTTTTTCTTTTAAGATTTTTATTTATTTATTTGACAGAGAGAGATCACAAGCAGGCAGAGAGGCAGGCAGAGAGAGAGGAGGAAGCAGGCTCCCTGCTGAGCAGAGAGCCTGATGCGGGGCTCGATCCCAGGACCCTGAGACCACGACCCGAGCCGAAGGCAGCGGCTTAACCCACTGAGCCACCCAGGCGCCCCCCCCCTTTTTTTTTTAAAGAGAGGGGGACTGAGACCTTAACCTGTGGAGTCTGCACTAACTCTTGTTAGTGTCAGAATTGAATTGAATTATAGGAAACCAAGCTAGTATCACAGAGAATTGTTTGGTGCATGGGAAAACCAACAAAAATGCTGTCAGAAGTACTGGATGTGTGAGCAAAGGAGAAACACAGCAGTAGAATTTGTCCAACTCATTAGCCATTTGGTAATGCCTGAAATCAGAAGTAGAAGGAAGAAAGTGAAGATGACATGTTTAGACAATTCTTTTGATAAATTTTGCTTTGAAGAAACACAGAGTTATAAGGCAGAGGCAAATTTAAATGAATATTTTTTAAAGATGGAGGACACTCCATGTTTGAATACATATAGGAAGGAAAAACTAGAAAGGGAGAGATCAAGGAAATAATGTAAAATATCAATGGAACAAAGTCCTTGAGAAGGAAGATTACTGTAGTGTGGTATTTGACTTTCTTTGAAAGTAACTAATAATTTCCCTAATAGTGATAACGATGCTGATAAGCAGAAGAAGAAAAAGAATAGCAAGAGCAACATGTATTGAACATACACTCTGTTTTAAGCACTATGCAAACTTTTAGCACACATTTCTTCCATTTAATCTTCATGAGTCTTGAAAGAAAATGTTATTGTCCCATTTTGCAGGGAGAAAAATGAGGAAAACTAAGGTATCTTGTATAAGATCATCTAGCCATTACATGATAAAGTCAAACATTGAAAAGGCCAATGAGTCTTATCTCCAGAGCTTGTGTTCTGTTTAAACTGTTTAAAGTTGTTTTCTTCTTTTCCATCTTTCCAGAGATGTTAACAGATTTTTTTTTTAAATTTTTGTTCTTTCCTGAGTTTGGGGAAAGACACATATGTGTTTGTTTCACCATCTTATTTCATATAGATAGATAGATCTCCATAATATACATATATACATAATACATGTATGTGTTTAATATATGCATATATTATGCACACATATATAAATACACACACAGATATAAGGGAGAGGGCAAAACAGCAAAGGGCGAAAATATAACTGAAGGCAAATAAGAAGACTGTGTGTGTGCATACTGTTTATTTTTATGTCACATAAAAATTATTATCATTTCCTAACTCAGGTAAATTTTCAAAATGCCTTTAATAATGTTTCTCTAAAATTTTATTTTTAAAACTTATAAATAACACATAGGCCATAGGAAGCAAAGAAGCATAAAGATAATACATATATATGCTAATAAAGTTATATTATGTCATTAATATTCTTAGAAATTAAAACTAGAAACTAATTTCAGAAAAATTTAGAGTACATATCAAATATGATATATCCTTTGGGCTTAATAAATCATATTATCTTAAAATGTTAATCCTCTGCTCTATGAAAGTATAATTAGAAATCTAAATATGTATATGATAAATAACAAAAATCTTATGAATTTAAATGTAATTTGGTTCTGCACAACAAAGGAAACCATCAATAAAAGGAAAAGGCAACCTGTCAAATGGGAGAAAATATTGGCAAATCAATCTGACTAGAGGTTAATTTCCAAAATATATAAAAAATAAGTATAACTCAAAAGTAAAAAAAAAAAAAAGAAGAAGAAGAAAAGAAAAAAGTTTAAAAATAGTCAAAGGATCTCAATAAACATATTTCCAAAGAGGACATTCAGGTGGTCAACTGGCATGTGAAAAAGTGCTAAACATCAATAATCATCAGGAAAATGAAAATCACACCAAATTGAGATATCACCTCATACAACAGAATGGCTATTACCAAAGACAAGAAATAACAGTGCCAGCAAGGATGAGGAAAAAATGAACCTTTGTGCACTATTGGTGGGAACGTAAATTCATGCAGCTACTATGGAGGCTTCTCACAAAATTAAAAATTGAATTACCATATGACTCAGTAATTCTGCTGCTGGGTATTTATACAAAGAAAATGAAAACAGTAAATAAGGTTAGGAAGCAACCTAAGTCTCCATCAGCAGATAAATGCATAATTAAATACATACATGCATATATATATATATTTTTTTTTTTTAAAACACAAACACATGATGGAATATTATCCAGGCATAAAAAAGAATCGTTTCATGACAACATGGATGGGTATTGAGAGCATTATTCTAAATGAAATCAATCACACAAAAAAGACAAATCACATATGATCTTACCTATATGTCAGAATAAAAAACAAAACAAAACAACAAACAAACAAACAAACTGAACTCACAGAAACACAGAACAGACTGGTGGCTGCCAGAGGCAAAAATAATGAGTGAAGGGAATGTGTGAAAATTATCAAAAGGTAAACTTCAATCTATAAAATAAATAAGTTCTAGAGATGTAATATACAACATTGAGACTATAGTTAATATGCTGTATTGTATATTTGAAAGTTGCTAAGAGAGATCTTAAACCTTTTCATCATAACAAACAAAAATCTGTAATGAGTGTGTTGATGGATACTAACTAGACTTACTGTGGTGATCATTTTGCAATATATACAGATATCATATTATGTTGTACACCTAAAACTAATGTAATGTTATATGCCAATTATATCACAATTTTAAATAAAATTTTGAAAAATGTAACTTATACCAACTAATCTTCAAAAAAAGCTTTTGAATATTAGGAAAGGGAAACTTTAATAAATACCTTAAGTTAAAAAAAAAATGTAGTTAGGGATTTTTGACATTGAACCTTCAAAGAAAATATTCTAAGTCTTCATCTTGATAAAAAAAAAAAATCATATATGTTAGACCTCCAGGGAAGAGAGTAGAGTAGAAGGATCCTTAGTTCACCTCATCCCACAGTTACACCTAGATAAAACCCAGATTTGTATAAACAACCCAGAAAACAACCCGGGGACTGGCAGAACAGACTCTCCACAGCTAATTGTAGAGAAACGGCCACATAAAAGAGAAAAGGAAGGTCAGAGATGCAGTTGGGAGGCAAAATGACATTTGAGAATGTCTGTCTTAGAAAGGAATGCTTCACCTCAGAGAGGGGAAAAGACCAGACCCAACACCAGTCATCCCAGACAGAGGGGACCACACTGGGAAGATGAATCCCACTAACATTTTACTTAGAAAGTCAGAGGAGCTTAAATTCTCAAGTTCTTACAATTAATCAGTGGAACTTAATACCTAGAGCTTTAGAAACCAGTGGGCTCAGTTCTGAGAGAGTTGGAGGGTGATAGGAAATGGAATACTCCCCACTACAAAGACAGTATAATAAACAACCTAGCTAAGATACAGCATAGCAACAACAGTTTGAAAAATATATACAGGAGGGAGATTGTTTATTAATCTCGGAGCCTGTGTTGGAGAGGCAGGGATATTTGGGAGACTTCTCTGGGAACAAAATAGCTGGCAGGTATCATTTCCTTTCCCCACCCCCTAATAAAACACACAGACACCTGAAGGAACCAGCACAGTGCCAACAGTCACTACCTACCTTGCTAACAGGGTACTCTGCCCCCCATTTTCTCCTCAGGAATATCCCCTTCAACACACCCTGGGCAGGAGTTTTCCCAAGTAGCTATAGGCTCCTCCAAAAGCAGACCCACACAAATCTTGCTAATACCACACAACTCACCCTACACTCTCCTGCAAACCCATCCCCACCAACACAACCTCTGTAAGAAACCATCCAAATTGGAGCCACAAGCATGGTAATGTGCAAGTATCCCTGAAAGGTGTGAACAGCAACCCAAAGTAACTCTTGTTCTGGGGAGATTGGAAGAAAAACATACATAACAGTTTTATTATGGCCTCAGCAGTGAGTTGGGGATAGATATCTGATCTGACTATAGGCCCCACCTACCGATAAGATTATCAAGAAATATCACATGGAGAGTGCCCTGTGTTCCATGCTACTGCAACTCTGCAAATGCCTGGCTTGACCCAACTCAAACCCAAAGTAGACCCAGACTGGCCAAAAACAACAAAGGGGCCAAACCCTGCCAACAACAGGCAAAGAGAAGCACTGAGGACTACTGGGCTAAAAGTAAAACAGAGCTCAGCCACAGCAGTAGGCCACCAGCAACACATGTAGGAGATACCCCTAAAGCTGTTCTCATGAAAGGGAACATTACACTGCAGAGCACCAAAGGACATCTTCTTCATAAGCCCATTACTTTCAAGACTTCCTAATACACAGGTAGACACACAGGGAGTTAGACAAAATGAAGACACAAAGGAATATGGCCCAAATGAAAGAAAAGGACAAAATCACAGCAGGAGACTTAAATGAAACAGAAATAAGTAACATGCCTGATAGAAAAATTTAAAGTGATGGTCAAAAGATTGTCCACTGGACTTGAGAAAAGAGGAGAGGGCTTAAGTAAGACCCTCAACAAAGAGACAGAAAGCACAAAAAAGAACCAGAGACAAAGAACTCAATAACTGAACTTAAAAATACACTAGAGGGAATAAATAGTAGACTAAAGAAAGCAGAAAAACTGAGAAGTGACCTGGAGGAGAGAGTAACAGAAAGCAATCAAGATGAACAGAAGAAAAAAAAAAAAAAAAGACTAATAATAACCAAAAATAGCCTTATGGAACTCAGCAACACCATGAAGCATAATAATATTCACATTATAGAAATCCCATAAGGAAGGGAGAAAGAGATAAAAAGGACAGAAAATGTATTTGAAGAAATAATAGCTGAAAACTTCCTGAATCTGGGGAAAGAAACAGAAACCCAGATCCAGGAGGCAGGAGAGCTCCTTGCAACAAAATCAACCCAAGGAGGTCCACACCAAGACACAGAATAATTAAAGTGGCAAAAAATAGTGATAAAGAGAGAATTTAAGAATCAGCAAGAGAAAAAAGTTACATACAAGAAAAAGTCCAAAGGCTATAAGCTGATTTTTCAGCAGAAACTTTGTAGCCTAGAAGAAAGTGGCATGAAATATTCAAAATGCTGAAAGAAAAAAGTCTGCAGCCAAAAATGCTCTACCCAGCAATGTTATCATTTAGAATAGAGAGATAAAGAGTATCCCAGACAAAGAAAAGTTAAGGAATTCACAACCAATAAGCCAGTCCTACAAGTAATGTTAAAACGGACTTTTTGAGTGGAAAGGAAAGACCATAAACAAGTGAAAGAAAAGTTGGAGGCATAAAAGCAGTAAAATTAAGTATATCTATAAAAATTGGCCAAGGGATTCACAAAATAAAAAGATGTAAAGTATGACACCTAAAGTATACCTAAAACATGGGGTGAGGGCGGGGAACAAAGAGTAAAAATATACTGTTTTTAGAATGGGTACAAAGTTAAGCAACCAGCAACTGAATATGGACTGCTCTTTGCACAAGATGTTATATATAAACCTGTTAGTAACCACAAATCAAAAACCAGTAATAGATATGCAAAAAATAAAGAGAAAAGAATTCATGTATAACACTAAAGAAAGCCAGCAAACTCTGAACAGAAAGAAACAGAAAAGAACTACAAAAACAACCATAAAACAAGTAATAGGGGAGTACCCAAATGCATGAGGTAGTTAAACACAAACAGAAAAGGAAGTTATTAATAGTAATACAATAAAGGTAGGTGATTTTAACACCTCACTTACATCAATGCATAGACCATTGAAACAAAATCAATAAGGAAACAATGTTTAAATGACATAATGGAACAGACAGATCTA
This sequence comes from Lutra lutra, assembly GCF_902655055.1. Lineage (NCBI taxonomy): Eukaryota > Metazoa > Chordata > Mammalia > Carnivora > Mustelidae > Lutra > Lutra lutra. Next base: position 75,135,492 of record NC_062279.1, on the reverse strand, counting down.
CCAGATACATTCAGAACATTCCATCCTAAAGAAGTGGAATACACGTTCTTTTCAATTGTACATGAAACATTCTCCAGAATAGAGCACATGTTAGGTCAAAAAACAAGTTTCGTTCTTTTCAATTGTACATGAAACATTCTCCAGAATAGAGCACATGTTAGGTCAAAAAACAAGTTTCAACAGATCAGTACCTTCAAAAAAACGAAAGTCATACCATGCATCTTTTCTAACCACAATACTATGAAACTAGAAATCAATCATAAGGAAAAAAATCTGGAAAGAACATAAACATATGAAAGTTAACATGCTACTAAGCAATGAATAGGAAACCAAGAAATCAAAGAGAAAAATCTAAAAATATATGGAGATATAGAAAAATGAAAATAGAACTGCCCAAATCTTGGGATGTAGTAAAACTATTCGAAGAAGGAAGTCTATGCAATATAGGCCTACCTCAAGACAAAAAATCTCAAATAAGCAAACTAAGCTTACATCTACTAAGAGCTAGAAAGTAGAACAGACAAAACCCCAAACAAGTAGAATAAAGGAAATAAAAGACTAGAGTAAAAATAAACAAAATAGAAGCTAACAAAACAAACAACAACAAAACAACAACAAAAAATAATAGAACAGATCAATGAAACCAGAAGCTGGTTCTTTAAAAAGATCAACAAAATTGATAAACTTTTAGCCAGGCACATCAGAAGAAGAAAGAGAGAGAGGGAAGACTCAAACAAAATCAGAAATGAAAGAAGAGAAATAACAATCAATATAACAAAAAATACAAAGTATTATAAAAGAATATTATGAAAAATTATATACCAACAAATTGGACAACCTAGAATAATGGATAAATTCCTAGACACATACAACCTTTCAAAGTGAATCAAGAAGAAATAAAAAATTTGAATAGTGGGATTGTCAGCAATGATTTAGAATCAGTAATCACAGATCTCCCAACAAACAAAACTCCAGGCCCAAACAGCTTCATGGGTGAATTCTACCAAACATTTAATGATGTTAATACCAATTCTGCTCAAATTAAATCAAAAAGAAGGAAAAGATTACCAATTCATTCTGAGGCCAGCATTATCCTGATATCAAAACCAGATAAAGATACTACAAAAAAAAACTACAGCCCAACAGCTTTGATGAACATCGATGCAAAATCTTCAACAAAATACTAGCAAATCAAATCCAACAACACATTAAAAAAGAAAAATCAGGGGCGCCTGGGTGGCTCAGTGGGTTAAGGCCTCTGCCTTCGGCTCGGGTCATGGTCCCGGAGTCCTGGGATCGAGCCCCACGTCGGGCTGTCTGCTAGGCGGGAAGCCTGCTTCCCTTCCTCTCTCTCTGCCTGCCTCTCTGACTACTTGTGATCTCTCTCTCCATCAAATAAAAAATAAATAAATAAATAAATAAATAAATAGAAAAATCATTCACCATGATCAAGTGGGATTTACTTTCAGGATACAAAGATGGTTCAATATTCACAATATAATAAACATGGTACATCACATCAACAAGAGAAAGAATAAAAACCATATAATCATTTCAATAGATGCACAAAAAGTATCTGCAAAACACAACATCTATTCCTGATAAAAACCCTCAACAAAATAGGTTTAGAGGGAACATACCTCAACATAACAAAGGCCATTTATGAAAAACAGCCAACATCATACTCAACGGTGAAAACCTGAGAGCTTTTCCTCTAAGTTCAGGAACAAGACAAGAATGTCCAGTCTTACCACTTTTATTCAATGCAATACTAGAAGTCCTAGCCACAACAATCAGACAGACACACACACACACACACACACACACACACACACATACACATACAGCATCCAAATTGGTCAAGAAGAAATAAAACTCTCCCTATTTGCAGATGACATGATACTAGGTATAGAAAACTGTAAAGAGAGTGTCTGGGTGGCTCAGTTGGTTAAGCGACTGCCTTTGGCTCAGGTCATGATCCTGGGTCCTGGGATCAAGTCCTGCATCAGTCTCCCCACTTTGCAGGAAACCTGCTTCTCTCTCTGTCTGCTGCTCACCCCTGCTTGTGCTTGCTCTCTCCCTCTCTCTCTCTCTCTTTCTGTGTCAAACAAATAAATAAATAAATAATCTTTTTTAAAAAAATAAATAAAAAGGGACGCCTGGGTGGCTCAGTTGGTTAAGCAGCTGCCTTCGGCTCAGGTCATGATCCCAGCGTCCTGGGATCAAGTCCCACATCGGGCTCCTTGCTTGGCAGCGAGCCTGCTTCTCCCTCTGCCTCTGCCTGCCACTCTGTCTGCCTGTGCTCACTCTCGCTTCTCTCTCTATGACAAATAAATAAATAAAATCTTTAAAAATAAATAAATAAATAAATAAATAAATAAATAAATAAATAAAAAGAAAGAAAACCGTAAAGACTCCACAAAAACAACTACTTGAGGGTGCCTGGGTAGCTCAGTGGGTTGAGCCTCTGCCTTCGGCTCGGGTCATGATCTCAGGGTCCTGGGATCAAGCCCTGCATCAGTCTCCCTGCTCAGCGGGGAGCCTACTTCTCCCTCTCCCACTCCCCCTGCTTGTCTCTCTCTCTTTCTGTAAAATAAATCAATAAATTCTTCAAAAAAAAAAAAAAAAGCTTAAAAAAAAACTACTTGAGCTGGTAAATGAATTCAGGAAAGTCACAGGATACAGAATCAATATACAGAAATCCACTGCATTTCTATTAACTAGTAATGAAGTACCAAAAAGAGAAATTAAGAGAACAATCCCATTTACAATTGCACTAAAAAGAATAAAATATCTAGGCATAAACTTAACCAAGGAGGAAAAACACCTCTGCTCTGAAAACTATAAAATCTTTTTAAAAATATTTTATTTATTTATTTGAGAGAGAAAGGGAGAGTGAGCAAGCAGGGGGAGGGTCAGAAAGAGGGAGAAGTAGACTCCCCTCTGAGCAGGGAGCCCAACATGGGGCTCAACCCTAGGACCCTGAAATCATGACCTGAGCTAAAGACAAATGCTTAACCAACCAAGCCCCCGGGCGCCACAGAAAACTACAAAATCCTGATGAAAGAAATTGAAGATGCAAGCAAATGGAAAGATATTCCATGTTCATGGATTGCAAGAATAAATACTGTTAAAATGTTCTTACTACCCAAAGCAATCTACAGATTTAATGCAATACCCATCAAAATACCAGCACCATTTTTCAGAGAACTAAAACAAATAATTCTAAAATTTGTATGAAACCACAAAAGACCCCAAATAGCCAAATAAATCTTGAAAAAGAACAACAAAACTGGAGGAATCACAATCCCAGATTCCAAGATATACTACAAAGCTCTAGTAATCAAAACAGCATGGTTCTGGCAGAAAAAGAGACACGTAGATCCATAAAACAGGCTAGAGAGTTCAGAAATAAACCCTGATTATATGGTCAATTAGTATTTAATAAAAGAGGCAAGAATATGCACTGGGGCACACCTAAGTGGCTTAGTTGGTTAAGCAGCCATCTTTGGCTCAGGTTATAATCCCAGGGTCCTAGAACAGAGTCCTGCATTGATTGGGCTCCTTGCTCAGTGGGGAGTCTGCTTCTCCCTCTGCCTGCTGATCTCCCTGCTTGGGCACTCTGTCTCTCTGACAAATAAATAAATAAATAAAACCTTTTTAAAAAGAGAGAAAAAAAAAAGAATATGTATTAGGAAAAAGACAATCTCTTCAACAAATGGTGTTGGAAAAACTGAATAGCTACATGCAGAAGAATGAACCTGGACCACTTTCTTACACCATATACAAAAAGAAACTCAAAATAGATTAAAGACCTAAATATGAGACCTAAAACCATATCCTAGAAAAGAGTGCAGACAATAATGTCTCTGACATTGGCTATAATAACATTTTTCTAGATGTCTCCTGAGGCAAGGGTGGGAAATAAAAACAAAAATAAACTATTGGGACTACACCAAAATAAAAAGTTTCCCCACAGCAATGGAGACAATCAACAAACTGAAAGACAACCAGTTAAATAGGAGAAGACATTTGCAAATGACATACTGGATGAGGGGTTAGTATCTAAAATATATAAAGAACTTATACAACTCAACACCAAAAACACCCACAAATAATTCAATTAAAAATGGGCAGAAGACATGAACAGACATTTCTCCAAATAAGCAGGGAAATGTAAATCAAAACCATGATGAGATATTACTTCACTCCTGTCAGAATAGCTAAAATCAAAACCATAAGAAACAAGTGTTGGTAAAGATGTGGAGAAAAAAAAAAAAAAAACCCAGTACACTGTTGGTGGGAAAACAAACTGCTGCAACCATTGTGGAAAATAGTATGAAGGTTCCTCAAAAAATTAAAAATAGAAAAAAATATTAAAAATAGAACTACCCTAAGATATAGTAATTCCACTACTGGTTACTTCCTGAAAGAACAGAAAAACACTAATTTGAAAAGATACATACACTCCTACGTTTATTGCAGCATTATTTACAATGGCCAAATTATAGGAATAGCCTATATGTCTATCAATAAATGAATGGATAAAGATATGGGGTGTGTGTGTGTGTGTGTGTGTGTGTGTGTGTGTGTATGTATGTGTTTATACATATATACAAACACACACAGTGGAATATAAATATATGTTTATACATATATACATGTATATATGTATATATATATATATATACACACAATGGAATGTATGTATATACATACATGTATATATGTGTATATATAATACACACACAATGGAATATATATGTGTATATATGTGTGTGTATATATAAGTATAAATACACGGTGGAATATTACTCAGCCCCAAAAAGAGAATGAAATCTTCACATTTGCAACAACATGGATGAACCTAGATGGTCTAAATCTAAGTGAAATGAGTCCAAGACACAAATACCATGTGATTTCACTCTTATGAAGAATTTAAGAAACAAAAGAGTAAAGAGAAAAAGAGAGAGAGAGAGGTAAACCAAGAAAGAGACTCAACTATAGAGAACAGACTAATGGTTACCAGAGGGGAGGTAGGTGACAGATTGGTGGAATAGGTGAAGGGGATTAAGAGTACACTAGTGACAAGCACTGAATAATGTACAAAATTATTAAATCACTATTTGCACACCTGAAACAAATATAATTCTGCACTGTTAATTTTACTGAAATTAAAAATTTAAAGAAACAAATTGTATATTTTACATTTTCAATACTAATAAATATATTCTAACCAGAATATTCTTATGAAAATAAATATATGAGTAAGCCAGAAAATGATATTCATTAGTTATCATAATTTTATGGTATTGTTACTTTAAAAAATGTGTGAATTAAAACTAAATTAAAAATGGAACATGAAAACTAAAGAAGCAGTGACATATATAATGAGAAAAATGTTATATGTATATTAAAAATAGAGGAACAGAAATATTGAGACGTAAGAGGGCTTTAAGAAATCCAGAGTGACTCTGCATGTCAGATTTAGTACTTTCTTGTTCACGTGTCTGAGTATCTTTTGAGACAGAATTAGCTGTAGGTAACAGCCAGCTTACAGGAGAGTTAGAATTGTTGGGGAGAAATGTTACCATTTTGGCACAAACAATGGATAAATTAAAAGATCTAACATAACTTTCTGGATATTTTTCTGTGAATTAGAAATTGATAAAAATTAAAATGAGCATTTTGTTTCACTTACTGGGAACACCTTATTTTTCTTATTTAATTGAGTATATTGTGCCATTATAAAGGATCAACTAGACCTCAAGCAGAGCTCTTTTGAAATAAATTTACAAGAATAAGGTTATTCTCATTCAGAAACAAAGATACTGTCCTTACTGCCCTGACATGCCTTGAACATGTTTAATTTTTCATCACTGGCAAACACAAAACAAAAACAAATCCTTGTTAAATATTACAAGCATAAAAACAAAGATAAATATACCTAAAAAACTTTCAAAAGCAAAAAGTGGAATATTTCAAATATCAGGCTGAATGAACAGGGAAAAGAAAAGAATGTCTTTGTAATAAATGATGTCATAACAACAGAAATATGTTTATGGAAAAAAATTAATCTTGACCCCTATGTCATTCTAGACTCAAAATTTAATGTGAGGTGGCTTGTAGACCTATGTGTAAAAGCTAAAACTATACTGCTTCCTGACAAAGTGTAAGAGAATATCTTTATAAATGGACATTTTTACATTCAAAATTTCAATAGGAGGACTGGATTTTAAGAAAATCAACTAATCCTAAGAATTTGCTGTTCTCCTCTCCTAAATTAAAAACACTAAGATCTACTATAACATGGGACTAGGATGGACATCACAGATAAAATGAGAAATTATACCTGGGCTGTATTCTGAAGCAGGAAAAATCCAGCAACTACAGATATGGTTGAAATTCAACACAGGCAAAGAAATGGACCCTTCAAAAATACATGGACAGGGCATTTGGATGGCTCAGTCAGTTAAGTATCCAACTCTTGATTTCAGCTCAGGTCATGATCTCGGGGTCCTGGGACAGAGTTCCACATTTGGCTCCACATGAGTGTGGAACCTGCTTAGGATTCTCGTTCTCCCTCTCCCTCTGCCCTTCCCCTGTTCACACACTCTCTCTCGCTCTCTCTTAAAAAAATAAAAATAAAATAAAATAAATACATGGACATCTCCTTCCATTAAAACCTCCAAAACAGAGGAATAGAACCCAGGATTGATTGAGAAGAGTGGAAGATGCATGTGAAAGAGAAAAATTAACTTCAGAAACTGTAACAATTTCCCATAGCATTTGTCCACAGCATGCCAGTCATTTATGATTCCACTACCTTTCTATTCCGCTTTCTATCTCAAGGTACGTGGAAACACACAAATTACACTTTCTAGACTCTCCTTCATGCTATATTAGTTGCTACATAGAATGCTATATAGGATATATAGAAATTATATTCTAATTTCAGTAGAAAACACCAGAAGAAAGGAGTGAGATGCAGAAACTCCTCTTCTTTCTTCTTCCAGTTGTGTCTGCAGCTATGCTGTCAGCAGCATGTGGCCTGAGATTTGAACAGCCTTTGAAGTGTCCACAATGTCAGTAGTTTAGACAATGGTGAACTCCCATCACAGAACTGCTCTTGGACTCTGGTTTCCCCACTCCCTTCTTTTTTATCCAAACAAGAGAAAAGAAAGCTTCTAAGAATTATTAGTATCAGGGATACATCAACTTCTCTCTTCCTCCAACCATACCAAAATTTTTAACAAATTCCCTATAATTATTTGCAATATTTACAATAGTTTTTGTTTTCTGGCATGAATGATGAGTGATACACTAGGGGACTTTTATGAAAGGTTACTTTTGCATATTTGGGAGAAGAAAGGATAGCACTATTTCAGCTAACTATTAAAGAGACACCATTAATACACTAGAGTGGGGAGAGGGAATAACTCAGCACACCAGTGACAGCTCTACTTTTATCTTCATCCCAAAAAACTCTTTATTTACTTTCCACTTTTAGGTGAGGTGGGAAAAGGATCACAATGGAAGAAATGCTCAATTGCTGATGGAAAAAATTCCAATAACCATTGCTATTCAGTTTCCTTACCTTTAAAATAAGTATGACACTAAAAACTTCATGGAGTTCTTATGAAATTTAAATAAGCAAATATAAATAAGGTACTTAGTTCAGGTACTAAAATATAGAAAGAAATGGTATTATTAGAATAGAAGTCAAAGCAGTAGTTTTGGGTGATAGCCAGATTTCTGACCTAGTAACTATAAGATAATAAATGGATGTGGTTTTAAGCTACTACATTTATAATTTCTTACACAAATCGCTAACAACTTCCTATCTGGTTAACATGAAATCATACTGTACTTGCAAGTTTACAATCCATTTTTTGTATAAACAAAGTTTCCTTTGAAAACACACCTTTATTTATTTTTTATTATGTTCAGTTAGCCACTGTATAGTACAAAATTGGTTTTTGATGTAGTGTTCAATGATTCATTAATTAAGCATAACACCCAATGCTCATATCATTTCACTTCACTGAATCCCCATTATGCTCAAGAAAATGTCTCTAGTTCTTAAATGCCTAATAGGATATGATAATACAATATCAAGCTCAGATCAAAGATTCTGTAAATGACTGCTCCATATCCCATTCATAGCTCTATGACAGGGTTATGTCATTAGCTGAGGTGCTTCAAATTCTGATCTTTAGATTCTTTCTTAGTTTAGAAGACACGTCACAAATTGGTAGCTTGTTTGGCACCTCCTAGCCAAGGATCTGTTTTTTTCTATTAAGCAGAAAGTTTTAGAATATTTTAAAAACTTTAATGCCTTTGCAATGGCCACAGTCACCAAACTGTGGAAAGAACCAAGATGTCCTTCAACAGATGAATGGACAAAGAAGATATGGTCCATATATACAATAGAATATGATGCCTCTATGAGAAAGGATGAATACCCAACTTCTGTATCAACATGGACGGGACTGGAGAAGATTATGTTGAGTGAAATAAGTCAAGCAGAGAGAGTCACTTATCATATGGTTTCACTTACTTGTGGAGCATAAGGAATAACATGGAAGACATTGGGAGATGGAGAGTTGAGGGAAATCTGTGAAGATGGCGAGATGGGAGAAGTGAGTTGGGAGAAATCAGAGAGGGACACAAACCATGAGAGATTATGGACTCTGAGAAACAAACTGAGGGTTTTGGAGGGGGTGAGGGAGTGAGCCTGATGGTGGGTATTTTGGAGGGCATGTATTGCATGGAGCACTGGATGTGGTGCATAAACAGTGAATTTTGGAACACTGAAAAAAAATTTTTTAAATAAAATTTAAAAAAATTTTTAATTTACAAAATGAATAGTAAATCCAATATAGTAAGGGCTTTTGGGGAGAAGATGCCTTGCCTTTACACTACCTTTTTTTTTTAACCTGTAAAACAATCAGATATATTACTAATAAAAGTTATTAAAATTTAATAAAAGAAAACTTTAATGCCTTTTAGGGGCACCTGGGTGGCTCAGTTCATTAAGGTACTTGACTCTTGATTTTGGCTCAGGTCATGACCTCGAGGTTGTGAGAGTGAACTGCACATGGGGCTTTACGCTCAGCACAGAATCTGTTATCCCTCTCCCTCTGCTCCTCTCTCTCTCTCTCTCTCTCTCTCTCTCAAATAAATAAATAAAATCTTTAAAAAAAGAATAAAAACTTTACCGCCCTTTGGATAGGGCACACACACTATGATTCACCATAGTCCCCACCAATTTCTCTTGTCTATATCCCTTCCTATATTTTTTCCTTACTATCTGACTCTTGAAATAGTTAGATTGTGCTACACCTAGTCAAAAACTTCAAACAACAAATTGAAGTGAAGTTGAGAAAGAATCCAAAATTCAAAGGATTTGAGTAAGAAGAGGTAAGGATAAACAGGAATAGCCAGAATATTATAACAACAACAACAACAACAACAACAACAACAAAAAAAAAAAAAACCAAAAAAAAAAAAAACAAAAAAAAAACAAGAGAAATGATAACTGTCCTAAAGAATTATATAGCATTGCCTTTGGAGACATATCTTGAAAGAAGCTGCTGTGGCTGATATTAAAAAGGTTACTGCCTATGTTCTCTATGATTCAATAGATTTCTATCTCACGTTGAGGTCTTCTATCCATTTCGAGTTTATCTTTGTGTATGGTGTAAGAGAATGGTCAAGTTTCATTCTTCTACATATAGCTGTCCAATTTTCCCAGCACCATTTATTGCAGAGACTGTCTTTTTTCCACTGTATATTTTTTCCTGCTTTGTCAAAGATTATTTGACCATAGAGTTGAGGGTCCATATCTGGTAACTTTTGGGACTTCATCAAGATCAAAAGCTTCTGCACAGCAAAGGAAACAGTCAACAAAACAAAGAGGCAACCCATGGAATGGGAGAAGATATTTGCAAATGACAGTACAGACAAAAGGCTGATATCCAGGATCTATAAAGAACTTCTCAAACTCAACACACACAAAACAGATAATCATGTCAAAAAATGGGCAGAAAAAATGAACATACACTTCTCCAAAGAAGACGTACAAATGGCCAACAGACACATGAAAAAATGTTCATCATCACTAGTCATCTGAGAGATTCAAATCAAAACCACATTGAGATACCACCTTACACCAGTTAGAATGGCCAAAATTAGCAAGAGAGGAAACAACATGTGTTGGAGGGGATGTGGAGAAAGGGGAACCCTCTTACACTGTTGGTGGGAATGCAAGTTGGTGCAGCCACTTTGGAAAACAGTGTGGAGATTCCTCAAGAAATTAAAAATAGAGCTTCCCTATGACCCTGCAATTGCACTACTGGATATTTACCCCAAAGATACAGATGTAGTGAAAAGAAGGGCCATCTGTACCCCAATGTTTATAGCAGCAATGGCCATGGTCGCCAAACTGTGGAAAGAACCAAGATGCCCTTCAATGGACGAATGGATAAGGAAGATGTGGTCCATATACACTATGGAGTGTTATGCCTCCATCAGAAAGGATGAATACCCAACTTTTGTATCAACATGGACAGGACTGGAAGAGATTATGCTGAGTGAAATAAGTCAAACAGAGAGAGTCAATTATCATATGGTTTCATTTATTTGTGGAGCATAACAAATAACATGGAGGACGTAGGGAGATGGAGAGGAGAAGGGAGTTGAGGGAAATTGGAAGGGGAGATGAACCATGAGAGACAATGGACTCTGAAAAACAACCTGAGGGTTTTGAAAGGGCAAGGGGTGAGAGGTTGGGGGAGCCAGATGGTGGGTATTATGGAGGGCACATATGGCATGGAGCACTGGGTGTGGTGCATAAACAATGAATTCTGTTACGCTGAAAAGAAATTAATAAAAAAAAGAAAAGGAAAAAAAAAGAATTATATAGCATTACCAATGATGAGTTGTAAAGCTGAAGTTGAAATATACTGTTCTAAAGTAACAATGGTAAAAACAATTTTCCATCTACCATGCTAGAGAAAATTCTGAACTGTCTTTCTATTCTATAAAAAATAATACAATAAAATTGCTGTAATACAATTAGACATGATCAAAGAATATATAGTGATCAAAGAAACAATATAAACTAACTTGGTTCTTATCTAAGGCCTATATAGTTAATGAAGATACTTAGGGCTCAATTTTGCATGGGGTTGGCAACACAGGAAATGTTTCCCAAGGATAGAACAAACCTAGACTGCATTTAAAGTCTTAATGAAAAAACTATTTATGTGATTATGCTAACATTTGAATACATGGAAGTATTTCCTTTTATGGCTTAGCCATTTTCTCCCTTGACCTTTATGAAAGAAAACACCATAAGTATTAACACTAGCAGTTGATTCAGCTGTTTAGAAATGAAAATACGTCTTTTAGGAGAAACTGTCAGGTAGCCAAAGAAAAAAAATGATGTGCAATTACAGTTCTTTATTCTAAATGCCTTGGAAAATAACATTGTTTAATATTCTTTTGAATCTGAAAGTCTCATTAGTATTTCATTAAATCTCCCAATTTAAGGTGAAAGGGTATGTGATGCTAATAAGGAAAAAGAAGAAAAAAAATATGCTTTACAAGGCATGGCAGCAGATTGAAAAAATAATTATGTGAAAATTTAATTAGCTGGAACCCAATTGCTAACAAAGGAATGATCAAGATTAGTTAATTTTTCTATTAATAAAGTGAAGTCATTTCTTGGGTTAGATTAATTACTGATGAAGAAAAATATTTAAATTTAAATTATAATGAGCTTCATGATAAAATACAGAGCTCATACTCTTAAGTTTTTACAGGTTTGAAAAATAAAGGGATTATCTATGTCCTACAGATAGCTCATTCCATGAAAAAACCATGTGAAAGCAGGGTTCTTAAAAGGTCTCTGCTGCTGCAGGGAAAATTCCTGACTTTAAATAGAGATGATTATATATTTTTTTTAATAATAATACTTTCACTTTCTTTGTGATCTACAAGTGTTAGTAACTACTGGAATCCAAGAATATTAATTTTTGTTAATTCTTAAAAATATTTATTTATTTATTTATTTATTTATTTATTTATTTATTTGATAGGGAGAGAACACAAGCAGGGGGAACGAGTGGCAGGCAGAGTTAGAGGGAGAAGCAGGCTCCTCAGAGAGCCAGGAGACCAATGCTGGGTTGCTTCCCAGGACCCTGGGATCATGACCTGAGCCAAAGGCAGACACTTAACCATCTGAGCCACCCAGGTGCCTCAGTTTTTGTTAATTTTTAAAGACATATATAATTACAAGTTACTGAATTTATTTTCATAAATATTCTGGAAATATTCAGGATGTTTATACCTTAATCAATAGCATGAAAATAAATACAGCTTGGATACAAATGCAGAATTAGATCTACTAGAAATAAATGGAAACCTTTAAAGCAAGCACATTTCACTCTCATTTATTAGAGATTACAATCTGTCAATGTTTCAGTGGCTTGCCAATGGTTCTTTCCTGCTGTTGAATAGAATTCCATTATCCCAGACTAAATATTAGTACTAAATTACAACTCACTTGTAATTAGTCTGGTTTTTCTTGATATCCTCATTCAATCGGAACAGATAACTTCCCCAAACAATTTTGGGACGAGTACCACTTGCCTATATTTCACTAGCTGGGATTTCACTAGCTGATGTAGGCTTTAATTGACTTAGCCTGGAAGAAAATAAGGCTAAAGGCAAAAGTTTTGAGACATTTGTTAAAACAAAACAAGATACTGTATATTCATTTATGATTCATTCATCTATCAGAGACTAAAAGTTCTATGTAAGTTTTGGAAAAAGTACCAACTAATATTATTAAGGATAGAAGATAGTTTATGACAAGGGAAAAATATATTTTTCAAAAAAAAATCATTTTTAAATAATCACAATCAAGTAAGTAAGAACAGTACTTGCCAGGAATGGCTAATGACTCCTTTGGTGATAAAGACTCTGTGACAGAGGGCAGTACTGATGGCCCACTTCTGTCTCAAGAGCACATCCTGCCCAGACCATGAATAAGGGTTATTAAAATAGTTACAACACAAAGGGGAAGAGCAGACTAATCAACTCTAGAACATGTGCATCCCCAGGAAGCCAAGTTGCAACCCGAAAGGTGCTCCTCACACATCAGTATTCCTATCTTTCTATATAGACAATGAAAATACTCACACAGAGCAGGCTATGGAAATGCCCTCACCCCAGTGACTCACCCAGAGTGAAGGGATTATCTATGGTACACAGGTACCTTATTCCATGAGAAAACTATGTGAAAGCAAGGAAGGTTTTTAGTGGAGGTATAATTTATTAACTGGAATAGGAAAATAAACTTGACTATTTTCAAAAAAGGATAGTCTAGTTTCTGCTACCTAGGGGAGGGAAAGTATTTTCATATAGGAGTCATGAGTTTTCTCTTCAAAAATACATTTTTTTTGTTTTGAAAGTTTTTTGATTGAAAAAGTCAAGGTTCAATGCACAATCACAATGCACAATTTATGAAAAACATTGATAATGTGCTAAATTTCCCCCTATAATGAGGCAAACAAAATTATAAAAAAGGGAAATAAGTACTTGGCATTCGAATGAGGGTACAACAACAGTGAAATATCTAGAAACAAGGAAGGGACCTTACTGGAAATAGCCATTAAGAAATTACTCTTGTAGGGCACCTGGGAGGCTCAATCAGTTAAGCATCAGGATCATGGTTTGGGCTCAGGTCATGATCTCGGGGTTATGGATAGAACCCCACACCAGGCTCTGCACTCAGTGTAGAGTCTGTTTCAAATTCTCCTTCCCTCTCCCTCCTGCTCATTCTCTCTCTCTTTCTCTCTCAAATGAATAATTAAAATCTTACAAAAAAAGAAATTATTTTTCTGTAATGAGGAAGGACCAAAAGAGTCTGAGAACCGTAATGTTAAGTATTCGAATTTAGGTGGTATTTTTGTTTTTCTCTATGCTGTCGTCTCTCTCCCAAACCTTGGGGTAGGGGGGGAGTCTTTTACATTGACAGGGCTGCATGGAGAATAAAGGAAAAGGCATGAAAAGCAGGACCCAGAGGTTGTACAACAGTGAGCTAGAAACAGGATTAGGAAAAGGAGGTGGCCAAAGATGACCAGCCTGTAGAGAATCCTCGTTTTAGAAAATTGGGAATGAGCCATTTTTATGGGTATTAATGTAAAAGGTAGCCCCAAAGGACTAGAAATCTTAGGATAGCCAGACATTAGTCTTTGGGTTACGATAGACATTACTTTATTCCCTAATGTTCTACTATTACTTTCCTTCTTGAGAAGTACAAGTTTTGTTTCACATGAGATTTGCATTTTTGTAAAGAAACACTTATAGGGGGGGCGCCTGGATGGCTCAGTGGGTTAAAGCCTCTGCCTTCGGCTCAGGGTCCTGGGATCGAGCCCCGCATTGTGCTCTCTGCTCTGCCGTCCAGCCTTTTACGCCCCCGCCTCAGTCCCTGGGGCTTGGCCCCCCTCTTCCGTTCCGTCCGCTCCAAGCTGGAGAGCTTTGCTGACATCTTCCTCACGCCCAACAAAGTCCCACGGCCCCCACCCCCATCACCCCCCATGAAGTTGGAGTTGAAGATTGCCATCTCAGAGGCTGAGCAGTCCAGGGCTGTTGAGGACACTGCGTCTGTCAGCCCCCGGCCCCCTATCCGCCAGTGGCGAGCCCAAGACCACAACCCCCCAGCACCTCTCTCTAAGCCCTCTCTGGGCCGAAGCCACTCCTGCCCTGATCTGGGACCTCCTGGCCCAGATGCCTGCAGCTGGCCCCCTGCTCCCCATCACCCAAGCCGATCACGGCCCCGGTGGCACACCGTGGGTGGTGGAGAGACGGCCCGACCCCCACCACCCCCTCGGCCCTGTCTCCGGAAAGAGGTCTTCCCTCTTGGAGGAGTGGGAGGCTCTCCTACCCTTGTCACAACTTGCTCGTCCACCGCATCTTCCTCCTCCTTCTCTGAACCTGCAGAACCCAGGTTGGGCTCAACCAAAGGGAAGGAGCCAAGGGCCTCAGAGGACCAGGTGCTTTCAGACCCGGAGACCAAGACCATGGGAAAGGTTTCTCGATTCAGAATACGCAGGACACCAGCCCGTGCTCAGCTAAACCTTACACCAATGGGGCTGCCTCGACCAATCAGGTTGAACAAGAAGGAGTTCAGCTTAGAAGAAATTTATACCAACAAGAATTATCAGTCGCCTACAACCAGGAGGACCTTTGAGACCATCTTTGAGGAACCCCGGGAGCGCAATGGGACTTTGATTTTCACCAGCTCAAAGAAGCTTCGGCGGGCTGTAGAATTTCGGGACAGCAGCCTTCCTCGATCCCGGCGGCCTCGTGGGGTGCGGGCTGCAGGTGGCAGGACCCTCACCCCCAGCCTGCCCCCCAGCCCATATTAGCTCATGGTCACAAACAGTTGCTGCTCCTTCAAAATTCTCAGAGAGCCTGCTTCCCTCTCTCTCTCTCTCTCTGCCTGCCTCTCTGCCTACTTGTGATCTCTGTCTGTCAAATAAATAAATTTAAAAAAAAAAAGAAACACTTATAGGAGCGTTCCTAGGATGTCTCAGCTGTGACTTCACTGAGGAAGATTATAAAGATGTGAAGTATATTTTTAATACTAATTATACAGAAGAATGATATTAAAATTGAATATTTAGTCCTATATTATCTCAATTAGTAGCTAAAGAATAATAAGATGGCTCAAAAACAAAAAAATCTATTAATAAACATTAGATCAATTAGATCCAATCAATTAGGTTAATAAACAAAAGATCTATTAATAAAAATGATATCTGTCTTCCCATACCAGTTGCTCTTATCCCATTTTGAAATCAGTTTTGAAGTTCAGGATTTATTTTTTATCTCTAGTCTAAAATGAATGATCTTCAAATAAATTTTCTTCAAAGCAATATGGTATGTAATATAAGGAACAGGCATAAACTTTATCTTAATAATGAAGAATCAATTATAATATAAACCTTTACATTCCACTGCATTTTACATTTATGTTGATCCAGTCTTTCATTTTATGAATTTCAGAGAAACAGCTCATGTAACATTTCAATTTAGCCTCACTGATAAAATGTTAACACAAGGTAGGAGATAGTATCTGGCTATGCCTTCATAACACTAAAATGATTTAGGAACAAAGTATTATCAAATCTCAAAGGGAGCTACTTAACAATGCAGGACCTCTGTACATTTTTAAAAATTATTAACTGTATAGTATCTCTTATTAACTTCTTAAAATGTAATTTAAACTTAGAAAAAAGACAAAAAAAAAAGTGGGCAATTCCTCTCTTAATGTTATACCAGTACATAGTTTAGCAAACCACTCAAGGATTACTTATATCTCCAAGAGAATATACCTGTTTGACTTTGCCATGTCTATTTAATTATAGTTAATTAAAGATGTTGTAAAATTACATGTTAACTCATAGATTTTTGTCCGATATAAAAGATGGTTTTATTGCCTTGGAAGTCATGCTGACCACCTTTGTGTGTATCTAAACTAGCAACCTTATTCCAACACTTCCTAATGCTATTGCAAATGGACTATGTAATCGCAGTTTCCCAGCTGTTCCTGGTTTACCATTTTATCTGTCCCTATCTAACTAATGATTTCAATAAAATAGTTATCAATTTGTACTTGTATGAGGATTACATTTTTAACTTTTTGGAAGTTATACTTTGTCAATCCTTACAGATCATAGTCAAAGTTATTAGAAATGAAATCCACTATTATAACAAAAATAAAGCACCAGGGACATTGGATAATATATTTTTAGGGGCATTTTAGGCAACTTCCTTTGGCTCCTTCAAAATGTTTTTGTTTGTTCTATTCCTCCTCCTAGTGGAGTCTGTAAGATTAAAAAAAAAAAAAAATGGAGGAGGGGGTGCCTGGGTGGCTCAGTGGGTTAAATCCTCTGCCTTCCGCTCAGGTCATGATCCCAGAGTCCTGGGATCGAGCCCCCGCATGGGGCTCTCTGCTTCCCCCTCTCTCTCTGCCTGCCTCTCTGCCTACTTGTGATCTCTATGTGTCAAATAAAAATAAATAAATAAATAATCTTTTAAAAAAAGGAGGATTTCAAAATTGTTTTTTTTATTAATTTTTTATTTTTTCAGCATAACAGTATTCATTATTTTTGCACCACACCCAGTGCTCCATGCAATCCGTGCCCTCTACATACCCACCAACTGGTGCCCCCAACCTCCCACCCCCCACCCCTTCAAAATTCTCAGATCGTTTCTCAGAGTCCATAGTCTCTCATGGTTCACCTCCCCTTCCAATTTCCCCCAACTCCCTTCTCCTCTCCATCTCCCCTTGTCCTCCATGCTATTTGTTATGTTCCACAAATAAGTGAAACCATATGATAATTGACTCTCTCTGCTTGACTTATTTCACTCAGCATAATCTCTTCCAGTCCCGTCCATGTTGCTACAAAACTTGGGTATTCATCCTTTCTTTTTTCTTTTTCTTTTTTTTTTTTTTACAGCTTTATAAACATATATTTTTATCCCCAGGGGTACAGGTCTGCGAATCGCCAGGTTTACACACTTCACAGCACTCACCATAGCACATACCCTCCCCAATATCCATAACCCCACCCCCCTCTCCCAACCCCCTCCCCCCATCAACCCTCAGTTTGTTTTGTGAGATTAAGAGTCACTTATGGTTTGTCTCCCTCCCAATCCCATCTTGTTTCATTTACTCTTCTCCTACCCCTCAACCCCCCATGTTGCATCTCCTCTCCCTCATATCAGGAAGATCATATGATAGTTGTCTTTCTCCGATTGACTTATTTCGCTAAGCATGATACCCTCTAGTTCCATCCACGTCGTCGCTACCCTATGACCCAGCAATTGCCCTTCTGGGTATTTACCCTAAAGATACAAACGTAGTGATCCGAAGGGACACGTGCACCCGAATGTTTATAGCAGCAATGTCTACAATAGCCAAACTATGGAAAGAACCTAGATGTCCATCTACAGACGAATGGATAAAGAAGATGTGGTATATATACACGATGGAATAATATGCAGCCATCAAAATTGTTTTTATCCTTCAAAAAATGTTTTCCATAATTTTAAACATACATTAATGGACATTATTAAATTTGTGCACTACATTTAGAGTACATATATAATTAGAATAGCCTATGAATCTGCTGATGAATTGTTGACAATAAGAACATCATTTCCATACTGAAACAATTTTTTTTATTAACATATAATGTATTATTAGCCCCAGGGGTCCAGGTCTGTGAATCACCAGGTTTACACACTTAACAGCACTCACCATAGCACATACCTTCCCCAATGTCCATAACCCCACCCCCCTCTCCCTACCCCCTCCCCCTGGCAACCCTCAGTTTGTTTTGTGAGATTAAGAGTCTCTTATGGTTTGTCTCCCTCCCGATCCCATCTTGTTTCATTTATTCTTTTCCTACTTCCCAAACCCTCCATGTTGCTTCTCGACTTCCTCATATCAGGGAGATCATATGATACATACTGAAACAAGTCTTGAAGACACATAAGTACATCTGTGGATTACTATGTTAAATGTAAAAGTTAGATTAAACACTTTACAGTATCTTGTGTTCCAATGTTCAAAACATCTGCAGAAGGAGATATCTAATAGATAAAGCAGATATTACATAAGAAATTAGACAAATTAAATTATAACTGAGGAGAAATGCATGAAACCATGATAGTGATTATGGGAGAACTAAATATCAGAAAGAACAATTGATATCTGAGGGAAGAGTAGAAAATAAAATTCATGAAAACACAGGATTTACTTAGTTTTCAAAAAGTACCTTAAATTCATGTGAACCATAATTAAATAAAAACAAATATATGGCATCAAATTTTTATCCAATAGAAATTATTTTAGTTGAAAATAAAACCAACCTGCCTACAATGAATTAAACAAATAATGGTTTATTTTTCTCATACAAAGAGACACTCAGAGACAGAGACACTCAGAGACAGAAACCCAGGGATGATTACAGATGCTCAGTGATGCTTCCAGAAACACAGGACTGTTTTTTCTCTCTTCTCTCCTCCATCAATACTTTAGTGACTTTATACACTTGCATATTAGCTCATGGTCACAAACAGTTGCTGCTCTACTTCTGAACATCAGTGTTCCAAAAAGAAAGAGAAAGGGGTAAATGGCTATGCTGTCCAACAGACTGTTTACGTCCTATTGGTCAAAACTGGGTATTATATCTATTCCCAGACCAATCATGGGCTGAGGAAACTGAGTTTGTCAGGACTGGTTTGGATGAATTGTGATAATTCTCTGAATCACATTGCCTGAGCTCAAGGGACATATGCCAGTACCTGAAGAAATCAAGATTCAGGCAACAATGTAAGGTAAGTATGATCTGTTTGTCATTTTAGTAATATATATATATGTATATATATATATATACATATATATATATTTGAATACCACCTGTCAACACTTTCCTTTAGAATAACACTTGATACTTTTAGCATTTCAGATTTTGAATCAACATGTGTCTTTTTATTTTCTTCTGCCTTCCTGTTCATTTAGATTAGTTTTATATGTTTTATGCATATGAGGAAGTTAATTTATGGGAAATTTTTCAGAAAGACGTCATAAAAGGGGCATCTGGGTGGTGCAGTCGGTAAAGTGGGTGATTCTTGGTTTCAGCTCAGGTCATGACCTTGGAGTCCTGGGATCAAGCCCTGTATTGGACTCTGTACTCAGAAAAGATTCTGCTTAGGACTCTTTCTCCCTCTCGCTCAGCCCCTCTCCCAGCACTCTCTCCCTCTCTCAAATAAATAAATAAAATCTTTAAAAATATCATAAAAAAGGTGGGTCTTCCGGTATGTTAAAGGCATATATGATTTATGTGTATTAGGAAGACAGACAGACTAAATTGCAAGTAAAATAATTCATAAAAGAAAAAAGGACTTGAAGAGATAACAGAAATGATAAGCCCTGTTAGCATCTGCAGACAAGGTAACCCATCACCCAGATTTTCTAGGTATCATTTATACCACCTGCCAAATAGAAAAAATGGAGAGAGAGAGGGAGGGAAGGAGGAAAAGAGGTAGAGGAAGGAAGGAGAGAGGAAAAAGTCATCTATAAAAAATGTCTGACTAATCAAAAATAGTAAGGATAGATTATAGATCTTGAGGACATTTTAGAAATGATGACTGCTCAGTGTTTCAGACAGGGGTTACACTACCTTGCAGGCAGTATTTGATAGGGGGCATGAACAACTTATCAGTTAACAGGAGGAATAAGAAAGGATGTGGAGAAATTTGAGGAAAGACCTCAAGGGAATGTTGTAGAATTGAACCAATAATGAAGTATTAGAAATGCAAAATAAAAACAGAAAATATACAGGGAGGAAATATGACTTTATTGTTTCATTCTGAATTAACCAGAATAGTGAAGGGAGAAGTTGGGAGCTATTACACAAATACATAGATATGGTAACAATTGTGGCTATTCAGAGCAGAATTTAAGGACTTAAGCCATTCTTCAAAAGGTCAAAAGTTTGCATAATGAGTACAATAACATAAACTTCTTGGAAAAGCAGATGAAAAATATTGATTGTGTTCATTCTTCAACCAACAGATGGTAATGTGAGCTCGGTCTAATGTTTTGAGAAGATTCAGACCAACAAAATTTCACTATTTATTGTAAATGTGAGAGAAGAGGCTCTCCCTAGTGATTTTTGTGCCCATCGAACTGAGTTCAAATTCCTTAGCAGTCAAATCCCTTCTGCCATAGCCTACCAGTGTGTTTCATGAAATACTGATTATACTCTTTAAAGAAAGTATTGCTTGATAAAATATATAAGGGAAACATTTATTAGCATGTAAATTATAACATACATACTATATTCTCCTCTTAAAGAATAATGACTCACATTAAAAAATTGAAAGCTCTGGGTTGCCTAGGTGGTTCAGTTGGTTAAGTGTCTGCTTTTGGCACAGGTCATGATCTCAGAGTCCTGGGATCGAGTCCCCCATCTGGCTCCCTGCTCAGCGGGAGCCTGCTTCTCCCTCTTCCTGACCCTCCCCAGCACCCGCACCCTGCTTCCCCTGCTTGCACTCATGCTCTCTCTCTCTCAAATAAATAAATAAAACCTTTAAAAAAAACTAAAAAAAAAAAACCTAAAAACTCTGAAAATTCCTGCCCCCCCAAAAAAAAACTTTTTAATTTGATTAACTTGTTCTTTGCTAAATTTCTAGGTCAATTACTTGCACTCAGAGGACTCTCTAATGTTACTCACTAGCATCCAAAGAAATTAATATGCAAGTTTAGGAAATTTTAGTCTTGCCCCAGGACATTTCTAGCATTCTCTTAGAGCACCTTTCCATATACACTAATCTTCAGTCAAGGTGGTTATAGTGCATGACATAAATTTAAGCATGATTTTCTGTTTTCAATCTTTTCTTATCCTGAGTAAATCGCAATGTCTTCCACCTTGCAGGGAGGTTACCAATGGCAATAGCATTACAGTATCAAGAAATGGCAAGAACACAAGGAGTTTTACACTGTCAACTATCACATAATGCATTTTACACAACCATATTATTACCTGACATTTTTTGTCTTGTTCCTTTTTCTACATTCTCATTATTTTTCTCTTCATTTTGCCCTCTTCTTTCACATAAGCCAATGATTCTCAGTTCAAGGTGTCCATCAGAATCACAGGTAGACTTTTTTTTAAAGAAATACCTGGGCTCCACCATGATTCTTTTGAACCCAAAACTATAATATATAGACCTTTTGCCTCTATGTTTCAGGAACCACCAGAGCACCTGGGTGGCTCAGTCAGTTAAGCATCTGCCTTCAGCTCAGATCATGATCCCAGGGTCCTGGGATGGAGCCCGGTGTCAGGTTCCCTGCTCAGCAGGGAATCTGCTTCTCCCTCTTCCTTTCCTTCTATCCCTCCACCCACCATTCATCCTTTCTTTTTCTCTCTCTCTATCTAATAAATAAACTATATTTTAAAAAAAGAAACTATCTATGATGCTGATGCACACCACTCCTTGAGGATAGATACTGACTTAGAATTTACTCAAGGAATCAAAGTTGAACCACTAGTACTACTCCATGCTGTCGATGTTGACTCCTAGACTGCAGAAACTACAAATCTGCTGTAAGTGTAACAGGTACATGCTTTACAATGCCTCTAAGTAAACCTAACATTAGCTTGGGAAAGTGAAATACTACCATAGTACTTGAAAGCTGAATTAACAGTAGAGTACTCTTAATTTACTACCATTTACCAGCTCCTCATCAGCATGTTCATCTGCTCCGTGGTACCTATTCCTATTTTCCATTTTAATCAGCTTTTTATCTTCATTTGGAATACTACCTGAAATATAGCAGATCTTCCATAATTCTTTTGTCTATGTCTGTATTAATTCTATACTTATTTTATATTTATTTAGTTTTAACTATTTGGATACAGTCCAAACTTCTTTTCAAGCCTCCCTTAAGGAGGGATTCCATTCTCACCATTGTTATTTAGCATAGTACTGGAAGTCCTAGCCGCAGCAATCAGACAAAAAAATAAATAAATAAAAGTCATCTGAATCAGCAAGGAAGAAGTCAAACTTTCACTACTGGCAGGTGATATGCTACTCTATATAGAAAACCCAAAAGATTCCACCAAAAAAACCACTAGAACTAATAAATAAATTCAGTTAAGTTGCAGAATACAAAATCAATGTACAGAAATCTGTTGTCAAGCAGGGAGAGTCAATTATCATATGGGTTCACTTACTTGTGGAGCATAAGGAATAACACAGAGGACATTGGGAGATTGAGAGAAGTGAGTTGGGAGAAATTGGAGGGGGAGACAAACCATGAAAGACTATGGACTCTGAGAAGCAAACTGAAGGATTTGGAGGGGAGGGGTTCAGGGGGTTGGGTAAGCCTGGTGGTGGGTATTATGGAGGGCACGTTTTGCATGGAGCACTGGGTGTGGTCCATAAATAATGAATTCTGGAACACTGAAAAGAAATAAATAAAATAAATAAAGAGGAAAAAAATCTGTTGCATTCTTATACACAAGTTATAAAGCAGCAGAAGGAGAAATTATCAATCCAATTTATAATTGTATAAAAAACAATACAATACCTAAGAATATACCTAACCAAAGAATATACCTAACCAAAGAGATGAAACACTCTGAAAACTATAAAACACTGATGAAATAAATCGAAGATGACACAAAGAAATGGAAAAAAATCTAAGCTCATAGATTGGAAGAACAAATATTGTTGCCCAAATATTGCCACCCAAAGCAATCTACATATTTAATGGAATCCCTAGCAAAATACCACCAGCATTTTTCACAAAGCTAGAACTATCCTAAAATTTGTATAGAATCACAAAAGACCCCAAATAGCTAAAGAAACCTTGAAAAAGAAAAGCAAAACTGGATGCATCATGATCCAAGACTTACATGACAAAGCTGTAGTAATCAAAACAGCATGGTACTGGCATAAAAACAGACACATAGATCAATGGAACAGAACAGAAAACCAAGAAATGAACCCACAAATATATAATCAATTAATCTTAACAAAGCAGGAAGGAATATTCAACGGGAAAAGGATGGTCTCTTCAACAAATGATGTTGGCAAGACTGGACAGCCACATGCAAAAGAATGAAACTGGATCATTTTCCTATGCCATACACAAAAATAAAGTCAAAATGAATTAAGGTCCTAAATGTGAGATCTGAAATCATAAAAATGCTAGAGGACACAAGCAGTAACCTCTTTGACATGGGCTGTAGCAACTTCTTTCTAGGTAAATCTCCTGAGGCAAGGGAAACAAAAGCAAGAATAAACTATAGAGGTTACATCAAAATTAGAAAGCTTCTGCACAGTTAAGGAAGCAACTGATAAAACTAAAAGGCAACCTACAGAATGGGAGAAGATATAAGCAAGATAAAGGGGCAGTATTCAAAAATATATAAAGAACATACAAAACTCAACACCCCAAAAAAAGAATAATTCAGTTAAAAAATGGGCAGAAGACATGAACAGACATTTTCCAAAGAAGACATCCAGATGGCCAACAGACACATGAGAAGAAGCCCAGTATCACTCATCAACAAGGAAATGCAAATCAAATATGCAAAAATATACAATATGCAAAATATAGAATATACAAAAATAGTATTACTCAGCCACAAAAAAAGAATGAAATCTTGACATTTGCAACAACATGGATGGAGCTAGATAGTATTATGCTAAATGAAATAAGACAAAGACAAATACCCTATGATTTCACTCACATGTGGAATTTAAGAAATAAAACAAACAAACAAAGAGAAAGAAAAGAAAGAAGACAAACCAAGAAACAGATAACAACAAAGATAGTTATGGGAACAAATAAGAAGCAGTTAGAATTGGTAGGGGAAAAAATGTTTGTCAAAATAAAATTAGGGGCACCTGGGTGGCTCAGTGGATTAAGCCTCTGCCTTCGGCTCAGGTCATGGTCTCAGGGTCCTCGGATCAAGCCCCACATCAGGCTGTCTGCTCAGCAGGGAGCCTGCTTCCTCCTCTCTCTCTCTCTCTGCCTGCCTCTGCCTACTTGTGATCTCTATCTATTAAATAAATAAATAAAATCTTTTAAAAAATAATAAAATTTTTAAAAAAATAAAATTAAGTGGGAAACAAGTAAATGAACTAACAAAATATACTGAAGAGTAGACTAAACAAGTGAATCAACTGAGATGAAGACTGACCCAAAACATTCTCCCAAAATTCAGAGCTAAAGCACAGATAAAAAGCAGGAGAAAAAAGACAAGATATAAAAAGGACAGAACAGGGCATTGCAAAATATGTTGAGTAAAACATATGTATGCATTATATATACATATACATATACATCTGGAGATGAAGGCAGCAGTTATGTGTGTATCTATATACACAAAGATGTATAGATCCATATGCATGTATACATAACATATACATACCTATGTGTATATATGTAATGCACATATGTTTCAGTAGACATATTTTACCATGTAATAGAAGCTTGTATAATAGAACATAACACATTGAACCTTATACTTAATGTACAGAGAATGAAAATACATTTCAAACAGCTAGGGTCCATATCAAATGATTATGCATTTTTATGTTCTCCTTCCTAGTCCTCATCCCCCATCTCTCTGACATTAATTTGCTTTCTGGTGAGAAGTTCTGATACATAATAGCTGACAGAAAGTGTACCAAAAAGCCAAAGAGTTCTATTAATTAAAATATTAAAATGCAGGTCTTATTACGCCACCATTTTCCCCAAGGAATTAGTTTAGAAACAGAAAGGATCAGTAAACAGATTGGGAGAAGTCCCTTCCATACCATTTTTATAGAATTCTTAAAAACTGTAGCAAACAAGGAGCACTGCATAACAACCTTGTTAACAATGACCCAAAAACTATAGTCAAGGATGTCATGCATCAAAGGATTTGAAGAGAATGGTGTTTTCTGATATCTGATGACAGAAATACTTCTTCATACAGATTATGCTCAAGGCTGGGAGTAGGGACAAAGGCAGTAATATTGATGAATATGTTAAAACCAGCCAAAGCCACTACAGTACCTCAGTGTGATTTTCTTAAAATTTCTATTTTTAAAGATTTTATTTATTTGTCAGAGAGGGAGGAAAAGAGAGAGCAAGAAAGCACAAGGCGGGGTGGGGGAGCAGCAGAGGGAGAGGGAAAAGCAGGCTCCCCACTGAGTAAGGATCCCGTTATGGGACTTGATCCCAGGACCCTGTGATCATGACCTGAACCAAAAGCAGATGCTTAACTGACTGAGCCGCCCAGGTGTCCCTTAAAATTTCATTCAAAAATAGTGTGGAAGAGGAGAACAAAAGAAGTGTTCTTGTAGTCTTGGATATATCCCATCACATCCTGTTGTGCCTATCCAAGCTTGCCAGTTAAAAACAGTATCTATGGGGTGCCTGGGTGGTTCAGTGGGTTAAAGCCTCTGCCTTCGGCTCAGGTCATGATCCCAAGGTACTGGGATCAAGCCCCGCATCGGGCTCTCTGCTCAGCGGGGAGCCTGCTTCCTCCTTTCTCCGCCTGCTTCTCTGCCTACTTGTCATCTCTATCTGTCAAATAAATTTAAAACAAACAAACAAACAAACAAAAAACAGTAGCTGTGGGGCACCTGGGTGGCTCAGGGGGTTAAAGCCTCTGCCTTCTGCTCAGGGCATGGTCCCAGGGTCCTGGGATTGAGCCCCATGTTGGGCTCTCTGCTCGGCAGGGAGCCTGCTTCCTCCTCTCTCTCTGCCTGCCTCTCTGCCTGCTTGTGATCTCTGTCTGTCAAATAAATAAATAAAATCTTTAAAAAAAATAAAAGTAGCTGTATCTTCTCAGCCCATTACAGAACCCCTGTGCCAAGGGTCTGAGAATAACAGGAGTATCTTATTACACTGTGATGGAAGGTAGAGACAGTACAACTGGCAAAGGCAAAGTCACAAAGGGTGGAAGAGCTGCAATACAGACAGAGGAGGACATAGCGTGATTTAACTCCCCCTTTACTGTTTAGGTTTGAGTCCCCCTTTACTACATCCTAGAAATGTAACCTTGGACAAGCCACTTAAATTCACTATGCCTCAGTGTCCTCATCTATAAAGTGGGTGTATTAAGGGGCCTTATTTATAGACATGCCTTTACAGTTAAAGTACAGCATTTTTGTAAAATATTACTAATATAAGTTCTCCGTGAATGTTAAATGTTGATGACGATGGTGATGATGATGATGACGAGAATAACATAACCACACGGAGTAAGCATCTCACTCAGCTTACCGAACCAGGCCATCTTGATACTGCAGTGATTCCAGCTAGGTTTAGAGGCACAGACTCTAATGATAGAGGGTTGAATTTTCTTTGCTATCACTACATTTTATTTATTTGGCCCTATTAGCTTAAAAATCCCTAAATCTATTAGAGAACAACTATAGATTGCATTAAACACATGAATTTCCCAAATTGGGCTAAATGGAATGTTACAATAAGTAGCCTAATTCTTAGCTAATTATCATGATTAACAACCTAACTTTGAAAAGTTCTCCTGAGCAGTTAATCTGCTTGTGGAACTATTCTTATACCACGGAGGTTACTCTAAAAGAAGTACTACACCGAATGATGCTTAAAGCTCTAAGATCTAAACTTAGATGCACCCACCAGGAATGACTTCAGAACATATATCTGACTTTTTTCTTACTTTTTTAATTACTAAAGCAAGAACATCTGAGGAGATTCATGGCCCTCCACATTACCTTGCCTTCAGATAAATTAGAGAGGATACAGTTTCATTTGCTAGCTCCTTTGCTAAGTATTACTTGAGAAACTTCAGCTCATGTCAACAATTGGGGGTAAATCTATTAGCCTTCTTAATCAGGGAAAACAAACAAACAGATGTTTCTGGAGTCAATAAACCAAATCCCAGTCTCAATAGAGAGAGGAGAGGAGGACAAAGTAATACCTGAAAAAAAAGACCCATAATAAAACAATAAACAAAGAAAACTTGGTATTTAAATGAGACAGTGAAAGGAGGAAATAAGAAGAGGGATATCACAGCTTCAGAGATGCTCAGGTGGATGCTTGCTTCGGCAGCACATATACTAAAATTGGAATGATACAGAGTAGATTAGCATGGCCCCTGCGCAAGGATGACAAAGATGCTAAGGTGGGGGCATCTGTGTGCATTAGGCAAAGTTGAGGTAGGAAGGGAGGTTATGGAGAACTAACTCTGTGCTATAAAGAACAGTGTCCCATTTATTTAAAAAAAAAAAAAAAACTCTCACTAAATGGCAACGATCACTAATTGCAATGCTACGTAGTAGTTGTTTTCAACCTCCAAAAATTCTTTGATACTTCTCCCTTCAAAAGGTAGAGCCTGCTTACCCTCCCCTCAAGTGTGGGTTAAACTTAGTCCATTTCTTCTAATGATAAATAGGATAAGCTGGATGTGTGCAACTGCCGAGACTAGGTCATGACAGCCATCTTTACGACTTCGTGGCTTCCTTGGTGCTTTCTTTGGAACACTCACTCTGGGCAAAGCAAACTACCACATTGTGAGTAGCACTGTGGAATGGCCCATATAACCAGGAAGTGAGGCCGGCTGCCAATAGCCAATGAGGAACTGAGCTTTAACTCAACAGTCACGTGAGTGGTTCTTCTTGAAAGTGAAACAACAATGAAGTATTAATTCAAACAAACATAGTACTGAAATTTTAGAATCCCTGGAATATCAGAATAACCCTATCCCCAAAAGCATTGCTGCCTAGAAATCTGAGAACAATACATATATAAAAATAGAACATAAATGCTTAAGGAATGCTACTTTTTCCTTACAAGTAGAATCTCAGCTAAGTGAACAAGATGTGGACGGATAGAAGGGTCTGGGACTTAAGGTGAGGAGCAAAAAGAAAGGATGCATTTTTCTTCACTTTGTCCAAATTCTCGCTCTACATTGCTTGATAAAGAAAATCTACATTGCTTTGATAAAGACAGAAAAAGCATAAAAGATTTTTTTTAAAAAGTAATAATACTGAAGTTTTGAGGTAAGATAAAAGTACAGGTCACCCAATCACATCTTTGCAGAAATTTTCTTCTACAGTATTCCTGACTATATTATGACTATTTATTCAATAATTCACTGATGAGAATTCGTTGACTTATTTTTTTAAAGCCTGTTAAAATTTAGAAACTCCAATTACTAGATTCTTGGTAGTTTAGAATCTTCTTTTCCCCTTGAACACACTCCTGCAATATGGTTCAAAATAGAACAAATCCAGCATGTAAATCCTTCAAATTTTGAGCAGTTAATATGTCATCTTTTAAGTCTAGCAGAGACACGTGAACAGGAAACCCTGAAATGCTTGACACACACAATCCTAAGTGGGAGAAGAGAATGAAAGAGTTATAAACGTGTAGGCATTCTGATGTGCAGTGCAGGACTAAATGCTAAGGATAAAAATTTATGACATTAGACCAAATTTCCTGTCTTTTGCTCCTAGCTTTCAGCCCAAATTATACATAAATACCCAACATTAAACTATTGAAGGAATGAATGCATTCTCTTCTGTACTCTT
Organism: Lutra lutra; assembly: GCF_902655055.1. Classification (NCBI taxonomy): domain Eukaryota; kingdom Metazoa; phylum Chordata; class Mammalia; order Carnivora; family Mustelidae; genus Lutra; species Lutra lutra. The sequence goes on along the minus strand of NC_062279.1, from coordinate 75,106,323 downwards.
TTCCCTGAACCTGTAATGATACAGGTCAAGACTTATAAAGATAAGTGAGAGTAATATATTTCGACAAGAGAATAAGTTCTTAACTTTATAACCAACTCTACTTTCAGGTTCTTATGACTGATTATGGACAACCTTATATATGCTTTAATGCTATAATTATAATAAAAATGATTAAATGACCCCTGGTCATATCATCAGTAACTATCTTGAATTAACTCATAAAATGATATCCTAAAATGTATAATAGGATGACTGACCGGTGAGAAATTTTTGGAATTCAATCACCATATTATTTCATTTGCATAGAATCTGTTCTTTAAAAAAAAAAAGAGGCAACAACTTACATGACAAGCTTGATTAGTTCACAAAGAACAAAGTCAGTACTAATTTTAGTAAAACCTAATTTTAATCAAGCCACATCATTTTCACTCATCATCTTTTGGCTCTAATCACTGTCTTCACTTGACTGCTGAACAAAAATGACTGCTAGTTTTTGAAGGTTAATATACAGAGTTATTATACTACATTTATAACCTTTGCTGCAAAACACCACAAATTCCTCACAATGCTTAAATATTATTCCTGGAAGTACAGGTGAATCCACCTGTGTCTTTGTATTTATAAAGATTTATCAGGGCACCTGGGTGGCTCAGTGGGTTGAAGCATCTGCCTTCGGCTCAGGTCATGATCCCAGGGTCCTGGGATCGAGCCCCACATCGGGCTCTCTGCTCGGCAGGAAGCCTGCTTCCTCCTCTCTCTCTGCCTGCCTCTCTGCCTACTTGTGATCTCTGTTTGTCAAATAAATAAATAAAATCTTTTAAAAAATAAAGATTTATCATACACACACACATGCACAAACGTTGACAAGGGAGTATATGAAGTCACAGGTGCATATAATACCTTATGATGACAGGGGATTATATGATGACAAGAGTTCAAGCACAGAAATATTCATGTCAGTGAATGACAACCAATAATCAAAAAAATACAAATTCCTGTCTCTGATATCCTGAAGATTAAAAATACTATTCCTATATACCACAAACTCACCCATGGCCTATATGCAGCTATCAGCTATTTTACAGATTCTTTGATAAAAATGTATTTAATATGCAGTTACTCCTTTCACCCACCAACAATATCTTGACATACTGAATAAAACAATACAGACCTTGAATGATATCATAATAAAAATATTTTCTAATGTCTTAGATTCAATTGTGTTAACAAAATAATTTGTCCTTTGCTTGGATGATCAAGGAGTATTAAAGTTTGAAAACCCTTATATACATCCAACTCTAGCTATATCTTTAATTTCAGTGCAAAATGCAATAGTTAATAAGCATACATGCTTATGCACAGAAACATATCCACTCATACTGTATCATGGCCCAGTTTATATAACATTTTGCATAGTTAACATGAGACTCAGCACTGTAACTACCTTTGTCATGTCCTTCTCATCTCCTACCTCTGCAAAAATATTCATAGGTTCAGCTCTGCTTGAGAAATAATGTTGGGAGAAATTATATGGGAGAATTATATAATAATGCTGAGAAATTATACAGGGATTTTTTAAGCACCTATAACATAGCATTCTTGGGATTCAGAATCATTACTGGATTCAGAATCATTAACATAGTATTTGGTACTTAACAGCACCCTTGTGATTGTCAAATACATGAACAGAGGATATCAGCAAGTCTCCTCTCTAGCCCTTAGTTCAGGGTATAGCTGTCAGAACTGCTCATTTCTGCTTACTTCTAAAGCGACATACCTACTGTACAGAGGTTACTGATAACCAGATTCCAGTCTTGCTCATTTATTCCTGAATTGCTGTCTTATTAATGTGCTTAAAGACCTAATCTCTCAGGGTCTGAGATTTTCACAATATCCCACACAAACCCCCAGAGCTTTCCTTAGTTATAACTTAGGGTCTAAGATCTTGCCACAAACCAAAATCTGTCTGCATGGCTGCCTGCCTGATTCTTCTATTCATATCCATCTTGCATTCAGCAGGGCCTGGCTCTGTTTACCTCTGATAACACACCATTATCCTGGACTGAACTATTCAGAGCCAAAAATGAACAGGACAAATATCTATGGATGATGTCCATGCCTTTAAAAACCAAGCCTTCATCAGGGAAACTCAAATCAAAACCACACTGAGATACCACCTTATACCAGTTAGAATGACAAAGATTAACAAGACAGGAAACAACAAATGTTGGAGAGGATGTGAGAAAGGGGAACCCTCTAACACTGTTGGTGGGAATGCAAGTTGGTGTATTCCCTTTGGAATGCATTCCACTTGTGTGGAGATCCCTCATAAAATTAAAAATAGAACTGTTCTATGACCCTGCAATTGCACTACTGGGTATTTACCCCAAAGATACAGATGTAGTGAAAAGAAGAGTCATATGCACCCCAATGGTCATAGTAGCAATGTCCACAACAGCCAAACTGTGGAAAGAGCCAAGATGCCCTTCAATAGATGAATGGATAAAGAGGATATGGTCCATATATACAATGAAATATTACTCAGCCATCAGAAAGGGTGAATACCCAACTTTTGCATCAACATAGATGGGACTGGAGGAGATTATACTGAGTAAATAGGTCAAGCAGAGAAAGTCCATTATCATATGGTTTCACTTACTTTTGGAGCATAAAGAATAACATGGAGGACATTAGGAGAAGAAAAGGAAAGATGAGTTGGGGGAAATTGGAGGGGGAGACAAACCATGAGAGACTGTAGACTCTGAGAAACAAACTGAGGGTTTTGGAGGAGGTGGGGTAGGGGGTTAGGTGAGCCTGGTGGTGGGTATTAAGGAGGGCACATATTTCATGGAGCACTGGGTATGGTGCATAAACAATGAATCTTGGAACACTGCAAATAATAATAATAATAATAATGGTAATAATTTAAAAAATTAAAAAATAATAATAAAAACCAGGCCTTGAGCAGACTATCTCCATACTATGCGTCAAACTTTGCATCCTATCACTCCTAGCTGTTCCTTTTTCTCTACAACTCCATAAGGCAAGTAGAGTAGATCCTGAGATACTACTGTCCTGATCAATTCAATCTGTAGAAAAATGCCACCTTTATTTTATGTATTTGGAAATTGAATGAAGTAAATAACTTGTTGAAACCTAAGGAAGGATTTATACCGATACTACCATCACTACCAAAATAAGAAAACAGAATCATAAAATGTAGATATTATCTCTATAAAGTCATATTATAAATATCTTACTTTATAAGAAAGCCATGTTTTTCTTATAATTTAGTTACCACATAGACACTATGAACTGAAATTCAAATCAGATGGCAAATTATTTCTGAAATATTTTTTAAATGAGAATTTATGCTTTACCCTTAAATGTTTACTTCTGGAATGTCTCTGTCAATTGAGTTCTATTAAGATGAAGCAGAGCACCTCTGAGAAACTCACACTGGAGTTGTCTCCTAACTAAAATTAACATAAAAGACAAAAATTAACTTCTGGGTGCTACCAAATGGTTTGAAAAGCTGGAGTTATTACTATCTGGATAAACAATAGAAAACATTCAATCTGATATGCTTCTAACACCTTTTCTAAAGTCTTATAATGTATGCACAAGCTGAATAAACTATACAAGAACTATTTATGGCACATGCCTACAAAAACATAATACAATTCACATGTATCTTTTCTATAATTAATTTTGCCAGAAATTTTAACTGAAATGAACAAGAGATGACCATAAAAACAATGAAAATCTTTAATGCATTACCTTGCTTTAGTCAGTAAAATTAATTTATTGACACATTGTGATAGTCATAATAAATGACCAATACAGGGTTTCAGCCTATTTTTTGTTTTTCCCTTGACAAAATGTATTACTTTAATACATTTCAAAGGGGAACAGTCAAAGATAAAGATGATAAAATTTTATAATGGATTTATTTGGAATAAGCTTTTTCAAGATATGCCCTCATATTAGAACTAATTCTCCTTAATCTCTTAAATCCACAGAAATATACAATGGAAATGATGTGATTTTTAGGCCCCATAAGATGTTAAATCAAAGACAGACACAGAATTTTTTAAGAGATTTTTAGCGTTGGATAAAATGGGAAAGGTTTCCACTTAAACTACCCTTACCAGAATCCTTATTTACCCCAGCAACAAATTTCAGCTCAACAGTGTTTCTGAGTTACACAGAGTCTAACAGTCTTTGCTGGGACCTAATCAAGAGTAAAAAATGTGGTTTTATACCAACATAAATTTTATTACAGCTTAAATAAAGTTGAGGTATCCATGCCTTTACAGCACCCTATTCTGTTTTTCCTGCTGCAATTTGCTCTAATTTCCCTTCCTTCACAGTGCTTTCTCCTCAGTTGCCTTCAATAAGACTTTCCTTAAAACTCCTCTTCTATACCTCTTTCTTTCTCACAGTTCACTCTCTCCTCATGTGTCTAATTTCCAAGAATGTGTTCTTGGTTATATCCAGCTTAGTTCCTGTCTTCTTCACATATGAAGACTGTGGAAAGAATCCTGATTTCCCCATATCTCAAATTCCAAACCTTAGATGGTGTTAGAGAACAAAAATATACAAGACCAACAACTCACTTTTCAGAACACTGCATTTTATTAGTTCATATTCACATTAGTTCATGCTAGTTCTAATGTATTAGGCACATAACAGGCATACCTATACTTCAGGAAAATTTTTGAACCCAACCTAAAACTTTGTCCTCATATTTTTTCTCCTTCCGTGATAAATGCTAAGATCTAGAACCACCTGAGATAAAATTTAAGTTGTAGTTTACTTCTCAAGTTCTAGTTTAACTTTTTCGCTGCTCTGCTTTATCTGCCAAAGCTACAGGAAATTCAGAAAGAAACTACAAGAAACCCAATTACGTGCAGTATCTAGTATTAAAAACTGAATTCATTCTTTGGGCTCCTGGGTGGCTCAGTTGGTTCAGCATCCAACTCTCAATCTCAGCTCAGCTTTTGATCTTAGGGTTGTGAGTTCAAGCCCTGTGTTGGGCCCCATGCCAGGTGTAGAGCCTACTTAAATACACACACACACACACAAACACACACACACACACACACATTTTTTTTTTTTTGCCTCCTTCTTCCACTTCTCACATCCTGCCCTTTCACATTAAGGAAGCAGCATTGTTTACATTCTCTTTTCTGTGTCCTATTTTACATATTTATGTATTTACATCTTTTACACATTTACAAGAGGAAAGCAGCATTGCTTGTATTCTATCTTTTCTATGCTATTGTTGCATACTATTTTTTTTTTGTATTTATCGTGCCCTGATATGTAGAAAGTAATCTTCTTTAGGGTTAGGATCTTCCTGATATTCTGAGAATTCTGGAATTTCAGTACAAAGATTTTTTTTTCAATTTTTTAAATTTAAATTCTAGTTCATTAACATACAGTGCAATATTTGTCTGGAGTAGAATCCAGTGATTCATCACTTATATACAACACCCAGTGCTCATAACAAGTGCCCTCCCATCAGCCATCTAGCCCATTCCCCAACCCATACAAAGCTACACTCTTCTTTTTTTAAGGATTTATTTATTTTAGAGAGAGAGAAAGAGTAGGTGCCCCTGCAGGGGGAGCAGCAGAGGCAGACGGAGAGGGAAACTTAAGGAGACTCCACACTGAGCATGGAACACAATGCAGGGCTCAATCTCACAACCCTGAGATCACAACCTGAGGCAAAACCAAGAGTCGGACACTTAACTGACTGTGTCACCCAGGCACCCCCAAAGCTACTTTCAATTACTCCTTCTCACAAACCTCATTGAGCAATACAAGCAAAAATACATTTAAATTCCTGATCCAAAGTAATAATAAAAAATTTATCAGTTATACATGTTGCATACTAAATTACTCCCAATTTTATTGGCTTCAAATAACATGCAATTATTATCTCACACACTTCCTGACTGTCAGGAACTTGGAAGCAGCTTAGTTGAGTAGTTCTGGCTCAGAGTCTCTCGTAAGTTTGTAGTCTCCAACTGATTTCTCCTTTCTTCAATCATCTTTACCTTCTGATCACAGAAATATTTCATATAACCTTATCTGGTTTATTAAATGCTTATTAAACTGATGAATAACCTGTGTCTATCAGTTAAATTCTCAGAAGGATATATATTAAATTTTTAAAATGTTGTCATATGCTGAGTCCCATGATTCAAACAAGGATAACTCTCATTAATTCATTATGTGATCTCTCTTCAGAGGGCAGCAAAGGCATAAATGAGAGAAGGTTGTTCTCCAAACAGTATCAAAATGTCTATAGTGCCCAAAGCAGTGTACACATTTAATGCAATCCCTATCAATTATACTGCCAACATTTTTCACAGAGCTAGAACAAACAATCCTAAAATTTGTATGGAACCACAGAGGACCCTGAAGAGCCAAAGCAATCCTGAAAAAGAAAAACAAAACTGGAGGCATCACAATTCTGGATTACAAGCTATATTACAAAGCTATAGTCATCAAGCCAGTATGATACTGGCATAAAAACAGACACATAGGTCAATGAGACAGAATAAAGAACCCAGAATTGGACCCAAAACTATAGGCTCAACTAATCTTCAACAAAGCAGGAAAGAATATCCAATGGAAAAAAGACAGTCTCTTCAACAAATGGTATTGGGAAAACTGGATGGCCACAGGCAGAGAATGAAACTCAATCACTTTCTTACACCATACACAAAAATAAATTCAAAGTGAATGAAAACCTAAATGTGAGACAGGAAACCATCAAAATCCTAGAGGAGATATACAGGCAGTAATTTCTTTGACCTTGGCCGTAGCACCTTCTTTCTAGATATGTCTCTGAAGGCAAGGGAAACAAAAAGCAAAAATGAACTACTGGGACTTCATCAAGATAAAAAGCTTCTGCATAGGGAAGGACACAATCAACAAAACTTTAAGGTAGCCTACAGAATGGAGAAAATATTTGCAAATGACATAGCAGATAAAGGTTTAGCATCCAAAATCTATAAAGAACTTATCAAACTCAACATCCCCTCAAAAATAATAATAATCCAGTTTAAAAAATGGGCAGAAAACATGAATGGAAACGTTTCCAAAGACATCCAAATATAGAGACATGAAAAGATGCTCTGCATGAGTCATCATCAGGGAAATACAAATCAAAACCACAATGAGATACCACCTCTACCTATCAGATGGCTAAAATTAACAATAAAGGAAACAACAGGTGTTGGCAAGAATGCAGAGAAAGGGGAACCCTCTTGCACTGTTGGTGGGAATGCAAACTGGTGCAACCACTCTGGAGAATAGTATGGAGGTTCATCAAAAAGTTAAATATAGAACTACCCTATAAACTGGCAATTGTACTACTAGATATTTACCCAAAGGATACAAAAATACAGATTTGAAGGGGTATATGCATCCTGATATTTATAGCAGCATTATCAACAATAGCCAAACTATGGGAGAGAGACCAAATGTCCATCAGCTAATGAATGGATAAAGAAGAGGTGGTATATAGGGACGCCTGGGTGGCTCAGCTGGTTAAGCAGCTGCCTTCGGCTCAGGTCGTGATCCCAGCCTCCTGGGATCGAGTCCCACATCGGGCTCCTTGCTCAGCAGGGAGCCTGCTTCTCCCTCTCCCTCTGCCTCTGCCTGCCACTCTATCTGCCTCTGCTCACTCTCTCTGTCAAATAAATAAATAAAAAATCTTAAAAAAAAAAAAAAAAAAAGAAGAGGTGGTATATAGATGCCATGGAGTACTACTCAGCCATCAAAAAGAATGAAATCTTGCCATTTGCAAGACATGGATAGAGCTAGAGTGTATCATGCTAAGTGAAATAAGTCAGTCAAAGAAAAAAAATACCATATGATCTCATTCACATATAAAATTTAAGAAGGAAAACATATTTTTTAAAAAAGGAAAACAGATGAACATATGGGAAGGGTAGAAAAGAAGAGACAGAAACAAACCATGGGAGTCTCTTAATGATAAAGAACAAACTGAGGGCTAATGAAGGGAGGAGGTGGGGGATGGGCCAGATGGATAATGGGTATTAAAGAGGGCACCTGTGATGAGCACTGGGTGTTGTATATAAATGACAAATCACTGAATTCTTTTTTTTTTTTTTTTTAAGATTTATTTATTTGACAGAGGGAGAGAGAGAGAGAGAGGGAATACAAGCAGAGGGAGTGAGAGAGGGAGAAGCAGGCTCCCGCTGAGCAGGAAGCCTGATGTGGGGCTTGAGCCCAGGACCCTGGGATCATGACCTGAGCCAAAGATAGATGCTTAAGGACTGAGCCACCCAGACACCCCAAATTACTGAATTCTACCCAAAAAACAATATTTCACTGTATGTTAACTAAACAAAATTTAAATAATTTTTTTAAAAAGGTTGTTCTCCAACATTTTTATTCCATGCTTCCTACAAAAAACATTTAAAGCTCATTGTCCTAAAATATTTTCATTTCTTTAGCAGTTTTCCTACCTGATAATATAAATAGAAACATTATTGTAAAAATGTTTACAGGAAAAATAGACAGCTGAACCAATGAAACAGAAGGCTTAGAAAGCATTAAGGAATTGTTCATACTATTGACCAAACTTTATAAATTAATTTATATTAAAGATTCAAACTCATATGGAGAAAACACACATGCTAATATACCATATGAATGCATACCAAAGCTATTATTTATGGCATATAAGATGATAATAATACTCAGAACAATTTTTTAAGTATTTCTTTAAAAATCATTTAGCACTCAAATCATTTTTTTAAAGATTTATTTTCTTTAGAGAGAGTGAGCAAGTGAAAAGCAGGAGGAGGGGCAGAGGGAGAAAAGCAGACGCCCCCAGGGAGCACAGAGGCAAAGCCAGTCTCATTCCAGAACCTGAGATTATAACCCGAGCCTAAATCAAGAGTCAGATGCTTAACCTACTGAGCCACCCAGGGGCCCAATATACAAATCAATTTTAATACTCATCATTTGAAATATCCATACAATTGAATAAATTATAAAATTTCTTCCAAATAATTAGTTTGGATTTTTGTGAAAAGATAAAAAAAAATACATTTTCTTTGCTTCAATATAGAAACTTGGAAAAATGTTTTATCAAATACCATGCACCCTGGTCTAAAAAATATATTATGGCACAATAAAACAGATCTGAGAAATATTTTAAAGGATTACTAATATTCCAGTTGAAAAATCCAATTAAATATAGACTATTTAAAAATACAATCAATTCTTGTCATTCATGGTAGTTATATTCTAAATAGTCACTGTGAACATTGAATTAGCAAATATTAAACCACTGTTTCTAGGGGATATACTGTATTAGGTCCTGGTGAGTATCTAGTCATATTTCCATCAATTGATCAAAAAATACTTTCTTTCATGTCTGTCTCTGTTGAAATACCCCTTATTAAATTTATATTGTTGCTTCATTAACATTGAACTCACTATAATTCATGCCTGAATGATGCCTATGTCTAACATATTCTTACTCTACCATTCTTTATAAGGCATATCAGAGTCTTCTTGTACATGAGAATACTAGACAGAAATTTAGCACTAAGCTTGGGGCTATTTTAAACAGTGAAATGACTAATTAATCGCACAAAAAAAAATGTAGAAAACATGGCACAAAGTTGACTGTTAAAAGGAGACTTGTTCACAGTGTAAGACTCAAACAAGAAAGCAGTGTCCCCTTGTTCTACCTCAGCTGGGAGCATATGGATCAGGCAACTCAAATATTTTGCTCTGTGTGCATCTAGGCAACAGTGAAAGTGCTGAAAGTATTGCTTTGGGGGTTACGAATAAATTTTAGTGAGCAGGTGACTTTCCAAATACAGAATCCATGAATAATGAAAACTGAACTAGAACACATTTCAAATGATGACTTTGAAATTCAAAAGATCAGTTTTTCTGACTCCTACAAACTGGGTTAATTTGATACATTCCTGAGGATGCAACCTCCAACTTGAGCCTATCTCCAACTTCACTGCTCATTGTCTATTTCTGCAAACTGCATGGCATGAAGGGTTCAAAATGTCCTTTCCCAAAAATTTCCATCTTGGCATACAAATTATTTTGAGCTGAAGACAATCAAGGCCTCAGAAAGAGCTTTTATTTCCCCCTCAAAGGACTCTAAGAATTTAGATAGAGGGCCTAGGAAGAGAGCTATGAGCAGATATAACTACAGAGGGCATGGGCTAGGTATGGTAAGTTGAGGGGAGTGAGGCAGGGTCTGCAAGTAGTTCAAATTCCTCCTTGTGTCCCACAGTCTCTGCATAACACGGCAAACATTTATTTACCAAATATGTGCTCTTCCCATCTTCCTATGAATTGTCTCCCTTGCCTTTGAACCCCAGACTCCTACTCCCTTAACCTTAGTTCGGGATGATATATAAACCTCACTGCCTAACTCTCTTTAAGCCTCTCATGTCTTCATGGGACTCCCATTCAAATAAAATTAAACTTACTCTTCTCCTCCTAATATGTTTTATGTCAATTTAAATATAGGCCAGCAAAAATAATTCAGAAGAATAGAGGAAAACTTTTCCTCCCCTGTACTAGTAATTCTGTCTTGGCTTTCTGCATTATATAACCACTCCACCTTCATATCTCTCTTTGGTTCTTTATTTCCAAAACCAAACATCTCTTTCAAATAGATTCAACTTCTTACTGTCTTGATCAACTTTTTCCTAGGCCATGTCTTATTCTTTAAGTATCCTTCATTTTCTTTGTTTTATTTTCAAATATTAGTATAAATCACTTATATCTGATGACATGAGTTCATCTCCTTATTAGCTCTTAATTCTTTAAAAGAATTCTGATGGGGCGCCTGGGTGGCTCAGTGGGTTAAAGCCTCTGCCTTCAGCTCAGGTCATGATCCCAGGGTCCTGGGATCGAGCCCCGCATCGGGCTCTCTGCTCAGCAGGGAGCCTGCTTCCTCCTCTCTCTGACTGTCTCTCTGCCTGCTTGTAATCTCTGTCTGTCAAATAAATAAATAAAATCTTTAAAAGAATTCTGACCATTGCATCTAACACTCAATTAAAATTACATTCTTCATTGGCACCAGAAACCTCTTCCTGCCAAATTGGATGGATTTGGCCTATACCTCATTTAAACATGAAGCACTTACTCCACACTTTGATACTTTTGATCATTCCATGCAGCATGCCTTTCTTGCTTAGCGTTTGACATTGGTGTGTGTTGTTGTGCTTCCTTATCTCTGTAGCTCTCTCTTCTTTTTCTTCTTTCCCCCAACTGCAAGCATTTCTAAGAGTAAGGACCTTCATATGTTTTGACTACACTGAAATAAATTTCTAGGCCCAAGACAGTCGCTCTTACCTGGCATGCCACATCAGCCTACCAAATTTACATTTTCCTATAAATGCTCTACTTGACCAGAAACACAATATATCCAGTTAGCCAAGCCCCAAATGCCAACCTAACTCCGAGCTCTATACTTACTTTCTTGCTCTCTGATCTTTTCAAGTAGCAGTAGGTATACAACTCCAGGCAATCATGCCCTCTTTCTACATTGTCTATAATACACTATAAAACTAGTTCTTGCCAAAATCCCTCAGAAAGAGTGCTGCACTGCTTGTGAGACACTGTACGCCCTCAACCCACAATTATTCTCCCTTGAATAACTGACATCAAACTTGTTTCTAAATTGTTTTAGTTTTGTCATTTGACTACAACCCAGAATATCAAATATATTACGTATTATGACAGAGTACATATGTATACACATACACACACAGAGAAAAATGAGAACATCTAAAATAAAAGTTCACAAAATAATCCTTCCCCTTATTAATTGTGAAGTACTTTGTTGCATTTCTACTCTAATAACATTTTTTCTCCTTTTTTAAAAATAATGCCACTCAAAAAGTGCTTCTTTTTGACCTTAGACTATCCCTCCAAAATGCAGCTCAGTGTTTTGTGCTTAACCTAGGGTTAGGCCTAATAGTTACCAAATTAAAACAAGAAAATATGTATAAAGTTTTTACTAAAATTATGCAATCGTGTGACACATTTTAAGGGATATTCCAGAAATGTTTAAGTTGTTGATTTATCTACAGATTGGAACCCACTGTTCCCACTTTAAAATGAAAAACAACTGAACAAAAATAAGAGTATTCTTAAATACCACTATATGGTCCCTACTAGAAGCTCTAAGTAGAAATTCACATGGAATCAATATATTTAAAAACATGTAAGCACAGATAGTTTCCCAACTCTTAGACTAGAGATATTCCTTAGTCTTTTCTTGAAAATTATTTCCATTGAGTGAAAATTCAAACATATTCAGAAAACTCTGGCACTTGGAAACCCATTCCTTTCTCTGTGTGGTGACTGAATATTCAAACAGAAACCACCAACAGAGAAAAACTGTGATAAATCCATTAGCTAACAATTAGTTAGCTTCATTCATATTGACATTTTATAGATTTTGTATATGAAAAGACTTAAGTTTACAAATGCAAATCACCTTAACCCTACCACTGAAGCACAGTTTGTATCCCTTTATAAGTATAGGAGTAGAAATATTTTTCTTTTCCTTTCTAGGTTCTTTGGCTGGTCTAATAATTCAATTGCTCTAAGATCAATTAACAGGAGAAAAACAGACTTAATTCCATATATACAAAAGCCGGATAAATATGAGACCCAGAGGAAGTCATGCAACTGAAGCTTATAGGCTATCCTGAGTGTGGAATGGTAAAGGGGCCTGGGCCTTCAAAGAGGAGAAGGGCAATTCACAGGAAGATAAGAAAAGATGTTTGGAAATCACGTTTCCCCTGCCATGCTGCTAAGCCTTTCAGATAAAACAGTTATCCCCTGGCAGTTGCTCTCTTTCTGGGCCAGGTTCCTTATTTAAATTCTTTTAGACAGTCAAGGGGGAGGTAAAAGTTCTTCCTGAATCTACTAGGTCTTCACCACCTTCAGCTCAAAATAACCCACAAGCCAAAGTGCATATTTTGGGGTGGCATATATTCTATTCTTCACAAGAAAAGAACTGAGTCCTGCATAAGGCATTCTTTGAAGGGTTTACAATTTGATCACAAATGAGGTAAATTTATATTTATTTATGCTCTTAATTCTTCCTCAGAAGATAGATATGAAGTTAAATATCATCTGAAAAGTAAGAGATTGAAAATTTCCATTTGGGGATGCCTGGGTGGCTCAGTTGGTTAAGCCACTGCCTTCAGCCCACATCATGATCCCAGGGTCCTGGGATTGAGTTCCACATCCAGCTCCTTCCTCAGTAGGGAGCCTGCTTTTCTCTCTGCCTCTGCCTGTCACTAGGCCTGCTTATGCACTCACTCTTTCTCTCTCTCTGACAAATAAATAAAAATATTTTTTTAAAAAAGTTCCATTTGTCCCATTTTATGGTTTTAACAAAATATGATTTTAAAAGATTTTTTAAGATTTTATTTATTTGAGAGAGAGAGAGAGAGACAGAGATAGCAAGAGAGACCACCAGTGGGGAGGAGAGGGAAGAGCAAGCTCCCTGCTTAGCAGAGAGCTTCATGTGGGCTCAATCCCAGGAACCCAGACACCATGACCTGAACCAAAGGCAGATACTTAACCAACTGAACCACCCAGGCACACCAAAAAGATATTTTTAAAGTAGCAATATCATAATTGAATCTAAAATACAGAGTTACTATATGAGTTTCTATATAAGAAACCATGTCTCTAATAAAACAATGTATATTTATATATATAAAACCTTAGCTAAATTCTGGACAAATTGGCTACTTATTTTTCTGGTTAAATGAGGGATTTCCTATTTCAAACTTTTTATTTCTTAAAGCTTTTCTATCATCCTTCTTAACTTGCAGTCTAAAAATTTTTTTTTTTAGAGGTGTAGGCCTTTAATCATTCATTTTTAAAATTTGAATTCAATTAACATAATTATTATTAGTTTCAGAGGTAGAGTTCAGTGATTCATTAATCTTACATAATACCTAGTGCTCATTATATCACATGCCCTCCTAAATGTCCATCACCCAGTTATCTCCTCTCCCCATGCTTCTCCCCTCTAGTAACCCTCAGTTTGTTTCCTGATTAAGAGCCTCATGGTTTGTCTCCCTCTCTGATTTCATCTTTTCATTTTTTCCCCTCTTATCCTATGATCCTCTGTTTTGTTTCTTAAATTCCACATGTGAGTGAGCTCATATGATAACTGTCTTTATATGATGGACTTATTTCACTTAGCATGATACCCTCAAGTTCCATCCGTCATTGCAAATGCCAAGACTTCATTTTTGATGGTTGAGTAGTATTCCATTGTGTATATAGATGACATCTTCTTTATCCATTCATCTGTCAATGGACATCTGGGCTCTTTCTGTACTTTGGCTCTTGTGGACATTGCTGCTATAATTATTGGAGTGCAGGTGCACATTCAGATCACTACATTTGCATCTTGGGATAAATAACCTAGTAGTGTAACTGCTAGGTTATAGGGTAGCTCTATATTCAACTTTTTGAGGAACCTCCATACTGCTTTTCTGAGTGCTCCACCAGCTTGCATTCCCACCAACACTGTAGGAGGGTTCCCCTTTCTCCACATCCTTGCCAATACCTGTCATTTCCTTACTTGTTAATTTTAGCCATTCTTACTGGTGTGAGTTGGTATCTCATTGTGGTTTTGATATGTATTCCCCTGATGCCAAATGATGTAGAGCACTTTTTCATGTGTCTGTTGGCCATTTGAATGTTTTCTTTGCAGAAATGTCTGTTCATGTCCTCTGCCCATTTCTTGGTTGGGTTATTTGTTCTTTGGGTGTTGAGTTTGATAAGTTCTTTATAGATTCTGGATACTAGCCCTTTATCTGATATGTCATTTGTGAATATCTTCTCCCATTCTGTCAGTTGTCTTTTGGTTTTGTTGACTGTTTCCTTTGCTGTGCAAAAAGCTTTTTACGTTGATGAAGTCCCAGTAGTTCATTTTTGCATTTGTTTCCCTTGCCTTTGGAGACCTTCTGGCAAATAGTTGCTGCAGCATAGGTAACAGAGGTTGTTGCTTCTGTTCTCCTCTAGGATTTGGATGGATTCCTGTTTCATAGTTAGGTTTTTTACCCATTTTGAGTCTGTTTTTGTAGATGCTGTAAGGAAATGGTCCAGTTTCATTCTTTTGCATGTGGCAATAGCCTACAATTCTACTTAAATTGTTTATCAGTGAAAGAGAATAGGCTCTGTGCAAGGGGCAGAGTGGCTCTGTCTTGATCTTCTTTACAGCAAGAACTTTGGAACATATATTTTGTGTAGATAAAGGCATAATTTTACTTATTTACTAATCCCTGCCTATATGTCAGATACTTGAAGTATACTGTAGTTTTAAAAAAAACATTATTTCAAAATTTGTCAATAGTTCAATTTTCATATTGCTCATAATAAAGGTTTACTTTCATTACTTGAGAACTTTTTTTTAAACTTTAGAAGTTTATTTATTTTTTTAAAGATCTTATTTATTTATTTGACAGATAGAAATCACAAGTAGGCAGAGAGGCAGGCAGAGAGAGAGAGAGAAGGAAGCAGGCTCCCTGCTGAGCAGAGAGCCTGATATGGGGCTTGATCCCAGGACCCTGGGATCATGACCTGAGTCAAAGGCAGAGGCTTTAACCCACTGAGCCACCCAAGCACCCCTAAACTTTAGAAGTTTATTAAAAAAAAAAAAAAAGGTACAACCCTAGAGATCTTCCTAATCATGTGGTTTGACAGGAGCATAGTTAGGCTGCCCTTGACATCTCATCTTTGATTTTCCTGTAGGATTACACAGTATTCAGGTTGCTTTGTCAGGGAGCAGTACACTACCACTAATTCAAACATGCTTTGAGGGATGCCTGTATGGCTCAGTTGGTTAAGCATCTGATTCTTGATTTTAGTTCAGGTCATGATCTCAGGGCTGTGAGATTGAGCCCCAAATCAGGCTCGGTGCTAAGCATGGAGCCTTCTTAAGATTATCTCTTTCTCACTTTCCTCAGCTGTTCTTCCACTTTCCAAAACAAACAAACAAACAAATTCTTTGAGAACAAGTTTTTTGTTGTTGTTGTTTTGTTTTGTTTTAAGGTTTTATTTATTTATTTATTTGACAGACAGATAGAGCACGCACAAGCAGGGGGAGCAGCAGAGGGAAAGAGAGAAGCAGCACCCGCCCCCTGGCTGAGCAGGGAGCCCCGTGCGGGGCTTGATTCCAGGACCCCAGGGCTGTGACTTGAGTTGAAGGTTGATGCCCGACTGACTGAGCCACCCGGGCACCCCCTCAAGAAAATGTTTTGACAGAATTTAAAAATGCCTTTTACTTAGAGACTTGGATAATCTGTCTAAGTCATGAGCTCAACAACATTTCCATTAATAAACTTGTGACATCATAAAGCATTGTTGTTAAAACGGACCATTTCTTGAAACCTTGAAACCTCACAGAACTTTTCTTAGAAGTGTTTGTGTATGTCGGGTTCTTTCTTCCATTTCTTTGACCTCCTTAGCAATTTTCAGAACCTAATATTGACTTTACATTGATGAAAGTCTTTCTAAACTCAACGTATTCTTTTTTTTTATTTAAAAAAAATTTTTTAACATATAATATATTTTTATCCCCAGGGGTACAGGTCTGCGAATCGCCAGGTTTACACATTTCACAGCACTCACCATAGCACATACAATCCCCAATGTCCATAACTCCACCCCCCTTCTCCCAACCCCCTCCCCCCATCAACCCTCAGTTTTTTTTGTGAGATTAAGAGTCTCTTATGGTTTGTCTCCCTCCCAATCCCATCTTGTTTCATTTACTCTTCTCTTACCCCCTTAACCTCCCATGTTGCATCTTCTCTCCCTCATATCAGGGAGATCATATGATAGTTGTCTTTCTCCGATTGACTTATTTCGCTAAGCATGATACCCTCTAGTTCCATCCACGTCGTCGCAAATGGCAAGATTCCATTTCTTCTGATGGCTGCATAGTATTCCATTGTGTATATATACCACATCTTCTTTATCCATTCATCTGTTGATGGACATCTAGGTTCTTTCCATAGTTTGGCTATTGTAGACATTGCTGCTATAAACATTCGGGTGCACGTGCCCCTTCGAATCACTACGTTTGTATCTTTAGGATAGATACCCAGTAGTGCAATTGCTGGGTCATAGGGTAGTTCTATTTTCAACATTTTGAGGAACCTCCATGCTGTTTTCCAGAATGGTTGCACCATCTTGCATTCCCACCAACAGTGTAGGAGGGTTCCCCTTTCTCCGCATCCTCGCCAGCATCTATCACTTCCTGACTTGTTAATTTTAGCCATTCTGACTGGTGTGAGGTGATATCTCATTGTGGTTTTGATTTGTATTTCCCTGATGCCGAGTGATATGGAGCACTTTTTCATGTGTCTCTTGGCCATCTGGATGTCTTCTTTGCAGAAATGTCTGTTCATGTCCTCTGCCCATTTCTTGATTGGATTATTTGTTCTTTGGGTGTTGAGTTCGCTAAGTTCTTTATAGATTTTGGACACTAGCCCTTTATCTGATAGGTCATTTGCAAATATCTTCTCCCATTCTGTCAGTTGTCTTTTGGTTTTGTTAACTGTTTCCTTTGCTGTGCAAAAGCTTTTGATCTTGATAAAATCCCAATAGTTCATTTTTGCCCTTGCTTCCCTTGCCTTTGGCGATGTTCCTAAGAAGATGTTGCTGCGGCTGAGGTCGAAGAGGTTGCTGCCTGTGTTCTCCTCAAGGATTTGGATGGATTCCTTTCTCACATTGAGGCCCTTCATCCATTTTGAGTCTATTTTCGTGTGTGGTGTAAGGAAATGATCCAATTTCATTTTTCTGCATGTGGCTGTCCAATTTTCCCAACACCATTTATTGAAGAGGCTGTCTTTTTTCCATTGGACATTCTTTCCTGCTTTGTCGAAGATTAGTTGACCATAGAGTTGAGGGTCCATTTCTGGGCTCTCTATTCTGTTCCATTGATCTATGTGTCTGTTTTTGTGCCAGTACCATGCTGTCTTGATGATGACAGCTTTGTAATAGAGCTTGAAGTCCGGAATTGTGGGAACTCAACGTATTCTTAATTGGATATTTTTCTTATCTTACAGAAAGCATTTCTTTCATATCTTGCATCGGTAAGTACAAGTTTAAATGCAGCAAGAGAATATCTTTGCTTTAAACATTTATGGTGTGGTTACAGCTATTCGTTAAATAAGTAAATGCTCACTGGGTACTTTCTAGGTGCTAAGCCTTGAGACAGACACTGAACTTACAGCACAAGACAGACCCAGCTATTTGAAAAACTGTTTGACCTGAAGGAACACACAAAATGAGAACCAAGAGACTTGGATTCCTGCTCCAGCTCTGCTACCTATCAGTCATCTGCCTTATCTCCACTCTTTCAATGAGGTTCCTCAAGCTCACTTTTAGCTCACAAATTAGACAATTTTTCTATTGGAATAGAAAATAGAAAACAATTCATTAAAAGTGACCACTAAGTAACATCATGTGGAGTGGCTTGAATATGTTTTATTATATTTGGTTTTCTTTGAAAGGACTTTAGCCATCTCTTTTAGAGATGGCTTCCCACAATAATTATTGGTGTCTAGACCAGTTTCCAGGACCAGTTCCAACAGAGACTTCATTCTTCATCTTGCTTTACATGCCCACATCATCTGAATCCTACATCCGGATTATAACTCTCACTGCTCATTTTTAGTAAGAGCTACTTCTTCTTCTTATGCCTCTCTCTTAATTCCTTAGGAAATACATGGGTCTTGAACACTAGGATCTTAGGTCCCACCAATCACTCTACCAAGAAATGGTTTCTACTATAACGGAAATTTAATTTTTATTTTTGTGTTTATACAAAAATTTTCATTTGCTATTTTGACCCAGTGCTCTCACAGCACACAATGATACCCTGAGTTCAATCCTTATATTGATTAATATCTGACCACAATCTTAATTTTTCTTGAGAATAGTTTGCCAAGGTGGTATGTGTTTGAGGTTTGGGCAAGAGCCTAAAATTGAAAAAGTTTTCTTTTCTATGCATCTTATGCTAGGTTTAGCAGAAAGCAGAGCGTGAATCATGGACTCAGATACTATGGTTTTATAAAGAAGTACAATCCCAGGCAACAGGAGCACCAGACAAAGGGAGTGAAATGGAACAGGTGCAAGAGATAATGTCAGGATGCTTCATCATATCGGCCATGGCTAAATGTGGCTGCAACCTTACAGGACTGTCTTCTGAGCTGCCACATACAGTTCACCTTAGAACATTACATGGCAGGAGAAGGGTACTTTACTCTCTCCCTTTTGCACTGATCAAAAATTTCTGTGATGGACTGTTAAATCCCTCACACTTCTGAATTTTGTTTGCGTGAATGCTTAGCAATTCACACTATGGAATCAACAAAGAAACCCTTTGGCAGGAGAAGAGTGTTATGTACCTGGAGCATAAGGTGAGGAGTGTCAGGCTGCACGTGAGGAAAGTCTGCTGGCACCTAGGTAGAGCTGGTTGATTCAGTAAGAGCTGAAACAAAAGAGAGTGAGCTCATCTGCAATAAGAAGTAAGGGGTGTCTGATAAAATATGCCTTTTGGGAGACCAAGTTTTTAATCACATATATCTATGAGAGCCATAATGGGATCTATGTTGTAACAACTTAGTTCTGCTATATTCAGAACAAGAGAGAGAAAGAGGGGGGAGGGGAGGAGAAAAAAAAGGACAGAGAGATAGAGACAGAGACAGAGAGTTAACTCTCATTTTCTAACCTATCCTGTCTGCTCTTCTAACTCTATCCACAGAGGTAATTACCCACTCTCAATGATGTGGCATAATCCCTTCAAGGTTGGTTTTTCCTCTTTCACAGAAAGATCTCATGCATACGTACTCACACAAACACACACATATTTTTTTTACAGAAATGGAATTATGGTATATATGTTGGCAAGTATCTTGCTGTTTTCTCTTCAGAAGTTTACTGTAACCCTTTCAGTATTGTTTGAATGAACCCTAGGAGGAGGAATAGTGAAAGAAACAACAAGAGATAGACAGCTCCTTGAGGGATTTTCTAGGTAAGGGTCAGGGACTTCCCTTTCTTCTTCCAGGTCATTGTTTACCAAGATGTTTTGCCTCTGTGTCAGAATGAACTCCAACCTCTTAAGTTTCTACAAGGATGTTACATGATCAGGGGCATGTCCCAAATTCAAAAACTACCATCCATCCATAGCTGTAGGTACTTCACAGACCAGTACAAGAGTCCCAGTTTTGTTGGTTTGAGTGAGCAGAAATTTGTGGAGGAGACCACAATGTCAATGGAAAGGATGTGTGGCCCAACTGACAATATGGGATAAGAGGCCTTACTGAGGCATAAGAATCTCAATAGGCATGATGGCAGTGATACAGTATCTACACACTTGCACTATCAGAGGTTCTCTGCTCCAGCAGAGATATCAAGAGACAGATAGTATAGCAATTTTTATGTTGTCCAAAGAATTTATTTTTGTCATCTGTTCAAAGTATCTACTGCTGCCTTAAACTTAGTAGCATAAACAACAACCATTTTATTTTGCTTACATATTTTGTAGGTCACGAATTTGAACAGCGTGCAGTGGAGATGGCTTGCATCTAGTCTGAAGATTCCAACTTGGAGGTGGGGTATAGCTCTAGTATCTGAAGTATTTCTGTAGCTCTACTCCAAATTTAGAGCCTAAAAGGGCACTCAATAAATACTTGTTGAATATATGAATGTATGAATTAATAACTCACGTAAACACTGAGACTAAAATTCAGTGTGATTAGCTTTCAGGACTTTCCTATGTCCTTAGCCTTTATAAGCATAAAAAGTTTACTATGTAAACTTTCATCATGATAGAAAAAGCTGTATTAGTATTAATAATATAACAAAACCAAGTAATAATTAAATTAAGACATTCAATAATTATTCAAAGTAAATTAAAGAGAAACTATCAGTTATTTTTAAGAATTACACACATACACACACAAAGAATTATACACACACACAAATGGTTGTCTTGGGAACTAAAAAAAACTGATAATGTGCAATATTTATGTTATGCTAGAATCCTGATGCAAAGTTTGTGTGGTAAAGCTTCTAATTAGAAGCTTAAATTATAGAATATATTTGGAGGATTGACAGAGATGTTCCTTTTTAAAGGGCAGAATATGTTTTGACTAAATGAATCACTGAAAACCATATTTTAAAAAACATTCTCAGGGCGCCTGAGTGGATGGGTGGGTCAGTCAGTTAAGCATGTCCTGAGTCAGGCATCAGGACAAAGAGTAAAAGCCAGCTTTGAAATAATCCAGGCAATTAGATCCTGACCTAGAGTATAATCACTTGGAATCAAATTCAAAACAAGTGATGGGAGTTCACAGATTTGATGTGGGAAGCAAGGAAAAGGCAAACTGCAAGATGACGATTTGGTGACTGCATGGAGGTCCCAGGGACAGAAATGGAAAATTCAAGAGAGAGACGATCAGCGAGGAAACAATTACTGAGCACCTCCAGACACAATTCCAAGTACATTTCTTGTGTTACCTCATTTAACCTCGGAATAGTTGGTGCAACTGAGGCAGGGAAGGTGAACTGCCCCAGGTGAGAGATCCAGGAAAGATGATCAGTCGTTTGTGTACAGCTGAGTTAGAGAAAGAGATGTAATATTCAGTTTAGGGGAAGTGAATCATAAATTTGGAGCTCCAGAAAGAGGGAAGATCCAAGACTGATTTGGGGTGAGTCATACGCATAATAAAAGCTACTTAAGTTTACAGAATGGTAATGGAGAGAACAGAGCCTTAAAACAAGGAAGGGAGAGAGCTGCTTAGAGAAAGCAGAAGGCAGATATTCTTAAGATTAAACATTCAAAGGAACAATTACATACTATAGATCTTCATTTGTTATCAGATTTTAGAATGTTTCTCTGACAAATCCAAGATAGAAAATGCTCTGAATGCAGGAAACATGGGAGATAAATGTTGAAAGAGCACAGCCCGAATAGTTTCAGTATAATTCCAATCTCACTGTGTAAACTAGGAAATAAATCTAGAGGAAAATGATAACTCAATTTTCCACCCCAAGATTTCTCAATTAGTAAACCAAATATCACATGCATTATATTAATAAATGATATTTATTTATATTTTGAGAAATTGTTTCCCATTCCAGTGTCACTGCAGGTTGATTAAATAAATAATACAGTAATTAATCATAAATCATGATCAATTAGAATTTTTTTAATTATCTGTTACAACTAAAACAGTTTAAATTTTTAGAATTACTAGAATATAGAGAAATAGGATAATAAGTTATTCTAACAACACCCACCACAACAAGGAAAAGGAGGAAATATAATGTAAAGGAAAGTAGAGGAAGAGTAACTCAAGGCCTTCAAATCTATCAACCAGGAATATCTGAACGTGTGCTAATTGAGCTAACTCATTTTTCCCTATTTTATTTTGTTTTGTTTTTAATTTGGGAGAAGAGCACTGAAAAGACTTGAAAGATGTCATTGCTTCTTACATTTAATGGATCCTCAACAGAGATCAAGAAATATATTACAATGAACAATTATGAGCATCATTATTCAATACAAATAAATGGCCAACATGGTGTTAATCATTACATAAAACTAAATATTTTGTATAAACCTTGTGTTCTTCTTTCCTCTGAGTTATTCATTTATGAACTGTATTTCCCTAGCAAAATCTATTTGAATTTGCTCTTTGCTTAACATTGCATCGAATGCCATTTCTTTCTATAGTTGTAAGGTATAATACTATTTCAAACACAGAACATATAATTATATTTACCCAATTCAAACTCACAATGTTTTGTTTTCATTTTATGAAACGATCAATAGAAAAAAGATAAAGTATAAGCCATGAGACTGAGAACATTTGAAGATGTTTATGTGTAATGAAATATACTGTTTGCCCCAGTAGCTTTTCTTTCCTGGCCCTTCTCCTAGTCAAGTCAACCCCACAAGTGCCCAATTTCAGCTTCAGGCCAAAGAGAAATCCACATAGAAACAATGACCACTTTTGATCTTTAAATTGTTGTTTTACACAGTATATAAATGGATGTGGTTTTGCACTCTATGTATCAAGACAATGGTAAAGGCAAATTACTTCATGTAGTATTGATAAAACAAAATTTTTATTGCTGCCTCCTTTATAATTCACAGTGATTTCAAAAAATTCAGGACTTGGCTTCAATGAAAAGACTTCTGCATTGCTTTACTCACCCTTCCAGCAGAATTCTCCACACAGATCAACAATGCAATACACCAAAGCTGACCGGTAAAAAATAAAATCTTAATGGGACAGAAATAAATCTAGAAACAAAGGGATACACTTCAAAACTGACAAAATAATGAATTGATAACTTTAGGAAGGGTAAGGAAGACATGTGCAAAATAATTAAACAATTTTATTCTAAAAAAGCCAAAAGCACCAATGGATTTTTTTAAATGATTTTGATTGCTCAAAAAAAATTTTTAAAAATCAATAGTTTTCATCTTAGATAAGCCATCACAAAATAAACAGCTTGGGGAAAGAAATACTCAAATTACTCTAGAGATAATATGATTACTAAACCTCAAATGGATTTGCATTTTTTTTAACCTGCCTAAATACGGATGCAAAAAAAAAAAAAAAATTGGGAAGAGATGATTAGCCCTTATAATTTAAGCAGTACAATGAAAATGAGAGTTCACTGTATACTAAGTATAATTTAAGTCAGTGTTACTATGAATATATTGGCTTCAAATTTCCAATTCTTACTGCCTCAACTGTTTAAAAAAGATAGGATAAATTTTTTTAAAATTAATAACTATATACATCCTTTTAAAAAAAGAAAAAAATAGAAAAATCACTAGTGGTTATCCCTGGGAAAGGGAAGAGACACATCCAGCAATAAACTTAACCCAAGAAGCACTGAGAAGTTCCCTCCAAGTATGGCCTCATCCTGAAGGCACCTTGCTCCTCATAGCCACATGTATGCTCAGCACCAGCATCAATATTGAAAAAGCAGTCTCAGTTCACGTGGCTATGCCTCAAAGTGCCATTTGGGAGGCCAAACACCTGAGAAAGGCCAATACTATCAAAAAGAATCAACAAATTTTACACAGTAAGACAACTTAGATATAATAAGATGAATTAATAAATTAATTGATATTAACTTATTTAAAAAAGTAAGCTAAACTCAGAGAAAGGAAGGAAATGTTGTTTAAATAAAATAAGCATAGAAGATAATGCAACAAAATGTAATAGTAATAATAATAACTTTAAATGAAAAGTATAATTGTTGTAATATTAATTCAACAAATGACTAAAGAGGGAAATGAGGAATTCAGAAATTTCCAAAATCAACCTCTCAGTAGTTTCAGAAAGGAAAAAAGAGCTAATGTAAATGAGAATGTAAGTTAATCTGTATTTGAAGGAATAATGCCTGAGAATTTCCCAGAATTGGGAGAAGGGGAAAAATGAAGGGATAGTCCTCAAAATGAAAGACCCACCATATAATGAAAAGGATTAAAATATTAGGGTGCAATAATGTAGTTCAAATGACACTTGAAAACAAGGATAAAAAATATCTAAGAGCATTCAAATAAAAAATGATAGATTATTACAAATTGAAGAAAGTATACTACTTCTATTTTATAATTTTCAAAATTAAATATAGAAGTGAAAGAAATAATGCCTTCAAAATGCTATGGCAAAGAACTGAAATCTAGGAGTCCTATATAGAAAGTAAACCACACGCAAACTTTTTCTTAGTAAAACTATATGCTACCAAAAAGGAAAAAATTCTAGAAGGAAAGAAGATGCAAAAAAGAAAGAAAGAAAAATTAAAGCAACTGAATTAATAAAATCTATTGTAATATTTAAATAGGTACCAATTACAGAAAATGTTTTATATTGAACAGGTTGATTTTTTTTAGTTAAATAAGGTGATTTTTTTATTTTTTATTTTCAAAAAATGTTTTTAATAAGATATTAGAACTAAAATTCTGGACAATAGGCAAACACGGTGGATTACAACAAAAATACAGCCTGTTTAGTATATTTGGTATATTGATTTGGGGAGAATTTTGAATATTGATTAAAACCTAGATTTTGTTTAAAAAGATACAAGATTAATTTCATATTAAAAACATAAGCATATTCCTTGGCATTTATTCTAAAGAAATGAAAACATTATGTTCACACAAACATCTGTCCACAAATATTTATAGCAGCTTTTTTTTTTTTTTTGTACTAGACCAAAGCTCAAAATAACTCAACGTCTTTCAAGGGGTGAATAGATAAACAAAATCTGGGACATCCATAAAATAGACTACTACTCAGAATTAAAAAGAAACAAACTATACAATCACAGAAAATCTGGATACAGAATGAAAAAATAAAAACTCTCAAAATTTACAGACTGTATGATTTCATCTATATAACATTCTTGTAATAATATAACTTTAGAGATGCAGATTAGTGGTAGCCAGGGGTGGTCTTGAAGGTAATACTACCATTAAGAGGTAGTATCAAACAGTTCTTTTGAGGATAAAGCAGTTCTGTACTTTTACTGGTGTTGATTATACAAACCTATGCAGTGGTATATATCACAGAAATACATACACACATATAAAAAATGAATTATGCAAAACTGGTGAAATGTACAGGCTACTAAATATATACAGATCAATGCCAGCTTGGGGTTTCCGATAATGTGCTGCAGTTACTTAAAATATTACCATTAGAGAAAACTGGGTGACAGGTACATGGATATGTTTACCCAATTTTTGCAACTCCATGAGTCTATAATTATTTCAAAATATAAAGCTGAAAAAAAACAAGAAATAGAAACAAAAATTTAAGTATAGCCCCTAAAAGAACATAATTTATAGATGCCAAACCAGTGAAGGGCAAAATGCAATGATCTAACAAATAGCAAGGAAGATGAAAAAAAAAAAAAAAATCGAAGAGCAAACAAAAAACAAAAAAAAGTAGAAAATACAAAACAATATGGCAGAAATTAGTCTAAACTCTTCAATAATACTATGCATGAAAATAAGTTACTTTCAACTATTAAAGTAATAGAGAATATCATAAGGAACAAGATCCAACTTATGTTACTTGTAACAGGCCCACCTAAAATCAAATGGCACAGGATTGTTGAAAAAAATAGGATGCCACAAGAAATCAGACAAAATAAAATAGTTTTTGAATTATTAAAATCAAAGAGGAAGGAGCACCTGGGTGGTTCAGTGGGTTAAGTTGCTGCCTTCAGCTCAGGTCATGATCTCAGGGTCCTGGCACCGAGTCCCGGATTGGGATCTCTGCTTGACAGGGAGCCTGCTTCCCCCTCTCTACCTGCCTTGCTGACTACTTGTGATCTCTCTCTCTGTGTCAAATAAATAAATAAAAATCTTTTAAAAAGTCAAAGAGGAAAAGTTTGTCCAAATGTATATGTGCTTCTGAAGTGAGGATGAAAAGTATGTCCAAATGGACAAAGATACCAAATAATATGATTCCCAAATATTTATGCATCTTATATCCTTAAAATATATACAAAAAAACTGATATGATTTCAGAAAAGTCAACAAATTATAAAGCATATATATAAATATATATATATTTATTTATATTTATATTTATATAAATATACTTGATAACTTCATATAACTCTTTAGAAACTCTTTAGACCAAATACTTAAGAAACAAGAAATGCATTGAGTTATGAATGACATAATTAACAAATGACCTGATTGATTTATGCTTTCAATAAATAGAATAAAACTTCTAACCATATACTAAAGGAATATTTATAAAATTTGACTTCCTAGTTGACCATGATGGCATTCTCAAGAACTACGAGAATATACAAATTCAGTAAAGCTGCAGGATACAAAATTAATATTCAGAAATCAGTAGTGTTTTTATACACTAATAACAAAGTTGCAGAAAGAGACATTTAAAAACAGTACCATTTACAATTGTACCAAAAATAACAGAATACCTAGGAATAAACTCAAACAAAGAGGTATAAGACTTGTACTCTGAAAACCATAAAAGCCGAATGAAGGAAATTAAAGATGGCACTAACAAATCGGAAGATATTCCATGCCCAAGAACGTTTTTTAAATTATATCATAAAAGTCATTACCTAATCCCTGATCACAATACAATACTTGGAAAAACAATAAGAGTCAAAATAAGAATTCAAATATCTGAAAATTTTATAATTCAAATATTAAAGAGAATTACAAACTTAAAATTGAATGAAACTAGTATCACTGTTCTCCAAAACCTTAGGTTATATTTAAAGTGGTACTCAAAATAAAATTTACAACCCTAACTGCATTTAGGAGAAAACAAAAAAGACTGAAAATGTGTACTTACCTATAACACAAGTCAGAAAAAAAAAAAGAAAAAGACTATCATAAAGATAAAAACAACAAGCTAACAAAATTTTTAAAAACTGATATTTTCAAAGAAATGACTAAACAGACAAGAATAGACAAGAATAATCAGAAAAGAAAGGAAAGAAAACACAGGCCACTATCAGGAATGAAAAAAAGGGGAACTGACTACAGATTGAAAAAGCCTTTAAGTAGTATAAAAGAAATCATGAAAAATATTATTAAATAATAAAATAATTTTAAAGTACTGTTAAATTAGTTAAAAGAAGACTCCAACAGCTATGTCCAAGGCATACCTAAAGCCAGGAATATAAACTGATACATTCAGTTTGGTGTGCATTTTGGTCATATTTATTTTTTTAAATGCTCATACCGTATTACCCATTAATTCTATTTCTAAGTGTTTTTTATTTTAAAAAATATATAAAACACTCTCAGATGAGAAGGCTGTGGGAAAGTCGATGTATTCATAAGTTGATTACACTAATGTATTTGTCACAACTCTTGTGGAAAATAACCTAATATTACATTTTAAGGCTCAAACATTTCCATATTCATGGGAATTCATCTATACAAAAACTGTCCATCACATACTACTTACAAATACTGGAAATGTCACAAATATCAATCTGTAGGTGAATTCTGACTTTATTCCAACAGTCACTCAGTGAAATTCTAAAATGTGATGCAGAAATGAAAGGTTGCCTATTCTGAATATAAACACAAGCCTATCTGCCCCCAGGCTGATCCACGTATCTGTTTATACCTTCAATTTTTTCTTAGTACTGTATGCTATGATAAATTGTTAGTCTATTTTATACTTTTCTTTTTTCTTTCTAACATATCTATTTTATATTTTATTAGGCTAAATTTTATAGTGACCCAATAACTACTTGTAGGATAACTTAAATATTTTTGGAAAAACATGGGCTAGCAATAAATAAAATGTGTATGTGAAAAACAAAATATATAAATATATGATGTATAAAATATTTTAAAATGTGTAAAGAAATGCAGAAAGGAAAATTATAAAATATTATGTGTCTGATATTCTTAAGGGAAATACAGGAAAATAGAATTCTTAACTTTTTAAGATAGAAAATATTTTTTAGACTTCCACTATTTATGTCTTCAATAATATAAGTAAAAGCTAGCATCAAAGCAAGAAATAGAGCCAATGAGTAAGTAAGAGAAAAAAAACCTTTTTAAAGAAAGTAAGCTGGACTCCTAGAAGGTAACACCATCTTGCTAGAGGCTGGGAGATCTGAGTTCTGGTTTCTGTTCCATGGTTAGAGTTGTGATACTCTTTTTAATTCAGAGCTTTAATTATCTTCTATCCTAGGGATTATAGTTAATCTTGCTTTTGAGTCTTAGAGTTCTTTGCCACTGAATGCAGTTGTTAAAATGAGTTTCTGCAATGTGAAAAGAATTACTAAATCAAGGAAATGTATTTGGGGGCTCACGTTTTGATCATTTATGCAGACATTTTATAATGCATTTCTACTTTTGGATTCAAAATATAGTTTAGCCCTTTGATTATAAATATGTATTCAAAGAACATCTGAATTTATTTTTTAATTTATTTTTCATCATTCTTCTTGCTCACCTTAATAGTTTTGGTTTGATTATTTGGGGAAATTGTTATCTTTAAAGCCTAAGGCTTTTATTAATGGTGAAAAATAATGACATGTCAGGATTATAGAAGCAAATACTAACCTTTGGGACCCAAAAATATGTTAGTATTTATGAACCAGCGTAAGTGAAATTATAAAATCAAATATATAGTCATTGAAAATCTATCCATCCTTACATCAAATGGTTAGCTCAGAAGGCAGAGAAAAAACTACTGAACACTCCCCATATAACAAACACCATGTTTTTAATACTAATGGGAGAAACCTAGGGAATTTTCCAGCCCCCCCCCCACAAAAAATAGCAATAAACAGTAAATCCAAATTAAATTAAATACACTGAGTCTAATCTTTCATGGTGAGGAAACTAATCACATTCCTCCTAACTTCATGCCAGCCCTGTGCATCACCTACCCATCAACACTGGTTGTTCTATAATGATTAATTAGGATGCACAGTGGCAATAAATAGTAGGCAGATAATAGTTCAGCAAGTTTGCACTATTAACCTTTCTGCTTTCTTCAGGAACAGTAAATGAATGTGACTCTTGAACCAGATACATAAATTCTATGTGATTCTTGAAATCCAGCATTTGCATGGATTTAGTCACTCTAAAGTAAGCATTAGGACAGATCGGCTAAACCATTTTCAGTTACCATTCTGTAATTTACATATCCTACAGCTACCGTTATCTGAAGGGGCCACCAGGAAAACATCTGGTCCAACAGCGGTTCTGAACCCTGGCTGCAAGTGGGCAGTGCTCAGCAACGATTCAGTTAATTTGGAGTAGGCCCGAGTGTAGGTTTTTTAGATACCTCCAGGTGGTTCCAATATATACCCAGGAGCAGGAACAAGTGACCAAGTTGTGAAAAGATAATATCCAAGAAATGTGGAGGTAAGTTCTTTTCTTCTTGACTTTAAAAAAATGCAATATAAACTTTTCTCTTTTCTTCTAACTCAGGGTCATCAGCCGTCAAGCTTCAGTCTCCGTGTTCATAGGTACTGTCAACATGCTCATCATTAATAATAGCCCGCTTCATGCTATTGCTGCTGACAAAACTCCAGGTATTTTTAACCTTATAAACCTCCAGAATAGTTAGACTATTGAGTTCAATAAATTGCTTTGTTTTGAAGCAGGGTTACACAAAGTCAGAGATTATAAGGTAAATCTGTCGGTGAAATGTCCTTTAAGACTACTTAAATTTTGTGGAAATTGTGGATCATTCTTCACTTGAACAAATGCTAAACAAACTCTCTATTCCTTTTCTCTCTCACCCTACTTGGAATACTTATTCCAGTAACTGTTCCACCTGCTGTGCCTACTTACCCAGCGTGCTCCAGGGGCCTCACTTAAGATATTTCTCTTGACCAACCAAACATGACACACAGCTGAAGTCAGCAAAATCCGGTGGATAATTCCACTCACACTGTTTTCCCTCACTCCAGAGATTTACTAAACACTGACGACTTTGTGTTCGGCCATAGACACAGAAACATCAACGTTAGTAGACATACAGAATCTAATTGTGTAACAGTATGTATAGGATTAAAGAGCATTTATCAAATATTTAGTACCTGGAGTATGCAAAAGCCCTGTGCTGTCAACTGTCAAGGAGTGGCGAACACAAAGATAAGTAACTCTACCCTTAACAAGCCTATATATACACCAATAATACAAAGGTGTAAATACATAATGAAGAGATAATATAGTGGGTTTTTTTTTCTATTTTGAAGCTATTTTGTTAAATTCTTCATATATATAATTTCATTCAATCTTCATGTTAACGATTGAATTGTATCCCCCCAAAATTCCTAACCCCCTAGTACCTCAAAATGTAACCTTATTTGCAAATTGAAGATGGAACGGTGTAAAATGAACAGGGGTGGAGGCATCCTAATCCAATATGATTGTGTCCTTACTGGGGGAAAAAAAAAAAAAAAGCAGCAGTCCCACCCCTAACATTTTCACAAAGAGCACGGCCCTGCTAACATCTTGATCTTGAACTTCTCACCTCCCGAACTGTGAGATAATAAATTTCTGCTGTTTAAGCCACTCAGTTTGAAGTACATTTTTACAGTAGCCCCAGAAAACAAATACACTTCATAATATGATAAGGTAAATCATTATCTGCACTTTGCATCCGAGGAAACTATGACAATTGTATAACCAGTAGAAATGAGATTGCTATTATGAATGGGGGGTCAATCTCCTTCCATTCTGCAGACCACACCTGGGTGGACACCTCGTAAATCACCACAGCACTTTGTCAAACTTTGGGCAGATAAGATGCCAGCACTTGTTTGGGATATGAAACAGGAACTTTCAGTGTTCAGCTACACTGATGCTCAAGTGTTTGTCACAATGACAGTTATGAGCCCCCAATTACAGAAGAAGAAGGAATAAGTGGGTATTCGTTGAGTGGGATGAATTTTAGAATGAATCAAAAAGCATTATATCCTGCCCCTCATCCATGGGAACCAGAGAAATCTAGTAATGGTAAAGATAATGGGAAAAAATTTGAGTATTTACTTCCCTAACCTAGTATAATAGCATAAGTTAAAAATGGTAGCAAGAGGAGGAGGGCAGAAGAAGGGTGGGTGAGAAGGGTAAGAGTTTACAAGGACTGATTTTATTATTAAAGTCTTTCGGGAAGCTTTAAGAAAAACAGAATTATTATTCAAGTTGCATGTTTGTGCACATATGTGGGTTAGCAAGTGAGAGCAGACAGAGGGAGGCCTAGGAAGACTATAGGAATGAGAATCAGAGAAAAGCTAAGGCAGAAGAGACACGTGCACACTTACAGAGACAGCAATGGCACGAGAAGGAAAGTAAAGTTTTAATATGTGTTGTGAATGTAAACCACAAAAATACATTTGATATGTGCAAATATGTACATGTGCTTAAAAATTTAATTTGCATTTGATCATTTTTTATGCCTTTTAAAATGAAAAACTGTGCCAAGGTTAGAATGAGGCAGCTCAACTTAATACATTGACAGAAAAGTAAAATCTCCTTCTCATCTGCAGGGTAATATGATAAACACTGCTTGTAATCATTCCTTTCTACTAATGAGGGAACTAAGGCATGGAGAGTTAGTACGTATCAAAATTGAGATATAAGATTTTTATAAGATATAAGAAATTTTATCAGTAATTGATGAGAAATTTTTGAAAATAGAACAGAAGACCATTATCAATACCTATTTCAGAGCCCATTATAATTCTGGAAAGTAGTATAAATAAAAATCACTGCAAGAAGTTTAGAAAATATCAGATGACAGTTTTGGACACTGTCTTTGAGATTCTTCACTGAAGAAATTCTGCCAATTTAGAATACATGATTCATTCAAGTTGCTAAGTGCTGTGCCTGGCTAGTACTAGGCCCTCAACATTTCATGAAGATGAACATTGCACACATTTAAATTGCATTTTTTTAAAAAACACTATTTAGAGATATACATTTGATAGAATCACACTTTTACTCCCAACTTACACCTCTTTCTTTGCATTTACATTAGCATCCCTGATCCTCAGCATGGGCTACAGGGCCATGGGTGACAGAGCGCCTGCTGGTCTCCTCACTCAATCTGATCCAGCCACTCAGGCAAATTTTAATTAATTCCCAACACAAGCTCTTCCCACATGCAGGCCTTTGTATCTTCTCTTCCTTGCCTAGACTATTTTTTCCTGACAAATTACTAATCATCAATCATAACTCAGCTTAAATGGACTGACTCAAGGAGAACTTCCTTAACTGTTTCCCCTCTCCTACTAAATTAGGAACCACTGTGTGGATGTTTGGTACCTTACCACGTTTATAATTTTAAAATAATTGGGAGATTTCATTGTTCAGCATCTGAGTCTGTCAAGAAACTCTAATTCCATGAAGACAGGAACAATGCTTGTTTTGTTTACTTCTATGTGCAGTGAACATAGTGCCTGTGATATGCAGTAAATGTGAGCTAACACCAAACAAATGAATAAGCAAATGAGTGAATGACTTATTTTTAGAACAGAATCTAAAGGAATCATAAAAGTTATACTCAAGCAGGTCAAAAATCTGGTCCAGTCTATTTTTCCTTGGCTACATGGCCTTATTAAGTCTCTTAATCTAGCTTTATATTGCATGATAGAATATTATTCAGCCTTAAAAAAAAAAAAGAAAATCCCACATTATGTGGCACAGTAGATAAAACTTGAGAACATTACACCAAGTGAAATAAACCAGTAATGAAGGCCAAATACTGCATGATTCCATGAGGAATCTATATAGTCAAACTCAGAAGCAGAGTTGAATGGCACTTCCAGGAGCTAGAGGAAGAAATAAAGGAGAAACTACTAACCAACGTGTGTAAGATATCAGTTAAGCAACATGAATAAGCCAAGATAACTGCAATCTGCTGCACAGTATCAGGCCTATATACAGCCACACTGCACTATATACTTAAAAATCTGTATAGAGAATAGAATCTTATATTAAGTGTTCTTACCACAATAAAACTAAAAATAAAGACCAAAAAAATGAACAATAGCATTTGCTATCTTGCTCAACTCAAAATATTACTAAGGATCAAAAGATATATCAAATACAAATGGGATGACATTGAAAAGCCATAAAACACTTTTAAAATAATGCTAGCAGAAATGGTTATTATTAATATTATCATTAGAAACCAATCACATTTCCAATTTAAGAATATTAATAGTTATTATAGCCTTAAATGAACTCATTAGTTTAGTCCATTCTCAAAACAAATAAATGTCTACATACTGCCTCTGAGATTCTATCCCCAGAATTTTTGGGACCCACATTTATTAGCACTGTGCTTTCATAGTACCAGTGGCCTCATAACCCACCTAACCCTTTGACTTTTATTTCTCTATATTTGAAAATTAAATATTTATTTTTATAGTTCAGAAAAGAAAAGATTAATGAATTCCCTCCAGGGGTTGCCTATTTCAAGAGGATATATGCATATAAAAACAGGGGTTAGATAAACAAATTGAGGGTTATCATACAATCAAAATTTTGAGAATTTATTTTAGCCTTAAACATTTGCATTCTAGTCTAACAAAATACAATGGACGAAAGCAACTTTTAATAGAACCAGTCACTAAAAGAACATGAATTCTTCTTCCACTTATGTGAAAAACAACAGACGTAAGTTCATAATTCAATTCAGCAATTTAAGAAATATTCATTAACAACCAAGTATGTATTCAATATTGAGTAAGCTGCTAAGATTTGGTGGGACAAAATGACATGAATATCACAGTTCAGTAGTCATGGAATTTAGATGCCTATGAAAAAATCAAGATAGACACAAATATCTAAAAGAGAAGTCTTTATGTAGTAAGAGAGTCAAAAAAATTTTGAGAGATAGAAGTAAATAGAAGGAAGGTCATTTCTATTAGAGTGACCAGAGAAGAGATAGTATTTTGAAGCTCTGAATATGGCGTATTCTGGATAAGACATTGTGACTATTTCTAAAATGGCTTCCAATGTGATCTCTGCCTCCCAGCAATTAGGCTCTTTCTGTAATCCTTTCCCCTTGAGTGTGGTCTAGACCTAGTAACTAACTTCCACTGAAGAAAATATAACAGGGGCGCCTGGGTGGCTCAGTGGGTTAAGCCGCTGCCTTCGGCTCAGGTCATGGTCTCAGGGTCCTGGGATCGAGCCCCACATTGGGCTCTCTGCTCATCAGGGAGCCTGCTTCCTCCTCTCTCTCTGCCTGCCTCTCTGCCTGCTTGTGATCTCACTCTGTCGGGTAAATAAATAAAATCTTTGAAAAAATATATATATATATAACAAAAGTAATAAGATGCCACTTTTGAATTTAGGTTACAAAATATTCCCTCCCTTCCTCCTTTCCCCCTCTCTCTATTTCTCTCAATGCTCACTTGGATAAAGCCAGCTGCCACGGAGCTACCCAGTGGAGCGGTCCATGAGCAAGTAGCTGAGCATGAGCTCTGGCCGACATCCAGAAAAAAAAACTGAGATCCTCAGTCCAATACTCTAAGAGGAACTGAATCGAGCTCAGCACCCTGTGAGGGAACTTGGAAGAAGATCCAGCCCCAGTCAACCTTGAGATGACTGCAGCAATAGCTGACACCTTGAGTCATGCTGGAATATGCGGGGAGGGGTGGAAATAAAGCCAGGGTTCATACCAACTACAAAATTGGTTTTGAGATCCTCACAAGTACTACACATGCAGTGAAAGTTAACTAGAAATAAAAATAAATAAATAAATAAACCCTGCAAGACAGCCAGTTAAGTTGTCTTAGCTGTGAATGCAGGGAGAAAATGTCTCCTGTGGAGTCTATAACTAGAATTCAGTTCTCAAACAGGTTTCAGCCTGAATTCACTATCTGCTTGCTTCCCCCACCTGCAAGCTGAGAATTTAATTCAAAATGGTGTCAGGTTGGTAACGGTCTGAAGTTCCTAAGAGAAATAAAATAAATGCTCTCTGAAAGAACACCCCCATCAAACCAGGCTTCCAGAAACCGCATATATCGCATTTCAAAGACCACAAGACTTGAAGACAAAATCACAAAATATATGATAAAGCAAGGCAATGGAAAGTGAGCAGAAACTTGGGTAGCAGACTCAAACCTGAACAAGACTTCAAAGGTTTGTATTAAAATATACAGATTATAAAATAATATGCTAGTGAAGTTAAAAATTTAAAAAGAAATCAAAATTATGAGTGAAGACCAACAACAACAACAAAAACTTGTGTCGGATGGTCAACCAGCTATGACCCCTCCTGTTTAAGTCTGGGAACTGTGTTGACCAAAGTCTCTCTCCAGGCACATTGTCGCAGGTTGGATAGACTGCTAATGAAAGAAACTGATGAAAGATGAAAGGGGACGTGAAGAGGACTCTTTATATTCAGGAGGTTTGGGGTTTAGACATGACAGGTTTAGCAGATGGGACAGCTTGCAGACCGCTTCATGAGCTCCCCACTGTCAAACCCGGTGGGATTTATAGACTCTTCAGAAATCCCCATAAGCTCTGGGTTACCCACTCACTCTTTCAGGCTGAGATCTCTGAAAT
The DNA here is from genome assembly GCF_902655055.1 of Lutra lutra. Lineage (NCBI taxonomy): Eukaryota > Metazoa > Chordata > Mammalia > Carnivora > Mustelidae > Lutra > Lutra lutra. Next base: position 75,070,169 of record NC_062279.1, on the reverse strand, counting down.
AAAGCAAAGCTCCTCTAATCTCCAGCTGCTTTCCTGATGTCTGTCTCCCTAGCTTTCCCAATGCTAGTATAAGCCCCTAATTATTAATAAACCGTTATTACTGGAATAGGTAGTGTGGTTTCTTCTCTGAGGAATATTAGAATATAAAAAATCATCCAGAAAATTAGGAAAAAGAGCCACACATTGAAATTCTTGAAATGAAAATACAATAACTGTTTGGACTAAAATGATTACTGTGGAGGTTCAGTTCTGAATGTTATCTGAAGAAACAGGCAATAAGAAACCTCAGCTACGTGATGGCAAGTGTTGCTACTCACTAGAAGAAAAGATTGGTGATAGTGTAGCAAAGGTCAGAACTGTTAAATTTGAGATGTCTAATGTACAATTTTTCATTCATGACCATTTTCTAATGATTTGGGGATTTATATTCTCGAAAGGGACCTACCTTTAATTTCCTTTTTTTGTACCACTTATAGTTCACTTTAATGGGTAGATTACTCCCCTATCATAAAATTAGTTGGGGAGTGTGCCCCATTTTCCTCTCTTAAAGAGTTTCTGTAAAATTAATTGCTCTTTACATGCTTGCTAGATCTCCTCTGTAAAACTTTTGGAGCTGGGTTTTGTTTTTAGTTTTCTTTTTTTGGCTGGAAAGGAGGTTTAACCTACTGATTCAAGATGAGAAGGTAAGATTCAGACTTTCTATTTCTCCTTCAGTCAGTTTGAGCTTGCTTTTTTTTTTTTTTTTTTTTTTTTACTGATTTGTTCGTTTTGTGAAACTTTTTTGCAGTAGCTTCCTAAATGGACCCTCTGCTTTTCCTCTGGACTCCTACAATCCATTCTCAATACAAAGCTAGGATGTTCATTTAAAACATATAAAAGTTTATGCTATTGCTCTTGCTCCAGAATCTCTCATGCCTTCTCACAGTATTTACAGTAAAACAGAATCCTTGCAATGTCCTGAGAAATGTCCCCCATCTGGTTTCTACATAGTGTCTGGCCTAAATTTCTAATCTTTCCTGTGGCTGATTCTGCTGCAGTCATAACTGGCCTCCTTCACGTTCCATAAAGCTCCAGAGTATTCCTGCTTGAGGGTGTTTGCCCTTCTGGTTGCTTCTGTCTGGGAGATTTTTCTTCCAGATAAACAGGAATTACCCTCTCATGTCCTTCAAGTCTATTCTTAAACTTTCATTCTCTGGGAAGCCTTCCTGACCATCCTGCTTAAAATTACAGTCTTACACTCTCAATCTCTATACTTCGATATTCTCCATTTTACTTATCATCCTTGACAGGTTTTGAAACTCATTTTAAAGCTGCAGTAATAAATCCATGTACCATGATGTATGAATAGAAAGAGAGACCAATGGAATAAGAGCAATGCTTATATGAATTTTGATAATTCATAGGGATGTCACTGCAAATCACTAAGTAAATGCTGGACAATTTAATCAATGATATTAGGGTAAGTAAAGTAGCAGGCAGAATAATGGCCTTCAAAAATGTTCATACCCTAACCTTGGAACCTGTGAATACGTGTTACCTTAGATAGCAAAAAGGGCTTTCCTGGTACATTAAGGATACACACTATAAGGTGGGGACATTTTCCTACATTATCCAGATGGATATAATCTAATCATGTGAGTTCTTAAAAGTGATAGAGATCAGAAAGAGAAGTTAAGACAACGGAACGGAAGTCAGAGAAATCTGAGCCTGCTGACTCTTGAAGAGAGAGGAAGGAGACCATGAGGCAAGGAATGTTCCGAAAGCTGGAACTGACAAGGTAATGACTTCTACCCTAGAGCTACCAGAGAGTAACACTGTCCTGTTGACAACTTGATTTTTTACCAGTGAAACTCACATCTGACCTCTTATCTACAGAACTGTAAAATGATGAACATGTGTAAACTTTGTTACAATAGCAATAGAACACATGGTTATCTATATGGAAAACAAAGAGGATAACTATCTCATACCATAAACAGAAATCAATACAAGATGGACTCCAGAAAAATGTTAAAAACTCTTATAAAAAATAAATGAGAATTTTTATGACCTTCAGTATGTCATACAAACAAGAAACACAAATACCAAAGTAGAAAAATGCATATATGATTACATTAAAATATAAGGCTTCCATAGTTTGAAGATACCACAAGGTGGCAAGACAAATTATAAACTTTAAATGCTTGCAACATATATAAAATATATATTTAGAATATGTGTAAGTTCTCAAAAATCAACAACAAAAAAAGAAAATGTAAAATGAAAAGAGGAGCAAAATACATGCACAAAGAAGGGGAAAAAAAGGCTAATAAACCTGAAAAAGAAGCTCACTTTCATAAATGAACAGGAAATGCAAACTAAAACCACCTCAAGATTATTTTTTTTACATCCACCAGCCTGGTACAAGTTAAATAGTCTAAAATTAATTATTATTATATGTGATGTAAAGATATAAAGTAGTGAAGTAACAGGAAATCTTATCCATTGCTGATAAAATGTAAATTAATACAGCCATTTTATGAAATACTGCATTATACAATAAAGTTGTAAATATGTAATATGATGACCCAGCAGTTTTGCTGCTAGTATTTACCCAAGAGAACCTTGCACATATGCACCAGGAGACATATACAAAACGCTTACAACATTGTTTGTGACAGCAAAAAAATGAAAATTGCCCAAATACCCAGTAATACAAGTAAAACCTTGAATCTATTCAAGCAAAAAAAAAAAAAATGATATGAAACCATTAAAATAAATCAGCTATAACTACACACATAATATGATGCATCTCCCAAGCTCGTTGTTTAGTGAGGGGAAAAAAAATAAAGCAGGGAAGAATATGTAAAATATTATTAGATTCCTATAAAGTTTAAGACAAGAAAAATAAATGTACTTTTTAGCAGCAGATTCAGGTGTGACAAAATTATAAGAAAATCAAAGAAAGGACAAAGGGAAGCAATGATTTTGCACAGCTGAATGCATTTCAGTTGGAAAGAGATTAGCATCATTCCATTTTTGTAAGTCGGGGGGAACCCTAGTATTTGTTTTAGCAACATTCTTTACACTTACACTTTACACTTACATCTATACCATGTATTTTGTAGGATTAAAAGTCACATCATAAAACTAAGAAATTACAGTGGTGGAAAATCCCAAATAACCAACAATAAAGAAATGGAGAATTCAGTTATAGTCCAGTTGAGTAACAGTATATCACATAGCCATGTTCTTAAATGTAGATTTATAATGCACAGTTGTATGTACATGTCCATAATTAGACATAAATGCAATGTACAAATATTTTAATATAAAATATTAAACAAAAAAACCCACAAAATATTAGCTCCTACTTTAGTGAGACAATGTGTTTTAATTATTTGTAATTCAAGTTTTATATATTAGGCATGTGTTGAATTTTAAACTCAGAGAAAAATACAAGCTCAAGTTTTTATAGGATTCTTACTGAAAAACAACTGGACGGTGGTAAACCATCTATGCTAAGACATAAAACTCATTTGTTTAGCTTACAAGAATGAATATGGCCTACTAAGAAAGAAAATTAACTTCCTAAATGCACAAAGCCTTAGAAAAGATTCAAGCGATTGATCTTAAACAGAGGCTATTATTATAACTCTTAACTATAGTAGAATATCTTCAGTAAGACAGATGTATATGTTTCACTAGTCATAGTAATTAAAATTTAATGAAACTCCATTAGTGGTATTTTTAATCAGACAATTTCTGAAAATGTGCCAGCTTATTCACAGAAGCTAGTCAGATCCCTAAAACTAAGATAAGAAGAAAGCAAGCAAGCAAGAGCTACTCCAAAGGGGTTTTTTTTTGAAAAAGGAATAAACAAATATAAATGTTCTTCTTAAAAGAGGAAAAGAGAAATCAATATTCAGCTCAAACTGCCAGAACCACAGGTCATTTATCAAAGGTCCCCAACCCTCCAAAATCACTGCTTTTGACATGAGGCTTTACAATAAAGAAAAAAATGTCTTGGGCAATAAATCACAAAGCTAAATTTACCTAGTCTAAAAGTAACCAGACGGTGATGGTAAATTATTTTCTACTGAAAGAAACAAGTATCTTGTCCATTCAGGTTTTACTCTATCTGGAGCTTTTCCTTATTGGTGAGCAAGTGGGTGGCAAAACATAGTTCTTGGACACATGCAACTTAACCATCCCTTCAACTCATAAAGATGACTTATAGGGTCTTATCTGTATTTTAGAGCTTGCTTATAGCTAGTAGTAAGTTCAATATCTACATCTTAAATTGCTTAAGCCTGCAACATTTCCCTGAATGATTAGCAAGGAGTCATTTGGTTCTTCAGTGGATCCTGGATAGTTCTTTTTTCTTAACAAGAGGGATTCATACGGATCAGCCAGGAAACAAATTATTAAAAGAAAAATCAATCTGAAAGTTATATTAGATGTGAGTAAACCACTCCCAAATCTCCTGTAATTCACTGTTGTTTGTGCAAGTAAAGAACGCAGGTGTTGATTAGGTTTGAAATATCCCCATTTGGCCAGGATTTACTAACTCTACATGACACACAGCGTGTGCTTTGGAGTCCACTTTTAAGAGTAAATAGTATTCTGAAAATTGAAAAAATGTAAGAGATAAGGCAATTTTGCCCTTGATCCAAATACAGTAACTGCATACCAACAAGGAGTTCCACAAAAAGAAATGGAGAATAAACAAAAATGGGTCATTCATCATGTCAAAAATTTAAAACTATTAAAGAGAAACTGGGAAGGATATTCCTAGAAGCTGTTTTCTGTTTCTGTTGTTATTCTGCTGCTGCTACGCAGACCCCCGCACCAGCCCTTCATCCCCTTGCTTGTAGTAGAGAGCTAATTGACTTATAATAAATGTTAAGCCTGGAAGACTTAAGGGTTGCTAAAGATATTTTTTATTCTAGTCTGACATTAGAATAATCCTTGGGGGAGAAAAAGGTTAAAAGCCTCTCTCAGTAAGTGTTAACTAATTAATGATGATTGTACTAAACAATGTTTGGATAATTTTTCCTTGTCCCTTGACATAAAGTTGATAAATAACCCAGAATTGAGAAAGAGATTAATGACTGATTAAATTCTACTCAGGTACTTAATATTAGCTCCTAAAATTGGGCTATTTATAAACCATTGCGTATTGCAAAGGTATGTGTATGTACGTATATGTAGATTTCATTTATCTTTGGTGAAGCGAGACTGAGGCAGTGAATGACTTAAGTCAAATAGCCAACTAAGAGGGCACCTGGGTAGCTCAGTTGGTTAAGCGACTGCCTTCGGCTCAGGTCATGATCCTGGAGTCCCAGGATCGAGTCCCGCATCGGGCTCCCTGCTTGGCAGGGAGTCTGCTTCTCCCTCTGACCCTCTCCCTTCTCATGTTCTCTCTCTCTCTCTCAAATAAATAAATAAAATCTTTAAAAAAAAATAGCCAACTAAGAAAAGATAATGCCATTTTCCCTTTTCCTCAAAAAACAACATCATTAGTTAAATAGAGATTAGTTGATACTGGAAAACTACATTTTAAAAAGTGATAATAAGAAACAAATTGATTGCTCTGATTACTGAAGAAACATTGCCTCTCTATAACTATGCCTCCACAAAAATTCACAGTATTTGCTAGGCTTAGACTTACCAATTTATCCATTATTAATCCTTCCTTCTTTCATTTGTATATTCAACACCCCTATCCCAGTTTGCTCTCATCAGCTTCTAAACATGCCACAGTCTCTCCCATGGAGGGAAAACAAAACAAAACAAACAAAAAAACAAACAAACAAAAAAACCCTCCAATTCAACAATCTCGTTCAAATACTAAAACTTATGCTTTTTGTATTTTTGAAAAGCTTTCAAAGATCTAACTGTTCTCACATTCTCCATTTCTTACTTATTCCATTTTAATGGACTTGGCTTCCATCACTCCATCAGGGAAGGATCTCGTAACACTGAAGTCACTAAATTCAAAACATGTTGAAGTTCTTACCCTTACCTGTCTGCAGCCTTTAATGATGCAGCCTCTCGCTTTTATTCTCCTCGAATTCCGTCCCCCAGCATACCTGTGGGTTCTTTTCTCCCAACTTTAGAGCTACTTCCTCTTTCTCCAGCCAGTACAACCTTGCCTTAGTCTCTGTTCTCTTTCTACATCGCCTCTGTGGCTTCCTTTATCCCTGCCCATTGCTTAAGTTACGGTACAATATATGCATGCAGAGTGTGTGTGTGTGTGTGAGTGCACGTGCGTGCGTGCACATGTCGTGCTCACACCTGTGTGTGCGTATATGTACATATATAAAGTGCAAGCATATAATTATACGGGGAGGAAACTCCTCAGTCTCCTCTGAGCTGGGGTATCCATTCTGGACAACTACAGTCGTTTCATCGGATCGACTTGCATTCATGGGACTTTTGGGTCCTCGTTCCCTCCCTGAATCTCCTCACTTTCTGCAGATTCTTTCTTATATGTCACTTCCCCTATGAGGTCATCTCTGTCCTATTAAACATTGCATCACATTACGAGCAAGAAGACAGTTTGTTGCCTGTCTTGGCCCCTGCTGTATCTCCAATGCCTAGAGCAATGCCTGACAGTAGTCACTTGGTGAATATTTGCTAAATGGAATAATAAATTTAAATCAGATTCTATCACCAGTTTAAAGCACTTCTTGGGCCTCGCATTGCACTTAGAATGGAGAACAAATTTTATACAAGGCCTGGAAGAATGCAGACACCATCTCTCTCTCCTGCCTCTGTTCAACTGCTCTCCTACTGGCTTTTAATATCCAAGGCACATTAGACTTTTCCTCAGTTCTTTATATATACCTTGTTTCATCCCATCTCCCGGCACAAGCTATGATCCTCGCTCTGCCTAGAAGTATCTTCTCTCAACTTTTCCTAGGAAATCCCTGTTCAACTTTCTTTTTTTTTTTTTAAAGATTTTATTTTTTTATTTATTTGACAGAGAGATCACAAGCAGGCAGAGAGGCAGGCAGAGAGAGAGGAGGAAGCAGGCTCCCTGCCAAGCAGAGAGCCCGATGCGGGGCTCGATCCCAGCACTCTGAGATCATGACCTGAGCCGAAGGCAGCGGCTTAACCCACTGAGCCACCCAGGCGCCCCTTCTTTTTTTTTTTATGGTTTTTATGCATTTATCTGAGAGAGAGAGAGCATGAGCAGGGAGAGAAGCACATGGAGAAGCAGCCTCTGCATTGAGCAGGAAACCTGACATGGGGCTCAACCCCAGAGCTCTGGGATCATGACCCGAGCCAAAGGCAGAAGCTCAACCAACTGAGCCACCCAGATACCTCACCCTGTTCAACTTTCAATCTCAACAGAAGATCCATTCTGTCTGCAATCCTCCCCTGTCCTCCCAGGCCATTAACTGAATGCTGGCATATCAACACTTACTCCCTGTGGCATGTATCACAAGTGCACATTTTAACAATTTCTGTTTCTCATATATTAGACTGTAAATCTGAAAGCAGCAACCCCATTTTTACCCACCACTGATTTGTCTAGTATCTAGTGCAGTACCCAACATATAGGTGTAGTCAGTAAGGGTTCATGGAATGAAGGCAAAAAAGAAAAAAATTGATGTACCTTTAAATCTGGATAGCAGGGATTATTACAGGAAACTGGCTAAATTGTAGTCCATTCACATTAGTTCCCAATTAAAGGGAACCATCATTAAAAGAAAGGTTCTTTTTCTCTTTAAAAAAAAAAAAAAGAGAGCAACAAGTCAGGGAAAAATTTAAAGCTTTCTCCCAAGCCACTAAGTCAACCTAATTAAGTTACAATTTGATTTAGCATTCACAAAATTATATTACATACCAAACATATGCCCATTAATCAAAGACTAAAATAATTCCTGGGCTAAATAGTATAATGTTAGCTTATGCCAGAGTTGACCTTCAGAAATCTTTAAAATATGGCTAAGTGTGATTGGAAGTTACATGTGAATATGTTTTCCTAAGGACATATCAGCAATTCCTTGGTGTATGTTTCTGAAATAAAATGTATTTGAATAGAAGCAGATAAAGCCACTCTTTGATCTCTCTTTTGTCAAAAGATTTTGAAACACTAACATATATGAAAAAACTCAATATGGATTTATTCCTTTGGGAGTCAGTCTGTTATACAAAAGAAATGTGTGGGGAGGGGGTGCAGTTAAAACCAAGTTATTGCTTTTCTCTACACACTTAGAGTAATTTCTCTTTCACACCATCTGATTACTGTATTTTCCATCCCCACAGGATTTAGACTAAGCAATGAGTTAAGAAGGGTAAAAGTAAACCCACAAATAAACTATACATAGATTTACAAAAATCTACACATAAATTTTGTCACCACGGATCAGTTTTCTAGTTTACCTGAATACAAATAAGCATTTATAAATCGGTAACCAAAATATGTACACAATTTAAAATGTGATCTATATAGCTCTTAGGTCAAGGAGGAAAAGCCAAGAGTTTGGATGTACAAAAACAACGGGATGCAGTCAAACTTCTAAACTGATGAAAATTTATACAAGATTTAAAATATTTTTATTTAAATTCAATTAGCCAATATATAGTACATCATTAACAGAAAAAATATCAATTCAATTTATCATTGATGAAAGAAAACAAAGTAAGAGAGTAAAAGGAGTTTTACAAAAGGTAAGTACATAAAATAATCTACTAGAAAAAATAGAAAAATAGTAAAATTGATAAATATAAGTAATAGTTCTTTTGAAAGAAAAAAACACACCTCTGCCAAAATGAATAAGCAAGAAACATAAAGGTTTTACATACATAAATGACCATTTTTCAAAATAAGAGGTTCAATTTAAAATTCTGTAATAATAAAGTCTAATATATCAAACTTAATTGGAAAGAAATAAAAACTGAAATAGATAAAATATGCTAGAAGTAACTAAAAGTTAAAATTTTAAAAAACTGCCACAAAAAGTATTCTTTGGCACAGAGAAGTGTTTTGTCTTACAAAACTTTCAGTGAAGATGTAACTTCTGTATTGTTTATTCCAGAAGTAGAAGAATACAGAACGCCCCCAATCACTGTGTATGACTAAAATTACCTTGATATTCAATATGACAAAAGAAACAAAATCAAAATTCCACAGACCAATCTTAGTTTTGAATACAAATTAAAAATCCTAATTAAAATATTATCAAATTAAAACCAGCTTTATGTAGCGTGAACCAAACACCCAATTAAGTATGCATTATTCTGGAAACTTAAAAATAATACATTTTTTGAGAACTGATTAAAATAATTTATCACACGAGTAATTTAAAGGAGAAAAGTATATATTCTTCTCAATAGATGCCCAAAGCACATTTGGGTAAATTTTTACATCTTTACCCTGTACTAGAAGTTAGAAACAAGTTAAAAAGGTAACCACCTTATTCCCTCATTAAAAATCCTTGCCATCTATTAAAATTTTTCTATAGTTCTAATCAAATTACGAAAATGAAAGCTTTAAGTTATAAAATAGAAGAAAGAAAATTATCTGTGCACAAGATAATCTACCTGATAATCCAATCACATAACGCTTCTTAGAACTAAGAAAATTCAGAAAGGTGGCAAATTACATAACGCATATCCAAAAGCAACAGCTTATTAATATACCAGCAAAAATCAATTAAAACTAAGATTTTAAGAAACCAATCCCATTTTCAAGGACAATCAATATTATTCTATATCTACAAATACATATTGAGAAATGTAAAATCTCTTCTAAATTTACTGAGAGATATAAAAATAAATACACAATGTTTCTGGGTTTGCCCAATTTATCTATAGGTTTAATAAAACTTTAGTTCCAACAAAAACTTTTTGAAAGCTTTACACAATGATTCTTAATTTCCTGTGTTAGTACGGAAATAAAGCAATAGGAAAAATTAAACTTTAAGACAGAAGTTAATTGAAGGAGCATGGTCTAATCTCATACGAAAACAGATTATGAGATTTAATAGTCCATTGAATATTTATTGTGTGGTATACATTATACCAAGTACATGGATTATCTCAATTAATCCTCTCAATAATCCTATGACAAAGATTATCGCTATACCCGTTTTATCATTATCTCAATTTTTTTAGCATTGAACCTCAGTAAACTGAGGTTTAGATGGTTTATTCCCTTAAAGTCATAAATCTAGTATGAAGAACCAAAGTTTGAACCTAGGCCCTTATGACTTCAAAGATTCTTCACTGTCCACAGTGATTGATGCAAAGATGGGAATATAGTACAAGTAAAAGGCGAAAGATTTATGCGATCTGAAGAGAAACCAGAGCATGGGATATAGTACAAGTAAAGTCAAGTCATTTATAACTGATTGCTAGAGATCTCTTGTCTGCTAAGGCCCTTAATTTTAAAAATTATTTAAGTCTTGTGCTACTGGGGTGTCATTCTCATTGTCTAGGAATAATACTGTTACAGAGAAAAAAAGAACAAAGAAATGGAAACATAGAAGTCGGTTGATCCTTCTTGAACCTCTGGATCCAGCTGTTCTGAATTCTCCAAATTCCAATTTGTAAGACACAAAAAAGTCCCCTTTTTGTTCAAATGAGTTAAGCAACAAGAAACATTCTCACCAAAGACCAGCTAAATATTTCTGAGGGAAAGAGAAGCAAGAGAGTTGAGGGTGTTTGCAAGAGAGTGTTTATAATAAGGAATTATTTCAGAAAGGAAGCAAGATGGTGGTGATGAAGGGTGAGAAAGTAGAATGGGTAATGTGTTGGAAGGGCTGATGAGGTTGAAACATGGCTCCTGGATAAGGGGAGCTGGTAGGCGGTATTCAGAGAGCAAACTTGTTGGAACTGAGATATTGGAGACTGTACAGTTGTGGGTGATTAGGCTGCTGGTGTAATCACACCAGTGGGTGGCTGACACGGAGAAAGGTGAGCAGTTCCCTAAACTAGAAGGCCAGGATGTAGGATGACAGAAATGAAAGAGATTTATGCAAAGAGTCACAATTATAGGTGAATTAGAGAGCTGGAGGGTATTAGTGAGGACACTGGTATACCAGATGGTTTGAGCATTCAAGGTGACAGGGATGGTGAGAGGGACAAGTCATACTGATTTGAAGGTGGAAGTTATGAGCAAGGAGTATCCTTCCCTGAAATATGTGATATGAGGGAGAAGAAACAAACTCCATAAATGGAATTCAGTTAATGCGAGAAGGCAGAAGTGACATTCAGAGAAAAGACTGACTTATGGAAGAGTTTGTAAATTAGAAGCTAGATGGCCCGTAGCAAAGAGGGAATGGTGGAGGAAGGAAGCACATTCAGGACAGTAGGCCAGATGACACATGTATGACTGCCTGGTGTGGGGATGAGAATATTCCAATGGGTTTTCAATTACAGATACCTCAAACTCAGAGTCCTGGTCTTACAGGTCTGACTAAGGGTTGCCAAGTGTGGGGCATTTTGCAATCCGTTCAACTCATCTCTTAGAAAAACTTGGGACAAACCAACGCCCCCCAACAGGCTACCATGAGGTGTGTGTGATGTGCAGCCCAGATGGCAGACGCTGGTGCTGCAGGGAAGTTCTCATTCCCCTACACAGTGGGTCTCCAACTGCAGTGTGAGATCTGCAGCAACAACATCCCCTGGAACTTGGTAGCAATGCAGATTTTCAGGCTGTGCTTTGGACCTGCTGAATCACAGCTTCTGGGGTGAGGCCACCAAGCTGTGTTTAACAAACCCACAGGGGAATTCTGATGCCCACACTGGTCTGAGAACTACTGCTACTGCATCATGGAATTAAGGCTGTCATAGCCCAGCTCCACAAAATAAAACATTTTTCACAGCTTTGACTGTAATCCTGGCATTAAGCACAATTTAATGACACTATAAACTTGAAAACTTCTTAAAAATACTGGTGGGAAAAGAAAAAAAAGACCTCAACTAGCCATCCCTACAAGTGGTATTTTTGTACCCTAAAGTCTGTCAGAAATGTTCCCTGTGTCTGCTCTTGAAGCCATTTTACAACTGAATAAAAATACTGTTCAGTATTAAAAGGAAATAGAGAGAAAAACATAGGAAATGGCTGTACAATGGTCTATCTAAAGTCAACTTTATAATTTTATATATATAGTTATACGGAACTATATATATATATATATATATATATATATATATATATACAATTACAAATTCAACTTTATAACTCTATAATAAAGTTATGAATTTATCCTGATATAGGGATTCTTTATGATCCAGAGTCTTTAGCCCCTCCCTTGCCACTTCCTAGCATTGTATATTATAATCCAGCCCCACTAATCCAAATCTTAGGTCCCTAAATACGCCATATTGTCTCTTGCCTCATGTCTGTCTACATGTTTTTCTTCTGCCTGAAAATACCTTTCCCTTCCACTCTGCCCACATCTGCTTTTGGCTGACATTCATTGTCATTATTCATGACTTAACTTTGGCATTACCTCCTCAGGGAAGCATTCTTTTACTCACCAGTTCTGGATTAGTGCCCCCAAATCTTTTATTCCTAGTATAGTGCTTAGCAAACTCCACCATCTTTGACTTTTAAGGTAAGCTCTGTGATGTAGAGTATTATGTTGTATGCTCAGCACCCAAGGAGAAGGGCTTTGTGGTAGTTATTCAATAGTCATTTGTGGTATGAATGAATTGAACAAATTAAAAGCAGTCATGACACAATGAGACTTCTGCCTGAATATATCAGGTGCTCAGTCTCGCTACTCTATGTCATTCATGCATTTTTGCTGCACAGCAAATAATGCCTGTGTTCCTGAAAATTATGTAAAAGAATTATATAAGAATATAACTGAAACACTGAGAAACCTCTGATTCAAGACTTCTAAGTATTCAGGTTGATCGTACGAATGTATTTTTCCCATATTGTTCTAAGACAAATACCTTGAGAACACATCCCATTCATTCCCCAGAGGATTGCATAACTACTCATTAATTCTCTTAGCAACCACTAGTTTTTGTCCTAATAGAATCAGGAAAATTTTCAGGACTACATAATTAGAGCCATTGTTTTCATATTTAGGTAGAGTGAGTACTTGTTTTACCCAGTGGCTTCCCCACTAGCTACTTACTAAGTAGAATGGGTCAAATAATATTACAAAATAGAATTTTGAAATGTAAAAAAGAAGTCTGAACTTATACCTTCAAGGGCTTCATATCTGTTCCTGAAATGTACCTAAATTTGTGAAAACCATAGAGCTTTCTTTTTTCTGGGCTAAGTTGACATGTGTAATAAATTTGTTTTCAATATTTGAAAATAAATCTATAATCCATCTGGAGTTTATTTTGGTTCATGTCACATGGGATAAACCAACATTATTCTTTTTCCTTTCCAAAAGTTGCCTGTTGTTCCAACATCTTTTCTTGAATAATTCATTTCTTTCCACTAATTTGAAATGCCACCTTTATGATATAGTAAAGTAGTTTGTTTAATTAGGTCTGTTAGTACACTTTCTATGTCATTGCCTTGGTTTTTCTGTTCTTGTGTTGAAAAAAATTCAAGCAGATATTCAACACTGCTCCCAAAACCTATTTGTTTTACTTCATAATCTCATTTTCCACACTTTGGATTCAGAATGTCATGCTTTTCCTCTCTCCTTAAACCAAGCACACTCTCCCTACCACATTCACAACATATAAAAGCCACTTTAGAGGAACTGCCTCACACTTCTTTCACAAAGTCTATCTGTTTCTACACTTGTCCTCAAGGAAGATGCTTCAGACATACGGGGAAATGGTACTATTCACTAAGAGAGGGAACACAAAGAGAGGCAGAGGGGGAGGTTTGTGGTACATAAGCATCTTGATTAATATTCTTTGAGACATTCTGAGTAGCCAAGTGAGGATTTCCAGAAGTGCTAGCAGCTCAGGAAAATCTTGGGAACTCATCAGTATATGTGTACTCACTGAAGGCTTTCTAGGCAATACACAATAAGAAAAAATCAGCATGAACCAGAAGCACCAACAGAGGCATTTTAAAAATTTGCCAAAAAGAGCAAACAGTGGAAGGAAAATAGAAGGACATTCAGGAAAGAGTGTTTATGGAAGACAGTAGAGGTAGCAAACATTACAGAAACAAAGGAAACAGGGATTTTCAAAAATCATTTATGATTTTGAACTCTGGGTTTATTTTATTATATTTTTAACAAGGGACCATTTTGTTATAACAATAGAATCAGTAATTATTTCTGGCTCAGACAGAATTATTAAATGTCAAATGCTACTAGTGGTTAAGCTAGAGAATGATTTACTAAAAAAGACCATTGGATGCAACATTAAGATTAATTTGGTATGTGTCTGAAATCAGTTCCACTGGAGGGCATTAAACAATGAATTGGAGATAAGAGATACTGCAATTAAGCTCAGGTCCTGAGATGATAACATTTTGATATTTTAATGTGGATTATAGGTTTAACTTTAAGTTTTTGATAATTTATTCACTTATACTTAAATATTCTGATGCATATGCAAGAGGAGACCAAATGGAAAGACATTTAGGTGCAACTAGTCTCTTTGATAGTCCTTAAGCTAAAGAAGACAAAAAAGACAAAAATAAAGATAGTTGGCGTGTCTCACTTCACCAAAGTAGAAAAAAGCCTACAGGAAATAGGATGACCTATAGGCTTCTGGGCACATACAACTTCATAACTTAACATAACAACTACATAATTAAATATTTGAGTATTCAGGTCAAAACTGCATACTTTGGGGCGCCTGGGTGGCTCAGTGGGTTAAGCCGCTGCCTTCGGCTCAGGTCATGATCCCGGGTCCTGGGTTCGAGCCCCACATCAGGCTTTCTGCTCAGCAGGGAGCCTGCTTCCTCCTCTCTCTCTGCCTGCCTCTCTGCCTACTTGTGATTTCTCTCTGTCAAATAAATAAATAAAATCTTTAAAAAAAAACTGCATACTTTGAAAGAAGCAACTCAACTTGCAAAAGCTGCAAGACCGTTTGTATTTTTTAAAAATGTAAATAGTTTTAAATAGCTTTGTCTTAAGAAAACCAAGAAGAGTCTCTCTTGACTTTCAGGATATGCTCTACCGTCTTCAGAGATGCTTGGCCACCAATAATGACCTTCTATGTTAAGAACAACTGGTCCAACAGCACAAAGATATTCAACCATCACAACTATTTTTCTGCCTTGATAGACACTGAGAAGTAAAATATAGTTCAGTGACACATACTTGGTAGATCTTTCCCAAAGACAACATGGGAAAATTAGATGCAAAGTAATTCAAATAATGGGGGTTTTTAAGTAACACAGAATTAAGTTTCTTTCAGAATCTTAATTAAAACATATATGCATTTATAGTGGCTAATTTTATTTCTCCTTTATGTATGGATCACATAATAATACATAAAATGATAATCCCTTCAACAAGTGTTTATTTTACAAAAGTGGTTTTACTACTGCAGGCACGAGTATAAAATAGTTTTTACAATTAAAAAATGACCTGACATACTACACAATAACATGATTATAGATATTAAGGCTTGTAAGAGCTTCACAACAAAGACAATTATAAAATATGTCACTAGAAACTAATATTCCATTATAACAAAAAAGGCCTAAAAATTGAACTGCTATTTACTAATAAGAACTTTTTATTTTATTATTTAAATATTGCATATCCAAGTAATTTTTCTGTCTTCAATGCACTTCTTTTTAAAGAAGCTAAATTGAAGCCACAAATTATCTAAAATAAAAATTAATGTTACATCAAGTCATACACTTTCACAGCAGAACTCCTGAAAAAAAGTAGCAACCTACACTACTTTGGTCTCATCTGACCCCACCAGCACTCTGGGTGAGGAGTAACATGCAAATAAAATCATAAAGCATCAATATAAAAATCTAAATGTAAGTAATAGGAAGGACAAGGAAAATACTCCATAAACCAAAATGACTACCCCCCCCAAAAAATGGCTGTAGAAGCTGGTTTTTACCCCAGTATTTACAGAGATAGACTATTTGGGTTCTATTCCCCAAAAAATAAAGTGAAATCTCAGTCATAACTTCTGGCTGTGTGATTTTTATGAAACTTGTGTCAGAGAGTTTGTCACATGAACAATAAAAAACAACCAAAAGAATATCTAAGCTCTTGGTATATGTCAATCATTTGCTCTGAGTATTTTATACATATTGTCTTACTTGCTGGATTTCAGTTTAGATATATTCTTGGAAACAAAAATAAGATACCATTGTTTGTTTGAGTTTAGTCAAAATAAAACACTACTTTTCACATATCTCGTTATTCCTAAAGGCTTCCTTATTGCAAGTTAATATCCCATCAGGATTTTTTTTTAAATACCAGAACAAAACATTTTACCTAAATTAATTTAACAAACTAATAGACACAGTAATAACCCAACAGAACTTATTATCGAGCCATTACATGTCTTCTGTTTTTCCCTTGGAGAATCATAGTGTTAAAAGGAAAGCTGGCACAGATGGAGACATGGACTCTCAATATGTGTCACGAAGTCTCTTGGATGACAGCTCATTTTTATTTCAAACACAGTTGACCTTTGATACTATCTTTCTTTCTGTAACTGACATAATCTTACATTTTTCCCTCTTTTCTTTGAAAAAGCACTTTGACTCTTTTCCTTGATTCTCCTAGAGAAATAATTTATCACCCAAACCACATGCACTTCTAAACAAAGCTAATTTTGAGATGAGCTCTCTATATATCCTGAAACCACTGAGATTAAAAATAAATATTCTAGGAGCTGGATTCAAGATGGCAGTATGGCAAGATGGTGAACTCATCCCCCCTCCAAGGACACAACAAATCTACAACTACATATGGAATAATTCCCTCTGAAAAAAACCTGAAAATGTAAAGAACAGAGCCTCCACCACAAAGGATAAAGGGACAGCATCAAAAAGGAAAGGAAAGACAGACACCAGAAAATAAAACTAAACCCCAGCTGGGGCAAGGCACAATTGGGAGGGGTAGCAAAGGAATGTAACTCTTCCCTGAGAAGCAAGACATTGAGCTCCACATCAAGCACCGCAAACCTTAGATTCTACATAGGAGAGATGAATCCCCAATACACTTGGGCTTTGAAAATAAAGGGAAACTATAAAACTGTAGAGAACCCAAAACCTGCTCTTACAGGGCTAATCCACAGACCACTCAATTCAGAACATAGCAGAAAAACAGCAATTTGTGAAGCACATAGACCATAGGTACAGGAGGCCTATTTACTAAACTTAAAGCCTCTGCTGGAGAGGCAGGAAACATCAGGGATTCTCTCTGGGGACTGAGCCACTACGGAGACCCCTTTTATGATCTATTTTACTAATACTGGCACTAGCAAGAAGCCATTTTGGATTTCCCCCTCTAACTTACTAATATCAGTGGGAATCCTCCCCTGAGAACTCCACTCCAACTGAAGCAGTACAAGATGCCCACCACAGCAAGACTAGAGACCATCCCCACCTACAGAGGCACTGCAGTAGTCACAGTTGCCTCCTATAGCCAAACCAACTGCCAGAGTCACCCATTTACGCACCAAAGCTATGACCACACCACTACAGGAAGGTACACAGAGATCACCTTTGAGCACCTGGCTATGGTAACCAAGGGATATTGTGCTTCTGAGCTTCACAAAACATCTCCTACACAAGATTACACCTTCAAAACTAAGAGAAGTAGATGACTTACCTAATATGTAGAAATAACAGAAGCAAAAGAAGTAGACAGGAATATGTCCCAAACAAAAGAACAAGGCAAAACCTCAGAATAAGAACTAATCAAAGCTGAGATAAGCAGGCTACCTGAGAAAAATGTCAAAGTAATGGTCATAAAAGTGTTCACTGAACTCAGGAGAAGAGTGGATGAACACAGTAAGAACTTCAACAAAGAAATAAAAAATACAAAAAAGTATGAATAGAAATTATAACTGAATTGAAAAATACATGAGGGGTTCAATTGCAGACTGAATAAAGTTGAAGAATGAATCAATGAGTAGGAAGACAAAGCTGTGGGACTTATGCAGACAGAACAGCAAAATGAAAAAAAAATTAAGAAAAGTGAAGCTTCCTTAAGGGACCTTTAAAGCAACATTAAGCAGAATAAAATTTGCATTTTAGGAATCCCAGAAGAAAAAAAGGGATAAAAGGGGCCAGAAAAATTATTTGAAGAAATAATGGCTGAAAATTCTCTTATCTGGAGAAGAAATCACATATCCAGATCTAGGAAGCCCAAAGAGTTTCAAATAAGATGAACTGAAAGAAATCTACACCAAGACAGACTATAATTAAAATGGTAAAAGTATAAAGAGAGAATCCTATAGCAGCAAGAGAAAAACAACTTGCTACATAAGGGAAACCCTATAAGACTATAAGCAGATTTTTCAGCAGAAACTTTATATGCCAGAAGGAGTGCCATGAAATAGCACATTCAAAGAAAAAAACAAACAACCATGCCCTACTTGGTAACAATATCAAAGGAGAGATTAAGAGCTTTCCTAATAAGCAAAAGTTAAAGGAGTTTATCACCATAATCAGCCCCACAAGAAATGTTAAAGGGACTTCTTTAAAAAAGAAATAACATTAACAAATATAAGAAAACATATGAAAAAAAAGAAAACATATGAAAGTAAAAATATCACTGAAAAAAGTAAATATGTAACAAAGGTAGAGGATCAATCACTTACAAAGCAAGCATGAAGGTAAAAAGATAAAAGTAGTAAAAATTAGCTAAAATTATAACAATTAGTTAAGGGAAGCATAAAAGAAAAAGGTGTAAAATGTGTCATCAAAAATGTAAAATGTGGCAAAATATAAAAAGGTAAATCTTTTAAATGTTTCAAATTAAGTTTCCATTAATCTAAAACAGACTGCTATTTTTTTTTTAAAGATTCCATCTATTTATTTGACAGACAGAGATCACAAGTAGGCACAGAGGCAGGCAGAGGGGGAGGAGGAAGAAGGACCCCTGCTGAGCAGAGAGTGCAATGCAGGGCTCATCCCAGGACCCTGAGATCATGACCCTAGCTGAAGGCAGAGGCTCAATCCACTGAGCCACCTAGGCGCCCCACAGACTGCTATTTACATATGATATTTTATGTGAACCTCATAGTAACTACAGGGAAAAACTTACAGTAAATAACTGAAAGTAAATGAGAAAGGAATCTAACATAACACTAAAGAAAGCCATCAAACCACAAAGGAAGAGAGAAAAAAAAAGAAGAAGGAACAGAGACTACAAAAACAGCCAGAAAAAAATGCCAATATGTACATGATTATCTAATTACTTTAAATTTAAAGGACTAATTTTGTCAAAGACAAAAAGTGGCTGAACACATTAAAAAACAAATCCAACCTGTATATTGTGTAAACAAACTCACTTCAAAACTAAAGAAACAGACTGAAAGTGAAGAGATGGGAAGATATACATTGTAAATGCAAATGAAAAGAAAGCTTGAATAGCTATACCCAAGTCAGAGAAAAAGAGACTTCTAAAAAAAGACTCTAGGGGTACCTGAGCGGCTCAGTCAGTTAAGCAGCTGCCTCTGGCTCAGGTCATGACCCCAGGGTTGCAGGATCACGCCCCACATCAGGCTCCCTGCTCAGCAGAGAGTCTGCTTCTCCCTCTCCCTCTGCCTGCCTGCTGCTCTGCCTGCCTGTACTCTCTATCTCTGTGTCAAATAATTAAAAAAAAAATAAAATAAAATAAATAAAATAAAAACAAACAAACAAACAAAAGAACATTTAAAAAAAATAAAATGAAATGAAATAAAGACTCGAGGGGCACCTGGATGTCTCAGTTGGTTAAGTGTCAGCCTTTGGCTCAGGTCATAATCCCAGGGGTGCTGAGACCGAGCCCCAAGTTGGACTCTCTGCTTAATGGACAGTCTGGTTCTCCTTCTCCCCAACTCTGTGCTCTCTCTCACTATCTCCCTTTCTCAAATAAATAAAATCTTTAAGAAAAAAAAAACAAAACAAAAACTATAATAACAGACAAAATAGGAGCACCAAAATATACAAAGCAAATATTAATAGACTTAAAGAAACTGAAAGAAATATAATAACACAGGAGAAAGCAAGATGGCAGAGGAGTAGGAGATTGAAATAGCCTTAGGTCCCAGGAGTTCAGCTAGATAGTTATCAAACCATTCTGAACACCTACAATCTCAACAGGAGAGAGAAGAGAAAAAGAGAAGCAATTCTAGGAACAGAAAATCGAACACTTTCTGGAAGGTAGGTTATGAGGAGAAGTGAATCCGAAACAACAGGAAGTTAGACAGCAGGGGGAAGGGCCGATCCTGGTAAGTGGTGGAGCAGCAGAGCACAAAATCAGAACTTGTAGAAGTCTGCTCCACTGAGGGACATTGCTCCAGAGACTAAGCAAGAGTGGAGCCCTCACAGGGACAGTATGGTCTCAGGACCCATGGGGTCACAGAAAGACCAGGAGTGTCTGAGTGTGACAGAGCTGCCAGGTATCAGAGTGGGGAAGCCAGCTACAGAGATGGAGCCAAGCAGTGGGCTCTTAGATTGGGATTACTTTAAATTGTGATCCAAGGCACAGTCAGGCGACTGCTCTTCGAGCAGGGACCCCACAAGTGGCAGATCCAGAGAGACCCCCTCCTTCCACCTCTGGGAGGGGCAGCGCAGGAGTGTGTGGCAGGAATCTGCTGGGTTTGGAGATTCCAAATGGGGCCATGCACCAGAAATAGAAATACTCGGTCACAAACCAGGTGAGCATAGACTGTGGCTGGAGACCAGGGAGACTGGAGTGATTGACTGCTTTTCTCTGAGGGTGCACTGAGGAGTGGGGCCCTGAGCTCTTGGCTCCTATGAGGCTGAAGATTGGGAGGCTGCCATCGTCATTCCCAGGACAAACAAAAATTAAAAGAATTTGCAAACACCAAACCAGCCCAACAGGAAATATTAAAAAGAGTCCTCTAAGCAACGAGAGAGCCTAAAAGTAATGACCAAAAAGGAACAGAGACAATATAGACTAACAGTCACCTTACAGGGAATACAATGGCACTAAATTCATATCTTTCAATAGTTACCCTGAATGTAAAGGGGCTAAATGCCCCAATCAAAAGACACAGGATATCAGAATGGATAAAAAAAACAAAACCCATCAATGTGCTGTCTGCAAGAAACTCATTTTAGACCCAAAGACACCTCCAGATTTAAAGTGAGGGGACGGAAAACAATTCACCATGCTAATGGACATCAAAAGAAAGCTGGAGTGTCAATCCTTATATCAGATAAATTAGATCTTAAGCCAAAGACTATAATGAGATGAGGAAGAACACTATATCATACTTTAAGGGTCTGTCCAACACGAAGGCCTAACAACTTTAATCTATGACCCTAACTTTTATCTATGCCCCTAAGTTGGGAGTAGCCAATTATATAAACCAATTAATAACAAAATCAAAGAAACACATCAACAGTAATACAATAATAGTAGCGGACTTTAACACCCCCCTCACTGAAATGGACAGATCATCTAAGCAAAAGATTAACAAGGAAATATAGGCTTTAAATGACACACTGGACCAGATGGATATCACAGATATATTCAGAACATTCCATCCCAAAGCAACAGAATACACATTCTTCTCTAGTGCACATGGAGCATTCTCCAGAATAGATTACATCCTGGGTCACAAATCAGGTCTCAACTGGTATCAAAAGAATGGCATCATTCCCTGCATATTTTCTGACCACAATGCTCTGAAGCTAGAACTCAATCACAAGAGGAAATTTGGAAAGAACACAAATACATGGAGGCTAAAGAGCATCCTACCAAAGAATGAATGGGTCAACCAGGAAATTAAAGAAGAATTGAAAAATTCATGGAAACAAATGAAGATGAAAACATAACTGTTCAAAATTGTTGGAATACAGCAAAGGCAGTTCTGAGAAGAAAGTACATAACCATACAAGCCTTTCTCAAGAAACAAGAAAGGTCTCAAGTACACAAACCAACCCTATACCTAAAGGAGCTGGAGAAAGAACAGCAAAGAAAGCCTAAACCCAGCAGAAGAGAAATCATAAAGATCAGAGCAGAAATCAATGAAATAGAAACCAAAAGAACAGCAGAACAAATCAATGAAACTAGGAGCTGGTTCTTTGAAAGAAACTAATAAGATTGATAACCCTGGCCATACTTATTAAAAAGAAAAGAGAAAGGACCCAAATTAATAAAATCATGAATGAAAGGGGAGAGATCACAACCAACACCAAAGAAATACAAACAATTATAAGAACACTTTTTTTTCCTTTTTCTTTAAGATTTTATTTATTTACTTGACAGAGAGATGACAAGTAGGCAGAGAGGCAAGCAGAGAGACAGGTGAAGCAGGCTCCCTGCTGAGTAGAGAGCCTGATGAAGGGTTTTATCCCAGGACCCTGAAATCATGACCTGAGCCGAAGGCAGAGGCTTAACCCACCTAGCCACACAGGCTACCCTATAAGAACATATTATGAGCAACTATACACCAGCAAATTTGACAATCTGAAAAAAATGGATGCATTCCTAGAGACATATAAACTACCACAACTGAACCAGGAAGGGAAAAAAAAAAAAAAAACAAAACCTGAACAGACCTATAATCAGTAAGGAAATTGAAGCAGTCATCAAAAATCTCCCAAAAAACAAGAGCCCACGACCAGACAGCTTCCCAGGGGAATTCTACCAAATATTAAAGAAGAAATACTACCTATTCTCCTGAAACTGTTCCAAAAAATAGAAATGAAGGAAAACTTTCAAATTCATTTTATGAGGCCAGCATTACCTTGATCCCAAAACCAGACAAAGACTCCACCAAAAAGGAGAATTACAGACATATCCTTGATAAACACAGATGCAAAAATTCTCACCAAAATACTAGCCAATAGGATCCAACAGTACATGGAAAGGATTATTCACCACGACCAAGTGGGATTTATTCCAGGGCTGCAAGGTTGTTCAACATCTGCAAATCAATCAATGTGATACAATACATTAATAAAAGAAAGAACAAGAACCACATGATACTCTCAATAGATGCTGAAAAAGCATTTGACAAAGTACAGCATCCTTTCTTGATCAAAACTCTTCAAAGTGTAGGGATAGAGGGTACATACATCAATGTCATCAAAGCCATCCATGAAAAACCCACTGCGAATATCATTCTCAGTGGGGAAAAACTGAGAGCTTTTCCCCAAAAGTCAGGAACAAGGGCAGGTATGTCGACTATCACCACTGCTATTAACATGGTACTAGAAGTCCTAGCCTCAGCAATCAGACAACATAAAGAAATAAAATGTATTTGCAAATAATATATCAAATAATATATGGTATCCAAAATCTATAAAGAACTTATCAAACTCAACACCCAAAGAACAAATATTCTAATCAAGAAATAGGCAGAAGACATGAACAGACATTTCTGCAAAGAAGACATCCAAATGGCCAACAGACACACGAAAAAGTGCTCCACATCACTCGGTATCAGGGAAATACAAATCAAAACCACAATGAGATACCACCTCACACCAGTCAGAATGGCTAAAATTAACATGTCAGGAAATGACAGATGTGGCAAGGATGTGGAGAAAGGGGAATCCTTTTACACTTTTGGTAGGAATGCAAGCTGGTGCAGCCATTTTGGAAAACAGTATGGAGGTTCCTCAAAAAGTTGAAAATAGGCAATCATACTACTGGGTATTTACCCTAAAGATAAAATGTAGTGATATGAAGGGGCATGTGCACCCAAATCTTTATAGTAGCAATGTCCACAATAGCCGAACTATGGAAAGAACCTAGATGTCCATCACCAGATGAATGGATAAAGAAGATGTGGTATATGTATATAATGGAATACTATGCATCCATCAAAGGAAATAAAATCTTGCCATTTGCAACGATGTGGATGGAACTAGAGGGTATTATGCTGAGTGAAATAACTCAATCAGAGAAAGATAATTATCATATGATATCTCTGATATGAGGAATTTGAGAGTCAGGTTGCAGGGTGGTGGGGATAGGGAAGAGAAAAAATGAAACAAGATGGAATCAGGAGGGAGACAAACCATAAGAGACTCTTAATCTCACAAAACAAACTGAGGGTTGCTGGGGGGTCAGGGGGCTAGGGATAGGGTGGTTGGGTTATGGACATTGGGGAGGGTATGTGCTATGGTGAATGCTGTGAAATGTGTAAGCCTAATGAAGCAAAAACCCGTACCCCTGGGGGCAATAATACATTATATGTCAATAAAATAATTTAAAAAAAAAGAAATACAATAACAGCAGATTTTAATATCCCCATTCTCGTGAATGGATAGATCATCAGGACAAAATTTCAACCGGGAAACATCAACCTAAACAATACAATAGATATATACAGAAATTCCATCCAAAAACAACAGAACACACATTCTATATACAAGTGCGCTTGGAACATTCTCGAGGACAGATCACATATGGGCCAAGTCTCAGTAAATTTTAGAAGACTGAAATCATATCAAGCATCATCCAACCACAATGGTATGAAACTAGAAATTAATTACAAGTGGGGAGGAAAGGAATGAACCACAAAAATGTGGAGAATAAACAACATGTTACAGAACAAGCAATGGATCATTGAAGAAATCAAGGGAGAAATAAAAAAAATGCCTAGAAACAAATGAAAACAGAATACAACACACCAAAATCTACACAATGCATCAAACATAGTTCTAAGAGGGAAGTAAATAAAAATACAGGCTTACCTCAAGAAAGAAGATCTGAAATTAAAAAAATCTAACTTTACATCTAGATAAGCTAGAAAAGAAAAATAAGCAAAGCCCAAAATTAATAAAAGGAATATAATAATAAAGATAAGAGCAGAAATAAATGAAAAAGATGCTATAAAGATGGTAGAAAAGATCAATGAATATAAGAGCTTGCTATTTGAGAAGAAAACAAAATCAACAAACCTTACTAAACCAAGAAAGAGAGAGAATACTCAAAGTCACAAATGACTAGTATTGACATAATATTACAGGTATTACCACACAAATACTAAAGATCATAAGAGATAACTACAGTTATATTGTCAAGAAGCCAGGAAACCTAAAATAAATGGATAAATTCTTGGAAACATGTAATCTTCCAAGACTGAATCATGAAAAACTGGAAAATCTAAATAGATTAATTACTAGTAAGGAGATTGAAACAATCATCAAAAGCCTTCCAACAAAGAAAAGTCTAACCAGACTGCTTCACTGCAAATTCTACCAAACAAACTCTTCCCAAAATTGAAAAGAAGGGAAAGCTTCTAAACATATTTTATAAGGCTAGCATTACCCTGATACCAAAACCAGACACCATTAAAAAGTAAAATCAATCAAGTGGAATTTATTCCAGGGAAGGAAGGATGATGGTCCAAAAATAACAAAATCAATATGATACATAGCATTAAATAAATGAAAGATTGTGGCATTTGGCTGGCTCAGTAGGTAGAGCAGGTGACTCTTGAACTTGATAAGTTTGAGCCCCACATTGGGTATAGATTACATTTAAAAAATTTTTAAATATTAAAAAAAAAAGAAAGACAAAAATCATATGATCATTTTGGAGCACCTGGGTAGTGCAGTTGTTTAAACACCTGACTCTTGGTTTTGGCTCGGATCATGATCTCAGGTTTGTGAGATCAAACCCCGTCAGGCTCCATGCTCAGTGCAGGGTCTACTGAAGTTTCTCACCCTCTCCCCTGTGCCCTTTCCCCCCAATGGCTCTTTTGTGCACTCTCTCTCTAAAATAAATAAATAAATATTTTTAAAAATCATATGATCACTTCATGGCTGCAGAAAAAGCATTTGAAAAAATTTAGTATCTATTTACTATAAAAAACTCTCAACAAGGTTGGTATAGAAGGAATGTACCTCAACATAATAAAGGCCGTATATGACAATCCTACATCTAACACCATCTTCAAAGGTGAAAAGTTAAAAACTTTCTCCTCTAAGAATATGAACAATGCAAGAATGTTCACTGTATCCACTTTTATTTTACATAGTATTGGAAGTCCCAGACACAGTAATTAGACAAGGAAAAGAAATGGCAGATAACCATCCAAGTCAGAAAGGAAAAAGTGAAACTGTCACTATTTGTACATGACATGATACTATATATTAAAACCTTAAAGAATCCACCAAAATGTTGTTAGAACTAAACAATGAATTAAAGTTGCAGGATACAAGATCAATTATATAAAAATCTGTGGCATTTCTACATACTAATAAAATGAGAGAAGAGAAAAAAATGAGAGAAGAGAAATTAAAGGAACCAATTCCATTTACAGGTGCAACAAAAAGAATAAAGTACCTAAAGGTAAATTTAACCAAGGTGAAAAACCAATGCAATGAAAAACAAACTGAGAAAGTTACAAATAAATGGAGAGATATTCCATGCTTATGGAGTGGAATAATTAATATTGTTAAAATATCAATACTACCCAAAACAATCTACAGAGTCAATGCAATCCTGTGAAAATTCCAATGGCATACCTCATAGAACTAGAATAAATAGTTCTAAACTTTGTATGGAACCACAAAACAATCCCGAATAGCCAATGCAATCTTGAGAAAGAACAAAGCTGAAGACATCGTATTTCCTGAATTCAAACTACACAACAAAGCTATCTTAATCAAAACAGTATGGTATTGGTACAAAAACAGACACACAAATCAATGCAACAGAACTGAGAGCCCAGAAATAAACCCACACATTTATGGACAACTAATCTATGACAAAGGAGCCATGAAGAAGCCAGAAAAGGGCCAAGCACATACAATGAAGAAAGACAGTCTTCAATAAATGGTATTGGGAAAACTGGACAGTCACATGCAAAAGAATAAATTGAGACCACTATCTTATACCATACACAAAAATTATCTCAAAGTGGTTTACAGACTTGAATGTAAGACCCAAATCCATAAAATTCCTAGAAGGAAACACGGGCAATAAAAAAGATACAAATGGCCAACAGACAAATGGAAAGATGTTCAACATCACTAATTATTAAGGAAATGCAATCAAAGTCACAATGAGATATCACCCAACATCTGTTAGAATGGCTAGAATCAAAAAGAAATAAAAAGTGTTGGAAAGGATCTGGAGAAAAAAGGAACCCTCATACACTTTTGGTTGGATTGTTAATTGGTGCACACACTATGGAAAACAGTATGGACCTTCCTCAGAACATTAAGGATAAAACTACCATATAACCCAGTTATCTCACTTCTAGTATTTATCTGAAGACTATAAAGATACTAATTCAAAAAGATATATGCACCCTCATGTTCATGGCAGCATTATTTGCAGTAGCCAGATATGGAAACAACCTACATGTCTATCAATAAATGAATGGATAAAAAGACATGCTATACCTACACAATGGAATACTACTCAACCACAGAAATGAATGAAACCTTGCCACTTGTGGAAATGTGCATAGGTCTTAAGAGTATTGTGCTAAACAAAATAAGTCAGAGAAGACAAGTACTGTATCATTTCACTCACATGTGGGGTCTAAAAGAACAAAACCCAGACTTAGTGGTTGCCAGAGGGAAAGGAGGTTGAGGGTGAGCAAAAATGTGTGAAAAAGGTCAACTCTATAGTAATGGATGAAAAGAGTTGTGGTGGTGATCCAGCTGTATATATACAGATGTCAAATTATAAAGCTGTATTCCTGAAACTTATATACATAAAGAAACAAATAAATAGATAAATAAATAAAATTCATCCCATAGGATGCACATACAAGCTTTATAAGTTCACAGGTGAACTTAGTCACCCTGCTGATTTAATTCACATGCTAGGAAAGAGCTATCATAATAAAACTAAACCACTGAATACCTGGAATATACCGAGTATGCAAGCTTTTTACAATTTTTGTGAACTGGTATAAAATGATTATTTTTACTCTCCCCTCATCTTACAAATGTGGAATTTCATCATAATCTTTGTAGCATTATTCTCCTAGGTAGCAATAAGCAACAAGGTCATGAAGTAGAATTCAGTGGGTTGTGGTTCAACTCTGGATTCAGACACCCAGTCATATGTGAATTTCAGATTAATACTGAATGGTTATTTTTAGTTAAATAGGTCTCAAATACTGCACACTTATACTAAAAATCTATTCCTTGTTTATCTGAAATTTGAATTTAATTGAATATCGTGTATTTTATCTTGCATTCCCACACAAGAAATCAATATGACATCACATTAAAAAATGAAGTAAAATGTTTCCTTTCTGTATCACCATTGCTGTATTAAAAAACTGAATTCAACCATCAATAAACTTTATTATTTTTTGTAGTATCAATCATTCAACATTTTTGAAACAAGCTGCCATCTATATATCTATTCACAATAGATTTATAATTGTATTATAATTTATAATTGTAAATTAATTGCTAACTAATTAATTTACAAGTGCCTGGGTGGCTCAGTCAGTTAAGTGCCCAACTCTTGATTTCAGCTCAGGTCGTGATCTTGGGGTCATAAGATCGAGACACATATCAGGTTCCATATTCAGCCCAGAGCCTGCTGGTCACTTACTCCCTCTGATCATCCCCCTGCTCCCTCACTCATGCTCTTTCTCTCCCTCTCTCTCTCAAGTAAATAAATAAAATCCTCATTCTAACTATTTTCCCAAAATAATATTATACACACACACACACACACACACACAATATATATATATAATTCTTTAGAAAATGTAAAGTTATAGGGGCACACAGAAAATTTATGCAGTTCATTGATACCACGAATGATAATCCTTCCTTAAAGAGCATAGAAATATATGCAGGTGACTTCATGGACTGCCATTTATGTGTGCTTATATTATACATGTGTATGCATGTGCTCATGATGTATGTGTATACATAATGTAAAATGAGTGAATCTACATTAAAGGTCATTTTTTCCTCATTCAATTGTTCTTCAAAATTCACTGTCAATAATCAAGTATATGGCAGGGATTTCATGGGAGTGGAAACAAGAGAAAACCACCCATCCTCATAGAAAATGAACTCATTTTAAGGGCAAATAGTCAAGGACTACCTGTCATCATTTTTACTAGGAGATTTCTTGCCTGTCACACTGAAGGACAGCCTCCAGGATAAACCAAATGACAGTACAGTTTAAGACCAAGTAGTCATATTATAACAGAGATCTCAATATCAAAGCAGCAAATATGTCACTGGATATCCTGATTAAGAGAATATCTTCCAAGGCATTCCTCAGAGTCAGTCAGTCAAATTTTTAAATCATTGAAACTATATCACTCTTCATGATTATCTTGTATGCAACTTTACTAGGATTTAAATAAGAAGTAATCCTTTAGTCAAACTTTGAGATCTTCAAAGTTATCTCATTAGAATGTGCAAAAGAAAAATATCTTTTCCATCATTTTGGTGGAAGAAGTGACTGGCATGACATGAAAACTAAACTAATATCTTTGTCTTCAGAAAAGATTCCAGAAGTTCACTTGACAGTTCATTGTTGACTGTACTACATAAGGTTTTGCACGTGGAAATAAAATTTCTTAGAAATTTGTTTACTAAACCATTAGATTACAGTGATGTATTTCTCAGAGAAGGGAAAAATCAGAGCACACTGAAATGAATTCTACAACTATTAATATAAACTGGCCCAGAAGCACAAAGATACAATTTTAACTAAGGCAGCTATGGGAAGCTTATGAGTATCTAAAAAAGAAATGTTGTGTGGGTGTAGGAAGGAAACAGAAATGTCATAGGCAAAGATTAAATGCATGATCCTTATGGTTGAAAATCCTAAATTGCAAATTCCCAAGGTAAGAGACTCAATGGTGAGGTCTGAGTTTTCAAGGACTTCAGAAGCAGCCAGTGTTACTGTGCAAAGGACAAAGAAAGGCAGATACAAAAAATCTTACCACAAGAGCCAGAATTACATAGCCCACTTTAAAATAGATTAAAATGCAGGTTTGTGATTTTTTTTTTAAATGAGGATTTTTAGTAGGGGTTAGAAAAAAGAATCCATTGGAATTCCAAGAAATGAAATGGAAAAAAAAAAAAAAAAGAATGGGGCACCTGGGTGGCTCAGTGGGTTAAAGCCTCTGCGTTTGGCTCAGGTCATGATCCCAGAGTCCTGGGATTGAGCCCCATATCGGGCTCTCTGCTTGGCGGGGAGTCTGCTTCCCCCTCTCTCTCTGCCTGCCTCTCTGCCTGCTTGTGATCTCTGTCTCACTTGTGATCTGTCTGTGGAATAAATAAATAAAATCTTTATCCACTGTATATTAAAAAAAAAAAAGAATGGTGCCAAAGGCTTTTAGTGATAGCCACGTGGATCACAAAGGACATGTTTCCTAATGATGGAGATTAGACGGTGTTATTCCACATTAGAAAAGGAATAGCTATATGAACAAGAAATTAAAAAAAGAAATAACCAGAATGAGAATTCCTAGGTGTGAAAGCAGAATTAATGAAAATTGTGAGAAAAGATTAAAAAAAAGATAAAGTCATCAAGCCAGCTGAAATGTCACAATAAAAGATAATAAAAAAGAGATTTCCCTCCTGTCCAACAATTATAATGATCCTCTCCTGCTGGTTATATTATATAAGTACCAGCCAAATTTTCATCTTTCACCACATTTCTAGAGACCTGTTCTATTCCTGAATGAAAGCCTTTGGAAATCTTTAGGAAAGACTCAAGACATATGTAAGAATTTTCCACCTTTATTTTCTCAGAAATCACCTAATGTTTATTAGATGTTAATGTTTATTACTGTCAGTAAAATATATACCAGTTTAGTTCTCAATAAAGAAACCTTATAAACAAATCTTATTACTACAAATTCTTTTTGATTCCTTTCCTATTCAGATTTTCTCATTATAATTTGTTAGAACTAAATCAGTAAAAAGTACTTAAATCTTAAATGCTTGAGATTTGGAATGTTCCAGATAAAATATTTTCTGAGTTGGTGAGTTTTTTATTGCTGTTGTTGTTTTGGTGTTTACTATATTCCATTTTTTTTTCTTTTTAAAAATTCTGTAGGTTTCAACTTAATCCTAATTAAATTGATATCCTCATTTGTTTACCATAAATATCTTCTGGCTGGATGAATA
Organism: Lutra lutra; assembly: GCF_902655055.1. Lineage (NCBI taxonomy): Eukaryota > Metazoa > Chordata > Mammalia > Carnivora > Mustelidae > Lutra > Lutra lutra. Next base: position 75,039,040 of record NC_062279.1, on the reverse strand, counting down.
TTCATGCTCATTATAAAAAAATACTAGTAACTGGGGCTTTGCATATTAGACTCTAATGAATGAACAATAAGTGACATCCACTCTTTTTTTCTTCTAAAAGTTTTAAAGTTTTGCTTTTCACAGCTTTTTCCAGGTTTATTGAGAAATAATTTACAGATATCGTGGTGTAAGTTTAAGGTATACAGCATGACAGTTTGATTTATGTATATTGTGAAATGATCACCACAATAGGTTAGACTAACAACCACCTTCTCATATAGATATAATAAAAGGAAAAGAAAGAAAAAAAAAGGGAAAAAAATTCTGCTTATGATAAGAACTCATAGAATTTACTCTCTTAACAAGCTTCCTATATAACACACATCAGTGTTACTATAGTCATCATATTGTACATTGCATTCTTCATATTTATTTCTCTTAAATTGGAAGTACATAACTTTTGGCTACCTTCCTCCAATCTCCCCTTCCTTCTCCCTCTGCCATTGGTAACCGCAAATGAGATCTCTTTTTTTATGAGTTTGGTTTGTCTTGTTTTGTTGTTGTTGTTGTTGTTGTTGTTTGGATTCCACATGTAAGTAAGATCATACAGAGTTTACCTAACTCTGTCAGACTTATTTCACTTAGTATAATGCTAACCATGTTGTTGCGAATGGTAGGATTTCCTCATTCTTTACGGCTGAATAATATCCCATTTTATATAGACGCCACAACTTCTTTATCCATTCATCAATCAAGGGACACAATCCATGACTGGTTCCATGTCTTGGCTATTATAAATAATGCTGCTGTGGACATAGGGGTGCAGATATATTTTCAAGTTACTATTTCTATTTCCTTTGGATGTAGTCTCAGAAGTAGCAATGCTGGATCATATGATAGGTTTATTATTAATTTTTTTAGGAACCTCCACAATGTTTCCTATAGCAGCTGCACCAATTTACAATCCCACCAACAAGCCATAAAAGTTCTTTTTTCCACACATCTATGCCAGCATTCATATCTCTTTTCTTATGATAACAAAAACATACCATGAGAAATACCTTGCCCCTCAACAAGTATGAGGTGATAGCTCATCATAGTTTTAATATGCAATTCACATATTAAGTGCAATTTGCATTTCCCTAATACTTAGTGATACCCAGCATCTTTTCATGTACCTGCTGGCCATTCATATATCTTCACTGGAAAAATGTCTATTCAGGTTCTTTGCTGATTTTTTAATTGGGCTATGTAGGGGGAGGGGCTCCTGTTGAATTGTATGAGTTCTTTTTATATTTTGGATATGAATGCCTTATCAGATATATGGTTTGCAGATACATTTCTCATTCTGTACGTTGTCTTTACACTTTATGGTGCAGAAGCTTTTTTAGGGTTAGGATTAGGGCTATGGTTAGAGTCAGATTAATTCATAGCCCCACCTGCTACTATATATATAGCACCCAGCCCCAGCCGTCTAACACCTGGCCAGAGAATCTAGGCAACCGCAGAAACCACCCTACAATCTTGCTTATGTAAAAAACCAAGCCAGCAGTCCTACCCTACTATTCTCATCCATGTGGTATACCCTGTTCTGAAACCACCACCACCATTCCTGACCTCAGAGCTTGATTAGTTGCCCCCTGCCCCGCCGCCAAAATGGGCCCATATTAGCAGCCCTCCTCACCTGTCTAAAGTCATTACCAGTAGATTCATCCAGAAACCCAAGCTGAGCTGACTGATGAAGAACTGTCTTGCCAAAGCAAATGTCTAGAAGAGAACCCCAATTACTTAAATGTGCAGATACCAATGTAGGAGTCAAAGATCATGAAAAATCAGGTAAATATGACTCCACCAAAGGAAACTAATAAAGCTCTAAAAAATGACACTAAAGAAATGGAGATCTATAAATTGTCAGACAAAGAATTCAGAATAATCTTCTCGGGGCACCTGGGTGACTCCGTCAATTAAGTGTCCAACTCTTGATTTCAGTCCAGGTCATGATCTCAGGGTCATGGGTTTGAGCCACACATCAGGCTCCATGCTCAGCATGGAGTCTGCCTGTCTCTTTCCCTCCACTCCTCCCCCTATTCTCTCTCTCACTCTCTCTCTCTCAATCTCTTTTTCTCAAATAAATAAATAAAATCTTTTTTTAAAAAAGAATTCAAAATAATCCTTTTAAGGAACTTTAGAGAACTACAAGAACACAAACAAAACTGGAAAACAATGCATTAATGTTGCAGAAGGCAGGAGGTTAGTGGGCTGCTAGAAGTGCTTAAAGAAAACCATCTTGTTCAAACCATCATTTCCCTGACTAAAGCAATAACAGGGTTAATCTTCACCAGTCTGTCTACCTTATCTCACATTTGATCAGTATTTCATAGGTTATAAGTCTTTGTGCCTCTAATCGCTCTCTACCATTCTATCATCTCCAATCCTGCTTTTATAAAGACCTTCAAAAATCTGATCATATCATACTATATGTATTATATACTTCAGTGGTTTATCATCACTATAAATATAAGGATTAAAATATTCAGCTCCTTATGCTCTAATCCCAGGCTGTCTTTCTAGCCTCACCTCCTACCACTGGGGTCTATCCTTCAGCCATAACAAATGACCTGCTGTTTCTTAATAATTCTATGCCTTTGTGGAATTCCTTTATGTCTTCTCTTATTTCACTTCTCCTTCTGAAACTGTCTTTAAATCCTTCATCACACACACGTTTCCCTGTCTTGAAGCACCTCATATATGACTCTATAATAGCATTCACACATTATTTGCCTTTTTTCCCCACCAACAAATGTACTCTTTCAAGTCAGAAGCTTTATCTTACTCATTTGCATTCTCCACACCTTGATTTATCCTTGGGGCTTGCCAGTCACTCAGTAGGAGTTTTCTGAATGAGTGAATAGTTGATGTCTCTATAATTACATTAAAAAATCAGGAAGACCTACTTTAATACATTATTTCTTATATTATTTGAAGTTTCACCAACTGAAACAAAAAAATATATATATGGTATTACAAGAATGTTGTATACAATTTTGAGGTTTACTAAGTAAATGCTTTGCAACAGTCAGTCATTTATACTCATAATCACTCTTAAAATTTAAAACCTGATCCTCCCCATTTTAAATTCTTATGATGTCATTAAATTAGAACCATGATTGGGGAAAAGAAAAAGACTGCTTCGGAAGAAGTTAAGAAGCACAGAACTCCTCCTTCCTTCCCCCATGGAAAAAAAAAAAAGCATTTTTTTTAACTTACTTACCTAATTTTTCCAATAATATATTGAGCCTTTCAATTATGTGATTTACATAAAAATGCATAAATGAATATTTAATCATGTAATTTAAAGAGGGAAATAATGAAAATGATTTTAAAAGTATTCATATTTCACTTATATGACAGCTAAGAATTGATTTTTTGCTATCTCAAATTATCATATAGTAGTTCATGAAAGATCATGAAAAATTATCCTCCAATCTATTTCTATTTAACTTCTAAAAAATAGATACATTTTTCAAACAAGGAAAAAAGAATAGATCCAAATGACTTCAGTTACAAATATGTCACTAGTATCTAATTTAATAAAATATATTTGCATGTATTAATCTTCCTGAATTTATGCATTTTAAATAGACATTTTTAAAAATATAATTATCTGCAGTATTACAATTATTTATTTATCTTTATTTTTTAAACTGAAATTTTTAAAAATCCTCAATAGCCCAGAAAATACAGTTAAGTATTCAGAGAACTCAAATTCTGCTAATGATAAAGCATATCTATGGATTACAACATTAAAATGTGTAAGAATTAATTTGTGAATGATTCGTGTAGTTTTTTCAGTCAATTTTACAATTCAAAACTGTAAGACAAAGTTAATCACTCAAGTAAATCCGGACTGAAGTAATAGACAAGAAAGTCTGCTTTGGAAAAGATCTAATGTAATAGACTTTCACTTACAAATAATTAAAATCATTTATTACATATAATTTCTAGTGCTTTCAATGTAAATGTAATAAATTTTCTTCAAACTACTTGTTCACAGAATCACTGTTCTAGTAACAAAATGATATGATTTATAGAGAATGACGTCTGGATTAACATCTTAAATGCAGTAAAATATAATTATCACTTATACAGATGCTTTAGATGTATTATATTCTCTAAGATATTTTAATGTTATTTATACTATCATTCATTCATTCATTCAACAAACATTATTAATACTGTCTTACAGATTTTGCTAAAGTATCAATTAACAGTGAATTCTGGTTTACATATTGCCCACCATATTTTATTAAAATGCCATCAACTATAAATATTTTTTCTAAACTAAGAAGGAAAAAAACATATCTGCTATTTAAATCTTTGACAGTCTAATTTCTTATCACTTATAATATTTATCTTAATTGTTGAAAGAGTTCTTTGGACTTATTTGTTCATAGATTTCTTTATACAAACTCCTGTTGAAAATACAGGCAAAACAATTGCTTAAGAGTAATTTCTAAAACTTTTTCATATTGAGTCAAACGTCTGTGAAACATTTTACAATTCAAAATAATCAGTGTTTATTTCTTTTTTTTTAACATAGAATTATCCTCTATGCCACCAAATAAATTGGTGAAGCAGTATTTTTTTTAAGATTTTATTTATTCATTTGAGAGAGAGAGAGTGAGAGAGAGAGCATGGGAAGGAAGAGGGTCAGAGGGAGAAGCAGACTCCCCACTGGAGCTGGGAGCCCAATGCAGGACTCGATCTTGGGACTCCAGGATCATGACCTGAGCCGAAGGCAGTCGCTTAACCAACTGAGCCACCCAGGGGCCCTGGTGAAGCAGTATTTCTTAAAAGAGAGTTCTAGTATTGTCTCCAAGCTTTGAATACCCACACTACAGGTACTGATATTGAAGTTTTCTCGGTCTTCCCAGAAGATATCAATAAACAGTTTTTTGGATAACACAGAGGAATCATATTCCCCACCAAATAATTTTCACATGGCTTGTTTATGAACCACTGAGATGTTGTAGCTGTATTCTCATGCCACCAGGAATGACACAAACCACAACTAAATCTATTCATGGAAAAGCCACTAAAAGTCCATCTCAATCACCAGTGGACAACAGCAACAGCAAGCTGCATATCAATTCAAAAATATTAAAGATGTATAAAATATGTGCATCTTAGAATCAATGAGAAAGCGCCCATGAATTTGCCTTAGTACTAGCAACTTTTTTTTTCAATTAATATTATTATGACAATAAAGTCATACAAACTATCCATATTATAGTGAAAAAGAGCATTTACCTACTACCTACCTAATAGATAGCTGTCTGAACCAACATCCTAAAAACCATACAGTGGAAGATAAATGGTACACATTAGGAGCATGTGTATTTTGTAATCATTTAAATCTCATTGGGCAAACTGTCTTTCCTGCATGTTGATATATCAATGTCTTCTTGTAGTAGTCTTGTACAACTCAGGATGCCATATAACCAATCCTTTCTCCTAACCCGATCATTTGACTTTCCTGTCACTGCTCTTTAACAACACCCATGAAAGTCAAATCTGGTTCCCTGCCTTCTCTTATCCAATGATTTCCATTGTCTCTGAGTATAAGAAACCATTTGAACATGAAAAAAATAATGTGTTCCTATATGACAGTAATGATATTTTAGTATTCACTAACGGAGAAAACTCATGATGACAAGAAGCTACTCTACACTAATAAAGAATTTAGATAACTTTTTATTAAGAATCATAATAACTGGCATATACTCTTTAAAATTACTAGTACGTATAATCAAATGAACTTTTTTAAACTGAAGACCAAGTTTGTTATGTTTGTAGACATGAAGGGACCTTGCAATAGCTCTTCTGCTCCCCAGGAATCTAAGGCCACTGGTTGAAAATCACTGCAGAGGATCAGCAGTTCTCTCCCTGAGCATCACAAGACTCTGGTGTTATCACGAATCATGAGAATCTAGGAGAAAGGAAAGTGAATAGCCTGAAAACTATCTTATTTATACTTCAATCCAAACAATATTCCCATGTAAATACATGATGTTCAACGTCCAAAAAAAAAAAGCCAAGAACCACTGTTCCAGATGTAACTCAACAAACCCAAGGCTTGGTGCTCCCCAATCCTTCCTCCTGTGCCCCCAGAAGCATTACAAATCAATTTTCTCTCTTTCCTCTTTTTTTTAAGGTTTTATTTTTAAGTAATCTCTACACCCAGTGTGGGGCTCAAACTCACAATCTCCAGATTGAGTCACATGCATTACGGACTGAGTCAGCCACGCACCTATCTCTATACTTCTGAATTCTGCTAGAGACTAACTATTCTCCTCCTACATGACTCTGGCCACAACCAACTGACTGGAGTCCACATTACAAGAAAACCCTATCTGTTGTCATGACTCTAGATAATCCATTTTTTAAAGATTTATTTATTTGAGAAAGAGAGAGAACACATGGGGCAGGGGCAGAGAGAAAGGAAGAGAGAATCCTCAAGCAGACTCCCCACTGAACACAGAACCCCATGCAGGGCTCAATCCCAGGACGCCGAGATCATGAGCTGAGTTGAAATCAACAGTTGGATGCTTTACTGACTGCACCACCCTGATCCCCCTAGATGATATTTTTTTCACATGCCACATAAACTGCCTGGTTTCTAAGATTTTCTAAATTTCTTTCTTCCTTTCCTTTACAATTCCTTTTTTCTTCTGTCTTCTCTATGAAGTCTTCTCAAATCAGGAACATATTTAGCAGATTCACACACTCAATTAAGACATATCTATTACACATATTGTAAGTTTCAATTCAATTTAATATTTATTGAACTTCTACCTGACATGGATCTCACTGCCATAGAAATTGTAAATGCAAATAAAATATCTCATGATTCCTGACCTCAAGACATTTACAGCCTAGTAGGGAAGAATGCATTCTTACAAATAATTATGATAGAGTATAAAGGTGCAATAGCTTAGATACCCATCATGATCATAGAGGACACTAAAAAACATTTCCCATAAGAAAACAGTATGGAAAAATTCATGAAAGAATAAAAGAGTAACATTTTATTTGAACTACACTAGACTCACTGTCATGGGAGTATAAGATTCTACAAGAGCAACAGATACACTGAGGTACAACTGGACAAGTTTTCAAGTCTTATGAATGTATCTTGGAATATCAATTTTGCATATGTGGGAGGCACTGGAATTTTTAAGAAGATATGTCATATAATCAAGATATAAGACACAAGAAAAGAATAAGAGCATGAGTAGGAAGACCAACTGGTGAGCTACAGTATTCTCTAAAGAAGTACAAAGAGATTCAGCAGCAATGGAGGATGGAGGGAATATTTGGGAGTTGGTTATAATAAACAGCACTTGGTAACTGATTAAATAGAATTTTTATGTGGAATAAAGAGGAATTAAGGATGAATCTGAAAGCAAAACAACCATAACACACACATACACATATACACACACCGTCAATTAAAAGAGAAAATCTGTCTGGCATTTCAAAACAAAGTAGGAATCACTTAAACAGAAATCCCCAGCTTTGTTTCTGTATAATTAGACTACCTATAATCATCTGAAGAAGCATTTAGAAATTCTCAAATAAAATATAATTTCAGTTAAGAAGTAATTAGTGAATAACACTAGTTTCTTTTATGACTCAAGACCAGTGCCACAAAATCAGTAATACTTAAGTTTCCCCAACAGCAGGGATTTTTTTTGACACACAGCACAAATATCCCATTGATGGTCAAAGAACTTTTAAGTCCTAGGAGAGTTTCCACATCTTTAATTTAGTGTCCTTGCAGATATTAACTCAGATCCCTCTCTACCTCATATATATGATTGCATAGCACTTGTCATGAAAACATGTTATCTAGAAAAGGTGAGCTTTCAAGTTATACATACATTTTAATATAAAAATACTTGTCCCAAACACACATTTCATTATGCTAATTAGCAAATACATTTTTAAATCGTTGTATTCTTTCCCAGGGTCTCCTTTTATGTTTAATTTTTATTTTTAATCCCAGTATAGTTAACATACAATGTTTTATTGGTTTCAGGTGTACAATATGACTCAACAATTCTATACATTACTCAGTGTTCATCATAAGTGTACTTTTAACCCCCTTCAATTTTTTCACCCATCCCCCCACTCCCCTCCCCTCTGGTAACCACTAGTTTCTCTCCAAACATGTGTTGTCACTTTTTATTTAAATAGAATGAAAAAGCCAAAACAAAGAGTATGTGAAAATTTTTATGGCTAAATTTGTCAAGGTGTGGGATGTCTGTCAGGGAGGTACTAAAGCTCCATGGTTAAAAGCAAGTGCTGCAGCACCCAGCAAATCTTGGTTCATGCCCTTGTTCTCTGTGACCTTGTCAGATAGCTTAATCTCTGACTCTTGTTTCCACATCTGTAAAATGAAATAATAACCTCTATCTTATAGATCGGTAGTGCTAAGAGAAACAATTGATATACCAGGTTTAATATAGTGGATTGAGTATGAAAAGCATAGAGGAAATGGTAGGAATTATTAATGTTCTTTTCAATTAAAATATTTCCACAATATGAAAATTTCCTCCATATATTTCCTAAGTCATTAAAAAATGGGGTGGGCAAAGAACAAATAATCCAATCAAGAAATGGGCAGAGGACATGAACAGACATTTCTGCAAAGAAGACATCCAGATGGCCAACAGACACTTGAAAAAGTGCTCCACATCACTTGGCATCAGGGAAATACAAATCAAAACCACAATGAGATACCACCTCACACCAGTCAGAATGGCTAAAATTAACAAGTCAGGAAACAACAGATGTTGGTGAGGATGCGAAGAAAGGGGAACCCTTCTACACTGTTGGTGGGAATGCAAGCTGGTGCAACCACTCTGGAAAACAGTAGAAAGGTTCCTCAAAAAGTTGAAAATAGAGCTACCCTATGACCCAGCAATCGCACTACTGGGTATTTACCCAAGATACAAACGTAGTGATCCAAAGGGGCACGTGCACCCAAATGTTTATAGCAGCAATGTCTACAATAGCCAAACTATGGAAAGAACCTAGATGTCCATCAACAGACGAATGGATAAAGAAGAGGTGATATATATATGTATAAATAGATAGATAGATAGATATAGATATATTTATATATAGATATATATATGCCAATGGAATACTATGCAGTGATCAAAAGAAATGAAATCTTGCCATTTGCGACGACGTGGATGGAACTAGAGGGTATTATGCTTAGTGAAATAAGTCAATAGGAGAAAGACAACTATTGTATGATATCCCTGATATGAGGAAGTGGAGATGCAATATGGGGAATTTGGGGGGTAGGAAAAGAATGAATGAAACAAGATTGGATCAGGAGGGAGACAAACCATGAGAGACTCTTAATCTCACAAAACAAACTGAGGGTTGCTAGGGGGAGGAGGGTAGGGAGAGGGTGGTGGGGTTATGGACATTGGGGAGGGTATGTGCTATGGTGAGTGCTATGAAGTGTGTAAACCTCGCGATTCACAGACCTGGACCCCTGGGGCTAATAATACATTATATGTTTATAAAAAATTTTTTTTTAATTATTTAAAAAATAATTTTTAAAAATGGGGTGGGAACCTTGAGTGTCAGCTGGATTTAACTTCCTTCCAAAGAAGAGTATGAGAAGGGCAGGGAAAGGCAACTTTAGGGTGCAGAAGCCTGGGGAACATTCTTCTTTCCAGGTGATCAAGATTAATGTGACCAGTGATAAATCATCTTGATAACATGTATCCCTGATGTGACATGATGTGATGAGAAGGGCACTTCATCTCTGTAGAATTCTTCCTAGTCTTTCATGAGAAAAAAATAAGATAAACCAAACTGAGAGGCATTCTACAAAATAGCTGAGTAGTTTTTCCCAAAACTGTTAAGCTTATACGAAAAAGAAAAGATTGAGAAACTGTCACAAACCACAGGAAACTAAGAAGACACAATGACTAAACACGACATAGTATCCTGGATGGGATCACAGAACAGAAAGGGAACATTAGTGGAAAAAAACAGTGAAGCCTGGGGCATGTGGGGGCGGCTCAGTGGGTTAAGGGCCTGTGTTTGGCTCAGGTCATAATCCCAGGGTCCTGGGATAGAGGCCCACATCTGGCTCCCTGCTCAGCGGGGAGCCTGTTTCTCCCTTTCCCTCTGCCTTTCCCCTGCTCATGTTCCCTCTCTCTGTCTCTGGCAAAACAGACAAACAAACAAAAACAGTGAAATCTATACAAAGTCTGGTGTTTAATTAATAACAATGCAGTAAGAACTAATGGGTTTTTTTTTCATTTTGATAAATGTTCCATGATTATAGAAGATGTTAAAAACTGGAACAATGGATAAATGTATAGGAATTGCCTATACTATCATTGCATTGTAAATCAAAATTTAAAATTATTTCAAAATAAAAAGTGTATTAAAAAAACAGTAGTGTGGAAGCCCTAAAATACAGAAATCATTTGACTCAATTTACTTAAAACGTGATTACTTAGATATTAAATAGATAGATACCAAGAATCTTCTGAGTTTGAGGCTTTACAATTTTTGAATTCCAATAATTGCACAAAATAGATCTTGATTCACACCAATCTAATCTAGTAAAATATCCCAAACGATATGGGTAAAAATACAAGATCCAAATAGAGTTGTTCTTTTTTTTTTTTTAAGCCTCCAAATGTATTAACAATTTTTACTCTTATAAGTGAAAGCACTTGAATATGTCAGCACTAAAGCAGTTTTTTTCTTTATGAACCACCCACTACCAAGTAGTATTTTTATATTCAAATATTCAAATATTTTATATTTTTATATTAAAAATTTATATTTTTAAATTCAAATATGGAACAGTACAAAAAAGTAACTTAAAATGCTAAATAAAAACTAAAGGCTCCTCCAAAGTTGGTTTACACTGCAAAGACAAGACAAATTAATGAGCCTGAAGCAGCACTTCTTTTCTGAGCACAGGTTAAAGTAAAAGCAAAAACCCTATGACTCTGAAATCTTCCCATAACAGATCATTTCTTCAATGTCTGAGCAGTGAACACCCACTGGAAGTAACCCATTACCACCTGATTCATAGCCCAGAATATGGACAATTCCCTTTGTATATTTTTTTGAGTTCATATTTTGCTTCAAATTATAAGATGTGGCACAATACCTGCACACAGATCTACAGTCACTCCTCAGACATTACAATTCAGTCTCTCCAAAGGCCTTTCAAGTTGGTTTTCTACTACATTAGACTAAACACCCACCAGAGCTTAAAATGGGCATTTCTTTTAGGATGCTTACACAGATATGAAGTCTCTGAAGTTGTGAGCAATATATTATTGCTTCTGTGGACAAATGGCACTCTGGTTACTGGAAAGACCTGCTTTTCTAGAGAATCTCTAGAAAAAGCTTATTCTTTAATATTCTTCAAGTTAAAGTAACACAAAAATTGAAGCAAAGTTGGGTACTCTTCTATGGCTAGAGGGAGTTAAGTGGTAAGGAAGATAATTCACTTTCAGAAGATAATTCACTCTATAGATTAAAATGACAGATTATTTTTCAGAATAAAAAAAGGTCTAAGTAAAATAAGGCACAGGAAAACAAATGTTTCAAGTTTCTTTAAAATTTTTGACTTTTTAAACAAAATATATCTGAAAACATGCACTCATACTTTCACACAATGTATTTCTCCTGACATATATGTCCTAATCAAATGCCTGCTCAAAATTACCACTTTTTAAATATTTTATTTATTTTGGGGGGGGGCACACAGGGGGAGTGTTAGAAGGAAAGAGAGAGAGACGGGACGCCTGGGTGGCTCAGTTGGTTGGACGACTGCCTTCGGCTCAGGTCATGATCCCCGGGTCCCGGGATCGAGTCCCACATCGGGCTCCCAGCTCCATGGGGAGTCTGCTTCTCCCTCTGACCTTCTCCTCGCTCATGCTCTCTCTCACTGTCTCTCTCTCAAATAAATAAATAAAATCTTTAAAAAAAAAAAAAGAAGGAAAGAGAGAGAGAGAGACACAAGCAGACTCCGTGCTGAGTAGGGAACCCGACAGGGGCTCAACCCACAACCCTGAGATCATGACCTGAGCCAAAACCAAGAGTCAGATGCTTAACTGACTGAGTCACCCAGGCAACCCTCAAAATTATCACTTAAAAAATTTTAAGAAAAAAATCTGCAGAATTTAAAAAAAAATATGTAGGAAGCATGCATTCATCCAACAAATACTGAGGTCCACTTTGTACTAGGCTTTGTGCAAGGAGGTAGCATTGTTTTCATTTCTTTCCATTAAGAGAGCCTGCGAGGATAAATCCCTTAACTGTCCACAATAATTCTAAAATCTACATTTTAATGGAGGGGAAAAAAGCCTAGCACCAAAAGTCCTGACAACTTTGACATGTTAATGGAAATCTTAGAAATACTGTAATGGAAAGAAATTATTGCATCAGAAACCAGCAGGCCTGAAATAATAAGAGGGAAATTTAGAAATTGCCGTTATTACTGAAATGCAGTATTAGCTTAAGGAAAAGGAATCAAGTAATCAAAAGTACATAAGGCACAATTTGCTGGAGCTTAAGGATATTGGATTTTTGCCTTCTGAATTAAATCTGACAAGCTCAGTCAAAGCATTCCAACTGAGGCTATACAGGCCCTAGACATACAGAGGAGAGTTTTTCTACTTGGTACCACAAATATTGTTCTAGTCTATCTTTCATAACGTTCTAATAATCAAGCTGTTTGGCTACTGGGCTATGACTCTATGCGATGCATTTGCAACTGTTACAAAGGAAAAGAACTTAGAGAAGGACACTAATACAAGGACAGATGATCTCGCCTTTTGAAACATTCTCTTTTCTGAAACAAAGGTAAATATGATTATGGAGTCCTTCAAATGAATCACATCTTAAAAATCCCAAGGTATATTCATTCAAAGTAAAATATTTTAATTTTCAATAGCACTCACTAATTATATAAGCAAATGTGTCTAACGGGGAAGAAAATAAATAAAACTCATTTGTAGTCATGGAACCCATAAATAACAAATAAAAATCAAAATTTAAGATCTCTATGCCTAATCTTCTAGGACCAGAACACTTCTAAAAGACTAGGCATTCAATTCCATCATAAGTGGCTCTTTCTCTTCTTTCTTCTCCCTACCCCCTCCATATATCACTATCATTATTGTCATTTTCATTATAGTTAAGAGGTTTGCATTAATGGCCACTCTAAGATTTCCTTCAAAATCCTCTGGCTGAAACAGTGTTTCACACAATGAATCACACACCTGGCTGGCTGAAGACAACTGCTCCATATTTATGGGACTTGACTGCTGGCCATAATGAGCTTCTGATATACCTATAAATCCTAAAACCTCTGACTAGCCTTCTCATCTACCCATGGGAGTCTCAATATAACCTGAAATTCCAAATGTGATATTATATACCAATGACCCAAATCTCCTCTCTAGAGATTTCCCAGGCTCCTGAACAATTCCCACTCCTTGAGCAATATTTTTACAATATTGGTGGAAGAAAGACATTCATGAAATTAAGAGTGATACTAGTTTGAAGGTAGTAGGTGCCTCCGTGCAACAGATACAACCAAAATGATAAAAGAGAAAGATTTACTCATCTGCCAGTCAGATTCAGGGTGGTGACAAAAAGGAGGTGGCACTCAAACTGAGCATTAAAGAATAAGGAAGACATACAGATTGGGAAAGAGAAGATGGGGGGAAAAGAAGCTAAAGTAAAGACCAAATACCTAGCATATTTAATTTGTCCAGAAAAGGTCTTTGGAGAGATACCTTGAAAAAAAAAAAAAAAAAAGATACTATAAATTAAAATAAGTCCAGATCTTAAAATGCCCAAACACATAATTAAGCCTTTAATATGTTGAAAATGGGAGATATTTAAATTTTATATAGAGGAGCAATAACTCCCATGACTATGTGTGAAATGCTAAGGGAGAAAAGGCATTAGAGGCTGAAGAACCAGAGATGTTAACCCATCGCAGCGGTAGTAGAAATGAAAGGAATTGGAAAAGAGAAGTATTCTGAAGATTTAATTGCCAGGATTTGAAGTGAGGAAAATTGGAGCCTTACTTATTTAGGTTTATGTGACAGAATAATTGTAAGGCTGCCTTAAAAAGATAGGTTTGGCTCTAACTATACTGCATTCTATAGAATAAAGAGGTGGGAAAGTCCATCCAACAGAAAAATAATTCCCTTCAGAGCTGAGGAAAATGGATAGGGCTGGAGAGTGATAAGCACAAAACTCCTAGTCAAGCCTTGGGCCTGCGTGGAACCACCCAAGGACAGAATGCTGAGCCAATAAGAAAAGCCAATGCCAGAAATTTAATGAACTCATATATCTACTGAGTGAATAAACAAAGAGTCAAAGCAGAAAACCAGCAGGGAAAAAGATCAGTAAAATACAGAAGGAATGCCAAAGAAGGCAAAAGGAATGAAAGTGTCCCAAAATGGATGGGAAAATAATCTGGAAAGATTGAAAGCTGGTAGAGTTCATGAATTTAGTTGACTTTGACCAAGGAGTCAAAATGAAGTGTGAAAGAAAAACTGAATTGCAAAAAATTCAGGTTTTTTTGCATGAAAGACCAATGATAGGCTAGGACTGTACAGGAAGCAAGAGAAAAGGGGACAGGACAGGTTAGTCCCAGAGAGAAGTATGGATTTCTTTTTCTCCGGGGTGGTGGAGGGGGGCTGGAGATACTTCTGACATATACAGTAGCACATCACATTCAAGTGATGGAGCATTCAGAATTTCTACAGCTCTATTGAAAAGTGGTGATGGCAAATGCAGCCATAGGTCAACTTATATAACCATCACTGTTGATGCACAGACTGAGCACTGTCTAATAGGAAAAGCCTCTTCCCACTTTCTTTTTTTTTTTTTTAAAGATTTTATTTATTTATTTGTCAGAGAGAGAGAGAGAGAGAGAGCGAGCACAGGCAGACAGAGTGGCAGGCAGAGGCAGAGGGAGAAGCAGGCTCCCCACAGAACAAGGAGCCCGATGTGGGACTCGATCCCAGGATGCTGGGATCATGACCTGAGCCGAAGGCAGCTGCTTAACCAACTGAGCCACCCAGGCGTCCCCTCTTCCCACTTTCGAAGGCACTTATAAAAGACCCTGGGAGCTCCACTAAATTGGGCCTTTTACAGGCTATTGTCTTTTGTATCTGATTCATTAAATACTTCCTACATAAACACATTGTTCCATTGTTCCAATACAACACAATTAAAAATTTTAAATGGCATATCTGAACTTTAACATGTCTTGAATTTAAATCACTTCACTGTTTTGTAGTGAAAAACCTTACAATCAACCTAAATGTCCCATATCTTTTTTTTTTTTTGAGAAATGGCAAAGTTTTATTAACCCTCGTGTCACCAGTCCTAAAAGGTAGAGAATTTCAGTTACAGAAGATAAGGATGGGGAAAGCCTAAAAACACTTTATGTTTATGAGTTCTATTATAACAAATATTTCTAATGAGCACTCTGTTAAGGCTTAAAGAAAGAAAGGAATCTACCAGCAGAACGAGAAGTTCAGTTAGGCATAATTGCAAGAATACTGTCATGTTTACAAATATAAGGCTTCCAA
The DNA here is from genome assembly GCF_902655055.1 of Lutra lutra. Lineage (NCBI taxonomy): Eukaryota > Metazoa > Chordata > Mammalia > Carnivora > Mustelidae > Lutra > Lutra lutra. The sequence goes on along the minus strand of NC_062279.1, from coordinate 75,023,384 downwards.
AAGAGATCTTTAAAATCACTAGCAGATGTTTATCTTTCTGAAGAGGGAGTAACTAGACATTATGAAGTCCACAGACCCACAACAGGATCGGTAATTTTATCTCTGCCACTTGAGTTGACCCATTTTTTCTCCCTAGTTTGGAATAAAGCATCTCAATGTGTGAACATACACACTTTTTATTACCCAGCTCACTTCTATCCTCATTCTTTTAATAAGGGGCCCCTGAAACCTGGTAGGCCCCCTCTCTGCTTTGTCATTTGTGACCAAACTTTATGATTTGTTTCTGTGTAATGACCTTATGAAACTCAATCTTTTAAATATGAATATACATTTCTCCTCTAAGAAATGAAGAATGCATCTGTAGTGAGGAGAATACTCCGCCAAAGCACCAAGGCAGAAGTCAGATAAAACACTGGGCCAGCTTGGACCAATGAACCCACAGGATTAAGAAAAATAAACAAGATTGTGCGTAGACTATCTATCATTGTGTCTACAACAGTATAGGTAATCAGGAAATTACGTCTTTTGTTCTTCATGGAATTGTAGTCATGCCCTTCCCAGTGTTTTTGTACCCCCTTGGAACAAATACTATTCATAAACATAAAACTCTTGAGGTTTGATGTCATTTTAACACACCCTCACCTACCCATGCTCCATTCTCCATTCCTCCAATCTCTCCCAACACACAACATACACACACATACACACAAAGTTCAGAGCTGGGATCTGAAATGAAATCTATGAGAGATAAAGAAAAAGGAATTTTACTTCCTTAGCTGCTATTAGGAAAGAGAAAAGTTATAGCTCTTATGGGCTTTACTGTGATAATCAACACCCAGAGTGACGGATAAATCTGAGGAAACGCTCCCCCACCCCTACCCACTGCTGGCATTTAAGATATCAAGCTGACATACTATTCGATTCTTCACCAAATGGACTACTGCAAGCTACTTCGTTCTAAATCACATTCTTGAAAACAATCAAATTATGAATTAATCCCTAAAGACTAGAAGATTGCAAGCCACAAAATAGTACAGAAGCCAGCAATTAGAATCAAAAACAGGAGACTGGAGAAGAAATACCAGAAACAATGTTACATGATTAGCTATAACCAAAGGGGGGAAAAAAAACCAAAAACCAAGTGTAGATAGATGTCTCTGAAGATAATCTATGAACTCAGAGCAAGTTATAAGGGGTGGAAAATGTAAACTGTGAGGCCACTAGCAACAGTCTATTAAATTCTAAAGAAGCAAACCAAGCCAGGAGTTTAAAGTATGTGTTACTAAGTAGGAAACTAAGAGCTTTTGCAGATACAGCAAATGCATTTTGACATAAATGAGAAGTTGTGTGCGGCCCCTTTGCGTATCCCCAATCCATTTCTCCATGTTTTTACTCATTTTCAAGCTATTCAGAGTCAGTCAACAGTGGTCAGATCAGGCTCGAGTTCTTTAATAATAATTTCCAAGAATGTATATAAATTCTCAAATAGCTAGTCTGGATTTGAAGTCTTACATTTACTCCAAAGGAAATACTTTGTATTGAAATGGGCTGTGTCAAGGCACATGGCAAGATAACTTATTTCCCCAAAGTACAATGAAAACACCTGTGATCCTAGAACCTATTAATACTTCCCAATAACTTAAATATTCACAAAAAATTTTATGTTCTGTTATGTTCACATGCTACATTTTTACAAACATCCTTAAACAGCAGGATTTTGTCTGTGGTTACTGGATCCACCAGGGGGATTTTGCTTGTTTGTTCTGTTTTGTTCGTGGGAAGAAGAAAGCCAAACTTAATAAACAAGCCATTTGCTTTTTAATTAGTTGGGGGGTTTTTTTGGAAAGTTCCTTTTAGATTTTCAAATGCGTGATAAATCTGAATGTTTTCATCAAATAGATTTGTAAAGATAGACATAGTCTAACTTTCCAACATCATTTGTAAAACTCCAAAACACACGGCTGTGGTTATAGTGAACCCCTTCATTCATCAATTCATCAAACTGAAGATTTTTTGTGCACTATGTGCCAGACACTGTTCTAGGCACCAGGAAACAACTGTAGTCCCAAGGGCCAGAGCATTACCCTCGAATAGACTGCGGTCTGGTGAGGAAAACAGATACTGATCAAATAAATATAACACACATACATATAAAATATGTATATCTATAATATAAAATTATAAATTATGATTAAGTACTATTCAGGAAAGGACAGAATATTCTAGAAAGACTAAGTGTTGAGTGGTGGGTTCAGGATGAAGTCCATTAAGCTCAAATCTGACAAAGTAGGAGGTATTGCCCAAAAGAGGGGGTGAATATTTTAGACAGAAAAATATCAGATATTGAAAAGAACTAAAGGAAGGGTTGCATGAATTACGTGAACAGAACAGCACTGCACTTGAGATTAGAACACCTGGGTCCTATTCCAGTGGCATCAATAATTAATAGCATGAACAAATGAGGAGGTTGAGAATAAGGTATATTCTAACTTGAAAATCCCATGCTTTTATGAGTAATCTTCACCTCAAAAATTGAGAAATGGTATTTTATAGAGAAAAAAGTATCTTATTTGTTTAAAGTATTTGTTTTATTCAAACTACATTTAATATTTTATTAACCAAGAACTAATAATGAAAACTTGCACATATTTTCCATCTGTAAGTAGAATTTTAAAATAACACAAAAAATAATACTGTAGCATGTTACAAATAAAGTCACTTCAAATATTTAATAATGCCTTGAACCTTTAAAATGTTATTACTAATTGTTACTAATGCATATATGTCTCATTCATAAAGTTATATTAAAGGGAAATCATGTTATTGTCACTATATATGGAATACAAATGTGATTCGAAGAGAAAATAAACATAGCCAGGAATTTTAATTCCCCAGAATTTATCACTGTCAAAAAAATTCATTCTCAAGGGTGGTAGTCTCCAGATTTATTCATCTTTCCATAACATGTCAGGAAGGTATACTCATTAAAGAAAACATTTTAAGTAAATTAATCTCATCAAGATTGTGGCATTTTTTTCTTCAGCTAGAACTCTATACTTCTTACTAAAATTACAGAATTCTATGAAATCTTGAGGAATTATCTACTAAAACCAACCAACCTCATTTTTTAGAGAAGTAATTGAATTCCAGAATGAAAAGTCCAAGGTCGTACTCCAGATCAGAATAGAGTCAAGGCTGATTTGATGATGTTGCTAAACTTACTTCCCCATTACTTTGCTACCTCATACTCATCTCCCTCCTACACACTAGTTGGCTTTAAGTAAGTCTTCTCACTGCAATAAGATTATTCTGTTTCAGGAAATCATTAATAGTCATTTGATTTCAGATTATCTCCCAGATCTTTCTCTGATAGTCCTTGAATTCAGGTTATAATCTGTACCTGCTGTGACAAAGGATAAAATATTCCTTCTAAAACAGATGGACAATTGAGGTTAAAAGATAAATGAATGTCTCAATGTAATTCAGTGCACAACCAGAAAGTTTATAAAAATAAAATAAAAAGAGAAAAATATTCATTTAGCCTCTTCTACAAAAAGTGTAAATGCCGTAAATTAATCAGTATCAATAACGACATCTGCTCATGGAGTAATTCTAAATTTGGGAAGGTGGTAACATGTGAAGATGTAACTCACATTTTACATATTTTCTTACACTATGCCCCTCTAATCTTTAATCATTTCCTTCTGACTTTTTAATTTTAAACACTTTGGCCTGAAAGAAGATGAAAAATGCTTACTTGAACAAAAGATCTAAAAGATTTGGATGAACACAAAAGGAATAAGAACTAGACTTCCCCCATAACCCACAATTCATCTCCTGCCTGCAAGGTAGAGGTTTTCTAGATTTTTCTGAACTAGGGACAGAACCCTCAAATAACTTTATAAATCTAGAGAAAAGGAAAAACTGAACTCTGCTTCTCGGAGATTTAGAAAAACCCAAGCAAGCCTCATAGTTCTGTTCAGCCCAGCATCGCAAGAGGAGTAACTAATTAACCTGGATTCATCTAGAATTGGTGGACCTGATGGGGTTTTGTGCACAGGAATAGAAGGGAAAAACAGCAGCAATTCTGTTTACTCCTTGAAGCCTGAGATGAAATGACAGACATGCCAACAGTTGATAACTGGATGTGTGGCAGGGTAGATCAGAACCTCTCTCCTCCCAACCCTGTGGAATCTCTGTACTGCCTCACTGTCTGCATCTCCCATGCCAATCCCTTGGGCAAAAGGAAGGGAAAGCCTGAATCCAATGTGATTCCATTTTTCTCACACTGAGGTATAGAGATCTAAGCTTGAGATGAATTCAACAACAGAAATATTCCGCTTGTGGATTAAGACTGTCATCTTTTGCATAAAGGACACTGCTAAATGCTAAAGGTGCAGATTAATTTATGAAAGAGTTTATGCCCTCAAATTGGGGCTCCAATTAGGAGACAAAATACAGGCATCACAAAAACAAAAATATAAGGAAACTTGTGCAACGTAACAAGACCAAGAAACTGTAACATGCTTGCAACTCCCAAATGTGCCTCCTTTCAGGAAGAATATATGAGCTTAATGTTCAGGTCTTCAAAACTATCGTGCTGTAAATGCTTTCAAATCATGTGTCTTCATTCACATTATTGGCCCCTTGAGCCTACTAAACATGTCAAATCTTCAAGTTGTCTTATAGCTACACCGACTCTTTTATATCTGCCAGATGGAGTAACTATACACTAATGAATACAGAGCAATGTATGAGAGAAGCTGGAGTGACAGGACTGGCAAATGTGCCTCTCTACGTAGAGTAGTTAGATCAAGCATCCTTTCAGATGCTTGATCCAACCACCAACCTAAATATGACATACTTAATTCTAAGTAGAAAAAAACATCATAATGATGCTAATGACTTGACATAATTCACAGAGGGGTCTTGAAATTTCATCAAAGCCTAGCACTGAATGTGAGATACAGCAGCAAACATCAACAGAAAAATTATACTTAGATTGAACTAAACAAGCAGCTGTGGGGAATACATTATCTGCTATTATCTTTTCTGGATTCCAGGACAAAGAAATCAGCAAAGAATTATAATGATACCACTGGTAGAATCTATTGATTTCAAATCACATTCACTAAAGGTGCTGTTGTGTGAGCATGATGATTTTCTTAGAAAATCAGCTCACTCTGCACTCCTTGTAGTCCCTGCTTACCCAAGGTCCAGAAGAGCTCAACTGGTTGTGCAACATGATTACAAATGCTATTATTTAAGAACAAAGTATAAAAAATATTTTTAAGCATATGATTTCATAAAATGGGCATACAGATAAGAGAGGAGGAGGATGTACTTCAAGGTCATACAAAATCTCATCAGTAAAAACAGATGATAGATAAAATCTATATTGTGCAAAGGAAGCATCAACTTGAGCATAAAAGAAAATTGAGCAGCAAGAATAAACAAACATGAAAAAGGATAGAAATTACTTAGAGAATCACTTGCCCTAGATATTTTTTCTTTAGTTCCAATATAGTGATCATGTAGTGTCATATTAGTTTCAGGTGTACAATGTATTTTCTTAGATATTTTAAAGAAGGTTGATTTTACCACTGGTGTATATGGCAGAAAAATTTGGATCCTTTCCAGCTCTATAATTCTGGGAAACTAGTAAGTGTTGGTTAATTCATAACCAGCACTTAGTTTGTGTGTGTGTGTGTGTATATACACCTAGTATACATACTATAGCCACAGGTATGTATACTACACATGTGAAAATACACATCATACCTTTCTGTGTGAATGTGTGTTTATATTGCAACTCTCTGCTTTTCCTCTCTGCATGTCTGCCCTGTTCTTCCCTCCACATTTCAGTAAAAGTAAATACTGACACCCCTTTGGTAGAACCCCTCCAGAGTAGCTAGCAAGTCTACTGATAGAATACTGTGGGGTCCAGTGCTCACCTCTGGATCAAGAACATCTAGCATGACACTCCCAAGCAGAGAGCTGGGTGCAAGGCACTATAATTTAGAAGAAGAGGCTGTGGTGGAAGGCAGATCAATAAAATTGACTGGGACAAATCAATATAATATGACTTACACTCTCAACACTACTGCCTTGCAGAAAGGAGGAATCCATGTCTTTCTGTTCTGTTCTATTTCTGTATTCTAGGCTTAGGACAGTTCAAGAACATAGTAACCAACCAATAACTAGTTATGGAATTGAACCAAGTTCAACAGAATAAGATGTACTTTACAGTATTTCTAAAGATATTAAAGCGGGAAAAAAAAAAAAGAAACTAAACCAGACAACTGGGTATGTATGAGGAACTGCTGGGGAAGCCAGGTGGTAGCAACCTTGTGCTTTGTTTAATAACTTAATGGTAAATCAGAAATAGCAATTACATTTCTTGTTCTTTTTCTGATGCCTGATTGCTCCCTTGTCAAGAACAACATGTAAAACCAAATACATGTAATGCAGGAACTCTCTTTCATAACAAATCATTTTTTGTTGTTGTTATTTAAAGACACAAATCCATAAAATGATGTTTCTTTTAAAATGTTTTCCAAATCATTAGGAAAAATGGAATTTGAGTTTTATTGGGCTGCTAGGAAAAGAAAGCATTTTTATTAAAAAAAACAACAACAACAAACATGATTTGTGACCATTAAAACCATTCTGCTCATAAAAATGTGTTTTTATCTTTATCAGAAAATTGGAATTTATTTACAACAGTACATAATACGGTTATTGTTTCATGGTGTTTAATTCTTTACCATGTATAACAATTTGCTCTAAGAGAAGTTATGTAGTTGCTTAAAGCTACTACTCATAGCTCCTTAATTTTTAATTACTAAATAAAACAATAAAAATACAGTTTCACAAGAAAACTTAGAGAACAAATCAAATGAGATAACTGTAAAAACAAAAAAATATAACGTATCACACAGAGTTTAGAAATGTTTGTAATAATGGCAGTGGAAGATAAATATCAATTCTTTTCCTCTCCATCTAGAAATCTGTAGGTCTACACTAAAACCTGAAATAGATTCAATTTTGAAAACTACTTCTAAGATTGTGCACTCAAACTTTCCACTAAGAACACGTTCCTCCTCACGATGCTTAGCCTTACGATTCATCTTTTAAAATTCTAGTGAAAAGAAAAAGTAGAACTACTCCAAAAGCAATGTGAATGCTGCATATGCCTCCAGAGACGAAGTTGCTGTCTATCATTTATTTAGTATGCTAACAGGAAAGTGTTCTCGAAACAGTTAATCTTTTTAGTTGACTGTGCTCTATACTGAATTACAGACAGACATGTACTGAGCTATTATTATGAGGATTACTACTCAAAACACCCCAGATTCTCTTCAGTAAACTCTCTGTCATTCTTCAAGTAAGCCTAGGGCAGAAAAAAATAAAATAAAATAAACAGCTATGACTCTCAGTTATAGAAACATCTTCTTTAGCTTTATGACTTAATATGAGAGAAAAGTTAAACATTTTGGAACATTTTGGAATGGGATACATACAATTAACTGATGCCTCTGCTATGCATCTTTTAAGAAAAAATAGCATTTTCTTAAAGATTACAATTCATTGGACCATTCTACAAGAAACCTTTCCACTGACCATCTGTCCAAACAGTGTGTTTAAGTTCTGAGACATTTAAAAAGAGAATCATGTAGTTAGTCCCAGTTGCTAGGAAAAAAGAAAAAAGAAAAAGAAAAACTGTGGTTCTAAATACCATCTTGAGTCATGTTAATCTTGATGATTATCTTTTGTGTGAACCTTTTTCATAATCTGATTAGATAAAATTTGTGAAAAATTTGAAATCCCCTTTGGATGACATCTATTCCCAAAGAATTTTTGGTGGCAAGTGTGTTTCACATAATAAGTACATATTTGCATGGTGACTAGAAATTAGATTGTAATGTTTATTCATCAAATAATAAAGAGATGAAGCAATATAATTAGATATATGTCATGAAATTCTTCCTGGGATGTCCTTCTCATGAATGTTTCAAACAATGATTCTCTTATCTTTTATTTTGAACTGATTTCTTTCCATTTTCCTTCCCTTTGATCCCCAGGCCTCAAATAAGACAACTAATGATGATATATCATTCAGTTTCCTCAGTGCAAGTCAAAAATTTCATTTTTACCCACGGCACTACCAATGATAGAACAAATGATGGCATTAATTGTCATTACCCCAGACACAGGTGAATTGGCTCTCATATCTTCCAAGAATTCTGATGAGTTCCCAACTGAACCTTAGGAAAGGTAAATTCAATGTAAGGATATAGAGATCCTGGAAGATTCAAGGCAGTATTATGATTACATTTGGGATATTCTGCCGGAACAGTACAAAAAGCACGCCCCTCAAGAAGTTGTACTTTTTTTTTTTTAAGAGATTTCTTTATTTTGATAGAGAGAGTCGGGGAAGGGGCAGAAAGAAAGGAGAGAGAAAAATTTCAAGCAGACTCCCCACAGAGTACATACAGGGCCTGATGAGGGGCTTGATCTCACAACCCATGAGATCATGACTGGGCTGAAATCAAGAGTCAGATGCTAACTGGCTGAGCCACCTAGTGTCCCTAAATACTAAAAGCGAATGAAGCACCTATAAATTATGTTCCTCACACTGACCATACCTATCTAAGGTTGGGAAAGAAAACATATGCTATTTGCATAAAAAGTTTTTATTCTAATACTATTCATAGTAGTTTCCTCCTTCTCTACCTTAAACTTAAGCTAGGCTCGTGCTGAAGAGGTAGATACTTTATGCTGTGTTGACATACAGGGTCAGCCCTAAATGAGTTCTGAGACCTCTACAAGTCCACAAACTCCACGACTCTACCTTAGAACAATGAGCAGCTGGGGGACAACTCGGGATTTCACTGAAGATACATTTATACCCTCTAACACCAAGAATGTTGGCACTAAGTATGCCTTGTCTCCATCGGGGAAACTCAAGCAAACTAATAAATTGTAAATTTCTAAATACCCATGTGTAGATCTGCAGTGACTCTCATTCAACCCCCTGACTTACTAAGCAACCAGGACCTGTCCTCAGCAGCCTTCCCAGTATCTCAGTTCAGAATAGGATGGGCCAAACGTCTAGATCCTCATCAAGGTAAACACATGCTTCCCAGATATGTTCCAGAAATATGAGAACAAAGATCAGGACAAGCCAGGAAGAACAGTGAAGTGGTTTTGGCCTCTATGAGGCCTCCATCCAGCTTCCTCTTTCTCTTCTCCTTTCTTTCTAAGTAACAGTATCACCAGCTTTAAATAGCTACTAAGCTTAATGAGTTTCCTCTCCAAAATCATGTGTATTTTTTTTATAAAGATTTTATTTATTTGTCAGAGAGAGAGGGAGAGAGAGCGAGCACAGGCAGACAGAATGGCAGGCAGAGGCAGAGGGAGAAGCAGGCTCCCCACCAAGCAAGGAGTCCAATGTGGGATTCGATCCCAGGACGCTGGGATCATGACCTGAGCCGAAGGCAGCTGCTTAACCAACTGAGCCACCCAGGCATCCCAATCATGTGTATTTTTAAAGAAACAAAACCCATGAATAACTGAATGCATCCCTTGATTGCCTAACTCAGTACATAAAAAATAATCTACCCAGACACTCATTCTAGCAAACTGAGTCAGAGGAGTCCTCTTCCATCAATTAACAAGCTCTGACATATTTTTTCTCATAAATGATTCTCAAATCCATCACTTCTGTATACCTACTAAGTTGCCCTAGTTCTGATCTTCATTATCTTTTGCCTAAAAGAAAATTTCCCCAGCTTCAAATGCATATATTTTAATCCATTCTCTATTCAGATGCCAAAGGAAGGGCTTCAACAGATCAGATCCCTGCACTTCCTTGTTGAGAATCCATCATTGAATAGAAGATAAAGTTAAAGTCTTTTAACTTCTATAGAGAATCCTTCATTTACACTCATTCAGCATGTTGTGTTGCCTATCTTCTCTACCCAATTTGTTCCATGGTGTTCTCCAGTCTATATCAGAACAGGTCATTTCTTCCATCATGACTTCTGGGAAGACTAGAGAAAAATGTACTTTCTCTCAGATTCAGACATTAAGATGCAGTGTTCATCACAACTCGTCTCTAAGGTTAATTATCTTTTATCATATTTGCTAGCACAACAGATCCATACAATGCTGGAACCAATTGGATTTATCTCATGCATCATGCTTCTCTAGGGAAAGTCACCTAGGAATAACTGCTCTCTCTTCACACCACTCACAGGCTACAGCGAAAGATTTCACTGTGTATTTTACCTAAGAAGTTTTCTGAACTGGATGTAAATCATTGACTCTAGATAATTCTTTTTGCTGTTGATGTACTTACAAATATACCATTACTGTAGCCAACAGGTGTTGGCTATCTAACAGATCTATACTTACACCTGTACCAACTGGGGTGAGCCAGATTTTAACCCTGGAGAAATGCAACCAAACTAAGATATATCAGTAATAATGCACATTAGAAAATGTATCATATTCTACAGACTACCTGGCTATTATGCAATATTTAAGCCATGCAAAATTCTAAGTAAATATTTGTTAGTCTTTTGTCAATAACGTGGTAATGTGGCCATCACATCTTTTCTTTACCATCTCCTATTACTTCTTACTCATACACTTGACATATATTGAAACCTTACTGTAGGACGATGCTATGTTCACTACTTTTATAGTGCAATGGCTTTGATTCTCCTAAGCTAAGTAAAATGAGATCTCTCAGGTCCTTTTCTCTGCTCAACCAAGAAAATGTTGGAAAAATTATATTTTTTGGTTACTACACTAAAAACTCTTATCTGCAATAGTGACAATTCAACTTTCAAAAATTATTTTAAAAGTCACTTGTCAAGTAAATATCAAGTGCAGTACATGAATAAAACTCAGAAAAGCTATTCCACAGTTTACTCAAGTATGGCAGAATGCTGAGGGGATTGACCAAGCTGCATTTTATGCACTAAGCACTGAGATTGTCTACACTCCATAAAACGTTTCAGATCTCATTAAAACCAAATGAACAATGCCAATAAGAGCATATAAGGCCAACTTTAGCTTTCTTCTATATTGGGTTAATTTAACCTAAAAAAAAAAAAAAAGGATCTTTAAAGTTCAATTACAACGCCATCTTGTGGAAAACACTGAAGTAATGCAAAAGACTCATTAACATCTTGATATAATAGTTAGCAAACCACTGTGAAAACAGTAGATATCTGAGAACTTTGTACATCAATGGGCAATGTTGAGATCAAAGTTTTTAATTCTGCAAGGTAAAAATTACTCTGAGATGCAAAACTATGTTCCATACCATTAGGATCCAGTCAACTACGTTGTCATAAAGGAGGGAGGTAGACGTACAAATGTATCATTGTCAGATTGCAACAAGGAAAAAAACATATGGAGACAAATTTGTCTAGTGTCTGAATTAATAAAAATTAATATTTTGCAGATGATTTAGAACTTGTTCTAGCTGTTCCAGGCCAGCTACTGACCAGTATCAAAAAGCTGAAGGCTTTCAGTGGCCTCAGGAAATTTATTTGTCACAGGTATTCAGCTATTGCATTGGGAGTTATTGGGAGACTGTTGTATGTGATCTCTATGAATCGTAATGAGGTACACCCAATAATAATTTAGTTATACTACGTTAATAAGATTCTTTGAAGTATGAACTATCAAAAGGATTGGCTGAGAAGCAGAAATGAGAAATGGTTTTAGATTAATAATATAAGCTGAGATACATGGTACAAGTTATGAATGCAGGATCGGTAGCCAGAATGGCTGAGTTTAAGTCTAGTCCTTTACTTTGCCAACTGTAAAATCTTAAGCAACTAATCTCTGTCTCAATTTTCTAATCTACAAACTAGAAGTGATAATAATACTCATCTCAATAGGTTGCAATGTGGACTAAATGAACCAAAACATGCAAAGTGATCAGACAAATGCCTATAAGTTAATCAGACAAGTGATTAAACCTTAACAATTATTATTACTTAAGTTTATTCAGCTCATCAGTGGTAGGGTCAGAACTGGAAGTCAGTTCTGCTGATTGCTAGGCCAACCTCCCTCCTAGCATGTCATACCAAAGGTAATAATAGCTTCAGTGCTTTGGTGGGAAGGGGAGTGTTGATAAAAAATAAGAAGGAATAAGTCACACTAGCAGCTACTTTTCAGAGCAATATACAACTTAGTATTTAGATCTCACTTGGTTCATTTTTGGGAAGCAACGAATTCAATAAGGTGTTTAAGAGCAAGAAATAGAAAAGGAGAGAAAGTAAGAAAAGTTTCGTTTAAATACCAGTACCAATATTTTGTTTTTAAAAATAAAGAAAAAGATTAAAAATGAAAAACAGAAACAATAAAACCTATCTAAAATAGTTTTAAAACACAAGTTCTATACTTCTTGTCTATCTTTCAATGCAGCAATAACAAAAAAGTTGCCAAGAAAAGTGAAAGACACTTATCTGTATGAGAATCAAAGAGTATCCTTTTTTCTTTTTTTTTAAGAGAGGGAGGGCACAGAGGGGCAGAAGGAGAGGGGTTAAGAGAATCATAAGCAGGCTCTATATCCAGTGCAGACCCCAACATGGGGCTCAATCTCACAACTCTGAAATCATGACCTGAGCCGAAATCAAGAGGCAGATGCTTAACTGACTGAGACACCCAGAAGCCCCAAGGAATATTTTTTTGTTGAAAAAATACATTTTTAATGCTAAGAGTAATTCTAATATTACCTTAATTGCTATAACTTTTTTCTAGTATAGATAATTTTCAGAAGACACTTTTCTAATAAACACTATTTTCTGTGAAAAGCAGTGTAAGTAAAATAAATAAAATTCTATTCCAAGATAAACAATTACACCTACGGTAAACCACATCATGGGCAAATTATTATTAACCTGTTTATCTGGTTTTCTATTGTCCTTTTGTTCTATTGTTCAAAACTGGTAGTACTCTATGTAGGGAATGTGCCAGTAAAGTTTGGCCGTAGGATACAGTGAAACCCCAAATAACAGTTGCTTACACAAGACAGAAGTGTCTTGCTTACACAAGACAGAAGTTTATTTCTCTTGTGTTTAAAAGAAGTCAGAACATGTGGTGCCCATGGCTGGTAGAGTAGTTCCTTAAATCTGCAGTGAGACACAGGGTCCTTCTAGCTCACCTTCCACCATTCGTGAAGGATGACTCTTTGCTTCATGGTCCACAGTGGCTGCTAGTCCTGTAATCATGATATCCACTAACTAGGCCAGAGAATGAAAAAGGAGCTTAGCCTCCTTAAATACCCTATACATATCTTCCCTCCTCTCACTGACAGGAACCAAGTCACTTGTCACCCTGTGAATAAATAGAACTGGAAACTAGTCTTGTCAGAGTTGCACTTTTACTCACAAAGAGTGAATTTTGAGAAACAACAAGGAGACTCTGCCTCAGGAAGGAAATCAAATAACATAGAAAAGAAGAGGCTGCTGTAGATGGGCAGGATTTCAGGTGTATTGATTGTGACCAGGAAAAAGTGTGGCCAAGGGATGAGTGGCTCTGTATAGGCTGTGAGCAGGTGGGAGATGTGGATTAGGTGAGCTGTGTTTTGATCTCTGTTCATTTGTACCTTCCTGGTAAGGCACTTAGAGTCTGGCTAAAAAAAATAACTTTCAGGATCTAGTAATCAGCCATAACACCCAGGTAATAACCCATCTGGAAGCAGCTGTGCAATTTGGGATTGTTTCCACTTAGAATCAAAAACTACAGCCTGATTCTATTTCTTAGTTTAAGTATACAGTTAGAATTGACAAGTCAGAAATTGTACTTAATGTTAATGCCAGAAAGAGTGAAAATGCAAGGTCTTGAGAGGCAGCATGTTGCAATAGTTACAAGTGTGAACTTGGGAGCCTGACTGCTTGAATTCCAATCCTGGTTCCTCTATTTAGTATGAGTTGGACAAGTTATTTAACTTATCTCTTTGCCAGATTCCTCATCAACAAAAATGGGGATAATAACAAAATCTACTTGATAGAGTTGGTGTAAGGATTAAATGAGCCTACAAATGTAAAGCATTTATAACAGGTCCTTGCACATGGTAATTGTTTAAAAAGCGGGGGTGGTGGTGGAGGTTATCTCTGAATGACCTACAGACTTGTATTCTGGAAGAGGACAGCGCAAGATAACCTGCAACCATCGGTGATGGTTACAAAGTAAAAACCGTACCCTGAGGAACTGTTTGATGTTGATGCAGGGAGGGACCATTGGGTCTTGTCATGCTCTGTCTGGAATAGTAGGAGACCATAACATCTTCCTACTGCTACAATGTAATTCAGAAACAGTTAAGTGAAAATGACTGGCTATTATATAGAAGGACAAAGAGATCAGTGTCAGAGAGTAACAGAACAGTACAAAGGGAGAAAATGAAAATGTTATAGGACAAAAGAAGTAGCAGGCATTTTAAGAATGTGGCAAATACAGAAGGAAATTACCTCAAGTTTCATACCCTGAGGAACAAGCACATTGGTCTGGAGAAGTGTTTCAGAATGGGACTGTCTAAAGAATAGCCCTCGAAAGCTTTCGTTGAGTGTGAATTTTACCCAGCTATAATTGAATGCCCCGAAGCAGGATCCTTGTAATGTGACAGAGACCAGGTTGGCAGACCCTGCAGAACCTGGATTACAAAGGACTGCCCTTACATTTTAGTTAGCTGTGAAGATACTTTTTATAGAAGAAATTAAACTTTAACATCAGAACACTAATCTATAGCCTTTGCGACATATTTATCCATGAAAACATATATGATTTTCTGCTTACATTGATTATATAATTTTCAGTACATCCCATCCTGGAATGTGACAATACTCATCTTATTGGATTGTCGTTATAAAGTACAGAGTTAGAGAATCTCTTTCATTTTCATTCTGGACACCTGCATTGGGTAAACCACCAAAGACAATTATACTTTCCTGATGCCCATGGTCAGCAAAGAAGACAAACAGCATCCCAAACAGAAGGTGCCTTCATCTGGCCAATTCACACCCTGATTGTGCTCCATGCACTATTTTTTCCATGGAAAAGAGAAAAAAAATTATTTTAATAAAAAAAATTCTATTTTAATAAACCCATGTATGATAGAAATGTCCTTCAGATCATCATTGATAAAACTCTTTAGTATAAGGATACATTAACGTGATAAAAATGTCATATTCTTAAAGTTTTACTTAATATTTTAAAGAATTACTTTTCCTCTTTAGCTCAGATAATCTATTTGAAGAGGAAAACAAAGACACGGGTGAGATAATAGGTTTTGTGAATGACTTATACGTAGCTTGGGGTCATGCCTGAGTCATATTTAATCCTAGGATAAGACTAGCCAAACAACATACAAAAATGTGTGCATATTTTTAAAACAATCACACAGGCCAAGACAATCCCTATCATATGTTTTTTACACATGCATGTGTCTGACTGTGAATTACTGATTCCAATTTTCTGTTCAATAAATATTTATTAGCACCTCCTTTATGCTCAGCACTATTTTAGATGATGGAGAAATAATGGAAACCAAAACAATGTTCCTCTCTTAGTGGAGTTTGCATTCTACTTAATTTGTCTAGAAATCATGAAAATTTTCTAATGAGCTAGTATTTACTCATTAGGGAATTAATTCTATGCCAGAATTCTATGCCAGTTATTTCCAAAAATATCTAACGAAAGGAAAGGCCTCACAGAACACTAGAAGCAAGAGAACGAAGACATTACTGCTGCTCAAATGATGAGAATAGTGGGTAAGATGAATTCCTTCTCATACGAATGAAGACAAAGAAATTAGACAGCTCTAAAAGGAAAAGAACCAGGCTGTCTACACATCCTGGTCTCTACCACAAGCTGACAGCCACCAATGAGCAAATACAGGCTTCTTATTCAATATGGGTTTCTTTCATGAAACTATAACACCTACATCCTTTACCCACTCAGATATACATCAACGTTCCATGCACTAGCAAACATAGAAGATGACTGAAAATTGAAAATGTATTGATTAACTATAACATGGAAAGATCTAGGAATCCAGATCCATAAAAGAAATCCAGGCCCTTGGAACTGGTGATCCCACAATAACAAATCTTCTAGGTTAAACTATAGTCGTGTCTTTAAAATACAATTAGGAATTTAAAAATTTAGAAAAACACAGTTGGGAACTCATAGTTCTGGGGAGATGGCCACCAGACATAGCTTCCTATCCTTCCAGTCTCAGCTCCCCTCTTACTGCCTTTCCTGAGCCAAAGGTCAGACAGGTATAAGTAAGGAATTGGTTAGTGTTCAAGATAAGAAAACTAGTACGGGTTTTCTCAGTTACAGACTGAAGGAGGGCCTGGAGACCAGCATTAGAGAAGGTCGGGATGAGGACCCAGAGAATACCAGGGCACAGACTGATGTGAGACAACCGCCACTCAGACTACTCTAAGAGATGATTTTAAAGTACTCTCACAATAGTTTAAATGGACCCAATTACAAAGGATTGATTAAAATCAAGTAATTTTACAACATGTTGGTGATAAAGAACCACTGGAGATAGCTGATGACCAACAAAAACTATAATCAGAATACCTGAGGAAAGACAAGTAAAATACTAAGAAAAAAAATTGCTGGAGAAAACAATAGTAAAAAAATAATTTGTAAAATTAAGGTTTCCAGTGTAAAGCATTCGGTAGCTGAATTTAACGAGTACGTGGATCTTGTTGAAACCTGTTTTGGTAGCCTAAAAACTCAGGTAAAGGAAATATTTTAATAATGGAGAAAAGACACAAGGAGATAAAAATCATGATACATCCTGGTAAAAATGCCTGAAGACCAAGGACAGAAAGAAAAAATATTACACTATTCCATCAACAAAGAAAAAGTTATCTGCAAAGGAAAAAGTGGTCAGATTTGCATATGATTTCTCACCTGCAACAACAGAAGCAAAAAGATGTTGGAAAACATCTAGAGACTGAAATTCAAGGACTGTGCCCCAAGTATCCTAGACTAAGCTAAGGAGTTATTCATCTGTTATGCAGAGTCGGAGTGTGTTAACCTAACTCCCAACTGAAATAAGAACTGAAAAGAGAGCAGAGACCTAAAGATCAGAAGATACAGAGAAGAGTCAATAATGGTGACCAGTAACTCTTGTTACATATTTACCAACAGATAAATCCACAGGGAAAATAGCATAATTAATGGTAATAATTACAGCAAACAATACTTAATGATTGTTTACATACCAAAAGCTATGTTTTAGGGCACCTGGGTGGCTCAGTTGATTAAGCATCTGTCTTCAGCTCCAGTCGTGATCCCAGGGTCATGGGATCAAGCCCTGCATCAGGCTTCCTGCTCCAGGAGCCTGCTTTAGGTATTTAGCTACTATATTTTTGTATCTGCAAGTTCATGGACATCCTGTCTCTCTCTTTCTCTCTGTCTCTCATGAATAAATAAATGAAATCTTTAAAAAAGAAAAAAAAAGTTATGTTTTAAGTACTTTTCATTTAATTCTGACAACCATAATTTTTATTTTTTATTATTTTTTATTGGAGTATAATTAACATATAGTATATGAGTTTCAGCTGTATGATAAAATGATTCAACTATTCTTTTTTTTTTTAAGGTCTTATTTATTTACTTGACAGAGAGAGAAAGAGAGAGAGAGAGCAGCAGAGAGAGAGGGAGAGGCAGATTCCCTGATGAGCAGGGAGCCCAATGCGGGACTTGATCCCAGGATCCTGGTATCATGACCTGAGCTGAAGGCAGACGCTTAACCAACTGAGCCACCCAGGTGCCCCTGATTCAACTATAATGTACATAATAAATGTACTCTTGATCCCCTTCACCTATTTCACCCATCCCCCACCCACCTCCCCTCTGGCATCCACCAGTTTGTCTTCTGTATTTAAGAGTCTGGTTTTTTGTATCTTTTTTATTTGTTTGTTTTGTTTCTTAAATTCTACATATGAGTGAAATCATATGTATTATAGTGACTTCAAAACTAAGACTTGTGGATGGAGGGCAATAGAGTAAAATGCCTCAGCCTAGAGGGAGTAGGAAGAGAAGAAACAAAAATATTCTTAATCTGTGTCTGGTGGGTGTGTAGTGGTGGGTGGGGAAGATAGATAAAGAAGGGAATTTCTCCTAAGGGAAAATGGTTATTATCCACAAAAAATAAAGTTATGTATATCAGTCATGTAACAAATTCTCCCAATAAAAGACAGAAAGTGTCTGAATTAAAAAGCAAAGTTCAGTTATAAGTTATTAATAAAAGACTCACTGAAATCAAAGTGATAAAGAAAAACTTAGCATAAAAAGACCGGAAGAGCAAAACCAATGGAAATGGAAACAAAAATAAATAAATAAAAGAATGGAAATAATACTATCAGATCAAGTGGAACCACTATAAATAACTACACAGGTCAAGTGGAATGTTATATAATTATAAAAGACATAATTTATGAAGAGACAGGATATCCATAAACTTGCAGATACAAAAAATATAGTAGCTAAATGCCTAAAGCAAGAAACATCTTTTCATGTGCCCATTGGCCAACTCTGTGAATATCCTAAAAACACTAATAATACACTTTAAATTTGTGAATTGTATGATATGTGAATTTATATTTTAATGAAGCTGTTATCAAAAAATATTTTAAAATGAAAGGAAGAACAGATATTAAAAAATTTATAGGAAAAATTTATAAATAGAAATCATAAATAGAAAGAAGAATTTAACTTTCAAAATCAAGGAACTTAACAGCTCTATATAGAATCTTACATTCCTCAAAATACTGAATACTTTTTTGTATGTGTCTGGGGTATTAACAAAAACAAATCATATAGTTGACCACAAGGAAACCTTGTGCTTTATTTTTTTTCTTACAAAGGTCTTATGGATTAGATATGCTGACCATATTCCACTAAATTTAGAAACATTAAATAATCTTAACCTATTTCAAAGTAATAAATATACTAAGATAACCCCTGGATTGAAAAGGAAAGCAAAACTGAAATACAAATTACATGAAAAGTAAATAAATAAGTAAATACTATATCTGAGATTACATGGGCCATAGCAAAAACTATGTTTAGGAAAACATACAGTTTCTAGTGCCTTTATTATTAAAGATGAAAACATATTAACAAACATTGTATTTACAAGAAACAAAGATAGATTTAACAAAAAATTTATTTAAACATTGAAAAATTAAATTAATATAAATCAAAATAGAAATTAATTAAAACCAGAGAGAATTAATAAATTCAAAACTTCTTTGAAGACACCAATGAAGCAGATAGACTGCTGCTTAAAGAGGGACTGGACACAGAAAATATGTAGGATTCAGATTGAGAAAAGAGATATAATCAGCCATGGCAGACATTAAATGAGTGAAAACATTATAACTGGAACTATGGCAATAAATTTTTAAATGAACAGAAAATAAAATATTTCATAGCAATATCCAAGCTGGACCTAAGAAGGAGTAGAAATCTTGAAATATAACAATTACCTATGAAAAGACTGGAAAGGTGGTAAAAAGAGATCCTGAATTAGATGGACTCATGGCAAATTCAATCTAACCTCTAACTTTTAAACAAATATTTTTAAAGTTTTAAAATACTCAATAATGGGACGCCTGAGTGGCTCAGTCAGTTAGGCAGCTGTCTTTGGCACAGGTCGTGATCCCAGTGTCCTGGGATCAAGTCCTACATCAGGCTCCCTGCTCAGCGGGGAGCCTGCTTCTCCTTCTGCGTTCACCTGCCACTCTGCCTACCTGCCTGTGTGTTCTCTCTCTGACAAATAAATAAAAATTAAAAAAAAAAATACTCAATAATGTGAAAGCTCATGCAAATTTCTTCAATTGATTTTAAAAACATAATATAACTTTAACAACAAACCCTAATAAAGATCAAACAAAAAAAAAGAAAACAATTTTAATTTTAATTATTTCAATGCAAAATGTTAAATAAAATAAAGTCCTGTGTAAAAAGACTAATACTCCATGCCCCACATGGGGTTTATGCAAAGAATATGAATTAGTATGTTATAAGATTTCCCAAAATTGAATCACATATGCATATTTCTTAATATTTCTTAATATGCATATGAGTGATTCAATTATAAGAAATCTGATAACATCAATTTTACCAATAAGCAAAGGGAGAAAATCTTATAATCATATCATTAGAGATAGCAAAGGTATTTGATATATTTCATATATTTCTAAAAGGAATTCTAAGTAAAATAGAGAGAATGCTAATGACTTATAATGGCAATTACCTAACAAAAATCAACAGCTAATATGATCCCACGTATTGAAACAGTAAAACAATTCCAATTATAATTGGGGATTGCATAGGGAATCACAGTATCATTTAATACTAACTTGGAGGTTCTCATAAATATAATTAGACAAGAAAATGAAATTATCTGTATAAATAATGGAAACGAATATATGAAACTTTGTGTGATGAATCAATGATATGATTTTATACTTTGAAAACTCAAGGAACTCTAGGTTTAAAATTATCCTTAAGATAATTTAATAAATTTCTGCATATAAGAATAGTTTGAGGGGCGCCTGGGTGGCTCAGTGGATTAAGCCGCTGCCTTCGGCTCAGGTCATGATCCCAGGTCCTGGGTTCGAGCCCCACATCGGGCTTTCTGCTCAGCAGGGAGCCTGCTTCCTCCTCTCTCTCTGCCTGCCTCTCTGCTTACTTGTGATTTCTCTCTGTCAAATAAATAAATAAAATCCTTAAAAAAAAAAAAGAATAGTTTGAAAAAAATCAATATTCTCGATTTTGGCAATAAGTAATTTGAAAGGAAATGAGAAAAAATATTTTCAAGAGCAACAAAACTATAAAATTTTTAGAAATAAATTTAACAAAAAAGTTCTAAGATCTATATGAAGAAAATAATAAAATGATCTTGAAAAACTCAAAAAACAAAGTATAATGAAATGGAGATAACTGCATTTTCTTGGATAAAATGATACTGAAGTTCATATGGAAAAATAAATTATCAATAATATCTAAGAACAGTAACAACAACAACAACAACAACAAAAGATTATTGGAAAGGAAAGAGATTTGTCTTAAAAGGTATTACAAGATAATGATTATATTGATATGTTACTAGCATGGGAACAAAAATAAATAAGTAATCAGTGGAAAGATATAAATCCATATTATATCCATGTGTATATGTGTTTATACACATATACATATATACTTCTGCACAAACACTTATGACAGAAATTGTAGTTCAAACTGGTTTCCTAAAATAAAATAAAATTTTTAAAAAATAAATAAAATAAAATAAAATGTAAAATATGGCTACCTTCTAATGCAGGAAAATTTTTAAAAAATAAATAAAAGAATAAAAAAAATGATGGGGTATGTATAAATTATTGATATAACTGGCTATACACTTTAAAAGGTTAAGTCAGACCTCTATCTTACTTTTGTCATATATAAACATGAATTTCAGATGACTCGAAACTTTAATTTAAAATTTTTTTATTTAACTTCTATTTTTAAAAAATCTTGTTAAGGAAAACTAATTTACAAAACCAATATAAGAAGGATCATACCAAAAAGCTAAGAGATTACACAAATAAGACTTTTATGACTAGAATAGGAACTCTAGAATGCATAAAAATGTCATAGAAACATTCCACTTTACAAAAATGTATAATATAATATGGCAAATAAACAATACACAAAATAATTGATATCTACTAGCAAGGGGAAAAAATAAAAGCAAACATAAAGAAAAAATAAAAACATTTTCCATTAAGATTGAAAAACATACTTTTATGGAACAGTGACTGTGGCAAGTACTGAAGTCACAGTTCATTATTTTACATTTTTATGTCTATTCTAAAATTTTCAGTTATAAGTGCTTGAAAACTTTTCTTAATGGTAAAAATATCCATAATGGTTTTCATTTCAAACTCCAGAACCAGTATATTGTGTCCCCATAAAGCTTGCTATTATGTTAATTGTCCAACCTTGTTTTTTACTTCTCACATCTCTCTTGCCTTCACTAGATTGTAGCTCTCATTTGCCCATCGAGTTCCTAACCAGGGCTAAATGCATTGTAAAAGCCAAATGGGTGTAGCCATAGTTATAGGACTTAAAGCAAAATGGCTGGATCTTCTAAGGAATATAGTCAGTGGTACTTAATAGCATTGTAAAACAAGATGGGATAAGGAGGGAGACAGACCATAAGAAACTCTTACTCTCACAAAACAAAATAAAGGTTGCCAGGGGGAGGGAGGTAGGGAGAGGTTGGTTGAGTTATGAACATTGGGGAAGGTATGTGCTATGGTGAGTGCTGTGAAGTGTGTAAACCTGGCGATTCACAGACCTGTACCCCGGGGCTAATAATACATTATATGTTAATTTTTTTTAATTATAAAAAAAAGAAGATTACAACAATGTCCGTAATAGCCAAACTGTGGAAGGAGCTGAGATGTCCTTCAACAGATGAATGGATAAAGATGTGGTTCATACATACAATGGAATATTACTCAATCATTAGAAAGGATGACTATCCACAATTTGTACCGACATGGAAGGAACTGGAGGGGATTGTGCTAAGTGAAATAAGTCAAGCAGAAAGAGACAATTATCAATTGTTTCACTCATATGCAGAACATAAGGCATGGCACAGAGAACCACAGGGGCTGGGAGGGAAAACTGAATGGAAAGAAATCAGAGAGGGAGACAAATCACGAGAAACTCTGGTCTCCAGGAAACAAAATGAGGGTTACAGAAGGATTGGGGGATAAGGGGAATGAGGTAACCAGATGATGGGTATTAAGGAGAGTATGTATTGTGATGAGCACTGGGTGTTACATACAACTAATGAGTTGTTGAACACTACATCAAAAACTAATCATGCACTATATGTTGGCCAATTGAACATAATAATAAAAAATAAATTTTAAAAAATAGCATTGTAAAATAGTAGATGCAGCCACACCCATGGTGAGTACAGCCTTAATGTCTAAACTTGAATCACTATGTTGTACAATTGAAACTAATGTAACATCATGTGATAACCACACTGAAATAATTTTTATTAAGAAAATAGCTGGATCTTTTTATCCAGATCATCTTCTGATCTGATCTAGACACCCAGCAGGTCTCCATTACATTCAAGAGAAAGTTAAATTTGAATGAAAGGAAAGCTGTTACATGAAGATATTATTTTTTGAAAGATACTATTTTTTAAAAATAAGGATTAGTTGGATGACTATAGAGATAAAGGTAATAATCAAAATAATAAAATAGATGACTCCAGGTATTTTCTAGGAAAACTGCAACCTGTGGAGAGGAAACTTTACCTTACCAGAGAAATGGGAAAAAGCCCATGAATCGGTAGGTGGCAGAGAAATTGGCTGTAAAGCAAAGCAACTACAGGAAACTAATATTTAATAATATAGAGAGCAATATCTGTCTGACAAGTTCAAAGTGCTGTTTGTAGACTTTTATTAATATAAACTAGATTTCACAACAAGACAACTATAAATTTATTGAGGTTTGAGTTTTCCATCAAACCACAGAGTTTACCTATTCATACACAGAAGTTAAGAACACAGATTCCGGGGGTGCCTGGGTGGCTCAGTCAGTTAAGCCTCTGCCTTCAGCTGAGGTCATGATCCGAGAGTCCTGGGATCGAGCCCCACATTGGGTTCCCTGCTCAGCAACGAGTCTGCTTCTTCCTCTGTGCTCTCTCAACAAAAAAAAAAAAAAAAAAAAAAAAAGAACACAGATTCTGGAGCCTCATCTGAGATTCTTGGCTTCCTGGCTGTTACCCTGGGTTTTCCACTTCACGTCATTGTGTCTCAGTTTCCACATCAGGTAAGCAGGGTGAATCACAGTACCGGCTTCATAAGATTGAGTGTGAAAATATGTATAGGACTTAGAACAACCCCTAGCACCTATAGGCACTAATAAGTCTTAGCTATGGTTATTATTTTGCATTCAGTCAACCAAATTATTTTTGAGGATCTACTACATGTCAGATGCCATATTAGCACTGGAAACACAAAAGTAATAAAGAGAGTCTTCATTTCAAGGAGTATAATGAGAAGATGGACAAGTAACCAGTAACTGTTAGGTCACGCTGGTGCAGCAGTGCTAGGTACCTGCAGAGTCCTGTGAGAAACAGAGGAAGAGTCGTGGTTCAACACAAACCCCCTTCCAGAGGGGACCACTAAGCTGAGTGAACCATGAGAGACTATGGACTCTGAAAAACGATCTGAGAATTTTGAAGGGGTGGGGGGTGGGAGGTTGGGGGCACCAGGTGGTGGGTATTGTAGAGGGCACGGATTGCATGGAGCACTGGGTGTGGTGCAAAAATAATGAATACTGTTATGCTGAAAAAAAATAAAAAAATTAAAAAAAAAAAAAAGAATGGAGAAGAAGTGAAGCGTACAGCTTGTTACGTGATAAGAGAACGAAGCATCATGGTGTTAAAGAGAGAAACTCGAGTGCTTTTGTAACAGGTGGAGTTCAGTTGGGGGCGGGTGGTAAGAAATGCTGGGAGATGGTGGGACTAACGTCAGTGAAATGAGCGGGGCCAAGATAGGACGGATATCATACGTCTGAGAATTTGAACATGATTTTGAAAGGCTTTGAAGTCAGAAGAGTGACAAGCTCAGATGGTTCTGAACTCTGGGTCCAGGACAGACTGAAGAGGGTGACACTGGAAGCAGAGGCCACATCAAATGCCATGTCAGTCATCTGGGGAGACCTGATGATAGCCTGTTTTAAAGCAATGCTGATTGGTGAAGATATGTGCTATGGTGAGTGCTGTGAAGTGTGTAAACCTGTACCCCTGGGGCTAATACATTATATGTTAATTAAAAATTTAAAAATTAAAAATAAATAAAAAATAAAGCAATGTCGATAGAAAAAACACGTTTCCATTTAAAATAAATGTTACAGGATGAAAAGTACAGCATAGGGAATATAGTCAATAATATTATAGTAACTTTGGAGACAGAGGGTGACTACACTTATAGCGAGTATTGTGTAACATATGGGATTGCTGAATTATTATGTTGTACACCTTAAATTTATATTATAATATATGTCAGCCACACCTCAATTAAATTCTTTTTAACTAAAAAAAATAAATAAAACCTGTGTGCCCTCAGTATGTAGGATATAGATTATCCTGTATCCTCAAGGAGAGTGTAAAGAATCAAAATAACCGAAGGTTAACTGCAGACCATAAATTTTTAAGGGACTATAAAAATATCTACGGAGAAAATTCTAAAATTAGATGTACACCAATATTTTTTAGATTTTATTTATTTATTTGACAGAGAGAGAGATCACAAGTAGACAGAGAGGCAGGCAGAGGGAGAGGGGGAAGCAGGCTCCCTGCCGAGCAGAGCCCAATGCTGGGATTGATCACAGGACCCCGAGATCATGACCTGAGCTGAAGGCAGAGGCTTAGCCCACTGAGCCACCAGGCACCCCCGATGTATACCAATATTTTAATATAGGACATATTTTCTCTTATCTGAAAAAGTAAAGGGAAAATGAGCCCAACAAATTAAGGTGTGTTCTGAAGGATAATGAAAGGTTAACAAGGACTGCAAATATTTGTTTTTTTATTTGGAAAACTGCAAGAAGCACTATTTAGACTTATGGGTTCCACAACAGTGTGTCAAATGCAAAAAGATGCTTTCAGACCACACTACAATTAAAGTAAGAATGTACTCACCAAGTGAGGTATGAAAAATTTATTTAAGTGTCAGGCTTTATCTATTTCCTAGAGCAGCCAAACACTAAATGATAACGTGACAGTTGGAGAACAAAGACCAACCCTATAGCCGAATCAGTGCATCAACTCCTGGGCAATATATTTAAACAGACAAAATAAAGATTTTTTAAATTAAATGTTAATTTACATAATTCACATGGTAACATTCAACTGGAGCACAGTAAACCACAAAAGATCCCAAGCTTAAGCATTCTTGCCACAGGATAAACCTCCAATTAAGAATTTTCCTGGCAGGATCACTAACGTATTTCAAATACCTTACCAACATAAGTGTATGTAATGCTTTGTATGCTTAGAACTTTAACATCCCTTAATGATTCCCTCAACATTCTACATCTTTACCTCATTAGGGAAAGAAGGAGACTTTCCACCCAAAATCAAGTTCTGTCATTTGATTCCTGGAATAAGATTAAAAACTGCCAGAAACAAACAAAACCCTCATTATTGGTAGAAATTTAAAGATGCGCTTTGGCAAAATAAACTGTCCTTGACCTCCGTGACAGTCTTTTATTTATGGAAATCGTGACATTTGTTTCTTTTTAAATTTACAACCCTTTCCTGCCCAAAGTGTTAAAATAGTATATATTTCAATTAAAATAAAAGAGAAGTAGTCCATGCATTCCAGACTTCACCAGCTTGTGAAGAAAGGAAGGAAAGGTGGGGCGGCGGGGGGTATGGGGGGGTGCAGGGAAGGAAGGGAGAGAGGGAGAGAAGGTGAGAGGGAGGAAGGAAGAAGGAAGGAAGGAAGGAAGGAGAAAAGAGAGGATGGAGGGAAGGACAAGAAAGGGCAAAAGAAAGAAAAGGTATGCTTCTATCAGTGCCTGAACTACAATGGTTCTGAGCCCCCATCTATTCATATAACATTGTCCCCATCTCTTCAGAGGGTCTCTCCATGTTTCCTGGAGTTCTAATAGATTAATAGTTACCACACAGCATCTGCTCAGTTTTCCTCTTTCCCTCCAGCACTTCTACCAGAGTGACCACAGAGAAAGCCTCTGTGAAAATGCCAAGTCCATGCCAAGGGCATTCTTGCCTTCTGTTTCTAAAGCCAACTGATTGGCTTTCAGATTCTGCGAGAGGTGAGAAGAAAACGGCCTTTTCACCCACAAACCTTATTTCGTCACCTGAACAACACAGCAGTGTAGTGTCTGCTCAGAGCCCAAAAAGTCTTGCCAGAAAAACAGCTTACTGGGTTGCTATCTTCATCTCCTACCACAGGGGACAAACCCTGCTTACAGAACAAGGTTAGGAATAAATTTTTCATTCCCTCCATCACTCAGTCTGTCTCTCAGAGCCAAAATGCTCCATGCATGCACACAGACGGGCAGGCCAAAACTCCACCCTCAGTCACAAAACAAAAGCTCTATATGTTTCCAATTGTGCAAGTTGTAAGATTCAGGATTATCAAATTTGTCACTTAAAACATAAAGCCAATATTCTAGTTATAGAATGAAGAAGTCACAGGAATAAAAGGTACAGCATAGGGAATATAGTCAACAGTATTGAAATCTCATTGTATGGTGACACCTGGTAGCCACACTTGAGAAGCTGAATGTATTGAGGGTTGTACACCTGAAATGAATGTAACATTGTATGTCAAATGTACTCCAAAAAAAACTTGAAAATAAAACTGATATAGTTTCCATTACAAATATATACGGAACAGACAATATTCAAATATGAAGAGATAATAAAACTACTTCAAGAACATGGTAAAGGGTGCCTGGGTGGCTCAGTTGGTTAAGCAACTGCCTTCAGCTCAGGTCATGATCCCAAGGTCCTGGGATCGAGCCCCACATCTGGCTCCCTGCTCAGTGGGGAGCCTGCTTCTCCTTCTCTCTCTGCTGCTCTGCCTGCTTGTGCTCTCTGGCTCTCTCTATCAAAGAAAGAAAGGACAAAAGGAAGAGGGGCGCCTGGGTGGCTCAGTGGGTTAAAGCCTCTGCCTTCGGCTCAGGTCATGTTTCCAGGGTCCTGGGACCAATCCCCGCATCGGGCTCTCTGCTCAGCAGGGAATCTGCTTCCCTTCCTCTCTCTCTGCCTGTTTCTCTGCCTACTTGTGATCTCTGTCTGTCAAATAAATAAATAAAATCTTAAAAAAAAAAAAAAAAGAAAAAGAAAGAAGAGAAAGAGAAAGAAAGAAAAAAGAAAGACAGACAGACCATGGTGAAGAACATACATACGAGTTGGTCTTTTGCATGGAGGTATTAAAGGGGTCTCTAAAAATACAGGGTTAATGGACACAAGATTGGATTACAGGATGCAAAATACCACCATCCTACTTGGCAACAGAGCTCTTGTCTGAAGGGTTGTACAACAGCACTTGGGTTTTTTCCCACATCTTGAGCAATGAAGCTGTTACCAAGCATTCAAACTCTACCTATGTTTGTCGAAAACTACAAATCATGGTTCTGCCAGGCAAAGCTTTAGATATGATGATGATCCAGTTCTAGAAAAGCAATATGGAATGTTACCTACAGACACATGAAAGCACATCCATTTCTAAATTAAAGTTTTATGTTTTTTTGTGTTTGTAGATAATTAAGCTGCTTGAAAGCCTGAGATATTTAACCATTAGTACCCTTCTGGCGAAAACATTTTTCAAATAATTTTTTTTAAGATTTTATTTATTTATTTGTCAGAGAGAGCGAGGGAGAGAGAGCGAGCACAGGCAGACAGAATGGCAGGCAGAGGCAGAGGGAGAAGCAGGCTCCCCGACGAGCAAGGAGCCCGATGCGGGACTCAATCCCAGGACGCTGGGATCATGACCTGAGCCGAAGGCAGCTGCTTAACCAACTGAGCCACCCAGGCGTCCCTCAAATAATTTTTTTTGAGGGGAGTGCCTGGGTGGCTCAGTCATTGGCCATCTGTCTTCTGATCAGGTAATGATCCCCAGGTCAGGGTCCCAGGATCAAGTCCCGCATTGGGCTCCCTGCTCAGCAGGAGCCTGCCTCTCCCTCTCCCACTCCCCTTGCTTGGGATTCCCTCTCTCACTGTCTCTCTCTCTCTGTCAAATAAATAAATAAAATCTTTAAAAAATAATAATAATTTTTAGGCCTTTTTCTATCACTAGCTAATATTTGTTATCCCCTTCTATTCAAAACAAAAGTCCGATTTCCACTCCTAAGTGAATAACTTCACCTTTTCTTATAGTCTTACAGATTTTACTGGTGACAAAGACATGGGAAAGTAGAGTTGGCCATTCAGAATAAGTAATATTAAAAAATGGTATAATTGCAAGATTCAATTACAGTGGAGAATAAGGTTTTTTTTTTTAAGATTTTATTTATTTATTTGACAGAGAGAGATCACAAGTAGACAGAGAGGCAGGCAGAGAGAGAGAGAGAGAGAGAGGGAAGCAGGCTCCCTGCTGAGCAGAGAGCCCGATGCGGGACTCGATCCCAGGACCCTGAGATCATGACCTGAGCCGAAGGCAGCGGCTTAACCCACTGAGCCACCCAGGCACCCCGAGAATAAGGTTTTATGAAAGCAAGAAAGAAAAGGAAAATAGGGTGAGTTAAAGCATTCTTTGAAATGCTTCACAAAGCAACCTGTTAAAACACAAGATTTTGAAGAGAAAAAAAAAAAGTACACTCCTCTGATTTGGGACTCTGCACTTGTACAATTGGATTTTAGTACTCTAGGTTTTTTGGTTTTGTTCAATCTTTTATGTTTTACTTGCATATCTGCATGTTTTTTCATTGTTAATACCAGGCTATTAAAATGCCACGGAGAGCACTTCCAGTCTTTTTTTTTTAAATCACAGGCCTTAACTAGTCACCTTATAAAACATTTGAAAGAATGCCTTAACCCACCGCATTTTCCTTCTCTTTTTGTCACACATATATACGGTGTTATGATTGCATATGGTATGTGTGTGGTATGTGTTTGCATATACACTCCTATCTATTATATATATGTATATATACATGCACACACACACACACACACACACACAGAATTTATAATTCCCAGGGTAAATTTTTTGTACGCTGATATTCAGAATACTTCTTTGAATATTCTCAACCTAATTATAATCTTTTTTATACTACTGTATCTATACTCTACCTTATCTACATCTTTATTAAGTAAATTTCAAGCATATATGATGGCAGAGAAAGCAATAAACTCCCATGTTTCCACCACTAAAAATCATTTTAATGAAGACATGGCTATTCCCCTATATTTTTCCTATTCCCAGTATTTCTGTTCTTTAGAAATATGCCAAGATCCCACATAGTTCAATGTCCCACAGAGCATTTAACCCCCTCTTAGATTTTGCCTTCACTTTCTCTTTCTTTTCTATCTTCTTTTCTTCCCCTTCCAACTTATTCTTTCTCTTATTCTGTCTGTTCCTTTGGAGGTTATGACGAACAAAAATGAGAGGTAAGCAAAAATTATAATAATAAATACACAAATCATGTTTTAAAATGAGAGGCATGCAAACAGAAAGAGAAAGAGACAGAAAAATGGCCTAAAATGTAACTCAGTCACATCTTCTTTATCATCTCCTTCAGGATGCCCAGGGCTTATATGTTACCCAGACACACAAATGGCTGATGTACCAGTTTCCATCTCCTGTGATAGTCCTGTTTTACCTACCAAAGACTATTACAAAAATAATACTGAAAAGGCTGCTTTTAGAAAAACGATTATTTTTAATTTACGCATCTGGATGTATGTCCGTACCGGTTGCCTTCCTATTAAAATTGACTCTGAGAGAACAGGGCATTGCACTGGGGTAGGAGCAAGGAACAAAACTGAATGGTATGTTTGAGGATAGCACTGTGAAGGGTAGGAAGAGGCTGGGTTCCACGCACTACTGTTGAGTCCTGAAGACAATATGCAGGCGAGACGTGGGTGTCAGGGTGCAGAAAAGATCAGCTTTACTGCGTTTTGAAATTTACTTCAGAGCTGCTCTTGAGCACAGGAAAGAAAAGCCCTGATTTCAGCACCTAGAACTCAGTGCAATTAGTGCCACATTTTAACATTTTGATTAACTGGGCATCTGTGATATGGCCGGGACGCTGAGTCAGCATCATCAGATTACAGTTTTGAGTGAAAGGTTCTGAAAGCTGACTTAGAAAGGGAACACTGTAATATAATTAGTTGGTTAGGAGCTGGCTATTAACTATACTTCCAATGTTGCTAATTTTTAGGTAGAATTGTGATATTGTGGGTATAGTTTTTTTAATAGCCCTTAAATACATATACTGAAATACACAAGTGAAATGAAATGTCTGGGATCTGCTCCGGCATTATGTGGGGGAAGAGGAGGAATGTGAAAGAAAGACAAAACAAAATTGGCCATGAGTTGATCATTGTTGAAGCCAGGCAACAGAAACACAGGGGTTCATTTCACTGTCCTCTCTGTCACTGTCTATGTTTCAGATTTTACATAATGGAGATAAGATGTAATGTAAATATTATGTATGTATGTGTATTCTCTCTCCCAATCACCAATCAGGCAACTTAGTATACTATATGGTATTTTCAAAGAAACCTTTTTTCTTTTTCTACTTAAAACAAGTAGTTTTGGAAAGAACAGTTACTTGCTCAAAGGAAGTTAATGAACTTGCATTCGCTGTACTGAGAGACAACATTAGTATCAAACTCATGAATATAAACTGCTGAGGCAGAAGGTTCACAGCTGTGAAAGGGAAGATGTTCTAACCAGACAACTAAAGGGAAAGAAACTGCTATCTTCTGGATAGATAAGAGACTAAACAACCAAATTGACTGTTTTGAAAATTGCCAATAAACCTGAAGGAAAGCCCCTGTCAGGTAAAAATGTTAAGGAAACAGCAGGAAGTTGCATTGTAACAGCCAGGTAATATTGGTATTTGGTTGAGGCAAAAAGAATGGAAATATTAACCAGAAAGGATTTTGTCTTTCAGGCTAAGTACGAAATATACAATATCCATTTTGAAATAAACTACCAGCCTCAAAGGATCCAGAGGTCTCACCATCACTTTTTTCATGCAAATCAGTGTCCTTATCCCATTTATTTTATAATATGTAGCAAGAGTTACAGGAAAAGTTTTTTAAATTATTTTTTTCTTTCACTTTAAAGCAAATATCCATATTTTAAGATAATGCATCTTGGAAGCAGTAACCAATCTTTTGAAAACACTTTCTTTCAGAGTAGGAGTTGCTTATACTTGTATTAAGGATACATTTGCTTTAATGATAAAACTTGTGAATGTCGTCAGTATGATAACCACTTTCTTCTTCAGTTTCTGTAGGTGTGGCAGGCAACCTTTCCAAGACTACCACAAGGTTACAAACACCTGTCCCTCCACTTTGTTGAGATGACAAGCCAAGATTGTTTCCCTCACAGGTCAGGGGTTAAATAAAACTGGCTTTGTACAAAAGCCTTTCTCTCCTACAAGTCAGTGATAATTATATTAACTGGCTTTTTAATGGCTCAGGAGAATTCTGTCCATCAATCTTTCACACTATAGTGAGAATCAAATAATCTCCTAAAAGAGAGAGAGAAAGCAAAAAAGCAAGAAAGCTAGCCAAGCACCAAGCCTGGAAAGGCTAATTTTTGGAGCTCTTGGTTCTGAGCACAAACAATAGTTTTCTATTGATTGT
This sequence comes from Lutra lutra, assembly GCF_902655055.1. NCBI lineage: Eukaryota > Metazoa > Chordata > Mammalia > Carnivora > Mustelidae > Lutra > Lutra lutra. The sequence goes on along the minus strand of NC_062279.1, from coordinate 74,990,953 downwards.
GTGTGTGTGTGTGTGTGTGTGTGTGTGTCTATGTGTGTGTGTGTGCTGTTTTTTTTGTTTGTTTGTTTGAATATAACAATAAAGGGTTCATCATCACTAACAAAAATTTGGTTATTTGTATACTTCATTTTCTATGCAGTACCCAAGACAAGGAGATCTCTGCAGTTGCCTGCAGGACTCATACAAGTTTAGATAGAGGCTTTAACAGGGTTGAGTCACATATGCAGTCCAGATAGTCAAACAACACATTACTCTCTCAGGGCTGCATCCTTGAGACAACTCTCTGACTGTGGGATTGGTGGGTGGCTTTCCACTGACTGGGTCCCCTGCAAGGCAATCTCCAGCAAAGGAAACTACCTATCCTGAACTGACCTCCTCATGCAGGTTAAGATTTGAGAAAATTAAGAAAACTGAAGATTCAGCTAAGTCTTCAGCTCCCTACATTTGAAAAGTTTGGTTCTTCATAACCAAAGTTAATTCACAAACCCGTTAGTTAATTTTTCCCTGTGACAAACAGTAACTGAACAGCTTTCATGGGTCAAGTGTTATGCTAGGTAACAAATCTGTAATAATAACTCACAACTTTAAATTGTTTCTGTAATTTGCACATCATGAAGATGTGACCTTGCTTACTACCTTGCTGTCAACTGTTGTCATCTGCAAATATACCATTAGGAGTTGGCTTCCCTACTAAACACTGTTGTGTGATTTTATCATGGGCATCCATGTTTTCCCAAGTTGTTCATTTTCCTTACTTTTGCCAACACATTTTTGTAATCTTGAGTTCCAGAACCTGTTAACGCATTGCAATTACAGAAAACTCTATAATAAGAATATGCTAAAACCTATTTTAATGATTCTCACAATATTAAAAAATCATTCATAAAGCATTAATTATAGTTAAGTAAACAAAATCAGGTATTTATATAAAGAGAACCTTTAACAATAAGATGAATTTTATCACGCCAATGGTTTGACTGCTGCTGAGACAAAATCACCATTATAGTTAAGAGTCCAGATAGTAAATGCGTGGTCCGTTCCCTTGGGTATCAGAGCTGGGACTTTCTTCTCATTAGTTCTGACCAAATGAGCTAAGCAGACCTAAACAGATAATGCCCTAGATATATCAGGATATAGAAAATGAGTCTCTTAGGAGTTGAGCTTAAGTAATAAAGAGACAAAAAGGAATACTGTAATAACTGAAATTTTATATTCCATAAATGTCCAGAATCAAACCTTCTTGAATAGGTAGAGTGATTGCCATGGGGAGTAAAATTCCCCATACCTTTAAAAAGTAAATATGCTTTATGATTCTCTACAATCCATTATTTTATGAAGGGAAGATATCCCTAAATTGTACTGTTCACACACATTCAGTCTTTAAAGAATACATCTAGTGACTAGACCAAAAGGCCCTGGAGACCAGATTCTCATCCTCTGCCACTTGGTATCTCTAGTAACAAGTACAGTAAATGAATGGTCCTGAAAAATGCAGATATCCTCCAACCTGTATGTGTATATATATACACTCAAATACAAACAGACAAACATTGTGAACCGCTTAGTCTTTTCATTTCAGAGACGCTGTTGAATCATTTTAGACGCTAGGTTCCCTGTGCAGCACCTAGCACCAGTACTTGACAGGAACTAGGGTTAATAATCTGTTGCACAAATGAAAAGTGAATGCAGATTTACAAAAAGCCAGATACACTATAGTGATTTTTATATTGCTTACATGAGTCAGGACTATGCCTCTTTACATATCCTTAACAATAAATAAATAAATAAATAAACAAATAAACAAATAAATAAATAAATGTAAGTGAAAAATAATGTAATTCTTTAAAAATTCCTTTTTTTTTTAAAGACCCATATATCAGCATTCACATTTTTAGATTTTTTTAAGTTCATCCTGGCCTGGCATTCACAATTAGGATTACCCTCCAGGAGCATGTATATTGGAGAGGAGTGGACTTTTGTTTATTTACCGATGTTTCCTAGCTCCTCAAACTGAGTCTGGCACATACTAGTTGCTCACCACTTGTGGAATGAATCCATGAAGAACACATAAAAATACAACGGGAGAGACAGCCTGATGTTGGACTAAGCGTAATAAAGTGACATGCCATCCTAGAAACCCTCCTTCAGATCTCTTTCATTGTCAGATATTCCAGATATTATTTCTATATATCTTTCCAAATGCTGCTGACTGAGAACTGCCACTGGTGACTTACACAGCTGAGAAGTGGTCTGCAGGTCTGGCACAATGAAGAATCAGTAAGTTCTTTTCTTGGCCAGAAACAAACATCTCTTTTAGGCAAAGGGGCCAGAGGTAGTCCTCTGTCATCCCGCTCTTTCAAGGGGCCTGCTATACCTTTGACATAGTAAAAAATAACATTCTATATATTTCTTTGGCCTGTTCTTAGCTGTTTTTATTTTCTTTCACTTTATCATCCTAATAAAAGGCAGCTAATTCCATTTCCCAAAGGTGGTTAATTATATTTAGTTCTTGTATCTCCACTGTGCTGCCATTTTTTCTTAGAAGACTCAAACGTTCCTAATCTTAGCCCTCAGAATGAAACATATGATGAAACTCTTACTAGCTGTTTAATGGAAAACAGTATTGAAGGAAAATTGCTCATTACACATTCTGGAGTCACTATGGAAATTCTGTACTTCGTGGACATAAATTTAGAGATGGTGAGATAAACCAGAGCAAGAACCAAATTGTTCAAGGGAGAAAAATTAAAAAAAGAAATTTACTTTAAAATTAATTAAAGCAAATGGAAAAATATTTGTGTTCCTGATATTTAATATAATTTATTCTGTATATTCATTTTGTCAATATATGGCATTTAAGAAGTCAACCTTATCCCTAAATCCTATTAGACTTTTAAATTTTTGTTTGGAAAAGAGAGGGCAGGTAGAATTAAATAATAAACTAAATTAAAGAGAACTGAACACTTGCCTGGAGGAAGAGGGTCACAGGGAGTGGTAATCTGGTATTTCTGCAATTTTCTAGGATCAGATAGAGGAGGGAGAGATAAAAATCTCGACATTTTCCTCAGTAATTGGCTTCAAGAGAATGTGTCTGACTTTGTAGAAGATGAGTCTCACTTAGAAGTATAGATCTTGCTCAGCAGCCCAGATCACACTTGGGCAGTGCTGATTTTCACACCACCTTAATTTGAGGGAAGGGGAAACAATTGGGAGTCCATACGGATTTGTTGCAGTAAGAAATGAGGAATAGAAGGATGATCTTTTTTTTTTTTCTTTTTAAGATTTTATTTATTTATTTGACAGAGAGAAAGATCACAAGCAGGCAGAGAGGCAGGCAGAGAGAGGGAGAGGGGAGCAGGCTCCCTGCTCAGCAGAGAGCCCAATGTGGGACTTGATCCCAGGACCCTGAGATCATGACCGGAGCCAAAGGCAGTGGCTTAACCCACTGAGCCACCCAGAAACCCAGAAGGATGATCCTAATTTAATTAATATATTTACTAATAAGAACAAGACTCTTCCACTTCCTACATTAAAGTTGGGATTTGTCTAATGCCAGCTTCTTCTGAGTTTCACAGTGTGTTCTCATGATCTGGAGAAGCTAATGACACAGATATAGGATACCTTGTTTATAAGGAGACATCACTCTCCTTGGGTCCTCACAAAGGATCTAAGTAAAAGGGAATATGGTGTTGCCTTTCTGAGAAGGCTTAGAGCCTGATCTGAGAGCCATGAAGCTCTAAACTCCATGGGGGATTAGTAACAATATCATTTCAACAGAGAAATAAACCTATGGTCAGACAATGAATTAATAATAATAACAAGCAAGTATTATGAGGCAAAGATAAGGAAACAGGGGACATGATTCTTACATAAACAAATATATGATCTCCTGGTCTTTAGATTTATGAGACCATAGCAGGGAATGTTGGCCAATTTATTCATACATTCAAAGAGTATTCATCGAGGCACTACTATATTTCATTCATTTTTCCAGGTACTGAAGATACCAGAAAGAATAAGCCAGAAAAGCTCCCTGTCTTCAGGAATCTTATCTAGTGAGGACAGTTTATGATTCACAAAACTTAATCTAAAGTCCTAATAGTAAGCAAAGCTTTTGTATACTTGAAGATCTCCTTCTATCTGGAAAAGTTTTACTCTAACATCCAAGGATCATAGCAATGTGCACACAACAGACTGAAAAAAATGGCACTAGATAAAAAGAAAGCCCTCTCCTTGCCACAGCTCTTGAATCAATTCTGGCAATCAATCCACCGTCAGTTACCAAAATAGATCTGCCCACAAGTTCACATTCAACTTCGTGGTATTTAATATATGTCCTCTAAAAACTATACTAGTAACTTCAAACAGTTCATTGTCCTTTTCAAAATGCTAAATAAACTATGAACTATAAGAACATTTTCTGGTCCAACTCCTAAACAGAAGTCAAATTTGGGGAAAGTTACAATGCCTCAGCATTTCCATCCTCATCTCCAATAGTATTATTAAAAGAAAGTATGTTAATATTATCAAACCATTAGCCACTCAACATCTCCCAGTTTTGAAATATCCTTTTTCCAAAAACAATCGCATTCAGAACAAATGTTTTACATAAGAAACGCTGGTGGTATTTTTTCTAGTATGTCCTTTATAAAATACAGTACTTATTTTTTCCAGTGTTTGTCCAATATTATAGTTTTTATGTCCTTTTGCAGGAATGCTTCTGGAATTAATGTAATTTTAAAGAGTAAGGGTTTTCATAAGACCTCGAATACTCTATAATTTATAGAACTTGAATATCATAATCAGAATCATAATACTTATAGGGATGTTTTGTCTGTACATAGCAGTTTCCTGTAAAACTACATAATGTGAAAGGAAAAACAAAGAAGAGGAAGGGAAAAATACTTCCCTGGCATTTGAGGTAAAACAAGAAAGTCAAATGTAATGAAGATATTTCCAACTTATCATCATATATTGCTCAAAGGGTTTTAAAAAATTTCTAACATACAGAAGATAAGACAACATAGTGGCTAAACAACTATTTGGCTTTTGGAGTCAGAAACACCAAAGATGGAATTAAAATCCTATCACTTAGTGATTAAATGATTTAGGTCAACTAAACTTCAGTTTCTTCTTCACAAAACTGGGGTGATACATATATATATACATATATATATATGTATACACACACACACACACATACATATATATGGATCTGTACATACAAAATACGTGTGTGTGTGTGTGTGTGTGTGTGTTTGTATGTGTGTGTGTATTTTTTTTTTAAGTAGGCTCCACGCCCAGCATGGAGTCCAACATAGGGCTTGAACTCATGACCCTGAGATCAAGACCTGAGCTGAGATCAAGGGTTGGAGCCTCCCAGGCACCGCAGGATGATAGCACATGTTCCATGGAGCTGAGGGGGTTAAACTGTAATCTTTGTAATAGATGTAAAGCATATTCATGTTCATAATAAACACATACATATTTAATCAAACACACATACACACATTTTCAATAATCCTAGAAAAGAAAAAAGTGTTATTACTTTCATTATCATCGTACTGCCTCACTGTGCTGAGTTGATGTTCAAAACTCATATGTACCGATCTAATTTTATATCATATTGAAATATTGGAAAATATTATCTGCCATCATTAGAGCAACACAACTCTAATATTCTCCTTTGTATTTATGCCAAGTATATTAATTTCCTATTGTTGCTATAATATTTACCACAAGTTTAGTGACTCAAAACAACACAACTTTATTATCTTCCAGTTCTGGGGATCAGAAATCCAAAATCAGTTTCACTGAGCTAAAGTGAAAATCAGCTATCAGGGCTGATTTGTTCTGGAGCTCTGCGGACAGAATCTGTTTCCTTGCCTTTCTCAGCTTCGTGTGTCCACCTATATTCCTTGGCTTGCAGCCTTTTCCGACTTCAAAGGCTATCACTTCACTTCCTGCTTCTGTCATCCCATCTCTTTCTCCAACTATGACACCTCCTATCTCCCTCGTTAAGGACTGTTGCGATACATTTGGCCAAACCAGATAATCCAAGTTGATTCTCCCCTTCTCAAGATCTCTAACATAAACACATTCACAAAATCCATTTTCTCTGTGTCTGCGTATATACGTGTATACACGCACACACACACGTAGGAATATATACGTACAGTATATGCAGATACACAGGTATATGTATTTATATATAGTAACACTCACAGGTTCTGGGCATCAGGAAATGGAGATGGGGGCAGTATTTAGCCTACCACACCCACTGAAGGGGAGCAGAATATGCTACCCCAGAATGTGCCATTTTGGCCTATGAGTTATTTTGAGCTGAAGACAATCAAGGCTTCCAAAAGAGCTTTTTGCCTCTCCCTTAAACACATCTAAGAATGTAGATAAAGGGCTCAGAAAGAGAGCTACAGGAAGAGAGAACTACAGAGTTTGGACTAAGTGTGGTAAGCTGGGGAGAGCTCAGCTGGGACTGTTCATATTCCTCTCTGTGTCCCATTGTCTCTGCATGAAAAGCATTTATTTAACAAATATTCGCTCTTCGCCTGTTCTTGTGAATTGTCTTCCTTCCCTTTGAAGCCCCAGACCCTTATTCCCTTCTCCTTAGCTTAAAATGGCAATAAGCCTCAACTGCCCTATTTCCCCTCAAGTCTCATACCTTTGGGGTTTCTACAAACACACATTTATTTTTTTTCTCCTGCTAATCTGTCTTATGTCAATTTAATTAATTGACCAGCCAAAAGAACCTAGAAAGGTAGAATTAATCTTTTTCCTCCCCAAAACACATAAGACATAAGAAATGCCAATTTAAGAAATAATAAGGTAATAAAATACACTTAAGAGAATAATTCTAATTATAGTTCAATTGATTTTCAATACAGAAGAAATTCAGAGTCCTACAGTGACAGAAGCATTGTAAAAATGAACATAAATTATTATTTTAGCTTAAGTACTGTCAACCTCAGAAGAAAAAAGAAACATATATTTTCTGGAAGGCATCATGGCATCAGGAAGAGTTTCAGATTCTCCCACAGATTCTGTAAATTCCCAGTGCTCAGGTGACAGGTGGCAAGGTGAGAATCATAAGAAAGAAAGAGAAAAGACTGCGAAAACGATACACTGTGGGCCATTTTTTCCTAATAAATATGAATCACTCCCTCAGGAAAGCATGAAAATCTCCCCCACAATGACTGAACGTATGATAATCAGTCCATAGTATACAACTACACCCTGAGGTGTGGGTTGGAACAGACCTGTGGAGCCCTGTCACCTAGGGAACATCTGTTCCCTGGACTGTGAGCCCAGGAGGGTAGTGAAGACTGAGAAGCATACCAGAGGCCCCCAGAATCTCCTTGGATAGCTGGAAATGAACAGAGTTCTTAAGTGGAGAGCCTGGAGATAGCCAATGTGACTGAGGGGCATAAATGCTAAAAAATGAAAAAAGTTTTTGGCAAGTAACATTGAATATGAGGCATTGGAGAAGTTTCCTCTGCACCAGAGAAAGAATTAGAAGATAAAAGAAGCCTTGGTTTGGTTTAAGAAAAAAACTGAGATAAGAAACAGAACAGCAAGAATTTCAAAATGACACTGAACAGGATGTTTACAAAAATAAATGACGTTTTCAACATGATTTTTGCTTGGGGGGGTCATAGAAAGGGTGAAAAAGTATAAGTTGATAGTACTCTGAATAAATGGGAGTCGGTAGACCTGGTTAATTTAAGTAGTTTATCATTTAAGCAGGTATCATCAAGGAAGGAATGAGATCATGAGGTTGTAAAACAAGTTGTAATTAGATTAATATTATTCATATCATCCCAAGAAAATGAAACTTGTTTTCTGGCTATTCATCCATATTCAGCTTACTTTATAAAATAGGAAATGTTATTGAGTAATACTTGTTCTTTTCAGAACTGGCTTTTTCTAAGTATTGATAATATTAGATATTTAGCAATTGGATATTACAAAAAAATTAAAACACAAAATGCAAAAGGAAGCACCAGAGGTCAATTAATTTTTTCTATGGATTTTTATAGCAATGGCATTTTTTCTTTAAAATATTTGGAAGAGGACACCTGGGTGGCTCAGTTGGTTAAGTGTCAGCCCTTGGCCCAGGTCATGATCAAGTCCTGGGATCAAGTCCCACATAGTCCAACACAGGGCTCCTTGCTCTGCTTCTCCCTCTACCTGCCACTTCTCCTGCTTGTGCTCTCTCTCTCTCTGACAAATAAATACATAAAATCTTAAAAAAAAAAAAAAAAAACTGTATATGTGTGCACATCTGAAATAGATGTCTTTATTTCCAGAAGTTCATACTGGACATTAGAATATAGAATATTCTTTAAAATAAACAACTAAACAAACAAAATAACTAAAATGTTTGGAGGAAGACATGCTAACGTATTCTGATATCTTGATCCATTTAAGAAAAGACTTTTTCTAATAACTCCAGAGAGTTTAACCTCACATTACAAAAACAAAGGTTCTGATTTTCTTTGGGGGATTCAGAGTAAACATCGCTAGCTCCATAGGTGTATGTATAAGGAAAGCAATTCTTTTCCTTTGCACCCAGCTGTTACAGAATGTTTGGGAGATGCAGACATTCACATCGTGCCTTTAAGCGCTCTATTAACTCCAGTGATGTGTGTCATTGAGTGTGCGGTGGTTCTGAGAGATAGTGATTCGGGCCCGAAGTGATGTTGCGGGAGAAATGCTCCCTATTCTCTCATTTGCCACTGTTTTTAGTAGTGTTGCCTGATGCATTTAAGAGCTCTACACAAACTTCAGCAGGTCTGTCTGAAGTGAAACCTTTCAGTCATGCTACTGCTTCTGCTGCAAACCAAGACAGATCCCTCCGCAGAGTCCTGTGTTGAAGAGAAACATTTCCTCAAGTGTTCGATGCCCAGTTAAGTTCATCCGAAGTCCTTCCTCCTGATAGGCTATAAGTCACTCTATACATAAGGCAAAAATACAGTTTAACCAACTGCATATGCATCGCAATGTTCAAATTATTTTGGTGCTGCAATTTCGATACCTAGCTAGGGTATGAAACAAATAAGGCAGCCTCTAGAGCTCAATTTGTTCATTCTTTGCTGTAACAATAGTGCTCTAACGTTTGTGCCTACATTTTAGCGACCACCTGTACGTCCATCTCCCTGGGAGACACAGGCCACCGGGGAAATGACAGACTGTTGCTCTCATTCAAATTGTCAGAATCTCTGGGAGTAGGGCCCAGAAATCTGGATTTTGAGCAGCTCTCCAGGTGATTGTGATTCACACCAAAATCTGCAAACCACTGATACTGATTTTTTAAATTAAAGATGGCATTATATCCGAGAGTGTCATATTTGAGCAGCCAACATGAGCACAACCCCCAGGACCATTCCATGCCATCAGCATGCCAGGCAAGTAGTAGGAGCCTATGCAGCAAACTTGCCCCAGCTCATCTCATTAATGGTCTTCCTGTAATCATTAGCAAGAGCATCATAATGATGACTCTGTGACCCAGCAGAGCCCCCCCTTTCCTCCCACCAGTTTTATCTACAAGATAAAACCTTCCAGCTTTATCTACTGAAAAAAAAAAAAGTATTTTCCTCCCCAGGTTTTGCAATATGTTTAACACAGCAGGTGGCTACTTGTGACACTTCCAGGGGCAGAATGGCTTCTGAGGCATCTGGCCCCCTGCTGAGTGAAGGGGGGGGGGGATTCTTAGTCTCTAAAGAATCCATAACAAACATTCCTGTTTTTTGTAGACCTTTATGTCTCTATTATTTTTTCACTTTAAAATGGTTTGAGGGATAAGTGCTTGAAAGAAAAATGAGACTCAAAAAAAAAAAAAAAAATGCCTGTTGTATGGCTGTGGGTATGTGTTCATACTCAAACAGGAACAGGCTTTGTTCGAAGAGCATTCTACAAAGTGGGGGCTCCTTGCATATGTGGGTCACCCAGCGAGTTAGTTAAATCTAGATTTCTCAGCTCTACCCAGAGAGCTGGTCAGGGGTGGAGCTCTGCATTTAAATAGCCCTTCTAAGAGATTCCTATTCAGGTAATTCATGGGTGAACTTGAAGAAACACAGCAGTGAATGGCCCTCAGCACAGTGTTCCCCACTATGGGAACCAACATTCCAATTGCAATGCCTGTTTTTTCACATGCTTATTTATAGTAATAGCTGAAAGGATTTTCCAACTCTGAATTTTATAGAAATAGAAATATTTAGTGGAGAATAGGAGCCCATGACTGGAAGTAAACCTAATGTATATGGTTTATTGAAAAATAAGCTAAATAAAGACACATAAAATGAACCTATTGATGTGCATGGCTTCTGTCTTCATGATCATCTGTTCACACAAAGGACTGGTGAAACACAGACCGAATATGACTGAAACATATCCACCATGGTCCTCACTGTAACCTCTTTCCATGTTCTAACAACTAATTCTCTTCTCTTTCCTACAATGTTCTATGTTCCACACTTGCTTTTCCAGCAGGTACTTTCTTCTGTCAAAGCTCTGATATTAATTACAAGAATTTTTAGTCTTTTCATCAATAGTTATTTGAATTTCAAATTAAATTAGATCTGTCATCAACCACTGACCTCTTTTAACTCCAGCTATTTGCTGTCACACGTCCCAACTTGCTGACATATGTCTGGGTACAACATAAATCTATAATGGAATCTGGGCCCCTCCACTATGGATACTACAAAACATGTGCAGTATTTACCGCAATCGCTACTTATCTGGGAACACAGCACGTTTCTCTCTCTCTCCTTCTCCCTATCACACTCCCTCCCTTTCTTTTACTTGAACTCTGCCTCCTTGATAGTTCTCTCATTTTTGTAGACATCTGTACAACTGTGAGCTTTGCTTGTAATTCCCTGCATCTTCAGGAAGCTGTGGTAGGACGCAGGAGTTGAATACAGCCGAAAGAATCCTCCACCGGGCGGATTCATTGTCAGATAATAAAACATGAATGCTTGTCATGCCTTTAGGAGGTTTCCCTTTTCAATGGGTACGATTTTAAAAGAAAACTTACTACAGCAGAACTCTCTTTAATATATAAAACTTTTGGAATGGATTTTTGAAATTATATACATAACCCTGTAGTGTAATGATCGTAAAAGATGTCATTTCATTTACAAAATGAATGCTAACAAATGCAATCATGTATCCCTACCTAGTTGGCCCAAAAGTATTAATATAAATCTAGAGTGTCTGAGGCATACTAAAACTCATGGGTACATTAAGTATTTGTAGAATTCTAAGACTGACTCCTCATTTTTTCCCTTCAGTGAATACCAAATGGCTTTATCATCAAATAAGTAGTTTAAATTTAAGTATGTCTGGAATATAGAAGTAAAAGATACAGTAAGTAAACAAATAAAGACACTGGCTTATATAGAAAATCTTTTCCAAGGAACAATGAGTATTACCTAAAACCTATGGAGAGTTATACATGTGATTATCTCTAAGACAGAGATACACATACTTTAGAACATATAACCCATAGAACATATAATCCAAACCCACATGAACAATTCTATTTTGTTTTTAAAATTGTCAACTGTTGGGGTGGCTGGGTAACTCAGTCAGTTAAGCATCTGCCTTCAGCTTGGGTCATGATCCCAGGGTCCTGGGATCGAGCCCCGCATCAGGGTCCCTGCTCGGCAGGGAGCCTGCTTCTCCCTCTGTTGTTCTCTCAGCTTGTACTTTCTCTCTGTCAAATAAATAAAATCTTTAAAATAAATATAAAGTCATCTACTATCATCTGAACTATTGGAAGAAAATAGTGCTGTATTCTACACCAGGAAAATCTAAATGAACAGCAAATGTTTTTGTTAATGCTAATGTCTGAGAAACATGAGTACCAGGGGCATCGGATTTATATGGATGAAGGTCAAGGCCGTACAAGAGCTATACGAAGTTTGTGGCCTTTCACTAAGGTTTCCTGATGCAGACACCTAAGACTAATTGGATTGGAAACCAGTCACATTTTACGACCCAGAGGTCAGGAATTTCCTTTTTAACACAAAGTAGTAACCAGTATAACTGAGGTTAAATGGTGCATTTCTGTTACTACTAGCTAAAATTTAAACAGTAATTTGTAATTTATCAAAGCCTAATAGTTAAGAGAGGGAAGAAAATAGAGATATAAAATGACAGGGAATTTATATAACAATATTTTACACAGTTTAGTGAACAATAGAGACATAAACTTTTGCTGTGGCTAGAAACTCATCTCTAAATATTATCTATTAATAAGTGTTCCTCTGTTCCAATCTCTCATTCTGATATTTTATTTTCTTTTCATTGTGATCCTACCAGACTGCCTCATTTCCATTCTGGTTGCTTTTCTGGAAATGTTTTTTCTGTAAAATAAAATTGGTAGAATTGTTTCTCACAACACCTAAAAAAGTCCTAATTAGGATACATAGACTCTTGTTGCATACACAATTGCTAACCTCCCTACCAATCCAAACTCCAGGAGGAAAAAGGTTTATTAGCAGTAAATCCCACAAGAATACAATTTAGTATACATAAAATATGCATGTGTTCCATTCTGTTTCAAACTCATATGTGGCAAACTCTTACAGAATCAATAAATGATGCCCAAAAAAGACATTCTCTGATGATATTCAATAGAAAAATTTACTAAATATAGACTGGATCTGAGAAGAAATGAAAGTAGAAATCAAGTATATTACAACAAGCTAATGTCCTTTCTCAAGAAGTAAGAAAATCTAATTATTTGAGTTTCTGACAAGCAGTTTAAACTAATCTAAACTAATTCTTATCTTTGAGAGAGGATTCCAGCCTCCCAAAACTATGACTGGCAAGTTTTCTCCTGAGAAACTAGAAATGCAAGATAAGATCAAAGATATGAAAATAATGTCAGTGGTTGAAAGGAATTCTCAGGACCCCATCAGTAGAGAACCCACCAAAGTTCACCCAAAGAGTTCCAGGGCAGGAAACTTGGAAGGAACAAAGAAGAGTAGGAGAGTCAGGACTACTCAAGAAGTAAAAGGGTTTAAAGGCATCAAGTGTTCCTTTCTGACCTGACTACTCAGATGTAAACAAAACTGGTATTCTGTGTAATATTATTCAATAAGTCTATTATTATCAAGAGGCATATATGTATATTTTTCTTTATACACTCTGGGTCAATACGACTTACCAATTCATTGATTCTCCTGTTGAGTAGAGAATATGGGGACCTTCTAATGTTATAGTGTTACACAACCCAGGAAGCACAATATAGGGTCCCTAACACAAAAAAAAATGCTTTCTGCCAACCCTTATGAGGCCAAGATCATGAAGCTTTCAAAACAAATTTCTCATTCGTAAATATATGAAGAATATTTTCCTCCATAGTTTGTAGGGCTTATCTGCTCCAACCTACAGTCCAGTGGTTTTGTATCTAATAAATAACTGTGGCCAGGCTACGTGGTAGGCTCCATGGACACAGTCCTGGAGAAGGGCCAGCAGGTAAAAGACTGTAGTGATAACTAAATTGAAAAATGTATGTGAATATAATCATGTGTTACACATTCACAGGAGGCAGAGCTTGTCTTAGATGGCACTGGGTCCTGACCCTTCTCCACAGACGAGTAACAGATAATAAGAATTTTTTGGAAATGTTTTATGAAAAAGATGATTTAACAATATTAAGTATATTTTTTCAAAAGGAAATAAAGCAACTTAAATCTTATCACGTAACAAAGCATTTACATTTTTGCCTAATACTTTCCAGTTATCTATATAATCTCATTTATAGCATTTACATTTTAGTATACTGAATTTTTATGTTTTTTTCTTTTCTTTAACGTTCTATTTATTTATTTGACAGAGAGACAGAGAGCATAAGCAGGGGGAGTGGAAGGCAGAGGGAGAATCAGCGCCCCCCCCCAACCCTCAGTAGAGCAGGGAGCCTGCAATGGGCTGGATCCCAGTACCCCGGGATCACGACTTGAGCCAAATGCAGATACTTAACCAACTGAGTCACTCAGGAGCCCCTGTTTTATCTTTATATATTATAAACATTTTATATATTTATTTAAATGTACATGTTATTCATATTTGTAATAAAACATAGAATGATTTTTATTTCTATGTGTTCTAGAGCAGTTTAATTCAAAATCCTTCATTATTTGTCATTACTGTCAGCCACGTAGCATTTATACCGAACTCAAAACCACTGCATCACAGCAAAGCTGCATTATTTATAATATAAGACCTACATTTCTCCTGTTCTATTAGGTACAGTCTAGCTACCAAAGGGAGACAATCTTGTTACAGAGTGACATCTGTTCAGATGACCCAAGCACCACAGGGAAGGAGATTTTTCACAGGAACCACTACCATACAATGGTATAGTCATAATTTCAAACAATAATAAATTTGCCTACTTCTTTCCCAATCTCTGCTTAATACATTTTCTTACCTTTCACCACCACTTCCAGAAAAATACAAAACAATAATGGTGATAGAAGAGATTCTTATATTATTCCGAATCTTTCACAGAAAGATTTTGAATTTTCAAAATTATAACAGGTTAGATTTTTATTCATCCATGCTAATGAATTTTCCTTCTACTGTTTTATTAATGGCTTTTAGTAAGAAATATATTTGTATATTATCAAAAATCATTTGAGTGTCCATTGAAAATCCCTGATAATTTTTGTCCTTAAAATGTTAACTGGATGAATTAGATTAATAGATGTTCAAAATGAAACTTTCCGTATACTCCTAGAAATAACCCCATTTCTTCATACTGTTATTGTTTTAGTATATCTGCACTTTTCTTGATATTATTTTCTGAATTTTAGTGCTAATATTCACTTGGTAGAAATGTATAATTTATCGTCATGTAATTGTTCATAATAGTCTTTTATGTTCCTTGTGTTTCTGTAGTGTCATATGTAATGTTGCTTCTTCCATTTCTGATTTTATTTGAGCCCTCTCTCTTTTTTCTTGATTAGGGAAATTGATCCCCTATCTTACATCACTCACAAAAATTGACTTGCAATGAATTAAAGATTGAAATGGCAGATCTGAAACCATAAACTCTTAGAAGAAGACACCAGAAGAAAGCTCCTTGACATTGGTCTTGGCAACAAATTTTTTAAAAAGACACCCAATAACACAAGCAACAAAAGCAAAAATCAACCAGTGGGACAACAGTAAACTAAAAATCTTCCGCACTCCAAAAGAAACAATCAATAAAATAAAAAAGCAGCCCATGGAATGGGAGAAAATATTAGCAAACCATCTAACTGATAAGGAGTTAATATCCAAAATAATAAGACACTCACACAACTCAGTAAACGAAAGACAAATAATCCAATTTAAATAGGGGCAGAGAACCTGAATAGAGACTTTTCCAAAAAACACATACAAATGGCCAAACGGAGCCAACGTCAAGGAGCCAACGAAAAGGAGCTCAACGTCACTAATCATCAGGGAAATGCAAATCAAAATCACAATAAGATATCACCTCACACCTGTTAGGTTGGTTGTTCTCAAAAGGACAAGAGATGATAGCAAGTGCTGGTGAGGATGCAGAGAAAGGCAACCAATATGCACTGTTGGTGGGAATGTAAACTAGTACAGCTAATATGTAAAACAGTGTGCAATTTTTCAAAACATTAAAAACAGAACTACCATATGACCCAGCAATCCCATCTCTGTGTATATGTCTGAAATAACAGAAATCCCTACCTGCACCCCTATGTTCATAGTAGCATTATTCGCAATAGCCAACACACAGAAAGAACCTCAGTGTTCATCAACGGATGAACAGATAAAGAAAATGTATATATAATGAAATCTTTTTCAGCCATAAAAGAAGGAAATCCTGCCACTTGTAACAACATGGGTATTAAGATCATTATGCTAAGTGAAATAAGTGAAAGACAGATACTGAACAGTCTCACTTATATGTGGAATCTAAAAATCCCAAAGTCATAGAAACAGAAGAAGAATGATGGCTGCCAGCGGTGGGGGAGAACAAGTAAAGGTGGTACAAGGGTACAAACTTCCAGTTACAAGACAAGTAGTTTCTGGGTATGTAATGTACATCAACGGCAACTACAGTTAACATTTCTCACCACACACAAAAAAGGAACGCTATGAGATGATACATGTGCTAACTAAACTTATTGTGATAATCATCTCATAATACGTATGTGTATCAGATCCTCACATCATATGCCTTCAACTTATACAATGTTCTATATTGATTATATTTCAATAAAGCTAGTGAAACAAGAAAATAAATGTTTTTAAAAATAAAATTTGAAAATATACGTACACAATATAGTAGTATCTATATCATAGAACTGAGATAAAGATTAAATGAGTGATTCCACTTAAAGTGTTTTTCAGGGGCGCCTGGGTTGCTCAGTGGGTTGAAGCCTCTGCCTTTGGCTCAGGTCGTGTCTCGGGGTCCTGGGATTGAGCCCCACATTGGACTCTCTGCTCAGCAGGGAGCCTGCTTCCCCCCACACACACCCCTCTCTGCCTGCCTCTCTGCCTACTTGTGATCTCTGTCTGTCAAATAAATAAATAAAATCTTTAAAAATAGTCTTTCAAAAAAGTCAGTTCTCAGTAAGTTTTAGAAATGAATGTTATTATTGTTTTCATGATATAGAGACAACATGATTATCCACCTACCCTATAGAAGAGAACCTCAAAAAATCTACCAGAAGGATTAAATTCTAAGTTTGTTGAATAGAAAATCAACATGTAAAAATCCATATTCATCACCAACAAAATTTTAGAGGGTGTATCTTTTTAATTATTCACACTTACCAAAAACAGAAACAAAAACAAAAACAAAACAGTCATCCTGGAAATAAGTCTCAAAAAGGTTGAGGAAGATCTTTAGAGAAAAAAAGTTTATAATATCATCAAAGCACATAGAAGCAGAACCAGATAAATAGAGATGCATAACATACATACGGATAGAAAGGTTTTACCACAAAAATGACAGTCCTCTCAAACTATAATATCAATGCACTTCCAACCCCAACTGGGGGTATGTCAGAAGCTTAAAGAAAAGATGTATCACATCCAAAAGGACTCACTAAGTACACAGATGTGATGATGGTTAAAAGAAGAAGGTTGTTTGTTCTCTCTCCCTTCATTTCCACAACCACCACCACCTCCCAGACCTGATGGAAGGGAAGGAATGGAGTCAGGGAAATCCAAATGGGACTGGAGCCTTGTACTACAGGAGCTGTGCACATAGAAGTATGCTTCTACCGCCGCATCTGCTACAGGCCAGCGAGTTAGGCAGAGGAACAAATTCCCTTAGCTCTCTCTCTCTTCCCAGCCTCCTGCTGCTCTCTCTCATTGGTTAAATCCAATCAGAAGTCAAAGAAGTCAAAGAAATACAAAGGATATAGATCCATGGAGAACTGGTCTAAAGAAACAAGTGAAGAATATCCATCACATAGAAAGTTTTATGGAATTTAACAGGCAAACTCTAAAATAATATGGAAAAGTTTACGAAAACAGCCGAGACTGTTTAGAGAAATAAGGAGCAGAATTCTTCCTGACAAACAAAAGACAGCTTATAATGTTAAAAGGATTAAAGAATTAAGGATTGAATTGGCACAGAATTAGACGAACCAGTGGAACAGAATACTGAATCCAGAACAGATTTAAATATATGATACTTACATATGCCAGACTTAGCCTTACAACTCAATGGAAAAATTAAAGTAGGAGAATGGGCTAGGCACAGGATAGAGGGCAGGGTTGGGGTCATCCGTACTTCAGAACAACTACAAAAAAATACCAACTATGCCAGAGACCTTCGAAACATTAATGCTTCCACAGGAAATTGGATGATATCTTTAAAATCTCTAAGAAAAGACTCCTCAAATAAGTAAAGCCAAATTCATAAAGGAAATAAGTGATGAAACTGAGAGTAATAAAATTTCAAAATCTCTATATAATATATGACATCATAATAAAATTTTTAAAGAGGACAGTTAGCAAGAAAATATTTTCAATGAACATAAATGATAAAAAGTACTTAAAATGTACAAACAATTCTTAAAATTGTACTTTAAAAATCCAACAGGGGAAGAAAGAACAAAGTATTTAAAAGGCAATTTACAAAAGAGAAGATTTAAATGGTCCTCATAAAATATTAAAAATGCTCTGGTGCTCCTAGGTGACTCAGTTGGTTACACTCTTAGTTTTGGCTCAGGTCATGATCTCAGGATCATGATATCAAGCCCTTTGTCGAGCTCTGCACTCAGCACAGGAGTCTGCTTGAGATTCTCTCTTCCTTTCTGCCTCTGCCCCTGCTCGCACACACGGACATGCTCTCTCTCTCTCTCAAATAAATAAATAAAATCTTTTAAAAATATATATAAAAATGCTCAATAGCACTAACTGGGTAAAAGAAAACAAAACACCAGTGAAGCATTTAAACTTAGATATGCAAAAAATAAGAAGTCTGATAAGACTTCATACATAGCTGAAGGACAGGTAAACTGGTAGAGAATGCAGAGAATAATGCAGAGAATATCACAAACTGTTAGGATAGACAGGTCTATAAAGATCTGCTGAAAACAGAAATATTCTACCCTCTGAACACCATCACCACATTTTCACAATTTTACTACATAGTTAAGAATCTACAACTAAGATAAAAAATTACGTTTATGTTCATGAAGGTTGTGAAAGTGATGTAACATTATAATTATCATCTGAAGCTTTCTTCTTCACTCAAATTTTAAAGATTGATCTACATTGACACATGGAAATTTTAGTTCATTTTAACATCTATATAGTATTCAATTGCTTCAAGATACCATAATTAATAATTTTTAGAATTTTTACATTAATACAAATGACATTCTTATAAATTCATGTCTCTTTATGCCCACACGCAAGTTTTTCTAGAAGTAAAATTGCAGAATAACTCCAGAAATGTAATACCGTACAGTTGGTACATACACTGACATGAAAAAAGATATCCAAGAGACACATAAGAAGACAAGGCACAACACAATGCATATTTATTAAAATGTATGTGTTCTTATCTATTTGAGCATAAATATCTATGATATATATGAGAATGAAATGTCTATATTTTAGATACATCTCTTTTTGAGTTGAGATGGAATTGAAGGAGGACTTTTATTTTCCACTCTTAATACTTCTATGTTGTTTAATTTTTTTTACAACAGATATGCTTTATATGTAGTTTTAAAGCTACAAAAATGTTGAAAACTCCACACTTATTTTTTTATTTTGCATTGTGTTTATTGTCCTACTATGATCTAATAAAAATACCTTTTGATATCAGATGGAATGTTTATGGTGTATATGCTTCACAAACTAAAAATTAAGCAGTTAACTTATCCTTCAAATAAAGTTTTCTTCCTATTACTATCAAAGTGAAATGCTCTCATTATTGAAAATTCTAAAAAGAAAGAAAGAAAGAATGCTTAGTGAAATAAGTCAATCGGAGAAAGATAACTATCATATGATCTCCCTGATATGAGGAAGTTGAGATGCAACATGGGGCGATTGGGGGGTAGGAAAAGAATAACTGAAACAAGATGGGGTCGGGAGGGACACAAACCATAAGAGATTCTTAATCTCAGAAAACAAACTGAGGGTTGCCAGGGGAGGGGCTAGGGAGAGGGAGGAGAAGTTATGGACATTGGGGATGGTATGTGCTATTGTGAGTGCTATGAAGTGTGTAAACCTGGTGATTCACAGACTTGTACCCCTGGGGCTAATAATACATTATATGTTAATTAAAAAAAAAAAGAAAGAAAGAAACAGGAGAAAACTAGAAGCACTTGCTGAATAATGATGTCAATTACTAATACTATTCACTATTCCTTTGTTTATCTCTGTGGTTGTTGTTGCCAAATTTATTTTTCTCATGCAACTAAATCTTCAAATTCCACCCATGCCTAAAAAGTACCAAGACAACTCAAAACTTTAAAGGTATTTAAAATATATCTTTTTTTTTTAAGTCTATATATATCTGATAGTTTAAAGGACCTATGTTAACTTTAATAATGGTATGAACCACTTACATTAAATGTCTACTTATTTATTTCCTATTTATTAGGAAATTTACTTACTACCTTTAATCCTCATGACAACCTTAGTAGGCAGGTACTATCATCCATGTATTGCAGAAAGGAAACCAACGTTCAAACACATTAAGCAATTTGACCAGTGTCACTTCACAAGTGAACAGACATTATTTCAAAACAGCTCTTTATGGCTTAGAGTCAGCTTTTTCCAATGACCATTGTCTCCCATTTTCCTAATAGGGAAACTAAGCTTTTCTGTTTAAAGTAAATTTTCAAATTATCTTTATATAACAGATATTTCCCTAAGTAAAATATAATAATTTTTCTCTTGTTAAGGAAGAACATAAAAACATTTACTTTCTAAAAGCAGAGACACCCCCCCCACCACCAGCAACCACATGATGAAATGCACATGACCAGATTCATACCACACCTGCTAAGTGAGTAGAGCCCCTGATGGACTAAAGGGCTTGTGAGTTCAGAGTCTGTAATCAACAAAACTGTTACCAACATTTAAAAAAGAGAGAGAGAGGCAAGAATATAAGTTACTCTTTGCTCTTCATGAAAACATATAAAAGTGAAACTTGGTAATTTTAAACTGTTCTTTTAGTTATTTATTAGTACAAGTTAGTGATAATACCTTATTTAAAACAATCTATTTAAAACAAAAATTAATTCCAACTTAAAAATGGACAGAGGACCTTAATAGACATTTTTCCAAAGAATACATACCGTTATCCAACAGGTATAAGAACACATGCTCAACATCATTAATTATCAGGAAAATGCAAATTATACCCACAATGATTTTGCCTGTGAAAATGGCTAGACTCAGAAAGATAAGAAAAAATGGGAATGTGGATAGAAAGGAAACCTCATGCACTGTTAGTGGGAATGTATATCAGTGCAGCTACTGAGGAAAATAGTATGAATGTTCCTCAAGAAATTAAAAATAGAATTACCATATGATCCACTACTTGGTATTTACCTAATGAAAACAAAAACACTAATTCAAAGATATATGCATCCCTTTGTTTATTGCAATTATTTATAATACTCAAGATACGGAGGCAACCCAAGTGTCCACAGACAGGTGAATGGATAAAGAAAAAGTAGTAAACACACACACACACACACACACACACACAGAGGAATATTACTCAACCATAAAAAAGAATAAGATCTTGCCATTTGCAAAAATATGCATGAAACTAGAGAGTATTATGCCAAGTGAAATAAGTCAGATAAAGAAAGACAAATACCATTTGATTTCACTTATATGTGGAATCTAAAATAAACAAACAAAAAAACAGAGAACGACCCATAAATACAAAGAACAAATAAATACAGAAGGGAAGAGGTTGGGGAATGTGCAAAATGAGTGAAGGGGAAGGGGAGATATAGGCCTCCAGTCACAGAATGAACAAGTCACGGGAATAAAAGGCACAGCATAAAGAGTAGGGTCAATGGTACTGAAATAACACTGTACGGTGACAGATGGTAGCTACACTTGGGGTGAGCCCAGCATAATGAATACGTAGTTGTCCAATCACTGTGTTGTACATTTAAAACTAATATAACACTGTGTGTCAACTACACTTCAATGAAAAAAAAAAAAAGAAATCCTAGATCCCAGTAAGACTTGTATCTCATACCATTGAGTGGTGAATTATTCAAATTCTCCAACTAGATATGTCTCCATTGAGTATAACTTAGCATGAAATAGAATATTCTTTTCACATCATTTTTCCCTGTATGTAATTCTATCATGAAAGATATATAGATACATGCAGAAATGTATTTTAAAAATAACCAACACCCACAAGAGAACTATTCAGATTTAACAGAAGGTATCACTTTGAAGTTTTCCTGCAGATATTCATTTTTTTCATTCAAGAAGTATTTATTTACTTTTTCGTAAAAACATAATACTTATTAGAAATTATCTGGAAAATAAGGAAAAGTTGGATAAAAAACTAACTGTAGTCCTATGACTACCATCAACATTTTGAAATATTTCCTTTGATTGTTTAAAGAAAAACAGACTTGAGTTACTGGGTACGGGGTGGTGGCAAAATTTTTACACCTTTTGCATCATTTTTAACAATTTCTACAAGGTGATAATTATGGTCCATCCTCATAACAAAAGTCCACAGAAATAGTGTCTATTACCATTGCTTTTAAGATGGGTTTCTTGAGTCTACAAAACCTAAGGGAGAAGATATTTCTCTGATTTTTTTTTCCCAGAGTCCAAGGGTGGTTATCCTCGACCAGGAATGTAAGGCACAAATCAAGATGTCCCAGACTTTACCTTTTATACTTGTTATTCAATAATCTGCCCAATTAATTACCCCACTTCTAATTCCCTCTTATTGTAAATGGTACAAATCTTTCTTTCATGTAGTCATTACTGAATACTTGTTTCTCCATTTATTTATTAAACATTTTTAAAATAATAGATATAGGATTAAGAGATTTCCTAAAAGATTAAGTTTGAAAGTAACCAATAAAAATAAACCAACGTGTTTCATTAAAAAGGGAGGATTGCTGGCAAGAGCTATTGAATATATTATGCTAAATCTTAAAGGGCCATTTCACACTGCGTCTGGAATATAACTTTGGGTTCCATTAAGGCAAAATTTTAAGAAATATCAAAGGAAATATAGCTCTAAGTGGAACATAATTTGTCTCTAGGTTTTTGAATTTCAAATTTGGGAGAAATTAGCAGAACCAGAATACAAACTTGGTGTGGTACTTAGGCAATTTAACTTTATTAAAATTTAAGTACAAGAACTCATCTGGGACTGAGTAATTAAATGTGTCTCTGCACCATGCTTCGGTGTATCCATGGAGACTCTTCCAGAATTAAACTATTAAAATCAATCCCGACTCAAATTTTAATTGAAATATTTGTAAAAGAGAAAAGTCTACCTACAATTCTACCTACCTAAAAATTAACAGATAACTAATAAAAATATATACATTTTGTAACAATGTAAAACTACTTAGATATAAAGAGTTTTAAAAGCTTTTTATGCAGTTCTTAAGGTATCATCAAGAGGTAGGACAAATAAATTGAGTAATAAATGAATAAATATCTCATCCCTTTTCTTTCAATGCTGTTTATTTATAAATTCACTAATTTAAAATTATACATCCCATAATTCTCACTTTTTAAATTTTTTTTTATTTGTCTCAGAGAGAGATAGTGAAAGAGGGAACACAAGCAGGGGGAGCAGGAGAGGGAGAAGCAGACTCCCCACAGGGCAGGGAGCCCGATGCAGGGTTCCATCTCAGAATCCTAGGATCATGACCTGAACCAAAAGGCAGATGCTTAACGACTGAGCCACCCAGCTGCCCCATTCTCACTTTAATTTTTTTTTTAAGACTTATTTGTCAGAAAGAGAGGAAGAGAGCACAAGCAGGGAGAGTGGCAGACAGAGGGAGAACCAGGCTCTGCACTGAGCAAGGAGTCTGATGCAGGACTCGATCCCAGGATCCTGTGATCATGACCTAAGCCAAAGGTAGTCGTAATTTTATTATTCTCCCGAGAGCCTTCATATATTGGCTTTTTGCTCAAGCATCACTCAGTTTATTCATGAGGCCCCTCCTTACTGTCATCATCACACAAGCACACACACACAATCACATACACACATGCATACACACTTCATTCTTCAATACTCAAAACGTTTTGTGACAGTCCCTCCTACTTGGCACATCTCCTTCCTTTGGGCTGTCTGTGACTCCTCGAAATGGCCAAGCTTCCCGACAATAGGGCTTGAGCACACTTCATTTGTGCCTCTGTTAGAAACTCTTCCCTTCTCTCTCCATCTAATTAACTCGTTTTCATCCTTTCGATCGATGTCAGCTCAAGTGTCACCTTCTCAAGGAGGCTTGCCCAGATCTCCCTAGCTCAGTCAAACTCCTGTAACAGGCTTTCTCGAAGCTGTGTTCTTGTCCTTCAAGGCATTCACTCTGGCATGTGTGCATTAGTTTGTGTGGTTACTTAATTAATTTCACAGAAATAAAACTTTCCAAAAAGGCAGTAATCATGACACATTGCGTTACTCACTATACCACCAGAACCTAGCCAGGGAATACATATTAACGGGAAGTAAAAAGGCAGCAAAGGAGGGAAATTGATTAGGTCAACAGATGACCTCATAGTTAGCAAAAGAATTCTTTAACTGGCCTCATTTGGTGACCTGAAAGATGATGAATTTGTAAATAAAATACCTTCGAGAAATACACTGTTTTAGCTTTTTCCTTACCATTTCTCTCACTGTAAATGGATGTGGCTTAGTCCTGATTCTGTTTCTTTCTTGTTTTGTTTTGTGGTTTTATTTTTCATTTTCCTCTATAGAAAAAAAAAGTAACTTACCATATATCTTAGCCCAAGTTCCCTTGAACAGCAGAACGTGAAATAAAAGTCATGTGCAAAGAGCAGACGGTGATCCCAGAACAAAAGAATGAAGCACCAGGCAAAGTGAAATAGGGAATAAAAGCCAATACAAATGTATGGAGTTGAGTCATCACCATGGCCAAGCAAGGTTTCACTCAACCCTGACCCTGAGAGGAACCACAGATAGCCTCTCTCCCTCAGAACAGCCTGCCCATTGCCACTGATTGAGGGGCTTTCTAAGTGGTACTAGCTCCTCCCCACTTCTAGGCTGCACTTTTAGGGACAGAGGGAGAAATAGGACATACTGGTAAAATCACAGAGCAGAAGTTAAAAGATACTCAGCATTAGTTCAAAGTGGGAAGAAGTCAAAACAACAGAGGCACAGCCTACCTACAATGTTTGCCATGGTTACAGACAGTGTTGGAAGTGAGTCTGAAAGGATATACGGCAGGGCCCAAGAGGCGTATGATATGCCTTATGAGAATCAAAGCATTGCTCAGCATAGTATTGGTATCAGATAATGGTATCAGATAATGAGCAAGCAACAACATAGTACCTAATTTTTCACTCTCATTGAGCTTCAGTGAATTCCCTAATGTACCTTAGGACACTGAAGGGAAGGAAGGCATGCAAAGAATTTATTCCAACGGATGCCTGGGTGGCTCAGTTGGTTAAGCAACTGCCTTCAGCTAAGGTCATGATCCCAGGTTCATGGGATTGAGTCTCAGATAGGTCTCCTTGCTCACTGGGAGCCTGCTTCTCCCTCTGCCTCTGCCTGCCACTCTGCCTGCTTATGTTTTCTCTATCTCTGAAAAAAAAAAAAACAAAAACAAAAACAAAAAACCACCATTCCAGGCATTCTCAACAACTTGGTTGTATGTCAAAAACTCAGTGGTTTCTAATATGTTACCTGGAATATATAATCACTTAAAAATAGCATTATAGGGGCGCCTGGGTGGCTCAGTGGGTTAAGCCGCTGCCTTCGGCTCAGGTCATGATCCCAGGTCCTGGGTTCGAGCCCCACATCGGGCTTTCTGCTCAGCAGGGAGCCTGCTTCCTCCTCTCTCTCTGCCTGCCTCTCTGCTTACTTGTGATTTCTCTCTGTCAAATAAATAAATAAAATCTTTAAAAAAAAATAGCATTATATATTTTAGTTCACTTTGAATATCTATTCATCACTAGACAGATGTGACAAAAAATTCTAGGTCAATCCACAGAAGTGTAGTTAATAGGCCATACCTGAAATATATTGTTAAGGACATTATTTCTAAAACCACTAACCACGATTTGAGACATTTCTTCTGGAAGAAACATATTCTTGGTATTGGGATATTCATCCATATAGAATATCCATACACCAATAAGAAATGACGGTGATACACTATAATTTGTTGACTCTATTATATGCAAATGGCAAGATAGGTTCTGTGTCAGTTGCTTATCTGAGTAACAATTTGAAAAAAAAAAAAGACAGCTGTTTCTCAGAAGAGGGACGCCCCAGACTCCCACATTATCCACTGTCTATATGTGGAATTTATTTGTAAGTTAGGGTGATTCATAGATCAGAAGTACCTATGTTCAGAAAAAAAGTGGGTTTTTATATACACATAGGTGTGGGTGTGTGTTTTGTGTGTATGTGTAGCACTCTTAAGAGAAATAAAAGTTTTGCCAGTGTGTTATATTCATTACCATGAATTTGAATTTACTAGCTTTGATATGTTAGATGGAAGAAGCATCCAAGAGGTGAACCGAATTTTGATGGTGTCTTTTCCCCTGGAACAAAGAGTAGGGACATTTGCCTAGACACACCTCAAGAGGCTGAAAATATGGGCTTTGCCTGAGCAGGGACTGTGGATATAGGATAGGGAGTACAGCAAAAATTCTGGCAGTCTTGTGGGACTGGAGATTTAAAAAAAAAAAAAAAAGGAACAGGAGGGATCGAGATCTGAGGGAGAAGTAACTGATGAAGCACCAAAAGGACACAGGCATGGTTTTACCCTCATCACATTTGCTGACATATGAAGCTGCACGTAGGATGCTAGGAAGAAAGCTTCTGAAAAGAAGAGTAGGAATCTCAGAAGGGTCGCCCTGCATTGTGTTTAGCACCTGTGAATGCACCAGTGGATGGTCTAAATATCTATGCTTGGCAGCTGGGTTCCCTGGCAAGGGATGAAGATTATTAGTACTTGAGTCAGCTCAGTCACCGACTGGATTACAAGGATTGGCCACCTCTCCATTTCCTTTGCCGTGCAGAAAGAAAGCTGACAACTCTTTGGGCTTGGATAAATCATCTACAGCATCTAGAATTTTTATACACCATTACTAAAATCAAGACTAAAGAGAGACACTGAAAAAAAGCTCACAGTAATCCAGTTATTGGCATTTATAAAACTTTAAGATAATTTGTTTATTAAATTAATTAATAAGTAACCACACAATTATTTATTAAATTAATCAATAAAATAATTTTAATTAGTATGTCCAAAGTAATAGAGGAAATGGTAGAGAAATACACCAATTGGTATCTATAGAAAAGAATGAAATGTACATTTGAAAACCAAAAACATACAAAAACAAGAATAATAACCCATAGAAGAGCTCAACAGCATAACTATAGTGACAGAGAGAAGGCTAGTAAATTGGAAGAAAAGGTCAAAGGAAAATATCCAAACAAGTATAGAAAGAAAGAAAGGGTAGAAAATAGTGAAACAAGTATAAGAAAATGTTGGGCACAGTGAAACCACATATTAAACTTGTAACTGAGATCTCAGAAAAAAAGAAAAGAAACAGAGTGGAGTAGAGCTCTAGATCAAGAATTCACCAACAAATTTCATCTGATGAAACACATCAATCCACAAATGCAGGAAGTGCTGTGAACTCTAAGGAGGATAAATAAAAAGAAAACCATATCTAGGAACATCATACTAAAACTGAGGGAAAATAAAGGCAAATGAAAAAATATTAAAATCAGCCAGAGACAAAAACACATGATCTTCCAAACAAAAAAACTGACCGGTTGGATGGAAGCCCCAGTCAAGAATAGCTTGTTCAAGGGGCGCCTGGGTGGCTCAGTGGGTTAAGGCCTCTGCCTTCGGCTGGGGTCATGATCCCAGGATCCTGGGATCGAGCCCCGCATCGGGCTCTCTGCTCAGCAGGGAGCCTGCTTCCTCCCTCTCTCTCTCTGCCTGCCTCTCTGCCTACTTGTGATCTCTCTCTGTCAAAAGATAATAAAATAAAATCTTAAAAAAAAAAAAGAATAGCTTGTTCAAGTGGTGAAAGAAAAAAACAGCCACACAAAAAATCTATACCTAGTTTCCATAGTCTTGAAAAATAAAGGTTGTACAAAAATATATTCAGGCACAAAAAATGAGAGAATTTGTTGCCAGCAAACTTGCAAATTAAAAAGACATACAGCAGCCTATTTAACAATTTTTATGACAAATTGTAATAAATGAATTGTCAAGAATGCCACTAATTAAAAATACTAGATGTTTAAAATAGAAATCAGCTCATTTACTGAGTGTACCATACCCTGTGAGAAATGGAAGGCAGATATTATCATCCTTATTTTATGGAGAAGGAAACTAATGTTCAAAACATTCAGAAGCCTTCCTCAGTTACAAGACAAAATCAAAACTAGAACTTATATTTCTGACCCAGTGTTCATCACTCTGACATGGGTAAGTAGAAAATACATGATAGGGGTGCCTGACTGGTTCAGTCAATAAAGCACGTGACTCTTGATCTCAGAGTTGTAAGTTCAAGCCCCACCTTGGGCGTTGAGGTTACTTGAAAATAAAATCTATTAAAAAAATAATAATCATATCATAGAGGTGCATTAAGTTGTGTGTCCAATATATAACAAAGGGATAATTTTGACTTCTGGAGATTTTGTCTCAAATTTTCTTTGTTTTTACAAACACCATTAATGATGCTATTTTAACCCAAAGAATAAGATATTATCACACTCCTGACTATTTTCTATTGTTTCATAGCTGTTGACTTTCACTCTTAAATTGCAGAAGAAGCTGAGACACCAAAATGTTTCCATCAAAAAGAATTTACTGACCAATTTCCATACTGAAGGCCTCCACAAAAGTTAACACCACAATGTTTTGTGATCCATAAAACACCCTCAAACTAGAACTTGAAAAACAGCATGGAAAAGCCCATAAAACAATCTCTGGCTGAGTTCAAGATATAATTTTGCCTCAAGGAAAGCAGAGAGATTCACTGTAGTACAGACATCCCATAGTATCTGTTCAAATCAAACAACTGGAACAGCGAAAACAAGAGGCCATCTAATATAAACCTAGTCCTCCTACATACTCTTTTCTTAGAAATCTCCCAGTATTCAAACATCATGCTCTTTTCTGTGACCTTGAAACATCATTATTGCCTACTCTGGGCAATATACTATAGTTTCACTTGTGTCTTTCAATGCAACTTCTTCTCATCTTTCCCAATTAAGCAACTTTGTATAACAAAATAGCCAAAATATTTGTGCATACCTTAAAGAACATCATAATAATATTCTCTAATACAAGGATATTACATTGCTTCATGTTTTTAAAAATAATACTATACTGCCTATCAAATATATGAAATCATATATATTTATAAGATGCTTACATTTTTCTGAACACCTTCCTCACATATTCTACTGTATGTGTAGTGAAGTCCCAGATCATTTTTACCTTCTTGGATAAATATTTTTGAAACAAAATCTCTCAAACATAACACATAACCTGTTATCATTAATGTAGATTTTTACTTACCACATAAAGGGAGTAAAACACTCTATCGTTAAGGGAAATATCATTTGCCAAAAACCATTAGCCAAACACCATATATCTTATGCTTATGATTGCTCACTGACTGTCTGATTGGGATTATATGTATTTTATACAAATGTATATTTCTATGTTGGGTATACCCCCCCACCTCAGCATATCAGCAGCCTGTATGTTCACTGGGCTAGTTTCAAAGAGAGATTTTTGTCACTATAATATCTAAGAAAAGCAGACAACATGAGCAACAGGTTTAAGAACCTTCATGTAAAGCTCCCTAACTTTTACTATAAAGACATGAGTACAGCAAAGTTAAACAATAAAACTTTTGAATAAATAGGTAGAGCTCTTTGTGATAAAAAGTCAGGAAACAAATAATGAAATAAAAATTATTTCTGAACCATGGAGAAAATGTTGCTGCTAACCCCAAAAGTCCTGGATGGAAGTAAGCTCCTATCACTGGTCTCTCAACAAAAAGTAACACAATCAAAGATGTAATTATGCACTTCCCAGGAGAGACAAGGGCACAAAGCCCACACAGTGAGCTTTCCCAAAGGCAAAACTGATACGACATCCTCTTAGTCCCAGCATTTATATTTAGTAAAATCTCCCTCCATCATTTCACCCAGGTAGTTCCTTTTTCACTTTCACCACATTTTTAAATTCCAATAATTTTCTATCATGTCTGATCTAAAAAGACTTCAACCTTTATCAGAAGATCAATCACTGGTCAAGAAAATTTACTTTTGTACTTCTACATTTAAAAAGATCACCTGGCTTTAAAGAAAAAGAAGCAGTCTAAAGGAAAACCAGTAAGCCTTTTCTAAGAAAAAGAAAATAAAATTACTATTTGAATTATAACTGAGGTTGTTACTTTCTTCCACCCTAGCATTATGTTAGCTGCTGGAACATCAAACTTGTATACAAGAATCTCCTTTGTATTCAGGGATGATTTATTATACACTAAATCCATGAATATAAAACAGCTCTTAAATTTTTAAATATCTTAGATTTCAGTGAATGAAATTTCAGAAGAAAGTAACTGAACCCCAAAGCAACAAACTTTTATTCCTTCCACCTTTTTAACAAAATGTTTCTTTTGGAAATAAATTGACATTAAAATCAAATATTCCAATAGGTATAACCACTCTGTGATCTGAAAATTGGACTCTTCCCCAAACAGGAGGTATTCATTGATAAAACGTGTGTCAAACCCCCAGGTAGGGAGGAGGCGTGGGTTTTGCTATGTTGGCTTTCCAGCACTTAAACCCAGCACAACTCAAAACTGAGACAGACACCTGACCAGGTTCCGAATCGTTTCTCTTTAAGCCCTCAAAGCTCTGTAATAGAGCTCAAACGCGTTCAGCAAGAAAACCTGTTCGGAAACTACTGAATAACAAAAGGGATTGCCAGGAAGACGTAGATCTCCCTAACTATACTGAACCTGCCTCTAACTCCATCTACCTGCCACAAATAATCCTCAAGCGCTTCCGAAACCGGAAAAAAGCCAGCGTGGATCTCCCTAAGTTTGCTCTTTGACTCACACCACCTGAGGACAGAACTTGGGCGTCTTTCGGCCTCAAACGGTCACTTCACTTCCAGGAGCTTAAAGAAGCTCGCCCTGCACCTGGATACTGCGACACTCACCGTGGGCGCAGGACACTTCTGGTGTCTTAAGTCCCAGCTCTCAGTCCCGCCTGCAGCTGGAACACAATGGCATCCCTCGCCCTGGCGGATGGGTGCCCGCGACCCGAATCCGACTCGACAGTTGCGGAGAGCCTGAGGCAGTTTTGAGCGCATTAGCGCTACACCCAAGACAAAGGCTGCTCTCGGTGGTCCTTGGCGTCCGCCCTCCTCAAGCCCACACGGGCGGCTCGGGAGCCTGTCAAGTGGCGGTCCTTGATTCCGCGCTTTCCGAGGGGTGCGGTTCGCTGACTAGTAAGAAGCTGGTGTAAACAGCGCGCCGCGCACTGGGGAGCCCCCAGAAAAGGCTAGCGCGCGGGGCGGGCGAAGGCGGGCCAGCGGAGGTAACTACCCCCAAGCAGCCGGCGGCAACAGCCTCCGCTCACCCGAGCGGCGCCCGCCGGCGAGCCCGCCGCCCGGGGATTGGGTCCCAGTACCCGCCGCGAACCCCAGCCGGGATCCCACCGTGCAAAGGCACCTGCTGCCCGTGCTCCGAGAATGGTACTGTGCCAAGCCCCGCTCGGAGTCAGGGACACGGACGCCCGGGACGGCGAGCCGAGGAGGGTGCGGGCTCGCAGCGAGGCTGATTGAACGATCTTTGCAATCACTCACCGGCGGAGGGCGAAGTCGCTCAGGCGGCGGCCCGGCGGAGCGCAACGAGCATCCCGCGGCGCAGGCATCCTCCCATCCTTTGTCAGTAGCGGGCGGAGCGCTCCTCCCCAGCTTGCGGACGTACACCCGGCTCGAGCTCGGCTTCCCAGCCCTCTCCCCTCCTCTCCTACCCCTCCCCTTCTCCGTCCCCCTCTCGGAGCCCGCACTCACTTGGCTCCCATGATGTCATCCAGTGGAAATCTGCCATGCTCAAAGACTAGAATAATCCAGCGCTCACTCGGGGAACGTGGCGCGGGCGGAGGCGGCAGCAGAGCCTCTTCGCCTACCCACAACCCGCCTGCCCAGTATAACTGGAGTCCAGGCCAGGACGAGGAGGGGTCTGCAGAAAGGTGGCTCCGAGCGGGATGGGCGTGGTGGGGATAAAGCCCCAGGACGAAAAGTGCAGTCTCCGCTGCAAAGATTCCTAACTCAGTGTTCAGACTGACGGCAAATGCCAAGGGTAAAGAGAAAGTTGGCGTTTGGGGGGGTTGGCTTCTCAGCCGCTCTTGCGCCCCAGCAAGGTGCTGGACCCCTATGCTACAGAATGACTAGAACCCCTGGGACTCCAGAGCTCCAGCCTCAGTGAGAAAGTTTAGGAGGTGTGACCGGTGGCAGCCTCAGTGACGAGCAGCTGAAAGGATGAAGAAAGACTCAAGGTTTATGGGCAAAAAATCTGAAATAAAGCATTGGGAAACTAGGGGTTCACAACGACACTGACACGAAACTGACCGCGAAAAGACCACAGCTTCCAGGAGAGAAACCAATAGCAGAAAATCACCCCTGGCCTTAGTTTTTCCTCATTTCCTCTTCACCAAATGCTGTTGGACACTCTAACGGTGACTTCCTCCTGGCCTCACCCAAAGGACTGCCATCCATGATGAAATCATTTAAATCACAAGAGGTTCATTAAAAGCCATTAAAGATGTGATGTCAACTTTATTTTTGCTTGATATTCTTTGAAATATCAGTAGGTGTTTTGTTGGAGGAATAGACAACCTCTTCGGTACAATTAATGGCAACACACCCCGGATCCAGCCCTCCACCAATACAGCGTGGCTTCCTGTTAAACACTTGATGTTCAAAGAACAGATCCCAACAACTCTCAGTTTGCATTCATCAATCAGTGCTTCAAGGAGTCTCTCAAAATTCCCGGAATTACCTACCGCTATCACCCCTGGAAGAAACTAAAGTTGTTTAGGGGAGCACCAACAGTTAATGCTGATAAGACTAGATTAACTGAGAATGCCTACCAAGGAACATGCAGACTCTGTCAGTGGCTTCACCCACTGTCATCCTTTCGAAGTGTAGAGACTAGGAATAGCATTTATAGCAAATGTAAGTAAAATTAGGAACTCTTTAATCTTTGTAAATATGAAGAGAAAGACTAGATATAAAAACAAGGACTTGAAGGGTGTATTAAATAGGCTTGTTAATCCATTGGAGGATTGTGAAATCCACAAGGCCTTTTCTTAGGAAAAGGTAACATATTGTGAAAAAGCAGGATCAGAAATTATTTTTAAAAATAAAATTTTAGGGACGCCTGGGGTGGCTCAGTGGGTTAAGCCTCTGCTTTTGGCTCAGGTCATGATCTCAGGGTCCTGGAATCAAGCCCCACATCAGGCTCTCTGCTCAGCAGGGATCCTGCCCCCCACCCCACCCCACCTACTTGTGATCTCTTTCTCTCTCTCTGTCAAATAAATAAGATATTTTTAAAATAAAATAAAATAAAATTTTAAAAAGGCGTGCCTGGGTGGCTTAGTCAGTTAAGTGACTTCCTTCAGCTCAGGTCATAATCTCAGGGTCCTGGGATCCAGTCCTGCATTAGGCTCCCAGCTCAGGGGGAAGCAGGGAGTCTCTTTCTCCCTCTTTGGAGCCATTCACTCCTCCCCCAACATGTGCTCTCTATCTTTTTCTCTCTGTCTGTATCAAAGAAATAAATGAAATCTTTGAAAAAATAAAATATCAAAAAGGCCATGATACACATAGTTTGAAAATAGTGTAGGAAATCTAGAAGTGTTAACATCTGTTTTCAAATTGCAATATTTTAAGAAATGAGTATTTTTAAAAGTGTTAATATTTATTTGTTTTCAAATTAAAGTATTTTAAGAAATTAGTATTTTTAAGTATCAAAATAATGACTATTTTTTAAATTCAGACAAGTAGGAAAGAAACTAAGTGGGAAAAAATGAGAGGTAAGAATTTGGTAATGTAAGCAATGACGTTCTTTGAGAATAGACAATCTAATTGCTTGAAAAAAAGTAATTAGAACTGCTAATAATGCTGTTCTAAGTATATCAGGAAGTCAAGTTGTAAACCTTCCTTCCTAGATTGCTTCTCTGATGCCCCATCTATTGTCATTGCCTCTGTTTATCTTGCTGTTCTTCAGCATTCTCTGAACTAACACACAAGTGTTGAGACAAGAAGGTCATAGGGAGTTAGGAGATCTAGGAAACTTAGATGCATAACCAAAAAGATTTTTTAAAAAAACGCACTTTTTTTTTTTTAAATCACTGCTCTAAAGGGCTAAAAGCAAAACCTCTGTCTCTTCCTTTAAGAAAAATGTGATAATGTATTTGGTCCCTGAAAGGTGAAATATAATGGGTCACTTATATCAAGGGGTTTTAAAATGGAATCAACGGGCCATTAAGGAGATGGGCTTTATGCACATTCTTATGGGTTGAAACATAAACTTTTGAACTGGGTCAAACCACAAATATTCCAAGGACTCTGCCCAAACTCCTGCAACTTACTACTGCAAGAGACTCCTTAGTAACCAATTATTTTCAGTCCAGATTTTTTTTTCCATGCCACCAACACCAATCAAAAACTCTTTGTAAACAACATAAACAGGCAATCCTTTTTTGCTTTAGAAATTCCTGACTTTGCTCCCTAGCGGAACACCATTTGGGTTGCTACACAAATCTGCACACCACGAATTGCAGTTCTTTGACCCCAGATAACTGTTCTTGCTGAATTATTGCCCCCTCATTATTTAGATTGACAGGTCCTATGGAAAAGTAATAAATTTTATTATTCTGGCTGTTTTTGAAGATTAAAAATACTGTGCTGGAACTTTCACTGTGGCCCTCAATTTTAGCAAAGTGAATTTACTACCTATCTACAAGAACTTCTTTCCCATAGTGTATTAACCTACGGAGATCTCTGCCTGTGTCACTGACATTTCCCACTTCCAGTGCATTCTTTTTCCTTATTTGTAATTTTTAAATCATGCTGTTTGAATATTTTAAGACATTTTTATCCAAATGGATATCTATAGATAAAACAAAACATTAAACTGTTACATTAACAAAGGATCATAATTCTTGGAAAAAAATTACATCTGAACTCATAGCTTACAAACCTAACTTAGGTTTAATCTTATTTAAATGGTGAATGTATTAAACCATAGAATGGAAGATTCAGAGTGGAAATATTAACTCTGCTTCAATTATTGATGTTCTGCTACCCTGTTTCCGTATTGATACATGATTCTCTTGACTGAAGCAATGAATGTTTTGGGTAGGAAAGTAGACACATTTTAATATTTTCCTTTGTGGATTTCATGAAATATAAAACTTTTATACTCTGGTTTTATCTTAATTAATAAATTCATTAATAGCTAATTGCTTTTTAGAAACAAGTTCTCCTGAGTATGAATTTTTAACCATTTTAACCATTGATAAATAATAAATAATAAACAAACCTAATATTAGTAAGCCTGTATTATGTGCCAAATACAGTGCTAAGTGCTTACATGCATTAGTCCATTTGATCTTTAAAATTGCCCCCATGACATGAATGTGTTATTCACCTCTCTTGAAGATGAAGAAACAGATACCCTAGAGAGATTTAAAAAATTGTCCAGGCAAATAAACTAGTAACAAGTCAAATTCAAGATTTTATTCTGTCGGCCTAAATACATACAACCTCAAAATAGCATGTCAGCAACTTTTAGATAATTTTTCCTTTGAGAAAATGGAAGCATGATGATATATATATATATATATATATATATATATATATATATATATGAATTTCAGTCACGAAATTCAATAGGAATTTTATTTCCATTATCCCTGTTAATACATGCTTCTGCAGTTATTTACAAGGAAGAAGAATCTCAGGATAACAAGTACAATTTAGTTTCAATCTATCTTTTAATAGTTTTAGGCATAAAGCAAGGTGCAGTGATTTTTGTACTCCGAGACAGGTCACCGTAAAATGAAATTTTGAAAATAACCATAAGCCACTAATTTAAGTAAAAACAAAGACTACTTGAGCAACTATCTTCTCTATACCATTAATCCATTTGAGGGTCCAGGAGGGTAAACTATATCACCTATCCAAATGAAGGCTTTCTTCCCTACCCTGAATATTAACAAGGAAATGATCATTTTATGTATTGTATCTCAAATGCCCCATATTTTTTTATCATAGAAAGTAATATTCTCCAGACACAAATGTATAATTGAGCTTCTTTAAATAAAAAGGTTTAATACAGATTTCTTCAAAATCCTTTTTTTAGCTTACCTTTTTGATAATTGACTGTTGTTCAGCAACTCTGGTAACAAGGGTTATTTGAATGGATTTGTGGAAAGGTTAGAAGGTACATATAACAGATTATCATTCTGTTGGGACATGTTGCAAACAGCTTTTTGTATTCATCTCCCATAAATTACATAATGTACATAATAATAGTAATCTTTACATTCATGAGATATTTAGCAGGCAAAAATTAATTTATTGCATAGTTGTGATCTAAACATTAATGTAATTCTGACTTTGGCTTCAATAAGTTCTTCTGTCATTAAACAGCCTCATTTTATAGGACAGGTGGCCTATCCCACAATCTTATGCTCATTTTCCAATTGCTCTGTCTGTACTGCTGGTCACTGGCACAAACATGACTTTGAAGTTTTTTTAGAGAAGGAACTTTTGTTTAAAGGTGGAGGAGGGAATGAGGAAAAGTTATTTTGAAATTGCTACACTGCTGGGGCACCTGGGCAGCTCAGTTTGTTAAGCCTCTGACTCTTAATTTTGGCTCAGGTCATGAACTCAGGGTTGTGAAATGGAGCCCTGGGTCAGATTCCAGGTTCAGCCGGGAGTCTCTATCTTTCCTTCATTCTCTCCCTCTGCCTTTCCTGCCACTTACATTCTCTCTCCAAAATAAATAAATGAATCTTAAAAAGGAAGGAAGAGAGAGAGAAAGAAAAAAAGAAAAGAAATTGGCACACTGCTTTATTTAACCTAGCCATCTTATTTTTCTCATTTGTAAAAGGAAATTAATGATATCTGTCTTGTATACCTCTCACTTGAGAGGATTTTATAAGAGAAGAAAGTAGAGTAGGGGAATATTTGTTACAGATCTAAACAGGGCCTCCTGAGCTATGTCCCAAACAGATACAGCAAACATTCAATTACGTGTAATTGATTTTACCGAGGAGGACAACTAAGGGGAGAAGGAAGAGGAGAAGTGGGGAAAGGAAAATCTATTCTGTTAGAGATCTTTCAAACAGACATAAAAATGGAACAGTAGAGAGAGGATGACCTTCCAAAGGTGTTAATTCCAGTTTAACTTTTACTATACCTTGATTTCAATATATCTCCATCTCTCTGAACATCACTTTCTCCTGTAAAACACAATTCAGATGAATTTTCCTCAATTTATTTTAATATTTTTAAATCAAAATTCATGTGCAAATCTAGTGGTGTACTTTTAATACAGTGCTAATTCTCACTCCTCCCAAAAGATTATTTTATTAATTATGACAAGAGGAGTGACATGGTCTCAAGGAAATAAGATGTCATCTCAAAGCAAGAAGGAGAAATTAATCTGTTCTATGAATGATACATCCCAAACACCCCGAACAGAACTTAGAAACTACTGGTTCAATGAATAAATGTACGACTGGATCATTATAATGAGCAAATAAAATAACAGAACACAGATAATACTTAAAATGGTACCAGGCATTTAGCAACTGATCAATAACTAATAGAGTCCCAAATCCAGGTTCAGGGACTAATTGCACTCTAAAACTTTTTATCCTATTCCTTTAGAAAAAAAGCATAGAGTATGTAATGTATTTTGTACACTATCCCCACAGAGGACTAGGTCAGCACCCTGAAATCAAACACAGCATTCCGTCGGCAGTGAAATAGATGAGGGTTCTTACCAAGCATGATAAAATAAGTCATACAGCAGTTCAGTCACATTTTATGCCAAATGAGTTGTAAAAATGTTTTCTATAATCATAGATTTCTAAATTTTAGAACTTGGACAAATGGTTGTGAATAATGTTAACATTTATTGAGTGTTGGGCACCTGGGTGGTTCAGTCAGTTAAGCATCTGCCTTCGGCTCAGGTCAAGATCCCAGGGTCCTAGGACCTAGTGCCAGGTCTGGCTCCCTGATCAGCGGGAGTCTGCTGCTCCCCTTGCCCCTCTCCCAACTCGTGCGTGTGTGCACACGTGCTCTCTCTCTCTCTCAAAAATAAATAAACAAAATCTTAAAGAAAAAAAGCATGTATTGAGTGTCTACTACATATCAGGGTCTGCTTTAAACATGTCATATTAATTAATTTAATTAAACCTCACCACAACCTTTTAAGGTAGGTATAATCATTATTCCATTTTATATAATAAGAATCTGATGCACAAGACAAATTAATTGTTTTTTTTTTATTTATGGACCAAAGTAAGTCTAGACAGATTTGTGTTAAACATTTAAAATAAATAATTTAATTAAGAAGAATATATACATTGATCTCAATAGAAAAGGAATTTCTAAAATAGAAACAATGAAAGAAATAAAAATAAAAACTGTAATATATTTTATTAAGCAACAAAATTTCTTGAATATCAAAAATACCATATTAAAATTGAAAGTTTAATAACATGGATTAAATGTTGTCAGCAGACATTGTTGGTATATTCAATATATAAAGAGTTCATGTAAATCAATAAAAAACACCTAAACCTCAGTAGATAAGAAGAAAAGTGACATAAATAAATCACAAAAAGAGTTTTGACATTGGCAAAAAAAAAAAAAAGTTTGAAAATTCAACTAAAATTCAAACTAAAAAATTGAGATATAACTTTTCAATATCAAGTAAATATTTTTATAGCTTATAATACATGTCAAATGCTTTAGGAATTCTTGCAGCATTTGAAGTATTTTTTTTTTATTTACCATAGAGAAGTAACCAGAAATTCAGGGAAAAAATATTTATCTACAAAGATGTTCATTAAAGAGTAATTTATAAGTCAAAAAAAAAAAAAAAAAAGAAAGAAAGAAAAAAATAAACCAATGCTTTTAAGACCCAGGATCATGGGGGTTAATAAAACTTCAAAAAAATAAAGTTGAGAAAATTGTTTGGGCCTCCCAATGTCTCATTTTTCAAAATACTGCTGAGTCCAAAAGAGCTGACTGTTATAAAATCATAGTTTAGTTTCCTGATATCACATTAATAAGCTCTCTGGAGTTGTTGCCAGGGAGCCTGAGACC
Organism: Lutra lutra; assembly: GCF_902655055.1. Taxonomy (NCBI): domain Eukaryota; kingdom Metazoa; phylum Chordata; class Mammalia; order Carnivora; family Mustelidae; genus Lutra; species Lutra lutra. The sequence goes on along the minus strand of NC_062279.1, from coordinate 74,951,828 downwards.
CTGAAGCCATTTATCTAGACAGGAGAGTTTTCTGTACAGTTGTCCTGAACAAGTGGGAGGGTAATTTCCACTGCAGAGATATTTTTTCCACAGTAAATGATGACTAGCTGTGAAATTGTTATGTTCCACTATAGACCTGTATGCTGTACCTTTCTCCAAATAAGTTGCGAAGACTGCAACTTTAGAGCTGTATTAACTTTGAAGTCTTTGGGAACTTGATTAACCAACTAGAGTCTAATAAACGAGTGATTTCAACCATAAAAAAAAAATGAACCTCATGTATGAGACTATTTACTCCATTCTATTTTCTAATTGATTGTAAATAATGATTAGGAAAGCTGTTGATCATTATATGTTGGTACTGTAACCAGCCACTTTATTATACTTTTATTCTAGTAGTTTTAAATTTGATTTTCTTGAATTTCTTAGGCAGATATATTACTTATTAATGGTAAAAAATTTCCTACTGCCATTGTCTATAGTTTTTATTTAATTATTCTTATCTTACTACATTGGCTATAAGCTCCAACATACCACTAAACATTGGTAAAAAAACAAAATGCGGGGCATCTTCGTGGTTAAGTTGGCTATAGCCTCCAACTGTTGGTTAAGCCTCCAACTGTTGATTTCAGCTCAGGTCATGATCTCAGAGTTGTGAGATGAGCCCTGTGTCGTGTGGGCTCTGTGCTAGGTGTGGAGCATTCTTAAGATTCTCTCCTTCTGCCTGACCCTCCCCATTCTTTCTCTCTCTCTTAAAAATTAAATTAACTTAAATTTAAAGAATGAACCTCATGGAATTTATTGACTTCTTTTTCCTAACTTCAATGGAAGGCCCTCTTTCTCCTTATTCTCTCTTTCATAATCCTTTTCTTGGTAAATAATTTCACTATTCATCCAAGATTTCAAGTAAGAAATCTAAACATCACTGCAAGATCTTTCCTCTCAATTGTACCCACTCTACTGGAATAATCGATACCTCATTTTTTAAACAAATTATTTTTTTAACAAAATTATTTTTTAAACAAATTATTCTACTTTGATTAATTAAATGCCAGTTCTTTTAAAACATGACTGACATCATACCATTCTGTCATTATATGTTTTCCAATCAAATATCTATCAATCGATCTCTCTATATATCAAATATCATGTGTATTTGTAGAGCCCTATGGGATATGATATAGTCATCAAGTCCTATGGATTCTACTTTATACAAATTTCTTGTAGTTATTCCCCCTTCTCCATGCTCATTACCATTCTTCTTATACAGACCCTTTCATCTTGTGCTGGTTAGTCTCTTCCTGTCCCCTAGATCTGTTCATCTTTGTTTTTCTCAGTTCTCTAGAGAGTTGACCTCCTTGGAGTTTTCTCTGCTCCCTAGCTTCTGGTGGGGACTGGTTTGGAGGTACCAGCAGGATTTGGAGAGTGGGAAGAGAAAGAGTTGAATTTATATTTCACCCCATTCCCTCTCGGCTTCATTGTGGTTCTGATGGACACCACACTTCATGATCACAGCTTCTCCCATGATTCCAGCCCTCAACTAGACTCTCATGGTATCTTAAGAGTAGTAAACCTAATAAGACTGAAGGGTACTAATAGCTTCCCACCCTTACTAGTCCTAACCTATTGGTTACGTTAAGTCTGTTCACATATCAGTAATTATTTCCTTTACTAAAATGTCTTTTAATAAATCCCAAGAGAGTGTGCCCTTTGTTTCCTATTGAGACACAGACATGTATTGATACATAATTCTTCTCTAAACCATTGAAGTGGACTCTAATTGATTTCATACCTACAGTCTCATCCTTTCTGCTACCTTTTTGCAACACATCCCTCAGCCATGAACAGAGTACCCATTATTCGAATGCAAACCGGACGATGTCATTCCCTAAACAAAATCTTCAGTGTTCTTTATCATAATTGGTAGTAGCTTCCAACCACAGTTACTGTAAATAATCTACAAATCCTTATGTATCCAAGAATTTTCCATGGAATGATAAGCTTTGTTTATACACATACTACTTTAAAAAAATATATGGTACCATGGATAATTAATACTATCTCATGTAAAACACGACTAACTTCATACTGACTTTGTCACTATGTGTTTCCTCAGGAATCATATACTCCATAATGTACATCAAAAGGATATTCACATTCAAAATAAAATCTAGACTCTTTCTAATTTCTAGTATATTTTTCTATTGCTCACGCACATGCACTTACATTTTACTTCAGTGACATACTCTCCCTGTGTCTTTGCTTTTGGTAATCTTCCTATTTGTGAGAGATATTCAACCACACTCAGTAATGCTTTCATGGCAAATTCTTTGTCATTTTTCATAATAAAAACATTATATTGAAAACCAATAAACTACAGTTTGAGTTAATTGCTTTACACATATTATCTCTTTTAATAACTAATTACAATAGATAAAATGAAACTTAAGGGATTTGCACTAGTTCAAACAACCATAAAGTGTAAAATTAAGACTTAAAATCTAACTTCAAACCAACACCTTAAAAACTCAGCTGTTCTTTCTGATAGGGTATTAGTCGAGAAAGTCAAAAACTTATACTCTTTGAAATCATATGACTCTCTTCATTTTTATTTCCATGCTCCTCAATATATATACCTCTTAATACTGTACTGTCATTATTTGCTTACTTGTTTACCTCTCCCACAGTCCCACTCTTACATTTTGTTTTTTAGTTTGTTTGTATACCAAAAGTTCATAAGGTATCTAGGTATTAAACACAGAATAATTTTTAATCATATTAATGCTTTGTAAATGATGTCATTTCTTTCAATATTAAAAAGAAACCATCTCTACTAGAAATTGTTGCACTGCAACATTTTCAAAAATGCTTATTTTGTTTATATTCCTGATTCAATCCTGGCAAGAAATTTATATAGTGTGTCTCATTTGACCATCTCATTGTGGCAACTGCCTACTTTTTTCTTAGTTGCCTAATAATAATTAACAAACCACATGTACCAAGAAACATCAATCTTTAGTAAACTATAATTGACTTGGTTCATATATGAACACTGTTAATGGTTACCTTTATGTTATCAATATCATATATTGCAAATTAGCCGTGCAATGAACAACACCGCTTATCTGCATGTCTTCATTTGTAATTTACATAGTTTCTTATTTACTGAGCTACACAGACCAAACTTAGAAGATGTATATGGGGAGGGAAACACTGTCAAACTTCTATATTTAAACCATAAAATCAAAGCATAAGAAATAAAATTAAATATCTAAGCCATGCCCTTTGGCGACAAATTTCTTATGAATATAATAAAATTTATCAAAAATCTGATTTGAGTTCAGTTAATTCCATGAAAACATGCAATAATGATAGCTAATATTTATTGAGGTCTATTATATGTCAGGTTTTTTTTCTGAATACATGCATTAACTCATTTAATCCTCACAACAACTTTATACAACCAGCATTATTATTTTACCCATTTTATAGATGGGCAAACTGAGATACAGAAATGGAAAGCACTTGCAAAGGCCATGTGCAGTTGATGTTCCAAGTAGTATTAAGAGCTCAAATAATCTATCCTCTTAGCCTCCCTAATCACTGTGCAATACTGCCCCTATTTAAGTAAATACCAAATAGAATTGATAATTATTAATGAGCACACACAGAACAGCATTAGTAATAAGGGAGTGCTTTGGCCCATGTTCTTGACCTGTTTCCTGGGACAGTATTCTGGTTCTACCATTTTCTAGCTGTGTATTTCAAGTTCCTCATCTACAAAATGAGAGTATTAACAGTATTGATTTTATAAGGTTGTTGTGATGATTGCATATATATGAAGAGCTTCAAACAGTGCCTGGAACAGACTAAATATTAGTTATTAGAATCTTCCAACTAAAAGCAGATTACTTCTCCTCTTGGTAAACATTCACTTAGATACAGTTTATATAAAAATTAATAAACTATGATTCCAATTTATAGATCAGTCTATTGTGTACTTATTAGAATGAGTTCTCTTTCAAAAGTTCTGAAGTATATGCAAGGCTGAGGCGTGGTATTAGACTTGGACTGACTTTTAATTTTGTTTTAATTTGTGAGCCATCCATAAAAAATATGGATGGCAGTTTCTTAAGTGTGCAGTTAAGATTCCTGTAGTCACATAAGTGTACAGCAGTAAAGAGTGATTTACTGGATTCATGGTTAGGCTGTGGACTTGAGTCAGAAAGGCTGGCTTCAGCACCCTGGACAGTACCTGACCCAGCTTGCACTCCTTCATTACTGGGACTTCTTGAATAAAGAGGCATGATCGGAAAAGACTCGGTATTTTCTAGCAAATTGAGCAAGAATATATACATGTGCATATACATTCATTAATGTCTTATATATATAGCAGTATTTATTACTCTGCTCACAAGAAATCAAGATTACTACAGCAGCTAAATGTGTCAAGCAAAAACTAAACAAGGAAAAAGTTAAAAGAATAGCTAAAATTTCAGAAGCACTATATTGTTCCCATATTTTTAGTTACCAAAAGAATGCATAATTGTAATTTTCTTAATTTTTTAAAATCACTGATTTATATGTTTTTAGTGCAGTGGAGCATATTTAAAGTGGGAAGATTCATGACACTGGTATGAGTTGGCAATAATATTTTATGTCTTATTTTACTTAATGGCAACTTATGTGCTGTATAAAGTTTATATTTAAAGGATATTTTAAGAATAACTTCATAATCTTATCCTCTGGAAGATAATTCCATGGTCAATATACGCTTTCCAATCCAAGATGTTTGCACTTAAGTTTTTCAATATTTTACCATAGAATTATAAACTTTCAGTGTGCTTTTACTGTAGTAAAATTACTAAATTTGCTTCTGCTTCTTTGCATTTAAAAATAAGACAGATTAACTTCTGTAAATTCTCTTTGTAAATTCTCTTTGTAAAATTAAATTGTAAATTTAAAATTAACTTTGTAAATTCTCTCTAAGATAATGGTATTGTGTAAGTTCCCATAGCAAGCAGTCAGCTTTCTTTGGCAAATATTTATCTCTACATATGATTTCCATTCCTAAATTCATAAAACCTTTCTAGATTTGCTTTTTTTTTTTTATTTATTTATTTGACAGAGAGATCACAAGTAGGCAGGGAGGCAGGCAGAGAGAGAAAGGAAGGGAAGCAGGCTCCCCGCAGAGCAGAGAGCCCTACGTGGGGCTCGATCCCAGGACCCTGGGATCATGACCTGAGCTGAAGGTAGAGGCTTTAACCTGCTGAGCCACCCAGGTGCCCTAGATTTGCTTTTTATAAATGACATCTCGCCTTTTTCTGGATCCTTCCTCTAGATTTCTGTTGTACTCTATCACTGCATGTTTTTATATTTTAAATTTTTAATTCTATTTTGCAATGAACGTTCCTTGCCCTGTTAGACATCAGCTCCTTAAAAACACAGATTATATCCCCTCCGCATTTGCAATTTCCACATTATCTAATATAATGCATTATGCATGGAAGGCCCTTAAACAAAGTTTATGAAAGAGCCATAAAATATTTTGGATATCAACTTGTTTGAAGTAGTGTGCACTGGAGGATGGTTTGTGGTATTCAGTACATTCTTCATTGGGTAACTTTTCAGAAAAGTAAGATAAGTATGCATTTCTACAAATATATTTTAACAATTATGTAGCAGAATTAATAATCATCAAATATAGCAGTCAAACTAGTATTGTAGTAATGTCTACTAGTTCTGCCTTAGAATAAAATATTTCCTGTTATGAAGGAACCCGTTGTGATGCAAAGTATTTTGATGCAGAGGATTCCTCCAAATAGGCTGGCAGAAAAGATTTCAAAGGCCACAGAAGAGAAAGGCACACAGAATAAATTAAAATACTCAAATAATTTATTTAATCAGTAAAGAAACATCATGAGAAGCAAAGGGGAAAAGATGGCATAGGTGAATGTACTTAAAATAGGACCTAAGCAGAGTGGAAAATGACACTACCAAACTTCTGGGTTATGCAATTCTCCCTCTCTGCTTCTTTGTCTCTGTGTCTCTCTCTGTCTCTCGGTGTGTGTATATACATATATGTGTATATACATACATTGATACACACACACACACACACATACATACACAGAGAGGAATATCACCTCTCTTTCATTCTTCTAATCTGCACTGTCCACTAATAGTATAGTTACAAGAAACAGAATTGAGATTTGAGTATATAGGTTCCGCAAACAGAAGCAGCCTAGGACCAGCACACATACTTTCTCTACCAGAGGGATGCAGGGCAAGTATGCCCGAGCAGTCATAGGACCTACTCTTGAAAATCTCACTGGACTCAGCCTATATGAGAACCTATGGACTTTATTTGTGTTTCTTGGATAGAAGACATATGAGGCTTGAATGGGCCTTACCAGTGAGAGACCAAATCAAAACTTGGAGAATACTCAAGGGCTTATATATATTTAGTGCCTCATGAATACTATGTGTCTCCCATATATTTACATTGCCACAAATATTAGGTGTCTTTCGATCTATCTTTTTATATCCATGTTCATCCCGCGCATATCCTGCTTACTCCTTACTTATCTTACTTGGCTCATGTTATAGATTCTGCCTACATCTCACTAGCTACTTCCTTACACATTATATATATACAACCCTACACATCTTATGAATCTTGCCTATGTGTTCCTCCTCTTATTCCTCTTCTATGGGATATTCAACTATTTTCAAATAATTTGTTCAAAAAAAACCCCTCTGTAGCAATATTAAAAATTGAGCCATTAGACTAAAAATATATTGTGTATTTAAAATATTCAGAAAAAATAGACAGTAAGTTTAACAAACACAAACCTTCCACAATAAAAATTATTTCTATAGAATGTAATAGCATTAGAAGGCATCAAGGATATAAAGACAGAAAAGAAGGAGAAGGATTCAACAATTTAAGAGATCCTGCTAAGAGGGGTGCCTAGGTGGCTCAGTCCATTAAGTGTTTGCCTTTGGCTCAGATCATGATTCCAGGGTCCTGGGATAGAGCCCCAGGTGGGGCTCTCTGCTCACTGGGAGCCTGTTTCTCCCTCTCCCTGCTGCTCCCCCTGCTTGTAATGTGTGTGTGTGTGTGTGTGTGTGTGTGTGTGTGTGTGTGTGTGTGTGTGAGTGTGTGTCAAATAAGATAATAAGATACTGGTAAGAGTTGCTGTAATGGTTAGGATAAACTAGGTTATGTTGTGCTCATAAACACCCCAAATCTCATTCTTAAAATTCTCACTCACTCTTCAGGTCCAACACAGATTCTGTTAGGAACAGAATTCTACTATCTTTTTGTAAGGATTTTATTTATTTATTTGAGAGAGAGAGAGAGAGAGAATTCAAACGGGGAGGGGCAGAGGGAGAAGCAGACGCCCCACTAAGCAAGAAGCCCTATGCGGGGCTCGATCCCAGAACCCAGGGATGATGACTGAGCCAAAGACAGACACTTAATGACCAAGCCTCCCAGACACCCCTGGAAGTCTGCTATCTTATAATGTCACCATTTCAATACAAGGCTTTATGTTTTAACATGGCAGGAGGTAAGTGAAGGGAGCAGCTGTAGTGATTTTTAAGTGCTTCTACGAGAAGTAACACACATCACTTTCATTCACATTTTCTCGCCAACAAAAAGTCACTTTGCCACACCTAGTTTCAAGGAGGTATGTGGCAAGAAAGAAAGGAAAACTGGAAGTTTTGGAAAACACTGGCAAAGTCTTTCATGGTGATTATTAACATGAAAACATTAATCAGAGATTTATCAAATTGAAAGGCAACATGAAATAGTGAAAATTAAATACCAATATCTGTCTGTATACACATTACATATCTATATATTCATATACATATACACACATAATATATATGCATATAGTTGTATGTTTACACCTATATTTATAGACATACACACATCACTGGGATGAACTGCATGCAATGCCACCCCTAGTCAGCAGAAAATTTGATATCAAAATAATCTACATTAGGGTGACTCCTCCCATTCCAGATGGTTCATGAGTTGGTCCTTATAGTATAAAAAGCATACCCTACAATTTGTCAGCTATTTCTTAGAACAATGAGGTCAGGATTATTCATTCAAATGTGACATAGGACAGCCGAAGTCACAATATTAGTGTAAATAAGCTTTCCTCATATGGTACTACCATGACAGCTTGAAAGAAAATCAACATCCCCCTTCTGAAATGTCATAGTTTCATGTAACTTGTGAGAAATGTAGCATCAACATTCGTTGGGATGTGTGGGGAAGACTGAACTCGAATGAGAATGCCCACAGACTTTGGAAAACAGAGCCTACCCTGCTGCCTGCACTATCGGGAAAGAATGAGCAGAATCAGTTCCGATTAGCCTGGAGGCTACAGCTGAAATTCCTGAACCAACAAGACCTCAGAAGAATGCCTTTCTTCTGGGAAGAAGAGCCCTGGGAAGAGATGAAAAGGTGGGGATGAGGTAAGACTCCTGACTTGAGATTTAGAGAGGCCTCTTAGGAGGATGAGCAGAGAGAAGTAAGGACCCATGGCTGAGAGGGAAGGTCCACAAGTCCATACTCTTGGGTTAGTTTTATATGTTTGCATTTTATGTTTTTGTGTAATATAAATCAGATCCTTTAAGAAAAGAACCGTGTGATTGACTCTAGGTCAAAGTAGATGGTGTCTCATTTTGTGTCTTTTTGCAGTTTCCCAAGCAAGAAGAGACTGAGAGACCTCTAAACCCTACACCTGCATCTTTGAGGATGACGGAATGAAGCTACTCTCATTTCTTAGCAAGTGCCGAGACAACTGCTGACCTACACATGGCTCCCCTAGCTTTCATGATCCTAAGACTGAATTTCCTGTTCCTGAACCTTTCCCCAGCATGGCACACAGTGCCCATGAACACCCTGCAGGGACCTGCAGGAGGGGAGCTAGTATCTGTGCATTGCTCATAAGGCCTTGGAAAATGCACCTCTCTCACTCTTTTTCCTCATCTGTAAAATAGAAATGGTAATATCTGTGCTGTTTCTCTCACTAACACATCATAAGGATCAGAGGAGTAAATGCAGAAGAAAATCTTCTGAAACTGTTAAGAGCTGGTTTTGTTATAAATGATCTGTTTGTTTTTAACATTTAAATTAGGTAGTCTTTATATTTACATAGTTCTTTTTTTAAAAAGTCATTTTCTGAGGGAAAAACTATCTAATCTGGTGCATTATGTATTTTATCCTTAAAGTAAACATACCTTGTGTCAGCCTACTTCTTTCAGATTCCCCTGTGTAGCAAGCTATTCCACCTGTGGTTTTAAGAAGATGAGAATGTTTATTTTAAATACCAAATCTTCTTAAGTGGAAAATATAACACTAACTTTTTGGTGGTCAGCACACCAGTCACTAAAGACTCTTCTACTGATAAATGTGTATACTTTATTATTACAGCTATTCATAACACAACTGACATAACACTGTAATTACATTGTTATCTATTTTTCATAAAAATCTTGACACAGCTTGATGATTTCGTAGAATTTTAGAATATTAAGCTGAAATGGATCTCAGAAATCATTTAAACCATGTCTAGATAAAGTAACTAAGACAAAGAAAGGTTAAGTGGCTTTTATAAGATTCCACAGTTAACCCTTGGCAGAATTATGACTCTGACTTAGAGTCACTTTACTAAATAGTGATTTTTAAAAAGTCTTTATGAATAAGACTTCTCAATTTTATGGAGTAGAGAGAATTTATACTTTGGTGATATGTGAGTAGAAGAAAAAATATTTAAGGCTAAGTAATACATTAAACTGAAATATATATACCCATAATTAGCCAAGCAGTGTTGCATTAAGCTTTAAATATTCATTAATTTCACAGTGTGTAAAAAACACACTATTTCTTAAAATAAAACATGAAGACTATGTAATGTATTAAATCTTACCTGAAGCAGTTAATATGCTGCATAAAGTATTTCTCTTCTAAATCAAATATTCATTCTAAAAAAATTTAATAAAAATTGACCACTAGCACATTTCTATGTGTCCAAAAAGTATCAACAACATAAAAATTTATGCATACAGACACACATATTCTGTAAAATAGCTGAGTCAACTTAAGTCTAAGGTTTCTTTTAAAAGAGAACTACGGTAAAATGTCATCAAGAGCTTTTAAACATGATTCTTTACAATTTAAAATGTAACTATCGGGGCGCCTGGGTGGCTCAGTGGATTAAAGCCTCTGCCTTCGGCTCGGGTCGTGGTTCCGGGGTCCTGGGATCGGGCCCCGCGTCGGGGTCTCTGCTCGGCAGGGAGCTTGCTTCCTCCTCTCTCTCTCTGCCTGCCTCGCTGCCTACCTGTGATCTCTGTCAAATAAAAAAAAAAAAAAAAAATCTTTAAAATGTAACTATCTTTTTTTTGGCTATTATATTTTTATGGCCAAATTCTTTGGTTCCTAACTTGTCTCATGACTATCTAATTCTTTTAATAAACAAAATAATTATTTTTCTTCTTTTGGGAAGTAGCAGCATCCATCTGCCTCTAAATCATGTTGGTGGGAAAAAAAGGTTAGTAAGATATTTAATAAAAGCATAGTTTAGCAGGATTTGAGTTCAATGGCATCAACATATGAATTAAGCATTCTATTTAGCAAATTATATAGGATAATGTCTTTATAATAAATAAACAAAAAGAGACAAAAGGAAGAAGAAATGTTTTTATCCAATCTTTATTCCTTGACATAGAAAACATAGGAAAACCCTTCTTAACAGAAATTTACAATGTGTGAATCAATTTCATGATGGTGATCTAAGAAGCCATAAAATACTGAGTTGAAATTTTTTTTTTTAAGATTTTATTTATTTGACAGACAGAGATCACAAGTAGGCAGATAGACAGGCAGAGAGAGAGAGAGGAGGAGGAAGCAGGCTCCCTGCTGAGCAGAGAGCCCGATGTGGGGCTCGATCCCAGGACCCTGGGATCATGTCCTGAGCCGAAGACAGAGGCCGAAGACACTGAGCCACCCAGGTGCCCCCTGAGTTGAAATTTATCATCAATTCTACTATGTAAAGAGCCCATCATTCAGCAAGACATTTATTGACAAAGAAACAGAAAATTACAAGAGTTGTCATCTCCTTTGAGGGACTGGTATGAGCATCATCAATGAGGTCTTGACCTCCAAGGCTAAGTGGAGGTCTACTGTAGAGCCGCGGCAATCCTTAACACCTTGCGTGGCTTGGCAGCGTGACATCATGTCTGTATCATATCTGTCTTTCCTCCTGTAGAGCATTTAAAGCACCAGGCTTTGCTGTAATCAACAGTGTAAAATATCTGTACTCTTAGAAACTCTCATAGGATTTGAACACAAGTTGAATGAGCTCCAACATCTGTACAAAACTCATTTGTATTACTTGATATTTGAAAGGTGTTTCATAATGAGTGTGTTAATTACCCACTTAATAGAGAGGGGTCATGTTCTGACATTGCTTTGAGCTTGACCATTTGGAAAAAGTTGGTACACAACTTCATCTTCACTCCTCACAGCTTTACCTTTTCCTAGTTATAATTCAATGTCAAGCCCTCTATTTTTATGGAGGATTTATTTAAAAAAAAAAAACAGATCATACAGCCTTTTCTTATTGATTGTAACACTATGCTTGAAGATACTGTACCCTCTGTCATTCAATATCCTCTATCCAAGGACACACATGATCAGTTTGTACTTTAGTTTAGTTCAACAACAAAAAAAAATCATCTTTATAGATGGATGTCCATGCTTTCCATTGTCACAAGATGAAGGCTGTGTTTCTTTCTTTTTTAAAACTTGCTGAATGAAAACAGTATTGAATATACTCACCAAACACTATAATTCAATTCTGGTGCTGAAAACATTTCACTTTTTCTGGTAACTTTAGAGACACCATTCAGTTTTATACTTCCAATAGATAACTTTGAACTCTTATTAAATCTATGAACTTCCTCAAAACTCTCTTTTCAATCCTGCCTTTCTGTTTGCCTACCACAATCTTGGTTCTTCCTTGGAGGCCCAATCTGACATGGACAATGGAGCCTAACCTGAGCAGTAAAATATATTAGGTGGCCCTACCTAGTCAGATTTGTTGTCTGAGATAAGATATAATGTATTAGATTCAGGATCCAGTGAGCTGGGTAACTCATGGATACCTGGAGCCCCACTTAGCAACACATTTCTCTCACCTTCATTCCTTTTCATTGTAAAGATTACGTTTCTGCCTCAGTTTCTGGAATTAACACTCCGTGTTTCTTGTTTGGAGCAGAAGCCTACCCTAAACACTAATTGGCTTTGTTACAATACTGATAACAAGTGTAATATCCAATCATCTTTTTCATACAAGAAAGATACTGTGAGTATCCCTATGTAAGTGCTGGTGTCCTCCAAACCCCAAATTACCCGGAAAACTAATATAGTCATTTACTCTAACTTAAATATAATCACTACTTAGAAACCACAGGTGTTGGACTCTTCACCTGCTATATTGGATTTGCTGATATATTGTTGTTTGCCTAAATCAAGCTCAAGTTTATCATTTGTACTTTTATTCCAGACCATTCCAACCTCAGTGAACTTTCATCACTACAGTCCTACTGCCTTAGTCCAATCATCCTGACTTTCTCGGGCAATTATTTCCTACCTGCTATCTCCCCTGAACCCCTCAATAATCTGCCCCTTCTCGCATGCAGATGAAGACTTTCTCGTTAGATAGCTTCCTCATCCTCACATACTAAACCATCTGTACCACAGACTAAATACACCTTTTCTACTAAAGTATCAACTCTCCTTATTCCCTAGACCCAATTTCCTCTCATCTGCCCAAGATATTCTCTTCAAGTACTCTGATTCTATCTTGCATTATTAATTTTTCTCTTTTTACTGGACCTTATGGTCAGCATACAATTGTACTGTTATTTCTTCCATCTTAAAAAAAATTTAAAAATCAAACTTCAAGGAAAATTTTCAGTTGTCCACACTTTCTGACTCTATTTTCATGCTCACAGGTTCTGTTTAGAAGTCACTCCAGTCAGGGTTTCATTCCATCTATGTTACCAAAGCAGCTTTCGTCAAGTTAATCAATGACCTCCACAATACCTCATCCAATGTTTTATTTTCAATCTTCATCTTATTTGACTTCTTGGGAACATTTGAATCATTCTTGTGAATGTTTATGTATTGTCCTTCACTCTTGTGACGTGTCCTTCTTGAAATGCCTTAGATGGTCACTTGGTTCCTGGAGCACCATACTCCCTAGTATTTCTCATATCTGACCATTCTCTATATCTCCTTTGATGGATTGTTTTCCTTCTCTAATATGTAAATTCTGGAGTGCTCCAGGAATTTATTCATCCTACCTTGTCCCTATCTACATTAATTGTCTGGGTGATGTCATCAATTTTCATTGGCTTTAAATGTGATCTTTATGCTGTGGACTTTAAAAGTCTCAATTCAGACTCAACTCCTTTGATGAACTTCAGATTAATATATGCAAAAGTCCACATGAATAAGTTTCTCAAGACAAACTCTTAATGACAACACTTCTCCCTCAGGCTTCTTCCTTTCAGTAAATAGCACTGTCATTTATGTGCCGTCAATCTTGGTGTCTCATTTCATATAAATTCCCACATCATATCCACCAACAAATTCTGTATAGCATAATGTAAATCTTACCACTTTGTGTCTCCTCCACTGCTAACATCCCATTTCAAGCCATCATCCTCCTCACCTAGAACATGGTCAAATCATCCTATCTGATTCTGTTTCTATTCTGTCTTTTCTCCACAGAGTATTTCATAGTATTTCCTTTACTATATTAAGGCTGATAAATTCCTTATTATCCTTCTGTAGCTTCCCATGATACTCCGAAAAAATTCAGTCTTTACCTAAATTTACAAAATTCAACAGTTATATGACCTGGCATTAGCTAACCGCCCATTAGCATCTCTTACCACCCTCACTCTGATTCACTAATTGCAACCACACTGATTTCTGGCTCTTTCTCCAACCAGATGGACACACTCCTATCTCAGAGGCTTTACATTCAATATTTTCTCTTTTTCTAATGTTCTTTTTGCAGGTGTCTTCTTCTTGACTTCATTAAGGCCTTAGTTCAAATGTTACTTCCTCCAAGAAGTCTTTGCTGATAAAACCATTGTAAATATCACAATGTATTTCCTTCAATTCTTTGTTTATTTTATGTGAATTATTATTACTTGTCACAGAAACAACCAGTGAATTCAGTCCATTTTGCTTAAAAAATATCCAATTTCATGATAAGTTAAGCCTTTCATTCCTGGCTTCATAATAACAAAAAACAAACTAATGAATTGATTTTAAGTTTATTTGGGCATTGAAAAGACCCAGATTGTGATCAACATTACCTCCAAAATCTCTCTTCTAAAAAATATTACATGAAAATGTTAAAAAGTATATTATGTGATACTGACAGTGATATTATCTAGAAAACTCCAGGAGGTAACAGAGAGAATAATGGTGCATGTCTCACATATTCTGACACAAAACTAACATTATTTTACAAATGCTAAGTGTGCTTATACTACATGCTAAAAAGCTCATTTCTGACATACTCATCCTGCTCATACCACTGAAAAACAATTAGTTGAAAAATCTGGTACTTTATGGTTGAAGTAATAAGACAATTTGAACAGTATATTAAAATATTCATATCCTTCTGATTTGATAAGAGTATTAGAGAAATATGTGAAGTCCAGAAACCAGAGCTTGAGTCTTATTTCCACCATTTACTATGTCTGTGGTCTTGAGTGAGCTATTCAATGCCCTATTTTTGTGTTCTGATTGTTACAAAAAGAAAAAATAGAAGTTTTTTTTATTTTGTTATGTAAGTCACCAAACAGTACACCATTAGTTTTTGATGTAGTGTTCCATGATTCATTGTTTACCTATAACACCCAGTGTTCATTGCAATACATGTCCTCCTTAATACACATCACTGGGCTCACCCATCCCCGCACCACCTCCCCTCTGAAACCCTCAGTTTGTTTCCCAGAGTCCCTGGTCTCTTGTGTTCATCTATCCCTCTGACTTTCCCCCTTTCATCTTTCCCTTCTTTCTCCTAATGTCCTCCATGTTCTTCCTTATGTTCCACATATAAGTGAAACCATATGATAATTGTCTTTCTCTGTTTGATTTATTTCACTTAGCATAATCCCCTCCAGTTCCAACCATGTTGATGCAAGTGCTGGGTATTCATTATTTTTGAGATACTTAAAAATATATAGTGAGGTATGCCTGGGTAGCTCAATGGGTTAAAGCCTCTGCCTTCAACTCGGGTCATGATCCCAGGGTCCTGGGATGGAGCCCTGCATCAGGCTCTCTGCTCAGCGGGGAGCCTGCTTCCCTTCCTCTCTCTCTGCCTGCCTCTCTGCCTACTTGTGATCTCTGTTTGTCAAATATATATATATATATATATATATATATATATATATAGTAAAATTTTCTGAAAACTGGGAAGTTATTAGTAATCTAATTATTAGTAATCTAAATTAAATCTTGACAAATTTTATGCCATATTGGTTGGATAAAAATGATGGCATACAACTGGTGACAACTATTTAGGCACAAAGTCATATACTGAGTATTTTACCATAATATAAGATAATAAAATTTTGGAAGGACTAATATGTTTATCAAGTCCTTAAAATACTACCATATATGGAGGGAATGATTTATGAAAGGAAGAATCAGTTGCATATCCAAAGAATATAAGTTGGTACAGTAAGATAAATATATATGGTTATTTATTTGCATAAGACTTTCTTTAGAGTATCTTCAAAATCCTTATATGCATGGAGCAGTTACACCAAGGAGATTTCAAACTAGTGAAGGAATTATTTTTGTTTTATGCATTTCACCATTTATAGTACAGCTGTTATCTGTCAACTCACATGATAAATCAATGGCAGATTAAAAATAAAAAGGGAGAATACAACTGCAGCTCAACATAAGTCTTAGAAATTTAATTTTTCAATTCTTTGCAACCATTTCTATGATGTAAGGATATTAATGTATTAATGTGTTCTTCTAATCTTGAGTTATTGAAAAAAAGATCTCAAATGACCTCAGTGAGGGCATTCTACTTAATTAGCTAAGAAGCAACAAAATCATCTTATCACTAAAAGGAAATGGGTAAATATTTTAAGTTTACTAAACATAGTATTGATTTTTGAAATGTACCATCATAAAATTAATATGCATGTGCTATATAAAAGAAATTACCAACTTCTAGAAGGGTTCTTTCTAACATCTGGTGGCACACATAGTATGGCATATCATCTCTGAGATAACATTCTACCTCTTCTTTCTCTTCACAGGGTAATCAAGCCATTATAAAGTCACTCTCAGCACTTTTGATGCTGCTATGTTCCTTTGTTTAGCTATATTTTATATAAATATAAAATGTTTACAATAAAATAGGATCAATTCTCTTTTTATTCTGCCATTAGATAAGTTGATTATAAAGTTTATTAGAAAGGAAAAACAAGCAAAAATAGTCAGAAAAATACTGAAGATAAAAGCAGCTGGGGATTCAGAAGTATTTGGCTGTGCCAGATATTAAAACACCTTATGCAGCTTCTGTAATTAAAACAGTGTGGCATTAGAGCATGAATAAGCTGTTGAACCAATGGAACTGAACTGAAAAATACAGAATAAAGGTAACCTGGCATGAAAATTTAGCATGTGATAAAGGATCATCTTAAATCACTGGGGAAATATTACATTTTAATAAATTGTATTGAAATAACTAGATAGCAGAATAACAAAACAAAAAATTGAATCTATACACTGTTCCTGTACACTATAATGGATTCTAAACAGATCGAATATGTAAGTGTAAAAAATAAAATTGTTTAAGGATTGAAAGAAAACATGACTATAATTTTCTATAACTTGCAGCTGGACAAAACTTTTCTAACAACACTCAAAGCAAGATGCAATAAGAGAATGATAAATTGGACTAAATAAATACATTTGAGTTTTTAAATTCCATACTCTTGTGTATGGAAAAAAATTAAATTATAATGATCAAGATAAAAAAATTTAAAAACAAAAATATTTTCAACTCATAACATTTTCCAACTATATATCATGTTTTCCAAATTATATATTATTTTATTTGACATCGTATTAACAATTTGAATATTTAAATAGCTTTTTATACTAGAAGAAAAAGACCAACAATCAAAAATAAGCAGTATATCTGAACAAAAATTTCAAGGAAAGAGAAATGCAAATGGTCCTCTAACATATTACAAGATACTCATTTGGTCTTGAACATTGATAATGGAAAATAAAATTTTAAAACTACTCAGATAGCAGCATCTGGTTGGCTCCGATAAGTACCCGACTCTTGGTTTTGGCTCATGTCATGATCTCAGGGTCATGAAATTGAGCTTGTGTCAGGCTCCATGCTAAGCGTGAAGTCTGCTTGAGATTCTCTCCCTCTGCTCCTCCTCCCACTCGTGCTCTCTCTCTCTCCCTCAAATAAATAAATCTTTTTTAAAAAAAAGTTACTCTGAGATACCATTTCTCTTCTATCACTCTGAGAAAAATCTGATTTTTTTTTAAAGATTTTATTTATTTATTTGACAGATAGAGATCACAAGTAGGCAGAGAGGCAAGCAGAGAGAGAGGAGGAAGCAGGCTCCCTGCTGAGCAGAGAGCCCCATGTGGGGCTTGATCCCAGGATCCTGGGATCATGACCTGAGCCAAAGGCAGAGGCTTTAACCCACTGAGCCACCCAGGTGCCCCGAAAAATCTGATTTTTTTGTTAAAAAGACTCACATTGATAGGAACCCATCAAAATCCTAGAGGAGCACACAGGCAGTAACCTCTGTGACCTTGGCCACAGCAACTTCTTGTTAGACATATCTCCAAAGGCAAGGGAAACAAGCAAACATGAACTATTTGGACTTCATCAGGATAAAAAGTTTTTGCATAACAAAGGAAACAGTCGACAAAACCAAAAGACAACCAATAGAATGGGAGAAAATATTTGCAAATGACATATCAGATAAAGGGGTAGTAGCCAAAATCTATAAAGAACTTACCAAGATCAACACCCAAAGGACAAGTAATCCAATCAAGAAATGGACAGAAGACATCAACAGACATTTCTGCAAAAGAAGATATCCAAATGGCCAAAAGACACATGAAAAAATGCTCCACATCACTTGGCTTCAGGGAAAATACAAATCAAAATCACAATGAGATACCATCTCACACCAGTCAGACTGGCTAAAATTAACAAATCCAGAAACAACGGAGAAAGGAGAACCCCCTTACACTATTGATGGGAATGCAAGCTGGTGTAGCCACTCTGGAAAACAGTATGAAGTTTCCTCAAAAAGTTGAAAATAGAGCTACCCTAGTACCCAGTAGTTGCACTACTGGTTATTTACCCCAAAGATACAAATGTGGTGATCAGAAGAGACACCTACACCCCAAAATTTATAGCAGCAATGTCCACAATAGACAACTATGAGAAGATCCCAGATGTCCATCAGCAGATGAATGAATAAAGATGAATAAAGAACATGTGGTATGTATGTGTGTGTGTTTATGTATATATAAATATATTTATATATATAAATACATATATATTTATATATATACATTTATATATTTTACATACATATACATTTATAAATGTATAAATCCATATGTCTATAAATCCATTGTGTGTATATATATATTGTGTGTATATATATACACACACACAATGGAAACTACTCAGCCATCCAAAAAATGAAATCTTGCCATTTGCAGTGATGTGGATGGAACTAGAGGGTATAACGCTAAGTGAAACAAATCAATCCAAGAAAGACAATTACTTTATGAGTTCACTTATATATTGAGTTTAAGAAATGAAACAGAAGATCATAGGGGAAGAGAGGAGAAAATAAAACAAGATGAAATCAAAGAGGGAGACAAACCATAAGAGACTCTTAATCATGGGAAACAAACTGAGGGTTGCAGGAGGGGAGAGAGGTGGGGGATGGGGTAACTCGGTGATGGACATTAAGGAAGGCATGTGATGTAATGAGCACTGGGTACTATATAAAACTGATAAAACACAGGCTGTACCTCTGAAATCAATAATACATTATATGTTAATTAATTGAATTTAAATTTAAAAAAGACATTGCTGATAATGGCAAAAACTTGGAGGCAATACAAAGGTCTTTCAGTCGAGATCTAGTTGAATTATGATCTATTTAGGGGTAACTGGGTAGCCCAGTTGGTTAGTGTTTGCCTTTGGCCCAGGTCATGATCCCAGAGTCCTGGAACTGAGTGCCGCACTGGGCTCCCTGCTCAGCAGGGAGACTGCTTCTCCCTCTACCTTTCTCCTGCTTGTTCTCTCTCTCTCTGTGTCAAATAAATAAATTCTTAAAAAAAAATTATAATCCATTTATTCAATGGAATTGTATGTGACTATTTAAAGAATGAAATAAAAATAAACAAAATCATTGGATTTCTAACTTCTAATAAGTGCTATTTTAACTGAACTTTCTATTTAATTATCTGCTCTAACCCAGAAAAAGGGATAATTTTTAAATGGGTACTTTGAACAAAATTGAATAATCACCATAAAGAAAATTAAGATATGTTTTGTTTTCAGTCTTTTAAAAAATCACCTATCATTCTAAAATTTTCTAAATAACCACTGCATTTAAACTGAAGTATGTAAGACCATGTATAGAGCCTCCAAAGAAACTTAACTAAATGCAGTGAAAAGTACAAGCTGACAAAGTTATTCATGATGTGGAAATTTAAATCAGATAAAAAAGAACCTTGATTTGGCTACCAACTTGAATCTATAATTCACATTCATCAAGATGAAAATCACCAATGCCAAGAGTATTATAATCAGTAACCTAAGGATTCAGTAACTAGCTTAGGGGTGAGGGGAATAGAAAGAAGTAATCAAATCATCAACACTTGTCTTATTAATGTCAATCTTAAAACCACATTTTCTTGAAAGGAAACACTAAATAAGAAGGATTCATATTTCTATTACAAGTCATACATTTTTATTTCAACTTGAAAATTTGTGTTAGAAATATGACAAGGAATATAACAGTCTGGCGCAAGAAAATCAAGTGCTATCATCCATTCATTCATAAACCAGAAGATTGGGGTATACATAACTATCATACCAAGGGTCAAGTCATATGCTAGGGACTGGATATCTGAAGTTCACTGTTGACAAATAAGTGATTGTGATTCAATGTGGAAAGTTGTACGTAGAATACTTATAAAAGACTATGAGGAAAAATTGAAACTGTCAAGAAGGACTTCTTAGCACAAACAGCATGTGAGCTGTGTCTTAAGGAATGTTTCATTCCTTACTCTATTTCATAACCAGATGGACGAGAACACCCGTGCAAATGGATTAGCAAGTACAAAGATATGGAGTATGATATTACATGATCTATTCAGGAAATGCAAAACAGTTCTGTGGTAGCAGTATTAATTGCAGAGAAAGTAGTTACAAATGAGCCTAAAATGGACCATGAAGCCATAATGTGAAAAGTGTCACTTCTACCAAGCTAAAACGATTTGTAAACCTCCTGGTGGAAAATAAGATACCACCAAAGGTACTTAAGCAGGATGATTAGATTTGGGTTTTACAAAGAAAACTCTGATGGCAATGTTATAATTGGATTGGAGAAGTGAAAGACCAAACGTATTTTCTTAATTATCTAAAGTTGATACTAGTCAACAGATCTTGGTAACTAATTGTATGTTTAAGGTAACAGACAAAAAAGTCAGGGATGACTCCGAAGTTTCTATCCTATGTGACAAGATGAATTCATAGTGGCATAAAGTGGAAGTGGGAGGAGAATAAGTTTGGGGAAATAAAAATAAGATTAGTGTCAGATGCCAGGAACTTCTGGGACATGCTCAGATGACAGCTGAATATACAAGTTTGTTTTTTTTTTAAGATTTTATTTATTTATTTGACAGACAGAGATCACAAGTAGGCAGAGAGGCAGGCAGAGAGAGAGGGGAAGGGAAGCAGGCTCCCTGCCGAGCAGAAAGCCTGATGCGGGGCTAGATCCCAGGGCCCTGGGATCATGACCTGAGCCGAAGGCAGAGGCTTTAACCCACTGAGCCACCCAGGTGCCCCTGAATATACAAGTTTTAAGCTGAGATAAAAGTATAGACTAAAGACACAGATCTTGGAGTAAACAACTTGCTGGTGCTATAAAAACTATGGGAGAGGACAGATAATATTGACATGAAAACTGTGGGAAACAAAGAGTTCCAACAGAATAGAACCTTGAACCACTGGTATTTAAAGGACACAGAAAGAGAGGGAGTCTGGACAGATAGGAGAACCTGGGTCAAAGGTATCATGGAAAGAGAGAGGTTTATGAAGTGCACATTACTGTTCAATCCTTCACACTAGACATTAAAAATAAAAGCTAAAATGTTTCCATTGCAAACTTAGGGATATTTTAAGAAGAGTCAGTGATTGATGAAGAGTAAAAAAATGTTTGCTGTGAACAGGAAGCAATTGGAAGACAAGCAGGCAAAGATAGTGTGTATATATATTTCTCAATAAATTGCACTTTAGGGAAATGAGAGCTTATCTGTATTTTAAGATTGAGTTCTTCTCTAGTTTTACAACAAAATATTGTCAAACTAAAATACAATTGAAATACTTAACCTGTTTGCTTTTTGTAAATAAGTTTATGAAGTGGAAAAATAGAAACAATCAAAGTGAGATGCTTATTTGACATGAGTCTGAATAACTTTACCAGAAAAATCAACTTACTACACTGCGGTTTCTACAAGGTTTCTCAGACCTTTGAGAAGTCCTTCCTCAGACTTCTAAAAGCCCTTTCCTCTCAATGGCTGTAAGGAGCTTTCATTCTTCAGCTAATCAACACTTTGTAGGTTCTACTTCAGACTTTTGGGAAGATTCCAATTTGACCCCAGAAAGTTCACTCATTCATTCGTTTGTTCCCTCCTTCCTTCCTTCTTTCCTTTCTTCCCTCCCTTCCTCCCTCTTTCCCTCCTTTCCTCTTTCCCTACTTCCCTCCTTCCTTTCTCCCTCCCTCCCTCCATTGTTTCTTCTTTGAGATTTTAGGGCAAACCACATTTAAACACTTATCTTTTACCCTTTCTCAAAGTTCTCAACCCCTAAAATTCCTACATTTTCACCTTTCTTGTTTTCTTCAAGTCTTGTTTTCAATAGCATGGCTTACCTCTGAGCTGTTCCCTAAGTTCTTGGATCTAGCCTGGGGTTACTTCTTGTTCCTACGGCATTTGCAAAGCAGAAATGATTGACATTCCCTGAGACAAAGTATTGTTAAACCTTTCTTGGTTCAGGTTCCAGTTTCCCCTGATTCCTTAAATGTTTCAACTGCCAAGGAAAATGGCCCTTCAGAATTCTAACTATTAAAATGTTACCACATATTCTACTTAACTTTTACAATATCAGTGCAAAGAATTCTCCTCGCAAGATTTCAAGCAGATACCTACAAAAAAATCAATTTGCCCTGTTCTTAGATCATGTGGTTTATTGTCTGTATACTGCAACTTCCCTTCTTTCAAAGAAAAATCTCTCCCGTCTGATTGGTGACTCAGCAGGCATAAGTGGAAATGTCTAGTCCTAGGATCCAGCATGTGCGCTTTAAAGAAATATGCCCCAGCACAGCTCTGGGTCTCTAAAGTGTGTAAGTAGAAAGAGTCTGTAGAGGAGAACAAAAAATAAAAGTGGATCAGTTGACTATTGCTGCATAACAAACCACCAACTTTTGCTGCAAAACTTTGTGGCTTAAAACTGAAACAGTTTACTTGCCCATGAGCAATTTGGGTTGAGCTCAGAGGGTGGTTCCCCTCCTGTGATCACTTAAGAGGCTGCAGTCATCTCATGGGTCAGCAGGGACTAGATGAGCCAAGATGGCCTTGTGCATCTATCTGGCAATTGGCATGGGATGTTGCCTGGAGTGCCTTGGTTTTCTTCCATATGGTCTCTTACCCTCCAGGAAGCTAGATGGTGATTCATCATATAATGGCTGAAGTGTTCCAAAAGTGGATCAAAAGTGGAAGTAGCAAGAATGCTTATGCTCTACTCTTGGAAGTCATATAACAACGCTTTTCCCAAAGCAAACCTTAAGGCCGGCCAGATACAAGGAATATCGAGGTAGTTTTACTTCTTATAGGAGAAATTCTAGTATCACATTGCATGGAGGCATAAATACAAGGCAGTGTGATTTACTGGAGGCCTTTACTTGTAACTCACTGGAAGTGATAGCAACAAAAACAAAATGATTTCTCCCTTAATAAGAAGCATTATAATTTTTATCTATCAGACGTGATTATAACGGACTAAATGTGTTCTCCCAAACTACACTGTGAGCATGTTAAGAGTTAATATCTTGGGGCGCCTGGGTGGCTCGTGGGTTAAGCCGCTGCCTCGGCTCAGGTCATGATCTCAGAGTCCTGGGATCGAGCCCCGCATCGGGCTCTCTGCTCAGCGGGGAGCCTGCTTCCTCCTCTCTTTCTGCCTGCCTCTCTGCCTGCTTGTGATCTCTCTCTGTCAAATAAATAAATAAAATCTTAAAAAAAAAAAAAGTTAATATCTTACTTTAACTCCCTTAGAATTGAGACTTTAGATAAAAATCTTCACATAGTAAGATTAGAAATAATAATAATATAATAGCTAATGTTTATTGAGTTCATTATGGTCTAATATCTTGGTATGAATTATCTCAATTGATCCTCACCACACTACTAGGAAAAGTGTTGTTATTTCCCTCCATCAAAAGTTGAGGAAACTGAACCTCAACAGGAACAAATAATGTAGCCAAAATTATATAAATAGGTAAAGGTGAGATTCCAAACCAGTTCTGCCCCACTCCTGAGCCCACCATCCCCACTACTAAGCCCCACTGCCTTACATGGCCATGCGTGGGAGGAATGCAACACAAATGGTTTTGTCTCACTCCAGGCAGGAATATTCACACACTAAAGTATAACTGAGTCTTTTATTTACTGTTTCATACATTTTTTTTCTTAGTTATTAGGATTTTTTGTAAGTCCTAAAGGTGTGAGGCTGATTTATTTTCATCTCGATTCTAACACATTTTGAATTATTTTATCAGCCTATGGGGAAAACAGATTGTTATTTTTATTTTTATTTGGTTTGTTTTAAAAAAAAAAACCAAAAAGCTGGTTTCCTGGTAAAAACTATTGTAAACAGTCGCCTGGGGACATCTCCTTTGGCAGACAACCTGTTTGTGGAGTCCAATTCCCATCAGCTCAGTAGTTGAGATTAATGATATGGGAAGAGTTTGAACACTATAGGTGGCAGAATGGGTGATTTAACAGCAAAGCTGTGCAAATCAATCTACCCCACATCTCACAGTTCCCTTGTAAGTTTACAGAAAAAGAGAAACGGGAAGAAAGAAGGAAAGGGAGGGAGGAGAGAAAAAAGAATATTTCCCACCTTCAACAACTGGAGTTACATGCGAATTGTGCTCATTTTCTATATCTATCTTTTTCTTTACTTACGTGATAGCATGCATATGCTACCAAAAACTTTTGTTGTACTGTACCTCTCATTGATAGGAATTTGTATGTAATGCAAATAATACCCTGCTTCCTCTGAGCCCCTGTTCTAAATGAAAGATGGGCTGAAGTTGTTCCCTTGGATGAGGGGGCGTGTGAACAGAGAATGATGCTGGGAAGGGAACTGCAGGCAACTGCAGGAGAGGACAGTCTTTATAGGATCCCATAAGGGGTTTTCCATCTTTATAGGATCTTACCAGCCTGATCATCCCTAATGGTATCAACAAAAGGAGTACCATTTGACCTGACTATTCCTTAAATTGTCTCAGACATCCTGGCAAGATGAAGTAGCAGAAAATGCAGAACTATCGCCAGGTAGCACTGAGCTGAATCTGGATCATATGGCCTGCCCCTAGAACTCAATTTGCCAGACAGTCTCACCCTGGTCATTTTATTAATTGCACAGTGGCATGGTGCTACATTTTATCAAATAGAATTTTTTAAACACTACTTTTCAAGTTATAACCGACTTTTACTCTGTTTACATAATCATAAGAAAAGGCATTCTAAAAATATGTATGCAAAAAAACATGTTTATAATAGCAACAAAAACCAAAAAGTATTTACTGTGGTGGAGTCAGCTAGTTGTCCCCTAATGTCCATTTGCCCCTTCTTCCATACCAATAGAATGCCGGACTTTTTGTTCACTCATCATGCCCCAGAATAAAGGAAATAGTTCTCAGACTCCCTTGCCACTAAGGGGTGGCCATGTGACTTCTTATTCTGGCCACGGGCTATAAGTGGAATACATGGAAGCATTCTGTTTCCAGAAGCCTTCCTTCTAAGAGGCTTGGATGTTTGCCTTGCCTCCTTCCTGTGTATCTCTTCCTCTGGATTTTTTCAATGTATTTTCCTGTGTATTTTTCCAACTGGAATACAGATAATGTTGGCTGCCATTGTTGCAGTTATGTTGAATCATGAGAACCAGACCTGACATCTCAAAGATGACAGGGCAATGTGGAAGGGACGTGGGGCCCTGAAGACTGTGTGCAGCAGAGCTATGAGACCTACATTTTGTAAGATGCTTGCATGTGAGAAAGAAAGAAACTTCTTTCATATTTAAGCTGCTGTTACTTTGAGTCTTTTACTTTCAGCCAAACCTAGTCCTAGATGATATACCTAGCAATAAAATTTAAAAAAAAAAATGTACAAAGCCTATGTAGAGCACACTTTATTTAATGAAGGACATAAATGAACACTTGAATCAGTAGAGAATCATGCTAATTTTCTGGTTGAGAAGGCTCAATATTATAAAGGTATAAATTCTCCCCAAATTGACCTATAAATTCAATGCAAACATAATCAAAATCTCAATTGGATTTTTAAATGGATCTTAAGGTGATTCTGAGGTTCATCTGGAAAATTAAATGTACAAGAGTACACACAAAAAAAATGTTGAGTAAAAAGATCATAAGTAGGGACTTGCCTTCTAATATGTCAAAATAAATAAAATACATTAAAATAATGCATTATTAGTACAGAAAGCACAATATACATCAATGAAATAAAAATACCCAAATATACGTGTATATATACACATAGAATATAAATAAATATAAGCTTGTAGCATGTGTATATATATATATATAGATATATATACACACACACATGCATGAGACTATATATATTTAAATGCAAACTGCTTACATTCATATATAGTATATGTATAAATATATGCTATAAATATGTAAAGATAAATAAGTATATGAAAATATCTGTATGTTAGTAGTTTTTAAAGCAGGGATGTTAAATGAGTGATGTTCAGGAAATTCGATATACCTCCAGGGAAGAATTAATTTAGAGTTTATTTTGTATAATTTGTAAAAATAAATTCTGAATAGATTTAAAATACCTAAATGTAAAAATAAAAAATTTAAAACAAATAATCAGAAGGCACTACAAGCAAGTTTTTAAATATAAATTCTAGGTTGGAAGAACATTTCTAAACAGTTCTCAGTAGTCATAAGAGAAAATTAAATGTTTTCATTACATACAAATTTAAAGCTTCTTTTCAAAAAATGGCATAGCAAAGTTAAAACACAAGCAACAATTTGACGAAAATATTTTCAACATATAAATTGTATGTGCAACAGGGAGATGGCAAATTCCATAATATGTGAAGAGTTCTTACAAATTCAATAAAAATTGGTAAAAGATTGCAAAGAATTAACAGAAAAAAATAAATGCAAATAACCTGCAAATATAAAAACATGCAAATATATTTAACATTTTAGTAATGAAAGAAATTAAAAATAAGATAAATAAACTAACTTTTTGGTCATTCATTTGCAAAATTTTAAAAGAGAAAATTTTGTTTTGAAATGGGTGTAGTATTCAGAAACTCTCATACACTATGGATGGAATTAAAAGAAAGCAATCTGGCGATATCTTTTAATATTTAGAATGTGCATATCTTCCAGCCAAATGGTTCCACTTCTAAGAATATATCTTACAAAAAGTACAGCCTATGAATACTAACATATGTATAGGGATGTCCATTGTTCATAACAATCTGAATAAAGAATGAAAATCTATCCATATTTGTAAAGATTTCCAAAAAAGGAAAGAAAAGCAAAACAACAACAAAAGACAACAAAGAGTTGGAGTAAAATGTCTCATATACATAAAAAAGAAAACCAAACCTACATAACAAGTGTATAGTTAGAAAATGGCTCAACACAATGCACACCAAATTTAGGGATGGGATAAGAAAGAACAGATGAGTTTAAAGGGACACAAGCAGGCTATTCCCATGGACTTTTGCCTTACTTGAATTGTTCTGATACTTATTTTCTACAAAAATACATATATAAATGTATACATTACATTGTTTAAATCTGAACAATGTGAATTCATTAGGCCATAAGGATAAAAGGAAAATCTACAATTTTAGAAAGGAAAGGTAGTGTATCTCAAAGAGGCAACACAGGGGTACTTGGGTGGCTCTGTGGGTTAAGGTACCAACTCTTGGTTTCAGCTCAGGCCATAATCTCAGGGCCCTGAAATTAAGCCCCTTGTGAGGCTCTGCACTCAGTGCAGAGTCTGCATGAGATTCTGTCTCCCACTCCCTCTACCCCCTGCTCATGCTTTCCATCTCTCTCTCTCTCAAATAAATAAATACATATACATATATTATGTATATATACACATAATATGCATATTATGTATTATATACATGTATTGATACATATATATGTATATCTGTTATATATATATATATATATATATATATATATATATATATATTAAAGAGGCATCACAAAAGGTGACGTTTAAGCAAAGGATGATGTTTACTATTGTAAACAAGTGGGGATGCGAGCATCCTAGAGTCCCATGCTAATCCATCACCGGGTCCCATCTTCGCTATTTCCTGAAGATCCAAACCCATTTTCCTCCAAATCCAAGTTTCTTTGCATTTTTCCTAGAGTATGTCATATTAACAAGAGAAACACTCCCAGCCCTGACAATGTTTTGAATTCAAAGGAGAAGCTTGGTTAGGATTTTGAAGTGTCTTAGTATTAAAATATATCTAAATGACTGCAAAGTCACAGTTTTAACTGCATAATATTGATAGGATATTTATCAGTGAATTATATTCCAGAAAAACTTCAAATTCTAATAGCATAAGTCCTAGTAATGCATGCTTATAACATAAATTTGGATAAGTGGCTTAGTTTATTCCTATGTAACAAAATATCACTTATTTTATATCCCAGGAAATTATAAAACAGAAATGTCCAGGAGTTAAGATTTCAAAATTCCCTAAGTAAAACAAGAAACAAAAATTATTTTTTTCTTTAATACTTCCATAAATATTGTCTTTTTCATGAGACTGCTTTATGAAACTGGTCTATAATTATTGATCACTGAAATATTTGTCATCTGTTATTTAGGAGTCATGAATATCTTATCCTATTTAACTACTGGGTTCCAATGATACAATCACTTACTCACTATATAGACATGGAAATAATTGCTTGAAAGGGAAAGTATTTATACAATTAATTGTTATCTTTCTATGAATCCAAAACAATTGCTTTAGGATAGTATGACATAAGAGGAATAATCAGAAGCCAGCTCTTACCTACCAGCTATGTGAACATACATTGTTTATATAACTGCTCTAACAACTAGATAAAAATTTTAAAAGGCAAGTAAATTGGTTGGAACGCAGTTGACCCTTGCCAAATATCGTGCTTTCTTCCCACTAAGTGTGCCAATGGGCTTTGGGAAGCTTAAGCTCAAGTCATAGTTTATGAAACCCTTTCTTGATTATTTAATAGGCATAATAACTTAGAAACCTATTTGATTTAATAACCATAAAATAATCCGGATTGAGATTTCAGAATTCTGACACAAAGTTACTGAATTAGAATAATAAGGAATAAATTCAAAAACTATACAAACATCTTTCTAGGTAATTCTGATGATCACCTGGAGGAACAATACTATCCTAGACATTTTAGTAAGTGCAAAGAGAAGAGTATTTAAAGTAACTGGCAACAAAATTCTAGAGAATTAAAATGGCAAGAATGAACTATGAGGAATGGTGCACATTTATTCACATCTTCTAAAATCTTTAGTTTCTTCATTTTAGCCATCTTGTCTGTTTTAACTTGTTAGAGTATATGCTAATATCCATATAGTAAAGAGTAAGTAAATGTCATTCTTTGCAGATATTGACAGCATCTTACTTATTATTCAAATAGACCATCTTTGCAATCTAGTATCATCATTATAAACTCCTAAGGAGCTATCATTGATTCTATGTGGTCAAAAGCATTGCTTGCTGAATAAATCTACATTTTGCTTTACAAATTGCTTTGCTATTTGCTTCATCTTGCTTAGAACTTCCTAATCATTCATGACATATGACATTGTGATGGAAAGACACACACACAGAGCCACACACTGTGCTCCATTAATTTTATTTGTTTACTTAATGAAAGTTCCAGCCACTGCATCTAAATAGCTTTTTCTTTTTCTGGGTCAAGAACAAGAAATGACAAATGGAGTGTGATGCTTGGAAATTATTCCAAGAGTTACTTCTCCAACCTATGTCAGGTTGCTATATAACCCAAGAACCAGAGTTCTGGAAAGGTCCTGCTGAGATAACTTAGTCTGCTTCTGCCTCTGGGCTAGGTTTTTGTATCACCTACATAGTAAAATGCAAAGCTCAATGCCAGCTTCTGAGACTGTCTATACGTAGAAAACTAGGATTGTGCAGTGTGAATGTGAGTGCCTAAAATGAAATATGACCCCCAAATTGTGAATGTTTTTAAACCAACTGTAGTATATTAAACAGACTTCATAAAATAGAGAAATTATCCCTGGCTTTACTAATTTCATAACTACATACTTTTCATGCAGTGGTTTGGAATCATCAGGTTGCTTGGTCCATTCTGTTTCTCAGCTTATCAGCACAGACCAACTATCTGCTAAAAAATAAAATAAAACACCTTTTAAAACTGTTGAGATAAAGTGAAATCATCTATCTATGTACAGCACATGGAACAATGCTTGGTCCATTTTAACTTCTCCATGTTGACTATTATCTTTTTAATATTATAATTATTAGAAACCACTGTGAGAACATTTAGCTGCAATGAATTGTCTCTTTCTCACCATTACAAATTGATAGCAGGTGCTAATAGCTTTTACCTGGAATTCTGATCTGATGAGACCCCAAAGAGACAAAATTAGTTGCAGCATTCTAATGATAAACACTATGCACTTTTTCACACATAGTGTTCTAGTGTCTAGATTTAAAAGTTCCTTTCATTTAAGTCTTAACCTTTTGTACAAACCCAACACAAGCCATTTACTTTTTCATAGCAGCTCCCCTGATCACTGCAACCCAAGGTTCCTCCATCTTCTGGAAAAATAGTGGTAGCTAACGTATCATTCTGTGCTGTCAGGAACTATTATATATATATTTTTTAATTGTATTAATTTATTTTCTCTACACCATATCCTCTGAGTTGGGTACTAGTATTTTCCCATTTCACAGATAGGAAAGCTAACGACTTGCTAGGAACTCTAGTGAGTGGTAGAATAGGATTGAAATCTTGGTCTTAAGCTCCAGAAGCTGGTTCTTGACCTCCTTTCTTATTGTGAATCCATCTGGAACTCATATTGACCTTGTGAACACTTGAATTTGTGAAACTACTTGAATTTCCCCCACTGGGGTACCTCTTGTGACAGGAACAGAGCCCTTCATGGTCTTGCCCCACAGTCAGTTGGCAGAGGAGAGGGCCCATTTTCTCCCTGGCCCCAAGGCCTCCCACAGTGACTTGGGCTCCTGCACCCTCATTCTGAAAATCCCCTGTGTCATTTGTTGCCTCCATTCCCCCCTTTCCTAGATACTGTGGGGGTTGGCCAGGAGGATGGTATTGGCAGCCGGTGCTGCTGTCCTTGTACCGGAGGAAAAATAGTTTTCCTCTATCCTTCTAGGTACTTGGCTGAGGATCCACTAATAAAGATAGACTAACAGGAGAAAAACGAACAAAAGTTTGATAACATGTATACTTCCTGGGTACATGGGAGAGACCCAGGAAAACTGTGTCACAACCTGAAATGGCCTAAACCATCACCTTAAATAATAAACCTAGCTAAAGACAAAAGAGGATATTGGTGAGGGGAGGAAAGCCAGTGATGGGTGGGGGGCTGTTAGGAAAAGCACAGTCAACAAGAGTAAAATTGTTATGTAGACTTAGGTCATTGCATTCTCCATTGATTCAAGTTTCTAGAGTTTTAATCACCCCTCTTTTCCTGATACAGAGAGGAAGACACCCTTCCAAGTGGAGATTTCCCTTATAAATGTAAATTTTTCTTACAAAATGGTAAATTCTACTTGGTTTTTTAGAGCTTTCCTTACATCTGCTGTTTCTTAAAAAAGAATCAGCCTAAAATAATCCTTATGCCAAAGAGATATTTTGGGCAAATTCTGCTTTCCTTCCTCACTGCAGCCCCCACTCTTTCCCTACCTTAAGCACCTGAGCTCAGGGACCACAGAAAGGCAACTACAGGTTGTGACACATTAGCTTGGCCTGGTCCTTGAAGACCCCTGTCCACCTCTGCCTAACATCACAGGAGGGCAGCCTGGGTAGTTGGGCAGCACAGTGAGAGGGTCCAGGTGGCTCTGGTCAGTATGTCCCCAGCCATCCAGCCACACAGCCTCTCATCCTGTCAATGCCAATACCCACAGTACGACCACAGCTCAACACATGCCCCTTTGTGCCAGTTGCCCTCCCCTGTGTGGTGTCCCACCTCAGGGTGACACCAAACTCCCTTGGGCATTTCCTTGCTGAATTTTTTAAAGACTTATTTCAGAGAGAGAAAGAGAGAGTGTGTGAGCAGAGGAAGGAGAAGAGGGAGAGGGAAACAAGCAGACTCCCTGCTGAGAAGGGAGCCTGATGTGAGGTTCAATCCCAAAATACTGAGATCATGAGCTGAACCAAAATCAAGAGTTGGAAGCTTAACTGACTGAGCCACCCAGGTGCCCCCTGCTTGCTGATTATAAATGTGATTTTAAAGAATAGAAAATGAGGCAGTTTTTATTTTTAAAATGGTGTTTGGGGAAAAAAAAAAGTTTTGGGGAATATTTTTTGTTGCTATTTGCTTTCCCCACAAGTTTATGTAATTACTCTGCAATTAGATTATAAGCTCACTGAGGGAAAAGATAATATTTTATAGATTTTGGGTTCTCCCTAAATACTTATCACAGTAGTGGTAGTTCCAAAATTCCTCTGTAGGAAGGGAATAGAAGCACCTTCTATTGAGGGGGAAGGTAGGCATAAACTAGGGGATTTGCTTAAAGATTCATTTTCAAAGCAAATGTTTTTTACTTATGTTATATATTTCTCTGTGGCACTTGTGGTGGTAGAGAGGCTGATAGAATTTTGGGTTGATAATAACCCCAAATACTCCTTGGCCCCAATACCATACAGCTGTGCTATGTGCTGTTGAGGAGGAAAAATTTTCCTCTACCCTTCAAAGTTTCTTTCAGGTGGGCTGAGAATTAAACTGAGACAGATTAACAGAAGAATATCAAATTTAATTTTGTATGTGTGGGAAATCTACATACGTGAGAGATTCAAAGACAGAGGGATAAAATGAGGTATATATGTCTTCCTTGGCTAAAGAGTGGGATAAGGGCTTAGGGCCTTAAAGGGTGGAGGGCAACCCACAGGACAATAAGAAGAGCAGATGTTTGGTAATTAAATGTTTGCCCTGCCATACAGATGGATAACTCACATAAAATTTATCTCTAGTAATAACTCTACTTCTGGGAAGTAGCCCCAGTTAGATTCTTCTAAGAAATTGAGAAAGGGGCAGACAGTTTCTCTTGACTCCACAGGATCTCAGTAGCCTTCAGCTCAAAATAATCCACATGCCAAAGTGGCACATTTTGGGGAGACTTGCTCCGAACTCCTTTATAACATAGGAAGCACATAATGAATATTTGATGTATAATTTTATAAGTATAACATTAAATGACAGAAAATGCCATGGTGCCTTCATAGATAGTGAAGGGCAATATTCTTAGGAAAAAATGTGTAATCTGCCCCACCCACAAACTAGGTATCAATTTCCACCCCTGCTCCAGTTCTTCTTCCAGAATGCTCCACTGTACAAGCCCAGTGATCTATGGCCACTCTGAAGCAGTAGCAGATAGATGGTAACCTTAAAAAGAAAGTCTAATCTTAGGAATTAGAATCAAGATTTTATAGCACAATAAAGTCCAAGACCATATCTTTTTCCTCTATAAAACTTGCAGAAAAAAGCCAGAATTTAATTAAACTGCCATTACTCCTGAATTACATATTCTGTTTTCTACTTTTTCCCAAAGTCC
Source organism: Lutra lutra (assembly GCF_902655055.1). NCBI lineage: Eukaryota > Metazoa > Chordata > Mammalia > Carnivora > Mustelidae > Lutra > Lutra lutra. The sequence continues at coordinate 74,918,313 of NC_062279.1, read as the reverse complement.
TTAATTTTCTTTTAGTTTTCAGCCCAAAACCAAGAATGATGAAGTGGAGGATACAGAGAAGAAGGAGGAGAGAGTAAGGGAGACAAAATGACTACCAGAGGAAAAGGGAACTACTGGGAGAAAAGAAAAACCCTCCTTTTTTCCTATATAAATTCTTTGGCTGGCCTAATAATTTAAACTGACATAAAACAGATTAACAGGAGAAAAACAAACAAATGCTTTATAATATAAATACTTCCTGTATGCATAGGAGAGATCTAGGAAAACTGAGTAAGTCTCTGAAATGGCCAACACCATCACCTCCAATACCATCTTCAGTTAAAGAGAAAGAGCTTATGAGGAAAAATACAATAAACAAGAGTAAATTATCATGCAGAGCTCTAAGTTCTTAGAAAGCAAATCACAGTCCCCAAATGGAGTTATTGATGTTAGGCCAAGTCACTAGACTGGGGCTTAATATCTACTGGAATTGCACTTCCAACCTTCCCCAGAACAGTAGTCTTAACTAGTCAATCAGGAATTTTCTGCTCAGCACCAACAAGGTAATCTGTCACATGGGCCACTCTATCTGCCAAAGGAAGATGAGTTAATCCACCCAATAAACCTCCTGCTTTTCCCCTTAAGGGAAGGTGACCTTGCCTAAAACAATCCTTTCTTGACTTTTCCTAATTGTTCTGCCCCCTTTCTACCTTTAAAACACTTCTACTTCATAGAGCTCCTCAGAACTCCTTTCTCCTTGCTAGATGGGATGCTGCCTGATTCATAAATCATTAAATAAAGCCAGTTAGATCTTTAGATCTACTCGGTTGAATTTTGTTTTTTTTAGCAAACTCCATGCCTTTTCCATTTCTAGAGATTTGGATATCCTCTTATTCCTGGTACAGGGAGGGAGACACACTTACAAGTGGATATGCCCCTTAAAAATGTAAATGTTTTTGGGGTACCTGGGTGGCTCAGTTAGTTAAGCATCTGCCTTTGGCTGGGGTCATGATCTCAGGGTCCTTGGATGGAACCCCTCATTGGGCTCTTTTCTCCCTCAGCCTCTGCTTATCCCCCTGCTTGTGCTCTCTTCCTCCTTCTCTCTTCCTCTCAATTAAATAAATAAAATCTTAAAAAAATACAATTGTTTCTTACAGAAGGTAAAATTCTACTTAGTTTTCAGAGTTTCACCGGTATCTGCTGTTTCTTAAAAAAATAATCAGCTTAAAATATCAACATGCCAAAGAGACAGACTTGGGTGTTATATATTTTGCTCCCCTTCGGAACATTTGCAATCATTTAATCTATTTTCCACCTTGGGGGAGCAAAAATAGTTTTCTTCTACCCTTCAGGTTCTTGGCTGAGACTCCACTGCAATATAGATTAACAGGGGCAGCTGGGTGGTACATTGGTTGAGCATCCGACTCTTGGTTTCAGCTCAGGTCCTGATCTTAGAGTGGTGAGATCAAGCCCTGAGTCTGGCTCTGCACCCCACACGGAGTCTGCTTGAGATTCCCTCTCTCTCCCTCTGCCCTGCTGCTCACACGCTTGCTCTCTCACTTTCTTAAATTAATTAATTTATTTAATTAATTAATCTCTAAAAACAAATAAAAATAAGTTAACAGAAGAAAAAGAAACAGAAGTTTAATAGCATGTATACCTCCTGTGTACATGGGAGAGACCCAGGAAAACTAACTCCCTGAAATGATCCAAGCCACCACTTTAAGCACCATCTCTGACTAAAGATAGAAGATTATTAGGGAAGGGTGGGGAGACCACTTATGGGAGGCTACCAGGCAAAGAACAGTAATCAAGGGATGGTTGTTACACAGATTTAAGTTCCTGCCTTCTCCACTGATAAGAGTTCATAAAACTGTAGTCCTCCTCCTCTTCCTGGTACACAAAAGGAGAAAATGGAGATTTCCCTTGTGAAAGTCTTTTTTTTTTTTTAATTTAAATTCAATTTGCCAACATATAGTATGTCATTGGTTTCAATGTAGTGTTCAATCATTTATCAGTTGTGAATAACACCCAGTACTCATCACATCATGTGCCCTCTTAATGCCCATCACCCAGTTACCCCAGCTCCCCACCCACCTCCTGTAAATGTCTCTTACAAAAGGATAACTTCTTGGTTTTCACAGCTTTTCCCGTATCTGCTTGTTACTTAAAAATAATCAACCTAAAATAATCCTTATGTCAGCAAGACATATACCAGCGTGGCAAATTCTGCTCTCTTTCACTGTCTCAGTGCAAGGGAACATTATAAGAGGGGATCACATGAGGGGACAGAAATTTAAAGTACGGTATTTGAAATCAGGCAGAACTGTTTGACTTCCTGGTTTTACTACTTAACCAGCTATGTCAATGAAGTTAAATTATTTAACCATTCTCAGCTTCAGCTTTCTCATCTATTAAATATAGACACAACAGCTACATATCCTAGTGAATTAAATGAAATAATGTATCCAAATGCTCAGTCAGGGTCTGGAACACTAGAACCCAGTCACTACTAGTTGTTATCACCATTAGGGTTCCCAGAGCTGGTGCTGCCTACTGAGGGCAAAGGAGAAGGCACAATCTAGAAAACTGAAATAAACATTCTTCCTTACAATGTACTACTCTAAGGCAAAACATCTTAAACTGGTGTTTATTTTGACGGAATTAAACACTATTCTTTTCAATGGCCTTATTGAGATGTAATACACGTACCATATAATTCACCCTTTGAAAGCATACAATTCAGTGATTTGTAGTCTGCTTAGTTGTGGGAGCATCAAAACAATTTTGAACATTTTCTTTACCTTTAAAAGGAGCCCCAAACTATATAGTTTTTGTTAATAATTTTTATATTTTTGGAATAATGCCATAAAAACATTCTCCTCTAGATTGCAAGTCATCACCAGACACATAATATAAAAGGGGTAAACAAAGTAACAAAAAGGGGTAAACAAAGTAGAATAATTTGTTTACTTACTTGTTTACTTGCTTGTGAATTATAAGTTTATTCAAATATATTATGATGTATAATACCATAATAACTTTATAATAAATTCAGTGAAACACTAGTCACATTAAAACTGAGAATAATGCTAATAGCATTGGTTTAACAATAGCCATAAAATGAAACATGCACAGCCCTTCTGTATTTTCTTTTAATTCTTCAAATTTGTAAGTGATCAAATATACATTAAAGTTTTTTTTTAAATCTTAGGAAATATGCAATTACTATTCAGAAATAGTGGTCAGATGTTCAAAAATTTCAAAAAACATAAAAAAATAAAATAGTTTCTCTATTCTTATTCTTCATGGTATTGGATAGGGAACCAGAAGTCATCAGTCTTTTCATAATTAATTTTCCAGGTTGTTTTTATTAATCAGGATCTATGGGAAACAAAAGTAGTAGTAGGGGTCAAAAAACTGCCAGATAGAACCAGATGGTCCTTATCAAATCTAGCTAGATAAACTTAAGAAAGTTAAATGACCTCTATACATCTGTTTTCTCATCTGTCAATTCAGGATATGGTTGCAGTCCATGTAGCCGATAAGCTTGTAATGAGGATTAAATACATATGCATGGAGCAATGTCAAATAATTCCAAAGATACATAAATAACCCCTTCCAGGAAGTGGAGCTTCATTTTCCTCCCCTTGAATGTGGGCTGGACTTAATGGCCTGCTGACAAAGACCAGGGTATGGAAAGGGAAAAGTGGTAACTTCACAGTGGAGAAACCTGACAATCTCTGCAGCTCCCCCAAAAAGAGTACACACACACACACACACGCACGCAAAAAGACACAGTCATAATACCGCATAAAACCTTCTGATAGCTCCTCTCTGTATTAGAATACAATTTTGATTCCTTGCCATCACTTTCTAGGCTCCATTCTCATTCATATCTACTTGATAATGGATGCCTTTGCCCTCTCTCACTGTGGTCTGGTCTCACAAGCCTTTTCAATATAACTCAGCTGATCCAAGACTGCCTGAGTGCTTGCTTGTGGTGTCTCTGATCTTGCCATGGCCAATCCCTGCTTATCATTGACACTCCTCCTCAACAGTGCCTCTTCACAAATGCCTTCTCTGACTATCCTACCTAGAGTGCCCTCCAGTTGGCCACTCTCTGTCAGTGTACCTAGTTTTTTTTCCTACTCAGCTTCTATCATACCATGAAATTTTCTTGATTGTTTACTTACTTGCTTGCACTTTCTCCCATCATGAGAAAGGTTGTTCAGTGAAGGCAGGGATTCTGCCTGTTTTGTTAAGCGCCATATCCTCACTCCCATAACTTTGTGGAAGCCCAATAATAACTTGTTGAATGAACAAATGACAGAGAAAATAGTAGGGATGTCCACCAAGGTTTTCATGTATTTTAGTAATGACAAAGAAGGTCAACTCTTTAATGAGGACTAGAGGAGGAGAAGAATGTCTGTTTTTTAAATATCTGTGCTTATTGTTTGATAGTCACCAGTCATTGTCAGCTGTAGACATTTACTATACCTTCAGCCTTCATGCTTGGCACCATTCATTTCTGATTCATTTCTAATTCATTGATGACCAGAGACTCCCACATGCTAGCCAATGAGCTGTAGAATTCATCTTCCTGTCGAGGCTGGGACCACGCTGAGGGAGTGTGTGCTAAATACTTCTTTCTCTCAGGCCACAGCTTTCCTTTAACCCTTACCATATCTTCTCTGCTCTGGCAAAATCATCAGGGATTTTCTTGTCCCCAACTGGGATTCCAGCCCTTTCTGATCCCAGTGTAACTTATCAGGACTTTACATCTCATCTAGCTGTCAATAATCCTCTACCTACGACACAGATTCCCAAACCTCTGTGATTTTTTTTTTTAAAGATTTTATTTATTTATTTGACAGACAGAGATCACAAGTAGGCAGAGAGGCAGACAGATAGAGAGAGAGGAGGAAGCAGGCTCCCTGCAGAGCACAGAGCCTGATGTGGGGCTCGATCCCAGGACACTGGGACCATGACCTGAGCCGAAGGCAGAGGCTTTAACCCACTGAGCCACCCAGGTGCCCCAACCTCTGTGACTTTTGGTCTCTTCTTTCCCAGGTCTTAATTGTGCCTCACACCTAACTTCAGATATGGCCCACCCTATACTCTTACAGCCCCCAAAGAACCAAGTGAGAACCCTTTGGTTTATGCAGAGCTGAGTTCCTATGCCTCCTTGGACACAGAACATTGAATGCTAGTTATTAAACTGAACTTTTCTTTCTTTTTCCACCAGTCTCTACAGCCGAGGCCAGAGTATTCCACAGGAAAAAGCCCATTTACATCATAAACCCTATTTAATACATGTTGCAAAATATCCTAAAACCACCAATCATAGCAGAGCCTATTCAAATTTCTGAGATATTTAAAAATAATAAGTAAACCATTACTATATATATCTCACTATAAATAATTATAATATACAATATATATTAAATAATATGATTATATATACAATGTAGCAATAGACATTAGTAGACTGTATAACATTCAGCTGAAAATGAAGACCCATTGGCATAGTTTGATAGTTACACTTAACCATGAAACAGCCCCCAAAATCACTTGGACTGTTTAATCACTTTGAAGGTAATATTAGGTTAAGAAAATACATACTTAAATAAAATATTTATAAAGCTCTAGATTTTTATAAAAGCTTTACTGCAACCTTTCACAGAACCCAAAATTTTATATTTCAAGTGGTAGAATCTATAGAACATTGATTTATGTTCATTTGTTCAAATTCAACTGTCAGTAAAACTGAAAGAGGAAAGAATTCAGTCCCATTTAGTGGAGACCCATAAGAAAGAAATGTAGCAGTATATCATAATGGTCAAGTGATCAAAGGAAATATTGTAACTAGCAGAATGTTACTAGAGTCATGTTTTAAAGATATTAAACCAATGTATTTTCCCTTGTTATTAATCCAGTTCTCTTTCCTATAATTCCTTCTGTCCCCATGGCTATACCATGAAGGTTATCACATAGAAAAAAAGTATGAATGCGGTTTGCCTAGACTCCAGCATATCATATAAGGAAAAAAGGAAGCAAAATAACATAGAAAAGGAGTTCTCTATAGAATAAGGGACAATCTAAAGAAAATGGTATTTGGTGAAGATGGGAAGATGCAACTGAAAGAAACTATGTTCAGGATTCCTTCATCCCTCACTTGTCTTGAAAAGGTAGAGAGAGACCTCATTGAATGTCTGACTCAGAGGGCTCCTATACTCTGCTCCCATATCATTAAGGACATCTCTTTGAATGGCACTTCACATCAGCACCAAATGGTAATATAAAAAGAATTGCACAGCATTTTGGGGCAGAGGATGGGCTAGAGGAAGCACTCCAAAATCTTCTTAGATTCATGTGTAGTATGAAAGGTATCCAAAATCCCATATGCTCTGGATCGAACTCTAGAAGGAACAGATGTTACTCAACTAGCAAGCTTGCTAATGGGTGAGGCTAGTAATGGTCACTGTGACAGAGGTAAAATGTTCATGTACTAAGATCTGATGGTTGGATCACCAGGCCCAGGACTAAATGCAAAGTCACAGCCAGAACTAGAGGGATCTTTGGTGCTGGCCAGAACAAAAATGGGATCTTTTTCCATGGAAGGCAAGGTCCAAAGTTCCTAGGCTTTCAGCAATTCAGAAAAAATAGGTCATGATTTTTATTACAGAACTAACTTCCTTCCTTCCTTCCTTCCTTCCTTCCTTCCTTCCTTCCTTTCTTCTTTCCTTCCTTCCTTCCCTATTTACTTATTAGAAGGAACTGGCTCATGTGATTATGGAGGCTGGCAAATCCAAAATCTGCAAGGTAAGCCAACAGGTTGGAGACTCAGGAGAGCCAGTATTCCAATGTGAGTGTGAAGGCAGTCAGCTATACAACCAGGAAGAGCCAATGTTGTAGAGGAAGGCAGTCAGCTGGAGAATTCTGTCTTGCTTGGGAGAGGCTTATCTTTTGTTTTATTCAAGCTTTCAACGATTGAATGAGGCCCATTCACTTTATGAGGGCATCTGCTTTACTAAAAGTCCGTTGGTTTAAATGTTATGCTCATCCAAAAACACCCTCACAGGAACAAAGTTTGATCAAACACCTGAGTACTTCATGACCCAACCAGGTTGACCCACAAAACTAACCATCATACCACTATAAAGTACTTTATTGATACAGTTACTGTATTAGAAGAGGAAAGTTAACAAGATTGTAACAGAAGGGAAATAAGCAAGTATCTGTTATGCAGACTTTGGATTTATGTAATTATGGGATAGCCCTGCAGGGAATCAGATTAATGGGATTGAGTGCCTGGACCACAGCCTGGCACAGAATGAGAATGCTTTGGGTGAGGAGGTAACAGGTATTTGCTCTAGAGAACTTTTTGCTTATATTCAACCAAAAATAATTCTTTAATCACACATTCCCTTCAGTCATCATTATTCTTTTCAAATACAATGGAAGTTTTAAATTAGGGAAAGATAGTGTTAATAAAATAGTAAAGGCTTAGAGAAAAGTTTTCATCTCATTTTTATAGTTGACACAGGCAGTCTTTCCTTCCTTCACCTTTTCATTATTATTGCTCTTAAATTGGGTTTCTCACACCACAGGACTTTGTTAATATCCAGTGGTCAATCAGGTAGCTCATCCAGTAAAGGTTTTTAAAAAAAAGAAATTTTTTCCTACTTGCTGTAGCCAATTCTAAGGCATCAAGAGGCATACTAATTAAAATTTGCTTTTTTTAGAGTCAGTTCACAGAAGGTGTTAGGCTAGTGAAGTTCTGATTATTATCTAAAGTTGTGCCATTAAAAAAAGAAAGTTTAAGCAAAAATCGTGTGCCCTAAATCTGGAGGGAGTAGAAGAGAAGAAAGGAAAATTGGCATATCTATGATACCAAAGGGGAAATGATTTGGAAGAAAAGACTAGAAGGAAGAGTCATCTCCCTGAATGTCAGCAATGTTAGCCCCCTCATTAGTATACTCTTCTTCCTAACACTCTATTTGAGCAATTCACAGTTAAAACAGGTTTAGTCTAAAAAAAAAGTGCAGTTGTTACACTAGACAAATTGATGATACATTAAGGTAAATGTCCCAGAAGAGGAGAAAGGATCAACTATTCTCCCAGGGTTAGATTGACAAGGCCAGTCTGAGTATAGTCTGCCCTTCATGAATGCATCTTCATTGGCCATTGAAGGCTCACACTCACATAGGTAGGATAACATTTGAGTGTGCTTTGTCATGTGCTCAGACCAGGAAGGTATTATAGAACTGTGGATGTGTTTCCATATTCCTGTATTTAGGTTGAACTTATGACAAAAAGTGAATGGCTCTTGTGAGATTTAAAGGCAATAGGACAGCTGGAAATGAACGTATTGTTCCTGCATATTAATTATTTATCATGAAAGTAAAATATCAACAAGAACAACTAAAACTGAATGGTTAAATAACAATAGGTCATTCTCACCAACCTGGTTGTAGTCCTTTGTAATTGAGAAGTATAGTAGCATTTTCATGATTGACCTGGCTGGTTGATTCTGTTCCAGAGGAAGGTACAATCTGCCTAGAGGTCTGATCTTAGAGTTTAGAGTGTTATTGTCTTTTTGTTGTTGTTGTTTTGTTCTTGCTTTTGTTTTCTTCCTTTTTTTTTTTAAGATTTTATTTATTTATCTGACAGACAGCGAGAGAGGGAACACAAGCAGGAGGAGTGGGAAAGTGAGACCTGGCTTCCCTCTGAGCAGGAAGCCTGATGCAGGGCTCAATCCCAGGACCCCAGGATCGTGACCTGAGTTGAAGGCAGAGGCATAACAACTGAGCCACCCAGGCATCCCATTGCTTTTGTTTTCATACTAAGGTGATCTCCTCCATCAAACCTGCAATCTATTTAAACATGAATAAGCCTAAGTCACACTAGACAGATATCTATGTATATATCAGGCCTCCAAAAGTTCAGGTCAAATTGAAGAGAAGGAGTTAGGTTTGGGAACTTTACCTTAGGTCTGAGGTGCCGAGAAGAAAGTACTGTTGGTGAGGCTCCCCATAGGCGAAGACCTGAGAAGAGAGTGGGGCCTATCTACAAATGTTAACCTTTGTCCCAAATGTCATTCATATACCCTGGTGAGGCTATCTGCTGAAATGGTGATCACTACACAAGCTACAGCTGATCTAAACCAAAAAATCATCATTTCGAAAAGCCATTCCTAAATGCTTCCTCAGGTAAGGCTTCTTGTTTATTATAAAGTTGTGACAAAGGACTGACAAGGAATCTTGGCAACTATGAAAAAAGAAAAAAAAAGGTCAACTCACTTCATGCCCATGTGGGGAGAACCGAGGATGAACTTTACACATAGGGATGAAAGAGGCTTCAGGAAAGGAGGAGAAACAGCAGCTTTTCATTGATTCTGTACTTTATTTTGGGATTTCCCTCCATCGCTCTTTGTTTACCATTGTTACAGGATGTCTGAGTATTCCCAGTGAAGGCCTAAAGGTCATTGACCTCAAACGTGGGGAGAGAAGGCTAGTGTCACCGTGAGGTTCAGTTCCCTGTACACTGGTGTTGTATGAGTAAACAGCTCCTACAAATAAGGCCTGTGGTGCTTTGCATAGTTGCAGAGTCGTTATGGAGCCCTAGACAGTCCCTAGAGCAGGACAAAGCAAAAGGAGCAGAGTAAGCTCTTCCAGAATGTGCCATCCCCACTAGAGGGATGGCAGAAGATGCTGGTCTTTTGAAATGATGAGGTAAAGCATCATTATCAATATCTGATTCCAGATTCACTTTTAAAAATAAACTGCTACATGAAGAGTGACCAAAAATTCTGACAATCTTCTCAATAAGTGGGGGTCTGTGTCCCCCCCCCCCCCGGAATTGGGTGTGTTTGTCACAGCGACACCCCAGGACTTGACATTTACTGCCCACCTGCTTGCACTTATTAACCTTAGGTTAGTAACCTTTTCCCTCGGTTCTTATTTCTGGCTTACCTCTTAACTCGGACAAATGAAACACAAAACTACCCCTCAGGTGACGCCGACTGTCCTAACAACACCTCTTGCAGGCCCTGAAGACCCAGACTTTTTGAGCTAAATCCCCAACTCACACCTATGCAGATGGACCAAAGAGTGACCTTTGGAAGGACCTACCATTTCCTTTATCTCATTTTAATGCTAAAATCACTACCTAAGGAAGAGCCTCGGCCTCATCTACATACAATGTCTGTTAGGCAGGTTTCCTTAAGGCCATATACCCACCCATACATAAAATGACAAGGCTTCCTTATCTAATATTCTAAATATTCTAATTATCTAAATATTCATTTAAACTCTAAACAAAAGGAACCCATCGTCTGTGTGTGTGTGTGTGTGTGTGTGTGTGTGTGTGTGTGTGTGTGTGAGTGTGTGAATGTTTGACTAATAAGGTATGGGAGAAATGATGCCCAGAAATTAAGTGACCAGTTGGTTCTCTTCCTGTCTCATGGAATAGTCACTCTTAGAACCCTGCATCCAAGCTATGAGGAAGCCCAGGTGGCCTATGGTGAGACCCACATGGAAAGCAAACTAGGGCCCTGGCCAGCCAATAATCCAGTTGAACCTCCAGCCACCAGCTGGCACCCAACTTGACAGCGATGCAAGTGAGCCATCATGGAAGCAGACCCACCAGCCCCAGTCAAGCTGCCCACAGACACCACAAAGAGCAGAGATACAGTAATAAATAATCAAATCAGATATACTGACCTGGTAATTTTGGAAAGACCAGTGAGTTAAGCACAGCTATAAAGGAGGTTCAAAAATCTATATACACAGTAAGCATTTTTCAAAGTTGGTATAAATAAAAATGTGACATGTATCAGTCAAGTGTTAACTTAAAATTATTTGATAATAAAAATTGATTTCCATCTTTGAAATGACTGAATAGTATTGTTTTGTCAGAAAAAAAATTTTAATTTAAATTGTTAATCAAATAAAACATAAAGTGTTATAACAATTAGATATATATACATAGACATATATGTATGTATAAACCACACCCATTATTATTGTCATCTAATACAGCAAATTTTTGCAAACTGAACTCTGAGAAAAAAACAAACAAACAAACAAACAACTGTTTAGTTTCCACTTAGCCCTCTTGAGAAAGAGGACTGCGGGAAATCTAAAAGGCCTCCTTGGAAGTCACTAGCACCAAGACCACATAAGGCTTTAAAGAACAAAGTAAAATATGCAAACTCCACTGACTTCAGATGTTAAATCAAAACATGAAAGCCTTTTCATTCTTGAAAAACTCTATTGGATTTTGTCAGAGAATTTGTGTACGAATTTTACTTCCCTATTTCTCTGTTTTAATTATTAGAGGTATTTGTGTGAAAACAGGATCTTTATTTTTAAGAGTTCATCTGTTCCTGCTGTGTTTCCCTCACTTGAAGTCATAATCCACTATAAGATAAATAGCAGCAGGAGGAGATAAACTCTTATAAGACAAAGATTTTGTCTTCATGTAGATGATTCAAACAGTGCTTTTGAAGTCAAATGTAAGATTGATATGCAAATAACATTGTCTCTAATATATTTTCTATGTATTCTAGGATATATTTTTCCAAAGTGTTTGCTGCACAAAGAAAACTTAGTGTTCAGAAGAAATGATAAACATTTTACTAATCAAATGCCAAGATATATTAGTAGGAAATTCAGTTATAGTTGAAATGCAGCAGAGTAGATCAAATGTCACTTTGAATAAGATTCATATCATGTTTAACCAACACTTTTAAAACCCAAAATAATTCTATTATGACTTTGGAAAGTCCCCAAACTGGGCACAGGATCTCTTATGATAATGTGCCATTTCCTCATGCTTTTATTTTTCTAAATTTCAAGTTTTTTAATTTCTCAATAACATTCTTTTTTAAAAAGTAAAAGATTTATTTATTTATTTTAGAGAGAGAGATGGAGAGGGGAGTTGGGAAAGGGCAGAGGGAGAGAGAGAGAGAATCCTCAAGCAGACTCCCCGCTGAGCACAGAGCCTGACCAGGGGCTCAATCTCAGGATCCTGAGATCATAAACAGAGCAAATCAAGAGTTGGATACTAAACCTACTGAGCCACCCAGGTGCCCCTTCTTAACAGTATTTGTCAAATACAAATATTTCTTAGTCTACTAAGGGATTATTTTCAATGTAGTAGATCAAAATTTTATAATGCATATATACCTAAACTATTGAGAAAATTTTAAGGAAGTATCTTTTACTTATAATTTTAGGTATTTTATTACTCTAAATTGTAAGGTATTATTAATATCAATTATTATCTTTGCCTATGTGATCTTGCTTGGTTTTTCAAAAAATCTTTTGAAGAAAACAGAGAAGTTATTATTAAACCCATGGGTTTTTTGTTTTTGTTTTTGTTTATTTTATTTTTTAAGATTTTATTTATTTATTTGACAGAGAGATCACAAGTAGGCAAAGAGGCAGGCAGAAAGAGAGGAGGAAGCAGGCTCCCCGCCAAGCAGAAAGCCCAATGCAGGGCTTGATCCCAGGACGCTGGGATCATGACCTGAGCTGAAAGCAGAGGATTTAACCCACTGAGCCACCCAGGTGCCCCTAAACCCATGTTCTAAAGTTAAAGCTAATTAGAGAAATTAAATTACTTGCTTATTAGATATGTGACTAGACAATGTTACTTCTGGGTCTAGAATTCAGGTAATATGGTTTTCAGACTCAGTAGTTACCCACTATAGCATGTAAATGACAAAAGATCCCTGGCATAACTATAAAAAATGAATTCTAAAAGTAATAAAATAATAATAAAATATATACTTTACTGTAAAAGTGTCAGAGTTATGATAAGCCTGAATCAAGAGGAAAGACACTCATTAGCAGTGAGTTCATTTGTTTTATAAATGATAAGGATAGTTAGTTTATGGCTGGAATGGAGATTTTAAAATTATGGAACAAATACTGTGAATATAAATGATATTTATATTTTGTTTCCCTATGTCCTGAAAAGATTTTAAGACATAGCATTTATAAAACATTGGTCTAAAAAGCAGTTTCCATCATGATAGAAAAGCAAATGGGAACTTGATTCTGCCTGGTTTGCAAATTAATTCCATATCTAGTAGCCTCCAAACATTATCTTTCACTAATAGAATAAACACACAAACAGATACCTTAGAAAATAGGTAAATAGTGTAATGTGTTATATGATTTGTTCTGCAGTCATTTGCTTCTTAAAAATATAGTCAGAATGACAATCTCATTCTTTTTCTCTCTCTCTCTCTTCCTTTCTTTGTCTCTCTCATCTTGAGTTTTAGCTTCCACTAAAGTTTCTGAAATTTAAATACAAAATACTTAAAAGTTATTATGATACATTATTCTGTAGTCTAAAAATTGTTGTTGTATGGATAGGCGCCTAATGCAGCTAACCAAAGTGTCAGTCTCTGGTCATTAACTCATTAACTCATTATTATTAACTCATAACTTACTAACTCATTATCAAGTAGTTAATAGCTTCCTGTCATTTCTGTCAAACACATGAAGTGATACTAAGGTGATATCAATGTATAATGCCCCTCTTTTTATGAAGTATATACACATAAAAGAAGTGTGTGTGAATGTATCTGTTAGCTATAGTTGAGTAACAAATCACTCCAGATTTTACTTGTGTTAAACAATGATGATGTATTATTTCTTATGACTCTGGTTCTTATGATGATCTCACCCAGACTCACATAAACAGCGGTCTTCAACTGGAGGGTTATTGAGGGCTGACTCAGTGGGAGAGCTAGAAGAGTTGGACTCTTCTTTCCATGTGATCTTTCATCCTTACCGAAGCTAGTCCAAGCCTCATCAAGTGGTGGCAGTAACATTCTAAAAGAGTAAGCTCTAGTGTGTAAATATATACCAAGCTCTGGCCTGCTATGTGTTTGCCGATATCCCATCGACCAAACCAAATCACCTGGCCACATTCAGTGCCAGTGTTGGAGGTCACAATCACCACATGAGGGCATCACTTCCAAGAGATATCCTTCATTGAGTTTCCCACTATGTACTACAGTGGAAAAAAATTGCTACTTTGGAGCAAAGCAGTTTTTATGTTTAGAAAAAGACTAAAGGAGTGTAACTAGAGTGTTTGAGTTCTTTTACAGTGAGGCAGCTTTTAGGTCAGGGCAAGTCACTATTCTACTATTTTGCAATGATATTTGTAATAAAAATAAATAGCAAGAGCTTTATAAAGGAAACCCAGTGCCTTTGATTAGAAGAAGGAAAATATAATTATTACTGAGCAATCACTATGTACTTGGTATTTAATCAGGTGAACTATTTAATTTTAATTTTATCTACTAGAAAACACTGAGTAATTTTTTTGTTAAATTTAATTTGTTAATGAAAATTATAATCCTGAATGCTCACTTATTAAATATTTTGCTCAACTATTATCATCGTTTTGACTAATATTCTAAAGACATTAGTTCTAAATTAAAGCAATAGTAATTTATTGAGATAGTGACAGTTTTTCCCTTCTAGTGGTCACTTCGACAGCGCATATACTAAATTTGGAACACACTCTTTACTTTATAACAAAATCACTTAGGACTGGTTCACTCTTTAGGAACAGAGACCCAGAATAACATTGACTTCAATAAGATAGGAGTTGATTTCTTTCTCAGGAAGGTTGGAGATAGGCACTGCAGAATTGGGCTTTCCTACTCGGAAGGTTAGGTACCCAGGTCCTTCCAGCTTATTATTCCCAACCCTACAGAATAGCTTCAGATACATGGCCACAGTTTGCTGCAGTGAAAGCTGGGAAATGCTGTCTAGCCTTCTCCCTTAGTATTTATTTACTTTTTCTGTGGAGGAAATGGAGAATGGATATAAGGGGACACGGTCAAACTTTGATTTACCTAATATGCAATATGCTCAGTCCCCGGGGTCAGAGATTATTGTCCTTAACATTACCCTTAAAATGGATGATTTCTCTGAGTGACACTAATTAACCTACAATTAGGAATAAAAACACTTGGCCTTCTTAGCACTATATTCTAAACATCACATGTTATTGAGAAAGTTGGTACATTTGCGACTACAGAATTTGCTACATGTTAAATTGTTATAATAGGCACAGTTACTCACTGAAACAAGCAAGAAGAATCAAGTAGAAAGTCAGGCAAACAAACAGTATCTTAGGGGATGAGAATGCTCTACGATGGTGGGGGAGGGGCCAATAGTCAGCGGGACTTAGCTTAGAAAGGAAAGTACTGCCGTTCATTTGTGCACTCTGAAGAAGAAATTTAAAAAGAGAGAGAGAGAAAGAGGACATTTTCTAGTAAATTTAAACTAAGAGAAAATATCTTTACTTTTGGGGTGAAGGTCGTTCATTGTTTTTTAGATATTTATTTTACATTGTCTAAAGTGCCACATGATTTATTAACTTTTCTTACCACCTTCCTTATACAGTTCTTCAGAAATTCCTACAAACATATACACATTGGTTTCTCCTTAACATTGTATCCAGGACTAGCCCAGCACCATCATTCTTTCTGAGCATCCAAAATATACCAATACCACCGAAGGAAAACACCTGGCACCTACCTCAGGAAAGGGAGCCAAAAAGTTCTGAAAGGTTAAGGTACACCATGTCTTCAAGAAATACCTGCCAAAAAATTACAAATGGCAGCATTTCCCCCAATTCATTCTAGCTACTTCCAAACTTTCTCAGGAAATTTGATTTATTCAATCACTTTATTGGATCAAACTAGTTTTACCATGGAAACTATTTTATTTATTCAAATTTTCTCCATAGCTTTATGAGTACTGAATGCCCGTCTCTGCCTAAATAACATCATTCATCCAGTTAGTAACATAACCAGGCCCTGAATGAAGGAAATTGAGCTGCTGACTCCAGACCCATGCAGTGACTGATTCTAAAGAAAATGCTTAGTTTCCACTGTAAATCTCAGTTCTTCTGTCAACTGCAATGACTGAAACTCTTGTATATTTCTTCAAAACAGCCCTGCCACACTCCCTGTTGTGCTGATTGTTCCAAATTAGAGATCTGCTGCTTCCCTGTGGGCATTCTGTTGGAACATATAGATTTTCTATTGAGCTGCTAGGGCTTCACATCAGTTTTGCACAGTAGCCAATTTAAGC
This sequence comes from Lutra lutra, assembly GCF_902655055.1. Lineage (NCBI taxonomy): Eukaryota > Metazoa > Chordata > Mammalia > Carnivora > Mustelidae > Lutra > Lutra lutra. Next base: position 74,902,201 of record NC_062279.1, on the reverse strand, counting down.
AGATTGGAGCAATATATGCAATCCTACTGCATAGTCAGCATTGGAATTGTCTTACCAGGACGAATATGATGAGGAAGCTGTCATATTCCCCATCACACACAGTGAACCAGTGTGACCTGTCAGAAACAGCACAGGCTGGGGAGCTTACCATTACCTGGCCATTCTAAGTCTCTCTTTCTTCATCTATAAAACTGGGAGGGTAATGCCTAACTTTTATGATTACATGAATTTGAGATCATGCATGTAAAATACCTACCATAGTATCTGAGATATACTACTACTCAATTATTATTACAAAAAGGAAAAGACCCTTTGTTTAGAAAATGTAGAAAATCAAACATTTTTCTTCAATACTAATATTAAAAATTGAGTTCTGTTAAAACCTTTAGTAATCTTGATATTATAGGTCCTCTTGTATAATTAAAAGCAAAATCAATGACAAAGATGACTTTTAGAAAGTTTAACAAATTTCTGACTTTTTATCATCAGGATTACTTTTTTCTTCTCAAGAAATGTCAATATTCGAAATCTTTCGCCTGAAGCACATTTTTAATTTGCCTCAGGATAATCCAGCACTATTTAAAATGTGCTTTAATCACTTTCGCTCAAAAACATCCATTCCTTTCTGATCTTTTTTACTAAGGATTAAAAAAAAAAAGGCTGAGAAGTTTATTACTATGAAAAACTGAGATATTGCCTAAAATAGAAAACAAAATGTAAATATCTGTGATTACATATATTGAGTATTCATATTGGAGCCCTGTGGCAAATATTTAAATTTTATGATATGAAAATTTACATGGAAATGTACCTAAGAGCAGAATAGCACCGTGTAATGAGCCCAGGCTTGGAACTGAGGACCCATGTAGAATTTATTCATTCATTCATGCTTGCATTCGTTCATTCATTCAAAAAAATACTTATGAAGTTGCTTGCACTATGCTAGACAATCTAAATATTATGGTGAACATGACTATATTTCCTGCCTTCACGTGTTCTGTGTCTTATGAGGAAGATAGTATATACATAATTGTGGGGTGTTAAAAGGAAAGTAAAATACATTGTGGGCTTATGAGAGATGTACTAAAATGATTGTAAGGAATCAAGGAAATCCTTCTGAACTGGTGTTTTCTAAACTAAGACCTGCATATTCAGAAATGCTGAAGTATAGAGTAGGAGCAGAGTAGGAGCAGAGACAGCAGGTGAGGCAGAATGGAAAGGTAAGTGGTTTTTTCTATAGAAGCGTGCTTCATAAGGAAGTGGCACGAGCATATTGCCATTTCAAACTGTTTCTGACTTCAGAGTGGAGCACAGGTCCAAGGGAAGCAAGGGTGGATGTGAGGAGATCCATTAAAATCTTCTTACATATGGTTTTGCTTATTTGTGGCGCATAAGGAATAATGTGGAGGACATTGGGAGATGGAAAGGAGAAGTGAGTTGGGGAAACTGGGGCGGGGAGACAAACCATGAGAGACTGTGGACTCTGAGAAACAAACTGAGGGTTTTGGAGGGTTGTGGGTGGGGGTTGGGTGAGCCTGGTGGTGGGTATTAAGGAGGACACATACTGCATGGAGCACTGGGTGTGGTGCATAAACAATGAATTCTGGAACACTGAAAAATCAATTAATTAATTAATTAATTAAAATAAAATTAAAAAAGCTTCTTGCAGTCCATAGAACAGGTAAGGTATAAACCAGGTGACAGCCACAGAGGTGAAGAATGGTAGGTGTTCTGCAACACAAGAACTGACTTCTATAAGGGACTGATGTTTCATCAGTCAGGATGGAATGAAAGAACAACAGGCTGAAGACTGAGGGGCTGAGTGGAAAAAGACAGTTTACTAACCTAGAAAACAGAATAATGGAAAGTTTGAAGTTGAAGAGGATAAGATACCTTCAAAACACGCAAGAAAAGATGTCCAGGAGGCAGTAAGATATGCAGGTTTGGTTTTCTGTTCAGGAGTCTAGACTGAGAAAAAGTCTAAAAAGTGCTCATAAGAATACATGACACTTAGTCAACATTCAGTAAGTGTCAGCTATATTTACTACTAATAATATTATGAGTAATATTACTATCAGTGCATAGACATGTAACCATTACCAACATACAAAAGATTCCAAGAGAACTAAAGCCAATCAGTTATAAAGTTCTCTTCCTCATTTTGAGATGGTGGCAAATTTATACTCAATGAAAATACAAGTATAATCCACTTTTAAAAAAAAAATAATTTATTTATTTGACAAAGAGAGAGAGAGAGCGCAAGTAGACAGAGTGGTAGGGAAAGGGAGAAGCAGGCTCCCCACTGAACAGAGAGCCCAATGCGGGGCTCGATCCCAGGGATCACGACTTGAGCCGAAGGCAGCCATTTAACCACCTGAGCCACCAAGGTGCTCCAATCCATTTTTTTTTTCTTTAATAAGCAAAAATCCTGTACTCTTAAGCCTCAGAAGGAAACATCAGTACTGGTAAGCTAGTGTTCACCTTTGGACTCCAAGTCAAAAGTTCCATTAATCACTTAACCTCTGGTCACATACTTTTTTTCCTGTGGTTAATCAGTTGCTTTTCAAAGTTTAGCAGGCCTTTGCTTAAATTTCTACCAGTACTGGAAAGTGACATCATCAGCCTAACTTACAAAAATAATATTCTGGTCTGTGGAAAAAAAAAATCAGTATTTTTAAATGTTTTGCCATAAAATTCAATATCTGATGTGCATTTTTTTTTCATTAGTTCTGCCCTAATACCATGACTTTTCTACAAAATGATTCTATATCACTTGTAAAATATGTGAACTATTTGGAACACTGTAGTATATTTTTTTCTAACCATGCAATATCTATCCCCCCACTTATGATAATAATTTGCTAAATTTTATTTAAAGACCTACAAGTCCATCATTAATCCATTTGCCCTCAACCCATTACAAAGAGTGGACTTATGATCTGGACTTGGACAAGTAAAGCATAACATTTCCATAAGCACAGTGATTAGCTTAAGAATGGCCACATGACAAAAATCAGATTCAATAAAATTAGCACTGGGATGTGCATGGATCTCCTGGGGAGAAAAAGCGAGTTCTCTGTTATGCTTGTCCTCAGCACATGAAGACTGGATACTGGTAACAGCCAAGGTTGCCACCCCATGGAAAGAAATATGATCCTGATGACATCTCTAGAGCTTCTGGATCAAGCTGTCCCTGGACTTTAGATACAGAAGACAATATTTTGCTACTATTCTTTCTGTTTAAGCCAATCTAAGTATTTTCTGTCTCTTGTAACTAAAAGAAACCTAACTGATACTATGTAATTTATCTTAAGACAGACATAAGAAGAAACTTTAGGGAGCAAAACAAATTCAATAATATGGTCCTCTGCTATGAAAAAAAAAATGCATCCTCTGAACTCTTAGATGGAAGAACACAATACCCTTTTATAGCAAATATACTCATAATTTCTTACACATTTCTTTGAGAATCAATGTAGATGATAGATAGATGACAGATAAATAGATAAAGACAGATAAATTATTCACTGGCTATCACCTGGATTGCCAGATTTGTGACAGATTTCTGGGTTTTGAAAAGCCTTCTTTCAAATCTTAGCTCTACCACTGCTAGGCCTCAGTTTCCCTATCCCCGAAATACACATGACAAAAATAGAACCTACTTCATAAACTTTCATGAGCTTAAAGAATATAATGCTTATAGAACTCTACATAAAATGAGTGTTCAGTATACATTAGCTGTTAGCTGGATGGCATTAAGGTAAGGATACATTTATCTTCATTGTAGCTTAAGAAAAATAGAATGTTAAATCATAGATAGGTAAATTTCTGTTAGACTTCTTGTCCTGTATCATTTTGTTTGGACAAAGAGCCAAATCTTACTAGATAAATGTACATTTTAAAAAAATTAAATATAATATAATTCCAAACCAGGTATATATCTGGCCTTAAATATTTGAATTTGTTTAGTACCACTGCAGAATGAATTACTTATAGCATTTGGTCAAACTAAGAATGACTAGAAATGTTTGGGCAATTCTGGACAATTTCCATATTCTCCTTGATTTAATTCATTTGGTGTATTAAATAGCTAACCTGTATCTGTAGCAAGATTAAATTTTTCCTATTGAGAAGGGAAAGATAGCAATGACAATAGCATTTGCTGGTGTAGCAGGAGCTAGTAACATGGCACAGGGAAGAGGAGATGGCTTAGACTGTGGGTCTTCTTGCCGTTGCCCTGACAAGTTTCATCACCAACCTACCAGTGTCTATAAAATAAGAAACCAACTCTACATGTCCTCCTTATCTCATATATGAACCAGTATTCACCATAACTCATCCTATATAAAACTCACTTAGATGTAGGAAAAAGCTAATTAATACTTTAAAAAAGATATATGCAAAATAAAATCAAATTCCATTCTGATACTTTAAACATGAAAAATCCATTATTTAAATTCCGAGAGTTTAACAGATTCAATAAAATTATCGCTAGTGCAAAAGCACTCTTAACTGTCATCAGGTCAATTTCCACTTTAAGACAATTTGTAACTGAGGGAACACTTAAATACAGATGATACAAAAGGAGAAGTTTCCCATTTGATACATTAGCATGGAAATGGAGACTTAAGGGTTTGATTTTTGCAGTCCCAATTAAGATTACACGAACTATAATAAAAATAAAAACAAAATTAGGAGCTTAGAAACAGAGAAATATTTCACCAAAATAAAAAGATTGAAAGCTTTTTCTTGGATTTACTTTCCTTCTTACTGCACCTATGATTTGCATCTCTCCGTATTTCTAATTCTCTCCAGGAGCAAATAAAAAATCTTAGATATGCAGGGGTGCCTGGGTGGCTCAGTGGGTTAAAGCCTCTGCCTTTGGCTCAGGTCATGATCTCAGGGTCCTGAGATCGAGCCCCGCATCAGGCTCTCTGCTCAGCGGGAAGCCTGCTTCCTCCTCTCTATCTCTCTCTGCCTGCTTGTGATCTCTGTCTGTCAAATAAATAAATAAAATATTTAAAAAAAATCTTAGATATGCAGCTTTATGAAGAAATCTGAGCAGTCAGATGAGAATGTTCTGCTTGGTACTTTTTCCCCCAGACCCCAATTCATTTTTAGTTCTTATTTCCCCAGGAGAATGAAAATAGAAGTTTCTTCCTCCCATCCTTAGCTAGAATCTCATGGCTGGTACTGCCAATATTTCTGCAATGAAGATTCATAACAAAGATGAATTAGCTCCAACCCTGGTCTCCTTGATTATTTCTCTCATTATCTGCTGCTTTGCTAAGCCTGGAATCTTTCTGACCATTGATCTGGAAGAGAGTGCATGATTCACAAAGTGTTGTGTATTTGCCATTAGTATATATAATAAGATTAAGTTTCTGGAACAGCTCCAGGATAAAAACTCTGGTTCATCTGGTCTGTTTAACACATAGTCACTGAAGCAGTGACTTAAGCTTGTATACTTACCTGTGCATCAGACATGGCAGGCATGTTAGAGTTTCCATTCTGTTATTAAGCAAAGTGGGGCAGGGAAGAGACGAGGTAAAGTAAACTGTAAAATATAGATGGGAAAAAAGCAAAATATGTGGTCTTTCAATGCCAATATTCTGTGGGCAGACTACCACAGAAGGGAAAGGAGACTTCCCCCTCTAGTTTTGAATTAGTTTTTCAGTTCATTATTGCAACTATTGTAATAATGAACACAATTAAGTATTGTAAGGTTTATTTGTAGTAAACATACACAAATAACATTTTTATATAAAGTACAAAGCAATGACATTTGCTATTAAGATATAATTGTCATATGGGCGCCTGGGTGGCTCAGTGGGTTAAGCCGCTGCCTTCGGCTCAGGTCATGATCTCAGGGTCCTGGGATCGAGTCCCGCATCGGGTTCTCTGCTCGGCAGAGATCCTGCTTCCCTCTCTCTCTCTCTGCCTGCCTCTCCATCTACTTGTGATCTCTCTCTGTCAAATAAATAAATAAAATCTTTAAAAAAAAAAGATATAATTGACATGTAACATTATATTAGCAATTCAATATTTGTACATATTGTGAAATGATCACCATAATAATTTTTGTTAGCATATGTCACCATGCATAGGTACAACACTTGTACCTTGTGATGAGAACTTTTAAGATCTACTCCCTTATCAACTTTCAAGTATGCAATACAGTATTATTAACAGTATTATGAAACTGTAGGTTATATCCTAAGACTTATTTATTTTATAACTGGAATTTTGCACCCTTTGACCTCCTTAACTGATCTGTGGTCTAACCAATCTAAAGGTCTATGATTAAGAAGGTTCTGGGTAAAAAATAAACCACCAAGAAATCTTGGGCCTGACTTAATACAGACTTTGGGTTTGCATTGTCATGTGGCCCAGAAAGTTGAGATTTAACATAAAAATTGGCCCCAGAATAATGATATACATAAGATACCTGACAGAAGCAAATTCTAAACCCCTTCTTAGGGGATAAAGAGGAATTTCTTCTTGTCATGAGAGATTAACACTGGAAAAAATAAATCCTAACTAAAGATTGAACATATAACAAAAACTTACAAAATAAACAAAATTGTGAGTCATCAAATAAACATTAACATTATTTAAAATTTTGTTAGAACATAATCTGAAAGAATATAAGCATGTTTAAAGACATAAAAGAGTAAACACAATCTTAGGAATAGAATAAGACTTCATTGGAACTTCAGGACAAAAATTTAATATTGACGGAATGATTTCCCAGCAAATTAAATATATAGAAGAAGAAAACAATAAACTAGAAAATAAATCTGAAAAAAATTACCCAGGAGGCTGCATGTAAAAATAGAGAGAATGTGAAAGGAAAGACTGAACCCCTACAACTAATAGGTATTTTTAAAAAATAGAATAGAGGGAAATTCAACCAGGATGATATTGTCACAATAACAAACAGACCAATGGAACCGCATAGAAAGTCTTGCCCATATATGGACACACGATTTATGATAAAAGGATATTATAAAACAGTGAAAAGGCCAATCTTTTCAAGAAATTACACTGAAAAACTTGGAAGCCTTTATGAGAAAAAATAATATCAATTCTCTACCTTACATCATGCACATAAAAGCAATTCCAGGGAACTTATAGGTGTAATATCAAAGGTGTAACAATAAATAAACTAACCAACAGCATGGGAGAGTATCTTTCAAGTCTTAAAGGTAAGCACATATTTTTAAATGGAGCACACACACACAAAAAAACACTAACCATAAGGAAAACTTGTTATATTGGACTACACTGAAATTAGGAATATCTTTTCATCAAAACACTATTTAAAGAGTAAAAAGTCAAGAACATACTTATAATGTGTTAGCTGACAAAGAACTCATCCAGAAATGCTAAAGAACTCTTACCAACCAATAAAAATGTAGACAAATCAAGAGAAAATTGTGCAAAAGACCTGAATGGGCACTTCAGAAGGGAAAATACAAAAAGACCAATAAACAATTTGAAAAAACATTCAAAATATTTAGCAACCAGGAAAATGAAAGTCAAAATCACAATAGGACCCCACTACCCATGTTCTGGAATCGATAACATTAAAAATGCCGGTAACACCAAGTTTTGGTCTGAGTACTAGCCAGTTGTATACTGCTGTCAGGAGTGTACACTGGTACAACCACTTTGGAAAGCTAAATACATCTACTAAACATATGCATATTTCATTATCTTATTTCATTTCTAGGAATACATCTAACATGTACATATGTGCATCCAAAGACAGCAAGAATGTTCATAGAAGTATTATTTGCAACTGTCCCAACCTGGAAACAACCCAATTAGTCATCAGTATTGGAACAGATAAAGTAATGGTGACATATTCATATAAAGAATGATTGACAATACTGCAATAAAAAAGAACAAAATGTATGAAACAACATTGATACATTTTAGAAACAAAATCTTGAAGGAATAGAAGCCAGACCAGAAGAATATACTTATATATAAAGTTCAAAAACAGGCAAAAGCCAATATATGGTGATAGAAATCAGGATTGCGATTGTCTCTGGAGAGGAGGTAAGAGTAATGACTGAAAAAATAAAACCAAGGGAAGCTTTTGGGTTGCAGGCAATATTGTATTTCCTTGAGTATTAGTTCCAAAGTATCACTCTGAGATACTTCATCAAACTATACATGAATTGTTTAACACATTTATAAGTTTACATCTTACTTCAGTAAAGATTTACTTAAAATAAAATATGAATAAAATAAAATAAATTCTTTTTTTTAATTAATTTTTTATTTTTTTCAGCATAACAGTATTCATTATTTTTGCACCACACCCAGTGCTCCATGCAATCCGTGCCCTCTACAATACCTACCACCTGGTGCCCCCAACCTCCCACCCCCCACCCCTTCAAAATTCTCAGATCGTTTTTCAGAGTCCATAGTCTCTCATGGTTCACCTCCCCTTCCAATTTCCCTCAACTCCCTTCTCCTCTCCATCTCCCCTTGTCCTCCATGCTTAAAATAAAATAAATTCTAATTAGGACTTTTTTTGAGAATGAGCTTTGTGAAGACCCTCTGTCTAAAGGAAGTATTTCTGGGAGCTCATTGAGATAATATTAACAAAGAGTACAAAATTGGGAAGCAGGATACCAAGGTTCTAGCTCCACTCTGACACAAGTAGTTCTTTTACTAGAACAGTCATGCAACATGCCTGGTCTTCATGTCTCCTTTAGTAAAAGAGGGTATTTAAGCTAATTTTTAACATTCCTCTGAAATCTAAGTCTCATGGTTCCAATGATTTCCCCAAATCAGATGGATATCAGTTGCTAAGCCATATGAGGCTTACTCTTTCCTTCTAACCTAGTTACAGTAAAATCCAGATTAGAGGAGTGGAAATACTGTTAGAAAAAGCTTATTATATGGTATGTTGGCAAAGGACTCATTTACAAAAGCACATGATACATCTGAGACACATGAAATACAAAGATGAATTTTTTTCTTCCTTCTCATATGACCTTTTAAAATCAGAAATATTATTTATAGGATGCACCCCCATGCTATTTATGAGCAACACATTCCTGACCTTTGCAAATGCAAGGCGTGGAACTCTGAATGTGACTTTTAAAAATCAATTAATAAAGCCTACAAAGATATTTACCCATGTAGTTAAAAAGAAAAGTTTCTGGAAAAACTTTTTAAAGCAGCCAGATAAACAACCTAATAAATGAAAAAGGTCATGTTGACTATAGAACAGATTCCCTTTCTAATTCTTCTAAACAATCATTGCAGTCTGGCTATTGTCTGATAAGAGAGTTAATTATCCCATATTTCATTTTTAAAAGCAACCTAAGATCTCAATTAAATGCTCAAGATGGAAAAAAGTGCCATTTTTGTTGTTTTCATCCATTTTCTCTGTGACATAGACATGACAGTTTGGTGAGAGAAAAATACTTTCCCTCCTCGTTTCCTTCTGAAGTCCATGCCCCCTGCTAGGGTATTCCTCTGAGCCCTAACTCTTGCTGGAGCCCTCACGCAGTTGGAGAAGAGAGCTAATTAATTTCACTACTGTCATAAGTTTTCACAATGGGATTATTGTCTGCCACTGCACCATTCTGAAGACCGGGTTATTACTCCTCACACATACAGTGACTTGCCCTTTCAAATCTTTGAGCCAGTTTCTTGAGACCCAGTAATGGGTGTGAAATGAATTTTACACTTTGCCAACTCACCTCACACATTTCCTTTTCAGCCTAATTCCTCTAGAAATACTACTAATAAAGAGATATTCATAGACAATTAGACTTTCAGCAACTGGCTTACCTCTCAGATTGGAGAACACAGAACATATTCATACAGTCCTATATTCAAGAGACTACAGCCTTTTTGTTCCTTTCTCATTGTACAAACTCCTCATTGATTTTCTGTTCCTCCCTCTTCTTCCTAATTCCATTTTTCTTTGCCTCATCAGGATGTCCTGTCCTAAGTGTTGTTTCAGTCTAAATATATATAAAAATGAACCTAGAAGAAAAGACTTCCGCCACAGTTACTCCAATTTTCCCTTACTAGGGGGTCATTCCAACATTTAGAAGGCAATTTTGGCAATTTCAGCCAATGGTGCTGGTGGGGTGGCGGGGGGCGGGGCAGATTCTAATATTTAACATTGCAGTTTTCAAGTGCACTTTTTTTTCCTTTGAAGCCTGAGTAAGTCTTGAAAACTGAGTTGAACATTATTAAGCCAACAGTAGGTAAATGAAATATCCAAGGAGTGTCTGAGTAGGAGTTTCTCAGGGGTTTCTATCTGCTCATACTGTTAGACAATAGAAAAGTTCATACTTGTTAGACAATAGAAATTCATATTGTTAGACAATAGAAAAGCAGTCTTGCCAAGAGTTTAATGGTGCTTCTAAAAAATAGCTCATTTTAAAAAAATTAAAAATAACTCATTTACACACTATTCAGCTGACTATTCCCCTGTTTTGTTCTGAGGAGGCAAATTAATACTCAGAGACTGAGTTTGTCTCTGCCAGAAATTTATTTAATGCAGATTCACTGCAAGAATTTCAAAAGCTAAGAGCATACAGGGTATGTTTTAATAAGCTAATAAAGAAATAATATATTTCAAATCAATGATAGATTAATCACACTATTGTTCCAGACAACAAGAGAGAAATGGAACAAAGTCCAAATTTAGTTGAGGTGTACATTTACACTGGTTAGTTCTAGGAAAGAAGGTTAACCAAGGAAGAGCTGATGTCCTGCTGCAAAATAAATGTCCTGCCTCATGCAAAAATAAAAGTCCCCTGTTGCTAGAGCATGTTGCTAGGAAACAATGGGCAAGATGACCTGGGGGCGGCCCTCTAAGTGGCTTTTGTCACTGCTGGTAAAAAAGTCACCTTTACTGTGGCAGGAGCTATTGTCCCAAGATCTTTGGAGAGCTACTGTAGATCAGCAAAGTGTTGCCTGACCCAGATAAAACACTTTGTACAGTCTTCACAAACTCACTAATTATGATCTAAATGCCCCCTTAACAGAGTTGCTTCTTCATACATTTTTATCGATAAGCTCTAGGTGGGACACTTTGGGAGCTCTGGCTACTAGATTCTTATCAGTGAGAACAGATGAGATGATGACATCCTGACACAATCTACTTCATTATTATATCAAAACAGCTTTACTTCTAAAAACAACTTAATTTTTTTTGTCTCTGTCATAAATTGGTGGATTAAAACAACTTCACTTAAGTCACAAACAAGTGGATTTGAAATCGTATCAAGCCAATGCACAGCAACCCACTCTGAATTCTCATGCTAATGAGAAGTTAAAGCAGACTTACTTGAAATCCACAGACATCCATGGTTCCAAAACCAATTGTATGAATAGAAAATGCTAGCAAACTATAACACTAAGATAAGTATTGATGGCGCAACTGGTTGTTATAAACTGGATTTTGGTGTCTTTGAAAAACAAGCCAGTTTTTCATCAAAGTTATATTTTTGGCAAAGACTATGGCATTTATAGAAAAACAAACTTCCAGGAAGAAATGGAAAACTACTGGTGGCCACACCTTACACAGAACAGATCATTCAAGAATGTAAACCAATCCTTCATTAGAGCATGAAAAATGAGGGAAGTCTGATCTTTTCATGCCCTTGAAGTCACCAGCTATATTGGTTCCTAGGATACCAGCGTATCTGGCAGGTTTCTATGAAATTTGAAGTTCCTTTGAGATGCCAAGTCCTAGTAAGTGGATGTGGAATGAGAATAGGTAAGCAAATCTGCATACAGACAGAGATGAGGCTTTAAAAGCTACATGGAGGGGTGCCTGGGTGACTCAGTGGGTTAAAGCTTCTGCTTTCGGCTTGGGTCATGACCTCAGGGTCCTGGAATCGAGCCCTGCATCAGGCTCTCCACTCAGCAGGGAGCCTGCTTCCTGCCCCGCTGCTGCCTGCTTCTCTGCCTACTTGTGGTCTCTGTCTGTCAAATAAACAAATAAAATCTTTAAAAAAAATAAATAAATAAAAGCTACATGGAGACCCATGCTCACTAGTCAAAGATCAAGACAATTACTCAAGCATGCCTGATGGCCTGGGTGTCTAATGGATATCACTGTAGTAATGAGTGCCAGTCAACAATTTCAAGAATAAAATGAGCTTAAGTAGCTGCCCAGCACTGTGTGGATTACAGTGAAATCAAATAGTGAGTATAATTCTGTCATTAAGATCCCTACATCCAACCCCATGGGTTTCCTTTCATCCCTGAAGGCGTGTTTTATGTTACATAGGTAGTGTCTGAGTTTGAGTTTCATCTTCTTTAATTTCCATTGCCCATCCCCTGAGAGAGGCACTAATGAGCTATAAAAATAGCCAAGAGGCAGACAAAAAAGGGTGGAGAAATGAAGGACAAGGATAATCTACAAACTAAAAAATTACTCCCCCAAAAATCAAGAGCTAATTAACGATTCAGTGAAATGATGAGATCATCTCCAAAAATACCATTTTGTTTTGTTTCTTTTTTCACATACTGAGGAATAGAAATAATTCTTTAAGGTCTTTAACCCCCTCCCCAAATTCTGGTGTTTTATATAACCTTGACTTTGGTTTCTGTTACAAAGGAAACTTCTCCATAAAAGAATAGCTGAGTCTACCTTGGCTAAGGTATCTTGCATTGTTGGGCTATATTTTCTGATGGATCTAATTGCCTAAGGATTAAGATGTGTAAGATATTGTGTACTAGACTGGAGAAAAAAGACATCACAAAGAGCTTAACTAAATGTTGACTGGAATATGGGAAACCTGGACAGGAAGAGTAAAAATTAGACTGGAAAAGGAATATTATTTTCAAGATTACATTATATACTTAGCCAATGTTGGGCACTGTCACGTATGTTATCTAATTGAATCCTCTAAACAATCTAGTGGGCTCACTACTATTGTATACTTATACATTTGACAAATTGAAATTAAGTGAACAACCAAGTTGTTCAACATCACAATTAAAAAGTATTAGAGGGGCACCTGGGTGGCTCAGTTGGTTAAGCGACTGCCTTCAGCTCAGGTCATGATCCTGGAGTCCCGGGATCGAGTCCCGCATCGGGCTCCCAGCTCCACAGGGAGTCTGCTTCTCCCTTTGACCTTCTCCTCGCTCATGCTCTCTCTCACTGTCTCTCTCTCTCTCAAATAAATAAATAAAATGTTTAAAAAAAAAAGTATTAGAAAGAGATCTGACAGCAGAGCACCTTTTATTTCAGATTATTCTCTCAAAATTAAGAACAAATAAAAGGGGGGGTAGTTGAGGAGGAGGTAGATGGCAAAGGCAAGGTGAGTTTCCTTGTACATTTTAGTTATTTTGTCTAACGAAATAAATTGGAAAAATCCATTGCACATTGAATTCGCTTTCATTAAAATTAATTTACAAAAACTAAAAACCAGACTTAAAATGGGCTGAGGATTTGAATAAATATTTCCTCAAAGAACACATACAGTGGCCAACAGATGCATGAAAAATGCTCAACATTACTAATTAGGAGGGAAATGCAAATCAAAACCACAATTCAATATCACACCTAGTAGGATGGCTATTATCAAGAAAACCAAAAGATAACAAGTATTGATAAGGATATGGAGAAATTTGAAGGCTTGTACACTGTTGGTGGGAAGGAAAATTATATAGCTACTATGGGAAACAGTATGAAATTTCCTCAAAAAGTTTGACAGAATTATGGTGTTTGGGTTGCTCAGTCAGTTGGGTGTCCAACTCTTGATTTCAGCTCAGGTTGTAATCTCAGGGTCATGACCTCGGGCACATAGGATTGAACCCTATGTTGGGTGGGCTCCACTCTGAGTGTGGAGTCTTCTTGGGATTCTCTCTCCCTCTCTCTGCCCCTCTCCCCTTGCTCATGCATGCTAGCTCTATCGCTATCAGAAAAAAAAAAATTATAGAATTACCATATGAACCAGTAATCCCACTTCAGGATACTTATCTAAAAGAACTGAAATCAAGATCTCAAAGAGATATTACCACTTCTATCTCATTGTAGCATTATTTACAATAGCCAAGATTCAGGAACAATTTAACTGTTTATTGGCAGATGAATAAATTTTTAAAAAGGCATATTCATATAGCAATATATACCATGGTATATATTTAACCTTAAAAAGAGAGTTTAGCACTGGGGCTCCTGGGTGTTTCAGTCTGTTAAGCCTCTGACTCTTGATTTTGGCTCAGGACATGATCTCAGGGTCATGGGATAGTGCCCTGCTTTAGGATCCACACTCAGCTGGAAGTCTTGACATTCTCTCCCAGTTTCCCTGCCCCTCCCCCCTGTGCACTCTCTCTTTCTGTCTAAAATAAATAAATCTTTTAAAAAAGGAAAAGAAAAGAGAAAAAAGGGGGTATTTAGCCCTAAAAAAAAAAGAAAATTCTGCAATATGGGACAGCATGGATGGAACTTTAGACATTATGCTGAGTAAAATAAGCCATAGAAAGACAAATAGTGCATGATTCTACTTATATGAGGTATGTCAATTGGTCAAATTCATAGATTCAAAGAGTGGAGTGGTGGTTAACAGGGGTTAAGGAAAGGGGAGAATGGGGAGTTACTAATCAACAGACAAAGTTTCAGTTAAACAAGTTGAATAAGCTCTAGAGATTTTATGCACAACATTGTACCTATAGTCAACAATAATATATTGTTACACTTAAAAATTTAAGACAATAAATTTCATATTATGTTCTTACTGTAATAAAATAAAATATGCTTACATTCAGAAAAAAACTTTCTGAAAGTGGAAATTATATTGAATTTTTGTTATACATGAGGAAGATTTTGTCACTTGTGTGTATTGTCATTATTAGGAATTATTACTATTATTATCAGACTGCCTTATAAAGTATCTGCACAAAGTATTTGCTAATTAATGAGAAGCCAGAAACTAGATAATGTCTGTAAGAAAAGATCTTTCTTAGAATTCCCTGAGGAATTAGCTAAGTTACTCTTTATGTCATGGTACTCTGTCATGGTTAGAGCTTCCACAGAATCCTGCTGACATGCATTTTGGATAGGGGGCCATAGTACTACTTTTCTTGTACTTCAAAATCTCAGATTATAATCATTAGAAAGGAGCTCAACATGTTAGCATATTCAGCAGAATAACATTCTGCTTAGAATGATTTTATATAAAAGCAGTATTTTATATCAATGAATCAGCACACATACCTATCTTAATATAGAAATGAATTTCATGTTCTCACCTGTCTCAATCTCACTCCAAATTTTAGTTATATAAATAATGCACCAAAGTTAATTTTACTGCCCATTTAATATAATGTAAAAGGCCATTTAATTTGGTATCACATAAGCCAAAGCCTAAATGATTCAATCATTTTCATTTGAAATTCAGTTCATTTGAATTCACTTGAATTCATTTCATTCATTCATTCATTTGATGCATGTTTATTTAAAAATCATATTCATTTGAATAGATATATTGTTGTCAACAATAAGCTCTGAAATTTTTTCTGATCATGAACTCTTATCAAAAAAATATTTTGAACACATATAAATCTATGTATATTTATAACATTCACATACAAAGATTCCTGTTCCAATGGCCTCCCAAACTGTTTAAATTCATGACCTAAACAAAGAAATCAAAGCACAAAAATCTAGAAGCTTTTCTCAAGTAAACTAAAATTAAACAAATATTCTGGCTTCTAGGATTATATATAGGCAACATGGTCCTGATATTGTCATTATTGTTTACCAAACATCTTAAAGTGATGCTTAACCATAAAAATACAAGCTCAATATGCCAGCCCCAAAACAACTTTTATTTTGTTTCAATCAAATACAGGACAATCAAGAATATTAAATGTTTAAGAAGCGTCTTGAATATAAAACAAGAATTTCAAACTTAAAAAAAAAAGATTCAAGGAGACAGGGACAATTCAGGGAATAGAAGAGAACTTAAAAAATTAATATCTCAGAGTCACTTAATAAGATAAAGTATACATAGAACAAGAACAGCACATTTGTTCAATGAATAAAAAAAATTCTTAAAATGATGATTGCAGAAATTAACATAAATCCCAAAGTAAAATTGAAGATAAAAAAAGAAAGGCAAAAAAATTATGGCTGTATATTACTTGACTGATTAAATTCAAAAAATGAAGAAAAATAACATACACACATAAATGAAATAGTCTACCTTCTAATTCTAGAAATTCTAGAGAGCAAGAATAAAGAAAATGTGGAAAAGGAAACCATAAAATTAGATAGTATAAGAGCATTTACTAGAACCAAAAGACCCAAGCCTTCATATTTAAAGGCCTACAACTACTCAGTATAATTATCAAACGAACATACAAACAAATACCAAGTAGAAGATAAATAATTGTAAACTTTCAGAATACTGATAATAAAAAGAGGATTTGAATTGCATCCAAAGAGGAAAGAAAAGAATTTATTTAAAAGGAATGAAAACTAGACTGATATAAGATTTCTCATCAGCAACAAATCTTAGAGACAATGAAGACAATTTCTTTATCCATTCCTTTGCTGATGGACATTTAGATTATTTCTATATTTTTGGCTATTATGAATAATGCTGCAAAGAATATGGAAATGCATATATCTCTTTGAGATCCTGATTTCAATTATTTTGGATATATACTTCTGTGGGATTTCTGGATCTTACATTAATTCAATTTTTAAGTTTTTGAGGAACAACCAAACCCTTTTTCATAATGGCCCCACCGTTTTACATTTTCACCAAAAGTATGTAAGAGTCTAATTTCTCCACATCATTGACAATACTTATTTTGTTTTAATAATAGCCATCATAATAGGTATGATATAATGTGATTTTGATTAACTCTTCCCCTGTTACTCCCCATTGAATCTTTTATCATATTCCTGTTAACCCTAAGAGAAATCTCTATTCCCTTATCAGATAGATGGTTCGCATATATATTCTCCTATTCTATAGGCTGCCTTTTAACTCTTCGATTGATTCCTTTGCTGTGCAGTGTGCGGAAGCTTTTTAATTTGATGCACTCCCATTGTTTTTTTGTATTTTTGCTTTTGTCTTGTGCTTTTGATGTAAAAGTCAAGAAATCGTTTCCAAGAACAGTGTCATGAATTTTTACCTTATGTTTTCTTCTAGGAGTTTTATAATTCCTCATTTTTAAATCTTTAATCTATTCTGAGTTTATCTTTGTGTATGATGTAAGATAATTTTACAGTTTCATACTTTTGCATGTCGGTATCCATTTTTCCCAGAACCATTTGTTAAAGAGACTATCCTTCCCCTGTTGTGTATTCTTGGGAGCTCTGTCCAAGAGAAGTTGACCATACATGTGTAGGCTTATCTTTGGACTCTCTACTTTATTCCAGTGAGCTATCTGATTTTATGACAGTACAATATGATTTTGATTATTGTGGCTATGTAATATATTTTGAAATCAGGAAGCATGATGCTTCCAGCTTTGTTTTTTCCACTCAATATTGATTTGACTAGTAGGGTCTTTTGTGGTTCCATGTGAATTTTAGGATAGTCTTTCCATGTCTGTAAAGAATTCCATTGAGATTTTAATGGGGATTGCATTGAATCTGTAGATCTCTTTCTGTAGTATAGACATTTTGACAAATTTTATTTTGAATTTTTTATTACTGCTATTAAAAACAGCCAAGTGTTAATACACTTAATTTTCATACAGGTCAATTTATTGTCTGTTACTTCACCTTCTTTTTTTAAAGATTTTATTTATTTATTTATTTGAGAGTGAAGAGACAAAGGACAGGAGCAGGGACAAAGGGAGAGGGAGAAATAGACTCCCCTGCTTAGCAGAGAGACTGACATAGATTGATCCCAGGACTCTGAGATCATGGCCTGAGCCAAAGGCAGAGGCCGAACGACTGAGCCACTCAGGCGCCTTCTTTGCCTTTTATATATTGACTTAGTTTTAAGTTGTGATTAGAATTTCATGTTCTGGATTCAGAGAAAGTTATGGGAACTAATATGTTCAGTGCCTACAGTATGCTGTGCTCTCTGTTGTTTCTTTTATATCCATCCCTTATTTACTTCTTACAACCACTTTGAGGAGCTTATAATATATATACATTGTGTTTGTTTTATATTGTTGCACAAGTGACTACAAATCTAGCCACTTAAAACAATGTACATTTATTATTTTATTATTTCTGTGGTTCAGATTCCTGGGAAAAGCTTAGCTGGGTCTCTGCTCTAGGCTTTGCCCATCTGGATATTTAGGTTCTAGCTAGGGGTATGATCTCAGCAGAGGCTTGACCATGGAAGGATCTGCTTCTCAGCTTCCTTGTATTGTTGGCAGAATTCATTTGCTTGTGGCTGCATGGCAGAGTTGCTTCAGTTTATTGCTGGTGACAGCATTTAACTCCTAGAGGCTACTCACAGTTCCATGCTACATGGGTTTTTTCCAAGATGGGCACTTATTCATTACCACTTCTTTCTTAGGAGACAGTGAGGGGCAGCCTCTCTAACATGTCTGCCAGCAAGACAAAGTCTTATATATACTGTAATATAATCACAATAATGACACCCCATTACCTGTGCCATATTCTATTGTTAGAAGCAAGTAACAGGGTCCATCCATTCTCAAAGGAAGGAGTTATCCAAATAATATAATATATACTTATCAGAATGTAAGCAGTTTGTGGGATGAACACATATCTATATTATCTTTTTTTTTTTCCACAAATAGCATCTGTTATGAGCTAAATTGTGTCTGCCAAATTAAAAAAAAAATGTTGAAAATCTAACGTCTGTTATTTGGGAATGTGATCTTATTTGGAATAAGGTATTTGCAGATGTAATAACTTAAGATAAGGTCATTAAGGTAGACCCTAATCCAATATGAGTGGTGTTCTCACAAGATGAGATAAAGACCATGAGAAGATCCAGATGCAGAGGCAGAGCAACATGTGACAAACTACATAGGAAGAAAAGAAGTGGTGCAGCTGCAAACCAAGGAAAGGCAAGGACTGACAGCACTACAAAAGCTAGAAAGAGGCAAGGAAGGACTCTCTCCTACAGGCTCCAGTGGGAGCATGGCCCTGCCAACACTTTGAATTTGGAATTTTTGGACTTTGAGCCTTCAGAGCTGTAGGGCAATAGAGTTCTGTTGTTTTAAGCTACCAACTTTGTAGTACTTCTGTGGCAGCCCTAAGAAACTAATCTTACAATTAAGTCATTTATTTTCTTACAATAGGAAGCAGTGAAGCTATATATTTTGAAGAAATTAAAATCCATTGCACTTAGTGGCCAAACACAAAATACTTTATCTTTTATGTCAATGAATCTAAAAGGATATTGAATGTATGTTACATCATTATTTTATGCACTTTATTAAAAGAACTAACTAAATACTACGAATTACTCTATGATACAATACTTTCTTTTCATTTAAAAATCTTTTTCACATCATACTTTTTGAAATACCTTTTCCATCACTCAGTCTTTCTTTTGAATTTTAAGAAGTCTAATCTGCAGATTTTAACAATTTATCTTGCCTTTGCAGTGAAAGGTGTAATCATTCTGAAAATAGTTTGGTAACAAAATGTAACACAATTTAATCTTCTTGTGAGTCTACTCTTGTGAGTTTCCACAAAGCATTTGTATTTACTTTCAAAGAAAATAGTACAATTGTGATTATTATTGCAATGACAAATATTTGTTTCATTAATATCAAAATTAGGTCTCACAGTTTTGCTTCCATTGCTTTTCTTTATAGCTTTTAGGGGGGAAAAGGCCATATCATAGATTAATATATTTCAGACATTTTAAATCAAAATTAAACTCAAAGTGCAAGGAGGAGTCAAGATGGTGGAGAAGTAGCGGGCTGAGATGACATCAGGTAGCAGGAGATCAGCTAGATAGCTTATCAAACCATTCTGAACACCTACAAATCCAACAGGAGATCGAAGAGAAGAAGAGCAGCAATTCTAGAAACAGAAAACCTACCACTTTCTGAAAGGTAGAACCTGCGGAGAAGTGAATACAAAGCAACGGATAGATAGATAGATAGACCGCAGGGGGAGTGGCCAGCTCCGGCAAGCAGCAGAGCAATGGAGCACAAAATCAGAAATTTTTTTTTTTTCATTCCAACATCTTTCTACACTTTTTTTTTTTTTAGTTTTATTTTTTATAAACATATAATATATTTTTATCCCCAGGGGTACAGGTCTGTGAATCGCCAGGTTTACACACTTCACAGCACTCACCATAGCACATACCCTCCCCAATGTCCATAATCCCACCCCACCTCCCAACCTCCCTGCCCTCATCAACCCTCAGTTTGTTTTGTGAGATTAAGAGTCACTTATGGTTTGTCTCCCTCCCAATTCCATCTTGTTTCATTTACTCTTCTCCTACCCCCTTAACTCCCCATGTTGCATCTCCTCTCCCTCATATCAGGGAGATCATATGATAGTTGTCTTTCTCAGATTGACTTATTTCGCTAAGCATGATACCCTCTAGTTCCATCCACGTCATCGCAAATGGCAAGATTTCATTTCTTTTGATGGCTGCATAGTATTCCATTGTGTATATATACCACATCTTCTTTATCCATTCATCTGTTGATGGACATCTAGGTTCTTCCCATAGTTTGGCTATTGTAGACATTGCTGCTATAAACATTCGGGTGCATGTGCCCCTTCGGATCACTACGTTTCTATCTTTAGGGTAAATACCCAGCAGTGCAATTGCTGGGTCATAGGGTAGTTCTATTTTCAACATTTTGAGGAACCTCCATGCTGTTTTCCAGTGTGGTTGCACCAACTTGCATTCCCACCAACAGTATAGGAGGGTTCCCCATTCTCCGCATCCTCGCCAGCATCTGTCATTTCCTGACTTGTTAATTTTAGCCATTCTGACTGGTGTGAGGTGATATCTCATGGTGGTTTTGATTTGTATTTCCCTGATGCCGAGTGATATGGAGCACTTTTTCATGTGTCCGTTGGCCATCTGGATGTCGTCTTTACAGAAATGTCTGTTCATGTCCTCTGCCCATTTCTTGATTGGATTATTTGTTCTTTGGGTGTTGAATTTGCTAAGTTCTTTATAGATTTTGGACACTAGCCCTTTATCTGATATGTCATTTGCAAATATCTTCTCCCATTCTGTCAGTTGTCTTTTGGTTTTGTTCACTGTTTCCTTTGCTGTGCAAAAGCTTTTGATCTTGATAAAATCCCAATAGTTCATTTTTGCCCTTGCTTCCCTTGCCTTTGGCGAAGTTCCTAGGAAGATGTTGCTGCGGCTGAGGTCGAAGAGGTTGTTGCCTGTGTTCTCCTCAAGGATTTGGATGGATTCCTTTCTCACATTGAGATCCTTCATCCATTTTGAGTCTATTTTCGTGTGTGGTGTAAGGAAATGATCCAATTTCATTTTTCTGCATGTGGCTGTCCAATTTTCCCAACACCATTTATTGAAGAGGCTGTCTTTTTTCCATTGGACATTCTTTCCTGCTTTGTCGAAGATGAGTTAACCATAGAGTTGAGGGTCTATTTCTGGGCTCTCTATTCTGTTCCATTGATCTATGTGTCTATTCGTGGGCCAGTACCATACTGTCTTGATGATGACAGCTTTGTAATAGAGCTTGAAGTCCGGAATTGTGATGCCACCAACTTTGGCTTTCTTTTTCAATATTGCTTTGGCTATTCAAGGTCTTTTCTGGTTCCATATAAATTTTAGGATTATTTGTTCCATTTCTTTGAAAAAAATGGATGGTACTTTGATAGGAATTGCATTAAATGTGTAGATTGCTTTAGTTAGCATAGACATTTTCACAATATTTATTCTTCCAATCCAGGAGCATGGAACATTTTTCCATTTCTTTGTGTCTTCCTCAATTTCTTTCATGAGTACTTTATAGTTTTCTGTGTATAGATTCTTAATCTCTTTGGTTAGGTTTATTCCTAGGTATCTTATAGTTTTGGGTGCAATTGTAAATGGGATGGACTCCTTAATTTCTCTTTCTTCTGTCTTGTGGTTGGTGTAGAGAAATGCAACTGATTTCTGTGTATTGATTTTATATCCTGACACTTTACTGAATTCCTGTACAAGTTCTAGCAGTTTTGGAGTGGAGTCTTTTGGGTTTTCCACATATAGTATCATATCATCTGCAAAGAGTGATAGTTTGACTTCTTCCTTGCCGATTTGGATGCCTTTAATTTCCTTTTGTTGTCTGATTGCTGAGGCTAGGACTTCTAGTACTATGTTGAATAGCAGTGGTGATAACGGACATCCCTGCCGTGTTCCTGACCTTAGCGGAAAAGCTTTCAGTTTTTCTCCATTGAGAATGATATTTGCAGAGGCTTTTTCATAGATGGCTTTGATAATATTGAGGTATGTGCCCTCTATCCCTACACTTTGAAGAGTTTTGATCAGGAAGGGATGCTGTACTTTGTCAAATGCTTTTTCAGCATCTATGGAGAGTATCATATGGTTCTTGTTCTTTCTTTTATTAATGTGTTGTATCACATTGATTGATTTGCGGATGTTGAACCAACCTTGCAGCCCTGGCATAAATCCCAATTGGTCGTGGTGAATAATCCTTTTAATGTACTGTTGAATCCTATTGGCTAGTATTTTGGCGAGAATTTTTGCATCTGTGTTCACCAAGGATATTGGTCTGTAGTTCTCTTTTTTATTGGGATCCTTGTCTGGTTTTGGGATCAAGGTGATGCTGGCCTCATAAAATGAGTTTGGAAGTTTTCCTTCCATTTCTATTTTTTGGAACAGTTTCAGGAGAATAGGAATTAGTTCTTCTTTAAATATTTGGTAGAATTCCCCCGGGAAGACATCTGGCCCTGGGCTTTTGTTTGTTTGGAGATTTTTGATGACTGTTTCCATCTCCTTACTGGTTATGGGTCTGTTGAGGCTTTCTATTTCTTCCTGGTTCAGTTGTGGTAGTTTATATGTCTCTAGGAATGCATCCATTTCTTCCAGATTGTCAAATTTGTTGGCGTAGAGTTGATCATAGTATGGTCTTATAATTGTCTGTATTTCTTTGGTGTTCGTTGTGATCCCTCCTCTTTCATTCATGATGTTATTTATTTGGGTCCTTTCTCTTTTCTTTTTGATAAGTCTGGCCAGTGGTTTAGAGATCTTATTAATCTTTCAAAGAACCAGCTCCTAGTTTCGTTGATTTGTTCTATTGTTTTTTTGGTTTCTATTTCATTGATTTCTGCTCTGATCTTTATGATTTCTCTTCTCCTGCTGGGTTTAGGGTTTCTTTCTTGTTCTTTCTCCAGCTCCTTTAGGTGTAGGGTTAGGTTGTGTACCTGAGACCTTTCTTGTTTCTTGAGAAAGGCTTGTACCGCTATATATTTTCCTCTCAGGACTGCCTTTGTTGTGTCCCACAGATTCTGAACCATTGTGTTTTCATTATCATTTGTTTCCATAAATTTTTTCAATTCTTCTTTAATTTCCTGGTTGACCCATTCATTCTTTAGAAGGATGCTCTTTAGTCTCCATGTATTTGGGTTCTTTCCAAATTTCCTCTTGTGATTGAGTTCTAGCTTCAGAGCATTGTGGTCTGAAAATATGCAGGGA
Organism: Lutra lutra; assembly: GCF_902655055.1. Taxonomy (NCBI): domain Eukaryota; kingdom Metazoa; phylum Chordata; class Mammalia; order Carnivora; family Mustelidae; genus Lutra; species Lutra lutra. The sequence continues at coordinate 74,878,610 of NC_062279.1, read as the reverse complement.
ATGATCCCAATCTTTTGATACCGGTTGAGACCTGATTTAGGACCGAGAATGTGATCTATTCTGGAGAATGTTCCATGTGCACTAGAGAAGAATGTGTATTCTGTTGTTTTGGGATGAAAAGTTCTGAATATATCTGTGATGTCCATCTGGTCCAGTGTGTCATTTAAGGCCTTTATTTCCTTGTTGATCTTTTGCTTGGATGATCTGTCCATTTCAGTGATGGGAGTGTAAAAATCCCCTACTATTATTGTATTATTGTCCATGTATTTCTTTGATTTTGTTATTAATTGGTTTATATAGTTGGCTGCTCCCACGTTAGGGGCATAGATATTTAAAATTGTTAGATCTTCTTGTTGGACAGTTCCTTTGAGTATGATATAGTGTCCTTCCTCATCTCTTATTATAGTCTTTGGCTTAAAATCTAATTGATCTGATATAAGGATTGCCACTCCTGCTTTCTTCTGATGTCCATTAGCATGGTAAATTCTTTTCCACCCCCTCACTTTAAACCTGGAGGTGTCTTCGGGTTTAAGATGAGTTTCTTGTAGGCAACGTATAGATGGGGTTTGTTTTTTTATCCATTCTGATACCCTGTGTCTTTTGATTGGGGCATTTAGCCCATTAACATTCAGGGTAAGTATTGAGAGATATGAATTTAGTGCCATTGTATTGCCTGTAAGGTGACTGTTATTGTATATTGTCTCTGTTTCTTTCTGATCTACTACTTTTAGGCTCTCTCTTTGCTTAGAGGACCCCTTTCAATATTTCCTGTAGAGCTGGTTTGGTATTTGCAAATTCTTTCAGTTTTTGTTTGTCCTGGAAGCTTTTAATCTCTCCTTCTATTTTCAATGATAGCCTAGCTGGATATAGTATTCTTGGCTGCATGTTTTTCTCATTTAGTACTCTGAATATATCATGCCAGCTCTTTCTGGCCTGCCAGGTCTCTGTGGATAAGTCTGCTGCCAATCTAATATTTTTACCATTGTACGTTACAGACTTCTTTTCCCGGGCTGCTTTCAGGATCTTTTCTTTGTCACTAAGACTTGTCAATTTTACTATTAGGTGACGGGGTGTGGACCTATTCTTATTGATTTTGAGGGGGGTTCTCTGAACCTCCTGGATTTTGATGCTTGTTCCCTTTGCCATATTGGGGAAATTCTCTCCAATAATTCTCTCCAATATACATTCTGCTCCCCTCTCTGTTTCCTCTTCTTCTGGAATCCCAATTATTCTAATGTTGTTTCGTCTTATGGTGTCACTTATCTCTTGAATTCTCCCCTCGTGGTCCAGTAGCTGTTTGTCCCTCTTTTGCTCAGCTTCTTTATTCTCTGTCATTTGGTCTTCTATATCGCTAATTCTTTCTTCTGCCTCATTTATCCTAGCAGTGAGAGCCTCCATTTTTCATTGTACCTCATTAATAGCTTTTTTGATTTCAACTTGCTTAGATTTTAGTTCTTTTATTTCTCCAGAAAGGGCTTTTATATCTCCCGAGAGGGTTTCTCTAATATCTTCCATGCCTTTTTTGAGCCCGGCTAGAACCTTGAGAATCGTCATTCTGAACTCTAGATCTGACATATTACCAATGTCTGTATTGATTAGGTCCCTAGCCTTTGGTACTGCCTCTTGTTCTTTTTTTTGTGGTGAATTTTTCCACCTTGTCATTTTGTCCAGATAAGAGTATATGAAGGAGCAAGTAAAATATTAAAAGGGTGGCAACAACCCCAGGAAAATATGCTTTAGCCAAATCAGAAGAGATCCCAAATCGTGAGGGGAGAGAAAGGGGATAAAAAGAGGTTCAGAAAGAAAATAAAAAGAAAGAAAAAAAAGAAACAATTAAAAAAAGAAAACCAATAAAGAAAAAATATAAAAAGGAATATATATATATATATATATATATATATATATTAGATAAACTAGTTAGAAAACGTTAAAAAAGAAAGGGTAAAAGTTAAAAAAAATTTAGCAGAAGAAGAAAAAAAAAATTGAAAAACAAAAGAAAAAAAAATTAACTGCAAGGCTAAAGAATCATGGGGAGAAAGCCATGAGTTCCGTGCTTTGCTTTTTCCTCCTCTGGAATTCCGATGCTCTCCTTCGTATTGAAACTGTACTCCTTGATAGGTGAACTTGGTCCTGGCTGGGTTTCTTGTTGATCTTCTGGGGGAGGGGCCTGTTGTAGTGATTCTCAAGTGTCTTTGCCCCAGGCGGAGTTGCACCGCCCTTACCCGGGGCCAGTCTGAGTAATCTGCTCGGGTTTGCTTTCGGGAGCTTTTGTTCCCTGAGCACTTTCCATAGAGTTCCAGAGGACGGGAATGAAGATGGCAGCCTCCCGGTCTCCGGCCCGGAGGAGCCGAGAACCCGGGGCCCCACTCCTCAGTGCGCACTCAGAGAACAGCACCCAATTACTCCCATCACCCTGGCCTCCGGCCGTGCTCCAAGCTGACCGAGCCTGTGACCGGTTCAAGGTAACCCCGAGCTGTGAGCTCACTCCTTGGCTCTGTCTCTGTAGCCAGCTTCCCTGTTCTAATACCTGTAAGCTCTGCGACACTCAGACACCCCCGATCCTTCTGTGACCCTGCGGGACCTGAGGCCACGCTGCCCCCGCGTGGGCTTCACCCCAGTTAAGCCTCTGGAGCGATGTCCCTCAGCGGAACAGACTTTTAAAAGTCCCGATTTTGTGCTCTGTTGCTCCGCCGCTCGCTGGTAGCCGGCCCCTCCCCCCGCGGTCTATCTTCCAGTCGCTTTGGATTCACTTCTCCGCCAGTCCTACCTTTCAGAGAGTGGTTGATTTTCTGTTTCTAGAGTTGCTGTTCTTCTTCTCTTCAATCTCCCATTGGATTTGTAGGTATTTGCAATCTTTAGATGAGCTATCTAGCTGATCTCCCGCTACCTGAAGTAGTCTCAGCCTGCTACTTCTCCGCCATCTTGACTCCTCCCCCAAAATCAGAACTTTTAAAAGTCTGCTCCACTGAGGCACAGCGCTCCAGAGGCGAAGCCGGGGTGAAGCCCACATGGGGACAGTGTGGTCTCAGATCCTGCGGGGTCACAGAAGGATCAGGGGTGTCTGAGTGTCGCAAAGTTCACAGGTATTAGAGCAGGGAAGGTGGCTATAGAGACAGAGCCAAGGAGTGAGCTCTCAACTTGGGATTACCTTTAACTGTGATCTGTGGCACAATCAGGCCAGTGTTTGTGAACGGGGACCCAACAAGATCTGGGTAGACCCCCCTGGAAGAGCTCAGGGATCTGCTGGGTTTGGAGACTCTAGGCAGAGCTGCATGCCAGAGGTGCTTGGTCACAGGCTAGGTGAGATGGGAGGGTGGCCAGAGGCTAGGGAGACAGGAGTGATTGAGCACTTTTCTCCAAGGGCACTGAGGAGTGGGGCCCCAAGCTCTCAGCTCCTCCAGGCTGGAGATTGGGAGGCCGCCATGTTCATCCCATCCTCTAGAACTCTATGGAAAGCATTCAGGGAACAAAAGTTCCAGAAAGCGAACCTGAGCAAATTACTTAGCCTGGACCCTGGTAAGGGCGGTGCAATTCCACATTGGGCAAAGACACTTGAGACTGACTAAAACAGGCCCCTCTCCCAAAAGATAAGCAAGAAACCAGCCAAGACCAAGTTCACTTACCAAGGAGAACAGCAGAATTCCAGAGGAGGAGAAAGCAAACCATGGAATTCAGGGCTTTCTCTCCATGATTCTTTAGTCTTGCAAAGTTAATTAATTTTTTTAATTTTATTTTTTTCTTAAGATAAAATTTTTTTAACTTTCACTCTTCCTCTTTTACTGTTTTTTAACTAGTTTACCTTAACAATACCTTTCATTAAAAAAATCTTTTTTGAACCTTCTTTACTATACTCATATTTTATCCTTCATTGTATCTAACTTTATTTTTTGTATACACATAGGGTTTTTTCTTCTAAAAAAAATTTGGGATACAACTTCTTCTAATAGATCAAAATATACACTAAATCTAGCACAGGTCTTTGTTCTAGAATCCAGCCTGAGCAAATCCTCTCCACTTTCTTTTTCTTTATTCTCCCAACCAACTTATCAACTCATTTTTTAGAATTTTTTTTAATTTTCATCTTTATAGTCATATTCCATCCCTTCATCATGTTTACCCTTATTTCGTGTGTATGTGTGTGTGTGTATTTTTTAATTCTTTAAAATTTGGGGAGGTAGTTTCTTCTAAGAGACCAAAATACTCCCAAAATTAAGTGGGTGAAACTATTCTATTCACCAGTCTATTATGTGTATTTATAGATAGATAGATAGATTTTTTTTCTAAGAGAGAGAGAGATCACAAGTAGGCAGAGGGAGAGGGGGAGAAGCAGGCTCCCCACCAAGTGGAGAGCCCAAATTAGGCCTCGATCCCAGGACCCTGATAACATGACCTGAGCTGAAGGCAGAGGCTTAACCCACTGAGCCACCCAGGAGCACTTTATTTTTTCCTTTTTTTTACTTTTCTTTTTTCTAAACTTATTTTTATCCCCTTTCTCCCCCTCAGGATTTGGGGTCTCTTCTGATTTGGTTAAAGCACATTTTCCTAGGGTCCTTACCACACCCTTTTAGTATTTTATTCACTCCTTCATATATTCTTATCTGGATAAAATTACAAAGTAGTAAAACTCACCACAAAAAAAAAAAAAAAAGACAGAGAGAGAAAGAAAGAAAAGAAAATAAAAAGAGGAAGTACTGAAGGCTAGGGACCTAATCAATATGGACATTGGTAATATGTCAGATCTAGAGTTCAGAATGATGATTCTCAAGGTGCTAGCTGGGCTCAAAAAAGGCATGGAAGACATTAGAGAAACCCTGTCTGGAGAAATAAAAGCCCTTTCTGGAGAAATAAAAGAATTAAAATCTAACCAAGTTGAAATCAAAAAGCTTTTAGTGAGGTGCAATAAAAAATGGATGCTGTTACTGCTAGGATAAATGAGGCAGAAGAGAGAATTAGTGATAGAGGAGACCAGATAACAGAGAATAAAGAAGCTGAGCAAAAGAGAGACAAACAACTACTGGATTACAAGGGAAGAATTCAAGAGATAACTGATAGCATAAGACAAAACAACATTAGAATAATTGGGCTTCCAGAAGAAGAAAGAGAGAGAAGGTATATTGGAGAGAATTATTGTAGACAATTTCCCTAATATGGCAAAGGTAACAAGCATCAAAATAGAAGGAGAGATAAAAAGCTTCCAGGAAAAACAAAAACTAAAAGAATTTGTAAACACCAAACTAGCTCTACAGGAAATATTGAAAGGTGCCCTCTAAGCAAAGAGAGAGCCTAAAAGTAGTAGCCAGAAAGGAACAGAGACAATATACAGTAATAGTCACCTTACAGGCAATACAATGGCACTAAATTTATATCTCTCAATAGTTACCCTGAATGTAAAAGGCCTAAATGCCCCAATCAAAAGACACAGGGTATCAGAATGGATAAAAAAACCAAAACCCATCAATATGCTGTCTGCAAGAAACTCATTTTAGACCCAAAGACACCTCCAGATTTAAAGTGAGGGAGTGGAAAACAATTCACCATGCTAAAGGATATCAAAAAGATGGGGTGGCAATCCTTATATCAGATAAATTAGATTTTAAGCCAAAGACTATAACAAAAGATGAGGAAGGACACTATATCATACTCAAAGGGGCTGTCCAACAAGAAGACCTAACAATTTTAAATATCTATGCCCCTAACATGGGAGCAGCCAACTATATAAACCAATTAATAACAAAATCAAAGAAACACATTGACAATAATACAATAATAGTAGGGAACTTTAACATTCCCCTCAATGAAATGGACAGATCATCCAAGCAAAAGATCAACAAGGAAATAAAGGCCTTAAATGACACACTGGACCAGATAGACATCACAGATATATTCAGAACATTCCATCCCAAAGCTACAGAATACACATTCTTCTCTAGCACACATGGAACATTCTCCAGAATAGATCACATCCTGGATCGCAAATCAGGTCTCAACTGGTACCAAAAAATTGGGATCATTCCCTGAATATTTTCAGACAACAATGCTCTGAAGCTAGAACTCAATCACAAGAAGAAATATGGAAAGACTCCAAATACATGGAGACTAAAGAGCATCCTTCTAAAGAATGAATGGGTCAATCAGGAAATTAAAGAAGAATTGAAAAAATTTATGGAAACAAATGATAATGAAAACACAACTGTTCAAAATCTGTGGGACAGAGCAAAGGCAGTCTTGAGAGGAAAATATATAGTGACACAAGCCTTTCTCAAGAAACAAGAAAGGTCTCAAATATACAACCTAACCCTACACCTAAAGGAGCTGGAGAAAGAATAACAAAGAAAGCCTAAACCCAGCAGGAGAAGAGAAATCATAAAGATTAGAGCAGAAGTCAATGAAATAGAAACCAAAAAAAAAAAAAAAAATAGAATAAATCAACAAAACTGGGAGCTGGTTCTTTGAAAGAATTAATAAGATTGATAAACCTCTGGCCAGATTTATCAAAAAGAAAAGAGAAAGGACCCAAATAAATAAAATCATGAATGAAAGAGGAGAGATCACAACTAACACCAAAGAAATACAAACAATTATAGGAACATATTATGAGCAATTACAAGCCAGCAAATTTGAAAATCTGGAAGAAATGGATGCATTCCTGGAAGCATATAAACGACCATAACTGAACCAAGAAGAAATAGAAAATCTGAACAGACCCATAACCAGTAATGAGATTGAAGCAGTCATCAAAAATCTCCAAACAAACAAGAGCCCAGGGCCAGATGTCTTCCCAGGGGAATTCTACCAAACATTTAAAGAAGAATTAACTCTTATTCTCCTGAAGCTGTTCCAAAAAATAGAAATGGAAGGAAAACTTCCAAACTCATTTTATGAGGCTAGCATTACACTGAACCCAAAACCATACAAATATCCCATCAAAAAAGAGAATTACAGGCCAATATCCTTGATGAACACAGATACGAAAATTCTCACCAAAATACTAGCCAATAGGATCCAACAGTGCATTGAAAGGATTATTCACCATGACCAAGTGGGACTTATTCCAGGGCTGCAAGGCTGGTTCAACATCCGCAAATCAATCAATGTGATACAATACATTAATTAAAAAAAGAACAAAAACCACATGATACTCTCAATAGATGCTGAAAAAACATTTGACAAAGTCCAGCATCCTTTCCTGATCAAAACTCTTCAAAGTGTAGGGATAGAGGGTACATACCTCAATGTCATCAAAGCCATCTATGAAAAACCCACTGTGAATATCATTCTCAATGGAGAAAAAGTGAGAGCTTTTCTGCTAAGGTCAGGAACACAGCAGGGGTGTCTATTATCACCACTGCTATTCAACATAGTACTAGAAGTCCTAGCCTCACAATCAGACAACAAAAAGAAATTAAAGGCATCCAAATCAGCAAAGAAGAAGTCAAACTATCACTCTTTGCAGATGATATGATACTACATGTGGAAAACCCAAAAAACTCCACTCCAAATCTGCTAGAACTTGTACAGGAATTCAGTAAAGTGTCAGAATATAACATCAGTGCAGAGAAACCAGTTGCATTTCTATACACCAACAAGACAGAAGAAAGAGAAATTAAAGAGTCAACCCCATTTACAATTGCACCCCAAACCATAAGATACCTAAGAATAAACCTAACAAAAGAGGCAAAGAATCTGTACTCAGAAAACTATGAAGTACTCATGAAAGAAATTGAGGAAGACACAAAGAAATGGAAAAATGTTCCATGCTCATGGATTGGAAGAATAAATATTGTGAAAATGTCTATGCTACCTAAAGCAATCTACACATTTAATGCAATCCCTTTCAAAATCCCATCCATTTTTTTCAAGGAAATGGAACAAATTTATATGGAACCAGAAAAGACCTCGAATAGCCAGAGGAATATTGAAAGAGAAAGCCAAAGTTGGTGGCATCACAATTCCGGACTTCAAGCTCTATTACAAAGCTGTCATCATCAAGACAGTATGGTACTGGTCCAAAAACAGATAAATAGATCAATGGAACAGAATAGAGATCCCAGAAATAGACCCTCAACTCTATGGTCAACTAATCTTTTACAAAGCAGGAAAGAATGCCCAATGGAAAAAAGTCTCTTCAACAAACGGTGTTGGGAAAACTGGACAACCACATGCAGAAAAATGAAACTGGACCATTTCCTTACACCACACATGAAAATAGACTCAAAATGGATGAAGGACCTCAATGTGAGAAAAGAATCCATCAAAATCCTTGAGGAGAACACAGGCAGCAACCTCTTTTACCTCAGCCACAACAACTTCTTCCTAGGAACATCACCAAAGGCAAGGGAAGCAAGGGCAAAAATGAACTATTGGGATTTTATCAAGATCAAAAGCTTTTGCACAGCAAAGGAAACAGTTAACAAAACCAAAAGACAACTGACAGAATGGGAGAAGATATTTACAATGACATATCAGATAAAGGGCAAGTATCCAAAATCTATAAAGAACTTATCAAACTCAACACCCAAAGAACAAATAATCCAATCAAGAAATGGGCAGAACACATAAACAGACATTTCTACAAAGAAGACATCCAGATGACCATCAGACACATGAAAAAGTGCTCCACATCACTTGGCATCAGGGAAATACAAATCAAAACCACGATGAGATACTACGTCACACCAGTCAGAATGGCTAAAATTAACAAGTCAGGAAATGACAGATACTGGCGAGGATTTGGAGAAAGGGGAACCCTCCTATACTGTTGGTGAAAATGCAAGCTGGTGCAACCACTCCGGAAAACAACATGGAGGTTCCTCAAAAAGTTAAAAATAAAGCTACCCTACGACCCAGCAATTGCACTGCTGAGTATTTACCCCAAAGATACAAATGTAGTGATCTGAAGGGGCATGTGCATCCAAATGTTTATAGCAGCAATGTCCACAAAGGCCAAACTGTGGAAAGAACCTAGATGTCCATCAAGAGATGAATGGATAAAGAAGATGTGAGATATATATATATATATATATATATATATATATATATATATATGATGGAATACTATGCAGTCATCAAAAGAAATGAAATCTTGCCATTTGCGATGATGTGGATGGAACTAGAGAGTATTATGCTTAGCGAAATAAGTCAATCAGAGAAAGACAATTATCATATGATTTCCCTGATTTGAGGAGGTTGAGAGGCAATGTAGGGGGTTCGGGGGGTAGGAAAAGAATAAATGAAACAAGATGGGATCAGGAGGGAGACAAACCTTAATGACTCTTAATCTCACAAAACAAACTGAGAGTTGCTGGGGGGAAGGGGGTAGGGAGAGGGAGGTGGGGTTATGGACATTGGGGAAGGTATGTGCTATGGTGAGTGCTGTGAAGTATGTAAACCTGACGATTCACAGACCTGTACCCCTGGGGCTAATAATACATTATATGTTAATTTAAAAAATTTAAAAAAAACTCAGCTTGCATAGTATCAGCAATGCACATAAATCCAGTGACAGTATGTACAGTTGTGACTAAATTCATGTACACACATGGGGCGCCTGGATGACTCCCTAGATGTAGCGACCAACTCTTGATTCCAGCTTGGGTCATGATCTCTGGGTGGTGAGATTGAGCCCTGCATACTCAGGGCTCATTGCTCAGTGGAGAGTCCACTTGAGATTCTCTGTCTCCCTCTTCCTCTGCCCCCACCCACCCTTTCTAAAATAAATACATAAACTTAAAAAAAATAAATTCATGTACGCACAATGACAACCACTGTATGATGAATGGTACATCTCTATGATGGTGGCTACTAGACTCTATAGTTTGTAAAATATATCCCAGTTTCAGAGATGTTGAAGAGCAAAAAAAGTATGTCTTAAAATAAATCAAATAAAGTAGCAAGGGTAATAAGGTGATAGTTTCAAGTCCTCTTCAGCATGGGAATAAAAAGAGTTCTCTATGGAAAACAAAATAAATCAAATCTTAATTCAAGCATCATCTAGGTATAAATTTAATTGTTTATGTTCTCATTTAAGTTTGTTGTATCTTTCTTAAAGGCTGTTCCCATTTTATAGTCCCCCCGCAAAAAAAATCAGTGGAGAGGAAAAATAACCTTCTAAGTTCTTGGCTGAGACTGATCTGTAATAAAAATACAGATTAACAGGAGAAAAGCAAACAAGTTGAAGTATATGTATACCTCCTATATACATGGGAGATACCCAGGAAATCTGAGTAACTCCCTGATATGGTCCAAGCCACCACCTTCAATACCATCTCCAGCTAAAAACAAAAGATGCCAGGGGTGAGGGAGTTGGTGGGCAGAGACCAGTTTTGGGAGGCTACCAGGAAAAGCACACTAAACCAGGATAAGGTTGCTATGCATTAAGTCATGACCTTCTGCATTGATAAGAGTTTCTTGAGATTCAGAAGCATCCTCTTCTTTCCCATATAGAGAGAAGGACATCCTTACCAATGGAGAGTTACCTTATAATGTGATTTATAAAATGGTGACCTATTTCTCTTGTGTCTACTGTTTCTTAAAAATAATCAGCCTAAAATAATCCTTTTGCCAAAGAGGCAGTTTTGAAGTGATACATTCTGCTCCCCTTAAACAGTGAACCAATTTCATATGGCTCACTTTAATATAAAATAAATTAAAATTGTTAATAAAGTATGCAGCAATAAAGGAAGACCACTTTGAAAGAGAGAGAAGAAAGGAAGAAGGGTGGATGAAAGGAAGGAAGGAAAGAAGGAAAGTGGGCTCCCTGCTCAGTGTGAAACCCACTTCTCCCTCTCCCCCTCCCCCTACTCATGTTCCCTTTCTTGCTGTTATCTTTTTAAAAATCTTAAAAAAAAAATCTTAAAAAAAAAGAAAGAGAAAGAGGAAGAGAAGGAAGAAGGGGGCTAGGAGGTTTAGAAATATTAAATAAAACTAAAGTGGAGACATTATCATCCCCATTTTCCAAGTGGGGAAAGGAAGCAATGAGAGTATGTGGCTTGTCCAAAGATGAATGACTTGGAGGTACAGAGCAGAGATTTGCACTCAGGCAGCCTGGTTTGAGAATTCACCCTCTTAGACCTTTATGTCAATCTGCCTTTCACTAAGGGAGGAGAGAGGAGTGTGGCACTTGTGTATTAACATCAAGAAATTGTTTTTGCAGAAATTCCATCTACATTTATCCAAATGATAACAGGTTACTCCCATACTCTTTTTTACCAATAATTATTTTTCTGATGTGAGTAGCAAACAGAAATTTCAACCATTATCAAAACAATTCAAATTAAGCCTCACTGCTCTGTTCCTTTGATTTTCTCTGTAACTTATAATTTTAATATCAACTCATCATTAGGCATTTTGGTTATGTAACTATGATTAATGCCAAATCATAGTAACAATGCTTAAAATTATTGAAACTTTGGTTTTATGTTTTTAAATACTGAGCAACTAGACAGATATTAAGGCCCTTACTTCCTTATCAAAAAATAAATTAAGAGTGATTTGTCATTTTTATTCTGTGTACATTCACTTACTCATTCTACCCACATTTATTGAAACTCTACCATGTGCCAGACACTGTGCCAAGTGATAAGCAAATAACTGGAGACAACACAGCCAGAATACCTATCTTCACATAGCTTACAATCTCACTTAGGAGTGAAGACAGACTTAAAACTCCATAAGTAAGGTACTCATGAAAACAGTGATTTTCAACATTACCTTTGCAGAGATTTAGACTCATAAAAGTAATACTGAAAAAGCTAAAAGAATAAAGTTTCTCAATGAAGCATTAAACAGATGGCTGTAACAAGTGCCGTATCTTAGTTTTGATCTTATGGTAACTGCAAAGATATTGAATAACATCTGCAAGTGATTTCAAAGTAATGAAAACAATTCTTGTTTAAAGATGTTCCATAAATAGCTACATTGCCTCCCCAAGGTGACAATACCAAGAACTCTCTGTAGGATTACATTATATTGTTATTGAATTTTACAAAAGGAGAGGGTCTCTAAAAAAAGAAAATTATTAATTAGAGCCAAGTCACTTTTGTAATACCTGCCACTAATACTCTTAGACTAATTGAATCTTAAGAATCTGATCCTTTTAAATGAGGGAAAGTCCTTAGAGGAATTTTGGTGGTTTTGTTTCTGGAAGAGAGGAAGAAGACCAGAAAAGAGAGGTGACAAAGATACATACCTGACTGAAGAGAAAACATTTTGTTTTTTAAAGTTTTTAAAGAGATTTATTAATTTATTTATTGGAGAGAGAGAGAGAATGTGAGCAGATGGAAGAGGCAGAGGGAGCAGGAAAAGCAGACTCCACACTGAGCAAGGAGCCCATGGGGCTCCATCCCAGGACTCTGAGATCCTGACCTGAGCTGAAGGCAGATGCCCCACCAACTGAGCCATCCAGGTATCCCTAGAGAAAACGTTTTAGAATGAAGAGGAGAACTTGTCACTCCAAAATATGTCTCTCTGGCAAAAGGATTAATTTAGGCTGATTATTTTTAAGAAACAGCAGACAGGAAAAGTTTTGAAAACTAAATAGAAGTTAGCCTTTCATAAAAGACATTTACATTAAAAAAAAATCTCCATTTGGAAGGGTGTCTCCCTCTCTACACCTGGAAGAGGAGGACGCCTCTAAACCTCAAGAAATTCCTACAATGGAGAAGGTCATGACTTAATGCATAGCAACCATACCCTCATCTAATGTGCTTTTCCTGGTAGCCCACCAACACCCCCCACACACTCAGGATCTTTTATTTTTAGCTGGAAATGGTATTTAAGGTGGTGGCTTGAGTAATTTCAGGGAGTTACTGTTTTCCTGGGTATCTCCCATGTATACAGGATGCATACATATTCTTCAACTTGTTTGCTTTTCTCCTGTTTATCTGTCTTTTTATTACAGATCAGTCTCAGCCGAGAAGCTAAAGAATAGAAGGAAAATTATTTTTCCTTCCTCACAAGAACAAAGATGTCAGATATTCAAGATTTTATACGCTGAAAATAAAAGCTTTTTTAATTTCCCAAACCTTTATTAGTATTGCTATATATTCAGAGACTTGATGTGAGTGTGTATGTGTGTGGATGAGTGTACATAATTGATTGGGAGGAAAAATTTTATTCTACCTTTCAAAGATTCTTTTGCCTGATCTAAAAATTAAATTGAGATGAGACAGATTAACAGAAGAAAATCTAATTTTGTGTGTGTGTGTGTGTGTGTGTGTGTATATATATATATATATATATATATATATATATATATATAGGAACCCCACATACATGAGAGTTTCAAAGACAGAAAGTCAAAATGAGGTATACGTGCCATCCTGAGCTAAGCAATGGGATAGGAGCCTGGGGCTTCAAAGGGAGGAAGGCAAATCACAGGGTAGTAAGAAAAGCAGATGTTTGATAATCAGACGTTTGCTCTGCCATAGAGATGGGCCACTCAGATAAAATTTACCTCTGGTAATAACTCTAATTCTGGGAAAGAACTCCAACTTAGATTCTTCTAGAATTTGTTAAGAGAGGAAAAAAGTTTCTCTTGAGTCCACTGGGTCTTGATTGCCTTCAGTTCAAAGTAGTCTACAGAATGTCCCCAAAGTGGTACATTTTGGGGAAACTTATTCTGAACCCCTTTAGAATCAAAAAAGTTTGGAATTTCACATTTAGATTGACTCCAGGAGAAATAAAGGAAGTAACATTATCCATAAAATGAAAAGCAAGACTTCAATGGAGATAAAATCCCAGAGCATGAGATGCCAAAGAAATGCAACTGCACTACCCAAACACTCCCCTCCACCCTCCCTTCCTCCTTCTGTCTCTCTCTCAACCTCCACTCCCATAAACTTACAGAAATTAAACATTGACCTTTTTCAAAGAAATGGATTCGAGTCAAACTTAATTAGATCCATTCTAGCTCTTAAGGATTTAAATTACACAAGAAATGGTTGAAGAGAATAATAATAGTAGTTAAGAACAGTTGAGAGTATGGGTTGGTATTTAATCCTCAGACATGTACAACGTCAGTTGCTTCTTAGCTATTTTATAGGCAAGGAAACTAAGATTTTAAAAAGTTCAATAAATGTCACAAAACTAGGAAGAGGCAAAGGGGAATTTTATCTCAGCTGGACTCCAAAACCTGTGTGTATAGCTCAGCTTAACCTAAGCAAGAAAAGACTGAAAATAGCAAAATAGCTTTCCTAAAGCTATTATGACTTCTTTATTATATAAAATGATATCAGTAAATAAAAGGAACAAATCTTCTCTCCTATTCAGAGGCAAATCAAATAACAATTAGTGAGCATTTCAAAGAGGTGTCTCATCTCCATATAAGTGATTTCAGCAACTAGAAGTGTCCAACAGAACTGTTGGGACATCAGGTTAGAGGCTAAATGATCATATGACAAAAATATGGTCTTTTACTGGGATAGTGTAGAGGACTGAATGATGTCCAGGCTCCACTAAAATGTAAAAGTCTATGAACTAAAAATGTCCATACAGAGTTAATCTTTCTTGTCCCTTTCCCTCCAGTTTTGTGGAAACAAGACTATAGCTCTGAGACTATTAAAAATTTGGTGGTTAAAAAAAAAAAAAATGGTGGTAACCCAAATTTCAACTTCTCATTTTCTCCAAGTTGAAAATGGTTTTATTGAAATCCTACTTTATTATTTTAATTCCAGTAGAACACAATTTTTATTTATTTATTTATTCAACAGAGATCACAAGCAGGCAGAGAGGCAGGCGGCGGGGTGGGGTGGGGAACAGACTCCCTGCTGAGCAGAGAGCCTGAAGTGGGGCTCGATCCCAGGACCCTGAGATCGTGACCTGAGCCAAAGGCAGAGGCTTAACCCACTGAGCCACCCAGGTGCCCCTAGAAAACAATTTTTGACTAATAATATACTCAAAATTTTTTTTATGTAAGTTATTGTAAAGAAAGATCATCCAATACCTGAATGTGTTCACTTTTGCATTTGTCCTTAGAATTTTAGAAAACAGCCCCTATGATTTTTGGAAAAAAAAAAATCAAATGCCTAAATAGCCAATAGAAATTTTATCTGTCCTTATGGTATAAGAATTCTTCTTAAGTAACTACGATCTGTGCAGTTGAAGGTGGACTTAAAATTAATGAAGCATGGGATAGCTCCTGGAAGAAATCCCAATCTCTCTTGGACTGTTGTAGAGGCACATAAAATTTTGCTCAACCATAAAATGATTATGCATAGATCCAACCTACTCAGACTTCCTCTCACCCAAAAAATAAATAAATAAATAAGGGAAAATTTCAGGATCATTAGAAGTATCAAGAAGGAGGGTAAGGCCATGATTTTCTTTAAAATATATATTTTCATCATTTTCAGTCATTTTTGAAAGAAGAGTCATACACTGAAGACCCTTCTGTATGTCTTTCTGGCAAAGCAACAACCAAAATACATTCAGGTACGTGCATGTATGCATATGTGCATGCATATGCATATTCCTTGTAATGTTTTAATTGTGGACTCTATTAGCATTTAATGATTTTCTGTTTTTGCCTTTTATAAGCAGATCATAAATCCCATTGATGGATATGGAATTCAGATCACCCTTGCTGCTTTGTGTAGCAAAGTCAACCATACCCTGAGGGTCAGCTAATGCTGTTCTTCATGGCTTGTTCAGGAGAACTTTGAAATAAGACATCCATCTCTCTGGAATGTCAGCATTTTAGGCATAAAGGCTTACTATTTCATCACTGGCAAGGATAAAGCCCTGGCAATGTTATGGGGTTTTTTTTGTTGTTGTTAAGTACAGGAAACTCTTCATGGTCTACTAAATTTTTATGTGGCATCTTTTCATAATAATATTTTCTGTAGGTCATCCATTCACTGCCTTCTGTAAATATTCCAGAAATAGCTGTCAGCAATCAACTGAGTCAATTGAAGTTTCTGATTAATGGGGAAAGTTGAGTCATCCATGACTGGTCTATTCATCTTTTACTATTGTGCTAACAGAAAAAGAAAAACGGTTTTAATACTGGATTCATTTTTTTGCTAAAATTATTGTAGTATCTTTTGGTTGATAGTATTACTTGTGGACTTCAAATCATCTGATGTTGATTTAACTATATATCAATCACTATATGTTAATCATTTTAATAAGTGTTAATATTTTTATTAATAAACATAT
This sequence comes from Lutra lutra, assembly GCF_902655055.1. NCBI lineage: Eukaryota > Metazoa > Chordata > Mammalia > Carnivora > Mustelidae > Lutra > Lutra lutra. Next base: position 74,862,455 of record NC_062279.1, on the reverse strand, counting down.
ACATATAACATTTTTTGAGCATATACTACATGCTGGTAAATAGTCCAAAGGTTAGAATGGCTTTTGGGGTTTAGCCCTCATTACACGCTAGGAAAAAGCTATTGAATTATTTGAATCAACTTTATAAATGAGAAAAATGAGGCATTGTTAAGGTCCAAACTTAGTCACATAGCTAGAAAGTGACAGAATACTTACAGCTATATAAGAGTATTTTCATACTACTTTTCCTATTAAGAATTTTAAACCCATCTTCTTACTTATGAGTAAGAAAAAAAAATCAGCTATCAACAAGAATGAATAATGACATACATATTTGCAATTTTTGACAAGGCTAATGATAAAGACCACCTGGTCACAAGGAAAACATGCACATCAGTGTCAGTTTTCTAAAGGTGGGATTTAAAAGGGTATATGCAATGCAAATATAGCTGTGCAAATTAGGTATTCATATAGAAAATAACTGGAAGAGAATATTAATAAGCAAAATTATAAGGGTAACATTATTTTGATGATTTTTTTTGAAATTTCCCTTAACATTTTTACTGCATTATTCATACAATGAAAATTATTCATGTTAAAATTAATCGAGTATACCCCTCAAGATGAAATACTTAGGTACAAATATGACAAAATACATATAGCATCTATATGAAGAAAATTACAAAACTCTGATGAAAGAAATCATAGAAACACTAAATAAATGGAGAGATAGTGCATGTTCATTGACAGAAAAATTCAATATTGTCAAGATGTCAGTTGTTCCCAATCTGAAATATAGATTCAATGCAATCCCAATCAAATATCAGCAAGGTTATCTTGGGGAGATCAACAAACTGATTCTAAAGTTTATATGGAGAGTCAAAATACTCAGAATAGTTGACATAATATTGAAAGAGAAGAACAAAGTGGAGGGCTGACACTACTTGACTTCAAGATGAATGATTAAAGAGTAATCTAGAGAATGTTGTATTGGTGAAATAATACAATGAGAAAGAATAAAGAGCTCAAAAATAGACCCATAGAAATATAGCCAACTGATCTTTGACAAAGGCAAAGGTGATATAATGGACAAATAATAGTCTTTTCAACAAGCAGAGTTGGAATTGGGCATGAACATGTGAAAAAAAAAAGAAAGAAAGAAAGAAAGAAAGAAATCCTAGACACAAACTTTATACTCCTTACAAAAATTAACTCAAGATGGATCACAGATCTACATGCAAAGTGGGAAACTATATAATTTCTAGAAGATAACATAAGAGAAAAATCAAAATGACCTTGGGAATGGCAAAAACATTATAGTTGCATTGCTAAAGGCATGATCCATGAAAGGAAAAATTGATAAGGATTTCATTAAAAGCAAAAATTTCAGAAAAAAAAATTTCAGAGCAAAAAATCCAGAACACTGACAACACCAAATGCTGATGAAGGTCTGGAGCAACAGGAATTCTCATTTGCTGCTGGTGGGAATGTAAAATAGTACAGCCACTTTGGAAGACAGTTGGGCAGTCCAAACGCATTCTTACCATACAAAATCCAGCAATTTCTCTCCTTGCCCAAAGGAATTAATAACTTATGCTGACACAAAAACCTTCACGTTGATGTTTATAACAGCTTTATTCATAATTGTCAAAACTTGGAAGCAACCAAGATGTTCTTCAGTAGGTGAATGAAAAAACTGTGGTACATCCAGACAATGGAAAGTTATTCCGAGCTAAAAAGATATGCATTACCAAGACATGAAAAGACATGGAAGAAACTCAAACACTAATTATTAAGTGAAGGAAGCCGATCTGAAAAGACTACATACTGTATGACTCCAACTACATGAAATTCTGGAAAAACAAAATTCTGGGAACAGTTAAAAGATCAGTAGGTTTTAAGGGAGAGGGAGGGATGAATAAACGAAATACAGAATTTTCAGAGCAGTTGAACTACTTTGTATGATACCATAGTGGTGAATACATGCAATTCTAAGTTTGTCCAAACCCATAGAATGTACAAAAGCAAGAACTAATCCCTTTAAACTATGAACTCTGGGAGATAAGTATGTGTCAATATACATTCATTAATCGAAATAAATGTTCCACCCTGGTAGGAGATGTTGATAGTGGGGAAGGTTAAGCATGTGAGGGGCAGGGGATATATGGGAAATCTCTGTACCTCCTACCCAATTTTGCTGGGTAGGTTTGCTGAACCTACAAGTGCTTTAAAAAAAAATAAAATCTATTTTTTAAAATTACTGCAGTGAAAAATTACAATGCTTTATAATTATTATCTTACAATTAAAATGCTTTATAATTATTATCTAACAATTAAAATATTTTCAAATGTTTTCTATATATACACAGTATTTATACTTCATATATTTATATATATATTTATTTGTATATATTTATATAAAATATATATATTCGAATCTTATTATATATACTGTGTGTATGTGTGGTGTGTGTGTGTGTGTGTATATCTATATATCTATCATCTATTTACATATATATGTGTGTGTGTATGCATACCTATGACACTATGGGCTGAATTGTGTCCCCCCATCCCAGATTTATACATTAAGTCCTCCCAATGGGATGATCTTTGGAGATGAGACCTTTGGAAGGGTGGTTCCTCATGATGGGATTAGTGGCTTTATAGGAAGAAGAAAAAGAGATCCTTCTCTCCACCATTTCAGGACTCAGCGAGAAGGTAGCTAGCCATCTACAAGCCAGGAAGAGAGTTTTCACCAGGAACCAAAATGACTGGCAACTTGGTCTTCTACTTCCCAGTCTCCAGAACTGTGGTAAATAAATGTCTTGAATATCTGCTGTTTAAAGCACTCAGTCTATGCTCTTTTGTTATAGCAGACAAATACTGAATAAATACTAAACACACACATACACACACATATTCTGAAAGGATATACAACAAACTGCTAAGAGTAGCTACTTCAAGGAATGTTAATGGGAATTTTGGAGGGAGGAAAGAGATCTTAACTTTCCACATATGTCAATCTTGTGTAATGTTTGAAATTTTAAAGAAGTGAGTGTATTAATTTTTATTTTAACCCCCCCAAAATAAAATGTATTAATGAGGGGCTAATGACTATCCCATTTCCTTTGGTTGAGTAGTTATGATGTGATAGTAACAATTTAAAACTTTTGACATATAGTAGGCATTCAAAAAATATTTCTGGGCTGAACAGAAATATGTTTTGATGTAGTGACTTATATTTACAAAGTATTTCTGATAGTTTTTTTTTTTAATATAGGATGCTATACATTGCATGCTATATTCCCATTGGCAAAACACATCTCAGGAAACATCCTGTCATTCCCTCATTTAATAAAATCAGACTACCTTTGCAGAAGAATGCCACAGTAAGACAAATGAGCTCCAGGATATAGAAAGATAGTTATAATTCAAAGCAGCCCTGTTGGAAAAAAAAAAATAAGACGAAACAAACAACAAACAAAAAAAAACAACAATGTTGGTTCCAGTTATGCAATGAAAGGTTTATCTCATATAATTTCACATATATGGCCACACATGACTCAATATGAATAGTATTTCTTAACTAAAAAGAAGAAAAAGGAAGAGGAAAAAGAAGGATCACTAGAATTTGCACATATATGAATACATGATCAACAGTACATTATATAAAAACCAAAAAGTCCTCAACAAATACATGCAACTGTATATATTTCAAATTCAGAAGTACACAGTCACTTAGCAAATGAATCTGGTGAAAGGACTTATGTCTGACTGCACATTCTATGTTAGACAAAGCTCAAATTCACAAAAATTGATTGACTTGAGCCACAGTCACTCTGCCCTTCCAAGTTGTCCAAGCTGTTTTTGGTTTAAGTAATGATGAAATCTTGATAGTAATAATTTGCCTGATTTTCCCCATAAAATAACTAATAACTTCTCAAAATCAGTTGATTCTGTTTCCTAGATTTGATAATACAAAAACAAAACAAAAACCACACCTTGATACTAGTATAAACTGTTAAGTTTACAAAGTGTTTTCATGCACACCTTCCCATTTGGTGATTACAACAACCTCCTGAAGAAGTTTGTTATAGACCAAAACATCAAATCTAAGAGGAGTTAAAGGATGCCATTTTTGCACAACAGGGAAGTAGCAGGGCTGTGATATAAATGTAGATATGTGGGCTTTAGATGCAGACTTTTAAAATTGTTATGCTGGAAATTCCATAATTGTTTTAGAAAACTAGAGAATAAAAAGACTCCAGGAAGAGGAGTATTTCCTGGGTCTTTCGCTGTTACATTCTTTAATTTCCCAACAGCCAGCTGCCTGACACTGTAAGTAGTTTTATCTTATTCTTCAAAAACAGAGTTTCATCTTTTTTTCCTCTATGCACTTGGTAATTAGAAACTTCATATTTGAGCCAATTAACCCAATAAAAACAATTTCAGCATTAGTTTAAAGTTTAGAAACCATAGGATGGGGTACTAACACCATTTTTGCATGTTTGAAGGTTTGTAGAATTGACTTTAAGTGACCCAAATGAATCTCCTAGCACATAGAGATCTAGGAGAGCTCATTAGAGCAGGCACATATAACAGTTACTGAAGCAACATTTTTTAATAGCTGAAGCTTATATGATTACAAGTCACTTTCTTTTTATTAAAATGACCAATTAGAAGGCAGTAGTCTATTTTATCAAGCTGAAAACACAGGCTGGATTTTTCTTTTTTAATGAAAAAGACAAGATGGTGCTTAAATATCAGCTTAATGGTCTGCAAATTCCCACCTTTATTTTGTAGCACTAAAATTGAGGCCAAGAAAGGATAGGTGTATTTGTAAAAACTGGTTTCACTCTCTTCATGCAAACAGAAGGCCCAGGGAAGATGAGCAATAATAGCAGTTCTCCAAAAAAAGACTGAAGTGTGCTACATTTTCTCTTTAATTCTTACATTTCTAGTGAGAAATTGGAGATCAGAATGAAAGCTAAAACCTTAAGGTGAACTTTAAAACTCTACAATGGCAGTTGGGTTCTGACTTCAGGAAATAAATGCTAAGACAGAGTTCGGAGTACAGAAAGTTTTCTGGGGAGGCACATTTGTGAAATCAATAGAGAAGAGGGAGGATTAGGCTGGAAGAGCTGTGAGCTACAGTGCAGATCTAACAAAGTGTCTGCCTGCCCCAGGGGGAGCACAGGAGCAAAGATGGTCAGGGATGCCTGGGTGGCTCATTGGGTTAAACCTCTGCCTTAGGCTTAGATCATGAATTCAGGGTCCTGGGATGGAGCCCCACCCCACCCCCCATCAGCCTCTCTGCTTAGCAGGGAGCCTGCTTCTCCCCCCCTTCCCACTGCCTGCCTCTCTGCCTGCTTGTGATCTCTCTTTCTCTGTCAAATAAAAAGAAAAAATCTTTTTAAAAAATTGTCTGTTAAAGGAATTGCATTTGGGTAAAAACAGTTAGGCCCATGTTCCACTGTCTTGCTCCATCATTGATTGCCTCACTTCAAGAATAGTATGATCTTAACTCAAACACTAAGGTGGACACAAAGGGGTTAACAAGGAGGCCATCAGCTGACTAACCTCATTTCTTGAAAAGGTATCTGTGTGGCAAATCTCCATGTTTGCCACACATGCTTTATATCAGTTACATAGATGGATATGGGCATGTTATGCTTGATACTGGTTATATGTTTATTATGTCCAACATACAAGGACAAGAGTCTCTCTGAATTGAAGAAAGACAAGTGTCCATTCAGTTCATCATAAGAAATCATTTAATTTCTTGGGGCGCCTGGGTGGCTCAGTGGGTTAAGCCGCTGCCTTCGGCTCAGGTCATGATCTCAGGATCCTGGGATCGAGTCCCGCATCGGGCTCTCTGCTCAGCAGGGAACCTGCTTCCCTCTCTCTCTCTCTCTCTCTGCCTGCCTCTCTGTCTACTTGTGATCTCTCTCTCTGTCAAATAAATAAATAAATAAATAAATCTTTAAAAAAAAAAAAAGAAAAGAAATCATTTAATTTCTTGTAATCATAAAAGATTACAAATATATAGTAACATTGTTCTAAATACGACAAACTGCTTAAAAATGAAAACATCACGGAGAAAAAGAATTAGAATGTATTTAGTACAATGTCTAAATATACTCAATACTTATAGACAAAGTTAGAATTCAGCCTATATAAAGAATCACACAGTGAAAAGACTTGTAGGATAGGAAAGCTGACCCTTCTGAAAAGCCCCACCACAGTGGGTGGCATTTAACCTGTTCACATGCTATGTGGATGACCCTGTTCCATGAACAGGAACGTCCTCAAACTCTTCTCTGACACAAATATTATTCTGGTGTTGGTCATTGTCAACTGCAAAGGACTCCATAGAAGTCATTTCTCAGGGGCTTCGATATGGTTTGTTTATATAATACAAATTATTAAATGTGTAAAATAATAATCATTAACACTTGGTGGCTAGCTAGTGAACGGACTTGAAAAGAAATTCTAGTAAATGATATTTCAAAATGAGAACTCATCGGATTCCTACTGGGAAGCTGAAAAAAAAATGTTTTTAAAGCTAACCTTTAATGAGCCAAGAATTAAAGAGGGCAGCAAAAAAAAAAAAAAAGTAAATAACAATCAGGGAAATTCAGGGGCAAGAGAAACATTGGCTTTAGGATATGTAGAAATATCTAAAGATTGAGATTATAGCACAGACCCCTGGAATTCAGCTGGGAACAGATTTTGTGTGGTAAAACTTTGAACTCAAACATCATCCAGGCTTTCATTTTTGTCCTTCATTGTTACCTCTTCTTCTGACCATCTCACCACCCCAGACACTTAGTGTCTCTAAGCTACACCACCCTATTTACTCACATCTGAGTAGCCCACCTCTCCCTTACCAAAATCCTCTCCCATTACTTCAATGACTAGACACAATAATTACATATCAGTGTACCACACAAGGGAACGACTAGCTGTTTGATAGCAGAAGAGCCTGTTAAAAGGGTCCCTTCAATTGTAATTACAGAGAAGTACCTAGACTGAGGATATCATATGATAATTGCAGGCAATATTCTGGGGCTAAGAGGTATACTTTCGAGGTAGGTCTATAGAGTAATATCTGAAATCATCTTTTCACAGCTGGCTCTGACACCAGGGCTTCAGTGTTATTTATATCTCAAAATGCAAAATGATTACACATCATTTCCTGCACACTCCTTTTAGTTCTAATATATTAACATTAGAATGTATTAGATGGATCAAGTGTTTTAAGCAAGAGGGCCCATTTAAATAAGATTAGCAATGTATTTGGGGTGCCTGGATGGCTCAGTCAGTTGGGTGACCCACTCTTGATTTCAGCTCAGGTCATGATATCACTGTCATGGGATTGAGACCCTGTCAGAAAAGGCACTTAGCCTGGAGTTGACTTGTTCCTTTCCCTCCTCTCTGCCTCTCCTCCAACTTGTGCAAGTGTGCATGCTCTCTATCTCATAAATAAATAAATAAATAAATAAATAAAATATTTTGAATGTAAAAAAAAGATTAGTGATACATTTGAAAAAACTTTTCTAAGGGTGCTGATTCAGTCAGTAAAACAGGTGACTCTTAGTCTCAGGTTTGTGAGTTCAAGCCCCACACTGAGCTTGGAGCCTACTCAAACAAACAAACAAACAAAGAATAAAAAGAAAAAATATTTCTTGATTCATTATTTTGCCTAGGATTAGGCGCATGGGGACAAATTTAAGTAGATGTATGTCTACAACACTTTCAAGAGAAAAATACACAGCACCCCTACACAAAAATATTATCTTTATTATCTTCAAGAATAATAGACTAATATCAATATCCAACATTATCAAGAAATGTAAGCATGCACATGCATTTGTATATATGTAGGAAAATATGTGAAATTTCAAAAAACAAAAGAAAAATAATGAAATCACTTGTGAAGTCAGTATGATATTTAAAAATACCCAGTGGTGAGGAGTAAGATGGTGGAGGAGTAGGAGACCTAAATATCGTGGGGTCCCAGGAGTTCAGCTACATAGTTATCAAACCATCCTGAAAACCTACAAACTCAGCAGGAGATCAAAGAGAAGAAGAGCAGCAATTCTAAGAACAGAAGAGCAACTACTTTCTGGAAGGTAGGACATGCAGACAAAATGAATACAAGGTGAAATATCGAAAGATAGATCACAGGGGGCAGGGGCTGGCTCCTGGCAAGTGATAGAGCAGCAGAAAACATCAGAACTTTTAGAAGACTGCTCCACTGAGGGACATTGCTCCAAAAGCTAAGCTCAGGGTGAAGCCCTCATGGGGACAGTGTGGTCCAGGACCCTTGGGGTTACAGAAAGACCAGGGGTGCCTGAGGGTGGCAGAGCTGCCAGGTATCAGAGTGGGGAAGCTGGCTTCAGAGACCAAGCTGAGGAGGTGCTTGTGGTTACCTTAAAGCATGATCTGAGGCATTGTCAGGCCACTGCTCTTCAAGCAGGGACCCAATAAGCAGCAGATCCGGGGACACTCATCTTCTTCCTCCAGGATGAATGGTGCATGATTGTGGCAGAATCTGCTGGGTTTGGAGACTCCAAACTAGGCCTTTCACCAGAGATAGAAATGCTGGGTCACAGGCTGGGTGAGCTCAGAGTTTGGACAGAGACCACAGAGATGGGAGTGGTTCAGGGCTTTTCTCTGAGTGCTAACTAAAGAATAGGGCCCATAGCTCTCAGCTCCTATGGGGCCAGAGATTGGGAGGCTGTCATCTTCATTCCTGTCCCCCAAAGCTGTAAGGAAAGCGTTCAGGGAACAAAAGCTGCCAAGAGTGAACCCAAGCAGATTGCTTAGCCTGGCCCCTGGCAAGGGCAGTGTAATTCTGCCTCCCGCAAAGACATTTGAGAATCACGGCAACAGGCACCTCCCCAGGAGATCAACAAGAACATCCAGCCAAGACCAAGCTCACCTATCAATGAGAACTGCAAAACTTCAGAGCCACGGGAATACTGCACATAGAATTCATGGCTTTTTTACATGATTCTTTTGCCTTTCAAAGTTAATTTTTTTATTTTATTTTTTTCTTGTTCTATTTTTTTAAATTTTTCCTCTTTCCTATTTTAATCTTTTAAAACTATTTATCAGTACCTTTTTAAAAAGTCATTTTAAATTTTCATTGTTATGGTCATATTCTTTTTTAAAAATTTTATTTATTTATTTGACAGAGAGAGATCACAAGTAGGCAGAGAGGCAGGCAGAGAGAGAAGAGGAAGCAGGTCCCTGCTGAGCAGAGACCCTGATGTGGGGTTTGATCCCAGGACCCTGAGATCATGACCTGAGCCTAAGGCAGAAGTTTTAACCCACTGAGCCACCCAGGCATCCTGTTATAGTCATATTCTATCCCTTCATTGTATTTAAACTTATTTTTTTGTATACATATAGGTTTTTCTTTCTTTAAAATTTTAGGATACAGTTTCTTCTAACAGATCAAAATACACCCTAAATCTAGTGCACGGCTTTGTTCTAGTCCCCATCCTGATCACATTCTTTCCTCTTTTTTTTTCCTTCTTTTTTTTTTCAAACAACTTCTTATCAATTCCTTTTTGAATATTTTTGAATTTTTGAATTTTAGAATCTTTAAATATACATTTATATTCCATCTCTTCATCGTGTTTACCTTTATTTTTGTATATATATATAAGTTGTTCTTCCTTTAAAATTTTGGGAGGCAGTTTCTTCTAACAGATCAAAATGCACCCAAAATCAAGCATGTGGCTCTGTGCTATTCACCAGCATATATATACATATGTATATAAGTTATATATAAAATATATATTTCTTTTCTCCTTTCTTCTCCCCCTGGTTTCTGGTCTCTTCCAATTTAGTTAGTGTATATTTTCCTGGGGTCATTGTTATCTTTTTAGTATTTTGTTCTCTCATTCATCTATTCTTATCCGGTTAAGATGACAAGGTAGAAAAACTCACCTCAAAAAAAGAACAAGAGGCAGTACCAATAGCTAGAGACCCAACCAATATGGACATTAGTAAGATGTCAGAACTAGAGTTCAGAATAACGATTACTCAAGTTGCTAGCTGGGCTTGAAAAAAGCAAGTAAGATAAGAGAGAATCATTTTCTGGAGAAATAAAATCACTTTCTGGAGAAAGAAAAGAACTAAAATCTATCCAAGTTGAAATTTTAAAAAGCTATTAATGAGGTACAATCAAAAGCAGAGTCTATTGCTGCTAGGATAATTGAAGCAGAAGACAGAATTGGTGATATAGAAGAGCAAATGATGGAGATTAAAGAATCTGAGAAAAAAGATAGATAAACAATTACTGGACCTCGAGGGGAGAATTTGAGAGATAAATGATACCAGAAGATGAAACAATATTAGAATAATTGTAATTCCAGAAGAAGAAGAAAGAGAAAGAGGGGCAGAAGGTATATTGGAAAAAATCATAGCAGAGAATGTCCTCAATTTGGTGAAGGGAACAAGCACCAAAATCCAGAAAACACAGAGAATCCTCCTTAAAAATCAATAAAAATAGGTCAATACCTCATCATCTAATAATAAAACTTACAAGTCTCAGTGACAAAGAGGAAATCCTGAAAGCAGCTTGGGACAAGAGGTCTGTAAAATACAATAGTAGAAATATTAGATTGGCAGCAGACATATCCACAGAGACCTGGCAGGCCAGAAAGGACTGGCATGATATAGTAAGAGCACTGAATGAGAAAAATATGCAGCCAAAATACTATATCCAGCTAAGCCATAATTGAAAATAGAAGGAGAAATTAAAAAGCTTCCAGGAAAAACAAAAACTAAAAGAATTTTCGAACACCAACCCAGCCCTACAGGACATATTGAAAGGAGTCCTCTAAGCAAAGAGAGAGCCAAAAAATATTAGACCAGAAAGGAAAAGAGATAATATACAGTAGCAGTCACCTTACAGGCAATACAATGTCACTGAATTCATATCTTTCAATAGTTACGCTGAATGTAAATGAGCTAAAAGCCCCAATCAAAAGACACAGGGTATTAGAATGGATTAAAAACAAAACAAAACAAAACAAAACAAACACACACACACATGAAAGCAAGACCCATCAATATGCTTTCTACAAGAAACTCATTTTAGACCCAAAGACACCTCCAGATTTAAAGTGAGGGGATGGGAAACAATTCACCATGCTAACGGACATCAAAAGAAAGCTGGAGTGGCAATCCTTATATCAGATAAATTAGATTTTAAGCCAAGGATTATAGTAAGAGAAGAGGAAGGACACTATATCATATTTAAAGGGTCTGTCCAACAAGAAGATCTAACAATTTTAAATATCTATGCCCCTAACATGGAAGCTGCCAATTATATAAACCAATTAATAACAAAATGAAAGAAACACATCAACAATGATACAGTAATAGGAGGGGAATTTAACACCTCTCCTACTGAAATGAACAGATCATCTAAACAAAAGATCAACAAGGAAATAAAGGTTTTAAATGACACACTGGACCAAATGGACATCACAAATATATTTAGAACATTCCATCCCAAAGCAACAGAATACACATTCTTCTCTAGTGCACATGGAACATTCTCCAGAATAGATCCTGGGTCACAAATCAGGTCTCAACCAGGACCAGAAGCCTGGAATCCTTCCCTGCATATTTTCAGACAACAATGCTTTGAAACTAGAACACAACCAGAAGAGGAAATTTGGAAAGAACTGAAATACATGGAGGCTAAAGAGAATCCTACTAAAGAAATAAATGGGCCAACCAGGAAATTAAAGGAGAATTTTTTAAATTTATGGAAACAAATGAAAATGAAAACACAAGTGTTCAAAATCTTTGGGACACAACAAAGGTGGTCCTGAGAGGAAAGTATATAGCCATATAAGCCTTTCTCAAGAAACAAGAAAGATCTCAAATATACAACAAGCCTACATCTAAAGGAGCTGGAGAAAGAACAGCAAAGAAAGCCTAAACCCAGCAGGAGAAGAGAAATCATAAAGATCAGAGCAGAAATCAATGAAATAGAAACCAAAAACAAAACAAAAAAAATAGAACAAATCAATGAAACTAGGAGCTAGTTCTTTGAAAGAATTAATAAGATTGATAAACCCCTGGCCAGACTTATCAAAAAAAAAAAGAGAACAGACCCAAATAAATAAAATCATGAATGAAAGAGAAGAGATCACAACCAACATCAAAGAAATACAAACAATTATAAGAACATATTATGAGTAACTATACACCAGCAAATTGGACAATCTGGGAGAAATGGATGCATTCCTAGAGACATATAAACTACCAAAACTGAACCAGGAAGAAATAGAAAACTTGAACAGACCCATAACCAGTAAGGAGATTGAAGCAGTCATCAAAAATCTCCCAATAAACAAAAGCCCAGGGCCAGACAGCTTCCCAGGAGAATTCTACTAAACATTTAAAGAAGAATTAATACCTATTTTCCTGAAACTGTTCCAAAAAATAGAAATGGAAGGAAGACTTCCAAACTCGTTTCATGAGGCCAGCATTACCTTGATCCCAAAACCAGACAAAGACCTCATCTAAAAGGAGAATTTATAGACCAATGTCCTTGATGAACATGAATGCAAGAATTCTCACCAAAATACTATCCAATAGGACCAACAGTATATTAAAAGGATTATTCACTATGACCAAGTGGGATTTATTCCAGGGCTGCAAGGTTGGTTCAACATCCACAAATCAATGTGATACAACACATTAATAAAATAAATAAATAAATAAAAAAGAACAATAACCATATGATACTCTCAATAGATGCTTTAAAAAAGCATTTGACAAAGTACAGCATCCTTTGATCAAAACTCTTCACAGTGTGGGAATAGAGAATATATACTTCAATATGATAAAAGCTGTCTATGAAACACCCACAGCAAATATCATTCTTAATGGGGAAAAACTGAGAGCTTTTCCCCTAAGGGATGTCCACTATCACCACTGCTATTCAGCATAGTACAAGAGGTCCTAGCCTCAGCAATCAGAAAACAAAAAGAAATAAAAGGCATCAGAATCAGCAAAGAAGTCAAACTCTCACTCTCTGCAGATGATATGATACTTTATGTGGAGAACCCAAAAGACTACCCCAAAACTGCTAGAACTTGTACAGGAATTCAGTAAAGTATCAGGATATAAAATCAATGCCTAGAAATCAGTTGCATTTCTATACACCAACAACAAGACAGAAGAGAGAGAAATTAAGGAGTTGATCCCATTTAAAATTACACCCAAAACCATAAGATACCTAGGAACAAGCCTGACCAAAGAGGCAAAGTATCTGTACTCAGAAAAGTATAAAGTATTCATAAAAGAAATTGAGGAAGACACAAAGAAATGGAAAAGCATTCCATGCTCATGGATTGGAAAAGCAAATATTGTGAAAATGTCTATGCTACCTAAAGCAATCTACACATTTAATGCAATCCCTATCAAAATACCATCCATTTTTTCAAAGAAATTGAACAAATAATCCTAAAATTTATATGGAACCAGAAAAGACCCTGAATACCCAGAGGAATGCTGAAAAAGAAAGGCAAAGTTGGTGGCATCACAATTCCAGACTTCAAGCTCTATTACAAAGCTGTAATCATCAAGACAGCATGGTACTGACACAAAAACAGACACATAGATCAATGGAACAGAATAGAGAATCCAGAAATGGACCCTCAGCTCTATGGTCAACTAATCTTCGACAAAGCAGGAAAGAATGTCCAATGAAAAAAAGACAGTCTCTTCAACAAATGGTGTTGGGAAAATTGTACAGTCACATGCAGAAAAATGAAACTGGACCATTTCCTTACACCACACACAAAAATAGACTCAAAATGGATGAAAGGCCTCAATGTGATCCCTCAGAATCCTTGAGGAGAACACAGGCATCAACCTCTTGGATCTCAACTGCAGCAACTTCTCCAAAGGCAAGAGAAGCAAGGGCAAATATCACCAAAGGCAAGGGAAGCAAGGGTAAAAATGAACTATTGGGACTTCATCAAGATCAAAAGCTTTTGCACACCAAAGGATACAGTCAGCAAAACCAAAAGACAACCAACAGAATGGGAGAAAGTATTTGCAAATGACATATCAGATAAAGGGCTAGTATCCAAAATCTATAAAGAACTTATAAAATCTATAAAGAACTTATCAAACTTAACACCCAAAGAACAAACAATCCAATCAAAAAATGGGCAGAGGGGGCACCTGGGTGGCTCAGTGGGTTAAGCCTCTGCCTTCGCTCAGGTCATGGTCCCAGGGTCCTGGGATCAAGCCCCACATTGGGCTCTCTGCTCAGCAGGGAGTCCGCTTCCCTCTCTCTCTCTGCCTGCCTCTCTGCCTACTTGTGATCTCTCTCTCTGTCAAATAAGTAAATAAAATCTTTAAAAAAATGGGCAGAGGACGTGAACAGACATTTCTGCAAAGAAGTCATCCAAATGACCAACAGACACATGAAAAATTCTTCAACATCACTCAGCATCAGGGAAATACAAATCAAAACTACAGTGAGCTATCACCTTACACCAGTCAGAATAGCTAAAATTAACAAGTCAGGAAATGACAGATGCTTGCGAGGATGCGGAGAAAGGGGAACCCTTCTACACTGTTGATGGGAATGCAAGCTGATGCAGGCACTATGGAAAACAGCATGGAGGTTCCTCAAAAAGTTGAAAATAGAGCTACCCTACGACCTAGCAAATGAACTACTGGGTATTTACCCCAAAGATACAAGTGTAGTCATCTGAAGGGGCACATGCACCTGAATGTTTATAGTAGCAATGTCCACAACAGTCAAACTGTGGAAAGAACCTAGATGTCCATCAACAGATGAATGGATAAAGAAGATGTGGTATATATATACACAATGGAATACTATGTAGCCATCAATAAAATGAAATCTTGCCATTTGCAAAGACATAGATGGAACTAGAGGGTATTATGCTAAGTGCAATAAGTCAATCAGAAAGATAATTATCATATGATCTCTCTGATAAGAGGAATTTGGGAGTCAGGGTGGTTGGGGTTGTGGGGGAATGGAGTGGAAAAATGAAACAAGATAGGACTGGGGAGGGAGTCAAAACATAAGAGACTCTTCATCTCAGGAAACAAACTGATGGTTTCTTGGGCATGGGAAGTGATAGGGTGGCTGGGTTATGGACATTGGCAGTGCTGTGAATTGTGTAAGACTGATGATTCACAGACCTATACCCCGAAAGCAAATAATACATTATATATTAATTTTTAAAAATACCCAGTGGTTTTACTGAATCTTCAATCTTCATCCAGATATTTAGCTTATGTAGTTCCATCCACAATCTGATAATTTAAAAAAATAATTTATAATTTTCTTTATAATTTTTATGAAGTTTTCATTTTAATTCTAATTGGTTAACATACCATGTGGTATTAGTTTCAGGTATACAATATAGTGATTCAACAATTCCATACATCACCCAGTGCCCAGCATGGCAAGGGCACTCCTTAATCTCCAACCCCTCTTTCACCCACCCTCCCACACACCTCACCTCTGGTAACCATCAGTTTGTTCTCTATAGTTAAGAATCTGCCTTTTGGTTTGTTTCTGTCCTTTTTTTTTTTTTTTTTTTTCCTTTACTCACTTGTTTTGTTTCTTAAATTCCACATATGGGTGACTATAATTTTTTAAAGGACAATCAAGAAATAAAGATACATCAAAAATTTATGCATAAGTGTTCACAATGGGGGTCAAAGTTATAATCAACTTAAATCTTTATAGATTATTTCCTCTTATTTTTTTTAAAGATTTTATTTATTTATTTGACAGAGATCATAGGTAGGCAGAGAGAGAGGAAGGGAAGCAGGGTCCCTGCTGAGCAGAGAGCCCAATGCAGGGCTCAATCCCAGGTCCCTGGGACCATGACCTGAGCTGAAGGCAGAGGCTTTAACCCACTGAGCCACCCAGGTGCCCCAGATTATTTCTTCTTTTGAGTGACAAAGAATCATAGCAAGACTAACAGCTCTGGTCCTCCTCTCCTTTCTACCTACAGTAACTTAGGCAAGTCATGGGATGAAAATATGAATGTTTCTAATACATAAAGTCATTGTGAGAATTAGATCACATGTAAAGTATTTAGAACAATGAATTGTTATTTATTCAGGAAAAGAAACTACACAATCTAGATATAGAAAATGGCCCACCTATTGATACATATTGATTTTTCAAAAATAAAGTTAATTATTCATGGTTAATGGAGACTAGAAATTTTATAATGTATTTATTTAAAGCTTCTCTGGTAATAATTTTCTGAAAGTACCTGGGCAATTTGACTTGTTGGTGGAAATACCACCCATCCTCTTTCAGTACATGAAGGAGATTATTTTGTAATGAAGAAGGAGGTAGTAGCTTGGTTAGGTCAAGTTTCCCTAGGGAGGAAAGGAAAAAGGATAATTAAGTAAATTTATTATATCTATTACCCTTTAGGCTCCCTTACACCAGTTTGAATCATACTGATTAGAGAAGGCTAGAAGTTGATAACATTATTTTTCATAAAATACTTAATGAGATTCTGTGTGAATAATAAATGCCAGAATTTGACCTATTTTAAGAGTGACTTTGGGAGAAATTCCAAGCACATTCTCTAAGAAACCAACACTGTGCTATTACTCTAAGAATCATGAGATGATGTTCTTGGCAAGAACTTCACCATGAATGCCATCAGCCATATCAGCAGAGTGGCTTCATGGAGTGAATTATATACAGTGGATGTCAAAAATGGTGGATGCTATATGATGAACTGCAGGTGATTCATTTGTATAAGATTGGTGTATAGGCGTTATGAGACATGCCTTTGGGTGGTTCCCAGATATAGCTGAGAAATGCTTTGAGACACTGCTTGAACATGAAGGTTATTGTTGAGAATCATCAGAATTGGAATATAAAAATAAATGTGGGGAAAACATAAATAAATAAATAAATAAATAAATAAATAAATAAATAAATATGTGATTTCATGTGTGTCCCAAATGTATTTCCTGGAGAACTTTAGAATTACATATGGTTATACACAATAGATCGAGGCATCTTGTTTAGAGACTATAACCCTATATTATCAGTCAAATCATAAATCAATAGCTTTAATGGTTTAGAATATAAAGAATATGATTAGTAACTAAAGGAAAACTTACTAATAAAAATAATACAATTAATTAAAAAATTTTTAACTAATAAAATAGACTTACAAATATGAAGCAGGAAAAAATAACATTATCTTCAGTTATTCAATTAATAAAAATACTATAATGTTAAAACAGAAAATTATAGTTACCTAATGAAGCAAATCTTTCTAAGAATTCATTTAAGGTATGTCAGTCAAGATTGATGTATTTGAAAAACATTAAACCTGATTTTACTTTTAAGGGAAATTGCATTATAATAGTACAACCTTACCTCATATCCTAGATATAAAATTATATCACAAGGAAATCTCCTCCCACATCCCATCAAAACCTCTGCCCCAGAATTTTTACTTTCACTCATTAGGGAATAACCAGGACTAGATACATCTTCCCACCTAAAAGACTAGACAAAATATATGAACCAACAGGCAGCATTGAGAGAGAAAAATGAAACAAAGTGAGACCTAAATATGCCCCAGCTTACTGGGAGAGTAAGGAGAAAGTTTTCAAGTTGCAGTACAAAGAGGGGGAACCCCAATAGAACCCGGCAGTTTTCTTGAGTTGAGAAGGCACAGTTCTGAGTTCAGGAAGACCAAGGTAGCTAGAATTGTTAAGGCAGAGAACTGAAAAGGAGAGAGTTACACAGAAAAAAAGAATTGTGGAGATACGCAAGGGTCCTCCTTGCATCTTCACGTGATTACTGATCAGTACATGCCATGAGAAAAGCACCACCTCTGGGAAAGAATCACTCAAAAGGAGGAGAAATCTGTAGACTCAAAAAGGACCAAGAATAGTTCATGTTCTAACCAGTTACAGTTACATAATAGATATGCAAAAAGCAGGAAACTACAATGTGCAATAACTGAATAACAGTAGAAGGAGATGCAAAAATGATACAGATAATAAAGAAGAATGTTGAAATAGTTACTATAAAACAAGCTCCATATGTTCAAGAAGGTAGAGGAAAGTATGAGCATGATAAGAGACAGGGAAAACAGGTAAAAGACCCAGATCAAACTTCTGGAAATGAAAAAGAAATCCATGGGAAAAAAAATACACTGGATGAAATTAACAGTAGATTAAATACTGCATAAGAAAATATTAATGATTATGAAGACATTGCAGTAGGAACTACCCAAAATAAAGTGCAGACTAAGAAAAAGAATGAACTGTGACATGAGCTATGGAATGAGAAAAAAAGAGCTGTGGAAGTTGGAATGGAGAACAAAATAAAAGTTGAAGAAATAATGGCTGACATCTTCCCAAATTTGATGAAAACTTTATGCCTGCAGATCCAGAATCTCAACAACCCCCAAGCACAAGGCATATGAAAAATACTACATCAAGACACATCATATACAAATTTTTAAAAACCAGTGATGAATAAAAGTAATCTTAAAAGTATTCTCTCTGCCTCCCCAAAAATACATTATATAGACAGGAATAAAGGTAAGTGTGACAATTGAATTTTTGTCAGAAACAATGACAATTACCTTTAAAGCACTAAAAGAAAAAAAAATCCATCTAGAATTCAATGCACAGGTAGTATATCTTTAAAGAGAACAGGAAAGTAAAAGCTGTTTTTTGACACAAAAAAGTTGAGAGAATATATCACTAGCAGACCAGAACTACAAGAAATATAGAAAAGGAAGTCCTTCTGGTAGAGGGAAAATGATATCAGACAGATATTTGGATTCACACAAAGAAATAACGAGCTGTACAAATTCACTTAGAACAGTGTCCAGAAAATAGTAAGCCCTCAATAATTTTTTGGTGAATGAGTGAACCAAACTTCTTGACAACAGTACTGGAAGCTAAAATACAGTGAAAAAATAACTTTCAAACTCTGAAGAAAAATTTTCAACCTTGAGTTCTATATCAAGCCAAGAAGTCAATTTAACATGAAGATAGAATAAAGACATTTTCAGAGATATAAGGTATGAAAAATTATGCCACACCTTTACCTTTTCCAAGATAACACTGAAAGGTATATTTTTCCTCAAAGAAAGAGTGAATTAAGAGAAATGCAGAGAACCCAGATGGAGGAGATTCAATTCAGGAGAAGAACCAAGGACAAGTGGAAAGAGAACCCATATACCAATAAATTTGGTAACAAAGAAGACATGATAAATTCCTAGAATTTAGATACAACTTATCAAGACAGAATCATAAAGAAATAAGTTTGAATAGACCAACAATGAGTAAGGAGATTGAATTAGTAATCCAAAACCTCCCAAAAAAGAAAAAGCCATAACTAGCCCATGGTTTCCCTGGTGAATTCTTCCAAACATTTAAAGAAGAATTAACCCAATTCTACTCAAAATCATCCCAAAAATTGAAGAGGAAAGAATACTCCCAAACTCATTTTACAAGGCCAACATTATCGTGATACTAAAGCCTGATAAGGGTAGTACAAAAAGAAAGAAAGAAAACTATAAGCCAATATTCCTAATGAATACAGATATAAAAACTCTCAGCAAAATACTAACAATTTGAATTTAGCAGAATACTAAAAAGACCCATGATCCATCACCAAGCCAGATTTATTCCTGGGATGCAAGAATGGTTCAACATCTGCAAATCAATGAATGTGATACATCACATTAACTAAATTAAGGATAAAAATCATATGATCATCCCAATAGATGCAAAACAGAAAAAAAGCATTTGATGAGATTCAACACTTTTCCTGATAAAATATATTAACAAACTGGTTGTAGGAGAATTGTACCTCAACATAATAAGGACCACATTTGGGGTGCCTGGGTGGTGCAGACAATCAAGTGTCTGACTCTTGGTTTTGGCTCAGGTCGTGATCTCAGGGTCATGAGATTGAGTCCCATGCCATGCTCCCTACGCAGGACAGAGTCTGCTAAAGCTCTCTCTCCCTCTCCTTCTGCCCCTCCTCCCACCTTTCCTCTCACTCTCTCACTCTCTCTCTTTCTCTCTCTCAAATAAATAAATCTTTTAAAAATGTAAAATAAAATGCAGGCCATATTTGACAGATAAAGTCATACTCAATGGTGAAAAGCTGAATGCTTTTTCTCTAAGACCAGAAGCAAAACAAGGATGCCTACTCTTGTCATCTCTATTCAGTGATGTACTAGAAGTTTTAGCCAGAGAAATATATCAAGAAAAAGAAATAAAAGTCTTCCAGATCAGAAAGGAAGTAGTAAAACTGTCTCTGCGGTAATATGATCTTATATATAGAAAATCCTAAAGACTCCACCAAAAAACTGTTGGATAAATGGATGTAGTAAAATTGCAGGGAAAAAAATCAACCTACAAAAATCAGTTGCATTTTTATACACTAAAAATGAACAATCAAAAAAAACAAATTAAGAAAATGATACCATTGATAATCCATAAAATAAAATAAAATAAATACTTGGGAATAGATTTAATCAAGGAGGTGAAAGGTCTGCACATTGAAAACTATAAAACACTGATTAAAGTAATTAAAAAAGACATAAATAAATGCAAAGATACATCAGTAAATTGGAAGAATAAATATTGTTAAAATGTCCCTACTGCTCCAAGCAATCTGCAGATTCATAGCAATCCCTATCAAAATTCCAAAGGCAGGGACGCCTGGGTGGCTCAGTTGGTTAAGCAGCTGCCTTCGGCTCAGGTCATGATCCCGGCGTCCTGGGATCGAGTCCCACATCAGGCTCCTTGCTCGTCAGAGAGCCTGCTTCTCCCTCTGCCTCTGCCTGCCATTCTGTCTGCCTGTGCTCGCTCTCTCTCCCTCTCTCTCTCTGACAAATAAATAAATAAAATCTTTAAAAAAAAAAAAATTCCAAAGGCATTTTCCACATAAGTAGATAAAATAATCTTTTTTTTAAAAAGAGATTTTATTTATTTACTTGACAGAGAGAGACACAGTGAGAGAGGGAACACAAGCAGGGGGGATGGGAAAGGGAGAAGCAGGCTCTCCGCTGAGCAGGGAGCCCAAAGCAGGGCTCAATCCCAGGACCCCAGGATCATGACCTGAGCGGAAGGCAGACGCTTAACCTACTGAGCCACCCAGGCACTCCTCATTCAATTTCTTAAGCGTGTAATTGGTGAGCACTAGTCTTAAAATTTGATCAAGTCTAAGCACCTATTTTTGTATGATCATGAATTTCTGTGTGCTACCTAAAAACGTCTTGTTTTTTCTCAAGTTGCAAAGATACTCTTCTATGTTTTGTTTTGTTTAGTTTTTCTTTTTCCCTAGAGGTCTTATCATTTTAGCTTTTACATTCAGTTCTAAAACTATGTGTTTGTGTTTGGTGTGAAGCAAGAGTGCAAGTTCTTTGCTTTCTTTTTTAATGAATATCTAATTTAATGAACATCTATCTTCTAACAAATATCCAGGCACCCCTAGAGACAACAATCTTAAAACTCATATGGAATGACAAAAGCTGTAAATAGCCAAAATGATTTTCAACAAGTTGAGGACATCACAGTATCTGATTGCAAAATATACTACAAAACTATAGCAATCAAGCAGCATGCTACCAGCATAAAAACAGAAACCAATGAAGCAGAATAGACAGTCCAGAAATAAATCCATGCATTTATGGTCAATTGATCCTCCATAAGGCGCAAGAATCCACAAGAGCAAAAGGCAGTCTCTTCAACAATAGTTCTGGGAAAACTGGTTTCCTTCATGCAGAAGAGTAAAATTTGTACCTTATCTCACTTTATGTACAGTAATAAAACTCAAAATGGATTAAAGGCTTAGAGACCGGAAGCCATAAAAATATTGGAAGAAAACAAGAAAAAAACTTGCCATTGGCCTCGAAAGGTTTATAATAGCTAATAAGAGAAAAACTTATGGAATGGGAGAAAATATTTGCAAACTATACATTTGAAAAGGAGTTAACATCCATAATACGTAAGAACCTCAAACAATTCAATAGTAGTAAACAAGTAATGTAATTTAAAATTGGGCAAAAGCCATGAGTAGATGGCTTCTTTCTCAAAAGAAGACCTACAAATGGCCAAGAGGTATATGAAAAACAATGCTTACTATCACTAATCACCAAGAAAATGTAAATGAAAATGATAGACAAATATCACCTCAGACTTGTTAGAATGGCTATCTTCCAAAAGAAAAATAACAAATGTTAGCAAGGATGTCAAGAAAAGTGAACCTCTGTCCACCGTTGGTGGGAATGTAAATTGGTACAGTCACAATAGAAAATAGTGTACAGGCGCTTTAAGACATTAAAAATAGAATTACCATATGATCCAGCAATCCTGCTTCTGGGAATGTGTCTAAAAGAAATGATATCTGCATTTTGAAGGAATATCTGCTCTCCCATGTTTACTATAACATTATTTGCAATAGCCAAGATACGGAAAACACCCAAGTTTCTCTCAACAGAGAAACAGATAAAGAAAATGTCCATATACATATACACACAATACAATATTATTCAGGCTCGAGAAAAAAAGGAAATCCTGCCGCTTGTACAACATGAACCTGGAAGACATTATGCTAAGTGAAATAAGCCAGACAGAGAAAGATAAATACTGTATGATCTTTCTTATATGTGGAATCAATTTTTAAAAAGTCAAACTCGGGCGCCTGGGTGGCTCAGTAGGTTAAGCCGCTGCCTTCGGCTCAGGTCATGATCTCAGGGTCCTGGGATCGAGTCCCGCATCGGGCTCTCTGCTCAGCAGGGAGCCTGCTTCCTCCTCTCTCTCTCTGCTTGCCTCCCTGTCTACTTGTGATCTCTCTCTGTCAAATTAAAAAATAAATAAATAAATAAAAAGTCAAACTCGTAGAAGCAGAGAGTTAAACGATGGCTATCAGGGGCTGTTTGTGGGGATAGGAATGGGAGGTATTGGTCAAAGCCTACAAATTTGCAGTTTTGTAGGGTGAATAAGTCTAGAGATCTAATGTACAACGTGATGACTATAGTCAATAATGCTATACTGAATACTGGAAAATTGTTAAGGGAGTAGATTTCAGGTTCTCTTATCACACACACAAAATAGTACAAAGAGATGATATGTCAATTAGCTTAACATAGTAATCATTTCACTATGTATATGTGCATCAAATTATCATGTTGTACACCTTAAACATACACCTTGAAAATAAATGAGCCTTCCAAGAGAATGCAAATCAGGCATCAAAATGCCTTTTATAATCTAGCCTCAAAAGTCACATATCATTATTGCTTACACATTCTTATGGGTCACATGAGTCAGTATTTATTCACTGTGGTAGGCCACTAAACAAAGGGACTGAAGAGAGAATGAAGGAACACTGAAGCCACCTTGATTAAATCAGAAGATTATTAAATCATGTTCATATTTTAACAAAAACTTTCTATTAATTTTCTACTCGTCATTGAACCTATAATAAACTTATTTAATCTCTCAAGCATATTGGTTCTATTATTTTCATCATACCCTATAAATTTATTCTTGATCCTAACATCTCCTCAGCCCTTACCAGTCTACTGGTTATATAAGTTATAAAACACAAGTACAGTGTACCTAGAAACAGTATTCTCATACCTTCTGCTCCCTAAATGGACACTAAAAATCAAATGAAATATTCATAAAAATTGCATGTAGAATATATCAAACTTTTCCTATATTTGAATTTTTTAATGTGGCAGATTGCCTGGTTTTCCTCAAGCAACTTTCTTGGCCAATGCTTATTGATTTATTTGCCCAGTGGTGATATAAATTCCTAACAGCAAATTCAGATAACAAAAACATGTGTCTCAAAAATAGGAATTATCATTAATTTTCTTCCAGGATCTAAGAAGTCAATAATATTGGCAAGTTACCCTTCTCTTGACCAAAATACAAATGAGAGTATCAATAACTAGAGAAGTTCTCACAACACAAGCCAATTCTTAAATTAATGGGCTGGATAATTCATTCTTTTTAGTAGACTTCCAGACTGTAGTGATCTAAATTGATTACTTCTACCTTTTGGCATTGACAAATCAGTTACATTTATTTTGTAATCTCTGCAAGAGTTAGTCTTATACTCCCTTGTAATTTGTTGAATGAAGAAAATAATGGTAGTTTTTTTTTCTTTTACTTCCCACAGACTAATCTTAATATGTCTTCACATATCCCATGAATTGAAATAAAATTACAAAGAGCTGTTTTTCAAAACTCATTCCATGGAATCCCTCTCCCAGGAGTTTAGCAAAGAGACTTTTAAAGCTTAGGGATTTTTAAGGAAGAATTTTCTCACTCTAGATGTTACTATAACTACAACTCATCAGCCAAATCCAGCCCACTACTTGATTTTGTGGGTAAAGTTGTATTGGAATACAGTTGCGCTCATTCATTTACCTACTTCATGTGGCTACTTTTGCACCATAATAGCAGAGTTGAGTGGTGGTGACAGAGACCCCATGGCCGTAAAACCCAAAATATTTACTATCTTGCCCTTTATAGTAAAAGTTTGCCAACCCCTGCACATCACAAAGTAAATAGGGAGAACTATTATCCAGCTGAGGTAAGACACAGGTACCCAGTTTTAAGATCGGGGTGTATTCTCATTGTATTGTACCAAATGACAATACCAAGGTGACTGAATTGAGAGGAAAATGTCCCACCAAAACCTATTCACTAATTTTTTTTTCTAGATGCAAAAACCACAAAAGTATTGCGAACAAAAATATTTGAAGGTTTTCCAAACACTGATTCCTTGATGATATATTACTTTAGCCTTCCTTCAAGCTTCTGTGATCAGAGTCATATTAAATAGCAAGTATGGATTCATAGTTACTGGGCATGCAAGTCACTAAAAATGGCAAGTTGTAGTAAGACAGCAGCTGAGATCTGCAGCTTACCCTGAGGATGTCAAAGCCAAATTCTGGTTCCCAAAAAACAGTCCTCTAAGAACTTCTCTTTATTGAGTAGGCAATGTGGAAGCTCAGTATCATTCTTGCTAACCAACTTTTATGTGCTAGATTTGTCTGTCTCTCTGACAAGGCAAGTTTGAATTCAAGTTCTATCAGATAATGGGCTTGTGATTTCAGGGAAAATCCAGGCTGGAATCCTTGACAGTAGCACTTATCCAGTGAGCTCCAAGTGACCATGGGCTATTAAATAATTCTGGTGTGCACTTGCAAACCCTTTTAAGTATGTTTAAAATCCTCTGGCTTCCCATTGTTACAGAAACAATTCACTGACAAGACACTGACATCTGACCAAATGCATTTCTTGTTCCATTTTAAATATGCTGACCTCAATAAAAAATGTCTAAATCACTGCTCAATCTTCTTGGGGTTTCTATACAGTGTAGTATCTGTGGTAATATGAAAGATGATCAAACAATGGAAATTAGTAACCAGTCACATCCAAGTGGAGAATGTAGAGTCACAACTTTGGCCCTAGTTCAGCTCATCATTTCCCTAATAAAACTTTTTAAACCCCTTTCTGTTGTATTTTTTTTAATGGAGATACTGACAGCTTGTGTACTAATGTTGGCATTCACAATGGAAGCAGAAAAAATTTATAAAGAATGAAAATGTTTTCATTTATTTAAAAGCAGCAGGTATTAACTTGAGCTTCCAAAATCATTTGGAAAACATGTCCTGTGGAAGTTCCACAAAGAGTCCTGAAAATCACCATATAATCCTTTCATACTTGCTTCCCACAATTAAAACAAATTCTGATGCTTTGGTGGTGTGCTGTGAGTTGACTCAACAAAGAACCAGGAAATCTTCACTTTGTCTTGGCTCCAGTACTGTCTTCGTGACTTAAAGCAAATCACCTTACCTCTGAGTCTCAGGACAGTCCTTGGTTGATTGCTAAGGTACATTTCAACTATAAAATGTTACATTTGTATTTGTATTTATACAAGGTGAGTGGGGGAGGGGTTGAAAAATACAAATCAGGTGTCATCTCTGTTCATCTTCCACAGACCAAAATAAGGCAGAGACAAAAAGTCTGTTAACACAAGTGTGGAGTGACAAGCCACATGCAATCATCTGGCCAGTGAAAAGGATTAGGAGAATCTCTATTCTTGTATTTGAAACTTCATCATTTTAATTGTCCATTTCTATTGGAAATGTTTTTGGGAACAGCTTCACAGGCAGCAGAGTATGTGGAAAAGGTTATAAAGGACATAGTTACTAAATTTTAGGATAGACTGCCTAGGAAAATTGATTAATCAAATCTTATTTCTAAGTTCTATAACCACTTAATATGCAGGTCATGTTCATGACTTGATATCGCATCCAAAGTAATTAAATAATTTCCAAATAATCTCATGGCTACTACTTCAATTTCCAACAGTTTTGATTTTTTTTTAATTTTTAAAAGATTTATTTACTTATTTTAGAGGAAGAGGAGCGACAGAGAGAGCGAGATAGAAACCCAAACAGACTTTGTGCTGAGAGGGAGCCCAATGGCGCTGGTTCCCAGGACCCTGGGATCCTGACGTGCTATGAAACCAAGAGTGGAACGTTTAACTGACTACACCACCCAGGCAGCCCTCCTGTGGCTTTTTTAAAGAAGAAAAATATTTGTGTATGGTCTAGAATTAACTTGAATTTGACATTGGAAGACGTTTTTCTCAAACTCAGCAGACGTTTTCTTGACTTGTTTTCTAGAATTATATCTAATCTTTAATTCTCTTTTCCAGTTTATGAAATTACTTCTCCCTCAGCATGATGTGTAGGCCGTGCAAGTTGATGGACTATCAGTAAATAAATTTTATGAGTCAGCTCACCACTCTAAACCATTATATTCTGTTATATTCAGACAGAGCAGGCTAACCACAGTTAAGTGTTTCCAATTATTCTTACTTCTTCTGCCCATTTCATTTACTGTCTTGATGCTTTTATCTCACAGCAACAGGGAAACTTACGAGGCAGAGACTGTAGGTAGACATTTTTAAATTAGCCTGTCAGGTTTATTTTTGAAGAAGTGTTTAAAAATGGTTAAGCTTTACTGATATGCAACCATGTCAAACTGCATGGTTTTAATTTTTTTTCTTACACTATGAATACTAACAAAGCATCTAGTGCTATTGTAACATATTGGGTTGCCCATAACTTAGAATAACATTAACATTTTCCCTTCTAGCTTCTAACAAAAATAATTGTTGCTTCGGTTATCAGTACAGTAATATTGAAAATTGGGGGACACAATGGCCTATTTGCTTTTTTCAAACACTTATCCTTATATTCCCTAGATAAAATTTTCCATATGATTTGAGGTAATTTACACATCTGTCCTCAAGTAATGTTTCTTTTATAGGCAGATGCAGAATATAAAATTGTTGTCTTTTTCTTTAGAAGGTGATAAATTTAAACCCTATTGAGATTGAATGATAATTAGAATTAGACTTCATATAGTTCTTTCTTAGTGTGCAACAAATGACTATGAAAAATAGTGACTCAAACCACTGTTTTAAATATCACATTTTAACTCTTTCAAATCAAACTAAAGAATGCACGTTTTGTTCCATATCTTTTTGAATTATATTTATGATCCGCAGTGTAAGACTGGTTTAAACTGTGGCTGCGATCATTTGAGAATTTTTCCAAGAGTGATTTAACAGCTTGAATTAGTAAGCTTTAATGTCACAATAATAATGAATAAAATATTGCTTCCTGAGTGCACAAGTAGGCTCACAGAGCAGAGATGTATCAGGAGGAACTTTCCAGAGGAAAAGAAGAAATAAAATGGTTATTCCCTTTATTAGGTAACTATCTGCAGTTCACATTGTAGCAAGTGCCCTGCAAGGCTCTGCTGACCCAGAACTTGGGTTTTGGATAACTCGGATTCCTGAGTTCACACTCCTCTCCCCAGCCTCTTGGTGATCGTGGACCTTTTGAAGGAGTAGGCAAAAACAATCTTCAACAGCACACAGTTCTTTACCTAGGAAGAGAAGAACAAAATCCACTTTGGGATATTTTCCTTACAGCGAGGAATTAGAGGATACAGACAACACACAAGGCCAATCCAAAATAATATTCTCCTCAGTTTCCGGATGCCTTTTCTCTTCATTTTTAGATTTTAAGTGAGGCTAACACAAGGTCATGTTATCAGACATACACCAATTGTTATGTAACAGTATTTCTGTAGGTGAGTACATTCTAGTTACTATCTCCTCCTTGCCCCATCCTGTCTTACCTCCACACTTTCTCAAGTAAAATATTCCCAGAGAATCCCTGAAGAGTTACCAACCAGTAGTTCCCCTGGGCTTCAAGAGATGGGGGCAGGCAGTCTGGCCCAGCAGGTTGGAGGTTTGTGCTCCTGGGGTCTGCTCCCCTGGACACTAGAAGAGGAAAGCTCTTCCCATGCCACGAAGAAGACTTGCCATGTACAGGGTCAGTGTTTTGAGTCAAACTACTTCAAACTATTTTAGCTAAGATTCCTGACACCTGAAAATATAACTGCCTTTTTTTTAAAAGCGTAAATTGAACCACAGTATCTCTACAAGAATGTGTTTAGGCAATAAT
This sequence comes from Lutra lutra, assembly GCF_902655055.1. Taxonomy (NCBI): domain Eukaryota; kingdom Metazoa; phylum Chordata; class Mammalia; order Carnivora; family Mustelidae; genus Lutra; species Lutra lutra. The sequence continues at coordinate 74,833,857 of NC_062279.1, read as the reverse complement.
ATGAAAAGCCTGATGACATACTAAGCATGAGTACTAAAAAAATGCTCTTTCAAATCGAACTAAAGAATGCACGTTTTGTTCCATATCTTTTTGAATTATATACTCTTTCTTGACTTAGTGCCCAGGCACAATCTGACCAGAAGGAGAAGAGCCCATACCCTCTAAGCCAGGCCGTTTTGGAATGGGGTTTTGTTAGCTTGCCCAGTATCCCTTCAGCTTCTCATGTTTTGCCAAGACCCAAAGATTCCACCGACTTCAAAGGAAGTTTCAAGACAAAAATAGCAGGGGAAAAACGGGTGAATCTTGAATTGAATCCATGAGAATAAAATCTTTTCGACAAGATACAAGATAATGGATTTTTTTTTTTCATTTGAGAGGATTGATATTTTTTTCTTTGTTTATTCTCACCAACATAAAGCACAATCTCTGTTCCTACAGTGAAGAGTCTTGAATATGTCTCTTTTCTAAATAAGCACAGCAAAAGGTTGTGGTTTCCCTAGCAACAGATGACTTCTGTCTATCTTTCTTTTTGGGGGAAAAAAATGTACTTTGGCTTTATAAAGAACCTTTCATCATGGGTATCAAAGCATTCTATGGCCAAATTGTCATCCTGCCCTAGCAAAGTAGATAAATAATATCCTCTCCACTTAAATGGGGTGGGGGGGGATGGCAGCTGGAACCAGCAGCTACAGCAAGAACTTTCTCTCTTGTTCTCTGGGCTATGCCTTTCTAACCCTCAGGAGCAGCACTGTGAGAATTTTGATAAGGGAGTGTGGCTGAAACACCCTCATGGGATCCCTGATAAGGTACTCCCACATAGATTCCCCTTCACTTGAGTATGGGCCGGATTTGTGACTTGCTTCTAATCAATGGAATATGGCAAAGATATGGGATATGACTCTTCTAACTATGTTAAGTTTATAAGACTTAGCACACTGCAGAAAGAGATTCTCCTGTCGCTCTTCAAGTAGTGACAGCCATATTTTACCAATGGAAGTAGGGGTGGCCTTTAGGAGAGGAGGGTGACCCTCAGTCAACAACCAGTAAAACCAGAGCTGTCAGCCATACAGCTGCAAAGAAATAGATTTCACCAACAGCTTGGAAGAAAACACCAAGCTGCCCAAAGTTACAAAGCCCAGCTAATACCTTGCTTGCATTTTTTGAGACCTTGAGCAAAGAAGCCAGCTAAATCATGGCCAGCCTTCTGACCAATAGAAACTGAGATAATAAATATGTGTTGTTTCAAGCTACTAAGCTTCCTATGCAGCAAGATATAACTAACACAGGGGACTCTGCAAATGGACAGTTGCTAGGCTGAGGTGAGTAGTTGGATGACAATAGAAAGAGAGACAATGAAGTACAGACTTGGAAATCAGACGCACCCAAGTTTTTCAATTAATGTCTGACCTTGACCCTTCTCAACCACAACTTCATTTGCTGAATGGAGATAATGTTTACCTCTGCGTGCAACAATAGGATTAAAAAATAATGACTCTAGAAGTATCTGGCACAGTGCTTGTCACATAGTAGGTGAGCAGTAAGAGACAGAAAGCAATAGATATAGTTATAATAGAATAAGAGTTTTGACCCTGTTCTTAGAGCTCTAGTAATTGCAGCAGGGACAGAGGGCATTTTGTAAGCTAGCATCCCCCTCGTGAGAAACCTGGATGAAGGGATGAGGTCAATGCAAAGGTTCAAGAAATTAGCTCATCTTCCAGCCCACTGGGATCTCACAGAACTTGGAGCCAAGGTGATAGAATCTCAGAGTTTAATTTATCTGGAGCTTGGCGGTGGTTGTTTGGTGGCTTTCCTTGTGTTTTATTTGTCTCGTTCTATTGCAAGGGATACATTGAGGACATTGTCAAAGACACTATGAGGCAATGGTATGACTGAAGAATGAGTCAGTATGGGGGCACTTATCCTGGAAGATGCCCAAGTGGTTGATCCACCTGCAGGAGCTCCTGTGAGGAGGCAGGGAAGAGGGAAAAGTAAAGGAAAAACAAAGAATCAAACCAAGTGAATCCAAAACACCAAGGTAAAGTGTGAAGGTTCAGAAGCCAATCAGAGATGGAGTGTAAAACCCTCCAGTCAGGGCAGAACCATAGAAGATGTAGAAAGAGAACAAGAAAGGTGTTAATTTTATGGGTAGAACGTGGGCCTTACAATGGATGAATCTAGCTGTTTTAAATGTGAGATGTGAACATTGACAGACATGGCTCTGGGTTGTAGAAAACTAAAGAGATATGGCCCAGCTAGTAAAAGGGCCACCTACATTTGAACAGTTCCATGGTCAATTGGGAGGCTGCTGCCATTGAAAGAAACATTCTTCTGGTTTTCTCTGTGTTTGGGATAGATTTCTAAACAGGATGCCCAGCAAAATAAGCTCACAGGCTTAACAGGAAGTGGTCTGACTTCCTCTAATACAAAGAAAATACCAGAACCTCTCCCACACTTCCCCGGACCAGAATTTTCTCCTAGAGTGGCCATGTGCAAAACCATTGCAGTAAACATCACCACCTAGCAACTCACCAGTGCTTTTCTTCTGGAAGATTTATTTATAGTTATGAGATTTGCACGTGGTTGAATTTTTGAATTCTATACATATGTTTTTCCTTTCATGGATCCACAGAGGCATGCAGTTTTGAATGAATGAAAAACAGGAGTTTGCAATAGATTCCCTTTCTTCCTGCCAGTGTTTAACTAAGACATATAGAGTAACAAAGCCCTCAAGAGATTATGTGTCCTGTCTCACGTAATTCAAAATAAAAGCAATACGAGACTCTTATAAAAAGTCAAAATTCTGATTTTCTCCATGATGAGTGCTTCAGTGCTATTTTTTAAAATTTGAAATACTAATTATTTTCTACAAAAAGAGTCCCTCCTCTCGTTCAGGTCCCTTGCTTTGCTGATTCCCAAAGCTTATGTTTGGAGCTTTTAACCAAGTCCCCTAGAAGCAAGAGTCTAAGGGTGCATTCTTCTGCAACTGATTTTGAGACAATGTTCTCAAGATAGCTCAAGAAGGAAGTTAAGGAACAGAATAGGGATAAGTAGTATCCTTAGCAAAGACGTGAGTTAGCTGAAACCAGCTTCAGGCTGTTAGTTTATGAAGAGTTCAGGAGCCTGAATGGTAACCCTCAGAAGTTCTAGCTTTAGGTGAGGTGGCTGGGATTCTGTACTGTGTCTCAATCAGCCATAGTCCAGGGCTGTGAGCTATGCCAGAGGTGGGCATAACTGCCCAGAAATTTTCAAGCTAGATGGCTTCAACTGGCGAATGGGAATTCTTTTGTGAGGGTGCAGCTGTGAACCATCAGCCACTAACACTGTAGGCAACTAGAGAATGACTATACCAGCATGGCTGGGCAGTCAGAATGAGAAACTAGAAACTTCCATTACATTTGGTATGCTTATCAGCAATTCAGCACAATCTACTTCATAATGAGACCTTCTTTAAAGACTCCCAGACAAATAGAGTGCATAATTACCTATACAATGTGGTTGAAAGGACATGCTATCCATCCACCCCAGGAGCTTGGATATTCAACCCTTGTTGCTTTGGGATGAATGTTGCTCTTTTCATATGATACTCATATGTAATGGAAATAAGAGGTAACATATGGGTAGTCCCACAGCAGCAGACTCTAAGCCAAGAAAAGACCTGGAGACAGGGATTGAGACATGAGTTTGCTGGGTGAAGTAACACGCAGGGAGTTGAGGAGCAGCCAACTGGACAAAGCACCTGCTACAGGGACCTATGAGCAGCAAGTTTTTACATCATAGCAACTTGACCTACAGCTATCCTGACCCTTCTTCCCCTCCTTGCATTACCAGTGTTTCCAAGGATATCCAGCCTTGCCATCCAGGCATTTTTCTTTACAAGGGAGATGCTCCTAGTTGGCCATCCCTAGAGTCCATGACCTTGAACGCTGAGCAAACATTTTCCTGCACATTCTGCTTGTCAGGAATATGGAGGGAGGATCGGATCTCTACATTCTCCATAGCAATTAACAGAGGCATTCAGAATGTGCTTGCACAACCTAGCGAACCAGCATGTACCATGCAGCGTAAGATCCTTACCTCCGAAATGAAAATTAGCTTCTTGGAGACTGAAGGATCTTCAAGCAGTGAAAGAGCACTGGCTGGGGAAATGGAAAGCGAGGAGCACTGCTTCAAGATTCGGAGGGGTGGGCATCCAAGAGGAAGGGCAGAGGATAACGCCATAACACCTTTGCCTGATTTTCTCAACTCGGCCAGTTGAGCAGCTACTCCAGCTGTCCCTCCTCCCCCGCCCACCCAACTGAGGTCTGGCCAGCTGACTTACAACAATATCCACCTAGGACAATGACAATTGTGAATTGAGCAAAGGCCTTTGTAAGATGAACTATTAATAGAGCTGAGAAACAAAGAACATGGGACAAAAGAAAAGCAGCAGAATAATGTTTTTTCATACCCAAAGCAGCAAAACGATCCACGAATGGAATGAACTCCCAGGTGATATGAGAAGGGAAAGAAAGCCATTCAAAGTCCATGGGGGTAAGAGAAAGAGCCAAGGTTGTTTATATTAAAGGTGGTAACTTATGTGCTATGATGAGTGCTGTGAATTATGTAAGATTGATGATTCACAGACCTGTACCACTGAAACAAATAATACATTATATGTTAATTAAAAAAAAAAAGAGTGGTAATTTCAAATCATCCTGAAATACATGGGAAGTCAGAAGAGTTGTGTGAGGAAAGAGATGATTTATTAAGGAATTCGAGTATAGAGTTCCTGACAAATTATAATAAAAAAAAAAAAAAGCTTTGACAGAATTCACAATTAATGAAGAAAGGGAGCCCATCATCACAGTCAGAGCAAGAAAGTGCTGATCTCTGAACTTTGGGCTTCAGCTGTTCGATCAGCACATGGACAGCAGAAGTCGGCCGGTAAAGGATCCTGCAAAGAAACAGGGGCAAGGAGGGAAGGCAAGGCCGTAACCTTGTTCATTCGTGAATGATTTATTTGGCAGAAAGCCAAATACTCCTGGGAACCACATATCTTTCATAACTTTTCTGGTTGTAATGAACTTCTCCATTTGAACGAAGTGTGAATAATGTAACTCAGCTGCCGCCTCAGATTTTATGAGCCGGGCCTTTATTTTGTACTGATTTCCCGGCAGTAGCAGAAGGAAAAGAGAAAGATGGAGAACAACTAGAGAATTTTAGCTTTAAATGGGAGCAAGCTACTTTTCCTGATCAGATTTGAGGAACTGAGCTTTTTCTAACCACTGGGAAAGAAAGAGTTGTATCTCTGAAAGTGCCAAGGAAAGCCATGTAAAAGAAATTCTTTCCCCCAGTGTATTTACTTGGGGATAGATACAGAAATGTATTTCTCTTCACAAGGGTACTATTTGAATGAGAACATCCGACAACTTACTAGGAAGCTCTTATCTACATCATGTTTACTATTTTTCACGATCACTCAAGATGCCTTTTATCATTCTTACACAAGCTCTAAAACAGGAGTCATTTTTTTCAATACTACTCTAAGTAACTACTTGAATATTAATAACAATGAAATAATAGGATTTAGTATTCAGTGAACGTTAGGTACCATGTCCAAGATGCTTCACGTGTATTAAATCATTAAATCCAAATGCTTGGACCATTATTTTGAGAGGGTATGTTTGATGGTAAATTTAAATTTCCCATGTCAACCTGACTGGCAGTCATGGCACCCTGATATTTGATCAAACATTATTCTGGATGTTTCTGTGAAAGTTTTTTTTTTTCCTTTGATAAGATTAACATTTAAATCAGTGAATAAAGCAGATTGTCCTTTTAATGTAGACAGGCTTCATCCAACCAACTGAAAGAGACTGACCTCCCCCAGCAAGAAGGAATCATGCCAGTTGACTACCTTTGGGCTCAAATTGCAGTTCTTTCTGCAGTACACCCTGTTGGTTCTGTTTCCCTGGAGCATACTGCCTAATACATACAGGTACTGTTATTATGTATCCTTAGAGGAGGAAATGGAAGATTTTTTGCCAAAGTTGTCTTGAATCAACTTGCGGCTCCTGACTCAGTTTTCACAATTTCTTAAACTCATTTTTTATTCTACTGTTTAAAGCAACTGAACCACAAGACACTTAAATGATCAGGCACACCGCATATCTGAGAGCACCAGTAAGACGTGAGTTATTTACTCTGTGCACAAGAAATTTATTAAGAGCCTCTCAAACCTAAAACAGCTGTCAGTCTGATCCTGTGTCATCATGAAAACCTAGGTTCTGCGAATCTTTTCTTTTACCAAAGTTGTCCCTAAAGTGGTCCCCTCCCAGCATTGGTGGTTCAGTGGTAGAATTCTCGCCTGCCAAATAACCCAAGATTAAAACATCTTGTTAAGTATTTGAATTATACAATTCAAAGTTGTACAGCTTTGGGGAAAAAGACTTTGTTTTAGAGTTCCATTGACAAAGCTTCATTTAGTCAATTAAGATTGTCGCAAGAAATTTAGGAGTGATTTTCTTATATATAGATTCATGTCCAGGTAAAAGGCAGAAAAAGTCTCATCTTCATCTTAGCTTTTATTAGAAAATGGAAATATTAAACAGTATATTAAATTTATAAAATACATGAAATAATTTTAAATGATTCCAAGTACTAACCAAGGCTTTGATTTTATTAAAATTTATTTAAATTCTATTAACTTTTTTCTATCTGCATAATTTTTGCAGATTATTTCCCATCATCCTATAAATAAAATGAGAGAGAGAGGCCTAGACAAATTACTTAGGATCAGCAAGCCTATTCAGAAATAAAGACAAGTTGTATTAATAGATTTTTTTTTTAAGATTTTATTTATTCATTTGACAGACAGAGATCACACGCAGGTAGAGAGAGGGGGGAAGCAGGGTCCCTGCTGAGCAGAGAACCCTATTCAGGGCTCGATCCCAGGACCCTGAGATCATGACCTGAGCTGGAGGCAGAGGCTTTAAACCACTGAGCCACCCAGGTGCCCCTATATTAACAGATTTTTAAAGTACATTTTCTCCCCCCTCCCTTAGGGATTCAAACTAACTCAGAGACATTACTTGATCATTAGTAATAGCATTTCCAAAAAGAAAGTAAGATGTACTGTTCTAGCAGTTTTATCAAGAAAAGAAAAAAAAAATTGCTAAAGTAAAATGTGTCCCAGGACACATGGTGCCACATTAGAATTAGTGTTGTGCCCGAGAATATCCCACTGGGCTCTGCAGGGCCTTTGGGTGGCCAAGAAGACGATCCCCTTCCTCCAGGAAACCTGATGTGACCCATCCAAGGGAATGCAGTTTGGAGGTTGGCCCCGGGCATGAGAGTTAACGGAGACCAATGCTTCAATCTTGAGTTTTCTCCTTCCCCACTTGTGTGCCCTTGGGCTAATTACTTAACTTTTATACCATCCCCTCCTCATCTTTTCTGCCCTCTGTTCTCCCACTTGTGCTGCGTGGGTCCATAGCAAAGCCCGCCATTCCTCTCAGTGGTCTTCTCACTTGCTTTCCCACTCCAGTTTTTACCCCTGTAATCCTCCCTCGGTTCTTCTGCAGGGAGATTTTTTTTTTTTTTTTAACTGGGGAGGGGGGGAAGACACCCACCCAAAAACAAAAGTTAAAGGAGACCAGCCCCCCAACAGCAAACCCCTTAATAGCTTTCCCACTGGTTCTGATTATAAGAACTCCACACTGCAGTCCTTGCTTTTGTTCCTGATTCCCACAGCTTAACTCAGGTCTGCTCAGCTGGACTCCCCTCTCTCCAGCTCTTCCATCCCCCCAACCCCTGCCTGCTGCTTCTTCCTGGCCCTACACCAAGACAGTTAAATTGCCTGCTATTTTGTCAACACATCACACTTTTTGATTCCTCCATATTTTTGCATATTTTTTTTTATTTGGGATGTTCTCTTTCAGGGTCACCCACCCCCTTATACACACACACACACACACACACACACACACACACACACGCACTCATACACCTGAGAAACTCTTCACAGAATCAGTCAGCGTCTCCTTTTTCAGAAATCTGCCCTGACCTCTCTGGTCCCTTTCTTAGCATTATTGCTGAGCTTTTTTCAAAAACATACTTCTACTAAAGCACAGATCTCAGTTTATTGCAGCTCTCTCCAGACACATTTATTCCTCTATTACTCTGTGGTTGCTTGTGGGCAATGGTGGTGCTTTATTTACCTTTATCTTTGAATTCCCCTTGCCTATCAAGCATTCAAGCAATGTTTGTTGTTGCGAAGAACCCACATAAAACAGCTGATGCAGGGCTCACAAAGTCAATAAGCACTGGTTTTATCCCTATCCTATAAGTAAGGTAGATTTTTTTATCCCTATCCTATAAGGAAGGTAGAATGGAAGAATAAAAAGCTTACCATTAGGAGAGATTCAGAACACCTGAGCCCCAAGTCCTGCTCTAATTATTCGTGAGCTATTCTTTTTCCTTACTGGTTTCTCCAGTTTCTGGGCCTTTGTTTCTTTAGTCATAATACAGAAAGAGTAGATCACCTCTTTAAGATTCTTTGCATAAATGCTTAACTAGATTCATGCATAATTGGTTTCTGGCTGCTCGGATGGTTCCACACAATGCCAATATAGGAAAGATAACTAAAAGCTCAGTTGCCCAGATGCTCTGATACATGGTTCCAGACAATTGCAATGCGGAAGTGATAATGAATAAAATGTAAAGTATCTTATTTTCACACAGTTTATAAAATTTAGAGTTCTTAACGTACTGTTGGAGGTATTAGTTTATTTTGATGATCACAACATTCTTGAGTTATTATTTTCTTCTTATATATGAGGAATCGGAGGTTTGGAGATGTTAAGTGACTTGCTCAGTATTACACAGGCAGCAGAACCCTAGATCAAAGAGATGCAAGCACCCCTGTGTTTGTAGCAGCACTATTTACAATAGCCAAGATAAGGAAGCAGCCCAAGTGTCCATCACTTGATGAATGGATAAGAAAGCTGTGGCATAAAAACATGAAATCTTGCTATCTGTAACAACATGGATGGAGCTAGAGAGCATAAGTGAAATAAGTCCATCAAAGAAAGACAAACACCATATGATTTCATTCGTATGTGGGATTTAAGAAACAAAATCAACAAGCAAAGGGAAAAAATAAGGCAGAGAGAAAGAACGAGCAGAAACAGACTTAATTATAGAGAAAAATCTGATGGTTCCCAGACAGGAGGTAGGTGGGTCATGAAGAAATAGGTGATGGAGATGAAGGAGCGCCCTTGCTGCGATGAGCACAGCAAGAGGTATGCAACTGTTGGATTACTGTTATTATACACCTGAAACTAATCCAACACTGTATGTTAACTAACTGGAATTAAAATAAAAATTAATTTAAAATAAAGATTACGGGGCGCCTGGGTGGCTCAGTGGGTTAAGCCGCTGCCTTCGGCTCAGGTCATGATCTCAGGGTCCTGGGATCGAGTCCCACATCGGGCTCTCTGCTCAGCAGGGAACCTGCTTCCCTCTTTTTCTCTCTCTCTCTGCCTGCCTCTCCGTCTACTTGTGATCTCTCTCTGTCAAATAAATAAATAAAATCTTTAAAATAAAGATTACACAGGTAGCAAGGAGCAGCTAGAATGAAAATGTCAGTTTTCTGAAAAGATGATGATTCTACTTTCTGAGATATCAACTATCATCAAGATATTTAGGTCAAAGATTGACTTTGTCACTTTTTATAGGTAACATGGAATCTAAATAGGAAGTTCTATAGTGTTCATCATAGTCATCTTTATCAGGATTTTACTTTTGCTTTTTCGAAATGAAGGAAGAAAGGAGGGGGTGAAGAGAGAAGCAAGGTATTTAAAATTATTAGGTAAAACATAGTTGACTACGTATTATAGAAAATACTTTTTAGGATATTAAAAATGTTATTTTTTCCAAAATCCACTTCTAGGCAGTCTGTTCTAAACTTAAATGTCAAGAATTTTATTTCTTATTCATACATAAATTGTTCATGCCAAAGTTCTCCTACATTATTATTCAGTCCATTGGCAATTGCTCCTCTTCCAGGTTGTCAAGTTCATTTATTTTTGGTTATTACAATCTGTTCATATTTTTCTAATTCACCCTTTTATTAAATAAGAAAAGCTATCAAGTAAATCTATTTAGGAAATGAGCAGCTAGTTCAAAAGAAGTATCTGTGCTGCTCACTGTTCCTGTTCAAAAATGTTTTTACGTCCTGATGTTCATTCAAAGCACTATATCAAATTACAAATTTGAACATAAGACAATACGTCATTTTTTTAAAAGATTTTATTTATTTATTTCACAAACAGAGATCACAAGTAGGCAGAGAGACAGGGCAACAGGGTGGGGAGTGGGGAAGCAGGCTCTCCACTGAGCAGGGAGCCCGATGCAGGGCTCGATCCCAGGACTCTGGGATCATGACTTGAGCTGAAGGCAGAGGCTTTAACCCACTGAGCCACCCAGGCACCCCTAATACGTCATTTTTTTTAATCAATTTTAAAACATGTACCTTCAGAACTCAAATATTTTTCTGATTTGTTCTAGAGAATAAAATATCACCTTATGGGGGGGCAAAGTAGAGCGAAGCCAATCCAAAAGCTCTATCAAATTAATAATTCCCTACAAACTTTTTTTTAATTTTTATTTATTTTTTTAATTTCTTTTCAGTGTTCCAGAATTCATTGTTTATGCACCACACCCAGTGCTCCATGCCCTCCTTAACACCCACCACCAGGCTCACCTAAACCCCCCATCCCCCCACCCCTCCAAAACCCTCAGACTGTTTTTCAGAATCCACAGTCTCTCATGGTTCTTGTCTCCCCCTCCACTTTCCCCCAACTTCCTTCTCCTCTCCCTCTCCCCATCTACAAACTTTTAAATATCTTCTGGGCCGTTCCCTCTTAACACATAGTATACATTTAATTCTCTTTTCCTTTCCTGGTTTTGGCTTATGAATTTATTTTTGCAAGTGCTCTCTGTAGGTATTTTAGAGAACAATATTATATAAAAATAAGCCTTCTAGGGAAGTCAATAAAATCTTTCAACACTTAAAAAACCTAGATTATAAATTACAATATCTTGAAGACATACGACTGTTATAGGAAAACTTAGCATTTTCATAGATTCTCTGTTTGATCTCATTTGATGCTTGTAACAATGTTGGAACTAGTATAGATTGCCTCCCTTCTACAGATAAGAGAACAGACACAGAGAAAGTGAGTAGGTCAGAGAGAAGAGGTTGTGGATACAGTGAAAGGGAGAAAGTGCTTTGGATGTACTAAGGGTACAGCACGGAGTTCATAACCTGTCATCCTCTGAGCCTGGAGAGGCAAAGCAACAGATGGGAGCAGATGCTGGCATTTGAGTTCACTTCTACCTGGTGTCCTCCCAGGAACAGGTCTCTGGACAAGAATGAGAAAGCAAGATTGAAAGAAATCAGGGAAGGGGTGGGAAGATATGGAATGGGCACTATTGGAAGTAGGACAGAGAGTTGCCAAGGAAACTGACAATAAAAACACATAGATGCCCATTGACGTCTAGCAGGACTTGATCTCTATTTTTAAAATACAATGAGCTTCTGCTACCAGGGCTTCTTCATGAGTGAGGTAGGCCAGAAAAAACTGCCCCCTGAAAAAGGTGAAGAAGATAGAAGAGTAAACATTTTTTGAGTGACCTATGGCATGATGTATCCAATATTTCAACTTATCCCCTGAAGCTTCTTATTCTTATTCCTAAATTTTATCTTCATTTGGTTTTATAAAATATTTCGTATGAAAAAACTATAGAATAATATACTTAACGCAGGCTTTCTCAACCCTAACATTACATTATATTTGCCTTTTTTTTAAATTAGACATTTCAAATACAGTTAAAACCTATTCTATACCTTTTCTGTTCCATTTCTCCTTCTTTCCCCACACATAACTTCCATCCTGAATTTGGTACTTATCATTTTTGTGCATAATTTTACAATTTTGCTACATATGCATTTACCCATAAGCAATATTTTAAATTGTTACTATACATATTTTTACCACTAAAGTGGTATCAAACTGTACCTATTATTTCTCAACTCACACTTTTTATTGTCTGAGTTCTGTGTAGCATTATCAGTGTTGATACATACGGTGCTATTCATTCATTTTTAACTGCCTCCTAGTGTTCTATTATATGAAAATACCACAACTAATACATCTTATCAAACTGATGAATATTTAAGTTGTTTCGTTTTTTGCTCTCTTAAAAGCAATGCTTCATTGAAGATCCTTGCCATGTATTTTCTAATGCGTATGTACCCAGAAGTGAGGTTGAAGGCTAGAGCATCCTGTAAATAAGAGAAGCAATTTTCCAATATGGTTGTACTGAGTTACACTCTCACCTTCGTGCTATGTATGAGAGTTCCCGCTCCTCCACATCTTCAATGGCATTTAGCATTTTCAGATTTTTTAAAAATTCCAATATGATGACCACAAAGTATTTCATCCACATTTTAACTTGCATTCCCCTTACAATGATGCCATTTCATATTGGTATCGCCAATTTGGACTCACCCACCTGTGAGTCCTGTGTGGTATCTTCTTTGTTAATGCTTTGTCATTCTTTAAACATTCTGGATACTAATCCTTTGTTGGAAACATTTTTTTCTTAAGACATGACAGTGCTGTGAAATGTGTAAGACTGATGATTCACAGACCTGTACCCCTGAAACAAGTAATACACCATATGTTAATAAAAACAAAGACATGAATTTGATTATTGTGTCTTTTGAAATGCAGAAATTTATAATGTTGATGTAAACCAAATGATCAATTCTTTCAACTTTTGGTTTGTGCTTTTGCATCTTATTTAAGAAAGCCTCCTCTACGTTCACACAATATTTTCTCCAATATTTTTGCTAGCTATTTGGAAGTGTTGCTTTTTCACATTTAGGACTTTAATCTGTCTAAAATTAATTTATGCATACTGTGAGATAAGAATTTAATTTTATTGTCCCAATTGTCTTGGCACTATGTATTGAACAGACCATCTGTCCTTCCTGGAATTGTAATGACACCTCTATGTCATTTACAAAGTGGTTTCATACAAATGTCACATTCTTAGCTCTTGGTTGCATTACTTTAGTCTGGTATTCAAACCCTGCATCAGTTTGTCACTTTTTAAATTTTTACAGCTTCATCATAAGTCTTCATATCTGCCAAAGTAAATCCATACTATCCGTACTCTTTAAATTTTGAGGGTTATTCTTGACCCTTTACTGATAGATGAGAATTTTTGAATTGCCTTTTAAATTTCCATTAAAAAATCACAAAAACCCTACTGGGACTTTAAGTGGGATTGTAATAAAAATAAAATTAGTTAGGCGTTAAGTGACATATTTGTTCTTTTGAATTTTCCAAACTGTGAACTTTCTTTTATTCGGGTATATCTTTCCATGGAGTTTTATATTTTTCTCTGTAAAAATCTAAAACGTCATTTAATAGATTTCACCTAAGTATTTATATTTCCTCTATTTTTTTTAAAGATTTTATTTATTTATTTGACAGAGAGAGATCACAAGCAGGCAGAGAGGCAGGCAGAGAGACAGGAGGAAGCAGGTTCCCCGCTGAGCAGAGAGCCCGATGCGGGACTCGATCCCAGGACTCCGAGATCATGACCTGAGCCGAAGGCAGCGGCTTAACCCACTGAGCCACCCAGGCGCCCCTATTTCCTCTATTTTTGAAAGACTATTCAATTTTTTTAATATAATGTTGCTGATGTATAAAGTTGCAATTAGCTTTTGTATATTTACTGTGTAATCACAGTGTTCTTAGTTCTCTTAGATAGTTTTAATAATTTGCCTGTAGATTCTCTTGGATTTTCCTGGTAGACCATCTTTTTATATAAAGAGTAAAAGCTATATTTATTTTTCTTTTATTTCATATTCCCACCTACGGAGATGATTAAAGCTCCTAGTTCAGTTTGATTAGTACCAGAGATTGTGGGCATCTTTTCATTGTTCTCGACATGAATTGGAATGGTCCTAATGATAAATATGAAGTTTTGTTGCTATTTGTTAGATAAATATGATGTTTAGTCTTGATATTTGGTAGGACTATAGGTTATCCCTACTTTTCTATTTCTAGTTTCCTGTGACTTTTTCTCTCTCTCTTTTTCTTTTTCTGAGAGAGAGAAAGAGCAGGTGCACAAGATAGGGGGAGGGGTAGAGAGGGGGAAACAGAGAATCTTAAGCAGGCTCCATGCCCAGCACAGAACCCAACCTAGGTTCCATCTCACAGCCCTGAGATCATGATCTGAGCCAAAATCAAGAGTCACACATCTAACTGACGAGCCACTTGGACACCCCATCTGTGAGTTTTTCTCTTAAATAGATATGGTGAATTTAATCAGATGCCCCTTCTATTTGATGTATTTTTTTCTTTGTGTCTTTTGATTAATTAACCGATTTCCTCAGGTTAAGAAAATCCTTACATCCCTGGTATAAATTCAACTTGTTCAAGATGTTTATTTTTAAATACTTTAATATGAATAATTTAATATAAATACTCTAATAGAAAATGAATTGCTTGATATGGTTTCCTAATATCTGCGAAAAAACAGACTCTTAACTATAGAGAACAGACTGGTGGTTACCACAGGGGAGGTGGGTGGGGGGATGGGTGAAATAGGTGATGGGGATGAAGGAAGGCACTTGGGATGAACCCCAGGTGAGGTATAGAAGTGTCAAATCACTATATTGAAACTAATGTAACACTGTGTTAACTATACTGGAATTAAAATTAAAACTGAATAAAAATAATAATAAATTAACAGAGATGTAAAAAAAAAAAAATCTATACCCCAAACAGGAGATTATAAGAAGTTTGTCCATAGGGTTGCTGAATAAAATGCAGAATTTCAATTAAATTTGAATTTCAGACAGAGAATAATTTTTTAATGTAAGTATATTCCCTTGTGGTAATTGGGCCATGTTTATACTATAAAATTACTCTTTGCTAAATGAAATAAAATTTAAATTTTTTTAAATTTTTATTTGCTAAAAATGGCAACCTACTTGTTTGAAGAATCTGACCAGCCCTTGAGGACAGACTTAAAGATACTAACATTCAGGGCTCCCTAACAGTCTAAATTCTAAAAGTCCTATCCATGTACAAAAAGCTGCCAATCAGCTTTTTAGTGTCCCATTTTTTAAAAAAGAATTTAATAAATGAGAGACCCCTTTATTCCCGAACAGCGACTGTTAATAAATATTTTGAGTCCTTATGACCCCAGCTATGCTTTCTGGAGAGTGTACACCTTATAGAGCAAATCTCTAAATATCAGTGTGCTATGCTCTTATTTCTCTACCATGCAAATCCAATATTTATCACCATGAAATTTTTTTCCCCTAGAAATCTAAGGAAACAGAGACTGTTATGGAAGAATGGGGAGTGATGTCATGCTACCCTGCTGATTTTATTATTATTGCGCTCTTCAGGGTTGGTGCTAATCCTGCTGCTAATTGCTTTTTTTTTTTCCCATGAAATTCACATGAAAATAAAATTAACCACGTTAAAGTGAACAATTTAGGGGTAGTCTGTTTATTCATAATGTGTGCAAACTTTATCAAATTCTAACTTTGGTTTATAACAGAACACAGCTTCATTAATTAATTTTGTGGCTCTCAATATTCCAGCTTTGGCCACTGGGAGCTCTTTGAGTAGGCCTCTGTTTTGTTGTTATTGTTGTTGTGCTCCTTTAATAAAACCTATCAATGTGTGTGTTTTTATGCTGAGTGCATTTTTGTTCACCTCTGGTCTAGAAGTTTATTTAGAAAATTCATTTTAAATGGGAGTATCTTTATCATATGATAATGCCAAACATTTTCCCAATCTGTTAGCACTAATTTATACTCCTACCAACAGTGTAGCTAAGCTGTCCTATTGGGTTAGTCATATTCTCTGCAACACTTGATATTAACAGACTTCAAGTTCTGAAAATCTAGTAGCTGGAAACAATGTAACATTTCATTTATCTGTTTATTGATCAGGATGAGCATATTTTAAAATGCTTATTTGTCATTCATGTTTTCTTCCTATGAAAGGTTTCTTCACAAATTTTGTCCACTTTTCTATTTTGATTTTGTGTCTATTTTCTTATTGATTTATAGGAATTCTCCGGCAACTGTATGTATCACAATTATTTTTTATCTTTCCATCTTGTCACTTTCTGTCAGGCATTTTTAATAAAGAAATAAGACCTTAACTTCAATGTAGTAATGTTATCTTTTGTTATTCCCATTAGTAAAATCATGAAGATTTTTTTCTCTCAGTGGGATTCCTCAATTAGAATGTATTAGGAAGCATTTATTATAGGATTTACACTTGTGTTAGAGGGTTTAAGAAAGGGGAATTTGTTTTGGATGGAGGTATTTCAGTGATTGGTTATCTTAATAAATTTTATCTAGAAGGAGAAAAGACTACATACAGTAAAGCTAGAGTTTTAACTGGTACGGAAGAAAGAGTCATCCATAGGAGCCAGGATATGGGGATGTTTGGCCATTTTGTGGTTTGGGAAATACTCATGTTTCATCTGTGTTCAAACCCTAACCCAGACAGTTCATAACAACATCAAAGCCTATGTGGTAATTCCAAGCCAAATCCTGGATCAGGAGCTATTTTCCCTTACTCATAGGATATTTACACAGTTTTATAGTATCTCTTACATAAGATACTTACCAATTTCAAACATAAAAATAGTAAATCTACAGTGGAAAAATTTAGCAAATGACACTTTAACCAAGTGGTCAAAGTTAACATCACCAGTAAAAGACAATAAATACCATATGCCTTCTGATATAAGTCACAGACACAGGCACAGGCACAGCATCACTCTCATGGCATTCTACCCCCAAATGTATAACTTGAATCTAGTCATGAAGAAACATCCAATAAATCCAAGTTGAGGGACAAAATAAATAACTTATCCTCTTAAAAAATATCAGGTTCAGGGGCACCCGGGTATCTCAGTCCATTGAGTGCTGCCTCTTCTTTTTTCTTTTTTTGTTTTAGATTTTATTTATTTATTTGATAGAGAGCACAAGCAGGGGGAATGGGAGAGGAAGAAGCAGGCTTCCTGCAGAGCAGGAAGCTGGATTCGGGGCTCAATCCCAGGACCCTGAGCTGAAGGCAGACGCCTAACGACGGAACCATCCAGGTGCCCCATGAGTGCTGCCTCTTGATTACAGCTCAGGTCATGATCTCTGGGTTGTGAGATAAGCCCCACATCAGGCTCCTCACTGGATGTGGAGTCTGCTTGAGATTCTCTATCTTCCTCTCCTTCTGCCCCTCCACCTGCTTGCTTGAGTATGCTCTCTCTCTCAAATAAATAAATAAAATCTTTAAAAAAAAAAATAGCAAGATCATGAGAGACCAAGACTGCGAAACTATTCCATCAAAGGACAATAAAAAGACATGACATAAATGCGATGCATGATTCTAATTAGACTGAATTATTATTTTTCTTTGCTCGAAGTTGTGGGACAATTGTCAATATTAATAAGATCCATGCGATTTAGTATTGTTATGGTTTTGTACTGTAATTTTCCTGATTCTGATTACTGTGGTTATATAAGAAAATGTCCATCCTCAGGAAATTCACACCAAAACATTTGGGGTAAAATATCATAGTCTGCAACTTGTTCTCAAATTTCTCAGAAAAATATAATAAGGGTAACAAAAAATTATATAAGACAAGAAAGTGAGAGAAAAAGAATGATGAAGCAAGTATGGTATAATATTAATATTTAGGGAATCTGGGTAAAACATGTACGGGAATTCTTTAGATTATTTAGATTATTTTGCAACCTTCCCATAAATCTGGAATTATTTCTAAAGAAAAATTTTTTTAAAACACTAAATAATAAAGTTATGTGCACAACAATATTCACTGATACATTATTCATCAGAGTGAAAATTTAGAAGCCCTCTCAGTGTTTATGACAAAGTAAGTTATGGTGCATATGGCTAAGGAATATAACTCAGGCATTAAAATTAACCTAAAACTTAGGTAAGAACTAACTAACTCACCAAATAAATAAATAAATCCTAGGTAAGAACAGCTCAACTTGCTCTCAGAAAACCACAAAATATATCTCTTGATAATTTTGGCATATCCATGTTTTTTTAAGTATTTTATAACAAACTTCTTCATTTTAGTTTAAGTGCTTGATTCTTTGATCTGCCCTAATCACTTCTGAAAACTAGCAGAAGCAAGACTAGAATTCAATGTCATGGCAGAGTATTCTGACATGTAAAATAGCTTTTTCAGCTTTGTGTTTATCTTTTGATAAAATACTTTCATTATCTCTACTCAGCTGTTGAAAAGGTTTTTCTGGGTCATTGTAATGGTCAATGTTGTGTGTCAACTTGGCTAGGCTATAGTACTCAATTATTCAATCGAGTACTAATTGTATTGTTGCTATGAAGGTATTTTGTAGCCCTGATTAAAGTCAGCAATCTATTGACTTTTAAGTAAGAGAGATTATCCTAGATGATCTGGATGGGCCAGAGTCAGTCAGTTTCAAATGATTTAGGAGGAGGGCTGAAGCTTCCTTGACAAATAAATCCCACCTGTGGACTGCCACTTGCACCCACAGAGTTTCCATCCTGCCTTTCCTGAAGGGCTATGAATTTCAGACTTGGCTAGCTAGCCCCCACAATCATATAAGCCAATTACTTGAAATAAATCTCTTTATATCTCTTACTGGCTCTGCTTTTCTGGTTAAATAGTGATATATTCATCATCTATATGAATAACTCCCAGCACTGATCTCACATTAGCTTTAAGAAGTCATTGTTCTAAAAGCCACTTAATTGTATACTTTAGATGAGTGAGTTTTACTGTCATCTTGAGCTGTGGTGGCCACTGGGAACAGGGATCCTAAAACAACAAATATTTCTGGAAGGCTGTGACACAAGGCAATGAGTGGGGTTTTTTTGCTGGCTATGAGTGGGGTCTCTGGAACCAGAGGGAGCACACAGTTCTTCTTAAAATTGAATGTGTTTATTCTTGAGATGAAATTGAATTCTATCTAGGCAAGAGATGTGCTTCTATAAGTTGTTTTTGTTGTGTTTGTTTGTTTGTTTTAGATTTTATTTATTTTTTGACAGAGAGAGACAGTGAGAGAGGGAACACAAGCAGGAGGAGTGGGAGAGGAAGAAGCAACCTTCCTGCTGAGCAGGAAGCCCAATGCAGGGCTCAATTCCAAAACCGTGGGATCATGACCCAAGCCAAAGGCAGACGCTTAATGACTGAGCCATCCAGGCACCCCTTCTATTAGTTATTTACCCAAAGGACACAAACAGAGATTTGAAGAGGCACATGCACCCCAATGTTTATGCAGCAATGTCCACAATAGCCAAAATATGGAAAGAGCCTAGCTGCCCATCAACAGATGAATGGATAAAGATATGGGGAGCGTGTGTGTGTGTGTGTGTGTGTGTGTGATGGAACATTACTCAACCAACAAAAAGAATGAAATCTTGCCATTTGCAATGATGTGAATGGAACTGGACAGTATTATGCTAAGTGAAATAAGTCAGAGAAAGACACATACCATATGATTTCACTCATGTGAAATTTAAGAAACAAAATAGATGAACATAGGGGAAGGAAAGGAAAAATAAAATTAGATGAAAATAGAAAGGAAGGCAAACTATAAGAGTTTTAAACTCTGGAAAACAAACTGAGGGTTGCTGGAGGTGAGAGGAGTGGGGAGAAAGGATAATCAGGTGATGGGCATTAAGGAGGGCACTTGATATATGAGCACTGGGTGTTAGATACAACTGATAAATCACTAAATTCTACCCCTGAAACTAATAATACAGTATATGTTAACTAAGTTGAATTTAAATATAAAAATGAAAGAGATGTGCTAATGTGGACAAAGCAGAACAATGACAGTGACTCCTGAAGGCAAACCCAAGAAAACCAGAGTAATCTGGGGAAAAGAAACTTGTGCTCATGGAAACAGTGGCTTGGTTTGAGCCAATTTCCAGAGCAACCTTCCTGCTAAGGCCACTGACCACAGAAGCCGTGTGATGCCGTACCCCATGAGGATCTAACCTGATTGAAAAGTAAACAAATGAAGGTATAGATTTTTTCTCTTGTTTAAAAAAAAAAAGAAAAAAAATGATGAGGGAGCTTCACAGTACATGAATTATGTCTCAATAAAATTGTTACCAAAAAGAAAGACAGGAAGGATGGGGGTTGGGGGAGGCAAGAAGGAAGTAAGAAAGAAAAGAGGAAGCAAAAGGCAATTGGTTGTGTTGGCATTTGGCAGATAAAGATGGTCTTTGCCTCCAAACGCCTGGCCAGTGGGCCAACACGAAGACCCACAAGTTAGATTCATATAAGATTGCTTATTTTTGACAGTTTGGACCAACAAAAACAGCAATTTTATATGATTCACCTGATGTTTTCATCCTTTTCTTGCTTTTGTGAACTGCAGAAGTTTTTGCTGTGTTAAAACATGGAAATATAAGTAAAACAAAAACTTTTCAAACTGCCAAGGGATAGCTAACTGTACATAACACTTCAAGAGCAACTTTCATTGCTTTATTTTGATTAAGAAAAAGAATAATTCACATTATCAGAGGTAAAGAGTATATTAATATTAGCTTTCTTTGCTATCTCATAAAGACTAATGTTTAGGTAGTAGGAAGATATGATAAGATTATTTTTTTTAATCAGTAATGAAATTTAATCAGTAATCAAAAAACTCCTAAACAAAAGTCCAGAATCAGATGGCTTCACAGATGAATTCTACCAAATACTTAGAGAATAGTTCATATATAGTCTTCTCAAATTGATGACAGGAATCTTGCGATCTTTTTCCTAAATTTAAAAACTAAAATTTAAAAATACTAAATAAATCAAGTTACATTTATATGAATCAGAAAAAGACAATCGGCACAATCTCTTAAATTGTGGATAGACACACTTACTTTCCAATCCAATACATTAATGGCACACTAAAATTCTGAGAGTTCTTTCTCCTTCTCATGTTTCCAGATACCATACCTTAGAGCCAATTGCCACGTAGTAGAATAATAATTATAGGTTATGTTAAAGAATCCTTGGCAAAAAAGAGTTACAGATACTACCAAAAATAACTTATTGAAGTATAAGCATCTATAATATTTTAAGTGGAAATTTTTACTGTATGTCTTATTGAATATAAATTCTGTATGTATTGATAACATAAGAGACCACAATGTTCCAAAATCTGAATGAGCACATAAATATATGACATAATAGGGCAAAAGCTCTGTTACATTAGATAATGTATAATATCTAATGCTACAATACCCAACGTGGTCTCATCTTTAAAGTATCTTGTACACTTTTTTAAAAAATATTTTATTTATTTATTTGTCAGAGAGAGAGAGGGAGATAGTGCATAAGCAGGGACAGCTGCAGGTAATGGGAGAAACAGGCTCCCCACTGAGCAAGGAGCCCAATGTGGGGCTCCATCCCAGGCCCCCCAGATCATGACCTGAGCCAAAGGCAGACACTTCACCAACTGAGCCGCCCAGGCACCCCTCCTGTACACTTTTAATTAGTCAATTCTTGTTATCCATGTGTCATTATATTACACAAAGTCACCGTGAACACTGAATAGTTAGATTCCTGCAAGCCTCTGGTCACAGCATTTCCATCAACTAACCATTACATGACATTGTTTTGTATGTGTTTCTGTTTTAAAGACGCCTTATTTAATATATATAGTTGATTCGTTACTACTGAAATCACAGCCAACTGCACTATGACTCATGCCTGAAGGAAGCTTACCTAATATACCTATTTTCTCCATAAGGCACGTCACAGCCGTCTTGAGCTCAGGAACACCAGACAGCACCTGAGTACTATGTTTGGGGACCATTTAAAACAGGAAAACCACCAACAAAAAGTCTAACTGGGAAACATGGCACTAACCAGATGGCGAAAAGTACATTTGTTGACAGTACGGAAACTAAAATAAGAAGGCAGAGTATTGCCTTGTCCACCTCAGCTAGAAACAGATACAGGCACCACACATTTTTTGCCACTTGAAACACATCTTCAAAGGACCACAAAAGCTAATTTTAGCAAGTAAATGAATTTGCAGATATGAAATCCACAAATAATGAAAATTGACTATGTTCAATCAATGTCTATTTTCCCTCATAAAATTGTAAGACTAATAAAAACAGTGAATTACTTTCTCTGTATTCTTAATATTTAGCACACATAGTAGGTTCTTAACAAAAATTTATTTAACAAATGAATTAAAGAAATATCCTGGAATAATTCCTATGCAAGAGAGCCTGGAACATTTAAATAGTAAATCCTAAGGTTACCAATTGAGTCATTTATTTATTTTAAAAAGTATCAAAATTCATTTTGTAGCTGATTTCATTTTTAAACTAGAGCTGTCGGGCACTTTTTGTAACAGAATTCTTTAATCGGAGGTAGGGAAAACAATAAGAAGCTATTAAATCTTGACAGTGAATAAAATTGTGGGGTCACCTATTCATTTTTTATTTTCAAAATTCTTTATTTAAATTCAATTTAGTTAATGCACACTGTATTATTAATTTCAGAGATAGACTTTAGTGATTCATCATAACGCCCAGTGCTCATTACATCAAGTGCCCTTCTTAATGCCCATCATCCAATTATCCCATCCCCCACCTTCCCCCCTCCAGCAACCCTCAGTTTGTTTCTTAGAGTTGAGTGGTTTGCCTCCCTCTCTCTCTATTTTCATCTTATTTTATTTTTCCTTCCCTTCTTCTATATTCATCTGTTTTGTTTCTTAAATTCCACATATGAGTGAAATCATATGGTATTTGTCTTTCTCTGACTGACTTATTCCTCATAGGTAGAGTCATCCATTTATAAAAAGCCATGCTTAGTAGTAAAAAGTTTCAGATTATACTACTTAACCGAAGAAAATATTTCAGCTCCTCTAATTATAACGTGTTCTCATTTTAACATAATTTACCTTTTCCACCAAATTACTACTATCCCCAACAAAATTTTTTCAAATTTTAATACTTTACCACTTATTTAGTATAACTCAGCTGTTGTTCTTTAAGAGTTTTCTTAAAATTAATTTGAAATTTAAATTTTTGCTTTGAACCTGCTTGATCAAAGAGTACAGTCCATCACTACCATGCAAGATGAAACAAAGAATGGAATAAAAAACAAAAGTGATATCTATATAGTCAGCAAATTAGCTGACAAGACATTTTAAATATGTCACATTTCTACTAAGCACAAGTAAGAATAAGTTGGTCCCAAGCGATCACAATACGTGGCATTTTTACCACAAGCTTTATATTGGACTCTTAGTCTTCTCCAGCAAGTCATCTCTAAGAAAATGGCAGTGTTTATAAGCACTAAGACTTTTATATCCAGTAGGTGGTGTTCTATATTTTAAGATAAAGGAATTCTTTATAAAATTTGGTTTAAAAAATAAATGTTGGGGCACGGGGGTGGCTTAGTAGGTTAAGCATCTGACCTTTGATTTTGGCTCAGGTCATGATCTCAGGGTTGTGAGATCAAGCCTTGTGGGGCTCCATGTTCAGCATGGAGGCTGCTTAAGATTCTCTCTATCCCTCTCCTTCTTTCCCACTCACACACTCTCTCACTCTCAAAAAAAAAAATTGAATTAAATGAAAGAAAGTCAATATTTACTAATGTCTAGAAGGCTAAAATCAAAAAAACACAGAAAATAGAAGTACTCACTCTTAAATTATTTGGCTTCAAGAAAGCCAGAAATGATTCTGTTTCAGCAAATCAGCCATAATTATAAAAGATGTGATGAATCTACTGTATGAATCTACTATATGAATCTTTGAAGGTAAAGCACACTTTCCAGCTCAGAGAGGACAGGGATAACTTTTTCATTCTTAATTTCCTTCATCCCCAGAACTAGATCCCATTGTAAACCATTATTTTGAATAGAATCCCTAATCTAAAGTCATTTTTCTCCATACGATGTTTTCATGTTGGTACATAAACTGCAAAATGGCAAAAGTCTAAGTCAGTGATAAAGAATTTGTAACAAAAAATGCTCGTGTACAATGTCTGTCAACAGACCTGAACTGACTTCTACTCCCAAGCCTAAAGTCACCTCAGTACCAAAGGTAGAACTAACATGATGTTTCCTTATGGTTGGGCTTCATTTACCAACAAATACTTCCATAAAATCCGAAGAAGAAATCTCAGCGGGTGCTCCTGAGCTTCCTAATTTGCCAAATGATTTTGGTCTGGGAGCAGAGCCTGTCTGTTCCTTCAACTCTGTTTTGGCTGTTTAGAATTTGCAATATTTGCTTTGATGTTTTTGTTTAGTCCTTTGCTCTTTTTCTCTGTCCTCTGTTTTCTGGGCCAGTTTCCAGGACCCTTCCCACCGACTAGGCACTGACCGAAGGGCTATAGGAAGCCATGGGGGTCTTCTACAGCCCATTCCATAACATACTCAGCAAACCTTTCTACCAGACATCTCTATAGCCACATTAGGAAAATTTAGGCTAGAGCAGACCTTAGCTTTGTCCTGGGATTATTAGTCATCCAATCACAGTTTCAGATGACCCTTGCTTGGTTGTCTTCTTCCTTCTCAAAGGGGTTGTGGGGCTAGATCTCAAGCCCAGACCTGCGCATTGCCTGTAGTAGCTACAGTGGGTGGCACCTTCTCCTTTGTGTGTCCCTCCCTTACTCACTCTTAATTTCTTACCACAACAGGGCCACCAGCCCATGGGAGCCACGTTCACCGTTGACTCTGGGTCTTGGCAAGCACAGGCTCCTCTGTGCTCCTGCTCTGGCCTTGAAGGGCTGGCAGAGCAGAGGGTCCCCTGGAATCCTGGGCTGCCCGCCACACTTTGCATTGCCTGCAGGTGGCTGCTTCCATGGGACATTTGGCAAAACCGCCACAGTAGCCACTGCCCCTCCCCCCATGTCACTCCCGGGGCCAGCAGCTAGGACTTCCACTCCCAACTTACTGAGTCATTTACTTTTTGTCCCAGCTACTGCAGTCAGGAGCACATTTAGTAATGAGAGACTAACATTTCCTCTGTTGGCTTTCTTTAAATCCCAAGATACAAAGTTCCTTCAAAAATTTGTCAAATAAATAAATAAATAAAATACTGAATAAACAAAAACAAAACAAAACAAAACTGAACCTGCCCTTTTTTTTTTTTAAAGATTTTTTATTTATTTATTTGACAGAGAGAAATCACAAGTAAGCATAGAGGCAGGCAGAGAGAGAGGAGGAAGCAGGCTCCCTGCTGAGCAGAAAGCCCTATGTGGGGCTCGAACCCAGGACCTGGGATCATGACCTGAGCCGAAGGCAGCAGCTTAACCCACTGAGCCACCCAGGCGCCCCTGAACCTGCCCTTTTCAGGGAAGATTCTAAAGCTGAGATTGGACAATCCCAGAAAACACCCTGTGTAATGCACTCCAGTAGGATTGCTTCCTCTTTGGGCCATAACCATTCACTAAGCATTGAATTAAACGTAATTTATATGGTCCAGGTATTCGTTAAGTTATATTAGGAAGCAGAGACTGATGGCATATTCTCCCTGAATGAATTTCCTTGCTGCAAGCCAGGAACAATTCAAATTCACTCCCGAAACCTTGAAGCTACATCAAATAGTAGGTGTTTGAAGATATGTCGTGTTGTTCATGATGGTAGCGATGTTTCTTACAGTGAGAAAGAAACATCTTTCAAATGTAATAGCTGACACATTCAACCTCCCTTAGCATCTCAGTTTACCCATAGCTGCAGGTGTGCTCACTATCTGACCAAAACAGCAGCTCCGAGACACAGTGTCACTATTAAATCACTTTCTTGTCCTTGGAGGCCGGTGGGATTTTCTCAGTATTGTTCTGCCAAAAATATTTTGATAATACCATCAAGCATTTGCTGTAGAAAATGCTGCTTATAGAAACCAAACCCAAATCCAAAAGTCCTGCTCCTATCTCCCTGATTTGCTCACTTCTCCCCACATTTGGCAGTCCCATATTACTCTTGTTTTAAATAAACAATAATAAAATATAAATTGTTTCTACATAAGTGTATTGAGCAAAATGCAAAGCAGAAGACAAAATATTTGTTATTAGGTTGGATTCGTGGCTGTTATATATCTAGATACTCTTTTTTCATTATGAAGTTTAAATAACTATCAGAATATTAGTATAACATATTTTTGCTCTTTCCTCTTTTCTGCCCTCATAACTGCCAGTTTCCAACTTCTCTACTTTCTAGTTCCAAAATCTCTCCCCATCTGTTCCCACTCTCCCCAAATACTAGCAGCAATCTACTCCAGACTTCAGCCAGTGGTCACAACTCCCTGAACATGAGAAAATTTAAAATGTCATTAAACTTGTGTCCTCCTCCTACAAAAAAGAACCGACATTTTTAGTGTCTAATGTTTGAGAAAATCTATAATGGCAAAAGCCACTACGGGTTTATTGACACATTTAAATGAATTTCTACTTTATTAACCATAGTAATATCTAAACCTATTTCCCAAATATTACGTGTGTGTGTGTGTAGTGGTTTCTGCCTGCCTAGCACCTCACCCTTACTTAGGAAAGAGGCTGCCCTCTTTCAATTCTGGTTGTGTTTTCTTTACTGCAGTGGTTGGCCTTGGGTCTTGGAGCAATCACATCCCACGTGTCTGTGAACACCATTCCTTATGTTAGGGATGGGTGCAGGGTTTTGGTAAATGATACAAGTTGGGACAATCAGAGTTCCTTCGTGTGAGTTGGGGATGAAGAGCCCTTCTGTGCCTAATGGGAAGCGTTGGATGTGAACTTCGATGCTGGCAGTGGCCATCTCCTTCACAACATTGTAAAGTTGGAATGGGGCCAACTTCTAAAGGACAGTAGAAAGAAAAGATGGTAAATGAAAAAAATATCTTACGCTTTTTGCACAAGCTAGTGTATGTGGAGTTTCTGTTATTTTATTTTTCTTTTACTATTTTTATATTTCTGTTATTTTCTGTCAGCAGTGCACCTCTAGAATACATTAAGAAAGTAGGGCCTAAGAAAAACCAGCTGATCTATAAAATAATCAAATTCATTTTTAAATTTATACATGCAAAACATCAAGAATTAAAAAAAAACATTTATAAGAACACAAAAGTAAGTTTTCCCACTCAAATCCACAGCCCAACTTTTCACTGGAGATTTCTAGATTTCCTTCTAGGAAACTGTTAGCATACACAAAGATAAAAGTCTTTTAAAATTTTGTCTAAGCAATTAGTACTATATAATACGTGACTTTCGTCCTGGAAATATGGATCTACTCCATTATTTTTAATGAGCTACAGAACATTCCATTGCAATGATATGCCATAATTTATTTGACCAGTTCTCTGTTGATATTTAGAAAACTAGGAGTGCCTGAGTGGCTCAGTCAGGTAAGCACCCAACTCTTGGTTGCGGCTCAGGTTAAAATCTCAGGTGAGATCAACCCCTGGATAGGGCTCTGCATTCAGTAGGGAGTCTGCTTGAGATTCTTTCTCCCTTCTTCTCTCTCCCTCTCAGCTCCTCTCCCCTCTCTCCCTCTCTCAAATAAATAAATAAAATCTTTAAGAAATAATTACACTCAATCTCAGGAAATAAACTGAGGGGTTGTGGAGGAAAGGGGGGGATGAAGTGGCTGGGTGATGGACAGTGGGGAGTGTATGTGTTGTGGTGAGTAGTGCATACTGTGTAAGACTAATGAATCACGGACCCGTACCCCTGAAACAAATAATACATCAAATGTTAATAATAAATAAATAAATAAATAGTTAAAAATTTGAAAAATAAATAAAATTTCAAAACATTTGGCATCAGTGAAGAAGGAGGCTAAGAGAAGAATGTTTTTACTTGTTTCAAATGGACTTATAGTCAGAATGTTAAGTGATGATTCCCATTTTAAATAATGGAGTTAACCATCTCTCAGCTATGAAGCTTTAAAACTTCATTTAAAATTCAAAAATAAGCAGCAATGTCTACAATAGCCAAACTATGGAAGGAACCTAGATGTCCATCTACAGACGAATGGATAAAGAAGATGTGGTATATATACACAATGGAATACTATGCAGCCATCAAAAGAAATGAAATCTTGCCATTTGCAACGACGTGGATGGAACTAGAGGGTATCATGCTTAGCGAAATAAGTCAATCGGAGAAAGACAACTATCATATGATCTCCCTGATATGAGGGAGAGGAGATGCAACATGGGGGGTCGAGGGGGTAGGAGAAGAGTAAATGAAACAAGATGGGATTGGGAGGGAGACAAACCATAAGTGACTCTTAATCTCACAAAACAAACTGAGGGTTGATGGGGGGAGGGGGTTGGGAGAGGGGGTGGGGTTATGGATATCGGGGAGGGTATGTGCTATGGTGAGTGTTGTGAAGTGTGTAAACCTGGCGATTCGCAGACCTGTACCCCTGGGGATAAAAATATATGTTTATAAAGCTGTAAAAAAAAAAAAAAAAAAAAAAAAAAAAAAAAAAAAAAGAAAGAAAGGATGAATCCCCAAGTTTTGTAGCAACATGGACGGGACTGGAAGAGATTATGCTGAGTGAAATAAGTCAAGCAGAGAGAGTCAATTATCATATGGTTTCACTTATTTGTGGAGCATAACAAATAGCATGGAGGACAAGGGGAGATGGAGAGGAGAAGGGAGTTGAGGGAAATTGGAAGGGGAGGTGAACCATGAGAGACTATCGACTCTGAAAAACGATCTGAGAATTTTGAAGGGGTGGGGGGTGGGAGGTTGGGGGCACCAGGTGGTGGGTATTGTAGAGGGCACGGATTGCATGGAGCACTGGGTGTGGTGCAAAAATAATGAATACTGTTATGCTGAAAAAAAATAAAAAAATTAAAAAAAAATAAATAAATAAATAAATAAATAAATAAAAAAGAAAATTAAAAATTAAAATTCAAAAATAAATATAGGAATTGTCTTCATTTTTGTACCTTTAAGAAATACCTGCTAAATATTTAATCACAGTGAATCTTTGCATGTGACTCAAAAGTGGATCCATACATTTAAAGAATTTCTTTCCTCATTCTGGATGAATATAGTGTAACTACTATAGACAAGAAGAACCAAACAGAAATCCAAAATATTTCTGCACCCTATGGCAATTGGAAGAACTGTTAGGTCCATAATAATGTTACATGTTTGATACTTTTAAGGAGTATGCCCATATTTCTTTAATATGTATAAAATTGATGCTATATTATAGAGACATTCAATCAATAAATAGTCACTTTTTTTCCCATTTAAGTATGATGGTATCACTCCTAGATTTTGTTTTATTTCCCATATTGCTGTTAGTCCTATGTACATTTTATCTTAACCTTGCTGTGCACAACTGGAAAAATAGAATTTCCTGATTCTTAGTCTGACTATAAGCCAAGCACTTGGGGAAAAAAAAAAAAGTTCTAAGTACTTGAATGACCTTTTGCAATCTGATCAAGTTGGCTTCAAAAAGCTGTATCTTAACTTACCTCCTTGATCTGAAATATATCATTTTACCAAGTAACATGGGCAAAAATATTCAGTGATGTGCGTTACAAAAGCTGGGATCTATGACCTCTGAAAAAGCAGTCACTGAAGACAAATTTTAATATAACTCCATTGAATATCAAATCAACAATAGATAAGCAAGTTTAATTTTCTGTGACTTTTCCATAGGATACTTCTACAGTGTGGTAGATGCAGAACCTAGAATTAATTAAACAAATATTTAGGAGGCAGAGAGGTTACTGTGACCTGCCAAAAAAAAAAAAAAAAAGGAGAAGAAGAAGAAAGAAAGTAATTGCATGAATCAGAAGGTCAACATCACCAATTATTTGAAATTCTTTAAAAACAACCAAATGTGAATTTCTCAGTAGATAATAGTAAATTCTCTACAGCAGAATAACAGTTAAAGAAAAATGTTTAAGTGCTTCCATTATAATGAATATTTCACATTTTCTTTGTGCCTTCCTGGAAAAACTCTGAAGTCTTTATGAACAATTATTTTTCCTAGTAAGGGAGTTTTCACTGCAGAGTAAAGAAAAATACTACACAGAAGTGAGCCCCACCTGAAGACTTATTTCATATACGAGCCATATAAAAATATAAGTAATGAGACAAAGCTCTTTGAAAAGACAAATATATTTCCAAAAATGTGGGTTAATGTGGGTAACAGTTTAGAATTTAGCAAAATTGTCTTTTCACTAGAAAAACCAATTCCAAATTTTCTTCATGTGCAACTAAGTGCTCTTGATTGCCAAAATCTTTTACAGCCCATAAGATATATTTCAATAAATAATTAATAACGAATACTTAATCTAGTTCTTGGTTTCCTCCTATAGAAAGAAAAATGAAATGGTTCAAAAGTGAGGGCAGTATGTTTTTCTCAGTTCAGTGTAGATGCTCCAGATTACTGCACAATGTTCTGTTATCGAACAGTGATGATAGTAGCACATTTAGGAACATTAACAAGTAATAGTTCTGGAGAAAAGCCAGTTGGCAAAGGCTGCTGCCATATGAGAGTAGCAAACTCTTTTATTCCCTCCTGCACGGGAAGTGGAACAATCTTTACAATTTCAATTACATTACATTACACATAATTACTTTATTTTTAATGTTTGTATGCACAAAGTGTATGCATTTACAAAATACTTAATTTTTAATTAAAATTCAGAAAGTGCCTGGATACACTAATAGACTGATATGTTGTTCTATGTCAAGTTGCTATACATATGTAGAATTAGAGAAGTTCTTTAGAAACAAGTGATCTTGTCAAAAAACTAATGTCAACCAAGTTGCCTCCATATTGAACTAGGGGGGCCCCTAATGTTCCCTAAATGCAAACTGTATTTCTGAGCATCTTTATTTATATGTTTGGGGATCCAGTTCAGCCCAACTAGGAAATCAGTGCTGCTATGGTATATCCATATTAGAAAAAAATTATCTAAAACTTGAAAATAAGGCAAGAAGCTTACAGCAAGCTCTTTTAAAATCATGCCAGCACACTGGAGAACAATGTCTACCAGGGATACTGATTCCCTGACTCCCTGGGAAATGTAACTTTATTTGAATTACTATTTGCTGGTTATTATGGCTCAGACTCTGAAAAATGAGATGTTGTCTTGTAGAAAGTGGAGAAGTTGCAAATTATTTTTGTCCAGGAGAGATGAAAATGATCTCTATCAGAAAAGATAACTCTGCTTGAGCTCTCTCTCTCTCTGTCAAATAAAGTTTTGCATGGAACACTGGGTGTGGTACATAGACAATGAATCTTGGAACACTGAAAAAATTAAATAATAATAATAATAATAATAATAATAATAATAATAATAATAATTTTTTGAAGTAATTACCCTGGAAAAAAATTGTAAACCATAAGACCATAACTATGTTGAGCAAGCTGAGACTTAAGATCACACTTTATGGGGCTCCTGGGTGGCTCAGTTGGTTAAGTGACTGCCTTTGGCTCAGGTCATGATCCCAGAGTCCCGGGATCAAGTCCCAGAATGGAGTCCCGCTTCGGGCTTCCAGCTCCATGGGGAGTCTATTGTCTCCCTCTGACCTTCTCCCCTCTCATGCTCTCTCTCTCCCTCAAATAAATAAATAAAATCTTTTTTAAAAATCACACTTTATGAAGATATAGGAATAGTGAACTAAATCTTAATTAGTACTTTTTAGATACTTTCAGAAATTATTAGCATGCTTATAATGGGCTTAGAGATGCACTGTTTGGATAAAATCCCCTCAGGTTGTGATCTCAGGATTGTGGGATGGAGCCCCATGTTAGGCTCCATGCTCAGCTCAGAGTCTGCTTTCCCTCTCCCTTCCCTTCTGCCCCTCCCCTACTCAAATAAATAAATAAAATTTTTTTAAAAAAGAAGTTTTCCAACTCCTAGGAATGGTGTCCATGGGCAGCCTTCACTGTATGCTCCTTCATAAGTGCCTCAGCTGCCAAGGGCTCTCTTGCCCCAAGATCAAGCCTTTCTTGGGGCAGCCCAGGACATTTCATTCCAGCACAAGGCAGCCCTTTCTAGTGATTTCAACTCCAAAGCTCCCCATGGGTTGACTCTCCATCCCCTGAAAGCTTTCCTTTCCCATAGGTGTTGATCTCAAGGGCACTCTCTAAAAACATGTTGCATACTAAACTCCAACGCAGAATCCGCTTCCCAGAAATCCTAACCGGAGAGTGCTTGACAATGATATGGTAAGTAGGACTGTAATCACCTAATGGCAAAGTGACCACGAGCTCTGAAACCAGACTGCCTAGTTTCAACCTGGGCTCCACTACCTCAGGGTTGTATGGCTGTATGACAAGTTACTTAGCCTTGATTTCTTTTTCCATAAAATGTAGATAAAGATAAAATCAACATCATAGGGTTGCTTTGAGATGAAAATGAGTTAATACATGTGAGGAACCTAGAACAGGGCTTAGAGTATGGAAATTCCTCAGTAAGTCTTAACTACTATGAGTAGTGGTGATATTATTTTTAGTCGGTTTTAGTCCAAATTGGGAATAATCGAACATCTTCTGAGCAAGGAAGCCCATAGCATTCTGGATTGGCTGAGTTCCCTGTAACTGGGCCCTTCCTCACATCCCAGTGCAATGTGAGCTTCCTGACCAGCACCCAGGTCCTCAGTGAGTTAACTCTTGCATTATCCAGACTCTGGACTAAGCATACTTCTTCCAGTGATGAAATTCCCTGTCTGGGATCCAGGTCTACCAGGTGTCTAGATTCCTAGTTTCTATACCCCAATATTCCCACAACTAGCCCCCTGATAGTCACCCCTGATCTTCCCACCCTGCTCATCTAGACCTCCAATTGTATGTGGTGGAACAGACATTGGGACTCCTCAGTCTGACCCTCTAACTTGTGCTCTTGATGTGTGTGTGCTCTTGATGCCTTCTTCCCTTGACATCAGGTTACCTGGGTTCAAACGACTTTGACTCACATCCAGAACAACAGTCTCCTGTTTCTTTCTCTTGTGTTTATATATCCAGCGCTGTCAGGCTGCAAAGACCTCAGTCCTTCTGCTCTATGACCAATCAGGCCTTTGTTGATGATGCCTCCAAATCCTCAGTCCCAGTCAGTGTGACACAGAAGGAAATCTCACGTAGCAACAAACACCAAGTGACATAGGAATGTTATAAATATGGTTTCTTTTTTTTTTAAGATTTTATTTCTTTATTTGACAGAGAGATCACAAGTAGGCAGAGAGGCAGGCAGAGAGAGAGAGAGAGAGAGGGAAACAGGCTCCCTGCTGAGCAGAGAGCTGGATTCGGGGCTCGACCCCAGGACCCTGAGATTATGACCTAGGCCGAAGGCAGAGGCTTAACCCACTGAGCCACCCAGGCACCCCATAAATATGGTTTCTAATACCAACCAAAGTGAGCTTCAGGAGGCTGGTGAGGTTTTAAAGAGTATCTCCCCAAGTGACCTCACAGAAAGACATTGGTGTCTTGGGTAATCAGATGCTATTAAAAATCACCCAGCTTGTAATAGTAGTAATTGCTTCCGCAGTTAGAAAATGAATATTTCTTTTTCATATATTATTCACTCACTCTAAATGAAGAAACTATTTATGAGACAAAAAGGCAGAATATTTTGTCTTACTTTTTAAAACTTTAAATAAGACAGGAATAGTGAAAACTAAACTGTGTAATCTCTTACTTCAACATATTGCCCAATTGATTTTTATTAATAAAAAGCACATTTCAGGGGTGCCTGGCTGGCTCAGTTGGTAGAGCACAGGACTCTTAATCCCAGGGTCATTAAGTTCAAGCCCCACATTGGACAGTTTATACTTAAAGTATTTTAAATTTTTAATTGAAATATTGATATTCAAAAACCAAAAATATTAATATAAATATTATCTCCACATAGTTCTAATCTCCATTGTGGTTCCAAGAGTTGGGAATGGACTACCAAAGGCAAGAAGAAGACTACAAACAAAGGAGGTTTTTATTTTTAAAAAAATACAATAACCAGAGGAGTACCTAGGTGGCTAAGTCAGTTGACCATCCAGCTCTTGATTTTGGCTTAGGTCATGAGGGATTGGGGATTCTCTCTCTCCCTCTGCCCCTCCTCCCACTTACACACACTCTCTTCCTCTCTCTCCCTCTCTGTCTCTCATAAATGAATAAATCTTTTTAAAAAAATACAATAACTGGAGATACCAGGTTATATGTACCACATAACAAGGAGAAAAGCAGAAGGCTGAGATGAATTTGGGTCCTTTCTACTTTAAAAGCAATGAGTCATTGGCCATTATTCCATGGGGCCAAGTGGCTAGAGAGATTTAGAAGAAAAATGGAAAAGCAATGCAGGGTGGGCAACAGAGACATCATTCATTGAGCATATCCTGCTAACTGTTTGTTATATAAACTCCTTAGGTGAATAACCATTCTGGAAACAGCAGAAAAGAGTCCTGAGGTTATAGCCCATCTCATTTCTAAAATATTCAAGTTCTTATTAAGATGATAAATCACGGGGCACCTGGGTGGCTCAGTGGGTTAAAGCCTCTGCCTTAGTCTCAGGTCATGATCCCAGGGTCCTGGGATCGAGCCCCACATCAGACTCTCTGCTCAGCGGGGAGACTGCTTCCTCCTCTCTCTCTGCCTGCCTCTCTGCCTACTTCTGATTTCTGTCTGTCAAATAAATAAACAAAAAATCTAAAAAAAAAAAAGATGATAAATCACAATGTTTCTAAAGAATTGTGACTCATTCACTGTCTAGCAGGTGAATAATCAGTGGATTAGGAGTTTCTGATAATGTTATAGAAGTAGTAATGTCTTATAGCTCTTTTTAATAATAGGTCAAGAATTTTGAAACTCACCTTATAATCCATATTGCTTTAAAAAGCTATTATAATCTAAGTACATGAAAACTAAATTAACTTCTCTGGGAGATTAGTGTAGAGAATTTATTATTGAATTTAGCTTCAGAAATATAGCCATAATGGTAATTCAAAACAAACAAAAACCCATCAGGATCAATAGCCTCTCCAAAAAAACAAGGGGGGGTGGTGTTTGAGATATAACGTTCCCAAAGGCCTCATCAATTTAAATTTTTTTTAATTTATTTTTTAATAGCCCAGAAACTCAGTTACTAGCACTTGACATGCAGGAAATTGACTATGTGAAAGATGAAGTTAAAACTTTTCCTATTTACCTTCGATGCCACATACAAAATAGAACATAAAATATATAGAAATAAATATGTCTTTTAAGTTTAAATAGAGGACAATCTAATGAATTGGATTCAACCTTAAAAATATAATGACTCTTGGGGCGCCTGGGTGGCGCAGTGGGTTAAAGCCTCTGCCTTCGGCTCAGGTCATGATCTCAGGGTCCTGGGATTGAGCCCCGCATCAGACTCTCTGCTCCACAGGGAGCCTGCTTCCTCCTCTCTCTGCCTGCCTCTCTGCCTACTTGTGATCTCTGTCTGTCAAATAAATAAATAAAATCTTTAAAAATATATATAATGACTCTATAAAATAGTTGGTTTTTCTTCTTTTAAAAGATTTTGTTCATTTATTTGAGAGAGAGCATGAGTTGGGGGAGAGGGGCGAGAGAGGGAGAGGGAGAGAGATAAACAGACCCCTATTGAGCAGGGCACTGATGGGGCACAGTTTGGGGAGTGTGGAGCTTGATCCCAGGACCCTGGGATTATGACCTGAGCCAAAGGCAGATGTTTAACCGACTGAGTCACCCAGGTGCCCCTTGAGCTCCGGTTGTTAAATTTGTTGGTCATAATCCAATCTAACCTTAAATTGCTAACCCATCCAGGGATTGCGCATCAGTGGCTCTGTCCCTCCTGGTGGATTATGCTTTTCATCAGCCAGTGAATTTATTGGAAATGAAGTCAATAGGTATGCCAGCTCACTCCATTTCCTTTTAAATAGATTCAACTTTTCATAGAGCAAGAAAATAGAAGCTGCTATGAGATTAAATCGAACTAAGGTTCAAGGCTCATGGCGAAGAGAAACAGATTTCATACTTACTGGGGAAAGCTGATAGAGGTGGGGAGGTTTTTTTCCCATCTCAGGGGGACGGCAGAGGGATTGTTTTACTGCAGGTGATACGTCGCCTGTTACTTACCCATCACACCTGCCAACCTTGAGAGAGTCTCTTTGTCATTACTTATAACCGTCAATTTACAAGATGGTCCAGTAGGGAATGAAAGAAACAATTGGAACAAATAGAGGTTTTACCACAGCTGCAGTCTGTCAGCGCAAGTAATGAATCCTAAATAGGAAGGAGCTACCCAAATACTTCTCTTCTCAGATGGCAGAGTCTGGAGACACGGCCCGGAGCCTCAGGAGTCAACTTCCTCAGAACAGTGTGGGCCAGGTGTTCAGGCTGATGGCTGGGAGAAAGGGCTTGATTTGATCCTGTAAAGCACTTCCTTTCTATATTAACTGGTTCAGGATATATAAAGTCTTTCCCGGTAACTTTACCTTGAGTCCAAACTCTGGGGAAGATCAGACCAATGAGAGTCAGGAAGGCAGTGTGGGAAGTACACAAGGATACCTCTGACAACAGACTAAAACTGAACTACGAGCAACTGAAGCTGAGAGAAGACTTTTGCCTGCCTCGAGTATTTCTTTTGTCTGCCTCGAGTATTTCTCCTGTTGCCATTTATCTCCCTCTGGTCATGTGTGTCTGTTTAGGCATTTCAGGCGAGAGCTATTCTGGGCATGGCCTAAGACTCACCCGTTCACCCTGGTCTTACTTTGATCTTTCAGTTAAATTGGCATTTCGTAGTTGTTCGGAAATGGTGTCTTGGGGAGGGAGTTTGTGGCGGTGAGCAGGAAGGGTACCGATGCAAAAGAACACAATTTATAACCATTTTGGTAGCCTGTTGACAGTGGAAGGTCGTGCTACAATGTTTTGAATGCATTTCTGAGGACTATCTCAGCCCCCTAATGTGACTGCAAGTTAAAACTTGGCTTGGATATTGTTTTACAGTGCAACGGAATGATCTAGGGAACTTTTTTAAAGCACCCATGCCTGGATCTCTTCCCTGGAGATTGTGATTTAATTAGACCAGGATGGGGCCCAATGATAAGATTTTTTAAAGAGCTCCTCAGATATTAAATAATGTTCCCATGTTTTCAAGAGTGTGGCTAGGACATAGCATCTTTGTTTTATGTTCTAGAAAAGTGGCACACAAAGGCAGCGTGTGCTCTGGTCTATAAGGGCATGTCTGCTCTTTGAAAAAGACCCATCAAATCCTTAGTGGCACGTCCTCTGTCATTTGATGAGATGAATCAGCCTCAGAAATCCTTCTGTTTCTTTACCAACTGCCTCCTCAATCAGAAATCCTTCCCTGGGGCACCTGCGTGGCGCAGTGGGTTAAGCCTTTGCCTTCGGCTCAGGTCATGATCTCAGGGTCCTGGGATCAAGCCCTGCATCTGGCTCTCTTCTCAGCAAGGAGCCTGCTTCCTCCTCTTTCTCTCTCTGCCTGCCTCTCTGCCTACTTGTGATCTCTCTCTGTCAAATAAATAAATAAAACCTTAAAAAAAAAAGAAAGAAAGAAAGAAATCCTTCCCTGAAGTTATACAGTTTGGGATCTTAGCAGGTTGGTGACTATATACCTAGCCTGACATGCATGTGGCATATATACCCATTTACAGCCTAAAACAATAGTGGAGGCTGGCAAAAATTCAGATTTAAAGAAATCTGTTGAAGGTGTGCCACAGTGTTCGTTAGAACACTGACGGCCTTTCAATAATATAAATCTTTTCTAATTCGGCCTTAAATTCTCTTTTAAATCGGCATTAAAGAGATCCTTCTGTATCTAAAATATGATATTCAACCCCAGTAAGGGAGGCTACAGTTTTTAAATTGACACAATTTCTTTGATAAAGTAAAGGCTGTCAAAATTATACGTTGAAGCCCTAAGGCAGGGGGAAAGAGACTTTCCATCTCCGTGGTAAATAAAGTTCTTGACAGAGGAGAGTGGTCCAGCTGGCAATCTCTTGATAGTCATTCTTTGGCCTGACAGAAGAAGGATTATGGAAGAGGAAACGTAATTAGCTTTCATCACCATGTCATGACAGAATCCTCCCCTCTGTGGGACTAGCCTTATGGAAAAGATTATTATACCCACTGCCATTCCATAAATGGGCTGCATTATGCAACCCATGATAAAAAATGTTTGACATTCCATGAAGCCTAAATTTAAAAAGCACAGCATATGAATTATGATTTAAGTGGGAAAGCAACCTCCTGGGAAGAGACCAGTCTTGTCCATGACAATCCATCTAGGCTTTGCAATTCCTCTGTGTTCCAAGTTTCAGTGGGCTGAAAAATAGGAAGCAATGACTGATTAACTTTGTGGCAAAGTCTACAACTCCGTGTGAGAATTAGAATTCATCCTGGATAATACTCAATATTTCCCCAAATAGTATTCGCCTTTCAGCGTAGTGGGGCAAGCATAAAATGTGGTACTAGTAGTTCTGTGTTCCAATCTCATATTTTCAAATAGGTAACTGGGAGCAATTCAAAGATCTCTGATCTGCTTTTGACCACCTGTCAACAATAGGATTCTATTCATTTGTTTGTTCATTCAAGAACACTCACTATTGCCTATTACACACTTAAGCACCTGGCTGGGTGCTGAGGCTATGGACATGAATAATCCATGGAGCTTGTCCTCAAACACCGTCTAGCCTGGACAATTAAGTCAATAAATAGGAACTATTCAGTTCCAAAAGTGCAACAGCAGAAAAGTCTAAAACAGAGAAGGAAATGAATAACTTGGTTGGGGAGGGGCGGGGGGAGGGTCAGGGAGTAGAATCTAGCATAGACTTAGAGGAAGGAATTACAGAGCAAGGTCATGAACATATAGGTCTACATTAATTTATGATTCAGAGATTTTAAAATTGAAAATAAAGTAGATCAATATAAATCAGTTTATATGGGTCAATTGCTGTCTCCACATAAATTTCAAGAGTTTTCCCATAAATCCTATAGATCTGTGAGTCCCATCACAGAATAACATCTACTGTCATAGTGCAACACCAGGCTCCATCCTGGAAAGCACCCATCCATCCTGGAAAGCATCATGGTACCACAGTCCCTCGATTCAATGGTTCCTGCCTACCATATGCTTGGCTTTATATGACACACTGGGCGGAGGACAGGAGAGAAGACATAGTTCTTCCTCTAATGAGTGTAATGAAGCAGCTGGGGAAAAATATTTGTAAACATATCTCATATAAAAATAAAGGGATTACACAGTATTTGGCAGCATAATAGGAGTTGGTGAAAGGTCCTTATGGGAACACGGAAAAAGGAGAAACTTAATTTGGACTGGGGATAGGGGTTTGGAAGAATAATACCACAGTTTGTATTGATTGAGTTCCTTCATCATGAAGGTGTTTTCCATGATTGTCTCATTTAATTCCTTACTATAATGCTATAAGGTAAACGTAATTATTCCTTATACAGATGAGAAAACTGGGGCTCAGAGAAATGAGAAATCTAGCCCCACATCAACTTCCTCTTTCATAAGGTGAACTTGTGGGCACCTGGGTGGCTCAATTGGTTAAGTGTCTGCCTTCAGCTCAGGTTACAATCCCAGGGTCCTGGGATCGAGCCCCACTTCGGGCTCCCTGCTTAATGGGGAGCCTGCTTCTCCCTCTCCCACTCCCCCTGCTTGTGTTCCCTCTCCTGCTGTGTCTCTCTCTGTCAAATATATAAATAAAATATTTTTTAAAATAAGGTGAGCTTGCTATGTGGTTCTGCTTGAGACCCAAACCCACAGAGGCAGCCATAATTTGACACTGCTTCCCAAAGAGAGGCTGACCATAGAAGTGGTTGCATTAATTTCCTGGGGCTGCTATAACAAATGACTCAAAATGAACAGAATAAAACAACAGAAGCGCATTTTCTCACTGCCCTGGAGTCTCCAAGTCCAAAATCAATGCACTGGCAAGCCCACACTCCAGGGCATAATCCTTCCTTCTCTTTCTGGATTTGGTGACTCCAGCAGCTTCTGCGCTCCGGAAAGCACAATGCTGATCTCTGCCTTCTTCTCCACATGGCCTTCTATGTGTCTCTGTTATCTTCTTCCCTTTTGTCTCTTATAAGGACACTGGGCCATTGCATTTATGGCCCATCCTAATTCAGGATGATCTCATCTTGAGATCTTTACCTTCATTTCATCTCTAAAGACCCTTTTTCCAAATAAGGTCACATTCATAAATACCAGGGGTTAGGCCTTGGATATATCTTTTGGAAGATGGCAATTCAACACACTGGAGTGCTGCTTTAGTAGAGTTTTTAGAACAAGCTGGAGTTTTTCAGAGTAAGAGCGAGTATCCCAAGCAGAAATCACAATGGGTGCAAAGACCAGACAAGTAAGAAAATGTCATACTAGGAAACCACATACATTTTGTTATGCCGGGAACCCCAAAATAAAAATAAACAATAAAAAACATGTTCTGAGAGAGAAGATAATGGAAAGCCTTGCTCACAAGCCAAGTTATTAGGGCTTCAGTCTAACTTAGGAGCCATCCGAGACTTTTTAGGTTAGGAAAGAACATAATTAATTATGCAACCAATACAAGTCACTCTAGTGCCAACATGAGGCAGCATTTTGGGATAGGAATTTGCGGTCAGGAAGATCCATTAGGCAGCATTTGGCATAACCAGGTGAAAGAGAATAGATCAAAGACCATTTAAATGGAGAAGGGGTTGAAATTGAGTGATAATAAGGGACAGATCTGACCAGACTCAATAATCCTTTGGATGTGGGGAATGAAGAAGAAGGGGAGCTGAAGAGGCCTGCCAGGTTTCAGCATGGGCCACTGCATTAAGAGTGCTCCTCACCAAGAAAGGGAAACTGAGAACAGGAACAATTTGCCAAGGGAGGATAATGAATTTTGTTGTGGACATGTTGACCTTGAGGGCCCAAAGCATAGACAGGTGAGCTAGACAGGTGGACATAGAGAGCTGCAAGTTATTTTTGTGTGGTGAGATTCTGTTACTTCCTCTAGGGTCTGGCTTTTCCAGGGACCAGGTCTTATTCATATACACATCCCTAACTACTATCGAGGTACCTGGCTAACAGTAGATGACCTAATGTCTGTGGAATTAATTTGAATATAATTCCTATTAACTTGATATCAAAGAAATTATAACTTATGAGTATGATATAGCTTATGAGCTTATGAGCACTCATACATTGATTTTTTTTTTAATGTGATGTAGTAGACAGGTTTCTTTCCATGTAGGTCTTTGATTATTTTCTCTGTTCCGAGAGAAAAATTGAGTTTTCAGACTACTAAGTTTAAACAAAGAACTGGACCTGGACAGCTGTTTCTGTGACTGGCATTCTCCACAGCACACAGGGACAGGGCCCTGGGGGGCACGGGAGGTAGGTTCTGGAGCCATCTCTAACAGATAGAGCTAGCTATCTTGGGCTGAGAATAGAACTTGGCAACTTATTGCTTCTGTATACCAAACCCTGGTCTAAAACTCCCATCAATAATGATAACATTGACTTTTTGATCTCCATCTTCTTGACTCCTTTTTTTTTAATTCAAGATTTTTATTTATTTATTTGAGAGAGAGTGCACAAAAGCAGTGGGGAGAGGGGCAGAGGGAGAGGGAGAAACAGACCTCTCCGCTGAGTGGGGAGTCCTCAACATAGGGCTCGATGCCAGGATGCCAGGATCATGACCTGAACCAAAGGCAGATGCTTAAGCAACTGAGCCACCAGGTGCCCCTCCATTTATTTGACTACCGAATCAGTTTTTGATTTCTACAATTCCAACAGGTACCTTCATGGACTTCTTTATAACAGAAGCAAAATTGACTTGTTCCTTATGCAAGTCCTTCAAGTGCTTCACTTGAAACAAAATAGTCTTTATTTGGCCTAATTGAAACTATTGTTTGAATAACCAAGTTACTATATATATATTCACCATAAAAACATATTGAAATTTTGGACAAAACAATATGTTAATTTAAAAAATCATCTATAATCTATCAGAAAAGTTACTACTTTTCGATGACTACACTTCTAATATTTTGTTTCTTTATATACAAAGATAAGGTCATACCCTAAGTCTATTTTATAAAAAGTTATGACATGGGGGGCACCTGGGTCTCCCAGTCAGTTAGATAACCTCAGGGTCAGGAGATAGAGCCCCATGAAAGGCTCTGTGCTCAGCAGGGAGTCTGCTTCCCCTGTCCCTCTGCTCTTCCCCCTTCTCTCAAATAAGGAAATAAATCTTTTTTTAAAAATTATGAGATGGAGTTTCATGTCATAATATATACTTCTACATCATTTTATGTGACTTCAATTTTACTTCTCTGTATGTGACTTAATTTTACTTCTCTGGATCAATTAACAACAGCTTACTACTTGTGATGAACATTGAGTGTTATATGGAAATGTTGAATCACTATATTGTACAACTGAAAATAATATTATACTGTATGTTAACTAACTAGAATTTAAATTAAAACTTAAAAAAATTTTAAATAAGCAACAGCTGAATTAATTTCTTGCTTTAAGGCATTTAGACTACTTCTAATGTTAGACTCATAAATACTCATAAACACTGTTTTGAAGAAAAAGCTTAGTCATTGAGCATATTTATAAAATTTTCTAATACATTCTTAAAATTGGAATTTTTAAGGTTTTGAGATATTCTGCTGGCAAAATTTTCCACCAGCTCATGTGAATGAACATGTTCACTGTCATTATCTAAAAGATTTGACAATATAATAGGGGTGCTGGCCTTTATAATTAAGTGCCCTTCCAGATCTGCACTCTTCCTACTTCCATCTTGTTCTATGACCCAAGCACCTGGTCCCTAAGGATCTTATCAACCAGTCACCTTGCCTCTGGCTTCTTGTGGGGTTTGGCCAGTGGAGGACAACAGCAAGGTATTGGAATGCTATTGGAAAGAAAACTCATCAACTCCCTCTATGCCTGCATGGTGACAGCAGCTGCATATCTCTTTTGCTGGGTGTCCCTTTCCTGCAGCCACAGCTTTCCCATGGTTCCAGTAAAAACTGCTTTCATTGTTCCATCATGCCAAAGATGGTAATGGTTTCCCACAATTACTATTAACAGAATGCTTCAGCGTTCCTTATTAGTTACCTTAAGCTACCCACAACTTTATTTTTTTTTAATATTTGAAGATTTATTTATTTATCTATCTATTTATTTGAGGGAGAAAGAGAGCAGACACATGCATATGATGAGCACAGGGGAGGGGGGAGCAGGGCCCAAGGAGGAGGGAGAGGAGAGGGACATGCAAGAAGACTCCACGCTGAGCAAAGCTCCTTGGGGTTTTATCCCACAATCCTGAGATCATGACCTGAGCTGGTCACTGGTCACTTAAGAGACTGAGCCACCCAGGTGCCACAATCTACCCACAACTTTAAAACAGTCCCTTCTTTAAACTTGCCGGAATTACTCCATACTGTCATTTGCTTCTTGCCAGCACTCTGACCAAAATATAGACACAAATGTGTAAACATAGAACTGACCCGAGTTGGTATATATGAAATAAAAAAGTGAACACTTTTCACCTGCCCTTCATACTGTGATACACTTGGCTCCCAAACAGCTTTTTCCACTAACAGATTGGTTTGGGTCACATGTATAAATTGAGTTATTTTTAAAATATTTGAAGAAATGTTAGTTTTCTCATAAGGAAATAAAAATTGAGATTGTTTCCAGGACATTGAAATATTGTCAGTTATGTATTTCTGCCATTTTATTAAATTTTATTAAAATTATTAAATTGATATAAATAGCTGTTCTTAAACAAATTCTAAAAAAATATTTAGTCATCCAACAGGTACATGAAAGATGTTCAACATCACTGATCACCCAGGGACATGAAAATCAAAACCACAGTGAGATATCACCTCACACCTGTTGGAATGGCTATCATCCAAAAGGCAAGAAATAACAAGTGTTGGAGAGTAAGGATGTGGAGAAAAGGGAACACATGCATACTGTTGGTGAGAGTTTAAATCGGTGCAACCAAGGTAAAAAATATTACAGAGGTTCCTCAAAAAATTAAAAATAAGGCTACCATATAATCCAGCATTTCTATTTCTTGGTATTTATCCAAAGAAAACGAAACATGAATTTGAAAAAAAAATATGTAGCTTTATGTTTATTGCAGCATTATTTACAACAGCCAAGATATGGAAACAACCTGAGTGCTCGTCCATAGATAAATGGGTAGAGAAAATCCACAATGAAATATTCTTCAGCCACAAAAAAGAATGAAATCTTGCCATTTGTGGCAACATGGATGGACCTTGAGGGCATTATGCTAAGTGAAATAAGTGAGATACAGAAAGACAAATACCATAAAACCCAAAAGACAAAAAAAACAAGCCATAATTACAGAGAACAGGTTGGTGGTTGCCAGAGGCAGGGGGCAGGAAATGAGCAAAAGGGGCAAAGGAGATCAAAATGTATACACTTCCAATTATAAAGTAAATAAGTCAAGGGGATGTAATATACAGCATGATGGTGATATCATTACTACTCTTTTAAATCTCTAGAAGATGTGAGGAGAGCAGATCTTTAAAGTCTTCATCACTGGAAAAATATTGGGACTACGTAGTGACAGATGTTAATTAGACTGGACTTATGTGGTGATTATTTTGCCTTATACACAGTATCAAATCATTATATACCTGAAACTAACATAACGGTTGTATGTCAATTATACTTAAACTTAAAAGTTTATTTAGGGGTGCCTGGGTGACT
The DNA here is from genome assembly GCF_902655055.1 of Lutra lutra. Classification (NCBI taxonomy): domain Eukaryota; kingdom Metazoa; phylum Chordata; class Mammalia; order Carnivora; family Mustelidae; genus Lutra; species Lutra lutra. The sequence goes on along the minus strand of NC_062279.1, from coordinate 74,789,047 downwards.
TAGTCGGTTAAGTGTCTGCCTTCTGAGCCCGGCATCATTGCCTCATCAGGCTCTCTGCTCAGTGGGGAGCCTGCTTCCTCCTCTCTCCCTCTCTCTCTCTCTCTCTCTCTGCCTGCCTCTCCACCTACTTGTGATCTCTCTCTCTCTGTCAAATAAATAAAATCTTAAAAAAAAATTATGAAAATGTGCACTGGAATAGCAGCCAAAATTCACCTACAATTATCAGTTGAACCATTGTGTCTTTCACTGCCTGAAAAGTTTAACATATTCAGAAATGTTCCAGACTTGGCAGTCTCTTTAATTTTGTGGTCCTGTCACATACTCGTCTGCTAAGATTTCCCTAAGATACGACACATTGCCAGTGTCGGTAATCTGTTGCCTTTTTCAAGCATCCGCTCCCGAATAATCTCCACTGCCTCTTCATCCGGGAGTTGCCCCCTGCTGCTATCAATCACCCAGCAATGTCACTGAGCGCAATCCCAAAGCTCCTGCACGCCACAGCGCTGCGTGGCTGAGGGCTCACTGACCTCGACTGAAAAGTACCTGCTGGGATGACAGATGGATTCGCCAAGCTTGGTCACTAGTGTCTCTGCAGGGAGTCTTAACGTTTCTAGAGCAACTTTGGGCATTTTACCCTAAAATTAGTGCATGTTTATTTTTATTTTTTTTAATATATATATATATATATTTTTTTTTTTTTATTCATTTGACAGAGAGATCACAAGCAGGCAGAGAGGCAGGCAGAGAGAGAGGAGGAAGCAGGCTCCCCGCTGAGCAGAGAACCCGATGCGGGGCTCGATCCCAGGACTCTGAGATCATGACCTGAGCCGAAGGCAGCGGCTTAACCCACTGAGCCACCCAGGAGCCCCAGTGCATGTTCATTTTAAAGACCATTGATTTTGCTGTTATATTCCAATAAAGAGTAAAGTAGTAACAGAAACTGGAAGTTAGATGTATCCTGCTTATAAAAAGCCCATTATGACAACATGTCAAAGCTGCACTGGGCTGGCAAATATGCAAGATCTAACACCAGCAAAAATAGATAGAGACACCTTTTTCTTGATGGTAAGTACAATTTACATAAATAGACTCACTGTCGTGTTGCAGTTCAAAGAGTTTGTTTGGGTTAAAAAATGGTCTAGTCTATGCCAAAAAATGGAGATGTGATTTTTTTTTTCTTTTATGTTCTATCTTGAAATTAGTTAATTGTTCTATATTGCCCTAAAAATTCCTGGATGACAAAAGTAAAATAAGGTACCATTACAAAGACCTTAAGGAATTTAATGATTGGGTATAATGACACACACGTGTTAGAGTTTACATGGAAAGCTTAAATTATAGTTTTTGAGCTGCTCAAATAATATTTTGAACAATAGCTTTAACTTATGGTTAATTCTAATTTATGTTTCTGCCCAAAACTTCATTGTAGTTCTGAGTTGTCTTTCAAGTCTTCAGGCACGTGAACCTGAAAGAACTAGATCTAATTGAATAGCCTGCTGAACATTTAGCAAGTTCCTGTCCTATGCACCCCACATGAAGCATGATAGCCTGTGAGATGAATTTTTATTTCAATTCATTTTGAAATGCTACAATTCTTGAGTGAAGTCGCAGTATAATTTCAAACTGTTGTAATTCATACCCATCAGTGTCGTCTCTGGAGTACTTGGAATGCCAGAGGAGAAGTTGAGAATTAAAGCAAACAACAACAATTAAATGTAAAAAGGCTACTGGGTACAATCTCCATCTTCTAGTTCCCGCCAGAGTAAATGTACGTAAAATTACAGGAAAATTAGCTTTACTTATCATCTTTAACAAAACACAATGTTTAACTAGTTTTGTGGAATGGCATGTAGTTTGGAGAGTTGTAAGTAATTATATGCCACAGAAGGCTAATTCCTGTGATGACAGAATTCAAAGTAGGGGGAAATACAGGCACAAATGGAACCTCGTCCCAAGAGCTTTGACACACTTCTTTTCAACATTAGAAATGGATCACATCCAGCAGTCATTAGTATTTCAAATACTATTAAATGAACTTACAGGTGCTAGATTATCACCAATGATACTATTCTTTTGATGGAAAAGAAACAAGTGGAAGTGTAGAAGAAATTAAATCAGCCTTATTAGCAAGGGCCCAATTCAAATCAATAAATTTTAACTAAGATCCTTCTGTATGTAAAACAAAAATAAGATATAAATCCCTAATCTCATGTTACTTACAACCTGATTAGATTATAAATCTTATTAATAAATCTAGATTATAAATAATTATTAAAGCAAAATAAAGAATAAAAATAATGAATAAAGATAATTACCATGAGAGATTCTAAGTACCATGAAGATTCAAAGGAAATAAACTTTTCTTTTTAAAGATTTTATTTATTTATTTGTCAGAGAAAGAGATTGAGAGCACAAGCAGGGGGAGAGGTGGGCAGAGGGAGAAGCAGTTTTCCACTGAGCAAGGAGCCCTATGTGGGACTTGAGAAAATAGACCTTTTTGAGAGCAATAGTAAACTTCAAGAAAAAGATAGCCTTTCGTATGGAAAGGAAGTCCACAAGGCAGGCAGATGGGAATTTCAGGGGACAATAAAAGCATGGACAAAAATAAGGGAGAAAAATGTCTCTTGCATCCAGAGAAAACAGCTAGATTTCAGTGCAGAATAGTTGAATGTGTGAGACAAATACTTGGAAGATTATGTTGGGTTAAGATATTTAGATTTCATTCTCTAGGCAATAGGGAGACATAAAAATTGTATTGCAGAAAATGTGTCACAAAATTATGATTCATATCTCAGCAATGAGTAGAAATAATTGGTGTGGGGAGTGACAAGAGTTGGGAAGACCAAAATGGCCTCCATAGTTCAGGTGAGAAGTGTATAATTAAACCCAGTACTTCAGCCAAGGTGGCATGACAATGGTTGAAGAACTTTGTCACTCTACAAGAAGTCACCAGATCTAATCCTACAAACACAAGATCATCATAGTGAGTAGTTAATGTGTTGTAATATACACAGAAACAGAATCAAGCAAGGCATCATCACAGCTCATTATAATAATATTTAAATAATAAGGTTCAAGTATCTCCAGGAGACTGGCCTCCGGTGATCCAGCATCACCCTGAATAGGTAATTTTGACATCTCTCATTATCGTGGGCTCTGGATAGAAACATTATACTGAGTGCCTTGGAACCAGGCCAAGGCCCTAGGCTTCAGAATGGCAGCTGGGACCCAAAACACCGGTCTGAATTCTTAACCCTTTGTTTATGCTTTCAACATTTTAAAACATTTTATTTTTTGTTTGTTTATCTCGAAAGTGATGCAGTGATAACTGATCCCTACGCTGTTGGATTCCTCCTTATTTTCCAAAGCTGCTCCTTCTGCTGACACAAATGCCTTCGGTCAGCAAATAGCCTGAATCTAAATAAGATAAATAGGTGTCCTCTGGGGCTGGGAGCAGAGTAGCCTCTGGGCATTACTGAATACACTCAATTAGGGGGTGTCATTCCCAGGTGGTGACAGTGACAAGGAATTAAATCCTAAGAAAGTGCAATCCAGGCGCCTGAATTCCGGGTGACTAATTTGGTTGACTCCCCTTGCAAGGTTTGACCGGCCACTGCAGGTGAAAGGATTTGACTGAACATAGATCAAAAATCTCCCTAGAGCTGAGTGACCTTGTTAAGTAACTTGGCTACATCTTTTATGCAGTGAGCTATGCTCAGCAAAGCATGGATATTTTCCATTAACCTCTGAGGCAACAACAAATTTATCCATTTCCTTTCCCTGCTTACTCACCTCAGTCAAATCCTTCAGCAAAATGTCCCTCCCTTCTCCCATTTGCTGACTTGTCATGTGGGCTGGGCAAAGTAAGTCCCCAAGTAATACTGCTGTCTATACCACATCTACTGGGTTCTTGAGTTTTAATTGGGTTCTTGGAGTTCTGACTTCCCCCAAAGAATTCCAAATATAATTTAAGGTACCTAGAGATGATGTGAAAGAAAAGTACATGCACATATCATGATGAGGATGGGATAAGGTACAGAAGTGTTGAATCACTGTATTGTACTGAAACCAATTTAACACTGTATGTTAACTATATTGGAAGTAAAATAAAAACTTAATAAAAAAAAATAAAGTACCTAGGGAAATGGAGAGCAACCTCTTACCTACCACAATTTCACAAACTATACTTGTCAAGCTGAATCAAATCAGTCCCAACATAGTTAGCCTAGTGTTCCAGAATTCATTGTTTATGCACCACATCTAGTGCTCCATGAAATCCATACCCTCCTTAATATCCACCACCAGGCTCACCCACCCTCTCACCCCCTCCCTTCCAAAACCCTCAGTTTGTCTCTCAGAGTCCACAGTCTCTCATGGTTCATCTCCCCCTCCAGTTTCCCCCAACTCACTTCTCCTCTCCTCCCAATGTCCTCTGTGTTATTCCTTATGCTCCACAAGTAAGTGAAACCATATGATACTTGACTCTCTGTGCTTAACTTATTTCAATCACCATAATCTCCTTCAGTCCCATCCATGTTGATACAAAAGTTGGATATTCATCCTTTCTGATGGAGGCATAATACTCCATTGTATATATGGACCATATATTCTGTATCCATTCATCCGATGAAGGGCATCTTGGTTCTTTCCACAGTTTGGTGACCGTGGCCATTGCTGCTATAAACATTGGGGTACAGATGGCCCTTCTTTTCACTACATCTGTATCTTTGGGGTAAATACCCAGTAGTGCAATTGCAGGGTCATAGGGAAGCTCTATTTTTAATTTCTTGAGGAATCTCCACACTGTTTTCCAAAGTGGCTGCACCAACTTGCATTCCCACCAACGGTGTAAGAGGGTTCCCCTTTCTCCACATCCCCTCCAACACATGTTGTTTCCTGTCTTGCTAATTTTGGCCATTCTAACTGGTGTAAGGTGATATCTCAATGTGGTTTTAATTTGAATCTCCCTGATGGCTAGTGATGAACATTTTTTCATGTGTCTGATAGCCATTTGTATGTCTTCATTGGAGAAGTGTCTGTTCATGTCTTCTGCCCATTTTTTGATGTGATGATCTGTTTTGTGTGTGTTGAGTTTGAGGAGTTCTTTAGAGATCTTGGATATCTGCCTTTTGTCTGTAGTGTCATTTGAGAATATCTTCTCCCATTCCGTGGGTTGCCTCTTTGTTTTGTTGACTGTTTCCTTTGCTGTGCAGAAGGTTTTTGATCTTGATGATGTCCCAAAAGTTCATTTTTGCTTTTGTTTCCTTTGCCTGTGGAGACATATCTTGAAAGAAGTTGCTGTGGCCATTGTCAAAGAGGTTACTGCGTATGTTCTCCTCTAGGATTTTGATAGATTCCTGCCTCACACTTGGGTCTTTCAACCATTTTGAGTTTATCTTTGTGTATGGTGTAAGAGAATGGTTGAGTTTCATTTTTCTACACATAGCTGTCCAATTTTCCCAGCACCATTTATTGAAGAGGAAATGCTGGAAATAAATAAATAAATAAATAAATAAAACTGAGGGCATCAGTTTGCCTGATTTCAAGCTTTACTACAAAGCTGTGATCACCAAGACAGCATGGTACTGGCACAAAAACAGACACATAGACCAGTGGAACAGAGTAGAGAGCCCAGATATGGACCCTCAACTCTATGGTCAAATAATCTTCGACAAAGCAGGAAAAAATATACAGTGGAAAAAAGACAGTCTCTTCAATAGAAAATCACTGTTGAAGGGCACCTGGGTGGCTCAGTTGTTAAGCATCTACCTTTGGCTCTGGTCATAATTCCAGGGTCCTGGGATCAAGCCCAGCATTGGGCTCCCTGCTGTGTGGGGAGCCTGCTTCTCCCTTTCCCATTTACACTGCTTGTGTTCCCTCTCTTGCTGTGTCTCTCTGTGTCAAATAAATAGATAAAAATCTTAAAAAAAAAAAAAGAAAGAAAGAAAGAAAATCACTGTTGAGGGGAGAGGAGTGGAGCAAATTAATCCAATACCTATAAGCTATTGTCCAGACAATCATGTCAATGGATGGAAAGCTCTTCTTTTTCAGTAATATTTAATCATTTTTGGAACTAACCTCTTAAATGAAATATAAGAGGATACCTTTTATCTTAATACCATAACATGTGTTTTATGTGTGTGGACATAAATAATAATAAAACCCTTAAACACTTTATTCTTAAGGCAACAAGAAAAGAATGCTTCCATGTGATCAGCGCCGCCCACAGCATAATTAGTCAAGGGCAGACCTCAGTAAGACCGGTTTATAGACATCACCGTCCTATAAAAGAGCACTGAGCACACTCTTCTCCTGAGTGTGCCAACAACAGTCATGCCTGGAACTGTTGCTATGCTACCAAAAGGACCATAAACACTTGACATTCCCACAGCAATCCACATAATATGCACAAAAGTCTGTTGGGGTTTCTACCAGAACCCCTCATTGTCAAATGACCATTTGGAAAATGGGTGATTCTTTTTATATCTTAGACCTTGGAAAATACGTAATCAACAAATGGCAAGCATAATCAGAGATTGCAGGAAAATTTTAAAATGTTAGACATCTTGTTAGATTCAGCCTTTTGAGTTATTCTCATTAGTGCTGGTCCTCTGTGCCTGTCACATGACCAAAGTCTCTAATCAAGCAAAGAGTAGATCAAGAAGATAGAGGCCATTAGACACTCAAAAGAGAACAGTAAGCCAAAGAATCTACAATTGCTATACACCCAACATCTTCTAAGTGCTTGATGATTCTCCTGGCTTCACCCAAAAGAACACTCATCCTTGTGCTATAAGGCCACCAAGCCATACTTTCATTCCCAAACCAAGCCCTAGGTCCACCTGTGAAAGTCTTCCTTGGATGCCTGCCATATAACATGCTACATCCTCACAAAAATCTAGTTCAACATAAAGAAAAAAGAAAAAAAAGCAAAGGGATTTGACTCTGTTGGATGTCTGGTCCTTTAGGATTTTCTGAATGCAGAATTTTGAGTTAGCAATGAGGAATTTCTCTTTTAACTTAGATTCATCTTTTTATTCTCCCTCCCTTGATCTGCTAGACCGTCCTGAAGGCATTAAGCTTCCTGGGCTTATTCCCAATGGGCTTCTAGATCTAGCCTATGTGATTCTATTGCTTGCTGCTTTTATTTTCTCTGTGAATTTTCCACTGACATTAATTAATCTCCCTTTAGTGTGATGAGCTTCTCAGTGTCTTGTCTAAAGCCTTCCACACATAAAAAAAATAACAAGTTAGAAAGAAAGCAGTTCAACCATAAAAGAGATGTGGAATCTGTTCAAGTTGCTACATTATAACAAGGTCAGCCCTTTAAATGGTCAAGTTAAATAGGATGAATGTGGGTTAAACCATCCCTCTGTGAGAGTTCATGAACCCATCCACAGGCCTGATAATGCCTGGAAAGGATCTACAAGGCTTCCTTTCTCTCCGTGGTGCAGACCACATTTTAGCAGTTGGACCTGCTTTGAGCACGTACAGTGCTGAGGCTCTCACAGTCAACACAGATTCAAACAGAACCCCAACAAAACTACATTTTAGAAATTAAAGAGTTGAGAGTCCACAGTGAAGATACAGGAGCACATATCAAGGTCAAAACTTTAAAAAGGCTTTTTAATACTCATAACCTAGATTTTTTTTTTTAAATAACAAGTTTGGATCTGGTTATTTTTACTTTGTTTTTTAATGTGATGTGTCAGGTCAAAAAGGTCAAGGATAGTGACTTACTTAGAAGCACCCCAGGGTCTTTATTGTGAACCACAACACACACATTTTCTCTCTATAGCATTCTTGGTTAATCATGTCTCCTAGGGACCTGAAGCAGAACCCTAACTCCACCAGCTGCATCCCATTGTCTTCCATGAAGTTAGCTGCACTAGCAATTTCCCCCAGCAGTGTTTGCAATGAAGATGATGTCCTCCAAGCAAAGAAACACTTTATCACTAGCCAGGATTTCATTCTTTGAACCTTGTGAGAGTCAGGAGGACCCTATCTGCTCTATCTACTCTAACTCAAGACCTGTCCCACAAATGAAAGCCCACTTCACTACTATTCCCTGTCTCCTTTCTCCTGGACCCTAAGCTAATTTTGGCATGTCCTCATAAGCTAGAGTGACCTGGTCTCATTTTAATAACCCAAACCCACAGGAATATCCTATAAGAGAGAACTCATAAAAGAGATATTCATACATTCATACATAAAGATTAAAAAATTCTGTCTCTTCACAACCCCCATAAAGAACCTTTACTATCTGAAAACCAGACTCAACAGTTAACTGAGAACATCCTTCATCTTTCTGTAAGAGTCAAATGTGGTGGTTTGGAATGTGACATTATTTAGAGGGGTTTTCGCACAATGTTTTATATAAGAATTGCCTGGGAAATGGGGTAAAGCCCAGGAAAACACAGACATACACAGACACATAGACAGACACACACACACACACACACACACACACACACACACACACACACACCTACAGGGGAGGGAAAATACATACATTAAGTGCCTTTGTAATTTCATGTACTCTCTCACAGACCAGCCTGGGAATCACTGGTTATAATAAGAGACAGTATCATCTCTGTAAATGACTTGCTTGAATAATAGCAAAGAGAATTTTGTTTTAACCAAGGAAGTAAAATAGTTAACAGAACCAAACAGCTAAGTAGCAAAAATATTCTCAACGATCAGCAAGAAAAGAGTTAGTTTAGAGAAAAGGAACGCAAGGTGGTTATTATGAGAGTTTTGGGGCATAAAGCATAAAGGAGAGGTTCAAGTGTCTCCATACATTATTTTCTCAAAGGTTTTGCCCCAAATATGATGTAAGCTAAATAATTTTTCTCAGGCACCACCCCTCACCTACTACCCGGAACAGAGAAAACTTCCATGCTCATTTTTCTGTAACATAAGAGTTCAAGAAGAACACTTAAATTTTCATTTCCCTGTGTACTGGCTGCTTAAGTGCAAATTTAACAACAACAACAAACACACACACACACCACACGTCTCACCATGCCATATGAATGCCTTGCTCTAGCCCTCAGGGATTTTCTCCAGTCCTGAAAGGCAAGAAAAATTCTACACTAACCAAATTATGAATTTTTTTTTTTTTTTTTTTTTGTCAGAATGGATGGGCAGCCTTCCCTGGGGAGGGCAGCCTGTTTATTGAGTACAGAGGATACATTTACAACCGGAGTACACAAAATAAATAACGGCACAAATTATTATATATCTCTTTAAAAAAAAAAAAAAGTTAAAAACAACCGAGATCCTCCTAGTCAACACTGGAGGAGTTTGAAACCAAAATAGCCATGATGCTTTTTAAAAATAACTTACAACATAACTAGCTTATATTTTAACAGTGAGGAGTAGCCCAAAAGTATGTATAAAAAATGCCATCCTCACCAAGAAGCTAGTAATGAATTTTTAGTGAGGCCAATATAGTAAATAATTTATAAAAATAATTCAAAAATAACCATAAATATTGTATGTATCCTTTAATATATTAAATACCTATCATTATGATCAGACTTGCAAAATACCTCTTCTGTTAGCACAAGTGCTACACCCTACTTGATAAAATTGCCTTCCAGTTAGCCAGTTTGCCAAGAAACAACAACATAGGTCTTCCTCACTTAATAGACATATTGCTAGGGAATTGTAACCACAATTCAATTTCAGCAAATCACATCAAAAGTTGCAAGTGTTTTTCATTATACGTAGAGATGCAGTCAAATGAAACTGCACAGTGTTAACACTTTCTTCTTCTCAACTTCTCTTTCTCCAGTGCTTTTAACTGAGTACACAGAGGAGTAAATATAGTAGTAAAGTGGGAGTCACTAAGTAATGTCCAAGATCTGGGAAGGATGAGGAGGCCAAACAAGAGGATGAATCCAAGAACTGAGAAACAGAAGGAGTGATGGGCCCCAGAATACACAGTCATATCTGTCATATGCATGTGCACTGGCAGAGGGACACTGAATAGAAGACTTCTGAAGAAGAAGAAGAGGAGGAGGAGGAGGAAGAAGGGATAAATAAGAGGAAGAGGAAGAAGGAGAAGGAGAAAGAGGAGGAAGAGGAGGAGGAGGAGGAGAAGGTAGAGATGGAGATGGAAATGGAGAAGGAAAAGGAGAAGGGAAGGAGAAAGAAGAAGAGGAGGAAGAAGACTTCTTAGGACCCTAATCTACAAACTCCAGTGAGGGTGTTACCAATGGTCAAATTCAGAATCCCTATTAACCTAATTTCCATACCATAACCAAGTTAACAACTATCACTTCCGCTTAATATGCTTGGAACCCAGTTGTCTCATATGAATCTTTTTTTTCTCTGAAGTGTTTATTTAGTCTTTGGGCTCTCTTATGGTTTAAGTGTTATTGATTTGACATCTATCAGAAGACATTTCAGGAAGCAAAACAGAACATTAACTAATGAAGACACACATCAGGTAGAATGCATACCCTTAATTTCCTCTCTTGTTTAGTCTCTAAGTCACGTGGCTTTTCTCATCCATAAGCTAAAATAATGAATTATTAATAAAATTGTTATTTATAAATAATAAAAATGAGTCTGGTTCTAATTGCTTACAAATGTGGTCAGACAGCAAAAATAGAGACAGATCGATTCACCTGTTGTTTTTGTAAGAATCAAATGAAATAGGAGAACATTACGATCACAGAAATGGTGGCTTGCCTTTTGTTTATTGACAATCATGGTAATGCACAAAGATTCATTATAGTCAGTGGACTGTGTTCTTGGCCTTTAAACAGGAACCTGCTAACATAAGCTTGCTTCTCAATTTTGCACAGCAAAGAAATCATAATAACAATCTCATTTGCATATAAAGTATTTGAAACCTAAGTCTATTTCCCCAAGAATAAAAAAACTGAAGACACTTGTTCCCTGTGCTCTTTGATGGCTTGATCTTGATGGCAATTTATAAAATAACTGTACTAATCATGGGGTATCTACAAAGAAATCCGTACCTGAATCTCTCATGGAATAAAAAGTAGTGTTTATTTCTAAGAGGAACATCTGTTCCTGTAACTTAAAGGAAGAATTCCTTTGTTCTGAGAAATTATTTAAATGGGTAAATGCAAGAAGTCATTTGTAGAGAAGACAAGACTACAGAAATACAGGACCGGACCAATGAGGTCCTGAAACATTGAGGGAGTCACAACAGTAGTATCTTGGTCTAAAGTGATAGTGATCATGATTGAGAATATTGGAAAGAATATAGTTTGGAGATAGAACCAAGAACTGTTCTGATGGATATATTGGATATGGAGATCTGATCTTCGAGGAAAAGTTTTTGGCATTTCACCATTGAGAATGGTTTCAGCTATAGGTTTGTCATATATGGCCTTTATTATGTTGAGGTACACTCTTTCTGTACACAGCTTGTTGAGAGCTTTTATCACAAAAGCATACTGAATTTTGTCAAATTCTTTTTCTGGGTCTATCGAGATTCATGTGATTTTTTACCTTTATTTTGTTAATTGTCATGTATCACAATATGCAGGTATTGCAACATCCTTGCATCCCTGGAACAAATCCCACTTGTGGCGAATGATCCTTTTAATACATTGTTGAATTCAGTTTGCCAATAATTCGTTAAGGATTTTTGCATCTTTGTTTATCAGGGATATTGGCCTGTAGTTTTTTCTTGTAATGTCTTTGCCTTGTTTTGGTATCAGGTCAGGCATAATAAAATTAGTTTGAGAGTATTTCTTCCTCTTCTAGTTTTTTGAAGAGTTTGAGAAGGATGGGTATTAATTCTCCTTTAAATATTTGATAGAATTCACCAGTGCAGCCTTTAGGTCCTGGGGTTTTCTTTGTGGGAGGTTTATGATTACTGATCTGATTTCCTTAATAAAAATTAATCTGTTCAGATTTTCTATTCCTTTATGATTAAGTCTTGGTAGGTTGTATGTTTCTGGGAATTTATCCAATTTGTTAGCATATAATTGTTCACAGTAGTCTCTTCTGATTTCTGTGGTATCAGTTGTAATGTCTCCTCTTTATAATTTTTATAATTTTGTTTATTTGAGTCCTCTTTTTTTCTTGATAAGTCTAGCTAATAGTTTCTCTTGTTCAAAAACCCAGCCCTTGGGGCACATGGGTGGCTCAGTCAGTTAAGTGTCTGACTCTTGATTTTAGCTAGGGCCATGATCTCGGGGTCATGAGACTGAATTCCAAGTTGGCTCCGTGCTGAGAGTGGAGTCCACTTAAGATTCTCTCTCTCCCTCTCCTTCTCCCTCTACCTCTCCACCCCCACCCTCCATCCCAACCTCCATCCCACACCCCACCCACACTTATGTGTGCTCTCTCTATATATGTATAAACAAAAACAAAAACAAAAAAAAAACAAGGGAACCTGGTGGCTCAGTTGGTTGAACATTCAACTCTTGATTTCAGTTTAGGTCATGATGCCTGGGTTCTGAGATCAAGCCCCAATCTGGGCTCTGTACTCAGTGTGGAATCTGCTCCAGATTCTCTCTCTTTCTCTCCTCCCCTCTGCCCCTCCCCCCACATACATATGTGTGAGCTCTCTTAAATAAATAAAATCTTTCTTAAAAAATGGCAAATTTTTTTTTAAAGATTTTATTTATTTATTTGACAGACAGAGATCACAAGTAGGCAGAGAGGCAGGCAGAGAGAGAGAGGAAGGGAAGCAGGCTCCCTGCTGAGCAGAGAGCCCGATGCGGGGCTCGATTCCAGGACCCTGGGATCACGACCTGAGCCGAAGGCAGCGACCCAACCCACTGAGCCACCCAGGCGCCCCGCAAATTTTTTTTTTTTTAAAGCTGAGTTTCTTTGATCTTTCCTATTATCTTTTTAGTCTCTGTTTCATATATTTCCCCTCTGACCTTTGTTAATTTCCTTCTTTCTAGTTACTTTGGGCTTAGTTTGTTCTTTTTCTAGTTCTTTGAGGTATGAAGTTAGCTTGTTTATTTGCGATCTTTCCATTTCCTTAATGTAGGCATTTATCACTATAAAATTTCCTGTTAGACCTGATCTTACTGCATTCCATTAACTGTGGTATGTTGTATTTCCATTTTCATTTGCATCAAGATGTATTTTTATTTCTCTTTTGATTCCTTCTTTGACTCATTGATTGTTCAGGAGGATTTGTTTAATCTCCACATATTTGCAAATTCTCCAGTTTTCTTGTAACTGATTTCTAGTTACATGCCATTATGGTTGGAAAAGATGCTTGATATGACTTCAGACTTCTTAAATTTACATAGACTTATTTTGTTGCCTAACATAATCTATTCTAGGGGAGGTTCCTTAAGAAGAATTTGTATTTTGTTGCTGTTGGATGTAATGTTCCGTAAATATCTGTTAAGTCCATCTGATCTAACATGTAGTTTAAGGCCAATGTTTCCTTATTGATTTTCTGTCTGGATGATCTATCCATTGTTGAAAGTGGTGTATTGAAGTCCCCTACTATTATATTGCTATCTATTTCCCCCTTCAGATCTATTAATATTTGTTTTATATATTTAGATACTCTATGTTGGGTGCAGAAATATTTACAATTGCTATGTCCTTCTGATGAATTAACCATTTTATCATTGTATAAAGACCATCTTTGTCCCGTGTTACAGCCTTTGGCTTAAAATCTGTTTTGTTTTTGGTTGTTTTTTTTTTCTGATATAAGTATAGCTACCCCTGTTTTTCTTTTGGTTTCCATTTGCATGGAATACTTTTTTAATCTCTACACTTTCAATCTGTGTGTCCTTAAAGCTGGGTTGAGGTCCTTATAAGTAACAGATAGTTGGGTCTTATTTTTTATCCATCAGCCATTCTGTATTTTTAAAGACACAAATAAATGGAAAGATATTCTATGCTCATGGGTTAGAAATTAATACTGTTAAAAATCTCCATACTACTTTAAATGATCTAAAGATCCAATGCAATCCCCATAAAAATTTCAATGGCATTTTTCACAGAAATAGAAAAACAATCCTAAAATGTATATGGAACCACAAAAGACCCTGAATAGCCAAAGCAATTCTGAGAAAGAACAAAACTAGAAGCAGTACACTTCCTGATTTCAAACAATATTACCACTTATTATAATCAAAACAATGTGGAAATGGCATAAAAATGTCAGTAGAACAGAAAAAAGAGCCCAGAAATAAACCCATGTGTTTATGGTCAGTTAATTTCTGACAAAGGAACCAAGAACATCCAATCTCTTCAACATAGAAACTGGAAAACCACAAAAGAATGAAAGAACCACTACCTTACACCATACACAAAAATCAACTAAAAATGGAGTAAAGACTTGAATGTAAGACCTGAAACTGTAAAACTCCGAGAAGAAAACATAGGCAGTAAACTCCTTGACATCAGTCTTGATGATGTTTTGTTTTGTTTTGTTTTTTATTTGACACCAAAACAAACTCAGCAAAAACAAAAATAAACAAGTAGGACTTCATCAAACTAGAAAGCTTCTTCACAGAAAGGGAAGTCATCAACAAAGTAAAAAAGCAACCTAGTAATAGAAGAAAATATTTATAAACCACATATCTGATAAGGGTTAGTATTTAAAAAAAAAAAAAAACTCATACAACTCAATAGCAAAAAAAAAAAACCCCAAATAACCCAATTTTAAAATGGGCAAAGGACCTAAATGGATGTTTTTCCAAAGAAAACATCACAGGGATATCACCTCATGCCTGTCCATTATCAAAAAGACAAGTGACAATAGGTGGTGGTGAAGATATGGGGAAAAGGGGACTCTTTTACACTATTGGTGGGAATGTAAACTGGTACATCTACTATAGAAAAGAACATGGAGATTCCTTAAGAAATTAGAAGTAAACTATCAAATAATCCAGCAATTCTACTTCTAGGTGTCTATCTAAAGGAAAGGAAATCAAGATCTTCTAGAGATTTCTGTGCTCCTATGTTCATAGCAGCATTACTCACAATATCCACACTATGGGAACATCCTACATGTCTGCTGATGGAAGAATGAATAAAGAAAATGTAGTGTATGTAAACAATGGAACGTTATTCAGCCTTAAAACAGAAGGAAATCCTGTCATTTGTAATATTCACAGATGAACCTTGAGGGCATTATGTTAAGTGAAGTAAGCCACAGAGAAAGAGAAATAGTGCATGTATCATTTAATCATGGAATCTAAAATAAAGAGAGAGAGAGAAAAGAAAAAGGTCAAAATCATAGAAACAAAGAGTAGAAAAAAATGTAAGTTTGAGGTATTTATTAGATATACACATATGTTAAGTAGGAGAGTGAATTCTGGAAAACAAGTGGGCTAGAGATATTGGAGGGTATACAAGCCATGAAATTGTCTCGTGTGGACATGCAGATGGAAAAGCCTACAGTCAGCTCAACTTTCAAAGATCTAGTGGAGAAGGCAAAAGAGACAGAATGGGTGACTGCCAAGGAAGAGAAAATGAAGAAAAATTGATGTCATGGAAGCTAGAAGAAAGTGCTTCAAAAAGGAGGGAATGGTCAAGTATGTCAAATGCTGCTGGCAGGTTAGCGTCAGAGAAAGCAATCACCGGATTTGAGAAATAGACTTCATTGGTCGTCCTGTCAAATGAAGCCTCAATGCATTGCAGGTAAGAAAAGTCTGATGGGAATGGAGGGAATGAATAATGACAAAATAGAGTCCATTACTACAGAAAACCCAAGAAGTTTTTTAGTGGTGAGCAGAGTTTTGAGAAGGAGAGCTGAAGGCAAATAAGGACTAGAGAGAGGATTCTTTCTCATTTTTTTAATTTTTTTAAATTCTTTTTTTTTAAGATTTTATTTTGGGGAGGGTGAGAGAGACAGAGAGGGAGAAGGAGATGGCAAGCATAAGCAGGGCCGAGTGTCAGAGGGAGTAGCAGACTCCCCACCAAGCAAGGAGCCTGGTGTAGGACTCAGTCCCAGGATCAGGGCCTGCCCTGAAGACAGACACTTAACCAACTAAGCCACCCAGGTGCCCTGAGGATTCTTTTTTAAGTTGAAAGATACAAGCATGTCTGTACACTAATGACAATTCAGTAAAAGGGAAGAAACCTTTGAGGCAGGAGAGAAAGGATAAACTCAGGAGGAAAGTCTTGGAAAAGACAAGTGTCATCTGGATCCAGGACACAAATGGAAAAAAATCCTTGACAAGGGCAGATTGTTTCATCCTTTGTAAAAGGAGAGAGTACAAATTCCAGGGACAGGAAGGGCAGTAGGATTCATGACAGGAGGTGATGGAGTTCCAGTTGTACTGATTTCCTAAAAGAAAATGAGTCTGTATTATATCATGTTTCAGTTTAACAGCTCTATCATCTGGGTCAGGGTATATCTTATGGTAGGGGGTGGAAAAAAAAAAAAAAGAGAAGAGAAGAGCGTGAATAAGAGAGTCGCTTTGGAGAGGGAAAAACCTGTAGAAATATGGTAGACTTGCCAGAGTTGTTTAGCCTCTGAAGATTTGTGGTCATGGCTGTGTTATGGATAGATATTGTTAATGTAAGCCTAACCCATAATCTTAACTATTTTCTCCTTACAGGATTAAAAAATAATAATAATAGAATGAGTAAAGGGTGCCTGGGTGGCTCAGTTGGTTAAGCATTTGCCTTCAGCTCAAGTCATGATCCCAGGGTCATGGGATTGAGTCCCACATCAGGCTCCCAGCTCAGTGAGGAGTCTGTGTCTCCTCTCCCCAACCCCACTGCTTGTGTTCTCTCTCTCTCTCGCTCTCTCTCTCTCAAATAAATAAATAAATCTAAAAAAAAAAAAAGAATGAGTAAAATAAAATCAAGATATAAATTCAAACTAGCTTTAATGATTAATTGAAGGCTGTGCCCCAAATAGTTGGTGTCCTGTGAGAGAGCAGGTGAGTAGTGTTCATGAAATTCATGGAGGAGTATTCATTTACAAGCATGGATTTTGGAGCCACATAGCTCTGCCATTAAGAAGCTATATGATCTTAGGCCCTATAAATCTCAGTTTTCACATCTGTAAAATGGACATTTTGTCTAATTCATAGAGTTGCTGTGAAGATTAAATGTGTGCTGATATGGGTCAAGTCCTCACCACAAAGACTAACACATAGTAATTCACCAACAAATGGTAGCAATCTTTGCGGCTTGTGAAATGAGTGAGTGAAGTTACAAAAATATTTAAATTGTGGGTGTTGCTTTAACCTACTTGTCTCTATTCTGTAAACTGGCCACAAACAGGGAATGAAAGAGCAAGTGCATTTACCTGGACAATCAGTTAATGCCCATAAGAATTGATTCTTCTTATGTATTTCCCACTTGACTTACTTTTTTTTTTTTTAATCTTCATTCTTGTGACCTTAACTTTTAAAATCTAATGGAAATATTTCATCTTTATTCAGGCCAGATTATATCTCTGTTTAAGAAAAAAAAACTAAATAAACTATTCATTGTCGTCATTCTACTGAAGATTTTCCTTTCAGTGAAGCAAGGATCCCTTCTTGATTTAGGGCAATGAACAGAAGACATAAAAATAAAAAGAAGTCATCAAAATACAATTAATACTCCACCATGCTAACGAAGGAGGAAATAACAAAGGTGGACCATAATTGGAAAGCCAGCTCCTAAAGCATGGAAGTAAAGGAGAAGGATACATTGTGTAGAAGAAAAAAAGGCAGCGGGAAAGCCCAAAGGCAGTGTCCATAAATCACAGGCGGACAATTCACATGGAGGAACCGGCAAATTACTGCCTTCCCAACGACTGACATTAGTATACTGTTTCTCCCTATTACTGACACTTTCTTTTAAATCAGCTAAAAATGTAAAGAGACCTTAGAGTTTAAAAAAAATTTCCCATCAACTTTTTCAATCATTCCATCACTGATTTGACCAATATGGATGAATGACTGCCACATGCCAATTAGACTAGATCCTACAGATGCAGAAAACATTGGGTTTCCTGCTCACAGATGCTTGCCTAGTCAAACAGTTGACCACTGTGGCATACAGTAGCCTTTGAAGCCAGTAATTTTTTTCATGTTTACAAAATGCAGTGAATATGTTTTTTCACATTTATTGGAATGCTTTGGGCATACACCATTGAACGATCTTAATGCCTAGAAAAAGCATTCCTAGATGAATGGTCAATGTGACAGTACAACATTTGCAACGTGGCAGATTTTTTTTTCATTCTTGGCAAAATTTTTTTAAAAAATGATCTTTCTATTAATAGTTATACAAGAGCCAAAGGACCAAGACTTCATGCTCTTATGGGAGAGCTTAGATCAGAAAGTAATTGAAGAATACCTCTGACTCCACAGTATGTGGACTTGTTGCAATTTGTTTCCTTGTTATCAAGAGTTCTGCCATAACAGAGATATGCGTACCTGAAAAATTTATACAGTAATGCATTCTAGATAGTGAGGAATACCCAACCCACAAGACAATCTTTTAGAGAGAAAAATTACATTTTATAGTTTATTATTTTTGAGGCTTTCAAAAATGTCATAAAGTCAGAAGGAAAAATAAATGTTCTGTACATTTCCGCTAAATCACCATTAACTCTCAATATAGTAGATGTGCCCAGCTCTTCTTTTAACGAGATGCATTACAGTTCCCTTTAATAAATCTTACTGCACTGCAACTAGATTTAACTAGATGGAGTTATTCTGTCAGACCTTAATAAATGGGATTATAACTGAAAATCTATGCATTTTCTAATTTATGACCTCATGCTTAGTATTTAAAAGAAAGGCAGGAGGTTGGGTTGGAATGTTTCAAAAAGCTAACACTTTGTGTTTCAGTCATGTCATCACTAAAGAGAGATTTCCCTTGTTTAGAGGTTATTGGGCTGGAGACAAAGAAAATGAAAAGCAGCTGTGAAAAGCTTAGCTTGGGCTTATGACAAATAGAGGTATATTCGCCATTTAAAATAAGCTCTTTCCCCCTCTTCCTGCTAGTGACTTTGTCAAAGGAGATGCATTAATTGTAAGCCAGCAAGAATGTTCTTGCAGAGGATTTGGGAAAGCCTTTGTTGCTCAGCAATTAATCATTATGGAAAGCCATTAAAGGTGCTGCTCTCGCAGGTGACTCCATTTGTATGAATCTGGGGAGAGAGAACTAACTGAAGGCTTTTGAACTCGTACGTATTATATATGTATATATTAATAGTCAAGCTGGTCCCTTGCCTCCCCTCCAAGCCAGGTGGAAAACATAAAAGCATGACTATAGCTGCCCGGTTTAGGATACTATCTAGCTTTAGAAGGAACAAGTCAAGGCCTTTTGATTGAAGTCCATACTGTGCCTTTGGATATGATATACCATATGTTAAAATAAAGCAAACTTCCTCCACCAAAAATGCCAAAAACCACCAAGAAGATGTAACTGAGCTTGAAAGAGTCACCTTTGAAGCATTAGGTGAGATGAGGTTAGACGAGATGCTTTTTAAAAATATCGAACTGGCTGTTTGAGCCTGAGCTGGCACAGAGAAGTCATGCCAGAGAGGGGTTGGTGTCTCGGCGAAGGTAGAGACACATTAGGATTCTGTTCTTACCCGTTATTCATTTTTTAAACATAAAGTTCTGAAAAATGTAAATGCTCTATTATCGCCAGTATCTGTGTGAAGAATCATTCCCTGCCAATGAATTATGCCCAAATGATAATGATACACTTTATGAAAAAATTGGATTCTCTGCCATAAAAAGAAGATTTAGATTCTTGTTGAAAACTCTTAAAGGGAAGTTAATAACTATTTTATCTATTGTATTTAGCATCGCTTTTTACTGCACAACCATTCACAGTGATTTTTTTCCTTATTTTAAAGGAATAATGTGTCTTTGTTCAAAATCTATAGCACTTTCAGCTTCAAATGAGCCTGCTTGAGCCATGTTCCTCAGAGGATATAACAGGTGGGCTGGTCATAATGAGTCACTGCTATCCAGACTCAAAAACCAGGTAAATGGGCCTCTTTTAGCTATTTCTCAATAGCATAGTCTTGCAATTTATTAAGAAATACATTGAAAAGATTAACCAAGAATGACTGTTTATTCTACAAAATAACGACAATTTATAGTTTAGAACACGTTAAGCTCATATTTAATACACATGTGCATACATACACAGACACACACACACAGACAAACACACAATATGTGGAATTCTATTTCCTTAGACTCTTGGGTAACATTGGCTATGTTTTAATTCACCACTGACTCTCCCACTTGTGTTTGGTATCTCCTAGGTGCTTAGTCATATCATGGAGCATGTATTCTAAATATCTGATTCCTAGCAATCGGTGACAACCTTTGGTCAGGTATGGCCAAATGAATGATTTTCTTCTAGACTAATCTAGGATGTTCCTTTTTCATTCTCATCATTTGATTTTGGATGTCTTGCATTTTTCCCATGGAAATCTACAATTACCAGATTGTCTGTTGTTAATAGCATAAATAATAAAATTCTCAGGAACTGATTTCTAAGGAATGTTAACCCTTATTCAGTGGGGTCTGTTGAACTGTCAGGTGGACATAAACTGAGGAAGGACCTCCCTATTGAGTTCTTTGGTCCACAGTTCTCCCTCCCTTTGCTTTTTCTACTAGTGGTTTCTTCTTTATTAACAATAAAGAGGGTTTTGTCTTTTGCTTTGTTTCTGAAAGGACTCAGGTTGAAGTTTAAGCTAAAAATCAATCCTAGCACTGGGCAGAAGCATTGTCATTAAAAAGCTTCTTGAATAGTACTGTTAAATCTATTTTTTGGATGGCATTATTTAAAAAAAAAATCAGATTCCATGATTCCGTGAAAATTCTTTTTTTTTAAGATTTTATTTATTTATTTGACAGAGAGAGAGAGAGATCACAAGTAGGCAGAGAGGCAGGCAGAGAGATAGGGAGAAGCAGGCTCCCCACTGAGTGGAAAGCTGGATGCCGGGCTCGATCCCAGGACCCTGAGATTATGACCTGAGCCAAAGGCAGCTGCTTAATCCACTGAGCCACCCAGGCCCTACTCCATGAAAATTCTAATGGCATTTTTCACAGAAATAGAAAAAGCAATTCTGAAGTTTGTATGCAACCACAAATGACCCCAAATAACCAAAACAAGCCTGAGAAAGAACAAAGCCAGAGGTATCACACTTCCTGATTTCAAACCATACTACAAAGCTATAGTAATAAAAACAGTATGAAACTGGTGTAAAAATAAACACATAGACAATGGAACAGATTTCAGAGCCCAGAAATAAATTCGTGCACATACAGTCAACTAATATTTGACAAGGGAGACAATAATACTCAAGGGGGAAAGGATATTCTCTTCAATAAATGCCATTGAGGAAACTGGAAAATCAAATGCAAAAGAATGAAATTGGATCTCCATATTACATCACAGACAAAAATTAACTTGAAATGTATTAAAGACTTAAAGATCCAAATTGTAAAACTCCCAGAAGAAAATATGGGGGGAAAAACTCCTTGACATTGGTCTTGGCAGTGATTTTTTTTTTTAAATCTGACACCAAAAGCAAAGCTTACAAAGGCAAAAATAAATAAGTAGGACTATATCAAACTAAAGAGTTTCTGCACAAAAAAAGTTTCTGCACAGCAAAGAAACAATCAACAAAATTGGCATTCAACAAAGCACCCTGTGGAATGGGAGAAAATATTCACAAATCATATATCTGATAAGGGGCTAATATCCAAAATCTATAAAGAACTCATATAACACAATAAGAAAAAAAAATTTGATTTTAAAAGGGCAGAGAAATTGAAATAGACATTTTTTTAAGAAACCATACAAATGGCCAACAGGTATGTGAAAATGTGCTCAACATCACTAATTTTCAGGAAAGTGCAAATCAAAACCATAATGAGATACTGCCTCACACCTGTTAGAATGGCTGTCATCAAAAAAATAAGAGACAACAAGGTCCGGTGAAGGTATTAAGAAAAGGAAACCCTTAGACACTGTTGGTGGAAATGTAAGTTGGGACAGCCACTATGGAAAATAGTAGTTTCCTCAAAAAAAAAAAAAGTTTAAAAATATAACTACCATACGATCCAACTACCTGACTTTTGGATATATACCAAAGGAAGTGAAATTAATATCTTGAAGAGATATCTGCAATCCCAAGTTCATTGCAGTATTATTCACAATAGCTATGATAGGAAACAACCCAAGTGTCTGTCAATGGATGAGTGAATAAAGAAGATGTGGTGTATATATACAATGGAATATTACTCAGTCGTGAATAAGAAGGAAAATAAGAAGGAAATCCCGCCATTTGACACAAAATGGAGGAACCATGAAGGCGTAAGTCAGGCAGAGAAAATCAAATATTGCACAATCTCATTTATATATACAATCTAAAAAAGCCAGACTCATAGAAATCAAGACCAGACTGGTTGGTTACCAGGGGCTGGGACACTGTGAAGGAAAATTGGCAGATGGTGGTCAAAGGGTACAGACTCTCAGTTATAAGATGAATAAGTTCTGGGGATCTAATATACAGCATGGTGATTATAGTTAATAATGCTGTATTATATACTCAGCATTTGCTAAGAGAGCAGATCTTAAATGTTCTCACCACAATAAAGAAATAATAATTATGTGATGTGATGGGGGTCTTAGCTAACATTATGCTGCTAATCATTTTGTAATATATGAATGCATCAGATCAACAGGTTGTACAGCTTAAACTGATACAATGTTATATGTCAATTACATCTCAATAAACCTGGTTGGGAGGACGGGGAGATCTACATCAATGGATTTATAAAGAATCTTTGTTGTCTTTTTTAATTGCCTGATGCCAGCAATCTAACTACTACCAGTATATTTCTGGTATGACTCTTTATAGCCATTCAATATTGGAGCCTCAACTACATAATAAACTGTAAACAATGATGTTGGGATTCTCTAAGACACTACGCCCCTCCCCAATCCCCATTTTTTAAAAAAGCTGTAAAAATTTAAAAATTAAAATCTTCCTCTGACAATCATCCAAATATCCAAATGCTCACTTTGAAAATTAAAGAAGAAAAAAGATTAAATATACTCCTCATTTCCAAAAGTCCTTTGCAATGATGTGATAGCACAACTCTAACTTATTCTCTCAGGACCTGAAGCCTGAAACGGTTTTTTCCTCAGAAACAACACAGAACTGCACCAATTTGCTACAGGGACACTGAGCATTTACAGATTTTACCTACCATTTCTTTTCTTCTCACTTCAGGTCCTCTTGTCATGCTCCTCTGAGATTTAATCACCTACACAACAAAAACCTGATGTTCGTCTCCTACTTCCTTGGAGCTATAATTTTAGTTTCTTTGTTATCTGCAGCATTTATCTTTTCTAGCCCATCAAATTTAGCCAAAATAATTTCTTTCACTCTTTAGGAAATTACACTTTTCCTTTCTGATCATATCCTGACGCAAAGCAGTCGGAAGGATGCATTATTCTACCATGTTCCTATGACAGATTTTATTTCCTTTTCTCTCAG
The DNA here is from genome assembly GCF_902655055.1 of Lutra lutra. NCBI lineage: Eukaryota > Metazoa > Chordata > Mammalia > Carnivora > Mustelidae > Lutra > Lutra lutra. The sequence goes on along the minus strand of NC_062279.1, from coordinate 74,765,589 downwards.
ACCATGAGTTTCTTATGGAATCTTATTTGTCCTCCATGTATACGATATTGGCGATATTTGGACTGGGTTAGGGGACCTGTTTACAAAACATTTTCTTCAAATGTGGGATCTCTGTGCTTTCCAGCAGTTTTCTGGGATCTAGGGTAGCAAACTTTTTTTTTTTAAGACTGAAAAGATTTAATAATCAACTCCCAAATTTTATGCTTGTTTTCCCAATTTCCACTAGTTTCCTGACATAGTTGACATAAGCAGGAAAATCTTTTAGTAAATTGAGCAGTTGAAGACTCAAGCAAAAACCCAAGTCAAGACTGAAATGTCTTGAGGAACTGTGGCAAGTTACATATATCCCATGTTGCTCTTGGTTTCTCTTCTTTGCTTCAAACCCCCATGCAAGCTTCTTCTTTTTTCAGGCAACCTGTGAATTTTCAGCATCCTTTTTGGCTTTTACAAAGTTGTGGCAGACAACCTCCTTAGCAATTTTTACACCAAGCTCTCAAGTAGCTAGCTGGTTGCTGAGTTCCTCAGCCTTCTTGATATTCCACTCTTCCACAGCCTGGTCTATGCTCTTTTCAAGACCCAACTTGTCCATTTTTTTTTTTTTTCTTTTTAACAGGGGGGTCAAGCCTACCATTGATTCCAAAATACTGAGTAAGCTCCTTCCACTGGGTTTCACTTGAGGTCTGTTCACTATGAGACTCTGCTTCATCCTTCAATTTACCTTTCCTGGAGCATTTTCTTTTCTTCCTTCTGAATCCTGAAGTTGAGGTTTTTCTGTTCAGAATGTTTTTTATGCAATTCTTGAAATTTACGCCACATATTTAAGGGAATTCCAGAGGGGCACTCTTTGTATGCATTTACATTTGCCTCTGCCCCAGGTTTTTTGTCTATCAGTTTGGAAATCTGAGATCTCTGTTTTCGTAATGGCCCCATCTTCGTTATCTTCCTGTAAGTTAAGTCCAGAGTTCTCTAATGGGTCTTCATCTTCAGAATTCAACTCAACATCACTTTCGTTTAGGCCAGGAGGTAGCAGCCCACTCCACATCTTTTCTTCCATCAGGAGCCTGCCACCCGGCAGCCATCTTAAGGCCCCGCCAACACCTAGGGTTGCAAACTTTAAGCACCTGGAAATCTTCCACGGGCCTTGAGATCAGAGCCATGACTTATCAGAGCCTACAATGTGTCAGGCTCTGTACACGAATGATCTCTATTCATGACCACGATCCAACAGAAGTACTCTTTCTTGCCTTTAACAGGAAGGAAGAGAAGATCAGGAAAATTAAAGGACTTGCCCAAAGTATCACCTAGTCAAATCTGATCTGCTTTACTCTAAAGCTGATTTCATGCCACATCACCCTGTCCGGTTACCTACAACTATTCCCTTGGTATTTCCTCCCACTGTATAATATCGGTCCTATCCATCAACTCTGAAACCACAGTGAAATCTGCATTCTAAGACAGTGATTTCAAACTTGAGTACATCAGAATTATTTGGGGTGCAGATTAAACATGCAGGCTTTTGAGCTCTCTCTTCCAGAAATTCTGACTTAGTGTTTTAGAGTGGGGCTCATACTAACAACTATGTCATGTGATTATAATACAGATGGTCTGCGAATCTTACTTTGAGAAACACAGACTTAGTTTCTATTTATACCTCCACTGGATAACACCTAAGCTCGCCTCACATTAAAATGTCTCCCTTTCTCTGTTAAGCCACAGAGTTTTGGATTTTGCTTAATTTTGTTTTTTGTTTGATGGATGGCATATTTTATTTATTGAAACCTTAATGACATGTCACAATGTGGATCAAAATTAAGGTATTCACCCTAATTTTTATGTAAGTCCATTACATAGATCTCGAGTACTCAATATCTTTTTCTTTTCACTAATTCTTTTATTCTGTTTTTTTTTTTCCAACTCTCTTATCAATAACTTTCTCCTTTCCATGTTTGGGTTCACTCATGTAAACAGGGAACCTACTATTGCTGTCATTCAGTTAGTAGGGCAATCAATGACATTAATTAAGTACCCTTGAACTCTACTATACTAGACTCTGTGAGAAGTTGTGAGAAAGGAAAGGCTAGTAGATCCCCTCCCACAGAAATACCAATTCAATCTGAAGGGAGTAATTTTTTAAAAAGCCCACATGTATTTATATTACATAAAGAAAATGCTGTCTCTATGTCTTGCCTACAGGTTTATGCCAACTTGCAGTTAAAAACCGTTGTCAAGAATGTGAGCAGTATTTGTATTTAGCCTTTCACTTTTATGCTAACTCTTATTCAGATATAACATACCAATTATTTGGGGACTCTCTTTCCCTTAAAAATTTAAGTAAATTTGGATTGACCAATCAATATTATGGCCTGTTAAGTTCAGAAACCTCCTTTCTGTGATTTCTGCAAATTCTTAACCTTATTTCCTTGGGCTCTATCTCAGAAGTGAAGCTCAGTCCCATTCCACAAAATATCTGATCACAAAATTTTCAGAATATGACAAGCTTCCTGAGGATTGTAGGCAAAATGGGAGGAGGGGGATTTTAGACCATGTACCTCACAGCTTTCTGCCGTATTAGTGGCTCTTCCTTTCCTTTTGCTCCAGGATATATTCCAAAGACTACACACCCCTCCACCTCACCCTCCTCATTGCCCATAGCTGCCTGGGAAAAATAATACTACTTATTCTCAGGGAGCTACTTATTATCAAAGTAAGCACAACCTCCCTGAAATTCTGTGAATAGAATTTTTCCGTCTTGGTTATATCAGTAAAGCCATTAGCTATACCCCAAAAATGGAAGAATGCTATAAAACCTAAAGTTTTGAGTACAAAACCAAAAACCCTTATTTAATAAATATTATTTATACTTCTACAATCCAAATGAAAACAAGAAGCAATAGCGACTACATTATCAATTACGGTCTGTGCTCCCTTGAGAGAGTATTTATTTCTATAGTATTTCTATAGTAACCTATTTCTATAGTAATATATGTATGTGTGGTCTCTCAGAAGCTAAAATTGATGACATTTGTGCTCTAAAATTATGCAATTACTCAAAGGAGAGCACCTTAATACACTCATAGCAAATTTACATTTGATTTATACACTTGCTCTGTATGTTCATTTTTATTTTGTATACAGAAAAGCTAGCCAAAAAAAAAGAAAAAAGAAAAAAAAAGAGTTGGGAAAGGAGGTTACTTAGAGGTGAGCGCACTCTTGAAAACAGTTAAAACCAGAAGACTGACAAAAAGGTAGTCTAAAATAGAAAGTTTTAAATCAGGGCAAGGTCTGGACAGTAAGCGCCAGCAAGCCCTCCCACCTCCCCACACTGCACTATGTCCTACAGCCTCAGAGCCCAACTTTTTTTTGATAGCTGATGGGGGCTCCATAAATGGAATAAGTAATTCAATGAGATAAGTGTATCAATTGATTTTATAATGTTAATTCTGAACCAGTGACATGTCAAATTTATATTTAACACTTTCATTTGAAGAAAGCAATTTAATGTATAATACATTCCAGAAAGATAAAGCAGTATTTATACACAGGTCAGGTCTCAGCTGTTCAGAAAAGTTACCTATAATAGCTCCACTTCAAATAAATTGTGAACACTACTGGTAATGTGTACATTTAACAGGAATAGATACAGTTCGGGACTATCATTGATGAGTCAGTTAATACATATAAAGAGAAAAGAGGAATCCTATCCCCATTGCTGTGCCCTCCTCATTATTATTACTTATAGATTTGAATGTGCCTTTTTCCTCATGGGGAACCATGACATATCAAAAAAATTTGTTCATCTTATAAATTAGAACCCCTTTTCTCTATCAGCTCTTTGTTTACAAGGTCAATCTTCTCTTCGTTAAATTTTTGGATGGTCTCGGGGGATGCTGACGCGGGATGGCAGTTGCCTACCAAATTAGGGAACCACTCATATAAAGCACGTGTGTATTTTCTGACACGCTGACAAGTGGCAGCTCTATCGTTAACCTGTGGATTGGCAGATGCCAGTAAGAAGAGCTGGCCAGAGCAGCCGATGTGACAGGAACTTGATGGAGGCTAGTCTAGGAGGATGTTGGGAGGGAGAGGAGGTTAACATGGATGAAAGAAGAGACCATTCCGGTCCATTCGATGTGGTGTGTGCAAAATGGGATAGAGTTTCCTGGTAGTGCAAACAGGTTTAACAGGACGAGAGAGTACAAAAGATGAGAATTATACAGTAAGTCTAGAGGCCTGTCACCTAGAGTTTTAATTTAAATTCAAATTACCACCATCAGCTATTATAAACAAGAGATAATAATTGAATGGAGTGTCATGTTAAAGAGACTCTCTCTCAAACCCTTATATGATACAGAACTTTCCTCTCCAATGTATCGATAAGTGGCTACTCAGACTTCCTTAGCATGTCCTAGGATAATGAATGTCCTTCCTTGCTAAGAAGGACATTTCTATGTTAGGAAGCTCTTAATTATTATAATATTTTCTCTCTTGGTAATATCCACTTACCAGTGATTGTAGTGACATATAGAGGCACACAGAAGAATACCATACATCCCACCTGTTGGTCCTCGAGTACTTAAAGGATAAAAAGCTTAATAAGCCCTTAATGGAGGACACTAAATATTTTTACCCTTTCATTATCATGGCTGTGCTAAAACTTAAAAGTATTGGAAAGTACACTTCATTTCTTACTTTCCTCACTTAATATTTATTCCCCAACCCAGTAAAATCTGATGGTTGATCATTTTTTACACCAATCTATCATCCTCATGCCCACCTTTCAAACTATACTACAAAAGACATTGAGATATGCTAATTCTCAAACCAATGAACAAGACTAAATCCTTCCCATTTCCATTTTTCACATTCATCACCCTTTCCATTGATTCAGTCTCCTTCCCTTGCTTCTTTGTTTCTCCTCTTCCTCTCTAGCCACTTTAGGCTGCTGGGTTCTCTCTTTCTCTTCTACCACACCCTTAACTATTCATATTTCTCAGTCTTCTATGCTTCAGTCTCTCCCCTTTTCACTCTTACGTCTTCCTTGGCAGTCTCATCTGTTCTCGTGATTTTTATACTATTCTCATGGTTAAAAACTGCAATTCTGTACTCCTCATGGAGACCTCTTTCCTGACCTCTGTAAATCTGCCTATTGCATATCTCCACCTTGGTCTTCCAGAGGATCTTCCAAGTTAACAGGTCTAAAATGGATCTCTTAACTCTGTCCGCACCTGATTCTCACCTAGTACACAGAGTCATCATTGGTGATGCCACCAGCCACCAGCCTCACAGACCAGAAATCTGGGGGTCACCTTCCCATCTTCTCTCCCCTCTCTACCTCTATGTTGGCTCAATCACAAGTCTAGCTGATTCTGCACCATGAATCTTGACTCTATGTTTTTTTCTGCATTCACAGTCTCCCACAACCTAGTTTAGGACATCTTTATCTCTTGTCTAAACTCTTAACTGAACTCCTCATTCTAGGTTTCAATCTTTCCACATAACCTCTCGTATTACCTTCAGAATGGTTGTGCTAAAGACAACTCAGGGGCACCTGGCTGGCTCAGTGGGTTAAGTGTCTGATTCTTGGTTTTGGCTCAGACATGATCTTGGGTCATGGGATTGAGACCTACATCAAGCTCTGCACTCAGCATGGAGTCTGCTTGTCCCGCTCCCTCCTTGCTCTCTTTCTCAAATAAATAAATAAAATCTTAAAAAAAAAAAAAAACTAACTGCTTAAAGCTCTTCACTTCTTTCTACAGCCTATAAAATAAAGCCCAAACACTTAGCATGGATAAAAGACCTTTCCAATCTGGCCCCTTCTTATGTTTTCTTTTTTCTCTCCTGTCAGTCTTCCCCATACTTTGTAGGTCTAAGTGGTGCTAATAGTTCCATCTGCTTCTAAGACTCTACCCCCACTCACCTGCTCCATCTCTTCCTCTCTGGCAAACAACTGGTCAATTTCAGTCATCTCAAATTCTCACCAAATATATTCTCTGACCAATCCACACTCTTTTGTATTAACTCTTTTCTCCTGCATACTTCTATTATGGCCTTAATCACATCATATTATAATGTATGCATTCAACTGTGTATCTATCCTATGGGACTCTGAGCTCCTTGGGAAAAAAAAAAAAGATTGTTTGTTTTCAATGCTCTATTTCTGTCCCCTTCCCTCTTGTGCATAGTAATTCACAGGCATATAGTAGTTCAATAAATATTTATTAAACAAACAAATGTGGTTACTAAAATCCAGAAATTATCATAAAACTTGGCAGTCTAGTAAGGAGAACATATAAATAAACCATTAAGATATAACACATTCTGCATATTCTATCCCAGGTCTACATGGGTATTACAGCAACACAGGCTTCACAGACTACTCATGCCCCATCTAATTGTGGGTCCCAATGCACATCACCTCCAGGCTTAACATACTCATCTCTCCATGAATGAAAGCTATTAGAATCTGGGGGAAAATACTGGTAACTCCAACTTCCCCATCCTAAGATAGAGAAACACAGAGGAAAAAAGAAAGTGAAAGGATAAAGGAGAAGGCTAGTGGAAAGGACAAAGAGGTAGGGGTAGGGGAAGAAGAGGTTAGCTGTCAAAGCAGTGGAAAACCTTGCACATACATACACTAAAGAAATATTTCTGAATAAATGAGTGGTGATGGATAGGAAAGAAATAGAGAAGGGAAGGGCAAGTTCTAAACCTCATCCTCCAGACTACGGGCCATGATCAGAGGGAAGCGACCCATTTTTGAGGAGTGTAGGGAAACCTCCAGAAGAAGTCACAATAAGTATCTGATTGTTGATTGATTCCACTATAAATTCATAATCACTACCTCAACTGAGCCCACAGCCTTGCCCAGAAGTCTAAGTTCCACTGGCTATTTTACTCTTCCCACATCCCCAGTGACATTTTCAAATCTTCTCTACAGAAGAAGATTTGACTCTTGTCTCCCTACCTCCTCCATCATAGCCAGAATATGACCTTACCTCTGCTTCCCATAGAAAACAAGCCTGTCAGTGGGCATCCTCTCATCTTCCAAATGTTAAATATACACACCCATCTGGGACTGTATCCATTTTATCCTCTCATTAAGGTGGAAGGATTATTTCTTTTCCTGCAGAAGGTCTATTCTTCCATCTTATGTGGGAACCCATTTCACATGATCCAGATCTCTTTTGTGTTTAACTTCTTCCTCACAATCAAATCATTCAGATTTGGTTAAGATGCCTTAAGCCTTTCCTCCGCCACACATAAGCCTCGGGTTTCAAGCTTCTTTTCTTTTTTCCTCCTGTCTTTCCCAGTCAAGCTTCTTTATTTTTTTCCTTTTTATTAACATATAATGTATTATTTGTTTTAGGGGTACAGGTCTGTGAATCATCAGTCTTACACAATTCACAACACTCACTATAGCACATACCGTCCCCAATGTCCATTACCCAAACACCCCATCCCTCCCACCCCTCTCCCCTCCAGCAACCCTCAGTTTGCTTCCTGAGATTGAGACTCTTATGGTTTGTCTCTCTCACCCATCCCATCTTGTTTCATTTTTCCCTCCCTTCCCCCTGTAAACCCCCCGTCCTGCATCTCAAATTCCTCATATCAGTGAGATCATATGATAATTGTCTTTCTCTGATTGACTTATTTCACTTAGCATAATACCCTCTAGTTCCATCCATGTCATTGCAAATGACAAGATTTCGGGGTTTTTGATGGCTGCATGGTATTCCATTGTGTATCTATACCACATCTTCTTTATCCATTCATATGTTGATGGACATCTAGGCTCTTTCCATAGTTTGGCTATTGTGGACATTGCAGCTAGAAACATTCAGGTGCACGTGTTCTTTTGGATCACTACATTTGTATCTTTAGGGTAAATACCCAATAGTGTAATTGGTGGGTCATAGGGTAGCTCTATTTTCAGCTTTTTGAGGAACCTCCATGCTGTTCTCCAGTCAAGCTTCTATAAAACATTGCTGTTGTTACTATCATTTTCTGTCCCCATGTCCTCAATTTGCCTTCTCCATCCACTCCAGTAGGGTGTGTACCATCCTTAGTCCACCAAGATAGCACTTGCTAAGGTTATTAATGAACTTCACACCCACAAACTTGAGAGAGACTCTTCAGTCTCCACGTCACTGAACTTCACATCAATGTTTGACACTGTTAACTTCTCCTTCCTTCTGAAATGCTCTTGCTGTTTAGTCCCCAAGGTACAAAATCCCCACGGTTTTCCCCTACCATTCTGGCTGTTCTCTCTCCACGTCCTTCGAAAACTCGTTCTTTGCCATCTGGCCATTGAGTGTAAAGTATTCTTAAAGTGTGGCATGAAGCCCTATTTTCTTCTCACACCATCATCTTTTCTTAGATAATCACACCTGTAGCTGCATGACCACTGGATAAGCAAATGTGATGCATCCATACAGTGGGACATTATTCAGACATAAAATGAAATGAAGGACTAATACCTGCTATCACACAAGTTTCATCTGAGGACAGTGTGCTAAGTGAAAGACACCAGGTGCAAAGACCACATACTCTACATCTCCATTCCTGCGAAACATCCAGCACAGAGACACCCACTGGAGCAAAAATTAAATCTGTAGTTTCTTGGGGCCTGGGGTTGAGGAAAGGCCGGGGTGACAGTTAAAGCATGCAAATTTTCCTTTTGGAAGGATGAAAATGTTTTAAAATAGACTCTGGTGGTGGTTGAGTATATTTGTGATACATTAAAAATCATGGAATTATTTATACACTTCAAATGGATGAATTGCATAGTATGTGTATGCTATTTCAATAAATCTCTTGTTTAAAAAGTTAACAACAATGAGGCACCTGGCTGGCTCAGTCAGCATAGCATGTGACTCTTGATCTCAGGGTTGTGAGTTGGAGCCCCACCTTGCAGGTAGAGATTACTTAAAAATAAAATCTAAAAAAAAAAAAAGAAAAGAAAAGGAAAAAAAAGGTTAAGAACAACAAAGCAACTGTATGGATATGACTCCAAATTTTATGTCTAACTTAGACCTCTTCTTTGAATTCCAGGCTCATCTAGTCAATCGCCATATATATTCCTCAAATGCATCTCCAAATCAGTATGTAAAATAAGAAACCCTGTCCTCCCAAATTGTATCTACTTCCAGTATCTCCATGACACCTTCTTTCATCCTATCATGCAAGCTTCTGACCTACCAGCCATCTCTAAAACCTCCCTTCCTCACTTTCCTATCAAACCCAGTGAACTCTCACAAGTATTCACTTCCCTTCATCTCATCTGTCACCACTCGGGTGCAAGCTCCCATTATGTCAAAAGTGGACGAATGCGGGGCTTTCTCATTATTTGTCCATCCCCACTTGTCCTATCCCCCTCGCTTCAATCCATTCTCTAATTCTATTCAGAACTATTGCTAGAAAATAGAAAGGCGGGTGGCATCCATTTTCTCTATGCCAGGTTAAAAACCTTCAAAGGATTTAAAGTCCAAAATCCTTAATCTGACCTCTGAGGACCTGCCAAGACCGGCACCTTCCCCATCTCCAGCTTCATCTGACACCATGATCCTACTTATTTTCTGTGACCCAGCCATACTTGCCTCCATTCATTTCCTTGAATACTCCCATTTCTCCTTTGCTCATACTCTTCCACTGTCTGAAATACTCTCTCCTACTCCTCATTCAACCTTTAGTAGAATTTAATTAACTTGCTAATGACTAGTGGCATTGTGTCTGCTTTGGGCAGGGGTGTGGGCAAAGAGGTCAAGGCAAGTTGTTGAGTTCCACTTGGCAGTGGATGCAGGATGGGGACAAAGCGCTTCCCCTGAACTCAAACACATCTAAGAACTCCAATAAGAGTCTGAATAATACAATTTCTCACCTAGCTCTTTTGGAGACTTACAATGTTGGTCTGTGCATCCATTTGACTTTCCAATGACCTTGCCTTATTGCAGATTGATACTCTGAGGTATTTCATGTAAGATTTTGCTTTTCTCCCCATGATCAGAGGTCATTTTGAATTAAAAAAAAAAAAAAGTTCTCTAAACACCATTTAGCTTGTGTTCTTGCCTTCTGGTTTTGTTCCTGTGGCAGGGAGTAATTAGGGACTACATGTTCGTGAATTCTCTGGGTTTATGAAAAGGTTAAGCAATGGAGTTTGCACATGTGCAATGGAGTTTGCACATGTACAATGAAGCACACCTCAATGAACTACTTCCAGAAACAAGAGCATTTTGATGGGAAAAGTGAGCAGGAAAATTACATTTGCTTATGCTGTCCCAAAGTCAGTGCGTTATTTGGATAATAATGAATGCATTAATCCCAGAGGGTATGCTGGGGAGGTTGTATAGCATTTATTATGTCTTTTGTGATTTTTCTAAACAAAGGAAATTTTTATTGGTTATGCCTTATGGTGGTATTGTAAGATGAGTCAGTCTCTACATCTTGACAGTATATTTGAATCCAGTGACAAAAGGCGAGTTGAAATAAACCACTAGCATCACTGACAGGTGAGCGTGTTGGCTAGAATAAGGGCTTCTGCGTCTGGTTATCAGTTTTTAATTTCACATGGGTTTTATAGGTCACAGAAGGGCTACTGTGTGAAGAGTTGCAAATTAAAGACAATCATGATTGCCACATTAGGAAAGACCCATGTGCTGCAAAGCATTTGTCATTGATTACCTCATCTTATAGTCAAAACCCTGCAAATTAAAAACATGGCTTCCAATTTTACCAATTAGGGGAATGTGATCCAGAGAAGTAAAATAAGCCCCAGAGGAAGGATTTAGGGCTAGAATCTTGCTATCCAGCTTCACAGAATTACAGTTTTATATCTATTCTCTATGCTGAAGCCTGTGGGTTTCTCAAGACATAACATCAACTGCACAGTATGACTTTCGAAGGGACAGAATTGTTCTTTTTTGTATTGTGCATGTTGAAAATGAATTAAACCAGGATCCCTGGTCCTGATAATAAAAAGAGAGTTTTTTTTTCTCATACAAGCATAGTATCAATATTTTTATAATACCTAATGTAGAATGGAAACAAAAGCAAACCAAATGATTATCAAACATATCAGTTTTTCTAATACTGAATTGTATAATGGAAACAAAAACTATTTATAAAGTTTTTAATACAGTAGACCAAAGAATTAAATATCTAATTTTTATATTTCATTATCTCTAGATACATATTCAGTGAGCTAACGCCATGTGATTTGGATTTTTAAATATAGTAAAAAATGTAAAAGATAGGAAAAGAAATGAATCAGTTTAAAACTGTAAAAACATATGTTCTCAAGCATAGGATCCATGAACTCAATAAAAATGTTTACTTAAAGAAACTTTGAAAAGGATCACATAGCCCAGAGCAAGGGATGTTTCCAGGAAAGCAAAATAAATGTTTTAACAAATATTTAGCAAAACAACAGCATACTTGCTTTAAATACTCCAAATGCTTGCATTTTTTAACTCAGAAAAAAAAATCCTATATCCAATGGGAAATATGCCCAATCAGTTCTAAAACATTAAAGTTATTTTTCTTCTTTTATTCTCAGTTACAAATTGGTTGTGCATATGATTATGTATCTGCTGAGACAACAATGTATTTGTTGTTTTTTTCCTTTAACTGTTTAATGTAACAGTGGATTCAGGGCCGATTGAAGATTTCCATCAGAACCGTTCTCAAAGCTTCAAACTCCATTAAAATGAAACATGGCATTAAAATGTATAGTTCTTGACACTGAAAATGTTTTACAGTTATCACCCATACAAATAGACGCCGGCAGAGTTGTTTAAAGTTGCTGCAGAGTTACTTGTTGGGGAAAGCAGAGTGACAGCTGATATAAATAGCTCCACTATTTACATATCGCTCCTACACCGCTCTAGAAATGAACAAGTAAGAACTCCATGTTGTTTTGTTTGCTTTTTTCCCCTCCATGAGAGGCTTTTCACCAGCCATATTTCGGTCTTCCATCTGAAGAATAACTTCACCTCCCAGATCAATTAGTAGGTAATAAATCTTCAACAATGTAAATGAAACTACAAGTCAGACTTTTGATCAAGAACAATGTCAGCAGGTCAATAATAGCAACACAGACTCCGGGGGTGTTTCCTGAGATAGAGTTGTTGTTTTGTTTTGTTATTTATTTGACACAGAGAGAGATAGAGATCACAAGTAGGCAGAGAGGCAGGCAGAGGGAGAGGGGGAAGCAGGCTCCCTGCTGAGCAGAGAGCCCGATGTTGGGCTTGATCCCAGGATCCTGAGACAATGACCTGAGCCAAAGACAGAGGCTTAACCCACTGAGCCACCCAGGCACCCCTCCTGAGATAGAGTTTTAAAGAAGAAGGGGAAACTAGATCTAAATAAATAAAAGGAATGAATCCTTAGATGGATAGAGGTAGAAAAGAGATAATAGAATAGGTAGGAGCAGATAAGGAAAAGTTTATTGAAATTAAAAAGAGAGAGAGATAAAACTTAATGGAATAGAGTGGTGAAGAGAGCAATACACAAACTGGGGGGGAAAAAAACTAAAATATATTATTGTTCTTCTCATTACATAACAGTGCTACCAAAAAAAACTATTTTCCTAACCAGGTTTGCTTCTATCAGCAGAATGGGTGAATCACGTATGATGGTGATGCCTTAAAGTTTAACAGACACAAGGAGCGGCTTCCAACTCTTGATTTTGGCTCAGGTCATGATCTCAGGGTCCTGGGATCAAGCCCCGCATCAAGCCTCTTGTGGACCCACATGTAGGGCTCCATACTCAGCAGGGAGTCTGATTGTTCCTCTCCCTTCTGCCCCTCCCCTCACTCACATGCACTCTCTCTCTCTCTCAAATAAATAAGTAAACCATTTTTTAAAAAGGAATAAACACACAAAGGAATAAACCTCGTGCAAGGGAGCATTCTATAAAAGAAGTTGCTTACCCTTTACCTCATTCTGGATGTCAGAAATTTGACTACAAATATTACTCTGACCAACAAGTTCAGCCTCTCCTTGAAAAAAGCTGAAAGAAAAGTGTTTAACCAGGGCTTTCAAAAGTCCCACAAAGGATGGAAAGGTATGTAGAATTGACTTAAGGCTGGCATTGCCCTATGACCTAAGAACTGCACTCAGTTCCCTTAAGCATAGAAAATGTTTTGTTTGTATTTCTTTTTCTACTTGCTAACCCGCCTTGATGGTAAATGTTCAAAGTGGTTTTTCTAATTTATTTAAATTCAATTAGCCAACACGTAATACATCATTAGTTTTTGGTATAATATTCAATGATTCATTACTTGTGTGTAACACCTAGTGCCCTCCTTAATTCTCATCACCCAGTTACCCCTTCCCCCCTTTCCACCTCCCTTTCTGAAACTCTCAGCTTGTTTCCTGGAGTCAAGAGTCTCTCATGGTTTTTGCTCCCTCTCTGATTGATTTCTTCCAATTCAGTTTGGCAGTTAGGAAACATCTAATTGTGTGGTCCTACCTGCCTATACCTACCTGGGAATGCTCTCTTTTCCTGCTCTGCTGCCCCCTTCCCTGTGAAAGGAAGAATACAACTACAGGGTAACTGTAATCAGAAGATCAAACATTGTATTCAAACAGATATGCAAATAGAAACTCTAGATGTACAAGAGATACACAGAGAATGGTAAATAATCATTCGCCTTGACCCCCATTCCTTTAAATTAACATTCAGTCATGCCCCAAATCTGAGTGTTTATGAGCAGTCTGACTAGTCACTTCAAGAACAACATTTCAAATTTAGGGAATTTGGTCCTCTGACTCTTATTTGAATTATTTTCTATACATCAAAACAGACAAGAGAAGTACTATTTCCAACTGAAAAACCTCTCACCCTGCTCAAGCAGAGGGGACTTCTCTATGCCCACCATTACTCTGTTGGCAGACTAAACCCCTTCCCATCTCCTCCACTTCGCTTGTCTTCTTAAAGACATTGAAGCAATTGCACAATGTCAATTGGGAAAACTCCATCCTTCCTAGCCAGTCTTAATTCCATAGGTTGACTCCTTTAAATGAATGTAGCCCATGGTCAAGGCTACTTAAGACTTTACAGATTATCTGGAACCTGTCAGGCCCCGCTGGCTAACTTGCTGGATACAGATTCTGGAGCACACATGGCTACTTCCTACATCAAATTTTTCACTATAGTCTCTTTCCCACTCTGAACAAACTGAGTTCACTAACTGCTCTGATTAAAAATTCTAACCCTAATTACTAGTGTATGTCAGGAGATTCAGAACCCTGAACCAAGTATAAAGATCATAAATCTTCATCTCTCAAGTACTATATCCTTCATGAAGCATTCCATGATTTTTAGATTGAGTTGTTCCTTCTACTAACTTCAGCACCTAAAAATAACCCATACATTAATGATATAAAGCAGGTACTCTCATATCTGTTTCTAAAGTATGCAGCTATCATGTTTCTTATACTTTGAAATACTATAATAATTATCTGTAAATGATGTTTAATTTTACTCATTGTAAAATAAATAAAAATTAAAATAATGTGTAATTGTTGGCCTACAAAACCAGCAAAAAAAAAAAAATTAATAACAATAAGTCAAAATTTAAGATACCAAAACTAGTAAATAAATGGTAAAACATGCATTCTCATGGCCCTCACTAGCCAATAACAGGGGATCTTTTCAAAATGCACAGGCCTTCTTTCTTTCAATGCCTATTCATTTTTTTTCCATTTTATTTTATTCTATTTCTTTTCAGTGTTCCAGCATTCATTTTTTATGCACCACTCCCAGTGCTCCATGCAATATGTGCCCTCCTTAATACCCACCACCAGGCTCACCTAACCCTCCATCCCCCTTCCCTCCAAAACCCTCAGTTTGTTTCTCAGAGTCCATAGTCTCTCATGGTTTTTCTTCCCCTTTGATTTCCCCCATCTCACTTCTCCTCTCCATCTCCCAATGTCTTCCATGTTATTTCTTATGTGCCACAAGTAAGTGAAACCATAAGATACTTGACTCTCCCTGCTTGACTTATTTCACTCAACATAATCTCTTCCAGTCCCGTCCATGTTGATACAAAAGTTGAGTATTCATCCTTTCTGATGGAGGCATAATACTCCATTGTATATATGGGCCATATCTTCTTTACCCATTTGTCTGTTGAAGAGCATCTTGGCTCTTTCCACAGTTTGGTGACTGTGGCCATTGCTGCTATGAACATTGGGGTACAGATGCCCCTTCTTTCCACTACATCAGTATCTGTGTAGTAAATAGCCAGTAGTGCAATTTCAGGGTCCTATGGGAGCTCTATTTTTAATTTCTTAAGGAATCTCCACACTGTTTTCCAAAGTGCAATGCCTGTTCATCTTAATTAAAGTCTTGCTAACTCATTTAGTCTTGCCCCCTTATATAATATGGGTTGACTACCTTCAAAAGTTACCAAAACAAAAAGTAAAGAACCCAGTTTTATTATCCTTTAAGAACATAGGGATATATTAAATACACCATCCCCCCACCAAAGGCCATTAAAAATAGAATTCTTTGTACATGTTGATGACAGTCAATTCATTCTTCCTAATTCTCTAGGGCCTTCCTAAACATTGAACTTTCATCAATACATAGTTGCACATGATTGCAAAATACAAAGATCTAGAAAGCTAACTTAATGACACACAAAGGAAATGACACTTTGTCATTCAAAGGTGCTCCTGAGCCTAATTCACTGACCCTTCTGGGCAGATGAGATAATCACTTTTAATCTGAGCAAGCAAAGAAAGTCTATGAGCTTCATCTAACTAGGAGTACAGAAACCACCAAAGTTAGACAAGTCTGGGACTAAGAATTGCTAAAAATATGATGCAAGGGAATTAACAGATTAAAGTAAAATAGATATAAAAGTATTTGCACTGTCTGATTACCTGAACTTCATCATAAACAGATTCGGAAACACCCATCAAGAAGAGGAAACATATGGCAAAAATACTATACATCATACAAGAATGTGGAGATTCCAAATAATAAATCTTTGCCTTTATGTTTGCTCAGAAAACTTCTCTTCTATCTCTAAAGCTGGTTTCCTTAGCTAAGAGAGAAGGGAGGGAGAAATGGTGTTAGCAATCACTAAATGGATGAGATATGAAGAATGGAGGTGGGCACATCTGACCTACCTTAAAGTGGCACTCCATGGGAGGACAGAATAGAGCAGAGAAAATATTTGAAGAGAGAATAGTTGAGAAATATTCAGAACTGACTAAATGTCCTAAGACACAGATTCAACAAGCCAAATGAACTCTCAAGAGAACATTTTTCTAAACATTGTAGCACAGTATGACTACATGTAACAAAGAAACAGAAATTTTTGAAGTCCAGTTCAAGAAAAAAGAGAAGCTACACAGGAAGGAGTATGAGACTGACATTTGACTTCTCAGTAACAACACAATCTAGAATTATATTTTCAAGATGCTGATAGATAATAACTCATCATTTAGAAGTTTATAAACAGAAAACTAACTTTCAAAACAGAATGAAATTATACCTTTTCAGTTTAAAAAAATGACAACTTACAATTAAGATACTTCCACTAAATTTTTAAAAAATATGTTTCAGGATAGCAGTGCACCCAGAGGTCCTGGGATCTGCCTATTGCTTCAACAGTGCTTGGACGGAACAGACCCTGCCTGGGACACCCCGTTCCATCAGCATCCCACCACCCTCTAACCTTCGTTCCAGTGGCAACCTTCAGAGGCAGCTTCTTGGATGTCCTCTGGCTGAGGAGAAGTGGAAGGGCGCTCAGCATCTCTTGAAGATGCAAAAGCAGCATGGGGGGTGAGGCAGGGCAGGGGGGCGAGGCAGGGCAGGGGGGCGGGGGGGGGTGGGGGAGGGGTGGAGGAGGGGTGGTGGGGTGGTGGCAGAAGGGGTGTCCTCCTCAGGAATGTGCAGACTCCATCCCAGGAAAAGTAGGATAAAACCCTGAACGCTGTGGAAAGTGCCACAGTCCTGGAAAGGAACCTGAAGCAGCCCCTTTGCCATGCCCTTGGCTCTGTTCATGAAGACCCCCATCTCTGTGACTTCCTGGAGAACCACTTCCTGATAAGGAGGTGAAAGTCATCCAGAGGACAGCGACCACCTGGCTAACCGCAGGCTGGCTGGCCACCAGGCTGGGCTGGGTGAGTATCTCTTCCAAAAGCTCACCCTCAAGCAGATCTAGGAGCCTCTGGGGTCCAATAGCCCAGGAGGGGCCCTTCTGGCATCATCCCCTCCCACACCGCTTCCAGGGCTTCTGCCTAAGCCTGTCCCTCCAGCCACCAGGCAGCTTTTTAGCCACCCTGGAGCCCTCTCAAGCCCCAAACCAAATGCAAACAATAAAGCTTTTTGCAGGGGGGAGGGGGGAGTTACAGAATAAAGAATATGCTTCCAGAAGGAAAAAGTAAAGTGTGAAAAAGACAAATGAGTGAAGAAAATGTGGAGATTTCCTGATGGGATGGGGGCCATCAAATGTGGGGCAACCCCACCAGATGGAGACCAGTGATCGGGGACTGAAATAATTCACCCAAGGCAGAACAAAGAAGATAGAATTTTATTGAATACACCACAAGGGAGTGGTGGGCAAGACGGCAAAGCAGATACGGCCTGCTAGCAGGCGGTGGTGAGGGGTCCCAGTTACAGGGTGGAGGGAGAGAGTATGGGAACATAGGGAATTTTCCCTAATTGGTAACTGTGCCTGGTTTTAAGTACCCCATTGGTTAGTTAGGGCCTATGGCTATTTTGAGGTGGGCTAGTTAATGGGCCTATTTGCCTTCAGCTTGGTGGTAGCTGTCGGCCCTTTTAGTTTGATCAAGTTTCCATTGCTCAAGCCTGTTGTCTAAAAGCATCCTCTGCAGAAAATGGTAAGCATATTGAAATCCGAATAAACATTGACTGTATGAAATAGCAGTTTATGTTAGAACATTTAGAAAGTCCTTGTATTGTTTGGGAGAGGGTAAAGTTATTAGATTTAAACTTTTGTTTTGTTTAATATGCATGTTAAAACTTTTAGGATAACAAAGTGTTCAATTTTCAAACCAGTAAAGAGGGAAAATGGAACAAAAGCATAATGATATTTAATCCAAGAAAAGGCTAGAAGAAAACAAATACAGAAAATGTAGCAATAAGTCCAAACACATCAAATATAGTAAATATCTATATATTTTTATATGCACCAACTAACATGGCTTCAAATTACATAAAGAAAAAAAGGGGGGAAGGGAATTGAACCTCAAAGAGAAACTGACAAATTTAATATTAGAATAGGAGATTTTAATATATCCTTCTCAGTAATTGGGACTAATTCCTTGAAATGACTGCTTATT
This sequence comes from Lutra lutra, assembly GCF_902655055.1. Lineage (NCBI taxonomy): Eukaryota > Metazoa > Chordata > Mammalia > Carnivora > Mustelidae > Lutra > Lutra lutra. The sequence continues at coordinate 74,747,271 of NC_062279.1, read as the reverse complement.
TCTAGATTTTTGAAACTTAAAAACATAGTTCCAAATAATTATGGTTTCCTACTTAAAAATTAGTTAAGTTTCTCACTTAATAACTTAGAATAAAAAGAATAAAATTAAACACCCCCCAAAATAAGAAGAATAAAAGAGTAAAATTAAGAGCCTGAAATAAATACAAAACAATTAAATTTAAAAATCGATAAAGCCAAAGCGGCTTCTTTGAAATGACAAATTTAAATTATAACTGGTGAGCATGGTAAAGAAAAAAGTTAAATAAACAATTAAACAACATCAAGAGTCAAAAGAAAGACATGATCAATTTCTAATTATGTAGCAGTGATTTTAAAAATTTAAAAAATATTATGATAAATTCTAAACATCAGTTTGGATGATTTTATAAGCAAGTTCTATGAAACATTCAAAAGTTAGATAAACCCAATCTTAAGTAATCTTTCCCAGAGACTAGAAAAAATGAAGTGTCTCTTGCATGAGTTAGGATAATAATAGAACATAATAATGATAATAATAATATATCAGAGACTCAGTGCTAGTTCAGTTGCCTAAAGAAAATAGAATTTTATTTTTCTATTATACAATCCACAATTAAGTGTTCCCAACAGAGGGTGATTGTCATTCTGGAACCAGGGTTCTTCAATATTGTTTTGAAGTTTTTCATTTTATTGTTGTTGTTTGTTTGCCCAAGTGAAGCTGCATCCAGGGCATAGCCCCATTCTGGCTCATAGGAAGGAGGTAGCGAGTATATGGCAGATGGATGCTTCAGTCGTTTAAATCTCTGATTTGAAATGTTGAGTATCACGTTTGCTCACATTCCATTGGTATAAACGTACTAAGTAAGTAAACACCCAGTTTAAGGGAGTCTGCACAATGATTACTGCTGTACGTCAGTGTGCGTAGACAGGTTGCAACTCACTTCTATTGAAAGTATGCAAGTAGAGGACGGGTGACCACCTGTTAGGTGTGCTGTCAAAGGAATTGCTACATCAGAGCAAAGGTTTCTCGTGTTCTAATGTAAGAGTCTTTCACACTCTAGGATTCTGTGAATCTATAATATAGGTTGCTCAAAAAAGCAAACAGATGGAGAGCAACAACAGAACAAGAAAAGGAGTGCAAAATTTAAAAGAAACTAAAGGCACCAAAACAAGCCATTTACTCCTGATTTGTCTGTGCTTGGAGTTAAAAATTATGCCATGTCTGCTGCATGATTATAGCTCAGGAATAGTGATTCAATTCCCTGTTGCTTTAAATTCATGAATTAGCATGAATTTACCCATCAAGGGCCATTTTTATATTTTATATATAACTACCCTCACAATACCCATCAACTGATTCATTAGATAGTAAAGAAACAAAAATTTTATGTAGTACCTACTATACTAGGTGTTTATAAATAACAAATATTTCTGTAATTGTCTTTTCATAGATGAAGAAAATTATAATTAAAGATGTTAAACAGACTGCCTGAGGTCACATTTGGTCCATCCACTTGATTTGCACAAAGACTTCTTTTCAATTCGCTGAAAAAAACAACCCAGTTTTTTCAGAGTTTAGGATCAATACATCACCTTGGAGTGCAAAAGTAACAAGTCATTCCAGATATAGCTTCATATTTTAAAAATAAATAAGGATAATTGTATGTAGAATCTAATACATCTATTGTATTTAGAAGAAATATATAAAAATTATTCATTGTAAAATATTTTGACTTATTAATGGAAAGGGTCAAAAGTAGTGTGACAACAGAATAGATCACTGAAAGTTGTGCATTTTTTAAGAAGACATGAATCAGCATATCGAAACTTTTTACCTCTTAAAGTGGGAAGTTCATATTTCTAGTTAGTGTTCCCCTAATAAAATAAATTGACTTAATTCCCTCATTTTAAATTAAATTTTAGCTCACTAATAAGTCCGTTACAGACAAAATGGGCATAATTTATTGTTTTATAGGGAAGAATAAAATATGCAAGTTTGTCTTCGGTGACAATACATGCTACTTAGTATTTGGGTATTACCTCATTTTTCAGTAATAATTTCTCACAGACATTTAGAGCCTAATTCACCGAGAAACTCAGCTGTGAGGGAAAACATCATATTCTCTTTCTCTAAGTCCTTTCCAGCTTATGTAGTGAGTATATTATCTTATTTTTTTAGCCATTTTCCAATAGTTTCCAGGAACATTTCAGCTGATTCAAAAAACAAAGAACATTTAATGAGGATCACCAAGACATTTCAAACAATGGTCTAAAAGTGTTATCTTGCTGTCTCCTGGAAATCTCTTTTCCTGGTTCACACATTTTCCTTTGCCTTTGACCCTAGCACTCTCTTGGTTGTAATTGAATCTTTACAACAGTCTTTAAAAATTGTTTGTTTTACAAACTGAGGGTTGATGGGGGGAGGGGGGTTGGGAGAGGGGGGGTGGGGTTATGGACATTGGGGAGGGTATGTGCTATGGTGAGTGCTGTGAAATGTGTAAACCTGGCGATTCACAGACCTGTACCCCTGGGGATAAAAATATATTATATGTTTAAAAATAAATAAATAAATAAAAATTTTAAAAAAATTGTTTGTTTTAATGTTTCTTTTCTTTTTTTTTTTTTTTTCTAAAAGATTTTGCCCATCTCCGGGGGGCTTTTATTTATCATTATGTGGAAACAAGCTGCCTTGTTCACTTATTAGTCACTTTTGACATTATGCAAAACTTCTTAACAAGGCTTGAAAAAATCCCATTTTTTATACCTACAATTTTTTTTAAGTCACAGTACTATGAATTAGAACCTACTGAGCTAAGCTACTACCACTCCCTAATTCCAGCAGACAGACTAGGTGGGCTAGAGCATTTATGAGATGTAAAGAGCAAAAGGGATGGGACAGAACAGTTCTAGATATAAGTGTCACGACACCTTCTGAAGGAGGAGATGGCTGCACAGACTTCTACTAAACACACGTTTCCAACAACAACCACAAAATCATCAAGCACTGCGTCTTCAAAGACATATCATCACATGAGGCATATCATAAAAGGAATAATAATTGAAGGACATTTTGCCTTATAAGTATGAAAACAAAGTCTATGGATGGATCTTGCGCATGATCGTCGTCCAGGCAAACAAAATGATCAAGTGCTCGCCAGAGCCTAGTCCGCGCAATCGGCATCTTCCACACGTGGCAGCAGCGATTTCAAAGGTCAGTTCTGTACACAGACCCTCCATTGCCTTTCCATTCCGGGGGGAATAAAATCCACAGTCCTTGCTCGGGCCTTCAGTGCTTGGTCACCCTCTGGCCCCTGGGGAGCTCTCGGATACCTACTTCCATGCGGCAGCTCTGCAGCCATGCGGGTCTCCTTGCGGTTCACAAACGTGCCCGGTACACTTGTGCGTTGCGGCGGCTGGAGAGCGGTTACCTCTACCTTAAACACTTGCGGGACATTTACATGGCTTCATGCAATGTTTGTTTCTGGTCTTTGCTCAAATGCTACTTCCCCCTCTGGATCACATCATCTCCCAGGACATAGAGCATAGCTAGTTTTGTTTGTGTGTGTGTGTGTTTTGATCTGCATTCCTCCACCGGAGTGTAAACTTTCTAAGAATGGGCACTTTGTTCTGTTCGAAGATGTGTTCCCAACACCTAGAAGAGCATCTGGAACAAAACAGGCTCTTAATAACTGTTATTCTTGAATGAGGAAATGCAATAATTAGTGGAGTACAGTCCTTGCCTCACATTAGGTAATCAGACAATATTTTCGACTCTCCGCTTAACAAGGCCAAAGTTGCTGATGGGATAACCATAGAAATGAAGTGGTTCCAAGCAGAAACGAGTACTGGAGCCCAGCCCCACGCTGAGGTCCCCTCATTGTAACCTGCATGCAGCTATTTATAAGGGAATTAGGACAATAAACTGGATCGACTAACGTAAACACCACAACGTAACAGGGGAAATCGCTCAGAGAATATGCATGGCATGTATGAACGCGAAAGTAAAACCTCAGACATGTGCTGGCGGAAGCCAGCTGTGTTTTATGTAGGACTCCAGCCCAAACCCCTACCCAGACCCCTACCCAGGCATAATAACACTTATTATGCCCTTTCCGGTATGCTCGATCCAATCCAACAATTTTTCACTCGTTTATGATTTAAAACCATACCTCCTACAGATAATTGAGTTCAGATAATCCTGTCATAGCTTAGTAACTATCTCTTCCTCACAGTTCTCTTCACCCTGTTGCTGCTCACCTCCTTTTGCACAGAGCTCTGCGTAGAAGAGGGGTAATGGGAGGTCGGTGGAAAGGGGATGGATTTGGCCACTCCTTATTTGGATATGCAGTTTCTCCAAGGCTGCAGGAAACTTCAAAGGCTGAGGAATTCAAGCTCTGTTCTCTTGGAAAAAATCCAGCACTGGCTCTTCTGTGTGGGCACTTTGGAGGATGTGAGGTGCCCAGCTAAAGCCTTCCTTGAAGCCTGCTCTTTGTCATCTTCAAGAAATTGACTTCTCCTACCTACCCTATTCTCAAACCCAGGGCAGTGGTTCACTCCATAACCTCTGGGTGGACTGCCATTCAGAAAACTCAAGGAAAGAAGTGAGTACCTTTCCTGGATTTGGCATGAAGTCAGGGAGAAAGGGAAAACAAAAACAAAAACAAAAACCAGTGGGAGTGGGACACCTGGGTGGCTCAGCTGGTTAAGCATCTGCCTTTGGCTCAGGTCATGATCCCAAGGTCCTGGGATCAAGCAAGCCCCACGTTGGGCTCCTTGCTCAGCATGGAGCTTGCTTCCTCCTCTCTCTGCCTCTCGCCCACCCAGCTCATGCTCTCTCTCTCTTTCTCTCTCTGTCTGAAATAAATAAATAAAATATAATAAATCAGTAGGAGGGTGACTGAATTTAGTAGCCATACAATGTAGTCTGCCTTGTGCTCAGCTGTGAGCAGTAGATGACATGGCTTGCATATTCTTTCCCTGTCTTTCTCTCTTCCCCACCTTCTTATTCTTGGTCTTCCCAATATATTCCCAAATTTCTGTTGTATTATACTGTGTTCTAATGTGCTCACAGCATTTTATTGTAGTGTCACTATAATAGTAGCACCACAAGGTCATAACCAACTGAGATGGGGTCTATAGGTTCACCAGTGTAAGGCTTTACGTCAAGGGCATAGACAGAATGCCAGTTGTCAGACTTTGGTCTGAAGACCTGTTTTGTTTTGACAACACAGCACTTTGTTTTGAATTTTTGGTGTTTTTAGACCAGGTCATATGCTTGTCAGTTTGAAGTCACTCCTTTTTGATTCACACCCATGTTTCCTACATACCCTCTTCCCCACAATTTCTGATGCATTTGAATTTAGATCCTCTGATTAGGTTAATCACAAACCCATGGAAACTTGTAGTTTCTTAGGTTGTCTGATTTAAAATCATTTGCTGCTCCTACTGAGAAAACGAACTTTCATTTAGAAGAGAATGGAAAAAAAAAAAAGGAAGCACAATAGAAACTGTTCAAATGGAGGTTCGGGGGGAAGAATTCAAATGTACAAGCCAAAATACCTTCTTAAATGGAAGAAACTGAGTAAAAGCGAAAACTACACCAGCTGTCAAGGGTTAGATCTGAATTCAAGTCACAAATGTCAAAGGACAGTAGCACAACTAAAATAGAACTATTAACTTGACTCTACTTTTGTCTAGTGTAAGATGTGGGCTATCCTAATTGATCTATCTCTCCATGAGAGCTCAGATTCAAATACAGGGATAATTCACATCTTCCAGGCAGATTAAACAAAACGGAAGAAGCACCCTCTGCCCAGAACTGGGATACAGCAACCCGGCCTGCCAGTGCTGCTCTGGTTAAACCTGTGACCCCCAAACTGAGATAACTCTCCAGTTGCTAACTGTGTCTCTCACCACGAAGTAGGTAAACCATCTGCAGTAGTATCGTTGTGAAAATGTAGATTTCTAGCTGCCCCCTACAGGACTTCTCAACTAGAGTCTCAAAGGGAGACCTTGGAATCTGTTTTTGTTTGTTTGTTTGTTTGTTTTCCACAAAGATCATCATGCAATTCTCTGATCACTCAAATTTGGGAACCACTGCCTTAGACTAAAGCCATAGGTCCCCCTGCTTCACCTCATTTGACCGTGACCCCTGTCTTTGCTGGAACATTGGTTCCTACCAGATTCCTCTTACTGAACTGAACTCCAGGGACACATGTCTTCTGGTGGGCTCTATTCTATCACTTGCCCCCATCTCCAGGATAACAAGGTGATTATACTTTATAATTGCTCCTGTTCTCCATTCTCTGGCCTGGTATTGAAATAACTAACAGCTCTGTGAAGTTGTCACGCGCAATGCCTTCAAGTCTAGAATCTACAAAGTGGGGTGTTTTAAATATCTAGCTATTCCTTATAAAATGGTGGAAGAAAACAATTTCCAAAGTAAACAAAGGGAAATCATTTGACAGATAAAACAGGTCAGGCACAGATGCTCAATAAATAGTTTGCTTACACCTGGGGAAACAAAATAACAACAACTTCTCTGGATTTTGTGCCTGCCAACCTTTAAATCTTTATAAGAAGTAATTTATTTTGTAGTTCACTCCATTGTATACTAGCAATCAACTAGCAAACTATTGCATTATGTTTGCCCAGCTTTCCTATCAAGACCGGAGAATAAATGAGCTGTTGGATTACCATGTATGTATCCTTTTAAAATAGATTGAAAATATATGTAAATAATTGTGTCTCCTGAGTTTAGGCAGCATGCAAAGATGTTTAAGGATGATCGCAATAATGCAAAATTCATGACAATTCATTTGCTATAATAGCAACTCTGAGTCACAATGAAGAATTGAGGACACAGATGGGAAACATTTTTAGTAGGACAGTAACCTCTGTGTACAAAATTTTAAAAGTAACAAAGTTCCCCCTTTAATTCAGAAGCGTCATCGCCTTCTAGGCAGCCAATTGTCTGGCAGGCCTCTCCAGAGATCTGAAACACAGAGTCTGCTACAATGAGCATTCTGTAAAAGTCTCCGAATTGGGGAGAATCTGGCAGTGGAAACACTGTTTCCTTCCCTGGTGTCACATCCCATTAGAATACACACCAGTCACTACATCAGGTGAACAAATGCTGGTTCTGCACACCAGGGATAATGATACAGGACAACAGTATGTAGGGAAGCAAGATAGCTAATTTCAAAAATCGCAGTCAACTTTTTTAAAGGGTAACTTGAAAAGAACTATCAAAATTTTAGATGCTCATATATTTTGACTGTTAGAAATGTATTTGAATTAACAAACAACAAATTAAAGATGCATATACAAAGCCATCTTCTCAGCACTGGTTGCAACTAAAATCCTTAAAATATGTTAAACTTCCATCTGTACAGACTAGGTTAAACAAAGCATGGTACATGTTCTACTGTGGGGCCAAAAAAAAAGTAATAAAACAGCATTATATGTATTAACTGGAATGTTACCCATTATATACTTCCAAATAAAAGTTGCAGAGTATTATTACAGAGTATTACTACATTTTGTTTACACTTGTGTACAAAAGCATTTTTTTTTAAGTAGGCTCCATGCCCAGAGTGGAGCTCAATATGGGGCTTGAACTCATGACCCAGAGATCAAGACCTGAGCTGAGATCAAGAATCGATGCCCCTAGCTACCCAGGGGCCCCAAAAGAATTTTATGCTTATATATATATATTGAAAATACATGCAAAATGCCATTAACCAGGATTACCTTTGGAGGCTGTAAATAAAGGATCTGAAAGACTTGAGAGCTGTCACTCTCCACTTTTTATCTGCTGTACTATTATAGTGTTTTTGTTTTTTACTGTTAGCCATATTAATTTGAAATAAAAAAATTAAAGTTCAAAATCTTTAATAACACTCAATGTGAGTAATGGTATAAAAAACCTCATACCTTGTTGGACAAAGTGTTCATTGGTAACATTTCCACGGAGGAGAATTTGGCAGTGTAGCTCAGAATTAAAATGCATATGTTATTTGATCCAGCAATTCCTTCTCTAGAACCATATCCTGCAGCTCCGCACGTGACAGCCATTACTGTATTATATGTCAGAGTAAACGATAGCTAGTCAGTTATATGTAAATAAATGGATCGCTCTGTAGTTGTAAAAAAAAAAAAGAGCAAGAGAGTTCATCCGCATATTACAAGAAAATAATCACCAAGATATATCGTTAGATACCAAAGGCAGATGGATAAAATGCTACCATATGTTAATATAAAAGGTTATAAATGCCTATATACTTCTAAACGTATAGAATACCTTTGGAAAGAAGTATAACTAGTAATTAATTCCCTCTCAAAAGATGACCTGAGGAGAGGTATAAAGGAGACTTAATTTTACTATATAGCCTTTTGTGTGTTCTAAAATGTGGGCCATGTGTTTCTACTGCTTATTCAAATTTAAAAAAAAAAAAAACTAATTTAAAATAATGGTAAGCTGTGTGATAAGAAACTTCAAGGAGCAGCCATAGATTTGCCTTAATTCAGAGAACCAGATAACTTTTATTCACTCATTCAACAAACATTTACTGAGACCTTATTATGTGCTGAGTATAATTCTAGGTCCTTAGCCTATATCAGGTAGTAAAACACTCTCTGCCCTTAGGAAGCTTGTGTTTGGTGGAGGGAGGAAGAAGGTGCAGGGCAGAAACTAACAAGAGTAGTAAATGTAATAAAGAATATATAGCATGGGGAAAGGTGATATCTCCTTAAAAAGACAGTTGGGGTACAGGAAATAGGAGGTAGAGGGTGCGAGATAAATTGCAGCTTTAACTCAGTGGCTGCGGAGGCCTCATTGAGAAGGTGAGTTTGGAGCAAAGATTTGATCTTCAGTAGATATCTGGGTCGACATCTGGGAAAAGAGCTTTTCAGGCAAGAAGGACAGCTCGCCTAAGGAACTTGAGCTAGAAAGGGGCCTGATGTGGTCAAGAGGCAAGAAGGCCAGTGGGGCTGCAGCGGAATGATTGCCAAAAAGAGGGTAGGAGGTGAGAGCAACGCAGCACGGGAGCCCAGACCCCCCAGGCTGGGACCCTGTGTGCCCTTGTAAGGAATCCGGGTTCTGGGGGAAACAGAACCACTGCAGAGTTTGAGCAGAGGAGTGAGGTGCTTTGATTTACTTATCCAAGGGCCACTCCAACCACTGCACTAAAAAGAGTTTGTGTGGAAAGGGTGGAAACAGAGATACCTTGAGGAGGTCAGTGAAGAACCCAGGCGAGAGACGGCAACGCACCCCCAAGTCACTGCAGTGGTGATGCTGAGAAGTGACGGGATCTGAGTAATTCCTGCGAGATTTCCTGGGTGTGAGGTGGGGAGAAAGGAGCCACGGATGGTTGCGAAGTTCATCCGGTCCTTGAGCATAAATCCTTGGACACCCTCTCACCCGCTATCTTTATGCAGCTTGGACAAAATGAGTGTAAGAGGAAAAGAATGGTTAAAAAAAAGATTGCCATGAGCTGTTTGTCTTCAGGAAGGTGGGTGATTGCTGTGGCTTATACTTTATTTTCTCTACAAATTGTCTGTTTATTTCAATAAGACCAGTTGTATTTGAGAGTTTTCATTAATGTTTGCTCCTTTGGCATATCTTCTTATTTACCTTATACAAAAAAAAAAAAAAAAAAAAAAAAAAATGGGGGCACATAAAGTTGTATACAATTTTCCACAAAAGATATTTTGTTTTCTGAGTGAGAAAAATCCTCTCTAAAGGTTCTTGTGAGATGCCTCTTAACAACAGAGGCATCTCTTCTTTTATCTCCTTTCCTTATCGACCAACCTGCTTTTGCTCACTCTTTGGTCATTTGCAACCCAAAAAGCTCCTTCCTAATGACCAAACAAAGAACATTGATCTCATCAAGACAAAAAGTTACAGAAAAACTACCAACATTGTGTTTATGACCTTGATTTTGGCAATGGTTTCAGCAATGCCCTTGTGCCAGGACTCCTCAGGATGTGTACTTGAATGTGTACAGTTTTCAGTGTACTAATTATACCTCAATAAATAAATAAAGCTGTTTAAAAAAGAAAAAGAAAAGCTACCTTTAAGAAGAAGATAGTTTCCAGGCACCTGAGTGTCTCCGTTGGTTAAGCGACTGCCTTCAGCTCAGGTCATGATCCCAGGGTCCTGGGATTGAGCCCCACATCGGGCTCCCTGCTCAGTGGGGAGCCTGCTTCTCCCTCTCCCTCTGCTGCTCTGCCTGTTTGTGCTCTCTCGCTCTGACAAATAAATAAAGAAAATCCTTTTTTTAAAAAAAAGGTAGTTTTCAAAACTGGTGGTCCAGAATCTGAGAATTGCTCTGTATTTATATTTTTGCATAAGATTCCCCACTCTAAAGGGATAAATGCACAAAGTGCACTGTTCGTCTTACTTGCCATTCTCCTCTGTCAGGACCATGTGGGTTCAGCCAATTTTTCCAAGTATAGAAGGTCACCATGTGACCATATTTCAAAGCTTTCCCTTTGGTGACTGCATGAAATGTGCACAGGGTACCTCCTTAAATCCCTGGGCAGTGGAGTCTTTGGCATTTCATGCTATGAAAATAAGATTTCATGAAGTCACACTAGCAGTCTCCATGGAACAAGGACAATATACAAAAACTGAATTGGAAAGACATGGCATAGAGGAGAAAAACTTCCTCAAGGGCAATAGTTTGTTGATTTAAAAGAATATAAATAATTGTCATAATATACTCTTCAAAAAAAATAATGTATTCTTCATCTCTGCAATTAAGAACTGGCAAAGAGAATAACTTGTTAAAGGAAGTGTCTATCTTGCAAACATGCTGCATTTGGGGGCCCAAATACCCCTATCTCTGCATCTATATTATTATTTATGCCAAAACAATGAGAAGTCTCTAATCCTCTACCAATATCAAGGTATCCTTAAAACAAGCCTTGTTACTAACACCTTCTAACATGAGAGGTAACATTTGTATAAGGCAAAAGATAAATGTATACGAAGAAGTAAATGAAAAAAAAAAAACAAATAATCACTAGTTTTAGTTTTAGGTATTATAACGAGTTAAAAATTTGGAATATAGCTATCCTTGATAGTTACAAGATAAAGAACGTTAAAAATGTCATTCTATTCTCAATGAAACTGAACAAAATATAAGATTGTATTTGTTCAGCAAATATTTATAGGTACACATTTCTTTCCAGGCCCTTTCTAAGTGTGAAGGCATAGCACTGAACAAGACGGGTAAAAAGCTAGTGCCTCTTTGGACTGTACACTCCAATTAGGGGTTTGTAATGCCCAAAAGTAGTTTCTGATTTCAAATTATAATCAGTTCTACTCTCCCTAAGCAATCTAGAATGAAATAATGATGTAATTTTATGTATTTAATAATGAAGAGTTAGAGATATCAGATATAAGCTTCCCCAAAGCTATAAAAAGGCCAAAAATTCATCAGACTTTCACTCAGCACAGAGATAATAAAAAGAAATCCACACTGAATGCACATTATTTCTTCGTCGGTATAGGCCCCAGAAATGTTCATTTTCTGGCTATGTAATATTTGAGCAAGTTTCTTTACTGCTCTGTACCTCAGATTCCTTATATGTAAAATGGGGATAAAGTTATACCTACCTAATAGAAGTTTTAAGAGCCCTTATTAAGTTGACAAAACCTCAGTGACACTGGCAGGATTCCAAACCTAAGATGGCCCAGATCTTGAGCTTAGCAAACAAAGATTCTACAGCATTTATAATAAACGTGTTCAAAGAAGTAAAAGAAAAAAGTCTAACTTAATGACTGAACACAGAGTCTGAACAGAGAAATAGAAACTATAAAAGGGAGCAAAGTGAAATTCAAGAACTGGAAAGTATGATAACCAAAATAAACACTGGAGGAGAAGCAAACAAAAGTAAACTCACCTAGAAATAGAGCATGTAATCCATGATAAAGTTTGAAAATTAAGCCTAGGGTTTCAATTAACTTGTCTTTTTTTTTTTTCTTTCTTTCTTAACAAATGTACCCTAGACTGGATATTTCAAAAAATATTTATTTCAGGGGCACCTGGGTGGCTCAGTGGGTTAAGCCTCTGCCTTTGGCTCAGGGTCGTGATCTCAGGGTCCTGGGATCGAGCCCTGCATCAGGCTCTCTGCTCAGTGGGGAGCCTGCTTCCCCCCACCCCGCCTGCCTCTCTGCCTAATTGTGATCTCTCTCTCTGTCAAATAAATTAAAAATATATATATTTATTTCAGACATGTCTTCATTAACGTCCAGTGTAAGCTCTAGAATACCTTTGTTTTAATGCTTTGAGGAGACCACTTGAGTTTACTAGGAGGAGATGAAAATGATCCAATGAAATGAAAAATCCCACCATAAAAGTCAGGTAAAATGAGTATGCATGTATTGAAGATGAGAATGATAACTGGTAAAATATCCTCCCCCAAATTCACAATGTGAAAAATACTAAAATATGGACACTTTTTGACAAAAAAAATATACAACCAAAAACTTATTCTAAGGAATTGAGTCGAGATGTGCAAAAATATTTAGGTCCACAATCATAGTATTATTCATATTTATAGCATTCTTTTTAGCTGGGAAAAAATAGAAAACTACAGGGCTGAGTAACAAATTGGAGTATTTGTATATGATATGATACTATACGGTGTTTTATGTTTTTAAAGATTATTTATTTTAGAGAAAGCATGCACACACACATGCATGAACAGAGGGAGAGGGAGCAAGAGAATCCTCCAGCAGACGCACTACTCAGCACAAAGCCAGAAGTGGAGCTCAATCCCATGATCCTGAGATCATGACCTGAGCAAAAACCAAGAGCTGGATGCTTAACCAGCTGAGCCCCCCAGACACCCCTATATGGCACTTCTAAAGAATGTTTTTCAATGGTGTTTTTTTGACGACAGAAAATATTCATCACATCTGGGATTTTGTATTTTCTTAAAGATACTTTTTTCAAATTTTAGTATCTCTGACGTTGAGATGTAGGTTATAATCAATGACATCTTACAATTATAATTGATGGCTTTTTTTCTGCCTTGGTGATACATTAAAAAAAAATGGTGTAACAGAATAGATGATGTCTCAGATTAAATGAAATATAGTGGTGCTAAATGTTTAGGTTTGTCTCTAAATTATTCCATATAATCTCTTATGACATAAAGAGAGGCAGTATCATATCAGAAAAAAGAGTGTAGTCCATGGAGCAGACTGCCTGAGTTCAAATCCCGCCTCTGTTATTATTAGCTGTGTAATCTTGGGCAAGTTTTCTAACCTAATGTGCCTCAGTTGCCTCAAAATGAGGGGATATTATAATAATGTCCACTTCATAGGGTTACTCTAAGGATTGAAAGTTGTTAGAATAGAATTTGGTACATAGGACACATTCCATAAATGAGCTATATGCATAAACTCATAAACATATATATACATGGAAAAAACTATAGTGAAAGAAATTAACTGTGTTTATCTTGGAGTCGTATGATTATTGGTCATTTTTATTTGCATTTTAATGTCTTCCAAACTGTCTGCAATACGTGAATATTAATTAGAATGTGTATATGAGAAAAACAATATTATTATAAGATAAACTAAAACCCACTGTATCAAAGAATCTTTGAATGATATTGAAAATGTGTGTGGTATAGTGGTTTTATATGGGAAAAGCATATAATGACTTGAATTTTGGACAAGTTACATAAGCACTGAAAAAAAAGAAGGAAATACCTTTGAATAGCATGATCTATATACAACTTTGAAAAATACTTCTCTGTATATTTCCTTTAGAAACTTTCTACAATAAACATATTGTTTTATAGTTTAAAAGTATGAATGATAATGAATTCTGGAACACTGAAAAGAAATTTAAAAATAAATAAAAAATTTTTTTAAAAAGCCATACAGTGGCAAAATAAAAAAAAAAGAAGTATGAATGCTAGTTTTAAAATTAACTGTGGAACACTTTTGAGATGGTAGGTAGAGCCTTTAAGACAACCTGGGCAAGAGCCATAGCCTTTGACCAATCCAGTAAAAACTGGCTTGGACTCTAAGTGGAAGGCTCAGTGGAATGAATCAATCTACCAGCATCTAACTCCTTCCAAACCAATTCAGCCCCAGATGATGTCTGACAAATCATGTATTCCCGAGCCATAATTCACTCAAATCAAAGAATTTCCATAGAGATAAAAATGTCTGGATACATTTTTCTTTATTATGTTTGTCCTTGATTCTCACTAGTCTTCAATGCGATGATACTTGAAAAAAAGTCAATGAACAAGAATAAATTTTGTTAAGTTTGTGATGGTGTTTTCAAAATGTCTGAACTTCTCTGCTCTGTTTTAATAGGGCAACATCTACCAGGGGCTTCAAACCAATATATCTGTCCTGTATTAAAATCTTAGTTCCACCAGCAATTAAATGTAAGTTCTTCAAAAAGCCACTAACCTTTCCAAGGCTCAGAGGTTTCATTCTTTGTTTTTATCTGTAAAATGAAGGTAATAAAATGTTCCTCAGAGAGAGAGAGTATACAAAGTATCCAGCTCATAGCCTCGCAAATTAATGTTGGGTGGGAATAAACATCTCAGACATTGAATTAAAATTCCTTGAATTAAAATTCCCAGAACTGGACCAGCCATTAGGTCCTGTCCTAGCATTGAGCTTTGTGCTTAGCAGGTTTCTTCACTCTTACATACTTTGCATGATATGTGGACTACTTAACCCAACTATCATCTCTAAAAATACAGTGTGGGGCAAAATAAGGGAGAAGAAGAAAGAGGGATTTGGAAAAAAAAAAAAATTGTCACAAATTAGAAAGCAGTTTGTGTGAATAAAGAAAGATGTTTGCTTAAAATTAACTATTAAAAAAGTGAATATATGCTAGAATACTAAAACTACTGTGTGCTTTCTATGTGCTGGATAGTGTGCCCAGTACTTTCTATTAAGAAACTTAGGGCGTCATTAAGACAAAGCCGTAAGGTAGTTGTGATCTCCTTTTACAAAACGTAGGTGAGCCCACTCATCAGAGCATCCAAGTTCATACAGGCAGTAGAGCACAAGACTGAGCATTTTAGCCTTGAGAGAGTCTAAAGAAAGTTGTCCTCAGATTTTAAACAAATGATATTGTATAAGCCTTTGTAGGCTTGAACTAGAAGATGAGCATGGATGGCCACAATTTGGTCTGAATACGATGACACAACGACAGCAGCAGCCCTCACAAGGGACCCTGGGACCCAGGCAGACAGACACCGACAATATCACTCACCAGAAATATCTCACTGCAAAGAATATGCCTTTTCCTTTAATTTATAGTGGAAATGGAAGTGATTTTGAAAATGTGCTCTATCACAGAAATGTATGCTGGAGAGGCTGCGGAGAAGGGATGATCTGATTCTGACCAATAGCTAAAAATCTTGGTAAGAGGATGCCTGAGGGGCTCAGTTGGTTAAGCACCTGCCTTGGGCTCAGGTCATGATCCCCCTGGGATCGAGTTCCACATCGGGCTCTCTGCTCAGTAGAAAGACTGCTTACTTCTCCCTCTCCCTCTATCTGCTGCTCCCTCTGCTTGTGCTCTCTCTCCCTAACAAATAAATAAATAAAATCTTAAAAAAAAAAAGCCACTATTCACCTTATGACAAGGAACAACTCTCAAAATTGACTTCTTTATCAGATACTATTTTAAAAGTAAATATCTCAGGCCATGATTGCAAAGAATAAATGAGTGCTTTCAGGATACATCACATCATGACTACAATGAAATATGTTTGAACATTAGATGAAGAGATTTATTTCAGAAATTATAGTCATCTTTATCAGGTCTGAGTAATTAAAAACAATAGCATTGGTATTAAAATAATCGATGTGCTTTCAGTTGTCTTTCTTCCCTGTAAAAAGGGAAGTTGCCAAGTTCATTGATGGTAACAGAACACTGCCTGGCAAATAGTGGGCAGTAAAAAAGTATTTGCTGGAGTAAATCAATAAATGATCTACCTAGAGCAAGAGAGTACCATCGAAGTCCTTTTTAATCTGCCAAATGACACACACAAGAAGATAGACTCATCAGAATTTCCACCAAGAGGCACTGAAAAGCGTTGCACCCTGTCGCCTTTCTGGCAGCATCAGAATATTTCTCCCCAGTGCAGCAAAGCTTGAAAAACAATGATAAAAACCATTGCCATTAGTAGGTTATGTTCCTCTGAAACTGGGCTCTCAAAACTGCCAGGACTCTGACCCTATCGGACAGGATCACTTTTATCAGTTCAGCGCCATTCTCTGAAATTGTTTCATTTAAGGCAATAGCATCATTCTGGCAAGTTACTTGAAATGTTCTTTTTATATGAAAACAGGCATGGCTAAAATTGGGAGAGAGATGCTTTTTATTTCTTTTTCAAAATGACACGTAATCTTTCAAAGAACTTTCCAGCTTTCACCTTGACATTCCAGAAGGGCACAAGGCTATGGATTCTCCCAGGTTTCATGTTTGCCCCTTTCTTCTCTCATTAGAGACACCTAAACGAAAATGCTTGTAAAGCCCAGCCATTGGTGATCAAAGAATCTCCTTTTTTGTCTCTCTGTCTCTCTCTCACACATACATGCACAGACACACACACCATTTTCCAGATGCTCACCCATGTAGAGGTGCCCACATTACCTGTCTCACTGCTCCCCCCACTTCTGTAGCTCCCTCTCCTCCAAGGGCAGTCGCTGATTCCATACCAACTTTGGGTGACATTTTTTTTGCACAAGTTTCAGTTGAAAAGGTAAAATAAGTGTTGCAACATCAGTCCTCTCAGAATAAAAACAGTTTTGTTGTGTCTGTGATAAGAAGAGAAGAGAGGAACTGAGTATTCTTAAAATTTTAGACCACTGATGACCAGAAGAAAGCTTTTGAGGAAAAGATTGCTAGTTTCAATAAAGTGCAAGGATCTAAGCTTGTCCAAGAAAGCAAGTTGGAAGCAGCTCTGCGAACTCTGACCTTAAAAATTACAGGGCCAACTACATCAGCCCCTGAGGAACCCTATAGAATCCTCCCTTCCTCCACAGTATATTGTCTTTGGCCCTTAAGATCCTTTCTCTCGCCTCTCTTTTTCATTTGTCCCCTGGTCTGCCATTCCCATGGCTCCATCTGCCTTCACACCTGTGGTTGTTCAGATTTTAACATTAGTTCAAAGATAATGACTGAAATAGTGGCAAATGTGTGGAGTAAAAGGAAAGTAAGTGATGTTACAGAGACCAATAGCCAGGAGACGTTTGAGAGAGAGGGAAGGGCTCGCAATGGGAAACACTTGTAGGAGGCCAACTGAAACAGCAAAACCTATTGCATTTAGCTTTAGGGACTTTATTGGTGGCTTTGCTCACATGATGCATTTGACTGAAAAGTAAAGAGAGGTGAAAAGTGGACATAGCACTTAACTCACTGCATTTCAATGATCTATTGACACATGTTGCTTTTAAGAGACTGTCCGTCCTCTAAGGCACTGTCTTTGTCTTGCTTCTGTCTCCCTCAAAGTCTACACATATTCCTTTAGAGCAGAAATTGAGGGACTGAATAGTAAATATAAAGATCTGGGAAATGAAAAAGGGACTTGAATTAACATCCCTATTATTACTGAAAATGTCATTAAGAATGAATGGTATTTTGTGCTCATATAAAAATCAGCACCATTGGAAAACTGATGATTACCACTCTCTGATGGGAAACCAACTCAGTTAATGACCACTCTTCCCGACAGAGAAGGCCATTATTGAAATTTCACATACATTATTGTATTATAGCATGGATATAAAAGTCTTCTGCTTTGCCGATAATCGCATGATTGCATTAACACTCTCTCGATAAGTGTGCTATTCATTTGATTACATAAAACAAATACCATATTGAATTGTGTCATATTGACTGCATTGTGTGTGCTTTATAAAAGCCACAAAGAGAAGGTTTGCCATGCAGGTTTTTTGTGTAGCTGAACAGTCACCACTCTTGGTTGGTCAAGCACATAGTATTTTAGTGCTCCAAATATGACAGACTTCAGAATACCCAAGTTAGAATAAAAACATTCTTCTTTTTTTCAGAGAGGCTTTCCTTCATCTGATCTAAGTTACCATCTCAGAAAAGAATAAAGCCATAAAAAGGGAAAAAGAAATAGCATGTTTTGTTCAGCCAAGCAAATGAGAACTTTCAGTCCCCAGTGAAAATATGAATTAATGACAATAATGGGCCTGGGGAACTCCCATGATTCAGTAGGTCAGAACAGATCTGCTGCTACCCCTTTGTTAATATTTAAAAATACAGAACAATGGCAGAATAATAACAATTAAATTTTGAAAATTGTTTGTAAATGTTGACTCCTTTAAGTTTGTTCATGTTCATTGCAATCCCATGGTTTAGAGAGTAGGTGAATGTAGAAGATGCTAATAGATACAGGCACTTTAATTTGTTTGATTTTTTATTTTTTATTTTACTTGATAGTGGTAAAAGATTATTTATGGCTTTTTATCCTTTTGTGCATATTATGGTGGCAGAGCTACTAATAAAATTAGGAGGAGCTATAAAAGTAGACAGATGTATATAAATCTTTGTTCCAACTGTGATCTTGGGAAAATTACTTAACCACTCCAAGCCTCAATCTTCTCATCTGCAGGAAAAAGATGTGCAGATAATTATATCTACCCCATGAAATAGTTTGAGGACACCCACCCACATCATAGTGGGTTCTATATAAATATAGAATCATCTTCCCTTTATAGAAATATAGCTATAGACTGTACTAACTGGAAAGCTGTGGTATGAGAAGAGATGGAGAATATTCTCTTCTCAGGCATAGTTCCAGCCTCACTGGAAGATGTTCCTGGCTCTGGTTCCTGTGATGAGAGCACATGGAATGAGGTTTCATCTTTGGTCCCTACAAGCTTGCATTTACTGGAAACCAGTGACCCTAGATATTTCTCAGACTGGAGAGCGGAAAAGAATCCTAGAATGGGAATCCAAAGTCTGAGTTTGGATTTTGGTTTCCTACTTACAGAGCATGAGAACTTACTTAACTTCTATTCATTTCAACTTTTAATTTCCAGAAATCTCAACTCTCTTATTTTAAATTAAATTTAACTTTTAATTATTTAAATTTTAAAATATAGTAATTGCTACCACATGAAGAAGACAATCAGGTGAGCTATGTAACTCCTGCCGCTCAATAAGGTAATCGATAAACATTTGGAGAGATAGAAATCAGTGTAAAATAGATATTTGGCTCCTATCTACTGATAGGAATAAATAGAAATGAAAAAAATCCTTAAAATTTAATACTTAGGCATCACTTGATCAGCAATATTCTTTTTTTTTTTTAAAGATTTTATTTATTTATTTGACAGAGAGAGATCACAAGTAGATGGAGAGGCAGGCAGAGAGAGAGAGAGGGAAGCAGGATCTCTGCCGAGCAGAGAACCCGATGCGGGACTCGATCCCAGGACGCTGAGATCATGACCTGAGCCGAAGGCAGTGGCTTAACCCACTGAGCCACCCAGGCGCCCTGATCAGCAATATTCTACATGAAATTATCCTTCCTTCTCTCCTATACTCAGAAAGTAGTGTTATAAAGGCAAGACTAGATACTGGTTCTAGAAAAAAAGAAAGACACTGATTCCTTTTCTATGATTAGTGTGTTAGATGTGGGAAATGAGGAGTGAAGAAGAAAACCAACAGCATCTTTCTGACATTGGCTGCTAACCTTCTCCTAGGTTTGAGACTAATCCCTGATGTGAAAGCAAAGCACACATCTAGTTGATAGTTGGCTGTGACAGGTGTCAGAGGGGTGTCTATGGCAATGGGCACGGGTAATGAGAAACAAGGCAATGAACCAAAAAAAAGCCACCAAAACCAACACCGACAGATGCTTTGGGGGAAACTAGGCAGCTTGTTTCTACCTAGCTAGATAAGTATGACTTGAACCAAAATGTGCCCAACCACAAGCAAACAGCTGAAAAACCACAAATATTTTTCACGATGTTTTTCATAGAGCCTAGAAATGCTATAAGCCTTAGCTAAATTGTAAACTACATCCCCCTAAACACTTAAATGGTCCGTATCCTTCCCATTAACTGCGAGTCGGGAGCAGAGTCTGCCGTCAGTATCCTCCCAGTTCCCTTATCCAAAAATAAAGAACATCACCCAAAATGTCTCTGAAGGTACAGACTCTCTACTTTGCTAAAAACTAGGAAATAGAAGGAGCTGGATTTTGCTTTGAGAAGTAAGGCTGTCCCTACTTGCACCATAGCTTTTCAGGTAACGTTATGTGCGGTGCTAATTCAAGCAGGAAGTGAAAGGGGGTAAAGGTGAATTTGTCCTATGAAACTAAACGTTTTGCAATAGGGCAGCACTGACTTTCCTTCCCCTAAAGGGTACTGTTGGTTCCCAAACTTCTAGAAACAGCTAGTGGAAAACTGCCCACTTCAGAGTGAGGAAGTCGAGTGGAGTTGGACTTTCTTCTTTTTGTCATTTTGTATGTAAATGGGGTCTCCTAGACAAGGTTTTCGTCTAGCGCCTGTCAGCCATCGTCTAGATACTGTGTTCGGTTTGCTTTTACGGTTCCTGAAAGTCCACCATGGCTGTGTGTCTCATGACATCCATTCTGTGACCCTGAGGGACTGATCCCAGCGAAGTAAGAGGTATTCCCCCATAAACATTTCAACAGAGAGCTGCAGTCTTGCTGAAAATAACACTAGTGGGTATGAGTTGAGCCTGACAAAGTGTTTCATAGTCACATAATAGCCATTGCCAGTGCCCTAAAAATTTTGGCAGTATTAGAGCTTAGTGTTCGTCAAAAGTGGGGTTTTTTTTTCCTCTTAAAGAAATTATCCCTTCAATAAAATTTGTTAAATTTATCTGTAAGAGACTTGTAGTTAAAGTAATTTAATGAAGGATTACCCTGTGAACACTGATGAGTATTAATTGGCAAGCTTATAAATGACAGAAATACATACAATAACTAAGAAACAGTATGTAACTGAACATGATTTATTGAGGACAGTTCCAAGACTGGCTGATAATTTTTGAATAGATAAAAATTATTATATTTTAAATAGATAAAACTATCCCACAAAATTAACTGAAAACTCCTGGAAATAATTTATTTATTTCCAGGAAAATGCTGGAGGAAGGGCACCTGGGTGGCTCAGTTGGTTAAGTGGCTACCTTTGGCCCAGGTCATGATCCTAGAGTCCCAGGATTGAGTCCCATGTCGGGCTCTCTGCTCGCCAGGGAATCTGCTTCTCCTGCTGACCTCTCTCCTCTCGTGCTCTCTCTCTCTTTCATTCTCTCTCTCTCTCTCAAATAAATAACTAAATCTTTTTTTAAAAAGTGCTGGGGGAAGAGGGAGAAGTATCTGTTTTTAATAAACAAATTCTGAAAAAGCTGGGCAGTAAAATCCATACTTCTGCTAGTATGAGAAAATATCTTTGAGGCACCTGGGTGGCTCAGTATGTTGAGTGGTTGAGTGTCTTACTCTTGATTTTGGCTCAGGTCATGATCACAGGGTTATGGAATCAAGCCCTCTGTTAGACTTGGCATTCAGGGAGTCTGCTTGTCCCTCTCCCTCTGCTTCTCCCCACTGCTTGTACACTTTCTCTCTCTTTCTAAAATAAAGAAATAAAATCTTTAGAAACAGGGGGTGGGGGAGGAAATATCTTTGGTTAAGAACACACAGTCTATCTTTCCACAGTTCAAAGGGAACATTTGTTAAAAAAAAAAAAATTTTATTGGGGAACCTAGGTGGCTCAGTGGGTTAAAACCTCTGCCTTCACCTAGATGAAATGGATGCATTCCTGGAAAACTATAAACTCCCAAAATTGAACCAGGAAGAAATTGACAACCTGAATAGACCGATATCTAGTAATGAGATTGAAGCAGTGATCAAAAACCTCCCAAAAAACAATATCCCAGGACCTGATGGATTCCCTGGGGAATTCTACCAAACTTTCAAAGAAGAAATAACACCTATTCTCCTGAAGCTGTTTCAAAAAATTGAAGTGGAAGGAAAACTTCCAGACTCTTTCTATGAAGCCAGCATTACCCTGATCCCCAAACCAGGCAAAGACCCTACCAAAAAGGAGAATTTCAGACCAATATCACTGATGAATATGGATGCTAAGATTCTCAACAAGATCCTAGCAAACAGGATCCAACAGCACATTAAAAAGATTATCCACCATAACCAGGTGGGATTCATTCCTGGGCTACAAGGATGGTTCAACATTCGAAAATCAATCAATGTGATAGAACAAATCAATAAGAGAAGAGAGAAGAACCACATGGCCCTCTCAATTGATGCAGAAAAAGCATTTGACAAAATCCAGTATCCGTTCCTGATTAAAACGCTTCAAAGTATAGGGATAGAGGGAACATTCCTGAACTTCATAAAATCTATCTATGAAAGACACACAGCAAATATCATCCTCAATGGGAAAAAGCTTGCAGCCTTCCCATTGAGATCAGGAACATGACAAGGACGCCCACTCTCACCACTCTTGTTCAACATAGTATTACAAGTCCTAGCAACAGCAATCAGACAACAAAGAGAAATAAAAGGTATCCAAATTGGCAATGAAGAAGTCAAACTCTCTCTCTTCGCAGATGACATGATCCTTTATATGGAAAACCCAAAAGACTCCACCCCCAAACTACTAGAACTCATACAGCAATTCAGTAACGTGGCAGGATACAAAGTCAATGTACAGAAATCAGTGGCTTTCTTATACACTAACAATGAAAATACAGAAAGGGAAATTAGAGAATTGATTCCATTTACTATAGCACCAAGAACCATAAGATACCTGGGAATAAACCTAACCAAAGAGGTAAAGGATCTGTACTCGAGGAACTACAGAACACTCATGAAAGAAATTGAAGAAGACACAAAAAGATGGAAGACCATTCCATGCTCTTGGATCGGAAGAATAAACATTGTTAAAATGTCTATACTGCCTAGAGCAATCTATACTTTTAATGCCATTCCGATCAAAATTCCACTGGTATTTTTCAAAGAGCTGGAGCAAATAATCCAAAAATTTGTATGGAATCAGAAGAGACCCCAAATCACTAAGGAAATGTTGAAAAACAAAAATAAAACTGGGGGCATCATGTTACCTGATTTCAAGCTTTACTACAAAGCTGTGATCACCAAGACAGCATGGTACTGGCATAAAAATAGACACATAGACCAGTGGAACAGAGTAGAGAGCCCAGATATGGACCCTCAACTCTATGGGCAAATAATCTTCGACAAAACAGGAAAAAATATACAGTGGAAAAAAGACAGTCTCTTCAATAAATGGTGCCGGGAAAACTGGACAGCTATATGTAGTAGAATGAAACTCGACCATTCTCTTACACCGTACACAAAGATGAACTCAAAATGGATAAAAGACCTCAACGTGAGACAGGAATCCATCAGAATCCTAGAGGAGAACATAGGCAGTAATCTCTTCGATATCAGCCACAGCAACTTCTTTCAAGATATGTCTCCAAAGGCAAAGGAAACAAAAGCAAAAATGAACTTTTGGGACTTCATCAAAATCAAAAGCTTCTGAAGAGCAAAGGAAACAGTCAAGAAAACAAAGAGGCAACCCACAAAATGGGAGAAGATATTTGCAAATGACAGTACAGACAAAAGGTTGATATCCAGGATCTATAAAGAACTCCTCAAACTCAACACACACAAAACAGATAATCATGTCAAAAAATGGGCAGAAGATATGAACAGACACTTCTCCAATGAAGACATACAAATGGCTATCAGACACATGAAAAAATGTTCATTACTAGCCATCAGGGAGATTCAAATTAAAACCACATTGAGATATCACCTTACACCAGTTAGAATGGCCAAAATTAGCAAGACAGGAAACAACATGTGTTGGAGGGGATGTGGAGAAAGGGGAACCCTCTTACACCGTTGGTGGGAATGCAAGTTGGTGCAGCCACTTTGGAAAACAGTGTGGAGATTCCTCAAGAAATTAAAAATAGAGCTTCCCTATGACCCTGCAATTGCACTACTGGGTATTTACCCCAAAGATACAGATGTAGTGAAAAGAAGGGCCATCTGTACCCCAATGTTTATAGCAGCAATGGCCATGGACACCAAACTGTGGAAAGAACCAAGATGCCCTTCAACGGACGAATGGATAAGGAAGATGTGGTCCGTATACACTATGGAGTATTATGCCTCCATCAGAAAGGATGAATACCCACCTTTTGTAGCAACATGGACGGGACTGGAGGAGATTATGCTGAGTGAAATAAGTCAAGCAGAGAGAGTCAAGTATCATATGGTTTCACTTATTTGTGGAGCATAACAAATAGCATGGAGGACAAGGGGAGTTAGAGAGGAGAAGGGAGTTGGGGGAAATTGGAAGGGGAGGTGAACCATGAGAGACTATGGACTCTGAAAAACAATCTGAGGGGTTTAAAGCGGCGGGGGGTGGGAGGTTGGGGGAACCAGGTGGTGGGTATTAGAGAGGGCATGGATTGCATGGAGCACTGGGTGTGGTGCAAAAGTAATGAATACTGTTACGCTGAAAATTAAAAAAACAAACAAACAAAAAAAACCTCTGCCTTCCTCTCAGGTCAGGATCCCAGGGTCCTGAGATTAAGCCCCGCATTGCATCGGGCTCTCTGCTCAGTGGGGAGCCTGCTTCCTCCTCTTTCTGCTTGCCTCTCTGCCTACATGTGATCTCTGTCAAATAAATAAAAATCTTAAAAATAAAATTGTCTTGCATTTTCATAGCTATAATTCCTGGAATCACAATCGTATTCTCTAAGTCTTTGATAGGTTGTGAATATAATATCTAAACCAACCTCACCTTTACCCATAAGATCTCTACGTGGTAACCGAGATTCAGAGAGTTTCAAATGACATGGCCCAGGTCTCCTGAAGTCAAATCCAGTTCTTTTTCTTTGGTTCCAAATTGTCTTATTCACCTTAATGATCCATGAAAAAAAAAAATCTGAAGTAAGACTGAGGTAAAGAAGTATTTCAGAGAAGTTCAACTAAATTAAATGGATTTATTGTTCCAAATAATTTGAGATGTGCAACAGTGCTATAATATAAAAATACAAAAGAGAGGGATAAAAATGGGCTGTGGCAGAAACTGGCCTTTATTAATCTCACAAAATAAACTGCGGGTTGCGGGGGGGGGGAGGGGTTTAGGGAGAGGGTGGCTGGGTTATGGACATTGAAGAGGGTATGAGCTTTGGTGAGTGCTATGAAGTGTGTAAGCCCAACGATTCACAGACCTGTACCCCTGGGGCTACTAATACCTTATATGTTAATAAAAAAAAAAAAGATAAATATGTGAGGTGATAGAGGTGTTAATTAGATTGGAGAATCCTTTTCAGTGTATATATACATGTATCAAATGTGTACTTTAAATATCTTATAATTCTATTAATCACTTATATCTCAATAAAGTTTAAATTTTTTAATGTCAAAAAAAAAAAAAAAGGAGACCTCCTGCAAGGAAACTAAGAAATTGTTTGAGACCAGAGGCAGAGGAATGCCTTAAGAAGGGAAAAGAAAATGTGAGGGAATATGCAATTCTCTCTGCCAGAATGGACCTACTTTGAATGAAATCACATTGGTTTCACTGAATTTATGTCGTTTCAGTAAATTTTGTGGCATTACTTGTAGCTATATTAACTCCCTCAGGAGACAAAAATATATATATTTAAAGTAAAAAATCTAAAGAGGTAATTTGGGCTTATTAGGGTTACTTAAAAACCTGAAGATAATAACTAAAAATTAGTGAAGTCTGAAAGCCCCTTGATCACTTGAATTAAAAGTTTTGGACAACCAGGTGAAAGGAATTTAGAGAAGAAAACAAAGGAAGTTCAGATCCTTAACTCCAGCAACCTTCTCCCAGATACACAAAAGAGATGACTTCATTTTTCTCAACACTTGCCCTCGACACTGTCCTACCATGACACGTAGCTCCAGTCACACAGGCTCAGCTCTGACAATCCCATCGTCTCCTGATCTTCCACCTGCCATTGCACCAGTGTAGATAGTAACGGCACCGGAAATTAGCTGGGGAGGAAAGAAACCTTGACTCTATGTGCCATGATTGACCTAGAGAAGACGTCACAGTAGTAATACATAAAGGGATTCAGTAGAGTAGATTGGGGCACTACAAGTTACCCATCCAGTCCATGAGAATTGTCAGTCTCTGTCAAAATTTAACAGAGAGCTTATCTAAGAGTCTTATCTTACACACCAACAGAAAGATGTCTCAGACCTTAGAGGTTATGTAACTATTCCCATGATCCTGCCAAAAATGTTCAGACTTTTTCCTGAAATAACCATCAAAAATAATTTTCAAGGCACACATAAAAATCACTTTCCTTACTTTATAGTTGCATTTTTTAAAATCAAAAACCCTACTATCCATCTTGATCACTGACTTCATTCATTGTACTTTGAGTTCCTCACTGCTTCTGAAATTGTGAATGAAAATTTGCTGCCAGTGAACTTATGAAAGGTGTTTTGCAAGCTATTGTGGAAACTCCAAAATAACAGTTTCAAAAAAAGTATTTTAATTACAACTACACTCTTGTAATACTCTATGGCCTATAAATAAACAACTTTGGAGAAAATGAACTCAGTTGGAATGCTAATGGAAGTAATAATCATTAAACATGAAGTCACATGACATCTCATATATGATTTGATTTACATGGTAAGAGAAAATAAAATTAATTCCCGTACATGGTCTTTTCCAGGTGACTCTCTGCCAGTGTCTTCTAAGACCTCAATAAGCTGCATTTAGCCCAGAAGGCCTGGTAGGATCCAAGATAAAGCAGATATTCCTAAAACACTTCTTATAAAATCCTAGTCCCTGAGATGCTTTAACTGATATGATATCATACAAAATTGGAAACACTGCATATTACCTTCTCTTGGAGAAGTATAATGCATATAGTCATTTTAAAATGCTCTGAGAAGCACTGAAATAAAGAAAAATCAACTTTTTTTCTTATATTTTCCATATTTACTTAGTAATGGACTCCTTAATCTAAGTAATACCAATTTCCCACAAAGCTAGTGTTTTCATATAACAGACTGTGGGAAAGAGTCGACTGAAATCTCTAATAAAAAAAAAAATAGGGGGGGCGCCTGGGTGGCTCAGTGGGTTAAGCCGCTGCCTTCGGCTCAGGTCATGATCTCAGGGTCCTGGGATGGAGCCCCGCATCGCATCGGGCTCTCTGCTCAGCAGGGAGCCTGCTTCCTCCTCTCTCTCTGCCTGCCTCTCTGCCTGCTTGTGATCTCTCTCTGTCAAATAAATAAATAAAATCTTAAAAAAAAAATAGGATAAAAGGCAGGAGGAAGTGACTTCACAGTGGAGATACCTAGTACATACCACCTGGACAGTTGACGATTGAGGTTAATCTCAGCAGCGATAGATCATTTTGATAGCATGTGGCCTGTATGAGGTAATGAAAAGGACAATTGACCTCTGTGGCATCGTTTCCCCAAATTCACAACCTCTGTCTAATCATGAGAAAGAAAACCAGACCAACCCAAATTGAGAGACAGTCTCCAAAACACCTGACAACTCCTGTTCAAAACTGTCAAAGCCATCAGGAAACAAGGAAGGATTGAGAAGCTGTCAGAGACCAGAGAAGACTAAGAAGACAGAACAACTCAGTGTAATGTGGTATCCTCGATGGCCTCCAGGGACAGAGAAAAGACATTAGTGGAAAAATTGGTGAAGTTAAAATAAAGCCTAGCATTTAGTGAATAGTAATGTACTAACGTTGGTTCCTTAGTTTTTACAAGTGGTTATGTAAAATGTGAAAATAGGAAAAACTGGATGCACAGTATATGGAAAACTACTTCTTTGCAACTTTCCTGTAAAGCTAAAACTATTCCAAAGTAAAATGTTTTCTTAAAATAGTAATAATTGCATCTACAGTTCCTGAGTATGTAAATCAGCTCATATAGGAAGGGTAACTGCAAGATAAGAATGTGAGCCCAGATCCAGGCTGCCCAACTTTGAATCCCAGAGCTGCCACCTGCTAGCTCCATGGCCTTGTGCAATGTCTAAATTTACTCATCTTTTTTTTTTTTAAGATTTTATTTATTTATTTGACACAGGCAGAGGGAGCAGCAAGCTGAGGGAGACGGGAAGAAGGCTCCCTGCTGAGCAGGGAGCCCGATGTGGGACTTGATCCCAGGACACTGGGATCAGGACCTGAGCTGAAGGCAGCCACTTAACAGACTGAGCCACCCAGGCATTTATTCATCTTTAACGAAGAGAATGATGAGCCACTAAATTCTATTCCTGAAACTAATATTACACTGTATGTTAACCAACTAGGATTTAAATAAAAACCTGAAACCAGAAGTTAATAAATAAAAAAATAAAATGAAGGGGCGCCTGGGTGGCTCAGTGGGTTAAGCCGCTGCCTTCGGCTCAGGTCATGGTCTCAGGGTCCTGGGATCAAGCCCCACATCGGGCTCTCTGCTCGGCAGGGAGCCTGCTTCCTCCTTTCTCTCTGCCTGCCTCTCTGCCTCTCTGCCTGCTTGTGATCTCTCTCTGTCAAATAAATAAATAAAATCTTTAAAAAAAAATAAATAAAATAAAATGAAGAAGAAAGAATAACATACCTAATTCATAAGGTTACTGAAGGAGAAAAACTTAGACATGCAAAGTGCTTGAAACAGTGCTTGTCAGCTATTAACCACTCAATTAGCTACAACTGTTAGGGTTATTATTTATTAACATGAGTTCTAAAACCTTAAGAGCTCTAGCTGACAATGAGTAAAATATAAATAAATGATGATATATTGACAAAATAAGCCAGCTAATATAAATTCTACTCCATTAATAATAATTGTGAAGTATATCAAATGTGGGAAGTAAAACTTCTGCTTTTCATGAATCAAATAAATCAATCAAATAAATTCAAATAAATGAATAAAATCTTTTTTAAAAATTAAAGAATAAATCAGATATGAACAAATAAGTTTCCTCAGACAAAGACAATCAGGACGCCATGTAAAAACTGTCATATATGGGCATCTGGGTGGCTCACTCAGTTGGGTGACCCACTTTTGATTTTGGCGCAAGTCATGATCTCAGGGTTGTGAGAATGAGCCCCATGTTGGGCTCTGCACTCCGTGAGTAGTCTGCTTAATTTTCTCTCCCTCTCCCTCTGCCCATGCCCTCTAAAAATAAATAAATAAATAAATAAATAAATAAATCTTTAAAGAAAACTGTCATATAAAAAGGTAGTTAGAAAACCTGGCTCTGCTTAAACTGGAAAATAAAACTCAGGAAGACTAGAATGCCTGCTTTAAAAAAAAAAAAAAAAAGTGAAATATTTTAGTGCTCCCGGGTGGCACAATTGGTTGAGCATCTGAGTCTTAGTTTCAGCTCAGGTCTTGATCTCAGGGTCATGAGATTGAGTCCCATGCTAAGCTCCAACTCAGCACAGAGTCTATTTGAGATTCTCTGCCTCTGCCCCTCCTGCTCCTGCTTATTCTTTATCTCTTTATAAAATAAGTAAATAAATCTTTAAAAATTAAAAAAAAATACTTCCTAAGGAGCTGAAATATAGTCAATGCCATACATAAAAAACATAAAAACATTAACAGAATTTCCTCCTCAAGAATCTTATACTCTATTATAACAAGTCCACATTTCTAATATGTCCATAATAGGCATCTTTTCCATTTGTTTATTTATGCTCCTCATGAATGTATTGATGTGCTAATGTATTAATGATATCTTGAAGGCAACCGTATATAAAATGTGTTAAGTGAACTCTTTAAAAATTGAATTTCTCGTGCAACCACTCTGGAAAACAGCATGGAGGTTCCTCAAAATGTTGAAAATAGAACTACCCTATGACCCAGCAATTGCACTGCTGGGTATTTACCTTAAAGATACAAACGTAGTGATCCGAAGGGGCACGTGCACCCGAATGTTTATAGCAGCAATGTCTACAATAGCCAAACTATGGAAAGAACCTAGATGTCCATCAACAGACGAATGGATAAAGAAGATGTGGTATATATACACAATGGAATACTATGCAGCCATCAAAAGAAATGAAATCTTGCCATTTGCGATGACGTGGATGGAACTAGAGGGTATCATGCTTAGCGAAATAAGTCAATCGGAGAAAGACAACTATCATATGATCTCCCTGATATGAGGGAGAGGAGATGCAACATGAGGGGTTAAGGAGGTAGGAGAAGAGTAAATGAAACAAGATGGGATTGGGAGGGAGACAAACCATAAGTGACTCTTAATCTCACAAAACAAACTGAGGGTTGATGGGGGGAGGGGGTTTGGGAGAGGGGGGGTGGGGTTATGGATATTGGGGAGGGTATGTGCTATGGTGAGTGCTGTGAAGTGTGTAAACCTGGCGATTCGCAGATGTGTACCCCTGGGGATAAAAATATATGTTTATAAAAAATAAAATTTAAAAATTGAATTTCTTAAGTTCTACCATTATTTAAAACAGAGTAATAAATAAGTTACATGTTTTAAAACCTAAGGTATATTTAAAAACTAGGGTAAGATTATATGAGGAAATGAAATGTGAAAATGCTTCCATAATTCTCCTCCTACGTTATAACCTTGTTTTTTTTCTTGACATTACACCCAGCATGGCGCCTTACTCAATTAGATGTTAAATAAATATGTTTCATGAAGATTTGAAAGATTAGACACCATCTGTAGCACGTGAATACAAGTATCTTAAATACCCCCCTAGAAATAGGAATATATCATATAATGATTAGACACAGGAGAGAGTAAAGCTAAATTTCAACTGTATTTATTATGCTCAATGAAACCAGGAAGTATTACTGAAAATTATCATCCTGCCCCTGTAACAGTCAGTTCATTTTGACAGTAGGGCCCCATTTACCTTCTTTAGTTCAGCATTGCTCTCCCCCTCAAACCAGAATCCTTGCCGTAAATGTAAGGTCATTCCTTAGTAGTAGACACCTTTTAGTTTCAAAAATTAAGCTGCCAACTCTACATCAAAGCAGAGTTTGTAGCTAGTAGGATCTTTACAGTGTGCAAAGAGACTAACATAAGAGTTTTGACTTGCTGAGTGAAAAGGTACAGATTAAAATAAAGAGACCACTTAGGGGCTCCTGAGTGGCTCAGATGGTGAAGTGTCTGACTCTTGATTTGGGCTCAGGTCATGATCTCAGTGTCATGAGATCAAGCCCTGCTCATTCAACTTCTTCCTCAATTCTTTAATCTTATCCAAATATCATTTTATCCTATAGTCCCTAATACATTCTCCCTTCTGTCCTCACACTCATCCGCTCTGCACTAAATTCCAAAACTCACAATACTGTCCTAGTCCTGCTTATACAGGTGTGTTCAGTGGGTAAAACTTTACCAAGCTGTATTTCTATGATATAGGCACATTTCTGTCTAGGTACTTCAACAGTGTTTACTTTAAATCCATAGCCTATACTTTTAACTACTTTCTTGCCAAATGCCCTATCTCCCTTGTTCTTCTGTTCTTTTTCAGGGTTTAAATCCTCATGTCTGAATCTAGCTCTCCATCCTACCTGTGCCTGTCACCAAGCTGTTCAGCCCTGCTGAAAAAGACTCACAAGACCACATAAATAGGTGTCACTGGAAATCTGTTTCTCATCTCCCCATCCCCATATCGACAGACACACCAGCATCTACACTCATCTTTTCTTCTTCCTTTAGTTACAGTGAAAGATAGTTCATCAGCTTACCAGGGTCAGTTCCTTCCCCTGTGCCCAGATCCTATTCCTGGCTCTCTTCTTAAGGATCTCAGGTCATTGCATGTTTTCCTTATGCCCTCTCTTTCACGTCTCCATTTCTACTAGACCCTTCCCATCAGCATTGCTTCCCATTGCTTCCCATGCTTCAGTCTTCCAGCTTCTTTTACACAAATCTCCCTTGTCGATGTTATTCTCACTCAATTATTCATCCAACAAATTTTATTGAGCAACTATGGTGTGTCAGATACCAGTGACCTAAACAGACAAAGCTCTACCTCATGGAACTTGTAGCCTACTAAGGGCAGAAAGATGGATAAGTGAATGAGGAAACAATCATGTAGACTGTCAGAATAGTATTATAGAAAAGAAGAAAAGAGGAGCAAGAGAAAGGGAATGGTATGAGAAAGAACAATATAAAAAGGGGAGCTCAAAGGTGGCCTTTTGAGAAACAATTGAGCAAAGTCCTGGAAGGGGTGAAGTGTGAGCCCCTGGAGACCTGGGGGACAAGCAGTCCAAGTGGAAGAACATTTTCTTTTAATTATTTTATTGAGACAGAGAGCACACAAGAAGGGGGAGGAGCAAATGGAGAGGGAGAGAGAGAGAATCCCAAGCCAACTCTGCGTTGAGCACAGAGCCCAACACAGGGCTCAATCTCACAACCCTGAGATCATGACCCGAGCCAAAATCAAGAGTCAGATGCTTACCCAACTGAGCTACCAGACGCCCCCTCTTTTTATTCTTTATGTGTTTTCTTCTATTCTTATGATTTTTACTCATCTGTTCACAACAGACATCTATCTGTCTGTCTCTCTCTCTTCACTGCCATCATCCTATCCTTGCTACCATCTTCTCACAAAAGCATTCTATCTTGTCATTTTGCTTCTAACTTTGCTCCCATTCCAAAGCATCCTCTGCAATTCCAAGCCTGAGGAATCCTGCTAATAATATCTGGTCTTGTTTTGCTTCTTTCATTGGTTCTTGTAGGACACATTCCAAAGGCTTACACAAACACCCTCTCCTTCCCCACACAATGTTCCAGAGCCATGTACTTTTCCACAATGACTGTTTAACACTTTCTGCCTTATACTTCTTTCAAACCCTCAAACCAAATATTTCTAATGTAATATCTGGGGTCATCATTCATACTGGAACAGAAACACTCTGCTCTTTCCCCACCTCCCAATCATTTCCCACTTATTTTTTAAGTTCCTCCAAGAGGCTTTCTCTAATTCATTAAATACTTAATAATAATAATGACAAATGTCTTATGCTTTATTAGCATAACATGCTATCATTTATTATTATTATTAAGTGGCTAATTTTCCTTCTTTTTAGATGGATTATAAACATGAGGCATTCTGCTCCTCAGTACCTAGCTCATTGTCTGACACATCGTGAAAGTATACTCAATTAAAAAATGAATGAATGGTCAAAATCCTTGAGGAGAACACAGGCAGCAACCTCTTTGACCTCAGCTGCCGCAACTTCTTCCTAGAAACAATGCCAAAAGCAAGGGAAGCAAGGGAAAAATGAACAATTGGGACTTCATCAAGATCAAAAGCTTTTGTGCAGCAAAGGCAACAGTCAACAAAACCAAAAGACAGCCGACAGAATGGGGGAAGATATTTGCAAATGACATATCAGATAAAGGGCTAGTACCCAAAACCTATAAAGAACTTATTAAACTCAACACCCAAAGAACAAATAATCCAATCAAGAAATGGGCAGAAGACATGAACAGACATTTCAGCAAAGAAGACAACCAAATGGCCGACAGACACATGAAAATGTGGTGTATATAAAAAAATTTAAAAATTTTTAAAAAAAGAAAATGTATTCAACATCACTGGCCCTCAGGGAGATAGAAATCAAAACCACAGTGAGATATCACCTCACAGCAGTCAGAATGGCTAAAATTAACAAGTCAGGAAATGACAGATGTTGGCAAGGATGCAGAGAAAGGGGAACCTTCTGACACTGTTAGTGGGAATGCAAGCTGGTACAGCCACTCTGGAGAACAGCATGGAGGTTCCTCAAAAAGTTGAAAATATAACTACCCTATGACACAACAATCTCACTACTAGGTATTTACCCTAAAGATACAAATGTAGTGATCCAAAGGGCATGTGCACTCAAATGTTTAGAGCAGCAATGTCCACAATAGCCAAACTATGAAAAGAACCTAGATGTCCATCAACAGATGAATGGATAAAGAAGATGTGGTGTATATATATTCAATGGAATATGACACAGCCATCAATAAAACAAAATCTTGCCATTTGCAATGGCATGGTTGGAACTAGAGTGTATTAGGCTGAGTGAAATAAGTCAATCAGAGAAAGACAATTATATGATCTCTCTGATATGAGGAATTTGAGAGGCAGGGCAGGAGGTCGAGGGGGGTAGGGAAGGAAAAAATGAAACAAGATGGGACCAGAGAGGGAGATAAATAATAAGAGACTCTTAATCTCAGGAAATCTGAGGTTTGCTGGGGGTGGGGGAGAGGTATAGGGTAGTTGGGTTATGGACATTGGGGAGGGTATGCACTATGGTGAGTGCTGTGAATTGTGTAAGACTGATGAATCACAGACGTATACCCCTGAAGCAAATAATATATGTTAATTTTTTTTTAAATTTAAAAAAAAAGAATGAATGAATAGTGAATGGGATCAGCTGAGAGATGGGTTCAGGGTAAGTTGCTTCCTCTGGAACAAAACTAGTTCACTCAGCAAAAAAATCCTCAGAAAAATCATCAGAAAAAAAATCCTAGCCACCAATTTGCTTTTTTATGGCTCTGTAACAGAATTTGAACAGAACTAATCATTCTTATCTAAAAGGACATAACCTCACAGTTTCGAAACACTTAAATGCTCAAAACTTTGTAAGTCCAAATAACTCTTTTCCTAGCAGCGATACTGACATTCAATTTCCAAGCACATTATATATATATATATATATATAATGTGTGTGTATATATATATATATATATATATATATATAATGTGTATATATATATATATATATATATAATGTGTATATATATATATATATATATTGCTATTAAAAAAGGAATCTATATTTCCAAACAGTATCTCCTTCATGGAATGTTAAAGCTAACAGGGCTGATAGATGATCAGGCCCACCACCCTCTTTTTACAATTAATGAAACAGCTGAAAGACAGAGTCACTTGCCCTAGAATGCACAGTGTTTTGTTTTGTTTTTTAAAGTAGGCTCCACACCCAACATGAAACCCAACATGATGCTTGAATTCACAACCCTGAGATCAAGAACTGTGCTGAGATCAAGAGTCAGACAACTAACTGAGCAACCCAGGCACCCTGATTACACAGTATTTTTTTTTCTTTTATAAACATATATTTTTATCCCCAGGGGTACACGTCTGCGAATCGCCAGGTTTACACACTTCACAGCACTCACCATAGCACATACCCTCCCCAATATCCATAACCCCACCCCCCTCTCCCAACCCCCCTCCCCCCATCAACCCTCAGTTTGTTTTGTGAGATTAAGAGTCACTTATGGTTTGTCTCCCTCCCAATCCCATCTTCTTACATTTATTCTTCTCCTACCCCCTTAACCCCCCATATTGCATCTCCTCTCCCTCATATCAGGGAGATCATATGATAGTTGTCTTTCTCAGATTGACTTATTTCGCTAAGCATGATACCCTCTAGTTCCATCCACGTCGTCGCAAATGGCAAGATTTCATTTCTTTTGATGGCTGCATAGTATTCCATTGTGTATATATACCACATCTTCTTTATCCATTCGTCTGTTGATGGACATCTAGGTTCTTTCCATAGTTTGGCTATTGTAGACACAGTATTTTTAATGGCAGTGCCTGAGCAAAGATCTCTTAACTCTCATGGTGGCTTCTGAGTCTGTGTGGCTGTCTCTCATTCGAGTATGTGGGAGAGAAAAAGAATTATGCTTGAATCATTAAAGACTCTTCTTGTAGAATGTCTGAGCAGGAAAGAAAACTAGTATTTATCAAGCCCCTCCTGTATCTCCAACTTTGATAGGAGCATTTTGTGTACTATGTCACTTAAGTTCTACAAAAGTTCTGTAAGTTAAATAATATTCCCATATTACAGATGAGGAAATAAAAATAGAAGACAAAGAAATAAAAGGGATCCAAATCAAAAAGAAAGAACTAAAACTGCCACTATTTGTAAATGGCAAAATATTATATATAGAAAACCCTAGATACTCCATCAGAAACTGTTAGAACTAACAAATGGATTCAGTGAAGTTGCAGGACACAAAATCAATATGCAAAAATTTGTAACATTTCAATACACTGATAGTGAATTATCAAAAAGAGAAATTACGAAAATAAATCCCACTTACAGTTGCATCAAAAAGAATAAATTACAAAAAATAAATATGATAAATTTAACCAAGGAAATGAAAGACCCTGTATTGAAAACTGCAAGGCATTAATGAAAGAAATTGAAGAAAACACAGATATCTGTTCATGGATTGGAAGAAATAATATTGTTAAAATGTCCCCCCTCCCCCCCAAAAAAGTCCATACTTCCCAAAGCAATCTACAGATTCAATGCAATCTCTGTCATAATTTGAATGGTATTTTTCACAGAAGTAGAAAAAATGGCCCTAAAATTTGTATGAAACTGTAAAAATCCCTGAATAGGTTTTTTTTTTTAAATCTACTGAGAAAGAAGAACAAAGCTGGAAGCATCACACTCCCTGACTTCAAACTATATTACAAAGCTGCAACAATTTAAAAAGTGTGGTATTAGAGCAAAAATAAACACACAGATAAATGGCACAGAATAGAGAGCCCAGAAATAAACCACAAATATACCACGAGAAAGGATGATCTCTTCAATAAATTTTATCAGGGAAATTTGACCACCACATGTACGAGAATGAAAATGGACCATTATCTTACACCACACATAAAAATTAAATACACAAAGTGGATTAAAGACTTGAACATAAAACCTGAATCCATAAATCTCCTAGAAGAAAACATAGGTGGTAATTTCCTTGACATAGGTCTTGGTGATGATTTTTTAAATCTGAAGCTAAAAGCAACAGAAACAAAAGCAAAAATAAACAAGTGGAACTACATCAAACTAAAAAGCTTCTACACAGCAAAGAAATAATCAACAAAATGATGATGCAACCTGTGGAATGGGAGAAAACATTTCCCAATCATATATCTGATAAAGGGTTAATATACAAAAGATATAAAGAAGTCATATAATTCAACAGCAAAAAATAAACAATCCCATTTTTTAAAAATGGGCAGAAAATCTGAATAGATATTTTTCCAAAGAAGACAGAGAGAAACAACATGTACATGAAAGATGCTCTACATCATTAGTCATCGCAGAAATGTAAATATCACCTCACACCCATTAGAAAGGCTATTATAAAAAGACTAGAAATGACAAGTGTTGGCAAGGTTGTGGAGAAAGGGAACACTTGTGCACTGTCAGTGGGAATGTGAATTTGTACAGCCACTATAGAAATGAGTATGGAGTCTCCTCAAAAGATTAAAAATAGAAATACCGGGGCACCTGGGTGGCTCAGTGGGTTAAGCCGCTGCCTTCGGCTCAGGTCATGATCTCAGAGTCCTGGGATCGAGCCCCGCATCAGGCTCTCTGCTCAGTGGGGAGCCTGCTTCCTCCTCTCTCTCTGCCTGCCTCTCTGCCTGCTTGTGATCTCTCTGTCAAATAAATAAAAATAAAAAAATCTAAAAAAAAAAAATAGAAATACCATATGGTCTAGCAAATCCACTACGAGGTATTTATCCAAAGAAAATGAAAGCACTAATTCAAAGAGATACATGCACCCCTGTGTGTGTTGCAGCATTATTTACAATAGCCATGATGTAGAAATTGTGATATGATAATGTATATAGGATATTTGTATAAAAGTGATATATGATTCTGTATATATGAAACTGTGCTAATATGATATACATATGATATATATATATAACATATAATGGAATATTACTCAGCCATAAAAAAGAATGAAGTCCTGGGGCACCTGGGTGGCTCAGTGGGTTAAAGCCTCTGCCTTCAGCTCAGGTCATGGTCCCAGGGTCCTGGGATCCAGCCCCGCATTGGGCTCTCTGCTCAGCAGGGAGCCTGCTTCCCTTCCTCTCTCTCTGCCTGCCTCTGCCTACTTGTGATCTCTGTCTGTCAAATAAGTAAATAAAATCTTTAAAAAATAAATAAATAAAATTTTAAAAATTAAAAAATATATATATTTTTTAATTTATTTGTCAGAGAGAGAGGGAGAGAGAGCGAGCACAGGCGGACAGAATGGCAGGCAGAGGCAGAGGGAGAAGTAGACTCCCCGCCAAGCAAGGAGCCCGATGTGGGACTCGATCCCAGGACGCTGGGATCATGACCTGAGCCGAAGGCAGCTGCTTAACCAACTGAGCCACCCAGGCGTCCCTTAAAAAATATTTTTAAAAAAAGAATGAAGTCCTGCCATTTGAGACAACATGGATGGACCTCAAGGGCATTATGCTAAGTGAAATAAGTCAGACAGAGATAGACAAATACCATATGCTATTCTTACATGTATAATCAAATATATATATATACACACACATATATATACACACATATATTTATTTCTCCAAGCTCAAAAGTACAGAGAATAGATTGGTATTTGCTAGAGGTAGGAAGTGAAGGATAAAAGAAATCTATGAACTGTTTTTATTTTTATTTTTTTAGTTTAAATAAATTGAATATTTAAAAAATAAGTAAGAATATCCATAGCTACTGCTAGCCCTGAGAGTCTCTTCTGTTGCACCACTCACTGGACCAAAAGTTCTAGGCCTTCCTTCAAAAGAGTGTTTTTATTTTCCTTTGCTGCTAACTGATAGGGACTTCATGAATTTTTTTTTTAATATCTTATTTATTTACTTAACAGAGAGGGTGAGAAAGCATAAGCAAGAGGAGCAGTAGAAGGAGAAGCAGGCTCCCTGCCAAGCAGAGACCCTGATGCGGAGCTCCATCCCAGGACCCTAGTGTCGTGACCTGAACCGAAGGCAGACACTTAACCATCTGAGCCACTTAGGTGCCCCAGGACTTCATGAATTGCTAAGTGTACTAAAATTTGGTATTGATAAATTAAGATCAATACAGCATTAAAGTTTGCAGAGAACTCTAATTCAATGTTCTACTAGAGTTGAAATGTCCTGCCAAGCCCACTCATACACAGCCACTCAAAAATAATCAGAAGTTTCACCATGTTATGTTCTTGTTTGTTGACCCATCATCAGAGTATTTTCATATGGTCATGATGTCCAGTTAGTACAATTTCTCACTTTTCTTTTATGAACTCTTTACTCTCCTTGGACATTAGCAACAGAGGTTAATGTATTAGCTCTAGAGTGGACACTTCACAGCTGTGGCGCTGGACACGTAGCTCAACCTCTGTCTTCCCTAGTTTCCTTGTGCAGTTTCTCATAGAATTAAAGGAAGAGCATGTCAGGCATGTACAGTAGGGATTGGAATACAGTGGCTTCTTCATAAATGTCAGTTATCATTATTTTAACCTGGTTTTTGGAAGATCATTTGGTTAAGTCTATAGTGGGTAGTGATGTATATTTACATGAATAGTTTGGGTCTTAAATTGTCTACTAATGGGAACTGAAGACCTTATTTTTTATTCATCCATTACACCACCATTAAAATAGATGATTTTATAATTTCCTCAAAATTTGTTTGTACACTGATATGACATTAGTGTGGTCTGTGAACTTGTTCTATCTTAATAATTTGTAATATATTGCCAGATGGAATGTGATAAAACTGTCTAGTTTTTAGAGCATTGCTTTATAAAAATGAAAAGCATGAGGGGCGCCTGGGTGGCTCAGTGGGTTGAGCCGCTGCCTTCGGCTCAGGTCATGATCCCAGGTCCTGGGTTCGAGCCCCACATCGGGCTTACTGCTCAGCAGGGAGCCTGCTTCCTCCTCTCTCTCTGCCTGCTTCTCTGCTTACTTGTGATTTCTCTCTGTCAAATAAATAAATAAAATCTTTAAAAAAAAATGAAAAGCATGAACCCATATCCTCATAAATTTAATTATAGGTGATTCACATATGTTGGTATCAACAGATTTTAGTTAGTTCTTTCCTGGCCCCTTTTTTTACCCATGTCTTTTCTCCTGGAAAGTGACAATCAATGGTCTAGGTTGGCCATAGAGAATTTTGATCTCAGTAAGTGGAGTGAAGTAAAAAAAAAAAAAAAATTAATTTAAAAAGCTTGTGAACCTAATCTACAAAACTATCACATGCTGACCTGCATTATCATTATCTTTCTATAGACATCTTAAGTCCTCAACAAGATTCCACTCCCTGAAGGGCAGGGACCCTGCACAAATTATACTGGGTAGTGGCCCCTTGTGTCATTGAGTGGAAAATCTTGCACATAGGAGGTTCTCAGTAAGAAGTAAGGAGTATGGTTGCTACCACTCTTGGGGGATTGTATATCCTTTATCATCTTCTGGTAGGCTTGAAAATGGGAGATATGATTTCCTTGTTATGACTAGGTTTGGGGTGGGATATTGCTGGGATTAGAACACCATTATAGACTTTTAGCTACACTACACATTTGAACTATTTCTCTGAAAATGACAGTGGTGTTAGAAAGTTACAAATTCATAAGTAGTCTTCTAATACAGGAATTTAATAAAACTTTGTAAATGGTTCAGGCCTAAAGTTAAAGGTCACAGGGAAAACAAGAACCTAGCAGGTACTAAACCCCACATGGGTGCATGAGCATCAGAAGCTGTCCTGCCTCTCACCATACTAACGACAGACTCCATCACTGATTGGCAGGAGTTTCTCCATTTGTGGGAATTGACTTAAGTCACTAGAGATCCTTATTTTAATGATGACTGACATCTAACGTGTCTCTCTAGCAAGAAGTTTTCCTGCTCTGACATTCAAAAATCTATGTCACAAGCTTCAAGAAAATGTGCCAGATGGTAAAGGCCAGCAGGGAATTTAAGGCTGCTAAGTACAGCT
Organism: Lutra lutra; assembly: GCF_902655055.1. Classification (NCBI taxonomy): domain Eukaryota; kingdom Metazoa; phylum Chordata; class Mammalia; order Carnivora; family Mustelidae; genus Lutra; species Lutra lutra. The sequence goes on along the minus strand of NC_062279.1, from coordinate 74,706,478 downwards.
CTGCCCCTTATTAAGTGAGATTTTGAAATTGGGGAAGGGGGAGGGGACACCTGCCAAAGATCAGGTCTGTTTATTATATAAGAATATGAAATGGCTATTTGATATTCTTCCATACCAAACACAGTAATATTTGAAAAGGACAATCATACTGAGGAATTGGGTAGGACCAAAGCCAGATAATTGCCTCAGCTATAAAAAGAAGACAATGAAAAACAAAGAAAGAATAGAAAGCATTATCTTTCATGTTGATATTTCATTTCACTTCAATACACTCACACTCCTCCGACGATTAAGCTGGTATTTACTTACACCTGTATAAGAAGCAGGGGTAGTGGGAGGAAAGACGAGAGCATCATGAGAAAGAAGTAATTTTTTTTTTCAGATTTCATTTATTTATTTGAGATAGAGATGCAGAGAGAGAGCACGAGCTGTGGGGAGGTGGCAGAGGGAGAGGGAGAAGCAGGCTCCTCACTGCAAGCAGCCCGATGTGAGACTCGGTCCCAGGACCCTGAGATCATGACCTGAGCTGAAGGCAGACGCTTAACCACTGAGCTACCCAGGCACCCCAGAAGTAATTCTTTTTATACAGCATGAAATATGTGTTTCCAGACACTTTTTTTTTTTAACTATTGCAAATACCTGAAAGTTTTTACTTGTTTTGCTTCCTAAAGATATGTGACAATGGCCATTGAAAGAAATTCAATGTAATTCAACAAATATCTGTTAGGTCCTTGCTATATAAATCTCAGAGGGACATAGAGATGGACAAGGGAGGTTAATTTGTCAACAAGTGTGTAATCCAGAAGGAAATATGAAAATTTTTAAGATTATTTATTTATTTATTTATTTGACAGAGAGTCAGAAAGGAAAAGCACAAGCAACAGGAAAAGCAGGCTCCCCAAGGAGCAGGGAGCCCAAGTCAGGGATCACCGGACCCCAGGATCATGACCTGAGGCAAAGGCAGTTGCTTAACCAACTGAGCCACCCAGGCACCCCAGGAAATATGAAATTTTTAAAGGTAGTCATATTCTAAGGCAGAAGGTGATTACTGCAATTGGAGTCTGACTGCCAGAAGTTCTAATTGCTTAGCTGTAATTTGCCAACTCTATAAGCATGGAGAAGTCATAACATCTGGTGGTATCTCCCCATCTTCATCTGGAAAATGGGGGCAATAATAGAATAGACAGCACAGACTCTATGTGAAGATTAAATGAGTGGATACATGCAAACTCTTAATACTGGCACATTAGAAACAATCCATGTTACAACTGTTAGTGATACTCAATTTAAGTGCTATATTTCAAAGAAAGGAGATACTGTATTCCATTTAGAGGATCAGAAAATATTTGGGAAAGAAAATATAGCATTTGGAATGGGTCCTAAAAAATGGGCAGAGGGGGGTGGGGGGGAGAAGAGAGGAATGGGCAGAGGGAACCGTATAAAGAATGATGTGGAGGCAGAAATACCGGAAGTGTGATATAAATAGCACAGAGCAGTCCTGAGTCACAGGAATGTGAAGTGCTTGTATAGGAGAAAGAGAAAATTAGTCTAAGAGTCTTAAAATGTTAGCTGAGGGGTGCCTGAGTGGCTCAGTGGATTAAGCCTCTGCTTAACTAGCTCAGGTCATGATCTCAGGGTCCTGGAATCAAGTCCTGTATCAGGCTCCTTGCTGAGCAGGGAGCCTGCTTCCCCCTCTCCCTCTGCTGCTCCCCCTGCTTGTGCTCTCTCTCCTCTCACCCTCTGTCAAATAAACAAATTCTTTTTTTTTAAGATTTTATTTATTTATTTGTCAGAGAGAGAGAGAGAGAGAGCACAGGCAGACAGAATGGCAGGCAGAGGCAGAGGGAGAAGCAGGCTCCCTGCCAAACAAGGATCCTGATGTGGGACTCGATCCCAGGATCATGGGATCATGACCTGAACTGAAGGTTCAGAGCCTGAGCCACCCAGGTGTCCCCAAATAAACAAAATCTTAAAAAAAGGAAAAAAAAAAAAAAAGAAACATTCGGTTTGTAGGCATGTAGTTTTTGTTTACACAGCTTTCTGGAAACTGAAATGCTAGACCATTCAGTGAACTTTTCCATCATCACATAATCCACTTATGACAGTGGAAATATAATTCATGATTTCTGATTTGTTTTTCTCAGAAAGGCTTCAGAGTTTCCCTTCATAAAGCTAAGTAAAAAATGTCAACCAGTCCCCCCAAATATGTGACATCTGTGTGGAGCTCTTCGATAGCCAGTCATGCTATCTCTAGTAACTGATAGTCCATAACCCTTTTTATTTTTGGAGGGGTGCTGTCTGAAGTGAAGATGGGTATAGCAGACCCGTTTGAGTTCTAATCCAGACCTGGGACCCCAACATTACCATAAGGTAACAAGAAAGATAGCCCCCTTTTTTCAGAAGACATAGTCACAAAGAAAATAAATTGCCACATTAAATCACAGAAGTTATTAGACCAAGAGGCTGTGTGGCTTTGGGCAAGCTACCAAACTTGAAACTGCCCTCCTCTCTTTATCTGGGAAATGGGGATAATAGTAGTTTCCTCTTCCTAGGGTGGTTGTGAGGATGAAATGAGATAACCCCATGTGAATGCTGAGCACAGTGCCTGGCAATAAATACGCCCTGCTATTTTGACCTGCTATTTTGGTTTGATGCTTCTACGCAGCTGACTAGGATATATGCGGCATATAAAATTGTCACCAGAGAGAGAGAACCACAAGCTAACTGATTACACACTAGAAGGAAACAAAAATGAGTAAAAATGCTGCAGAAACGTAGGGAGATTTATTTCTGAGTTCAGATACTGGTATGTTTCAACATTGCATGTGCTATATTGTAAGCAATCATATCAAGTGAGGTCTCTTAATTTTTGTTTCAGAAAAATTAAAGTATTTCATAAATGCAAATAACCTCTCCCTGATGTGAAAGTTGTGGAAGGTCAGATGTTTCTATGTTCGTATGTAATATTGTGACTCAAGTTTAAATACATTACTATCTGAAAAATAAATTTTAAATATAACCTGGGCCAAAAGTTGGTTGAGTTCATTTTGTGTTGCCAGATCCCAGCCCCACACCCCAAACTGTAAGCAAAACCAGAAACATCGCTATACGGTGAGGAAACTTTCTTCAAATTCAAATATCTCAACATCCCTTTGACTTTTGAATAAATATAGCACTAGAATTATATTTTCTTTTTTTTTTAAGATTTTATTTATTTGTTTGAGAGAGAGAGAGAGAGCATGAACAGAGCAAGGGAGAAGGAGACTCCCTGTTGAGCAGACAGCTTAACACGGGGCTCAATCCCAGGACTCTGGGATCATAACCTGAGCCGCAGGCAGATGCTTAACAGACTGAGTCACCCAGGAGCCCCAAGAATTATGTCTTCTCCATTTTACACTAGTGCCTTAGAAATAATCCCCAGTTTTACATCATTTGAGTTTTTGTTTATTTGAGAGAGAGAGAAGAAGCAGAGGGAGGAGCATTGGGAGAAGGAAAAAGAATCTCAAGCAGACTCCACACTGAGAGCAGAGCCTGATGCACGGCTTGATTTCATGACCCTGGATCATGACCCGGAGGGAAACCAGGAGGAGTTGAAAGCTTAACTACTGAGCCACTCAGGCACCCCTACTTAAATTTGACTTAGTACTATTATTAATACAGCTCAAACTGAGATTTTCTCTCATACAATACAACCACTAGTGCTTTTTATGTCTACGAAGAGAAATGACAGAGTATTAAGCAGCTGAAAATACCTCTGATTTAGCAAAAAGGCCACAATAATGATGCTATTATTCATGCTCGCACTCTGTCTTACTTTAGCTACAGTTAAAATTATGTATATGAAGCTACTGTCCCTGCCAGAATCAATATTATCAGACGCCTGAGTTTCTCCACTCTACATTGTCTCAAATACATTGTTTTAACTGTAAGGCAATGCTTAATACAATTATTCCTTTTACTTACAGCTAAGAAGTAGAAGACAATGTACTTACTCCATTTGGTGGTATTTTCTTCCCATCAGTATTAATTAGTATAATTAACCTTTTTAGGTTAAGATAATTTAGATTTCTACCAATTGCAAGAAATAATAAAGAGAACCCATGTGACCTTGACCCAGTTTTCCCCAATGGCAACATCTTGCAAAATTGTAGATTTCAACAGTGATACAGTCAAGACCCAGCACATTCCCTTCCATTCTTCCCAAGGACCCCTCATGTTGCATTTTGTAGGCACACCTTCCCTTTCTCACCCCCATCCTCTTCTTACCCCAAGTAGTTACTTAATTGTTCTCCCTTTCCCTAATTTTGTCATTTCAGTGATGTTACATAAAGGGAATCACATAGCATATAGCTTTAGTAACTGGCTTTTGTCATTCAACATAATCCCCTGGAGAGCCATCTGGGTTGTATGTAACACTTGCCTGTTCCTTTTATTGCTGGGTAGGTATTCCATTTTGTGGATTTATCACATTTTTAAAACTAGTCATCTATTGAAGAACTTCTTGGGTGTTACTATTAATTGATTATCTGTTTCCACACCTTCCAGGGCTCTAGCTCTTCATGTTCCACAACACAGAATCTTTTCTACTTTACAAACACATGGTTTTCCTCAATTTAGGTAGCATCTCTCTTGACTTACATCCCAGTAGACTGTCCTTTTGCATCCATGTGAGTGTTGTTTTTAAATATCTAAATCCAGAAGAAATGACCATCCATGTTCTCTATTACATCTTGGCCTAGGCTTGAAGAGGAGGGAAGAAACCATGGCCCTAGGCAGCACCAAGAGAAAGGCTCAGCTTGTCCTGCAAACAAGACTGTACCTCCCATCTTTTTCAACACACTCTCCTGTATGTGATTTTCATGCTTCAGTCCCCAGATGAAAAGACAGCATAATTCAATTCTGAGTCCCCAAGTCTGCAGACCCTCAAGAGGATCTACACAGGGCTCTTCACCATATCAATATTCACAATTGCTCCCTGACAAGTTAGACATTTACCAAGGAGAATATTCCTTTTTTTTTTTTAACACCTTAATTTTTTTTTTTTTTGGTGTTCTAAGATTCATTGTTTATGCACCACACCCAGTGCTCCATGAATACATGCCCTTCTTAACACCCACCACCAGGCTCACCTGGAAACCTATAAACTTCCAAGACTGAAACAGGAAGAAATCGACAACCTGAATAGACCAATATCTAGTAACAAGATTGAAGCAGTGATCAAAAACGCCCCAAAAAATGAGAATATTCCTTCGTTAGGAAATATAGGAAGCACCTAATTTGTTACATTTGCAAGGCATTACAAAAACACTATTTTTAACCTTTCTTGAAACACACTAAGTTCAAAATCCTTGAATATGAATGTGAAGCATTGTCCTGAAAGTGACTTCTTTCATTTAGAAAATGTGGAAATGGCCAAATCATCTTGCTTAGTTTCAGTCTTTTTGAATGATGCTGATTCATTATTATTCAGTTGGCTTAAATACAAATGGGCAAGTCTGACAATTGCAGTACCTTGTACATTCTGATTCAAGTAGTCTGGCTTATCTTTAAGGATGTAATGATCATAATACCCAATCACAAAGCCACAATGTTCTCTAACATGGGAGAGTCTGCACACATTCCGTTGATGGCTCTGACAGAACCACACCCTGGGGAAGAACAAAGAAGAAATCACGAACATGAAAAATTTCCCCCAAGAATTCTTATGCCTTTCTTTTCTTTTCTTTTTCTTTTTAGTTAAAAATTGGGCAAAAATATACTACCACTGTTAAAAACGTTTCTTGGAGATTTGTAAAGTGCTCTAGCTCTATGGCTTTTAAATGACCTATTAGTTGGGGAAGAGAGTGGGGAAAGAATAATAGTCTTTTAACTCCATTTGTCTGAGAGAGAAATTTATCCTCTGCATGATTGCCTAATGATGGAACATTATCATCCCCACTCTTTAATGGTCCATAACAAAACAAAGTACTCCGAGGGTGCATGAGCATAAGACCTAGCAAAAAATCACAACTACCTGCTCTGAGCGCCATTAAAGCAAATGTGAAAATAGCCTGTTTTTGGAGGAATTAATTTGTGTGATAGACAGGCAGAATTCTCACTGGCAAGGGTATCTTTTTTTAAAACATCTAGTTATTGCTTTGGGCACAGAAAACATATTTGCATGCAGCAGTCATTTAGTAAAAGAGTCAAAAAAAAAAAAAACAAAGAGTAAGGCTGAAAGATACTGTCTACTTTCAAACATAAAGGCTGCAACTAAACTAAAACACAGTTCAGGTACAAATATAGAACTTCCAAACCAAATTAGAGAAGACCATTATCTTTCTTAGAAAATTGTAGCAGCCTGCAGAACCTTTGTTACTTTATTTTGACAGAAAAGCTATTTTTTCTTTCCTAGTATAGATCCTGATATTCGCACCATATATCAGATTTTTAACTGCATTTTCTTCATCTGTGTGTGTCCAAAGCACCTTCTTTTTTATTGTCTTATTTGTCTATAATAGTAGCCTGTTGTAGAGAAGAAAGTAATCAATCAGTAGTGGTTATTGAGCTATTTACATGGACAACACTCACTGAGCTAGGTGAAGTGGGAGACACAGAGGAAGCTCAGAAAGGATATAATTAAATACCAAGATGCAAAAAAAAATAAATAAATACCAAGATGCGGTAGAGAAAGTGTTTTAGGAAGCAGTGGTGAATAAAAGCTTTATAGGGCCGATGGAGACTTGAGCTTGGCCTTGGAGTTCAGGGAGAACAAATACTGGGAGAAAGAACAATTTCCAGCACAGGAAAAGCACAGAGGTAAAATGCTCACTCATTTATCCCAATAACTAACATAGTGCCTGGCACATACTTGGCACTCAGTAAATATCTGTGGACCATTAAATGATTAATAAGGTACACAGATAACATTGATTTAAGGATGACCTTGCATCTTAAAGAATTGTAAAGCTATGCAGAGTGCTTTAACATGACAACATGACTCAGCGAGCAAGAAAATACACCACCATTAACTTCCATTTTCCTATAATATAAATAGACCAGTTCCCCCTCCCTTCCTCCCCACACCAGAGTGGCTGTGACATTGCTGGAACATGGACCCAGCAAAAGTTTTAATTCTTATACAAGAATTTTCTCCTGGATAGTCCACATAGACTGGAGAGAGTGTAGGTCTGGAAGGGGATTAGGAGAGATCTTCACCTTCTCCACCTGTTTCCCCGCCTTAATCTTGAGGTCAACCACTCTTAGCGAGTGTCCAGTGATGTTATATCTCTGTATCAAAATCAGGGTATCCTAAAGAGCCCTTCCATAAGTGATGGCTGACTGAAGCTATTCTCTTCAAACTAGTCTCTCAGTTTAAGAATATTAATTAAAGAACCATGAGCAAAGTTCACTGAGAAAGCCATCATTTCCATCTGCATTGGTACTAGGTAATGCTTGAATTCCAAGCCCAGCCAGCTGGAATGAGAACATTGTTCATTGGATACCACAGAGCCCTGTGTCTTCTCTTCATTTCTGATGTTCTTTCTCGCCTTTAAATGGTACCCACAGAGGACTGAAATGTGCTTTTTAGCATTTATTGGATATATTGGCTAAAGGCTTATGTTTATGCTGCTTGATTTTAGAGCAGATGGTTAATGAATGTGCTTGTGTCTATATGTGTGTTCAAATGGCTTTCTCTAAAAAGCAGCCAGAAGATAAATCAAATTCTTTCATTTATTCATGACTCTCAGATGATATCATTACCCATGTATACCCATAGCTCTCAAAGAGGTCCATGATCTTTCAGATAGTTTCAGATTTCTCTAATATATTTAAATCTTACTTTTAATATATGGTAAATATTACACATATTGAAATATTAACAATTCTATTTGGCTTCTACAAAATACCATCCATCAGAGAAGCGATATCACATATGCTCTGCCATGATCCTCTGTCCTTCTCCCCATCTTTCTCACTCTCCATGATCAAAACTGCTTCTCATAGGTTTACTAGACAAAAAAATAAGTAGGAAACAGCATGACCTTCATACCTCCTTTTCCACCTGTACTTATTGGTCTGAGCCAAAATTACTGTAATATAATGCTTTTCTAATTCTAGTGTCAACGGACAGGATTAATATCAATATAATAGTCTATATTTCATTGCTACATCCCTGAGGACCTAGTCAACCCTGTGATGTTCCTGAACTTATGAGCTAACAAACTGCTACATGAAGTGCTGGCAGGAATGTGAGATAAAAAGCCCTTTAAAACCTCACTGGAAACACCAAGAGCTTCCCTAGTGGCAAATATAGGAAAAGAGTAATAAATTTTTATTTCACATAATACATGTTCAACATAGTATTATAGAATGATATTTTCTTCCCAAATACTATGACACTGAGGTATGGCATACGTTATAGGATATAGTCTGTGACACTTCTGAAATTTTTAGGATTATCAATAAATGGAAAGATACACACATAGACTGTGTGTGTGTGTGTCCCATCAAAGATATGATGTCAGCTTCCATAGAAGCACTTACCTAAAAATCAGCCTAGGAAACATGTTCTGAGAGGGACTCCTTATCATGCCCTTGACCCAACTACCTCACGTCTTATCTCGAAAACTCATCTACATGTGAACTACATGTGAACATTTTCTAGTACATTTTCTTCTCTCTATTCTTCCGTGGTAGGGTTCAACCTGGAAGGGCTCTACTCTTTTTCTGTTGTTTTTCTGTAATCCATTTTGTTTTATCCTGGTAAATATCATCGGCAGCTCTTTAAACCAAACTCAGTACTCAATGGTGGGAAGCTATCCAGTGACAGAATACACCAAATACCAACAAGATTGCCCGTGAGAGCCAAGCACCCCTGAAATAAATAATTTCAACCACAGGAGGATACCATTGCTCCACTTTCAAGGCACCCTTATGTGTGGGGAAAATACACAACATCATCTCACTTGGTATATACAAATGAAATAAATTTATAACAAGAGTTATCCACTTCCACAATTTACCAAGGTTCTGATGTATCTCTAGATCAGTTATTTCAGTTATACCAAATACATGTAAAAACTAGTATCAATACAGAGTGCACTTTAAGTTAGTTATCTTCAATTTGTAAGAGCTAAAATTAAGTAGAACTAACAAGAAACTCTTTGCCTGTTTAATATGCACTTCCTTAATAGTTTGAAAGAGCTTTAAACTTCTCATTATATGCAAGAGGTTTATACATTTAAATGCAAGAAGAAAGGTTCATGCTTAGGGAATTGATCAAGATGAGGTAAATTACATAAACAGCATGAAGTTATGCTAAGTAACAAAAAATCCCCAAAACTTAGTACCTTAGAACAACAAAGGCTTGTTTCTCACCTACATGAAATGTCTCTCACAGAGTGCCTGAGTTTTCTGTTTTGCATCTTCCCACAGTAGGGCCTGACTAATGGAGCAACCACCATCTTGAATGTGACCAGTCACCATGCCAAAGAAGAAAAGACAGCTCTGAAGAATCTTGTGGGAGCAATGAAATGCTCTGGCTTAGAAGCTCTTGGCTTCCAGTCACCTGATTCATAGGCAGCACAATCTCACTATGTCTCCAGAAGAGAAAAGAAGACAAGGTATTTCATAATGACTACCAACTTTAGAAAGTAAATCCTGGCCGATTGCCATTCAAACAGTAAAATCCTATATACCTCTAAAAGAATAATGAATTAAGATGACTAACCCTAGCAAGACTATCCCTAGCAACTTCATTTTCTTAGTTTGCAAGTAAGTAGAATTTGCCCAAACTTTCGGCATGGAGTCCTGTGTTCTCCTGTGTTTCCAATATGGCAGGGTTGCGCACAAAGAGCATCTCAGTGCCCAGCCAGGGGCCACTCCCGGGCACTCCAGCCGGTGCTTACCTATGCAGAAGAATGCCTAAAAAGAACGTGGAACTGTGAATAAGGTTACTTAGAGAATACATTTTCTTTGCAAGTTGTAGGGAGCAGAGATATTAGAGGGCAAAGAATTTAAATGCTAATATGGATGTTCAAGGTCTTCTAGAAGGAAGAATGATGTGTGAATGTGCGCACTTGCGTGCATGTGCTTGCGTGTGCGCGGGTGCATCCATGCTCACACTTCACCTGGCTGTCCTTTCCCAGGAATCAAAAGAAATGATGTACAGCCCAGGAAAGGGAAAGAATAGGGTGGCCTTAGGTTGTAAATTCAAAGAACTTCTAGAGGAACATTTAAATATTGAATATTGAATATCTCTTCGCAGGAGTCAACAAAGATTGATGAGGAGAAAGTGTGAAGGGGACAGGATTTATAATCCGTTAATGTTCCCAGTCTCCCCACCCACCTCAGCGAAGAGAATGAGACACCCCTCCCGCTGCTCCTCCTGCCTCTGCCTTGTGAGGAGCTCCTCTGACAAACTAGTCCAAGGACTCTGTCTTGCAAGGTTGAATTAGCAAGTGGGCAGGGGACAATTGAAGCTCAGAACCCAGAGCGGAAAACCTAAGGAGAGAAAAAAAAAAAAAAAAGATTAAGTAGAAGAGAGTGAAAGAGAGACGAAGTTGAGAGAGAAAGAGTATGACAGGAGACAGAGCAGTCGTGGGTTCAGAGAAAAAGAGGATTTATTCTGTGGGGGTGGAGGGTCACAGAAAAGAGTCTCCAACATAACATGATATGACAGAGAATCATGCCGAAGAGGGAAAAGGGATGTGAGAAGTGTTCCCGGGGTTTATGAATTGCATCCTCTTTATTGTTTTCCAGAGGCTGAATGTTTTATTACTTGTGGTTTTTTTTTTGGACATGCTTATTTGAATATGACTCTCTCTAAGGTTTGCATTTATCTTTAAAAATACACATAAGAAATTGCCTCACTTTATATAAATGCACAAATTAATATGCCATAACATATTGAAAAAATATCAAAGTTTTTTAGTCTTTTGTCAACAAGGAAAAAAAAAAGGTTGTGTGCCAGCATTCTCTTAAGGGCTCTCCTTTCACAGATGGAAAACAGCCACCAGTGTTTTTTGTAATGCTGATATTGGCCTTCTTTACTGCTCTTGGACCGTGTGTTGTTTATCACTTTATTGCCTCACAAATCCAAACACATCCCTGAATATAATGCTTTATGATAAACCACCCATGAATTCCTTTAAACACTTCGCCTTTAGGGTGAGTATGATATCAAGCTTCCCCAACAGAGGGTGTTGAAGGGACACTGAAAGAGGAAGAGCCTTCCAGCAATTCTCAGCGTTGGTAGGGGAGGCAGATCGGTGTCTGCCATGTCCAGAAGGATCCCGCCCACACCACACGACCAGAATATGGTCCCTCACAACCTTTGCATCTTAGCCTGGGGATGAGCCGTCCTCAGCTCTCCTGACCCTTCACCCACCCACCTCCATCGCCAGTGCGTCCCTCACACTGAAAGCCTTCTGCCCCTGCTGACAGCCAGAACTCGAGCGCATGCGCACACGACATGTTGCGGCTCGCTCGCTCCCCACGTGCATGCACTCCAGAGCTGCCTAATGTTTGCCTACAGCTCCACACCAGCCCACTTCTCTACTGTCAGGTGGCCAAAGCACTTTTTATCCAAGTCTGAACTCCTTCCAAATGTGTCTTTCCTTAGGTATTCTCCGTCAGGCCTTAGGTACTATATAAAGTTACTTGAAGTTATGGTTACTTCCTTATTAGAGTTGAAAATTCTTATATGAGATTTCCTCTGTTTAACCTACTATGTGGTTTCTATCTCCCAACTAGACCCAGACTGCTACGGACTCTTTGATGTAGTTAGGTATACTAAACTCCACTCTTTTTTTTTTTCAAAGATTTTATTTATTTATTTGACAGAGAGAGATCACAAGTAGACAGAGAGGCAGGCAGAGAGAGAGAGAGAGAGAGAGAGGGAAGCTGGCTCCCTGCCGAGCAGAGAGCCCGATGCGGGACTCGATCCCAGGACCCTGAGATCATGACCTGAGCCGAAGGCAGTGGCTTAACCCACTGAGCCACCCAGACGCCCCTAAACTCCACTCTTAATACCATTTTCCTCACGGGAATATATAACTGGCTCACAGCTTGGAAACACCCATTTTGGGAATGCTGAAAAGTAAGCAGATAGAATAATTTGCCTAGAACAGCAGGGGTCTGCAGTAGATTCAAAACCAGATCTTAGATAACTAAAGAATTTCCTTCAATTTACTGCTGAGTGAACAGTAAAGAACGAATTATAAACACATAGCAAACCTCGTTCTAGGAGAGGCAAAACACAGAAATGAAATGACACATCCAAAAATATGATTGAGCTCTGAGTCCAAGTTTTGTGACTTGGGCTATATCCCCAATCCAGAGGACATACTTCATACTATGTAAGCATGTTAATTTCTGTTTTTGAAGTTTATGAGATCTATACCATCATGTTACTTTCAAGTGTACAAGGTAACAATTTGGTATTTGTATATATTGTGAAATGATCCCAATAAGTCCAGTTAACATCCATTTCCTTACACAGTTACAAACATTTTTTCTTGTGATAAGAGCTTTTAAGGTCTACTCTTTTAGCAACTTTCCAATATGCAGTTATGGTCACCGTGCTGTATATTACATCCACATGACTTATTTATTTTGTGACTGGAAGCTCATCCATTTTGCCCATTCCTCACCTCCCACCTCTGGCAACCACCAGTCTGTTCTCTGTATCTGTGAGCTCAGGGTTTTTGTTTTTGGGTTTGTTTCAGGGCCGGGGGTGGGGGGGGACTTGGGTTGTTATTTTTGTTTTGTTTTTTTTTTTTAGATTCTACATTCAAGTGAGATCATATGATATTTGTCTTTCTCTGATGTATTTCATTTAGCATAATACCATCAAGATCTGACCGTGTTGTTGCAAATAGCAAGATTTCCTTCTTTTTGTGGTTGAATAATATTCTACCGCAACTATATACCACACTTTCTTTATCAATTCATCCGTTGATGGACACTTTGGTTGTTTCTGTATCTTAGCTATTGTAAATAATGCTGCATGAACATAGAGGTAGAGAGATCGTTCCACATTCGTGTTTTCATTTTCTTCAGATAAATATCCAGAAGTGGAATTACTGGATCTGTAAGCATGTTTATTAACATGCCATACATTCTTAGGGAGCCCTCAGGGTCTACTTCTTTCTTCTCTGGGCTTCCTGCCACCATTGCTTCAGAAATTTGATCTTTCACTCTGGAATGTTCATAGCCGAAAAGTTAAAACAAGCTTCTTCACCCACACCTATAACACACACGCACGCACACACACAAAGTTTGGTACAACTGAGTTCTGAGTTGCATTTGTTCCTACATCCTATCATTTTTTTTTTCTTTGTCATTTGCAAATGCCACTATTGCTTTTGAAAATCAGGTTATAATTCACTAAGTCCAAAAATGTCTTAATTATAAGTCCTGCAGCCTTAATCTATACCTCTTAAGCAATTATCTGGGTTTTTTTTCCATATTTGCCATGCCAACAGGTCTAAGATTAGAATTTATATTAGCAATTCTCAAGCCCATGAGTTCCAAACTGAGAGAACCTACAGTTGCATGAGCTTTTGACAGAAAATAACATCCTATTGCAAATACCTTTAAATAAAATTTGTCATGCTCCAGAGGGCCCATTTCTTTCAAAAGAGCAAAACTCAGAAGGCCAAGGAATATAAATAGAAGGTGTGATCTTGGGTGTGAAATATCTGACTGTGTAATTACTACATTAAATATTCCTACATTTCAAAGCAAATGAAAATTCTCTAATAATCAACTGGCAGTCACAAACTAATATGTATCTTATTAATTAATCTCTTAACAGAAATGGGACCAAATACGAAGTCCAAACACACTAGTCTAGCTATTGTTTGATCCATTTTTCTTGAACTTGTTAAAGAATGTATCAGAAAAAAAATTCAGTATAGGAGAAAAAAATGATAAGAGAGTTTGTTAGAAAACACAGGCTGAGTCAAAGCCTGGAAGATATTATCAACTGGAAAATATTGAATGCATTTTCAGAAAGACTTACGATGTTACAAACTCAAATCAAGTCACCTGGAAGACACCAGATGTAGAAATTGGAAAACTTATTGCTAGGAATGTCAAAAACAGAAAAATAATATTAAACAAAGTGGGGCCATGCATAATTCCTGTTAATATATTTGTCATCAATCATCAGTTTCATATCAACTGTAGGTCTCTCTAGTTCTTTCAAATTCTCTACAATTTCTGATTTTTTTTTTCTTTTTTTACTCTCTGAAACTTCGCTGATGCAAAAGTTTCCATTTAGCCTGTGGGTAGACTGTTTTTAAGAAGCTGTTATCTGTTCGGTATTTTCTCTTTGATATATTCATATAATCTTTCTATGCCAAAGCCTATTTCCTTACATCATTTAGAAACAATGGTTTGCCATTCTTTCCAACTACTTCCTGAAGGGTCTAAAACCAGCCCCTCCCCTCCATCACTATTCCCATGATCCTAATGCCAGCTCTCACCATCTTTTGCTTGAATGATTCCAGAAGATTCCAAGCTTGTCTTTCTGGTTTCCCTGAGAGAATAGCTAACACTTTCTTGAAGATGAACCAGGTGTAAAGACTGGCTCTACCAGATATTGAAACTCACTATAAAATCGTGATAATTAAGAAGATGTGGCATTAGTGCAGGAAAAGACAAGAAAACCTGTGAAGCAGAGTAGGAGTCCAGAAATGGTCCCACACATACCTGAGCACTTGATTTATAACAAAGATGGCATGGCAGGGCAGTGGAGAAATAATGTTCCTTTTATTTGATGGTTCTGGAAATAGTATGTATCCCTATGGAAAATAATGATGTTACAGCTTAGCTCATACACAGAAAAAGGCACAAGGAGTAGGAAAAAAGGAAGACTTGAACAGACACTTCATAAAAAAGAAACTGAATGCTAAAAAATGTATGAAAGAATACTCAGCCTCATAAATAATGAGAAGATGCAAATTTATCTCACAGGAAGATTCTACACGCCCTCCAGACTGGCAAAAATTAAAAGTCTGGGGGGCTCCTGGGTGGCTCAGTCAGTTAAGCAGTCAACTCTTGGTTTTGGCTCAGATCCTGATCTCGGGGTCGTGAGATTGAGTCCCACATTGTGTTCCATGCTCAGTGTGGAGTCTGCATGAGACTCTCTCTCTCTCTGCCCCTCCTGCTCATACTTTCTCTTTCTCTCTCAAATAAATAAACAAATCTTTTTCTGAAAAAATAAGAGTAAATTAAAGTTAAAAGTAAATTAAAGTCTGAAAATGTCAAGTACTGAAAAGGACAAGGAGCATTGAGAAATCATTGAGAACACTTGCAGCAGGCAAAATGGCTATGCCACTTTAAAAAATAATTTGGCCTCTGCTACTAAATTTGAAGATATATTTACCTTATGACCCACAAAGTGCACTCCCTTGAGAAACTTGTGTGCATGTGCAAGAGGAGACGTATAAGGACAGTCACAGCCACGTTGCTTCCATGATCCAAAGGTTGGAAGCTACTGATGTGTCCATCAACAGCAAATTGTCTTGTGTATTCATGCACGGAAAAGTACCTGTCAACGAAATTGAATAAGCTACAGCTACACAAAAGAAGCAAGATTAAGCAATAAGCAAAAGCAGCAAGATGCAAAAGAATATATACAAAATGACTTCATTCATATAAAATCCAAAACAAGCAAAACTGAACTGTAGTGTTTAAAAATACACACATAGGTGGTTAACTCTGCAGAGGTGCTAAAACTATAAAGCTAAGTAAGGACTGGACCATCATTAAGCATTGTGGTCAGCCTAACAGGGTTAAGGTATGGGTTGGGGTTAGAGTTCAGGTTCAGGTTAGGGTTTGTGAAGGACAGAGTGGGACGGGGAGAATGTGAATAGCAAGGAACTTATGGTGTGCAGGCAAGACTCCATCTCTGACCTGGGTGGTAATTATATGAGTATTTGCTTTATGATTTTTCAATTAACAGTATTTTTAGGATTTGTGCACTTTTCTCTATACGGGTTTTATTTTACAGTATAATCAGATTGAAAAAAAATATTTTCCCACTAGACAATTGTAAATCAAAGTACACAAACTTATTCCTTATAGACCCCTTTGGGTTAACCATCTTTCACTCAGAAAATATTTGCTCCCATTAGAATAATTCTGATTTACCAACCATGTAGTCCTTGCATCTCCACAGACTAGAAATCTCTCTTTTACCTTTAAACTTAGCTCTCAGAAGTTTTACTTTATGGAGATTATAACTACTGTCATGGGAATGATATTCAGATAGAATCAAGATACACTATAATTAAAAAAGAAGATAAAAGCCAAGTAACTGGGAAAAGTTTAATGCCAATGGGAAAGAGAGCAATTGGCACTATCTTCCTGACCATGGTGACAAAAGCCTGATGGATCCAGGCTGCTGCCCTGTGTCCAGAGCCTAGATACATCAGACAGGCATTGCTGCTCTGCCGTGTTCTTTCCTATCCTTTCTACCCAGCTGATATATTAACATTTTAAATTCAAAAGAAAAATGAAATGTCTTACTTGGAGGATCTAAAATTTTTGACTATTCTGTTGCTGCTGCTACTGCCACCTTGTAACCGTGTAGCTTATTATCCATTCATTTATTTCTTCACTGAACATTCAATTGCTGATCAAACACAAGACAGCGCTGGGCATGGCTCTTCATTCTTTATTATTATTATTATTTAAAATTTTATTTATTTGAGAGAGAGACACAGAGACAGAGCTTGAGCAGGGGTGGGGGAAGAGTGAGAGGAAGAGGGAGAAGCAGACTCCCTGTGGAGCAGGAAGCCCAATGAGGGACTCGATCCCAGGAGCCTGGGGTCATGACTGAGCCAAAGGCAAATGCTTAACTGACTGAGCCACCCAGACGTCCCTAGGCACTGTTCTTCAGAAGCTTTGTCCATCCCAGACATCATTTCTTTCTAATCTCGTATAATCAATGGTGTTCTGGAGTGGCAGGGGATATGTTGCCATTCATTGTTTGGGTATTTTATTTGGATTTTGCATTAGTTACCTTTAGCTGTGAACAACCCAGCCCAAAACTTAGCCAAAAAAAACATTTATGGAGCTCCAATTCTGTGAATCAGCTAAAGCAGGTTTCTCTGGTCTGGGCTAGCTCAGATAATTTTAGCTGGGCCCACCAATGAGTCAGCCAGCACCTGGCTGACCTAGGATGGCCTCACTCAGGGTCTGGCCACGAGGGCAGGATGACAGTGCCACACGTATTTCATCATTCTGTGGACTAACACAGGTTTCTTCAGGTGGCAGTCACAGAGTTCCAAGAGCAGCAAAAGAGCAAGCCAAATGTGCAAGTACATTGCTAGTCTCTGTGCACGTCACATCTGCTCAAGTCCATGGGTCAAAGCAGGTCACACGGTCCAGCCCAGAATAAGTGTGGGAGGATATAAGCAAAGGGTGTGAATGTAAAAGATGATAAACCTGTGGCCCTCTTCACAATCCACTGCAGTCCTACCATGCCTCTCCTAGGGTCACTCTGTTAGTAAATGGCACTAGAAACACAGCTCATGGCTCCTCACCTTCTGTTCATCATTCTTTCCACCAGAGCAAACAAATAGGAGAGAGAGGAAGCTAATGGAGATAGAAACTGGGGAGGGTGTGCAGGCGGCGATGATTAGGAAGTCACACAGGGTAGTTCAGATTACCTGCTTACTCAGTTAAAAGTGATTAAGGTAGTAAAATTAAGCAATTTACACATGTTGCTTTGTTTTATGCAATTCTAGGCAATATCTATTTTCTAAAGTAAATATGTAATATTTAATAATATGTAATATTATTGTAATATAAAGATCTTTTTTGAAAAAGAAATTTATAGACAAAAAGTCATAAACAAAGGCTAGCATCTTCTTTTTTTCCATTTTATTTTATTTTATTTCTTTTCAGTGTTTCAGAATTCATTGTTTATGCACCACACCCAGTGCTCCATGCAATACGTGCCCTCCATAATACACACCACCAGGTTCACCCAACGCCCCACTCTCTTCCCCTCCAAAACCCTCAGTTTGTTTCTCAGAGTCCACAGTCTCTCACGGTTCATCTCCCACTCCGATTTCCCCCAACTCACTTCTCCTCTTCTTCTCCCAGTGTCCTCCGTGTTATTCCTTATGCTCCACAAGTAAGAGAAACCATATGTTAATTGACTCTCTCTACTAAGGTTAGCATCATCTTAACAAAAACAGTGTCACTGTTGTTTTCTATTAGCTGTTTTGATTCAGAGCAAAAAGAAAGTATCAAGACCCTTTTAGCCTTCTCCAATCACAAATGTAATTTGTTTGTTAGTTGTATTGATAATTAATTGGCATCGTATTTGAAATTTTCCAGGTTTAAAGAAAAACCCTTAGAGACAACCACTTGAGGTGAATTTCCTGGTCAAAGTACAAATTGGTACAACATTTCAGAAAATTAATTTATAAATATGAGGGTGTGGAGAATGTAGTTAATTAATTTGATAAAATCAATGAGGGTATATGTTAAAGCTGAAAAAGAATAGTAAATTAGAAGTCATGAGAAAAATTTTTTAGAATGTTCTAATCATCAACATAAAATGTGAAGAGTACTAATCATTCATCCCATCCTTTTACATTCCTTCTCCCCAACTCCATCTCCCCAGGATCACCATCTCAACACAGCTATAGTTCCCTAACAACTGCACACAATATTTAAGTCAGTTTTACAAAGTGGATGTCTATTAAATGTGGTTGACTAAATGATAGCTAACACAGAGAATACAGTAAAATATCAAAACTCTTGCCCCAGGAATATTTACTTTATCAGTAATACTGTAAATGCTGCAAAAAGTGTTCTGTCCTGGCATGCCAGGGGTCATTCCTCATTTGCAACTTTGGTTTTCCGTTATGGTTATTTCACATGAAGAACATTGCAGCTCAGCCCACAGTTTGGAAAAGTCAACAAGCATAAGTACTTGAGGGGCGTGTTTGGCTCATACTCCCCCACTTACTAGCTCTTCTTTCTTGAGCAGGATGTTAGTGCTGAAGACCTGGGTCTTCATCTGTAACATGAGGATCACAGCTCCTACCCCCAAAGTCTATGTGAAGTATTGAAAACAATCCATCAGTATAAAAGAGGCTCAGCATAGAGCTCATGGGGAATACCCTTTACATGATCATCTTTATATTGCTAATAATATAATTATTATAAGGCAAATAATTTAAAGAGTGTTAGTTCACAAACTGAGATAATAGAGGAAACCAGAAGATCGATTTCTAGATAATTCCCGAATTTTCTTTTTTTATTTGTTTTCTAAAGTTCATTAAATCTCATTAACAGCAAACCAGAGGAGCTATTTCCTGATGTCCTCTCATGTATTAATTAGCTTGCTCAGACCCTTGTTTATGCTACCTGCAGCTCCCTTTCCCCACTCAGAGGACAGATGTTATTGACCTTCCTTCCCTCCCATCAGGGCACTGCTCTCTTCTTCCCAGAGTCTCTGACCATCTTTCTGTATATATTTAAAAGCACCACAGGGATTTTTTTTTTTTTTTTAAATCAAGCTGATAAAGAAGCAGCCTAGTTCTTTATTTTAAAAAAGGTTATTTTTCTGAATAAAGATTAGAGATTTCGGGGCACCTGGGTGGCTCAGTGGGTTAAAGCCTCTGCCTTCGGCTCGGGTCATGATCCCAGGGTCCTGGGATCAAGCCCCACATCGGGCTCTCTGCTCCGCAGGGAGCCTGCTTCCTCCTCTCTCTCTCTCTGCCTGCTTGTGATCTCTGTCTGTCAAATAAATAAATAAAATCTTTAAAAAAAAAAGATTAGAGATTTCATGCTAATAAACTTCTTGAAAAAAATCATGTTTTCAAAAAAAAATCATGTTTTCATGCAGATGTAAGGAAGAAAGGCAAACTCTTTGCAAGGGGCAAGTCTTATTCTTCATTGGACCCTCATTGTTTCATAAACAATAAGGTGTACATGCTAGAAGGAGACTATCTTGTTGAAACAATAATAAAGTCCATAGGGGACTTCCAAGTGCTTTGAAGAGATTGTTATTAATCTTCCCAATCACCCTGTAGCAATAAAAATCTCAGTTCACAGAATTAAATTGAGATCTCAAGATCTCAAGTGTCAGGTGGCAATTGCACAGTAAAGAAGTCCCACAGTGATCTACTTTCTGAAAATATTTTGGTCATTTTCATGAAGGGTTATTATGAAAAATGAATACCAACAGTTCAAAAACTTTGTCAGCTATTCTGAAGAAATGTTTTAAAAGAAACTAGGCAAGTCTGACTTTCCTTTAAGGATTACTTTAAAAATTGACTATAATGGATCACAGGGGGGAAAAAAGTGGAAAAAAATAAAGCAGAATATGCAAAAAAAAAAAAGTGTGCTAAAAGCTGCCTGTGTCCTCCTAAGACATAAGCACTAGGCATGACTTAACTTAGAGACATGGATTCAAAGAATCTTTAATATAAAATTGTTTGGGGTATACCAAGAAGTCTACTTGGATTAAAATTATTTTCTCCAACAGTCCCTACTGTGATTCTCATTCATTTAGAGTAATTCATCAACTCCAATAATAATGACTCAGAGTAGGGTACCACAATGAGACATCATTTTAGTGTATTTTAGTGTAAATTCATTCATCCAAAGAAAACTAAACAGACTATATATATATATATATATATATATATATA
Organism: Lutra lutra; assembly: GCF_902655055.1. Taxonomy (NCBI): domain Eukaryota; kingdom Metazoa; phylum Chordata; class Mammalia; order Carnivora; family Mustelidae; genus Lutra; species Lutra lutra. The sequence goes on along the minus strand of NC_062279.1, from coordinate 74,685,809 downwards.
TATATATCTCAAAAGGTGTAGATACAAAGCATATCTGCCAGGACATCACAATGGTGAGTCCTGAGCGAGCAAGAGACTGTCAGAGGAATAGACACAGTCAATGTTGAAGGACAGAATGCTCAGACTGTGGTCAGGCAACTTTCCCCAGGCCTCAACTCCCTCCTGGTTAAAGAGGAATAATTCTGTGTTCCTTAGCTCTCAGAGTCACAGTGAAAATCAAATTCAATAATACTTTAAAACATTCAAATGTTTCATTCAAATATAAAAAATTAAAGAATCATTCCTAGAAATGTGGCAGAGGGTCATAAGGACAAAAAAAAAAATTCAGATGTCATAATAGTGATGACATAAATAAATGAATACATAAATAATACAAGAAATGTCAGTTACTAAGTTTTGCTTGAAATTTCTCCTGGAAAACACTGTAGATATTTTTTATTCAAGGACATAAAATAAGGATAAAAATAAAACAAGTTGCTGCATTAAATGAAGATCTTTTAACATTTCTAAAAAAAAAAAAAAACCCTGGAGACATAAAAGTCAGTCTCTTTCCTTAAAGAAAAGGCAATTACATGGGATGTCTGGTGGCTCAGTGGTTTAAAGCCTCTGCCTTCGGCTCAGGTCATGATCTCAGGGTCCTGGGATCGAGCCCCACATCGGGCTCTCTGCTCAGCAGGGAGCCTGCTTCCTCCCTTCTCCCTCTGCCTGCCTCTCTGCCTACTTGTGATCTGTCTGTCAAATAAATAAATAAAATCTTAAAAAAAAAAAAAGAAAATAAAAGGAAAATAAAAGAAAAGGCAATTACCAAAAAAGAACCAAAAAACCAAAAAACAAACAAAAAAAATGGTAGATTTTAAGCCCTAATGTACACAGATGTCCATGAAATCTGAAATGGAAAAAAAAAAAAAAAAGCAAGTTCCTGAACCATATTCTTAGGTCTCATTATTTATATGTATGTTTGTAAATACAGGTAAAAAGATCTAGAAAACACACAAACTATTAATAGTGTTACCTTGAGGGAGAAGAGTGAGGTTGAGGAAAGCTGAGAAGGAGGACTTTCTTTACACTTTTGTCATGTTTGAAAAATTTCTAATTTAGGATCTAAAAAAAAATGCATGATAGATATTATAATAGACATGTGCAGTTTCTTACCTTAGGGATGGACTCAGCTGAGCCTTGATAACTAAGCAGCAATCAGTCAGATGGAATATTAGGGGAAATGCACTTATGGCAGAGAACTAGCGTGTGCAAAAGCATGGGGGCCTAGCAGTAGGAGAGGTATCCAACATGTATAGCACTTTGGTAAAAGCAAATCTTAGGTAGATATGGGAGAAGAAGGGAAGGTGATGGTAGAAGGCTAATTACATGGCCTGTGTAAGGTACTAGGGAATTTAAACTTTATTCTGAGTGACTGATGAATTTGCGGCAGAGGATTAACATGTTCCAGTTTGTGTTTTAGGGAAATGTCACTGGAAACGGTGTGAAGAATGGATGGATGAGAAGGAAAAACAATTAGAGAAGCACTTATTATATCAAGGAAAGAGTTGTTGAAGGCCTGAACTAAAACCATGGATAGGAATCAATAAATTATTGGTTATTTGCAACTAAAGTTTAAAATGGAGATCTGGGTATTTACCCCAAAGATACAAATGTAGTGGTCCAAAGGACTACCTGCACCCCAATATTTATAGCAGCAATGTCCACAATAGCCAAAGTATGGAAAGAAGTCCACTGACAGATGAATGGATAAAGAAGATGAGGGGTACAACACACACACACACACACACACACACACACACTGGAGTATTATGCACCCATCAAAAAAATGAAATCTTCCCATTTGCAATGACGTGGATGGAACTAGAGGGCATTATGCTAAGTGAAACAAATCAATCAGAGAAAGACAATTATCATGTGATCTCACTAATATAAGGAATTTGAGAAACAAGACAGAAGATCACAGGGGAAGGGAGGGAAAATTGAAACAAGATGAAACCAGAGAGGGAGACAGGCCATAAGAGACTCTTAATCAAACAAACTTAGGGCTGCTGGAGGGGAGAAGGGTGGAGGGATCGAGTAACTGTGTGATGGACGTTGGGGAGGATATGTGTTGTGATGAGCACTGGGTGTTATTTAAAACTGATGAATCACAGACCTCTGTACCCCTAAAATAACTAATACATTATATGTTAATTAATTGAATTTAAATTTTAAAAATTATTTAAATAAATAAATAAATTTTTAAAAATAAAATAAAATAATTTTTAAAATCTTTAAAAATAAAATGGAGATCCAGTCAAGAGATAAAGTATTTCCCAATTCCATCATTCATGTTCCCTATCACAATCTAAGATAAACCCATATTATTTTTTACTTAATAAATTTATTATTGACTCACATTAAGCCCCCTCTTGAGCAGTAATATCATACGTTTGATGCACTGTGATTTTCTAATACACCTTAATATAAGTACATAATAATTAAAATACCATATAAATCTTCTCAAATACCAGTAAAGAAAATCATACCATCCTTTAGGACGCACAGGATAAGTTGCTTCCAGTTCTAGAACTCTATAAGTCTAGGTTGTTTAGCCAAAATCTTTCTTGGAAAATTGAGCCCCAAAGATGTTCTAAGTAATTTGTCCAAGGCTTAGCTTAGACCAAGCATAGTGTCAAGATCTAGTAACTCAGAAGTGCAAATTCTCGAGGCTTACTAAATCAGAAATTCTGAAGGTATGAGGGAACAATCTATATTTTAAGAAACATTCCATGCGAATTTGAATCCCCTACCTAAAGTTTGAAAGCACTGCTTTGGACCACCCACAGATTTTCTCAGCACAGAGACTGAGGCAATTAGAAGAATCAGCTGAGATCATTTCCAAGTCAATGCTCTTACGTCTAATAACATCTGTTACTCTTTTTTATTATCCAGATCCATACTGTGCCTTTTATAGCTCATGCTCAGTTCATTGACAACCATTAAATAAATCAATTGAGGATGAAGATGCATTAGTGGTTTTCTAGATCTTTTGCGTACCATTTCTCAAATTCCAGTCTTTCTCATGCCACAGTTACTACCTTCATAATTCCACTCTCACTGGATATCACATATTATGTACATATATTGTTTACTTAAAGTTTTTCTTTAAATAAATTCCTTTTTTTTATTTTAATAAATTAAGGGACACATGTATACCACTACCATCACCGAAAGTCAGTATCACTTGCTGTGAGTAAAAGCTAACTACAAAGGCAAAGGCAGTGTTAGATTCTATCCTTGTTTGTCAAAATTTCTGCTCTTAAGAACTGTATTCCTCTGGGAGCACTCTAGTGACTCAGTTGGTTCAGCATCCAGCTCTTGTTTTTTTTGTTGTTGTTGTTTTGTTTTGTTTTGTTCTGTTTTTTTAGCTCTTGGTTTTGACTCACGTCATAATCTCATGAGTCTTGAGATCATCCCCATGGAAGGCTCTAAGCTTATCCAGGAGTTTGCTGAAAGATTCTATCCCTCATCTCCTCCCCACACTCACATGCTCACACACACACTCTCCCTCTCTCTCTCAAATAAATAAACCTTAAAAAAAAAAAAAAAGAACTGCATTCCTCTATTAACAAGGGTGGTTACCCTGTATTAGAACAATATTCAAATTTTGTACCTAACTTGATTAAAGCATTAAATGGACATGAAGCTTTCATCATGAGATATGGGATTAGTTAACTGTATGAGTATGAACCCCCAAAATAATTGCATTCCAGCAGTGGTTCATATGCCGTACTTCAGAAAATTCTGGCTTAAACCATATGTATAGACAGATAAACCCTGAGAATGCACAGATCTAGAATAGGAAAGTTCTAAAAATAAAACTTTCATATTTAAGTAGTGAACAAAAGCAGAGCAAATAATGATAACTAGAATACCATGCCAGGACTGAACTGAGAAGGAAGATCTAAAAGGGCTGGAGAAAACTGGACACAAGAATTCTAGTGAACCAGGGAAAAGCAATTTAGGAAAAGAAAGCACCAGCAAAAATGAATGACCTAGCACAAAGATCTTCCGTCTAACCAACCCTAAACCCAATGACATAAATAACTTTATTTTATGAAAGTTCATGCATATAAAAGTAGCACCAATGGAACAGGAATGTTAAGCAATTCCTGAAAGAGATAATTCCTTTTACTTTCTCTCTCCTCCAGCTGTGGAAGATGCCCAGAGGGAAGAAGGGGAAGGGGAAAAAGGTGGCCCTGGACCCTGCTGCCATGAAGAAACAAGAGACCAAAATTGTGGTCCGTCCTCAGTTTGAGGAAATGCCCCAAAACTTTTGCATTGGACAAGACATGCAGCCCAAAATGAACCTCTCTCACTTTGTCAAGTGTCCCCTCTGCATCTAGTTACAGCAACAAAGGACTATTCTCTATAAACATCTGAAGGTTCCTGCTGTGATTAACCAGTTCTCACACACCTTGAACTGCCAAACAGCTACTCTACTCCTTAAGCTAGTCTACAAATACAGACCAGAGACAAAGCAAGAGAAGAAGCAGAAGAAAGTTATCAGCAAAAGGATGTCCCCACTAAAAGGCGCCTATTCTTAAAGCTGGAGTTAGTTCTACCACCAACTTCGTGGAAAACTACTCAGCTGGTAGTGATTGCACATGATGTGGATCCCAGTGAGCTGATTGTCTTCCTGTCTCCCCTGTGCTTTAAGATCAGGTTCCTTGCTGAGTGAAATAAGTCAAGCAGAAAGAGTCAATTATCATATGGTTTCACTTATTTGTGGAGCATAACAAATAGCATGGAGGACAAGGGGAGATGGCGAGGAGAAGGGAGTTGAGGGAAATTGGAAGGGGAGGTAACCATGAGAGACTATGGACTCTGAAAAACGATCTGAGAATTTTGAAGGGGTGGGGGGTGGGAGGTTGGGGGCACCAGGTGGTGGGTATTGTAGAGGGCACGGATTGCATGGAGCACTGGGTGTGGTGCAAAAATAATGAATACTGTTATGCTGAAAAAAATTAAAAAATTTAAAAAAAAAAAAAGATCAGGTTCCCTACTGCATTATCTAGAGAAAGGTTAGGCTGGGCTGTTTGGTCCACAGGAATATCTGCACCACTGTCCCACTCACACAGGTGAACAGAGGAGCTCTGGCTAAGCAGGTGGACTATGAGGACCAATGACAATGACAGATATGATGAGATCTGTTGTCATGAGGGAAGGCAGCATCCTTGGTCCAAAGTCAGTGTCTTGCATTGCCATGCTGAAAAAGGCAAAGGCTAAAGAACTGGACACCAAACTGGGCTAAGTGTATAGCTGTTGAGTTTTCCATGCATAAAAGTAATAAAAATTCTTTTTCAGCCAGTGTTAAAAAAAAAAAAAAGAGGAGGGAGAGGCAAGATGGCAGAGGAGTAGCAGATTGAAATGACATCAGGTTGAAGGAGTTCAGCTAGATAGATATCAAACCATTCCAAACACCTACAAACTCAACAAGGGATTGAAGAGAAGAAGAGCAACAGTTTTAGGAACAGAAAATTGACCACTTTCTGAAAAGTAGGATGTGTGGAGAAGTGAATTCAAGGCGAAGGGACTATAGGCCATGGGGGGAGGGTCCAGCTCCCAGCAAGTGGCAGAGCAATGGAGCACAAAATCAGAACTTTTAGAAGTCTGCTCCACTGAGGGACGTCACTCCAGAGGCTAAGCAGGGGTGGAGCCCTCGCAGGGACAGTTTGGTCTCAGGACCCACAGGGTCACTGAAAGATTGGGGGTGTCTGAGTGTGGTAGAGCTCCCAGGTATTGGAGCAGGAAAGCTGACTACAGAGATGAAGCTAAGGAGTGAGCTCTCAGCTCATGGTTACCTTAAACAGTGATCCACAGCTCAGTTGGACCACTGCTCTTCAAGCAGGGACCCCACAAGTGGCAGATCCAGGGACACTCACCTTCCTCCTCTGGAGACAGGAATCTGCTTGGTTTGGAGACTCCAAATGGGGCTGTGCGCCAGAGACAGAAACACTCAGTCACAGGCTAGGTGAGTCCAGAGCGTGGCCAGAGACCAGAGAGACAGGGTGATTGACCCCTTTTCTCTGAGGGCACACTGAGGAGTGGGGCCCTGAGCTCTCAGCTCATCCAGGCTGGAGATTGGGAGGCTGTCATATTCATTCCCATCCTCCAGAGTTCTACAGAAAGCATTCAGGGAACAAACACTCAAGAGAGAAAACTCAAGCAGATTTCTTAGCCTGGCCGCTGGCAAGGGTGGGGAAATTTCACCTTGGGCAAAGACATTTGAGAATCACTACAACAGGCACCTCCCCCAGAAGATCCCAAAGGATATCCAGCCAAGACCAACCTCACTGATCAAGGAGAACAGCAGAACTCCAGAGCTAGGGGAAAGCAATGCATGGAATTCATGGCTTTCCCCCCATGATCCTTTAGTCTTGCAAAGTTAAATTAAAATTTTTTAATTTTATTTTTTTCTTATTCTATTTTTTTAACTTTTCCTCTTTCCTCTTTTAACGTTTTTTAACTAGTTTAACTTAACAATACCTTTCTTTTAAAAAATCTCTTTAAACCTTCATTATTACAGTCACATTTTATCCTTCATTGTATTTACCTTATTTTTTGTATACATATAGGAGTTTTCTTTCCTAAAAAATTTTGGAATACAATTTCTTCTAATAGACCAAAATATACCCCAAATGTAGCACAGGGCTTTGTTCTAGTCTCCATCCTAAGCACATTCCTTCACCACCTTTTTTTTTTTTCTTCTTCTTTCTTTTTCCAACCAACTTATCTTATCAATTCTTTTTTAGAATTTTTTTTAATTTTCATATTTACAGTCATATTCCATCCCTTCATCATTCTTACCCTTATTTTTCTATATACATAAGTTTTTCTTTCTTTAAAATTTTGGGAGATAGTTTCTTCTAAGAGACCAAAATGCACCCAAAATCAAGTGGCTGGCTCTATTCTATTCACCAGTCTAATATATATATATATATATATATATATATATATATATATATATACATACATATATGATTTCTTTTTAGCCCCTTTCTTCTTCTCCCTCCAGTTTGGGGTCTCTTCTAATTTGGTTAGCAAATATTTTTCTGGGGTCTTTGCCATCCTTTTAGTATTTTATTCTCTCATACATATATTCTTATCTAGATAAAATGACAAAGAAGAAAAACTCACCATGGAAAAAAGAACAAGAGGCAGTACCGACATCTAGGGACCTAATTAATACAGACATTGGTAATATGTCAGATCTAGAATTCAGAATGATGATTCTCAAGGTGCTAGCTGGGCTCAAAAAAGCCATGGAGGATATTAGAGAAACCCTGTCTGGAGAAATAAAATCCCTTTCTAGAGAAATAAAAGAACTAAAATCTAACCAAGCTGAAATCAAAAAGGTATTAATGAGGTGCAATCAAGAATGGAGGCTCTTGCTGCTAGGATAAATGAGGCAGAAGAGAGAATTAGTGATAGAGAAGACCAAATGAGGGGGAATAAAGAAGCTGAGCAAAAGAGAAACAAACAACTACTGAACCACAAGGGGAGAATTCAAGAGATAACTGATACCATAAGACAAAACAATATTAGAATAATTGGGATTCCAGAAGAAGAAGAAAGAGAGAAGGGGGCAGAAGGTATAATTGAGCAAATTATAATAGAGAATTTCCCTAATATGCCAAAGGGAGCAAGCATCAAAATCCAGGAGGCACAGAGAACTCCCCTCAAAATCAATAAAAATAGGTCCACATCCCATCATCTAAGAGTAAACCTTGAGTCTTAGTGACAAAGAGAAAATCCTGAAAGCAGCCTGGGACAAGAAGTCTGTAACATACAATGGTAAAAGTATTAGATTGGCAGCAGACTTATCCATAGAGATCTGGCAGGCTAGAAAGAACTGGCATGATATTCAGAGCACTAAATGAGAAAAACATGCAGGCAAGAATACTATATCCAGCTATGCTGTCATTAAAAATAGAAGGAGAGATAAAAAGCTTCCAAGACAAACAAAAATTAAAAGATTTGCAAACACCAACCCAGCCCTACAGGAAATATTAAAAGGGGTCCTCTAAGCAAAGAGAGAGCCTAAAAGTAGTAGGCCAGAAAGGAACAGAGACAATAGACAGTAACAGTCACCTTATAGGCAATACAATGGCACTAAATTCTTATCTTTCAATAGTTACCCTAAAGTAAATGGGCTAAATGGCCCAATCAAAAGACACAGGGTATCAGAATGGATAAAGAAATAAAACCCATCAATATGCTGTCTATACGAAACTCATTTTAGAACCAAAGACACCTCCAGATTTAAAGTGAGGGGATGGAAAACAATTTACCATGCTAATGAACATCAAAAGAAAGCTGGGGTGCCAATACCTGTATCAGATAAATTAGATTGTAAGAGAAAGACTATAATAAGAGATGAGGAAGGACACTATATCATAATTAACAGGTCTGTCCAACAAGAAGATCAAACAATTTTAAATATCTATGCCCCTAACATGGGAGCAGCCAACTATATAAACCAATTAATAACAAAATCAAAGAAACACATCAACAATAATACAATAATAGTAGCAGACTTTAACACCCCCCCTCACTAAAATGGACAGAGCATCCAAGCAAAAGACCAGCAAGGAAATGAAGGCCTTAAATGTCTCACTGGACCAGATGGACATCACAGATATATTCAGAACATTCCATCCCAAAGCAACAGGAGACACGTTCTTCTCTAGTGCACATGGAACATTCTCCAGAATATATCACATCCTGGGTCACAAATCAGGTCTCAAATGATACCAAAAGATTGGCATCATTCTCTGCATATTTTTAAACCACAATATTCTTAAGCTAGAACAGAATCACAAGAGGAAAGTTGGAAAGAACCCAAATACAGGGAGGCTAAAGAGCATCCTTCTAAAGAATGAATGGGTCAACCAGCAAATTAAAGAAGAATTGAAAAAATTCATGGAAACAAATGATAATGAAAACACAACTGTTCAAAATCTGTGGGACACAGCAAAGGCGGTCCTGAGAGGAAAATATATAGCAATAAAAGCCTTTCCCAAGAAACAAAAAAGGTCTCAAGTACACAACCTAACCCTACACCTAAAGGAGCCGGAGAAAGAACAGCAAAGGAAGCCTAAACTCAGCAAAAGAAGAGAAATAATAAAAATCGAGCAGAAATCAATGAAATAGAAACCAAAAGAACAGTAGAACAAATCAACAAAACTAGGAGCTGGTTCTTTGAAAGAATTAATAAGATTGATAAACCCCTGGCCAGACTTATTAAAAAGAAAAGAGAAAGGACCCAAATAAATAAAATCACGAATGAGGGGGGAGAGATCACAACCAACACCAAAGAAATATGAACAATTATAAGAACATATTATGAGCAACTATACACCAGCAAATTTGACAATCTGGAAGAAATGGATGCATTCCTAGAGATGTATAAACTACCAAAACTGAACCAGGAAGAAATAGAAAACCTGAACAGACCCATAACCAGTAAGGAGATTACAGTCATCAAAAATCTCCCAACAAGACAAACCAAAAGAGCCTCTTAATCTCACAAAACAAACTGAGGGTTTCTGGGGGGAGGGCAGTAGGGAGAGGGTGATGGGGTTACGGACAGTGGGGAGGGTATGTGCTATGGTGAGTGCTGTGAACTGTGTAAACCTGGCAATTCACAGACCTGTACCCCTTGGGCTAATAATACATTATATGTTTATACAAAATTTTTTTTAAGTATAAAAATAAACAAATAATAAATAAATAATCTCCCAACAAACAAGAGCCCAAGGTCAGACGGCTTTCCAGGGGAATTCTACCAAGCATTTAAAGAAGAATTGATTCCTGTTCTCCTGAAAATGTTCCAAAAAATAGAAATGGAAGGAAAGCTTCCAAACTCATTTTATGAGGCCAGCATCACCATGATCCCAAAACCAGACAAAGACCCCATCAAAAAAGAGAATTACAGACCAATATCCTTGAGGAACACAGATGCAAAAATTCTCACCAAAATACTAGCCAATATGATCCAACAGTACATTAAAAGGATTATTCACCACAACCAAGTGGGATTTATTCCAGGGCTGTGAGGTTGGTTCAACATCAGCAATTCAATCAAAGTGGTACAATACATTAATAAAAGAAAGAACAAGAACCATATGATACTCTCAATAGATGCTGAAAAAACATTTGACAAAGTACAGCATCCTTTCTTGATCAAAACTCTTCAAAGTGTAGGGATAGAGGGTACATACCTCAATATCATCAAAGCCATCTATGAAAAACCCACCGCAAATATCATTCTCAATGGAGAAAAACTGAGAGCTTTTCCCCTAAGGTCAGGAACACGGCAGGGATATCCATTATCACCACTGCTATTCAACATAGTACTAGAAGTCCTAGTCTCCACAATCAGACAACAGAAAAAAATCAAAGACATCCAAATCGGCAAAGAAGGAGTTGAACTATCTCTCTTTGCAGATGATATGATACTTTATGTGGAAAACCCAAAAGACTCTACTCCAAATAAGCTAGAACTTGTACAGGAATCCAGGAAAGTGTCAGGATATAAAATCAATGCACAGAAATCAGTTGCATTTCTCTACACCAACAACAAGACAGAAGAAAGAGAAATAAAGGAATCAATCCCATTTACAATTGCACACAAAACCATAAGATACCTAGGAATAAACCTAACCAAAGAGGCAAAGAATCTGTACTCAGAAAACTATAAAGTACTCATGAAAGAAATTGAGGAAGACACAAAAAAATGGAAAAGCGTTCCATTCTCGTAGATTGGAAGAACAAATATTGTGAAAATGTCTATGCTACCTAAAGCAATCTACACATTTAATGCAATCCCTTTCAAAATCCCATCCATTTTTTTTTATTAAAGATTTTTTATTTATTTATTTGACAGAGAGAGAGATCACAAGTAGACAGAGAGGCAAGCAGAGAGAGAGAGGAGGAAGCAGGCTCCCTGCTGAGCAGAGAGCCCGATGCGGGACTCGATCCCAGGACCCTGAGATCATGACCTGAGCCGAAGGCAGCGGCTTAACCCACTGAGCCACCCAGGCGCTCCCATCCATTTTTTTTTAAAGAAATGGAACAAATAATCCTAAAATTTATATGGAGCCAGAAAAGACCTCGAATAGCCAGAAAAATGTTGAAAAAGATAGCCAAAGTTGGTGGCATCACAATTCCAGACTTCAAGCTCTATTACAAAGCTGTCATCATAAAGACAGTATGGTTCTGGCCCACGAATAGACACATAGATCAATGGAACAGAATAGAGATCCCAAAAATAGACCCTCAACTCCATGGTCAACTAATCTTCTACAAAGCAGGAAAGAATGTCCCCTGGAAAAAAGACAGTCTCTTCGAGTCAATTATCATATGGTTTCACTTATTTGTGGAGCATAACAAATAGCATGGAGGACAAGGGGAGATGGAGAGGAGAAGGGAGTTGAGGGAAATTGGAAGGGGAGGTGAACCATGAGAGACTATGGACTCTGAAAAACGATCTGAGAATTTTGAAGGGGTGGGGGGTGGGAGGTTGGGGACACCAGGTGGTGGGTATTGTAGAGGGCACGGATTGCATAGAGCACTGGGTGTGGTGCAAAAATAATGAATATTGTTATGCTGAAAAAATAAAAATTAAAAAAAAAAATAAATGGTCAAAAAAAAAAAAAAAAGACAGTCTCTTCAACAAATGGTGTCAGGAAATTGGACAGTCACAAGCAAAAAAATGAAACTGGACCATTTCCTTACACAACACAAAAATAGACTCCAAATTGATGAAAGACCTCAGTGTGAGACAGGAATCCATCAAAATCCTTGAGAACACAGGCAGTAACCTCTTCAACCTCAGCCACAGCAACTACTTCCTAGAAACATTGCCAAAGGCAAGGGAAGCAAGGGCAAAAATGAACTATTGGAACTTCATCAAGATCAAAATCTTTTGCACAGCAAAGGAAACAGTCAACAAAGCCAAAAGACAACTGACAGAATGGGAGAAGATATTTGCAAATGACATATCAGATAAAGGGCTAGTATCCAAAATCTATAAAGAACTTAGCAAACTCAACACCCAAAGAACAAATAATCCAATCAAGAAATGGGCAGAGGACATGAACAGACATTTCTGCAAAGAAGACATCCAGATGGCCAATGGACACATGAAAAAGTGCTCCACATCACTCAGCATCAGGGAAATACAAATCAAAACCACAATGAGATACCACCTCACACCAGTCAGAATGGCTAAAATTAACAAGTCAGAAAACAACAGATGTTGGCTAGGATGGAGAAAGGAGAACCCTTCTACACAGTTGGTGGGAATGCAAGCTGGTGCAGCCACTCTGGAAAACAGTATGGAGGTTCCTCAAAAAGTTGAAAATAGAGCTACCCTACAACCTAGCAATTGCACTACTGGGTATTTACCCTAAAGATACAAATGTAGTGATCCAAAGGGGCATGTGCACCTGAATGTTTATAGCAGCAATGTCTACAATAGCCAAACTATGGAAAGAACCTAGATGTCTATCAACAGATGAATGGATAAAGAAGAGGTGATATATATATATACAATGGAATACTATGCAGCCATCAAAAGAAATGAAATTTTGCCATTTGTGATGACGTGGATGGAACTAGAGGGAATTATGCTGAGTGAAATAAGTCAATCAGAGAAAGACAATTATCATATGATCTCTCTGATATGAGGAATTTGAGAGGCAGAGTGAGGGTTTGGGGGGAAGGGAAGGAAAAAAATTAAACAAGATGGGATTGGGAGAGAGACAAGTCATAAGAGACTCTTAATCTCACAAAACAAACTGAGGGTTGCTGGGGGAAGGGAGGGTTGGAGAGGGTGGTTGGATTATGGACATTGGGGAGGGTATGTGATATGATGAGCCGTGTGAATGTGTAAGCCTGACAATTCACAAATCTGTACCCTGGGGCAAATCATACATTATATGTTATAAAAATAATTAATAAAACAAAAATAAATAAATAAAATTTTTTAAAAAGAGAAGAAGAAGAAAAGGATGGAGAAAGAGAGAGATAGAAAGAAAGAAAGAGAAAGAAGGGAAAGAAGGAAGGAAGGAAGAGAGAGGGAGGGAGGGAGGAAGGAGGAAGGAAGACAGAAAGAAAAAAAGAAAGAAAGGTCTGAAAGAAACCAGATGACATCAAATGCATGGGGAAAAAAGCCATACCCCATGTGCACACTGAAAGAAGTTGAACAAGTTTAACAAAGATTAGCAAGTTTATCAAAGTTTAATAGGGATTATTTTAAAGTAGAAAGCATTATAGATACCCTGCTTTGTTCATCTACATTATAATAAAAATTAACTACATTATTTACATTGTAATAAAAGTTCCACAAGCACAGTGCTTTGTGATACTGAACAATATTTTTTTAATCAAAAGAGTGTATTCATTTTCTATTGCTGAATGTCAAATTATACTAAAAAGTAGCCTGTTAAAACAACACACATTTATTACACCACAGTTACTGTAGGTCAGGAATCTGGAGATGGCCAGCTGAGTCCTCTACTTCATGGCCTCTCACAGAGCTGAAATTAAAGTGTCGGCTCTAGGTCTGCCATCTCAACTGTGGGCTTGACCAGGGAAGGATCTGCTTCCAGGCTCATCAGTGGTTTTGGTTGCATTCAGTTCTTCATTGGCTGCTGGGCTGAGGACCTCAATTCCTCACTTGTTCTTTTCCAGAGGTGGCCCTCCTTTTCTTGCCAAGGGGCTTCTCCAACATAGTGACTTGCTTTATCAAAGTACACATGAGCCAAAAAAGCAATGGAGAGAGTCTGCTAGCATGGGAAAAGTCCCAATACTTCATAATCTAGTCATTGGACTGACACGCCCTCCATGTTGCCATTAATGGCAGGAGGCAGAGATCACTGGCAGCTGCTGCAGAGGCTGCCCTACCTAGGGGAGTCCTTCTCACCCAGGTCCAGTCTAATGGGAAAACTAAGGTCTGCTGAGCCCTGTTTTAGTATTTTTTTTTAACCCTACACTGCAGCTGCCTCTAAAGCCTAGGACAAGTGCCACATCCCCACAACTCCAGCCCACTGACCACCCTCCCTCCCAAAGGCCACCAGTAACATGAAATCTCTATGTCACTTCCACGGTAGTTAACCAAACAGTGCCTGAGTGACTGTTTAATGTTCTAGAGTGGTTGCCTTAGCTCCCCCTAAAACCTCATCTAAGAAAGAACCATGTTTCATGCATCCTTTTGTCCCCTGTGAAGGAAATCCCAGGAGCTTTCTATCCACAAAAGAAACTTTGTGAAATGTGTGTTGATTGATAAAACTTAAAAACTACAAGAAAGCATAAGTGTTACAGATGGAAAAATTGTATAATTTGCCTTTCACAGTCATATAATATCCTCAAATTGCCAAATAAAAATTTCCTTAAGTAATTTTTTATCGAATAATGTAAGGTCAGTGAATAAATAGGAGCAAGGGTCAGTACTGTCCATCTAGGAAAGTTCAATACAGGAAAACCTGAAGACTGAAATTAGTTCCCACATCTCAGCCCCTGGCCCTGGGCTGGTTAACATTTTCACTTGTCGGGCTCTGTATTTGCATGAGGAGAGCTGCAGCCTACGTTATAAGCGTGTAAAAGATATATATCTGACAAACACTTGGGGTGTGCAGGCCATTGAAAATCTATACAAAACATTCAACATTTGAGAAGCAAAACATCACAATTTCTTTTATTCCTATTCCAGTGCCTGAATCCACTCTCCTTTCCTCTACAGGAAACAAAATAGATCCCCAAATAAACTGGAGGGTAAGACCAGTCCTTACAAACTCCTCAGTGAAAACCAATAGCTTCACATTCCATTCAAGGCACTATGAATTTCTCCATTTTATAAACTTTAAGAGGCAACAAGAAACTATGAAGATGACCTGTTTCATTTTGAGACATTCTGGATAAAGTAAAATATGACATATGGCTTCCTCAAAATTCAAAGACTAAGGAAACATTCCAACTGATATATTAGAGTATTTAGGCTAAACACTGGTATAGCAAACAATCCTGAAATAATTGCCTGTTCCTGCCAAGACAGGTGATTTTAACACTTGTGCAGGTGAATTGAGGGGATAGCAATGTAGCTGTATATAAGCAATTAGTTCTAGAGATGTTATTGACAAAAATGTCCAGAAACACATCAGTGCTGTACCTGAAGTCTTTATAATGTTGCCACTTTTATAAAGCTATTTCACATTTGTCCCCACAATGTCATCAAAGGGAGTCTGAAATTTTACCCAAAGCTGTGAATTGGGTCTTATATGCTCTGTAAGATTTGAACAAATCAAGTTACTTCCTACATGAATACATTCATGAGGAGCAAGTCTTTGATGAGCTGTTGGCAGTGCAGCAATGAGACACACCCTCTGTAACTTGGATTCATATGCATTGAAACATCCCTCACAGTTTGAATTATTTAGTTTAGGAAGGGCTTAAGCCCAAAGACTGGGAAAATATTATCAATGCCAAGCCCTTCTCTTCCCCCAGAAGGCTTGTCTCTTCTCATTCCAACAAAGTAAAGAAGATGCTAGTTTTCCTTACCAGAATCCTTTTAGAGGCCTGAGGCAGGGCAGATGGGAGGTAGAAAGAGAATATAAACTCTTTGGGAATTCCTTCACATGAAGGAAAAAAAGTGGTATCAAGATTTAAATACTCCTGCCTCAACAAACGCAAATAACCAAGCAAAATTTAGCTAACAAAAATTCAAATTGCCACCCTAGGGAAAAAATCTCAAACTAACAGATGCTCCATCATTTTAGCAATCTTTTAGAATATTGGAATTTTATAGCAGTTTATTATCTGCACCAATAACAACAAAAATGATGGGACTATAGGTCTTGGTATTAAAACAAAATTATCCCTACTACATTATCCATAATATGACAATTGTGAAGGAAACATCAAGACTAAGTAAGAAATGTGTTTTAATGAATGTTGCTATTGTGTTAAATGAGATTAATATGGGCCTTGAATTTTAGAAACATTAAATTAGGCAGCAGGTAGTTAAAAAGTGATTATCCTAATTAAATAGGAAAAAATTGGAAGTGCGTACAATGGACTTCTTATCCAGAAATGCCCCAGTGTGTAGCATCAAACTTCTTCCTATGTGAACTCTAAGCTGCCCCCCCAATAGAGCAAGGATTTTGTTAAATTCATCATTTGCTAAATAACATCAAATAATTATTTCTCCCCATTAGCCTTCTCAATTCTGCAAACCAAAGAAAGAAAGAAATGAGGATAAAATTCTCTAATGATAATGCCATGAATTCTTGAGAATTCTGTTGTATAAAGGCACATCAAACTTAATGGAATCGTGGAATCAGAACTGTGAGTTGGGGAGTGGGTCTCTAACCTCAGAAATGGGTATTGGGCTGCATGCTGATTGGTGGGTCTGGCAGTCATGGGGACCGAGCCTGAGGGTGTATTTAGGGCAGGAAGTCATACACATGCTATAGCTCATCTGGAATGAAGTTTATGAAGAATCATGAAGATGGGCTCCCTTGCTTCGTATTTCATTTCCATCTGTGAAATCACTGACACCCCGTCTCAAAATCTCAACAGATTCATGATATCAGAAAAAAAAAAGTGCCCTTGGGTAAATCTCCAAGAGCAATTAAGAGGTATAGCCATTAAATAGAAATGATATATATTTTATTTTGGCACCTGACCCTTTTATGTGATTAATACATGAAAATAGCCCTAGAAACATTTTTTTCTCCCCCCCACCCGGGAAGATAACTAAAATTTTCTAGGTCTTGTATGTGTCAGACACTGTGCTAAGTGCTTTGGCATTTGACATGTTATCCAATTTAATCCTTGTAATCCCATAAAAGAGGTGTTTTATTTTAATTTTACAAGAGAAAAAAGCTGAATCTCAGAGAAAAACAAAGATAGAAGCTAAAAATGTTGATTATTTCTTGAGTTAGAGTATAAATAAGATGTGTGCTTATGACCATCAACATCTATAAAAACAGCCATTCTAAATATAGATAAAATAATTTCTTTTTTATTTTTCACAAGATTATGACTAGTGGAAAGTATCCTTCTAAGCAGCTGACTCTCTAGTTCCAAGGAAAGCCTATTATGCACTGATGACAGTTCTTATGACTCAGTTTCTTGGATCTCTCCCTAATTCAAGCTGGTTAAAAGCTCCATCCCTTAGATGAGATGGTCTGAGTTTGAATCCTGTGTGTTTGGGGTGAATCCTAGCAATAGATTTAATGGCTGTATTCCCTTAGGCACATTACCCACCTTGGGAATTTGTAAGGGGTTATTTAAAGGGGTGGGGGTATCATGGTATCTATTCCCATGGAGCAGTTTTGTCACAGCCTGAAATCCTTCTGCAAATTGACAAGAGAACAATAGGTAGACAGCTAATATTAAAAGGACCCTCAGGGACAAGAAAGGCAACCACCACAGCTCCTTCATCCAGGTGGCATGCAAGACTCCCTCAGCAGACAGTCAGCAGTCTCCAGGGTGTTGGTTTGGTTTCTAGCATTGGCCAAGGCTTTATTCCAAATCTCCAGAAATAACCCTGTGTCATGCCTCTAGCTCCCCGCCAGGGGGAAGGGTAGAGGCAACCCCTACTCAAGCGTAACATCATTTTCTACATCCTCATTCATTCTACTTCCATGGTGTAAATTTTTCTTCACATGCTTTAGGTTTTCCCTTTTGAATCTCAGTGCCTGATATTGAAAGTCAAGGAAACTGGATACTGACTTTTCTTTTTTTTAAGATTTTACTTATTTAATTGTCAGAGAGAGAGAGCATAAGCAGGAAGTGTGGTAGGCAGAAGGAGAAGCAGACTCCCCGCTGAGCAGGGACCACGATGCAGGACTCCATCCCAGGACCCTGGGATCATGACCTGAGCCGAAGGCAGACACTTAACCAACTGAACCACCCAGGCACCCCTGAACACTGACTCTTTCTAGTTCTTCTTATTTCTTTTATAATATTCCTATTTCTTGGAGCAATATGGAAATCTGATTACCCAGGGTAAAGAAGTTGGAGGAAAGAAATCTCAATATGTACTATCTCAAAATACAATCTCAGTTCCTAAGTATGGAGAATAAACTGAAATGTAAGTGTCTGAAGTTAGAGTTATTTCTTTTTATTTTCTATTTTTTTTAAGAGAGAGCATGGCATAGGGGCAGGGGGGTGCAGAGGAAGAGATAGAGAATCTCAAGTAGGCTCCACACCACACCCAGCACAGAGCCCAATGCTCCATCACACAACCCTAAGATCATGATCTTAGCTGAAATCAGGAGTCACCCCTGAACCGACTGAACCCCTGAAGTTAAAGTTATTTCTAACATTATTTATGTGGACAACAAAAGTGCCAGACTCACTTACTAAAGATCATTTTGTTTATAGCTTCCTCCTTAGTTTCCTTCTCTCTCCTCTACGACTTTGCACATTCATGTCCCCAAAGCTGCTCCTCTGAAATGAGGCACTGACATTTGCTCCTGTGGTAGTAGAAATTCTAGCAATGGAGTGATATTTATTCTTAGGCAGGCCTTTCCATCACATCCCTCCTTCCACTCCTGTAACCACATACACACCCACCACCACTGTCCCTTGTCTGTGCTTCACATTTTTGCCCATATTTCTTTCATCTCTCACACCTGTATCAAATGATAATGGGAAATCTGTTTTATAAACCAAATGTAAGTACAATCTAAATTTCAATGCTAGAAATTGCCTCAAATAATGAAAATGAGAGCGTTCACATATATAATGGAGGGTTAGAAGCATGTCATAATGCATAAAATATCCTCTGTTATTGCTGCTGGAGATTACTCCTTCTGACGCACCTTCCCATGGACGATTTGGTGTAATGTAACAACTTATTATCTCATTCAAAAGAAGCATCCCATTAGAAGGAAATGTTAGAGGCTTGTAATCTTGAGAGGAGCTGACCTTCCCTCTTACACTGAATGCTCACAAAAGCAAGCACCTAGTAAGTGAACCATATGCCACATTTGGAGAAGGTAGCCTGTGGGACGTTTGTAGAATGAGATGGCCAATCCTCCAAACGCAGTTATGTCTCTGGGAACCGCTTCTACCTGATCTGAATGTTCCCATTATTTCTGTGACACAATTCAACCAACTAGGCACTTTAAATTTTTCAATAATTTTTCCTTTTGAATGTTCATCACTAGAACTGCCCAAATCAGTGTGTCCTGCTATTGACAGCCTGTAGCACAGTGACCATCACGAACTGCTGCTTCCCATTTGTCAGCAAGGGCAGGGATGTCCATGGGACCTGTAGAGGCCCAGTCATTGCCAAGTACTTAAAAGGGCCATCAGTCATTTAGGTAACATCCCCTTCAGTAGGTTTCCATAAGCAAGACTTGTGAAAACTTTTCATGGAGTCTCAAAATTCAGAATTATTTAAGGAGAGGAGCCTGAGTGGCTTGGTCAGTTAAGCATCTGACTCTTTTTTTTTATTTTTTTATAAACATATGATGTATTATTAGCCCCAGGGGTACAGGTCTGTGATCGCCAGGTTTACACACTTCACAGCACTCACCATAGCATATACCCTCCCCAATGTCCATAACCCCATCATCCTCTCCCTACCCCCCTACCCCCAGCAACCCTCAGTTTGTTTTGTGAGATTAAGAGTCTCTTATGGTTTGCCTCCCTCCCAATCCCATTTTTTTCATTTATTCTTTTCCTACCTCTAAAATTTCCCACATTGCATCTCCACTTCCTCGTATCAGGGAGAGCATATGATAGTTGTCTTTCTCCGATTGACTTATTACACTAAGCATAATACCCTCTAGTTCCATCCACGTCATTAAGAATGGCAAGATTTCATTTCTTTTGATGATTGCATAGTATTCCATGGTATATATATATACACCACCTCTTCTTTATCCATTCATCTGTTGATGGACATCTAGGTTCTTTCCAAGGTTCAGCTATTGTGGACATTGCTGCTATAAGCATCCGGGTGCGCGTGCCCCTTCGGATCACTACGTTTGTATCTTTAGGGTAAATACCCAATAGTGCAATTGCTGGGTCATAGGGTAGTTCTATTTTCAACTTTTTGAGGAACCTCCATGCTGTTTTCCAGAGTGGTTGCACCAGCTTGCATTCCCACCAACAGTGTAGGAGGGTTCCCCTTTCTCTGCATCCTTGCCAGCATCTGTCATTTCCTGACCTGTTAATTTTAGCCATTCTGACTGGTTTGAGGTGGTATCTCATTGTGGTTTTGATTTGTATTTCCCTGATGCCGAGTGATGTGGAGCACTTTTTCATGTGTCTGTTGGCCATCTGGATGTCTTCTTTGCAGAAATGTCTGTTCATGTCCTCTGCCCATTTCTTGATTGGATTATTTGTTCTTTGGGTGTTGAGTTTGGTAAGTTCTTTAGAGATTCTGGATACTAGCCCTTTGTCTGATATGTCATTTGCAAATATCTTCTCCCATTCTGTCAGTTGTCTTTTGGCTTTGTTGACTGTTTCCTTTGCTGTGCAAAAGCTTTTGATCTTGATGAGTCCCAATAGTTCATTTTTGCCCTTGCTTCCTTTGCCTTTGGCGACATTCCTAGGAAGAAGTTGCTGTGGCTGAGGTTGAAGAGGTTGCCGCCTGTGTTTTCCTCAAGGCATCTGACTCTTGATTTCAGCTCAAGTGATGATCTCAAGGTTGTGAGATCAAGGCCCCTGCATAGTTGGGCTCCAGGCTAAGTATGGAGTCTATTTGAAATTCTCTCTCCCTCTCTCTCTCTCCCTCCCCCCATTCACATGCTCTCTCCCTCTAAAATAAAAATAAATAGAGAAAATCTTAGAAGAATAGGAAGAAGAAGAAGGAGAAGAAGAAGAAGAAGAAGAAGAAGAAGAAGAATTATTATTATTTAAGTAAATAGTACCAAAGCAGAAAAATCCTATGAGTTGTTTTGCCCCCAGAATACAGTGGCCACATGGCATTGTGCTTCAGGTCATGATGCATAAATAGTTTACAATAGTTTACACCATGTGGTTGATATACCATGACTTGCTAGAGTATAAAAACACCTCTGTCATTTCCCTTTGTCATTTATGCACCATCCTGAGGATCAAAGGAAAAAATAATTTCACCAATGAGATGTTACATTTAGTCCTTCTACAGACATCCTCTTACTGAGCCAGGGAAGCCCCAGTTATACTGGACGGGTACAAAAAGGTCAACAAAGAGCACAATCCATGGACAGCTCTTTGATAACAAAATAGTGGTAAGAATAGTGATTTTGATGATGTTGATAAAGATGATGACATACAAAATAGGATGACAGCAAAGGAAAACGACACTTCTGGTCCTCTTCACTAAGCCATGCCCATCACTTCCTTTAACACTCAGCTTGAGTGCTATCCCTCAACCTAGCCAAATTACATGAGTCTTTAGCTGCCCACTGCTTCCCCATGTATTCTATTTCTATTCCCCCATTTGCACCAGCGATGTCACTTTTTAATTTTCCTAAAATTATTCCAGTTCTGCACATGTTGGTTTCCTATCTCCTAGCAAAGAGAAACTGTAACTGGGGCACCTGGGTGGCTCAGTGGGTTAAGCCTCTGTCTTCAGCTCGGGTCATGATCTCAGGGTCCTGGGATCAAGCCCCACATCAGGCTCTCTACTAGGCGGGGAGCCTGCTTCCTCCCCTCTCTGCCTGCTGCTCTGCCTGCTTGTAGTCTCTCTCTCTCTCTCTACTAAGTAAATAAATTAAATCTTAAAAAAATAAAATAAAACAGAAACTGTGACTAATATTTTTTAATCTTACCAATTAAACCTGGTCCAGAGTTCTATATGTCATAAATGCTGCTTAGCAATTAAATCCAAGTTTGCAAATATGTACATATTGAAAACCTGTTTGACGTGAATAACACCAGGCTGTGGAAAACACAAAGATGAATAAGACACAGATTTACCTTGCACTCATGCAATTTAACATTCAGTAGATAAGAGAGACTTGTGAACAATTAACAATAATAAAGGTAAAATGCCATAACTGAGCATGTAATTAGCTAATGTATGCACGAATGCTTCAAAAAAATGTAAGACACTTGCTATAGTGATTACAGATGAGGCAATCCCTTTACACTTAAAGGACCAGGAAAAACCTTGAAGTAAACAAAATCAAGGGTCTCGGGAGGATAAACCCAAGAGCAGTGCATATCAGACCAAGTCTGAGCAAGTGCATGGTGAGCCAAGAGTGCAAATTATACTAACCAAGAAGTATAACATGGCTACATACTACACATGTGGGGGGAAATGTAGGAATTTGGAATTCTGGTTGAAATCGTCATGGAAGATGTTGGAAGCCATACGAAATTGTTGAATTTTATTCTGCAAGCCTTTATTCCCCAAACTGTTATCCAAGGAATTCTAGCCCTAAGAGATTTTCTGTTATCAGACATGTATGTGGTCAGAAACTTGGGGGAAATAGGCATACTGTGCTCCCCTCTTGAAAAGTCTTCATGCACATTAGTACACTAAAATTTCTAGAAGTCTGAGAGTCAGAAAAATTCTTAGTAATTTTAACTCACAGTTTCTCAAGCTTTATAATTTCTTCAATTATTTTTCAATGCCATTTATTAACACTCTTGATTTAAGCTCAGGTCATGATCTCAGGGTTGTGGGATTGAGCCCTGTACTGGGCTCCTGGCTCAGTGGGGAGTTTGCTTGAGATTCTCTCTCTCTCTCTCTCTCTCTCTCAAATAAATCAATAAATCTTCAAAAAAGAAGAAGAAGAATGAGGAGGAGGAGGAGAAGGAGGAGGAGGAGGAGGAGAAGAAGAAGGAGGAGGAGGAGGAGGAGGAGGAGGAGGAGAAGGAGGAGGAGAAGAAGAAGAAGAAGAAGGAGAAGAGGAGGAGGAGGAGGAAGAAAAGAACTTTTCCATCATCCCGATCTGGAACTCTGTAACCATTTAAACAACCCTCATTCTTCCTCACCTACTCCAGCCCCCAGCGACCACTATTCTTCTTTCTGTCTCTCTGAATTTGACTATACTGAGTAACTTATACAAGTGGAGTCACTCAATATGTGTCTTTTTATGTCTGACTTCATTCACTTAGTATGTTTTGGGGATGATTCATTTTTATTTTTTTTAAGATTTTATTTATTTATTTGAGAGAGAGACAGTGAGAGAGAGCATGAGCAAGGAGAAGGTCAGAGGGAGAAGCAGACTCCCCATGGACCTGGGAGCCCGATGCGGGACTCGATCCCAGGACTCCGGAATCATGACCTGAGCCGAAGGCAGTCGTCCAACCAACTGAGCCACCCAGGCGTCCGGTGATTCATTTTTAGAAGAGATGGTCTGAGGTCTACAAAAAATAAAACAAAACAAAGAACTACATACTGTAATAGGTCCTAGTAAGAATTAACAGCAAAATAGCCAAGCAACTACCAGTCTAAGTGTAAGGCACTGACGGATATGAAGGCATCAGAACTTTCCTCAAGAGGACAACTCTAATATAAAGAGCAGAAAGGTAAAGAGCTTAAGATTCTTCTCACCCTGTTATGTAATTCCATTGGAGAATGTTCATCCCTGTCATTTATCTGGAGCCTAATCAACATTATCCAGGCCTTCAAAAGGCTTTGCTTGTGTTTAAATAACCAGATTGCCTCAAACATCACAGAAGCCATTGAACCTACCATACTGGATCTCCCATAAACAAGAGCATAGACAGAGGATCATGCGTTCGTTTGTCCCATATGGTTACCTTTCAAGTCATAAACAGCAGAACACAACCATAGAACATCTGATTAGCACTCAGATATCAAAGGCAAAACATGACTGTTTTGTTGCCCTGGGAAATTCTCACAGGGAAACAAAACAGAAAAATTAAGCATACTTGTGATCAGGAAAGAAAGCTGAGAAAAAGGGAAAGTATAACAGTTTATCTTTTTTATCGTTCTCCATGTCTCCGAAATCATATTGTTTGAAGCCCAAGTCCTGTAGACCTACACAATCTCAAGCTTGGTCCTAAAGTCTCTCACCTTGGTCCCAACACCCTAGCTCCCATGGCCTAGTTTTCCCCAATGAAACCATCTCTCACCGGGCTGCCTAACTGTCTCCCCTCTAAAGCAAAACCATGACAGTTTTCCTTCTTTGCTGTAATGCTCTAGTGAGTCCCCGTTTTCCAACAGTTAAGTTCAACATTCATAATTCTCCATCCCTCAATCTTTTTTTTTTTGAAGCCAGGTCAAAGACTGGGAAGTCAGCCATGCCTTCTCTACTCCTGAAAAACCGCTCTTCTGGTGTGCGTCATAAAGTGTTGTTGGTGTAGATACTTATATTTGTAGCCTTTGGAAAGATAGCTGAGTGAAGGAAAAGGCTTTGGAGTCCGTCTGCTGAGGTTCGAATCCCACTTCCTAGCTATGTTACCCAGGGCTAGTTGTTTAATTTCTTTGTGCCTCAGTTTCGTCACCAAAAGAACAGGAAACTAACAATGTCTATGTGACTGGGTGTAGCTAGAAATTACATGAGGTAACACAGATGAGGTTCTTAGAACTGGATACTGTTAACTTGCACTATCGCACACAACACAATATGGATCACTCAACAGTGTTTTCTGGGTGAAAGAACCAGTTGGAATTAAATAGTAATAAAGCTAAAAAGAAGAATCTTGGGGCACCTGGTGACTCAGCTGGTTAAGTGTCCAACTCTTGGTTTTGGTTCAGGTCATGATCTCAAGGGGTTGAGATCAAGCCCACTATTGGGCTCCACACTCCATACTAAGAACGGAAACTATTTAAGATTCTCTCTCTCCCTCTCCTTCTGCCCCTGCTCCTCTCAAAAAAAAAAAAAAAAAAAAAAAAAAAAAAAAAGAAAAGAAAAGAAAAAGAAAAAAAAGAAAAGAAAGAAAAAATAGAAGATTCTTGTAGATTCTTCTGTTCAACACTGGCTACCCTGTTAAAACTGAAAATTTCCCAACCATTTAGTCATGTCAATCATGTTTATGGATTATGAAAGGAAATAAAATTCTAATCTGCTCACTTTTTGCTCCTAGAAATAAAAGTGAGTCAAACAAAAGAAGAAAGAAAAAAAACGAGATTGATAGGAAAGAAAGGTCAGGTGTGTTTAGATGTCTCTTCTGTTTACTTGGATTCTTATGCAGACCCCACACAGCCTCTCTGCAAATGCTTGCATCACAGAATTATGAACCATACTCATCTAAAGATCAATCACTCTGCATCCTTGCCGTAGATGAAGCCTCGTTTCTCGCTGGGGACACAGTGTCCCTCTTAAAATCTTCCAGTGAAAGTAGACACAACCCCTAAGGCATTAAACAGTAAAAAGGAATCTGCATACATTTTGGTGCCAAAATTCAGCAAGCAATCACCTTCCCTTCCCCATCTCTGGATTTTGTAATATTTGCTGTTTTGTTTAGTTGTGCTGTTTTAAGTTCTTCTTAAGAGTTTACACTCACCTCTTCCATTATGGTCGCTCTCACCCACTGACCTCCAGAATCCTCTCCCACCTTCCTGGATTTTCTTATGAATATCTTTAACCCAGTCCTTGTATTTGACTCTTGAGCTTTCATTAATATACTTGAAACTACCATTTGGCCTGGGAAATAGAGAAATAGTGATCTGCAGAAACAAAGGAAGAGGATAACAGATGGGCAGAGGGGGCTTCCTGGATCTCTCAGAGATCCAGGTCATGATTGCCCTCCAAAGTCCACACAGAATGCCTGTTCTTAGAGTCACAAGAGACCTAGTATCCTTCCCATTGTTTTTTAATTTTTTTTATTTTTTTATAAACATATAATGTATTTTTATCCCCAGGAGTACAGGTCTGTGAATCGCCAGGTTAGTATCCTTCCCTTTTAACTGAAGTTGTTCAAATGGAGTTTCTATTCTAACAAAACAACCCTTTTGGGGTATTATTTATTTGCCTAAAGTCAGAAAAAGTCACAGCTGTCATGTTAATGTGGTCTTCATTTATGGCATGAAATCAATGTCTTACACCATCTTTGCCTCATTTTTTACTTGAGCAAAATGAGACGTTTATTTAACAGCTTTCTGGAGCTACTGGAAAGAACAACTAATCAATCAGTGGATGGGTCTTGAAGAAATGTGGTGACCACCCCTGCACTGTATGGCACAGTGTTCTTCCATGAACTGATGAGTACTCTAACTAGGCCATCTCCCAGTAGCTTTTTAACTTGGGGGTAGGGGATTCACTAGCACTGGATTCAACTTTGACTCAGACTCTTCCCTACAACTCTGTGGCTAGTTATCCCACAGGGTTCAGTGATTATCTGAGCAACTCAAGCTAGAGACTCAGGTGGTGACTAGATTGGAGTGCCGAATGTTAGAGAGCCGAGTCATTGCTTATCCATAGACCCATCTAGCCTAGTGATTAGGACCCCAGCTAGAGCAAATATCTTGCTGTAAGTGCTTTCTCCAATTACTTTCTACTCATTCGTATCTTTGATGTATCTGTTTTCTTTCTAATTTTTAGCCTTCAGCCTTAAATCTTTAATGTGTATTATCTTTATTTTTAAGCTATTCAACTAAATGCTTTACAGATGGCCTAAATTTTTTTTTAAGATTTTTTATTTATTTATTTGACAGAGAGAGATCACAAGCAGGCAGAAAGGCAGGCAGAGAGAGAGGAGGAAGCAGGCTCCCTGCTGAGCAGAGAGCCCGATGCAGGGCTCGATTCCAAGGCCCTGAGATCACGACCTGAGCTGAAGGCAGCGGCCCAACCCACTGAGCCACCCAGGCGCCCCAAATGGCCTAAATTTTTAATCCTTTCACGTTCTCTTGAACAGCAAGATTTTGTAATGGTTCTACCTTGGTTAACCGAAAATAGAACAGAACTACACGACAACTAATTTTTGTGTGGCCTGTCTACACATTTGATCCAAACCCTGATAAAAACTCAAAGCAACACCAAAAAAAAAAAAAAAAAAAAAAAAAAAAAAAGAAAGAAAAAGATACCACATTTGATTGTATATTGTATAGGCAACTAATCAAATTAAAGCTTCTGTATCCCCCCTCTCTGATTTATCTTTCAAGGAGGATTTGATCATCTTGACGAAACACTAATGTAAATTTCATCTGCTTTAAGGGTCTCCGTGTAATTCCCAAATGACGAAGATACGATCTTTGGATACTCACTTGAAAAGAAAAAAGAAAATACATTGTAGAAGACTCTTGATTGAGCTTGAGGGGAAATTCTGCAGCTGCCCACTGTTGGAGGATGAATCCCATCAGCCCTCTCCCCCATCCCTTCTTGTATTGATGTATGGCTCCTAACAAACTGCTCCCTCCAATTTCACTCACGGATTGTGTCCCCCTGTGAGCAGCCATGTTTGCTAAAGCTGAAATGTCATGATGATGGATCACAACCAGATACTCCATTTGGGGCTAGATGCCTGCGATCTGTCATTATGTGCAAATTTGCTTCTCACTGGATCTAGAAGAGATAAATAAGGAAGATGAAATTGCACATTGTTTTATATCCTGCTTTAAGTAAACAAACATGTAGCTCTATTAGAATCGGGGTCAGGCATCATGGGAGTCAATGCAGCCTGGGAGTTATGGAGGTGGGCCAGCTAAGGCCCCTCAAAGCCCTTCTCTTGCTTTCTTCCAGGTTTCCAGATTCACAACAGCACCTAAGAAATGCTTAAGGCCATCCAACTTAAACTCTGTTTCATATTGTTCACTTCATGCTTGGACCCTCGACCTGGTCCTTGTCTCCTACAACTCACCCAGATCCTAATCCAAAGATGAATCCTTGGATTCATTATAGATGATGCCATTTCAGTCTCCAGCAGGAGCCCTGGGGGAAACTCTCACTACAGCTCCTTTATCTCCAGTGAATATCAAATCATATTTCAACGTATAAAAGTGAGAAAGACTTTATCAGTTTTATTAAAGCTGTAAATTTTGTTTTTAAAACCTGCCAAAGCCCATGCTCAGAGAACCCTCACAGAGCAAATTAACTTTTCACCGCTCCTTTCTCTGCTGAGTCCTCTAACCAGCCAGACCACAAGACACTCCACACTGACCATGCGTGGGAATCGTCCTATGATTCAAGTTAGTGGCTTCTTTCAAGAGGGATATTTCTGTTGATTCTGTCTGTATTCATACTTGGCAGTATACTGTGACTCAAAAAGAAGAACCACAGGCCAGGAGAGCTATAGGCAGCTCTGGTCTTTGAGACATGCTATGGTTATTTTGATTTGCTTGAAACCCAAAATTTACCTCCTGTTTTCATTTCTTTCTTTTTTTTTAAGATTTTATTTATTTATTTGACAGAGAGAGACACAGCAAGAGAGGGAACACAAGCCAGGGGAATGAGAGAGGGAGAAACAGGCTTCCTGCTGAGCCAGGAGCCCGATGCGGGGCTTGATCCCAGGACTCTGGGATCATGACCCAAGCTGAAGGCAGACACTTAACAACTGAGCCACCCAGGTGCCCGTTTCTTTTTATATTTTTTTTAAGGTAGGTTCCACACCCAGCATGGAGCCCAGCATGGGGCTTGAACTCGTGATCCTAAGGTCAAGAGTCAGCTATTTAACCACTTAGCCCCCCAGGTACCCCTCCTATTCTCACTTCTTGTTGTGAGCTTTATTGCTCTGTAAAGTGATCCGACCCCAGCCTGGCCTGGATTCCCTGCCTTGGATTCCCTCCCACACCCTCACTGGCCCCTTGCAGAAGCCCCACAGGCAGTGCTATCTCCTGAACACAGGATGTACCTCCACATGGCTCAGACCTACTCTGAATAAGTCCATCCAACTGAAACTATCTTTTTTCCTGCCTGTTGAAATTTCATACCTTTTGTAAGTACCAGGTCAGATACCCACGTTCTAGGTTCCTCAGTTGGATCCAATCACCTTTCTTCCCTTCTACACATTCACCTAGCAATCTGGACATCTTCCTCATCCGTCTCCCTCCCTAAGACCAATGCTCATGATCGCCCTGATTCTCTTAGCACCTAATGCGATCTTTCCAATCTAAGCAGACAAATTGGCTGACAGAGCTCAGATTTCAATAGAAAAGAAATAGTTTCCAGGGCAGATTATGGAGCCAAAAGAAGTTTGACGTGTTTTCTCAGGTAGATGGAGCAGCAGTGGCTCAGCCTGGGTGGCTCAGAAGGTTGAGTGTCTGCCTTCAGCTCAGGCTATGATCTCCAGGTCCTGGGATAGAACTTCATGCCGGGCTCCTAGCTATGCCGGGAGTCTGCCTCTCCCTCTCCCTCTCCCCCGCCTCTCCCCTTGCCTCTTCCCCTGCCTCTCCCTTGCTTGTGCTATCTCTTTCTCTCTCTCTCTCTCACAAATGAATAGATAAAATCTTTTAAAAAAACAAAACAAATCAGTGGCTCTATGGGCATGACACTCTGAGACCGCCCTACCAGGGGGCACTTACGGATTCAATCTTTTTATTCATCCATTTAGTCAAACGCCACCCTCTGGAGAGTCAAGGCCATTTGACAAATCTGAATACTAACTCTGTAATGGCAATAGGGGACGATATTTCCAAAATCTAAATAAAATACCAAAGATTTCACTCACACTTACATTTTCCAACATTTCTAAAGACATAGAAAAAAAAACATATTAGAAGACTAGCCCACTGATGGTGATGGGAATGCTGGTCGTGGAGATAGTTTCTTCCTGTCCCCGGTGTAAAGATTGCACTAGGGCAAGACCACAGAAGCTGTACCTTATTAGCCTTAGTTTGCTGAGCCTTCGGCCATGACAGGTCTTAAGTGTAAGTGAAATAAAGGATAGAAAATCAGTTGATAAATGTCCAGGCACAATAAACCACGCTTTCAGAGTCACATTCAGAAAGTGACCCAGATGGCAGAGATGTTGGGCTGTTTTCATTCACAGCTGTGTATTGAAGCTTCAAATGTGTCTGCCAGGTGCTCAACAAACATTTGCCAAGAGAATGACTGAATGGCAGCCAGATGGGGGAGGCCTTATCACCAGGTTAAACTTTCAACTCCATCCTAATATAAGTCAGAAGTCATTAAAATGTTTAAGCTAGAAAGTTACCCAATCTGATTTTCGTTGAAAAGATCGTACCGGGAGAGGAATAAGAAAAGGACAAATGGAATGCTGGAAGAATGTTCGGATGCTCTTGCACAAGGACAGGTGACAGACACCACCACAGACGGCGGCAGGCAAGGATGGAGGAACGAGGACTAATTGGACAGAGTTTGAGGAGGAAGAATTAAAACCATGTGGTTATTGATCAGATGTGGGCGGCACGGTCGAGAGGTCTAGAGCAGCTGCCAGTCTGGAGCTGAAGGAACAGAGTGGACAGCAGTGCTGTTGACTAAATGCGGTAGCAGCAGGAGAGTGGGTTTTACAGGGAAGCCTGTAGAGTGGGTATGTAGCATATGTTGAACGTTTGAGAACTGTCCCCATCTCAGGAGAGAAGCTGAGTCGTTCATTGATTACTCAGGTCAGGAATTTAGGAGAAAGCGCTCACCTAGAAATTCAGGCTAATTAAGTGGTTGCAAATCGATGGCCCAGAGGCCAAATCCTGCCCACAAACTCGTTTAGCCAGCACAACTGGCTAATTTTTCCGTGAGCCGATAACCTGAAACATGAGGAGACTGCACCTAAAAATCCAGATTTTCAGCTTTTCTTCAGAAACGTTGAAAATGTTGTGAAGTTAAACCCATGTTCGTTCCCTCTAGCTAGCCCAGAGTGAGCGCTAAGAAGCAGCTTCCCCCTTGGATGGACGTGTTCAGGTCAGTACAGAACCCTCCTTCCATGCCATCTCCCCCATCCCAAGAGTTCAGGTAGCACTGTCTTGATGTTTGTGAGTCTGTCCTTCTTAGAATCAAGCTGAGGGAAAAACGAAATCTTTCGCACTCTACAGTCTCTATTGAAATCTGGAAAGTGAGGGCTAGAAAGAGGATTGAGTATTTCATGGAAAAACCCTTTTTTACATCTGTCCCATATCATGGTGTTATCTATCTAGCACCTAAAGGCATTTGATGTTGTGACCTCTAACATGGTTTCAAAAGCTCTTTTGAGTTACTATCGTGATATTTAGCTTAGAGATTCAATACTCAGAATTCAGC
The DNA here is from genome assembly GCF_902655055.1 of Lutra lutra. Taxonomy (NCBI): domain Eukaryota; kingdom Metazoa; phylum Chordata; class Mammalia; order Carnivora; family Mustelidae; genus Lutra; species Lutra lutra. The sequence continues at coordinate 74,654,709 of NC_062279.1, read as the reverse complement.
AGCAGACGGTTCTCTCTCAAGGCTGCACTGATCTGGGGATTAAATTCCATTCTTCCTTCATCTTTACCTTTGATGCCATAGCAAGTTATTTTTACTTCCTGTTAAATTGGCGGTAAGTAATTGATTTATAGTAAAATGTTATGTATTGATATTCTTTTCTGATGATATTACTGATATATATGTAGATGAGACTGTCACTTGATGGGGTAAGTGGGAAAGCCCCTTCCTGAGCTAACATTAGGTCATGCCTATGTTCGCAATTACAGGCCTGGTGAATTTCCAAGAAATGCAGCACAAACCTGTTTACAGAATTCTAAAACCTCCTTAGGGTGAACAATGAAGCATTTCTTATGTTGAGGATGAAGCACAGAATAGCTTTATTTACTGAAACTAAGAAAACAAAACCAAAGGCAGGAACTTGCTGTGGTCCGATGGGCTCAGGTCCTCGTTTTGCCACAAACTTGCTGTCAGTCTTTCGATATGTTAATTAACCTATCTAAACCCTTCCGTAAAATGAAGTTAAATAATAGCTGGAAAGCCTAAGTCTTGCGACTGTGGGAACTAATAAGTAAAAATGTTTGTTAAATCCATATATGACATTTTACAAATTTTAGTTGTAGTTCTGTTTTCTGGTGATAACAACCCAAAATAGCCTCTGTTGAATCTGTTTCAGGTTCAAACCAACCTTTCAACAGCTTTCTTCTGAATTATTAATACTACATTAAGAGTCGAACTCATTGATAAAAACAGGCTTTGCATTGGTCTTTGATAAAAATACGTATATATTGGAAAGAAAAGCGTTTGCATGTTGAACTGTCCTTTCAAAGACATAAGTTTTTGGCTTCCCTTTGGTACCCCTTAATGCTGATTTTATATATAATGATACATTGTCTGAAAAGCCTGCCCCTCAGAGGCTGGAGGTTTGTGCAAGTTACTAAAAGGTTAGAAACAACGACTAACACTGCAAATGAAGTCTGTGCTATCACCCAGGTGACAGGAGTTGCAATGCTGCCCTCTTGTGAGGATATTCTGTCACTGCACCTCGCAGATGAGTGATGTGATCCATCATGTAATCCCTGTTATAGGAGCAGGATATTCTCAGCACTAATTTTAAGTGAATGAATTCTGCTTCCCTTTATTTTATGTGTAAGAGGTTCTTTTTTCAAGATTTTATTTATTTATTTATTTGACAGACAGAGAGAGATCACAAGCACGCAGAGAGGCAGGCAGAGAGAGAGGAGGAAGCAGGCTCCCTCCTGAGCTGAGAGTCAGATTCAGGGCTCGATCCCAGGACCCTGAGATCATGACCTGAGCGGAAGGCAGAGGCGTTAACCCACTGAGCCACCCAGGCGACTCTGTTCTTATACGTGACTAACTATCATTAACTATGATCCTCTAAGCCAAAAATGCAATCAGAGGTTGACTTTTGCTACAATATTTCTCAAGAGTTTTCTTTGTATTTGTGATGATTATCAGAAATTTTTGGTTAGGAAACAGAGGTTTTTGAATTTATATTTTGACATGAGTTTAAGTGTTATAAATACATACATATGGATCACCATTTTGCTACTTTTAAGAGAAGATGATAGGAATTAGTAGTTACTACATACCCACTAAATGCAAAGCAGTGGGCTTTAAGTTTATTGTTATTCAGTTCTTGTATCAACCAGATATTAACTTCTCCATTCTCCAAGAGAAAAATTAGTGTCAGAGAGAATATTACTTGAATTCATGCAAATAGTAAATAATAAAACTGGAATTCAATAATTTTTTTAGTCCTATTAATATTTAAGCATTCTAGGGGCACATGGCCAGCTCAGTTGGTAGAATATGTGACTCTTGATCTCAGAGTCATGAGTTCCAGCCCCACGTTGTGCGTAAAGTTTACTTCAAAAAACAGATTTGGGGGGCGCCTGGGTGGCTCAGTGGGTTAAGCCTCTGCCTTCAGCTCGGGTCATGATCTCAGGGTCCTGGGATCGAGCCCCGCATCGGGCTTTCTGTTCGGCGGGAAGCCTGCTTCCTCCTCTCTCTCTGCCTGCCTCTCTGCCTACTTGTGATCTCTCTCTGTGTTAAATAAATAAATAAATAAATAAATAAAATCTTTTAAAAAAAACAGATTTGGAATGTCAGTTATGTATCAATAAAACTAAAAAAATAAAAATTAATAAAAATATTTGAGCATTGTAAAGTAAATATATAAAAACATGTATGTTTGTATCTTCATCCTCAAAAAATTTCATCATCTAAGGAACAATAGTAATTCACTGATGTCTAGTGTTGACTGACGTGTATAAGGTCCCTAGAAACAAACATGACTCAGACTGAGGAAAGCAGGGGCAGCTTCTCAGTGACAATGACACCTGAGCTCAAACATGAAGGCTGAGTAGTTCACCAGGGGAAGAAGGGGGAAGATAGAACATTTTTCTCAGGATCAAGCCTAGATTCTATTTTGTGATAACTAAGATTAGGTACAAGTGCCTCTAATAAACCAAAATATTAGCCTTTTTAAGAAGGTAAAAGTTTGTTTCTCATGTAAGAGAAACGTAGCAAAGACTAATTCATGGCTCTGACGGCAGATCTGTGATGTCGATAAGGGACAGGTTCCTATCTTGCTGTTGAACTATCCAAGTTTATGACTTCAGGTCCCAGTTGACTCCTGGAAGTTCTGCAACCACAGTGTCACATTCCCTGAGCAGGTATAAGGAGGAGGAAAGGGAAAGAGAAACATAAAGGACACCTCCCAACTCGGTCTCTGCTCTTTCAGATGTCTTCTCATAAATCCCAAGCAGTACACCCACCCCCATTTTATTGGCCATAACCTGGACATACGGTCACACCTCGCTGCCAGGGCGACAGGAAATGTCTTTTATTCTGTGCCACATGTGTAATTAAAAACAGTGGTCTGTTACTAAGGAAGAAAGAGAGAATAAATGGATGGCCTAGCAGCTTCTACTAGAGTCCAAATCCCAAATTTCCACCAACTACTTATTATCTAGGTGAAATCTTTTAGGCAATTAATAAAAGAGAGTCAGTGTATTTTCACTAGAATAAATAAAAGTCAAGGGAGCAGGAATATTTTTCAATAGCCAAGTGAAATATTACAACAAAGAATATTTAGAATATATGTACATTTCTCTCTCTTCTAACTAAGAAGAGCAACATTGAGTACATTGAATATGATATTTGCCTAAGAATTCATGCCTCTAAAACTTTAACATTCACAAGCAAACACAAGCCTCTTCATCATCCAATATGAGTAGATATCTATCCAAGTAAATTATTAGAAATCTGTTAATGTGAAGTGAAACCATTGGAGATCACCTCACAAAACAGCGACACTTTAGGTTGATGTAACTGTTTTGGCCAAAAAAAAAAATCACTTTCACATAGATTTCTCTTTCCATTTTCGAAGATTTTTTTAGGATATGATACCGAATCACAAATTTTAAGCATTTTTTAAATATTAAACACGTGCTTGATGTCATCTAAAGGGAAAACTCAGAATCACTGGAAATTTGTCCAGAGAAATATACTTGTACTTCCAGGATGGAAAACCAGTTGCTAAGTTATCCCTGATGTTGAATTGGACCTTATACACCAAACCTGAAAACACGGACTTGTTCAATGTATAAACATTTAGGTCACTAATGAGGACGGGACTGCCCGCAAGGTTTCTGAAACCTGCTTTTCAAGGTTCCAAGCTCTGCGTGGGCTCCCGCCCCGGGTGTGAAGTCCTGCGGTGGCAGCCTGGTTCTCTCTAGTCCGAGACGCTATCACTCCTGGCTCAGGCCCACCTCCTGCAGTGACACATGTGAGGTGACCTACAAATCACACTGCGGGAATATTTTTCTTTTTATCAGAGACAGACACATTTAATAAAGCGAAAATGGATGAGTATCCATATTAGATTTCTATCACTGGATAAAAATTACCAGAAAGTACCTCTACCCCTGAAGCAAATAATACATTATATGTTAAAAAAAAAAAAAATACCAGAAAGTTAGTGGCTTAAAACAACACCAGTTGTCACAGGCTACACCATGGATAAACCCTGAGGGCATAAAGTTAAGTAAAATAAGCCAGTCACCCACTGTATGATTCCACGTCTAAGAGGTATCTAAAGCAGTAAAATTTACGGAACAGAAACTAAAATGGTGAGTACCAGGGGCTGGGAGGTGCAGTGGGGGGAGAAGGGTGCGTGGAGAGCTGTTTCATGGTTGTAGAGCTTCCGAATTGTGAGATGATAAAGTTCTGGAGATCTGTTTTACAACACTGTTATGCGCTTAACACTACTGAACTGTACACTTAAAAATGGTTAGAAAGGGGGCGCCTGGATGGCTCAGTTGGTTAAGTGGTCGACTCTTGATTTGAGCTCAGGTCACAATCTTGGGGTGGTGCGATCCAGCCCTGTGTCAGGCTCAGTGCACAGTCTGCTTGAGATTCTCTCTCTCCCTCTCTCTCTGACCCACCCCTCAACTCGTGGATCTCTAAATAAATAAACAAATAAATAAATAATATTTATTTTTAATGGTCAAGAGGTGGGGTGCTTGGATAACTCAGTCAGTTAAATGTCTGATTCTTGGTCTCAGCTCATGTCTTGATCTCAGCATGGTGGGTTCCGCCCCGTGTAGTGCGGAGCCTTCTTAAAAAGAGAAATGGTTGAGAGGGTAGAATTTTATATTATGTGTTTTTACCACAATTTTTAAAAAAAAGGAAACAACTGTAAAAAAAGATCTCATGTAAATATGGCACAAAAGATCTGAGTGATGTGTAATATAATCTTCTGAATCTCCTTATAAGTTCGAATTATTCTGTATTTAAAATTTTTGAAGAACAAATTAAAAAACAACAACAGGAAAAAAATACCAATTTATTAGCTTACATTGAAAGGTAAAAAGGTTGGCATGGCGTGACAGGATTCTCTACTCAAAGCATCACAAAGCTGAAATCAAGGTCTATCAGCTGGACTAAGTTCTCGTAGGAAGCCCAGGGAGAAAATCCACCTCCAAATTCATTCTTTTCTTTTTTTTTTCTTTTAAGATTTTATTTATTTATTTGACAGAGATCGCAAGTAAGCAGAGAGGCAGGCGGGGGGGGGGGGGGGGGGGGGGGGGGGGGCCGGGGGGGGGGGGCGGCGGGGAAGCGGGCTCCCTGTTGAGCAGAGAGCCAGATGCGAGGCTCGATCCCAGAACCTCGGGATCACGACCCAAGCCCAAGGCAGAGGCTTTAACCCACTGAGCCACCCAGGTGCCCCCAAATTCATTCTTGCTGTTAACGGAATTCAGTTCCTTGCAGTTGGTAAGACCAAGTCCTGATTTCCTGGCGGGCTATCGGCCAGGAACCACTTTCAGCTCCTAGATGCCACTCTGAATTCTGTGCCACATGGTTCCCGAGATCTCCAAGCTTTCCATGGTGTGTCAAATTCTTCTCGCACTTAGAATTTCTAAATTCCTTTCTGTGACTGGCTGGAGAAAACTGCTTTTCACAGACTCATGATTAGGCCGACCCACATAATTTCCCCATTTTAAGGCCAAGAGAGCCCTGTCCCATAATCTAATCATTGGGGTGGAGTCTGTCACTCTCACAATCCCAGGGGACTATGCCGTAGGTGGGCACTAGTGGGTGGGACATCTGAGAATTCTGTCCACGGTAGCGTCCATTCTGAATGTAGCTGGGGAGGGAGGCACAGGCAGAGAGTGGAGGGTATCTCTTGGAACTGTAACTCTAAAAAGAAGGGCAAGTTGTAAAAGGCTGATTTTCCTAGAACTCCTACGGAAATGTCTAATTCCCATATCAGTCAGATATCCATTCTTTCCTTTTCCTGATTCCTCTAAATTAAATGAAGTTGAAAATACCCTCGAAGGGATTTGCTTGAGATTTGTTTCACTTGGGGTTTGGGTCTAATGAAGCAGGAGACTGAGTTGTTACATATTCCCAAGCAGTACCACAAAAAGTACTTAAATATCTAATTATTGGATAAATATTACCCCTCAGAGTCCTCACAGGACACCACTTGATAAACCTGCAAAGCAGCTGAAAGAAGTAATTTTGTTTCAGGTTCCTTAAGGCAACCACCAGGGCTCTGACATTAAGCTTCCACATCATGAAGTTCCTGCCTCCATAACCCTCTGGTTTCTGGTCCTTGTTGTTTTACTGCAAATAATTCCAAACATGCACATCTATAAAGTTCTAGAGTCGTTAAATACATAATGGACCCCATTTTAGAAGTTACCTGCTACATTTCTTCTTTTTTTTTTTTTTTTTTACCTATTACATTTCAAGGAGAAAATTAGCCTTAAGTGTAAAGGTAAAATAGAATTAAAATATTTCTTCTGTTGAAAGAAGAAATTTGACGATTTGGCAGTCATACAGACTATCACTAAGTTAAGGAATTTTGGATTTGGTTGTCATTTCTAATGTCTGGCAATTAGATATTGCCATTTTAATCTGAATTCATGCAAAACAACCTCAATTGTAGTAATTTGCTCATTTCCCTAAAGATTAAAATAAATGTTTCATTATTTAATAACACATTTTTCTGTTAAAATGTGTGCTTTTATATTTTTATGTATATTTATATTTCATATTTTTATCCTTTGCATTGCTTACAATAAAAAGATCATTTTAATAATTTTTAAATGAAAAATCTTTTAAAATCTATTAAATTAGTTCAAACTTTTTAAAGAGGAAATAAAACTAGAAACCAAGCAGATGGAAACATTTTCAACCTTATTAATAACGAACAAAATTCAAAAACACTTAAGAAGGCAATACCACCTTTCTTATATAACAATTTGATGAGACATAATTCATATACCATATAATTCATTATTTAGGTGTATAATTCTGGGCACCTGGCTGGCTCAGTCAGAGGAGAGTGCAATTCTTGATCTCATGAGTTTGAGCCCCACATTGGATATAGAAATTGCTTAAGAAAAACAAACTTTAAAAAAAAAAAACAAACGGGGGTTCCTGGGTGGCTCAGTGGGTTAAAGCCTCTGCCTTCGGCTCAGGTCATGATCCCACGGTCCTGGGATCGAGCCCCGCGTCGGGCTCTCTGCTCAGTGGGGAGCCTGCTTTCTCCTCTCTCTCTCTCTGCCTGCCTCTCTGCCTACTTGTGATCTCTGTCTGTCAAATAAATAAACAAAAAAATCTAAAAAAAAAGAAAAAAAAATTTTTTTTAAAAACGGTGAAGTGTATAACTCAATGGGTTTTCGTATATCCACAAAGTTGCACAACCATCACCACAATCAATTTTAGAATGTTTTCATCACCCCAAAAAGAAACCCCATATTTCTAACCAAAACACCCAACCCTGGGCAACAACTAACCTAATTTCTATTTCTTATAGATTTACCTATTATGGATATTTCATATAATATAATATAATATAATATATATATATATATATATATATATTGTGACTGGCTTCTCTCATTTAGCAATATTTTCAAAGTTCTTCTGTGTACCATGTGCCAATACTTGGTACTTTTTTTTTTTTTTTAAGATTTATTTATTCGGGGCACCTGGGTAGCTCAGTCGGTTAAGCTGCTGCCTTTGGCTCGGGTCATGATCACAGGATCCTGGGATCGAGCCCCACATCGGGCTCCCTGCTCAGTGGAGAGCCTGCTTCTCCCTCTCCCTCTGACTGCCACTCTGCCTACTTGTGCTCTCTCTATATATATCAAATAAACAAATAAAATCCTTTAAAAAAAAGATTTATTTACTTGACAGAGAGAGCAGCCCAAGTGGTACCATTTTTATTTAATAAATTGTTTGTTTGTATTTTAATTTAATGATGCGGGGGCACCTGGGTGGCTCAGTCAGTTAAGTGTCTGCCTTCAGCTCAGATCATGATCTCAGGGACCTGAGATCAAGCCTTACATTGGGCTCTCTGCTCAGCAGGGAGCCTGCTTCTCCCTCTCTCTCCTCCTCTCCTCCTGGCTGTGCTTTTTCTCCCTCTGTCTCAAATAAATAAATAAAATCTTATAAAAAAAAATGAATGATGTGATGTTGGTAACATGGTCCTCTGTTGCTAGTATCCTAGGTTGTTTGTTTTTTTTAATGGTTTTATTTATTTACTTGACAGACAGAGATCACAAGTAGGCAGAGAGGAAGGCAGAGAGAGAGGAAACTTGGCTCCCTGCTGAGCAGAGAGCCAGATGTGGGGCTCGATCCCAAGACCCTGGGATCATGAGCTGAACTGAAGGCTTTAACCCACTGAGCCACCCAGGCGCCCCTAGTATCCTAGTTTTATAAAGAAATTTGATCATATGTACCAAGAGTCCACAAGAACTTCTTTCTTTTTCTCTTTTTCTTTTTTTTTCCTTTCTTTTCTTTACCATTTTCTTCTTTTTTTATTATTTATTTTTTATTAACATATAATGTTTTATTTGCCCCAGGGGTACAGGTCTGTGAATCATCGGGCTTACACATTTCATAGCACTCACCATAGCCCATACCTTCTTCAGTGTCCATAACCCAACCACCCTCTCCCTACCCCCTCCCCCTGGCAACCCTCAGTTTGTTTTGTGAGATTAAGAGTCTCTTATGGTTTGTCTCCCTCCTGATCACAAGTTGTTTCATTTTTTCCTTCCCTACCCCCCAAAACCTCTGTTCTGCCTCTCAAATTCCTCATATCAGAGAAAGCATACGATAATTGTCTTTCTCTGATTGACTTATTTCACTCAGCATAATACCATCTAGTTCCATCCACATTGTTGCAAGTGGCAAGATTTCATTTCTTTTGATGGCTGCATAGTATCCCGAGATATATATACATATATATCTCACATCTTCTTTATCCATTCATCTGTTGATGGACATCTAGGTTCTTTCCATAGTTTGGCTATTGTGGACATTGCTGCTATAAACATTCAGGTGCACATGCCCCTTTGGATCACTACATTTGTATCTTTAGGGTACCCAGTAGTGCGATTGCTGGGTCATAGGGTAGCTCTATTTTCAACTTTTTGAGGAACCTCCATGCTGTTTTCCAGAGTGGCTGCACCAGCTTGCATTCCCACCAACAGTGTAGGAGGGTTCCCCTTTCTTCACAAGCTCGCCAACTCCTGTTGTTTCCTGACTTGTTAATTTTAGCCATTCTGACTGGTGTGAGGTATCTCATTGTGGTTTGGATCTGTATCTCCTGATGCTGAGTGATGTGGAGCACTTTTTCATGTGTCTGTTGGCCATCTGGATGTCTTCTTTGCAGAAATGTCTGCTCATGTCCTCTGTCCATTTCTTGATTGGATTATTTGCTCTGTGGGTGTTGAGTTTGATAAGTTCTTTATAGATTTTGGATACTAGCCCTTTATCTGATGTCATTTGCAAATATCTTCTCCCATTCTGTCAGTTGTCTTTTGGTTTTGTTAACTGTTTCCTTTGCTGTGCAAAAGCTTTTGATCTTGATGAAGTCCCAATAGTTCATTTTTGCCCTTGCTTCCCTTGCCTTTGGCGATGTTTCTAGGAAGAAGTTGCTGCAGCTGAGGTCGAATCCAATCATCATCATCCAATTCCAGATGTAAGGACTCCTGACATAGCCAGCTGCTTTGAAATAATGGAGGAGCTTGCAATCTGCCTTGCTCTCTTCAAGGTTGCTGCCTTGTTCTCCTCAAGGATTTTGATGGATTCCTTTCTCACATTGAGGTCTTTCATCCATTTGGAGTCTATTTTTGTGTATGGTGTAAGGAAATGGTCCAGTTTCATTCTTCTGCATGTGGCTGAAGGACTTCCTTTTTGATCAAACCAGGCTCCTCTGAGCTGTCTTTTCCACAAGGCTTTAACCTTGGCCTATCATCCTTGGCTTGCTGAGCCCAGTTTAGCAAGAAGTCCCCTGCCCTGCATACCTAATCAAATTCCTCATCCTCTCTACTATCCATTTCTAATCAGATACTCTTCCTCTCACCCTTGATGTCTAATCAAGTTCCTCCTAGTAATTAAAAAAAAATTTTTTAAGTAATCTCTACACCCAAGGTAGTGCTTGAACTCATGTCCCCAATTTCAAGAGCCAAGAGCCACCTGTTCTATCAACTGAGGCAACCAGGCACCCCAGTAATTTTCTATCCAATAATTCCTCACTGTGCACATCAGCTCTACATCCCCAGCTACCCTTGCTACATTCTGAGATGAGGTCAGTTTTATACCAAATTCTCTCCCCTTATTGCCATAACTCAAAAACAAACAAACAAACAAACAAACAAACAAACAAAAAAAACCTATCCTGCCATTTTAAACAAGTGTCTGGTATAATTTCTCTTTAACAAGTTCTATAAATAGTAAATGAACTTTTTAAAAAATATTTTATTTATTTATTTGAGAGAGCATGAGCAATAGAGTATAAGCCAGGGGAGTAGCACTGAGCAAGGGAGGTGCAGACTCCCCACTGAACAAGGAACCCAAGTTCCTGGATCATGACCTAAGCTGAAAGCAGATGCTTGACCAACTAAGCCACTCAGGCACCCTAAAAATATTAAAAGAATTTTGACTTAATATTTTCATTTCTGTAAGTTTGTCTTAAGGAAATAATTCAGAGTCCAGTAAAAATATTTATTCATAAACTTGATAGCAGTGAATACACTAGGAAAGGAATAGGTACAGATAGTTCTTCAAATGTCCAACTTTGGGGGAATGAGTGAGCAAACCAAGGTATAGTAGGTCAGTGGTATGTATGGTAGCCATTAACAGGTATAGCTATGAAGTTTTAGCAATATGAAAAATGTTCATTATGTTACAGAGTGCTTGTCACAAATTCATACACACTATATTTTAAAGTATTTATAAGATATAAATATAGGGGACACCTGGGTGGCTCAGTTGCTAGGCATCTGTCTTCGGCTCAGGTCATGATCTCAGGGTCCTGGGATCGAGCCTCACATCGGGCTGAGTTGGAAGCCTGCTTCTCTCTCTCCCACTCCCCATGCTTGTGTTCCCTCTCTCACTGTGTCTCTATCAAATAAATAAATAAAATCTTTTTTTAAAAAAAGATATAGTATTTTCTACAAGTCAATGACTTTTTTTAAAAATTGGGGTTATTAAATATGAAAAAGAAAAGATACAATAATCATATGTAACCTATGAATCTTGTTTGTAATCTGATTTAAACAAAATAAGGGTAAAAAATATTTTAGATACAATAGCAGAATTTTGAGTATGGTCTGGTTATTACATTATGTAAATATATTTTACATTTTACATTACGTGGGGACAAAAAGCCTTAATATTTTGGAATAGAAAATGAACTAGGGGTGAAATATCATAGTCTGAGATTTGCTTTAAAACTCTCCTGCAGGGGTGCCTGGGCGTCTCAGTTGGTTAAGCGTTTTCCTTCAACTCAGGGCTTGATCTCAAGGTCCTGGGATGGAGCCCCGCAACTGGCTCCTTACTCATTGGGAGCCTGCTTCTCCCTCTCCCTCTGCCTGTCACTCCTCCCGCTTTGCTCTCTCTCTCTCTCTCTCTCTCTCTCTGTCAAATAAATAAATAAAATCTTTAAAAAATAAAAGAAAATAAAATTCTCTGCAAAGAAAAAAATTAGATGAACAAATACAGAGACCTGTTAATAATTTTATATCTAGATGATCTAGCTAGCTATAGCTTTTTAATACACTGTCGGGAAACAGGGTCTCAAAACAATAATGATCATTATTTTGCTGGCAGATTTGGTAGTTGACTGGGATAACAGTCTCCCTCAGGGTCTCTCTGCAGGGCATCAGATGGTGGAGCACCTGGCTTCCTTCTTCACTGGAGCAGCTGTGTGCTGGGAGAGCTGGGACTCTTCAAGTGTGTCCCTCCTTCCTCTTCTTCCCTCATCTCTTTGCTTTCTCTCCTTCTCAGGTGATTTCTACACTTGTTGACCCTGGAGAAAACAGACTTCTTACATGGTAGCCAAGGTCCTGGGCAGGTGTCCCGGTAGAAACCAGCAGGCGGAGTATGCTCTCTGTTACTCTCTAGACAGTACTCCGAATCCCTTCAGTCCTCTAGACATATGGTCTACTCAGGTCAAGTGGAAGGATCATAGACTCCACCTTTTAATGGCGGAGTAGCAAGGTCACATTGGAAGAATAGCATGGGAGATAGAAATATTGTTCCAGGCATCTTTTAAAAATAGTATCTGCCACACTGGGTGATGGATATCAGGGACTTGTCATCATATTCTCCTTACTTTTATATATTTTGAAATTTTTACTTCTTGAACTGAGGAGAAAACTAAAAGGAAATGCATTAAAGCGTGCACAGTAAATCCTATTAAGTAATTTTCTATTGCCTATAATGTTAGATTGATTCTCTAACCTATTATAAATTATAATTTAAAGAGAAACTTTCTCTTAATCCCTTTCCAATGGCTAAAAGTAATCAGGATATCCTAATATTCTAAAATTAAGCCATAATAAATGTTATCATTAAGTGCTAGAGCCATTTTTTAATTTCTTCTGTGTCTTTTCTTTTTTACTATCCTAAGGTTAGAGCAAAGAGGGCAAGTATTTGTATCTCAGCTTGGATAAGAATCAGATTTTATTTAAAGCAGGCAGGGTCAATGGATGAGTTAATTAATATGTAAATCATCTAAAATGGTGTGCAAAATTGGGTGGACATGCATCAGTACATCTTATGAGGGGGAGCCACAGTTTTTACCAAATTCTGGGATGAAAAGTTTAAGGATCACAACTGTTACTGTTGTTGTTGCTAACTAAATATATCATGTGTTTTTCTAGCTCCGTGGATTTACTAAAAACACAGAGATCACATTTCCACCTCTTTGACTTGTCATTTTCCCTTGATCATCCCCCACCTCATTCACACCCACCTACATAGATGATATTTGCCAACTTCTCCTCCAAACCGTAAAATAAGAGGCAGGCATAAAGCTCTGGCCATCCTTTGAATAATACCCAATAGGTATTCACAAGTTTATGGCTCTCTAATTTGAAATGTAGGTACTTGAGGAAGAATATGCCTGAGGGTACTGTCCTCTACCCAAAGATATGTTATCCTGGGTTTCATTAACAATTGGTGCAGCTTAAAAAAAAAAAAAAAAAAAAAAAATCACCAAATTGACATTTTCACCAGGATCTCTATTTTTTTTTTCCAAGAGGTTTGGGGTCATATTTTAAGTTAACTTTTTTCAGGTTTGTGATACTCTGTCTGAATCATTGATTCTGTAACCTTCTTGGTTGTCTAGGCTGGGCAGCATTTAAGTTGTTCTGCAAAAAAACACCTCAGCAATTGACTTTAGTCATTAGTTTGCTCTTATTTGGGGGGAAAAAAAAATCTCATGAGGAATGAAGAAAAGGAAACCCAATAAATAAGAAAAACATACAAGCATACAGGTTTTATTTATTTATTTTTAAAGATTTTATTTATTTATTTATTTGTCAGAGAGAGAGAGAGGGAGAGAGAGCAAGCACAGGCAGACAGAATGGCAGGCAGAGGCAGAGGGAGAAGCAGGCTCCCCGATGAGCAAGGAGCCCGATGTGGGACTCGATCCCAGGACGCTGGGATCATGACCTGAGCCGAAGGCAGCTGCTTAACCGACTGAGCCGCCCAGGCGTCCCAGCATACAGGTTTTAAAACTGAATGTTCTGAAAAAAAATTTTGAAAGAGTGTTCTAAGAAACCCAGCAAGAACATCACACTGATGTTTCCTAGTTCCTTTGCGTGTCTTACTGGGCAAGTCCTCTCCCTTCACTCCAGCTACTGATTATGGGCCATTGGCCTCCAAGTCTGTTTCCAGAACTGACATAAAGGAAGTGTGTGGGTCTAAAATCCATCAGTCACAACCCTGAGATCCAACAACTACTCTGAAAATTCAGTGTTTTTCCATAATGCATTTGGCACTAAAATATGACCTGACATGATTCATTTGGTAATGAAATACGACCTAGATTGATGAGAGACTACTTTTAGTCATTTTATGTTCTTCTCAGTGTAAATACTCATAAATTTTTCTGAAGAACTGTTAGTATATTTGATCACTGGGTGCTCTCCTAGCCCTCCCCCAGGAGTATTATATAACACAGGGGACACAAATCAATTAACATGTCTAAAATGGAAGATTTTCCATCCAAAACACAACTAGACCCATGGGTTTTCTCTAACAGATTGTAGATCTAAACTAATGTGTATTTAATATATTCAGTCTAAATAATTTCCAACATTAAAACACTCCAAAGACGTTTGAACAATATAATAAAGATAGAAAAACATATCAATTAACTTCATAGAGGCAATGTTTTAATGAACTCTCTAATGAGATTAGAGGTTCTAAAAAAATCTGAAAAAGAAGAGTAATAATTATAGCTAATATTTATTGAGCCCTGATAAATTGCTAGGAATTCTATTAAACAATTTACATTCATTATTTCATGAATGCCACAAGCAACCATGTAAAAGAGGTATTTTCATTATACTACTTTGTAAATAAGAAAGTAAGAAACATAACAGTTAAATACCATTCAAGGATACCTTCAGAAGTAGTTGAGATAGAATCAGTCTGACTCCAGAGCCTGTACACCCAACCCATGGGGATATGGGTTCTGTAATGGGAAACCGGCCCTAAAATGTATTATGATTCTACAGCGGTGACCCCTTTAGTACTGATTAAAAAATAAACAGGTGTGCTAAAACTAATACACAACAACAGCAACAACAACAAAAAAAGAAACCAAAAAAAAAAGAAAACTTAATAACTCGAAAAATAATCTTCAATGGTTTTGTGACTTAACTGGGTTCAGCTTATTTGGGATTTTTCATGGTTCTTATCTGGAATTTTTCCTATAACTATAGCTTAATAATGGTTGCAGCTAGAATAATTTGAAGATTCATCTGCGATACATGTCCAAGATGGTCCACTCACATGGTTGTCAGTTGATGCTGGATATTAGCTGAGGGTATAAGCCAGAGCATCTGCAAAACACCTCTCCATGTGGCTTGGCTTTTTAATAGGATGGTCACAAGGTCCTGAGAGGGAGCATTCCCAAATAAGTGTTTTTAAAAATCTGGGAAGAGGGTGCCTGGGTGGCTCAGTGGGTTAGGCCTCTGCCTTCAGCTCGGGTCGTGATCTCAGGGTCTCGGTATTGAGCCCCGCATCAGTCTCTCTGCTTGGCGGGGAGCCTGCTTCCTCCTCTCTCTCTGCCTGCTGTTCTGTCTACTTGTGATCTCTCTCTCTCTGTCAAATAAATAAATAAAATCTTTTTTAAAAAATAAAAATAAATAAAAATCTGGGAAGAAACTGTAAGACAACTTCTGACACAACTTCAGAAGTCCCAGAACATCTCTTATGCTGCATTCTCTCAGTCAAGCAAGTCACTGGGTCCATTCCAGATTCAAGAAGAAACTAACATGTCCCCACCTCTTAATATGAGGGGCAGCATATGCATACAGAGAGGAAAGTAATTGGTGCTGGACATATCTCAATCCTAGTTACCATGGTTCACCCTCTGGTCACCACAATTTACACCTTTCTCATCGGCAAAATGGACTCACCACAGCTATTAAGATCCTCTACCATCTTATTTGATTATAGCATCAGCTAAAAATCTAGGATCTCCTCATTTAAATGACAGTCAGATACAGATGATGTAGTTCGCTGGATATAACTCTTCAAGTATGCTCTCTCTCAGTCTGAACACCTGCGAACTCAAGAGATAAGTTGTCTCCCCATCCCACACACATAAGCACAAACCCCACATGCAATGGTGATACACAAATAGGATGACCACAACAAATATTCTTTTCAGAAACAGGACAGAAGGGGCACCTGGGTGGCTCAGTGGGTTGGGCCTCTGCCTTCAGCTCAGGTCATGATCTCGGGGTCCTGGGATCGAGCCCCATGTCGGGCTCTCTGCTCAGCAGGTAGCCTACTTCCCTTCCTCTCTCTCTGCCTGCCTCTCTGCCTACTTGTGATCTCTCTCTCTGTCAAGTAAATTAAATAAATAAATGAATAGTTAAAAAGAAGGAAAGAAACAGGATGGAAGTGGAGGAACTATCAGGAGGCACAGAGCAGTGCCTGGTTCACAGAATTCTAAAATCCTGGAAGACACATGCCACTAGTTCTTTGATTGGGGGCTAATCTTCTCCCTGGGAGTGGTTCTCCATGAGTCTTGATTCTACCCCTTGGACTCTTAACTCTTCATTTTGAGTCGACCTTCCTTTTCTACAAGAAATTCTGTTTTGTAGCTGAGAAGCTTTCTCAAACTCTTTCCCGTCTGAAGAAGTTCAGGACCTTTTCATTTTGAACTATTTTATCCTGTCGACCCAAGCAAACTGTGCTTGTAACTACTTCTTGAAAACTTAACATATTCCCTACTAATATTGGCGTTCACTCCTTTTACACAAAATCTCTCTAAGACATGCCTTCTCTACCTGCCTGAGAGTCAGGGTGCTGTGGGAAGATGCCCTTAAGATTCTCAGGAGCCCTAATGTCCACCTGACAGTCTACAAGGCCCACACTTCCATCTGAGGGCTCAACGATGGGTGATACAGCTGCAGCTTTAATTCTAGCTTTATCCTGTCACCAGAATTACTAGTAATTTTCTAACTTTGATCTTTACCCAGGGCGCCTTTATAATCTTAAGAAAATTTTACTTCCCGGGAAACTGTCCAAAAACTTAAGAATATCTTTTCCTCTCTCTACATCTGTTACTTTAGTGTATGTTGCTAAAAGAAACAAGATGACACTTTCAACATGGTACATGGAAAGTCTTCCCTGGCCAAATCTCTTAGTTCGTTTCGACTTCCCACATATCTGCAGGCCACATTTTTGCCAAACTTTCTAAGATTACATAGCAAGAGTTCTCACTCTTCCTGTTTCCAACAATAACTTCCTCACTGTCCTTCAGGTTTTGCTAATCGTTTCCTCAAGGCCTTCCAATATTCACCTGTGGCCTAGTCTCAAAGCTAATGCCACAAGTTTTAGGTCTCTGTTACAACAGAATCTCAATTCCAGGCAATTTTTAAAGTTTTATTTTATTTAAGTAACCTCTACATCCAACGTGGGTCTCCAACTCACAACCCTGAGATCAAGAATCACATGCTCTTCAGACTGAGCCAGCCAGGTGACCCTCAATTCAGGATAATTTTTGTTTCATGTATCTAGTACTATGCGACAGATCAACCCATATTTAGAGGCTTAAGACAAAAATGCATTATTACCTCGCATAGTCCCGTGTTTAGACAGGGCCCAGCTGCGTGGGTCTTACTTGGAATCACTTGTATGAGTGCAGTCAGATGGCTTCTGGGGTCGGAGTTATCACATGGGTCGAACCTCTGAAGTGACTTACTAAAAAATGGCTGTCGGTGTTGACTCTCAGCAGGGATTTCTTCTAGAGCTCTCCCCCAGAGCACCTGCATAGGATATCTCTAGAGGGCCTGGGCCTCTCACAGCATGGTGGCTGAGTTCTGAGAGGGAGTGTCTGAAGAGAAAGTCTTTCAAGAGATTCATGTGGAGGCTGCCAAGCGCCTTATGATTTACCTTAGAAGCACCAGAACATCCTTTCCACCTCATTCTATTAGTCAGCTGGATCACTGAGGGCAGCCCAGATTCAACAGAGGAAAATTAGATTTTACCTCTTGATATGAAGAGCGGAGTACACTTGTGATATAGAAAGAATTGATGGTGGCTGTCTCTACACTACCTACTGTCATAAACCACAGAATATTTATATAGTCTCAAAGTCTCCTTAGAGTGGAAAAAACCATCAGACACACTACTGTAACCAAATGATCAATGTTAACATCTCTGTGAAGTACCCAACCTTACTCTTGTGTTCCCACCCAAAAAGCATAAACTGTGTCTTATGAGGAAATAGCAGACAAACCTCAATGGAGAAAATGTACTCTTCAAAATGCCAAGGTCATAAAACACACAAAAAGTACTAAGAAACTCTCCAGATTATGGACTAGGGACGCATGACAACTAAATGCAGAGCACAATCCTATATTTGATCCCGGGCAAGGGACTTCTTTTTCCTTTTTTCTTTCTTTTATTATAAAGTAAATTACTAGGAAAATTGCAAAACTTAAATAGGGTCTTTAGTTAAGATGGATGCATTGAATCAATGATAATTTCCTGCTTTTGATAATCATACCAAGGCAATTTGAGCTTTAGGAAATACACAATGAAGTATTTGGGAGTAAATTATCATTATGTCTATAATTTACTCCCAAATGGTTCAAAAAACAGCAATAACAATAACAGAAAGATAAAGGAAACATGGCAAAATGTAAACATTTAAAGAATTCCTTGTGCTATTCTTACACACTTTATGTAAGTCTGAGATTTGATTACAAAATACAAAGCTATAAACAAAACTAACAACAAATAAGCAGATCAGTAAGAAATACTAAAGAATTCAGATATGGAATCAAAGAATGAAAACAATTGATATATAGGAAAAGACAGATAAAATGTCATTAAATAGGAAGCCCAGTCACAAGAAGTCCAAACATTTCTGAGGGAAAGCTTTGCAGCACAAAGACAGAAATCTCATTTCCTTAATTTTCAAAGGCAGTCACAATCAAACAGCAAAAGAAGAGCAGCATTAAAGAAACTTAAGCAAAATACACAAGCAAACACTTCACAAAACTAAATGCAAGTAGCCAAAATATGCAAAGAGATGCTTTAGGGCTTAAATTTTATGAGTTGAGCACATGTGTCTTTCTCCATCCTTTCCCAAACCCCCACTGAAATTACAGTAGAGGATTTTTTTTAAGGCATTAATTCATAAGTACAAAGAGAGCATGAAACAAGACAACAGCAGAAAAAAAGAAAAGATCATAAATTATAAAATCTAGAAAGCAGATAGGAAAGCAGTAATTACGGTACATGCCAAACATCTGCAAATTAAGTGCCAATGGGCAGGGGCAGGTGGAGTGGGGGCAAGTAGGAAGAATCATGCCTGTTTGCTTTGCCCCGGAATGACCCAAGAGTTAAGGCACCAGGTATCACTAAAAGTGAAAATACAGGGCAGATCATTCTAATTGTCAAGCTCTCCTGTTCATTGGGAAAATAGTATGAAATAAGAGGCAAAAATGCCTATCCTCATGGAGCTAATCTCCTAATAGGTGCTTATAAAAATATGGAAATATATAATACGGGGATAATATATATTAAAATAAAATAGTATATAATATGCAATTATAATATACTTCATTATGATATATTCAATTATATATTATATTTATATTCTATGGCAGTAAGGACGGTGAAAAAAAAATCAGAAGAGAGGTAGGCAGTACTGCGGGTGGGAACACACTTTAAAATACAGTGATCTGGAGAGCCCTTGCTAAGGCTTTCATCTGACCAAAGATTGAAGTAGTAGAAGGAGCCCACCATCTGGGTACCTGGAGGGAAACGGTACATCAAATGTAAATGTTTTGAACTGGGACTGTGCCTGGCATGCCGGGGTCTAGGTTGATGTGGGGGGTGTTGAGGACAGGCCTTAGGGAATGGTCAGGAAGTCACTAGGACACCTTGGAGGCCATTGTAAAGTCTTTGGAATAAGACAAGGGGACTTAAGAGTATTTGAAGCTGAAACCTGGAGAATTAATTGGAAATCATAAAAAAGAGTAGTTTCACTCCTAGAAACTACTAGTTTCCAACACAGTGAGGAGAGGACCTCTCTCTAGCAATAGCAGAAGACAAGAGGCTAACATTCTTGAAAAGTGTGAATCATAGAGTACCTAGCCACAAAGACATCAAGCACCAATGGAGCAAAGCCCCATACTGAAAACGGCCCAGTAAGTGGAAGTCTGCTCACCCACCATTGCCATTCCAGTTCATTTTCTCCACTAGCTTCCTGCTCCCTACCCAATGATGGCTGCCCAGTAGACCATGGACACTTTCTATTCAAGAAAACTAGCCAGCCCAAGAAAAAAGAGCTCTAGACTGACATTTGGTAATCTTACAATGATATACGAGGTTCTTCCCCAATCCGCCTGTAGTAAAACCCAACTCTCCTAGAGCTTCCAGTCAACACTCTTAAATATGATTTGTGAAGACTCTTCTCCGTTTTGTGGAAACTCTTCTCCATAAAAGAAAAACTAAAAGAAGTAAACCCAAAAAGTTCAAAGAAAATAGAGACAACACATGATACTGTGAAAAACAAAGGTTTTTTTAAAATCTATAACATTCTCAGAGGTGGGGGGGAAAAAAAACAATATTGCAACTGGTGGGGGGGGGCGCTGCTACCAAAAGAGTATTCAGAGGCAGAATGACCTGCCTTCTTGGTTTGTCCAAGAATATCTCGGTTTTAGCACTGAAAGCCTGCTATTCCTGGAAACTTCTCAGTCCCAGGCAAACTAGGGATGCCAGTGAACCTACTAAAAAAGGAGAAAGTTTTATTAAATTCAAAATATGACAGCAACAATATAAGGTAAAGCCAGGGAACCCCCATAATCCCACAGGTTCACTGAATCCTGCCTTCTCCTGGGCTTTTCTCTCCTTCTTCCCTAGTCTTT
Source organism: Lutra lutra (assembly GCF_902655055.1). Lineage (NCBI taxonomy): Eukaryota > Metazoa > Chordata > Mammalia > Carnivora > Mustelidae > Lutra > Lutra lutra. The sequence goes on along the minus strand of NC_062279.1, from coordinate 74,634,256 downwards.
CCTGCTATGACATCAGAAAAACCAGCTAAGAAACTGTTGCAGAAGTCCACTCAATAGAGGGTAAGGTGGTAGAAGGAGGACAATAAAGGATGGAACCCATTGAAAAAATAACTAAGAGGTAGAATTCAAGAGGGTTAGCCTTAGAATTTCAGAATGAAGAAAATACTTCCGACATCATCTGGTCCAGTCTTTTCTTTTTACAGCAGTAGCTGAATATACTAAATCGTTGCTGAATAAATTAACAAATAAATGAAGAAAAAGTCCCAGAGACATACCGACACTATTGATTATTGCATACCTGGCGTAAGAACATCAACTTCCTGACTCTTTAATCAGCGTTCTCGCCATCATGTCACACCTGGTCTAATCATGAACAAAAATGATAAAGACATTATCTGAACCTCATTTTAGTGCCACAGCCCAAATCACTGCCTTCTCATTCTCAATGTCATCTATAAAGCAGCACATTATTATTTTTTTTTTAAAGAGACATGACAGCAGAAATAACAAACCAATAGAAGAACCTGGAAAATAAAGTTGAGGGCAAAAGCAGGGTAGAACAAAGACAAAAGTAAAAGAACAGAAGAGAAAAAAATATTTTTTGCAAGTAAAGAATCTGTCTAGGAGATAGATCATCAAATAATGGGAGTTTTTCAGAGAGAAAACAGAAAATAGGGAGGAGAAAATTATCGAAGAACTAATGCAGGAGCATTTCCTGGAATGGAAGGACACACGTTTCCAGACTGAAAGGGCTCACTAAGGGCTCCGAACAGTGTTTGGGAAAAGGAGCTGCACCTAGGGACATTATCAAGGATGCTCAAAAGAAATGATCTCTTATACATCAAGATACTAGAAGTGGCTATTTCTGAATAGTAGAATTAAAAGTGACAGCAGGAAGGCTGCTTCTGCCTCTCCCACTTCCCCTGCTTGTGTTCCCTCCTTGCTCTGTCTCCGTTAAATAAATAAATAAAATCTTTAAAAAAAAAATGATCCCTAAAGCATAGAAAGAGATACAGGGAGGATGGGCAGAGAGAGAACAGATCAGATTTCAAGGGTTTAAAAGGAATCAAGCTTAAGATATCATATTTAACTACTCGACAGCAATGCTAGGACCTTTAATTCATAGATCATGCCTTTAAATTTCTGAGAGAAATGATGTCAACATAGACTTCACACCTACTATACCCAGATGAATGTGCAAGGGCGGTTGTGTGTATCAGCAAAAATCCAGAAACAATCTAAATATCTATTACTAGAGGTAAAATCAATTATAACAAATAAAAGTAACATTAAAAATTACTATAATTATACAAATAAAGTGTAAAATGATAACATCTTAGGGGCGCCTGGGTGGCTCAGTCATTAAGTGTCTGCCTTTGGCTCAGGTCATGATCCCAGAGTCCTAGGATCAAGCCCCGAATCGGGTTCTCTGCTCAGCGGGTAATCTGCTTCCCTTCCTCTCTCTCTGCCTGCCTCTCAGCCTACTTGTGATCTCTGTCTGTCAAATGAATAAACAAAATCTTTTAAAAAAAATTATAATGTTTTCACCATTTAAAACAATGCAACAAATTCTACTGAAGAATGAAATTAATGATATGTACTGACATGGAAAGAATGCCATTATATATTATTAGATTAAAAAAAGTATATTTCAAAATAACATTGTACAGAAGGGATTTTTTATAAAGGAATATATAGAAAAAAGCAGTATATAGATATACAGAAATATACAGATATATAGATAAAATAACTGAAAAGAAAAATCTCTGTGTCATCAGTAACTACCTTCAGGGAATAGTTCTCAGAAGTTTAGCTTATCCTTTTTACTTTATACAGTTCTATAGTAGCTGGGGTTTTTTTTCTTACAATCTGCAAATTATTTTTTAAATATGTATAGATTTCATTTCTTTGTGATGACAGCACCATCTAGTGGTCTATATCAACTTTTTAAATATTTTTAACTTTAAAATAATGTGAAATTTAATAATTTAACATTAAAATAAAAACTAGTAAAAAATAAATAAAATTTCAAAATAAAAACAAGTAACTACAGCACACACAGGAAAAAACTTATCTTTAATATGGCATTTAGAGCAAATAGAGCAAATATAGGGCAAATCCTTAAAACTTCATTGAAAAAGTTTACCTTTTAGAATAATCCCCAAGATATATTAAATAGGAAATTCAAAATACGGAAAAATATGTGCAGTAATCTATCATTTGTATTAAAAAGAAAGTATAGCATTCTTGCATATTTGATTGTATATGCATAAAATATCTCTGGAAACACACACACACACACCCTGGTGAAGTTGGATGTCTTCAGTGAGGTTAAGTAAATGGCTGAAAAATAGGAATGAAAGCAAGAACTTTGTCTGTGTATCCTTCTGAACTTTTTGAATTTTAAACCCTGACATAAAATGTAAGTTAAAAAATAAGTCTTTTGCCTCATTGCTTCCAAGAAACCAAGATGGGTCCACCAGTGGTTCTCCCAGAGCCATCCGAGAAAATCTGGCCAGGCTTCTCGTTCTTACCATCTCGTTCATATCTGCTCAAGCCAGCTTGTTCTCTTCCAGAAATATGCCCTCAATCTGTGCTACCCATGTTTCTGTCAGCACACAAAGGATTAAGTTGGATTGAGTGAACCTCTTTGAATGGGTCATCTAAGACACCTACTTTAACTGCAGATATCCACCATACTTACCTTAATACTAACTCTTTGTACATACAACAAAAATACTTCAAAAAATTGTTAAAAATGAAAAAAAAAAAGGGGGGGGGGAGCAGAATGGAGGGTGCCTCGCTGCCTCAGCCAGAGAAGCATGTGAGTCTTGATCTCAGGGTGGTAAGTTCAAACCCAACACTGGGCATAGAGCTTCCTTTAAAAAAAGAAGAAGGAGAAGAAGAACAGAGAAAAGAAGTATACAGACATCAGATGGAAAATAAAAATTGTAAATGGAAAATCTACGGACAGTTCTATTAAATAAGAACATATAAAAATGTTACTTCATGTGCACAGAAATTATACACATGTGGCTATGTCTCCAGAAGAATGTCAGAGGAACACACTTTGAATATATTGATGAATGTCAGAGCAAAAGAGTTTAAATAAAAGGGAAAGAATGATGATTTGGGGACAGATGGTCCAGGGGTGATGATCACAAGGCAAAGTGCTGGCAATGTCAATGAAAGGATAGGTTGAATCTGAGAGAAATTATGGGAAAAGTCCTGGATTTGAAAAATCCAAGATAGCACCAGGTTCTGATCCTGGATGAGAGGTACAGGGAAGTATAGAGTGGTGCTATTTAATAAAAGTATGAGAGACACATATGTAATGCCAAATTTTCTAGTAGCCGTATTTAAAAGATCAAAAAGAAAAAGGCAAAATTAATTTTAATATACCTTATTTTATCCAGTATATCCAAATATGATCATTTCAATGTATAAATTCAAAGTAGAAATGTGTATTTCATACTCATTTGGGTTAGTCACAATTCAAATGTTCCATAGTCATACATGACTGGCAACTATTGTATTAAACAACAAAGAAAGATTGAATTTAGGAGAAAATAGCATACTTTAAAAATAGTGAGTTTAAGGAACCAACAAGACATCTATATAAAACTATAAAGCGAATTGTTGTGCAGAACAAGTATGCAAGCAAAGATCAGCATTGGCTGTGGAGATTTGGATAGTCACACACATGAAATGATGCAGCCATGAAAAAGGAATAAGAGAAGGAATGCTAAGTAGCATTGCCAAAGCATGTTACTCAGAACATTAGTAACTCCAAAAGCTTATTTTTTAAATGACCAAATTAACCACAGCATCTTAATGCATTTAAAAGCCTGAAGAGAGAGGCGCCTGGGTGGCTCAGTTGTTAAGTGTCTGCCTTGGAGGGTCATGATCCCAGAGTGCTGGGATCGAACCCAGCGTCAGGCTCCCTGCTCAGCAGGAAGCCTGCTTCTCCCTCTCCCACTCCCCTGCTTGTGTTCCTTCTCTGGCTGTGTATCTCTCTGTTAAATAAATAAATAAAAGCCTGAAGAGCCGGGTGCCTGGGTGACTCAGTCAGTTAAGCGTCTGCCTTTGGCTCTGGTCATGCTCTCAGGGTTCTGAGATCAAGCACTGCATTGGGCTCCCTGTTCAGTGGAGCGTCTGCTTCTCCCTCTCCCTCTGCAGCTCCCCCTGCTTGTGCTCTCTTGTTCTCTCTCACTCTCTCTGTCTCTCTGTGTCAAATAAGCAAATAAAGTCTTTTAAAAAATAAAATAAAATAGAAGACTGAAGAGAACATATCGAGCAAGATTTTTCAACTCACAAATAATGTTCTGGACATATGAATTTAACAGCCTCAGAATAACTCCTGCCACTGAAAGGCCTCAGTTTGGAAATATTTATTTATTACTAACATCATTCTAGAGGTATTGCTCTTACTTCTTAATTAATTAATTAATGCTTTTAAAATAAAAAATAACGAATAAGAAGAAAATAATGAGATCTCCTGGTGGAGTGAATAGCAAATGGGCTACTTAAACCACAATCAAAACCAAGACAAAGTCCCAAGATAAACAGTACTTGGAAAGTTAATTGTTTACCAAGTGCTTATTTGTTCGGCCTGGCTTACTGTTTGTTAAAGAACACTATAGAAATTGACCTGTGTTCAGACACGTCACCCTATCAACCACCTGTTGAGTCTCAATGTGCCTGGACGGAAGGAACAGTCTTTGCTTGCTCAAAGCTGTATATATTAGTGGTATTTACAGAAGGGCATGTGATAGAAAAAGTAAATAACTGAACTTGTTCATAGCTTCCTGTTTCCTTCTTGATTCTTCAGGAGGGGATGCCTTTTCCCTTTGGAAGTACAGATTCTCCTTGGACAAAACTTAATTAAAACTCCAGCTAGATTAGTAAACTTGGGTTAATGAATTGGCATCAGGAAGCCCCTACATTTTCATGGCCTCGTAGAGTTCAGTGAAAATGTTTATTAGGGGACACAGCCTGTCCTGCTCTGACCCCAAGACACTGAAGACTCTGTTTGAATCAGACTCAAGGGCTTCTTCCTAGCCACCACTCTCAAGAACAGGAATGCTTCTGGTAAGTTTCTATAAAATCCTCATATTTTCTGTGCCTCAAACGAAACTCTTTTTTTTTAATTAGCCCATATTGACTAGTAATTAATTTCATTGCCATAGATAATAAAATTCCATTAATCATTCTTTCCTGGATATTTTTTTTAGTATAAAAGAAATATGGCCTAAAGGGGGGAGAAGTCTGCACTTTGTGGAACACACTCTCCGAATATTTTTCTTTTCCTTTGCCATCTGTGACTGATTTCTTTGTGCAATTTTTTTTTCCAAGTAACAAGAAATGTATTTTCATTTATTTTCAAGGTAGAATTAAGCAAATCCAATCACAAGACCTCATTCAGTTCTCATATTTTCCTCTTATTGAAATTACCGTACCGTGTTTTGGTGAAAGCAAGAAATAATTTCAAGAGAAATATTTCTGAGGGACATAGCTAATAATGCATTCTTTATTTTTAATTTAGGACTAAAAGCATATAAATTTCCTCCTGAATATTTCTAAAGATGTTTTGTAACATAAACTGGTGATAGAAATCTGTAACCGAAATTATTTTTTCTAGATACTCAACCAGCATTCTGAGGTAAAAATGTTATGAGATGTGCCTTAATAATTCAAACTGGACCGAGGTTATTCAATTGCCTGTTGTGTTATGCAATGAGGTACAGAAAATTCATCTGGTTTCATAGGGATCCTCTCTGTTGAGACAGAGCAGTAATCACATTACCAACAATTAAAACCAAAAATTCTCTGGGTTGCAATACTTATAATTAACTTACATAAAACACACACAAAATGCTGTTTTTTTGGTATTTTCGAGTCCAAGCAAAAGTATTTTATCTAAGACTTTAGCAGCAAAGACTTTCTGTTCCAAATTATTGAAAATTTTCAAACATACAAAAAATTAAAATGATTATACCATGAACACCCAAATACCCACCACATAGATTCTACAATTAACACTTTGCCTTATTGGCCTCTTCAAATATTACCCAATACCCCTCCATCTATTCATCCATCAACTCATATTCTTTACTTTTATTTTTTTAGAGAAGTTTTAGGTTCACGGCAAAATTAAGAGTAGAGTACAAATATCTCTCATATGCTCCCAGCCTCCCCCATTATCAACAGTCTCCCACCACAGTGGTACACTCGATTACAATGTATTGTACAACTGATTAATCTAAATCAACACATCATAATCACCCAATGTCCATAGTTTATGTTAGGGTTCACCCCTGGTGTTCATATTCCTCCATCCTTGGCAATCACTAATGGTTTCCCTGTCTCCATAGTTTTGCCTTTTCCAGAGCATCATATAATTGGAATCATACAGTATCTTGCCTTTCCATGTTGGTGTCTATCAGTAATAGACATCCTTATTGTCTTTTCATAGCACGGTGGCTCATTTCTTTTTAGAGCTGAGTAATATTCCATTGTCTGGGTATACCACAGTTTATCTATTCACCTGCTGAAGGACAGTGTTGAAATTTTGGCAAGGATAAATAAAGCTGTGTGCTGGGTTTTGTTTGGAGATAAGTTTTCAACTTCTTTGGGCAAACACCAAAGAGAGTAGTTGCTAGATCATGTAGCAAAAATATGTTTAGCTTTGTAAGAAACTGCCAAATTGTATCCCAAAGTGGCAGTACTGGGGCACCTGGGTGGCTCATTCAGTTATACACATGAATCTTAGTTTCGGCTCAGGCCATGATGTCCCGGTTGTGAGATCGAGACCCACGCAGAGTCTGTTAGAGATTCTCTCTCGCTCTCCCCCTACCCCCCAACTCCTACTCTCTCTCTCATTCTTTCTAAAATAAGTGAACAAATCTTTTTTAAAAATGGCTGTACCAGGGCGCCTGGGTGGCTCAGCGTGTTAAGCTTCTGCCTTCTGCTCAGGTCATGATCTCTGGGTCCTGGGATCGAGTCCCGCATCGGGCTCTCTGCTCAGCAGGGAGCCTGTTTCTCCCTCTCTCTCTCTGCCTGCCTCTCTGCCTACTTGTGACCTCTGTCTCTCTGTCAAATAAATAAAATATTAAAAAAAAAGAAATGGCTGTACCATTTTGCATTCTCATCAGCCACAAATGAGAGTTTCTACAGTTCTATGTCTTCACCAGTATTTCGAGTTGTCAGTGATCTGGATTTCTAATAGGTACATGGCAGTATCTCGTTTTACCTGGCATTTTCCTGATAACATATGATATGAAATATCTTTTCATATGCTGAGTGACATTTGTATCTTTTTTTTTTTTAAGATTTTATTTATTTATTTGACAGAGAGAGATCACAAGCAGGCAGAGAGGCAGGCAGAGAGACAGGAGGAAGCAGGCTCCCCGATGAGCAAGGAGCCCGATGTGGGACTCGATCCCAGGACTCTGAGATCATGACCTGAGCCGAAGGCTCAACCCACTGAGCCACCCAGGCGCCCCAGACATTTGTATCTTTTTTGGTGAGGTGTCTGTAAAGGTCTTTGGTTTACTTTTTTAACTGGGTTTATGTTCTATTTTTGAGTTTGAGAGTTCTTTGTGTATCTTGGAAAACACCACTTTATCAGATATTGAGTTTTGCAAATATTTTCTTTCAGTCTGTGGCTTGTCTTCTCACTCTCCAAATATAGTCCCTCGCGAAGCACTTTTTCATTCTAATGAAGTCCAGATTATCAATTCTTTCTTTTTGGATTATTCTTTTGGTATTTTATAGATATTTTTTAATTGTTTTCTGATGTCTGGTTTAAGATAAGAGATATAAGTCAGGAACAGCCAGACAGAAGAGAAGCCCAGGGCAAAGTGTGGGGAAGGGCCCAGAGCTTCCATGCCCTGTCCTGGAACACCACTTTCCCCAAATCAACACATGTTCACCAACCCAGAGGCTCCATCCTCTTTACTTGTATGATGCATTTTAAAGCTGCAGACCTCGGGGCAATCTGGGTGACTCACTCAGTTAAGCGTCAGCCTTCGGCTCAGGTCATGATCCCAGGGTCCCTGGATCCAGCCCTGCGTCAGGCTCCTTGCTCAGCGGGAAGTCTGTATCTCCCTCTCCCTCTGCTGCTGCTGCTCTCTCGCTTTCTCTCTGTCAAATAAATAAATAAACAAAGAAATAAATAAAATCTTAAAAAGAAATAAAGTTGCAGACCTCAGTATACTTTACCTAAACATTTAGGGATACATGTCACTAACTAGAGTTCAATTGTTTAACTTTTTTCTTGAGATAAAGATCATGTGCAGTAAGAAGCACAAATCTTTAGTATACTATCAGATGGGCTTTGATAAATATATACATCTGTGTGATCCAAATCCTTGTCATCATTCCAGATCTAGAAACCTTTATATTCCCCTGCTTAGTCGGTGCCTCCTCCTACCTCCAGAGGTAAGCATTCTTCGTCTCCTTCAGACAGTGTGTATGCACGATGTTGTTTTTATGTTCATTCATGTTTTTGCGTGTATCAATAGGTCATTCCTTTTTGACTGATGAGCAGTAGCCTATTGGATGAATATACTACAGTTTGTTTATCTACCTCTTGTTGGTGGAAACTGGGGCTTCACCCAGGTTTTTAGCTATTCTGAATAAACCTGTTATTAATTTTATTTTTTATAAACATATATTTTTATCCCCAGGGGTACACATCTGCGAATCGCCAGGTTTACACACTTCACAGCACTCACCATAGCACATACCCTCCCCAGTGTCCATAATCCCACCCCCCTCCCAACCCCCCTCCCCCCATCAACCCTCAGTTTGTTTTGTGAGATTAAGAGTCACTTATGGTTTGTCTCCCTCCCAATTCCATCTTGTTTCATTTACTCTTCTCCTACCCCCTTAACCCCCCATGTTGCATCTCCTATCCCTCATATCAGGGAGATCATATGATAGTTGTCTTTCTCCGATTGACTTATTTTGCTAAGCATGATACCCTCTAGTTCAATCCACGTCGTCGCAAATGGCAAGATTTCATTTCTTTTGATGGCTGCATAGTATTCCATTGTGTATATATACCACTTCTTCTTTATCCATTCGTCTGTTGATGGACATCTAGGTTCTTTCCATAGTTTGGCTATTGTAGACATTGCTGCTATAAACATTCGAGTGCACGTGCACCTTCGGATCACTACGTTTGTATCTTTAGGGTAAATACCCAATAGTGCAATTGCTGGGTCATAGGGTAGTTCTATTTTCAACTTTTTGAGGAACCTCCATGCTGTTTTCCAGAGTGGTTGCACCAGCTTGCATTCCCACCAACGGTGTAGGAGGGTTCCCCTTTCTCCGCATCCTCGCCAGCATCTGTCATTTCCTGACTTGTTAATTTTAGCCATTCTGACTGGTGTGAGGTGATATCTCATGGTGGTTTTGATTTGTATTTCCCTGATGCCGAGTGAGGTGGAGCACTTTTTCATATGTCTGTTGGCCATCTGGATGTCTTCTTTGCAGAAATGTCTGTTCATGTCCTCTGCCCATTTCTTGATTGGATTATTTGTTCTTTGGGTGTTGAGTTTGCTAAGTTCTTTATAGATTTTGGACACTAGCCCTTTATCTGATATGTCATTTGCAAATATCTTCTCCCATTCTGTCAGTTGTCTTTTGGTTTTATTAACTGTTTCCTTTGCTGTGCAAAAGCTTTTGATCTTGATAAAATCCCAATAGTTCATTTTTGCCCTTGCTTCCCTTGCTTTTGGCAATGTTCCTAGGAAGATGCTGCTGCGGCTGAGGTCGAAGAGGTTGTTGCCTGTGTTCTCCTCAAGGATTTGGATGGATTCCTTTCTCACATTGAGATCCTTCATCCATTTTGAGTCTATTTTCGTGTGTGGTGTAAGGAAATGATCCAATTTCATTTTTCTGCATGTGGCTGTCCAATTTTCCCAACACTATTTATTGAAGAGGCTGTCTTTTTTCCAGTGGACATTCTTTCCTGCTTTGTCGAAGACGAGTTGACCATACAGTTGAGGGTCTATTTCTGGGCTCTCTATTCTGTTCCATTGATCTATGTGTCTGTTTTTGTGCCAGTACCATGCTGTCTTGATGATGACAGCTTTGTAATAGAGCTTGAAGTCCGGAATTGTGATGCCACCAACTTTGGCTTTCTTTTTCAATATTCCTTTGGCTATTCGAGGTCTTTTCTGGTTTCATATAAATTTTAGGATTATTTGTTCCATTTCTCTGAAAAAAATGGATGGTACTTTGATAGGAATTGCATTAAATGTGTAGATTGCTTTAGGTAGCATAGACATTTTCACAATATTTATTCTTCCAATCCAGGAGCATGGAACATTTTTCCATTTCTTTGTGTCTTCCTCAATTTCTTTCATGAGTACATTATAGTTTTCTGTGTATAGATTCTTAGTCTCTTTGGTTAGGTTTATTCCTAGGTAACTTACAGTTTTGGGTGCAATTGTAAATGGGATGGACTCCTTAATTTCTCTTTCTTGTGTCTTGTTGTTGGTGTAGAGAAATGCAACTGATTTCTGTGCATTGATTTTATATCCTGACACTTTACTGAATTCCTGTACAAGTTCTAGCAGTTTTGGAGTGGAGTCTTTTGGGTTTTCCACATATAGTATCATATCATCTGCGAAGAGGGATAGTTTGACTTCTTCTTTGCCGATTTGGATGCCTTTAATTTCCTTTTGTTGTCTGATTGCTGAGGCTAGGACTTCTAGTACTATGTTGAATAGCAGTGGTGATAACGGATTTCCCTGCCGTGTTCCTGACCTTAGCGGAAAAGCTTTCAGTTTTTCTCCATTGAGAATGATATTTGCGGAGGCTTTTTCATAGATGGCTTTGATAATATTGAAGTATGTGCCCTCTATCCCTACACTTTGAAGAGTTTTGATCAGGAAGGGATGCTGTACTTTGTCAAATGCTTTTTCAGCATCTATGGAGAGTATCATATGGTTCTTGTTCTTTCTTTTATTAATGTGTTGTATCACATTGATTGATTTGCGGATGTTGAACCAGCCTTGCAGCCCTGGAATAAATCCCACTCGGTCATGGTGAATAATCCTTTTAATGTACTGTTGAATCCTATTGGCTAGTATTTTGGCGAGAATTTTTGCATCTGTGTTCATCAAGGATATTGGTCTGTAGTTCTCTTTTTTGATGGGATCCTTGTCTGGTTTTGGGATCAAGGTGATGCTGGCCTCATAAAATGAGTTTGGAAGTTTTCCTTCCATTTCTATTTTTTGGAACAGTTTCAGGAGAATAGGAATTAGTTCTTCTTTAAATGTTTGGTAGAATTCCCCCGGGAAGCCATCTGGCCCTGGACTTTTGTTTGTTTGGAGATTTTTGATGACTGTTTCAATCTCCTTACTGCTTATGGGTCTGTTGAGGCTTTCTATTTCTTCCTGGTTCAGTTGTGGTAGTTTATATGTCTCTAGGAATGCATCCATTTCTTCCAGATTGTCAAATTTGTTGGCGTAGAGTTGCTCATAGTATGTTCTTATAATTGTCTGTATTTCTTTGGCATTCGTTGTGATCTCTCCTCTTTCATTCATGATGTTATTTATTTGGGTCCTCTCTCTTTTCTTTTTGATAAGTCTGGCCAGGGGTTTATCAATCTTATTAATTCTTTCAAAGAACCAGCTCCTAGTTTCGTTGATTTGTTCTATTGTTTTTTTGGTTTCTATTTCATTGATTTCTGCTCTGGTCTTTATGATTTCTCTTCTCCTGCTGGGTTTAGGGTTTCTTTCTTGTTCTTTCTCCAGCTCCTTTAGGTGTAGGGTTAGGTTGTATACCTGAGACCTTTCTTGTTTCTTGAGAAAGGCTTGTACCGCTATATATTTTCCTCTCAGGACTGCCTTTGTTGTGTCCCACAGATTTTGAACCGTTGTGTTTTCATTATCATTTGTTTCCATGAATTTTTTCAATAATTCTTTAATTTCCTGGTTGACCCATTCATTCTTTAGAAGGATGCTGTTTAGTCTCCATGTATTTGGGTTCTTTCCAAATTTCCTCTTGTGATTGAGTTCTAGCTTCAGAGCATTGCGGTCTGAAAATATGCAGGGAATGATTCCAATCTTTTGATAATGGTTGAGACCTGATTTAGGACCAAGAATGTGATCTATTCTGGAGAATGTTCCATGTGCACTAGAGAAGAATGTGTATTCTGTTGCTTTGGGATGAAAAGTTCTGAATATATCTGTGATGTCCATCTGGTCCAGTGTGTCATTTAAGGCCTTTATTTCCTTGTTGATCTTTTGCTTGGATGATCTGTCCATTTCAGTGAGGGGAGTGTTAAAGTCCCCTACTATTATTGTATTATTGTCGATATATTTCTTTGATTTTGTTATTAATTGGTTTATATAGTTGGCTGCTCCCACGTTAGGGGCATAGATATTTAAAACTGTTAGATCTTCTTGTTGGATAGTTCCTTTGAGTATGATATAGTGTCCTTCCTCATCTCTTATTGTAGTCTTTGGCTTAAAGTCTAATTGATCTGATATAAGGATTGCCACTCCTGCTTTCTTCTGATGTCCATTAGCATGGTAAATTCTTTTCAACCCCCTCACTTTAAATCTGGAGGTGTCTTCAGGTTTAAGATGAGTTTCTTGTAGGCAACATATAGATGGGTTTTGTTTTTTTATCCATTCTGATACCCTGTGTCTTTTGATTGGGGCATTTAGCCCATTAACATTCAGGGTAAGTATTGAGAGATATGAATTTAGTGCCATTGTATTGCCTGTAAGGTGACTGTTATTGTATATTGTCTCTGTTTCTTTCTGATCTACTACTTTGAGGGTCTCTCTTTGCTTAGAGGACCCCTTTCAATATTTCCTGTAGAGCTGGTTTGGTATTTGCAAATTCTTTCAGTTTTTGTTTGTCCTGGAAGCTTTTAATCTCTCCTTCTATTTTCAATGATAGCCTAGCTGGATGTAGTATTCTTGGCTGCATGTTTTTCTCGTTTAGTACTCTGAATATGTCATGCCAGCTCTTTCTGGCCTGCCAGGTCTCTGTGGATAAGTCTGCTGCCAATCTAATATTTTTACCATTGTACGTTACAGACTTCTTTTCCCTGGCTGCTTTCAGAATCTTCTCTTTGTCACTAAGACTTGTAAATTTTACTATTAGGTGACGGGGTGTGGACCTATTCTTATTGATCTTGAGGGGGGTTCTCTGAACCTCCTGGATTTTGATGCTTGTTCCCTTTGCCATATTGGGGAAATTCTCTCCAATAATTCTCTCCAATATACCTTCTGCTCCCCTCTCTGTTTCCTCTTCTTCTGGAATCCCAATTATTCTAATGTTGTTTCGTCTTATGGTGTCACTTATCTCTCGAATTCTCCCCTCGTGATCCAGTAGCTGTTTGTCCCTCTTTTGCTCAGCTTCTTTATTCTCTGTCATTTGGTCTTCTATATCGCTAATTCTTTCTTCTGCCTCATTTATCCTAGCCGTCAGAGCCTCCCTTTTTGTTTGCACCTCATTAATAGCTTTTTTGATTTCAACTTGGTTAGAATTTAGTTCTTTTATTTCTCCAGAAAGGGCTTTTATATCTCCCAAGAGGGTTTCTCTAATATCTTCCATGCCTTTTTCGAGCCTGGCTAGAACCTTGAGAGTCGTCATTCTGAACTCTGGATCTGACATATTACCAATGTCTGTTTTGATTAGGTCCCTAGCCTTTGGTACTGCCTCTTGTTCTTTTTTTTGTGGTGAATTTTTCCGCCTTGTCATTTTGTCCAGATAAGAGTATATGAAGGAGCAAGTAAAATCCTAAAAGGGTGGCAACAACCCCAGGAAAATATGCTTTAGCCAAATCAGAAGAGATCCCAAATCGTGGGGGGGGGGGGAGAAAGGGGATAAAAAGAGGTTCAGAAAGAAAGAAAAAAAAATTAAAAAAGAAACCAATTAAAAAAAAGTATAAAAAGGAAAAATATATATATATATATTAGATAAACTAGTTAAAAAATGTTAAAAAAGAAAAGGGTAAAAGTTAAAAAAAATTTAGCAGAAGAAGAAAAAAAATTGAAAAAGAAAAGAAAAAAAAATTAATTTAACTGCAAGGCTAAAGAATCATGGGGAGAAAGCCATGAGTTCTGTGCTTTGCTTTCTCCTCCTCTGGAATTCCACCGCTCTCCTTCGTATTGAAACTACACTCCTTGGTAGGTGAACTTGGTCCTGGCTGGGTTTCTTGCTGATCTTCTGGGGGAGGGGCCTGTTGTAGTGATTCTCAAGCGTCTTTGCCCCAGGCGGAGTTGCACCGCCCTTACCCAGGGCCGGGCTGAGTAATCCGCTCAGGTTTGCTTTCGAGAGCTTTTGTTCCCTGAGCGCTTTCCGTAGAGTTCCGGAGGGCAGGAATGAAGATGGCGGCCTCCCGGTCTCCGGCCCGGAGGAGCCGAGAGCCCGGGGCCCCACTCCTCAGTGCACCCCCAGAGAACAGTGCCCACTTACTCCCGCCACCCTGGCCTCCGGCTGCGCTCCGAGCTGACCGAGCCTGCGACCGGTTCAAGGTAACCCCGAGCTGAGAGTCACTCCTCGGCTCTGTCTCTGTAGCCGGCTTCCCCGTTCTAATACCTGTGAGCTCTGCGACACTCAGACACCCCCGATCCTTCTGTGACCCTGCGGGACCTGAGGCCACGCTGACCCCGCATGGGCTTCACCCCGGTTAAGCCTCTGGAGCGATGTCCCTCAGCGGAACAGACTTTTAAAAGTCCCAATTTTGTGCTCCGTTGCTCCGCCGCTCGCCGGGAGCCGGCCCCTCCCCCCGCGGTCTATCTTCCCGTCGCTTTGGATTCACTTCTCCGCCAGTCCTACCTTGCAGAAAGTGGTTGATTTTCTGTTTCTAGAGTTGCTGTTCTTCTTCTCTTCGATCTCCCATTGGATTTGTAGGTGTTTGTAATCTTTAGATAAGCTATCTAGCTGATCTCCCGCTACCTGAAGTAGTCTCAGCCTGCTACTTCTCTGCCATCTTGCTGAATAAACCTGTTATAAACATTCTTACACAAATCTTTCCTTGCACACATGCTGCTTGGTCATAATGTAGTAATAACCTTGGTTTTATAAGACTCTACCAGAGATTTTTCTAAAGTAATTATATCATTTTATCAGCCTCACCAGCACTGTGGGAGCAGTTCAGTTACCCTATCCTCTTGTCAATTTTGAGGTGAAGCAGCTCTTAGTCTGTGTTATTCTGCTAGTTGGGCAGTCCTAGCTCATTGTGCTTTGATCAGCCTTTACCTGATGTCTCCTGTGGCTGAGGGTCTTCCCATGGTCATTTGCATAGCATTATTAAATGTCTATTTAAATATTTGGCCCATTTTTTTTAAAAAATGGACTGTTGGTCTTTTTATTATTGAATTAGAGGTGCTTTTGTAAGTGTATGCTGCAGCTACAAGTTCTTTGTCAAATGCATGTTTTGTAAATATTTTCCTCCTGTCTGTGGCTGGCTCATTCATTTTCTTTTCCTTTTTTTTTGGGGGGGGGGTTAGATTTTATTAATTTCACAGAGAGAGAGCACAAGCAGGGGGGAGCAGCAAAGGGAGAGGGAATCTGGCTCCCTGCTGAGCAGGGAGCCCTTCTCAGGGCTCATCTCAGAACCCTGGGATCATGACCTGAGCTGAAGGCAGAAGCTTAACCCACTGAGCCATCCAGGCGCTTCTTATTCAATTTCTTAAATGTGTAATTGGTGAGCACTAGTTTTAAAATTTGGTGAAGTCTAAGTACCTATTTTTGTATTATCATGAATTTCTGTGTGCTACCTAAAAACGTCTTGTTTTTTCTCAAGTTGCAAAGATAATTATGTTTTTTGTGTTTTTTTTTCTTTTTCCCTAGAAGTCTTATCATTTTAACTTTTACATTCAGTTCTAAAACTATGTGTTTGTGTTTGGTGTGAAGCAAGAGTGGAAGTTCTTTGCTTTCTTTCTTTTTTAATGAATATCTAGCTTAGTGAATATCTATCTTCTAATCAATATCCAGTGTTTAAAAGGAAAAAAAAACTATTTTTTTCCCTTTCTCTACTGGGTTTCTTTGGAGACTATAGAAAAATCAAATGACCATAAAGAGTAGATCTTAATTTTGGACTCTATTCAGTTCCATTAATTCATTTGTCTCTTCTTATGCAAACACCACACTTTTTTTATTACTATGGCTTCACAGTAAGTTGCCAAGTCAGGTAATATGAGTCCTTTAAATTTACTCTCTTTTCTCAAAAATGTTTGGATGTGCTACCTCCTTTGCATTTCCATAGAAAGTTTAGAATCAGATGATCAATTTCTACAAGGGCAAGGTAAGATTACGACTATGATTACATTAAATTTATAGGTTAAGAATAAGCTTAACAATACCAAGTATTCCAATGTATAAATATAGTATATCTCTCAGATTTCTCTCAGAAGTGCTTTGTAGTTTTAAAGGTAGAGGTCTTTTTTTTTTTTTTTTACATAAATGGTCACAGAAGTTTTATTCATAATTGTCCCAAACTGGAAACAAGCCAAATATGCATATTGTCACATGAATTGATAGCAAAATGGAGATTTTTCATAAAATGGAATACTAACCAGAACAAAAAGAATAAATTGAGTGGGATTTATCCCCCAGTAGGATTTATTCCCATTTTCTTTCAGGATGGAGGGTGAAGCTGATTGGGTGAAAGGCTAGTCTGGCAGAAAGTAGGACAGGGATCCCCTGTTACTGAGAAAGTCAAGAAGGGGCTAGGAATCACCTTTATTTTAAATAAATAAATAAATAAATAAATAGCTAAGCCCTCCTTACAGTGACAACTTCACTTCTCCACTGGCCTGGGGGTCTCTCCAGCTTCCTCGAATCCCCACTATTCTTAGGGAGGAGTTATGTGCCCTGTAGCTACAGTCAGCTGATCCCACCCACCCTGCTGACGTCAAGCCAGCTCCCTCCCCCAGCGGCCTTCAGGTCACTTGAACTGTGCAACCAACTCTTCAGCCTTTGTGGTCTTTTCCATCTTCTGATCCTGTCTACATCATGTGTTTCTGAGATTCCTTTAAACTGACATTCCATTCACCATCCTTGTGCCTGTCTTCTACTACTATGATGGATTTATTATTTAAAAATTCACATCAGGGGACATCTGGGTGGCTCCATTGGTTAAACATCTGCCTTCAGCTTAGGTCATGGTCCCAGGGTCCTGAGATCAAGTCCCATATCAGGCTCCTTCCTCAGTAGGGAGCCTGCTTCTCCCTCTCCCTCTGCCTGCCGCTCCCCCTCTTATGCTCTCTCTCTCTTTCTGTCAAATAAATAAATAAATTCTTTAAAAAAGGAAAAAAGAAAGAGAAATATTTTAATCTAATGTTCTTTCTAAGACTATATGATGAAGACCAGCCATTTCTTTACATCATTTTAAGTTTTGCCACCGTATGTGAAAAGTATTCATTAGAATGCACTCCTTTGGGGAAAAAATAGAGTGTACCCCTTTGGTTGAGATGACAGAAACCAAATTTGAACTAGCTGTATGAGGGTAATAAAAATTTGAGTGTTTACAAGTACCAGACATATGGTAAGTATTTCAATGTAAAGGCCTTGTACCTCTTTTGTTCATTTATTCCTAAGTATTTAAATTCTATTTTAAAGAGAATTCTTAGATTTTATCTTATAATTTTTGAAACCGATCAAAATATAACTGTTTTTTTAATACTGACCTTGTATGTTGAGATCTTGACAAATTCTAATAATTCCTTTGTAGAATCCTTAGGATTTTCCACTTAAACTATCATGTCATCTGCAAATAGAGATAGTTTTACTTTTGTTATGTTCTTCAGGTTTTTTATTTTTATTTCTCACCTTATTGCAATGACTAGAACCATACCAGTGTAACACTGAACAGAAGTGGTTGGAGTGGACATTATTGCTTAGGGACAAAGCATTCAATATTTCACCTTTAATTATGATGGTAGTCACAGTTTTTTTAGAGATTCACATTATCAGATTAAGGAAGAGCCCTTCTATTCCAATTTTCTAGGAATTTTTTTGTTGTGAATGGAGTGCAATTTTGTCAAATGAGTTCTCTGCATTGATTTAAATGGTTATACGGGGTTTTTTTTCATTATACTCTTAATAGAGGAAATTACATTGATTGAATGTCAAATGTTAAACCAACCTAAGAATAACCTGGGATGAACTTGGTCTTTCTGTCTTCCTTTTCTGTACACCACTGGATCTTATTTTGCTCTTATTTTGTTAGGATTTTTCTGTTTATATTCATTAGGAATATCAACCTGTAATTTTCTCTTGTTGTTGTTTTTGTAGTATCTGTCAGGTTTGTTCATCAAAATTAATGCAAGCCTCATAATATGATTAGGAACCATTTTCCTCTGCTTTTATTTTCTGAAAGGTTTTATGTAAGATTGGTATGTTTATTTTTCTTTAGTGTTTGATAGATGCACCATCTTGTGAGAGCCTATCATAATCTTCCTGTGGATAAGGAAATCAGTAATAATGGCTTTCATTTTGTAAGATCCTACAATGGGTCAGTTGCTATATTAGGTGTATTATATATGTTTTACTCTATTAGGTGTATTATATATGTTGATTCACTTAATCACCACAGCAACCCTGTGAGATAGATATTATTATTCTTTTTCCTAAGATTTATCTATTTATTTTAGAAAGAAAGAAAGTGTGAGTGGGAGGAGGGGCAGAAAGAGAGGGAGATAAGCAGACTCCCCACTTAGTTTTTAAAATACTAAGAACAGACTTAAGAAAAGCAAGGGAGGAAGCTGAGTGATCATTTAGGAGGTTATCTCATTAAACCTTGTAAGAACTAAGTGTACCTAAGCGTGTCTGATTGGCTCAGTCAGCAGGGCAGGTGACCCTTGACCTCAGGGTCATGAGTTCAAGTCCCACTCAAAAAAAAAAAAAAAACTTAAATCAAGGTGGTAGAAGTGATGAGATTCTGAATATATTTTGAAGGTAAAGCCAACAGGATTCCTTAATAGAAGAGGATATGGGGTGTGAAAGAGAAGAGTCAAGGATGACTTCATTCAAGGGTTTTGTCCTGATTAACCAAAAGGGTGATGGAGTTGTCAAATGAGAAGGGAAGAGTATGAATGGAAAGGTCAGGGGGTGAGATGAAATAAGAACATGTTAAATTTGAGAAATGGTACTTAAAAATCCAAGGACACGTGAGATGATTGTCTAATGAAATCTCTTGAGTTCCTTGTAGCATAGCAATATTGTCATTGTGTATTTCTCAAAACAATTGCCCAGCTCTAAGTTTTTATTGCTATGCTAAGCTCAAGGGTCAAAGTGTCTTGCTTATTTTTAGATCGTTTAGAGCCCCACCATATATTCATTTATAGTGTTTGAATGCCAACTCTTCATTAAAACACACACATACAAGATTTACTAGAAACCGAACTTCATGCTATAGTATAAATTTATCAGAGAAATATTCTGTTGACCATTGCTAATACAAAGAAGTGAACTAAAGGGGCACCTGGGTGGCTCAGTTAAGCATCTGCCTTCAGCTCAGGTCATCGTCTCAGGATTCTGAGATCAAGCCCCGCATCAGGGTCCCTGCTTGGTGGGAGTCTGCTTCTCCCTCTCTTCCCCACTCATGCTCTCTCTCTCATTATCTCTGTCTCTCTCTCTCTCAAATAAATAAATAAAATCTTTTTTAAAAAGGTGAACTAAAAACTTCATCTTAACAGTTTCATAAAATAATTGAATCATTTTCTTGAGTTTATTTCTATGCTTCACATAATTCTCTTATCTTTTTCATCAAGTCATCCATTATTATCACAAAAAAATGGTTATAAACTGGTCTTGAAACTCAGGGCTTATCTTATAATTTTATAGAGGTAGTTATAAAAACAGACACAATGTCTGCCCTTTGGATCTAGCAATCCAGAAATCACAGCACTGACAAACAGTAAAAGAAGCCATGGTCAATTACTCATTCCTAAAATAGAGTCTATAGTTGGCAAGAGTTAGGTCAATAAGACTGTGCTGTCCAGCAGCCCCTGACCCACCATCACAGTTATGCCTGAGATGTGACAAGTAACCTCCAACCTGGACAGCAGACTCAATTTAATGAAGTATCCCATGCTTTGTCTTGGCTCCCACTTCCAGAGTCCTGGAAGTGGGAGCCAAGTGTTTACAGGAAGGAGAAGAACATGCAAGAGAGCCACCTCAATCCATCCAGTCTCCAACACGCCCAGCAATCACACAACACACACTCTGCAAGGCCAAGGAGTACCAAACAGGAAACTCTCTAACTTTCAATAGAAACTCGGCAGTGTAAAGCTAATGATTCGGAGGTGACATAAGTATTTCTGCCTTAAAATGGCAACAAGTAGGGGTGCCTGGGTGGCTCAGTGGGTTAAGCCTCTGCCTTGGGCTCAGGTCATGATCCCAGGGTCCTGGAATCGAGCCCCGAGTCAGGTTCTCTGCTTATCAGGGAGCCTGCTTCCCTTCCTCTCTCTCTCTGCCTACTTATGATCTCTGTCTATCAAATAAATAGATAAAATCTTTTTTTTTTTTTTAATGGCAACAAGTATAGGCAAAACAAAATAGGACAGCTCCTCCCAAGTTTTAGGGAACCAGACACTGGAGATATACCGGACATCATCTGGAATTCAGGATGCTGGAATTACAGTTATGATGTTCTGAATGTCTTTCTTTCATTTTAACAAACATCTACTGCAACCAAAATGATAAAATGTCTAGTTCAGCAAAAATGATAGAAAATACTTGGCAGCATCTAAACAGAGCCAACAATACTGCCATAAAGTAAGATACAAAACACTCGTTTATACGTCATGTAAAACTCATCTAAACTCTCTCAGGTTGAAAAGCATTGGAGCTACTCATTTGTGGGTGGATTTATGTGATTCTTTACTACCTAGAGGAGTGAAACACTTTGAAGAACTAGCAAAGAGGAAAATCTAAAGATACCTGTATTCATGCTCTCCTGGGGCAAAAATAGACCTCAAATAGCCCTGAATTAAAAAGACTTTGGAGATCTATTATTTTTCAATCACAAAGGGATTCTGACTGTTTTTGATTAGGGAATGAATATCTAACTAGAGACAAAAGAATAAAGAAAAAATGAAAGTTAATATTCTTAGCATGAACTTGAGTTAAAATAGCGTGTGTGTGTGTATACACACACGTATATATCCTTAGAAGGCAGAAAGGGAAAAAAAAAAAAAAAAACCCTAGGAAACTTACACCTTAGAGAATTGCAAATTTGGTGATGGTTCTTTCAGAAATATAAAGCCACTGCCTAAAGAATTCTGTGAGAATATCAAAATGAGAACACAAACCTTCTGTGATTTTTTTTTCCTATTTTACTTTACTTTCCAAAATTCCCCAACAAATATATTTATAATCACAAAAAAATCAGTAAGTATTATTTTTAAATCACCCTTTAGAAACCCAGAAAAATGATATTAAATAAACTAAAAACCAATAAATACATTAAAAGGGATGAGAATAGTCTCTTTAAAATAAGTATGTAGCTAAAACCTAAAAAATTTTGAAGATTGACCAAATAGAGACACAGTTTAAAATTGAGGGATTTATGTTTTACAAAGAACAGATCTGCAGAGGCAAATTAAACTTAGCAATTTCTGGAAGAGGGTTGAGGCACCTGGGTGGCTCGGTTGGTTAAATGTCCTACTCTTGATTTCAGCTCAGGTCATGATCTCAGGGTCAGGGGACAGAGCACTTTGTGGGGCTCCCTGCTCAGTGTAGTGTCTGCCTGAGGACCCTTTCTTGTCCTCTGCCCCTCCTCTCCTCCATCTACTGCCACCCCATGCTCACTCACACATGCATATGTGTGCATGTTCTCTCTCTCTCTCTCTCAAATAAATAAACAAATCTTTTAAAAAAATTTTTTTTTCAGGAAGGGGGATAAATTTCAATGACTAATTTACTGAACACCCACCAAATGTAAGGCACTGTTCAAGGTACTTTATCTCCTATGATTCCCCCTAAAACTCCAAAAAGTGGATTCCCTAAACATGTAGATTAAGAAAAGCCAATAACCACAGTATATTTTGACTTGTTCTCATTGAGCAGATAACCTTGTTCTAAGCAGTGTTTTCACCAAATATTTAAAGGCTCGTGTAGAAGACGCACCCATTGGCATAGGTGACATAAAGCTGAAAGGATTCACAAAGTTGTGGCATGATGAGAAAATGATCCCAAAAAAGGTATTAGACAGGTGGGATAGATGGGCTAAATCTAATAATATGAAATCTAATGAGTAAAAAAATATTAAGGATCAAACAACCAACTATAAAAGAATTCAAGTTAAGAACTATAATTTGGGGCGCCTTGGTGGTTCAGTCAGTTAAGCAGCTACCTTCGGCTCGGGTCATGATCCCAGGGTCCTGGGATCCAGCCCCGTGCCAGGACAGGATCCCTGCTCAGTGGGAAGCCTGCTTTTTGTTATCTTGTGATCTCTCTCACTATCTCTCTCTCTCTCAAATAAATGGAATCTTAAAAAAAGAACAAATTGACAATTTGGTAATAATACAGAGAAAAAGAGCCATGGGGGTTTAGTCTGTCGGTTAGTGTGTGTGTGTATATATATATATATATATATATATATATATACATATATATATAATTTTTTTTCTTTTTTTAAATCAGTCCTGATTTGCAACCAGATCATTGGGAAAGGAGAACACATAAAAGGCAGTGCACACAGCTACTGCTCTATGGGACCCTAAGCAAATCAAATTATTGTCTTCATGGGGCGCCTGGGTGGCTCAATCTGTAGGGCGGCTGCTTTCGGCTGGGGTCATGATCCTAGGGTTCTGGGATCGAGCCCCGCATCAGGCTCCCTGCTCAGCGGAGAGCCTGCTTCTCCCTCTCCCTCTGCCTGCCGCTCTGCCTACTTGTGCTCACTCGCTCTCTATCTTTCTCTGTCAAATAAATAAATAAAATCTTAAAAAAAAAAAAAAGTATTGTCTTCCACTTGGGTACTTCACATAAAAGATTTGGAAACCAGGGAGAGAAATCACATTGGAAAAGAGATTCAGAACTATGTCAGATCAGGAATGGTTTTTTTAGAGAAAAGAAAGGAGGTGTGACATGTTATAAATTCATTGTCTTCCAATATTTGAATAGCTCTCACACAAATGCAGAACTGTTTAAGAACTGAATTGGAATGGCTATGAGAAGAAAAAGTCAGCTCTTCTAAAGAAAGAGTTTTCTAATGAGCAGAAAACTGGCCAGAGGTTAAAAGGGTTGCTTCCAAAGGTAGGGAGTACCCAGTCACTAGAGGAATTCAAACTTGAGCTGGGATCTATTCTGCCAAAACAGTTTAGGGAGAATTCATTGTGTAGTGAATAGGCAAGGTGATCTTTAATTTTCTTTCCAAACCTGAAATTGTACTTAAGGGAACCTTCTCAGGAAGAAGATGACTTTTTAGTCAAAATTTGAAGAGAGATGGCTTGAAATATGGAGTCTAAGAGAGCAGAGGTCAATATGGGAGAGAATCCAAAATAAAGACTGAGAAGATCAATCAAGGAGACATTTATCAGATTGAAATATGAGGTAGAAACAACAGTACGGGAGCCGAGAACACACCCGTCATTCAGCAAGTGCAACTGAGTGTACGAATATCTTAGTATGTGTGTACTACCACAACATGAAGCATCACAGAGAGCTCTGGCCATTCATGCTCTTTCGCTTCCAACCTATAGCATCTCGTGACCACTAGATGGTACCATTTCTTTTCCTTCTCTGTTTTTACTTGGCTTTCTTCTATTTTTCCAAGAGGAAACAGTCCTCATTGGGATACTGGCAATAAAAACGATTTTTTGTTCTCTGAGCTGCTTTAACAAACTTAACAGGCTTCATGTTCTCTGAAGAGGCACACAGCATGATTGATCTAAGTTCCAAATATTGAAAGACTGCAGAATGTTCAACAACGTATTCTACATCTCTGCTGACCGTGAGGAAATTTAAAGAATTCATATCCTCTATTGCTGAATTCACACATGATTCTGTGGACCTTCCCCCCTGCCCCGTTATCTTCATCTCCCCTCTTCCTCCTTGTACTGCATTTTAACTGGTATTGGGGCACCCTCTGCACCCCATATAGCCAGCCAACTTCCAAGATCCTTCTGCCCTTACTTTACATTCCTTAGCTTCCTCCCTTCCTCTCTAATCGTATTGCCAGAACCTAATACAGACCTAAAAAATCTCACTCCAAGTTTATTACAGTTAGAGTTCTTTTCCTTCAATCTGTTCTTCACTTGGAGATGCAATTAATATTCTCAAAACACTACCTCATCATGACATTGTACTCTATTTTTAAGTAATCCCTTATGCCCAACATGAACTCAAACTCACAATCCTAGGATCAAGAGTTGCATGATCTACTGACTGAGCCAGCCAGGTGCCCCATGGCTTGTACTATTAATGACATTATATTTACCATCCAACAGCATTTAAGTCTAAGCTGTCACTATGACATTAAATTCTTTCATTTGTCCTTTGCCTAACCAATATTATCTTCTCCCACTACCTAACATAAAAACTCCTTTCCAGTTAATCTGCATAATGTTTTGCAAAACAGGATTCTAACTATGAGGGTAGGTTTTGGTTTGTTTGTTTGCCTGCTTGCTTAGTGGTTGGCTCATGGCCGGTATAGTATATTAAGAGTGAGGATTTCTGGAACCCAGGCTGCCAGAGGCAGTATTCTAGCTCTGCATATACTAGTTTTATTTTTTTGTAATTTTTTAAGTGAGCTCTACCCCAATGTGGGACTCAAACTCATGACCCCAAGACTAAGAGCCACAGCCAAGAGCCCCCACACGCTAGTCTTATAGTTTAAGATAAGTTAGTTCATGTCTCAGAGCTTCAGTGCCCTCATTTATGAAATGGAGATTAAAAACAGTATCTACCAGGGCACCTGGGTGGCTCAGTCAGTTAAACATCTGCCTTCAGCTCAGGTCTGATCTCAGGGTCCTGGGATAGAGTCCTGAGTCAGCCTCCCTGCTCAGCGGGGAGCCTGCTTCTCCCTCTCCCCCTCCCCCTGCTGGTTCTCAATTTTCTCTCTCTCTCTCTCTAAAATAAATAAAATCTTTAAAAACAACAACAACTAGAGATCGTTACGAGTTTAATGGTTGCCAGGAATGGAAAAGAGGGAGGACAGGGATGAATAATGAAGCATAAGAGAAACTATTCTGTATGATACTGTAGTGAGGTTGACATAAGTTTGCCAAAGCCAACAGAAACATATAACACAAAGAGTGAACCTTAATGTAAATTATGGATTTCAGTTAATAATAACATTTCCGTATTGGTTCATTAATTGTAACAAACAAACCATGCTAATGCAAGTTGTTAATAATAGAAGAAATGGCAGAGAAGGAAGGAGAATATATGGAATTCTCTGTACTGTCTGCTCAATATTTCTGTAAATCTAAAACTGTAGTTAAAAAAAAACCCTAAGCCTATTTCTTATTTTAAGATATTAAAATTATATATAGAAAAGAAAGCTTATGTGACTTTAAAAGCAGCCAATAATGTGTTGACCTACTACAAAGATCACACAACATTCCTTTACTTATTACAAAGAATCAGGCCTTTGAATAAATCATTAAATTCTGCTTATTTATGCCAAGGTGACTTAATATCAGCCAGTTCCTATAATATTTCCCAGACTTACTGTCAACATGATTTAGCAGATTCTGTCTGTACTCATAGAAATTCACCTTGGATTTTGGAAACACTGGAGTGGAAAAAAAAAATACATTCCCAGAGAAATAAACAGAATTCATCCATGATTACAGATACAGACATACCATAAAATAAAATTTCACTTTTCCCTACATTCTGATTTCCCCAAACCATCCAGAACACCCACTTCTGTTTTAATTACTGTGTTGGACAGCTCCTCCTC
This sequence comes from Lutra lutra, assembly GCF_902655055.1. Lineage (NCBI taxonomy): Eukaryota > Metazoa > Chordata > Mammalia > Carnivora > Mustelidae > Lutra > Lutra lutra. The sequence goes on along the minus strand of NC_062279.1, from coordinate 74,608,362 downwards.
ATGCCTTCTCAATCTGTGAATGGAGCTGTGAGTCTGGGTTTTGATGCGGCAGGGATGACGGGAAGAAATGGCGAGGCAGTATGGATGACATCGCCAATTCAACAACGCTCTGGTGGTCATAGGTAATAATTAACTTTAAATTCCTACCCCAGAGATGGCAAGACCCCAGAGAGAACTAGGAATGGGACCAGAGATGGACAAGGGCTTTTTAGTCAAGGTGGATTTAACTTCATAAAAAATTTTTTTTAATCTAAATAACAAAATATACCAGAAGCAAAGACAAAAGATAGATTGAAGATAATAGAATATATATATATCTAAAATACATAATGAGTGTCTACAAATTAGTGAGAAAATTACAAATGCCCAGTTTAAAACTGGACAAAGGATAGGAACAAGGCTTTCACAGACCAAAGTATATAAATAGTCAACATATGAAAAAAATCACTAAAAATCAGGGAAAAGACAGTTTAAACAGAGAGAGAATTTTCAACTTCAAACTGGTGGAAAAAACACTAAAGAGAGAGCATTGGGGAAGGATTGGGGAAACAGTCCTTTACATATGGTATTGGTTTTTTGCAAATTCCACAGAAATTTATGAAGAAATAATATTTCAAAGTTGTATAATTTCAGTAATTCTACCTCTATAAATCTTCCCTAGAGAAATCTGAACCTCTCTGCAAAGTTACATTTACAAAAAAATCTTTGCTGCTGCATTGTTGGTAATGACAAAAAACTAGAAAGAGCCCAAATTTCCATCAGTTCAAGAGTGGTTAAACACATTGTGGTAGGGTCATACTCTAGAAAGCTGGGCTCCCATTAACCAGAATTAACTAGGTCAACGTGCAATGGTATTAAAATGTTTTAAGATACCTTTTAACCTCCATTTGCAGTATCCTTTATATCTTATATTTTATTTTTTTTTATTTTTTTTTAAGATTTTATTTATTTATTTGTCAGAGAGAGAGAGGGAGAGAGAGCAAGCACAGGCAGACAGAATGGCAGGCAGAGGCAGAGGGAGAAGCAGGCTCCCTGATGAGCAAGGAGCCCAATGTGGGACTCGATCCCAGGACGCTGGGATCATGACCTGAGCCGAAGGCAGCTGCTTAACCAACTGAGCCACCCAGGCGTCCCTATATCTTATATTTTAAAACATACATACCAAAGGCACCTGGGTGGTTCAGTCGGTTTAGCATCCAACTCTTGTTTTCAGCTCAGGTCATGAGATCAAGCCCTGAGTTGGGCTCTGTGCTGCACATGGATTAAGATTCTCTCTCTCCTGCCCTGTCTCTCTCTTAAAAAAAAAAAAAAAAAAAAAAAAAAACATGCTTACCCATGACATAGAAATTCTGTCCTACAAGATTCTGTCTTAAAAAAAACACAAAAAGCTACAAGCTTCTAATCAGAGTTCTCAAACTATTTTCAAATATTTTTTTTTTAAAAAATGTCCAAAAGAAAAGAAATCTGTCAAAGCCAGCAGATTTTTAAGAACCCGTGATTCCCTCAGCCACCTCTGTTCTGCAGAGGACAAACCTATGCTGTCTCTCAGTTACAGGGTCTGATGAGGTCATCTTAAAAATACATTCAGAGAAAACTGAACCCTTCGATGAAAGACTCAATCACTTCCACAAAATAGATAGTAAATGAATTTAGAATGAGTTACAGTGGAAGGATGTGAAATCTCATTGTCTGGGTGTTCTTAAAATTATAACATTAACCCACATATCTGGAGTCATTTAAATATTTGGCATTCGTGTGGTAAACGCTGAAAGGCAGAAAGACAAAAAGAGGGAGGTTACTTCCAACTAGATAATGCTATAATTTTCCCCCAATGGAGATCCTATTTCCTGTCAACATACACGAGATCTTGTTGTTGGAGTCTGATATTGGAAGTTCCACGGCTGAATTGTTAACACGTTTGTATTTAGTTAGGCTAGGTTTGGTCCAGCTACCTGAGGTCTGTGGGTTTTTTCAATAAAAATTGCTTCAAATCGTCTATTTATCCCCTGGCTGGCAGATGCCCGGTAATTTCAGGCACGTGAACAAAAGAGATTTTACTCTGAAGCTGGGTCTAGTCGTGTCAGATAGATACTAACATCACTTCTTATTCCTTCATGAAATGAAATACACCCTGTTTTTACTCCCAGAGGGGTATCCAAAAACTCACAAATGTATGTAAACAGAAACTGCCTCTGCCATTCATTCATGTTCTCTTCTAATCTGCACGGTAAAGGCATAAGTTCAGTGATACCAATAGTTCTGCCAAACTTCGAGAAAACAAGAGCACACTCGCCAAATGTATTGTTCCAGGTGCATGAAAATATCTTAACAAGTTTCAATGAATCTCACAAGTGTTTAATGCTAAAATAAATAATTGTCGAACAAACTGTCTCTAGATTAGAGTGTGCTGAGCCACTGTTCGGTTTCTATTACAGGTGAAGACATTTGTGGCAGCTCATGGAGCTTCCATTCACCAGGCTGGAAATGGCATTCATTTTACTGGCTTTTGTTATCTTTTCCTTATTTACTCTGGCTTCCATCTACACTAACCCAGATGAGAGGAATGAAGGTAAGAAGAGAAAGCTCTTTGAGGCTAGTCTCTATGTCCTTTGCTTTCCAATCACCTTTTTGTATGGTTTGATTGGTTTGGTTTCTATTCTGTGTGAGGATGAGTTTGTGTTGGGATGTGGTGTGCACATGTGAGAAAGAGAGACAGAGAGAGTTTCTTATTAAGTAGCACAAAAAACCTATTGTGGCACTTCACCACTATTATTAAAAGGTTTAGAAATGGGGGCACCTGGGTGGCTCAGTGGGTTAAAGCCTCTGCCTTCGGCTCAGGTCAAGATCCCAGGGTTCTGGGGCGCCTGGGTGGCTCAGTGGGTTAAGCCGCTGCCATCGGCTCAGGTCATGATCCCAGGTCCTGGGTTCAAGCCCCACATCGGGCTTTCTGCTCAGCAGGGAGCCTGCTTCCTCTTCTCTCTCTGCCTGCCTCTCTGCCTACTTGTGATTTCTCTCTGTCAAATAAATAAATAAATAAATAAAGATCCCAGGGTTCTGGGATCAGGTCCCACATCGGGCTCCCTGCTCAGTAGAGAGCCTGCTTCTCCCCCTCCCACTCTCCCTGCTTGTGTTCCCTCTCTCGCTGTGTCTGTCAAATAAATAATTTTTTTAAAAAAGTTTAGAAATGGACAAAATTATCACCTGATTTCTGATCCCAGAATTTGGCAGATTTTATCCCTTGAACCTAATATACAAATAATGTAAAAGTAATATATATACTATAAAATTCGATACTTATTTATCTAATTTTATCTTTCACCATCTTCCCATCCCTGCCCCAAGTCAGAAATCTAAAATGTACAAAAAGCTCAATGTTTTTTAAAAAGTTTTTAGAGGTAATTTTTCTATGAGGCAAACATGAATGAGTTTATAAGAAACAAATTCCAGGGTAGCATAGGATGGAGTGTGGTTGTGTGTGCACATATGTGTGTTATGTGTGTCAACCAGACATGCGAAGGAAAAGGATTCAAGTTTTTTCTAATGATTTCTTGTCAAAGCCCAAACATTTGAAAAATAGATAGAAGTATTTTAAAAATTCGACACCACATGTTTACCCATCACCAGTAAGAACAATTGTTAGCAACAGCTTATACAATTTCAATGGTGTGCTTGGTATTTCACTGTAGTTCGAGGCTCAATACAAAATTGATCAGAACTGGCCATTTTTAAGGCCAAAAATTTTATATATGTCTAAGGGAAATTATACACATTTGTAGAGATAAGGATAAAAATCATAAAAAGAAAATTGTGCTTCCTATAATTGTGATGCCCCTCCATCAATTTTTGATTCTAAAAGTTCTCTCAGTGAGACAAAATATTATTGTCTTTTTTTAAAAGGATTTTATTTATTTATTTGACAGAGATCACAAGTAGGCAGAGAGGTTGGAGGCAGGGGGAGTGGAAAGCAGGCTCCCTGCTGAGCAGAAAGTCCGATGTGGGGCTCCATCCCAGGACCCTGGAATCATGACCTGAGCCGAAGGCAGAGACTTTAACCCACTGAGCCACCCAGGCACCCCCAAAATATTACTGTCTTGACATACAACACTTACAGAAGTAGAAAACTAAAGAGTGAATAGACAGTCCAATTCATACTGACATGCAGATTAGGAAACAAAACAGGAGTCCCTAAGTCTTTTCCTGCTCCACATTATGCTAGTTTATAATGGGTTTGGTTGAAATAAAGAGTAAAACCAAAATAGCAGTTACTTTAACTAGATAATAATGTATTTCTCCCACCTGGAAAGTAAGCCTGGAGTAGTAAGTTCATGGCTGACGCAGCACTCCATGGTATCCTGGACAGGCTAGCCCTCTCTTGGTTCTCTCCCATCTTCAACTTCCAGCTGCTGTGTCACAGACCAATGTGACTGACCCATATTTTGCCATCATTTATGCATGCCAGTCCACACAAAGAAGGAGGAATGGCACACTTCTTTCCTTTGAGGGCACTTACAGAATTCGTGTACACCACTTCCCTTTAGCCAGAATTTCGCCCGTGGCCATACCCAAAGGGAAACTACGGAGCATAATTTTTATTCTGCAAAGCATGTGCTGAGCTAAAATTCGGGGTTTGTGTTCCTGAAGGAAGAAGGAAAACCAGAAGTGTCTGACAGACACATAGACTCCTTTTTTTTTTTTTTTTTTTTTTTTTTTTAATTTATTTGACACAGAGAGAGAGAGAGCACAAGCAAGGGGAGAGGCAGAGGGAGAAGCAGGCTCCTCGCTGAGCAGGAAGCCCAACTCAAGACTCAGTCCCAGGACCCTGGGATCATGAGCTGAAGGCAGACACTTAACCAACTGAGCCACCCAGGTGCCCCTGAACACATAGACTCAAAACCATGAATTAATTAAGGGGCTAATAGTCATTAAATCAGGGAACATTTGAGCTAGAAAGAATAATAAGAGTGCATCTAATCAACTGATTCTTAACCAGAAATGAATATTGAAAGCCACATAATGCCCAGGTCCCATCACTACCTAGTGAATATGCATTTCCAGGCATCATACCTGGCCACGTGTCTTTTTCTTTTAAGCATAGAGCCTATTTCTTTTTTTAAGATTTTATTTATTTATTTGACAGAGATCACAAGTAGGCAGAGAGGCAGGCAGAGAGAGAAAGGAGGAAGCAGGCTCCCTGCTGAGCAGAGAGCCCGATATGGGGCTCAATCCCAGGACCCTGGGATCATGACCTGAGCCGAAGGCAGAGGCTTTAACCCACTGAGCCACCCAGGCGCCCCTGGCCACGTGTCTTTAAACATGCTCTCTTAGCTTTTCATCTTTGGTTAAGAAGTACTGAATCTGGGACACCTGGGTGGCTCAGTTGGTTAAGCGGCTGCCTTTGGCTCAGGTCATAATCTCAGGGTCCTGGAATCAAGTCCCACATCTGGCTTCCTGTTCAGTGGGGAGCCTGCTTCTCCCTCTCCCTCTCCCTCTCCCTCTGCCACTCTGCCTGCTTGTGCTCTCTATCTCTCTCTCTTTCTCTCTGTCAAATAAATAAATAAAATCTTAAAAAAAAAAAAAAAGAAGTAGTGAATCTAACTATTCATATTTTAGATGGGATTACAGAGACCCAAAAATGTTAGTAAGTTTCTCAGGTGCTCAGTTAATTAGTAGAAGAGCCAAAACTAGAGCACAGGTCCCACAGTTCCAAGTTCACCCCATCTTCTATGCCACCTGCCTCCCTAATTATAACCCATGAGCATGAGGAGCCAAAGGATTAGAAGGGTCATAGAAATTTACCTTTCCCTTATATTTTTATATTCTATGGTTCATAATTTTCTTTTTCTCCAATTCTGTTCTTCCTATACCTGTTGTTTATTTTCCAAGCTAAAGCTATTCCTTCAGCTAAATATTATCATACTGACAGAACTAGAGCTAGCTTTTCAAGGGCTCCCATCAAAGAACACCTTTGGCTTAGCCCTCACTTCTCTTCATGACCACCAGATCAGTCATAAGCACAATTTTACATGAGAAGCAAAAAATGTACCCTTTCCTAAATGTGATAAAACTTGTGAGTAAAATCGCTTTCTCATCATAGCAAAGAATTATAAGAGTCACTGAAAATAAACTTAAATGATGTGGATTTAATTTCACACATGCAGGGGGTGCCTGGCTGGCTCAGCGCATGCAGCTCTTGATCTCGGGGCCATGAATTCGAGCCCCACATTGGGTATAGAGATTACTTAAATAAATAAATAAAAGCTTAAAAAATAATTTTTTTAATAAACACATGTTTATTAAAAATCTACTGTGTTAGGGGCACCTGCTTGGCTCAGTTGGTTAAGTGTCCAACTTTTGATTTCAGGGGTTGCCTGGGTGGCTCGGTCAGTTAAGCAATGGCCTTTGGTTCAGGTCAGGATCCCAGGGTCCTGGGATCCAGTCACACATTGGGCTCCCTGCTCAGTGCAGAGCCTGCTTCTCCTTCTGTCTCTCTGTCCCTCCCCCTTGACCACCGCTTGTGCTCTCTCTCTCTCTCTCAAATAAATAAAATCTTAAAAAAAAAAAAAAGGCAACTGGGTGGCTCAGTGGGTTAAGCCTCTGCCTTTGGCTCAGGTCATGATATCAGGGTCCTGGTATCGAAGCCTGCATTGGGCTCTCTGCTCAGCGGGGAGCCTGCTTCCCTCTCTCTCTGCCTGCCTCTCTGTGTACTTGGAATCTCTCTCTGTGTGTCAAATAAATAAATAAAATCTTAAAAAAAAAAAAAAAAAAAAAACACTCCTGATTTTGACTCCAGTCATCTCAGGTCATGATCTCAGGGTGGTGAGATCCAGCCCTGCTTCAGGCTCCCCTCTGGGCATGAAGCCTGCTTAAGATTCTCTCTCTCCTTCCTCCTCCCCACCTATCCCCACCCCTCCCTCCACTTGCTAACACACACACTCTCTCTCTCTCCCTCTCTAAAAAAATGTCTAATGGTCTCAAGCTATAAGTAATGGAGGATCTAAAGATGAATAGAACGCAGTTCCTACCTCTGGAAGCTAATAAGCTAGCGGAGGATTCAGTTGTATAGAGAAAAATTCAATAAATGGTCTACCAGAGATTTTTACTAGGACAATGGGGTCAGAATGGAAAGATCTTACTCAAGGGGCACTGAGATGGGCTTCCCAGAAGAAATGGCCATCTTGGTACAACTGGATATTGACAGTATAGGGTGAGGTAGAGCACATTCCAAATAAGAAAACAACTTAAGGAAAACTACCGAACTGGAAAAATTTATACATATATATATGTGTGTGTGTATATATATACATATATATATATACATGTATATATATGTGTGTATATACACACACACATATATATACACATACATATATACACACATACATATATACACATACATGTGTATATATATACACACACATATATATATGACTGATAGAAAATCAACTATAATTTGAAGTGTAAGTAAGTCCATCAAGAAATTGGCAAGAACTAAACACTAGCCAGAACTTTCTCAGTCCTTTCAGAGGTCAAGAGAGGAAGCAAACATGTGACTAGTGTCACCTTTAAACCCAAGAGATGGAGGCCTCTGTTTTCCATCTCCCACTTGAAAGCAGTAGTTTTCAAGCTCTAATTTGCATACAAATCACCTAGTGATTTTATAAAAAAAGTATACTTTGTTCAGTAGGTCTGGGTGGGGACCTGAGATTCTGCATTTCTAACAAGCTTCCAGGTAATGACAACATTCCAGAAGATAAGTCAAGCTACTGATGTACACATTCCTAGTGCCAGGGGTGGTCTAGGTCATCTATGTGCAGCAGGTGAGGAGAGACCTTGGGTATGTGACTGCGCTGCACACATGCCGGAAAGCAAGTCCCTCTATAGTACAGAACAGATACAAAGGCAGGAAGTAAAGAGAAAACAGGGAGCACCTGGGTGGCTCAATGGGTTAAGTGTCAGCTTAAGGGTTAAGTGTCAGCTTCAGCTCAGGTCATGATCTCAGGGTCCTGGGATTGGGTCCTGCATTGGGGGTCTCTGCTCAGCAGGGAGCCTGCTTCCCCCTCTCTCTCTGCCTGCATCTCTGCCTGCTTGTGATCTCTCTCTCTGTCAAATAAATAAATAAAATCTTAAAAAAAAAAAAAAAAAGGAAAGAAAAAAGACCACAGATCCCACTCTATTCTTGCCTCAGCTCCTACAAATGTAAGGAATGGATGAGTTTATATTTTAAAAAATTATTTTTATATTTAGGAGATTCATAGTCATTCCTTAAAAATCAAAGTATTTTAGTACAAGATTCCATGCAACTCTTAATAGTTTATGAATCTATTATCTCATTTGTAATTAGCATTCTCAATTCTCTTTCTCTATGTTGGTTTTTTTTTTTTTTTTTTTTTTTTTACAGATTTTACCTATATATTTGACAGAGATCACAAGTAGGCAGGGAGGCAGGCAGAGAGGGAGAGGGGGAAGCAGGCTCCCCACTGAGGAGAGAGCCCAATGTGGGGCTCGATCCCAGGATCCTGGGATCACCACAGGAGCCAAAGGCAGAGGCTTTTAACCCATTGAGCCACCCAGGCGCCCCATTCTCTATTCCTTTTTTTTTTTTTTTTTTTTTAAGATTTTATTTATTTGAGAGAGAGAGAGCATGAGAAGGGAGAGGGTCAGAGGGAGAAGCAGACTCCCTGCAGAGCAGGGAGCCCAATGTGGGACTCGATTCTGGGACTCCAGGATCATGACCTGAGCCGAAGGCAGTCGCTTAACCAACTGAACCACCCAGGCACCTTCTCTATTCCTTTTTATAAGGAAACAGTTAAGACAACCTTCTTTGTTTAAAAAAAAAAAAAAAAAGACAACCTTCTTTGTTAAAAGGAGGTGTAATGTATGACAAAGCCCTTAGGTACTTCAGGAAAATTTATTTGTTGAGAAACTGACCAATATCCTGCATTTGTTACCATAAGGAGTCACGACCTAAAACTTGCAAACATTGTCAATTCAACAACTTTTCGCTGGAAGGGAAGTTCTGGCTATTTTGGTCTCTAACTGAATTTACATAGATTATCTACCTTTGACTGCTTAGAGGTATTTAGGAATCTTGCTTTCATTCTGGACCATATCATATGTTTTAAATATTAAACTGAAAACTTAAAATTTCGCTCTTACTTGTACATTTGAATCCAAAGAAGAACAGAATTTAGTCACTGTAGAAAATCATGAAGCCCCAAAGAAATCTTCTTGCCTGCTCAAGGAAACTTCACCTAACACCACTGTGATCAAAAGTCCTCTGTGGACTTCAAAACTACACCAACGCATTCTAGCGTTACATACACACCAAAACTTCGTCATCCCAAGACCATTACTGTTTTTCTTTGAGATTCATAAGTACCTACTTTGCTGCTATATTGTCTTAAAAATAATAAAATAAAATGTGTAGCTTGATCATTATAGAATTAATTTACAAGGTCCCTTTCCAAAGATATTTTAAGAATCCACTCAACCTGAAAAAAAAAAAAGTCTCATTTTGATGACTTGAAAATTGAGAAAAATAAAAGTCACATTTTTTTTTTTTACTATCAGAGTAAAAAACGTGAAATTTATTGTGTAAATTCCTGCTCTCTTAAACAGACATTTCAGACCATCCCTGTCCTAACTAAGGAGGCGAACTAGGGAGGTGTGCCTTAATACAGCCCTTCTTGTACTCAAGGCCAGGCTGAAGGGCTGATTTCACATGCATGGAGTCTGTACTTCTACAAAGCTCCCAGGTGATTCTGATCCACAGTCCTGTTTGGGGAAAACACTCTCCTTGCAACGATCCCACGCTGCTGGGTTTTTCTAGGTTAGGGTTTGGGTTTTTCTTCCTCCGTCCTCACTGTCGGCTCGGGGTTCATGATGTCTTATTTTCCCTTTCAACTGGCCACGAGCTGGAAAACCAGCTCCCCTCATGTGCTACGAGATGCCCGAAAGTGGGCTTACATGGGCTCTGAAGATAGGGTGATTTCTTCCATGAAGGAAGAGCCTAAATTTTAGTATCCAAATAAAAGTCCACATAGGAGTGGAATTTGAAATGAGAGAGAGAGCTGCTTTTTCCCAGTCCAGGACACTGCTCACCAGACTACCCCGTCTCACTGTCAGCATAAAAAACAGTGATGACAGTGTTTACCAGGTAAAAGGCAGGATGTAAAAGGCAGGATGCTGAGCGCTTTAGGTGTACTATTTCCTTTAATCTTAACCCTATGAGATAGGTAATAATAACCTCACTATTTTACAAGCGAGGACACTGACGCTTTAAACCTTAACCGTAGATCACTCAGCTAATAAGCAACAGAGCCAAAGTGGAACTCTGGTATAGGACTTAAAAATCTGTATATGTAACCAGCATACTTTCTTTCCAGATTACCTTGTAAAAGATACTTGTTTTAAGAAAGAAAAACAGAGAGAGAGAGAGAGAAAGAAAAGAAGGAGGGAAGGAAGGAAGGAAGGAAGAAAATGCATATATACCTCTCTTTATTCCTACAAAGGACTTTAATTGGCTAAAAATATATAACGCGATAAAACCACTTTCCCAGAAACTACATTTCTGGGTGGCTAAGTAAAGGAGGGAATCTAGACAAAGAGAAAACTAAGGGTGGGAGACAGAAATGGGTGGGATGGTGAGGAGAAGGTTCGCATACCATTTCAGCAAAGAGTACAGACTGTGTTATGAAACATAATTTCATTCATGTCCTGGCTCTGCCATTTGGTGACTCTGTGACTTAGGGCAAATGACACAAATTCTCAAAGCTCCCATTTTTTCATCTGGGTACTGGGGAAGATGATAACACCTGCCTCATAGAGCTGATGTGAGAACTGCATGAAATAAAGCATATAAAACACAGAAGGGTGCCTGTTATTGGAGTTTTCTCATTTGAAGTCTTCGTATTAGGAATTTAGATAGAACACTGAGGGTCTTGATAAAGTAAAGGAAAATATTTCTACAGAACCCAAACAATCTGTATTCATATAAACCATCCACATACTGGGTAAATGTATTTATTTTAAATCAACAGCCATACTATACAACCAGTATAAATCAACTACCTACAAAAGATAGAAACCTGATGTTAGGGAAGGGGAAGAACTGCTGGAATTGCGCAGGCAAAGCCACTGACAAATGGGGCGCCTGGGTGACTCAGTTGATTAAGTGTCTGCCGCCTTCAGCTCAGGTCATGATCCCAGGGTCCTGGGGTTAAGCCCCTCATCGGGCTCCCTGCTCAGCAACGAGTCTGCTTCTCCCTTTCCCTCTGCCTCTCCCCTCCCATGCTGTGTCTCTGGTTCTGCTCTCTCCCTCAAACAAATAAATAAAAATTTAAAAAAAATTTTGCCCTGAAAGTAGATTCACTTTAAAGTGATTAAAGTAGATTCACTTCCAGTACTTGTTATTCTTCAATTAAAAAGAAGTTTCCTGTTACAGAGGTATATGATGTTAGTCACCATCAGTTACCATCAAAGAAATTAGCTAGATACATGCTGCCAAGTTACCCACTTGTAGGGAGTGGGTCAGACTTTGGGTCCTATGCTTTCTTTAAAGCCAACCCAGAAGAGAAAATGGACAAGTCAATGTTTACCTGAGCTCTGTGCTTCAAACAGCTCTAGTTAAGAAATCCCTCCAACTTTTGTTTTCCAGAATCCCCCGACTCTTGTGTTCTGGGAAATGGCTTACCACAAAGAACCACCTTTCCCCCATATGACGTAGATAAGACTGTCCACTCTTTCTCATGACTTCCGTAAGGCTCTCCATGACTCCTTTGTTTACCTGTGACAGAGCCAAACTCAGACCTTTCCCCTTTTGCCTGAACCTGCTGACAGGGACAGACACAGACCCTCCAACTCTGTGCTCTTTGTCTCACGAATGATTTAGCTGAGATTAGAACTGTTTGTCTTCCTGAAACTAGCTAGGCATAGAGATCAACATTTCCTGCACAGCTGACCGACAGACTTTCGATTACAAAACAATTCCAACTGTAAAGCACTCACCGTGACTTTTCTACTCCTCCCTCTAGTTGTCTAAGGTAAAACCGCCTTGCCGAGACTATCAGCCTCAGATCTGGGATGTTCTCCCTATTACCAGAGCTTGAATAACATCTGTATCTTTACTTTTTTATGAGTTTTGTCTTTGAGAAAACACAATCTCGTCCCTACATATGAGAATATGATATGTATATGATAAAAATAAATAATACAATGGCTAGCAGAAATACAACGATTTCTGGAATGCAGAAAAAAAATAGAAGTAGTGCTCACTAGTAAGAATCTCACGGGTGTCTCTAGCTCAGTGGTTTTGAACTTGTTTGAATGAAATCCACTTTCAGATCCGTTCCTACCCAGACACACACACTCATCCACATGTGTACAAATGAAATGAGAGTTTCATAAGATAATACTTCACCTCACCCCAGGTGACACACTTTAATACTTTGTGTTGTGTTCCCTTGTCATCTTCTTTTTTAATATTGATGGCAGTCCTCCTATTAGACTACATGAAATTTCGTTAGGTTCTAATCATTTCTAAATTCTAAATTCAGGCAATAGCAGCAAATACAGCTGGGAAGACAATTTCACAAACTACAGGTTAATCCCCGAGGCAAAAATCTTCACTAATTTACCATTGTCTAGAAAATAAAGTAAAAATTCCCAAAGCTCGGGGCGCCTGGGTGGCTCAGTGGGTTAAGCCGCTGCCTTCGGCTCAGGTCATGATCCCAGGTCCTGGGTTCGAGCCCCACATCGGGCTTTCTCCTCAGCGGGGAGCCTGCTTCCTCCTCTCTCTCTGCCTGCCTCTCTGCCTACTTGTGATTTCTCTCTGTCAAATAAATAAATAAAAAATCTTTAAAAAAAAAAAAAATTCCCAAAGCTCTTTGGATTCTGCCAAGTGAGATATTTCCACTTAACCTACTAATAATGCCTTCCTCTTCTACCTGAATCTTATTTATTCTTTAAAGCAAAGGGGCACCTGGGTGGCTCAGTGGGTTAAAGCCTTTAAAGCCTCTTCTTTTGGCTCAGGTCATGATCCCGGGGTCCTGGGATCAAGCCCCACATCGGGCTCTCTGCTCAGCAGGGCGCATGCTTCCCCCTCTCTCTCTGCCTGCCTCTCTGCCTACTTGTGATCTCTGTCTGCAAATAAATAAATAAAATCTTGAAGAAAAAAAAAAAGCAAAGTTCATTTCCTCTTTTCTATAATCACTCTAACCGAAAAATAAGTTCTTAGAGCACCTCTGTTATATATCACTAATTTGATACCTATCTTCATCACCCTGTATTATTAATTATCTTTGCTTGTATAGGAAATGCAACCACAAAATAACGAAACAGAGCTCCATAATTTGTTACTGGAATCGACAGGCCATTCAGCAAATATAGTTTTATTTCATACTGTCTACAAGAAGACACTGTGCTAGGCACAGTGAGAGAATGACAAATAACCCAATCACCAGTCTTGTCTTTAAACTCTAGAGTATTTTGTGTTGTTGTTTTTTTTTTAAGATTTTATTTATTTATTTGACAGAGATCACAAGTAGGCAGAGAGGCAGGCAGAGAGAGAGAGGAGGAGGAGGCAGTCTTCCTGCTGAGCAGAAAGCCCGATGCGGGGCTTGATCTCAGGACCCTGGGATCATGACCTGAGCCGAAGGCAGAGGCTTTAACCCACTGAGCCACCCAGGCGCCCCTAAACTCTAGAGTTTTATAGGAGAGTTGAAGTAGGTAGATAAAAGTACAAAATAATTTTGTTCCCGTCAAAATAAAATTCTTCATCTCTGTATGAAGGTTTTCCTTGAAAAGTCAAAAAAAAAGACAGTCGACCACCGAAAGAAGTGTTTTAAAGAAAATAAGAAAGGCCACTTTGCATGCCCCTGGAATATAAACTTTGTAACACAAAGATTTGGTCTGTCTTAGTCACTGCTTCACCCCAGCGTTTACAACACTGCCTGGGACAGAGGGAGCTCTCAGTAACTCACTGCTGAATGAGTTAATAAATAATACCGGCATCTTGGGGCACTCAGGTGGCTCAGTTGGTTAAGCATCTGCCTGCAGCTCAAGTCACTATCTTGGGGTCCTGGGATCTAGTCCTGCATCAGACTCCCCCGCTCAGTGGGGAGTCTGCTTGTCTCTCTGCACCCCCCACCTCCACTCATACTTTCTCTTTCTCTTTCAAATAAATAAATAAAATTTTAAATAATAGTATAAATACCTGCAGCTTGTTTAGACAAGTTCAGCATGAGTTCCAAACACTATTAGCAGAGGACATTGTCTTTCTCACACATTCTAGAACTCCTTCTGCTGCTGCTACTAACAACAGCTCAAACTGTTTCCTATATATTCCTCATTGAACCCTCACATTAAATTTATGAGGCAGATCCTTCTACTCTATTGGATCTAAAATCCTCAAAGATGACCCACCGGAATCCTGTCTATAAAATCCAGTGAACTTGTAAATGAGCAGAACGGCCATGATGTGTGCAAAGTTAATATCCACACTATTTGTAAAACTCCTTCTGGAGACTCAGGGACGGGGGCACAAACTGCTTCAGAACAACACAACTCACTCTGGAGAGGCTCTTCTGGCAGCACTCAAGGTAGACCTGATCACCCTTTATAGCAGTCAGGCTTGATAGCCATGCATTGAAACCAAATTTTAACCTCACTCAAATAAAACCAAACGAGGATGAGGATACCTGCTGGACAGAAGAAATCATGTGATGCGTGCCACAGCCAAATAGAAAATGGTTTGGGGGCATTTCCCCTTTTTGCATCACCCAGACCACCGCTTCCTTTTATTTCCTTGAATTGTGAAGAATTGTTTTCCATCCAAGTCTTTGTTCTTCCGTTTGTAAGCCTGACGGCGTGAAGCTACAGGATCGGTTTAGAAGAGCCTCCTGTCACGGCCTCTTTGTATCTTCAGAGACTAGCACATTGTGACGCAGCCTGGCTGTTTCCTGCCTGAATGACCTTGTCGCCCACCTGCTCCCCAGGCCCTGTCTTTGAAAGCTCTCTGGTCTAATGACCCGTAGGAAGTGATAAAATGTAAGTGACCCATCAGGAAATTATAAGGATATTCTGGGTAGGTAATGATCCTTCACCAAAGGTGTGTCCAGCCTCCTGACAAACAGGAGCCTTTCCGACATCCCCGTGCCAGACATTGCCTTCCAGAATGGCCGAGGGACTGCCGTGGAGCAGCCCTGGTGACTCCAAGCTAGGGGCACGGAGCTTGAGGGAGAGAAAAGAAGATAATTTTCAAATTATCTTGGAATTCCTTCACTCCCAGAACTTTTTATCTGTTAAGAGTTTGTTGAGATGTTTCAGCTAATGCTAGCCAGTTGTACCAATGTGACCAAAAAGCCCTATACTCCTTTCCACCCTTCCTACCTGAAGAGACCCAGGAGAAAACAACAGTTAGAATATTTGTATTAGGGGGCGTCTGGGTGGCTCAGTGGGTTGAGCCGCTGCCTTCGGCTCAGGTCATGATCCCAGGTCCTGGGTTCGAGCCCCGCATCGGGCTTTCTGCTCGGCAGGGAGCCTGCTTCCTCCTCTCTCTCTGCCTGCCTCTCTGCCTACTTGTGATTTCTCTCTGTCAAATAAATAAATAAAATCTTTAAAAAATAAAAAAAAAAGAATATTTGTATTAGCATCAGCTGGAAATGGCTCAAATCCTGTCCCTGCTATTTTACTCGCAATGTGACCTGAGCAAGTTGTATGAATGCTCCGAGGCTCACTCCATTTACGTGATTCTAATTACCCACGCAAGGCTGTTGTGAAAACTAAAACGTGGTACTATATTTAAAATAAATAGGGGCACCTGGGTAACTCAGTTGGTCAAGCGACTGCCTTCAGCTCAGGTCATGATCCCAGCGTCCTGGAATCGAGCCCTGCATCGGGCTCCCTGTTCAGCAGGGAGCCTGCTTCTCCCTCTCCCAGTCCCCCTTCTCGTGTTCCCTCTCTCGCTCGCTTGCTCTCTCTCTCTCTCTGTGTGTCAAATAAATAAATAAAAATCTTTTAAAAAACAAAACAAAACAAAAAACCTATTATTAAGAATTAAATCACAGATGCTGCATTCATTATTTTACGTTTTTGTTGGTTTTGTCCAGGCTATTCTTAATAGAATATTCCAGGCATTTCTCCTATGTGTACTGTTTCTTCGCTCCAAATCAGCAGAGTTGTGTAGAAGTAAGTTTCACTTCTACAGCGCCTGACAAGCTAGTTCTAATTTTTTCGCTTGTGGTTTGTTGTTTAGTTTTTGGCTTGGGCTTTCATTTGCTTGGTGCTGCCAAGTGCCAATGGATAGTAAAAAGCATTTGCTGGGGTGCGTCGCTGGCTCAGTTGGAAGAGCATACAATGACTCTCAGTCTCGGGGTTGTGAGTTTGAGCCCCACATTCAGTGTTAAGATTACTTAAATTAAAAAACTATTAAAAGACTGGGGGACAAAAAGAAATATTTGTTGAGTACCTGTTACTCAACTCTATAGCAGGCATCACAGACCTTTAAAAACAGAAAAGACACCTCCTTTGTTCTGGAAAGACCTGCTGGCTGGCAAAAAATTGTTGCAGGCACCAGTTTGAATTCTGGAATTTGGGCGGCTGTGTCCTTAAAGGAACATTGAATAAATACAAAACAGCGTCAACAAATAAAAACCATTACAACACAGCCAGGGCTCTAACCTAATCATCTCTTACGAGGCCGAGAAATGCCTCCATAGTTACTTTGCTCAACAGCTCGTCTCCATGTATGTAACTGTTGACTCTAACTGCTTCACTGCCCTGACCACAGTCTTTGAAATATTCATGAGGCAAAATTCTGGCCCATGCCAGTAAACACATATTTCGGTACTGATCTAATGTTAAGGAATTCCTCTTACCTCTTACAAAGGAAGGTTTCATCCCACTTTAACCATATCGCACCATCTTGCAGACGGCACCATGTGCACTCAGCAGTAGCAAAAGCAAAGTTGTATATAGTGAGCAAAATCTCAGGAGAACCCTGCAGGGTAGGCTAGGGGACACCTGTTAGCCATTGTTAACTTAGATTGTGACGGGGTGCCTGGGTGGCTCAGTCAGTTAAGCGTCTGCCTTCGGCTCAGATCATAATCCCAAGGTCCCGGGATTGCAGGGAGTCTGCTACTCCCCCTGCTTGGACACTCTCTCTTTCTGTCAAATAAATAAATAAAATCTTAAAAAAAAAAAAAAAAGAAAAGAAAAGAAAACTTAGAATGTGACAATTTACAAACAAGGAATAATTAAAGAAATCTTACAAAGTTCTCATATTCACATTTGTTTCTAGTATAGTGAGATGGACACCATAACAGTTCAGCTTGCTTTAAAAAAACAGCTAGAATATTGATGGCATCAAAAAACTGTAGTTGAATTAGCCCACACAGCCTTTTTGGGAAGAGGTGGATTTTTAGAAATTTATACAAAGAGAGAGTCAAAGGAATATATTTAAGCACAGGATTTATAAAGGTGAAAAGATAAAATAAGAAAGTCCACCACCAGAGCAGGGAAGCTACACTAGAAACAATTCTGAAACTTCCCTGAAGCCAGAGGTAATATGGTAAAGACAACTTCAGTTCTAGCGCTACTCAGTGAGCACCAGACTTCAGCCACGTGGTCTACGATGTACATGCAGAGGGTAAAAACAGGAAGCTACTGAATGATTTTAATCAGAGAAGAGAAATCAAATGGGATGTTCCCTGAGGCACTGGTTATAGTAGTAAGAAAATGGAAACAAGCTCTATATCCTTCAACATGGAAATAAGATAAACCACAGTGGATGCACACAGTAGAACACTATGCTCAAAGAACTCCATATGCACTGTCATCAAAATATCCAAGACGCAGGAACTGGAAAAATAATACTGCTGAGCTATATTATGATCTGATTTGCAGTTTGGGGTTTGCATATACATTTGCGTGTGTGCTTATGAACATACGTATACACACACACACACACACACACACACACATACACACGGATCAACCAATCCATGGATCATATGTAGAAGGACAGGAACAGAGAAACTGGCAAAGGTGAGCAACTCTGGACAAAAGCATTAGGAGAGGGGATTTCATGCCCTTCCAAACGGATTAATTCTTTTACCAGCAACCTGTTATAAATTCCTTGCACAGTTAAATAATCATCCATCTATAGCCGTGTATGGCTTACACAGTACTTTCACACGTCTCGTGGGACCCTCATAGACCTGTGATGCTGGTTGGGGCAGTAGGAAGATCCCTGTGTCCTTCCTGATCTAGGAGATACGTGACCTTCTGAAGTTACACAGCCAGCCAGCGACAGAACCATGTATCCCGACACAAGTGCATTGCCCTCCAAAATCCTTAAATAAGCACAACTGGAGGAATTCTCCACACACAAAAAACTGAAGTGAGCTGATAATCATCCAAATAGTTCATTACATCTTCTCCTGAGGTTTTTGTCATCCTCAGAGGGTCCTTTCATTGTGATTCACTACGACTCACTCACCCCTTTTCTTCCTAAATAGACAACATTTTCATTTAGTCATCAAATAATACTGAGCATCTCCTATATTTGAAACATTGACACCATAGTAATAAACGTGTCATTTAATTATGTATTTGACAAATATCAGTCAAAAGCTTAGCAGGCATTCACTGTGGTAGCTGTTGACTATTTTGTTAAACAAAATTTCCCTCGTAAAGCTTACATACATAATGTTGGGAAAATTGAAAATTTAACCCCATAACTATTTTCTTAGGGCTGTGGTAAGTGTTAGGAAGAAATATAAAATGCCAAGAGATATACAGTATGAGAATCTGACCACACATAAGAGACTAAGAGACACATCCCTGAGAAATGACATTTAAGCTGAGCATTGAAGGAGATAAGGGTAAGGCAGTAGGGGAGGGGGAAGAAAGAGAGCTGACATTCCATCTGTGGAAGACCAAATGTGCACGCCATTCGGTGGAAAGGGGCAGGAAAAACTAACGTGATGTCACATATGGTTTGGCCACAAAGTGTGTGGCATTCAGGCAGAATGGCTGTGATGATGTAGGTCAGTGGCCTGGAAGCCAAGGTCAGGACTAATGACTTTATCCCATGAGCAAAAGGAAAACAATGAACGATTTTAAGCAGGGTAGAGACACAATTAGATACATATTTTTAGAAAGAAATTTTTTTTTAAAGATTTTATTTATTTATTTGTCAGAGAGAGAGAGGGAGAGAGAGCAAGCACAGGCAGACAGAATGGCAGGCAGAGGTAGAGGGAGAAGCAGGCTCCCCGATGAGCAAGGAGCCCGATGTGGGACTCGATCCCAGGACGCTGGGATCATGACCTGAGCCGAAGGCAGCTGCTTAACCAACTGAGCCACCCAGGCGTCCCGATACATATTTTTAAAAGATCATCCAGACAAGATTGGAAAGATAATGCTAGACAAAGTAGGAAGATAAACAAGAAGATGACGTGGAAGCCACCCAGGCAAGAAGTTGCCTCGATGAGGGAGAGACAATGAATGTGTCTCCCCTCAGCACCTCTGAATTTTGAAAGATGTTTCATTAAAAATAAAAATAAAGTTTTCAAATACCATGAAATCAGATGGGCATAAAGTGAATATAATTCTGAACTTAGAAAAAATCTCTCTGCTTTGTAAGTTTTATGGGTCTGCCAATCATAAAAGTTTGATTTAAAGTTATCTGTTCCTGAAAGAAATCACCACTGCAGTGGTCCATGTTAATCAGACAGCACCAAACATATTTGACATTTACGGAAATTCCTATTTTTTTCTAGATCAGTCTTACAAATCAGAGCCAACAAGTAGCCATAAGATATAAACCATACAGCAGTCAGGAGTAGTGATGCAAAACCAAGGAAGGAAGTTACAGATCTTATGCATGTAAATGAGGGGAGGGATTTTTTTCTGCAGGAACAATACATCTTTTTCCAAACAACAATAACAAATAAACTCCAAACAAAAAATAAATACATGCCTTTAATAACACTAAATTAATTCAATAGTACCAGCACAAACTGTGGGAGTTCTGGTTGATGACTTGATATAAGATTATTTTCTTTTGTACACAATTTGAGTTGTCTACAATATAATGCATTTTCAAGAGTTGATGGTATCCATAGAGCAACTAATAATAATATTTTGAGCGTTTGTGCATGCCAAGCATTTACTCCTCATTTGATCCTGGTGACCACATTATAATGTAGGGATGTATTATTATCCCTACTTGAGAGATGAGGAAAAGAAAGCTACCAGAAGCAATGTGCCCAGAGTCCTAGCTAGGAAGACGTAGGTCTAGGTCTGAATGCACGGTCATGATTCTTGGTTGTTTTTTGGTTTGTTTTTTTTTTTAAAGACTTTATTTATTTACTTGTCAGAGAGAGAGAGAACACAAACAGGGAAGCAGCAGAGGGACAGGGAGAAGAAGGTTCCTCACTGACCAGGGAGCCCAATGTGGGGCTCGAATCCCAGGACTCCAGGATCATGACCTGAGCCGAAGGCAAGACACTTAACCGACTGAGTCACACATGTGCCCCTCATGATTCATGTTCTTAATCAGCACAGCTGAGTCAGATGCAAGTGTGGAAAATAGAATTGATTCAGAAGTATCTGTGTGACTGTGTGGCCAAATTAACCCTCACATCTAAAATTCAAGTGTCCTTGAGCAAAAATAACCCACAATTGTTTGCTATGGCAGTGAACTTTTTTGGAAAAAAGTGACCTCCTACCCTGAGGAAAATGTAAAACAACATTGAGAAAGGAAGGAATAAATCTAAATCCAGACCCTGACTACATCAGTTTCAAATGAGGGCATCATTAACTCCCCTAAAGTGGTGTTTGCAATTACCCGAGTTTGACCATAAATTAGCTAAAATGAAACAAATTAAATATCTTTCGATCCCAGAGAAGTTCACACTAGGATATGTATAAGTGAAACAGTGTGGTCTTGTAAAGCATGCAGATGAGGACTGTGTGTGTTCATTTCCAATTCTAAATAATTAGGGTTGGGTTTTCATTTTCGTCACCTCAGGCTATTTCTGTACTGTGTGAGTGAACTAATAGCACGCTGAACTCATACCTCATGCCATAGTGCTGTGCGTGCCAATGGCCGCAGGCACCAAAGTTTCCAGTTAAACTGTTGGGAGTCAAATGCCGAAATGTCTGGATCCCAAATTGTACACCTCTGCCTTCACTTCGTAAAAGTGAGGAAAGCCCATCTTAGCAAAAAGACCCAACTAAGATTGCTGGCCGGTCTGTAGATGCACTCTCCTTACACATAGTTTTAAGATTAATTTTCTGCATTCTTTCTGTTTTCATTGGCTGCCATGAGCCTTCTGGCCTTATGAATCAAATTGTCCGAAGTTAGGAAGCCACGGCCATTAGTGGGACTGAGGTCCTCCTATCTATTTCTCTCACCTGGAAGCCTTGAATTATGACTAGAATGATAGAGGGTCACAGTTCATTCTTTCTGATGGCAAGTTTCAAGCTGGTTGTAAGCAAAATCATAACATCCTCTCAGCATCAATACTCCTGATACACCTCATCTAGGGAAATAGGCAGACCGATAAATTATGCTTAAAAAAAGGAAAAGATGCAAGAAACCATTTAATAAGGCTTGCTAGAGGTGGCAATACAGCAGATCATGAGAGTAGGTAACTAGTTGTTTACATGAATCTCGGAAGTAATTTTAGCAGCCAGCCAGTAAAGGAAAATGTTTTACAAGCCTTTAAATCTAAGAAAAAATAATTTCACTCTGTTGTGTTCAAGAACCACTTCTCTGGAATTCACTTCCAGCCAAGGACAATGAGAACATCAAGGTTTTGTCCCTTTCCCCAGTGAACTAGAAGAAGTACATACAACTCTTACAAATAGTCTTTTAATTTTATCCAAAATGGGGATGGCTTCTCCTCCTCCTTCACCTTTTCTCAAAGTCCATGTAGCCTGGGCCAGGCATGTGGGGAAGATCTTTGTACATCAGAGAATCCAACACTGGTAAACTGGGTTCTCTTAAGATAGAAACTGTAAGGGGTGCCTGGGTGGCTCAGTGGGTTAAAGCCTCTGCCTTTGGCTCAGGTTGTGATCCCAGGGTCCTGGGATCAAGCCCCACATCAGGCTCTCTGTTTAGCAGGGAGCCTGCTTCCTCCTCTCTCTGCCTGCCTCTCTGCCTACTTGTGATCTCTGTCTGTCAAATAAATAAATAAAATCTTAAAAAAAAAGATAGGAACTGTAAAAGGATCAGTAGTTCTATACTGAGAAAGAACAGAATGAAAGTTTACAAAGACATTCATAACTTTGTGCCAGCTATTACATACTTTATATAACACTATTTTTTGAAATTTTAGAAAATGTACATTAAATTCTAAAACTCTAAAAATTCACCAAAATGCACAAACTTAAAAGCGCAGTGAGATACTACCACATATCCATGAGGATGACTTAAAAAAAAAAATACCCAATACCCAGTGCAGCCAAAGATACAGAGCAACTACAACTCTCTTGTGCTCCTGGTGGGAATGCAAAATAAAATAGTACAGCCCCTCTGGGAAACAGTTTGGATTTTTTATAAAGTTAAACACTCACTTACCATATGATCAGGCAATCCTCCTCCCAAGACTGTGTTCACTCAAAAATTTTCAGAAGTGGGTGCCTGGGTGGCTCAGTGGGTTGAGCCTCTGCCTTCGGCTTAGGTCATGATCTCAGGGTCCTGGGATCGAGTCCCGCATCTGGCTCTCTGCTCAGCAGGGAGCCTGTTTCCGCCCCCCACCCCTTCTGCCTGCCTCTCTGCCTACTTTTGATCTCTGTCAAATAAATGAATAAAATCTTAAAAAAAAAAAAAGGAAAAAAATTTTTTTCAGAAGTGCCAAAAACTAGGAACAACCCAAATGTCCATTAGTGGGTATCTGGATAAAGACTATGATACTTGCACACAACAGAGTACTACTGAGCACTGAAAAAAGAATGAACTACTGATTGATCCATGCAACAATATGAACAAATCTCAAATGCATTATGCGAAGTTAGTGTTTCTCCACCTTAGCACCACTGACATTTTGAGCCAGACAATTCTTTGTTGTGGGAGGCTGTCTTGTTCACCATAGGATATTTAACACCATCCCTGGCCTCCTCCCGCCAGATCCAGAACGGACTCCCCCAGTGCTCCCTGTTCTGGTAAACAAATATGTCTCCAAATATGTCAGATGTCCTCTGTGTGAGCCAAGGATGCTCTCAGTTGAAAACTACTTTGCTGAGTGCAAGAAGCCAAACTCAAAATGTTGCATACCTTAGGATTCCATTTGTTTGACATTCTGGAAAAAGCAAAACTATAGAGACAGAAAGTAATAGTGGTTGCCAGCTGATAAGAATAGGAGGAAGATTTGACTACAAGAAATAGCACCAGGGAAAATTGAATCAAGGGTTTTGTTCTGTATCCTGAGTATGGTGATGCTTTGGTCTTGGCAAAATTCATGGAACTCTCCACCAAAAAAAGTGAGTTGTATTTTATGTAAATTAAAAAATAAAATTTAAAAAGCACACGAAACACTACTTTATCTCTAAAGCCATATAAATACTATAGTTGAAATACATAAATTTAAAAAGGATAATATTCAATGCAGCATTAAATGGCAGAGTTCTGAATTTTCATGTCAAATATCAAAGAATGTAATATAACAATAAATGAAAAACAATGAAGTTTAAAGTTATCTATGAATAAGTGTGTATATCTGTACCTAGAGGATAATTTTAAAAGACATTATAAGAGTTTCTTTACAGCAGTCATTTCAATAAAATGAACGTATTGGATTATCTTAAACTCATTTCTCAATGCAAAGTTATCTGCCAACATAGAAAAGTTGTATTCTTCAGATTTTTATATAAAAAGTTAAAGGGCATCTTGCTGAAATAAAATATTTTTTCACCTATACAGACATTTTTACTTCACTTATATACACTTCTCTGTATTTACTTGTACAGAAAAACCTCAGAAAATGTAAAATACAGAAGCTATTTGTTTTATGACATAAATTTTTTTTAATTCACTACCAGAGCATTGCTTTAGTAACTTGGAAATGACAAGGATTCCAGGCAGGATTTCCCCTTACCAAAGCATAATAAATTCTGCTGCTCATATACCATCTGCTGAAAAGCAAAGTAAGAATGGTGGCCCTAAAAATAAAAATCAGAAGTAACACAGCAGTAGCTATGAAGAAGGAAAGTTGGAAGCAGAGCCCCAGCTGGAAGATGAGACTAATAGTGTGGGAGCTATAAGGGGACATCAAGAGTTTCTCACCACTCCCTAGGGAGATGTAAAATACATGATTTGAGTACAAAAGACATTCCAGGCTTGATTCCCAAGACTGCCTTTAAGTTATAGACTAATGACTGCAGCTTAACTACTTCTTTATCTGAACTCTGAAACAAACAGCTGTTTAATATGTGGCTGGTAAATGTAATTGCTAATGCCATTGGTTCTTGATATTCGAAAGTGCCCCAGGATGCCTGGCTGGCTCAGTCAGAGGAGACTGCAGCTCTTAAATCTCGGAGTTCTGAGTTCAAGCCCCACTTTGGGAATAGAGATTACTTAAGAATTAAGAAAAAAAAAAATTTTTTTTTCTTTCAAAAAAAAAAAGAAAGAAAATGCCACATATCCAGATAAAACCTTTTTTGATGCAGAAAAGACCATTTGATGGGCATAAGATATCTTTTAAAAGATGGCAAAATAACCTACAAACGGGTGTAATTAGATACAATGTAATGAATTTCATAAGAATGGAAATACAGCAGTGAATTCAAGAACATGGTTTGTTGACTCCTGTTTAACAGCCTACAAAAGATCTTGGGAGAAATAAGGCCCACAGTTTACTTCCTCGAGTGTTGAGATGCGAATAAGAGAAAGCCAGTTTGGGAATCCTACAGCCTATTTACACACCTGGGAATCTTAACAAGAATCAAGATGAAAACGTCTCAAAGGAATGTGCCATAGCTGGCCTCATTCCACTGATTATACAGAGTTCCATGGGTACTTCTGGGATACTGTGTCTTTGGACAAAAAGAGCTTTGCTTTTAAGCTGCTGCTGAGAGTTCCCAAACCACCACTCCCACAGCATGGGGGAGGGGTGGGGGGGGTGTCTTTTTTTTTTTTTTTTTTTTTTTTAATTCCCTGAATAGTTCAGACAATCTTGAAACATTTACTAAGGAAGAAGAAAGATTTCTTCAGGACAAAAACTTTTAAAAATCACTCCAAAATGGGTTTCTTTAGCTATTTTTGTTGGTCCACACTGCTTTATTTCTCAAAAACTTTATTAACTCTGAAATTCAAGGTCAGTCATCAAAAGTCTGTAAGCCTCAATCTCCTACTCTGTAAAATGGAGATAACATCACTTACCCTGCCTGGCGGGAAGATCCAGTGAAATGATGCATTCAAGTAAACCTTGGAAACTATAAAATACTAATCATGGTGAAGGAATTATTTATATAGGCACTAAATATTTTGTTTATTAATGAGATAGATTCTTGAGATAGAGATCCAACTTTTTTTTCTAGGTTTTATTTATTTGACAGAGAGAGGGATCACAAGCAGTCAGAGAGGCAGGCAGAGAGAGAGGGGGAAGCAGGCTCCCTGCTGAGCAGAGAGCTCGATGCCAGCCGGATCCCAGGACCCTAAGATCATGATCTGAGCTGAAGGCAGAGGCCTAACCCACTGAGCCACCCAGGCACCCCGAGATCCAACTTTCAAATGTCCAATGTATATTTTATATAAGCTTGTTATATGACTCTTACGAATGGAAACCTGTTTCAAGAATTGTAAAATCATGTCACCTGGGTGGCTCCAGTCGGTTAAGTATCTGCCTTCAGCTCAGGTCATGATCCCTGGGTCCTGGGATCAAGCCCCACATCAAGTCCCACAACTAGGTCCCTACTCAGCCAGGAAATCTACTTCTCCCTCCGCCCCTCCCCCATGCTTGTGCACACGTGTGTGTTTTCTCTCTCTCTCTCTCTCACGCTCTCTCCCCCCTCTCCCCGCCACAAAAAAAAATCTTTAAAACATATTGTAAGATCAGACACTTTCTTACAATGGTAGGAGCAGGGTAACTTTTGGAATAGATTGTCAAATGTCATGACTACAGACAGCTCGGATCCTCTCAGCTCCCTAAATCCAATCCTAAACTTCAATTTGTAAATAGTAAAAATTCTGTAGCATGAAAGATAGTAGTTATCCCTAAAGACCACATAAGCTATGGTTTTCCCATTGGAGATGGTCGAGAGTCCAAGCATTTTTAAGAAAGTATGTGAGTACAATAAACCAGTAGCAAATTTATACCTAAAAATTATAACCCTAAGGAAAATCAACTTTACAGATTTGAGGAAAGCAGTAGAATTTATTTTTGTTTTTATGACACAATTTCCCAGGAACTTAATCCTCATTGAAGGATGTTTGCTAAATTATTTACCCAGTAACCCAACCTCCACCCACCAGCAGTGACAGCCTTCATGGCTCCAGCTCTAAGTAGTGGGTTATATTTAGATTATCCTAAGAGATATTGAAAATTCCATTCAAAAGCTACCTGAAAGCTTTTCCCGGGGCCTGGTCTATACTAAGGTGAAAGAGTGCCTCAATGACATCTTTCTAGAAACTGTGATAACTACATTTTTTTATGAGTAGTTAATATTCTGCCACTCAACGGTCACAATTGTTGCCAGAAATCCTAGGATTTAGAAATACAAAGAGGGAAAGAGAGAGAGAGGAAGAGAGAGAGAAAAAAAGATTAACACTTGCTCATTGAACATGTATTTTATTTTTTAAGTTTTTATTTTAATTTCAAATATGTATTTTAGCTTATGTGTATATTTCCTTCTAGAATTCTAGGGCCTTTTTTTTTTTTTTTTTTTTTTTTTTTTTTTGATAGAGAGAGGGAACACAAGCAGGGGGAGCGGAAGAGGGAGACGCAGGCTTCCCGCTGCGCAGGGAGCCCAATGTGGGGCTGGATCCCAGGACCCTGGGACCATGACCTGAGCCGAAGGCAGACGCTTAACGACTGAGCCACCCAGGCGCCCCAAGAATTCTAGGGCTTTATTTTGGCATTCTTGGGCCAAAGACTGGTTATCTAGAAAATGTACTCACACTTTAACTACTGAAGTTTATCTTCTTTTGTGCCTAAATGCTAATGGCAAGTTTCTCTAGGTAGAACACCAAACCAGTGAAGCTTGATTGACTTTTGCCCGAAGTGCTTTGTCACCGCCTTGTTAGAATATTCTAACACTCTGGGCTGGGTTTAGAGGCTTGGAGCCTGCTTGACCCTACCCAGATATAAAGTGTACGGGTATGTACAGGATGCAAAGACAGTTATGAAAAAAATTGTTGGACCTTAAATTAGCACCCATAAACCATAGGCATAGCTCAAACTTTGTTCTTGGAATCCCTAGTGAAACCATGAGGTTACAACTATTACCAATAATTCCTTGCAGAAACGAAAGACCATTTTCCAGAAATGTTTGAGGACAGAAAATTGAGAGAAAGAAGGGTGACCTTAACTTCTACCCTCAGGGGTAGATAGTTATATTTTAATAATTTTCAGTGCTCTTTGTTTACCTCTTAGAGTGTTTTTATTAAACAATTCTTAAAACTACTTTTAAAAAATGGGATAATGGCACTTGTGGTAAACTGAAATTAATGTTGTTCTTCCCTAGACAATACCAGGGAGTGGGGAGTTGCCAAATGGTGTGCCAGGATTTTTATAACTACTATGAGCTGTTTAGAGAAAGAAATGCATATTTTCACAGGAGAAACATAGCCTTTCTCTGGTACTTTAATCTCCCCCCCCCCCCATCCCTCCCTCCTTCCTTCCTCTCTTATTTCCCTTCCTCTATACCTTTCATTTTGTTTCAAGTTAAAAATAGCATTTGGGCCTTTTTTTTTTTTTTTTAATAAAGCTAAAAGTAGTGGATAAAGTCAGGGTAAACCTAGTGTTCTCTGTGCTCTTTCTTCTCTGACAATTGAATCTCAAATGTCATGAACTCACTTTACTTGGATAATGGCAATTCTACATTTCTTAATCCTGACCTCCAATCCTATCCCTCTTTAGAAAATACACTTTATATAAACATATGCACACTATCAGCTGCCCAGGGATATAGGTCTGTTTTGTATCCTGTTCTGTTCTAGTATCTTTAGTGCTTTAAGAAGGCAACAATTTAAGAGAAGGACTTTGGCTATAGCATCAAGTTCTCATTTAGACGTACACTTGTGCTTTTAACGTCTATGGTGATGTGTTTGCGTACATGCACCGTGGGGCATGTATTATTGTCAATTTTTCAGGGCTATAGTACCATTCCCTGTCTAGGCTCATTGCTCAGCTCTTTAATTCAATCCTTTTCAAAGACTCTCCCTACCATCTTCACTCTTGTATTATTAGGAAGACTTCTGTTTGCACAAGTGTTTTTCAGATGTCTTTTCAAACCTTTGTTTTTCTTGGCAGGTAATACAAATATCATTGGTGTTCACTTTTCCTGATTTGGAAGAACTTTTTTAATACTATGTAGTATTTACGTTTCAGAAAAGTAGTTGACTATAATTAATAATACAGTATTGTATATTTAGGAGTTATGATAATATGGTATTGTATACTTGAAAATTGCTAAAAAAGTTTGAGTATAAAAAAATTTAAAAATTAAAAAGTTTAAGTAGAGCTTAGAAGTTCTCATCATAAGAAAAAATTATACAACTATGAGTAGCGAAAGATATTAACTAGACTTATTATGACAATCATTTCACAGTATATACATACAGTGAAGCATCATGTTGTACACCTAAAACTAATATGTTATAAATCAATTCTACCTCAATTTTAAAAACTGGAAAAAAGAAAAAAACAATTTTAAAGTTGAATATAATTGCTTGCTCTAGTTACATTCATTAGAATTAATTCTTCTGATAAATAATAGTATTTGCAAAAATAAACGGTATCTTCACTAAATATCTTATGTACACTCTTTGTTTTTCCATGTGGTAAATCCATGGAAAATATTAGAATTTCCATTTCATACAAGGAGAAACAAAGTCTCAGAAATTAGTGCCCTAGGCATTGTACTGATGAAAAAATATTTCAAGTCAACTAACTTCTTAGCATCCAACACTAATCTGTAAAATTAATTTTCTCCCCATTTTTAAGACTGTTTCTTGAACTCATTTAAAGAAACTTATCTGATATTTTATATGTCATTTTCAGAAATTTCAAACAATTTCACAAAGCATTCTATGGTATCCTTATTTACTATTTCCGGCATAAAATCCATCAGTTCAGAAAGTAAAATGCATTTGATTTTATGTCTTACCAGAAAATTTGGAGAGTTCTGTGACATTAATGCAACTTGAGAGTTAGGGAGCAATTGAAACAAAGCACTTATCTCTGATGTTCTTACCTTAAAAGTTTTATGTGATCTGGGTTGGGGGGGAATCTCAAAAGGGACCATTTCTGGATTTTTTTTCCTTATACACAACAAGAATTCAAGAATAATTTAATTATCATAAGGAGTTTTTCAATCAGCTTCAGTGCTAGTCTCTGAATGTTTGCGGATTCCAAAGATCTGCAAATAATTAGCTAACAGTCCTGGAATGCAGAAATAGATTTGTCAACAGCATTGGTGTTGAGGGTGTTAAAGGAGAATCAAAGATAACAGAGATATAAATGAGTTCACTCAGGTGACTGCCTGGAGTCCCTCCTTTATCTACATTGACATTCTAAAGGTAATAACAAAAATCTGGTCAAATATCTATATGGAGGGGCGCCTGGGTGGCTCAGTGGTTTAAGCCGCTGCCTTCGGCTCAGGTCATGATCTCAGGGTCCTGGGATCGAGTCCCGTATCGGGCTCTCTGCTCAGCAGGGAGCCTGCTTCCCTCTCTCTCTCTCTCTGCCTGCCTCTCCATCTACTTGTGATCTCTCTCTGTCAAATAAATAAATAAAAATTTAAAAAAATATATCTATATGGAACAGATTAAGGAATAACTTAACAATTTGGTTCTTACATGAAAGTCATGTTGTCATTTAACATGAACTGTCAAAGTAATTGCACTTTCACTCATGCCCACCAATATATTTGTTAACCCTAAGAGAAACTTCACTGTGTAGAGGCATGCTATTCTCAATGTATAATTGTTAGTTATTTAACCTTTCGAGTTTTACTCCTACCTCCATATAGGATTTTATATCTAGAAAAGAATGAAAGCAAATCCATTTGACCTCCCAGTAATTACCAGAAATTACCAGAAATGTACCAGAATTAGCTAAATCTTGATGAATCTGACGCTTCTTCACCAATGTATTTGCATCAACCCGGAACATTTCTGCAACTCAGAGAAAAGCAATGTGGAAAGGTGGTTCTTATTCTTGAGAAAAAGTTCTTTCTTTAATCTTTTATTCTTCTCTTGACAAAAATGGAGGTTAATGTTTCCCTCTCTCAGATTCCCTATTCTCTGACACCTTTTAGTTATTTTCATATAACTATATGAAACTATATTTTCATAGTTATTTTCAACCCAGTCTAACATTTTTATGCAGGATATTCCTTTCAAAGTAGCACAGGACTAGAAACGTAGTTTTGCTGAGAGGACTCTCTTGAAATACCCCTTTATTCATCTGGAGACCATTCACATCTTCCCTTTCTTTAGGTGATGCCTACTTTTTCTCTCACAATAAATAAAAGATAATCAGATAAGCAATGAAAACATGGTCTTTGGCCAGCTGCCACAGCATCAGAATTCTTCAAGGTTTTGCTTACTTTTAAAAACACACATGATGGGGCGCCTGGGTGGCTCAGTGGGTTAAGCTTCGGCTCAGGTCATGATCTCAGAGTCCTGGGATCGAGCCCCGCACCGGGTTTTCTGCTCAGCAGGGAGTCTGCTTTCCCCTCTCTCTCTGCCTGTCTCTCTGTCTACTTGTGATCTCTGTCAAATAATAAAATAAAATCTTAAAAAAAAAAAGACTTTTCCCCCACTTTAAAACACACACACACACACACACACACAAGAAGCTATCATGACTAAAACACCTAATCAGGAAATTTGAAGAACTTACAAGCTAGACAATTTCTTTACAGTATCTTTATAATATCAGTGACTTAAATGATACTGTATTTAAAAGATCTTTTCAAATGTGGGTACCTGGGTGGCTCAGTGGGTTGAGCGTCTGACTCTTGATATCTGCTCACGTCTTAATTTCCAGGTTCTGAATTCAACCCTGGCAAGTACCATTCAAGGGGCTCCTGGGTGGCTCAGTCAGTTAACCTGCCTTCGGCTCAGGTTATGACACCATGGTCCTCGGATAAGAGTCCCGCATCACATTGGGCTCCCTGCTCAGTAGGAAATCTGCTTCTCCCTCTCTTCCCGGCTTGTGTTCCCTTACCTCCCTGCTTATGCTCTCTCTCACCATCTCTGTTGCTGTCTCTCTATCTCTCTCAAATAAATAATCTTTTTTTTTTTTAAGTACCATTCAATCGGAGTTGAATGCTCCACTGACTGAACCACACAGGCACCCCCGTTTGTGAAATTTCTAATTCACTTTCAGCTGCCAAAAGTTTTACTGTAGTAAATTTGATTATAAATCTAAATGCTGGGGTGCCTGGGTGGCTCCCAGTCATTAAGTGGCTGCCTTCAACTCAGGTCATGATCCCAGGGTCCTGGGTTCGAGCCCCGCACTGCACTCCCTGCTCAGTGGGAAGCCTGCTTCTCCCTCTCCCACTCCCCCTGCTTGTGTTCCCTCTCTCACTGTGTCTCTCTCTGTCTCTCTCTGTCAAATAATAAATACAGTCTAAAAAATAATAATAAATAATAAATAAATCTAAATTCCTTCAGGAACAAGAAATATATAAGTACACATTTATTCGGTTTCCCCTTACCTCCTCTGTCATTCTTCATCTCTTTGGGTCATGAGTCATCCTCATGTTGGAGGAACCAGAACTCAATCCTTTGATCTCTTCTCTGTCTACACACACTCCCATGGTGATCTCTTTCATCCAGTCTTTTGGCTTTAAACACCAACTCTAAATGGATGACTCACAGGTATAGATCCCCAGCCAGAGCTCATTTCTCCTCAGCATCTCGACTTCAAACTCAAATACCCAAACTTAATTCCTGGTATCACTCCCCGAATCTCTTCCATCTCTGTCCCTCCAAAGTCGCTGACAGCTAGATCTTTCTGGTAGCTCAAGACAGGTCTCTCTTTCTCTCATACCCTGTATCTAAACTGTCAGTACAACCTGTTAGCTCTAGCTTCAAAATAGAACCAGACCTCGATCACATCTTCTTAAATTTGCACAAACACGGCCCTGGTGAGCCACCATCATTTCTCATCTGGAGTGCTGCAGTAATTAATTGTATCGTTCCTTGGCTCAGAGCTTGTCGTAGTTTCACTGACAGTAAAAGCCCAAATCTCTACAATGGCCCACAGAGCCAAATGTTTTTCCCCTAGCCTTTTGAACTTCTTTTCTAGTTCTCTCCCCTAGACCCCCCTGCACACTGCCATCCTTGCTGTTTCTGGAACATTCAGAAATCCTCCTGCCACTGGTCACTCTCTCTCTGCTTGTATTACTTTTACAGCTCATATCCATACAGCTCATTTCTCCTTCTCCAGGTCTTTACTCAATGTCATCTTCTCAATAAGGTTTATCCTAACTACCTCATTTGAATTTCAACTCCTCCTCACCTCAGTACTCCTGATCCTCCCTGTCATGTTTTATTTTTTTTAATATAGAACTTACTATTATAGTATACATTTTCTTATTATTATTATTATTATTATTATTATTATTATACTTCTTCTTCTTTTGTTTTTTTTTTTGTTTGTTTGTTTGTTTGTTTGTTTTGTTTATTGCCTGTTTCTGTCTGCAAGAATGTGAGTTTGGGAGATGTGGGGAGAAGAAGACAGGAATCTTTGTCAGCTTTATTCACTGATGTATCCCCAGCATCTAGCACAGATCTGGATGCATCGTGGATGCTCACCAGTAATTGCTTAATGAATGAATTAGCGAAGATTAGTAATAATAGTTGACATCAGCACTAAACAATATAATGGACAATATGAATGATCACAGTTGATAGAAGTAGAATCCCAAAACTATATGGTGCTTTAAAGCGCACCTGAGACAACTCATCTGAAAAATTTAGAAAATAGAACCAGAGAAATAAAAAGATTTGTCAAAGATCATAGTGTTAGTTCATAGCAAAGGAAAGAACATCTGGATCTTTTGGTTCAGTGGTTTTCCCCAGTCTTTACTGATTCTCTTGCCTACCCCCTAGGTCTAAACAAGATTTCTTGAGGTTCTGGAAGACCATCATAATTATGTCTGCGTGGTGATTGACTTGTTTCTCCCTAAAAATGTAAACTAGTGCCTAAAGAAATGGTATCTTGATAGCTCCTATGCTAGGTCCACGGACCCTGTAACAGACTGAGATTGGCCACCAGACCACATAATAATGACACTAGCACCTGAGGATCTGAGCACAGGGGGCTCCCAGAATCCATCATGCAGCCCTCTACACCCCCCCTCTGTCTTCTCACACCCAATTAACTTTAACATCAATCTAAATACTCAAATACTGCAGAGACAGCTCATGTCTTGTAAAGGACATGATCAGCCTTGGTAGTACTGAACAAAAACATTACCTGGCAAGAAATGAATGTTCAGCAGTCTCTTCTCAGTGGTTGGATTTCTGCTTCCTCTTTGCTTTGTCCTCTTTCCCGTGGTCCACTTCCTTTCCTTAGCTGACAGGAAAAGCGACAACAGTGAGTACCCACGTCCTATACAACCAAAGTTAATTTCCACTTTTCTCAATGGTTGATTCTCAATCCTTTTTTCTCCACTGTTTTTTATTATAGAGGAAGAACACCAAATAAAGGAAGAGAAAAAGAAAAGAAAAGCGTCCAAAAAAAAGAAAAACTGCCCAAAGGAAGAACACAAAACTGAAGCTGTTTAGGTTCATGGAAGCCACCTATGATGTCACAGTCACAGAAACTTTCCACTGAGGACATGGAGGAAGTGGCCACAGGAGCTACTTACCCACAGTTAATAAGAGGAAGAGATGATCAAGAAAGTTAAAAGATGCATTTACCAATCAGGCAAGATATTAACAACCCTTAACAAAGGAAATCCTGGGGAGAGGGCCTCCTAACATTTTTGTGACTCAGCTTTATTTAAAAATATTTATTATGCCTATGAAGAGCGATACGCCATGCGAGGTGCAACGGTTTATACAAAAGAATACGGCCAGGGCGCCTGGGTGGCTCAGTGGGTTAAGCCTCTGCCTTCGGCTCAGGTCATGATCTCAGGGTCCTGGGATCGAGGCCCATATCGGGCTCTCTGCTCAGCGGGGAGCCTGCTTTCTCCTCTCTCTCTCTATGCCTGCCTCTCTGCATACTTGTGATCTCTCTCTCTCTGTTTCAAATAAATAAATAAAATCTTAAAAAAAAAAAAAAGAATACGGCCAAAGTGGTAATAATAATAAGATAGTACAAAAAGCAAGAAGAGCCCAAATCACGCGTGTTAATAATTTGCTAAGAGAAAAAATAAGCTCATTTTAATCACTTGTTTAAACTTGAGATTCATATGGTAACATGTAAAAGACTTAATTGTCCTAATACATGATGTGCAAACTACAATCAACTGTGTAACTACTTCTTTTCTGAAATGAACATGAAATAGAAAGAACACTACATATTTTCACTGAGTTAAGGTAGAAATTTTGAATTGTTTACACTAAATAAAAATACTATCATCGCTTCAGTGGGTTATAAAACATAAATTTTTAAGTTCTGCAGTGCAATATGGTTTACAATGACATGAGTCTTTATAAACTTCTGATCCTAGTACTGTGTAAATTCATAATGTATAAGTATCTAGGAAAAAGTGTCATTCTGTGTCCATTTTTTCCCTAGAAGTGCAATTTCCTGTATTTATCTTATAAATAGATATTAAATCATCACAATCAATACTGATAGTATTGTAGTGACAGGAAGGAATCCACAACACAGCCAAAGATAGCTAACATGCATTTAGTAAGAATCATAGCTTAGGTCTATATTACTTCTGGCTATTGAGTTCCAGTATGGAAAAGACCCAATTCGTCTATACTTGACAATGTCCTGTACATTTTGCTCTCAAGCAGAGTTAATAGAAGCAGTTCCCTGTCATAGGTAAGTATGCACATTACTGTCAGCATATTGTTTAGCAAAGTGGACCTTGCAGTCATCCAAGTAATAGGTCAAAATACCAAAAATGCAAAGGGACACATGAAGTTAGAAAGGACAAAGCATGCACTTTAAGGACAAATGGGTCTGGGTTTGAATCTACTCCAGTTTTTTCTTTATGTGCTTGGGCAAATTACTTCATTTTTCTGAGCCTTGATGTTCTCTGGGGAAAAGGTGAAGATAAGAAAGACGTTCTTTGCTGGATTGATGAATGGATAAGACACAGCATATATAAAATGTATAATTCAGTGCCTAAGATAGTTGCTCAAAAAGTCTAGCTGCTGTTATGAGAAAGCATTGATATTCCTTTAGACCTTTAGGTTTACTTGATATGGTTTTTTGGGAAAAACAGAAACCTCTACAACGTGATTGAAAATACCTGGATGCTGCCCAGTTCAGTCCCTTAACTCATCTTACACTGTATTGCACTGAGTGGGAATGGGAAGCACTTAACAATGAATTAAGAATATTTCAGACCAGGGCACGTGGGTGGCTCAGTTGTTTAAGTGGTTGCCTTGTGCTTAGGTTATGATCCCAGGGTCCTAGGATAGAGTCCCGCATAGGGCTCCCTGCTCAGCAGGGTGCCTACTTCTCCCTCTCCTTCATCCCCCCTGCTCATGCTCTCATTCTCTCACTCCCTCTCTCTCAAATAAATAAATAAAATATTTTAAAATTTTGTTTCAGTCCAGATAGTAAAGAAGAGACATGAAATAAAATCTTCCTAACATGTTTAATAGAATAACTGACAAATCCCTAGATTATAATTTTGTTGCCTGGAGTATAACCAATCTATCAAATCAATTCAAGTTGTTTCTGAAGCAACTGTACTACTCATTCCTGTCATTGTCTAACAGACATGACACTGAAAATAAGAATGTTGCTGTATCGTGATTGCATATAAGTTGTAAATAAATTGTCTCAGATACATAACATACTCTTAAACTTTATTCCCACTAAGCACAAAATTATGTTTTTAAATTTATTTAAGTAATCTCTACATCCAGCATGGAGCTCACAACTCCAAGATCAAGAATCATAATCTTTTCCAATAGAGCCAGCCAGGGCCCCAACATTAATTTTTAAAATATTTTAAGAAACTTTCCATCTTTAAGTTTACCTAAATGTTCTCTCATTTCTGATTTACAGCCAGAGTAATCGTAAATTGAATAAAAAACTGAATCTTCCAGAGACTGGGAGATATTGGTATTCTCTCAAAAATTCCTGTTCTTAATAGCTTCCCATCCTGGATTCTTGATAAAAGAGCTTGGATAGGGATGCCTGGGTGTCTCATTCAGTTAAGTGTCTGCATGTGACTCAGGTCATGATTCCAGGGTTCTGGGATAGGGCCCCCATAGGGCTTCTTGCTCACCGCTCTCCCTGCTTATACTCTCTTCTCTCTCTCTCTGACAAATAAATAAATAAAATCTTTAAAAAAAAAAAAGAGCTTGGATAAGTACACAAAATGTACCCATCACATAAGCCTCCTGTTTTGATGTGTGCAATTAGAAGTTTAACTATATGTGTGCCCTCTGAAAGTTACTATAAATATATAGATTTGGAACCCTTATTTTTTTTATATATTTTTATTTATTTATTTGACAGACAGAAATCACAAGTAGGTAGAGAGGCAGGCAGAGAGAGAGAGGAGGAAGCAGGCTCCCCGCTGAGCAGAGAGCCCGATGCGGGGCTCGATCCCAGGACCCTGGGACCATGACCTGAGCCGAAGGCAGAGGCTTTAACCACTGAGCCACCCAGGCACCCCTGGAACCCTTATTTTTATTCCTTAATGAGAATGTTAGACTCTGTTCAAACTCTCATCACACTTGACAAAAATGTCCTCTTGCTTTAACAGCAACTTTCAAGCAGCCATATACTAAAGAAACCCTGCTTCCCTGTATAGCATTTCCTTGTGCATCTCTAAAAGAATTAGCTGGTTTTTGTTCGAACAGGTTTTCCATCTTGCAAAGTGTTTAAAAGGCAATAAAGGAGAGCTAAGAATTGGAGAAAAAAGGTGGATAAGAATTACATGTATTTCAAACTCCTACTCTTAAAATAGACCCATGTTGGTGTTAATGGGTTGCTTTCATGTCCACTCAGAGAATAAGAGCCAAACAAAGAAAAACATTTGCTCAGATAAGAGAAAAATTCCACCAA
Organism: Lutra lutra; assembly: GCF_902655055.1. Taxonomy (NCBI): domain Eukaryota; kingdom Metazoa; phylum Chordata; class Mammalia; order Carnivora; family Mustelidae; genus Lutra; species Lutra lutra. Next base: position 74,570,971 of record NC_062279.1, on the reverse strand, counting down.
GAAAAAAGAAGATAGGAGAAAGAGGGAGAGAGAGACTCAAAGAAGATATAGTGTTTCCAACAAGTAAACATTTTATTTTGCTTGACAATAGGTAAGACAACATGCTCCTGTTTGTTATTTTCCCAACTATCAGTATTTTAACTGATTAAAAACTAAAGTATTTTATTTCTCTTTGGTCTGATTTGGGAAGAAAGGCCAAGGACAGGAAATCTGAGTCACTTTATTCCTGAGAAAACCTTTGTATTGCAAGCACTCGTGACGGTGATAAAACACACAGATGGGTCCAAAATGTTACCTCTGCATTTATCCACCCCAATAAAATAATAATTGCATAATCACTTGGAAATCGGAGTAAATTTTTCTAGAAATGAAATTAATAATCCATTATTTGTGCTACCCGAAAACAGAGAAAGAATTTTAAAAGTTTACAAATAATGCAAAAGTCAACTTTACTCAATGGTTTTGAGCTTTTCTCAAGCTTAATCTATTATTTGAAGAGCTAATCAGAAACTAGACCAACTAGTTTAAGTTTTAACTTGTTCCTCTTTCAATCTTAAATCCTTCGGGGGAAAAAGATATAAAGGACAAGGAAAAGTCTAGAAGGTTTGCAGAAAATAAAAAATAGAAAGGAAATGCAGACAGATAGGTGAGCTATGTTTTTTTTTCCCAATCTCAGAATAAACTAATCCTGTCCTACATAATCCAGAAGTGACTCTTCAGGGCTCAATTTATGTGCTCAGACTGGACCCCACATGCTACGTACTGTGTTTGGGTCATTAATCTTCTGGACACTGTTTTTCTCCCAGAAATCACATATCACCTCCCCTAGAAAGAGAAATATCTCCAGTGCTCCATCCCTTAGTTTCCCAACCACTGGACAAAGCTTATAAAAACTACTAGTGGGACTATGTTTATTTAAAATACTGTTGGTGGGACACCTGGGTGGCTCAGTTGGTTAAGCGGCTGCTTTCGGCTCAGGTCATGATCTCAGGGTCCTGGGATCGAGTCCCACATCGGGCTCCTTGCTCAGCGGGGAGCCTGCTTCTCCCTCTGCCTCTGCCTGCCACTCTATCTGCCTGTGCTCACTCTCGCTCTCTCTCTCTGACAAATAAATAAATAAAATCTTTAAAAAAATAAATAAATAAAATAAATGAATAAAAGCCCCAGATTATAAACAACTCAAATTTTTTAAAAATAAATAAATAAATAAAATACTGTTGGCATCAATTAAGTTTTGAAAATATAAAACCATGGTTGAACTAGGGAGTTAGAAAGAGAACACAAGAGGCAGAAACATGTGCTTTCATCCAGTCTCCAGGACCTGGGGCAAGGTGGAATTAATGGAGACACAAACAAAAAATGTTAAACAGGGATGAAGAAAGAGGGCTATATGGACCACTGCCTGCAATTTTCAAAGGCACAGCTTTCAGGTTTCAAAGGAACCATCTGACATCAATTCCAAGATGGTTTTCTAAATCCCACAGGCTCTCGCATCTATGGTTTGCAGAAGAATTAGCTATAAGGAAAATTAGTTTCATGGCTCTTTTCTGATTTCTCCCAAGGATGATAGATAGCCAGTGCCATCTCATTGCATGGAAGAGAAGCTCATTCACTACATTAATTGCTGTCTTAGGGAAGGCGTTGACCAAGTACAGCCACATGGGGAAAATCCAGTTGCCGGCAGCTTTTTTAAGTTTGACTGGCACACAGTCTTGCTCATTCATTTATGTATCGCCTATGACTACTCTTGAGCTACAAGGGCAGACTTGCGTAGTTACTCCAAATACCATATGGCCTTCAAAGCCAAAAATATTTACTGTCTGGTCCTTCAGAGAAAAGTTCGTTAACCTCCATTTTAGGTAATGAGAATTTAATTCTTCCATAGAATGCCCATTGAGAAAGGCCGCTGGTGTGTGACTGAAGCAGTAAATCCAAGAAAGAAACTGTGATTCTGGGGCGCCTGGGTGGCTCAGTGGGTTAAGCCGCTGCCTTCGGCTCAGGTCATGATCCCAGGGGCCTGGGATGGAGTCCCGCATCAGGCTCTCTGCTCAGTTGGGAGCCTGCTTCTCCTTATCTCTCTCTGTCTGTCTCTCTGCCTACTTGTGATCTCTCTCTCTGTCAAATAAATAAATAAAATCTTAAAAAAAAAAAAAAGAAAAGAAACTGTGATTCTCTCAAAACCTCCCTCAAATATGGGGCTGGAGGACGAAAACTGAAACTAAATGAAAACTAAACTGATAACTGGACCTAGGGAAAATGACCTATCACTCTGAATGGAGAGTAACAGTAAGTAAAATTAAGATGTCTGCCTATTCCTTCTATACCTATCTGCATGAAGTTCATGTTGGTAAATATATCTAGTAATTCTGCTACTGTCATTTTTTCATTGAATTATCAGCTTCTTCAGATTTTTTTTTTATCCAGTGTGTCATGTCATTGTCCTTACTCTAACTCATTTCCCCTTCTTAGGAAGATAATTAGGAAAATGTTATTTCTCTATAAGTCCCTTGGATTTCATCAACTATTTGACAACTTTTCCTAAGATAACTTTATCTTAGGAAAGCAGTCATGTGACATGAATATGGGCTGTTTAACACATGTTATTGAAGAGGTAGAGAAACAGACATGCATATATGATTGATGCGATTGTATGTTGGTATCATCTCTTTGGGAGACAATGTAGCAATAGCTTCTAAAGTCACAAAAGCAAATTACTTTGACCCAGTATTTCTGCTTTTACCCTTCAGACATACATCATTCAAATATTTGGAACATAAGGTATGTAAAAGATTATTCTTTGCAGTATTGTCTTTTAACCAAAAGATTGAAAACAACATAAATATCCCTCAGTTGGGGTCTAGTTAAATATCTTAAGGCACATGCACCAATGGAATACCAAGCAACCATTAAAAAAGAATGGAATACAGGTTTATGCACTAATATGGTGACTCATTTGTTTATTTTTTTAATAAAAAGCACCTACTATATTCTAAGCAAAGAGGATACAAATTGGACAAAACAAAGTTCCTTCTCACATGGAATACCAACAATAAACAAATAAAAACATGTAAATGTGAAATGGAGTAAAACCAAACAAGGTGGGGCGCCTGGGTGTCTCAGTGGGTTAAAGCCTCTGCCTTCGGCTCGGGTCATGATCTCGGGGTCCTGGGATCGAGCCCCGCATCGGGCTCTCTGCTCAGCAGGGTGTCTGCTTCCCTTCCTCTCTCTCTTCCTGCCTCTCTGCCTACTTGTGATCTCTGTCTGTCAAATAAATAAACAGAATCTTTAAAAAAAAGAAAAAAACAAGCTAAGGGGGATAGATATTTGCCCAGATCGTTGCTCTAGTATTTAGGATTGTCAGGGAAATTAAGGTAGCATTTTAACAGAGACCTGAAAGAAGTGAGGCCATGCATGTATCTGGAGAAAGAACCACCCAGAGATAGAGCTCCCACAGAATGTCCCTGAGATGGGGCGCCTGGGTGGGTCAGTCAGTTAAGCGTCTGCCTTTGACTCAGTCATGATCCCAGGGTCCTGGGATCAAGCCCTGCATCTGGCTCCCAACTCCAGGGAGGGCTTGCTTCTCCCTCTCCCTCTCCCCCTGCTTGTGCTCTCTCTCTCTCTCTCTCTCTCTCTCTCAACTAAGTAAATAAAATCTGAAAGAAGAAAGGAAGGAAGGAAGGAAGGAAGGAAGGAAGGAAGGAAGGAAGGAAGGAAGGAAAGGAAGGAAGAAGAAAGAAAGGAAGGAAGGAAGACAGAAAAAAAAAAAAAAAGAAAGGAAAGGAAAAGAAAGTCCCTGAGATGGCACATTTAAGAGACTGGTATGACAGCTATCTAAAAGCCGAGGGGAGGGACGCCTGGGTGGCTCAGTTGGTTGGACGACTGCCTTCGGCTCAGGTCATGATTCCGGAGTCCTGGGATCGAGTCCCGCATCGGGCTCCCAGCTCCATGGGGAGTCTGCTTCTCCCTCTGACCTTCTCCTCACTCATGCTCTCTCTCACTGTCTCTCTCTCAAATAAATAAATAAAAAATCTTTGAAAAAAAAAATAAATAAAAGCCGAGGGGAGACATACATACAGACAGCTAGAGATGAGAGGTGTGAGATGAGACCTGACAGGTAGTGAGAGGAGTACCATCAGGACACTATGGTCACCTAAGTAAAGAATGTGACTTTTTTTTTTTAAAGATTTTATTTGTTTATTTGACATAGAGAGATCACAAGTAGGCAGAGAGGCAGGCAGAGAAAGGGGGAAGCAGGCTCACCGCTGAGCAGAGAGCCCGATGAGGGACTCGATCCCAGGACCCTGAGATCATGACCTGAGCCGAAGGCAGCGGCTTAACCCACTGAGCTACCCAGGCGCCCCAAGAATGTGACTTTTACTCTCAGTTTCATGGGAAGCCATCAAAGGGTCCAGAACAGATGAATGACATGATCTGGCTTTTTTTTTTTTTTTTAAGATTTTATTTACTTATTTGACAGAGATCACAAGTAGGCAGAGAAGCAGGCAGAGAGAGAGGAGGAAGCAGGTTCCCCGCCAAGCAGAGAGCCCGATGTGGGGCTCTATCCCAGGACCCTGGGATCATGACCTGAGCCGAAGGCAAAGGTTTTAACCCACTGAGCCACCCAGGCACCCCTGATCTGGCCTTTTTTAAGGATCACTCCGGCTGACCCATTTGTTAGTCAGAAATGGATTGCTTTAAGAGAATTAAGAGATGACACTAGCTTGAACCATGGTGGTAATAGAGGAAGTAGCAAGATATATTTGCCTTCTGGATATATTTTAAATGATATCCAAAAATTATTGTTTAATTAAGAGCTAAGAATAACACGTGGTACCATTTGTGTTTAAAATAGATGGAGATGACACCCATCAAGAAGAATGAAATCTTTCGGGTGCCTGGTGGCTCAGTGGGTTAGGCTGCTGCCTTCAGCTCGGGTCATGATCTCAGGGTCCTGGGATCGAGCCCCATGTCGGGCTCTCTGCTCAGCAGGGAGCCTGCTTCCCTTCCTCTCTCTCTCTGCCTGCCTCTCTGCCTGCTTGTGATCTCTGCCTGTCAAGTAAATAAATAAATAAATCTTTTAAAAAAAAAAAAAAGAATGAAATCTTTCAATGATGTGGATGGATACAGGGTATTATGCTAAATGAAATAAGTCAGAGAAAAACAAATATATGATTTCATATGTGCAATTTAAGAAACAAAACAGATGAACATAGGGGAAGGGAATTAAAAATAAGATGAAAACAGAGAGGGAAGCAAACCATTAGAGAGTTATAACTAGGAAACAAACAGGGTTGCTGGGCAGCGGGGAGATGGGTGTGGGAAAGGGATAACTGGGCGATGGACATTAATGAGGGCACTGATGGAATGAGCACTGGGTGTTATACGCAATTGATGAATCACTAAATTCTACCTCTGAGACTAATAATACACTATGTGTTAATTAAATTGAATTTAAATTAAAAAATAGATGGAGATGATATATAAAGACATGAAATCCCTGAAAGAATACATGAGAAATTGGCAGCTTAACTTGCTCCTGAGAAGGAGAACTAAGGGTCTGGGAAACAAGGTGGGAAAGAGACTTTCAGTGTACAGCCTTTTGTGTCTTTTGAACTTTGAACCATGTGATATACAAATTATTTTTTAAATTAATTATTTACATTAAAGTTTTTAAGGTTAGTGAAGAGAAGCATTTACTTCATTTACTTGCATTTTAAAAATAATTAAAAGAAAGAAAAATAGAAAAAAAAACTTTGAGTCAAAGCACCTCTTGATAGTTCTCCCTCCAAGTTTTATGAAGCTGATGTCCTATTAACATAAAAAGAAATCCAATTTGAATTAACAAATATAATATAATCTTTTATTCCCTTAGAACTTACTTTAAAAATTTGCTGCTTTCTTTTGTAATTTTCCTCAAACCTTCAGAAATTCTTAGTCTATTTTCATATAACCTTTCTTTTAACTACCTACAGTTGTCACCTAATATTCAGTAATTCAAAAAGCTCTTCGCAGTACATGGAAAATAAAGTATACAGCCAAATTTGATAGGGATTAATGAAGACTTTAAAGTGTAGGAAAATATTACTTCGAAGTATATGACAATGCTGAGTGACAGAAGGACTACATTTATGTATCCTTAGCATTAGACTGAATTATTCAGGGTAAGCTATGCTATGCTCGTCTATTATAACAAAAATACAAAAAGAAAAGAAAAGAAAAATCTCAGTGGAAACAATGTATTACCTCTCCTATAATATAGTTGACTGTGATTGGCAGTTTGGTCTGTGGGTGGCTGGGTTACTCCGATCCCAGTGAGGACTCAGAGACAAAGGCTACTCCCCTCTTGTGGATACCACTTCATCCATGAAAAGAAAGGAGGAGAGCTATGAGTGAGATTTTTGTGGATCAGATCTGAAAAGGTATATGTCACTTCCACAGACTTTCTATTGGCCAGAACTGGTGATATGATATATTACCCAGCTAGAAAGGAGCTGGGAAATACATCTTGCTGGGTGCTCCACACAAAAATAAAATGGTTTGGTGAACACAATATCTCTGTCCCACAGAGGAATCAAAAAATACACCACTTAAAACAAATACATTCCAATAATATTCATTGAATTTTAATGTTAATGTATTATACTCAATCCTGCCAAATTCAAAATGATCTTCCAGGACACCTGGGTGGCTTAGTTGTTGGGCATCTGCCTTTGGCTCAGGTCACCGTCCCAGGGTCCTGGGATTAAGCCCCACATCGGGCTCCCTGCTCAGTGGGAAGCCTGCTTCTCTCTCTCCCACTTACCTTGCTTGTGTTCCCTCTCTGGCTGTCTCTCTCTGTCAAATAAATAAATAAAATCTTTTTTAAAAAATGATCTTCCATTGACTATTGTTATCAGAATGCCCACATGTAGCTTATATATGGGTATTCTGCAATTCTGTGCGAAGAATTCATTTTAACTTACATCTTTCTTTAAGAATTTATTTTCTAAAGAAACATTCTCCTAGCTTACTCAAGTGTATTCTCAAAACCTCTCAGATTCCAAAACTCACCTTCCTACATTTACAGCAGTCAAATATGGACTCCAGAAATAGAGAAGCAAGTATACACTATTTAAAATTTAGTAAAATCTGAAGCACCTGGCTGGCTCAACTAGTAAAACATAGGACTCTTGATCTCCGGGTTGTGAGTTTGAGCCCCACATCAGGTGTAGAAATTAGTTAAAAATAAAATGGTTTAAAAAATTTAGCAAAATCTTTGTCAATTTAATAAAGTACAATTATGAAAAATAGTGCATAATATTTCTATATTCATATATAAACTTCTATATACTATTATGAATTTTTACCTTTGTATATGCACATTATTTCTTTAATTAAATTGTAAGCATCTTATAGCGAACATTTTTTTCCTTTTCTTTTTAATAACATATAATGTATCATTTGTTTCAGGGGTACAGGTCTGTGATTCATCAGTCTTACACAATACACAGCACTCACCATAGCAGATACCCTCCCCAATGTCCATCACCCAGTCACCCCAGTCGTCCCACTCCTCTCCCCTCCAGCAACCCTCAGTTTGTTTCCTGAGATTAAGAGTCTCTTACGGTTTGTCTCCCTCTGTGGTTTCATCTTGTTTCACTTTTCCCTTCCTTCCCCTATGATCCTCTGCCTTGTTTCTCAAGTGCCACATATCAGTGAGATCATATGATAATTGTATTTCTCTGATTGACTTATTTCACTTAGCATAATATCCTCAAGTTCCATCCACAGCATCGCAAATGGCAAGATTTCGGGGGTTTTGATGGCTGCATAATATTCCTAGCAAACTTTTTTTCCTGCAACCACCCTTTATATATAGTCAGCATTCAGTTAAAAGAGCTACTTACTACAAATATATTACTTTATCTGCTTCAAAGGACCTTCCCTCTTCTAAGTTACACTTCAGTATTTACTTTCATCACATAAAATATGAGTCAAATATAATAAATTATATTGTTTCAGTTACACATTTATTTATGAAACAAATATTTATTATGTACCGACAATGTGCCAGATAGTGTGGAGAGTGATAGGAACAAACTAAGAGATAGATATTATCCTACACTCATGGAATTTGCAGTTTTTAAGGGTCATGAATAAACATTTACAATATATTGTAATAAGTGTATACGCTATCAAAAGTACAATTTGAGAACTTGAAAGTACTTGGGAGAAGGAAAAAGGGAGAATAAAAAGAACTTCCTACAAAAGTTCTGCTTGGGGGCGCCTGGGTGGCTCAGTGGGTTAAGCCGCTGCCTTCGGCCCAGGTCATGATCCCAGGTCCTGGGTTCGAGCCCCACATCGGGCTTTCTGCTCAGCAGGGAGCCTGCTTCCTCCTCTCTCTCTGCCTGCCTCTCTGCTTACTTGTGATTTCTCTCTGTCAAATAAATAAATAAAATCTTTAAAAAAAAAAAAAAGTTCTGCTTGATATAATTAACAACATCCCAGAATAGGATATTAGTTCCTAAGAAGTTATTTTTACAAGTCAATCTTACTTCTTTTCAAGGAATCTCACATCTTATGCTAACTAACATATTATCTCAACTTCTATTAAGATTATAGTCTGCTGACAAAGTGAGCACTTTTGTATATACCTATTTATTCATAGCACTGTGATATGGCTTTTTTCCCCGGCTATATCAAGAATTAGACCATTCTATACTTTTTAAATCTTATAATCAGTGAGGATTAACCACATTACACGTGGTTATGTTTTTAATAGGATGAATCTGAATTCATCAAGCCACAATTGTTTAAGCTTTCACAGTCAATCATTAAAAGTGGATTTGTTATTCAATTCCCCAAATTTGAGGTCAAAACTCATTATAGACAGGTTTCAACACATGTTTTTAAAGTGTTTAATCTCATTCTATTATAAAGGAATACCTGGGAACCCAAAAGGAATAGATTTAATTCCAGATAGATCTTTATTTTTTTTTAAGATTTTTTTAAAGATTTTATGTATTTATTTGACACAGAGAGAGACAGATCACGAGTAGGTAAAGAAGCAGGCAGCGGGGGCGGGCAAGCAGGCTCCCTGCTGAGCAGAGAGCCCCATGCAAGGCTCGATCTCAGGACACTGAGATCATGACCTGAGTCAAAGGCAGAGGCTTAACCCACTGAGCCACCCAGGAGCCCCTCAGATAGATCTTTTTTAATTTCTGAAATTAACATTGTGCTTAAAACCAAAATTAAAGACTCTATTTTCCCTTATACGTGGTTCTTCCTAATGGTACACAGCATCTGTAGTAGTTTGCCAGGGCTGCCATAACAAAATATCCCAAACTATGTGTCTCTAATAGCAGACATTTATTTTCTCTCAGTTCTGGAGGCTAAAAGTCCAAGATCGTGGTGAGTTTGGCTTGGAGAGCCATTCTCCAGCACCCCAGTGTCTCTTCCTCTTCTTGTCCAGATACCAGTCATATCAAATAGGCCTCTAATGGCCTCCTGGTATCTCCAAATATGATTGTATTCTAAGGTACCAGAGGTTAGGACTTCACCCTATGAGTTTCAAGGGGGACACATTTCAGCCCATTATAACATCCTAAAGTGGTTTCACTTCCAAAGAAAAAAGGATTTCCAAATAAATTAATTCTGCCGGAGAAAATGCTTACAGGACACCCAAAGGCAATCTATAAATGAGTGAATGGTTTCTCCAAAATCACCTGGTAAGTATCTTACAAATGAAAACTCTTGGGATACCTGGTGGACTCATTCACTAGAGCATGGGACACTTGATCTCTTGAGTTCAAACCCCATGTTGGGCACAGACCCTACTTCAAAAAAAAAAAGGAGCAATCTTTAAAGCCTTATCCCACCACTGACTCGAGCTCCAGCAGTTTCATTTAATAAGTCTAGAGTAGAATATAGGAATTTGCATTTTTTTTTAATTTAAGAAACTCTGTCATGCTGCCACATTTAAGAAGCTCTGCTTGGGGTGCCCGGGTGGTTCAATTGGTTAAGTGTCTGCCTTCTGCTCAGGTCATGATCCTAGGGTCCTGGGATTGAGCCCATATTGGGGAACCTGCTTCTCCTTCTGCCTGCCATTCCCCATACTCATGCTCTCTCTCTGGCAAATAAATAAATAAAATCTTTAAGAAAAAAAAAAAAAAGTCTGAAAAAGACAGGACGACCTTGGAATTTTCTGGAAAGAAATAGAACATGCTTCCTTGTGCCCTAAGGGTCCATGTCCTAGAATCAGCTCCATGTAGGAAACTCCAGATTCTTTTTAGAGGCACAGTGTCTGAACTAAGTGATGACCAAAAACTGATTAAGACTTGTCAGCCAGAGCAAATGCTTTCTATCAAGAGAAAAATTCCTTTGCACTTGGGGAAAAAAACCACAAAAGCACAAGTACTTTCTTGTTGCTACTATTCTTGCTGTGGTTTAAATAACGTAACTCTAAACAGCTTAGACCATATGGTGAACACATGTCAGTACCCTGTAGACCAAATTATACAGGCTTCTCAATTTTGAATTTTCATTAATGCTATGGGTCAAATAGGAGCGATTTCATTAATTATATCATTGCATCATGTTGTAAGCAAAGAATTCAGAAAAAAATCTGCAATTTTGATTAAGCATTCCAACTAAATCTATTGCTATAAATACCAAAATTTATCTTCCTTGCCCTAATCATATAAGGAACTTAAAATTAACTGTCTACAGAGAAAGCCTCCATTAATCTTAATTTCTCAGTGTAATATGTTGTTGAATTAACTGGTTTGAGTTGGATAGTTCTTTTTTCCAGGTTTCCTAAAACAAATTGTACCATTTTATCCCTTGTGCATTAGAGATTAGAAACTTCATATTAAAAACCAAGCTTCATTCCACATACCAAAAAATAAAAAATCATAATTATTCCCACTTTATCTTTATCTTTAGCATTTTTTCCATTACTCATCAAATTACTCTCCTTCATCTTTTCCTAAACTTTTGAAACTACAAAGAACCTTAGCGATCTAATCCATCACTTCTCTCTAACACCACCACCTGAGTCCCAGCTACAATCATTCCTCATCAAGACAACCAAGAAGACCCCGACTGCCCTGGCTCGCTTCCCATTTGTCCCCCACCATGCAACCAGAGCCATCCATTCAAAAGCTTGTCAGCACTCATCCCATCTCCAGTCATCCTATCCATCCTCCAAGAGCCTCCATCCCACAACAGACACACCTTAAACTTTATCTTTCCACTGTCTTTATGATAAAGCTAAAACTCCTCAGCTCAGCCCAGTGGGCCCTGCAGAAGCTGGTGCCTCTGAGGTCTCCACCGTCACCTTCAGCCATGCTAGCTCACTCCCAGGATTGTCCCCAGTAGGCATCTATCTTTAGATGTCCTGAACCTCCCTACACTGTGTTGACCTCCCACTTACAATTCATTCTGCCTGAAATGCTCTTCCCTCCTGCTATACCTGATTGGCTTATTGTTGGAGCTAGCTAATTTTTCAGAGATGCCAGTGCCCCGTGTTTTGCATAAATCCCCAGTGTATTCTATTTGAGGTTTCTCATGATAGGCCTGTGTTAATGAATCCCTTACTATTGACCCAACTAACTAAAATGATACTTTCTACATAGTTGGTATGAAACATGATTGTATTCAAAATACTTTTTTGGTTCTGTGTTTGGAGGCATTCAGTAAGACACCCTTGGATAAAAGTAAAGCTCATACTGGCTCACAGCATGTTTTTAACTCATAATCCCCCTAAACTCTTTATTCTATGAAGGAGCAGAAACACGTATCCAAACAATAGAATACTCAGGGGGGGAAACATCTGCCAGAAAGAGGTGTGGATATCCACACTAGTGGGGAACTAGTGTGTGAAGACCCGTCTGGGCCTTGTCCTGTGCAATTTGTCAGAATCCTCTGCCACAGTTAAATAAGCCTCCGTTAAGAAATGGACCTCATGTTGTTTCACCTATTGAATTGGAAGAACATCTAAAAGAAACCAATCTACCGTCAACCAAACCTTGAATATCAGGTGTATGTATGGATATCAAGGGGTACCGGAAGGAGGAGAGGAAGAGTTTTCTTTCTCTTCTACCGAATCTGAAGAAACAGGTCCTAAAGTTTTTCCAAGAGCTAAGGCTTTTGTAAAAGGCTCTCTGATGTCTTATCAGTGTGATCTCTCCTACGTAACAATGGTGGCAGGAGAGAACAGTTAAATAAACCTCATATCATTGTTTTAGTGTCTCTTAAATGAGCTGCAAAAGGACTGGGAATGTAGGTCAATAGACTCTACATTTTCCTCAGTAATTCAATGAAGCTTGTTTAAAGTGTCTACAGAGACTAGCAGGAAATTGGCCTGTAAGTTGCTGAAGTACTTCTGAGTACTGTGCTTTGGGATCATGTCTTACAGGAATATATCAAATCATGAACTTGGTGGTGAAATAGTCATTCATCTGTTTGACGTGTAAGGGAGAACTGCGAGGATTTTTTTCTTCTTTGAAAGCAAATGATAAGTATTGTCTGAACAAAACATCATTGAAACTGGGTTTATCTGAACCCAGGAACACATTCTATTTTTAACTTCTGTATAAAATGGGTGTTTGTCAGGATTAGAGGAGGCACAACATATATTACTAGATTGTACTAATATCACAAAGCTTGCTAATGGAAATCTAATTTTTAAAATTTTAATATATTTAATTTCTAATTTCCAGACTTGGATAATTTATCAAAGAAACCATTGTGCTTTTTTACAATTTGCCAACTGTTTGTTTTAAAGAGATTTGTGAGGACTCATGAGCAAAAACAAGAGCCTTCAAAGTCAAGGCTTTGACTTTGACTTTGATAACCTGATAACTAAAAGCAGCAACTCTTGAATAGCTAATGAGAGGTAAATGAGAGCATTCAGTTGTAACAAGTGAAACTACCCATGTGCATAGGCCTTTCCCTGGAGCTACAGCTCAGCCTATAATCACTTGTCGTTCTTCAGGTCATCCACAGGTATAGCATGAAACTGCAAATTAAATGAGTCTTTAATAATATAAAGGAAAGATGTCTTGAAATGTGGTTATGACCATCATAAATGGTAATGACAGAGTAATTCCAAAGACAGTTTTTGTGATGACTTTGAGGTACAGAGCAGTTAAAATTATATCTAATATCAGCAAATTAATCATTTCTTAAAAGACCAAGATTAGCTATTATACCTACCATTGCAAATTACTAAATGCTAAACCACATGCCACTTTCTTATTTAATCTTGCAAGGCCTTACAATGAGAGACAGGAAATCTCGGATGTGATGTGAAAATGTGTTAGGTGGGAGTCAATGACATCAGAGGACTTCAGATGACTTATTTAAGATACATTTGGGGAGAAAGAAAAAAACATTATATACAATATTTTACTTAGCTGTTCAATATTTTCATTTTTTTTTAAGATTTTATTTATTTATTTGACAGACAGAGATTACAAGTAGGCAGAGAGGCAGTCAGAGAGAGAAGGAAGCAGGCTCCCTGCTGAGCAGAGAGCCCGATGCGGGGCTCTATCCCAGGACCCTGGGATCATGACCTGAGCTGAAGGCAGAGGCTTTAACCCACTGAGCCACCCAGGTGCCCCAATATTTTCATTTTTTAAGTAATCTCTATACCCAGCCTCGGGCTCAAACTTACAACTTTGAGATCAAGAGCCACATGCTCTACTGACTAAGTCAGTCAGATGCCCCTATTACTTTATTTTTAATATTCATTTTTAAATTTTTTTAAAGATTTCATATATTTATGAGAAAGAGAGCAAGCAAGAGGGAGAGGGAGGAGAGAAAACACAGAGCAGACTATGCATTAAGCGCAGAGCGACACAGGTCTGAATCCCATGATCCAAGATCATGACCTGAGCCAAAACTAAGAATCAGAGGCTTAACCAACTGAGCCACGCAGGTGCCCCAATATTTGTTTTTATTTAAAAAATATTGAACAGGGGCGCCTGGGTGGCTCAGTGGGTTAAGCCGCTGCCTCCAGCTCAGGTCATGATCTCAGGGTCTTGGGATCGAGTCCCGCATCGGGCTCTCTGCTCAGCAGGGAGCCTGCTTCCCTTCCTCTCTCTCTGCCTGCCTCTCTGCCTACTTGTGATCTCTGTCTGTCAAATAAATAAATAAAATCTTTAAAAAAAAAATATTGAACAGGTAGGGTGCACTGGTTGAGATTCCCTCAATCACTGCTTGAGATTCCCTCTTTCTCTGCCCATCACCACCCTAGCGTGTGTGTGAGTGTGTGTGTGTGTGTGTGTGTGTGTGGTTGTGCATGCTCTCTCCCAAAATTTAAAAAAAAAAAAAAAAAAGTAAATGAGTACATACTAACTTCAGCCAGGAAGAGTTTTGTGTACAGGGAATATAGAAACAAAACCATAATTCCCGAGTTCCAGTGTGTCCTAACATGCTAGTCATTTTCTAATCACTTTATCCTATCTTACAGTGGGTGCCTCAATATCACATAACCATTGCATATACATATCATACCTTAATATATATATTGTGCCTCAAGCTTATAGAGGACATAAATCATACCTTTAAAGCACATTCAGAAAAATTAGTTCTCTAGCTTAAAAATAGGCAGCTTCCTAATACTTGTGCAGGCCAGCAAATCTCCATAAAATAATGACTAAAAGATACCTGGCTTCCCGAAAGAGAGTTCAGGCGTAAAAATCTTTGTTAGACTTTAATGATGAGCGAACTTGTTAGGGTTACCTTCGGGGTGAGGGGCTAATACTAAAGCATGTAATATAACTAAAAGGGTAAGGTAAAACTTCTCAGCTTAAATTTAAATTAGACTGAGTGGCGCCTGGGTGGCTCAGTGTGTTAAGCCTCTGTCTTCGGCTCAGGTCACGATCTCAGGGTCCTGGGATTGAGCCCTGCATCGGGCTCTCTGCTTAGCGGGGAGCCTGCTTCCTCCTCTCTCACTCTGCCTGCTTCTCTGTCTACTTGTGATCTCTCCTCTGTCAAATAAATAAATGAAATCTTAAAAAAAAAAATTTAAATTAGAGTGAATACTTTCAAAAGAGGAAATGATGCTTTCCAGAAAAACCAGCTCCAGAGTAGAGTTAAAACTGATTCTACGGACACCTGGCTGGCTCAGTCCCTAGAACACGCAACTCTTGATCTCAGAGTCATGAGTTCAAGCCCCACATTGGTCAGAGTTTACCCAAAAAAAGAAAAAAGAAAAAAAAACTAAAAATGAATTCCAGAGGATTAACTCACCAGTTAATATATATGAAAACTCAAATTGTCCCCTAAAAACAAAACAAAACAAAAAACCCTAAGAAACTAAGAAAGAAACTGATGCATTTAAAGTCCTGATTTCTGGCCAGATGAAGACATTACATATACCATGAATTAAAGACACAAAACACTTCTTAAATAAAAATGTCTATTTTCCCTAAATGTAAGCTTTCCCAGGGGGCCTCAGAGATTGCTTTTCCCTTCCTGGAAAGCACATTCCTTCCCAAAATGTTCAAACTCTCAAAACCAAACCATCTTTTTAATAGTATTTTATTATTTACAATAATTTTTATAATCTTGTGTTTTATATTTATATTTTACAAATAAATAAATTATTAAATAGTTACTATCTTTAAGACTGTGAGCAAGTTATTGAATCTCTCCCAGCCTAAACTTGTTTCATCCTGGGAAGATAAAGATCGTAATTCCTAGCTAGATCCTACGATTGTAGGGAAGCTTAAAATTCGTACTGTGCATGAAACAGAGCAACTGGCCCCATATAAGAAAAGACCAATAAAGAGTAGCTATTGTTAGTATCTGTCGTATAAAATACCTTCATATTTTTTCTATGCCTTGTGGTTTAAAATCAGTTTCCGTGGCTATACTGTTTGTTTGTTATTTAAATTCTTTATTACTTCTATATGACAAAAGCCAGAAAAATAAAATTCTTCTTTAGAACTATTTCTTTATTCCACCATTGTTCCAATAAAATGACGTTAGCCCTACAGAACAGACTCACAAAAGGACCTCTAAGATCATTCAAATGTCAGAGAACTTAAGCTCCTTTCCCCAGTCCCATACATTGTGAGCACTGTTGAAAGCTTTTCTTTTCTTTTTTGTTAAGTAATACTACATCTGAGACCTGGGAAATATGAAGGCGGCTGAGAGCACAAGGGAAATAAATCATTCAGGCAGCAGCAGCCTTACCACCAATACCGGTGTCAACGGCCTTCAGTCCTGCTCAGTGCGCCCGAAAACGGGGCAGAACTGACGACAGGAAGCTTCACTTTATTTGGAACAAGGGAGCACTATTCACATGACTAAGGTGCTAGGACTATATATATCTTCCTTAAGACAGCTATATTGTAGATTATATGACAGGAAGAGAAAGGAATAATGTGCTTTTTCAGCTAGTTTGCAAGCTTCCCAGCCTAAACCATGGGACTGCGAGTTTATTGGGGCTGTGATCATTGCACTGGAGATGGTCACGGCTCTGTTTACTCTAGCACACTTGCAGGCCGTCCCTGCTCTATTTTTATCATCACGGGTGTTGTTATTCACATTAAAAATAAGCACGCCTCAAAGGAAAAAATTATGCCAAAGAGGTTTCAAAGAAAATGAAAAAAGGGGCCTACAATGCCCATAAGCCAGGAAACAAATAAAGCTGTAGGTACTCAAAAGACTCAGACCAGTTACATGATGTAACTATTCTATTCCTGTGGTCATAGGGACTACTGTATACATTGTGTCAATACAGGAGAATCATTCAGGAATTGTCACTGTCACAAGCTGAGGACGAAATTTTTAGTGATATCTTACAGTTCTTGTCAGCATCATTCTTTGTTTTTACAAGCTTTGATGAGGTTTAAAAAAAAAAAAAAGTTCCCTAATCCCAACATCTACCTGGGAAGTTAGCATGCTTTACCAAATCAAGCTGTGGCCAATGGTTAGGCTGAAGGACCAAAGTGCCCTTTCATATTTATTCACATGAGAAATAGAAACCGATAATGTATATAACTTAAGTCACAAAACTACAGCCCTATAAATGTTGCCTGTTCATCCTCTCCTGCTTAATTAAGCATCACCCATGACTGAGTTTTGTTGGAAGCCACTCAACTTGCTTAAGGGTCTTGGGGATGAGACTTCATGGACTGGAACCAAAAGAAAACTCTGAGAGGTTCCAAGTGCAAACAAAAAAGGCTTCAGCTATATTCACGTTTATTTCAAGTTGTAACTAGCATTTCAGGTCCCCATTTTCCCCAGATCTATGTACAACCAAGTCCTAATTCACATTGCCTGGAGAGGAATATAATTTTAATGTTCACCAATTTTCTGATTTCTTCAGCTTTCTAGCAATTCCCTTTTAACCACATTCACCTTGCAGAGTAAACACACTCTTAACTTTTTTGCTCTCCAGACAATTAGAAGGAGAGATCATAAATTTTTTAGCAAAGTCTACTGGTTTTGCTTTATGAGAAAAAAGGTCACATGCATTTCAACAAAAATAAGAGGAAAATAGGCAAGTCGTAACTTCTCATGTAAACATTTGGGCTATCCTCTGTAGCAGTATTCCACGAGGTTAGGAAATTATCAGAAAAATTACTTTTTTTTCCTTGTTCTTTGTATTTCTTCTCTCTAGCTGCTCTAATATTCATTTAAATAAGATTTTGTTTGCTCATGGTCACATGTCTATCTTTGTTCTCCTAAATTTGGAGACTTCATTTGGAATTTTGCTATCAAATAAATATGCATGTCTTTAAATTAAAATCGCTACTGTGTGCTTTGGGTTGTAACTAAGCTGGTTGTCCTGGGCAGCTCTGGGATGCATTTAAGGCTTAAATGAGGTTTAAATGTATTCTATTCTGCCTTGTTCCCCTTTCTTTTCAGAGAGGCTTTACCCAGACCCTAGAATCTGGCTTTTCTTCTTCTAAGTGACAACCCTATCTAAAAGTGTCAAATAAATAATTTGAGTTTCTCAAAATAAGTAGGGCAAAAATGAATAGCACGAATACTGTTCAGCACAAACTAGTCATTTGTTTCCTATTTTCCTTCACAAAACCTTTGGAGGTAGAATCCAAGGATGGAAGGTGGTAACAACAATGAACTCAGGATTAGTTTACTTTCTCCTAGGTTCATCTTTTCTTTTTTTATGTTCATCTTTTATCAGCCCTCCCAACGCGGCCTTGACAGATCTTCCCTATTGTGTGTCTCTGTGTATCTTTAAGAACTAATCTGCGTTTTACAAGCCCACTTTGTATTCAGAGAAGAAGTTAAAAAGAAATTTGTTTTTGTGATGTGATTAGCAACTTTCATTATAATATGAATAGGAAAGGAATTTAGTATAGGTTCAAATTTACATCTCCTTTCACCTTCCCCTCTGTGATCCATTTATTTAAAGGAAAGAACTGAAAGGAGGTATGTCTGGAAAAGCATCTCTTTCCTCCCCTTCGAACATCTAATAGTTACTTCTAAACCCAAAAGATTTCAATCAAGTCTTTCTGGGCACATATGCATTATTGAAAGTAATAACAATATTAATGCCAACCTACCATAAGTCCTTGGCACAAGGACAGCATCAGTGGGACCCAGCAAGTGGGGGAAAGGATGCCCTTCTAAAGAGAGAAAACCATTTTCCCTCAGTTTCTGACTCATAACCCGGATGAGGGAAAGAAATGACCACTGTTCGTTGTTTCGTTTGGGTTGGGTTTTCTGTTTTTTGTTTTGTTTTGTCTGTTTTTTTGTTTCTTTTTCTTTTAAGGATATTTCTTTGGAAATACCCTCACCAACGTGCAAATATATATGTTCCAGAATGTTAATTATGTGTTATAGCAAAATTTAGGGGGACCACACAGTGGTGTTCTGGTAAGTGATATGTGTGTGGGTGAAGGTGGAAAAAGGGAGTCCTCCTGTAGCACTTACCAGTTTTCAAGGTTGTAAACACTGTCACCATGGCTGATATCAAGCCACCAACATGATGTCAGCTGCACACAGAGTTAGGCAAAGATGTGGCAATCAACTCTTAGGTGCTGGCGTAAGCGACCTCCACCACAGCTCTGAAACTACAATCAATGGCCGTCAGATGAGTATTGTTTAAAAAACTAAGGTACATGTCTACAACATCACAAGACTACCTACTACATCATGCAACCATTGAAATATCCATAGGGTGCCTGGGTAACTCAGTCGGTTAAGCATCCGACTTCTGATTTTGGCTCAAGTCATGATCTCAGGATCATGATCTCAGGGTCATGAGATGGAGCCCGGAGATGGGCTCCACATGTAGCAGAATATCTGCTTAATATTCTCTCTTTCCCTCTCTGTCTGCCTCTATCCCACTCTCTATCTCTTTCTCTCTAAATATAATATAAATAAATAAATCTTTAAAAAAAGAATGTGATAAAAATTGGCAATTATATCAATAAATGAATTTCAAGGTGGCTATTATTAAATAAATAAAGTAAAATTCTCTATGACTCTCATGACTATGAATTCATATATAATACATATCATATAAACAAAAACCGGCTAAGTTTATTTTATCTTTTTTTAAAGATTTTATTTATTTGTCAGATTAGACCCACAGCAAGAGAGGGAACACAAGCAGAGGGAGTGGGACAGGGAGAAGTAGGCTTCCCACTGAACAGAGAGCCCAATGTGGGGCTCAATCCCATAACCCTGGGATCATGACCTTAGCCGAAGGCAGATGCTTAACCGACTAAGCCACGCAGGTGCCCCAAAAAGTGGCTAAGTTTAAATAAAAATATAATGCCATTGGTACTGAGCATCTTATGTATTATCTCACTGAAGAGTCACAGCACCTTGATAAGGTGGGTACATTATTACCTTCACTTAATTTTTTTTAAGATTTAATTTTTAAGTAATCTGTACACCCAGCATGGGGCTCAAACTCACCACAGGAGATCAAGAGCTGCATGTCTATTGACTGAGCCAGCCAGGTGCCGCAATCATCACTTAGAAACAAGGAAACAGGGACGCCTGGGTGGCTCAGTTGGTTGAGCAGCTGCCTTCGGCTCAGGTCATGGTCCCGGCATCCTGGGATCGAGTCCTGCATCGGGCTCCTTACTCATTGGGGAGCCTGCTTCTCCCTCTTCCTCTGCCTGCCATTCTGTCTGCCTGTGCTTGCTCTCTCTCCCTCTCTCTCTCTGACAAATAAATAAATAAAATCTTTAAAAAAAAAAAAAAGAAAAAAAAGAAACAAGGAAACAGCATCAGACTATTGTAGTGATTGGCAGAGCCAGAATATAAAACCATCAGACTTCAAAACCCAAGCTCTTAGTAAGTCCTCTGCCTATATGTCTTACTGAATATAATCACAGGGGGCATCTGTAATTTTTTACCAGTTATTTCCCCTGGTATGCGCAAAAGAAATTATAGACAAGTTTATGTTCTAAGTCACATTTCTGTAATATCTGAACATTTATTCCATGTGTTATTTTATTTATTTAATCAGAAAAAAAAGGGAACTTTTCGGGCACCTGGCTGATTCAGTTGGTAGAGTAGTAACTCTTGATCTCAGGGTCATAAGTTCAAGCCCCACAGTGGGTATAGAGATTACTTAAAAAAATAAAATCTTTTTTAAAAAATTAAATAACGTAAAAAGTAAAACTATGCATCTGTTCAATGGGCCTCTTCATAACCAATAATAAATAAATAAACAAATAATAAATAAATAAGTATACTTCTCACTGGAAAAGTTGAAGATGACCATCTCTTTAGATACTATAAAAGAAATTCTTCCATTGGGAGAAAAAGAGACTAATAATGCTGAAGTACATACCAGCCCTGTAATTCTATGAAAGTTGTGATTTAAGTCTCATTAGACCCATCAGAAAATTTCAATGATAGTAGAACAGGTCCACTGTGACTCACTATTTACCACCAGTTATTCCTTTTCCCATCTAACCATGAAGTTTGCATATTGAGTGGGAGAATCTTCAGGTTGGCAGAGCCTAATAATATCTAATCTAGGAAACATCTCACCACTTCCTCCAAAAAGTCTTTTCTAGGATATCATGGGGCACCTGACTGGCTCATTCAGTAGAGCATGCGACTCTTAATTTTGAGATTGTGGGTTCGAGCACCACATTGGATATAGAAATCACTTAAAAATAAAATCTCTTTTCTTTTTTTTTTTTAAGATTTGTATGTATTTATTTGACACACAGAGAGAGAGAGAGAGAGAGAGAGCACAAGCAGGGGGAGCAGCAGAGGGAGAGGGAGAAATAGACTCTTCACTGAGCAGGGACCCTGACCTGGGGCTTGAACGCAGGACGTTGACATCTTGACCTGAGCCAAAGGCAGATGCTTAACCAACTGAGCAACACAGGTGCCCAAAAATAAAATCTTTTTTAAAAAAGCATTTGCTAGGACACCAGACGAACTTCCTCAGTTCATGTTAAACTGAACACTCATTACCTCCTGGAGCATCTTTATCTAAAGTCCAAACTGAACTCAGAATCCATCTAACCCAGGGAGTTGAAACTCATATTATGTCCTGAATTAGAGAAATTAAGTCAAAATCAATGCAATTTACGAGACACAAAATCCAGATGCCCCAATTTTTACCTCCCTCTTATAGTAAAATTGTGTAATTAACAAGTAGGCTGTCCCATTTCAAAAATATTATGCAAGCTTTCTTCCTGGTTTCAAGGATAAAAGAGAAACACATTTACTGCAGACTGATTTTTTTTGTTTCTATTATCATTCAAACTATGCTAATCAAAGCCCAGACCTCATTTGACATTCCACATTTCAAGAGATTTCTCTGAAAGCAGATGGATATGACTATCTGTAAACCCTGGAGAAAATTCCAGTGACTAGACTCTTCTCTGAATCTTGAAAATACTGAGTAGAGGGTCAGACATTTGGCAGTGGGAAGGTCCTTTTCAACAATTTCGGAATTGAGGGATGTATGAAAATTTAATTTAGAGGAATAAACAGCTTCCATGATGACTGTTTACTTCCTCAGAAGTGTGTGTTACATTCTCTGAAATGTTTTTGAGTATAAAATTTGCTCACCTTAAAGCTTTCCACTGAGATTCAGCTTCCTCTGCCTGAGTAAAATTAATTTCTCTTTCCCCAAAGAAAAGTTCCTCAGATGGTTTTGATAGGCAACTAGTTTCCTTCCACAGACTCTTTGAAGGGGTCTTTTGGTGACAAGTCCTCTGGTTTTAGTTTCTATTTTATATTTGCAATATTAAAGTCTACCGTTTTTATTGGAAGGTAATGTTGATATTTTCTCCAGTCTCCTTTAGGCATTTTTTGAATTAGGCTAAATACTTAAGACCCCACAAATCAAATAAATTGTGACTAATGAGATTAATTTGAAAATGGAAATGGAACTGAAAATTTGTTTCCCAGGACACCTGGGTGACTCAGTCAGTGAAATGGCCGACTCTTGATTGTTTTTGTGGCTCAGATCATGATCTCATGATTGTGGGATCGAGCCCCAAGTCAGGTTCTGTGCTTCGCGTGGATCCTGCTTGAAGAGTCTCTCCCTCCTCTCCCTTTGGCCCTACCCCCTACCCCTGCTCTTATGCGCTCTCTCAGAAAGAAAGAAAGAAACAAAGAGCAAAGAAAAGAAAAAAGAAAATTTGTTTCCTAAACTAGTTCATTCTATAAGAGTCCTCAGCTCTGCTTTTGATGATCATTCCCATCAAAGTCAAGTGTATGTCTTCAGCAGAGAGCCAGGCAGGTTTCATGATCACAGTTGTTATTAGATGAAAGAACTGGCAAGTTATAGATGAAGTTTATTCTGCTCTATTAGTCTTGCATGGGCTGAGAACAGACAAACCTCTAACTCTGAATCTTCATCCATTTACCACAGAGTCTTCTGGGCGCACAGTTGAAGATTTGAAAAAGCACGACATGTTCACATTCATTTTTGTATTCCTCCCACGACCCTATGTTATTGGTAAGAATATATTTTTGCCAGCTAACTAGCACCCTATAGATTAAATCCTTATAATTTTGAAAAAAAATTGCTTTGTATCTTTCAAAATATGCAGTACTCAAAATTCCACTAAGAATTTATCCTGAAGAAATACAGCACATATACACAAAAATGCTCTATAAGGATAATCATTATAGTCATGTTTATGAAAGTTAAAAGTAGAAATATGTAAAATGTACAAATATAGAAGATCATTTGAATAAGTCATGAAACATAAAAATGATGGAATGCTATAGAGCTTAAGAAAATGATTTCCTAAACCTATAACTTGTAAGCATGAGAAGGCATATTCATACTTCATTAAATAAATACAAGTTTTTAAAGTATTATAACCTTATTTTTAAAATACACATAAATATACAAAACATAAATCTGGGATAAAATTCACTAAAATGTTAATAATGATTATCTCTATGTGGTAGAATTTCTGTTGATTCTTTTCCACTTTTAGTAAATATGTATAATTTTCCATCCAAGCTATTGCTTTGAAGAAAAATATACAGGTGTGTATTTTACTCCACAAAATAAGCAAAGTGAAGTTCACTATTGACTTTGACAAGAGCAGCTGGTGGGATGATGAGTCTGAAAGATGGTTTAGAATATGTTCATGTATCTGTAACTGACCTTGAAATGATCTGGTGGAAGCCAGAAGAAGGGCGTATGGATGTTCATTTCACAATACTCTTTGTGTTTGTGTTTAATTTTTTCGTAATAAAAGTAAATAGAAAGAGAAAAGAATAGGTTCAAGAGAAAATAAGAGGAGAGAGATTAGAGACAAATCATAAAGAAAATACAGGCAATTCTTTCAAAAAGTTTGTTTTAAAGAAAAGGAGAGAAATAGGATGGTAGCTGGAGGGTATCTGAGGTCCAGAGAAAATTTCTTCTAAGATGAAAGTTGATCCTTGGACAATACCGGGGTTGGAGTGCCGATCTTGCCCCCCTCCACCCCGTAGACAAAAATCAGCATATAACTTTTTTATTTTTTTAAGAAAACTCTACATCCAATGTGGAGCTCCAACCCACAATCCTGAGAATGAGTTGCATGCTGTACCGACTGAGCCAGCCAGATGCCCCCACATGTAACTTTTGACTCCCCAAGAATAAATACTAATATCCTACTGTTGACAGGAAGCCTTACTGGTAACATAAACAGTCAATTGACACATATTTTGTCTGTTGTATGTATTACTTACTTCACAATGACTTAAGCTATAGCAAAGAAAATGTTATTAAGAAAAGCATACAATGGGGTGCCTGGGTGGCTAGTGGGTTAAACCTCTGCCTTCCGCTCAGGTCATGATCTCAGGGTCCCGGGATTGAGTACCTCATCGGGTTCTCTGCTCGGCGGGGAGTCTGCTTCCTCCTCTCTCTCTGCCTGCTTCTCTGCCTACTTGTGATCTCTGTCTGTCAAATAAATAAATAAAATATTTTTTTAAAAAAGCATATGAAAGAGAAAGTACATTTATAATACTTCACTGTATTTATCACAGAAAAATCTATGTGTGAGTGGACTCAAGAATCAACTGTATAGCATTTGTAAATGATTAGGAAAGGGGGGGTGATAATAATGTAGAAGAGATTTGGGGTCCATTGCTGTAAGAATGAGTTTAACTGGGTTAGGGAAGGAAAGAATTTATTTACACAAGTAGATTGGCAGGAAATAAGGGGAGCAAAGGTGCAGGCTAAGATGGCAGAGATTTTAATGCCTCTATAGAAACTGGATTTTACTCAGCTGATTATTGGGAACCTTCAGAGAATTTCAAGCAGGGAAATGGAATGTCAGATTTGTACTCTAAGTAACAACCTTGTATCCAAAACAGGATTCAATTTAGAATGTGAATTGACTCCTTTTCAACAGCTGGTATTTCTTATAGAGCCCCTAAACCTGAAAGGCTCAAGTGAATTCCTGTGGGTGGCATTCTGCACCCTTTTGGAAATCATTTGAGTGTCAGCCTATAAAGTTAGTCTCCCGAAAGAATATCAACATTCACTACATGACTACCAAATGACCAATATTAAAAAGTGTATTTTTTCTTTGTAATTTCGTATAGGAAAAATGGTATTTCGTGACCGTTTTAAGTTGCATTTCTTAGCCTCTAATGAGAATAAACATTTCCATATGTGTATTCATTTTCTGTAATTTTTTCACTACACTGTTAGTAAACTTTATTGTGGCTAAAGGTGAATTTGTTGTTCCTTAATAATCCAAGAAGTCTCAAGCAAAACAGGAAACTGTTTCTATGATCAGCCCAGAGCTTCCTTCTCAAAGAACCCTAAGCTTTTAAACTGATGTAAAATATTTAGTTTCAACTATCTAAACATAGAGTATAAGGAGCTGGACACACAATAACTAACCATAGAGCACGTCTTCCCTCGCAGAGAAAGAGTCAGACCCCGTAGAGAACCGCTCCTCACTGTGCCATTACAAATGATCTCCAGGCATACCTTCTGTGGCTACGCTGTAGGAAGCTTTTTATGCCTGCCAGATGTAAACACCACTTGGAAAGCTTTAATTTTTTGAGAAAAGGAATACACAGACATTAAGCGCAATATTGAGCAAGAAGAGAAAGTAAGAGAAAATCTGGACTTATTTTGACTTAGTTGCAATTTAGGGATAAAGTTTTGGTAGAGTCCTTAAAGATAGTGAAATAGCTCGTTCCTATTAAACAGCTCTCCCAGGGTGCCTGGGTGGCTCAGTGGGTTAAGCTTCTGCCTTTGGCTCAGGTCATGATCTCATGGTTCTGGTTCTGCATTGGGCTTCTCTGCTCGGTAGGGAGCCTCCTTCCCCCTCTCTCTCTCTGCCTGCCTCTCTGCCTACTTGTAATCTCTGTCTGTCAAATAAATGAATAAAATCTTTAAAAAAAAATAACAACAAATAAAGAGCTATCTCGGCGTCTTACATGTGTGGGGAAGGAGAGGGCAGTATATTTGTTGCTGTACTGAAGGATGAACCAGCTTTTCTGGAAAATGCCAGAGAGCAAATATTTAAAGCTTTGCAGACCATCCAGTTTCTGTTGCAGCTGATTCCGTGGTATATTGAGAATGTAGCCTTGGGGGCATCTGGGTGGCCCAGTGGGTTAAACGTCTGACTCTTGATTTTGGCTCATGTCGTGATCTCCGGGGGATGAGATCAAGCCCCATGTTTGGCTCCACACTCAGCAGGGAGTCTGCTTGAGGTTCTCTCTCTGCCCCTCCCCCCACCCCTGCACTGTCTCTCTCTCTCTCTCTCTAAAATAAAATGGTAAATCTTTAAAAAAAAAAATGCAGACTTAGACCTTATTTAAACAAAAGAACATGGCAGTGTTCTCATAAAACCATGTAAGTGCACACTAAAATATGAATTTCATATCGTTTTCACATGTCACAAAATACTATTCTTCCTTTAGTTTTTTCCAATTATTTTAAAATGGGAAAAACATTCTTTACTCATGAACTGTATAAAAACAGGCATGTGGCCAGATTTGGCCCATGGTCTGCAGTTTGCCTGCTTCTGCTGTAACAGATTGTCTTTTTGAAATGAATCAGTATTTCTGAAGAATTCTGAAGATAAACAATCCTTCTAATTCCCCAAATAAAGATACTAGCATAAATACTACAAAAATCACCAACTGCAAAGAGCAGAGGATCATATGTGTGAAAGTTGAAGGTATTGTTAAAATCAGTCAGGCAAACTATTCACAATTCATAAGGATCCATTTATTTTTCCTAAAAAAGCTAGTCTACACATTCAAATAGTTGTCTTTAATTACATCCGTGTATCCACTTGGCAGATTCACGGTAAAGGACAAAGTCCTGGGAAGAGAGGTCACAGCGATGATATGAACTAGCTGTGGATTTGGAGCAAATCACTTAAATTTTCTTGACTTCCATCTATAAAAGAAGATCACTAGACTAGGTATGAGTTTTTAATCAAGTATATTGAGTTATAGTATAAGGTATTTAATCTAGGCTATATTTTTGGAATTTATGGGCCCTAAATAGATAGAACATTTCTAAATCATTTTTATCTTTGTTCACTATTGACTAAGTCCAGGATCAAGACAAGTACCTGAAACATAGAAGTTATTAAATATGTTTAATAAATTAAAACATAAATAAATTCTCTCTTAATAAAACAACATATAAAAAACTAAAATAAGGTAATGTATTCATTTAGCAAATACTTTTTTGTTGTTTTTTTTTTTTTTAAGTAAACTCTACACCTCACATGGGGCATGAACTAATGAGCCCAGGATTAGGAACCACATGCTGAACCCACTGAGGCAGCCAGGGACCCCTTCCAGCAAATACTTTTTAAACAAGTATATGTCAGACACTGACACCAAGAGCAATAAAACAACATACCTGTTCAGGAAATTTCAGTCTGGTGGACCGACCCAAGGGTTGAGGCCCAAGGCATCGTGGTAAAAACTTACTTCTTTATGTCAATTACGCTTTCTATTATCTTTTCATAGTTCTAGTATAAGCACATAGCAGAAAGAGTGAAATCAGAAATAAAAGACTGTGGGCACCTGGGTGGCTCAGTCAGTTAAGCGTCTGCCTTCAGTTCAGGTCATGATCCCAGAGTCCTGGGATTGAGCCTCACATCAGGCTCCCTGCTCAGCGGGAATCTGCTTCTCCCTTTCCCTCTGCCTCTACCCCTGTCTGTGCTCAATCTCTCATGAAAAAATAAATAAAATCTTTTAAAAAAAAAAACCAAAACACTACCTTAAAAAAAAAGAAAGAAAAGACTTTCTATGCCTCTGATCCCTATCTTTAGAAATGAATAGATATTGTTATCACTTGCTCTTTTTTTAGCACAATTTCTGTCCCTTTTGCACATGAACAAACACACTCCTGGATCTTCCAATTCATGACCCTTTATTTGTCATCACTAAAAAATGTTGATTCACTTATTATTATATAAATGATGATTATTACATAAATAAGGATTCCAGGAATTGGAAAAAGGCATAATAGACAAATAAAAGTATTAACTGTATGGGCATCTGGCTGGCTAAGTCCAGAGAGCATGTGATTCTCGATGTCAGATAGTAAGTTCAAGCCCCACATTTGGTATAGAGCTTACTTTAAAAAAATAAAAATTAAGGGACACCTGGGTGGCTCAGTCAGTTAAGTGTCTGCCTTCAGCTCAGGTCATGATCCCAGGGTCCTGCTTAATGGGGAGCCTGCTTCTCTCTTTCCTTCTGCCCCTCCCCTTGCTTGTGTTCTTTCCTCCTTCTCTCTCTCTGACAAATATACAAATAAAGTCTTTTACAAAATAAAATAAAAGTTAAAAAAAAGTGGTAGCTCTGGATAGGAAGACCATCATTATGTGCACATAATAATGGACATCAAGAGTAACTTCACCAGAGAGGAGCAATGGTGTTGGAGGCTGAGGAAAGCAGAGTATGCTGAATGTCGGTGAATAGGTGTAGTAGAATTTCTCATCTGATTGCTCCTACTTTAGTCAATGAAGTAGTGAATAAGCAAAGTCAAAATGGTGTGATTGGGAGGGAGGGAGAAGAAGAAAGGGAGATTGGGAGTTTGAGGTGAAACAAATTATGAAATAATCACCAAGGACTTTTTTCCCCTCAAATACCATGTAAGATAATTTTTTTAAATTATGTCCTTACAAATTTTTTTAAAGATTTTATTTATTTATTTGACAGACAGAGATCACAAGTAGGCAGAGAGGCAGGCAGAGAGAGAGGGGGAAGCAGGCTCCCTGCTGAGCAGAGAGCCCAATGAGGTACTCGATCCCGGGACCCTGAGATCATGACCTGAGCTGAAGGCAGAGGCTTTAACCCACTAAGCCACCCAGGCACCCCTGTCCTCACAAATTTTTAAGTTGATACTCAAAATTTGTCATTAGGAGGGATGCCTTGGTGGTTCAGTGACCAATGGAATAAAAAAGAGGCTTAAAAGACTGCAGCCTCTGACCTATCCACACCCCACTCCCCCAGCCCCATCTCCATCATCTCTCTCATCACTTGCTCTGTAAGAAAACAGCTACTGTGAGGAAGCCTATATGGCAAGATCTATAGTCTTTTGCCAACAGCTACATGTATGAGCTTGAAAATGGATCCTCTAGTCAGTCAGATTCTGACTGCAGCCCAGCCAACAGCTTAACTGCAGCTTTGCCAGAACTGTCAAACTAAGCTCCTCCCAGGTTCCTGATCCTCAAAAATGGCATGAGGGTTTAAAAAAGATTTTAAAAAGAAAGAAAGAGGGGCACCTGGGTGGCTCAGTGGCTTAAGCATCTGCCTTCAGATCAGGTCGTGATCCCAGGGTCCTGGGATCAATCCCCATGATGGGCTCCCTGCTCAGCGGGGAGTCTGCTTCTCCCTGTGCCTGCTTGTGCTCTCTCATGCTTGCTCGCTCTCTCTCTCAAATAAATCAATAAATATTTTAAAATAAATAGGAAGGGAGGGAGGAAGAAAGGGGAAAAAGGTTTGTTATAAGGTACTGAGTTTTGAAGTAATTTATTATACAACAATAGGCAGCTAATATGCCTGCTGAATCAGAAGCTCCAGGCAGGGCAGTCTGTATGAGACACAGGCGATTCTGATGCAGGTTTCATTCAGACACCCACTGGGTAGGGGAATGTAGAAGAATTTCAGAGAAGCACTAGAAGCAAGTGAGGTCACACAACAAGGATATGCATCTTTCCATGGACAGAGTGGACAAGAGAGTAGGCTTTAACAAGAGTTAGTGTTTTGCCAGGGTTTCATGTCAAAGCACGAAGGCAAAGGACTGGGTACAAGCTAAAGAGTGATGATAGACAATGGAATATAAGCTGCGTACGAAGGCAAGTAAAATGATGGGGTAACAGACTGAAAACTGCCACAGAGCCTGGTGAATTGAGAGCAAAACCATAGAGAAGTATTTTATTCACCACCCTAGAGTGAGTCTGGAAAAGGAAAGAAATAATTTAGAGAGGAGTGAAATTCTTTCCTAATGGAAGAGGACTCTATCTCAATGAAGCTAGTAGTTGCTGTCTATCCCAGTTCTTTCCCAGCTTTATGAGAGACTCACACTGGGAAACATACTTCACGCGGTGGTTTATTGCAGACACATGTCTGCAACTGAAACAAGTTTCACCCAACAATACTTGCCCTGACTATATACCCATGACACACTCTATATTCTAGAATATTCTATTCGAGTCCCTTCTGCTCCATTCTAATCCACGCTGCTTAAAAAACTTAAAAATGACTTTTAACAACTTCTGTTTATAGCTCATTAAATTGATTTTAGATTCTCTAGTGGGTTCCAATCCACAATTTAAAAAATCTCAATCTAGGGGCGCCTAGGTGGCTCAGTGGGTTAAAGCCTCTGCCTCCGGCTCAGGTCATGATCCCAGGGTCCTGGGATCGAGCCCCGCATCGGGCTCTCTGCTCAGCGGGGAGCCTGCTTCCCTTCCTCTCTCTAACTGCCTCTCTGCCTACTTGTGATCTCTGTCAAATAAATAAATAAATAATCTTTTAAAAAAAAGGTAAAAAGAAATAAGTGGAATCAATTTTAATAATATATTTTATACAATGTAACATTCTAAATATTATCACTTCAACATGTAACCAATATGAACAAATATTAAGTAGAATGGAGATATTTTATGTATCCCTTTCATATACAATCTTTAAGACTTTATATCTTTTTTTTTAAGACCTTATTAATTTTTTGACAGACAGAGACACAGCGAGAGAGGGAAAACAAGCAGGGGGAGTAGGAGAGGGAGAAGCAGGCTCCCTGCTGAGCAGGGAGCCTGACTCGGGGCCTACTGGGATCATGACCTGAGCTGAAGGCAGATGCTTAATGACTGAGTCACCCAGGGGTGCCCCATAACATTTTATTTCTAAGTAATCTCTACACCCAACATGGGAATCGAACGTACACCCTGAGATCAAAAGTCACATGCTCTACTGACTGAACCCGCCAGGCATCCCTATATACAATCTTTAAAATCCAGAGTGTATGTCACATTTATGGGCCATCTTGACTTCCACTAGTCATATTTCAAGTGCTCAGTGGTCCAGTAACTACTGGCTGCTGTGTAAGACAGCACAGATGTGCACACTATATCATGACAGTGAAGAGTAAAAGTCAGAAAGATCTGATTTCCAAACTCAGCTTTACCACTGTTTGGATCTCGATTAAGTTACTTCAACCTCCTGAGTCATTTTTTCAACTTTAAAATAGGGATAAAACAAAATCTGTCCTTTCAGAATTGAGAATTATATGAGATTATGTTATAAATTGTGTTCAGTAGAGTTAGTGTATATATGTAGTGGTGTTAGCTGCTATTTAACACACTCCAAGTCAAATTAGTCAAGTCTCAGGGCATCTGGGTGGCTCAGTCATTAAGTGTCTGCCTTCGGCTCAGGTCATGGGCCCAGGGTCCTGTGATAGAGTCCCACACCGGGGTCCCTGCTCAGTGGGAAGCCTGCTTCTCCCTCTCCCACTCCCCCCTGCTTGTATTCCCTCTTTTGCTGTCTCTCTGTCAAATAAATAAATAAAATCTTTAAAA
Organism: Lutra lutra; assembly: GCF_902655055.1. Taxonomy (NCBI): domain Eukaryota; kingdom Metazoa; phylum Chordata; class Mammalia; order Carnivora; family Mustelidae; genus Lutra; species Lutra lutra. The sequence goes on along the minus strand of NC_062279.1, from coordinate 74,539,511 downwards.
AAATAAAATGAGTCAGGGACGCCTGGGTGGCTCAGTGGGTTAAAGCCTCTGCCTTCGGCTCGGGTCATGATCTCGGGGTCCTGGGATCGAGCCCCACATCGGGCTCTCTGCTCAGCGGGGAGCCTGCTTCCCCCTCTCTCTCTCTGCCTGCCTCTCTGCCTGCTTGTGATCTCTGACAAATAAATAAATAAAATCTTAAAAAAAAAAAATGAGTCAAGTCCCTTGGCTAAACAAAACCCAATTAAACTTGCAGTCTGGGGCCTTCACTCCTCAGATATTTATGGAACTTGTAATACAAAAAGTTTCCAATAATGGAAACTTCAATCTTGGGAGATGAATTTTCAAAATATAAATTGTATTTCATCTATAAGAAATGTAAAAAGAAGAGTATTCACGTTCTGTCATAGATTCATATTATGTACAGGTGGGTAGGAAATCCTATTAGAGCAACTCTTTTTTTTTTTAAGATTTTATTTGTTTATTTGTCAGAGAAGGAGACAATAAGCAGAGGGAGCTGCAGGCAGAAGGATAAGTAGGTTCCCCACTGAGCAAGGAGCCAGATGCAAGACTCGATCCCAGAATCCTGGGATCATGACCTGAACCCAAGGCACATGCTTAACCAACTGAGCTACCCAGGTGTCCTGAGCAACTGACACTTGAGCTAAAAATTAAACTCTGGGGCAGTGCTGAGGGAAAGAAGTAATAGACTCTTAAAAGCTATAGGCAAAGCTTGTGCTCAAACACAAAGAAATGTGTGAAATTACAGCAACCCTGAACATGTACTATAGGGCTACTGTGTGCTCTGTACCAGCCATTGACCAGAATTACTTTAGTGCATGACCCCTTCAGGGAAGAGGAAAGCATTCTGTTGTTCCTTGACTCCCAAAGGCTTGTTCTGATGCCAGCCACGAGATGAGATATGAGAAAGTTTTACCATCCAATAGGAGGTTCAAAAGTAAGAAAAATGTAGGGATTTTTTATAAAGCTACTTTGACGTAAGATTTAAAACGTCCTTGCAGTTGTAGTCTTCCTAACTTGGTGGCATTATGATATCATTTCTTTTACTAACTGAATGTGAGATCCATGTTGTCACAGATTTCTCTCTTTGTTTTTAATATCCTAGCTTAGCTCTTTCCTTCAGCAAATACCAGTAAGTGTCTTAGGCAGTTTGAGCTGCTATAACAAAAATGCCATAGGCTAAGTGGCTTAAACAACAAACATTTATTTTTCATAATTCCAGAGGCTGGAAGTCCAAAATCAAGTTGTCAGCATGGTCAGGTTCTGATGAGAGCCCTCTCTCTGGTTTGTAGATGGCTACCTTCTTGCTATTTCTTCATGTCAGAGAGGGAGAGAAATCCTCTCTCTTACATCTCATCTTATAAGGGCACTAATCCCAGTCATGAGGATTCCACCCTCATGTCCTAATCACGTCCCAAAGGCTACCCCACCAAAGGCCATCATATTGGGCTTCAACATATGAATGGAGTAGGTATGAGGGATACATTCAGCCTATAACAGTGAGCTTTAGCTTTTTTTGCAAGATGCAGTAATAAACACTGGAGATACATCAGTGAACAAGAGTTTAAAAAAAAAAAAGGACCCTCTCCTGACAGAGCTTTGATCTAATGAAGGAAACAGAAGATAATAAGTAAACTAACAAATAAACCAATATTCAAGATAATTATAAAGTGAGATATGAATTAGTAAGTTTAAAACATGGATGACATGACTATAATTGGGACAGCCTACTAGAAAAAGTCTTTCTGAGGGAATAAAATTAAAACTAAGAAAGAGATAAAACAAAATACCTGGTACAAAAACACTAACTACTAAGCTCATTGGTTCCCTCTTACAGTTCTGAAACTGATTCCAGTGGGCGGGGTGGGGGGGGGAGGATAGTTTCCTTAAACCCACCAAGACTTTCTCAACACCAGCACGGTGTCCAAGAATTCAACTCAATTCTAACATTATCTACCCAAAGATAGGATCATATTCCACAGGTTAAGGGTTCAGTCTCACAGACTATTCCCCCACACACCCCTTCACAGGCCCAGATTGCTGCCTGTGCTTCTGACTGACTGGTTATAAATCAGAGATTCCCATGACTTGCTTCCCATTTCCACTAATTTGCTAGAACAGCTCGCAGAACTCAGAAATATTTTACTTACTAGACACCAGTTTATTATAAAAGGATGTAATCCAGGAACAGCAGAGAGATATGCATAGGGCAGCACATGTAGGAAAGGGTGTGGAGCTTCTGTGCCCTCTCCAAGCACCTCCCAGACCTCACGTGTTCATTACCCTTCAAGCTCTTTGAACCCTGGCCTTTTGGGGTTTTATGGAGGCTTTAATACATAGTCATGATTGATTGAATCATTGGCCAATCGGGATTGGTTCTACTTCTAGGCTCTCTCCCCTCCAAAGAGGTGAAGGGAATGGGACTGAAAGTTCTAACCCTCTAATCACAAGGTTGTTTCCTCTAGAGCCCAGCCACCATGAGGGGGCATTCCAAAAGTCACCTCATTAACATAACAAAAATACCTTTACCACTCTAATAACTTAAGAAATTCCCTTGGAAATTCCCAGGGCTAAATTTAGAAGCTCTGTGCCAGAAATGGGGATAAAGATTAAACACATATTTCTTATTAGAAGTCACAGTATGGAGGTGCCTGGGTGGCTCAGTGGGTTAAGCCGCTGCCTTCAGCTCAGGTCATGATCCCAGGTCCTGGGTTCGAGCCCCGCTTCGGGCTTTCTGCTCAGCAGGGAGCCTGCTTCCTCCTCTCTCTCTCTCTGCCTGACTCTCTGCCTACTTGTGATTTCTCTCTGTCAAATAAATAAATAAAATCTTTAAAAAAAAAAAAAAAGAAGTCACAATATGACAGTTCCCCACTCTCTAGAGGTTTAACAATCAATTATTTTGGATTATAGATCTCATATTCCAAAGCACTAAGCTATAAAGGTATGATAACATTTTGGCTTTAGGAAGATATATTTATCGGGGCACCTGGGTGGCTCAGTGGGTTAAAGCCTCTGTCTTCGGCTCAGGTCATGATCTCAGGGTCCTGGGATCAAGCCCAGCATCGGGCTCTCTGCTCAGCAGGGAGCCTGCTTCCTCCTCTCTCTCTGCCTGCTTCTCTGCCTACTTGTGATCTCTGTCTGTCAAATAAATAAATAAAATCTTTAAAAAAAAAAAAGGAAGATATATTTATCAGCAGCAAAGAGGTTGCATCAAATGGAGAAGTTTAGCACAGAAACAAATGAGATAACTATTATAGTAAACCAAGACTTGAATAAAGTCAGAGATTGTGGTGATGATAAATTGTAAGGCCAGAATTAAGGCAAAGCCTTAATTAGAAAGGTAAAGCCAATAGGATTTTCTGGCTTGGATATGGCAGGAGGCTGTGGGATGTATCACAAATGATTCTGAGATCTCCTGCTTTCGTAGGCAAGATTGTGAAATCATTAACCAGGATAAAGCATCTGGGGATAACACTACTTGACTTGTTGGCCACCTGCTGTATGTTGGTTAAATGCTGCATAAGCATGAGCAATTGGATAAATTTGGAGATATACGAAGGCTGGATTCACCCATGGGACTATGCAGTAAGAGGCATCTTACTGCCTGATGTAGACTAAACGTTTACATTTCCCCAGAATTCATTGGTTGCAACCTAATCTCCAATGTGATGGTATTGGGAGGTGTGGGTTTGGGGGTATGATTAAGTCATGAGAGCAGAGCCCTCATGAATCAGATTAGTGCCCTTACACAAGAGACCCCAGGGAGTTCCCTTACTCCTTCCACCATGTAAAGACACAGTGAGTAAGATGGACTACTATGAACCAGGAAGTGGGCCCTCAATGGACACTGGATCTGTCAGTCTTTTCTTTTTTTTTTTTTTTTTTTTAAGATTTATTTATTTTAGAGAAAGAGAGAGAGAGAGGCAGGGGAGGGAGAGAGAAACTTAAGCAGACTCCATGCTGAAGGTAGAGCCCAATGCAGGGCTCTATCTCACAACTCCGAGATCACGACCAAGGGTCAGATGGACTGCGCTACCCAGGTGCCCCAGATTTGTCATTCTTGATCTCAGACTTCCAGCCTCCAGAACTGTGAGAATGTTTGTTGTTTAAGCCACCCAGTTTATGGTATTTTTGTTATAATAGCTAGAACCCCTAAGACACTGCCTTCCTGACAATGAATAATTTTATTAAAAAGAATAATGTAAAATTACAACTACAAATTTCTAGGACTCTCCCACAGTCTTGGAAAATACCTGAACAAGTGGAGAAACCTGATGCTTATGCTTTATTACGCTGGTAAATCCTCCTTTGAATGCCCATTAGAAAATGAGTTTGAGGGATACCTGGCTGGCTCAGTTGGAAGAGCATGCAACTCTCAATCTCAGGGTCATGAGTTCAAGCCCCATGTTGGGCAAAGAGATTACTTACAAAAAAAAAAAAAAAAAGATAATGAATTTGAGTTGCCTTCAAGGCACCATACGATAGAGCACCTGGGTGGCCCTCAGTCAGTTGAGCATCTGCCTTTGGATTAGGTCATGATCCAGAGATCTGGGGCAGAGTCCCTCACTGGGCTCCCTACTCAGCAGGGAGTCTGCTTCTCCCTCTGCCCCTCCCCCTGCTCATGCTTGTGCTCCTTCTCTCACTCAGGAAAATAAATAAAATCTTTTAAAAAAAAACCCATATGACAGTGTAATTGGAGAGTTGGAATTTGGGGTCTGTGGATTGAGAGAGATGGCCATAGCATTCGTTAGTCATGGTTAAAACCTTGACAGATGATAAAGTGTCAAAGTGAGAAAATGTAGAGCAAGGAATGAAGAGGATCATGTGTAGAGTTCTGAGGTAGCACAAGGTTTAGGAAAGAATTAATAAAGACACAGTATACTAGTTTCCTATTGCTGTTTTAACAAATAACCACAAATTTAGGGCTTAAAATAACACACATTTATTCCTTACAGTTCTGCAGGCCAGAAGTCCAAAATCCGTTTTACAGGGCTAATGTCAAGATCATGGCAGGGCTAGTTTCTTCTGGACATTCTGAAGGGACAATCATTTCCTTGCCTTTCAGCATACAGTGACTGCTTGAGGCCCCCATCACCCCAATATCTGCTAGCTTCATCATCAGGCCTTCTCCTGCTCTAACTCTGACTGCTGCTATATCCCTCATATGAGGACCATTTTGATGCCATCTGGCCTATGGTATAATCTAGGATAATCTCCCCATCTCAAGACCCTTAACTTCTTTTTGAGGGGGGTGAGGGTAAGTAAGCTCTACATCCAACATGGGGCTTGAACTCAGGATGCTGAGATCAAGAGTCACATGCTCTATCAACTGAGCCTTAAGACCCTTAACTGAATCATATCTGCAAACTCTCTTTTCTCACAAAAGGTAATATTCACAGGTTCTAGGGATTGGGGCAGGGATATATTTGGAAACCATTATTCACCCACCACACATAGTAACAAAGGAAACTAAAACATGGCGCCTGGGGGGCTCAGTCTGTTAAACATCTGCCTTCAACTCAGGTCATGATCCCAGGGTCCTGTGATTGAGCCCCACATTGGGTTTCCTGCTCAGAGGGGAGTCTGCTTCTCCCTCTGCCCCTCCTTTGCTCATTTCCTCCCTCTCTCGCTTAAATAAATAAATAAATAAATAAAATCTTTAAAAAAAAAAAAAAAGGAAACTAAAATAGAAGAGTAATAAAGAGAACCCAAAGCGGGGGGGCATAAATGCAAGGAAACAGGATGCTCAAGGATGCCTGACTTAACTGTCAGTTAACTGCGTCAAATAGAGGTACAAATGGAAAAGCACTGACAGAAGGGCATTAGGCTTGTTAATAAAGAGCTTTGCCGGGTTGGTTTCAAGTAGAAACTATATATCGGCAAATTGAAGAGCAAATGGGACTGAAGGACATAAAGCCAGTAAGGGTTGACTCGGTCATTTCAGGAAGAAAAGGCAAAAGGTTTATCTAAGAAGACAACAAAATCCAGAGAAGTGTTTTGTTGTTTTCAAAGGGAGAAAGAGACTTGACCAAGTTCATACCCTGGAAAGGAAGCCAGTAGAGAAAAATGGAAGAGAGGCAGAAAGAGGACACTGAGCAATCAGTGGGGGACCCCTGCTACAGCACAATTAGCTAGTGTGTGTCCGTTATATTCCTTCCTCAGGAACGAGAAAGCCAAGCAACCAATGGCTGACTGAAGGAAAAATGTGACATGAAGTAATCACTCATACCGCAGTAAATAATAGTCTTTAGATTCCAGACTCATAATTTTAGATACTTCCTTAAAAAAAAAATTCATGGGGCGCCTGGGTGGCTCAGTGGGTTAAGCCTCTGCCTTCGGCTCAGGTCATGATCTCAGGGTCCTAGGATCGAGCCCCGAATCGGGGCTCCCTGCTCAGCAGGGAGCCTGCTTTCCCCTCTCTCTGACTGCCTCTCCTCCTACTTGTGATCTCTCTCTCTCTCTGTCAAATAAATAAATAAAATCTTTAAAAAAATTTCATCACAAAGAGATATTTGCATTCCCATGTCCACTGCAGCACTATTCATAATAGCTAAGATGTGGAAACAACCTGAATGTCCACTGATGGTTGAATGAATAAAGAAAATGTGGTACATACATACAATGAAATAGTTCGAGCCTTAAAAAACAAGGAAATTCTGCCTTATGTGACAACATGGATTAACCTTGAAGACATCATGCTAAGTGAAATAAGTCAGTCACAGCAGGAGAAATATTACATGATTCCAATTATATGAGCTATCCAAAACAGTCAGTCTGCTCACAGAAGCAAAGAGAACTGTGGTTGCCAGATGCTGGGTAGAGGGGAAAATAGGTATAAAATTTCAGTCGTGCAAGATAAATATTTGTAGAGATCCGCCACCCAGCAGTGTGCCTAGAAATAACAGTATCATGTTGTACACTGAAAACTCTTTTTTTTTAAGATTTTATTTATTTATTTATTTGAGAGAGAATGAGTGAGAGCATGAGAGAGGAGAAGGTCAGAGGGAGAAGCAGACTCCCCAAAGAGCTGGGAGCCTGATGCAGGACTCGATCCTGGAAGTCTGGGATCATGACCTGAGCCGAAGGCAGTTGCTCAACCAACTGAGCCACCCAGGCGCCCCATACATTGAAAACTCTTAATGCTGCATTAAAATCATTTTTATTGCATAGCTAAGAATCCTTTTGTGGAGAAAATGTTAAATTACATATATAAACAAGGAGAAATAGGGGCCCCTGGGTAGCTCAGTCAGGTAAGCATCCAAATCCTGGTTTTGGCTTAGGTCACCATCTTGGGGCTGTGAAATTGAGCACCCCCTTGGGCTCCACCCTCAGCAGGAGGTCTGCTTGAGAGTCTCTCCCACTGCCCCCGCCCCTGCTCACATGCACACTGCTCTCTCTCTCTCTCTCTCAATTAAGTTAAATAAACCTTTAAAAAAATAAAATGAAGATCAAAAGTTGTTAAAATTTGGGTACATATTTTTCTAAATATATACATACTCTATTCCTTGTATGTGCTTTTTTCTTCAACAACTTGTGATTATACTCTATAGTATGTTTTGTAATATTTTGCCCATTTGCAATGTTTTATATACATTTTTCTTTTAATAAATATAGACTTTTTAAAAAATATAGACATGTTAATGGCTATCTAACATATTACCATATTGCTAAACCACACTTATTTAACCAGTCTTCTATTTATTGGGAATTTAGTTTTGATTTTTAAATATATAACCAGAGCTGGATTAATATCTTCATATAAACATCATTACATATTTGTCTTATTTCCTCAAAAAAATTCCTCGAATTAGAATCACTGGGTCAAAGGCCATACACGTTTTTAAGGCATGTAATCATACACATTGCCAAATTGTCAGAAACGTGTTTAAAACAGCTTTTTTCAACACACCAGCTGTGAATGTCTCCCCTTAGTGAATGTCATACAGCACATTATGAAGAGTAAGCTCTAGAAAGGTATGGTCTTAGTGTGAATCCTAACTCCAATACTTACTAATGTTTCCCTGCTATAATCTTAGGCAAGGAATTCAGCTCCTCTGGGTTCAGTTTCCACTTCTATGAAATGAAAATAATAAGTTTCCAGGGATGCCTGCATGGCACAGCAGGTTAAATGTCTGCCTTCAGCTCAGGTCATGATCCCGAGGTCCTGAGAACAAGTCCCACATTGGGCTCCGGAGCCTGCTTCTCCCTCTGCCTCTGCTGCACCCACCTCCTCCTCCACCGGCTTGTGCTCCCTCTCTGACAAATAAATAAATAAAAATCTCAAAAACAACAAAAAAAAGTTTCCCCATCGTGGAACTACTGCCAGAGTTTAAGTGAAAAGAGTGCCTGGCTGGCTCAGTCAGTAGAACAGGAGACTGTTGATCTCATGGTCTTGAGTACAAGCTCCACGTTGGGAGTAGAGTTTAAAAGAGGGAGGGAGGGAGGGAGGAAGGAAGGAAGGAAGGAAAGAAGGAAAAAGAGATATACTTGACTAGTGTCTGACTTAGAGTAACCTCTTTATAGTTATTATAATTATTTTATCTGCTTTAAATTATATTTTTATTGATAGTGAGATCAATATACAATTATATGAATATTCAGTTTTCTACTTTTTTATTGTCCATTTCTGTTTTTCCTTTTGTGACTTGACTGTTCATTTCCTTTGTCTATTTTTATTGGAGTGTTCACCTTTGTTCTCGATTCATAAATGATTTATATATAAGGATAACAACTTATAGGACATATATTTAGCAAATATTTTTTAAATTTGTCAGTTGAATCTTAGCATTTTGTGATTATCATGTAGAAGTTTTTTCAACATTCTATTATGAAAATTTGCACCCGAAAAAGTTGGAAGAACAGTAAATTAAACACATTTACCAAACAGTTAGAGTCAACATATTTATTTATTTTCAAAGATTTTATTTATTTATTTGACAGGGAGATAGAGAGCACAAGTAGGCAGAGCAGCAGGCAGAGGGAGAGGGAGAAGCAGGCCTCCCACTCCCTCCCACTGAGCAGGGAGCCCAATGTGGGACTCAATCCCAGGACCCTGAGATCATGACCTGAGCTGAAGGCAGCTGCTTAACCAACTGAGCCACCCAGGCACTCCAGATTCACCAATACTTTAATGAATGTCTCTATCTATCTCTATATTTTGCTGAGACATTTCAAAATATTTTTGTAGACATCGTACCACTCCCATCCACATGATTTAGCATACCTCTCGTAAAAATTGAGACATTCTCATTTTTATCCACAAACACCAATGCTTCAAATATAAGATACACCTAATTTAGAGAAGTTTTTAGTTGTCTCATTAAAATTCTAAGGATAAACAAATAAATAAGCCTATTAGTCTTCAAAATCAAACATCTTTCGGAGACTAAGCTCTCCATTCCTGTAAAATTTCTAGCAAGCCTGTAATCATCTACAGAAATCACAAGTGAAAATCACCAGTTCTGACTTTTGCCCACAGCAACCTTTGCACCACAGCTGCTGCGAAGAACAGCAGAAGCAGAGAATTCTCCCAAAGCCATGAGAAGCCCAAATCACCCTTCATCACCCCACTCCCTCTCTTTTCTAAATATTCCTCATAAAGTAATTTAAATGAGCTTAAGAGCTAAACAGAAGACACCTGGGAACAAATGCTTGAAAGGCAGTTGTGGAAGTTGTTAGCCTCATATAAACACGAGCAAACAGACCAAATAGCAGCTTGAAATATTTAGTTTAACCTTCCGTGCATCTACCGGACATGCAGCTCATTTGTCTGGTAATTACCTCCCATCTCCTAAGCACAAATTTATCTGCTTCAAACATTCCTCAGCAGAGTAGTCTTCCTTTATTCATCTTGGTGCAGTAAAAAAAGAAGGCGTGATATTCCCAGAATTCTTGTGCAACAACATATGCAACAGAGAGAGATTTCTGTTTTTTCCCAGTCATTTCTCTTTACTCAGTATTCCACCAGAAGGGAATATTGTTATCGAAATCTAAACCAAATGATGCAAAATAGAGGTTATGAAATATGTGCTCGTCTTAACTCTCCCACTAATGTGACTATTGAAAGTTAGGAGGGATTCAAATATTTTGCTTTTAAATATGACTTAGCAGAGGCTGGAAGTCATTAAAGACTGCACAGCTCAGCACCTGTTCAGTGACATTTAATGAAAAGCAAAAACATCTCCCTTTAGCCATGAATTCTAACAATTTTAAATTATTACCAGTAATGGGCCTGAAACCCATTATGAAAAGTGTGGGGTTTTTGTGCCCTGGAATTTATATCATCAGCAACTCCGTGGAAGGAGGAACTTGGGCTGCATCTGCGAGAGAGTGGGTAGAGTCCACAATACCTTGCAACCAACCAGGCATTGGTGAGAGCCCCTTCCAGCCCACCCAGCAAGCTAAATACAAAGGGTATTTCCTCCTCTGCTCAGCACCACTCCTTCCTGGCATTTAAGACTCAAATTCTATTCTCACACACAGTTGTTACTTCTCCACATTTTATTAATGCATTTTAAAAAAGGACACAATAATAAAAATACTAGCTAATACCTATGATTATTTAGAGTTTACTGGTCCCTTTGTATAAATTGTCTTAATACAGAACATGTAAGGGCTCCCAGGTGGCTCAGATACTCAAGTGTCTGCCTGCAGCTGGAGTCATGATCCCAGGGTGCTGGGACCGAGCCCTTCCTACTCCCTCCTCAGTGGGGAGTCATCTTCTCCTCTGCCCCTCCCCCACTGCTCCTGTGTGCTATGCATTCTCTCAAATAAGCTATTAAAATACATATATATGACATGTAATAGAGATGCAACCGAGTTCTGTTAAATCAATTTTCTCAATTTTCAATATTTCACAATGATCCTTCAAGAGAATGTGGATAAATAATATAACCATTCAACAGGTAATAAAAGTGGGGCTCAAAGAGATTTCATGACTTCCTCAAGTCGTACAGGAAAATGATACTGGGTCTGCCTCAGGAAGTGAGTGACAGAAATTTTCTGTCAGCCCGGTACTTGTGCCTCCATGACTCTATACGCAGTACTCAATTCCTTATGTACTCAATTCCTCTCCAAAGCGGCAAGGCTCTGGGCGTTTCTACCCCCGGGCACCATTCACCACTAGGGAGAGCAATCTGGGAGGGGTTGCAGGAAATGTAAGTCCTGACGTGCTACTTGCTGTGGTCAGTCAAATCCCTGCTAAATGGAAAACACAGACATCAACATCCATCACTATGAGAAGGAGCAAAAGAACCTGCGTGTTTCACAGAGCAGGGGATTAAGCAAATGGAAACCACACTGCTGAGTTTCAAAGAGACATCACTAAGCTCCAATACAAAGTGCATTTCTGGTGGAGGATTAAAGCCAGAGCTCTGGAAAGATAATTATTAGACATTTGCAGTCAAAGTACCAAGATGGTTAAGGATCCCGGGAATCATGAAAAGCTTAATGTTATTCAATTCAGTATGTGATGCCATGTCTCCCTAGCTTCTGCCGCTGGCTAAAAAAAGATTCTGTTTTGTTCCTCTTCTTATTGTCAAATCTTCGGGGTGCCTGGCCCGCTCAATCAGTAGAGCATGTGACCCTTGATCTTGGGGTCATGAGTTCGAGCCCCAAGTTGGGTGTGGAGATTACAAAAAAATAAAAAGTTAGGGGCTCCTGGGTGGCTCATTCAGTACTGTGTCTACCTTCAGCTTAGGTCATGTTCTCAATCAGTACTGGGTCTACCTTCAATTTAGGATTGAGTCCCGGGTCGGGATCCCTTCTGGGCTGGGAGCCTGCTTCTCCTCTCCCTCCACCTGCCACTCCCCCTGCTCATGCTATTTTGCTGTCAAATAAATAAATAAAATCTAAAAAAAAAAAAAGTTAAAAACAAAATCTTCTATTCCTCCTACCCCGACAGGTAAATCAGGCAGCAGGAAAAGGGATTAATGGATCATGTTATCAAGAATGAAAGAAGTGGACATTTTACAAGATTGTGCTCACACTGAATGTCATTTGCCAGCCATTGTTGTCTCAACCTGAATGTAATTTAAAGGGTAGTAGAACTTCCATTAACAGTGAAAGTCAGGACTCCTGGCTGGTTCAGTCAATAAAGCACACAGCTCTTATCTTGGGGTCATGAGTTCAAGCTCCATGTTGGGTATAGAAATTGCTTAAAAAGAAAAAAAAAGAAATCACAAAAGCTGGCATTTTGTTTGCTAAGCCCTCTACTGAGTGCTTGACTGCATTCTCATTTATTCTTCACCCCCCCCCTTTTTAAAAAGATTTTATCCACCCATTTGGCAGAGAGAAAGAGAGAGACACAGTGAGAGAGGGAACACAAGCAGGGGGAGTCAGAGAGGGAGAAGCAGGCTTCCCACTGAGCACGAATCCTTATGTGGGGCTCAATCCCAGAAACCTGGGACCATGACTTGAGCTGAAGGAAGACCTTAAGGACTGAGCCACCCAGGTGCCCCCATCTCTTTCCTACTAGACTTTATCTCTATTACCAGAGAAGAAATCTTAAACACACAGTTAACATGAGCTAAAACTTGCACCCAGTTTTTCTGATGGAAGATTATGGGGCTCTTAACTATTATATCATAATGTCTTAATCGAAATAAAATGGGATATGTAAAAATTAAAATAAATGGGGGCTCCCGGGTGGCCTAGATTGTTGGGCGTCTGCCTTTGGCTCAGGTCATGATCTTCAGGTCTTGGGATCGAGCCCCATGTTGGGCTCCTGGCTGGCTCAGTGGGAAGCCTGCTTCTGCCTCTCTCTGATTCTCTCAAATGAATAAATAAAAACTTAAAAAATAAAAAAATAAACAAAAAGAGAGGGAAATAGGAAAATACCTGAGATGTTACTCACATTCTTTTAAAAAGGCACATTTCCTTTTATTTCTTTTTTTTTAAACTGTTATTTATTTATTTGTCAGAGAGAGAGAGAGAGAATAAGCCAAGGAGAGGCAGAGGGAGAAGCAGGCTCCCCGCTAAGCAAGGAGCCCGATGTAGGACTCGATGCCAGGGCTCTGAGATCATAACTGGGCCAAAGATAGGTGCTTAACTGACTAAGCCACCCAGGTGTCCCATCATTTTCATGTGAAATATGCAGATGATGTTTCTTGTCACATCACAAAATGTCATCATAAATGATGTCAATAAAACATTTTCTACAGCACATGAGTGCCTAGCCCAGCACTGGGGGACTGTGGTGTCCATCTGGGACAGCTACTACAGATGGTCTGGAAGAGGTAAAGACTCTTTAGTGTTCTCTCCTGACTTGATTTCGAATGGAAAGTAAATATCTGCTTTCTCACTGCAAATGGCAAGTCTTAATGCTTCTTGACTTAGTAACAAGAGTCAAAATATGTCACACAGAGAGAGAATAAAAGACCCACAGTCATCAACCTCTTGGGGGTGGGGGGCAGAATCATAATATATATTACTTTCCACATTCCAAAGCTGAAAAGGACTGCTTTCTAAGGAATATTTATGGGGCATCAAGGTCTTCTTAACAAGGATAAGTTGATTTGATGGCAAAGATAGTGAGAAGATCTTCTCTGCAAAAGCAAAGGCGGTTTCATTTTTAATTCTTTAGTTTGACCCCTACGGTCAAGTAAGTAGGTACTTCTAGATTGATGGTTAAAGCTAACTTGATCAAATGAAAAAGTTTGGAAATAAAACTGCAGATAGCTAAATGTGTTGAGATTATTCTAAAACATGAACTGCTGACATCTTCAAGAATTGAGCTTCTTAAAAGAAAAAGGAAAAGGGGAAAAAAAAAAAAAAAAGGTGAGCTTCCAGAAAGTACCTGAAGCCAAAATCATACAGGTGGCCTTAAAAAGCATTTCAGGTAGTTAGGAGAGGTACAAAGTTATTTGTTGAGCTGTTTTTTTAAAGTTAATGTTTGTTGACCATTTTGTGACAATAGCCAAGTTTATTTCAAAATGCTTTATTTACTCTATTACACTTACTAGAAGAGCCTTTTAAAAGAGAAATTATGGACCTATTTGTTTAAGTACAACCCATGAAAATACTGAAAAGGTAATAAGGACATCAATATAAACATTTTGGAAGCTACTTCCTCGCTTTATATGTAACTATAACGGCCCCCCCTGCCCCGCCCCAGGGGAGGTGGAGCTATCTGGGAAGATTTAAAAAAAAAAAAAAAAACCTGCATAAAGGTTTTGAGGCTACCTCCTCCCTGTCCCTTAAATAATGGAAATAAGATCAACTCTTTTTCTTCTTGCATCTATACAGATCTTTATTAGCCCTAAAAATGATAAGCACCCTATCATTTTAAAATTCTCTAAGTTGGGGTGACTGGGTGGCTCAGTCATTGAAGTGTTTGCCTTGGGTGTTTGTGATCTCAGGGATTGAGCCCTGAGAAAGGCTCTCCCTTTAGCAGTGAGTCTGCTTCTCCCTCTCCCTCAACCTCTGTGATCTCTTTCACTCTCTCAAATAAATAAATAAAATCTTTTTTAAAAATTCTCTAGTTTTGTAGGGTGCCTGGCTGGCTCAGTTGGTAGAGTTTGTGACTCTCTTGATCTCAGGGATGTGAGTTCAAGTCCCACATTGGGTGTAGAGATACTTAAAAATAAAAGTTTTAGGGGCACCTGAGTGGTTCGGTCAGTTAAGCATCAAACTCTTGATTTTGGCTCAGGTCATGATCCCAGGATCGTGAGATGGAGCCCTGCATTGGGCTCCATGGGGCCTGCTTAGGAATCTCTTTCTCCCTCTCCCTCTGCCCTTCCCCTTCCCTCTTTCTCAATCCCTCTCTAAAAAATTTAAAATAAAATATTTAAAAATATATATTTGCTTTGATTTTCTAAGTTTATATGAAAATTACTTTTCACATGTAAATTCCATAGAAAGAATGGGAAAAGCAATGGTCGCGGCAGAAGGCCAACAATTCAGTTAAGTCTGAATTTGTCCCTCCCGTGCCCTACCCACCACACACACTAAGTATTCTTCACCTGTCCATCTCAATATATAGTCAATATATTCTGATAAGATCTCTTTTAATGAGAATGAAACTAATACCAGCTACACAAAAATAACCAGTTATCTTATCTTATCTTATCCTAGGACAAAGGAAAACAGAAACAGCTTTGCAATTGAGCAATGCTGTGGAGTTTAAATAAAGTCAGTCTAGTAGGTTCTTGGTTCCTGATTTAAGATTTAATTCAGAACTTCATTTTTTATACACTGAATGGAAACTAGTGAGAAGTTGAATGCTGGTCTTCTATGAGTCTGAACACCAATTTTAATTAACTGGAAACCATTAAAAGTCCTCTCTTTATTCCTTTACTGTATTTTCTTTTTTTAATTTTTTTTTCAAGATTTCATTAATTTATTTGTAAGAGAGCACACATGCACAAGGAGCAGGGGGAGGGGCAGGAAGAAGTGACTCCCCACCCAGCAGGGAGCCTGATTCAGACTTGGATCCCAGACCCTGAGATCCTGACCTGAGCCACAGGTAGAGGCTTCACCGACTGAGCCACCCAATCACCCTTCTCTACTGTATTTTTTACTCAAAACCAGGTTTCTTTCCAAAAGGAACTCCATTAATTGAGGGAAATCTTTCCTAAGTCTTTGTTTCTCTCTCTAGAAGTAAATATCACATATCACCCAAATTTGGAATAATGCAATTTCATAGCACAAAACTTATTTTCTCCATAAATCATTTCTTTATTTAAAAATTATTATGGGGGCACCTGGGTGGCTCAGTGGGTTAAGCCGCTGCCTTCGGCTCAGGTCAAGATCTCAGGGTCCTGGGATCGAGTCCCGCATCAGGAGCTCTGCTCAGCAGGGAGCCTGCTTCCCTCTCTCTCTCTCTCTCTGCCTGCCTCTCTGCCTACTTGTGATCTGTCCCTGTCAAATAAATAAATAAAATCTTTAAAAAATAAAAATAAATAAAAATTATTATGAGCTATCATTTAAAAAAAAAAAAAGGAAAACATCTAAAAACCAGGCATAAAATGCTATTCACTACAGGACAAAATTTAGCCAGAGAAGCACTCCCACGTATTACTCTAGAGTACAGAATGAGAACAAATCAGTCATCAAATGTGTAGAATGACATTTTCATTAGAATACATTAGAATATACATTAGAATACAGAGGATGAGAAGAATCGGAAAAAAAAAACACTTTTTTTAGAAAGGAAGGAATAAAACAAAAAAAGGAAGGAATACTCCAAACTACCGCTAAGTGGTAATATTATGAGTAATTTTTTTCTTGCTCCTCGCACTTTTTCTACACTCTAAGCCTTATTAAATTTGACAAAGGTGCAGAAAGATCAATGACTCAAAATTGCAAAATCATAACAAAGGAGGTTTAGATGTTATTGATCAGGAGTCACAGTTCCAAGCTAGTAAGTTCTGTCATATGTCCCATATGCCCTCATCCTGTCAGCCAGAATGGAGAATGAGAGCAGCAGTTTTGCCAACATGATAAAAGAATAATGAAATCCAAATACTTCCTTGTGTTTAAACCTTAAGATTTCAGAGGAAATAAAAATAATACGAAAGGGCCTTTTCGATACCCCTTCTGTAGTTTATTATCAGAAAACCCAGACAAGGTTTTGAAACCAAAGTAACTGATTCCTTCAGACCTAAGTGTTTTACTTTCTCAGGGTTTACAAAAATCCCTGAAATGGGTACTATTGATCTAATTTGTGAAGTACGGAGATTGAAGCTTTATACATTCGCATAAATTAAATGTACCAGTCATTGATCCAGAGCTGACCTTTGTCACTTGGTGGTTGTTTTCTGATTCTCTGGACACAAAGGGAGTAGACAGTAAATTAGAATGACTCCCTTTGTCTGGCATTTAGTGATCCGCAGGACAGGTCTTCAGCAACAATGAGTCAGCCCTAGGCTGTGTTCTCTGTTCTGTGTGGACAGGGACAGAGTACTCTTGTGGGATTTAACCCCTACCTTAGTCTGGAGGCCGTGCAAATTAGATGCTTTCACAAAGTTAGAAAAATAACTTCCCAGCTACATTATGATACAAACATGTTCCCCTGAACATAATGCAGTTGAGTCATAAAAATGGTCTGTAGCATGGGTGGTCAGAATATAAAAGCATATACAAAGAAGACGGAATCTATTCTGGAAAATATCATTTCCCGATCTGGTAAAGGCCTTCCAAAGTCAGCTATTTTTTGAAGAAATGTTAAATTACCTTCTGTTCCTTCTTTATCTTTCAACCCTTCTTTGCCTTACGATTACTAAAAATAAATCAGGTCCCTCGTATATGGTGCAGATACAGTGCATAAATAAAGTGCTTGCATTATTTTTTTACATTTTGCTACTTGGAGCGAGGTTTTGGGGACTTACAAAGGTTAATATTTATGAACACAGGTGAAGGCATTATCATGCAGTATTAAAGCAAAAGTCCAGGGATTTCCTGCGGTGACAACAAAGTCTTCAAATCCCTCTTCTCCACAACAAAAGTACACTTTGGAGTTCCTGTGGTAAAAGCTTGGATGTTCAAGTCTGACTGACAGGGTAAACACAGAACAGCAGATGGCAGGACTCCTGTAGAGAATGTCTTTGCATTCCTTAGCCATCAAGTATGGACTGAGCGCCTACTGTGTACCACACATTCCTCTAGGGTTTGTGGATAGAATGAGCACAGAAGACAAGATCCCTACTTTAAAAGAATTTATATTCGTGGGGAGAGACCACTGAAAAAATAAATAAATAAATTTGAGATGGCATTAAATGTGCCAAAGATAAGGAAACAGGACAATATGAGAGAATATAAGTAGAGGGAGTGGCAGAGAACATGAGAGAAAGTCATTCTACAGAAGGAAAAAGTTTTCCTTGATCCTCTTAGTGTCACTTCTTAACATTGAAGTGACAGAGTAACAGGAGAAAAGCATATAAATTATTTTAAAAGATTTTATTTATTCATTTGAGAGAGAGAGCGCGCACCCGTGAGCACACAAGCAAGGGGAGGGGCAGAGTGGGAAGCAGGCTTCCCCACCAAGCAGAGAGCCGGATGAGGGAGCCCTATGAGGGGCTCAATCCCAGGACCCTGGGACCGTGACCCGAGGCGAAGGCAGACACAACGACCGAGGCACCCAGGCGCCCATATAAATTTATTTAATATAAATTTTACATGACATGGGAGCCTTCTGAAGAAAATGAAGAACCAAAGAAACAGGTATTTTTATGCTAGGTTTGATGAAGAGTGGACAGTCAGATAGATACGTGACAGGGTAGAGTCTGAGCTAAGTTTAAACCAGGAGAAATTTTAGGAAGGCATATTTGTTCAGATTTTTCTTGGGGCCCCTTTGACTTAGGAGCTAAGGATGCACCTTTCCTCTAGGTATAGGAAGGGCACCTCTCACATATGTTCTTTGTTACCTACTTTATGAGGTATGGGAAGACAGAACATCAGAGTGACATACCTGCTTCTGCTATTTTCTCAAACTCCTTCAGCTTAAAATATTTGATATGCCAGGTGACATATTTTGGGGTGTCGTGTCCTAAACCCCATCACTATCCCTGTGAAGTCCTGACAAAATTTCTGAGAAGGGGAGACAGCAGGTGTAAAGATCCTGTGGGAGGAAAACGTGTAGGTTTTATAAGCAATGAAACATACGAAGGGAAGGGTGGGGTAGAGGGTAAGGATAGATGGATAGGCTGTTCTTCAAAGGACCCGGAAGGAACTGGTGCCATATTTTATTTTTTTTTCTGTGTGGGAAATCTATCCAAAATGCCTCTCACCATTTATGACTTTGCTCAAGAAAAGCATTTTTTAAAAGATTTTATTTGTCTTTTAAGTAATCTGCATACCCAACATGGGGCTCAAACTCACAACCCTGAGATGAAGAGTCGAACATTCTACTGACTGAGCCTGCCAGGCACCGCATCAGCATTTGTCTTTACATTCCTAATGTTTATCCTTTGCATGTGTCCAGCATAGCTGAGCTGTGTTGTGTTGAGAGTAATTTCCACAACAGTAAACCAGCTACTTTGTTGGAAACTGCAGGTTAAAACAGTGGTTACGAGCGTGGGCTCTGGGTTCTAAAGTCTGACCCAACCTCTTAGTCCTCGGGAGATAGGCATGTTATTAGCCATTCTGTGGCTCACTTTCACGGCTAGTAAAATGGAGAATGAGGAGTGCCTGGCCAGCTCAGACTGTAGAGATAGCACGTGACACTTGATCCAGGTCATGAGAGGGTTCAAGCCCCATGTTGCAGGTAGAGCTTACTTTAAAAAAAAAAAAAAGAGAGAGAGAGAGAAAGAATAGTTTCTTTCTTTCCCACTTTATTTTATTTATTTATTTACTGTAAGAATAGTTTCTGGGGGCACCTGGGTGGCTCAGTGGGTTAAAGTGTCTCCCTTCGGCTCAGGTCATGATCCCAGGGTCCTGGGATGGGGCCCCGAGCATTGGGCTCTCTGCCCATCGGAGAGCCTGCTTCCTCTTCTCTCTGCCTGCCTAGCTCTCTGCCTACTTGTGATCTGTCTGTCATATAAATAAATAAAATCTTAAAAAAAAAAAAAAGTTGCTGCTTCCTAGTGTTGTTATGGATAATGTAGAGAACAACGTATGAACTCATGGTGCTTGTCACATACCATGAGTTCTGTAAAGGGTTGCTCTTTTTATTATTGAAGCATTTGTTATTGGTGAACTGAGCTTTTCTGCCAAATGATAAAATATCAAGTATGTTGACTTAACTTCCCCCAAAGCTGTATGTGGCACCTGTAATAAGTCACTGTCTTAAAACTATATAACTCAGAAAGCTTATTTGGGGGTGCCTGGCTGGCTCAGTTGGTAGAGCATGGAACACACTCTCTCTCTCTCTCTTTTTTTTTTTTTAAGATTTTACTTATTTGTTAGAGAGAGAGAGAGAGAAAGAGCATAAGTAGGGGAAGCAGCAGGCAGAGGGAGAAGCAGAGGCAGGCTCCCTGCTGAGCAAGGAGCCCGATACAGGGCCCTATTCCAGGACCCTGGGATCATGACCTGAGCCAAAGGCAGACGCTTAACCCCCTGAGCCACTGAGGCATTCCAAAGCATGGAACTCTTCATTTAGGGGTTGCAAGTTTGAGCCTCACTTTGGGTGTAGAGATTACTTAAAAATAAAAATATTTAGAGCCTGGGTGGCTCAGTGGGTTAAGCCTCTGCCTTCGGCTCAGGTCATGATCCCAGAGTCCTGGGATCGAGTTCTGCATCGGGCTCTCTGCTTGGCAGGGAGCCTGCTTCCTCCTCTCTCTCTCTCTCTCTCTCTGCCTACTTGTGCTCTCTATGCCTCTGTCAAATAAATAAATAAAATCTTTAAAAAAAAAACAAATAAAAATATTTAGAAAGCATATTTGCTGTTAAGTCATTAGTTGAAGTTAGACCATGAAGTCATGTTAGCATTCTTATTTATGAATCAGTGTATCATATCTAATATGTACTTGAATAACACCATTTAGTAATGCCATTCATGTTGAACATATTAGGTCTCTATGCGTATTTAAAAGGGGCTGGCTAGAATCTGATCAACACTCACTCCCAGGTGGAAGAAGGAAAAACCACTGGTGTAGGAATAAAAAACATATTACCTCTCACCAATCAACCATAGTGGGACTATAAGAGCAGGACGAATTTTGCTAACATAGATCTTCATGACAATTTGAGAGATAGTTTATGCAAGCTACACCTAGCATTATCCATACTTCATTTTTAATCTGTAGGTAGCATTAAAGAATCATTTAAAGTAAATGGTCTCCAAAAAGATGGAAGAGAAAGCCAACTCTTCAGTAATTCTGACTTGAAATTTCCCTCCCCGCTCCATTTTGTTGATTGAAATGAAATGATAAAAAAAAAAAAAATGAGATTCAAAAGGTATCAGAGCGGGGAACCTGGGTGGTTAAGTCAGTTAAGTGGCTGCCTTCAGCTCAGATCATGATCCCAGGGTCCTGGGATTGAGCCCCACATCGGGCTCCCTGCTTAGTGGAGAGCCTGCTTCTCCTCCCGCGGCCTACCACTCTGCCTACTTGTGCTCTCTATGCCTCTGTCAAATAAATAAATAAAATCTTTAAAAAAAAAAAAAGGAATCAGGAAACAGAGCAGGTATTCAGGAAAAAACAAAGTGAAGAAGTTGATCACCTTTGTCAATTTTATTTTTTAAATGAGGTTTTAAAGAAAATAACACTCCACTGTCCTCTGCTACAATCCGGAGGAAACATTGATATGTTAACTATCCTCTTTGCCTGACTTGCTGAGGTGTGATTAGATGACTAGCAAAGTATTTTCAACACTTTTTAAAGTTGTTTCCATGAGATTGTAATTCCAGCTCCACAACTTCCTCAAATTCATTTAACTTGCTATGGCTTTGTGTTACATTTTACCAAGAGCAATCACGTTGTACGGTAACTACATTTGCAAAACAGATTTTCCTAGAACTAAACAATTATAGACTCCATCGAAATTCCTGCACAGTCAAGCTCTCCTTTAGCCTCCCCTTTGTCCTGTTGCCTCCGCTCCTTTTCTCATCCCATCTTCCCATTCTTCCCTTTTACTTCACACTTTATTCTTTTCCTTTTCAAATGACCAGACTGCCATAAACATTTTTCCTTCACACACACACACACACACACACACACACACACACACACACACACACACTGCATCTGCTGATTGGCTTCTTCCAAAAAGGACAAAGGGTCAAGTTAGGGGAGCCGTTCCTCAGTTTGTTTCTAGAGATTTGGCAGACTGGCTGAGATCAGTAGAAGTGACTGTCATTACAACTCTGCAGACAATTAAGTAATTGGATCCGTATGTTGCTGGCTTACACGATTTTAAAAAGCAGTTAACTTTACAGTGGAGTTCTGATCTCAGTAAAAAAGGATGCAGAAGTAAAAGGACACACCTGTAATTATTCTTCTAGCTTACCTCTTACCAATGGAGTATACCAGTCTTTTATAGAGAATTTGTATTCGTGCTATAACAGAGTTTTGTGCTTGTGTTATAGAGGAATGGGATGTTTTAAAGTATTCACGAGAAAGTGGAAGCCTAACCTAAATAATTAAATTTATTTAAGTACATGCCTACATACCTATGTATGCTATAACTCTAACCATTGTATTTCTAAATATAACATCTGATCAGAAGTTTAGCAGGGTCAGAAATCCAGTATGATTTGTTCACTGGAAGACATGTGCAGTAATAAGACTTAAAATTCAAATAAGCTTTATTAAAAATACAAAATTATTTTCACTGTAAATACTTAAGGAAACTTGGCCAAGTTTAACATATGATAAGGATTGTTTTACTCCTGCATCTGTGGAGAGGTAGCTAGAACTCAGAACTCTCCTGTGCTCTCCCTGCCTGGATTCAAACACTAGGTCTGTTTGTAGCTTGTATTATGTAACTATGTAACCTTAGAAAACCATTTCATTTCTCTATACCTACATTGCCCAGTTTGTAAAACAAGCAGAAGGGGGTTGTTATGAAGATTAAATCAGTTAATTCAAGTAAAGTTCTTACAATGCTTGGCATATAGAAGGTGATATAGAAAGGATCTTTCCCTTTAAACTTGCTTCTAAAAAGAACCATAACTGGGGCATGTTTGCTCTATCATTAACTTGCTTTTGGCTTTCAGCAAGCCATCGAATGCCAGTTTTCTCATTGAGAGAAAGAAAGCAGATTGGGCTTTCTTTTCTTCTCTTTTCTCTTTTCTTTTCTTTCTTTTTTTGGACTGCATTTCTAACATTCCTCCTACATGTATTTCTAGGACTTTTATCAGACTTCAAAACACATAAACTGGCTTAAATAATGGTATGTGTGTGTAATATGGACTCAACAAATCTAAAACAGTCACAGTAATTGAGTAATTGATCACAAATATTTCCAGTTCAGGTGCCAAGTTTGGGGAATGCAGAAGTCACAACGTAATAAACAATCAAATACCCATTCCAGCCAGGTCAAGAGGCATGACAGGGAACTGTATCCAATATTCTTGTCAAATAGCCCCTGTGGGCACTCCTTGTAGAAAGGGAGTTGGAAATTGTTCTGGACCAGTTATCGGGAAGACAGTCAGGCAAAGTGTGGCAGTGCTAGACAACTAGGCTGAGCATTCTGGGATAACATTAATTGGACTGGATTCTCTGAGAAAGAGAAATGATATTTTGCAGCATACTACTAGGGAGTGAAATAAGGGTTAGGGTTGAAAGGATAAAACACTTGGAAATTGATCAAAAAAATTCTCTGTACTTTGTCAACCACACATCAGTTAGTATGATACCATCCTACTGTTCTATTTGAGACATGGATGCTCTACGCTTACACTTTTTCTTTCTCATAAACTGCAACAAAATCTCTGCATATATGAAGTGTTCATGTCATGCTTATTAAATAAATTAGTGTACCCCCTTAAATTTTCAGCCAAAGGAAATTAAAGTAGAGCCGAAAGCTGGGGTTTCAGAGAACTTAAGACTCTGTAAATTTAAAGTCTAAATATCTCACCTTTTAAATGAAGGATCTGACAAAATAACTCGGCCAAAACCATATGACTTGGTGACAGGAACCAGGACTAAAACTTCAAGTTGCCTGACTCCCAAGGTCATGCTATTTCCATGACACCAAACTACCTTCATTTTTGGTGATGAGCAAAATTATCAAAAGCCAAGTTTTAATCTGTTGGTTTAATGTTGCACTCTAGACCACTCAACCTTTATGGTTCAAAGAACTTTCAAAATTCCATAATCTCAAAGTCTTAAATACACCCTTAAAGAATTCTAACATAAGGTTTACGAGCGGTTTTATATCATACATAATAAAATATCACACGTAAAAATATCATACACAATAAACAGTAATTACTGCTGAGGAGTTACTATGAAATTCCTGAGACATTTTTGATAAAAATAAGCATATAAGCAAGGTTAAAAGTTGGGGTAGAGAAGATAAACCCAAAATGTCTTACTTATTTTATTTATTTTTTGTTTTCTTAATTCTTTTTTTAAGATTGTATTTACTTATCAGAGAGAGAGGGAGGAGGATCAGAGGGAGAGGGAGAAGCAGACTCCCCGCTGAACTGGATGTAGGGCTTGATACCAGAACCCCAAGGTCATGACCTGAGCCAAACTCTGATGCTTAACCTGACCCAGGCAGGTGCCCCTCACTTTTTCTTCTTTTTTTAGGAGAGAAATACTACTAAGTGGGATCTCTTCTATGTCAATCGAATAATTTTTACCTAATTTGGTTTTCAATAGAAAAATATAGAAAGATCACCAATAACCTTTTTTATATACCGTAATAACAAACACCTTCTTGATGCCATTTGGTCAACCGCTTTACCCCAGTAAATAAGAATCACCATAATAATGTAGGGGCTATCTGGATGTTCCAGGTACATTGCCACCTCTATTACTTTTATACATGACATAATTGAAAGTCTTCTCCATCCATCACCAGGTTAACTTTTTTCAGGCTTTCCAGCATATGAGGATTAGGAAGATATCTGTACTCTCAAAAGTGTATGGTTTTCTGTTTCTGGTTTGTTTTGTGAATGCGTGTGTGTGTGTGTGGTGGTTTTTTTTTTTTTTTTTTTTTGGACATATGGTTTCTTGTGAAAATATATTTTTTGGCTCAGATATTAGCTCAATGCAGCATTTATGATCAGTAATGTTTTTTCAGCCAGCACATATGCCCAAGGAGATCCTGGGAAAATGTTTGAATGAGCATTGTACTGAATACACGTTTTACCACACTCAATATTCTAATTTTATACATTTGATATGTTCAACATGTCTTATTCACCATTTCCTCTAAGTAGGGAGAATGCCAATTTTGGTCACACAAATTTTCAAAACGAAAAATAATGTTATTTACTATGATTTTGCTTTTCTATAATTTTGGTTGTTAACTTCTCTTCACTGTTCATTTGGGGCCCAAGAATGGCAGTAAACAATTAAGGGAGGCCCGGGAGAACAAATGTGGGAAATGAAAACAGAGATGGCAGTAGGATTAATCTAGACCCAGAGGTGGTCAAAATGGAAACTAGGGTCAAAAGAAAAATGTATACCAAAACCAGATGTCAGTCAACATATTGGTCCAAAATCCAACAAGAATCAGAAAGCAGAGAAGTAGGAAAAAAGGAAAACCAGGATGAATTAAGGCTAAAGGCAGAGAGCTGAAATCTAAGCACGGTATTAGGAAAAGCAGTCAATACCACCTGAGCAACCAGGAATTCAAGAGGAAACACTATTGGAAAGACAGACTCTCATTGAAGCCATAGTCTGTCTCTACCAGGATCTATTTCAAATGTTTCCATCTGTGGGTAGGAGCTAATTCCACCACAAAGAGAGGCAGGTGGTTAACCAGAAATCAAGAGCGGATCCTGAGACTATTAGGATCTGCTTTACTACACTAGGATACTTAGGAATTTTACTAATTCATTTATTTCACACTAAGTTATATGGGGCGCCTGGCTGGCTAAGTCCACAGAGCATGAAATGTTCCCCTGGTTGAGTTCGAGCCCCACCCAAGTTGGGTGTGGAGCCTTCCTCAAAAAAAAAGAAAAAGAAAACCAACCCAATAAGTTATATAATGAAGACACAGAAATGAAGAAAACAGATAAAATTTCCTACCTTTATGGAGTGAACACTCTACAGGTTATAGAGCTATAATTACAGAACACAGCTTTTCAGACTTAAAAGACACCTTGTTCTATCTTTACCTAGATCCATCTCCATAAACTACCATTCTATATTGCTATAATTAATTCCTGAACTTGTTTCCTTTCTTTTTCCTTTTCACCTTTTCCAGGTGGATATTTTTCACATTTTCATTTCTTTATTCTTTTTTTCCATTTTCTTTATTCTTTATTCTCATCCCTTTATTTTTTTTAATATCTCATGACTTCTATATTTAATATTCCTAGGTTCTGGAGAAGACATCAAAAGGTAAAGAACAAGTGTCTCCACTCAAGGAGTTTTTATTTCTGCAGACGTTCATATGTCTTCAAGAAACTGTCAGACCAGGATGAATGTACTATGGCCCACAAGGGAGGCATTAAGTGCTACGGTGGTGAAAAGGCTGTGATAACTAAAGGAAATTCTCCAGATCCCCAGAAGAGAATTGAAATCACTTTCAGTTGGCAGGAATTAGAAAATGCTTATAGAGGAGACCTAATGAATTTATTTTTAAAAGTTAAATGCAATTAGATAAAATTTAATAAGGATTAAATTCAAGAGTGGGGTCTATGTCTGATTCTTCAATTTATCCCTAGTATCTAGAACTGGAGCCCAGAACATAGTGTTAATTACTCAACAAATATTTGTTTGGTCTGACCTTGAATAATTGAATTAAACCCTAAACAATGAGTAGGACCTCAGTTAAATACCTTGGTACAAACAGAGCAGGTCTTTCCAAAGAGAAGAAACCTATAGCACGAGCAAAATTAGAAAAGAAGAAAATGCTAGCATAGAGTAATTCATCCTAACTTGGATGGATGAAGGTTTTCCCAGAAAAGGCCCTATTTGAAAGTTTAATGATTTTATGTGAGACACACAAGTTTCAGTCACATGGTGGTGAAAATTGGAGTCCAGTATCAGGAAGATGTATCCTGAAAAGGTGGTGAGGGAGTAGAACAGTCAGGGTGCCGCAGTTATTTCAGACTTCTGGCTGAATAGGGGCTGAATGAAATTGGGCAGAGAGACAATTTTTAGGTTAGAGAGTGCACATTCATAGGGAGAGAGAGAGAGAAGCAAATAATAAGATGCAGATGGAAAAGAAGGCAAGACAGATGGGGCAGGACCTCTTAGGACACACAAAGGCACGGGATCAAAACCAAAGGAGTAAGAGGTCTAGAACTATATAGACACAGGCCTCACCTTGGCTTTGCTATTAGCTATTTAATTTAATTTGGGGCAGATCACTTAATTCTGAGTTTGTTTTCTCATCTATAAAATGGAGGTGAAAAGTAAATCATCAGAGTATGGTGTCTAAGAACAATAACTTCTGCTAAATACTTGGCATAAATAGTATTCCACTATAAAAATAAGCATCTTGGGACGCCTGGGTGGCTCAGTGGGTTAAGCCACTGCCTTCAGCTCAGGTCCTGATTCCAGGGTCCTGGGATGGAACCCTGCATGGGGCTCCTTGCTCAGCAGGAAGCCTGCTTCTCTCTCTCCCTCTGCCTGCTGCTCTGCCTGCTTGTGTTCTCCCTCTCTATCTCTGACAAACAAATAAATAAAATCTTTGAATACATAGTGGGTCAATTAATTAAAATAAGTATCTTTTTGGTGGAATCATACAGACAATACACCTACTCATAGAATAATGAATATAGATAAGTGTATTAGCTTTCTAGGGCTTCTATAGTTCTTCCTTTTTTTTTTTTTTTAAGGTTTATTTATTTATTTTAGAGGGAAAGAGAGAAAGAGATAGAGGGTGAAGCCGGGAGAGGGACAGAGGGAGAGAGAGAAACTCAAGCAGTCTCCCCGCTGAGCATGGAGCCTGACGCCGGGCTCCATCTCAGGAGCCTGAGATCCTGACCTGAGCCGAAATCAGGAGTCGGCTGCTTAACTGACTCAGCCACCCAGGCACCCCAGTTCCCCAGGGCATCTCTAACAAAGTACCACAAACTGGGTGGCTCAAGACAACAGAAATCTATTATCTCACCATTCAGGAGGCCAGAAGTCCAAAACCAAAGTGTCAGCAGGTTTGGTTCCTTCTTGGGGGATCAGAGGGAGAGGATGTTCTATGCCTCTCTCCTAACTTTTGGCAGTTGCTGGCAATCCTTGGTGTTCCTAGGCTTGTAGAAACACAAATCCAATCTCTGCCTCTGGGGCAACATGGCTTTCTCCCTGTGTGTCCCTGTGTGTTCTTCTGTCTCTCCTCCTTTCTCTTGTAAGGACTCCCACCAGTCATGTTGGATTTAGAGCCCCCTACTCCAGTACAATCTCAATCTTAATGACTTAAGTGTGCAAAGACCCTCTTTCCAAACAAGGTCATGTTCTTTTTTTTTTTTTTTTTTAAGATTTTTTATTTATTTGACAGAGAGAGAGATCACAAGTAGATGGAGAGGCAGGCAGAGAGAGAGAGAGAGGGAAGCAGGCTTCTTGCTGAGCAGAGAGCCCGATGCGGGACTCGATCCCAGGACCCTGAGATCATGACCTGAGCTGAAGGCAGCGGCTTAACCCACTGAGCCACCCAGGCGCCCCAAACAAGATCATGTTCTGACGCTCCAGGTTGACATGAATTTGGGGACACTATTCAATCCAGTACAAGAAGTATGTTCCTAACTTATCCTGACTTTTGTAATGTCTTCAAGAGGGCTTTATTGTAAGAACTAGGATTTGGGCCTAAGAGGGAAGAAAGCAAAATGGCTGGGAGCTCTGTTCATGAACTTTTAACTCCATGGATTCGTCTTCCCAGTTGTATAGCGTTGGAGGCCACACCCTCTTCAGTTGATCATTTTCTCATCTACTAAACAGGGAGTAGTACTTCACAGTGTTTGGGGGAAGATTAAGTGGAGTAATACAAGCAACACACTTAGTCTGGTACCTGGCCCAGAAGGACAGGGCCTGGTTCACTCAAAGGAGCCTGACCAGTGCTGTAGGCGGGGTGAAGTGGGGTTTTATGTTCACATAAACAAAGATCATTCATCCTTTTCATCTAGCTCCAGGCTACAAGCACTGTTTGCAGAGCCATTTGCATTGTTTTCACTAATCATTTTGCTAGTGAGATTTCTCCATGTCTGGTTGTTCAATACTAACATGAATGATTTACCACCATTGGTAACCCGCATTCCTTAGAAATGCTGGATCACGTGTCATTGTCCTTCAATGTCTAGCACTTCAGTTTGCCCATCGACTTCATAACACTTTATTGCTGAACCCCCTCCCCAGAACAACTGCTTAAATTTGGCAAGAATACTATTTAAATATATAAATAAATAATGCCTTAAGTTTTGTAAATGTAATACATTATCTTATAACTCTTACAGGTAGAAAACCTGGTATTTTATACCATTTTTTTAATAAGAAAATTGATGTTCAAAGTAGTTCCATGACAGAGTTTTTGTTTTGTTTTGTTTTGTTTTTGAAATAATCTCTACACCCAACCTGGACCTTGACTTACAACCCTGAGATCGAGTCACATGCTCTACCGACTTGAGCCAGCCAGACAACCCAAAGTCTATATGACAAATGCAACACTTCATTGTATCCTGATCAGTAGAGATGTTCTATATCTTCCACAGTGCTTGGCTTTTACTGTCCGTATTCTAGGTGTTCATTGTTTATCATCTGGTAATGAAAAATAAACAATCTTAATATACACAGTCTGTGGCCGTAACTATTTTATCCTAAAGAAAACTCACTATTCTGCCTTAGAATATACTTAAAAGTTGGCCGGAAGTTATATTGTCAAAATCTGGTTTGTTAACCCTCAATTTTGTTAGCTTGCTGTTTTCCAGTATGCTATAATGGGAAGTTTGAAGGGGAAGTGAAAATTTGAACCAACCCTTTGTTACTCATGATGCACTTTTACTTTTTTTTATTTTTTACTACTTTTTAAAAATATTTTATTTATTTATTTGACTGAGAGAGAGAGATCACAAGTAGCCAGAGAGGCAGGCAGAGAGAGAGGGTGAAGCAGGCTCCCCGCTGGGCAGAGAGCCCGATGTGGGGCTCGATCCGAGGACCCAGGGATCATGACCTGAGTCGAAGGCAGAGGCTTAACCCACTGAGCTACCCAGTCACCCCTATTTTTTACTACTTTTTAAAAGTTTATTTTCAAGTAATCTCCGCACCCAGTGTGGGGCTCGAACTCACAACCCAAAGATCAAGAGCTGTAGCTCATCTGACTGAGCCAGCCAGACTCCCTAATGCATTTTTTTTTAAGATTTTATTTATTTGAGGGTGAGAGCACAAGCAGAGGGAGTAGCAGAGGGAGAGGGAGAAGCAGGCTTCCCGCTGAGCAGGGAGCCCAGTGCAGGGCTGGATCCCAGGACCCTGGGTTCATGACCTGAGCTGAAGGCAGATGCTTAACTGACTGAGCCACTCTGGCGCCCTCTTCTGGTGCATTTTTATATCATGAGTCCAAATTCTTGTATCCCATTGATTTTGTGGAGCAATGTACTAATATAGCACAAGAATGTAGTACTCTTTGACATTATGTTCACAGTCATCAAATGGGCAAATAGTCATTGGATTTTAAGTGACTTGAAGAATTTCTGTATGCTATTGCCTGTTATAAAGTGCAGGCATAATTAGGCAGGCAGGGAATTTCACAGAGTGACTCATAACATTAGGACAAATTACGCGTTAATTTCAAATCTCTGGAAGCCCAAGGTTGTTCATCAACTCCCTGAACCTTGAGAAGATTTTATTTAAATCTTTTATTTATTTATTTTATTTAAAGTGCCCTAGAATGGCCACTTATAACAAGTTGCACATGCTTTAGATTTGGTATTTAGGCTCTACCTGTGTTCTAGAGTGTATCTATACCATCCTTTTGGTTCGCTTTATGGGTAAATACAGTGGTTTCTGTTTACAACAGCTACATATGACAAGGAAATGCTTCAAAAAAGATCCCAGCGCATGTGTGGGAGCGACAATAGCAGGCTGTACCTGCGTCTTCTGAATTCAGTGGAAGATGAACTGAGAACTCATTTCTCCACGTCTCATTTCTGTGCCTCTGATATGTTAGCCTGGTATTCCACTACATATAAAATTTTTAACGGAACACAGATTTCATGAGTTTGTGGCTTTCCTGAACTTCCTTTTAAAAAAAATCCTGGATGGTATTGCAGATGAAAATGATCTCCATTACTTTTTAAACTGCACTTTGTGAAATAAAAATATAAACATTTCGGAACATTCATTCTAAAACCCCAGGAATGTTGATACTAATAGAAAACCACAGAGATTAAGCAATTTAGAGATTTGGAGTAAATAGGCACCACTTGGCTGTGGGTTTGGAAAAGAGAAAGCATTTCAGCACATGTTCTGCCACAAACTATTTGGGAGTCTTAAATCAGAGCGGCAGAATTCCTTCTGAAGAGGACAAAAGAGAGACTTCCTCTCATTTCTATTGGTTTCTGCATGTGGGACCAATATGGGCAATGCAAAGTTTAAACAGATGCAAATGGTGAGGGGAGGGGGCAAAGCCCTGCCTCGTTTTACATATTTCTCCACCTCCAGATTGAGTTTAAGTCTCCCCTAGAAGCTTCCACAGCCGACTGCCACTAAGTTACAGCACGCTTGAATGGTTTACTTCACCAATATTTGCTTATGGAAATAAAGGGGAGTGTCAGGGGTGGGGGAGGGGGAGGAGGGGAGGAGGGGTTTGCGACCGAGGGAGGCTCGACCAAGGCACCAGTAACCTTGTCTGATGTGATCATTAACCTTTCTGGAAAAAGCAGCTGGCCGTTGTCTGAGGCTCGTCAGTAGAATGTGAGGGGAGCCTCACAGATACCGCACAGACTATTCAAGACTGGTTTACGTTGAGAGCTGTTGCTCTACTTCAGGGGGGCAGGAAAATGAGGTTGCAACAATTTCTTTTTGCCTTTCTGCTTTTCGTGATGAGTCTTCTTCTTATCAACGGACAGAGACCAGGTAGGACTTTGATGTGTGTGGACCGAGTAACTTGTTTCTGCCTGTTTGGGCCCGTAGGTGGGAGGGAGCAGGATCATGTTCCTGATGAAAATCACTTAGTGGTGCTTGAGGTACCGGTAAATGTGTAAGATTTCAGGAGAATGTTATCTATCCTGGTAGGTCCAGTATTTGAATGTTTTTTTTTTTAAAGTAGGTGAATTTTAAAATGGTAATAAATATTTTGCCACTATTTTTTTAAATTCAAAGAAAATTTATTCCTTAGCTATTTTAGATATGTTGTCCTTATAAGTAAAAAAAAAAAAAAAAAAAAAAGGACTGTTTGGTCTATTCACGACAGAAGTCAACAAACTTGGACAGATTTTTAGGTGAAATATAAAATCCAAAGCAGTTGATTAGAAGAACATGTTGCTGGCTGGAGTGGGGCAATGTTATTAATTTGAATTAACAACAAAAATCATGTAACAGGTTGCAGATGAAATCTTAAAACAGGTTATGATAGCTGTTATTTCTAGTTATATAATTAGATGTCTCACTTAAAAATGCAATTTTAGTAGTATTGTGCTAATGGAGCCAAAAATGTCAGAAATATTTATGGTCAAGATAGCATTAATTGACGACACATTTTTCAAAGATGATGTATGCTGCATCGTTCCTAAACAACAGGAATTAGTAAGCAGAGTTACTCTTATGTGCTTTTACTTCAAAACCAAATATCTAAGATTTCAAAGCACTTTGGCAAGTAAAAAAAATTAGAAGGTTTTCTGACTCAGGAAAAATTTAAATAGAGGGGGGTGTCATATTTATTCCAAATACATTAGGTTATTCAGTTGGTAATATACTTCTCCATTTAGAACAGAAAAGAGTACATAGCTGGTTAAAAATTCAGTCTCTCCTTTTTAGTTAATCAGAAGTCTGATTGCTGAGGTTATTTCAGATGACATCCCCGAGTTAGCCCTTCTACATAAATAAGAGAAAATGTGCAGGTCAGCAGTTCAGAAAGCAACTGACCCCTTCTTACAGTTTATAGCAATTGCTAATCAAACTTTTCTGAACTACGGAACATCTTGGACATGTTCTTGTAGAATTACATCTGTGATTGATTCATTTCAGAGGACGAAAGGTCCAAGAGCACTGAGGAAGAAGTCCTGCGGAAGGAGGAGGTTACTACAGCTAGATCCTGCTATGAACATGAGCTGTTAGGAATATATTCCGTGTTTTTGACTCACAATCATTTTCAGGTCACAGTCACATCTGAACAAGTAGCAAATAACCACAGTATAGCTTGGATCCAAAATATTCCTTTACATTCTCCAGATTAAACAATAATTCATTTTCTGAAAACTGCTCCTAATATTGCCCCCCCCCCTTTTTTTTCTCAGCTAATTTGGCTGTGAGAAGAAAATTGCACAGACACAACTGCCTTCAGAGGAGATGTGTGCCTCTCCATTCACGGGTGCCCTTCCCCTGAGGTATTTCTGACAGAAAATTATTTTACTACATTTAGGCAATGTTCCAGATGAGATCTATCAAAGAAGGTCCATTTATATTTTGTAATATGCGATAATACCTTTAAGGTGATACCATTTCAATGGATGCATACTGACAAACGAAACAGTGAATGACACGATATGTGAGAATTGCTTTAGTTGTTCAATGAGATAAAGTAAATGTAGGAAAATCTTGATAATTGTTGTGAGTGATAGTATGGGGATTACTACTGTGGTTTGTGTTTAGCAATTTCATAATTGAAAAATCAGGTACCAAGAGAATGTAATTATGAGAGTATCTTTAAACATATGTTTTGAAAAACACTGAATAGCTCTATATGCCATCCAGAACAAGCATATTTCTCCCTAAGACCATTGTGTCCTTGGAAAGCATTTGAAGATATTTGCCCAATGACACCATATAAACGATGTACCATCCTCAATATTTTAATGATTTATTAAACCAGTTTCTTTTTCTTGGCAATATTTCTTTTAATGTACAAAACCAATTTAATATTGATACCAACTCATAGAGTTGGTCTTGATGGTTGCTGCATCTTTAAGGATAAATTCTGAATAGAATTTTGCTCCTCTCTCTCTCCCCTGCCTCTTTTTTTCCTTACATTCACTGAAAGGCCAATGATTTTATCCACCACCACTACCAGTAACATTGCTTGAACCAATTAACTTCAAACACTGACCAAGTGTGTATTTCTTCATACTAAAAAATAAATGACTTGGCATTCCATTGTAATTATTTTAAGCTCTTTAATTCTTCTAAAATATATCATCCTTTAAAAAATGCCATTGAAATAGCCCTCAGCTGGTTAGCATACAGAGGCAATAGCTAAATTAGCTTATTCAGTTGGTCTGTAGACTGTTGTTTTTATGGCACTGTTCATTCAAGGCACTATTCATTCATGGTTGCCATGCCTCTTGTTCAATAATACATGCTTTCCAAACCTGGTGAAAGTCCCATAGTGGGACATTAAACGAAGGAGCAAATGAGTAATCATTTATCAAGAAGGCTAAGACAAAAAGCCAAGTTCTCTACACCTGTATCTGTAACAAATTACCCTTTGCTATCAAAATATGAAAAACAGGTCTAGTGGAAAAATCCAGAAAGATACAGTAAGAAATTCCTGAGAAGCCAATTAGTAGGGGCTAAAACATTTTCGATGCTAAAAAATCCTTTGGCATGTGTCGATAATGCATTTCAGTCCCACATACAAATAGTGGTAAAATCTGTGCTTAGGAGGAGTAGAGAAGTTCAAGACTTTCCCAGCACTCCTCCACAAATAACAAAGAGGAGAGGAGGCGGTCCACAGTAGCAAGGGAATTCCTGCATATACTGAGGAAGATACCTTGCTGAACGCAAATAAAAGCCTGCAGCCCCGGGTTGTATCAGCTTTCTACACAAACCACCTGCCCTAAAAACAAGGGTCACAAGTAAACAAGATAGAGCGGTGAAATTTGAATTGTCAAAGTTAAGGAAAACTTTGTAAACCAAAGGGCAATCTAAAGAAAAGCCATGTCAACCATATAATAAGAGCAGTCCTTTACCAAATTTGGTTGATTGGTAAACAACCGCTCGGGTTACAGTATCGATTTTCTCATTTCTCTTTAGATTAGACCAGCCCTACATTCCAATTAAAGTTCTTCGAAGAATGTATAAAACTCCCATTTTGAAATCCAGTGATAGCATAAGAGCCAACGTGGATTAAATATTAAGATACTTTTCCAGGATCTTGCTCAACGATGCTGTAGTAACAAGCACCACCTTCAGATGTGAAAGCGTAATCCTCATTTGTCCCAAATACTTGAACACTTTTTTACATGTTCTGCAACACAACTTGACGGCTGGCTAAATCACTAGAGACCTAGGTAGTGGAACTCTAAGGCAGAACCTCCCTTTCACTTATCCCCGCTCTGTTTTCTCCATGTTTTGTTTGTCTCCATTATTTTTTATGTAAGCTTTACACCTATCATAGGGCTTGAACTCATGACCCAGAGATCAAGAGTTTCTGTGCTCTGCTGACTGAGCCAGCCAGGCACTCCTGTTTTCTGCATGTTTTAGATAAAAATCACACATGGTTACAGCTAGGGTCGTGTAAGGCTGAAAAAGGATAGGTAAGGTAAACAGTTGACTTTGGAAATTGTCCAGACTAACCTTTGAAGTAGCTTAGACTTTTAGCTCCCTTAATAAGAATGTCCTATTATCATTGCCATGTAAATTTTACCAGCTCCTTGTGTCCTTCTCCATGATCCTCAGAGACATTTTCCAAACTGTACAACTGAGTTAATTAAATAGAGAAATCTATGTTGTGTGAAGTTCATTCTTTGAAGATTTTATTTATTTGACATAGAGAGCACAAGTAGGCAGAGCGGCAGGCAGAGGCAGAGGGAGAGGGAGAAGCAGGCTCCCTGAGCCCGATGTGGGCTCAATCCCAGGACCCTGGGATAATGACTTGCGCCGAAGGCAGACGCTTAACTGACTGAGTCACCCAGATACCCCTAAAATTCATTCTCTTGATAAACGTTTTTTCTTGCTGGAATAAGTTGGCATCAGGTTCACCCCTAAGTGAATTAGAGTGGAGGAAAACAAGAGAAAGGATGTCAGGAAATCCCAAGTTTACAGGCTAATGTGAGAGTGTTAGAGTGGAAAATGAGGTAGGATCCTTCAATTCTAATGATTTTCCTCATTCACCCATAAAATCTCACTACATCAATGCTTTTCTTTATAAATACGTACTCTAGGGGGTGGCTGGGCAGCTCATTCAGTTAAACGTCTACCTTTGGGTCAGGTCAGGAAGGATGCAACCCCGGACTCCCTGTTCAGCAGGGAGTCTGCTTCTCCCTTGGCTCAGGTCAGGAGGGATGCAACCCCGGACTCCCTGTTCAGCAGGGAGTCCGCTTCTCCCTTTCCCTCTGCTCTTACCCCAGCTCGTGCTCGCTCTCTCTCTCTCTCTCAAATAAATAAAATCTTAAAAATAAATAGATACTTGGGGCACCTGGGTGGCTTAGTGGGTTAAAGCCTCTGCCTTTGGCTCAGGTCATGATCCGAGGGTCCTGGGATCGAGCCCTGCATCAGGCTCTCTGCTTAGCGGGGAGCCTGCTTCCTCCTCTCTCTCTCTGCCTGCCTCTCTGCCTACTTGTGATCTCTGTCTGTCAAATAAATAAATAAATAAATCTTTAAAATAAATAGATACTCTAGATAACTACATAACCTATTAATACATACTCTATCACACTTTAATATAATCTCTATATCCAGCATGGTGCTTGAATTTATAATCCCGAGATTAAGAGTCATATGGTCCAGTGATTGAGCCAGCCAGGCACCCCTGTCTGGCTTTTAAATAATTGTGACATATGTTCATGTTGTAAAATCTTTTCCTAACAGTATGAAAGAATGTAAAATCACAAGTAAAAAGTCTCCTAGTCTAACCTTTGGCCCTTCATTTCCGAGAGGCAATGGCTATGAAAGGGTTTTTGGTAAAGTAGATTTATTTTTTTTTTTTCAATTTAAAAAAGATTTATTTATTTTAGAGAGAGAGCTCCTGAGCTGGGCTGTGGGAGGGTGGGGGTGCGAAGGAGGGTGGGGGAGGAGGAGGAGGGAGGAGGAGAGGAATAATTTCAAGCAGACTGGGGCTGAGCACCAAGGTGGGGGTCCGGGGGGGTGGATCTCATACAGGGAGATCCTGACCTGAGCTGAAACCAAGATCTGGATGCTTTACTGACTGGGCCACCCAGGCACCCTGGTAAAGGTACATTTTAATACATTATTTTAAATTGAGACCAGCTAATACTCTCTTGTCACTCTTGACTACCATTCAAATGTTAAGTATTCTCTATTTTCTCCCTTATTCTTACCTCCTCACAGTTACAGGCTTCCCACTCCTTTGACCAGTCCTCTAGCCCTGCCTGCCAATTCTTTCTGCAATTGTCCTATTTATTGTCTTGGCCCTTCTTGTTGCATGCTGCCTCTTTGGCTGAACTGTGAAAGCCAACTCTCTAAAGCACAGAATCTCTACTTTTGTGAAGCATTTTATCTTTCACATTAGCAGGACTTTCTGAGAAAACTTTTTTTTTTTTTTTTTTTTTTTTTGTAAACTCTACACTCAGTGTAGGGCTTGAACTCACATCCCCAAGATCAAGAGTGGCATGTTCTTCTGACTGTGCTAGCCAGGTGCCCCCGAGAAAAACTCCTACTTACTTTTAGGCACCTCTGATTCCCATTCGCCTACATTTAAACCTCTAATGACCTCTAGTTTCCTTGAACTTCTGAACCTTTTCCAATTCACAAGAGATAATTTCTCTTCCAGAGAAAATGGAGATCATCAAGCTTTAAAATTAGACTGCACTCAGACTATATTTACATCTGCTACAACTTCTGTTTTCTTTTCCTCTCCTGGGTATGGTTAATCTCTCTACACCTCAAGAACCTTGATCTAACAGTCACTCCCTTTCTTACTCAGATGGTTCAGTATGTCAAAACTGGTTTGTTTCCTCTTTTAAGAAGAGGAAAACACGTGCACCACTGACCCCATGGTCCTCTCTAGTGACTAACCTAGGTTCTTCTCTGCGTAGCCAAATTTCTTGAAAAGGTGGCTGTTTCCTTTCTTACCATCTGCTCCCTGCTGCATTCTGGGAAAGATAAACAGTGACTTCTCAATCCAATGAACACATTTTGATTCTGGTCTCAGTTATCTTGCTACAGGTCAGATAACGAATAGATTTTCCTTGGTTTTGATGATACCATGCTCCATTTTGATTATCTTTGAAACAAATCACTATTCCTTTCGGTACCTGTACACGGTGTCCAATTGCCTACTTGAAATCACCTTAGCTGTTCTCAGTCACTTCAAGTTCATGCCTACAGTGCATTTGCAAATCTCTGCCATGACTTCTGCATACCCATAGCTTATTCTTGTAACTCAGTTCTCTGTTCCAACATGGTAGATGTCATCAGGAAGGACTTCCCTGCATCTATTCCCTGCAACACTGGGGCGCCTAGGTGGCCCAGTCAGTCAAGCGCCTGACTCTTGATTTCTGCTCAGGTCATGATCTCAGGGTCCTGAGATTGAGCCCCACATCAGGCTCCATGCTCTGTGTAAGTCTGCTTAAGTTTCTCTCTTCTCTGCCCCTTCACCCGGTGGCTTCTCTCTCTTTCTCTGTCAGATAAATAAATAAATCTTTAAAATAAATACACAATGCAAAAATAAACTCATATAAGAAAGCAGTACCTCAGGGGTGCCTGGGTGGCTCAGTGGGTGGCCTTTGCCTTCGGCTCTGGTCATGATCCCAGCATCCTAGGAGAGAGAGCCCACATCCGGCTCTCTGCTCAGCAGGGAGCCTGCTGCCCCCCACCTCTCTCTTCTGCCCACCTCTCTGCCTACTTGTGATCTCTGTCTGGCAAATAAATAAATAAAATCTTAAAAAAAAAAAAAAAAGGCAGTACCTCATTCCACCCAAGGTAACTCTATTTCCTTTTTCATGGTTTGTTTTTCTCCATGACACCTGCCACCAGATTTTGTTATTGTTTAGTATCTGCCTCTCTTCATTAGAATGTAAGTTCCATAAGAACAGAGACTTTGCTTTGATGACAGCTATACACCCAGTGACTGCCATAAGCTCCACAGAAATATTTGATGAACGAGTGAATGCACACTTAAAAGTAAAGTCTTCAATTCCTTCCACTCAGATATGTCCCAGAATCTGGAGAATAATTGTAGAGCTATCATATATTAGATGTTTACTATGTATCAAGCTCTGTGCTATGAAATATACATTTTACCTTGACAGTGTAAATTTTAAAAAAAATTTTTAAAGATTGTATTTGTTTGTGGGAGAGAGAGAGATAGCAAGAGAGAGCACAAGCAGGGGGAGAGAGAGAAGCAGGCTCTTTACCAAGCAGGAAGCCTGATGTGGGGCCCAATCCCAGGACCCAGGGATCATGACCTGAGCCAAAGGCAGAGACTTAACCCACCGAGCCACCCAGCATCCCTCAGTGTTACTCTTTGAGCTGCCTGTGCTGTAGTATTCAGTTCTGGTAGGTCTCCCAGGCCTATCATTTCTACCTTGAAATATTTTTAAAAATCTGCTCCCCCTTCATCTCTGTTACCACTATCTTAGTACCTGTTAGAGCTCTCCGGCATGACTTCAACTCCTTAACTCATCACTCCAGCCTCCAGTTCTGGAAAATCCTTTTTTTTTTTTTTTTTCTTTTATCAACTGATTCTTCCTAAACTGTAAATCCAACCATGTCACATCTTAATTAAGTGATTGTCCCTGTAGCCTTCAGGATAGTGAGAACTTTCACAATTTAAAAAACGAGACCTTACGAAATAACACCTCTTCAGCATCCTGTCACCTCTTCTCTGCCTTCTCTCTCTAGAAGGGATAAGAAAGAATTAACACCAGCCTCTGTGGATTCGAACCCTGACCACAAGCTGACTCACTGGTGGTCACTGGTAAGTCACTTGTCTGGCTTAAGATCTCTTAGCTTCTAGACTAGTAAATTGGAGTTAGTAATGGTGTTAACTTGGCCATACCCTACCTAGCACGGGGTAGCTGCTAAATTGATAGGAGCCAGAGTTTATTATTAACATGACTTTCGAGTTCGTGTTCTATAGCTCTGGGTGTTCCTCAAAGTATACTTCTGCCTGCAGTGTCCTTACTTGATGCTTTTCCTCTCTGTTCACTCATCCTTCAGGAAAGCGTCCCAGAGATTGATGCCCCTATGAATTGTATTAGATGTCTACATTGTCCGTCACCCTATTTGTGTAATTCTGTCAAAGTACTTGCCTCACTGCATTGTAACACCTTAATTGCCTGTACTCCTCCCTCCCTTACTCCTGAAGGATGTAAATTCCCTGAAGGCAGAGGGTGGGTGTTCTGCTTTGTTAACATTTGTTAAGTGGAGCACCAGTACAGAACAATGAGCCCTCAACCTTAGTTCAAAAGCTGGCCCACAGGTGATTGGAAATAGGGAACTTCATGACTCATAGGTCCTGGAGAAAGTGCGCAACGTGCCTGGAGGGGTCACCTGGGGGAGGTCAAGGGAAATGCCGACCTAGAGACGAGCCCCAGGGCACATGCCAATATTCCAGACTGGGTGGAGTGCTTTGGGATTCCTGGGTTGGGGTCTTGATCGGGTCAATTCAGACCCAAGGTGGGGGGTTTGTCCCCCCGCAAGGGTTCATATCTAAGGGCTACTTAAAATACAGAGGCCCTGGGAGGCAAGGGAGATTTGATCACAAGGGCTGTTAGGGAAGTGATACCTGAATTTCCATTTCTTTGCTACTTTGCTGGTGGTTCTGCAGCTGCGCTCCACAGGAGCTTGCCAGAGGGGCTGGTGTCAGCGCAGGTCCCCTGCTGGCTGCTTGGCTACAAAAAACTGGATCTGGAGGAGGCAGTGCCATGGAGTGGCTAAGCGAACCTCTCCACACTGGGTTGGGTTAATCTTCGTATCATTAGCCAATGAAAATGTCCCTGAATACAGCGAGGCAGTCCATAAATGCTGCTAACAGAAGTGAAATGAAACTTTGAGTTATTATCTTAGCAGTTAAGACTTACTACAATGACACCCTAACACACGTTTTCAGCTTTATTTCCTAATACTAACTTGACAAACTGAACTCTGAGTAGCGGCCACTGGCACCTCATCAGGCCTTCCACCAGAGTACTGACCATCCTTCCCCAGGTCCACCAGTCCTCCAGAGTCTTTCCATCCTCCAGCTAAGATTCTCTAATTCATTATTTCCATACTTGCTGCCAACATCATAGGTCACCCTTTGTTGTTCTGTCTTCATCACACTGTTTTTGGAAGAATCCTGACGTCTCCATCCAGTCATGTTCCTGCTGCTGGAGGATAC
The DNA here is from genome assembly GCF_902655055.1 of Lutra lutra. Lineage (NCBI taxonomy): Eukaryota > Metazoa > Chordata > Mammalia > Carnivora > Mustelidae > Lutra > Lutra lutra. The sequence continues at coordinate 74,498,573 of NC_062279.1, read as the reverse complement.
ACAAGAAGCCAGACTGGAACCACTTTTATTTATTTGTTTATTTATTTATTTATTTATTAAGATTTTTATTTAGGGGCACCTGGGTGGCTCAGTGGGTTAAGCCTCTGCCTTCAGCTCGAGTCATGATCCCAAGGTCCTGAGATCAAGCCCCGCCTCAGGCTCTCTGCTCAGCGGGGAGCCTGCTTCCCTTCCTCTCTCTCTGCCTGCCCCTCGGCCTACTTACGATCTCTGTCAATTAAATAAATAAAATCTTTTTTAAAAAATTTTTATTTATTTATTTGACAGATCACAAGTAGGCAGAGGGGGAGGGGGAAGCAGGCTCCCTGATGAGCAGAGAGCCCAATGGAGGGCTTAATCCCAGGACCCTGAGATCATGATCTGATCATGGTTTAACCCACTGAGCCACCCAGGCGCCCCCTGGAACCACTTTTAAATTCATCATCTCCCCCTTATCGTCTGGCAAGCTCCCGCTGCATTTCTGTGCTCAGCTTGCTGCCTCATGCTCCACAATCACTGGTACTTAATTTTTCTTAAAACCTCTGGTTTTGGGGCGCCTGGGTGGCTCAGTGGGTCAAGCCACTGCCTTCGGCTCAGGTCATGATCTCAGGGTCCTGGGATCGAGTCCCACATCGGGCTCTCTGCTCAGCAGGGAGCCTGCTTCCCTCTCTCTCTCTCTGCCTGCCTCTCTGTCTACTTGTGATCTCTCTCTGTCAAATAAATAAATAAAATCTTTTTAAAAAAAAAACAAAAAAACTCTGGTTTTAGGCCCTTCTTTGCATTTTTAGCAGCTGACCTTGCCTCTTCACATTACAAAGAAATGTCTTCAGATGGTGTATCCCTCAATTTCCCAGCACCAAACTAGAATCCCATCTAATCCGATTTCCACCCTGCTCACCCCAATCCTCCTCTGCCCTCCCACCACCTGAGAAAGCAAGGCCATTGCCTCTTCTCTGTTGTGGGTCCCCTCCCCATCCCTTCCCACTTTATCAGGAATCTGAAACTGTCCCTTAAACATTTTGTTCATTCTCCTCAATCTCTGGATTATGTAACAACATGGAGATTTAAACATGGTAAGAGGGCTGTGTGGGTGGCTCAGTCGGCTAAGGGTCTAGTCCGCCTGTGGACCAGGTCATGATCCTGAGGTCCTGGGATCAAGTCCCACATCGAACTGATCAGGGAGCCTGCTTCTCCCCTCTGCCTGCACCTCCCTCCTGCTTGTGCACACACTCTCTCGCAAATAAATAAAATCCATAAAATTTTTTTTAAAATGCTGATAAGACTATATACTAAAATAGACAACACACAGCCTGGGCACTTCTCTGTGAATGCTCTCAAACCAGTCTTCTGTACTCTTCATTTCCGATCCACTATTTTGTTTTCTTTTTCAATACTTTGTTATATTTAATTGTAAACCCTACACCTAACACGGTGCCCGAACTCAGTTTGTTACAGCATTTTCTTCCTCCATCAGTGCTCACAGTGTCCTGTTCTCAGTCATGCCACTTTGAAGAATTAGACCAGATAGACTGGTGGGCAGCAAACCAAGGTTTATTGGGCGATAGCAAAGTCAGAGTACTAAGCTCCCAAGAAGGGAGGGGACCCAAGAGGCTTGCCAGTGGAATTTCTAAGTCTTAGGGTTTAACTGGGCTCAGGGGCGGCTGTTTTAATCTGATTAACCCTCCCTGCACCTGTCATCCAACCAGGTTTTTGCCACGTGGGAAAGGGTGGAGGGCTCCTTCCAGGGTGGTATAAAATCCCTTTAAGGGTGGTTTCCTCTTGGGGAGGGCGGGGGCAGGGCGGGGGGAGCGTTGTTGTTGCTGCCTGCATGCCTTGCAACTCTCCTTCAAGTCAGGACCCTGAGATCAGAGCTGCATCCTCTGTTGACTAACCCAGCCTGGCACCCTGTCTAATCCATTATTTTCCATTCACACCTCAAGCCACTCTAATCCTTTTACACCTTCTTTAAAATAGCCATTGGGGCACCTGGGCAGCTGGGTTAGTGAAGTGGCTAACTCTTAATCTCTGTTCAGGTCATGATCTCGGGGTCCTGGGATTGAGCCCCGCCCTCAGGCTCCGAGCTCGGCACAGTCTTGCTTGAGATTCGTGTTCTCTCTCTTTCTTTTTCTCTCTCTCTCAAATAAATAAATCTTTAAAATAAAATAGCCTTCAGTCACCTTCAGCTTTCTAAATTAAGGTTTTTTTTTAATTCTTCCTCTTTATTTTTCAGAATTTTAACAACTATGTCTGCAAAAATCCCTTACCTTAGATTTCTGACCCTATACTGCTTTTCCATCAAGTTCTCAGCCAACCCTCTGTCTCCTAGGTAGGCTTAATCATACCTAAAAGGCTTGCAAGCTCTAGTTTTCCTCTACCTTCTTCTACTCCATTTCAGCCTTTCCTTCTTTTGTTTATTTATTTATTTATTTATTTAAGGTTTCAGTATTTTATTTATTTTACTTTTTTTTTTTTTTTTTTAGATTTTATTTACTTATCTGAGAGAGAAAGCACAAGCAGGGGAAGCAAGCAGCAGACAGAGAGGGAGAAGCAGGCTCCCCACTGAGCAGAGAGTAGGACATGGGGCTCTGTCCCAGGGGCTGGATCACTAGGATCATGACCTGCCAAAGGCAGACGCTTAACCAACTGAGCCATCCGGGCGCCGAATTTTGGTTTTTCATTTTAATTGAAGTGTACTTAAAACACAATGTGTTTCACCCATTCCTTTGGCCTAAATTTCTTCTTTACACTGACTGATAATACTGGAGGGGGGAGAAGACCTTCCAAATGAAAACCAGTAAAGCCTATTTATTCAGAGCTGATTCAGCAGCTGTCATTTGTTTTTGGCTGAGGACAAGAGATAAGCAGGGGAGTTGGAAAGTTCTATAGTGAAAAAAGAGAAGGCTTTGACGTGTGATCTGATTGGAAGTTGTTGGTATGGGGAAGTTGAAGTCAGGCTACCTAGAAATGAGGCTTCCTATGTGATTGGTTTGGGGTGCATATATGGCTTTCTCTCCTTAGTCCTGAATTGGGATCAGAGTAAAGAAGGACAAAATTAGGGAACCTGGTAGTTACTGAGAGAATATTGACTATTTGAGGCCAGTTGCTACACAGGTCATGGTTGGGCTTCCTCAAATGGTTGCTATAGCATTTGCAGGTCAGAGTTCTATTTTATGGTCTTTATATAGTCTGGCCATGGCCATTGTCCATTTATATGTTCAGTCTCTCCGTTCCAAACTTACTTCCTCTCTAGTTCACATGACCCAAGCCTCACTGCTGTCTGCCTTGTACCAGCTGCCTCATACCTACTTTTGCGTCTCTTACCCATTCTTCATATTCATAGCTTCATACATTTCAAGACCCTTTAGTGATTTCTCATTACTATTAAAATTAAAATCAATTTTTTTAAAGATTATATTTTTAATTAATCTCTGTGCTCAACACGGGGCTTGAATTTACAACCCCAAGACCAAGAGTTGCATGCTCCACGGACTGAGCCTGGTACCCCAAAATAAACTTTTTTTTCTTCCCAAAATAAAATTCTTTTTTTTTTTTTTAGATTTTTTTTTTTTCATTATTTATTTGATAGAGTGAGAGAAGGAGAAATAGCACAGAGGGAGCCGAAGAGGGAGAAGGGGAAGCAGGCTCCCTGCTGAGCAGGGAGCCCAATGTGGGACTCTACCCCAGGACTCCGAGATAATGACCTGAGCTGAAGGCAGAGGCTTAACCCACTGAGCCACCCTGGTGCCCCCAAAATAAAATTGTTAATGTAGCCCACAAAACCGCATGATCAAGCACTGCTCTGTCTTCCGCCCTATCTGACCTGACTCACTAGCTATATATGTCCTTTTTTCACTTCAGAGCTTTCACACATTGTTTCTCTGGACCTAAGATTAGGATGTTCCAGCCCTTCCCTTCACCGAGTTTATTCCTACTCAGTCAAGAACTTTGATCAAGGGCGCCTGGGTGGCTCAGTGGGTTAAGCCACTGCCTTCGGCTCAGGTCATGATCTCAGGGTCCTGGGATCGAGTCCCGCATCGGGCTCTCTGCTCAGCGGGGAGCCTGCTTCCCTCTCTCTCTCTCTCTCTCTGCCTGCCTCTCTGTCTACTTGTGATCTCTCTCTGTCAAATAAATAAATAAAATCTTTAAAAAAAAAAAAAAAAGAACTTTGATCAAATGTTACTTTACTCCTGTGTGTGCACACTGGCTGGCTCAGTCAGTAGCGCATGTGACTGGATCTCAGGGTTGTGAGTTCAAGCCCCACATTGGGTATGGAGATTACTTAAAAATAAAATCTAAAAAAAAAACATGGGTGCCTGGGTGGCTCAGTTGGTTAAGCATCTGTCTTCAGCTCAGGTCATGGTCCCAGGGTCCTGTGATTAAGCCCTACGTTATGCTCCCTGCTCAACAGGGAGCCTACTTCTCCCTCTCCCCCTCGCCCCCCATCCCCTGCTCGTGCTCTCTCTCAGATAAATAGAATCATTAAAAAGAAGAAGAAGAAAGAACTTGTGTTAGAGCTTGCAACTTTATGTGTACTCATTTTTTTCTCTACTAATATTTTTTTTTAAGATTTTATTTATTTATTTGACAGAGAGAAATCACAAGTAAGCAGAGAGGCAGGCAGAGAGAGAGAGGAGGAAGCAGGCTCCCTGCTGAGCAGAAAGCCCGATGTGGGGCTCGAACCCAGGACCTGGGATCATGACCTGAGCCGAAGGCAGCGGCCCAACCCACTGAGCCACCCAGGCGCCCCTCTACTAATATTTGTATATATACAAAAACTATATATATATACACACACATAATTTAAACACATGTGTAATGCATTTATTACCTTGCCTCTTTAGGTTGCTAAACTTAGTTGTATTTATTTGTAGATCTGGAGACAGTCATTTTTTTTTTAAGATTTTATTTTTGTAAGTAATCTCTACACTGAGCATGGGGCTCAGACCCATAACCCCAAGATGAAGAGTTGCAAGCTCTACCAGCTGAGCCAGCCAGGCACCCTGGGAGACAGTCCTCCTGAGCCACTCTTCAGTTTCTTTGTATGGACAGCCTTAATTTATTTAACCTGGCTATTGATGGATATTAATGTATTTATGTTATTTTGAAGAGCGCAATGTACATGTATGCACTCATCTTAGAACACTTGTGCATTTACTTACAAAACATTTCTAAAAGCATCACTAGGACATGCATATTTTTTAAATTTTTTGAAATATTTATGTAGTGTATAATTTACCTATTTTAAGTTGTACTGTTTAATGGGTTTTATTATATTTAAGTAGTTATGCGACATCATGATAATTGATTTTAGAGCATTTTCATGCTACCCCATAATGAAGTATTCATACCCATTAGCAGGCACTTCCCATTTCTCCCCAGATCTCTGATCCTGGACAACTACTAAACTACTTTCTCTCCCTATAGATTTGCTATTCTGGACATTTTATATAAATATCCTTGGGATTTTTTTCTTGTATGATCGGCTTATTTCACTTAGCTTAATGTTTTCAAGACCCATCCATATAGTAGCAGATATTAGTACTTCATTTGTTTTTAAAGATGAAATAAAATTGCATAGAAAGATTTTGTTTATCCAGTCATTATTATTTTCACTATTTGGTTATTAGGGATAATTCTCCTCTGAACATTCATTTATAATTTCTTTAAGTTTATTTATAATCTCTACACCCAACATGGGGCTTGAACTCATGACCCTGAGATGAAGACTTAAATGCTCTAGTGACTGAGCCAGCCAGGCGCCCTTCATTTATAAAATTTTTGTTTGAACAGATGTTTTCAATTCTCTTGGGTATACACCTAAGATTGAAATTGCTGGGTTATATGGTTATTCTCTATTTACCTTACTGAGGAACTGCCAGGCTATTTTCCATAGTGGTTGCAGTATTTTACATTCCTATCAGCAGTATATAAGGATTCCAATTTCTCCACATCCTCACCAACATTTTTTACTTTAACAATCCTGGGGGTTAGTACAGTAGTCCCCCACCACCCTTATCCATGATTTTGTTGTCCATGGTTTCTGTTAACCTGCAGTGAACTGTGGTTCTGAAGCAGATGATCCTCCTGACCTGTCTTCAGAAGGTCAGTGGTTGCCTAACATTGTATGGCAGCGCCTGCGTCATTCCCCTCACTTTATCTCATCTTGTAGGCATTGTGTCCTCTCACACTAGCGCAAGAAAGGGTGAGTATAGTAAGATAAGGTATTTTGAAAGAGAGAGATCATATTCACATAACTGTTTATATATATATATACACACACATACATATATGTATATATGTATATACGTTATATACATATATACATACGTTATATACATATATATATTATATGTATATACATATATATATTATTATTTTATAACTTTTTATTCATTTGAGGGAGAGAGGCACAGAGCACCAGCAGAGGAAGAGGAGAAGCAGACTCTCCACTGAGCTGGGAGCCTGCCATGGGGCTTGATTCTAGTACCTGGAGGTCATGATCTGAGCCAAAGGCAGATGCCCAATCATCTGAGCCACTCAGGCACCCCCTATAGCAAGCTTTTAAATAAGGATGTGTGAATCCTCCAACTTTGTAGTTCTTCAAGGTTTTTTTTGTTTGTTTGTTTTTTAATTTTATTTATTTATTTATTTGACAGAGAGAGAGAGAGAGAGAGAGAGATCACAAGTAGACAGAGAGGCAGGCAGAGAGAAGGGAGAAGCAGGCCCCCCGCCTAGCGGAGAGCCTGATGTGGGGCTCGATCCCAGGACCCTGAGATCATGACCTGAGCTGAAGGCAGAGGCTTAACCCACTGAGCCACCCAGGTGCCCCTCTTCAAGGTTTTTTGTTTGGTTGGTAGGTTTTGTGTTTTTTGGGGGGGTGGTTATTCTGGTTGTCTTGAATTTCTGTATGAAGTTTAAGATCTGCTTATGGGTTTCTGCAAAGAGCCAGCTGAGATACGGAAAGGATTATTGAATCTATAGATCAATATGGGAAGTATTGCCATCTTGGCAATTAAGTTTTCCAACTCAAGACCATAGAATGTTTTTCCATCTAGTCAGATTTAATTTAGTTTTTTTAAACAATGTTTGTAGTTTTTAGAATATGAAGTTTACACTTACTTTGTTTCTTAAAGTTTATTTCTTTTCTTTGAGTAATCTCCACAGTGTGGGGCTTCAACTCATAATCCCAAGATTAAGAGTCTCACACTCTACTAACTGAGGCAGACAGGCACCGCTTCACTTATTCTGTCTAATTTATTCTTAAGTATTTTATTCTTTTGATGCCATTGTAAATGGAATCTTCTTAATTTCATTTTTGAATTATTCATTGTTAATATATAAAAATATAATTTGATTTTTGTTTATTGATCCTATATCTTGTAAACTTGGTGAAATTTTTTATTCATTCTCATAATTTTTAGTAGGTTCCTTAGGCTCTATTATGTATAAACTCATGTCAGCAGCAGATAGATACTTACACTTCTTTCTTTTTTCTTTTTTTTTAAGATTTTATTTTTAAATCATCTCTGTACTCAGCTTGGGGCTTGAACTCAAAACCCCAGGACCAAGAGGAACATGCTCTACTGACTGAGCCAGCCAGGCGCCCCCTACTTCTTTCTTTCTAATCTGGATGTCTCTTATCTTCTTTCCTTGCCTAATTGCCCTAATTAGAATCTCTAGTACAATGTTGTATAGAATTGGTGAAAACAGTCATCTTTGTTGTTACGTGATTTTAGATGGAAAGCATTCAGTCTCTCGTCATTAAGTATGTTAACTGTGGGTCTTTGTATTTGTCCTTTATCAGTTTGAAGAAGTTCCCTTTAATTCTTAGTTCGTTGAAAATTTTTATCGTGAAAAAGAAGTGTTGAGTTTTAACTTTTTTTCCCCCCTCTATATGTGTTGAGATTATCATGCATTTTTTGTCTTTTGTTCTATTGAAATCATGTGTGATGTTGAAATATTAAATGGTTGGGGAAAAAATTAAAAATTTGGTAAAATTCACCAGTGGAGCCATCTGGCCTAGGGCTTTTCTTTCTTTCTTTCTTTCTTTTTTAAGTTTTTTATTTAAGTTTAATTTAACATAACTGTATTATTAGTTTCAGAGGTAGAGTTCAGTGATTCATCGGTTGCATACAACACCCAGTGCTCATTACTGCAAGTGCTTTTCCCATCACCCAATTACCCCATCCCCCCCACCAACCTCCCCTCCAGCAACCCTGTTTGTTTCCCATAGTTAAGAGTCTCTTATGGTTTTTTTCTCTCTCTGTTTTTGTCTTTTTTTTTTTCTCCTTCCTTTCCCCTATATTCATCTGTTTTGTTTCTTAAATTCCATGTATGAATGAAATCATACATAAGACTTTTCTTTGTGGGAAGTTTTTAAAATTGCTAATGCAGTCATTTGTCATGGGCCTAATTAGATTTTTTATTTCTGGGGCGCCTGGCTGGCTCAGTCAGTAGAGCATGTAACTCTTGATCTTGGGGTCATGAGCTCAAGCCCCACATTGGGTGTAAAGCATACTTCAAAAAAAAAAAAAAAAGTTTAAATTTCTTCTTAAGCAATTTTGGTAGCTTGTATTTTTTTTTTTTTTAAGATTTTGCTTATTTAACAGAGAGAGCGAGATCACAAGTAGGCAGAGAGGCAGGCAGAGAGAGGGGGGAAGCAGGCTCCCCGCGGAGCAGAGAGCCCAGTGAGGGGCTCGATCCCAGAACCCCAGGACCATGACCTGAGCCAAAGGCAGAGGCCTTAACCCACTGAGCCCAGGTGCCCTGGTAGCTTGTATCTTTTTAGGAACTTGTTCTTTCATCTAAGTTACCCAATTTTTTGGTATACAGTTCTTCAGAATATTTCCTTATAATCTTATAAAAATGTTACTGTAAGGTCAATAGTGATGTTTTTGCTTTCATTTCTGAGTTTAGTAATTTGAATTTTTCTTTATTCTTGGTCAGTCTACGTAAGGTTCATTAGTTTTATTGATCTCTTCAAGGGACCAGCTTTGGGGTTTGTTCTTTTTCGTTATAGTTTCTCCATTCTCTATGTCATTTATTTCTATTTTAATCCTTATTTTTTCTGCTTGCTTTAGGTTTCATTTGCTCTTTTTTTAGTGTGTTAAGGTGAACTGTTACCTTGCTGATAGAGATCTGTCTTTGTCTTCTTTTGATACAGATGTTTAGAGTTACAAATTTCCTTCTAAGCATTATTTAGCTACACCCATAAGTTTTCATATTCATTTCAAGGTATTTTCTTTTAAGATTGTATTTATTTATTTATTTATTTACTTACTTATTTGACAGAGAGAGAGAGTGAGAGAGGGAACACAAGCTGGGGTGGGGGGGACGGGTGTGGGGAGTGGAAGAGGGAGAAGCAGGCTTCCTGCCCAGCAGGGATCCCAGGACCCTGGGGTCATGACCTGAGCTGAAGGCAGACACCCAATGACTGAGCCACCCAGGAGCCCCCATCTCAGAGTATTTGCTTACTTCCTTTATGATTTCTGATTTGATCCATTGGTTGTTCAGCAGCGTGTGGTCTATTCCCATGTATTTGTGAATTTTTCAGATTTATTTGTTCTTGATTTCTAACTTCATCCTGTTGTTGAATCATCTATTTGTCCTTTTAATTTGGTCAGTTTCTGCTTCCATGTATTTTGGGGGCTCTGTTTTAGGTGCATGTATCTTCATAATTCTTGTATCTTCCTCAGTTGACTCCTTTTATCATTATAAAATATCTTTGTCTCTAATAACTTTTGGTCTTAGAGTTTATCTGACATTAGTATATCTGCTTCAGCTGTCTTATGGTTGCTGTTTGCATATCTTTTTCTATCTTTTAACCGATTTGTGACCTTTGACTATATGTGGTGGTTTTTTTTAAGATTTTATTTATTTATTTGTCAGAGAGAGAGGAGCAAGAGTGAGCACAGGCAGACAGAGTGGCAGGCAGAGGCAGAGGGAGAAGCAGGCTCCCTGCCAAGCAAGGAGCCCGATGTGGGACTCGATCCCAGGATACCGGGATCATGACCCGAGCTGAAGGCAGCTGCTTAACCAACTGAGCCACCCAGGCGTCCCTATATGTGTGTTTTTTATACAGTTAGATTAAAAGTTTGTTTTGTTTCGTTTTACCCAGTCTGACAAGACGGGCCTTTTGAATGGATTGTTTGGTGATTGCACCTTTTTTTTTTTTTTTTTAAGGTAGGCTCCACACCCAGCATGGGGCTTGAACTCATGACCCTGAGATCAAAAAATCGCATGCTCTCCTGCCTGAGCCAGCCAAGCTACCCAAATTCACATTTAATGTTATTATTGATATAGTTGGATACACAGTTGACACTTGAACAACCTGGAATTTCATATTGCATCCTTACAGTAAAGTAAGCTAGATAAAAACAAATGTTATTAAGAAAATCATAAGGGGCACCTGGGTGGCTCAGTTGGTTGAGCATCTGGCTCTTGATGTTTGTTGGTTTAGGTGATGACCTTGTGGATTGTGAGATTAAGACCCACTTCTGGATCCACACTCAGCTCGGAGTCTGCTTATCCCTCTGCCTCTGCTCTTCCCCCCCACTCCCTGCTCTCACTCTCAAAAAATAAATAAAAATCTTTAAAAAAAATCATAAGGAATAGAAAATAGATTTATAGAATCATATCAAAAAAGAATCCATGTATAAGTGGACCTGTGTAGTTCAAACCCATGTTGTTCAAGGGTCAACTGTATATCTGATATTTTACTTTCTTAGCAGTTGCTCTAGGACTTAAACAGTATACTAATTTATCAGCATCTTCCTCAGATTATGCTATTTTTTAAGTCCACGAGCTACAGAAATACCTGTATAGCTGTATTCTCTTTCTTTTTAATTTCACTACAGTTATACACATCTGTATATGTTACACATACAAATTTGTTAAAATCATTACTTTCTACAATTTTAGGTCCTTTAAGGCTGAGAGAAGGAAGGAGAAGAAATACATGTTTATAATAGAGTTATTGTATTAGCCTTCTTATTTATCATTTCCAGTTCTTGTCATTAGTGGATTTTTCTGATGTCTTAGTCTATTCAGGGTGCTATAGCAAAGTACCATAGGCTAGGTGGTATTTCTCCCAGTTCTGGAGGCTGGTTCATAGATATCCATCTTCTCACATGGTGGAAGGCACTAAGGAGCTCTCTGGATTCTACTTGGTAAGGGCACTAATCCCAGCCATGAAGGTTCTACCTCATAGTTTACTCACTTCCCAAAGGCCCTACCTCCAAATACCATCACATTGCAAATTAGATTTAAATACCTGAATTTGGGGGACACACAAACATTTAATTTATACCACTTGAATCAATGTTTCCATTTGCTCTATTCCCTCAATTTCCAGAGACTTCAAAGACCTTTTTTTAAAGCAGGCTCCATACTCAATGTGGAACCCAACATGGGGCTTGAACTCAAAACCCTAGATCAGGACCTGAGCTGTCAAGAGTCCAATGCTTAACCAACTGAGCCAACTAATTATTTAAAGGAGCGGCACTCCTTTAAATAATTTTTTTAAAGAAAATGGCTCAATTGGAAGAGTATATGACTCTTGATCTCGGGGTTGTGAGTTTGAGCCCTATATGGGGTGTAGAGATTATAAACAAACAAACTAACTTAAAAACATTTTTTTTTCACCAGCTAAGATTGTTTCATCAGGAGGAAGGGTCACAGAGCTCCTTGTATCCTCATTTAAGAACCCTCTAGGGTTTGCACGTTTTTGTCTTTTAAGTAAACTCTACACCTACTGTGGGGTTTGAACTCATGATCCCCAAGAAATCAGGAGTTTTTCACTCTACCAACTAAGCCAGCCAGGTGCCTCTAGGCTGTGCGTGTTTTAAACATGGATACCTAGTAGTAAATTGCTCTGTAGAAAAGCTACCACCTGGGCGCCTGGGTTGCTCAGTGGTTAAGGCCTCTGCCTTGGGCTCAGGTCGTGATCTCGGGGTCCTGGGATCAAGTCCCGCATCGGGCTCTCTGCTCAGCAGGGAGCCTGCCTTCTCCTCCTCCTGTCTCTCTCTGCCTGCCTCTCTGCCTACTTGTGATCTGTCTGTCAAATAAATTTTTAAAAAAAGAAAAAAAAAAAAAAGAAAAGCTACCACCTTACATTTCCAATACCAAGTTGTCAGAAGGCTTATACTACAAAGTTTTGCCAACACTGGGTGCTATCAGTGTTTTTAATCTTTTCTAATCTGATAAGCAAAAAACCCGTCTCATTTTATGTTCCAAATTTAGGCAATCTGAGGTGATTTCTAGAAGAGGCATACCTGCATTTTTTACTGCTATTCATTAAAGTTGACACCTCACTGTGACTATCACTAAAGTGAAATGTTAAGGATGTGGAAGCTTCCAAAAATGAACCAAGAGAGTGCCTCATGTCTTCACGAGGGGGCCAAAACGAATTGCCTAGGGAAACCTTGATACCAATGATTGTCTTCCTGTAAAAGGTCCATTTTTCTTTTTAAGAAATTAGTTACATGTTGCCCTACCATATATTTAAAAGTTATTGCTAAGTATTAATTTAAATAGTTTCATAACATTAAAAGATTTCTAGGGACCATTTTATCTATTAAAATACCCCAAATTAAGATACTGGTTCTGGGGGTGCCTGACTGGTTCAGTCAGTAGAGCATTTGACTCTTTTTTTTTTTTTAATTTTATTTATTTATTTATTTGACAGTGAAAAAAAGAGAGCAGGAGCAGAGGCAGTGGCAGGTGGAGGGAGAGGAAGCAGACTCCTCACTGAGAAATGAGCCTGATCCTGGGCTCTATGAAAACCCTGTATTATGACCTGAGCTGAAGGCAGACACTTAACTTGCTGAGCCATCCAGGCACCCCAGACGTGTGACTCTTGACTTAGGGTTTGTGAGTTCAAGCTCCAGGTTGGGCATGGAGCCTACTTGAAAAAAGATACTGGTTCTGATATGTTTTTGTGGACCTGCTCCACATAAATTGTCTTAGCTAGTATAAATACCAAGAATCAAAATCCAAAATACTAAGACAAATAGCTGGGACTGCTCATGTGGGTCACTGAGCAAATAGAGATGAGGTGAAAAATAATTCAATGAAAAAAATCTCTTTAATAACATAAATTCAGACTTGAAGAAATAGAGGTACTTTTTCTATATTAAAAGGTAAGAAAATACAAAGTATACTATTGATAGTATAACTCATTATCTGTTTTAAAAAAATAAGCATGGGTAATTGGTCTGCTGGATAGCATTTCTTACTATATTTCTTTCTCCTTTGCCTTCCCATTGTGGACCTTCTCTAGATAATCGTACCTGGTCTACCAGAAGAGGAATGAAGGAAAGATACCCACCCACACCATAGTGTGATTGCTTAGAAGTTCCTGTACAAAAAGGAATCATTTGAAAGCACCTGGGATGGTTTATTAGTCTTACAGGATTCTCTTCCTGGTTTCTCTTTAGAGGGGAAAATAACAAATTCAAAAGCAATTCCAGTCTGAAGCACAATTATTTGCTTGTATATTAAAAATCTCTCATCTTTTTCTGCACATTACTATTCCTAGAGGAGTTAAAAATACTTTTTAATGTCTTAGTATAAGAATTAAAATTTTTCTTTCATAATTCTGTAATTCTCCACAAGTATTAAAATGTTTGTATACGTTTGTATATGTTTGAGTGATTTTTTTTCCAAAAATGCTAAATCTCTAATCAAATGCTTTGACCGTTTGGCTTTACAGAATAAGGATACATTAATTGGTTCATTGATTATTTATATAGTGAAACTAAGAAAGAAACTATTAATTGCTATCAATTTTATATTATAGGCTTTAATGTTTATGAAAGCATTTTTTTATTTTGAACAATACCCATAAAGTCATAAAAGAAAGTTTGAAATACTAAGATGTTAATTTCTGAATCTGTCTCTCATCATGTAATTATAAGAAACCAGTGCTTTATTTCCTTCCCAGTGTGAGGTCTTCCCAAGTTGTTAAATACACTCTTAATTTGTATTTATTAAAAGAGTAAAGTTAGCACAATGCCATAAAGTTTTTATTTTACTGTAAGTTAATTCCAGGTATGAAATTTATGAAATCTTGATTAGAAATTTTGCTTGTAAACATTGTAGAGTGGAAGAAACAATAAACCATTAACCCTTATTTTGATAAAATAAAAGTTTGGGAGTACATGGGTGGCTCAGTCGGTTAAGCCTCTGCCATCGGCTCAGGTCATGATCTCAGGGTCCTGGGATCGAGGTCCATCCCCATCGTGTCCCCTCCCCCCTTCCCAGGCTCTCTGCACAGCGGGGAGCCTGCTTCCCTTCCTTTCTCTCTGCCTACTTGTGATCTCTGTCTGTCGAATAAATAAATAAAAATCTTTAATAAAAAAAATAAAAGTTTGGGATTGGTATACTATAAAGAATTTGAGATAGAAATTCTGAAATCACAGTTTGTCCCCCTTTCATAGTTAATTAATGGTATCTTTTGGAATGGAAAGTACTGTAAAACACTAACTTTAAACACAAAAGATGTTTTATGAAATGTATTACCTCATGTAAATTGGGTACTTTTGGGGAAATTCTAAATAATTGTAATAAATAAATAAATTGTAATTCCTTTACACAAGTGCATTTCAGTAGAAACAGAAGCTGTTAATCAGTTATATTTATGTTTAAAACATGTACTTGTTTTAAATAAATAAATAAATAAATAAAACATATACTTGTTTATATATTTTGTACCAAAAAAAGAAAAACAATACAGTTCAGGGGTGCCTGGGTGGGTCAGTGGGTTAAGGCCTCTGCCTTTGGCTCAGGTCATGATCCCAGGGTGCTTGGATCAAGCCCCACATTGGGCTCTCTGCTCAGCAGGGAGCCTGCTTCCTCCTCTCTCTCTCTGCCTGCTTCTCTGCCTACTTGTGATCTCTGTCAAATAAATAAATAAAATTTTTTTAAAAACTACAGTTCAGATACTGTCTTATTGAATACAAACCAACACTTTTTCAAGTACAGACTCATATTCACAAAGCTAAAAACTAGCCATATCATTGTAATTAAATGGGTGAAGATTTCTGCCCAAACAACTATAAGTTTTCAATAAACATCCAAGTGTCTAGTTGTCTTCATTTTGTATAAGAAATGTTCAGAATGTTGGGCACAGCACGGCAAAAATGCTTCTGATATTTGTCTTTATTTTCATTTTTTATTGCTTTCAGTTGTGGCATTTAAGGTTATAAATCCTTGATACATACCCTGCCACTGCGAGCTTTTTTTATTACTTAATTCAGGATTACCAGGGTAAGGGCAAAAATTCTTTCAAAATCTATAAAAACTCAACAACCAGTCACATGTATGCTGGAAGTGGCATACCAGAACAAATCCATGATAATGGAGCCAAATTTAGTCACTGATGAGATGGAGGGGGAGACCAGAGGACATCAAATATGTATACTTAACTTCCCCTATGATTTGATGTTTGTTTTTTTATTTTTTATAAAAGTTACAGTTAAAAGTTCTTTGTAATTGCTAACATTTTCAGAACCCAAAGGAAAATAGATGTTACATAGTTTAATCAAGATGCTTAAGGGGATCAGAAGTAATGGTGCCACCCCAATTTGGGGCCATGAGGTGAGTCAGGGAAGTGGAGCAGATGGCAACGCGTGGACCAAATAAGAGTTGATCCTTCCCTCTTGGCTTAGTTCCTTCCAAACTCTGAAGTCAGTGCAGTCTTTGGTTCTATTTTTGCACTATTTTTATTCCTTCCCAGAGCCAGGACTAGAGTATGTGGACACAAAATTTAAGGGCGTGCTCAAAACCTCACTAAACAAGTAATGGTTTAACACCATTTTTGAGAAAAATAAAAACACCAAAAAAAAATGCATGATGAACAAAATATCAATTTTTTAAATAAAGACAGGATCAACCATGCCATGTTAGAGCCTGAAGCAAAGGGAAAAAATGAGTAATTCTAATTCAGTAAGAAGAACTTTATTTTAGCATATTGAAGTCACATTCCAGGCTTTGTTTCTTCTCTTTGTTCTCACTTCCCAAAATGACCTCACTCTGTAAACCCTAGGTCTGTATCCCATTTTCCATTCTTGCCTTCCACCCGGCCAGAATGTTCATGGAAAGAACATTGGATACTAGCTGTGGCATCTTTTTACATCTAAGCTCTCATCCTACTATAAAATCATAATTGGATTCCAAAGAGTCTCGGTAAGTGATGGTGAGATTGGCTTGAGGCTGGTCCCTGTCAACTGCTCTGCAGAAAAGCCCTCAGCCTTATCTGGAAGTTTGTTACTTGATTGTATGCTGGGAATCCACAAGAACTACCTATGCCACCATCTCACTACATATTTAGGAATATTACAAAACTCAGTTTTTACAAGTTCTCATAATACCGTATATCAACCGCTTTGTGTCACTTGCTATGTAGTAAGTGGCTATAGAATATTCTCAAAAGTTTTTACTTTGGTAATGGGTAAAAGTAAAGAATATTGTGGTATGTATCCATTTTTCTATTTTTAATGTAACATGTCCTGGGAGCATGTGTTACTATATTAGTTTCCATACTATTTTTTCTTCCATTGAGGTGTTAATAAAATTTTTGTGTTTCATAACTCAAATAGTTATGCTTAACTAAGTACAACTTGGGTTTTTTTGTTTTTTTTTTTTTTAAAGATTCTTATTTATTTATTTGACAGAGAGAGATCACAAGCAGGCAGAGAGGCAGGCAGAAAGAGAGGAAGGGAAGCAGGCTCCCAGCTGAGCAGAGAGCCCGATGCGGGGCTCGATCCCAGGACCCTGAGATCACGACCTGAGCCGAAGGCAGAGGCTTAACCCACTGAGCCACCCAGGTGCCCCACTAAGTACAACTTGTATAAACTAAGCCATAAGTATCATGGAAAGTTCAAATACAACAAGTAAACCAAAACAAAAATATTTCTAATTCTTTAGTATTTGGTAAGATATTTTAGTAATATTAGCTTTGAAAAATAAAAACTTCCAAATTTGTAATTTGATAAAAGCAAAAACAACAAGGGCACCGGGGTGGCTCAGGGGGTTAAAGCCTCTGCCTTCGGCTCAGGTCATGATCCCAGGGTGCTGGGATGGAGCCCTGCATGGGGCTCTCTGCTCAGCAGGGAACCTCTTCCCCCTCTCTCTCTGCCTGCCTCTCTACCTACTTGTGATCTCTCTTTCTGTCAAATAAATAAATAAAATCTTTAGAAAAAAACAACACCAAACAGGGTGCCTTCTGTTAAAATAGCCTTCCCTGTAATGAGATTGTAGATGATTGTTGTCCATATTGTTTTCAGAATGTCTGAGCCTCTTTTTAAAAAGTATTAATTTAGGAGGGGCACTAGGGTGGCTCAGTCTTGATTTCAGCTCAGGTCATGATCTCAGGGTTGTGAGATCAAGCTCTGCACTGGGCCTGAAGCCTACTTAAGATTCCCTCTCTCCTAACTCCCTAGTTGCCTCCCTACTCTCTAAAGAAAAAAAATACATATTACTTAGGCTTACAATTTAATTTTAAAAGTGCACTTGAGGGGAACCTCAGTGGCTCAGTCAGTTAAGCATCCGACTCTTGATTTCAGCTCAGATCATGATCTCAGGATTATGAATTGACCCTGCATCAGGCTCCCCTCTTGGTGGGGAATCTGCTTGAGATTCTCTCTCCTTACCTCTTCCTCTGCCCCACCCCTCTGAAGCATGCTCTCTCTCTCTCTCTAAAAATAAACATGTCTTTAAAAACTTAAAAAGTGGGGCGCCTGGGTGGCTCAGTGGGTTAAAGCTTCTGCCTTCGGCTCAGGTCATGGTCCCGGGGTCCTGGGATCGAGCCCCGCATCGGGCTCTCTGTTCAGCGGAGAGCCTGCTTCCCTTCCTCTCTCTCTGCCTGCCTCTCTGCCTACTTGTGATCTCTGTCTGTCAAATAAATAAATAAAAAATCTTTTAAAAAAATAAATAAATAAATAAAAACTTAAAAAGTGTGAGCCACAGGGTGGCTTAGTCGATTAAGCATTTGCCTTCAGCTTAGGTCATGATCCCAGGGTCCTGGGATTGAGTCCCACATTGAGCTGATTTATCAGCAGGGAGCCTGCTTCTCCCTCTGCCTGCTCTGCCTGCCATTCCCCCTGCTTGTGCGCTTGCTCACTCTCTGACAGCAAATAAGTAAGTAAACTCTTTTGAAAATAAATAAATATGGGGAGCCTGGGTGGCTCAGTGGGTTAAGCTGCTGCCTTCAGCTTGGGTCGTGATCTTGGGGTCCTGGGATGGAATCCCGAGTCGGGCTCTCTGCTCGGCTGGGGGCCTGCTTCCTCCTCTCTCTCTGCCTGCCTCTCTGCCTACTTGTGATCTCTCTCTGTCAAATAAATAAATAAATAATCTTTTAAAAAAATAAATAACAAGTGCACTTGCTAAAAAGGGAGAGGAGGAAGGGAGGAAAGAAGGGACTCAGCCTTTTGCAAAGTAGTCTCCTTATAACTCTATTGGATTAAGCATTATTTTGCCTGTTTTATTTATTTAAAAGATTTTATTTATTTGACAGAGAAAGAGTATCAGCAGGGGAAGACCTGAGCCAAAGACAGACACCTAACCAACTGAGCCACCCAGGCACCCACCCATTTTTAGATGAAGAAACTGAAACTTCGAAAATGGAAGTAAACTAAAATCACACAGCTAGCAAACTGATACAGCTGGAATGAAAATCCAAGTGCCTTCCAAAATGTGCTCTTAAGTATTAGGATATAAGAGGAGTTTAAAATTATCAAAGCCACATCTTTTATAATAACATGGAATCAAAAGTAGTTTCCTGACCTGCCACTGAAAACTGGGGCAAATTTTCTAGTGTGTAGATTTTTGCCCCCTCTTGGAGACAGATCGCTTTGGTGGTCACTACTTCAGCTCAGTTAGCGAGAGCCCTGTGTGTCCATCCGTGTGATTCATACTTAATTCAACGAAGTTTGGATTAATTCCTTCTCAACTTTCCTTCTGCGCTTTTAAGGAAACTTGGAAATCATTCTGTTGGCTTTAGCTAATTTTTTTTTATTAAAAGATTTTTTTATTTATTTGACAGATGGAAATCACAAGTAGGCAGAGAGGCAAGCAGAGAGAGAGAAGGAAGCAGGCTCCCCACTGAGCAGAGGGCCCGATGCAGGGCTCGATCCCAGGACCCTGAGATCATGACCTGAGCCAAAGGCAGAGGCTTAACCCACTGAGCCACCCAGGCACCCCAGGCCCATAGATTTTAGTTTAGTTTAGTTTTTTTGTTTGTTTCTGTTTTTGTTTTTTAACTTTACAAATGATACAGCTCTTTCTCAACTCCATCTTCAAGGCAGTGGCTGCAGTGGCTGTGGTTCAGTCATGGACACGCAACTCTCTGTCCATGCCCAAGAGTGACACACCCTGGAGGTGAGTGGACAAGAGATGGTCGCCCAGATTCAGGTTCATGTAGCCTTGCTGGAGGGTATCACTCCAGAAGATCAGGTTGAGCTCCTGGCAGGCCTACCTCTAGAGGCTGAGGCTACTCTCGATCAGTGTGAAGTGGCGGCTCTGACCACCCTGAAGAAGCTCAACATGTGCCTGGAGACGAAGTCCATGGTTCCCTGGCCTGCACTGGGAAAGGAAGAAGGAAGACTCCCAAGGTGGCCAAGCAGGAGAGAAAGAAGACAGGCAGAGCGAAGCAGCAGATGCAGGATGGCTGGCACTCTGTCAATGTTGTGCCCGCCTTTGGCAAGACAAAAGGCCCCAATGCCAACTCTTAAATCCATTGTAATCCAGATTTTCCCCCAATAAAGCCACTTAGTTCAGTCAAAAAAAGAAAAAAAAAAAAAAAGAAGAGGAGGAGGAAAGAAAAAAGAAAGAGCTTTACAAATGAAAGAAAACAAAATGGACCACTTATACCTGCTGCTTCTAAATCTCATTTCTGCTCTCAGGGAAACAGAAATAGGCATTTTCAGATGAATTTATATAGTGTGTGCGTGTGTTTAACATTTTATTCATTCATTTGAGAGCGAGAAGGAGAACAAGTGGAGGGGGTAGAGGGAGAAGCAGACTTCCTGCTGAACAGAGAGCCTTACACAGGACTCAGTCTCCAGACCTGGAGATCCTGATGAGAGCCGAAGGCAAATATTTAACCGACTGAACCTCCCCAGATGCCGAGTGTGTGTGTGTGTGTGTGTGTGTGTGTGTGTGTGTGTGTGTGTTTTAACACTACATTTGCCATGTCAGATGTTAGTGCTTTCGCTCATAAAAATCTCATTTAGTCGGGGCGCCTGGGTGGCTCAGTGGGTTAAGCTTCTGCCTTCAGTTCAGGTCATGATCTCAGGGTCCTGGGATCGAGCCCCCCATCGGGCTCTCTGCTCAGCAGAGAACCTGCTTCCCCCTCTCTCTCTGCCCGCCTCTCTGCCTACTTGTGATCTCTGTCTGTCAAATAAATAAAATATTAAAAAAAAATCTCATTTAGTCTCCAAGAAGTCAAATTGTACTGTGTCATGAGCACGCTATAAAGACACACACATTTGTGTCTTTCCACAATGTCAGCTTTATTCAGTCATAAAGCAAGGTTAACAAAATTGTAAAGCAGGTTGAGGATTCCAAACTCCATGACATTTCAC
This sequence comes from Lutra lutra, assembly GCF_902655055.1. Classification (NCBI taxonomy): domain Eukaryota; kingdom Metazoa; phylum Chordata; class Mammalia; order Carnivora; family Mustelidae; genus Lutra; species Lutra lutra. Next base: position 74,477,994 of record NC_062279.1, on the reverse strand, counting down.
CATGCACTAATTTGTCTACTTACACGGCATACAAAGCCCAACACAAGTCACACAACAAATAAGACAGAGGGTAGAAAGTTAACGAACCAAACGGGAAGTCATTCTGTGGGTGTGTAGTTGAGGTAAGTCTTGGATCTGGTCCAGGTCAGTTCTTGGCACTTACTGCCTATTATGTTCAAGCAGTGAAGGATCTCAGTTCTGTTCAGAGATCAGTCAGGCAGAGCCTTTGGTGGCAGCTGCCTTTTTTCAAGTGGTCAGACATAGAGGGGTCAACGTCTGAGGAGTCTGACAGTTTGCTGCCAAAATCCTCCCCTTTTAAAGGAATTTAATTAATCTTGGGCCCCTGCAAACCTCCTTTGCTTCTGCTTATCAGTTCTGAGGTGTCATCAACTGCTGCTGGTCTCAGTGCTATCTGACAGCTGCAACACCCATGACTATGTGTGTCATTGCTTGACATGAGTGAAACATCTTATTCTCTACATATTGTTACCGCCCCACGCCCATTTTCTGTGTGCTAGATGAGAAACAGGTACAAAAAGATAAACTGCCAAAGGTTACACAAAGCAGTGCTTGGTTTTACATTCCTGCGAGCCTGGTTCTAAAGCCAGACCTTAACCATCACTTTTTCTCTCTACATGCAGAAGCAAACAAATACACGTATGTGTACCCATACATATACACATCCATATATATGTTTCATACTACATATTAAAACTTTGTCATGTGCCCTTGCAGGCCTTTACTTATGCGCATGAGTGCAGGCAGAGGAAGAGCAAGTTGCTAAAACAAGATGGAGCAGCCAGAGACCAAGAATACAAAGCATCCAGAGATTAATAAGCGTGAAAAATCATCTTTGGCTGAGAAACTAGATCACTGATCAACTAGGAAGAGTTTCAGTCCTTACACAGGAAGATTAAGGGTGAAGGCCAGATTGCTTCTGAACTAGTCTTGTGGGATGTTAAATAATTTTTTTTTTAAATTTATTTATTTTATTTGACACAGAGAGAGCGCACAAACTGGGGGAGCAGCAGGCAGAGGGAGAAGCAAACTCCCTGCTCAACAGGGAGACCCACGCAGGGCCTGATATCTGGATTCTGGGATCATGACCTAAATGGAAAGCAGATGCTTAACCGACTGAGCCACCCAGGCACCCCTTAAATAATTCTTAAAAACAATGCGTTGAGAAGAAGAATCCAATGCATAACGATCAACTCCTTAAATAGCATATAGCAGGTAGGCTGGCCCTATCTGGATGGATTATGATGTACCCTATAGAGTATGGCCAGCCTTTCAGGATTCAGTGTCATACCAATGTCATAAATAATTTTTTACGTCATGAACTGTGATAGGAAATGACTCAAATTTTCTATCTCACGGTATTTAAATTAAAACCATGTACTCATCCCACAATAAAAGAACAAAGGAAAAGGGGGTAAGCTCTCGCCACCAGCAATTCAAAAGGTTTAGGAAGCACCAATAACAATATTTGGTGAAAAATCTCTAATTCACACCCGTATTTTTTTTTAAGATTTTATTTATTTGCTGGAGAGAGAGAGAGACAGTGAGAGAGGGAACACAAGCATCGAGCCCCCCATCGGGCTCCCTGGAGTGGGAGAGGGAGTGGGAGAGGGAGAAGTGGGAATGGGAGTGGGAGAGGGAGAAGCAGGTTCCCCACTGAGCAGGGAGCCTGATGCTGGGCTCAATCCCAGGACCCTGGGATCATAACCTGAGCCAAAGGCAGACGCTTAATGACCGAGCCTTCACACCTGTATTTTACTTCCCACCACTCACCACTGCCCAAAATTCTTAAGTCACTGAATTGTAGCCAATTCTCCTTTCAAAATTCAAATTTTATTGTATCATGGTAAGGGTTTAAAATGTTTCACTGGCCAGGGCGCCTGGGTGGTTCCGTCAGTAGAGCATGAGACCCGTAATTTCAGGTTCCATATTGTGTGTAGGGATTACTTAAAAAAAAAAGGAAGGAAAAGAAAGCTTCACCGTCTTTTCTTTACACTATGAAACCGCAGTGACTTTATAAAGATCAAAATTCTCCATTTTGCCTGAAAAGTATTGCAGCAGCTATTCTGGCCTAGCTCATCGGCTTCCCAAAAGCCATTTTCCATCTTTTCTACTTCATACCCCTCCCTACTTCCCCCTGAGGTGCCAGCCAAGGGTACAGAATCTTTCATTCACCAAGTTCTTTAGAGTTACCAGCCTCCCCACTGGCACTTCCTTCAGCATCAAAGACTTACGAAGTAACTCAAATCCACTCCTTAAATTTCACCTTAAGTATCACTTCCTCAGAAGGGACTTTGGGTGAGTCAGAGTTGAGGTGGGGCATAGTTCTACAGGGTGGGACGGACCCACCCACTAACCCACAGAGATGCAAATTGATCCATTAAGGTGACTGCTTCTCTTTCACTTCAAAGCTTACTATCTCCTCACCTGCCATCCCAAAGTAAGCACGTCTGCCCCAGAACTCTGCCTTCCCGTAGTGTCTGAGAGGAGGAAGGCGTTCTTTTAAAACCAACCTGAAATCTTACTGTGATCCTCAAATTGCTCACAGGAATAAAAATCATAAGAATGTACAAAAGGTTGCCACTGAGAAAAATCAATTGATGACAACAGCTGCTTGATTACTTAAGGAAACGCCCTCAGCAACGCTCAAAAGCTCTTCCCAATCTCCTTGGCCACTAAGGGACATTGAGCTCGAGCAAGCGATTACCCACCCACTTCCGGAGGGATAGCCAATCACCGCAAGGGTCGCGGGTGTGCTTCTGGCGAGAACCCGCCCATTCACGCAGATTAGGGCTCTCTGTTGAATGCTGAATCAGGCTCTGGGGCGCAGCGTTTCTGCTCTGAGAGGTGCTGAGTGCGTCATCGGTTCCAGGTAAGCCGAGTGGGGTGTCATGAGGTTCAGTTGAGCAAGGGCCTCCTTAGCATCTGCTGGGCGCCAGACCTCGGGGTCATAGTTTGTCTAAGACTGGGTCTCCTCAGTGTGGCGAGGATCTTGTGAAAACGTCAGCTCCTTATTCTCAGACATGTGGAATCAGGATGGGAGTGGTAGCCCTGTTTCAGTTAAATTTTCGAGAAGATGTTGGTTTGAACGAGAATTGTGAAATTGTTGGGTTATTGCCAAAGAATTACTGTCTTTGGTGGAAGAGAGAAGGGAGGCGAGATGGGAAGTTAAGAGAATGGAGTGGTAGGCACCATTTAAAAATCCATTACTCCACAGTGCGTACACCTCCTGGCCAATTGAAATATCCTTTAACTCTCACAAAGATCTTACCATTGGGAATGAACCATTTCAACTCTTGAAATGAGCTGATTTAGGCTCTGGCATGTAAAGAGTCATTCGAGGTGATGGTGGTTGAAACTGAGAGCTAGAAATCTACCACAGGTTCTCTTTATTCATTAAATACTTCTTGAGCACCCATTGTATTGCCCAAGAATAAGAATAAAGTTGGAGGGGCGCCTGGGTGGCTCAGTGGGTTAAGCCGCTGCCTTCGGCTTGGGTCATGATCTCAGGGTCCTGGGATCGAGTCCCGCATCGGGCTCTCTGCTCAGCAAGAAGCCTGCTTCCCTCTCTCTCTCTGCCTGCCTCTCCGTCTACTTGTGATCTCTCTCTGTCAAATAAATAAATAAAATCTTTAAAAAAAAAAAAAAAGAATAAAGTTGGAGACACTTTCCCACCAAGAAGCTCACAGTCTGGCAGAAAGAGTTGGACATACCTGCTAAGGAATTTCAAAAATTACTGTAGAATCAAATCAGAATAACGATGTATGATTGGGTGGGGGGCTAAGCAAACAGGCTAGGACCAGCTCTTGATGGGTCTTAAAGCTTTATTTTTCTTAAAGCAGCAGTTCACAAACTATGGTCCCTTGAGCAGCAACATCATCTGGGAATTTAGCAATAAAACACACCAACTGAATCAGAAACCAGGAATTTGGCCCAGTAGTCTTTTATCAAGGTGTTCAGGTAATCTTGATGCTATCTAAGGTTTGAGAGCTACTTTCTTAGAGTAATAAAGGACTAGTGGAATGTCTTAAGTGGAAGATAAAAGGATTATATTTATATTTGGAAAGATCAGTATAGCTACAGAGTTAGGGAATTTATTGGAAGCACCATTCTGTTTTGGAGTAGAAAGGGGACTTATACTATAGTGGGAAGAGAGAAAAGGACAGTTAACTGGGGTGGTAGCAGTCTGTTCCCACAAAGCTGGTGCTTTTGGCTTTATAGTCTGTTAATGGCATTATTCTGGAAAGTAGGGAAAACTGACCAGTGTGTGCACTTGGAAAAAGTGGTGCACAGTGATACCTGGAGTGAGTATTTTATGTTCCTTGAACCCTACTGAGTCCTCTTTTTTTGCACATACTTTTTTAAAAAGTTACATTTTTTTCTTGATTTTTATTTTCCCATTATCCTTTGCAATTCAGTATGCTGTTATATTGGGCAAGATTCTTAAAACTTCTTCAGCCCGTTTTCTAATCTCTGACCATTCTATGCAGCCTCACCCTGAACGCAATGCACTCAACATCTTAGCTTACTCAGAAGTACCTGTTTTGGGGGCTCAGGAGCCTGCAGTTCTTCATCTCGGGGTTGTGAATTTGAGCCCCATGTGTGATGTAGAGATTACTTAAATAAAAAACTTTTTTTTAAAAAGTACCCATTTTGAAAGTTGTCTTTCTGTTTTTCAAGATTTTATTTATTTATTTATCAGAGAGCAAGAGAGAGTGCACACGCAGGGGGAGAGGTAGGCTCCCTGCTAAGCAGGGAGCCTGATATGGGGCTGCATCCAAGGACCCTGGGATCATGACCTGAGCCAAAGGCAGATAGATGCTTAACCAACTGAGCCACTCAGGCGCCCTCCATTTTGAAAGTATTAATCAAGAATGAGAAGTCGGGGCGCCTGGGTGGTTCAGTGGGTTAAGCCGCTGCCTTCGGCTCAGGTCATGATCCCAGGTCCTGGGTTCGAGCCCCGCATCGGGCTTTCTGCTCAGCAGGGAGCCTGCTTCCTCCTCTCTCTCTGCCTGCCTCTCTGCCTACTTGTGATTTCTCTCTGTCAAATAAATAAATAAAATCTTTAAAAAAAAAAAATAAAAAAAAAAGAATGAGAAGTCATTGAACCCTTAGTCATTAGGTACAACATAGTGTGGACAAGTAGGAAGAGTAGCTTGGAAGAGACTATGCTTTATTTTCTGTAGTTCCGTGTTATTGGAATTTATTACAAATTGAATGTATTTTAATATAGAATTAAAAGTTCATTTTAAAATTCTGAAGCTCCTCTCCTGTGCCTCCAAAATCAGTGCAAGAAAATTTCCTACATCACATTATTATAGTGAACCTGGTGGAAGATAATGCCTTTACCAGTCACAAAGGACTTAGCAACTATATGAGACAGAGCAACTTTTAGGTTTAATATCAGTACTTTTTATATTACGTGCCTACACAGGCGCACGCGCACGACTTAGAGATACTGTGGGATCAATTCCAGACCACTGTCAGAAAACAAGTCAAACGAATTTTGTTTCTCAGTGCATATAAAAGTTATGTTTGCCCTATACTTTAGTGTGCAATAGCCTTATGTCTGAAAAAATCAGTGTACGTATTTTAAATAATTTGGGGCGCCTGGGTGGCTCAGTGGGTTAAAGCCTCTGCCTTCGGCTCGGGTCATGATCCCAGGGTCCTGGGATCGAGCCCTGCATCAGGCCCTCTGCTCAGCAGGGGGCCTGCTTGCTCCTCTCTGCCTGCCTCTCTGCCTACTTGTGATCTATATCTGTCAAATAAATAAAAAAAATAAATAAATAAATTTTTTTTTTTTTGGAATTTTGAGATTTTTTTCATTTGAAGGTAAATCTTAATGCTATTAAATTCACAAGTATGCTAATTTAAATACCCAATTCTATTTATCTAAAACACACATTGCAAACATACAAATTATCTATTTTCTCCACATGTCAGAGCCCATTCATTTCATGGTTTGGAAATGCGGAGAATAGATTCCCCTTAAACTGCAAGTCAGCAGGTGTTTCTTTACAGTTAACTTTAGCAAAATTCATACAAAATAGTAATTAACAATGATCTTCTTTACTTGTTAACTCACAAGGAAACACCTTCAAAACTGCATTTTGTTAAAGTTTCTGTACTAAAATGTAGAAAAACTGAACTACACAAATATTGAAAAGTTAAAAATTCCTTAATTTTTTATTCCTGGTACCACTACCACAATTTACAGGGCAATATACCTGATGTAATGAAAAGAAAAAGAAAAAGACAAAGCTACAACAGATAAAAGACCTCAGGAATGTACATCTAATTGACACTACATTGCATTAATCAATAGCTGCACTTTTTGCAAACTGTGGCTATGACAGTCCTGAACAAGAAGGGTTTCCTGTTTAAGCTGCAGTAACTTTTCTGACTATGGATCATCGTTCCTTCTGTGGCAGATTTTTACAGTTCCTCTAATGCATTTGGGACGACTGTCTCAAAGTAACCTGCAGCTTTCCTGACAAATCCTCGCTCTCTCTCCTGCTAAGAACTGTAGCCCTTTTCTTCTGAAAATTTTTTAGAACCTTCTGCTACCATATCCACCACTTCCACCACCAGAGCCATAACCACCACCATAGGGACTGCCCGAGCTTCTTCCACCAAAACTGCCCCCCTTCATGGGTCCATAATTTGATTGCTGTTGTCCACTATAATTTCCAAAATCATTATAGTTCCCACCACCACCATAGTTACCTCCAAAATTTCCTCCTTCATTGTAACCATCGTATCCTCCACCACCACCTCCATATCCACCTCCTTGGTTTCCATACCCTGGTCCACCACCATAGCCTCCTCTACTACTGTAACCAGGACCACCACCATAGTTGCCACCATCACCTCCAAATCCATTATATCCACCATCACCTCCTCCGTAACTACCTCTGCTGCCACCACCACCACCACCATAGCCTCCTCTTCCACCAAAGTTTCCACCACGGCCAAAGTTACCACCACCTCCAAAGTTTCCTCCACGACCCATGAAGTTGCCAGATCCACCTCCACGACCTCTTTGTGATCCAGCAGACTGCATTTCTTGTTTAGAAAGGGCCTTTTTCACTTCACAATTATGCCCATTAATAGTGTGGTATTTCTGAACAATTTTATCAACTGTATCATGATCATCAAAAGTTACAAAAGCAAATCCTCTCTTTTTTCCACTCTGCCTGTCTTCCATAACTTCTATGGTTTCAATCTTGCCATACTTTTCAAAGTAGTCTCTCAAATTATACTCTTCTGTATCTTCTTTAATACCACCAACAAAAATTTTCTTCACTGTTAGATGGGCACCAGGCTTTACAGAATCCTCTCTAGAAACAGCTCTCTTTGGTTCCACTACACGCCCATCAACCTTGTGTGGTCGGGCACACATTGCTGCATCCACCTCTTCAACACAAGAGTAAGTCACAAAACCAAAACCCCTGGAACGTTTTGTTTGGGGGTCTCTCATCACCACACAATCTGTAAGTGTACCCCATTTTTCAAAATGTTCTCTTAAACTATCATCTGTAGTTTCAAAGCTCAAACCACCAATAAACAGTTTTCTCAACTGCTCTGGTTCCTTTGGATCATGGCCCTCCTCCCCCCGGCGGCGGCGGCGACGGCCGGAGTCGGGCTGGGGGCGACCGGGCGGCGGTTTTACCTCCATTTTGCAATAAATAAATCTTTTAAAAAAATAATTTAATGCTAAAAATGCGAACCATCATTTGAGCTTTCAGTGCGTTATAATCTTTTTGCTGGTGGAGGATCTTGCTTCTGTTTGATGGCTGGTGACTGATCAGGGTGGTGGTTAGTCAAGGTTGGGGTGGCTATGGCAGTTTATTAAAATGAGACAGTAGAAATTGCCACTTTGACTCTACTTTCATGAATGATTTCTCTGTTGACATGTGATACTGTTTGATAGCATTGTAGTCACAGTAGAAATTATTTAAAAATTGGGAGTCTATCCTCAAACCTTGCTACTGCTTTGTCAACTGAGTTTATGGCATATTCTAAATCCATTTCAACAGTCTTCATAGCACCTTTACCAGGAGTGGGTTGCATCTCAAGAAACGACTTTTTTCTCCTTGTCCATAAGCAGCTACTAACTCTCTTTTTATAAAGATCTATTTATTTATTTATTTGACAGACAGAGATTACAAGTAGGCAGAGAGGCAGGCAGAGAGAGAGAGGAGGAAGCAGGCTCCCTGCTGAGCAGAGAGCTCCATCCCAGGACCAGGACCTGAGCCAAAGGCAGAGGCTTTAACCCACTGAGCCAACCAGGCGCCCCAAGCAGCTACTAACTCTTAATCCGTTCAACCACAGTTTGTTAAAACAAACCAAAAAAACCTCAGTATATGAAAAGTACAGTCCTGTAAAGCATGATAAAATGAGGTATGCCTGTATGTGTAATAGAAGTATGTGATTTCTGCTAGATTTCTGAGAGCTTTTGAGATTTTATGAGCTGTCTTATAATACTTCTTATTGCACCTTTGTTAAATGGCAGGCACTGTGACATGTGCGTTAATTTTATTTCCATGTTTAATAATTACAATATGAGATAGTATTATTTCTTTCTTTGTGAAAAGAAAACTGAAGTTCAGAGAAACTAATTTGGCCAAGGGCATACAGCTAGTTAAGTGGCAGAGTCAGATGAAGACCTAGTTCTATACGGTATTGCTGTTTCTCGATGTATATGTTTCTGCTGTGATAGTGCTAGAATCAATAAAGCCCTGTCCTTCCTCCTAAAAGTGTTTGAGTATGTTATCAAATGTGAAGAATTGTGGCTGTATCAAATATGAAAAATATAAGTTGCTTTGAAATAGATGTAGAGGGATGCAGAGGATTCTGCGGGAGTGTGAAGGAGGGACAGTACAGCTTTGTGATCATCGTGCCAATTAATGCAGTGTTTGTATGCATGTACTCAGATTATTGCAGACTCGTTTTTTACAGCTCTAATTGAGGATAATAGCTCCTAAATTATAGGGTTGTTCGGAGAGTTTAATTGAATCAGTGACTACATGAAAGATCCTAGCTTAGTGCCTAACACATACTAAACCATCTTAGAGAAAATTTGTCTTGGTTGGAGTCTCCAAAAGGAGCAGAACTTAGTTCCAAGGAAAGAAGGGAGGAAAAGGTAATGTAACCAGTTGAGTCATTTAAGCAGGAAGGAGAACATAACATCTCTGTTTTAAAAAAAAAAAAAAAGAAAGAAAAGGAAAAAAACTGCTTTTGGGAACCATAGGCAGGTGAAGATGAAAACAATAAGGTATGAAGGGTGAAGGGCTCTGAATGGTAAGCCAAGGGGAGTGCTTTGTCTTGACTGTTGGTGAGTTATTGACAGGTTTTTAACTGAGAGGAAAGGTTTAATCGTTTAAACAGTCATGGTATGAGGGATAAGTTAAAATTATATAGCAAGAAGCAATAGGTAAATGTGGAACTTGGGATAGTCCACCGGGACAAAGGTAGAGGCAGAAGACACTATTATAGATTGAAAGTTACTTAAGGGTGCTAATAAGTAAATGTAACATGTGGGCCATATTTGGATCCAGGTTCAAATAAATGTAAAATAGAAAGGTGGGGCACCTGGCTGGCTCAGTAGGTGGAGCATGTGACTTTTAATCTCGAGGTTGTAGGTTCAAGCCCCACGTTGAATGTTGGGATAATGTGAAAAATAAAATCTTTAATAAATAGCTTATTGGCCAAGAACAGTAAACACGTTGGCTGCCATTTATGTGATCTCCTTATTTAAAAGGGGGTTATAGGGGAACCTGAGTTAAGCGTCTGCCTTTGGCATGGGTCATCATCTCAGGGTCCTTGGGATTGAGCGCTGCATCAGGCTCCCTGCTCAGTGGAGAGCCTGCTTCTCCCTCTCTCTCTGCCTGCCACTCCCCCTGCTTGTGCACGCTTTCTCGGTCAAATAAGGAAAACCTAAATAAATAAGGAAGGAAGTAAATAAATGTCAACAATCCCCATTTTTATAGATCAAAGAAATGGGATTAAAAAAAAGCTATATGGGTTTTCCTGAAGTATACACTAAGTAGCTGAACCAGGATTCAAATGTAATAGACTTTTTTCTTTAAAGATTTTACTTACTGTGGGGGGAGAAGGAGGGAGGGAAAGAGGCAGGCAGAGGGAGATGCAGGGTTCCTGCTGAGCAGGGAGCCCAATGCAAGGCTTGATCCCATGACCCGAGCTGAAGGCAGATGCTTAACTGACTGAGCCACCCAGGCGTTCCAGGTGTGTTGGGTATCTTAAAAACAAGCTGGGAAATTTTTTCACTACCTTTTCTTTTCTTTCTTTCTTGCTTTTTTTTTTTTTTTTTTTTTTTTCAGATTTTGTTTATTTGAGAGAGAGCACAAGCAAGAGAGTGTACAAACTGGGGAGCAGCACAGGGAGAGGGAGAAAGAGACTTCCCACTGAGCAGGAAGCCCAAAATGGAGCTCAATCTCAGGACCCTGAGATGAAAGGCGGTTGCTTAACTGTCTGAGCCACGCAGGTGCCCCTCACCCTAACTCTTATTTCGAACATTTCAAACCTATAGAAAAACCTTTAGGTAAACCTTTTGCTTAGATGCACCAGTTTCTAACTTTTCTGTTAACACATCTTAAAATTATTGAGACTTCTGAAAGTAAGTTGCCACCATCAAGATGGTGTCCCTGCCCCCCGAACTATATATTGCCTAAGAACAAGGATGTTTTTACTTCTTAACATATGGTAAATTAATATGTTAACACGATTTAATACTGATAGAATATGAAATGTAGTTCATAACTAAAATTCTCCCATTTATCCCAGAAATATTCTTTTAGTTTATCTTTTAAGATCCCAGATTCAATCAGGTATTGTATATTATATTTTTGTCTGTCATATTTCTGAAACTTTTTTGTGTTTTCATGACATTTACATTTTGAAGAATACATACGGACTGTCTTGTAGAATGCCCCCCTATTTAAGTTACACTACTTGTTTTCTTATGACTGTATTGAGATGGAATTTTTTTTGCAAGATTATCTTACAGGTTTTGTTGCTGCTGTTGAAATATGTGAGATGAATGACTATAACTATGAATTCCTGTTTGTTTGTTTGTTTGTTTGTTTTTTAAGAGATTCTACACAATGATTTTAGCATTTACTGATGAGTCTTGTGTGACTGTTTCAATACATTGGTGATTGTGGTGTCATAGTTTTAACTTAATGTCTTTCTTACCATAGGAAGGATTCCTAGTCTTGACCTACAGGTGCGTGCTTGCTTGCTTGCTTTTTTATTAACATATAATGTATTATTTGTTTCAGGGCTACTACAGCTGCTTTCTTGAACAGGAAAGTCATTAAGCCTGACTTTATAGCATTGAGTGGGAAGAACAGCAGCCCAGCTGATACGTTCTAGTATGCAATAGACTACAGCCTGTGGAGTATTCTTGGCAAAAGACCTTAGAGCTAAGGGGCAGGGGGATAAACAGGTTTATATAGACTATTACCAACATGCCAATCCAGTGAAACTGGAAGCTGGTCAGTTTTCAAGGTCTGTGGGAGGATATCATTCACTGTTCGTTAGCTGGATCTTGAGCGATAGAGAGCCAAGCTTTACTAAAGGACATACTACCTTACTCACCACCTTTCTTCACGGCTCAATGGAGTTTATGACAGCCCTGGCAGACCTCCAAACAGGGGCTAGCTGTCCCATCTGTCTAGACTACTTGAAAGAGCCAGTGACCATCAACTGTGGGCACAACTTCTGTCTCTCCTGCATCAGTATGTTCTGGAAGGATCTAAATGGTACTTTCCCCTGCCCCTTTTGCCGTTACTGCTCTCCAGAAAGGAAATTCACAAACAATCCCCAATTGGGCAATTTGATTGAAATTGCTAAGCTACTACGGGTAAGAAGAAGCAAGAGGAAGAGGAAGGAAGAGAAGCTTATATGTGAAAAACATAATCAGGTTTTGACATTTTTCTGTCAGAAGGACCTAGAAGTTTTATGTCCACAGTGTAGTTTCTCTACTGATCACCGGAGTCACTATATTTGGCCCATAGAGAAGGCTGCTCCTTATCATAGGAAAAGATTGCAGAATTGCATTGAACCATGGAAGGAGAGAGTAGAACAAGTTGAAAAGGTGATAACTATGCAAAGCAGAAAATCATTGGAACTGAAGAAGAAGGTACAGTGTAGGAGGGAAGAAATAAAGTCTGAATTTGAACAAATTTTGTTGTTTCTCAAAAATGAGCAAGAGATGGTTCTTCGGCAATTACAAGATGAAGAAATGGATATTTTAACAAAACTAAATGAAAACCTAACAACATTTTCAAGTCATCTTTCCACATTAAAACATCTATCAAAGGAGATAGAGGGTAAATCTACTAAATCAGAGCTGGAATTACTGACAGATGTTAAAAGTATCTACCATAGGTATAAAACCTTAAAGGCCCCTGAGCCTTTTTCATTCCAATTAAAGGAATATGGTTACCATCTTGCTCCACAATATTCTGGCCTAAATAAAATTATCAACAGATTTCAGGTGGATCTAATTCTCGATCCTGAAACAGCACATCGTAAGCTTATTGTCTCAGAAGATAGAAAAACTGTCCAATATGGAAATAAAAGGCATAACTTACCTCATAACCCAAGGAGGTTCTATCTCTGTCCAGCTGTTCTGGGTTCTAGGGGTTATGATTCTGGCAGGCAGTATTGGGAGGTGAAAGTGAAAGATAAGCCTGAATGGATCGTGGGTGTCTGTAAAGACTCTCTTCCCAGAAGGAGAAAGAAGCAACCAATTCTAGCACAGGATGGATTATGGGGTGTTGGACGATGTAGTCAGAGTAATTATATTGCACTGGGTCCTAAAAAAATTAATCTTCTGCCAAAAGTAATACCTAGAAAAATCGGCATTTTTTTAGACTGTGAATTGTGTGAGATTTCTTTTTATAATTTGAGTGATAGATCCCTTCTCTATATCTTTAACTATTATTTTACAGAAATACTTTGGCCTTATTTCTATACTGGAACTGACTCAAAGCCTCTTAAAATCTGTACAGTGACAGATTCTGAATGATGAATTATTATAAAACTCTTACTTTCGTTGTTTGTTTGTTTCAGGTGGTGGATAAAACTAAGCCAATGAATGTAGTCTCAACAGTTCTGTTGTGGTTTTTGTTGTTGACTTTTTGCTTTAGTTTTGTTTTAGTTTTAGTTTTCCCTTTAAACAACCAGAATGATTTTATCTTCATTTCAGCAGCTTCTAAAAAAAATACAATTATAGGGTACTTGGCTGGCTCAGCCAGTACTACTTGCAATTCTTGATCTCAGGTTGTGAGTTTGAGCCCACGTTGCGGGTAGAGTTTACTTTTTCTTTTAAATGTGGTTATAATGAGACAGAAGAAAGAAAAATTAAGGAGTTGATGCCCATTTGCGGTTGCACCAAAAGCCATAAGATTCTTAGGAATAGACCTAACCATAGAGATAAAGGATCTTTACTCAGAAAACTACAGAACCCTCATAAAAGAAATTGAAGAAGACACAAAGAAGTGGAAAAATGTTCCATGATAATGGATTAGAAGAACAAATGTTGTTAAAATGTCTGTGCTACCTGGGGCAATCTATACATTCAGTGTAATTCCTATCAGAATACTATCAACTATTTTTTTAAATAATACCATCAACTTTTATCACAGAGCTGGAACAAATAATCCTAAAATTTGTATGGAACCAGAAAAGACCCCAGATAGCCAAAGGAATGTTAAAAAAGAAAACCAAAACTGGTGGCATCACAATTCCAGACTTAAACTGTTACAAAGATGTAATCATCAAGGCAGTATGGTGCTGACACAAGAACAGACACATGGATCAATGGAACAGAATAGAGAGCCCAGAGATGGAGCCTCAACTCTATGGTCAGCTTATCTTCAACAAAGCAGGAAAGAACATCCGGTGGGAAAAAAGACTCTTCAACAAATGGTGTTGGGTAAATTGGACCGTCACATGCAGAAGAGTGAAACTGTACCATTTCCTTACACCATACATAAAAGTAGATTCAAAATGAAAGACCTCAGTGTGAAACAGGAACCCATCAAAATCCTAGAGGAGAACATAGGCAGTAACCTCTTCAACCTGAGCTGCAGCAACTTCTTGCTAGACACATTTCCAAAGGCAAGGGAAACAAAGGCAAAAATGAACTATTCGGACTTCATCAAGATCAAAAGCTTTTCCACAGCAAAGGAAACCGCAAAACCGAAAGACACAGAATAGGAGAAAGTATTTGCAAATAACATGATCAGATAAAGGGCTGGTATCCAAAATCTGTAAAGAACTTACCAAACTCAACACTCAAAGAACAAATAGTCCAAACAAGAAATGGCAGAAGACATCCAAGTGGCCAGCAGCAATTTCATGTGAAAATGTTCTCAACATCACTTATCATCAGTGAAATACAAATCAAAACCGCAATGAGATACTGCCTCACACCAGTCAGAATGGCTAAAATTAAGTCAGGAAATGACAGATGTTGGCGAGGATATAGTGAAAGGGGAACCCTCCTACATTGTTGGAATGCAAGTTGGTGCAGCTACTCTGGAAAACAGTATGGAGGCTCCCCAAAAAGTTTGAAAATAGAGCTACTCTGTAAGGCAACAATTGTACTACTGGGTATTTACTCCAAAGATAGAAAAAGGGGACACCTGCACCCCAGTGTCCATAGCAGTGTCCACAATAGCTGAACTATGGAAAGAGCCCAGATGTCCCATCAACAGATGACTAGATAAAGAAGTGTGTGTGTGTATATGTGTGTATGATGGACTATGACTCAGCCATCAAAAAGAATGAAATCTTGCCATTTGAAACAAAGTGGATGGAACTAGAGGGTATTGTGCTAAGCAAAGTCAGTCAGTTAGAGAAAGATAGTAATCATAAATCTCACTGATAAGTGGAATTTGAGAAGCAAGTCAGAGGATCATAGGGGCAGAGAGGAAAAAGATGAAACCAGAGAGGGAGACAAACCATAAGAGTCTTAAAATCATAGGAACAAACAGGGTTGTGGGAGGGGAGTGGAGGGATATGGTAACTGGGTGATTGATAATAAGGAGGGCACATGATGTAGTGAGCACTGGACTGGGTATTATATAAGACAGATGAATCAGGCCTGTACCTCTGAAACCAATAATACATTTGTTTAATTAAATTTAAATGAAAAATGTTTAAAAATGTGGTTATAATGCCTGTTTTATAGACACATTATGGGATCAGTTGGAGAGTAATTGTCAATAAAAGTCCAGTATTTTTTTCTGTATTGCATACATATTTTGCTTATATATATATATATATATATATATACACACACCACACATTTTGTCTATACACACACACTTTATGAAAGGCAGACATGACCATTCCAGGACTACGGGCTCTGTAAAGGCAGCCCCTTTCCACTTTATTCTGTTTACGTCAATATTTCTCTAACATGTTTTGTTCTTTTTATCTTGTGTGTTGACTTAGTATTATGGAATATGAGGTAATACCCCACCATATACATGCAGCATATACTTATTACATTAGGTAAACACAGTAAGTCATCTTCCTTCTGATAATGCAGAATTTAAGAAACAAGGCAGAGGATCATAGGGGAATGGGAGAAAATAAGAAACCAGAGAGGGAGACAAACCATAAGAGATTTTTTTTTTTTTAAGATTTTATTTATTTGACAGAGATCACAAGTAAGCAGAGAGAATGGGGGAAGCAGGCTCCCCTCCGAGCAGAGAGCCTGATGCAGGACTCAATCCCAGGACCCTGAGACCATGACCAGAGCTGAAGGCAGAGGCCCAACCCACTGAACCACCCAAGCGCCCCCCATAAGAGACTCTTAATTTTAGGACACAGTGTTGCTGGGGTGGGGTGAGGGTGGACGTTGCAGAATGTCAGTTGTGAGCGCTAGGTGTTGTGTAAGCCGGGTGAATCACAGACCTGTACCCCTGAAACAATCTATGTTAATAATAAAAAGAATGGGAAGAAATGTAGGAGTAGAAAAAAAAAACCCTCTATTCCTGTTTGGACACTGTACCTATAGCTATCTTAAGCTACCATCCTTCATTACATTTTAGGGACTGATCTCTTTCTCAATCCCTTTTGATTTAGATCTTCTAGGTTCGTTTGTTCATTCGTTCTTTTTCAGAGTTTGTTAGCGAAGCATGAGCTGGGGGTGGGGGACAGGCAGAGGGTAAGGGACAGCAGATTTCCTACTAGGTGTGGACCCAAGACTCAGGTCATGCTTGAGGCAAAGTCAGATGCTTAATTGCTTGAGCCCTGTAGGTTTTCTTTCTTAGGCGTTCTCTATTCTGAAAATTGAATCTCTCAGTAGATAACATAAAATTTAGACCTGTATCAACAACAAAGAAACACTGCCGAGCCTTTGATTGGAGTTGTATTGAATCTAGATCAATTTGCATAAAATTCAGATCTTGACAATATTGAGGCTTCTAATCCATGTACCCATTTATTTGACTATAACTTCTCTCTGCAATGTTTGTAGTTTTCAATATACATGGTACAACATCCTGTCAGTATTATGCCCAAGTACAGTCCACTGGGTTTTCAACAAAGATGATTTTGTTACCTTCAAATAGACATTTTAGTTGCTTCCTTGACAGTCTAAGTCCTTTTCCTTTTTTTTTCTTTTTCTTCCTTTTTTTTTTCCCCCGATTGCACAGACTAGGACCTCCAGCACAATGCTAATTCTTAACATTTTATGATTGGTTTTACCCGTCATTTTACTGCTCCTATTTCCTTATTTGATTTTCTTACTTTTTTCTGTTTTATTTAAATTCAGAGTATTGTTAGTTTCAGAGGTAGAGTTTAGTTGTTCATCAGTTGTATATAACACCATTAAAGAGGACTCATTACATCATGTGTTCCTAATGCCCATCACCCTGTTACTCCATCCCCACATGTTCCTCCCTCTTTTTATTACTTAGGATACCTCTCAGTCTTTTTTTTTTTTTTTAAGATTCTATTTATTTATTTGTCAGAAAGAGAGAGAGAGAAAGCACACAAGCAGGCAGAGAGGCAGGCAGAGGCGGAGAGAGAGGCAGGCTCCCCGCTGAGCAAGGAGCCCGATGCGGGACTCGATCCCAGGACCCTGGGATCATGACCTGAGCCGAAGGCAGCGGCTTAACCCACTGAGCCACCCAGGCGTCCCTACCTCTCAGTCTTTACATAAAATTATTTAATACTGGCAATTCAATATTCTTTGATCATTTCCCCACTGATGTTATTTAGTTCATCTTCTATAAATAATATACAATTTATACATATTTATACTTTTAACAAAATAGGACTATCGAACATAATGAAAAAAAACTCATGTATGCTTGGCCCTAATGTTAATAGAACATTACCAACACCTTTGAGGTTTCCTTTATGCCCCTTTTCAATCCCAACCTCTTCACTTCCTGGTCCTATCTAGTTACCTCTGCTATTTTCAATTTGATAGTCCGTTGTTTCCTGACCTTTTACTGTGTATGTTTATATCTGCAAACAATATGTTAATTTGTTCCACATGTTTTTAAAATTAACTTAGTTAATTACAACATGTATGGTTAACATAGTGTTAATTTCAGGTGCACAATATAGTTATTCAATTCTGTATATTATTCAAAGCTCATAAGTGTACTCTTTAGTTTCACATATATTTGAGTTTTACATAAAGTTGATTAATCATGTCTTGAATATTTTTCATTCAACATGTTCATGAACTTGATTTGTCATGTTTTTGCTTAAAGTTGTACTTCGTTTTCATTCTACTTCTGATACTCAGTTTGAAACTTTCAACAAACAGCTGCTATGAAAATTATGCATCTGGTTTCTTTGGGGAGTGAGTTACTAAACTTTCATCTTTATTTATAATAGCAAATTACTTTCCAAAGTGTTGTGCCAATTTATACCCCCCCCACAGTGTATATATGTTTTCATTGCTCTGCCTCAAGAGTACTTGATTTAAATTATATATATACACATACTTTTTTTTTTTACTAATTGCAATATGTTAAATGTTCTCTCCAGTCTTAATTATTCCCATGATCTCTAATAGAGTATATTTTTGTAGTTTAATAATCATAGTTTTTCTTCTGTAAAATACCTGTTAACCCTCCACCCTGTTTTCCTGTTAGTGTGTCTTACTGATTTATAAGAGCTCTTTATAGTTTCTGGATTTTAGTCCTGTAGCAATTACATTCACTGCAGGTATCTTCTTCAAAATTTATCTCACTCTTACTGTGTCTTAGTTAAGTTTGATTCAATCTTTTTTCTTGAGGTTTGAATTCTTTTTGAAGATGTTATTTATTAGAGAGTAAGCATGAACAGGGGCAGAGGGAAAGGGAGAAGCAAATGTTCTGCTGAGCTTGGAGCCCGACGAGGGACCCCATCCCAGGACTGTGGGATCTTGACTTGAGCCAAAGGCAGATGCCTAACTAAGCCACCCAGGTGCCCCAGAGGTTTGGTTTCTTTAGGAAATCCTCCCCTACTCTACTCCAGGGCCATTAAATAATCTATATGTACACCTAATCATCTACTTGGAAGTTGATTCTGTTTTGGGGATGGGTCCTGCTTATTAACTTAACTATACATAATGTATGGATGACTAATGGTTATAACACCATTTATTGAGAGGTCCATAATTTCCCCAGGTACCACTTGTATCTACATTTAATATGTTCTGCTGGTCTGTTTGTCTATCCTTGGTCTATCCCAATACCATACTCTTGCAGGTCTCTCATTAGTATCTGGTGACAGTTTTCATCTCTTCAAGGTTACCTTGACAACTCATGGCTTCTTCCATACAAATTTTAGCCTGCCATATTAAACACCATAACTTGGGGTGCCTAGGTGGCTCAGTGGGTTAAGCCTCTGCCTTTGGCTCAGGTCATGATTTCAGGGTCCAGGGATCGAGACCCACGTCGGTCTCTGCTCAGCAGGGAGCCTGCTTCCCCCTCTCTGCCTGCCTCTCTGCCTACTTCTGATCTCTCTCTCTCTCTCTGTTAAATAAATAAAATCTTAAAAAAAATACCATAACTTGGAGATTTTATTTGAAATTGCATTGAAGCTATAAATCAAGTTTGAGAAAACTGACACGTTTATTGAATTGCCTGATCCATGTATGCCTTTACATCTATTGAAGTCTTTAAAACTACTACAACACCCACCAGTGGGATACCTTAGGGAAAACTAAACATTCTAACTCACATGACTTCCACGGGGTATTCCTGACATCAAGATTACTCAGAAGAATACTGAATATTAAGCAAGTTTGCATCTGTATCTTCATTTCCATGAAAACCCTTCTAGTTCACATAGTAGCCCAAGAACACTTTTGGGTTCCCTGTGAGATGGTTCAGGTAGAAATAAATGAGACATTGAGCAAATGAGAGACCTGCACTGACTTAAAAGCTTCATATCTCAAGAAGCCATTAAGTTTTGTGACTGACCTGACGAGTGTGTTTCACGGACTGGAGATTGCACTGAAGAGTTATGTGGTCTCTGGAGGAAGCACATATACTAGGTACACCAAAAGGGCTTTGAAGTTCTTCGAACTTGTTAGGTTTTAGAACCAGTTTCCTTATCTTTTTTTTTTTTTAAGATTTTATTTATTTATTTGACAGAGAGAGAGAGATCACAAGTAGACAGAGAGGCAGGCAGAGAGAGAGGAAGGGAAGCAGGCTCCCTGCTGAGCAGAGAGCCCGATGCGGGACTCGATCCCAGGACCCTGAGATCATGACCTGAGCCCAAGGCAGCAGCTTAACCCACTGAGCCACCCAGGCGCCCGACTCACCTTTATTTTTAAATCTAGTTTTAATGTTTCAATTATTCGTATTGTTTACAAGATTATTTTACAGCCACTATTGCCAGCTTCTCAGAGGCCACCACTTCTCACCTCTTGTTCTTAGGGTGTTTATAATCACTAAACAACAGGCTAACAATAGTACTTCTATATTTTTTAGTTTTTGATATTATCATTTAATGTCTTACTTTGGAAGATTAGAATTTAGAGCAGTTGTCATTCTTTGGTCCTCTCCTAATAGCATTCTTCATTTTCTATAGAA
The DNA here is from genome assembly GCF_902655055.1 of Lutra lutra. Taxonomy (NCBI): domain Eukaryota; kingdom Metazoa; phylum Chordata; class Mammalia; order Carnivora; family Mustelidae; genus Lutra; species Lutra lutra. The sequence goes on along the minus strand of NC_062279.1, from coordinate 74,457,889 downwards.
TGTTTTCTGATGTTTACAAAATATTTTGACTATGTTAGTGCCATTCACCTCTTAGCCATATATTATGAAATAATATTTTGTTTCTCTACAACTTTGCTTGGCCATAGTTAAAACAGTTCTATTTCTCATTGCCTTTATTTCCCATGTCCTTATCCTTAGTTCATCCCCAAACTGTCCCTACAGTTCTCCAAATTTCTCAGTTTTAACATACTTAGCTTTCTGCCACTTTGATTTTGCCAGCTACTCTCAAGGAGCCCTGTGACTTCTAATGCAGACCAGTTCACGAAGCCAGCTGCTCATAGAACATCTTGGGAATGCCTTTGGCATCTCTTGAGTTGATTTTTGTGTTTCCGTATGGTTTTACATTTAAAGGTTGTTTTTCATTGACAAGGCCCTTCAGTAGCTTCCTAATAGTGGTCCATGGGAAATAAATTTTTTGAGACTTTAAAAAGGATTTTATTTTAGAGGCACCTGGGTGACTCAGTAGGTTGGGCATCTACCTTCGGCTCAGGTCATGATCCCAGGGTCCTGGGATTGAGTCCCACATTGGGCTCCTTGCTCTTTGGGGAGCCTGCTTCTCTCTTTTCCTCTGCCTGACATTCCCCCTGCTTGTGCTCTCTCTGCCCGTGTCAAATAAATAAATAAAATATTTTTTAATAAAATATTTTATTTTTAAGTAATCTCTTTACACAACATAGGGCTTAAAAATTCACAACCTCAAGATCAAGAGTTGCGTGCTCCACCAAGTGAGTCAGCCAGGCACCCCTTTTCGAGACTTTCAAGTATGAAAGTATGTTTAGTCTATCCTGGTATTTAACAAAGTTTCTCAGTTTCTGGTTTTGAAATAATTGTTACATATTTCTAGCATTTTTTGTTGTGAAATCTACTGTTAGCATGTCTGACATGTGTTTGAAAATACATCAACAGAGGGTGCCTGGGTGGCTCAGTCGGTTAAGCATCTGCCTTCAGCTCAGGGGATGATCCCAGGGTCCTGGGATTGAGCCCCACATCAGGCTCCCTACTCAGTAGAGCCTGCTTCTCCCTCTCCCTCTGCCATTCCCTCTGCTTGTGCTCTCTGGTTTTCTCTCTCTCTCTCTCTCTCTTTAAAATAAAATAAAATGCATCAACAGAAACAATGTGCTAAAGCATGACAATACTGCATACAGAGTTAGTCAGTTTCTCTAATCAGGAATTCACATTCAAGGATGATCAGGTGGCATTCCAATAGCAAACTTAAGCTCTAAGTGCTGCAACATTGCTTCAGATATATAGATATAGATATATATTTGCTTCAGTTATCTTAATCTCTCATATATTCTGAAGCTATAATTAAACTAATGGATTATAATGGACATAAAAAATGGGGTGAGTTTGATGAAATTAGTGGTATTGGACATGTATGATTTGACTGAAAGATTAGAGTTATTCACACTCTTGCATGGATAGGACAATAATGCTAGGGAACGCTGTAGTCTATACCCAATGAAAAATGAGCCTGGAATTCCCAAACTCTCTGGCCGTCGATTCTAAGGACACTGGTGGCCTCACAGTAAGTATAATGTTAGATGAATTCTGCCTTTATGGAATTGTGTTTGCTTCAAGTGAACCGTTGGTGCAAGATCAGAACACCTAAAAAGAATACTGGGAACACTGGTTTACCAACAAGGCTATATGAACATACAGAGTCTGCCTGCTAAGTAAATGACTACCGCAAATGTGTTCTAGAGGGCGCCTGTGTGGCTCAGTCAGTTAAACATCTGCCTTGGGCTCAGGTCATAATCCCAGGGTCCTGGGATTGAGCCCTTCTGCATGGAGCTCCCTGCTCAGAGGGGAGTCTGCTTCTCCCTCTCCCTCTGCTGATCTCTCTGCTTATGCTGTCTCTCTCTCTCAAATAAGTAAATAAAATCTTTAAAAAAATAAAATAAAATGCTGAAACCTACAACAACAAAAAAAGGACTAAGATAAAATGAAGCAATATGGTAGCACTTGGAGCTTGAGTTTGCCATTAGAACGCCACCTGACCATCCTTGGATGTGAATTCCTGATTAGAGAAACAGACTAACTGTGTATACAGTATTGATTAAAAGTCATACTTTAGCACATAGTTTCTGTGGAGCATTTTATTTTATTTTAAAGATTTTATTTGTTTATTTGACAGAGCAGAAGGAATAGCCGGTGCAAATCCTTCAGGAGAGATTGTAACTGGCCTGTAGGAATAGCGAGGAATTCAGGATGACTAGAGCATAGTAAATACGTGGGAGAATAATAAGAAATAAGATCAAGAAGCAGCATGGGGGGACGCCTGGGTGGCTCAGTTGGTTAAGCAGCTGCCTTCGGCTCAGGTCATGATCCCAGCGTCCTGGGTTCGAGTCCCACCTCGGGCTCCTTGCTCAGCAGGGAGCCTGCTTCTCCCTCTGCCTCTGCCTGCCATTCTGTCTGCCTGTGCTCGCTCTCTCTCCCTCTCTCTCTCTGACAAATAAATAAATAAAATCTTTAAAAAAAAAAAAAAAAAAAGAAGCAGCATGGGCCTGAATAGTATGTTGTGTGGGACATGATTCTAAGGCCACTAAATGAGATGGGAAGTCACTGGTGGGTTTTGAGCAGAAAAGTGGCACGTTTATATTTTAAAAGAATCACTCTGGCTGCTGTGTTGAGGATAGCCTGGAGGAAGCAAGTTTAGAACCAAGAAGAGAAATGAGGAGGTTGTTGGGATAACCCAGGAAAGAAGAAATGGTGCTTGGACCAGTGTTGGAGGTGGTTAATAGTAGTCTAATTCTAGCTTTAGTGAGTGAGTTCTTCATTATGAATAAAACATTGATGTTTCATTCCAAGCAGAAAAGACAAAAAACGAAAACTGTCTTGCTTTTTCGTTTCAGTGGTACACCTCTCAAATGGCCGCTTTTGAAATACCATTAAGTCTTTGCCATTAAGAATAATTGCAGTGAGCAATCGGGGGAGTCCCATACCCCACAGCCAGTCACAGCTCAGCCTTTCCCCCTTTACCCTTCTCGAAAGCGCAGCTCACTGGCTTCCTTAACCAAGAAAACCAGCGCCCATTCAAAAGCATAGAATCATTTCTGTGAGAAAATAATTTATTGATTGAAAAATCAGTAGTGTACTCCCAGCATCCCTGCCCTGCTCTGTCCCTGCCAGTTTCTGGTTCCTTAATATTCCTCAACCAACATGGTCACCCAGGAAGCCATCTCTATAATATTCTTTTGCCCATTTTCGTGACATCATCATGCTTGTTCCTGATTGTCCCCTTTCTAAACCTTCCCCATCACCCAAAATAAGGCAGTGGAATAGTGGAAAGAGCATACATTTTAAATCCCAAGCTAAGTTGATCTATTTGTACTCATTACCAATTTATTGCCTCTTGATTTTTATCTTTTGAAAAAATCAGGTTTGGGTTTGTTGATGGTCTTCCATTGTTTCTAATTTTCACTTTAATTAGTCCCTTTCAACTTTATTGATCTATTATTCAAAATAGTTTTTAAAAAAAGAAAAAAAAGATTTGGGGCACCCTGGGTGGCTCAATGGGTTAAGCCTCTGCCTTCAGCTCCAGTCATGAGCTCGGGGTCCTGGGATCTGGCCCTGCATCGAGCTCTCTGCTCAGCAGGGAGCCTGCTTCTCCTTCTCTCTCTGCCTGCCTCTCTGCCTACTTGTGATCTCTCTTTCTCTCTGTCAAATAAATAAATAAATAAAAATCTTTTAAAAAATTTTTAAATAAAGATTTTATTTATTTACTTAAAAGAGAGCACAGAGGGAAACAGAGAAGTGGACTCCCTGCTGAGCAGATATCCTGATGTGGGGTTTGATCCCAGAACCCTGAGATCATGACCGGAGCCAAAGGCAAACGCTAAACCGACTTAAGTCACCCAGGTGCCTTATTCCCAGGCCTGCAGGCCCCACATCACTGAGGGGTTCCCACAGGCCCCCTAAGAAGAGCGTGTCTTGCCCATGATGAAAGAGGATGATTAGGGTTTCATTCATAACTGTAAAGTTTTTTTTTAAAGTTGGGGGTTACTAATTTGTTTCACTAGAATGGCAGAGGAGATGTAAACAATTTTATTACGTAGGCTTTTTATTCAATTATGTAAAAACCACAAATCAGGTACTGTATTTTAGTTAAAATTGCTTTAATTCAACAGAACAGCTTTTGTGGCTATTTAATGAAATCTGTAAATAGGAGGTGGAGTTCAAGAAATCCTGGCTGAGCAGTTTTTAACTGCAGGCTCTAAAGTATGTCAAATACAAAGAATATTCTGGAATATAAGTGTTTATTCGTATTTGAAGATGAAACTAAACTTAGATGTGTCCTGGAATGTTAGTTATGTAGTAATTTGGTTAAGAGAGCATTCTGGGTCTGTGCTTCTGTGTTCAGCTTTTATGTGGTTGACTCAACGCAGAGGCCCCAACCGTGACCATGAGCCCCCAGACACATGCTGTCCAGCCCACACACAAGGAGCCTGTTCACAGTCCTGCCGAGGATGCCCCCAGCCTCGGACCTGCTGTCTCCACACGAGGAAGCTATCTTTTGAAATTTGTGCACTGACCCCACTGACCCCAATTTGATCAAATTATGTATAAAATTCTTTTTAGAAGAGTTGGCTCATTAACAGGGAGGAGATTGTTATATTGCAGTTGTAAGAATAGCCTTAGGCGTTTAGATTTTTTTTTTTTTAATATATATATAATAGGGAAGATTCAGCCATCACTGAAGTGCTTTAAAATTCAAGAACAGGTCAATGATGAGCTGGCATGTATTCTGAATCCAAAGCTGATTACTACTACTTTAAGATGCTGGCGAGGATGCAGAGAAAGGGAAACCCTCCTACACTGTTGGTGGGAATGTAAGCTGGTGCAACCGCTCTGGAAAACAGCATGGAGGTTCCTCAAAAAGTTGAAAATAGAGCTACCCTATGACCCAGCAATTGCACTACTGGGTATTTACCCTAAAGATACAAATGTAGTGATCCGAAGGGGCACGTGCACCCAAATGTTTATAGCAGCAATGTCTACAATAGCCAAACAATGGAAAGAACCTAGATGTCCATCAACAGATGAATGGATAAAGAAGATGTGGTATATATATACACAATGGAATACTATGCAGCCATCAAAAGAAATGAAATCTTGCCATTTGCGACAACGTGGATGGAACTAGAGGGTATCATGCTTAGTGAAATAAGTCAATCGGAGAAAGACAACTATCATATGATCTCCCTGATATGAGGAAGTGGAGATGCAACATAGGGGGTTTGGGGGGTAAGAAAAGAATAAATGAAACAAGATGGGATCGGGAGGGAGACAAACCATAAGTGACTCTTAATCTCACAAAACAAACTGAGGGTTGCTGGGGGGAGGAGGGGAGGGAGAAGCGGGGTGGGGTTATGGACATTGGGGAGGGTATGTGCTATGGTGAGTGCTGTGAAGTGTGTAAACTTGGCAGTTCACAGACCTGTACCCCTGGAGATAAAAATACAGTATATGTTTATAAAAAATTTTAAAAATTAAAAAAAAAATTCAAGAACAGCAGAAGGAAGCATCAGTTGGCATTCTTCTAACAATGACCTGTCTTCAGAATTTTTGCTCCAACATCAAGGAAAGGGTTCATTTTCCTACTTTCAACCAATTAAATATTCTGGATGAAACAAGCCATTCATTTGCCATGACCTTTTAGAAAAGTTATTTTGTTTTTTAAAAAAAAGTACCTATTATTAATCTGTATTTACATTGACTATGTTTTAGTGTATTTATAAATGGTGAACTCAGTTTCTGAAATTAAACCTTTCATTTGCAATTTCCAAAAAAATAATAGTTTTTATTATACTCTACTGCTTGCTTTAGGTTTGATTTTTTCACCATGGTTTATAGCGTACATGTGGCTCAGTGGGTTAGAGCCTCTGCTTTCAGCTCGGGTCATGATCTCAAGGTCTTGAGATCGAGCCCTGCATTGGGCTCTCTGCTCAGTGGGGAGCCTGCTTCTCCCTCTCTCTCTGCCTGCCTCTCTCTGTCTACTTGTGATCTCTGTCTGTCAAATAAATAAACAAAATCTTTTTAAAATTTTAAAAAATAAATAAATAAATAAAATAATCTGAGGTCATCTTCAAATAATATTAACATTTCCTTTTCAGGAAGGGAAAGGGATAGCCCCTATAAAAGTATATTATCAACTTCTCTCGTTAATCCTTTATGCTTTTAGGGTCATACATATATGCTAGAAACAGACTAATACATTTGTTAGTATTATTGCTGTAAGCAGCAGTCATCTTTTAGAGCTATTACCTTCATTGATTCCATTTTTTATGTACTTCGTTTCTTTGTGTAGATACACATTTCTGGCTTGTTCTGAAGAACTTTGATTACCATTCCTTGTAGTATAAGAATAGCAATGAATTCCCTCAGTTTTACTTTTGTAGGCATTCCATTATCACTTTTGAGAAGTATTTTCATTAACTATAAAACAACGAGTTCACGCGTTTTTTTCTTTCTACACCTTAAAGATGTCACTTGAAAAAAAATCACACACACAAAAATCTTTCTTCCACTTACAAGTGGTAAACACAGAATTCAGAATTTTAAAGACTGCACACTGGTTGAGTTATACTGAATGTACTTACTCTCCTATATATGTAAAATAAGAAAATAAAGCAGAATGCACAGTAGTTTTTAAATAGTTCATTGTTCGTAATCTATTACTTATACAGATTATAAGAGATTAGGAATCATACCCAGTATGACATAAGGTTTAAGTATTTTGGTAAAATATCACTTGAATAGATATAAGACTAGGCATTCAAATTATAAAATTAAACTGTGCCAATTTCATAGTTCAGAAGAATGCCAGTCCTACTGGATTTTACTTTTGTGGAAAAAGAATTGCACCTTTAACTACTGGAACCCCTGCAGCAAAAGTATCCCAGTTCTGTAACTGAATTCTATAGCCTGAATCCTGTCACGATGGCATCTTCCTCCTTTTACTGGGATTCTTAGCAACTTTTATATCCTGTTTGGTTTTGTCTTTCATCTCTTCCACCTAGTAATGCCATCGTGACAGGATCTATTTTGGATTGTAATTCTGTGGCGTCTTTTGAAATCCCAATGTCTCTTCTCTCCTTAAAAATGGTAAGATCAGATTGTGCTGTTATAGGATCTAGAATCAGATTTATCTTGAATTGATGTTTTCTGAGCCACATGTTGTGATGAAAGTCTGTAATCATCATTCTTTAATTAAAATGAAAAAGCCCTGGAGTTTGTGTCATTTAATACCTGTTGTGAATGCATGCGTGTGTGTGTGTGTGTGTGTGTGTGTGTGTGTCCTAATCTTCAAAGAGGGGCAGGATGCTGGGGAACTACACAGAAAATAGAACGCTTCATGAATTTACCTGTCATCCTTGCATGGGGGCCATGCTAATCTCCATATCCTTCCAGTTTTAGTATATGTGCTGCCAAAATGTGCACCCTGTTGTGGATACTTTCAATATTAATTAATTAGTAATTGCAAATCTGCTATCTCAATATATTAGAGATTTGAGTATGAAAGCGTGGTCTGAAAGTTTTGTTATCAATTAATTTGTGTCTAGTATCCTATTCTTTGTACTTTAAGACTTTCTAGGCTGTAGCTAGTTACTTTCCAATAAGAACATCCATTGCTCAAAACCAGAATCTAATCTCTCCCTCTAATATTCAGCTATCTTCTCTAGCTTTAACGTTTTTCTCCTTTACATGGCTATTGCTTTATCTTTGAGGCATCTTGTTCTACAGAACATGTGAGCCCAGTCGGAGACTACAGTGCAGACATAAATGCTCTAGGCCTTTCAACAAAAAAGGGGTGGGAACCTGATAGTATTTCTCTTCCTGTCTTTTCCTTGTGCTACTTCTGACTTGAACTTGCTTGGCAATTTCAGTGTGATCTGCTGGGGGCTGCTCCCTGGGTTGGCAGAGTGAGGGGCAGATAAGCCAGGAAGAGGAAGCACTTAGCTTCTATAACTGATGGATGCAAGAGCGACAGCGGTTGGACAGGACAGTCGTCATCAGGTCTGTGAGGAAACAGGAACAGCGAGTGTAGCTGTATCTCAGTGAGAGCTCTGCAGGACAACTGACACGCCCTCTCGGGGAACCCCGTGCTCACCGAGCTGACCCTACACAGCCAAGTCCCTAGGCGCTGGGTCTTGGGAGAAGAGGACAACTTCTCTGTTCACACATGATGTCTTTCCCTCTTTCTGGCCCTCATCTTGCTGGTGGTCTCCAAAACCAAGATTGACCTCCTCCTCCTGTCACACTGGGAGCCGAGGCGCGGAAGCCCCCGATGACCATTGCCAATCACAACTTGGCTAGCCACCCCTTGCCTTCCAGACTCTTAGGAGCTGATGCCCCCAGTAGCACCTGAGGTAGTAGGAGCTGGAGGGTGTTTGAGGTGCAGAGTTGTCCTGTGGACTAGACATTTTTGCATTCTTAAGAGACCAGGGTGTTTGGTTGGTTTGTTAGTTTTCTGCCACCCACCCCCATTCTGGCCAGACTGAGTGCACTTCATATGAGGAACTCCCCACAGACTATTTGCTTCCTTTCTTTCCTTTTTCTTTCTCTTTTTCTTCCACAGGGTGATAGCCTACCTCCAAGATGACTCCCAGTGATCCCAACCGCTTTGCAAATAAGTGGGGCTGTGTTACTACTTCTAGCCAACAAAGTAAGTGCAGACATGGTGAGTGCTACTTTCTGCCTGGCATGAAGAGCCACAGGCCATCACAATGCTCTCTCCTTCATATATTTAAGTAATTTTTTGGTTTTCGCATAATTTTAGATACTAAGCAAAGTTGCACGGATACTACAGAGAGTACTCACATACTCCATACTCAGTTTCCCTACATTACTCTAGTACCTCTGTCACAATAAATGAACCAGTATTTATGCATTATTTTTTTTATTTATGCATTATTAATTAAACTCCACATTTTATGCAGATTTTATGGGTTTTTCCCTGCTGCCCTTTTTCTGTTCCAGGATCCCATCTATGATACCACATTATTTAATCATCTGTAACCTTAGGTTCCTCTGGTCTGTGAGTTTCTTAGACTTTCTCAGACAGTTTTGAGGAATATTATGTCAGGTATTTGGGGGAAATGTACCTCAGTTTCAGTTCATTTTCTGTTCCTATAGTTGGACTAGAGCAGTGGATTTAGGGAAGACCATAGGGCTGAAGGTGCCATTCTTATCACATCATATCAAGGGTACTTGGTATCAACATGGCACATCACTGGATGATAGGACCCTTGCTCATCTTCCTAGTGTTTGTAAGCTTCTCTACTCTGTATAGTTATATCTCCTCCCTTACTTTTCCATGCTGTAATCTTGGGAGCAAGTCATCATCCTCCTTGGAAACAGGTCATAGTGCTCTCTTGACCTCTCTAAGACAACTCTCTGATGGTGCTGTCACAAGTCAGAGGATAAAGGTGCCTGGGTGACTCAGTTGGTTGACTGCCTGCCTTCGGCTCAGGTCATGATCCCAGGATTCTGGGATCGAGCCCCACATCAGGCTCCCTGCTCAGCGGAGAGCCTGCTTCTCCCTCTCCCTCTGCCTGCAGCTCTGCCTACTTGTGCTCTCTGACTGTCAAATAAATAAATAATCTTAAAAAAAAAAAACAAACAAGGTCAGAGAGGGTATGGATCTTGGACTCACTCAGTGGAGCCACAGTTTCAGTCCTGGACATCACAAGACAAGACATAAACTTTGTGGTGCTAAGCCATTGAGAGGTCAGGGTTTACGTATTAGAGCAGCATAGCCTGGTCAAATTTAACAAACAACATTTTTATCCTGTATTTCACTTACTATTTTATTCTTTTTCAATATGATTTTGGCAATATATTAGGGGGCTCTTGCAATACCATCTAAAGTGTAAGATTTTCCATTTCAGCGAAAAGCCTTTGGGGTTTTGACAAGGATTGCATTGAATCCATATATTGCTTTGGGCAGTATTACTATCTTAACAATATTCAGGCTTCTGATCCTGAACATCAGATATACTTCCATTTATTTCGGTCTTTGGTAATTTCTTTCATCAGTATTTTATAGCTTTCACTGTTTAAATTTTGAATCTCCTTGGCTAAATTTATCCCTGAGTGTTTTATTATTTTTTTAATAATAAAATTATTAATTAATTTATTTATTTAGTTGAGAAAATATTTATTTATTTATTTGAGAAAAAGAAAGAGAGCACACACATGCAAGTGGGAGGAGGGGCAGAGGAAGAGAATCCCCACGCAGACTTCCAAGCTGAGCAGGAAGCCTGACACAGAGCTCCATCTCACGACCCATGAGATCATGACCTGAGCCAAAACCAAGAGTTGGAAGCTTAACTGACTGAGCCACCCAGGTGCCCCTATTCTTTTTAAGGCTACTGTAACTGGAATTATTTCTTTAATTTCTCTGTAGAATTGTTCATTGCTAGTGTATAGAAATACAACTGATTTCTAAACATTTGAGCCCTGATCTTGTATCCTGCAATTTGGTCTCAGACTGCACCTTCTCAGTCTGTTAAACAGATTACTTTTCTGAAGTGGGTGATTCCCAAGTTTCTCTTCTGGCTCTTTTCTCAGTTGACATCTTTGGTTCCTCATCTCAACGCTTCCAGGCATAACAGGGCCCCCCGGATAGCTATACCCTCTTATCACACTGCACTCATAGGCAAGAGAGCAGTGTGGAAATGGCAGCAGATCCAGGCTTCTCTATGTGCTAAATAGTAAGCAAAATGTTTTGGTTTGGACAGACAGAAAACTCTTGATATGTTCTACCCATTGCTCCTGGTGACTTGATTCACACAAAGACTGAAAAATGCCAGATCTGCATTTCTAACCTTGGTCTCATAAATCCCAGTTAGGCATCTCATTTAATAACTCATGCATGAGACTTTTTAATGAGCTCTCGCTGCATGTGAGGCACTAAACCAGAAGTCTGGAATGAAAAGATCCCATCTGGAGTCCCCACCTTCAGAGAACAGTTCAGAGAATGGGAGAGATGTAAGGTATATGTTTCGTGGACTTCTTCAACGCAGATGGCTGTCTACTCAAGCAATAAGAAAGGTTTTTCTTTGGGGTACCTGGGTGGCTCAGGGGGTTAAGCCTCTGCCTTCGGCCCAGGTCATGATCCTGGGGTCCTGGGATCGAGCCCCACATCGGCTCTCTGATGGCAGGGAGCCTGCTTCCCTTTCTTTCTCTCTGCCTGCCTCTCTGCCTACTTGTGATCCCTGTCAAATAAATAAATAAAAATCTTTAAAAAAAAGAAAGGTTTTTCTTTAAGCAGCAAAACAAAAGCTAGTAATTTCCCAATGAATACCATATAGGTTTATTTGTTGTGAACTTATTAAAATGAAAAATATAGATGAATTCAGTAAAAAATTTACTTGTTAAGTAGAGTACACTAAGGAAACAAATTGCTCTCTTATCCCAGGCCACCAGGGCTCCTGGCACCCCTCAAATATTACCATTCTTGTTTCTCCTGTATCTTTGCAGGAACATCCATTTATACCACATATATAGAGCAGAATTTTTTTTGTTTATTTTTACAACATGAACATGCTATGTGTAGTGTTCTGTAATTGGGTTTTTTTAATCCTTAAATATATCTAGACATATTTCATATCCACCTACATAGAGTAGGTTACTTTTTTTCTTAAAGCATTTACTACTTCTTCAATCTAAAGCCAAATGTGATAGTTTATATTTATGGTAGATTTTGCAGAACTAGTAGTGTACTTTTTTATTCTTATGAAAGGTTTTATTTATAATTTCACAGGATTTATCATAGATACCCTCATGTTCCCTGTGAAAAATGGGGAATGACAAAATGTTAGACTGTTGTGGACCGAATTATGTGAGAAAATAAAGAACTGTGAGAAAAATAAGCTTTTATTGTTTCAGCCGCCCAGTCTATAGTATTTTGTTACAATAACCCAAGCAAACTAATACATAGATAACTATAGAAAAAGAGGGACAGGGGCTCCTGGATGGCTCAGTGGGTTAAGCCTCTGCTTTTGACTCAGGTCATGATCTCACAGTCCTGGGATCGAGCCCAAGTTGGGCTTTGCTCAGCAGGGAGCCTTCTTCCCACCCCCACCCCAACCCCGCCTGCCTCTCTGCCTCCTTGTGATCTCTCCCTCTGGCAAATAAATAAATAAAATCTTAAAAAAAAAAAAAGGGAGGGACAAAAACCCACTCTCTTACACCATGCACTTACAAGTCCCTCCTCCCCACCATGGCATATGACAAGGGACTGAGAACAGAGAAGGCAGGCGGGATGCCAGAGGGCCCAAGTGTGGCTCTATCCTGTAACAAGGCCTCAGTAACCATACTGAGTGAGCAGGGTGCTGTACCCATGATCCAAGGCATACTGGCCAGATGAGTATTACAGGTTTAGACTTAAGGCCTAGGAGAGCCTCTGTTTCCAGGAAGTCTCAGTACAGATCTTCCATGACTCATGATGGGGTCATTTTTCAATAAACCCATCAAAAATTGAAAATATTTTAATAATGTTGCAAAATAACCTACCAAACAGCATAGCTTAGCCTAGTCTACCTGAAATAGTCTCAGAACACTTACATTAGCCTCAGTTGGGCAAAATCATCTAACACAAAGCCTATTTCATACTAAAGTGTTGAATATTTCATTGCATCCTGTACTGAAAGTGAAAAACAATGGCTATAAATGTATTGGTTGTTTACCCTCATGGGCACGTGGCTGACTGGGAGCTACAGCTTGCTGCCACAGCCCAGCATCATGAGAGAGTAGCATACCACGTGTTGCTAGCCCAGGAAAAGATCGAAATTCAAAATTCAAAGTACAGGGTTTTGGTTGTTTTTTGTTTTGTTTTGTTTAAGATTTGTTTATTTATTTTAAAGACAGAAGAAGGGGAGCGGCACTGGGAGAGGGAGGGAGAATCCCAAGTGGACGCCACACAAAGCGCAGAGCCCCATGCAGGGCTCGATCTCACAACCCTGAGATCACAACCTGAGCTGAAACCAAGATTCGATTGCTTAACCAATGGAACCACCCAGGTGCCCTTGAAGTGCAAGTTTCTATTGAATGTGTATCACTTTCACACTGTCATAAAGTTGAAAAATTGCAAGTTGGATTGTCTGTGTCTAACAATGGCTTACAGAATAGAGCTGAGGATCTCACACTGAGAGCCCGGGTGCAGCTTATGGCCATCATGCTGGTCCAGAGTCCCAGCAAGCATGAGAGGAAGGTGCTGCAACCTCTACAATGATGTCTCTGGGGGCACTAATAGGAATGCCTGATGTATTCCTATTTAGACAGATTCTAGAGCCCTTCCTTGGAAGCAGCCTCCTTAAAGGTGGGCTGATTTGCAAGTAACAGTATAAATGGCCTTAAGCAAAATTTACAGATGAGGAATAAGTTGCATCCAGAACCCCAAAAAAGCCTAAAAGATGTTGGGCTTGTTTTCATGTTGTGGGTTTTTGAGATAGGTTTCAATAACTCTTTCTTTCTTTCTTACTTTCTTTCTTTTTTAAAGATTTTATTTATTTGTTTGAGAGAAAAAGAGAGAGCATGAGTGGGAGGGGCACAGGGAAAGGGAGAGAGAATCTCAAGCAGACTTAGGCTGGGTACAGGATCCCATGAGCCTGAGACCAGGACCTCAGCCAAAACCAGGAGTTGGATGCCCACTGTCTGCACCACTGAGGTGCCCCTGTCCATAGCTATTCCTTGACAGTGTCAGGGATAGAAGTGCCCTCACATTACCAAGTAACTCTCAAGAAATTAACCAAAACTGTAGTCAGAGATCTCTGGAGGAGTATGTCATAAATATAAATCATTTATGATTTAGAGAAAGTTGAATGTAGTAAAAATATTGCCTCAAAGATTGTATGCCAAGACAAAACTATTGAGGTAGCTAGAATTGCTAAGTAAAGGTGTATGATAGCCCTTTGGAGGTGAAGGAAAGTTATGGCTGGGAAGCTGTTGAAATAAACCCTAAATCTAATATACTGGCCGAATCTATAATAGCCAGATATTTACCAGTTGTTGATTGGATGGAATTATCAATTATGACAACACTGGGTGGGACCACAGCATTAAGGTTATAGGGATTCACTGTGAGGTGCTATCCATTCTTCTCAAGTTAAAGAGAAAGTTAAAGATAGCAAAAGATAGCAAAATCTGCATGTGAAACAGAGAAGCAGTAGGGATAACCTCTACTCTACATAGATCTTCAATAATATATTTCAATTCTTGAATGCCGTTTTAACTAATGTTTAGTCATATGATCTGTTGGGGTAGGGCATTCATCCGGGTCCATTTTGTGAAGCCAATTTGTGTCAATGATTTAATTTTACTACTCACTGGGTCAGCTCATCCATGCCTTCTGGTAGGCATGTTAGGAGAACATGTGGCTGTGACCATGGGGAATTTAGGCAAGGCAACCATTCTGATAGCTAAGATGAGGCATACCTCTTCGATGTCTCTTTTATTTTCAGTAGCATCATTAACATTCTAGTAGGATCCCACGAAATCAGCATCTAGGTTATGGAGGCACAAAATAGACTCTCACCCTTTTATTTTGCCTGTTCTATAGATTTTTTAAAAAGATTTTATTTTTATTTCAGAGAGTGAGTGAGACGGGGAGCATGTTGGATGGGGAGGGGCAGAAGGAGAAGCAGTCTCCCTGCTCAGCAGGGAGTCTGATGTGGGCCAGATCCCAGGACCCAGGGATCACAACCCAAGCCGGAAGGCAGACACTTACTGAGCCACCCAGGCACCTGTTCTATAGATTCTTTTAGTAAATTTCAACTTGCCAATTAGGTCAAATTGTGGCCCTCTGTTCTACTGCTTCATTTCCTTTCCCTGATTCCAGTCTTTCCTTCCTTCTTTCTGACTTGGATTCTAGGGCCTTTTCTTGGAGGAGACCCCATTAAAGGTGAGCTGATTTGCAAGTAAAGGCATAAATGCTCTAAGTGCATGATTTCTTTGGGCAGCAGAGAGAAAGAGAGAGAGAGAGAGAGAGAAAGAAAGAAAGAAAGAAAGAAAGAAAGAAAGAAAAGAAAGAAGGAAGGAAGGAAGGAAGGAAGGAAGGAAGGAAGGAAGGAAGGGGGAGGAAGGGAGAGAGGGAGGAAGGAAGGAAAAAAGAAAGGGAGAAAGAAAGAGAAAAAGAAAGAAAGAGGAGAAAACCTCTGAAGAAGTTAGTTAACATTTCCGTAAGTCTGCTCAGAACACCAATGTCAAGATCAGGTTGCATAGCCAGGGTGGACCCTCACCTAAAATTTTGTTCGCTGTAAGGACTGATGACACCACACACACCAGAAAGATCTGAAGAGATTTATTACTCACATAGTCTGGATGGAAACACCATCTCTATCTTCCAAGGCTGTCCCCCATAAAACATCATTGAACATATAATGTGGAGCAGTCAGTACCTTATTACCACCCAGAAACAGGACAGACCCACTGAGAATCATCTCCCTACAATTATGTCTTTTCTCCTGCCTGGTGTGTAAAAGGCACTTACATATGAGACTACACTGTAACTGTACAAAATGTGTAATAAATCTAATACAATATATGTACAGGTAAATACATAAATGTACCAAAAAATCTATTGGAGCTATAAAATTATAATGTATATACTTCGATCTTAGAATTCCAGAAACAGTTAATCCCCAAATTTCTTTGGCTATTAAAACAAAATTTTTAAAAAAAAGAAAACAAAATGAGAAAATGTATTTAAGTCACAAAAGTATTTTAAAAATGGCACCACATTCACTGATAGCTGTACAATATTCCACTCACTGTCCGTAAGTTACAGACAGAAAATGAAGCCAAGTCACAGTTCATAATCCCTCACTGCACAGATAGTGAGAGGTTTGGAGTCATGCCCCACACAGAAGTAAGGCTTCAGGACTTCAGAAAATGTATCCATGAAAGAATGGATATGAGACCTGTCATTCAAACTGTAAAAGGAAATTTCCCCCAACTCATAGTCCAGATAAATGCCAACCCCTTTTGGCTTTTCCTTCAGTGCAAGAGAGACAGGAGCGGCCCCTTGTGCGACATAGCCACCGTCCTGCAGCTGAATTGTCCAGCATCTGTTCCCTCCTGACGAGGGCCGCCTGCCCTTCCTGGAAAGGGGGTCCTTACAAAGCCCCACAGCCCACTCCCGCTTGTCACCGACCTGCACCTCCCAGTAATGTCGGCCACCATCGAAGCCCTCAGAACCCAGCACGACCAGATCCATCAGAAATCTCTTTGGATTCTGAGGAACGCCTGGCTTTCTCCTCACAAATGTCACCGACTTTTTATCCTCAGAGACAAGCAGATTCGGGTGTGCGGTCTCAGGATCCAGAGTAACTTCTTGTCCAAACTTCCGTATAACTTTCTGCAGAGCCAAGTACTGTGGAGGGAGACTGCATCCTTCAGTCCTTAACTGGAAAGAATAGAGAGCTGGGGGCTTCAGGCCTGCACACCTGTCCTGGATCCTCCTGACACCTGTCAGCAGCTTCGCCTCCGACATCACACTCCTCTCTGCCACCTGGTTTAGGAGGCGTCGGACAGTGAAAACATGGTCTGAAAGGGCAGTGATGTTCGCACAGAGTTTCTGCTGAATGTCTCTCTCTTCTTCTGCTAGCCTTGCCAGAACAGCCTCTTGCTCACGGTCTACACATTCGTTCAGGTGCTCAAACTCAGAGGTTAATTTCTCACTCTGGTACTGCACCTTCTCTCTCAGTTCTAAGAGCTTTCGATCTTGGGTGGCTACTAGTTTCTGAACATCTGCCACCTGCCTCTTCAGCTGCCTGTTGTAATGGCTGAGCCTCTGCCTGTGATGAGAGGCGGCCTCCTCCATGGGCCTCACCAAGTGGCCCTGGTGGTCAGGGGGCTGTGTGCACTTGGGACACAACACCTGGAGGTCCTCCTCACAGAAGAGGGTCAGGATCTGGTTGTGCTTCTCACACAAATGTTCCTCTTCCAGCCTCCTCTTCTTGGTCCTGGTGACATGGAGGAGCTTGGCAATGTCAATCATCCTTCCCAGCTGGGTGTTGCTCCTCAAGTGCCTCTCCTGGCATGCATGACGGCACACGGGGCACGGGAACCTGTCCTTGAGATCAGCCCAGGACCGCTGGATGCAGCAGCGACAGAAGTTGTGCCCACATTCGGTGGTGACGGGGTCTCTGAGGTAATCCAGACAGACAGGACAGTTGGCTTCTGCCTGGAGCCCTGCCAGGGCTGCTGGGACTGCCATTGGGCTGTGAAGGAAGACCTGGACTGAGGTGGGTTTTCTTCAAGAGCTGGGGCTTTGAAGGCTCTTTCCACTGAGAAGCCTCAGACACACCCTCAGATCTTGCTGTTCTTCCTATCTTGAACGTTTCATTCCTTTGAGGCAAATGGCCTCAAATACAAAGATAGGTGCTCAGGGAAGCTGCAGCCAGTCACAGGTTAGTGGGCAACCAGCTGCCGTTGGCAGTTTGGAGGATGTGAAGCCAAGTTATGCAATTCTCTTGGTCAGAATGTAGACACAACTTCAAAGTGCCTCTTCATCCCTGGAGAGGAGAAAATATTGTTTCATGTAAAAAAAAAATATACCGTATTTATGGCCCTGCTCACTGTCACATTTGAGGCAGCCACCAATTCTTCTCTCCACCCCCAGGATTCTACCTACATCCACACCAACCACAGGGAGCTGCATGACATTGCAGAAAGTTAAAGGCTTTGCAAATTGAGCATCCATCCTGAGTAGGATTTCCCCTTACTCATTATCTGGGGGATCTGGGGAAAGTAAATGACATCCTCATCTCTAAGAGAATCAAGTAAATAAGGATACAAATCCCAACTTCAATCATTTCAATCTTGTCAAAGATCCAATAAAAGAACCTGGTATTTTTTTTTTTTTTGGTTTAAAATACAGATATTTCATCTGAGAATTTTGAAGGGGTGGGGGGTGGGAGGTTGGGGGCACCAGGTGGTGGGTATTGTAGAGGGCACGGATTGCATGGAGCACTGGGTGTGGTGCAAAAATAATGAATACTGTTATGCTGAAAAAATAAAAAATTAAAAAAAAAATACAGATATTTCTGGGATGCCTGGGTGGCTCAGTTGTTAAGCGTCTGCCTTCAGCCTGGGTCATGATCCCAGAGTCCTGGGATTGAATCCCACATCAGGCTCCCTGCTCGGTGGGAAGCCTGCTTCTCCCTCTCCCATTCCCCCTGCTTGTGTTCCCTCTCTCGCTGTGTCTCTCTCTGTCAAAGAAATAAATAAGTTCTTTAAAATAAATAAATAAATAAATAAATAAAACACAGATATTTCTTAAACCACAGCACTGAATTCATAGTATGTCAAAATTTACTTTTCACTTAAGCATCTCAACTGCAGGATACATCCAACTGTGTACATAAGTGGTTTGGACTAGATTAGATTTACTCTGAGGACCCTGCCAAGTCAGAAAGCTGTGATTTTGACAAGATGCAAAGAATGAAATTGGAGATAAGGAATTCGATGTGAGAAAATACTAAGAAACACACACATATATACACAACTACCCTCCATAACCACTGATGAGATACCAACTAGTGAAGATTGGTGGGGACAAGATCCCCAGAAGAGGGCATGGAGTTTTCCCTTAGTAGCAGTTACTGATTCTGAAATATAGGCTGAAAGGCTGAGGCCAACTCTCAGGGTTGAGGGAACAAATGTGGACTAAAGGGCACCCCACAGAGGATATGTCCTGGTAAATACTCCACACTCTAAATTGGTATCAGTGAAGTGTTACACACTAGAGAGTCATGAACGGGACACCCCTTAAAAAGTCCATTGATTTAATCATCAATTTAAAGCAACAAGTTGATTTAATCAATTTAATCACTGATTTAAACCCTGATGGGTTTAAGGCAATCTCTGCTTGATTGTCAGAGTTCCCAAAATGAATTTCAAGGTATTAAAATATAAAGTCTCGGTGATCTGTGCTGTCACTGAAACATCCATACACAGGTGGTGAGCATGTGAGTTGGTATAACCACTTGAGAAAACTGTTTTGCATTATAACCAACTTGGAACTCACGCATATCTTGGGACCCAGTTATTCTACTCAGGCTGTATAACCATCGGGAAGTATGAACCAGAACAGCTTCAAAATACATGCACCAACAGACCTACATGGAGGTTCATGACATTTTTCACAAGCCCAAACTTCAAATAATTCCAGTGTCTGACATTAGAATGCATGAATGAATTGTGGTGTATTCATACAATGGAACATAAATCAGCAATGGGAAGGCACTAACTCCTCTTCACCCCAAAATTTGGATGAGTCACAGAGATATGTTGTGTGAAGAAAAACCAGTCACAAAATAATAGAGACTGTGTGTAGGAAAAATGACTTCATAGTGTTAGACCTCAGCACAATCGAAGTATTTGGGAAGGAGAAATAGGCTAGTAATTGGGAAAAACATTGGAAATATTTCTGGGGTGCTGGTAATAATCTTTTTTTCCCCCAAACATATAAACAGCTCTTATACCAAGTAATTCAAACAAACATATGAATAATCTGGATATAAAAATGGCCAAAGAAGATAAACAAATGGCCAATTATGAAATTGAAGCAGATCGTTTTAGTAATGTAGAGACATGAGAATGAAAAACAAGAGAGATTATTCTTTGTATCTCATGAGATTGGCAGAGATTTGAAAGACTGCAAACAGAGGGTAGTGGAGCCAGAAGGAGACCACGAGATCTTTTATAAGTCAGAGAGTACTTACAGAGAAGGAGGAAATGTTCCTAGCAACAGACCTGGCACATAGAAGGTGACCAATGGTAACTAATGATACCCCAGGCTTTCCATACTCGGGACCCTCAGAACCTATCTCTGACTGAGTCCAGCACCCATTTGGGCCTCCATGCATCTGCTGTCCATGCATTCGGATCTAATCATTACCCTCTCCCACAGGAGGACCCTCCCATCTGGAGGGCCACATCCTTCCCCTCAGCTCCAGCTTCTCCAACCACCAACCTCTCCACAGCTGTCACCTGCCTTCCCTTTTCCAGCAGGATGAACTCCCTCTGGCCCCACCACCTTTGTACCTGCAGATCCCTTAGTTGTCTCCTATGCGGCCACCAGCTCTCCATTCATTTGTCACTTCCTCTTGATCCGACCTTCCTGACTCTGTGATGGGTCACCTCTCCTAACACAGTGTCACAGAACAGTAAGGATAGTATCATGAACTCATCTTTTAAGTCCATGACTGTTGTAAATTCACACAAGTCCTGGATATCTGCATTCCCTACAGAGCCATAACCTCCATGCTATGACCACCATGACTGTGTCACCAAGTATCTCCTCAATCCTTGGCTAAAACTGTTGAAAGACTAAACTTGGCCAGGTTTCTGGGTCTCCCTTAAAAACCGAGTGTCTTTGGGCAACTCGTTTATACCCTCTGAGCATCTGTAAGCAGGCAGGTGGTTAGATTAAGGAAGATCAAGCTTGCACAGCACCTGAGCACCAGAGATCTTGGCCTCAGAGCGTTATTCCCTCCACTCCCCACCTAGGGGTAATCTGCCCCTCACTGAGACCTCCTGGAAGAGGATTCTACATGCAGCTTCAGATCAGCCCCTCTGGGAGCTTTGTCATACACAGATAGTTGTCTACCTGTTTTCTGCTCCTAGGATAAGACAACGTAAGAACTATCATTATTTTTAGGTGACTTAGGACAAGGGTCACTGAAGGACTGGTAACCATAAGAAATGGCATGTCTTTTAGGAGAAACCAAACCAAGGGAGGCCTGGGTGGCTCAGTCAGTTAAAAGAAACCAAACCCAAGATGAGATTCCCTTGCAGGGTGCGATTTCTGGCCCTGCAGGAGCAGGAGCTCAGGGGACTGACTACAGCTCCTACCACTCTCCAGCCGTCTCTCCCAGTCCCTACATTGTCCCAACTCCCTGCTTACCTGGGACAGGCAACTCTGGACGGGTCTGTGAGGCTTGCACCCAAGAAGCTCACATTCAGGGGTGGCCGAAACCACTGCGCATAAGAAACCACTGCCCATAACGGTGTGTGACCACCCCATATATACATGGCTTGGTGGGTGGAGCTATTAGGGGCCCGCCCATCAGTCTGCTCGCTCCTCCTCCGCGGAGGAACGGTAGGGCCCAGGGTACGGGTGAGGCAGTTTCAAGGTGCTGTTTGGTGGGGAGGGCATCTTCCGTGATTGAATCAGACCGGGTGGAGAGGGCTGTGTTAACATGCATAATCTCACTTGTGCCTTTGCAGTCCTCCCCAATCCCATTTTGGCTGATGAGGAGACCGAATCTGAAAGGTTAATGAGGCCACTTCATTCCCCGCCCGCCACTCCCCCCACCCCAGGAATGTAATTCAGATGCTGAGTGACACCCTGTCCTCGCAGTATGTCCGTCCAGCACTGTGCAGCACGAGGACTGTGGAGCATCCTGCAGGAGCAGGTTTCAGGTCTGCAGCTCCTGAGAACCCTCAGAGTCTGAGCCTGTGCCTTGGACACTCTAGTGGCCGAAACTGCCTTTTTCATAAGCGGAGCCAAGGTGAGAAAGCCAGCTCCATTAGTCCCTAAGTCGGTAATTGCTTCCGTTGTTGCAGTCAACAACCAAGTCCTTGTCTTGCGGCATGTGCATGCCCTGGTCTGAGGCCAGCACCTCCACCCAGCACTTCCCACAGGGTGCCCAGCCCCTCCACATATCTCACAGCTGTCTCGGGGAGTAAGTCCGAAGCTCGTGGGTCTTTGCTGGGTGGTGGGTGGCTGGCCCTCACCTAAAGTGAATGGAATCATAGAGGCTTCCTCCACACAGTGACTACGGTTCCCCATAGTGGGCCGTGAGGCAGAGGCAGGGAGAGAAGCTGCTCTGGGAATGGCGGCTGCTGGAGGAGGCCCAGCCTGTGACCTGAAATAAATGACATGTGTCCTTGCTCAAACCAAACACGTTTCTGAATTTCACATAACCTTTACAGCAGTTATGGTTCCCAATTTAAAGATGGGAACATTGAGGACCAGAGAGGTTAAGAGATGGAGAGGGGTGAGAACCCAGGCAAGGCTAACTCAGAATCCAAGAGCACAGCTACCATGTATCCTGCCCCAACCCCCATCCACAGGGGCAATGACCAGCACTTCCAGTGGAGCCCCCTGGGGGGCATTTCCTTCCCAAGGAGCATAAGCCTGAGGTTACAGCCTGCACCCTAACCCCGCCTCCTGTTTCGAGAGACCTGTGTCCTTTCTTTGTTTGTTTTTTAAGATTTTATTTATTTATTTGAGAGAGAGAGAGAGAGCACACTCAGGGAGAAAGTCAGAGGGAGAAGGAGAAACAGGCTACCCACTGAGCAGGGAGCCTAATGCTGGGCTGGACCCCAGGACCCTGGAACCTTGACATGAGCGGAAGACAGATGCTCAACCAACTGAGCCACCCAGGTGCCAGTGACCTGTGTCCTTTCTTAACAATCACTCCATCACCACCCATATAGGCATTCTACATTTGACTGTGTCTCTCATGTCAGTGCTCCAAGGGCTAGTATGGAAAATGAATAGAAAGTGCTTCTAAAATAATTTTGTAGGGAAAATAGATCGTTTTCTGCATGTGAACACAGGATTCTGTATGTTAGAAATCAGCAGGAATTCATTGCTTGTGGTTTAACCGTATTATGCTGCTAAACCAGGAAAAATGATTAAATAGGCCACTTAAAATGAAACATCGTGGGGCGCCTGGGTGGCTCAGTGGATTAAGCCACTGCCTTCGGCTCGGGTCATGATCTCAGGGTCCTGGGATCGAGCCCCACGTCGGGCTCTCTGCTCAGCAGGGAGTCTGCTTCCTCCTCTCTCTCTCTCTGCCTGCCTCTCTGCCTACTTGTGATCTCTCTCTCTGTCAAATAAATAAATAAAATCTTTAAAAAAAAATGAAACATCATCATTCATGAATACTGATAGATCACAGACGGCAAAATATATTTTATGTTTTGTACTGTAAAAACAAATAATAGGCCTAGGGGCACCTGGCTGACTCAGTCAGTGGAGTGCACAACTCTTGGTCTCAGAGTTGTGGGTTCAAGCCCCACTTTGGGTGTAGAGATCACTTAGAATCTCTAAAAAAAAAAAATCATTAATAGGCCTGTATTTCAGTAATTTTTAAAAAGCCTCTCCCCACAATATACGTGGATGATTCCTAAATGATATGTATAGATAAACCAAGCATAGCAGTAAAAATCAGTAGCCACCAAGCAGCCATAGTGACACAAAGTAATACTTTGTATTTCACCAGGATGCATGCATATTTAAAATAGTTTATCAAGTATTCTGGTGTGAGTGCCTGGGTGGGAGAGACTGCAAGCCTAGGATGAAGATAAAGGGGAAAACTAAAAGTTAAGAGATTAGCCTTCCCTGAATTACCATATATAATGAGCTGGCAAGGTCCCCCACACAACCAACCAAATGAAAATGAAGCAACCAAGAAAATTAAATGAGTTTCAGTAACATTCTCCTGAGCACCAAAAACTGTGGAAATGATATCCTATACATATGGAGTGGGAAGTCAGTTTGTTAATCTAATACCTTTTAAAAAAATTTTTTTTAAATTTACCATAGACTGAAGTATGCATATGTAAAAAATCAAATGATACAGAAATGTATAAGATCAAAACAATATTGTGTCATCTTCCCCAATGTTAGCTCCTATTATCTTTCCTGTATGTTTCTGCATCATTACTTTTTTTTACTTTTATTATTTTTTTTAGTAAACTCTAAACCCAAAGTGAACTTGAATTCATAATCTCAAGATCAAGAGTCATATATTCCTCTGACTGATCCAGCCAGGCCCCCTATCTTTTGTTTTTATACATTTAAATATGTAACTATATTTCTATATTATATGTATGTATCTATATTATATGTATTACATGTATATATCTATATTATATGTATGTATATGTATATGTATATATGTATATGCATATAAATGAGATGGGATGATCTTATATATATTATTTCATGGGTTTGTTTTTTTTTTTTACAACTTAGACTTGTGCTTTTTATATTTTTTTATGGAGATATAATTGGTATGTAATATTGTACTCATTTTCAGTATACAACATAATGATTTGATATATTTATATATTGCAGTGATTACCACAATAAGTTTTAGTCAACATCCATCAGTACACATAGTTACAAATGTGTGTGAGATGAGAACTTTTCAGATTTGCTGCTTTAGTAACTTTCAAATATACAATACAGTTAACTATATGGGGTGCCTGGGTGGCTCAGTGGGTTAAGCCTCTGCCTTCGGCTCAGGTCATGATCCCAGGGTCCTGGGATCGAGCCCCACATCAGGCTCTCTGCTCAGCATGGAGCCTGCTTCCCCTCCTCTCTCTCTCTCTCTGCCTGCCTCTCTGCCTACTTGTGATCTCTCTCTCTGTCAAATAAATAAATAAAATCTTTAAAAAAAATACAGTTAACTATAGTCATCTTACTATATATTATCCCCAGGACTTGTTTACCCTATAACTGGAAGTTTGTACCTTTTGATCACATTTATCCATTTTGCCCACCCCTCCCACTTCTAGCAATTGCCAATCTATTGTCTGTAACTAGAGGGTTTTTTTTTTGTTTGTTTTCTATTGCTTTGTTTAGATTCCACAAATAAGTGAGATCATGCAATATTTGTCTTTGTCTGACATATTTCGTTTTATTTTTTTTAAAGAATTTATTTATTTAACAGAGAGAGCATAGGTGGGGACAGGAGGGGCAGAGAAAGAGGGAGAGGGAGATGGCAGGCTCCCTGCTCAGCAGGCAGCCCAATGTAGGGCTCGATCTCAGGATCCTAGGATCATGACCCAAGCCAAAGGCAGACACTTAACCTACTGAGCCACCCAGGTGCTCTCTGTCTGACATATTTCATTAAGCATAATGCCCTCAAAATCTAACCATGTTGTTGCAAATGACAGGATTTCCTTCCCCTTTGTTGGCTGAATATTTCATTGTGTGTGTGTGTGTGTGTGTATTTTATATATATATATGCATACATATCACATTTTCTTTATCTGTTTACCTGTTGATGCACACTTAGGTTCTTTCCATGTGTCAGCTATTGTAAATCATGCTACAATGGAAGTGGGAGTGCAGATGTCTCCTCAAGAATGTGATTTCAGGGCGCCTGGGTGGCTCAGTGGTTTAAGCCTCTGCCTTCGGCTCAGGTCATGATCTCAGGGTCCTGGGATCGAGTCCCGCATCGGGCTCTCTGCTCAGCAGGGAGCCTGCTTCCCTTCCCCTCTCTCTGCCTGCCTCTCTGTCTACTTGTGATCTCTCTCTCTGTCAAATAAATAAATAAAATCTTTAAAAAAAAAAAAAAAAGAATGTGATTTCATTTCCTTCAGATAAATACCCAGGAATTTAATGACTAGATCACATAGTAGATCTATTTTTAATTTGGGGAAGAGCCTCCATACTGTTTTCCATGGTGGCTGCAGCCAATTTACCTTCCCACCAATAGTGCACATAGTTCTCTTTACTCCACATCCTTACCAATACTTGTTATCCCTTGTCTTCTTGATAACCATGCTAACAGGTGTGAGGTGATACCTCATTGTGGTTTGTTTGTTTAAAGATTTATTTATCTATTTGAGAGAAAGTGCAGAGGAGAGGAAGAGGGAGAGAAAGTCTTAAGCAGACTCTGGGCTGGGTGAGGAGCCTGTCTCGGGGATCAGTCTCACCACCCTGAGACCTCAACCTGAGAGGAAACCAAGAGTTGGACACTAACCAACTGAGCTGCCCAGGTGCCTCCATCTCACTGTGGTTTCGATTTGCATTTCCCTGATGATTACTGATGTTGAGCTTTTTTTCATGTACCTGTTGTCCATTTGGATATCTTCTGTGAAACATGTCTATTCAGTTCCTCTGCCCACTTTTTAAATCAGATTGAGTTTGTGACTTTAGTATATATTATATATATAATATATATTATATTAGATATTAACCCCTTAACAGATATATGACTTGCAAATGTTTTCTCCCATTCAATAGTTGCCTTTCATTTTGTTGTTTCCTTTGCCATACAGAAGCTTTCTTTTAGTTTGACATAGTCCCACTTGTTTATTTTGCTTTTGTTTTATCCTTTTTAAAGTATTAAATATTATGCGTGCTTATTTATGGCACTCATACAGCCAAAAACTATTTCACTGCAATTTTCTAAATTGCTACCAACTTTACACACCAATAGAATTGATATTCAAAACTATAAGCAAGAATGGAAAACCAATAATTTTAGGTTTTATGGAAACCAAGTTGTTATTTGTTACTAAAACAGAAGTCTCAGGCACCTGGGTGGTTCAGTCCATTAAGCATCTACCTTCAGCTCAGGGCTGGGATCAAGCCCTGCATAAGGCTCCCTGATGAGCCAGGAGCCTGCTTCTCCCTCTCCTTCCTCCCCTCCCACCTGCTCATGCTCTCTCTCTCTTTCAAATAAATAAATAAATTATTTAAAAAATTTTTTAAATGCAAGGCACCTGGGTGGCTCAGTCGTTAAGCATCTGCCTTTGGCTCGGGTCATGATCTCAGGGTCCTGGAATTAAGCCCGGCATCAGGCTCCCGGCTCAGCAGGAAGCCCGCTTCTCCCTCTCCCATTCCCCCCGCTTGTGTTTCCTCTCTCACTGTGTCTCTCTCTGTCAATTAAATAAATAAAATCTTTAAAAAAAATTCTAGGGGCGCCTGGGTGGCTCAGTGGGTTAAGCCGCTGCCTTCGGCTCAGGTCATGATCTCAGAGTCCTGGGATCGAGCCCCACATCGGGCTTTCTGCTCAGCAGGGAGCCTGTTTCCTCCTCTCTCTCTGCCTGCCTCTCTGCCTACTTGTGATCTCTCTGTCAAATAAATAAATAAAATCTTTAAAAAAAAAAATAAAAATAAAATAAATAAAAATAAAAATAATTCTAAAAACCAAAAATCTCAACATGAACACAGAAGAAATAAGGTGTATGGCATGTTGTTTTCAAGAATTAGCAATACAGGGACGCCTGGGTGGCTCAGTTGGTTAAGCAGCTGCCTTCGGCTCAGGTCATGATCCCAGCGTCCTGGGATCGAGTCTCACATCGGGCTCCTTGCTTGGCGGGGAGCCTGCTTCTCCCTCTGCCTCTGCCTGCCATTCTGTCCGCCTGTGCTCGCTCTCTCTCCCTCTCTCTCTGACAAATAAAAAAAAAAAAAAAAAAAAAAACTTAAAAAAAAAAAAGAATTAGCAATACACAGATATTATATATGCCACTGTGCTAATTCCTAATATCCTACGTGTCCTTTACAGTTGTCTTTGAAAAGAAAGACATGTTAAAGGGAAGATTGGGATTTTTTTTCACGCCTAAAATATTTTTAATTTTGTCTTTTTTTTTTTCTTTAAGATTTTATTTCTTTATTTGTCAGAGGGCGAGAGAGAGAGAGAGCACAAGGAGGGGGAACAGCAGGCAGGGGGAGAAGCAGAAGCAAGCTCCCCGCTGAGCAAGGAGCCTGATACAGGGCTCTACCCCAGCACCCTGGGATCATGACCTGAGCTGAAAGCAGACGCTTAACTGACTGAGCCACCCCAGCATGCTGATAGTTTTCATTTTTGGATGATTTCCACCCACAGAAATGTTGAAAGAGGAGTCTAGTGACCATAGTATATTCTTCATATAGATGGGCCTGCTTTTATTTTGCCCCACTCCTTTATCACTCTGTTTATTCAGAGCTTTATTTTTCTTTTATGAACCATTGGAGAAGACAAACGCTTTAATAGATTATGTGCTAAGAATAAGGATGTGCTCCTGGCTAAGCACAGTGCAGTTACCATATAAGAAATTTAGCATTGATACAATCTGTTACATCATAATTGAATATAGAGTCCCTATTCACATTTCCTGAGTTGTCCCAATAATGCTCTGTACAGATTTTTTTTTTCCTGATCCAGGACCCAATATAAGATCACAAATTCCATTTAGTTGCTGTTTTTACTCTCCTTTGATTGGGAAGAGTTCTTCAGTTTTTCTTTATCTTTCATAATATTGACACTTTTGAAGAATTCAAACTACTTATTTTGTGAACCATCCCATAGTTGGAACTGTCTGATGAATTCTTCGGATGTAGGTTAAGCATTTTAGGCAGGAATACCAAATGTGTGATGTCAGGTCCTCCTCAGTGCATCATGTGGATTTTACATATTACTCCCAGGAATTGTGTTTTTATATGGGTTCATGAATGCAGGGGTTTTTTTTTTTTTCCTCACATGGTAAATACATTCTCTTTTGGATAAATAAGATCTATCCTGGAGATGGGAGGTGGTAGCAGTTGGCAGAGAAGTGACGACTTTACTGTTTATTATTTTTTTAAGATTTTATTTATTTATTTGACAAAGAGAAATCACAAGTAGGCAGAGAGGTAGGCAGAGAGAGAGGGGAAAGCACACTCCTTGCTGAGCAGAGAGCCCGATACAGGGCTCGATCCCAGGACCCGGAGATCATGACCTGAGCCGAAGGCAGACGCTTAACCCACTAAGCCACCCAGGCTCCCCATGTTTATTTATTTATTTTTTTTAAGATTGTATTTATTTATTTGACAGAGAGAGTGAGAGAGAGAGAGAGAGAGACAGTGAGAGAGGGAACACAAGCAGGGGGAGCAGGAGATGGAGAAGCAGACTCCCCACAGAGCAGGGAGCCTGATGTGGGACTTGATCCCAGGACACTGAGATCATGACCAGAGCCGAAGGCAGGTGCTTAACAACTGAGCCACCCAGGTGCCCCGATTTTACTGTTTCTTTGTTGTAATGACAGCTAAGAGCTGAATTAACCCTTATAGTAAAGAGGAGGGAATGTGGGACTAATAAGCCACACCAGGAAGACAAAATCAATTAGTAATGTGTGCAATGTACCATTTTGGTGTATGAGATTTATATATTCCATAATTAACTAATTACTTGACAAATACCACAAGTAGGGGTTCCTGGATGGCTCAGTTGGTAGACCCCTTGATCTCGGGGTCGTGTTCGAGCCCCACATTGGCCATAAAGATTATGTAAAATAAATAAATAAAAACAAATACCTCAGATACTTATTGAGCAATTATTAATAACCAGGCACCGTCATAGGAGCTGGAAATACAGGACTGGAGAACAGCAATTCCCCACTGCCTTGTCTCCAGCCACTCACACTCTGCCCTGCCTCAGGGTCTTTAAAAATATTTGCCCTCAAATGTGAAAACAGGGGTGCCTGGGTGGCTCAGTGGGTTAAAGCCTCTGCCTTCGGCTCAGGTTCGTGATCCCAAGGTCTTGGGATCGAGCCCTGCATCGGGCTCTCTGCTCAGGGGGGAGCCTGCTCCCCCCTCTCTCTCTTCCAGGCACTCTGCCTACTTGTGATCTCTGCCTGTCAAATAAATAAATAAAATACTTTTTTAAAAATGTAAAAACAGGGGCGCCTGGGTGGCTCAGTGGGTTAAAGCTTCTGCCTTCGGCTCAGGTCATGATCTCACGGTCCTGGGATCAAACCCCACGTCGGGCTCTCTGCTCAGTGGGGAGCCTGCTTCCTCCTTTCTCTCTCTCTGCCTGCCTCTCTGCTTACTTGTGATCTGTCTGTCAAATAAATAAATAAAATCTTTAAAAAATAAATAAATAAATAAATATAAAAATAAAAATGTGAAAACAATGTCACTTGATTTACCGCCAAGCTCCTCTGCCACATCAGAAAACTATTCATCTCCACATTTAAGTAGCGGACCCTCCATTGGACTAACGGCAAATGTAGAAATCCTTGGAAGCATGTTTGAATCCTCTAACTCCTTAACCCCAAACAATCAAGCCAACAAGTCCCATGGGCATTAGCTTGAAACTGTGTCATTGCCTCTTCTCACCACCTTGCTTAGGGCCCCTGCATTTATGCCCTCCTCCTCACTGCCCCTCTTTAAAACCACAGAATCTTAATGGGGGAATGTCCCTGTTCATGAGCCCTGGCAAGCCGAAAACTGGTGTAGAGTCACAGCTGATTCTTGTCAATCTCAATGTCAAGAACAGAATGAATAAGGAAAGTAAATAAACACAAACTAGTATTCAAGTGACTTTGCTGCCAGATGAGTTATGAAATCACTGAAAAAGGGTCAACCGAGTAATAAATCCTGATAGCCGTTTGCTTTGAGGTTGCAGTTTGAAGAAGATACAAAGATATCAGTTCTTCAAATCACCTATTCTAGGACAATGTGGAACAATTGTCTAAGTCAATTTCATCAAGACTGTTTTTCCCTGGGGTATAAATCTACACGGTAACTCATATTACAGACAATGGGATTAGCCAACCCAGCAGGGAGAATATATATATATTTTTTTCTGTTATATATATATATATATATATATATATATATATATATATGTCATAAGAGGAATATTAGTGGGAACATTCAAGTTAAAGCTGCTTTGGAGAGAGTTCAGAAGGATTTGAGGAGGGGTACCTGGCTGGCTCCAGCGGTAGAGGGTGTGATTCTTGATCTTGGGGTTTGAGTTTGAGCCCCATGTTGGGTGTGGAGAATACTTAAAGGTTAAAATTTAAATTAAAAGGGGCACCTGGGTTAAGAATCCAATCCTTTTTTTTTTTTTTTATAGATTTTATTTACTTATTTGTCAGAGAGATAGAACACAAGCAGGGAGAGCAAGCAGGCTCCCCGCTGAGCAGGACTCTGGGATCATGACCTGAGCCGAAGGGAGATGCTTAACCCACTAAGCCACCCAGGCATCCCAAGGGTCCAACTCTCAGATCAGGTCTTGATCACAGGGTCAGGAGTTCAAGCTCCATGCTGGGCATGGAGTCCATTTTAAAAAATAATGATAAGGGGCGCCTGGGTGGCTCAGTGGGTTAAAGCCTCTGCCTTTGGCTCAGGTCATGATCCCAGGGTCCTGGGATCGAGCCCTGCATCGGGCTCTCTGCTCGGCAGGGAACCTGCTTCCTCATCTCTCTCTGCCTGCCTCCCTGCCCGTTTGTGATCTTTGTCCGTCAAATAACTAACGAAAATCTTTAAAAAAAATATTTTTTAATAATAATAATAATAAAATAAAAATTAAGTTAAATTTTTTAAAAAAGGATCTGAGGAACATGTTATTCTAAACTGGAGGAAAGTTAATTCTTGTCATACAGCAGGGGAAAACATGGCTGAATGTGTCCTCCAGTTGTGCGGAAAGCAGAACTTGAAAGTGATGAACTTAAATACTTAGCTGAGATTGCCAAGCAATGTACTGAAGGGATAACCTGGTTCTCTTCTTACCGCTTACAGAAAAATGGAGAGGAAAAGAGTAATTGAGGGAAGAAAAAAGGGAACGAGAATTTGATAATTTAGGAGGGCTCGACCTATCTAGATTGCAAAAATAGCTAAACGTAGGAGCTCCACTGTTGAGAGTGTGCTGGGCAGAAGACCAGGGTTGTGGCTGCACGCATTTGTGCTGAAGTTCTTAAGGGTCACTGGTTCCAGGCAATTCTGAAATCCAGTAAGCAAATGCCTTTCAGTTTCAAGACTTCAGAGTCATCCTCTGTGGCTGGAGACCCTGCCCTCAGGGTCCATATAGTTTGAACTTTATGGAATCACAGTTAATACACTGTGCTAACTGTAGAGACTCCTGGGTGGCTCGGTCTGTTAAACATCAGCCCTTGGCTCAGGTCATGATGATCTCCAGGTCCTGGGACCCAGCCCCACATGGGGCTCCCCGCTCAGCAGGGAGTCTGCTTGTACTGCTCCCTCTGCCCTTCCCCCCCCGGGCTCCTGTTTTCTCTCAAATAAATAAAATCTTTAAAAAATTATATATATATATATATATATATATATATATATATATAAAATTTGTGTACACACACACACACTGTGGTAACTGTATGTTGTGTTATTTAATTAACCATGGTGAATGAATTTTGTGCTTATCAAAACAAGGCAAAGGAGAACCGCCCCTGTGTTTTTGCTCTAACTTTATTTTTTTTTTGAGACATTGTTTTTTAATGTTATTTTACACATACTTTCACATTCTTTTACAGCACACACACCAAATCACCAAACTTGTCCCTGTAGTATGGGTTAGCCTAAGTCAGTGAAATGACTGTTTCATCATCTACCTCAGAATTCCACACTTTCCTTATAACCCCATTAGAAATCTTATTTTGTATCATGATTAAACATTACAGAAGGTAACTCTATTACCTGGTGGATCTCAATTAAGACTAGGCTGACAAGGGACGCCTAGGTGGCTCAGTTGGTTAAGCGGCTGCCTTCGCCTGAGGTCATGATCCCAGCGTCCTGGGATCGAGTCCCACATCGGGCTCCTTGCTCAGCAGGGAGCCTGCTTGTCTCTCTGCCTCTGCCTGCCACCCTGTCTGCCTGTGCTCTCTCTCCTTCTCTCTCTCTGACTAATAAATAAATAAAACCTTAAAAAAAAAAAAAAAAAGACTAGGCTGACAATAGGGGCCTCAGCTATCATTTGTCTTTGTGGGGAGTGACAGTCATTTGATTTCAACCACTAAGTATATCATTTGCAAAGATCCTAAAAACAAATGGCTCTGGGTACTATTATATAACCTGTGTGCCTCCGTTTCCTTATTTGCAAACTGGGGATAACATAGGTGTCATGGGGTTGTTAAAGGGACTCAAAGAAAACATGAAGTATTTTGAAGCGTCACACATGGCAAAGCCAGGGTTAGAAATTCTTTACTGCTGGAGTTCCTGTGCCAGCTTAGCCACTTACTAGTCCCAGGACACCCTTCCTCTTTAAAAGGGCGGTCATTTATAAGCGGAAACACTCCTCTGCCTGAGACATCTAAGTTCCATCATACCAGTAACCGAACACCTAGATTGAGGAAAAGGGTCAAAATATATAGAAATCTCTTCTGATGACTAGATTTCTTGGCTTGTGCAAGTAGCCTGCCTCAGCTCTCTACGCTCCCCTGAGATTAAAAATAAGCTTGACAGGGGGGCACCTGGGTGGCTCAGTTGGTTAGGTGACTGCCTTCGGCTCAGGTCATGATCCTGGAGTCCTGGGATCAAGTCCCACATCGGACTCCCTGCTCGGCGGGGAGTCTGCTTCTCCTGCTGATCTCTCTCTCTCCTCTCATGCTCTCTCTCTCTCAAATAAATAAATAAAATCATTAAAAAAAAAATAAGCTTGACATGATCTGAAAAAATGGTCTTGGAAGGCAATTCAAATGAACTAATGTACATAGAATATTAGAAAATGCTTGGTACCGTCTCAGCACTGTAAGAATGAGCTACTCTCACTCTTTACATACTTTTATATTATTAAGAGTTGTTAGAATATCACACAGCTTTCAAGAATAAATATAACCAAGGTCTGTTACTTTAATTTCTGAACTGATTATAAATTCAACATCAACCAGAGTTTGAATTTCATTAGATCCATGACAAGTTTCGTATATAAGAGCTCATTGTTTGCTGAATATGAAGTTCTGAGCTCTCCAAAATAGACCATTTTGAACTGATCTAAAGAAACGGAAGGTTTAAATAAGATGGTGTAAAAGATTCCATTCCAAGTAACTTATTGAACACTGTAATTCTGTCCTGTCAACGTTGGTGCTGAAGGAGACCCTATGGAAATTATTCAGAGGAATTAAAAGAAACATCCAGATATTTTAAGGGCCACTTTTCTCAAACTGTCCAAGTCTTCCATAGCTGCCATCAAAAAATTCTACCTATCACTGACCTCCATTTCCTGTGTTTCAGAAAAAGCAATCACCTAAAAATAATGAAATCCCCAAACACCATAGAAATGGGTATACTAACAAATTACAACAGCAATAACAGATCAAGCCTTTTGACTTTTTTATTACTCAAAACAGCTTCTTTTTTTTTTTAATTTAGCTTTCTGACTCTGTGCTTTTGCCTTCAACACTTTCACAACAATTTTCTGCTCCTCGATAAGGAAAGCACGCTTGATCCTGTCACGAACACACTTGGCACACATGGAACCACCATAGGCCCTGCTGACATGTTTTTTCATTTTAGACAACCTCATAAGCACTTTAGGTCTCACAGCACGAATTCCTCTAAGTCGGCCTGGGCAAACGCCACATGCAGATTTT
Organism: Lutra lutra; assembly: GCF_902655055.1. Lineage (NCBI taxonomy): Eukaryota > Metazoa > Chordata > Mammalia > Carnivora > Mustelidae > Lutra > Lutra lutra. Next base: position 74,423,818 of record NC_062279.1, on the reverse strand, counting down.
GGTGCTTTCCCAACCTTCTTGGTATAATAGTAAACGATTCTATTACCTGGGGTTCGGGACAGCCTAGTTTTATTAGAGGCTGTATTATAGGAGAGCCTACGACGGTAGGTCAAACGCTGGACCATTCTTAATGCCTACGGACGCCATCCCCGGAAGAGGAAAACCTTCGCTCTAACTTTAACTCAACCTATCCCTGGCCTTTATCATGTCATTTAAGTAGCTCCTGGGCTCCTTATCCACAGAAGCCTTGGCCAATTAAGAAATTTTTTTTCCCCTCTCATTCCAATCTGTTTAGACATTACTCTCAACAAATCTTCTAATGACTCACCAGGATTTCATTATAATAATGCTTTATAATTCTCCCACTGAGAAGTGTTTTAATGCTTATTTTGCTTAAAAAGAAACATCTCTGGTGTGGGTGAAGTTATTGAGTAACTGCTGTCAAATGAAGCCAAAACTATTACCAGTTTCTGCGTCAATCTATTCACAAGTTATAATTGGAGAGTTTTAATTCTAGCAAATTCTAGCACTATTAATGTGAATTTCACTGATGTCTAATTGGAATCAAGAATTGTGGCAAATGATGGCTTTTCACCTCATATTAATGTATTCTTTCCAGCCACCTTCCAGATAAGTGGGGCTTTGCAATTAATTTTAGAAAATGGAATAACTGAAAATGCGTGTCACTTCCTGCTGTTGGTTTTCAGCCTCAGTGTGTCATTCTAATGCCCTTTCTAGTTGCAGTGACAGTGCTGAGAGATCACACCTGTGATGGAGGGAGTTTAATTGCTGGGTGGAGTACTAGAGCAGTGTCCTTCAGATCCATACTTTACATGAAAAAGTAGGATGTTTTATCTTGCCAAGCAGCTGAGATAAGCGCTACACACTGTCCTGATCAACGTAGGGGTTCCTCCTACCTCATCGAAAAAGATCCAGGGGCACCTGAGTGGCTCAGTCATTAAGCAACTTTGGCTTAGGTCATGGTCCCAGGGTTCTGGGATAGAGACCCGCATTGGGCTCCCTGCTCAGTGGGCAGCCTGCTTCTCCCTCTCCCCTCTCTTACTCCCCCTGCTTGTGTTCCCTCTTCCGCTGTCTCTGTCTGTCTGTCAAATAAATAAAATCTTTAAAAAAAAAAAAAAGAAAGAAGAGAAAGGGGTTCCAAAAACTCTCCTGAGCATCTTCCTCAAATTATAGACATAGACTACAAATATACAAAATGAAATTTTTTCACAGATTTTCTCTCTTTTGGAGAGAGACTGTGGGGGGGGCAGGGGCCCCAAGGGACAAGTAGATGCTATGTTGACCACAGAGCCAGAAAGGGAGCTCCATCCCATAACCTGAGATCACTAACCAAGCCTAAATCAAGAGTCCCACACCCAACAGACTGAGCCACCCAGGCCCCCCACAAAATAAAACTCTTTATTACCAAGATTTATAAACAATATACATATAGGATTCCAAATATAAGTATTTTCTAAAATGACAGTTTAACATAATGTAATATAACACAAGTATGTGGTGTTTGAGGTTATATATGAACCTGGTTTTCAAAAATGGCAAGACAAGGCAAAATAAACAGAATTCTGTAAATACCTTGTATAAACAAAGACAAAATGAAAAACTGACTGTGGTACTTTTGTACCTTAAGAGTATTTATAAATTTGCTTAGGTTGTAATCCTGGCCACTAATTAATAAAATAAGGTCTATACACACTGGGTTCTGCAAAAGTGCTCTAAAACCTTCTGGCATTAAATGGGCTTCTCAAAAAAATAACATAACATAACATAACATAAAATAACATAAAGTAAAATAAAAAATAGGCTTTTCCAAATCTAACAATATCAAAAGTAGAAGACCATTTTCTTCAATATATTGTAAAGCATAGAATTTAATACTGATTCAATCAACTGGTGAATTTCTAGAAATGGAGAATACATAGGAAAATTATAAATGTTGCAAATGCACTTATGAAAATTTGAAAAAATAATGTAAAAAATTTTTTTATTAAGTAAACTCTATCCTCAACTTGAGCTTCGAACTCACAACCTCGAGATCAAGTCACATGCACTGTGGACTGAGTCAGCCACACATCCCAAACGTGTAATTTTTATATATTTGACTTTGGGATTACAAAAGCACTTTGCATTTGTTTCCTGCACCATTTATATGAAGTGTTCGTGCTAAGTAATACATCATAGTTACTGAAAGAGAGAGGCACTATCTCTCAGAGAGATGACTATCTTTTACGTGTTAACACAACACACTGCACTATCTTTGCAATTTCCTGTGAATATAGAATCACTTTTAAAAAGGTAAAACCCACATGCAACCGAAGCCCAAATTACCGTAATTCTTGGGATATCATTCCAACAATTAGTAATTATATAATTAACATTCCAAGTGGCATGTGTGAAGAACAGAAAGAAAAATATCAACCTGTGAAGCCCCCAGGTATTTCTTTATTCATGAGTTACTATACTGTAAGGTCTGAAGTAGGTCCAATATAGAAATAAGCCCTAAATTTAAAAAAAAAAAAAAAAAGACATAAGCCCTAAATTCTTCCCTAAATGTATCAGTGTTAAGTATAGATATGAGAACTGTTACTCAAATTAACCCTCCCCAACTCATAGTCCAGAAAAATGTCAATCCGCCTGGACTTTATTGGACCAGACAGAACTGGATTTACTAGCATCCATCTTTGGGGGACAGGGAAGTCACTGCATTTCTGGGAAAAGATTCCTACAGAGAGCTACAGCCCATTGACCATTTCCTCTTACTTCCACCTGCTAATAATGCCTGCCAGAAACAACCCTCTGGAGACTCAGGACAGCTGGCAAAAAAGTAAAGTTGCTGAGATTGTAAGAAAAGTTTGTTTTCATCTCTCCTAATGTTGCACTTTTTCTGTCTTCTGAGATAATAAGACTGGGGTGAGCAGTTTCAATATTTAGGGTCAATTTGACCTTAAACAGATTGATAATTTTCTGTAGGTTAAAATATTATTCAGGAGAACCAATATATTTTTTCTTGAATTCATATGAAAAGAAGGCTGGTTCGTTTAGGTTTTCGTGCCTGTTATAGGTACTTTCTTTTTCCTAAGAGATTATTTATTTGAGAGAGAGAGGGAGAGAGCACAAGAGAGGAGAGGGGGAGTAGAAGAGAGAAGCAGGCTCCCAGCAAGGAGCCTGACACAAGGCTCGATCCAATGACCCTGGAATCATGACCTAAGCTGAAGGCAGATGCTTAACCAACTGGGCCCCCCAGGTGCCCGGTTATAGATAGTTTCAAAACCTGAGAGCAACTCCTGTTCTTACTATACACCTATCTGCTATTATTTCAAACAGGGACCTTTTAGAATGCTCACATGCTGTGAGAATTTTACTTTGTTCTCATACAGTTTCTCTTGAATGGCTTTCTCTTCAATCTGTAATTTTAATTCTTCTCTTTAAGAAAACTCTTTTTTTTTTTAAGATTTTATTTATTTGACAGAGATCACAAGTAGAGAGGCAGAGACAGAGAGAGGGGGAAGCAGGCTCCCCACTGTGCAGAGAGCCCCATGCGGGGATCGATCCCAAGACCCTGAGATCATGACCTGAGCCGAAGGCAGAGGCTTAACCCACTGAGCCACCCAGGAGCCCCTCTTTAAGAAAACTCTTAAATTTGACTGCCTTCGGCTCAGGTCATGATCCCGGAATCCCGGGATCAGTTTCCCAGTTCAGCAGCGAGTCTGCTTCTCCCTCTGACCGTCTTCCCTCTCGTGCTCGCTCTCTCTCTCTGCCAAATAAATAAATAAATAGGGGCGCCTGGGTGGCTCAGTGGTTTGGGGCCTCTGCCTTCGGCTCGGGTCATGATCTCGGGGTCCTGGGATCGAGTCCTTCGTCAGGCTCTCTGCTCAGCGGGGAGCCTGCTTCCTCCTCTCTCCCTCTCTGCCTACCTCTCTGCCTGCTTGTGATCTCTGTCAAATAAATAAATAAAATCTTTAAAAATAAATAAATAGAATCTAAAAAAAACTCTTAAATTGTTTAAAATCAGAATGTAATTTCTCCTTTGATTTCTTATCCTCATTCGAAATTCAAATGATTCTGAGACTTGCATTTCTAACCCCTTTTCAGTGTCTTCAACCTGCTTCTTCAAGGGCTGGTTGTAACTTTTGAGCTTCTTCCTGTGGCCAGCCGCAGCTCGCTCAATGGGTGTCAGAGGGTGGCCCCGGTGGCCGGAGGAGACCTTGCACCGGGGACACAGCAGCTCCAGGTCCTTCTCACAGAACAGGGCCAGAGGCTGACCGTGCTGCTCACACAGGTCTTTCCCTTCCTGCAGTCTCCTCTTGCTCCTCCTGGCGGGAAGCTGCTGGACCAAATCGGTCACATGACCTAACTGCACGTTCCTCTTGAAGTTCCTGTCAGGACAGCGGTGGAAGCAGACGGGACAGGGGAGGATGTCCTGTAGGTCTTCCCAGCGCTGGTGGATGCAGGAGCCACTGAAGTTGTCCCCGCAGTCAGTGGTCACTGGGTCTCTCAGGTAATCCAGGCAGATGGGGCAGCTGGCCTCGGCTTGGAGCTCAGCCAGGGAGGCTGCAAAGGGCATTTTATAGTCAGGGTTTCTGTGTGAGGAAACTCCCTTAGCAATGTTTGGTTGTCCTGGAAGTAGGAAAAGTGAGAGGCTGAGAGGGCTCCTCAGCCTTCACCCTCCTTCCTGGCAGGTAGAATCTAGGGAGCCACAGCCCCTGCGTTTAACTACTGCTTCATCCCCTTAAGTTCCAGGGGGAGCTTCGCTAAGAAGTCACAGTACATACCAAGTAGTGATGACCCTGGCACTCCCTCCTCTTGCCTCTGGTGCCCAGCCCAACTGAAGTAGAGCAATGGAATTCTGCTGGCCAGGAAAGAACCATAATCCACATCACCGATTCATTCCTATGGACAAGACACTCATCTGAAACTGAAGGTCACTGAGCATTAATGCCATCCTTCCAGTACAATCCCTCCTTAGCTGAAATCAAAAAGTTGATGAGGTGGAATTTTCCCCATAGATACATTCTAGTTAAGAATGCAGTAGTGGGGGCGCCTGGGTGGCTCAGTGGGTTAAGCCGCTGCCTTCGGCTTGACCTAGGAGACCCAACATGTATCCGCCCCCCCCCCCCATTTTTGTCTTCACTTCCAAATTCTCTATCACTGGTCCTCTCTGCTCCAGCATTCTGGCCTCCTTGCCATTCCCTGAACACTTTCCATGGATTCTTCTCAAATACTTATTTAATTCACTGAATACTTAATTCACTGATTAAGTATTTGATTAATTCACTACTACATGCTGGCTACTTAGGAAATAAAATGACTCAGGAAGTAGTACTATTAACGCCTCTGTTGTATGGAAGAGAAAAGATTCTAGGAGGTTATATAATCTGTCCAGCGTCTCACAACAGGATTGAAGTCCTGTAAAATAGTAAAAAGGATGTTTACATAATACTATATTTGTACCTATAGCTATCTCCAGATACAATGTTTAGCAACAAGAGTCCAAAGTGGGGGAGTCACCAATCAGGAGCAGCTCACACTACCCCACCTTCCTCCCATCCCCTCCTTACTTCTTGTCTAGTCTAGTAGGAGACACAGAGATGTGGGGTCCTGGCGACAGCCACAGATGGAACAACCCTCCCGGCTATTCCAGAATTGCATCCCCTCTGGATCAGACTGAGTATCCACCCTGTAAGCCAAGTTTTTTAAAGGTCTTTTAAAGGTCAGTCTCATCTTTCTCTCCCCAAACCTTCAATGTGCACATAAAGCCTCCCAGGTCCCCCTGATTAGGTTGGTTCAATCATCAGAACCTGTCAGAGCCCGGAGTTCCTTCCTTCCTAGAAGGAATGCAGGGGAATGAGGTGCTTCAGAGTCTTCCAATAAAGTCTGGATCCCTGTCCATGACCCCAACTCTCACCCAGGGTGAGTCCGAGTCCCGTCTGGCCTACAGGATCCCAGCACAGCGTTTCTGGCCCATGGAGGAGAATTCCAGAACCCGTGGAGGCTGGGGGCCCCCGGGACCTGCACTCCCTGTTACTCAGATGACTGAGGAACCCTTCCGTGAACCCTGAGACTGTGGCCAAGTGCCCTTGCCAGGACACCCCATTCCCAGCCCTGGCTCTAGACTGGCGCAGTCGTCCCCACTGGCATCCGTGCAGGCCCGGAAACCTTCCCGAGGCCCCGCTTACCTGCAGCGGCCTGCTCACCTGCTCGGTTCTGCTCGGGTTTCCAGCTCTGCTTGTGAAGAGCGGCTCTCACACCTTCGTGACTCGCCCAGGATTGAGGAACCCCTCCCTTCCCTGCAGCGCTGACGTGCTTCCTCTTCCTCGTGGGAAGAACCAACCTCCCCATCACTGTAAAGGTTGGAGTAGTCCAATTCCCCTTCAAAACCCTGCAGGGAGCGTCCTTTCCTGGGGTCCTGGTAGAGGGTCACGGGGAGGGGAGACGCTCTGGCCGGTACTGGAAAGGAGGGGTAGAATCCTATTTGGTGGATTATGGCAGTTTTGTACTAGCGGAAACTGGGTGTGTGGTTTTTAAAAAACGTTCGGATGTGTTGAGATGGGGTAATCTCAAGCAAAAACTGCTCTTTTTAGTTGACACACGACTAGTAACCTCTGAGGAGTTGATCTTCAGCCGTGCGCTTTGCCTCCATCTTCTTCATAGACCCAGTCATCTCATCAGCCCACCCGTTCGTCCCTCCACTCAGCAGACTGTAAATGCTCGCTTTGCTTGATCCTTAGAATCCTAGAACACAGAGACAACAGCCAGCGTGGAAACCAGACATCCGACCATTCCGGGAGAAGAAAAGCAACGCAGATTTTTTGCCCTGTTTCTGTGCGGATGACCATCCACTCGGGAGACAGGGTAAGGCTTTGTTCTTCCAGAAGCCAAATCTCGGGCCTTCAGAACTGTGCGCTGAATGGCGTCTAGCGCCATCTGCTGGAAATCTTGAACAGTCACACTGGCATATGGTTCTAAAACTTCACATTATCTCAAAAAGAATGTGGGGATATCGAGTCCTCTAGTGGACCATGCAGCAGATGCCCAAGACCTAGAGCTGTAAAGTTTCCAGCCCTTGGTTTTTCTTGAAGTGGTCTGTGCACATTTAGGTATATGTGCATTCCTTCTTTTAACTACTTCTTTTAACTACTGAGAGCAAAAGTAACTTCTCCATTGCCTCTTTTGTTCACTTCACATATGGTCTTAGAAATGCTCCCTCTGGGGCGCCTGGGTGGCTCAGTGGGTTAAGCCTCTGCATTTGGCTCAGGCCGTGATCTCGAGGTCCTGGTATCCAGCCCCGCGTAGGGCTCTCTGTTCAGCGCGGAGCCTGCTTCCCCCTCTCTCATTCTGCCTGCCTCTCTCTGCCTACTTGTAATCTCTGTCAAATAAATAAAATCTTTTAAAAGGAAGGAAGGAAGGAAGGAAGGAAGGAAGGAAGGAAGGAAGGAAGGAAGGAAGGAAGGAAAGAGAAGAGGAAAGAAAAGAAAAAGAAAAGAAAAATGCTCCCCCCTGACGCCTGGGTAGCTTGGGTGGTGATCCCAGAGTCCTGGGATGGAGCCCAGCATCTGGCTCTCTGCTTAGCAGGAAGCCTGCTTCTCCCTCTCCCTGCTTGTATTCCCTCTCTCGCTGTCTCTGAAAGATAGATAGAGAAATATAAATATAATATTTTATATATATATACATATATATATATATAATGTTCCCATATTGGGGTGCCTGAGTGGCTTACTTGGTTAAACCTCCAACGACACTTGATTTCACCACAGATCATGATGCCAGGGTCCTGGGAGAGAGCCCCAAGTCTGGTTCCCTGCTCAGCGGGGAGTCTCCTAGTTCCCCCTTCCTCTGCCCCTCCCTGCTTCCCCACATATGCAATTGCACTCTCTAGTTTGCTCGCTCTCTCTCTCAAGTAAATGGATAAATCTGAAAACAAAAAAAATTTTTTTCCCATATCGGCACTGATATTTCACTCTTTAGAGTCAACTTTGAGCAAAAGCCTAAGTGGGAAATGTTTTCATGGTAGAAAAGAGAGTTTCTGGAGAAAGGATACCCTTCCTGCTAGATCAGTGTTTCCTCCAGTATTTTTCTACCTTTTCATTTTCAATAAAATGGGTACATTACTAGGTTAGGGACCCTGTGCTCTATGCTTTATTCAGACATACCATGGATGCTTCACAAGAATTCTGTATTATAGAAAGAACTGTCTCCCATAAACAAAAGGGGAAAGGGAGACACAGGACGCCGACTTGGGGCCACAGGGATGCAACTCACTTCTCTTCATTGCCACCACAGTCTGTCTCTTTCAAAAATACTTGTAGGTCTGTAACTTTTTTTTAACCCCTTGACCTGGCAATTCCTGATTTGAGAATACTCTCCCCAAAGAAAGTCAAAGAAGAGGAAAATCGTGTATAATATTTCCGTGCAAGCAGTATTTATCAAATGGAAAAATTAGAAACACGCCACATACAGGAGAAACAGAAGGAGCTTGAACCTTGGTGTTGAGACAAGGAAACTACAGGGACCCCATGAAAAATTGCTTTTTTTGCTCCTTTTCTGGATTCTATTTTTGCTCGGACCCACACCCCAGGCCTTACACACGTCTTAGAGAACCAATCATGTATGTTCTTTTTTTGTAAAGGTGAAGGAGTTAACGATTTCTTCTGCGTCTTCTAGCACACTAGATAACATCTAAGGGGCGGTGGGGCAGGGTCATCAGGAATGTTTTCCCAGACCACTGACTCATCAGGACCCCAGGCTTCAGGGCATAAGTAATTTATGGAGGGCACCGAAACAGTCGTTTTTTGTTCCTGGATTACCGAAAAGGCAGGTACACCAGACCACTGCCCTCAATAAAAACCCCCAGGCCCTAAGCAGAAAAAATGAGACTCTTTCTTTAACATTCTGTCGGTATCTATACTGTCTTTTTCTTTTTTTTTTTAAAGATTTTATTTATTTATTTATTTGTTTGATGTGAAACCGTTGAGAGTTTACATTTTAAGATCTATGAAGATTAAAAACAGAACAAAACAGAATTATGAAGGATCTGAGATTTCACCTTATTTTTGAGCTATCAAGTTAGCCTGCCCCTCTTTCACGGATGCCCACAGAAGACACCACCCTCATACACAAAGTACACTCTTACTCATGATAAGTTTACGTTACCATTGGTGTCCCTTAGCCCCTTACTCCCCCATCTCATGGAGTAGACCTAGACGAATGATGTGCACACAGTGAATTTGCATGTCAGTCAAGGAACCTCAAGTTCAACTTCAAGGAACCTCCCAGTCTTCTCTAACAGGCTGCAAGCAAACCTGCCCAAACTTCACCCCAAAGGAAAGCATCATCTTTTATTATATTATACAGCAATCATACCTCACTCTTTGGAGGGCAATTCTATTTCTGTCTTCCTAAGCACTTCCTCCTGCATACACCCTTGAAACGATAGTCCAGAACCAAAAGGCAGTCAATGGTCAATGCCTCTGCTCACGAGATGTGCAGAAACCCAAGAGACCTACAGAGAATTTTCTCCTAACATTACACAGAGCAAGAAGAAGCAGTAAACCTGAATGGGCTTGGAAACCTGGATCTTCAATGAAAGTATTAACAACAATCCTGTGCGCACCTGGGTGGCTCCATCAGTTAAGCATCTAACTCTTGATTTTAGTTCAGGTCATGATCTCAGGGTCATGAGATGGAGCCTGGAGTAGGGCTCACACTGGGTGTGGCATCTGCTTAAGATTCTCTCTCTCCCTAAGGGCACCTGGATGGCTCAGTAGGTTGAGTGTCCAACCCTCGATTTCATATCAGGTAGTGATCTCGGGATTGTGGGATAAGGCACTGTGTGCCCCGCACTCAGCAGGGAGTCTGCTTGGGATTCTCTTTCTCCCTCTCCTCCTTGTACCTCCCCCTCTAAAAAATTCCTAGTAGAGTAGGGGATGAAGCTGTAAAGAAGACACACTGTGGATCTTCAAGCAGTGGTCTGCAGCCATGATTCACAAAGTGTGCTCTCTGGAAAAACAGCATCAGGACCACAAAGGAATTTATTTAAAAAATACAAATTCTTGGGCACCTGGGTGGCTCAGTGGGTTAAGCCTCTGCCTTCCGCTCAGGTCACGGTCTCAGGGTCCTGGGAGCGAGCCCCACATCGGGTTCCCTGCTCAGCAGGGAGCCTGCTTTCCCCTCTCTCTCTGCCTGCCTCTCTGCCTGCTTGTGATCTTTCTCTGTCAAATAAATTAAAAAAATAAATAAATAAAAATAAAAATAAAAATTCTTGAGCCCCGCCTCAAACTGAATGAATCAGAAAATCAGGGGTTATGGGTGGTGGAGCAGAGGAATTGTGATGTCTAAATGGGATGTCTCTCCCAGTCAGATGGGGGCCCCCAAATGTCAGGAGATGATTGGGTGGAAGCAGTGGCAGGAGGGGAAGAATTCACCTGAGGCGGAACAAAGAAATGTACTGAATACACCCTAAGGGAGCTGTGGGCAGGACAGCAGAGGAGAGGCTGTTTTTAAAGGGGGGAGGTGCAGAGGTAGGGGGACAGTGGTTTTGGTTACTGCCTAGTTGTAAGTAGCCCATGGGTCACTTAGAGCCTGTGGCGATTTTGAGGTGGGTTGCCTGGTGGACCTGTCTGTATTCAGCCCTGGGCTCGCTGTGGACCCTTTCTGCATTCCATCGCCCAAGTCTGTCTGCCTAAAAGGGACCTCTATAGAAGTCAGTCCATGTTATTAAAAGCCTATCAAGTGATTCTGGTGTATCCTAAAGTTTGAGAACCTTTCATCTGGAAATTCATCTGAAGGAAGCTAGAATGTGTCATCCCAAAATATGCCTCTTTGACATTAAAGTGATTTTGAGCTGAAGGCAATTAAGCAGCTGCAAACCCAGATAGGCGCCTTCTCTTCTGCCTCAAGATGGTGTATAAATGCTCATACTGCAGACAGTTGCTAATCAGCTCAAAGAGGACACTAGAGGAATCTGCAAACAAACTCTAGTCTGTTAATTCCGGGCCATATATTTAACTTCTCACATTTTGCAACCCTAGGAAACCTCAAACTACTCTTTTGTCCTCCCATTTCTCTACGAATATATTGTTCTTTGTTGAAGATACTCCATCAGCTGGAATATAAACCACCATGTTTACTTTTCCTTTAGGTTTTTCCAGCTAGCAGGACGTAGCATGCCTTAATAAACTGTTTTTTCTCTTACTAATCTTTTTGTTTATTTTTTAAAAACATTTTATTTATTGAGGCACCTGGATGGCTCAGGCAGGTTAGCATCTGCCTTTAGCTTGGGTTCTGATCTCCAGGTCCTGGGATCTTCAGACCCAGGTCATCGGGCTCCCTGCTCAGTGGGGAGTCTCCTTCTCCCTCTGTCTCCCCTAACTGTAGCCCAGTTCGTGCTCTCGCTCTCTCTCAAATGAGAGATATTTTAAAGATTTTATTTATTTATTTGAGAGAGAGCATGAGCAGGGTGGGGGTGGGAGGAGACAGAGGGATAAGCAAGCAGATTCCCTTCTGACTGAACAGGGAGCCTGACTCTGGGCCCAATCCTAGGACCCGGAGATCAGGACCTGAGCAGAAGTCAGATGCTTAACCCATGGAGCCACCAAGGCCCCCCTCTCTTTTTGTTTAAAACTCCCAGCTGAGGGGCGCCTGGGTGGCTCAGTGGGTTAAGCCGCTGCCTTCAGCTCAGGTCATGATCCCAGGTCCTGGGTTCGAGCCCCGCATCGGGCTTTCTGCTCAGCAGGGAGCCTGCTTCCTCCTCTCTCTCTGCCTGCCTCTCTGCTTACTTGTGATTTCTCTCTGTCAAATAAATAAATAAAATCTTTAAAAAAAAAAAAAACTCCCAGCTGAGTGTTATACATAAACAATGGATCTTGGAACACTGCATCAAAAACTAATACTACTCCCAGGTATTTTGTGGTGACTAACATAACACAATAAAAAATAAAAATAAATAACTCCGAGAGGAAAATGGTGTTGGGTCCAGGGTAAGTCTTGCCTCCCCCTACACATTCAAAGTAAACAATCCTTCCCACCTTATTGAGTGATTCCATCTGAATGAAGCCCCACACAATGATAAAGCAAATGATTACATCACAAAAGAGAGAGGAGAATCCTGTGCTAAAAGAGAATTAAGTCCCTCAAGATTGTGGGATAAGGCACTGTAATAGCGCCCCCCCCATAAGCCCCGTAGCTGCCTGCGGTCCCATCATTTCCCCATCTCTGCCCCACCTCGTCTGAACTCATCCCACCACCCTGCTTCAGGATAATGACGATTTCTAGCAGGAGCCTCCTAACCATCCAATCTGACAGCTGTGTTTTACCCCCACTTCATCCACCCAACTCCATAATCTGATCTCTAAAATGCAGAGACACCTTTTCAAAATCATGTGTCCCTAGGCTTAAAATCTGCTAGTTCCAATTGCTCTCAGATCCATACCCCCAAATTCTTTTTTTTTCTTTTTAAGATTTATTTATTTCTTAGAGAGAGAGAGAGTGCACACGTGGGGGGGCAGAAGGAGAGAGAGAATCTCAAGCAGACTCCATGCGGAATGTGGAGCCTGACCTGGGGCTCAATCTTAGGATCCTGAGCTCATGACCAGAGCTAAAACCAAGAGTTGGATGCTTAACCGGCCATGTCAGGCAGGCACCCCAAGAACCCAAATTCTTAACATGGCTTTATGCTAACTGTCCCCTGTTTCCCTCACTTGCTTCCTGGAACATAATTCTCTGTGCCACCATTCCAGGAAGAAACGTCACTGATAACTTCTCAGTTTACCAAAGCACACGGGCTTTTGAAGGTAGATCTCTGACCTCCGAATTCATTTCTACCCTTAACCTACTGGGTTAAGAGAGGAAGTTGCTAGTGTAACTGGACTAATGGGAGTCTACTCCTTAGTGAGTTACCGATAGAGATGACACTCTTAGAGTTGTCACACAAATGAATCTTTATTTGCAGCAAATGAAGAGATCACAAGGAATAATTTCCAAAGCCTGACTACTCAAACAGGGGTGAGCAGATTCTTTTTATTTAGGGTTTAGGATGAATATTTAGAAAGGGAAGTTTTGGAAGGGCGGACATAAGGTTGCACAGGTGTACTTAGAAAATATGTCTATTCGTGCCTCATATGCTGTGTTAACAAAGCTTGCGTTCTTCATAGGATGAAGAGTTTAATGTTATAATGAAGCAGAGGTAACTGTTGGACACTTCTGGGCTCATCTAGGCAGGCCACTGACTTGGTGGTTGAGTTCAGGTTGGTTTAGGCTGGCCTACGCTGGCTAGTTCTTGGTCTAAACTAGCAGATAGTCTGGGACTATTCTGTGGTAAGACCACTTGGGTTAAGGAATTTGGGGCCTTGCTTGCTCATAGGCTGTAATCATGTCTGTTGACCTTGAGTCCAGGCTTCTGCAGAAACAGCTAGTATATTTGTTAGTTGGGCCTGAAAAGAAGCAATAGATAATTAGGGAGAAACAGTTTTCTGAAAAACAAGTTTTACATTTCCTGCTAGTTTTAACCTCATTAAACCTATCAGGCACGGTTTCAACAGGTGCCCGGAAGTAGGTGGACTTAGTTAAGCCATTTACCTGAGGCTCCTGTTTTATTTTTATTTTGGTCTTCCTGCATGATTTGCCCTCAGACTGTTTTTTTTCTTCCACCTTCTATATTTTCTGTTGGCTAGTTATAGTGGATGCCGTTCACTCATTCTCCCAGCAGCCCTGAGTGTTGGGAGCCACCATGGGCACAGTTAGAACTCCCTTGGGTACGGCTACCCCTGCTAACGGGTTGCTGCAAAGATACAGAGTCCGGGCAGTGTATAGTGAAGCTGCTCTTGACAAAATTTCCTAGTACATTCAAATCTGAAGACAGGAGTGGGGTTCCCTGGCTGTATGCCTCAGGAAAGATGGTTATTTGCAGCTGGCATATGGGTGGCAGGCAAGTAGAAGGATAAAAATAGCTATTGTAAGGGGCACCTGGGTGGCTCAGTTGGTTAAGCAACTGCTGTGGCTCAGGTCATGATCCCAGGGTCTAGGGATCAAGCCCCCTGTCAGGCTCCTTGCTCAACAGGGAGCCTGCTTCTCCCTCTCTCTCTGCCTGCTACTCAATGTCAAATAAATAAATAAAATCTTTAAAAAAAAAAAAAACGGTGTTTTTCGTGATTATATTGAAGATATTTAACAATACTAGAGAATGATTTGCAAATGACATCCAGAACCTTTTTTTTCTTTTAAGATTTTATTTATTTATTTCCAGAGAGAAATACCTGCACGAGCAGGGAGAGGGGTAGAAGGAAAGAGAGAAGCAAGTTCCCGCTGAGCAGGGAGCTTCCATGGGACTCAATCCCAGCACCCTGGGATTATGACCTGAGCCAAAGGCAGATGCTTGACTGACTGAGCCACCCAGGCATCCCCAGAACCTTTCTTTAAACACTGAATTTAAGTGACAAATACTGAGTATAATTTCTGATCCAGTTGTTTTACTAGGCTTTTAATTTTTTTAATTTTTTTAAAAATTTTATTTATTTGACAGAGATCACAAGTAGTCAGAGAGGCAGGCAGAGAGAGAGGAAGGGAAGCAGGCACCCTGCTGAGCAGAGAGCCCAATGAGGAGCTCAATCCCAGGACCCTGGGATCATGACTTGAGCGGAAGGCAGAGGCTTTAACCCACTGAGCCACCCAGGCACCCCTACTAGGCTTTTAATTTAAACCTTTTTGTACTATGTATACTATGTACTCACAACATAACTATTAGTGTGTGTACATGTAAGTCATATGAGAAGTGATTGGCAACTAAGTGTCAGGCACTAGTTCTGCTGTTTGAGAAAGGACAGGGATCCAGGAGTCCCTACTCCCCTGGAGAGGCAGACAGAAAACAAACACATAACACTCCTGCCTATAGGTATTTTATTTTATTTTCTTAAAGATTTATTTATTTATTTATTGTAGAAAGAGAGAGTGGGGGGAGGGCCAGAGGGAGAGGAAGAATCTCAAGACAACTCCCGCTGAGCGTGAAGCCCCATGTACGGCTCTCTCTCAGGACCGAGAGATCATAACCTGAGCCAAAACCAAGAGTCTGAAGTTTACCCAACTTCCCCACCCAGGTGTCCCTAGAGGTCTTTTTTTTTTTTTTTTAAGATTTTATTTATTTATTTCACAGAGAGAGAGAGAGATCACAAGCAGGCAGAGAGGCAGGCAGAGAGAGAGATAGAGGAGGAAGCAGGTTCTCCGCCGAGCGCAGAGCCCGATGCGGGACTCGATCCCAGGACCCTGAGATCATGACCTGAGCCGAAGGCAGAGGCTTAACCCACTGAGCCACCCAGGTGCCCCATCCCTAGAGGTCTTTTAATGAAACACTTTATGACGGTTTCTTGGGGCACCTGGGTGGCGCAGACGGTTGAACGTCTGCCTTTGGCTCAGGTCATGATCCAGAATCCTGGGATCAAGCCTTCCATCAGTCTCCCTACTCAGCCAAGAGTCTGCTTCTCCCTCTTCCTCTGCCTGCTGCTCTGCCTACTTGTGCTCTCTGTCTCTCTGCCAAGTAAATAAACAAAATCTTTTTTAAAAAAATAAGTTTCTGGGGCACCTGGGTGGCTCAGTGGGTTAAAGCCTCTGCCTTTGGCTCAGGTCATGATCCCAGAGTTCCAGGATCGAGCCCCGCATTGGGCTCTCCACTCAGCAGGGAACCTGCTTCTTCCTCTGTCTCTGCCTGCTTCTCTGCCTACTTGTGATCTCTGTCAAATAAATAAATAAAATCTTTAAAAATAAATAAATAAAAATTTTTATAAAAAGTTTCTAACCTCTGATACATTGCAAACATCAAGTATCAGATAATGCAGCTGACAGAGAAAAATAAGAATGGAAATTGGTGCAACAGCCTTCAAAACCTTTGTGACTCTTTCTGCATGAGCTGAGTACGCACGTTCCCTATGGCTCAGCAATTCCACTCCTGTTAATTGACTTTATAGAACTGTGTACACACGTACAAGAATGCTCATAGCAGCACTATTCCTAACAGAGAGAATGTGGAAATGACCCAGTGTTTTTCCTTTTTTTTCTTAAGATTTTATTTATTTATTTGACAGAGAGAGATATCACAATTAGTCAGAGGCAGGCACAGAGAGAGGGGGAAGCAGGCTCCCCGCTGAGCAGAGAGCCTGATGCGGGGCTTGATTCCAGGACCCTGAGATCATAAATAAAGCTTTAACCCACTGAGCCACCCAGGCACCCCCCCGACCCAGTGTTTTACAACAGAAGAGATTAATAAAATTGTACTATGTTCCTAAAAAGAAATACAATCCATCAGGAAATAGGTTTTGGGCCACTTGGATGACTCAGATGGTTAAGCGTCTGCCTTTGGCTCAGGTCATGATCCCAGGGTCCTTGGATTGAGTCCCACTGAGGCTCCCTGCTCAGTGGGGAGTCCGCTTCTCCCTCTCCCTCAACTGCTCCCCTGCTTGTGCTCTTTCACTCTTTCTCTCTCTCTCAAATAAATAAAATCTTTAAAAAGAAAAAAAAGTTTTGAAAAAATAGGAAAAAAATGGATTTATTCCCCACACATAATCTTGAGCTAAAGAGCCTAGAAATAAAAGACAATGTATGATTCCTTTGTATGAAGATAAAACATGAGGGGCACCTGGGTGGCTCAGTGGGTTAAAGCCTCTGCCTTCGGCTCAGGTCATGATCTCAGGGTCCTGGGATCGAGCCCCGCATCAGGCTCTCTGCTCAGCAGGGAGCCTGCTTCCTCCTCTCTCTCTCTCTCTCTGCCTGCCTCTCTGCCTACTTGTGATCTCCGTTAAATAAATAAATTAAATCTTAAAAAAAAAAGATAAAACATGAAAAAACAGTCTGTGGTTTTAGTGGGGGGTACGGGTTATATTTGGAGAGTGGCAGTAATGATGGAGAATGGCCAGGAGGGGGCAAAAGTGGGGGCAGGTTATGCTTCTACTTTTGGACCTGGGTGGTGGTCACAAGGCTTTGTTCTTTTTGTAATCATTCATCAAGACAGGCAAAATGATGTCTGTTTGTGTTTTTATGTTGTGTGTCTACATTAATAGAAGTTTATTATTATTTTTTTTAAAGCTGCTATTTTGTCTCCACGGGTTTGCCAGGGAATCTGTATTTACCTCAAGATTTTGGTGATGGTAATAAAGCCCCCTGTTGCATCAGCAACTGGAAATCATGGTGAAAAGGACTGGCTTCAATGCATAGGAAGACAAAAGTGAGTTCCCATTCCTGGTCACTCACCAGCCAGCGGCATGACCACTGACATGTCACAGGGTAGGGCCTCACCAAGCTTTGGTATGGCCAAACCTCTCTACCCTACAAAACCTCTTTTGCCCTTTGCTCAGAGGACCACAGAGTGGGGCCATCGTGAGAGTGGACTCTGGGCCAAGACTCTGGGTTCGAATCCTGTCTCTACCAGCTATTGGCTGTATGCTTGGCAGCCTGGGTTCACTAACTGCTGTGTGCCTCAGTTTCCTCCCCCATGAAATGAGAGTTGAGAGAAGTGGGAAGCAGGCACTGGAACACAGAAGCTATGTACGTGTTTTCTGTGATGGTCGTAGGTATGAATGGCTCTGGAAGCCCCTAGAAGTCAGCCTATGCTTCGAATCTCAGGTCTGGACTGTATGGTCCCCATGAAGGTGGTTTCTGAAACTGGCTCTGCCGCTTCTCAGCTGTGCCCCTACTGGGTGCCAGGTGCACGTTCACGCAGCTGTGATGAGGCCCGTAATCTCAAATCTAGTTCACTTTATTGGTGACTATAATGGTGTTCAGGTGCTAGTTAGAGAAAGGGCTTCCTCTTGATCAAGCAGCTTCTAAAAATAGACATTTCTGGTCTTTATGTAAGATGACAATATGGGGGGCACCTGGGTGGCTCAGGGGATTAAGCCTCTGCCTTCGGCTCAGGTCATGATCTCAGGGTCCTGGGATCGAGTCCCACATCGGGCTCTCTGCTCAGCAGGAAGCCTGCTTCCCTCTCTCTCTCTCTCTCTCTCTCTCTCTCTCTGCCTGCCTCTCCGTCTACTTGTGATCTCTCTCTGTCAAATAAATAAATAAAATCTTTAAAAAAAAAAAAAAGACGACAATATGGAGGGGTGACAGGGCCTGACACTAGTTTGTGTCTTTAAAAAACAAAGAAACAAACAAACAAAAAAACACTTGTTTCTTGGATGCTAACTTGTTTCCTGGATGCAAAATTTGTGAACAGCTTCATGTATTATCACAAAGAGAACACTGCTCTGAAATAACCATTAGATTTTTAAAAAGACGTTACCAGCAAACTCCCCTAACCAGCCCCCAGTCTTGGGGTTGGATACTTTTCCTAAGAGCCATGAAAAGAGATGAGTTTTTTAAGCAGAGGGAAAATGAGATTATTTTTTTTCTTTCCTTGAAAAGTGTATTCCCCTAGGGCCTGGGTGGCTCCGAAGGTTAAGCGTCAGACTCTTGGTTTGGCTCGGGTCATGATCTCGTAGTAGTGAGATGGAGCCCAAGCCTGGTGTTTGGCTCCATGCTGGGCCTGGACTCTGCTTCCCTCTCCCTCTGCCGCGTCTTCAGGTGCTTGTGCGCAGGCTCACTCTCTCTCTCTCAAAAAGAAATCTTAAAAAATATATATTTTGGGGGACACCTGGGTGGCTCAGTTGGTTAAGCGGCTGCCTTCGGCTCAGGTCACGATCCCAGCGTCCTGGGATTGAGTCCTACATCAGGCTCCTTGCTCAGCAGGGAGCCTGCTTCTCCCTCTGCCTCTGCCTGCCACTCTATCTGCCTGTGCTCTCTCTCTCTCTCTCTCTCTCTCTCTCTGACAAATAAATAAATAAAATCTTAAAAAAAATATATATATATATATTTTTTTTTTTTTTTAATTAAAAGAAAAGAAAAATGCATTCCAGAGAACAGAATGATGGTGGGAGAGGGGCAGGGAGCAAAGAATATGCCAGAAAACAGAGCAGTGATCCAGGAGAGAGCTGCTACCCCCCTGACTTGGAGATGGAAATAGAATAAAAGTAGTTTGGACAGGTGTGGATGAAGGAACCACTCACTAAAATAGGGAACTGTGTAAATTTAACACACTTGGGAGAAACTGAATTCGATGAGAGGCAGAGCTAAGTATTGGTGATTTGGGAAGAAGCATCTAGAAATACCAAAAGGCAATTGGACTTTCTGGCTCAGGGCTTGAGAAAACTATCTGAACTAGAGGTGCAGAGTTAAAAATCTCCAGGACATAGGTGCTAACTGTAGCCTCATAGGTGAGGGAGATCCAGTACAAAGTAGAGCACTTGTAAATGCTAGCAGGCATCAGAATGATGGGAGTGCTTATTAATACACAGTGCTTGGCCCCACCCCCAAGGTTTCTGATTTACTAATCCTAAAGGGAGAAGGAGCAAAAAGCTACATTTCCTTCTCTCCTCCTCCCCCCTCCCCCTCTCATAGTTGTGAGAGGCTCTGCACTGGGAGTGAACTGCTTGGGATTCTCCCTCTCCCTCTCCTCTGTACCCCTGCCCCACACTGCTCACATGCTCTCACTAAATAAATAAATAAATAAATAAATAAATAAATAAACAAACAAACAAACAAACAAAATGAATTCACTACACAATTGAGAAAATGCTAAAAAAAATTTTTTTATTTTTTTTATTTTTTATTTATTTATTTGACAGAGAGAGAGAGATCACAAGTAGTCAGAGAGGCAGACAGAGAGAAAGGGGGGAAGCAGGCTCCCTGCTGAGCAGAGAGCCCCATGCGGGGCTCCATCCCAGGACCCTGAGATCATGACCCGAGCCGAAGGCAGAGGCTTAACCCACTGAGCCACCCAGGCGCCCCATTTTTTATCTTTTTTTTAAAGGTTTTATTTATTTATTTGACAGACGGAGATCACAAGCAGGCAGAGAGGCAGGCAGAGAGAGAAGAGGAAGCAGGCTCCCTGCTGAGCAGAGAGCCCCATGTGGGGCTCGATTCCAGGACCCTGGGATCATGACCTGAGCCGAAGGCAGAGGCTTTAACCCACTGAGCCACCCAGGCGCCCATCATAAATGCCTTTTTAAAGTTGTTTTTTTTCAAATATGGATTCAAAGAAGTTACATGTTTCACATTTAGAAATTTTTTCATATTCAAGGTTTTGTGGGTATTTTTTCACCCTGAAATCCCATTGACTTTTTGAAGAGATTAGGTCATTGTCCTGTAAAATTTCACATTTATATGTTGTTTTATCCTGTAGTCATTAACTTCTTCCTCCCCTACTCCCTGTATTTGCCGTAAACTGAAAGGTAGCTACAAAGGCTTGTTGAATTCAGAATCAACTTTTTTGTGTGTGCGTGGCAGGAATGCTTTGTAGGTGACACAGTGTAGTTCATACAGTATCAGAATCATAAAAGGTACACATCATGGCTGGCTGCTCCCCTTTAGCGATACTGTGATTGGTCAGTGGGTTAGGACGGTGATGGGCTAGGTGATCTTTTAGCACTAAAATGCTAAAAGTCTTAAGCACTGAAAGGAAGAAATGTAATTGTCATTATTTGCAGGCAGTATGATTGTCTTTTATGAAACTTGAAGAATCTAAAGAGAAATTATGAAGACTTAAGGGGATTTAAACAAAATTACTGTATTAAAAATCAATATATATATGTTTTAAGTATTTCGATATGTGAGCAACAAACAGAAAAATACAATGTTTAAAGCAAATCTTTTACAATTGCATCAAATGTAAAATAACTGGAATGAATCTAACTACTAAATGCAAAGGTTTTCTGAACAAAATCATGAAACCATGAAATGCAAAAGTTTTGCAAACAAAATCATAAAACATTTGGTAAAACAGATTAAAGAAGACCTTTATAATGTAAAAGTGTACACATTCATGGTTTGGAAGACTCAGTATAGTAAAGGTGTCATTTCTTTCCAATTTGGATCACAGATTCAATGAAATCCCCAATATAATCTACAAGGACATTACTATAATAATATAATATGACTTCATTTATTTTTTTGTTTAACGATGTTCAAGGGAGCAAACTAGAGGGACAAGTCACTGTGGGAAGTATTAATGTAGAGGAGTTGATAGCCTATAGATTCCTCAGAAAACATCTATTATATTTGAACTATTTCCCATATGGTCTTTTCCTTCATGCTGGCAACACATTTTAAAACAATGACATATATGTGCTGATGTAGAACAAAAATAAGTGAAAAATAAGCAGTTGTAGAATACATAGATTGCTCTCATTTGAAGATGTACAAGCAGAATGTTCTATGCACGTAATATATAAATTATATAAATGTTTGCTCTTGTATGTGTAGGCTATTTGGGAAGGTTCATCAAAAAGCCATTAAATGTAGGGGTGCCTGGGTGGCTCAGTGGGTTAAAGCCTCTGCCTTCGGCTCAGGTCATGATCCCAGGGTCCTGGAATCGAGCCCCACATCGGGCTCTCTGCTCAGCGGGGAGCCTGCTTCCCCTTCTCTCTCTCTCTGCCTGCCTCTCTGCCTACTTGTGATCTCTGTCTGTCAAATAAATAAATAAAATCTTTTTTTTTTAAAAAAAAAGGCCATTAAATGTGATTCCTCTAGAAAGGCAAATGGTGGGGTGCCTGGGTGGCTCAGTGGGTTGAGCCTCTGCCTTCGACTCGGGTCCTGGGATCAAGGCCCATGTCAGGCACTCTGCTCAGCAGGGAGCCTGCTTCCCCTCTCTGTCTCTGTCTCTGCCTCCTTGTGACCTCTCTCTCTGTCAAATAAATAAATAAAATCTTTAAAAAAAAAAAAATAGGGGCACCTGGGTGGCTCAGTGGGTTAAAGCCCCTGCCTTCAGCTCAGATCCAGATCTCAGAGTCCTGGGATCGAGTCCTGCATTGGGCTCTCTGCTCAAGCAGGGAGCCTGCTTCCTCCTCTCTCTCTGCCTGCCTCTCTGCCTACTTGTGATCTTTGTCTGTCAAATAAATAAATAAATAAATCTTTTTTAAAAAAAATAAAAATTAAAATTAAAAATTAAAAAAAAATAAAAAGAAAGGCAAATAGGGGATAGGAAGTCACTGTGTAATACTTCTACCAGGGGAAGTTTTTCTATAAAATAGTGTTATTATTTTACCCTGGAAAACTTTTATGGAAGATAGTTCTGGAGTGCAGGCATTTGTGTTCCTGATTCAAGAAAACCTTTATGGATGGATGTCTTCATGTAAAAGTCCAAACCTTCATTCTGTGGCTTATGCCTCTCCCATCTGCCCTGGGGCTGCCTGCTGGTGGGGAGAGTGCTATTAGCCCCGTGTTCCTGCCTGCTAGTCAGAGTCTGTGGACACTGAGTACGCTAAAGGTTTGATGGTTTGATGGGTGCTTCTCCCTCTCCCTCCACCCCCGCCATGCTCTCTCTCTCAAATAAACAAAATTTTTTTTAAATTAAATCTCCTTATAGCTTGCAGCCCACTGACAAATGCTTGAAACAGGCAGAGTATGACATTCTGCTAAGAACTCCCAAATGACTTAATGTCAATGTCCTGCTAGAGTAACCTTAGCTTGACAATAGCTAGGTCTCCAGGATCCTATAAGTCTTCTTTAAC
This sequence comes from Lutra lutra, assembly GCF_902655055.1. Taxonomy (NCBI): domain Eukaryota; kingdom Metazoa; phylum Chordata; class Mammalia; order Carnivora; family Mustelidae; genus Lutra; species Lutra lutra. Next base: position 74,401,277 of record NC_062279.1, on the reverse strand, counting down.
ATATGAAAATCATTTTGGGGGGCGTCTAGGTGGCTCAGTGGGTTAAAGCCTCTGCCTTCAGCTCAGGTCATGATCCCAGGGTCCTGGGATTGAGCCCCCACAATGGGCTCTCTGCTCAGCAGGGAGCTTGCTTCCCCTTCTCTCTCTGCCTGCCTCTCTGCCTGCTTGTGATCTCTGTCTGTCCAATAAATAAATAAAATCTTTGAAAAAAAAAAAAGAAAAGAAAAGAAAATCATTTTGGAAACTCCCTTTGTTTCTTCCCCTCCCAACTTAAAAGTATATAATCAATCACTCCTCACAATCCCAGTGCAGCTCTTCCTGCTTATGGGTCCCATTTTAATAAATCCACCCCTTTTGTACCAAGACATCTCAAGAATTCTTTTCTTGATCATTTCTTGACCATTGGCTGCTTCTTCTTCTTTTTTTTTTTTTTAAAGAACGGCAGGGGGAACGGCAGGCAGAGGGAGAAGCAGGCTCCCCACTGAGCAGGGAGCCCAATGCGGTACTCGATCCCAGGACCCCGGGGTCGTGACCTGAGCCGAAGGCAGATGCTTAACCAACTGAGCCAGCCAGGCACCCCAACCATTGGCTTCTGAACCTCGCATCAAATCACATCACTTGGTGCCTAACGTAGGGCCCAAGTCTTCTCATCTGAACTTTGAGACTTGGTGCAAACTTCCTGAGTACTTCCTCTTCTCTTCCTTTACTTTCATTACTTTCCAAGGAGTATGGCCTTATTGGGACACTTTCATGTCAGTTGCTCAGGCTGCCTTCCTCCAGCCCATGGCTGCCCCAAAGGAGGGAATTAAAAGCCTGCCTTTGGCTAGAAGCTATTACCTTGGCTGGGATGGTAATAAGACCCAAAAACTTAATGTCCTCTCTTTATTCCTCTTCTTTTTTTTTTTAAGATTTTATTTATTTATTTGACAGACAGAGATCACAAGTAGGCAGAGAGAGAGGAGGAAGCAGGCTCCTCGCCGAGCAGAGAGCCCAATGTGGGACTCGATCCCAGGATCCTGGGATCATGACCTGACCCGAAGGCAGAGGCTTTAACCACTGAGCCACCCAGGCGCCCCTCTTTATTCCTATTCTTATGCAAAGTTGTCCTTCTTGGGCACAGGGCAGTCACCTAAGTCACTAGGAGGCTGCCAATCTCGAAACTCCCATGTGAAGTCTCCTCCTCATTGGTCTAATGTGATCTCCTCCACATCCCTTTTCTAACCACTACTGGCTGTGAGACCTCTATCTGGAACCAGCCTAAACCAGCACCCAGCTGAACCAAACCCAACCAGAGACCATTTCCTAGAGAAGTTGGCTGTAAGGACTATGTGTTGGAATGTTGGTTAGATCATGATGGATTTGTTTTCACTGTCTTCTGTCAATATCCCCCACTAAATACTTCAGTTATAAAATTGGGTAATTCCCCCTTATAAAACTTTTCTAGTGTTTTCCATGGGTTAAAAATCGCAGATTCTTCATCTTGGTCCATATGCTGGCACCCATTTGTGGTCTAGAATGCAATGGGGCAGCGGAGGGACACCAGCATCCCTTCTATAGGGCAGGGCAGTGATCATAGCAATTATGTTCGAAGGACACCTCGTTTCACTTTGACACCAGGAAGCTCTGACATATCCTAAGTGGGATGCCATCCAGGAGTTGGGGGGGGGGGTTGGTAATGGGCCTTCTCTACTTTTCTAGAAGCATGGGCTCTTCTTCAGTTCCCAAGGACTCTCCCATGGGATGCCTTTTAACTCACTGAAAACAATTCAGATTGCAAGATTTGAGGGGGGAAAAAAAGCTGATCTTCCTTTGTAATACTGCATGGCCTCAGTACTCCTTAGGAGACTAGGAAAAACAGCCCCTTAATGGGACATTAAGCTTCAGTATGATCTATCAGTTAGATGTCTTCTGCAGGAAACAGGGCAATGGATAGCAGTACCCTATGTCCAGACCTGCATGGTCCTGTATTAGGACCCCAACCTAAGGGCCTCCTGTAGAATGTGTTTGGCTGCTAACCAGTCTAGTAACCCCCCTCCTGGTATATTGGATGATTGTCTAAACAGGCTTCCTCCGGATAAACCCAGGTCACTGAGGAAACAGGCCATCCCTGAGTCTCTCACTGGTCCTCCTAATAGACCCAAGTTACTCTAGCCATATGTGGGGACTTCTCCCTCATTCATTTCCCAGTTAACAGCTATGAAAACTGAAGCCACTGTCTCTGGTTAGTCTATCTCTAGTTAGTCTGTTTAAGGAATATTCCCAAGCAGCTACTGAAACTCCTTTGGCTTCGGGAAAGCTCCCTGTCTTCTCTGGCCCAGCATGACTGCCTACTTTCATTTGTTGGTGGAGAGAAAACCTATCTTTTCCTCTATCTGAGCTGATGAGCTTTAAGACCAGGAGTCCCCTTTCTCTGCCCACCCGATTTTTAACTGCCCCCTCACTTTGTGCTGCCTCACCTCTTCTGCCTTCCCCTCCCCCAACTCCTGTTTCCGCACCACCTTGGGCATGGCTTGCATGACTGGCTCCTCTACCATCCTTGGTGTTTCCAGCACCATTGGCCCTTTCTTCTACACTTGCTGTCAAGGAGCAAAGAGTACCCCCTTGTAATGGAAGATAGTTAGAAGAAAGGCAGGCAGGGGCAAGGGGCCCCCAACCTAAGAGGATTTCACACCACCCTAGAAGGAGCCCTTTACCTTTTCCCACGTGAACAACTGCCTGATAGGTAGATGAGCACGTGGACAGAAACCTGATTGGGTGACAGGCGCATGGAGGGTTGATCAGATTAAAAGAGCTGCCAACAACCTCACAGAAACCCTTAGACTTAGAAACTCCCAGGGCAACCCTGGGTCCCCTCCCTCTTTGGAAGGCAGCTATGCTCACCACTATACCACCAACGCAAACCCCCTCCCTCTTTGGGAGCTTTGTACTATCATCCAATAAACTTTGCTTTGCTGCCCCCACTCTTCATCTGGTCTACTTCTTCATTATTCGTTATTCAAAGCCACGTGACCAAGAACATCAGGCACTAAAGGAAAATAAATGCTGAAACACCCGGACTTATACCACCCACTTCAGATTTCCCCACCAGTTCCCCAGGCAAAAGCTGACAATGAGGAACAAATTGACTGACTTTTAAAAGTTTTTCTTTTTTTTTTTTTTAAGATTTTTATTTATTTATTTGACAGAGAGATCACAAGCAGGCAGAGAGAGGAGGAAGCAGGCTCCCTGCTGAGCAGAGAGCCCGATGCCGGGCTTGATGCGGGGCTCGATCCCAGAACTCCGAGATCATGACCTGAGCCAAAGGCAGCGGCTTAACCCACTGAGCCACCCAGGCGCCCCAAATTGACTGACTTTTAAGTGGACCCAGGTGGAACACATTTAGTATTTAAACCAATTTAAGTTTCTTGGTTTAATTAAGATAGACATGTCTTTAGAGTTATCAGCATTAAATATAAAACTTTTATCCTACCAAGGTTTACTACAGGGGGGATTTTTATATAAATATTTATACAAATATATAAATAAGCTCACGTTACCTCCGTTGCAATTTGTCAGCAAAAAGGTGACTTAAAATGATGGGTTAATTTTGTCTGTCTCGGGGCGCCTGGGTGGCTCAGTGGGTTAAAGCCTCTGCCTTCGGCTCAGGTCATGATCCCAGGGTCCTGGGATGGAGCCCCCCCCCCCAGCCCGCATCGGGCTCTCTGCTCAGCAGGGAGCCTGCTTTCTCTCTCTCTCTCTCTGCCTGCCTCTCTGCCTACTTGTGATCTCTGTCAAATAAATAAATAAAATCTTTAAAAAAAATTTTTTTGTCTGTCTCGAAGTTTTCATGGGTAATTGTTAAGATATCTTTCAAAGTCCTTGGTATCCTAGAACTTTAAAGGTTCACTTGGATGATGGATTGGATTGAATTCATTGAACACCTAAGTCTTTTCCAACTGAGATAAAATTCTGAAGCACTGATTACTAAACATAGGTTTGTGCTTTTGGTTTCTTATTGTAGAGAAGCTGAGGATACTTGGGTCTCTTGGAAAACATGCTTTGTGGTTTATTGAGTGTACTATTGAAAAAAAAAACATAGATTTTTACAATTATGAAATGTATTCATAAATTTACCATCTAAAGAATTGTGGTGGGGGGACACCTGGGTGGTTCAGTGGGTTAAAGCCCAGGGTCCTGGGATCGAGCCCCACATCAGGTTCTCTCTGCTCAGCCGTGAGCCTGCTTCCTCCTCTCTCTCTCTTCCTGCCTCTCTGCCTACTTGTGATCTCTGTCAAATTAAAAAAAAAAAAAAAAGAATTGTGGTGGGGCTCCTGGGTGGCTCAGTTGGTTAAGCAACTGCCTTCGGCTCAGGTCATGATCCCGGAGTCCCAGGATCGAGTCCCACATTGGGCTCCCAACTCCATGGGGAGTAAGCTTCTCCCTCTGACCTTCTCCCCTCTCATGCTCCCTCTCACTGTCTCTCTCTCAAATAAACAAAAAATCTTTAAAAAAAAAAAATTCTGGTGTAAAAGACAGTTCATAATTGGTTGCTATTTAGTTTTCACTGGAGACAAAGGTTTCTAAGAGTTAAAATTCTTCTGCTAAATGTAATTAAGACTGGAAATAAGGGCAGCAACTCTGAATTTAAAAGGTTGCCGAAGGTTTGTAAAGGGAAATCTTTGGAAAGGAATTTCATATGTGGTCAGGACTAAAGTTGAAATGAGTAGGATTTGTTTGTTTGTTTGTTTGTTTGTTTGTTTGTTTTAGAGAGGTAGAGGGAGAAGGAATGGAGGGGACAGAGAAAGAGAGAATCTCAAACAGGCTTCATGCCTAGCTTGGAACCCAACCCAGACTCCATCTCACAATCCTAAGGTCATGACCTGAGCTAAAATCAAGTCGAAGGTTAACCAGCTGAGCCACTCAGGTGCCCCCAAATGAAAAAATTTTAGAAGTACATTGGTATAAGTTTGAAATTCTCTTTTTCTCTCTTCAAATAAAAACAAAGTTTTCTTGGATTATTGGTATGCTCTTGAGAAGAAAATGTAAACAAGGGTTTTTTTCTCTTTCGTCTGCCCAGAACACCAAAGTTTCTATGTTTTGTCTTTATCAGGTCTTTGATTATTTAAGATATAGATAGATTAAGATATTAAAGATATAAATATAATATAAAGATATATTAAAGATATAAGATATAGATAGATTAAAATATTTAAAACTTCTCAATACTAAGGAGCTAAGCTTTGCTAACAATGATATAACCCTACATATTTGCCCTTGGAATCTCTTATTGCCACACTGGTTAAATAAATAAGCTTTAAATTTTGTAATGATCTGTAATCCTATTTAGGCATGTGCTTTATAATTCTCTGAGGTCTTTAACAAATTTCCCTAAGATTTAAATTGTAAATGAAGTCTTTTTTATTTGGTATGTTAAGTTACTCTGGAAGCACTGTTAAATAAACCTTCAGTTTATTTGGGCAAATTCTGTAACTATTCTAGAGCTTATATGCAATTCCTAAAGTTTTAATATGTTTTGATATGAGGCCATCACTTGACGTTCTGACTATAAGTGTCATGTGTCACAGAAATAACTAGATTTCCTTGCCAGCTATATTACTCTCAACAAACCTTGCTTTGATGCCCACCACTCTTCATTCATCCAGTCTACCTCTTCATTCTTTGAAGCGGTGTGACCAAGAACCTTGGGCACTAAAGGAAAAGAAATCCTGCAACAGTAAGTCTCTTCCAAAAAGTTTTAAATTATGAAATATTTTAGTCATACATAATAATAGAATATTAAAATCACCCCCAGTATACCAAGAACCCAATCACTATAATTGTAACCTTTTTGCCAGTCTTTACTGGGAGTCCTATCATTCTTCTTGCCATTATTTTTTTTTAACATTTTATTTATTCATTTGACAGAGAGAGAGAGATCACAAGTCGACAGAGAGGCAGGCAGAGGGGGAGGGGGAAGCAGGCTCCCCCCCGAGCAGAGAGTCCAACGTGGGGCTCGATCCCAGGACCCCTAGACCATGACCGGAGCTGAAGGCAGAGGCCTAACCTGCTGAGCCACCCAGGCGCCCTCTTCTTGCCATTATTTTGAAGGAAGTCCTGAGACATGATGATTTCACTTGTAAACATTTTATTATGTATTTTAAAAGAGACTCTTTTAATTTATGTATCTCTAATACCATTAATTATCTCTACTTAAAATAATTATCATTGGGTGCTTAGGTGGTACAGTCAGTTAATCATCCAACTCTTAAAAAAAATCATTCAATTCTCGATTTCAACTCAGGTCTTGATCTCAGGGTTGTGAGTTCAAGCCCCACACTGGGCTCAAAACTGAGCATTAAGCCTACTTAACTATAAAGAAATAAAATAATTATCATTACTTTTGTTAAAGATTTTAATTATTTATTTGAGAGAGAGAGCCTGAGGGAGAGGGGCAGAAAGAGAGGGAGAACCAGGCTCCCTGCTGAGGCAGGACCCCTGGACCCCAGGATCATGACCTGAGCCAAAGGTAGATGCTTAACCAACTGAGCTACCCAAGCACCCCATCATTAATTTTTTAATAGTGTTTATTTTTTATTATGTTTTAAGTTTATTTTTTAAATTCAAGTATAATTTATCATTAATGTTTTTTAATCATTAGACATCCAACATCCAAAATTGAATTATGATCTATTTTGAAATTGTACCAAATTAGATCAATACACAATAATGGTTTAGTATGTCTTTCAAATCTACTTTAATTCCTAAATTCTTCTATAGTTTCTTTTCTTTTACTTTTGTGTTAAGGAAACATGGCTGAATTTTTAGTAGAGTCTACGAAAACATGAAAAACTCACCAGTCTTTTCTACATGAATTAAAGACAGAGAGTTGCAGTCTCCGTCTACAATATTTAGACCAGCAAAAAATGTTTGGCACATTTTAGGCATTTTGACACTAGATCCTAAAACTGCCCACCACAAACTTACTGTTCCAGAAGTAGAAAAAGTGTGATATTTGATATGAGGAAACCAAACTGTCCTCCTAATTTCAGTCCATTTAATTTTTAGTACAGTCCTAGGTTCTGAGGGATAGGAGACTTGCAGGCATTTCGGATAGATGGTTGTAAGAGGCACAGGTGTGTGGACCTTTGGCGTATGTAAGGAATCTTTGCCTGGAAATGCTACTACAGCAATATTCCCAAGGAATGGGGTTGGCAATTCCATCATCACTCATGCAGGCAATATATAGGATCTCCCACCAGGCAAATGGACTGGGCTCTCTAGATTATGAGTTGGAAGAGTTTCCATTTTATAATTTGAATGGTAAATTATATTTGTTTACACTCAGTAATATGTTTACAGAAGTCTTATGCCTTACTTCCATATTGGATCTCCTTGGAAGTCTGCTGCAGTCCATGTAGCCAGAGATGAGTTCTATGTTCATAGTACTTCTTTTTTTTTTTTTTTAAAGATTTTATTTATTTATTTATTTATTTTATTTATTTATTTGACAGAGAGAAATCACAAGTAGGCAGAGAGGCAGGCAGAGAGAGAGGAGGAAGCAGGCTCCCCGCCGAACAGAAAGCCCGATGCGGGGCTCGAACCCAGGACCTGGGATCATGACCTGAGCCGAAGGCAGCAGCTCAACCCACTGAGCCACCCAGGTGCCCCTGTTCATAGTACTTCTGATAAAAAGTACAACTCCATTTTGATGTTAGAGTGCTGCTAAGCTTTAAACCTCACCCTCCTTTCTTCTTCTTTTGCCTCACATCCTGGCAAGCTGGTTAGGTAACCCCTGGTGCTCCCTCCCTTGGCATGGGTGGGAGGTTCAAACAAAACAAAACTTGTCCTCCTAGAACCCATAGTACAGCCCCACCCTCTAGCCACCACACTTCTTTTTTTTTTATTTTATTTTTTTTTTTAAGATTTTATTTGACAGAAAGAGGGATCACAAGTAGGCAGAGAAGCAGGCAGAGAGAGAGGGGGGAGCAGGCTTTCCGCTGAGCAGAGAGCCGGATGTGGGGCTCGATCCCAGGACCCTGGGATCATGACCTGAGCTGAAGGCAGAGGCTTTAACCCACTGAGCCACCCAGGCGCCCCGAGCCACCACACTTCTTTCCCTGTTTTGTGAAATCATCTTGGACCTTTCCAGGTGGCCATCTTGCTTCCACAAAGTCTCCTTATGTGAGTAAGGAACCTTTCCAAACCTAGTTTGTGTGACACTATTGGTCTTGACATTTGGACCAATATTGTGGTGGATTTTGCCCAAATCTTGAGTGAGTTGGCTATAATGGTACTTAGGATGTCGTATAATCTCAGTTTAAACACTAAGGAATTTTTGTTATTTTTTCCCAAGTACCAAAAGACAGTCTTGCTATCACTCTGTTTCTAGAAAAATAACTGTAATATGGTATTTACTGTGCCTATTTTATACGGAAGGTTTGGAAATCAATACAAATTATCTTGCAATTCTAAAATAATTACTCAGACTCAACAACAACCACGTAACACAAAAAACACCTACCATAAATATAAATCTCATTCAGGCTTTCGATGGAAAAATTAGTGAAAGCTTAAAAAATAGATGAGATCAATCTATGTAGATAGATATTTTAAAACTGCAGATATATTTCAGTGAAAAAAGTGATATGCAGAATACTGCACAAACTTGCTCCCATTGGTGTAAATACAAACTAAAGAGTGTTTGATTGTTTGTATATTTATGTATGCAAAAGACACTGATGGAGGAATACTGAGGGAAATTTTTTTTTAAGAATTTATTTATTTATTTGACAAAGAGAGATCACAAATAGGCAGAGAGTCAGGAGAGAGAGAGGAGGAAGCAGGCTCCCCACTGAGCAGAGAGTCTGAGTCTGATGCAGGATTCGATCCCAGGACCCTGAGATCATGACCTGAGCCTAAGGCAGAGGCTTAACCCACTGAGCCACCCAGATGCCCCAAAGGAACTTTTTTTAAATGTAATTTCTCTTTAATTTTTTAAAAAGATTTTATTTATTCATTTGACAGAGAGAGAGAGAGTACAAGCAGGGGAGCAGAGCCAGAGGGAGAAGCAGACTCCCCACTGAGCAGGGTGCCCCATGGGTGACTCAATCCTAGGACCCTGAGATCATGACCCGAGCCAAAGGCAGATGCTTAACTGGCTGGGCCATCCAGGTGTCGCTCTCTTTAATTTTTTTTTTTTTTTAAGATTTTATTTATTTATTTGACAGAGAGAGATCACAAGTAGATGGAGAGGCAGGCAGAGAGAGAGAGAGGGAAGCAGGATCTCCGCTGAGCAGAGAACCCGATGTGGGACTCGATCCCAGGACCCTGAGATCATGACCTGAGCCGAAGGCAGCGGCTTAACCCACTGAGCCACCCAGGCGCCCTTTAATTTTTTTTTAAGTAAGCTCTGCACCCAACATGGGCTTGAACTCATGGCCCTGACATCGAGTCACATGCTCCACTAACTGAGCCAGCCAGTGGCCCCTAAAACCTTGATTATAATGCTGGAGAAAGCCAGAGCAAGTAGTGTATTTCACATCTCCATAGTCTCTTTTGATCTGGAAGAGTTTCGAGTCCATCTGTCTGTTTCATAACATTGATCTCTTTGAAGAGTAGAGGGTAGTTATTTTGTAGATTGTCCTTCAGATAGGTTTGTCTGATGTTCCCTCATGATTTGGCTCAGGTCTGCCTCTTAGCAGGATTAGCAGAGAAGTGATGCTAAATACTTGGTGAACCACATCAAAAGACACGTGCTGTTGGTGACCATCACTACTGGAAACAGAAACTGGGGTCATTTAGTGAAGGCGATGCCTGCCAGAGGACTCTCCACTGTAAAAATTGCTGTTATTCTTCTAAATTAATCTCCACAAATTTTTCATTAAACATAGGGATAGACTAAAGACTTGCATTCACACAAGTACTCCAAACTTTTCTGTCCCACACTTCATTCCCCTGGAAGCTGCTGAAAAATATAATCTACCAGGGCAAGGGACTGGCCTCTGAAGGAAAAGCACCTGGGAAGCTGGGAAAGGGAAAGCACCTCAAGGGAGACACCAAAGGACTCCTCGAGATAACGTCTGGGCAACAGCCCAGGGAGCAGCATCTTGGATCAGAGCGGGTCAGAGGCTCCCGACGGGGCTCCTGCAAGACCCAAGTACTGGAAGGCCAGGTGTGTGTGAATGAATTAAGGGGGTGTCCAGACAATTTTGGATATAGTTTAAGAATAAAATAAACACAAGGAAGGAAGGAAGGGGAGAAAGAAAAGGAAGACCAGGAGAGTGGTTGCTTCTTAGAAACTAGCAATGATGAGAATGCAAGCTGGTGCAGCCACTCTGGAAAACAGCATGGAGGTTCCTCAAAAGGTTGAAAATAGAGCTACGCTACAACCCAGCAATCGCACTACTGGGTATTTACCCTAAAGATACAAATGTAGTGATCTGAAGGGGCACGTGCACCTGAATGTTTATATCAGCAATGTCCACAATAGCCAAACTGTGGAAAGAACCTAGATGTCCATCAACAGATGAATGGATAAAGAAAATGTGGTGTATATACACACAGTGGAATATTAAGCAGCCATACAAAATTAAAAAGAAGAAGAAATCTTGCATGGATGGAAAATAAGTCAGTCAGAGAAGAACAATTATCATATGATCTCACTCATATGTGGAATTTAAGAAACAAGGCAGAGGGTCATAGGGGAAGAGAGGAAAAAATGAAACAAGATGAAACCAGAGAGGGAGACAAACCATAAGAGAGTCTTTTTTTTTTTTTAATTTTTTTTTTTTTATTTATTCGAGAGAGAGACAGAGTGAGAGAGCATGAGAGGAGACAGAGAGAGAAGCAGACTCTCCATGGAGCTGGGAGCCTGATGTGGGACTCGATCCCAGGACTCCGGGATCATGACCTGACCTGAAGGCAGTCGCTCAACCAACTGAGCCACCCAGGTGCCCCAAGAGAGTCTTAATCTTAGGAAACAAACTGAGAGTTTCTGGAGGAGATGGGAGGAGGGGGATGGGGAAACTGGATGATGGACACTGGGGAGGGCATGTGTTGCAATGAGCACTGGGTATTATGTAAGACCGATGAATCACAGACCTGTACCCCCTGAAACAAATAACACATTATATGTTAATTTAAAAAATAAAAAATAAACAAAAAAAGAAACTAGCAATGATTACAGGAGTCACAGACCTGTTGTTTGTAATAAGCCTAGTAGAAAAATGGAAGGTTTATCTTCATGTGTATCTTTACTAGAAATGAAGGTTAAACAAAAAGGACAAATACTGTCTCTCTGCTCCTTGTCACTGCTTAGGAGAAATCCAATGAGCCACAATTGCTAGTGTGATGGCACCGAAATGCAGAGTGAAGGCCAGCCTTGAAGCCTAACCATAGGAAATGTGGATGGAGGTTGGGGGGTTCAAATTACAACAACTTTATAGGAGAGGCAAGTTATAGATTTTAACAAGAAGAAACCAGTTCTAAAAATTACACCCATGTAATCAGTCCAACACTTTATTTGCTATTTCCACTCTATCTGTTTTGTGCAGAAACACGTTACCATCCAATGATTGGCTTCTCTGCCAAATGCCCCTTCCAGTCCAGCAACGAAGCCGTTCCCCATCTGAAGCTCTGCCACTCAGGAGAGAAGTTGCACTTATCTCAGAGACCTAGAGCTGAAGACTGTGGTACGATGGAGGTCACATGTGGCCATTCCCTCATTGAAAAGGGTGATCTGATAGCTGAGAGGGAGAGGACTGGACTGTGGGCAGAGGCTTGAAGGTATAGACGTGGCTTAAAATATCATTTCCTGATCATCTCTGAAGACAAAGAAATTACAATGGGAAAGATCAAAAATCTTATCTCCAAACTTAAACCTCCTACAACAAATTTACAAGACAGAGGAGGAATCCTATTTTCCACAAATAATATTTTCCAACTTTAAAGGGTGCATACAAAGGGAGCCTTTTCTCCAAAAAGGGGTAGGGTACCAACAACCATGACTCAACAGCTCCCAAAAGAGAAATAAAACTGAAAAATAGTTGCCAACTCCTCCAGTAAAGAAGGAAATGCAAAATGAAGTGACATTTTGTTGATTTTGCTGAATTAAGTTAGCTAAGTTTTATTTCTGATGAACATTCTGAAGCTGGTGACGCCTTAGGGTATAAGCTCTGATGAGGGGTGTGAGCATACCCGGCTGGGAATTATATGGAAGCATGAATCAAACTATTATATTTCTTCTTGTGTTTTAGAATTCTCTCCTAAAGACATAATCTTTTTTTTTTTTTTAAGATTTTATTTATTTGAGAGAGAGTGAGAGAGAGCAAGCCCTGGGGGAGAGGAGCAGAGGGAGAGGGAGAAGCAAACTCTCCACTGAGCAGGGAGCCCAACATGGGGCTCGATCCAAGGACCCTGGGATCATGACCTGAGCCAAAGGCAGAGGCTTAACTGACTGAGCCACCTAGGTGCCCCAAGACATAATCTTTTTTAAATAAAAAGCTTTATCTGCCATCTCGTTCACCATATCATTACATACAATAGCAAAAAAAACTGTAAATATCTTACCAACTCAACATTTACTGTATGTCCACTCTTGGAATGTGATACAAACTTAAAATGATATATTAAAAGAGATTCTAATTACATGTGTTAAAAAGAAAAACACAGGCCTAAAATATCATCACTTAGGTTAAGGCCCCAAGTCAGTCAATCAGGATTACAAGTAGGCAGACAGGCCAGCAGAGAGGGAGGGGGAAGCAGGCTCTTTGCTGAGCAGAGAGCCCAATGCAGGGCTCCATCCCAGGACCCTGAGATCATGACCTGAGCTAAAGGCAGACGCTCAAACTACTGAGCCACCCAGGTGCCCCGGAAAACTCTGGCTTTCTAATCACTCCTACAGGTTTAGGAAGTCCTTAAGATCACCCTTAGTTTTAGTCATTTGCTTAGTCAGACTCACAAAACCCACCATGAGTGTTATACTAACCAGTACGTTTATTACAGCAAGAGGACACGGATGAAAACCAGGGACAGGGGGCACCTGGGTGGCTCAGTGGGTTAAGCCACTGCCTTCGGCTCAGGTCATGATCTCAGGGTCCTGGGATCGAGTCCTGCATCAGGCTCTCTGCTCAGCAGGGAGCCTGCTTCCCTCTCTCTCTCTCTCTGCCTGCCTCTCCATCTACTTGTGGTCTCTCTCTGTCAAATAAATAAATAAAATCTTAAAAAAAAAAAAAAAAGAAAAAGAAAAAGAAAACCAGGGACAGGAGGTCAGTGTCAGGAAGGGCCAGGCAGGGAGAATTCGTTGAGCCTTTCCCAGTCGAATTGTGTAAACAGTGCTTATCTCTCCCTGCAAAGATGACGTTTACCAACCAGGGAGGTTCCCCTGAGCCTCAGGGTTTGGAGTTTTACTTGGGTTGTTCCAAGAACACAGATAACCGCCCTCCGTGCTCACCTTTGGTCTCCAGCCCTTCCAGAGGTCAAGGTGATACTAGATGGCCCCAGGATCACATCATAAATGACATTGTTATCCTGGGCTCTGTGGCTTGGCACAAGGCCCCCAGCTATGCAAAGATAGGACTTTCAGGCAGAATACTGGAAGGGTTTAGAGGTTGCCTCCCAGGAGCCAGAGGCAGAGGGCCTTCTTCGGGCAAGCTTAGTTCTTTACTGCACACACACCAGCCTAGGAACCCCTTTCTTTTCTCAGATCTCACCGCAACCACAGATCTCCTATAAAAGTTGACCCAAGGGCGCCTGGGTGGCTCAGTGGGTTAAGCCGCTGCCTTCGGCTCAGGTCATGATCTCAGGGTCCTGGGATCGAGTCCCGCATCGGGCTCTCTGCTCGGCAGGGAGCCTGCTTCCCTCTCTCTCTGCCTGCCTCTCTGTCTACTTGTGATCTCTCTCTGTCAAATAAATAAATAAAAATCTTTAAAAAAAAAATAAAAAATAAAAAATAAAAAAATAAAAGTTGACCCAAGCCTGCTAATCTGTTCCCCACTCTCTAGCCAAAATATAAACTTGCCGTATCACCACCCTGCCCTTTTCAGGTTACACTTCCCATGCGAAGTCTTCTCGGACATTCCTGAATAGTCAATTCTCCATGTTTATACTTGGAGGTGATGACACTTAACCCGGGTGGCATTTCCTATTTCTTTGTACATTGTCACAATGTACCTCATAGTAGGTCCTCACAAAACAGGTGTTGAATGTCTTTGTAGTTTAAACTGCTGCATTCCGGGGATGTGTTTTTAAGGCATTTAATGTTGGGTTAACTTAGTGTCTTTGACCTTCAGTCTGCTTATCAGCAAATGGCAGGTTACGGTGAGGACTAACCTAGATGCTAGATAAGAAGAAGGCCCTTGCTAGCTCTAATCATCTCCCTCTGGCCCCACCCCACACAACATGTAAAGAACAGTGAGAGCCACATTTCTCAAATTGGTCTTCAGAAAAGCATCTTCTGGGAAGCTTTGTCAAAAACAGACCCTTCCTTGCAGTTGGGAATAGATACTGGTATAACTACCTTGGAAACCTTTTGGTGCAAACTGGTAAGTTGAATGTGGACATACCCTATGACTCAGCAAGTCTACTCCTAGGTGTTCAGCCAATGGAAACGGGTACTCATGTCTACCGAAATACATGTACAAGAATTGTTGCAGTAATATTATTAATTTTTTTGGTAATAGCACTTTTTTAGATTTATTTGTTTTATTTTTAGAGAGGGGTGGGGAGAGGCAGAGGGAGAGGGAGAAAAAAATCCAAGCCGAGTACAGAGCCTAACATGGGACTCAATCCCTAGACCTTGAGATCATGACCTGAGCTGAAACCAAGAGTCATATGCTTTACCGACGGAGACACCAGGTGCCCCTGTAGTAATACTACTCTTAATTGAGAAGCAGAGAAACCTCCCAAATGTGTGTCCAGATAATGCACTACCATTCAGCAAGAAAGGTGAACGGCTAAACACAAAATCCATAAGAATTTCCCACACAGGGGCGCCTGGGTGGCTCAGTGGTTAAGCCGCTGCCTTCGGCTCAGGTCATGATCTCAGGGTCCTGGGATCGAGCCCCGCATCGGGCTCTCTGCTCTGCGGGGAGCCTGCTTCCTCCCCTCTCTCTGCCTGCCTCTCTGCCTGCTTGTGATCTCTCTCTCTCTGTCAAATAAATAAATAAAATCTTTTAAAAAAAAAAAAAAGAATTTCCCACACATAATGAGCATAGAAGCAAGAACATAATGCGTAAATTTTCATTGAATAAAGGTCAAAATATGCAAAATTAATCTGTAGTGTGAGAAGTTAGAACAGTTGGTTTTCTTTGGGAAGGAGTGTAGGGGTAATGATTGAGAATAGCCACGAGGGGGCTTCTGGGGTCCAGAGATGCTATTTTTTAATAGGGGAATGGTTACAGGAAGAATGTTGTCTTTATGATACTGAATCAAATAGGTGCCTGGGCGGTTCAGTCAGTTAATTGGCTGCCTTGCTGCCTTTGGCTCAGGTCATGATCCTGGCGTCCTGGGATTGAGCCCCACGTTGGGCTCCCTCATCAGTGGGGAGTCTGCCTCTCTCTCTCCCTCTGCCCCTCTCCACACTCATGTACACGCTCTCTCTCTCTCTCAAATAAAATCTTTAAAAAGTTATGACTGAATTTTTAAAATACCTGTTTAATTTAATAAAAAGGAAAAATAAACATGTTTAAAAGGAGAGAGTATCACTCATTTATTCCTTTTCTTGATGTAATACTGGAATATACTTTCAAATGTAGAGTCACAGAAAAAAAATGTCATCAGTATCTAGATCCATAGATGTTTTTTTGTTGTTGTTGTTTTTGTTTGTTTCTTTAAGATTTATGTATTTATTTGACAGAGAGAGACACACACAGAGAGAACACAAGCAGTGGGAGAGGGTGAGGGAGAAGCAGGCTTCCTGCTGAGCAAGGAGCCTAAGGCAGAGCTCCATCCCAGGACCCTGGGATCATGGCCTGAGCCAAAAGCAGCAGCTAAACCAACTGAGTCACCCAGGTGCCCTCCATAGGTGTTTTGATACAGTTTAGAGAAAGGCTCTCAGTTTCTCTGAGAACAGGGAGAAGAGGCAATGTAACCAGATAAAGGGAGAGAAAATTGGTTCAACAACTTTGTAAGTTTTGTTTTAGGGGCCCTTAGGTGGCTCAGTCAGCAAACATCTGACTCTTGATTTCAGCTCAGGTCATGATCTCACCGTCATGAGACTGAGCCCAAAGTAAGGCTCCAGGCTCATCCCAGAGTCTGCTTGAGAGTCTCTCCCTCCTTCTCCCTCTGCCCTTCCCTCCACATTCTCTCTTTCTCTAAAATAAATAAATAAATCTGTAAAAAGAGCAGTTTTGTTTTAAAACTTGGCAATTCCAAGTAAAACTGAACATTTGTGCACTTAGCAACCATCAGAGTTTGAAGTAGAAAAATGACATGATTTGATAAGCTTTTTGCAAAAGGTCATTCTTGTAGCGTGTGGGACAGATGGTAAGAATGCAGAAATGGAAGTGAGGAGACCAACGGGAAATTCGTGCAGTATTTTAAGCAAGAAATTAGGTGGCTTGTACCGAAGACATAACAGTGGAAATGGTGTGTTTGTGTCCTGAATAATAATAGATGTGTTCTCTGAGCTTTTTAATTTGTTTCAATGGTGTATCTATTCTTAGGTCAATAATAAGACTTTATAAGTTGATATGAACTACAGGAAGTCTACCATCTGTCCCTGGTCTTTTTTGCTTAGATTTTCTTGATGTTTCTTGGACAATTACTCTCCACAGAGACTGTAGTATCAGTTCATTGGAGTTCTTGGAAACTTTTGATTAGAAGCACATCAAATTTGGGGCACCTGGGTGGCTCAGTGGGTTAAAGCCTCTGCCTTTAGCTCAGGTCATGATCCCAGGGTCCTGGGATCAAGCCCCGCATCCGGCTCTCTGCTCAGCGGGGAGCCTGCTTCCCACTCTCTCTCTGCCTGCTACTCTGCCTAGTTGTGATCTCTGTCTGTCAAATAAATAAATAAAATCTTTAAAAAAAAAAAAAAAAAGAAGCACATCAAATTTAAATATTCACTTGGGACTTCTGACCCTCTCGAGCTCAAGACTGCCATTTGTGGTGACCATGGCTAAGAACGAACTCATTCTTTGTTTCTCCTTTAGGACAAGGACCTTTTGGCACTTCGGTGCAGCCACCATTCAACTCAAATTCCACCGCACTATGGTCCCAATGGCCACCGTGGCTTCTGAAGATCAGGCTGGCTTGGGGACGCCTGGGTGGCTCAGTCCATGAAGTGTCTGTCTTCAGCTCAGGTCATGATCTCAGGATCCTGGGATCGAGTCTTACATTGGGCTCCCTGCTCAGTGGGGAGCCTGCTTCTCCCTCTGCCTGCCACTCCCCACTGCTTTTGCTCTCTCTCTTTCCCTGACAAATAAACAAAATCTTTAAATTTAAAAAAAAAAGAAAAAGACTCTCTAGAAAAGAAAAAAAAGATCAGTCTGGCTTGAAACCTAAGCAGCTGCCTCATGGGCCTCCTCATCTGATCAATTCTAACCTCTGGCAAGCTCTTTCAACATACTCTTGGAGTTCCTTCAAGTACATGTACATCCATATCTCTGCCTATACCTACGTCTGTACCATTACCAACACCTGTACCTCATCAAACATGTATCTATATCCATCTCTCTCGGGATTTCTGGATGTAAAGGACAGTGCACTTAAATGATACGTAACACCCCAACAATATCCACAGGGCCCCTGGAGATGCCAAACAACCCACTGGGAAGTATCAGTGCAGATATTCAGGGTCTTATCCTTGGGTAATAAAAGTGCTGTTGTGTCTGTGCTCTCTTATCTAACGTAATGCTCATGTCAACTCCTGTGAGTTAAATGCTAGTTTGCTTCATACCTTAGAGCTTAGGAAACTGAAGTAAAGAATGGGAAAGTTTCCAGAGTTATATTGCCAATAAGTGGTAGAGACAGTCTGGTGCCCGAATCCAGATCCTAAACCTCTGAGCCGTATCACCTATTAGAAAGTGCTTCCGGGGACGCCTGTGTGGCTCAGTGGGTTAAAGCCTCTGCCTTTGGCTCAGGTCATGATCTCAGAGTCCTGGAATCGAGCCCCACATCGGGCTCTCTGCTCAGCAGGGAGCCTGCTTCCTCCTCTCTCTCTGCCTCCCTCTCTGTCTACTTATAATCTCTGTCTGTCAAATAAATAAATAAAATCTTAAAAAAAAAAAAAAAAGAAAGAAAGAAAGTGCTTCCGAAATGGGCTTTTGGTACCACAGCTTGATCTGTTTCATGTCACTCTCTTCAGGTAACCTTCTCCAACACCCCTCAATCCCCAAAGTCGTGTTGGCTTCACTCAAATTTATCCTTGGAATTGTGCTTTTAGTCTACTCTGAGAATCACCTTAAAAATCAGTTTGTTGCAGCCATTATGGAAAACAGTACAGACATTCCTCAAAAACTAAAACCAAAACTATTACATGGCCTGACGACCCCACTTCTGGGTATTTATTTTTAAACATTTACATCAGGATCTCAAGGAGATAGTAGCATTCCTATGTTCATTACAGCATTGTTCGTAGTAGTACCCAAGATGTGGAAATAACCATCAGTGGATGGATGGGTACAGAAAACATGTGTACACACAGTGGAATATTATTGGACCTTTAAAAAAGGAAGGGGAGGGGCGCCTGGGTGGCTCAGTGGGTTGAGCCACTGCCTTCGGCTCCGGTCATGGTCTCAGGGTTCTGGGATCGAGTCCCGCATCGGGCTCTCTGCTCGGCGGTGAGCCTGCTTCCCTCTCTCTCTCTCTCTCTCTATCTGCCTGCCTCTCCGTCTACTTGTGATCTCTGTCAAATAAATAAATAAAATCTTTAAAAAAAAAAAAAAGGAAGGGGAGGAAATTCTGCCATATTTGACAACAGGATGAACCTTAAGGATGTCAGGCTAAGTGAAATAAGCCAGTCGCAAAAGGACAAGTCCTACATGATTCCCTATATAAGAAGTATCTAAAATAGGCAAACTTGGGGCATCTGGGTGGCTCAGTGGGTTAAGCCTCTGCCTTCGGCTCAGGTCATGATCTCAGGGTCCTGGGATCAAGCCCCACATCGGGCTCTCAGCTCAGCAGGGAGCCTGCTTCCCCCCGCCCCCCGCCTGCCTCTCTGCCTACTTGTGATCTCTCCCTCTGTCAAATAAATAAATAAAATATTTTTAAAAATTAAAAAAAATAAAAATAAAATAGGCAAACTCATAGAGGCAGAGAGTGGAATGGTGGTTACTGGGGCTGGGAGGCGGGAGAAATGTGCAGTTGCTCCTCAATGGGTATAAAGCTTCAGCTATGCAAAATGAGTAAGTCCTAGAGATCTGCTGTACAACATCATAGCTATCAAAACAGTATTGTGCACCCGACAATTGGTTAGGGAGGTAGACCTCATATCCAGTGTTAGTGCATTAAAGTAAAACTGTCATTTGTTCTGATCTCAAATTTTATGACTTCTGCCTTTTTACAAAATTAAACTTACTCTTAGCATACAGTCCAGCAAGCATGCTCTTTGGTATTTTACCCAAAGGAGTTGAAAACTGATGTCCAGGGGCGCCTGGGTGGCTCAGTGGGTTGGGCCGCTGCCTTCGGCTCAGGTCATGATCTCAGGGTCCTGGGATCGAGCCCCGCATCGGGCTCTCCGCTCAGTGGGGAGCCTGCTTCCTCCTCTCTCTCTGCCTGCCTCTCTGCCTGCTTGTGATCTCTCTCTGTCAAATAAATAAATAAAATCTTTAAAAAAAAAAAAAAAGAAAAAAAGAAAACTGATGTCCACACAAAAACCTGTACACACATGTTTACAGCAGCTTTATTCACAGTTGCTAATACTTGGAAGTAATCAAGATATCCTTCAGTGGGTGCGTGGGTAAATAAACTGTGAAATATCTGGAAAATGGAATATTATTCAGTGCTGAGAAGAAGTGAGCTATCGAGCTATGAAAAGACAGGGAAGGGGCGCCTGGGTGGCTCAGTGGGTTAAGCCTCTGCCTTCAGCTCAAGTCATGATCTCAGGGTCCTGGGATCGAGGCCCACATCGGGCTCTCTGCTGTGCTTCCTCCTCTCTCTCTCTGCCTGCCTCTCTGCCTACTTGTGATCTCTGTCAAATAAATAAATAAAATCTTGAAAAAAAAAAAGAAAAGAAAAGACAGGGAAGAAACTTAAATGCATATTACTAAGTGAAGGCAGTCATTCTGAGAAGGCCACATACTGTATGATTCGAAGTATGGGACATTCTAGAAAATGCAACATACACACACACACACACACACACATATACGTGTGTGTGTGTGTGTGTGTATAAAATACCAATACTGTATATAAGTAAGACCAGTGGGGCGCCCAGGTGGCTCAGTCAGTTGAGCATCTGACTCTTGATTTCAACTCAGGCTGTGATCTCAGGGTTATGAGATTAAGCCCTGCATAGGGTTCCAAGCTCAGCGAGGCATCTGCTCAAGATTCTTTCCCTTTTCCTCTCCCTATGCCCCTCCCTCTGCTCTCTCTCTCTCGCTCTGTCTCTGAAGTGAATAAGTAAATCTTTTTAAAAAGCGCACCTGTGTGGCTCAGTGGGTTAAAGCCTCTGCCTTTGGCTTAGGTCATGATCCCAGGGTCCTGGGATCGAGCCCCGAGTCAGGCTCTCTGCTCAGCAGGGAGTCTGCTTCCCTTCCTCTCTCTCTCTGCCTGCCTCTCTCCCTACTTGTGATCTCTGTCCGTCAAATAAATAAATGGAATCCTTGAAAAAAAATTTTCTTTAATAAATAAGTGAAGACCAGTAAGTAAAAATCAGGAACCAATATAAAATAAATTTAAATCAATTTCTATGCAGTATACAGTTGACTCTTGAACAGCATGAATTTGAGCTCATGCATCCACTTATACACGGATTTTGTTTCTTTTTTTGGATTTGAGTATAGTTGACACATTAATTTCAGGTGTACAGCATAGCGATTTGACAAGTCTAAATGTTATGCTATGCTCATGTATGAATTTTTTTTCAATAAATACAGTAAGGTACTCTAAATGTTTTTTCTCTTCCTTATGATTTTCTTAATATTTTCTCTAGTTTACTTTATTGTAAAAATATGGTATATAATACATGTAATTTACAAAATCTGCATTAATCTACTGTTTATGTTATCAGAAAGGCTTCTGGTCAACAGTAGTCTATTAGTAGTTAAGTTTTAGGGGAGGCAAAAGTTATACATCGATTTTCAACTACTCAGGGGTCAGTGCCCCTATCCATATATTTTTCAAGGGTCAACTGTATGCAGATAAGATGTATGTATCAGTAAATTAAACAGACACACACACAAAGCAGTACTTAATATTTTACAAGAATACATCCATATTTAAAGAAAAATGACACGCATCAAGTGGGTCCTCAGTGGGGGTGTGGAGAATAAGAGTGAGGATAGAGAAAGAGGAGAGAAATTAAAAAGCAAACAAACAAAAAACCAAGAGGGGCGCCTGGGTGGCTCAGTCAAATTCCTGCCTTTGGCTCAGGTCATGATCCCCAAGTCCCAGGATCGAGCCCCACATCTCATCGGACTCCCTGCTCATGGGGATTCTGCTTCTCCCTCTGCTCCTCACCCCTCTCTCTCAAATAAATAAATAAAATCTAAAAATAAAAGCCCCCCAAACCAACAAGTGTGTGGCCTTGCATGAAATGATGATAATGTAGTCGGAACTAAAGAGTAAGATTAAATTAGCTGCCTCCAGGTTTCCAATCAAGTTACCATTGTTAATTGCATTATGTGTAGCTCTTTCATTTTAAACACTGCTGTGGGATGTCATGTGCCACAATTTAAACAGTCTATTATCTTTTTAAAGACTTTATTTTTAAGTAATCTCTATACCCAACATTGGACTCAAACTCATAACCCTGAGATCAAGAGTTCCATGCTCCACAGACAGAGCCAGCCAGGAGCCTCTAACTAGTCTGTAATTAATGGCAACTTCTGCAATCCTCTCTGTAGTATTTCTATAAATCTTAGAAATTGAATTACTGAGTCAAACGTCCTGAGAATTTCCGCTGAGAAATATTGACAATCTCTGTATTAAATCCGTCACGTTGCACATAACCACAGTAAGCCGTTAAGGGCATGTACATTTTACCTCTGTTTTTAAAAAGCATAAAGAAGAAAGTCTGAACCCATAGCATTTCTACTGACTGTATGATTTTTCTCACAGTTCTCGCCAATTGGATTTTTAAGATCTGTTTAATTTTTGTTAATCTGCTGGAAGAAATGTGCATTTGAATTAGCTGTTTTCCATGTTTGCCACTAAGTGTCAGTATCTGTCCACTCATTACTTTGTACTACCTTGGGCATTGTGCAGAGAGTACTCTTTTTATATCTTTAACTTCTTTCCCTAGGTATCATCCCTTCTTAGCACTATTTAAGACATCTTTGTGCTGATGGCTCAAAATTTTTCTGTAGCTTATCCCGTTTCTGGACCATAATTCTGTATGCAACATCTAATGGAACCATCCACCTGGATTTCGAATGCATCTCCAGATGCACAGGTCCAAAACAGAAATCCCAGCACATGCTACAGTATGGATGAATCTCGAGGATGTCAGGCCAAAACAAAGGAAGTCAGTTACAGACAACAAATATTTTATGGTTCCACTTAAATGGAATATAGAGTCAAAATCATAGAATCACAGAAACAGAAAGTAGAAAGGTGGTTACCAAGGGCTAAGGGTTGGGGAATTAGTGTTTAACAGATGTAGAATTTCAATATTGCAAAATGAAAAAAATTACTAGAGACCTGTTGCACAGCTATGTGAATATATTTAATACTACTGAACTGTACATTTTAAAATGTTTACAATGATAAATTAAATGTTATGTGTTTTTTACCATAATAAAAATAAATTTTAAAAATTAAATTTAAATACAGCCTGGAGTCGTTTCTTAAATACAAAAGTCATGTACTGTTTGAAAAAATCTAACAGAATTACAATATTAATTTGGGGTATAATCTTAAATATAAAATTGCCAATTTAGTTGCCAATACCATAAAAAATTCCAAAATGAAAAATCCCAACCCCTGTATGAACAATATAAAAGGTTCTGTGGGAATGCAGAGGAGGGATTCTGTGCCTTTGGATGAATTACTCATACTAGCGCTCATTTTCCCATTACACAGTGATGTGATCTTTAAATGGGAAGTAATCATCACGATCTCTCAGATGTGAAGAGGAAATTCAATTAGACATTTAGATGAACTTCACACAGTGCATATCACATGGTTAATAATTACACAAATGAGAGCTATTCTTTTTTTTTTTTTAAGATTTTATTTATTTATTTGACAGAGAGAGAGAGATCACAAGCAGGTAGGGAGACAGGCAGAGAGAGAGGGGGAAGCAGTCTCTCCGCTAAGCAAAGAGCCCAATGCGGGGCTTGATCCCAGGACCCTGAGATAATGACCTGAGCTGAAGGCAGACATTTAACAACTGAGCCACCCAGGCACTCCAAGAGCTATTCTTGAGGAATAAACCAGAGTGCCAAATATACTGTGGGAAACACTAATCTTTAAGAATGGAGAGCTTACCGGCACCTGGGTGGTTCAGTGGGTTAAGCCTCTGTCTTCGGCTCAGGTCATGATCTCAGGGTCCTGGGATCAAGCCGGGGAGCCTGCTTTCTCTCTCTCTCTCTCTCTGCCTGCCTCTCTGCCTACTTGTGATCTGTCTGTCAAATAAATGAATTTTTAAAAATCTTTTTTTTTTTTAAAGATTTTATTTATTTATTTGACAGAGAGAAATCACAAGTAGGCAGAGAGGCAGGCAGAGAGAGAGGAGGAAGCAGGCTCCCTGCTGAGCAGAAAGGCCGATGTGGGGCTTGAACCCAGGACCTGGGATCATGACCTGAGCTGAAGGCAGCGGCTTAACCCACTGAGCCACCCAGGCGCCCCGAATTTTTAAAAATCTTTAAAAAAAAAAAAGAATGGAGAGCTTACAGGTTCTTCAAAAAATACCCACCTTATTTTTAGTATTTCCCATTCAGACTTCCTTAAATTTGAGAACATTTTTTTAAATTTTTTAAGATTTCTAAAATTTATTTCACAGAGAGAAAGAGCACAAAAAGGGGAAGGAGGTAAGCAGGCTCCCCTCTGAGCAAGGAGCCCAATGCAGGGCTCGATCGCAGGACCCAGGGATCATGACCCGAACTGAAGGCAGACACTTAACCAACTGAGCCACCCAAGTGCCCCTTGGCAACATGTTTTAAAGTAGCATCAGTATATATGGTGATATAGGACAAAAATAAATGACAAATGGGCAATTGTCGACTAGAACACATAGGTTACTCTTGTTTGGAGGTAAACAAAGGGCATTGTTCTATACATATATACTCCTACTCATAGAACTGTTTTCTTGTGTAAGCAGAGATCAATGGAAGTTTCAACAAGAAGTCATTAGTAGTAATTAACTCTTGAAAGGCAAATGGAGATGAGAAATCACTGTGTAACTCCACTGTGTAACTGCCATGTGAGACTTTCCTATCATACACAGGATGTCACTTTACTTCTTTTTTTTTTTTTTTTAAAGATTCCATCTATTTACTTGATAGAGATCACAAGCAGACGGAGAAGCAGGCTTCCCACAGAGCAGAGAGCCCGACGGGGCTCAATACCAGGACTCTGAGATCATGACCTGAGCCGAAAGCAGAGGCTTAACCCACTGAGCCACCCAGGCGCCCCGTCACTTTACTTCTTGAAAACCATAACAGCAGCTCATTCTGGAGTACAGGCATTTATTCCCTTGACAAAGGAAAATCCTTATGCTGTCTCCTCAGGAGCTGGCCATCCTCATGAAAAAGAGGCCAGAACCTTCATTCTTTGGCTCATCTCTCTCCCATCTGCACTGTGGCTCCTTGCTGGTGGGAAATGTTCTGTTACCCTTGTGTTCCAGACTGCTGGGTAGGGTCCACGCACAGTCAGCACTCAACAAGTTTGTTGAATGACTGAATGAGCTGTCAGTGAATAGGATGTCAGGTAGATGTTGTATGTATAAATGACAACACATTGACCGATATATCCAGTCTGAAGGTATAGGTTATCACTAGGGCAGTGGCTGGAAAAATTTGGTGTGAATGAGATTACCAAAGATATTACAAAAATGCCAGAGTCGCTGAGGAGACTTATTGAAACTCAATGCCCAAAACTTTCAAAGCAAAATCCTGATACAGTCCACTTAGGGAAGTCTGCTCCTACAGCTGCTATGGCACCACCTAGGCATCAGCCCCTCCCCCACCTTCCCAACACCCCCTCCAAAGCCCCCAGCTCCAGAAGGAGCAGGGGAGGGAGAGATGTTGCTCCTGGAAGCTTATCTCCTAGGTGGGAGGATAGAATGAGCTTGTGAATCCAGAAGACAGGCAAGGACTCATTCTGGAACACCTTTAAAGGGCAGAAGCAATTAAAAGCTGCCTGAGAAAGAAATTAAAACTGCCTGAGAAAGA
Organism: Lutra lutra; assembly: GCF_902655055.1. NCBI lineage: Eukaryota > Metazoa > Chordata > Mammalia > Carnivora > Mustelidae > Lutra > Lutra lutra. Next base: position 74,375,808 of record NC_062279.1, on the reverse strand, counting down.
ACAAGCTGAAGCTAGACACCCAGCCCGGCATCTGCACGCTTGAGAAAGACAAGATGCACTCTCTTCAAAGTATTCCAGGGACCCAGCAATCAGACCTCTGATTAAATTAGAGGAGTTTCACTGGAGAAGTAGTAGGAAGTGGGAACATGGGACAGTGAGTCAAATCTTCCCCACCCCTCACGCCCTGCCCCCACCCCTGTGCAGAAGATGCAGAGAGGAAGATGGGAAACATTATCAGGGGCCTGTCATTCCCTCTTGTTGATTGCATCTGGAGTCTGTCCAATAGGACAAAGGAAAGGAAACTCCCTACAGGATTATGAGTATAAAGGGAGCCAGATTCAGAGCTCTCGGTAAACAGAGAGACTGTGCTGTGTGGCGCTCCAAGGATGGACAAGATGAGACTGATTGGCAGGAAGAGGGGAGCTCTCAGGGTGTGTTGTGAGCCAGATGTGAAGTTCATTCCCAGGACCTTAAGATCATGACCCCAGGGGAAGGCAGATGCTTAACTGACTAGATTTAACTGTCCTGTGTCAGATGGTTTCATAATTATTGGCATTTAGGGATGGAAGAAAGGGTTGAGCTCTTTTCTAATGTGGTTGTGGGTCATGTGTCTCAGTCTAGACCTAACTGCAGGTCTTAGAATGAGTTGTGTGTCTAGATTCTGGCATCAGCTGTAACCTGTATAGTTTCAGGGGAAAGTTTCTAAACCATGACTGATTGATTGAATGTCTCATAGACATTGGCTCCTGCTCTGTAGAGGACTCAGGGTAAAGACTCTCTCTCTGTGATATCCTGAGTAGTCCCATGTGTGGGGCAAGGGCAGTCGCTGTGTAAGTAACCATCATTATATGAAGATTTGAATTACTGAGCTCCATGTTCCTCAAGCAGATAGCTCACTAAGACTATAAAACATCTACAGTGCTTCTGCTACTGCTGCCTATGTCTTTGTCAAAACAGATTCAAATCAAGGTTACAAGGTAAAACACCCATGGTACACTGGTGGCACACTAGACTTAGCACAAGCTGGGGTGGGGAGCAGAGGGAGAGGAAGCAGCAGACTTCCCTCTGAGAGAACCCAACTTGGGGCTCTATCCCATCCCAGAACCCTGAGATCAGGATGGGAGCTGAAGGCAAATGCTTAACCAACTGAGTCACCTAGGCATCTCAGTAAATAAAATGTCTTAAAAAAATAAACAAAAGATCCTTCATAATGCTTTCTTCCAAACTCAGGTGTAACTAATTCATGTAGAATAAAACAGTATTTGATTCAAGGGTGCCTGAGGGGCTCCGTTGTTAAGTGTCTGCCTTCGGCTCAGGTCATGATCTCAGGGTCCTGGGATCGAGCCCCTGTTGGGGCTCCCTGCTCAGCAGGAAGCCTGCTTCTCCCTCTGTGCCTCCCCCTGCTTATGTTCCCTCTGTGTCTCACTCTGTCAAATAAAATCTTTAAAAATTTTTTTAAAAATTGTATTTGATTCAATAATTTAATATTAAAATATTAAATATTACAGATCATTTTAAAGTACCCCAAAACCATTCATCTCTCTCATTCCTTTATGCACCGGAATGTGGTACCTTTCTATCTACTATTAAAAATAATTACTATGAAGGCCCCCTGGTGGCTCAGTCGTGAAGTGTCTGCCTTCAACTCATCCCTAGGGTCCTGGGATGGAGGCCTGTCAGGAGGATCCCTGCTCAATGGAAGCCTGCTTCTCCCTCTCTCACTCCCCCTGTTTGTATTCCCTCTCTGTCAAATAAATAAAATCTTTAAAAAAAATTAATATGAAACCGTTTAAAAGATATACAGAAGCAGGAAGAACAAAATTCTTAAAACAGCATATTTCCATTAACCCTCATTCAACATTTATTGAGTTTGTTAATTCCTGTTCAATTTTCCCCTTTTGGTTGTGTTAGGTCCGTTATTAAACGAAACGAGACTGAGACAAAGTGAAAGTTATGCAAAGCTCTATTCTGTGCTAAGCATTCGAAGTCAGACTGACCGGCCAGGGCCGTCTCCCAAGAGAAAGACCACCCCCAGCTTACAGGCTCAAGAATTGACTGACTGTCTCGACCCCTCCCAGCCTCACAGACTAACTTTTATAGAGCAAAAGCCTGGTCACACATAGGTGGCCAATGAGATTGTAACATACATAGAAAGTTGCATAGTCATGTTAGTCCACATGCAGGTGGCCAATTGAATTATAATGGGTCCTATAGCAGTTGTTTGAACTAGCCTATCACTCTGGTCAGAATTGGCACCCAAAAGGCGGAGTTTATATTCTTTGGTGGTTAAGGAGACAGTATGTGTGTTTTACTGATTGGATGTCTCCACCTGGCCTGACTCGTCCTTGTATTCTGCGCTTTGTTGTCAGGAACTGGCCGACCAGGCTTTGTATTCTGGGCTCTGTTCTTAGGAACTGGCTGACCACATTCTGCTGGTTTCCCAGACTTGTTTTTAAGTAAGTTTCTCGGGGAGGGGGGGCGGCAGGGTCAGTTTAAGTTTTACTGCACAAGCAACAAAATGGCTTTTAACCAAGTTGGAGTGGCTCTGGCTAAATAGGCCCTTACAGTTGTGTCATTTCATACACACACACACATAAGCACCTACTACTAAAAATATGGACACTGGGGTGCTTGGGTGGCTCAGTCAGTTGAGTGTCTAATTTCAGCTTGGGACATGACCTCAGGGTACTGGGATTGAGCCTGGTGACAGGATTCCCACTCATCAGGGAGTCTGCTTCACCCTCTCCCTCTGCACCTCCCCCCACGTATGCTCTCAAATAAAAATCTCTAAAATAAATAAATAAATAAATAAAAATATGGACATTATCCTACCTTTATAATACCTAAGAAAATAACCAATGCTTTAAATATTTAATCCAGGGGCGCCTGGGTGGCTCAGTGGGTTAAAGCCTCTGCCTTCGGCTCAGGTCATGATCCCAGGGTCCTGGGATCGAGCCCCGCATCGGGCTCTCTGCTCAGCGGGAGCCTGCTTCCCCCTCTCTCTCTGCCTGCCTCTCTGCCTACTTGTGATCTCTCTGTCAAATAAATAAATAAAATCTTAAAAAAAAAAAAGAATTGCTATATCATGTGGTAATTCTATTTAAATATTTAATCCATATTCAAATTTCCCCTAGTGGCTCATAAATGCCTTCTTAAATTTGGTTTGTTCAAATCACAATCCAAAGTTCCAGGTTTCATATTTAGAAATTTTCAGTTCCATTGCTTCTTGGCCTTTTGTAAGAACAAGTATAGAAATTTTCAGTTCCAACTGGGCTTTTTTTTGCATTTGTTTCTGGATACTATTTATTGAAGTGACTAGGTCATTCTCCTGGATAATTTCCATGTAATTGTATTGTTTCCTCATAGTATCATTTAGCTTATTCCCGTGTTTGTGATCAACTATAAGGTAGCTGCAAAGGTTTGCTGAATTCAGATCCAAATTTTTCAGCAAGAACAATTTGTAAGTGATGCAGTATTTTCAAAAAACATCAAATAGGGGCACCTGGGTGGCTCAGTGGGTTTAGCCTCTGCCTTCAGCTCAGGTCATGCTCTCAGGGTCCTGGGATCATGATCTCAGGGTTCCAGGATCGAGACCCGAATTGGGCTCTCTGCTCAGCAGGGAGCCTGCTTCCCCCCACCTCTCTGCCAAATACATAAAATACATATATATATATTTTTAATCAAGTAAGTGTATACATAATGTCTAGCTGTTCTGCTCTAGTGATGCTATGACTGGTCAGCGGGTTAGGGTGATGACAGTCCAGCAGCCCAATTATACAGGCTGGAACCAGCTCCATAAGGTGACCCCCAAAACGTCTTTAAGCATGGAAAGGAAACAAAGGTATTACCTGCGAGAACGTAGTCTTTTAGAAGACTCACAAGAATCCAGATAAAATCTTGAGGGTTATTTATTTATTTTAAAAGATTATGTTAATTAGGGAGATTGAGAACTAAGGTATTATCTGCAAAAACCTACCTATCTTGCTGCACCTGGGTGCTTCAGTCCGTTAAGCATCTGCCTTGGCCTCAGGTCATGGTCCCAGCGTCCTGGGATCAAGTCCCTCATTGCGGGGGCGGCGGGGGGGGTCCCTGAGCAGGGAGCCTGCTTCCCCCTCTCCCTGCTTATATTCCCTCTATCAAAAATTTATATCTTCAAAAAATTATATCTTCAAAAAAAAAAAACATAATTGTCTTTTAGAAAACTCACAGGAACCCAGGTAAAATATTAAGGATATTTTTGTTTTAAAGCTTATTTGAGAGCGATTAAGAGTAGTGGGAGGTGTTGTAAAGGTGGAGCAGGGAGCCTGATAAATCCCAGGACCCTGAGATCATGACCTGAGCCTAAGGCAGACACTTAACCTACTGGGCCACCCAGCCGCCTGAGGGTTATTCATAGCAGCATTATTGTGAAATGTGTATGTAATGTGTATCAGTATGTGGGCAACAACAACAGAAATTAACAATGTTTAAGAAGTGAAAATTTTACCTACTTTTATTGCAGTATTATTTACAGTAGCCAAGATAGGGAAGCAACCTAGTTGTCCATCAATAAAGGTGTGGCATATATACTACACACAATGGAATTATTCTGCTATAAAAGAATATGAGATCTTGCCATTTGCAACAACACAGATGGACCTAAAGAATATTATTCCAGGGGTGCCTGGGTGGCTCAGTGGGTTAAGGCTTCTGCCTTCGGCTCAGGTCATGATCTCAGGGTCCTGGGATCGAGCCCCACATCAGGCTCTCTGCTCAGCAGGGAGCCTGCTTCCCCCCTCTGTCTGCCTGCCTCCTCTCTGCCTACTTGTGATTTCTCTGTCTGTCAAATAAATAAATTAAATCTTTAAAAAAAAAAATATTATTCCACTTTTATGTGGAATCTAAAAAACACACACATATACGACGGGGTGGGGGGAGGGCAGTAAAAGACAATGCAGAGGATTGAGCAGAAGGGGCAAGGAGATGGGCAAAATGGGTGAAGGGAGAGGGAGATACAGGCTTCCAGTTATGGAATGAGTAACTCACAGGAATAAAGGTACAGCACAGAGAATATGATATTGGAATAGTGCTGTATGGTGACAGATGACAGCTACACCGGTGATAACAGAGCGTAACAGAGACTTATCGAATCACTATGCTGTGTCCCTTAAACTAATGTTAACATTGTTGATTATCAACACTGTATATTCATCATTGTGTATTCATTAGCAACACTGTATATTCAGTAAAGTTTTATAACTGCGTCAAATATTAGATAGAAAAAAATACTAAATAGCTAGAAATTAAAGTAAGTACATATTGTGAAGAAAATCAAATATTCAGGGGAAGGTATTAAGGAATACCTTTATAAATGCAGGACACCATAGGCATGCATGACAACACACAATATAGCAAAGGTGCCAATTAAAATTATGGCTTCAGGGTGATCCCAATAAAATCCCCAGACATTATTTTAATGGCATTAAGATAAGCTGAAGAAAAAAACAAGAAGAATCAAGACATTCCAGAGAGAAGGAACAAAACAAATATTTTACCAGACATGAACATAGTAATTATTAAATAATGTCTTAGTAATTATGAAACTGTTGTACTGGTGCAGGGATAGGCTAACAGACTCACAAAACTGAAGAGAGAATCCAGACACAGAGTCAAACACATGGAAACTGGCTGTGGGATAAATCTCCCATGCAGATCAGTGAGGATTTTTCAATAAATGGTTTGGAGACAAACTGGTTATCCAGATGGACACTGGACTCCATTTACTGCTATACATAAAAATCAGTTCATTTAATTTAAATATAGAAACCTAAATTATAAAACATTTCAAAGCCACACAGGAGAGACTCTAGTATCCACATGTGAAAATGACTCATAAAGGCTCCAAGTCTCATAAAACAAAGGAAAAGACAAAGATCTTAAAACTGCAATACTATACACACAACATAGTTTAAATAAATCATTTGTATTTAACATGAAAAAATTAGACGATTATTCACAAACTGTCAACCATGGCTCAACAGAAAACAAAGGAGTGATGTTTTTGTTGTTAAATATACCATCTTTTAGTAGAAAGGTTATTGAAATGTTAGACATCAGAGAAGTTTGATAAAATGTTGGGAATATTTTAAACAGACTGGAGATTAACATTGATCAAAAGCAACTAAAAATGGTTGCCAAGACAATATAAATGAGACTTCTTTATAGCAAAAGCAAACCATGGGAAAAAGGTTAAAAGCAATTTCAACAATGGAAAATACTAGCAACAAAGTTCGCTCCCATATATATGTATGATGTATACAAACATTATGGAAGTACATTTGTGTTTATGTATTTATGTATTGTGTACATACAGGTTAGGTGAGCATACAGATTACATATGTACAATAGTAGATAAACAGATCTGAAATAAATATGAAAGGTTATCACTAAAGGGAGTAACTGAAACAAAAATAAACTTGAAGCTACTCCTATGTGTATTTACTTGATGGCATCAAGTTTATTATTATTTATCCTGGAACATACTTTTGAGGCATGTCAGTAGAAGCAGCCATTGAGACTAGAGATAGGTAACAAGTCACACACACCCTCCCCACCCCCCACCACCCCCCAAGGGGCCAAAGAGGAACCTTTATCAGAGAAACCAGTCTTGGTGTGGCACAGAAGACGGAAGTTAAGCCAATTAATGGTCTGCGTTTCATTCATCACGGCCATCCTTCAAGTCTGGCATTCATGGCTGGAGGCAGAGCCCATCCACTTCTCTCCCAGCCAGTACCAGCAACTGCACCTGGTCTGAGCCAAGTAACACATGGGTTTGGCCACCCAGATGGGCCCCCCCAATCTGCAGGCTGCCTTGGAGGTCTCCTTTAAGTCATTCTTCACCTTTGGTATTGAGGTCTTTTCAGGAAGTCCTTGGGACTTGTTCTGTACACATGTCAGCCTTCTCTGCAACAACTAGGACATTCTGGGGCTTGGAGATCTTTTCACCCTGAGCCCAGATGCTCATCCATAGTTCTCCAGACACTTTCTCCAGCATTTCTCGGTGCTCCAAGGTGACACTGGTGAGGAATCGCAGGGCCAATAAATGTTCCTCTCAAGGACCACAGAGAAATCATCCTTGGGGAACCAGATGGGAACTTGGGACATGCTGTCCCAGGAGCCTACTGTAGTTTCTCAGGAACTGGGTGTTGTAGGGAGGCAGAGTTGGCTGCCTGTATCTGTCTTTCATAACCGATGCAATGACACTTACGTTTCAGATGCTGTCGTATCAGCTCTAGTATCAGGACCTCGAAGCCCAGGCAGGAGTACAGCGACCACACATCACAGAAAAGCTCCAGGGTGCCACACATGTAACTTTTAAAAATGCAGTATACTACAATGAACTATACCATATCAGATGGGCAAAGATAACCCTCACATACCATTACTGGAATACCATTGTTAATTCTTTTTAAAGATTTTATTTATCAGAGAGAGAAGTCACACGCAGGGGGGAGAAGCAGACTCCCCATAGAGCAGGGAGCCAGATTCTGGGCTCAATCCCAAAACTCTGGGATCACAACCTGACCCGAAGGCAGAGTCTCAACCAACTGAGCCACACAGGTGTGCCAGAATACCATGGTAATTCTTCTGAGGGTCAGGGGTTGGCAACTAGAACTATGTTATCAAAAAGGTTCAATGTATACAGCTGTAAACCAAACAATTATTCTTTTAAGAAAGGTATGCTACTCAAATTCATAAAAATGCACGTAGGTGCAGTTTCCAGTAAGTATTTCACCCATGGTTATGAAGAAACATTTATCAGTTTAACATGAATGTCTGACATGAAGGACAGACCAAATAACCAGGAGAAAGAGTCTGGAGGAGTAAACATAGGAAACAAAGTACAACTTCAAAAATACTAGATATAAAATTCTTTTTTTTTTTTTTTTTTTTGTCAGAGAGAGAGGGAGAGAGAGCGAGAGCGAGCACAGGCAGACAGAATGGCAGACAGAGGCAGAGGGAGAAGCAGGCTCCTGCTGAGCAAGGAGCCCGATGCGGGACTCGATCCCAGGACGCTGGGATCATGACCTGAGCCGAAGGCAGCTGCTTAACCAACTGAGCCACCCAGGCGTCCCTAGATATAAAATTCTTAAACAACAATACTAAGAAAGGTTACTACACCGACTACGTTCCAGTAAGAGCAAGTAGGCCAGTGTATATAGAAGGGAGAGATTCTTTAACAGGAAAATCTGATGAAGTTACTCTCTCCCTCAAAAGTCTCTAAGAACCCATTTATTTCAGACTAAAATCCTAACATGGCCTATTTGATCCTACAAAGGCTGGTGGTTCTCCCCTCTCCACAACTTACCTCTCTGACCTCACAAAACTCCCCCTGCACTCCACTCCACTCCCAGGCTTCTGTGCTGTCCCTGGTGTGCCAATCCCTTCCCTGTAACATTTGTTGAGCCCTTCTCCCTGCTACCACTGCTATTCCCTCATCTGAAGTTCTGCCCTGTGATCTCTAAAATGCCTGCCTTGACCACCCAAGTTCAGGCAGCTAACCACCCCCCACCCCCGCATGCGCAGGCGCGCGCACGCGCTAACGCACACACACACACACAGTACTTTTATCCCCTGGTCACTGATTTACTCTTCCCTGTACCCATAGCACTTTCTTAGCTTCTAAGTTGCTGAATCAATTACTTATGCTTATTATCTGATTGTTCCTCTGAGGGAGGTTTTGGGCAAAGACTGACCCTTAAACTGGTGGACTTTAAGGAGACTGTCCTCTAATGTGGGAGAGACTCATTCAATCTACTGAAAGCACGAACAAAACAGAAGTCTGACCTATCACAAGCCAAGAGGGAGTTCTACTGGGAGATGACCTTCACACTTGAACTGCAGCATGCAGTCTTCCCTGGATCCCTAGGTAGCTGGTTTTTAAAACCTGCCATGCCTGTCTTCACAGATTTCCCAGTCTCCACTACCATTTGAGCTAACCGCTTAAGATAAACCCTTCTTTAAAAATGTACATCTTATTGGTTGTTTCTCTTAAGAATCCTGACAGAGTATCTCACCACTCAGCAAAATAAATGGATAAAAACTCAGAACACTAAGAATAAAAAAGGTCTTTAAAACATGCTAAGTGGGGTGCCTGGGTGGCTCAGTTAAGTAGTCTGCCTTCCGCTTAGGTCATGATCCCAGGGTCCTGGAATTGAGCCCCACATTGGGGGTCCCTGCTCAGCATGAAGTATGCTTCTCCCTCTCCCACTGCTTGTGCTCCCTGTCTCTATCAAATAAATAAAACCTTAAAAATTAGAATTAAAAAATTAGTAAAACATCCTAAGAAAATGGTACCCAAGTATCAACAGTAAACTAGTATCAGACTTAGAATAGTATGTTTTGAAGATTAGGTAGTAGGACTTCCAATGTAGCCATGCGTATTTGGCTTAACTGTCACCGCAATAGAGGTAGAGTAAAATCATTTTGAAACATGCAAAATCCCCCCAATTTTAAAGTATCTGGGGTAGATGACACTCCAAATGAAAAGATAAAACAAGCAGGAAGATGTGGGATTAAACCAATAAGGAATTGAACAGAGGACAATTCCCAAGATAGTGGACAGTATACAGACAGCTATATACATAGGTAGCTCATTCAGAATGATTGGAACGTGAGACCCAGAACCACGTTCACCAGGAAGAAAAACTGTTCAGATTATACACATACATTTATATGTATAAATGTGTGTAGGGAGGGGCGTCTGGGTGGCTCAATGGATTAAGCCTCTGCTTTCCGCTCAGGTCATGATCTCAGGGTCCCCACATTGGGCTCTCTGCTCAGCAGGCAGCCTGCTTCCCCCTCTTGCTGCCTGCCCCTCTGCCTATTTGTAATCTCTGTGAAATAATTTTTTTTTTTAATTGTGTAGGGAAAGGGCCTTTGAAAGGCCAAAATCGTTAAGTACCTATTCAGTCAATTGTGTCAACTAATAGACATATACAGTAAAGAAGAGGATATATGGTATCAAGAATTATGGAAAGAAACCAAAGAATCCACTGAAGGTAGGTGTATGTATTAAGGATATCTGTTAAGACAACTTACTCAACTGTAAAGGAATGACTATCATTAAAAGGCAACTTACATGCAATTTCAACAGAAAATATTTTCTTGGATTTGGTAAGTAACTTAATTCTCAAATACTCTAAGAACTTCAAAGCACTTGGCCATTGACATCCAAAACATCTATAAAATTGGCATTACTACCATGTTTTTATAGTTGTTGAAAATGGGAGAAAAATCTATTCTGGTTTTCAGCAGTAAACCGTTAAGAGTCCAGAATTACTGAGACTAAATTTACTGGCTAAGTTACCCCTAGACATTGAAACGACACTGTTTCCCAGGTACTTCATCGTTCATCATCTGTCACTGAAGAGATTTTAAGAGGTTCAGAATCTACTCCAATATAAAAATAAGGACACACAGCTTCTATAAGAGAATCATTAAAATTATAGAGAAGAGATCTATCATTCATATTGTAAAAGGAAACTTCACCCAACTCACAGTCCAGAAAAATGCCGATCTTACTGGGTCTTACTACAGGCAGAAGTTGGGTTCTCTTACCACCCAGTATAACATAAATGCTTTCACTATATCGCCCAATTGCCCAGAATCCACCCTCAACTACTGGCCAAGTCCTCCAATTCCTGGGAAAACGATCTCGACACACCCCCAAGGTCCATTTAGGCTTGTTTCCCACTTCTACCTCCCAGTAATGCCGGCCAGAATTAAAGCTCCTCGAACCCAGGACAGCAGGGCAGAGATAAAATCTCCTCGGGTTGTAACAAAGGTGTTTTTTTTTGTTTCCATATCGCACACTTTTTCTATCCTCAGACACAATAAGCTGAGGGTGTGCTGTTTCAAGATCTAGCATCACATCTGCTCGAAATGGCTTGATAATTTTGTCCAAGCCAGAATACTGTGGAGGAAGACTAAATCCGTATTTCTTTAATTGGAATATGAAGAGCTCAGGATATGTTAGGTTTTGATACCTGTTGTAGATACCCTTAACATGGGTCAATAATTCCAGTTCTGACTGCACACACCTGCACTCTACCTCCTTGAGCAGATGTTTTAATGTGGAAACGTGACCTGAAAATGTTCTCTGGTTCTCATTTAGTTTTGTTAAAATGTCCCTCTCTTCATCGTCTATCTGCCTAAGAAGAGCCTCTTGCTGATTCTGTAGAAACTGTCTGATTTGCTCAAATTCAGAAATGATTTCTTCTCTCCTGTCCTCTACCTTCTTTTTCAGGTCCACTATTTTGCTGGTTTGAAGACTTAACACTTTTTCAACTCGTTCCACATTGTCCCTCAAGGGCTCGATGCTATATTCTAGAATTTTCCTGTGAAAAGTGGCAGCTTTCTTAATGGGGTAAATATAGTGTTTCTGGTGTTGAACAGAGAAACTGCACTGTGTACATAAAACCTCTAGGTCCTTCCCACAAAAAAGTGTCAGAAACTGATTGTGCTTCTCACACATAGAATACTCTTCCTGCCTTTTCCTCTTGCTCCTTCGGACCTGCAGTCGTTTAGCAATTTCAGTCAGATTACTGAGCTGGCGATTGCTCCTGAAGCTTTTGTTATGAAAGCAAAAACGACAGACGGGACAGGGGAAGGTATCATCTAGATCCTTCCACATCATGTTGATGCAGGAGCGACAGAAGTTGTGCCCGCAGTTTATAGTCACTGGGTCTTTCAAGTAATCCAAACAGATGGGGCAGCTAGACTCCTCTTGGAGGTGCACCAGGCCTGTCACAAATTCCATGGAGCCGACAACAAAAGTGGGGGATAAGAATGCTCCCCTTGGCAAGGCCTGCCTTAAGCTCAAGACCCAGTGAGCAGATATCCTCTCCCAGGCCTCACAGATTTAGGTTTCACTGGCCCAGCACACCGCCCAGAGGGCAGCCACTTCAGTCTTGCCCCTTAGCTTGAGGGCAAAGATTCCTGCTTGCAGCTCTCTCACAGAGGAAACCGCCTAAATTTAAGATTAATGACTTCCTTCTTCAGGCAAGTAGCCACAGGTCCAAGGAAGCATCATCCCTGTGGATGAGAAAAGTTTTTAATTTTCAAAATCTCCTAGACTTGCTATCACAGTAATTAATTGAGGCAAGACTCATCAATAACTGTAAAAACTGTTCAGTGACGTTTCCTGGATAGTAGTATGTTCACAAAATCTCAAAGTATCAGTCTAATGATTGTTGTTTTATTTACAGAGAGGAAAAATAGGTGCCTCTACAATGCAGAGATCTGAAGAATTCCTCATGACCAAGAAAGGACAAACTGATGGCCTGCAATGAGGAAACATCAGAGTATTTCTGCGCCTCCCCCCCAAAAATGAAAGAAATTTACCTGTATTTAATCACAAGGAAACAATCACTAAAATCTAAACCACGGGCACATCGATGGTCTTTAACTCTATGCGATGGCACTGAAAAAAAAATGGGACAATTTCTATATTAAGAGACTAAAGAAACTACTAAGAGAAATTTGTAATCTTAGGTATCTAGAGTCTAGTCTATTTAGAGCAAATGAATTGCTCTAAAGTGGATAGCACAGGGGTGCCTCAGTCATTAAAGCCTCTGCTCAGGTCATGATCTCAGGGTCCTGGGATCCAGTCCCACAGGGGCTCCTTGCTCAGCGGGGAGTCTGCTTCTGCCTCTCCTTCTGCCCCTCCCCTGCATGTGAACTCACTCTGTCCAATTAAATAAATAAATCTTTTTTTTTTATTAAAAAATAAACTAGATAGTACAGAATGGCAAAAATTTGAATATGCACTATTAAATAGTAACACCAAAATTACACTTCCCAGATTTGGTAATTGCAGCACAGCTATACAGAAAATATCTTACATTTAGGAAATATATGCTAAGTATTTACAGAGGAAGGGGTCATGATCTTTGAATATTACTCTGAAATATTAACTTTGAAAAAAAACAAACCATACACACTTGTCTGGCTTTGATACAGTATCATTAAGAAACATGGGAATCTGGATGACAGATAGATGAGACCTCTCGGTAGTCTTTCTGAACTCCTGTGAATCTATTATTCCAAAGTATTTAAGTTTTAGAAAAATCACCTTCAGACTCATGTAAATGTTTAGATCAAAGGGAAGAGGTGTAGTTCATTTTGTAGAGCACTGGAATACACAATTTATTACTTATGTCCCTTGCTCTTTCTACTGTCTTTATCATTTGGGCAGGCTGCCACCCTTTAAGACATACGGACCTAATATAGCAGTTTAACCTCATCCAAGCTATAATCAGGTCTCAAAGAGAATTACGGTACCACCCTTCTACCCAGTCAGGTGACTTCTGTCATTCTTGCTCCCTTGCATCCATTTGCCATCCCAAGTCATAAAAACTTTCTTCAAATACACAACTCATAACATCTCTTTCTAGAGCTTAAAATCCTATAATTTCTTTCTTTATTTCTGAGATTTGAGAGAGCAAGGAAACCTGAGTGGGGGGAGCGGCAGAGGGAGAGGGAGACGCCGCCCCCCAGAGCAGAGAACCTGACCTAGGACTCAATCCCAGGACCCTGGGATCATGACCTGAGCCAAAGGCAGATGCTTAACAGACTACGCCATCCAGGCGCCCCCAAATCCTCCGGTTTCTAAAGGTACTTTAAATCCTCAACATTGTGTACAAACCCCTGTGCCACTTCCATTTGAGTTAAACATCTGGAGGAGCCTTAAGTAATTTCTCTAAAACTTTAATACTTTGAAATAACAGAATTCACAGGAATTTCGATAGTATAGAGAGGTCCTTTGTATGTTACCCAGATTCCCACGTTTCTTAACACATTCAAAACTGACCATACTTGTCACTCTGAGCTTGACTTCTATCATTCTTCTTGTTTCACTGCAGTTGACAACTGTTTTGGTTGAACATGCTGAGGTAACTGCATAAGCATTCTACCCAGAAATCTTTGTGTACCTCTGCCTTTTTCCTTCTGATCTTCTCAAATATTATCTCCTCAGGGAAATGGTTTCTACTCACCTCGTCTAACACATACCTTGAATCCAAGTAAGTTGCCAGATCTTCGGGCCACTGTCATCCACACATGCATGGGGATTGCAGGGTTCATGTCCTGTGGGTGTGGATGGCAGGAATGGGCTGGTAAAAGGTGGGTTTTCTAACACAGCCTGACCCACACAGCTTTCTCCACTTCCTCTCATTTAGCAGGGCTCAGTCTTTTTTAGACCCTTTATGTCTCCCCATCTGTATAAATAGTATTCCCTGACTAGTGACCCTTTCCTCACATCTTCACTAGGTTGAATTCTAAAGCTTTCTGGAGAGAGCCCAGAAGTCTCAGTGTCAAACACTGTGCTAAGTGCCTTCCACAGTCACTGACTCTCCTCAATTAAACCCTCCAACGTTTGTCAATTAATGCTGGGAGAGGCACTCTCACACAAGGCCCTGAGTGTCACTGCATGGTCTCTTGGGTATGCCAAGAATGCAGGGCCCTCACGGCTCTTCACTGAGGCCGTTTCTCTTTCCCTGAAAGAGGAGGTAAAATCTTCTTGGTGGACCAAGAACAGGCTATAAAAGTGGGTCCACCAATGGGGCGCCTGGGTGGCTCAGTTAGTTAAGCAGCTGTCTTTGGCTTGGGAGCCCTATACTGGGTTCCCTGCTCAGTGGGAGTCTGCTTCTCCCTCTCCCTGCCACTCTCCTTGCCTGTGCACTCTCAATCTGTTAAATAAATAAAATCTTTAAAAACTAACTCACGAGTTCTTTGGCATGACAAGTCCATGGTGTACACAGCATCCAGTATGAGAGACTTGGGAGATACATGGAACTGATGCCAACCTGATGCTTATGTTATGGACTGTGCCAGTAGTCACAGAGTCCTGTCTCTGAGCCAGGAGTTTGTGTCATCTGGCAGCAACCATGAAATATCAACAGGCTAAGCTTCAAGTAGGGTGAAATCTTTAGCCTTGACTGTGGGGACTTAAAATTTTTGATTACAGCTATGAAAGGAACTTAAATTTATGAGAATGAGAATATGCCAATCCAAGGTCATAAAACTGCTATTAACTACTAGCATACTAAACCATTAAGCACGCTATGCTTTTCTTGGTACTCAGGAGACATTAAGAAATCCTATTCAGTCTTTGGCCTAGGTTCCTGACTAGGCCTCTTAACACCATTAAACTCACCCTCTAATGGTAAGAGAGCATTTTACATGCTAATGAGATGAGTGACAGCTGAGCACTCCTAGATAGCTTTAGAATGGAGGTGGGTCACCAGAAGGACCCAGGCAAGATTGGAGGGTTGCAGACTATCAGCCCTAATCTGTATCCTCCTAGGGAGAGGCCCTGGAGATGGAGGCTATCACTGATGGCCAGTGATTTAATCAACCCTGCAAATGCCGTGAGAGTTGGGTAAAAACCCCTAATGTTGAGGTTTAGAGAACTCCTGGCTTGGTGAACATATCCAAGTGCATTGGGGATGGCATGCAGTACCTGCCCAGAACAGAAGCTCAGTAAGTGGTATTGTGCAGAGAAGAGTGACTGTAAGAGGCCTAAGACTGCCATCCTTAGAAAGCCCTGCTTGCAAGGTTGGCCCCTCACTCCAGTCTCAGAGCTTGGATTGTATGAGGGGTCCCATAATTCCCTGGTAACAATGGCTCACCAAGCATAAAACACTGGTACAACTAATATGGTTTATGCTAGCTACCAGCATTCTTTCTGATAATCTAGAAATTTGATATAGCCTAAGCAGAGAGTGACCTCATGATCTGTTCCCAAAGAAAAGTACCTTGGGCACCTGGGTGGCTCAGTGGGTTAAAGCCTCTGCCTTCAGCTCAGGTCATGATCCCAGGGTCCTGGGAGTCGAGTCCGCATCAGGCTCTCTGCTTGGCAGGGAGCCTGCTTCTCAGTCTCTCTCTGCCTGCCTCTCTGCCTACTTGTGATCTCTGTCAAATAAATAAATAAAAATCTTTTAAATTTAAAAAAAAAAAGGGAACGAAAAGAAAGCACCTTGGGACAGTAAAAGCTTCTAAAGAGCTTCCCTGGTGGACATTTCACATGTATTATCATAATGTCTTGCTAGAAGAATTAAATGGGTCCTACGTGACTTAACTGGGAAAGAACTGTTGAACGTTTGCCACAGTTTCCTCCAGACTTGAATCTCATGCACCTTTTCCTTCTGATTTTGTTTTGAGTCCATTCACTATAATCAATCACAGCTATGAGTACAATTTATGCTGAACTGTGAGTCCTTATAGCAGTATCTGAATGTAAGGTAGTCTTGGGAACCCACAGACACAAGTATTAGAAAATCTTGTAAAGCTTCTAGAAATCCAGCCCAACTACCTAATTATATCATGTAATATATTACATTATAGCACTATTTTAGTCTAAAAGCCACTATCTATGTCTTATCCCTCTCATGAGTAAAAAAAGATATTACTCATGGTAGTTTGGCAGAGAAAGTGCATAGATTCTAATTTTTTTTTAAAGATTTTATTTATTTATTCAAGAGAGAGACAATGAGAGAGAGCATGAGAGGCGAGAAGGTCAGAGGGAGAAGCAGACTCCCCAGGAGCTGGGAGCCCCATGTGGGACCCGATCCCGGGACTCCAGGACCCTGACCTGAGCCAAAGACAGTTGCCCAAGCAACTGAGCCACCCAGGCGCCCGCATAGATTCTAATTTTGAAGAAAGAATATGGTATTACTACATTAAACTTTTTTTTTTTTTTTTTTTTTTTTAAGGACACCTGGATGGCTCAATAGATTGAATGTCTGCCTTCGGCTCAGGTCATGATCCCAGGGTCCTCGGATTGGAGGAGTCCCATGTCAGGCTCCCTGCTCAGTGGGAGGCTGCTTCTCTCTCTGCCCCTCCCCTGGTTAGTGAGCACCTTCAAAATAAATTTCTTAAAGATTTTTTTTTAAGTTTTTTTTTTAATTTATTTATTTGACAGAGAGAGAGAACAGAAGTAAAAGGATTGAGAGGGAGAAGCAGGCTTCCCGCTGAGCAGGGATCCCAATATGGAGCTCGATCCCAGGACCCCCATGATCATGACCTGAGCTGAAGGCAGACATGTAACCAACTGAGCCACCCAGGAGCCCCTACATTAAACATTTTTATTACATTGCGATTGGAGAGCATAATACACTATCCCAATATATGTCTCTCTGGCATAAAGATGATTTTCAGCTTATTTATTTTGAGAAACAGCAAACACAGAAGCTCTGAAAACTGAATAGAAGCTATGCTTTTTTAAGTGCAATTTACAGTGCAAGGGGCCCGTGCCAGGAAGAAAACTAGTATAGATAACTTTTTCATCTGGGAGACTAAATCCTTGTCAGGGCCAACTTTGTTCACTGTGTTTTCTCTTTTCACTGTCCTGTGAACCACCTTCCTCCCCTATTTCCATATCTCTTTCCTTAGTTCAAGATGAACTACATCACTGCCTGAGTTTCATCTTTGTGAGTCTCCCTTATATACAGATTTGAATACATAATTTTTTTTCTCCTGTTCCTCTTTTATTACAGATGAGGGTTTCAGCCAAGAACCTAGAGGGTAGAGGGATATTTTTCCTCTCCCACACAATAGAAAGAAATACAAATAATGATAATGTGTCTTCTAATTCTTCTGATTTTTGAATCTAACTTTTTAGGAGTAACACTGTCACAAGGGTCCCTAACCTTTGTTTACAATTCCGTATTTTGGGGAACCTGGATGGCTCAGTTTGAAGAGTGAGGTATGCCTGATCTCAGGGTTGTCGAGTTCAAGGCCCATGTTGGATATAAAGATTACATACATAAACTTAAAAAAAAATTAAATTCTGTATTTTATGGATACTTTTGGGTTGGGTAAATATGAGGAGGAAGTTTTAAGAGTATTGCCTAAGGTTTATAGCTAAATCCAATAGGAATGGAATTTTTTGAAATCAGAAAAAACAGCTATATGGCTTTAAATAGAGTATTTCATTTATTTTTTAAAAGATTCATTCAGGGGCGCCTGGGTGGCTCAGTGGGTTAAAGCCTCTGCCTTCGGCTTGGGTCATGATCTCCGGGTCCTGGGATCGAGCCCCACATCAGGCTCTCTGCTCGGCAGGAAGCCTGTTTCCCTTCCTCTCTCTCTGCCTGCCTCTCTGACTCCTTGTGATCTCGGTCTGTCAAATAAATAAATCAAATCTTAAAAGAAAAAAAAAAAAAGATTCATTCAGAGGCACCTGGGTGGCTCGGTGTTAGGTTAAGCGTCTGCCTTAGACTCAGGTCATGATCTCAGGGTCCTGGGATCGAGTCCCGCATTGGGCTCTCTGCTCAGCAGGGAGCCTGCTTCACCCCCCACCCCCGTCTCTGTCTGCCTCTCTGCCTACTTGTGATCTGTCAAATAAATAAATTCTTTTTAAAAAATAAATAAATAAAAGATTCATTCATTCGAGAGAGGGGGCATGAGAGGGGGCAGAGACAGACTCCTCAAGCACATTCCCCACTAAGTTCAGTGCCCAACTGGGGACAGAATCCTAGGACCCCAGTACCCCAACCTGAGCTGAAACCAAGAGTCCACCACTCAACTGACTGAGCTACCCAAGTGCCCCTAAAGAGAGTATTTAATTTAAAATAAAAAGGAGGTGGGTGGTGTTCCTACCCATATCCAGGTTCCTAGTGGGTCTTCCTTTCCCACATACTTATGTCCTCTAACTCACCACCCAGACTCAAGCCATGAAATGAAATAAGCAACTTTCGGGGCCATTTTCCCAGTCCAATTTACTAACAGCTTACTATTTTGACTATCTCTTCTCTAGTCCTTCAATTAGTTTCGTAACTCCACAGCAAAACTTTTTCGTTACTGTAAGAATGAGACTTTGAGGCCACCAATATCTGGTTCCTACTCTTATTTCCTGACTCCACATATTTTTCCATCGTAGTACAGATCATACTTGTGGTTTTACCTTTTTGTTAACTTTTGGTTAATAACATGGGAATGTATGACTCATGGTCTGAATTCTTCTTTATTTTTCCTCAAAGTTGTGTTACCTATTTTATTCTTGTGGCTGCTGAAAAATATTGGCTAGTATGTACTCATAAGTATCAGGCTAATAAACAAACTTGTAGATTTCCAGGTCTCAAGAGTGGACTCCAGGGACATGACTTCATGATATTAACATACTAAAGCCTCACCTCATCATGGGGGTGGGGGGATAATTGCCTACCTACAAGGCCTACAAATAAATACAGGATGACTGACTTCACCAGGCAGGTGCCAGTACTGGAAATTGGAAGATCCTACCTTAACACACCAACAACCCTTCTTTGGAGGTCACGTGGCCACTTTGCAATCTAGCATTCCAGTAAAAATCTCTCCACTTCAGGCAGTCACACCACCTCCATTAGGACTACATCCATCAGTTCTCAGGCCAGGGACCCTATACTTTTTAAAAAAAAGATTTGAGTTTGAGAAAGGATGCCCATGCAAGTGCGCTCCCGAAACAGAGAGCGAGCAAGCATAAGCGGGGGAGGTGGGGTAGAGGGAGAAACCGACTGCCCACTGAGCAGGGACCCTGATGCAGCACTCGATCCCAAGACCCTGGGATCTTGACCTGAGCCAAAGGCAGACGCTTAACTGACTGAGCCACCCAGGCATCCTTCTACTTCTTTTTTTTTTTTTTTTTTAATTTTTTTTTTCAGCATAACAGTATTCATTATTTTTGCACCACAGCCAGTGCTCCATGCAATCCGTGCCCTCTACAATACCCACCACCTGGTGACCCCAACCTCCCACCCCCCACCCCTTCAAAATTCTCAGATCGTTTTTCAGAGTCCATAGTCTCTCATGGTTCACCTCCCCTTCCAATTTCCCTCAACTCCCTTCTCCTCTCCATCTCCCCTTGTCCTCCATGCTATTTGTTATGCTCCACAAATAAGTGAAACCATATGATAATTGACTCTCTCTGCTTGACTTATTTCACTCAGCCCTTCTACTTCTTTTTAAAAAAAAATTTTAAGGGGCGCCTGGGTGGCTCAGTGGGTTAAGCCGCTGCCTTCGGCTCAGGTCATGATCCCAGGTCCTGGGTTCGAGCCCCACATCGGGCTTTCTGCTCAGCAGGGAGCCTGCTTCCTCCTCTCTCTGCCGGCCTCTCTGCCTACTTGTGATTTCTCTCTGTCAAATAAATAAATAAAATCTTTAAAAAAAAAAAATTTTAGGGGGCACCTGGATGGCTCAGTGGGTTAAGCCGCTGCCTTTGGCTCAGGTCATGATCTCAGGGTCCTGGGATCGAGTCCCGCATCGGGCTTTCTGCTCGGCCGGGAGCCTGCTTCCCTCTCTCTCTCTCTCTCTGTCTGCCTCTCCGTCTACTTGTGATTTCTGTCAAATAAATAAATAAAATCTTAAAAAAAAAAAAAAACAGAGCTACCAAATGATCCAGCAATTAAAAAAAAAAATTTTTTTAGGGGCGCCAGGGTGGCTCAGCGGGTTAAGCCGCTGCCTTCCGCTCAGGTCATGATCTCAGGGTCCTGGGATTGAGCCCCGGATCGGGCTCTCTGCTAGGCGGGGAGCCTGCTTCCCCCCTTCTCTCTGCCTGCCTCTCTGCCTACTTGTGATTTCTGTCAAATAAATAAATATTTTAAAAATAAAACAATAAAAGAATTTTTAGCTGGGACTCCTGCGTGACTCAGTCAGTTAAGCGTCTGTCTTTGGCCCAAGTCATGATCCCAGCGTCCTGGGATGGAGTTCGACATCAGGTTCCCTGCTCAGCCGGGAGCCTGCTTCTGCCTCTGCCTGTCGGCCCCCTTCCTTCCTTGTGCTAAGAAATAAATAAACAAAATCTTTAAAGATAAATAAAAGGCTTTTTGGCGGAGGGCAGTCGGAGAGGAAATCCTGTGATTCTCTCAGAGAGAGAGTCTGAGGACACCCAGTCGCACACAAACCTGGACCCTGAAATCAGAAGGCCAGAAGATGCTCAGGAAACCTCTGCTCAGCTGCCTAGCCCTTTCTCAGGCCCTCCCAGCTTACCTGGAGTACGCTGCTCAGTTGCTCAAGCGAAAGGCTGTGCACTGAGTTGAGAGACAGTGGCCTGCTACTGACCCCAAGCCGCTACTGAGCGCGTGAGTTCCTCCGTCAGAGGCGCACATTTGTTCCGTGCTGTGATTGGCCGTCCCCCCCCCCCCCGGAAGTGGGCCTGTGTGGGACCTGCGCATGCTCAATGAGTGCCTAGTGGGGAGCATGGGAAGAGATCCTGAGGCTAGCTGGGGGTTGTAAGGATCAGTGATTAAGGTCATTTAGTCCCGATGTAAATTGGGTTATTAATATTTTTATTCCTGTGAGAAACTGGAGAGCCAAAGTAAGGCCAAACCATACTGCAGGCTAGTTTTTTAAATCTTCAACACCCCATCCTCCTTGCAGACAGTGAAGGAGTGAGCGCAACACCACAACCGTTTCACCTGGTGTAGGATTACAGGTTGTTGAAGGTGAGGGGGTAGTTAGCCTTGAAAGAACAATCCTGTTTGGATCAATTTGCATCTCAGTGATTGCTTGGGTGGGTGTGTCCCACTCTAGAGATTACGCCCCACCAACTGAGACTCACCCAGGTCTCTCCTTGAATTGTCTTTTAAGGTGAGTGAGTTGGCCAACTTGAGGATAAAATCTTCAAGGGTGAAGAATCAGTCATTAAGATGCCTCTTAACTCTTATAACTAAGAGGCTAATATTTGCAGAAGAAATTAAAAAATTAATGTGTCACTTTTTAATTGAAATCATAGGGCTGGATTCTCAGGAGAATAATCTACTGTTATGGTCATCATTCAGACGACCCAAATATATTTCTCATACATATTTGGTCTTTGCCCATGGTTTCTTCTGGCTCACAGCCCCCCAAAACCCTTGTAATTTCATGGCTGCTAAGAGTAATGGGAGCATCTTTTTGTAATACTTAATTTCCTGTGCTCAGTTCCTTCACTATATGAAGGTGAAATAGGTGTTTTGTTATTCATAACAAGCCCCTTTCAACCACCACAGTCCCCTTTAGGGGATTTGGGGGACATGGCTGCCAAGAGAAATAATCAAGAATGGAATGTTGGAACTTCTGGTCCCACCCTGATTTCTAGAGAGGGGAGAGAGACTGGAGGGCGAAATGAGTCTCCAGTGACCAATGATTTAATCAGCCATGTTTAAGTAATGAAACCTCCATAAAAAAGGGGGGGGGGGGGGGGCTCTTGGCTGGCTCAGTCAGTTAAGCATCTGCCTTTGTCTCAGGTCATGATCACAGGGTCCTGGGATCAAGCCCTGTGTCAGGCTCCCTGCGCAGCGAGGAGCCTGCTTCTCTCTCTCTCCCCATTCCCTCATTTGTGCTTTCTCATTTGTGTTGTCTCTTGTGTGTATGCTTTCTCTGTCTTTCTCTTTCAAATAAATAAATAAATAATATATTTTAAAATGAAGGAGGAGATGGGGGAGGGGGAGAGGGAGTGGGGGGAACTAAAAAGGAGGGGGTTTGGAGAGCTTCCAGATTGTTGAAGTAGAGTTCCTTTGTGCCACCATGCTGGGCCACAGACTCCATAAGGACAGGAACTCTTTGGAGTCTTGTCCTATGTTATGCTTCATTTGGCTGTTGATTCATATCTTTCAGTATCCTTTAAATATAATCCATTGAGTAAATGGAAGGTATTTTTAGCTAACAAATTGAAGGAAACATAATGGGAAAATAATAATGGAGAGGAAAGGACAGCCTACAGGCTTTCCAAAAAACATTCATTACATTTATATTTCCCATGTAGACATTTACCCAAGTTTGCAACACATTTTAAAATAGAATGAACTATATGTGAGGACATGGACAATCTCTCAGATAAAATATTCAAAGAAAAATTTACAGAACATACAGAATATTCTCATTTCTTAAATACATACACACATTCGTTCAATACATACTCTCATATGCATAGGTTATTTGGAAGGTGTGCACTGCTCCCAGTACTGTCCAGATTCTAGGGAAGTGACTAGTGCACACAAAGTCACTATGGAAAACTTTTCACTCATGAATTGTTTTCATGACATTCAGAAGACCTTTTTTTTAATTTCAAGATTTAATTTACTTGACAGAGAGAGACACAGCGGGCAGGGGGAGTGGGAGAGGGAGAAGCAGGCTCCCTGCAGAGCAGGGAGCCCAAGGCAGGGCTCAACCTAAATCCAAGGCAGACGCTTAATGACTGAGCCACCCAGGCACCCCTCAGAAGACTATTTTAATTTTTTTTAAAGATGTATTTATAGGAGAGAAAGAGCGAGCAAGAGAGGCTTTAGAGGGAGAAAAAGAATCTGAAGCAGATTCCCTGCTGAGCACAGAGCTGACCTGGGGCTCAATGTCACAACCCTGAGATCACAACATGAGCCAAAGCCAACAGTGGGATGATAAACCAACTGTACCCCCCAGGTGCCTCCACCCCACCATTTTATTTTTAAATAAGTTTCAAAGTGGTATTTTTGGGTGCAGGCATTTTTGTTCCTAATTAAAGGAAAATCTTTCACTCTATTGCCTGCTCTCTTCAGGAGGTCTAATATGCTTGTTTGTTTTTTTCCCCTCACTCTTTGTGATGCTAATAGTATGCTGGTCATTGCCCAGACCAATTAATAAATTTGAGGTTGCAAAATGGTAATTGTCTTCTACCTTTATTTTATTTGTATTTTAAGATGTATTTATTGGGGCACCTGGGTGGTTTAGTCAGTTAAGTGTCTGACTCTTGATTTTGGCTCAGGTCATGATCTCTGGGTCATGGGATGGAGTCCCACATTAGGCTCTCTCCTCAGCAAGGGAGTCTCCCCCCCCCCCCCCCCCCCCGCTCATGCTCTCAGCCTCATGCTTTCTCTATCTCATATAAATAAATAAAATCTTTTTTAAAAAGATTTTATTTATTTATTTGACAGAGAGAGAGATCACAAGTAGGCAGAGAGTCAGGCAGAGAGAGAGAGAGAGAGAGAGAGAAAAGCAGGCTCCCCACTGAGCAAAGAGCCTGATGCGGGGCTCGATCCCAGGACACTGAGATCATGACCTGAGCCAAAGGCAGCAGCTTAATCCACCGAGCCACCCAGGTGCCCCTAAATAAAATATTTTTAAACATTTATTTATTTTAGAGAGAGAGAGCACGAGCAGGGGAGGGGCAAAGCAGGAGAGGGAGAAAGAGAATCTTAAGCAGACTCTGCATTGAGTTGAGCCCCACTCGGGGTTGGATCTCATGACCCTGAGATCATACAACCCAAGCCAAAACCAAGAGTCGGATGCTCAACCATCTGGGCTACCGGCGTGTCCCCCTTCTATCTTAATTTAAATATTAGTGGAAAATATCTTTGGTAGCAACTTGTCCTCTTATTTGACCAACATGAAGTGCTGTTCATGTTAAAAAGGAAGAATAAATTCTTCACTGGGCATCTTTTTATTTTATTTTTAAGATTTTATGTATTTATTTGATAGAGAGATGGAGGACACAAGTAGGCAGAACAGCAGGCAGAGGGAGAGGGGGAAGCAGACTCCCCACCAAGCAGGGAGCCCAATGTGGGTCTCAATCCCAGACCCCGAGATCATGACCTGAGCTGAAGGCAGAGGCTTAACCCACTGAGCCACCCAGGTGCCCCACTGGGCATCTTTTTAAAAGGGGAACATTGGTGCACTTGGGTGGCTCAGTCGGTTAAGCAACTGCCTTCAGCTTGGGTCATGATCCCTGGGTCCTGGGATCGAACCCTGCATGGGGTTCCCTGCTTAGCAGGAAGCCTGCTTCTCCCTCTCCCTCTGCCACTCCTCCTGCCTGTGCTCTTGCTCTCTCTCGCTCTCCCTCTCTGTGTGTCAATTAAATAAATAAAATCTTTAAAAAATAAAAATAAAATAAAAGGAGAATATCTTGGGCTGGTGCACTTGGGTGGCACAGTCAGCTGAGTGATTGACTCTTCGTTTCAGCTCAGGTCTCCGTCTCAGGGTTGTAAGATCAAGCCCTGAGTAGGGCTCTGCACTTAGCCCAAAGTCTGTTGAAATTTCTCTCTTCCTCGTCTCTGACCCAACCCCCCCCCCCCAACCTCAGCGTTCTCTTTCTCTCTCTCTTTTTCAAATAAGTAAATCTTTTTTAAAAAGTGGGAGGGGGATATCTTGTCCCTAGGAACAACATAGCGCTGGTAATTTAGGTTCTTTTCTGACTGAAAGACTCCATAGTGACCTTCAATTCATTTGGGCCAGTGAATATAGGAAGTTCAGTAATTATGTGGACATCTGTGGCTCTTCTTGGAAGATTCCTCTGGAAATAAAGGAAAAGAGACTGAGCCAAACTTCAGGGACTGTAGCCTCCTATGTACTGATTTCTAAAAGGAGAAAACTGAGGATTCACTAGCTTCTCATTTTTCCTTAGCCCCTAGGGAATCAGCACCCCCTCCCCCCACCTTTTGGAAATGTTTTCCAGTGTTATTGAGAAATAATTGACACACATCACTGTGTAAGTTTAAGGCATACAGCATAATGGATGCTTTGATTCATATAGATTGTGAAATCAGTCCTTTCTTAATACAGAAACCTCAGAAAGAAATCCTTCCTGTATAATGGCTCCAAGCTGAGGCCAGCTGCCCCATCTGCCTGAATTACCAGAGAGACCCAGTGACCCTCCACTGCAGGTACAATTTCTGTGGCTCCTGCTTTCTCCAGGGCTGGGAAGATCTAGATGACATTTTACACTGTTCCAGCTGCCTTACCAACTGCCCTGACAGGGACTTAAAGAAGAACACCTGGTTTTGTCTCCTGAATGATACTGTAAGCCTCTTCCTACCATGAGGAACATAAGGAAGACAGGAACATAAGGAAGACAGGAAGAGAAACTTGTAAGCAGAAAGTTAGGGGTCCCTGGACAAAGAAATAAAGAGGAGACATAGCTCTCCTGACATAAGAAGACATTTTACCCTCCAGCCATTTTATGATCTAGGCCTGACTGACTCTAGCACCCTTTTTGCAGAACTTCTTAGGAGGCACTGGGATTACAAAAAAAATGCAAAAACCTCAGTAGTTAAGGATTTAAGGGAACAGAGAAAATGCAAAAATGGCCAGTCTCTACCAGCTCAGGAAATAGCCTAACCATATCAGACACAATAAAGCGATGATAAAATTTCCAGTGCAGTTTCAAAAGTAAAGATTTACCTAACACACTTTCTTGAGTCATTTCTGCAGGATTTAAACCCCTTTGAACACTCAAATTCCAGACTAACTGGAGTGGAGACTTGATGACGATGACCCTTGCTGGCCCTTGTGTACGAGGACCTGGCCTCTGTCAGTTTAGGATGACTTTTGCCCCAATTTTATACTGAACTCTCCTTTGCCAAGCCCCTTCATGAATACGCGTGCACCCCTAGTTTAAAACTTCCTTAATCTTGTTGTTGAGGGAGACACTGCTTCTGGAAATGTCCCTGGTGCTCTCTTTCACTTGGTGCATGGAAAACCTTTTCTTTTCCTATTCTTTGGCTTGTTAGCGTCTTTGGGCCCAACACCCACCAAGAGGCAAACCCAGTTTCCACTAACAAAACCCCTGTGTGAGAAGCACAGATTCTGGCCCATTCTGTAAGAAGGACCTGGAACTATTGTTTCCCCAGGGCGGGGTCTCCTCTAACCTCTAGGATCACCCCCTGAGGCCCATTGAGCAAATTGCAGCTGGTCCCAAGAGGCAGTTCACAGGATACAGCAAGTCTCTCAAGAAGCAGGTGGGAAATGCTGAGGGGTGTTAGATTGAAGCCTCAAAATTCCACCTTGAATTAGGTGGAAGGGGAAAAAGCAGAGGGGGGAATTGCACTCTGAATATGGAGAACTTCAGCATTTACTGGAAGAGGAACAGGATCCTCTTTTATAAAATTTATTTTTGATGGAAAAGAAGGATGTTGAACAAAAACAAATTGAAGGGGCACTTAGGTGGCTCAGTGGGTTAAAGCCTCTGCCTTCAGCTCAGGTCATGATCCCGGGGTCCTGGGATCAAGCCCCACATCCTGCTCTCTGCTCGGCTGGGAGCCTGCTTCCTCCTCTCTCTCTGCCTGCTTCTCTGCCTACTTGTGGTCTCTGTCTGTCAAATAAATAAATAAAATCTTAAAAAAAAAAAAATTGAAAACCAAGGGCATATTTCAGATCATATTTCTATCCTAAAAAAAATTGCTATGTGAGATAGCAAAGAAGTGTATACAGGCAGACTTAGATTTACTGATAAGTATTGAATATATGCATAACAGATATAAAAACCTAAAAAGCCCCAAGAGTCTTTTTTATTAATTAAAGAAAGATTTTTTTTTAAAGAATTTATTTATTTATTTATGTGACAGAGAGAGCACAAGCAGGCAGAGAGGCAGGCAGAGAGAGAGGAGGAAGCAGGCTCTCTGCTGAGCAGAGAGCCCGACGTGGGGCTCGATCCCAGGACTCCGAGATCATGACCCGAGCCGAAGGCAGCAGCTCAACCCACTGAGCCACCCAGGCGCCCATAATTAAAGAAAGATTTTTGTCCTGCAAAATATTATCAGCATATTAAGGTGGATTTAACTCTAGATCCGAAAACTGCCCACCCCAAACTTATTTCATCCGAAAACAAAACAAGTGTAAGATATGGAAAGATGCAAACTTCCCATATAATCCCAGGACATTTACTTTTTTACTCCCCTGTACTGAGTTTTGGAAGGATTGATGCCAGTAGTCAGAAAGAGGCATTTTCCATAGGTTTGTGGATTTTCCATAGGTTTGTGCAGACTCTTCCCCCAGAAATGCTTTTCCCCCTACCAAACACCAAAAGGCTACTGCTAGCAAAGTCAGCATTCAAGTGGGTCATGGAGTGTAGTCCAAAGCGTATGAACTGGCATTTTCTGAATTATGAGTTGGGAGAGATTTAATTTTATAATATGAGTAATAGATCTTATAATTTAAATCTTCACTGGTACTTTCATAGAAACACTTTGGCCTTACTTCTCTGTTGGACTCACTTCAAACTCTCTTACTACCTGTAAAATCACAGACAAGGAGTGAAATCCTCGGAACCCTGTGTATTATTATATATATTTTTCTATAATATGAAATGTCCTTAAGATAGTGCATAATCTCTTTTAAGTTTTTGATAACACAATTTCAAGAGTTACAGTGTTTGTATTTTCAATAGCAAGAGAGTTACCTTTTGTCCTTCTATATCAATAACTAATGATATTACAGAATTTGTGTTGTTTCATGGAAATGAATGGGAGTCAACTAGAAATTGCAATATTTTGGTTTTGTTTTGTTGTTTTTTTTTTTTAAGATTTAATTTATTTATTTGCCAGAGAGAGTGAGCACAAGCAGGGGGAGCTGCAGACTCCCTAACTAAGCAGGGAGCCAGATGCAGGACTCTATCCCAGCACCCTGGGATCATGACCTGAGCCAAAGGCAGATACTTAACCAGCTGAGCCACACAGACATCCCACAATTTTGCAGTTCTAAAAGTAAAGACTTCAAATTGAGCATGTTTTATTTACCATTCCTGTTTTATCAACACCAAAAAATACGTTTTATGACTTTACCTAATGCTATATATCTACATGTGTCCTGTAAATACACCAGTTTCATAAGTGTCTTGAAAGTCCATGTTTGACAATGGAAGAGCTTTATTTAGACAGAAGTCTTCAACCTTCAACCTTCTGTGTTGTTGCAGAAATGGGAATCAGAAGGAACTGAATTCGTGGAAGTGTTTGGACCATTATTTCAAAACTCACCTCACTGGGGCACCTGGGTGGCTCAGTCATTAAGTATCTGCCTTCGGCTCAGATCATGATCCCAAAGTCCTGGGATCGAGCCCCACATTGGGCTCCCTGACCAGCGGGAAGCCTGCTGCTCCCTCTCCCACTTCCCCTTCTTGTGTTCCCTCTCTCGCTGTGTCTCTCTCTGTCAAATAAATAAATAAAATCTTAAAACAAAACAAAACAAACAACAAAAAAAAAACTCACCTCACCCAGAAGGAGATGAGGAGGGTAGGAGGGTGTTTGTGGAGTGGAAGTTCAGTCAGTATTATGGTAGTGCTGGCTGGGATCCTCCAAAAAAGGCTGACAAAATTCTCTTTTCACACAATTAACCAAGCTGGAACTGGGCAGCTAAGCTTAATAACTAGGACTTTTACAGAGTTTGGGTGACTAATCTTCCCAACCAACTCACAGGTGTGAGGCTTACGTCCCAGCAAAATTTATAAAATTGGAGTAAAATAAAAATTATAATACTGTTTTTCTCCTGAAATGTACTCTCTCTTTTTTTTTTTCTTTAATGGCATACATTTTGAGGTGCCTGGGTGGTTCAGTCAGTTAAGCAACTTCTTCCAGCTCAGGTCATGATCCCAGGGTCCTGGGATCCAGCCCCTTGGTGGGCTCCTTGCTCAGAGGGGAATCTGCTTCTGCCTCTCCCCCTGCTCCTGCCTTCTCTCTCTCTCTCTCAAATAAATAAATATTTTTAAAAATAAATTCTTTTAAAAAAATAAAAATGGCATACATTTTAGTGTTTGGTCTACTTGTATCATATTTCATACATAATATCCAGTGATTAACTCACAAAATGGCCAACCTGTATTGTACACATTGTATTAACCTATCATTTTAATCATGTCTTAAACTACAGAATAGATAGATATGTGTATTGTTTTGCTATTCATAACTGTTATTTTAGGTAAGCATAGGGTAAAACAGTTTTGAGAATTCATCTTATTTTGTTGAGAGCTCGTTTTATTAAAATGTAGTTAATTTCTCTAGTAATTTTTTTTAAAGATTTTATTTATTTATTTGACAGACAGAGATCACAAGTAGGCAGAGAGGAAGGCAGAGAGAGAGGAGGAAGCAGGCTCCCCGCTGAGCAGAAAGCCCGATGTGGGACTCTGTGGGACTCGATCCCAGGACCCTGGGATCATGACCTGAGCTGAAGGCAGAGGCTTTAACCCACTGAGCCACCCAGGCGCCCCTCTAGTAATTTTATTAATCATGTTTTTCCCCAGTTTTTGACATTTAGTTGACTCACAGTCTGTGTAAGTTTAAGGCATACAGCTTAATGACTTGACTTATATATACTGTGAACTGATTACCACAGTCAGTTTGGTTAATATCTATCATCTCCTATAAATTGATGTGGTTTTGGAAAATAGGTGGGGTCCGGTGGGGGGACGTCTGGAGCCGACGACCAAAAACGAATTCTTCCGATGTCTTTGGTGCAAAATGGTGGTTTATTAAAACAGAGGGAGGGACCATGGCCAGAAAGGGGCTGGAGAGGGGGTTGGTGGAAGATTAGGAAAAGGGAGGTTTCAAAAGGATTTTCATATGTTAAAGAGGACCTTCAAGATATCTGAGGCCTTGGCATTATCAAGTTAAGGTTGTTTTTCCCCTCTAGCAAGACTTTAACATTAAGATAGTTGGGAGCTTCCTGGAGGAACCTTACATTCTGCCTGCTTCCTGTATCTGTCAATAGGCTACAGGTTATAAGGACATTTAATTGTAACTACATTTCTTTCTGGAAGCTAGGTTATTGATAGAAATGCTTTGTTCTTATAGATTGCTAAAACATTTGTAAACTGAGGGAGACTCAGGTCTTGCAGGATTGTGATCTCTAGAAGTTAACTCTTTGTTTTTCCTCTCCTTAGCTCTAGGACAGCCAGAAGCGCCTGAGGAATGTCATATATACCTATGGTGGGGGTGGTTTGTGGGGTGTCAGCTTCTGCTTTGTCCTCAGCTTGCCTTCTGTTCCCTCATCATAAATGAGAAAGGAAAGGGTTAAGGTATAGGCAGGAGAGGTGGGGGGCCACTTAGGAGGCTCTGAAACTCTTCCAGGCAGGTGAAAGCACTAAGCCAGAGTGAACAAGAGATAAGGGAATAGACCAGACCACCCGGCAGGCCCCGGTTAGGGATTGTTTGTCTTTGGCAGCTACAGTTCAATCACAGAAAATGGCCAAACCTCAAAGAAGTCAGTTATTAAGGGCATCATCAATAGTTCTTCCTCAAACCAAGAAGGTACAAGAATCTCAAGGCCACAATTTGCCTGGTCAAGTTTTCAGTAAAAGACCAGCCTAAAAACCTTCAGTGGCAACCCATTCAGGACCACTTTCACTCCAGAGAGCCTTTTCTTTCCTTTGTGTTCTCACTTTCCCTTTATAAGCTTTCACTTCACTTCACCCTTTAGTGCCCATGAGATTCAGTCTTTGACTCTGGGAGACAAGAACCCTGCAATCCTGCAACATAAACACAACAAAAAAGAATTTAAAGAATGTTTTTCTTGTGATGAGAACTCTCAGAATCAACTCTCTGAACTACAAATATTTCATCCAGCAGTGTTGACTACACAGTCCTTATGATGTACATTTCATCTCCAGTACTCAGGTATCTTATATTTGAAAGTTTGTACCGTTTGATCGTCTTCCTCCCTCACTGCCCCCCACTACAAATCTGATCTCTTTTTCTATGAGTTTGTTTTTTTTTTAAGATTTCACATACAAATGAGATCATACAGTATTTGTCTTTCTCTGTCTGATTTATTTCAGACACGCTCTCAAGTTTCATCCATGTTGTCACAAATGATAAGATTTCATTCTTTATTTTTTTTTTAAGTGACTTAATAATATTTCATTGTGTGTGTGTATGTAAATCCAGGAATGGACTGCCTCAGCTTTGGCTAGCTAATCCCTAGAATGAGCAAATAAATTGCCTGTGGCTACAGCTTTGATATGTAAACCAACCACAGCCAACAGCCCGCTACTATTCCGGGCTTTTGAAGTTCAGAACCTCTCCCCTAAGTCACCCCCAGTTACCAGACAAATAATCATCCCCATCAGAATGTACCAAGCCTAAATTTGTTCAGGTGCCTCAACCATTCATTCCTTTGAAAACCCCAATAAAGGCTTATGCATGCTTTTCTATTGCCCGTTGACTGACTGGTAATTCCCGCATGACTCTGCATGATGTGGCATGACCTCCATTCTTTTTTTTTTTTTTTTTTTTAAAGATTTTATTTATTTGTTAGAGAGAGAGAGAGAGAGAGAGAGCACGTGGGAGCACAGGCAGACAGAGTGTCAGGCAGAGGCAGAGGGAGAAGCAGGCTCCCTGCCGAGCAAGGAGCCCGATGCAGGACTCGATCCTAGGATTCTGGGATCATGACCTGAGCCGAAGGCAGCTGCTCAACCAACTGAGCCACCCAGGCGTCCGATGACCTCCATTCTTGAGCACTGTAAATAATAAACTATCTTTTCAATGGTAATTGTTTCCTGATGTGTTTGGTCTCACCAAACATACATAAAGCCAAAATGTTCCAGTTTTCTCAATGTAACAGCACTGGGCCCAAGTCAGATGTACCCCGCATAGACTGAGGTGGGGTGAGGGCAGAGTCATCTCACTGAGGAAGGAGAATATCTCTTTAAATCTGACTGGGAAAAATAGAATCAATAAAAGGAAGAAACGTAATTTCTAAGGGAAGGAATTGACACATCCTATCAAGTTAATTTTTTTTTTCATATACATAAAAAGTAAAAAGGGAAGCTATAAAAATCAGATGATATCAGCATTGTATATAATTAAAGATTCATTTCTAGGACATACAAAAACTTATTATTAGTCTATAAGAAAAAGAAAACCTATTGTAGATCAAATATTTGTTTCTCCCCAAAATCCGTATGTTGAGCCCTTACTTGGAATATAATGGCATTTGGAGGTGGGGCCTTTGGAAGTTAATTAGGTTGAGTTAATTAGGATGAGGTCATGATGGTGAAGACCTTAAAATGGGATTAGTGCTCCTATAAGAAAAGAGAAATCTGTTTCCTCAGGATCTGGGACCTGGAAAGGCCATCCAAGCTGAGAGTGAGAAAGCAGCTATCCTCAAGCCAGGAAGAGAGCCCTCATTAAAACCAGAACATGCATGATCTCAGGGTCCCTAGATCGAGCCCCACATCGGGCTCTCTGCTCAGCGGGGAGCCTGCTTCCTCCCTCTTTCTGCCTGCCTCTCTGCCTACTTGTGATCTCTCTCTCAAATAAATAAATAAAATCTTAAAAAAAAAAAAAAAGCAGAACATCTTGGCCCCCAATCTCAGATTTATAGCCTCCAGAACTGTAAGAAATAAATGTTCAAGCCACTGGTACATGGTATTTTGTTATAGCAGCCATAGCTAAGTAAAGCCCAACATAAAAATGGGTGTATTACTGAAGGTGCACCACAGCAGAGAAATCATAAACAGCCCATAAATACATAAAAAGATGAGGAAGTTTATCAGTAATCAGGAGATTGTCATTTTAAATTGCACACACTACAATTGTGATACCATTGTATCTAAGCAGTATTCAAGAGGGACAATATCTGTATTGATCAAGGGTGGCCAAACAAAATACCATAACTGAGCTATTTAAACAGCAGACATTTATTTTCGCAGTTCTAGAGGCTAGAAATCCAAATCAAGGTATTGCAGGTTTGGTTCTTTCTAAGGTTTCTCTCTTTGGCTTGCAAATGGCCTGCTTTTCCGTTTGTCCCCACATGGCTTTATCTCTGTATGTCTGCATCCAGTGTCTCTTCCTGTTCTTATAAGATCTCAATCATATTGGACTTTGCATAAGTTACCCATTGTAAGCTCATTTCCCAATTCTATATATTGAAGATAATGGCAATCACTGTTTCATGAATTGGCTACAGAGATTCAATTAGATATTTAAATAAAACATTCGTAGGGCACCTGGGTGGCTCAGTGGGTTAAGCCTCTGCCTTCAGCTCAGGTTATCATCGCATTGAGGCCTGCGTCTCTGCTGGGTACCTGCTTCCCCCTCTCTTTCTGCCTGCCTTTCTGCCTTTTATTTTTTTTTTATTTTTTATTTTTTTCCTTTCTGCCTTTTAAAAAATAAAACACTTGTAACAGTGCATATAACATGGTTACTAATTCAGTAAAATGTAATCATGTCACCGAGTCCAAGCTCCCTGTGCTCACATCACATGACAGGCATGTGACATGACATGACAGTCGAGAAGCATGATGCTAGGGCAGGGAAAAGTGACTTTATTTGAAAAGCCAGCAATTCTAGGAGATGGCAGACTATTGTCCCAAAGAACCATCTCCCCCAGCATGAAATTTGAGCTTCTTTTGTGTTAGGAAGAGTGGGAAGGGGAGGGAGTTGGAGTCTACATTTACTAGAATTTTAACTTTTAAAATCTTAGTCTCCAGTGAAAGCTAAGTAGTAACCTACTGTGAACTACTACACCAGAATTCTTTAGAATTCTGGTAAATTTAGAATTGGCAAATTTATGGATATATTTCATAGTTTCTAGAAATGTGTGTTTTCATAGTATAACTGTCAATAAAGCATAAAACATGTTTACTAGCAGACCCAGACTTATCTTTAGTTTCTCTGTAACAAGAAGCCAAAAGCAGATAAACCTACGTTCAGTGGTGCATGTTTCAGTATTTTATCTTGTTAAAAAAAAGACTTAAATATCCAATGAATTCAGCTCAATTTACCATTTAACCTAGCAAAACATCAAAGTTTCAGTTTACCAAAACTATTTAAAGTTTTAAATTTAAATTTGAAGCTATTTAAAATTTTACCTGTAAACCTTTTAAATTTATTTAACATTTTTGCTCTTAACAATTATCCATGAAAACTTTGTAGACAGAAAAAATTAACCACCATTTTAAGTCATTTTTGCTGACAAATTGCAACAAAGACAACATGAGCCTGTTTGACATTTAGTAAACCTTGGTAGAATAAAAGTTTTATATTTAATGCTGATAACCTAAAGACACATCTATTTTATTTTATTTTTTTTAAAGATTTTATTTATTTATTTGACAGAGAGAGATCACAAGTAGGCAGAGAGGCAGGCAGAGAGAGAGGAAGGGAAGCAGGCTTCCTGCTGAGCAGAGAGCCCGATGCGGGACTCGATCCCAGGACCCTGGGATCACGACCTGAGCCGAAGGCAGCGGCTTAACCCACTGAGCCACCCAGGCGCCCAAGACACATCTATTTTAATTAAACCAACACCTTTGAATTTATTTTACCAAACATCATCCCAAATTATGTGAATTTGAAAAACATTTGGTTATAAATAAAACCTTAAAAAAAGGAAAACATTTGGTCAGTTTCTGTCTTTCTGAGTTTTTTTTTTTTTTAAGATTTTATTTATTTATTTGAGGGAGAATGAGTGAAAGAGAACATGAGAGAGGAGAAGGTCAGAGGGAGAAACAGACTCCCCAAGGACCTGGGAGCCCAATGCGGGACTCGATCCTGGAAGTCCAGGATCATGACCTGAGCCGAAGGCAGTTGCTCAACCAACTGAGCCACCCAGGCGCCCTGTCTTTCTGAGTTTTAAAATGCCCAGTTTGTTGTTGTTGTTGTTTTTTAAGATTTTATTTATTTATCTGACACAGAGAGAGATCACAAGCAGGCAGAGAGGCAGGCAGAGAGAGAGAGAGGAGGAAGCAGGCTCTCTGCTGAGCAGAGAGCCTGTTGTGGGGCTCGATCCCAGGACCCTGAGATCATGACCTGAGGCGAAGGCAGAGGCTTTAACCCACTGAGCCACCCAGGCACCACTAAAATGCCCAGTTTTTATAAGTGCTTGACTTTAAACCAATTAAATAGAGCTCCTTTCTAAATTAATGTTGAGTGATACCATCTGGCGGTAGTGGAAGTATCTCACATTTACAGCACATATGAACACATACACACAAGCAAGATGTAAACAAAACTAGCCTTTGTTTCATTAATATTAGTGGATAGGACATTAAAGGCCCAATTTCCAAATATCTGTTTTTCAAAAACAAATCTAATTGCAAGATACCATTATAACTTATGGATCCAACAATTAGTCATTTCCCATTTTCCAATTAGCACATGGCTGGTTTTGTCCAAAGATATCAAAAGCTGCAGCAACAAACAAAATGAAGGCCAGAGTACCTCTGTGAATATTCATTCCTCACCAACAGATCTCAACAGCTTTGTAGACAAGCTAAGAGAGCCAAACCTAAACCCCCTATTTGGAGGCAAACAAATAGGAGGAAGAAAGCTAAGAGTCACTCATGTTTGTGCAGATAACCAAAAGCCCAAGTTCCAAATATCTCCCCTTTACAAAACACATCTATTAGGGCAAGTCTTGTCCAATATACCAAAATATACCAATATACCAATATACCAAAAGCTGCAGCAACAAACAAACCAAATGCAAATGAACTGGTTCTTAAAGAAATCAGGTAAAATTCTAACAAGAATTCCCCTCTCCAACAGGGTATGGGGGACAAAAGCAAGCAAAGTGGCTTCAAGGAAAAGCCCTAACACAGGGGAAGGGAGTCGTGCATGCAGGAATGACTTACCCTGCTTTGGAGTCTGTAGACTCAAAGACGTTTGTTGAATTCTTGCCTCAAAAGCCTGGTGCAGGGGTAGCTGGTCAAAGAAGTCAAATCAAAGAAGAAGCCCCTGGAACAAATTGTCCTGATAGTTGCAGAGACTTCCCTGAAGAATCCCTGTGGCAGTTCTGCTGACCATAAGCTGGCTTGCTAAATTTGTAACGGAGTCCAAGCTTGTAGAGGAGCAGGAAAAGCAAAGCAAACCAAGCCAATGGCAGACTACTGTTCCAAAGAACCATCTCCCTCAGCCCCTCAGAACGAAATTCAAGCTTCTTTCATGTTAAGAAGAGAGGGAGGGAGGGGATTCTTCAGAAGATATTCATCATGTTTATATTTCCCACTGAGGCTTTTTCTTAAAGATGCCAACACATTTTAAAATGAAATACATGTGAGGGGCATCTGGGTAGCTCAGTTGGAAGAGCATGCAACTCTTGATCCCAGGGTCATAAGTTCGAGCCCCAAGTTGGGTGTAGAGATTTCTTAAGTAAATATTTTAAAGGTTTTTTTTTTTTTTTAAGATTTTATTTATTTATTTGAGAGAGAGACAGTGAGAGAGAGCATGAGCGAGAAGGTCAGAGGGAGAAGCAGACTCCCCATGGGGCTGGGAGCCTGATGCGGGAATCGATCCCGGGACTCCAGGATCATGACCTGAGCCGAAGGCAGTCGTCCAACCAACTGAGCCACCCAGGCGTCCCTTCTTAAGTAAATATTTTAAAAAATAAAAATGAAGTATATATGGGGTGCCTGGGTGGCTCAGTCGTTAAGTGTCTGCCTTTGGCTCAGGTCATGATCCCAGAGTCCTGGCATAGAGGCCCACGTCAGGCTCCCTGCTTGGCAGGAAGCCTGCTTCTCCCTCTCCCACAACCCCCTGCTTGTGTTCCCTCTTTCCCTGTGTCTCTGTCAAATAAAATCTTAAAAAAAAAAAAAAAGTATATGTGCTCATACAGGGTAAAAACAAAAGAAAAACAGCTATTGTGGGACGCCTGGGTGGCTCAGTTGGTTAAGCAGCTGCCTTCGGCTCAGGTCATGATCCCAGCGTCCTGGGATCGAGTCCCACATCGGGCTCCTTGCTCATCAGGGAGCCTGCTTCTCCCTCTGCCTCTGCCTGCCATTCTGTCTGCCTGTGCTTGCTCTCTCTCCCTCTCTCTCTCTGACAAATAAATAAATAAAATATTAAAAAAAAAAAAAAAAGAAAAATAGCTATTGAATATACAGGTTGCTCCCACTTGGAGATACACAAAGAAAAATGTTGTGTACAAAAACACATAGAAACCATATAAACATTTGCTTTTATTATGTATAGACTATTTGGGAAGATTCCTCAAATCCCCTAAAAGGCCCCCACCTCCTGAATGAGCAAAAAGAAAGAAGATGCCACTGAAAGCTTGTCTGCCTGTGAAACTTGTGAGCCTATGGAAGTTGAGAATTACAGAATGAGTTTATGAATTAGAAAGCAGACACAAGGACAGTTTCTGGAAATACCTCCTTTAAAGGACTGAAGATGGGGAACCTGGGTGGCTCATTCCGTTAAGTCAGACGTTGGCTCAGGTCATGATCTGGAGGATCTGGGATCAAGTCCCGCATCTGGCTCCCTGCTCAGCGGGGAGCCTGCTTCTCCCTCTCCCTCTGCCATCCCCCCTCCTTGTGCTCACTCTCTCTCTGTGTCAAATAAATAAATAAATAAATAAATCTTTAAAAATGAATAAACAAAGGGCGGGAGATACTAAAATAGGCTGAGAAAGAATAGGCCAAGACTGCTCAACAAGTCATGCCTCTCACTAATTGAGAAAAACAAGAGGAGGACTTTCCAAAGCATTCACTGGAGCCGGAAAACCAGTTCACTGATGGAATTAGAGAGGAGGTTAAGTGCAGAGTGGAAGGAGGTGGGAACAAAGGATGATCAAATCTAGCCTGTGCCCAGAAGATGCAATCAGAGAGGATGATGGGAAGTGTCAGGAGCCTGCATCCTGAGGACGATTGCATCCAGAGTCTGTCCAATGGGACAAAGGAAAGGAAACTCCTTACAAGAGTATAAAACCAAACCGGGTTGGATTCTGAATGTAATAGTAAACAGAGAACGTGGGCTGGGTTGTGTATTCCCACCTGGAGCAGAGAAGACCGGGGTGTCTGCGAGGAAGGGAGGGGCCTGCGGTTCCGGGTGGGTGGAGTCAAGCGCCCCTGAGGCTTTAAGAACTCAGCGCAGCTCCCTATCCGGCACAGAGCCAAGACCTGAGCAGAATGTGAGCTGCTGAGCACGTCTTCGGCTACAGGTGAGTGGGGACTCAGGGAAGGGACCAGAATGAAGGGTGCAGCAGAGCGGGAGCAAAGGCGAGGGTCGAGTAAGCGTCGGATGCGGGGCTGGGGTGACCCATGCGGGCACTTCTCCGTGGTGGTTGAGGGCGGTAAATCAGGAGCTGACCTGACCCATTTGGTCTGGCCTGGGAGGTTTCAGACAGGTCGGCAGTCTCCGTTGCATTCATTCGCAAAAGATTTTTCTAGGCAGCGGGGTGGATGATGTAGTGAGCTCAGAGAAGGAGGCAGTAGGGGTGGGGAAGGGCGCAGCTGTGGGTTTGTGTGGGACCCAACATCTGCTGCTTTCCTGGACCACACCTGAGGGAGGTGCGGGAACGTCCCAGGGGCTTCTGTGTGAGGACCTGCTTGGTGCCAGACCCCATGCTCATTGTCGTTCCACCTTCTGTCTCAATGAGCTTTGGTCACAGTTTTATAGATGTGTGATTACTTAACTGAAGACCAGTTAGATATTTGTTGATATTTTCATATGGACACAAACACAATTTCTTTTTATGTTGTGATCAGCCATGGAATTTGTTTCGGTGATAACACAAGACTTTAGGTGTCCCAGGGACTTTAACGTGATTTTGTCCAATATTGATCTAATTTTGAGAACAGTGTTGAGAATAATCAGGAAATCTATAATGAAGCAATCCAAGTAAGGAAGAGACGTACATACACTGGAATTCAGTGTCACACCAAATTCTTATTATTTAAAACCAGTAGAGGAGTGGGGACAGGGAAGGTGGGGGATTTGGTATGGAAAGAGACTGTGGGCAAATGTGGATCACAGAGAATAGGCCTGCAGAGGACTTTGAGATGGAAGTAAAGCTCAAGGGAAGTAGGTAGTAGAAGTTACCTTTTTTAAAAGATTTTATTTAGGGGCGCCTGGGTGGCTCAGTGGGTTAGGCCGCTGCCTTCGGCTCGGGTCATGATCTCGGGGTCCTGGGATCGAGTCCCGCATCGGGCTCTCTGCTCAGCAAGAAGCCTGCTTCCCTCTCTCTCTCTCTCTCTGCCTGCCTCTCCGTCTACTTGTGATCTCTCTCTCTGTCAAATAAAAAAAAAAAAAAAATCTTAAAAAAAAATAAAGATTTTATTTATTTGACAGAGATCACAAGTAGAGAGGCAGAGAGAGAGAGAGGAGGAAGCAGGCTCCCTGCCGGGCAGGGAGCCCGATGCGGGACTCAATCCCCGGACCCTGGGATCACAACCTGAGGTGAAGACAGCTGCTTAACCAACTGAGCCACCCAGGTGCCCTAAATATATATTTATATTTATTTAAATTCAATTAACATATCATGTATTGTTGGTTTCAGATGTAAAGGTCAGTGATTGATCAGTCTTATATAACACCTAGTGCTCATTACATCATGTGCTCTCTTTAATGTCCATGACCCAGTTACCCCATCCCTCCACCCACTTCCCTCCAGTTTGTTTCCTATGCTTAACAGTCTCTTATGGTTTGTCCCTCTCTGATTTTATATTATTACATTTTTCCCTCTCTTCCTTTATGATATTCTGTTTTGTTTCTTCAACTCCACATATGAGTGCGATCATATGATAGTTGTCTTTTTCTGACTGACTTATTTCACTTAGCATAATATCCTCTAGTTCCATCCACAGTGATGCAAATGGCTAGATTTCATTTATTTTCTTTGATGGCTGAGTAGTATTCTGTTGTGTGTGTACACACACACACACACACACACACAC
This sequence comes from Lutra lutra, assembly GCF_902655055.1. Classification (NCBI taxonomy): domain Eukaryota; kingdom Metazoa; phylum Chordata; class Mammalia; order Carnivora; family Mustelidae; genus Lutra; species Lutra lutra. The sequence continues at coordinate 74,335,466 of NC_062279.1, read as the reverse complement.
ATTCTGTATATATTCTGTTGTATTCTGAGTAGTATTCTGTTGTATATTCTGTTGTATGTACACATCTTCTTTATCCATTCATCTGTCGATGGACATCTGGGCTCTTTCCATAGTTTGGCTATTGTGGACATTGCTGCTATAAACACTGGCATGCAGGTGCCCCTTTGGATCACTACATTTGTATCTTTGGTGTAAATACCCAGTTGTGAAACTACTAGGTCATAGGGGAGCTCTATTTTCAACTTTTTGAGGAACTTCCATACTATATTCCAGAGTGGCTGTGCCAGCTTGCATTCCCACCAACAGTGTAGGAGGGTTCCCCTTTCTCTGCATCCTCGCCAACATCTCTCATTTCCTGACTTGTTCGATTTTTGCCATTCTGTGGCAAAGTGAGTGAGGTGGTATCTCATTGTGGTTTTGATTTGTACTTTCCTGATGCTGAGTGATATAGAACATTTTTTCATGTGTCTGTTGACTATTTGTATGTCTACCTAGAAGATACATATAATCTTTTAAAATTTATTATTGTTTTTTAAATAGGCTCCATGTTCAACGTGGGACTTGAACTCATGACCCCAAGTCTTATACTCTATTGACTGAGCCAAACAGTCACCCCTAAAAGGTTTGTTGTTGTTGTTGTTGTTTTAAAGATTTTATTTATTTACTTGACAGACAGACAGATCACAAGTAGGCAGAGAGGCAGGCAGAGAGAGAGGAAGGGAAGTAGGCTCCCTGTTGAGCAGAGAGCCCAATGCAGGACTCCATCCCAGGACCCTGAGATCATGACCTGAGCCGAAGGCAGAGATTTAACCCACTGAGCCACCCAGGTGCCCCAGGTTTGTTTTTTTTTAAATGAAGATGTCTAATACCATTATTGCCACCTAAAATAATCAGCAGTAGGGTTCTTTTTTTTTTTTTTAATTAGATATCCACCTTGCCAAATTTAACTATATTTTTATCCCATATTTTAAGTCTGCTTTAATCTCTTAAGTTTCCCTAGGACACAGAGACCGAGGGGATCTGAAACTTTGAGACAGAGGGAGAGAAGGGTTATGGCTCAAAGAAGGAAGACAGAAGCTGGCTTGGCTGGCAGAGGGCAGTAACACCCTGAAAACAATAATTAGCCCTTTTAAAAATGTTTTTATATGGAACATGCTAAGCTTATAAAATAGAAAAATAGTTTAATAAACCCCATGTATTAGTTTCCTGGGGCTGTCATAATCAAATACCACACACCACCTGACTTAAACAACAAAAATGTGTTCTGTCACAATTCTAAAGGCTGGAAGTTGAAGATCAAGGTGTCAGTAGGTTTGGTGTGTCCTGAGGCCTTCTGGGTTTACAGATGGCTTCCTACCTCTGTGTTCTCACATGGCCTTTCCTATATGCCTGCCCATGTCTGTATCTCCTTCTCTTACAAGGACAACAGTCATACTGCATTAGGCCTCACCTGAACAGCTTCATGTTAACTTAATCATCACTTTATAGGCCTTACCACAAAAGAGGGTTACAGGGGTGCCTGGCTAGCTCAGTGAGAAGAACGTGTGACTCTTGATCTGAGAGTCATTAGTTCGAGACCCACACTGGGTGTAGAGATTAGTTAAAAATAAATAAACTTTAAAAAAAAAACTTTTTTTGAAAAATAGGGTCACAGTCTGACGTACTGGAAGTTAAGGTTTAAACATGATTGTGGGGGGGGACACAATTTGGCCAACAATATTTCACGCAGCAAATTATACCCCCACTCTTCCTACCTCTCATGACTGTGAAGCAAATCCTAGATATCATAGGGTTTATATGTAAATATTATACTGTTTCCAAGTATAGAGTCTCTTCATTAACCAAATCACATTACCATTTTTTTTTTAAAGATTATTTATTTATTTGACAGAGAGAGATCACAAGCAGGCAGAGAGAGAGGAGGAAGCAGGCTCTCCGCCGAGCAGAGAGCCCGATGCGGGGCTCGATCCCAGGACCCTGAGATCATGACCTGAGCCGAAGGCAGCAGCTTAACCCGCTGAGCCACCCAGGCGCCCCCACATTACCATTTTTAAGAAATCATCAAATATCCACTGACCCAAATAACAACAATTATCTTTTTAAAAATGTATTTGAATACAGTAGATGAACCTGGTAAAATGTTGTCAATGAAATATATGCTCCTTATGTCTTTCATATGTATTCTTTTTTCCTTCCTGTTATTTTCTAGAAGAAACCGGTGAATTGTCTCAGTTGCTCACATCTGGATTTTGCTAACTGTGCCTCTACATCATTGATTTCTGTTCCTGCCTGGAGTTGTGGCTCTTTCCTAAGAAGAGGATTACAAAGGAAGCTTCAATTTCCGGCCATTGAGGAAAGGTTACAAAAGTGCCAGAGAGCAGAGACTGATTGGAGGCTGTAACTCCTGGCAGCTGCCGCAGAGCTGAAGGGAAAGGAGCAGAGACAGGCTTGAGTGGCCACAGTTTCCTGCAGATCCAGGAAACCTACCTCTACTGGCAGCTTTGGAAGGAATAGAGAGAAGACTGAAGAGTCATCAGCTGCTTAATTTTTCCAGCTCCCAGAGATCCAGGCCTTTCTTTTCTTTTCTTTTCTTTTTTTTTTTTTTTAAGATTTTATTTATTTAATTGACAGACAGAGATCACAAGTAGGCAGAGAGGCAGGCAGAGAGAAAGGGGGAAGCAGGCTCCCTGCTGAGCAGAGAGGCTAATACGGGGCTCAATCCCAGGACCTGAGATCATAAACAGAGCCGAAGGCAGAGGTTTAACCCTCTGAGCCATCCAGGTGCCCCAAATCCAAGCCTTTCTGAAGGGAGTTTCCTCAGACAGAACCCTCCCTGCACAATGCTCTTTGCAGCCTCCCTGGCTGAGCTCCAAGCCGAGGCCAGCTGCCCCATCTGCCTGGATTACCTGAGAGACCCAGTGACCACTGACTGTGGGCACAACTTCTGTAGCTCCTGCATCCACCAGCGCTGGGAAGACCTACAGGACATCCTCCCCTGTCCTGTCTGCTTCCACCGCTGTCCTGACAGGAACTTCAAGAGGAACGTGCAGTTAGGTCATGTGACCAATTTGGTCCAGCAGCTTCCCGCCAGGAGGAGCAAGAGGAGACTGCAGGAAGGGAAAGACCTGTGTGAGCAGCACGGTCAGCCTCTGACCCTGTTCTGTGAGAAGGACCTGGAGCTGCTGTGTCCCCGGTGCAAGGTCTCCTCCGGCCACCGGGGCCACCCTCTGACACCCATTGAGCGAGCTGCGGCTGACCACAGGAAGAAGCTCAAAAGCTACATCGAGCCCTTGAAGAAGCAGGTTGAAGACACTGAAAAGGGGTTAGAAATGCAAGTCTCAAATTTATTTGAGTTGAGACAGAGGGTGGAAAATCGAAAACATAAACTGCATGCTGATTTTGAACAATTTAAGCATTTCTTGGGAAAGGAGCAGGGTGCAGTCCATATTAGGTTACTAATTGAAGAGAATCGTGTTGAAGAAAAAATAATTGAAAGCAAAAACCAAATGTCAGACCACCACTCCACACTAAGGAGTCTGCTTAGTGAAATAACAGAGAAGTGTTTGCAGACAGACCTAGATTTACTGACGGGTATTGAAAGTATCCACAACACCTATGAACGCCTACAACCCCCAGTGGCCTTTTCATATAAATTAAAGAAGGAGGTATGCAGTCTCCCCCCACAGTATTTTGGCCTGCAGAAAATGATCAGCACATTTCAGGTAGATTTGACCCTAGATCCCGAAACGGCTCACCACACTCTTCTAATCTCACAAGACAGGAAAACTGCAACATTTCAAATGATGAAACCAAGTCATGCTGGCAGTCCCCGAACATTTACTTCTTACCCAGCTGTCCTGAGTTGTGAGGGATTTGATGCTGGCAGGCGTTTTTGGCAGGTAGAAGTAAGAGGCACAGGGGAATGGTCCTTAGGTATGTGTAAGGAATCCTTCCCCAGAAATGGTCTTTCCCCAACCCCAAACAACGGCTGCTGGCAAATTCAGTTATGGACTAGTACATTTGGCACAGAGGATTCAGGAAACCTAGGACAGATTGGCATTTTTCTGGACTATGAGTTAGGAGAAGTTTCATTTTACAATATGAGTAATAGATCACATTTATATACATTCAGTGAAGTTTTTACAGAAAAACTTATGCCTTATTTCTCTATTAGACCTTCTTCAGAATCACTCTCAATAAGTATAGTCAAAGATGAATCCTGAACCACCTTGTAAAGCATCCTATGTGGTCCATTTTCTTCCTATGTTAATAGAAAATACTTGTAATAAAGACTCTGAGTTCATTTTTGATGTTTGAAGCTGATGTCTTTTTAAAAAAATGTATTTATTTTAGAGAAACTAAGTAGGGGGGAGGGACAGAGAGAGAGAATCCCTAAGCAGACTCCCCGAGGAGCTCAGAGCCCAAGGTGGGGTGGAGGGCAGTGGGGGCTTGACTGACCTGAGCCAAAACCAAGAGTCAGGCTCAATTGGCTGAGCCACCCAGGTGCCCCTGAAGCTAATGTCTTTTAAGCCTCTTAAAACCTCTCTGGCTTCACCCTCCGCCCCACACCTGGATAAGCTGTTAGGACAGACTAGGTGTCCCTTCATGGGCTTGGTGGGATGATTCTAATCAAGCAAGGTCCCACTGCAGAGAAACTTTTACCACCCCCTCCATACCTCCCCTAAACCACCAAAAGACCCCTAGCTAGTCGTTTTTCTCCCTTCTCTCAGGCCATTTTTGGATTGGTAGCCATCCTGGTGTCCACATAAAGTCCGTAAGTGAGTAATAAACCATCTGATACTCTCCTGCTGTGTTTGTGGCCTGGGAGCTCGAGGGCAAGCTGCCCCAAAATATACCAAATGGCGTATTGATTATTTCAAATTAAAGCTACTTAAAACACAGCCTATGCAAGGATGACCCTCAGACTTTCCTGTTCCCCTGAAAGCAGGAAATGAATCTCTTGCAAAAGATACCCACCCTATAGCAGGAGATAAGGAGACATCCTTATCACCAGAGATGGGAAAGTTCAAGCCAAGAAGGCTATATAAGGTAACCCTTGTTACTTTTCACCAGTTTTACTACTGTAGCCCAAATTCTGTTTAGAATTACTTACCAATTGAAACTCTCCAGCATAAGTTTTCTTTGTCCTGTCAACTCCTCACACACTTAATGTCTCCTTATGTAAAATGTATTTTAAAAAATGACTGCTTTGGTCATGTCTTTGGGATTTAATTTTAATATAGGGCCTCCATGCACACATAATAAAATTTTGGTTTTTTCCTCCTGTTCATCTGTCGCATGTCAGTTTAATTCTTAGTGGGCTAAGAATTAGTGGACTAAGGAAGACCCTGAGGATAGAGAAGAATTTTTCCTTCCCTTTAGTAGCATCAGCAATCTTGATCCCAAAGCCAGGTTTTGAGGGATGGGATGGGGTTCTGTCTATATGCAGTGACTGTAACAGTATTTAGAATATTATATAATCCCAGGCTAATTCTTAGGAGACTCTGATCCTAAGAAGCATGGTATATTTGCTTTTGTTTTCCAACTATCATAAGACATCCCTTTTTTCTAAAATTATAATAATGTATTTGTGATTCCTTAATTTTTCTGGGAAAGGTACGGGAATATATTGCAATTGGTTTTGCATTTCCAATATTTACAAATAAAAGTTTTACACTACCGGGGCACTTGGGTGGCTCAGAGAATTGAGTCTCTGCCTTCAGCTCGGGTCATGGTCTTAGGTTCCTGGGATCGAGCCCCCTGCTTCGGGCTCTCTGCTCAGCGGGGGACCCTGCTTCCCCTCACCCGCCGCCTGCCTCTCTGCCTACTTGTGATCTGTCAAATAAATAAAACCTTTAAAAAAAATTTTTACACTACCAGTTCTTCAAAAAAAAAAAAAAAAACTACCACAAATATATCCCCTTTGTCTTTACATTGTGGCAGTGAATATTTTAAAATGATAGAAGAAACAGATCTACATATGCATATATCAAAAATATCTCTAGATGTGCATAAGTATAAGAAAAGCAAAGACACAGCATGTTTTACTGTAACATAAATGAAGAAACAAAAAATTCCTATGCTTATATATTTATATATTAATAGTATGTTCCCAGAAAGATCCAGAAAAAACTTAAGAATCATAATGCTTAGCAGCCTGATGACCTTGGCTGAGAAAGCAATTTCTCTTCCATTCTGTCCTTGAATAGATGGACAGTGATACACACTGAGGAAGTCCATAAACCATATACAGTTTCTGTTTCTCCACTCTCTGGACTGTCAGTTCTCTGATGGTGGGGACTCCTAATGGGATCTTTGCATCCCAGGCTTCTGGTTTAGTGCCTCACATGTAGTGAGAGCTCATAAAAAGTCTGATGCATGAGCTATTAAATGAGATGCTGGGAATCACCCCACTTCTGAGTAACCTGTTAGATTGAGAAGGTGCATTCTGAGGCCAGTCAGCAAGATCAAGTTCTTGAGAGATCAAAAAACTAAACTTCAAGGGTGCCTGGGTGGCTCAGTGGGTTAAGCCTCTACCTTCAGCTCAGGTCATGATCTCAGGGTCTTGGCTCTCTGCTCAGCCAGGAGCCTGCTTTCCCCTCTCTCTCTGCTTGCCTCTCTGCCAACTTGTGATCTCTCTCTGTGTGAAATAAGTAAAATAAAATCTTAAAAAAAAAACCAAAAAACTATACTTCAGGTAGAACCTATTTCAGTGTTGGACACTTCCATCCACATCCCCCATCGTTAGGCTCCAGGGATAGCCTTCCCTCTGCATTTCAGTGCCATCAAACAGCAACTGTGGCTCACTGGATTTCTCCTAAGCAGTGACAATGAGCGGAGAAATAGTATTTGTCCTTTATGTCTAACCTTCATTTCTAGTAAAGATACACATGAAGATAAACCTTCCATTTTTTTACTAGGCTTACTACAAAAAACAGGCCCTACCTATGAATGCTGTAATTATTGCTAGTTTCTGAGAAGCAACGACTTACCACTCTGCTGCTCCTGTTCTTTTATTTCTTTATTTTCTCCCATCCTTTTTATTCTCTTCTCTTCCTTTCCTCTTCCCTCCTCCTTCTTTCTGTCCCCCTTTCCTTCTTTCCTGTTTAGAATCCAAATATACTAATAGTGATACCTATGCATAATTGAGTTTGATGCATTATCTTCTTTTTTTTTTTTTTTAAGATTTTATTCATGTATCTGACAGGCAGAGATCACAAGTAGGCAGAGAGAGAGAAAGGAGGAAGCAGGCTCCCTGCTGAGCAGAGAGCCCAACGGGGGCTCGATCCCAGGACCCTGGAATCATGACCTGAACCGAAAGCAGAGGCTTTAACCCACTGAGCCACCCAGGTGCCCCGGATGCATTATTTTCTAACATCTAACTTGAAAAATGAGGATTTAGGACAATCCCTTATCAGTCTCTGACCCCTCCTATATTAGCTATTTCCTTAAAAAAATTAATTTTCTATCTTTATATTACTTTTGTATTTTGTATTAGTTTTCTAGGGCTGACATAACAAAAACCACAGCATGGGTGGCTGTAAAACAAATTTATTTTCTCATTTCTCTCAAGACTAAAATTCCAAGATCAAGCTATACAACAGATTTGGTTTCTCCTGAGAACTCTCCCCTTGTTTATAGATCCACATTTGGTCTTTATTTCTATGTGTACAGTCATCCCTAGGGTCTCCTCCTCTTATAAGGACACAAGACATACTTGATTAAGGTTGCATTTTTATGACCCCATTTTACCTGAATTACCTCTTTCAAGGCCCTCTTTCTAATATAGAGTCACATTCTAAGGTACTAGTCGTTAGAGCTTTAATATATGCATTGGGGATGAACACATACTTCAGTCCATAACATATCTGAAGACTATTCAAATCTGAACTATGCAAGATATACTGATTACTTTCCTGTTCTGTGCACATAGTATTCTTCCACTGTTTATCATTGTCTCATATATTTTCTTTTTTTTTTAAGATTTTATTTATTGTCTCATGTATTTTCTTTTTTCTCCACCTCCTTGTGTTTATTTTATTCCTAAACTATATCCAAAATTGTCTGGACACCCCCTTAATTCATTCACATACACCTGGCCTTCCAGCACGTGGGTCTTGCATGAGCCCCGTGGGGAGCCTCTGACCCACTCTAATCCAGAGGAGCTCCTCCCTGGGCTGTTGTCCAGATGTCATGTCGAGGAGTCCTTCAGTGTCTCCCTTGAGGTGCTTTTCCTTTCCCAGCTTCCCAGGTGCTTTTCCTTCAGAGGCCAGTCCCTTGCCCTGGTAGATTATATTTTTCAGCAGCTTCCAAAGGAATGAAATGTGGGACAGAAAAGTTTGGAGTACTTGTGTGAATGCAAGTCTTCAGTCTATCCCTATGTTTAATGAAAAATTTGCGGAGATTAATTTAGAAGAATAACAGCAATTTTTACAGTGGAGAGTCCTCTGGCAGGCATCGCCTTCACTAAATGACCCCAGTTTCTGTTTCCAGTAGTGATGGTCACCAACAGCACGTGTCTTTTGATGTGGTTCACCAAGTATTTAGCATCACTTCTCTGCTAATCCTGCTAAGAGGCAGACCTGAACCAAATCATGAGGGAACATCAGACAAACCTATCTGAAGGACAATCTACAAAATAACTACCCTCTACTCTTCAAAGAGATCAATGTTATGAAACAGACAGATGGACTCGAAACTCTTCCAGATCAAAAGCGACTAAGGAAATGTGAAATACACTACTTGCTCTGGCTTTCTCCAGCATTATAACTAAGTTCCTTCAATATTCCTACACCGATATCTTATATGTATATAAATATACAAAGAAACACTCTTTAGTTTGTATTTATACCAATAGGAGCAAGTTTGTGCAGTATTCTGCATGTTGCTTTTTTCACTAGAATATATCTGGAGTTTTTTTCAAATCCATCTATGTAGATTGGTGTCATCTATTTTTTTAAGCTTTTATAGCTTCTTCCATGAAAAGCCTGAATGAGATTTAGATTTATGGTAGGTTTTTTTTTTTTTTTAAGTCTGAGTAATTATTTTAGAATTGTGAAAGAGTTTGTATTGATTTTCATACCTCCCTTATAAAATAGGAATAGTAAATACCACAATACAGGTAATTTTCTAGAAATAGAATGACAAGACTGTCTTTTGGCAGCTGGAAAAAAAAGTAATAAAACCACAGTGGGGCATAAACCTATAGGGTGGGAAAGACCTACCCACTCACCTAATGAGATGTGAACTGATTAAAGAAGTGACCGTTCCTTTCATTTCAAGGTTAGCCACACCACCTTAAAACCCTTACCACCTTCTCCATTCAGTGATCCCAAGGTAGGTGAAGCTGTTACAGTGCAGAACTCTTCACTCCCCCGCCTTTTGGAAGAGGAAGGGCTGGTGAGGCTTTTAAAACTAATCTCCAGGGAGTACACCTTAGTTTGACCCTCAACTTGCTCAAAGGAGTAAAAATACTAAGAATCTGAAAAGCCTGCCATTGGACATTAGATGCCCAACCTAAGCCAACAATGCCATCATGGCTGAGGGAGGGCACAGCCTCAGGATCTCTTCCCCGGGTCGTCTTCCGAGCAGGGTCATTGAGCATGCGCAAGCCGACAACCAACCCCCTTCCAGGGGAACAGCCAACCACCAAGCAGGATACATCGGCGCCGCTGGCCGGGGAGCTGGCCACTTGAGGGTGTGTCGGCGTCTCTGTCTCTGTCTCTCTCTGAGGCTGGTGGAAACCTCTTGTGTCGTCCGTTTACTGGACGTCTGAGGTGCGTGCTCCAGGTCAGACAAAAGGGCAAGAGGACTGGCCAAGCAAGGCCTTTTCTGAGGTTTCGGTGAGCAGAGGCTTCCTGAGTGTCCCCTGGGCTCTAGAACTCGGGGTTGCGGCTTGCCCACACTTGAGTTTCCTCAGGCTCATGGAAAGCCTTTTTAAGAAATACTGACTCCCAGGCCCTTCCTCAGACCCATTAATGGAGGTGTTAGGACTGCGTTGACTGGACTTCCAAAGAGCTTCCGTCTTTGGCCTGTTGGAGAAGTGGTAAGGAGATCTTGACGCATTATTGTTGGGGCTGTTAGGGGAAGATCCACCTCCCACAGCGCCAGCATCTCCCTGGCCGCCTGACCCATCACAGGGGCTTTGCAGGTAAGGAACTATCATTCACATTTTACAGATGTGAAATTTTGCTCAGATAGGTTAAGTATCAAGTAAGGTCACAGCAAGTCGTATCTTGGCTGTTCGAACCTACCGCAAGACTCTTTTAGCTTCCTATTTATTCAGCCTGAACTACGAATAGCCATAAGAATAAGAATAGGTAGTACAATTTTGAGGGAAAACAAGGGAGAATTCAGATTATGAACTATACACTCCAATGTCGTGTCATTAACCAAACGTTACCAAAAACGTAAATGTAAAATCTCAGCTGAGTTGTGTGGTAGGAAAGATAATGTGGAGCCAGAAAATAGGAGTTCTCTGAGACGTTGGTGTCCTCTGAGCATTATTGTGAGACTAATGAAAAGCTATTCCGGTGCTTGAAATGGGACAATAATAGTATTTGAGTTCAGAAAGCATAGATTTAGGGAATTGGTAAAGGGAATGGAGTAAGGGGGGTAATAGTTAGAGGCTTATGTTTGTAGCTTCAAATAGGAAAATGAAAACTTGTTTTTGGCCTCAGTTTGGAAGATGAGTTAGGTAAGACAGTTACGTGGGTGGGGAGGATCCATTAGGAACTAGGGTTTGTGTGGAAACAGTCACCCACCTCTTTATTTTAAATGATACACTCTTTTAAAAGCAAAATAATTGGTGGTGCCTGAGTGGCTCAGTTGGTTAAGCAGCTGCCTTCGGCTCAGGTCATGATCCCAGCGTCCTAGGATCAAGCCCACATCGGGCTCCTTGCTCGGAGGGGAGCCTGCTTCTCCCTCTGCCTCTGCTGCCACTCAAAGGCCTGCCTGTGCACGCTCTCTCGCTCTCTCTCTCTGGCAAATAAATAAACAAAATCTTTAAAAAAAAAAAATCTTCCAACTCCTGGTTTTGGCTCAGGTCGTGATCTCATAGGTCATGGGATCTGGGATGAGCCTTAGCAAGGTCCACCCTCAGCAGGCAGTCTGCTTTTGGATTCTCTTTGCCCCTCCATCTGCTGCTAGGCACTCTTTTGTCTCTCAAATCAGTAACAAAGCTTGCAAACAACTAAGATATTCTTCAGTAGGTGAGTGCATAAATAAACCGGGACACATCCGGAAAGGGGACTCCTGTGCAGTGTCAAAAAGAAGTAAATTGCTTAGCTGTTAACTTTTCTTTTTCTTTTGTGTCTGAGGTACTTGGCACACCTCTTCAGAGAAGGAAGAGGTAGACCAGACAAAGAGTGGTGGGCGGCAAAGCAAAGTTTATCCAGCGATCATACAAAGCTCCTAAAGTGGGAGGGGACCCAAGAGGGTTGCCAGTTTGGAGATTAGATCTAGGAGTTTTTAGGAGCTTGTTGGGGGCTGCTTTAATCTGATTAACCCTCAGGCATCTGTCACCCATTCAGGTTTTTTCATTCTACCTATCACATCGGGAAGGGTGGTGGGCTCCTTCCCGAATGGTGTAAAATCCTTTTAAGGTTGGTTTCCTGTAAGGATGGGGAGCTGTTGTCCCTGCCTACATCTCTGAGTTATCCTTCAGTAAAGCCATGCAAAGACATGGAGGAACCTTAAATAACACAGCACTAAGTGAATGGAACCAATCTGGAAAGGCTACATATTGTATAATTCCAACCATATAACACTGTAGAAAAGGCAGAACTGTGGAGACAGGAACAATTGCCAGGGGTTGGGGTGAGGGTGGGAAGAAGAGAGCACAGAGGATTTTTAGGGCAGTGAAAATGCTCTGTATGCTCTTCTGTTGGATGGATACATATTATACATTTGCCCAAATACATGAAATGTACAACATCAAGAGTGAGCTCTAAACTGTGGACCTTGGGTGATTATGGTAAATCAGAATAGGTTTATCAGTTATAACAAATGTACCACAGTGGTGGGGTATGTTGATAATAGGGGAGGTTGTGTACATGTGGGGGCAGTGGGTATTTGGGAAATCTCTGTACCTTCCTTGCAGTTTTGCTGTGAACCTAAAGCTGCTCTAAAACGTAAAGTCTAACTATAAAAACAACAAAAAAGAACAAAAGAAGTTTGGAAGAGGAACTGAATCGTTGTACTAGCAGGCTCTTGGCTTAGTGACTGGCTCTTCATAGACTCTCAGTAAATCTTAGCCAATAAGTAAAACCCAGCTCCCCTTTAGCAACTGGTGCTTTGGGGAAAGCTCCTCCACCGCCTTGAGCCTCAGCCTGCTCCTCAGGAGACAAATGGATGTGGGGATGGGCAGTTTGGAAGGTCCTTTCCTCAGCTGTGAACCAGGTGCTCTAGGAACAGGCATCTGCTGAAGAGCTGGTCTCCCCACCCTTCCCGGATCTACCTTTCTCAGGACCCCGCTCCCCCCAATCTTCTCCCTTTCAGTCAGTGGCAGCTCCTGTCTCTTCAGAGCTAGATCAAAAGCCTAGTGGTATCTCTGTTTTGTCTCCTTTAACTCCCCACAGCCACTGTCAGCATGTTCTGTGGCCTGTGTGCTGCACTCTGTCCTTGGATTATGATCCACCCTCCAGGAGACACCGGGGGACCCCTTTTCTGGCTTGCCTGGCTCTAGCCTGACCTCCCTGGCCTAAAAGAAAGACTTGGACCATCTGACCTTCTCCTGGGCCCCTGCCCCACTGAAGCCACACTGCCCTTGCCAGATCCTCTTACCAGGGCTGCATACCTACTAGCATTTTTGCCCTTCCAGCCACCCCGTCCTCTTCTGTCCCAGAACTTCCTTAAGTCGCTCACTTTGCCGGGAGTGGACTGTCCTTTCTCCTTTGCCCAGATCACTGCTGTAGAGACTGGACTTCGCTTGACCTTAATTACCTCCCCAGGGGCCCCTCAGTGGCCCCCCCGTATGCTGGGGGTGGGGGTGAGACTGTCCCCCACTGCCTACTCTCCTGTTATGGCATCTGACAAACAGCACATCTAGTGAATTGGCTTAGGTCGTGCCCATTCTGGGACTCAGTGACAAATTTCCTCATGGACTGGAAACTCAGGGAAAGCAGAGACTGAGTTGTTCGAACTTGGTTTGACTGGAACCTTAGCACAGCATCTTACAGGGTCAAAATGGTGCCACAAGAGCCCAGGGCACTCGAGAAAACAATGACCTTTCAGAGGGAAAAATCTTTGACCCCTGGGGGAAAGAGGTGTGGACTCCACAGGTAGAGGGAATCTGAAGATGCCTGCAGGCAATTAACATGTGACCTTAACCCTGACAGGCTGCCCAGCCCACGCTTTTATTATTCTGTGGGTGAGAAGACATTCTGTCCAGCTTCCTGCCTCCCTCATCACATTAGCCATAGGTTTATCCTTCCCACACTATGGCTACATATCCCTCCGGTCTCCATTCTCTCTTTCCTGCCCACACCCTGGGTGCCTGAAATCACTGGTTTGGGGCTGACCATGGTGGCCGGGGGTGGGGAGGGTTGGGGGTGGAGGGGTGGTTTGTAGGAAAAGCGACAGTTTGGATTCAGATGTTAACTTGGGTTGGACTGCATTCTTACTCCTTCCTTCAGGCTTTGTAAGCTTGTTGGGGTGAATAATTTAATCTTCCTGATGGGGAAGGATTCAGGGACACTGAGTAAATCTCTCATCTCCTTCCTGCCTTGTCAGGAAACCAAAGGAAGAATGTAGAAAGATCTGTTTTTAAAATGCATCTATATATCAAGACCAAGAAAATACAATGAAATGTTCTAAAAGAGAGGCTTTTTCAGATAGGCACTCAAAAAAGGGGCTGGTTCATCCCTAGTACAGGGCCATAAGCTGCTAGAAGTCAAGTTGAAGTTTGGTCAAACCTCTGAGTGCAGTTACTGGAACAGAGAGTCCACGTAGATAGTGTCTGTAGTTCTCACTATACAGAAAAAACAGTCTGGATATTCATATTTCAGAATATGATTATTTCTTGATAACAGAATTCATTTTGTGTAGGTATTTTTAAACTATTTAAACTATTTAAACTATTTTAAACATTGTAGCAATATTAGTATTTCAAATAATTTCTTTTTATTTATGAAGTTCCTTACATACATCCATATTTTTCCCATACTTATTTTTTTAATTATAAGAAATTTAAAATATATACATAAGTAAAGAGAATAGGATAACAAATGCTCATAATCAGTAATTCTCAATAGTCATCCACATGTGGCCAGTCTTGTTTTATCTTCCAACTCTGGTCCTGCCTCTCCCCTCTTCACTTAGATAATGTTTAAATAATATATTATTTGAAGACCTATCACTTCATCTGAATGAACTTCAATAGCTATCTCTCTTAAAGTAATCTTTTCACTCAAAATGGGACTTGAACTCATGACCCCGAGATCAAGTTCTGTGGCTGAGCCAGATAGGTGCCCCCACCCATAAAAAATTCAACCTAATACCAAGATCAGCAGATAATCCCTCTGTTTTCAGATTTTCCAAGCTGTCTCAGTTTTTATTTTTTACAGTTGATTTGTTCGGTATAGGGTCCAAACAAGATCTGCCCATTGATGTATTCTTATTTATGTATGTGTGTTTTCATAATACAGATGAGAGAAACAAGATTCAAGGAAGTTAATAAGAAACTTGTCTAGGGGTGTCTGGTGGCTCAGTTGGTTGGGCATCTGCCTTTGGCTCAGGTCATGATCTCAGGGTCCTGAGATGGAGTCCCGCTCCACGTCCCTGCTCAGCGGGAGGTCTCCTTCTCCCTCTGCTCCTTTCTCTCTCGGGCTCACTCACTCTCAAATACAGAAATAATAAATCTTTTTAAAAAATTAAAATGAATGAATGGGAATCCTGGGTGGTTCAGCTGGTTAAGCCTCAGACTCCTTGGCTCAGGTCATGGTCTCAGGGTCCTGGGATGGAGCCCTAAGGTGCTCTGGCTTCAGTAGGAGCAGGGAGTCTACATGAGAGATTCTCTCTCCCTCTGCCTCTCCCCACTTCTCTCTCTAAAAATATATAAGTAAATTAGTAAATAAATGAAATGAAAATGCCCTAGTGGTTACTATGAGGAAGACTCATGTTCTTAGGCCAAAGACACTTTTAAGTGTCTTAACCTCCATCCATCCATTCCATCCCTTGTCCATGCCCCTCCCACTTACAGGAAGAACTGCCTTTGCGAGCTAGAGTCCTCTCCACTTCCCCTTCCCAGAGCTAATGCGGGTTTCCCTCCTAGAATGGTTCTCTGCTCAAATGAAGGGGCGTTAGTGGAGGCTGCTGCTGCAGGTAGGCCTGGATATGGGGGGATGTGGGTGCAGGAGGCTGAAGCGGGAAGATCTGTGGGCCCCTGAGTTAGTACCTGGAAGAGACTGCGCCTGGAGAGCGCACCTGGTCAGGAATGACACTCGGGCTTGGCTTACTTCAAATCATGTGTTGTGTTAAGTGTTCCCTCTCTCTCAAACAACCTTGTACGGAATCGCCTGAAATGGCTTGCTACACACACAGTACCCAGGTTCCACCCTGTCCTAAAGGGGAATTAATATCTGTGTGTGACAAAGCCCAGAGAGAGGGGTGGGTCTGACGTTGAATGTGGAACTCTATACAGGATGTCTTGGTCAAAAGTGGTTTGTGGTGGGGAAAGTGGAGGGCTAAGAGCCATGGGCCTCTGTACGCCTGATTCTGAAGCCCTGCGTGGCCTTGGTCTTTAACCAATCTGCTTTCTTAACAGAGCAGACTTAAGTCTCAGGTTAAGTAGTTTACCCCAAGTCACAGCTTATAAAGGGAGCACCAGGAATCTAATTCAATAAACATTTAATGAGTTCCTGAGCTGGATGTTTAAAGGTCATTTAGGATAAATAAGGATACAGCCTTACTGTTTCTGGTGGTTAGTGTGGAAGACAGCATGACCTCAAAGAAAACCACAACACTAAGATTTCCAGAGGGACGTGTCTGATATGAACCTTGAACCTAGGGTATTGAGGACAGACGGGATGTGTGAGATCTGAGGGAAGAGGAGGAAATGGGCCAGAGCTTTGCTGGACCTTAGTCAGCAGTATGCCAGTGTTGTGGGGCCAGAGGTTGGTCAACTTGGAGAAAGTGAAGAACTGAGGCTGGAGCTAGCTTGGGACGAGGGGAGGGTGGCAGATAAAGGGTCAGACCATGGTGGGGGGGGTCTTGCGGGCCCAGTAAAGGATTGGGGTAACTGAGCACTCTCTAAATCCTGCACCTGTGTAAGCAGAGGCAGAAATGCCAGGAGCATGGTTCCCCCATGCTCCAGGTCACATGGCCATCCTGAAGTGTCTACAAGTCTGAAACTCAAAAAGCTATAAAATAAGTCTTTGATAAATTAGGTGCAAAATGTATTTGGCAAAACTTCATGCACAACTTCGTCTGACATGAAACATTTTATAACCTATAAAGGATGGTTTTAATTATTTTACTTGGTTTGGGTTTCCCATCCCAAAATATGCTCTTTCACAGCGTAAGGATTTTTTTCAAGCTAATTACTTTTGAAAAACAGCAAATGCTGGAGAATCCTTAAAAATAGAATAGATTTTGCCCCTTTGTGAGGGAAATTTAAATTCCTCAGAGAAATACCCATTTGTAAGGGTTTCTTGATCTCTATCAGGAAGAGGGGCAGGACTAAATCTCTGGAAACCCTTATCTTTGGAGAGTAGGAGGATTCAAATCTGCCTAACCTTGACCTTGTTTACTCTCTTTTGCCTGATAACTTCAAACTGGCCCCCACCCCCAACATCTTTTGTCTAGCTGGGGATGGTTTTTAAGATGGTGGCTTGGGCCATTTTGGGGAGTTTTGCTCTGTATCTCCCTTGTGTACAGGATGTATGTATATTATAAAAATTACGTTTGTTTTTTTGTGTTAATACATCTTTATGATTAGTGTAGAGTCTTGGCCAAGAACCTAGGAGAATAGAGGGAAAATTGTATTTCCTCCCCTCTAGGACCAAAGATGTAAAAAGCAAACCAAATTTGATATATGTGAATTCTGAGCCATCAGAGAAACTATGTTTCAAGCTTCAAAATTGAGGAGGTTTCCTTAAATTCTGTAATCTCATAAGACAAAAATTTATAGTGTTGTTAGAGTCCTACTTACCTGATTCTAAGAGTTTGGGATTGTAGGGGAGAAAAATTATCTCTGTCCTTTTAGATTCTATGCCTAGTATAAGAATTGAGGTAGAATAGATTAACAGGAAAAAATTTAATTATGTATTTGTGCATGGGAATGTCACAAAAATAGACTCAAAAGACCACCACGAGATTGAGACTTCATACCATCCAGAGATCAGGAAAAGAGCTAGGGCCTTGGGATTTCTGGCATTGGGGAGGCAACTCTTAGGAAGATGAGTGAGAAAAAATCTGTGGTAAACAAAGGTTGTTATGTTACACACATAAGTTTCTTACATGAAAAAGTTCTCTCTAGTAATAGCTCTCTTTTTACTAAGGACCTCATATAATGTAAATTCCCTGTTTACAATTGCAGATTTCCCCCACGAATGGGGAAATTATTTTTTGAAGCCAGTCAAGATGGAGGTAAAAGGCCTTTCCTGATTGAGTCTTGATTGCCTTTATCTCTAAATAATTCACATACTAATGGCATGTAAAATGAATTCCTCCAAGTTACACCAATAGGTGACCAAGGCTGTGCCTTAATTTGGGTGTTACACATCTTCCTGTCCCAGAGCTCATGAGCTTTCCACAACCCAACTTGGGGTTAATGGGAGGTTGATGGGATGCAGAGATTGTGGTACCGGGTGGGTAGGAACAGATGGGGCATAAAAATAAAGGGATGGGAACAAAAGACTGGCGTTAGTAAAAGGATAATCAGACTAGACGCTGGTAAGTGGGTAGGACCCCCCGAAACAGATCCAGAGTTTATTTTGCTTTAAGGAAGTAGTATCTTCTCTGTAGTAATTAATGATGTGAGGAAACAATTCTCCTGGGAGAGCTGCTTATTAGCTTGGCTTTATTTTCTATTTCCAGAGGCTGAAGAGTAGTTGTCTAGCTGAGTTATGACTGGCTACAGACTCAGAGGAGCTCCTGGTGGCAGCTGGAATTAAGAGGCCTGAAGATCATACTTAGGAGATTCCAGTAGAGCACAGCCAGAGATTTTAGGATTCCATTTCTCACTGTGGGGCCCACGCTCCTGAAGAAAACCCACCTCAGTCCAGGTCTTCATTCACAGCCCAATGGCAGTCCCAGCAGCCCTGGCAGGACTCCAGGCAGAAGCCAACTGTCCTGTCTGTCTGGATTACCTCAGAGACCCCGTCACCACCGAATGTGGGCACAACTTCTGTCGCTGCTGCATCCAGCAGTCCTGGGCTGATCTCAAGGACAGGTTCCCATGCCCCGTGTGCCGTCATGCATGCCAGGAGAGGCACTTGAGGAGCAACACCCAGCTGGGAAGGATGATTGACATTGCCAAGCTCCTCCATATCACCAGGACCAAGAAGAGGAGGCCGGAAGAGAAACATTTGTGTGAGAAGCACAACCAGGTCCTGACCCTCTTCTGTGAGGAGGACCTCGAGGTGTTGTGTCCCAAGTGCACACAGCCCCCTGACCACCAGGGCCACTTGGTAAGGCCCATGGAGGAGGCTGCCTCTCATCACAGGGAGAGGCTCAGCCGTTACATTGAGCCCTTGAAGAAGCAGATGGAAAATGTTCAGAAATTAATAAACATTCAAAGCAAAAAACCCTTAGAGCTGAAAGAGAAGGTGGAAAATCAAAGGCAGGAATTACTCTCTGAATTTGAGTGCTTGAAGCAATTTTTAGACCGTGATCAAGAAGCCGTTCTTTTGAGGCTAGCTGATGAAGAGAAAGACATTCAGCAGAAACTCAATGCGAACATCACCGCATTTTCAAACTACATCTCCATACTCAGAGGTCTGCTTAGTAAAGTAGTAGAGAACAGTGCGCTGTCTGAAGTGGAATTGCTGTCACAAATTAAAAATTTCTACAGGAGGTCTGAGGATGAGATAAGTCCATCAATTTTCTCAATCCAGTTAAGAAGGGAAGGCTGCAGCTTTCCTCCCCAGTATTCTGCTTTGCAGAAAATTATAAACAAATTTAGAGTAGACATTATCCTAGACCACGAGACTGCACACCCTAACTTGATTGTCTCAGAGGATAAGAAATATGTGACGTTTTCGAAGAGAAAACAGAGTGTTCCTCATTTTCCAAAAAGGTTTATAGCCAACACAGTTGTCTTGGGTTTTCCATATTTTTATTCTGGCAGGCATTACTGGGAGGTAGAAGTGGGAGACAAATCTGAATGGGCTGTGGGGATTTGCAAAGACTCCCTTCCCCCAAAGGCCAGGAGATCTCCGCAGGCCTGGCAGGGCTGTTGGGTGATTCAGCGGCAGGAAGATCGGTATGAGGCGGTGGGAGCCACGGCAACTGTGCTGCTTTTGGCTGTGAACCCCAGAGGCATTGGCATTTTCTTGGACTATGAGCTGGGTGAGATCTCATTTTATAACAGGACTGAAAAATCTCACATCTATACTTTCACTGACACTTTTACCAGACCTCTTAGGCCTTATTTCTATGTAGGACCTGATTCAAAACCTCTCAGGATCTGTATGGGGACAGATTGTGAATGAAAGCTGCCTGGATCATCTTCATAGTTAGTTTTAAAGAATGGAAGGTGGATGGGCTATTGTATTAATATGCCAGTAAAGCTAATCTTTCCACTTCCCCCAGTTTTTTTTCTTTCTCAGTTTAATCCAAGAAGAAAGTTTTATTGTTTCAACAATTCTCTAAAAAACAGTAATGCCTCTCTCCAGGAATGTCACAGGGGTTTGCTGGGTCTGTGGGTGATTAAATTTGTCAAAATGTAGATGGAGTTTGCAAGAGATTAATAACCAAAACAACTGGTCACCTTCGCCTCAGCTCTGAATTTGTGCTACTAAAACATTGTGCTCAGGGCGTGTGGGTGGCTTAGTCAAGCAGTTGCCTTCCGCTCAGGTTATGATACCACAGTCCTAGGATCAGGCCCTGCCTCGGCCTCCCTACTCAGGAGGGAGCCTGCTTCTCCCTCTCCCTTTGCCTGCTGTTCCGCCTACTTGCACGATCTGTCAAATAAAAAAGTCTTAAAAAACTGCTCTTCCTGCCATGTACAAGTTGTGTACTAGACAGGAGCCGATTGTAACCTTGGTTTTCTCTAAGTGCTCAATTTGAAGGGGTTGGGGGTGGGCATCAGAGAGAGCCTTTAACATACCAGGGTTTGACAGCTTTTCCCCTTACCCCAAGGGGCCAGCTGCTGGTGGCACTCACTACATCTGCCTTCTTAGAAACCCTTTATATAGTTTTCATTTCATTCTAAATTGTGCCACCCCTTTTTAAAAGATTTTATTTATTGAGAGAGAGCACAAGCAGGCTCCCCATTGAGCAGGGAGCCTGATGGGTGGCTTGATGCTGGGACTCTGGGATCGTGATCTAAGCCAAAGGCAGACCCTTAACGATTGAGCCACCCAGGTGCCCCTAGATTCTTTGTTCTTAGGCATTGTGTTTTATAACATGGTGACTTCGACATTGTGGAGAAATGGAAAGTCTTAATAATAACAGATATAGTTAGATACCATGCCAGAGAATAAAATGGATCACCAGGTAGTAAAAACTACTCAGGAATGATGGCATATTTATTTTTATTCAGCATTTTCTTACAAGTGTAACTAACTTGTACTGAGCCCTTACTATGTCTCAGGAGTTAACATTTTTTCAAAGCAAATGCTGAGTGGAAGGCTATGCTGTTAAGGATGCCTGCTCCTGTTTAACTCTTGGACACTACTAAATTCACCAGAGGGACCTAGGTTCTGCTCATTTTCTATGATGGACTTAAACTAATTACAAGTTGTAGATAATACTTACTTTGCATGATGATGAAATTTTATATGTATGTGTGTATGCTCCAAAGTTTCATATCTTTCCCTGTTTTGAATTGTACATCATTTCCTCTTTTTTTTTCTTCTACCCAAAATCTTTATATATATATTTTTTAAAGATTTTATTTATTTGACAGAGAGAGATCACAAGCAGGCAGAGAGGCGGGCAGAGAGAGAGGAGGAAGCAGGCTCCCTGCTGAGCAGAGAGCCCGATGCGGGGCTTGATCCCAGGACTCCGAGATCATGACCGGAGCCGAAGGCAGCGGCTTAACCCACTGAGCCACCCAGGTGCCCTGATATGCTTAATATTAATACATGATTCAGGAAATGCTCTTATTAGAGATTCTGGTGAAATACAATCAGTGCAGTTTTGTTTTTATAATTTACATTTATAAAGAACACCAGCAAAAAAAAAAAAAAAAAAAAAGGAGGACAGAGTGCAATAAATGAAGCCATATGTGACAAAATGCCGATTAACTGTGGAATCTAGGTGATGGTGTATGGACATTTCACTTCATGTGCTTTTTCTATAACTTACTTTAAAATAAAAAGAACAAGCAAAGGTGATTTCTGTTTGTGTTCTGGGGTAAGGTTTCTGGTCCCACCTGAAGTTTGAAAGGGTGCATTTGCAGTTGAATGAACCTGTTTATTCCTCCATCTTGTCTAAAGTAGTTATGTGGATTTTGGCTAGTTCCAAGTTTCATGAAAAACGGGCTGTTACTGAACTACAAATATTAACTGCCCATTTCCTTTGAAAGAATGCAGATTGGATATCTTTTGAGCAGTTACCTTTGAGGTGGGTGGCCTGATGGGCCTGTCTGTTCAAGTGGCACTCTCTATTGGCTTTATATATATATTTTTTAACTGCAGTAGTATAACAAAAGATGCTTTTCATCTTCTGTTGTCTGTTGCCTAATTTTATATATATGAATTATGATGAACTTCTCAAGATTACATTTTGCTGTCCTTTCGTTTTCAATAGAACAACTTTTTTTAGAGAGGGAGATTGCGGGGGTGAGGAGGCAAAGAGGGGAGAAACTCTTAAACGGGCTTCACGCCCAGTGTGGAGCTTGATCTCAGAACCCAGAGATAATGACCTGAAGTCAAGAGTAGGACTTTTAACCAACTCTTAACCTACTAGTGACCCAGGCACCCCTGGACAACTTCTTTGGCAAATTCCCTGGTAATATAACATGGTTATTCCAATAAAAAAAAAATGATAGGCATATAGAAATTATTGGTGTAACCTTCCATGTACACACACACACTAACAGTGTGTAACATTTTTGTGTATAATTGTAGTGATGACTAAATACATAAACAGTATATATAAAATCCTTTTTATGTGAAATAATTTGTAACAAGGCCAATATTAGGGGCAGAAAGATTGGAAGAAAGCGGACTGTAAGGAGCCATCCAAGTATATTAGGATTTAAATACAATGGGAAGCCACTGAGGGACTTGAATCAGGTAACTGGGTGCAGTCAGATTTCTCACTGGCTATATCACTTTGATATTCAGATTAGTGGTGTGAGTTGGAGATCGAAATTGAGGAGTCCTCAGTAAATGCTTAGAAACTGAAGCACTGGGAGTAGGTAAGAAAAGTTTGGGAGAAAGGATATAGTTTGAAAATGACAGTTCATAGGACTTGCTGAGAAGCCATCAGAAGACAGGAGCAAGAACTAGGAAGATAGATGGAAGTTTATTTTTCCTCCCCTACATGTGTAGAGGGGTCCTGAGTAAAAGATGAGAACAACTACCTTAAAATTTAGAGGGAAAGAATGGAATACAGAACACAGGAATATTTAGTCTTTGACCTTGACAGTTAATACCTTGACTTAAAAGGAACGTAAAGAGGATGGGTGGTGTGGTGTCTAAATGGGGTGTCTCGATCAGATGGGGGCCCCTAAATGTGGGGCAACGATAGGGTGAAAGTGGTGGCGGGAGGTGGAAGAATTCACCTGAGGTGGAACAAAGAAGTTGATTGAATGCAGTGCTAGAGAATGGCAGGCAGGATTGCTGTTTGCCAGGAGGAAGTAGGGGCTGGTGAAAAGGTTGGGGACAAATGGGATCATCCCTTTTTTGGTTACTGCCTAGTTGTAAGTAGCTCATGGGTCAGTAAGAGCCTGTGGGTATTTTGAGGTGGGTTGCCCAATGGGCCTGTTTATTTGGGGAGGGGGGGGGTTGCTGTGGACCCTTTCTACATTCCATTGCCCAAGCCTGTTTGCTTAAAAGTGGCCTCTACAGATGAGATTGGGTCTATTAAGTACATTATAGAAGTTGAGGAAGTTCCCATCTGATAGGTTCTGTTTTTAATCTACGTATTTTCATTTTAATAATACTTATTTAAAAATCTTTCTTGGTGGGGCACCTGGGTGGCTACGACAGTTAAACCTCTGCCTTTGGCTCAGGTCATGATCTCAGGATCCTGGGATCGAGCCCCAAATCGGGCTCTCTGCTCGGTGGGGAGCCTGCTTTCCCCTCTCTCTCTGCCTGCCTATCTGCCTACTTGTGATGTCTCTCTCTGTCAAATAATAAATAAAATCTTAAAAAATAAAAATAAAAATCTTTCTTGGTATAAATTACTGAAAGACACTTAAAATTTTGTGGATTCTGGCTTCAGGTCATCTTAGAAAGTGATGCTTATACCAAGATTGTAAATTCGGTATCCAGTATTTTCTTAATCTTCATATTAAGGTTAATTGTATATGTCAACTTGACTGGACATAGGGTACTCCATTAAACATTTCTGGGTGTGACTGTGAGGGTGTTTCCAGAGGAGATTAGTATTTGAATCGGGGTGTACTAGAAGATGGACCTCCCCTTCGTGGGTGAGCCTCATCCAATGTGTTGAGGGCTTGAATAGAATAGAAAAAGCAGAGGAAAGAATTCACTCTTTCTGTCTACTTGAATTGCCACACCTGTTATCTACCCTTGGATTCAGACGGAATTACACCACTGGCGTTGCTAGGTTTCTGTTTGTAAATGGCAGGTCACCAGACAGCCTCCATGATCACAAGCCAGTTCCTCAATATATGTGGCTTCTCTCTCTCTCTATATATATATATGTTATTTGCTCTCTATATAATATCTCCTCTCTCTATATAATATATATGATAATACATTGATAATTTGTATCATATATTCTATTTTTAAAAACAAGGTATATTAGGAATCTTAGATACAGATATCTTCTGTTATATAGATAACCTAGTATCTAACAGAGGATAGATATCTCCTGTTTGAAGATCCCTGATTAATACACTTTATGCTTTTTTTTTTAAAGATTTTATTTATTTATTTGACAGAGATCACAAGTAGGCAGAGAGAGAGAGAGAGAGAGAGAGAGAGAGGAGGAGGAGGCAGGCTTCCTGCCTAGCAGAGAGCCTGATGCGGGGCTGGATCCCAGAACACTGAGATCACAACCCAAGCCGAAGGCAGAGGCTTTAACCCACTGAGCCACCCAGGTGCCCCCACTTAATGCTTTTTAAAATAAAACTATAATATGCTCCTTAAGAAAATTCAGGTATAATAGGAATATGTAATTTGTAAATGAAAGGCTAAGTTCACAAAAGAGCACTTGTTATCATCTTAACAATTTGGTATGTATCCTCCACCATTTTTATTTTATTAGAGTTGTACATGTATATGCTTCAAAGCCAAAAAGTTCTCCACAACTTCTAAAAAACCGCAATCTGAAGTGTCCCCGACCCCTCTCTTCTCAGACATAACTACTTTCAGCCCTTCAGAGTGTCTTTTGGCATTTAACACCACTTTTTCTTTTTAGATTTTATTTGACAGAGAGACACAGCAAGAGAGGGAACAAAAGCAGGGGGAGAGGGAGAGGGGGGAGCAGGCTTCCTACCCAATGGGGAGCACATTGTTGTAGGGCTCCATCCCAGAACCTGGGACAATGACCTGAGCTGAAGACAGATGTGCTTAAGGACTGAGCCACCTAGGCGCCCCATATCTCCATATTTCTTAATAACATTTCTTCTATTGCGTAGCCACCATCTACCAGCCTTCCTTTCCATCCCAACCCACACATGCAGTCTTTTTTCATCCAAATCTACCATTTACTTTTATTCTAATTTTTGTTAACTTAATAGTCAGTGTTTAAGTTATGACAGGGAATGCTCTGGTCACTTTTTTCTCCTCTAATCATTTTTCCTTTTTTACTCATGTTACTTTTTCTCAAGTTAATCTTCTTCCCTTTGAGTGTAGTGTTCTATATATTATTTAATGCACAAAGTGCTGATTCTTTATGTCTCTCAAACATTAAAGCTGGCATGAATTTTTTTTGCCCTGAACAAAGGCAAGGATGGTCTTGCCTTTACTGAAATGGGGAAGATGGTTGGAGCAGGTTTGGGGTAGGGGGGATCAGGAGTTCAGTTTTGAAAAGATTAATTTTTAAATGTAAGATATCCAATTGTCAACCATACAATTGGAACAGCAGTTCTGGAGTTCAGGAGAAAGCCTGGCAATATAAATCTGGGGAATCATTTAGGCAGTGACACTGGAGGAAATCAGGAAGGGAGTGTGTGTAGACAGAGACGAGACGAACCCCAGGACTGAACCCTTGGGCTCTCCAACCTTGAAAATCCAGGGAGAGAAAATGGATGTCAACCAAGATGTCTGCTGTAGCGTATCTCTCCTCTGATTTCAACTAAAAACCCGGGACAAAATATAAAAGCAATTATCTGGGGACTCCAAAAAGTAAATAGCAGACAGACTGTGTTCCGGACACACTTGAAGAGTATCCTGTAAGGTGGTCTCGTGACTTCCTGGGGCGTTTTTCCTTTTATCTCCCAGCTTTGATCTGAGTGAGATAATGAATCAAAGACAGCAAAAACTCAGAGAGCAATCCATCCTGTGAGAGGACCAGAAAAAAGGCCCCTGGGGATGGGATTTTTTTTTTTTTCTCCCTCCTAGTTTTGCCCAGAAGCCACACTTAATTCCAGTTGGGGATCTGCACTCCCAGGCAGTGGGAACCAGGAAAGCAGACCCCTCCTTGAAGGAGTGGTAGAGGACCCCCCTGTTACTTTATTGCTTTGTCCGTAGTGCAGGCCCATTTGTACAGAACGGCACAATTGCACAGAAGTTAAATTTGCAGGAAAACCCCATCTACCTGGCCACAGATAATTGGAAAAGGGAGTCAAGAGAGTGGGGAGGAAAGGAGGAGAAGGGAATTCCCTTTCTGTGAATATTTCCAGGCTCACCCATAGCTGAGCATAAGAAAACAACCCAAAGATGCAAAGGAAATGCTTTGAGAAATGTACTACAACGCAAACCCTCAAGAAGTCCCAGACAACTCCGGAGTGGTTTGCACAATGGACAGATAAGATATAAAAAGAATTAAAAATCAACACTAAGAAAGCAAGCAGCTCAGTAAAAAAATGGATAAAAGTTTAGAACAGACATTTTATTGAAGAACACAAACAGATGGCAAATAAGCACATGAAAAGATGGTTAAGATTGTAGCGGCTGGTTAAGTGAACATAAACACAGTAAGATACTACGACACACCTATTAGAATAGCTAAAATTTTTCAAAAAGTAATAATGTCAGGCTCTGGCAAGTATGCAGAGAAGCTAGAATTTTTATTATGGTGCTGCTAGGAATGCAATTTCAGAAAATTGTTTGTCAATTTCTTATAAAGTTAAAGATACACCTACCATATTACTTGGCAATCCCATTCATAGGGATTTACTCAAATGAAATGAAAACATCGTTTCAATGAAGTTCACACAGAAACATTAATGCAGGGGCACCTGAGTGGCTCAGTGGGTTAAAGCCTCTGCCTTCGGCTCCAGTCATGATCCCAGGGTCTTGGGATGGAGCCCCGCATGTGACTCTCTGCTCAGCAGGGAGCCTGCTTCCCTCTCTCTCTCCCCTGCCTCTCTTTCTACCTGTGATCTCTATCTGTCAAATAAATAAATAAAATCTTTAAAAAAATTAGTGCAGATGTTTATAGCAGATGTATTCATAGGACCTTTGAAGGGGGAGCAACCCAAATGTCTCAGCTGAGAAAGGGATAAACTGGTATGCTCGTGGAATACTATTCAGCAATAAAAAAGAATGAACTGTTGATAATCATAACATGGATGGATCTCAAATGTACCAGCTAAGTGAAAGAAGACAGACCTAACAGGCAGGCTACATACCATATGATTCCATTTATACAACATAATTGGGAACGACAAAACTATACAGATATAAAACGGGTTGATCCTCGTCAGTGGTTAATAGGGGAGGGTTTAATTACAAAGGGAATATAGAATTCAATATTTGGGGGGAAAGGATTGATGAAGTTATTTATCTTGATTGTTGTAATAGTTTCCTATTGCTGCTGTCACAAATGAATCACACCTGTGGCTTAAAACAACACAAATT
This sequence comes from Lutra lutra, assembly GCF_902655055.1. Lineage (NCBI taxonomy): Eukaryota > Metazoa > Chordata > Mammalia > Carnivora > Mustelidae > Lutra > Lutra lutra. The sequence continues at coordinate 74,308,140 of NC_062279.1, read as the reverse complement.
TACTGTCTTCCAGTTTGGAGGTCCATAGTCCTAAAATCAAGGTATTGGCAGGGCTGCATTCTTTCTGGAGGCTCTAGGAAAGAAAGCGAGGGATTGTTTTCTCCTTGCCTCTTCCAGCTTCTTGAGGCCGCCCTCCATTGTTGGCTCATGGACCATCCCTCTGTCTGCAAGGCCAGCAGTGTAACATCACATCTCTGACTTTGGCTTCCCTTGTCCTTTCTTCACTGCCTCTTACTCTTCTGTTCCCTTCTTCCCCTTTTAAGGACCCTTGTCATTACACTGGACCAACACGAGCATTTTCAGATAATCTCTCCATCATTCATGAGACTTAATTTCATTAGACCCGCAAGTCCCTTTTGCCATGTAAGTTAACAAACATGTTCTTGGAATTAAGACAAGAACATCTTTGGAGAGGGTCCGTTATCTTGTCCACCGCAGCCCACTCTCTGACCCCAAAGATTCCCATGTGTCCTACATGCAAAGCACATTCATCTAGGGGTGTCTGGCTGGCTTAGTTGGTAGAGCATGTGACTCTTGATCTCGGGGTCTTGAGTTCAAGCCCCATATTGGGTATAGAGTTTACTTGCAAATTTTAAAAAATTTTTAAAAAACAACAAAGAGGGGAAAGGTGGTTCAGTCAGTCAGGCAGCTGCCTTCAGCTCAGGTCCTGATTCCAGGGTCCTGGAATCAAGTCCCTGCTTAGCAGGGAGCCTGCTTCCCCCTCTGCCTAATCTGTCTGCCACTCCCCCCGGCTGTGCTCTCTCTGACAAATAAATAAATAATCTTGGGCACCTGGGTGGCTCAGTGGGTTAAGCCTCTGTCTTCAGCTCAGGTTATGATCTCAGCGTCTTGGGGTCAAGGCCAGCATCGGGCTCTCCTCTCAGTGGGGAGGCCTCCCCCTCTCTCTCTGCCTGCCTCTCTGCCTACTTGTGATCGCTCGCTCTCTCTGTCAAATAAATTAAAAAAAAAAAAAACTTAAAAAAAAGAGAAACCACCTCCCCTCCTCCCCTTCACCTCATCTCAACCTCCCCAGAGTTTCAACTTATTACTGTTGTGGTATTGGTCAGACAACTTTGTCTGTACTTTCTTTTTTTTTAAAGATTTTATTTATTTATTTGACAGAGAGAGAGATCACAAGTAGGCAGAGAGTCAGGCAGAGAGAGAGGAGGAAGCAGGCTCTCTGCTCAGCAGGGATGCTGAGGCAGATGCTGGGCTCAATCCCAGGACCCTGAGATCATGACCTGAGCCAAAGGCAGTGGCCTAATCCACTGAGCCACCCAGGCGCCCCACTTTGTACATTCTTAAAAAATCACAGATCATACTAAACATGAGTTTTCCTGTATATAACTGTTAGAACTGGCTCTAGAAAATGGGGAAACAGCAAAGGAGACTGAGAAGAAATCACCAGGAATGTGAGAAGATACCAAAAGTTTCTGGTGACCTGATAGCTGAGTAAAGCAAGAATATCAGGGAGGTGGGGTGCCTGGGTGGTTCTCTCAGTTAAGCATCTGCCTTTGTCTCAGGTCATGATCCCAGGGTCCTGGGATTGAGTCCCACATTGGGCTCCCTGCTCAGCAGGGAGTCTGCTTCTTCCTCTCCCTCTGCTGCTGGCTCCCCCGCCCCTGCTTATGCTCAATCTCTGTCTCTGTCAAATAAATAAATAGATGAATAGAATAGACTAGAATAGAATAGAATAGAATAGAATAATGGCAGGGAGGCCATGATGAACTCAGATGCTCTCGAGATCCAAGACGGTAAGGGGTGAGTAGTGATCGAGAAACATGGAAGCCTCTAGTCAACTATTTGACAACTGTAGTTTCTGGGGAGTAGTGGAAGCAAAAGCCAGACAGAAGTGTGGGTTTAAGAGAGAAGCGAAGGAGTAAAGACAGTTAAGGAAAACCACTGCCACTCAGGTAGCCAGTCCTTGAACCATTAACAGAGAGTTACTTGTCCTCTAGGAGATAAGGAGTTTGCACCGGAATTTAAATCAGCACACTGCTTCCTGATTCAGAAATCTTGCTATGGAAAAAAAAAGTCCCCTGATCTTAATGCTTAGTGACAGAGCTGATTTACGTCTTGGCTCTCCAGCCTCGTCTTCTCGTGGGCTGCCTGCAGGTGCCAGCACCAGACCAGAGATCACACTTGCAGCAGAAATAGCAACACTCTGGAAGGGTTTTGCTGCTTTACGTTTAAAAGAAAAATTGTTTCCTCTCCTACTCTTCAGTCATTCTGAGTTTGTGCTTAACAAATTCTTTACTATTTTAGTGTGGTTTAGGGAGGAAACGTGGGAAATTTGTGTATTCCCACAATCTTTTCTTTCAAGTACCAGCTTTTCTTTGTATGTATAGCATGCACTATTACTTAAAAAAGCAGTTGTAGGGGTGCCTGGGTGGCTCAGTAAGTTAAGTGACTGCCTTTAGCTCGGGTCCTGGGATGGACCCCCATGTTGGGCTCCCTGCTCAGCTGGGGAGCCATGCTTCTCCCTCTCTTCCCTCTCTCCCTCTCTCTCTCGAATAAGCAAAATCTTAAAAAAAGAAAAAAAAAGCAGTTGTACTAAATATACTGAGTTGTAACTTACATTTTTAATTTACTATATATGGAATATTTCTTTATTAATTAGAAAATAGTCACTCTAAAAATTTTGAATACAGAAATAGAATAAAAAGCCAAAAATTCTTTATTTTACTCTCCTTCAACCCTTCTACCTTTCATTCTCCCATTCCACAGTTACACAATCTTTTTTTTTTTTTTTTAAAGATTTTATTTATTTATTTGACAGACAGAGATCACAGGTAGACAGAGAGGCAGGCAGAGAGAGAGAGGGAAGCAGGCTCCCCGCCGAGCAGAGAGCCCGATGTGGGACTCGATCCCAGGATCCTGAGATCATGACCTGAGCCGAAGGTAGCGGCTTAACCCACTGAGCCACCCAGGCGCCCCACACAGTTACACAATCTTTACAGTATGAACTATTAAGTTTGTTTTATATCCTTCTGTCTTGATTCTCTCTCTCACACGCACACACAATTTTTAACCTAAGTGGAATGCCACAACATTATACAACTATGTTGAACAACATGCTTCTTTCACTTAACAATATATTAGAGGGAAGTAATGGGGGTGGGGGGAAAAAAACAACACAATATATTAGAGGCATTATTTCATGCTGCTATGTGTATATACATAAATTTTTTTTTAATGTTGCTGAGTGTTTCATGCCATGAATCTATCATAACTTCTTTAAGGATTCACCTACTGAATCCATTTCATTTTACATACTCAATATGAAAATAATGAAGTAGGGTCATCTGGGAGACTCAGTTAAGCATCTGCCTGTGGGTCGATCAGGTCATGATCTCGGGGTCCTGGGATTGAGTACTGCATCAGTCTCCCTGCTGTGCTGAGGGGCGCATCTGCTTCTCTTTCTCCCTCTCCCCCCCCATTCATGCTCTCTTTCTCAAATAAATAAAATCTGTAAAAAAAGAGAAAATAATGAAGTAAACCTTCACTCATACAACTTTTCACACATGAATAATTTTGTAGGAAAGGTGGAGTCAAAATTACTAGGTCAAGTTACCATTTAGAATGTTTTCCACCTATTTGACCATTATTGATATATCCGTTTGCACATACTCCAGCTAAAATTGGTATTGCTAATCCCACTCTTGCTACTCTTTTTAATTTAAATTCAGTTAACTAATATATAATGTGTTATTAGTTTCAGAGGTAGAGTTCAGTGATTTATCTATTGTATGTAATACCCAGTGCTCATTACATCACATGCCCTCCTTGTTATCCATCACCCAGTTACCCCAGCCCCCTTTTCTCCCCTCCAGCACCCCTCAGCTTGTTTCCTATAGTTAAGAGCCCCCCTTTTTTGGGGTGCAAAATGGTGGTTTGTTAAAGCACAGAGGCAGGACCCATGGGCAGAAAGAGCTACTGCACTGGGGTTGTGAGGGGTGGCTAATAATACACTTCGGGGTTGGGGGAAGTAAGGCAAAGGGAGGTTTTCAAAAGAACTTTTATATGCTAGAGGACCTACAAGATACCAGAGGCCCTGCTATTGTCAAGTTAAGATTGTTTTCCCCTCTAGCAAGGCATTAACATTAAGATAGTTGGGAGATTCTAGAAAAATGTCACACTTGTCCCACCCAGGAGTGTGGCAGGAGAGGGGGAGGTTGTGGGGTTTCAGCCTATGCTTTGTCCTTAGCTAGCCTTCTGCTCCCTCATCATTTCCCCCCTGAACAAATTTGACCTTGAATCTTTAAGGTTGTTGTAGGTGGAAGGTTTCATCTTCTGTAATGTCTTCCTGACTGAAAAAGGGGTATAGAAATGTCCCTAGCTATGGGTCAGTATTGGTCAGTTGGAGAACATGTAGGGGAGTTATGAAAGGGGAGGCAGCTGAATCCAACACCATCACCATATATGAACCTCTAGTTGAGTCTTACAGTTTGTCTCCCTCTCTGGCAGTATACCCAGTTTAACTTCTATTCCCAGATAGGTAATAAGGTGGAACATTGGGGCGCTTGGGTGCCTCAGTGGGTTGGGGCCTCTGCTTTCGGCTTGGGTCATGATCCCAGGGCCCTAGGATCGAGTCCTCATCGGGCCTTCTGCTTCAGCGGGGAGCCTGCTTCTCCCCCTCCCCGCTGCCTGCCCTCTCTGTCTCCTTGTGATCTCTGTCAAATAAATAAATGAAATCTTAAAAAAAAAAATAAGGTGGAACATTTTTTCACATGATTTTTGGCCACTATGTTTGACCTGTGGGCTGCGTGTTTTTTGCTTTCCTTTCTAAAATCTTAAATGTAGGGGGCATCTGGTGGCTCAATTTGGTTAAATGACAGTCTTGGTTTTGGCTCAGTAGGATCAAGGTTCCCTCCCATGCTGAGTGTAGAGTCGGCTTGTCCCTCTCCCTCAGCTCCTTACCCCTCTCTCTTTAATAAATAGATAAATAAGTAAATAAATAATCTTAAAAAAAAAAACCTTAATGTAATATTTGAATAGGTATAAAAATCAAGTTTCAAAATTCAAGAGGTAGAAAAGGATTATACAGTTTAGTCTCACTCCCACTCATCTCCTAGCTACCTAGTTTCTTTCCCCCATCACGGGTTGGCATAGGAGGACTGTAAGTTCCAACTCAGGGTGCCTGGGTGGCTGTGTTGGTTAAGTGACTGCCTTTGGCTCAGCTCATGATCCCAGGGTCCTGGGATCGGGCCCCGCATCGGGCTCTGCTTGACAGGGATCCTGTTTCCTCCTCTCTCTCTGCCTCTCTGCCTACTTGTGATCTCTGTCTGTTAAAAAAAAAAAAAAAAGAAAGAAAGGAAAAAAAGAAAGAAAGAAAATCTCTATAGTCTCCAGTCCAAAATCCTATCTCTGGTCATATGGGTGTCTTCTACCCTCCTGCTACAGAGAGGACACTTTTCACCGGGGAGATTTATAATCTCCTGTCAGGGGGAGAGAGGCAGGCAAGGGTGTCCCTGCATTTGCTGTTTCTCAAGTATCTTTAATTCAAAATAATAAGTCAAAGTGGCATATTTTGGGGTGACAGAGTATAAACCCCTACAAGGGTATGGGAGATAGAAAGTACTGAGTGTGGGGAAAGCTGTAGTTTTAAATAGTGGTCCAGAGCAGGCCTCACTGAGAAAGTAACATTTTACAAAGACTTGAAGGATGAAGGGTATATGGGAATTGATCATCCCAAGTAGATGGAACAGCAGCTACAAAGGTCTGAGGTGGGGCTCACAATGGAAAAACCACAATGTAGCTGAAACAGTCAGCAGTGGGAGAGTAGGATGAGATAGATGAGTTAAAGATGGGAGATGGGGTGGATTTTCTAGAGCCCTGGAGGTCCCTGTCCGGCTTTGGTTTTACTGAGATAAAGGGAGCCACTAGAGTACCCCAATCTGATGGATGTTTTAGGAGAATCTCTTTGTTATTTTATTAAATACTGATGTTTTGGGAGGGTGTGTGAGGGGTTTGGGGGGGTGGACTGTGGCAGTTAGAAGCTAGAAGACCACTTAAGAGACTATTACAACAATCCATGTGAAGACGATAGCTTCTAGATTGGTTTTAAAGGAAAATTCAGCAGGATTTGCTGAGAGACTGTGTATGGGATGTGAGGGGTAGAGGAACCATCATCATGGAGACAGGGAACAGCTTTGGCAGACAGCCCTGCTTTGGACATGTTATGTTTGAGGTGTCTTGGACATTAGAGTTCTAGATGAGGCAGCTGGGTACATGAGCCTGGAGTTCAAGACCCGGTTGGAGGTACACATTTGGGAACTGTGAGATTGTAAACTGTATTAAAACCAAGAGAGTGGGTACTGATAGAGAAGAAAGCAGCCTAGAGACTGAGCTCTGGAGTACAAGGAGAAGAAAAGGAACCTGCAAAGGACACAGAACAAGAAGCCAATGGGGTCAGAAGACAACAAGGAGTTTGCAGTTGTCTTGAAAGCCAAAATGAAGAAGATAAATCATAAAGGGAGTGCTCAGCTGAGTCTACTAGTGCTGACGGGCGAAGGAAGAGGAGGAGAACTATGCCTTCATCCCGAGCTCCAGCAACACAGAAGGGCATTCAAGAACAGTTTCAGTGGAATACTAGGGTGAAAAGTGAGACTGATTTAAAAATGTGGAAAAAAGAATTAGACACAGGCTTCCTTGGTTTATAAATGAAACAGTTTTCCTTAGGAAACCCAGGGCAGGTTTTGAGATTTTTGTGATTGCCATATATTGAAGGTTTATTTCCTTAAATATTTATAAGACCTACAAAACCATCTCTGATCAAGTTGTGAAGTCACTAAAATAAGTCTTTTCTGTAAAATGGGGAAAGAAGAACATAAAGTTCATTTCATTTGCCATTTGATTTTCTGAATGGTTACAGTACACAGAAGTTAAAGTTTCTCTGTAAGTCACTTTTTTTTTTTTTTGAAGATTTTATTTATTTGAGAGAGATAAAGCACAAGCAAAGAGAGTGCAAAGATAGAGGGAGAAGCAGGCTCTCCACTGGGCAGGGAGCCTGATGCAGGGCTCCATCCCACTTGAGCCAATGAAGGCAGATGCTTAACGAACTGAGCCACCCAGGTGCCCCCTCTATATGTCACATTAATATAAGGGTGCTCCAGGAGGTCTAATTTACAGAATAATCATCAAACTTATCAAACCCAATGGTCAGTTTATTTGTCTATTGTGTTCACTTTCACCTTCCCTCTACCCCTCCCCTCACCCCAACACCATCCTTAGAATGTAGACTCCAGGAGAACAGGAACTTTCTCAGTCTTTGACACCTGAATTCCCAGCACCTAGCACATGGGGAGTAATTAAATGCTAAGTGTTAAATAAAATAAAATGCATGTTATGGAGACATTTTTGGCTGGAGGGTACACAGAGGCATCCTGGAGACAGAAATACCAATAAACCTCCTACAATTCACAGGACAGCCCCTCACAACAAAGATCGTCCAACCTGAAATGTCAGTAGTGCCAAGGTTGGGGAATGCTACCTTAGAGAAAAAGAGGAAAAAGAATTAGCTTGATTCCTGTAAGACTTGGGTTTGAATCCCTGGAAGAAGAAAAGGGCCTCCAGCAGCAGCATTCACTCCAGATACTGCTGGCTCTCACACAAGAAAACACCTGATGTGGCTTGTAGGGATTCACTGGTATGAACTCTGTCACCCGAGCTGCAGCAGATAAAATCTAGGCTGCAGTGTAGGAAGAGAACATAGCAGAAGAACACAAAACAATGAAATATCTCCAACAAACAGAAACTGAGGACTATCCTGGTATATAAAGGAATATTATGTTTGTTAAGAAAAAGACTATCCCAGAAGAAAAATAAGCAAAAGACCTGATCCATACATATCACAAAGGCCTGATAAAAGGCCAGAGAAATATGGAGGAAAATGCTCAACGTCATTAGTATTCAAGGAAATTCAAGGAAATGCAATGAGAAACAATGATGTATTTTTTTTATTATTTTTTTTAAATATTTTTATTTATTTATTTGACAGAGAGAAAACACAAGTAGGCAGAGAGCAGGCAGAGAGAGAGGAAGGGAAGCAGGCTCCCTGCTGAGCAGAGAGCCCGATTCGGGGCTCGATCCCAGGACCCCGGGATCATGACCTGAGCCGAAGGCAGAGGCTTAAACCACTGAGCCACCCAGGCGCCCCAACAATGATTGTATTTTAATCCATCAGATGGGCTAGAATGAAACAGACTGATAATACCCACAATGGGTGAGAACACAGGACTGCAAGCAGTATTGGTATAATTCCTTGGCAGTGGGATTTCAAATTATCTTTTTCCTTATATTTTTCAACAGTGTTCTTCTAAAAAACGAGCTTTTAGCTTCTAAGTCATGATGCTATCATCTGAAATAAAAATCCCCAAATTATAGAAATACATATTATACATATATACATAGACTTTCACTGTCACTGTGCCTGCCCTAGTTCAGAGCCAACTCTTTCTGCCACCTAGCTTTCCTCCTCCTTGTACTGTAATTGGATCCTCGTGGATCCCATTTCAGGGGACCCCTCAATAGCATCAGGGCACCCTCCTAGATCTGAGACTGTCCAGGTCTCCTCCCGTGTCCTCCCTCATACTTTTTTTTTTTTTTTTAAGATTTTATTTACTTATTTGACAGAGATCACAAGTAGGCAGAGAAGCAGGCAGAGAGCTAGGAAGGGAAACAGGCTCCCTGCTGAGCAGAGAGCCTGATGTGGGGCTGGTTCCCAGGACGCTGGGATCATGACCTGAGCTGAAGGCAGATGCTTTAACCCACGGAGCCACCCAGGTGCCCCACTCCCTCATTCTTTTGGTTCAAACTTGACACAGTGTTTGTAACCTTTGTAGCTGCCTTGCTTGACTCATTGATTTGCCTGGAGTTCCTATAGCCCCTTCCCTACTATGGTACTGGTACTCCGACCCGAAGTTCCAGTTCCTTGGGCTGACAGCCATTATTTCACTTAGCACAAAGCCTAGAAATCCTAGTCCCCTCCTTCCTCCTTACACACCAAGGTCATCTTAATTTTTTATCTGCTGTACTAGCACACCACCTGCCTGGTGAATAGAATGCTTAACATTTAAAATGCTTTGTTCATTACCCTGTTTTCCTGGTTTTGATACCTTGTTTCATTTTTCTTATTGTTTGATATGTTCATTATTGAGTTTAGAAAAGTCTTTGTGGTTTTACAGACAGCAAGCAGAATCTGAGTATGCCAACTTTTTAACTATATCTTTCTCTGTAAGCCAAAGTTCATCCTATAAACACTAGAAACTGACTACACACCCCAAGTGAATTTAAAACCAAGTAAGAATCATCTCCTACTGGTGTTTTCCTTATTTATTTATGAATTTATTTTAAAAAAGATTTATTTATTTGACAGAGATCACAAGTAGGCAGAGAGGCAGGCGGCGGGGGGGGGGGGGGGGGGGGCGGGGAGAAGCAGGCTCCCCGCTGAGCAGAGAGCCCAATGCAGGGCTCAATCCTAGGACCTGAGCCAAAGGCAGAGGCTTAACCCACTGAGCCACCTAGGTGCCCTGGTATTTTCCTTTTTAAAAGGAAAATAGCTGAAGGCTGTCATGGGGAGGTCATTGAGAGGACATGACTGCCAGTTCACCCATGAGCTGGACTTGGGCCATCAGAGGCTGCTCACCCCCTCCCCTGTCCTTGGAATGTATGTTCTGCCCACCGTTGGCACAATGGGAGCTGGCCTAAGGACACAGATTTGAGACAGCGGTATGCTGTTGACAGCTCTGGATGGTCTACGTGACTGAACCCAGTTAAGGCCTCCTTATACACTTTGAAGATTCTGGCGGGCGGATGCAGGGATCTGCTCACCTTGTGGGCACCCCAGACAAGCCTTGTAACAAACAAGTCAGTTTCTTTGTTTATTAAGCAGTCTGGAGGGGTCTGCCCCTTTCTTTGGTCTCTCCCAGCTCTCCATGTACAAGGGCCAATTTCAGATTATACCCAGGAAAGCTCTCGAGGAGTTTGCAGACCAACAAAAGCAGTTTACAGATTCTTCCAGAACACAGAGACAGATTTCTGGAGAAGGCAATGGCTTTGAGATATACTTATTAAAAAGGAAGAGAAAAAAAAAGAAGAAGGGAGAAAATAAGTTAGGAAACTTGGATACGATCTTAATTTTTAAAAATGCTATTTGGCTTTAGTTTGTGAATGTTGCCATTTTGGGGCCTCAAGGGGACTGACTATGGGTGACAGACCATCACTTTTCCCTTGAGAGAGAACTTTTAGAATGTCCCAGCAGTGAGTAGATCTAAAGGAAACTGGTGTTCGTCCTCCTAAGTACCTGGATGTGACCAAATCAATACAACCTCTGCCAAATAGTTGTGTATATTGTATGGGTTTTCAAATGAGATCTTGATTATTCAGCTAATGGACCAACACACATGATCGCAAATGCCCCCTCCCCTCAATTAAGCTTTCTAGGGCAGCACATAAAGATGCTAATGCAAATGGATGAATTAAAGGGGCAAACTAGGAAAACTGGGGAAATAATGCCCTTTACTCATAAAAATGCTTCATTTCACCTGGAGAATTAGATATGATTAATATCTATATATAAATTTTTTAAAATATTTTATTTATTTATTTGAGAGAGAGACAGTGAGAGAGAGTATGAGCGAGGAGAAGGTCAGAGAGAGAAGCAGACTCCCCGTAGAGCTGGGAGCCTGATGCGGGACTCGATCCCGGGACTCCAGGATCATGACCTGAGCTGAAAGCAGTAGCCCAACCAACTGAGCCACCCAGGCGCCCCTCTATATATAAATTTATATGACATCTTAGTCTCATAATTTTAAAGTATAATCCAAGGTGGGCCCAGCTGGATCAGGTGGAAGAGCATGTGACTCTTGATCTCTGGGTTGTGAGTTCGAGCCTCACACTGGGTGTAGAGATTATTCAAATAAATAAGACTTAAGAAAGCATAAGTCAAGCCAAAGAACATACCTTTCTTGATCTAATCAAGGTATAGTCAATACTGAAACACATGGCAACTAAAGAAGGATTAAAATAAGAGGCACATTCTCAAGTTTTCTCTGAAGCTTTTCAGCTGTTGCCAGTGGAAGGTGCTGCTGACATAATAAGCAACACTGGTCAGTCTGACACTGGTCCAAGTGATCTTGACTATCTTACTTCTGGAGAATGGAAAACTATAGGAGTTTGCATAGTCAACCACCTAGTGAGACTGGTCTTACAAAGAGATATTCTCCATAAGAGCTACAGAGGCCAAGCTGTCATCCCAGACCACACAAGCACTTCGAGTACATGATGAGGCTCTGCAGGGGAAAACAACATTAACCACAAAAAAAAAAAAAAAAAAAAAATGATTTCTCTCATCAGTTTAAGAGTGGAGAAAACTTAACTTGATCAAACCCTTGTTTCAACTAGATCATCGCGTCAGATTTCCTCCATATACATAGCCAAATTATTACCGGGTTCTAATCTTGGGCAGGAAGAGTCGTTTAAACTACACCTTTGATCTTAGGATAAACCAGACAGTTAACAACTTCAAAATGTGCAAAAACAGACGTTCTCCTCGAGATATCCAGGCTCTACAAAATACTTTTCAAGTGACCCAAAAGTCTCATGACCCAAAGACCCAAAAGAGCCATGCAGGTGAGAGCAAAATTAAAATTTCCAACCAAAATTGTCAAATGTTATCTGGCAAAAACTGGCATTCCTGAGGATAGCTGGTCAGGTCATTGATCAGTCTTAGATTCCTCTGCATTCCTCTGCAACTGCTCTCCTGACCTTGAGCAGCTCACACGTAACCAGGCGGAGAGTCAAGGTCAGAGGAAGTGAAAGTCAACAAGCGCTTACTCAACAGGGCATTGTGTCGCTTGAGGTAGGCAATTATGTCTCCTTGCTTTTCAACGATCTCTTCTAGGCTTGAAATAGGCCTGCGAAGAATCAACATATTCACCAATACTCATCTCTTTGCAAATGGGTCCCCTCCCAGTTTCCAGTACAGCATATTGTATTTGGGACTTTTTCTTAAGATGCTGTAAGCCAAGGTAATATTCCAAAATGAGGTTCTTTCATCAGACTTGGTTTTATCCAGCTGAATGGGAGTAAGCAAATCAAACTTAAATCTAAGGCACATATGCATAATCATAAATTCCAAGCATAAGAATGTTTTCTAGATTTTCAAGGTGGGGCAACCTCATAATTCTCTTTCTCTAGTCTTTCATTTCCCACCCAAAGCTTACCTGAATCCAGTCTCCGAGGTAATATTGCTGGGGTAAGCATAGATTTTTTCTTCTTCAAGTACATCAGGTTGTGGTTTGGCTTTATTAAATTTTCGAATTTTCACTAAAATAATAAAGTCAATAATATTGTCAGGTTACCTAATTATGAAAAAAACTTTTACTTCCATTTATTCAAATTACAATAATTGGCTATGCTTTTCAAGTAAGTTAATATGGACGAAAATGCTTCATAAAGTGAATAAACAGGTTTGTTTATTGATGTACTCAAGCATTTGAAAATCTGTGAGCAGGCGTGAATTAAACACCGGACTACAGAGTGTCATTATTACTAGTAATAATAACAGCTATGATTTTTTGGTAAATTTAAAAGACAGAAGGCACAGGTGAACTATTGTGCGTGGACAGCCTCATCCAATTCTCAGAACCACCCCTGAAGCAGATGCCCTATGACTCCTACCTTCTACAATAAAGTGAAGCCCAGAGAAGTTAAATAAGTAGCCAGGTTTCCAGTCCAGGAACCATGACTTTTTTCCAACAACCTCCACTGTTGATACTACCCTATAGAAAGAGCTACTAGTTCAGGGAAAAATACAGATGAACAGTCTACATCCAAGACAGTATGAAAAGAACCAAAATCGAAGCTTGCATGAGGAGCTTGTGGCAGCCCTGGAAAGCAGCCCCTTAACTCAGCAGGAGTGGGATGGGAGGGACGATCATGGAGGAGGATAGAAGGGCTTGAGTCCAGTCTTGGGGGAAACAGGAAAACTGCATGGACTAGGGGAGGAGAGAAGAAGGGTATTTTAGGTGTGGGAAGAGCCTGAACAAATACTTAGACCTTGAGAAGGGGTGTGTGTATGCACTCACGTGTGTGTGTGTGTGTGTGTGTGTGTGTGTGTGTGTGTGTGTATGAGGGGGTGGAAAGGTAGGCAGGCAAGACATGAGTGACTGCCAAGGCGTTGAGATTTTGTCCTGAGAGTAAATGGGAGTCACTGAAAGGAGCTCACCATCACCCCTGAAGGGCAGGGATGAGTAGGTCCAGCTCATGGCAGGCCTTTTCTTTTCTTTCCTTTTTTTTTTTTTTAAGATTTTTTATTTATTTGACAGAGAGAGATCACAAGTAGGCAGAGAGGCAAGCAGAGAGAGACGGATGGTGGGCTCGATCCCATGACCCTGATACCATAACCTGAGCCAAAGGCAGAGGCCTAACCCACTGAGCCACCCAGGCACCCCTCATGGAGGGTCTTTTATGCCACACCAAGACTTCAGAAAACTCTGAACAGGGAAATTGTTAATGATAAGAGTTACTTCTGAATACAATTACACTGGCAGGAGGAAGGAATACAAAGTTAAGAGAACAGAGGAAGGGAGAGCAGTAGCATGCCTATGGGAATTATCCACACAGGATGCGATAAGTGTCTAACTGAGGCAGTGACAGAGGGGAGGAGATGGCTATGGAGACAGGCCGACTGAACAGGACTGATGACTGAGGGAGGGGAGAGAGTAAGGGCCAAGGAAGAATCCAGGATGACAAAAAGGTTTTGAATTGAGCAGAAACTGCAGGCTGGTGCTCTTAGCTGAGGGAGGGGAGGAGGGACGGGATGGGGGAAGGTTTGGAAGAAGAGACAGATGTTCAGGTAACTTCTGTCTTGGGACACTGGAACACCAGGATGGAAATGATCACTGAGCAGGTGAATATAAAGGTCTGGATGACTCTCTTCACCTGAGGGCTGCCTCCTAGTGTGAGGACAGTAACTTTCAGTAGGTAGAGAAAAAGGATGCGGGAAAGCTGACACCCACTAATAGTAAAGAGATGCGGAAGAATCTGTTAAAAGGAATGAAAATGAATCTCCAGAGAGGGAGGAGAACCGGGAAAGAGCAGTCACTTCCAGGAAGGTGAAGACACGGAGAGGACCCAGGGGACGTAGCAGTTTGGAGGCCACCGATGAACTTGGCCACTTGTGAGGGTAAATGATGTTATGGACTGAACCCTGTTCCCCGAAAATTGACATGCTGAAGCCCTCACCTGGAAGTAATGGTCTTTAGAGATAGGGCCTCCAGTGAGGTAATTAACATTAAATGAGGTAATAAGGGTGGGGCCCTGATCGGACAGGAGAAATGCCAGGATGTGCTTGCACAGAGCCCAAGGCCATGTGAAGACACCCACAGAAGGCAGCTTAGGAAGGGAGGCTCAAGAGCAACCAAGCCTGTCCATACCTTGACCTTGGACTGGCAGCCTCCAGAACTGTGAGAAAATGAATCTGTGTGGCTTTAGCCACCTAGTCCAGGTACTGCAAGTGGGGGAAGTCAGTGGCAAAGAGGCGGAGAAGCAGACACAGGGAAGGCCATTGTTCTCCACCTCTCAGGCATGACAACAACTGGGACAGTTTGCACCCTGGACAGCAGTTAACTGGGCTGGGGCTCTCCCCTGCCTGAACAATAACTCTGGGACTGGGCTGACATGAGTTGTCTTCCCCAGAGATGGCTACCAGCGGGGAGAAAGCCAGGGGAGAAGGAGGCAGTGATCGTCAACCCAACTGAACATGAGAATTACACCAAATAGATGAGAAATATATTTGCCATGGGAATGCGGGGAGAGGGGACAGGTCAGACCCCGGCATTACATTTTGTAAAAGCTCCACATGCCATTCTTTCCTGTTTCATAACAAGTTTTCAGATATAATTCACATATCATGCGTTCACCCATTGGAAGTATACAAGTCAATGGTTCAGTATTTCAGAGCACTGGGCAATCACCTCCACAGTCAATTTTAGAACACATTCATACCCCCAAAGAGAAACCCAGTATCCATTAGTGGTCATTCTCCATTTGCCCCCTGCCCTCTGGCTCTAGGTAACTGCTTTTTTTTTTTTTTTTTTTTAAAGATTTTATTTATTTATTTGTTAGAGGGGAGGGGGGAGCGAGCATGAGCACAGGCAGACAGAGTGGTAGGCAGAGGCAGAGGGAGAAGCAGGCTCCCCGCTGAGCAAGGAGCCCAATGTGGGACTCGATCCCAGGACGCTGGGATCATGACCTGAGCCGAAGGCAGCCGCTTAACCAACTGAGCCACCCAGGCGTCCCGGTAACTGCTCTTCTATTTCCTCTTTCTGTACATGTGCCTATTCTGGGCATTGCATATCCATGGGCTCGTACATAGACTGTCTTCGCAATGACTGGTTCTACTTAGCATAATGTTTTCAAGGTTCATCCACATTGCAGCACATACTAGTACATCAGTCCATGTAGTCATTCCATTTTAGGACTGAGTAATATTCTTTCGTATAGATTGAACACATTTTGTTTATCTATTCATCAGTTTATACTAACATCAATTAGATGTTTTCCCCTTTGGGCTATTATAAACAGCACTTCTTTGAACAACTGTGTACGTGTTTTTGTGGAAATGTCTTGGATATATACGCAGAGTCATGAGACACTCTGTTTCTCCTTTTGTGGAGCTGCCAGGTTCCTCATGTGATTCGAATGTGCACTTTCAGCTGAGAATTAGGCTCAAGAAGTTGGAGTGAAGAGGTTAGAAGTGAGAAAGTTGTGGGGGGACGGCTAAGTGGCTCAGTCAGTTAAGCAGCTGTCTTCGGCTCAGGTCATGATCCCAGGGTCCTCGGATCAAGTCCCATATCCGGCTCCCTGCCGCAGGGAGTCTACCTCTCCCTCTGCCTGCTGCTCCCCGTGCTTGTGCTCTCTCTCTCACTCTTATTCTATCTCAAATAAATAGATGAAATAAAATTTAAAAATTGAGAAAGTTGGGAGATGTGCAGAGGGTCCACCAGGAAGGACCACTTAACCAACTGAGCCATGTATGCACCCCTCTAAAGTAAAGCTTCCTTTAATTTTAATCCCTGAGAGTTCTGAGAGAGAGAGATACACAGAGACAGACAAATAGACCGAACCTCAGACAGCTCTAAATTTAGAAAATGAGTTCCTAAATGGTTTATCCTAAAGTAAGTCTGGGCTAAATGCATTTTGCACACATGATTTATTTACTTATTTTGTATTTTGTCATTTTGAATTTAAATGCCAGACTTATATCTCAGTTGCCTTTCAAGAAGCAAATGTCTGTGGGTCTTTTCAATTTTTTTGTTTTTGGTCTTTTTTAAAGATAAGTATCTTTGGGGCGCCTGGGTGGCTCAGTGGGTTAAAGCCTCTGCCTCTGGCTCAGGTCATAATCCCAGGGTCCTGGGATCGAGCCCCGCATTGGGCTCTCTGCTCAGCGGGGAGCCTGCTTCCTCCTCTCTCTCTCTGCCTGCCTCTCAGCCTACTTGTGATCTCTATCTGTCAAATGAATAAATAAAATCTTTAAAAAAAAAAAGATAAGTATCTTATCTTTAAAAATCTTTAAAAATTAGTTTATGACACAAATTTAGAAGCATCACTGGTATGTTGCTGTTGGTTTGAAATCGCGCCAAGTTTGCATGTGGTCAGCATTGAAAAGTACAGGTGCTCAACAGGCTCCCAGCTGCTAGGAAAACCTTGCCATAAAGATAATGGCCACGCTTCCCATGATCAGGGATGAAACAACCAGTTAGTTAATGGTCTTTGACCCAACAGTCTCGCTGTAATTCTCACCTGTGTAAATGAGCAGACAGGTCAGGGAACAGATCAGTTCCAGGCCCAGGATGGCCAGGATGAGGTCAAGATACAGCCTGCTGGGCTCCGGGAAGGAGTGCTGCATGCACAACACGAGGAGGAGAGCTGTGCTGCCTGCAGAGGACAGAGAAGTGCAGGGTTAGCAGAGCCCAGATGGGGTCCACAAGGCAGGCGCACACCCAGGCCCTGTTATACGGAGCAGTGAAGGAGGCTTTGGTAAAAACCCCGAACTGCTGCTCTCTAGAGGGAAAAATCCCCAA
Organism: Lutra lutra; assembly: GCF_902655055.1. Lineage (NCBI taxonomy): Eukaryota > Metazoa > Chordata > Mammalia > Carnivora > Mustelidae > Lutra > Lutra lutra. The sequence goes on along the minus strand of NC_062279.1, from coordinate 74,291,053 downwards.
ATGCAACTAAGAGTTAATGATGCCCCCAAAATACAATTACGTAAGAATCTGGATTTTCTTAAAAACCAAGTTATGATTTTTTTGCTCTATACAATTATTAACAATGGCATTGCATGAAGTCCCATGTGCATTTAAAAAGGGATGCAGGGGTGCTGGGTGGCTAAGCTGGTTGAGCGTTTGACTCTTGATTTTGGATCGGGTCATGGTCTCAGGGTCATGGGATCCAGCCTCTTGGTGGGTTTCGTGCTCAGTAGGAAGTCTGCTTGTCCCTCTCCCTCTGCTCCTCCCCCTGCTCTCTCTTTCTCAAAAAATAAATACATAAGGGGGCGCCTGGGCGGCTCAGCGGGTTAAGCCGCTGCCTTCGGCTCAGGTCATGATCTCAGGGTCCTGGGATCGAGCCCCGCATCAGGCTCTCTGCTCAGCGGAGAACCTGCTTCCTCCTCTCTCTCTCTGCCTGCCTCTCTGCCTGCTTGTGATCTCTGTCTCTGTCAAATAAATAAATAAAAAATCTTAAAAAAAAATAAAATAAATACATAAGGATGAAGTTTCTGGAAACTTGCATTATCCCAGTTCTTCCGAGTCCAGAGGCACTTGAGGACCATGGTGGTCCATCCTGGTCACATAATGTACCAGCAGAGAACTGCACAGAAGTTAAGAATGTTGCAGTTATGTGGACCACCTGGCTGGACATCTGGGACATGCTGCTGACTATGGACAAATGACCTGACACATCTGCTCCTAAATTTCCTTGTCTGAAAAATGGGAACAACAGTACCTTCCTCACAGTGCTCTTGTGAGGAATGAATGAAGTTAATACGTGAAAAACACTTAGAATGGTGCTTGGACACTGATCAATATGAACTGTTCCCCCCTCCACTTAGCATATCTATTATTTGGTTTTGAAGATCATTAGCCTTGTGTGTACTTTCATTTTGAAGAATACAGCGCAGAAGAAAAGTAAAATTCTGGAGCAAAGAGGCTGGGTCTTGCCATCGTGTAAGGTATGACTGTGAGTTTGCCACAGGGACTTGCTTGAAGGAAGAGTTGTAGGGCATTGTGCCTGGGATTTTTAAAGATTACACAAAACCAAAATTAGTAGTAGTAGTTTTATTTTTTTTTTTTTAAGATTTTATTTATTTATTTGACAGAGAGAAATCACAAGTAGGCAGAGAGGCAGGCAGAGAGAGAGGAGGAAGCAGGCTCCCTGCTGAGCAGAAAGCCCGATGTGGGGCTCGAACCCAGGACCTGGGATCATGACCTGAGCCGAAGGCAGCGGCTTAACCCACTGAGCCACCCAGGCGCCCCAGTAGTAGTTTTATTTTTAAAGAGTTTCTTTATTTGTCAGAGGGAGAGAGCACACACAAGCAGGGGGAGTGGCAGGCAGAGAGAGAAACACACCCTGCTGAGCAGGGAGCCGCAGCTGGATTTGATCCCAAAACCCTGGGATCATGACCTGAGCTGAAGGCAGAAGCTTATACCCACTAGGTACTGTTAGTTCACTTCCTCCTGCAACAGAGTTTGTGTGAGAAATATTATTTCCCCGATTTTATAGAGAAAAGGTATCAGGATGAAGCTAATCACTAGCCCACAATACTATCACATGCCATAGAAACAATGGTCACACTCATCTGATTAGCTGGATGTTCTACACACTCATGGACTTACCTTTTTATTCTTCATATAAGATAAAATACTTAAAGTAGAAACAAGGTCAATACCTGCCCCAATCTCTTTGATCTTCTGGGTCCTTATATGAAAACATAAAAGTCATGCCATCTGCAATTAAAAGTAAGGGTCTAATTGCTTAGAAATATTAAGGGTCATATGTTAGCAAGAATTTGAAAGTGAGCAGAAAGGTAAAGATCAGACAACCCTTGGTGGGCCTCAAAAATACTATTTCCAGACTGCTCACTTGAGAGACTGAACATTACTTTGGTTATAATGCATATATGGTACTTAAGTTAAAAATGGGTTTTTGGGGGCGCCTGGGTGCCTCAGTGGGTTAAAGCCTCTGCCTTCGGCTCAGGTCATGATCCCAGGGTCCTGGGATCGAGCCCCACATCGGGCTCTCTGCTCAGCAGGGAGCCTGCTTTCTCCCTCTCTCTCTGCCTGCCTCTCTGCCTACTTGTGATCTCTGTCAAATTAAAAAAAAAAAGGGGGGGGGTTGCTTTTATCTTCAGTGGGTGGGAGGAAAGGTTATAGTGACATCTTCTGGCCAAAAACAAGTATTGCACATCAGCAGCAGAACATACAAGCCAAGCAAGCTCTTCCTCAAGGAAGAGGTAAAAATGTCCCCCCACCCCACAGTGAGTCAAAACCAGCCATCTCTATAAAATGCTTCTCTGTTATCGCATGGCCCTGCAGCTGCCACTGAGAACACTGCAGAGTAGATGAACTCGCACTTGCCCTTTAAGAAAATGTATTAATAGAACACAGAAGAAAAAAAAAATTCTGTAGAGCTGTTTTTCTGGGGGAAAAAATTATCTTCAAATCTGGTTTCAAAATGTTTAAGTATTTATTCTGGACTCAATCCGAAAAAGAGGTTCTCTAAAAAAGGTAGGAACTTTGAACACCAAGGCAAAAATGACTAAAGAAGTTCAATTTAATTCCATTCAGCCTTTTTAAGATGTTTGCAAAATCAACAAAGTGGGTTCTAATGCAGCTAAGTCCTATGCAGACTTTCCAACCTTTTGTTTTCCATTTTGGATAATGCATTTTATTATATCACAGTCTCTCACTAAAAGAAACACTGAACTTCATTTAAAGTAAAGCCAATTTCTTCCTCTCACCCTACAAGTATCAAATAGCAGCAGCAGCTTATCTTCTTGAGATGATTAAGACAGCTCATACCAGAAGGGGGGAAAAGTCTACATCATGCACAGGCAGATACGTGGACACAATGTTCACAATGGGGGCAAGAAAATGTCACCCCAAAATATGCTTTTGGGCATAAGGATTATTTTTTTCTTAAGATTTTATTTATTTGGGAGAGAAAAGTAAGGGGGGGCGGCAGGGGGAGAGGCAGACTCCCCACTGAGCGGGGAGCCTGACTTGGGGCTTGATCCCAGGATCTCAAGATCATGACCTGAGCTAAAGGCAGGCGGTTAACCGACTCAGCCACCCCGACATAAGGATTATTTTAAGCTGATTAGTTTTAAGAAACAAGAGACACAGGTGAATCCCAGAAAGCTGATGGAAGTTACCTTTTTAAAAAAATTTTATTTACTTATTTGAGAGAGAATGAGAGAGCATTATTCTCTCGGGGGAGCTGCAGAGAGGGAGAAGCAGAGGGAGAAGGGGGAACACCAGAGGGAGAGGGAGAAGCAGTCTCTGCGTCAAGCAGGGAGGCCGATGTGTGGCTCCATCCCAGGACCCTGGGATCATGACCTGAGCTGAAGGCTGACACTTAACTGACTGAGCCACTCAGGTGCCCTGGAAGATACCCTTTTGTAAGAGACAGTTACAAAGGAAAACTAGTTTGTAAGCGTGTCCTTTCTGTACCAGGAAGAGAACGAAGGCTTAGAAACTATTATCCACAAAGAAGGCACAGACTTAAATCTGCATAATAATGTTACCGTTGTTTCCAGAGCTTTTCCTGCTCACCCTCCAGTTATTCCTCCCACTGCCTCACCACAATGTCTATGGTCTCTTTGGCTAGAAATGGTATTAAAGGTGGTGGCGTGGCCCCTTCTGGAGAGTTACTCAGTTTTCTTGGGGGTCTCCCATGAAACACAGGAGGTATGCATGTTTGTTTGTTTTTTAATATTTTATTTATTTATTTGACAGAGATCACAAGTAGGCAGAGAGGCAGGCAGAGAGAGAGGAGGAAGCAGGCTCCCTGCTAAGCAGAGAGCCCGATGTGGGGCTCGATCCCAGAACCCTGGGATCATGACCTGAGCCGAAGGCAGAGGCTTTAACCCACTGAGCCACCCAGACGCCCCAGGAGGTATGCATGTTAATAAATTTATTTTTTCTTGTTAACCTTTTATTATAGTGAGGTCCCAACCAAAAATCTTCCTAGAAGAGGGAAATTTTTTCATCCCCCCAATGATAACAAACACAGATGTGAAAGGAAAATTAAGACTGTACTGGGGCGCCTGGGTGGCTCAGTCAGTTAAGAGTCTGCCTTCAGCTCAGGTCGTGATCATAGGGTCCTGGAATTGAGCCCTACCTTGGGCTCTCTGCTCAGGGGGGAGCCTGCTTTTTACTCTTCATCTTCCTGCCACTCCTCCTGCTTGTGTTTTTCTCTCTCTCTCTCTGTCAAATAAATAAGTAAAAAAAAAATTTTTTTTTTAGATTTTTAAAATTTATTTGATACAGAGAGAGAGAGAGATCACAAGTAGGCAGAGCAGCAGGCAGAGAGGGGGAAGCAGGCTCCCTGCTGAGCAGAGAGCCCCATGTGGGGCTCGATCCCAGGACCCTGAGATCATGACCTGAGCTGAAAGCAGAGGCTTAACCAACTGAGCCACCCAGGTGCCCCTAAATAAGTAAAATCTTTAAAAAAAAAAAAAAGAAAATTAAGACCATATTATTAAAAAAGCTTCAAGACAATAGGCTGATCTTATTTTAGTGGCCACAACACACATCACTCTCACAAACATGAGAGACTATATTTGATTTTAAAGTCAAACCTCCCATTTTCCTTCTGCTGGCATTTCCACCACACAAGCAAGCCACAGACAAGCTGAGCCAGACTCACCGATTGAGTGTATCATCAGTGCAAGTCCTTTAAGATGCCTCGTAGCTAGGTAGATCATGTTATAGCCTCGGTTTCTGACTTTGTTGTGGTGATACTGGATGTAGCGTTCAAGAAGGAAATGCAGAATCCACAAAATAACTTTTCCAAGGATTATGACTGTCTGAACCTTCAGTGGGTTGGTATAGTTTCCTGGGCACTTGTCCTCAATTGGATTAGGGTAAGAACAAAGCACACCTGTTAAAAATGCTAAAATGACAAATACAACCTGGTGGAAATGAAAGCAGTAGGATTAATATTCAACATTTAGAATTAAGAAATGATATTTACCACCCAAGCACATAGTCATACCTATGACTTTTGTGATCCTATTTTTATAAATGAATTTACAAACAACTTTTTTTTCCATTTTACAAATGTTTTAAACAGAAAATTTGGAGAAAAATTTGCAAAAAATTTGGAAACAAATCACAAATAAGAGAAGTCACCCCCAATCCTGTCTAATAGAGATGAGTACTTAAACAATTTCTTGCCCACTTCTCTTTTATTGAAAAGAGTAAAAACAGTTAATTTAGTGCTTCAGAGGTAAGTAATAAAAATCATGGCTTAAAAAACTTTATTTCTAGTTTCAGTTTTAAGAGAACAAAAACAAGTATGTAATTAGATCGACAAAAAATTAAAAGATGGGTGCCAAAATACAGGCAAACAGAAATTCTCATATATTCTCATATATTGCTGGTCTAGGAACAGATGTGGAAAAAGAATTTGGAAGCATCTTGATCCTGTCTTAAGAACTCTACTTATAAAAAAAAAAAAAAAAAAAAAAAAAAAGAACTCTACTTATCAGAACTAACAGCCCCAGTTCAGACAGCTCTATGACTACCAATATTTATTACAGTATTCTCTATTATAACGCTGAAAATTGCCCAAGGATATGTGTTCATCCATAGCAGAATGCTTGAGTAAATTAAAATACATCTACTCGTAAAACAGAGTAGTACTGAGCTATTAAAGAATTAACTAAATCTCCCTGCATTAATTTGGATGGATGTCTGTATGTTAGGATTAAAAGAAGATAGAGTAGTAGTTCAAAGTGTGGTTTACAGACCAGCACAATCAGCATCACAAGGGAGGTAGTCAGAAATGCAAATTCTCAGGCCCCACCCAAAACCAGGAGAATCTGGGGATGTCACCAAGCTATCTAGTTTAACAAGCCTGCTGGGGAGTCTGACACAGGCTCAAGTGTGAGAAACACTTGGGCAGAGTGATAAATACAGTATTATCCAACTGGGGTGTGGGGGGAAGAAATAGGGAAATCCTTTAAAATATGTATGAATCTGTGTGTGTGTGTGTGTGTGTGTGTGTATGTTAAGCAGGCTCCATGCCCAGGGTGGAGCCCAACACAGGGCTAAATTCAGGACCCTGAGATCAAGACCTGAGCTGAGATCAACAGTTAGTCACTTAACCGACGGAGCCACCCAGGCACCCCTCTTTTTGTACGAACTGAACAAAAGGCACTGAGATATACCATTTATTAACTCAGAGAAAAGGGCTGAAGCAGAGAAAAGGGAAGATAGGATTTTATCTTTGTACACTTTGGTAATGTTTTACTTGTTACGATAAGGAAGTTATTTTGTAATTTTAAAAATCAAATAAAGAAAAATGTATCCTTGGTATTCATCACCAAACACCAATAGTAGGCAATCCTAGCATATAATAAATCTACTTAAAATATATGTGATTTGTCTATGTGATTTGTCAAGAGCAGTCATATTTGCTAGGGCAACTCAAGATGCCTATTACCAAAAAAAAAAAAAAAAAAAAAAAAATGCCTATTACCATAAAGGAAAAAACTGAAAGGTCAACAAATTCCCTATATAGGAAAACACTGTACATTGAAGCAATTCATTTTTTATAAACTAGCATATAGACATTTTGCTTGTTTAAATTTTTACTTAGATTTCAGTTAATGTATATGGACTGGAAATTTAATGTTAGTTTCAGGTTACAATATAGTATTTCAACAACTCTGTACACAACCCGGTGCTCATGACAAGCGCCCTCCTTCATCCCCATCACCTATTTCTCCCATCCCCCCACCCACCTCCCCTCTGGGAACCATCAGTCTGTTCTCTATAATTAAGAGTCTCTTTTTTGGTTTGCCTCTCTTTTTTTTTTTTTTTTTCCCTTTGCTCATTTGTTTTGTTAAATTCCACATGAGTGAAATCACATGGCATTTGTCTTTCTCTATTTTGCTTAGCATAATACTCTCCCGCTCCATCCATTTATCATTGCAAATAAGATTTCATTCTTTTTTATGGCTGGGTAATATTCTGTTGTGTATATATACCACCTCTTCTTTATCCATTCATCAGCTGATGGACACTTGGACTGTTTTCGTAATTTGGTTATTGTAAATACTGCTATAAAAAACAGGGAGCATGTATCCCTTTGAATTTGTGTTTTTGCATTCTTTGGGTAAATACCTAGTAGTGCGACTGCTGGTAGCTCTATTTTTAACTTTTGGTGGAACCTCTGTACTGTTTTTCAGATTGGCTGCACCAGTTTGCATTCCCACCAATAATGCTGATGGGTTTCTTTTTCTCCACATCCTTGCCAACATCTGTTGTTTCTTGTGTTGTTGATTTTACCCATTCTGACAGGTGTGAGGAGATATCTCATGTAGTTTTGATTTGCATGTCCCTGATGATAAGTGATGTTAGGCATACTTTATATGTCTATTGGCCATGTGGATGTCTTCTTTGGAGAAATACGTGTTCATGTCTTCTGCCCATTTTTTAATTGGATTGTTTTTTGGGTGTTGAGTTTTGTAAGTTCTTTGTATGTTTTGGATACTAACCCTTTATTAGATTTGTCATTGGCAAATATCTTCTCCCATTCTGTAGGTTGCCTTTTAGTTTTCTTGTTTGTTTCCTTTGCTGTGCGTTTTATTTTGATGTAGTCCCAATAGTTTAACTTGTTTCTCTTGCCTCAGGAGACTTTTCTAGAAAAAAGTTGCTATGGCTAATGGCAGAGAAATTACTGCCTGTATTTTCCTCAAGTTTTGTGCTTCAGGTCTCATATTTAGGTCTTTCATCCAGTTTGAGTGTATTTTTGTGTATGGTAAAAGAGAATGGTGTAGTTTCATCCTTTTGCATGTTGCTGTCCAGTTTCCCTGCACTGTTTATTGAAGAGACCTGTCTTTTTCCCACTGGATATTCTTTCCTGTTTTGTTGAAGATTAACTGACCAAGTAATTGTGGGTTCATTTCTGGGTTTTCTGTTCTGTTCCATTGACCTATGTGTCTATTTCTGTGCCAGTACCATACTGTCTTGATCACTACAGCTTTGTCCTAGAACTTGAAGTCAGGAATTGTGATGCCTCCAGCTTTGCTTTTCTTTTTCAAGGTTGCTCTGGCTATTTGGGGTCTTCTGTGGCTCCATACAAATTTTAGGATTGTTTGTTCTAGTTCTCTGAAAAATGCTGTTGGTATTTTGATATTTGATAGGGATTGAATTAAATGTGTAGATTGCTCTGGGTAGTACAGGCATTTTAACAGTATTTTTTCTTTGAATCCATGAGTGTGGAATGATTTTCCATTTCTTTATGTCATCTTCCAATTTTTCATCAGTGTTTTAGCGTTTTCAGAGTATAGGTCTTTTACCTCTATGGTTTATTCCTTGGTAGCTTTTGGGTTTTGGTGCAATTGTAAATAGGACTGATTCCTTGATTTCTCTTTACACTGCTTCGTAATTGGGTGTATAGATATGCAAAAGATTTCTGCACATTGATTTTGTATCCTGTGACTTTGCTGAATTTGTTATTAGTTCTAGCAGTTTTTTGGTGGATCTTTCAGGCTTTCTTTTTTTTTTTTTTTTTTTTTTTTTCTCTTTCAGGCTTTCTATGTGTAGTCTCATGTCATGTACAAACAGTGAAAGTTTTACTTCTTCCTTGCTGATTCGGATGCCTTTTCTTTCTTTTTGTTGTCAGATTGCTGAAGCTGGGACTTCTAGTACTATGTTGAATAAAAGTGGTGAGAGTGGACAGCCCTTGTTGTTCTTGGCTGTAAAGAAAAAGCACAGGATGCCTGGGTAGTTCAGCTGGTCAAGCATCTGCCTTTGCCTCAGGTCATGATCCAGGATCCTGGGATAGAGCCCCACGTCAGGCTTCTTGCTCAGTGGCGAGTCTGTTTCTCCCTCTGCCTCTGCTGCTCCCCCTGCTTGTGCGCTCTCTCTCTCTCTCTGACAAATGAATAAATAAAATCTTTAAGAGAAAGCTCAGGTTTTTTTCCCATTTAGGATGATGCCAGCGGTGGGTTTTTCATAGATGGCCTTTATTATGTTGAGGTATGTTTCTTCTAAACGTATTTTGTTGAGGGTTTCTTATCATGAATGGATGTTGTACTCTGTCAATTCTTTTTTCTGATCCATTGAAATGACTGCACGGTTCTTATCCTTTTTAAAATAATTAATGGGATGAATCATGTTGATTGATTTACAAGTATTGAACCACCGTTGCAACCCAGGAATAACCCACTTATTGCGGTAAATGATTTTTTGAAATGTATTTTTGGATTTGGTTTGCTAGTATTTTGTTGAGGATTTTTGTATCTATGTTCATCAGAGATGTTTGCCTATGGTTCTTTTTTGTGGTGTCTTTATCTGGTTTGGGTATCAGGGTAATGCTGGTATTTTTCTTGCTTTTTAACACAAGATTTTCTTAGTCCTAAAATTAGGGCAATCGATCCCATAGTATCATAGGCAGGCATTTTAAGGATTTTTTTTTTTTTTAATTTATTTGACACAGAGAGAGATCACGTGTAGGCAGAGAGGCAGGCAAAGAGAGAGGGGAAAGCAGGCTCCCTGCTGAGCAGAGAGCCTGATGTGGGGCTCGACCCCAGGACCCTGAAATCATGACCTGAGCTGAAGGCAGAGCTGAGCTTAACCCATTGAGCCACCCAGATGCCCCTGTAGGCAGGCATTTTAATATAAAAGGGTTTTTCAAAGTCATATGTGTGTATGTTTGTGTGTATGTGGGGATATACATACATAGAGAGTATGTTACACAAATTAAAGATATGTTATTAAAAAAAAGAAGAAGAAGAAAACAGGCCAGGGACCAAGAGGCCACCTCTTCAGTTGATAATCTGGCCAGGGACCAAGAGGCCACCTCTTCAGTTGATAATCTGGGGATTGGGAAGCCCTGATAGAACCAGGCCACACTTAACTACATCTACACAAGGAAAAAGGATGCTTCTCTCTCCTCAGGGTATTCAGTTCTGAATTCAAGTCTACATGGTGTGTGTCACTGGAGCAGCAGCTGAACGAGTCAATGAACCACATTCATTCTTCTCATAAACATTTGGAATCGCTAAGAACTTGCCCCCCTGACTTTTCACACTGTAGCAAAGAATAACTACATCCTCTCGAGCTTCAGATTTCAGTGACCAAAATGGAGATGATTAACAGACTGGATGCAGAGCCATCGATAAGTTACACCAAGACCACTCACACGTATAGGTGTTTTGCTTATTTGTTTTTCCATTTAGGGGTTTCTTTTTGTGTGCATGTGATGTTGAATTTATTTACTTCTGTATTCTTATTGAATAACTGGCATATACCATTGATATACCATTGTGTCAGTTTAAAGAGGACAACCTGGCTTTTGGTTTGTTTTTTCTTTCTTTTTTTTTTAAACTTTTTATTTTAGTTTTAGTAATCTCAACTGCCAATGTGGGGCTCAAACCCATGACCCCGAGGTTAAGAGTCACACCCTCCTCCAACTGAGACAGCCAGGTGCCCCTACAACTGGTTGATTTGATAAATTTATGTATTGCAATATAATTACCTTCCCAGTGTTAGCTAACACCTCTATCACTTCACATCATTACCACTTCCTTTTTGTGGTGACAACAATTAAGCTATCTAATCTCTTGGCAACTCTGAAGTTCGTAATACATAAAATATGGCTGACTGTACAAACTAGGCTATGCATTTGATTGCCAGGACTTTTTTCTTTTTTTAAAGTGATAGAATTTTTTAAAGCAAGGATGCAGAAAAAGCTCTCAGGAGTGAGAGGGGTCCTGACAGGGTTGCCCTCTCCAGAACTTATTTATCTACTAGTTGCAACACATATGTCTTTAGAAATCCCCAGACATTTGGAGAGCCTGGGTGGCTCAGTCACTTGGACATCCAACTCTTTTTTTTTTTTTTTTTTTTAACTTTCTCCACCATTACCTATTTATTTATTGACTAACATATAATGTATTATTTGTTTCAGGGGTACAGGTCTGTGGTTCATCAGCCTTACAGAATTCACAGTGCTCACCACAACACACACCCTTTTTAATGGGCATCAAACTCTTGATTTCAGCTCAGGTCATAGTCTCAGGGTCATGGGATCAAGCCCTGTGTCCGGCTACACACTGAAGATGGAACCTGCTTAGGATTCTTTCTCTCCCTCTCCCTCTGCCTCCCCAGCCCCCAACTCACACTCTCTTAATTAAAAAAAAAAAAAAAAAGAAATCCACAGACATTTGTAATTTTATCATTGTTAAAACATGGGGCAACACTACTTATTGTTCTGCTGCAACTCGACTTCTCTCCTTAACATTATTTTCTAAGTGTAGATAAATTGATAAATTTCTGTGTCAACATATATAGATTTATCTACTTTTTTTTTGTTTTAGTAACTGAAAAACACATGCATATGGTAAAAAGAAGTTTCGAATAGTACAAAAGGCAAACAGTAAAATGTATCAGGTGTGCCTTCTACTGAGGACCTCAGACCTCTACTACAGTGATACCTAGTGTTAAAGGATCTTGTGAATGCTTCTAGAAATTTTCTGTTTATATACGGGAATACACATGCACACCAGCCCTCTCAATTATCTTTTAAAATGTGCAAATGGGAACATTCCATGCAAACCCGAATGTAAACCTGTGTTTATGAATACTCAACAATGTAAGCATGAAGGCTAGTCTAATTAATATATACACATCCACCCTGTTTTTTTTTCCCAACAGTTGCAGAGCATTCCTTCATATGGATGGGAAATACAAAGTGTCCTCTGAATGGTGGTAGTTGCAATATCTTGATATTACAGACAACATTACTACTATTAACAATATCCTTACACGTGTGCAAATATATTTGCAATAAATTCTTTGAAGTAGAGCAATAATAAAAAAGTATGTACATTTTAAATGTTGGTAGATATAGGGGCACCTGGGTGGCTCAGTGGATTAAAGCCTCTGCCTTCAGCTCAGGTTGTGATCCCAGGGTCCTGGGATCGAGCCCCACATCAGGCTCTCTGCTGGCAGGAAGCCTGCTTCCTCTCTCTGCCTGCCTCTCTGCCTGCTTGTGATCTCTCTCTGTCAAATAAATAAATAAAATCTTAAAAAAAAAAAAAGTTGGTAGATGTAGCCAACTGCCCTCTGAAGATCATACACAAACACACATATATATTATTATTATTACATTTTATATATACATAAGAGCTTGTATATATATATATGTGTGTCCATATATATATATATATATATATATTTTTTTTTTTTTTTTTTTTTAAGATTTATTCATCTGACAGAGAGACAGAGAGCATAGCAGGGGCAGCAGCAGAAGGAAAGAGGGAGAAGCAGGCTCGGAGCCCGACATGGGGCTGGATCCCAGGACCCTGGGATCATGACCTGAGCTGAAGGCAAATGCTTAACTAACTGAGCCACCCAGGCATCCTGAGCTTATATATATATTTTAAGAACATCGCCTCTGTATGGATTATTGTCCCAGCCAACTTACATGTATTAATAAGAGAAGATTTGCTATGATGACCGTAGGAAGAGGATGGAATCTGGGTCTAAACTGAGCATGTAATGAATGGTGTGGAAGATGCTGGGTGTCCAGAAGAGGGTCATCTTCAATACTTTGGGTGAGATCCAAGGAACCCTGAGGTACAGAAAAACAGAAGCAATCTTTTAATCCCCATTTTCCCGATTATGTTTCTAAGACAAATCTACTAAATTCTAAAGCATTAAAAACCATTACACAAGTTAGAGGCAAGAAAAATAACCTCCCTACATAAAGCGAGTTTAAAAATACCATAAACTTCTAGGTAACTACTGTATACAAGTTGGTGAAAACAAGTGTTAAAATGGGTTGAGGAAATCTTACTTCAATTATCTTCAAGTGAGGTATTACATAATGAGATTAAAGCAAACAATGTTTTCTTTGAGTCCTCAAACTTAGATATTGATTTATCTAACATTACTTAGATTATTGATGAAATAATTACATATGGTTGCAATTCTTAAACTACATCCTGATGTTCCACAAAATTTTGGAAAGTTGGTGGAGGCTTTATTAAACTTTCAGTTATGATAGAAATGTTTTAGAGAAGGAAACAGATCACCATGATAGAGCTTCAAGGAGACTTTAGCTGACAGATACCAGAGTCTCAATGAAAACAACTTGCAAAGTTCCGGAAGTAGCTGATGGCATTAAGCTGCAACCTAAAAATTCAGTCTGACTTATTTAAAGGTGTTGTCTTGGCAGGAACAGTACTACCAGATCTCTGGCTCATATAACCATCTCTTAATCTAAGACCCTTGCTGAAAACTATTATATATAAGATACTATAAGATGAAAAAATTATAAAACACAGTCCCTGTCCAAAAGATTACATTTTCATTGAGGAAGCTGGGGATAAAGGTATACAGGATGAAATAATATTATAAGTGAGCTAACTGGACAAAAATAGGATGGAAATAAAGATTTCATCGGAAAAAGGGAAGCCTGAGAATAGCATTTGGAAACAGATAAGGGCTCTTTGGAAGGGGTAGAGTGAGACAAATGGTATAGGGATGGTTTCTGGGCACCAGATTACAAAGATAAAAATAATAATCTGGAGCCTAATTCAGATCTGGGGCGGGCTTCTCAGTTTCCAAACTCAGGCATTCAATGCTGCTCTACAAATTTCTTTTTTTTTTTTTTTTCATTCAGTGCCTACATACAGCTTCCTGTTTAGTTTGCTGTAACTTATGGTATGATTCTGATTATTTCTGTTCTTTTCCAGACTCCTCTACCTCTAGCTCTCTCTCAGGCAGCAGACAGATGTCCCAGTCTTCACAGAGCTTCCTCTGGCTACCATCTGCGCATCCTTCCAGGTCCTGCTGGGTCAATTCCTACACGTAGCCTTCCTGGGCTGCCAAGCATCTCGATCACGCCATACCTCCACGCCCTCCCACATAGTTTGGTGCTTGCCTCCTCTATCATACTATCCTATGACAGTGCTACCTCTTACCTACCCTCCCAAGTAGATTACATGAGACCCACAAACTCCCCACCACGTATTTGTCTTTGTAATCTTAACGCCCAACAGGGACTGGGGGTTAGCACCCCCGGGACAGATGATGAATGAATGACTGTTCTGATCCTATCTCAGCAGTGTTCCTAAGTCAGTCAGGGTGTCGTCAAAGACCTGGGCTAAGCAGGAGAGGTTATCGGGAGCTGTGGGGAGAATCAGCTCTGACCAGATGCAAAGGCAGTAAGTATCGTGCTTACAGGTAAGCTCCTAAGGAAACTGCCCCATTCGGATACCAGTTCTCCTGCTTCCTTAGCAGTGAGGGAGTTACTTCATCTCTGTGCCTGTTTCTCATCTCAGGAAACAGAGTGCTAATAGCAACTGCTTCATAGCTTACAGGGGGGAGATCAGACGAGTTACTATTCATAAAATGGCTGGAACACTGGCTGGCAAAGACGTGATAGTCAGTATCAGCCTCTGCTGTCTCTACCACTTGCTCTTCCCTTGCTCCCCGTGGATCACGCCTTACCACTCTGGCCCCTAAATCTCATCTTGCTCTCCATTCTCACTATTCAGGCCAGGTCCCATCATTTCTCATGGCCTTTGCCTTCCAGTCTCCAGATCTTAGCAACGTCTTGCTGCAGTCGATGTCTTCTAACATGAACATTTACATTTCTCTCCCCCAAAACTTGAGTCCCTCCCCATTCTCCTCTGGACAAAATCCAAATTCTTACTCTGGCTCTCTGTGTTAGAATCCCTTCCCAAGCTACTTTTTGGGTCTTGCCTCTCGTTACTTCTCTCTCCTTCCTGATGCTTACTGCTCAAGCGCCTGTCTCTCACAAATCTCTTTCAGTCCCTGTGCCTTTACTTATTTTGGCCCACGTGTCAAGGGCTTGTCTTAGCAAGAACACTGGCTTTGCTGATCCTCAACATTGTTCCTACTGCCCTGTCAGCCAGCATTGTACTTCTCATGTCCCCAAGTCTGGCTTGGATCTCTTTTATATCTTCCGTATGTCTTTTTACCCCTTTGAACACACAGAAAATGGGTATAATAATTTTTCAATGTTCCTGTTTGCTATTTTTAGCATGTCATTTCTGATTCATTTCAACTGACTTATATATCATGTTTTCCTGCCTTTTGCATGCTTGATAATTTTTTTCAACTTATTAAGATCCAGTTGACATATGGCTTTGTGTAAGTTTAAAGTGCACCAGGAGTTAATATGACACACTTATATATATTGCAAAATGATTCCCACTGAAGCATTACCTAACACCTTCACCACATCACATAATCATCAGTGCCTGGTAATTTTGGATTGGATGAAAGACTTCCCGATTTATTGCTTTGGGTGTGGGACAGTTTTGTGTTCCTATAGTCTTGAGTTTTTGTTTTTTTCTGGAACGCAGTTAAATTACTTGGAAACAGTTTGATCTTTTTGGCCTTGCTTTTATTTATTTATTGTTAGGTGGGACCACAGCCACATTTAGTCTAAGGCTAGTTTTTCCCCACTATGAAGGTAGACCTCTGTGAGACCTAGTACCCTGTGAATTATTGAGTTTCCAGTTGGACTGGTGGACTAGCCACTATGCCTGGCCCTGTGTGAGCGCTAAGTTCCGCCTCTAGTCATTTCAGGTGGTTCTTTTCCAGGCTGTGGGCAATGTCCTCACAGGCTCATACCGAGCAGGACTCTGCTGACTCCCTGAGGGGCATTTCTGCACGTTTTCAGTTCTCCTCTCCAGGTACTGCCACGTGAACTCTCGTTGCCTCAGTCTCCCCAGATTCTCAGCTCCATCCTCAACTCAGGGAGCCTGCTGACCTCTGCCGGGGCACCCTTTCCTGTCACAGCCCTCAGCCTCTCTTAAGGGGGTCAGCTGGGGCAGTCATATGACTCACTCCATCCCCCTCCTCTTGGAAAGCACTGGCTTTCACTGCCCAACGTTCAATAGCTCAAAAAAGTGTTGTTTCCAATATTGCATGTAGTTTTTTGGTTACTTCAGGCAGAAGAATGAATCCAGTCCCTGTTATACCGTGCTGGCTAGGAACAGAAGTCCCTACTTCACTCTCACACATGTCTATTACAACTTCCAATGCTAACCACAGGATAGCAAAGTTGTTGGAAAAGTGTGCTTCACATGGGCAGAGACTCTGTTTTGTACTTTCATTATACCTTTAGCATCTAACATAGAGTACAGGCTCAGTATGTGTGTGGAGTGAACGAAACATTGCCCAACTTCTTGAACACTTGGGACCTGAGAGTTTAAACAAAGCAGGCCTTGAGACCTTAACTGTAAGACTACTGTCCATTTATCTCCCATTTACCTCCCTTGCATGCCCCTCCTCCCCTAGCCTAAATCACCTTTCTAGACGGCCCCACAAATATCCTTATTTTTTTCAGAATCCATACAAGCCTTAAGTTCTCTATAAAATTTGTTATGTAGGGGCTCCTGGGTGATTCAGTCAGTTGAGTGTCAGACTATTGATTTTGCCTCAGGTCATGATCTCAGGGTTGAGATGGAGCCCCAGTCAGGCTCCGAGTTGGGTGTGGAGCCTGCTTAAGATTCAATCTCTCCCCCACCCCCTCTAAAAGACAAAAACAAAAACAAAGAAACAACTTGTCCTGCCAACTGTTTTCTTTCTACTCTACAACTGCTATAAAATGTACTGCTCATAATATTAATTTGGAATAGTTCTTTTTTCTTTAAGATTTTATTTATTTACTTGAGAGAGCAAGCAGGAGTGAGCAAGAGCGAGCCATGTGCAGGGGTGGAGGGGCAGACGGAGAGGGAGAAGCAGACTTCCTGCTGAGCAGGGAGCCCCATGTGGGGCTCAATCCCAGGATCCCAGGATCATGACTTGAGCCGAAGGCAGCCGCTTAACCCACCCAGCCACCAAGGCTGCATTGTATTTTTTCCTTATGAGTGCTATCTTGTATTTTTTCCTTTTTAATGTATATACATTGTTTCTCCTGATTACACTGAACAGGTTGGAGACAATAATATGGTTTCTTCTCTACGTCACTTATTTTTTTTTTAAACATTTTATTTATTTATTTATTTGACAGAGAGAAATCACAAGTAAGCAGAGAGGCAGGCAGAGAGAGAGGAGGAAGCAGGCTCCCTGCTGAGCAGAAAGCCCGATGTGGGGCTCGAACCCAGGACCTGGGATCATGACCTGAGCCGAAGGCAGCGGCCTAACCCACTGAGCCACCCAGGCGCCCCTCTACGTCACTTATTAGACTCAGTAAATAAAACGTATTTGAAGGCTATATCAAATCCACTGTCTAGTGGATTCTACAGGAAATGTGTAACAATGCCTCATCACTCTCAGATGGCAACTCACCATCTCCGTGTGAAAGGTAAAATGAATACAACTCCTGGAATTCATGTAATTTCTTCACTTACACTATTAAGAACTACACATCATGACCTGGACAAGGTATCTGTTGTTTTGCCCACATGGATCTCTTTCCTCTTCTTTTGTGATAATAACTGGATCGCCTCTGGGGACTCACTGTCTACCTCTCCATTAAGTCCCAATGGGAACATCCTTCAGTACTTTTCACCCTCCTCTGGGAAGGTGGAACCTCTGGCCTCTGGTAGAACCTAAGGGGGCTGGACAATTCAATTCTTTCTGTGGGCGACAAACCAAAGGGAGACTACAGCGGGCACATTCAGTCTAGGACAGACTCTGAAAGGACCCCGGTCCCTTAGATCCCTTGTGCCGCCCTTGATTGGAGTCCTTTCAGCGGCGTAGGTGTTCACTCACTCTGATCATTTCAAAGAAGTTCCTTTCTTCCTTAAATCAGCCAGAGTTGGTTTCATAGCTTGCAAACAGTGAACCCTAAATAAAGAGCCTTTGCCTCTGTTAACTCTTGTAAGTGTCTAGGCCTATAGCATATACCATATTTTTAGCTTTTTACTGAATGGTAGAAATCATAGCCACAAATTACCCAAAACAGGCAACTTGCTCAGATCTAAAGTGATTTAGATATGTAACTGTTGGTGAAACCATTAATCTCCATTTGTTTGGTGGAACAGATTTCTAGAATTGTACTCATCCTAAAACTAAAGGCTGCAGATTCAAAAATCTGGGGGCAACTTAGCATCAACCAAGAAGCATTTACAGCACACATTTTCCTGATTTTTCCCCATACACTGTCAGCTTACAAATGTCACCCTTAAAAATTCAGAAACAATGATTTATTTCTTCAAATGTATGTGAATGTCAAATCTACCTTCCATGTCTTACAGTTAGTTTTACATTTTTTCAACTGAAAAAAAATGGTAGGTTTTAGCTGTATCATTAGAAATTGTTTGGATCTTAGTTAAGATACTTTAAGTGTGGTTGTTACTTACATAAGATTCTAAGCTCTTGTAGGCCTGGGACTGTTATGTGTCTTGCCTAATGCCTCTAATCCAATGACAGGATCAGAGTAATATTCCTATTTATGTATTAATCCAAATTAATGCTTTAATGTAACTGTCAACTTTGCATTTCTCAAGGATAGATTTTACTACCTGTCAATGAGGCAAACCAGTTAATTCTGGGCACAATTACATGTTTCCCCTAAGAAAATTTCAATATATTTAAGTCAAGATTTCACTTTGTACGATACAGACTGTAAACTAGGCCTATGGTTGTTGTTTTTTTTTTTTTTTTTTTTTTTTTTTTTTTTTTTTTTTAATGTAATCTGGTTTGGACCAGAAGTAAGGCAATTTAAAAAATCCTCCCATGCCTATCACGCTTGCATTCAAAACATCACAACACTGTTTTTCTCCAGTGCGGGTTTCTGAGCAATGACAGCTACAAGTCGGCCCGTGGGACGCCGGCGGCCTGACTGCGTGTCACAGCCGCTCCAGGTCCACAGCGCTCTAAAGCCAACGCAGGGAACCTACGACGAGGGAGACCGACACCCCCTCCCCCCCGAGCCCCAGAACATGTGAGCGCAGCCCAGCCGCCCCGCGCAGAGAAGCGACGGAGGGAGGGCGGTCAGGCCAGACGCGCATCACGTGAAGTTCCCAGTTCCGGGATCAAAGACGCGCTCCGCACGTGAGCTGGGCGCCCGTCAGGGACACCGCATCCGCGCACCCACCACCCAGCAGCCCACCCGGCCTCCACTCGGGAACAGAAGCCCAGAGCCGGCTCGTCGCGGACCCCACTGCCTCCTGGGGTCTCGTCCCAGGACCCCGCGCCCCGGGCCAGCCCTGCACAAGAAGCGCCGCCTCCAGCCACGGCCGTAGCGGTTAAGGGTGGCTTCCCCTGGCAGTCTCCGCCCCGCGCGCCCAGCAAGGGAAGAAAGAGGTTCCGGGACCAGCCTCCCTCCACTTCCGCGCACTCACGTCCTCCATCCTGCCCCTCGTAGCCATTTCCCGAAGCCTGAGGCCGAAGCCCCGGCCAGCCAAGCCTCTCCACCTGATCCCCGCGCCGCCGGCCTAGCAAAATTGCCACCTGCTAGGACTTAGCCTCCCTCACTTCAGACACACCCCCTCCTGCTCCCGCTCCTCCTCCCTCTTCCCCCAGCCCCGCCTCCTCACTCCCGATTGGCCAAGACGTGGGGGCGTGTCCCGCCCTGAGAGGCCTGTGTGCCTCCCGCAGCTGCACTGACCGCCTGGCTTCGGGGGTTTCCGGCAATCTCCGCTCAGGTCTGGTGGTGGCCAGAGCTTGGGTGTTAAAGGTTGCATTCCGAATCCAAGAATTTAACTATTTTTGCCGCCACTTGTTTCTTTTTAAAAACATTAACTTTTCTCGGTCTTTCTTAGTTTGTATTTGGAGGCACAGCTCCATGCACGAGTAGAGCCATCTATAGAATCCTATAGCTATAGAATCCATTTACAGCTGGAAACTCCACCAGCAGAGTGATAGGAACAGAATAAAGATTCTAATTTACATGACGTATTTACACATTTCACTAATGGGAAATGAAGCAGTTCAGGATTTTTCGGGCTTTTGTTTCTTTTTAATGGAATAAATAAATAAAACTTTTCTGGAAATCTATGATCGTTGTAAAAATGTAAAGAAAGTTAAAAAAATTGTGTTAAACATCAGTTCCCTGATCTGACTCAGCTACTAGTGGGAATATGCACACTTTCATACTTTCTAATGCTTATTTGTGCATTGCGTATGGTGTAATCCTGTTTATGACATTGGAAATAAAATTACTCAAGTATCAGCCAAGGAAAAGGTGATACAAGACTCCACCTCATCTTTACAATCTCAGGAAATTTTAAAATTTCCTGAGGTTCTATAAATTATTATTATTATTATTATTATTATTATTATTATTTTGAGAGAGAGAGCATGAGAAGGGGGAGGGTCAGAGGGAGAATCAGACTCCCCGCTGAGCAGGGATCCCCACGTGGGACTCCATCCCTGGACTTCAGGAGCATAACCTGAGTGGAAGGAAGTCCCTTAACCAACTGAGCCACCCAGGCGCCCCCTATAAATTGTTTTCCAAGAACCGTTTCCAGGCATTCATATTCCTTCAACATTTGATCTTGAAAATTTTCAAACCTAGGGAAGTGTTTTAAAACTAGTGTGGTGAACATCCATGTGACCCTCACATCCATTCATCAGTTCATATTATGCCACAGCCGCTGTGAGTGTTTGTGCATGTGTGCTCTAGTGTTCACGTACATGTTAAGAGAATCATTTGAAAATACTTAGAGGACATTATGAAAATTCATTCCAAATACTTCATTGACTGAAAATAAGGGCACTTTCCTATTTCACCACAATATCATTATCACAACTAAGAAACCAATAGTAGCTCCATGTTTGCTAATAAACAATCCATGGCAAAAATTTTCCAAAATTTCCCCAAAATGTTTTTTTAATTTTTTAAAATCTTTTTAAAAGACTTATTTATAGGGGACCTGGGTGGCTCAGTGGGTTAAACCTCTGCCTTCAGCTAGGGTCATGATCTGGGGTCCTGGTATCCAGCACCGCATGGGGCTCTCTGCTCAGCGGGAAGCCTGCTTCCCTTCTCTCTCTGCCTGCTTCTCTGCCTACTTGTGATCTCTCTCTCTCTCTCTCTGTGTCAAATAAATAAATAAAATCTTTAAAAAAAATAAAAGACTTATTTATTTTAGAGAGTGAAAGAGAGAGTGAGCATAAGCAGGGGGAGGAGCAGAGGGAGAGAGAGAGAATCTCGAGGCGATTGCCCTCACTTCTCCTTCTGTGCCTTCATCTTAGGAGGTGGAGATCATGATCTGAGCCAAGACTCAGAAGCTCAACCAACTGATCCACCCAGGGGCTCTTTAAGATATCTTTTTTAGTTCTTTTTCATCATCCAAAATTTAGTCAAGATTCACACATTGCTTTTATTTTTTTATTATTATTTTTTAAAGATTTTTATTTATTTGACACACAGAGAGAGAAATCACAAGTAGGCAGAGAGGCAGGCAGAGAGAGAGGAGGAAGCAGGCTCCCCGCTGAGCAGAGAGCCCGATGTGGAACTCGATCCCAGGACTCTGGGATCATAACCTGAGCCGAAGGCAGAGGATTGATTAACCCACTGAGCCACCCAGGTGCCCTATATTATTTTAAAAAAGATTTTATTTATTTATTTGACAGAGAGAGCGCGCGCGAGAGCGCACACAAGCAGGCGGAGCAGGAGAGGGAGAAACAGGCTCCCCACCGAGCAAGGAGCCCAATTCCGGGATCAATCCCAGGACTCTGGGATCACAATCCAAGCCGAAGGCAGTTGCCTAATAGCCTGAGTCACCTAGGCACCCCAGTATACTTTAATAAGTACATTATACTGGTTAACACCAAGGCTCTGGAATTAGTCATGAAGATTCGAATTCTGTCTTACTAGGGGTATGATCTTGGGCACCTTACTTAAATTCTCTAGGAGTCGGTTTCCTTATCTGTAAAAATGGAAATATTACTAGATCCAATTTTGGAGGGATTTTTGATTAAATGATATAATGCATGTAATGCTCTTGGTACAGTGCTGTCTCTAAGCACTCAAAATGTTAGCACTTTTTGTGTAAGTCAGGTTTATTGAAACATTATTAACATATACAGTCATTGTTTTAATAGTATACTAAAATATTACATTATTCAAATAGTTCAGTAAGTCTTTTTTTTTCTGGAGGTTGAAATTTTTCATAATAAAAATAGTAGTGGTGGGGGGGAAGATGATGGTGCACTTGGTCGGCTAAAAGGCTTTAGGGTAGGAATAATCTGTGATTACCCTATGTAAACCAGAAGGGAGCAATGGTGCCAGGAAATAGAATTCTGAATGTTGCAAGACTTTATAGGAGTGGGTTGGTAGAGGAGAGAGGTTGTCAGGCCAGGAGCTGTGCTTCAGTAGGAGGCTGTGACCCCCAAGGATTAGAAAGAGCAGGAGAAAAGGTTGCCCTATGGAATGACAAGGGTGACTGTTTATTTATTTTTTAAAGATTTTATTTATTTATTTGTCAGAGAGAGAGAGAGAGCACAAGCAGGGGAAGCGGCTGGAGGAGAGAGAGGGAGAAACAGGCTCCCTGCTGAGCGAGGAGCCCAATGCTGGACTCGAACCTAGCACCATCTGAGCTGAAGGCAGATACTCAACCGACTGATCCACCCTGGCGTCCTTAGAAAGAAGATTTGTCTTTGCCTCATCATTTTCTTTAGGCCTAGCCATGCAAGCATAGTTATGTTTACTATGCCCAGGTCAAAAGTTAGAGATAAAGAAAATCATATGATTGCCACTAAAAGACATTGATATTCATATTCAGGGGATATAAACAGAAACAATAGGTTAGGTGCAGGAATACTGTTCTGTGGAACTCTCTCCAAAAATTTGAAAAGGATTCATTATAGCACTCAGGCACAGATGACATGTATGGGGAATGAAAATTTAGTCATTATCAGGAAAGATTATTAAAATGTCCATATAATGTTCTAGTGTTGATCAAAGTAATTTAAATAAGCAAAGCCCTGTAAAGAAATGATATTTATAAAGGTATGTGACATTTCATTGTTGCATGACTGTAATATTTTTAGTGAAAGTTCTTGTGTTTGTTCACCTTGAGGAATAAGAAGATAGGAAGAAACTGTTTTTCTGCCAAACAGGTGACCTTTTGATTCAGGTCTGAAGCTTTATCTTTCCTATAAGTGTTATCACCGTCAACGTTATTTTGAGCAGTGCTTAGCCCAATCACAGATATTGAAGTGTTAATAATATCTCCTTTTTTTTTTAACATCAGTGTAAAATGTGTCCTTAATTCACTTTATAGTGTTGCTAATACAACTTCCCTTATTCATCTGACCATAGTAGAATGTAGCATTTAAATAATAGGTGCTCAATTAGTATTTGTTATTGATTTTAAAGTGAGATCTCATTAGCGACTAATACTGATTTTAATTTGGCTTTTTATTTTTTTTTTAAAGATTATTTATTTATTTATTTGACAGAGAGAGAGAGAGATAACAAGTAGGCAGAGAGGCAACCCGGGGGCGGGGGGGCTGGAAGCAAGCTCCCCGCTGAGCAGAGAGCCTGATGCGGGGCTCGATCCCACCACCCTGAGATCATGACCTGAGCCAAAGGCACAGGCTTAACCCACCAAGCCACCCAGGCGCCCCTAATTTGGCTTTTTAATCAAATTTTAGATTGAGCCAATCCTAGCTAGACTTTTCTATGATTCTCTTAAGCTTCCCCGTTCTTCTGTCAGGAATACACTTATCCCAAGCTCTGGCTTTGGATAATGCTTTCTAGCTAAGTCTCTCTTAGATACCCAGAGAGATGCTGCTGACAATTTCC
This sequence comes from Lutra lutra, assembly GCF_902655055.1. Taxonomy (NCBI): domain Eukaryota; kingdom Metazoa; phylum Chordata; class Mammalia; order Carnivora; family Mustelidae; genus Lutra; species Lutra lutra. The sequence continues at coordinate 74,267,307 of NC_062279.1, read as the reverse complement.
CTTTCAATGAACAGACAGAAAAGTAAGTCAACAGTTATTTTAGTGTAATCAAATTATTTTTGCTTATATATTTTTCCTGGAATTTTTTTTTCTAGAAAGGAATTTAAGGATATTGTGAGCACTCAGAAATATTCTGCAGTTTCTATTTATTTGTTCCATAAATATATGGGCCTTTGAGAACACCAGGTACCACAAATAGATCCAATTGTAACCAAACATTTAAATTTGGATGAAAAAGGTATATTAGAGGTCTTCAGAACCTATGAAATTTCAGATTTGTTACCCATCACCTCTTCCCACATTATTGGTTTGTATTCTCCTAAAGTTCTTGTACTGACATTTAAAATCACACTTGTTTCTGAAGGCAGAAAAGTTTATTTTGGTTTCACTGACTAATTCGGGAGTGGGAGAACAAATTTGCTAAAACTTCCAAAAATTATTTATTTTTGGATAGATACCAAATATGTGAAGTTTTAGACCAAAAAAAAATTGTTTTTTTTTTTTAATTTTATTTATTTGACAGACAGATCACAAGTAGGCAGAGAGGCAGGCAGAGAGAGAGACAGGAGGAGGAGGCAGGCTCCCTGCTGAGCAGAGAGCCCTATGCGGGACTAGATCCCAGGACCCTGAGATCATGACCTGAGCCGAAGGCAGAGGCTTTAACCACTGAGCCACCCAGGCGCCCCCAAAATTGTTTTCATTTAAAGTTTTAGAAAAACAGGGGCGCCTGGGTGGCTCAGCTGTTTAAGCATCTGCCTTCAGTTGAGGTCATGGTCTTGGGGTCCTGGGATTGAGCCCTGAGTTGAGCTTGCTGCTCAGCATGAAGTCTGCTTCTCCCTCTCCCTTTGCCCCTCACCCCCACTGTGCTCTCTCACTCTGTCTCTCAAATAAATAAATATAAACTTATAAAAAATAAAGTTTTAGAGAAACATTTACAGAAACTCAGGATGAAAATGTAACCTTCATGAAAGTGTAACCTTCATTTATAACCTTCATGAAAATCAAGGCCACTACTTAGTAATTCTAGAGCTAACCTCATCTGATCTCTGCTCCCTTCTGATTCTACTCTAATACTAAGTGCCAGGTTCTGTAATCCAGCCAGGTTAGTTTTCTGCATTTTCATGAAGGATTTCATTATTTCCGAATAACTAGAAGATGGGGCTTTAAGCTTTTTGCAGTGATATCCTGCTTAATGAAGTTGTAAGAAGTAAAAATTTGTTGTTTTTTTTTTAGATTTTATTTATTTATTTGTCAGAGAGATAGCACAAGCAGGGGGAGCAGCAGGCAGAGGGCGAGGGAGAAGCAGGTTCCCCAGCTAAGCAAGGAGCCTGATACAGGGCTAGACCCCAGGACCCTGGGATCATGACCTGAGCCAAAGGCAGAGGCTTAACTACCTGAGCCATCCAGGCGCCCCTAAAAATTTTGTTTTAAAATACAATTCATAATTCTGTGTGCTGAAGTTTGAAGCACATTTGTAAGTGTCCCCCCAATAACTTATAAAATAATTACGTTGATTTTTCCAATATTTAGAAAACCTCATAACTTCTAAGTCTCTGAAGTTGTCTGAACCAAGGTGAAATTAGCTTGGACACACGGGGATCTGTTGTTTACAACACCTTAGTTAATATAAGACATGGACTTATTCTTTTTTTTTTTTTTAAAGATTTTATTTATTTATTTGACAGACAGAGATCACAAGTAGGCAGAGAGAGAGAGGAGGAGGAGGCAGGCTTCCCGCGGAGCAGAGAGCCCGATGCGGGGCTCGATCCCAGGACCCTGGGATCATGACCTGAGCCGAAGGCAGAGGCTTTAATCCACTGAGCCACCCAGGCGCCCCGACATGGACTTATTCTTTAGAATAAATGAAAATTAAGTTACTTAGAGTGTTAAAAAAGAGAGACAACAGAAGACAAAAGCAAATAATATGTAAATTTGTACATGGGTTGTATATGTCCTGTCTTTCCTTTTTTTTTTTTTTTAAAGATTTTATTTATCTATTTGTCAGAGAGAGAGAGGACAAGCAGGCAAAGTGGCAGGTAGAAGCAGAAAGAGAAGCAGGCTCCCCCCTGAGCAAGGAGCCCGATGCGGGACTCGATCCCAGGACCCTGGGATCATGACCTGAGCTGAAGGCAGCGGCTTAACCCACTGAGCCACCCAGGTGTCCCTATGTCCTGTCTTTCCTTAAGAAGGATCCTGGGTCCAGTGTTTATATGGGCATGACAACTTACAAAATTTTACATACAATTTCAAGTTTACATTTGAAAACAACATTTATTTTGGTCCTTATGACGGTCCTCAGAGCTGGGATTGTGTGATATTATTACTTGCATTTTACAGTTGAGAAAATTGGTATGAGAATTTAAATGACTTGCCCAAGGTCACTTGTTAATAATAGACAGAATTGGAGTTTGATTTTATGTTTGGTACTCTCTTATTCATTTTTTCATTCATCAATAAGTACTTATTAAAGTTCTCCAATATGGGATACTGGTAGGCCCTGTAGGAAACTAAAACAATCAGTAGGTTCTATGTTTCTTGTTTTCTATTCCTTGCTTTCTGGCTAGTCTTTGTAAATGCCGATCTCAGATTTTGCCTATCCTCTTGTCTTTAAAATGAACCTCCACAGGGACTGAGTAAATTATATTCATGAGTTCCCATTGGGCCTCAGCTTTCTCCTAACTATGCTCTCTCTCTCTTTCTAAATTATTTATTTACTTGACAGAGAGAGATCATAAGTAGGCAGAGAGGCAGGCAGAGAGAGAAGGGGAAGCAGGCTCTCTGCTGAGCAGAGAGCCCAATGAGGGGCTCAATCCCAGGACCCTGAGATCATAACCTAAGCCAAAGGCAGAGGCTTAACCCACTGAGCCACTCAGGCAGCCCCTAACTATGCTCTCTTACTATGTTCTGGTCTCCAGCCTCAGCCCAATTCTCTGGTATCTTCTGTCAACCCTTCCAATTTCCTCTTTCTAGTCTTCGACCTGAGTGTTGAAAGGGATTCCTGGACATTCTGATGTGTGTTTAAAGTAGACCAGGAACAAAAATAAACTTTCTTTTTTTTTTTTTTTTTAAGATTTTATTTATTTGGGACACCTGGGTGGCTCAGTTGGTTAAGCAGCTGCCTTCGGCTCAGGTCATGATCCCAGCGTCCTGGGATCGAGTCCCGCATCGGGCTCCTTGCTCATCAGGGAGCCTGCTTCTCCCTCTGCCTCTGCCTGCCATTCTGTCTGCCTGTGCTTGCTCTCTCTCCCTCTCTCATTCTGACAAATAAATAAATAAAATCTTAAAAAAAAAAAGATTTTATTTATTTATTTGACAGACAGATCACAAGTAGGCAGAGAGGCAGGCAGAGAGAGAGGAGGAAGCAGGCTCCCCACTGAGCAGAGAGCCTGATGTGGGGCTCGATCCCGGGACCCCGGGATCATGACCTGAGCCGAAGGCAGAGGCTTTAGCCCCCTGAGCCACCCAGGCACCCCCAAAAATAAACTTTTGGAGAATAGTTTATTCATAATTTCTTTATGGATGAAGTGGCAACTGAGTTGGGTTTCACAGAGAAAACTAGAAAGAGAGGGAGACTTGGACCGAAGGGCATGAGTAAAGAACCCAAATTAGAATCTATAGTCTTCCACACTGAGCTGAGCAGGAGCTCCCTAATTTGGCTCTGATTCAATTCTGAAAGATAAGTAATCTTCACTTTCTCTTAGGAAACTTATTCTCACAGTCTGTCTTTGCCTATATAACTCTTGTGGGGGTAAAAAGGTCCTACTCCTTCTTCTTCTTTTTTTAAAAGATTTTATTTATTTGAGAGAAAGAGAGGGAGAGCATGAGTGGAGAGGGAGGGACAGAGGGAGAAGGATTCTCCCCACTAAGCAGGGAGCCCAATGAAGGGCTCTATCCCAGGACCCGGGGGAATCATGACCTGAGCTGAAGGCAAATATTTAACCAACTGAGCCATTCAGGTACTCCTGCCCTACTCCTTTTTCAACTTAAACTTTGTATTTCTTTTATAAGTACTGCCCAGTTGATGGATTATTTAGTGAATGATGTTGGGGAAAGCAGCTAGCCATTTGGAAGAAAATAAAGCTGGATCACTGCCATAGTTCTTAAGCTAAAATAAATTCCTAATAGCTCAAAGATTCAAGCTTAAAAATAAATTAACAAAAGTTCTAGGGGAAAACATACTGTAACATAGTCTACGAGAAAAGGAGGAATTTCCATGCATGACCCCAAAGCCAGAAGCACTAAAGAAAAAAAGTGTAATAAATTTGACTACATAAAGTTTCAAACTTCTGTATGGAAAGAAGAAGACAGCTTAAAATTAAAATATAAATGCCAAATGCCAACTAAATGGAAACAACTCAAATATCTATTGTTTGTAGAAGAGTTAAGTGAATTATGTATCCATACTTAGATATTATCCACAATTTTTTATTTTTTTTTAAGTTTTTATTTAAGTTCCAATTAGTTAACAAACAGTGTAATATCAGTTTCAGGTGTACAATAGAGTGATTCAACACTTCCGTAGGACTCATGCTCATCACAAATGCACTCCTTAACGGGGGTCACCTATTTCACCCATCCCCCCACCCACCTCCCCTCTTTCAACCATCAGTTTATTCTCTATAGTTAAGAGTCTGTTTCTTGGTTTTCCTCTCTCTCTTTTTTTCCCCCTTTGCTTATTTGTTTTGTTTCTTAAATTCCACTATGAGTGAAATCATATGGTATTTGTCTTTCTCTGACTGACTTATTTTGTGTAGCATAATGCTCTCTAACTCCATCCGCATTGCTGCAAATAGCAAGATTTCATTCTTTTTTATGGAGGAGTAATATTCCATCTTCTTTATCCATTCATCAGTGGATGGACACTTTGGCTGTTTTCATAGTTTGGCTATTGTAGATAATGCTGCTATGAACATTGGGGAGCAGATATCCCCCCAAATTGATATTTTTGTATTCCTTGGGGAAATACCTAGTAGGACAATTGTATGGTACTTCTACTTTTTAACTTTTGGAGGAACCTTTATTTTGTTTTCCAGAGTGGCTGTACCAGTTTGCATTCCCACCAACAGTGCAGTTGGTTCCTTTTTCTCCACATTCCCGCCAACACCTGTCTTTTCTGGTGTTGTTGATTATAGCCATTCTGAAGGTGTGAGGTGATAGCTCATTGTATTGATTTGCATTTCCCTGATAATCAGTGATGTTGAGCATCTTTTCATGGGTCCGTGGCCACCCATGTGTCTTCTTTGGAAAAGTGTCTATTCATGTCTTCTGCCCATTTTTTTTTTAAAAGATTATTTATTTATTTGACAGACAGAGATCACAAGTAGGCAGAGAGGCAGTCAGAGAGAGAGAGAGAGGGAAGCAGGCTCTCCGCCGAGGAGAGAGCCCGATGCGGGGCTCGATCCCAGGACCCTGGGATCATGACCTGAGCCGAAGGCAGAGGCCTTAACCCACTGAGCCACCCAGGCACCCCTCTTCTGCCCATTTTTTACCTGGATTATTAGCTTTTTGGGTGTTGAGTTTTATAAGTTATTTATAGATTTTGGATACAAATCTTTTTTTAAAATTTAAATTCAATTAATTAACATATAGTGTATTATTAATTTCAGAGGTAGAGTTCAGTAATTTCATCAGTCTTTATTTTATTTTATTTATTTATTTGATAGAGAGAGAGATCACAAGTAGGCAGAGAGGCAGGCAGAGAGAGGGGGGAAGCAGGCTGTCTGCTGAGCAGAACACCTGATGTGGGGCTCGACCCCAGGACCCTGAGATCATGACCTGAGCCAAAGGCAGAGGCTTTAACCCACTGAGCCACCCAGGTGTCCCCATCAGTCTTATGTAATACCCAGTGCTCATTACATCATGTGCCCTCATTAATGTCTATCACCCAGCCACCACATTCCCCTACCCCTCACGCCTCCAGCAACCCTCAGTTTGTTTCCTATGATTATGAGTCTCTTATGGTTTGTCTCTCTGGTTTCATCTTGTTTTATTTTTCCTTCGCTTCCCCTATGATCCTCTGTTTTGTTTCTTAAATTCCACATATGAGTGAGATCGTATGATTATTGTCTTTCTCTAATTGACTTATTTCACTTAGCATATGCCCTCTAGTCCCATTCAAGTCATTGCAAATGGCAAGATTTCACTTTTTTGATAGCTAAATAATATTCCATTCTGTATATTTACCACATCTTCTTTATCTTTTTATCTGTTGATGAATATCTAGCCCCTTTCCATAGTTTGGCTATTGTGAACATTGCTGCTATAAACCTTGAGGTGCAGGTTCCCCTTTGGTATCATTCAACAATTTAAAAAATAAGATAGGTCTATATATGTTGGCAAAAAGAGGCTCTATAATATAGTGTGATATAAAAGTAGGTTGCAAAATAATAGTCATGCTATATTTAACAATTTTTAAATTATTATTAACATATAATGTATTGTTTCTTTCAGGGGTGTAGATGTGTGATTCATCAGTCTTATGCAATACACAATGCTCACCACAACACATACCCTCCCTGATGTCCATCACCCAGCCACCCTATGCTATATTTTTTAATGAAAAAAGAATACACGTATTTAAAAAACAGATATTTTGATATGCAAATATATGCTATGAATGTATACAGAGCTAGAGAAATTAGGCAAGAAAAAGAAATAAAAGGCATTTAAATTGGCGCCTGGGTGGCTCAGTGGGTTAAGGCCTCTGCCTTCAGCTCGGGTCATGATCCCAGGGTCCTGGGATGGAGCCCCGAGTCAGGCTCTCTGCTCAGTAGGGAGCCTGCTTCCCTTCCTCTCACTGCCTTCCTCTCTGACTACTTGTGATCTCTGTCTGTCAAATAAATAAATAAAATCTTAAAAAAAAAATAAACTGGGAAGAAAAAACTAAAACTACCTCTATTCTTAGAAGACATGATGTTGGGGTGCCTGGGTGACTCAGTCATTACAGTCTGCCTTCTGCTCAGATCATGATCCCAAGATCCTGGGATTGAGCTCCACATTGGGCTCCCTGCTCCGTGGGAAGCCTAATTCTTCCTCTCCCACTCCCCTGCTTGTGTTCCCTCTCTCGCTATGTCTCTCTCTGTCAAATAAATAAATAAAATCATTTTTTAAAAAGGAGACATAATGTTATATCTAAAAAACTTTAAGGAATCCACAAAAATACTGTTAGAATTAATAAGCAAATTCATGGAAGATTCAGGATACAAAGTCAAATAAAAAAATGAGTTGCATTTTTTTAAAAGATTTATTTATTTATTTATTTGACAGAGAGAGATCACAAGTAGACAGAGAGGCAGGCAGAGAGAGAGAGAGGGAAGCAGGCTCCCTGCTGAGCAGAGAGCCCGACGCGGGACTCGATCCCAGGACCCTGAGATCATGACCTGAGCCGAAGGCAGCGGCTCAACCCACTGAGCCACCCAGGCGCCCGAATTGCATTTTTATATACAATCAACGAACACTACAAAAAAGGAGCTAAGAAAAATAATTCCATTTACAATAGCAACAGAAAAGATAAAACACTTAGGAATATTTATTTATTTATTCATTTATTTATTTATGAGAGAGTGAACATGGGGGAGGGGCAGAAGGAGAGGGAGAGTCTTAAGTAGACTCCACACTGAGCACAGAACCTGATGTGGGGCTCAATCTCATGATCCTGAGATCATGATCAGGGCCAAAACCAAGAGAAAACACTTAGGAATAAATTTAACAAAGGAGGTTCAAGTTTGTACACTGAAAAATAAGAAATATCACTGAAAAAAAATTAAAGACCTAAATAAATGAAAAGACATCCTATGTTCATGGATTGCAAGAATTAATATTGTTAAGATCACAATACTATCCAAAGTGATAATATAGATTCAAGGTAATCACTAGGAAAATTGTAACAATATTTTTTTTTTCAGAAATGGAACCCAGGGCGCCTGGGTGGCTCAGTGGGTTAAGCCGCTGTCTTCGGCTCAGGTCATGATCTCAGGGTCCTGGGATCGAGGCCCGCATCGGGCTCTCTGCTCAGCAGGGAGCCTGCTTCCCTCTCTCTCTCTCTCTGCCTGCCTCTCTGTCTACTTGTGACCTCTCTCTGTCAAATAAATAAATAAAATCTTTAAAAAAAAAAAAAGAAATGGAACCCATTATAAAAATCACATGGAATTTCAAGAAATCCAGCATCACCAAAATATTCTTGGGAAAAAAAAGAGCTAATTGGGAAGACTTACACTTCTTGATTTCAAAACATTCTACAGAGCTATAGTGATCAAAAGAGTGTGCTAGGGCGCCTGGGTGGCTCAGTGGGTTAAGCCGCTGCCTTCGGCTCAGGTCATGATCTCGGGGTCCTGGGATCGAGTCCCGCATCGGGCTCTCTGCTCAGCGGGGAGCCTGCTTCCCTCTCTCTCTCTCTCTCTCTCTCTGCCTGCCTCTCTGTCTGCTTGTGATCTCTCTCTGTCAAATAAATAAATAAAATCTTAAAAAAAAAAAAAAAGAGTGTGCTACTAGCATAAAGTTAGACGTATTGGCCAGTGGAATAGAACTGATATTTGAGAAATAAACCCATGCATCTATGTTCAGTTGATTTCAACATGGATGCCAAGATCATTCATGAGGGAAAGGATGATCTCTTCAACACATTGTGCTGGAAAAGCTGAATATCCACACCATATACAAAAATTACACAAAAGGGATTAAAGATATAAACTTCAGGGTCACCTGTGTGACTCAATCCGCAAGCATCTGCCTTCAGCTCAAGTCATGATCCCAGAGTGCTGGGACTGAGTCCCACATAGGGCTGCCTGCTTAGCCTCTTACCCTGCTTAAGCTCTTTCTCTCTCTTGCTCTCAAATAAATAAATAAAGATAAATTTAATAGCTAATGCTATAAAACTGTTAAAATATAAGGCAAATTTGTGTGACCTTGGTTGAATTAAGCAATGGTTTTAAAAATATGACACCAAAAGTAAAAATAGATAAATTGGGCACCATTGTATTTCAAAACTTTTGTGTATCAAAAGATACTATCAAGAAAGTGAAAAGAAGGGGCGCCTGGGTGGCTCAGCGGGTTAAAGCCTCTGCCTTCAGCTCAGGTCATGATCCCAGTGTCCTGGGATCGAGTCCCGCATCGGGCTCTCTGCTCAGCAGGGAGCCTGCTTCCTCCTCTCTCTCTGCCTTCCTCTCTGCCTACTTGTGATCTCTGTCTGTCAAATAAATAAAATCTTAAAAAAAAAAAAAGTGAAAAGACAACCCACAGAATGAGAAAATATTTGTGAATCCTATATCTGAGAGGGTTTTAATATTGAGGATATAGAAAGAACTCTTACAGCTCAAAAATAGGAACAGCACCAACACTGACAATAATAATAACAAAACCAAACCACCCAATTAAAATAAAGGGCAAAGAACTTGAACAGGCATTTTTTCCAAAGAAGATCTCTAAATGCCCTAGAAGCATATGAAAAGATGCTCAACTCTTTTCCTCAGTTAAAGATATACAAGTCAAAATACAATGAGATGGTACTTTTCAGCTACAAAAATGACTATACTTAGAAAAATGGAAGATAACATATGTTGATGATGTAGAAAAATTGGAACTCTTGTACATCGCTGTTGGGAATTAAGTGATGAAGCCAAAAGAGTTTGGCAGTTCTTCAAAATGGTAAACGTAAAGTTACCATAAAAGAATTTCACTTCTAGGTATATAACCAAAGAATTTGAAAGCAGGCACTCACATAGGTTCTTGTACATAGATATCCATTACAGCTTTGGTCACAATAGCCAGAATGTGGAAACAACCTGAGTGTCCATCAACAGATGAACTGATAAACAAAATAAAGTATGTATATATAAGATGGAATATTATCTAGCCATAAAAAGGAATGAAGTTCTGATACTTGCTGCAACGTGGGTGAACCTTGAAAATATTTAGTTAAGTGAAATAAGTGAGATCGAAAAGGATAAGTATTATATGATTCCACTTCTGTGAAATATCTAGGAGAAACTGAAAGTAGATTAGAGGTTACCAGGGGCTGGGGAAAGGAGAGAACTGGAATTATTCCATAATGGCTAAAGATTTCTGTTTAAGATGATGAAAATTTTTGGAAATAAATAGTGGTGATCATCACATATTATTATAATAGTAATTAATGTCACTAAATTGTACACTTAAAAATGGTTAACAGGGCAAATGGTATGTTATAAATATTTTTATACAATAAAATAAATAAACAATAAAATAATAAAATAATAAATAAAAAATAAAATAATAAAATAAATAAACAATAAAAATAATAGTTTTTAAAAAGTCTGGAATAGGGGCGCCTGGGTGGCTCAGTGGGTTAAGGCCTCTGCCTTCAGCTCAGGTCATGATCCCAGTGTCCTGGGATCGAGCCCCGCATCGGGCTCTCTGCTCAGCAGGGAGCCTGCTTCCTCCCCTCTCTCTCTGCCTGCCTCTCTGCCTGCTTGTGATCTCTCTCTGTCAAATAAATAAATAAAATCTTAAAAAAAAAATAAAAAAATAAAAATAAAAAAAATAAAAAAAATTAAAAAATTAAAAAAAAAAAGTCTGGAATACACACACAAAATTGTTTACTCTGTAATTATGAATCATGGCTCGATCCTAACACTAACTCACGTGATAAAGAGCCAATTCTTTTATTATGGAAAAAGCACTCTAAGTTAATGTCAAACAAAAAAGTTTTTAAAAATGTGCAAAAGTAATTCACAGAAATAGAAATGCACACAACATAAGAATGTTCAACTTCATTCATAATTTTTAAAATGCAAATTAAAGCAACAAAAGATGCCATTTTATTTATCAGATTGACAAAGATGAAAAGTATTGGTGAGAATTGCACCCTGTCAGAAACCTTGTGAATTACTGCAACATTTTGAGAACGATTTGTAAAGTGTGTCGAACTTACCAAATCAACATTTATCCAAGTTTTAAATATTTATTGTAAAAAAATTAAAAATAAACATTTATCTTTTAACTGTAGCTAAACTTTTCCCTAAGTTATGCTAGAAAAAATAAGAAAGATATTTGTTTATGGACGTTTGTTGCAACATTGTTTCTGGAACATTCTCTATTAAAAACAGCAACAATCTAAATATCCAACAATAGAGAACTAGTTAAATAAACTACTGCTTCTCCCTATGCCTCTGCCTGCCACTCTGTCTGCCTGTGCTTGCTCTCTCTCTCTCTCTCTGACAAATAAATAAATAAAATCTTAGAAAAATAGTTTAGAAAAGAATCATGCTTTGGTAAATAGGTAGAAAAATTTCTTTTAGACAAAAATATCCAATAATATAAATAGAATATATACCTAAAAGATTAAAGTGGTTTTTTTGTGTGTCATTGCAAAGTAGCCAAGAGAAATAAAATGGGAGAAAAATGAGTTAAAAACCCTCCTTATAGTCCATGTCTGAAACAGTGTCAGCTTTTGAAGTTTATATATGTATTTATATGTAAATGATTTATGTATATAAAGATTTATTTATTTGAGAGAGAGTGTGTGTGGCCATGCAAGTAGGAGGAGGGTCAGAAAGAGAATCTTTAAGCAGATCCCCTGCTGAGCACAGAGCCTGGGGGGGGGGGTGCTAGGGGAGTGGGTGTTCTGGGTCTCAGGACCCATGAGATCATGACCTGAGCTGAAACCAAGAGTCATCTCTGGCTTATCAGAAATAATGTCTACCCACTCAGCACACTCACAAAAGTTAGCAACATGCCACTCCCTCTTCCTTCCCTAACACAACCTTTCTCCAGCCACTTGAAAGTAATAACCCTGAATTTTTAAAAAAGTATCATTTTATTTTCATTATTCTAACTGATGTTTATCCTTTAGCGAGTGAGAAATGAACAAATTTTAAGCCAAGTATTTACAGTTTAGAGGGCTAAAAAGACGACAAAAAACTTTCTCATCTCTTTAGCTACAAGCACATACCATTTTTCTGACTCCCAATATTTTATTTATTTATTTATTTATTTATTTATTTATTTATTTATTTATTTAGAGCATGCATGCATGCAGGATACGGCCAGAGGGAGAAAGAGAATTTTTTTTTTTTTAAGATTTTATTTATTTATTTGACAGAGAGATCACACGTGGGCAGAGAGGCAGGCAGAGGGAGGGGGAAGCAGGTTCCCTGCTGAGCAGAGAGCCTGATGTGGGCTGGATTCCAGGCCCTGAGATCACCAGCTGAGCTGAAGGCAGAGGTTTAAGCCACTAAGCCACCCAGGTGCTCCGGAGAGAGAAAGAATCTTAAGCAGGATTCATGCCCAGTGTGGAGCCTGACCTGGGGCTTGAGCTCCTAACCCTGAAATCATGACTTGAGCTGAAACCAAAAGTTGGACACTTAACCGACTGAGCCGTCTCGAGGTCTTTATTTTATTTATTTTTTAAAGTAATCTCTATGCCCCGTGTGGGGCTTGAACTCACAACCCCAAGATCAAGAGCCACATGATCTACCAACTGAGACAGGCGCTCCTGTCTGACTCCCAATAATAATTATCCCCCGTAATCACTAAAAGTTGCCTGGATATGCCTTACTTCCCCCACCGCAGCCCCTACTAAGCCTCGGACATCCTAAGTCAGAATCCATCACACACAGTTCAGAACGGAGTATGCAACAAATGGTGGCTGAATTGACTTTACTCAAGGAGAAAGGCGGGGCAAGGCATAAGAAGAAAATCCTAAAGGCGGTGTCAGAATCTCTTAAGTAGCCTGGGGGGCGGGTTGGGAGGGCTAGGAGAGAGCAGCGCAGCTAGTTTTCGGACCGCTGCCCTACGGCGCTCCTCAAGCCTGAGATCCTGAATAGAATGTTTTCATCTCAAATTTTAGGGCCTGAAACAAAGTATCTACGCGGCACATTTTCTTTGATCACAAATTACATGCAACATACGTATCTCTGCCTTCCACCCCTAAATGCTTAGAAGTCATCTTACTGTTATAAAGGAGTCCTTTTGTTCTGAGGACCCTTTCCCACGTCAGCCTGCCCTCCTCCCACAGGCAATGTGGTCTGGAGAGAGAGCCTCAGAGCTGGAAAACTCCGTTTGAATTTCAGCTCCACAACAGGCCCCTGTGCACCTCCTTTTCCTTATCTACAAGTAAAGCGTGTGTCCAATCTGTACATGGACTTGGCGCATATAAGGAACTCAAGGCATTTTCGTTTCCTTCGCGTCTCCTTCTCTACCCCCCGCGATTCTCCATACGTGAACTGCCGGAGAGGAGGGGCCTGTGCACACAGTTCTCTCTGCAGATATCCAGCACAGCACGGCAAGTAATTAAGTACTTAATAAATGCTTGTTGATTAAGTTCAGCAGCATCATAGTGGGCGAGAAACACTTCGCGCAATCACCCTGATTAGATGTTTTTCCTTGGCAGAAATTCAGATGGCGCCAATGATAAATTAAGTGTTGTTTTAGCAAATCGTGTAGTGATACTTCATTCCTCCCCGGGACGGGATGATCATTCTCACACCTGTCTCACGACTCTGCCATTGGACAGTCGCTATCTAGAATCGATGGCCTGCCTTCTGGTCAATAACGTGGTTACCAAACACAGAGGCAAAGAGATTGAGAAGCTGGGGGCTAGTCAGGAGACCGAGGAAGTGGTTTATCTCGTGTTATCGTCACCCACCCCTTCACAGTCAGGACCAGATGCGGCTCTCGAAAGGAACCCAGACGTTAGCTGGGATCTCCTTGCCGTTCTGCCTTCATGAATCACTACAGGAAACCAATTGACACCAGGAACTTGTGGATTCTATAGGATTTTCTGAGAATTTGGTGAAGGTAAGGTTTTCTGCTGTCCTACTGGTTCAGTCCATTTCCTCTGTTCTACATTTTCGTCCTTTTCAGGAGCAAAAAGTATTTTTTTCTTGCTTCATGCATATCTGCTTAGCTTACATCGTTTGTTGCCTGAGCAGGACCTTGATGCCCTAGGCTCCTCTCCAAGTTGCTTATCAAAGAATTTCTTCCAAACACACTTAGAGCTCTCCCTGGGATATATTCTGTGGTATGAAATCTTCTACATCTCATGGCCCCTTCCTCCTTCCTCTTCTGTTCCACATCGCATCTCCTGCCGTGCTCTGGGACGGATCTCTAGGAATAAGCAGTAAGGTTTGGGCAGGATGATATGTCCATCCCAATGCTTATAGGACGGCAAACTATCCAAAACTTTGAGAAAAACCGTCTTGGTTCTTAATAGCTAAAAAATGCAGTTGTAGGGCGCCTGGGTGGCTCAGTGGGTTGGGCCGCTGCCTTCGGCTCAGGTCGTGATCTCGGGGTACTGGGATCCGGTCCCGCATCGGGCTCTGTGCTCAGCGGGGAGCCTGCTTCCCTCTCTCTCTCTGCCTGCCTCTCTGCCTGCTTGTGATCTCTGTCTCTGTCAAATAAATAAATAAAATCTTAAAAAAATTAAAAAATGCAGTTGTAAGCTTTCCAAACCACACATACATCTAGTGGTGCAGTTCTCAACCAGCCCACTGAGCAGCACTGTGCCTCTATTTGTAAGATGGAGACCCGGGACTCAAGTATACTTCTTATCAAATGGGACTGGCTAAGCCCTTAATGGGTTTCTGCTGAACACTTAAAGATAGATATTTGGGGGCATCTGGGTGGCTCAGTCGGTTAAGGGTCTGACTTGGGCTGGGGTCATGATCCCAGGGTCCTAGGATCCAGTCCCCCATTGGGCTCCCTGCTCAGCAGGAAGCCTGCTTCTCCCTCCACCCTGCCCCTCCCCTGGCACTGTCTTTCAGGCCTGCACATGCCCTCTCTCTCTCTCTCTCTCTCGCTCAAATAAATAAATAATCTTTAATAAAAGATTTCCTTTTAGTGACATATATGAAGAGGCTCTGAAGTAGATACTAAAAAAGTAAAGTGAACTATGATTTGAATAGCACTTAGTGTGCACCAAGCATTGTGTTAGGAGATTGACATTCCTGAATATCTGAAGAGAGAATTAACGTGTGAGACGTTACTCACACACCTCCACTATGATCATCATCATCATCACTAAGGCCAAATTCTTTCTACCCTAGTCTCTGGCAGTATGATACTCTCTTCTTTGCACAGGCTGCAGGAGCATAAAGCCAGATAATATAACCAAATTTCTTTGTGAGTTTGGGAAGACACATTCTGGGTGTCTTTTATTTTCCTTTCTCATGAAGGACAGCAGGGAGGGCTCCTGGGTGGCTCAATCCCCTAAGTATCTCCCATCAGCTCAGGTCATGATCACAGGGTCCTAGGATGGAGCACCCAATGGGCTCCTTGCTCAGCAGGGAGCCTGCTTCTCCCTCTCCCTCTGCCCCTCTGCCCTGCTTGTGCTTTCTTTCTCTCTCTCTCTTGCCATCAAATACATAAATAAAATCTTTAGAAAAAAAAAAAAAGGAAGGAAAGCATGGAAAGGAGATTAGTATTTATTAAATGTCCACTATATAAGAGGTACAATGTTGCTATTTTATAAATGTTATCTCATTAAGCCTCATAACCTTATGAGGTAAGTATGTTTATTTTATAGAAAAGGAAACCAAGGCTCAGGTAAGCCAGATGACATGACCAAAGTCACAGAGCTACATCAAAGTGTAAGTTAAAATACATGTGACACTGAAGTCATGGTTTTCACAATACACACACTACACATACAATAATACATACAATAACAAACAAAGGGAAGGCAAATGTTTCTAATAAGAGAAGATGTTTTCAGTTTTCTGAAGTTATTTTAAAATTATAATATTAGGGAATAATAAGTTTGCTGCATTGTCTAGAAATCAATGTTACACATTATTTATTTATTTATTTATTTTTAAAAGAGTTTATTTATTTATTTGACAGACAGAGATCACAAGCAGGCGGGGGGGGCGGGAAGAAGGCTCCCCACTGAGCAGAGAGCTCGATCCCAGGATCCCGGGATCATGACCTGAGCCGAAGGCAGAGGCTTTAACCCACTGAGCCACCCAGGTGCCCCCATTCTTTTTTTTTAAACCATTTTTTTCAATGTTGCCTTTATAGAAATCTTAGATGATTGAGGGTTTTAAACTAAATGCAATATAAAACTATTTCATTGTGGGGCCCCTAGGTGGCTCAGTGGGTCGAGCATCTGACTCCTGGTTTCAGCTCAAGTCATGATCTCAGGGTCATTAGGTCAAGCCCTACATGGGTTTCTGCTTCCAGCATTGAGTCTGCTGGGGATTCTCTTCTTCTATTCCTTCCACCTGCCTTTTCTCTTTCTCAAATAAGTTTATAAATAAAATCTTTTCTTTTCAATATTTTATTTATTTATTTATTTATTTATTTTTTTTAAAGATTTTATTTATTTATTTGACAGAGAGAGATCACAAGTAGACAAAGAGGCAGGCGGAGAGGGAGAGAGGGAAGCAGGCTCCCTGCTGAGCAAAGAGCCCGATGCGGGACTCGATCCCAGGACCCTGAGATCATGACCTGAGCCGAAGGCAGCGGCTTAACCCACTGAGCCACCCAGGCGCCCCAATATTTTATTTATTTTGAGAGAGAGAGAGCATGAACGGGAGGTCGGGGGAGGAGCAGACAAAGAGGGAGAAGCAGGCTCCCTGGAGAAGCAGGGAACCTGATGTGGGGCTTGATCCCAGGACCCTGGTTTCATGACCTGAACTGAAGGCAGTCGCTTAACTGTCTGAGCTACCCAGGTGCCCCTAACTTTATAAATAAAATCTTTTAAAAGACCTTTTTCATTATAGACTTTGAGTTCCCATTAATTCTTATAATTTTCCAGCAGATATTATATTCAAATGGACTCTGTAAATTTTAGGGATCCTCGTTTTTTTCTTGAGAGGAAGATTAAATAACCTTTATGTACTAAGATAGCAGCATACTGAAGATAGAGGAATGATTTTGATTCTCTGCTTTCGGTTGTCTTAGCCCATCAAGAGAAAGTTAAGGAGGAAATGAAAGTTGTTTCCTAGAAAGAGAATCTATTAGAATATTTCTTTTTACCCTGGTACTACTTTTGGGTACCTGAAGGACTTGGGGGTATCTGATGACTGTTGCAGGCAACCTAAGCACTTTTGGTGACTTTTCAAGTACATACCCCCACTGGCTAATTATAGTGATGAAATCAATCAAAAGCAAATTTGCTTGGGATGTAGGTACTGTAAAATTTCTCTTTTGCTTCAGCTGTTTATAAACACCTTTTAAGATGTCCTACCTTCTGTTTCTGAAAGGGGAAAAAAAAGGACCTGATTTGCAAGTGTTGGAAACTTGACGTTCAGATTTAGATTTTAGTGTAGTCTCACATTTCTGTAGTATCTTTGGTCTGGAAAAGAAGGCTTAGCTCATTACTGTTAGTTACTCCAATTCATTGGGGGCATTTTCTTTAACTTTATTTTTAAATTTAAATTCAGGGGCACCTGGATGGCTCAGTGGGTTAAAGCCTCTGCCTTTGGTTCAGGTCATGATCCCAGGGTCCTGGGATCGAGCCCTCATCGGGCTCTCTGCTTGGCAGGGAGCCTGCTTCCTCCTCCCTCTCTGCCTGCCTCTCTGCCTACTTGTGATCTCTGTCAAATAAATAAAATCTTTAAAAAAAAGATTTAAATTCAATTAATTAACTTATAATTATAACTTATAATTATATAATTATGTATAATTATATAATTAATTATAGCTTATAATTAACTTATTGGTTTCAGAGGTAGAGGTCAGTGAATCATCAGTCTTATATTATACCCAGTGCTCATTACATCACATGCCCTCCTTAATGTCCATTATCCAGTTATCCCATCCCCACCCCCTTCCCCTCCAGCAACCCTCAGTTTGTTCCTATAGTTAAGAGTCTCTTCTGGTTTATCTCCCCCTCTGATTTTGTCTTGTTTTATTTTCTCCTCTTTTCCCCTATGATCCTCTGTTTTGTTTCTCCAATTTCACATAGGAATGATATATATAATATAATATGATATAATCACATATGATAATTGTCTTTCTCTGTTTGACTCATTTCGCTTAACGTAATACCCTCTAGTTCCATCCACACTGTTGCAAATGGCAAGATTCCATTTTTGATGGCTGCATAGTATTCCACAACAGGAGCATTTTCTAATAAGATTGCAAGAAAATGGGATGATTTGTTTTCATGCAACAAATATTTTTGGGCTCTTATTTCTGCACGACATATTGCTAAATGCTACATGAGGTAATGTATTAGTTGGCTGACAAAGTATTACAGACTGGGTGGTTTAAACAATAGAAACTCCTTGTCTCACAGTTATGGAGAAATCCATGATGTTGGCAGGGTTTATATCTCTGAAGACTTTCTCCTTAGTATAGATGACTTAGATGGCTATCTTCTCCCCTGCCCTCATATGATCTTTCTTCTCTGCACATATATTTCTTTTTTTTTTTAAAGATTTTATTTATTTATTTGATAGAGAAATAGAGAGCACAAGTAGGCAGAGTAGCAGGCAAAGGGAGAGGGAGAAGCAGACTCCCTGCCAAGCAAGGAGCCCAATGTGGGGCTCAATCCCAGGACCCTGGGATCATGATCTGAGCCGAAGGCAGAGGCTTAATTGACTGAGCCACCCAGGCACCCCTATACATACATTTCTGTGTCCAAATTTTTTCTTCTTCTAAGGACACCCGTTATATTGGATTAATTACCTTAAAAAAAGATTTAAGTTATTTGAGAGAGGGAAAGAAAGGGAAAGCACAAGCGGGTGGAGGGGGAGAGGGAGAAGCAGACCCCGAACCCCGAGTAAGGAGTCCTATGTGGGCCTCAGTCTCAGGACCCCGGGATCATGACCCAAGCTGAAGGTAGATGCTTAACCAACTGAACCACCAAGGTGCCCCTAATCACCTTTTTTTTTTTTTTAAGATTTATTTATTTATTTTTTTTATTTGACAGAGAGAGAGATCACAAGTAGGCAGAGAGAGAGGGGAAAGCAGGCTCCCTGCTGAGCAGAGAGCCGGATGCGGGGCTCGATCCCAGGACCCTGGGACCATGACCTGAGCTGAAAGCAGAAGCTTAACCCACCAAGCCACCCTGGTGCCCCCCAATCACCTTTTTAAAAAAGAACTTATCTTTAAATACAACTACATTCTGAGGTATTGAGAGTTAGGACTTCATATGTATTTTGGGGGGCACATGATTCAGCCCATTATAGGAAGAAAGTGAGAAAGAAAAAATACTCACAGAATTTCCAATCTAGTGAGATGCAAAGAAATAAACAGGAGATGATGATTCAGTATGAAAAATACTATAACAGAAAGAAATACAGTGATTTGGAAGTGAGTCTTCTAGTGGAAAGTGATATCCAAACTAACACTTGAAGTATGAGTAAGGGCTGGCCAGGCAAAGGGTAGTTAGAGGATGGCGGTGGTGGAGGGGGAGGTTGTCAGCGGAATGTTGTGGGGAAGGAGAATGTTCTAGGTTGAGAGAACAGCCCACAAATGGCTCAGAAGGAAGGAAAAGAATAGACAGTTTTAACAACTAAAAGTAGTAGTGTGGCTGGAGAAAAAGAATAAAAGCTACAGTGTTTTTTTAAAAGATCTTATTTATTTATTTGACAGAGACAGAGAGAGAGAGCACAGTTAAGCAGAGCAGCAGGCAGAGAGAGAGGGAGAAGCAGGCTCTCCACTGAGCAGGGAGCCCAATGCGGGGCTCAATCCCAGGACTCTGGGATCATGACCTGAGCCAAAGGCAGACACTTAATTGACTGAGCCACCCAGGCACCCCTAAAAGTCATAGTGCTAATTCAGTGTTTGTTACATGCTAGGCACTATGCCAAGGAGTTTGCATACATTACCTAAGTTTATGCTTTCAACAGCTTTCTGAACTAGGTACTATTCCTATTCTGATGTTACAGATAAGAAACTGAAGCACAGAGAGGTCACGTAAATTGCTCAAGGTCACACATCTAAGTGAGTGACAGAACAGCCAATTAGTTTAACTTCAGAGATAGCATGTTGAATTTCTGGTGCCAGGTTGGGTGAGGTTGTGTGTCACTGGAAAAGAAGCAAAGGGAAAATGAGTAAAGGGTGAGATTTGAGAGGAGTTGAAGAGAGCTAAAAAAGGAGCTTTGAGCAGTAGGTGCTGGATCCGTAAGGAACTTGTCACCCAAGTAAGGAGTTGAGGTTTTATTCTACAGGTGTTGGAGACCCACTGGAGGATTTAAAACAAGTGAAAAATTTCATATAGAGGGGCGCCTGGGTGGCTCAGTGGGTTAAGCCGCTGCCTTCGGCTCAGGTCATGATCTCAGAGTCCTGGGATCGAGCCCTGAATCGGGCTCTCTGCTCAGCAGGGAGCCTGCTTCCTCCTCTCTCTCTGCCTGCCTCTCTGCCTGCTTGTGATCTCTCTGTCAAATAAATAAATAAAATCTTTAAAAAAAAATTTCATATAGAAAGATCATTCTGGATTTTCTATGATAAATAGCTTTTGTATATGTGTGCATGGGGGACTGGGATGTGAATGGGGTATGACAGCAAGTCTGACAGTGTATTCAGGGAAATTAGATAAGAGTCTGGCAGAAATCCAAATGAGATCATTGGTGGTTGATCAACTTGGGGATGGAACACTATTTTGGATAGGGGGGGCAGTGGGTAAAAGGATAATCAGGCATCTGGCTAGAGCCATTGATGGTGTCGATCATGAAGAGAAGGATCATAAGAAGAGAAATAGTTTTGGGGAGAGGGGAGATGACTTCATTTTGGGTTCCCTATGGGGTAAGCAAGCAGAAGTGTTGAGTATGTAATTGGATGTGTACTTCTGAAGCTAAAGGAGAGAGATCTGGGCCAAAGATTTACATTCAGGAGTTATCAGCATACAGAGGGTAACTAAAGTTATTGAAAAAGAGGAGATGACAAGAAAGAATGTTTGGAATGAAAAAAGGTACAAGATAAAAGCTTAGGAATGACAACACTTAAAAAAATGGACATGGAATAAATGGAGCAGCCAGGAACTGTGCTGTCGAGAGGGTAAGATAAAGTAAGCTGAGTCCACGTAAGAGAGTGTTTTAAGAAGGGATTTGTCTACATGGCTCAATGCTACTGAGAGTTAATTCAAAGAACCTAGCCACATCTATTCTGTTTAGCAACAAAAAGGTGTGAGTGACATTGGCAAGAGCAATCCAATGTAGTTGTGTGAGTGAAGCCATATCACTTACAGTGTCAAATAATCACAAGATGGAGAATTGGAAACAGATGAATGGGACAACTGCTTTAAGAAGTCTGATTTTGAGGGACAATAGAGAGATAGGGTGCTAGGGTTAAGTCGAGTTCTGTGTTATTTTAAGAGGAAGGTAGGGGAAGAATCAATAGAGAGAGAAAGAGGCTGAGGATATAGGAAATGGAGGGACAAATGATAGAGAAAGATCCTCGAGGTTAAAAAAAAGTGGGGAGAGGCAACCTGTAACTTAAACGTAGGAAAGGTGCCTAAGAGATTATGCTAGACTGTACATTGGTGACTTCAGTGGGCCATACCACTCTTGTGTAGTCCCTTCCTACACTGACTCTTAGCTTAGATATGTGATTTGTTTTGGCCAGTGGTACATTAACAAGTGCGATGCAAATGGAGGCTTTATAAATATTTGTATATTGGGGCTTCTGTTCTTGGAATACTTCCATTTGAAACATTAAGCCATAACATAAAGAGGTCCAGCTATCTTGCTAGAAAGAAAGCAGAAAGAGAGCCATCTGATCAGCCCCCAAGCTGTTCTAGCCATTCCATCTGAGGTGTCGGGCATGTGAGTGGAGCTATTTTGGATTTTCAGCCCCATTCAAGCCTCCAGATGGCTGCATCCAACACTGCATGGAGAAGAAGTACTCAGTGAAGTCCAGTCCAAGTTGCAGAATTGTGAGCAAATAGTTGTTATTTTGGGGCACCTGGGTGGCTCAGCCATTAGGCACCTGCCTCCAGCTCAGGTCATGATTCCAGGGTCCTGGGATCAAGCCCCGCATCAGACTCCTTGCTTGGCAGGAGGCCTGCTCCTCCCTCTCCCACTCCCCTGGCTTGTGTTCCCTCTTTCGCTCTCTCTCTCTCTCTCTCTGTCAAATACATAAAATCTTTAAAACAACAACAACAACAACAATAATAAACAAATAGTTGTTATTTTAAGCCACCAAATTTTAGGTTGATGCAACAGACAACTGAAATGGAGATCTATATGGGAGATCATGCTTCTGGCATAGCAAACTAATACACCAAACCTCCTGCAGACAACAATTATGAAGTCTGGAAAGAAATACCAAAAAAAAAAAAAAAAAACCCAAAAAACAACAAAACCTACCTGTAAAGAGCGGACAAAGGCAGTATTTTTTTAAAAAAGATTTTATTTATTTATTTGACAGACAGAGATCACAAGTAGGCAGAGAGGCAGGCAGAGAGAGAGAGGGGGGGAGGCAGGCTCCCTGCTGAGCAGAGAGCCCCATGCAGGGCTCAATCCCAGGACCCTAAGATCATGACCTGAGCCGAAGGCAGAGGCTTTCACCAACTGAGCCACCCAGGTGCCCAAGCAGTATGTTTTGTTTTTTTTTTTTTTTGTTTTGTTTTGTTTTGTTTCCAAGCAGTATGTTTTTGATAAGAGTTGAAACCTGAGGGGTGCCTGGGTGGCTCAGTCGATTAAGCATCTGCCTTTGGCTCAGGTTATGATCCCGGGGTCCTGGAATCAGGTCCTGCATCAGGCTCCCTGATCACCAGGAGGTCTACTTCTCCCTTTCCCTCTGCCTGCTGCTCCCCATGCTGTGCTTTCTCTCTCTGACAAAAAAAAAAAAAAAAAGACAACAACAACAAAAAAAACTTGAAGGAAGAGACTGTCAGCGTGAGTTTCCTATTTCCTTGCAGCTTCTCCCTGACTGAGTTCAGGTCACAGTCATTTCAGGGCAGATAGCAGCTAAAACACCAATAGAAAGCTAGCCATCTTTCTGATGTGAAGAGTGAGTGTGAGGCAAATAGGGGGGACACAGAGCATGAGGGAGGAATCCCAGAAAAGGAAGAGCTAGAGAATAGAGCCCCAACTTTTGCATATAAATTTCGCCCAAGACTCTGGCTGACTCCCAAAGTATGCAAGGTATCAGACTGCAAGCAGTACAGCTAAAGATAAAAGAACAGAATAGAACCGAGACTTGAGCTGCCACTCACCACAGGTGAGACAGAATTTGCAGTTTGAATCTAACCAAATTCGTTACCGGCTACAACAAAACTGACAATATTGTTAAGAGAAATATAATAAAATCCAGAATCTCTGCAACATTCTACAACAATCTCCAGGATACAATCTAAAATTACGTGACATACAAAGTACCAGAAAACTGTCAGTCACTCTCAAGGGAAAGGCAATCCATAGAGGTCAACTATGACATGACTCAGATGTTGGAATTAAAAGGACTTTATTTTTTCATTTTCTATTTGTTTACTTATTTATTTTACTTATTTATTTGACAGAGAGACACACAACAAGAGAGGGAACACAAGCAGGGGCAGTGGGAGAGTGAGAGGCAGGCTTTCAGTGAGGGGGAGCCTGATGGGGGGATTGATCCCAGGACCCTGGGATCATGACCTGAGCCAAAGGCAGATGCTTAATGACTGAGCCACCCAGGTGCCCCTTATTTATTTTTTAAATTATTTTATTTATTGGGGTGCCGGATTGGTTCAGTGGGTTAAGCCTCTGCCTTCGGCTCAGGTCATGATCTCAGGGTCCTGGGATCGAGCTCTGCATGGGGCTCTCTGCTCAGCAGGGAGCCTGCTTCCCCCTCTCTCTCTGCCTGCCTCTCTGCCTACTTGTGATCTCTCTCTCTCTCTCTGTGTCAATAAATAGATAAAAATCTTTAAAAATATGTTATTTATTTATTCATGAGAGACAGAGAGAGAGAGGGAGAAGCAGGCTCCCTGCCCAACGCGGGGCTCGATCCTGGGACCCTGAGACCATGACCTGAGCAGAAGCAGACGCTTAACAGACTGAGCCATTCAGGGGCACCTAAAAAAACTTTAAAGCAACTATTAACCTAGATCTGGATGGGATTTGTAAGGTAAGAGAAGGAAGTCAGGGAGAAAGAGGGACAAATGGCATAGTCAGACAAGCTCTTCCCTTCCTCTGTCAGGCTCACAGAAAACATTTGATTGTTCTTTCAGTCTGGGCAAGGGTAAGTATCTTGGCAAGGGCGGTGTGTATTTTCTCGAAAAAGCCTCTATTAATAGAAAAGTTATGGTCTCAAGGAAGAGGAAAATGGATGAAATTTCAACGGGTATTGGGTGTTGGGAGGAGGGGAAATGCGAAGCAGCAGCAAGATACGGAATCTGAAGAACCAAACTATATCCTAGTTTAAAACCATCGATTGATTATATAAATTTAGGCATATCATTTAACCTTTTTTTGAGCCTCAGATTTTCTCCTTTGCAAAATGGGGATATTAATAACATTGTTCCAAAATATTGCTGTACAGATCAACCAGATAAATACAATGTATGTTTATTTTGTAAAGTATTGTGTGTTAGATATGTTAAACACAGCACTCTAAATTTAGTGTGAGATATAAGAATATCAGGGTTTTTATTTTGAAGAACATTTGGGAATAACAAACAATAACATAGAAATAAAATATGGGGCACCTGGGTGGCTCAGTCAGTTAAGTGTCTGGCCCTTGGTTTTGGCTCAGGTTATGATCTCAGGGTCATGGGATGGAACCCTGTGTCAGGCTCCACGCTCAGCACACAGCAGTCGGCTTGAGATTTTTCACCCTTTGCTCCTCCCCCTGCTCGTGCTCTCTATTTCTCTCTCTCTCAAGTAAATAAATAAATAAAATCTTTAAAATAAATAAATAAAATAAAGTAACAGTGGTTTTGGCAGTGTTTTCTGTTGGACCATTTAAGGGAATGTTCCTTTTTTTCCAACTATACATCCAATTATAGAAATAAAATTTAGTATTGAGAAATGCAGTTAACTTTAAGTGTATTTTCTAAGGAAAATGTGCGTCTTTTTTGCATATAAAAAGGTCTGACTTCAAACCATTTCATGTATACTGTATTTTTTTCACACCTTCTGATAGGGTGCTGTGATTTCAGTGTCTCCATGTATTTCCTGATAAAATTGCAGCTTGTGAAAACATTACCTACCTCTCCCTCTTCATCCATATTTTAAAACCATTCAGTGAGCAAAGGGGAGTGAATTTATTTTAAGCACAATTTTATCAACTATCTGTTTAATCTAAGAACATACTTAACCCAAGAAATTTCTTACGCAAAGTGGTAAAATGTCAAGATACTCATTGACATTTCTCTAAGGATGTCCGCTTCTTGAACACTGAGATAATCCTGAGGAGTGGCAGTAAAGTATGATACATCTCTACTTCTGTGGTATGGCCCAGGCATCACTTAACATGCCCTTTTTATTGGCCCCAGTTGCAGTAATATGAATGTCTGAAATTTTGCCACCAGAAAATGGCATAACATTTTGTCCCTTATTGAAATTAAACTATTTCTAAAAGGAGAATGTGTAAAATTTCCATCTTAATTTGTAGCTTGATATGAGTTAAATCTTTGCTTGAGAACATGGTGGGAGGAGGAGGAAAAAAACAAAGGTACTTCTCTTCTACAGAACAGACTCATGTATTTCAAGGCTATTAAATGCTGTCAGTTGAATGTCTAAAGGGCATCTCACACTCAAAATCTCAAAAAGTGAATTCTTTTTTTTTTTTAAGATTTTACTTATTTATTTGACAGAGATCACAAGTAGGCAGAGAGGCAGACAGAGAGAGAGGGGTGGGGAACAGGCTCCCCGCTGAGCAGAGAGCCCGACCCGATCCCAGGACCCGGGGATCATGACCTGAGCCGAAGGCAGAGGCTTTAACCCACTGAGCCACCCAGGCGCCCGTCAAAAAGCGAATTCTTAATTTTCTATCCTTCTTCATGGGTTTCTCCATATTATTGACTAGAAAGACTCCTTTCAATCTGTTGTTAAGGCCAATAAACTTAGAGATAGCCCATGATTAAGCCATAAGCAAACCCTACTGGCTTTACATTTAAAATATATTTAAAAATCTGTTTCCCACTACCTCCTTTACCCCTTCCTAATCTAGACCATAATTACTTCTCACCTGGACTATCTCAATGGCTTTCTAATTAGTTTCTCTGTTTCAATCTTTGTCCTCATCCCAATCTATTTTCTACACATCCAGCCAGAGTGATCTGTGAAAAACAAAAAATCACGACAGTCCTCTGTTCAGAATGCTCAAATGGCTTGCCATCACACCCTGAGTAAAGTCAGAAGTCCTTACCATGGCTCTTTGGTAACAAGCACAAAGCATCTAAGTTCATTTTAGTCTTGGAGGTTCTAGATCTATATCCACAGAGTTCATACAGAATCATAACAATCCTAGGGGATTTGGGCAAGGCATTAAAGGTCACATACCTTAGAATTGACATAATGAGACAACACCCAGAACCTTCTAATTTTAGCATCAGAAGGAGAATTTCTAGGAGAGGGGAGAACTAACCAAACCCACTTGCCTTCTTGATTTTTACTTTAAATTTGGGATCTCCCTGCTATTTGTTTTACTCCTGTCACTACCGGGCTGGTACCTTTGTTTCCCATTTAAAAGAGAATGTATTTTAATTCCAGTATAGTTAGCATACAGTGTTATATTAGTTTCAGGTGTAAGATGTAGTGATTTGACACTTCCATGCAATGCCCAGTGCTCATCACAGCAAGTCCCCTCCTTCATCCCCGTCACCTATTTCCCCCAAACTCCCCACCTCCCCTCTGGCGACCATCAGTGTGGTCTCTATAGCTGAGAGTCTGTTTCTTGAATTACCTCTCTCTCTCTCTCTCCTTTTTTCCCCTTTGCTTGTTTGTTTTGTTTCTTAAATTCCACATATGAGTGAAATCATATCAATGTCTTTCTCTGACTGACTTATTTCACTTAGCATTTTACTCTCTAGCTCCATTCATGTCATGGGAAATGGCAAGATTTCATTCTTTTTTTTTCTTGTTTTTAAATTCAAATATAAGTAACATACAGTGTTATATTAGATTCAAGTATAAAGGAGTGCCTCGGTGGCTCAGTCAGTTAAGCGTCTGCCTTTAGCTCAGGTCATGATTCCAGGGTCCTGGGATCAAGCCACATGTCAGGCTCCCTGCTCAGTGGGGAGTCTGCTTCTCCCTCTGCCTGCTGATCCTCCTGCTGATCCTTGTGTGCTCTCTCTCTCTCTCTCTCTGGCAAATAAATAAATAAAATCTAAAAAATAAAAAAAAGAATTTAAAAGTTCAAGTGTACAATATAATTCAACCATCTATGCATTAGTCAGTGCTCATTACCATAGATGTACTTTTAACACCCTTCCCTTATTTCACCCAACTCTACACCCATCTCCCTTCTGATGACAACTGGTTTGTTTTCTATATTTAAGAGTGGTTTTTTTTTCATTTGTCCCTTTCTTTGTTTCTTTGTTTTGTTTCTTAAATTCCATATATTAATCAAGTCATTTGGTATTTGTCTTTCTCTGACTGACTTATTTCACTTAGTATTATATTTTCTAGATCCATCCATGTTGTTGCAAAGATTTCATTCTTTTAATGGCTGAGTAACATTCCATTGTGTATATATACCACCGCTTTTTATCTATTTATCTATCAGTGGACGCTTGGACTTCTTCCATAATTTGACTATTGTAAATAATGCTGCAATAGACATAGGGGTGCATATATCCTTTCCAATTAGTGTTTTTGTATTCTCTGAATAGATACCCAGGCGTGCAATAGCTGGATTGTGGGGTAGTTCTATTTTTTTTTTTTTTTTGAGGAACCTCCAGTACTGTTTTCCAGAGTGGCTGCACCAGTTTGCATTCCCACCAAGAGTGTGAGAGGGTTCCTTTCTCTCCACATCCATGCCAACACCTATTGTTTCTTTTGTTGTTGATTCTAGACAGATGGAAGGTGATATCTCATTGGAGTTTTGATTTGCATGTCCCTGTTGATCAGTGATGATGAACATCTTCTCATGTGTCTTCTGGACATCCGGGTATCTTCTTTGGAGAAATGTCCTTTCATGTCCTCTGCCCATTTTTAAAAATTGGATTATTTGCTTTATTTTGTTGTTGAGTTTTATAAATTCTTTATCTATTTTTGGATACTAGCTCTTTATTGGATATGTCATTTGCAAATACCTTCTTGCATTTTGTAGGTTGCCTTTCAGTTTTGTTGATTGTTTTCTTTTTTTTTTTAAATTTTATTTATTTATTCGACAGAGAGAGAGAGAGAGAGATCACAAGTAGGCAGAGAGGCAGGCAGAGAGAGGAGGAAGCAGGCTCACTGCTGAGCAGAGAGCCCGATGCGGGGCTCGATCCCAGGACCCTGAGATCATGACCTGAGCCGAAGGCAGAGGCTTAACCCACTGAACCACCCAGGTGCCCCTGTTGATTGTTTTCTTCATTGTGCAGAAGGTTTTTTATTTTGCTATAGTCCTAATAGTTTATTTTTGCTTTTGTTTCCCTTGCCTGAGGAGAACTGTTTAGAAAAAAGTTGCTATGGCCAATGTCAGAGACATTACTGCCTGTGCAGACATTACTGTTTCTAGGATTTTTATGGCTTCACATCTCACATTTAGGTTTTTAACCCATTTTGAGTTTATTTTTGTGTATACAAAATATGACACACTGGTCCTGTTTCATTCTTTTGCATTTGGCTGTCCAGTTTCCCCAGCACTGTTTATTGAAGAGACCATCTTTTTCCCATTGGATATTATTTCTTGCTTTGTTGAAGAGTAATTGACCATATAATTGTAGGTTCATTTCTGGGTTTTCTATTCCATTCCATTGATCTATGTGTCTATTTTTGTGCCAGTACCATACTGTTTTGATTACTACAGCTTTGTAATGTAACTTAAAGTCTAGAATTGCAATGCCTCTGACTATGCTTTTCTTTTTAAAAGCTGCTTTGGCTATTTTGGGTCTTACGTGGTTCCATATAAATTGTAGCATAATTTGTTCTAGCTCTGTGAAAAATGCTGCTGGTATTTTGGTAGGGATTGTATTAAATGTGTAGATTGCTTTGTATAGTATAGACTTTTATTTTTTTTATTTTTATTTTATTTTTTTTAAAGATTTTATTTATTTGTCAGAGAGAGAGGAGAGTGAGCGAGCACAGGCAGACAGAATGGCAGGCAGAGGCAGAGGGAGAAGCAGGCTCCCCGCCAAGCAAGGAGCCCGATGTGGGACTCGATCCCAGGACGCCGGGATCATGACCTGAGCCGAAGGCAGCTGCTTAACCAACTGAGCCACCCAGGCGTCCCAGATAGTATAGACTTTTAAACAATATTTGTTCTTCTGATCCAGGAGCATGGAGTGTCTTTCAATTTCTTTCATTGATGTTTTACAATTTTCAGAGTAGGTCTTGGACCTCTTTGATTTTATTCCTAGGTATCTTATAATTTGAGGTACAATTTGTTTATAAATGAGATTGTTTTCTTAATTTCCCTATTCGCTGCTTCATTATTAGTGTACAGAAAGGCAACGGAGTTCTGCACATTAGTTTTGTATCCTGTGACTTTACTAAATTCATTTATCAATTTCACTAGTCTTTTGGTGAAGTCTTTGGGATTTTCTTTATAGAGTATCTTGTCATCTGCAAATAGTGAAAGTTTTACTTCTTCCTTACCAATCTGACTTTTGTTGTTGTTGTTGTCTAATTGCTGTGGCTAGGACTTGCAGTACTGTGTTGAATACAAATGGTGAGAGTGGACATCCTTGTCTTGTTCCTGACTTTAGGGAGAAAGCTCTCAGTTTTTCCTCATTTCCTCATTTTGTAAATGGAGATACTAACATTACCTATCTCACAGGGTTGTGGCAAACTTTAAATAAGCATGTATAAAATGCTTAGAACAATCCTGGTACATAGTTAGTACTCAGTAAAGTTTGGCTGTTTAGAACAATTCTATCTTAGTACCTAATCATAACGACTGCATTCGTTTGTCTTCTGTCAAGCAGTTGCTAATTTCATTTACTTATCCATGGCTCATAGGCATTTGTTTACATGGGCAAAGATAAAAGCTAGGTCATGGGAACCTGGGTGGCTCAGTTGGTTAGGCATCT
The DNA here is from genome assembly GCF_902655055.1 of Lutra lutra. Taxonomy (NCBI): domain Eukaryota; kingdom Metazoa; phylum Chordata; class Mammalia; order Carnivora; family Mustelidae; genus Lutra; species Lutra lutra. The sequence continues at coordinate 74,237,282 of NC_062279.1, read as the reverse complement.
GCCTTTGGCTCACTTAGGTCATGATCTCAGGGTCCTGGGATCAAGCCCCACCTTGGACTCTCCACTCAGCGGGGAGCTTGCTTTCTCCCTCTCCCTCTACAGCTCCCCCTGCTTGTGCGCACTCTCTCTCTCTCTCTCAGATTAAAAAAAAAAAAAGTAAGATAAAGTTTAGGTCAAATTTATCCTAAAACATTTTGATGGGAAAGTAACATTACCTAAACTCTCTAGGTACTTATTGGGTTACAAAGTCATTACTTACTCCTGTACCTATAAGTTCACTTTGATTTTGGATGGGAATATTGATGCAATTTTAATTTTTTTTTGAGGGTTCTTTGCACCTAATAGGTATGTAAGTATTTATTTTTAATCTTTAATTTTTTATTACATTATGTTAGTCACCATACACTACATCATTAATTTTTGTTGTAGTGTTCCATGATTCATTGTTTGTGTATAACACCCAGTACTCCATGCAATATGTGTCCTCCTTAATACCCATCACCAGGCTCACCCATCCCCCACATCCCTTCCCTCTAAAACCCTCAGTTTGTTTCTCAGAGTTCATAATCTTTCAGGGTTCATCTCCCCCCTCCAATTTCCCCCCTTCATTTGTCCCTTCCTTCTCTTAATGTCCTCCATGCTATTCCTTATGTTCCACAAATAACTGAAACCATATGATAGTTGACTTTCTCAGGTTGACTTATTCCACTCAGCATAGTGTCCTCCAGTCCCATCCATGTTGATACAAAAGCTGGGTATTCATCCTTTCTGATGGAGGCATAATACTCCATTGTATATATGGACCACATCTTCTTTATCCATTCATCTGTTGAAGGACACCTCTGCTCTTTCCAGTTTGGCTATTGTGGGCATTGCTGCTATGAACATTGGGGTGCATATATGGCCTTTCTTTTCACTATATCTGTATCTTTGGAGTAAATACCGAGTAGTGCAATTGCTGGGTCATAGGGTTGCTCTATTTTTTTTTAAAGATTTTATTTATTTATTTATTTGTCAGACAGAGAGAGAGAGAGAGAGAGCGCACACACAAGTAGGCACAGTGGCAGGCAGAGGCGGAGAGAGAAGCAGGCTCCCTGCGGAGCAAGGAGCCTGATGCAGGACTCGATCCCAGGATTCTGGGATCATGGCCCAAGCCAAAGGCAGTGGCCCAACCGACTGAGCCACCCAGGCGTCCCGGGTAGCTCTATTTTTAATTTTTTTTAAAGATTTTATTTATTTATTTGATAGAGATCACAAGTAGGCAGAGAGGCAGGCAGAGAGAGAGAGGGGGAAGCAGGCTCCCCGCTGAGCAGACAGCCCGATGCGGGGCTCGATCCCAGGATGCTGGGATCATGACCTGAGCTGAAGGCAGAGGCCTTAACCCGCTGAGCCACTGAGGTACCCCTATTTTTAGTTTTTTGATGAACCTCCACACTATTTTCTAAAGTGGCTGTACCAACTTGCATTCCCACCAACAGTGTAAGAGCATTCCCTTTTCTTCTTTTTTTTAATTTTTTTTAAAAGATTTTATTTATTTATTTGACAGAGATCACAAGTAGGCAGAGAGGCAGGCGGGGGGGGGGGGAAGCAGGCTCCCTGCCGAGCAGAGAACCCGATGTGGGGCTCGATCTCAGGACTCTGAGATCATGACCTGAGCTGAAGGCAGAGGCTTAACCCACTGAGCCACCCAGGGGCCCCAAGAGTTCCCCTTTCTCCACAGCCTCTCCAACATTTTTTGTTTCTTATCTTGCTAATTTTGGCCATTCTAACTGGTGTAAGGTGGTATCTCAATGTGGTTTTGATTTGAATCTCCCTGATGACTAATGATGGTGAACATTTTTTCATGTGTCTGTTAGCCATTTGTATGTCTTCTCTGGAGAAGTGTCTGTTCATATCTTCTGCCCATTTTTTGAAGTGATTATCCGTTTTGTGTGTGTTGAGTTTGAGAAGTTCTTTTTTTTATTTTTTTTAAAGATTTTATTTATTTATTTGACAGAGAGGTCACAAGCAGGCAGAGAGGCAGGCAGAGAGAGAGGAGGAAGCAGGCTCCCTGCTGAGCAGAGAGCCCGATGCGGGGCTCGATCCCAGGACTCTGAGATCATGACCTGAGCCGAAGGCAGCGGCTTAACCCACTGAGCCACCCAGGCGCCCTGAGAAGTTCTTTATAGACCTTATATATCAGCCCTTTGTCTGTAGTGTCATTTGCAAATACTTTCTACCATTCTCTGTAGCCTCTTTGTTTTGTTGATTGTTTCCTTTGCTGTGCAGAAGCTTTTGATCTAAGTCCCAAAAGTTCATTTTCACTTTTGTTTCCCTTGCTTTTGGAGACATGTCTTGAAAGAAGTTGCTGTGGCTGATGTTGAAGAGGTTATGTTCTCCTCTAGGATTTTGATGGATTGCTCTCTCACATTGAGGTCTTTCATCCATTTAGAGTTTATCTTTGTGTATGGTGTAAGGGAGTGGTCAAGTTTCATTCTTCTGTATATAGCTGTCTAATTTTTCCAGCACGGTTTATTGAAGAGACTGCCTTTTTTCCTTTGGATATTTTTTCCTGCTTTGTCAAAGATAATTTGACTATAGAGTTGAGGATCCATATCTTTACTCTCTACTCTGTTCCAATGGTCTATGTGTCTGTTTTTGTGCCAGTACCATGCTGTCTTGTGATCACAACTTTGTAATATAGTTTGAAATCAGGCAACATGATGCTCCTAGCTTCATTTTGCTTTTTCAGCATATCCTTGGCAATTCAGGATCTTTTCTGGTTCCACACAAAATTTAGGATTGTTTGTTCCAGCACTTTGAAAAATGCCAATGATATTTTGATCAGGATAGGATTGAAAGTAGATTGCTCTGGGCAGCATAGACATTTAAACAATGTTTATTCTTCCAATCCATGAGCATGGAATGTTTTTCCATCTTTTTGTTTCTTCTTTGATTTCTTTCATGAGTGTTCTGTAGTTCCTAGAGTATAGATCCTTTACCTCTTTGGTTAGGTTTATTCTAAGGTATCTTATGTTTTTTGGTGCTACTGTGAATGGAATCAATTCTCTAATTTCTCTTCCTACAGTTTCATTGTTAAGGTATAAGAAGGCAACTGGTTTCTGTGCATTAGTTTTGTATCCTGCCACATTACTGAACTGCTGTATGAATTCTAGTAATTTGGGGGTGGAGTCTTTTGAGTTTTCCACATAAAGTATCATGTCATCTGCAAAGATAGAGAGTTTGACTTCTTCTTTGCTAATTTGAATACCTTTTATTTCTTTTTGTTGTCTGATTGCTGTCAGCAAAAGACAGATCATCTAAGCAGAAGATCAACAAAGAAAGAAGAGCTTTGAATAACTCACTGGACCAGATGGACCTCATAGATATACACAGAACATTCCACCCTAAAACAACAGCATATTCATTCTTCTTGAGCACACATGGAACTTTCACCAGAAGAGACCACATACTGTGTCACAAATGAGGTCTCAACCAATACCAAAAGACTGAGATGATTCCCTGCATATTCTCAGACCACAATGCTTTGAAACTGGAATTCAATCACAAGAAAAAGTTTGGAAGAAATTCAAACATTTGGAAGCTAAAGACCATCCTGCTCAAGAAAGTTTGAGTCAACCAAGAAATTAAAGAAGAACTTAAACAATTCATGGAAACCAATGAAAACAAAAATACATCAGTCCAAAACCTGTGGGATATGGGATATGGCAAAGGTGGTCCTAAGGGGGAAATACATTGACATCTACGCCTCACTCAAAAAAAAAAAAAGAAAAGAAAAGAAAGAAAGAAAGAAAGAAAGAAAGAAAGAAAGAAAGAAAAGAAAAAGTAAAAAAAAGAAAAATCCTGAATACACAAGCTATCTTTACACCTTAAAGAACTGGAGAATCAACAACAAATTAAGCCTACCCCATGCACAAGAAGGGAAATAATTAAGATTAGAGCAGAGCTCAATGAGATAGAAACTAGACATACAGTAGAACACATCAATGAAACTAGAAGCTGGTTTTTTGAAAGAATCAATAAGATCAATAAACCATTGGCTAAACTAATCCAAAAGAAAAGAGAGAGGTCCCAAATTAACAAAATTATGAATGAAAGGGGAGAGATCATGACTGATACCAAGGAAATAGAAACAATCATCAGAAATTATTATTAACAGTTATATGCCAATAAGCTAAGCAACCTAGAAGAAATGGATGCATTCCTAGAAATGCATAAACCTCCAAGACTGAAACAGGAAGAAGTTGACAACACGTATAGGCCAATAATCAGTAACAAGATTGAAGCAGTGACCAAAAATCTCCCAAAAAACAGGAGTCCAGGACCTGATGGGTTCCCTGGGGAATTTTACCAAACATTAAAAGAAGAAATAATACCTATTCTCCTGAAACAGTTTCAAAAAATAGAATCAGAAGGAAAACTTCCAGACTCTTTCTATGAAGCTAAAAAATTATCCTGATCCTAAAACCAGACAAAGACCCCCATCAAAAAGGAGAATTTCAGACCAATATCCCTGATAAATATGGATGCCAATTCTCAACAAGATCCTAGCTAATAAGATCCAACAGTACATTAAAAGGATTATCCACCACGACCAGATGGGATTTATCCCTGAGATGCAAGCGTGGTTCAACAGTTGCAAATCAATGTGATAGAACAAGCTAATAAGAGAAGAGAGAACTGCATGGTGGTCTCAATTGATGCAGGAAAAGTATTTGACAAAATACAGCATCCTTTCCTGATTAAAACTCTTCAAAGTATAGGGATAGAGGGAATATTCCTCAATTTCGTAAAATCCGTCTGTGAAAAACCCACAGCGAATATCATTCTCAATGGGAGAAAAGCGGAGAGCCTTTCTCCTGAGATCAGGAACATGACAGGGATGCCCACTCTCCCCACTATTGTTCAACATAGTACTAGAAGTTCTAATTACTATTTTTTTAAGGTTAGTGAATATTATTTCTAAAGAATTCATTTTCATTGTGCTTTCCTAAGAGTCTTTGTTTAGAATAGGAACAGACTTAGTGAAAACTTAGTACTTGGCTGCCTGTGTAACTTGGATTTACTTACCATCACACCTCATTGAAGAAATCCCATCCTGTCATTCTGTAATATGGCAAGAATTCATAAAGTTCATGCACCACTTGGAGAACAAAGGAAAATGTAAGCTGTGTGATCAGCAGTTAGCAAGCAATGAGAACAAGTGTGTTGTCAGATAAAAAGGCCATTTTGTTTAAGGACCATTAATAATTTAGTTTTAGTCTAAGATTTGTCTTTGCAATTTCCACGGAAAGCTCAGGATTCTAGAAGGAGGATAATGGGCTGGATCCACTCTGTGTCGATTGTAAGGGAGGTCAAGTGTGGCTTAAGTACTTTCTTCCACCCTTGGGGACTTCTGTTCTTTTCGACACTTATCTTTCCTCTTCTTTTTTCCTACTCCACAATGTAACTTCCTAATATTCTGTATAGACCCCAAACTCTAATGCTATCTTCTCACTGCCCAGGACCTAGCATGATACATAGTCCATTCTTCGACTACTGCCCAGTTATGCTGTCAGCTGTCCACATTGAAAGGAACCTATACTTACTTTTCCATCATATTTTCTTTCTTCACATCTTGATAAGTGATGACTGCTCAGTAGATAAGTTAACCAAAGGGGTGAATGGCCAATAGTGGTTCTTAATATGATCTTGAAAATTTTATTTGCTTCTTAATGGGAGTTTCCAGGAGTGGCAGTGATTTAACTAAGGGACCAGTTTCTCCAGTAACAGAGTTAGGGATATTGTGGCATGGCAGTTGGTGACAGATTTCTTTTTTCTGTATTATATGATCAGTAAATTTAATTTTATTACATCATTTTAAAATTTAAATATGTATTACTATGGCCAGGTTTTTGTTGGTGCTGTTTGGTTTTGGTTTTATTAATTTATATTTGATTTAATTTACGTGTCATAAAATTCACCATTAAAATGTACAATTCTGTGGTTTTTAAAAATATGTTTACCAGGTTTTGCAACATCACCACTATCTAATTCCAGAATGTTTTCATCATCCCCAGTGGGAAATATTTTTGAATAAGAAAATCTTTCAATAGTATGTCTCAAAACATGCCTACTTTACTATCTAAGACTGTGCTTAGAAAAATAAGTAATTGGGATGCCCTTTAGAAGATTTAAAATTCTTTTGAGTAAGAGGAATATCCAAGGCAATCACACAATAATGTCTTCTTACAATTGGACTGATTACATTTACTAATTGAATTGATCACATTTACAATGAAGTTGATTACATTTATAAGAATATGATAATAAATGTTTTGCAAGTATTTTGCTGTTAGGGAAAAGGAAGCAAATGAGATAAAGGCAGTGGGGAGAAGGTATATCCTTTCCTCAACAGTTTAAAATAATCAACATGTTCTTTACTTACAGGTAAGGTCATAGGAAAAGAGATTTGGGCAGTTGTATCACTTAGAATTCTCTTGTCTGCAAGCAGTAGAAATCAACCCTAGACAGCACTAAGAAGATAGACTTAGAATGGATTTGAGAGAATTTATTATAAAGATATAGGCAGGGACACATGCCCGTGGACTGAACTGTGGTTTTATAATGAACCAAGGAAGTATTGTGTACTATTTCTCATCCACTACCTTCTTTCTACTCTCTGACCAACCTGTTTCACAAGCCACATGGCAGAAAACCTACCTGCCGAATGTACCAGATTTTTAGTAGCCTATAGGTCCAACCATCCGGTGAGAAAATTTTCCAGTTCCCAAGGGTTGAGACTGGCCTAGTTTCTGACAGTTTCTGATTCTGACAGAATCATCCTGTTGGTGATCATTTAGATAAACTTCAGGGGTGAGAAGAAGAGGAATGAGTTCCCAGAATCATAGAAATTTTGGATAATCATATTTCACTGTAGCAATCTTTGTGGTCTCATCCATCAGATGAAATAAGATTGTTATGGTTTGAAATTCCTGCAGTTGCCTACGCTTACCATCACTAGTCACGAGAAAAGAAATACATCCACTGCCTTGTTTGACGATTGATTCCGGTCAACATTTCCACTGCCAATGTATTATGTCCAACTTCAAGAAAATAGTAGAGCTTAATTATACATGGCAGAAAAATATACAACATGGAGTCTGTTCAACCTCACCCTTTAATGTACCACAACGAAGTCTAAAGAGGAAACAGCACTCAGGAGAAGATAACAAAGGCTCTGTTACTGACATAGTCTCAGATATCCTCTATAGTTTTCCATCCCATCCTTTAAATAATGAAGAGCTATTGGGAGTTGAAGCCAAATGCTTCTGTCTCCAGTTATAAGATTGAAGGAAACAGAACAAAGACCTTTGTGAACTGTGCAAAAAAAATTATTTCTGAGGTTCTAGAAATGGTACTTAAAATAGGCTCCTGTGATTGTCATATTTTGCCTTATGAGGGGTTTTAAGAAATATCCTATGAAAAGTGAATCACCAATAAAAATGTATGTGTGCAACCTCTTGTTAATAAAACAATAAAGAGAAAAAGCAAAAACCATTGGTTTGAACAGAAAGTTGCAATGAATTTATGAAACAATCATTGTTCATTATTGATGAGCATGTGTTGAAATGGGCACTGTCAGTTTCTGTTGATGGGTGAAAATGGACACAAACTTTTAAAGCTAAATTGGGCTGTCTGTATCAAGTGCTTGGGTTTATTTTAAAGTTTTTGTTTTAAAGGATTTGATCTTAAAGCACACAAAAATATGTACAAGGATGTTCCTTATGATATTGTTTCAATAACAGAGATCAAAAAGAAGAAAAAAATTAAAATGTCAAGTAGGAATCAACGGTAAGTAAATTGAAGCTAGTAACAAAACAGAGTACTATGCAACTGTCTTAAATGATGCAAAGATATTAATATCACTCCAGTACTTACATTAGGGAGAACTGAAAACACTCAGAAGTTTAACAGTAAGCTATTTGATAAATGGAGTATGAAATACCCATAGGATGAAGTATGGAGAGAAGCTACGATATAATGTAAAGTGAAAAAAGTAGGATTTAGTTTGTTATCCCCACATGCACATGTATATAGAAGAAAAAACTAAGGAATTGCCCTACCGTTTTAATAGTGGTCATCTCCTACATATCAAATTATGTAACTTTTTAAACTCACTTTTAATACTTTCTGCATTTTCTATGTAGATATTTTGTATATGGGTCATATGTATTGGCTTCATAATAAATATTTTTTTTTTTTTTAGATTTTATTTATTTATTTGACACAGAGAGATCACAAGTAGACAGAGAGGCAGGCAGAGAGAGAGAGAGAGGGAAGCAGGCTCCCTGCTGAGCAGAGAGCCCGATGCGGGCCTCGATCCCAGGACCCTGAGATCATGACCTGAGCCGAAGGCAGCGGCTTAACCCACTGAGCCACCCAGGCGCCCCATAATAAATATTTTAAAACTGAAATGCTACTCTACTTCTCTAAGAGTAGGCAGTCCTCTTTGATAACACTACTAATGGTATCTTTTATAAGATTTTATTTCTTTATTTGAGGGAGAGAGAGAGATCATAAGCAGGGGTAGGGGCAGCGGAAGAAATAGGTTCCCTACTGAGCAGAAAGCCCAATGTCGATGTTGATGCCAGCCTCGATCCCTGGACCCTGCAATCATGACCTGAGTGGAAGGCAGACCTAAGGCTTAACTGACTGAGCCACCCAGGTGCCCCATTACAGATTGTATCTTCTAGAAAGTATCAAAGACTATCTCCCAGCTCTCTCTAAGTCCGACTGAAAGTTGAGCTCTGAGGTTTCTTCATTCCTTTTTCCTTACTCTTTTCCCTCAGAACCCACTGACTTGGTGTCCAGATGAAATCCAGTTTTGAACCCCCACACCCGTGTTTGTGTCCTTATGTACTTCTGCTTATAATTTCTGCTTACAATATTGGTGATTTATTAAGTACCTACAGAATGTCAGGCATTTGGTTTTACAGGCATTATCTCATATACTTTTAATAAAAGATTTATTTATTTATTTGAGAAAGAGAGAGAGAGCACAGGCATGCAAGCAAGGGAGGGGTGCAGGGAGAATCTCAGGCCGGCTCCTGGCTGAGCATGGAGCCTGGCACCAGGCTTTATCTCATGACCCTGAGCTGAAATCACAAGTTGAGTGCCTAACCAAGTGAGCCACCCAGGTGCCCCTCTCTCAGATACTTTTTACAATAACACTATGACATAGCAATTTCTAAAGGGGAAAACTAGGGCTCCAAAGAGTTAAGTGGTTTTCCTAAGGTCATACAACTAGAGAGTGGCAGGATCAGATCTCAAATCCAGCTGTTTTGACTTCAGAAACAAAGTGCTGCTATCAACGACTTGTTCTGTCCCTACCATCTGACTTCAGCTTGCGCTCCTTGCATACCCTTCACCTTACACACCACCCCCCTCCCCCAGCTTCGGCCTTGCATTTACTTACAATTTGCCTGGAGTTGCCAGTCTTGTACTTGATTAGTAATTACCGATTCCTTTTTGAGGCCAAACTTCTATCCTGACTTTTTCTCTGCTTCTGCTTTTCATTTACCTCAACCTGTCCTCCACGTCACCTCCACCATACCTGAGCTGCCAGCTCGTGGATTATTACTCCCGGGTTCTCTCTGTTAGCCTTTTGGGGACCACCATGCTCATCTATCTTTCCTACTTTTACTTTCTTTTGATTGTTTCTCCCCTCTCCAAATTTTTTTTGGCATCTAACATATGCTATGCATATAATACATGTTCCTTAAATGCTTTTTTGATTGGGATGCTTGGGTGGCTCAGTCAGTTAAGCCTCAGACTCTTGGTTTTGGCTCAGGTCCTGATCTCAGGTTTGTGAGATCAAGGCCTATGATCAAGCTGCGCTCAGAGCCTACTTAAGACTCTCTCTCCTTCTCCCCCCTCCCTCCACTGCTCTCTCTGTTTCTCCCTCTCTAAAGTAAATAAATAAAATTTAAAGAAAAAGTTTCTTCAATTAAATTCAGTCTTGTTTCCCTAATAATTGTCATTCCATTATTTGACTGTCTTTCAGAGTTTCTTTTTCTCTGTGGCTTTACTAACTACCAGTCCCTTCCAGCAATTTGCTATCCATCTTCCCATCTTCATTAGAATTATCCTTTCTCACTGCTCTTGGGTGGCTCAGTTGATTAAATGTCTGACTCTTGATTTCGGCTTAGATCATGGTCTGAGCGTTGTGGGATCGGGTCTCTCATTAAACTCTGAGTTCAGCAGGGAGTCTGTTTGAGATTCTCTCTCTCCCTTCGTCCCTCACCCCACCCTCCATCTCTAAAATAAATAAATAAAATCTTTTTTTTAAATTACCCTTTCTCATCACCAATGGTTTCCTGATTATTGAATAATTGAAATTTTTTTCGATGTGTTCTCATCCTTTTTGATCTTTTTGTTGTATCTAATAGCACTTCTATCTTTCTGTTCTTTCTTAACCTAAGATCTGAGATGCTATTATTTGCACCTTTCCTTTCGTGCTTCTCTTCCTCTCTTTCTCCTTCAGGAATATTTCTCCAGTTCTTTAATTATGGGCTATTCCTTAAACTTGGGTTTTGGCTTTGCTCCCCTTTATAATCCATTTAGAATAAAGTGATTCCAACAACTTACCTTTCTCCGATAATCTCTTCATAGCCATAATGGGTGCTTTTAACCCTTGAATTGCCTCTATTCAATAAGAAGTTACCAAAAGCAAAGAGGATGTCTGCTGTAAAACCAGAGCTTACCAGGAATGTTTCATCCGGCTGTACTTACAGACTTGCAGATCTTGTTGGGTAGATGAGTGATTGCTCTTTCTTCTTCCTGCTTTGTCTGATGCTCTGCTTGTGAAACCTTCACTGTCTCCTTACTCTCTCCTGTCTGGCTGGAGTTCCCCTTCTGGCTGCTACTGGGTGGACCTCTCCAGTGTTTCTTATGCAATTCCCAATTCTCCTGATTGTCATGATTACCTAACAAAATAAATGGCTTTCAGATAATAAATGTCTAGCCGTCGTTTCTTACTTTTCTCCAGATTTACACCACCAGCTCCTTATAGGAAGTTTCACTTGATTGTTGACACCTGAAGCTTTAAGTATTAGTAACTGGCTGAGTCATCTCTAGCCACCCTCTCGACATTTCCACCAGTTACTCGCATTATGATCAGTCTGACATAGTTGGTATAAAATGTCGGCATATATCTTCTGATTCATTCTTCATTCACGGTCCGACTGGTTCTTTTTTCCAGGGTCTTGAGAATCTTCTAGTGCTTGGTATTTCTGATGTTCATCATCTTTTCTGTCCAGCCCCACTCCCCTTGTTTCAAATGCACTATTTTCCCATTTCCGCTGTGCCAGATTCTTCAAACAGTTTCCCTTAAGCACAGTTTCATCACAGCATCTCCCTTTTCAAAGTTCTCCAGTGGCATTTGGTAGGCCAGATCATAACAGATTAAAAACCCTCCAGTCAAATCAAGACTTCTCATTCACTTTTTCTTTTCCATGCTTCCCCGAGCTTATTATTTCCTATTTCTATTCTGCTCCATCCCAAACTATCTACTTCCCTTCTCTCATATGACTACACAAATATTGTTTCAGAAAAGGTCAAACACATTAATTATCTCTGCCTGCATGATCCTTGCAGGGATGCTGGAGTCAGCAGTCAGAGATTTGCATCCTGGCTGTGCCATTCACTAAGGTGATCTTGGTAGAAGCCACCCTTTTAAGCTGTTTCCCCACTCATAAAATAAGATCAATAGTACCAGTCTTAGATTTGTTGTGAGAGCCACCTGAGGTAATCCAGGAGAACATGTCCTTTAAACTGCTAGGCCGTGTGCAAGAGTAAGGAGAGCTCGGGGACATGGACAGCTCAATGTCCAGAGAGTTGCTGCTTTCTTTGATGTGATCTGACTTTGATTGGAGAAGCAGATATCAAGCAATTTTCTAATCTAAAAATTTAAAATCAAAGTCTGGAATAAAAACAGCTGACTTGCAGATGTCACTCTGCTTGGTCCCTGCCTTTTACTTGAGAATCTGTTCTTTGCTCAGCATCTTGGTTCATCATGACAAGTAAATCTTGGCTTCTTAAGAGTTGGCAAGCAACACTCTTGTCTCCGAGGATATTTAAATCTTTCTTGGCTCAGGATCATTTCCTCTTGGGTGTTGAAATGAAATGATGCCTTCCAGCCTTTCTGAAATAGAGCTGTAAGAGAGACTCGTGATGCTCTCATTTTGACAAAATGGTCTTTATAAATCACAGATGTAACGGGCTGTGGCCATACTTAAGATCATGCTTCAAGATCTCTCAAATCTCCTGCTTTAGGTTTAGAGTCCAACTATTTAGGTTCTTTTTCCACCTCTCTCTTTCTTTTCTTTCTTAGTGTTAATTAACTGAGGATACTTCCCTGATTTTTTTTTTCTCTGTTATTTTCCCAGTGCTTGCATTTTTCCTGGTAGTTTTGACAGACCATCTGTCAAATTTTGCTGGTTTCACAGCAGTTTCATGCTGTTTTCTCTCTCTCTCTCTCTCTTTTTAAAACTGCACAAATAATACACAAATAAATTCTCACTGCAAATGGTTCAAACAATACATAAGTTTATCCAGAAACATATTGGGGTTCCTACTCACCCGATCCCCTTCCTCATTCCCTCCCTAGAGGTAACCACTAACTATGACAGTTTGATGGATATCTGTATTAGTCATGGTTCTCCAGAGAAACAGAACTGATAGGATATGTGTAGATATAGATATAGATACAAGGGATTTATTATAGGAATTGGTTCACACGGTTATGGAGGCCAAGATGTCCCACAGTCTGCCATCTGCAAGCTGGAGAACCAAAAAAGCTGTTGATTTAATTCAGTCCAAGTCTAAAGACCTGAGAAGGGAGTGAGGAGCAATGGCATAACTCACAGTCAGAGTCCTAAAGCCCAAGAACCAGGACCACCCATGTCTAAGGGCAGGAGAAGATGGATGTCTCAGCCCAAGCAGAGAGACTGAATTTACCCTTCCCCTAACCTTTGTGTTTTATTCATATCTTCACTGAGTTAGACGATGCCTACCTGCCCTGGTGAGGGTGATCTGCTTTACTCAGTCTATGGAATCAAATGCTCATCTTCCAGAGATGCCCTCACAGACACACCCAAAGATAATGTTTTACCAGCAATCTGGGCATGCCTTAGCCCCATTCAGTTGACACATAAAAGTAACCATCACAGTTACCCATCACATCCTTCACTTGTCTTTCTATACATGTAGATCATGAACTTATGTATCTTTTACATAATGGATTTATGATGCACTTTTAAAAGACTTAATAATCTTAAAGAAATTTTCACATCATGACACATGTGTCTACCTCATTCTTTTAATAGTTGTACAGTGCTTATATGTGAATAAGTCATTATTTCTTTGTCACTCATCTGTTATTGAATATTGTACAACACAGAAAAGTGTCTCAATACATACCCCTGAACCTACATACATTTAAGCATATATATCTGTTGGGGTGCCTGGGTGGCTCAGTGGGTTAAAGCCTCTGCCTTCGGCTCGGGTCATGATCTCGGGGTCCTGGGATCGAGCCCCTCATCGGGCTCTCTGCTCAGCGGGGAGCCTGCTTCCCCCTCTCTCTCTCTGCCTGCCTCTCTGCCTACTTGTGATCTCTGTCTGTCAAATAAATAAATAAAATATTTTTTAAAAAGCATATATATCTGTAGAATAAATTACTAGAAGCAGGAGTAGAAGATTAATCCATTAGAATGTAAACTTGATACTCATCATCTCAAAATCTCATTTTTTTTAAAGATTTTATTTATTTATTTGACAGAGAGATCACAAGTAGGCAGAGAGGCAGACAGAGAGAGAAGAGGGAGCAGGCTCCCTGCTGAGCAGACAGCCCGATGTGGGACTCGATCCCAGGACCCTGAGATCATGACCTGAGCTGAAGGCAGAGGCTTTAACCCACTGAGCCACCCAGGCACCCTCAAAATCTCATTTTTAAAAAAGATTTTATTTATTTATTTATTTGACAGAAGGAGATCACAAGTAGGCAGACAAGCAGGCAGAGAGAGAGAGGAGGAAGCAGGCTCCCCACTGAGCAGAGAGCCCCATTCGAGGCTCAATCCCAAGACCCTGAGATCATGACCTGAGCCAAAGGCAGAGGCCTCAACCCACTGAGCCACCCAGGCGCCCCTCAAAATCTCATTTTTAAAAAGTACATATTTTGATCAACACTGAACACTGAGTCTAAATTACAGTATAACATATAGTAAGCACTCAAAAAATAGTGTTGAATTGGGACGCCTGGGTGGCTCAGTTGGTTAAGCAGCTGCCTTCAGCTCAGGTCATGATCCCAGCATCCTGGGATCGAGTCCCACATCAGGCTCCTTGCTCATCAGGGAGCCTGCTTCTCCCTCTGCCTCTGCCTGCCATTCTGTCTGCTTGTGCTTGCTCTCTCTCCCTCTCTCTCTCTGACAAATAAATAAATAAAATCTTTAAAAAAAATAGTGTTGAATTGAATTGAAATAGAATCTGCATTTTTTAAAAAAGATTTTATTCATTTATTTGACAGAGAGAGAGATCACAAGCAGGCAGGGAGGCAGGCAGAGAGAGGAGGAAGCAGGCTCTCCGCAGAGCAGAGAGCCCGATTCGGGGCTCGATCCCAGGACGCTGGGATCATGACCTGAGCTGAAGGCAGAAACCTTAACCCACTGAGCCACCCAGGTGCCCCAGTATCTGCATTTTTAATATAAATTATTAATTTAATTTAATTTATTAATTTAATTATATTAAATTACATTTAATATAATATAATAATATAAATTATAATATTATATAATAATATAAATTATAATATTATATATTATATTATATATTATTATAATATTACATATTATATAATAATATAAATTATTATAATATTATATATTATATAATAATATAATATAATAAATTAATTAAATTATTAATTTAATTTAATATAAATTGTATTCAGAGAATCAGGAGAAAATCATGTTTACCTTCATAAATGATCAAAAAGCATTCAATAAATGTAACCTACATTTCTGATTTCAAGGCAAGAAGTAAAACAAAACTTTAATATACTGGGAATAAGAGAAAACTCCTTAGTTTGATTAAAAAATATATCAAGAGGTGGCTCAGTGGATTAAGGCCTCTGCCTTCGGCTCGGGTCGTGATTCCAGGGTGCTGGGATCGAGCCCCGCATCGGGCTCTCTGCTCAGCCGGGGGCCTGCTTCCTCCTCTCTCTCTGCCTGCCTCTCTGCCTGCTTGTGATCTCTGTCTGTCAAATAAATAAATAAAGTCTTTAAAAAAATATATCAAGAAGCCATAATCAACACTATATTTCATGATAAAATAGTAGAAGTATTCTTGTTAAGGTCAGGAAACCAAAGTGGACCCTGGTAATCACTTGCACTGCTCAACATTTTAGTAGATATTCTAGATAAGTCAAAAAGGCAAAAAGAATAAATCAGGTAGGATTATTAGAAAGGAAGAGACAAACCTGTTGTTATTTGGCAAAAAGATGGTTATCTTCCCTAAACTGTTCAAGAGAAATCAACTTTAAAATAATTAGAGCCAAATAGATTATTTAATAAGGTAATCAGAGACAAGATACAAATACAAAAGTTAATATTGTTCTTACACACCATTAATAGTGAGTTGAAAATGTAAGCTTGAAAAGGATCTAAGAGGTCTCTAATGACTTTTTCCTCACTTGCTTCCTAGCAACCACTTCCCATGGTCACAATCAAGATGCCAATCTCAAAAAATATGTCCACCTCTGAAACTTTGCTTGCAGACACTCATTCTTCAAACACAACTTCCTAGTCTTTCAGCTCACCTGCTCAAGTAACTTCTACTTTTCAACCTTTTATAGGCATCCAGTCCCCTGACCATAACACAGCCTCAGGTCTCTCTCATCCTACCTTTCTCCTTGCTGGTCTAGATTCCATGTTTTTTTTTCCCTTTTTAAAAATGATTTAATTTAATTTTTTTTTTTTTGTCAGAGAGAGAAAGAGAGAGAGAGAGAGAGAACAACCAGGGGGAGCAGCAGGCAGAAGGAGGAGAAGCAGCCTCCCTGCTGAGCAGAGAGCCTAACACTGGGCTCAGTTCCAGAACCCTGGGATCATGACTTGAGCCTAAGGCAGATGCTTAACCACCTAAGCCACCCAGGTGTCCCAATGGTCTTGCATTTTAATAGCTCACTGGTAGATGATAATCTCACCTCACTTCCCCCTCTCCCCACCCCAGGGTAGGGAGGGGTCGTGTCAGAATAATTCTGATTGAAAGTTTTCTTTTGCCACCTTGGACATTTTTGGACCACACAATCCAGGTAGATGCTTTTACTTTAAATTCACAGTCACAGAACTCATAGACATTTGGTTCCACCTATCAATTCCTTTGTGTTCCCTATTGGCCATTTTCCCACTCCTTGAGATGATTATGTTATATCTCCTATTCTATGCCCAAACTTTCTGCACTCATTCTTTTCCTATGTACTCATTCTTGAGATGATGCTCTCCCTGACACTTCATTGTGAAAATAAATTCATTGAGAAAAGAGAAACCATCAGTTTTCGAGCTCTTCATCTTCGTGACACCAAAAGTACAAGTCTGCCTATTTGGACTCACATTTTTTTTCTTCCATCTGGTCCAATGGAGTAAAACTCTCTCCTTTTATCATTAAAAAAAAGATTGACATATACAGTACAATAAAACTGAGGAAGCTAATATTTCTTAGCTGTGAGATTTCCCTATCTATTCTTCTAATTAAAATGGAAACCATCTTTTCCTTTCCTTTTTTCTGTCTTTTTCTTTCAAACAAAAGTTTAGTGTAATTGGATTATTTGAATTATTTATTTCTATGGTGATTAGATAATTGTTGTACACTGCAGTATTGGGATATAAGCATGGGAAGTTTTAATCCATTGAGAACCTGGACATGTTACACTGAAACTTTTTTTTCAAATATGTATGTATTTATTTGAGAGTGTGAGAGACAAAGAGTAGGGGGAGGGTCAGAGGGAGATAAACTGAAACAGACTCCCCACTGAGCCCAGAGCCCACTCAAGGCTTGGATCCCACAACCCTGAGATCATGACCTGAGCTGAAATCAAGAGTTGGACACTCAACTGACTGAGCCACTCAGATGCCCCACAGTAAAACTGTTTTTAGTTATAATTTAATGGGTTAAAAAATTTTTGTACTACAGATCTCTGGAGATGGGCCAAGTGCCTGGAAATTGCATGTAATGTTATTAGGGGACTATCTAAAATTTACTTGACTATGGAAACATGATATAATTCAATGGGGCTTTTGTCTTTTATGAAATGGTTTTTATGGAATATAGCAGAATCAACCAGAAATAAAGCAGAAGCTGCTCAAAATAAACTTTCTAGGAAGAGAATTCTCTATTCCTTTAAGATGATTTTCTAATGATTCTAGTTATAATTTAGTTTTGTTTTCAGATTACCTTTTGCCTGGTTTGGATCACTGCAGTTGAACAACGGTGAGATAATAGTTACATATCCAAGGACCCCAGAAATTGGAATTCAGCTTTAAGACAGCCTTAAAATAAGAGAATATGCAAACAAACAATGACATGAGCATAAGGGAAACAAAAGGCCTAATGGAAAAATCAATTCAAAAGGATAAGGCTAGAGAAGCATTGTTAAAGAACAAACCTGGAGAACTAATAATTTTCCCACTGGATGTTATTATCTTCAATTAAGTGTCTACTGATTCAGCTTATTAGACTGGGTTGGATTTGTAGTTGTGTTCCTGAGGGAGGATGGGGTTTTTTTGTGTTTCAAACGTAGTTGGGGTTTCTGGTGATACTGAGAAAGGGACAGAGAGAGCTCTCTAGAGTTGCATAAGTTGGAGGCAATTCCAGATACCTGGGTTGAGAATCTAAAAAAGAAATGAGAAGATTTCTAAGTATTTTACATTTTGTAGGAAACACAATCAGTGTGACAAGCTACACTATGGCATGTTGAAGTTAATGTAAAATAGAAAAACTCCATTAACTGAAATGGAAAAATAAGCTCTCCTTTTTTTTTTTTAAAGATTTTATTTATTTTGGGGTGCCTGGGTGGATCAGTCAGTTAAGCATCTGCCTTCAGCTCAGGTCATGAACCCAGGGTCCTGAGATAGAGCCCCGCATCTGACTCCCTGCTCAGCGGGGAGGGTGCTTCTCCCTCTCCCACCGCTGTTCCCACTGCTTGTACTCTCTCTCTCTCTCTCTGTCAAATAAATAAAATCTTTAAAAACAAAACAAACAAACAAAAAGATTTTATTTGTTTGTCAGAAAGAGAGAGAGTGCGAGCGAGCACGCACACAAGCAGGGGGAGGGGCAGAGGGAGACATGGCTCCCTGCTGAGCACCAAGCCCTCTATGGGACTCCATCCCACTGAAGCTGAAGGCAGACGCTTAACCAACTGAGCCTAAGGTGTCCCTAAGCTCTCTTAATAGGACAATACAGAAGGGTCTAAATTTAACTAGAGATAAATTGAAAACATTAACATGAATTCATTGTTCTTTTTAAGGGATTATTGCTGTTACAGTATTTTAGGGAGTGTCTTCTCTGATGTCATCCTGCCTCCTTCCAACAGTCATCTAATGACTACAGAATCTAATATACATATTAGTGCCCAATTTTGTCTTTTTTATCCTCTAATATTGTTTTCAGTTAAAAAGAATGAGGACTTTTCAAATTATCTGATACAATGTTTTGGGGCAGAAAAAATCAAGGTGAGCCTAGAACTTTTTTTTTTTTCCAGAAAGCAGATAGTTTCAGAAGCAGCTGCATGTTAAATAGGTAAAGAGACCAGCCTAAAGAAAGGACTTATAGTGACAACTTGAGGAGCAAGGAGGGAAGCAAAAATTGCCATCAGTTGCCATGTCTCTTCATACCATACTGTTCCCTAAGAATCTGAATTCTTACATTTATTTTACTTTATTTTTTTATCTTCAGCCCAGGCATTCTGGAATTACCCCCCAAGACATGCAGGACTGGAAGAGCCTTCCTCAGGGAAAAAAAACACAAATTCAGGGCACCTGGGTGGCTTAGTTGGTTAAGCAACTGCCTTCGGCTCAGGTCATGATCCTGGAGTCCCCGGATTGAGTCCCACATTGGGCTCCCTGCTCGGTGGGGAGTCTTCTTCTCCCTCTGATCCCTCCCCTCTCATTCTCTCTCTCTCTCAAATATATAAATAAAATCTTTAAAAAAAAAACCCACAAATTCAGCTGCCAGTAGAATCAATAGACAATTAAAGATAATAATATGAGATAATCGAATTATTGTTCCCAAAGTTTTTATTTTATTTTTTTTTCTTTTATTTTTAAAAAATATTTTTAAATATTTTTATGAGGGTTTTTTTAAACCTCCAGGTTAAAACTACAAACACAAGCTTCTTTAAGGGGATAAAAATGTATAAAGCTATACATAAAAAAAGAGAGGGTTACTATAGAAAGATGGACAATGTTAAATGGATGCAACTGAACAGAAAACTAGCTGATGCTTTTTTTTTTTTAAGTTAAAATTTTATTTACTGTTAAGCCAAAGATTGGCCCCGACTGTGGGAATGCCAAACTCAAAGTAACTCCTGATGAGAAAAGAAAGACACTATTCAATGGAGAAAAATGTATTTGGAGAATGGAGAAGTAAATCTAAATAAAAGATAAGGAGGCACAGAGTTGAAGATAATGTAAATTCAAAAACAGATCCTTTTTTTTACAAGGACCTATTTAACAATTATGTGAAATAAATAAATTTAGGAACTTTTGATAAAACGAGGAGTTAAATGATAGGTGTAGCACTGACAGTAAAGTAGGTAAGTAAAAATAGTATTTTAGAAATAAGGACACTTTTTAAATTTTTTATATTTATTTATTATTTTAGAGATTTTATTTACTTGACAGAGAGAGACAATGAGAGCAGGAACACAAGCAGGGGGAGTGGGAGAGGGAAAGCAGGCTTCCCGCTGAGCAGGGAGCCCGATGCAGGGTTCCATCCCAGGACCCTGGGATTGTGACCTGAACCAAAGGCAGATGTTTAACAACTGAACCACTCAGACACCACAGGGATATTTTTTAAAATGGTTTTAAAATTTTTTTTATTTATTTGTCAGAGATAGAGAGAGAGAGCGCAAGCAGGGAGAGCAGCAGGCTCCCTGTGGAGTAGGGAGGCTGATGCTGGACTTGATTCCAGGACCCTGGGATCATGACCTGAGCTGAAGGCAGATGCTTAACCAACTGAGCCACCCAGGCGCCCCAGAAATAAGGATACTTACCTATTGAGGAAAAACAGTGAGGAAACAAAAATAAAACCAGCATCACTTGTAGAGAAGGAATTCTGGCCCAATAGAAGCTTTTTGCATTTTCTAAGACCACTTTGGTGGGCTTAGAGCCTTGGAGCCTCTTGGAGACTTTTGCAAGCTGATCTGGGCAGCCCTTGGGGCCAACCGTGGGGAGCACCTGGGATGGGAAGGGGAGGCGGGAGGCAACATTACTTTGTAACCATCAGAGTTTAAAATCTGAGGAGAAGGGAATAGCAAGTCTTCACAAGAAGTGTCAAGTGGGGGTGCCTGGGTGGCTCAGTGGGTTAAAGCCTCTGCCTTCGGCTCAGGTCATGATCCCAGAGTCCTGGAATTGAGCCCCGAATCCGGGCTCTCTGCTCAGCGGGGAGCCTGCTTCCCCCTCTCTCTCTGCCTGCCTCTCTGCCTACTTGTGATCTCAGTCTGTCAAATAAATAAAATCAGTCTGTCAAATAAATAAAATCTTTAAAAAAAAAAGTTTTAAGTGATCTACATTGTAGTTTTTCCTAGCAAACTGCTTCTGTGTGAACATAATAAAATCAGAAACACAAAAATGGGTTTTTTTTTTATCTGTCTGGCTGCTGTATAGGGAGGACGTTCGAACAACAGAGATTTGAATGGTGCGGGGCTGCATACATGGGGATTGTTTTGGTACATACAGTACAGTACTGTAAATGTGTTTTCTCTTCCATATGATTTTCTTAATAATGTATTTTTTATTTAGTTTATTGTAAGGATGCAATTTATAATATATATAACATACAAAATACTGGCTAATCAGCTGTTTCTGCTATCAGTAAGGCTTCTGGTCAACAGTAGGCTATTAGCTGTTAAGTTTTGGGAGAGGCAAAAGTTATACTCAGATTTTTGACTCCTCAGGGGGTCAGTGCTTCTAATCCTCCTGTTGTTCAAGAGTCAAAGGTACTGTGGTATCCGTACTATAGAGCAGTCATATGAAAATAATGTCTTGCTGCTCAAATACCATTACAGTGAGTCTCTAAATATTAAGACTCAGTTCAACTTGATTCAGTCTTTTCCATGTAGTTCTAACTACATGTTTCATTTTTGTAACTAATATAACACATGTATTATTGCATGAATATTAAATACCTAAGAGAAATGCTGAGGAATTATTTATAAACAATTGGTGAGTCAAATGTATTCTTAAAATCAGTATAAATTAACAACCATATTGGATTCTTAGAAAATGTATTTTTTCCTCCCTATTATTTCAGGGACTTTGGTTTACCTGAATGATGTCCCAAGCCCTATGTTCCGCCTGCATACATGATACACAATCTGAGGCAGATGATTGAAAGCACAGGTGAAGGGTGAATTTCACTGCAATTAGTAGTCTCTGTTCTCAGAAGGAATGCAAGCCAAACATAATTGCTCCAATTCACTGGTCTCTAGCTAGATGTCTTGCATAAAAAATAATAACAGAAGGCAATTAAACACATGAACAGACTGAGTAAAATTGTGGTGTGTTAACCCTGAAAGAGAACACACCTAAATGCCATTCTCGTGATTGCACTGTTCCATAATACGTTGGCTCTCAAAAGATGTTGCAGATGTGTGTCTTGCAAAAAACCTCCTTTAATTTCATAAATGAACATAAATCATCTATCTATCTATCTATATATATATAAATTCCAACAATACCCTCATGAAATCGAAGCACCTTTTCATTCTTCTCCTCCTAATTACGATGTTTTTCCTTTTACATTATTCTTCGTTGTTGTTCAAGTGAACTCAACAGAGATTTTGCTGTTTTTAATTATTACATAAAAAAGTCACCTGGTTTTATTTTTTATTTTTTTACGATTCTATTTATTTATTTGACAGAGAGAGACACAGCAAAAGAGGGAATACAAGCAGAGGGAGTGGAGAGGGAGAAGCAAGCCTCCCTCTGAGCAGGGAGCCCAGTGCAGGGCTTGATCCCAGGACCTTGGGCCCATAAAGTGAGCCAAAGACAGATGCTTAATGACTGAGCCACCAGGCACTCCTATTTTAAAATTTTTTTTTTAAGGTTTTATTTATTTATTTGAGAGAGGGAGAGAGAGTGCAGAATGGAGGGGCAGAGGAAGAGGGAGAGTCTCAAGCAGACATCGCTCTGAGCAAGAGCCCAACAGGAGACTTGATCTCATGACCCTGAGGTCAAGGCCTGAGATCATGACTTGAGTTGAGACCAAGAATCAGTAGCTTAACCAACTGTGCCATCCAGGTGACCCCACCTGGTTTTATTTTATTTTGTTTTATTTATTTATTTATTTATAAAGATTTTATTTATTTGTTTTTGCTAGAGAGAGAGCAAGAGGGAGCATGAGTGAGGAGGAGAGGCAGAGGGAGAAGCAGACTCCCAGCTGAGCAGGGAGCCTGAAGCAGGGCTCCATCCCTCTTGAGCCAAAGGCAGACGCTTAACCGACTGAGCCACCCAGGTGCTCTCCACCTCCACCTGGTTTTAAAAGCCAGGCAAATAAGAATTGTAGACCAGAGTCTCATGTTCATGTATATTTTAACAACAAAGTACCTGAACTCTGGCTTGTTGTGTGAACGTTAAATGGCTCAGGATGTTGAAGGTTCAGAGAAACACAGACCAGGTCCAAGTATGGTTGGAAAACTGGGCAGAAGCCAGAGAGAACTATGCTTTCCAATGTATCTGCAAACTCTACCTCTGTATTTCCCAGCCCAGTTAGCTCTGAGCATACTCACTTCCAGGCCCATCTAGACTCTCTTAAAATTTGTTTCTCTTAAAATGTAAGCATGGTGACTAAATTTCTTACTTTTCTAGTACATCTGTAAAACAGGACCAAAAGCAAATAAAATGAAAGGAACATATTTCCAATCTTTCGACTCTTATGGGGAAGATTAACACATAATTATGTGATACATACTTCAATTTTAAGTGCTGGAAACAGGCAAGTCTCTCATTTTATTTTTTGATACAAACTGAAATACACTTACATTTGCCCACCACTGGTCTACTTCATATGGGTTTCCTTTTATAAATCTGCTTTATTGAACTGGTATATATTGTCAACACACCAATCAAGATCCTAAAACACATGTTTTACTTGGATCACTTAGAGAGTAACCATGTGCTTTAATGTGACTATCAAGATTGAAGTCAACCTAGTCTCAAAAAAATAGATGATTCTCTGTATGTTTATGATATTTCTCTTCCCAGGCGAAATATAGAGAAATTAAGAGGTAAGAATAGTAAGGGGATAATGAGGTGCTCTACATTTGGAAATACAATGTTTTTCCTTTCAAAATAGGGTTTTGAGAGAGTGTATTATTTCAGAAAGAAACAAAGATCACCTGGAATTTGAAGAGCTGCTATGTATAGATTACCTAGACCTGCTTCATTTGCCACATTGATGTGATTTCTCTCATTCTCCTGGCTAGTTTCATCCCAACTCTTTTCTTTATATTTTTAAATTTTTAAAAAGATTTTATTTATTTATTATTTGAGAGAGAGAGAGAGAGAGGGAGAGAGAGAGGTTGAGAGAATGAATAGGAGGAAGGGCAAAGGGAGAAGCAGACTCCCTGTGGAGGAAGGAGCCCAATGTGGGGCTCTATCCTAGGATCCTGGGATTGTGACCTGAGCTGAAGACAGACAGTTAACTGACTGAGCTACCCAGGCACCCTTTACTGTTTATGTTTGGTGAAAGTGGATTTTCTTCTTCAGTCACTAAAATACTCAGCTGTTATTTTGAACTATCAGAGAATTGCTTTATAGGGATAACAATTCAAAAATTTTTGGTGGGTCATGTTGCCCAAATACATGATTAAAACCAGGTATCTTCAAAGGGTAAATCATATTTTTTATGATGTAAACACTTGGCATTTTAACTCCCTGGATTCTGAGCTAGGAAAAGCATTTGGGAATGCCTCATCTTAAGCATGTGTGGATTATTAATCATTAGCCCAGATATGGTCATCATTACTCCATTTACAGAGATCTTGGTTTTACCCACCATTTGTATCATGAGGCAAACCCATCAGCTGTAGCCAGCTGGTCTAAGGCAGACTAGAACCATTGGAAATTGAATTTGGCCATCCTAAGAGGCTTAAAAATTACCATTTTCCTAAAAAACTAGGCTACTTGATGGTTTTCTTAATGACCTTATGATCACTAAACCCACATCTTTTTATTGCAACTCATTTAAAGTTGTTTGTTAGAAGTTATTGTAGTTTCTCTGAGGAATTAAAATGAGATTAAACACCTCTGACTCCTTTTAACACCACTGCCATCCTCCGTTTTCTCCTTAAGCTCACCACCACATTCCACTGCATATTTGCTTTACATTTATGATATGCCAAGGACTATAAAAAAGACAAAATTTCTTCTCTTGAGATAGCAACTTAAAGTATCACCTTACTTTTATTGTGAGTGTTTGGGGAGCATTTTCCCCATCACTTGTGCATGTATTAGCAGGAAATAGAGGCTCTGGTACCCTTTTTTCTTCTTTCTATTTTTTTTTTAAGATTTTATTTATTTATTTGACAGACAGAGATCACAAGTAGACAGAGAGGCAGGCAGAGAGAGAGGAAGAAGCAGGCTCCCCGCTGAGCAGAGAGCCTGATGCGGGGCTCAATCCCAGGACCCTGAGATCATGACCTGAGCCGAAGGCAGAGGCTTTAACCCACTGAGCCACCCAGGCGCCCCTGATACCCTTTTGAGTATGGAAAATTTTATGCAAATGTTAGACTGATTGCACTTGAATTTGGTAAGACATTAGCAAAATGAGACAAGGGAAAGTGACAGGACCATGGAAGAGGAGGAAGCAGGACAAGCCAATGATGTCCAAGGAGACCAAAAAGAAAAAAAGCAACACTTAACAGCTGGGAGCTGGCCTGCTACTGCCAACTGGACCTTAGTTGATGGCACCCACAGCCAGGCCAGGATGTTTTCCTCCTGAATATAAACAATGTTTTAGAGCACCAAGGTTGGATGAGGTCACTCTGTCTTGGTAATGAAGTGAAACAAAATATAAGACTATTGTGTAGTTGGGTCTGAGCTTCACAAAAAACAAGGTCACTGTGAAATCATAAAAATGATCAAGTGTCCTCTTTACCAGCAGAGTAACTCCTGGTTCTTTACCAATTGCAGTTTAGCTTCTCTTCCTTTCTCCTGCCTTCTAGATAAAAACGACTGAGATACCTCACTGTGGAATTGCTCTTACTTCCCAACAGCAGCCAATCTGTGACAAATGCTTGCTTTTTTGAACTCTCCCCAAAATTTCTAACACAGACCAAATTCCCATAGCAAGTTCCTTCTAACTCTTTCTTTATTTTTATTTTTATTTTTAATTTTTTAATCATTTTTTAAAATTTATTTTCAGCATAACAGTATTCATTGTTTTTGTACCACACCCAGTGCTCCATGCAATCCATGCCCTCTCTAATACCCACTACCTGGTTCCCCCAACCTCCCACCCCCCCACCTCTTCAAACCCTTCAGATTGTTTTTCAGAGTCCATAGTCTCTCATTGTTCACCTCCCCTTCCAATTTCCCCCAACTCCCTTCCCCTAACTCCCCATGTCCTCCATGCTATTTGTTATGATCCACAAATAAGTGAAACCATATGATAATTGACTCTCTCTGCTTGACTTATTTCACTCAGCATAATCTCTTCCAGTCCCGTCCATGTTGCTACAAAAGTTGGGTATTCATCCTTTCTGATGGAGGCATAATACTCCATAGTGTATATGGACCACATCTTTCTTATCCATTCGTCCGTTGAAGGGCATCTTGGTTCTTTCCACAGTTTGGCAACCATTGGCCATTGCTGCTATAAACATTGGGGTACAGATGGCCCTTCTTTTCACTACATCTGTATCTTTGGGGTAAATACCCAGTAGTGCAATTGCAGGGTCATAGGGAAGTTCTATTTTTAATTTCTTAAGGAATCTCCACACTGTTCTCCAAAGAGGCTGCACCAACTTGCCTTCCCACCAACAGTGTAAGAGGGTGCCCCTTTCTCCACATCCCCTCCAACACATGTTGTTTCCTGTCTTGCTAATTTTGGCCATTCTAACTGGTGTAAGGTGATATCTCAATGTGGTTTTAATTTGAATCTCCCTGATGGCTAGTGATGAGAAACATTTTTTCATGTGTCTAAGAGCCATTTGTATGTCTTCATTGGAGAAGTGTCTGTTCATATCTTCTGCCCATTTTTTGACATGATTATCTGTTTTGTGTGTGTTGAGTTTGAGGAGTTCTTTATAGATCTGGATATCAATCTTTTGTCTGTACTGTCATTTGCAAATATCTTCTCCCATTCCGTGGGTTGCCTCTTTGTTTTCTTGACTGTGTCCTTTGCTGTGCAGAAGCTTTTGATTTTGATGAAGTCCCAAAAGTTCATTTTCACTTTTGTTTCCTTTGCCTTTGGAGACATATCTTGAAAGAAGTTGTTGTGGTGATATGGAAGAGATTACTCCCTATGTTCTCCTCTAGGATTCTGATGGATTCCTGTCTCATGTTGAGGTCTTTTATCCATTTTGAGTTTATCTTTGTGTATGGTGTAAGAGAATGGTCGAGTTTCATTCTTCTACACATAGCTGCCAAGTTTTCCCAGCACCATTTATTGAAGAGACTGTCTTTTTTCCACTGTATATTTTTTCCTGTTTTGTCGAAGATTAACTGAGCATAGAGTTGAGGGTACATATCTGGGCTCTCTATTCTGTTCCACTGGTCTATGTATCTGTTTTTATGCCAGTACCATGCTGTCTTGGTGATCACAGCTTTGTAGTAAAGCTTGAAATCAGGTACATGATGCCCCCAGTTTTATTTTTGTTTTTCAACATTTCCTTAGCGATTTGGGGTCTCTTCTGGTTCCATACAAATTTTTGGATTATTTGCTCCAGCTCTTTGAAGAATACCGGTAACTCTTTCTAAATGAGGTGCCCCCTATGGTTCTTCCATGGTGTGTGGTCTCCTTGGTTGCAATGAGTCCAGCCAATAAACCAAATTTGTTTGATTTACCAATGTGTTCTTTATGGTCTTTGGCTGGAGTGCACAAACAAGAGGTAGGGCCATATTTAGAACTGCTATATCTTTTCTTTCCAACTTTCAGAATCATCTGAGCCTGCTTTTAAAAATGCAGATGCTGGGGCTCAATCCTAGCTCACCTGAACCTCTTCAGAGGCCCAGGATCTGCAGGCTTTATTTTTTTTTATTATGTTAGTCACCATACAGTACATCATTAGTTTTTGATGTAGTGTTCCACAATTCATAGTTTGTGTATAACACCCAGTGCTCCATGCAATACGTGCCCTCTTTAATACCCAACACCAGGCTAACCCATCCCCACACCCCTCCCCTCTAAAACCCTCAGTTTGATTCCCAGAATCCATAGTCTTTCATGGCTCATCTCCCTCTCTGATTTCCCACCTTCATTTTTCCCTGCCTTCTTATAATGTCCTCTATGCTATTCCTTATGTTCCACAAGTAAGTGAAACCATATGATAATTGACTTTCTCAGCTTGACTTATTTCACTCAGTATAATGTCCTTCAGTCCCATCTATGTGGATGCAAAACCTTCCTCAGTTCTGATGACTGAGTAATACTCCATTGTATATATGGACCACATCCTCTTTACTCATTTCTCTGTTGAAGGGCATCTTGGCTTCTTCCACAAGTTTGGCTATTCAGAATGGATGGATAGATGAAGAGCTTTCAGGACTGGCAGAAACTGTAAGAATATGTGACCACTAAGCCAGCCCTATAAGAAATATTAAGGGGGATTCTACAAAAGAAGAAAGATCCCAAGAGTAATATGGTCCAGAAATGTACAGAGATAATCCATAGAAACAGGGACTGTAAGACAATAGGATGGCAATAAACACATATCTTTCAGTAGTAACCCTCAATGGGAATGGCCTAAATTCTCCCATGAAATGGCGCAGGGTTGCAGATAAGACACAAAGATAGGACCCACACATATGTTATCCACAAGAGACTCATTTTGAACCTAAAGATACTACCAGACTGAAAGTGAGGTGATGGAGAAGCATTTTTCATGCCAACAGATCTCAAAAGAAAGTGAGGGTAGCAATTCTCATATCAGACAAATTAGAATTTAAACCAAAGACTGTAATAAGAGATCCAAAGGGACACTATATCATTCTTAAAGGGTGTATATGACAAGAAAATCTAACAATTGTAAATATCTATCCCCCCAACATGGGAGCAGCCAACTACATAACCCAGTTGTTAACCAAAATAAAGAATCAGATCAACAGTAATATATTAATAGTAGGAGATTTTAACACCCCACTCTCATCACTAGACAGATCATCTCAACAGAAGATCAACAAAGAAACAAGAGTTTGGAATGGCACATTGGACCAGATGGACTTCGTAGATATATACAGAACATTCTACCCTAAAACAACAGAATACTCATTCTTCTCAAATGCATGTGGAAGTTTCTCCAAAATAGACCACATACTGGGTCACAAATCAGGAATCAGCCAATACCAAAAGATTGAGATTGTTCCCTGCACGATATCAGACCACAATGCCTTGAAACTGGAACTCAGTCACCAGAAAAAATTTGGAAGGAATTCAAACATTTGAAAGTTAAAGAGCATCCTGCTAAAGAATGAATGGGTCAACCACGAAATTAAAGAAGAACTTAAACAATTCAGGGAAACCAATGAGAATGAGAACACTTTGGTCTAAAACCTATGCGATACTGCGAAGGCAGTCCTAAGGGGGAAATACATTGCCATCCAAACCTCTCTCAAAAAATTACAAAAATCCCAAATGCACAATCTAGCCCTACACCCAAAGGAGCTGGAGGAAGAATAGCAAATAAAACTGAAACCAAGCAGGAGAAGAGAAATAATGAAGATTAGTGCAGAGATCAATGAAATAGAAACCAGAAAAACTGTAGAAGAGATGAATGAAACTAGAAGCTTGTTCTTTGAAAGAAAAAGATTGATAAACTAATGGCCAAACTTATCCAAAAGAAAAGAGAAAGGACCCCGATTAATACAATCATGAATGAAAGGGGAGAGATCACAACTAACACCAAGGAAACAGAAACTATTATCAGAAATTATTACCAGCAACTATTCGCCAACAAATTAAGCAACTGGGAAGAAATGGATGCCTTCCTGGAAACTTAAAAACTACCGAGACTGAAACAGGAAGAAATAGGCAATCTAAATAGACCAATAACCAGTAATAAAACTGAAGCAGTAAACAAAAACCTTCCAAAAAACAAAAGTCCAAGCTCTGCATTTTAATAAGCTTCCCCAGTGAATCTCACATGTCTGTAGGAGTGTAAACAACTGCTTGATTTGTTTTCCATGGAGGAAGATGTCTCTTTAAGTAAAGCCAGAGTGACATTTTGCACCTTATATAAATCTATTCCCATTTTGTTGGGAGATTACTTCCAAAACTTCGACAAGCTTAAAAATACATTTTAGGGGACACCTGGGTGGCTCAGTCCTTTGAGCAACTGCCTTTGGTTCAGATCATGATCTCATGGTCTTGGGAGCGAGTCCCACATTGGGCTCCTTGCTCAGCAGGGAGCCTGCTTCTCCCTCTGCCTACCGCTCCCCCTGCTTGCGTTCTCTCTCTGACAAATAAATAAATAAAATCTTTAAAAATATATATATATTATAGTAAATATAGTTGATCCTCATTTTTCACAGATTCTGTATCCGTGAATTCACCTGCTTGCTAAATTTGTTTGTAATCCTCAAATCAATGCTCTTGGTACTTTCACAGTCCTGAGCAGACATGTGCAGAGCCTGGAAAAGTTTGAGTAGCCTGATGCACATGTTCCCAGCTGAGCAACTTTTATTCTACTCTCTGTTTCTAGGAACATGTCTTATCCAAGAACCTTATATAAGTGGAATTATAAGATATGTCCTTTTGGATAAGTCGTATCTGGTTTATTTCACCTAGCATAGTATTTTAAAATTTTAACCATGTTGTAGTGTGTATCAGAATTTCATGCCTTGCTACAGATGAATAATATTCATATATATATATATATGCCACATTTTGTTCATCCATTCACATGGACATTTGGGTTATTTACATCTTTTGCTTAATGTAACCTTACCATGAACGTTCATATGCAAGTATATGTTTGAGTCCCTGTTTTAAATTCTTTGGGGTATATATCTAGGAACGGAATTGTTGAGTCATACAGTACTCCTGATGAGCCAGCCAGGCACCCTTGGTTGCCTTTAAGGGTTTCATGACTACCTTCAAAGGTACCGATACTTAATATCCAACTGAATGATAAGCACCAGAGAAATCCTGTGAAAGTAGTTTTACAAGTAGAAATTCAAAGAAGACATTTGTAATCTAATACTCCCTGAACGTCTGCTCCCCCTTGAGTACTAAGCATATAATCACCAGCTTCATATAGCAAAAGTACAGGTCATTCTACCCTGTCCCTGTGCTACTTAAATAAACCTACTAAGTTGCACCATACAATGTCCCAAGAATTCTTTCTTGATTTTTGCTCTCCCTGACCCCGGGACACTTCTTTGTTTGACTTTTTGAGGAACTGTCAAACTGTTTTCCACAGCATTTGCAACATTTTACATTCCCACCAGCAATGCACAAGGGTTCCAATTTCTCTCCACATTTTCATCAATACTTGTTATTTTCCTTTTTTTCTTTAAAATAGCCATCCTGGGGCGCCTGGGTGGCTCAGTGGGTTAAAGCCTCTGCCTTCGGCTCAGGTCATGATCCCAGGGTTCTGGGATCGAGCCCCGCATTGGGCTCTCTGCTCTGCGGGGAGCCTGCTTCCTCCTCTCTCTCTCTCTCTGCCTGCCTCTCTGCCTACTTGTGATCTCTGTCTGTCAAATAAATAAATAAAATCTTTAAAAAAAAATAAAATAAAATAGCCATCCTAATGGGTGCAGAGTGGTCATTTTCCTTTTTGTAAAATTAAAAAAAAATAGACTCTACCAGGATAAATTGTTTTCTGATTTAAAGATTCCAGTTGATGTGATATACAGGCATTCTCCCCTCTCCCCACCTTGCTTCTCAAAAGTTCACGTTATGCCACTCCACTCTTACGAAAGACCTACATTAGCACCTGTTTTAGTTAACTGAAAGAAATCCACACAGGATTTTGGCTATTACGAAAGCAGTGAAGAGTGAAAGTAGTGGTCAGGGGTTGTTTTGTGGCTCATGCCCCTCACTTTTGTCTTCAACAGCCACCAGGCTTCTTCCTTGGGAACTACGCTCAGCCTCTCAGCATCAAGCTGCCATAGCTTTAAATGGTTCATACACATCTGTGCTTTATCTCGATTTATTTTGTGCATCTGCTAGCAAGATGTGTCCTAAAATATCAGAGAAGCTTTAAAGAGATTACTTTGGGGGTCTGGGAATGCTAAAATTTTTCTGTATACATTAATAGTAATTGCTTCTCTGCTTTGCACCATTTTGGCTTCTACCACCAGTAGTATTAGTATTAGTATTGCAATGAAAGCGATTATACATGCCCCTTCCTAGGTCTGTGTGAGGATGTATTAGGGAAACATACTCAGGAGGGAGACTGCTGGGCCATAGATTATACATGTCCTTAATTTGACTAAATACTGCCAGACTGCTCTTTGTACTGTGCACGAATCTATCTCCCAACCATTAGTGCATGAGGACATCCTTAGTCCTACAAACTCTTCAGATCACCAGCAAAAAAGGAAACTCAGAATTTGTCTTGCCTTTCTATTTTCACAGCTGTGTCTTTTAAAGATCAAAGGTCTTTAATATGATGAGGTCCAATTTATCATATTTTTTTCTTTTATGGTCTGTGCTTTGGCCTTACCTAACTCAAGATCACAAAGATTTTCTCCTATGTTTTCTTCCAGAAATGTAGTCTTTTGTATTAATTCAAGTTAATATTTGTTTACAGTGTTTATGGTTCATTTTTCCCCACATGTGAAAACCCAATTCCAATGTTTGTTAAAAAAACTACTCTTTTTTCAGTTAATTGGCCTTGATATCTTTTGATAATCACTTGACCATATATATGTGGATCTATTTCTAGACTTTCTACTCTGTTCCATTATCTAGATATGTTCCATATGCGTATATCTACATGTCTGTCCTTATTTTAATATCACATTCATTTCTGATACATAAGAAGAACTGGTAATTAGGTAATTTGTGTAATAGGCATTTTATTTTATTTTCTTTAAAAGATTTTATTTATTTATTTGAGAGAGAGCAAGAGCACAGAGGGAGAGAGAGAGGGAGAAGCAGATCCCCCAAGCAGGGAGCCCAAAGTGAGACTAGATCCCAGGACCCTGAGATCATGACCGAGCCAAAAACAGATGCTTAACTGACTGAGCCACCCAGGGGCCCCAGCAGTCTTCTTTTACACGAGCCTCAAACATGAGCCTGTGCTTGTCCCTATAGCTGGGCTTCACTGAGTTCAGTGAGGTTAGGAATGTGTGAGGGAAGGGATGGTGGAACTGATATTGTTGGTAGGCTGACCCAACCTGAACCATAGTCCTAATCTTCCCAGCCGCTGTCCTCCATGTACGGGTGTCCATGTAACCCACTTCTTGTTAGTGAGATATATTTTAGCTGTCATAACTGTCACACAAATATTTATCTTATGAGAAAAGCTGGGCAAGAAAGTGGTAATAGGTCATTACAAATTCATGAACACTATAGAAAAAGTTCAAAATTTTTGCTCACTAATAGTGGGTAAGTAGTGACATCTTCATCCTTGAAGACATATTTCATAATATTTTCCTCTTCTGGGATATTTGTTATCATAATAAATTCTCCAGCTACTCTTTATTAGTTTTTTTTTTAAGATTTTATTTATTCATTTGACAAAGATCACAAGTGGGCAGAGAGGCAGGCAGAGAGAGAGAGGAAGGGAAGCAGGCTCCCCGCTGAGCAGAGAGCTCGACGTGGGGCTCAATTCCAGGACCTTGGGATCATGACCCGAGCTGAAGGCAGAGGCTTTAACCCACTGAGCCACCTAGGCGCCCCTCTTTATTAGTTTGATTACCAGAAATCTTATCTACCCTTTTTTGTTTAAATAATATTGCAAGTATATTGGACAAGGACACTACATAATAATTATTCTACTATTACTATAACTACTACTACTACTACTACTACTACTCTTGGAAAGGTTAGCAGTATGTACTGTACTGTTATAAAAAACAGACATTTTTGGGGTGCCTGGGTTCTGCTCAGCAGGGAGCCTGCTTCCCTTCCTCTCTCTCTGCCTACTTGTGATCTTTGTCTGTCAAATGAATAAATAAAATCTTTTAAAAAACCAGACATTTTGGGGCGCCTGGGTGGCTCAGTGGTTTAAAGCCTCTGCCTTCGGTTCAGGTCATGATCCCAGGGTCCTGGGATCGAGTCCCACATCGGGATCTCTGCTCAGTGGGGAGCCTGATTCCTCCTCTCCCTCTCTCTCTCTCTCTCCCTGCCTGCCTCTCTGCCTACTTGTGATCTCTGTCTGTCAAATAAATAAATAAAATCTTAAAAAAAAAAACAAATAACTCCAGACATTTTCCATGGTTATTGTTTTTTTTTTAATTCTAAGTTTTTTTTTTAAGATTTTATTTATTTATTTGACAGACAGAAATCACAAGTAGGCAGAGTGGGAGGAGGAAGCAGGCTCCCTGCTGAGCAGAGAGCCCGATTTGGGGCTCCATCCCAGAACATTGAGACCATGACCCAAGCCGAAGGCAGAGGCTCAACCCATTGAGCCCCCCAGGTGCCCCATGGTTGTTGTTTCCTGAAGCATATTTGTAACACAGATATCCAGTCCTAACAACGATTAGATAATAAAACACTTGAAAACAGCATTTCAAAAATTAAGTCTATGTTGCTCAAAGACATATGGCTGCACCACAGTGATTGCAGGTGAGGGCAAACATGGAGGTAGAATTTTTCCTGTGTGAGAATTGAAATCAGAACTACTACACCCTACAGTACTATAATTTCCACATTAGTCAGTGTTCATTAACATACGCTACTGAATTGGGAATTAAGTATTAAGTACTAACTTGATTACATTTTCCTAAAAGATTCCCTAGACCAGACTCTGACTGACTGATTGCAGGAAGCAACATGACCCTTTAGATAGCAGCAGCAACTGAGGCATAACTTGGGTCTTGTTTGGTGACTCACATGAGTTGATGTGGTTGGTCTTTCAGGGTTTACAGTTAGGACCAGGTGCCTCATGATGGTTCTGAGTTGTGATAACAGGAATTGTACCCTTCCTAAGAAGGGTATAAAGCCTAGAGAACATGTTGATGGATAAGAGTGCCCTTTTCTGACACACACATCAGAGACCTCCTATACGCCTCCCTCCTTTTACCCTTTGAAGATCCTTCCTACCTGCTCATATACCTGCCAACGTACTCCCAGCAAATTTGTCATTACCTTTGTGGTAAGAGCTAAAGACATGGAAAGTCAGGTGAACTTGTGCAAATATATTTTACATTTATATATATATATATATATATATATATTTTTTTTTTTTTTAAGATTTTATTTATTTGTCAGAGAGAGAGGAGAGCGAGGGAGCACAGGCAGACAGAATGGCAGGCAGAGGCAGAGGGAGAGGCAGGCTCCCCGCCAAGCAAGGAGCCCGATGTGGGACTCGATCCCAGGACGCTGGGATCATGACCTGAGCCGAAGGCAGCTGCTTAACCAACTGAGCCACCCAGGCGTCCCACATTTATATATTTTAAATGTAAAGCCCTTCGTCAGCAAAATTTTGTAGAGCAGGGAAATTAAACTGTTGTTCACTAGTACAGGTCTATTATTGGGAACCTCAGAAATTTCTCAGTCTGTGTTAGTCAAGGGATTTAGGGTGTTCTTTGTTTCTCTACAGCAAAGCTTCCATTTTTAACAGAGGCTTTCAATTCTTAAGCTAGTCTTTGGAAAGAGAAAAAGATAGAGAAGTAAATAATTGCTTCCCATGTGTGGCTTCAATATTTTTTCTTCATAAAATTAAAAAAAATTTACTTATTTTTATTTTTTTAGACAGAGAGAGGGAGAATGTGCAAGTGGGGGGAGGGGAACGGGAAGAGGAAGAGAGAGAATCTTAAGGAGGATCTATGCCTACGGTGGAGCCGGATGTGGGGCTCAATCTAACGACTCTGAGATTACAATCTGAGCCAAAATCAAGAGTTGAACGTTTAACTGATTGACCCACCCAGGCACTGCTCATATGATTAAAAAATAATAATAATAACAGCTTTATTGATCTAAAATACACATATAATGATATTCAGCCTTTAAATAGTCTATTGATAGTGATAGTCTATTCACAGAATTGTTTAACTATCTCCACCATCTAATTTTAGAACATTTTCATTACCCTAAAAAGAAACTTTATACCCTCAGTAGTCACTCCACATTTCCCAGCACTCCCAGCCCCTGGTAGCCACTAACCCACTTTCTGTACCTTTGGATTTGCCTGTTATGGACAATTCATATAAATAGAATCGTACATTTTGTGGTCTTTTGTGACTGGCTTATTTCTTTAGCAAAATGTTTTTAGATTTTCATTTACAGTGTAGCATGTATCAGTACTTCCTTCCTTTTCATTGCTGAATAATTTCCCACTGTATGGCTATACAAAATTTGGTTATCCAGCTGTCAATTGGTGGACATTTGGGTTGTTTCCAGTTTTTGGCTATTATAAATAATGTTATGGACATTTTTTGTACACATTTTTTGTGGACCATATGTTCTCTACATTTAAGAGTTTGTTTTTTTGTCTCTTTTTTCTTTGTTCATTTGCTTTGGTTCTTAAATTTCTCATAGGAAAAAAATCATATGGCATTTGTCTTTCTCTGACTTATTTCACATAGGATTATATTCTTTAGATCCATGTTGTTGTAAATGGCAAGATTTCATTCTTTTTTATGGCTGAGTATTTTCATTCTTTCAAAAGAATGAAATCTTGCTGTCTGCAACAAATGGATGACTCTAGAGAGTATAGTGTATGTATCATATCTTCTCTACCCATTCATCTATCAATGGACAAGGGCTGCTTCCATATCTTGGCTATTGTAAATAATGCTGCTATAAACATAGGGGTGTATATATCTTTTCAAATGACTCTGTTCCTATTCTTTGACTAAATACTCAATAGTGGAGTTACTACTTTATATAGTAATTTTATTTTTAATTTGTTACAGAAACTCCATACTCTTTTTACAGTAGCTGTACCAGGTTGCATTCCCATCAACAGTGCAAGAGGGTTCCTTTTTTCCATATCCTTGCCAATACCTGTTGTTTCTTGTGTTGTTGATTTTATACTCTGACAAGTATGAGATGATACTGCAATGTGATTTTGATTGTATTTTCCTGGTAATGAGTGATGTTGAACATTTTTTCATGTGTCTGTTTGGCCACCTAAATGTCTTCTTTGGAGAAATGTCTGCTCATGTCTTCTGCCTATTTTTTAGTTGGATTTTTTGTTTTTCGTTTTTCTTTTTTAATATTGAGTTGTATAAGTTCTTTATATTTTTTGGATTCTAACCCCTTATCAAATGTATTATTTGCAGATATCAGCTCCTATTCAGTAGGTTGTCTTTTGTTTTGTTGATTATTTCCTTTGCTGTGGAGAAAATGGGCCAGATTTATTATTATTTTTTTTTGCATGTTGCTATCCAGTTTTCCCAACACTGTTTATTGAAGAGACTGTCTTTTTTTCAGTGCATATTCTTGCCCCTTTGTCCAAGACTAATTAACCATACAATCATGAGTTTATGTCTGGACTCTCTATTCTGTTCTATTGATCTATGTGTCTTTTTATGTGCCAGTACCATACTATTTTGATACCACAGTTTTGTAGTGTATCTTAAATCTGGAATTATGATATCTCTAGGCTTGTTCTTCTTTTTCAACATTGCTTTGGCTATTCTGGGTCTTTTGTGGTTCCATATAAATTTTAGCATTATTTGTTTTAGTTCTGTGAAAAATGTTGGTCATATTCTGACAAGAATTGTATTGAATCTGTAGATTGCTTTGGGTAGTATGGACATTTAGCGATATTTGTTTTCCCAGTGCATAAATACAGAATATTTTTCCATTTGTTTGTTTCATCTTCATTTCCTTTCATCAGTGTTTTAGTTTTCAGAATATAGATCTCTCATCTTCTTGGTTACGTTTAATCCAGGGTAGGGACGCCTGGGTGGCTCAGTGGGTTAAGCCGCTGCCTTCGGCTCAGGTTATGATCCCGGCGTCCTGGGATCGAGTCCCACATCAGGCTCCTTGTTCTGTAGGGAGCCTGCTTCTCCCTCTGCCTCTGCCTGCCACTCTGCCTGTGCTCGCTCTCTCTCTCTCTGACAAATAAATAAATAAAATCTTTAAAAAATATATTTTTAAAGTTTTAACATTTTTTTATATATATATTTTTTTAAATTTCTTTTCAGTGTTCCAGAATTCATTGTTTATGTACCACACCCACTGCTCTATGCAATACGTGCCCTCCATAATACCCACCACCAGGCTCACCCACTCCCTACCACCCTTCCCCTCCAAAACCCTCATTTTGTTTCTCAGAGTCCACAGTGTCTCATGGTTTGTCTCCCCCTCTGATTTCCCTTCTCTCCATCTCTCAGTGTCCTCCTTGTTATTCCTTATGCTCCCCAAGTAAGTGAAACCATATGATAATTGACTCTCTCTTTTTGACTTATTTCATTCAGCATAATCTCTTTCAGTCTGGTCCATGTTGATACAAAAGTTGGGTATTCATCCTTTCTGATGGAGGCACAATATTCCATTGTATATATGGACCATATCTTCTTTATCCATTCATCCATTGAAGTGCGTCATGGTTCTTTCCAGTTTGGCGACTGTGGCCATTACTGCTATGAACATTGGGGTACAGATGGCCCTTCTTTTCACTACATCTGTATCTTTGGGGTAAATACCCAGTAGTGCAATCGCAGGGTCATAGGGTAGCTCTATATTTAAGGAATCTCCACACTGTTTTCCAAAGTGGCTGCACCAACTTGCATTCCCACCAACAGCGGAAGAGGCTTCCCCTTTCTCCACATCCTCTCCAAAACACGTTTACTGTCTTGTTAATTTTGACCATTCTAACTGGTGTAAGGTTGTATCTCAATGTGGTTTTGATTTGAATCTCCTTGATGGCTAGTGATAATGAACATTCTTTAATGTGTCTGTTAGCCATTTGTATGTCTTCTTTGGAGAAGTGTCTGTTCATGTCTTCTGCCCATTTTTTGACATGATTATCTGTTCCGTGTGTGTTGAGTTTGAGGAGTTCTTTATAGATCTTGGATATCAGCCCTTTGTCTGTAGTGTCATTTCCGAACATCTTCTCCCATTCCGTGGGTTGCCTCTTTGTTTTGTTGACTGTTTCCTTTGCTGTGCAGAAGCTTTTGATTTTGATGAAGTCCCAAAAGTTCATTTTCACTTTTGTTTCCTTTGCCTTTGGAGACATATCTCGAAAGAAGTTGCTGTGGCTGATGTCGAAGAGGTTACTATCTATGTTCTCCTCTAGGATTTTGATAGATTCCTGCCTCATGTTGAGGTCTTTTATCCACTTCGAGTTTATCTTTGTGTATGGTGTAAGAGATTGATAGAGTTTCATTCTTCTACACATAGCTGTCCAATTTTCCCAGCACCATTTATTGAAGAGACTGCCTTTTTTCCACTGTATATTTTTTCCTGGTTTGTCGAAGATTATTTGGCCATAGAGTTGAGGGTCCATATCTGGGCTCTCTACTCTGTTCCACTGGTCTATATGTCTGTTTTTGTGCCAGTAGCATGCTGTCTTGGTGATCACAGCTTTGTAGTAAAGCTTGAAATCAGGCAACATGATGCCCCCAGTTCTGTTTTTCCTTTTCAACATTTCCTCAGCAATTTGGGGTCTCTTCTGGTTCCATACAAATTTTAGGATTATTTGCTCCAGCTCTTTGAAAAATGCTAGTGGAATTTTGATTGGAGTGGCATTGAAAGTATAGATTGCTATAGGCAGTATAGACATTTTAACAATATTTATTATTCCAATTCATGAGCATGGAATGCTCTTCCATCTTTTTGCATCTTCTTCAATTTCTTTCATGACTGTTCTGTAGTTCCTCGAGTACAGATCCTTTACCTCTTTGGTTAGGTTTATTACCAGATATCTTATGGTTCTTGGTGCTATAGTAAATGGAACCGATTCTCTAATTTCCCTTTCTGTGTTTTCATTGTTAGTGTATAAGAAAGCAACTGATTTCTGTACATTGACTTTGTATCCTGCCACATTACTGAATTGCTATATGAGTTCTAACAGTTTTGGGGTGGAGTCTTTTGGGTCTTCCATATAAAGAATCATGTCATCTGCAAAGAGAGAGAGTTTGACTTCTTCATTGCCAATTTGAATACCTTTTATTTCTTTTTATTGTCTGATTGCTGTTGCTAGGACTTTTAATACTATGTTGAACAAAAGTGGTGAGAATGGGCATCCTTGTCATGTTCCTGATCTCAGAGGGAAGGCTATCAGCTTTTCCCCATTAAGGATGATATTCGCTGTGGGTTTTTCATAGATGGATTTTTGAAGTTAAGGAATGTTCCCTCTATCCCTATACTTTGAAGCGTTTTAATCAGGAACGGATGCTGTATTTTGTCCAATGCTTTTTCTGCATCAATTGAGAGGACCCTGTGGTTCTTCTCTCTTTTATTGATTTGTGCTATCACATTGATTGATTTGCGAATGTTGAACCACCCCTGCATCACATGGATAAATCCCACCTGGTCATGGTGGGTAATCTTTTTAATGTACTGTTGGATCTATTACCTAGGATCTTGTTGAGAATCTTGGCATCCATATTCCCCAGGGATATTGGTCTGAAATTCTCCTTTTTGGTGGGGTCTTTGCCTGGCTTGGGGATCAGGGTAATGTTGGCTTCATAAAAAGACTCTAGAAGTTTTCCTTCTGCTTCAATTTTTTGAAAGAGCTTCAGGAAAAGATTTTATTTATTTATTTGAGAGAGAGAGAGAGAAAGAGAGAGAGAAAATGTACCAGTGGAGGGAGAAGCCACCCGAACACCCCTGGACGTATTCTATTCTTTTTGGTGCAATTGTAAATGGGTTTGTTTTCTCAATTTCTCTTTCTGCTGCTTCATTAGTAGTATATAGAAATGCTTTGGATTTCTGTATATTGATTTTGTATCCTGTGACTTTACTGAATTCATTTATCAGTTTTATTCATTTTATGGTGGAGTCTTTAAGGTTTTCTATATATAGTATCATGTCATCTGCAGATAGTGAAAGTTTTACTTCTTCTTTACCAATTTGGATGCTTTTTATTTCTGTTTCTCCCTTCATTGTTGTGGCTAGGACTTTCGGTACTATGTTGAATACAAATAGTGAGAGTGGACATCTTGTCTTGTTCCTGATCATAGGGGAAACCTCTCAGTTTTTACCACTGAATATGATGTTAGCTGTGGGTTTTTCATACATGGCCTTTATTATGCTGAAGTATATTTCCTCTAAACCTACTTTGTTAAAGATTTTTATTATAAATTGACGACATACTTTGTCAAATGCTTTTTCTGCATCTATTGAAATGGGCATATGGTTTTTACCCTTTTTCTTGTTAATGCAATGTATCACGTTGATTGATTTACATATGTTGGATCACACTTGCATCTTAGGAATAAATCCCACTTGATTATGGTGAATGATTTCTTTTGAATGTATTGTTGGGTTCTGTTTGCTAATATTCTGCTGACAGTTTTTGCATCTATGTTCATCAGAGATACTGGCCTATAGTTCCCTTTTATTGTGGTGACTTTATCTGTTTTTTATATTGGGGTAATGCAGGGCGCCTGGGTGGCTCAGTGGGTTAAAGCCTCTGCCTTTGGCTCAGGTCATGATCCCAGAGTCCTGGGATCGAGCCCTGCATCAGGCTCTCTGCTCGGCGGGGAACCTGCTTCCCCCTCTCTCTCTGCCTGCCTCTCTGCCTACTTGTGATCTCTGTCTGTCAAATAAATAAATAAAATCTTAAAAAAAAAAGAATCCATATATTGGGGTAATGCTGGCCTCATAGAATGAATTTGGAAGCTTTCCTTCCTCTTCTATTTTTTTGGAATAATTTGAGGAGAGGTATTAACTCTTCTTTAAATGTTTGGTAGAATTCACTTGTGGAGCCATCTAGTCCTGGGCTTTTGTTTGCTGGGAGTTCTTTGATTATGGATTCAGTTTTATTACTGGTAATCAGTGTGTCCAAATTTTCTATTTCTTTCTGATTCTGTTTTTGACATATGTTTCTAGAAACTTACCTATTTCTTCTATATAATTTTTCATGATACTTTCTTACAATCCTTTGTATTTCTGTTGTGTTGGTTATTTCTGCTCTTTCATTTCTGAGTTTGTTTAGTAGCTCCATTTTATAAAGCATAGTATTTTATTTTATTTTAAGTTTATTTATTTTATCTATTAATCTCTACACTTAATGTGGAGCTCGAACTCATGACCGCGAGATCAAGAGTTGTTGCTCTTCCAACTGAGCTAGCCAGGCATCCCAAATGCAGTATTTTAAATTAGCTGACTTTGAAGTTAGTACCTAAAGTAGAACAACAACAACGAAATAGTGAGATTGTTAGGATATACTACTTACAATCAAATTATAAATGTGAAAATAATCTTACATATCTTG
The DNA here is from genome assembly GCF_902655055.1 of Lutra lutra. Lineage (NCBI taxonomy): Eukaryota > Metazoa > Chordata > Mammalia > Carnivora > Mustelidae > Lutra > Lutra lutra. Next base: position 74,195,308 of record NC_062279.1, on the reverse strand, counting down.
AACAGAATGCAGAAGTATATTAAAAGACTGATACTCTATGACCAAGTGGGATTTATTCCAGAAATGTAAATGAGGTTTGTAGTTTTAAAAAACTATTAATATATTTCACCATATTAACAAGTTAAAGGAGAGAAAGTGTATGATCATCTTGACTGATGCCAAAAATGCCTTTATTAAATTTAATATGCATTTCCCATGAAAACACTCAGTAAAGTGGAATTAGATGAATATTTCCTTAACTCATTAATGTCTGGAGTAAAATATAGGTGCCACTAGTATATCAAAACAAGGAGACCAATAAGAACTGGAATGGAAGCAGAAAAAAAGTCATTTTTGGAGGTTACTTTAAATTACATGTACAAAATTATAGTTGCTTATATAGAAAAAAATTGCTAGTCATAAAATATAGTGGCAGGCAACGTACCAGTTTCAAAAACAACAAAAATTTAAATTACACAAGAAAACCTTAATAAGAAATGCTATATGAAGAAAATGATCAAACTTTATCGAGATCTGTTTAAACCCAAATACAGTGTTGATCACTATGCCAGGTGAATATATATTAATTTATAGATAAAGGTAGCACTTCAAATTAGTGATAAAGAAAGGTCATTTGGTAAGGGTTTGGGATAATAGATTAGTCATCCATCCAGAGGGGTAGGGGAAAAAAAAAACAGATCAAGATTTTTAACTCCTTACATGGTAAATTCCTTCTAGATGGATCACATATATAAGTGAGATAGATGATTCAGAAGTACTAGAGGGAAAAAATGGATAAATATATTTGCCTTTGAGATACGGCAGAATTTTCAGAACTATGTCACAAAAATTCAGAAACAAAAAAGGATAAGATTGATAACTTTGACTTTTTAAACTTTTGTGTTGCAGACACCTAAACAAAAAATGAACTTAACAATTCACGCTGTAAAGAAGGGAGAGAGACAGATGACAAGTTAGGAAAATGTTTCATAACATGATGCATAACAAGGTGCTAAAAATAAAAAAAATATGTGTACATATATGGGGAAAACAAAAAGAAAGATGACAAAACACCACAAACAGGAAGTTTATAAAAAGAAGGAATAAAAGAAAAAAGAAAAATCCAAATAATCAATAAGCATAGGAGATGTTTAATCTTATTAGGAATCAGATACTAGCTAGCAAACTATCAATGAAATACCAATTTTTGGTCCTCAACAAATATTGAAAAAGTTAGTAACAGTCAGAATTTGATATGGTTTCAGGAAATGCATACTTTCATGTTCTATTGGTAAGAAGATAAATTGGTACAATATTTCTAGAGGATAGTTTGGCAATACACATAAAAATGACCCCAAGCCCCACATGTAGGAATTTATCCAAAAGAAATAAATGAGTAAGTGAGAATAGATGTAACCATAGGATACTCATGTGGCTCTGTTTATAATGGTAGAAATTCAGTATATGTGCTGCCGAAGCGAGCACTAATGGTAGAAATTCAGAAACAGCCTAGATAAGTTGTGTCAAGATGACACATAGATTTAATAGAATACCCTGTAGACTGTTGGCTAAAAGGCACGCTGGCCGCCACCCCAGTGATCCCTCCACACTCTCCCTGCCATGTGCTCTGAGCCTAGAGCCCAACTAAGGCATGTCCCCCCAGATCAGGCCGTGGGCCTCCTTATGGTCATCTTAAGCAAGAATCTGCGCAGGAATGGCCACAAGAACACCCTGATGGAGCTGATCCAGGAAAAGCTCACCTTTGGCCCGAAGATGCAGGATACTGAGATAGCAAAGCTGATGGATGCCTTGGATGGGAACAAGGGCAAAGTAGTGAACTTCCAGGAGAATATCACCTTCCTGGGGGCCTTGCTTTGATCTGCAATGATGCTCTCAACAGCTGAAACTAAATCAGGAAGGTGGAGACCCACTATAGGGCCTGCCTAAGTCAAATCCAGTGGTGGGTAACTGTTCAATAAGTATCTTTTTTTGGTTAAAAAAGAAAAAAAAAGAATACACTGCAACCTGTAAAACAAGAATGTAGTACTTTATTGATGCATATGGAAAGATCTCAGGGACAAATGATGGACTGAAAAGAAGCAGCACGCTTCAGAAGAGTGCATATAGTATGTGATATCGTTTATGTAACATTGCATTAATCTACAAATGCATAGAAATGTGCAGAGAAAGTTCTGGGGGATGTTCACCACACTGTCAAATGTTTTCTCTGGTGAGGCAATTTTAGGTATATTTTTACTTTCTTCTTTGTACTTCTCTGTCTTGTCAGAATTTTGTTCATTGTGAAAATGTACCATATTCTAAAATCAGTAAGCTAGTTTTAAAAATTGCCCCATCCACCTGAGTGTCTCAGTCAGTTGAGCATCAAACTCTTGGTTTCAGCTCAGGTCATGATCTCATGCAATGAGAGATCAAACCCCCGCAGCAGCCTCCATGCTTAGCATGGAGTCTGCTTAAGATTCTCCTCTCCCTCTGTCCTCCCACTCTTGCGTGCTCTCTCTCTCTCTCTCTCTTTGAATGAATGAATAAATAAAATCTTTAAAAATAAAAAAAATAAAAACTGACCCTATCAAAAAAATTTTTAAAAATTGGCCCTAAATATAGCTCCTTTCGGATGGCAATGCATGTATTAGCAGGCTGGCACAGATATGGGAGAAGTGATCATGTCAAGGATGTTTCTCCCCTAAAACACCCTCAGTACTAAAGAAATATGCAAAAAAAAAATGCTCAGTGATTAGAGGAGATATGGAGAGGTACTTAGTACACTAGAACCAAGATGGCTCCTATAGAGTAGGAAACTCAGTAAATAATAATGTGGCTTCAAAGAGTTCACATTGTATCCATGTATCCTTTTAAAACATTCTATCACCAAAATATTACACTTATACTCAAAAGTGGCATTCGTTATTCAGAAATTTAAATCTCTTGAATTTGCACATATTCCTGGTGAAATATGTAAAAATGACCTATCACAAGGGCATGAAAAGTGTCAGTGTATAGCACTATTGAATCCCATGAAGGAAACATTTGCAATCAGAGGCCAAAAAAATAGTCTCAGGGTAAGGCCACAGATATTGCACACCATTTCCAGAAACCTATTTCTGGCAAAGAAACAGGATCGGTAATTGAACTATCAAATGTATTCAAAAGGGCATCATGTTTCAGGGGAATGGAATGGATTTAGGAATGGATTTAGTCTTCCATTCCCTGACCTGAAGCATTGCTGAACACCAGCAACTATTAGGCAAGATCTCCATAACATTGAAAGCAACAAATGTGTGCTTTATATTTCTTCTTTTTAACTTTTTAATTTTAATTCTGGTGCAGTTAACACACACAGTATAATATTAGTTTCAGGTGTACAATATAGTGACTCATCAATTCCATACAACACCTGGTTCTCATCACAACCGCAGTCCCTAATCCCCACCCCCATTTAGCCCATCCTCCCATCCACCTCCCCTCTGGGAACCATCAGTTTGTTCTCTATAGTTAAGAGTCTGTTTCTTGGTTTGCCTTTCTCTCTCTCTTTTTCCCCCTTTTGCTCATTTGCTTTGTTTCTTAAGTTCCCTATATGAGTGAAATCACATGGTATTTGTCTTTCTCTGACTGACCTATTTTGCTTAGGACGATACTCTCTAGGTTTATCCATGTCACCTCAAATGGCAGGATTTCAATCTTTTTTATGGCTACGCTGCTGTATATATACCACATCTTCTTTATCCATTCCTCAACTGAGGGACACTTGGGCTATTTCCATAACTTGCTATTGTAGACAATGCCACTATAAACATAGAGGTAGGGGCGCCTGGGTGGCTCAGTGGGTTAAGCGGCTGCCTTCGGCTCAGGTCATGATCCCAGGTCCTGGGTTCGAGCCCCACATCGGGCTTTCTGCTCAGCAGGGAGCCTGCTTCCTCCTCTCTCTCTGCCTGCCTCTCTGCCTACTTGTGATTTCTCTCTGTCAAATAAATAAATAAAATCTTTAAAAAAAAATAAACATAGAGGTACATGTATCCTTTTGAATTCATGTTTTTGTAGTCTTTGGATAAATACTTAGCAGTGTAGTTGCTGGATCAAAGGGTAGTTTTATTAATTTTTAACTCCTAACCTCCATACTGTTTTCTAGAGTGGCTGCACCAGTTTGCATTCCCACCAACAATACAAGAGGGTTCCCCTTTCTCCACATCCTGGAGAACACCTGTTGTTTCTTGTGTTGTTGATTTTAGCCATTCTGATAGGTATGAGGTGATATCTCATTGTAGTTTTGATTTGCATTTCCCTGATGATCAGTGATTTGAGCATCTTTTCATGTGTCTGTTGGCCATCTGGATGTCTTCTTTGGAGAAATGTCTGTTCATGTCTTCTGCCCACTTTTTAATTGAGTTATTTGTTTTTTGGGGGTGATGAGTTTATAAGTTCTTTATGTATTTTTGAGACTAAACTTTTATTAGATATGTTATTGGAAAATATCTTCTTCCATTCAGTGGGCTGCTTTTTAGTTTTGTTGATTGTTTCCTTCACTGTACAGAAGGTTTTTATTTTGATGAAATCCCAATGGTTTATTTTTTTGTTTCCCTTGCCTCAGGAGACATATCTAGAAAGACATTGCTGCACCGATGTCAAAAAAGTTACTGCCTGTGTTCTCTTCTAAGATTTTTATGGTTTCAGGTCTCACATTTAGGTTTCAAACCCATTTTGAGTTTATTTTTGTGTATGGTGTAAGAAAGTGGTCCAGTTTCATTCTTCTGCATGTTGCTGTCCAGTTTTCCCAGCACACTTGTTGAAGAGACTGTCTTTTTCCCATTGGATATTCTTTCCTACTTTGTTGAAGATTAATAGTTGTGGGTTTATTTCTGGATTTGCTATTCTGTTCTATGTATTGATCTATGTGTTTATTTCTGTGCCCTATCAAAATACCAACAACATTTTTTAAAAAGATTTTATTTATTTATTTGACAGAGAGAGATCACAAGTGAGCAGAGAGGCAGGCAGAGAGAGAGAGAGAGAGAGAGAGGAGGAAACAGTCTCCCCACTGAGCAGAGAACCTGATGTGGGGCTTGATCCCAGGACCCTGAGATCATGACCTGAGCCAAAGGCAGAGGTTTTAACCCATTGAGCCACCCAGGCGCCCCTACCAACAGCATTTTTACCAGAGCTAGAACAAACAACCCCCCAAATTTGTATGGAACCACGAAAGGCTCCAAAAAGGCAAAGCAACTCTGAAAAAGATAAACAAAGCTCAAGGCATCATACTTCTGGAGTTCAAGTTATATGACAAAGCTGTAGTGATCAAAACAGTATGGTATTGGCACAAAAATAGACACGGAGATCAATAGAACAGAATGGGCTTTATATTTGTTACAGATTTTCACATATACCTTTCCAGAGTTTTGCTCTTTCATGTAATGATGCCAATTGGCACCCCCTAAATAAGTTTATTTTCTTGAATAAGCTTCCTTGACACTGTATACATTGAGTCAACTTTATATTCTACTGCAACTTGATTGAGAAATATTAGACCCTGCTGCCTTGAATTCTATTTTCAGTTCTATGAGTGGTACACAGTTTAGTTTGGACAAACGTCTTTATTTCCAGAAGGTTTGGTCGATCTAATTTAAAGAGATAGAGAACTTGCCTTATACCACAGGGGGGTGGGTGGGCAGTAAGGGTTAATGAGAGAATATCGATAAACCATTTTTAAAAAATATTTTATTTATTTATTTGAGGGAAAGAGAAGAGAATGAGAGCGAGTGAGCATGAGAGGGGGAAGGTCAGAGGGAGAAGTAGACACCCAGCTGAGCAGGAAGCCCCATGCAGGACTGGATCCTGGAACTCCAGGATCATGACTTGAGCTGAAGGCAGTCACTCAAGCAACTGAGCCACCCAAATGCCCTTGATAAACCATTTCTTAGAAAAAGGGAAAAAATGCTATGGATGTGCTTACTGCATGTTGATAACTGAAAGGAATAAAAGAAAGCATCTGTAAATTTCAGTATTTTCAGTCTTTCACATGGACAAATTCTACCTTAGTGCCTTGCTAAGGAAAGTAAACAAACAAAACCCCCAAAAGCTTCAGCTTTAGAAACCAAAGTTCCCAAGGTCAAAGAAATATTAACAGAAGACAAGCTTACCACATTTTCCCAATGTTGTTCAGCCTTATCTACTCGTTAATCACTAACATCTGGAGATCTCTCTCTCTCTCTCTTTTTTTTTTAGGAATGTGCACAAGCCAATTCAGTATAAAAACTGAAAAGCAGAACCATGTATTTTGGACAATGGATTGAAAACAGAAAACTCAGGGGCGCCTGGGTGGCTCAGTGGGTTAAGCCGCTGCCTTCAGCTCAGGTCATGATCTCGGAGTCCTGGGATCGAGTCCCGCATCAGGCTCTCTGCTCAGCGGGGAGCCTGCTTCCTCCTGTCTCTCTGCCTGCCTCTCTGCCTGCTTGTGATCTCTCTCTGTCAAATAGATAAATAAAATCTTTAAAAAAAAAAAGAAAATAGAAAACTCATTTAGATCAATCAAACAGCTCTCTAAATTCTATTTAGCAAAACAAAGATTATCAGGGGCTGCTCGTCTTTATTGGTTGCAGAATCTAAAGTCAGTGCAAGGTTCTAGTATCAACTGTAGAATCTCATAGAAATCTGAGTATTTCCCCCGGGGACCAATTCATTCATTGTTTATAGCCCCAACTTTTAGTTTAATGCAATTTGGAATATCTACAACAATAATGACTTACTCTTCAGAATTTCTTTCTCAGCTTTGGCAGATTTACTAACCAAGCTCCCAGGAGAGGTCCAGTTGGAGTAGGATTGCTTTTTTTTTTTCTTTTTTAAAGATTTTATTTATTTATTTTAAAGAGAGAGAGAGAATGAGAGAAAGAGTGAGAAAGACCATGAGAAGGGGGAGGGTCAGAGAGAGAAGCAGATTCCCCACTGACCAGGGAGCCTGATGCAGGACTTCATCCAGGGACTCCAGGACCATGACCTGAGCTGAAGGCAGTCACCCAGCCAACTGAGCCCCCAGGCACCCCTGGAGTAGTGATTCTTAAAGAGGGCAAGTACAGAGTCAACCCTAACCCCTCCACTCCTCACTCAGGGATATGTGAGACTCTCCAGTGTATGTGAATGGAAAAGAATTCAATATAATTTTGGCAGAAACACTGATTTTGTAATAAACTAGAAAAAATTAGGTGCATAGGTCAAAAAAGCTTGAGAAGCATGGATAAATACTGAAAACTCTTGTGAAGGAAAGAGGGCTAAAAAGAGCTGGTCATTTAGGTTGGAGCTTAAGAAAATTTTCTTGGCAAAAAGGTGACAGAGGGATGGGGAGGATCATGCAGTACTGAATGTTCCAGTTTCCTCCCCCATCCCATGCTTGTCTAGTTCATGAGCAAGCTGTGAATTTGGAAGGCTTAATCTGTGGCTTGATTAGTTTGAAAAAAAGCTGAGTTTGGTCAAAATATTTGGTACTGCATTTCTGAAACAAAATAGATAAAATTAACCCCTGCCAAAAGTCAGTTCAAAAGGTTAAAGTATTTGATTGGGCCCAAAGATGATTGAGAAAATAAACAGGAGAAGATTTGGTAGTAAGAAAGGGGGAGAGAGAGAGAAAGAGAGAGAGAGGGAGGGAGGGAGAGAACAAGAGTGAGCATGCATGAACACACTTGGGGAGAAAGGCAGAGAGAGAAAGTTAAGAAAAATTTATTTGACTTTTAAGTTTAGAAAGAAGTGCAGGATCACTAACAATAAATCATCATAAAATTGAATGTATAGTATTTAAAAATGCTGTTTACTACAATGCACAGGGATTGAACATTTTAAGGTTAACAAGTCTATTACTGCTGGAAACTGAAATTACATATAATAATCAAAAGCATATGTCATTTAGAGGCAAATAGCATAGCAGACACATACATTTTCCTACTTCTACCATTTACTGCACAATAATTACATTGAACCTTTAGAGAAATGCATTCCCTGGAGAACAAATAGGGTCATTCCACCTGAATTCCATTGAAGAAGACTTATTTTAAGATAAAAGCAGAGTCAGTTCTGGAGAGTAATACTCGTTTTTTTTTGTGTTTCCCATGACCTTTCTCTTCAGACTGTGTGGATTACAGTTGGGTCATGATGCAGTGAGGTTTGTGTGGGCTGATTTGGATTAGAATATCCAAAGTAATTCTCCATTTGCTATCCCCCCTCAAATGTTTTGTTAAGAGTCATTAGTAGGTGGGTAAAATTGCTTAACACAGGAAAATTCTAATTCAGAAAAATTATCTGAAAGACTCAGGTGAATTAAAGTCTGATTTATAAAGTTCTTTTTGAGATCTACAGGTTTGTATTTTAAAGCTCTCCTGGAATGTGAGCTAATTCCCACAAAACTTCCAAAGAGAGCTTCTTTTGAACCTGTTTTAACAAACAGATGAAAATCATTTTTCATTTGTTCATCATTCATATGCACGTATCTATGCCACAGTGCTTCAAGAATGCTTGAGAGGACTTTCTGAGGAAGGCTAATGGTTCCCTCTGGATTGTTTTTCATTAATAATTTACTTAGCAGCCACTTTCTTCAGAAAGAATAACGAACGTTGTGATCTTGCCTCACTAAAACTATCTCATTTTTTTTTTAAAGATTTTCTTTTTTATTTGAAAGAGAGAGTGGGAGGGAGAGGCAGAGAGAGTCTGAAGCTGACTCCATGTTGAGTGCAGAGCCTGACTCGGGGCTCATACACCTGTGAGATCATGATCGAAGCTGAAACCAGGAGTCGGACCCTCAACTAACTGAGCCTACCTAGGTGCCCTGAACTATCTCATCTTCCCGAGTGTTAGGTTTATTCAGTGAGATATTACTAGAATCCTCATCATTACTTTTAACACACAAGAATGATGATTGTGTCATACATATAAAGCGTGTGGAAAACAGTCCAGACAGTAGTTCCTTCTGGTTTGATCTTAGCTATTTCTAGAACACTCACTTCAATATTAAACAAGATTCTTGAAAATTTTGCAGGTTTTTTGTTGACTTTGCTAATGAATACTTATCTGCATCTTTTTCCACATAAGCAATGCGTTGGGAGATGGTGTAGACAAAGGTAAGAATACAAAACATTATTTGGAAGTGATAATGAGAATAAACTAGAGCCCACTAAGGTTGGAAGATGAAGCAGAACTGTCCAGAAAACTCCAGGCTAAAGCAGCTACCCCAGAGACACCTGTTGAGTGTGCAAATTAATGTCATAGGCCACTAAACTGTGGGGTAGTTTGTATGCAGCATAATCATGGCAATGGCTAATTTATTTAAGCCTTGATTATTTCATTATTAATTTATAGGGGATAAATGGGAGAAAAAGGAAAAAGACAAAGTTAGCATAAAAGGGAAGGTGAGTGGGAAAGATCTTCATTAAGACGCAAGCAATATTGTTATTATGAATCACATGCTAGAATAAGAGATGAATTGGGAGGAAACTTTTCAGATCCTCAAATCCACATTCTAGAGAAGGAACTATGGGATCTCAGGGAGGTGGAGTTACAAGCTCACATTATGGCAGAAGCACATAGTTGTCTTTCCCCATCCGTCATCTCTGCTGTGGAAGTCCTACCCATCCTTCAAGCCACCCCCTCTGTTATCCCTTCCTTGTTTACTTAACTAAAAATTAGTTCTTTCCAGGCACCTGAGAGGCTCAGTCAATTAAGCGCCCGACTCAGGGTCCTGAGAACAAGCCCTGGTGGGGCTCTGCGCTGGGTGTGGAGCCTGCTTAAGAATCTGTCTTTCCCCCTTCCTCTGTGCCTACCCCCACCACCCATGCTCTCTTTCCCCCACTATAGAAATAAATGAATAAAATAAAAATAAAAATGGGCTCTTTCACTTCTGCATTTCTACAGATTCCTGAACTCTAGCTGAATTTTAAAGAACAACAGTTTTGTGTGGTTTTTCTTTTATTTGTCCTGGCTCACTATCCTTTCCTGTCCTGGGCTACTTCTCAGCAAAGGCCTGAGTGAGCTTGAGGAGAAAGGGGTTTACCCAGAAGGATCCCGCCGATATACGTGCAGGCTGGGAAGGATGTTCTATAGAGTGTTCTTTCACCGAAGGGAAAGGAACAGGAAAAAAAAAAAAGAATGAAATGTGCCCCAGCCTCATCCCTTTTTCCTTCTTTTCAATAAAGGACCTTCGTAAATTCTACTTATTTTGTTTCTCCCTGTTCCTATGAATCTAGGCAGTAGATGATTTAAGGTTTCTTCTCAGAGCATTCTGTGAACTCCATGCTATGATTCAAAAAGAGAAGAAAGCAAGCAAGCAAGCAAGCAAGATTAATTCTAGTGACCTGTGGTAGCTAGAAGCCAGATAGTTTCAGCTTTCCTCTGCTTTCTCCTCAGGACAGAGGACAGTTCATTGGGTAGTAACAGGTACAACTGAAACCAGGGAGTGTGAAGCTGCTAAGTGTCACAGAGCCAGACAGAGAAGTCAGAAGTATGATGACTCATTGATAATATAAAACTTCAAAAGAGTGGATTTAGAACTTTTGCTATTATTATTATGCCAAGAGAGAACTCATTATGAAATTCTGTTAAAAGAGAAGATGGCTTATACCTACAGCAGGAATTAACAGCTTGGAGAAAAAGATGTTTTCTCCTGTCACTGAGCTCTTGTGAGTTAGGAACTCCGAGGGGTGAGTCACTTGAAAACATCCCAACAGATAATATATTGTTAATCTGTCTTTTCTTCTCCCAGGAAATCAGAGGTGAGAGACTCGAATTAAAAATAAAGTCCATGGGGCACCTGGGTGGCTCAGTGGATTAAGCCACTGCCTTTGGCTCAGGTCATGATCTCAGGGTCCTGGGATCGAGGCCCGCATCGAGCTCTCTGCTTGTTGGGGAGCCTGCTTCCCCCTCTCTCTCTGCCTGACTCTCTGCCTACGTGTGATCTCTCTCTCTATCAAATAAATAAATAAAATCTTAAAAAAAAAAATAAAGTCCACCGGCCATCAAATATCTGGAGAAACTAGTGGTAGGAAACAGTAAGAGACCAAAGTGAAATAAAGCAAAGAAGCAGATCCAATTCCAAGAAATAGGGAGAGTGTGTTGTAGTTGCTATAAAGTTCTAGAGAGCAACATGGATGGTTAAATTATCACCTCCTTGAGAGGAAAAGCCGTGTTTTACACAGTTGTGAATTCCCTGTAGCCTTCGGCGACAGAGAATAGCTGCTCAATTAATGCTTTTTCATTAAAAATGTTGAGGCATTCTTGGTATAGAACAAGCAAGCATGTGTCTATGTTCTCTCTCATATTAAGTATTTATGAGTCTCTGCCAATCTTTTCTGTTCTTTGCACCTCACTAAATTGGTGACAAGAGAGCAGATGCCCTCAATCTTTTGTACTGTCTGTTCTAAGCTAACTGGGTCTCACTGTAATTTCTTTCTCTCTTTCTTTTTTTTTTCCCCCATCTGATGAGTGAAAAACTGATGTCTTCTCTGACAAATAATCTGTGTTTCCATTGCATCTTAAGATAACAAATCAAAAGGTCTCTATTTTTCATGCCAAGGGACTAGTACTGGTTGGAATTTGGTCCTAGAGTTTAATGATTTCATTCCCAGATCTTTGGAGCATGGAGGACTGGGGGAATATCCCTCTCTGACTGAAATACTTGTACAACTTATTGCCTGATAGTTCTCTCTGTGTTTTGCACTAGAAAGAGGAGACAGTTCTGTTTAGAGATCCTATTAGTTTTTTTTTTATAAGGTTTTCTTGACCATAAAAGCGATATATTTTTTGTTAAAAGTGATAGTAGAGAACTGAATGGAGTAAAAAGGAAGCACTCCAATCCTTTGCCATTTTATCATTCATCCATTCACCTCAGGTCACAACTGATATGTCTTGACCTTAAGAGATTCAGACAGATTATGTTGGTGCCCATGTTGGGAAAAAAGGAAGATTGTGCATTCGAAATGATTCTGTCTACAAGCTTTCCAATCATTCATTTTATAGTTCTGACAAAACACTGGTCAGGTAGGATGAAGGATTTTTTTTTTTAAAGATTTTATTTATTTATTTGACAGACAGAGATCACAAGCAGGCAGAGGCAGGCAGAGAGAGAGAGGGAGTGAAGCAGGCTCCCTGCTGAGCAGAGAGCCCGATGCAGGGCTCCATCCCAGGACCCCGGGATCATGACCTGAGCCGAAGGCAGAGGCTTTAACCCAGTGAGCCACTCAGGTGCCCCAGGATGAAGGATTTTTAAAAAATTGATGCCCAGCCCAGCACACCCTTGTGTGGTACAGACTGCCAAATGTACACCTGGTATTATTCCTCATACATCCTGGATTCCTGGGGAGAGGGTGTATGATGTGGGCGTGTTTCGTGTGCTTGATATCTATAAATACACTCAGAGGCTGCTCAAAGCTGCTCACTGTAATTTCAGCACATCCACTATTCCCCGTTTTTGCATACACCCGCACCCTCACGAAAAAGGAGTAAAACTGAATTTATTTCTGCTGTGGTGAGCATGACTCCAGACAAATTGTTACAAAAGCAGATCTCACTCTGGAGATGGTGAGTACCATCTCCCCCTAGAGATGGTGGATACCTCACCCTAGAGATGCAAAATTAACTTCTGGTTTGTCTGCAGCAACGAATGCAACATTCTGTTTTCACTCCATTCCCTTGACCTTCTTCCGTGTTGACATCTGTTTATGCCGCCACCAGCCTTCTGCGGGTTGCTCCAGGGTTCATTCTCTCCCCAGCTTGTGACTCTGACTCCGTTTCTTGGTTAAAGCTTTTCTCTCTTCTTTTTTTCAGGAATCCCAACCCACAAGTTCTCTACCTGCTGCTGCCCATACATGTTGTTACAGTCTGCATGGACCTAGAGGATAAACCCTGACAGTGTTCAAGACCAATTACATCCTCACCAACTCACCCCTCTTGTCTCTCCCATGGCTTTTCCTCATGTAGAGCTTAGTGGTTAAGGGCACAGTCCCTGAAGTCGGACTGGTTTAGATCTTAGCCTTGCCTCATACTAGGTTGGGTTACTTAATACATTTGTAAAAAAAAAAAAAATATTTATTTTCAGAGAGAGAGAGAGAGAGAGAGAGAGAGAGAGAGAGATTGAAAGTGAGTGCATGCCAGTTGGGGAAGGGCAGAGGTAGAGAATCTCAAGCAGACTCTCTGCTGAGCAGGGAGCCCAGTGCAGGGCTGGATTCCAGGACCCTGAGATCAGAGCATGAGCCCAAACCAAGAGTCAGACATTCAACCCACTGAGCCATCGGGATGCCCTGGGTTGTTTAACACCCTGTTGGGCTTCAGTTTCCTCATCTAAAACACGGGGACATTAACAGTACCTACCTTACAGGGTTTTTATAGAGACTGTGGTGGATTGTTGAAGTAACAGCAAACCCAATATGTCATGTACCTTTAAACCCAGTCTCCTGTGCTCTTGTGAAGTCTCCTCTCACATTGACTTTGAGCTTGGTCGCATGGCCTGTTTTGGCCAATGACAGAAGTGGAGGCATGATGAGTGATTGCACGTTCAGTTTTCACACTGTCTTGCTTGCTGCTTTTTTGAACCCAGACATCACCTGAAAAAGCTTGAGCTAGTCTGCTGGTGGTGAGAGAGGTGTCCCAGCAGCCCACCCCTTCAGTCAACTGTTAGACCTGTGAATGAGACCATTTGGTGCTAGCCCACCTGACTGACTTGCCAAATGATTGCAAACACATGAGTAATTCCAGCTGACATGGCGTGGAGCAGAGATGAACTCCCCTAGCTAAAACCAAATTGCTAATGCACAGAATCTTGGGCAAAGGGTGATGGGATCATTAAATTTGGGGGTGGTTTGTTATGTAGCAATAGTTTGATACAAAGACAAATGATTTCTCATGTAGTATGAGAAACTGGCTTATGCAACTGTGGGGGCTAGCTAGGCAAGTTCCAAATCCACAGGACAGGCTGTCAGGAAGGGCAGGCTAGAACTTGCCAACACGAGTTAAAGTTGCAGTCCATGGGCAGAATTTCTCATTTGGTAGAGAAACCTCAGTTCTATGCTTGAGGTCATTCAACTGATCGAAACAGGCCTACCCAGATTATCCAGGATAACCTTCACAGCAACACCTAGATCAGTGTTTGATTGAATAACTAAGGGCTATAGCCTAACCAAGTGGCACATAAAATTGACCATCATAGGGGCGCCTCGGTGGCTCAGTGTGTTAAGCCTCTGCCTTCGGCTCAGGTCATGATCTCAGGGTCCTGGGATCAAACCCCACACTCTCTGCTCGACTGGGAGCCTGCTCCCCCCCCCTCGCCCCCGCCTGCCTCTCTGCCTAGTTATGATCTCTATCAAATAAATAAAATCTTAAAAAAAATGGACCATCATACCATCTAACATACTATATAATTTCTAATTAATTATGTCTATGGTCTGTCTCCCCCCAGCAAAATATAAGTTCCATGAGGGCTAGAGGCCTCTGTTTTGCTTACTGATATATTCCATAGTCAATATTCAATATGTATTTGTTGAATTAAATCACTTGTTGAATTAAATAGCAACACATCCTCAGGAAGTCTTCTCCGACTACCTGCTGTCCCCACAACAGACACCCACATGCCCTGAGTCAGGTGCTGCTCTTCTCACCTACATCTTTAGGGCGCTAAATCCACCCCCTCCAATCAGATCAACCTAATCTCTTTACAGGAGATTCAACAAAGCTCCAGAAATAACCAAACATCTTGTGATTTATTTACTTAGCTCTTTGCTCACATTCATCTTGTATTTTGCATCTATTTCTTTAGCTTTTTTCTACTTCCTTCCCCTACTCTATTTTGACTGGTTGGGAAAAATAAAAGGAAGGATTGTTACAATTAAGTTTACATATAAAAAAACTGTATGCAGAGGCAGTCTTGAGTTGTTTGAATTGTCTCCATGTGGAGAAACCGTCTTTCAATTTAGCAGGGTCTATCTATCATTTTACCAGCAGGTTTTAAGCACCAAATGTGTCAGTTATTGTGTCAAATATTAAGACCTCAGAGATAAAAGTCAAGGTCTCTGCCTTCAAGTAGCTTATAGTCTAGTGCAGGATTATCAAGCGATGTCCTGCGGCCTGAATCTCATTAATTAGTTCAAATCACACATTGTTGGTCTATGTTGTGTTTGATATTTAAATCAGTTGTCAATATTGGAAACTAAGAAGATTTCACATTAAAAAAAAAAAAAAAGGAATTCTGGCTTTCCTGGAAATACCAGAGGATCCAGTAACGTGGCCTATATTTCTCCATGGCACAAGTGGCTCAGATCTGAGGGGTAGCTGCTCCCTCTCACTGGGTATGAGCTTGCCATCTCCAGTGCCCATCTTCTCTATGTATGCTATATATTGCTTCCCCAACGTAATGGTTAGATACTGGTTCCTATTTATCACCTTACATCTTAAATAATGTAGTCATTTAGGTGACCTTCCTGGCCTCTCGTAGGCATTTGGTTTTTGGATCCCTAGTCTAGTGGGCTGTATTTCGTAATACACTACTAAAACGCTTTTCATCTGCAAAGTAATTCTGCTTCTGTGATATAATTTGGTGTGCCTAATAAATCTAAGAGGTGGGTAGGCCAAGTGTTATTAGTTCCATTTTTCACATGAGGTAATGAAAAGCTGGAGTGGTTAATTTGCTAGTTCAAGGTGTAGTGGTTGTTCTAGAACGCAAATTTCCTGATAAGACATCCACTATCTAAAGAGTGTTGCTGAGGGATCTCACTCCCTCTCCAACGTTTCCCTCTGCAAGATTTCAGACTGAAGTAGTCAGAGATTGGGGAGGGAAGAAAAATTAGCATCAAGAGAGGTTTGGAGGGGCGCCTGGGTGGCTCAGTGGGTTAAGCCTCTGCCTTCAGCTCAGGTCATGATCCCAGGGTCCTGGGATCGAGCCCCACATCAGGCTCTCTGCCCAGCAGGGAGCCTGCTTCTCCCTCTCTGTCTGCCTCTCTTCCTACTTCTGCCTACTTGTGATTTCTCTCTCTGTCAAATAAATAAATAAATCTTAAAAAAAAAAAAGAGAGAGAGAGGTTTGGAATTTTGATGATTAAGATGGAATTGTGGTTTTTTTGGGACTATAACTAGCTAAAGAACTTCTTGTCATCTGAAAGTGATGGGCCTCTTTCACACTTCAACTTAAGGCAGATGAACACATACTTAGAAGGACAATGGAAGATAAAAGTTGCATTTTCTTTTTTTATTGTATTTGTTTGACAGAGAGAGACACAGTGAGAGAGGGAATACAAGCAGGGGGAGTGGCGGAGGGAGAAGCAGACTTTCCGCTGAGCAGGGAGCCCAAGGCGGCCATCCCAGGACCCACGTGATCATGACCTGAGCCAAAGGTAGATGCTCAACGACTAAGCCACCCAGGCACCCCAAAAGTTGCATTTTCTACCCAATCAAAAGGGTCCTGTTTGCTAAACTTCCTAGTTACACACAAAGATGATTTCTCACTCTCTCTGTCACCTACACACACCTCTTTTTTCCTTTTACATACATAGGATCATACTACACACAGATTTTGTAACTTTCTTTTCCTGTCAACAGTATGTCATCTTATTATGACATTAAGTAGTCTTGTAATGTATCACTTTTAATGGTCCCATAACAGGCCATTACATGGTGGTATTATAATATTTGGCCACTCACTTATTGGTCAGTTTAAGTTTCTAATTTATTGTTATAGAAATAAACTGCATTAAATATTCTGGTAGCTCGCCCACGTGCATACATGATTACTTCTTTACAATAAATTCCTATAAATGAAACTGTTGTGCCACAGGACATAGGTATTTTTGAAACCTTTTGGTACAAACGTAAGGCTTCCTTAATCAATGTCCTTCCTTCAAAAACCTTCCAACTTAGTCATTTCTATTTCAGCTAGATAAATCTCAATAAAGTAATGCTTGCATATTTTACTCACTTGTTAAAAAGCCTCAGTCTTCTAGCTTATTAGACCAACTTATAAAGCACCCGGGGTCTTGGGAGGTCCCCATGGGAAAACACCTTGTCTTACTTATCTAATCTCACCTACTCTTCAGTTCTGATTAGGGTATACCTATAATTTTTGCCAGGTCCACCGTTTGTTTTTTTATTTTTTGTTTTTTTCCTTCCCTATGTGAGGAAACTGTTCCTTTTCTTCTCTATTGATGTAAATCTACATGTCCCCAAAGCCCAAATCAAATTAGACTTTTCCAAAAAGTGTTTCTGGGATAATCCAACCCATATTATCTTTACACTCATGAATCATATTCCCCTATAATTTTAGGTATGTATATCTCATTTCCTTGGAATAGTCAAGTTGTTCCCAGGCAGGTTATTTTTTGAATCTGTCTCCAAGGTAAACACAGTGCTAGGTGTTAAGTCTTGAAAAGGACTCTAAAACTGTGGAATGAGTTATTGGAGAAAGTTCTGAAATATACCTTGAATGCCTGTAAGAATTGATTATACTCCCATATGAAATTGGATGAGTTACTGAAGTGGCTTCAGCCATACTTTTCTAATACTATGATTATAATTAGTTACTGATAAAATCAAATACTTTTCAACTAGTGTTTTGGAAGATACCTCCACTTGCAAAAGTTATTTTGTATGGAATTGAGTATAAGAAAAAAAAAATCTTGCACTGATAATTTAATCACCACAATTACCAAAGCAGTTAGAGGTGGCCAATGATACGGATTTTGAAAACAACATTAGTGAGATTTCATTGTATAAAGATATTTTTATTCAAGGCTTATAACATAAAATAGAACCAACAAATTTAAAAATTACCCTAGATACTGAACATTAAAAAAAAAAACCTTTAGTTCATTTAAAAAGACATAAATTATTTTCATTCCACCCCCCCAAAGTATGGTACTTCAGTTTCCAAAAATATTACACATTCAAATAAACTGTAATTATGAACATATATAGATAGCTTCCCACAGTTAGATCTTTAAATGGATTGTGCTAAATAAAATGCATGTTGCTGCAATATTTAAATATACTTTAAAGTAAATCATTACAAGTAGGCATGTAATTACTATGGTTTTAGGAAGATTTAACCAGGAACAAAAACACAAGAGAATGAAATTTGAAATTTCAGCAGCTTTTGACCAACATGTAAATGAACAGCTATCCACCATAACTCAGCTCTTCTAGATCTTCCTTATACTCTGAGTTTTAAAGAGAAAGCTTTTTAGAAGTGGTAACTGGAATGAAAAATTATGGAGAGAAAAAGTGCAGGTTAGAACAAGAGATATAAAAAAACAAATTGAGAATCAAGAAATACTAAGGATTTCTGGTAATGTGAATTCATTAAAAAGAAAATTACTGAAGAAGTAGTGACTTGAGTCTTGTTCCTTAAGAATTAGAGTAAAAACAAGATTTCCAAGAGAGTGTGTGCATTTTGGTGAGAGTGGAGGGAAAAAAATTGAGTATGGTGCTGAGACCCAATGGAGTTATCTATCTGGCAAGGTACTATTTAATCTAATGCATTAGCCAAGCTTCTGATGTTCAAAATTTTCCCTGAAATTAGTATCAGTTAAAATCTTGGATGTATTGGCAACTGGCAGCCAAGCTTTCCCTGCCTGGGTTCCCCACAGCTACAGCAAATTGGCAGTAAGACTTCCTTAGCAGCTGCTAATGGGCTGATAGTACCATACTGCATGATTCCACTTGTGTAAAACAAACAAATACAAACACATGTGTTTCTATATGTACCACATATGTCTGTAACTGCATAGAAAAATGCTTGAAAGACATTCATAAAATGGTTAATGTGTGCTACCTCTGGGAAGGGGATTGGGAGAGAGGTCAGTGGGAAGTTTCACATTATGGTCTGAATTTTTATTTGTAGGAATGCAATCATGAGTTATCTGACTAATAAAAAAATCAACAGTTAAGAAGTTAACAAGTAACAACACAGAGATGTCAGAGATGCATAGAACAATGTGGACAACATGCAGGAGAGTCTACATCTTGTTAAAGTAGCTCCCCACAGAAAGTTGCATTACCTGTTTCTTCAAGGTACAGTAACTCTCTGAGTGATTGTATCTTTGTACCAAGTGGCCTTGTCCTGGCTTATCTATAACTTCCTGCTGGACATTTCGCTTGGATATCTTATTATTACTGCAAACTCTTAGGCTTAATGCCACACCCATTATCATTTATCCCATGTGATTTTCTTCTTTTTAATCAATTCTGTCACCAGATGGGACATGTGGTGGCTCAGTCGATTGGGTGTCTGCCTTCAGCTCAGGTCATGATCCCAGAGTCCTGGGATAGAGCCCCATGTTGGACTCCCTGCTCAGTGGAGAGCCTGCTTCTCCCTCTTCCTCTGCCTGCTGCTCCCCCTGCTTGTGTGCTTGTTCTCTCTCTCTTACTCACTCTCAAATAAATAAATAAAATCTTAAAAAAATATATCTGTCACCATATTCTTTTTTTTATCCATATCAAAACCACAGGGTATTTGACAACTTCATATTCCTTTGCCTCCAAGTCAAATTAGTCAACAAGTCGTGCTCCCTCTTTCTGGGGCACCTGGGTGGCTCAGTTGGTTAAGTGTTAGCCTTTGGCTCAGGTCATGACCCCAGGATCCTGGGATCAAGCCCCACATTGGGCTCCCCTCTCCCTCTCTCTGACTGCTGCCCTGCCTACTTGTGCTCTCTATCTCTCTGTCAAATAAAAAACTTCAAAAGAATAATTTTAAAAAAAAATCTCCCTTTCCTGTCCAGGACCATATTCTCTTTTCCTACTATGTGCCTTTCTCTTTCTTAAGTTCTCAAGTCAGTACTCACCTTATTTGTGAAGACCTTGTTGTCTGGTATTTTTGTTTAGTTAATTTGATTTAATATACTGGATTTATTTCTTGTGTCTGAAGTTAATCACAAGTTTCTTAAAGGCATAATTATTGCTCTAAGTTTTTTAAAAAGATTTTATTTATTTATTTGTCAGAGAGAGAGAGCCAACACAAGCAGGGGGAGCAGCAGAGGGAGAGGGAGAAGCAGGCTCCCTGCTGCAGGCTCCCTGCTCAGCAGGGAGCCCAATGAGGGACTCATCCCAGGACCCTGGGATTATGACCTGAGCTGAAGGCAGACACTTAACCAACTGAGACACACATACCCCCCAACCACCACCCCCACCAGCTCCCAACCTTTCACAGTATGTTCATCAAATAAGTCATTTAATAAATATTGCTGGTTGACTGACTGGAATCAAAGTAAGTTCCTCTGTGCCTTCCTTATTTATGCAGAGCATTGATTTTATGCTTCTAAAAGTAAAAAAGAAGAAAAATTAATATATAAATGTTGTATACAAGTGTTCAAATGCACATTGCATGAGTCTGAGTTAGAATATACATTCCTGGAGGTAAATGTTTTGGTTGGTGAATATAGTAAATTGTGCCATTATGTTCATTCAAAATATGTTGCATGCATACTATGTGCTAGAACTTTTCTAAGCCTGCATGTGGGGGGGATCAAACAGACTAAAATCTATGCCTTCAAGGAGCTTACATTCCAAGGGGGAAGACAAATGATAAATGAAATAAACATGTAAAACGCTTAGTTTGTTAAATTGTGATTTATAAATAAGTGCTTTGGGGAAAAATAAATCAGAAAAGGAGTTTAGAGAGTATTGAGAATACAACTGCAACTTAAAATAGGGTGGTCAGTGCTTTCCCTATGTGGCATTAAAAAATTGGTATAATACCTAAGTATAATATAATTAACATTTGCTTGAATCAGTTTGCCTCAGAAAGTATGACTGGGAATATTTCTCTTGTGATTTAGTTTTAGTTGGCTTTTAACAAAGACTTCAAAATGGCAGATTAGGTTCATTTTTAGTTCAGTGAAGAATAGTTCTCATACATATGCAGCCTGGATTCAATTCTATTTCTTGGGTTGGATTATTACCAAGATCTTAACAAGGAAAATGAAGAAATATGGATGCCTCAGGAATTGACTAACCACTTATATGTGCATTAAACATGCTTCTCTGCATCCAGAAACTGACTAGAACCAGATTAAGAACTAGAAAGGATTTCTTGGCAAAGGATCCTGACTCGCAAAAATAATTCCGAGACTTGGGCTGAGCTCAAATTTTAGGATTTATGTGGAAATTCATGACTTATCTTTCATATTACCATGTGAACAATTTGAACAAATAATACAAACTCCCAGAGGCTTTGTTCTCAAAAAAGTCTGGTGTTCAAGAATATTTTTCATCTCTTCTGTCAGCATTGTCCTTTATTTAAGTAAAGCATTCCTCTCCCAGTGTTATACAGTACATTAAAGAAAAAGACACATTTCAACATCATACTTTGTTATCAAAAATATTGTGATTAAAATAATATAGAAGACATTGAAATGTATTCTAGGAGAAAGGAGAGTAGGGACTAGGGTATAAAATATTATTTGGCTAAAATAATACCAATAAGAAGTTAGCTCATTATATTAAAGCTATTATATTAAAATGTAATCCACTAATCAATTATTCTGTTAACTCATATTAGATAATCTCTAAGTTTTATTAGGGATGAAGAAAGGACATTGGAGATGAGTAGCTGGGAACAGCCAGAGGTGATAGATAATTGATTCCAAAAGGGAAAAAAAGGAACAGAATGGGGAAAATGAGAATGCCAACAACAAATTTATTTCACCATTTGGTTTAGGGTCCACGCTATGAACAGTCAGCTGTGATGGACACACAGAAGATGTGGGTAGACGTTTGTGTGTGTGTGTGTGTGTGCACATGCACGCATAACTTCAGATGAATGACAGCATGCTAATAATGCTTCCTGTAATTTGTCAAGAATTTTTACTTGCTCTTTCTTCCCCCCAGCATTGCTGACTGTGTAGAAAGATGTTTTAGATAATTCTCTAATGAAGTATTACATCACTAGACTACATAAATAGATACCATATAACTCTATACAAGTAAAAATAGATTAAGTAGATTTCCTTTTCTTAAAAAAAGCACAGAGAAACTGCTTACCTGATATACATTAGTGTGAAGTCTATTTTTGGATACTTCCTGCACCAAGTCCAACAGATTTCCAATTAAACTTTGCAGCAAACAATTTGCTTTCATTTCTCCTGGAGCCTCCCATACAGGATAATGGGCAGGTGTGCTGTGCTAGAAGTAGGGTGGGTATCATAAAGACTGTGAAAACAAGGAAGCATTTGCAGGTTAAACTGGAGTCATAAAAATGAAGGATTCCTTCCATTAAGGATTTTCTATTGGTCTGGAGCAGAAGACTTACATCACACCATTTAACACCACAAAGCATGTAATAAATACCTTTAATGTACTGACAAATCCATTTGCTAAACAGCAAAATCTTGCAAAGATATTTTGAAATGCTTCATAATATATTAGGTACACTAAGCTTCTTCCGAATCAGAAGAATAAAAGCAAAAACCCTAATTTAAAATTGGAAAAGCAACTCAAGTAATGCATTTCAAACTACCTATTTAGGATAGAAAATAAGATTTTTTTTGAAGGTCCCCATCTTCTTTAAAAGTGTATTTTTGAGTAAGTGATGCTTTTCATACCTGGTATATTTACACTGAGAAGAATTACAAAAACAGGATCTTCCAGCTTTATACTCTTTGGTGAAATTAAGTCTTTTCTTTACATGGATAAGTCTCAGTTCCCAGATTTTTGCCATGTGATGTGTTTGTGCCTGCCATTGTTACTGCAATGTCTGATTTCAACTCAGTCTAAGAAATTTTTGTCACCAGCTACTGTCATGGATGTGTTCCTCTGTGTGCTTCCTCCTCCTTCTCCTCCTCCATCTTCTTTTCGTTCCGTCTTCTGCACAAGTGATATATTCGGGTTATTCACATTAGCTTTAGGTTGTAGTTACTAATATGGCTAAAGACTTGTTTTATTCCAACAGTATAACAAATGAACTTTTGTGTTACCCCTCTGTGGGGTGTGAAGAACTCATCTAAAGAAACATCAGGAGATGAGTGGAGCTAATAACCCACGCAGGGAGAGCTCAAACACCTTTGCATATCCAGTCAGCTCCATACCAAGGAAAATGGAAATGAGAAGTCCTTGGTGGCCTTGGGTAGCTACTCCTAATCTTTTGTGTCCTTTAGTTGAGAAAATGGTGAAACTGACATACAAATAAAGATGTATTAAAAGTTTATTTTCCCCACAAATTGACTGGCTTTCTTCTTGTCAAGCACTGTCATTTACTTTTCTTGTGAATGGTAAAGCATTGTTGGGTCTTGGGGTTGCATCTGGCCAAGGGTCAGCTTTGTGAAGTTACTTGGCCCATGCAAAGATGAAAATGGAAACTGGTTTCATAAATTGCTACTTATCTTAGGCAGGTCTGCTTATATCTGAAAGCCAAGGATTCCACCACTGTCTTTTCAGAAAACAACAAAAGCACAGTATGGATTAATTAACATTTTCAAATTGCTTCAAGATTCTTAGATGAGATGTTGAATTGTGGGTTTAGTTCTTCCACTTTTTTGCAAGGAACAGGCATCAGGGCAGAGACTTGGATTAGAAATATGGACTGCCTTCAAATCTACCCAGTGTCCACCATGCTAGGATACTAGAGCTTGTAGACTGACATTTGACTCTCAGTGAGGTTGAGCTATACTAGGGTAAAAAGGTACTCTTTCCCAGACCATTTGTGAAATCTACAAATTTAAAACTAGATATGAAAAAGTAAAGGTTTGGGTACATACTTAGCATTCTAGATGACCTGGATCCCTTAAGGAGCAGAGAATTCTAACAGATATAATTAATCCAGGGGAGGATGTGAAAGGAGCTATGGTTTGAAGTTGTGTGCCTACTTGTCAGACTGATACATCCTCATTTGAGTGGGAATATACACAAGCAATAGAAGACTTTTTTTTTTTTTTTTTTTCTTGAAAGAGTTCCTGAAATGGCTGATCAAATGGCTCTGCTCACTCACCTTATATGTAGAAAAAGGAAGTCAGGCCAAAGTTTTGATCAAATCTAAGTTAGTGTGTATCTCTTGGGTCCAGTACTTAATCTCAGCTCAGTCAGGTATGACTGATAGTCATGTAAATGTGTAGAAATAATAATAGCAATGACCATTTATTAAGTGCTTCCATTATACACTTATGTTATACGCTTTAGATAGATTATTTCATTTCATTCTTACAATGATCTGATAAAGTAGGAAGTTTTTTTGGAGTCTGAAAAAACCACCAATAACTCATTATGTATGGGGCACCTGGGTGGCTCAGTTGATTAAGTGTCTGCCTTCTGCTCAGGTCATGGTCCCAGGGTCCTGGGACTGAGTCCCGCTATGGGTTTCCTGCTCAGCAGGCAGCCTGCTTTTCCCTCACCCACCCCCCCTGCTTGTGTTCCTTCTCTCTTTCTCTCTTTCTTGTGCTCTGTCAAATAAATAAATAAACAAAATCTTTAAAAAAAATCTTTAAAAAACCTTCATTATCCACGGTTATGTTCACTTCAGATATACTTATCTAATTGTCTACACCTATCTTTACATGGATGTTTAATAGAAACCTCCAACTTAATCATGTCTAAATCAGAGTTTACAAATACTTCCCTCCCCCGACCAAATCATCTGTTTCTTTCTATCTCTCCAATCTCAGTAAATATCAAGTCCATTCTCCCAAGAGCCCAGATCAAAAACCCTGGGGATCATCTTTGACTCTATTCTTTTTCTTATACTCATATCTAACCTATCAGCAATTCCTGTGTGCTATATCTTCTAAACAGAATCAGAATCTGCCCACTTCTCTCCATCACTCTGACTTTAGTCCAGGCCATCCTTATTTTCATTCCAGCGAGGCTAAACTGTTTGCTCTCTTACTTCCCCGCATATTCTGCTCATATAGCAACCAGTCATCTTTTGAAAAACAAAACAAAACACCACTTTTTTAAATTATGGGTCTTGAAAAACATACACATACACATAAATGATGACCATCCTCATGTACCCATCACTCAGCATCAAAAATCAACATTTTGCCCATTTTAAAATCATTTTTCTTCAATTCCTTACCCTTCTTTTTTCTTTTTTGGTGGAGTATTTTAAAACAAATACCAGCAAAGCTGTCCTTTTAATTATCAGATTAATCTGCTCACAACTGCACAGTAGCTCCTCTTCTTGGTGAAAGCCAGATCTTCTATGATGGCCTACAGTGCCTCTGTGATCTGTCAGTACTCCCCACAGGACATCTCCTTGCACTGTCTCCTGTCCTCACTCTGCTTCAGCCACACCAGAGGTTCTCAAACCTTTGGGCATCAGCATCATCTGGAAGCCTTGTTACAGCACAGACTCCTAGGCTCCACCCCCCAGAGTTTCTGGTTCAGTAGATCTGAAGTGGGCCTCCTGAATTCGCATTTCTAACCAACTGCCAGACGCTACTGTTGTCCAGCGGGCGTATCTGGGTGACCACCTGCTACATTGTTCTTCTCCCTGTTCCTCAACAAGCCAGGCAAGATCTTGCATAGGAGTCTCTGCCTTACTCTTCCCTGGCCCTGAGGACTTTTTGCTTTCCTGAAGATTGATTTTATTCCATCCCTGTTTAAATGATATCATTTGAGGGGACTTCTCAGGCTACTCCTAAAATAGCATCCCATTTTCCTCACTCTGATTTTCTGCATAGCATGCATCCTTCGTTTGTTTCTTAGCCCGTCCAGATTGACAGCTCCATGAGCAAGGAGACCTGGTTTTGCTCTTACTGCATCCCCTACCAAAATCTTCTCTAGTAGGTGCTCACTTCACCTGTACAACGAATGGATCATACACTGAGAAGGGAGGCCCAGGTCCTTGCTTGGGAAACTGGACAAATTCATTTCTTCTTGCCTCAGTTTCACCATTTGCTATGAAGTAGTTGATTAATGCCTACCCTTCCCATCTCCCTGAGCACAGATAGGCTCAAATCAAAAGAGAATGATGTGAACAGCCTGAGAAGCAGAGCAGTAAGTCAAGAGAGAGCGCTGATATGCTGTGCCTTCGGGTGCCCTTTCCCCGCACAGACAACACCCCCTTCTATTTTCTAGCTCCCCCACGCCCCGGTGACCCACAACCCCAGCTGCAGGCGGCCGCCTCCCCCGTCCCGCCCCGCACCCGGCTGGCGCCCGCACGCCTCCACCGGCAGCAACAGCAGCAGCAGCGGCAGCAGCACCCTCCGCAGCGGTAGCACCCTCAGTAGCCGCCGCAACAGCAGGAGGAGGAAGGGGAGGCGCCGAGGGAGGGGTCCTCGGCCGCCGCGGGAGGCCGCATCGCTGTCCCGTCACGGCGTCGGCGCGGCCGGGGCCGAACCCGGAAGTGGCCGAGCCCGCGCGCCCGCCAGTCCCGCCGCCGCCGCCTCCGCCGCCGCCGCCGCCACCGCCCCGCACTCCGGCAAGCGCGAAAGCCGCGCAGGCAGACGGAGCGCGCCCGGCCGAGCGGGCCATGGCCGCGGGGGCCGCCGCCGCAGGTGGTGGCGCGCGGTGAGGCGAGCGCGGCGCCCCCTCTGGGGCGGATGGAACGCGGCTCGGCGGGCGTGCAGTGCCGGCGTCCGCGGCTGGAATGGTGCTGGCGGCGGCGGTCGGTGCCTGCGTTCTGAAGCCCGAGAGGAGCCACAATGGAGACGCCGTCGCTGCCTCCCGCGTGAGTGAGCCGGCGAGCGAGCCGGCGGGCGGGCGAGCGGGCGGGCGGGCAAGCGGGAGGGCTGGCTGTGCCGCTGCGGATAAGCGCGCCGCTGCGGCGCGTGTCGCCGGTCGCGGGGGCTGCTCGGAGACGGCCGCCCGGTGCCCGCCGGCGGAAGCCGCCGGGAGCCGCCGGGGAGCGGACGCCGGGGGCGGCGGGAGGTGGAAGCTGCGGGGCGTGACGAGGCGCGGTTCCCGCAGTCCTGAGGTGGACGCGGACGGAAACTCAGCCTGGCCAGGCAGTGACTTAAAACCTGTCCAGGATTTCCAGGGAAGGGTCTTCCCGATCTCAGGCGAATAGAAGATTCGGTGTGGGGCTGAGCTTGGGGACTCTGCCCGTCCTGTGTACGCCTCCCTGGAATGCATGGGCTGCTGGTGCCCAGCTTGCCAACCCCTTTCTGAGGGATGGAGATGTGCTGCACGGGAGTCCGTTGAAAAAAGGAAACTGGAAAGTACCAGACACCGGTGTCTAAATGAATTGGTCTTAGGTCGCTTGCTTCTCTGAATTTCTAGCAAAATTATTATCTGAGGAGCTTTTACATCACTCTAAAGGAGCCACGGCTCTTCAGGGCATGTGACCTCTTTTACCTGGCACTGCAGAAAATTGTATCCGAAACCGGAGCATCTTCTGTTTCCTTGGTACCCTGGGCAAATTAGTAGTGTAGCGACCTGCCAGGCACAGGTGTCTTTTTCCGTGGTACCCAGATACATTCAAGATACCTGCAACGAAACTACTTTCCAGAAATAATAACAGTTGCACAATTATTGTGGAAGCTATCGAAGATTTGCATTATTCAGTACAGTATTATGTTTTGGAAAGTGTTTAGTAAAAGTGGACTATAAAATCCTCACGAGTTTTGAAAATTTCCATTTTGATTTGCCTTCCTTAGATTAACCTTTAGGAAGGAACAAGAGCCCTTTGAATCTGACTTTTCAGACCGCAAGCAAACCTCATTCTGAGAACGGAGTACCTTTTCATGGGAGCTTATTCATGGAGCCTTATCGTTTTTCACTTAGATTTGGCCAGCTTCTCTCCATGGCACCAGCCTCTTGCAGTTAGTTGGCAGAGTTCCAGCCAAAATGTGGATATTTGGCTTGGGCTGAATAATATTTTGGTGTCAAGTCCTTTTAGGAGAGCTAATAGGATCCTGGAACTACAATTTCTAAAAGTGCCTTACAGAATTTTTAGCTTGAGTGGAACAGGTCATCAGGATCTGAGGAGTAGACGGTAAGACTGATGAATTGACCCTCTTGGGCATATAGAAGCAAGGCTCTCTTGCTTCCTGAGCACTGTGGCTTTGAGGACTTTGTAGGCTTTGTTTTCTGGTCATGTTCTTCAGTGGCTTTGGGAAAGCACCTGAACCCCTAGGAAACATGATGGTGGGTTGTTAGCATCAGCAGTGTGAATACAGCACAGCACATGGATTCTGTCCAGGCTCAAAGGCAATTAAGGCAGGAAATGTTACCTGTATGTAGGTAGCACATAATATATAGAATATACCATGTCGGCATGTTAGTTGTAGTAAATCTGCCCCCTTTATATCCATTTTCTGCAGTCCCATTTTACTTTTGGAGCAGAGGGAACTAAAGGAAAGAACAGGGGCTCTTAGAATGCAGGTGAAAAAAGGGTGTGGACAATTAGGCTCTGGAAGGAGAGAGTAGAGACATAGAAAATGGTTTAAATAGA
Source organism: Lutra lutra (assembly GCF_902655055.1). NCBI lineage: Eukaryota > Metazoa > Chordata > Mammalia > Carnivora > Mustelidae > Lutra > Lutra lutra. The sequence continues at coordinate 74,166,984 of NC_062279.1, read as the reverse complement.
CTTAATTGAAAATGAAATTTATGTGTGCATGCAAACATTGATAAACAGGATCTAGGACAGATAAGTTAACCATAATTTTGGTATCTAGCACAATTCTTTGGTATTGAGACTCCATCAGTAATGCTGGAACAATGGCAGGCTGAGATGTGATGGGAAGCTAGGAATGCCCGCAGGGATCAAAGAACTGTTCAAACTTCTTTTAATTATGGGTGTCTAAAGTTGGTGAGACTTTTTCATTGTGCTTATTCATTTAATGATAAATACAAATAGGGTTTGTTTTCATTTGGTCTCCGTAGAATTAATCCTCAGTTCAGAGTTTGTTAGAATCTGAAATAGTTTTCCTTCCTACCACTTGGCCTCTTTGCCTTCACTCCCATTAGCTTACTTTTTCCTTCCTCACTAAGTCATGGGGTGCTGTGTTTGAGAATTGCAAGACAGTGTCTTTGGGGAAGGAGCTTTATTGGGCCTCACTGGGCTAAAGCTGGTGGATGGAGGCAGTGGAAGTTATTGGGAGGACTCAGCTTTTCGTAAGGTTAGATTTTTAGCCTGAGTTTTAAGGCAGGGAAAGATGTTTGATGTGGACTTAAGCCTTGGGTGATGTGGTAGGAAGCAGGGACTTAGATCCTCTTTGGGGAAGTGTCTGTTTGTTAATTCATTAATTCTGCAAATATTTGAATGCCTATCTCTGCCTGACACTGTGTAGGAGCTTATGCTGGTGCTTCTTCTCTAACAGCTAGTTTCACAGTGTTTTAAAATGCCACCTTGCTGCCCTTTGGCCTGTTAGCACATGGTCTTAGAGGGGTGGAGTTTCTGTGGTTCCTTTGGGATAGGCTTGTTTAAATTAGGTTTTGATTTCTTGTACTCTTTCCACTCTTTGCCTCCACTTTCTCCTCATCCTTTTTGACTCTCATGTTGTCACTGGGCTTCATATCTCTGCGTATTGTTTTTGCATTCTATATGTAGCATTTCGATTGTCTTGCATTTTGGAGTCTGGTGATATGAAGATAATGGGACATTTGCCTCTGATCGAACCTGAAGGTGTGTTACTAAAAATTAGATGTAGAGTAGTAAAGGAAATCCGGGTGGTAAACTGAGATATGCAGCCTTGACCCTAGGAATGTTTCACACATTCTGGCTTTTATGGTTATTTTTGCAGAGGATTTTCATAATTATTAAGTTGAGGGAAGACTGAGGTATAGAATGGAGTGCATTTCTTTGGCCACCCCTCACCAGTTTCTTAGCCTTCATTTTTTTCTGGCTCCTCTTTCACAAGTTGGCTTTCTCTCTACAAGCCTTATATTGTTGCTTTTCCTTCACAAAACTAAGCAAACATGCCTCAGATACAACCATATCTTGGACCAGTGATTCCACATCACTGGAGGCTCTTGGCATCGGAGTTGTTCAAGCGTAGGCAGGCAAACATCTCGTTGACCACGCTCTAAGGGATTTAGACAGCAGAAGATGGGTTGAATTAGAACAGAGGTTTTCAGAATTTTGGATTTCACTGACCTGTGAAGTTAAAAGAAAAAAACTCAGGTCCAACACAGGATTGCTAAGTTTTTTGTTTTGCCTAGCAGGAAAAAAGATCTATAAAATAATAATTATCAACTCTTACTATAACTCTCACTATCTTTTGGTAAGAGAAAGGACGTTTTAGTGTCCCTTTCCAAATACAAAGAAGGGCATTATCTCGGACTAAAGGATAGTCCTTAAATGGAATTAATTTAGTTTTATGAAACCTTACTACATTTTCCTTATTTTGTCACAGACCAGTAAAAAGTTCCTTGAAGCCTGACATTTGTAATCCACTGGACCAGATGACATTTAATGTTCTGTCTACGTTTAAGATTCAGTTACTGGGAATTTAGAACCCTGACACAGGTTACCCCCATATTCATTGGTTTGTATTTTATAGCACATTGGAATATATTCTTGTTTTTGTATAACTAGACATGAATGTAAGTTAGGCATCTGTCAGATCATAGGTGAATCTCCTCAGTGACAAAGATGTTTAAAATATTTAGGAGCAGTAATGGCTGACAAGATGATGTTGAGAGAAGACATGGATCAGTGTGTGTTGAAGGAAGTGTTATATAAGGAAAATTCTGAAGTGTATTTGGGAACTTGAGATGTGGATTCTGGAAATAGGTAACATGTCAGCAGTAGTTTTAAAATTTTCTGTTGCTGGGAAATCACTCGTCCTCCTCCTACTGAATAGCCCCAAACCTTGTTTCTAGTCTGTACTTTCTAATGCATCCAGTAGGCATTCGATAAATATTAGTAAGTGTGCTTTCATGAACGTGACTGTAAATTTACTCACCTGTGGCTGTTAAGGAACTGCATCAGGAATGTTTATGAAAACAGTTGAACTTCTTAAGATCAGATGGAGGGTTCTTTCCAGGTGATACAGAGAATGAAAATTGCTTTTTAGATGCTCTTCTATAGAGTTCTTCCAAATTCCAGATGTATTTACTTTTTATAATAAGGGAGTTCACGTTTTTCATTCATATTTATTGGGTGCTTACTATGACCAGGCTTTGGGGATATCTCAGAAAACAAAGTCCATTTCCTTGTGGTTGAAACTGATAGTGAACAAATATATAATACATTTACTGTAGTGCATGGGTCAATATATTTTGTGTTATGTGCTTTACTGTTTTACATTTCAGGCTGTTGGCATTTGCTGAAGTATTTTTTTTTTTAAGATTTTATTTATTTGACAGAGATCACAAGTAGGCAGAGAAGCAGGCTGAAGTATTTTTTTTTTTAAGATTTTATTTATTTATTTGACAGAGATCACAAGTAGGTAGAGAAGCAGGCAGAGAGAGAGAGCAGGGAAGCAGGCTCCCTGCTAAGCAGAGAGCACGACGCGATGCCTATGCGGGGCTCGATCCCAGGATCCTGGGATCATGACCTGAGCCGAAGGCAGAGGCTTTAACCCACTGAGCCACCCAGGCGCCCCACTGAAGTATTTTTTTGATCAGTTCTTTTCACTGATCCTGCCTTGAAAAATAAGTTCTGCTTTCCATGATACTACTTTTTCTTGGTTTCCTCCTGTAGTTTTTAGGTTGTTAAATGTGATTTACTTTATCTCGTTTAGTCTTGTCAACTCCCTTGTCTGTAGGTCTCTATTGTCTTTTTTCAGATGGTTAATTTTCATAGGTTATCAAGTAGAGGAGAAGTTGGGACTCATTGAACACTTTTTTCCTGTTTTATATGGCTTCTCCTTTGTTACTGTTTGCTGGCTCCTCCTCTCAAATGCAGGTCTTGGCCAGTTGTTTTTTAATCAACTATTAATCACTAAGTTGTGGCTCCATCTTTATCTTAAGCCTGGGTTCTAGATCTGTGCTTCAGTCGTGAATTTTCAGCTTCTTACAGAACATCTACTCTTAGCTTATATCTTAGATTCGACATGCCAAAACTGAGTTCTCAAACTGACTTCGATTTGTAACATCTGCGCTTATTCAGTGGTTAATCATTCTTCTGGTCCTAGGTACCCAAAGCCATGGAAGGGTCTCTGGTGTGTCTCTCTCTCTCTCTCTCTGTCTCTCGTCGTCTTCCACTTCTTATCATCTTCCAGGAACTGTAGAGTCCTGGTTTCAAGTGTCCATTCTGACTACTACCTTTCTGACGAACAGATTTTATCCCTTGATACCTGCATTTTTTTTCTCCTACCTTTTCTCCTATTACCCTCTATGTGTTCTTTCCTCACCTTTTAGTCCATCTACGGTTTTGACCCCAACAACATCTTACATTCACATCCAATGACTTAGCAAACCAGTTATCTCAACCCAGTGATCAGAACCCTCTTACCATTTTGGCCTAATCTTATAGTATGTTCAAAATTATTATTTACTTTTGACCTTCTAGAGTAAACTCTGCCTTATCACATAGCCTTTTCCTGTCCTGTCCCCAGTTAAAACAACTTGGAATTCTTCCAAGGCCCACTTGGAACCCTGTCTTCCTTCAGAGTCTTCCCTATTTACTCCAATTCGTTTCAGCCGCTCTTTGCATTCCTACAGTGTCAGTAACCCATTATCTTGCACTTGCGTACTGACTTATGTCATTCCCTAGTGGTTTCAAATGTGCCTCCCCAGTTAGATGGTATTGGAGAAGTTTCCTGCATTCAGCCTCCTCTATATCCCTCTGCTTAATGTTAGGGCATGTGGTCAGCATCTAAGCAGTGCTTACCTACTTGATATATTAACAGTGGTGGTTGTCTGGAGTATTGCTAATAACTTTTGATTGATTGTTGCAATTAAAAATGAGGAAGGCCATTAAAATCCATTAAAATAGATCTCTACATTCAGTTTAGCTCCTAACCTCAACATTTTTCTTCTTAACTCTGTATTTACATTCATACAGTACTTAGTGCTTGTACAGCTCCCTGAGGCAAGTAGGTGAGGTGTTATTATCTTTGACTTTACTATTACATTTCATATTAGACATATTTATGGAATAACAAAAGCTTATTTTATAAGTAAACCGTCTGAAGCCTGGAGAGGCCAAGTGACTATACCCAAGGTCACTTGGTTAGTATTAGGTGTAGCAGAACTACAGTGCAGGTCTTCCAGTTGATTCTGGTCCTCTTCTAGTGCCTTTTCGTTCAAGTGCTAGAAAATGTGGCCTAGTCAACTGAATTGTCAAATCAGATTGCTGCCCTCTCTTACTGGCCAAGTGCTGGTAATACTATGACAAGTGGTGAAAGAAAGGCCAGAAATAGGAGTTGCTAAAAGGCATGGGAGTGTTTGAAATGGATCATCAACTTCCTCCTCCCAATTTTAGCATGTCATAAATATCCCACTCTGACAGTGCTTTGTTAACTGTTTATAACGTATTCTTTAAAATAAGATTGATCTTGCATAAGACATACTTTTACCCTGGTCCCTTTCCTGGTAATAGTCACTGCCAGGGACAAAAAGTGCCTGATTGTGCTCTGTTTGTCATGTAGGTGGGAGGGAGAGAGGGAGAGAGAGCTGAGTTGAACTGAAGCAGAGCTTTTTACAGCTCTATTGTTCTACTATCAGAGAACAATTATATCCCAACTTCCATCAGCCTCTCCACTTCAGACATCCCAACCACCTCCTCCTGCCAGTGCTTCTCCACACACTTAACATAAAGCCACACAACTAAATCCTAGGGGGAAAAGAGGGGACATATGTGATTTCTCCCCCTGTCCTCCAGTAGGTTCAGTGCTCTGCTTTCATTGTTAATCCATTTTAGTAAAATTGGGTCTTTCCAGCTTTTCCAGCTCGGAGAAAGCTGAAACATTTTTGGATATATATATATATATATATATATATATATATACATTCAGTGGCATTACCTTTTGTTCTGTCACCATGCAAAGTTATTACAATATTGTTGACTATATTCCCTGTGCTATATCTCTCATCCTCGTGACTTATAACTGGAATTTTGTACCTCTTAGTCCCCTTCACCTGTTTCACCTAGCCCACAAACCTTCTCCTCTCTAGCAACCACTAGATTGTTTTCTATATTTTTTTTGTTTTTTTAAAGATTTTATTTATTTATTTGACAGAGAGAGATCACAAGTAGACAGAGAGGCAGGCAGAGAGAGAGAGAGAGGGAAGCAGGCTCCCTGCTGAGCAGAGAGCCCGATGCGGGCCTCAATCCCAGGACTCTGAGATCATGACCTGAGCCGAAGGCAGCGGCTTAACCCACTGAGCCACTCAGGCGCCCTAGATTGTTTTCTATATTTATGAATCGGTGTCTCTTTTGTTGTTGTTTGTTTGTTTAGATTCCACATGTAAGTGAAATCATGTGGTATTTGTCTTTGACCTTTTTCTCTTAGCATTATACTCTAGGTTTGTCCATATCTTTGTAAATGGCAAGATTTCAATGGCATTATTATGATGTTTTTGTAAGGTGTTCTCTGGCTAGATGGCATGATTTTTTCTTGGCTTTTTTTATTTGTCTCACAGATGCTTCCTATTCAGTTCCTAAAGGTCTTCATACTGAAGGTATAATGCAAATTCTTACATGTCAGGAGGGCAGATGTTAACGTCTTTTTAAGCTATATTTATTTGGTAATATGACCATATATTTGTAGATTATAGTTAGTCTGCTGGCTCTGTACCTAATAAAAGTTTAAATTCCAAACACTGTCTTTAGCTAATTGCAAAAACTGAAACCACAACTCTGCCACAAACCAAACCATGTTTCCAGTGGAGAAAGCCCTCTATTTTTACAACCTCTAAATACTGTGGTGGTTATTTGGGTAAGATGAAGGATGTGAGAGTATTTCATTGGTAAACTGTAGAGTGACATAGCAAATACTAGTTAAAATATTGGTTATCATTGAATCTCTACTTCTGATATCTTGGCTTTGTGAATGGGAGCAATGTTAGTATGATAATTAGCTTCTGAATGCAAGTTTAGCTAGGAAGGCAGCAGAGGAAATAGGAGAGATGTAATAAGGTAATGGCGAAAACTTCAGAGCAGTGGTGGATGGTGACTCTGAAAACAACAGCTGCTGACGTGAACTTGGCAGAAGTTTGTGAGTAATGGTGGGTGACTCATTGCAAGCAAGGGAGTCTTGCAGCTTTTGAGGTGTACAGGCAGAGGGGAGAGTGAGATGGTGGCCATCCAGGGGCTAAGTATTTGTGTCCTGAATGTGAAAATGTCTGGTTCCCTGTTAAATTTTGCAGCTGCATCATTCACATGAATTGTAGCATTGTTTCCACCAGAAAACCCTAAAAACATCAACAACCCATATTTTCTAAAGTGTTGTTCTCAATCTCAGATGATTGTCCCAGGGTGGGAGGTAAGTGGGTGGTGCGACATATTACATCACCTTTTTTTTTTTTTAATTTTAAATTATACATAGCTGCCTTTCACCCCTACTCTTGGAGAAGCTGTCATTCTGATATATCTAGTCCTATAAAAAGGGCTTGCCTGAATCTTCATGTGAAAATTTTTCATGTTTGAAAAAATTGCTTGGGTCATTTTGGTCTTGTCCCTGCCACTGGGAATCACTATTCCAGATCAGATACTATATATCTAAAGAAACTATACCTCATTTCTAAGATGGCCTCAGAACCAACCTCTGCTTGATTATGGATCTTGACTCTTTCAGGGAGATAGCCCTCTTAGAGTCTCTATTTTCTCCTTCTCGGAGAACTCATTCATTGTCAGTAGTGTGTTTGGGGGCAGAGTTAGAGTTACCTAGTTACCTCGTCTGAGAAGCCAATTCTTAGAATGAGAAGCTTCTCTGGAAAAGGCTAGCTCCCTGCTTTAGAAGGGAAGCGGGAAGAAGGTATAACTACACTTAACTGGTATAACTTGAAGGGTAAACCTTCACCTCCCACTTACCTGCTTCCTAGAATATGTTCATTTTCCATACTTGTAGTTTTAGGCATGATGTGTCATTTTTTTTACTTAGCTCTGCTTTAGAATAAGAGACTGTCTAACACAAAACCACATAGGAAGTGAAAGATTATGGAAAGGACTTTAATGTTGAAAATGTGGCCCTGTGCAGCAGGGTGCTGTATTTCTAAGTAGCTCTTAGTACAGAGAACTTTAAAAAAAAAAAAATTCACTGTTATTTCTTACTTATTCCTTTAAGCCTTTCTTTTCTTTATAGAGTTTTTGGAGTACATCAGGAAAAACAGGAAATAGACTGAAAATAGACTGCACCAATAAAAATATTGATTATTGTATGGTAGCTGTCTTAAAGTTAATTCTCTACTGCAGGAAGTTTTATTTCATAATTTCTTAAGCAAATATAAACACTTTAGACTCTTATATAATGATATTCCTTCTAGGGTTGAGTTGCTTTTGCTTCCATTCTGAGCATTGAAAAGCCTTCTATGAGGGGCGCCTGGGTGGCTCAGTGGGTTAAAGCCTCTGCCTTCAGCTCAGGTCATGATCCCAGAGTCCTGGGATCGAGCCCCGCATCGGGCTCTCTGCTCAGCAGGGAGCCTGCTTCTCCCTCTCTCTCTGCCTGCCTCTCTGCCTACTTGTGATCTGTGTCTGTCAAATAAATAAATAAAATCTTAAAAAAAAAAGCCTTCTATGATAGTTTTGCCAATCTTCAATATTTTATTTCCTCTACGTTGTAAACTCTTAAATTCTTAAACTAGAAGCAGGTGTAAATCTTAACTCGTTATACATGTGGACCTTCAGCGTTACATGGTCAGAAAGTTTGCATAGGTTGCATATATCTACATAATTTTTTTGTTCTACAATTTTCTTTATGAAAGGATGGTGAGAAATAGCATTACGAGAGTATGTCTTTTACTATAAAGTGTATCACAGTCCCCTCTGCCAGATCTGAATGTTCTTTCATCTTTGGCTCCTAGACTTACTAGCTCTTTTTCTCAGGCCAAGTATAACTCATCTGTCTCCACACAAACACACACATACAGGTCACAGGGCATAGAGTGCACCATGCTGTTCTCCCATTCCAGCTGTGGGCTCACCCACTGGAGGCAATGTCTTGTACTAATTTATTTGTAAGGTCCCTTTAAAAACTCTGAAGGGATGGAGAAACAGGACTTATATCTACTTCTAGTTTGCAAAGCCTGGAAGAATCAGATGCTTCAACTTATGTTGATTCTTGGGGTGCAGAGGAACGAACATGGATAGCATCTATGGTTGATGATGGAAGTTACATTAATGTTTGAGTGCCTGGGTTTCATTGCTTCATGTGCCTTCTGTGGAATCAATGTTCCCCACATTTCTTTACTGCTAAAGTTTCTCCAGCTCTAGACTCTAATATGTCAATTTGATATCTTTACTTGGATGTCTGATATCTTAAAAGCAACATGTATGAAGATGAAGCTCTTGATCTTCCTACTGCAGACTAGTTGCACCTGCAGCCCCCCCATCTCAGTTAGTGGAGACTCTATCCTTCCAGTTGCTCAAACCAAAAAAATAAGAGGCATTCTGATTTTCTTTGATGTGCCACATGCATTCTGTCAACAGATTTTTTTTTTTTTTTTGAAAACCAGGAGATTTTACCACACTTTTACTAGTTCCTGACAAATCACATAAAAAGAACAAGACTATGGGAGATCTAATATATATATATATATATATATATATATATATATGTAATTAACAATTTTGATCTAGCCTAATAATAAAAACAATAACATTTAAATAGCACCCACTATGTGCCAGACCCTGTTGTAAGCATTTTACAAAGATTAATCCATTTGATTCTCACAATAACCCTAAAAAATGAGTCTGTTAATAAGTCTATCTTACAGATAAGGAAACTGCTAGATATAGCAAGAATAGAAAGATTAAAAAACAACAACAAAAACAATCCTTAGAAGTGTAAAAGTCATTCTTAAACTGTGGATCAAACAGAAAATAGTTGGATGGTACATTCATCAGTGCTCGTTATATTAAAAAGTAAGCAAATAAAATACAAAGGCCAGTCATGGGCCAAAGATGACAGTGTGTTGTAAGTCAAAGATTATGATTCAACCAATTCTGTTCACTTAAGATCTAGAAAAATAAGAAAGGAAAATTAGAGGTAGAGAAAAAAAACTGGCTGGGGAATAAAAAACTAGAAAATAATAATATTGAGAGTACCGCTCTGTCAACAGATCTTGTTGGCACTACCTTTAAAATATACCCAGAGGGACGCCTGGGTGGCTCAGTTGGTTAAGCAGCTGCCTTCGGCTCAGGTCATGATCCCAGCGTCCTGGGATCGAGTCCCGCATTGGGCTCCTTGCTCGTCAGGGAGCCTGCTTCTCCCTCTGCCTCTGCCTGCCATTCTGTCTGCCTGTGCTCGCTCTCTCTCCCTCTCTCTCTGACAAATAAATAAAAAAATCTTAAAAAAAAAAATAAAATATACCCAGAACCCAGTCGCTTCTTCTTCTTCTTCTTCTTTTTTTTTTTTAAAGATTTTATATATTTATTTGACAGAGAGGTCACAAGTAGGCAGAGAGGCAGGCAGAGAGGGGGAGGGAAGCAAGCTCCCTGCTGAGCAGAGAGCCCGATGTAGGGATCTATCCAAGGACCCTGAGATCACGACCCAAGCCAAAGGCAGAGGCTCAACCCACTGAGCCACCCAGGTGCCCCAGCCCAGTCGCTTCTTATCACTGCTCCTACTTCCACTGCTGCTGCCATGCTCTGAGCCCCTGTCACCCCCTGCTGCATTATTCTCCTAAACAGTTAACCGTTTTTCATCTTTGCCCACCTTGACTATTCTCAACCAGCAGCCAAAGTAATCCTTTGATAACGTACGTTGGATTGTGTCACTCTTCTGCAATGCCTCCCTCTTGTACTCAGGGTAAAAGCCAAAGTCCTTCCAGCATCCTACAGCCCTTCATGACCTGCACTCCCCACTGTCCCCCAGCCCCAACCTTGGTCTCACCGTTCTGGAACACGCCAACTTCATACAGGTCTTTGCTCTAGCTCTTCATTCCTTCCGGACATTGTCTCACCTCCTGATCCTGGTTCAAATCTCAGTTCTCATTTGGGCTATTGATGATCTGATGACCCTGTTGCCTAATGCAAGTTATATCACTCCATACTCTTGCTTCTCTTTATGTTGCCTGTTTTTTTCCAATCCATTGCTCTTACTTTCTTCTTCTTTTTTTTTTTTTTAATATTTTATTTATTTATTAGAGAGACAGTGAGAGAGAGCATGAGCGAGGAGAAGGTCAGAGGGAGAAGCAGACTCCCCGTGGAGCTGGGAGCCTGATGCGGGACTCGATCCCCGGACTCCAGGATCATGACCTGAGCCGAAGGCAGTCGCTTAACCAACTGAGCCGCCCAGGCGCCCGCTCTTACTTTCTGATGTACTTCTTACTTCAGTGGCTTGTTCTGTGTATTGTTTCTTCCCTCTCTCCCCTCTTCCCTCCTAGAGTCCAAGCTCTGTGAGGATAGGAGTCTTTTTGCTCATTGTTCACATGTATCCCAAGTGCCTAGAACAGCACTTGGTACATAGTTGGCACTCAAATAATATGTGCCTAATGAATTCATGAGAGATAATGTTTTAAAAATGAATGATTCTTTCTAAATGGGTCAGGAAAGGAAGAGGTATAAAGAGAAATGCAGCAGTAAATGATGATGTTTGCCTGTTCTTTGTGTGATATATATACAAGTATGATTTCTTTAGGTTTAATTTGGTATCCTGATTTTTTAATTTAATTGCTTTATTGAGGTATAATTTACATGCCATAAAATTCAACTGTTATAATTGTATAATTCAGTGATTTTTAGTACATTTCTGGAGTTGTGCAGCCATCTCCTCAAAAAGTTCCCTTGTGTCCATTAGCAGTTAATTCCCCTCCCTACTATGGTACCTTGATTTGTTAATTTTTTTGCCCCCCAAGTCTCAAAAGAATAATTTATACAGCAATACTGATTTAGCCCATGCTCTTAAAAATTGTGTTTAAATATGAAGTTAAGTATCATTGCTTAATGTAGGACATTGTATTGAACATTAATAGAAAGAATGAGCTTGAAGAATCAGACTGGCTTCAGCCTCACCCAGCTCTACTATTTAGTTACCCAAATTGGTTTTTTTTTTTTTTTTGCCTTCATCTTTTTATCTGTTAAATGGGGATAATAATAGTAATGAGTTCACAGAGTTGTTTTGAAGATTAAGCAAATAATTCAGGTAAATGACTTAGCACTGTGGCTGCTGTATAGTGAATACTCAGTAAACTCTAGCTAACATGATTAATTTCTTGTTAGAGGAGTAGGTCTGAAATATGTGGGGTAAATAAGCTGGCAGGTGGAGAGCAAAATTCAGATCAGATTCTGAGTTGCTGAAGTTTGTGTAAAATATGATCCTGTTCCTGTCTTGTAATATGTTTGTAAATAATATATGACTACAACAGATTGTTAAAAGCAGGTTAATTTCCAACACAGAGGATCATTTCTCAGCATTTTTATTTCCAGTTGTCTGCTAAATCACTTTTACTGAATTTTCTGTGCTAGTCTCTGACAGAGCTTTGACATGGTAGAGAATACCCACTTTTTTGGTTAAAATCATAGTGAACATCAGAAAATGTTCTGAATTGTGTCTTAATCTTACATTGGGATATATTGTGAGACTTCCTCTAAACGAGTTTGGAAGATTCATTGTATTTCTTGTAGTCTGATAAGCCTGAACTAAATTATCTGTAATAAGATCTTTTTTTGTTGTTTTTTTCTCTTATGTACAGATGCACAAAGCAGGGTCATCAGAAGCCTCTCGATTCAAAAGATGATAATACTGAAAAACACTGCCCAGTGACAGTGAATCCTTGGCATATGAAGAAAGCTTTTAAGGTCATGAACGAATTAAGAAGGTATTGTTCCATTAATATACATGTAACCATGGATCTCTTCCCTTAATTTTTTACTTGTTTATAGTGAATATACTCTTCATGCCTCATTGTTGCTTTGTGTGATACAGAGAACATTAAAAGCTTTTTCTGCAGGTTTTTTATCAGAAGCATAGATAGTAAAAGACTGCTCTGCTCTATCCATGTGGCTAGTCTGAATTGAGATGTTCTGTAAGTGGAAATATATAATAGATTTCCAAGATTTAATACAAAATAGAATATAAAATGTTTTATTAATAAGTTTTAAGAATATTGATTATGTTTTAAAATGAACATACGGGATATCTTGGGTTAAATAGAAGATATTACTGAAATTATTTTCACTTGTTTCCTTTTTTGTGTGATCAGTACAAAATTTTGACATTGCACATATATTTTATACCATATCTATACCTATCTATCTGTATCTATATATCTATTTCTGTCTGTGTATCTATCTAATTTCTACTGGACAGCGCTGGTCTAGGGTTTTTAAGTTACCACAGAGAATATGGAAAGAAGACTGTCAGAGAGGAATACCTAGGTGACTCAGTCGTTAAGCTTCTGCTCTCAGCTCAGATCATGATCTCAGGGTCCTGGGATCAAGGCCCACATTGGGCTCTCTGTTCAGCGGGGAGACTGCGTCTCCCTCTCACTCTCCCTCTCCGCACTCTCTCTCTCACAGATAAATAAATAAAATATTAAAAAAAAAAAAGAAAAGAAAACTATCAGAGAAAAATGTGACTCTCAGTGGTGGTGGAGGTCATAGTGATAGGAATTTTGAGGATTGGTGACATGTCCTTTGCTAAGGTAATTCTCAGGTTTGTTTAGAGTCATGATATGAAAGGAGTGGCTTTAAAAGTTGGTGGAGAGATGTCTGGGGTGGTTCAGTCAGTTAAACATCTGACTCCTGATTTCTGCTCATGTCACGATTTCAGGGCTATGGAATGGAGCTCTGTTCCATGGTGGGTATAGAACCTGCTTCAGAGTCTCTCCCTCTTTCTCTGTACCCCCTTCCCAAAATTGATTGAACCACGAATAATTTTTTTTTTTTTTAATTAAAAGACGAGTGTATGTTTTAACAGTCTCGGTTTTCTTAGCTGTTTGTGGAAGACATGTATTTTTCTTTTTTTAATCCCATCGTTCTCTTTGTGAAAGTCAGTATATTTAAAAGCTTGGGCAATGAAGAAGGGAATGACTTATATTTCCTTCAATCTGTTTCTGCTATGTCTTCCTAAAAGCCCATGCTTTAGGTCCATCATTTGTTTCTTCTTTACTTAAAGATTTAGTAAATATTTATCTTTTTGGTGCCAGAGATACAATGGTGAGCAAAAACAGACATGTAGCTTATGGTTGAGTGCAGGAAGCAGGCATTAATCAGAGAATTACACACATAGTTTACTGTAAATTTTAATGGTAGTAAGTGCTACAAAGGAGGCCTGCCTGGTGCTCTGAACGTGGATTACAGTGCTCAGGAAAGGCTTCCGGGGGAAGATAGAAGTAATTATGTTGAGATTTAAAGCCAAATGGGTTAAAGAAATGAAGCCAGGATGGGGGTGTGGGAGAGATCAGAGGAGGGTTCCAGGTACAGGGATGGCAGTGCCCACATCTGGTGGTGGGAGGGAGCTGGCCTCATTGGAGGAACTGAGGGGCAGCTGGGGTGTTGATGGCCAGGGGGTCTCATGGCAAAAGAGAGAAGCCTGAGTGGGTAGGTGAGGCCCACCATTCTTAGGGCTGTATACATTTTTGTCTTTATCAGGAGTCATCATGGGAGGAAGCCATTGGAGAGTTTTAAACTGGGTGGAGATCAGATTTTCATTTTGAAAAGAACATATTTGCTTCCAGGTGGAAGCTGGATTGGAGAGATGAGAAGGGTAAATTAACTATTACTTGCTTCCTCGTCCTGCTCTGACAGCATTTTTATTTTTATTTATTTACTTTTAAAGATTTTATTCATTTATTTGAGAGAGTGTGCATGCATGTGTGCAAGTGGGGGAGGAGGGAAGCAGCAGAAGGGGAGACTCCCTCTGTCAAGCAGGGTCAAGCAGACTCTCAGCTAAGCGCAGAGACCCACACGGGCCAGTCCTAGGACCCTAAGATCACCACCTGAGCTGAAACCAAGAGTCTGATGCTTAACTGACTATGCCACCTAGGGGTCCCTATTTTTTATTTTTCTTTTTACTAATAATTATTTTTTCCCAAATTTTTGTCTAAACTCTAGTTGACACATTTAACAATTTTTTTTTAAACTCTAGTTAACACATAGTGTAATGACGGCATTTTTAATAAATGTTTTCATTTTAGTCTTTGGGTGAATACGTAGCAGGTCTGGCTGTGCTGTTTTAGTTTTTTAATTCCATTGTAACAGTCGTTAAAGGTAAACTATACTGGCTACTAAATAGAACTGCAAGAAAAAAAGAAAAAACAGTCTGGTCATTTTAAAACTGAGATTTTTAGTGGCTCTTCTTTTTCTTTGAAAAGTCTGGGAAGACTTTTTCTAGGCCTGTTCACATTTCCTCCCATGCCTGTGGGGTGTGGGAGCTGTGGCCTTCCACGGGTGTGAGTAGGTCTCTGTTGACCCAGGCATGACTCACTGAACTTAGGGCAGGTCACACCTTGTCCTGAGGTGGATGACCCAGGTTTGGGGACAAACTCTTTGACCTTGGGCCAGCAGTTTTACTTCTTTGAGGCTGAGTTGTGAAATCAGGAGAGTGGACAGGGTGGAATGTAAGGTTTGTTGCTGCTCTGATGTTCTCTGAGCCTGTGAGCTTTTTTCCTGCTTACCTGCACCTGGTCCTGGGGTTATTTAACACTAGCCTTCCCGTACCTATTTATCCCATTTCGGGTGTGAACTGTATGGTTCAGAAATAGTACCTTGTTCTTTGTGTCACACCGTTTTAGGAGCTAATGTGTCACCAGGCTGGAAGTTGATGATTTTCAGGACAAAGAGTGACCTTTGGAAAGCCAGAGGGTGTTGGTTGCCAGCTCTATGACCCTGTGATTGTTTTAATAAAGTCACTAGCAGGTAGTGTTAAAAAATAAACTCTCTTTGGGGTTCATTAGAACTCCTTTTTTGGTTTGTTTTTAATGTCATTCACTTCTCTCTTACCCCTTACAACCCACTGAGTAATTAAAAAAAAAAATCTCTAAAGAGGCCTACTCCATAAACAGCTGAAGTCTTTTATTTCCTGCCATTGCATCAGTTTCCTGCTGCCAGGAAGGGGTAGCTGAGAGTGGTTTCCTGACTTTTGGGAAGGAATATCTTCCTTGTTGTTACCACTCTGCTCTTGGGCCCTCACCCTCTACCTGGTAGAGTAACAGCGGTACAGTAGGGAATGTGTTTATGAACCTTTGGCTGATGGAAGTGATTGATTTTTGGTTTTGTTTTCTTTTTTAGACAGGAGTCCCAAATATAGCTCTATGTCCTAGCCCATACGAGCTTGAATAACTTAAAACTGCTTGGTTTAAAAAACCCTGCAGTCACTCCTAAACAGTGTATTCAACAAGTATTTGTAGGCAGCTTGTTCTCCTTTGAAATCAGCTCGCCTGCCCAAAAGGCTATGTAGGAGCCAGAAACAGTATCAGACTTGGCCCATTCCCTGTGAAATTCTGGATTGCTGCTGGAGATGTCCAGAGAAGAGGAGGAGGTGGTGGAAAAGACTGTGGGCCAGAGAGGATTTTTCACAGGAGAAATCTACAACGGCCCACAGAATTAGTTTCTGATGGGCCTGATGGTGCCCAGTAGCATTCATACAAAGGACAGTAGTGGAAAGGCATCCTGGCCTGGATAATTGCATGAGTAAGGGAGCGGATAAACAGAACTTGTTGGATAAAGTGAACCAAGAGTTCATGCTGGGGAGTCTCTGCAGACGAGGCTAGGAAGTGGGAGAATGACAGAATTGTGCAGGCTTAAATCACATGATGAATCTGGACTTAATCCTGTGGGCAGTGGGAATCAGGGAAGGTTTTTGTCAAGGGGAGCAGCATTGTAAGATTAATGATGTTGGAGGAACAACCTGGCAGTGTGGTGAAAGCACACATCTTTAGCAACACATCTTTGGCAGGAAAGTCAGCTCTTTAAATTTCCCTAGCATGAATTGGCGGGGGTAGGAGCTTTTCCGAACACTAACATTTTCAGAATCAAATCAATAGGTCTTTACAGAGTGCTTATTATGTGCAACACACTGTATTGGGTCTGTGGAGGAGACAAGCAGACTAAATCTCAGACATGTTTTATTGAGAACATTATGCTGTGTGGGCTTTTTGAGATGACCAAAAAAGGGAAATGTCAGGAGGCAGCATCTTGCCTTCACAATAAATTTTAAACAGAAAAACTTCAGTTTTGTAAGTTATGGGATAAGACTGTATTTGAGCTTTAAAAATTTCAGATACTATTAGTTGGGGGCAGCCTGTTCCTTGTTTAGAAGGAAGATAATTTTGATCCTTAAGTTAGGAGTTGAAAGTTCTTAGTAAGGATAAATCATATGAAGCCATTCAAATGCTCCCCTATACATCACATATAAGTCATAGATATTTACTGGTTCAGTTATAACAGCAGTTTTTACATTTCCAAAGATAATTTAAACAAGAAAGCCTGAAGCTCTCTCTTAAAGGAGCCCTTACTGTATTTTTCCTCCTGGACTTTTAGACATTGTGGGTCCAGATCACTAGTAGGATTAAGTTATCTGTTGTGCAGCTATGAAAAATATGAGTTGTGGCTCTTTAGTTATTTATATTCTGTTGCTTATTTGGCAAGTGAATTAAAGAACAGACCTGAGTGAGTGTTTCTCTTTTATACTACTGTTTTATACTACTGTTTTTAAAAGAGATTTTAGGAAATTACATATGTGAAGTTTTTTTATTGCTCTAATACCTATTTCTTCCTATGGTAAAAGATTGTGAGTTCTTTTATTTTCATATTGTACTAGAGTAGAATATAAAACATTCCTTGAAAGACAGAGCAGTTGGGAAGAGCCCCCAAATCAAATAGACTTGTTTATTTAGAAAATTTAAGATAATGGTTTGATGCTTTTAGGCTCAATTTAACTGGTAATCTTCTACAGTGTTTCTTTTTTTCTTTTCTATTTTTTAAGATTTTATTTATTTATTTGACAGAGATCACAAGTAGGCAGAGAGGCAGGGGAAAGCAGGCTCCCTGCTGAGCAGAGAGCCCAATGTGGGACTCCATCCCAGGACCCTGAGACCATGACCTGAGCCGAAGGCAGAGGCTTAAACCACTGAGCCACCTAGGTGCCCCACCGACAGTGTTTCTTAAGCACATGTGATTGATCTCTTTTTCAGTGTTGTTTATTTTTTTGTGCATTTTTAAAAAATATTTATTTATTAGAGAGAGAGCAAGAGCGCACAAGTAGGCAGAGCAGGCAGAGGGAGAAGCAGGCTCTCCACTGAGCTGGGAGCTCCACGTGGAGCTCTGTCCCAAGACCCTGGGATCATGACCTGAGCAGAAGGCAGCCACTTAATTGACTGAGCCACCCAGGCTCCCCTTAGGTGGTGTTTCTTGAGGATGGATAGAATCATTGAACATTTCAAAGTGTACAAATAATAGATAGCAGGGAAATAGTTTACTGACCCAACTTGTTTCTTTTCCCTTTCTTTGTGTTGTTGAATACCTACCATACATGAGATAGTGTTCTGTTTCAAAGCTCACTTTCACTAGGCCCTCTTAAATCTGAAAATCAGAAGCTCTTACTGTGGCTTTTTTCTTTTAATTATTATAGCTAAGAGTACCTCATGATTTATTTTACCAATTTAAAAAAAAACCTTTTAATGAGGAAGTTTCTTTGTCTACATCTTATATATTCTATCACATAAGCTTTTCATCACGTGTTCAAAAACTGCTCTCTTTATTACTTTTCCCCCTGAAATCCCTCATCTTCCTCATTTCTCTGTTCTCCCTTTCCCTACCAGCTTTCCTCTGTCCCTAATATCTTCTTTCACTTTATTTTTAATTACTTTTTCCATCTTCTCCTCTCAACTGTGACCAAGTGTTCTTGCAGGTCGTCTGCTCTGGAGATGTTACCTTCCCTTTTCTGAGGTGTTAGGTGACACGCTTTCCCCCGTCTTCCTGTGGCTGTTTTGTCATTTTTCACATCGTTCTGCTGTCTTGATTCTATTTGAAAAGAATAGTATTCTCTATTCTGGGACCCTTTACTAGTTTCAGGCAGTTTCTAAGTCACTGACGAGTAGTTTTCCCTAACTTTCCAAATTGACTGTCACCACTTCCTGCTTCCTATTTGAAAATCTTGGCAGGTGCAAATCTGTTGAGGGGGTTGTGCTGTTTTTCAGGACTTTTACTATGATGGTGAATCTTATTAAACCCAGCATCCTGAGTTTTCTCTGTACTTAACTGCCACAGAAATTAAAATTCCTATCAAAATCAAACCACCATGGTTTTAAGAAAAAGAAGGAAGACAGTGGTGACACTTGTCAGGGAGTTCTATTGCTCTTCGAGATTATTGACATTATAGCCACATTGTATCTCTCTTGTCTTTTGAATAAAATTGTCAGGTACAGGAGGTTTGGTTAAATATGACTAAGTCAGCAGTCATGAAGCCTTTCATGTTTAAACCAGCTCATCTCCTCATCCCACCTCCCTTCGTGCTGAGGACAGTATTCCATGATGCAGCCATGTCCCGAACAGCAACTCCACATCTGCCTCACCCTCTGGTTCCTGGCCAGTTTTTAATCTCCTTGGTTTCTTTCCTTCTTGCCTTGATTTCTGACCCCTTGCCTCATTTCTTTTTATGTCTTGCTGTTATTTATTTATTCTAACACCTGATGCTCTTTCAGAGATGACTGTGGGCACCTTCTTGGGCTCTAGTTTGTGGTTTGCCCATGGACTCTGGCTGGCAGGTCATCTCTCCAGCCTGCTGCTTCAGCTGTTCCTCTGATTCTACTCCATGTGGCAGGAGTGCCTCCAGGTTTTCCCTGGCATCTGAGGGAGGCAGATGGACAGATGCCATGTGATTGCCTCATGACCCCCACTTCTAGTAGAAAGTAAATTCTTTTTTTTTTTTTTTTAAGATTTTATTTATTTATTTGACAGAGATCACAAGTAGGCAGAGAGGCAGGCGGGGGGTGGGGATGCAGGCTCCCCTCTGAGCAGAGAGCCCCATGCGGGGCTTGATCCCAGGACCCTGAGATCATGACCTGAGCTGAAGGCAGAGGCTTTAACCCACTGAGCCACCCAGGCACCCCAGTAGAAAGTAAATTCTTATTTCATGTGACTACTCATTATTTTTGACCTCTCAGAGCTGGATGGTCTGTTTTACTTTGAGAAAATAGATATACAGCAGTGATAGGTTTTTTTTCCAGTCTTAGCAATCAGTCACTTTGTATCAGTAAACTAAAGGATGTCTTGGTATGTTCGGGCATGTTTCATTAATTTTCAAAACAGTATGTTTCCTGAGAAGGACCAGTTTGCATGATGATATTTCATTTAGGAGATGGAGTGCCTTTCATTTTCCTGGGCAATTTGAGTTTTACATAAGGCTTGTATAATGTTTGCTCTTCTCTGCGTTTGAACTTAGAAGCAACTTCCTTTGCAAAAGCCTCTTAAGGTTGGGGTTGGCCTCTCTTGTGTGTTCCCACACACCCCACGCCTGCCACACCTTAAAAGTTATAAGTTCATTTTTGTAATTACCTGCTAGCTTATGTGTTTCTTCCCAGTTGACTGTCAACTCCTTGTTATTCATGGACGTGATCTTGCTGTTGTAAATGAGTGTAGTGTGTGCTTGCTTCGGCAGTATGTCCAGTAAATGAGCATAGTGCTGGGCGCACAGTAGCCACTCTCAATATTTGACAAATGAATGAATACATGTGAATTTTGCTAAATAGCAACTTTATTTGTCTTGTTATTCAGGAAGACTTTCCCTTCTGCAGTTCATTCCCTCATTAGATTTCAGGTAATAGGAATATGAACTCAGAAACTTACCATGTAGACTTTGGGTATGTGCTGGTAAAGATGTTGCTCTTTTTTTTATTGCCAGACTTTTCATTTGTAGCTCACTCCTCCTTTCCCAGAAGTTATTCTGCTTCTTATGAACATGCACATTTGCAAAGAGGTAAGAGCCAGACTCTTAGGCACACAAAGTGTGTCTGAAAGAAGTTCGGCTGAAAGAAGTTTGGTCAGCTCTCTCTTGCCTTTGAGTGCTGTTTTAAAATATGGTATTGCTGGAAACAAAAAGATAAAAAAATCAAACACTAGAACTAAATATGTTATTGTTTTGGAATGCGACCCCTAGATTCTGTGTGACCCAGCCTAGGGTGCGGCTGCATGCTAATTTGACAGTATGTTTACTTTATTAGTTAACTAACATCAGCTAATAAGCTGGGAAGGCCAAGCTAATTACGTGACAACCAGCAGGTGTTATGCTAGATGGTTTCAATCAATGAGTGATTGTAATTGAAGTTAAATGTAATTAATTATGTGATTTGGGGGTGTTCAAGTATAATTCCACTTAAGTTCCATCTTGAAATTAGAGCACTAAGAAGGACTACTACTAACAGAAGGAAAATAGGTGTAACGATGTACTTGACTCATGTTTGAGTTGTGTCCAGATGCCCTGGTCATTATAGGAACACCTGGATGGCTGCATTCTTGAGAGGCTGTGTGCAACTCTGCTGACCTCAACCCCTCCCTCTCCTGCTCTTTGCTCACTCTTCTCTCTCTGCTTTTCTTCTTCTGGGGGTCCCCATGGTTCTGTGCTGCTTCAGGTCTGTACAGCACACACTCTTCTCTCTGTTAGGGAGTTCTCTTGTTCCATTTCCACTCTGCTGATGCGTACTTGTTTTTAGAACTCAGCTTCAGGTCAGTAGCTGAAGGAAGACTCTTCTGACCACTCCTCTGATTTAGATATTCCCACAGCACCTTTACGATGATGTTTTCCACTTGATCCTATAATTTTGGCATCATTAGTCCTTACTGCTAGGCAGCTTAAGGGCAGAGATGATCTTGCAGTGATTTGTTGAATTTGATTTTTCTAAATATTCTTGTAGAGGTAGTGATAAAAACCCACTAAAATTAGGCCTTTCATAAATTATATATAGAACTTTAAAAAATGTTTCTAGAATATAGTATGTCAACTAATAAATCGTGCTGTTTGATTTATACTTTTTTAAAAACAGATTTTATTTCTTTTTCAGAGATGGAGAGAGCATAAGCAAGGGGAGTGTCAGGCAGAGGGAGAGACAGGCTCACCACTGAGCAAGGAGCCCAATGTGGGACTCGATTCCAGGACTGTGAGATCATGACCTAAGCTGAAGGCAGATGCTTAGCAGACTGAGCCATCCAGGTGTCCCTGATTTATACTTCTTATTCCCTGTTTTATTCAGGTTTTACCAAGTCTTGAAATAGCACAGCTTTAGGTGGTTTTGTGTAGTGGTTAAAAGGCTTTGGAGCCAGACTCCATGGATTTGAATCCTGGCATTGCCAATAGTGGGGACTTAATGGCTGGTTGTTCATCTTTAACCTTGACTTTCCCAGTTATAGATTTTGGGGGTAAAAAATCCTAATAATACCTACCTCATAAGGACTATGGTGGGGTCTAAATGAGATGATAAATGCAGGTAAAGCTGTTACCTAGCATTCTTCTAAAAACACCACTGGCTTTTCCCATGGTTACTTGTGAACCCACGGAATTCATAGACTCGCAGATTGGTTTTATATCCTCCAAGCAGAGAGTAGACTTTGTCAGTTTTCCACAGTGGAGGACTCACAAATGGGTAACCTCAGGCCACCTTTGATGACTCTAATGTGGGACCTGCCTGATGTCTCATAGAGCATTGTGAGCCATTACAGTGACACCCATGAGCCATACTTCAGTCTAAAGGGTATAGCAGACTCATCCGTAGGGAGGCCTGCAACACACTTATCACCACTGCTGTGGGACTCCTTTTTCTTAGTTGCTCTTGGATTGGAGGGAAAATAGATGCCAGTAGGATCTCCAAAAACTTTTGGTGTGAGCGCCACAGAAACAAGTTTGTAAGCAGTGCAGAAAAATGGAAAACTTCGACTTGGTGAAGCCTATGTGAAAATGTTGCTTGTGAGCTCCTAGAAAATTACAGAAGCAGACAGGCCACCCTTGTAGGAAATAGAATATTGGAGGAGGGGGGCCAAGTGTGACCTACATGTGCTATACACATAAACTCAGTGCTTGGGTGTTTGAGGTGTGGAAAGGACTACTTTTGGGCTCACCACACCTGTTTCAGTTATGACATGACTACTGGTAAGATTGGTTTTAGACTTGGAGTCTCTTGCTTGTTCTGGAAGAAGCGTCAGCACCACTTTTTGCCAAAAAAATAATTCTGTGACATTCTCACTTAGCTGGAAAGGCTCATCTAGCAGCTTGTGTAGAATGTAAAAAGTGTTCATCACGTGGTTTTGAATGACTTAAAATGGATAATTCAGAATTGTAGGGATAATTATGTTTGCTGAATAATGGTTTGTTTTAAGGTAACAAAATGCTTTTTAATTTTGTATATGGTAATTTTTTTTAGCCTTGAGGAATGAGATGGTTTGCACTGGTAAAATGTTCTGATTAAGTTAAGCTTCAGATGTCTTATGTGCCTTTTAAAGGTGTAATTGAATTTAAGTTTACCTTTGCTTCATGACCAGCATCATTTTAAGTATCTTTTTTGTGTGTGTACTTTGACCCAATTTGGTTTCCTACATATGTTTTATTTTGTCATCATCTTAATGTCAGACTGTCGTCTGCCACTTCTGCTGATGTTGTTCTCAATTCAAACAACCTCCCCTTTTACAGTCCATTGATGGTTTGCTGCCAGTAATTTACTTTAGGTTGAGAAATCAGTAATCAAATTGGGAAAGATTTCTCTGTTAAACAAAGGCAAGATTCTAGTGAGGGCCCAATGCCTGCCAGGCATTTGTCATGACTGTTTCCTGTGTGCTTCATGTTTAGGAATTCTCTTTTAGAGGATGGCAGTTTTATTTATTTATTTTTTAAAAATACTTATTTATTTTAGAGAGGTAGAGAGCGCATGGATGGGTGGGACGGGTAGAGGGAGAGAGAATCTGAAGCAGGCTGTGTGCTGAGCGCAGAGCCTAAAGATGGGGTATCAATCCCAGGATCCTGAGATCAGGACCTGAGCTGAAATCAAGAGTCAGCGGCTTAACTGATGTGCTACCCGGGTGCCCCACAGGATGGCACTTTTAAAAGTTAGCCTCAACTTCAGAAGAGTGGGCTTTTACTATAGTATATTTGCATAGGATGTTCAATACATTTATTATTGGTATCATTAAAATTTTTTTTCTCTCTCTACTTTGTAAACAGTCAAAATTTGCTGTGTGATGTCACAATTGTGGCTGAAGACATGGAAATCTCTGCTCATAGAGTGGTGCTGGCTGCCTGTAGTCCTTACTTTCATGCCATGTTTACAGGTATGAAATGTCTTAGTTATGGGTGTTTTTAAAATGTATCCAGATCTGGGCTTTTCTCTCGATATTTTCTTTTATTAATATTTCACTGTTAGGAAATTCAGTATTGTAGTGGAAGTAAATGCTCTTTGTTTCAAATTCCTCTTCCTCATTGTTTTTCGTTTTTGTAATCATGTGTATGTGTACATTGCATTCACATACTCAGAATTTTATGCTCAGTTTTCCCCCTTTATATTTATGTTTACACATATTGACTCAGTTTACTTTCCTGCTATTTATAACAACTTTTGGCACTTTGTTATTTTGGCAGAAGCAAAGTTTTTACTTTTTTACTGTTTACTTTTTACTGTTTATGTTTTTACTCTTTCCATTTTTTTCAAGTGATTTTCACATATGCTTCATTTATTCTATATCATGAATAAAGAGATGTTTATTTAATATCCTTTGACTTGGATACATAAAAAAATAGGGTGAACACTTAGGTAACTGTACATACATACATACATACAGAGAATGATTTCAGTACTTCTGGAAAAAAGTAATTTATGCCTGCAACAGTTGAAGTCCTTAACCTCATTCTTTTTTTTTTTTTTTAATTTTATGCATTTGAAAGAGCGAGCCTATGAGCACATGAGCAGAGGGAGAGGGAGGGAGAAGCAGATTCCCTGCTGAGTTTGAGCCTGATGTGGGCTCAATCCCAGGACCCTGAGATTATAACCTGAGCTGAAGTCAGACATGTAACTGACTGAGCCACCCAGGTGCCCCCTTAACCTCATTCTTTAAAAAAAAAAAAAAAAAAAATTGTGTTACGGTACAAAGAAATGAAGTTATATGTTCTAACAGTGAGCTTATAATCTTATGAGTATTGGTTGGACAAACAGAATACTTATAAATACAAACATATTACACAAAAAAGCATAAATATAAAACCATTCATACTTTAGAAGTCATGAAGTATTTCTTGTGCTTAACATTTTGCTTAGATACTTTAAGAAATACAGACCAGTGTAAGTGTGCTTCCTGCCCTGGTAATGATATGCACACTTTAAGTATGCAGTAGTGTATGGAAGATCTGGGTGCCTAGGCAGTGATGCTGGTGGTAAGGGCTGTGATGGGCAGCACTGAGAGAAGGGGATCTGACATTCCTAAAACCTGATAGGTTTAAAGGGTTCACACAACGTGAAGATGAGTGTGGAAGGCCATGTGAAAAGGATGGGCTTAGTGTTTTAGGAGTAGAGGAGAGTCTGGAGCCCCTCAGTATTCAGCCTGTTGCAGCCTTACTGTTCCTGAACAGTTAAATAATCAAGAATGTAGGAAGGATAGCAGAGGGGCTGTGAGCCAAGTTGGAAGGGTGCCTTTAGCTGAGGCTGATTTGAAAAGTCAATACTGATGAAGTGAGACTAGTAAAATTTTTATGTTCTAGGGTTCATTTCAGTGTCGTGGTTCACATTTATTTCTCCTGGACAGCTTTCTCAACAGAGTCTCTAGGCTTATGAGAGGAGGGTTCTAGTTGGAATGTGTTGGCCTAATTTAGGAATTCCCTAGTATATAGCGTTGTCCCCTGTAAGTAGCATTCTCTCAGTTGACATTTCTGTTGCTACTTCCTTGTTGGAAACAATGGGAAGCTCATGTCATCAATTTATGCTTTAGTTTCCCCATCTGGAGAAGGGGGATAATCATATTACCCATTTCCTAGGATTTTTGTAAAAATTAAATGCGATCATGTATGTGAATTTCTAAGCTGTTTACTTGGCACATAGAAAATACACAATTAATTTTGGCTGTAATTATGGTTATTATTATTATTTTAATTGAAGAATAGCAGACACACAATGTTCCATTAGTTTCAGGGTTACAACATAGTGATTCAGCATCTCTATATGTTATGCTGTGCTCACCACAAGACTAGCCGCCATCTGCCACCATACAACAGTGTTACAATATCATTGATTATATTCCCTGTGCTGTATCTTTTAGCCCCATAACTTATTCACTCCCTAGCTCCCCTTTGCTCATTTTGCTCATCCTACCACCCTATCTTCTCTGGTAACCACAAGTTTGTTCTCTGTATTTGTGAAACCACAAGTTTGTTCTCTGTATCTGTTTCAGCTTGTTTGTTCTGTGTTTTCGATTCTGTATATAAATAAAATCATGTGGTATATATTTTTCTCTAACTTATTTCATTAGCATGATACCTTCTAGGTCTATCCATGTTGGCTCAAATGCTAAGATCTCATACTTTTTTACAGTTGAGTAGTATCTATTCATAGTAGATATGTACCAAATCTTTTTTCCATTCATCTATTGATGGCCATTTGGTTTGCTTTCATATCTTGGCTATTGTAAATAATGCTGCAGTAAACACAGGGGTTGTATATATTTTTTCAAGTTAATTTTTTTTTTTTTTTGGTAAATCCAAAATATAGAAAGAACTTACACAACTTAACACCAAAAACCCCCGAATAATTCAATTACACAATGGACAGGGGACCTAAATAGACATTTTTCCAAAGAAGACCAATGATGGGCAATAGACATGTGAAATGATGCTCAACATCATTAATCATCAAGGAAATGCAAATCATATCTGTCAGAGTTACTAGAATCAAAAAGACAAGAAAGAACAAGTATTGGCAAAGATATAGAGAAAACAGAACTTTTTTGCACTACTAGTGGGAATGTAAGTTGGTACAGCCACTATGGAAAGCAGTATGGAAGTTCCTCAAAAAATTAAAAACAAGCATCCCACATGATCCATTATTTTTCTTATGCTCTAAATTTCTAAATGTCTTTATATTCTATAAGAGTAGAAGATTGAGGAAGTCTAGAAGATTGAGGAAGTCTTAGACTGGACTATTTTTCTTAAAGATTTTATTTATTTATTTGAGAAGGAGAGATAGAGATAGCCACAGAGAGCACAAGTGGGGAGGAGAGAGAGAAGTAGGCTCTCCACTGAGTAGAGAGCCTGATGTGGAGCTCCCATCCCAGAACCCCGGCATCATGACCTGAGCCGCCAGTTTCCCCAACTAGACTACTTTTTGATGAATGTTTTATTTTCCACAGAGTTACAAAAATATATTATGAACTTAAAACTGCAAGATCAAGGTTAATTTCCTTTCTCTTCAAAAGATAGCACTTAGAGTCTCCAGTCTCCCTCAATTTTGCATATCCAGAAACATGAATGCTGGATAGGGGTGGAGGATCTTATTATATCTTTGTTCTCCTTTTCTGTTTACTTTATGATCTAAACTACATTTTACTTTCCCTCTTTTTTTTTTTTTTTGGTCTAACGAGTCTCAATTCCTCATATTTTAGCTGATATCCAATTTATGAATGTGTGGGCTTTGCCTAATGATGGGAATGAGAGGCCCTGAAGATATTCTGATTCTATAAATATCCCTAGTTACTCTAGTAGGTGGGTAGTTCTTGCAGTCCAACATGCTTCTGAGGTTTTACCGTCTATATGTAGTCAATTTCAGATGGCAGTGTACTAAGATAAGTGCAAAATAATGGATACTGTATTAATTTCTGATACATATAAAATGAATACCTCAATTATGTTGTTTTTTCATAACTTTTTTAAGGCATGTTTTACATATTATAAAATTTACCCATTTCAAGTGCAGTGGTCAGTGACTTTTAGTAAATGTATTGAGTGGTCATCACTGTAAATCAATTTTGGAACTTTTTAAAAAAGATTTTATTTATTTATTTATTTGTCAGAGAGAGGGAGAAAGCACACACAAACAGGGAAGCGGCAGGCAGAGGGAGAAGCAGGTTCTCTGCAGGATTCAATCCCAGGACCTGGGAATCATGACCTGGGCTGAAGTCAGACGCTTAACCTATTGAGCCACCCAGGATTCCCAGTTTCGGAACATTTTTATTCCCACATTAATGATTTTGAATTCATCCATGTCATAATATGTATCATGAATTTGTTTTTTTATTGCTAAATATATACAGTTGTATAGATACACCACAGTTTGAATGTCCAGTCACCTGTTGATGGATATTTGGGTTATTTCCAGTTTTGTGCTATTATAATAATCCTGCTGTAAATATCCACGTGCAGTTTGTGTGGACATTTAATTTTATTTCTCAAGAGAATAGGTACATAGGAGTGGAATTGCTGGTCCTATGGTAAATTTCTGTTTAACTTAAAAAAGACTGCTATGCTGTTTCTATTCCTACCATTAATGTACGGGAGTTTCCACTTCTCCACATCTTTGTCAACACTTGTTGCTTCTTTTTTTTTTTTTTTTTAAACTTGTAGTCATTCTATTGGGTATAAAATGGCAGTTTTAATTTGTACTTCCCTAATGACTGATGACGTTGAGCTTCTATCTTTTCATATGTTTACTAGGCTTGACTTTTATGGTTCTTTAGCAATAGATGCTAGTCACCTTTCTGGCAATCTTTGTACATTTTCTACTTTTGAATCCACTGAATAAGTACATCATTCAGAGATTAGGTAAGGAAGATAAGGAGATTTGGTCTAGGTGGTTTATAATATGTACATACATTTATTTATGTTTTGCTAGAATATGAGTCCATTATTTCTTTTTCGTTTACTTCTCTTTTCTTTTTTTTTTTTTTTTTGGCCTGAGGCCCTGTTAACTTTGTTTTTAAAAAAATAGTGAAGCCAACCAGTAGACCTTTATATGCTTCCATTGCATCATATGTTATATATATTTATTTTTTCCTGCTTCGTGGATAATCAGAAGTGTTTGCAATGGCACAATGTGCAAGGGCACACTCTTGTTTTCCTGTGACTGCCTGTCAGGAAATGGGGAATATGCACATGTCCTTTTTTGGCCCTTGTTATTAATTTCCCATAAATTGTAGGGGAATTTTTCATTGAAATTATAGCACCTAAAAAAGAATTATGTTACTCATTGTAATTCCAAGTAGAGAAGGGAGGTGAAAAGTAATTCTGTGATAAACTCACAAGTTTTTACTCTGCGAAATATGGGCCTATTTAGAGCAAGGCCAGGTGGTTTAACTGTTACTTGAGAAAGCATATATCAGATAAAGGTTCTTGCGCTTTTAGGTTACTGGTTACAAATGTGGCATTTAAAATGCCATTTCTCTTACACAGATACATTTGAGGCTTATTTAGTGCCACAGGCTAAAATATCTGACATCAAATGGGAAATAATGAATTTTTATTTTTATTCTTTGTTTTGTGTTTTTTGATGATTTCTTTTGTCATATTGAACATGATTCAGTAAGTTAGAATAGGAAAAGGTAGATTATCATTTGCATAATTAAGAAGTGAGATTTTTAAAAAGGTGTTTGGTTATAATTATCTAAGATTCATGCTTTCATTCATCAAAAAATATTTATTGAGCATCTCTTGTGTGCTAGATCTAGGTGTGAGGACTTCAGAGATGAACAAGATAGATAAGTCCCTGTTCTCATGATTCTTCTTAGCAGGGGAGGAAAGGTTAGAGAGTAGATGTAAAGAAAAGATCATTTCTGATATCACTGACTGCTGTGAAGAAAATCAAATAGGGTGTTGTGCATAAAGAGCCTAAATTAGGATGCTTTAGTCTACACATGACAGAAACTCCACTTAAACTGGTTTAAATAGTAAGGAAATGTATTCTCTCATAACTGGGAAGTAGGCTGGACACCAAGCCTGGTCAGATCTGCAGCTTGAGAATTTCATCAGGGTTCTGCTTCCTTCTCTCTCTGCCCTGCTGTTTGCAGTGAAAATGTTATCTCAAGGTTGCTCCCCCTTATGAATGACAAGATGCCTATGGAGTGGACCCAGCATCTCAAGGAAGGAGAGGGAGGGCGTGCTTTTTCTTTTTTTCTCTCTTTTAGGGTCTAGCAGACTTTTTCCAGAAGTTACTCAGACTAGACCAAAACTGGCAGGGGAATACGGCTACAGTGTTTGCCTCAGATTAGTGGTAGGATTGGGGAATTATGTACCATGACCATCATAGAGAATGGCTCACAGGGACATCTGGGTCAGCTTTCCAGAATGAAAATACCTGTGTGTCATCTATAAAGAACTCCTCAAACTCAACACACACAAAATAGATAATCATATCAAAAAATGGGCAGAAGATATGAACAGACATTTCTCCAATGAAGACATACAAATAGCTATCAGACACATGAAAAAATGTTCATCATCACTAGCCATCAGGGAGATTCAAATTAAAACCACATTGAGATATCACCTTACACCAGTTAGAATGGCCAAAATTAGCAAGACAGGAAACAACATGTGTTGGAGGGGATGTGGAGAAAGGGGAACCCTCTTACACTGTTGGTGGGAATGCAAGTTGGTGCAGCCTCTTTGGAGAACAGTGTGGAGATTCCTTAAGAAATTAAAAATAGAACTTCCCTATGACCCTGCAATTGCACTACTGGGTATTTACCCCAAAGATACAGATGTAGTGAAAAGAAGGGCCATCTGTACCCCAATGTTTATAGCAGCAATGGCCATGGTTGCCAAACTGTGGAAAGAACCAAGATGCCCTTCAACGGACGAATGGATAAGGAAGTTGTGGTCCATATACACTATGGAGTATTATGCCTCCATCAGAAAGGATGAATACCCAACTTTTGTAGCAACATGGACGGGACTGGAAGAGATTATGCTGAGTGAAATAAGTCAAGCAGAGAGAGTCAATTATCATATGGTTTCACTTATTTGTGGAGCATAACAAATAGCATGGAGGACATGGGGATTTAGGGGAAGGGAGTTGGGGGAAATTGGAAGGGGAGGTGAACAATGAGAGACTATGGACTCTGAAAAACAGTCTGAAGGGTTTGAAGAGGTGGGGGGGTAGGAGGTTGGGGGAACCAGGTGGTGGGTATTACAGAGGGCACGGACTGCATGGAGCACTGGGTGTGGTACAAAAACAATGAATACTGTTATGCTGAAAATAAATTTAAAAAAAAGATTAAAAAAAATTTAAAAAAATTTAAAAAAATTTTTAAATAAAATAAATAATATTTTAAAAATTAAAAAAAAAAAAAAAAGAAAATACCTGTGTGTCAGTAGCTTCTTTGTGACCCAGGACTAATGACAAACAAAGGGACAATAATGATTAGGTTACAAATGAATCTGAAGAGTAATGGAGTAAAATTTATGTATTACACATAGCTGTAAATTTGCCATTCACTTTTTAGAATTTCAGCACAGTAAAAGATACTGCATTATACTTTTATATTTTTCTCAGATATTTTTATGCTAAACAGTAATGGAAATTAGAATGATAGGATTTTTGCGTTGAAATGGATCTTAGGATTTGCTGTCCTAACCTATTCACTTTTTAGAACTTTATAGTGCATAAATAAAGTCACCAGTTTTTGCTGGGTTTCAGGAGCCTTGATTAAAGGTCTTTGTGATGGGAATGTTTCTATCCACAAATATGTCTGTAAACTTTTATAATTGGGAGGACTTCATTTTTTACTCAAAAAAAGTAGAGATGATGCAGTGTTCCCTAATGAAGTATTTATCTTGCCCTAGAATGTATAGTAGATGTTCAGTAAATTTGACTAAAATCCTTCATAGCTAGAAACCCATGTTCAAGACTAATTCACATGTTAATTTTGTTGAGTAAAGATGCTACATTTTAGATTGGCACATGTTTCACTTTTTATTCTTCTAGTCATTCCTTTACCCAACCAGAATTTATTGGGTATCTATAATAGGTCAGGCATTATGGGGTGTAGAGATAAGATGAAAAAGACATCTTGCTCTCAGGGAGCTCAAGAATCCAGGTAGGGAGAGCTAAGTACTATTAGGACAGAGTGGATTTGCAGGAGGTACCCAGGTATACCCAGGGTAAGAGCCTAACCCAGCTTTGGGCCACCAATAGGTAAGTCTACATGGAGAGAGGGTCCAGCTGACTCCTGAAGAATGGGGATTAGCCTGGGGAATGAGAGTGGGGAGACAAAGAGGACAAAGCTGATAAAGGCATCAAAGCAGGATATCGTTCACTGCATGTGGAAAACTACGGAGGATTTCTTCTGGATATATTTTAAGGCCAGAAGTGGAAGAGAGAGGAAGCTGGATGGTGAAGCAGGGATGGATATGGAAGGATCACCTGTGCCTACACTAGGAGCAGCTGGAGGCTTTTGAGTACCATGGTCAGATCTGTAGAGTTGCCCTATGGGCAAGGAAAGAATTAGGAGGTTGCTGTGCTGGTGTTGGCAAGATATGGTAGGACTCCAGTGACCTAGTGGTGGAAGGGATGGAGAGGAGAGGGGGCATTGATTTGAGGTCTCTCTCAGGTTCATTCTGAAAGTTTTAGTGAATGATGGGATTTATTTATTTGTGTGAGAGAAAGAGAGGGCACAAGCAGAGGGAACGGCAGGCAGAGGGAGAGGCCGTGCCGAGCAAGGAGCCCGATGTGGGGGACCCTGGGATCATGACCTGAGCTGAAGGCAGATGTATAATCGACTGAGCCATGCAGGCATCCCTACAACTCTCTTTAGTATGTGTTTTAGTTCTTAGTATTGCTGGCATTCTCAAACTATTAGTGAAATCTGTGGCAAGCTATTTGTTACTGTTTTTGTAGATTAACATGAAACATAAAGATTATAACATTTTTAAAGCAACATATAATAGAAGTTGAATTTGTTGAAAGCAGATACAGTTTTCTGGGGAAAGAAAGAATTCATTAAAAATGACAATTATGGAATATATGAATTAGCAAAGTATGTCTTATAGTAATATCTTAAAAACTAGGATATTAAAAACTTGTCATAGGACTGATTTCTCACTCAAACATTTAAGTTAAAGTCAGACTTTTTTTTTTTTAAGATTTTATTTATTTATTTGACGGGGAACACTAGCAAGGGGAATGTGAGAGTGAAAAGCAGACTTCCCACTGAGCAGGGAGCCTGACGTGGGGCTCCATCCCAGGACCCTGGATCATGCCCTGAGTCGAAATTAGATGCTTAACCGACTGAGCTACCCAGGCGCCCCAAAGTCAGAATTGTTTTTGTCTAAGCTAGGTCATGCGTTAAGTCCTGAGGGCTGAATTCACTCCTTGAGAACTGAGTATGTGGCTTTATACTTGTGTGGCTCCAGGCCCTGCGAGGCTTTATACATTGCCATAGCCCTATAGGTGAATTAGATGTGACCTTTGTCTAAAGTCCAAGTCCACAGTCCCAACTGTCTTCATGTTAGACACAAAAGAACTTTGAGATGATACAAATCCCATCTGTCTACAAGATCCGGAGAGAGTAGGATAGGGGTTGTGCCTTATATGCAAATGAAGAATTATATTTCTGTATTTCTCAACCTTTCTTTTTTCCTCCCTGTCTTTAAAGGGGAAAAAAACAGGCTGAGGCAACACACACATAAGCCAGTCCCTTGTCTTCCTACTGTAGAGGCATATATACCTCTTCCTCATTAACTATCTTCCCTTGTAATACTGGTAGATGTCCCCCCACCCCCATCTCACCCCTATGCCCCTCCCTGGGAGGTGGCAGGATACTTTTGAGATATTTTAGCTCTTAGGAGAACAGCTTCTTTCTGAGATCTTGTCAGAAATAATCTCTAGGGAAGTATGCAGTTAAATGTACATCACTATTATTATTTCTCTCCTCCCAGGGTTTATGTTTACAAAGAATTCGGTGTAATTATGGATTCCCATAGGCTTTTCTGATAGCTTATGGTCGCTGACAGTGTACCATGGCTAAAAAAAGAAATGAACTTTCAAGAAATCCTGAGGATGTTATCTTGTTTTTCTGACAGATGTTGGATTAAGGTAAAAGTAAGGGGGGGCAGCATCGCTTTTGATGCTGCTGCTTTTATCTTTGTAACCTAATGGAACCAAACCCTTGTGCCAGGTGTCTCATGCACTCAACATAATTTTTAGACTGCCCTCATCATTTTAAATGGAAATTTTCTTTCTCCAGCATTCGACACTTTATGTTTCCCTATGTCTTGGGTCATTTTATGTTGTCCATACATGTGTGGTCAAACCTGCTGCTTTCTCTCCCTAAGTTCCCTTCTCTTTTCTGCTTCCCTGTTTCTTTCCACAAGAAGGATCTTATTTTTGATCCTTGAATGTTCCAGTAGTTCAGTGAGTAAAGGAGAGAGGTCTTACAGCACTTTTTCGCAGGCAGTGAGATAGAAGAACATCTGGCTTTAGTAAGAAAGGCTGGTATAGAAGTGACTTAGGTTTGTGGATAAAGTTACCACAGATGACAAAGAGGAGCAGAACATGGGCTAGAAGATCTCTGTAAGAAGCCCCTTGTCCTTGACTAGCCCTTTTGTGATCCCTCTTTTATCTTGCATTCCCTCAGTGGCTTCTGTAGTTTGTGTTCTAAATGTTTTCTGCATGAGGGTCATGTTGTCCCTGAGGACAAAACCTCTTTGTCCATTGCAGGTCACTCATGCACATGGCAGCCACTGCTGTGCTTGTTGAATGAGTGCTGCTGACCAAGTGAGTCCTTTTTAGCAAGTGCTCATTGCTATTAGCCAAAAGGGGTGACATGGTGACTCTTCTAGTCATGAGTAGAAATCCAAAAAGAAAACAAGCTGCCCACAAGCATGGACCAAAAAAAGCATGGACAGAAGCAGATACTGAACTTAATAATTCCATAGGTATTATAGTTGGGCATGTGGCACGGTCACTGCTTTGATGTGATTTTCAGGTACAAGTGGGTGACAAGTACATTTTCTGGTTTTGGGGGAGGTAATGGAATGTTCTAGGCCTGCAAAAAGTGGCTGTTTGTGTTGCTTATGAAATATAGCGAGTGGCAAGAACATGGCATTGGGGGATGCCTGGGTGGCTCAGTGCTTAAGCCTCTGCCTTTGGCTCAGGTCATGATCCCAGGGTGCTGGGATGGAGCCCCACATCCCGCTCTCTGCTAAGCAGGAAGCCTGCTTCCCCCTCCCTCTCTCTCCCTCTCTCTCTCTCTCTCTCTGCCTGTCTCTGCCTACTTGTGATCTCGGTCTGTCAAATAAATAAAATAATTAAAAAAAAGAGAGAAAATGGCATTGGTATTTTCTTTTCTCTATAGCAGTGGCTTGCTGTAGCGTCAACTCTTCCTTGTTTGTGTTTTAGGTGAAATGAGTGAGAGCCGAGCAAAGAGAGTTCGAATAAAAGAGGTAGATGGCTGGACCCTGAGAATGCTGATCGATTATGTTTACACTGCAGAAATTCAGGTTACAGAAGAAAATGTACAGGTGAGAGTAAACCCCTCATACCATTTAGCTCTTCATACATGCCATTTTTTTTTAAATCAAAAGAGCATACCTGCACCTCAGGATACTTTTTGTACTAAAGTAGTGGAATTCATGATTAAAACTGAATTTCTAAGGAATATTTGGAATGATTACATCTTTCTAATGATGTTTCTGATTTCAATATCTTTTATATTTGAATCTTTGAAGTTTGAATCTATCAGTTCTCTGAATGACACTTGTTTGTGAAAACGCTGTCATACTCATTTATAACTACTGATTGATGCTGCCCACATTTCTCTATTCCCTTGAGTTTAAAATCTACAAAGGATGTTTTTGACTATTAACAGTCTTTACTTCTTTTACTATTATAGCATCTTCTGTAATTCTAGAATTTAGCTAAAATTTAGCATTGCATTTTCTTACTTTCTTTAAAGAACACGTTTTATATATATGATGTAAAGGAATAATACAGATATATATATATATATAGTATATAGTATGTAGTGTAGAAGATGAAAGTGCTTCTTTTAAATTATCTTTTCAGACCATTTTTTATGCAATTATGTATACTCATGCACTCACCCTTGCACAGTTTTCCTGATATAAATATGCCTGTTACTCTGAAACTTGCTTTTTTCACTGTACAAAGTATCTTGAAGTTCTTTACACATCAATATATGTGGGCCCAGCCCCTTCTTTTGACTGGCATCCCATATGTTAATCAGTATATATGATTTTTCCACTTTTATAAAGGTACTGCAGTGAATGAACATTTTTATATTTACATCCAAAACTAGTGGAAAAGATTTCTCAAATGTAATTGGTGGATCAAAGGGTACATGCATGTTTTAATTTTTGATAGGTATGCCAAATTGCCAACTGAAAATTTGTATTTATACTCCTTCCAACAGGTAAACTGTGTTTTGAGGACAATAAAAAGAATTAGGACTAACTTCTTAAGAAATAATCTCTGAATTATACTTGCTCAGATAGGAAAGTGTGGGCTCAATATTTTGTTTCTTGTAATTAGTTGAAATATGATACAAAATTTTTGAGTTTGGAGACTGAAATCTGTGGATATTAACTTGTTAAGACATGCTGTTATTAAATCTGAGATATTGGCAGTGGTGAAGCCTTCTGATGATCTTTCCCAGGTGGCCTTATTTGCCTTTACTTGGAAATCCAGCTCATGAGGTAAAGCATTTGAAACAACCTTGGTTGGTACTAGAGTTGTGTATAAAGGTGTGAATCAACTGTTGTGTGAACTTTTTTTTTTTTTTTTAACCTGGAGAGTGTTTGGTACATGTCATGAGGGAGAACAGTACCAGCATATCATT
The DNA here is from genome assembly GCF_902655055.1 of Lutra lutra. Lineage (NCBI taxonomy): Eukaryota > Metazoa > Chordata > Mammalia > Carnivora > Mustelidae > Lutra > Lutra lutra. The sequence continues at coordinate 74,130,768 of NC_062279.1, read as the reverse complement.
GCAATCTGATTTTTTCTGTATAGTTATGCTAGTTTCTGGGTTTTGGCTTATCGTTTTGAAAGAGACATTATCTTGGTTTTCTTCGTGCTCCTTTTTAAAAATTCATTTGAGTTCATGGGCCTCATTGTGCCCTGTATTTGACCTTCAACCAATGAATTGCTGATTGTCATAATATGTGACATGAGGGAAATTTGCAAAAGATGATTTAGGCCTAAGAGAATAGACTGTGTGAATTCAGCCCTCAATGCTGTTTGCAGTAGTTCTTGCGGTGGAGACATTGGCCTATGGGGAACTGGGAAAACGCCTCTCATGTTTCTTTTAATAACTGTCACGTTCTAGTCCTGAAATATTAGTCATCATAGCCTTTCAGAAAACCTCTTGCCATGCTGATTTGCCTTTTGTGTATATGTTCAGCTCCTACAGGAATACATTCAGAGTTGTATTTGGCAGACTTACTAAATGCTTAATATTCATGTAGTTTTTATTTTTTGGGGGGGAGGGTGGGGGAAGAGAGCATAGGGATACCTTGGTATGCAAAGCCTCATTTATATTCCATTGAAAAATACTTCTTTTAGGAAAGGCAGTTTAGAAATAAAATTGATTAAAATAAGTTGCCCTTTCTGTAACAAGTATTTTTCAGTGAAATACATAGTAAGGGTTTACCTATGAAGATATGCCAAACTGCTCTCTCTTCTGTTTTGTTTATCTTCGTGTACACTTTGTTAGATCTTTCTTATAAGCACTGTTCACCTTAGGGAAGGGAGTGGTATGGTGGAGGTATGTGATATACTTTTTAAAGTTAAGCTGAAATTTTAAATGGCCCCAACTGGGAACCTGGCTCTGAGTAGGTCTGTTTTGAGAGAATTGACAGTGGGGATAGAACTTTCTGTAGTTCAGAAGTTTGTTGCTGTAGGTGTATTTTCTTAATTAGACCTAGAATCAAATGTCAGATAACCTCTCTTTTAGTAAGTTTCTGTTTTAGTAATAATAAAATATGATTTTAGGATAACAGATGTCTTAGTGTTTTACTTTGGGATTGCATGTTTTGATGTAGAATCATGGTGCCGTAGAATGTTGAGGTCCAGCTGTCTTGGTCAGTTGGTGCCAGAACAGGACCATAACCCTGCTTTTCCTGATTCCTACTTTAGGTCCTCTTCTGTGATACCATACAGTCTCCTATTACACAAGTTAAAAAATTAGATATAACAGTCATTTGAAGTGAAGGTTGAACTTTGAGTCAGAATGAGGGAATGAATCAATTTGAAACATTAACTCCAGAAAAGGAATAATTATTACTGTGTTATGTAAGTAATGGGACTTTAATTTTTGGTTCTTTAGGGTTTCCCTGATTTCTCTCTCTCTTTCTTTCTTTCTTTTGATGTTGCTGTTTTTTTTTTTTTAAGTTTTTAAACTTTGGTTTTGAGTTTAGGTATTTGCTTTTATATATGGCAAGATTGGGGAATAATTTGAGCCGAATGAATTTCTTTGTGTATTTTTTTTAAAGGAGAACTAAAAGGAGAATATATATCTTACTACAATCATTTAATTCGGCTTATTGTTGCTATTGAGTAATTTAACTCGTTTCTAGAATTTCCGGTCAAATTTTATAAACATTCTATACCTGGGAACAGAGAAAATAAAGTCAAAGGCTTTTATAAGGTAGGTTTTTAAACTTGGGGGCATCATGGAGCACCCGAGTGGCTCTTTCAGTTAAGCATCTGACTCTTGGTTTCAGCTCAGGTCATGACCTCAGGGTTGAGATCTAGCCCCACATTGAGCTCCACACTGGGTGTGGAGCCTGCTTAAGATTCTCTCTCCCTCTTCCTCCCCTGCCATTCATTCGTGCTCTCTTAAAAAATACACACATACACAAACCAAAAACTGTTTAAATTTGGGGCATCAGGAATTCCTTTGAGAATGATGAAAAACTATGGACCCTCTCCCAAGCAAAGTACACATAGTCGTTTATGCACACAGTTTCTCATACACTTGTAGAGAGTTTGTGTACTTTGTCTTTCCCCCCTCACTCTCCCACTGTTAAGAATACTTAGCTTTATATGTATATGTGTGTATATGTGTATGTGTGAAGGGATTTTACATGAGTTTATTTTCAGCTATGTGCTAGGCATTTTACATATGTCTCATTTGATATTCACCACCTTATTAGATAGGTATTACTCCATTTTGCAATTAAGGAAGCTCAAGAAGGCTAAGTAATTAGCTCAGTATCACACAGCAGCTGTTAAGTTGTCATTAACTAGTGCTGCTTAAAAAAGAAAGTTTATAAATTTGAAAATTAAAATACCTTTATAACCAAAAATATTTTTTTCATTATCTAAAAATTATTGGAGGTTTAACTCTTCTTCTTTTATCAATCAACATTTTTGAAGAAGCCTAAAGCAACTTGTGTTTTTCAAAACATTTACTTCATTGCTCAATTTGTGGTTTTGTTACATATATTTTGACTTGTCAGCTTTTGGGTATTTTGGCTTGCTAAAAGTAGCTAAGAGTTTTTTTCACTTGATGTAAGTGTGAAAAACAAAGGTAAGAATCTTAATAGATAGTGCCAATGTAAGTAAATACTCTCATTTCCAAATTAATATTATGAGTGTTCATCAGGGGGGCAAGTGGGTGGCTCAGTGGGTTAAAGCCTCTGCCTTTGGCTCAGGTCATGATCCCAGGGTCCTGGGATTGAGCCCCACATCAGACTCTCTGCTCAGCGGGGAGCCTGCTTCCCCTACCCCGCCCCCCCACCCTGCCTGCCTCTCTGCCTACTTGGGATCTCTGTCAAATAAATAAATAAAATCTTAAAAATAAAAAATGAATGTTCATCAGAAGTTCTGTCTACATTAGAACCTTTCTCATTTCAGAAGAATTTAAGAAGCATCTGATAATTGTGAATGGATAGGTTTTAAACAGTTCAGAAAATTTATATGTTGCATAAATTGAAATTATTTGGGAAAGGAAATCTCATGCTTTTAGAAAAGGAACCTAATTTAATTTTAAGAAAGTTAAAATTAATTTTTGGTAATAAACACACCAAAGTGTTTTACACAATCTCAATACAGTAGAAAATTCAACATAGTGTGTCCATTTTGTTGGAGGTGTAGGGCAGGTTATTTTTGTTTGTTTCAGACCAGAAGTGCTAGCAATATATTGTATAATTGTATATATTGTTTTACCAGCGAGGCGTTCCTAAAAAGACATCAGAGAAAGGGGCATCCACAGTAGGAGACCTGTTGACAGGTTGACCAGTTAATCAACAAAAGGCTGTTAAAGTGAAGAAACCATCAAATAAGAATACATGTATACCCCAACTATTTTATTTTAACCTATAACTTGCAATTGTACAATTATATGCCAGTCTTTTGTGGTAAAACTAGTATGGTTGGAGAGCCATATCCTTTTTTGCACATGTGACATCATAATGATAGATCAACCCTAATTTTCTAGTTTTTAAAAAAGTGCATCAAGAACTGAGACATGAGCCCCACATCCGGCCCTCTGCTCAGTGGGAAGCCTGCTTCTGCCTGCCTCCCTGCCTGCCTCCCTGCCTGCCTCTCTGCCTACTTGTGATCACTCTGTCAAATAAATAAATAAAATCTTAAAAAAAAAAACAAAACTGAGACACTTGAAAAGAAATCTCAGTGCAAAGTCATCTTTGAATTACATAATTTCTCTTTCCTTCCCCCTGTGTGTAATTTGTGAAGCTTTTTTTTTTTTTTTTGTAGTAACACATTGTTCAAGTCATTCTAAAGCAATCAACTTAGTTTTCATAGAAATAGCTCTCTTTTTACACTTATATCTCACTGGATTATATATGTTTATTTAAATTATGTAATTTCAGTAACAAGTGCCAGTGTCATAAACAGATTTGGGGGTGAAACCAAAATGTATGCGTTGGTAAAATGCAACTCACCTGGAGAGGCAGAAGTGTGCAGGCATATTAGAGAGTACAGGGGGCATGGGAGAGTTGCTTAGTCAGGTGGGCAGGTGAAACAGAGGTTGGTAAGCCAGTGCTTTTGCTGTGTGTATTTCTGCATTGTGTAGATAAACACCGAAATGAGATTCCTGTTAGATGGATATTTATTTCCCAGTGTATATCGAAGACACCCTATCAGTTAAGTAGACTAAGTCTTCTGCTAAGTCTTCAGTCCTGTGCTTGGTCCTGATGCTTGGTCCAAGAATGAGCAAAGACGAAAACATAGTAAATATACTATAGATGTTGGCAGTGCTATTGAAATATCTGGGATTTTGTCCAAAGTTCTTAACTTCTCTGAGCTTTATTTTCTTGTCTGAAAGAGGGGGATAAATTCTGTTCTTTCATATATAGGAACTTGTGAAACATCACTCATTAGATAACTGGTTTATATACATAAACTAGGTGAGATATGCTGGGTCCTAACTAAAAGCATAGTTGGGATTGAGGCTTGGGCCAGAAATGAATGGGGCTAAGAATAGGGGCACCAATCTGGGAGAGCAAGCACTCAATAAATATTTTTAAATTTATTTTTAATTTTCATTTATTTATTTTTAAGAGATTTTAGTTATTTTTGTGACAGGGAGCATAAGCAGGGGAAGCGGGAGAGGTAGAGGGAGAAGCAGGCACTCCGCTGAGCAGGGGTCCCAATGCAGGACTTGATCCCAGGACCCTGGGATCATGACCTGAGCCGAAGGCAGAAGCTTAACCAACTGAGCCACCCAGGCGTCCCAGTAAGTTTTTTTTTTTAAATTGAGGGCAGCATGTAATCTGAATGAAAGTGCTCCAGGATGAGTGACAGATTCAGGTGTGAATGAGGTGCTGCAGGAGGCATGGCAGCAGGAAGTCTCATGGTGGTAGCAGTGGTGGTATGGTACCTGCTGTTAGGCTAATGGCAGTATCTTTGATCCAGGAAGAGCTGCCCTGAGTGAACAGTGAGTCAAGTCGATAGCCCCAAGCTCATTTGTCAGGAAAGAGACTTGGTAAGCTCTAGGCAATTGTAATACCATAGCTGTGTAAAGGTGGGATTGTGGACGGTAAATCCAGGATCTGAGGCCATGTTCAGTCGGGTAGGGATTTTGGCTCACAGTGTGGCTTGGTAAGCATGAGGATGCTTTAGGGAGCGCACCGCATTTAAGGCAGCAGGATTAATGACAGACTAGAAACACTGGTTGGGCGCCCAATAAACTTCATAGTCTTGGTCAGATTAGTTTAGGACTGAGTTGGACTGAACTTGAAGATATGAGGCTTTTAACATTTTCAGCTGAATGAGGATAGATCAGGTAAGAATTAATAACCATTTCACTGCTTCTTTATACATGGCTTGCTCTTTCCCTTTCTTATTTCTAAAGATACTGAGCTTGCCCATTTTTCCATTGCCAGTGTTGATCCTTATGAATTCTGGTTCTCAGTGGTAGTTCAGTAAAAAATTATCGAGCATCTGTTTTATCTACATCTGCTTTATGCTGGGCACTGTTCCAGCTATTGGTGATGCAATATCAAGATGGATAGATAAGGCCCTTGTCCTAAGAGTCTTTACAGCCTGTTGCTCTACAGGGTAATAGGTGTTTCTAGTGACTGGATAGATGTGTACATTATCCAATGTACACTATCCAATGTGCGTCATTCCCAGGACCTAGGTCTTCCAATCAGAGGATTGTTTGGTGAGCATGAAATCTTAGAGAAGGGAGCTTACTTCAGATGGATTAGGGAGGGCCCTCATTGACTATCATTCTGCTGCAAAACACATCTCTAGTGACCAGGAAATTGATCAAATGCCATCAGATCCAATGCCTCTCTCCACTGCATGGTACCCAGAAAAACTGACAAGTAATTTCTCTTTAGATGACCCATTTCTGAACATTTTGTTAGCTGGTAGTTGTTGTTTCTACCTCCAGGCCCTGGAGGCTGTCAGGATCTCTATCAGCCATCGTGGCTCATTGAGGCCAGGATTCTTAATTAGAGGGTAGGGCCCCAGTATTTTGAATTCTCATCTGTCTTCATATAGAGACTGAATAATAAGAACCATTTTACTCTTCTGTTAACAATGATTTCTTCTGACAGAGACTATAACTATACGATTGGTTATGCTTTAACCTTAATTACAGTCACATTCCAGATCTGCCCTTTAGTTACTTGATTGAATGACAATTTTCCATTCTCAGCCACACAAATAGAAGTTGCTCCTGTACCAAAGGAGTTCAGTAGCAGATTTGTCTTCAGGGTGAGCAAAAATGTCTACTGAGCAGTTTTGTAAATATTTTTGGTTTAAATAAAATCATTTAAATCAAATATATAACACTGTATATTTAAGTTACTGTTGAACAACTCAGATAATAAACTTTTTTTTAATTTTTTTTTTTAGAGAATTTTATTTATTTGACAGAGAGACAGAGATCACAAGTAGGCAGAGAGACAGGCAGAGAGAGAGGGGAAGCAGGCTCCCCGCCAAGCAGACAGCCCGATGTGGGACTCGAGAACAACTTAGATAATAATAAGGAGGCCCCTTAGATTGGCTCTCTGCTAGAAAACTTTCATGGGCTATTGGACTCTGGCTAATTATTGTATTAGAATTCAGAGCTCAAATCCTGAATTTAACCATTGACTTCAAGAATGGCCTTGAGAGGGGCGCCTGGGTGGCTCAGTGGGTTAAGCCGCTGCCTTGGGCTCAGGTCATGATCCCAGAGTCCTGGGATCGAGTCCCGCATCGGGCTCACTGCTCAGCAGGAAGCCTGCTTCCCTTCCTCTCTCTCTGCCTGCCTCTCTGCCTACTTGTGATCTCTCTCTGTCAAATAAATAAATAAAATCTTTAAAAAAAAAAAAAAAGAATGGCCTTGAGATTTTTAGCGATTACAAATAAACTGATAATGCTTTGACACCTCACAGAAATGCTGTGATATATGAAATGTGCCTGTTAAAGCTTATAAAAATATTAAAGTCCTCTATAAATGTTGAACAGAAATAAGAAGTGGGCAGCAATAAAAAGTCTTGTAGCCATGAGGTAGAAGAAGAACCCACTGAGATTGTTTGGGATCCCTGGGTAAAAAAAAAGAAATGGCTCATGTAACCTTTCCCTTATTTTTTATATTCTGAATCCAGATATGTATTTGTGACCAAACCATAAATCTTAAATTGCTGTAGACTTCTCTCCACCCAGCAGGACTTGGGTGTTTGGGTTAGTGTGGAGACAGCACTCTAGGGTGATTGCAGTACCAGTTTGTAACCCCCTCTTCCGTTGGTCTGACAGGCAGTGGTTCAAGAAAAAGTGCTCTTTTTCCTAGCATAAGTTTTGGAAGCCTTATTGTTTTTCCATTTTCATTTTCTGTTTCTCTTATGAGATAGAAAGTAAGTTCTTTGTTACTAAAAGAATTTGGCAGATGATATGCTTAAAACACACGTTAAAACTTTACATAAGAAAGTGTTGAATCAAACTTTCAGGATTAGTGGTTGTTTATGGGATAGCAGTGGGAAATCCTATCATTGAAGTGAATTTGTCTGACATTCTAATACTCAGAAAACTGTTAAACTAGTATTTTATCAGTTTATCAGAATTATGATAATTTTAGTTTATTATTACCCAGAGGCACAAAATGGTGAATTTCTTTTATATTAATAATTACTATAAATTTAAATATTTACAGTTGATTTTTGGTCTTAATTGCATTTTATTATATTTTAAGTCTGAACTTGGTAATCCTTTTTAATCAATCCTAATTTTAATCAAAATACTTGACCAGCTAGAATATCTGTTCTCCAGGCATGCCAGTTAAATTATGTTTTACTTTGTATAAGTTAAAAGTATAGAATAAATGAAAACTTATTTAAAATTTAGATGGAAGAAGCCATTGGAGGTCAGCTAGTTTGAGAAAAATCTAGAGGGTTTATCATAAAAACATGTTATAAATCTTAGATGGGCATCAAATTTGAAGTGTTTAAGTTTTTGTTTACAGAAAAGCCAGGTACTCAGGAAATATTAATAACTAAGTTTAGTTGTGGCTTTACATTATTAAAATATATAATTTTTTTTTAAAGATTTTATTTATTTATTTGACAGAGAGAGAGATCACAAGCAGGCAGAGAGGCAGGCAGAGAGAGAGGAGGAAGCAGGCTCCCTGCTGAGCAGAGAGCCCGATGCAGGGCTCGATCCCAGAACCCTGAGATCATGACCTGAGCTGAAGGCAGCGGCTTAACCCACTGAGCCACCCAGGCGCCCCAAAATATATAATTTTTTAAAAAAAGTTTTTATTTATTTATCCAGAAAGCAAGACAGAGAGAGAGGGAGGGAGAGAGAGAGAGAGTGAGTGTGTGTGTGTGTGTGTAGGGGGAGGGGCTGAGGGAGAGGAACAGGCAGACTCTGCTAAGCACAGAGGCCAATGCAGGGCTTGATCTCAGGACCTTGAGATCATGCCTTGAACTGAAACCCAGAGTCAGATACTTAACTGACTGAGCCACCTAGGCGCTCCTAAAATATGTAATCTTTGAAGATGTCCAATGTTGAGTCATTTTGTGATTGATATTTTAATTAGCTTCATGTGGTATATAAGAGGAATTTATCTTGATGAGCAAAAAAATACTTCATCCTGATTGTGATCTAGCATTTTTTTTTTAAAGACTTTATTTATTTACTTGACAGACAGAGATCACAAGTAGGCAGGCAGAGAGAGAGAGGAGGAAGCAGGCTCCCCGCGGAGCAGAGAGCCCGATGTGGGGCTCGATCCCAGGACCCTGGGATCATGACCTGAGCCGAAGGCAGAGGCTTTAACCCACTGAGCCACCCAGGCACCCTGTGATCTAGCATTTTATAGCAGTGTCATAATTTGAGCAGTAAAAAGTTAGGTATACATTAAAGTCCTTATTAGGTGGATTTTTTCCTTCATGTTTGAGCTATGCCTCATACTGTTTACATTTGGACCTATGTGTGGCAAAGCACATCTGTGTCAGCTGCCAGTGTTCAGGGTCCAGTTCTTCAGACCAGTTTAGGTGGTGGGAGCCTAGAGTTGTTGAATTATCTGTGGTTCAGGCATATTTGGTTTGAAATAAGCCAAAGGTTTTATAAATCCTAGCATTATTGACCCACAACTTTAAATATTACTACCTTTTGGACTTTAATGTCTTAATTCCATTGTCAGGTTAGTAAAATTAATGTGCTTCTCATCATCTAGTTGAAGTGTACATGTGTCTTTCCCCAGGTTATATGATTCATTTTTTGTGAAAATAGAATATAGCTATATTACTAACATTTCTTCAAAAGCTGTTGTTTTAAATTAACTTTACAAATACTAGTATAGAAATTTGGTTATGTAAATACATTTGATATATTTTCATTTATTTTCTTACTTGGGGTTCTATCAGGTAGTATTTTTATTTTTCATTTTAAATTTGTTTTGTAATTTATAAATGCCTTTGACTGACTTCTGGTGACTTTTAGTGTGGGCCTAAAGCACTCATTTTTTTTTTCCTCTAGTGGGCTATTTTTTACATGTTCAGTTTGCTAAGTTTTTAAAAATTTTTTTATTTTTTATTAACATATAATGTATTGTTAGCCCTAGGGGTACAGGTCTGTGAATCACTAGGTTTACACACTTCACAGCACTCACCGTAGCACATACCCTCCCCAATGTCCATAATAGTTTGCTAAGTTTTAACAAATGTATACACCCATTAACCCACACCCAAATCAGGATATTGAGCATTTATAACCTCAGGCCTCTTCCTGATAAATCTCTTACCTCTGACTCTAGGCAACCACTGTATGATTTCTGTTATAACAGATTAGTTTTGCCTGTTACAGAACTTTATATAAATAGAATCAAGCAGAATGTATTCTTTCAATGCTGACTTCTTTGGCATAATAGAGCATTTGTGAGATTTATCTGTGTTGCCGCATGTTCCAGTACTTAGTTCCTTTTTATAGATGCTGAGTATTCTAGAGTATGGATTTATTGCAGTTTAGCATGATGGTGGACATGTATTTAAAGTTTTGGGCTATTATGAATAGACTTAAGGCACTTTGATAGAGGACATTGAGAAACACATATTCTGTAATTAAGCTGTAGTTGGGGTCAGGAAGAGGCTAATCAGTAAGATGGATAAAGTTATTTAATTGCTTATTAAAAGGGATTTGTTTTTTGGTTTTTTTTTTTTTGCTTGACATATGCTTTCTTATCATGTATTTTCTTACTTTTTATTCTCCAGCAATAATTTGATCTTATCTTATCTCTATTTCATGTCAAGCTTGGGCTTTGACACATGGGGTTGGGAGATGATACATGAAAGGAGAGAATATATAATCATGCAACAGAAAAAGTGCTGTTTGTCTAAAGAGTATGAGTACATGATGTATGTGAGTGTTGGTATATATGTGTGCATGTATGAATAGATGTCCGTGTGTTTTAATTTAGTGTTGTATTATTTGTGAAAACAACAAAAAATAACCTTTAAAAGATATTAGCAGTCTCTTTGGTCTTGAAAAAATTCCACTGGAATAAAATTTGATTATTGGTGGGGGTGGGGAAGCTCTGAATAATATAAATCAGTTTAGAAAGAAGATGAAAAAGGAGCAGGCATAGACAAAAAGGCGACAGGGAGAGAGTGAGAGAGGAAAGACCAAGAAGAAGTAGAGGAAGAGGAGGGAGGTGTGTGTGCTAAAGCAATAGAGAGCCCTGGGGAGTGAAGTTAGTGAAGTTAACTTATTTTGATGGTTATGTTTGGCAGTTAACCATCCACAGTTGTGAGTATATCCATGCAGCAGCTTTGAAAAGCCGTAAGCACCTTTAGTCCCTGTGCTAAGACTCATATCTTACGTTTGTTGATAATCGTGGCCCCTTAAACTTGCTTGCTTTTGTTTCAGTTTTTTATTTTTAAAAATATTTTATTTATTTATTTGACACAGGGATCACAAGTAGGCAGAGAGGCAGGCAGAGGGAGAGGGGGTAAGCAGGCTCCCCGCTGAGCAGAGCATCTGAAGCAGGATTCTGAGATCATGACCTGAGCCAAAGGCAAAGGCTTAACCCACTGAGCCACCCGGGCGCCCCTGTTTGTTTTTTTAAAAAAATATTTTTGAGTCCTGCTGACAGTTCTTGTTGGTCCTTGTTTTCTTTGCTAAGCAGTAGATTGATGCTTCAGTCTCACCATCCTAAACTAATGAGTTTAAATTCTGTGTTGAAGGTGGATATGGAGTTAGTGATAGTGTTAGTTTATTCTTTATTCATGAAATTCTGAGGTTGTGGAAAGGAAGGACCCTGGAGAATATAGAGGAGATACAGGGGAAAATTTGATCTGTAGTAGGAGTAAAATGCATGATCAGGTAGTCAAGAGACTAGTAGTCATGTGTTTTGATTTGAGGTGATTTTAGAGAGAAAGGACTAAAGGAGAAGAAATTAAAATAGATTAATGCCCATAAATGATAGCAGAGATAGAATTTAAAAAGTATTCATTTAGGAAGAAGGAGCTATCTACCTTCCATGTTCCAGTCACTCTGCTAAGTACTGATCTCATTTAGTTTTTATAACATCCTGGACAGAGAGTTGTTTTTTACAATGTAGAGGATTGCAGCCCAGGGAGGTTAAGCGATTTTCTTGGGTCACACAGTGAACATGGAGCATGTCCAGCATTCAAGACCAGAGTTCCCACTCTTGAGCCTATGGTATGGTTTCCATTTTCCATTCTTTTCATACTAACTCCATTCTGCCCTGAGGCTTTATAGGAACTCAGCAGTAGGTTGGGGATTAAAATCTATAGCTCTTAAGTCCTCCAGAGCCTCTGGACTTTAGACTTTGAGATCTGAAGACCACTTTGAAGGGCATGAGTGCTGGGATGATGGAAATTACACATGCCCCTACTAAATGTAAGCACTACCTGTTAGAATCCAAGCTCTAGGGGGGTCGCCTGGGTGGTTCAGTGGGTTAAAGCCTCTGCCTTCAGCTCGGGTCATGATCCCAGGGTCCTGGGATCAAGCCCCACATGGGGCTGTCTGCTCAGCGGGGAGCCTGCTTCCTCCTGTCTCTCTGCTTACCTTTCTGCCTACTTGTGATCTCTGTCAAATGAATAAATAAAATCTTAAAAAAAAAAAAAAAAAGAATCCAAGCTCTAGGATGGCTTCACTGCTGTATCCCCAGAACTTAAACTTATTGTAAATGATCTGGGATAGAACATCGTCTTGTGATTGGACCCTAGGCTGAATGCTCAATAAATATTTGTTAAGTGATGAATGGGGGAATGCCCATAGGATAGGCCTGTGTGATGAATAGGCCCTGTTTGATGGATTGAAGTGGAACTAGGCAGGAGGTCCTAGGAGAACAGGAGGAAGGGAGCCTGGGAACAAGCACTCTACATTTTCTGGGCTGGGACCTAGGGGCAGGATTTCAGCCTCTGGGAGATCTGGTCCATGCCCACTAGGGAAGGATCCTAGTTAGAGGTGGGTAGGCTGGAGCTGGGTCTAGGAAAAAAGCGTTGAAGTGCCCAAGGTCGCACTAGCATTGACATGAAGTTGACCAGGTTGAGCTGCTTATAGTTAGAGTTGAGAGATGTTCTCTCTGATCAGATCAGGATTGGATCCAGATCCAGTGCTTCCAGCTATAGAGCTGACAGATGCGAGGGCAGGGAGCCAAGCTGTTGTTAAAAAGACCCGTGCACCTCTTTCTTTACTTAATGTCCATTATGTGTTAGAAAAATTAAATTGTGTGAAAATGTTCAGTTATGTATTTTTTCTGTCTCTGTCAACATTGTTTTACTAACCAAATTCCTTGAGATCAAAAGAATTTGACATCTGTTAAGTTTTTCTGTATAATCATAGATTAGAGCTAGCTGTGTATCCATCTCATTTTATAATTTTGTATGTTACTGCAAATATTTTAGAAATACTAGTTTTTTAAAACCATTATTAGACTTCATTGTCATTGACTATACTGTTTCATCATGTGGGTTTAATATAATTCATCCAATTGTTGGCATATTGGTAAGTCTGTAGTTGTTTCTGTTTTGTTTTTTTTTTTTGCCTACTCTTATAAGTAATGCTAAAGTAAAATTCATGGATGTAGCCTGTTCTAGTTTTTTAACTCTTTTCTCAGGGTAGATGTTCGGGAGCATACTTCCACCATCAGATGCTTTAAACTTTATATTTTTTGGTAGCTCTTGATGAATATTACCTATTTCTTTTCTAAGAGAGTTGACTAGTTTACAGTGAAGGCAGAAACGTGATAGGGGCCAGCGCTTACTATCCCTTGGCCTGAGTTATGTGGTTGAAAATATCAATAGTTGGGCACCTGAGTGGCTCAGTAGGTTAAGCGTCTGCCTTTGGCTCTCAGGTCAGGGTCCCAGGGTCTTGGGATGAGTCCTGAATATGGCTCCCTGCTTAGCAGGGAGCTTTCTTCTCTCTCTACCCTTCCCCCTGCTTATGCTCTCTCTCTGTCTCACTCTCTCTTTCATAAATAAATAAATCTTAAAAAAAGAATATCAATAGTCATAAAATGCTCTCTCATTATTTTAATTTATATTTATTTAATAGGTAGTGGGATATCAAATATATTTCCCATTTTTGTATGCAGTGTTTGTTCTTTTTCGAATTGTCCCTGATTATATATTTTACTTTCGGAATATTTGATCAAAAAAGAAAGCAACCTTATGCTTATTGTAAATGATCTGGCATAGAACATCGTCTTGTGAGGGAGAAAAGAAATCCTGGCATTCTGTTGTTATGGGATTGAATGTTCAGTTCAGTCCAAGAAGAAACCTTGAGTTAGAGCTAATATGCTCCTTTTCCATGTGCCAGGAACTGCATTAAACAGTAGACCAACTTTTTTTTTTCAATAACTCTATAAGGTAGATGCTATGTTTGTTACACATTTGAGCCACTGTTGAATAAATGAGAGATTTTAGAGAAAACTTAGGTTAAAAAGAATGGAAAAAGCAGCTGTATTTGAAAGGATAGTAGAAGAGGGGTAGTTTTCAGCCTGTTGGAAAGCCACATTGCCCACATATTTTCTCTTTCTGTACTACTTGTGCCTTTCTGCCTCATTTATTATACCATTGGAAAAGACCTCAATTACAGATGTATTCTGCTTAAGAGTCAGCCTCTCTTAAAACTTTAAATATCTCTGGAAGGGATTTGTCCTGGAAGGTGATGCGTTATTAGCCATTAGTATAAATTAATAATAAGATGTCTTTCCTTTCGACTCTGCTGGCCATAGCTATCCCAAGGGATGGAGCTTGGGATGGGGGGTGTTGGGAGGAGGAAGGTGAGGTAAATACATTTAGAGGATGAAACACTTATCAGTCAGAAAAGGATGATCTTATGGGGGAATCATAGCTGGAGCACAGAGCAGAGACCAGCTCTTGGTGGTTGAGGTTTAGGGTTTTGAGATGTGGAAGTGCGAATGAGGTGGCAGGATGCCAAGGTCAAACACTTCCTATTTCAAAACTCTGCACCCAGCAAGGCCTACATCCCAGAAAGAGGAAGGAAACTTTCTTTCTCCTTTTTTTCTGCACCAATGCCCTATAAGATTGTAGCAGTCAAGTGGTAATATTATATTCACTAATACTGTGATTTATTACTATTTTTAATACTGTTTTATGACTAAATGAGTATCAAGAAGCCAGTTGAAAAAATAAACTTGTGAAACATGACTTATAATTTGGAGACTAAACGCAGATTTTAGAAGATGTATGTAGTACTGAAAGTTATGGGTTATATTTCTTTTTTTTTTTTTTAAAGATTTTATTTATTTATTTGACAGAGAGAGATCACAAGTAGACGGAGAGGCAGGCAGAAAGAGAGAGAGAGGGAAGCAGGCTTCTTGCTGAGCAGAGAGCCCGATGTGGGACTCGATCCCAGGACCCTGAGATCATGACCTGAGCCGAAGGCAGCGGCTTAACCCACTGAGCCACCCAGGCGCCCCTGGGTTATATTTCATAATGAGTTTTTTTTTTTTTTTCTTTTTTTTTGTCCAATAGCGTATAGCTTAAGTTTGGGAATAATTTCTTTCCTCTCCTCATGCCCTTTGAACAGCTGTTTCTCTGTTTTCAGGTCATTCCTGGTACACAAGGCCCTTGCTCTTTATTTTTAAAAGATTTATTTATTGAGTGAGAGAGAGAGAAAGCATGTGTGCATGAGAGTGGGGGAAGGGAGCAGCGGGAGAGGGAGAGCGAATCTCAGGCAGACTTGCTGTTGAGTACAGAGCCTGATGTGGGGCTCAATTCCGTGACCCTGAGATCATGACCTAGGCTGAAGTCAAGAGTCAGATGCTTCGGGGCGCCTGGGTGGCTCAGTGGGTTAGAGCCTCTGCCTTCAGCTCAGGTCATGATCCCAGGGTCCTGGGATCGAGCCCCGCATTAGGCTCTCTGCTCAGCAGGGAGCCTGTTTCCCCCTCTCTCTCTGCCTGCCTCTCCACCTACTTGTGATCTCTCTCTGTCAAATACATAAATAAAATCTTTAAAAAAAAAAAAAAAAGTCAGATGCTTAACTGATTGAGCCACCCAGGTGCCTTCCTTGCTCTGTGAACAAACAGGTGCTTCTTATATGAATATAAAATGGCTGGGAAATTAATAAAAACCTTCTTTTTAGCAGTATAGTCACTGTAAAGTTAATAGTGACTGCGTTGTTTCATGTTTGCATGTTTTCATAGACATCTGGAAATCTTGTGTATGGAACAGTCAGACCCCTTGGTAGTCTTTTCTAATAAATGCACTGCTAATGACTCAGGATTTAAAAGACTTACTACGTAAATTATTCTCCCCTATGGATTAAATGCCCAAGCTGAAAATAAATTGCAAATCCTAATAGCCAAGCAGAAGGAGTGTACTTGTCTAAGCGAAACATCTTATGTGTAATTTGGCTTGTCAAACAAAGTGAAGTAGGATGAAAGCATCTTACTTAAAATGTGCAGCTGGTGTAAGAGTGTCTCACGGGTGCTAATTGTTCGTCTCGGGTGTCTTCCATGTCTAGTGTTCCTCTTGTCTTCTCTAATCACTGGTAGCTTTCCCCCTTCTTCTTTGTTCCTTGCAGAAAATGTCTCCACCATGTAAAATGTTTAGGCTTGTATTTTCTTGATATTTTGGAAATCAGCACATCTAGGTGAAAATAAATTTCTCCTATTTACCAAAATGATTGATTAAAAGTTGTTTAATGAGCTGGTCATGTTCTTTTTTAATTAATTAATTAATTAATTAATTAATTAATTAATTTGACAGAGATCACAAGTAGGCAGAGAGGCAGGCAGAGAAAGGGGGAAGCAGGCTCCCTGCCGAGCAGAGAGCCCGATGCGGGGCTCGATCCCAGGACCCTGGGATCATGACCTGAGCTGAAGGCAGAGGCTTAACACACTGAGCCACCCAGGCGCCCCTGGTCATGTTCTTTTACTTCACATTTTTCCCAGCACTTAAAGATAATGTTTTTCACGTGAACAAGAAGAAGAATATGTAGAGCCTATGTAACATTCTACAGAACACTAGTTTCATGATCATAGGCCTTTGAGACTCATGGTACTCAGAGGACAGGCCAAACTGAGGCGTGCCTGGCGAGGGCTGGATGACAATCACGGAATAAATAGCTGCCTTTATCATTGCTGCCGTGGCTAGAATTCTAGAGACCCAGAAGTGCGTTCTTTTACTTGGTTTTCACCAGCACCATCTGAGGAGGCTTATGAAATGTGCCTCAGAACTATCTGCTTGGGAATAAAGAGGGGAAGTATTTACCTATCATCTTTCTCCATAGGTCAGGGCTGGCCCCACAATCATTGTTCCCCCTGTGCTTCCAGATGGTGCAGCTGTGAGTCCCCAGTGCATTCCCTGGCTGGGACAGAGTAGGGGTGAGGCATTGTTAAATTATATTTTCACGGAGGTGATCAAAGCCTACTTAGAACAGGTTGCTGCAGTGGTGGCTTGAGCAAGAGGTAGAGCTGAGGTGATTTGCAGCAGGACACAAATGTCCCATATAGACACATTGTAGAAATAGAATTTGTATTTCTGGGTCAAAGGACATCCAAAATTGTATCTCTTTTAAAATACAAATACCCAGGAGAGTACATTCAGGTTGATTCATTTATTATGCATCTAAATATTCTTCTAGTACCTGAGGCTACAATAAGGATAAGAGATGTGACCCCACAGGCCCAGAGCATGTATTCTTCTATAGGGAGAGAGACAGTAAATGTGGGAGCAGATACATAAAGTCATTTCTGACAATAGTAAGTGTTACAAAGCAGATGAAGCCTGTGTGATGCTGTTAGTAGTGACCTGAAAGGGACTGAGAGATCATGGTGAGAACACCAGGGTCTGAGTGGGGAACCTCAGGGTTGATAGAATAGAGCTAAAGGGGAATGAGGAAGAGGCTGCTGGAAGGGGAGGGAGGGTTGGACCCCAAGACATGATGCCAGCTGTATATTTTATCTTAGGCCTTAACATAATTGAGAGAGGTATTTCAGTTTTTGGAGTGTGGCCCTCCCTCAGTATATATACTGTATGGGAATTAATCACTTTTTGATTCTCAGACTCTATCATTAACATTTGTATTATATAACAAACATAATTCCTTTTTCTTTGATGTTTTGGAATATACTTTAGATCTTAGAGTGCCATAGGGTTATTTTCACCAATCTCAGTGTTAATGTGGAAAATGGAGCAAATGGAAAATTTCCATTAGGTCATAATGCTATGTGGCTAGAGGTTTATTGTGTCAATATAATTCCACTTCATATAAGAAGCAGCACTGTTTAACTGCACCTTTGCTCTAGGGAGCTCAGAAAAATTAGTTTTTAAGGCATAAATTTGTTCCTCAGGCCTCTTAATTACAATGCCCAAGATATTTTTGTGACCTAAATAGCAAATTAAGAAACCACCTCTTTACATTGCTAGGTGTTTCCCACATTTGTTGCTAATAGTAGAGTTTATCCACTCTGTAGAAAGTATGCCATGGGATTGTGATAGCCCCAGATTAAAGCACAGCCTTCCTTTTCAGTGATAGGCAAAAGCCATAAGAATCAGAATGAGATCACATATTGAAGGATTAGAATAGTGAATTTGATCTCCCAAATCAGAGATTTCTGAAGTTTCATAATTTGTGTGTCACCTTCTTGATTTTGCTATATTCTATATTGCTGGCACCATTAAATATTTAATGTTTTCCTCTATGTTGACTCAATTCTTGCTTAAATAAATTTACTTAAAAATAGTTTATATTATTGAAATAAATAGAGGGTAACTTTAAAAACCTACTCCTAACTAGTGACATAAGAATGTTTATCTGGGTGCCATCCAAAAGCATTATACTCACTCCGGTTAGTGCTACTCTCATAGCAGACTCTACCTGTGCCATACAAGGTGTGTGATCTTGGGCCAGTTACCCAACTTCTCCAAGCCTCTGTATTCACTTGTGTATAATGGGGATAGTGAGATATTATTGCCTGACAAGTGCTTAGCACAGTGCCTGATGTCATAATTGCTCATTAAGTGGAAGCAATTACAAGACTGTATTGTTGGGGGCACCTGGGTGGCTCAGTGGGTTAAAGCCTCTGCCTTTGGCTCAGGTCATGATCCCAGGGTCCTGGGCCCGAGCCCGGTATCAGGCTCTCTGCTCAGTGGGGGGGCCTGCTTCCCCATCTCTCTCTGTCTGCCTTTCTGCCTACTTGTGATCTCTGTCAAATAAATAAATAAATAAAATCTTAAAAAAAAAAAAAGAATGTATTGTTGAGGTGATTGTTGTCTTTATTACTCTTGCTGAAAAGATAAGTACTGGAAATTTAGAAATTGGACAAACACTTCCATTCTGCACCTATAGAGGGGGCTCAAGGTAGTGGAAAAAATCGCAGACCAAAGAGTTGGCAAATTTGATTATATTCTTAGCTTTCCACTGACCAAGTGTACCACTCGGTCCAGGCTTTGGGCCTCTTCTAAGATTGGGTTTCTTTATCAAACAAATTAGAAGGTTTGATATGATTTGATCCCAAGGCATCTAGCTCATAGGCTCCAGCTGTTTGAGTGGTTCTGATTGTGGGTTATGGTTCATCTGAAATTAGGAGCACTTTTTATTTTGTTTCATTTTTGTTGGCTTTCTAATAGACAAAGTAATCTAGAAAGTTGGTGTGCCCCAGGCTGCTTTCCTGTTTTCATCATGAGTAACTAATTCATGGTCACCATGGGTCATGTTAGTAAGCCTAGGCCAATTATTCATTGTTTTTGATGCTGTATGTAATTAATAATTAATGAGCAATTGAAATTTAGTCCTGGTAAAATTATATCATAAAACTGAGGCATTTTTAAAGGATTTGCTGACGGAAAGATATTATGCATAAATTTATTTTATACATTTGACTAACACTTAAGGTATACTTAATGGTGTTGTTTGCCAAGCATAGGGACTACTTGACTCATCATTAATTGATGAATCAATTAAAATCAATTGATTTTAGTGAATTAAAAATTATATGTGAATTTTGAGCTACATGGCCTACAATTGAAATAACTTTTCTGTCCCTGGCATACATATTCCACAGTTTTATGAATTTCATTCTCCTGATAAGGTTGCTCTGGGCTTGGTAGTGATGAAGTTGAAGGTAAGGAAGCAAAATAAAAATTTTAAAAGACTGCTGTAGCTACTTTTTTAGATGGATGTATATATAAGTGAGGGCATCTATGTGTATGTTACTTAGTATGAATCAATTACTGATTTTTTTCACTTAAGAATGTATCTTAGAAACTGTCCCATTCATATAGCTTCCTCATTGTTTTGAATGACTGCAGAGCATTCCATTGAGTGGAAGGGATATAAGTGCTTAATCCATCTCCTTGCAATGGACAGTTAGGCTTTTTCCTAACTTCTGCTGTTACCCTCAGTAGTGCTCTAATGAATGTCTTTTGTGTGTGAGATTTTGTGCATTTGTTAGTGTATCTGTGGGTCAGATTGCTGGGTCGGAGGTTATGTGCATTTGTAATTTTGATTAAAATGGGCCAATTGGTTTTCAAGAACGTTGAGCCAGTCAGTATACACTCCTACCAAAAGTGCATGAGTGAGTCCATTTCTGCTCAACCGCTTTTCTCCGCCATGGCTCCTGTTTTTCTATATTACCACCAGTTTGAATGTTACTTTCTCACTCTGTATTGCCTCTGGGAAAATGTTGATTAGATGGGTGATTGTTAGTATTTGTACAAATTTCACAGGGATTAAATCTTACACTGAAGACCACTTTCTTAACTGTATGTGTTTGCTGAATTAAATGGCAGCACTGTTAAGCATATTGGAATGTACTTTACATTGCTTCAGAGCACAATTATACCAGAGTAGAAAAACCTCCAATTTGCAAATTATCAACAGCTAAAGGTTTCCATGGAGATCATTTTTATAACGTAATGAAACACACTATTCATACTGTATGAAAGGTTTGGCTATAAACAGCATTATTTGCATTTTGTTTTTCTTAAATTCAGAAGGAAAAGGCTGCTAGGTACTGTTTCTGTATTTTTATAGAAAACTAATATTAGTTGGTGAAGTTCCACTAAAAACACATGAAATTATTCTCTCTGTCCTTCATTCTGGCCATTTGATTGTGTACATGTGGGTTAACTACACATGCAGCCTCTAGATTGGAAGGTAGAACTTCTGTGGTTCCTTTAAACAAGTAGACTAGTTTGTGTTACAGAACTACATGAATACCCTCTTTCTTTTCCACATTAAGGATTATTACATAGATAGAGAAAACTACTATCCCAAACTACTGTTTCTTTTCTCATTTTCTCCTTGGGCTATAGCTTGGCATATATGAGAGTCAATTCCTGAAGGAACTTAGGTTTTATTTATTTTTTATGCTAATGTGATCTTTTCTAAAATTGACCATTGTTCTAATAGTTGAGGTTTATTTTTTTCTTTTGGCTTTTATAAAAGAGCAGCAGATGTTCAAGAACTTTTTTTAATGAAGGTTTCCTCTTTAATTTGACTTTCAAATGTGGTACTTAACATAGCTTCATACCAATTCACTTAACAAGAAAAAAATGTTTCCATTATTGACCTATTTGTAAACCAGTTGTGGTGTTGGATATAGTTTATAGTGAAGATACTGGTTAAATCTCATAGAAAAACTCATAATTAATATAAAATCTCTTGGAGTTATTCAAATACAAATACAAATTAAAAAGTTAATATTAGGCAATTACCTTTTGTGTTTTCCTTTTTAGTACATATATTACATTTTAGAGAAACCATCTGGTTATACTGAGACTATTGAATTTAAATTTGTTCTTTCCCCTAAGGAAAGCAATTTGTTGTGTTATTCAGACAGTGGAAGAGTAAAATGAGGCTTTGTTGTGGTATGTATTATTTTGGGTTCATGCCTTCCCCACAAATCACTGAAGGTCATGATGCTTGAATTGAAGGGGCAAAAAAACCCATTTTTTACTGAACCATAGCACCCCCTGGCATCCTAATAGTTTTTGTTTTGAAAATTCAAAGGTACATTTTGTTTATGCTTATAAAAAAGAACCATTAATCTAATACCTAATACCTCTTATATTTTTATGACCAGGAAGGGATCTTTGAAAGATTCTATAGAAATTAGGGAGAATGTGGGTCGTTCCCCTTTTTGCAAATAATTGTTCCATTACTTTCCACGGAGTGTTCCCTGTGTCCATGGAGTATTCGGGTCAGGATGCAGATCATAAGTTTTCGCTGCATGTGTTGTGATCTGTATAGGAGTGGTAAATAGTAAGTGTTCCTCGGTCCACCTGCCTAACCGGACTGACTTACATGTTGCAGGTACTTCTCCCAGCAGCTGGTCTGTTACAGTTACAGGATGTGAAGAAGACCTGCTGTGAATTTTTGGAGTCTCAGCTTCACCCTGTCAACTGCTTAGGAATTCGAGCTTTTGCTGATATGCATGCATGCACAGACCTCCTGAACAAAGCCAACACCTATGCAGGCAAGTGGAATAGACCTTGGCTGAGTTTGAGATGGTGGAATCTGGAGCTCTTGAGTTCTGATATGAATCTGTAGTGATTTCTGGAAAGTTGTGTCATGTTTCTGGATCTGGACTTTATAAAAATACATGTAAAATCTTTTAATGTATCACTGCATAATTGAAGTATGTTTATAAAATTCTGAACTTAAAAAAAAAACCCTCTATAAATTGGTATTGGGCCTAAAGAATAGAATAGCTAGTTTTATGCAAGTATTGAATCCCTGTCTTTTTTGAGAAAATATTTGCATATGAAATTAAGTCATTTAATCTCTGTGGCTTTGTACACCCTTTTCTTAAACCCAAGGGAACAATTTTCTGGCTTAAAAATTTTCAAGGTGTTGAAGTCTAGTTGCCTTTGGGCGGAGTGGAAAAAGAGATCTGAAATATAGGCATCTTTCTCCTTAGACACTAGTTCCCAGAATCTCCCGCTGGCACCCTCCTTCTGTGGCAGAGGCAGCCCATTGCTGTTGTCAAGGAAGCCATCACTTTGGTTACTATATAGGACCCTCTGATCCTGATCCCCATCTCTCCAGTTTAGGGGGAGAGTTTCTTGTTATTGTTTTGGATATAGCTCAAGTACACAAAAGTAACTTATAATTTATTTTGCTCTGAATTTGTAAGCATGTAAAAAATACATATTAAAGGTGATTGTTAGGAAGTTTCTAATTTTTTTAAACATCTTTGGGAAGGTAAGTCTGGTGGAAGTTATAACCCACCATCTCTGTCCTATAGTTGTAAGATCCAGTAAGAACCGTTACTATAGAACCTTCCATGACCACTGCCCCTTAATATGCTTTAGAATCCCAACTTCCTCCAGCCTTCAAATGCAAGAGCCATTTGTCTAAACTCTGCTCCACAGTGCTTACTCATCAGGACACTGTAGCGCACTGACCCGGATAAGGAGCGGGGGGAGGGGTGTGTGTGTGTGTGTGTTTACATATGTATGCACCAAGCACTGAAGAGAAGTATGCTATCATCCCTATTATATTTATCAAAGAAATAATGGTAAGTGGTTAGCTGGAGAAAAAACCTGCAGTGTGCAGTGAAACATAATATGACCAGTAAATTTGAATTTTATAGATTTCTTTGGGGTGGCCTGATTGGTCTGAATACCCTTTATAAGATTCTTTCAGTGGGAAAAACATGATCTGAATTTCAGAAAGCTAATTTACAGATGAACTTTTAGCACACAGCCCTTCTGTAAGTTGGGGAATGCCTATATATGTAATGATATTCATGTAATCCTTCTGAGTGGGATGAGACATTTTAAGAAAAACCAAAGACAAATTTGGATTCGCTGATGTATTCCAGTGTTCTTTAGCTCTTCTTCAGCTAAATAGAAAATTTTCCTTCTAAATCTGTAAGATCCATTAACTCTAGACATAATGTGCCTGTTATGAGTGATTTATATTGCGAGAGTGAAGGAGGCTTGTATATTTTTTGATGATTTTTTTTTTTCTGCATGAACATATCTTTCTTGGGCAGCTAGTTGTCTCATATGACTTGATACACATTACTGACTTTTCAGAGATAGGGAAAGGGACTGGGGACAGAATGAATAAAGCAGGACTCATGCAAAAGATGTCCACACATAATTCACATGATGTACTGGAACTCTTAGTTCTGCTCCTGTCAGAACCAACTCATGCTCTGTGTGTTTAGGAGATTTTTATTAGATTTAATTATTTCTTTATCTTATTTAAAATCTTAAATTTAGTGTGGTATACTATAAAATATGAACAGTTATCCACCAGAATTTGAACACCTCTATGTCTTCATTTGTAGAATCTTTCTTCATAATTATGCAGAGAATTTTTTGTGGACAGTTTATTCTCATTTTCAGCAAAATTATAAAAAAAAATTCTTAATTTTTAAAAAAGATTTTTAAAATTTATTTTAAAGAGAGAAGGCTCAGGGAGGGTGAGAAACCAGTGGGCAGGGTAGAAAGTGTGAGCAGGGATGGTGTAAATCCTTCCTGCTTATCCTGTTGCACTCCCGTGGCTGTGGCAGTGTGATGCTGGCAGTCACAGCCTGTCACGCTGGCCCACGTGCTTTACTGGGGCCTGTGGCGACATGTTTTTCAAATTGTAGACAGCTGAGGGCGACTAGACCAGCCAGGTTAAATGATCTGCATACTGAGGCATGGTGTTCTGGACTGTAATCAGCCTTTGTTATGCTCTTGAATTATTTTCTTAGCTAAAAAGCTAGGTGAAATAGGTGAAATTATTTTTGCTTCATGCCTAAAAAAGAAAATTTTCACACCTAATTCCAGGTTGTACAGCCTCGTTTGGATAATGCTGACTTGTGGATGCTTTTAGTTCCCATGTGTTTTGAGTGGTGTTCATATTTTAAGAGTTTCCCAAATCACGAATACCTTTGTTTTTAACATTTTCTCCAGGACAAAAATATGGAGGAGATAAAAAGTGAACTTACTGGTTTCAGTGCATTTTAATAGTCCCAGACTGTTTTGAAAGTTAGATTTTAATCTTAACTTGAAATATGAATTTTATTTAGCATTCTGTGTTGACAAACAAAAGTTGCCAGTTGTGGAGTTGTAAGAATTTCAAACAAATTTAAGGGAAACAACAGTTTTATGTTTTTAATCGTTCCTTCATCTCGCCACTCCTGACATTAAAAGTTTGAGAAGCTGCTTACTCTCAGTTCTTAGTGATCTTTGGGGAGATTTGCAGTATCATTTTCAAGCCAGTGTTCTGGCTCAAGTTCTAGGATTGGTGAACACTCAGTATTCCCCAGTGCCAGGAAAACCTGCAGTCTTCTCCAGTCCCTAATATACTTTCAGTTTTCTTTCTTGTCCTCCTCTTGCTATTAACCCTGTTGTCTGTTTACATCCTGGCCTGAATTGCCGCCCTTTTAGCCTTTCTACCATGGTTGCACAATGACACTTTTTTATATGCCCAGCTGTTTTCATGTGTGTCGCCTCTCCCTTTGTCTTAAATGAAACTTTGTTTTCCCTCCAAACCTGAGTGTTGGGGGCAGACTTCTTTAGGGAACACCCCTCCCCGCCGACTCTGGGAAGGTGGGTGAAGGGGTACGACTTCAGACTGTTGTTCTGTCCCTGTCACCATCCTCCATTCTGCCCTGGAGGCCTGCAGCATTCTCTCTGCAGCCTGTTTTCTCTCCAGACCTCCACGTCTGCTTCTGTCTTTGACACCTAGATTATCTCCTCCCTCTCTACTTTCTCTCTTTTGCCATCAGCAATCTCGGGATCTTTCCTGTTGGCTTCCTTGAGATTCCCTGTTCGTGGTTACTTGTGGCCACCATCTTTCCTCCATAAACAGACGTGCCACCTTAGACCTTGACCAGGGCATGTTGAACCTTATTTGGACACCTTGTTGATATTTGAAACAGCTTTGTGCTGACTCTATTCCTGCCTCCTCATGTATTTCTTCATAAATCTGCTCTCTGATTCCACTTACCCTGCAATCTCTTGGCCCTTTAGTCTCAATGGCCAGTCATTTCAAAGCTATGCTTTATGTGTCTACCTTTACCCAGGCTGCTGTGGGTGATAAAGAGGCTCAGGGCAATTTAACCCCTGCTTACAGGGCCAATAATATTCCACTTACATCCAGGTTCAGTGTCTAGATTATGCCTTATTCTCTGTAAAAGTAGGTCCCATAACATTTTACTTACTTATTTATTTTTGCAGTCAGTTTGCTTCAATCATTTGCCCACCATTCTGTAATTTAGGCTAGGAGTCACTGCGTGGGGTAAACATCTGTCAAAAAAAGCCCATGATTTTGAAAGCTGCCCTTTTGAAAGAAACTTGTATTGAGAGAGTGGTTTTTATAGTAGCATTACTAGCCTTGACTGTGTGATATGCATACTAAAGACTAAGGTGCTGATTATCCAAGGGTCTTTGCAGTGTTAATTTACCAATACAGAAGATTTTCTCTTTGGAGAACCATGAAAGCATTTGATGTACGAATTCATGCTGACTTAATTGATGCTTCTTACAAGAATTAATCATTTTTATGTTTTTACATTCATAATGGTCCTCATTTGTGTCCTAGTAAGTGACATGCAATCTCTCTGCTCTGCTTTGGGTTGATAGTTTTTCTCATTCAGATGAGTAAGCTGTTTCTAGGTTTCACCAAAGCTGTCTGTGTTAATGGAGCTGCTGGAGATATAAATGTAATTTTTTTTTTCTTAGAGGCTAATAGTATTCAGAATGAAAGAATCACAGAGTATTAGCACTTGTAGGGAACTTAGCAGTTATCTCATCTAACATTTATTTTATTAATTAGGATAATGAAGACCGGGGGGATTTTTATTTTCCCAAAAACACTTTATCTCTCAGGGATAAGCTGTTTTTGGGTCTAAAATATGTTATTATCCATGCACTTACACTCATTTCTCAGATGGAATTCTGCATTAGGTGGAATATAGAGGAATTACAGGAATTCTTCATGGCACTTAATTCTGGTCAAAAAGGTTGGGAAATCAAACATAAAGGATGCTTTGTAGCTTATCACAGGGTGTATAACTGAACAAACAAAACTTTGGACTTTTATTTTGTATTTCATTGGACTTAATTTAGGATGAGGGACCAGAGCTAATGAGCCCCAACAGACCTTGTGTGACAAATCCCAAGGCTTGTCTTTCATTTCTCTATAATCTTATTTTAGTTTCAGCAAGGAAGCAAACAGGAAAGTTCAACTATCCTAGAGAGTGAAGAGAATCATATATAAGGAAGAATGTATATGTATATCATATATACAATAAATGTGTTTAATATGTATTGCACATTCATGAGTTAGTATGTACTACTGGAAGTTATGCCCTCCTGCAGTTGTGGGATTTGTCTAGAGAAAAGGAACTGATTATTGAATGTCAGCTTAACTAGGCTGGCTTTACTCAGCAGCAGTGGTAAAACTAGTAAGGGTAGGTTACTAAAGTCACAGTGAAAGCTCTGTGCTGTAAACAGTAATTTGTCAACATGTGAGTAAAAGGATTGGAGACAATAGTTGAGGTTGGTAAGGGAGAACCATGGTAATGAAGATAGGAGGTGACTGAAGCCAGTCTGGGGATATGGGAACTAACCAAACTCTGACATGATCTGCTCTTTAGGATTACATTTTAAGTATTTTGTGGGTACATTTTAGTGCGTGCAATAGCTGTTAATTTGGGTACCTAGCTGAGGTGCAGTAAGCTGAGTAAGAATTCATTCAGTGAAACGAAGAATTTCTTATCTTGGCTTTGTGACAGGTATTAAGCTTATATTGGTCAAACCAATCCAAAGATGTTAGCATTTTAGCTGATAGTGTATTGAATAACAGTTCTGTAACTGTGTCTAGAAAGATGTAAGGTGATTATCTCATTCTCTTCTTCCAGGGTCAGACCATATCTATGAAACTGAGTTCATTTTCAGGTTATGTGTTTTGAGAGAGACTGACAAATGGAAGCCCTGAATTTGGAGCCAGCATGATGGTGAAGATCCCAAGCAGTATTATGCAAGAAATGCTCAAAAGAGTTAGGAGTTTGTAGACCATGGAAATAAAATTTAGAAGAATATAATGCTCTATAAAAGTTTGAAGGAATTTCAGGAGTGAGAGACATTAATCGTGTCTTTGGTGTGCAGAGGTAGTGTCAGTGTTAGAAAATAAGATGGAAAAAGATTTTAGTGCAACATAAAGCCTAACTGCCCCTTATAGTAAGTGTTTAAGAATGGTGTGACTACCTTGCTGTCTGTTGATGTGTGCCACATGTGTAACAGATATCCATCAAATATAAGCATTTTAGAGGTTACTCTGACAAAAGTTGTGTCAGGGACCTTTCAGATTTCTTATACCACTAAATTTTATGATTTCCCATGGCATTAGAAGAAAAGATTCAACAGGATTTGTGAAAGAATTTATTTTAGGGTTTAAAGAGAGGAAGGGATGTAGGAGGGGGGAAAAGGGAAGTTCTTTAATGGATACAGAGTTTCATATTTGCAAGATGAAAAAGTTTTGCCTATCTGTTTCACAACAATGTGAGTATACTTAAAACTACTGAACTGTATACTTAAAAATGGTTAAGATGTTAAATTTTATATTCTTTGTCACACCACGATAAAAAGGGAAAGAAAAAGGAATGAGGAATTGAGGTTTCATTTAGCCTTGGAATCAGTGCAGATAGTAGAGCCATTAAGACACAAAAGGAGGGATGCCTGGGTGGCTCAGTTGTTCAGCCACAACCCTGAGATCAAGAGTCACAGGCTTGGGAGGCCTGGGTTGCTCAGTGGGTTAAGCGTCTGCCTTTGGCTCTGGTCATGATTGTAGAGTCCTGGATTGAGCCCCACAGCAGGCTTCCTGCAGCAGGAAGCCTGCTTCTCCCTCTTCCACTCCCTCTGCTTGTGTTCCCTCTCTCTCTGTGTCTCTCTCTGTCAAATAAATAAATAAAGTCTTAAAAAAAAAAAAAGACACAAAAGGAGTACAGGAGGGCACTCTAGGTATCTAGAGGAAGGTACTGACACTCTTTGAGGTGTAGGTGGGTCTTAGTCTTGATTGCTTGAGGGAGAATGAGAGTGAAGTGCACTATCAATTTTAAGAAGTTCTCTGACTGGGCAAGTGTATTAGCAATAGGCAAAGGTAGCAGGCCAGTGGAGGACCTTGATTTATTTTGAGAGATAATCAGACTCAGCCAGAGAATCTTTGCCATGCATCCAACCAAGGTGGGGAAAACTGGGCAGTGAAGAAAAATTTAGATAGTAGAGCCAAGGTAAGTGGCCTAAAGTGGTGAATAATGTGAAGGTTTTAGAGGACTGCTTGTATGGATTACTGGGTGTGTGGTTGGGGATAAATCTGTTTAGAAGAGTCATGGTGATGATTCAGATCACATAGAGACTAACAGGTGGAAATTCAAATATTGAGGTTTGGAGAGAGGTTGAATCTGGGAGCAACCATACTGGGGTGCTAGTTAAAGATAACTGGGGACACACAAATGTAGATGAGATGGTAAAGGGAGGGTAAGCAGAAAATGAAAAAAGGGCTCAGGGCAGACAGGACAAATAAGCACATGCAGCAGACTCAAATGTTTAGGGAGCTGAAGGAGACAAACTGAGTGATTAGAAAGATTAGACACCTGGCTGGCTCAGTGGGTAGAGCATGTGACTCTTTTTTTTTTTTTTTTAAGATTTTATTTATTTATCAGAGAGAGAGAGCACACGCGAGCAAGGTAGCACAAACAAGGGGAGTGTTAGGCAGAGGGAGAAGCAGACTCCCCGCCGAGCAAGGGGCCTGATGCAGAGCTCTGATCTCAGCACCCTGGGATCATGACCTGAGCCAAAGGCAAACTCTTAACCCACTGAGCCACACACAGGCCTCCCAAGCAT
Source organism: Lutra lutra (assembly GCF_902655055.1). Classification (NCBI taxonomy): domain Eukaryota; kingdom Metazoa; phylum Chordata; class Mammalia; order Carnivora; family Mustelidae; genus Lutra; species Lutra lutra. The sequence continues at coordinate 74,101,517 of NC_062279.1, read as the reverse complement.
GTGACTCTTGATCTCGGGATTGTCGGTTTGAGACCCACGTTGGGTGTAGAGATTACTTAAAAAAATAAAAACTTTTTTAAAAAGTTTAGAAAAAAGTATTATAGAATCCGAATTGGGAGAGAGTATCCTTAGGGTTAAACACTGTATGGGGGTTGAGAAGTTTTAATCTCAAGAAAAGGACTTCCAAAGAACAAATTCAGGAGGGAAGGGTGAGCCAGAGGCTATGCTACAACAGGTTAAGATGTGAGTGCACAGTGCACCAAAATGCAGAGGCTTCTGTATTAAGATCTGCCCTAAAGAAGTTTTGTATGGGGGCGCCTGGGTGGCTCAGTGGGTTAGGCCGCTGCCTTCGGCTCAGGTCATGATCCCAGGTCCTGGGTTCGAGCCCCGCATCGGGCTTTCTGCTCAGCAGGGAGCCTGCTTCCTCCTCTCTCTCTGCCTGCCTCTCTGCCTACTTGTGATTTCTCTCTGTCAAATAAATAAATAAAAAATCTTAAAAAAAAAAAAAAAAGAAGTTTTGTATGAATATCAGCAATGTAGGGCAGTGGCCCAAGATGGGGAGGGTAACCATTTTCTTTTTTTTTTCTTACTTAGGACAGCATTTGTCCACTGAAGTCAGGACAATAAAATGTGTTGATTATCTATAGCAAAACTTTTTTTTCCCACTGGGGAAGGAAACTGTTTGGGTCTAGTTTGGAAATACTTTGTTATTTTTTCTTTTATAAAAATCTTAACCACTAGGACGTTCTTCATTTTTCCCCACCACCCCCAACAACAAGTATTCTGTATCCATCCATGTACAAAATGCCTTTGTGGGACCTGTGGGATCCAGCATCATACATCATCCAGTGGGAGTCTTGCCCACTTGTGCATTGCATAATAGGCAGACAGACTCCTGTCTTGGCTGTGGACTCTGAAGTGACCCATGAACCCATTCTAGCCCTTCTTGACTGAAGTCAAAGAGCCACTGGAGAACATTGACCTAGATGGTCACCTGTGGTCAAGAGAGTCTTTGAAGAGGTCCAGGTTTCCAGAGGAGAAGATCCAGCACTTACCAGAGGGATAAAAAAGTTTGGGTACATTAGAGTGGGTCAGAACAGTTTGTCTTTACACACATCACACCTTCCCTAAGGTGCTACAGCATTCCCATTCACAAGAGAGAACTTCCTCAGGATGCAATTCTTTTAGTGCAGAAAAGGGAGAGTGTATGAGTGAGTGCCCAGCATTCCTATTCACAAGAGAGAACTTCCTCAGGATGCAATTCTTTTAGTGCAGAAAAGGGAGAGTGTATGAGTGAGTGCCCAGGAACAAGTTCTACTAACTGTGCGGTGGACTCCCATCAAAAAGCCTTCCCACTAGCTGCTAGGAAAGCCCCCCATCTCAGATCCTCTCAACAGACCCATGGCCAGCCCATCCCCTGTGTGCTGTGCCCCCTACCTCCACTGTGTGGCCAGTTTCCTGTTTGTGCTTTTGTAGAAAGCATCAAGAGTGGGCTTTGGAAGGTGACAAATAAGCACATGCATCCAAATCTGTGGGTGAGGGAGAGACCACAAACTTCAGCTGTAGTGCCACCTTTAAGAAAACAAGAGGCTGTGAGCACTCAGCTTGGTGTGTTGCAGGATAAAGACAAGCCTACAAGCTTAAGATTTCTTCCACAAAAGAGAATAAGAAGCTTAGAGGAGATGTATCCATGGAAGGTCCAAGAAATCCTCAGAATCTCCAGCAGGGCTAAAGGCAGATATCAGTCCCCTAAAGACAGTAAAGACTGGAGGAGGTGACTGCTACTTCAGATGCAGAGACAGCAGCACATAACTCCAAGAAACATTAAAAAATCATGGTAATATGACACCACCAAAAGGTCACAGTAATCTTCCCATAACTAAGCCCCAAAACATCCAAGATCTGTTGTTTTCCTGATAAAGAATTCAAAATAACTGTTTTAAGAAAACTCAGCTTCAAGAAAACACCAATAATTCAGTGATTTCAGGAAAACAATACAGGAATAAAATAAGTTTAACAAAGAGAAATCATTAAACAAATTTTGGAGCTGAAGGATTCAGTGAATGAAATGAAAAATGCAGTGGAAAAGATCAACAGACTTGATCAAGCAGAAGAAAGAATCAGGAAGTTTAAAACTATCCAGTCAGGAGAATAAGGAAAAAAAGAATGAAAAGGAATGAAGAAAAGCTGCATAATCTATGAAATTCCATCAGAAGGACCAACTGGTGAATCATTAGAGTTCTAGAAGAAGAAAGGGAGAAGAGGACAGAAAGTTTATTTGAAGAAATAAGGGCTAGGGTGCATTGGTGGCTCAGAGTGCTAAGCACCTGTCTTTGGCACAAATCATGATCTCAAGGTCCTGGGATTGAACCCTGCATTGGGCTCCCTGCTCAGCGGAGAGTGTGCTTCCCCCTCTCCCTTGGCCCGTCCCGCTGCTTGTGCTCTCTCTGTCTCTCTCAAATAAATAAATAAAATCTTAAAAAAAAAAAAAATGCAGGAAGAAGGGCTATCTGGGTGAAGATTTGGATATCTAAGTTCATGAAGCTTTTATAGGTCACCAAACAAAATCAACTTAAAGACATTTTCTCTAAGATGCATTATAACAAAATAGTCAAAAATGTAAAGAGATAATCTTTTTGTGTGTGTGTTAGTCACCATACTGTACATCATTAGTTTTCGATGTAGGGAGTTTTCTTCTTCCTTCTCCCTCTCCTTTTGCCCCTCCCCTGCTCATATGCTCTTTCTCTCTCAAATAGAATAGAATAGAATAATACTGTAATATGGTGCTGTGTTAACTCTAGCATAAGATTAAATGACAAAAGTATCAAAAATAACTATAGCTACAATAACTTGTTAGTGGATGCACAATGTAAAAAGAGATAATTTTTTTAAAAATTTAATTTTTTTATTAACATATAATGTATTAACCTCCCTGGTGGTCTAGTGGTTAGGATTCAGCGCTCTCTCTAACATATAATGTATTATTTGCCTCAGGGGTACAGGTCTGTGAATCGTCAGGCTTACACACTTCACAGCACTCACCATAGCACATACCCTCCCCAATGTCCATAACTCAACCACTCTCTCCATACCCTCCTCCCCCTGGCAACCCTCATTTTGTTTTGTGAAATTAAGAGTCTAAAAAGAGGTAATTTTTGACATCAAAAACCATAAACTGTGGAAGGGAGTAAAAGGGTAGAGTTTTGGTATGAGATCAAAGTGAAATTTTTATTAATATAAAATAGACAGTTATATCTGTTATAAGTTTTATATGAATCTCATGGTAACCACAAAACAAAACTTTATAGTATATATACAAAAGATAAAGAGAAGGTAATAAAGCATACAACTATGGAACATTACCAATTCACAAAGGAAGGAAGCAAGAGAGGGAGAAAGGAACAAAGGAAATACAAAACAGCCAGAACACAATAAGATGGAATTAGTAAGGTCTAATTAATAAATACTCTAAATGTAAGTGGATTGAATTCTCCAATTGAAAGGCATACAGTGGTGAGATGGATTAAAAAAACAAGACCCTATTATATGGTGTCTACCAGAGACTCACTTAGCTTTAAGGACTGAGTGAAGGGTTGGAAAAAGATAGTCCATGCAAGGGGAAATCAGAAAAGAGCAAATGTAGGTATATTGATATCATACAAAATAGATGTTAAGCCAAAAACAGTAAGTAGAAACAGAAGGTAATTACATAGTGACAAAAAGTTTGATTCATTGAGAAGATGTAATGATTAAAAATAAGTATGACTCGGGGCATCTGGGTGGCTCAGTGGGTTAAGCTTCTGCCTTCTGCTCAGGTCACGATCTCAGGGTCCTGAGATCGAGCCCTGCATGGGGCTCTCTGCTCAGCAGGGAGCCTGCTTCCCCCCCCCTCTCTGCCTGCCTCTCTGCCTACTTGTGATCTCTTTGTCAAATAAATACATAAAGTATCTAAAAAAAAATAAGTATGACCTAACATTGGAGCATCTAAGTATATTAAGAAAGACTAACAGACCAGGAAGGAGAAATAGACAACAATAAAATAATAGTAGGAGGCTTCAAAATCCACTTTCAACAATGGATAGATCATTTAGACAGAATATCAACAAGAAAACATTGGACTTGAACCATAGTTTAGACCAAACAGACCTAACAGACATGTAGAACATTCCATCCAACAACAGCAGAATACACCTTCTTCTCAAGCACATACAGAATGTTGTCCAGGATAGATCATGTGATAAGTCACAAAACAAGGCTTAACAAATTTAAGATTAAAATCAAACTGGCTATCTTTTCTGAGCACAGTGGTACGAAGCTAGAAATCAGTAACAAGAGAAAACTAGAAAATTCACAAATGTGAGGAAATTAAACAACATACTCTTGAACTGCCAGTGGGTCAAGGAAGAAATCAAAAGGGAAATATCTTGATGCAAACAGAAACACACCACACCAAAATCTATGGGATGCTTCAAAAGTAATTCTAAGAGGAAAGTTTACAGTGATAAAGGCCTATTAAAAAAGATCCAAAATAAGCAACCTAATTTTATACCTCATGTCACTAGAAAAAGAACGAACTAAACCCAATGTTAGCAGAAGAAAGAAAATGGCAAAAGACAGAGTAGAAATAAATGAATTGAGACCAGAAAAACAATAGAAAAGGTCAATAAAACTAAGAGCCAGGTTTTTTTTGCAGAGGTAAAATTGAGAAACCTTTTAGCAAGACTAAAAAAACGGAGACTCAAATAAATAAAATCAGGAGTGAAAAAGACATTACAGCTTATACACAGAAACACAAAGGATCATGAGACTAGTAAGAACACTTATATGCTAATATAATGAGAAGAAATGGATAAATTTCTAGAAACATGCAGTCTACCAACACTGACTCATGAAGAATTAGAATAATCTGACCAGACCAATAGCAAGTAAGGAGACTGAATCAGTAATCCAAAAGTTCCTCAAAAGAAAGATCCAGGACCATATGGCTTCACGGATGAATTCCGTCAAACATTTAAAGAATTAACACTAATCCTCCAACTTCTTCAAAACACAGAAGAGGAGGGAATACTCTCAAACTCATTTTGCAAGGCCAGGGTTAAAACTAATACCAAAGCCAGATAAGGACATTGCAAGAAAAGGAAATTACAGTCCAATATCAATGATGAATGTAAGTGCAGTAATTCTTACCCACATATTAGCAAAGTGGATTCAGCAGTACATAGAAAATCGAGTGGGATTTATCTATAGGATTCAAGGATAGTTCAACATCTGCAAACAGTAAATTTGGTACAGCACAGGAATAGAATAAACGGTAAATATTATGTGATCATCTCAGATGCTGAGAGAGCATTTGACAAAATATGGCATTCTTCCATGAGACAAACTCTCAACAAATTAGGTATACAAGGAACATACATTAATGTATTAAACTTTAATATAGTAGAGGTCATATATGGCATACCCATACTTCATACTCAACTGTGAGAAAACTGGAAAGGTTTCTTTAAGATCAGGTACAAGACAAGGATGCCCACTCTCAAAACTCCTGTTGAGCATATTACTGGAAATCCTAGCTGAGCAATCAGGCAAGAGAAAGAAATAAAAGACATTCAGTTGGAAAGGGAGAAGTAAAATTGTCTTCACAGATGATATGACTTCATATATACAGAAAATCCCAAGATTTCACCAAAAAAAAACCTTAGAATGAATCAACAAATTCAGTAAACTTACAGGATACAAAATTAACATGCAAATCTGAGTTACTGTGCACTAACAAATATCTGAAAAACAAAACAATCTCATTTGTAATAGCATCAGAACCAGTAACATACCTAGGGATAAATTTAAACAAGAAGGTAAACAATCTATACATTGAAAACTAAAAGACTTTGATGAAAGAAACTGAAAAAAGATAAATAAATGGAACAATATCCTGTGTTCATGAATAAGAATTAATATTGTTAAAATGTCCATACCCCCAAGTCCATCTGTAGATCCAGTGTAATCCCTATTAAAATTCCAATGGTATTGTTCAACAAGTAGAAAAAAAAAATACTAAAAATTTTGTAGAATCATGAAAGACCCCGAATAGCCAAAGCAATCCTAAGAAAGAAGAATAAAAATGAAGGCATTGCACTTTCTGATTTCAAACTATATTACAAAACTATAATAACCAAAAGAGGGTGGAACTGGCATAAAAATTGACACCATGACCAATGGAACAGAATTGAAAGGCCATAAATAATATGGTCACTTAATCTATGACAAAGGAGACAAGAATATACATTGGGGAAAAGATAGTTTTTTTAAATGGTGCTGGGAAAACTGGATAGTTAAACATGCAAAAGAGTGAAACTGGACCATTACATTATACCATACACAAAAGTAAACTCATAATGGATTAAAGACCTAAATGTAAGGCCTGCAACTGTTTCTAAGAGAAAACATAAGTAGTATTCTCATTGACATCAGCTTTCATGTTTTTCTGGCTATGTCTCCTTAGGCAAGGGGAAACAAAAGCAAAAGTGAACTACTGGAACTATATCAAACTAAAAACTTTTACACAGTGAGAGAAACCATAAAACAAACAAAAATGAAAAGGTAATATACTGAATGGCAAAAGATATTGACAAATAATGTATCCTATAAGGGGTTAGTATCCAATATATATAAAGAACTGATACAGTTCAACACCAAAGAACAAAACAAAACCAACCAAAAACTCAAATAATTTGATTAAGAAGTGGACAGAGGACCTGAATAGGCATTTTCCAAAGAAGGCATGCAGGCAGCCAACAGACACATGAAAAGATGCTCAATATCGCTAATCAGAAAAATGTAAATCAAAACCATAATGAAATATCGTCTCACACTAGTCACAATGGGTAGTATCAAAAAAGATAAGAAATAAAAGACAAATGTTGGCAAGGACATGGAGCAAAGTTTTCTTGGATGCACTGTTGGTGAGAATATAAGTTGGTGCAGTCACTATGGAAAACAGTATGGAGGTTTCTCAAAAAGTTAGAAATATTGTATGATCTAGGGACGCCTGGGTGGCTCAGTTGGTTAAGCAGCTGCCTTCGGCTCAGGTCATGATCCCGGCGTCCTGGGATTGAGTCCCACATCGGGCTCTTTGCTTGGCAGGGAGCCTGCTTCTCCCTCTGCCTCTGCCTGCCACTCTGTCTGCCTGTGCTCACTCTCGCTTCTCTCTCTATGACAAATAAATAAATAAAATCTTTAAAAAAAAAAAAAAAAGAAATATTGTATGATCTAGTAATTCCACTGCTGGGTATTTACCTAAAAGAAACCAAAACCTCTCATTTGAAAAGATATATGCATCCTTACATTTACTGTGGCATTATTTATAATAGTCAAGATACAGAGGCAGCCCAAATATCTATCGATAGATAAATGGGTAAAGAACAAGTGGTATATGTGTACAGTGAACATTAGCCATGGCGAAGAATGAAATCTTGCCATTCACAACAAATGGTTCCTTTTTAAAGTTGTAAAGTCATTGATTATAAGAATAGTTTTCCCCCCATTTGGAGGAGTAGGTATATTTGTGAAATCAAAGGTTTTTTTAAGAATTTAAGAATTCTTAAAAATTTTTAAGAATTTTAAGAATTTCTAGTTTTACCAGTTTCTGGAAGGAGGTTGAGGGTTTATAAAATAGTATGCTTTGGTCCCTGGATGAAATACCACAGAATTCAGAGCTATCTATATTATAAATCAAATCTGTTTTTTTAATGATGGTCATATGTTCAGATTGACTAGCATTTAAAATTTCTTTGTTTAAAGTTTTCAAATAAAGTTGGTTTCCCTCCTTATTCCAGTATGTTTTGGAGTCCTCTAATGTTTTACATATAATACATTCAAGTGTGTGAATGTATAATACCATGTACTTTATCTGATTTGTATACTCAAAGTTTTTATGGATTTAAATACTAATAGTCTTATTAGCATATAAGGAATACATGTTTAATTCTGAAATACCACCATGTGAAGGAGAAGTGATTCAGCTGAGTATATGATGAGGCAGATTTCCTACCTGTGTCTCTATTTTGTTACTTAAATAGAGTGCACTTCCCCAGGTGAGATTGTTTGGGTTTTGTTAGCTCTTGCCTTGAGGAAATAGTTGTTTTTCTCATTCTTAGGTTAGATTAAGAAAAACTGCTTCCTTTTGAAACAGATTGAAGCTGGATAATGGAATGTTGGTTTTAATGGGTTTTATTTTTAACCTCCAAACAGAGCAGCATTTTGCAGATGTTGTACTTAGTGAAGAATTTCTCAATCTCGGCATTGAACAAGTGTGCAGCTTAATCTCAAGTGACAAACTTACCATTTCCTCAGAAGAGAAGGTAATTAAATATTTCTTTTCTAGTATATTGTGAAGTAGTACTTTTCCTTTCTTTGTTTCACTTTGTTTTGTAACTTTGTAATCCCGTATGTGTAGTGACAGCCAGTGATCTTTGATGTGGAAGTTATTAGAAACTCCAGTAGTTAACTTGTTGATTGTCTGCAGATTACTGTTTCTTCTTCATAGGAGGTTCCCTGAATTGCTAAACATTAGAGTTTTGTCCTTGACCCCCACAGCAATAACTGGTACACATTAAGCTGTTTGAAACAAGTCTTTTGGGTGCTCAGTTTCTTCCCAAAGCTAGATGTCTGTAAAAAATTGTGATCTAAGTAATTTCACTGTCACATGAGTTGAAAGAAGATACCAGGGATAACAAAGTAATAGCTTGTCCTGGATTGAACATTCTTTGTAATAAAAAAAAAAAAAAATTAAAAAAAAAGATTTTATTTGTTTGAGAGAGAGCATGAGAGCAGGGGGGAAGGGCAGAGGGAGATGGAGAAGCAGACTCCTTGCTGAGCAAGGAGCCCAATGCAGGACTTGATCCCAGGACCCTGGGATCATGATCTGAGCCAAAGGCAGATGCTTAGCTGACTAAGCTACCCAGATGCCCTAGACTGAACATTCTTGATCATACTCTTCCTTTAGACTACTCTCCTGCTACTCATACCCCACCCCTACCAGTGCTTCCCTTCTCCCTTCGAGAGTGCTGTGCACCTGCTTTGTCTGGCTGTAGCCTCCCTTTCTCCACATTTTGAATTGCCTTTGTCAGCCACCTGAACCTTTTTTTTTTTTTTTTTTTTTAAGATTTATTTATTTGAGAGAGGGAGAGAGAGCATGAGCAGGAGGGGCAGAGGGAGAGGGAGAGACGATCTCAAGCAAATTCTGTGCTGATGAAGCCTGACGTGGGGCTTGATCTCACAACCCTGAGATCATGACCTGAAATCTAAGAGTTGGCTGCTTAACTGACTGAACCACCCAGACGCCCCTGACTTTCTCTTCTACCCTTAGGGTTTTATTCTTTGGGTCGGTGTTATTTTTCTGTGGGAATCAGGGCACAAAAGCTTGTGAACACACTGAGTTCAGAGAAACGAAACTTTTTTTCCTTTTTGTTCTTTGCATTTAAAGTTATATGAAATTTAGCTTTTATTCTTCGAAGATATCCATCCTGCCTAGCCATAAAAAGACACATTTACTGTTATATTTACTATAAGAATATGCAAAAAGTGCTTGTTACATGTATAATCTTAGCACTTTAGAATTATAAAGAAGAAGAAGACATTACTAGTCATATTAACAGACATTTATTGAGTGCCTACTGAGTACCAGACATTGCCATAGCATCACAGATACGGAAATACTAACAAAATAGAAATCTTTACTCCACAGACTAGAGGGACATACAGCAGGGTAAATAAATGATTGTGGAATGCTGTAGAGGGTACTCTAGGAGCATTTAATCATTCCTGGTACGGATGGCAGTTCAGCCTGTCTCACACGTAGGACCCAAGTTCTAAAAAATAAGTATGCATTTGCTGGGGAAGTCCAGGTGGGTGGGAATGGGAAGGGCATTCCAGGTAGAGGTAGAATACGTAAATGTAAAGAAGGTGAGAAAGAATAACTTGCATTATGTTGGTTCTATATAGTTAGAGTTTAGAATATGTTTGGCAGAGTGGTACGAGATAAGATGGGAAGATGACATAAAATAATCTTCTCAGCCGTATTAAAGAACCTTGACTTCATCCTAGTGATGGAGAATCTTTAAAGGGTTTTAAGTGGTAGGAGAATAAAATCATGATAATACCTACATGATAGAAATGTCATGAAAGCTGTTCTGAATTTCTCTTGCTGCATAACAAGCCACCCCAAAGTGTAGTGACACAAAACAATAACCATTTTATTATACTCAAAATTCTGTGGGCAGAATTCATTCAGGGCATTTTGGGACAGCTTATCTCTGCTCAGTAGTATCTGGGGCTTCTGCTGGCTTGGCCTGAATGTCTGGAGATATCAGCATGATACCAGATGAGCCATCCTGGAGCTTCAGTCTGTTTGCACGTGGTATCTTATATCTCCAGAATTTCCACAGTGGCTCCTTCATTCACTTCTCTGGCTTCTGGGCTAGAGTTTGGTTGGTATCTCCCTCCACCTCTGTCCTCTTCCCCCAGGCCCCTCCTTGCACTCCCTCTGTGTGGCTAGTTTGGGTTCCTCGTCACGTGGTAATCTCAAGTAATGAGTCTTCTTGCATGACATCTGTCTTCCCCCAAATGAGCATTTCAAGAGACCCGAGTGAAAACTGAAAAGCTTTAGAAATCACTCAGCACTGCTTCTTTGTTTGTTTGTTTGTTTGTTTGTTTGTTTGTTTCTTTCTTTCTTTATTTATTTATTTATTTATTTATTTATTTATTTTTTGTTATACAGGGCCAACTTAGATTCCCCGTGGCAGGTTTCATAAGGTGTGGATACTCAGAGATGTGGTTTATTAGGGGACTGTTTTGGAGGCCAGCTGTCACAGAGGTGGTGTGCTAAATGAACCAAAAGTAGGGTGAGGGTCAGATAGGAGGATGTTGAAGTCATACCAGTGAGCAATAGGATCTGATGTAGGATGGTTGAAACAGGTGGAGGAGAGCAAGCAGAGCTGAGAAATAGTAGATAGAATTGACAAGATTCTTTTTATTTCTAGCACCCAATACCTAGAGGTACTTGGTAGGTACTTGCTGACCAAATGAATTAAAGAGCCATGTTAATTATATTGTAAATCATTTTTAGTTTCTTGCTCTATTTCTGTATCAACAGAAGTTTTTTTGTTTCCAATAATCCACTTACCTATCATCAGGTATTTTCTACAAGCCTTTAAAAATTACTGGGTTATATATTCATTGGCCTGGAGGGAAATTATATATGCAAATATGGGCTTCATATTAGCCTATTAGCTTTCTCATAGGTACATGTTGTTAAGTTGTAATGCCCTTGTTATTTCTTTTTTTAAGAAAATTCAAAAATATTAGATTTTAATACATTCCATTGTGAGAAAAGTTGTGTTCATCTATTCTGCACACCCTTGATTTAGAAGTGTACCATTAACATTTATGTGTAAACCTATAGAAAAAGCCCCCAAAATAGTTGTTTATAAGGGCATGTGATTTTCATTCCACAGAATCACTTAGCTTTATTATTTTGGGTGCTTTATTCCAAAGAGACTTGAGATTTAAATCTAGGTAAGTAGAACCAAATTCAAATTAGGAAGGTTATCAACAGTGAATTAGATCGTGTATCATCAGATTTATCACAGTAACCATTTAAGTTCAAGAATATTAGATAATGTATTTGGTGAAACTCTTCGTAAATAGCAAATGAAAAATACTTAATATGTAAAAGTACTAAAGATACTTACTCAATTAAAAGTAGAACTACTGTATCATCCATCAATTCCACTTCTGCCTATATCCGAAGGAAATGAAAACAGAATCTTGAAGAGACATCTACACTCCCATGTGCATTGGTTTGTTGCAGCATTATTCACAAGAACCAAAATATAGAAACAACCTAGTGTCCATCAGTGGATAAATGGATAAAGAAGATCTCTCTCTCACACACACACACACGCGTGCACACACACAGACACACACTGGAATATTATTCAGTCACGAGAAAGGAAATAACTGCCATTTGTGACAACACGTGTGGACCTTGAAGGCATTTGCTAAGTGAAAGAAGTCAGAAAAAAAGACAAATGCTATATATCACTTATATGTGGAATCTAAATAAACTGAACTCATAGAAACAAAGTGCAGTGGTGGTTATGTGGGGTTGGGGATGGGAGAAATGAGATGTTGGTGAAAGGGTACAAACTTCTGGTTGTAAGATGAGTAGGTTCTCGGGAATGTATAGTATGGTGATTATAGTTAACAAAACTGTATTATATACTTGAAAGTGGCTAAGAGAGTAGATCTTAAATGTTCTCACCACAAAAAAGAAGTGGTAATTATGTGACATGATGAAGGTATTAGCTAAGGCTATGATGGTTATCATTTTGCAATGTATAAATATATCAGATGAACATCTTAAACTTACACAGTGTTATCTGTTGATTATACTCAGTGAAGCTGGAAAAAAGTAAAGTAATTACTAAATACCAAATTAAAAGAAAGAAATAGACTGAATAACTTTTTTAGTACAGCACAGGTCAAGATTTTGAAAAATTTGAGCTATGTGTTAAACTTGGATGTCTTAGCAGGAACTGAATAAAATGTAGTCTCATCATACTTCATTCACATGCCTTGGTCCATAACTCATTACTTATTTTTCTTTTCCCCGTATTTTCTGCAAGGTATTTGAAGCAGTAATAGCTTGGGTAAACCATGACAAAGATGTAAGGCAAGAATTTATGGCTCGGCTGATGGAACATGTGCGGTTACCTTTGCTTCCTCGGGAATATTTAGTTCAGGTAAAAGCATATGCAAAACACATGAATACACACGGCACTTTGTCATGGGTAGCACTATGTCCCTGGGCTGACAGCGTGTAGATGCCTGTTACACAGTGGTAAGACCTGTAGAATACAGATCCACAGGGCACAGGACAGAGGACAGTAAAGGCACCTGCAGTCCTTGGCAGCTGTTCCTCTTTGGCCACTCCCCATTCTTGGAAATTGTGCTTCCCCCAATTTTTGATGTGGGCAAGCAAATACTAGAGCTTATCCAGGCAGTATTGATGGTCATTTACACATAAATAAATGCACCTGTGCCTCTGTGTCCCTGCTCTGTATCTTCTTTGCTTTCCTTTTGAGCTTCTTCTGATGGCCCTGCAGAAATGGAATTTTGACATTTGACCCAAATACTATTTAATTCTACATCATAGTTTTACAGTGGCATGTATTTGGTTTTGGTCTTTATTGCTAATCTGAGGAAACCTAGGTTATTTGAAATAAGTAGAAATAAATGGATTTTAGTAGTCTATGAGAATTTTTTTATTATTAGCATCCTGCTCTGAACATTTCAACATTTTTATAATTGAAACCATTTAAGGAAACGTTCTTTATTAAGAGATTCAGTTGGAGCATTTTAGGATTTCTTGAAGCCTCATTATTTTTTGTGATCTGCATAGTCATTGACAATCTACTGTTAAGAAAATGAATGGAAAAATCTGTTTTGCATGTGAGGTCAGGAATAGCCAGGACAAGATTTGTTTGTGGTGTAGGCATGTTGTTATAGGTATTTTGAATCATTCTCTTATTTTATTTGCCTTTTTGTGTTTGAAAAATGTCTTTATTAGTATTGCCTACTCCACCTGAAGAACTCATTATCTAAATGTTTTTCTTACTCTTTGGCTTGATGTTTAAAGATAATAGGTGAATATACACAGAAAAAGAAAAAGATATAGATGGATATAGTATTACCTAAAGATTATTCTAGAGCTGATGTCGAGGTATTTAATTTTGATTGTCATTCTTTATTACTTACATGTGTTTTTCTCTGCAGACCAGATATTGAGCATTTTTTGGCTTCATTTATTTTTCTCTTAGTGATTTTCAATGTAAGGAAAAGACTGAACCAGAGAGGATAGTTACTCCTTTTTTTGCCTCTTCTTTATTTCATTTCTTTGCCAGTTTTATCATGAAATAGTTGTCCCCATCATGGGATATGTCTTATTTCTTCTTACAGAGGGTTGAAGAGGAAGCATTGGTCAAGAATAGCAGTGCTTGCAAAGATTACCTCATTGAGGCTATGAAGTATCATTTGCTGCCAACAGAGCAGCGTATATTAATGAAGAGTGTCCGGACCCGACTGAGGACACCCATGAACCTTCCCAAAGTAGGATCTATTGTTCGCACTTGTTACTACTTCACCTGAAGGGCCCATAGTGAGGCTGTTAATGTTTTTATTCATCTGAATTTCCACGTGCCTGAGAATTCATTGTAGTGTCTATAATTCAGCTTCTCTGTTGGGTTTGTATGTGGAGGGTGGGGATTGTTTGGTTCATTTAATCTTTATAAACCACATGATGTCACTGTTCTGGAACAAAAAGCAACTGATTTTTGTCTCTTCTGAGTTTTATTAGCTTTAGTTACAGTAGAAAGGAAAATCAGAGAAGGTAGAAAGATTTGTCTGTAAGCTATTTAGGTAATAACTGAATTTTTTTTTTTTGGTCTGTAATTTGTAATTTTTTTTTTTTTTTTTTTGTCTGTAATTTGTCTGTAAGCTGTTTAGGTAATAACTGAAAACTGAGCAGTTTCACAGAATTACATACTAGAGTTAAGGCTGATGAACAGCTTGTTCAGTTCGTTTTCTTCCTCTCCCTGTTGTATGCTGTCTGATGGTTCACTCACACATCATCTGTAGTCATTTCAGTGTAGGTCTCCCCTCTATTGTCCCAGATCGCCAGTGTTCACCTTTCCCTTGTGTGAGAGTTCATATTCTACCTTTATCTTTTTAGTTGAAGCCATTTATGTTTTACTGATTTAATTTTCCTGACAGAATAACCCCACATTTCTGTCTCTGTTTGCAATTTCTTGTGCCCTTTTTCCATCTTCACAGTACTAGAAAACCAGCACTTTATGCATCATTTTGTATGGTCTAATCAGAATGATCCATAATATAATGCTTTTATTTATGTATTTATTTTTAGCTCTTATATGAGTGTGGAGCAATGATAGATTAAGAAATAAGAGTTAATCTGTTACCCATTGTTTTCTTACATCATCTTTAGTTACCACTCTATCCTTTTCATTAAATTATGTCTTTTAAATTCTTTCACTTAATGCTCTAACTTAGTGTTCTTTTCAAGTTTTATTTTTGGAGTGTACATTTTTAATTTCTTCAAATCTGTGTTGGCATTGTTTTTCTGTTCTGCCCACTGTTAATACCAGTTCTCAATTTAGAACCAACTGTGTATTTTGCGAGTATGCTATTTACTCCTTCTTCTAGATCATTAGTAAATATTTTAATTTAGAATGGACCTCACTGCTCTTCCTGGTGACACCTTGCTAGAAATACCCACTCACTGACAAGGTCCATTTGCAGAAAATTTCAGTCCATAGGATTATGTTTATTATCTAAGCCAAAAATAAGTAATTTGGCCTGTAACATCCAGTGAGATTCAGGATCAAATAGATTCAAATTTGGCATGACTTTTTTTTTTTTTAAACATCCCTCTGCGTGTTACTCATTTTGTTGTCTCCTAGAGGTTCAGAAGCTTTTCTCAAAATACTCTAAATTTTTGCTCAGAGTTATTATCACTTAAAAGGTATTTACAAGGCATTCACTTCCTACCCTGTTTTGAAAATTGGTATTTGCCGTTTTTAAATTTTCTGATCTCTCCTCAGTTCTCCAAGATTTTTCAAAAATAATTGTAAGTGGCTCAGTAAGTACATTAGCTAGTTCCCTTAACACTTTAGTATGCATGCCATCCGGGTCTGCTGATTTTATAAATGTTTACATTTTCCAAGTACCCTTTTACCTGCTTTTATAAATAGCCATCTTTATAAGTCTACATCACTTCATATTTGTCCATATTATTTGGTGTCAGTTTTTGTTCTTAAAAAAAAAAAAAAGGATTTATAAAAAGTGTTCATAGTCCTAGCCCATTTAAATTATCATTTCTTTTTATGCTAGTTTTTTCAGCATTCTTCTGAGCAGCTTTGTTTTATTTTAATACTTTTTAAAATATTCCATATTTGTAAAAGTTCTCTTCTTCTGGCATCTTTAGCTTTGCTGTCTTTAACTATTCTGCAATGACCTTTAGAGTGAAAACTAACTCTCTTCCAATTTCTGGAATAAACACGTCACTTTTGGAAACTTTCTGAAGCGTTCTTGGTAAAATCCCATCAAGTATTTTATTTTCTCTTTTGTAGAGTTGAGATCATCTGTTCAGTTACATTGTTTCTGGGCTTTTCTGGTTGTGGCTTTGGAGTGGCCCTTCCAGCTCTCTTAATACTTGTGATTTCTCAGCTCTTTACCTTTTATACTATCCATCAAGGTTCTTATTCATTCTGCTGTCTCAGGTGGCTGGGGGCGGGGGACAACAGACATGGCAGATGGCAGTATGCTCCACTGTTGCTTAGACTTTGCATAAATTTATCTAGGCTCTTCTTGAGCAAGATGTCAGAGGAGTAGGAGACTGAAATATCATTAGGTCCCAGGAGTTCAGCTAGATAGTTATCAAACCATTCTGAACCCCTACAAACTCAACAGGAGATAGAAGAGAGGAATAGCTGTAATTCTAGGAACAAAAAATTGACCACTTTCTGGAAGGTAGGATGTGCAGAGAAGTGAATCCAAAGAGTTGGGAAGATAGTCCACAGGAGAGGGGCTAGCTCCTGGCAAGCAGTGGAGCAGTGGAGCACAAAATCGGAATTTTTAGAAGTCGTCTCCACTGAGGGACATTGCTCAAGAGGCTAAGCGGCAGTGGAGCTCTCGCGGGGACAGTGTGGTCTCAGGATTCATGGGGTCACATAAAGACCGGGGCTGTCTGAGTGTGTCAGAGCTGCCAGGTATTGGAGTAGGGAAGCCCGACTACAGAAACAGAACAGAGGAGTGAGCTCTCAGCTCAAGGTCAACCTTACACCATGATCCAGGGCACAGTTGGACCACTGCTCTTTGAGCAGGGACCCCACCTTCCTCTTCTGGGAGGAGCGGTGCAGGAGCGTGAGGCAGGAATCTGCTGGGTTTGGAGACTCCAAATGGGACCATGCACCAGAGATAGAAGGGCTCAGTCACAGGCTGGGTGAGCACAGATCGTGGCTAGAGACCAGGGAGACAGGAGTGATTGACTCCTTTTCTCTGAGGGCACACTGAGGAGTGGGGCCCTGAGCTCTCCACTTCTACAGGGCTGGAGATTGGGAGGCCACCATTTCTATTCCCATCCTCCAAATCTCTACAGGAAGTGTTCAGGGAACAAAAGCTACTGAGAGCAAACCGGAGCAGTTTACTTAGCCTGGCCCTTGGGAAGGGCAGTGAAATTCTGCCTCGGGCAGAGACATTTGAGAATCACTGCAACAGGTCCCTCCCACAGAAGATCAGCAAGAACATCCAGCCAAGATCAAGTTCACTGATCAACAAGAACTGAGGAATTCTGGAGAACTCCCCTCCAGAGCTAGGGGAAAGCAACACCTAGAATTCATGGCTTTATCCCTATGATCCTTTAGTCTTGCAAAGTTAATTTTTTTTTATTTTATTTTTTTCTTATTCTATTTTTTTAACTTTTCTTTTTTCCTCTTTTGAGGTATTTTAACTCTTTTATTTTAACAATAACTTTTTAAAAAAACTTTTAAAATTTTCATTGTTATAGTCATATTTTATTCCTTCATTGTATTTAACATTTTTTGTGTACATATAGGCTTTTTTTCTTTAAAATTTTGGGCTACAAGTTCTTCTAGTAGATCAAAATGTACCCTAAATCTAGCACATGGCTTTGTTCTAGTCTCCAGCCTGATCACATTCTCTTCCCATTTTTTTTTCCTTTTTCCAGCCAACTTAACAATTCCTTTTTAAGAATCTTTTTTTATGATTTTTTTTACATATATATATATATATTTTATTTCTTTTCAGTGTTCCAGAATTCCTTGTTTATGCACCATATCCAGTGCTCCATGCAGTACTTTGTAATTTTCATCTTTACAGTCATATTCCATCCCATTATTGTGTTTATCCTTATTTTTGGATATATATAAGTCTTCCTTTCCTTAAAATTTTGGGAGCTAGTTTCTTCTAAGACACCAGAATACATCCAAGATCAAGTGGGTGGCTCTGTTCTATTCACTAGTCCAATATATAAATTTTGTTAATTTTGTATTTTTTTCCCCTTATTTCTCCCCTCTGGTTTCAGGTCTCTTCTGATTTGGTTAGTGTATATTTTTCTGGGGTCCTTGCCACCCTTTTAGTATTTTACTATCTCATTCATATACTCTTATCTGGATAAAATGACAAGGTGGAAAAACTCACCACAAAAAAAAAAGAACAAGAGGTAGTACTGACAGCTAGGAACCTAATCAATACAGACATTGGTAATATGTCAGAACTAGAGTTCAGAATGATGATTATCAGTGTGCCAGCTGGGCTTGAAAAAGGCATGGAAGATATTAGTGAATCCCTTTCTGGAGAAATAAAATCCCTTTCTGGAGAAATAAAAGAACTAAAATCTAACCAAGTTGAAATAAAAAAAGCTAATAATGAGGTGCAATAAAAAAATGGAAACTCTTACTGCTAGGATAAATGAGGCAGAAGAGAGAAT
Organism: Lutra lutra; assembly: GCF_902655055.1. Classification (NCBI taxonomy): domain Eukaryota; kingdom Metazoa; phylum Chordata; class Mammalia; order Carnivora; family Mustelidae; genus Lutra; species Lutra lutra. The sequence goes on along the minus strand of NC_062279.1, from coordinate 74,082,931 downwards.
TAGTGATATAGAAGACCAAATGATGGAGAATAAAGAAGCTGAGGAAAAGAGAAACAACTACTTGACCACGCGGGGAGAATTTGAGAGATAAGTGATACCATAAGTTGAAACAACATTAGAATAATTGGGATCCCAAAAGAAGAAGGAAGAGAAAGAGAGGCAGAAGTTATATTGCAGCAAATTACAGTAGAGAATTTCCCTAATATGGCAAAGGGAACAAGCATCAAAATCCAGGAGGCATAGGAACCCCACTCAAAATCAGTAAAAATAGGTCCACACCTCACCATCTAATAGTAAAACTTGTAAGTCTTAGTGACAAAGAGAAAATTCTGAAAGCAGCTGGGGACAAGAAGTCTGTAACATACAATGGTAGAAATATTAGATTGGCAGCAGACTTATCAACAGAGACCTGGCAGGCCAGAAAGAACTGGCATGATATATTCAGAGCAGTAAATGAGAAAAATACGCAGCCAAGAATACTATATCCAGCCAGGCTATCATTGAAAATAGGAGAGAGAAAAAGCTTCCAGGACAAACAAAAATTAAAAGAATTTGCAAACACCAACCAGCCCTACAGGAAATATTGAAAGGGGTCCTCTAAGCAAAGAGAGAGCCTAAAAGTAGTAGACCAGAAAGGAACAGAAACAATAAATAGTAACAGTCACCTTACAGGCAATACAATGGCACTAAATTCATCTCTTTCAATAGTTACCCTGAATGTAAATGGGCTAAATGCCCCAGTCAAAAGACACGGTAAAAAAACAAGACCGATTGATATGCTGTCTACAAGAAACTCATTTTAGACCCAAAGACACCTCCAGATTTAAAGTGAGGAAAACAGTATACCATGCTAATGGACATCAGAAGAAAGCTGGGGTGGCAATCTTTATATCAGATAAATAAGATTTTAAGCCAAAGACTGTAATAAGAGATAAGGAAGGACACTATATTTTACTTAAAGGGTCTGTCCAACAAGATCTAACAGTTGTAAATATTTATGCTCCTAACATGGGAGCAGCCAACTATATAAACAAATTAATAACAAAATGAAAGAAACACATTGACAATAATACAATAATAGTATGGGACTTTATGCCCTCCCCCCCACTGAAATGAACAGATCATCTAAGCAAAAGATCAACAAGGAAATAAGGGCTTTAAATGACACACTGGACCAGATGGACATCACAGATATATTCAGAACATTCCATCCCAAAGCAACAGAATACACATTCTTCTATAGTGCACATGGAACATTCTCCAGAATAGATCACATCCTGGGTCACAAATCAGGTCTCAACCGGTACCAAAAGACTGAAATCAATCCCTGCACATTTTCAGACCACAATGCTCTGAAGCTAGAACTCAGTCACAAGAGGAAAGTTGGAAAGAACTCAAATACATGGCGGTTATAGAACATCCTACTAAAGAATGAATGGGTCAACCAGGAAATTAAAGAAGAATTGAAAAAATTCGTGGAAACAAATGAAAATGAACAGACAACTGTTCAAAATCTTTGGGGCATAGCAAAGGCGGTCCTGAGAGGAAAGTATATAGCGATGCAAGCCTTTGTCAAGAAACAAGAATGGTCTAAAGTACACAACCTAACCCTACACCTAAAGAAGCTGGAGGAAGAACAGTAAAGAAAGCCTAAATCCAGCAGGAGAAGAGAAATAAAAAAGATCAGAGTAGAAATCAACAAAATAGAAACCAAAAGAAGAGTAGACCAAATAAATGAAAAAGTAGGAGCTGGTTCGTTGAAAGAATTAATATGATTGATAAACCCTGGTCAGACTTACCAAAAAGAAAAGAGAAAGGACCAAAATAAATACAATCATGAATGAAAGAGGAGCGATCACAACCAACACCAAAGAAATACAAACAATTATAGAACATATGAGCAACTATACGCCAGCAGATTTGACAATCTGGAAGAAATGGATGCATTCCTGGAGACATAAACTACTAAAACTGAACCAGGAAGAAATAGAAAACCTGAACAGACCCATAACCAGTAAGGAGATTGAAACAGTCATTAAAAATCTCCCAACATCAAGAGCCCAAGGCCAGACGGCTTCCCAGAGGATTTCTGCCAAACATTTAAAGAAGAATTAATTACCTATTCTCCTGAAACTGTACCAAAAAATAGAAATGGAAGGAAAACTTCCAAACTCATTATAAGGCCAGCATTACCTTGATCCCAAAACCAGATGAAGTCTCCATCAAAAAGGAGAATTACAGACCAATATCTTTGATGAACACGGATGCAAAAATTCTCACCAAAATACCAGCCAATAAGATCCAACAGTACATTAAAAGGATTATTCACCACGGCCCAAGTAGGATTTATTCCTGGGCTACAAGTTTGGTTCAACATCTACAAATCAATCAATGTGATACAACACATTAATAAAAGAAAGAACAAGAACCATATGATACTCTCAATAGACGCTGAAAAAGCATTTGACAAAATACAGCATCCTTTCTTGATCAAAACTCTTCAAAGTGTAGGGATAGAGGGTACATACCTCAATATCATCAAAGCTATCTATGAAAAACACACAGTGAATATCATTCTCAATGGGGAAAAACTGAGAGCTTTTCCCCTAAGGTCAGGAACAGGGCAGGGATGTCCACTATCACCACTGCTATTCAGCATAGTACTAGAAGTTCTAGCCTTAGCAGTCAAACAACAAAAAAAATAAAAGGCATCTGAATTGACAAAGAAGAACTCAAACTCTCACTCTTTGCAGATGATATGATACTTTATGTGGAAAATCCAAAAGACTCCACTCCAAAACTGCTAGAACTCATACAGGAATTGAGTAATGTGTCGGGATATAAAATCAATGTACAGAAATCAGTTGCATTTCTATACACGGACAGCAAGACAGAAGAAAGAGAAATTAAGGAGTTGATCCCATTTACAATTGCACCCAAAACCATAAGATACCTAGGAATAAAACTAACCAAAGAGGCAAAGAATCTGTACTCAGAAAAATATAAAGTACTCATGAAAGAGAGTGAGGAAGACACAAAGAAATGGAAAAACATTCCATTCTTATGGATTGGAAGAATAAATTTTGTGAAAATGTCTGTGCTTCCTTCAGCAATCTACACATTTAATGCAATCCCTATCAAAATACCATCCATTTTTTTCAAAGAAATGGAACAAATAATCCTAAAATTTATATGGAACCAGAAAAGACCCCGAATAGCCAGAGGAATGTTGAAAAAGAAAGCCAGAGTTGGTGGCATCACAATTCCAGACTTGAAGCTCTATTACAAAGCTGTAATCATCAAGATAGTATGGTACTGGCACAAAAACAGACACCTAGATCAATGGAACAGAATAGAGAGCCCAGAATGGACCCTCAACTCTATGGTCAACTAATCTTTGACAAAGCATGAAAGAATGTCCAATAGAAAAAAAGACAGTCTCTTCAACAAATGGTTTTGGGAAAACTGGACAGTCACCTGCAGAAGAATGAAACTGGACCATTTCCTTGCACCACACAAAAATAGACTCAAAATGGATGAAAGACAGGAGTGAGACAGGAATCCATCAAAATTCTTGAGGAGAACACAGGCAGCAACCTCTTCGACCTCAGTTGCAGCAATTTCTTCCTAGAAACATTGCCAAGGCAAGGGAAGCAAGGGCAAAAATGAACTATTGGGACTTCATCCAGATCAAAAGCTTTTGCACAGCAAAGGAAACATTTAACAAAACCAAAAGTAGCTGACAGAATGGGAGAAGATATTCGCAAATGACATATCAGATAAACGGCTAGTGTCCAAAATCTATAAAGAACTTATCAAACTCAACACCCAAAGGCCAAATAATCCAATGAAGAAATGGGCAAAAGACATGTAACATTTCTGCAAAGAAGACAGCCAGATGGCCGACAAATGAAAAAGTGCTCCACATCACTCAGCATCAGGGAAATACAAATCAAAACCACAATGAGATGAAACCACCTCACACCAGTAAAAATGGCTACAATTAACAAGTCAGGAAGCGACAGATGTTGGAGAGGATGCAGAGAAAGGGGAACTCTCCTACACTGTTGGTGGGAATGCAAGCTTGTCCACCACTCTGGAAAACAGTGTTGTGGTTCCTCAAAAAGTTGAAAATAGAGTTGCCCTATGACCCAGCAATCACACTACTGGGTATTTACCCTAAAGATACAAATATAGTGATCTGAAGGGGCATGTACACCCGAATGTTTATAGCAGCAATGTCTACAATAGCCGAACTATGGAATGAAACTAGATGTCCATCAACAGATGAATGGATAAAGAAGTGGTATATATATATTCAATGGAATACTATGCAGCCATCAAAAGAAATGAAATCTTGCCATTTGCAATGATGTGGATGGAACTGGAGGGTATTATGCTGAGCGAAATAAGTCAATCAGAGAAAGATAATTATCATATGAATCTCTTTGATATGAGGAATTTGAGAGGCAGGGTGGGGGTTGTGGGGGTAGGGAAGGAAAAAATGAAACAAGATGGGATCAGGAGGGAGACAAACCATAAGAGACTCTTAATCTCACAAAACAAATTGAGGGTTGCTGGGAGTGAGAGTGTAGGGAGAAGGTGGTTGGGTTATGGACATTGGGGAAAGTATGTGCTATGATGAGTGCTGTGAAGTGTGTAAGCCTGATAATTCACAGATCTGTACCCCTGAGGCAAATAGTACATTATATGTTAATAAAAACAATTTTATTTATTTTTTAATAAAAATAATTTTAAAAAATTTATTTACACATATTTTTGAAAAGATACTTGTATTGGATGCTCTTTCAGCAACACTGTTTGCCATTTTAGAGTGGTTATATCCAAGATTAATTCTGAATAGGTAGTTAAGAATAATACAAAGGTTAATTTCTCATGCTTACATATTTTATAATAATGATGCATTTTATCATGGTATTGATAAGTCAAATCAGACAAAATGTGGTAGTAGTGCTAAGGAAACTTTTGCAATATTCAGTAATATTTCTTCCATGACAGTGACTTAGTACTTTTTATATTAGGCTCTGATTGTGTGGAATCATACAGATTTTCATGAATGATTCTTTTTATCTCATACATTAGTTTTGCATTTTCAGTAAACAATATTGGGAGTGTGTAAGGCACTCTTGGATTCGGACATCATAATGAGAAACTATGTTTGCTCCTGTACTTTGTTGCCTTTTCACTTTGGAGTCTGTATTTTTAGAAATGTTATCATATTATTTCTGTGTATGTATTCATTTTACTCAGGATATCTGTTGAGATTTCCAACTGGAAAATTATGAAACTTGATTTTTCGGGAGGCATTTTCTACCTAATATTTAGTAGGTGAAGAAAACGAAAAAACAAAGTTTAATGTGCATTTTAGGATGGTCGCTTGGGTTTGTTTAACTCCCTACCTCTTGCCTTCTTTAAACATGTCACATTGAACTTTTCTATACAAAAAAAAATGTTTCCAGTTTTCTATTCCCTTATAGTGGCATAATTAGTTTGGTGTTTCTCAAAACAGATCAGATGCCTTTTACAAATAACTGTGGTGTCAGAGTTATGATCACTTGTTTTGATGGTTAGTAGCACAGTGGTTTTTAGTGCAGTCTCTTGATCTCATACAAATAGCCCTGCTCTCTTGTGTTCCCATTATCCATTCTTTGTCCCTCTTCTCTCTGATTCCTGGGAGTCCCAAATCCTCACCTCATTCTACTGTTCTTGGGTGAGCTCAGGACAGATAATACTGCCATTCTCTGTATTCATTAGTGTGTTTTCCCTTCTGTCCTCATTGTGATGTGCAGAAGAGAACCACTGCACGGAAAGTGTGAGATTCAAAGTTTGAGAATCATGAAATCTAATAAATCAGTATTTTTTCTCAAGGATTTTTTTTTTAAAGATTTTATTTATTTATTTGACTGACAGAGATCACAAGTAGGCAGAGAGAGCGGGGGAAGCAGGCTCCCTGCTGAGCCAAGAGCCTGATGCGGGGCTCGATCCCAGGACCCTGAGATCATGACCTGAGCCGAAGGCAGAGGCTTTAACCCACTGAGCCACCCAGGCGCCCCTCATGGATTTTTTGAAAAGTATTGCCTTCAGAGATTTGTTCTGTAAAAGTGATCTTCGGAGATGTTAACCAAGCCTGTGTTAACTATTGCCTAACTGCTAGGCAGTGTTTAGAAGTTTAAATGCTGATCGATCTTACATAAATAGCTGGATATGGGGTTGATCTGTCTGTCCTACCTCTATGGTTTTACAACCTGCCTTTCTTCTCCCCCTCCCCTTTTTCCCGCTTGGGTGAAAGCAGGGAGAGTATTGCAGATTTTCTTAATTCTTCCTTATTTGCATCAACATTAGAAGAGTGACATATCTGAAAAAAATCATGTTATTGGTCTATGCTCAGTCTTCTTTTTTAAGACCTTTAAAATTTCTTCTACTTTCCAGTTAATAAATTACTAAAAGAGTCTTCTTTTTGGAAACTTGGGATTTACTCTGATTCAGGAATCATGTTTTTGCCATACCCATCTTTCTGTAGTTCTAAGTACAGGTAGGTCATTGCTTTGCTAAGCAAACCTCCCCTTTTTGTATGTATGAGTGATTCCATCTCCTTTTGTTTTGACTTTTTATTTCCTTTGAACATCTGTTTCCTCCTATCATCATCATCTTTCCCCTGAGGTTCTTGCCATTCTTTAAAATTTTCCATGCGTGATATCATTAACTTGTATGTTCTTCGAATTTGATAGCTGTGTTTTCAGTGTTGCCAAAGAGTGCCCCTTCGTACTTGGTAGAAGACAAACCCAGTGACAGCTAAATTCCATCTGTCTCTCAAGGTGTCTCCAAGAAGCTTTCACTGAATTATGGCAACATTCCATTTTCTGATCAGCATTAGCGATTCATGTCTATACTAATCATATACCTTTTTGGTCATGCATAATTGTATATTGTTCTTGAATTACTTCATGGGTCTTGTCTCCTTAGTGAGATCTGTAAGCTCTTGGGAGGTAGAGACTGTCTTGTATTTCTTATGTGTATGATACCTAGCACAGTTCTGGACAAATATAGATGATAGGCACTTAGTAAATAGTTGGATTGAACTGAAGAAATTTGTAGAGCTTGTTTATTCTTAACACTAGCCTATTGTACATTCATTCATTATGATTCCGGGTATCTCCATTATCTGTCCTTTAGATTGATTTATTTGTGTGGCATCAAAGGAGGTCTCTACTTGAGATCTAGGAATGTATGCTCTCTTGTGAACTCCAGTTCAGTTACTTCCCCCTTTCAATAGTTTTTTATTTTCATTTTTTCATGTTTCTTTTAATACCTTACTGCCCTTTTCATTTCACCTACCTACTAACATAGATTTCACTTCTGTCTGAATTGTGGAGACCTAATCCCTGGTCATTACAAAGCCAGGGTCTAGTTTATAGCAAGCCCTATGACCTATCGCAGCCTTGCCAGTGCTGAGTGCCTGCTGTTTTTTGGCTTTAATACTGCTTTTGCTTGAAGGATCAGAAACTTAGTCTAGTTTCTGAAATCCTTATTTTTGACTAAATGTGCTAGATAATAGAATTGTAGTTCTAACATGTGCCCCCTTTGTTGATGTTTATTAAGTGTTGATTAGGTGGTTGTTTTTCCCCAGCTCACCCTACCATTTTCATCCTAACACTCTCCACATCAGTGTCTTTGTAAGACATTTTAAATCCCTCTATATGCAATAGTTGCTTATTCAAGTGCTTACATTTCTGCCCTTCCAGTTGATGGTGGTAGTTGGGGGCCAAGCACCAAAAGCTATCCGAAGTGTGGAATGCTATGACTTTAAAGAAGAGCGATGGCACCAAGTAGCAGAATTACCTTCCAGGAGATGTAGGGCAGGTAAGCATGATGCATTGTGGTCATTTCTCTGCTGTTGGGTCATTGGGAGCTTCACTCTCAGGTCTTATTTTATTAATTAGAAGACTCTTTACTAGAAAAGCTTTGATTAAAGTAGATATGTCATGAATGCCCCAAGACATTGTTGGGGAGAGCCACTTAGTCTTCATCTTTGCATATCTTTTTGATTCTCTAGTAGAAGGTGGCATAGCTTGTAATTTGCTGGATATTTTCCTGGTTACCTTTACTCAAATGTTGAGAAATAATTCTTTAGGTTGGGACCCTTCGTTCTAAGAGATTCCTGACTTTGCTATATAATCCACAGTTAGTTGCCTTCTTCCAGGCATGCATTTTATAAACACTTGTTGAAATAGACTTTAGCCAAAACTGTTTTAGCCAAAACTGCAAGCAGAAAGGCAGTTGTAAACCCCTAAGGGTTCTTCAAACTCAAACTCCGTAATTCATGGGGCACCTGGGTGGCTCAGTTGGTTAAAGCCTCTGCCTTCGGCTCAGGTCATGGTCCCGGTGTCCTGGGATCGAGCCCCACATCGGGCTCTGTGCTCTGCAGGGAGCCTGCTTCCCTGTCTCTCTCTATCTCTCTGCCTCTCTGCCTACTTGTGATCTCTGTCTGTCAAATGAATAAATAAAATCTTTAAAAAAAAAAAAAAACTCCGTAATTCATGGCTCCCATAGCAAATGGAACGTAGTACTTTAGCAGTTTATCTTGGTTACTTGGTGATGGTTACATAGCAATACAGTTATCTCATTCTTTAAGGGCTGTTTAATATTTGGGGGTGGGTCTGGATGTAGTATAGTTTTTGCTAATTTTTGTTGAGCATTAAAATTGTTTTTAATCTTACATAATAAACAGTGCTACAATGAATCCTTGACACTTACATCATTACGTACATGTGCCAATATATTTTAGTGGGGTAAAACTCTAGAACTTAAGTACTGATTCAAAGGGTATCCTAAGAGGAAACACCAATTATTACTACCACAAATAGTAAAATATGAAGGTACCCATTTCCCTACATTCCCAACAACACCTTGGATTAAATTTTTTGAGTTTTGCCACTCTGGTAGATGGAAAATGTTATCTCATCTTACCTTGTACTTCCTTTATTATGAGGAGAGCTCAACATCTTTCTGAATTGTCAGTTTACGATTTTTGCCATTTTTTGTTATTTCACTGGTTTGACAGATAATATGGTAAGGAAAGTATCATTTTTGTCATATGTGGTGTGAATATTTGTATTAATCTTTTCTTTTTTGATTTTACTTGTGTTATTTTCACCACATAAAATATTTGCCATTTTATGAAATTCTGTACATCAAGGTTTGCCTTTGGATTCAAGGATTCATTGTGTAGAAAGGGCTTATTCAGAACTATTTGTGTATGTGTGTATATACATGTTTTTTATTTAAGTTAAAAAATTATTTTATTTTTAAGCTTTTTATGTTGAAATAATTTTACACTTAGGAGTTGCAAACTTACTATGAAGTGTTCTGATATATTCATTTCTTAATATTAATATCTTATACAACTGTGATACGATTTTCAAAACTAAGGAATTAGCAGTGGTACATTACTATTTAAGCTAAACTATAGACTTCATATTTTATGAGTTTTTTCATTAGTGTCCTTATTCTGTTTCAGAAACCCATATTGCATTTGTCATATTTTCTTAGTCTCTTCTGATCTGTGATAGCTCTAGTCTTTCCTTATCTTTCATGCCCTTAATTCCTTGGTTAGGTGTTCTGAAGAATGTCTCTCAGTTTGATGTTTTCTCATGATTAGATGGAGGTTATCATGATTATCTCTAGTGATGTTAACCTCAGTCACTTGGTTAAGGTGGTGTCTGCTAGGTTTCTCCCCTAAAACAAAATTATATTTAAAAATATGAATTTTCCTAGTATTTGCAGAATTTTAATTTTTATATTCACATCAGAAACATCTAGACTTTATTTTTATATAAGAATTAAGATGTGGAATTGTTTTTTTTTTTTTAATGGTAGCCAGTTCGAAGATTTTTTATTGGCTAATTCAGCTTTTCCCATTCATTTGAAATGCTGCCTTTATCATATACTAAGTTTCTACATTTATTTGGTTTTATTCTGAATATTCTGTCCTGTTCCATTGACTCATCTTGTCTATTTATGCTTCAAAATAGAGCAGTTATCACTATAATTACTATGCTTTATAATTTGTTTTAAGATACGATGGGACTAGTTACATGACTGGTAGTAGGACTTCCTTCTTTCTTCAGTAGATTTTTAACATTCTCTTCATATGGTTCTGAATGTTTCTTGGCAAGGTCATTCTTTGATATTTTTTCTTTATTGTTACTGTTGGAGTCTTCCCTGATATTTATAACTGGTTTCTCATTTCATATCTGATTCCTGATTCAGTTTCCTTTTTATTGCACTATAACTCATTAGACTGGGTCCATTCCAAAGTGTATTTTTCTGTGTAAATTTTGCCTTCATAGTGCCCTCGTGAAAGCACAATGTGCCTCCCCACCCACTGCAGACTGGAGTTGATGCCCTTTAAATGTGGAATTCTGGCCAAATTACTCAAACTTTTGGGGGCTTCCCTGTAACTTTGGGGAGTTTCAGTTCTTTTAGTTCACCCCCTCTCCACCCAGAGTGTTTGGACTCATACGTCGTTTTCTTCCTTATCACCTGAAATACCCTAGCACTTGCTAAGCATATTGTATCAAATCTCTGAGAGATGATAAATTTTTGTTTTGTTTGGAGAGAAAAGAAAATGAACACTGCAATGGTCCAGATTCCCACAGTGAACATTCCTCAGTGTTCTTCATGATTCATACTGCCTGCTCTGTTCCCTCGTAGGAGAAATACCACATTTTCTTTATCGAGGGCATGCAGGAAATCCAGGGTTTACTCTTCATCATTCATTAGTTCTCTGTGTACTTAAATTGTCTGTTGCCCACAGCTCTCCTCAAATCCTTGAGATTTACTGGAAAGTAACTTGAGTATTCATTTCCTCATCGAACCAGGGACTGAAAAGTCATTCCTTTCCCTGACAGAGAGCTGCCAACACAGGCAGTTTCATTTGAACTGTAAAGAGTCTTCATGCCATAGGAAGGACTGCACATCCATACATATTTTGGGAGCTGGGGGATCAAGCACCAGAGGGTAAGACAGTCGGGGTTCGCGGTCTGTGCCTTGCCTGATGACATCATATGAAACATTCAGCTGGTCAGCACTTTGGACTGCTGATTCCTGGTCTCCCAGCTGGATTCAGAGAACTGTGAGGCACTGTGCCTGTCCCAAGCTGAGCCGTGACAGAAGCACTACAGAATTGAAGACCAGTAAAACTTGGAACAGTGTATAGTGATGAAAATGCAGACTGTGCGAGATTTACTAACCTCAAATGTGTATCTAGGTGCGATTTGCTCTGGGGGGGTTCAGGAGCTAGAGGTAATCCCTTCAGGCTAAAGTGGTTTGAGACAATGTGGAACTTTCACTGGGACTTGAAACTTGAAGAAAGCAGAGTGGGTGGTAAGAGGGGCTGCTCAGATCAGGACAACCACAGGAAAAAGCTTAGAGAAGTGAAAAAGTGATTAAACCCAGAAGCTAGCAACTTGGCTTCTCCATCCAGGGATTCCCTAACCTCTCATTAGCCCAGGGTCAGCAAACTTTTTACCGTACCAGAAAATAAGTATTTCAGGCTTTGTGGGTTATATGGTCTCTGTCACAGCTCAAGTGCCACTGCAGTGCGAAAGCAGTCCTAGACACTACATAAATGAATGGGCTGTGTTCCAGTGAGACTTTATGGGTGTAGAAATTTGAATTTCGTGTAATTTTTCCTGTGTCACAAAATACTCTTTTGGTTGTTTTTCACCAATTAAAAAATGTAAAAACCACTCCTGGCTCATAGTTTCTAAAAAAAAATAATCACAACCCCTGATTTAGCTTATTAACATGATAAACTTGCAGTACGTTATGCAAATTGAGTATAAACATATAGAGTTGGAAGATCCAAAATTGAAAGGTGTGGGAGCTGTATACAGGTTTGAGCAGGTGGCAAATATTGCCTCAGTATTTAAGTCTGTAAATAAATACTTGAAAAAGCCAAGAGTCAAAATAATGCCTCAGCCCACACCACTGCATTTTTTAATAATCTTGGAAAGGAGGACAATTTAGTGGTTAGATATTCTTGCTAATGAATAGAGTTCTATTTAGTTGGTGTTCTCCCAAGAGCAGTTTATTTTCTGACAACAGCTGTGAACTTACTGGAACGCAGCCTTAAGATAGTGTGGTCGTCTGGCTGCATACTCATCGTTAACTGCTGGATTTCTTTGGCAGGGATGGTCTACATGGCTGGGCTTGTTTTTGCTGTCGGTGGCTTTAATGGCTCCTTGAGAGTCCGCACTGTAGATTCCTATGACCCTGTGAAAGATCAGTGGACCAGCGTTGCAAACATGCGGGACCGCAGAAGCACTTTGGGAGCTGCTGTACTGAATGGATTGTTGTATGCTGTGGGAGGCTTTGATGGCAGCACAGGTAGCTTTCTTTTGGTCTTTTCTATGTTGTATTAGAATTAACATAGCAGGGGCACCTGGGTGGCTCAGTGGGTTAAAGCCTCTGCCTTCGGCCCAGGTCATGATCCCAGGGTCCTGGGATCGAGCCCCGCATCGAGCCCTGCATCGAGCCCCGCATCGGGCTCTCTGCTCAGCGGGGAGCCTGCTTCCCTTCCTCTCTCTGCCTGCCTCTCTGACTACTTGTGATCTCTGTCAAATAAATAAATAAAATCTTAAAAAAAAAAAAGAATTAACATAGCAGTCATGTTTAGGGAATAAATTGTGGCAAATTTAGTAGGAGACTTTTGAGTGTTTTAACAGGTATTATAAAGGTAAGTTAGGTATTATAAAGGTAAGTTTAAAAGCTCCCATCAAGAGTTCTTTTAAGGGCGCCTGGGTGGCTCAGTGGGTTAAGCCGCTGCCTTCGGCTCAGGTCATGATCTCAGGGTCCTGGGATCGAGTCCCACATCGGGCTCTCTGCTCAGCAGGGAGCCTGCTTCCCTCTCTCTCTCTGCCTGCCTCTCTGTCTACTTGTGCTCTCTGTCTGTCAAATAAATAAATAAAATCTTTAAAAAAAAAAAAAGAGTTCTTTTAAGGGGTGCATGGGTGGTTCAGTCAGTTAAGCATCTGCCTTGGGCTCAGGTTATGATCCTGGGGTCCTGGGATCAAGTTCCGCATAGGGCTCCCTGCTCAGCTTCTCCCTCTCACTCTGTGCTCGCGCACTCTCTCTCTCAAATAAATAAATAAATAAATAAAATTTTTTTAAAGAGTTCTTTTAAATAGTGGAAGAGTACTTAAGTCTATAAATTTTCTTCTTTATGCATATCACTGTCAGTCCTCTTACCATGTTTAAAAAGCTAAGAAGTGTCAGTAGCTTGGATAGGAGCCCTGGGGAAAAAAGGCTAGTCCTATGTATCATGTAATTGCTGTGTACATTCCACCATTTTCCTCTTTTAATTTAGACCAATTTAACATACCTGAAGTACTTTTCCCTAGTAATATATGTAAAGGAACAGTTACCTTACGTTTTTTTGTTAGAGGAGGAAATGAAGAGCATTGTGCTTTTTTACAGGTTTATCATCTGTGGAAGCATATAATATAAAGTCTAATGAGTGGTTTCACGTGGCTCCAATGAACACAAGGAGGAGCAGCGTGGGTGTCGGTGTTGTCGGAGGTGGGTGCTGACAGTTGTTTAAGGTGAATCTTTCGCTTTTTGATTGCTAAGAGTGATCCTTCCAATAATCTAAACATCAGTTTTCTAAATGGGCAAGCACATGATCATTTAAACAAGGAAAGGAAGAGCCGCTGTAAAATTTTATCATTTTTTAAAAATTAGCTTGTGTATATAAACTGTGGAAGCCCTTGTTTTCCAGTCCTCCTTTTTCTTCTTCTGTCCTCTTTTTCATCCCATTCTTTTCTCTCTCTCTCTCTCTCTCTCTGTGTGTTTGTAACCTATATAAACCTGTTAACTGATCACAATTCAGTTGTTGAGGGAACAAATCAGAAGACATATGTGCAAAATTTTATTGCTGGAGAAAGGCTCTTTCACATTTAGGAGGATGGGTTGCCACAATTATTTATATCCTACCTTGTCCACCGAAAGAGCTTAAGAAAGGTTGTAACTATTATTTTTTGGCGCAATTTTTTTTTATTTTAAATCTGCCTGGGCAGATTTGTGGGTTCTCACTCCTTCCCCACTATTGGTATAATTCTTTGCACTAACTTTTTTTTAGAACAGCTTTATTGCAATATAATTCACATACCATACAGTTCACCCATTTAAAGTGTACAATTCAATGTGCACACATCACCACAATTCATTTTAGAACACTTTTATTCCCTCAAGAAGCAGCCCCACTTCCCTTAGCTGTCACCCCCATCTCCCTAGCTCTCAGCAGCCACTAATCTACTTTGTCTATGTATAAGTTTCCCACTTATGGACATTTCATATTAATGAAATAATACAGTATGTGCTCTTTTGTGATTGGCTTCTTTGATTTGAAGTCATGTTTTTTGGGGTTCATCTGTGTTGTAGCATTTATCAGTACCTCATTTCTTTTTATCGCCAAATAATATTCTACTGTATACTGGTATTAATTTTTGATTTAACTTTTTTTCCCATTTTACTAAGATTACCAAGGTATTTGTTTCCCACGATGTTGTTTACTTACCAAATGTTATCCAAAGATGCGATGAATGTACTTTATTATTCAGATTTTTTTTTAAAGATTTTATTTATTTATTTGACAGAGATCACAAGTAGACAGAGAGGCAGGCAGAGAGAGAGAGAGAGAGAAGCAGGCTCCCTGCTGAGCAGAGAGCCCGATGCGGAACTCGATCCCAGGACCCTGAGATCATGACCTGAGCCGAAGGCAGCGGCTTAACCCACTGAGCCACCCAGGCGCCCTATTATTCAGATTTGTTGATGAAAATTTTAAGTTAATATCATCAAATATGCCCTGCAGAGCTTCATAATGTGGTTTTATAATGCCTTTGGTCACCACTAGGGAGTATCTTTATAGTTTATAAAAATAATAAAAGAGAAACTGCTACTGTAGAGGAAAATACTTAATGCCTTGAAGAAATAGCTTTTGATGATTCTGGCTTTCTTTGTGATTCCTTGTTTAGGTTTACTCTATGCTGTAGGGGGTTATGATGGAGCTTCACGTCAATGTCTTAGCACAGTAGAATGCTATAATGCTACAACAAACGAGTGGTCATATATAGCAGAAATGAGCACCAGACGGAGCGGAGCCGGTATGTAGGCAACTCATTTAGATTAAAGCATGAAAATGATGGAAATGAATTAATAAACAAGTGAAATGATTCATTGGCTGCTCTTAAATATATTACATATCCTGATTTTAATGACACTGTTAAATCTCCTTTGAATTAGGCAGGTAGGTAGATAGCTGTATTTAAATATCACTTTGTACAATTCCTAAGTGCTATATTAAAGGCTTCTTGTATCACTTAATTATTTATATTATTTGGCATTCTTTGAGTTTTTGTTCTTAGTTCGTACTGAACTTCATATCCATTTCTTACATATCCATTTCTTACAAGTTCTGTGCTTTATTACTGGTTTGCTTTTACCATGCAAGTTGTTTTCAGAAGGATTATGTTAAAGGACTTCCCTCTTTGTGTTTCACCCTCATATTATTTTTATTGTATTTAACATGCCATGTTTAGAATAGTAGTTCTTACTGAGATTCTCATTTGTCAGACCAATTCATTTCCATTTTTTGTGTGCTTTAATATTGACTTACTTTTATAATCATTTGAATAAACCCTCGGATCTTATAAATTTGTCACTTTTACTCTACTATCGTGTTTTGTTCTTTGTGTTTTATAGGTGTTGGTGTGTTAAACAACTTACTATATGCTGTTGGGGGTCATGATGGTCCCTTAGTACGAAAAAGTGTTGAAGTGTATGATCCCACCACCAATACATGGAGACAGGTTGCAGATATGAACATGTGCAGAAGAAATGCAGGTATCTGTCTAGCTTACAATTATGGAATTTATATTGATTTGTATTCAGAGTTTTACTAGTATTGCTGTATAATTTCATCCTTCTTTTACTGATTTGGGTTTTCTAGTAGATTAGCTCTTTAAAATGAAACATATAGTAATCTTATATAGTGAATGCCTAGCTTAGTGGCTACTTTTTGGTGATAATGTAGACTAAATCAGAGGAAGAGCCCTCTATATTTGATGCTTAAATTCATTCATTCTTACCACAGATATTTTTGAGTGCATACCATGTATTGTGTACTGGAGTTCCCAGTACTCAGAGTTTATCTGGTTATTTGTATGAGGTTAAAAGCTAGTAGTTTATCTGAATCTGAAGAAGCTTACCCTAATTTAATATAGTTCATGATTTCTAAAATTGGAAAAGCTAAAACAACATCAACAATAAGTAATTTTTAAAAAGATTTATTTATTTTATTTTTTTTAAAGATTTTACTTATTTGACAGAGATTACAAGTAGGCAGAGAGGCAGGCAGAGAGAGAGGAAGGGAACCAGGCTCCCTGCTGGGCAGAGAACCCGATGTGGGGCTCGATCCCAGGACCCTGAGATCATGACCTGAGCTGAAGGCAGAGGCTCAACACCCTGAGCCACCCAGGCACCCCGAGATTTATTTATTTTTAGAAAGAGAGAGCATGAGCAGGGGGAGAGGCAGAGGGAGAGAAATCCTCAAGCACACTCCCCACTGAACACAGAGGCTGACATAGGACTTGATCCCAGACCCCTGAGATCATGACCTGAGCCAAAATCAGGAGTCAGACACTTACTTGACTGAGCCACCCAGGTGCCCTACAGCAGCCAAGTAATTTTAAGAAAGCTGAGGTCTTCACGATTAGGGAACTAACTACTTAAAAAGAAGAACTATGGAAGGGAAATAGAAATGGAAAATAGATTCAGCATAGCTAAATAGTCTTTTCAGGAAATGCTAGTCATCTTTAAAATTCCATTATCTTCATGCCATTTCCCATAGTCCAAAATAAGTTCCTCATGATTTTCAAACTCACTGTACACTACTGGATGATTTTTCAAGATGCAACCTCCACCCCCCCACAAAATGCTCTCTTAATCTCTCTTTATTTTTAAAAAATTTCTAATTAAGTTGTGTGATTATGAGGGGAGACTAGTATATGGGACTACAAGCACCTTTCCCATCATCTGGTCAATTGTATTTGGTGAGATTACTAAAAATCTCTTGGCTATAGATAGTCCAGAACCATGGTAAGACCCACAAATCTGGGCCCTAAGTAGAATAAGTGCTTGACCCCAGTACATATCAGGTTAGAAAAGCCACAGTAATATGTGCATGCGCCTTGCTGGATTAGGGAATTTATTTGCATTCTGAGCTTTCATTATTTTCCTAAACACTGGAATAGTCTGATTTTTTCCCCCGCTACCTGTGTTTTACTGTTTTCAAATCAAAATTAGCTCATTTCTTCTAGCAAGAAGAATAAGGCAGTAAATTGTGTATGTAAAACTATCATCCTGCTCTTGCTTTTTAAACAGTTGAACTATATTAAAATGATACGCATTTGCTTCTTGTCAAGAAATTAGAATAGTAACAAAACTGAATTTGAGTAGCGAAAATCCATTCCATTTGCACAGAAGATACTACTGCTGGGCGCCTGGGTGGCTCAGTCAGTTAAGCGTCTGCCTTTGACACAGGTCATGATCTCAGGGTCCTAGGATTGAGCCCCACACTGAGCCCCACAACGGGTTCTCTGCTCCCTCTGCCACTCCCCCTGCTTGTGCAATCTAATAAATAAAATCTTTAACAAAAAGAAAAAAGATATTATTGGTAGTGTACTTTTAAATATTATATAGAGATTTGGACTCATTACTTTGTTATGTTAAAAATCTACAAGCAGGGCGCCTGGGTGGCTCAGTTAAGTGGCTGCCTTTGGCTCAGGTTATGATCCTGGAGTCTCAGGATCGAGTCCCCCCATCAGGCTTCCTGCTTGGCGGAGTCTGCTTCTCCCTCTGATCCTCCCTCTTCTCATGCTCTCTCTCGCTTTCTCTCATTCTCTCTCTCAAATAAATAAATAAAACCTTTAAAGAAAAAAATCTACAAGCATCTGTTAATTAGGTTAGCAAAACCATCTACAAAACTGCAGAAACCAGTATGTGGACAATATCCTCTAGTCGTTGTGATGCTCTCTGGTACCAGTTCTGAACCTTGTTTAAAATTATTAAAAGTATGCTTTTAAAGTATATATTAAAATAAAGAGCTTTTACAAATTTACTTTTTAACTCAGTTTTCTTTGTAAAAATTTATACTTAGAAAACAGTTGCATAGGTATGCAAAAAAGTATGTAAGAGGGATCCTTGTTCATTGCAACATTACTATAAGAGCAAAAAAACTGAAAATAGGGGCACCTGGGTGGCTCAGGGGGTTAAGCCTCTGCCTTCAGCTCAGGTCATGATCTCAGGGTCCTGGGATCGAGCTCCACATCGGGCTCTCTGCTCAGCAGGGAGCCTGCTTCCCCCTCTCTCTCTGCCTGCTGCTCTGTCTACTTGGGATCTCTCTTTCTGTCAGATAAATAAATAAAAAATCTTAAAAAAATAAAAAAACTGAAAATAACTTAATATCTATCAGCAAAAGACAATCATGTTATGGTATTATAAATGGAATATTATGCAGCCATTAAACATTATGTAGATCTATATTAACTTAGGGAAATGTCCAAGGTACGTTGTTTGGGAGTGGGTGCGTAATAAAGCAGTGTGTGTAGTATAAGCAACTTTAAGGTTAAAAAAAGAAGTATCTGAGTATATATGCATAGATAAGAGTCAGCAAAAGTAGTGATCAGAATTTCAGTGGTCATTATTCTAATTAGTACAGAATTAGAGGTGATCTTTTTTTATATATACTTTTCTAGATATTTTGAATTTTTGCAAAAAAATGAGTTATTCTAGTAATAATGAAATAAATAATGCTTTCTGTCTTTATAGGAGATAAAGTAACCATTCAGTATCATTTCTGAATTCATATCATTTAGTGGTCATATAAAACAACTACTGCATAAATGGAAGAAGCAGGAGCTCAGAAGTGGTATTAGACTATAGATACAAAGGGAATTGTTTTCATGTTCACCACTTTCTCTTCTTGCCCCTTTTCAAGGAAATAAGGGTCTCTGGACCACTTCACCAAATACATAAAGGAATATGTATATTTACCCAGATTTTTAAAATAATTGTTTTCTCTCTGCATAATTTTTTTAAAGGAGTTTGTGCAGTTAATGGTCTGTTATATGTAGTTGGCGGGGATGATGGTTCCTGTAACCTGGCATCTGTAGAATATTATAATCCAACGACTGATAAATGGACAGTTGTGTCATCTTGTATGAGCACAGGGAGAAGTTATGCAGGTAATAAATATCTAATTTTCTTACAGTCTTCTATTAGATGGAAAAAAATACATTATCATGATTTCTATATTATGAATATTCTAAGGAGAATTTTCTCAAAGTTTATTTCTTATTCTCTGTTGGATGTATATATTCTAAAATAAAGCATTGGTATTGTTTTGTCATTCTGCAGTCATTTGAATTCAAAATCCCAAAACTTTCTAGTGCAGAATCATATAATAAAACAATGTGGCTAAAATCTGTATGCATAGAGTGGAGTTCACTATGTGGCAAGGCTTTCATTACTCAGATAGCCAAGAAATATGACCACTACAACATCTCCCCTGGCAGGGTGCCATGTGATAGTACTATAGTGAGACTGTGGAGTAATTTTTCTTAGTTACACATAACCCTGGGTGAATTATAAAATACCATTTTTGGTCCATTCTCTTAGTAAGAGAAATAGTAATAATCTTTAATCAACATAATGTTGAGTCTTGACAGTTGTATGTTACATATTATTCTAATGGTAGATACATATGTATATTGCCTTAAATTCTAATATTTATTCTAATATTTACCCAGGAGTGGAGAGAAACCAGTTTATACTAATTAGCCATCATTGTTGTTTATGTATCATCCAAAACAACACCTAATAGAAGAACTATATATAGTAGGTTCCCAGAATAATATGGCTCAAAATTAGGTGAAATTTTTAATAGCTTTTTATTGAGATATAACTGATACAGAATAAATAGTGTATACTTAAAGTGTACAATTTTATTAATTTTGACATACGTATATACCTGTGAACCCATCAATCACAATCAAGATAATGACAATATCATCACCCCCAAAGTTTCTTGTGTCCCTTTGAGTATTAGGTGGATTTTGATATTTCCTAAGAAAAATTATTTTCTCTTAATTATAACCATAAAGAGCAAAAAAGTAGTTCTGGATTAAGTAGTCTGATGTAGTTCTGGTCCATAACTAAGTAGAGATCTTACTGTCATTTAGATTAAATGATAGTAGTATTCAAGTTGAGGAAAGAGATCTTGAAACACGCTGATTCATTCAGTCCCTATTGTTTCAATAATAAAGAATTCACTCTTTTCTCAGAGGTACAGAATGCTGCCTGTGACTTCTGTTCTCTTTCTGTCTTTGCTCAGGGGTCACAGTTATTGATAAACCATTATGAGCCAGAAGGACATTTTTGGCGTATTTACACATGAAAAGCAGGCTTCACCACGTATTTCTGAAGCGACTCAGAGTCTAGCACTTCTCCACTTGTGGCTGCTCTTTAAGTCTCAGCAGAAGATCAGATCGGCTGCCTTAATAGGCCTCAGATACTGAAGATTATTTTTGGTAGAAGTACTGCATAGGGTTTTTCTGCAATGAGCAGCAGCTGACTGAATTTTAATAAGAAACCAGGACTACAGTACTTATTCTGTGGTCTTTAGACAACAGTTGTTTTCTTACAGACTAGTTCTTACCAACCTCGAATGACTATGGATTATTTTGTGAAGGATGATAAAATAATGTGTGTTCTTGTAAAATTAAATTTTATCTTTATTCCTTCTCTTGAAAATCTGTATACACAGGAACTGAAAATCTTTGAAAAGGTATTAAAATCTGTGTAAGTATACAAACTAGCTGAGGGATAAAACTGTTTGCTTTTATAAAATATCTTTGATTACATGAGTATAATAAATTGTGTGCATATAAATGTGTCTATATGCTTTCCTTTAAATATGTTTGAAAAGATGTTTGAAACTTGATTATACTATTTATAATTGGCACAGTACTTTGAATTATGCCAGTACTACATTGTAAAACAGAGTTGTATTTTTTGATATTTAACAATGCTTAACACTTTAAAATGCCACTTCTGAGGAATGAACATGGTGTAACACACTTGAATATGTGTGATGCCAAACTTTTTTAAATAAAATATAAATTATGCTTATTTATTATTTCCTTTAGTTTAATCTTGGTCATGTTTTGGTGTGTATTTTTAATTTTTTTCTTAAAGTAACACTTTGGCATGAACATTACTGCAGGTTTTTGATGAATATAATGAATGTATGGAATTCAACTGAATTTGCATGGTCTTAAGAATTTTTTCTGTGTGTATAAATTTAGCTGCTATTAACAGAAGAGAGAACTTTCTGTGAGTAGCCATGTGTGTTGATCAAATACAGTTTTTCTGAGATCTTCAATTAATCTCACTTTAAAATGACCAAAACATGTCTTTCTTGAATATCTTTGAATAAAAGTTTGTATATTATTTGTTTCACATTGTCCTTGATTTTTATCTATTTAGTTTCATATTAAGAAAGTTTTCTGTTTTGGTTTTTTTTTTTTTTTTTTTTAATTTGCGTTTTCTAACTTCACAGATTAGCATTTTTAACTTGTTGCCAAAAGAACATAAAAGGTAAGTGAAGTCATTGAAAATTGTAGTCCAAGAAAAAGTTATCTCAGCCATCAGGGAAAAGTCTTGCAAGTATTGGTCAAATTTCAAGTTTTTATATTCCTATGTCCCTACTATGAGCACAAGATAGATGACAATGAAACAAATAGCAAAGGACCAAAAAGTAAGTCAAAGAAAAAATACCCACTCTAGAGCAACTGAGACATAAATTGTGGTTTTGATACAAATCAAAGGAATTGAAGGAATTGAGAGCTTGTCCATTGGGATGGACAGCTTAGGTTGTGGACCCCTGAGAGCGTGCAGAGGGGAGGGAAGGAGAATGAGAAAAGTGTGATGGGATGCGGTGGCTATGCCTCAGAAGAGAATTTAAAAGGTTAGCATGAACAGAAGTTGAGCCAGAACAATCGATAATCAAGAGCAAGAATTAGACCTATGATAAAATTTCCATTTAGTTTAATACAGAGTACTGAAATTTAAACATAGAACCATATTTAATACTTACTTGAACTTTTAATTATAAATGGAAACATAAGGAATTTAATCAGAAAAAGAAAGAGCCTCTGCTTACCTTATGAAAGAATGAATTTCTGCATTAGTGTGGCTCCAAGCACATCCAATGTCAACAAACATGCTGAAGATCTAATGAATTTGGAGCACAATTAGCTGTTTCCAGCGGCATCAAGGAAAATGTGTGTCATTATCTTCCTAGTCACTTCCAAACACTAATATTCCATGAAACATCTGTGAATTATCAATTAAAGATTTATCTAAAAAATAAATTAAGCTTTTCTTGAAATGCAATCTATTAAGGTAGCAAAGTCTTAGGTATTAGCATGTCAAGTATCTCTTTGTTTTTACTTCCTTTGAAGCTTTAATAGCTAGACTGTAAAGTAGTTTGCCAAGGTTTGTCAGTAGGTAGATTTGTAACTCTGTCTTCAGAGGCTTTGGATATACCCTGCTCTCCCCCACACCCCTCTGTCTTTCCAGTTTGGAATGCCCCCTTTAAAAAAGGGGGGCATATAAAAGCATTCTTGGCTTATTCTATTATTGTACGAGAAAGACCATAAGTTAAGGCAGAGAGGCATTTCAGAAATCCTGTCAAGAAAACAGCACCAGGTTCAAGTGGAGTTCAAGGCTAGATTTGGGTACCTGCATTGTGAAGCAACTCTGCTGCCTGCTTTGCTTGGATATGTGCCTTGTTGGCCAAAAGCACTGGTGGCTATGGTTAAGGTGGGTGATACATATACTGGTAGGAGACTTTGACTTCCCTTCCTTTCCCTTGTGCACTCTCGCATATGATTCCTAGTTTTTGTTATCCTCCCTTATAGCATGAAGACCTGAGTATTTATAATCTCAGCTGTTGATGGGTTGTGAAATTTCCCCTTTAATAGATATAAGGACAACATAATATTACACAGTGATGTGCTAAACAAGGCTGCCTCTTGTTTCCGCTTGGTATTGAGCAAATTGCCTCCTACTGACTTGTATGGCAGCCAGTGTCTCATTTTGGAGAGGAGTTCACATGGGAGAGTGGAATCACACTTTGAATCAAGACTCTGAGGTTCCAGCCTGGCTTCATGATTCCAAAGAAAAAAGCAGTGTGTGTACTGGAAAATCCAAGGGCATAAGAACAAGAAGGCTCTGCATTTGCATCCCCCCTCTATTAGCTGCTAGCTGTGACTTTAAATATGTTATTTAACCTCTGCCTCTTATCTTTCTGCTCTAAAATGGCAGTGTAGTGTCTGTGGCACAAGTTTATTATAGAATTTGAAAGAAATGATGTATGTGAATATGCCTGGAATACAGAGGACCCTCAATAAATTACCATTTTTGTTAACAGTCTCTGAACCTCCCATTTCTTTATTGTAGGGAAATAAGTGAGTTGAGCTGCCCTATCTGTATTTCCTTTCAGTTCTAAATGTCCAAGATTTAAAAGAGTAATTTGACCCCTCCAATACATATACCTGCTCTAATTCAGAAAATACATCTACTGTGTAGGCCTCCAAGTCTGAAATGATAACCAACATTTTCTGAGCACTTTCTGTATTCCAGGTACTATGCACGTGACCTTACATACATACTATTTACCATCATAACAAACTCTTTTACAGAGGTACTAGATAAAACTTAGCACAGAAGTTAGCACACTGCTAATGGACAAAACCTGGTAAATCTGAACCATGGTGGATATTTTTTAACAGTACTGGAGAAAGCGCAGCAGGTTTGAGCAGATGAAGAGCGGACTGCAGATGCAGTCACACCCTCAACCTCAGCCAGTAAGCGGGGGAGCTCTGGAGCTGGTGAGGGGCTGAGCCACTGTACTCCTGCATCGACCAGACTGACCAGAGCAGCCGTGGACTCCCGCTGCCCCCTGGAAAGGGGGTGTGCCAGTGGCGATAGGTGGCTCTCTCTGCCAACACTCAGTAACTGAGCCCCTGCTTCAGTCCTGAAGAAGGGGACCTGAGTGGTGCACCACAACATCCACTCCAGGACACCACTCCCCTTCTTCCGGCCTCCTAAAGATAGGGCTCTGACCACCCAAAGGGCAGATCCCATTTAATTTGATTTGACCCCACTGTAATGATACTTTACAGAGATGTCTTTGTCAGACATGGGACAGTTAGATGGGAGGGTAGAGGTCACTGAAGCTAACGAGAGGCATCCCTCAAGAGGGAACTTCCTCAGGCAGATTATACCTGAACTGATAGCTTATGGGTAGGGGATGAGATGGCTGATGATTTCAGGCAGAAAAACCAGTTTGAGCATAGCCCTGAGAGAAACAACAGCATCCCGTTTTCCTGAACCACTGAATAGCAGTACCTTCCACTAGACCAAATGGTGCCTTTGTGCGAACTTTTAGGACACACTCTTAGGTTGAAATTCGTATCTTCTTACACCGTCTGTACAGGCTACCCTTATTCCCTGTACATTAGTATTTTAGTGTTGAGAGACAGCTGAGATGAGGTCAGGGCAGTAGACTAGTTGCAAGTGTGTCAAATCCTCTGTGCCCCGCCCCCGCCCCCGGCATTCTGGAGCTCCCCGTTCCCCTGGGGGTTACAACGCCTGGGCGTTCTGGCAGCCCACGCACTACTGGCCAGGTCAAGGCCTTAACCCCCCTCAGGGGAGCAGCCATCTGCCATCTGTTAGGTCAAATCATTTTCTAAACCTTTACTAGCTTCCGATATTCTCACCTGCAAAATGGGGTAATGATAACTAACTCTCTAGATGATCGCAGGAGATATACTGCATGGGAAATTCTCCATCTTCCATATATATATGGGTTTATTAAAGGGTACTGGGGCTGGGGAAACAAGGAGAATGATCTAAATCCAAGGTACGGCTGAGAGAGGCGGAGCTATATGTAAACACAGAACAGTCAAAACCGCATTTATCCTATTCTCTTTCCAGGTTCTGGCGAAGCGACTGCTACACAAATCACATTTCAAAGTCACGGGGAGGACGGGCTGGTACCCTCTTACCCGGACAGCACTGGCGTGGCGGGAACGACGGAGGAACCCCGGTTGCCAAGGCAACTCCCTGCGGCGACCCCCACGTAGCCGCCGTCCGTTTCCACCCCCTCACGCCGTCACGCGTCCTCGCGCTTCCCCGCCTCCAGGAGCGCTGCGGCGCTGGCTACTGGCTAGACGTCTCGGTCTCACTATCCTCACTCCATCCGCGGAGCCAATGGCTGGGATCGCCAGGGGTTCGTTCACGCGAGTCAGACGATGCCTCCAATACCGAGGGCCAATCACAGTGCTGAGAAGGCGGGTTGGGAGCCCTCACAAGCCAATAATGGCAAAAGAAGCCGGCCTCGCGCTCTGGGTTCCACCCCCGACGCGGAGAGGCAGGTTCCGAGGCTGCATCACCTGGTGGAGTCCCGGTAGCGGCGTCCGGCAGTTCCCGCGCGGTCGTTCAGGTGAGGGGGCTGGAAGAGAGGCTGGTAGGTCAGAAGGAGGGAGAGGCTGTCTCTGGCCAGCTGCTCCGTGGTGGGAGCGGGGTCCGGCGTGCGTGGGTGCTCGGGGCGTCAGTGCCGGATATGAGGACGGCGGCCAGAGGGAGCGGATGAAAGCGGTGCGAAGTCTTAAATGATGGAATCGGGGTTGGGCCCTGTTTCTTGCCCTTTAAGAGCTTTATAGTCCTCGAAGACGGGAAATATTAGGAGATAGTTAACAGCGTGGGGGTGAAAGAGTGATGAGAAAGTTTTACAAACACGGAAGCACTAGCGGGGGATAAGCTCTGTTGTGTTCGTGCAGTGGCGGGGTGGAGTGGTTGGGAAGGGCATCTGAGACGGAGGTTACTGAAGGATGAATAGGAGTTGGATAGGGTGGCATCACCGGCTAGGGAATGCTGTGTCCGTTACACGTGAAATATAAGAATATGTTGAGGTGGAAGATACGATAGATGAAGGGTGGGGAAAGGCCTGGCAGGACCTGATTTGCTTCGCTGAGGGCCTTGGTCTTTGTCTTTAAGGGAGGCACTCCCTTGAATTTTGTACGAAGAAGGGGGTTAACTCATCTGTGTAGATAATATCCTGGCATTGTATCGTTTCGGGAGGGCAACTTCGAGATTGGGCAACTCCAGCAAATGAGGGAATTTTGCAGTCTGGGCTCAGCGAAGGTAAAGCGCCAAAGGACAGACACAGGCTGACCGCCCTCAGACAGCTAAACTTCGGGGTTTCCTCAGAGAATCCACGGAGAACTAACTTTTTCTGAGGATAAAGTAGGTTTTCCATCAAGTTGCACAGGATGAGAAAAGGAAAAGAAAATTCACTATTTCCCCCTCCCCTCTCCTCTTTAATTCCTAGTTTTTGCTTTTGTTCACTTGGCAAACGTGTATCCACTTTACTTTCTTGTGTTGGGAGAGTGAACTCCTGAATGTTAATTAAACCAAGTATCTCTAAATTGGGAGCGATTTTGAAGGCTTGTCTTCAAAGGCAGCAGAGACAGGAGAGACTTAGAACATTCTTTCGGTAATGACTAAATAGGTGATGGTGCAATTCACCAAATTAGAGGTTAAAGAAGGTAGAGTATTTGGGCAGGGATGCAGGGGGCAGTTGTTGAACTTTTGGACATGTTGAGTTTGATGGGCTTCTGAACCGTCTCTTTGGAGATGGCCAGTCGAGTTTTAGATAATCAGAACTTGGAGTTTAGGAGAGAGGGCTAGGAATAGAAAGGTTGTGCATGTCAGTGTATTTTTAAAACAGGAAATAGTTGCCATCACTCTAGGTACTCTGAAATAGGTGGAAAGGGGTAAGGAAAACATTTTTGGGGTAACTCACCTCCATTCCCAAGTCTTCTTTCTCAAAAAGCGGTAGCATAAACATACTAAATCAGAAAGCGCTGTCTTCTTTCTCATCTCCTGGTTGAGTATTTGGATCTGATGTGCCCTCTCCTCAAAACATTCCCTGTACCTCCCACCCCACCCTACCTAACTCTGTTTTAATCAGGTCACCTCCCCCTTATGCTCCAGGTCTCTTGTTTTAAGAACTCTTTCCTGGTCCTCTGTGTTCTAGCACTCTGTATTTCCAACCCGTTATTGTCCTTATCACTTAATTTTATGATAGTCTGGTTTTTGCTTTGTATTCCTCATTAGAGTTTATATTTTGATATCAGGGGTGAGGACAGCAGCTAGCATAGTAGCTGACATAGTAGCATAAATTAAATCAGAGTGAATACATGTGAATTCCAAGAACCAAGGAAGGAGAGTATTTTAAGGAGAGAAGTATCAGATCTTCAGCTTGGTCAAATAAAATAAACTGCAAAGAATGTATGTTGGATTTGGCAGCTAGAAGATCCTTAGTGATTGTATTAGTAAGAGTAAATTCAGTGCAGTGAAGAGAATGGAAAGCTGATTGTAATAGCTGGAGAGTCAATGGGAAATGTGAAAATGAAGACATTATGTATAGAATAATCTTTAAGGAGCTTTGGGAAAGCTGTAGGAAGTACTCCCTTCTTACTATAATATTTCTTGTGTGCTTTGTTATTTCTGATTACAGTAGAGCATAAGGGATGAGTGCATAGGCTCCCCCAGTTAGTATTTTTGTAACTTGGGTTATAAAAGTTGTTTATTCTTTCTAAACCTGAGTTTTTCAATTATAGAAGAGATAATAAAATTACCTACTTCATGAAGGTGTGGTAGGGATTAAAGTCTTTAATATATTGAGAGAGCATACAGAACTCTTAAAACACAGTTCCTGGGGGCACCTGGGTGGCTCAGTGGGTTAAGCCTCTGCCTTCGGCTCAGGTCATGATCTCAGGGTCCTGGGATCAAGCCCCGCATTGGGATCTCTGCTCTGCGGGGAGCCTGCTTCCCCCTCTCTCTCTGCCTGCCTCTCTGCCTACTTCTGATCTCTGTCGAATAAATAAATAAAATCTTTAAAAAAAAAAACAAAACAAAACACAGTTCCTAGCATGTAAGAAGTGCTCAAAATTGTTAGCTTCTTGTAGCTATTATGTGTTGGGTCCTTTGTTAAGGACTTCACGTGTGTTAGGTCTTGGACCCATTAGAACTATTGTTTTTCTTTTTTCAGCTTCATGAAGGTGTAATTGACAGGTAAAATTGTAAGATATTTAAATGTATATTGTAGTGATTTAATATATATATATACACTATGAAAAGATCCCCACGATCTAGTTACTATTGTTACTGTGTACATTTTGCAGATGATAAAACTAAGGCTCAGAGAGGTTATGTAACTTGCTCAAGGACACACAGCAAGTAAGTGTTGTTGGTTCATTGCCACATTTGGCAACAACCTCATGAAAAATGAGAATTGGAATGACTTTTACCTTGCAAGTTAGAAGACTGAAGATATCTTGGTGTGAGCGGGAACTATATTGCAAGTAGTTGAGGGGGTTGTGTGGGTAAGAGCAAAGCAGGGGGAAGGCTTTTTGTTGATTTCTCCCTAGAGAAAGAAGTTGGTTCAAAGAATAGGAAGAGGGACAGTGGCTTGGGGAAGAGGGAATACAGGTTAGGAAAACTTTTCACTAGAAATGAAGACTTGAGTATATTTTTAAACTTGAGAGGATGGACTTAGTGAAGAGGGGAGAAATGAAAGATGAGAAAGGATAAGTGACAGACAAGTTCCCAGGTAAAATAAGAACATAAGACTAGTCCCTCTCAGAGAGGGTGAGTGAGAAAAGAGAAATTTTGAGGTTGGGATGGCCCAGGATGTATCTGTAGCCTCCATAGTACAAGTCATTTGAGAGTGAGTAGGACAAAATTCTAAGTGAATTCTGAGATCTGAGGAAGCTAGCTAATCTTCCCAGTGTCCTCCATGAGGAAGGGATCCAAGGTCAATATGGGAACAATAAGCATCTGCCTTTAGCTCAGGTCATGATCCCAGGGTTCTCAGATCTAGTCCCACACTGGGCTTCCTTCTCAGTCGGGGTTCTGCTTCTCCCTCTCCCTCTGCCCCTGCTTGCTCTCTCGTGCTCTCTCTCTCTAATAAATAAATAAAATCTTTTTAAAGAATAAAATATTTTTGGTTTTAGTCTATCATAATTCATAAATTGGGAACAACAGTGAACATTTTTAGGAAAGTGACATTCTTGTAAACTTGAAAGTATCAGCATCTTTAGTTCAGCATCCTTGGCTATGGAGTATGTAAGTATAATTGTAAGAAGGTATAAAATGGAAAGTAAAATTTTTGTCCTCTCCTCCATAATGGAACCCCCCACCCACTGAGTGTGCACATAATGCAAATGCATGTATCTGTTACTTCTTGATCTCTTTTCCTTAAAGTCATCACTCTCAATTGTTCCCATTGTTCCTCAGATATTCTTCCATACATTTCCTGTGTGTGGGTATGTGTCCATCCATCCATCTGTCCATAAGCATGAACGTGCACAGTATAGAACCTTTTCACAAACACTAGGTGGGAGAGCTCTTGTTATGTGCATTATTCCGCAACTTGCTGTTTCACTTAACATTGTATCTTGGGGCATCTTTCTATGTAGAACATAAAGATTTTTCCTGTTCTTTGAAATGGCTGCATAATTGTCTCTGGAAGGACTTAGGGTTTATTTAACTCCTTTCTTATTAATGGACTTATTTCTGTAGTTTTCCTTTTTTCTTTGTTTTTGCTGCTATAAGCAATGCTTCTTTGTGAGTGAGAAAATTGCTGGGTCAAAAGGTATATTTATTTTGGAATTATGACAAGTACTGTGAATTTTTCTTCAAAGGCCTACTGATCTCTCCATCAACAATGTATAATGGTGCCTATTTCCTCAAATTGTTACCCTTGCCAGTACTGTCTCCTGAACACTGAAACTTTTGAAGACTTTTGTTTTAGGGTGTATTCAATCTGAGCTGCTTATTTGTTTAGTGAACATTTGTATTTACTTTTCCGTGAACCCCTTAGGAATGGCCTTTGTCATTTTTCTAATGGGTTTTTAGTCTTTTCCTAAAGCACACTTTGCAGCCGTTTATCATAAGTTTTGGAAATATTTTTTCTGGTTTGCCATTTGATCTTTGACTTTATTTATAATTGTCTTTATAACAAGCATATTTAATTTTATGTAGTCTTATTTGGCACACTTTTTCTTTATAGGTTTTTTGGGTTTTTTGGTGTGCTTTTTGTTTTTTTGGTTTTAAGTGACACTTGAACTCCATCATTGCAGATTGAAGGTACAAGTTTTTCCATGGAGACCACATTGAAAAGTCTCTTTAAAGATAGTTTGAAGTTCTTTCTCTACTGTTGTTCTTTTAGATCTTGCTCTTGAAAGTTAACATGTGGCTTTTAATTTTTATTTTTAAAAGATTTTATTTATTTATTTATTTGAGAGAGAGAGAGAGAGAGCGCGCGCGCGCGAGCGAGAGCACGCCCAGGCGCACGAGGAGGGGCGGTAGCATGGAGGGAGGGGCAGGGAGGGGGAAAGAATCTCAAGTGGATTCTGCCCTGGGGGGCAGAGGGCAGGCTAGATCTCATGACCGTGAGATCATGACCTGAGCGGAAACTAAGAGTTGGATAATTAACTGGCTGAGCCACCCAGGTGCCCCAACACGTGGCTGGCTGGCTTATTTATTTATTTAAATTAAACTAATTTAACATATAATGTATTGTTTGTTTCAGAGATACAGGTCTGTGATTCATCAGTTTTATATAATACCCAGTGTTCATTGCAACACATACTGTCCCCAATATCTATCACCCAGTTTCCCCATTCCCTTACCCTCTCCCCTCCAGCAAACCTCGGTTTGTTTCCTAAGATTAAGAAGAGTCTCATAAATCAGTGTCTGCAAATGGTCATGGTGATAATATCCATTATACCTTTGTTGTTTTTAAAATTATCAGAAGATTAATTGTTTAAATTATTTTCTGGGAATTTCATTGTTTGGCTTACTTGGTTTGCTTGCTTGCTTATTTATTTATTTATTTATTTTTTTATTTGCCTTTATAGAATTCTAAGGCTTTCTGCAGAGATTTGAAAAATGGCAACAAATGAAAGTGTCAGCATCTTTAGTTCAGCATCCTTGGCTGTGGAGTATGTAGATTCACTTTTACCTGAGAACCCTCTACAAGAACCATTTAAAAATGCATGGAATTATATGTTGGATAATTATACAAAGTTCCAGATTGCAACATGGGGATCTTTGATAGTTCATGAGGTCCTTTATTTCTTGTTCTGTTTACCTGGATTTTTGTTTCAATTTATACCTTACATGAAAAAGTACAAAATTCAAAAGGTGAGTGTGATGTACTTGCAATGAAATGTTATCATTCATGTCGAATATTTTAAAAGTAAATGTAACTTTGTTTTGAGAGAACCTAGATCAGGGTTGTCTAATAGAAATAGAAGGAACATATGTAATTTTACATTTTCTGATAGAATACATAAAAAGGTATAAAGAAATAGGGAAATTAATTTTAATATTTTATTTAATACAATAAATTGAAACATTTCAACAAGTAATCAGAATTTAAAAGTACTTAGTAGGTTATTTTCTGTTCATATTCTCACAAAAAAAGTCTTTGGAATTGGGTGTCTTATGTTAATTTTAGCCCATCAAAGTTTAGCCATATTTAAAGTGTTCACTAGCCACATTTTTCTAGTTCCTGTCACATTGGACAGTGCTAGATTATTATTGATAATGTTTCAAGAATAATTTTTTAAAGTGTGCTTTTAGTATAAAAAGTATTTATCTAATTTGGGTTTATGATCTTTAAACTAGCTGGAAAGAGACATTATGGGCATGTGTAGATACTTTGCAATTCTCTCCATCTCCTAATGTCTCAGCCATTAGTGTATGTTTAATACCATAAGATCTTGATCAGGGCTATTAAAAGTTTTGTTTTTTTCCTTAAATATATAATGGTGGTTCTGCAGGATTCATGTCATCATGCTCCTAGAGTCTAGATATTTGCTTTAGTGCACTAAATTCCTTGAGATTCCCACCATGCATGACAAAATGTTGAGATAGACACAGTGCCTCTTCTCCATTGTAGTCACGGAGGAAATAGTGAGCTCTAGCCCTGTGAAGACTAGAGCTTGTCGGGGTGTCCGGAACAGAGTCCAATCTCGCTTATCAGAGATGAGTTATCAGCACTTGGCAAACCCGTGGTAGTGTCTAATACTCGCTGTTTACTTTCTAAAAAGTTATGCCAAACTAAAACTCAGGGGCACATGGTCTTGGTAGAAAATGGACATCTTGAGAGCATTGACCTGTGGAGAATGATTTATACTCACCAAGTACACACCAGGTGGCAGTCATTGTGCACATTTTCCCCCATCAGTCTCCTAGCCCCGTTGCCTCTCCCAGTGAGTCTCACTGTAAGTGCTCACTCAAGTGCTGATGCTGGTCCTTTCTGGGGGTAGTCCATGGGGTCAGGCCAGTAGACTCTAAGCCAAAGGAAAAGGGGGAGGAAATAAAAAGGGACATGCCCAAAGAGGGGTATCCTGTATATTAAGGAGAGACGTTCCAAAAGCTTTTTATAACAAGGCCTGCTTTGAAAGGCAGAATTCAGTTTGGATGTGTAAGTTCTCATGCATGTTTGGGGTGATTCTGGAGACCGTGTGTCACCACGTAATTGTTTATAGGGCTGATACATGATGTGTCTGGCCAGGTCAGAGCATTCTTGTGGTCCTCCTCCTCCCCTCTGCCCTTGACTCACTAGTCAGAGGTGGGAACTTTTCCAGAAAGGCCTTTTTCAGCTAAGGTTTTATGCATGACTTCAAAATAAACTGTTGCAAAATACAATACAAGTAGTTGTCTAGTTGGTTACAGGTAGTTATTTATAAACAAATTAAAAGGCTGGGTAGTGTGGCTTCACATTGCCTTGTCCTTCTTTCAGTTTCACAACCATTAAAAATCCCTGCTTTGGGGGCGCCTGGGTGGCTCAGCGGGTTAAGCCGCTGCCTTTGGCTCAGGTCATGGTCTCAGGGTCCTGGGATCGAGCCCCGCATCGGGCTCTCTGCTCGGCGGAGAACCTGCTTCCTCCTCTCTCTCTGCCTGCCTCTTTGCCTGCTTGTGATCTCTCTCTGTCAAATAAATAAATTAAAAAAAAAAAAAAAAAATCCCTGCTTTGGATCTTCTTAGTACAAAAATGAATTGTGATAGTAAAGCAGTATAGGTTTTCACAAAACAAGGGGTTTAAAGACAAGCAACAAAATTAGTAAAATTAATTACAAGTTTATTTATTTCAAAGGAAGATCCCCTGAAGCACTGAGGATACAGGAAGAGGTTGCTGGTGGTGATGAGCATAGCAGCTTTTAAACGGAATAGACTACCAGACAGTTAATGCACTTTAGAAAGTCTGATGTCTTACTAGTTCTCTAGGAATGTTCTTCCAGGGGGTATATACTAAAACTATTCCTTTTTTTTTTTTTTTTAAGATTTTATTTATTTATTTTGAGAGAGAGTACATAGGGGCTGGGGGCAGAAGCAGAGGGAGAAGCAGGCTCACTGCTGAGCAGGCAGCCTGATTCGGGACTTGATCCCAGGACCCTAAAATCAGGGCCTGAGCAGAAGGCTGCCGCTTAACCGACTGAGCCACTCAGGTGCACCTGAAACCATTCTTTCTGGAGTCAGTTTTCCTAGTAGTATTCCTTCATATTAACTTGTAGTTATATATAAAGTAAAATATGGTAAACCCAGGTATTTGTATTTTATTGTTCACTATTTTTTAAACTAATTTGTCCACACTGTGATTTTTTTAGTCATAATTGATAAATTTTTGTGTTAATTGCTATAGCTAAATGAGTATCAGATTCAAGCTAGGATATTAAAAGCCTGTTAAACATGATCCTTAGGGAGAAATTGCCCAAGCTGGATTTATATTTTGCCTCAGTCACAGACTGGAGGTTTGGAGTAGTGAGGTTGGATAATCTCAGAGATAGCCAATGACAAATTATCTTGTCTAATCCCTTCATTTTATTGTTAAGGAAACTGAATTGTGGGCATTACAGAGCCAGCTAACTAGTTGGTGAAGGCCCTGAGATTGGAGACTGGCTGTCTAGATGGGTTATCAATTGGATGCTTTTCCTTTTTTTTTTCCCTATTATGGAAGAGAACTCAGAATTTTAAGAACAACAACAAGGAGAATTTTAAGTCCAGAACTGGAGACCTAGCTTTTTTTTTTTTTTTTTTTTAAGATTTTATTTATTTATTTGACAGAGATCACAAGTAGACGGAGAGGCAGGCAGAGAGAGAGAGGGAAGCAGGCTTCTTGCTGAGCAGAGAGCCCGATGCAGACTCGATCCCAGGACCCTGAGACCATGACCTGAGCCGAAGGCAGCGGCTTAACCCACTGAGCCACCCAGGCGCCCCTGGAGACCTAGCTTTTAGTTAGTCCTGGTTCTAATCACTGCCTGTGTGATCCTGGGCTACTAGGTAGTTGACCTCTTTGGGCTTCTGCTAATGAGCAGTAGTTTCCATACTTGGGATATTATGGTTTAGTTAAAAAAGTATCATTGGCAGAAGTCTAAATGTTTAAGTAAGGACATTGAAAACAAAGCAATAACTATTATTTATTATCACCATCTTTTTGTAAAACCAAAAGTACTTTTTCTTATCTAACTGCAGCCATTTGAAAATTTATTTATTTATTTATTTGAGAGAGAGAGAGTATGCACTTGCACAAGACGGGGAGGGGCTGAGAGCGAGGGAGAAGCAGATTCCCTGCTGAGCAGGGAGCCAGTCTCAGGAGGATCATGACCTGAGCCTAAGGCAGATGCTTAACCAACTGAGCCACTCAGGCACCCCTAACTGCAGCCCTTTAATTTGAATAAATTTAGTTTTTTTATATGGCTTGCTAAGCCAGTTGATATCCTGATGAGGTTTTTGAAATATTTATTTTATTGATCTTACTTTTCTCATTCTGGCTTTCATCTCTGAACACTTATCTGTGGGCAGTAGGTCTCCATTCTTTGGGAACCACTGGACCCATTTCCGAAGTTCTTCCAGCCCAGAGTTTATAATTCTGTCATCAGATGTGAACAAAAATATGCTAATTTCTGGGAAAGAACACTGCTGAATGGCTGACAGCACGGATTTCCCTTTGTAATAAAAGCTTCAGTACCGCCTGCAGGACTGTTGGCACACTTGGGAGAACCCACCTGTGCTCTGAGCATCACGCATTTGTGCTCTGAAATTCCTGGGTGACCGAAGGGAATGATGTGGGACGCAAAGACTGGACAGTTACTCTGTAGTGTTTCTTTGGTTCATTTGAGATCGTTACACCTGGGTTTGTCTATTAACAGTTTTTTTTACCTATTTAAACTAGTGATCACAGTTGTCAAGGATTTAGAAGGGGAGGAGGCTGTGATTCCTAGGTCTCAGTTACTGTCACACAGTCACTGTAATACAGAATTCACATCGTAAGATTAATTAAATAATGTAGAATTAAGGTTATCTGGAAACATTACAGAAACAATTAAAAATTCGTTCTAAGTTTAAAGTCAAGCTACTGATAGCTGAGGCTAATGCTAAATATTGTGATTTTTTTTCTCCATAGGATAAACCAGAAACATGGGAAAACCAGTGGAAATGTTTTAAAGTACTTCTCTTTAATCACTTTTTTATCCAGCTTCCTTTGATCTGTGGAACTTACTATTTTACAGAGTATTTTAATATACCTTATGATTGGGAAAGAATGCCAAGATGGTATGTATATAAAGATTTGATTTTGATACTCAGTCATGCTTTATCATCCAATTAAAATAATTCTTCATGTTTCTTTCTTCATTTATTTGTTCTAAACTTTAGAAGTAATTAAAACATAGAAATGTAAGCCATAGTAGAAACTTAAAACATTCCCATTTTTCTGTCTTTTTGTGTTTTAATGTAATATTTTATTGGAAAGTTATTTATTTAGATATTTTTGGAAAGTGATTTCTTACATCAGATAAGTTTTGTTAGCATCCTTTATATGATTTTATACAGATATACCCACTTATACCAAGAAAAACTATATTACATTTTAAGTCTGAAGTGAATAAAAAGAAAAGAGAGAGTAATTGTGAGGTTTATAAAAGTTGTGTATATATAGGAACAAATATATATTACCTGAGCACTAGTAGTTGTGTTCAAATGATGTTTGTATTCAACTGTCTGCTCTTGACATAACCTGAATAGAGATATACCAATTATATAGATGTATACTTTTTCATTGTAACATATATTATATAAAAGAGTTTTTGTGTATGTGTTTATTTGTATATAAATATATTTTGCCCATTGCACTTACATCCCTCTCTTTGGTGGAATGAAGTGATGATTTTATATTGATAATCTCAGTTCAAGTCCCTCATCAATATTACTCTTTTCCTAGAAGTTTCAGATTTTGTTTCTTAACTTTGATTTTATACATGTGAAATTATTTTCCAGTTTTTTGTTTTTTAAGTAGGCTCCACACCCAGCATTCAGCTTGAATTCATGGTCCTTAAGTCAAGAGTTGCATATTCTATCTCCTAAGCCAACCAGACGCCCCTGTGCCTTTGAATTTTTAAAAATGAACTAGAATTGGAATAGTGGTCTGCTTCAGGTGCTATTATAGAGCCACTTTGTACATAGCAGTTATGGGAGTTTGCTGGTCTGTGTATCCAGGTCGGTCAAGCTGGTTAGTGGGTTCATGTAATTCCTCAAACAGTGATCCCAAGTAAAAGCTTAGATCACTTAAGTAGAAGTTATTTTATGCTCATTACAGTATTTTCATCCTAAAGGTACCTGCTTTTGGCAAAATGCTTTGGCTGTGCGGTGATTGAGGATACCTGGCACTATTTCCTGCATAGGCTCTTACACCACAAAAGAATATATAAATATATTCATAAAATTCATCATGAGTTTCAGGTATGTTAGAATTATTTTTAATACATTTTTTTCAATTGGAGGCAAAATGCTTTTTTAAAATCATCTCAGGTTTTAAAAAAAATTGTCAGTGATGGTTTTATTTCTTTCTCTTTGGCATGAACATGTTAAGAACATCACACATACACACACACACACGGCCAGTTCTATAAATGTTCAAGAAAAGTGTTAACATGAAATAGTTCAGTCTCTCATTTGGGCCAGACCACTCTCCTGTTCTGGTTGGTATGTGGCAGATGAATAGAGACCATAGTGATGTTAAGGTTATTTAAATTGGACCCCAAAACAATGAATGGGTCATCTTTAAATTTCTAAAACTGTTACCGACTTGTTTAATGAGCACCTTTCCACCTCATTCTGATGCCCACAAAAACCTATTTTATCAGAACTGCTTTGATGTACCTTTATCAGACTGATTATGTCATATATTCCACATTGGCCCTGATTACGTGGAATGCTAAATCAAGTATCCCTTTCTTGGCAAAACAAATTCAGAAGCATAAACCAAAATTGGAATTTAAGTCAATTGTTTAATACCTTTATCTTAAACCATCAGAGTCAGTTACTAAGATTCTATTAAGGACATCCCTCGATATTTTGATGTTTGGTAGGAACAAAAAGGTGTTTTTATTGAGAATTACTGTTACTTGTTTATATATGTATGGCTAGATATATTGCCATTACTTAAAGAAACAATCTAATTTGATAAAACTGTATGCATAAATTAGAATATATGTATTTGTCGTGGTTCTCTGACAAATCAATAGGATATACATTTATTTTAAGGAACTGGCTCATGTGATTGTGGGGATTGGCAGATCTGAAATGCATTGGACAGATCACAGACTGGAAATTCAAGCAGGGTTTCCATATTGTGGTCGTGAGAATTCTTTCTTCCTCGTGAGACCTCAGTCTTTGCTTTTAAGGCCTTCAACTGTTTGGATAAAGCCCACTTGCATTATGGAGGATAATCCCCCTTACTCAGAGGCTAACAATTTAAATGTTAGTCATATCTATAATATACGTTCATAACAATGTCCAGGCTGGTGTTTGACCAACCAAACAGTTGGGCACTGTATAGCCTAGCTAAGCCGACACATAAAATTAACAGTCACAATATATTAAGGAATTCGTACGTATTTATTTTAGGCTCCATTTGGAATGGAAGCTGAATATGCACATCCCTTGGAAACTCTGATTCTTGGAACTGGATTTTTCATTGGAATCATGCTTTTATGTGATCACGTCATTCTCCTTTGGGCATGGGTGACTATTCGTTTGATAGAAACTATTGACGTCCATAGGTGGGTTATGGTTTCTATTCAGATGTAAGGTATCAAAATATAAAATGCCATTGTTTTCATGGTCATAAGATCATCTTTATTTCTAAGCAGACTAATAGGACAGATTAAATTGTAAAGGATATCTCCTTCCTTCATTCTTTCCTTCCACTGTTGTCTCCTCCCTCCTGCCTCTCAGCTTCCTGAGGAAGGGAGGGGGCTGGTGCTTCCGAGCTCTACAGTTGTGGCTATCAGATTCTAGATTTGTTTTTGGAAATAAAGGAGGATACTCTAAAAGAGTTGCTACATAGTGATTCTCAGGTTTAACCTTCTTAGTGCTTGATACTCATTTAACTTTGCCTAAAGGACATGTACTCTCCCGGGCATAAGAACCTGTGGTGAGGAAGCTCCTCTAAAACAGAAAAGAAAAATAATTCTTGAAAATCTGTGTCTAAAGATTTATTTTTATAACCCCTCATTTCATCCCGTTGTATAATAATTAAGTTCCATATATCTTTGAAGGTTTTTATCTTAATTTCTGAAAATGGTTTCTAGAATATGTACCATTTTTCTGTGCATTTTTGTCTTGTGTCAACCTGTTAGAAACAAAGTGACTTAGGTAAAATGGAATGTTATTTGAATTAGTTAACAGGTATGTTACTATCAATGAAAATGTCAGTTATTTGAAGTGTATTTATTTCCTTAAAAATCTTGATCATTTTTATTTCAGTGGTTATGACATTCCTCTCAACCCTTTAAATCTGATCCCTTTCTATGCTGGTTCTCGGCATCATGATTTCCACCATATGAACTTCATCGGAAACTACGCTTCAACGTTTACATGGTGGGATAGAATTTTCGGAACAGACTCTCAATTTGTTGCTTACAATGAAAAGATGAAGAAGATTGAGAAAAAGACTGAATAAGTATCTCATCTAAACCTTCCTGAAGGTACACACTTTTCCTGAATTGAAGCAAGTAGCTAACATTGCTTCTGCAGAGCAGAAATAAACATATGTCTTGGCTGCTAAGTGATAGAGAGAACATTAACAACCTTTAATTATCTTCCTGGTGGGAACTTTTTCTACTTTACATAAAAGCTCTGTGGTATGTGTAGAAATAAATAAATATGTATTTAAGTACGATTTTTCATGAGGAAGTGGTAAAGGCCATGTTGCTAACCTTACAGAAAGGTTTTAAGTAATAGAAGAAGTATTAATCTATGTCTTTCCCCAGTAGTATCATAGGCCTGAAGTTGAAATTGGTCTTTAAAATCTTCTAAATATATAGTGGCCATTTCAGAAACTCTCTTAGTAGGGTGTTGGCCTCGTATTGAACTTTAAACATTTTTTGGAATTGCCTAAGCATCAAAGTATCATGGGTTGAACCATATCAATTGACAGCGTGAGTGAGGCTGCCGAAGCAGGAAGAGCCAGCATGGAGAACTTTACTCTTGTCCTGAGCCAACTGGTTTGGGGTGCTTCTCTTTCTTTGAGAAGTCCTTTGGGATTGCACTGTACTACTGGTGTCTATAAATTAAGGCATTTCTGAATTACAAGTGGAATATTTTAGTCTAAAGGTTTTTGGGTTACTTGAAATTTTTAAAAAATTGAGCTTTATTTCTGCTATTTTCCCTTTCATTTTTGTATATCAAGTTTTCATTATACTTAAAACTGTATCTTGAAACATGAACTGACTTGCTGTATTTGCACTTTGAACTATTGAAATAAATGTGATTTTTTTGTCTGATTATCTGGGTTCCAATTTTGAACATCAGTTGTTTTATTTTATTCTTATAAAGAAAAGTACAGAAATCATTATATTATTGTTTTGCAATAAAAGGAATAATTCTACTTTTTTAAAAAGTGCTTCATTTGCTGAACTTTTTGGGCAGTTTCGACATGTATTTATCAGGCTATGTTAGTGGGGAATTCCATTGACCTAGTATTAAGACAACTCTTTTCTTTTTTAGAAGATGTATGCTGTCTGTACAGAGGGAAGAATAGAGTGAAACTTTTTAAAGCTTATTTAAAGCTTTAAATGGTATCTAGATTCTAACTCAAAGAGTTGGTAATTCTAACTTTGTATATCATAGTACCAAATTTTTATTTACAATATGGAGTCGTTTC
Organism: Lutra lutra; assembly: GCF_902655055.1. Classification (NCBI taxonomy): domain Eukaryota; kingdom Metazoa; phylum Chordata; class Mammalia; order Carnivora; family Mustelidae; genus Lutra; species Lutra lutra. The sequence goes on along the minus strand of NC_062279.1, from coordinate 74,042,481 downwards.
CTGGTAAGTGTCTTTTCTTTCTTTTGAAGACACATGGTGAAGAAGATTCAAATAAGGATTCAGAAAGTTAAACTGAGAATATTCTGCTAGACCATGTTTTCTAACTCGAACCTAGTCCATATGACCCTTTCCATTTCCCTTTCTGTCCCTTCCCCTACTCTCATGGGTGTGGGTTTAGCTCTTCATTCTCAAACTGATTTGGGGGCTATGCTTAAAATCTTGTGGTTCAATTATAAGATAATCTATAGAAGCTTTAATCTTTACCTTTTGTTCTTTAATATTCATGGAATGCACAGACACCTGCATTAGTTAAAGGTGACTCAGTACTTGGGGAGAGGGTGACCTCTTTCGTTGGAAATGGTACTAAACAATTTGGTATGCCTAATTCATTCTTTTCACACTAGTTAATTTACTGAGCGCTTACTGTATACCCTGAATTCTGCTATGAGCTTAAAAAAAAAAAAAAGTTTATTTATTTTATGGAGAGAGAGTGCGGGCTAGCAAGGGGAGGGATCAGGAGAGAAGCAGACTCCCTAATGAGTGTGGAGCTTGACATAGGGCTCAATCTCAGGATCCCAAGATCATGACCTGAACTGAAATCAAGAGTAGGTTGCTTGACTGACTGAGCCACCCAGGCGCCCACTCTTGTGAGCTTTTAATGCATGATCTCATTTAAGTCTCTGAGGCAAATGCCATTTTCTCCATTTACATGTGAGGGATTTGTCTGAGAGGTTAAATTACTTAAGATCACAGGGCTAGCTAGCCTTTTGACATCAGAAGCCGTGCTTGCAGCCACTACGTTTACTACAATGGAGACTTGCATCTTTTAGAAAAATCTCACAGGATAAGTTTTCAGATTTTTTCCCTCACTATGTACAGTCTTCTGAGAAGAAAGTTCTAAACCAGTAGCTACCCGGAAAATAAGGTTCATACACAACACTTCAGTACAAGCAAATTTTAATACGACTTACTGGCAAGACCTCTTCTAAAATTACCTGGATTAGCTTCTATCTCTCTTCTGTTTGTGCTTGACAAAAAACATACGAAGACTAGAGTACAAATACAACACAAAGGTCTGATTCTACTCTAGAAAATGACAACATACTCTGTTGGATTATCCATTGGACTTCACTGAAGTGGAAATTGGAAAGCTTAAGGTTAATATTGTAGCTAAAATGATTAGCAGAGTATATTAGAGTTATATCTATCATGTCACAATTAAGTAGTATTTTACTCTTCTATGTATTCTGGCTAAAGACATTTAGACCTTTAGAAAAACCTGGGTTTGCAGTAGGTTACGAGACCTCCTGTCCCGCAGCTTCCAGTTCTGCTCTCACAGAAAGCCTCAGACTATGAAATCCATATTCAAGTCCCATACCCCCCTAGTGGGAGAAAGACTAAACCATTTTTAAGAGCGGATGGTCAGATGGTTGTATGTTCATCTCTGAGGATTTAGATCCTAATCCGTTCTTCCAGAAGATTATATTCTCTGCCAGTATTCTGAAGAATGATGTGCTTTTCGTCGCATGAATAGCAGGTGACTGTCCAATGCTGACATTCTTTTTTTTTTTTTTTAAGATTTTATTTATTTATTTGACAGAGATCACAAGTACGCAGAGAGAGAGGGGGAAGCAGGCTCCTAGCTGAACAGAGTCCAATGCAGGGCTTGATCCCAGGACCCTGAAATCATGACCTGAGCAGAAGGCAGAGGCTTAACCCACTGAGCCACCCAGGTGCCTCCAATTCTGACATTTTACCTAAAATCACTGGAGGACCACATGAAATGTCTTTAGGATGCATACTTAGAGGGCTGTTGAGTTCCACATGTCAAAAGGAAGGGGATGTGGGAGGCTAAAATCCAGGATCTGAAACTGCCTTCAACCTACTAAGAAAATCACAAAACTCGGGGGACAGATGCATGCTCACTGTGTACAGAATGGAAAGGACCGGTGGTGGAGAAGAAGAGCACAGGGTAAGTAACCACCGGAGCTGCTTGCTTGTGGGAGATTGAAGCCAACACTGCAGCGACAACAACAGGAGAGAGACAAAGCCACAGATGCCATGACAGCATCTCTCACTCCTTCACTCCAGGTAACAGAAGCTTCCTGGAGAGCCTTTCCCCTCCTCTTCCTCGAAGCTTATCCCCTCATCTATGACATGAGGCTAATAGTAGTCCATAGTTTTGTGAGGATTCAGTAAGATGCTCCGTGGGAAGTATGTGTTGCCATATGCAACACATGTTGGCTATTCTGTTAAAAATTCCCTACGCTCCATATTCTTAAGGACCCAGCTCAAGCCTCACCCCACCACCCCCTCCTTCCTATTCCTAGGTCTTATTCTTGCTTCAGGTGACCAGTTTCTCACTGATCTCCCCGTGCTGGGTTCGGCAGCACTCCTCTGTCGCCACTTGGCACATTCTACTATGGAGCGCCACCCCTTTTTAGCCAAAGATACCTATTTTGCACCATTTGCTTCTCCTTTGTGCCATTGCTCATGCTAATCTTTCAACCTGAAACAGGCTCAGTGAGTGGCATTCATATGGTCAAAGGCATGCAGGTCGTGAGTGGCTGAGCTGCCTGCAGAGCTGGGATTTCCCTCTTCTCTGCGTTTCCCACTGCATCATTTGTACATCTGACGTGAGCCCCCCCCCCACCCCCCACCATGGGATAGTTTGAAAAACGCCTACCAATTTAAAAAAGGGGAGAGCCTGTAACAGCATCTTAATGTAGGATTTGGCGATTGTGCCGCCATTGTAACGATCGACTTAGAAAGTCTTAAGTAATAACAGCAAATGGTGGGGAGAGCAGAGGGCAAAGAGGGGTTCTTGAAGTACACGCTGGAGGTGGAACCATGCGTCGGGGTTGCCTGGGTCGGCTGAGGTCTGCCTGCACTTTTCATGCTTTAAGCAGCTGAGAGTCTGACTTTATTGATGCAGATTCCTATGGTGTACGCAGCTTTAGATGTTCCGGGGGCATGCAAGTCTGTTGAACTTGACAAAAGACGGTGTCCACCTAATAAAGAACATTTAAAATTTTGTTTAGCCTTTCGGCAGATTGAGCAAAACTTCTTGTACTCCATGAAGATTCGGTGAGGTTTCCTTTGCTATAAAATCATTTGCTAGGAACAGAAGAAGGAGAGAGTAAGAAGAGCAGGGTCAGTGCTCAGGAGTAGATGAGGCACTGTTCACCCAGAGAGCAGCCATCTGAACTCTTGGCTCTGACACTTCTGTGTCAAGGGAACACAATCTGTAGTCGGGAAAGGAAGCAAGACCGCCCTGCTAAGAGAACCAAATCCCTGGGGAGAGGAAGAGCTAGTTCAAGTGCCTAACAGCTTTAAATGCATTTGAAATGTCCTCGAGTTCCTGAGGAGGGAAAGAATTTGCAAATATGACTGTGAAATTATTTTAGATAATCAGACAGCAAGCAAGTCCTTTCAGACTTTGTCTTTTTCAATAGGTTGGGTTCAGTGTCTCCACAGGAGACTGTTCCAGTCTCTCTCTGGGGAAGAATATACCCTGATACCCAGATTCATTCTGGGAATTAGGTGTGGAAGGGACCTTAGGAGCCCCAGGTCAGAGGGTGCCCTTTCACAGAATCCCTCAGTTCTCAGCCCCATGCCCACCTCATCCACAGCTTCCTCAGTATCTGGAGATGCTTGAGCCTCTTCCGCTCAATATCTACTCATTTTCTCCAGAACAATAAGCCTACTCTCTCAGGTCTCAGATTAGACACCACTTGTGGTGAACACTGTCTAACCTCTTCTCTTTAGGTCAGACGTAGGTACTTCCCTGTTGACTGTTGACTGTTCTCCTATCATGGAACTTAGCACACTGGATGCTAAGGGCAACGTGCTGCTCTGTATCTCCCAACAGACTTACACTCAGGGAATGTCCTAGTGGTTTTCTTATCCAGAGTCACCTTCCCAGTTCCTACACAGAGTCTGGATGTTCCTAGGAATGCTAAATAGAGTTAAAATATAACTGTTATGGAAGGCAGCTATGCTCACCACTATACCACCAACACAAAATATAACTATTATGGACTGAACCCAGAATAGGCTGACAAAAGTCTTCTAAAAACTGACTTCATTGTAAATATTTATTAAGTGGATGAATATTTTATCAATCATTATTGACCCATATCAGGAATATCTGTAGATACATAAACTTTTCAAGAAAGTGAAAACACTTGACAGCGACCTGATAGAGAACAGCAGTGTTTAAAACGCAGGAAAATGCATTCTGTGAGACCAGAATTACCTGGATGCCAAAATTAGACAATAATATCACGACAAAGAAAAACTACAGAGCAATATCCCATATGAGTGTAGATGTGGAAATCCATAAGAAAATACTAGCAAACAGGGCACCTGGGTGGCTCAATGGGATAAAGCCTCTGCTTTCAGCTCAGGTCATGATCCCAGGGTCCTGGGATCGAGCCCCGCATAGGGCTCTCTGCTCAACGGGAAGTCTTCTTCCTTTCCTCTCTCTCTGCCTCTCTGCCTACTTGTGATCTCTGTCAAATAAATGAATAAAATCTTAAAAAAAAAAGATATTTCACAAGGAAATTTAGCTAAAAAAAAAAAAGAAAAAATAACAAACCAAAGCCAGTATGATATAAAGGATTATTTATACATTATCAGATGGCATTTATGTCAGAAATGTAAAGTTAGTTTTGTTGTGTTTTTATTATGTAAGTTTCAGGTGTACAGTTTTATGGTTCAACATCTGTTGAATACACTACATCGTTATCCCCTCCCCAAGTCTAGTTACCACTCATCACCATAGACTTAACCCCCTCCACCCCCTTCACCCACTCCCTGATGCCCTTCCCCTCTTGGTGAACACAGTCTGTTCTTTGTATCTGTAAGTTTGTTTTTGTTTTATTTGGTTTGTTTGTTTTCCTTTTCAGATTCCACATATAAGTAAAATCATACAGTACTTGTCATTCTCTGTCTGATCTGTTTCACTTAGTATAACACCCATCCATATTATTGCAAATGGCAAGATAGCTCTTTTTTTGTGGCTGAGTTATATTCCATTGTATAATTATATCATATCTTCTTTATCCATTTATCTACTATGGACACTTAGGTTTTTCTATGTCTTAGCTACTGTAAATAATGCTGCAATGAATGTAGGAACACATGTGTCTTTCTGAATTAATGTTTTCATATTCTTCAGATAAATACCCAAAACTGGAATAGCTGGGTCATATGGTAGTTCTAGTCTTAAATTTTTGAAGGATCTCCATGATGTTTGCCATCATGGCTGCACTAATTTACAGTGGTGCCTGAAGTTTTCCTTTTCTCCACATCCTTTCGAACACTTGCTATTTCTTATCTTTTTGACAATAGTCATTCTAAAAGGTGTTAGAAGATACCTCACTGTCGTTTTGATTTGCAATTCGCTGATTAGTAATTTTTTTTTTTTTTTTTGGTAAGACTAGGAGCTTTTATTGAACATTTTTGAGAAGAAAATCACTCCCACCACCTTCCCCCACCCCTCTACTGTAAAGGATTCATTTTGAAATTTCTTTCAACGTAATTTTTTCAAAATAATTTTTATACTCTTACCAGTTATAAAAATAACCCAAACTACAGTTAATTACATTGTAGAAATACAAAATACAGAATATGAAATTTCTAATTCATTATTTCCTCTGAAATATACACTATCAATAGTTTTTACATACTTTTGTTCATATATACATATTTTTAAAATTAATCTATTTTTTATTTTGATTTCTTAAGTCTTTAATTTTTATGTATGGTATAAAATAGTGATCTAGTTTCATTTTTTTTGCCTGTAGCTGTGCAGTTTTCCTATTGCCATTATTAAAAAGCCTGTCTTTTCTCTCTTGTATGTTCTTCACTCCCCTGTCATATATGAATTGTCCATATATGTGTGGGTTTATTTCTGGGCTCTCAATTTGGTTCCATTGATCTGTGTGTCTGTTTTTATATCAATACCACACTGTTTTGATTATGATAGCTTTGTACTATAGTTTGAAATCAGGGAGATTGATGCCTCTAGTTTTGTTCTTCTTTCTCAAGATTGTTTTGGCTATTCGGGATCTTTTGTAGTTCCATATACATTTTAGAATTTGTTCTAGTTCTATGAAGGATCCTTTTGAAATTTTGATAGGTATTGCATTGAATCTGCAGATTGACCCAGGTAATATGAACATTTTAACAATATTAATTCTTCTAACCATGAGCACAGAATATCTTCCCATTTATTTGCATCTTTTTCAATTTCTTTCATCATTGTCTTATCATTTTCAGGGTGCAGGTCTTTCATAGTTGAGTACAATATTACTATAGGATTTTAATATATGACCTTTATTATGTTGAGGTATATTCCCTCTATAATCCTCTTTGTTGTGAGTTTTCATCATGAATGGACATTGACTTTGTCAAATGCTTTATCTGCATATATTGAGATAATTATGTTTTTCATCTTTTATTTTGTTAATGTGATATTATGTTGATTGATTTGCAGATGTTGAACCATCCTTGCATCCCTGGAATCCCACCTGATCGTGGTATATAATCCTTTCAATTATGGTTGGATTAAGTTCGCTAATATTCTGTTAAAGATTTTCTCATGTATATTCATCAGGTGTATTAGCCTGTAATTTTCTTTTTTTGTTGCATCCTTGTTTGGTTTTGGTATCAGGGTAATGCTGGCCATGTAAAATGAGTTTGTAAGCTCTTCCTTCTCTTTAATTTTTTGGGAAGAGCTTGAAAAAGATAGGTTTTAACTATTCTTTAAATATTTGGTAGAATTCAACTGTGAAGCAACTCTTTTCTGCATATGCCTCCCCAGGCAAGGGAAACAAAAGCAAAAATAAACAACTGGGACTACAGCAAACCAAAACGGTTTTGCACAGCAAAGGAAACCATCAATAAAATGAAAGGCAATCTAATGAATGAGAGAAGATGTTCTCAAATGATAGATACAATGAGGGGTTAACATTCAAATTCTGTAGAGAACTCCTACAACTCAACACTCAAAAAACCAAATAGTCCAATTAAAAAATGGCCAGAGGACCTGAATAGATATCTTTCCAGAGAAGACATACAGATGGCCACCAGGCACATGGAAAGATGCTCAGGATCACTAACCATCAAGGAAATGCAAATCGAAACCACAAGGAGATATCACCTCACATATGTCAGAATGGTGTTGTTGCAAAAAGAGGGGCATTTGGGTGGCTCCGTTGGTTAAGCATCCATCTCTTGATTTCAGCTCAGTTATGATCTCAGGGTCATAAGATCAAGATCCATACTTTAGTGGGGAGTCTCTTTGAAGATTTCTCTTCCTCTCCTTCTGCCCTTCCCCCTGCTATGCTCTCTCTCTCTCTCTCTCTAAAAAAAGTAAATAAATAAATCTTAAAAAAAAAAAAAAAGAAAAGAAAAGAGAGTCAGACGGGCCGGAGACATTTCTGGAAGCACCAGCACCATGGCTGCCCAGGGAGAGACCCAAGTCCAGTTCAAACTCGTGCTGGTTGGTGACGGCAGCACCAGGAAGATGATGTTTGTGAAGGAAGCATCACCTGGCGGGGGAGTTCGAGAAAAAGTATGTAGCCACCTTGTGCATGGAAGTCCACCTGCTCGGGTTCCACACCAACAGGAGACCCATCAAGTTCAACGTGTGGGACACAGCTGGACAGAAGTTCGGCAGGCTGTGGGAAGGCTACTTACATCCAAGCCCAGTGTGCCATTATAATGTTCGATGTCATGTCAAGGGTTACTTACAAGAATGTGCCTAACTGGCATAGAGATCTGGTACGAGTGTGTGAGAACATCCCCATTGTGCTGTGTGGCAACAAAGTAGACATTAAGGACAGGAAAGTTAAGGCAAAATCTATTGTCTTCCATCGAAAGAAGAATCTTCAGTACTATGACATTTCTGCCAAAAGTAACTACAACTTTGAAAAGCCCTTCCTGTGGCTTGCTAGAAAACTAATTGGAGTTTGTCGCCATGTCTGCTCTCGTCCCGCCAGAGGTTGTCATGGACCCAGCTTTGGCAGCAAAGTATGAGCATGATCTAGAGGTTGCTCAGACAACTGCTCTCCCGGATGAGGATGATGACCTGTGAGAACATGCAGCTGGAGCCCAGCGTCAGAAGACTAGTTTTATATGCAACTGTCCTGTGATGTCAGTGGTGCAGCGCATTTGCCACTTTATTATATAGCTGAGCAGAACATATGCTTAATCTCTGGGATGCTGAAGGAGATGAATGGGCTTCGGAGTGAATGTGGCAGTTTAAAAAGTACCTTCAGTTTTTGGACCTGCATATTTAGCTGTTTTGGAATGCAGTTGTTTCCTTCCTGAGTTTCAGATATGAGACTGCTATAGTCCCGTAACAATATCTAGTGGTGAAATCTTGTTTGTCACTGTCATTCCCATTCCTTTTCGTTTAGAATCAGAATAAAGTTGTATTTCAAAGAAAAAAACAAAAGAAAAAAGAAAAGAAAAGAAAAAAAAAAGAAATAACAAGGGTTGGAGGATGTGGGGAAAAGGGAACTCTCATGTTCTGGTGTAGCCATTATGGAAGCATATAAAAATTCCTCAATAAGTTAAAAACAGAACTACCATACAATCCAGCAACTTTACTTCCAGGTATGTATCTGAAGAAAATGAAAAGTCTAATTCAAAATGACACATGCAAGCTTATGTTCATAGCAGCATTATTTACAATAGCTAAGATAAACAACCTAAGTATCCACCAATACATGAATGGATAAAGAGGAGACACACACACACACACACACAAAACATTTTCTGTAACAGAGAGCCACGAGAAAAAGCTTTGAGCTGAGATGAGACCATGAGGGAGCCAATTCACCATCCTGCAGTAGCTCCCTCACTATAGGCAGCGACACTATTTTGCTTGAGGGTCCGAGGCCTGAGGAAAGGGCAGGGTTGCTGTGCAGACCTCAGTCTGGAGTCAGACTCTGGCTGTTTCCCTGGGATCTTGGACACGTTGCTGGAGTGCATGTTTCTTTCTCTGTAAAACGGGGGTATTAACGCTTACTTTACAAGGTTTCAAGGATTAAACATATTTAGCTCAGGTCATGCCCAAAAAACCCCAGCAAACTGCCCAACACAAAATAAAAAACAGCAACAAAATGCTGAAAATTGAAGAAGACAACTGAGGTTTGATTTTCTGAATTAATTGACTAATATTTTTCAAATAAACTGTCAGGGAAATGGACAGTTTGGAACCAATACTTATCCTTTTCATTGGAAGCTATTATTTTCCTCTATTTACACGAGTGAATATACACAGTTTTTACAAATATCTTTCTATAAAATGTAGAGGGTAGATATATTCAGTAAATTAAACTGAATCGATAGAAATATGAAATGCATGTTTAAACTTCAAATAGTTATTAGTTCAGTCTAACTTAGCAGGTTTATCAAGAACAAAAACTTTAAAAAATTTTGTTTTAAACTTGATTGAAAGTTTTATATGAAAATTATATTTATCAGCCATTTTGTCACTTTTTCTTATTTTGGTCCTAGTGAATCATGTTCAATTTTGCAGCATCACTTACAACATCTCAGAAATGAAGTGACTTTCCTGCTGTGAGGAATGCTATGCTAGATTGAAAATGTGAAATAACTCTGGAACTAGAGAGTCCAGGTGGCTATTCCCCCAGACAATTTCATTTACCAAATCAAATGATCTTCTGAGTCTTGTTCATTGTTTTCCAGTTTATTTTTACCATGTCATCTAAGAGTAGTCTACGGCCACCCCTCAGCTTACATATTAGCAAGAATTTCTTTCTTTACTTTTTTCTTTTTTAAGATTTTATTTGTTTATTTGAGAGTGAGAGGGAGAGCACCAGCAGTAGGGGGGAGGGGCAGAGGGAGAGGGAGAAGCAGACCCCTCACTGAGAAGGGAGCCCCACTCTGGGCTTGATCCCAGGATCCTGGGATCAGGACCTGAGCCATCCAGGCACCCCTTAGCAAGAATTTCCTTTCTTTCTTCCTTCTTTTCTCTTTCTTTCTTTCTTTCTTTCTTTCTTTCTTTCTTTCTTTCTTTCTTTCTATCTTAATCCTGTTTATTTAGCAGTGATTTATTGACACAACAAATTGTCAACTATGTAGCAAGAATTTCTTACACGAGACTGTGATTGCTGAGTAAAGAATGGTTTTCTAATGTACTAATTCAGTGTAGTGAGGACAAGTCACAAGATGACAAAATACTCTGAACCGTCACTATTCTGAGACTTCTTCTCAAAAATACTCCCTTTTTGGGGTGCCTGGGTCGCTCAGTGGGTTAAGCCTCTGCCTTCGGCTCAGGTCATGATCTCAGGGTCTTGGGATGGAGCCCTACATCAAGCTCTCTGCTCGGCGGGGAGCCTGTCCCCCCCCCCCTCTCTCTGCCTGCCTCTCTGCCTACTTGTGATCTCTGTCAAGTGAATAAATAAAATCTTAAAAAAAACAAAAAACACTCCCTTTCCATATGGCAGCATGTCGGTTCTGCAGCTTTAATTGTTTACAGCCTAAAGAGTCCCAGACTGAGAACTTGGCGTTGATTCCCATCCGATTGTGGCTGAGGGATGGTTGGGGAAAGTCTTCCGGAAACAAGGATCAAGCTAGGGGTGCCTGGGTGGCTCAGTGGGTTAAGCCGCTGCCTTCGGCTCGGGTCATGATCCCAGGTCCTGGGTTCGAGCCCCACATCAGGCTTTCTGCTCAGCAGCGAGCCTGCTTCCTCCTCTCTCTCTGCCTGCCTTTCTGCTTACTTGTGATTTCTCTCTGTCAAATAAATAAATAAAATCTTTAAAAAAAAAAACAAAACAAGGATCGAGCTAGGAAAAAGTCACAAGAAGATCTTGACCTTAACTTAGATCATGGAACATTATTTAAAGGCACAACTCTGGTCCATGAAGTCTATAAAGCCCGAAAACAGATAGTATTATTTTATTTTTATTACAGACTGATTATGTTTTGGGTGACATGAAGTATCTTTACCTATGTTTCTAGTCTTTATAGATATACTGTTGGGGGTTTTACATGTTCTAGGCTTTTAGATTTAAAAAAAAATTGTAGGTGTAACTTACCCCAATGCCCCATTTTCTTATCGCCAGTTATTGGCCTGAGAATAGGCACCTGACCTAAGTCTGCAGGCTAATCCATCGTCTTTCTTTGGGAAGTTATGCATGGGCAGTGACAGAGAGTGCTGACCATGTCTGCAGAAATCCTTCTCACTGGATAGAGTGAGGCTAACACAGAGGGCTGTGGCAAGAAAGGGACCCACAGGTGGATGGATGGCTTAATGGAGCTTCCTGGTGCTGGTGGAGTCCTTGGAAGAAGTTGGGAAAGAAGCCAGCTCTGTTTTGTGAATTAGTTTTCTTCCTTCTTCCCTCTCTACCTCCTTGTGCCCTTCCTTCGTACCTTCCTTCCTGTTTACCTAGACCATTTTGAATTCGGTTTATTTAGTTGCAACGAAGCAAGTCCTGACTAGTTCAGCTGCTCCGACTTCAGAGTCAGCGGAGCTCTATTCCAGGTAGGTAGGCAGTGGTGATGGATTCTTAAGCTCAGGAAAATACTTCCCTCAGATCCGCATACATCCATAAACACGAGTTGTTTCCTGCTGTTATGGAAGAGGTTGCAGCTTAATGGATGTAGAGTTGGAGCAAGGTATTTTAACTTAAATGGTGGCATATCAGATGTCAGTGGAGAAACATAGCTTGATCTCTTTAAGAATTTATGTATTTACCCAGTCAATAAATATTTGTTTAGTTTCAGTTTTGTAGCAAACTCTGCTAGGCCCTAGAAGACACCAGAAGACACCAGAAGACACTAGAAGGCATGAGAGGCATGATTACTGCCTTCACAAAATTTATAGTATAAAGGAGATTATGGTCAATTGAAGAAATAATTATTAAAACGTTCTGAGAAGGGAGAGAGGCACGAGGAACTTTGGGATCACATGACCATGGGACCTTCCTTGCCTGATGGAGGCTATCTGGGAAGGTTCCTCCATAAGGTGTGTAATCTGAGGCCTGACTGGTAAAACAAAAGTTACCTAGAAAGGGAGTGGGGATGGAAAGGGAAGAATAACCCAAGTAAAGCGAACCACATGCACTGTGGTCTGAGGGTCAGAGAGTGTAGGAATATGCCACATACTGAGAGAAGGACGGAAGCAATGAGTGCGATGGTGAGAGAAGATGGAGAATGATGCTAGCTCATGTCGTGCTTTGGAGTTTGTTTCTGAAGCACTTTAGACAAGGGAGCTTGCCCTGTTCTGAGGCGTGAGCAAGAGACAAGCCAAGGTGGAAGAACCACCAAGGGGGCTTGTGGCTTATTTTCCGTCAGAGCCCCTGTGTGGGACTCATTCTTGCTTGCCCTCTATTTCCTCTCCTCCATAATCCCATCAGTTCAAGCGACACTTGTGTCCCTTCTCTTTGTGGTGCCGTTGTTCCAACCCCAGTTGGCTGTCCAGCCAAGCGTGGGTTAGTCACAGACATCCAGGGGCAGGTCACTGAAGTGGCGGATAGACACCAGCCTGCACAGGACAAGGAGATAAGAAACTACTCCCCGGGAAGAGGTAAAGCTAGATTAAAGAAGGGACAGTGGTTGGGCTGTTGGGATTTCTGCAAGTGTTAAATAACATTTAAACAAAGTCAAGGAGTCAACATATGCATTTGCTGAGGCAAAGAACAAGACAGAATAAATAACACATTGAAACTTGAAAGAAGCCTTCATGAAGCAATTTTGAGCAAATGTGGCAGCTGAACCTAATTGTTTTACCCAACTAGGAAGGCTTAATGACTCAATGTGTTTGGTAACACTTCCTGCCACAAGTGGGTTCCTAAGCAGCTGGGGTGTGGTGTGCTCTGAATCTGTGAATTAATTAGTTATTGGAATTTTTATTGTATATTGTTTTCAAAGTGTTAAAAATACTCAATAAGTCACTTCTTAACAGGATGTGTTTTCCCCAGATTTCAATTCTGCTACATCCTAATTGAAATAAGCTCTCCTATGCATGGGTGATCGGTTCTAGCCAGAGAACACTTTTTATCACTGGACAAGTGATACATATCACTTATATCTCTACACTGGAGAATGGGCTCTGAGCTCTTCTCTTCTCTTCTCTTCTTTGGGAGGGACTATATGTTAATCCATTTACTTCCTTCACCGACCACATCCCACCAAGTAACTATCAAGTACCTGGCATATAGTGGGTTCTAAATAGAAGTTTGTTGAAGGAAGGAAGGAAGGAAGGAATAAAGGAAGGAAGGAAGGAAGGAAGGAAGGAGGGAAGGAAGGAAGAAAGAAAGGAAGGAAGGAAGGAATTGAAAGCCCATACCATGGAAATGATAGTGTCTTTCCCCATCAGCCTTATTTCATCACTTCCTATTTATATAAACTTGTACTAATTATTTAATTTTTCTAAACTTTAGTCTTCTCATTTGTAAAATGTTGTACAAGGAGCATGGTCAAAGCCAATAATTATTACAGTGCTTAGTTCAAAGATGTAGATATTAGGGCGCCTGGGCAGCTCAGCGGGTTAAGCATCTGCCTTCGGCTCAGGTTGTGATCCACGGTCCTAGGATGGAGCTCTGCCAGACTCCCTGCTTAGTGGGGATTCTGCTTTCCCTCTTCCTCTGCCCCTCCCCCTGCTCATGCTCACTCTCTCCTTCCCCTCAAAAAAAAAAAAAATAAATAAATAAACATTCCTAATCTACTTAATAGTCTTCTTTTAGAGGTAGAGGTTATTTCCTTAAAATCTTTAAAGTTTAAAAAGCATAAAGTTCTTGGGGACATATATCTCATTGTTTTCAACAACTATTTATTAAATCTCTTTCATAGATTAGGAACCTATCCTCACGTGCTCATCTTCTATAGTGGATAAAAAAGCAACGTAAGTAAAGAAACGGGATTTTTGTGATGCGTATGTTGAAGGAAATGGACAAGAAGATATGACAGATGGTACCTGGGAGTCCCCATTGCACACAGAGATCCCGAGAGAGTGGCTTTTGAGGAGATGGGCAAGGTATGCAGCAGACAGATTCGTGGACATTGAAAGTCATGGTAAGAATTTGGGAATTTATTCCAAGTACATTGGAAAGCTCCAATGTACTTGGAGAGTGATACAATCTGATACAAAGCAGGAGAGTGATACAATCTGATTTAAATTTTGAAAATGGACTGCAGTGTGAACAGTAAATTCAGGGTGGGCAGATAAAGAAGCAGGGAAATCAGTAAAGAGGCAATCACAATGGTTGATGTGAGAAAAGTTAGTGACTGAGATTAGGGTAGTGGCAGTGTTTATGGCCATGTCTATCTATCTATTCATCTATATCTATACATATATTTATTTATACATATATGATATAATTGATGGAAATTGCTGATGTGGAGCATGCGGAAACAGAAAGCTCAAAGCTGTCAACTGGAATTTTATTGGACAAACAGAAAATGGAGTCATTTCTTTTTTTTTAAATAAAGATTTATTTATTGATTTGAGGTGAGTGAGTGGGGCAGAGGGAGAGACTCCCAAGCAGACTCCATGCTCAACGTGGAGCCTGATGTGGGGCTGGATCTCACAACCCTGAGATCACAACCTGAGCCAAAACCAAGAGTTGGATACCTAACCCACTGTGCCACCCAGGCACCCTGAAAATGAGGCCATTTCTGAGATGAAATATACCGGAAGAAACACAGGGGTTTTGTGTGTGTGTGTTTGTGTTGGGAAGGGAAGTGGGGAGCATACTTTGACAAGAGTATTAAAAATCTGAGTAGATATGATTATTGATTATAATGAAAGATTCGTGTGCTACTTGTGCATCTGTGTAATGTTTACAGTTATCACTGTAGATTCCTGAGCAATTTAACTTGATCCAGAATTAAAGACCTTATTTATTTACAAGATTTATTAATTTGTAAGCTATAAAAATGTATAAGATGGCTAACATCTTAACAGCTAAAGGGAAAACCAATCACCTTTTGTGACCTTTGTCTCATAAGAGTATTGCACTTGATTTTCATTTTGGTAATTTCATTCCCAAACATGGGCATATAAAAGAAAAGGCACTTTTGATTTTTTTCTATGTATTTTATTACTGGAAAAATTAGGGGCTAAAGAGCAATACCTTCCCTTAGCTACTAGGGCCTAGTATAACATTTTATAAGCAAGTTATTGTATTATATTTTTTATTCAATATTTGGTATTTTTTTAAGATTTAATTTATTTATTTGATGGAGAGAGAGAGCACGAGGAGGGAGGAGAGAGAAAGGGAGAAGAAGGATCCCTGCTGTGCAGGGAGCCCAATGGGGGGCAGACACGTAACTGACTGAGCCACCCAGGCATCCAATGGTATCTTTTTTTTACATACTAGAGTATATCATTTTAATTTAAGTCTGATGAGCACCACATTTTATAGTTGTCAAAAGCACAGAAATAATTCTTTTCATAGACAGGAGGAAAACATAGAAATTTAATTCATTCTCCTAGTAACATGCTGAGGCTTTAGACTTACAGTACATTTTCCTAAAGGAAAATCAGCTCAGATCCAAAAAATTAAATGAAGGGGTAACTCTAAAATATGTCTTTGCATTAACAATATGTCTCTTTAATCTGGTGTCTCCCTGCTTTTGAATTTATCCTTCATGAATTCAGGTGGCTTATCTGTAAAATGTGGATAATAAAATGAGGTCATTGTGAGAATCAAGTGAAAAATGCAGAGGAAATACTTTGTGATCACTGAAATGTTTATAAATATTATGCTTTTTGTTTTTGTTATGCTACTGTGTGTCTTGCATAAGATAGAGA
This sequence comes from Lutra lutra, assembly GCF_902655055.1. Taxonomy (NCBI): domain Eukaryota; kingdom Metazoa; phylum Chordata; class Mammalia; order Carnivora; family Mustelidae; genus Lutra; species Lutra lutra. The sequence continues at coordinate 74,026,685 of NC_062279.1, read as the reverse complement.
GATTCCTCAATTTGATTTAGGATTAATCGTCCATAAGGAAGGCAAATTTCCCACACTTTTCACACTAAGGTAGATGAAGTTTATAAAGTTTCTAAGGCCTTTGAATAGAGATAGTACTGGATTTTCAGCTGCCTTCCTTCTGCTTTTTCTTCTCTTCTCTCTCTCTCTTTCTCTCTCTCTTTTAACGTAGACTCCATGTCCACAATGGAGCCCAATGCGGAGCTTGAACTCATAACCCTGAGCTCAAGACCTGAACTGAAATCAAGAGTCCAAGGCTTAACAGACTGAGCCACCCAGGCGCCCCTCTTCTTCTGTCTTCTTATTCTTCCCTCTTCCTCTTCCGCTACTCCTCTTCTTCCTCTGCCTTCGCTCTCTCTTTCACTTTTTCTCTCTCTCCCTCTCCACGCTGTACTCTCTACTCTTCACTTACACAAATCTGAGCTAAGTTCTCATCTGAAGTCTATTCTTTTGGCCACAGGATTCCCACTGAAAGAGACAATCCATGAAGTCACTCACGAGAAGGCAAACCTGGCCCCAGGACCTGGGCTTTGCCACCAACAGGACTCTGCTAGGCAGTGACCACTCCATGCCTCCAGGCCCCTCATCTTCTCCGTGGAATGATCTGCCCTCTCCCAAGCTCTGTATCCGAGGATGCAGGCCCCTGAAGTAAATCCTGCAACCACGTGGGGAGCAAATGAAGCCCCCTTCTTCAGTAACTTGGTCTGGTCCATATATGGGTTACTTTTCTTTTCCTTTCTTTTCTTTTTTTTTTTTTTTTAATAAAGATTTTATGGGGGCACCTGGGTGGCTCAGTGGGTTAAAGCCTCTGCCTTCGGCTGGGGTCGTGATCCCAGAGTCCTGGGATCAAGTCCCGCATCGGACTCTGCTCAGCGGGGAGCCTGCTTTCCGCCCCCCCCCTCTACCTACTTGTGATCTCTCTCTCTCTGTCGAGTAAATAAATAAAAATCTTTAAAAAATATTTTATGTATTTATTTGACAGAAAGACATAGTGAGAGCAGGAACACAAACAGGGAGTGGGGCAGAGGGGGAAGCAGGCTTCCCATTGAGCAGGGAGCCTAACGTGGGACTTGATTCCAGAACCCTAGGATCCTGACCTGAGCCGAAGGCAGAGGTTAATGACTGAGCCACCTAAGTACCCCATTACTTTACAACAAAAGTGCCAATACAAGTGTTGTGTTCGGGGTATAGGAGAATCCTGATTTAACTTCAAAGACTATAATCAGTCAACATTGAGGTGTCGAACAGCAATAATTACATAATGGTACTATGTGAAAATCAGAGCTATTGGATATTTTTGAGCATCCACTTGATGAATGGGGATGTATAAATTTTTTGTATATATTTTTCTTTTTTGTATATACATTTGTATATGCATTTGTATAAAAATGTATATATTTTATACAAATATACATTTTTATAAATATATATTTGTATATACATTTGTATAAAAATGTGTGTATTTTTTCTTTTTTGCTAATAATGAATGACTGACCACGCACCCACCTACAGCCATCTGACCTAAGCATCAGTGGAGTTGGGTTTGTTGTCAGGCACAAAGCTTTTCTGAAATTAAGGACGTAGTCCTGGTCATGAGTAAGAGGTTTGTTTTGCTCTCTGTATACATGGTTAGCCTCATTAATTTTGACTTAATTAGCATCTTGGTCCATCCCTCTAGTAGCAGAGAGGCTTCCAAAGTGTTGGGTAGGAGATGTGTGGACACACAATATGTTTACATACGTTGATAATTCTGTACTCTTGTACCGAACTGAGCAGCTTTCACTAAGTAAGTAAGAGACCGTCTTACCCCGATGTCTTGTAAGTTGTATGAAACAAAGAGGTGAACAGCTTTCTTTTTTTGGACACTTGAAATTTAAAAGGGTACAAGAAATATTATGGATTGAAAAGTGACACAATAGATAAGGCATGGTTGTTGCTTATAATGGAAGATTCCAGTACATGTCTGCACATCTCTGTAATACTCAACATTCCTGAACACCAACCATCACGTTGTTAGCATCCTCCGTCGTAAAGTTATCCTGCATTGTTTGTACTGGTCAGTTCCAGCCACGGAAGGGAAAACCAGTCATTCTTTGGAAGTGGAAATTGGCAATCGGATTTTCATTTCAGCAGTTTGGTTTCCAAAGGTAAGAAGATAATAGAAAAACCCACTTTTCTCTCCCAAATATTGTACTTGTAGTGTGGTAGAATCAAAATTATAATATGGACAATAAAAATGGGGAGAGAAATAGAAACTACAGGAATAAGTACACAGATCAAATGTGAAAATTGGCCAATGACTTAACGTTAAATGCAAGCGACTTGGTAATTGTGGTTGCTGAGTGAAAAGAAGGCTGTGGTGCTTGGGTCACATTGAGGAAGGGTTCCTGGAGGAAAAGGCAGGAATCCAGGAGCTTATTGAGTAAGAGGAACATTGCAAACATGGGGAGAGGTCTGAACGCCATAGTTAGGAAGGTGCTAGCAGATTTACTAATTCCTTCATTCACATGGGAACATACTGACCTATGATTGTGGCTCTGCTGTGGGAGGCAAGGGAGACAAACACATAAGGAAGGCGGGCTCTATCTCTGACAGGGAGGAAATGGGTATGGGACTCTGGATCTTGGGAGCAGGGAGGTGCTAAGTGAAGCCATGAGCATGGATATAAGACCACTCTTTAGCATGTGAAGAGGGAGAAGAACACTAAGCTGAAGGCAAGTCCCTGCGGAAGCCTAGGAAAGGTCAATGAATGTTGAGTCTTATTAGATGCATAGAACCTACGGAGTAGAAGTGGAGTGAAGGAGTGAATGAGATGTGACAGAGTTGAGGTGTTTGGGTGCCAACTGGGGAAAGTGAACTCAAGTGAGAATTTCAGGTTTCTTTCTTTCTTTTTTTTTTTTTTAGAAGAGGATAGGAGAGAATGGTGCAAAGGAGGGAAAGGTGCAAGGAGGGAAAGAGGACCTGGATGAATAGGAGAAGGGGATTGCCTGGTGGAGGGAGTGCAGGACGGGAATAGGGTTAGGGGATAGGGATGGCCTTGGGAGGAAGACAGCATAGGAGGTAAGGATGGTGTGGATATAAATATGATTGTTATAATTTGGGGAATGGGGATGCAGGAATTTAAAGTAATGAGTTGGGAGATAAAATGTAGCGAAAGAAATAGCAGGAGATACAAGAAGTAAGATTTCTCAGGGCTCTCCTGTAAAGTTTTCTGAAGAAGGTGTTAACCTTAAAAATAAAACTGCTATTGTTTCACCAGCGAAAGACTGGTGTATTCAGGAATAGCAAAGGACTTGAATCCAGGAGAGGCAAGCTAGGGCAAAGCTATAGGTGAGTCTGGAGAACTAAAGAGAGGAAAGCATTTTCATAGAGAGGAGAGGGGAGGTGTTGGGAGAGACTGTTACAAACTGAACTTTGTAACAAACTTTGTAACAAACTGAACTGTTACAAACTTTACTCATTGGAGTAAACTGGGAGCTGGAAGCATAATGGCTTTTCGTGCCTGAGTTGTAACTGTCGCTCATTGGCTAGGCTGTTGCCAGGAAGGAGGAAATCTGCCTTCCTTCTGCTGGGAGAGTAAGGTAGTATCTTGGGGCAAGGTCTGTCTCCTCCTGTTGGATCTGTTAACAGCCTAAGCGCAGTAGGGCTGAGAGCTCCCTCTGCTGGCCTCCTGACTCCATTCTAAGCAAGGTTTCCTTTTATTAAATTTTAACAAGGGGGAGCACAGCTTTGGTTTTGAGCCACTGAGTGATGGACATAACAGAATGGTAGATAGTGTCATCAAGGTGAATGATGAAGAAGGAGGGTTTTAGCAGAAAGATTTAAAACTCGGATTAACCAGTGATAGAGAAGAGTCATCTCCAGGGGAGGACATTGCCATAGTCTGGACAAAGAAATAACCAGTGAGTGTTTGGATCACAGCATTAAATATGAAGATAAATCACAAGGAGTAATTTTAGAAGATCAGAATGCAAGATCTGTCAGCTATCTGATACAGTCATCACTAGCCACAAGTGGCTACTGAGCATTTTAAATATGGCTAGTCTGAATTGCTCTGGTGGGCTGTGATGTAAATCACACAACTGATTTGGAAGACTTAGTACAGGAAAATATTTCATCAATAGATTCTAAATTGATTGCAAAATGAGATAATAATATTTGGGGTATATGTTGGGTTAAACAAAGTGTATTATTAAAATTAATTTCACCTGTTCCTTTTTACTTTTAAAAACATGGCTACTAAAAAATTAAAAATTACATATGTGGTTCATATTACATGTTTTTGGACAATGCTGCTGTGAAGTTGGTAATACTGGGGTGACCTCTAGGTTATGGTGAAATTGGTATAAGGTGGAATCGTAGAAAAACATTGATAAACCCTTTGGACCACCTTCAATTTGAGTCGGCAATTAGCTATTTAGGTGGTGATCGTTGTAGATGGAGGACTTTCAGCGCTGTTTTAAGTGGCCCATTGAGAATGCATTTGGTTTGACCTGCCTGCTATGGTACACGTCTCCCTTCCTACCCAATACAACTGGAACATTTAGTGGGTTGGTTAATGAGAAAAAATCAGTTAAAAAGAAAAACATAAAAAATGAAGCATACAAGCACAATTCAGATAGTCTGTTTAAATTTAAAATATAAGCATATGCTCATCCATTGGTTGGTTCTTGGTTGTTTTAGGAACAAAGTCTTAACACGATAATGCTTTTTCTACCGTTTTGGTGGTAATAGTGTCAGGTTCTTTATGATAAAGTGACAGGTTTGGGAACCAATCTAAGAGCAGAAGTTTTAGAGATTTTTGTAAGTTTTCTTCAGCTGTTCACTGTTTCCTCATCTGTGCCTAATTCCACTTTGGATACTCAAGTACATCCAAAGCTTTCAACTTTTTTCTACTCTTGTGTTTATCTGATTGCCTCTTTAATCAAGGACACAATCACACATGGAAGTGGCATGAACATTGTGGTGGCACAGCTGACTGACCTTGATATGCACGCGAGCCAGTGGTAAGAGAACTGTGAGGAATGAGTAGCAAGAGAAGGAGAGGTGAGACCAACTCCAGCCCTAGACAGGGACATGGGCATCCCCCAGGGCACGTCAGGTGTGAACAGAGAGATGGTTGAGTGGAGGCAGGCTGAGAGAATTTCCTCAGTACTAACAAAGAAAGTCAGACATTAGTGTTTGGAGTTCAGAAGGTTGGAGGAGGAATTCTGAAGCAGGCATGCCTGGATGGGATGCTCCACTGGCCAGTAAGAGGGTACCATGTTGGCAGTTTTTCCCAGTGAGGAGGGCACCGGATCAGAAGGCTTCTACTTATGGAGCAGTTTTCCTGTGCCCACCCCCTTGCTTGTCTTATTTCATGGAATGCTCATCGTGTCAGGTGAAGTCATTGAGAAGTTTTCCAAAACAAGTGGTCTGAATTAGAACACTGTTCTGTCAAGTTTCAAAAGCAGTCTCCGGAATGAGGGTTCCTCCATTCATACTGTGCATCAGAATCACCGTGAGAGGGTGGGGTGGGGTGGCGTGAGGAAAGCTTATTCAAATGAAGATTTTCAAGCCCTGTCCCCAGAAAATTGGATTCAATTGGTCTGGAATGTGACCATGCTTACCACGTGATTCTGATATAGAAGGTTCATGAAAACTGAGTAACATTACGATACTGCCGGGACCAAAGGACGTGCCTCTAAGCCTGTTCATGTAGTTGATGGCAGATCTCAGTAATTCATAGACTGATGGCCTGAGGAGGTCAGTCTGTCTCAGACTGTTTGACAGAGGCCTCCCCGTCAGGTCCTTGCTATGTTGGCTCCTTTACAATGTGACCCAGAATAAATGGCAGGAGAAGCGGGTGGGAGGGGGAGAGAAAGATGGAAGCTGAAGTCTTTGTATAACCTGATTTGGGTAGATACATCGCTTCTGCTGTATTTTGTTCATTTAGAAGTGAGTCCCTAAGTTCTGTCTACAGTCATGTGGTAGGGAATTCAGCTCCACCTACTGAAAGGGAGGAGTATAAAGAATTTGCACACACCACCACACTATAATAAAAGGTGTGCTAATTCTTGTCTCTTCTCAGCACCCATGCTCGTGATGTCACATCGATAATTTGAAGTCAGCGTGGTGGGAATATTTACACTGTGAAGTCCGCAAACACTCTAAACCGGGTCCTCCACCCCCGCTCCCAGCCCTAGTGGTAAACATTAACCAGCACACTGCTGGATGGATATAGAGCAATGTGCTCACAGACCTGATGTGCAGTAGATGAGTTTTAGATGAGGCTTTGGAAGGGACAATAAAAGGTTCGGAATATAGGACGTGATAGTTTCTGAATTTGAAAAGAGTAGAAATGATGCAGGAAATGGAAGCTTGGGGAGCTTAACTATGCCCATACAGATGTCCAAAAGTGACATGAAAAAATCTCTCTCTCTCTCTCTTGCAAATACACAATTTTAAATGTAGGTTCATACTAGATTGAACTCTGGGGACACAAAGTCAAACACATTAGAGACTTAGCATGCAGGATTTTCTATCTAGCCGTCAGGATGAGTATGTGACCTTTTATATAATTGCCTATGAAGTCACAAACAAGTAATATACACTCCAGTGGGGATGACCTACACCTAAAATAACCCAGAAGTTCAAAGACCAAGCTTTCATTCCTTTAAACTGATTCCTTGGTGTAAGTGCTTTGCCCCCAAATAAGCAAGGAGCTCTATCATCTATTAGATGTGCAGGAATTTTTTTTTTTTTCTAAAGCAAAACCTTTCAGAATCATAGCATTTTATTTTACTTTATTTTAAAGATTTCACCCATTTGAGAGAGAGAGAGCGTGAGAGAGAGCATGAGTGGGGAGGAGGGGCAGAGGGAGAGGCAGACTCCTCGCTGAGCAGGGAGCTCCACACAGAGCTCAATCCCAGGACCCACCAAAGGCAGACACTCAACACACTGAGTCACCCAGGCACCCAGGAATCATAGCACTTTAGATCTGAAAATGACCTTAGAAAACATGTAGGACAGTATTTCTTGAAGTGTGTTTGTCAGTCAAACATCAAAATCAGAAATACCTGGCGTTGTTGTTAAAACCTAGAAGTTCATTAATATGTGTGACACATCTCAGAACTCCTACATTGACGGAATCTTGGGAATCTGCACGTTTTGCAAACTCTCTACATGATTCTGCTGCACTCAAGTGAGTAACCCAGTCAAAGCCTTCTGTTTTATATGTAAAGGAAACAAACTTCTAAGATGCAAAGAGATTCCCCCTTAAGTAGGTCTACATAGCTATTAAGGTTCCATCCACTTAAAAAAAAAGGAAAAGCGACCCATAAAATTGAATTTGGGAAAAAAATAGAAAGCACGCCCTTCGTTAAAGAGATAGCTGAAGAGCAACACAGGACTTCAATGGACATGTTGTTCATGTGTGTAGTTACTAGTCCATATGCTCCACCTAGCCACAAATTAGTGTGGTTACTTTAAATTGCTAACATGAAAATCTCAAGGCTCCACTTCTGAAGTTATTGGTTTTAGCTACTCTGTTTTCTTTTTCTAGTAGTTTCCAAGGTTGCTCTTTTGGGCCTGATTTTAGAAATGTAATTATAACTCTGGTTTTATAGTTCTGGACTATGTAATCACAGACTGGTCATAGTGGAAAATAGACAATTCTTAGCCTTGCTACATTGACAAGGAATGACAAGTGGCGAGATTCAAATTTGAGTGGCATGTCTTCCTAGTGGCAGCCCCCCCTGCCCCACCTCTGCCACCGCCCACAGCGAAAATCCAAAAATGATGCTGTGGGAAATGTAGACAGAGGGGTGTGGAACCAGTTTTTCCAGAAACATTTTTCTTTTGATCCAATAAAATCATTTAAATGTCCTTTTATTCAGTTGCATGCATTGCTAGACAGGTGGAGAAAGAGCAAGTTAAGATAGGAAAAAAGGTCTAACATGAAAAATTACCCTCACAGTGTCCAGGGGATTATTTATTTATTTATATATTTGCACTATTCTTAAATCCAAATGGCAAACTTTTCAGAATAACATCTGTTTCAGGAATATATATTCCTGGAATATATATCTTGTCTAAAGGCTGGGCATTTAAAGCTGATTATATATTTTTACAATAACTTTGGGAGTGTTATGAGCCATTATCTCTCATGATCAGAGTTTTCTTTCTATAACCGAACGTAATCTTTTTATTTTTAAATTTTTCTTGGAAAAGGTTCTCCAGCCCCAATCAAGCATTCAGATGACTACAGTCCTGGCCAACATCCTGATTACGATCTAGTAAGAAACTCTAAGCCAGAACTACCCAGATAAACTTCTCCTGAAACACTTAATCTTAATTCAAACTAAGTCCTCTGTCTGGTGCACACCCAGTGTTGTATTTTGTTTTTCCCAGGGTTGCTACAGAATGGGGTCTGCACAGGCGCTGCCAAATGACGGCCTAATCGCTTTTTGCTTTGTTTTTTTTTTTGTTTTTTTTGTTTTTTTTTTTGTTTTTTTTTTTTTTTTTTCCCCTGAAAGAATCCAGGAACGGGCATTTAATACAATTAAAGACAGAAACTGCAAAATTATAGAATGCATTTTTATTCTCTTAAACCTCCAAATCAAAGTGCACAGTGTTCCGTTTTCCAGCCAGACCTTGCGATAAATGCAAACCCAACTTTTGGGTTTCTGTTTGGACTATCAATACAGTCATTAAAGAGACATCATAGGGAAAGGGCAAGTGGCTGCCAATACTTCCTTTTTTTTTTTTTTCTGGAATATTCTCTAATTATTGTGTATCAAGATGGAAACCCTGGTTGGCTGAGAACAGATGTTACTTTAAAAGCCTCCCCCAACTAGCCAAGAATATTTTTCCACACGCAGTGTTACGCGTCCCTCAATGACAACAACGTTCTCCGACGCAGCAGTCCTTAGTTGTCACTTCACCTGCGTCGCCCCCGGCGCCATTTGGCTTTTGACGTGGTTCCGAGCCAAGCACGCAAGCCGCCCTCCCGGATCCCTCCCGAATCCCGCGCGCGCGCGCGCCGGCCCCCTCCTCGCAGTGGTTTGTCCTGCAGCTCCCCTGGGCTGAGCGGCCAGTCTTGCGGCCCGGCGCGCCACCGCTTAGCCGCTATCCTCCGGGTGGCCCCCGCGCGCGGCGCTTAGTCGGCCGGCGAGAGGTGAGGCGAGCGGAGGCTCCTGCGGCACTCGGCGCCCCCCGCCGCGCCGGCCCGCCAGAGTCCCGGAGCCCAGACAAAAGAAGCCGCGGGCGCAGGAAGGCACGAGCAGCGGCGGCGCAGGGCGATGGCCGCGCGAGGAGGCCGGGCGCTGCTGGCGCTGTGCGGGGCACTGGTCGCCTGCGGGTGGCTGCTGGGCGCCGGAGCCCAGGAGCCCGGGGCGCCCGCGGCGGGCATGAGGCGGCGCCGGCGGCTGCAGCAGGAGGACGGCATCTCCTTCGAGTACCACCGTTACCCCGAGCTGCGCGAGGCGCTGGTGTCCGTGTGGCTGCAGTGCACCGCCATCAGCAGGATCTACACGGTGGGGCGCAGCTTCGAGGGCCGGGAGCTCCTGGTCATCGAGCTGTCCGACAACCCCGGTGTCCATGAGCCTGGTAAGGGCGCTGCACCCCGCCATCTCTCGGGGCGTCTCGGAGGGCCGCAGGGGCTTGGACGGGTGGCGGTGGGGAGCGGGAGGAAAAAAGGGGGGGCCCATGGGTGCCTCATGGGAAAGGGCGCCTGGGGTGGAAGGCGGCAAGTGGAGGGAGGGATGCAGACGTTGTGAACCTGACCTAGAGCGTTGTGGGTTGCTGGGTTCCCCATCTCTGCGGTCCTTCCTGCACCTCCCCCTTCCCCCAGCCCTTAGTTCACCCCTCGGTGAGCATGGGCCGGGAAGGCGGGAGGGCTGGAGGTAGGAGCGCGGAGCACGCAGATCCGCACGCCAGCAAAAACCGGGCGGTCACTCTCACTTTGCTGTATCAAAGACCGGAGAATGATTCAGAGTCCTCCGAGAGGAGGTCGACCTTCCTTGCAGACGAGAGCAGAAAGATAGCGTGCGGAAATCAAGGACTTAGAGGAAACGAGGGAAAGTCCTTCTTCATTTGTTTCCTCCTTTCCAGAGGACAAGCTTATTGGGTCCTGCAGGCTCTGCTTACCCATCCCTACCTGTATGTGCGTATTAGGGAAGCGTGCTGCTGTGGGGGTTCCAGGAGAGAGAGATACTGGCATCACTGGGTGGTGGTGTGTGCAGACACACAGGGCTTCCTTCCACGGTAGACAAGTGGCCTCTGACAGGCATTGCTGTTCTGAAACTGCATACGGCCTAAGGAAAAAAGGAATATCCCATTTTCTCTGCTTTAGCCGGTTGAGATGAGTAGTTTGTGACCAGGTTTTAATTTCAACTTATGTTCCCCTATAGCCATCTTAATGCATTTTCCTTCTGCATATGTAAGGCACGTTTTATTTATGTTAAATGTGATTAATTTGGTATTAATAAATGGGTTTAAATAATGTTCTTGGCTTTTTTTCATTACGCTTCTGTTCTTTGGAAATGATGTAACTCTTGAAATGATATAAGTCCTGGTCTTCTGATAGCAAAGGTAATGTTAAAATAATCTGGACTAATAACATTAGCATAGAATGCTTGATTTTTTTTTTTTTTTAATGACAGAGAAAACTAGAAAATAGGCAAAAAATTCTCAGGGTAGGGCCAGAATAGTTTTATAATGATATTTAGGAATCAAACTGAAAAGTATTAAAATAAGTGATTAATAGAGACACTTTGGTCTTCAAATGCTGAGTGTATGGGTTGATCAATAATGGATCTTCGAACAGGAAGCTTTTCTTACCTTCAACTAATATGGGGGAAAGGGTATAATCTTGCTGTCAAAACCCTAAAATGAGATCTAGAAAACACTTTATGTAGTGAGGGTCTAGCAGGACTCAGCATGTAGACTTAAAAAGTTTGAAGATTAGTTTCATACTGTTCTCTGAAGATAAAGAACAATTATAAATGTGATGACTCCATTTCATGTATTTCAAATACCCAAAAACCATGACATCCTAGGCACAGGTAAAGTTAATCTAAGTATTCGTGATTCTCCTATTGCCTGCTTGCCTAGAACCTTTTGTTATTCTACTATGAGAGATTGTTCCTCAGAATGTGTTACACTGTTTCTTTAAGATTATATGAAAGTTAATGTTAACTTTTTTGTTGTTTTGATTCAAGTTAAATGCAATTCTAAAGTGATATTACTGTTAGAATGCAATATGCTTTTGAAGATGAAAACAATAGTTCTTTTACTTCAATACCTGGAATGTATAGTCTTTCAAGATTTGCAGGTTTCTTTTTTAGATTACAAACTCTATGAGGGGGGACTGACTGTGCCTCCAGCACCTGGCCTGAATAAGGCATTCAATACGCGTAATGGAAAAAATGAAATCGGTCACTAATTGAATAAAACACTGTTTTAAAACAAAATGTTTTAATCCTTATAAAGACAATCCCCCCCTCCCCGATTTAATTCATCTTGCAAAAGTGAACTCAAATGTTTTACATTATGTGCTTTACAGTTCTTGTTAAATGAAAGGAACTTTAAGTTCATGGTTACTTAACAAAATACAAGTGTCTATCCATTGTATTTTTATTATTTATTATTATTTTTAAGTAGGCTCCATGCCTAATTTGGGACTTGAACTTATGATTTCAGGATCAAGAGTTGCATGCTCCACTGACTGAGCCAGCCAGGCACACCTAACCATTGTATTTTTATTTTTTTTTAAGTGTTTTTTTTTTTTTTAATTTATTTGAGAGAGAGGGAGAATGAGAGAAAGCATGAGCAGAGGGGCAGAGGAAGAGGGAGAAGCAGACTTCCCGATGAGCAGGGAGAACTATGTGGGGCTTGATCCCAGGACCCCAAGATCATGACCTGAGCCAAAGGCAGACACTACTGAGCCAGCAACATGCCCCTATCCATTGTATCTTTTTAAAAAAAGATTTTATTTATTTATTTATTTGTCACAAGGAGGCAGAGTGGTAGGCAGAGGCAGAGAGAGGAGCAGGCTCCCCGCTGAGCAAGGAGCCTGATGTGGGACTCCATCCCAGGACGCTGGGATCATGACCTGAGCTGAAGGCATTGGCTTAACCAACTGAGCCACCCAGGTGTCCCTATCCATTGTATTTTTAAAAGGAAAAGTAAACTGTTATGAACCAACACTAAAAAGCCACAAGGGTGATTTTTCTTTCCATCCCTTTATAAGAGGAGATAAATCCGTTAGAAATTTTCAGTGAACTAGTGTTAACAAGCAAAATTCAACTGAGTAAATTTCAAAGATCTTATTGGCTGTATGCACCGATTCATGAATGGGTCAGCATCCAATCTAGCATACAGAAAGGGCTTCTGTGGAGCTGTACAAAATGAAAGACTTCAATAGGCAGAAGGGAGTGGGAACAAGGAAGTTATACTAGGCAAAAAAGCAAACTGATTATTGTAAGCTGACCTTCCTTTAGGGGATGGCAGGGATCTATCAGGCAGAATCCCTAACTAGTGTTGATCAGGTGATTCTTAATTGACTCATATAAGATTCCATCTCTGGGACAGATAATACTGCAAGTAAGTTCAGTCTCGGTTTGGTGATGTGGACCTTAGCCTAAGCGACTCCACTCTGGGCCTGTTCTCTTATTTCTAACACTAGTAAAGAGAGAAGTCTGATTAGTATATAAGATTGATAGTACTCTATGAGTTAACTTTTTAGGAAAGTTCTTTGAAAATATAAAACCATATAAAATATAAAAAATATAAAAATCATTCTTAAATGATTTTCAGATTCCTTCTAGAGTAAAATATTTTGAGAAACGAAAAGGGAATATCTACACTTATTCTGAGGTAGAGATGGATGCGCTCAGTGTTTTTTTGAGCACCCCACACTCTAGGTGGCCAAGTTCTATAGGCTGTGCAGCGATGCACAATCTAGTCCTCGCCCTCTGGGGAACTGAGAAATCGGAGTTGGAAGGGCACTATGAAGGCTGCAAGGACAGTGTGGCAGGACTGGAGATAGTACACCGGGGATGTTAGACTGGATGAAGACTGGATGACAAGAAGACAGGAAATGTCCAGTGGAATTTACCAGTGCCAGTGTCGCTTGTACAGATGTATGTTTTGACAGAGGCCCCTGCATCTAAGGGCAGTGTTTTAACTATTTTTCTCGCCTTGTGAATATCTGTTTTTTTTTTTTTTTTTTTTGGTCTGTAGTTTTTTTTTTTTTTTTATAATTTTTTATTTTTTCAGCATAACAGTATTCATTATTTTTGCACCACACCCAGTGCTCCATGCAATCCGTGCCCTCTATAATACCCACCACCTGGTGCCCCCAACCTCCCACCCCCCACCCCTTCAAAATTCTCAGATCGTTTTTCAGAGTCCATAGTCTCTCATGGTTCACCTCCCCTTCCAATTTCCCTCAACTCCCTTCTCCTCTCCATCTCCCCTTGTCCTCCATGCTATTTGTTATGCTCCACAAATAAGTGAAACCATATGATAATTGACTCTCTCTGCTTGACTTATTTCACTCAGCATAATCTCTTCCAGTCCCGTCCATGTTGCTACAAAACTTGGGGATTCATCCTTTCTTTTTTTTTTTTTTTACAGCTTTATAAACATATATTTTTATCCCCAGGGGTACAGGTCTGCGAATCGCCAGGTTTACACACTTCACAACACTCACCATGGCACATACCCTCCCCGATATCCATGTGAATATCTGTTTTATGCTTGTTTGTTTGAAATAGTATTTCTGATTAAGCTGGTAGGAAATAATATTTGCCTTAGTAAAATCATTTACTTGATTAAGACTTTGATCAACTTGCTCATATTCATTTTACCTTCTAGTAGGAGAGAGGTGTCAGGTTTATTAGTTTTCTTAATCAAAAATTCTTTTACTGGGGGTGTCTGGGTGGCTCAGTTGGTTGAGCGCCTGCCTTCAGCTCAGGTCAGGATCCCAGGGTCCTGAGATCGAGCCCTGCGTTGCGCTCCTTGCTTCTCCCTCTCCCTCTACTCTCCACCTTGCTCCCTCCCCCATGTTGTGCTCCCTCACTCTTGTTCTTTCAAATAAACAAATAAATAAACTCTTCATAAAAAAGTTCTTTTTCTGGGCTTTAAAAAAAGGTACTAATGTCTTAGTATTTAGTTACTATAATCAAAGAGCTCTCCCAAAACGAAACCTCTATACATAATTCTTTCCTGGCAAGTGAGAGGTTTACTTGGTTAAGTTAACAGGTTAGGGATGGACGGTATTATTTCGCACCCCCAGCTCTCTTCCTGAGTGGAAAGAAGTGACCATGATAGTTGCGTGGTACTTGGCTGCGGTCTGAGCTGAAACTCATCTACTGAAAATGATTCATTCTGTCATATAATCTACATTTGAATTCACCCAAAGGGAAAGAAAATTCCATTTTGAACTGATCAGCAAGGAAATACTGTGCCTATTCTGTTATGGCACCCCAGGAATCAGCTTGATTCTGGACTAGCTGAATGTTGGGTCTCCGTTATTACTTTGTATGACTTCGAGATCTGCAAAACTGGGTGGGAGGAGGATTGTGGGTGGCCTCCATCAGTTAGAAGAACCACACGTGGTCTTGGAACCAATCTCATCTGCTCACACTCGGTGAGTCTGGACCCCAGATGCAGGAGTAGGATGAAGGCTGGGCCAAGACTGAGTCTCTGTTGAACTGTGCTGTTGGCTGACTCTAAATGCTCAGATGAGTTCTCTTACATATGATACATGCCAAGACTCATCGTGTCCTTATTTTTCTTCCTGTTTGCATATATCTTATACTTTTAAGATATTCCTGTACCTAAGGATTCAAGTTCTCAAACCCAAACATAATCTCTCTGGAATGCATATCCATCATTGCAGTACTTGTAAAAGAAACCTTTATTAATTTATGTCTAAACAATGGAATCTGTTTTCCCCGACCACTCTGCCCAGAATTAAACAGGAGTTAAGATCAGTTTATTTATGGGTGCCTGGGTGGCTCAGTTGGTTGGGCAACTGCCTTCGGCTCAGGTCATGATCCTGGAGTCCCAGGATCGAGTCCCGCATCAGGCTCCCAGCTCCACGGGGAGTCTGCTTCTCCCTCTGACCTTCTCCTCGCTCATGCTCTCTCTGTCTCTCTCTCTCTCAAATAAATAAATAAAATGTTAAAAAAAAAAAAAAGATCAGTTTATTTAAAACATGAATTCTTTTACAATCCCAAGATTGCTCTTGGGAGGCAAATCTGATTTATAGCTAAATGCTATCTTAGAAACATTCTTTAGAGCATAGATTTTTCTCTTTCAAAGGTTGGAATGATTATTTTGGACCTATTCCTTCCAAAATCTGTTAAAATTTAAAGTGTATGAATGTCAGTACGTATTTGCCAAATATTGTGATGGAACATTTAATGTTGGCAGAATTTCTACACAAATAAAAAAGAAAAGTAGAGATTTTTATTATTTTGTATGACCTTTTTCATACCAGATTAGTATGTTATATATTAGTGGGAAATGCTTATAACTGAGTAACACCTTACAGTTGGTGAACATAGATGTTAGATTCTGGAGAAGGATCTAGATGTGTACCACATATGGTCAAGAGTTATTTTTAGACCTGAGTGAGTCATTGCAGCTCTTGCCAGAAATTGTGTATTTGATTGACTTGTGATTGGCTTATGGAAGAGAGGAAATGGGACTGGCCTCTAACATTATATCCTGCGCTTAGGCAAAGTACCAGCTTTCTATGGAAACCGATTTGAGAGGTGGCAAAGGAATCATCTGCCAGCCATCATCTCCTTTATTGGCATAGCATTGGGGTGAAATCCCCACCTTTGCTGTCACTTCTTTTGGGAAAGATATATTTTTTTAAAGATTTTGTTTATTTATTTGACAGACAGAGATCACAAGTAGGTAGAGAGACAGGCAGAGGGAGAGGGGGAAACAGGCTCCCTGCTGACCAGGGAGCTGGATGCGGGGCTCGGGGCTGGAGCCGGATGCGGGGCTTGATCTCAAGACCCTTAGATCATGACCTGAGCCGAAGGCAGAGGCTTAACCCACTGAGCCACCCAGGCGCCCCAAGATATTTTTGACAAATACAAAAATAACTTATAAGGAGTGACATATAACCCGGTCTTTCCCAAAGTATATTCATTGGAACATTAATTCAGCTTGACTTGAGAAACATTAGATAAATGAAAATAAATAGGTTTGTTTGTTACACACCTTCTCAGAGCCCTTAAATAAGCAAACGTATATTTTAAATCTCCAAGTTAGACATAGTATTATATATACAGTATAATACATATATACAGTGTTTCCTAATCTTTTTTCCCCATGGAATTCCCCTTTATTTTCCAAAGAACTTATTTTGGAACTAGTATTTTGTTTGAGAAACAGAGCGTTAGCATATTATCATTCATTAATGTATTATGCAGCATTACTTGGGCAATTCTGTAGCAGAGAGACTCATACAAGGAGTTCCTCGGGGGTGGGGAGCATATGGTTTCCCTCTCCCCCCTCCCCGCCCCAATAAACAGCTAGCATAGCGATTTGTGTAAAATCTTAAAGATATGCTTATTGAATTGAGAACACGGTCCTGAGGCAGTCAGGCATAGGACAGATCATTTTGAGAGGAAAGATTAAAGTACCAAGTGCATCCCAGTTCCTTTATTCGTAAGTAGTTTTACACTTTTAACTTCTGTTTACCTGCTCTTCTTATCCATAAAATAGGAATACTTAAAAACTCCCACCTCCCAGGATTGCGATGAGGCTGAAACAGTATAGCCTACAAAAAATAATTCCATGAAGTTGCTCGCTTCTAGTTACTAAGAAGACGGGCTAATTTGTTAAAAAATTTCCTGCACTTTCAATCAATCTGGAAAATGTGCTCCATTGGCTTTGCCCACTTGGAGGGGGCTTCCTTGTCTGTGTCCTCACAAGAGAGCTGCAGAGCCTTGCCTGGTCCAACGGATGGCCTCAAAGGACCTTTTCTCCCAGATCACTGTTTCTTGTTCACAAATGTTTGCCTTTTCTCGATTTTTAAAACATGAGGTGTTCCTGCTTTTCTTCAGTTTTACATTTTAATTTGCTTCATTCAGTAGGAACAGTGAACATGTTCATCGGTGTTTGAGAATGTCTTAATGGTTGTTTCTTCATGGAGCTAAATCAATCCAGGGCAATTCGAAGATTTACTTTGGCAAACTAACTTATTTTTCCAAAAAATTTGTAAAGAAACTGCTCAGGTCCTGGCTACTTTAGTTTTTCACAGCCTCAGTGTAAGGGAAAGCTCTTCAAAACCTCCTTCCTCACCCCTCCCCAATTTTCTTACTCCCATTTCTTTGTTTTCCAGAGTTCTTTGAGGAGCTGTCACATAAAGGTCTCCACTGTATCCATCGATGTCAGGGGGCTTTTGTTCAAACCCTGTCTCTTCCTATTTTTAATTAATTGCTCTTGGGCGAATTATGTAACTGCTCTGTAGGTCCTAAATTTTTCACCTATGAAATGACGATAATGTGATGATTAAATGAAGTAGTAAATATAAAGTCCTTAGTTCAGCATGTGTCAACAGTTACTATTACCTCCATTAAGGTCTTTCCCAGTGTTGGTCTGAGTGCTCCCCAGTAGACTGTGAGCTTTTTGTGGTCAGGGATGGTATTTATCCCAAACGTTCAGTAGTCTGTGCAGGACATAGTGACCACTCAGGGAATGTTTGTGGAATAAATGAAGTTTCTCAAACAGGCCAAAAATATGCATCACAAAACAAATCTGTATTGAAAAGCAATGTTGATTTTATGCCTGTTAGCAGACCAGAGTATGATAACAAGGGGATAGAACTAGTATTTTTCTTATGTATATACTTCTATTATATTGTGATGAATCTAGTTTTGCATAATGGAGAGAAATCTGCCCAGATATCATTGATGGCTTGCTACATTTGTGGTCTGCTATAACTGGACTCTTCCTCCTGAGATATTTTAAAAATTAGGTGGATTTTTAAGCATTAAATAAAAGTTCTAAAGATAACCAGTAAAAATGTACTTAGTAAAATTTTTGACCTTTAAACCATGAACCCTTGAGTGTTGTGTACTAAGAGCTGTGTGCTATTTTGAATGTCAGAGGCATACATCCCAGGTTTTACTTTTCCCTTCCCTCGTGAAATGGCATTCAAATCATGCCCCTGAAAATGCCCTAGAGGAGGAGGTTTATCTGAAAGTCAGCTGATGGGTCAAAAGAGCTCAAATTCGAAATGTGAAATACGTTTAAATTTACTCTTCCCTTCCCTTCCTGTTAATTACTGGAATTGTTGCCAGTCCATTCCTCTGAAGGTTTCTCTTTCAAAATTCAGGATATGGTGTTTTGTAGGCAATCCAGCAGCCAGATCTTTCTAATGAAATGTGGCTTCAGAGAAGATCCAGTCTGTGTTACACTGCCTTTTATTATTTTCAGATGATTACCTACATATTTAAATGTCTTCAAACAGTAATCCTTGAAGGTTAAGGTGGCTCGCGTAGAGCGTTACGGAGCTGACTCTTAAATGAGAAATCAATGAATTATAATAATAAACTCAGCAGCAATTCTCCACTGCCAGTAAATATTCTGTGTGTGTGTGTGTTTAAAGATTTTATTTATTTATTTGACACAGAGAGATATCACAAGTAGGCAGAGAGGCAGGCAGAGAGAGAGAGGGGAAAGCAGGCTCCCTGCTGAGCAGAGAGCCCGATGCGGGGCTCGATCCCAGGACCCTGAGATCATGACCTGAGCCGGAGGCAGACGCTTAACTCATTGAGTCACCCAGGTGCCCCTTCTGTGTGTTTTTTAAAATAGAAATCTGTTTACTCTAAAGTCACTGCTGAACATTAATATATAGTTTTATCCTAATAACAACAATAATAATACCTCTCATTTTTAAGACATTTGCTTTCAAACGAAGACTGATTATTTAAAAAATGGATGCAGATCACTCATTTTTAAAAATGAGACTAAATATAACCTTTAACTTAAATTCAGGTTCCTAAAAGCATGCTTTGCTGTGATTATGTGTGTTCAGGGAATTGAGAAAAACAACAATTATCTCATGTATTTGCATATGCAGGCAAACACTCAGATGTTCACATCCCAGAATGATGCTGTCTGATTGGAATACCCAGTTTCTCTTACTACATTAAATTATTCAAAACTAGAAAATCTTCTCTTTACTACACAGCTGCCATTCACTGCCATTGTCCATTTCCCCCCCCCCCACGAAATATTTTGTTTCTAGAGCTCAGCTCAACAGCTTGCACAAATCATAAGCTTGACCATGAGTTCAGGGTAGGAAAAGCTCTATATAAATGTTAGGCTGTCACCTCCCTGACCAAAATTCTGAATACCTTTCTTCTTTTTCCTTTTCTAGCCAAGGGATAGTTCTAAAAATGGCCTTTTCTCATAACCACTATAAAAAATTGCTATGTAACATTCCAAGATAAAGGCAACTTTCCAAGATGAAAAGAGAATGTAGGCTTTTGTCAGTGTAGCTAATATTTTTAATTTAAGTTAGAGAATATTTACTGAATACCCAGTATGTATATGCTATTTTATTTTCTCTGCCAGTCACACTTTCAGGCAGTGCCTTTGCATATCTTGAAATGAATTATTTAGTTTCTTGACTTGGATTCACTTAAAAAAAAAGATTTATTTATTTATAACCCAGAGTTAACAGACAAAACCCCTTAGTCAGAGCCTGACTCAGGGCTTGATCCCGTGACCCTGAGATCATACATAACCTGATCCAAAACCAAGAGTCAGACACTTAACCCACTGAGCCACCCAGGCCTCCCCGCCACCCCCTGGCCCTGACCTGGGTTCACTCTTTCACACATGTTGAGCTTAACTTACATGCTGTATAACCAGTGACCATGTTACTTTATTCCATATAAAATGTGTGTTGCATAGACATGCAAGGGTCAAAGAGTTCCCCTTTCTGTTCTTGATGTAGCAAGTGTAAAAACGGATCTGCAGGGGAAACTACTGGAAACGTTAGACATTTGCAAATAAACTGTCTTCTGTCCTATTTTGTATGTGTGTTTTAGGTGCAGTGTGGGACATATAAGTACAGTCTTATCGAAACAGTTTCATTTGTCTCAAACTGTGACATTGTTCAGCACAGATCTTTCTCTTTTCTTTTTTTTTTTCTTTTGACGTTTACTAGAAGAAACCAGTCTCATTCATTGTGGGAACTCAGTAAATGTTAAGCCAGATTCTTCCCATAATCAGCTTTATGGGAATTAAGTTAATGAACTTTTGGGAAACTGCACTAAGTCCACACAGGCAACAGGACCTTTATAGTGCTCACCTGAGCAGAAATCTGCTTATTGTAATTTCCTCAAGAGTCAAAGTCAGTCTTTGGAAAACGCGAAAGCAGTACAAAATATAGGTAAATAAGTCTCATGTGAATATTATATGGGTATATAGCAAATGATACTCTAGAGATAAATAGACTAAAATACTATATAGACAGTTACGTTTTATCTGGATGATGGCAAGATAATCATGAGTGGAGCAATCACTTTAAATTATTTTACCTTTAAAATTGGCTTATTTGTATTTATAGATTTCAGTTGCATCTGTAAAAGAGCCTTCATTTTCCTGTTTTTACTTATACCCATAGCTACTATAGGAAATAAAGAGTCTTCTCTTTTATCTAAGTGGCTTATTAAAAAAAAAAAGTCTTGGGGTGCCTTGCTGGCTCAGTCGGCGATGCAGTTGTTGAGTTTGAGCCCCATGTTTCGGGGTAGAGATTACTTAAAAATGAAATCTTAAGAAGTCTTTTCTCAAAAGCTTTCTACTTTCAAGAAGTTTTTTTGAGTTGTTCCTTTCTCTAAATCTGGTCAGACATCCTGTCAGGGTTTTAAAAAATTGGCCAAATTTGCTTTTACTTTTGTGAGGATTCTAACTAGATGCCCTCCAAGGTAGGTTTGGAGAACCTTACTGGTTAGTGTGGTCCCACATTTTCTCCTCTTCCGCCTTTGGCTTTTCCTTTCTTCCGTGGATATTAAAATAGAGTAGTAATCTGAATAACAATTGAGAGGATTTTGTCTGTGGATTTTGGGTTGTAAACACGCAGGGATGTGTACAGGCTCATTTACTGATGAGCATTTATTCCTTAGCTAGCTCCCCATCCATCTTTTTATAAACAACCTCCAGTTTAGTCCTACATGAACTGATTTCCCATACCTGTTACACGTGACGAATTGGAGAGTATTTATCTTTATGGGAACTTGAAGATACAGAAAGAGTCTGCCTATTGTTGAAAAAAAAATTTTAAAGAAAAATAAAAAATAAATTTTTTAAAGATCTTGTCACATGTGATCTTAATTAATCCCCTGTAAAAATACACATAAACTGCTGCTATTTATGAGGAAAGACTTAGCAAATATGTTAGGAATAGTTACACTATAAAAAGGACCGGTAACTTGAGGAGTTTATTTTTTAAGATCAAGACCCTGAGATCAAGAGTCACATCACTAGACTGAGCCAGCCAGGAACCCCTTGAGAGGGTTATTTTTAGGAAGTGTAATGGGGCTGCAGAGGGAACAATCTGAATCCTTAATTGGCACATTTGGTTATGTCTATACTGCCTTTGTTTATCAAACAGGGACAGCCTATTTTCACCTATACGAAAAAGCCAAATTGTCATGTCCTTAGCACTCTTTAGTTCATTTATGACAAAAATCAGAGTTATAAAATGAAGGCTCAAAAATAGAGTGTATATTCAGTTACAAGTTAGTAATGTAAATCATTGCTTGTGCTGAAGTTTTCCTTCTCTATAGAGAACCATACTTATTGCTAATTTCTTTTTTTCTTTTTTGCTACTTTCTTAATTGACAAATATACTAAAACTGTTAGAAGGTTGTGGTGATGTATAACCATTTATAAATTAAATTATATAAGGTTATCTGGCATGTAAACATTATTAAATTGTCACTAAAATATAAACAAACAAATCCAACATCTAATGAAAATCATAATTTAATCAAATTTAGGGCCCATCGCATAATGTCAGTGCTAATTTTCAAAGTAGCCAAATTATAAAGTGATGTGCCCTCCCCTTTTTAAAAGAGACTAACTAAGTTGTCTTCTTCTGGAACCAGGATAATGACTGCACATTTCAGTAGGGACTATTTGGTGTGTGTTGGGTCTGTAGTAATTTCTCAGTGCAGTGTTGAAAATGATGAATGAGTGAATACTTCAGAATGAATAACACACGTATAAGATACAGTTTTATGCCCTTTGCCAGACTGTTAACTGTGGCCATGGAAGTATATCCTGTTCTCCATGGCAGGGCAGATGTGATAGCAATGCACATTTCTGCCTTCTCTGTGACCTTGAGGATATCTCTGCCAGGTTTACTGCTGTATCCATAGCGCCTGGCATGTGCATCTGATCACAGGCTGATTTGATGTCAATGCTCCACTCTAGCCTGGTCTTTTTTCTTGTTCTGGTCCTTTCTCTATAAAGCCTTGACTTTATGTTGCTTCCTGATCTGCTACTTAGTAAGATGCTGGTCCATGCTGTGTTGAGCCACATCACTCTGGCTGCTTTCTTGTATCAGAACCAAAGTGCTAATTACAAAGCACTCTTAGTCATCAGGAGGATGACCATGGAAGTGGTGACCAAACGATCAAACAAAGCCATGAGCAATATTAAGCATGCAATTGGATATAATTTCAATATTTGTAAGAGCTGTGTGGTCCTATCAAATAGGTGATTATGAAAGGAAGGAAACTGTCTCTAAAACAGGATGGAAATTATTTAATTATTTTAAGAGTCAAGGAAATACATAGTCAAATGAGTGGTATAATCATCTGGGAGGGAATTACCAAGTCCAATTTGTCTTGAAAATTAAATGAGGATAGGTCATAAAGCTAGGGATGTGGGTAGGTCATCATTGCTCTCTTCTCTAAGTTTTGCAGTTCATGAAATAGAAATTATTACAGTGGCTCAACATGCTGAGAAAAATTGCCCCAAACATCCAGCTTTGACACTTAAGTCAACTGAAGGTGATAACCCCCCACATTGCCTACATTTCTTTGGGAAGGTAACCCCCAAAACCATGTGGCTTGACATAGCTGTTTCCTTTTGGGGTAAGAATTTTAAACCCTAAGGAGATTTATTTTATTTTATTTTATTTTTAAAAAATATTTTATTTATTTATTTGACAGAGAGAGAGATCACAAATAGGCAGAGAGGCAGGCAGAGAGAGAGGCAAGCAGGATCCCCGCCGAGCAGAGATCCTGATGTGGAGCTCAATCCCAGGACTCCAGGATCATGACCTGAACTGAAGGCAGAGGCTTTAACCCACTGGACCACCCAGGCACCCCTGCTAAGGAGATTTAGAAATAATTTATATATTATTGGGGCTTTAAGTGCTTTTGAAACTTAAAATGTTCTGTAAAATCTGGTAGATTGTAATGTCTAAAGATTAACCTTGTAATTCTAATAGGAAAATATGTCAATTATGATTTTTAAGCTGAAATTTTAACAAGTTTGTAAACTGTATTAGAACTCTGAGAAAACTTAAGAATAACCGTGTATGGGGAGGGTGTGTGGGACAAATGAGTGAACTGTTTTGTTTCATTTTTGTTTAGTTTAAATAAAATTAAAAGAAAGAATGACCATGTACATTTACTATCGTAGATTTACCATACTATTTAAGAAGTTAAGAATGTTGGGGCGCCTGGGTGGCTCAGTGGGTTAAAGCCTCTGCCTTCGGCTCAGGTCATGATCCCAGGGTCCTGGGATCAAGCCCCACATCAGGCTCTCTGCTCAGCAGGGAGCCTGCTTCCCTTCCTCTCTCTGCCTGCCTCTCTGCCTACCTGTGATCTCTGTCTGTCAAATAAATAAATAAAATCTTTAAAAAAAAAAAAAAGAATGTTTGTTGGTCAGTCGAACAAGGGACTTGAAAAGGAAATTGAATATATTAAATTTATTTTTACAGTTTGAAATTTTTAAGACAATTTAATGAAGTGAACAAATTTCTCCTTAAGGTAAGAGTATAGAATCTGCTGGATTTGTAAATGCATCAATATGATTTGTAAACTGAACTTAAATGCTTATGGAATAATTAGGATCTTGAATTTATAATTTGTGCCTCTACTAAGTTGAATGTTGAATTTTGAAAACCTAATTAAATTCTAAATCTTTTCTATTCATATAAGTCACTCTCTAGGGCATCAGAAAGCATGCATTTAACATTAGTTTCTGCATGCAGTGATTCAGATCTCAGTCCCCCGAAAGAATTTTTGCTTCCAAACTCAGGAGCTGCAGGAGATTTTGGAGGCATTGAGCATTTGCAAAATATCTGATAAAATGCTTCCTTCTATGTGTTAATGCATGGGAAGTATTCTCTAAGCTCTCCTTAAATTTACTTTCTCCAAATAGAACAACCTCTAGGCTGAGTGTTGCTTGGAAGAGTCTCCCCCATATATACCTGGTGTTCGGTTGATTACAGTGTTCCACTGTCCACTGTCGTGTCTGAGATTAAAAGAGTTTCATGTTTTCATATATGTGAGTGGTATGCAATTTTACTGTACCTCTCAAGTTCATTTCAACAACTAATTTTCTCTCTACTGATCACTGTGGAGTGGACTGGAGAATCTTCATTAAAAGAGTAATAATTTTACTCCTGTGTCTAAATTGGTGGTTTGTATATTGAGGACAAATCTAAGCCTTGCACTAGCTGTAACAACTGAACTATGTGTCAATTATTTTTAATATTTCTAAGACCCCTTTTTTCCATTATTTTTAAAATTCTTGGCATGCTTTTTTATTGTCGATTCATATAGCTGGATAAATGGGAGTTGGGGGTACTTGATACTGTTCTAATAAACATTTCTCCTTCTCTTTTGACTCTCCTTCAGTTTGCAAAAACTGTATCCTAAAAAATTACATGTAACTTTCGGGAACATTAAGTATTTTTTCCTGAGTAGTTTTAAGAATCTTATCATTGGTGTTGTTGATATTTTAATGTTGAAGTTAGCCACTGATGGCTGTAATTTCAATGACCTGTGTGTATGGGGAGAGGGAATGAATGAGAGTGTGTTTCCTAAATGAATGTACAGAAGGGCGAGACTAGCTGGTATTTCCCCCAGAATTCATAGAATGGAGTTAATATATTTATGGACTCTGTAAAGACAGTCGCATAAGCAAGCATTTATACCTCTGCCAGCATTTCCAAGAGTCCAAGAAGGCTCTCAGTTTAGACCATACCATATTTTCCATGATCTCAGTTCCCAGACCAAGGTAATAAGAACTTTATTATAAAAAAGACCCTACTAACAACTTTCAGGTATAAATCACCCTAATTGGACAAATAATGACATTCATTCACTAGGCATTTAGAAATACCTGATAGAAGTGCTTTCAAACCACTTCATGTTTTGAAGTCAAACTCTGGGTAGTAGGGGTCAGTAAATGATGTGCATCTTTTATTACTGTGCTTTATTATATTTGTATCTCTAATGGGCCTAGTTAATTATAAGCAGGTACTTGCTCTATGACTGACATTCTGCAAATTGAAGAGATACTTACAAAAGGGAGCATGAAACAACAGTATTTTACCAAGTACTTAATGTGGAGATATTGACTCAAATTCTACAAGGAGTTGAGAGAGATCATGAAGGACTTTCAGAAGGAAGGGATTTGAGCAGGTCTTACAGTGAATCACTTCTGGAAAGTAGAAGGTGTATGCCAGTATAAGATTATTCTTGTGTCTTTTTCTTCACTGCCCCTGTTAGTGGTGATATGTACGTCTTCAATAACTGTTGTGACAGATAATTACATTAAGATGTGTAATTTCCACCTTGTTGGAGAGAATATAATGCTTAGGGTGTTGTCCTTTGGGGTCAATTTCCCTCTTTAGGAGGATAAAACTACTTGGGATGGATCTTATGCTAACATTATATATTATAACACAATGCATGTGTACATAATATAACATAGATAAGATGTAACATATTATGTATACATTTATACTTACATTATATATAGTATTTTGTAAAATTAAGCATATGAATAAAATGTTATGGTTATATTAGATATAATTTAATTATATTAAGCATTTAAAATTTATTATAGTGTAATAAGCAACAATTGATTTCCTTTTTTCACCTCTCTGTAGCTATTATTGGACACTCTCTAAAAGTTATGGGGGAAAAGATGTTAAGTAATTTTGATTTTGTTAGGCTAATTTTCTGCTGTTAGATATAGCTCAATTATATTTGACTATACTTTCAAAAACTATCCTTAACAACAAAATAAAAGCAACACCAAAAAAATGATGTAGCTTGATATTGAAAGAATTCAGCCCATACCTTTTCTCCACGCATTGGCAGACATTCTAGAACTTTCATCCAGATGCATTTGTGTAACGTTTGAATAATGATCATGTAGTTTGTCAGATGCTTTTGGGAGAGAAATTCACTATGCAGAAATATTTACTGTTTAGCTAATTTTTCAAATTATAGGTTTTTGGTTAGAGAAAAATTATTTTAAATTGCTCCTAATGTTAAACCCAATCTTTATTAGTGTTACATAGAATTGTGAAACGGAATCATATAATTTTTTTTTTTTTTCCTATCTGGAAGGAATACTCTGATTCCGTTGTGCTCCAGAGAGAGATTAAACCACCTCCCCAAGCTTTTTTAGCCTAGGAGGCCTAGAACCCATTTCCTGATAGTTGGGCTGGCTTCCTTTTTAGAGTATTTCCCATAGCAATGTATAGAGAAAGGGGAATCAATGTAACTATTTCTTATGTGGCCATTGAGAGTCTAGAGCTATCTGCATGGACTGAAGTCTGGGAGGGAGTTTATAGCAATGTAACTTATCAGTGTTTTCAGTTCCTTAGAACAGTTTCCTGCCTGTGTGCTGTTAAATGGGTATGGGTGTGCTGAAGGTGGATGGACAGGGTCTGGGAGGGCCAGAGAGTGTGTTAAGTGGCAAAATCAGGAAAGGATTGAAATAAATCACTTTAGCATACTCCAAGTATATGTAGGAAATGTTATTTTTGGGGGGCAGTAGAATCTACTCTTTAGGAAGAAACAAGATTCTGTTGGAAGACTGCTCTGATGAATTCTAGAAGAGTTGGGCCTTCCTGTGCTGAGGAATGGGCTAAATTGAATAAAAAGGAGAGGCACATTTTCAGAGACTGTGTGGACAGTCAGAGAGGGAGAGAAAGACTTAATGGCTGGTGGCTTTAGAAAACCTTTGGGGATGGCAGAAATGTCAAATGCGGAAGTCAGCCGAATCTACTATGCTCTGTGATGCTTTGTGTAGGAGTTTACTTTGGAGGATGAGATGAGGTACTTAATCTTGCTCCAGGATGAGCACTGGCAAAACCAAAGTTGTCCAAGGAAGGACAATTATGTATACGTTAAAATATACTTATGAGAATTTATTAACAAAGGTCACATATGCACTGTGCTTCCTAGAATACATAAAGGCTATTATTTGGGAATGTGATCCAGACATCTCCCAACTCACTGCCCATTTACAGTAAAGTCTTAAGATTCCTAAGTTATATATTCCAAATCTGAACCCTAGTCCTGGGAGAGTGTAAATATTTGGCTGGTGGGGCGGGGGGGACTATGTGAGGGTATTGTGGTTCGTAAGTCCAGCTCAAGGTTTGTGTGCTGTGTGCAGAATGAATCATATGTTGTTGGAGGTTAGGAGTATGGAATATAAATAACTGATATTGGGTGAGGTTTCCTTTTAAAAATAGTACATGTGTTGGCCTGTTTGGGTGTCTACATTAAATTTTAATGTGAAAAAAGTTACTTGTGCTAAAGAGAAGGACACATTTTTTGAAAATTTTCTCAAACCAACAATCAGCACAGAGTTTCTTAAAGAACTTTATTTCTGTATTTGTGAGTGTTTTATTTAAAACATTACAGGGGAAGAAGAATTATTGATATTATATTGCATATCTAATAACTCAGCTATGCCAAAACTAAGCTATATTAAAATAATAAATATTCATAGGAATTATACCTAGAAAAAAGTGCCCCCTTAAATTTTTGTACAGAAAATAGTGGTGTACATTATTGTAAGAAGTTAAGAATATATATGAAATATATATGGGTGAAACTTTTTTGTTTTGTTCTTTGCCATTTGTGAGATCCTACTAAGATGATTAGATGATAGATTCGGTTGGTAATTTACAGGCAGCATTTGGATAAGCAGTAAAAATACCAGAATCTTCAGGACGATGTTTGAGTGAGAGGGTGGGTTCTTATGGGCAGGAAATGGGCCAATAATACAATGAAAAGACTTGAGATAATTTTGTAGTTAACTCAGGGTAAAATACTTTTCTTTTGATTATCGTATTGTTTCAGGTGAAAGTATTTGGTCTGAATTATTTAAACATCTGCTGTAATTCCCCATTTGATTTGTGCATGGTCATTGGGTGTTGTTAAGAGTGGGAGTCCAGAGCCCGTTGGGTGTGAGGCCAAGAAGAAGGGGCGGTGGACAGTTCTCTGTGTGTCAGGAGTCAGTGAATATACTGCTAATGATTTGCTGGGCAGTTTTTTTTTTTAAGATATTATTTTATTTATTTGACATAGAGAGATATCACAAGTAGGCAGAGAGAGAGGGTGAAGCAGGCTCCCTGCTGAGCAGAGAGCCCGATGCGGGACTGGATCCAGGACCGCGGGACTGGATTCCAGGACCCCGAGACCATGACCTGAGCCCAAGGCCTCAACTCACTCACTCACTCACTGAGTGACCCAGGTGCCCTTGCTGGGGCAGTTTTGATAGGAGCTATTTCTTTGTCAAATTAATAAAAAAGTGACTTTTTAGGGTCATTTTCCAAGTTCTCCTATACAAATGGATTAGTTAAATTTAATTAGTTAAATTAGATAAATTTAGTGTGGACTAAATTTCCTCTTGTTTCTTATCTGTTAAGGCTATACTCTGCTTAGAAGCTGAATTAGAAGCTGAGCTTAGAAGGTCAGGATTAAACTGGAAATCCTAAATGTTGTGTATTTTATGTAGTTCAAAGGTTTTACATGTTATTTCACATAGACAGTTGTACAGGCTCTTGGGAAATGTTTTTTTCAGAGAATGCTAACTGGGCACACACAAGGTCTACTGATGACAGAAGTACTTCTGTAATAGAATGACTAAAAAAATCTGTAGTGAAAGGTTTGTGGCAACCCAGTCTTGCATGTATGGCACCAGGAGTGGGCTAATTCCAATATAAAGAGGAGTCCTCCCTTAAGTAAATGAAGACTAGATTGACTTTTTATCCAGTCAGTTATTCTAAGACTGTTGCAACTTTTTTTTTTGCCTCTATTTTCTCCTCCCTTCAAAGGGAGAAAAGTGTGTGTGTGTGTGTTTATGTGTTCATAGTATGTTGAAATTTTAAATTTAGCAGAGTTTACATGAAAAAATACTTTTCAGTTAATCAAGTGTATTCTTTGTACTGAGGTTTTCGGTTCCTGGGAGATATATTACATCCCCTTTCTGGATTAGTTTCTGGAGTTATCTTTAACTGGGCTGAAGAATCTGTCAGGGAACTGCTGGTGTCAGACTCATCATGGTTTACAGACTAGGGTCTCACTGCTATAGCTTCTACAACCTGGCTTTGAGGTAGCTCAGAGAAAGTGAGCCATCAAATGCTCGACATGTCAGATAAGAAGATAGTAAAGAGGGTTAAAAAGATTATGACAGGCTGAGACATAGCATTTAGAATAAAAGAAGAAAGGCGAGCAAAGTTGAAAAAAAAAGCACTACACAGTATAAATAAGGTAGAATGAAATAGAAAACATAAGCAAAAATATTGAAATGTTGTGAAAAGAATAGGAATTTATTTTATATTTTTGCTCATACTTATATAATGCTTAGTATGTGTCAAACACTGTTTAGAGGCTTAACTCATCTAATCCTGAACTCCTATGGGATTGGTACTATTATTATCCCCATTCTTCAAATTTGGAAACAGATGCACAGAGAGGTAACATTTAACATCACAGGCTTGTGAGTGGCAAAATCAAGATTACAATGCACATGGATATATAGGTACATTGTTAAACAAATATACAAATCAGTACATTAAGACCTGTTTGCTCCATCCCCTTCCTTTCTTCTGAGACAGTTCCTCTCTTCTTGCCTCTCTCTCTTTCCTTTTGGAGAAATTTTCCTTGTTATTACGTGATTTGAGTGGAAGCTGATGCCATTTTTAAAAAAGATTTTATTTATCTGATAGAGAGAAAAAAAGAGCACAAGCAGGGAGAGTGGTAGAGGGGGAGGGAGAAGCAGACTCCCTCTGAGCAGGGAGCACCCCAGGATCATCACCTGAGTAGAAGAACATGTGCCATGTTCTGAAACACCCTCTCTCCTTGCTTCCAAAGTCTCTTCACTATCCCATCATCATATCTGATTTTACAGGATATTTCCAAACATTAGGTTCTCTGCATTTTCATTAGGTAAAACAAGATCATCTGCCTTGGACAAATTATCATTTCAACTTAAAAATGGAACTATATTAAAAATAAGATTTAAGTGTAATTTTAACCATTCACATAATAATATCATTCTGGTCTCTTCTACATTTATTTCCTTGATTAATCTCTTTAATCGGACATAGTATTAATAACAATCTCATAAGAGTAGGTACCAGTGAAAGTTTTCTAAGACATTAACACTTTCTATTATATTTAGGACTGTTGGCCTACAAGTGTGTGCACACAAATATACACACACCTTTAAATGGAATATCTAGGAAATCAGAGTTAGAAATGGAGCATAGATGAATATTTTAAAATAGAAGGGCAAAGGACTTTTCATAGGTAGACCTGATGTGAGGTGACTCAAAAGATCTTGCCAGTTACTTTAGCTAATTTGATCATTGTAGCTTGAATCATATTGGAGTTTTAAGATAGGTGGCTCATTTCATTGGAAAATCCAGTATTTTTTTCTGAAGTAGGTGTTGCCATGGTAACAGAATGGCTTAGCCACTGAGGATTAATTTCATTGGTTGAGTGTCTGCAGACTTGCCTGTTGAGTAACATTAATATGTTGCCTCCTGCTGTTTTTTTATTGAGGAGACCATCTGGCTTTAAGCTGTATTTAAAGGTCCAGTTCTGTTAGACAAAGAATACTGGGTGACGTACACTGAGGTGTTAAAAATAGGTTTTGTAGGAATTGGTTCTTTTAACTAATTGGTGACTAAGAAGTTCCATTTCAGATCACTGCCTATTGTAGCAAGTTTTATTAATTCATAATTCTAGGCTTTGACACTAGGAATTAAAGGCTTTACTTTCGAGCTTGCTTATGTTATACCAGTTTAATTGCCTAAATATACACCTTTAACATGATCATATTACTCTCCATGTGCCTAAAAATGAACCCACTTGATAAAGTGTTCTCTTACATTGTATCTCCATAAGCTACATAGTTAGAGCTATTTTGTAAAAATAATGATTACTGGAGATGTTTAACATTAGAACATGAATAGTTGTCAGTTTTCTTTTTGTATTTAAGGGCGATAAAAATAATGGATTTTCAAGTAAGAAGTGCAAAGATGTCAAATGCATCTGTTATCTAAATGATAACAATCCATTCTGAATAGTAAATATCTGTTTTGTATATATTAAAAGACATACCCTTTTTGTTTTGTTGACTGTTTCCTTTTCTGTGCAAAAGATTTTTATCTTGATGAGGTCCTAATAGTTCATTTTTGCCTTTGTTTCCCTTGCCTTTGGAGACCTGTCTAGCAAGAAGTTGCTGCAGCCAAGGTCACAGAGGTTGCTGCCTGTGTTCTCCTCTAGGATTTTGATGGATTCTTGTCTCACATTTAGGTCTCTCGTTCATTTTGAGTTTATCTTTGTGTACGGTGTAAGAAAGTGGTCTAGTTTTATTCTTTTTCATTCTTCTGCATGTGGCTGTCCATTTTTCCCAACACCATTTGTTGAAGATACTGTCTTTTTTTCTGTTGGATATTCTTTCCTGCTTTGTCAAAGATTTCCTGCTTTGGTCTATCAACCATAGAGTTGAGGGTCTATTTCTGGGCTCTCTATTCTGTTCCATCGACCTATGTGTCTGTTTTTGTGCCAGTACCATACCATCTTGATGATTACAGCTTTGTGATAGAGCTTGAGGTCTGGAATTGTGATGCCACCAGCTTTGGTTTTTCTTTTTCAACATTCCTCTGGCTATTCGTGGTCTTTTCTGATTCCATACAAATTTTAGGATTATGAGGTTCCTCAAGAAGTTAAAAATAGAGCTACCCTATGATCCAGCAATTGCACTACTAGGTATTTACTCCAAAGATACAAATATACTGAAGGGGTACATGCACCCCAATGTTTAAAGCAGCAGTGTCCACATTGGCCAAACTGCGGAGAAAGCCCTGATGTCCATTGACAGATGAATGGGTAAAAAAGATGTGGGAGAGGGGCGCCTGGGTGGATCAGTGGGTTAAAGCCTCTGCCTTCGGCTCAGGTCATGATCCCAGGATTCTGGGATCGAGCCCCACATCGGGCTCTCTGCTCAGCAGGGAGACTGCTTCCTCCTCTCTCTCTGCCTGCCTCTCTGCCTACTTTGCGATCTCTATCTGTCAAATAAATAAATAAAAATCTTAAAAAAGAAAGATGTGGGAGATATATATATGTAGAGAGAGAGATCTCCACAATGGAATATTACTCAGCCATCAAAAAGGATGAAATCGTACCATTTACATTGACGTGGATGGAACTGGAGGGTATTATGCTGAGCTAAATAAGTCAATCAGGGAAAGACAATTATCATATGGTTTCACTCATAAGTGGAATATAAGAAATAGTGTAGAGGATCATAGGGGAAGGGAGAGAAAGCTGAATGGGAAGATATCAGAGAGAGAGACAAGCCATGAGAAACTCTGGACTATAGGAAACAAACTGAGGATTGCTGCAGGTGTGGTGGGTGGGGGATGGACTGAGTGATGGCATTAAGGAGGACGTGGGATGTAATACGCACTGGGTGTTGTAAGTAACTGTTGAATTACTGAACTCTATATCTGAAACTAATTATGTATTATAGGTTGGTTAATTGAATTTAAATTAAAAAAACTGGAAAAATGAAAAGTTAAAAAAAAAGAGAGAGACATACTAGGAGGGGATAAGATATATATATGAGATAATCAAGACAGAATATGGCAAGTACCTTAAGAGAAATGCAAAGTGAAGTGAGATTAAAAGAGGAAGATATATTCAATAAGGATGCCAAGAAATCTCTGTGAAGAAGTGATGCCTGACTGGCTTGGATCCTAGCAAGTGGAGACAAAGAAAGGATTCTAGAAGAAAAGCGGTACCATTCATTAAAATTATCATCCCAAGCTCTCTAAGAATGGGTTCCAAGGTAACTGATGTTCAACGAATAACAACATCAGACTTTGTGTTCAGCACTTATTGCACTTGTGAAGGAAGCAAAATCTTAATGGACAGGCTTTAGTTGTATTAGGGTGTCCTTCAGTAGAAAATATATGTGCTACTCATTTAAGAAAAAGGTAATGTGCTTTTGATAGGTTTAGTGAGGTGTGGTGGACCAACCACCAGGAGAAAGATGTATGGTCGTTAGTTTGAAATGAGGACCTTTATTTCAGGGGAGAGTTTGAGGACAGAGGAAGAGTTTTCAGACATTTGCAGGACTGGAGAAGGTGGAAACTATGATTGTGGGTGAGACAACTGAGGAAGAGAGAATGGACAGAGGAAAGAGGGTGTCCCAGGGCAGAGCCTTAGGATATACCAACATTTTAAGATTAGAGGAGGTAGATAGAGCAGAGAGGTAGTCAGAGAAGTGGAGACTGTTGACGAAATTCAGGGCGGTAGAAATCAGGGGAAGAGAGTTTCAGGGGCCGGGGGCAGCAGGCAATGCCATGGGCTGCGGAAGTTGATGAAACAGAGGTCTCAGTAAATGTCACTCACTTCTTGGACGGGCTAGAAATCACTGTGACATGTGGGGGGGGGGCAGGCTCAGTAGAACTGAGAGGAAGGAGCCAGACCAAGGAATAGGGAGTAAGTGGAGAGTTGATTCCCCACGAACACTAACCTTTTCTTACACATCCATCACAACAAGCTTCTGGAAGGATTAGTCTCTTCATCTTCATCACACTCATTTGGGATTCACAGCAAGTGTGGCTTCCATGGCATCATGCTGTTGAAGCTGTTCTCATGAAGGACACTAATGATCTCCTCACTGGGTCACCTTGTGTCCTGGTTTGTGCTGGGGCCATATTCTGTGCTCTTTGGGTGTTTGTTAGTAGAGTCTCCTTTCACTCTCAAGACTGTCCTGGTTTCAATGGTAAGTTCTGAGTCACTCTGGCTTTTATAAACCATCAATTTTACTGAGCAGCTTTCAATCTTTATTATACTTGATCTTATTTATTTATTTTTGCATGATACAGTTGATCACACTTGTTTATTGTGACTTGCAGCTCCTCTTAGACTTGTGCTGGATAAGTCACCTGGTTCTCCTTTTATCTTCTCAATCTTTTCTGAGGTCTCCTCTTCTCTTTGCCCTTTAAGTGGTGGCATTGCCCAGACTTCTGTTCTTGGTTTCTTCTCTTTGCATTATACACCTTTTCCTTGGACAAGCTCATTCACAGAAATAGGTGTAGCTATCTACAAGCCAGTGCCTGCAAAACATAACTCTAGTCTCTCCCCCTGGCCTTCAGGTTTGCATATCTATCTGCCTTGTGAACACCTTTACTGTAAGGGAAACTCAACCTATGGGCAAGAACTTGAGCATTGGTTTATGAAACATGAGGGTTGCCGGCTCTGCCATCTAGTATTCTAGTGAACTGGAAGATGATCTTTAATCTCTCTGTGGCTTAATTTTTATTCTGTAAAATCAGAAAATCCATCACATGAGATTTATGTGGGGATAAAACAAGAGAGCACATGTTAAGTGATTTACATGGTTCATAGTACACAATGTGTATTTTATAAATAATAGGGATTGTTTTTATTCCCTAAACCTTATTCTTCTCCCATATTTCCTGCTTTGATGTGGAACACCTATTTAAGTGGAAGAAGGCCCATGTTTGGGGGAACAAAAATATTTTTTGAAAGATTGGATAATACCTCAATATGGGAGACCCTGAAACGTGGACAGAGGAATTCAGATGTGATGGCAGTAACAAAGGCTTCTGGAAGCTTTTAAGCTAAGGGTTAACCTATGAAAAGTGGTGTGTTTGTAAAATCAGTTATTTTAATATTAATCCAGATGTCTTAAAAGTGGGGGTGGGGTAAGGAGACTGGCCAGGAAGCTGTTGAAGTAAGAGGACGATAATTCGAGGAGGAAAAGATATGCAAGGAAAGGTGATAAATCCAGAGATAATTTTTTCCCATTAGCTTTTCTTCAGAAGACTGCAACTTTATTTTTATTCACGAGATATATTTAATAAAGACTGAGTAATTTTTTTATGTATCAATGTATGACTACTCTTTCAAGCCAATCTCTTTGTGATGGAGAAGGAAATTGTGCCAATAATCATGATGGCAAACATTTTCAGCCTGATTCACTCAGAGTTGACTTAGATATTGACTTACCTCTTCAGATTTTTTAATGAATTTTGTAAAGGACTGGTCCCATTCGTGATAGGTTCATTATTCTCATAGTTACAGAGTCTGTTCATGATGCATTGCTTAGTCTTGGAGGATGTTTGTACTTTAAGTGATTCTGGCCTGTTGCTTGACACGGTGTGAATTAAAATATAAACTTCCAAATGTGTCACATGAAGATTACTCTCCAGTGAAGAGGAAAGAGTCAACATGAAAACCTCAGAAATTTAGCAAGTCGAAAAATAGAAAGGAGAAACATAGCCATGTCTTTAAAAATATTTGTAAAATTTTTTCCCTCTCTCTCTTCCTCCCTCCCTTCCTCCCTCCCTCTTTCTCCCTTTTTTCCCCCCTCCTTCCTTTTCTTTCTTTCTTTCTTTCTTTCTTTCTTTCTTTCTTTCTTTCTTTCTTTCTTTCTTTCTTTCTTTCATAATTACTGGTTTGAAATCTTTCCTCCCCCTTTCAGGATTTGAACGAACCGAACAATAGGAAATATTTGGTTCTGAACTGAAGAGAGGACAGCCCAAATTGGAGCTCAGATTTAAAAATCAGCTCTCGGAAACAACTAAAAATTAATGGTGATTATGAAGAGTATTTAGAGGGCTACTTGATTCTAACATACCTCTGCCTAACTGTCCAGACAAGGTATTAAAAGGAAAAATTTGTGCTGTGGATGGTTTATATTGCATTTATATTACAATGGAAACCATTGCAACAAAGGTTCAAGTCAACCAAGTGTGAGGAAAAGACAGTGTAAGAAATTTAAGATAAAAAAAAAAAATCTAGGGGCACCTGGGTGGCTCAGTTGGTTGGGTGTCCAATGATTGGTTTTGTCTTGGGTCCTGATCTCAGGATTGTGGGACCCAGCCCTGCAATGGGCTCCATGCTCAGAGAGGAGTCTGCTGGAGATTCTCTCTCTCCCTCTGTACCTTCCCTCATTCTTCCTCTCTCTCTCTCTCTCTCTCCAATAAATAAATAAAGCTAAAAAACGCCTACATTCTTAGGGTCATGAAACCTTTGTTCCAGAAGACAGTTTATTAGAATTGAATTAAATAAAAACTGTTTGCATTGTGGTGGGGAAGAAGTGTGAAATGGAATGGAAAATATTAGAGAAGTCTACTTTTGTAAAATTTGGGAGCTAGAATAGACAATCACTAGATGCATGCATGCAAATTTGAGCTTGGTAGGGGAGGGGAAGAGGGAGAGAGGGGGAAAGAATCATAAGCAGGCTCCACACCCAGCAGGCAGCTGGACATGGGCTCAAACTGATGGCCTTGAGATCATGACCTAAACCCAAATTAAGAGTCAGATGCTTAACTGGCTGAGTCACCCTGGTGCCCCTCCCTAATAGTGTTTTAAGTACTTTCCTCCTCCCCCATTACCTTTATCTATCAATGATGTTGCTTGCAAACACATTACGGGTTGGTTCCCAATGGCTGTGCCTTTTCTTCTCATTTCATTCAGTTCATTTGCTTCAATTAAGTAAATAAATGTGAAGGACAAAGTATCTTCAGTGTTGACTAGATATCCGGGGTTGATGTTACAAAATACAAAGACCGTAGTGTAAATATAAAGACAGATGCTATTTATCAGGCATTGTTTAATGTTCTTTCCATTTCATAGATGAGGAGGGGCAACTCGGAGGTGTCAAATCACTTGCTTAATGTCATCAGTGGTACAGTAGGAATAAAAAAAAAAAAAGAACAATTTAGATTATGTGCTTCCAAAACGCAGAGTGGTTCAAATACACCAGAGGCTCTCAAACTGGAGCCTGTGTCAGAATCACCTGGAGGACTTGTTAAAACATGGGTTGCTAGAGCTCACCCCTAGAATTTTTGACTTAATAGGTCTGATGTAAGGTCTGAAAATTTGCTTTTCTAACAAGTTTCCAGGGATGCTGATGCTGCTGGTCCAGGGATCACTTGAGAGTCATTGTAATACACTCTCATGATTCCCGTAGGTGTACGTGATCTCTGATACTCAAAGGGCTATTAGTTGGGGTGGAAGGAGACTTCAGAGAAAATAATATAAACTCAATAATAGTTAAAAGGGCTAAGAGGAAAAAAAACATCAATTCTTATCAGGGAGTTCGAACAAGTTTCTGCAAGAGATGTTATGGGAATGCATTCATTTCTGTTAATCTCAAGGTTTTTTTGTTTCTTAAAGATTTTATTTATTTATTTGACAGACAGAGATCACAAGTAGGCAGAGAGGCAGGCAGAGAGAAAAAGAGGGGGAAGCAGGCTCCCCACTGAGCAGAGAGCCTGATGTGGGGCTTGATCCCAGGACCCTGAGATTATGAGCTGAGCCGAAGGCAAAGGTTTAACCCACTGAGCATACACCTAGAGAGACTATAACATAAAATGATTCAATAAAGACCAGCCTATCCCTGTTCACTGCAAGAGATCATCATAGTATTTCATAGCTTCTTAGAAAAGCATTGCTACACTGCTATTTTTGAGATTTTCTTTTTTTGTTGTTGTTGTTTTAAGATTTTTATTTATTTATTTGACAGAAAGAGAGAGAGCACAATCAGGGGGAGTAGGAGGCAGAGGGACAGGGACAAGCAGACTCCCGTTGAGCAGGGATCCCGATGTAGGACTTGATCCCAGGACCCTGAGATCATGACCTGAGCCAAAGGCAGATGCTTAACAAACTGAACCACCCGGGGGGCCCTGAGATTTTCTTTATCAAGATTCATTTGGGACGCCTGGGTGGCTCAGTTGGTTGGACGACTGCCTTCGGCTCAGGTCATGATCCCGGAGTCCTGGGATCGAGTCCCGCATCGGGCTCCCAGCTCCATGGGGAGTCTGCTTCTCCCTCTGACCTTCTCCTCGCTCATGCTCTCTCACTGCCTCTCTCTCAAATAAATAAATAAAATCTTAAAAAAAAAAAGATTCATTTGATGGGCATTAAGGAAGCATGTGATGTGATGAGCATTGGGTGTTATTTGCAAATAATGAATTATTGAACGTTACATCTGAAACTGATGATGTACTATACATTGGTTAGTTGAATTAAAAATAATACGATTTCATTTGTATGTTGAAAGACTCAGAACCAAGGAGATCATCAAATTAAGTTTATTTTTACTCTGTCATACAGATGGCATCGAGTCCATGGGACATGAGAGTGCCTAGTAGATTCCAACCACACTCAGCCTCCTTACTTTGAGTATTCAGTTTCATAATCTGGCTGCTTCCTATAATTCTCCAGAACCTCCGCCACCTCCATGATGAGCTCACTCACGTATTCATGCACTGAGCTGCTCTAGGCATGTTTGTGACAAAAAAAAACACCACAAGGAGGGTCAGTTGCTGGTCTGTGATTTCAGCTGTTGGAGGTAAAACCTCCATAACCTTCATCTTGCTGAATTAATGTAATAATAATGCAGTATTAATGGTATATACATAATCTCAGGATTGTGTACCAGTTGCCCCTTTTCCTGAAGTAGTGTTGTCTGTCAATGACACAAAGCTTTTCTGTTAGTTAAAAAAGTCAGAGACCTTATGGGTCAATTTTGGACAGTATGAACAATTGATACAGAAGAACAACTTCAATTTATAAAGGGTCAAAAAATAATCGTTGAGACCTAGAGCTATGAACTGATGCTTTTTTGATGCAGGCTGATTATTAATGGACCTGTTCACAGCTGTGCCCAAAGTAGAAAATCACACCCGACCTGGTGAGTAAACCAAAGGGACCAGTGACTCTCTCAGCTGCTAAAGACCCAGCTATTAATGGAGATTTATTTTTATTGCACATTTGGAATCTTGTCATCCCAGAGGGTGCTGAAATAGAATCTCAGTACTATTTGATGTAAGAGGCAAGAGGTTTTATACGTGCAGTTACTAAAAAAAAAAAAAGGGAAAAAAGGAGGGGACCACATTTGTCTTTGCATTTGCTCCTTTCTCATAATGGAAGGTGGAATAATTTTTTAGAAGATATTTTAAAGGCCTAACAGAAAACCTGGGATTAGTTTAGAGAATGGGCAAATCTTGCTCAGAATTAATTTTCTTTTCATTGAAGGTGCTGCCATGTCTTGTGTATGTTGTGAGTGTGTGTGTGCCTCTGTAGGTGTATGTGTTGGGGTTTCTGTGGATGCTGTAGGATCTGGGTCTAAAGGACAACAGTTCTGCAGAAACCCTTTGACATTGGGGGATGTCAAAGGTCCTTTTCTGGCAGCGCTAGTAGAAGGATCCAGGGCCAGAGAGAATGGCGAATGTAGGACATTATATCATCTTTCCAATCTTCAAGGAAATAGGGAAGTGATTTTTTCGATATTATCTCATGGGATCATGAACCCAGTATTATTTAAGATCAAAATCTAGCTCATTTCTTCCTGAGAGTTGGTCTCTTTCTCCTCTCTAGAGGGAATATTTTCCCCCTTTTAGCTCCTCTATGTAGAGAAATTATTAAAACAAAAAACACTATTGGAAAAGGAAATTTTTTTCTTTCTTTCTTTCTTTCTTCCTTTTTTTTTTTTTTTTTTAGTAGTATAAGAGAGTGCTGTCAGTTCTTGTTTATTTAAAAATGGATTTTTTGGACAACTGTTTTTCTTTCATCCTTCCCTTTCTTTGTTGTCTTTTCCCCTCCCTCCCTTCCTTCTCCTCTCTGTCCTGCTCTTTTTTCCACTTCTATCCTTCCAATTTCCCTTGATTCCTTGTTTTACTTCGTTTATCTCATTCTGTGGAACTCACAGTCCATCGAGGGGGAGTATACTTGATATTCTACATAGTTGGTAAATGAGTGCCACATACCTGCTAAATCACTGGCCAAGCACAGCCTTGATCAGTGAATATACTTCCCCTGCTCATCTCTATTGAATGAAGATGGAAACCAACTTTCTCCTCTTTTGGCCACTTGAATTCTAGTTCTTTATGATACACACTGGAAAGCTTATGATGTGCTTACAGCAGTTTTCTTTCTCATGGGTGTCTAGATACCTGTATAGTGTAGGCTACATGGCAAACAGTCTGTTTATCTGATCAATTAATGCAATAATTTTATTCAAAATTAAAGAGTGTGCACTCATTATAGTATATGGTAAATTTATGCACTCATATAGTATATGGTAAATTGTTCAGTGAATTCTAGTTCTGCCAGTTTAAACTCTACACCTCTTGCTGATGATTTGGGGAGCAGACCTTTCTTTACCAGAAGTGGGGGCAAGACTTGTGTGGGGAAGATAGTGGGGCCTGAGTGTCTTTTCAGTCCACAAGGATGAAATCATCTCTTTAAATATGAAAGCTTTTTCTGAACACAAGGGATCCCTCTTTTTTGTAATCATTTGTTACTTTTAGTACAGCCAAGTGCTGCTTTGCAGGTCCCGTTGGCTGAGCTAATATGGCTTTTAAACGTGTTGAACCTCCACCCAAGGGACAGCTTTCCAATGGAATAGCATCTGTCTATATGCAGAGCAGGCTTTGGTGACCTTAGAGGGCACTGGGGCCCTTGCCAGCCTGAAAGTTGAGGTTTACAAACTCACTCAACAGAAGAGATTTTGTTTGGAAAGAGTAAAACACATTATGGAAAACGTAAGAAAGAAAAGAGAAGAATGTAAACTAACTTCAATGTTTAAAAGAACAGATGTGTGGTTAATGGAGAGACTGTGGATTTTTAAAAATAAACTTTGTTTGGTGGTGGGAAACTTAAGCAGTTATAATTTACAGTTATGGGGACACCTTACAATGAGGTAGTCCTTTTTACTTCTCAAATAATTACTAATATTAGTAAGCATTTTCTACTTACCAGGCAGAATTCTAGGTGATGGAGATAAGACAATAGATAAAACAAGTATTGTCCAATGAAATCCTCTCAACAAACCCTACGAGTTAGGTTCCATCATTATCTCTCTTTTATGCGGTGAGAAACGGAGTTACAGACAGGTTACACAGGACTTGCTCCCAAGTTTCCGTTAGGTAGTAGAGGACTCAGGATGAATCCCACAGTCTCTTACTTCAGAGCCTGTGTCCACCACCACACTGTCCCATCTCATGTCATCAGCTCTGTCACTGCACTTAATCTTAAAAACAACCCTGTCCTCACAGTGTAGCAGGTATCTTCTGAACACCAGCTTGGCAGGTACGATGCTATGTGGTGAGCAAAACTATAGTATAATGGAGGGTGAGGGACTTAGGAATTGGGTAGGTCTTAATTGAATTCTAGGTTTATCACTTGCTACTTTTGAGAATTTAAACCAGTTACTGACTTCTCTTTGCTGTCTTCTCAAATAGAAAGCGAGAATCACTAAAATGGGTTGGGAACTTTTGTGTGGGAAACTGACCTGTCCACAGGTAATTATGGCACATATGGGTTGGACATGGACAGAGTGCTGTGGAAATGCAGAGTAGGGACAGCCAGCACAGCCCCAGGGATCAGGGCAGATACCAGTGAAGCCTTTCCTTGTCTTCCTCAGAGCTTCCAGCATTCCAGCATGGCAAGCTCTTCATCTTTATGGAAAAGTGTAGTCCAAGGTCTTTTGAGCAAGTGATCTTCCATTCATGCATATTTATGATTCTATTCTAAGTTAAATTATTAATGGCATTTGGAGAACTATTCTATTTTTAATATGGACAAGAGGAATGTTCAGTTTGAAACATTTCCTGAGCTTGCTTATGGCATACTGAGAAAAAAATGCCTTAGCTTTGTTGTATTTCTTGAGATATTTATATATTTTCCCTGCAATATAATAGCAAAATAAAATCCACGAAGGATGTAGAATATTTAAAGCTTATGTAATTCACATTTTCAGCTTTTATTGTTTTAGTAGTTTTCCTAAAGTAACTTGAGGGGTTAATACTTGAGGAGAGTCTTAATCTATCGAATTGACCAGTTGAATGCATCTTGAAAATAGTTCTGCGTGTTTGGATAAAATCTGTTTCATTCCAAAGAAAGCTTTTTTATGACAAATAAGAGCAAAGTTATAAATATTTAAGATTCTTATGATGAAGAGGATGATCTGCTTTAAAGAAGGGTGAGTTTAAATAATCTTAGTGTATTTGTATGCAACTTAAAGCCAGATGTTCTCCCTAGAAAAACAAAATTTGTTATGCTTCTAAGAATACTTTTTATGGTAGAAAAACGAAAACAGTGATGCATTCAGGAAACTAAGAACATTTTCTTACATAAATTGTGTGTGTGTGTGTGTTAACGTCCTGAACAGTGTTCACTTATAGGTTACCTGGCTCCATCATTACAGTATTTGGTGAAAATCAACTGGTTTACACAGTTTGTCCAGAGAAATGTTGGACAAACACACACACACACACACACACACACACACACACACACACACACACACACAGTCACTCAGAAGAATGCATCCAGAAATAAAACTGAACTTAAAAAGTACCACCTCACATGAAGGAGGGATAGCTGGTTATTTGCTTAGGATAATATTTACATTTTGAAGTGAACTCCAGTGACTGCAAAGTGCCAGATTGGAAGAGAAGAAGCCCATTTAAAAAAATATGTAATTAACACTAGAAGGCTGAGTTTTCCTATAACCACCTAATTATTATAAATGAATTCCAAATGAATATGTTGAATGAGACATTGGCCTGGAGTCTTTATTTCATTCTTGGCCCTTCGACTTACAAATCATAAGCAGGTAATGAGTGAAGACGTCAACAGTGCCAAACCTGAAACTATCTGATTTGAGGAAAAACCTTCAAAGAAAGGTTCTTACAGCTTTCCCCAGCCGGGGCCTAATCTACTTCTCCCAGTATGGGGGCAGCAGACCTGTGTTTCTTCCTATGTTACTTTGTAGGATTCTGTTGTTCTCTGGAGCGCTATTGTGTAAGCACTGACTTGAATTATCTTTTACAGCTACTGCTACCTGGAGGGTAATGTTAATAATTTTTTTTTACTATGTGGATTAAATATAACCAAATGAAACCAGCAGTATTCAGGGTAGCAGTCACTGCAATTCTTAATATTTTCCATGAAAGTATGTTTTGGGACTCCCTGCTCAGTGGGAAGCCTGCTTCTCCCTCTCCCACTCCCCTTGCTTATATTCCCTCTCTCACTGTCTCTTTGTCAAATAAATAAACAAACAAATTAAAAAAAAAAGAAGGTATGCTTTGGGATAATTAACAATGAACTGGTATTTAAATTTTTGCCTTGAGTGTGGGTTCACTGGTGTCTCTGTGTCTCTCTCTTGTCCCCTGCCAGCACTCAATTATTTTATAAATTGCAAGTGTGTAACTTCAGTTATGTAGAATGTATAGATCAAAATTAATACAAACGCAGTTAGTGGCATATTACATGTTATCTTTGTCACACATAGGCCTTCATCTGCTTGTAAGTAAGAGCTGGAGAGAGTAAGAAGCATTGTTAACGCCATTATATACACTCTTCATCTTTTCTGGTTGCTTGTTTAGTTTTGTTTAGGATTTAGACCCACCAGAGGTAAACACTACATGAAAACTAAAGATTTGAACTTGGCTTTGGTTCTCTTTAGTTCTAGACATGGCATTCATGCTTTTTGGGACATGTAGGTGCTGGGCAAGGTAAGGGATGTTTCCACCTGTACTCCCTTGCCTGTTCCAGAGCAGGCAAGGTGCCTGGGAAGGATTTAGCCCAGCTCCTGCCCTTGACTCTGCTCACCTCCGTCCACCTGCTGCTCTGGCCCTCTGCTCAGCTACACTGTTCTTGCTAATGCTCTGCCCCTAGTAGGGACACAAAATACTGTTTCAAATCTCCAGTAGTGTAGTGAATGCAGGTTGAAGTACCAATATGTAATG
Organism: Lutra lutra; assembly: GCF_902655055.1. Classification (NCBI taxonomy): domain Eukaryota; kingdom Metazoa; phylum Chordata; class Mammalia; order Carnivora; family Mustelidae; genus Lutra; species Lutra lutra. The sequence continues at coordinate 73,982,344 of NC_062279.1, read as the reverse complement.
GAGCTAGAGGCTTTGTGGTAACAGAATGGAAACCAGCAAGGGAAGAAGATGGAGGAGACAATTTGGACCCCGCCATGTAACTTGATCTCCAGAGCCCCAGCCCCCTGTTCCTTGCTGGGTTTTGCATATGCCTGTCCTTTGCTGAGACTACCTTTCTCTTGCACTGTCTGGCTGTCTCATTCACTAGATTTTAGTGTCTGTGCGATGATGTCCCCCTGATTCTCCAGGTCCGGCCTGGGTTTGTTTGCTCCAGATGCTCTGGCAACCTGACATATGACTCATCGCCCTGTTCTGTGGGTGTATGTCCTGTTGGGGCCAAAACTCAGTGAGGTGGGAACTCTGTCTTCTCGGCACGGTATCCTCTGTGCAGTGCTTGGCACACAGTGGCACTCAACGGGTATTTTTGAATGAGTCAGTGAATGAACGTTTGAGATCTCAGAGAAAAAGAGTCCGTTCTCTGGCATTTCCCTTCCCTCACTAGATGGGATGCTTCCCTCCCTGCAATGTTGCAGGATGGGAGTTGGGTTTTATTTAGAAAACTGGTGGGCTTCCTTACAAAAAGTACAAAATCAACCACTGGATTTAAGAGGTAGAGAGAGAAGTCCATTTTCTTTTCCTTTGTCTTTTTTTTTTTTTTTTAACTGAGATCTACTTTCCATAGAACATTCTTTTAGTTTCAGGTATACAATATGATGATTTGATATTTGTGTTTATTGCAGAATGATCATGGTAGTAAGTCCAGTTAACATCCATCATCGCATATAGCTACAAAATTCTTTTTCTTCTGATGAGAACGTTTAAGATTACGCTTATAATAACCCTCAAATATACACTATAGTGTCATTCACTGTAGTCCCCATGCTGTACATCACATCCCTGTGAGTTATTTATTTTATAACTGGAAGTTTGTACCTTTGACCCCCTTCACCTGTTTGCCCCCCTGCCACCCCGCACCTTGCCTCCAGCAACTACCACTCTGTGCTCTGGATCTATGAGTTTGATTTGCTTATTTGTTTTAGATTCTACGTATGAGTGAGATCATATGGTATTTGTCTTACTCTGTCTGACTTCTCTCACTTAGCATAATAGGGCCATTGTCTCAAACTAGAAAATAAGATGGAATGGAGTAAGGGGTAGAAAATCAGGAGCAGGTGTGGTATTGATGGTTATGGAAATTAGGAAACTGTCCAGTTCTCCTTAGTTTGGACTTTTTTTTCTTAATGAATGAATTTCCTTAAAATCAGATGTAGCCCTATAAAAATATTTGGACTAAGTTAAATATGATTCCTTTGATATTCTTGGGCAATACCTGATTTAGAGACAGAGCCATTTTTGAGCAATATCTACAGACCAGGCTTTCATATGGATTATCTCCTTTAATATAACAGTCGGATGAAGTGGAAATTGTACTTTCATTTTACAGGTAAGGAAATGAGTTCAAGGGGATTCATTAACTTTAGAATTGTAACACCAACAGTAGAGCTGGAGCTTTCATTTATTCGTTTATTCGTAAACAAATATTTTTTGGCAGTAAATGTTTTTTATCATTGGTTTTTGTCTTTCTCAGTGGTAACGATTGCATTTCACTTAGAACCATGATTTTTAACCCAGAGAGAGTTATATAAACAAGATACATGAAATTAAATAGATCACATCAGTGTAACTGTGAAACTGTGCCTAGGACATGGTGGGTCATTAGCATATAATTGATAGTGGATGAGAGAATTCAGATCCACAGATCATTTTCTGTTCAGAGTTAATGATGTCTGGCATATTTTCTTTTGGTATCTGTGTTTTGGTTTGGTCCTGTATAAGGGGCATTTCACCAATTATGAAGGATTCATAACTATATAGTACATTATGAAGGACTTCAAGGATCAAATTCATGTATGTGTCACTGTTACTACCCACATTCACATTGGAAATGAATTCTGAAGGGATATGAGAATTTCTCATCTTCTAAAGCATCTACCTAAGACAAATGACACCAATGTAGGTAGTCATGAAGAAGAGCAAATTCAAGAAGTTAATAAATGTGTTGGTTTAAAACACAAATATCATCAGCCAGCAGGGAGGCAAACAGATTTTGTGTGAATGAGAACTTAGCCCACTGATTGACATTCAAGGCCCTTTGGAAAAATCAGGAAACACAAGAGTGGAAAGAGCCCAGAGTCAATCAGATTGGAGCAGCTATCCAAAAACACAGAAGGCCAGAAGGTGGTGAGAAAAATGCCAGACAACAGACTGTGGAGAAAAATAAACAAGCCAAGAAATGTCCTATTTGGCCTTAAAAGAGGCAGATGGTGACAGGAAGTATTCAGTGAGCGGTGATTGTGCTAAAAATCACAAAGAATGTAAAATTATCTATCGGTAGTTTGAGGTTTTTGGGAAAAATGAAAACTCTTTGCTACTGTTACAAGAAAGGATGATTGTACAGAAACAGAATATTAAGTAAGTGTGTATTTGTGTCAGGATAATAGAAATGTGAGATGCATTATTCTATTAGAATGGAAGTTTTGTTTATTTAGAGATTGTGACCAAAATTATAAAAGGTATTTTTTTCTCATGAAAAGAGTTGGATTTGTATTAAATCTGTTACCTTCACATTTTTTGACGTAAGAAAGAATTCTCCTAAGAAAATTAATAGGTTACTAAGGTAGCAAAATAACATTTTTTAAAGATTTACTTATGTATCTATTTGACAGAGACATCGAGAGAGGGGACACAAGCGGGGGAAGTGGGAGGGGGAGAAGCAGGCTTCCCACTGAGCAAAGAGCCTGATGTGGGACTCAATTTAAATGAACTCAAATCATGGCATCTAGACAGTTTACATAAGCAATTTTATTTAATCCTAACATTTGAACATAGGTATTATCATCCTCATTTTATAATTGGGAGGATCATATAAACCAAGTCACTGTCCTAAAGTCACATACCTCATAAATAATGGAGTGGCTTTGAACTCAGTTCTTTAGGTCTTCCAACTTTTCCCATAATATCGGTGCTTCTTAATAAGGGAAGGATGTTTCACATCATGTTACTTAATTCTGTTATGCATTAGACTACTTGTCTCTTGCACCTGTCCAAGGGTAGTGCCTAGGCATATGTATTCTGAAAAACTTTCAGAGGAGGTTCTGATTCCAGCCTTTAGTTGGCAATTGATGTATGTAACATTTCAAAAACCAGCCAACCAGCCAACCAACTCCCCCCCGCCGCTCTATTGTATGGTGTTAGGGGAAGATCTAAAACATTATTTTTTGTTAAGTTGCCAGCCAGTTGATCCAATCTTCTTCATTGAAAAATATTTTTTAAGTCCAGATTTAGAATGTCTTTATCAGTGATTAAAAAATATAATACGTTATTTCTAGGAGCTATGTAGACATATACACACATAATTGTTTTTCTCTTCTTATGCTTATACATAGATTTTTCACTTTTATGGCTTTATATGTATGAGTATCTCTTAGTATCTCAAAGGATTAGTGCTACCCTCATCCTTATTCTCAGATCTCATCTCTTTAATGATTTTCTTTGTTTCATTATTCTCACCATTTTTGTTTTCTAAAAGATCTGAAGAATCATTTTATCGTGTAACAAAAACATCCTTTTTTATTTTGAAAATACATCAAAGTATGAACTGGGAAAAATGAAAATATTTTACATCTTTTTTTCAGAAAATTTTAGCAGATTTACTACTATTGGTAATATACTATACAAGTGGATGAATTCCCTTTCATTACATTTGTAACTTGTGATTTCTGAAGTGAAAGAACTATTGACAGTATTTTCTTTTCTTTTTTTTTTTTTTAAAGATTTTATTTATTTATTTGACAGAGAGATCACAAGTAGGCAGAGAGGCAGGCAGAGAGAGAGGAGGAAGCAGGCTCCCTGCCGAGCAGAGAGCCTGATGCAGGGCTCGATCCCAGGATCCTGAGATCATGACCTGAGCCGAAGGCAGCAGCTTAACCCACTGAGCCACCCAGGCAACCCTTGACAGTATTTTCATATGTCTATATTTCTATATCTTCTTTTGACCATAGTTGAGACTCCATTTGTAATGGTTGTCCAGTTGATTCCTTTCAGTTCTTCTGAGTATATTGTATAATTTGTACACAATGTTTGCATTATTTGTCAAAGTTTATATATCCCAATTTATTTACACACGTGTATTAAAAGTGCAGAATTTCTAGTACATTGTTACATAATAACACCAATAGCCATCTCTCCCTTCTGCTCAGTGTGTAGGAAGGCCAGTTTGCACACTTGAGAGGACGTGAACGACCGTGCTTCTGTAGTTGCAGATTAGATACATTATGCCTTTGCAATAATTAATTAGTTTTATCAAATGTAATTTTGATTGGAAATGAATTTTTTCCCTATTTATTTTTTAATTAATTTTTTAATAAACATATAATGTATTTTTAGCCCCAGGGGTACAGGTCTGTGAATTGCCAGGTTTACACACTTCACAGCGCTCACCACAGCACATACCCCCCGCCGATGTCCATAACCCCACCACCCTCTCCTGACCCCCCTCCCCCCAGCAACCCTGAGTTTGTTCTGTGAGATTGAGAGTCTCTTATGGTTTGTCTCCCTCCTGATCCCATCTTGTTTCATTTATTCTTTTCCTGCCCCCCAAACATCCCACGTTGCATCTCCATTTCCTCATATCAGGGAGATCATATGATAGTCTTTCTCCGATTGACTTATTTCACTAAGCATAATACCCTCTAGTTCCATCCACATCGTCGCAAATGGCAAGATTTCATTTCTTTTGATGGCTGCATAGTATTCCATTGTATATATATATACCACATCTTCTTTATCCATTCATCTGTTGATGGACATCTAGGTTCTTTCCATAATTTGGCTATTGTGGACATTGCTGCTATAAACATTCGGGTGCACGTGCCCTTTTGGATCACTACGTTTGTATCTTTAGGGTAAATACCCAGTAGTGCAATTGCTGGGTCATAGGGTAGCTCTATTTTCAACTTTTTGAGGAACCTCCATGCTGTTTGGAAATGAATTTATTTAAGGGATTCTAGGAATAAACTGATAGGGACAGATTATTCTTTTAATGTATTTCTATCTTCTGATTTTTAATTTACATGTTAGTATTTACGTTCATAAAGGAGATTGGTCTGTACTTTTTTACTTTATATAATTTTTCCCAGACTTGGAGTTAGAGGTGTAATTTATTTTGAGAAAATTACTTCATTGAGGTCTACCTATTTATTAATGTAATAAGGAACAGCTGGCTCTATTTAGGTCTGCATCATACAGCAAAATTATAGTTTTTAACACCCTGCCAGATGATTATTTTCCTTAACTGCCTAGGACTGGCCAAATGAAGCATTCTTTTAAGGCTATACCGTAGTAAAGTAGAAAGTATTTTACAGTCCCCCTCAGATCTGGAGACTTTTCATTGCTGTGCCCTGAAGACTAATGGTTTCTTTAGGGCAGTAAAAATAGATGTACTGAAAGGTGTACTTTTAGGACCTACATGCCTGGCTATAGCAACGTGTCCTCCGGTGGGCAGGGAATGTCCTGAATCTTAAATTTGATGTCCCTGTACGTTTGGTCAGCAAATCACCTCTGTTTCTATGCCACCTCCTAGGCTTGGCAATTTATAGTGGCGGTCCTCTGTGTCTTACAGAGAAAAGATAGGGTTCATTCCCAGAGTCCGGGTTTGTTGTTCTTCTCCAGGTTTGCCCAACGAATTCACATTTGCCTCGCACACCCCCTTTCCTTCCTGCTTTAATAACAGGGCCTCTTGAAGTTTCTTTGTCTCCCCTCACATAGTCTATAGCTCTGCACCCAGAAAAGGATAATGTGTATTGTAGTTATAGAATGCTTGCTTAAAGCTTAATATAAGCGAACATTTTGTGCTTAGATTTTCATCCATTTCATGATTTTAGTTAAAATCACATCCTGATTTAAAGCACAAGTTATATAAGCGAGAAGACATATCTTGACAGTGAGTGCTTTCTTAAACCATGTTCTTAAACATGTTCTCCCATTTTAAAGTGTGATTGTGCATAACATTCCACTTAACACATTATTTCCACTTTATTGTTTCTGATCTATTTCTACTTTTTTCCCTAATAGCTTTGCTAGAGTTTTGTCTATTTCAGCATTTTGCAAAGCTCTTCTCAGAATACTAAAAAATGGCAATGAGCTTGGGAAATTGTACTAAATACCCTTCTTGAGGATTCAGAGTACATATTAACATAAGAAAAGATCTGAGAAGTTTTAAAGTAAAAAAGAAAACTTGTGAAGTCTATTTAATGTTTTAAAGAACTTAAAATAAAGAACTTACTTGTGCAGAGGAAGACTTTTTCTTGGCACAGCTAGTTTTTTTTTTTTTTTTTTAAACACCAGTTTGAGAAGTGCTAGCCTATTCCATCATTATTATCACTTCAAATAAGGAGCTTTGGAATTTGTTTATTCAATTTGTTGTTTTTCTTTCTTATTATTCTCTACTTATTTTTAAGTTACTTTTTACTTCTTAAAGAAATCTTCCCATCTTTTTTACAACTTAAAAATAGTCTAGGGGCGCCTGGGTGGCTCAGTGGGTTAAAGCCTCTGCCTTCGGCTCAGGTCGCGATCCCAGGTCCTGGGATCGAGCCCCACGTCAGGTTCTCTGCTCTCTTTCTCTCTGCCTGCCTCTCTGCTTACTTATGATCTTTCCCTGTTAAATAAATAAATAAATAAATAAAATCTTTAAAAAAATAGTCTTGTTCATTTTTTAAAATATTTAAGCATGAATAAAAATTAAAGCTATGACAATATCTTCAAGTATAGGTTTGACCCATCCTATAGGTTTTGATATTTAGTAACCTCATTATTGTTTTTTTATAAATACGCTTTTTTAATTTTTAATTTTCCCTTTCATCTCATTTGTTAAGAAAGAGTTTAATAATTTCTAATTGTATAACTCTTCAAACTTTTATTAATTTCCAGTTTCATTGTATGGTTGTTGAGAATGTGATCTATATAGTCTTATTTGTAAAATTTTCTTTTTCAAGATGTATTAAATATTTCTCTATAAGCAGTTATGTAATTAGCCCTTATGTTTCATATGCATGTTAGAAAGTGAATTCCCCATTTCTGGATTATCGAGTTGAATATTTTTTGGTTAATTTTATCTGCCTTTAAAAATCTCCACTATCCTTCTTTTTATCTACTTGATGTACTGTAAACTGGTGAAGGCGTGTTGATCTCTTATGTAATTGTGCTTTGACTATTTTCTGCTTGTATTTCCTAGGGTTTTTGTTGCATATGCTTTTCTTGATGCATTATTCAGAGTTACATATTCAGTAGATATTGTAACTTCAAAATACCACTTACTTCTTTTAAAAGAAAGTTAAAGTAAACTTGGCATACGAGTTTAGTTTTCTTTTCTTTTTATTTTTGGGTTTGCTTGATATGATTACATAGTCTGGTTTTCTGTTTTTGTTTTTTTCAGTCTTTCCCTGTCATTTTATTTTAAGTATACTTACCTGATGCTGTAGAATCAGGTATTTTTTTCATCATGTCTTAGACTTCTTTTCCTTTTGACAGTTAAATATAAAAGATTTATACTGATTGTCATGATTATTATGTTTGATCCTTTTTTATGCTTTTTTTAATTACTATTTGCTTTCTATTTTGCATCTTTTTTTTTTTAAGATTTTATTTATTTATTTGTGAGAGAGAGCGACAGAGCGAAAGAGTGAGCACAGGCAGGCGGAATGGCAGGCAGAGGCAGAGGGAGAAGCAGGCTTCCCTGCCAAGCAGGGAACCCGATGTGGGACTTGATCCCAAGACGCTGGGATCATGACCTGAGCTGAAGGCAGCCGCTTAACCAACTGAGCCACCCAGGCGTCCCTATTTTGCATCTTTCAATGAATGCCTTCTTCTTTACTTTTAGTTTCTGTAATGATTTAAAAAGTAGAAACCTCTTTTTAATTCCACTGTTGCTTACTGTAAAGATAACATAGATTTGTATTTTCATAATAATAGAGATTATAAATATTATTTGTCTTTCAACATTTGTTCATTCTTTGTATTTAACTGAGGACTTAAAAAAAAAAAAGATTTTATTTATTTATTTGTCAGAGAAAGAAAGAGCACAGAAGCAAGTAAAGGGAGAAGCACTCTCCCTGCCGAGCAAGGAGCCTATCGTGGGACTCAATCCCAGGACCCTGGGATCCTGACCCGAGCTGAAGGCAGATACCTAACCTACTGAGCCACCCAGGAGTCCCTAACTGAGGAGTTTTAACTCTGATTTTTAAGCCCCTAGATTTTTAAATTGTTAAAAAAATTGATATGTCCTTCTTTACTACTTCTTCTAGTTCTTAAATTAATTTCTCGAGTCTAAGGAATTTATGGGACCTTGCTCAAGCTGTATTTTGGATCAATATTCCCTGTATGTTCCTAGAGACAAAGATAGGGTGAAAGGTTTGCCTACTTATTTGGGAAATAGGCCTATGTATTAGTTGGGTAAAGATGAGCAGGAAGTAAAAAATAATCTGCCAGAGTTACTAATATATTGACAATAGAGTCAAATCATACAAAGATTTAGGTTGGATCTGTTTGAAAACAAAATATTTCTCTTAGAAGTCACTTAATACCAATAAAGTCCAAGTAGATGTTTTAGATTAGTGGTTCTCAACGGGGGAAATTTTGCTCCTCAGGGAGCACTGGGCAATGTATGGAGACATTTTTGGTTTTCACAACCAATTACAGCTTTACCTCTTCCAGAAATGCAACCTGTTAAACCAGCCAATCAGGAATCACCGGATCAGCACTAGTTAGGTAATCTGCTTGATAGACCCCTGCCATCCCCTAAAGGAAAATAACCTTGAAGTAACCAGCCCACTTCCCCACCCCCTAGTTTAACTTCTTTCCTCCTGCTCCCTTCTGCCTATAAAAATCTGTCATTTTGTAGAACTCCTTGGAGCTGCTCTCTATCCACTAGTTTCAAATTGATTTTTGTTCCAATGAATTCTTAAAATTTTTAATGTACATCAGTTTATCTTTTAGCAACACCAATCTTTACTCTTTCTCTTAACCACTCTTGTCACTCCTCTCTCCTGTATTAGTCATCTATTGTTACATAACAAACCACCCCCAAAACTCAGTAGCTTAAAGACAATCATTGGCTTTTTTCATAAATCTGTGGGTTGGCAATTGGGGCTGGGGTCCTCTGGGCAGTTCTGCCAGCTTGCTGGAGTTTACTTAGAAGCTGGTTGCTTCAAATGGCTTTAATTATACCTGTCTGTTCACGCTCTGGATAACCAGCAGGCCGGAGGGGACTATACATGGGTGTGGGCTCAGGGACTTGTGACTCTGAGGACCATGAATTTAATAATTTGTAATTCCCAGCAACTCCTATTTTTTCATGCTTTTAAAAATCCAAGTCTGTACAAAAGAATTCCCAGAATAAGTATAGTGGGAAGAATCTTTGTTTTTTTACACACATTTTATTTTTATTTTATTTTCTAAAGTTTTTATTCAGATTCTAGTTAACATACAGTGTAATATTCATTTCAGGTGTACAATGTAGCAATCGAACACTTTCATAGAACACCCAGTGCTCATCACAAGTGCTCTCCTGAATACCCACCATGTATTTAACCCATCATCCCCCCCACCCCCCCACCCCGGGAACCATCAGTTTGTTCTCTATAGTTAAATCTTTTTACGCACACTTTAGAGATGATTTAGCTTCTGTCATGTTTTTTTTTTTTTTTAAAGATTTTATTTATTTATTTGACAGAGATCACAAGTAGGCAGAGAAGCAGGCAGAGAGGGGGTTGGGAAGCAGGCTTCCCGCCGAGCAGAGAGCCCGATGCGGGGTTTGATCCCAGGACCCTGAGATCATGACCTGAGTCGAAGGCAGAGGCTTAACCCACTGAGCCACCCAGGCGCCCCTAGCTTCTGTCATGTTAATAACACTTCAAATTTATAAGAAAAATAAAATATACACATATATAATATAAAAGCACTAATAAATAACCAAGATAAACCATAAGGAATTATTATAAGTCCTTGTTGATGCTCTGCTTATGTTTTGGAGTTGTTTTTTCTGTGCTGTATATATGACTCATACTTAGGTAAGAAAAATTTTATGCCTAACATCTAGTCCCTAGGAAAGTCATAACCTCAGCTGGTATAAGGCCAGCCATGACTATGTTGGGAGTCATTCTGCAGGTAATTTTTATATACCTGGAGAATCTGATTGTTTGAAAGCTGAGTGGAAATATCAAGGAAAAATAGAAATAATGTTATTATTATTGCTACTATACTTTTTAAAATGCATTGAGTCTAATCTTTATTTTCTTACCAGTTTTTAACAGCTGCAGAAATCACATAGCCTAGAGGTAGTTTTCATTAAAAAAAGAATTACTGCTTGCAAGTAACCATATGTGGCCAAATTGATTGCATGTGTTGACTCAATTTTTGGAAGAAGTATTCTCAACCATACTTACTACAAGACCTTCTTGTTCTCTGAGGAAAATGTCACATCAGGAAGTTTGCATGAAAATTTTTTAAAGTAGTGCAAAACAACATGTGACAAAAATAACATTAAAATATTTTTTTTGGCTTGATTACAAACTTAAGTACTTGTGTGGGATTTCAGAATGATGTTTATAGATGTATTCTGCAAGATCCTATTTTAGTGACATTTTGGAGGTAACAGATTAAAAGTGTTGTAAATTAATATTCAAGCCTCATCATTTCTAGCACAAATCCCCAAAGGAAGATAAGGACTTTCTGCGCAGTATGATTGATGGTTGAAATTGGATGGTAGTAAAAAAAAGTTACGAAAAGAGAAAGGATATATACTTTCCAGGCCTAGTAAGAGAGAATAGAAGTTAGAGTGAGGTAGTTACATCTGAGAAAAGGCAAAAAGAACAATCAGAAAATGATTTGAGTTAAATATTTGGACACTGAGGTTGAAGAATGCTGGTACAGTGCAGAGGAAACCAAGGACTGAATGGAACTACAGCAAAGGCCCCAGTGAGCCACCATCTTGTTACTGCAAATGCAGCCCCTTGCCCGACTAGAAAAAAGCTCTGGCCTTCCTGGTTGCTCATGATCAGCTCTGGTCTTTTCCCATGAACCTGCCTCACCTGAATGGAGACTTTGTGATCATTCTAAAGACGGTTCTTCAGCACCTAGCTCCAGCTCCCTGCTGAGATTGCTCAATCTGGAATGGAGCCTGAGCCCTATTCCTGGTGTTTCCAATGTGTATCCTGCCTTTTCCCAGCCTCCTGGCTTCCTTACCTTAGATGTCCTTATGTTGAGCTATGAGTCATCTTTCCACCAAGCTTTAGGAGTTGTGGTGTTGAGATGTCTCCATATTTCTCATGTCCTTCTCTGGTGGGACTTCCTGCCCAAATGTGGTACCTCTGTCTTCCACTGTTCACACGTACACTATGCCACCTGGGTAGCTTCAGCATTTGTTTTCGTATCTGTTCCGAAGCAGCCTGGCTATAGTTCAGGTATGTCAGGGCTACAAAATCACCCTTGCAAAAAAAGGGGAAGGACTAGCAGGACAACTATCTTTCTGTATCAGAGAAAGGGAGAGAGGGAAGAAAATACATTGAGGGTGCTACGCTAGGTACTTTCCATATATAACTCTATATTGAATTCCCATAGCTCTCTATGAAGAGATGTTAATATCCCCATTAAGTAAGAACCCATAGTTATTAATAGGGGGAGTTTTTTTGACAAAGGCCAAGCTTTTTTCAGCACAAGATGCTGCTTGCCTACAACTTTGAAACATTTGAAATGGAAAGAGTCTGCTTTTTCTGTATACCATCCAAGAGCAGTAACTGGAAATAAATACTAAAGAACTTGGAATTTGGAGCAGAGATATGTGAACACTGATTAGATTTCTGTTTGAACATGAAAACACTAAAATATGGAAAAGGGTGATAAGGGTCCCAGAGAGTAATAAAAATGTTTACATATATGAGAAGAGCTCTGAAGGGAAGGGAGTACATTGAAGCCTTTATAGAGTCAAGTAGTAGACATTCCTCTCCATTCCAGTGGCTAATCAAGAACACAGCTGACAAAAGTAAGAGAGATGAATGTAATAGAAAAACAAAATGAAAAGCATCATCTTTCTCTCCTGTTGACATACCACCCTGCTAAAGAAGAAAGAAACAATCAATGTAAGGTAGACCGTGTAAACCTGACATTCAGATTGATGCCAGAGAAAAAGGTCTGGGAAGACAAATACACTTCCCAAATATTGTAGGCACTTAAAACATGAGAAGCTGATTGGCGTAGGCAGATTTGTTTGTGCCTGGCTTCTGTCCAGTGGAGCTATATTCTAGTCCTTGTGCTGGGCACAGATGACGGATTCACCAAAGATTCCCATGTTCCAGATGGATCATTCTTATTTATAGGTATACTTCAAGGCCAGTTCCTCATCTGCCCCCCTTAAACTCAGGTTGTTCTTTGTTTCCTGATTCCATAAATGGCATCACCATGCCCCCAGCAGCTCCTACCAGAAACCTGGGTGGGGGCAGTTTACTCTGGATGCCTCCTTTGCTTCTCCCAGGCCACTGCCAAGCCCTGCCAGTTCTAATCTTGATCCTAATCTTTCTCCAGTCTGTCCATGCTCCCCATGACCCCCCGCCCCCAACTATCCTAGTCCAAGCCAATAGCATCTCCTGCTGGGGCCACCACAGTGTCTCCTGAATTGTTTCCTTATTAACTTCTCTGTCTTTCCAGTTCATTATCCCCACACCAGAGGTCGACGGACTTTTTCTGTAAAGGTCCCCAGATCATAAATATTTCTAGCTTTGTTGGCCATACGGTTTTGGCTTCAGCCACTCAGTCTGCCACTGAAGGGAAGTGGTCAGAGATAGTACACAAACAAACAAATAAACAGTGGTGGTATTCCAGTAAAACCTTATTTTACCAAACAGATAGACAGCTGCTGGCGTTGGTGTGCTAGCCACAGTCCCGGCTCTCCAGGTCTCCAGGGTGGCTAGTAATTCTTCTTAAATGCAAATTCATACGTGTCAGACCCTTGCTTGAAGCTCTTTAATTGCTTCACTGCTAGGGGAATAAATTGGCAAAGTGTTGCTTCCTTATTCTGCTTGTTTTTGAGCCCCTTCTTTCTTGATCATTTTGGGCCAGTCCTATTGGCCCTATTTCATTCAGACCCATGGAAGCTTCCAGTTCCTTCCTGACTTGGGGCCTTTCCACAAGCTGTTTTCCTCTCCCTAGAAAACTTCACTTTCCTGACTCCCACTCAACCTTCTGTTCTCAGCTCCAAAGGTTTCAGGGAAGCCTTCCCTATCCTCCCAGACTAACTTAGATTCTTTCTGCTATATCCAAACTTATTTGAATCCTTGTGTGATTGTTTGACTGACATTCAGCTCCTTTCAAGACTGTGAAGTTGGAGGGTCAGTCTCGACTCTGAATTCTCAGCTTCGGATCTTGTGCCTTGTATAGTAGGCACCTAGCAAATATTTACTAAATGAGTACTTCTCAATCTATCCTTTCTATCTGCTCTGCGAACACTGACACACAGATATTAGAGAAGCTGTTGTCAGCTGGAGAATCAAAGGGAGACAGAGATGTTGTAGTATTTGGTTAGTAGCCGAGGAGGACCCACAGGTCTTGCATGAAAACCTTTTAGGTCTGACCACATGAACCTGCCTAATTTTGATGATGCTTGGCTTACAGAAAAGGCAATTTCATGTGTCTCAATCTAATACTAAATATTTTGTGTACCCTCTTTCTTAGAGCTACTTACTTCCAGCACCTAAAAAACTCAGTGGAACCCATGAACACCAACCTGGGGGTCACAGTGCCCACCTGGCTTATGTTGCCTGGGACGTTGTATTTCACAAGCTCTTGGTGAAGTAAGAATGGGGGGATCTGCCAATAAGTGTCAGCAAGAATGGCAGTGACACCTGGTCATTGAGTTCATGATAACAAAACGTCTTTGGAATGAGTTGGCCAAAACGGTAGGAAAAAAAATGAGATAACTATAGTCTCCAATAATTTATACAAACAATGGAATGAAAAGGGACCATGATTTTGCATGTATGACTTCCCAGGAGAATTGAGATGCTAATGCTTTTCAGGCTATAGGAGAAATCATCCCTGGAAAATAATTCAGAGAAGCAGAAGAAGAAAGGATGAAAGCTTGAGTCTGTGCTTATGAAGAGTAGATAATTGATTAATTGACTAGTTAATTAATCAATTAGTGGAACACATGTTGGGTTGTTTAATCAACAATATCATATACAATATCATATACAATAATATGTATAATTATCTATAGTAGATAATTATACATATGTAAAATATTAATAATCCTTGAAAGTTTTGGGAATACAAAGACTGTAATTTTTCATGTGACCTTTTGGGTTTATGATTCATGCAAGGTGTAGAAGGGGAGCAAAAAGTAATAAATTCAAACACATTTTATACAAATGTGATATTATGTGTGCTAACATTTATTCACTTTGATATTATGTTCCTCACAAATTTTAAATAGCAGTCTGTGCCATTTTACTCCAAAACTTTTGTCTGTCAGTCTTCACTCTCCTTGCTGTTTTGAATAAATTCCTATTAAGCTTTTGTTCCTACAACTCAATTGAAGGTTACCATCTTCATCACCATCAAGCTCATCTGTGCCAGGTTGTTAAATATCAGAGTAATTGAATTAGCAGTTGAGTCCATTGGTCATTCCTTTCTTCTTAAAAACAGGCACTTTTTTTTTTTTTTAAAGATTTTATTTATTTATTTGACAGAGAGATCACAAGTAGGCAGAGAGGCAGGCAGAGGGAGAGGGGGGAAGCAGGCTCCCTACTGAGCGGAGAACCTGATGTGGGTCTCAATCCCAGGACCCTGAGATCATGACCTGAGCTGAAGGCAGAGGCTTAACCCACTGAGCCACCCAGGCGCTCCAAATAGACACTTTTTTACTTGGTTTCCAGGACTTGGTGGTTTCATAGTACTCTTTTCCCCTGAATGGCTGATTCTTCTCTACCCTTTTTATAGTTTCCTCTCTAGTTCCCAAACTCAAATATTTAGAATACTCCAGGACTTTGTCTTTGATCTCTTCTTTGTCTGCACACATTTCCTAGGTCTGTGACTTTCAAACTTATTTTGATCCCTATGCAGTAAAAAACCACAATTTAGAACAGTGCTGGATGCACCACACACACACACATGCACTGAATCAAAGTCTTCACAAAACAATTCATTTTGATATCTTCTTTTTTCTAATCTTTTCTATTTAATTAAAAAGTCCTCTTCACACTCCCTAACTTGATTTCACTACCCACTCAGTGAGTCACAACTTACAGTTGAAAAGACATTTTTCTAAGTAGGTCTCATATAGTCTCATAGTCTCAGGGTTTTAGATGCCACTTTTATGGGGATGATGTTGTAATACATAAGCAGTTTTCACTGTGCATGGGGGTGTAGGATCATAAAAATGACTGTGCCAACTGAAAACATGCAAAGGAATCTTCATAATAAAAGAGACAAGTCACGGTCTTTGAAACTTTTTGTTAAAACGTGAAAAACTCTTACTTCTGATTATAAATATATAGGGAAAGGCAAAATAGTAAGCTTAATATTATTTAGTACACTGTGACTGAAAATTATAGAAATATTGGTAATTAGTGTTTTATTTCTTTGTAAAAAATGGATCAAGAATAGTTTGAACAGTGCTTGCTTGCGTCATCTTCTTGTATAATTATCTTACAAAATGAACATCTTTCCAATGCCTCAGTAAATTGTAGTACTGCTTTCTGAGTTTGAATCAGCTTCCAACATTTTATTCTTTGCACTTTCGATGTTGTAAAATGTCTCTGAAAGTTCCTTTAAAGTTGTTTTTTGCCAGCATCACTTCCTCTGAGACATCTATATCCTTTTCCTCATAACCACTTTCCTCACTTACCTCAGTAAGTTCCCCTTCACTAAATTCCTGTGGCTGCATATCTAGAGTCTCACAGATGGTAGCAGTGTCAATATTCCCACTATTATCTATTTCTTCCAGAACTCCAGTAGAATTCAGGGGTGTCTGGGTGGCTGAGTCGGCTGAGTGTCTGACTTCTGATTTCAGCTTAGGTCATGATCTCAGGGTCGTGAGATCAAACCTCCTGTTGGGCTCCATACTCAGCTCAGTCTGCTTCTCTGTCTACCTCTGTCCCTCTCCCTACTCCTGTGGGCTCTCTTTCTCTAAAATAAATAAATAAATAAATATTTAAAAAACAAAGAAACTCCATTGGAGTTCAATTTGAATTTTACTTCCTGCATCATTACTTCCCATATCCTTGGTGCAATTTCATCTTTGTTGTTGGCCATTTCCCTCTTTTAATTATCCAATTTGTGAAAAGTCGTATGTTCTATCAGTGAAAGATAAGAAAACAACACAACTACATGCTTTGCTGTCTGGGCATAAACAGAATGACAGATATGCAGTGATCAATCACCAACAAACTTAAAAAGAAGTGACATGATTGGTCAGTCATCATGATGCACACCTGTTATTTTAAGGAGTGATCTGTGGACAGAAGGGTTAGCAGTGACATTTGTACTTTCTGCAAACACTCACACCTAATATGCCCTGGTAACTTCATGTCGCTGGGAACTGGTGTTATTAGCTAAATGGTGGTGGCCAATATTCATGCAAATTGGATCCATGCAAAGTGAAGACTGCATGTCTAACCCCAGCTGGGACTTCTCTTGGAATTCCAGTGTAATATATCTTAACTTTAATTTTCTTTTCTTTTTTAAAAAAAAAAAATTTATTTATTTAACAGAGAGATCACAAGTAGGCAGAGAGGCAGGCAGAGAGAGGGGGAAGCGGGGTCTCTACTGAACAGAGAGCCCGACGCGGGGCTTGATCCCAGGACCCTGAGATCATGACCTGGGCTGAAGGCAGAGGCTTAACCCACTGAGCCACCCAGGCACCCCTTAACTTTAATTTCTTTTAGGTAGTTTAAACTCAAGTTGTCTAAAACAGAATCTCTGAGGAACAGAGATTGACTAGTCAGTCCTAAAGAGAGGTACCTAATATTCAGTTTGGGTCACTTTCATTCCTCTAATGGTCTCGTTTGCTTTACTTCTAAAGGAACAGATAATAACTATTTTTAGTCTTGTAGTGCAAAAGCAGCTGTAGACAATACATAAGTGAATAGGTGTGGCTTTTTCCCATAAAACTTTATTTACTAAAAACAGGTGGCCAAACCACGGACTGTAGTTTGCTAAGCCCTGATCTAGACTGTTCCAAAGACTTTTTGGCAGAATCATTCTTGAATCATCTTAGACATAGAAAATATGTTTTTAAATAAATCTTTGAATCAAGGAAAGAGCTTTCTTAATTCTTTTCAGAATATCTACCCTAATTTTACCAGCCCTATGATCATCTATATTTGTCACACATATCCTGCAGATACAGTAGAAACCCATTTCTATTTATGCCCTTTTGGTGGAGCTAGGAAAGATCTGGTTATTAACTTTTGCTTAATATTTCATCATATTGTAATGGATATTATTAAGTCAGACTCCTGGCTTTTGTCCTGAAGGAAAAAAAAATTGTGTTCTTCTATTGTGGCATTCTTTTTTTCAAAACTAAAATATGCTTTTTGACTTTTCCTGATTTTAAATTCCTGCAGTGTTCTTTGATTTTGTAACCTTGGTTATGTAGCAGTTGAGATGGTAATAATATCTGCATATCATGGATGAAAGGGGTGCTTTTCTATAGAGCCAGAATAAAGACTTTTTAGTTGTTTGGATGCTTGGTATTTTTCAGAGCAACAGCATGGTATGGTGAGGGTATCTACTTTTGGGATAGAAGGGTACAAATCTGGATTCTAATATTGCAATTTGCTGGCAAAGTGATCTTGAGCAAGTCACTATGCTGGGTTTCTGTTTTCCCATCTATTAAGTGAGATTATTAATACCAGGTCTACATAATCTCAGAGGTTTATGGTAAGGTAAAGTGATGATCAACAATAACAATAATATATAAAAAACACTCCATAAACTGAAGAGCACTATGTGACTATAATAAGTTTTCTTTCTACTTGCTTCCTTTAATCTATGTATGCTATAGGCTTGGTGTACAAAAATTGCTATTTTGTATTTTTTTGCAGTTTACCAATATCCTAACAACTGCCAACTTGCATTCTGAGTAAAACCAGTTCAACTACTTTGTGCAGTGTGAATCACATTTGTGAGGGGTGAGACCTCTACCGTTGTCTGTGGTCAGTCCTGTGTGCCAAGTTGGATGGCATGGTCACCACATAAAGCTGATTCTGGGTCTGAACTTTCATGTGCCCCAAGGGCTCACCCTCCATGGGGGGCCTCCCTCATGCCTGCTCCCTCAATAGGACACTTGCTCCCCTTCATGTCTGTTCTCCAGTTGGGGAGGGCTACCCTGGCTACTGTTGAGAACCTTAGGACAGGACATTTTCTTAATCTGAGTATGAGATGCCCCCCTTGACTTCCTGCCTAGACCCCTGCCCATTTGTGGATGGAGGCTGGGGATGGACCTTAAACCACTGGCCTCTACAGTCCCTGCCAGCAAAAGTGCCTCTAATTCTTGGCATCACGAAAGACTTTTCCTTATATTTGGAAGTTTTGTATCATTATGTAATGTTACCTTTAAAGCTCTGCCATCAGACAGTTTTTCCTCAGGTTAGTGTGTGATGCTTTTGCTCTGCTTAAAATGCCCCTAGACATTTAGTCTGTTTTCTATCAAAACACATTTAAAGAATAACATTACATTATTATTGGGCCAGAATTTTCCAAAGACCAGACAATTTCTTATTTAGTCTACTTTAGAGACAGTCCAATGTAAAACATATTTTAATAATTTATTTAATAATCTTTTTTGCACCTCAACTGAAGTGTTTTATAGAGAAATTCAGGGATTTAAACAAAACCTTTAATTTTGACATATAGAAGAATTTAACCTTCACTAGTTATATTCTTTATTATTTTTATATTCAAAATTGGTCTGGTTTTGGAACTTTGATATCTCAAGTGGTTATTTAAGTTGGACACTGTATGGAGATTCTTATAGCGAATGATAGCTCAACTCCAGGGAAAAAGAGAGTATATTGGTTTACAGAAATGACAAACTGTAGAATAGATCTGGTTTCAGGCATCGTTGGATCAGAGAGGAAGAGAGATCTCAAGCCCTTGGTTAAGGGGAATGCTCTTCTCTGTGTTGTTTCGTTTCTTAGACAGGCATTTCTCTAAGAAGGATAAGTTCCCAGTTCTTAATTGGGTCTTATTGGTCTGACTTGTGTCACGTATTCATACCTGAAACAGTTGTAGTCAGAGATGTGGAGTATGCTGACTCTCTGGGTCTGGTTCACGTGAATTGAAAGTAAAGAAAATCATGGTGCTATTACTTAACAAAAGAGATAATAATTCTGGATCAGCAAAAGCATCAGATGTCCATTTTAGACACCATTTCAGTAATATTTTCAGGGATATTTATTGAGGGGCTGGACCCTGAATGAATTGGTCCTATTCTGCCAACCTCCCTGCATCTGAGTTTATTGTTTTCTAAGGTATGGGAGATGGGGAGAGGCTTAAAGTGAAAACTCCTTGGTCAGTACTTGTTAAATAATAATTTAGGCAGTCTGCTGGATCCTGAAGTTATAAATAGAGAAGGCACTGTTGTGGCTCTTGAAGTCATTATGTCTAATAGAAGACATGTAAACATATGAATTCAAGATAATATAAGACTTATGATGTCATCATGCACTGGGTATCATGGGAGGAAAGGCACACAGTCAGTCTGGAAGCAGGGAGTGGGATATGGGAAGAATTTAGGGAAGGTTTTCTGGAGGAGCTAACATCTGAGTTGAATCTTGAAGTCTGAGTAAGAGCTTTGGATGAGAAAGTGGGGAATGAGATATTTGGGCAGATGGAACATAATGTGCACACATATGGAGATGTGATAGAGCGAAGTTTTATATGTGATGAGCTACAAATGATTTAATGTTACCTGAGGGTGAAGGATGAGGCAGAGTGAGGCTGGACGGGCAGATGAGGGCCAGATGTTGGATATCAACATAAGCCACCTAGAGTTTAGATTAAGTTCAAATACAAAATAATTTGAACTCTATCCTGTGAGGGTTAAGGAGATCTTAAGGGAGCTTAGTTAGGGAAAGGATTGCATGATGTGCATTTCAGATCGCTTGTGTGGAGGATGAATGAGGGGAGGGTCTGTTCTGGTAGGAAGTCACCATAGGAGACTATTTTAATAGACTTAGTGAGAGATAATGAGGATAGTGAATGGAAGAGTATTCAGAAGGGAATGGATATAGGAAATATTGGCACAGCTGGGTAATTGGATCTATGTGTGTGTGTGTGTGTGTGTGTGGCCCATTGGGGTGTTGTTTTGCGGCACATGTCTCCTCCAGATACTAGTCCTCATGTTAGGGAGGCCATTTTGATCTAGTCAAAGCAACAGATATACTTGGAAGTCCAAAAAAGCCTCTGAGGAAGGAGAAGGGGAATAATTGGACATCTATTCTTTATTTGAGACACAGTTATGCTGCATCACGTTCCTCCCCTCTATTGATCATTTTATCAGCATGTATTTATTGAGCATTTTCTTTTATGATGGTCATTGTGCTGGGATCCTAATAGTGAGCACAACAGTCATAATCCCTGCTCCCCTGTACCCTATAGTCTAGTGCAGAAGACAAATAGATAACTTGAACAGGCAATTTCAAACATTTGTGTTACAAAGTCACTAAAATAAGTATGGTTTAAAAAAAATAGATCTAATGCAGTGAAAGTGTTCATTCTGGCTTTAAGGCTAATGTGTATTAAGAACTGTAAAGGTTCATGCCAGTGGCTGTAACAGGGGCAATTTATGGAACTGATTTAGGAGTTCTTGAAACTCATGGAAGGCAGAGTTCCTAACAGAGTTTGAAGGAGCGCTTGCTCAAAGGATGAGCAAGACCAGCCAAAGGCAGAGGTGGGGGATCCTTAGACTGACCCATAGTGTGAAAACTGATCCCTTTAACACGGGGCAGATTTTGTGCAAGGCCCTCCTGATTAATTCTTTAGTACTAATTAGTACTTTATAAGAGTGTGTAATTTTCAAAGATGTCTGGTAGTCAGGAAGAGATTTAAACCTTTGGAGAATCTGGCTCTTATAATTCCGACTTAGAAAAAAGGGAATAATGGGGGACATTTCATTTGCCTGGTTCATAAAATGTGTTTCTGGATAAACAGTCTAGCTTTATGTTTGAAAAAACTAATGAATCATCCAACCAATGCAATATGAACAACAACAACAAAAACAGCCCTGCCAAAACCAAAAACAAATGCCCAAATCCCAAATAACACTGTAAATACCAGTTGTCTGGTAATTGCCAGAAGGTAGCTTTGTGTTGAGGCGACTTTAAAACTGGGTAAGGCAACAGAACATGTAAAAAGGGAAATGGATAAGGTAAATGATGAGGAAAAAAACCATAGAATTAGCTGGGGGAAGGATAGTAGACCATGTCTTTGGTGTTCATCATTCTGATTTATAAGTCAAGAGGAATTCATTTCCTAGTTAAATTGTTAGAAATAAATTATTCATGGAGGAGCCATCTGTGTTCTCTGTTGCCAACTTATTCACACAGAGGAAACAATATGTTGTGGCAGAAGTCTGCTGAAGCAATTTTTTTTTATGTGACTCATAACACTCTGAAGATTTACTTCATTTTCAAACTTATTTTCTATCTCCATGTGACAGGAGGTTCATGCTATATTTCTTACTCTTCTTCTTCTTCTTTTTTTTTTTAAGATTTTTATTTATTTATTTATTTGACAGACAGAGATCACAAGTAGGCAGAGAGGTAGGCAGAGAGAGAGGAGGAAGCAGGCTCCCTGCCGAGCAGAGAGCCGGATGTGGGGCTTGATCCCAGGACTCTGGGATCACGAACTGAGCCGAAGGCAGAGGCTTTAATCCACTGAGCCACCCAGGCGCCCCTATTTCTCACTCTTCTAAAAAATTCAGAGACTACTAACAAAGGATACCATTACTAGAAAGAATATATTTTTATAGTTCACTCTAGAACTTTCTATATACCAAGAGATTGGGGCAGTCATCTGATTAGAAAAGGGAAGCAGCTTTCTTAAGTTGTACATGTTAGTGTTCTGGATAAAAGAGTGTTGAGGGGCACCTGGGTGGTGTAGTCAGTCGGTTAGACCTCCAACTCTTGGTTTCGGTTCAGGTCATGATCTCGGGGTCCTGGGATCGAGCCACAGTCAGGCTCACTGCTCAGTGTGGGGTCTACCTGAGATTCTCTCTCTCCAACTCCTTCTTCCCCTCCCGCGTGTCCTGCCTCTCTCTCTCTCTAAAATAGATAAATAACATCTTTAAAAAAAAATCATTGACATCATGGTAACTGGGAAAATAATGAGAGTGAAACCATTCCCCAGATTAGCTCATAGCTTGATAAATGGACAGAATGCAGTTTGTTTTTCTGTTTTCTAGAACTTTTTAGATTTTAATACCTTAGCTCAAAGCTTGTCTTTTATATAATACAATTATGCTGTTACATAGCTTCACATAACACTTCCACACCAGCCTTTCTTGCTTTCTTTAGTTTTTCCTACTAAAACCACTGTGTGTGTGTTTTTTTTCTATTTTCACTCTCTGTGTATCCTCTTCAACTTTTCAACATGCCTCTCATGCTGTGACGTCTTTAACCAGAAAGGCTCAGTGTTTCTGTCAGTGCTGAATCACTGGGAGGCAGAAAGAATGGCAGTTTTAAAGTTAATCTTTGTCATTATAAAAATAACCTTGTCTCAACCATAAGAGACTCTTAATCTCACAAAACAAACTGAGGGTTGCCTGGGAGAGGGGGATAGGGAGAGGGTGGCGGGGTTATGGACATTGGGGAAGGTATGTGCTATGGTGAGTGCTGTGAAGTGTGTAAACCTGGTGATTCACAGACCTGTACCCCTGGGGCTAATAATATATTATATGTTAAAAAAAATAACCTTGTCTCTAATCCAGAAGTCAGATCAGTTTGAGCCACCTCTCTCCATAATTTGCCAGATGTTGGCAAATGGAAGGTTACCAAGATATTCATTCGTGGCAGAAATGAACCAAGCACTTGTTTCAGAATTCCCCAGCTACTATGCCATGCCCCTCCCAAGATACAATTTCTGGAACGATGGTATGATTGTCAGTGTTTTTGGAAATGTCACTGATTTCATGATTCATATGAGCATGAGGGAATAAAGAAGAGTAAACGTCCATAATAACTTCTATACTTTAAGCCTTACCCACTTATAGAATATCTCCCTCCCAGTTGCATTCCTGTATGGTATCATGATGTCCTCTTGATTTCAGCTCAGGTCATGACAACCCATAGCCCGTAAACATGAGCATCAGTGCTGGGAGAATTCTGAGGAGTGCATAAGAGATTACTGTCTCTCAAATGGGGATTATTTGCCCTGAGGAATTTTCCTCTGTGTCGTGTGAGACCTTGAAAAGGACTGGCTAATTAGTGCTTGAAAATTCCCTCTGAGATTGGGACCTCTAGGTTCCTAGAGAGGCCACAGTGCTCCTTATCTCATGGACAGCATCAGCAAATGTCAGTAGGACATAAATCTTAAAAATGCAACCCTGACAGTTTAATCTCAACCATAAAAAAACATTATAAAATATTGTTACTTTAAAGGGACTGCGGGATATCTCTGGATGGAAAACCCATAAGTACAAAGACATATCCCAAGGGATATGTCCCAAGGGAAACATATCCCAAGGGAAACACAAACTAGGGGAGATGCACATGCTGAAACATCTTTTGGCTGCAAACCTGGGGCCTTTGTGCCAGTTACCAGGATTGCCAGGGTGACTACGTGATCTGGCTTGTTCACGATGGCCCAGTTTGTGACCGTTTTCCTGGAGTAATTAATTGCTGGGATCCCTTGCACTCTCAAGAGTCCTGATTTGGTTGGTGATCTGATGAATAGTGAGATTGTTTTTAATGGCTTGAATAGCGTAAGGAAACTTATGAGTATTGTGTATCTGGAGAATTGAAGCAACTTGGAAAAGAGGGGGCTCATATATATCCTGAGCCCCTCAAGAGACCTGATTGGCAGCACTTGGTGGACCTTTCCTGTCCATGACAGGAAGGGACAGCACAATGACTCAGCCCCATTTTGCTAAAGAATGGCACCATCATTTGGACATGCTGTCAATGCCTGCCTCTGGAGCAGACCAGGGTGGTCCTTGAGTTCTCAGGGCACTCTCAAGTCAGCTGCTAGGCTCATTAGTCTGTTTTCCAGGTAACAGTCTTGAACCAATCATTAAAATTTTCAGGGTGGGCATTTACCATGAGATCCTGGTTTCAGTTACTCCCAAATCATGTAAACCATCATATTGGTGCTTCCTTTACAGATCTTTTTAATTTTCCCTTGGCTTTAAGTCCACTCAAAATTTTGGGTTGGCCTTTCATCCTTGGCTGGAGGCCATGGGTTATGGTTGAGGAGCCATAGCCATTTTGATGAAACTGAAAATGACCGCCATTACTACAGTTCTCTTGCTTTGCCTCAGGTTGTGTATGCAGATGCATTTGAAGTGCCTCTTGTACATGGTTCTAATCATGATCTATCAGCTTTTCTGCCAAAAACGGGGAGTAAGGAATGCATTCCGTATTTTGTACAAAATAGAACATTCTTTTTGTAAATTCTTATTATTTAAATCACATTTCTGGTTTGGCAGAACCTTCTAAAATTTTCCCACTCAGGAAAGTCTTTTTTTTTTTTTTTCTATATCACAACAATGAGTTTTTATTTCAACACAGAATTATTTTATTCCAGAATAATTTCATTCCAAAATGGAATTGTGCTGGTGGTCCACAGTACTGCTTCTGAATTTCCTTCTGGCATTCTTCAAACTTGTCTTTTTGCCAAGTAAATATACTTAGCATATAAGGAATTGATACAAAAGAGTCAAATTATGTTTCTGAATTGTAACAGGGGAAAAAAATAAGGAGTTAGTACTGTGCTGTTCAATATACAGCTATTAAATTTAATTACAATTAAATATAGTTAGAAATCTGGTTCTAAGCTGCGCTCGCCACACCACACATCAAGTGCTCTCCAGCAATTATGAGGGGGAGTAAGTCAGAGTCATTGGAAAAGTCTTCTGCGTAGAAGTCAGAACAAAGAATAGAGCAAAGAGCATTTTCTGAGTGGTTCTTCTTTTCCATCTCTGCCTTCTCTTTCCTCTTCCTCACCATCACTGTCATCATGATCAAGTAGCTAACCTTTTTGAACATTTATGACATGCAAGCCACTAATCTAAATGCTTTCCATAGATTTTAAAAATGTAATCCTCCCAAGAATTCCATTAAGTAGGTATTCTTGTTGTGCCCACATCCGAGTTGAGGAAATCAAGGTACACAGGGTTAAGAACTTGCCCGAGTCTGACAGCTGGTAAATGATGGAACACAGACACCCAGCCTGACTCCAGAGCTTGCACATTGAACCACTAGGGAGAGTGACTGGTTCTTCCGAAGTTGGCCACCCACTGGGGTTTGAACCTAATTAGGAAAAGACATAACTGCTGATTGAGGTAGAGTATAGTGGGTGATGACAGCCAAGCAGGAAAGATAGGGTACGGTCATTGTTGCCACTGTTATTCTTTGTAATACTTACCAACTCCACTTCCTACAGAGGTCCTCCTACTCCAGCCATATCCTCTCTCCTACCCTCATTGCATTTTTGGAGTCTTATTCGGAGAGTAGAGGGATTCATCTTGGGCTGCACCAGTGTTCATTTGTACCACCCACATGAATTACAGGATGGCTGTAGTGACTGAAGAACAAGATCTTTTTTATGAACAACTGGATGACATTCTTTGGTTACATTGCTTTTTGTCTTTGTTATTGTGTAAGAACACAACACAAGTTCTATCCTCTTGGCAGATTTTTAAGTGCAGGGTATTGTTCACCACAGGTACGGTGTTGGACAATAGAGCTCTAGAATGTACTCATTTTGAAATTTTATACACATTGATATGCAACTCCCCATTTCCCCTACTCCAGCCCTGGCAACTGCAGTTCTCTTTGCTTCTATTCAGTTAGACCATTTTGGATACCATGTATATACCAATGGAATCATGCAATATTTGTCCTTCTGAGACTGATGTATTTCACTTAGCATAATGTCCTCAAGGTTCATCCATGCTGTCACAGATTGCAGGATTTCCTGCCTTTTCAAGGCCAAATAA
Source organism: Lutra lutra (assembly GCF_902655055.1). Classification (NCBI taxonomy): domain Eukaryota; kingdom Metazoa; phylum Chordata; class Mammalia; order Carnivora; family Mustelidae; genus Lutra; species Lutra lutra. The sequence goes on along the minus strand of NC_062279.1, from coordinate 73,956,099 downwards.
TGTTCCATTGTATGTGTATACTACATTTTCTTTATCCATTCATTTGTCAGCGTTCACTTACCTTGTTTCCACCTTTGGTTATTGTGAATGGTGCTCTAATGAACATGGGAGTGCAAATGTCTCTTTCTTATAGGCCATACTATAGCTGCGTCTTCTGATGTGTGGGACAGGAATTGCCTTTCTTCTGTCTGGGAAAGGGAGCCATAAGAAGACACTGCTGGCTGTGGCCCTGGTAGCAACCAACAAAGAATAAAACAAAAGACCCAATCTCATTTATTACTGGGGGCACCATTATCATTCCTAACTGACCCCTTTACTCTACCACACCTGTAACAATGGGCTGACACACCAAGACATTTTTGATCTTTCATCTACTGTTCAGTGATTATTGCATATTGGTAAACTAGAATTTGGATATCCAAGGCAAAGCAGAATGGAATATCAAAATTTGATTAAGTGAGGCAGGTAGCAGGGTAGTTAAATAACTTGGCTGTGGTGGTAGGTCAAGGGTGTGGAATCCCAGTACTGCTCTTAGTAAGTTGTGTGATATTGAGGACATTATTTAGATTTCCAGTGCCTTTGGTTTCATCATCTCTAAAATGTAGATGAAAATAGTTCCTATCTCATAGGGTGTGTGTGTGCGCGTTATGAATTAATAAACAAAAAGCCCTTGGAATATCCCCTGCTACAGAGTAAGCCCTTAATACATGCGGACCATTGTTAATATCACCAAACTTCTGATTCTAGGTCTAATAAGATGGTGTAGTTGTGATATGATTAGTCTGTGCTTACCAATGTCATAATGATAATGCCTACATGTATACCATGAGGTTAAAGAGGGATAAGATGAGATAGAGGTTAGTAAACATTTGAACACTGCCATGTATGTTAATGTGTTCATGTGTGACACCAGAAATGTTGAGTTGCCATTTTGTTTTCAAGAATACCAATCTGGCTGCCAAGAAAAAGACCCACGTTCAGTGGAGTTCAACATTTATTAAAAATTGACTGTGTATGGTGCACCTGGGTGGTTCAGTCGGTTAAGCGGCTGCCTTCAGCTCGGGTCATGATTCCAGGGTGCTGGGATCAAACCCTGCATCCAGCTCTCTGCTTGGCAAGGAGCCTGTTTCTTCCTCTTCCTCTGTCTGCTGCTCCCCTGACTTGTGCTTGCTCTCTCTGTCAAATAAATAAATAAAATCTTAAAAAAAAACAAAAAAAGAATACCAGTTTGGGGCACCTGGGTAGTACAGTTGGTTAAACATCAGACTTTTGATTTCAGCTCAGGTCATGATCTCAGGGTCATGGGATCCAGCCCCACATTGGGCTCCACTCTCAGTGTAGAGTCTGCTTGAGATTCTCTCTCCCTCTCCCTCTGTCCCTTCTGCTTATGCTCTCTCTCTCTCTTACAAATACATAAATAAATCTTAAAAAAGAAAAGAATACTGGTTTATTTAAGGAGGGATCTAATTCTTTTTGTGACTTCTGTTTGTTAATTTTCATGACTGTTCTTATTGCTCAATTGGGTATGTTGTTTCATATTTTATGTATTGTGGGGACAAGACCATCCACAGGTCAGAGAAGTGAGTGGAAAGACAGGAAAGTGATTGGTGAGATATATGAAGGAAATAACTGTACTTCCTACCTCAAAGTTGAGATATGTGATGAAACTGTGTAGATAGAGCTGTAAAGGTTTTTGTTTCTTTTGGCGTCATGCAATTTCGTGAGAGATTTTTTTGGCTTGTTTTTTTTTTTTTGTTATTTAATTATCAGAAAAGAAATTCTTCTCTTGCTGGGCTTGAGATACAGTTATTTATCTTTTTCTGAGCTATTAAGCAGTTAGAAGTCATTTTTTAATGGCAACTTTTGATATACATGGTGATTTTTATCATTAACTTTGGAAACAGGTAGCCCTTTATTTTGTTAACAAGAAATGTTTTAATAAGAATGTTTTGGGCACGATAGCTCAAACCATTCAAATACAGAATCTTAGATAATGTTAAAAGAATCACGAACTTATTGCAAGAAAAATGACAAGGTTCAATATAATATTTTTTTGTTGATGTTTTGGGATTGTAGATGTTATTTACTTGGGACAGATGAAATTCAAGATAATTAGTTAATATTTAATAACTGTCTTTAGCTTTTCATTGAAACCAGATGGTTTTATTTTCTTAAAACATTTCAATATTATTTCTACTTTAGAATTCTTGTAGAATATTTAAGTCAACATTAAAGAATCCTTAGGGGATGGGCTCTGGGGTGGCTCAGTCTGTTAAGTGTCCAACTCTTGATTTTGGTTCAGGTCATGATCTCAGGGTCGTGAGATCAAACTCCATGTTTGGCTCCATGCTGGATGTGGACCCTGCTTAGGACTCTCTCTCTCTCTCTCCTGCCTCTCCCCACCAAAAAAATCCCTAAGGGAAGGGTCAGTGAAATACTAATAACAATTTATAAAATGTATTATAAGATCAGAAATTTCTAATCGTTGTTTGGGGCTGTGCATATCTTTTTAGTTGCCTACTTGTCCTTGTATGAGATTTGTCCTTCATTGTACTACCCTCTCCTCTTCATTGCAAAGAAAAAAAAAAATCCCTAAAGTTCTTATCTTAGTCCCCAAAGAAATAAATAAAAGACTAGCAGAAGATGGGTGAGATGGAGTAGGAGATAAAATCAGAATAATTGCAATAAGTAAAAATCTTGAAAGTAGTGAAAGAATTATAAACAAAATATGATAGTAATAGCCTGTAAGAATCCATGATCATTCATAATTTATTTATAATGATGTTCAAAATGTAGAACTGTGCATAATTATTTAATGTATTTTTAAAATTTAAATATTGAATTTAAAATTGAGAAGAGTGAAATACTTTCCTGTAATCTGAATGGTTCTGGGGCATTATAAGGATGTATCAATAAAGCCTCATAATATTCTACCGCCATCTTGCATCTAACATTGGGTTCAGTATACATTAGTGGATACTTTTTTGTCTGTGCGGTTTAGCATTCACAGTGCACCTTAGGCCTGAAGCCATGTAGTGGCTCCCAGAATTATGCTGTGTGCCTTTGGCAGGGTGGGCACTCAACCCTGTTTGGAGTGAGCCAATGTTAAGACAAAGCACTTAGGTTTCTCAAGAGTCTTTTTTTATTATTTGAAAGGCAGTCTTTTGCTCTTTCTCTTTCTCTCTGTCCCATACTCTTTATTTTGGAAGTTCCAAATAACATTTCTGTGCTCACAGTGGTCCACAGACCAGCACCAGATGTCCCCTGGGGGCTTATTAGAGTTTCAGGCTCTCAGACCCCTCTCCAGAGCTGCCGAACTGGAGTCTGCCTTTTAACAGGATCTTCAGGTGGTTCCCATGCTCATCCAAGTCTGAGGAGCCTGCTCTCTGGGATAGCTCAACACCAAGCTGATATTTTTACCTATAATCCTGGAAGGATTGGTCAGTTTTCTCAACTCACTTTGAAAGATTCAGGATCACCTCATATTACCGTTAGAATCTTCTAGCTTCTATATGCTTTCAGTATGGAGGATTATTCATATTATGTCAACTCCATGAGTCATGGGCAACCATTTATTGGTCAAGCATGGCAGAAAATGTCTCATTTTCTCATTTTACTCTTCTCAACAATGCAACAAAAGAAGTTTTAGGGAGTCAATTTATAGGGAAAAGAATCCTGAGGCTTGGGGAAGAGTTTATTTGCAAAAGGTTAGATACAGGATGTTAGAGCTGAAATTCAAACCCAAGTCTGTCTTATCTAAGCCCATGCTCCCCACTCCCCTGACTTTCTTTCTCTATTGCTGCCATGTTGCTGTATTCTATTTGCAGTAAGGAAGGGCATGGAATAGTCCATTCATCTGGATCAGGAAACATGTATATAAGAAATGTATGTTGATATTTATGGAGGCTGGTGATTTCTCTGTTTCCGGATTCTGACTTCTAAATGTCTGGTATAAAGTTCCTTACATCCGTAAGATCTTTCCATAATTTTGTGGAATTTCTTTTGTAAATGTGAAGGAAGAGAATTCTTACTTTCTTTTAAATCAAATTCTCAAAAAAACCCAATATCCCATAAAGTAAGAACTTGGGGCGCCTGGGTGGCTCAGTGGGTTAAAGCCCCTGCCTTCGGCTCAGGTCATGATCCCAGGGTCTTGGGATCGAGTCCCGCATCAGGCTCTCTGTCAGCAGGAAGCCTGCTTCCCCCTCTCTCTCTGCCTGCCTCTCTGCCTACTTGTGATTTCTGTCTGTCAAATAGATGAATAAAATCTTAAGGAAAAAAAAAAAGAACTATCACCCTTCTTATCTGTATCTCACTGACCGTTGGCCACTGGAATTCCCACCTGTCTGCTGGCATCATTGAACTCCTCCCCATCACCAGACTTTCTCTGTAGCTATTCCCAAATCATTGTTTCTTAGAATCACTTCTAGATCTTTTATTTATTTTTTATTTTTTAAAGGTTTTATTTATTTAATTGACAGAGAGAGAGATAGCAAGAGAGGGAACACAAGCAGAGGGAGTGGGGAAGGGAGAAGTATCCTTTCCACCAAGCAGGGAACCCGACGTGGGACTTGATCCTAGAACCCCGGGATAACGCCCTGAGCTGAAGGCAGACACTTAACAACTGAGCCAGCCAGGTGCTCCCACCTCTAAATCTTTCAAAAAATACAGGTGCTTATATCCTTTCCTCAGACCTTTTGAAATATGATCTTTGGGAATTGAGCTCAAAAACCTGTATTTGTAAGAAGCCCACAACTGATCCTGACCTAGAGAGTAGTAAGCCAACACAGTTTTCTTTAACGACTTTGAACAAAAGAGGATACTTTCTGCATGCCCCAGTATGGAATAATCTCCTGGTGGGAGACAGAGAGTGGCCGCAGCCCTCTCACAAAGGAATCATCACCAGATCATAGGTGCTAGCATTTCTAAGGTGCTGAGGCATGCAAAAGACCCAGGGGCCTCCATTTTGCCCTCTATTCTCCTGGAAAAGATTCTGTTGTATTGCCCACTACTTCTGAGACTGGTGGTGTATGTTTTGCACTGCCCGGCTTTATTCTGATGTCGAGGGAATAGCAACCTGAAGATGTTTTGACAAATCGGTTTGACTTTTGAGTTATCTTCTTCCTGAGAGAAGAAAGAAAAACTCCCAAAGAGTTTTTGGGAAGAGATTGTTCAATTAAGTCTGACGTTGCTGATATCGCTTTAGGTCGTTGATATTGCTACCACTTCACCTGCTTCATTGTAAATGGCAGTTTTTCTCCATTTCTAGAAATGTTTGACGTTTTCGACCCACCTAGGTTCTGAGGCCACCACTTTCACTCGTCCCCTCATCTGTTCACCTTTGGAGTAAGATAGGCTTTTTTTCATGGGCATACAGAGTGGTGACTGGTGGATAGGGACTTGTGTTTTTCCATTACTTGTTGTAATCATTCCTTAGTTCACGATGATGATCTACCATTTTCTCTTTGTTCCAGAGAACTGTCAAAACTGTCAGCTAACATTTATTGAGAGCTATGATTTGTGTAGGGCAAGTTGAGGAACTTGAATACCAATAGTTTGTCAAAGAAAAGCTGTCAGGTTTTGTTTCTGTGGAATGCTAGGATGTTTGAGGTCATCTAGTCCTGTATCTACAGCATGGCTTTGAGATACCGCTGTGTCTTCTAGGGGAGTTGATGACTTCACAAGAGCTGCTCTGGCTTTTGACAGCTTTCGCTGAAAGAAAGTTTGTTCTTCAGCTGTGCTAAACACTCTCTCTCTGGTACTTCTAGTCAGGATTCTAGTTTTGTCCTCTGGAGTTTTGCAGAATTAGCCAAACCCTTCCTCCCACAACCACCTCTGGGAAATTAATGTAGCACCTGAAGTTCTCTTCCAGAACTATGACATGACTCCTCATGGGCATTGTTTTCCCAGAGATACATATCATTGACAACCAAATCTGGTAATGAGAGAGCCAGCAAAGACCGTATCATAATCCCCTGTCAGAAACCAGGTCCATTCATGTTTTCTTTCCCCCTCTTCTGGTGCCAGTTCATTTAACTCTGTTCTGTTCTTGGCCCTTTAGGTATATTCATCTTCATATTTTATTTTATATGATCCAAATACTGGTGAAAAACACCAAAGTCTTTTAAGAGAGTTATCTAAAATAAAATTAATACTTTCAAAAGACACTTTGATGTCCAGAATTCATCTTCAGTAAATACTAGCACAAAGTCATCCTGATAACAATTTGATGTGATCTATAGCTATTAGAGTACTTTAAAAATAATTCTGTCTTTCCTGGTGATTCATATCTACAGAAAGATTTCAAATCATGAAACTACATCATTAAAACAATCTCTGCCTTATCTGATTTCTGTATTAAAGCTTATACCGTGTTCATGTCACGATATTCTTAAACAAGTCAAAGGTTTTTCTGAGTCTTAGGCTTTTTTAGCAGCCTCTCCTTGGATAGTAGCTATAAAGTGTTTCATGTTATGAATTTTAAGTAACTAATTCCTGTGATTTTTAAACTATGAATTTCTGGGACTGGGCACAGAAATTCTACTGCCTTTTTCATCATGAAGATAGCCTTGTAGGTCAAGATGGTAGAAAGAGCAGAAAGAATTTTTAATATCTGAAATGATAATTATTTTAGAAAAACTACTTAATAGGTTAAAGTAAAATTTTTTCATTGATTTATTATAATCAGCTTTAGAGTAAAAGTGATGTAATCCAGTCAGTCAGTAACTGCTAGAATAATTCACTTAGTCAAAAGAAAAATTCCCTAATCCCCTCTTCCTTTCCTTCTCCCTAGAATGGATGGATAATGGTGCAACGCTTTGGAAAACAGCTCTATCTCAATATAATAAAAACAAAACAAAACCTCAAACCAAACATCTTTTAATTCTTACTTCATAAAACAAAACATAAAGAAGGGCAGTACGGTAGAGGCTAGCCTGATTACACTTTCCTTCTTCTTCTTTTTTTTTTTTTTAAAGATTTTATTTATTTATTTGTGAGAGAGAGAGTGCAAGCAGGGGGAGCGGCAAGCAGAGCAGGTAGAGGGAGAAGCAGACTCCCTGCTGAACAAGGAGCCTGATGTAGGACTCGATCCTAGGACCCTGGGATCCTGAACCAAAGGCACATGCTCAACCGACTGAGCCACCCAGGCATCCCCTGGTTATACTTTTCATAACGTGTTTGAAAATCCTTCGGATTTCTTAGACCTCAGATTCACCTTCTGGAGAATCTGTGAAGAAACCAGAAGCTACATATTTCAAATAGTTGCTTCAAATGTGGAGGTGTGTTGGAGTAGGTTTGTACTGGTTTAAGAGAACTATTTTTTTTTAAAGATTTTATTTATTTATTTGTCACAGAGAGAGAGATCACAAGTAGGCAGAGAGGCAGGCAGAGAGAGAGGAAGGGAAGCAGGCTCCCTGCGGAGCAGAGAGCCCTATGCGGGGCTTGATCCCAGCACCCTGAGATCATGACCTGAGCTGAAGGCAGAAGCTTAACCCACTGAACCACCCAGGCGCCCCAAGAGAACTATTTTTAATTTTTGGGAAATTTGTGAGCCGACTGACCTTGCATTGGCAATTCCAGATTGTCCAGAGTGGGCACATTTACACCATGGAAATCGGCCAACAGCTCAGAGCTAGTTGTTAAACATTTATGTACTCATCATTGAATAGGGGTATTTGTATAAAGTTTCTAGGATACTGGTGTTAAAAACAAATATTTTAATTAAAAAAATTAAAGGTACTTATTGATATTGGACCTTTGACATTGTTTTTATAGACTTCCAAGGTTAGAAATAACTTCTGCTCTTTTGCTTATCCCTCTTTCTTCAATTAGGATCTTACTAGGTACATGCTAGATGTTATTTGTAAGAGAAGTTTAAAGTGCTATGTTATGGCTAATGCATAATTAATAGTTTGAAAAAGAATTCTGGAATGGATTTCTGCAGAATAATTCTGTAATGTAATCTGTGTTGGCTGTCCATTAAAAATCAGATGAAGTGAGATTTTCCTTTCAAGATGACATGTAAATTTAGTTATTTTAAGATAGACTATGAAGGAGGAAGCAAGGGGAGGTAAGATAATCTTTTACACTCTGTATTGTCTTTTACAGCTGCTTTTTATTCTTTCGCCTTTCCTTGTTTCTCTTTTTTTCCCTTTGTTCTCTCCTCATCTCTTCTGTAGAAGAAGAATCTATTTTCATATCCATATCCACCCTCTTCTATTATCTATTTGGCCCTTGGAGATTTGGATTTCTTTTAGGAATGCACTCAGCATTTTAGGCTGCTAAAATCTGCTAAAACATGAGCCAATTAATGACGCATTTATTGACAAGTTTTTGGAAACTTGCAGGGTTCATTCTGCAAGAGTGATTTACAAGCTCTAAGATGTTAGAATGTCGAACAAGTGGAAACAATTAGTAGCACTAATGTCTTAACCCCAGGTTTACCGCGGAGAGAGGGTGATCATTCATGGGAAGGCCCATCTGTTCCTGAGAGGTTTCCAACTTGCTTGCATAGCCGTTTGTAAATTGTATTGGTTCAGTGATTTTGCTGCTTTGGTAGCTGTTTATGTGACCATTTCTCAAAATCTTTGGTGAGGTGCACATTTTGCCATGCTTTTTTTTGAGAAATAGCATTTTATTTTTGGATGCTCTGGTTATTCAGCGATGTGGTTAGTATATTACACGTAGCAGGAACATGCCTCTTGAAATTGCCCCAGCTCTAAGAATTGTGAAATCAGTGAGTAAAACATACCTTTTGAATGAGTTAGTGGACTTATATTTTGGCAAAATTTGATGTTGGAGGAAGAATGCATTCATCTCAGTAGGAGTTTCGTCTCTATTTACAGAATGAAAGATGGAAAGGCTCTGATACTATAATCAAGTTCTTTCTTAAAATACCGTTAACCTAGTTATTTTTTTCTAAATAATGATGCTACACTTGCCTAGAGTTTCACAGCTTACAACCCATTCTCACGTTTATCTCATTTTCCATTTGATATTTGCCCTCTGCTCTTTTCTTCCCACGTAGAGGGCATTGAATAATTGACTCTAAGATTGGAAAAGATCTTCATTCTGATCAAGACCTCAATCCAATGGTCAGCCTGTTAGCTATTTCCAAGAGGAAAAAATATTAGAGACAGATAGGCTGACCCTTGGGTCAAATAAGGTAGTGAAAGTAAAATTTCCTTTTTGCGAGAAGGAAATTTTTTTACTATTTTTACTTTTACTACTTTCTTTTCTTTTTTTTTCCTGAAGGCTCAGCCTACTGGGCCTGTGAACTTCTGCTTTAGGAGCTCTCTCGTCACTTTAATAAAATCCATTAATTCCTACTCTTTGGGGGCTTTGCCAGTCTGCTCTCAACTTTAAACTTCACCCATGTGCTAAGCCCAAGGGGTATGGGTTTTTGGGGGTATAAAATACGTATGTTTTAATTTTGAAGCAGTAGATGTTTCTTTTTCTTTTCTTTTCTTTCTTTTTTTTTTTAGTAGATGTTTCTTTAAAGCTTTTTTCTTTTCTTTTCTTCCTTCCTTTTTTTTTTTCTTAAAGATTTCATTTATTTATTTGAGAGAGAGCATGCACAAATGGCAAGGGAGGGTCAGAGGAGAGTGAGAAGCAGACTTCCTGGGGAGCAGGGAGCTGGATGTGGGCCTCGATCCCAGGACCCCAGGATCATGACCTGAGCTGAAGGCAGACAACTGACTGGATCACCCAGGCGCTTTTTTCTTCTTTTCTTTCTTTCGTTCTTCCTTTTTCTTTTTTGAGTGATTAGGTACTTCAAATCTCATTAATAAACATTTGGAGCAAATGAAGAGTTACAGGTATGGAATTTAAAATCATTTGCCTCCTCAGTTTGGAATTTTTTATTTCTGACTTCAGTAAAGCCTTGGGTCTTATTTTAACAGAATAACATCCGTTATTCTTATATAGTTCTGATGCAAATACAAATCCAGTGAGGCACATTGATTGTTCTGTGACGCAGATGAAGAAGATGGAAATGCTGCCCAGCCAGGCTGGGTTTGGTTTGTCGGGTGATTATCTTTTAATGGTACCTTGACGGATGATCGAGTGCCATGCAAAGTAACTGGAAGACAGATGGTTACATGAAATTGTGGGAAAATGGGTGCAACAGGGGAACTGTACTTCCCGAGCCAATGCCATTGACGTTTTTGGCCACCTGTGCAAACACAATGCCTCGGCTCTAGGATCAGGAGCTCAGGCTCATCACTGTGTAAAAAGGAAAATGAACGAGATGGTGAGTGCAGAGCCTAAGGTGAAGGCAAAGCCAACCATCCCCAGGTGCGCTGAGAGCAGTTCTGGCCACTTTTTCTTCCCGTTGCTAGGGGAGAGAGGAGCTCGAGCCTGGGCACGTGTGCTTTAGCAGCTGTGTCCACAAGAGATGACACACCTGCTAACCTGGGATTTGTTCTGTATCGACACTGTAAACAGACACGCACATGTCATCCTTTGCACAGCCTGTTGCAAACTCCAGCTTCAGGGCCGCAGAGAAGAAAATTCGGTGTTGACGAAAAGCAGTCAGTCCTCCATTAAAATAAATGGAAGGTGAACTGACACAGAGACTTATCCAAAGTCCGAAGACTTCCATCTTCTTTCTCTTTCTAAATTAAGGATTCGGCAGGCAAAGTCTCTTCAGAATCCTTTGTTTAAACTTCATGACAAAGAGAACCCTAGGGAGTCTTTGCCTAGAGGTTTTGTGGCTCTCTTGTGACCATGGAAATTAATCTTCTTCCTGGGAAATCAGCTGTTCACACAACTCTGCTGCTTTCCTTCCCGAAGAAGAATTTCCATTTCTTCCTGGGAATGTCAGATACAGAGATAAGCATGGAGGTCTCTAAATATTGCCCCCGGGCTATGGACTCCCTGACCCTGCCTCAAGTCCCCTTCAGTTTATCCTTTTGTCCCCCTCACTGTGCCAGGAAGTTTCTAGGTGCCCACAGCTACACCCGCATGTCAGGGGCACTTTGTGCTGTCAGTCACACGCTGGGAGGCTGGGAGCGAGAAGCACAACCCATTGTTTCTTCATTGACTCGTGACTATAGTTAATTGATATTTATTTTGCTCTCGCTGTGTTTCTGGCTCTCCTTTGGGCAGGAGCGAGGTACTAGTGAGCTCTAGTGGATACCATCCCAACACTGACAGACCACGCAGCCTGGGGTGGAAAAGCAAACAGTCATGCTGATCAATGTATATATTCACCCTGAGGTATTAAAAATAACAAAAGAACTGGACTTAGACTCCAAGTAATCTGAGGAAACCAGAGTGTTCCACGGTTAGGAGACCGTGAGGGCAAACTGTGTGTGTGTGACAAGTAAACAGCGTCCATCTTACGCCAGGCCCTGTGGTGGAAAGACTGGGAGTGAAGGTGGTGCTCAGGAGACTGGGAAGGTGGACCAGGCTGAACCACCGGGGGATTAAAGCTCTTGGAGAGAACTTTGGCCTTTATGGTGAAAGCAAATGGGAAGTTAGTCAGCTGATGGGTTTTAGGCAGAGGGGATCCAGTGGGGGCTGTGTTGTAAAAATAAATTTGGCTTTGGGAAGGCAAAGGGCCGGAGAAGGGCCATCTGGGTGATAGGACTATTGCACTTTAGAACCCTGAAGCTGATTGGTTAATGTATCTGACATGCCCTCGTCATCGCCTCACTGCCTAACACTGTTCGTGTGCATGTCTGTGTCTTCCTCCAGACCCCATGTTCCTTGAGTTTAAGAATCCTGCTCTTTTGGCTTCTGGGTCTCCTGTAGTGTCAGACACCAAGGTTTTCATGTGCACATCCAACAACACTGTGGCTCTTCTTCATCTTACAAGACACGTCAGTAGGCTTAGCAGCCCCCTTCCTGTATTCTGATGAGAGTGTTATCTAGCAATCTAATTCATTCTAGAAAGCAGAGGAAGATAAAAATACACTTGCCTTTTCTTTCGCTAAGTCGTATGTGCCTTGAATTTCATTTCCATACATTAATGTCTTCTATAAAATGACCTTTATAGTTCTATCTTCATGTCAAACTAAAGCTTTGCTACTGTTACTATTATTACCATCTCCTCACAGATAGAATAGACATTTTTGGGGAGAGTTGCTTCTGAGAGCAATTCCCTATAGAGTTGAAGAAACAAAACCATGTTGGAAATTTGGAAATTTCTGACTTGGAAAATCAGGTGTTGCAGCAGCGATAGGGAGTGGTGTGGTTTGTGGCAGAATCAGGAGAGCATTTGGATTCCAATACAAAATTTACTGTGACCACTAAACACACACTGGGGGGCTGAGTATGAGTTTGCTGTTTCTCCTTTAAATGATTATGAATGTATTTTCCAAATCCGGGGAAGTAATACAAAATTTCAGTGATCTTACCTACTCTTAAGGGTTGCAGGCCAAGCACTTTGGAATGACTGAAGCAGCACACAGAACTGTGCTGTGGTCAGGGGCAGGACCAGCCTGCCACCCCCAGTACAGTCTCCTCACAGAACTTTGCAGAATAGGCTCCTAATACTCCTATGGCTACTCGATCTCTATTTTCTTTTGTAACGGATGGCTACCCTCCCTTCTGGTGCCTCAAACTAATTCACATCCAGTGAGAGGCAGGTGTAAAGCTTGTGAATTTGACACAAATTTTTGAAATTGGATTTTTGAAATCGGAAGCAAAGAAAACATCTCTTCTCACGTACCTTGTGGGCAAGTCCCTAGGCATAGTTTTGTTAGCGACTTGCCCTCAAAGTGAAAAATGAGGGGCAGATAAGTAGCCCCTGATCCTGCTCCTGCCTGATCCTTAGATTAAGATTAGCTTAGATGCAGGCTGAGAGGTCACCCAAGGACGTGGTTTGCTGGGGTTAGCAGTCATTTAAATCACGTGCTCAGGAATCTCCTACAAAGGATATTTTCATAACATATTTCCAGGAGAAAAAGTATTCCAGTTTTGTTGTGCCTTTTTTTTTTTTAATTTAAATTTAAATTTTTCACCAGGGGTGAGCAGTCCTAGCGATTTTGTAAGTGGGAGAATCCTTCCTGCAGTAGAAATCGGGCCTGGGGGATGGGTGAAGCAGAAGAGAGCAGAACAACAGGATTAATTAAGGGCATCTGCTGCTATGCTTTCTGCAATTTTATGATTCCTAAATGCAACGGACCACAGCAGAAACAGGCAACAGTGATTTAATGTCTGAATTCTGAGCCCTTTAGCAAAACATATCCTCTTGGGGCTGTATTTGTACAATAATGACCGTAAAAATATCTGTCTTCCCCATTTTAGTGGGCTGTTGAGAAAATTAGATCATATGTAGTAAAGCTTGTCACACTGATAAGATAATGTGACATCATCATCATCATCATAGCAAACACATAGCTCTTGTTCTTTGTCAGGCACCATTCTAAGCATTTATACTTACTCCTTCACTTAGATCTTACAATAATTTTATAGGTAGAATAATTTTATAGTTCTCTCATTTTATGGGTGGTAAAAGAGAGCCACAGAGAGTGGAAGTAACTTGCTCAAGTCCGGCCAGTAAGATTTGGTGCAAGGATTTGAACCCATGCAGTCTGTCTCCAGAAGTTCATGCTTTTAATCATTAGGATTAAAAAAAGGGGGGGGGGAATGGGTGCCTGGGTGGCTCAGTTGGTTAAGCCACTGCCTGCTGCTTGGGTCATGTTCCCAGAGTACTGGGATCAAGTCCCATATCAGGCTTCCCCTGCTCTGCAGGGACCCTGCTTCTCCCTCTGCCTGCCACTCCCCCTGTTGTGCTCGCTCACTCTCTCTCTCTCTGTGTCAAATAAATAAATAAAATCTTAAAAAAAAACAAAAACAAAAACAGGGGGTGAAGCATAGACTTTTAACTACATAAGAAGACCAACATTTGAATCCTGGCTTCATGGGCTGTGTTACCATGGTCAGATCTCATTCTCTCTCTCTCTCTCTCTTTTTTTTTTTTTTTTTAAAGATTTTTAAAATTTACTTGACAGAGACACAGCAAGAGAGGGAACACAAGCAGCAGGAGTGCTAGAGGGAGAAGCAGGCTTCCTGCTGAGCAGGGATGGGTCTGGATCCCAGGACCCTGGGATCCTGACCTGAGCCGAAGGCAGATGCTTAATGACTGAGCCGCCCAGGTGCCCCTGTGGTAAGATGCCTTAAGCAGTCTGAACTACAGTTTGCTCATCATAAAATAATACTTACTTATAGATGTTTGGTGAGGACTAAATAAGAAAAAATGCGAAGTTCAGTGTTTAATCAATAGAAGGCATGCAACACATTATTATTATTATTATTATTATTATTATTATTATTATTTATTCACGATGAGATGGTATATTTGTCTGCTCAGGCTGTCCTAATAAAAATACCACCAACTGGGTGACTTAAACAAAATAAATGTATTTTTTCACAGTTCTGAAAGCTGGAAGTCCAAGATCCAGGTACCAGTATGGCAGTTTTCTGAGACCCCTCTTCTGGCTTATAGGTGGTCTCCACCCAGGTGTGGAGAGAGATTGCTGGTGTCTCTTCCTTTTCTTGTAAGGATTAGGGTCCCACCCTTATGATCTCATTTAACTTTAATTATCTCGTTATAAGGTCCTATTCTCCAAATGCAGTCACATCGGAGGTTAGGGCTTCAATGTATTAATTTGGGGGAGACACAATTCAGTCCTTAACAAGTGGGTAGCTGGGGAGGGAGAATTGGAAGGATAGAAGTGTTTGGAACATTTTGACATACATTTACTTATTTATTTTATTAGTTTATTATTATTATTATTATTTTTTATTAGTTTATTATTTAAAAAAGATTTTTATGTTTTTGAGAGAGTGAGCGAGGGAGAGAGAGCACAAGCCAGGAGAAGGGACAGAGGGAGAGGAAGAAGCAGGTTACCCACTGAAAAAGGCCATTTGACATAGGACTTGATCCCAAGACCATGGGATCATGACCTGAGCAAAAGGCTGTCATTTAACTGACTGAGCCACCCAGGTGCTCTGGAGTAGTTTGACATTTAAAGTAGATTTCTTGGGTGGCTCAAAAGCAACTGCCTTCTGCTCAGGTCGTGATCCTGGAGTCCCAGGATCAAGTCCCGCATCAGGCTTCCAGCTCCATGGGGAGTTGGCTTCTCCCTCTGATCTTCTCCCCTCTCATGCTCTCTCTCACTCTCTCTCTCACTTCCTCTCACATTCTCTCTCTCTCTTAAATAAATAAATAAAATCTTTAAAAAAATAAATAGAGTAGATTTCGTGGATGTCAATTCTGGAGGGAGAAGTAGCTGTCAGCTCTGTGTAGTAAATTAGGAGATATACAACGCACTCATAACTGGATGCCATTTGTTTTCTACTTGAAGCTATAGAAAATGTCTCCATACTATTTATTTTTGCTCTTTTAGGTGAGCCTGAATTTAAATACATTGGGAATATGCATGGCAATGAGGCTGTTGGACGGGAACTGCTCATTTTTCTGGCCCAATACCTGTGCAACGAGTACCAAAAGGGCAATGAGACAATTGTGAAGCTGATCCACAGCACTCGTATCCACATCATGCCTTCCCTCAACCCGGACGGCTTTGAGAAGGCTGCCTCTCAGGTGAGTTCCAGCCAGCCCAGAGCAGGGAACACCCTCTTCACTCTGTGTTGGAACATGTGTGCTTGTCTGTAAGTAATGCTGCACTCATATCAATCTTATGGACAAGGCCTGGGAGGATATAAGTGATAGGCTATTCACCTTGCTGCTAAGAAAAAAGTTCAGAATTTACCCACGTTTGTGACTAGGTAAATTTCCTACTGAAAAGCTGAAAGAAGGACTACTGCCAAGTGTTGAAGAGTAATGCTATAGCTGTCTTTGAATGAGATGATGTCATAGCGCCCTCTACTGACAGCAAGGAAGAAAAATTTTGGCCGGATCAATGTTGCATGGGTGTTTAAATCTTGTCTATGTACGATCAGTAAAGTTTAAAAAAAAAAAGGTAGAAAGAAAACAAAATAAAAAAAAAAACCCGCCACCAACAAAATCCTCTCCTACCTCTAAAATGAAATGCATACATTTTAACTGTTAGAGAAGCTGGAAAGTAATGACACTTTAAGAGAAGATTAATGCTGTGTGTTCCCTTTTTGTTTGCACAGGCATGGAGAACATTAGTTGTTTTCTACAGCATGAAGTGATTTTCTTATTTTATGGGAGTATTATGTTTATCTATAGTTAGGAAGTTGATTTTTACCTTAAAAATAAAACATCCAGTGATGTGACAGTTTGACATTGTAAGGAACCCAAACAGGATTTCTGTAAATAACACTGATAAAATTTCTAAACTTAGAAAAATTCTAATAACATAGAAAATTAAATTGTTTACTATTTTAAGGTGATATTCTGATCCGTAAGATCAAGGACAAAAATTATCATTGTTATTTTCTGTAGTAGATTTTTATTCCTTGGAGTCTAAAGGGTCTGAGCTTATATAACTTCAAGAATATGGGAATTAGCTCTATATCATAGATTATGTAAAATTTAATAGTAAAACAAGAAAATATGCATTATGGAATGTAGCTAAATGTCTTGGAAATCTAGGTTATACCATTACTGAAATGAAGGATTTAAAATTGAACAGAAATTTCTCAACTAACAAAGCTCTTGAACTTTGTTCTAGAGCTCATATTTTTTCATAAAGACTGTAAGAGGGAGGTATCTTACTAATATGTACATAATTCATGTTAAACTCATTCTAAACCTCCAATCTTCTTTAGTAATTTATTCTTTTGAATATTTAAAAAATAGATTCCTGTGATTTACATAGCCAATGAATATTTCACTTAAACCCAACTATAGACTGGCATGCTTTGAAAGGCATCATCTATTACTGATATATATAGATCTTTTTTGTAGTTTGATGATAATTATCTTTCAAATATAATTATTATTAAAATTCCAGATATTATTCATTGAAAATATTTTTAAAATTACCATAACAAATACTTTAAGCCTGATACCTTCATGTGTTTGTCAGTAAGAGTGAAAATTCAGTTTTGAGAGGATATTATTAAAATAAATGAGTAATTCTAATTTTAAAATTTATTAATGAAGACCTTAACTAGATAGTAACAACAATAATAAATAACTTATTATTTTTCTTCTTGATTTTTTTAGCCTGGTGAACTCAAGGACTGGTTTGTGGGTCGCAGCAATGCCCAAGGAATAGATCTGAATCGGAACTTTCCAGACCTGGATAGGATAGTTTATGTTAATGAGAAAGAAGGTGGTCCAAATAATCATCTGTTGAAAAATCTGAAGAAGATTGTGGATCAAAACACAAAGGTAGGGAAAATACATTGTTTTCTTGGGTTCTATCCTCTAGCCTAAGGAAGTCTGTTCTAATATCTTCATCATAATGGAGGACATAGCAGTAATGTTAAGCTTGTGTGGGATAGTTAGCTCGCACCTAGAAAGTCATGGCTGGACACCCTGGAATTGGGCAGGGGGTGTCGAGAGAACGGGAGGAGGGGGAGAGGATAGGAGGAAGGAACCTAGTTGTGTCTTTAAATGTCTTCATGGCCCTTTCAGAGGACCTGTATCAGCACATCACAGCATTTCACATTGTTGATTTTTTCTTCTTTTCTAGAACCATCTCTTTCTTTGCTTTGCACAATTCTACTTTCTCTTGCTCCTTCTACTGCCTTTCCAGTTACTGCTCAGCTTCTTTCCCTGCTTTCCCTACCTTGGCTAAGTGCTGGCCTTCAAGATGCCATCTGCTACCCTTATCTCTTTCTCTACAGATCCATCTCTCCAGCTTCCGATCTCCTGTGGAGTTCTTTCTCTATTTTACTTGCTCACTGAGTCTCTTCATCTGGCAACATGCAGGGCCTCAAAACCAAACATTTTCCGTAAAAAACCAGTGTTTTCTCTTACTCTATGATCAAAGCCTTGGTTTTTCCATTACTGTCATCACCACCAGCAATCAGTTGGAGGATCTCAGTGATCTGAGGGCCCTAAAGCTTCTTCAGTCTCTCCTCTTCTGCAAACTCATCCCACTGCTTGGTTCAGGCCCCCACTGTCTCTTGCTGATGAGTACAAGCAGTCCCCTCTTCTTGTTTTGGGTTCAGCCTCTCCCAACTCTGTTCAATCATCTCGAATCCCTTTAGAGTGATCTTCCTGCACAAATTATTGCTCCGTTGCTTAAAAAAACCTTGCCAGTTCTCTACTGCCCAGAGGATAAAGTGAAAACTCAGTATGTCAGAATTATGTGATGGTTTAGTCGTCTGGAGACTCTGGGGGCAGGCTGGCTCCATATTTGCTACCTGAGTTTTAGAAAGTTATTTAACCACTGTGTGCTTCTGCTTCTTCTACTGCAGTATGGAGATGATAATAGTATCTACCCCCTTGGGTGGTTATAAGGCTTGAGTGAGTTAATATATATAAAGTGAAGTCAGGACCTACAACTATTATTACCATTTTGGCAAAATTGCTCAGGACTCTGTGTTATGTACCTTAGAGTTAGATGGGTGCATTGACATATCCACTAAACATTTCATGCCCCTTCAAACCAATATTGTTTGAACACTGTTTTCAATTACTTGGAGAGATCTAGAGCCATCATGGAGGAAAGGTGGAGAAGAACTGCTGTTGGCAGCTCTCCATTCCTCTTCTGTGTTTCCAGGCAATTCTGCTCTGGTTCATCAACTCCTTTTTGTACCTTTCCAAGTGAGGACGTGGAAAGTACAATTTCTCCATTTTATTATAGTGGCAAGGCCATTCAAGTTTCCCTTGGCCGCTGGCAGCTGCTGGCTGACCCACTCCTTAATCTGGCTCTGATAGTCCATGGACTCCAGTCCACCAACTCCTTTTTGCTCCCTAAGCAAAGCATTTTCTAGTAATTTTATGCCTTCATATGTGTTGTTCCAACCATCTAGAATGTTCTTCCCTTTCCTTCCATGTCATCTCCTCTGTGAAGCCTTCTGCTCTTCCAGACAGATCCTGTTAAGCTTCCCTTCCATTCTTTAAGAATATTTCCAGTCTGGTGCTTATAGCTATATAGAACTGTATTTATTATTATTTCTATAGCTATTTTCCCTTTTAGTTCTAGATTTCAGTTTTTTGGTTGCAAGAATTATGGTTTATATTTGAGTCTGACACATAGTAGGCTGAAAACCTGTTATGAGTGAATGCAATCCAGCCTGGCAAGCAAGTCACAGTATCTGAAAATCTACAGCTGGAGTTCCAGACAAGCATTCATCATGCAGTTGGGGACTAGATAGAGGATCCAGGAGATAGGGAGGGTCCTGGATTATCGGTGTAAGGTTCCTATAACTTTCCTGCCTATATTTAGGATTCCTTCCAGAAACTTCGCCTAAGCCTACAAGTGGAAACTGGTCTCAGAAAAGGGCTGCCAGGGGTTGAGGATTCTAGTAGAACCTGATTAGTGAGTGAATTAAACATTTCTGCTTCTGAGTCATAGATACATTTCTGCTTCTGATACATAGATACATTTCTCAGCCTCTGGTGCAATTTTCTTGGATGAAGGGAGAGCTGGAAGGACAGAAGACGGTCTTTTTTTCTTTTTTTTTCTTAACCAGAGGTAAAAAGAGGGCAGTCCTATGTGATAAGCTGTGAGGGATAAGGCAGAAATGAAAAACCACTGTGGAAGCCCAGTGCTGATATCAGTGGGCAGGCTCTCCCCATTGCTTACATTAAGCTGCCTATGCTTCTCCATTAAATCCAAGAAATGGGACAAATAATGCCTGCTACCTTGCATAGAAGAATCTATGGAATAAACTCATGTCCATAGGACATCTGATGGGTAGCCTTTGCGCAGTGCCATACACTTTCCATCTGCACCACTTTCTTCTTCCCCAACAGAACCTGTGTAATATTTGTAGAACCGTGGTGTTAGGTGTTTTCTTATTTCTAGGGCAAGCAATACTTATTTAAAAGATATATGCTGGTGGTGGGTATTAGGGAGGGCACGTATTGCATGGAGCACTGGTGTGGTACATAAACAGTGAATCTTGGAACACTGAAAAAAATAAAATTAAAAAAGACATATGCTCATGGTACTTAAAAAAATTAGAACTTTTTTTTTTTAAAAAGATTTTATTTATTTATTTGACAGAGAGAAATCACAAGTAGGCAGAGAGGCAGGCAGAGAGAGAGGAGGAAGCAGGCTCCCTGCCGAGCAGAAAGCCCGATGCGGGGCTTGAACCCAGGACCTGGGATCATGACCTGAGCCGAAGGCAGTGGCTTAACCCACTGAGCCACCCAGGCGCCCCCAAAAAATTAGAACTTTTTTAGAGATCTATTTATTTATTTTAGAGAGAGAGAGTGTGCAAGTGAGCATGTGGGGGGTGGGCAAAGGGAGAAGGAGACAGAGAATCTCCATCAGACTCCCCACTGATCACAGAGCCTGAAGCAGGGCTCTATCCCAGTACCCTGAGATCATGACCTGAGCCAAAGTCAAGATTCCGGGGGCGCCTAAGTGGCTCAGTCATTAAGCATCTGCTTTGACTCAGGTCATGATCCCAGAGTCCTGGGATCGAGCCCTGCATAGGGCTTCCTGTTTAGCGGGGAACCTGCTTCTCCCTCTCCCACTCCCTGTCTTATTGTTTCTCTCAAATAAATAAAATAAATTAAAATAATAATAAAAATAATCTTTTAATTTTTAAAATTT
Source organism: Lutra lutra (assembly GCF_902655055.1). Classification (NCBI taxonomy): domain Eukaryota; kingdom Metazoa; phylum Chordata; class Mammalia; order Carnivora; family Mustelidae; genus Lutra; species Lutra lutra. The sequence goes on along the minus strand of NC_062279.1, from coordinate 73,935,478 downwards.
TAATTTTTATTTAATTTTTAATCTTTAAAAATAATAATAATAAAAATAAAAAGATCAGGATTCTGCTGCTTAACCGACTGAGCCACCCATATGCCCCCCCAAATTAGAGCTTTAATTAGAGATATAAAAATATCTCAATGCCAATGCTTTTTCTGGGTTAAGGTAAACTAAAGAGAAATACATAAATATTTAAATTAAGTCTCTTTTCTGGAACAGAATCAAAGTTTGTTTACATTAGACTAAATCTTCAGTAAACCTGCATAATAATCCTGGAATGGTATTATTCATGTCTGGTTCATCTTCTCCTTTTTCCGTCTTTGTCATTAAGACTGAGACTGTGTTTAGGTGCTGCCCAGTAGGAGATATGTCGCAGGCATTTCGGGAATGTTATCACACATCTTGCTTTTTCTTGCTCCCCCTTCTCAGTTTCTATATCTCTTACTGTAGCTTCTATATTTGTTTTATTTTTATGGAGATACAATTGACATATAAAATACAATTAATTTCATATGTACAGCATAATGATTTGGTATTTGTATATATTGTGAAATGATCGCCATCTTAAGTGTAGTTACCATCAGTCACCATACATAGTTGTAATTTTTTTCTTGTGACAGAACATTTAAGGTCTACTCTCTTAGTAACTTCAAATATAGAATACAGTATTTTTAACTGTAGTCACCATGTTGTACATCACATCCCCATGACTTCTTTTATAACTGGAAGTATATACCTTTTGACCACCTTTACTTATTTCCCTCCCCATTGCCGCCCCTCCCCCCAACTGTCTCTGGCCACCACCAATCTGTCCTTAGAGTGGTTTTTAAAATTTCAAGCTTTGTAGGAATTTGGGGGTTAAAAATGCACACTTATGAATGCAGATTCAGGAAGTCTGGGGTGTGTACGCTGTGGGAATGGGCGATGAGAAGGCATCTGCATTTCTACCACGTGTTCCAGAGGCTTTCCTTCTTCTTCTGAACCTCTGAATAAAAGCTCTCCCTTGCTGTCCTGGAGTTTTTCCTGCTGTCTTTTCTCATCTGTTCTTGGGCTCCTTGGCCTGGTTATCTGGGCTCAGTACACGAGCCGGGGCCTGGATTGCTTGAAAATGGAGTCGATTAAAATGAATCAAACAACTTTATTAAACTTATGCTTGTGTTGTAAAGAAATGGAAATAAATATGGCTTTAATATATTTTAGGAGCCAAAGCCATCTAGTTATAGAAAATAAATTTAAGCTATATTTACAGTCTTTAAATGGAAATTTTAAAGATAGGTCATAGGAGCACCTGGGTGGCTCAGTGGGTTAAAACCTCTGCCTTCGGCTCAGGTCATGATCCCAGGGTCCTGGGATCGAGCCCCACATCGGGCTCTCTGCTCCGCGGGGAGCCTGCTTCCCCTTCTCTCTCTGCCTGCCTCTCTGCCTGCTTGTGATCTCTGTCTGTCAAATAAATAAAATATTAAAAAAAATAGGTCATAATTGGTTCTGGATTCTCTTGGGGCTCAATCTTAGAGATGTTCCAGAGGCTTCTCTATGGATTACTTAAATATATAATTACAGTACCCAGGGGATCTCAGCATTTAGTCAACCTAAGAAATTCTTTTAGTAGCTAGAGACAAACTGAATTTAATTTGTCAAATTGTGGAATTTACTTGCTTGCTTTTGAATATATCGGTAACATGTATATTAGGAAGTGTATATATAAGAATTAGCAGTAGGCTAAACCTAATAGCTGAATATGACTTCGTGTATTCAGGACTGGATCTTTGTTCCAAAAGAGTTTTTTAAAAAATGTTATATTACAAAATTATTATGCTATTAGGAACAAAAAGATAAAGTAAATATAGATGAGGAGAAAAAGAATGCATTATCCTATAGTCTTAAATGACCACCATTCACATCTTGGAATGTTTCCTTTAGAATTATTTTTTTAATGCATTATCAATCTATAAACATATGGGAGCATACCATGCACACTGTTCTAAACACTTTTAGGTGAATAATAAATCCAAAAGCACAGCCTGCCCCTGTAGGGCTTTGCCTCCTGAGCTCCCACTCAAATCAATCCTTTGCCCGAGGCAGTGCTTGCTTGCTTTCCCCCAAGCCTACCTGCCTCCTTTCTTTCTTTCTTTCTTTTTTTTTTTTAACTCCTTTCTTTTCCTCTTATCCAAAACCTACCTGATTTTTCCCCCAAGGCCTAGTGGAGTTCCACTTCCTTCCTAAAATCTTCCATGATCTTCCAAACCACAGAGATTTCTGTCTCTTCCAAACTCATCTAGATACTTGTCAGGACCTACCACTGGGTTTGAGTAAATAGGAGGAAAGAAGGGGATGTACAAGGAAGACGATTAGAAAGAAATGCAATACTACAAGGAAAAGTTTGAACAGAATATAAAAGAATGTATTAAACTCATTTCATATAATATTATTGCCATTTTTTTAGCAGTTGAGCCTAATAAATCATAAATTCATTACAAAGAAAAGCATATGCATTTTTTGGATTAAAGATGGTTTCTGATTAAATGTTCTGTATTAGTTATTTTAAGGTTGATTTAAATCAAAACTTAAGCTGGATTTAATTTAAATTAATTTGAATTCTAGAAACAAATTTAAGTATGTATAAGAATTTAGTATATCATAAGGGAGTTTTTCAGCTCATTGTGGAAAGAAAGGATAATTCAATAAATGAAATTGAGATAAATCCATCTCTCAAATATCAGCCTAGAGCAACATAAAATCTGTATATAGAAAGTATGAACTTACAAAAAGAAAACTTTGGTAAATATATAATTTTGGGAGGGAGATAGAACTTTCTAAATCCCTTATATAGAAAAATTGGCACATGGTGGCCACTTAATAGTTACTGAATGAATGAATAAAATACGAAAGCAAATGAGACCATAAAGAAAAGATCAGTAGATTTGACAACATAAATATATTAATATTTTGTATTTTAATTAGTATTGTTATTAAATTAAAAAAACTGAATTTGAAAGACAAATGACAAACTCAGAAAATATCTATAATATAGAGGGTTAGTGTTTTTACTAAGTAAGCAACCCTTGCGAATTAGCAAGAGATCAACATTTCAATAGAAAAATCAATTAAACCATGCATAAATATATCACCAAAGACTAAACATATATGGTTACTAAACATACAAAAATGATTCTAGTTTTATTGGTTAATCAAAGAATGCGCAAGTTATAAAAATTCTAATTTGTCATGTGTCAACGTGACAGATTTAATTAAACACAGAAAATGTTTAGTAAGTATTAGCTATTATTTTTTCATGATTAAGAATGATATATCCATATATTGGATACTATTCAGCCATTAACCTAGTAACTTAGAAGGCTATTTGACAGCATGAAAAAGTATTTGTTACCCATTATGAAATGAAAAAGGTTCTCATACAAATTATACATAAATTATCACATTTAAAAAATTACATTAGTACATTGGAAAAAGACTGAAAAAGATACATATAAATGTTAGCAGTTTGTATCTTTAGATGGTGCACTTATGGGTCACTTTAATCTTTCTTTTTGTTTGTCTCCTTTACATTTTCAACAATAGACATTTTTTATAGGAAGAATGAGATAAGCCAATCAAATAAATAATAAAAACAACATCATATTCTAAATCACACTTTTTCACGATTATAAGTTCCCTACATGAAAAATAGGATAGATTTGATACATTAGGGTATCAAACTATATACCAATATTGAAAAAAAATGGACTTTATAGTTTTTTTTTTTTTAATTTTATTTTTTATAAACATATATTTTTATCCCCAGGGGTATAGGTCTGCGAATCGCCAGGTTTACACACTTCACAGCACTCACCATAGCACATACCCTCCCCAATATCCATAACCCCACCCCCCCTCTCTCAACCCCCCTCCCCCCATCAACCCTCAGTTTGTTTTGTGAGATTAAGAGTCACTTATGGTTTGTCTCCCTCCCAATTCCATCTTGTTTCATTTACTCTTCTCCTACCCCCTCAACCCCCCATGTTGCATCTCCTCTCCCTCATATCAGGGAGATCATATGATAGTTGTCTTTCTCCGATTGACTTATTTTGCTAAGCATGATACCCTCTAGTTCCATCCACGTCATCGCAAATGGCAAGATTTCATTTCTTTTGATGGCTGCATAGTATTCCATTGTGTATATATACCACATCTTCTTTATCCATTCGTCTGTTGATGGACATCTAGGTTCTTTCCATAGTTTGGCTATTGTAGACATTGCTGCTATAAACATTCGGGTGCACGTGACCCTTCGGATCACTATGTTTGTATCTTTAGGGTAAATACCCAGCAGTGCAATTGCTGGGTCATAGGGTAGTTCTATTTTCAACATTTTGAGGAACCTCTATGCTGTTTTCCAGAGTGGTTGCACCAACTTGCATTCCCACCAACAGTGTAGGAGGGTTCCCCTTTCTCCGCATCCTCGCCAGCATCTGTCATTTCCTGACTTGTTAATTTTAGCCATTCTGACTGGTGTGAGGTGATATCTCATTGTGGTTTTGATTTGTATTTCCCTGATGCCGAGTGATATGGAGCACTTTTTCATGTGTCTGTTGGCCATCTGGATGTCTTCTTTGCAGAAATGTCTGTTCATGTCCTCTGCCCATTTCTTGATTGGATTATTTGTTCTTTGGGTGTTGAGTTTGCTAAGTTCTTTATAGATTTTGGACACTAGCCCTTTATCTGATATGTCATTTGCAAATATCTTCTCCCATTCTGTCAGTTGTCTTTTGGTTTTGTTCACTGTTTCCTTTGCTGTGCAAAAGCTTTTGATCTTGATAAAATCCCAATAGTTCATTTTTGCCCTTGCTTCCCTTTTGGCGAGAATTTTTGCATCTGTGTTCATCAAGGATATTGGTCTGTAGTTCTCTTTTTTGATGGGATCCTTGTCTGGTTATGGGATCAAGGTAATGCTGGCCTCATAAAATGAGTTTGGAAGTTTTCCTTCTATTTCTATTTTTTGGAACAGTTTCAGGAGAATAGGAATTAGTTCTTCTTTAAATGTTTGGTAGAATTCCCCCGGGAAGCCGTCTGGCCCTGGGCTTTTGTTTGTTTGGAGATTTTTTTTTTTAATTTATTTATTTGAGAGAGAGAGAGATCACAAGTAGGCAGGGAGGCAGGCAGAGAGAGAGGGGGAAGCAGGCTCCCCGCTGAGCAGAGAGCCCGATGCGGGACTCGATCCCAGGACCCTGAGATCATGACCCAGGCTGAAGGCAGAGGCTTAAACCACTGAGCCACCCAGGCACCCCCTGTTTGGAGATTTTTGATGACTGTTTCAATCTCCTTACTGGTTATGGGTCTGTTCAGGCTTTCTATTTCTTCCTGGTTCAGTTGTGGTAGTTTATATGTCTCTAGGAATGCATCCATTTCTTCCAGATTGTCAAATTTGTTGGCGTAGAGTTGCTCATAGTATGTTCTTATAATTGTCTGTATTTCTTTGGTGTCCGTTGTGATCTCTCCTCTTTCATTCATGATTTTATTTATTTGGGTCCTTTCTCTTTTCTTTTTGAGAAGTCTGGCCAGGGGTTTATCAATCTTATTAATTCTTTCAAAGAACCAGCTCCTAGTTTTGTTGATTTGTTCTATTGTTTTTTTGGTTTCTATTTCATTGATTTCTGCTCTTATCTTTATGATTTCTCTTCTCCTGCTGGGTTTAGGGTTTCTTTCTTGTTCTTTCTCCAGCTCCTTTAGGTGTACGGTTAGGTTGTGTACTTGAGACCTTTCTTGTTTCTTGAGAAAGGCTTGTACTGCTATATATTTTCCTCTCAGGACTGCCTTTGTTGTGTCCCACAGATTCTGAACCGTTGTGTTTTCATTATCATTTGTTTCCATAAATTTTTTCAATTCTTCTTTAATTTCCTGGTTGACCCATTCATTCTTTAGAAGGATGCTGTTTAGTCTCCATGTATTTGGGTTCTTTCCAAATTTCCTCTTGTTATTGAGTTCTAGCTTCAGAGCATTGTGGTCTGAAAATATGCAGGGAATGATCCCAATCTTTTGATACCGGTTGAGACTTGATTTAGGACCAAGAATGTGATCTATTCTGGAGAATGTTCCATGTGCACTAGAGAAGAATGTGTATTCTGTTGCTTTGGGATGAAATGTTCTGAATATATCTGTGGTGTCCATCTGGTCCAGTGTGTCATTTAAGGCCTTTATTTCCTTGTCTATCTTTTGCTTGGATGATCTGTCCATTTCAGTGAGGGGAGTGTTAAAATCCCCTACTATTATTGTATTATTGTTGATGTGTTTCTTTGATTTTGTTATTAATTGGTTTATATAGTTGGCTGCTCCCACGTTAGGGGCATAGATATTTAAAATTGTTAGATCTTCTTGTTGGACAGTTCCTTTGAGTATGATATAGTGTCCTTCCTCATCTCTTATTATAGTCTTTGGCTTAAAATCTAATTGATCTGATATAAGGATTGCCACTCCTGCTTTCTTCTGATGTCCATTAGCATGGTAAATTCTTTTCCACCCCCTCACTTTAAACCTGGAGGTGTGTTCAGGTTTAAGATGAGTTTCTTGTAGGCAACATATAGATGGGTTTTGTTTTTTTATCCATTCTGATACCCTGTGTCTTTTGATTGGGGCATTTAGCCCATTAACATTCAGGGTAAGTATTGAGAGATATGAATTTAGTGCCATTGTATTGCCTGTAAGGTGACTGTTATTGTATATTGTCTCTGTTTCTTTCTGATCTACTACTTTTAGGGTCTCTCTTTGCTTAGAGGACCCCTTTCAATATTTCCTGTAGAGCTGGTTTGGTATTTGCAAATTCTTTCAGTTTTTGTTTGTCCTGGAAGCTTTTAATCTCTCCTTCTATTTTCAATGATAGCCTAGCTGGATATAGTATTCTTGGCTGCATGTTTTTCTCATTTAGTACTCTGAATATATCCTGCCAGCTCTTTCTGGCCTGCCAGGTCTCTGTGGATAAGTCTGCTGCCAATCTAATATTTTTACCATTGTACATTACAGACTTCTTTTCCCGGGCTGCTTTCAGGATCTTTTCTTTGTCACTAAGACTTGTCAATTTTACTATTAGGTGACGGGGTGTGGACCTATTCTTATTGATTTTGAGGGGGGGTTCTCTGAACTTCCTGGATTTTGATGCTTGTTCCCTTTGCCATATTGGGGAAATTCTCTCCAATAATTCTCTCCAACATTCCTTCTGCTCCCCTCTCTGTTTCCTCTTCTTCTGGAATCCCAATTATTCTAATGTTGTTTCATCTTATGGTGTCACTTATCTCTCGAATTCTCCCCTCGTGGTCCAGTAGCTGTTTGTCCCTCTTTTGCTCAGCTTCTTTATTCTGTGTCATTTGGTATTCTATATCGCTAATTCTTTCTTCTGCCTCATTTATCCTAGCAGTGAGAGCCTCCATTTTTGATTGCACCTCATTAATAGCTTTTTTGATTTCAACTTGGTTAGATTTTAGTTCTTTTATTTCTCCAGAAAGGGTTTTTATATCTTCCGAGAGGGTTGCTTTAATATCTTCCATGCCTTTTTCAAGCCCGGGTAGAACCTTGAGAATCGTCATTCTGAACTCTATATCAGACATGTTACCAATGTCTGTGATTAGGTCTCTAGCCTTTGGTACTGCTTCTTGTTCTTTTTTTGTTGTGAATTTTTCTGCCTTGTCATTTTGTCCAGATAAGAGTATATGAAGGAGCAGGTAAAATACTAAAAGGGTGGCAACAACCCCAGGAAAATATGCTTTAGCCAAATCAGAAGAGATCCCAAATCGTGAGGGGGGAGAAAGGGGATAAAAAGGGGTTCAGAAAGAAAAAAAAAAAAAGAAACTATTAAAAAAAGAAAGCCGATAAAGAAAAAATATAAAAAGGAAAAAAATATATATATATTAGATAAACTATTTAAAAAAACGTTGAAAAAGAAAACGGTAAAAGTTAAAAAAATTTAGCAGAAGAAGAGAAAAAAAATTGAAAGAGAAAAGAAAAAAAATTGAAAAAGAAAAAAAAATTAAATTAACTGCAAGGCTAAAGAATCATGGGGAGAAAGCCATGAGTTCTGTGCTTTGCTTTCTTCTCCTCTGGAATTCCGCCGCTCTCCTTGGTATTGAAACTGCACTCCTTGGTAGGTGAACTTGGTCCTGGCTGGGTTTCTCGTTGATCTTCTGGGGGAGGGGCCTGTTGTAGTGATTCTCAAGCATCTTTGCCCCAGGCGGAGTTGCACCACCTTTACCAGGGGCCGGGCTGAGTAATCCGCTCGGGTTTGCTGGGTTTGCTTTCGGGAGCTTTTGTTCCCTGAGTGCTTTCCGTAGAGTTCTGGAAGACCGGAATGAAGATGGCGGCCTCCCGGTCTCCGGCCCGGAGGAGCCGAGAGCCCGGGGCCCCACTCCTCAGTGTACCCTTAGAGAACAGCGCCCAATTACTCCCGTCACCCTGGCCTCCGGCGGTGCTCCAAACTGACCGAGCCTGCGACCGGTTCAAGGTAACCCCGAGCTGAGAGCTCACTCCTCGGCTCTGTCTCTGTAGCCGGCTTCCCTGTTCTAATACCTGTAAGCTCTGCGACACTCAGACACCCCCGATCCTTCTGTGACCCTGTGGGACCTGAGGCCACGCTGACCCGCCTGGGCTTCACCCCAGTTAAGCCTCTGGAGCGATGTCCCTCAGCGGAACAGACTTTTAAAAGTCCTGATTTTGTGCTCCTTTGCTCCGCCGCTCGCCGGGGGCCGGCCCCTCCCCCCGCGGTCTATCTTCCAGTCGCTTTGGATTCACTTCTCCGCCAGTCCTACCTTTCAGATAGTGGTTGATTTTCTGTTTCTAGAATTGCTGTTCTTCTTCTCTTCAATCTCCCGTTGGATTTGTAGGTGTTTGCAATCTTTAGATAAGCTATTTAGCTGATCTCCCGCTACCCGAAGTAGTCTCAGCCTGCTACTTCTCCGCCATCTTGACTCCTCACTCCGGACTTTATAGTTTTATAGGCTGGATTTGAGTTCTCAGTTGTGTGAACTTGGAAATGTTATTAACATGGTGAATTCCTAGATTCTTCCCTGTGAAAGGGGCATGAAGTCTTTGCCTATCCAATGGAGATATTGTGAAGCTCACAACTGAAACTGAACAGGGATACAGAAATACAAGATCTTGTAACCATCACACCCTTCTGCTGCTATTAGATTTTCCACCCCAAAGAAGAATATAGATCACAGCTCCAGGAATTTTTTTTTTTTTTTTTTTTCAAATCAACCAAGTACTTGGGAGATTAAGAGTCTTTCTAGTTACTATTAAAACCTCATCATATGAATCACATGTCTGGCTCCAGATGGATTCTTTAGTATAAATTTCTTTCCTCTTTTGTTTTGCTACCAGGATATGAGGTGCTGTGAGTCATTAAATTAAGGCAAAATGAATTTCTGAAACTTTTTTGCCTTTGTTTAAGATGGTTTTCCCAAAGTAAGGTGTTATTTTACAGTGAGTTTTGAAAGAGACCCAATTTAATATTTTTTTGTAGGGACAATGTTAGAGGTACTTGGGAGGGAATTGGAAAAATAGTAAGCCATAAAAGAAGATAATAAATAATAATAATTAGTAACAAAAGAAATAAAATCTGTCATACATTTCTAGAACTCAACCACTGTGGAGAAAGAACATTGTTCTTCAGTCCAACTATTTTCTTTTCTCTTTGTCTTACTCTTAGCTGTTATTAACAAAGATCAGATGGAAGTGTCCCAGAATCTGTAAGTGATTTGCATGATGGTTTTTAAGTTTCAAAGAGAAAAAAGCTAAAATAAAAAAAAAGAGAGAGAGAGAGAGAGAGAGAGAGAAAATCTGGCAGCTCACAAAAGTAAAACATTTAAGGAAATTCAAACACTATTGAAATATGTGTTATTATAAGTGAGAAAGATAGAGATGGAAATGCTGCTCTTCCTGGAAACTTTTTTATTTTTATGACAACAACCACAAAGCGCTTGAAAGAAGACCTATGACCAGCTTTCGATTATTGTTGTTTCTTTTCTGTCTTTCCTGACGAGCGCTCCCACCAGTGATAACCAAGTGTATAACCTTTCTACTCTCTAATCTTTAATACAGCTCGCTCCTGAGACCAAGGCCGTTATTCACTGGATTATGGATATTCCTTTTGTGCTCTCGGCCAATCTCCACGGAGGAGACCTTGTGGCCAATTACCCCTATGACGAGACGAGGACTGGTAGGTGTCCTTCCTGTTTCTCTAATGGTTCAAGGTTTATAATTGCTTTGTAATGGTTTATAGGATGATTTCTATAATGCTCTTTTAAGGAACTGGCCATTAAATGATTTAGCTTGGAGAAGGATGTAAGTTCATTTCATGTGGCATTGGTTATTATAAATATTATATATGTATATATAAATATTATAATAATAATATTTGGCAGAAAAAGACTATAACTTTTTAATAAGTTTAGTGGACGAGGAATATGATCGTGATGGAATGCAAGAGAAAGGGAGAAAACAGAGGTCATGAAGTTGGTCACTCGTGAACCCAGGTAGAATCAAGAAATAATGGAAATTATGCAGTTTGTGTACAAGAGGGCTTAAAAATGAAAGTGGTCTTTTTGGAGCTTGATCAGGGCCTGTGTGGTCTCTCCGTGTCTTACCGTGCACTCCTGCTTTTGCATTTGGGACCCTTTCTAGTGGTGTCAGGGAGAGGAACTGGTGCTTTGACTTTCTTGAACTAGTTTTAGTTAAATTTCAGGCACAGCAAGCTTCAGCCAGATAGTTATTTTCAACTTACTTTTTGTTGCTACAGTGAATTTCCCACTTTGGATGGGTTCTCAGGGGCCTTTGAAGAATTCGTTCTTTGCAAGCACATGATGATAATTTTAGATATTGGAAATTTGAGCCTTGAAGAAAGTCTTTGGTGCAACATCATTAAAATTTAGAGATTTTGTAGCTTGTCAATAGCTAGGAAATTTAAAAACCTGGCATATTTTATCATATCTGAAGAAGACTACAGTGTATCAAAATATATATAATTTCTTTCCATATTACACATGGGAGATTTTTTTTAAAGATTTTATTTATTTATTTGACAGATCACAAGCAGGAAGAACAGTAGGCAGAGAGAGGGGGAGGCAGGCTCTCCGCTGAGCAGAAAGCCTAATGTGGGGCTCAATCCCAGGACCCTGAGATCGTGACCTGAGCCGAAGGAAGGCAGAGGCTTAACCCACTGAGCCACCCAGGCACCCCTGGGAGATTTTTTTTAAACCTTAAAACTTGAATACCAAAAAGTATGTGTGAAAATGATGCATGGTGGCTATGGGGTTACATTTTTTATTTTTTTTATTTTTTTTTTTAAGATTTTATTTATTTATTTGACAGACAGAGATCACAAGTAGGCAGAGAGGAAGAAAGGGGGTGGGAAGCAGGCTCCCTGCTGAGCAAAGAGCCCAATGCGGGGCTCGATCCCAGGACCCTGAGATCATGACCTGAGCTGAAGGCAGAGGCTTAACCCACTGAGCCACCCAGGTGCCCACATTTTTTATTTTTTTACTTTATTTTTATTTTATTATTATTTTTTAAAAGATTTTATTTATTTATTTGAGAGAGAGAGAGCATGTGTGAGCATGAGCAGAGTGAGAAGCAGACTCCCAGTTGAGCAGGGAAGCCCCACCCCGGGGCTCAATTCCAGGACCCCCTGGGATCATGGCCTGAGCAGAAGGCAGCCGCTTAACTGACTGAGCCTCCCAGGCACCCAGAAGTCACATTTTTTAAAATTAAAAATTTTGACAATGGAAATCTCCTTTCTGTTTTCTCAGGTCTAGTTTACGATGAACTTTCACCTTTTCTCGTGAAGCTTTCAGATACTAAGTAGGATGTCCCATTCTACCCAATTTCTACATTGTGGTGTGGAACGGAATCATATATCACTTAAATACTAAATGTAATTGTTGAGCACTTAGACCATCACTTATTTCCCATTGTGATGTTGCTTAAAAGAAAAAAAAAAAAACCCAGCAAGAGGGTGCCTGGGTGGCTCAGTCAGTTCAGTGTCTACTTTCTGCTCAGGGTCATGATCGCAAATCCTGGGCTGGAGTCCTGCATGGGGCTCCCTGCTCAGCGGGGAGTCTGCTTCTCCTTCTCCCTCTGCTGCTCTCTCTCTCAATCCGTCAAATAATTAAATAAATAAATAAATAAATAAATTCTTCTAGAAAAAAAATATATCAGCAAGAGACGACACTGAATCACTCTTTGGAAAACATGCAGAGCTCTTTGGTCTATATTGATTTCTTTAATCCTGTGGGTTTATTTTCTAGGTAGTGCTCATGAATATAGCTCCTGCCCAGATGATGCCATTTTCCAAAGCTTGGCTCGGGCATACTCCTCTTTTAACCCACCCATGTCTGACCCCAATCGGCCACCGTGTCGCAAGAACGATGATGACAGCAGCTTCATAGATGGAACAACCAATGGTGCTGCTTGGTACAGTGTTCCTGGCGGTGAGTGTCCGTTTCACCTTGTGCTTCGGAGGTAGTGAATTATTTATAATTACCATTTAGATGTGGAGAGCTTTCAGTCCTCAGACATTAAGAAATAGATGGAACCTATAGTTCACCCATTAAAATTAGTTTTCTGAATAAATGGTTGCTATGTGTAGTTTTGTTTTTGTTGATTTTTAAAAATCAAGATGCTAATTGAAAACGTAAGAATGAACTAAAGATGTCCATGGGGAAAATATAGATTGAGTATTGTGAAATACCCTACTTTTCAAATTCTGGCCTTAGGGAATAAGAGCTTCCTTGTTATATGTTAGTTAAGCTTTTAGGCAGAAGAATATATTGGAGAGCAGTGTATCTTCATCCATATACCTTTTATTTTTCTTTTAAATGATGGGATAATGGGGACTGTTTAATGTGGAATATTAGTTGATATTCACTACTGTAATAAGCACTGTTAGATCATGAAGATCTTTACCTTTTACGGGGTCTGAAAAGGGAAAAGGCAGCACAGCCACTGGAGGAAGCCATTTTCTAGGCAACCAGGGCAGCAGTCCTGGCTCCCTTTGCCCAAGTAGACTTCATAGAACTCTTATTTTCATGGCTAGCTGGACCACCAACAGTTATGTAACACTCACTCTACCCAGTATGAAGAATGAAATGTAAAGATAACTGATTTTTTTTTTCCCTCTTTGCCCAAGAATGATTTTCTCTGACCCACCTGGAAATGCTAGAGAATTAGGGCAGTAGCAGCACTAGTGAATTATAGGGTTTGGGTTTGCTTATTATGCTTCTTTTATTGAATTATGCCTGGAGAAAAACAGTTTTCCTGATATTTTTCTTTCTGATATATGTTTGTTCTGTTTTGATTTATATTTCGCATCAGACCAGATCAGAATCAGCACTTTTTTTCCCCCCTATAGCCTGAGAAATAAAGTCAGATTTAGGAGTTAGACTATGTTAAATGCATCATACATCAGATGGGAAGTAATTTCATAATTCAATTTTTATAAAAAAATTAATGATACCTTTGGAATTACATTTATGGACAAACAATGTATTGTCTACAGAATACCAAGAGATCTAGATCTGCAAAATAATGACAATAATATTAATAATAATAATACTGATCTTTATCAGTGATTATAAGCCACAATAATCAGTCAAAGAAAGTTTTGACTTCCTTTAGCTCCCTAGATAGTGAAGGAAATCAGTGTCTTAGGTCCATGTTTTCCAGAAGCGGAATTTGAAATAGGGATTTGGTTGCTTGTAATTTATCGAGGAAGTGCTCTTTAGAAAAAGCCCTGCATGGAAGTGAGGGAGGCAGGGTAGGGAGATGGATAGAGCTGAGGGAGGATGTGGTCACAGAGACAGCCAGAGCCTTGGCCTGAGCCATTGGGAGGAAGTCCTCAAGTGTAAACCACAGGGGGGTTATCCTGCCCTGAGGCAAGGGACCAGCCTTTGGTGGCTTCATATCAGTCAGTCTTTGGTTGGGGATTGCAGAGGAGGGTTTTGGAATGGAAGATAGGAGGGTGTAACCTTCCAAGCCAGGTGGTTTCTATCAGCAAGCAGCTCTCGTAGAAAACAGGGGTCAGCGCTGAGCTCTGAACAGCCAACAGGCAAACAGCAATTTGGGGATGGACCCCCTGGCTTAGTAAAAGCAATCTTGTGGGTAGCGACAGCATTCACTACTAGATTGACTCAGCTTCAAAGTAAAATTGTTCTGGATGCAGAATCTTCTCTCGGTGCAGTTTGCAGTGATCTTCTTATGCCTCATCTGTAGTAGATACTCAGTGACTGTTAAATTAGTATGGAGTATATTAGTAAGACTCCAAACCTTAGGAATCTACTGTGCTATTGTTGGACTTTAAGGAACAAAATAGTATGTCAGACTATCTTATATGACCGTCCAAGCTCTTCCGTGATAGGTAGGTTTAGACGGATGCACATTTCTTTATTAGCCCAGTAAGGATTGAAGGTTTGGCCCTATTGTCACTTACAAAAAAAAATTAATGTTTAAAAATTTTATTTTTCTCCAGCTTTAATTGTGTATAAAATCATGTAAGTTTCAGGTGTATGATGTGATTTATTTCATGAATGTATTGCATAAATGATTACCTAATAAGGCTAGGTAAGTCATCCATCACTTGACATAATTACCATTTTTCTTTTTTCTTTTCTTGTGAAAACATTTAATATTTACTCTCTTTGCAGCTTTCAAATATATTACACAGTATTGTTAACTATAGTCGCCATGCTATACATCAGCTCCCCAGAACTTTCTTATAACTGGCAGTGTGTGCTCGTTGACAAACATCTTATTTCCTTGTCCCCCTTTTGGCAACCATTACTCTACTCTCCTATTTTTTACAGGTTTGGCTTTTAAAATTTATATGTAAGGGAGATCACTCAGTATTTGTCTTTCTCTGTCTGAATTATTTCACTTAGCATAATGCTTTCAGGGTCCATCCATGTTTTTGCTAATGGCAGGATTTCCCTAATTTTTATGGCCGAGTAATATCCTATTGTTTATATATACCACATTTTCTTTATCCATTCATCTGTCCATGGACACTTAGGTTGTTTCCGTGTCTTTGCTACTGTGAATAATGCTGCAGTGAACATGGGAGTGCAGATAACTATATCTTTTAGATAATGATTTCATTTTCTTTAGATATATACCCAGAATTAGGATTGCTAGATCATATGGTAATTCTATTTTTAATTTTTTTGGGAGCCTCTGAACCTACCATTTTCCATAGTGAATGTACCAATTTGCATTCTTATCAACAGTGCACAAAAGTTCTCTTTTCTTTGCATTTTTGCCAGTACTTACTGTCTTTTATCTTTTTTATAATAGCTGTTCTAACAGGTATGAGGTGATACCTCATTGTGGCTTTGATTTGCATTTCCCGGATGATTAGTGATGTTGAGCATCTTCTTGGATGTCTGTTGGCTATCAGTATGTCTTCTTTGGAAAAATATCTAGTCAGGTTCTTTGTCCATTTTTAATTGGCTTATTTGTTTTTTTTTGCTATTGAGTTGTATGAGTTCCTTGTGTATTTTTTTTTTTTTAAAGATTTTATTTATTTATTTGACAGAGAGAAATCACAAGTAGGCAGAGGCAGGCAGAGAGAGAGGAGGAAGCAGGCTCCCCACTGAGCAGAAAGCCTGATGTGGGGCTCGAACCCAGGACCTGGGATCATGACCTGAGCCGAAGGCAGCGGCTTAACCCACTGAGCCACCCAGGCGCCCCCCTTGTGTATTTTTTATATTAACACCTCATCAGATAGTTTGTAAATATTTTCTCCCATTCTATAGATTGACTGCCTTTTCACTTTTTTGACTGTTTCTTTTTCTGTACTGAAGTTTTCAGTTTGATGTAGTCCTGCTTATTTATTTATTTATTTATTTATTTACTATGTGTTTTGTTGCCATATCCAAATGTTGTTGCCAAGACAAATAACAGGGAGGTTTTTCTATGTTTTCTTCTAGGGATTTATGATTTCAGGTCTTACATTTATGTTTTCCAATCCATTTTGAGTTAATTTTTGTGTATGGTGTAAGAAAACATTCCAATGTCTTCCTTTTGTGTGTCTTTTGTGTTTCTTTTTTTCCCCAATGCCTTTTATTAAAGAGATTAACCTTTCCCCATTGAGTATTCCCTATTTCCTTGTCAAATATTAGTAAACTGAATGTGTCAGGATTTATTTCTGGGCTCTTGATTCTGGACTTTTGACCTATGTGTCTGTTTTTATGCCAGTATCATACCATTTTGATTATTATATCTTTGTAGGATAGACTGAAGTCAGAAAGTTTAATGTCTCCATGTTTATTCTTATTTCTCAAGATTACTTTGGTTCTTTGGTGTCTTTTGTGGTTCCATATAAATTTTAGGATTTCTTTTCTATATATAAAGAATGCCTTTGGAATTTTGATAGGGATTACATTGAATCTGTAGATTACATTGCATCCTTAGAATCTGTACATTGAATCTGTGTTTTGAGTAATATGGGCATTTTGGTAATATTAATTCTGACCTATGTACACAGGATATTTTTCCACTTACTTGTGTCTTCTTCAGTTTCTTTCATCAGTGTTTTACAGTGTTCAGTTTAGAGATCTTTCACCTCCTTGGTTAAATTTATTCCCAAGTATTTTATTGTTTTTGATACTGTTGTAAATTGGATTGTTTTCTTTGTTTGTTTTTTGGATAGTTCATTGTTAGTTATAGAAATGCAACTGATTTTTGTATGTTGGCTTTGCGACCTGCAACTTTAATGAATTTATTAGTTCCAAGAGTTTTTTGGTGCATTCTTTGGGACTGTCTATATATAAGGTCATATCATCTGCAAACAAAGACAGTTTTACTTCATTTTTTTTCCAATTTGGATGTCTTATTTCTTTTTCTTGCCTGATTGCTTTGACTAGGACTTCTAATACTATGTTGAATAGGAATGGTGAGAGTGGGCAATGTTTTCTTGTTCCTGAACTTAGAGAAAAAGCTTTCAGCCTTTCACCATCAAGTAGGATGTTAGCTGTGGGCTTGTCATATATAGCCTTTATTACGTTGTGGTCCATTTCTTTTACATCCATGAATTTTAATCATGAAAAGATATTGAATTTTGTCAAAATCTCTTTATGCAACTTTTGAGATTATCATGATATTTATCTTTCATTCTATCAATGTGGCGTTTCTCATTTGTTGATTTGCTTATGTTGAACCATCATTATACCCTAAATATACATTTTACTTGATCATTCTTTATGATCCTTTCAATGTGCTGTTGAATACAGTTTGCTAGTATTTTATTGAGAATTTTTGCAACTATATTAATCAGGAATATTGGCCTGTAGTTTTCTTTTCTTGTAATGTCCTTTTCTGGCTTTGGTATCAGGGTGATGCTGGCCTGTAAAATGAGTTTGGGAGTGTTTCCTTCTCTTCAATTTTTGGGAAGAGTTTTAGAAGGATTGGTGTTAATTCTTCTTTAAATGTTTGGTAGAATTCACCAGTGAAACCATATTGTCTTGGACTTTTCTTTTTTGGGAAATTATTGATTGCTGGTTCAGTCTTCTTACTAGTAATTGATCTGTTTCAGATTTTCCATTTCATCCTAATTTATAATTCAGTCTTGGTGGGCTGTATGTCTCTAGAAATTTACCCGTTTCTTCTGGTTATCCAATTGTTGTTCTATAATCATTCATAGTAGTCTCTTAAGAGCCTTTGTATTTCTGTCATATCAGTTGTAGTAATGTCTCCTCTTCCATTTCTGATTATTTTTTGAGTTTTCTCTCTCTTAATTCTTACTCTAGTTAAATGTTTGTGAGTTTTGCTTACCTTAAAAAAAAAAAAAACACCAGCTGTTAGATTTGTTGATCTTTCCTTTTGTTTTTCTTGTCTGTATTTTATTTGTATATGCTCTGATCTTTCTTATTTCCTTCTTTTTGCTAACTTTGGACTTAGTTTGTTCTTTTTCTAGCTCTTTGATGTATCAAATTAGATTGTTTATTTAAGATCTTTCTTTTTTCTTAATGCAGGCATTTATTATAATAAACTTTCCTCTTAGAACTGCTTTTACTGCATCCTGTAAGTTTTGGTATGCCGTGTTTCTATTTTTGTTTGTTTCATAATATTTTGGTTTTCCTTTTGATTTCCTTTTTGACCCATTGGTTGTTCAGAGGTCTGTTGTTTTAATTTTCTACATAATTGTGAATATATCCTGCATAATATTTCATGTGGGCTTGAGAAGAATGTATAATTATGCTGTTGGGTGGAATGTTCCATATATATCTGTTAGGTACATTTGGTCTAACATATAGTTCAAGGGCAGTTTTTACTTGTTGATTTTTGACTGGATAATCTATCCATTGTTGAAACTGGAATAATGAAGTCTCCTCTTATTATTGCATTGTTATTTATTTTTCCCTTCAGGTCTGTTAGTATATTTGGCTTAATATATTTAGATGCTCCAGTGTTGAATGCATATATAATTTTCAAGAGTTATGTCCTTTGAGAAATTTACCCTTCTATCATTTTATAATGACCGTTTTTGTCTCTTGTTATAGCTTTTTGGCTTAAAGTGTATTTGTCTGATAAAAGTATAGCTACCCCTACTCTTTTTAGGTTTCTACTTGCATGGAATATCTTTTTTCATTCCTTCACTCTAAGCTTTCCTTGTCCTTGCACATGATGTGAGACTCTGAGGCTCTGGTAGGCACCATATAGTTCGATCCTGCTTTTTTTTTTTTTTTTTCTGTTTTTAAATCTGTTCAGATACTCTATGTCTTAATGGAGAATTTAAACCATTAACACTTAAAAGACATATTAATACCATCTTATTGTTTTCTGGCTGTTTTTGTAGTTCCCTTGTTCCTTTTTTCCTCTCTTTCTGACCTTTGTGAACTGATCATTTTCCTTAGTGATATTCTTTAGTTCTTATACATTTGTCTTTTGTGAAGCATAAGTTTTTGCTTTTTGGTTAGCATGAGACTTACATCCTATAGACATAACAGTCCATTTTAAGCTGATAACAACTTAATTTTGATCATTTACAAAAAGACATTTTATACCATGCCCCACCAGTATTTAGTTTTTGATGTCACAGTTTACATTCTTTTATGTTATGTATTCATTAATAAATTATTGTGGCTATAGTTATTTTTAATACTTTTGTCCTTTAATTTTCATACTAGAGTTAAGTGACTAAGACTACCATAACACAATTTTAGAGTATTTTGGATTTAACTCTATACCTACCTTTACCATGTGTTGCATTTTTTAAATATGTTTCCATGTTACAAATTAGTATTCTTTCATTTCAGCTTCAAGAACACTTTGCAGCATTTCTTGTAAGACAGTTCTAATGGTAATGAGATCCTTCAGCTTTTGTTTGGGAAAGTCTTTATCTCCTTATTTCTGAAGGACAACTTTGCTGAGTAAAGTTTTCTTGGTTAGCAGTTTTTTTCTTTCACTTTGAATATATCATCCCAGTGTCTCCTGGCCTATGAAGTTACTGCTGAGAAATCTCCTGATAGCCTTATGTGTGGGGGCGGGGGTGGGTCTTTTGTAAGTTATAAGTCCCCCCCCCCCCTTTAGCTCCTTTTAAGATCTTTTTGTCTTTGTTTTTTTGATTACTTTTTCCTAATACATCCTGGAGAAGATCTTTTTGAATTGAAATTTTTGGGTGACCTATGAACTTGGATGTCCAAATTTCTTCCTGAATTTAGGAGGTTCTCAGCCATTATTTCTTGATATTTACTTTCTGCCTCTTCTCTCTCTCTCTTCTTCTGGGACTCTAGTGATGTGTAGATTGTTTTCTTAATGGTATCCCATAGTCATGTAGGCTTTCTTCACTCTTTTTCATTCCTTTTTCTTTGTTTTCCTATTACTGGGTAATTTCAGATGACCTGTTTCTGCCTCCTGATTTTTTTTTTTCTGAAAAAAAAATCCAGTCTGCTATTAATCCAGTCTGCTATTAATGCTTCCTACTGCATTTCCCCCCTTTTAATTCTTTGTATTTGTTGTTGCTGTTATTTTAGCTCTTGAACTTCTGTTTGGTTCTTGTTATGATTTCTATCTTTCTGTTAAACTTCTCATTTTGCTCATATATAATTTTCCTGATTTCATGAATTGTGTTTTTTCTTGTAGGTCATTGAGCTTCCTTAAACAACTATTTTGATTTTTTTACTAGGAAAGTCATAGATCTCCATTTCTTCAGGTTTGGTTACTGGAAAATGATTGTGTTCCTTTGGTGGTGTCATGTTTCCTTGATTTTTCATGTTCCTTGAAGGTTTCTGTTGCTGCCTTCCCATCTGAAGAAGGAGCCACCTCCTTTCTTTACCGACTGGCTTTGGTAGAATGATAACTTCTCTTAGTCCTGTTAGGAATTCCGAGGCTTTCCCAGACCTTTTCTATGATATGCCTCCTCCTTATTTCTTAGGGGGAAAATTCTTAAAATTGTATGCCTTCTTTTGATCCGGCAAAGTCAGGCCAATTGCTGATAGCCTCCTCTTTGCTTTCCCTAGGGCAGTGCTAAATGCTCAAATTTGTGTCCTTTCTCTCAGCCATGCAACGTTGGGCCAGCTTTCTCTGAGAGCTCATCAGTCATCTGCAAAGACTCGCTGTTGCTACCATCAGTGGCATGCAGAGGGAGCTTGCTACAGGGCGAGGTGTGTGGATGGGGTGTGTAGAACGTTAGGGGTGCCTGTGGGCCAGTCGAGGGGATCTGCTGGCAAGGTGTCCCCAGTGGCTCATGGCTAGGCTTTCTGATGGAGTCTCTGACAAGGTTAGTAAGATCCACATTCCTTTGATACATTCTGAAAGTGTTGCCTACTGTTCTCCTAGCCATTCCCTGCCCCCAGTCATATAGCATACTTAATAAGTTTTCTGGATGGGGTGAGAAAGAAGCTGTGTCCAGTAAACTCACTCACATGTTCCCACTTTGCCTCCTGAGAGAAATCATGGACCAAAAAGTTCTCTGTTGTCACTGAGCTGTACCACCTTAGGGAAGGGGTGATGCAAGGAAGGCAAAACCATTACTCTTACTTTCTTCAGCGCGTCTGGTCTCTGATTTTTTTCTTCCAATGGTGTGCTGGAATTTTTGCTCTGGACTCCTGGCCTTCCACAAAGGCGCTCTGTTCCATGCATGATTGTCAAAATTGATCTTTTTCGAGGAAGATGGTAGAAAACTCCTCTTCTGTCATTTTGATGCCATTGTTCCCAGTTATCTTCTTTGAAGACAATTCCAGCAACGCGGAACACCGTCAATGCCTGCTTTAGTACCCAACAGCCGCAATGCATTCAGCTAAGTGATTGCTTAAGAACCCAAGAGAATTTCTGCTCTAAAGCAATAACAGCCTCCCAGTTATGTTGTTCTGTCCCTTATGGTAGGTGATTTTCCTTGTGGTTTCCCACAGACTACTTAAAATGCACCGGTTGGTGTATTTTTTGCTTGGCTCCCAATTCAGCAGAACGGTTTGTGTAGGGTTTTCGTCTCACATGTATATTTTGTCTTTCCATTTGGTACCTTGGCAGGAATGCAAGACTTCAATTACCTCAGCAGCAACTGTTTCGAGATCACCGTGGAGCTTAGCTGTGAAAAGTTTCCACCTGAAGAGACTCTGAAGAGCTACTGGGAGGATAACAAAAACTCCCTTATTAGCTACCTCGAGCAGGTAAACCCTGTCTCCGGCATAAAATGGGAGATCTCAGAGCATTTAATCCAGACATACAGTGGTTCCTGTGAGGAGCCCATCTCAGGAGTCAGGGGAGTCCATCTGACTCAGAATGAGGGCGCTACATTTGGAAAACATGTCAACAGTGGTCCAAACAGGCTTTCATTTGTCATAGGTTTTGTGCCTCATGAATATTCACTGAGAACTGACTAAACTGAGATTTGTGGTAAAGTGAGGTGACACCCTGTGTTCATTCATATTGCTGTAAGCCAAACAGTCTTAGGACCCTCCTCCACCCTCATTGTCTTGGGCCTGTCAGGCATCCCAGACAGGATCAGGACAAGGGTGAGGTAAGTGAAGCATCCAGGATCCAAAACTGAGGGAGGCACTTACTCTCAGGGGCATGCAGGTATAGAATCCGCACCTGAGTGTGAGTGCCTTCCTTATTTCTGTGCCCCAACATGCCCCACTTGTCTCACCCTCGACTCAGCGGTATCTGAGGTAATCATAATAACTATAGCTTACCTTTACTGGGCATTTACTGTTTCCCAGGCATTGTTCTGAATGCCTTACATGTGATCATGAACACATTTAATCTTCACAACCACCTCATAAAGGAAGTTGTATCTTCATCATCATCATCATCCCTGAATTGAAAATGAGGGATCAGAGACACAGACAAGTCAAACAGCTTGCCTGAAGTCACTCAGCCAGAATTTGAATCCAGGCTGTGTCCTTCCAGAATCACCATGCCATATTGCCTTTGATGACACAGTCCTGTATCTGTTCTAGAGAAGCACTTATGTAGTCATTCCAGTATGGTCTATATAGAATTTGGGGGGAATCTCACCACCTGAGGGAGTAAGATACCTTACCTACTGATACCCTACCAACCCCACACCTCTATACTATGTTGACATGGGCTCTGGGGGCCTCGGTGGGGAAGAAGACCCAAAGACTCTGATCCTTGCCTGCAGTGTTTCGATGATCTTCAAACTCCATTCTGTATGTGGCTATTTACACCCAAAGCCAGGTAGAGTGATGTCAGTTTCACATGCCAGCAGATGGTCCAGACTAATTTAAAAACTAATTTGATATGAACAAATTATGTTAAATAAACATGAAGCTATTTGCATATATGTAGACAACATGTATGTAGGAAACTAATGCATTTAAAAATATGTAAAATCAGCTTAAGTGTTCTTTTACATGTGTCAGATATCCATAGAATACCTTACTAAAAGTGATTCTCATGGAATAGATGCGCTAATTACAAAGATTAAAAATTACTCATGACACAGGATGTTTTCAATCAGTGGAATCCTCTGTATGTTAATATAAAAAAGGCATTTTCAACAGCAAAAGGTAAGGATAATTAGCCATGTTGACCCTAGAACAACCTTGATAAGAACCCCTGAATAGTTTCTCCTTCGAGGAGAGCTATAAGTATATTTTTGGGGTAGAGAAAGTAAGACGGGGCTATTTGGTGTGTCCTCCTCCTCTTAGATGTCAAATAATGCCTACTTAACACAGTGCTTTTCATTCTATTTACATAGTTCTTTCCACAAAAATTTATTCAGCTATTCTAGTGTCTTAGGCATGCTGTGAAGCGCTGGGGATAGAAGTCTCATATCAGTGAGTTCAGAAACGTCAGAACTGAATCACATGAGAGCACGATAAATGCTCAAATAAAGGTCAGTTACAAAGAGCCATGGCAGCATGCTGGGTCCATAACCTGGTCCTGCTCATCAGTTAAAACAACAGGTTCAGCTGCTGCTTGAGCCTTAGTTCTTAAGAAAAAACTCTAGACAGAACAAAACCCACAAATATGTACCATCAGGAAAGAGAAGAATATGTGTTATATTTATGGTGGTAAGTAGGCATGTATCAACTCATCAATTTATATAGAAATAAGCTGGAAAGAAGAGGGAACAGGTCATACCGTCGTGTTTTATGCCACTTGGAATCAGAATTTGATCTGTCCACAGACCCATAGGATCCACCGTGATAGAACCTCAGTGTTATGGTACGAGCTGTGGAGAGGCGGTGAGAGTGATATTTACAATGGGCTCCTCCAGCTTGCTTCATAGAACACTGAGTTTAGGGTATCAAGGGCTGATGACAGGTCAGTGAAGACTGCCAGAAGTTCTGTGTTGAAATTATTTTATTGATGAAGGGACAGAGTACAGTGGGGCTTAGTAATTGAATACCTGGACTTAAAGTCTAAGTGTGGACTAGTTTAGAATTCATGGAAAATAGGTGATTAGGAGGTCTAATTCTGTAATTGGTTGAAAAGAAATCTCTTGCAGGGCTTTAAAGGGATGTTTGCAGGAACTGGAATTGCAAAGTTAATTAGGATAAATAGTTTGCAGTGGTGGAGAGCCTCTCACTCAATAGCTTTGCAACGGTCTAGTTCTCAAAATTCCCAAAGAAATTCCCAAAGAATGGTTCTTGGGCACTGGCATCAGAATCACCTAGGTTCTTGTTAAAAATGAGTTTCCTGTCCCATCAGTGAACCCCACTGCTTGCATGGTAGGACCCCAGGGTGTCCATTTCAGCAAGCTCTTTGGGGGAGGGCTTAAAGGTTACTGATATGAACAGTTCTGGTGACAATGGAGAATCTCTGGATTTTTTTTTTTTTTTCCAGGCTTGGTTGATTGATGTCCTGGAATCTGAGGAGAGAGCATTATAGGAGGGACAAGGGTAGTAAATAGTTTCTTCAAGCATGAGTGAAATTTGAACTTCTGTGATTTCCTTTGCAAAAGCCATAAAATGACAGCATTTTCTGACCCGCATTCATGTGGAGTTGTGAGAGTCTATAACACTTTCACTGAGATTTATTACTACTGTGTAATTTTTCAGAGAAATTTCCTTCAAAATTGTCGTATCAGAGATAGATATCTACTTATTTGACTATTTCTTAAATGTCATACTCTAAGTCTCGGGTTGCAGATGCAGAAAAAAAGTAAAGTCATGAATATTAACTGGGTATATTTTTGCCCAATGCAGGTGAACTATATATGTTTTTAAAGTGATTGTTTGACTTATTTTTGAATGGTAAGGAAAGGAAATTTAAAACTTTAATCTAAGGTTTATAATATTGATAATATCCAGATTATGGTGCCTCAATGAGCATAAAGTACATGTGAGTAAATAATGGTCTGTTTGCAAGCTTTCTAAATTTCTTTGAAGAGCCCTCATATTAAGAAATTTAAAGTTTGTATTTTTTTCTCTGATTTTCTGCTCTATGTGTATCGCTCTTCCTTTTCTCTAAAATTTTTCTGATCCCCAAATTGCCTTTAGAGGAAGGAAGTACATGTTATTTTTGTAGAGTTGTAGAGATTCTGTATTTTTAAAACTAATAGCAAATGCAAAAAGATTTGCTGATTGATAATCCAGGACATCTGTTTGATTAAACATTGTACTGCTGCCAGATTTATTCTCTGATGACAAAGGCAGGCCTGAGACTTATTCTACCTTCTGTGGAAAATATTCCAGTGTCCTCAGTAGCAAAAGCAAATTCACTTTCTAGGGCTAGATGGAGTGAGGAGCGAGTTGAGCCTTTGGGAATCTGGGCAACTTCCGTTAATTAATTAAGCTTAGTGTATCACCCTTTGGTGTTTCCAGAAGCAGCACTTTCTCAGGGACCTGAAGTGACCCTCTGTTACTTGAAACATATTGACTTAGTTGAATTCTGTTTAAAAATGAAGGAAAAAGCTGCTTTTGTAGTTTGCACTGTAGTTGTCGACTGTGGCTTAATGGAGGGGCGTTATTCTTCTGTTTCCTTTCTAAACCCAGTTTGAAGTTCATAAATCTTTCAGGTCACTTATTTTCAGCCAAAAGAATATTGTTAATGGGTTCACTACAAGAGTAGTCACAATCTGTCTTTTTACTCAACATGAACAAGTGCTAAAAAGGCTGTAATGTAATTCTTGCTAGCTGTCGGGGGCCATACCCCCTATACACAGGTGACCCAGTGTAAGAGGGAGAAAGTCATGAAATCCGCTAAGGACCAGAACTGCTTTACAGATATGACAGACTTTTGTTTTGTTTTGGTGGTTTGGAAGTTACTTCATTGTTTTTATCTGACACAGAACAAGATGTCAGTTTTCAGGGGATTACTTCTCATTTGTCCACTTGAGAAAGAACAGTGTAGAGGATGTTCAAAAAAAATTGAGCAGCCTTTTGAGCATATTTTGATCCTTAACCACTGAGGACCTACAGTCTTTTGCTTGAAAAGAAGGAGATTCTTGGCATGAAACGTGTTCTTAAGAGCATTTTGAATTTGATTTTTTTTTTTGCTTGTTCTTGACCTTCACAGATACACCGAGGAGTTAAAGGCTTTGTCCGAGACCTTCAAGGGAACCCGATTGCCAACGCCACTATCTCCGTGGAAGGAATTGACCATGATGTTACATCCGGTGGGTGTTCTCTGCCATGATCTGGAGGCTCTAGGGTAACACACAGAGCGTGATTACTTGTCATCTTAGTTACAGTTCCTACCCTGTTCTAAGCAAAACGATCCAAAGACTTCTGTCTCTTTACCTCCCCCTCTGCCCGCTTTGATCGATCCCACATTTCCTTTGTGGGAGCACGTCAGGCAGTTACTAGGACGGTTGCTGGCTTAGAACTTGGCATGCAGCAGGTGGCGCCCTTTCCTCGCTGTCTCGGCCCGGAGCGGCCCGGGGCTGGGGGGAAGCCTCCACTGGACAATCTGTGTAGCTCTTGAGGCAAAGGCAAATGAACTGGCTGGAGCTGAAGTATCAGCGCCTTTCTGATGACTCTGAAGTGCTGACAGGCTATTAATTGGAGGACCTCGGGAGAGAGTGGGAAGGATAGGAAAGAACAATGCCAGTGTATCAGGTGTCTAGGATTTCTCATCTGTTTTCTTCATTTAATCTGTACAAAAAATCCAGACTTTCTCAGGGTTAAACAAGGTGTTAACAGCATGGAGGTGGTTATTAGTTATTTCTGAGTTCAAAGCCCCATTTCCGTTTTCCCTGTTTGGGGATGAGGACATATTTTCCTGGCAAACCTGCCTACCCCTGTTAATCAACATTTATGCAGCTCGTTTTAGTTTAACTGTCATTTGTTGGGGCCTTTTCAACAACAACAATATGTTTTTAGGGAGGAACTATTGGCATGTTTCTATACCTTATAATTAATGAGCATTTACCTTATTTCCCAAATCACTCTATAGCATTACCTCTTTCTTAACCTCCTCATTTATGACTTTGGTATTTAAAAAAAAACCCTTAACATTTGCCGACCTAAAGCTCCATCTATTTATCTATTCAACAAATATTTATCAACACCTCTCTAAGTGCCAGCACATCTTGCCAACCAGTATACCAGAATTTGTGCCAAGACATTGCCCCCTTAGCCCTCAGGGGAGCTTGGAGAAGGCTCCGTCCTCTCTGGCCTCAGGGAGCCTCTTCTGTCTGTTAATCTGAGTGCCAGAGAGATACGATTTTCTCAGGCATTTTATGGAACTCTAACATGGGAAATACACATAGGCAGGAAGGAATGAAATCTGAGGAGACGCTTCATCTTTTTGAGGGCAGGGTAAGAAGGGGGAATGGAGCCGGAGGTAGTGAAAAAACGAAATGAATTGTCCTGGAAACCCAGAAGGGTTTCAAGAAGGAGGGAGTGATTGGGAGTGCCAAGTAAGATGAACCTTGTGAATGAACCAGCATGGAGGATCCTGACAGAATCCGTTTCCATGGGATAGTGGGAGCCTCCTTGGAGGGTCTAAGAGAGAACAGGAGAGACGTCAGAGGTAGAGAGTACTGACAGATCTCTTCAGACATTTTACTGTAAAGCAACGGCGATCAGTGATGCCCCAGCTGAAAGGAGATGTGGGAGTCAGAGGAATATTGGAAGAGATGGTCACAGGGGCTTTTCTTTTTTCTGGTTTTATTTTCACAGTGAAATAAGATGGAAAGCATCAACTGAGAGTGAGGATGAAGAGGATATGTCAGGGGTGTTAAAGAAAATGTGAAATGTCTGCTAAGGCCTTGCTACTCAAAGTGTGGCCCTGACCGGCCCCTGAATTCAGCACAGCCTTGGAGCTGGTTAGGAATGCAGAATCTCAGGCCTCACCCCAGGCTAGTCAATTAGAATTTGCACTGTACCAGTTTCCTAGGTGATTGATCTTCACTGGCCTAGGAAGATGAGAGTGTGGAAGGACTAGGGAGGAAGGGACTAGAAGGAAGACAGGGCAGTTCTGTGCCCTCGGTTAGGTCGGTGTATATGAGTCAGAGACCGAGGAACATGGTGGTGTGTGTCCTCCGGCTCCATGGGGGCAGGTGGAGCTCTGGAAATGAGCCAGGGCTGGTGGCTTGTCAGGCATGTATAACCAAGAGGGAAAAGCAGGTGATGGGTTGAAGGCACATGCGTGAGACTGATGATGTAGGAGTGGCCAGGGATCCTAACGAGATGAGGAGGGAGCTGTGGACATGTGGGGTGAGAAAGAGTATGACCCCTGCCTTTGCTTAAGAATTCTCCAGAGAGGGGCACCTGGGTGGCTCAGTGGGTTAAAGCCTCTGCCTTTGGCTCAGGTCATGATCCCAGGGTCCTGGGATCGAGCCCCACATTGGGCTCTCTGCTCAGCGGGAAGCCTGCTTCCCTCTCTCTCTCTGCCTGCCTCTCTGCCTACTTGTGATCTCTGTCTAAATAAATAAATAAATAAATAAATAAAATCTAAATAAATAAAAATTAAAAAAAAAAAAAAAGAATTCTCCAGAGAACTTGTTGAAAATGCAGTCCCTCTACACCAGGACTCCAGACCAACATATTCTGAATCTTCAGAAATAGAAATTTCTAATAAGTGCCTGGTTTTGGATGAGGCTGTCTTGGGTCACACTTCGTGACATACTGATTAGCTTCAGTCCATCAGGAGTTCACGGCAAGATACTTGGCCAGACTCGAAACACAGCACCAGATGCTCTGACACCAGGATTGGGGGCTTTATTTATCTTTTTACCTGTGTCACTCCTGACATGATTATGAGGATCCATTGTTTTCCAAGATTTATTGAAAATTTGACATTAATATCTGTAAAATTGCCATTAGAAATTACTTCCTCTAGGGGCACCTGGATAACTCAGTCAGTTAAGCATCTGCCTTCAGCTCAGGTCATGATTCCCACATGGGGCGCCCTGCTCAGTGGGGAGTCTGCTTCTCCCTCTGGCCCTTCCCCCTGCTTGTCCTCTTGCTTGCTCTGTCTCTTTCAAATGAGTAAATAAAAAAATCTTAAAAAAAAATAAAAGTACATATTTCTCTAAGAGAGTGTAACATTCATTTCAATGGCGTTTTATCAAATTCCGTAAACATGTATTTTAAAAACAGGGAATCAGGGGCGCCCGGGTGGCTCGGTTGGTTAAGCGGCTGCCTTCAGCTCAGGTCATGATTCCAGGGTCCTGGGATCGAGCCCCGCATTGGGCTCCCTGCTCAGCAGAGAGCCTGCTTCTCTCTCTCTCCCTCTGCCTGCCGCTCTGCTTGCTTGTGCTCTCTCTCTAGCTCTCTGTCAAATAAACAAATAAAATATTAAAACAACAACAACAACAACCCCCCCCCAAAAAAAAACAGGGAATCAGAGAAGTTGAACTGAGGTATAGTGGGTATTCCTAAAATGGCATAATTATATGAGTGGATATTTTGTTTCCCTACAGCGAAGGATGGTGATTACTGGAGATTGCTTGTACCTGGGAACTATAAACTCACAGCCTCTGCTCCGGGGTATCTGGCAATAACAAAGAAAGTAGCAATTCCTTATAGCCCTGCTGTTGGGGTAAGAAATCGTAATGGCTAAGATTTATTGAGCTCTCTGTGTGTGTCACACATATTCAAATGATGTATGTTTAGTCTTCAGAATGACCCTGTGAGGTAGGTACCACTATTACCTCCATTTAACAGATGAGAAAACCGTGGCCAAGCAAAGGCAGGTGACTTGACCAAGGGCTCCTTGCTTGATTTTATGCTACTTATTGCAAAGCTCCCTTATTGTGTCTCAGTTTTTTTGAAGACATTCACAAGAAAATCAAATACAACTTAACAAAATCAAACTTTTATTTGCCGCATTGATGTCAATCTAAAATCTCATTTTAGAAATTTAGAAAATGAGATTTCTGTTCCATTTATCTTTTTATTTCTAGAATCCAGTATAATACTCAGTGAGCATTTGGAAAAAATAATTATGTCTGTCAGGTGATCTTAGGCATTAACCAAATATGTATTAAGTACATATTATGAGAGAGACCCTCTGCTAAAAGCTATCAAAAAGTACATCTTATTTAAGTCGGTGTCACTTATTTTGCTGGTAAGCTGGTAGTGATGAGACCAGAACTCCTCTTGGCAGTGTTCTAGGGCATTATGCAATCTTTGCATTACATTTTTGCAACCAGGGAATGGCTGGCAGGATTTCTAATCAAAAGGCTTACTTAAGAGGAGTTTGTTGCATTTTTGTGCGTACAGTCAAAGTTTGGACTATAAGTACTTGGCTTCACAAATAGAATATCTTAGTTGTTACCTGGTGCTTTGGTTTTCATTGTGTGTCTACGTACATTAGGCTGTATATGTATTAAAAGCAAGAGGTAATTTTGAGCAAGTGAAACCTAGGAAAAAGTAGCCCCAGAAACAGGTTGTTAAATGTTCAATTATGTGGATCTTAGCCTTTCTGGCCAGTGTTACTTGAAGAAGGTAGTGAGTGTTATATTCCTAAATAACCAGGGGCTTGGTGGCCAGATCAAGGAACCTTACTTCTATTTGCAATGAAAGCAGGGGTATCTAGAGGGACTGAGGAAAACTGAGGTTGGGAAGTACAGCCTTTTATGCTGAAGTCCATGGATTTCCATAGACCTGCTGAGAACTTCCAGTTTGCACAGAAAGTTGAGTTCCTGGGTCACTGGCCTCTCTGGTGGTTTGGAGATGTATGTGTCTCTGTCAGTTTCCTTAGCAGATTCAAGATTCTGGAAAGCAGTCCCTGTGGTTTGGGACACCAGGACACTGAACTACATTTTGCCATCTTTCCCCAGTTCTTAGGAGAAAATTCAAGGTTTATGGGTGCTCAAAGGGAAAAAATTAATTATAAATTACATCTTCTTATTGAGGGAAAAGATTGCCTTTAAATAAGCGGCTTTTGAATAATCTGCTTTTAAATAATCCTACAAGACTGTAAGATCAAAGCACATTTCAAACATAATGGCTCTTGATTGTTTTTTTTTTCCCCCCTTCTGAAAGTATCTTGTTTATCACAAGAGCTTTGTAGGATATACTTTAATTCAGGTGGCTATACTGAGCTTATTCTATAAGCTCTAGAACTGTGCTCATTTAAAAAATTTCAGCTTTTAAAAATACACATGCTGTTTGGTAACAATATATTCTTGATTTCCTCCTTCAGGTTGATTTTGAACTGGAGTCATTTTCTGAAAGGAAAGAAGAGGAAAAGGAAGAATTGATGGAATGGTGGAAAATGATGTCAGAAACTTTAAATTTTTAAAGGAGGCTTCTAACTAGCTGCTTTTAATCATTATCTATACAATATAGTATGATGTAACGTGACCATTTTCTTTTAGATTTTGTGCAGTATTTAACACTGATTTATTTTGTAATCATTTCAATATTAATAGACACTACTTAAACTAAATAACTAGACTTTTAGGTGAAAATATAAGAACTTGATCTGTTTCTTCTCATATAGCATTCATTTTCCTACATATATTACAAGGAGGACTGTAGCAAATGTTTAAGCGATCTTGCTATTTTAGACTTAAATGCAATATTCCACGTGTTATTTACAATACGGAAACTTTTTGATTAACTCTAGCTTTTCAAAATTAATGAAGTGCTTTCATTGTCATTGGTGACGATGCCACATAGTGAATGCTGCTGAAAAGGTCAAGGGCTATAGCATGGAGTGGTGGGCACTATACCGCACGATTTCAATAGTTCAGTATAAATTGTCATTTGTCTCGTGCTGACTAGCTATATAAACATGATCATGTTAATGCATTTTTTGGATGGGAAGGAAATGAAAATGTTTAGGAAGAGGTCTTATGATGAGAATGGAAATCGACTTCTTGCTTGTACATAAGGGGCTATACTGTTATATTCAACCTGTTAACGCCACTTAAAAGCTTAAGGGTTTTCTCTTGGTTGTTGATTGGTCTAGAATTGCATTCTGAATGAATAAAGGTAAAAACAAAAATCCCCACGGTCTTTATTTTATTTTAGTTCTCTATGATTTTTAGTCTAGAGTTGTGGTCTTGAGATGAAAAGTCTTTTTCCTGTAATGGCCTCTTACTTGCTAATCCTCGCCATTTTAAAATTAATTCATTAAATAAGATGGTATTTATTTATTTGAGAGAGAGAGAGAGTAGGAGAGCAAAAACATGAATGAGTTGGGGGAGCAGCAGGGGAGAGGGAGAGGGAGAAGCAGACTCCTTGCTGAGCAGGGAGCCCGACACAGGGCTTGAGTCCCAGACCATGAGATCACAATGTGAGCTAAAGTTAGCCACTTAACTGACTGAACAAGCCAGGCACCCCTATCTTTGCCATTTTAAAATTTATCCAGTGGCTGCTGTTTGCCAAGCACAGTGCAGACCCTGTGCGTATTATTGGTGGACAAGAGTTTCTGACTCCATGGATCTAATGGATCAGCTGTGGACGTAGATTTTAAATAAATGTACACAGAAATGAGTATGTAACTATCTATCATGAGGAGTAAGATGGCGGGAAAGAATAGGGTGTTCAGAAAAAGAGAATGACCGAGAAACTTAAATTAGACTGGCTGAGGGGACTCAGAAATAGCCTCTTGATGCATGTAAGCCCACGCCTAAAATAGGAGCAGGTGTGGGCAATGCAGTGTAAGGGTGTGTGTGTGTGTGTGTGTGTATTAGTGGTGGTCGTGGTGGTGGTGGTGTGATGGTGTGGTTGATTACTATCCAGGTAGGTTTTTGTTAATGTAATGTTAACTGTTGTAATACCAAACCTCCAAATATATAATGCCTTAAGCACAATAAAAGTCGATTTTTGACTCTGATATCTGTAAGACATACCTGAAGTCACTTCTGCCCATGGCTCATTGCCCAGAGCTAGTCACATAGCTTGTTGAATCACCATCTTTGGTGGGCCGCACTGTTACTACTATAGTTCTCCTTTCTGGTTGCCAACATAGGTTCGCTCCCTTTTTCCCAAATATAGAATTCACTTGACCTCTCCGTGAGTGAGGTAACTTAAATCAAAGCTTGGAGCCTCAAGTCTGGGATTTTTGAGGGATCTCACAATGGCCTCTCTATTAGATCAGCAAGTGGCCCCTCTTGCTGTCCAAATCTACAAACCAAAAAGAGAGTTTATAGGCATTTTTCTCACCCAACATAAAATAGAATAAGGTCAATATGTCAGTAAACACTCCTCCTTGGAATGGTGAGGAATGAGAGATGCATAGTATCCGCTGGTCTGCAGCAATTCTGAAATCTTGCCAAGTGGCTATTCTATAGGCCTCCTCTTCTGGGAATGGAGAATGGTCCTGGTTCCAGAATTGATTCTGGACTCTGGAAAGTGCTTCCTGTTCTCATTCTGCAAGGCCATGACATGGTGCTCTTGAACTCCCCTGTTCTTCACTCAGGATGTGGGTGGATGGAGGTGCATCATTTGGAGTGTGGGAGCTCCCTGGTCATTGCAGCAGACCGAAGGAGAAACTGAAGAAACCAGAATGGACCTTTTATTGACTTAGCCTGCGAATGACATGGTGTCCGCTCTTCTCACAATCTGTTGGCCGAAGCTAGTCACGTGGGTTCGCCTAACTGAACAGGATGCAGGAAATATGGGGGAGCAAGTAGAATATCTGCCTCTGCCAGAAGACTATATACACCAAGTTGGCTGTGCACACAACTGTGGGAAGGTGGGCTTAACTCCATGTAGTCTTACCTTTGCATCCATTTGTCATGATGAGGGTTTCAAAGGTCCCTGCTTTCCTGGTCCTGCTCTCAGCATGCTCTGATTTTATCAAACAAAGGGGCTAGAATGGAGTGCTCTTGGGAGGGAAAGTCCTCCTGGTCAGTGTTTCCATCCTCAAAGACCTCCACCGGAATAAAAGTCCTGGCCTCTAGTCCTACTTCTCACTTACTCCTTCCCGCAGAGAAGTCAGTCACTTAATTGTTAGGTGATGACAGGTAAGCTAATCTAATTGGGTGGGACAAATCCATGAAATGACTGTAAGCTTCCTTTCACTTTCTTCCCTACCCTAGGTAGAGGCAGCTCCAGACTCTCCCTGGGGTACCGAGCGTACAGACTTTGGGTGTGTGTGCAGGGACAGAGGAAGGGCTTGTGGGCCTAGATTATTAACAGATTCTTTGTTCCACAGATCTAACATCACTTTCTATAATTGGTTTATCAATGATAAAGCTGACTGTTAACCTCTATTGATCTCCCATGTTTTACTTTTCAAGGGGTCCTGAGCTCAGGAATGGAAGAAATGGGGATTATATGTTGAATCCCCAAAATCTTCAAAAAAGTACCATACTTTAATACATTAGGTGTTTTTTTCCCCCAAAGGTCAAGTGGGACCTGTCCCTCTCTCATTTTAACTATCGAACTTCTCTTAATACAATCTAAGATGGACTGACATTTTTTGGAGGTTTCATGTCACATTGTTGCCTCATATGCATTTGGCATAAATGAAAATTCTGCATTAAAGTTTTTTATTTGGTTTGAAAGTAAATGTTAGAACAGGCATGAATGTGGAGGATCTGAAGGTTGAGAATTAAATAGGTTTGTGTTCTGAACAGGGCTAAATTGTAGGTAACAAAAATCAGAAAGGGACGAGACTGGGGAGTTGATTTTTGTGAAATAATGAACACATTTTAAACTTTGCTTTTTTTATCCCCCCTTCATCAACAATGAAAAATCAGACACATTATTATGGAAGCTAATCTCCACTCACAATTTGGTTTTCAATTCTTTGCATAAACAAAGATAAACATTTCTTGTAGGAAGGGAAACATGAACTTTGATATTCATATTTTATTTGCACAACCTCTGAAATCTTTCCATGATTTGGTGTTGTGGGAGGCTAAAAAATCATCATTTGTTCCAACATATGACTCAACTTCTCTTCTCAAAATTCTCATGAGGAATTCTTCTCTGGATAGAACTGGACAGCATTTGGAGGTTCTGCCTCAGAAATGTCAAGATGGAATGTACTCACTTATAAATATACTCTATCCTGGTTTTGCTGTTCTTAGGTAAACATCATTCTAGGAGGGCACCTGGGTGGCTCAGTCGTTAAGCATCTGCCTTCGGTTCAGGTCATGATCCCAGGGCCTTGGGATCGAGTCCTGCATTGGGCTCCCTCCTCAGTGGGAAGCCTGTTTCTCCCTCTCCCACTCCCCCCGCCTGTGCTCCCTCTCTCACTGTGTCTCTCTCTATGAGATAAATAAATAAAATCTTAAAAAACAAACAAACAGGGGCGCCTGGGTAGCTCAGTGGGTTAAAGCCTCTGCTTCCGGCTCAGGTCATGATCCCAGAGTCCTGGGATCGAGCCCCGCATCGGGCTTTCTGATGGGCAGGGAGCCTGCTTCCTCCTCTCTCTCTGCCTGCCTCTCTGCCTACTTGTGATCTCTGTCAAATAAATAAAATCTTTAAAAACAAACAAACAAACAAAAACATCATTCTAGGTACTTATTAATGTTCTAATTCTGTACCCTTTCTTTCTACTAGACAGTCAGCCAGTGAATCAATTCAATCATAATCTGGGTTTCTAGCATAGTACATAACTTTAGTCTTATGTTATTTATTTAAGTCATCACAAAATTCCCTGAGAATCAGAAATGAAATCTTGCCATTTGTGATGATCTGGATGGATCTAGAGGGTATTATGCTTAGTGAAATAAGTCAATCAGAGAAAGACAATTATCATATGATCTGCCTGATATGAGGAAGTTGAGAGGCAATGTGGGGGTGTTGGGGGGTAGGAAAGGAATAAATGAAACAAGATGGGATCGGGAGGGAGACAAACCATAAGAGACTCTTAATCTCACAAAACAAACTGAGGGTTGACGGAGGGAGGGGTAGAGAGAGGGTTGTGGGGTTATGGACACTGGGGAAGGTATGTACTATAGTGAGTGCTGTGAAGTGTGTAAATCTGGTGATTCACAGACCTGTACCCCTGGGGCTAATAATACATTATATGTTAATAAAAAAAAAAAAAAAACCGGCAAAGATGTGGCTTTCCTTGGGTTAAGAGTCATCAGTGACTACGGCCTGCAGTGGCTCAGAAAAGAAAAATCAACTCATTGAAAATTTTCATGATGCCAGGGCCTACAAGGTTAATGTTGTAGGTTGCTGTATTTTCTTCTACTCCTTCTAATTTTTAACCTATCTTAGCTCTCTTTTTTTCCTTTTCCCTCCTTTTCCTTTATCCATTCTTTTCCTTTGAAGATTCATTCAGCAATTACTAAATGCTCATTCTGTGATCTTGACGAGTGATTGTAATAACACATCTCCATGGTCTATGGCCATGGCCATTACCATGGTAGTTACCACCATTATCAAGCATATATCTTGTGCCACACTCCTGTGCTGGGCATTTGAATGAAATGCAGTATTTTGAAACCCCACCAGGAAGCTGTAAGACAGGAAGTGTTGCAGCATTCCTGTCTAACAGATGAAGAAACAGATTCAGAATTTAAGTTAAATTCCATACCTCACAGAGCTAAGAGTAAGTGGTAGACCAGGATTAAAATTCATGTCTGCCTGACCTCAAGTCTATCTGTTTTTACCTCACCTCACTTCTTTAGCATGATCCCAAAAGGGTTATATTCTTGATTAAACATACCTTTGTCTTAAATTCCTTTGACTACTTCACATATGCTGATCGCTATACTTGGGGTTTCTGGGCAGGTTTATTACCTACCCTTTAAAGATAATTTTAAAACATTCTGCAAATAAATACAACCAGCTCCTGTTTTATAGCTTCTTGCTAGGTGGAATTACTATGAATCCAGTTAGTGTGATCCGATTCCCAGTGGACCTGGTGATGTTTGGCACCGATATTATGCTTGACCACAAATTAATGCTGCAAAGAGACACATGGCATGTCCAGTAACCTACAGAAGAACATGACAGGTGAAGAGAGGATGTGGCATGACAGCTGCCTCCTTGTCCCTCATTTCCTCCATGGGCGCAGAGAATTCCTGAGAAGCTGACCAGAGCAGGTTCTGGTTGCAGAAGTTCAGTCCGTCTTGAAGTTGTAGTCAGGGCGGACTACAGTGAGATGGAGAGGGAGGGTATAAAGTGAAGTATTAGGGTTCCTGAAATCAGACAGAAAATTGATGAAGACAATGCTTTAATAAAGGAATAAATTAAGGGACACAGGCCCTTAGGTTCAAGGAGGCTATCCGTGGATAGTGAGGCTTCTGCTCCGGGACATGGTTCCTGGCCAGTCTATAATCCAGTCTGTAATCCTGGCAAGAAGGGGCCTGTGGTGCACATATTAAGTTAATTAATATATGTAAAGCACTTAGAAAACTGCTTGGTATGTAGCAAGTGGTAAAAAATGTAATTACTTGTACTCAGCAACACTTTATTATTATTCAAAAATGTGTGGTTAGAAATGCCTGGGTGGCTCAGTCAGTGGAGGATCCAATCCTTGGATCAGGTCAGGATCTCATGGGTTGGGGGATCCAGCCCCATGTTGGACTCCGTGCTCAGTGGGAGCCTACTTGATAGATTCTCTCCCTCTGCCCCTTCTCCTACTCTGACTCTGTCTGTCTTTCTCTTTCTCTCAAATAAACAAATCTTTTTTTTAAAAAAGGTGGTTATTTTTATTACTATTACTATTGTTGCAAGATTAAGTTATGAGATTTGCTACTTGGAAACTGGGACCATGGGAGAAACCCAGGTAGAAGACACACAGGTGGGACCAGTGCTTGGAATTGAAGTGGAAACCCAGTTATTTTAAGAGAGATGATGTAACATGGGGAGGTAGATAAGATAAAAATATACCTATGTGACATCAAGATTGGTCTTGGCGCTCACAGTTCACGCAAGTCTGCTGATGGTATTCAGTCGAGAGCACAAACAAAGAGGCATAAAATTGGCTGGACCGCTTGCAAAAGGGTATTCTTTAGTAATAATGTTAGTATCAACTCTAAAGTGTTTGACTAACTGAAAAATAATTTAAAGAATTACTTGTATTGTTTATACTCATGGCTGTGAGCAATATGAAGGTCAGATGATACAATGAGAAAGATAAAACTATAATGAATTTATACTTCAGGATTTGTGAGGTTAGTGCCCAACATGCTCTGTGAAAACTTAGTGTTTCCGAAATGTTATCATCCAAGTGTCATCTGGTGATGAGAGTGACGGAAGCTGGAGAGACTGCCCAAAAGCTCTGGGTGATTGGATGTGCACTTCTATCTATAGGTACTTGTCCGAGGAATGAACATATGCTCAGAGACAAGGTGGGCAGCATACAGTTGAACTAAGATGTTCCAACATTAACCTAAAAATAAAACCAGAGCATTGTCAACAACAAGCAACCTGAAACTGTTGGAAATGTAGTGGGAAGAAAACACGTCATGAAAGACATCCACACGAATAACCCTGCCCCTTTACTCTGTAAACTTTATAAACACCCAGTTACCTACGGCAGTTGCTACAAAACAGGAAGAAAGACAGTCTTTTTCTCATACTTTTTTTTTTTAAAGATTTTATTTATTTATTTGACAGACAGAGATCACAAGTAGGCAGAGAGGCAGGCAGAGAGAGGAGGAAGCAGGCTCCC
The DNA here is from genome assembly GCF_902655055.1 of Lutra lutra. NCBI lineage: Eukaryota > Metazoa > Chordata > Mammalia > Carnivora > Mustelidae > Lutra > Lutra lutra. The sequence goes on along the minus strand of NC_062279.1, from coordinate 73,897,051 downwards.
AGCTGAGCAGAGAGCCCGATGTGGGGCTCGATCCCAGGACCCTGGGATCATGACCTGAGCCGAAGGCAGAGGCTTTAACCCACTGAGCCACCCAGGCGCTCCTCTCATACTTTTTTTTTTAAAAAGATTTTATTTATTTATTTGACACACAGAGAGAGAGATCACAAGTAGGCAGAGAGGCGGGGAGAAAAAGAGGGGGAAGCAGGCTCCCCGTTGAGCAGAGAGCCCGATATGGGGCTCGATCCCAGGACCCCGAGACCATGACCTGAACAGAAGGCAGAGGCTCAACCCCATGTGCCCCTCCTACTTTTTTTCTATACAGTTTCTCAAAATTTAACTTACTGGCTCTGTGTCTTGAAGTTGATCTGGTTGGAATCCTGTTCATAGACTTAAGAAAACTGACATGTGAATAGGATATTTGACGAATTGCTAAAACAGCACAGTTGATTATTAGAAGATAAAACATAACACATGTATAAAATCTGTAAACCAGAAATTTCATGAATTTGCATATTATAATAATAAATTCTTCTGAATGTCCTGATTACATGACTTACAATTTTTTCAATGAACCCTGTGGCTAAACTGCTATTTCTTCTTACCCACATTTACACTAATATTTATTCTAGAAATTCCTTAAAAAAATCAGCCCTGATGCCACCAGGCACACTTCCATTCCCTGCCCTTGCAATGAAACAGTCTCAAAGCAGCTGGCCACAGTCACTTGCCTACAGCTACCCTTTGCTCCAGAAACTTCGCGGCAGCTTTTCCTCGTGTTTATTTTAAGCCTTACATTTGACGAGCAAGATGGTGAGGAAACAGCAGTGAGTCTAACCAGAGCTTCATAAATTTGTTGCCACGGCTTCTCTGGCTGCACGAACCACTGCTGTGGGATTTGGGGTCTGGTGAGGGAAGATTAAAACGGTGGGCGGTGCGGCATTCTTTGCTTGACCTTAAAATATATTTTCTTGCGCATTAAATACACAGAGGTATTTCAAAGCCAAGTATGTGTGTAATTAAAGTAAGAAAATGCCCGCTTTCTGCACACCTCAAGGTCCCGACCGCCACACGTGCTCTTTGTCAGTCCTTGGGAGGCGCAGACAGATCCGCAGAGCTAACAGGCAGACCTGAAAAGAGGGATTAGATGCTGGATTCTTGGTTGGGTCCTTCGCCAAGCTGAACAGGCGTGCAGGCTCCTGCCCGCACGAACTTGGTCGTGTTATCTCCTCTTCCTCTTATTCACCCACGCGGAAGTGAGAATAGCACCTTGTGCTATCCTGGAGTGCAGTGGGGTGGGGGGCTGGAGGGGTACCCTAACTTCCTAACCGAGGCAGCTAACCACCTAACCAGCCATCCGCAGACCCTGCACGTGGCCATCTTAGGTGCTTGGATAGCGTGCTCATTATGGATGGATCCTTTGGGACGGTAGCTCAAGAAACAAAAAATAGTAGGTCAGGAAGTAATTTTTTTCCCATTTATGACTCACCTTCAAACCCACTACCATTTTTGAGTTTTTGCAGCCTAAAATATGGTGCCCATTTCTCATACTTTTCTGTTTTCCTGATCTCCTGTCTCCCAGATACATTTTCTGTCACAGACATTCATAATTTCCCTTTGCCTGTTGTCTTTCTTTCTCCTCTGCCTCCTCTATCCCTCCCTCTTTACTCTCTCTCCCTCCTTTCTAGACCTCTGAGGCTCAGGACTGCATTCATCCAGGAAGCCACTGAGGGCAAACTGCTTAGACTGTCTCTTTTTCCCCCCTGTCAGCCTTCCCTTTGGAAGGGGCTGTCCTCTGAAAGGGGCTGTCCTCTGAAAAGGCCTTCCTTAGCCTGAGCTCCTCCCAGGGCAGCTTGCCATCTAGAGAACCGCCTTTGACCTTCTCTATCACCATATAACTAACTCCCCCGAGCCCAGCCCTGACCCCAGGAGCCTAGATCCTAATTTTGGAGTCTGTCCTGGATTATCTGAAACCGGTCTCCTGGGTGACCCCAAAATTCCATGAAGAGTTACGTTGCTTCCTTCACTATTGACCTATATGAGAAGCCACAAACAGACTCACTGGACACTGGGAAGGATGAACTCAAGAGAAGACAGAGCCCTGGACTCAGCTCATCCCTGAGCAGCAGCCACAGCTTGTTAAATGATAGTCTCAGGGAGTGGGCACCTCTGAGAACCTCGGTCTCCCCATACTGAGCTGGAAGACAGTCTGGTTGCTTTTTAGATATTTATTAAAGTTCTTTTCCTACTGATCTCATAAATCTGTGGCTAGGAAATTTCCTGTAGCATCTAAGGGAAGGTCAAAATGGAAGGCACACAAAAATCTTTAGGTTGTGATTAAAATGTGCCATGGTTCAGAAATAGCTTTGAACTGGACAGCGAGACCTGGCCATAAAATATGATGACCCCTAGCTGTTGATAATGTTGACTCCCTGAGCAAGACAAGCCCTCCAGTCCCCAGACTGACTCCCTGTACCACCACACCCTCACAGAGTGAAGCTAAGGAATGCCCAGAAGTCAGAGGACTCAGCTAGCACTGGTGCTGATAATGGGGCACAGGAACCAGGGCAAGAAGAAGCGAGGCTGGGGGGTTGGGGGTGGGGGTGGTTGTCAGGGAGGCCACAGCTGGGCTCAAATCTGAAGTGTGGAAGGATGGTCTGACTCTACCCATAGCCTTCTGATATAGGACCTGTCTCATCCTCTCCTTTTCTCTTCCCCTCTCCCCTCCCCTCATCCTCTTCCTCTCCATCCTTCCTTAAAAAAAAATTATTTATTTATTTGAGAGAGAAAGTGAAAGAGAGCATGAGAACAGAGAAGGTCAGAGGGAGAAGCAGAATCCTCATGGAGCCGAGAACCTGATGCAAGACTCCATCCCGGGACTCCAGGATCATGACCTGAGCAGAAGGCAGTTGCTTAACCAACTGAGCCACCTAGGTGCCCCCCTCTCCATCCTTCTGATATAGGACTTGTATCATCCTCTCCTTCTCTTTCCCCCTCCCCTCATCCTCTCTTCCCCATCCTTCTGATATAGGACTTGTCTCATCCCCTCTCTCTCTCCCTGCCTCCCCCCACCCTTCATCCTCTTCCTCTCCATCCCAATCTCTACCTCTATAGCCAGCTGTGCCCAGGAGCCATTAGCACCTCATTCAGGATCAGCCATGCCCACTGGGTGGTTGAGGGGTACCAGAACTTTGAGTGGATTCTGTCCTGGAACCTGAGACGTGGGAGAAGAGACACTCTCTGTATTCAACAGACCTGTCTCTTTTTGATTTTTAAGAACCTTGGCTAGGGGCACCTGGGTGGCTCACTGGGTTAAAGCCTCTGCCTTCAGCTCAGGTCATGATCCCGGGGTCCTGGGATCAAGCCCTGCATCAGGCACTCTGCTCAGCAGGAGGCCTGCTTCCCTTCCTCCTTCTCTGCCTGCCTCTCTACCTACTTGTGATCTCTGTCAAATAAATAAAATCTTAAAAGAAAAAAAAAATGAACCTCAGGCTAAAATGCCCACTTTTTAAAGTGAGCTGAGAAAAGTTGTCTTTAAACTTCTCTCCACAGCTCAGAGGGCATTTTGAAATAGTCTTCTTGCTTCATTATCAGAATAGTGTTGAAGAACACTGAGCTTGTATGGCAAAGCCACTGTGCTATGGGCATGTATGCAATTATGATGATGTTTGTATCACTATAGGTGTGTGTGCCCAGTAATAGCGAAGTTGTCAAGATGCCACTGTGGACAAATTGTGCATAATTTCTGGGGGAAAAAAAAGTATTTCTGAGTTTTAAAAGGCATATTACTTTTATCTTGCAGTAGGTCGTTTTGCTAAAAGACAAAAGCAACTACGTAACCTGTCCAAGTGAGAAAAAGACACTCGGCCTCAAGCTGCTTTGTGGTCATGTAGCCACAAATATTCCTCAGGTATAAACACACTTTGTAGAATTCAGATCACATAAACTTTTGGTTTTAAAATATTGCATTCTATGTGAACTTCTGTTAATTATTGAATGTCAAACTTTGTCCTGGTCCAGCATCTCTTTTCTACCTCCCCCTCCTCCCCATTTTACCCCTTCTCTTCCTCCCCCTCACACCTCCCCTTCCCCTTCTTCTTCTTCCCTTCTCCCCCTCCTCCTTCTTCTTCCTCTTCTCCTTTTTCTCTTTCTCCTTCCCCTCTCCCTCCCTCTCCTTTCCCCTCTTCCCTCTCCTTCTCCTCCTTCTTCTTCCTCTTCTCCTTCTTCTTCGTCTTCCTCCTTCCCTCCTCCTCCTCCTCCTTCTTTCTTCTTCTTCTTCTTCCTCTTCTCCTTCTCCTCCCCCTTCTCCTTTTCCTTCATCTTCCCCTCTTTAAAAACCATCATTTCGGATACAAGAATGAGACCAGGGCACGCTGGCTAGCTAGTGACTAAATATTTCAGAATGCCAATGTTAACTCAAACTGAGAGCGGATCTCCAGGGCTAGTAGGTAGCACTTGGTGCTTCACATTTACTGGAAGTCACACTTCAGAAGAGTTCCTTTTACTCTTTTCTTTTCCCTCCATATGGACGTACCACAGAACTGCTGCTTAGCACAGTGCCTGGGTCATCGTAAGTGCTCAACAAAGCCTGCCTCTTAAGTTTGCCTCTCGTTTGTTTTGGCTTCCTTTACGGGTGAGTTATAGTATGTGTGAAAGAAAGCATCACAGAATCTGTCAGGAAAACGAGCTTTGGCTGTATATCCAAGGTCTAGAAGAAATTATGACGGGGCAGGATGATCTCGGGTTGAGGTTGTCTGAGAGCACGATGGAAGGAAAATGGACTTTCCTATACTCTTTCCCCATTCCTTCTGGGTTTGGTTTGGCACTGTTTCCTTTGGAATCTGTTTTTGGACAACCAGAGTCCTTTTGCTCTAACAAGCATTTAGGCCCTCTGAGCTCCAAACAGTAACTGGACTGAAGGGTGGGTGCAAGAAACAAATTGCATGTGAAATAAAGGGGCAAAAGTGTTATAGATTTGGTAGCCCGGCAAGGACTGGGATGTTTCGAAATTGTTTTTAAAGCTGTTAGAGGGACTTCGGTGAGATCAATAGACATGATCTAACTATAGAAGTGTTAGGTGGAAATCTTCCCTAGGGAACATAGATAGGTGGGGGCCATTCATTATAATCCCTTTCCCGAGTGCCCTACAATGATCTCTGGTTGTTCTCTCCGTCATGAGGGAGGGCCCGGGGGTAGACTGCTGATTGGGAACACGGTGAGTCCTGGGAAGGGCATAGGCTCTGGAGTAGGACATCTCTGGGTTCAAATCCAGGTTCGATTCCCTAGAAACTGTGTGATGTTTAGCCAGTTATTTAATTGTTTAGAGACTTAGTTTCATAATCCAAAAACAAAAATAAAAACACCAACTTTGCCTGGTTTTTATGAGAAGTACTTGAGATAAAGTATACAAAACCTCTGCTACTAGAGACCGATTAATTTTTTTTTTTTTCCTGGACAAATTCAGGATCTAGGGAAAACAATGTTCTGCTTTTTAAAAGAATGATGATAAGTACAAACAAACTTAAGTATATTTACAGAACTATGTAATCAGCTTAATTTATGTAAAATTATAGAAACATTTCTTAGACACATAGCTGAGGAGTGAAAAAGCTAGAATTGTTCTGACTAACCAAGAAAGAAACAAATATAGAGGTATTTTTCTTTTTATTTACAAAATAAGGAAATGGTGCACAGAAGCTTGAGTCTGTCTTGATAATGATATGGAGTAATTCAAAGAAAAGGAGATTTCCATTTAGCATTTAGTTGCAGCTTGATTTTATAATTTTTGACAAAGATCAGCAAATTGTTTTTCCAGAGATCTCATGGACTCAGGTCATGTCAAAACAGAGACAGCTCAGAAGTGAGATGGGACAAAGTGGTGGTGGGACGTGGTCTCGGACTCTGGTGGGATGGATGCTAATAATAATTATGATGGTGTTAGTGATGATGATAATAGTAATGGCTGGCATTATTGGAGAAGTTACTGTGCAATAGCACATTTCCTACATTTTCCCCTTTACTCTCCCTAGCAAATCTAGATTCTATTTTGGGTCCCCATTTCACAGATGGGGAAACCAAAGAAGAATTAAAAATGTCAATTAATGAATGAGGGGTAAATCGTGAAGTCTATATTTGCAGTTACTGGTGGGTTAGCATCTCTGACATGTGCCCTTGTAAGTCTTTCACTAATAATCTTCATTACGATTAACATGGATTTGGTCATTGCTTCTGTAGGTACAAATCATTTTCCAATTTTACAATGCTGGAATATTCCTTTAGGTGAGGACTTACCAACCTCAACACTATTGACATTGTAGAGGATAATTCTTTGTTGTGGAGGGCTGGCTGGTGTACTGCAGGGTGATTAGGAGGATCCCTGACCTCTATGCCCTTGATACAAGTAGAGTCCCTCAATTGTGACAACCAGAAATGTCCCTGGACATGCTGAATGGCTCCTGGGGGACAAAAGAAGCTCTGGCTGAGAACCAGAGCTTTATAGTCTTTAGAAAAGCTTCTAAGATAACCACAAAAATGTCACATAGAGGGTAGTTATAGGAACATCTTCTATCACTCAGATATCACTGGATATCTAGAATGGTGACTAGTCTGTAGGTCACCTACAGGGTTTATGAACCCTGGTGAATGCTAGTGACACTGCCCCTTCCATTTTCAAAAGACAACTCATCCCTCCTGAAATTACTGCTTCTGGGACTAGTTTTTCATTTGTCCTGTTTTCCCTGAAGTGCAGTAACATTTACATGGTGATGCTGATACAGGTTCTATTATCAATGGTCTACATGGTCTACTAGTTTTCTAGGGCTGCTATAATAAATTACCACAAATTTGGATGGCTTAAAATTATAGATATTTACTAAGTCACAGTTCTGAGGACTGGAAGTCCAAAATCAGTAGAGAGACAGGGCCATGGTGTCTTCAAAGTCTTTAGGGGAGGATCCCTCCTTACCTCTTCCTAGCTTCTGGTAGTTACTGACACTCCTCGGCATTTCTTGTTTTGAAGACCAGTCACTTCAATCTCTGCCTTTGCAGTCCCATAACATTTTCCCTGGGCCTGTGTCCAAATTTTTCTCCTCTATAAGGACACCAGTCGTTGAATTAGGGCCCACCCTAATCCAGTAGGACATCATTGTAACTTGATTCCATCTACAAAGACCCTATTTCTAGATAAGGCCACATCCACAGGTCATTAGGGATTAGGGTTTACACATGTATTTTTGGAGGACCCAGTTCAATTCAGAACTCATGATATATTCCCACATAATATAGAACATATAAAGGATTTTTGTATTAACTACTTTTTGCTTTTCCTTCCAGCTCCTCTCTTTACTTTTCATTCTTCATCCTGGCCCACATCCATGTGCTCCTTTGCCTTTGGACTTGTGATTGGGTGATACCAATGGAAGATGTCAAAATTGGAGGTCAGGAGGAATGTGTTTATTCTCCAGGTTATCTCCCTATCCTGGCATTGTGTGTTGGTTGTGTTCTTCTACCAGATTCCACAGATCTTGTGAGGTGGCCCTTGCCATAACTGTTCTCTCATGTGTGCATCCCCTCGCTGTGGGTGTGGGCCGATGATAATAAGTGGCTCTAGTGCTGAGTCGTGCTTGTTGGTTTCCCTCAAGTCTATGTTCTACCCTTGTTAACTCCCCCCTCCCCCACCCCGAGCCAGAGGGAGTGTTCCCTCTGGTCTCTGCCAGGGCCGACTGATTGCAATACTAAACACAGCAATCATTTGTTTAGAAATGATGTCTATGCTTGCCTCTTTAAGTTACAGACCAAATCTATGTTCCAAATTCATATTTTTCCTACCTCTTACATGAGTAGATGAAGTTTCCAACAGGTTGGCTCTGGGCTACATCAGATGAAGACATACAGTCTTCTCTGTTTAGTCTTCTGGAACAATTGTAGTAAAGCAGCACTGGCCTTTGCAGGGGAACAGTCATCTCTTTCAGGAACAATTCATTGTTTGCATCTGTCCCCTCTTTTTCACTCATGAAATCTCATTTGCTCTTGGCTGCAGGAGAGCACAGGGGAAAATTGGTCTCCTTGTAATTTGGAACCAAACTGTTCAAAGCTTATAAATCATTCATTACAATGGAAAGAAATTGGATTTCTAGGTTGGCTTATTGTGGCCTGAGCCAAGTTAGGTACCATGAAGTAGCTCTCCATTGAAGATACTGTAATTTGAGAGATGGGGCTCTGGGGCTCCCCCCTCTCCCTTTCCCCAAGAATGGACATTGCTGGTGGACATTCCTTCCTCTGTGAATGGACTAGGCTTCTTCCATAGTTTGGCTATTGTGGACATTGCTGTTATAAACATTTGGGTGCACATGCCCCTTTGAGTCACTACAATTGTATCTTTAGAGTAAATACCCAGTAGTGCAATTGCTGAGTCGGAGGGTAGCTCTATTTTCAACTTTTTGAGGAACCTCCATAATGTTTTCCAGAATGGCTGCACCAGCTTTTATTCCCACCAACAATGTAGGAGGGTTCCCCTTTCTCCATATCCTCTCCAACAACTGTTATTTCCTGATGGATTAATTTTAGCCATTCTGACTAGTGTGAGGTGATATCTCATTGTGGTTTTGATTTGTATTTCCCTGATGTCGAGTGATGTTGAGCATTTTTTCATGTGCCTGTTGGCCATCTGGATGTCTTCTTTGCAGAAGTGTCTGTTCGTGTCTTCTGCCCATTTCTTTTTTTTTTAAATTTTTATTAATTTTATTTTTTATAAACATATATTTTTATCCCCAGGTGTACAGGTCTGTGAATCACCAGGTTTACACACTTCACAGCACTCACCACAGCACATACCCTCCCCAGTGTCCATAATCCCACCCCCCTCCCAACCCCCCTCCCCCCATCAACCCTCAGTTTGTTTTGTGAGATTAAGAGTCACTTATGGTTTGTCTTCCTCCCAATTCCATCTTGTTTCATTTACTCTTCTCCTATCCCCTTAACCCCCCATGTTGCATCTCCTCTCCCTCATATCAGGGAGATCATATGATAGTTGTCTTTCTCAGATTGACTTATTTCGCTAAGCATGATACCCTCTAGTTCCATCCACGTCGTCACAAATGGCAAGATTTCATTTCTTTTGATGGCTGCATAGTATTCCATTGTGTATATATACCACATCTTCTTTATCCATTCGTCTGTTGATGGACATCTAGGTTCTTTCCATAGTTTGGCTATTGTAGACATTGCTGCTATAAACATTCGGGTGCACGTGCCCCTTTGGATCACTACGTTTGTATCTTTAGGGTAAATACCCAGCAGTGCAATTGCAGGGTCATAGGGTAGTTCTATTTTCAACATTTTGAGGAACCTCTATGCTGTTTTCCAGAGTGGTTGCACCAACTTGCATTCCCACCAACAGTGTAGGAGGGTTCCCCTTTCTCCGCATCCTCGCCAGCATCTGTCATTTCCTGACTTGTTAATTTTAGCCATTCTGACTGGTGTGAGGTGATATCTCATTGTGGTTTTGATTTGTATTTCCCTGATGTCGAGTGATGTTGAGCATTTTTTCATGTGCCTGTTGGCCATCTGGATGTCTTCTTTGCGGAAGTGTCTGTTCGTGTCTTCTGCCCATTTCTTGATTGGATTATCTGTTCTTTGGGTGTTGAGCTTGATAAGTTCTTTTTTTTTTTTTTAAGGTTTTATTTATTTATTTGACAGACAGAGATCACATGTAGGCAGAGAGGCAGGCAGAGAGAGGGGAGGAAGCATTCTACCTGCTGAGCAGAGAGCCCGATGCAGGGCTTGTTCCCAGGACCCTGGGATCATGACCTTAGCTGAAGGCAGAGGCTTTAACCCACTGAGCCACCCAGGCACCCCAAGTTTGATAAGTTCTTTATAGATTTTGGATACTAGCCCTTATGTGATATGTCATTTGTAAATATCTTCTCCTATTCTGTTGGTTGTTTTTTGGTTTCCTTTGCTGTTCAAAAGCTTTTTATCTTGATCAAGTCCCAAAAGTTCATTTTTGCCCTTGCTTCCCTTGCCTTCGGCCATGTTTCTAGGAAAAAGTTGCTGCGGCTGAGGTCAAAGAGGTTGCTGCCTGTGTTCTCCTCAAGGATTTTGATGGATTCCTGTCTCACATTGAGGTCTTTCATCCATTTTGAGTCTATTTTTGTGTGTGGTAAAAGGAAATGGTCCAGTTTAATTCTTCTGCATGTGGCTGTCCAATTTTCCCAACACCATTTGTTGAACAGACCGTCTTTTTTCCATCAGACATTCTTTCCTGCTTTGTCAAAGATTAGTTGACCATAGCACTGAAGGGCCATTTCTGGGCTCACTATTCTGTTCCATTGATCTATGTGTCTGTTTTTGTGCCAGTACCATACTGTCTTGATGATTAGTGCTTTGTAATAGAGCTTGAAGCCTTGAATTGTGATGCCGCCAACTTTAGTTTTGTTTTTCAACATTCCTCTGGCATTTAGGGTCTTCTCTGATTACATACAAATTTAGGATTATTTGTTCCATTTCTTTGAATAAAGTTGATCGTATTTTGATAGGGATTGCATTAATGTGTAGATTGCTCTAGGTAGCATAGACATTTTCACAATATTTGTTCTTCCAATCTAAGAGCATGCAACGTTTTTCCATTTCTTTGTGTCTTTCTCAATTTCTTTCATGAGTACTTTATATTTTTGTGAGTACAGATTCTTTGTCTCTTTGATTAGGTTTATTCCTAGGTGTCTTATTGTTTTGGGTGCGACTGTAAAATGGGATCAACTCCTTAGTTTTTCTTTCTTCTGTCTTGTTGTTGGTGCATAGAAATGCAACTGATTTCTGAGCATTGACTTTATATCCTGACACTTTACTGAATTCCTGTATGAGTTCTAGCAGTTTTGGAGTGGAGTCTTTTGGGTTTTCCGCATAAAATATCATATCATCTGCAAAGAGTGAGAGTTTGAGTTCTTCTTTGTCGATTCGGATGCCTTTTATTTTATTTTATTTTTTTTTTTTGTTGTTGTTGTCTGATTGCTGAGGCTAGGACTTCTAGTACTGTGTTGAATAGCAGTGGGGATAGTGGACATCCCTCCCATGTTCCTGACCTTAGGGGGAGAGCTCTCAATTTTTCCCCATTGAAAATGATATTCACTGTGGGTTTTTCATAGATGGCTTTTATGATATTGAGGTATGCACCCTTTATCCCTACACTGTGAAGAGTTTTGATCAAGAAAGGATGTTGTATTTTGTCAAATGCTTTTTCAGCATCTATTGAGAGTATCATGTAGTTCTTGTTCTTTCTTTTATTAATGTATTGTATCACATTGATTGATTTGCGGCTGTTGAACCAACCTTGCAGCCCAGGAATAAATCTCACTTGGTTGTGGTGAATAATCCTTTTAATGTACTGTTGGATCCTATTGGCTAGTATTTTGGTGAGAATTTTTGTATCTATGTTCCTCAAGGATATTGGTCTGTTATTCTCCTTTTTGTTGGGGTCTTTGGTTTTGGGATCAAGGTAATGCTGGCCTCATAAAATGAGTTTGGAAGTTTTCCTTTCATTTCTATTTTTTGGAACAGGATAATAGGTATTAATCCTTTTTTTTTTTTTTGACATTTTTTTTTAAATTTTTTTATTTTTTCAGCATAACAGTATTCATTATTTTTACACCACACCCAGTGCTCCATGCAATCTGTGCCCTCTACAATACCCACCACCTGGTGCCCCCAACCTCCCACCCCCCACCCCTTCAAAATTCTCAGATCGTTTTTCAGAGTCCATAGTCTCTCATGGTTCACCTCCCCTTCCAATTTCCCTCAACTCCCTTCTCCTCTCCATCTCCCCTTGTCCTCCATGCTATTTGTTATGCTCCACAAATAAGTGAAACCATATGATAATTGACTGTCTCTGCTTGACTTATTTCACTCAGCATCATCTCTTCCAGTCCCGTCCATGTTGCTACAAAACTTGGGTATTCATCCTTTCTTTTTTTCTTTTTCTTTTTTTTTTTTTACAGCTTTATAAACATATATTTTTATCCCCAGGGGTACAGGTCTGCGAATTGCCAGGTTTACACACTTCACAACACTCACCATAGCACATACCCTCCCCAATATCCATAACCCCACCCCCTCTCCCAACCCCCTCCCCCCATCAACCCTCAGTTTGTTTAGTGAGATTAAGAGTCACTTATGGTTTGTCTCCCTCCCAATCCCATCTTGTTTCATTTACTCTTCTCCTACCCCCTCAACCCCCCAAGTTGCATCTCCTCTCCCTCATATCAGGGAGATCATATGATAGTTGTCTTTCTCCGATTGACTTATTTCGCTAAGCATGATACCCTCTAGTTCCATCCACGTTGTCGCAAATGGCAAGATTTCATTTCTTTTGATGGCTGCATAGTATTCCATTGTGTATATATACCACATCTTCTTTATCCATTCGTCTGTTGATGGACATCTAGGTTCTTTCCATAGTTTGGCTATTGTAGACATTGCTGCTATAAACATTCAGGTGCACGTGCCCCTTTGGATCACTACGTTTGTATCTTTAGGGTAAATACCCAGCAGTGCAATTGCAGGGTCATAGGGTAGTTCTATTTTCAACATTTTGAGGAACCTCCATGCTGTTTTCCAGAGTGGTTGCACCAGCTTGCATTCCCACCAACAGTGTAGGAGGGTTCCCCTTTCTCCACATCCTCGCCAGCATCTGTCATTTCCTGACTTGTTAATTTTAGCCATTCTGACTGGTGTGAGGTGATATCTCATGGTGGTTTTGATTTGTATTTCCCTGATGCCGAGTGATGTGGAGCACTTTTTCATGTGTCTGTTGGCCATCTGGATGTCTTCTTTGCAGAAATGTCTGTTCATGTCCTCTGCCCATTTCTTGATTGGATTATTTGTTCTTTGGGTGTTGAGTTTGCTAAGTTCTTTATAGATTTTGGACACTAGCCCTTTATCTGATATGTCATTTGCAAATATCTTCTCCCATTCTGTCAGTTGTCTTTTGGTTTTGTTCACTGTTTCCTTTGCTGTGCAAAAGCTTTTGATCTTGATAAAATCCCAAAAGTTCATTTTTGCCCTTGCTTCCCTTGCCTTTGGTGATGTTCCTAGGAAGATGTTGCTGCGGCTGACGTCGAAGAGGTTGCTGCCTGTGTTCTCCTCGAGGATTTTGATGGATTCCTTTCTCACATTGAGATCCTTCATCCATTTTGAGTCTATTTTCGTGTGTGGTGTAAGGAAATGATCCAATTTCATTTTTCTGCATGTGGCTGTCCAATTTTCCCAACACCATTTATTGAAGAGGCTGTCTTTTTTCCATTGGACATTCTTTCCTGCTTTGTCGAAGATGAGTTGACCATAGAGTTGAGGGTCCATTTCTGGGCTCTCTGTTCTGTTCCATTGATCTATGTGTCTGTTTTTGTGCCAGTACCATGCTGTCTTGATAATGACAGCTTTGTAATAGAGCTTGAAGTCCGGAATTGTGATGCCACCAACTTTGGCTTTCTTTTTCAATATTCCTTTGGCTATTCGAGGTCTTTTCTGGTTCCATATAAATTTTAGGATTATTTGTTCCATTTCTTTGAAAAAAATGGATGTTACTTTGATAGGAATTGCATTAAATGTGTAGATTGCTTTAGGTAACATAGACATTTTCACAATATTTATTCTTCCAATCCAGGAGCATGGAACATTTTTCCATTTCTTTGTGTCTTCCTCAATTTGGTATTAATCCTTTTTAAATGTTTGGTAGAATTCCCCTGGGAAGCCATCTGGCCCTGGGTTCTTGTTTTTTGGGAGATTTTTGATGACTGCTTCAATCTCCTTACTGGGTATGGGTCTGTTCAGGTTTTCTATTTCTTCCTGGTTCAGTTTGAGCAGTTTATACATCTCTAGGAATGCATCCATTTCTTCCAGATTGTCAAATTTGCTGGCATATTGTTACTCATAATATATTCTTATAATTGTTTGTATTTCTTTGGTATTGATTGTGATCTCTCCTCTTTCATTCATGATTTTATTAATTTGGGTCCTTTCTCTTTTCTTTTTGATAAATCTGGCCAGGTGTTTATCAATCTAATTAATTTTTTCAAAGAACCATCTCCTAGTTTCATTGATTTGTTCTACTATTCTTTTGGTTTCTATTTCACTGATTTCTGTTCTGATCTTTATGATTTCTCTTCTCCTGCTCGGTATAGGCTTTCTTTGTTGTTCTTTCTCCAGCTCCTTTAGGTGTACGGTTAGGTTGTGTACTTGAGACCTTTCTTGTTTCTTGAGAAAGGCTTGTATCGCTATATACTTTACTCTCAAGACTGACTTTGCTGTGTCCCAAAGATTCTGAACAATTGTGTGTTCATTATCATTTGTTTCCATGAATTTTTTCAATTCTTCTTTAATTTCCTGGTTGGCCCATTCATTCTTTAGTAGGATGCTCTTTAGTCTCCATGTATTTGGGTTCTTTCCAACTTTCCTCTTGTGATTGAGTTCTAGCTTTGTGATCTGAAAATATGCAGGGAATGATCCCAATCTTTTGGTACCGGTTGAGACCTGATTGTGACCCAGGATGTGATCTATTCTGGAGAATCTATTCTGTGATCTATTCAGAAAGACTCATTCTGGAGAATGACTTATTCCATGTGCACTAGAGAAGAATGAGTATTCTGTTGCCTTGGGATGGAATGTTCTGAATATATCTGTGATGTCCATCTGGTCCAGTGTGTCACTTAAAGCCTTTATTTCCTTGTTGATCTTTTGCTTGGATGATCTGTCCATTTCAGTGAGGAGGGTGTTAAAGTCCCCTACTATTATTGTATTATTGTCAACGTGTTTCTTTGATTTTGTTATTAATTGGTTTATATAATTGGCTGCTCTCATGTTAGGAGCATAGATATTTGAAATTGTTAGATCTTCCTGTTGGACAGACACTTTGAGTATGATATAGTGTCCTTCCTCATCTCTTATTATAATCTTTGGCTTAAAATCTAATTTGTCTGATAAAAGGATTGCCACCCCAGGTTTCTTTTGATTTACCATTAGCATGGTAAATTGTTCTCCACGCCCTCACTTTATTTTTTATTTATTTTTTAAAAAATATTTTATTTATTTATTTGACAGACAGAGATCACAAGCAGGCAGAGGCAGGCAGAGAGAGAGAGAGAGGGGGGGAAGCAGGCTCCCTGCTGAGCAGAAAGCCTGATGTGGGGCTCAATCCCAGGACCCTGAGATCATGACCTGAACCAAAGGCAGAGGCTTTAACCCACTGAGCCACCCATGTGGCCCTCCACTCCCTCACTTTAAATCTGGAGGTGTATTTGGGTCTAAAATGAGTTTCTTGCAGACAGCATATCAATGCATCTTTTTTTTTTTTTTTTTAAATCTATTCTGGTACCTTGTTTCTTTTGATTGGAGCATTTAGCCCATTTACATTCAAGGTAACTAGATATGGATTTATTGCCATTGTATTGCCTGTAAGATGACTGTACTGTATATTGTCTCTGTTCCTTTCTGGTCTGTTACTTTTAGGTTCTCTCTTTGCTTAGAGGACCCCTTTCAGTATTTCTTGTAGGACTGGTTTGGTGTTTGCAAATTCTTTAGTTTTTGTTTGTCCTGGAAGCTTTTTATCTTTCCTTCTATTTTCAATGATAGCCTATCTGGATATAGTACTCTTGGCTGCATATCCTTCTTGTTTAGTGCTCTGAATATATCATGCCAGTCCTTTCTGACCTGCCAGGTCTTTGTGGATAGGTCTGTTGCCAATCTAATATTTCTGCCATTATGTTACAGACTTTTTGTCCCGAGCTGATTTCAGGATTTTCTCTTTGTCACTGAGACTTGTAAGTTTTACTATTAGATGATGGGACCTATTTTTATTGATTTTGAGGGAAGTTCTCTGTGCTTCCTGGATTTTGATATTTGTTTCTTTCCCAAATTAGGGAAGTTCTCTGCTATAACTTGCTCCAATATACCTCCTGCCTCTCTCTATTTTTCTTTTTCTTTTGGGATCCCAATTATTCTAATATTGTTTTGTCTTATGGTATCACTTATATCTCAGGTTCTCCCATTGTGGTCTGGTAGTTTATCTCTGTTTTTCTCAGCTTCTTTATTCTCTACAATTTGGTTTTCTATATCACTAATTCTCTCTTCTGCCTCATTTATCCTAGCAGTAAGGGCCTCAATTTTTTATTGCACCTCATTAATAGCTTTTTTGATTTCAACTTAGTTAGACTTTAGTTCTTTTATTTCTCTGGAAAGGGATTTTATTTCTCCAGAAAGGGATTCTCTAGTATCTTCTGTGCTTTTTTCAAGCCCAGCTAGCATCTTGATAATCATCATTCTGAACTCTGGTTCTGACATCTTACTAATGTCCATATTGATTCAGTCCCTAGCAGCTGGTACTTGTTTTTTTTTTTTTTTTTTTTTTTTTGAGGTGAGTTTTTCTTTTTTCTGCCTTGTCATTTTATCCAGATAAGAATAGATGAATGAGAGAACAAAATACTAAAAGGGTAGCAACGACCCCAGAAAAATATACAATAACCAAATCAGAAGAGCCCCATAACCAGGAGGATAGGAAATGAGGGAAAATATGTATATATATATATACATATATATATATATACTGATGAATAGAACAGAGCCACATACTTGATTTTGGGTGTATTTTGGTCTGTTAGGAGAAACTGCCTCCCAAAATTTTAAAGAAAAAAAAAGTATATGGATACAAAAATAACAAACATGATGAAGGGATGGAATATGACTGTAAAGATGAAAATTAAAGAAGATTCTAAAAAAGGAATTGATGAGATAAGAAGTTGGTTGAAAAAAGAGAAAAGAAAGAAAAAAGGAAAAAGGAAGAGAATGTGATCAGGCTGGAGACTAGAACAAGGTCATACATTATATTTAGGGTATATTTTGATTTGTCAGAAGAAACTGTATCCCAAAATTTTAAAGAAAGAAAAACTTATATGTATACAAAAAATAAGGTTAAATGCAATGAAGGGATAGAATAGGACTATAACAATGAAAATTAAAAAAGATTTTTAAAAAAGTATTGATAGGATAAAATAGTTTAAAAAAGTTAAAGTAAGAAAGAGAAATAATTTAAAAAATAGAATAAGAAAGAAATAAAATTAAAAAAATTTAATTTTGAAAGACTAAAGAATCATGGGGGTAAAAAGCCATGAATTCTCTGTGCTGTTTTCCTGTAGCTCTGAAGTCTTGCAGTTCTCATTGATCAGTGGACTTTGTCTTGGCTGGATGTTCTTTCTGAACTTCTAGGGGAGGGGTCTGTTGCAGTGATTCTCAAATGTCTTTGCCCAGTAGGAGTTGCACTGCCCTTGCCAGGGGCCAGGCTAAGTAATCTGCTCAGGTTCACTCTTGGGAGTTTTTGTTCCCTGAATGCTTTCCGTACAGCTTTGGAGGATGGGAATGAGGATGGTGGCCTCCTAATCTCTAGCCAGGGAAGCTGAGAGCTCATGGCCCCACTTCTCAGTGTGCCCTCAGAGAAAAACAGTCAATCCCTCCTGTCTCTCTGGTTTCCTGCTGTGCTCTGTGCTCACTTGGCCTGTGACCAATTGTTTCTATCTCTGGTGCACGGCCCCATTTGGAGTCTCCAAACCCAGCAGATTTGTGCCACACACTCCTGCGCCCCTCACCCTGGAGGAGGAAGGTGAATCTCCCCAGATCTGTCACTTGTGGGGTCCCTGCTCAAAGAGCAGTGGTTCAACTGTGACTTGGATCATGGTTTAAGGTCACCCCGAGCTGAGAGTGCACTCCTCGGCTTCATCTCTGCAGCTGGCTTCCCTTCTCCAATGCCTGGGAGCTCTGCCACACTCAGACACATCTGGTCTTTTTGTGACCCCATGGGTCTAGAGACCATACTGTCTCTGCAAGCGCTCCCCACCTCCACCCTTAGCCTCTGGAGCGAAGTCCCTCAGTGGAGCAGACTTCTAAAAGTTTCAATTTTGTGCTCTGCTGCTCTCTAACTTGCCAGGAGCCACCCACCCCCTCCGCAGTCTTTCTTCCCATATATCACCTTGGAGTCACTTCTCTGCAAGTCCTACCTTCCAGAAAGTAGTCACTTTTCTGTTCATAGAATTGCAGCTATTCTCTTTGAGCTCCTGTTGAGTTTGTAGGTGTTCAAAATGGTTTGATAGCTATCTATCTGAGTTCCTGGGGACCCCATGACATTTAGGTCTCCTACCCCTCTGCCATCTTGCTCTTCCCCTTCCCTAATTTTTTTTAAAAAGAATTTATTTATTTATTAGACAGAAATCACAAGTAGGCAGAGAGGCAGGCAGAGAGAGAGAGGAGGAAGCAGGCTCCCTGCCGAGCAGAGAGCCCAATGTGGGGCTCGATCCCAGGACCCTGAGATCATGACCTGAACTGAAGGCAGAGGGTTAACACACTGAGCCACCCAGGTGCCCCCCCTTCCCTAAGTTTAAAAGCAAGTGAGAGAAGGGAGCTGGGGCAGAGGTGAAAGGGGGGGAACTTTGAAAGGAAGAGAGAAATCATCATAGACCTTGGAGATGGAGAAGGGAGGGATGGGGCTGGGGAGTTTTGCTGAAGCTTTGTTGGCTAGGGAATGTCTGTTTATAGACTTTTGGTTTGATAGTATCTGGGGAACCTTTGAGTGCACTCTCCTTCTGTCTATTTGGCTCTGAGGATGTGTGAGGTGCCAGACAGGGCCTGATGGAAAAGAAGCAGGGGCTGGCTGCTAAGATTCTAGGGGAATCTTTCTCTCCTGGTTGCTCAGCTGGCTCACGAGGGCAAGAAAGTAAGCAGAGCTTGAGGGCACTGTGCCCTGGCTGGGGCTGGGCTGTCTTCTATGACTCCAGGGATTAAGGAAGGGTGGCCCAGCACAGCATCAGTTTTCATAAGCATAGGGGTCTCAGAGATCCTGATAGGACAAAAAGATATGAGGGAAGTGGAATCACACCCTTATCTGTCAAAGTATTATATATTGTAAAAAAAATCTTTGAGGCTCTTACTGTTCAGTTGGGTATTTATGATTGAATAAATACTAAAGAGAGAGTGTAGGAGCAAAATATCTCAAATGCTACTTAAGGAATGGAGAACACTTACAAGTACTAAGAGGAGATGGATGAGAAAATTCAGCAATCCATTTACAAACTGTTCCATTTAGCTGGATGTGACCTAAAAGACACTTCACACTGACACATCAACCACTTTGTTCAGCACTTTATGTCCAATCTCCTGGAGGATAGAAGTTCCAGCACCTGAGGGCTTGACTTCACCATTACATCCAATAAAGCTTGCTGAACAAGCATTTTCATATATAAATTCATTTTATTTTATAAAAACCCTTTAAGATAGACCAGTTATGACATCTCTATTTTAAAATATTTTATTTTTTTAGAGAAAGAGGCAGGGTACAGAGGGACAGGGAGAGAGATAATCTTAAGCAGGCTCCATGCCCAGCACAGAACCTGAGGAGGAGCTTGATCTCACAAGGCTGATGACCTGAGCTAAATCAGGAGTTGGATGCTTAACCAATTGAGTCACCCAGGTGCCCTGACATCTACAGTTTTAGATGAGGATATTGAGACTTAAAGATGTTAAATCATACAGCTAATGAGTCTCAAACCAAGCTCTTCATCATCAATGCTTGGTCCAGTGCACTTCCCACTATGGTGTACTCTTTCCTCTGACAGTGGAGAGAGTGTATACTCCTGAGGACACTGTGCAATTAGAATTACCAAAGATCTTTGGGAAGTAGGCTTTAAAGGCAGGAGCCATTTGACAGCCAGACATAGAAAAATTACTCCGGTTGAGTAGAAAACTCAAAGGATTCTTTTATGAGGTAGGGTTTTTAAATTTAGAGAATAGTTGCATTTTTTTAAATAAATTAAAGCTTATAAATCATGGGGCAGATATCATTATTCTCATTTTATAGATGAGAAAACTGGCTCTCAGAGATGTTAAGTAATGTGTAGTAAAGAATTTGACCTTGCCCAAAGAGAGGTCTGGTTTTTGTCCTTGACTTCCAGGAAGTGATCTATATCATACTTGATAGAATGTTTTTGTTTAGGGTGGATGCTGCTCAGACCTGATATTCTTAGAGTAGTGGCTGCTCATGCCAAAGAGACCAACCACATGGTTTAGGGTGGACGTCATGGGGTTACAAACTGTCAGTCAGCCTGTAGGTTGAATCCAATCATGAGGCCAATCAGTTTAATCCTGTCTATGCAATGGGGCCTCAATAAAATATCTGAACATGGAAGCTTGAGTGAGTTTCCCTGGTGGCAGAACGCCCTGTAAATTTTCACATGTTGAGGCTGAGAGGGTAACCTGTCTTGAGGACAATGGAAACCTCCCACCTGGAATTTTTCTGGTCTCTGCCTATTAATCAATTGCTTTGCTGATTTTATTTTATTATTTATATTTATTTATTTGTCAGAGAGAGAGAGAAGGAGAGGTAGCACAAACAGGTGGAGTGGCAGGCAGAGAGAAAAGCAGACTCCCCACTGAGCAAGGAGCTCATTGTGGGACTTGATCCCAGGACTCTGTGATCATGACCCGAGCCGAAGGCAGATAGGTGCTTAACCGACTGAGCCCCCCAGGCATCCCTGCTTTGCTGATTTTAATTTGTGTCCTTCCCCTGTAATAAACCGTAACCATGACTATAACAGGTTTGGGTGAGTTCTGCATCCTTCTCATGAGTTGTCATACTTGAGGTAGTTTTGGGAACCCTTCCAAACTTGTAGGTAGTGCCAGAAGTGTATTTGTTCCTGTATGGACTTGCTCCTTTAAGTTTGTAGTTAGACTCTAACTTCTTGCAGTTTGTGCCAGAAGTCTTTGTGAAGATTTGGAAGCCTGCAGGATTATACCCTTGACCTTTGCAGTTTGGCTGACTCCAGGGGAATAAACTGTCCAAAGTCACAGGAGAGCCAGAATCAGAAATGAAGCTCAAATGCTTATAACACAAATACATATAACCATGTAGGTAAGTGTTAATGCTGTTAATCACTCACTATAGTGTGTCCTACCAGGAATATCTCATATGAGTGCAGAAATTGCCAAATCATTTTGTAGTACCAACAGTGGCAACCAGGGCATCTAGAAAGTGGGAGGAGATATGGAGGAGTCAGTCCACCAGGTGGATAAGGCAAGCAGCACTGAGAGGAAGTAATTGGGAGATCTTGGATTTGGATCAGCAGGCATGTGGCAGGAGACAGGGCGATGGCTCCCAAGTCCTAACCTTATACACTTACGGGCAGCCCCTTGGATGTACTGAAGTGGTGCATCCATCCATCAAAAGTGGACGTGGCTAAGCCCTCTTTAGCCTTTCATGTAAGGGCTCTTAGGGTAAGATAGGGAATTCAGAGACTTCAGCTTTGGATTTTAATATGCATTTCTATAGGCTTTGGCCTATGCTAAATGAAAGGGATAAGTTATGAGATTAAAATATCATACGTATGTTTTCTCTATAGACAATAAATTATTGCTGCTTTCTTCCTGAAACTTCAGTATTCCAGAAAAGGAGTATGGCTGCAAGAATAACAAAGCTCTTACCTTGAAGCTGGTGTAGGATTTACGCAGTGAAGTACAGTGAAGCAATCACCTTCAGCAAATTTCCAGTTGCACAGCACCCAGGAGCCTCAGGAGGGTTTGTGTTCAGTCATGTCATCTTTGCTCTTCAAAGAGAAGGACAGAAACCATCATAATCCTCCATAAAATCTGCTATAATGTTCTAACTTTAAGTTTTTTTGATTAGGCTATCAGTTTGATCATTTTGACCAATTTAGTCCTATAATCTAGCTTTATTATAAGTAAACAATTTAATGAGTTATTTGACTGTATTCTCAGGTAAAGAGCATTTTAAAACCATCAAGATGGCTGGGTATGTAGTCACAGGGACTAGGGAAACAATGGAGGAAAAACGGATTAGTGGATGCCCACTTCATACCAGCCACCTTTCCTACTTTATTTATCCTCACACCAACCTGCTAAGAATGTATTCATATCCCTGTTTTACAGATGACAAATCGAGGGAGTTTAAGCAGCTTGCCAAAAGTTATTAAAAAATTGGCAGAGACAACACTGAAACTTAGATCTTTCTGCTACCAAGTCTTGACCTTCCCATTGTTCTGCACTGTCTGCCTATCAGAAATATAATTCAGAAATATGTTACACTCTCAGGTTATTACAGGGAAATATTAACTTAGGAGTTTAAGTAAGAAATTCTAAGGCATGCTCTAATTTTATCTCTGATTTATGGGGTGTGTCTGTGTGTGTGTATGTATCTTTCCCCCTAATGTTGTCCAAATATGTAGAATCCAAGTAAGTTCAACATCTATTTACTAAATATAATTTATCCAACCATTGTTTCCCTTTTTCATAGGAAAGATTGATTCCAGTTTATAAACTTCAGTGAAAGATATCAATACATTCACTTATATTTCCTTTAATATTAATATTATATAGTTGACACCCAGAGGCATGTTGTACTATCTCTGCTCAGTGTTTCACTTTGAAGTGGTTTCTGCTTTGTGATATCTGGTTATATATTAATTGGTAATCCAGACTGGCATGGGAGATTTGGCACTGAATAATTTGACCACCCAGATCTTAAGGTGGTACGTTTCACCCTCCAGCCTCCATTCCTCAACGTCCCCTGACCCCTTCTTTCACCTAAAATATATCCAATATATCTTATACTATGTTTTGGTTGAAAAATCCTTTCCCTCAAATGTTGGAGACTTCAACTATCTATTTGTACATCTCAGGAACTGTTTCCTCTAAAAGGGGACAACACTGAATCCAATGGACCAAAATCCTGCCCTCAAGGAACTTCTGCTCTAGTGGGACCCATCCCCATCAAAACTTCTGTTGCTGAATATCTTGGGTGGGTGTGAGGTAATTCGATTATCATATTACAAAGTGTCAAGGTGGGTTGCGAGGGAGTTTTTGCTTGGAAAAAAAAAAAACTATTAGTTTAAATATTCCTCTGAAGCATAACATGGAAAAGATATATACCTACCTTTCCCATTTCCCCTCCTGTGAGATAGATTCTTTTAACTTATCAATAATGAGTTACAGAAAAAAATGTCTTACAGGGATATATAAAATTAAACTGCTGCATTGTAATTCTAAAATTAAAGGCTATTCTCAAGAATATTTTTCATTTTTCCTTTATTTTGGTACTTGATATGTTTTCTGTGGATAACACTATCTTTAGATAGTTGCCTCCATTCATGTAGCCAGCAAGTGAGTGAGTAGAAACTCAAAACCAGCCTAATTTGATTCTAAGACCAGTGTTCAATTCTCTAAACTCTGGCTGCCTTTCTATACGGCTATGCATAATTTTAACAACAACCATGATCATTGACATAAAACCCTGAAACTTAGTACTGTCTTGTTTTGAAACTTGCAATGACAAGAAAGGAGAATACAAAAGAGATTTCAATGTCATTGTCAGTCTAAAATGGAGATTGGCTTGATAGAGGTTTATACACATTTAAAATCTATCTGTGCGGTTCACATGGAGACCTTTTGTACTTGTTGGTAGCTAGATGTTAGCATTTCACAAGTCAAAGAACAAATCAGTTAAGCCTGATATTACTGCTTAGAATAGAATTCTCTTTGGAAACAGCTCCTTTCTGGTTATGTTAGCATTTGGTATTACACACACACACACAAACCTCTGTTGCTTTAACTTTTTACTGAATTAGACATATGACTTGGGCTTGCACAGGTAGTTGGCATGCAGATCAACTGGTGCCAAATTCTAATCTTTGAATTGCTGTACATTTCAAAGAGAGAAAGCTAAAGCCTTAGGGACAACTTAATAAATGACTACAATTTGTTTTCATATGTATCCTTGCTGTTCTAATCTTATTAAGAAATAAAACATTCTCTTTAAAACTGCTGTTGGAAAATTCACAAATAATCAACAGAAGAGATTAAGTGAGCACCTTTATTGAGTTTGGAAATTAACAGATCTTTATCATCTTTATCATACCATCTGTTTCTAAATGTTTTAATTGCAGAAACACTCTGTCCTAACTTGCCTAAAAAAATTACATATTGGAAAAGGAATTAGGGCAACATAGCCCACATTTTCTTGGTGAAGAGTACCGCACAGATGTTCAGGTAAAGGAAATTTGGCATGGCTATCAAATGGCCACAGGTGAAAGAAACCAGAATTTCCACTCTGGCCTGGTATTTGCAACTGACAGTGTTGCTTTTCCATAGATTGACATGTGGATTCACAACATGCTCCTCTGCTTCATGCTGGAATTAGTGGATAAACCCAGACTATGAGGTGAGAACACACTTGTATAGTTTAATATTTTGGTAAAATGAAACTAGTGATAAAAATGTTATATTAATGATATATAACTAAATTGTGTAATAATTAAGCAAAGTAGTAACCAGTTTTCATACATGATGTACTGTGTGTTAAATTACTAAGACAAACTCTGTTTCTACTTCTTCTTCTCATTTTAAAAAACTTACTATATTAATAATTATTCTCATATTTCCTATTTGATCTAATATATGTAGTATTTTAGCCTCATTATTTTAATCATGATGTTCATCATCAGCAGAACATTTAACCAACACACATGAAAAGAGAGATATTCTGGACTTTCTATCCGGGAAGGCAGGGGAAATTGGCTGGGGTTGTACAGAGGGGACAGGGAGGACACTCTCTGAAACTCACAGGACTCTCTGGGGTGTCTCTTAGCATTTCCACATTCATTTATAAAAGTTAATGGAAAACTACAAAAACTAAAGCAGGATACTGAAGATTCAGACCCTTTGCACATGGAGGTTTAGTCACCTGGTTGAGGGCAAAAAAGGAAATCATGTAATTAGAAATAAAAGAAGGAAGCTGTAAACATCAACCATAGGGTCCCTCCCCTAAGTCTAATAATTTAATAATTTCAACCTTTTCCCTTCAGTCTCACAGAAGGTAATTGCTTCCTGCAGTTATTACCTTTATGATGTCTCCTTTTAAGCCTTTTAGTTACCTAGTTAATAGCTTCTCATCCAAGTAAACTATTTTGTATACTAATTACTTCCATTCAGACATCTGGTATAGTTTGCCTTCTGGCTGGATCTTCTGGCTGCCTTCTGGCTGGACCATAACTGATAGATTCTCTTATTCACTGCTTTCCAAGTGCAACTCCATGGGCTTCAATCTTATAATTCTTTCCTTTCCTTTAAATTTGAGGGGGCCTTAGGTGGTGAATTCCCATCTTCCTAGTTATCTCACCAGGTCCCATGGCACTGTTCATAGATCCAGCTGTCTTCATTTGTGCTTTAAATATCACAATGTAGAGCTTTGGGGACCCTCAGGGAGGGTCCTCACGGTCCCCTACTAAGGAGCCTCATGGAGCATGGGGTGAGAAATGCTGAGAAAATGGGTATAGGAATGGGCAGGGATCACATCAGGCAGACTTGTTAGGATTTGGTTGCAAGTATGTACAGTGTGGTCACCATCTGTCCGGGGATGGCCACTGTGGAAATCAAAATGAAGATACTGAAGAGGGAGGGAAGTGAAGGAAGTATCTTTGTGACAGAAAACTTTAGCTGGTTCCTACCTGCCAAGCAGCTGGAGCAGGGAAAAGAGAGTCAGTGGCCTATCTAGGCCCAAACAGAAGTCGACCTCTGTGTTTGCACATAGGTGTTTTCTGAACAGCTTGCAAAACATCATCAGTAAAGTTAGAACTCAAGAGTCAAATGTCTAGCCTGGCATCAGAAATTAATTTATGATATTTCATTATGTAGGTTGTAGCAGAGGCAACACACTTGAAGCATGATTAGAAATTCAGCAGAGCTAAGTTCATTTGTAAGGCTAATGATAAGATCTGAGGAGGCAGATGTGAGAGAAGTCCCTGAGAACAGGCTCAGAGATCATAACAAACAGGCTTGTAAAGGCATTTCATTAATATGGCGTCAGGTGTTGGGGAGCATTCATGAATGCTTATAACACTTGATAGTATTTCCTTCCCTTTTGTACCTAAGAAAGTCATAGGTCAAGAGAAACCCTACAGTGTATGTTTTATATGACAGTTTGCATCTCTTCTTCTAGAGTATGAGCTTATGGTAATAAATCCTCTCCAAAGATGTGTGCCAACTCTCACCCATTAGCTGCCTGTATATCTGTGCTCTATAAGCTTCCTTATTACCTTATTGATAAATAGAGGAAAAGGGGAGGTAAAACTGACCTTTAATTGTATCCTTTGTGGTAAACATTTGATGTAGAATCTTTAGTTACATAATTCTGGTCATGAGGTGTGTTGGGGGTAGGAAATAGGAACTATGCAAAAGTAGCCAATGGGTCTGTAAAGTCTCCATTATTCATGACCTTAATAAGTCAAGCATTTGATTCACTCTAAGTCAAAAGATTGCTTAGCATATTCCTCTTGCCACTACTTAGATTTCAGCAGCAAAGCAATGGTTTAACTTATTTATTTAAATTTGTTTTAAAGAGTATTTATTTAGGGGCACCTGGGTGGCTTAGTGGGTTAAAGCCTCTGCCTTCGGCTCAGGTCATGATCCCAGGGTCCTGGGATCGAGCCCCACATTGGGCTCTCTGCTCAGCAGGGAGCCTGTTACCCCCCCCCCCCGCCTGCCTCTCTGCCTACTTGTGATCTCTCTCTCTCTGTGTCAAATAAATAAATAAAATCTTAAAAAAAAAGAGTATTTATTTATTTATTTGTCAGAGAGAGAGAGAGTGAGCACGCTAGCACGCACAAGCAGGGGGAGAGGCAGGCAGAGGGGGAAGCAGGCTCCTTGCTGAACAGGGAGCCCAATGTGGCACTCCATCCCAGGACCCTGGGATCATGACCTGAGCCAAAGGCAGCTGCTTAACTAACTGAGCCACCTAGATGTCCCAATTTATTTAATTAAAAAATTATTTATTTTACAGAGAGTGGGGAAGGCCAGAGAGAGTAGGAAAGAGAGAGCCTCAAGCAGACTCCCCACTGACCACGAAGCCTGACTCAGGGCTTGATCCCAGGACCCTGAGATCATGACTTGGGCCAAAATCAAGAGTTAACTGCTTAACTGACTGAGACACCCGGGTGCCCCAAAGCAGTGGTTTTAGACAATGGAGCAAAGAAGCTAGAGCTCTACAAATCAGCCGTCTAGTTTAGGAGCTCTCGAACACATAAGGACTGTGGACGTGTTCTGGAAAATATAAAGTTCTACAAAAGCTGGGAACTATCCCAGGAAGTGGAAAGAGGCTAGGGAGTCAAGAAGCTCGAACTTAAGTTTCCCTTCTGCTCAATGCCTGTTTCATTCCACAGGGCACTGGTGACCCTCTGCATTTTTAGGCTTCATCTTTAGTCGTTCTTGCTCTGGCTTGCTGCATTGCAGCTGCTCCATCCTATCCACTCCTAGAATACACCAGGCTGCTTCCCACCTGGGGACAACTGGGATTGCTGATTCCTCTGGCTAGAAGCAGGCTCCCCCTGTCCTCACTAGTCACTTTTGTCTTTGCACAGGGTTTTTCCTCATCCTTTAGATTTCAATTTTATGTTAATTTCTCAGAAGTTCCAGGCCTGGAGCAAAATGTAAGCATTTGATAAATATTTAGAGAATGAATGAATGATTTGTGGAGGCTGAAAGAATATATATGAAGAACTTTCTGAGGAATATAATGGTGTGTTTGTCTTTTATTAATTTTGACAAATTGCTGGCCATTATGTTTTCAAACAGTTCTGCTTTGATTTCCTCTCTTTCTTTTCTGAGACTCCAATTACCTGTTTCTTTTAGGCCTTTTAATGTTGTTTTAATGCGGTTTCACAAACCTTACATGTTCTTTTATTTTTAACTTTCTTTTTTTCTTTAGTCTGTTTCAGTTTGGATCATTTTTACTGACCTATCTTCAGGTGCATTTTCTTTTCTTATGTTATGTCCAGCCTATTGAAGGAATTTTTCATTTTTGGAATGATATTTTTCACTCATTATGTTTCCATTGGACATTTATTTATTTATTTCTTTGAGTTGCCACCTCTCTGATGAAATTTCTCATCTGTTTACACAAATTGTCCACCTTTTCCACTAGATCGTTTAAAATTTTAATAATAGTTAAAACCAATCTGATAATGCCAACAACCTAGGCCATTTTTGGTTGGGTCTGATTCTGTTGGCTCTTTTATCTCTTGTCAATGTCACTATTTTATATTTTGATAATGGGTCTTTTTTTTTCTCTTTTGAATGTTGTACAATTTTGTTATTGAATGCTGGGAATTATGTGTAAAAGAGCAATAGAGATGGAGATAAATAATTTGTATGCCCTGTAATGGCATGCCTTTTCTTCTATAAAGTCATTAGTGTTTATGTATGGGGTAGAAAGCAAGTCAGTATAGACTATAGTTGAGCTGGGTTTTATTGGTGCTTTAGTGCATCAAAATCCTTTAATTCATTTCGTGGGGTACTGCTGCTGCCTTGTGCTTAGGATGAGACCTGGAGCACCAGAGTTTCTCTCAGTATCTTTGTTTTACCCTCAGATTTCGGCAGCTTTGTCATGACTGTGCCATGGAGAGGATTTCTAATAGTAGGTGATTATTCTTTGGTACTTGGTGTGAGACTTATTGTCATGAGAGGAAGATTTCTTGGTTTTCCTGCTCTGGTCTCAGGCTTAGGAAGGCCCTATGTGGCTCATCTTAGGGATAGGACTTTTTCAGAATTCCCGATCCTCCCAGTAGCAAACATCCCCTGCCTCCCTACTTGGTACAGGGTCTGGAGTACAGTTGTCTCTTCTCAGGGTCCTGGTATCAGGCAGGTTTTGCATAAGTGCTTTTCTTTTCTGTATCTTTCCCATAACAGCAGCAGATGGCTTCTGTCTGCTGTCATTGAAGGATTTGGAACAGGTGGATCTCCTGCTCTTCCTTTCTGCTGGCGATAATAATCATATTTTATAGTTTCAAATTGTTGCTTTTTCCAGAGATATGTGTGTTCCACCCTAAGAGTCCCCAAAGAGAACACTAAGATTTGGGTGCTGATTTTAAACTTATGGGAAACAGTTCATCTAAAGCTTCCCACAGTCCTTGACACCAAGATTCTTCTTGCTGATTAATTATAATTTACTTTATCTTTAGTTCCCATAGATATGGTTTATCTTCTTGCCCCATACTGCGTTGTAGATGAGTAAAGGAACATTAATCCACTTTTAAATTGATTAAATATAATGCTTAGTAATTCTGAGAAAGTCAGGTGCATGAGGATAAAAAATATTTGTGTGTGTTTCTTAGAAGAGCAATGACAGTCCTTTTAGTCACTAGGGATGACATATGGAAACTGCTTTACCACAGGCTCAATTGCATCTGATGCAGACAAATTCCCACCTGCAGATTTCTGGGGCTTCCAAGGTAAGATTTTGAGATCACTTAAGATTCTAACTGATTTCTTAGAATATTGACTTCTGGTCTGTGCTTTATCTCCTGTAGGATGGAGATATATCTCATATGTTGACGATCTTCAGGTGTGTTCTTTGTTTTTCCTTTGAGGTATTTTCTTCTATTGCATGGATCACATTACTTCTAGGTCACAGACTTATGAAAGGCTGATGCACAATCTCAGACTTAAATAATGAAAAAGTTTTATATATCTTTTCAATTACTTTAAAAAGAAGAAATCTCAGTTATCTTTTTTTAATTTTTAAACATTTTTATTTAAATTCAATTTAATTAACATGTAATGTATTATTAGTTTCAGGGGTAGAATTTAGTGATTAATCAATTGCATTTACATCCCAGTGTGTTAAAGTTTTGTAATAAACACCAAGTGTGAGGAATAAGAATATATCATTCTGAAGAAATAATATATACTGAGTTCTTTGTGCCTATTTGTAAAATAGAGATATCTTCACAACTCAACATTCTGGTTTCTCTATGTCCCAAGCTTACTTTATCCTATACATAGTGTAAATTTATAAGCAAAAATTTCAAAGTAATTATCTTTGTATTTTAAGTCATATTCATTTGCTTTTTTCTTACTTTACATAGTAAGATCATAAATGATACATGATAAAAAGAGAGAAATAGCATACTTTTAAAAATAAAAAAAGTGTATTCTAAAAACTCTCAAGATTCATATAAATGCAGTTATGGTTACTTGATTTGCACTGCTTTGGGCTTCACTCTGGGACCCCCTGGACTTCCAAAAGAACTATTGTCCAACTGGGCCCTTGAGGGGAGTATTAAGAGATCATGAGAGTTCTCTCTGAAAGGCAGAGACTTGCATTTTGTGGTTGTTTCTCTCTCGAACATGTGTGTCTGTGAGAGTGTATATTGCCCATGCATGTGCACACGCATGTGCACTCCACACTCCATACTTTCATGACATGCTATGAAACCATTCCTCCTCCCCTCCTCTTTCTGAGTTACTCAACATGTATTCTCCCAGCTCTGCAGCTCTCTCATTGAATGTAACACAGTTCATTATATTTTCATTTATATTCTTATTTGGGATGTCTCAGACCACCCCTGCTTTGCTTGTGTCCTTTGATTGCTTGTATCCTTGAAGTTATTAGTAAAGATCACCTTGTGTGAGTTCTCTGAGTCATATGAATCTGATTCAATAATGTCATCTTTTATATTAGCTTATTTTCTCATGGAATTCTTGTGAGACCTAAATGATTTAACACATGTCAAGTACTTAGTGTAATACCTAGTATATATGAAGTGCCCAAGAGGTTCACTATTGAGAAAAAGAGGCTTACTATTGTTATTATCACTAATCAGTAGTAGTAGTAGCAAGATGGAGGTAGTAGGAGTTGAAGTGGTAGTAGCGGTGGTAACAGGTGTGGGCTGAAATGACCAATGGTTCTTTATACTGTATGTACATGTTAAGTCTATTTTATTATCTACAAAAATAGCTTCTGGATATAACTTTGTTTCTAACTGCTCAAATCTATAATAAAACATCATTTTGTGATTCAACTATTATTTATTAAATGCTTATGATACATCAGACACTCTTCTAAGCTCCAGAGACCACATGTTATAGAGGGAAGAATGAAAATTACAAATCATTTCAGGCAGTGATAGGCGATAAGAAGAAAATAAGACAAAGTATGGACATAGAAGGTAACAAGGGGAGTGTTTGGAATGAAAGCGTGTGTGAGCTGAGGGTTATTGAAAAGGTTACTCTGATTGTAGTTAACATTTTATTCTCTGTGATATCATATTTCAAAGTGACCTTCTGACTATCTTGAATCCTTTCCACATCTTACCATCTAGCAGTCCGTAAAGGATCCTAAAGTCACCTACTCTTTTTTATTTTCAGCTTTATTGAGATATAATTGACAAATAAAAATGTAAGATATTTAACGTGTATAGCATGATGGTTTGATATACATATGCATTGTGAAAGCATCCCCCATCTAGTTAAATAACACATCTATTGCCTCACTGATTTTTTTCTTTCTTTTTCTTTTTTTTTTTGAGAAAATTTAAATTCTACTTTCTTTTTTTTTCTTTTTTTTTTTAAAGATTTTATTTATTTATTTGACAGAGAGAGATCACAAGTAGACGGAGAGGCAGGCAGAGAGAGAGAGAGAGGGAAGCAGGCTTCTTGCTGAGCAGAGAGCCCGATGCGGGACTCGATCCCAGGACCCTGAGATCATGACCTGAGCCGAAGGCAGTGGCTTAACCCACTGAGCCACCCAGGCGCCCCTAAATTCTACTTTCTTAACAAATTTTAGTTATACAATACAGTATTATCAATCCTCATCATGCTTACATTAGATCCTCAGTTTCTATCAATTTGACTTTTTTTTTTGGATTCCACATATAAATGATACTGTGCAGTATTTGTCTTTCTTTGTCTGGCTTATTTCAGTCAGCATAATGTCCTCAAGATCCATCCGTATTGTTGCAAATGGAAGGAATTCCTTCTTTCTCACAGCTGAGGTATGCTCCAGTGTGTGTGTGTATGTGTGTGTGTACCTATCTCAAATTTTTATCCTCCAGATATAGATCCAGAAATGGGATTGCTAAATCATATGGTAGTTCTTACTTTAATTTTTTGAGAAACCTCCATACTCTTTCCCATAGTGGCTGCATCTGTTTACATTGTCATCAACAGTGTACAAGGCTTGGCTCCATTTTCTTGATATCCTTTGCAACACTTGCTATCACTTGTTTTTTGCTGAGCGCCATCCTAATAGGTGTGAAGTGATCTCTCATTGTGGTTTTGATTTACGTTTCCCCATGATTAATAATGTTGACTACCTTTTCATGGGCCTATTGGTCATCTGCATGTTTTCTTTGAAAAAGTGTCCATTCAAATCCTCTGTCCATTTTTAAATCATATTGTTTTGTTTTGCTATTGAGGTGTATGAGTTCTTTGTATATTTTTTATATTAACCCTTTATCACATATGTGATTTGCAAATATTTTCCCTCTAATTTTGTTGATGATTTCTTTTGCTGTGCAGAAGCTTTTTAGTTTATATAGTCCCACTTGCTTATTTTTAGTTTTGTTGCTTTGAGTTTGGTGTCAAATGCAAAAGATCATGGCCAAGACTGATGTCAAGGAGATTACCCCCTATGTTTTATTCCAGGAGTTTTATGATTTTAGGTTTTCCTGGACTTTTGCTTGTTGGAGGGTTTTTGATTATTGCTTCAATCTCCTTACTAGTTATTGCTCTGTTCATATTTTCCATTTATTCATGATTCAATCTTGGTAGGTTGTATATTTTTGGGAATTGATCCATTTCTTCTAGGTTGTCCAGTTTGTTGATGGTTTAGTGTATAATTGTCCTTAGACACGTCTTACTATCCTTTCTGTTAGTGTGGTGGCAGTTGCGATGTCTCCTCTTTCATTTCTAATTTTATTTATTTGAATCCTCTGTCTTTTTTCTTGGTGAGTCTAGCTAAAGTTTTGTTTATTTTGTTTATCTTTTCAAAAAGGCGCAGCTCTTAGTTTATCAATCTTTTCTATCATCTTTTTACTCTATTTTCATTTTGTTTCTACTCAGATTTTTGTTATTTTTTTCCTTCTATTAACTTTGGACTTAGTTTGTTCTTCTTTTTCTAGTTCCTTAAGGTATAAAGTTGGGTTTCTAGCTACCTATTTTTCACCCATAAGTTAAATAATACTTCTGTAGACCTTATTTTCAAAGAAGCTTGGTGACAGCATTTCAGGACTTTGGTTGTTATTTATTTATTTATTTTCTGAGATACTCAGGGGAGAAACTGCTGATAAAATTAAACATTACCTGCACATTTTCTGGTATATTCTGTTTTGGTGGAAAAGGCTCATTCTATCCAGGCTTTCATCAGTCTGTTTTCTTGGTTTAAGAGTCAGTCTTCCTATTTCATGATTTTGCCATTCTACTGGACAGCATCTATTTCTGTTTTAACAGCCTTCTTTCTGGAGAGATCCCCTTGATGTGAAAACTAAGTTATCTCAGTTGGTTTTAATCTCTCCTTTTTTCATCCTGGAAACACTTATTAGGTATGTCCATGTGTAGACACTGTTGGTGGCTTCTAGGAGCTGGTGGGGCATACAGGCCACAAGCCAGGAATGACACAGGCTGGCATTTTCTGTAGTTGACATTTGTGCAATGTGCTGTGGGAACTCACAGGAGTGGTCATTCACTGGGAGGACAGTGATGGCTCTATTGAGAGTGGAAATAGAGTTAATTTTTTCTCCACTTTCTGAGGCAAAATTGGATATTCCTAAAGGTTGTTACATTTATATGGTGGGGAAGCTGGCCACTGTATGCTTCTCTTCTTATTTTATTTAAGTTTTTTTTTAAAAAAAGATTTTATTTATTTATTTGATAGACAGAGATCACAAGTAGGCAGAGAGGCAGGCAGAGAGAGAGGAAGGGAAACAGGCTACCCGTGGAGCAGAAAGCCCGAGGCAGGGCTTGATCCCAGGACACTAGGATCATGACCTGAGCCAAAGGCAGAGGCTTTAACCCACTGAGCCACCCAGGCGCCCCTTTATTTAACTTTTAATACCTGTAGAGATTTTAACATTATTGCAAAATGTGGTTAAAAAAGAATCATATATCATATACTGAATACAATATGGGATTAATCCTTGCATGTATTTGGTCCTGAAGAGTCAAAATTAAATGCCTAAACTTTGACCATATTTTTAATTTTTACAACCCTCTGTTGTTCCTGTAGAGATAGTTCTAGAGCAGTGTTCTGAAGATGCCTGTTATATATAGCTATTTAACATTTTAATACTGTAATTTCCAAATGTTTGATCTTGTACCCATTGTTCACATAATACCTATTAATATCCATAAAAATATTTGGGAAAATGCTAGTCTGGAATAAGGAATTTACTTTTTCTTTTGGGGTAGGTGCTCTTCCTTCTATGTGTATTTGTCTGTATGTACTGGAGTGTGTATGCTGGGCATAGAATTGAGAAAAAGGCCTCCTATAGTGAATGCCATTTGGTTAGGATGGCCCTTTAGATGCGATCCATGGTTAGAGGGCACACCATGGATGTAGAGAAGACACTCTGAAGTGAGGACATAGATTGCAGGAATGTAAGAGAGATCTCCCTATTGTTTTTGTCATAACAGGGAATAAAACATGGAGGAAACAAATTTTAAAAAAATCTATGTTCCGGGCGCCTGGGTGGCTCAGTGGGTTAAAGCCTCTGCCTTCAGCTCAGGTCATGATCCCAGGGTCCTGGGATCAAGCCCCGCCTCAGGCTCTCTGCTCAGCGGGGAGCCTGCTTCCCTTCCTCTCTCTCTGCCTGCCTCTCTGCCTACTTGTGATCTTTGTCTGACAATAAATAAATAAAATCTTTAAAAAACAAAACAAAACAAAAAAATCCTATGTTCTCCTCACACACTATGAAAAAGGGTACGGTTGCTATTATGATGATATCCTTAGTAAACACTTAAGATCAATTTTATTTTTAAATTTTGCTATCAAGACAAGATAAAATAAAATCAATTAATTCTTTTTTTAATGAATTATTTCTTTAAGTTCAAAAGATTTAATCTCTGCTTTCAGAATTTCTTTTAATATCTTGCTCACTGTCTCTTCTAATGAAAATATCTTGTACACATGTGCCAGAGATTGGGTGTTTGTCCCCAACATTTATATGTAAAATCCTAATGCCCAGTGTGATGCTATTAAGAGGTGGGGTCTTTGGGAGATGATTAGGTCATGAGGGTGGAGCCTTCATGAAAAGGATTAGTGCCCTTATGAGAGATGCCCCAGAGAAGTCCCTTGTCCCTTCTGTCATGTGAGGACACAGTGAGAAAATGACCATCTCTGAACCACGAAACAGGCTCCCACCAGACTCTCATCCTCCTGGATTCTTGATCTTGGACTTCAAGCCTCCAGATCTGTGAGAAATAAATGTCAGTTTATAAGTTACTTCATGTATGGTGTTTTGTTATAGCAGCCTGAATGAATGGAGACTCTAAACCATATCTGTAATTCTAATGACCCCTTTCATGAGAAACATGCATTCTATCCCCTTGAATAAGCATGAGAGCCCTTGCTTCTTTGATGGCAATGGATTGCTAGGCTTTAAGGCCTTCACCACTATTCTCTGTTCCATCTTGTAAACGTGCTTCCATTTTTCTGGAAAGATTTCCATTGGAGGTTCAAAATTGGAGGCCTCCTTATTTTCTAGATATAGTCATGCTGGATGTTAGCCAGACAAGATGGTCTTACTAGTGCTCACCAATTCCTTTTTGTTTATAAAAAAAATGGAATATGTAAGTGTATTCCAACTTCTGTGTCACATGTTTTTTTTCTAAGTTATCTTTAGAAATGGAAACAGTTGAGAAAAAGATAAAGCCAACCAAATGACAAGTCACCTTTATTATACAAAGTGAGTGTGGGGAGGAATGAATGGCAAATAAACCAGCAGCTTGGGCTGATTTGGCAGCTAGAGAGTAGTTCTCTAAAGATTTCATGGTCTTGGGAGTGTGCTACAGTATATTGTAATCCTGAAGACTGTTTTTGTTTGTTTGTTTGTTTGTTTGTTTTGGTTTTGTGTATTATTTTTTAATCCACAAAAGCCAAATAGTCATTTCCAGAGACCTTAAGTGTCAGTTGAGTGCAATAATATACATTTTTTTTAAAAATAATATACATTTTTTAGAAGATAAATAATTTTTAAAAATTGTTTTTATTAACATATAATGTATTTTTGCCCCGGGGCACAGGTCTGTGAATCATCAGGCTTACACACTTCACAGCACTCACCATAGCACATACCCACCCCAATGTCCATAACCCAACCACCCTCTCCCTCTCCTCCTCCCCCCAACAACCCTCAGTTTGTTTTGTGAGATTAAGAGCCTCTTATGTTTTGCCTCCCTCCCGATCCCATCTTGTTTCATTTTTTCTTCCCTATAGAAGATAATTTCATAGAGCTCAGACATTTTATCATTATAATTGCTGCCAGAAATACATGCAGAAATACTTGTGTTCACATACATCTAGCCAGAAAGAGGCTGCCTTATGCATGTCTTTTACCACAGTGGTCTCATAGCTTCTCCATTTACTGACGTGGTTAGGAATGTGTCTGAGGTTCACCTGATTTGAAACATCCCCTGATTGCTATGAAGGGACATTAATGGATTATATCCCCCAACAGGGCATTTTCTTCATGAGTCCAACTAAAGTGATTTCTAAAGTATATAAATGTTGCCTATTTGGTATACAGAAGATGATAAACATAAATGATTTTCATGCTGGGACATGTCAGGAGCAAGCATTAGTTTAGAGGGGCTCTCTGATACAATGGGCTGTCTGGGAAGGGATGGATGCCTAATGGAAAGGTACCTTGACCCTCTGAATCAGCTGCTTGGCAATTTGCCTTGGGCAAGCTGTTAGAGGTGTTCAGCTGTGCAGGTAAGTCATACATCTTAGAGTCACTAGATGGCAGTATAACACCAATTAAAAAATAGTAAAATCATTTTTCTAACTACAAAGCAAGTGTAATATTTTTACGCTATGACTGTTTAAAGAAAACTCTCGAGAGAGGTAATTGTGCACAAAAAGTAAAAAAAAAAATGGATTCTTTTTTAAAAATAAAAGTGCAAAACCAGGTTACTCTTAAGAGTGAAAAATTGTTTTATTTCTTTTCTTTTAGCCCTCAGACAATTCAGTTTTGTAACTTAGTTTTTCTGTTTGAAATAACCTGACATGATCTTGTAACACTTTTCTTATTCCCAGAAGTTTGATAACTCCAAGATACAAGCGTTTTGAAGAAAGATGATACTGTTTTAGTCATCAAAAGAAACAGAACCACCCCTCCCCCCCGCCGACACCCCAACCCAAACAACCCCCTACATATAAACAATGTTGCTTGACTGTACTTAGGCACAACCATCTGCATACTTGCCTTATGTATCTTGTCACCTACTGGGTTCTCATCTAGGTGTTCAGTCTTTTCCTAACATACATAGAAAGTGGGGCACCTGGGTGGCTCAATCAGTTGAGCATCTGCCTTTGGCTCTGGTCATGATCTCAGAGTCCTGGCATCCTTGCTCAGCGGGGAGCCTGCTTCTCCCTCTCCCTCAGCCCCTCACTCTTGCTGCTTGTGCTTGCTCTGTCTCTGTCAAATAAATAAGTAAAATCTTGAAAAAAAAAAAAACCCCATAAATAGAAACCCTCTATTGTCTCATCAGGGCACTTCTCAGAGCCAGTGGTCTGTTTGTAATAATGTCAGGAACATGGAGCCCACACAGAACCTAATGCTAACTACTGCCTTGTCCAGTTCATTAATTCAACAAATATTAGTCGGCATTTACTAAATAATGGGCTGTCTGTTAATTGCTGAGCATGAAGACAGAGTCTTAGACCTCCCGTTACTTATAATCTAGCAGAGTAAAGAGACATTCAGTAAGCAAGTTCACAATTAGCAAAAGCAATTATAACTATAAGAAAGGTTACAAAAAGATGCAATACTAAGTGATCATATTATGGGTGGTCTGATTTGATTCACTCCACAAATCCACGTTGACTGCTTACTCAGTGCCTGGCACTGTTCTTCATGCTCGGGATTCATTAGTGAACTAAACAGAAAAAGATTCCTGTCTATGTGGCAGAATTTTTTTGTTGTTGTTGAGGGACACAGATAACAAACAAAATAAGGTAACTTTACAGGACACTGGAAGGTAAGCACTATGGAGAAATATACAGCAGAGAGGACAAAGAAGCAGCACTGAGGAGGAGTCTACAAATTTGAATAGCACAGTCATAGCCTTACTAAGAGGCCTACACATGCTGAAAGCCTGAAAGAAATGAGGGAAAGAGCTGTAGCAGAGGGTAGCAAGTGCAAAGGCCCTGGAGCAGACACATATCTGGTGAGTTCAAGGAAATGCACAGAAGTTAACATGGCTGGAAGGGAATGTACATGGTTTAGAGGACTTGGTCAGAGGTAATGAACAGAAGATCATGTTGGGTCTTGGAGGCTATTGTAATGTTGACCTGGACTGAGCCAGGGAGCAATGGAGGGTTTTCAGCAGAGATACAACATTGTCTTATTTATGAGAAGCTCATTCTGGCTGTTGTGTTAAAGAAACCTTTTAGTGGGGCAAACAGGGAAGGCAGGAGACCACCAGTCAATGAGAAGATAATAGTAGGTTGGACCTGGTTGCTAGTAGTAGGGGAATTAAGAAGTGGTAGCAGTCAGGCTGGCTGGATTTTGAAGGTGGAGCCAACAGGATTTCCTGATAGATTGGATGTGATTTAAAGAGATAAAGACAGGACTTGTGGATGACTGC
Organism: Lutra lutra; assembly: GCF_902655055.1. Lineage (NCBI taxonomy): Eukaryota > Metazoa > Chordata > Mammalia > Carnivora > Mustelidae > Lutra > Lutra lutra. The sequence goes on along the minus strand of NC_062279.1, from coordinate 73,858,378 downwards.
CAGGCATTTGGCCTGACCAGCTGAAGGGTAGAGGAGCCACCGATTGATCTGGGGAAGGTTGAGAGTGGAGCAGGTTTTGGGGCAAAGACCAAGAGTTCAGCTTAGGATGCATCAAGCTTGGAGTGTTAGACATCTGAAGATGAATATTCTGTTTCATTTGGTGGAGGTTGGACATATACATTTGAGAGCTGACCTTTAGCTGGTACTGAAACCTATGAGGCTTATTCAATGAATGAGTGACTTAGGGGTGTGTGAGGTCTTCTCTGAAGAAGTGCCATTACAGCAGGGATCCGAAGGATGAGTGAATTAGCTGTGGGGACAGTGGGAAGAACTCTCTCACCTCGATGAACTACTGATCCACTAATTCACAGATGCAGTGAAAAATGGAGACATAGTGTAATTATGGAGACTATTAAATGCCAGACAAGATCCTTGGGCTAAGAAGGTAGCTTTCTTTTAATAGTTCTGTGAACTTTCAAACACAATATTAAAGTAGGTAGAAGCCTAGAATATTTCCTGATAGCTTCTAAAAAACGCCACATGAAAGTGAGGTGTGATCTTTATCACTGAACATGACTCTGTGATGCCCAGGTTGAAGCCGTAGCATTCTTAGGGCTCCTGTCACTAAGTGGTGACAGCTTACACTGTCTTCCTCTTTCAGAACAAAGGCATTCTGGGAACTTAGTGTGCGGTTGTCATAGTGGGTAGGCAGGGAGGCAGTAGTCACGAAGAGCACGGGCCCTTGTGCCAGACTGCCTGGGGTTGAGATCTGGGGCTGCCACGTAACGAGCCGTGCAACTTTAAGCAGGTGGTCTAAACTTTTTGGGCTTTAGTTTAGTACAACAAACACAAAGCTCGTTTTGCTGTGAGGATCCAATGAGAATCTGTAAGTTATTCAAAGTGCTTGGAACACAGTCAGGCTTCAATACTAGTAGGTAATTACACTTTTTATGGCTGTGAATCACCACAGAATCAGTTTTCAAGATGGGGAATACAGAAGCAATCAGTTATATTTCTGGTTGGGAAAAATAGACCATGTTGGATAATAAAATACAAAATAAATATTTGGTATTTATCATTTAACCTAGATCTTCAAAGAGAAAGACTGAAAAATAGTGGCAGGCATTTACTACATTTACTTAACAGCACAGTGCAGTCCGTGTATCATCTTACTTTATCTTTACCATCCTGGGTGGTTGGCAGAATATACCCTGTTTTACAGATCAGGAAACTGAGGCCTGGAGTCTTACTGAGGGCTCAAAGCTAGTGAGTGTCAGATCCAGGATGTGGAAGAAGTTGTCATCATTCATCATACCTGAAGTCTATTGCTCAGAATTCAAGGCTTTAATACAGCAGTTTACTTCGAGGAGTGGGAAGACAAGAACCACACAAAGAACATCCCTGTTCATCTGTTCTTTCAAATATTAGTCCCTATGGATACACTACTTTTTTGTTGTTTGTTTTCTCCTCTTCTTCTTCCCTTTCCGTTTCTTCTCCTTCTCTTTCTACTTCTCCTTCTCTTTCTCCTTTTCCTTCTCCTCCTCCTTCTTCTTCATCCCCTCCTCCTCCTCTTCCTACCCCTCCTCCTCCTCCTTTTCCTTCTCCATCTCCTTCTTCCTCTTTTCATTTTTCTTTCTTCTTCTTCTTCTCCTCCTCCCCTTCCTTCCTCCTCCTCCTTCTCGCCCTCCTCCTCCTCCTTCTTCTTCTTTCTTTTCCTCCTCCTCCCTCCTCCTTCCCTTCCTCCCCGCACCCCGTCCTCCTTATCCTCTTCCTCCTCCTCCTGCTTCTTTCTTTTCTTCTTCTTTCTTCTTCTTCTACTTCTTCCCCTCCTTTTTCCCTTCCCCCTTTTCTCCTTCCTCTCCCCCTTTTTCTCTTTCTTCTTCTCCTCCCCCTTCTTCTTCTCCTTCTCCTCCTTCTTCTTATTCTTCTTGCAGAAAACCAGGTAATTATGTTTTCATATTTGTTTCCATAAGGATTTTGAAACCTAGGCACTTCTGTCATATCCACCTGGATTTCTAAACACAGACAAACCTTTAAGATCGCTAAGATATGAGAACTTGGCTGACAGCACACTGTTTGGCTGGAGCCATTGAGATGAGCTCAGTGATGGCTGGAGAAACTGAACAAGATCCTTCCTTCTCTGCTTCACTCATAGATCCAGTCTGGTTATTTGCATACCAGGGTGGTACTGAATAAAGACAAGAGGACCTCTTTTAATATTATGCTTCAGAAAGGTTGGCTGGGGATGCGATCTGTATAGCTCCATTGGATTTCTATATTATTATTTTCTAGAAATGCTATTAGCTCCATTCTGAAACTAGCCAAAGGTCATATCTTTGAGCCCTTCCAGGCGTTGCTGGAAATGGTTTAAAGTAGGCTCTGCTGATGTTACTACCATGTCGGAGTGAAATGTCGGTATACTACTTAGCTGTTTCTCTTTGTTTCAGCTGCACTTCCACTGCCTAAAGCTTACAGAACTAACTGAGACACTTTGTATTTGGTGGAACATCTTGGTTCTAATATAAAGACAACATGTCAAAGTGTTTATTGTTTGTGAGATTAGAAATTCTGGGTAGACACTTATTGGTTAACTCCGTGTATTCTCCAGACAGGTTTCTAAGCAACAGTTTTAGGGCAAAGGGGAACATTGTTCACATTTTTATTCTAGAAATACATGTTTTGGGGTCCAAAAAGTCACATTTTGGAGTATATCCAAATCACCATGCACATGTTCCTTTCTCGACCACAATTCCTCCAACACAAATCAAATTTAGAAGCTTCCTATAGTTCCAGATGGTCAGAATCTGAACATATCTAATTACCATTTCCCACTGGAATTCAGGCCAACCAGGGGCTGAGCTTCTGCCTGGATGACATCGACTTTCTTCCTCGCAAGTTCTCCTTCCTGCATCTTGCCCCTTGTCACTTACTAAAATGAAATAAAAACATTCAATTTATTTAACGAATTCTTGCCTTCATTTAGTTTGCAGTATTCAAAGGAAGAAGCAGAGAAGGTTCTCCAAATTTACATTGTTCAAAATGAAGGAATCTTCCGATAGAACACAGTTAGGTCTTTCATGTTTCTATTATTTCTGATGTTACCTCATCCTTCTGTCTTTTTTACCTTATTCCGAATTAAATCAAATCAAATTCTGAATTTGTGCTGTGAGACAGATTCTTTTTTTTTTTTAAAGATTTTATTTATTTATTTGACAGAGAGATCACAAGCAGGCAGAGAGAGAGGAGGAAGCAGGCTCCCCGCTGAGCAGAGAGCCCGATGCGGGGCTCGATCCCAGGACCCTGAGATCATGACCTGAGCTGAAGGCAGCGGCTTAACCCACTGAGCCACCCAGGCGCCCCATGTGAGACAGATTCTTTTTTTTTTTTTTTTTTTTAATTTTTAAATTTTTTTCAGCATAACAGTATTCATTATTTTTGCACCACACCCAGTGCTCCATGCAATCTGTGCCCTCTACAATACGTGAGACAGATTCTTATACTGGGAATAGCTCCCCACACATTTATTTAACATGTACTATGTTTATTGAACTTCGTTAGCTATTATGAGAGAGCTATAAATGGACAAGAGGTAATTCTACTCTCTAGGAATTTATAATTTGTACAAAAGCAGATACATTCAGAACAGAATATAACACTACCGGTCTGTGTTGCAAGGAATGAAACAATGCTTTCAGGGAAGCATCGCTTCTATAATTCAAATGTGCTTTTTTTCTTATGTAATTACAAATAATCCAAATAAGTTGTTTCCGAAAACAGACACATATACTCACGACATAAGGCAGAATATCATGTATTTTCATAGACTTTTAAACAAAATACTCAGAGAGAACAGGAATAGAAAAATGAAGTCTGCCTGGGAGTGTCTGGGTGGTCTTTACAGAGGAAGCACCATCTGAACTGTCTTAATGGTTGGGGATGGGGGAGAAATCCCTGCAGGCAGAAAGCAAAGTGCATGTAGGGAAACTGATTGTATGTGGGGAGGCAGCAGGGATTGAAGTTGGGCCAGGAGCAGAATGGGTGAAAGCAGGAGAAGGCGACGTGGGCTAGTAGGCAGACATTTGTTCTGGAAGCCCTATAAAGTCAAGCAGAAGAGCTGAGATTTTATTCCCTAGGTTAGCAGTTCCCCCAGTCAGATCTGCAAAGTACTGGTCCTATGAGGTGGGCTGAGTGGGAAGATCCATGATGGACATTCGAATATTTAATAATCTAACAGGGATTCCTGCTTTACTTCACTTACCCTGGCATTTATTTTCTAAAGGCTTTTGACCTAGGGAATCCTTTAAAATAATAATAATATGGGAAGAAGTACCCTGGGTTTATAGAGTTAACATTGATACAGCCTAACATCTGCAAGGCACGGCTTTATGTGTTACATGCATTGGCTCATTTAATCTATAACACTCTGTGGGGTAGGTACAGTTATTGTCCTCATTCTCATATGCGTGGAAATTGAGGCACAAGGAGATTAAGAAATACGTCGCAAGCTAATAAGTAGTAACTCTGGGACTTGAACCCAAGTGGTCTGACTGCAGGTATGTTTTTAATTACTGTAAGCACAGAGCTGGCAACGCAGTGAGGTCAGCGGGAGCCCTTGCAAGTTTTGAGCAGGAGATTGACATGCTCGCTGTTGGGTTTGAAGAAGACAAGGAAAGGAATGTAGTGACTGGTATTGTAATAGGGTTGTATGGCGATGGATGGTGGCCACACTTGTGGGGACACAGCATGGAGAGAAGTTGCATCACTCTGTAGTATACCTGAAACCAATATCATGTTGTGTATCAACTATGCTCAAATAAAACAAAAATAGAGAAGACAATGCTGATTGCCTTGCAAAGACTTAGAGAATGAGTAGGTTAAATCCATTAGGGAGTTATTTTTCTTTGTTTTACTGTGATAATTTTCAAACAGAGAAATTGAGAGACCAGTACAGTGAAAACCTGTATACCTAGACCCTAGATTCAATTGTTAACATTTTGCTGTATTTGTTTTATGTGTTTCCCCCCTGAAACCATTTGAAGGACAGTTTCAGGCATCATGACTCTTCCATTCCAGATATTTTAACACATGAATCCGCAAAATAAGAACATTCCAGGAGGTTATGTTAAAGTCCAAGTGAGAGGGAGTGAGCTCCTAAATTAGGGTAGTAGCAACACAAATAAGAGTAAAGCAAGATGGGGCTCTTGGGTGGCTCAGTTGGTTAAGCGTCTGCCTTTGGCTCAGATCATGATCCCAGCGTCCTGGGATTGAGCCCCACATCAGGCTCCTTGCTCAGAGGGGAGCCTCCTTCTCCCTCTGCCTGACACACCCCCTACCATGTTCTCTCTCTGTCAAATAAACAAAAATCTTAAAAAAAAAAAGAGGGAAGTGAGAGAGGTCCACTTTTTGGAAAATCTTCAGAAGATATTCAACTTGAGGTAGTTGTCCTTATCTCTTGGTAATGTTCTGATACATTTTGCCTCATATTGGTCAGTGTGAACTCCAAGAAGGCGAGTTAATTTTATAATGGGCTTAAGCAAAATGTAACTTAGATGATGAAGTCAGTGTCAAAATATAATCTATGTAATCTGCATCAGTATCTGATATAACTTCATGGATTCATATTATTGATAGTTCTTTTTATTAACAAGAGTAATTTTCAGTTACTGGGCATACACAGTCCTAAACATTTTATGGGAATTTTATGCATGTTAGGCGTGAAAATAAAGGGAATTCACTGTTAATTTTACTTCCTCAGAAATTTGGGCCAGAGTCATTACATTCTTTTAAATGTTAAAATTGCTTGACATCCTAGTGGAATTCTATCCTTTGTGTTTTCAGTTCATATTGGATGCCTCCTCAGTGTGAACACCTTTAGTGCTCATTATTCAGTGAAATGAATTAGGGTTCCTGGTGAAATGGCTGATTCCAGGTCTGGGGTAGGAAAAGTCTGGGCTTAACCTGGAATATCTTACAGGCCAGAAAACATGAATATGCTCACAACATGATGGAGACATGTCAACAAATCCATGAGCTGACCAGAAAGGAATCTACTAATGAAATTTGGATCAATATGAGCTTCATAAATAATAATAATGACAATGAAGCATAACAAATATCAACATTTCTTGATTCCATAATATTAGAAAGACAGGAAGAAGGAGAAATTGAGAAAATAAAATCTCTTTTTTAAAGTAAAATGCCAGATAATACATACAGAAAATGACAAAACATTTGTTTTATAAACTTCCAGGGTCATAACTGGTTTTAGAGAGGAACATCTCTGAATAACAAAACCACTGGGTGCCTGGTTATTGAAGGACAGAATATTCTCGTGGTTATAAAGCATCACACCACACGTTGCTTACCGATTGGAAAAATATACATCTTTATAATGGAGAGAGGTCTGGCAGTGACCCCTGTATCAGGTGGTTGAGCTAGGATTTACAACAATGCGCAGCCTGACATTAGCTGCCTCCCTATACGATACAGTGAGAGGTAACCAGCATCACTTAAGTGGGGTTCTTGCCAGACATGTTTTGTCTAAATTGAATCATGAGGAAACTGTCAAACGCATTCAGAAAGTGGGATGTTCTATAGAACAACTGGCCTGGCCTGGACTCATTTGAACATCAGAGTGGGCTAATGGGACACTAGAGAGATTTGTCAGCCAAATGTAACTGGTGTTTGATTAGATTCTGAATTTAAACAAAACCTATAAAAGACATTTTTAGGGACAATTTGAGTATGGTTTAGTTGTTGGATGATCTTATTAAATTCAGTATTTTGAAGGCCTGGTGAGGGTGTCAGGTTGTATGGGAGAATGCCCTTTCTTGTGGGAGATATGCACTAGAGTTCTGAGGGGTGAGGCATCTTGTTGTTCATAACCTTTCGGATGACTTGGCAGAAGGCAGTGTCTGTACATATCTCACGGAAAGACGAAGCAGGTGAAGCAAGATGACTAATGGTTGGTCTATACAGGTAAGGGGTAGACCAAGGCTCATTGTGCTGTTCCTTAATTTTTGTGTGGACTTGGATATTTTCCACAGTAAAAACAACATTATAGATGGGAGTCATCAGGAGGAAATATTTCTTCCATCCACTTTTCATGCCTCTTGTCCTCCTACACTTAGTTATCACTCCAGGAAGTAAAAATTCTGCTTTGATTTGTTAGTTTTGTCCCTAGTGTGGAATTTAGCTCTAAGGACTTAGACTCACCCTACTTCCCAGCAGCGATGAGGATGTTGCAGAGACCGCGAGTTTAGATTTTTAGGATACACTTTCTTCAGGGACACTTCTTTGATTAATATACAAAATGACAGCAAAGGACATTGAGAAGGCCTTGCTTCTTGCTATTCCCAGCAGCTGCAAGAGTGGGTTCCAAAAGGCCAGTGAAGAAACGCGATAAAATACGTGGCACATTCCTTATGGTTCAGGGGAAGTCTTGAAAGATCTCTGGAACGGGTAGGAGAGAACTACCTTGAGAATTTTTACATGCATGTCTGGTAAAGCCATCAGGTTAGTGCCTTTTACTGCGTTTTGTCTGTCTCCTTTAGTTGAGGGATTTTGGCAGCCTTACAAACATAGTCATGCATTTTGAACTTGCTTGGGATACTTGCAAGGGGTATTGTTGGGTGCCTTTTGTATAAAAAAAGATGGTAGACAGACAGAAAGGGGGGGTTATTTTCCCATGGATTTTATTTCTCTGAGGCTAAGATGGAACTCAAGCTTTACAGTTGTCATAGATCTTGTGAAAAACTGACAAACTGGTAAGTTACAGAATTTCATTATCAATTGGTGGATGAAGGAAGAGATGTGGTGTGATTGGATTCTTTGCTAGATGGAATTTTTATATTAACATGTATTATCGACATTAATTGAATACCTGCTATTGTGCTTCCTTTTAATGCTAGAATTTGGCCTTACTTTACTGCCTTTTCTTCACCAAGAGTATTTTCATGACTCTATCTTGACCTTTTAAGTGTTTTTTTTAAAGGGAGAATGTCTGACTTTTATTTTATTATTGAGTTTAAGAAGTATTTGGGGGATTGCAATTCTGATAAGGTCTTTGGCTTTCAGATTTTTTTCTCCTTAAGAGCAAAGACACAGCAGATTGAAGATTAATGATGGTTCAGAGGATGCTGGGATATATACAGATTGCATTTCAAGTCTTTGAGCAAATATATTCATTTAGGTATCCACCATGTAGCAGACACTGTGCCAGTGCAGGTAAAAACACAAGAGATGGCATTACATCAAGTCTATTTATGACTGTCAGTCACATAAGAACATGCGTTGGGAGGAGCTTGGCTGTTTCCTGCTCTGATGGTCTTCATGGACTGACATTACTACCCTCTTTTTATAATATATTCAAATATATTTGACAAAAGAGCTCTAACCAATCTCTTCCTAGGCTATTCCACTTTTGTTTCACACTATTTATTGGGGGGGAAATGAATTCCATATGCTTAGTAAATTGTTCCAGAACTACCTCCTTTCTGGCTTATTTTTAGTATTTTGGGATTTGGTGGCTTGTATTTATGGTCAACAAATGCATGCTCTTCATGACTTTAGTGTCTTATTTAACACACAGCACCTCTTCAACCATTCTGTCTTTCAGATGTGAAAAACTTTGCCTTCTTAGTCCATGATAATTTTCTCTTTACACATGTATGAGAGGGGTTGACAATCCTGAATACCATTAGCTTTCCATCCCAACCCTGTTTTCTATGGAAAAGAATGTGCAAACTTCCATTAGAAAGCAAGTGAGAGAAACGTTTTCTTTCCTTTGAATAAAATGCATAAATATTTAGAATTACCCTATGCAAAGTTCTAGATCAATCACTCAGGGCTAATGCATCACTTATGGAGATTGGCTAGTGGCAGTTTCATGAATGATCATCTGTGATTACAGAGCTGTGGCCATCTGAGGATTTTGCTCACTCTGTGGGATTCATCATTATTGATCATTTTAGTCTTTTACATTGGCTATGCTCAGAAGGTCTGGATGGGATAGCATGCAAAGTACATTCTCATTGAATTTCTCCTTCTGTTATCAATGACCCAAGGTTATTTGAATATTTTAAATCATTTATTACTTAATTGTATGCACTTTATGGGAACATAATTTATCTTTCATTAAGAAATTGTTTTGGAAAAAGAAGTCAGACTTTGTCTTGAGCCATTCAACTAAGACTGGACTTACGCAATTGGTGAGGTTTTCTGTTTTCTTTGTCAACTGTATTTCAAGTCTTATTTCCTTCTTGCTTCAAACCTTTATTTTAAGCCAACTATACGACAACTTGTATGCATGGATTTAAAAAAATATATTTATTTTTCCACTTATAGCATTTTAATTTTTGATGTTACTTTCTATTCTTTATTATCGTTTAAAAGAGTATCATTCCACTCAATAAGTGTGCCACCACTTAATCCCATGTAGTTGGACATTCCTTTCCATTTTTCAATGTTATGATAGTGATAATATAATTGTTCAAAAACTAACTAATCTTCCCTCCTTGTTTTTCTTTTGCTTTTCTTCTATCCCCATTTATGGACAAAGTAATTTTGACTCACTTCAGTTGGGAAGGGATGTGGTAAGAAAGGAGTCTCCTCCTGGCTTTGAGTTTCAGACAGGTGTTAAGGAGAAATCTTGTTTAGATCTGAGAAAAAGTAGATGAGTAGCAGGAAAGTAAAATCAGTCATCACATAGAGTGTGCATGTGCCTGCACAAACCCCCACACACAAATGTAGGAATTATAAGTATAGATTAAATATAGAGGTATAGATGAAAGAATTATAATAAAATGAACAACAACATAGTCATCACTCAGCTTAAGAAATGAAAGAATTCTAGTAATTTTGAAACTATCAAAATATCCCCCCTTCTACCTCACATAGAGAAAAAGATTATGTGAATCATTCCCATATATTTATATATTTTAAGATTTACTTATTTATTTGAGAGAGGGAGGCAGAGAGAGAGAGAGAGAGAGCAAGAACGAGTAGGGGGAGGGGCAGAGGTAGAGGGAGAGAGAATCTCAAGCAGATTCCCTGCTGAACATGGAGCCCTATGTGGGGCTCAATCTCACAAACCTGAGATTATGACCTGAGCCTAAACCAAGAGTTGGATACCTAACCAACTGAGCCACCCAGAAGCATCCCCTCATATATTTCTTCATATAATAAACATGTATATGTGTATCTCCAAATGCAGTGCTTAGTAATGCCAATTTTTGAACATACCTAACTATACTCAATGGGTGGTATTCATATCAGTTAAGCTTGAAATCCTGCTTCACCTCCTCACCAAGTAGTTGAGTCAACTTGAGAGAATTATTTTGTCCTTCTGATTGAAATTTCATCATCTGTAAAATGAGAACAATAATTGTACATAGCTCACAGCATTCTTGTGGGGTTAAATTATACAGGAATACCTCATTTTATTGTGCTCCACAGAAATTGCATTTTCTTTTAAACAAATTGAGGGTTTGTGACAACCTTACGTTGAGCAAATTTTTGGCCCCATTTTCCCAATAACATTTGTTCACCTCATGTCTCTTGTATCACATTTTGGTAATTCTAGCAACGTTTGAGACTTTGTCATTATTATTATATTTGTTATGGTGATCTGTAATCAATGATCTTTCATGTTACTATTGTAGTAGTTTTGGAGTGCCAAGAACCATGTCCACAGAAGATGCAAACTTAATTGAGAAATGTATGTTTTCTGACTGCTCCACTGACTAGCTGTTTCCCAGTCTCTGTACCTTTCCTCAGGCCTTTCTATTCCCCGAGACACAATATTGAAATTAGGCCAATTAGGAATGCTATAATGTTATCTACACATTCAGGTGGAAGGAAGAGTCACACATCTCTAACTTTAAATCAAGAGCTAGAAATGGTTAGAGTTAGTGAAGAAGGTGTGCTGAAATCAAGATAGGCTGAAAGGCCTCTTGCACCAAAGAGCCAAGTTATAAATGCAAAGGAAAAGTTCTTGAAGGAAGCTAAGACTGCTATTCCAGGGAACACACAAACAATAGAAAAGCAAAACAGTCTTTCTGCTGATGTGGAGAAAGTTTGAGTGGTCTGGATAGAAGATCAAACCAGCCACAACATTCCCTTAAGCTAAAGCCTGATCCAGAGCAAGGCCCTAACTCCCTTCAATTCTCTGAAGGCTGGGAGAGGTGAGGAAGCTGCAGAAGAAAAGCAGGAAGCTAGCAGAGGTTGGGTTATGAGGTTTAAAGATGGGAAGAAGCTGGTTGCATTCACAGAAGGGTGGAAGGTGGAGCTTGAGTGCTGATGTAGAAGCTGCAGCAAATTACTCAGAAGATCCAGCTCAGAGAATTAATGAAGGTTGCTACATTAAGCAACAGATTTTCAGTGTAGATGAAAAAAAGTCTTCTGTTGGAAGACTTTCATAGCTAGAGAGAAAGTCAATTCCTGGTTTCAAAGCTTTAAAAGACAAGTTGACCTTCTTGTTAGGGGCTAATGCAGCTGTTGACTTTAAGATAAAGCTAACACTCATTTACCATTCCCCCAATCCTAGGGACCTTAACAAGTATGCTGTATCTTCTGCCTATGCTCTATCAGTAGAATAGCAAAGACTGGATGAGAGCACATCTGTTTATAACATGTTTACTGAACATTTTTGGCCCACTGTTGAGTTCTACTGCTCAGAAAAAAAGATTCCTTCACAATATTACTGGTTGTTGACAATGAACCTGGTCACCCAAGAGCTCTGATGGAGATGGACAATGAGACTAATGTTTTCATGCCTGCTAAGACAGTGTCTATTCTGCAGCCCATGGGTTAAGGATTTGCTTTTATTTTCAAATCTTACTTAAGACATACATTTCATAAGGCTGTAGCTGCCATAGATGGTTGAATCCTCTGATGGACCTGGGCAAAGTAAATAAAAAACCTTCTGGAAGGATCACACCATTCTAGATGCCATTAAGAACATTCATGACTCATGAGAAAAGGTCAAAATATCAACATGAATAGAAGTTTAGGGGAAGTTGATTCTAATCCTCACAGATACTTTGGGGGGTTCAAAACTTCAGTGGAGGAAGCAGCTGCAGATGTGGTGGGAATAGCGAGAGAACTACAATTAGAAGTGGAGCCTGAAGTAGCTGAATTGCTGCAATCTCATGATCAGACTTGAACGGAAGAGAAGTCATTCATTATGGCTGAGCAAAGAAAGTGGTTTCTCGAGATGGAATCTACTCCTGGTGAAGATGCTGTGAAGATTGTTGGAATGACAACAAGGGATTTAGAATATGACATAACCTTAGTTGTTGAAGCACAGCAGGGATTGAGAAGATTAATTCCAATTTGGAGAGAAGTTCTACTGTGTGTGAAATGCTATCTCACAGTATTGCAAGCTATAGAGAAATCATTTGGGAAAGGAAAAGTCAATTAATGTGGCAAACTTCATTGTTGTCTTATTTGAGGAAGTCGCCCCAGCCCCCTTAATCTTTAGCACCACTACCCTGAGGAGTCAGGAGCCATCGATAGGGAAACAAGACCCTCCACCAGCATGCAGACTGTGACCCACGGAAACTTCAGAGGATTGTTAGCATTTCTTAGCAGTAAAGTATTTTTTAATGAAGGTACATACATTGTTTTTCAGACATAAGTCTGTTGCACATCAGACATAAGGCTGTTGCACATTTGATATAGCAGATTGTAAACATAACTTTTACATGCACTGAAACTAAAAAATTCATTTGACTCACTTTATTGCAATATTTACTTTATTTCAGTGGTCTGGAACCAAACCCATAATGTCTTTGAGGTATGCCTAGATAAATGGCTCCTAGAGAAAAACTTGGTAATAATAAGAAACTTATATACCAGCCACTATCATTATTATTACTACTGTTATTATATTCTCCAGTAACTCAATGCCCCATGTCATGACGGTGCATGTAGCTATAGTTTATTTATCATCACGGACATACACTACTCCATTATATATATACCATAATTGATGTGTTCATTTTAATGCTGATGGACATTTGGGCTATTTCCAGATTTTAGCTGTTATGACTATTACTGGTAGGCATATTTCTGTTCAGGGCTTATTACACAAGAGCAAGAGTTGCTCTAGGATTTTAGGATGTATTTCTAAAAGAATTGGAAGGTCATAGGATATGTGCACATTCAGCTTTACTAGATGATGTGAAATAATTTTCAGAAGCAATCATAGCAATTTACCCTCCCACTAGAGTGTGTAAGAATTGCTTCATATCTCTACCAATACTTGGAATTTTTTTTACCAATCCCTGGTGTGAAATGCTGTCTCTTTTTGGTTTCCATTTCATTCCTTTGATTATAAGTGAGATTGATTCATAGGAGTTGTTTGCACATTCTGGATAGTAATCCTTATGTGTCACTTATGTTGCAATTGTCCTTTCCTAATTTGTGGCTTGTTCCTCAAATTGTTTATGGTATCTTTTGATGAACAGAAGTTCTTAATTTTAATATGGTTAAAAGCTTTTTATCTGTGGTTATGTGATGGTTAATTTTATATGTCAACTTGACTGGACCGTGGGATGTCCTGAAGTAATAGAGATGTTGGTACCAAGAGTAGTTCTAGAGGAATGGAATTTTAAGGATGAGTTTCCTGAATTGGTTCTGGTAAAAATTCAAGTTTTCTTGAACTGGTTTATGGAATTGGCTCTCTAATTTGATTAGATTTAAAGATGTTAATGGCTCTATTTCCAGCAGTAAAGAGAGTGCAGATAGATAGACATAATCTGGCAATAGAGATACTCAAAATATCGCCATTGGATGCCCCTAATCAGACACTTATAAAAAGTAAGGAACTGAGTGACTGTGTATATAAAACTTTCGTTTTTGTCAAACTAAGGAATATAACAAGATTGGCTCATTGTTCCTAATGTCACTGGATATATAGTGAAAAAAAAAAGATGAGCTTAGAGATTTGAAGTCTCAGCTCTAGAATCACATAAATGACTTGAAGGTTTCTATGTGTCCCTTGAAAGAGATCCTTATTTTCTGTAGCCACAGGGCTGGGACTGCTGAAAATCAAACCTACAATCTCATCTTGCAGCTGGTTGAATTATAACACAGGATGAAATCACAGCTTTATAGAGGGTTTACTGTTAAGGTGGGGGCAAGGTTTCCCCAGAAGGCTGTATATGTTCTCAATCAGCAACCAATGCATGACATTTTTCTCTTATAGCCAGGATTCATAGGTCCAGGGATGGTGAAAATCACTTATTATTACCCCTAGTGACCTTATGCTCTGTTGGCCTATAGGAAGACTATGTCTAGAATACAGAGATTCCCTCAAATATCTGTTTGTATTATCTTGCCCTGTGATTAAGGTCATGGAAAAGTACACCAACCCAGTCCAGGTAGGACTGCTTGTGGCTCAGACTCTCAGGAATGAAGGTTTGGGTAAAGAATCCCACCAGGTAAAGAACCATAAACAGCTGAGATGCTTGCTCTGAGGTCAAATGGAAAAATGGGATGAGTAGTGGAAGAAAGTTGCTATTAATACCGGCTATGACCATGTGTCCATTTACAGAAACTAAGACTGTAAGAATATTTCCTCCTTATTTTCTTATGAATATGTTTATGTGTGTGTGTACTACATATGATACATTAATATATATATATATATAATATGCATGTGATATTTGTTTTGTTTCCTGTCTTATTCCCTCATCATGTAACATAAGATGTATTGACTTTATATCATAGTATTTAAGCACTGTTAATTTAATTTAATTAATTTTTTAAAAAGATTTTATTTATTTATTAGACAGAGACAGTGAGAGTGGGAACACAAGCAGAGGAAGTGGGAGAGGGAGAAGCAGGCTTCCCGCCGAGCAGGCAGCCCGATGTGGGGCTCGATTCCCAGGACCCTGGGATCATGACCCAAGCTGAAGGCAGACACTTAATGATTGAGCCACCCAGGCATCCCAGCACTGTTAATTTTATATCGTAGTATCTACATCCTGGAATATCAAAAAGAGTAAACGTCATTCAAGGACTTTACCTCCTCTTTTGGGGAAGAGGTTCGTGTATTTTTGGTGGACGGCAGGCCAGTTGTATTATGTTAAGTTGAATTAGAACTTTGTTATTGTCTGTATTTGGAGATTAAGTATGAGTTAAGGAGATATATATAGGTGCCAGGGTGAAAAGGGGTGGACTTGTAATAGTTAAGTTTATGTATCAGTTTGACTGGCAAGAGGGTGCCCAAACATGTGACCAAGGATTATTCTGGATATGTCTATGGAAGTCTTTGGATGGCCTGAACATTTGACTAAGTAGACTGAGTAAAGTAGATTGCCCTCTCTAATGTTAATGGACTTTATCTAATTAGTTGAAGGTTTGAATAGAACAAAAGTTTGACGCTCCTATAAGTAAGAAGGAAGGACTCCTGCTTGATTGCCTCGAGATGGCACATTGGTTCTTTCCTGCCTATCAACTTGAACTGAAACATTAGCTCTTTCTGGGTCTGATGCCTACTGACATTCTGATTGGAATTTACATGATGAGTTCTCCTGGGGATCCAGTTTGCTGATTGTAGGTCTTGGAACTTGCTGGCCTCCTTAATTGGGTAAGCCAATTCCTTATAATAAATTTTTTCTCTTTCTCTTTGTAGACATCCATCCATCCTATTGGTTCTGTTTCTCTGGAGAACACTGACTAATGCAATTAACCTTTGTTTTGTTTTAAGAAATTATTTGTTCTCTCAGGGTCTTGGAGATAGTTTTCTATATTGCCTTCTAAAAGTTTTATAGTTTTTCCTTTTAAACAAAAGATTTAACCTGGCTCAAATAAATTTTTGTGAATGTTGGGAAGTATAGATCAAATTTCGTTCTTTTCCATGTAATAACCAATTAATCTAGAATCTTTATTGAAAAGTCAATCCTTTCTGTACTAATCTGCAAAGTATGCTCTTTCATAAGTTAAATTTACTTCTACTTGTGGGACTGTTTCTGCATTATATAACCCTTTAATGTGGCCAGTTTGCCTATCCCAATTGCTATAGTTTTATAATAGAACTTGATAACTGCTTTGTCTTTCTTCATTTTATTTATTCTATTGAGTACATTATGTATTTTTTAATTATGTTTTTTAATTGTTTATCTCTTCTCATTAGAATTTGAGCTCAATGAGGGCAAATACTTCCTATGCTTTATTAAGTTTTATATCCCCATAGTCTAGTAGAGTATCTGAAGCATAATAGGGACTCAATAAATGTTTGTTGACTGATGTTGGAACTGTGCTAAAGGTCTGACATACATTTCATCATTTACTTTTCTGAATAGTATTTTGTTTATTCAATTAATATTGATTAAGTATTGTTATAGCTACCTCTTAGATGGGAAAATTGAGGATTAAACCTGTTAAATGATTTATCTATAATCATGAAGCTAGTAAGCAACAAAAACTCTCTTTGATTATAAGTATATCTTGCATCAGAGTGTTATTACTAAATATTACTAAATATTTGACTTTTATTATCATCTCATGGAAGTAATTCAGTATTATAGGATCCATCTATAAGACTATCTCTTAACTTCATCCAAATTTATCAGAATGATCTCATCTCTAAAAATTATGTATAATATTTAGAATTTAGAAACTTCCAGTTGTTTGAAGAAAGCAGCTTATCAGAGCACAGCTTGAAGTATCACCAGACAAACATAAAATGTAAGTGCTGGAGGAAGTCTAAGGGATCTTCTAGTCTAACAACTATTGGTCAATTTCTCAATTTGTCCTGACATAAGAAGGGGTTACTTGTATAGGATAAATTCTGCCATGTAGATTTATATCCATAGAAAGTGTAGGAAAGAGTGAGGAGTATGAAGAGTAAGCCATTGGTGAAGAATAATAGACTGTTATAATGACTGAAAGAAAAGGAAATGTTCCCATAAACAATGGTGGGCTAGTAGTTGACTATGGTAAATGGGAAATGCAAAGAAAGTATTATCAAGGCTGAAAGGAGCATAATATGAATTCTGGTTGAAGGGGTTAGGAAAGGCACAATGACTGTCAATTCACAAAAGAAGTGAACAGTCCAAATGCACATATAGAAAAATTTTGATAATTGATGATGAGTTAAAATGAGATGCCATGAGGTGCCTGGGTGGCTCAGTGGGTTGAAGCTTCTGCCTTCGGCTCATGTCATGATCCCAGGGTCCTGGGATGGAGCCCCGCATTGGGCTCTCTGCTCAACAGGGAGCCTGCTTCCTCTCTCTCTGCCTGCTTCTCTGCCTCTCTGCCTACTTGTGATCTCGGTCTGTCAAATAAATAAATAAAATCTTAAAAAAAAAAAAAAAGAGATGCCATTGTCCATCTATGAAATATGTCAAATATTTTACCAGATGAGGAAAGTAATGGATTGGTAAGAGCACAGAGGGATGGACATTCTCATTCATGACTGATAGAGTTTAAATTATTATAACCTTTCTGATGGAAAATTTGGTATCAAAAACTCTAAAAATGCTTTTATCACTTTGTTTCATAGTTTCACTTCTCAGAATTCATCCTAAGGAAGAAGCTGATATGTGGGCAAATATTTGCATTTTTGGGTGTTTATGATGGGTTATAGGTAATAGCAAAATGTTTGAAATAATCTAACTAAGATAGGGAACTGGATGAATAAATTATTGTATATACACATAATAGAAGAAACTTAGTCATTAAAAATGTTTTTAAACTTAATTAAAAAATGTAAGTTTTAAAACTTATATGTCATTAAAAATTACAAACAATTTTGCTATTATTCAGTAGATATATTTCTGAATAACATATTTTACAGTATCTCTTCCAAAATAAGAGGGGTAGAAAGAGTAGCCGCAGGGCAGACTATTCAAAGCCTGTTATGTCAGCTGGGGTCAAATCAGGAATACAGAAACCACACCAGCTATTTTACAGGAAGAATTTACTATGAGCAATTGTTTAAACAAGTATTAAAGAACTGAAAATGTAAAAAAGGGAAATTGAGGTGATACAAAGAAGTAACAGAAAGACACTGCTCTGACCCTAGGTTGGGGGTAAAAGAAAGGAAAATGGGTTCTTCAGAAACAAGACAGAACGACGTGAGGCTGGTACTAAAACTTTGGAGTTTGGTTCTTAGCTCACTTGTGGTGGGAGCTCAGGTGCTCAGAGGAAGTGTCCCATGAAACAGGGTTTCAGATCTCTGGAGGGATATGGTGAGGTTGTTTTTGCTGAGAAAGTGAAGACTGAACCCAACTGCTGTCTCAGAGAAGAAGTCTGTTGCTGAGGCAATGCTGACAGGAACATCGAGCAAACAAAGAAGACCTTTCTCTTCCTCAGCCTTTCTAGTCCCCCTTCATGCCTGTCACTGGCAGAAACTAACAGAGCCAGATGGCAAGGCAGAAATGTAGTCTGTAGAGTTTCAGCTCCAGTATCACAAAGCAGAATACAGAAGAACAGTGCGATCAGCAGATTTCTAAGACAGGATCCAAGATTCCCACGTCCTGGTGTACACAACCCATATACAACAATGCCTTAGAGTGTGGACAAAACCTGGGAACATGGCAGGAAGTGGCACCTTGATTAGGTTATATGGCAAATAATGATGGGATAGTCACTCCTCTGAGTGCGGTACAACTATATAGGACTCTGTCAGAGCCAACTGGAGAGGGACCAGAAGTCAGAGAGGTGCTCTCCTGTGGGCCTGGAAGAAAGCAAGTTATTCATGTTGTGAGCTGCCTGAAGGGGCCACATAGTAAAGAACCAGGAGCTGAGAATGTTCCCTGGCCAACAGCTAGAAAAAAAACAGGGGTTTCAGTCCCTTGACAGCAACCTGCCAACACCCTGAATGAGATCCGGAGAAGGCTCTGAGTTTCCAATGAGAACCCTAGCAGGCCTGACACCTTGGTAACAACCTTGCAAAATCCTGAGCAGAGGGTCTAGTTCTGCACAGACACCTGGCATGTGGAAAATGTGAAATAATAAATGAGGAATGTTTTAAGGCACTGAGCTTGTGGTTATTTGTTACACTGTTCTAGGAAACAAATGCAGATGGGTCTGGAGCTGAAAGAAATGACCCGCACACCTCTTCAGCTTGTAACCAACAAACTGAGAACCACCAAAAAGTTGGTATTTCAGACATTAACCTGAACAGAGATGGCTGATTCAGTGTGATTAGAGGCTGCTTTACGGGTACTCAGAAGGTAAAAACTGGCAAAATGTAAACACTTGCTTGTGGTGCCGAGATACTAGAGATGGAAGTGGAGTTCCACAGAGCAGAGCTGCTGGGAAGGTGCACCCAGGAGAAAGGGTAAATCTGGCCTAACTGTGGGGTGCAGAGATGGGATGAGGCTCTGTAGCAAGGTAACTCTGAAGATACTTACTCCTTTTAAAGTTCCTTATGGTAGAGCTGGAGAGGAATTCAGACAGTAACAGAGTGGATGGCTCTTTCTTTTCCAGTTGAAGGTTATCCAATCTCTCAGGAAAAATTGCATATAAATCATGATGATGTCCAAGTTACACTAATATCATTGCCCAATTTACCAAATGTTTCTGAGCTCATTGATGTTATAGGATAAAGGTAAGAGGAAGCCAAAGGAATAGGAGAGGAAGTCTGTGGACCACAATGCTAATGTGACACCAATAACAAGAGGAAGAAAGGAAGAAAATTTGGGTAGGTGGGGTTTCAGACTGAAGTGTAGCTGTCAGAGTGTTAGCTGGGTTGATGGGCAGCTCCGGAGTCAAGACTGTCAGGAGAGTCCCGAGTTGAAGAGTAAGGATCCAACTCTACTGGGCCAGCTGTATTCAATCATTGGCAGATAGCAGCCTGAGGAGAAGGTGGCTTCCCGTGACAATTCCAGCTGGTTGGAGGATGGGGCAGCTGGAGGTTGTTTGCCCAATTACCTCCATCCCAGAAGGTTCTCTTGAAGGGACATCAGAGCAGAAGACTTCCATGGCTAACACAAATATCATTTGTATCCTTGTGAAAATAACTTAAGACCCAGTTTCCCTTGGGAGGAGCAAGATAGCTGGTGACAGAGTTCCTAAAGGAATCAATGCCCATGATTTGGGACAAAAGATCACGTAGAAAGAAACACACCTGACTTTGACTAGGGGAATTTTCTGGAAAGAAGGGCATATTAGGTTATGTCTTGATGATTCAAACCACACAGTGGGGGGTGGGGTGACAGAACAAGAGTCTTAATCCATCTGGTAAAAACTGAATTAAAAATTACAGCCAAGAGCAAATGCCTATTTTTAGTTCAGTCAAATAAATAGAATTGCTCTTGATATTGCTTGGGTTTCTAACAAGCTGAAGCAGAAAAGCCTGCTGATGCAATAAATTTTCATCACCAAGCTAAAATGCAGCTGCCCTCAGACCAGAGTGATCACAGTCCTTTCTGACCTTAAGAAAAGAAGTAAGCATGGTCCTGTTCTCAGACTGGCAAACTAATCCAGAGGAAAACTAAATTAATAGCTGTGGCTTTAAGTGAGATGTTGCAAATCTCTGAAAATTTAAAAAAAAATTACCATTTCTCCAGTTTTACCTTTAATAAAAAATCATTTCCTATGGATTCTCTAGTTAGGCAGAGTGCTTAAAAATAACCTTTTCTTTCTGATTCTTTCAAATAGGTGTTTTTCCTTAATTGTTGTACTTTGCATTGTTTACTCCATAAGGTACTTTAGTTTGTGTGTGTGTGCGTGTGTGCATGTGTGTGTGGTCTTGTGTACTGGTGCATGTGTAGGTACAACTGATCCAATTAAATATGATGGTACTGAAATTTTCTTTAATATTTTAACCTCACACAATATAGAGGTATGCAAACTAAGATTTTAAAGCCTCCTTCTTACTCCCAACATCTAGTACTTTTCAAGATATGTGGAATTTAAAACTTAAATACAAACAAAACTCTTAACAACAAAAATCTATGTATATTTTTACATCTTTAAATCTAGTTCTATGTTTAGTTTGTGAAACAAAGGTAAACATTTAAAAAAGTAATCATTTATATAATTTTTTAAAAATTTAATTTTATTTTTCCAGTGTTTTAAGATTCATCGTTTATGCACCACACCCAGTTCTCCATGCAATACGTGTCCTCAATAGCCACCACCAGTCATTTATATAATTTAAAAATAAAGCATTCAATTTTCATAAAATAATGGTTGGGTGCCTGGCTGGCTCAGCCAGTGGAGCATGCAAGTCTTGATCTTGGGATTGTGAGTTAGAGGGCTGCATTGGGCATGGAGTTTACTTAAAAAAATAAACTAATGGTTATCCGTATATATACTTTATCTCATGCATTAATGTTATTCCCAAGTGATTGTACACCAATCTGGAAATCAACCACAAATTGGGGTGCCATAATTTATATGGTAAAAGCTATAGAATGAGCTTATATATTTAAGAAACGGTGAAGAGGCCAGTGTGGTTGGATGGAATGAACAAGGAGAAGAGTGGTTGGAGACAACATGAGAGAGTGATAAAGGTTTAAACTCTATAGGAATTTGTAGGTCCTGGTAAGATTTTGGCTTTTACTCTGAGTGGAAGGTCATGAAGGGTTTGAGTGGAATAGTAATATGGTTGGATTCATTTTTACCAGGATCTTTATGGGTTTTCTCTTAAGAATATTCTTTAGGGGGTCAAGGGCAGAAGCAAGGAGATGAGTTAAATACTGCAATATTCTAGATGAAAGCGACAGGGGCTTGGGTCATGATAGCAGCCGTGAAATGGTGACAAGTGGTTGGATCCCAGCTTCATCAACTTCTTTTCCTTCAGCTCTTCAAAAGTCACTAATTTTGTTTTTAATATTAGTTTGGCACCGGGTTGGCTGTTGTAAGCCACAAAATTCCCTCTCCTGCCTTCATTGTTTTCTCTGAACCGGCCTGCAGTCTGAGTGAATGATCAATGAAATATATGATTCTAGCCTGAATCTAACCTGACAGTAGCTTTGCTATCAATATTTGCAATTTTGACAGATCTATTACATTAAAATTTTTATCCTGTCTTATTAATTTTTTTCTTTTTATCCATTGCTCTAGGAGCTCATAGAAAAGAATGATTATTGCTTTACTTTCCCAAGAACATGTTTTAGTTAGTTTCCAGTCTTGGGTGCTTAATTTCTCAATGCTTCAAACTCTTTTTTAAAAATCTGGTAAGATACACATAACAAAATTTACCAACTTAACCATTTTTATGTGTACAGTTCTGTAGGGTTAAGTATATTCACACTGTTGTGTAATCAGTTTCTGGAAGTTATTTTGTCTTGCAAAATTGAAACTGCATCCATTAAACAACTCCACTTTCCCCCTCCCCCCGCAACCATAATTTTACTTCCTGTTTCTATGAGTTTGACCACTCTAGATACATCATTTAAGTGGAATCATGCAGTATTTGTCTTTTTGTGACTGGCTTATTGCCCTTAGCACAATGTCCTCAAGTTTCATCCATGTTGTAGCATATGACAGGATTTTCTTCCTTTTTAAGGTTGAATGATACATCATCTTTTTAAAAAACTCTTTTTGTACTCAACTCCTAGCTGGAAAGGAGAAATGACTTAAATAATCTAGAAAGACACTCAGAATAGAGGCAACTATTTAATAAAGACTTTACCACTGACCTACATCTTGGGAATTTGTGAAAGAAGTTGATGAGTGCTGTTTGGAAAGATGGGCAGGACAGATGGGAGAAGATTGTTATACATAAAGGAAAGTGTATTCTAATGTATCTTTTCCCTTTGAATTTTATTAAAATGTTACACTTAACAGTTATGTTCTTATTTTTACATGGTTCTGTAAAATTGGCCCCCTGATACTCAAAGAACAAGTAGCCAAATCACATTCTAAATTACTCTGTAAGCACAGATTTTCCTTTACCCCTGCTTTTAAGGGTTCCATCGATATTCAGATTTATGGAGGATAATATTAAAAACACAATCTGGGAAGGCCTATCATTTTGAAATATCAAGTATCTAAGTGAAAAGAACACATTTAAACTCAGATTTCAGTAGACATTTGTTGCCTTTTTTTGCTGTTCAGTATTCCTCTTCCTAATAGTATTTTGAATTTCCTTTGGGAGAACCACTTTCCCCATTCTCAGCTGTGTGGTTTGTGTGACACTAACCCACCATTTCAGCTCAGGTGTGTTCCTACCAGCTCATTAATCAGCATTTCCCATAGTCCTTGAACCCAGGATTTGATTCGGTCAGGAATGAACCTGTAACTCAATCAAAGGTAAAGAGATGCAAAGAGATATTTCCTGACAAGATCAATATTCTCTTGGATTGTCTGATTTCAGAATGTGAGCTCTGGGATGGGAAATCACTGTGCATTAAAGAGCTTGTCCAGGTGTGGATGTAGAGAGAAGCCTTGCATAAGACCTAGGAGACTGTTAATATGGTAGAAAATGAGTAGAGAGATCAAGAAAATTGTGTCCTCCCCAGCATGATTTGAACCATGGATTAGGATTCTCCTAAAGATAAAACTACCTCTGGGGATTTATTTGAACATTGTGTCTCCAAAACTAACAATTATTCCTTTGTTTCATAAGAAAGACAACTATGGGGCAAAAAAGAGACATAGAAGTGAAAGAAAGATTGGTTAATTATAAAAAATATATAAAACAGTTATTAAAACATTTGAAAGGAATATGCAAAATGCTGTGGTGACATTTCACTCTAAATTAAAGAAGGCAATGCAGCACAAATCCAAGGAAAGCAAACTTATGTATTTATTCATTTAAAAAAACAACAACAACAAACTTTTCACTTTCATATTTTGGGACAGCAGTAATTAAAAGTGGCTACTGATAAATCTTTGTCATTCCTATGTTCTTTGAGTTGCCAAACCTAACCATCACTCCTAACTGGGTTTGTTAAGTTTGTATCTTAAAAAACATTGGTCTGAATAGCTCACATGATGACTCAACATCATAAATAATCTTTGCCTAAGAAAAAGAGGATAAATAAAAAGCTTTTTCTTTTCCCTTTAAATTATCTTCTCTCCTGAAATGAAGAATTAAGTCTCACATGTGAATCTTCCATTTAAACATGGAGGGCTATACATACTTATTTGATGCCTTCCCTTCTTAGGCAAAGAATTAGAGAAAGAGTACAGAGACACCCGCCTTGACCTCCCCCTCCCCCCTCAGGCTAGAGATTAGATAATTTCTTGGGAGAATTCACTTGGCCTAAGGGAAAAGTCTTGGTAGTACTGATATTCAGGAACCCCCACTAAGAGAGGGATTTTAGCCTGAAAACCCTTCAATGACTTCTACCTGTTGATAAACCAAAGAGCTTCTATTGAGTTTTAGCATCTCATGTCAAACAGAAATTCTCACTAGACTGTCAGTGGTACCAGGGATCTAAGTAAAGGTTCTTACAGAGAGATAGGAACCAAAACAACAGAAAAAAACACCAGGCCTTACAGAAAAGGGAGATAATGCAAATAATAGAATGGAACTAAAACTGAGAAAAACAACACAAAACAAAGAAGCTATTCTCAGAGAGATAAAAGAGTATAGCATTCATGAATGAGAACAGAACAATAATTTAGCAAATTTAGAAGCAGAACTTGAGGAAATCTTCCACAATACAGGCAAAGAATTGGAAATCGAGGGAAGGGATAAGAATATTCAAGAATCAGTCCATGAGGCTGAACATTTAAAATAGAGCCACAATGAAAAGTAGAAAATGGAAAGGAGAAAATCTTCAAAGAAATAATAAAAGAAAATTTCCTAGGACCTAATAATGTGTGTGTTTGTTTGTTTTCCAGTTTGAAAGAGTGTGTGGAGTGCCATTTCAAAGAAAGCCCACCTAAAGTGACATTATTATAAAATGTTTGAACCTGAGGAAAAAGAGAGTGTTCTAAAAGCTTTCAGAGGAAAAGAAAAAGAGAGAGACTCAGAGAGAAAGGTTAAATACGAAGGACCAGGAGTCAAAATGACTTTGGTTTTCTCAACAGCAATACTGGGTGATCATTCACTATGAAGACAATATTATACAGTAGAAAGTCAGTCGATACAGTCAAGAATATAAAATAATAATAATATAGCATTAGAAACACAGAAGTAAGCAATGCAAGAGTAGATTTGCCCATGGTTGCCTGAGACAGTGGACTCAGAGGTAGGAAAAGAGAAGACAGTTCTGAGAACTGCCTTGTTACTGGTCAAACTATAGATATGTGTTACTGTGGTAAAGATTAAACTATAAAAAAGAACAATATGAGAGATTTCTTCCCAAATTGATTCCTTTTTAAGATTTTTTTTTTTTTTCATTTGACAGAGAGAGAGAGAGAGATCACAAGTAGGCAGAGAGGCAGGCAGAGAGAGGAGGAAGGAGGCTCACTGCTGAGCAGAGAGCCCGACATGGGGCTTGATCCCAGGACCCCGACATCATGACCCGAGCCAAAGGCAGAGGCCCAACCCACTGAGCCATCCAGGCGCCCCAAATTGATTCCTTTTTAATAAACATTTTGTTTCATTAAATTTAAACTTTTCGACCCATTTAAAATATTTTCTTCACTAACCCCCTTTTTTTAAAATTTTTTTTTAATTTTATTTTTTATAAACATATATTTTTATCCCCAGGGGTACAGGTCTGCGAATCGCCAGGTTTACACACTTCACAGCACTCACCATAGCACATACCCTCCCCAATATCCATAACCCCACCCCCGCTCTCCCAACCCCCCTCCCCCCATCAACCCTCAGTTTGTTTTGTGAGATTAAGAGTCACTTATGGTTTGTCTCCCTCCCAATCCCATCTTTATCAAGATCACATCATCCATCCGGTCATCTCTTCGAATGCTGTGAGATAACCACATGATAATTTGGACAAAGAGGTTAGTTCACTTTCTCAAAAATTGTGTCCTTCTTTTTTAGAATATTTTCGTGTAGTGGTTAAGTGAAAGGTGGAGACTGGCTAGGTTAGATTCTCACCATGCCATGTATTTGCTGTGTGACTTGGGAAAGAGAACTGATCTCTCCTGTGCTTCTGCTTCTTCATCTGTAAAGTGAAGATTTGAATGGCAACTAACTTATGGGTTGCTGTATGTATGTCAAGTTTTAGAATAGTACCTGGCATGTAGTACACTCTCTATAAATGCTAATTTTGATTGTTATTACAGGCTACTTTTTAAAAAATATATTTTTTAAAGATTTTATTTATTTATTTGACAGAGATCACAAGTAAGCAGAGAGACAGGCAGAGAGAGAGGAGGAAGCAGGCTTCCTATAGCAGAGAGCTACAGGCTAATTTTTAATTTAAGCTTAGTAGTGATTCCTGTGTCTTCATGAACCTTATGTATACATTTAAAGTAAGAATACTAATCTGGGATGTATCTATTAGGAGTACAATGTAGTTTTCTTGGCATAACCAAGTGTTTGCTTAGGTAATATGGATGTCCAAACTTTTCATTTTTACAATCTGACTTTAATAGTGTTTTTAACACAGGCAAGATTCTTTACACTTCATTATAAATCCTTAGTTTTGCTTTGAGATCTAGTGTTGAAATATTTGAAATAGTTTTGGTTATCATTTTGGTTTAAAAACTATTTTTTTTTTTGCTGAGATACAAAATGAAGGTGTGAGGATATCTATTATTCTCAAAGCTTTCCTATCCTTTCTGGTTGGAAAGCTGATTTTCCAGCTTTGGGCTCTGAATAAAACCCATTACAGTTATATCGTATGTCTTTTCAATCAACAATATTCATTTGTTACTTGTTGTTTTTAAGAAATTTTATTATGCCCATGAGAAAGACAAAGAAGTTTAAGAGAAGTGTTTAAGTCTTATTGAGTTCATGATCAAAGAGAAGAAAAGCAAATGTATCAAATTAAAAGCAATTATAGAAATGCCACTAGAAAGAATACGCTTAATTTCCAGTTTAGAAGGTGGCCAGTAATGAGATAATCATTTCATTTTGTAAAGTGGATTTATAATTATGTCAGAGGAAAAGGCACTCAGTGTAGAACATCATACCTTAAGATGGAGGATTAAAAAAGAAGTTTGAGGGGCACCTGGATGGCTCGGTGGGTTAAAGCCTCTGTCTTTGGCTCAGGTCATGTTCCAGGGTCCTGGGATCCAGCCCCGCATTGGGCTCTCTGCTCATAAGGGAGCCTGCTTCTCCCCCCTCTCTCTACATGCCTCTCTGCCTACTTGTGATCTCTCTCTCTCTGTCAAATAAACAAAATCTTTAAAAAAAAATGTTTGGTATTTTGCTTAAAATGTAAAATGGCTGGATTTTCGTTCTAGGTTAAAAATTTTCTAAAAATCTGGCGATACTGACACCTGCTTCTAAGGCATTGTTTTAGAGATTGGTTAATCAGTTTAATCAAGGTCTCCTGTGTAGTCCAATGACTTAAAAAGACACGTTTCTCCAACAGAGCCCCAATATATTTAGTCAATATAGTTAACAGACTTTTTTGGGACCCTGTTTGAGAAACCTGGAGATCTCTAGGCTCAAAACACCATCTTTCTGGCTTCTAGGAATTTCACAGCCTGTCTCTTTTCCCTGAAATTTTCACCTTCACAGTCCTCTTGACCTTCTGGTTTTGAGATAGACATTACTTCCTTTTTTATTTATTTGTTTATTTGAGAGAGAGATAGTGAGAGAGTGCATGAGCTGGGGGCAGGGTAAGGGAGAAGTAAGGAAAGGAAGAAGCAGGCTGGAGAGAGGGAGAAGAGACTTGGGGCTGAACCCAGGACTCTGGGATCATGACCTGAGCCCAAGGCAGATGCTTAACTGAGTGAGCCACACAGGGTCCCCAACACCACTTCTTTTAAAGAACGTTTACTAACCTTTTCCATTCCCCAGACATAATCCTTATAGCAAATATTACTTGGCTCTATTAAGACATTTAATTGCTCTTTTTAAATTGCCTCTTGACTTAGCCTGTATGTTTCCTCCAGACACACCTAGTCAGGTAGCATGTCTTGTTGAGACATTTTGATACATTTAGGAAACCCTATCTGAGTAACAAAGGACTGGTCTTTCACACAGTGGTTTCCCAAATAGGCCCTATAACAATTTTTAAGCTTTATATATGCATTTCAAATTTGCAGAGTGTGTTAGTCTGATAAATATTCAGAATCTTCCCATTTTCTTCTTTCTTTGCTGTCTCCTTACACATAGCACAGTGAAGACCTTGAAATTGTGGCATGTTAGTCATGTCTGCCTAGAAGATACATTATTACCTTGATTCGAAGTTCTGAGAGGATAGAAAATCAACTGGCAACCCTCACAAGTTGGAGACATGCTTAGTAAGAAAATATAGTCAGCAACCTTGAGATGTTGTTTACCCTTCTATTCTCTTGTTATATTTGGTACTTGCAAAACCTAAACAGTTATGTCGGATATGCTGAGTTAACTTAATGGGTTGATTGTGAGTCCAGGCACAAACCTCTAGGGACCGCATGTCTGGTTGATCATGGCCACGCTCCTCTTTCCTGGCTCACGACCAGTACAAGGCAATCATGCTGTCGTCAGGTAAAACGGCCTTGCAACTGGTTTCCTCCAATCCTTAAGCTTGTTTAGAGATATAGGTTAAAAAAGGGGGGGGGGCGGGAGAAAAAGGAGTCTCGGTGTCTCAGTGGTCCTTGGTAAGTTGTCTATGAATGTGCCTGCAGGACATTTGCAGCCTCTGAGTCATGTCTGTGGACCCAGAAATGTCTGACTGTATCATCCATGCAGCAAGAAGTAAACTCAGCAATTTACCAGTTGAGCTTTATTAGCTGGCTGACTAACCTACTGTTTTTCCTAGAGCAGTCTGGCATGCATGTTGTAGCAGGGCCCTGATTAAAATGTGATTAGTTAAGTTTTGATGGAAAATGCTCACGATATGCTGTTCAGAAAGAGAAATGACTCAAAGATGACTTTTTAGTGTGGATAAAATCAGTGACATTGCCCTAGTAGTGTATTAAACCAGTAATATACTAAACTCTGTAAGCCAGAGCCATAGCTTTATCAAGCTGTTAAGAGTTGAAGCCTGGAATCAGTGACAGCAGCATGATCTATGATTAGCTTCAAAATGATGTGTTTCAGAGTCCATGTTCCAAGACAGGGCAACATTATTTATAGGTATTTGCAACAGTGAAATTTTAAGAGCATGGGGAAAAAGATCAACAGCTATTGTCCAAGTTAATGAAAAGTAAGCCCCATTGCACATAAAATTAGCTTTGGCAGACATGTACGGCTCACATAAAATAAAGACAATGGTAGCTATGGCTGCTGAAGGGAATGGTCAGTTTTTCCCAATTAGGAGTCAGTAGAGGCAGTAAACAATTTTGAAATAAATGGTCAAAAACTCAGTGATTGACTTTCCTTTGAATTCCCTGTTATGAATAGATGTAACTCTTCAGGTTTTTTGTTTTGTTTTGTTTTGGTTGTTGTTGCATCCAAATGCATTGAAGAAGTATTACTGATATTTATTTTTTGAAGAATAAATAAAAACCATTGAAAGAACTGGCCTGTAACACTTAATTTTGTTCTCCAAAGTATATTGTAAGCTTCTTAAAGTCAGTATAGTATCTTTTGCTTTGTTTGTGTCCCTCTACCTCATTCTTCTATCTCCTATATTTACCACAATGTGTGGGATAATGTAATTACTTTATTCATTAATTTTTAAAATAAGCTGTTACTGAACACCTACTACATACAAGTGTAATGATAAGTGCTGGTGACTTACTGGTCAATGACATACTGACTTAAATGACTTTGGAGGGGGAAGACAAGCAAAATAAAGAAGCCATTTCAAGAGCATGAATTTAGGGGCCAAATAGAGCCAGTAATGGGTGCTGTGAGGATTATGGTTGAGGGATGGTAGAGATTAGAAAGACTCCTTGAAGGGACTGATATCTATAACTTGAGGTCAGAATGTTAGGAGGACAAAAGAAGTGAATAAGATGTCAGAGAAAGGGGGAAACCATGGAATGCCTAGAAGCCTGGGAGATTAAGTTTTGAGCCTGGTGAGCTCCATGTTGAGGACAGTGTGACATGGGATCTCATAGTAATATGTTATATTTTTTTCACTTACAAAAGAGACATTAAAATTGATGTGACATAAGGGAAAGTGATTTGATAAGGTATCATGATTTGAAAGCATATTTGAGGTACTCAAAGATCTTTATTCATATTAAGTAGAATTAAATTTTTAGTAATAATAAAATTTTATCTTGATCACATATATTATTTTTCTACTTAAACTTCCAAATAAGTTATGTGAATAAATATCAGTATTCTTAAAAAGGTAAGGTATGGCCAAGACATAGGGTATATGAGATATATAGGGTATATCTCCTAGAGGAAATTAGTCATGAGGAGTTGGGCCAGAGAGTGAGACAGTGTTCAAATAATGGAAGCTGTTACCACAAGGAGCTCAGATTTAACTTAGGAAAGATGTTACATTGATGGTTTTTGTTTTTGCTGTTGTTTGAGGAAGCTCATTTTCATAGGATTTGATAAATGGAGAGGAAGGAGAGAGATTGGTGGTAGTGCTAAAGAGCAGACGATTATCATGTATGTGAAATGAGGAGAGTCCAAATTAAGGACATGGGACAGTAAATGAAGAGGAGAGGAAGAATATGGGTTACATAATGGGGGTATAATTGCACATGAGGTGAGCAAAAGAGAGTGAAAACACCAGGAATTTTGGCTTGAGAGACAAGGTGAATGCCAGAGACATTAAAGTTGGAAATAGGGGATCATAGCCAGGACAAAGATGTGAATTCGGTTCTGGACAATGTTTGAAGTGCTGGGCAGATCTGTCCCAGAAGTACCTGTGTAGTTGTGTCCTTAGAAGAGAGATGGAATTTGATGTAGTGGATTAAGCAAGCAGGAGAAAGGACAGAACTTGGGTACATGCTAGTGCTGAAGCTATAGCTGATCAGGGTAGATCGTTGCAGAATGATCTTCCTCTGCAGAGTCTGAAACTAACATGGAGCGGGACACAGGGGTCAGATGCTTAGAGATGCTTAGATATTACATTGACTGCTGATAAAGTTGATTAGAGAGCATGGCTCTACTTCCGAGGCCAAAAGCCTTTGTGGGAATTTCACCCAGTAGTTAGACATACTTACTTTCCTCTGGCTTTGGAAAGGAGAGCAAATCCGAACATAGGCTATCTGCATGCAGGTGGATTAGATAAAAGGAGGGTCCCTCTCTCCAAAGCTCACTGTCAAATAAGCTTCTCTCTCTCTCGTTCTCTCTCTTTTTATGGGGAAGGGTGAAGAAGGGCTGGAAAGAACTGGAGGTGTTGCTCTAGGTGATGCTCCTTCACATGAAAACTTGAGGTCAGGATAAATGCCTACTTTTGAGAGGAGAGCCTGGCATGATGGTGATGATGATGATGATGATGATGAAGATGATGACTATATGAAAATTGCTGACATACACTGAGTAGTTACCATGTGCCAGGCATGGTTCCAAGTCTTTATAAGCATTGACTTAAATCCTGACTACACGTGTGAGACATAGGTCAGGAAATGGAAACACAAGTAAGTGATCCAATATTTAAATCCAGGCAGCATGGTTCAGAAATTGGTCTCTTGATAAGTAATGTTCAGAGAAGGCGGAGGAGGAGAATAATGAATAGAAGAGCGGGGTGGCATGAGCCAAGACAGGAGGAGGTCATGAGATCAGCATCAAGTGCCCTCCGGGATATAACTGCAAAGCTTCAGCTCCATGTTGCGACTTACATACTGTTAACAGGATGAGCTTCAAAATGTAAGGAAACAAAGCAAAACAAAACAAAACAAAATGTGGTTTATCCTGAGACTTCAACATGGAGAGCAAATTAATGGGAGCATTAAGGAAAACAGCTTGAATCAATCAATTTTTTATATTTTAGATTATTATTATTATTATCATTTAAGTCTAAGTGCAGTGGTTTCTTCTGTGTAGACATAGCCTTTAACAGTCAGTTTGACCTGGATGGTATTAAATGGACATTCAAGTAAAAAAGAAAAAAAAATCTAATTTGGTTGCATACAAAGATCAAATGAACTGTATAGCCCTGTTTTCCACTGTGCTTTGTGCAACCAGTGTGAGAACGTGAGTTGATACTTAGATATCAAGAGGTTGGGATTTGGCTCCTGCCTTTGCTGTAAAGAATTAAATAGCATTTGTAACCCTAGTTCTTCTGTCATGGGGCGAATGATGTATACATCCCCCATGGTACCCTGCAGTGCTATTGGAAGAATGCAATAGATCATGAACCTTTGAACTAGGTTTGGAGGCTCCCTGAGTTTCATCTTTGCTGTCATTGTCAGCTGGGGATGCCAGTAAAAACACCATCTCGTGAATGAGAATTCTTGGATCTTTCTGCTGTGAGAAATTGGGAAATCAGTCAGATGCCCCTATTACTTTTGTGAAATACCTGTTCTGAAGAACCCTGCTGCTTAAATTATAGGGCTTCAGTGTGAGATCTAGACATCTTCACAGTGAACTTTGTGCTAAGGCAAACATGTTGAAATCTCTTGACTTATTGAAAACACAGTTCTAAATTATACTCAGTGAGGTAATAGTTTCCTTCATTGTGATGCAGCATGTGCTGCTCTTAGGACGCTGCACCTGGGCCATCTGTCTGCAGTTTCTTCTGCTAGTTTCATTTGGAGATTTCAAGATGGTGTATATCTCCTTAATTGTTTCTTGACAGACAAGTTAAGAATACCGCAGCAGGCTCTGGTCTCCCAGAACAGGCAAAAATGGTCCTGTAGGCATTCGTAATTTATAGCATCCTGCAACTCTGAAGATCTTCAATACCAACATCTGTAAATTTTGAAATTTCCGTCATTTCTCTGACCTGCCAGATTTTAATTCACAGGCAGGAGATGCTTGTGACTATGAAAATTAGCAACAGTATGCCATCTAGGTTTTCAAGAATATGCCCAAAAAAGTGTCGATGGCTCTGGTAATGAAATAAGGGGAAAAACTGCTAACTTATCCATTTTATGTGCTCTCTACCACTCTCTGCTCCCAGGTGAACACAACAGAGCACTTGGCTTTTATTGGATGGCATTTGATTTGTCATTAACTACATAATACCATTAAGTGTTTGTTCACTAGTCAACACAATCTAAATGCAACAGGCCTCCTGCATAGCAATAGTGCTCAACCACATGCATGTTTACAAAAAAAGGGTTGTTTCTGAATTCAAAAACCCCTTAAGAAAGAACACTATCTAGTTTTAAATGGCCCAATGTCAGAAAAATGCTAACTGTCATCATGATCATGATCAGCCTGCTTTTGGCTCCCAAGTTCCGGAGAATACTTATATGTACATATGTACCCCCCACCTCACATTCTCATGCAGTCCACCACCATGGTTATTGTGGTCCAGAGGCAGACTTTCTGGATAAAAATCCAGAGGTCAGTGTGCCTGGGTGCCTCAGTTGCTTAAGCGTCTACCTTCAGCTCAGGTCATGATCCCAGGGTCCTGGAGTGGAGCCCTGCCTTGGGCTCCCTGCTCAGTGGGGAGTCTGCCTCTCCCTCTCTCCTTCCTGCCCACCCTCACCCCTGTGCCTGTGTTCTTTTTTTCTCTCTCTCAAATAAATGTAATCTTAAAAAAAAAAATATCCAGAGTTCACAGAGCTTTGTCCCTCTCCCAAGCTCAGCAATAAAATAGTCCATGCTTCTCCTGGGGGAATAGGGAGGAGGTAAGGAGAGACTGAAGAGAAACTGAGAGTGTGGCTCTAGGTGGAGTTCCTTCACTTAGAATCTTGAAGACAGAGCAAGTGTGCCCTCCAATGACCAATGTTTAAAAGCAAGGCAGAAAAAGAAAAAGAACATTAATATGATGATGATGATGTGCTTGGTAGGTAGCTTGTCCAAAGCGAGAATAATCAAGATTTTCCCCCAGTTCCTTTATCCTCTCCTTTCTGAGTTCTGCCTTGGTGCAGATGGAGGGAGAGCAGTCTCCTCTCATATTTTCTGGCATGAGAATCATAAACCTATCTTGGCGTTTCTATCATCTTCTGGAAACTTTGAACCCAATCTGGAGTAAGGGAACAGGCCCTGTACTAATGTCTCAATTCTCTCGAGCTCCTCTTTAGCATCTTTCTCTAATCCAAGAAGGGCGTTTTCCCCTCCCAGTGGTGTAGTAAAATGCTATTTTGTATTATCCAGCATTTTTCCATGTGCTCTGGTTAACTTTTTTTTTTAAAAGATTTTATTTATTTGACAGAGATCACAAGTAGGCAGAGAGGCAGGCAGAGAAAGAGGGGAAGCAGGCTCCCTGCTGAGCAGAGAGCCTGATGCAGGGCTCGATCCCAGAACCCTGGGATCATGACCTGAGCTAAAGGCAGAGGATTTAACCCACTGAGCCACCCAGGTGCCCCTCTGGTTAACTTTTTAAATCTTCATGTTCTAGTCTTTCATCTTGGTTCCTTGGTTTACACAAATTCTTTTTGGAGCAAAACTTAGCTTTCCCAAGTGAAAGCCTTGTTTCTAAATTGGGCTTTTTTTTTTTTTAAATTTATTTATTTGACAGATAGAGATCACAAGTAGGCAGAGAGGCAGGCAGAGAGAAAGAGAGAGAGAGGAGGAAGCTGAGCACAGAGCCTGATGTAGGGCTCGATCCCAGGACCCTGGGATCATGACCTGAGCCAAAGGCAGGGGCTTGAACCCACTGAGCCCCCCAGGCGCCCCTAAATTGGGCTTTTAGAGCTTGTTTTGTAAATCCCAAAGATGAACATTTCTATTTTAGGTTCTGGGTTCTGCCTTTTCCTATTGAGTGTAGAACTATTAGTAAGAGTAACCACAGATGAAATCCTCAGAAGTATTTAATGGTGTATGTCTGATAGGACAATGTAAACAACACCCCCTGCCTCCAACTCCTTATACAGAAGGTGTTAACTCTATTACCTTCTATATCACATCGCTGCATCATTACTTCCTTCCTGATCTAGCTCCCACTTTAGCCCCTATCAAGTAGCCTTGATGATGTGCTATATATTTGTCTCAGAACTAAGCAGCCCCAGGGAGAAAAGACTTCCTTGTCCTAGATATTAAACTAAAGGAAGTTCAGGACCTCCAAGCCTAGTGGCAATTTCTGTTCTGGTTCTTCTAGCTCAACCATATCATGTATCCAATACTCTTGACATACCTTCAGAAGAATAAAGGAACATACCTTCTCTTTTTAGGCCTATCTCCAGTGCCCACTGAGACTAAACAGAGTAGGCCCAAGACCAGGTCACTTAGCAAGACCCAAAAGCTCAGTAATAAAATTACTGAAAATGAAGCTCTCTAATGAAGCTTTAGAGAATGTCTTTGATTTTCAGAAGCTTCTGAGATCACATCCTGCTGTGTGACCAGCACTTACCAGCATAATTAATTCTCCTGGCAAGGAGTTAGTGGAAGTGATGATTTT
The DNA here is from genome assembly GCF_902655055.1 of Lutra lutra. Lineage (NCBI taxonomy): Eukaryota > Metazoa > Chordata > Mammalia > Carnivora > Mustelidae > Lutra > Lutra lutra. The sequence continues at coordinate 73,823,033 of NC_062279.1, read as the reverse complement.
ACATCTGAAATTTGCATTAAGGAAAGAGATTTAGGAGTGAAGCGTGTAAAATATCACACAAAACAGGCTTTCCTTTCGCCCTTCTGGACACACACCTGTCAGCTGTAAGCCTGGGCTCTGTTCCAGTTTTAAATGCTGGATCACAGATCCACTGGGTCCAGACAGGGACATTCCAAACCCAAAGGCCATACCTCTTTCTTCTGTTCAACCTGAGGAGCTGAAGAGGCAAACACTATTTCTGTTTGATTGTAGGCTAGGATTTGATCTTTATAGATGGCATTTCTATTCCTAACATATCTATTTGCTTTTGAGGCACTCAGTTCTTTATCATCACCCTACAGTACCCTCGGAATAGATGCCCCAGCTGGGCGCTATTGTATCATCATGTATCTGTCTTCAGAGTTTGTCGTTATTTGTAAGCACTTGTCTCATGCTTGTCTTCTCCTTTGGGTCATGAACTTCATGAGGCGTCACCTTAATGTCCCTAATCCTTAGCCCAGAGTCTGGCACCAAGTGCAGATGGGACTGAGAAGATAGTGGGACTTTTTTTTTTTTTCTTTTTTTTCATTTACTCTCCATAACACTCTTGGAAATAGCCCCTACCACCACTCACAAAAATTGGATATTAAAATTTCATCTGTCTACCTGACTAGGTATGACCTTAGGTTGGCATTTAGTCTTTGTTTCATAACCTATCATATTTAAGTTACTCGTTGGCTTTAAAAGGCAAATCATCGAAATGTCTAACATGTCCTTCCATATATTCCAATATTAGCCAACTGGGACTTGTTCTCCAGTGAGTTTAATAGGACAAAAACACATTTTTCTTCATATTCCTTGAGAAGGAAATAAATGAACTTCCCCTGTAGTACTTACACCCTTAGGAAACAAAAGAAGCAATGATTTTACTCCATGGGCTCAGCAGTTTGTAATTATCAATAATGTTAATGACTAAAGGACACTCTCCAAAGTCCTTTAGTAAAGGATTTTCTTTTAGAATTCTTTTAAATGGCATCTTTGAAAATTATCCTTTCAACCAGAACGTGTGGATCTTATTTTGTTGAATTTCCCCCTTGATAGTTATCTTTTCTTGCCTTCATCTCCTTCTTTCCCTTCCCCTTGTCTTGTCCCTTCTTCTTCTCTTCTCCTATTATTAAGTCTGAGGGCCCTTATTCCTTTTACTCATTGGAAAGTCACACTGTAGTTACTTTTTGGCACACCTGTGCACCACACTCATAGGCTGCTTGCAGTCTTGCTAATGTTTCCTTTTTTTTTTGTAAGCATAAATATCCCTTGTCCTTTACAGAAGGCTTCACTGCCTGCAGAAACCTCATCCCCGTAATTCTAGGAGCCTTTTACTTCCCTGGGTATTTCTGACCTGAATTTTGGCCAACTGTGTCTTACAAAGTCAGCAGGTTTTTCCCAAATATTATCATTCAGTGTTTCCTATGTGAAATCCTGTCCTTTCCAATGTACTTGCAAGAAGGAAATAGAAAAAACAACGTGGGTATTTATATAGGATCTTTTCTCTTTACAGTCAACTGCTTGTGAATCCTTAGACAATTTCAGTGAGAGCAAAGTAAACTGCAGATAAGGGTTGGATGAATAGAGGTTAAGATGGTTGAAGTCTTTTCTAATGTTCCATAGGGAGGGATTGGGCTTGTGTAACCTCCAGACAGCTGCTTGAGGTAATTCCCTTGATGTCAGGGAATCTGAATAAATTTCTAGAATTCAAGGCATTGCTATGCCCTTTGCACATAGGAGAAGTACAAAGCATGCAGATTAACCCCCAGGTCTTTCTTTAGGCAAGGCTCCAGAAAGTTCTGTAGAGTAGCTTAGTCCTGGGAAGGGTTTAGGTGGGAATGGAAACTGACAACTGACCCCTTGAAATTGGGATATAAATGTAATTTTAAGTTTTGCTGAAACTTAACCCTTAGAAGACTCAAGAAAAGCATCTTTGGATTCATTGCATTTCCATGAAAATATTAGATAATTTTCTTTTTTTTTTTTTTAAAGATTTTATTTATTTATTTGACAGACAGAGATCACAAGTAGACAGAGAGGCAGGCAGAGAGAGAGAGAGGAGGAAGCAGGCTCCCTGCTGAGCAGAGAGCCCGATGCGGGACTCGATCCCAGGACCCTGAGATCATGACCTGAGCCGAAGGCAGCGGCTTAACCCACTGAGCCACCCAGGCGCCCAAATATTAGATAATTTTCTTATGTTTCTCAAAACTTTAACTTAGTCAACAGAATATATTTATTAAAGTGTATTTATTAGGTAATATTTTTGCCTTCTCTGAAATTCTGTTCACATTTGTAATAACTTTGAAAATCATTAACTTGATTGACTTTTTCTATTCTGAATATTGATTTTTGCCCTAATTGTCTTCAATATCTATTCACTTAAGGGGATTTATGATGGGAAAAATGTAAATAGCATGGATGTGAAACCATTAAGATTTTGACCTGCAAAATAACATTATGTTGTGATTTCCAATCAGATCATTTTCTTGAATTTTTTTTTGAACTTCTTTATTTTTCCCTTTAGAATATCAACATCTAATCCTTAAAGAGTAATTGCATCGAGTTCTCCAACTATGTAGAGAAAATACTCCTATAGGCCAAGAGGTTGGATTCAATAAGAGGAGAATATAATGCAGGGGAAAGTCTATCTCTCGTAGGCCTGGGCATGGTGAAAATGGGGGAGGAAAAGAGGGAAGAATGTATGGTTTTTAGGTCTGTGTGTCCTGATTTTTCTCCCCATGTGTAGTGTGTTATGAGAGATTCCAAGGGGATGGAGCTGCTGTGGTCATCTTACCTAAGGACTCTGGCAAAGAGGTTGCTTCTTGTGGGATAGCCAACTATAATTGGTTTTTGGGTGACATAGTGGATCTTAGAAATAGCTGAGGGTATGGATGGGGACATTTCTGGGACATTACTCTTTCTAGGAGAAGTAGCTGTAAGTGAAGGCTGCAGAGCAGACTGCCTTGGCCTGGTCTGAATGCAAGGCTTAGCCTTTAGAGATGCCTAATGACAGTGGGAGCCAAGATGGTCTTAATGCAGGAGCTCTTCAGAAGCATTTCAGGGACAAAAAGAGGATCATGTGATGTCCATGACTGGAAGCCAGCATGGTATTTGAGAGCCTTGCTGTAGAGGACACAGAAGCAAGAGGATACTAATGCTCAATCCTCTCCATCCCACCAGGAGGTTACATGAGCTACACCCTTCCTGTTGACACACTTAGATGCTAGCTACTTGGGATCCTGTGTGTGTGTGTATGTACATGTGTGCACGTGTGTTTTCCTAAAAGATAATAAGCACTAGCGAGGAGTCTATTAAAACTACTAGGTTGGGTTAAGTTTAAATTGTCTTGGATCTTTCTCTTCCTTCCTTCCTTCTTCTCCCTTCCTTCCCCTTCCTCCCTTCCTCCCTCCCTACTTTCTTACTTCCTTTCTTCCTTCCTTCCTCCAATTAACAGTGGTAGGAGCTTTGGAGGAAGATTAAATTTATTTTTTGCCTTCCTGATTTCCCTTTTCTGGGTTAGCACTTCCACTCTTTTTTAGGTATAAACCTCTCTCTCTTAAGGTGTCCTAATGCCATCGTTATGCCTTCTGTCATAAGAAAACGTCTGATAAACTAGTCCGTAGTGGATACTAACAGAATTGTATTTCTTTCAGAAATATTTACATTTAAAATAATCCAGGAAAATTTTAATACTAAAATTAAAGAAAGGGAGGCAATAGCAAACTTTCAGCCTTCTTGGGTCAATTGAACAAAGCTCAACGTTTATGTACATGCTGAGATGGGGAATGAAGTACCTACAAAATGACTGTTATCTATTCCAGACCACAGGAATCCCTATTATTGCAAAAGTTTTCTTTTTCCATGAAATGGAAGGTGTTTGTTTAGGCAGTTGTGCTCAGGAGCAGCTCAGTGTTAGCCAGCTGTCCGGGAATAGGTGCCAAGTGCGAAGAAGGGAAGGAAAGGACCTGATCAGAAGAGACAGAACTGGCCCTGGCCTTCCCCACGGGGGTTTGCAGTGCATCTCATATGAGGTGTCAGCAACATTGTGTATTGTTGCCTTCCTGCTGAGAAGCAAAACTCAATGTCATCAATCTGGGGGTGGGTGAAGGGAGGTGAGGGGGTTGGAATATTTTTGGGACACATCTTTAGATATCTTTAGCTATTTCTCAAATAAAATCTGGAGAAATTTATGATGGTATGAATCACAGTTCCCTGTCACAAAGTGCAAGGCTGTGTCTGCCATTCAACCTTGGCTGGTTGTGAAGGATGAACCTCAGCCTCAATTAATTATGAGTATCATCAGCACAGTAGAAAGAATAAAGCAGGTTGTTAAGGTAAATAAAAATTTGTTGTGTTGAAGGTGTAAACAGCTGTTCCATCTAGAGTGGTTGAAATTTTCAGATTATAATGACAACGGATTGCATATTATGGGAAAAAGACAAAGAGGTTGCATGACAGACCATGTATGAAAGCAGGTATAGGCAAAATAACTCTTAGTTATATTGCCTTTCCATGGATGTTATATGTTACATAATTAACACAGTTTTAGGACACTATGGCCTTAGAAAAGTGCTTTTGTCTGTGAGCATTGGGGTCACAAAGTCCTGGGTTGAAATTGTGGCCCAGCCTTCTTTACTGTCTGAATGACCTTAGTCAAGTCACTTAGAGTTTCTGTGAGACAGTCTCATCTGCAAAAACAGTGGCAACAATTATTGTTACAGACTATTTCTTAGACTTCCGGATTTTAATTTATGTCATTGTTTAGGGAATCATGAGAGACCCAGAAGTAAATCTCTTACTCTATTCTGCTTGTGTTCAGATTAGAGAACTGTATCCATTGTGGTCTATTCCCTTCTCACACATGTGCACGCTCACACACACCGTTGCACACACATATACATACATGACAGATATAAAGGAGTTGAAGAAATTCCTGAGAAGTGAATTCAGAAATGATTGAAGTTTATAAGTGCTATGGAGAAAAATAGTGCAGGAAAGAGTAGGGAGTAGTGTCAGGGAAAAGAGGTTATAACTTTAAATAGCATTTGAAAAAAATCCTAAAGAAGATAATGGATTGAGCCATGTGCTTATGTGGGGAAATGGTGAAGTAGGAGAAGGAATTGCATGTACAAAGGTCCTTTGGTCCTTGGCTTGATTCAGAAACAACAAGGGACCCATACGTTGGAACGGAGTGAACAAGACAAGACTTTGGACATAGAAGTTATGAGATCAGAGCACTAAAAGGACCACAAAGCCTAAGACCTTGCAGGCCATTCTATGGATTTTGGTTTTCCCTATTATTATTATTTTTTAAAGATTTTATTTGTTTATTTGACAGAGATTACAAATAGGTAGAGAAGCAGGCAGAGAGGAGGAAGCAGGCTCCCTGCAGAGCAGAGAGCCCAATGCGGGGCTCGATCCCAGGACCCTGAAATCATGACCTGAGACGAAGGCAGAGGTTTTAACCCACTGAGCCACCCAGGTGCCCCAGTTTTCCCTAGTATTGAAATGGTATGCTATTAGAGAGTTTAATGGGACCACTTAAGTTTTGTTTTAACAGGGTCATTTGGGCCGCTACATTAAGAAAAAAACCATGAAGCTGCAAAGATAAGGACAAAAAGACCCAAAGAATGCTATTACAATAATCTGTACTGGAGATGATAGTAGGTTGTAAAGAGGAAGGCTAGCAGTTTCTACTCAGTTGGTAGCAGCATGACATGCTGAGACCAAATGTGTGGTATGAGAGAAAGAAAGATTTCAGCCTAGGCTCCTGGAAAGATGAAGTTGATATGTACTGAATTGCAGAAGTCTTTAGGAGGAGAAGGTTTGAGAGGGAAGATCAAGAGTGTGGGTTTGGACATGTTAGGTTTTAAATGCCTGTCAGATATCTAAGTGAAGCTATTGACTAGGTGTGTTTGGGTGCATGATTCTGGAGATCAGAGATGTCCTGCCTAAGGTTATAAATCTGAGAATTATCAGTAGATAGATGATATGTAAAACCATGAAGCCAGATGAGATCATTGCAGAGAAGGTCAGAGAAGAGAAATGGTCTCAGGACTCAACCCTAGAGTATGTCAATATTAATAGATTGGAGAGAAGAGGAAGAACAGGTAAGGGAGACTGAGACTGAGGGCCAGAGAGGTAAGAAGAGAAGTCAGTGAGTCAGGTTTGCCAGATATTAAGTAAATCAAATGTTAATGTGGGGATGGAGTAAAGAACTGTCGCAAATGCTGCTGAAGTCAGGTGAAAGACAGCTGAGAACCGAGCAGTGGGTTTTTACAACTTGGAGGTAATTTGTGAATGAGGTAAGATTAGTTTTGTGGGGACTGTAGTTGTGAAATAATAGAAAAAAAATACATGGGTTCCTGGCGCAGAGCTCCTAAACACTTTGTAATCTCCTAAATTCTAAGAGCACAAGGGTCATCCTTTGTTTTAATATTTGGTCTTCAACCTTGGTTCCTGACACAGAGCCCCTAAATACTGTTGGATTTTTCTGGATGATAGGAATGTCTCTTATGAGCCAAGAGGTAATTCTGGGTAATTCTGGGTGACCCCTTGAATAGCTCCTGGATGGAGCCTCATCACTAGAAAGACTAGGTCATGATTAAAGCTTGGAACTTTCAGCCATCCCTACCTCTGCCCCATTTCCTTTAAGAAGGAGAAAGGGGATAGAAGTAGAGTTAGTGATCAATGATGCCTATGTGAGGAAGCCTCCATAAAAATTCCCAAATCATGGGGTTCAGAGAGTTTCTGGGTTGGTACAACATTTAAATGCTGAGCATATGGCACACCCCAGCTCCATGAGAACAAAAGTTCATGTACTTGGGAACTTTCCAGACCTTGCCCTATGTATCTCTTCATTTAGCTGTTCATCTGTATTCTTTATCATACCCTTAATTAAGTGGTAAATGTAAGGAAGTGTTTTCTTGAGTTCTGTGAGCTATTCTAGCAAGTAATGGAGCCCAAGGAGGGGGTTATGGTAAAGCCGATTGTAATTGTCAGAAACACAGGTGAACATCTGGAGACTTGTGATTGGTATCTGAAGAAGGGGAAGGCAGTCTTGTGGGACTGAGTCCTTAACCTGTGGCATTTAATTTAATTTAATTTAACTTAATTTAATTAATTTAATTTAATTAAGGTAGATAGTGTCAGAATTGATTTAGATTGTAGGACACTTGGCCAGTGTTGAGGTATTGCTTGGGAATAAAACACCTCTCATCTGGAGTTGTGTTGTGTTGTGAAGTGTTGTGAATGTGAGGATCATGTGAGAGTGAGAGAAGCACACAGGGGTGTGTTTTCCCTACTCAGTAGTTACAAAGGCTTATCAGAGTGGGCTCAAAGCTTGAAAGAAGAATATTGAAGACTGAACTCTTTTGAGGTATTTTGTTGTAAAAGGAAGAGAAGAAAAAGAGCAGTAACTAGAGGAGCATGTGAGATGAAGCAAAATTTTTTGTTTAAGATGGGGGAAATAATTACACGTTTATGTGCTATTGGAAAAGATCCAGTACAGAAGGAAAATGTGATGGTACTGGAAAGAAGTGGGAAAGTCATGAAGCAATGTTTTCAAGTAGATCAGAGGAAGTGGGATCTAATGCATAAATGGAGTTTACTTTGCTGAAATCATGGACAGTTTATCCAAAGTTATTAGAAAAGGCAGAACATAAGGGCATAGATACAGGTCACTTGGTGGATATAATGATGGAAAGTTATGAAGATTTTCTGATTGCTTCTCTTTTCTCAGAGAAATAGGATGCCTGGGTCTTATTTGAGATATTGGAGGAGTGAGAAAGGGAACGGGCCAAAGAAACACAGCAGGGTTGCCAGGCAGAGCTAACAGTCTTCTCAATGCTAGAGGAATCATCAGTTTGAGCATTGTACTTTTCTCTGGTCGCATTTGTTTGTATAGATGCAGATATGGTATGAGAGTTGAGTCAGACTTAATCAAGAGTAGAAGTTTGCCAAGTAAATATGAAGTAGTAAGAGAAGAAAAAGGGATATGGAAGTAATCCCCAAAAGACTGATTGATCATAGGTTTCAAACTGGCCAAAGAAGTGGATGAGGAGATGATGAAGGGAAAGGCCAGTGAAAGATGCCAAGGTCTTTGGGTTGTAGACCATGGTGGGTCAAAAATTAGCAGAGCTGAGAAATAGAGGGACTTAGCTAGAAATAGTGGTAATTGGTGGTGATTTAAATTTTTATGAGGGGAGGAGGGATAAGATGGTAGAGAAGTAGGAGACCCTGTTTCAACTGGTCCCCTAAAGTGAGCTAATTATCTACCAGGACACTCTGAACACCCATGAAATCAGCCTGAGATGTAGGATTATACACTTTTGGAGCTCTACGGGGGCAGAAGACACCAGTGAAGAGGTAAAATGGAGTGGGAACAATCAGACTGTATCAGAGGGTAAACAGAAGGGGGAGGGAGCCACCAGAAGTGACCCATTGGAAAGTAATACCCCAATACGAAAGTGCCCTGGGATTGGGGACCAGCATTAACTTGGAGTCTGGTTAAAAGCACTCAAAAAGAGCAAAAGAGCTTAAGGGGTAACTGGTGGAATTGGGTAGTCACGGGCATGGGCCTAAACCCACGGTCCCAGGACAGCCACCTCTGGCAACCACCCATACCAGAGAGAGTGCACACCAGGGTTGTGCGACTTGCATCACTGCTTGGCTGGGCACACTCCCTCCCCCACATGAGAGAGTCTGGTGAGGGCTCCAGCCTGCACTCCTTAGAACTTTTGCGCACTGCATGACTGGGGTCTGGCCCATTCCCTGCCCGAGCCTGAGAAAGCCCTGTCCTTGAGCTAGCCGGTGGTCTCTAGGACTGGTGGAGGGCCTGGACTCTCCCAGTCAGGGCCTAAAGGAACTCAGTGTGATCTCCGGTCTCCTGTGTTGGTGGCAACCAGAAGTCTGGAACCCAGTCAGCAGTCCCAGGAAACGCAGCCACTAGAAGCAGGCTCCCTAGACCAATATCACTTGCGGTTTTAGTAACACAAGGGTGCAGAGACAAGAGGGCACTTTGCGCGACCCCTGAGTCAGGGGCTGGGGACTTGCTCTGCCTGCGGGAGTTTGCACGGCTTAGTGGAGTTTGCAGAGGGGGAGTCTGTGTGTTCTGGACCACCCAGAGGAGAGCAGACTGAGGCTTCTCTCTGAGACAGATGTCTGGGTGCAGTTTGCTTTCCACTAAACCTCCAAAAAGCCGCAAAAAGCCACCAAAGGAAAAAAACCTCCAGAGAACAAAAGCCTAAAAAACCGGTTTCCACAGAGCCCAACCCCTTGATAGGGGGCAGGAGGACTCAACCCAAGCAAGACTGCCTGAAAAAACAACACCGCAGGCCCCTCCCCCAGAAAGCCAGCCAAAAGAATGAGAGGGTCCCCATAAAACTGTAAAACCCCAATATCAGGGATAAACAATACATTAAGCTCCTGGTATTGCCCTAAAACCTGTATATTTCATACATACAACTTTTATCTTTAATTCATTCTCACTATTCTTGTTCTGTTTAATTTCTTAACCTACTTACCATTACAATTAGGGGTTTAATACAACATATTTCATAATAACTTTTTAACTTGAACTTTTTCATACATTTACCTGTGTTTTTCTTTTTCTTTTCTATTTTATGAATATACATATAGATATAAACTTCAAGGTAATCCTCTTTCCCTAATCAATACTATCCCTATATATAAACCAGTTTTAATCTCCCTTTATCTCTGGAAAGTTGAGTCCTTTAACAAAGAAATCAAGATACACCCAGGAAGAATCAAAATAACCTTCCTTGCCTACGTTGAGGATTTATAACCACCCTCCCATCTTTTTCTTCTGTTAGTGTTTCTGTGTATTTGTTTTTGTTCTGGTATTATATAAATCTTATCCTTGGGGTTCATTTTGGCTGGGTTCCTTTTTTTTTTTTTTTTTGTCATTTACTTTTGTCTGTCTTTTTGTTTGCCATTTTTGTTTGTATACTTTGTAATCTTACCTTTGGGGCCCATTCTGGCTGGGTCTTCTCTTTTTTTTTTCTGTCTGTCTCTTTCTCTCTCTCTCTTTTTCTTTTTTATTTCCTTTTGGTGGTGACTTGCGATTGCTCAGAAGCCATTCCATGGTGCACCTTGCTTGGATCGTGGTTGATATATTCAGCTACACATCCCCTCAACCACCTCTCGCCAAAATGACTAGGAGGAGGAACACCCAACCAAGGAAAAATTCAGAGACTGTGCCCTCTCCATCAGAACTATTGGATATGGACATAAAGAGTATGTTAGAAAGGGAATTCAGGGTAACAATTATCCAGGCAATGGCTAGGTTGGAGAAAACCTTTAGTGACAACATGGAATCGCTAAGGGCATCAGTGAAAGCCACCCAGGAAGAAGTTAAAAATTCTGCCAATGAGATCCATTCTAATTTAAATTCTCTAACAGCTAAGGTAACCAAGGGTAACCAAGGGAGAAGATGGAATTAGTGATCTAAAGGACAAACTGATAGAGAAAAAGGATCAGGAGGAGGCCTGGAACAAATAGATTAGAAGCCATGAAAACAGAATTAGGGAAATAAATGATGCCATGAAACATTCCAGTGTCAGAATTATTGGGATCCTTGAAGGGGAGGAGAAAGAAAGAAGACTAGAAGATATAATTGAACAAATTCTCCATGAAAATTTTCCCAATCTGGGTAATGGAACCAGCATTCATGTCCTAGAGGTAGAAAGGATACCCCAAGATCAGTGAATCTAGACAGACCTTGAGGCACTTGATTGTGAGACTGATGAAACATAATTTTAGACAAGAGCTTTTGAGAGCAGCTAGGGGGAAGAGATTCCTTATGTATAGAGGAAGGCCCATCAGAATAACATCAAACCTGTCCACAGAAACCTGGCAAGCCAGAAAGGGCTGGAAAGACATATTCAGGGCATTAAATGAGAAGAACATGCAGCCAAGAATACTTATCCAGCAAGACTGACATTCAAAATGGTTGGAGAGATAAAGGGCTTCCAAGACTGGCAGGGTTTAAAAGAGTAAGTGACTACCAAGCTGGGACTACAAGAAATATTAAGGGGCGTTCTATAAAGAAAGAAAGAGCCCAAGAGTATCATAGAACAGAAAATTACAGAAACAATCTATAGAAACAAGGACTTCACAGACAACATGATGTCAAAAATGTATCTTTCAATAATCACACTCAACGTGAATGGCCTAAATGCTTCCATAAAATGGCACAGGGTTGCAGATTGGATAAAATGACTGGACCTGTCCATATGTTGTCTACAAGAGACCCATTTGGAACCTAAAGTTACATTCAGACTGAAAATGAAGGGATGGTGAAGCATCTTTCATGCCAATGGGCCTCAAAAGAAAGCTGGGGTAGTGATTCTCATATCAGATAAATTAGATTTTAAACTAAAGACTTTAGTCAGAGATAAAGAAGGACACTACATCATTTTTAAAGGGTCTATCCTCCAAGAAGATCTAACAATCGTAAATATCTATGCCCCCAATACAGGAGCAGCCAACTACATAAGACAACTGTTAATCTAGATAAAGAGTCATATTGATATGAATACATTAATAGTAGGGGATCTTAACATGCCACTCTCAGTAATAGACAGATCATCCAAGCAGAAAAATCAATAAAGAAACAAGAGCATTGAATGACACATTGGACCAGATGGACCTCATAGATATATACAGAACATTCTACCCTAAAACAACAGAATACATTCTTCTTGAGGGCACATGGAACTTTCTCCAGAATAGAGAGACCTGAATAGACCAGAATAGAGACCCTTACTGGGTCACAAATCAGAGCTCAATTGATACCAAAAGATTGAGATTATTCCCTGCATATTCTCAGACCACAATACTTTGAAACTGGAACTCAACCACAATAAAAAGTTTGGAAGGAATTCAAACACTTGGAAGCTAAAGAACACCCAGCTTAAGAATGTTTGGATCATGGGGTGCCTGGGTGTCTCAGTGGGTTAAGCCTCTGCCTTCAGCTCAGGTCATGATTCCAGGGTCCTGGGATTGAGCCCTGCATCAGGCTCTCTGCTCAGTGGGGAGTCTGCTTCCCTCCTCTCTCTGCCTGCCTCTCTGCCTACTTGTGATCTCTGTCAAATAAATAAATCTTAAAAAAGTATGTTTGGATCAACCAGGAAATCAAAGAAGAACTTAAACAATTCATGGAAACCAATGAGAATGAAGACATTTTGTTCCAAATCTTATGGGATACAGCAAAGACAGCCCAAAGGAGGAAATATATAACCATCTGAGCCTCCCTCAAAAAAACTGAAAAATCCAGAATACACCAGCTCTCTTTACACCTTAAAGAACTGGAGAATCAACAACAAAGTAAGCCAACCCCACACCAAGAAGGAAAATAATTAAGATTAGAGCAGAGATCAATGAGATAGAAACTAGAGATACAGTAGAACACATCAACGAAGTACAAGCTGGTTTTTGAAAGAATGAATAAGATCGATAAACCATTGGCCAAACTAATCCAAAAGAAAAGAGAGAGGACCCAAATTAATAAAATTATGAATGAAGAGGGAGAGATCATGACTAACACTGAGGAAATAGAAAAAAATCATCAGAAATTATTATCAACAGTTATATGCCAATAAGTTAAGTAAACTGGACGAAATGGATATATTCCTGGAAACTTATAAACTTCCAAAACTGTATCAGGAAGAAATTGACAACCTGAATAGACCGATATCTAGTAACAAGATTGAAGCAGTGATCAAAAACCTCCCCCCCAAAAAACAAGAGACCAGGACCTAACGGATTCCCTGGAGAATCCTACCAAACATTCAAAGAAGAAATAATACTTATTCTCCCGAAGCTGTTTCAAAAAATAGAAACAGAAGGAAAACTTCCAGACTCTTTTTATGAAGCCAGCATTACCCTGTCCCCAAACCAGGGAAAGACCCCATCAAAAAGGATAATTTCAGACCAATATCCCTGAGGAATATGGATGCCAAGATTCTCAACAAGATCCAGCTAATAGGATCCAACAGTACATTAAAAAGATTATCCACCATGACCAGGTGGGATTTATCCCTGAGATGCAAGGGACGTTCAATAATTGCAAATCAATCAATGTGATCAAACAAATAAGTAAGAGAAGGGATAAGAACCACATGGTCCTCTCAATTGATGCAGAAAAAGCATTTGATAAGATATAGCATCCATTCCTGATTAAAATGATTCAATGTATAGGGCTAGAGGGAACATTCCTCAACTTCATAAAATCTATCTATGAAAAACCCACAGCAAATATCATCCTCTATGGGGAAAAGCTGACAGCCTTCCCATTGAGATCAAGAACACAACAAGGATGCCCACTCCCACCACTCTTGTTCAATATAGTACTAGAAGTCCTAGAAACAGCAATCAGACAACAAAAAGAAATAAAAGGTATTTGAATTGGCAAGGATGAAGTCAAACTCTCTTTCTTCACAGATGACATGATACTTTACATGGAAAACCCAGAGTCCAGAGTGCTAACCATTACACCATGGAACTGAAATGATACTTTATATGGAAAACCCAAAAGACTCCACCCCCAAACTACTAGAACTCATACAATTCAGTAATGTGACAGGATACAAAATAAGTGTACAGAAATCAGTTGCTTTCTTATACACCAATAATGAAAATAGAGAAAGGGAAATTAGAGAATCGATTCCATTTACTATAGCACCAAGAACCATAAGATACCTGGGAATAAACCTAACCAAAGAGGTAAAGGATCTGTACTTGAGGGACTACAGAACACTCATGAAAGAAATTGAAGAAGACACAAAAAGATGGAAGAGCATTCCATGCTCATGGATTGGAAGAATAAACATTATTAAAATGTCTATACTATTAAAATGTCTATACTGAGCAATCTATACTTTCAATGACATCCCAATCAAAATTCCACCAGCGTTTTTCAAAGAGCTGGAACAAACAATCCTAAAATTGGTATGGAACCAGAAGAGACTCTGAATTGCTAAGGAAATATTGAAAAAGAAAAACAAAACTGGGGGCATCATGTTGTCTGATTTTAAGCTTTACTACAAAGCTGTGATCACCAAGACAGCATGGTACTGGCACAAAAACAGACACATAGACCAGTGGAACAGAGTAGAGTGCCCAGATATGGATCCTCAACTCTATAGTCAACTAATCTTTGACAAAGCAGGAAAAAATATACCATGGAAAAAAGATAGTCTCTTCAATAGATGGTGCTGGGAAAATTGGACAGCTGTGTGTAGAAGAATGAAACTCGACCATTCTCTTACACCATAAACATAAACTCGAAGTGGATAAAAGACTTCAGTGTGAGGCAGGAATCTATCAAAATCCTAGAGGAGAACATAGGCAGTAACCTTTTTGACAATGGCCACAGCAACTTCTTTCAAGATATGTCTCTAAAGGCAAAGGAAACAAAAGCAAAAGTGAACTTTTGGGACTCACCAAGATCAAAAGCTTCTACACAGCAAAGGAAACAGTCAACAAAACAAAGAGGCAACCCACGGAATGGGAGAAGATATTCACAAATGACACTACAGACAAAGGGCTGATATCCAAGATCTAGAAAGAAGTCCTCAAACTCAACACACACAAAACAGATAATCACGTCAAAAATGGGCAGAAGACATGAACAGACACCTTTCCAAAGTAGACATACAAATGGCTAACAGACAGATGAAGAAACATTCATCATCATTAGCCATCAGGGTGATTCAATTCAAAACCACATTGAGGTACCACCGGACACCAGTTAGAATGGCCAAAATTAACAAGACAGTAAACAAGTGTTGAAGAGGATGTGGAGAAAGGGGAACCCTCTTACACTGTTGGTGGGAGTGCAAGTTGGTGCAGCCACTTTGGAAAACAGTGTGGAGATTCCTTAAGAAATTAAAAATAGAGCTACCGTATGACCCTGCAATTGCACTACTGGGTATTTATCCCAAAGATACAGATGTAGTGAAAAGAAGGGCCACCTGTACCCCAATGTTCATAGTAGCAATGGCCACAGTGGCCATTGTGGCCAAACTGTGTAAAGAACCAAGATGCCTTTCAATGGACAAATCGTTAAAGAAAATATGGTCCATATATAAAATGGAGTATTATGCCTCTATTAGAAAGGATGAATACCCAACTTTTGTACCAACATGGACAGGATCAGAAGAGATTATGCTGAGTGAAATTAAGTCAAGCAGAGAGAGTCAATTATCATATGGTTTCACTTGTGGAGCATAAGGAATAACACTGAGGACATTGGGAGATGGAGAGAAGGGAAATCAGAGGGGGAGAAAAACCATGAGACACTGTGGACTCTGAGAAACAAACTGAGGGGTTTGGAGGTGAGAGGGTGAAGGGTTGGGTGACCCTGGTGGTGGCTCTTAAGGAGGGCATGTGTTGCATGGAGCACTGGTTGTAGTGCATAAACAGTGAATTTTGGAACGCTGAAAAGAAATAAAATAAAATGGGAAAAAATGTTTATGATGAATATCAGAGTAAGGATTTTAGATTTCATTATTAAATGGAAGAAGAGGATTGTCAGGGTCTTATTTATTCTCCTTGCTTTCCTTTTCT
Organism: Lutra lutra; assembly: GCF_902655055.1. NCBI lineage: Eukaryota > Metazoa > Chordata > Mammalia > Carnivora > Mustelidae > Lutra > Lutra lutra. The sequence goes on along the minus strand of NC_062279.1, from coordinate 73,807,418 downwards.
TTTTTTTCTTTACTTTTTAACTCACTCTAACTGATCTATAGAGAATGGGTTTTAGTTGCACCTAGAGAACATTAGTAACAGTAGGAGGTGATGAGAACCAGAGAGATCTGGCATGTATGATAGAATGAAGTTAATAGAAATTTCTAATAAATTGGGTTTAGAGGTGGGCAAAAAGAAAGGATCAGATATTATTCCTAAACTTTTTGGTCAAGCCCCTGGGTGACAGTTGGTACTGTAATACTGGGGCTGATATGAAGCATTTCCTTCAACAAGAGCTCTCTCTCTTGAGGATATTCAGTTTGAGATGCTTATTAGATATCCAAGAAATATAAATTAGTGTGTATAGAATTCTAAAACTCAAGAGAGGGTCAGGGCTACAGTCTGAGGATAAGAGGATGGTGCTTACATTAGTGAGTGTGCATGAGCTTACTCGGGGAGTGAGACTAGGAAGAGGAAAAGAATACTATGTGTTTATGAGTGAACACACGGATGGATGAATAAATATATTTAAACAAATAAAGAGCAAAATTAATAAGCAATGAATTTGACTTATAAAAAAGATAATCTCTTCTTTAATTCCCTCAGGAAAAGAAAACAAAACCACCTTCTGGGATGTTGGGCTGCTGAGAAGTTGAGCAGTTGGGAAAAATGACCTTTCTGTCTCCATAAGTTCCTCCAGTCCTCTATGAAACACCTGCTTTACCTAGGTCAGACCATTATCAGAATCACTAAGAAAGCTATTCCCCCCGACCAATAGTTTGGTATAAAACAGTTACCAAATGCTCCCAACATATTCTGGTATTTAATGTATCAACTGACTTTTTTTTCGTATTGATAGGTGTGTGATACTTTGTGTGTGATACTTTGACCAACCATATAGAACCATGAAGACAAAGGTCAAAGTTGTATATCAATTAAAAAAAAAAAGTGAGTCACTAAATGCAGCCCACACTTAAGCAGAGGGAAGTCTACAAGGGTATGAATATCAGGAGGTGAAGTTTGTTGGGGCCATCTCAGAGGCTGCCTACCACAATGACTTATGACTTACGTTTACACCATGAAACTATCACCACAATCAAATAATTGCCATTTCCATCATCCCCCCAAATTTTTCTTATGTCCCTTTATAATTCATTTCTCCTTCCACCTCCAGTCTCTGAAAAGCACTGTTCAACTTTTATAGTTCGAATTTTCTTGAAATGGAACTATACAGTGTGTATTCTTTTTTCTTTTGGCTTTTCATTCAGGATGATGATTTTGAGATTCATCCATATTGCTTATATCAATGGCTTGTCCTTGTTATTACTGAGCAGCATTTCATTGTGTGAATATACCACAGCTATTCATTTATCTGCTGATGGATATTTTCAGTCATTTCCAGTTTGGAATGATTATGAATAAAGCTTATGTGAACGTTTGTGGACACATTTTTATGTGCAGGTGATGGTTGATTTTCTGTGTCAGTTTGGCTAGGATGTGGTTCCCCGAGGTTTGGTCAAATAGCAGTTCTAGATGTCATTTTGAAGGTACTTTTTAGATGAGGTTAACGTTTAAGTCAGCAGACTTTAAGCAAAGCAGATTACATTCTATAATGTGGGTGGGCCTCATGCAATCAGGTTGAAGGCTTTAAGAGAACAGACAAGTCCCTGAAGAAGGAATTTGTATCAAAACTGCAACATAGAAACCTTGCCCATGTTTCCACCCTTTGTCCTATGGAATCAGACTCAAGACTGCAACTTCAACTCTTGCCTGAATTTCCAGCCTTCCAGCTTGCCACACAGGTTTCTCACTTGTTAGCTCTCATAGTGGCACAAGAAAATTTCTTAAAATAAATCTCTCTTTCTCTCTATTTTAGTACGGAGAGTGGTTCTAGAGAAGCAGAATCTTATGGATGTATTTTCCTGAATTGGTTCTTAGGTTTCTTGAATTGATTCTCTACTTTTGTTAGATTTAAAGGGACTAATGATCCTATTTCCAGCAGTAAGGAGAGCACTGATAGTCAATGGCATGATCTGGCAATAGAGATGTACAAAAATCACCACTGATATTACTCATCAAATACTAACAATAGGTAAGGTTCTGGGTGACTTTGTATTGGAAATTTATCTTATTTAGGTAGGGCGGCCATAGCAAAAAACCATAGACTGGTGGCTTAAGCAACAGAAATTTATTTCTCACAGGTCTGGAGACTGGAAGTCCAAGATCAAACTACCAGCAGGTTTGGTGTCTATTGAGAGCTCTTTCCTCAGGTTGCAGATGACTGCCTTCTTGCTGGGTCCTCACATGGCCTTTCCTTTACACAGCTAAAGAGAGAGAGAACAACTCACTGATGTTCCTTCTTAAAAGAGCACTAATCCCATCAGACCAGAGTCCTGCCTTCATGACCTCAACTAACCCTAATTACTTCCCACAAACCCCATCTCCAAATACCATTACATGAAGGGTTAGGGCTTCAATATATGGATTTGGGGGGGGGCAAGGGTAGGACACAAATGTTCAGTCCTTAAGAACTTTAGAACACATTTGTCAAACTAATTAGTATAATAAGATTGTATGGTTGTTCTTAATTATGCCACCTGCACAAAGTCTTAAGGGTCTTAAAATGTTATTATAAATCTTTCCTTTTTGATTTATTTCACTCAGCATAATCTCCTCCAGTCCTGTCCATGTTGATACAAAAGTTGGGTATTCATCCTTTCTGATGGAGGCATAATACTCCATTATATATATGGATCATATCTTCTTTATCCATTCATCTGTTGAAGAGCACAAGTCAAGCAGAGAGAGTCAATTATCATATGATTTCACTTACTTGTGAAGCATAAAGAATAACACGGAGGACATTAGGAGAAGGAAAGGAAAAGTGAATTGGGGGAAATCAGAGGGGGAGATGAACCATGAAAGACTATGGACTCTGAGAAACAAATTGAGGGTTTTGGAGGGGAGGGGGTGAGAGGTTAGGTGAACCTGGTGGTGGGTATTAAGGAGGGCATGTATTGCATGGAGCACTGGGTGTGGTGCGTAAACAATGAATCTTGGAACACCACAAAAAATTTAAAAAAAAGAAGGAAATCTTTCTTTTTTATTATCTTTTTTTTTCTTTTTCTGTTGGCTCTGTAATGAATGAATGAATTTATTTTTTGGTTGTCTTCATTATCAGGCTATCTCTTCTCTTACGCTGGCAAAGACAACCCCTGCAGCCAAGGCTTGCTTGGTGCTGCCACATGTCATTTATAAAAGAGAAAGTAGCTCTTCTTGCTACTCATAAACAATATTCTGGGGAGGATTTTCATTGGCCTGGACTGGGAAACATGCCCATCCCCAGATTAATCACTGGATGATGTATTATTCTGATTGTCTGGCCCAGAGTCCTACACCTGTCTTGGAGCTGGAGATCTTGGCCAATCTGATCAAACCACGTGGACTTGAAGGAGTGGGGTGATTTTGCAAAAGCATTATAAGAGTTCAGTTAAAACAAGAAAGAGACAGTGGATCCATGACGCCTTCTATAACTCCCTCAGCCACTCTTTGTTTCCTTCTCCTCTCTTACTTATAATTGGTACATGCCTTAATTAAAGTCATTATTGCATTGTAATTGTGTGTTAGTCCTATCTGATCCTCCCTGTGATTATAAATTCTGTGGTGGCAGAAACCGTTTATTTTCTTCTTCATATCTCCATTGCTTAGCATAGATTTCAGTTCATAATAGTGTTTAACAAATATTCATTACTAGGTTATATGTATTTAATTTTATCTAGTTAATTGCTCTCTTGCGGGAGCCTTCATTGTCCCTGAACACTAGGTTTTCTCTCATTAAGTAAATCCTTCTCAGGTGTCCTTTTTGAGAAAAAAAGCCTTTTAAGAAAAAAAAAATGCATTATTTACCTTGTACCAAAGAGTCTTTCTTTTCCCTTTTTCTTTCAGATTTCTTGAAATAGGAGTAAAGACTTTCTGTTTCTCCTCTTCCTGCCAGCCAGTGATTCAACACTTATTTTTCTATATATTGTTACCAGTTACCTTCTTGCTATAAAACGCATTGGCCAATTTCTAGCCTTGGTTCTTCTTTACCATGCCATGGCACCTGGCATTGATTGCCCTTTGGCTTTCATTGTTCTGTGGGTGTTCCTGATTGATTTCCTAAATCTTTTCCTACTAGAAAAACATTTTGTGACTTTGTATAATGTGCTAGGTGCCATGGATAGCAAGAGTACTGATCTTGACATCAGCAGCTTTTAAACTAGTTGTTCACTTCTCATTTCCAATAAAATTTATACCTGGGTAGCTAGAATATTCTGCTGGCTGAATTTTGTACCTGTGTATGTGTGCCAGTCCATTCAAAACACTGTTAAAACTTTATTTTACTGAGGGACACCTGGGTGGCTCGGTTCTTAAGTTGCTGCCTTTGGCTCAGGCTCAGGTCATGATCCCAGGGTCTTAGGATCCAGCCTTGCATTGGGCTCCCTGTTTAGCAGGAAGCCTGCTTCTCTCTCTCCCACTCTCCCTGCTTGTGTTCTCTCTCTCTGGCTATGAGTCTCTGTCACATACATAAGTACAATCTTAAAAAAAAAATAACCAAAAACAAAACAAAGAAAAACACAACTTTATCATACTGAGGTCACTCTTCTGTGCTCAAGAGCCTTTGGGGGCTCTTTCTTTCCCCATAACTATTAGCGCCCCAGTGGGAAGGGCGTGGTCTCCTTTGTGGGGCCCCACCCACTTGGACAGTGTAATCTCTTCTGCTTTCTTCCCTAAGTCCAGCCTTCTAGGCAACCTTAAATGGCTCCTACCTAAATATTTGCTTTCCAAACATGGCACTTCTGATAATTACGGCCATTCTTCATGTAATATGCAGGCTTCAGTTTCTTTCACACCTCTACCTGTTGAGGTATGTTCAACAGTTGCGACTCTAGTTCTTCCATGATGCCTGCCCCAACTTCCCATTTTGGAGGTGGTTACTCCACCCTCTAATTGTCAGTAGGAGTTAGATTAGGTAATCTTTAGTTTCAGGAACTCAGAGGAGCTGCACTTAGAATTTACCCCAGAGCCCAGGTGGGCAGGGTAAACTGCTCAGTATCTTCCAGGTCATAGGTTTTAACTCAATAAATATGAGACGAATGAATGAATAAATTATTGCTGTAAAACCAGCCCTACAGGGTTATAAAATATTTGCCCAAGAATGCTTCTATTGGCTGTGCAGAACCCAGTATGGAACTTTTCCATGTTGTTCTCAGTGTCATGCCAGAAATAATACACAGCCTGTCAGCTACCAGTGAGCAATGCTTGACTGACTCTAACAGACAAGATAAGGGAAATCTGGAACAGAGTGAAGCAGGAATAAGCAAACCAGTTCCATCTCTGAATGCTTGTGAATTCATTACCTTCCACAGAAGGGAGGTTATCAAGTGAAAAAAAAATACTGCCGCATAACCATCCATTTTGGGGTACTGGTTATTTACCACCTGTCCCTTTCTCTCTAATCATTAGGTAGGAGCATAAACAGAATGAATCAGTGAAGGTTGTTTATGTACTGACATCACCTCCACTGACGGGTCCAGCCAAAGACTTCTGCTTGAGATGGTAAACTGAACAGAGATTTTAAACAATACTTTAATTAAAGGGGATGATTAGACAATTATCAGGTTGGCTAAGAGTTCCACTTAAATATAAGAATAAATGAGAAGCACACTATGGGTGTTGGTGTCGTTTTAAAGCATCGATCCTGTCTCATCAGGGAATTTATAGCAAATTCTTCAGCTCCCATTATTTATTAATGGACTAAACCCCATGAGCTATGCCAATATTTCAAAGTTGCTTTTGTGACTTGTGTATCTTTATCTATTGTTGCTGCCTGCTCTGTGTTAGAGGGTGCTTTCAGGCGCCTTTTGAGGTTCCTTCAATCTCTATTCAACCTCAGTTCTTTAACTCAGCTTTGCTGTCTTTGCTGTGACTCCTCATACATTCATGATCCCTTTGTCCTATACTTTTTATTTCTGGTTGACGTTTTCTCTTTGGAGCGCTCCCTTTCTTACAGTCCCTTCATGCGCAGTGTCCCACACCACAATAAAATCCCCTCGCGTTTCTTTTCCCCACGGGCTGCCCTCTCCAAGCTTTGCACTGCACACTGTTTGTCTTTTTATTTTCTCGTCCCTTTTCAGTTCTAAGCCTGCAAATAACTCTTTCTGCCGCTACCGCCGTTTGTCTACTAGGAGCCACACTTAATTTATGCTGACAGCATTCATCTCGAAGCTGCGCACTGCACACATCTCTGCCATCCTTCCGTTTGCTCACAGCTCTGCTGGTGAGAAGATTTACTTCTTTTCTGCACCCCTCCGGCCCCTGAGGAAACCTTTTTTTTTGGGGGGGGAAGCAAGACTGGTATTTGACAGAAGACCTCATGGAGCTCATGCTCCCAGGAGACATGCAACCAAGCAAACAAGGAAATAAACAGACACATGCAAACTTTTTTCTAGGTGGAGTTTTAAGTTTCTTCTTTTCCTTTATTTACAGCATTCCAAGGTTGCAACAAAACCATTATCAACATGTAAAACAAAGAAGATGTGGCCCTCCTTCTTCTGGGGCTTGCAAAGCTCCCTTGAGGCTCTTCGTGTGGCTTATAAAATAATTCTTCCAATGGTATAAGATTCAAGCAAAAATGTGACATGAGGTTGTAATATCTTACGTTTTTATGCAGCTATGTTGTGCATAATGTAGGCAATGTTTGTTCTTCAGTTATTTTTTAAATGTACACAACTTCTTTTGTCTTTGACAAACCATTTACCTGTGAAGTTTTATAGTTAAACCTATCCATTTAGAGTTACTTCGAATCAGGTCAATGGCTTTCAAACATTTATGTGGAAAAAATAGTTGCCTTTCATTAACAGCATGAACTGTTCAGACAGATTCCTCTTAGTCAAAAACCACAGGAAACTGTTCTAAGGTATAGTGAATAAATGAATAAATGAGTAAATGCTAATATGCATGGAGTAAAGCTGCCTGTGCATTTCATTCTGATCTTTGGGGTAATTTAGAACCTGCTCTTTTTTTTCTTTTTGAGAAAAACTGTCCATCAAGTTTAAATATACAATGGTTAGTGTGGATAAAAGGCCATCAGGCATTTATAGGAAACTACAAGACATCTTTTCACTAGCCATCTCAATTTGGGATTTAAATCCAAACTCATCAAAGGAAATAAAAAAAAACCCAACCTATTAACACATTACACATTCTTTAAAGAAGAAAATCAGTATTTTACTTTTTTGACAGTTGAATGAAAGGGTTTAGACATATTTCAAATGGGGGAAAAAGCCTTTAGTCCTTTTTGGAATAGGAAGACAAACGTACTATACTGGGAAGACTGCACAGAAAACTGGGAGAGAAACCACAGAGTATGTGGCCTCAGTCCCATCACATCAGAACATAGCAGCAGCTCGTCTGTTAATTTCTTTTCTCTCAGCCTGAGTCACCTCCCACAAGCTTTACAAAAGCAGGGAATCTAAAACCACCTTCAGAGCAATTGGTTTCTTGAGACACGTGCTAACTTATTAGAGATGATTTTGAAGTTATAACGTGGAGGGGATGATTTTTACTTTAACCAGTTTGCAAAACTGAAACACAGCAATGAGCCTCACATTAGGTAAATAAATAAGGAGGCAATAAGCAGACAGGGGCAAGGGACTTGAACAAGAGTCACTTTTTGTCGTGTACTATGTGCCACATTATACTTGCTGTTCATGATACTGGATGAATATATATAATAAATGTCCTTTAAGTGCACATGGAAATAGTAGGCATTCAACTATTTGTTGAACGAAAATGCAATATCTTATGTGTACAGTAATAATACTGTACAGTTACAGTATGTTACATAGAAAGAAAAACTTGGTTTAATGTCATCAGAAATAGTTTATCAACCAGTGCTTTTGATATTTTGGGCCAGATGAATCTTTGTTGTTGGGGCTTGTGCTGTGTCTAATAGGGTGTTTGGCAGTATCCTTGGCCCCTAGTCCTACCGGATGCCAGCAACAATCCCCCCCGTTGTGACAACCCCAAATGTCTCCATGTATTGGCAAATGTCCCCTGGATGGCATGTCTGCTCTGGTTGAGAACCGCTAATGAGAACGGAAGCTACGATGAACACCACTGACATTTATCTACATAGTTTTCTATTTCTCTTTTCAAGGCTAATTTGTGGTTGCGTAGGAAGGATGGGTTCATTTTAATGATTAGTGATTTAATGTGTATATACAAGCTTCGTAGGGCTGTAATAAGATTTGACAAACTGGGTGGTTTCCACAGCAGAAATGTGCTGTCTCACTGCTCTGGAAGCTGGAAGACTGAGATCAAGGTGTTGGCAGGGCTGGTTTCCTCTGAGTGTTGTGAGGGAGGGTCTGGAGTAGGCTTCTCTCCCAGCTTTTGGCAGCCTCAGGGACCCCTTACTCAGAGATGGTGTTCTCCCAGGGTCTTCACATTTTCTTCCTTTTATATGTGCTGGTCTCTGTGTACAAATTTCCCCTTTTTATAAGGATGTTGGTATGATGGCATGTTGGACAGGGCCTACACTAATGACCTCATTTTAACTTAATCACTCTGTGAAGACCCTATCTCCAAGTAAGGTCACATTCTGAGGCACTAGGGGTTAGGAAGCCAACATATTTTTGGTGGGGGGGATACAGTTGAATTCATAACAGTATGATTTCAGCTATCATACATTTCATGCCAAAAATGACTCTGGCATTTAACCATTAGCTGCTTTAACTTCTACTCTTTGGTTGACATGTCTGTCATATCTTTGCTTCCTGCGGGACAAAAATGGTATGGTGTCTTTTGTGTGAATTTTTACGGCACCCAGAATAGTGCTTGGCAAGGTTTTGTTTGAATGAAGAAAAAATGCTCCTTTTTGCAAAAGGGGAGGTGGTTTGTCACTTTAGCTCTAATTGATGTCAATTCTCATCGATGAGCTTGTCTTTTCTCTTCTTAAATCAAACTGACACAGTATTCACTGGAATATTCATCATTTTTTTCTTTCATTTTCATTTTTTGAAGAAAGATTTTATTCATTTATTTGAGAGAGAGAGAGAGAGAGAGCACACAAGCAGGGGGAGGAGCAGAGGGAGAGGGAGAAGCAGACTCTTCACTGAGCAGGGAGCCTGAACTTGCGTTCAATCCCAGAACACTGGGATCATGACCTGAGCTGAAGGCAGGTGCTTAACTGACTGAGCCATCCAGATGCCCCTCGTTTTCATTTTTAATTGAAATAATTAAATGCACATTTATAAAATGAATGAGTAGAACACATTCAAATAGAATACAGTCAATAATTGATGGTGTATAATCAATAATCTCTTCAGTTCTCTGGTCTTCTCCAAAGGTGATGATTGTTGACAGTTTCTTATATATTCTTCCAGAATATTCTGATATCTATAAAATATGCTTATATTATTTTCTATGTCCTCTGATCTTTCCCTCTTCAATTCTCAACATGAACTGCCAACTGCCCCTTCTTATCCCCCCACCTCCCACAGGCACACTAGAAAAATAGCAAAAAACTAGATAAAAAACAGATAGCACATTTTTAAAGGTAAAGATCCAGGCTTGTGATTTGTATAGGTATGAAATGAAGATCATATGCTGAGGATTTGCATAGAACCAAACAATTGTTAAGAGCAATCTAAAGGCATGTTTTGGATCTGCCATGATCCAGAGCCACAGACATTAGAGAATGCTGGGAATACAGTGAGAGCAGTGAGACAGGCTGCATAGATCCTTAGGAGGCCTGGATATAATTGGATGCTGCTTGAGAATGGTGGACACTGCTGAGAAGTTCCTAAAGAGCCAAGAGCAATGCCAGCAAGTCAGGCTCTTGTTAGAGCCAGCATCATCTCTGGCTCATGTGTTCCCCATTGAACTTGCCTGGAATGAAATGCTTTACAGTGAAAGACCCCACAGTGCAGAAAGGGCCTCCAAAACCCAAGCAGAGGAAGAGAAAAACTGCCAGAATTCTTAGTTCTAACTGAATTGGCACAAGTTGTGCAAACTAGAAAACACTAATGAAAAGAAACCTGTAACATCTGATTTAAGGTTCAAATATGAATGTGGTGCCTTCATTTTCAAAGATGAAGAAACTGCTCTGGGATCTATTGATTACATGCATTGAGTTATTTCTTGGTAGTACATAGTGGATTTGTGCTGAATCAGCCTCTTCTTACCATGCTCCTGTGCATGTTGTTGTAGGTGTAGACTGGCAGTTGGCAGAAAGAAAATTCCATGGGTCTATACCCTGGGGAAACCTCATTACAATTGATGGTAAACAACTTCACAATTTAGGGAGACAATATTAGCTCCCTGTTTTAAAGGACGCAGCTGGCACTATCAAAAACATACATGTTTAACGCTCAGAATAGAAGTACTGTGGGAAAAAAAAAAGTCTTTTAATCTAGTAAGGTTTGTGGAAAGTTTTATCTAATAACTAAAAAAAAAAAATTAAACAGGAGCAATGCTACAGTTTACTTAATGTGAAGTTAAACATTGCAAATAGGATGTGTTGTCCTGGCACAATTTTATTAATTTTTGTTCATGCATGCTATCATAGACTGGATAATTGTAAGCTTTGCTGACCTGCAGTTTTAAGAATACTAATGAGGAGGACTATTATTATTTTGCTTCCTTTTAAACTTCATAATTTCTCAGGCTAAGCTTAAAATTTTTATGGGAAAGTGTTTATGGCAGGCTATTGAAAATTCATGCCTGAAACACCCTTAAAAGCACTAGAGTATTTGAAAGTTGATCTTCAGAATTTTCTCCCTGAAGCTCGTCTAGAATTATCAGCAGAAAGAATCCCCCATGGTCAAAAGCTTTAAAATGAAAGTACTTAGAATCCATCCATAAGTTATTGAATTTTCTTTATCTTTTAGACCTCCAGAGTGGTGATAGATTTGTGAACAGCAGTCCCTTAGATTCTCAGAGCCAGCTGAACATCCTACTAGGGTCACAGTGTTGGGAAAATGACCACCAAGAACAGTAATTGCTATGTCTGTGACTAGTCTGACTCGATTAATCGTCTTCTTTGATAATCTCAGAAAAAAATGGATGACTCATGTCTCTTCAGGAAGCAACTCCTGTCTGAACCTCTTTGGTGGGCAGAATTCTAAAGTGGGCTTTGAGACACATCCTCCATGCTCTGCCCCAACAGGTGAACATATCCTATACAATCTCCTCTGCTTGATTGTGGGCAGGACCTGGGAATATGATGGTCTAGTCATGTCCATGATTATATTATATTATATGAGACTTTGTTTTTGAAGTCTGGATGGAGAGATTCAAAGTGAGAATGGCTATGTCCTACTGGCCTTGAAGATGTAATCTGCCACAATGTAGGGAAGGCAACATATCAGTACACCACGTGTAGTCTCTGGGAGCTGAAATTGGGCCTCAGACTGAAATCACAAATAAGAGTGTATCTCAGTTCTATAACCACAGGGAGCTGAATTCTGCCAACAACCAAGAAGCCTAGAAGACTCTAGGTCTCAGATAAAGTCTCACTTGCTGACAGTTCGCAGCTTTGTGAGACCATAAACAGAGCATCCAACAGAAATGTGCTGGACTCCTGGCCCTAGGAAACTCTGAGTTAATAAAGTCATCTTCTTTTAAGTGGCTAAGTTTGTGATCATTTGTTACACAGCAATGGAAAACTAATACAAAATGTTCTTATCTAGAAATCCAGATTCTTTCAAATATTCTGAAAGTTTTCACATTACTTATGCACATATGAAATTTTGATTGAACGAAATGTTGTTGGATACTAATTATCATTTTATCTAAGGAAATATGAAATTGAATACCTGAAGCAGAACAATGGAAGCACGGCTCAGCATTTTGTAAGGCAGGACCCTGATAGTCTCCATCTACTTGAGAGATCTCTAAGTGAAATACTTTATTTCTGACTTTGTTACAAGTTATTTTTAATGAAAAAGAGAGAAGTGGAGATTAAGAAGAGGAAGACCACCTCATGTTGTAGATGAAATAATAGTAAAGTTGTCCCTTTCAAGCACCTCTAGACAAGATGATATTTTCATTCACAAGGACCTGGGGACAGGCTGGATGTTTGAGTTCTGGAGAGGGAGGCTTGGTGAATGTGCCCTCGGGTTTTTTTATCATTCTCTGGCCTGGGCTTTTCGGGATGGAGTTAAACTTATATAAACATCTGTGTTCAGATGGGGAAGAGACCAGTGGAAAATCAGGTATATGTGCACCTAAATTCTTGGTAAAACACATTCACAAGATGTTATCCAGCAGTTTCTGTTTTGAACACATCAATGATACTTTCATGACTGCAGTGAGTCACCACCATGCTTGTCTAGTCTACCATCTTAGGTAATTAACTATCTTGAGAAGGCTGCCATTTTCCTACCTGTGAAGTGTGGGACGATCATGCTTCCTTGTGTTACTCTCAAAGCTCCTAGAGCAAATAGCCAAAAAATGGGTGGGAAAAGAGTTGATCTGATTGATGGACAGTGAGAAGTTGAAGGAAGCATCCATGATGCAGAAGTTGAGCTTTAGATTTTGGCTGAGAAAACTACAAAGAGTTTATGAGAAGACAAACTTTTTGTAGGATATGGTGCGAATAGAAAACATGTTGGGTGATTAGAGCAGAGTAATGGCAAGATGTGACTCAGCAAATTACAGACAGGAAACCGGTTTCCTTCAGGTAACAATGTCTTTATCTGGTGGAAGGTAGTGTTGGCAGAGGGGAAGAAGGCTCACTGGGGACATGAGGAAGGAATTGCTGCAATCAGTAAATATTTTGGTGACAGGGTCCTTCTGTGGATATTTGTAAGGAAGGAAAAGTGAAGAAGCCTGGGCCACAGCCTAGTCATTAGAGGTGTACTCTTGTTTTGGAAAGAGGAAAGTGGTAATGATAAATGGAGATCTGCAAAGAGGACTAGAATCATGGAAAAAATATGCTGTGATAATACAAGTTTGAGACCCTAAGGTTGGGCCTATTTTCCAAAGAGAAAATGGAGGTAATCTAAGAAGAAAATTAGCAAGGTAAATGAAAAGAATTTGGTCAGTATGAAAGTTGCTTAAATAATATTCACTAGCTGACCTTCAGAAGGACAAAGAACGTGGGTGCAGCTTTTATAGGTGGTAAGAAGGTGGGGCACACTTGTGTGAAAGAGAGCCTTTGGGGCCAACTCTGCACATTTGGCCTTCCACTACTCCTGGCTCCTTGCCTTTTCAGTGAGCAGATAAGACTGAAAGCCAAATTATTTTGTTAGTCATAGAAACTCATGTAAAAGACTTGTTGAAGAGGAGATTAAAATGATTATTGAAAATGAGGTTTGTGGATAGAATTTATCCATGTTAGTATCATCCTCCACCACCATCATAATCATTGGAAATTAGCTGACTTCCTTTAGAAAGAAAGATACATAGGAAAACTCAAACCAGACTGGGGTGTACATATCAGATATAAAGGATAATACACAATACCCAGTTTTAGTCATTCTGATGACATTTTCTTGACACTTGGATAGGAGATAAAGAGAATTTTTCAAATATAAAATCATCAAAAAGTATAATAAGAAGTTACGACATTCCAAAGAAGAGTGGAATTTGGAAACAATATTAGTCTACTGTAAGAATTTAAGGTACTTTGAAAGCCAGGACCAATGAAAAAAAAGAGGTGAGGAAAGGAACGACGACTATGTGTTCCATATACGCATGAATGTAAATAGTTACAGGGCATATTTCAACTTCCCATAATGTATTGTGTTGTTGAATAAACTTATTCAGTTACTTTGTCTCATTTCTTCATTCTTTCTGTTTGATTGACTCATTAGTCCTTACCTGGCTGTACTTACTTCTCTCCCACAAGGTATTCCCATGACCAGAATGCCACCTTCATGATTATCTTAAAATTTCATGGTTCCCACTTTGACCAGCCTCAGACTGGGTCACTCCCACAATGTGCTTTCCCTTCTTTTCCTCCTACTTCATAAACCTTACTAAAGAAAGACCCCAATCTGTGAGATGCTGGCTGACTCTAATGCCTTATCTCTAAATAGGTTCTTCATGGATGCACAATGTTGTTGTTTTTTTTTTTTTTTTTTTTTTTTTTTTTTTTTTTTTTTTTTTTATCTTTAAAGTTCCCTAGCTCAGTTCTGAGAAAGGCTATTCCCAAACTCTCAGTGTTGCTCAGGTTCTCAGCCCCACCTCCACATCGCTGATCTTAGCAGAAGTCTTGCAGGTATCATTTATTAACTAGATGGAAGTTGGTTATAAGGATAAGTTCAAAGCTATCAGAAAGGTTGAAGACAATCTTGTCAACCCCCTCAATTTACAGATAAAGGAACTATGAGTTAATTCCCTAGGTAACATAGAAAACATTTGTTGAGAAATAATTAATGTTGTGGCCATTCCTACAGCTTGTTGGAATTTATGACCCTCCATCTAAATGCTGTTGTATTGACCTGGTAATTCATTTTCTGTACTAACCCTCAAATAGAGAAAAGAGCAAGAGTCCAGATTTCTTCCCTGTTTCCCAATTCCACCTCATAATAAAAAATCACAATATTACCTCTAAAATCTTGAATCCCAAGTCCTGTTCCCCAAATTTACTTTGCTGGTTGTTTGCTTTGGGACGATAAAATTGCATTCTAAAACCATGCTCTTGAAAATGATTTCTACTGCCATGTACTATATAGTTCTGAAAGGAAAGAGTTTGAAAAATGTTTTTGGGGCACCTGGGTGGTTCAGTTGGTTAAGCATTAGACTCTTGGTTTTGCTCAGGTCATGATCTCAGGGTTGTAAAATTGAATTGGCACATGGCACCTGGCTCTGTGCTCAGCAGGGAGTCTGCTTGAGCTTCTCTCTCTCTTCTGCTCCCTCTGCTGATCTCCCACTCTCTCTCTAAAATAAATAAATAAATCTTTAATAAAAGGTATTTTTAAATATCTGAATATTGGCCATTAGAAGAATGTTTGCTCTCATTTGATTCCAAAAAGCAGAACTTGGATCAGTGGGTGAAAGATACAAGGATGCCCATTTAAGCTCAATATTCAGTCAGTTGGCAACTATTTCTGGGACCTACTATATACCAAGCATTATTCTAGCAGATGAGGATACAGTGGTAATAAAATACAGTCCCTGCTTTCTTGGGGCTTATTTTCTGTGCAGTGTCAGATAATCAATGAAAACCCAAGTAGACTTATAGTTTAATGTGAGGTGACAGTTAAGTATTATGAAGAAATGTCAAGCCTCTCTGGAGAAGGTGACATTCAAGCAGACACTTGAATGTCGGTAGGGAGCAAGTCATGCAAAGGCCTGCAGGATGTTGTTCTCACCAGACATTGGGAAGGGCAAGTAGTCTTAATTTGGGAATATAAGAAATTGGTTTCTTTGTGACTTTATGGATTTGCCATTCTAGAAGTTTAGTGTCTGAATTACCTCCGAGAGAGTTTAAGAAGATATCTCTGCATTATTAGGTGGTTGAAACTAGTCAATCTTGAGATTTTTTTCCAGCTTTAAGATTTTATATATTTACCTGACAAAACCATATGGCTTAAAACTTAAAATAAGAAAAACTTAGGAGAACAGAAGATGCAAAAATGTCTTTGGGGGAAGTGAACAATAAAACTATAGGTTGAGACTATTTTTGTATGACCTTGCTCCTTGTTGACATTCCTATTTGGAGATCAAATACAGCTAAATATAAAATAGGATGGGGGCGTGATGAATCAGAAGTTAAAGTAATTTAGGTCATTCAGTTATGCACAGATGCATAACTACTCGCCAAATGATTCAGAAATCATAGGAAATGACTTATAAGAGCTGATACCAAGCTTTGTATGGAAAGTAATTTTATAAGAAACAATTGTTTATAACTCTTGCATGATGCATCATTTTAAATTAGAAAACCAGAAACGGTTGAAGAAGTATTTATAAGTTTCTTTGAGCTCTTCTGAAGACAAGCATTTCCACAGATTTTCATTTTTATTTCTATTAAAATTTTTACTTTAATTTTTAAAAAGTCAGGTAGCACATAAAGATAATTAGAATTACAATTTATTTACTGTTGGAGTTTAAAAAAGTGGACTGGTTTATGTTTTTGTGTCTGAGCCTCAGAGAAGGAAATATATTTTAAAATTAAAGGATGTTGATATTACCTAGAAAACTCCTAGAATTATAGCATTTTATCTTTTGGAGTAAAAGGTACATGCCATAAGTGATAGGTAAAAAAGTGAGCATATTTTAACGTCAGAACTTGACATTAAAAATAGACTCACATGGACAATTTTGTACGTCATGTCTTAACTTTAATCAAGTAGTTTTGTAAACCAGAAAGAGCTCTATTTTATTCATGCATATGTACCTCCCTTCTCCTTCTAAATTGAATACCTATCAAAATCAGTGAAAACTATACACAGAAATTGGGAAGTACACACGGTGGGAAGGAGAATAGAGACCAGTAGGCATTACAGGAAGGGAAAATTGAGTGCCAAAGAGTAAAATATTTGTGAAGCATCACATTGTCAGTCAAAAGAAAGTGCTAGGAATTGAACACACAAGAGTTTCTAGTCTCTGGGCCAACTCCAAGCTAATTCTCCCCTTTAACTGGCATTTATGGAGAACAGATGTGGTGCCACTGTAGTGTATGTGAAATTAGTTTTGCCTACTTCTTTTCTGAACATATATGTGTATTACACATGTATATTTAGCTAAAGAAGGACCATATTTTGCCAAATTCTCATCCAACATATTTTTCTAGTAGCTTAGGGGATGACTGGAAGAACTTGGGAAGGAGGCCAAGGGATGATAAATGAGAGTGATTAGGGCAAAATGGAGGTGGGAAGATGTCATGCTTTTAGCACGCATGGTTGATAGCATTGTTCCTGCTTTGTTTTTGTGTTTTCAAATGAGGATATCATCAGGGAGACCAATGAGCCTGAATTGTATAAAATATAAGAGATTACAGAAGAGAAACAGCTACTCAAAGCCAAGCTTTCAGGACGTCTTTCATGGAGACCACAGGCCTTCAGTCTAATGAAGAGTGAGAACTATTTGAACAGTGAGTGAAATAAAACAATTAACAGAGCCACATGGGGGCCAGGCACTATAGTTTAGTGAAGAATACTGTACTTAGGAATAGCATTATCATTCACAAAATGATATGTATATCATCCCACTCTTAATTTGTGTAAGCTTGTTTCTTGTTTCCCATAATTGGCTTGAGCACAGGAAACTTGTGAAATTTAGGAGAACTTGGGGGGAAAACTCATGTTGAGAACTCATCTCGAATTCACCCACAATAACTGGCACTTAGAAACCATTGGCAAATTGAAGCTGAGGATAAGCAAAAGAATGTTTGTCATGTTTTCAAGGAGTTTCTGACCTCTTAGCATTCACTCAAGCTGTTCCTTCTGTAAAGAAAACTTGTGCATACAACCTAAGTTGCCTAACACTTAGTTACCTTTCAGATGTTGCTCCGGACATTTTTCCTAGAAAGCCTTCTGTGCCCCCCAAACTGGGTCAAGTGTCCTGTGCTTGTATCTATGTAGCTCTTATTCTACTTACTGCAGACCTTGTTGATCTCCTTGAAGACAGGAATGACTGTAAGCTAACACCCAGCATAGTGCCTCCAAATCTGGAAATCTTCAAATTTGCTGGAGCTCAGGGTCAAGGGGGAGAAGTAGGGGAAACATGAAAGCTCTTCGAAGGGGTCCAATTATGAAGCCTCTTAAAAACTTACTTAAAGAGTTTGATTCTAGTTCAAACATCTACTCAGTGTAAAGCAGAGCTCATCAACATCCTAAAGCATGTTGTAATTTAGCCAAAGCAGAAATAAAAAAATCAATTGATTAAAAATATATTTTATAGCAGATACTAGAAACCCATGGGGCCCCAATTTAGTTCTACTGGCAGTTTACCTTTCTAGGCATATACTTAGACGTTTTATGGGACAAGGACCAGCTGTTATTCCTTCTCATAAAATGGGCCTTTAGGTGATGGAGAGATAGAGATTGTGGTGCTGAGGTGAGTACTTGCTCTGCAGAGCATCTCCTGTCATTTTGTTCTTCACTGCATGTTCCTGGAGTGGGGGACTCCAAGGCAAGGGGCACTATTTACCTTAAGGGTTGCCTTGGCCTTGCCCCTGTCAGCACATTTGTATGGACACAAGCATCTGCACTCAGAGGCTCACTGCTAAAACACCCACTTCACTGAATGATGACAATGCTCCCTGGTCTCATACAATATAAAATATTGCAACTGAAAAGTTGTCCTTCTCTACTTTAGGTTCCCCTATGAGAGTAACCATAGGATTATCTTTGGAAACTTTGTCACGTTTCTGTTTTATTTTTTTTTTTTTAGATTTTATTTATTCATTTGACAGACAGAAATCACAAGTAGGCAGAGAGGCAGGCAGAGAGAGAGGGGGAAGCAGGCTTCCAGCTGAGCAGAGAGCCCGACTCGGGGCTCGATCCCAGGACCCTGGGATCATGACCTGAGCTGTTTTAAAGAACAAAGACATTTCTCTGACTTCTGAGATGCTAAACCATGCGTATGCCTTTGGTTTATCTCAATCTCAAAATGCTAAGCAGTGTCACTTTGGTTTTAACTTTTAATTTTCATAGGACTTGTAATCTCATCCAGTAGGTTTTGGAGGCAGCAAATTACGGCCATCTTTATAATTTCCTTAAAAGGATATGATTGCCTCTTAAAAGGTTTTTGCTACTGTGGCTCAAGACCATTGAATTAGCCATAAATCTTGCATGCCCTTTAGATGACAATGTAAAACAACAATACAGTTGTGGGAACAATAGCTCATAAAGGGTAAGTAATACTGGAACCCTACTGGCCTTGACATTCTGACAGAGCAGGATACCCTGAGGAAGTCCAGATGGAGCCAACCTTTATTGGCCCATGGGGAGGAAAAGAATGCAGGAATGGCAAAGTCTGAAGGAGCCATTTCATACATGACAAGAAATATTAGAGAAGAATAAATAAAGTCACTCTTGAGTCCAGCTTGTAAAGTGATAGTTGAGATCACCTCATTTATGGGAAGTGTAGGTTGAATTTGCACTTCATTTTTTGATGATTTTTAAGAGAAGATAAAATACTGTTATATAAATTTTTAAAAAACTAATTTAATTATCACATCTTGTAAAAAGTGAAGACTAAATTGAGACTAACACACAGTGTTTTGAAAAAAGGTATTTTATAGTCTATTTAACTTGGAACTTTAAGATAACTTTTATATTCATTTTAACTTCAAAAATAGTTAAATGGGAGAACATATGATAAAATAGAGGTGGATAAAGACATCTTCTATGCATCTTATTATTGAACTAACTTTTTCCCCAAATTAAGACTCTTAGGAGAATAATTAATTTTTTAGCACCATTGTTACACACTATTTACAATCGATTTAGCACTGTGTTAATTTGAGATCCAGTAGTAAAGGGAATATGTTTGTCTGCCTATAGGTTAAACTTCCCTCAGTGGAATTAGGCACTGGAGTAGTTCATGTCCCTTGTATTAGTTTCTTGTGATCGCTCTTGCAAATTGTCACAAACATAACAGCAGTTTCTTCCTTCACAGTTCTGGAGGCCAGAAGTCTGAAATCAAGGTATTGACAGAGCCACACTTCCTCTAAAGGCTGTAGGGAGGAATCCTTCCTTGCCTCTCCAGCTGTTGGTGGCTCCTGACCTTCCTTGGCTGTGGCAGCATAACTAATCTCTGTCTTTGCATGACGTTTTCCCTCTGTCTGTGTCATTTTCTGACTCTTGCAAGGACATTTTCATTGGGATTAGGGTTAACCCTAATCCAGTATGATTTCATCTTGAGCCTTAGCTATTACAGCTGCAGAGACCACAATTCCAAATAAGGTCACAGTGTAATGTTCTGTGTGGACAAGAATTTTGGGGATGATATTATTCAACCCCATCATAATGATTATAAATTAAATCTTCCAAAAGGTAAATTAGAATCTTTTGGAGTGCTCTAGATTTTCAGGACTCCAGGTCACTGCTTAATAGATGTGTACCCCATCATACTTGACGGGGTTCTTGGGATCAGGAGGAAAATCAATTTTGAATTGCAAATAATAAAAACATTAGAAGCAAACATTCCCTAAAGTAATGTTTACCTTAAGAAATAAAAATAGAAATAGAAATTTGGGTCAACCAAATATCTAAAATTAGGCCAGAACTTACTCATAAAGGGATCACATATACATATTTTCTTTTCTATTGACTTTTTCCTGAATCTTCATGTAAATTTTTAATTTTGATTTTAGGAAGAGTTTGGAGCAGATGTTTGAGCCTTTTTTTGTACTTAAGTAGATAGAGTAGAAAAATGACCTAGTGCAGATTTTAGCTTATATGATGTCTGACTACCTGAATGATTTTCAACACAATTATCAAAGTAGACTATTAATACAGTTCTTAAATACTGTATTTTATTTCTTAATACAGTTTGAATAGCACACTAGTAATTTCTAATATTGATATTTAAAAAACATTTTATAGTTCTTTATTATATGTGTACTACACAGTGTAAAGAGCCATGAGTATATTTTCCAAAGAAAAATGTTGGTAACTTCAGTCCTGTAGTTAGTGCAGACAGTGTATGTCATTGAGATCTTTATGAGGTCAAGAATATCTGATCTGAGAGTTTACTTTCTTACATATTTTTATCTCTTCACTTACCTGCTATCTCACTTGGTTCCATTGAAATTAGTACTGACCTACATTGGATGGTCTTTATATAATTGGTAATTGTACAGTTAACAAAACATAAAATTGTTTTACAAGTTCTATTCTGGTGAATTCTAATATGCTATTTATGTGAGAATGTGTATAAAAATGGGTCATATCCGTACTGTGTTTCTCAGATTGTCAGAATATTTCTCAGACATCAGAATTGAATACATTAGGGATGCCTGGGTGGCTCAGTCGGTTAAGCTGCTGTCTTTGGCTCAGGTCATGATCCCAGGGTCCTGGGATCGAGTCCCACGTTGGGTTCCTTGCTCAGCAGGGAGCCTGCTTCTCTCTCTGCCTCTACCTGCTGCTCTGCCTACTTGTGCGCTTGCTCAATTGAATACATTAATCATTCCTAGATATTGAATTTGGGTACAGGTGTGTACTAAAATCTTTATATTTCTATAGAACTTTCAAACTGCTTTGCTACCTATCTATGAATAGAAGGAAATGGTGATCTCTGTGTGCTTTGTATATTCTGGTATCCTACACAGTGCTCAGCATAAGAACTCTATGACAAATGTACATTCTTTCAATACTTGATGAATGAAAATCAGAAATGTCATTTTAGACATCAATGGATAGTGATGACTTTGAAGTCTCTGAGAAAGAAAACCACACATTCGGTCTCCTAAATGGAAGCAGCGAAGAAAAAGCCAGTGGTTGGCTCAGAGCTCTGTTTCAGGAATAAGATTGCCGGAACCTACACCAATTAGAGGACGACATCTTGAACTCCCAGAAAAAGCACTTGTATTTGTCAGAGGGTGATTTCTGGTCATGGATGAACTTTCCTCTTGGTGTTTTCTTTGGGGAGAAAGCCCACTTCAGAGACTGGAAGCCCACTCCTGCCATTGGGGCTTGGAGGGGAGCCCTCTTGTGCTAACCTGAGCATGATGCACACACTCCCTTGTTATTCCCGCAGCGGGGCAGCCGGTGTCCTTCCTGGTCCAGCCAAAACTTTACACTCTGTGCAGCGAGCTCTGATGAGTCCAGATGCTGGCTGTGTTCTTTACACATGGCATGATCTTTGCATTTCAACTGTTGGGGCCTTTGTTGTCAGGGCATGTCTGGGGTTCCGGAGAGTTTGTGTGGGTGCATGATGGAGAGGCCCAGAATCCAGGCAATTGTCTCACTGCCAGGACCGGACAGGCTTAAGGAGGACACCGTATTTATGTGTGTGTTATTAAAAGCCCGGGGCAGGACGTCAGAACACCTATAGCACCGACCGCCCCAATCCTTCCATTCAGTAGCTGTGATTTTTAGCAAACCACAGGTGAATGTTCTGAGCTTCGGTTTCACTTCTGAAAGTCAAATCTTGGGGCATGAAACAAGATAGATTCTGCATTTCTGAGATGCTGCATTTGCAGTATGAAAGGCCCTCTGTTGCCTCACAAGAGGTGGATGGACCACCTGGCAAGGAACAGTGAACAATTTCTTCATGATAGACTTTCTTGTGTAACAGACAAAGGAACAAACCCCATTCATATTGCATTCTCTATGCAACAGATTTGCTTGCCTAACCTGACCCTGGAATGTAGACCCTACATCACTAGTGACAGTTCAGCGCTGGAAGGAGATCTGTATCAGCCACATCTTTTGCACCACTTGGCATCCTTTGACCTCCTGTTTCTGGATCCTTTGGCTGCCGGTGTTGTTCCAGCAGCCACTGTGCAACCAGCTTTGCACAGACTTGTCGGACTCTCGGGACACTCAGTGAATGTGGTTCTCTTGTTCCTGCTGAGGTCCAGCGGTTTCCTGAGCATGGATATATGGGACTGGTTTGTGTCCATTCAAGCCAACTATTCTTTCCTGTTCTATTATCACTGTATCATGGGATCATAAGTAGGAATGACAGCTTACCACAGCTAAATTCTCTAGACATGATGTTACACCATGACAAGACAAACAGGTTCTAACCTCACCATTTCTAATACTACAGTAGCTTGGCTTTATTTAGGAACATGTTTCCTTCATTTTAACATTTAGTCTTACACCTGGTATCCCTCACATTTCCAGAGATCGCATTAGGCCTTTTGCTTTTGTGAAAGACCTATGTTGGTACCTGTTTTCACTAACTGAAAGAAATCTGAGGAGGATTTTTGCTTTTATGAAAAAGGCAGAGAGTGAAAATAGCGTTTGGTGTCTGTTTCCCAGTGAGTCATTAGGGAGGTAGCGCGCACCCCGAGAGTGTCCACAGTGTCGCCGTCAAACTCCTTCCCTGGGAATTACACTCGGGTGCCAAACCGCCAGAACTTCAAATTGTGTCTGTGAGCATCTGTGCTTTATCTCAATTTAGTTTGTGCATCTGTTAGCGACACGTCTCCTAAGGTATCAGAAAAGCATAAGAGAGGTTACCTTCTGAATCTGGTAACGCTCAAAACATTTTCCATATAAATGAATGATTGTTGCTGCTTTGCTCTAGGTCGTTTTGGCTTATGAAAGCTTCAGAGAACACTCTACTTTCGGAGACTGGGGGAAGCTGCAGTTAGAATAATGCCAGGGTAAGCAACTTGATTTCATTTTGGGTATTGGATGTTAATATTATTACGTTAAAAAATAATATAACATTGTATTTTAATATAGTCATGTTTCTCAGTGGCTCCTTGGGGTTTTGTACAAATTCGGGGAAAGGTGGAATTGCTGAAGACAAGGGCTACCTAGTAGTGACTCTGGGACTGGGTCGTTGAATACTGTAGTCACTGCCAAGATAGATAACGTCGGTTCGAGGACAAAGGGCAAATGCAATTCGAGAGAGAGAGAGAGAGAGAGAGAGAGCCAATCATAGAAAGGAAGAAATATTTGTGCAGAAATAATTAGAGATCAGAGGACTCTATTATATTGAAATAAACTTGTGTATGATATCAAGAAAATTAAAAATAATGTGACTGTTTTCTGTACACAGTCACAGGACACAAACCATCAGTAAACTCATGTTAGAGAGTAAAGCAAAAACACCTAAAGACTTGGAAAAGACAATCTAATCTAAGGTTATCTGAGATCAAGTCCCTGTCCACTCATGATTCAGCCTAATTCAAGAAAGGTTTATTGAACCCCTACCACATACAACACGTTAAGCTACACAGGAAGGGTGATGCAGATTAAATAAGTAATTGCAGACTTCAAAAGATTTACACTTTGAAGATAAGCCAAGCAAAAAATATTTGAAATACAAGGTAGAACATGATAAGCACACAAGAAACACAGACACAATTTTATTTAATTTCCAAGTAAGATTAAATCAATTTTGTTGGGGATCAAAAATGACTTTGTGATAGACAAAGCCCCCCTTCCCTGCCCCTCCAGATTCACACACATATAAATAATTATTGTCAAAAAACATATGGAAACATATGTAACCTCACTTATAATTGAAGGAATATGAATTAAAACAAATGTAGTGGGAAGAATTTATTTTAAATGCTTAAATTTATCTCTCTCCATGTCAGGTTTATGTCTCAGTAAGATCTACCTAGACCACCCATATAAGATAGGAGCCCACATCACTCTCTTTTCCCTTACTCTGAATTACTTCCTTCATAATTCTAACACTGTAAAGAATTACATATACATACATACTATATATATACTATATACATGGTGTACTACTTGTATACCATATATAATATATGGTATTTTACAGAATTTATATTAAATACAAAATACATAAAATACAATTTTGTTTATTCCATAGATAAAATAAACTATAAACAAAGAAATAATAAATACTGTTTATCTAATCTGTGAAATGTGAGCACAATAAGGGGAAGGACTTCAATGTATTCCATTCACTGCTGTATCCTTAGCTCCTGGAGCAAACCTGGCAGAAGGTAGATGCTTAATAAATTTCTGGAATAAAGGAAAAAATGACTGAAAGCAAGTCTTCAATTTTTTTCCTCCGCACGGAGAGCCAAAAGATCATAAGATCTCAAGATCAGACATCCAATTAGTGGGGAAAGGACTCTTGCTTAGCTCTCTGGCATTTTCTAAGCCCTAATTATCAGAACAAGAGCACAGAGGGTTCTTGGGCAGTGGCCTGAGAAGTAATAAAATGATACTTTGCTTCTTACTCAGTATTTCCTGAAGCACATTCTCCTCAGAAACCTTACAGCGAGGAAGGTGCTGCCAGCAGAAGAGGATGTGGGCATTTCTCGGTGCTGCCTGAGATACCATCTTGGTTGTGAAAGCCTCCAACCTGCAACCCCCACAACAGCAGGTACGATTTTCAGGATCAAACTGGCTACGGTTGTTTTAACAATGCCCAAATGAGAGCAAGTAGACAGCATCACACTTGCCTAGTGGGAGTATAACTTGGCCTAGAGTTTCAGAAGTATCATTTTATAACATTTATCAAATGTCATTTCATTTTAGAAATTCCTTTTTCAGGAATGTCTGTCAGGAATCTGAGAAGGCAGTGTGGTGAAATGGTTATAAGCAGAGATTTTGTAGGTCAGAGGAACTGAGTCGGAGCCCTGCCTTCTGCACTTACTGGTTGGCAGGAGGCAAGTGACTTACCTTTTCAAGGCTGTTCTCTCCTCACATATGGAATGAGACTCATGACAATGAGGGTTAAATGAGGTAACTCGGGTATTTAGCCCAGTGACAGGCACAAAGTAAAGAGTAAATAAATGATGGTAGTTATGACTATGTTAGACGTGCACAGAGATATTAATTTCAGTATTACTTATAGTTGCAGAAAATTAGAATCCAGCTAAATACCAAGTAGTAGGGCACAGGGTAATACATTTTGTCATTCATGCTATGGAAAACTATGGAGCAGTTAATGATAATATTTTGAAGAATATTTAATGACATAAAAATGTCCAATAGGGGGAAAAAAGCTAATGTGTTCCAATGATTACTATATGATACCCTGTGCTGGTTTTAATATTTTTAAAAAATCTACATAATAAACCTACAATATAGGTACATTTTCTCTATTTATAATTAAAGAAATTAAGTCCTTTGAGATTACATAGTTGGTAATTGGCAGAATTTATTGTTGAACTGTACTCACAGAGAAAACAGATTGGAATTTTATATCTGTATTTATCTATAAATGTATAGATATGTATATTTATATCTTTATGTGTATAGATATGTATGTATCCATGTACATGCATATATGTGTGTGTGTGTGTGTGTGTGTGTGTGTGTGTGTGTATGTGTGTGTATGAACAAAGTTCTGGATGGTAAGATTTCAGGCAAGTGTTTTTTGTTTTTGTTTTTTGTTTTTGTTTTCTCGTTGAGGACGGAGAGAGGGAGCTGGGGAGGAGCAGAGGGAGAGAAAGAATCCCAAGCAGACTCCATGCCCAGTGTGGAGCCTGATGTGATGCTCGCTTTCACAATCCTGAGATCACGACCTGAGCCGAAATCAAGAGTCAGACACTTAACTTACTGAGCCACCGAGGCACCCCAAGTTTACTTATGTTTAAAATGATTTTGTATTTTCCAAATTTATGCAATAGATATATATTAGTTTGATAAAAGAAAAATTATGAATAGGTCAAAATAATAGAAAAGTCTTTTTAAAGGAGGTAGTATAGAGAGACTGACAGGAAAGAACATGGAAAACACAGAAAAGTTGGGCATCCCTGGTGTATCTGGCTAATCGGAGTCTCGCGTTAGTCAATCAACACATAAGTAGAGGCAAAGTGGCTTTGAGTTTCTTGATCAAGTTTATGCACAAACAGTTCAGTTAGCAAATATTTTCAAAGACAAGAGTCATTTTCTCTGAAGTTAATCAGGTTAAAGAGAAATGACTTTATTTTGTTTATATCGGGTTTGAGGTTTCAGGATGACATATATAATATTTTTAAGGAAAGTGGAAATAGAGTGACAGTAGCTTTTGATAAAGAGGCACAACTGAAGTCATTGCTAAAAGGTAGTGAGTGAGTGTAATCTCTCTGAATGAGAAAGAAATGTCATCTTGATGAAAACATCAGCGTTTAGGGGAAATGAAAAGGAAAATGAGCCAGAGAAGGAAACCCAAAAGTAACTTTCATGGGAGCAAGGAAGATACTGTAGTCAAGAAAATAAGGAAAACATGATATGCTGTTGAGAGGTCAAGGAGGGTGAAGAGTGAGAAAAGGTAATTGGATTTGGTGCTTAGGATTTATCTACAGTTTCAAAACTTTGGTGGCAGCAGAAGCTGGGTTGTAAACTGTTAGACTGTGTGGATGTGAATCAAGTTTAAGAGGCAACTACTATTCAAGAGGTTTGATGCCTGGGAAGGGTTATTTCTATGGTGAAAGGATAAGGGTGTGAGGTACAGGGAGATAAATCAGCAGTAAAGAAGTTGTATGAGGGAGAAAGGCAAAAACGGCTGGAAAAATTCCCAAGGGATGTTATACAGAACGAGATCAAAAGTGAGTAGAGTGAGTTACTTTGGCAAAAAGAAGAGGTATCTTTTCCCCCTCAGATAGCAAAGAGAACAAGAACAGGATTGCAAATACCCAGGGAGGTTTTATAGATACTGTGAGAGATTAGGAAAATTGAGGAATCTTGTTTCATAGGGTCTCAATTTTCTTGGTTAAATGGGAAATATGGTCATCTGTCTAGAATAAAAGATAATGGGTGGGATTGGTTACTTAAGGATAGCAAAAAAGATGCGTGAAAATCATTGCGGGAAGACAATGCAGATCATTACACTGAGATAGATGGAACAATTTCCAGGTAACAATGTGCCCATGTGATCTTGGAGAGCACGATTTTCCCTTTCAGATTACTCAGTGTCTTTGGCAGTTCTCAGATGCCTGGGACCTTGCTCAAGAAATAATATTCTTGAGCATTTATGGAGTGATCTGCAGTTTATAAAATTCATTTGCACGTCCTTTCATACAGAATAAACTGGTAGTTGGACTTGATCAAGACAGGCAATGGACAGGGTGGGAATTTTCCTGTAATGTTGGGGTGGGCTGCCTTAAAAATGTTGCCCCCAAATGCACAGAGGAGCAATGAAACCATGCCAGTATGTGGGATGAGGAGACTAGAGATCATATGAGGTTAAAGGGCATATTCTGTAGCAACAGCAGGAAGTGTGGGAAGTTAGGATTTTGTGGTCAGAGAGAATTCTGTTTTGCTTTATGACATATATTATAAAAAAAAATCTCCCAAACTTCTAGCTTCTTAATTAATGAAAAAAAAGGACTTCTTTTATTAATTTCTGGAGATATTTTATCATATAAATAAATTATTAAATTTAATCAGATTTATTTTTAGGCTCTGAAATATTATTAAAATATCTTCTAATTTTTTTATATAATAATCTGATATTTCTGGCTTCTCTCTGATCAAATAAATTACATCTATAGCTATATCTTTATTTGACTACATCCATGTCTATAGTTATGTGTATGTCTGTATCCCTATCTACATATCTATTTTTGATTGATTGGCCTTGCTTTAAACTTATACATTAACTTAGCTGATATTTCATTCATTCATATCCATATTCATTGCATTCATATCCAGAAAGAAAGTATGAATTCTTTACTTCTCCAAACAAGAAAGAAAAATCCCCTAAATTTCCCATCATATGACTCATGTTTGATGTGTGTTTGTTTTTTTAAAAATCTGGACACTTTATTAAGTTTTTAATATAATTCTAATAATTTATTTTATTTTAAAATATATTTATTTATTTATTTGAGAGAGAGAGAGAGCACGAGAGAGACAGAGATATGAGAGAGAGAGAGAACATGAAAGAACCACAAGGGACAGAGGGAGAGGGAGAAGTAGACTCCCCACTGAGCAGAAAGCCCAATGAGGGACTCATTCCCAGGACTCTGGGATCATGGCCTGAGCTGAAGGCAAACACTTAACCAGCTGAGCCAACCAGGCGCCCCTCTAATAATTTGCTTTAGTTGATTTTGGGGGTTTTATAGATAAAATAATAATAAAAATGATTGCTTTTCTCTCCGTATTTATAGGATTTTTTTTTCATTTTCTTTATTTTATAACCAGAGCTTTCATTTCTTCATTTATTGCAAAACTAGAATTTTAATCACAGTATTAATAAACTTAAGCTTATATTTTTATTTAAAAGAAATGCTTTCAAAAATGCCATTTCAGTATTTAACATAGGTATTCTTTATTATGTTACCGAACATTGGAATGATGTATTGGAACTTATTAGAAAACTTCTCTGGCGTAGTTCTGTAATTTTAGGAAGCCCCTTCCAGCCAAGTAAAGCCTGCAAGACCGTGTGAGAGGAAGAACCTGGGTGATCTAGGCCTGTGTTTGTAGATCTGGCTCCTGACTCTCAGTCTGCTCACCCTTACTTTATTTCCACCACCCATCTCATAAATAGTAATTCTCATGTTCTGGTTCCTCTTGGTACAACTTTCTTTAGCACAATCTGCTATTGGCTGTTATCCCAGCTCTAATCAGCCGCCTTTATTTACAGACTCTGCAATTGTTTCTTCTTGGTTCCCTGTGCTCAGAAACAAACGCATGTCCGCAACCTCTTCTGCAAGGCTCTTGGAACGCTCCCGTCAGTCTTCTCCTCTCCTGGGCTTCTTGATGGGGTTTGGGCGAGTCTCAGTCTGTCCTTAAGTCTTTTCATCATTGATGAAATTTATTATATTTTTTTCTTGTTGAACTAAAATGCTACTTAAAATGACTTCCTCATATTGGGAAATTCTTGAATTTTTGAGATAACCACACTTAGTTATAGTGGGTTATTTTATATGGTATAATTAAATTCTGTATGGTAGTCCATCATTTTAAAAATAGATTTTTCACACCTATGTTCATAAGTGAGATAGAGTGTTTTGACATTAAACAGATTTGGGTGGGAAAGACCACGTTCATTTTGTGAAATAAATTAAATAATTTCAGAATTTTTCCTGGGCTTTTAAGTGTGAATTACAAGGAAATCATCAGTTTGAAAGCTTGAAAGCTTTCTCCAAAGGGCTTGTCAGGTTTAACTGACCTCCTTCCACAAGTGTGGTTGAGAGTAGTTCTTGGATGACTTTTTCACTTTGTTACTGAAATAATTCTTTGTAAGGTTTCTAACTTAATTCTGGAGATTTCAGATTAAAATTTACCAGAAGCTTATCATTCTCATTTTGATTTTCAAATTTATTACATTTTTGTTCATATTTTAAAATTTTAAACCACAAGTTTTCTATAAATTTGGTTGAATTGTCTATTAAATAATAAGAGAATGTAAATTTAAAAATTATTTTTAGTAAAAATGTTTTAACTGCATTTATTTATTTATTTATTCTGTATTTATATACTATATTTATTCAGTATTTTCATTTTTTTCTAAATACTTTGATTTTTTTCTTCAATTCAATTACTTCATCGGGAAATAGTTCTAAACATTTATAAATATTTTACCTTTAATTTATAAATTGATATATTGTAATCAATGCATTAAAAGTAAGAATTAATATACCCATAAATTATATTTAGACTTTTTTGGTGGCTTAGCAAATGGTTATATCATGAATATTGATGTACCCTTGAAAATAAGATGTATATTATATATATGTGTGTGTGTGTGTGTGTATAATTGTTGGGGTTATGTAGAGTATAAAATCAGCCACAATATCTGGCTTACTAAAAGGTAACACGGAAGTTGCTGGGGGTGAAAGAATGTTTCTGAGAAGGGCGTAGGCCTTTGGAATGCCAAGGCAGGCAGGTGACCACTCTTCTGTTGGAATGCCTGGAGGAGTTGCCTTCCTGAAGCTTTCTTAGCCCAAACAGGGACACCAGTGATCTAAGAGTTGTATGCATTTTCCCTTAGGCTATGTTTCTTAGACCACGCAGGTGGGTGAGCATATCTTATCTTTCCTGTAAACAGATCCTCCTAGTTTCAGTAAGACCCCTTGTCACATATCACGTGCTTGAGAAACAGTGATAAGGATTTGTGATTATCCTGAGGATCAATAAAAGCAAGAGCAAAGGAGAGCAAAGGGTCTTCGCCTCTCATCAGTGACCCCCTTGCTCTCTCCTCTCTTTCACAGCAAAGTTTGGGAGTAATCTTTCATCTGTCAGTACTGGGACTGCTGCCCATTCCTGGCATATTATAGTAGAAATAAAACTATGATAAAGTATTCTTTTATAAATATGTAGAGTATACATTTAATAAAGTATAAAGTAGCATTCATGAAAACACCACACATTTTCTTCTTTGATGAGAAATGTTTAAAAACTGTGTAAAACTCAGACTTCCTGGGTTGTGAGGCAAAAACCTGTATAGCTGTCCTATGACTAGTAAACTTGTCAGTGTGTGAGGCTCATATTTTCTGCTACATGAACAAAATAACAAATATCCCAATCACACTGGAAGAAAGACCAACTTATCTTTTGCTTCTGTGAAAATGATAGTAAAAAACATTGCTATACTTGAAGAGTTCTGTATCTGTCAAAGAAGTTGAATTCATGAACATCTCCAAGAAAGAAAGCTTTGGGTCTAGATGGCTTCAGTGGCAAATTTTACCACTTAAAGAAGAAATAATATCATGCTTACACAAGCCCTTCTAGAAATATGAGAATCAACTCATTTAATGAGCTCAGCATTGCCCTGATTCTAAAGCCAAAGATATTTCAAGAAAAAATAAAAAGCTAAAGACCACTACCTGTTATGATCATAGATGCAAACAGCTTTAGCAAAATGCTAGCAAATCAAATAGTATAAAATATGATAGCATAGCATGACTGAGGTTTATCTTGAGAATGCAGGACTAATTAAGAACTAAAGAAATCAATCAATACAATTTATGTCAATAAACTAAAGAAGAGAAATCATACAATCTTTTCAGAAACATGCAGAAGAGCATTTGACACAATTTGAATCCTTTCAATGAAAAAACTCTCTGCAAACTGGGAATAACAAGGAAATTCCTCAGTCTGATGAAGGACCTTGTTAGAAGAGGAAATTTGGACACAGAGAAAAAGCCACGAGAGGACACAGTGACAAAGCAGCCATGATCAAGCCAAGGAAGGAGGCCTCAGAAAAAAATCAAACCTTCTGACATCCTGATCTTGGACTTCTACCCTTCGGAACTGTGAGACATACATTCCACCAGCTTACATCATCTAGACTGTGGTACTTTGTTATGGCCGCCTGAGCAAACTAATACAGGTATTCACGAAACAAACAAACAAACAAACAAAACAAAACAAGACAAAACAAGACAAAATAAACAACAGCTAACTTCAAATTTAATGGGGAAGGATTGACATACTAAGATTGGAAACAAAGCAAGGGTATCCCCTTTTACCACTACTGTTCAAAATCATAGTGAAAGTCCTAGGCAAGGCAATAAAAAAAGAAAAATAAATAAGTAGTATACAGTTTAGAAAGGGAGAAATGAAACCATCCCTATTTATACACCCCAGAATTAAGTACATATCCCTAGAAATCTATAAAAAAGCTCTTTAAACTAACAAATGAGCTTAGGAAGGTCACAGGATACATGGTAAATATACAAAAATAAATTACATTTCTATATATTAGCAATAACAATAGAAAATTGAGTTAAAATAATACTAAAAATCTTTAAAAATACAATGCCAAAAAATAAAATACTTAGGTATAAATCTATCAAAATATATACAGAATCTGTATGCTGAAAACCACAAAAGACTGACGGGAAATTATCAAAAAAGATGAAAATAAATCGAAAGAATCTATGTCCATGGATTGAAGATTCAATATTATTAACATGTCAAATTTCTTTAAGTGATCTATAGATCTAATGCACTCCCAATCAAAATCTGAAACAATTTTTTTTTTTTTTTTACACATAGTAATGAAGTGATTCCAAAATTTATACGGGAAGAATTAGAATAGCCCAAACAGCTTTGAATGTGAAGAAAAATGCTAGGAAAACTCACCCAATTTTAAGACTTACGAAAAAGTTACAGAAATCAAGAGTGTGTGGTATTAGGGTAGACAGACCAGAAGAGAGAACCCAGAAATAGACTCACACTGATATTGTCAAATGGCTTTTAACAAAGGTACAAAAGCAATTCAATGGAGAAAAGAGTCTTTTCAACAAATAGTGCTAAAATAATTAAACATCCACAGGTAGAAAAACAAAAAAAGGAAAACACAACACACACAAAAACAAACCCCCAACAGATCCATGCCTTGCACTCGATACAAAAATTAACCCAAAACAGATCATAGACTTAAATGTGAATCCTAGAATTGTTAAATTTCTAGGAGAAAATATCAGAGAAAGTCTCTGTGATCTTGGATTATTTTTAAAGAGTTCTTAGAATTAATTATTTGGTGTCTTTGTGATGACAAAAGCACAATTAAAAAATGAATGAGATAAACTTCATCAAAATTAAACATTTCTTTGCAAAAGTCACTTTCAAGAAAATGAAAAGACAAACCGAAGACAGGGTGAAAATATTTCAAATCACACATCTCATAAAGATGTATTAAGTATATATGAAAACTCTTAAAAGTAATATTAAGAAAACAAACACTCAATTAAAAATGGGTAAAAGATCAGATTAGACACCTCACCAAAGAACACACACAGCTGACAAATAAATGCATAAAATGATTAGCAAGTAGAAAAATGCAGATTAAAATGGTAAGATACCACTACATACAGATTAGGATGAGAAGAACAAACAGATCGACAGAAAACTCTTACCAGTTCTGGTGAGAATATACAAGGGGAGCTCCCATATATTGCTAGTGAAAACACAAAATGAGAGACAGACATTTCAGAAAATAGTTTAGAAGTTCCGCATAAAAGTCAGTATATATACACTTACTACACGACCTAGAAACTATTCCACACTATTACACTCAAAAGAAATAACTTGTGTTCCCATGAAAAACTTTATAGGTATTTCATTCATAAATTTCCCAATTGGAAATAACCCAAATATTCTTCAAAGGGGGAATTCATAAACATTTATAGAACTTCCACACATTGGAATGCTATTGACCAATAAGAAAGAAAAAAAATTACTGCTAAATATAACAACATGGTTGAACTTCAAATGCATTATGCTGAATGAAAGTAGCAAGACTACGAAGACAACATACTCTGTGATTCCAGTTTCTGGAAAAGATAAAATTATGGGAAGAAAAAAACTGGGTCAGTGGTTATGAGGCGCTGGTCACAGAAGGGATTACTTGGGGCAATGGACCTATTCTGTACCTTGATTGTGGTAGTGTCAAACTCATAGAACTGTACATTTAATTTACATACACTGTATAGTGTATAAGTTAAAATTGAATAAAGGAAAACAAAAAATCATCCCTAAAGAGATGATCAAGAAGATCAGATATTAAAAAAGGAATATCAGATCTAAAATAAGAGAAGTGTTCTGGGAGGTCTTTTAAGTAATTAATAGAATTTTATGGGGTTTCTTTTGTATTTTTTTAAATGTTTTTGGTGTTAATTTTTAAAATTCGCTGTAATTTCCTTTTTCTCCACAAGAGAAAACTTGGATCAGCCTCTTGGTATTCAAAGTATTTTTATTTAAAAAAATGAAGATGATGATCTGCAATGTAACACTTAATATTAACTTGTGATACTTAAAAAAAAATTGTCAAACATGTTGAATTCTATGAATATCCCAATTTAATTTTAATTTTTAATTTTTTTCACATTAAAACACTCATAATTGAAGTTTTTTTTTTTTAGATTTTTTTTTAAATTTATTTGTCAGAGAGAGAGAGGAGAGCGAGCGAGCACAGGCAGACAGAATGGCAGGCAGAGGCAGAGGGAGAAGCAGGCTCCCCACCAAGCAAGGAGCCCGATGTGGGACTCGATCCCAGGACGCTGGGATCACGACCTGAGCCGAAGGCAGCTGCTTAACCAACTGAGCCACCCAGGCGTCCCTGAAGTATTTTTATTTTATGTACAGTGAGTTAGCATTAGGGTAGTTATGCTGGTTATCTACAGTTAAGGTAGGTCTCTTGGGTGACCCATTCAAGGAAGTTCCCTTAAGGCAACTTAATCCTTTGTGCACTGATGGAAACATGGCAGCACGAATGGAGGGCATATTTCTGGATCAGACCGCGCCAGTTTGAACAGATGTTTCAAGAACGAGAACCCTGGCCAGATTTCCTCAGATGGCTTCCCAGAGTGCTGCTGGTGGAGCCATCTTTCTCTTGCATGCAACCAGGGAAAAAGCCCAATTTAATCTTTAAATTGAGGATAATTTTGCCAGTAACTGGGTTCTGTAAATGGAAATAAGTAAAGTAAGAAATCATGTACTTAGATTTGCCTTTCTTTTCTTGTCTCTGATGCTTCTCATATATACGAATCTAACATCCTGCAGCTATGTTCTTTTATGATTTCATTTTTACCCCAAAAGTTTAATAATTATATTTATTAACAACATTTCTCCTCATATCAGTCTTCTTACCCTGTGGAGTTTCAGTTCAATAATCATTATATATCTGTAATATAGAAGTGTCTTCACATGTGTGTTCTTTCTTACATTTAATCATTAGTTCTCTGGAATACACATTCATGATTTTTATAGAAAAGTTAGTAAATTTTCCAAGGCTTTGTTAAAACTGAAAATGTCTTTCTGTTGTGGAAACAGATGAATGATAATTTGCTATATTCAGTCAATATGGGTGATATGTTATACTATCTGAGAAATGTGATATGATTTTTAATAAATAAATGTGATAAGACTTTTGTGCTTGAAACTTATACAATTAAGTTTTTTATTGAAATCCATATTTCTTTTTTTAAAAAGACTTTATTATTTATTTGTAAGAGAGAGCACAAAGAGGGAAGCAGCAGAGGCAGAGGGAGAAGCAGACTCCCTGCAGAGCAGGGAGCCTGATGTGGGGTTCCACCCAGGACCCTGGCATCATGACCTGAGCTGAAGGCAGACGCTTAACCGACGGAACCACCCAGGCATCCCTAAATCCATATTTCTTATATATGCTTGATTTCTGTGCTCTTATTACTCAATACTCTTATTATTCCTCCAGGTGTTGGTTTTAGCTCATTCATTTTGATTTATTTGGGAATGTCTGTTACTTATTGGCAATGTGAATATGATATAGTTGGGTCTACGGGCTGCTGGGGTCTTCTGCAATGCCTTAAGGTCCAGTGGACTGGACAAGACCAGAGCCAGTGGCGTGGGTACACTTGGCTGTGGGGGCCAGCTGCAGGTACCTGTGTGGTGGGGGGCTGGTTGCAGACACACATGTACCGGTGGGGCGCAGGGCAGGAAGCATGGGCTGGGGCCAACTGTGGGTATTCTGGTAGCTGCTGGAACCCTGGTGGTCAGTTTGCGTTACTCTGTTCTCTCGGTTTTGCTACAGGGCATGGCAGCGGAGGCCAGTGACAGAAGACAGGGTTTGGCCGGGGCCCATGGCATCTGTGAGGGCCCTGGGTGTTGTCACTGGGCTTTCCTGTGGTTGCGCAGTCTCCTTGCAGGTGTGCACTGCAGTGGAGGGTGGTGACAGGTGTCAGGTCAGTGGCCTGGAAGTGCACAGCTGGAGGGGCTCGTTCTGAGTACATGCATGGTAGTGGGGGGTCAGCTGCAGTAATCCAGTGAGATATCCTGCACTCATGAATCTGGGGAGGCTGGGCTGGCTGCCAGGGCAGTTCCTGGGTTCTAGCAGGGTTGGGAAGTGGGGAAGGGTGGGTCGGAAGTGGGAGGGACTGAGATGGCTAACATCAGCAATTGTTAATACCTGTGGGACAGAAGCTGGGGAAATCTTCAGGGTGTCTGCCTTGGTTGCACTGCCCTTTGGTTTTTTTCACTGGCAAAGGCTGCAGGGTTTGTCTGCAGAGCAGGTCACTATGAACCGTGATCACTTCGGCTGCGTGGCTGCTTCTGGAAACCACTTGTCATTTCTACTTGCCTCTATATGTCTCAGCTTTGCCCGTCTGAAGCTGAGTGAAGCTTAAGTGGGACCTTAAACTGGTTGCACACCCAACTCTTCTCTTCCAAGTGAGGACAGCTCTTCCTAGCTGGGAAGTTCCCCTTTGGTTCTGAGCCACGTTGGCTTGGGGCAGGGGATGATGCAGGCAAAATGAAGCTGTTTTCCTTCTCCTCTTCTTCGGTTATTCTTAGACTTTTGGTTTTAATGTGTTGCTGAAGTTTCCTAAGTGGACTCCAGAGTCCCCCCAGGACTGTTTTTGTTCATGGAAGGCTCTGATTGTTGTGGGGGGAGGCAGGCTGTCTGCTAGGGATCCCCTAAGTTGTCCTTTTGGAGACGTTCAGCTATCTCTCCCCGCTCCATCGCATACTTTATAAATCAGGTCTTTTTCACCCAGATAGTCTTACAATTTTTGTTGCTTTTATCCTTAGGTTTTTTACTGCAGAAGAATATTTACAAAGATCCATAGCTAGTTTAGTTCAATAATACTTACTTGAATATAATTTGTTAATCTTTTTGAATGATGAATATTTTCTTATTTAAATTATTTATGTGGTTTTAGTGGAAGAAAACTTTGGTCACTGCTACTCATTCAAGCATCATGGCTAAAGCTGCAAAATCAAGTGTATCAAATATTATTATTTTTTCTTGTTAGTGTCAAGTCATAAATATGAATTTTAATTATGATTCTGAGCCATAAAACAGTGAAAATTTCAAAGCTTGTTGACTTGTTGGCACTTAATAAATAGCCATAGGCTAGCATGCTTTTGTGAAATGGTGCTTCTATCTGTCATTTGTCCATTTTCTCCCCCTTGCTTTCAACATGCATGTTATTAAAACCATCCTCTTCCCCGAAACAATGCATTCCTTCTGATGTTGTGAGTGTCATTTGTTAGTAACCAAGAATAAGTTAACCCAATTTATTATAATGATGCCTAAAATAGGAGTAATGGCTTCTGAGTAAGAACTTGAAGGCCTATTCTAAAAGTGATGTATGTAGCTTAACAGCAAATGAACACTGTGAGATTTAGTGCTGTTCGTCAGGGAGCTTATTTTCTTATTTACCTATTATTTGCGGCTCCTTAGATGTTCAGGATTTCCACTGTAAATATTATGTCATATAATATTTTTCAAATGTGTCCTCTCAAGCCTATCTGTAACTCCTTGGCTGATCTCACTACACAAAAAGACAAATCTCCTTTGACAGAGAAGCTGTATCTTCCTTCTCACCTCTTGAAAGTTGAAGGGATAATGAATGTCGCATTTCATCCTAATTCATCCTGACAGTCTTACTCAAATCTTGGAGATGAAAATTTCCCAGGCAGCAGGGCTCCGTGCCCCATGAAATATGCTGGGACTTCTGCAAGTTCACATGATGTATCAAAGTGACTCAGCTAAGTGGTTTCCAGGACCATTTGCCATCTTCTGGATGAAAATCACAAGTCCCACATTTAAAGTTGGAGACATTTTGTGTAAGGCCCAAAAGAAACGCATAGTGAATCACCAATTGATTTTACATGGGAAAAAGAAAAAAAAAAAAAGTGAAGAAACTCAAGGTCACTTAGAAAATATTCCCGTGCCAACACAGAGAGTATCACAGAAGGTTTCTCCTAAGGGAGTGCCTTCCTCCGGAGGCTTTTTTTCCCCCTGGGCTATGTTTCTCATAAGAAAAAAGTTCCAGCTGAATAAGAAGATGCCAGTTTTAGTAACTACTAGTTAGTGAGGTCATTAAAGATCAATGATGTGGTTTGTCTAAGACAAAATGAAAAAAAATTAATGAACATATTAATAAAGGAAAACTGACAACTGGTTATGCATATACTCTATTTGACCCTATAAAAATAAAAAATATGAAGGAATGGAAGGTAGGTAAGGGAAAAGAATAGTGACAAGATCCACTTATAGGAACTAAGGAAGATGAAAACATTTGAACTGTTTGTATTAAATGTATTATTAGCAAATCGATTTGACATGGCATTTAAGAATATGAGTTTTGGAATCAGATAAAGTTGTATGTTAATCACAGATCTACAACTTACAACTTTTGTTATGTTAGGATGTTAGGGGTTTTGGGAGAATTAAATGGAGTCCTGTTTTTTGTATCAGTCAGGATTAAAAAAATATGTACACAGAAAATTCCACCATAAGTACCTTAAACATTGAGGAAAATTTTATATAACAAGAATATTGGAGATTGGGTCATTCCAGGGTTGATTAATTCAGTAGCTTAACAGAATTATCAAATTTTCTGGTTCTCTCCATCTTTCTGCTCTGCCATTCTCATCCTTTTGGCTTATTTACATAAACTGACTGTCACCACAATCCTAAGAGGCTACTGTAGATCTAAGAGTTGAAAAAGGGTAAAATAATGTCCAGATAAGGGAATTGTTTTTACTAAGCTCTTATTATCAGTGAGGAATATCTTTTCCAGAATCCCCACAGCAGATCCAATTTAATCTTATTGGCCAGGACTGTGTCAAATGCCGTTTCCTGGCTATGTGGATGAGATTGCTTCAATAAGCTGTGACCAGTCATGATATTGCCCCTGTGCTTGGAGCAGAACCAAGCACCATATGCACCATATGGTGATGGTTGGCCGATATTCAAATGGGTCCTTTCTCTGTGGAAGAAAGTGACTGTTAGGTAACAAAGAGTGTCTTTCAGAGTATATGACACTTTACTATATGATATTCTACTATGTGATACTTAACTAAAGTGCCTGGCATAATCAATGCGAAATAATTACTAGATATCACTAGAACTTTGGAAAACATTTTTAATTTATGTTTGTTGTATTACAAATATTCAAATCTGCTATAGAGAATAAGAGAAACAAATACTTCCAGAAGATAAATGAAACTCAGTATTGTTAATAAGTAAGGAAGTCATTTCTGAGGCAGGCTAGACATAGAATAAACCAAAGGAGTTTGTAAAGAGAGCATACATGTATGGGACATAGATACAAAAAAAAGGGGTGGGGAGAATCCAATAAAGTTACTGAATATTTATGACTTGCAGGTTATATCACCTTGGGCATCCATTGGTAGCACCCATTCTAATCCTAGGTATCATTTCCTGAAACAAATCAAAGCTATGGCTGCTCAGCTAGTCTGGTGAGTTAGAATTGTGCCAAGTACTTATTTCTGAGAGAAAGAGTGTGTTTATTCCAGACATCTTTAATCTGCCAAGCTCTGCTATTCAACCTCAATTCTGGAATTTATTTTTTTATTTAATTAATTAATTTATTTATTTATTTTAGATTTTATTTATTTATTTATTTGACAGAGAGAGATCACAAGTAGACAGAGAGGCAGGCAGAGAGAGAGAGGGAAGCAGACTTCTTGCTGAGCAGAGAGCCCGATGCGGGACTCGATCCCAGGACCCTGAGATCATGACCTGAGCCGAAGGCAGTGGCTTAACCCACTGAGCCACCCAGGCGCCCCTCAATTCTGGAATTTATAACCCTGCTGGCTGCTGAGGTGGGAATGGGGAAGGGGGAGTAGAAGGAGAGGGAGAGAAGAGTGTACATATACATTGTCTAATAAAGAGCTCAGATGGTGTGGTCCTTCTACTTCACTTGTACCCCGTCTTGTGCATGTGCATGTGTGTGTGTGTGTTTTATTGAAGTATGATTGGCATATTAATATTATATTAGTCTCAGGTGTACAACATAACAATTCAATATTTGTGTATATTATAAAAAATGATCACTACAATAAGTCTAGCTAACATCTGGTCCTAAAGGTGTTTCAACCTACCCCATCACTTTCTCCTTGGTTCTCATTGTTTTAAATGGAATCAGTAAGTTGTGATTTGAGCATTTTAGTTTGGGCAGTGACTGTTTCTGAACAGTTCTCCTAGTAGTAGTAATACACTCAAAGGCTACCATAGACATCATGGTAATTTCCTGTTGGGACAATAAGTTTATATGGAGAACAGGAGAGGTGGAAGAGACAGTAGAGATTATTTATTTCAGCTCCAGCATTTTATACCTGGAGAATACATAGCACTGGACAGATTTTAAAATTTATGCCTACCCATGTCAAAACATAAATCATATGATAGTAATTCTAACTAATACTTCATTTTTTCATCAATGTTAGTTTATTGTGAGTATAGAAAGGAAGGAGATAACTTTAAAAAAAACAAAAATGGTAGTGTTTTGGGGTTTAAAACTTTAGTTACAGTTCATGTAATGATTCTATTCCTTTTATATAGAAGGTGTTACTTTCTGATGAAGACATGTTCTCTGATGATTTATTATTTTTTCTGATTCTTTTATATAAGGCTTTGACTATACAAAATCAGAACTGCTTATTGTGCTTCATGTTTAAATTACAGGAACTTCAGAGAAAGAAGCCTACTTGGTAATTAGAGATAATATTCTGGTCAAGATGGCTCAGGGATTTCATGTTTTTTTCCAGGTACATAACAATAATAGAAAAATTATAAAAGAGTTAACGAAAAGCTAGATAAATCTTACTATTGACCAATGATGGAAGGGGCTGACCTTTTGGGCTTTAGATCTACAATTATGTAACAGTAGCTTTGAATTCTGTTCTTGCATTGCAAAGGCTACTAAAGGATTCATGGGGGCAGTGATGAAGACTTTATACACTGTTGCGATTTGGCAAATAGGAGAATGCTAGGTACCCACAAAGATCACTTTGGTCATGAACGTATGAATGTACCCAAATGCTGTGTGTCTAGATTTATATATCACTATAGAACATGTGACCCAAAATACTTTTATAAGATCTGGTACTGAAAAGACAGCTCTAGGGCTAGATAGGAGAAGCACAGAGGAAACAAAAGTAAGATCAAAGTAATAAAATTATCTGATTCACAATAAACTTATTAACATAATTTAAAAATGTCTGAAGAAACCTAATATTAAACAAGATAACAAAAATACAGTAATGTTCTCATTTATGCAAGTAAGCAAAAATAGAGTCAATACATAGATTCATTCTAGATAAAATTAATTTTAAGGAACATTTTTGCAATAAGTCTATTTAAATGCTCTCCATAATAGGCAATTGGCCCCAGACTAGGCACTCACCACGAATGATTATAAAACAAGACAAATTATATGAAATTATTCTTTTCAGACTCTGGATAAAAGGTGCAAGAGTGCTATTACTCAGCTATGGGTAACATACAATGTGAGCTGTATTATGGTCCTCTTTGGAGGTACTTTCTGTTGGAGATACTTTCTTTTTTTCTTTTAAAGATTTATTTATTTATTTATTTGACAGACAGAGATCACAAGTAGGCAGAGAGGCAGGCAGAGAGAGAGGAAGGGAAGCAGGCTCCCCACTGAGCAGAGAGCCCGATGCGGGACTCGATGCGGGGCTCGATGCGGGGCTCGATGCGGGGCATCCCAGGACCCTGGGATCACGACCTGAGCCGAAGGCAGAGGCTTTAACCCATTGAGCCACGCGGGTACCCCTGTTGGAGATACTTTCTAATCTACTGTGCAAGTAGAGGGAACCCAAATAAAGCCCAGCAGTCTTGCTGAGCTGGTGTAGCAGAGATTAGAGTTCAGGACAGTGAAGGAGCTGATTGTCTAAGGAAAATTTCTAGAATGGAGGGCATTACAAAGAAAAGGCGTTCATAAAACTTAAGTTGCACATGCTCAGGACAAAACCCCACAATAATAGGCAAACAGACAAACAAACAAACAATTATTGATAATGAAAACTGCTGGAGAGTTGGGAAGGCAACAGTTTCTGGAGCTTGTAAAGGGCTGGGAGATTTCTGATTTCTGACTAATCAGAAAGAGTGGTGAGATCTTAGTGAACACTCAGGATTTCAGTAGAGTTCTTAGTCAGGCCACCCTTTTGGAATAGAGCCAGTCTATCTCTAGCGTAAAGATGACTGTAGTCTACCCTAACAAAATTTACAAACAGTTCTTTTAAAGGATTCAGCAGAGTTACAAATAATTAGCTCCCTGGCAGAACAAACCATAGAACTCAAAGAAGACAACAAATTTCAGATATGCAACAATGTATACCCATAATGTCCAGGAAATAATAAAAAATTACTGTATATGTAAGGAAGAAAAAAATGTGAGTTACCCAGGGCTAGATGAAAATTAGCAAAAGAAACAAAATAGATGCAGCATTACAAAAACAATGTACTTAGCAGACAAGGACTTTAAAATAGCTCTTATAGGGATGTCTGGGTGGCTCAGTCAGTTAAGCATCTACCTTCAGCTCAGGTCATGATTCAGGGTCCTGGGATCGAGCCTCACATTGGGCTTCTTGCTCAGTGGGGAGCCTGCTTCTCCCTCTACCTGCCACTCCTCCTGCTTGTGCTGTCTCTCTGACAAACAAATAAATAAAATTTTTAAAAATAAAGTAAAGTAAATAAAGTAAAAGAGGATATCTCTTATAAACATATTCAAGGAATTGAAGACAAGGATGGATGTAATCAGGGAACAAAAAAGAAATCTCAACAGAAAAGTGGAACTCATAGAAAAGAAGGAAATGAGATTTTTGAACTGAAAAATATGATGTATAAAATGAAAAATACCATTATCTCTACAGTTATAAACTTCACTGTCCTTTCAGTTCTAAAGAAAAATAAACCAATCTCTTTTATGTGAGCTTAAAAATAAAGAGGAAATATAAATATCCAGGAGTTAATTATACCATGAAGGCTTTGGAATCAAGAATTAGAAAACCACCAAAAATGAAGGCAACTATCCTCTCAGCCTCTCTAACGATGATCTAATGGCCTTGTGTCTCTTTTTCCTTCTGTGTACGTCTTCAAAACTCACTCTCTGTGTAGCATGGTTTTCTCTACAAATATGGCTATCCCATACCACCCAAGTTTAAATATTCAGTTCCATCTACAAACTGAGGAAACTATTTTCTCAATTCCAAATTCCTATGAAAGAGAATCTAAGTCAGATGTCTATCCCTGGCATAATCTCCTAGGGCTGCAGGAGCCAATTAGTGTTGCCTGAACAAACATGATCACCAAGGCCATCCCCAAAGGATTTTTCTAAGAGGAAGAACACTCAGTAAATGAGCCTACCCCAAAGCCAGTATTTTGTGCATATCAAATAGATTTTGGTAATTTAGTTTTGGGAAGTTAAATATGCATTTCACACCTTTTAAAAATGACATTCAGTAAATGCCATAGTATTGGCAAATTTTGAAGTAAACTTTTTATAATGTATAAAAAGTCCTTTTAAAAGTTTAAAAATAATTTATGCAATTGATAAATTCAATAACCAGTCTTAGGGTTCATTAAGAAGTTAGAGTGCCACCTTCTCTTGGGGATAATGGCTATGCACATCACTTAATATACTTTCATGTCAAATAATCCTGCATTTTAGATTAACTCGAAAACTAAGGATCATGAAAATAAATCGCACTGGTCAGAGGATAGACAATTTTCTTGAGCAGACATATTTGTCTACATTTTGTCTATGGGGCAGGGAACTGAACTTCAATCCTCTGCTGTATGAGTACTAAACTAATAGTAAGAGCCATTAAGCCACCTCTGTTTCAAGTAAAGAGTTATTCTGAAAGATGGGAAATAAAGGAGATAAATGGCTGACTTCATGATTTTTCTCTTCTTATTTCATTGATTTGGAAAAAAAAAAAAAATAGAAAAGTGTTCCTGACTGTGAAGCTAGGTAAGAGCAACCTGTAAGGAGAAATGGTAAGGGGGCCTGTGTGCTCAGTGGATTAGCCCTCTGCCTTCAGCTCAGGTCCTGATCTCGGGGTCCTGGGATTGAGCCCCACATCGGCTATCTGCTCAGCAGGGAGCCTGCTTTACACCCCCACCCCCCGCCAACCCCCCTCGCTCCTGCCTCTCTGCCTACTTGTGATCTCTGTCTGTCAAATAAAATTTTAAAAAATCTTAAAAAAAAAGGAGAAATCTTAAGAATTAGGGTTTAGAGATAATACGTAGATATTTAAGTGACTAATACCAGTACGTAATGATAGTAAGTAACTAATAACGGTAAGGTGGGCATAACGAACAAAGGCTGCCAGCCGGATTAATTAGAGTGAAACCCAAGTCCTTTAGGTAAGAAGGAGCACATTCTTCAGATCTTTACTGGTTGGAGAGATGTGCTGTGGCAGAATTAGAGGAGAATTAACAGGATTCAGATCAGAGGCTCAGAGGAGTGAAGACTCAGGGCTATGAATTTAAAGGAGAGGTGCGATCCAGTGATTTGGACCTCGCTGTTTGGTCACGCTTACCCTGTGAGATCACTTCCCCGTTTTGAATTTTGTTTTGCTGTGTTTGCGTGTTCAGCAGTTCTGTGCATTAGTGCTTCGTTTGGCACTAACTAT
Organism: Lutra lutra; assembly: GCF_902655055.1. Lineage (NCBI taxonomy): Eukaryota > Metazoa > Chordata > Mammalia > Carnivora > Mustelidae > Lutra > Lutra lutra. The sequence goes on along the minus strand of NC_062279.1, from coordinate 73,762,506 downwards.
GACCTTCAGCTGTAAACTGAATATGACACTGCCCTTTTGTGAGTCGGTTTGAGCTGCCCTTGTTTTGCAAATGGAGAAAGAGTATTGACTTCTAATAAAACTTAGGAAATCCTTAGTAAGGGCTTTATCGTCTCATTAAAACTCCAGTAATTAGGGAAATCGGTCAGCCATCATCTCACTTTTGTGTATGTGCTCTCCCACTATGCCAATTTGTCCATTCACTCATGCATTTGACATGTTCACAGGAATTTCTGCCTAAAGCAGTGAGAAAGTTGAAGCATGGATTCTTATTAGACTGATAAAATTAGACAGGACAATTCACTTAGAAAAATTCTTTAGGAAACAACCCTGATGAAGGAAAAAATGGGCAGTTATTCTATGGTCATTCTGTTAGTCTATAGGAAACTTCGCTGACTTATCTAGGTGTCAAAGCATTTATTTTCAAATAAATTATTTTCTCTAGTAGTAAGTTAATTTATTCATATATTAATGTATAACATGGCCATCTTTTCAGAGCAAAGGATAATACTCAGGTTATACTATAGTCTTCATGGGGCTATTACAATGGTAATCATGTTAATTTCTATGTATATACTTGTAAGTGATCTGTAGTTTCAAAGCATTCTCAGATAACCCAAATAGTTAATAATAAAGGACAAATATTAAAATTATGATTATTCAGTTAAAATTATTTCTAAAGATGCTTATTGATAGAAACAATGCTTCTTATGGAATTTTAATTAAAAATCAATACAGCTAATATATAATTGGCATAATGCTAACATAATGTTATTCACATCAAGCTAATCATATATATGAATATATCTACTACTATTTTATCCTAGTTTCTATGCGTATATTAATTTCTTTCTATAAATATACTTGTATAGTCTAGAAGCATACATATCAAAATGTTAAAGAGTATCTCTTAGGGGTGCCTGGGTGGTTCAGTGGGTTAAAGCCTCTGTTTTCAGCTCAGGTCATGGTCTCAGGGTCCTGGGATCGAGTCCCACATCAGGCTCTCTGCTCACCAGGGAGCCTGCTTCCTCCTCTCTCTCTCTGCCTACTTGTGATCTCTCTCTGTCAAATAAATAAATAAAATCTTAAAAAAAGAAGAGTATCTCTTAGTACAATTTTTATTATAGTTTTATACTTTTCTAAACTCCACATTTCTTATAATCAATAAATATTTCTTTTATACAGTGATATTTATCTAATTGTTGTACTTGTCTAATTTAATGGTTGAAAAGAGTAAGGGAGTCTTGAGACATCTTCCACCAAGTCAGGAGAGTGGGATCTGAGTAGGATGCATTTAAGCTAGGCAATAAGATTTGTGATGTTATTCATATTCCTCATGTGTGGAGCTCCAGAAGAGTGGAAGGTATAAAGGCTTACTGTGGAAATAATTAAAAAACTAGGTGATATTATTAAGATGGTGATATAGGTCATTTCCAATTTTAGTTCCCTGCACCGGAAGACCAACTAGCAACTATTCATAGAGAAGACACCATTGTAAAAGTTCCGGAACATAAGGGTAAGGCTGAAGTATCCTCTTGGAGCACAGAGATGAATAGGGACCTCATTAGAAGGATCAGAGTAACTATTTCACTTTGACCATATTTTCCCCAACCCCCACCCCAGGCTGGCATAGTATTGCACTGAGAGGGCTACCCTGGGTCTATAGTTTCTCCAATGGGAAAAGAGAGCCCATGATGGACATCTACCTTCCTCAACACTGGCACATCCTTTCTGGGATGCCTGCTTGAGCCTCATTTCACAGGGATCATACGGCGCATCTGCAGGGCTTAACCACTGGGGATCAGATAAAGATGGAGAAGGAGAGCAGGGCTTTCAGCAACCAGCACTAAGATTTTGGCAGACTCAGTTCCTACTTACGATGGTGTCTGGGCAGAGATCCCAGACAGTGTCCCAGGCCATCTGCAGAGCTGAGCTTATGATCACATTTAGCCAGAGAGCTCAGCCAGCAGTACTGCCTGATTTGGTACCCATCAAATGGCCATGGAGTCCATTTTATGGTCCTACACAGATAGAGAAGAAAATTCAAAGCCACACTCAACTTCCCTGCATAATGTCTGGTCTTGCCCTCTGGGAAGTGGGGCCACAGATGCCCCACTTCATCACAGAGGACATCTTATAGCCTACCTGATGGCAAAGCCCAGACTGCAGCCCTACCCAGATTTGAGGTATAGCTTGTGACCTGCCTAATCTCAGAGCACAGTCTGGGCCCCCATTTGACCACAAAGCCCTGCCTGCACCCTGTCTGAACATGGAGGGCAACCACAGATGCTGTCTGGCTGTGGAACACAGCCTGAAGTCCCACCCAACCTGGAGTGAACTGCAGAGTCCAGCTGCAGTCCTGCTGAATTGTGAAGGTCAGTCAGTGGCACTGGCCTGCCAGGGAGGCACTCCCTCAGTCACTCCCTCAGCCAGAGGTGACTTCAGAAGGAGATCAAAGAAGACACAAATATATGGGAAGGTATCCTGTGTTTACGAATCAGAAGCATTAATATTGTTAAAATGTTCATACTACCCAAGGCAATCTATAGATTGAATATGATCCTTATCAAAATTCCAATGGCATTTTTTACAGAAATTGAAAAAAACCCCACAAAATTCATAGGGAACCACAAAAGATTTAAAGTAGTTGAAACAATTTTAAGAAATAAGAACAAGTCCTGAGGCATCACACTTTCTGATTCCAAACTATATTCCAAAGCTATAGTTATCAAAACAGTATGGTACTAACAAAAACAGACACATAGACCAATGGAACAGATGGAGAGTTCAGGAATAGCCCCATACCTATATGGTCAACTAATACTTATCAAGTATTCTCAATACTCAATGGGGATAGGATAGTTTCCTCAGGAAATGGTGTTGGGGACACTGAATATACACAAGCAAATGAATGAAAGTCTACCTCTATCTTATGCCACTTACAAAATTTACCTCGAAGTGGATTAAAGACTTGAAAATAAAGCTGAAACCATAAAACTCCTAGAAGAACCACCTTGATATTGGTCTTGACAATGATTTTTGGGCTATGACACCTAAAGTATAGGCAACAAAAACAAAAATAAACAAGAGGGACTATATCAAACTCAAAAGTTTCTACATAGCAAAAGAAAAATGATAAAGTAATCCAGGGAATCCAACAAAATGATAAAGTAATCCATGGAATGGGACAAATTATTTGCAAACCATGTATCTCTTAAAAGGTTACTATCCAGGGCGCCTGGGTGGCTCAGTGGGTTAAGCCTCTGCCTTCAGCTTAGGTCATGGTCTCAGGGTCCTGGGATTGAGCCCCGCATCAGGCTCTCTGCTCAGCAGGGAGCCTGCTTTCCCCTCTCTCTGCCTGCTTCTCTGCCTACTTGTGATCTCCTTCTCTCTGTCAAATAAATAAATAAAATTAAAAAAAAAGGTTACTATCCAAAATATGAAAAGAACTCATACAATTCAATAATACAAAAATAATCTGGTTAAAAATAAGTAGAGGACCTGAATGGACAATTTTCCAAGGAAGACATACAAATGGCCAACAGTTATACGAAAAGGTATACAACATCATTAATTGTCAGGGACCTACAAATAAAAAAGCACAATGATCTATCACCTGACTGACCCCTGTTAGAATGACTATCATAAAAAAGATATGAAATGAAGAAATGCTGCGAGGATGTGGAGAAAGGGAACACTTGGGCACTGTTGGTGGGAATATGAATTGGTGCAGCCACTAAAACATTAGAAAATAGAAATATCATATGATTCAACAATTCTACTCCTAGGTATATATCCAAAGGAAAAAAATGAAAATAAGATCTTGAAGAAACATCTGCACTCCATGTTCATTGCAGCATTATTTACAATAGCTAAGATATGAAAACAACTTACATGACAATCGATGGATGAATGAACAAAGAAAATGTGTGATATATGCACAATGGAATATTATTTAGTCACAAAAAGAAGGAAATCTTGCTATTTGCAACAAAATAGACAGACCTTGAGGACATTATGCTAATTGAAATAAGTTAGAGAAAGACACAAACTAAGTGAAATAACGTATATGTGGAATCTAAAAAAACAAACTCATAGAAACAGAGAATAGATGGGAGGGGTGGTTACCAGGAGTGGAGGTTAATGGTTGAAGGTGGTCAAAGGGTGCAAACTTCCAGTTGTAAGATGAATAGTTTCTTGGGATATACTGTAGAGAAAGATGATCACAGTTAACATGCATCTTAAAATTCTCAACACATGCTCATTTATAACAGGTCACTATAATGGTAATCATTTTGCAATATATATGTGTAGCAAACCATTATGTTGTAAACCTAAAACTTATGCAAGGTTATATGTCAATTATATTTAAATGAAGCTGGAAAAAAACCTGAAGACTTTTAGAAAAGATACTCTGGATCCCAGTGCTAATCTGTTGCTATGTGAAGGTTGTTCAGAACTCTGCCTCTGGTGCTTGGAACAAGTGGTCTCCTTTTTACTTTTAACCAATAGTTTGTTCTTAAATTTAAAGCAAAGTTATTTAATTTGGATATATCAAATGTAGAGCTCGTTCTCCTGATGCCAGGTACTATCAGGACTGCTGGTTGAGAAAGCCATAGCTAATTGAAATTTGGAAGATGCTACTCAGAATTCAAATTCAATCTTATTATAAAGTTCTCAATACCTTGGAAAAACCAGATATAATAAATTTGAGTAGGAAGATCAGATCTGAACTAAACATTAAAACTGATCATGAGGATGTTTTGTAGCGTGAATTTGGTGTATGAGATCAAGGGAACCCAGACCCCAGTTGGGATATGCGAGCATTTTACTGCCTAGATGTGAAATTCCTTGTTGCCTTTCACCTCTCTCCCCTGAATCCTGAAAGTAGTCCTTTATCTGGCTAAGATGATTTAAAAACAAGCTAAAGTGTTATTTGACGATATTCTGAATCTGAACTGTTAAGCTTATATTGTAAAGACACAATATCTTTTCTGAATAAGCAAGGCATACCTTCAGCTCTACCTCTACTCCAGTCTATAGAATGAAGAGGTTTCCTTCGGTTTACGATATCATTGTTATCACTGTATACTCAAGAGTGGCTCAAAGACAATTTAGTATTTGTAAAAAAAAAAAAAAAAAAAAGAATTAAGTTCAACTATTCCAAAATCAAAGTTAGGATTTTCAAAAGATGTCTTCCAACATTTACTTGGCATATATTGAATAGTTCTGTCAGGCTCATTAATTCAACCATATGGGGCTACATCAAGCAATTTGGGTATCTAAGATTTACCAGGGAGATGCATTGCTTACAGTTAAATATTCTCGGAGTGGTCTAGTTAAATATGTTGTTTCTGGCTATGTTGAGAAACTGGAAATAACTACTAAAGTTGTATGTATATGGTTTTGTCCTTTGGAGAACATTTGGCCATAATATCCCAACTAAATTTTGTGAGAAATTGTCTTGGTCTGTCTTCAAATGGAGGCATTTTGGTTCAGTTTCTTAATTTTAACAAAAAAATGCTCCTCAGTTGATCATGTAAGTAAATGGAATTTTTCACAACCAGAAACTTTAGAAAATGCCTGCCATCTAAGTTTTTTCCCAGAGGTATAATCTCAAATTTTCTGCTGCCTAGTTCTAAGATTTGATTTCAAGAAATAATATTCATGAAGCCTTGCTCAAAGGATGCATAAATCTTCAGTTTCTCTAGATTAGCTGTTTTCTGTGTATGATGTGAAACTCCTAGAGTTCCCCAAGACACTTTCTGGAGGCCTGCAATGTCAGACTGTTTCTCTAACGTTACGGTATTCTTTGTCATTTTCCTCTCATTCTCTCATGAACGTACCCTGAAGTTTTCCAGAGGCTACATAGCATGTAAAAATATCACCACTCTGATGTATTCGTGTGTTTAAAAATTTCTCAGTTTTAATTTTCAATGTGATTAATCTTGGTATATATAACCCTAGTACACAAAAGCCCCTTGGGGCCACAATAATTTTCAAAAATGTAAAGGGATCCTGAGGCCCAAATGTTTGAGATCTGCTGCTCTAGGTAAATACCTTCATATGTATTCACAGCACCCAGGAAAGAGTTGTGTACTTCTGCCACACTTTTTTTTTTTTAATACACCAAAAAGTTGCTTCTATTAAACTGTGATTTGACATTATAATCCTAAATTAGCCTATGCTAAGATTCATGACAATAAATAGCCCTGGGCGTATTTATCATCTTATGGATCCAAGGAAATAGTTGGGAAGATATTGGCAATTTTTATTTATATAGTGCACACTTTCTTTAAGATTCCACTAGAGAAATTCCTCCTATTTTAGTGTCATACAGAATTTGGTCTCACCTCCATCACTATTTTGTTTTATGGATGGACATCATGTATCCCGCAGTTTCTCTCATTTTTCTGCCTTGGCTTTGATGTATTGGAATCTAACTGTCTTTTCACCAAATGTGCACCCCTCTCTTACTACCATTTTGCATATTTTTTGGCATGCATTTTTACATGCCAATCTGCTGGCTTTTCCTGACTCACATTTTGTCCAGAATTTCTACATTTTTATTGCCTACACAGACACACAGAAATCCTTTCAATCCTATGTATGTGCATATGCACATAGATAGATATGTCTAAACACAGCATTTTGTCTAAAGATACTTGATTCTCACAATTTTGTGAGAGAAGTGTGTTTGGTATTGTCCCTGATTTGCTGATGAAGAAACTGTGTACTGACTGATTTAACCAAAGTCCCCTGCCTGGTAGAAATAGTTAGGGTTAGAATAGATTCTAGATTTTCTAACTTCAATTCCACATTTTTGAAATGACCATACTACCTTTTTCTGCCACTGCTTTCCAAGCAACCATCCAGTGATTCCCCTTAACATTTTAAGAGAACTAGCAAGCTCTTTGTTGTAAAGTGGACCCTACTGGCTTAACAGAGTTAATCTAGCTCCCTAAATTGCCCAAATTTGAGAAATGGAAAATTCCAACATTTTGTGGAAGGTGTCTATTCAGCATTAGAAAAATCCTCAATTTTACCTTTACTTTATAATTACATAAATGATGGCATAAAAATTCTTGAAAATATTCCTTGAAGACTCTTATTCTCCAGTAGTGTAGTTACTATTACTGAAAGTAAATTGCTTTCATGATATCAATATGTCCTGTCTCAATTTATCACTTGCTATCTGGCAGATTGAAACATAGGGTCCAAGAAATGTTTTCCAAGACTAAAAAAGTGTAAAGTGGGCAACTCATAGCCTCTTTTATATAGAACAAATACTTAGGTAAGGTAATCACTTTTTTTCCAATCTTTTTTTTCTTTGACATGAGATAGCATAGCTGCTAAGAGCCTTTTTTTCTTAACCTATAACCTATTGAACATGTAATTTGTTGGAAAACAATATTTAAACCCTTCTCTATTAATAGCAAAAATTGGAAAGAAAAAGAAGGGTGAGGCACTCTAAACTGAATTAGCAAAGAGAAGGAAAGTGAGCTCACTGCAGAAACCATGTGGTCGCTTTTCTACTACCGTGTTGGGAGATGGTCTAATAGCTTTCCTGGAATAGTAATACATCATTATTTTCCCCAGAACTCCGAGGCAACAGTCATTAAACAAATAGTATAATTTATTTATTTATGTTGTTGGAATTTGGACCACCTTAAACCCTCACAAAGAATTCATAATTCTTATCACACACAATGCAAATGACTCAATTTGAATTCAATATATCACAGGTGGGTGGGAGGTAGTGTACAAACCAAATGCCTTCCATCGAGTTTGGCTACCCATTAATAATTTTGCATCTGAGGAGTTAGCAAAATTTATCAAAGTCTGACTATATTGGGTTAAATTGTAGAAATCTTTCCCTAAAGTTTGGAAACCAATGGCTAGAAGGTCAGTTGGGGCTGCCCAGCACTTAACATTTTCCGTATTTGCATTGCTTTGGCTTTGTCACTTTCAATATTGGCATGGGAACCTGTTCTTTGTGGTTTATGGGTTTTTTTTTTAGTTGCTTATTTCTCAACTTAAGTAATAATCCTCTTTTGCTGACAGCTCTTTAGTTACTGTAGAAATGATTGTGTTGTCATGAACACAGCTTTAGGATTTCAGGTTCAGGTGGGGGAGGATCAGAGGGAGTTCAAGAAAAAGCTCATGTTTCCACCCAAACACACCCATCTAAGCACTTTCAGAAGGCTCAAGAAACAGAAGCAGAATTCTTTTCCCTGTTGCACTTTCAAAGTTCCTTATGTGGAATCAGATGATTTTAATACATGTTTCAAAAGAATATTCCATTTAACCTCTAAAAAAAAACAAACCACAATTCTGCTCCCCATTTTTTTTTTCTCAATTTAATCATTTGTTCCAATTTTCCTACCTTTGAAATAGGATGATTCAGCTCTCTTTTCTGCTTTAAAAGTTTGGTTTGATTCAAATTTCAGAAGCTAATGCTTGATTCTTCAATCTTCCTTATTTTTCTGTCTTAATAGTCTTCATATGTTTTCTATCATTTAATTTCTCTTCTTTTTTATTTCTGTTTTAAAATTTAATTTTAGTTTTTCAGTGTTCCAAGACTCATTGTTTATGCACCACACCCAATGCTCCATGCCATACGTGCCCTCCTTAATACCCACCACCAAGCTCACCTAACCCCCCACATTTAATTTCTTTTCTGATTTGATCTCCTCTTTTCAACTTTCCATTAGGCCTATTCTCTCTCTTGTCTATTTTCTTGTTTGTGTCAATTGCACTTCCCATTCTTGTTCTGAAAAAAATGAACCTTCTCTCCCATGAGTTCACCCTCCTTTTTTGCTTCACCGCCTGTGTTGTATTTTATTCTTCTGAGTCAGTAAAGACATCTCATTTAAAGCATGGTTCAGATCTCATCTTTTAAAAATATTCCTCCACTTAAGCTGGCTTCTAACTGACTCAACTTCAGTGATATCTCCAGTTCTTCCCATTCTCATCTACCTGCTTGAGTTGCTTCCTTCCTCCTCTGCCTGATTTTTATGGTTTCCTAATGTAGTACTGACAAAAGAGAATGGGCTCTGAGTCCATGCCTGTCTGGATTTGACACTACGTTCTGCTGCAGCTGTATGACCTCGAACAAATTACTTTGCTTCTGAATTTCCTTCCCTACAAAGTGGGGATGATAATGACTATGACAAAATTTTTGGAATGATTAAATGAGAGCATGCTGTATAGAATTGGATTCATACAAAGTGTTCAATATTATAATTTTTTTTTCAATTTTCAGGAAAATCTGGCATTGTTTTGCTGATAAACAGATTACCAGGAAATCAGTGATGTGTATAAGTTGTCAGTTTCTAAGAGAAATTGCATTAGGGGTAACATGCTCTCTTCCTTTGTTTTATTTTTCCTTCTAGCATGCACATGTTCATTCATTTTTTAATTAAAATTAAGAAATATTTTAATATAACAATTTATGAAATAAATATATACATTTGGTCATTCAAAGTTAGTTTGAACCAATCAGCATTTTGTTATACCAGATCTTTTTTTTTTTTTTTTTAAAGAAGTTAAGTTTCTTAGATTTGGTTAAAGCCCTCTCTGTGTCCCTTCTGCTATGTCATTTATCCCTTTCCCTTTCTAGAAATAAGCCATGCTGAATTTCCTTTGGATCATTCTTATCTATATTTTCATATTCTACTATATTTGTATATATATAATGTTAAAAATCATTGTGTGTATTTTAAATGACATATACGTAATATACTGTATATATTCTGAAACTTGCTATTTTGTTCAACATTTTTTTTTTAAGATTTTATTTATCTGTTTGTCAGAGAGAGACAGAGAGCACAAGCAGGGGATGTGGCAGGCAGAGAGAGAAGCAGGCTCCCCACTAAGCAAGGAGCCCAATGTGGGACTCAATCTCAGGACCCTGGGATCATGACCTGAGCCAAAGACAGCCGCTTAACTGACTGAACCACCCAGGTTTCCCTTGTTCAACATTTTTTGTTGTTGTTGAATTTATCACATGTGTCATATCTTGTTACTCTGTTCTATTTATATCTATTGCATTTCTATTCATACTGTGTCATTGTATAAATGTATAATATAGTAATAGTGCAATCACAAAACTAACTGGAGTGGGTGATTCTAATCTTATCTGAGGATAAAATCTGATTCAACTCCAGTGATACACTTAGCCCAGTTGCTTGCTCTAGAGATACCTTGGGACCTTAGGGGAATTTGGGTCTCTTCTCTAGTGAGGCACATTGCTTCAACTAGGAACACCTAGGAAACTCACATAATATCCTGATATCCGGACCTAGGACCTCATTAATGAGGGATGATTTGTTCTACCACCAACTGTGGAGTTCAAGGATGATACTAAGACTTGTTTAGCAACTTTCTCCTTAAGGGCTGCTAAAGAGAATAAAATAAGATAATACACGTAAAATAGCCTATATCTAGCTATTTAGAAAATCACAAATTCTCACAAATTAAAGAATTTTAAGAAGAATCTGCCACAGGTCCCTGCCTAATAGAAATATATAAATGCACACACACAAAAAGAAATATATAAATGCGATTTACTACATCACTTTTTTTCACTATTAGATTGAGTAAAACTGTTACCATTTTATGCTGTTTAACAGGTTACACAATCCTTTACATATCTTTAATGGGCAAATAGTAGTTAGATGAAATTAAATATGTGTTGAGATTGAATTGGACCTACATAGTAACTCTAGGAAGTAAAATTTATTATTCTCATTTCACAAAGTATTGTATTCAAAATAGGCAAAGTTAGTTATAAATGCAAAAAGCCCCAGGTTAGTCTTTTAATAAGGCCATAACCATGTTAGCATAGCAGTTGAAGAACTGGGAAAAATGGTGAAAACATTTTCGGCAGAAGGATCTGTCCTGTTTAGAAGTTAGAATTGAATTTAGAGAGAATCTGAGGTAAGATTGGTTCTTATTATGTTAAAAGACATACTTAACATTTTGCCCCAAGAGTTTTTTCTCTACAGATTTAGACCAAACATAAGTAACTCTCTCATGGAATTAATGGGGAATGCTTTGAAGATTTTCATCTCTTGAGTGTAAAATGTTATTTAATAAGGATTTGTCCTTTTTAATTTAAATATAACTGACATATAACATTATATTAGTTTCAGGTATACAACATAATGATTCAATATTTGTATATAATGCGAAATGAGGGCCACAATAAGTCTGGTTAACATCCATCACTACACATAGTCACAATTTTTTTTCTTGAGATGAAAACTTTTAAGATCTACTCTCTTAGCAACTTTCAAATATACAATGTGGTATTATTAACTATAGTTCCTGTGCTGTATATCATGTCCCCATGACTTATTTATTTTATAGCTGGGAATTTGTGCTTTTTAACTCTTAAAATGTTATTCAATAAGGGTTTGGTTTTGATCAATACTCTTTAGATAGTTATGGAGTATTACCTTAGTTTCTTCTTCCTTTTAAAAACCAGCCCTTTTACTGAATTAGAAATTTGATTGGAAGTCTCATATTTAGGAAGAGGGGAAATTTTTTGGAAAATATCAAAGTAAGGCTTAAATGTGTATTATTTAGTTTTTCATTTTAAGAAGAGATTAATTATGAAGACTCTTCCAGGGTCTTTCTTTTTTCCTGTTAGAAGTGGTTGATCAGAGAAAACCTTGGTAATCAGAATTATGTCAACATTACAATAACACCATTAGGAAGGCTGCCATTTAGTTGCTAATTTAACTCAGTTAGTGACTTTATAAGTGTATGGGTGATAGCTGTTGAGTATGGCTATATAAAGTGTAATCTTTGTTTTTGGTGATAAACAGATTAACACAGCAATAAAAAGTGATATTTTTAGGAATCTTACTGCTCCTTGGTCTTGGGAAAGGAACTGCATTTTATGTAAGTCTACTGTTGGCAAATTATCTCATCATGTAGAATTGTGCTTTGTAAGTAAAATGTCCTGGATACTTATTTGTTGAAAGAGAGAAAAGGATGAAAGGAAAGAAGGGAAGAAACTTCTTGAGTTCCAAATTGACTAATTAATAATAATAATAATAATATAAAATATAACAATTAAAAAACATATGCTTAATGCTTACTATATGTGAGGTTCTGTGCTAAGTATCTAAGTGTTCTATATATAAGGGACTGCAATTTTTGTCGATGATTCTAAAAATAAAAAAGTTTGTGTTAAGCTCAATTAGCAGCAAGACCATCTGAACTCATTCAGTGGTAAGAATTGTCCCGAATGGGCAATTTTTAATTTATAATCTTTGCTCCATCAAGGTAAATACTATAGGCTCTGAAGAAATATTGTGATTGACTACAGTGTCACATAGCACATGGTATATCTACTATGTTATTTTTCTAAAAGAAAAGTTATAACTCTAAATTCGGAGACATAACTGTCTATGAGAATTTGTAGTCATATACCAATTCATTCATTCACTTTTCACAATGATTTTATGAAGTTGGCACTATTGCTACCTCCATTTTATTGAGAAAGACATGGAAACAAAGAGGTCAATAAAGGACTATTTACCAGTAACGGCTGCTCTAAAGTCTGCAATTGTGTGGTTATAAATTCTTCGAAAAAAAAGTTTTTTTAACACGTTATCAGTCTTCATGACACTTTTTTAGATTTACCAGAGGAAAAAGGGGACTATGATGAATATTTACATGTTAAAACTTCTGGAATTTATAATATTACTGCTACTATTTCTAGGAAGTTCCAAGTAGATTAGAAAAAAGTTTAAAAATCTGTTTCTTTTGGGGGGTTCCTACTACTCAAGTATAATGGCTCTCTGCCATGTGGAGTTTCACAATATAGTAATAGAGAAATAGCAAGGGAAGAGCGAGACAGCTCACACTGGGTTAATTTCTCTGACATCTGGCTTTATTTTTGCTTGTTGTATCTTCCAGACTCTACCTTCAGTCACTTTATGTAATACGCATTGCACATATCTTACTACACTGTGAAAAGGTTAAGAAAAAATTTCTGGACAACTAATTAATGTTTATGAAATGCATAGTATAATATTAGCATTTACTCAATGCATGAATAGAGTATAATTCTCATTTAAGGCTATGCATCCACTAATTATTATGGACTTATTTTTTTAAAAGATTTTATTTATTTATTTGATAGAGATCACAAGTAGGTGGAGAGGCAGGCAGAGAGAGAGAGGGGGAAGCAGGCTTTCTGCTGAGCAGGGTGCCCGATGCGGGGCTCAATCCCAAGACTTGATATCATGACCTGAGCCTAAGGCAGAGGCTTAAGCCACTGAGCCACCCAGGCACCCCATGGACTTTTAAATATAGGTATTTACTGAGCTTTAAGTTTAAATTGCAATGTAGTCATATTTTTATATCTATTTCAGACACTTTTCTACATGCAGTGAATGCCATATTTGACAGTTCTACCAGTTTCTTTCAGATTTTAAAGTTTGTGTTTAAATAAACATAACCCAGTAACTAATTCTCCGTAAACTCTCATGATTTGTTGCATGATTTGTAGGTTTTTGTGCACTAACTAGTTTCATAGATGCTGGCAGTGCACTCATTATTGTACTGATGAGAAACTGGTAATGCCAAATGATGCTGTCCTATGGCCCTTGTCAAAGCTGTTGCCGTTGGCACTTCTGCTAATTGTGAATGCAGTAGAATCTTTGCCTTCAGAGGATATCTATGCAAAAGTTAATGCAAAACATCTTACCAATTGTTGGAGCAGAGGTAGTTTCAAATCACACTACTGCATGGAAAGGAGCCAATTGTCCATTGGAAGGGTGATACTGTTTATAATGCGCCTGGTTGCTGTTGTGATAAGCCTCCCAGGAATGTGTGGAGGAAGGAGAATGTAGTTTAATTCAGATTGCTTTGGAATGTTGCAATTTGCCCCTAGTTATCAATGCTATTTAACATATTTTGATTGGATCACTTTAGATCCACCTGAAAACTGCCTGCGTTTGGAGAAAATCTTTTGGCCTGCTATGATTATTTGGCCCACACTTAGTGTGTAGACTCCTACTTCCTCCCTGCATGCCTACACTCATCCTATCACCTTCACGTTGTCATAAGTTCACGTTCACATACCTGTAAGGAATATAAATATTTCTGTTCTCTCTTAATTCTCTCTTGTGCATGCAGGCATACAGGTACAAGCAAGCACACACACACACACAAACACACACTCTTAGGCATCTTTGTAGGCATCCGGGATTCTTCTTTAGTTAAATTATATTTATTATTTGACACCTCTCCTTATATTTCGTGAGGAATCATTATCCTTTAAAAATATTTTATTTTCAATGTCTAACTTGATGAGGGACATAAGTCTAGAGCATGAGAGGAGAGAAGGTCAGAGGGAGAAGCAGACTCCCTGTGGAGCTGGGAGCCACAGGTGGGACTCAATCCCGGGATTCCGGGGTCATGACCTGAGCCAAAGGCAGTTGCTTAACCAGTTGAGCCACCCAGGTTCCCAATTTAGAAATATCTTGATCAGTTAAGGATGATTGTTGAGATTTTTCAATGAAGGAATATATTATTCAGAATGGAGAAAATAAATCTGTGTCTGTTTCATCAGCTTTGCTTCTGGAGAAAAATGAGAACTATTGTGACCTTCATGGGACAAACACAGTTTTTTCCTAGATAGATTGTGTGTAGTCAGTTGAGACTCTCCCATTGAAGAAGAAAGAGGGTTAGATGGGTAGTGTCTAAGAGAACCATGGGCTTTCTTTGAAACCTCAAAGTAAAGTCAGTTTCTAAAGTTTGTTTACTTTTTAACCTGAAGGAATGGTTAATTTAAGGTTGAGCAGAGAATGACAGAGTTATGTTAAGACAGTTAATGTTAAGTTAGTGAGTGAAGTACAAACGAAAGGTGAGCAGAGACCCTGAAAGTGAAAGTCAGGAAGATCTTAAAATTGTGTTTACTGAGGGTATCAGGTTTTTTAAATTTTATTTTTTAAAAAAATTTATTATGGAAGTATAGTTGGCATACAATGTTACATTAGTTTCAGCTGTACAACATAGTGATTCAACAATTCTCTACATTACTTAATGTTCATCATGGTAAGTGTTAGTGACCATCGCCCACCACACAATATTATTACAGTATTATTGACCATATTCTCTATGCTGTACTTCTCATCTCCATGACTTATTTTTTTTTCTATAACTGGAAGTTTGTACCTTCTAATCCTTTTCACTTATTTTACCCATCTCTCCACCCATCTCCCATCTGGCAACCACCAATTTGTTCTCTGTACTTATGAATCTGTTTCTGTTTTGTTTGTTCATTTGGTTTTTTAGATTCCACATATAAATGAAATCATAAGGTACTTGTTTTTGTATGTTTGACTTATTTCACGTAGTATAATACTCTCAAGGTCTATCCACGTTGCCAAATGTTCATATGCATATGTAGGTGTGTGTACATATAAAAGAATACATATATAATGTATAATGTATATATACACCACATATTCTTTATCCATTATATGCCCATATCCATTTTATTATATACATTTTATGTAATATGTATATGTATGTGTGTATATATGTATATATACCACATGTTCTTTATCCATTATATACGTAAATCCATTTTATATATATCCATTATATGTAATTTATATATATCCATTATATGTAATATATATGTTATATATGTATATTATACCACATCTTTATTCATTCATCTATTAATGTATACTTGGGTTGCTTCCATTATCTTAGCTATTGTAAATAATGCTGCAATAAACAAAGGGTGTACATATATATATTTCTGAATAAGTGTTTTCATTTTCTTTGGGTAAATACCCAGTAATGGAATTACTGGATCTTATGGTATTTCTATTTTTATTTTGTTTAGGAATCTCCATACTGTTTTACACAGTCAGGGTATCAGTGTTGTAATTCTCTTCCAAAACTCCTCTGAGTTCCAGAGCTGATCAGTGAGTGAACAATTTTTTATATTGTAATCTAATAAAAAGCATTTTGTTTGCCTCAAATTCTATCAAATATATCAATTCCTTCTTTTAAAAGGAGGAATTTATATCCTGAATTTTATTTCTTGTTGCATTGTGGTCTTTGGAAAATAACCACCTTTGCAGATCTTTCACAATGATAATAGTATCTTCAGTCTCTGGATCAGAAGGTTGTTTGAAACTCAACATACATCTACCAATTTCACATCATTGTCAATGAGAATCATCTCTTAAGTACTTGCTTAGTCCTCCCTCTGTCTGCATGGCCCATTACCCTCTTCTCAGAACCCCCTTTGCTTACTCAATTATGGCTATTGCATGTGATCTGAGCACTGCTGAAAAGCTGCAGGCTTTGCTCCATGATGCCTATAAAACTCTGTGTCTGAAAAAGTTAAGGTGGAATACTCCTCGCAAGCTAGTGTTGCAAGCGTTCGGGTGACTGTGTCCTTGTATTGACACTGCTAGTATCTGTCTTCTGTTGTTATTTCTCAGTGCTCTAGGCTCCTTGTTAGGACACTGGACAAATATATAGGTCTTCATTTCATCTCAAATAGTGATCTCTCAAAGTTTCCTATACACAAGATTCACTTTAAACTTGGGGCTCCTGTCCCTTTGATCTTAAGACATACACAGTTGACCGTCAAAAAATGTGGGAGTTAGGGACAATGACCCTCTATGCAGTTGAAAACCCACATATAACTTTTGAGTCTCCCAAAACTTAATTACTAATAGCCTACTGTTGACTGGAGGCCTTACTGATAACATCAATGTTTGATTGACACATTTTTTGTATTTTTTTTTGTATTCTATACTGTACTCTTACAATAAAGTTTAAGATAGAGAAAGGAAGTTATTATTAAGAAAATCATAAGGAAGACAAAATACATTTACAGTAACTTACTGTAAAAAATCCACGTATACATGGATCCATGCAATTCCAAACTCTCTTGTTCAGGGGTCAACAGTAAACAGTCTTAGGTGGCAAATAGGCCTGGATCTAACTTAGACAAATGATTTAGAGCACGGTTTTCCTATTTTTTTCTGAGTAGAGTCTTTCTTTCTTTCTTTCCTTCCTTCTTTCTTTCTTTCTTTTGAGAGGGAGAGAGTAAAGACAGAGTGGGAGGAGCAGAGGGAGAGGGAGAGAGAGAATTTTAAGAGGCTCCATGCCCAGTGCAGAACCTGAAGTGGGGCTCGATCCCACAACCCTGAGATCATGACCTGAGCTGAAATCTAGAGTTGGTCGCTTAACTGATGCAGCCACACAGGCTTAGTGAGATTTTGTACGACTCAGATATATGAAGTGGACAAAAGTGGAATTGGTCTGTTTCAGATCAGATCATGACCAGTCATGCTTATTTTCTTCACGAAAAATATTTTCTCTCCTTCTCTCCTTAAGAAAACGAAGCCTTAAGGGAGTAGGTTTTGGAAAAAAATAGATTAAAATATATTATTGGTAAATTTAGAAAGAGAATTTATCCGATTCTAAGGAAAATGTTTCTATTTATTAAACGTATAAACTACTTTATTATTCTTTGCAGCTTACATAACAATTTAGAATTTTGCATAGAGAGGGAGCTGACAAAATAAAACTGTGGGCCAAATCTGGCCCATTATCTTATTTTGTAAATAAAGTTTTGTTGGAACATCCACATTTGTTTGTGAAAGGTTTATGGATGTTTTGATGTTACATCATAGAGTTTAGAAGAGATTGGATACCCCACACAGCCCAAAATACTTGTTATCTGGCCATTTAAATAAAAAGTTTGCCAGAAAAGTATCCTTTGAGAGCCATATGCTTAGTACTCTATAAATAAACAGTATAATATATGTATATATAAGTAAACCTATAATATATGGATTACAAATAACTAATTAAAGGTACTCAAGTTATTGGTATGGCTTAAATCCATTTTTTCACTATATATATTTTAGAGTATATTGACATTTGAAGTTGCCATTTAATCCATTTTTTCACTATTTATATTTTAGAGTATATTGACATTTGAAGTTGGCATTTATTTTTATTTTCTTCGAAATTTATTTTTATTCTATTTCTTTTTGTTCTGATTAAACTTTGTCTCCACGATCCAGTATACCTCAGAAAAGGTAAAATTTCCCCACTGACATTCTTGATTTAAAAAAGGCTTTGCAGATTTTCGAAGGCATTGATATGATATGAAAGTTACTCTGTACCAAGGAAGGTAATTCTCTCTTCTCCAACTCAGTCTTTGAATGACTCCAGATCAATGTGTATACACAGTGTCCTTGCTTTTATCTAATATGAAGAAAGCCAGTGTGCTGATGGCCTCTGAAAGGCTTTCCAAGTTGGCTCAAGATGAAATAAACTCTCCTTAAAGTAAAATAAATGGTATCCCACAATGCTATTGATACAATACATGCCATCAACAATGTCTTTCCATTTTTAATAATACATCATAGCAGAGGGAAAGAGGTTCATAGAAGAACCAGCTTTTACTACTGAAAAAGATCTAAAAGAGATTTTACTCTATTTTGCTTTTAAAAGAATGCTCCCCTTAAGCCCTATTCTTTTAGAAATGCTGGTAATAGATAATCTAAGAAAAGGTGAAATCACTTGCTGGCTTTCTGCAAAGAAAAGTGCTTATTTAGTTGACGTAGCAAAATATTTCAGATTGACTAAGGGCTTGAACAAATGTTTGAGGTTGGGGTTTTTTTTTTTTTTTTTTGGATCAATGATTATTTCCATTTTGTAATCTTCAGCATGTAAAGGCTGTCAAATCTCAAAATATTGTAAAAACTTGGACTCACTTCTTTTTAAATATTGTATAGCCAGAAGAAGCTATACTGGACAACAAAAAATAAGGAAGGAAAATAAAAGAATGTCCAGGGAGAAATAAATAGGTTGCCCAATGGGTAGATATTACTGGAGGAAATACAAGCATTATATTATTGTTGGTCAGTCAGTTGCACTTGTTGGAAAAGCAGCTCAATGTAATGTTCTTTGTTAAACTGCATTAGGGCAATACTCTATGACCTGTGTGAGTGTCTGTATGTGTGTGTGTGTGTGTGTGTGTGTGTGTGTGAGTGAGTGTGAACAGTGACATATGATAGATAATGGTCACATGTTTGACACACTCAAAAAATGCAGACACAGTCATGTGATTGATTTAAGGTTACTTGGAGGTTTACCTTTTACCCATTCATGAAAATATATCTAGAAAGTAGGAGTGACATTATTATAATAATAACCTGAATATATTCTGTTGTATCATCCTTATATTCGTACTACTTTTTTAGTTGCAACTGATGGAAATCCAACCCCAAATGAAACTTCATTACCTCCATGTAATGGAAAAGTACAGGGGTAAAAGGGTACTCTCTCCCTCCATCTCTCAGCTCTGTTTTCCCTTGTGTTAACTTATATATACTTAAGCAGATTTTGTTCCCCTTGTTAGCAAAAAATGGCACTGGTATCGCCAAGCTTGAATAACCCTTAACAACAATGACCCTGGAAAGAAAAGAAATACTCCTTCAACCCCCAGCATTCATTTCAATACTGAAAATGGTTCTTGTTGAGCTTGTTTCAACAGCAGTCCATTCCTGGACTACGTAATGCGTCCCGACATTTGGAGTACTTGGAGAAGCTCAAGTCATGCGCCCCCTCCTGGGAGGGGAGAACAGCCTACCCAAACAAAGCAGGCGGTATTTCATAAAACGAAAAGAAGGATTTTGCACTGGAGAGGGAGAAGGGATGGTGGCAGGCAGAAAGCCCAAACTGTTTCTCCCAATGACGTGACTGTGACACATCGATTTGTTTTGACACTACCGCTGAGGATATTTTAGTGAGATTTAAAACAAGTGAAAGATGGTTCTTGCCCATAAAACGAAATGGTCAATTCTTAGGACAAGTCTTTAGATTATTCACATGCTTCTCTGGCGAATTAGAAATGTCAAGGAAGGAAGATAACTTATCATACACAGAATCCAATAACTCCTGTGTTTTAGACTGCAATATTTAAATTCCAGGATTTCTTGTATGTAACATTAGTAAATACTGACATTTTATCTAAAGAAATCACTGAACTTGACTTATTCCTTTGTCTATACTTTCTAAACTAATACATGGTTAGAGTATGATTTCGTTGGAAGATATTTTGTTAGAGATGTCACTTGTTGGGAGCTTTTAATGCAAGTATCACACTTTGAATTGTTTGCTTCTTGAGCATGTGAACCAGTATTAGTCTATAATGATCCAAAAGAAGAATCTCAGGATATTTTATATAATTTATACCTATACTTAAATGGATATGATATATATAACATATAGTTTATATTCATAAAAATTCAGATATCTGAAAACTATAAACTTAAAGATCGGCGCTTTTACAAGAAAGAAAAAATGATTAAATTATTACAAATTTGAATAAATCAAGGGCTTCCAAATTATTCTCATCATGCTTCTATGTAAGTAAAAATATCACGAGCATGCATCTCAATAAGTACATTTTTTACTTACAAGTTACAGAGACACTAATCTGTATTTTAAATGTAAGTAAAGCTTGATTTTTTCTTATGTTTTAAGATTAAAAATAAGCATAAGTAAATGTTCTTTTTTAAACCCAATTTCTTGCATACTCTGCTATAGACCCTATTGATTGAACAACCAGGAAATAAGAAAAGAAATAGATGTTCTGTACTTTATTTCACTTGAAATTCTCTTAAATTGGTCATATTATAAATTTTCTTTGACTTGTCAAATTATAGATTTCCATGGGCTGACTTTGGTTTCAGGTCAGTATGGCTGCTTCATGGAACTGACCTTCAAAGACTTGAATGCAGGATATGACCCTGGATGCACATATATGTGCTTGTACTTTTTTGCTTTTAAAAAATCTTGCTTTTTCCTCACTTTAATCCTAAATTTGAGAATTTTGTGAGGTCATCTTTTGTGTATCTGACCATCAGAAATATTTCTGAATACTCCAAATATTAAGAGCAAATTCCAAGAATGGACCTTGGAAATGCTGTCAAATAGAAGTTATTTTCAATTTCTTACATTTTGACATCCCTCTTCTATTTTCATTTGAATCTGGTTACCTTTGGGTCTTTCAGTCAGTTTTTTATTAGTTAAGCTATTTAGGGGCTAGAGTTTACCTTCTTGGTTACATGCACTTAAAGTATGGACTCTAGAACACCTAAGTCACTTCAAGGTTCAAAAACAATGATGGTGGTTGTTTATATATTTCATCACAATGCTCTGCTGCTTTTCCTTAAATCTCCATTAGAATGATGTCCTTCAAAACATGTGGGAATTTTTCAAACTTTGAGTAGTGGGTAAGGGAAGGAGTTGGCATGGACACAGAAAGAACAAAGTATCCACTCCAAAAGTTTGTTTTAGCACATATTAGTGTCTTTAAAATTTTCTAAGTCTGACCCAGGTGAATGACTTGAGAATATTAATCTTAAATAAATATCAATTCAGGCTATAGATTGGCCCATCTTTGAGATTTATATCTTTAATAAATTCCTTACTGATAAAAATTTCATTATTCCAAAGTTGAGCATGGAAATATGTTGTCCTGTAGAATAAAACATATTTTTGTGAATTTAAATCTATAAAAAATAGAATCCCTCTTGTTTGAGTTATTGATGATAGATTTGCCTAGAATTTTTCTTGCTCTTCCTTAGCCAAGGTCTTAGAAACACAAACTCTGACATGATTACAAAATTCTAAAATTAAAATAATTGGGAATGGCCTTGAAGAGTAATTTAGTCTATTCCACTTTAGGCAAAATAATTTCAGACAGGTGAAAATCTACTTTGTTACAAAATTCTATCACTTCTGTAGTTGGTTAAATGGTGGCCCTCAAAAGATATGTCCATGTCTGAATCTCCTGAACCTGTGATTGTGATCTTATTTGGAAATAGGATCTTTGTAGATGTAATTAAGAAGAGGTCCTACTAGATTGGAGTAGCCCTCTAATTCAATGATGAATGTCCTTACAAGAAAGGAGAAATTTGGACACAAGACATAGAGAGGAGAATGCCATATGAAGACAGAGACACACAGAGGGAAGAACAACATGTGAAGATGGAAGCAGAGATTGGATTGATGTATCCATAAGCCAATGAACACCAAGGATAATTGGCAACTACCAGAAGCTAGGAGGAAGTCATGGAATGAATTCTTCTGCAGGGCCTTTGGAGAGGGCATTGCTCTGTCAGCACCTTGATTTTGAACTCCTGGCCTCTAGAATAGTAGGATAATAAATCTCTGTTGTCTTAAACACGCAGTTTGTGGAGATTTGTTTTTCTTTTTTTTTTTTTAATGGCAGCCCCAGGAAGCTAATGCAACTTCTCAATACTACTAAGAAAAACTGTTATTATTTCACAATCTTGCCCAAGATTAGCTCTGGACTATTGCCATTTTTACACATATCTCAACATGCAACATCACATTACTGTAATATCTCCTTTTTTTGTTCTAAGAAGAAAGAAAGGGAAATTTAAAAAGAGAAACTTGGTTCTAGCTCCTTTCTTTATATTCCAACAGGTTTTGTTTTTTGTTTGTTTGTTTTGTTTTTTGGCTGAATTTGCTGTTTTCTAAAAGCTAAGCTGGCTCTAATCACAGCCTCACAATTCAGATTTCTCTAAAAAATATTTGTTACCTGAAGATGTTATTCAAGTCCTCTAAATTTTCAAATGTTAGTGTAAATAAAAATTACTGGTATATTATTATAAGATACAGACTGAGCTCTACGTCTAGGAATATTTATTCATTGGATCTGATATGAGGCTTAGAAACTGGCATTTATTTTTATGTTTTTTATCAACTTCCCTGTAATTTTAATGTTGGGATCCATGGGCCATATTTTGAAAATCATGCTCTAGTTCATCTTAGCTCATCAGATGGCAGTGAGCTCTAGTGAAAAACCATGCTTTATGTTTCAATTTATAATTCAAATCCCATTTTACCTTCAACTAATTTCTATGAGATTGTCTATGTTTTTTCCATGTGATCTGAGAACTAATGCCTATTTTGAAAGTTTTCAGGGTTCCTCAACATTTTGTCCGAGAGTTGTATTAATTTTTCCCTTTTAGAGAGTTTCCTGAGGAGTGTGGGGATCCCCTTCCCCATTTCCTGCTCTTCCAATGGTTTGCATAATCCCTCTATCATTTCTCCTGCATCTCCCTGTGCTGAGGCATATGATCTCACTCTTCTACGCAACCCCTGGGCAGGATTTGGCATGTGAAAATCACAAATAATTAACCAAAGAAATATTAGGCATATTTACTATTATCAACCCAATATTCAGAATTCAGAGGTAAGCTATTGTATCCAGAATTGTATTTACTTTTTCATTTTCAGTGTTCGAGGAACAATATGGATACTTCTGGCAAAAACTGGTTCTTGGATTCATTAGTATTTGCCATTTCTTGACTCCTATTGGAAATCCTGAACTCCATTTTGATTTCCAATTTTTAAATGAAAATGATTTTTTAAAAAAAATCTGGATGCACTGGGATATATTGTTTCAGCTGGCTAACATCTGGATGCTTTCTCAGCACATGCTGAAGCTGGCGTTTCTAGCATTGGGTAGTTTGTTCCAGGAACACGAAGTGCTCATTATTTACCATTGTTATTTTCTCTGATTCTTGAGAAGAGTCAGTGCTACAAAAGTGCAAACTTAAAGGAAAAAATGAATTAAAGCTGATAGAGTTCAAAATGTTGATATTTGGATTGTTATCTCCTGGGTTCATCCTAAAATGATTCTTTCATTTTTAGAAGAACATAAAAGAAAGACCAAGTTAGATTAATTTTACTTCTTTTTATGTAAGCTATAGCCAGTCATTTATGATTCTAAATTTTCCACTTCATAAGAACCTCTTGAAATTACAGAATACATCACTTGATCTTAAAGAGACATTAGAGATTATGGAGTTATGCCTCCTACACAGTTCAGAAACATCAACTGCTAAATCTTTGGTGAAGGTCACTCATGCTCTGTCTGCTTAAGAGGCATTATTCACAGTCCTCTCACTGGTTGAAAACCAGTCTTTCCATTGATATAACCTGAAAATAGGCTACTAGACATCATTAATAAGATGGAAAATAGGTGCAATTAAACATTCATTTATTCATTAATTCATTGCCCACTTGATATAAAAGATAATTAGTACACTTTATGATGGAAGTATGGAAGTAGTATGGGGTAGTTGTGGGCTTTGCAGTCAGACAGGTCTCTGATTCCTGACCTTTGCACAAACTTGAGTCATGACATTAAGCTAGTTAGTTAAATTTCTAAGACTAATTTTCTTCATCAGTTACTGGAAACTTAAATAACATCACGTACTTGATTGAATTGTTGCAAGGTCTGAAAATGTGTTGGGAAATGAATAAATAATTCATGTTAATCACTATATGAGTTACTAGTTTTTAATCTCCTATTATAGCAGGAAGAAAATTGTCAGACATTAACAATATACAGGGATGATAGCAAGGTTCGTTTGTTTATTTGGGAGACCCTATTAAATTTATCTTTGCTGGGTTACCTGGGTGGTGCAATAGGTTAAGCTTCCAACTTGGTTTTGGCTTAGGTTGTGATCTCAGGGTTTTGAGATTGAGCCCCAAGTTGGGTTCTGTGCTTAGTGCAAAGTCTTGCTTGAGTTTCTCTCTCCCTATACCTTTGCCCCTCCCCCATGCTTGCTCTCTCTCTCTCTCTCTCTCTCTCTCTCTCAAATAAATGAATAAATCTTACAAAAAAAATTTCCCTTTGTTCATGCAAAGGAAGTTTGAGAGTCTGGTCCACCTTTTCTAAGAAAGTAGATTTGAAAGAGTGAGAATGAATGAGGGTTATGGCTTATTTGACACCAGGAGTACTGAAGGGAAACCTGGTAGTGCAATTTGATGCAAGAGGGGAAAATCACCGAGAAGAAGCAAAGTAATTCCTCCCTCCTATCTTTCTGGATTTTGTAAAAACATTCAACAGTTATATTTATATTATAGTGAGGGAAAGGAAATGGTGATCCCAGAATAATGGAGAACATGAGAATATTAAAATTTATTGTCTTATATAAGGTACAAAATAACAATTTATTCATCCAATAAACATTTATTGAGCTCCTATTCTGTCATAGTTTCTAGAGATAATTCAGAAAACAAAGATTGCAAAATGAAAGAAAATTCCTTTTTCATAAAGTTTGCATCCTAGAGAGTAGGGTTCTGAAACAATAAATACATAAATACATCATAGGCAGATAGTAAGTGCAATGTTGGGGGATAGAGAGTGACAGAGAATGAGACAGAGTCTTTTTTGATAAGACAAGCAGAAATCTAGAGATGGTAGGAGCAAGATCTGAGATTAAGGGACATTGCATTTTAGGCAAAGGGAAGATTACTTACAGAAATCCTGAGGTAAGATTATGCCAGTGGGGCTGGAGTGAGCAAGATGCTGGGATGTGGAGGAAATAAGTCCAAAGAGGCAGCCTAGGGTATCTGAGAAAGAAAAGGAAAATGAGAATAGAAACAGAAGTTGAAGTCAGGGATGATGCTCCATACATGATAGAGGTAAAATTTAATAAACAGGGTGGACTAAAATCCATGAGGCTTCTCTAGAGAACTCTTGTGTGTTACAAGATCACAGGGATGTCTTCAGTGGGGATGACAAGGAAGTAATGGATCTGAAAATCCTCAGAGATAGAATGGAAGGCTTGGTAAATTAGAGGATAAAGGAGAAGGCTGGCCCAAAGACCATCTTAGGATCTTGAGTCTTGTTGATTGGAAGAACTCTGTGGAGGTACGACTGACAGAGAAGAAAGCTAGTAGGCAACCAGAAGCCAATGAGCATCAGTGTCCAACATGCTTGGGGTGAGCTGGTAGCAGTCAGTGGAAAGTTTCAATTAAAGGTTAGACCATTCACTTAAAGAGTCTGGCAATGAAAGGAGGAGTGAAAGAGCACATTACTTAGGAAAGCCTGCAGGATTGTGCAAATATACTTCTCAGGTTGCAAGGGAGTAAGTACAGGATGGCAAAATGAGTATAGAGAAAGGAGCTATTGGAGAAGAATAAATGCAGGGAGACATCTTTTGGAAGTTGGGGAAGAATAAAATCTAGGATCCTGTGTTGTGAAAGGGTGGATTCTAGTATTTTAAATAAGATTAATTTCTCTCATAGGATCTGGGATTTCTAGATGTGTTCATGCTATTGAATAGTGGACTAATAATAATAAAATACCACAGATTCCTTCGAGTTTTAATTTCATGAACTCAGGAGAGTAGGAATGGAGTTTTTGATAAATAGCCACATTCCCACAAATAGTCAGAGGACAAATACTTTTATAAAACAAATCAAACCAAAAATGAGGTTGGTGAGAGGCTGGAGCAACATAGGGAAGACAAAGGAGACTACAGGCTACACAAGTCTCTGTGAGTTTCTGAGATCCAAATTCATTTACTTTTTAAATTCAACAAATATTTGTTAATCACCAATTATGTCACGGTCACTCTGTTGGTCCTGAGGATAGTGGGAAGAATCAGAGAAATATGACCCTGCTGTCATGAAGCTTCAGTTTAAAGCAGAAAACAGATATTAAACAAGTAGTTACATAATTAATACTAAATGTCTTAGTATTGTGACCAATACTATAGAGCATAAAAGAATGTCATTTATGTTCAATTTCATCTTCTTTTCTGCACAGTGTGACAGTGATCTCAACTACTTCATTTGCTATAAAATTAAGGTAACTGTATTTTTTATCATTCAAATCAATTCCCTGGTGTTAACAATCGAGCTGGGATAGCGGACACAAAACAGGACCACCAGTCACTGTGTTTAAAGGGGCACCAGGGAGAGGATTGACAGTTAAAAAAAAAGTGATGCAAAGGAGAATGACAAATTTGTCTGGCGTGTGAACAGTGTTTTTCCTGTGACAAATCAAAAGGTAAAGAAAAGAATTATTTAGAGAAGTTCAGTGAGGTGCAATTAAGACTGATAGATGAAAGTAAACAAAGGAAAATTGAGCTATGTAAAGTACTAGGAAAATTTTCCAAAAGCCAAGACTGATTAAAAGATACTCCTAGGGAAAGGTATTTTAGCCAACACGAGCTGAAATATTGAAAATGAAAATGGAGAATAAGAAATACGCCTTCAATGACGGTTGCCAAACTGTGGAAAGAACCAAGATGCCCTTCAACGGACGAATGGATAAGGAAGATGTGGTCCATATACACTATGGAGTATTATGCCTCCATCAGAAAGGATGAATACCCAACTTTTGTAGCAACATGGACGGGACTGGAAGAGATGATGCTGAGTGAAATAAGTCAAGCAGAGACAGTCAATTATATGGTTTCACTTATTTGTGGAGCATAACAAATAGCATGGAGGACATGGGGAGTTAGGAGAAGGCAGTTGGGGGAAATTGGAAGGGGAGGTGAACAATGAGAAACTATGGACTCTGAAAAACAATCTGAAGTGTTTGAAGAGGTGGGGGGGTGGGAGGTTGGGGGATCCAGGTGGTGGGTATTAGAGAGGGCACGGACTGCATGGAGCACTGGGTGTGGTACAAAAAACAATGAATATTGTTATGCTGAAAAAAAAAAAAAAAAGAAATACGCCTTCACTATGAAAAGATGATTGAACTGAGAAATGATTTTCACTTCTAATTCTTAGTATCTTGAGAAGTTCCCAGCATGCATGTATTTATTTATTTATTTATATTTTTATTTTTTTTTTAGGGTGAAGAACCCATCTTAGTGATTGTGGTCACTAATCACACTAGAGATACTGAAAATCCTCAGACCAAACATTGGTGCAGTTCAGATCATATCCTCATTTTCAACTGTTCACTTTCTTTCTGCCTAAAAAAAGCTGAGTCTGTGGCTTAAAGGTCCAAGAGTTCTTTCTTAAAATATCAACTTACAAAAGACATAAATTAAACTAATGTCTTCATCGGGGGCCAAAGAAAGACCAATCTGAGATATCCTATCTCTAATTGTATACCTTAAAAAGCAAGGAAAATTGGTTTTATCCGGGATAGGAAGGGCAGCAAAGCGGAATTCTAGCTTCTATAAATATTATACAATCCTTTTAATTTGGAAAGAATCAAAATTCATTTGGTATTAAATATTTGGATACTGTCTCAGTTACTCTGTTAGGAGAGAGCTGGCCTTCTCTGCGCAAGCAGGATTTGGCAGCCAGACTCAGCGGTGCTGGTGACTCAGTGTAGAGTGTTCTCTCCACCTTGGGGGACAGGGAGTAGAGGAGGCTGGAGGTTGGAGCACTGACTTCAGAAGAAGCATCTGATCCTTCGAGATCCCCCGGCATTTGTTGTTTGAGATGTCAGCGGGATTTCCGTTCAGATAATTACATTTTGCTTGTCTACTGCCCCTAGCCATTTTGAGTAGAATCATTTCCCATTAGAAATTGCTCAGCACATGATACTGTGCCTAATTAAACAACTGCTGTGATGGTCCACAGGTAGTGTTTGTTGCAGTGGTCAGTGGAGTGGTCTCTCCACAGGCCCAAGCCAACCATATTTAGCCCAGGCTTGAATCCTCTCTGGGGAAGTTTCTTTTTTTGTTGTTGTTTTTTGTTTTTTAAATTTTTATTAACATACAATGTATTATTTGCCCCAGGGGTACAGGTTTGTGAATCATCATTCTTACACAATTCATAGGACTCAGCATAGCACATACCCTCTCCAATGTCCATAACCCACCCACCCTATACCTCTCCTCCCCACCTCCCAGCAACCCTGTTTGTTTCCTGAGATTAAGACTCTCTTATGGTTTGTCTCCCTCCCATCTTGTTTCATTTTTCCCTCCCTTCCCCCCACACCCCCCTGCCATGCCTCTCAAATTCCTCAAATCAGAGAGATCATATAATTTTTTTTCTCTGATTGACTCATTTAGGTCAGCATAATACCCTCTAGTTCCATCCATGCTGTTGCAAATGGCAAGCTTTCAGGCTTTTTGATGGCTGCATAGTATTCCATTATATATATATATATATATATATATATATATATACACACACACACATACACACACCACATCTTCTTTGTCCACTCATCTGTTGACGGCCATTTAGGTTCTTCCCATAATTTGGCTATTGTGGACATTGCTGCTATAAATATTCGGGTGTATGTGCCCCTTTGGATTGCTACATTTGTATCTTTAAGTTAAACACCCAGTAGTGTGATTGCTAGGTCGTAGGGTAGCTCTATTTTCAGCTTTTTGAGGAATCTCCATACTGTTTTCCAGAGTGGCTGCACCAGCTTGCATTCCCACCAACAGTGTAGTCTGGGGAAGTTTCTAAACTAAGAATCTCCATAAGTAAAATAAGTCCATCTTTAAGAAAGAAAGATGAGTTTAGAAATGAAAGAAAACATTTGGGTTTTGTGTATTTGTTTTAGCATGCTGAACTTCTAGATGGCTATTCAGTGTGTATTTCCATGGACTGATTTAGTCTGGGCTTTCTATGCTTGCTTCTTTTTATAAGAATCTTGGGATTGATTAGTTTTGGTAGAAAATGTGAATGATGGGAAGGTGTGAGGTGATTCATTGACCTTCATTCCAAGGATTTAGGAGAATTTGGATGGTTAAAGGGTCAGGGAATCCTCAGACACATTTTCTTTATTTTACAATTACTGAAAATGTTCTCAGTTGAACACTTTAATTAGGTGAAAATAAGGTTTGGAATTCAGATATAAGCCATCCAAGAAAGTACTGAACTAAAGGCCAATATCTCATCTCAGAACGTTTATTATTCTCTTAAGTGGATTAAATTATGAATTTTTTCTTAGAAAATTTCTTTTTTTCAAATATTTTATATTTACTTGAGAGGGAGAGACAGCGAGAGAGAGAGAGAGAGAGAGAGAGAGAGAGTATGAATAAGAGGAGGAGGGACAAGCAGACTCTGGCCAAGCCAGGAACCCGAGGTAGGGTTTGATCCCAGAATGCTGGGATTATGACCTGAGCAGAAGGCAAATGCTTAAGTGACTGAGCCACCCGATGCCCCTAGAAAATTTCTAATTTTTTTAAAAGATTTTATTTATTTATTTGATAGAGATCACAAGTAGGCAGAGAGGCAGGTAGAGAGAGAGGAGGAAGCAGGCTCCCCGCTGAGCAGAGAGCCCGATGTGGGGCTCGATCCCAGGACCCTGAGATCATGACCTGAGGCGAAGGCAGAGGCCTTAACCCACTGAGCCACCCAGGTGCCCGAAAATTTCTAATTAAAAAAAAAAAAGTCACTCTTTTACTCTTTAATCTTGCATAAATAGAATGAGTTCTTTTCAGGAGATACATTTTGATCAACACAATATATAAATTATTGAACAATATGTTAAAATGCCAATTTTTTATAAATCAAAGTTACAGAGAGGATACTGTGATTGTCAAAAAAGTAGAATACTAATTTTTTTAAAATTTTACCTATATATCATAAAGGATATCTATTAGGAGAAGAGGGAGAAAAATCTGATAAATTTTGAAGCTTTTTTCTATACTGGTTCACAGAGATACATTATTCTTTAATGATTTTAATCATAGTTTTCTCTATAGAGTATATTAAAAGAAAAAAGGTCTGACCATTGATAATTTGCTTAAGTGGTCTTTTATTGTAATGAGAACAATATTGACATAGTGTAATGTCATATTATTGCTGATTTCAAAATATCAAATAATTACAAAGTGCTGTCATTGTTGAAATGACCAGTAAATAAATCTAAGTTTTTTATTCTTGAGAAATGATGCCTTATTTTGGTTTTCTGAGGACTACCAAAGGAAGTAGAAAGAGTAGAGCTTCTTCGTTTTGGGGTTTTCTGCAATTTTGTTTTATTTTTTTAAAGAGAAGAATAATGCAAGTGTTTACTTATATGCTAAGATATACTCCAATATAAAGTTTTAGAGAGGTAAAAATACAAAACCCTGGTTCACCTGTTGTGCTCACTGAAGGAAAAACTAATAAATACAGCAGCAACATGTTCTCTTATCAGCTTTCCCTCATCCTCACCACTGATCTCCACTTCTATGCTTTCCAGACTGTTCTGGAGAAAAAGCTAGGTTAAAATGTCCAATTTTCTGTTGAGATGGCAAAGCTCTTTTGTGAAAAATTGAGATTTTACCATCTGAGAAAGGCATCTTACCAACAACATGTTAGTCTCTCAAAATAAATTCTCATGTTGACACTGGTCAATTATCCATGTGTCAGTTATCTGAAATAATTTTTTCATCATAGAGTGATACCTTTTCTATAATAATGTCTTTTACATTTCTGGACTCTTATCATCCCAGTTTTGTCTATGTGGTTATACATTCATCGCTTTTCTGTTCCAGAAAACCTTTCACATAGCTATTATGGAAACTGAAAATAATGCAAGATAGAATGAAAACACATTATACAAATGAAGAAAATGGACTCAAAGAAAATGAGAATAGGAACAAAATGAGGATTTCAGGAAGATGTGACTGAGTAAATTCTTTAAGGTTTCTTTTTCACCCCTTCAAGAGGGCCATGAGTTTGGCTGTGCTTTTTTCAGTAGGTAATGTAAGGATAAGAATAATCATTTACTTAGAAGAAGCACAATTAGTCTTAATGCTAAGACCAGCAGTGATATCTCCCAGGAGTCTTTATAAAGAAGAAATGGCAATTTAATGAGTAATATTCTTGCAGAATCCTTATCTGTTATGGGACTGAGTATGGTTATGTGTTGTCTAGTTAGACCTAGAGTTGAATCCAGGCTCTGGGTACTTTAAGGATAGCTATGTAGCCTTAGGAAACTTACTTAATTTATTTAAGTTCCATAGTTAGCATTTGTCAAGTGTGTCCACCTTGTTGGCTGAGGTGAGGAATAAGATAGTGCAGCATAGAATGTCCAGCACAACTGGACACGTGAAAAGTGCTCAGTAAATTTTAGATGTTCTTAATCTGTGGTTAGCTGGGAAATGCAAAGACACTTCAATTGTTAACTCAAAGAACTATAGTTAAAAAGGTAATTTGATGTAAGAATAAATGAAGCATTGCAGTCTTGAATGCAAGTTTTTAAACATGTACACACACAATTTTGATTTTTATCGGTTTCTCAGCTCCTTTCTATATAGTGATTTTAGCCTAAGCATCTGGCATATGTTGAAGCAAGTTTAGCATTTTGTTTTACAAACTCCCAGGTCGGTTGTGAGAATGAACATTACAAAATAGCTGTCTCTGTCAAGTGCTGAGAGTAGACTAAAGGAGTTCCCAAAGTCAGCAAAGATGTGGGTCAGGAGATAATTCAGACCAGCTAAGGAGACAATAAATGAATCATTTTATTGTTTTTTTCCCCCTTTCTACAAATCATTTCCTCATTTTAAATAAAGAAGGAAATAGAAGGCTGAGAACTTTGGCTGGAAATGGCTTTTTCAAAGCATTTCTCCCAAGTGAGAAAAGGAACTGGAGGTTGCCAGCTTCTGTAGGAAGAGCTGTGTATCCACTACCACACAGAGATGAAAGAGCCACATTTTCCCAAGTATTTTTCTGTGACTGGAGTTACAAAGAGTGATGAATTTAAAGGTCAGCAGTTGATGCTTGTTTTTAGCGTCGTTTTGGCTGGGAAACAGTATGTTCAGAGAATGGAACTCTGACAAGTGAATTCTAAGTCTCCTAGAGAAATAGCTTAAAACAGAGCAAGAAAAAAAAAATCAGATGGATGGAAGAGATGATGGGTCCATTAGGTTTACTGAACAATCAGTTCGAAACATCAAAATCTGCTAATACATTAGCTGATCTCTTAAATAGGTTTTAATTTCTGAAACAGTATAACAGGAGTAATTGTCTTAATTTTCTTTTCTCAGAACATGAAATAACATAAAAACTGTCTCATGTTTTTCTGTTCCCTTTATTTTGCTCATGTCAGAAGTACTATTTGATATGCTCTATGTTATTCACTTGAGTCAGATCCTTAGATCTTCTTTCTACAGTTTTAAGAGCTTTTTGCTCTCAAAGGATCCTACCCCTTTTTCCTTTTTCCTGTCTGAAGAAGAGAATAAGACACAGTGAAGAGGACACTCTCTTGAGTTAGGAGAACTTAAGTCCTTATTATAACTATATAACTAGCTAATATTAGGATATTGTTCAAGTAATGTGTCTTCAATTATTTCGTATTTCCCCTTCTTGACGAACTTAGTCATTATACTTTTTAAGCTTTTTTTAATCAGTAGAAATATTTCTAAGAATAAAAAAAAATTCTCGTCAACCCAATATGGAAATTAGATCAATGCTGAATCCTCTTTTTGAAATGAGATGTCTTCCTGTTCTGCCAGCCCCTCTCCTTCTTCTTGACTTTGGCACATTCTCTAAGGTATCTGCAATGAACCCCTAGGGAAGTGTTTCTCAAAGCACAGTCCATGGAACACTGGTGGTCTCTGGTGGTCCCTGATGATCTATGGGTGATTCAGAGGACTTTAGGCAATTTAGGACAAGAACACGAAATATTTGATCATATAAATTTCATAAATTTGAAATAAAATAATAGCAATGATTTTCATAACAGAAATTCCTTTATGTTCTGAATAATCATTTTGTTTTCAAGGATTGAATATGCGCTACAAGCTCTGAATTATTCAGTTTATTTAAGTAACATATTCACATCATTTATATATTATTCTTGGCTTATTAGTAATCCTATTGTTTATGTTGTTGAGACCATAGTGCCGAGTATATCCTGAATTCACAATGGATCAACAATTAAAATATACTTTGCTGAAGTATTAAATTAATAACAAAATAATAGTACAATTGCTGCAATTAAAAATATTTTATAATCATTAAGTACAAAGAAAACTACAGTTTCATTATAGAATGTGAATCTTTTGCTACTGGGACAAGTGAAATTACAATTATGATGATTTGTAAGAATAGAGCAAAACTAAGTAGGAGACATGTTCATGAATATTTTAAAATCAGACTTCATTAAATCATGGGACTTTTGGCCCTGGCCTCTAGTGTGTTGTCTGTTGTAAATTTTTTTCATATAGTAGAAGAAATCCATAGAGTTTTATATAATTTTCAAAATTATGCAGCAAAATCTCTGATATTATTTCTATAAAAAGGAAAAAAAAAGAAAATAAATCATCACCAAAATAAAGAATAGGCTCAAAATAGATTTAAAGTTTTAGTTCACACATTTAAAGCATGTATAAGATATTTTTAGCTGAAAATTTGGTGAAATCATTCTCAGACTTAGTATCATACTTGGAGATAAATCATAAACATTTCACAATATTTGTCACATAATGTCAGTGGCATACTCTGAAAGAAATATTAATACTATATATCTAAAAGACCAGGCATTTACTTTAAACAGGATCTCATAATTAATATGCAGATTATGGATCATTTTGAGCACAGGCATACTTTGACAATACTGCAGATTTGGTTCCAGATCACAACCATAAAGTAAGTATCACAATAAAGTAAGTAAAATACATTTTTGCTTTCCAATGTATATAAAAGTCATTTTTATTCTATTAGGTGTGCAATAGCATTCTGTCTAACAAAAGTGTACATACCTTAACTAGCAAATACTTTACTGCTAAAAAGTGCTAACATCATCTGAGCTCTCTAGGAGTTGTAATCTATTTGCTGGTAGAAGGTGTTGCCTTGATGTTGATGGCTGCTGACTCATCAGGGTGGTGGTGGCTGAAGGTTAGGGTGGCTGTGGCAACTTCTTCAAATAAGACAATAATGAAGTATTTTTTGCATCAATTGGCTCTTCCTTTCTCTGTAGCCTGTGATGCTGTTTGATAGCATCTTGCCCACAGTAGAACTTCTTTCCAAGTTGGAGTTACTCTTCTCAAACCCTGCCGCTACTTTATCAACTAAGCTTATATAATATCCTGAATCCTTTTATGTCATTTCAACAATTTTCACCAGGAGTAGATTCCATCTCAAGAAATTACTTTTTGTTGCTCATCCATAAGAGGCAAACCCCCATCATTTCAAGTTTGATCATGAGATGGTAGCAATTCAGTCACATGTTCATGTTCCACATCTAATTCTAGTTCTCTTACTATTTCCACCACATCTGTAGTTACTTCCTCCACTGAATTCTTGAACCCCTCAAAGTCATCCATGGGGATTGGAATCAACTTCTTCTAAACTCCTGTTAATGTTATTTTTACCTCTTTCATGAATCACAAATATTTCAAACAACATTTGGAATGGTGAATTCTTTCCAGAAGTTTGTCAGTGGACTTTACCCAGGTCCATCAGAGGAATTACTATCTATGGCAGCTATAACCTTACAAAATGTATTTCTTTCTTTTTTTTTAAAGGATATGGCTATTTACATATATATATATATATATATTAAAGATTTTATTTATTTATTTGACAGAGCAAGATCACAAGTAGGCAGAGAGGCAGGCAGAGAGAGAGGAGGAAGCAGGCCCCCCGCCAAGCAGAGAGCCCGATGCGGGACTCGATCCCAGGACTCTGAGATCATGACCTGAGCTGAAGGCAGAGGCTTAACCCACTGAGCCACCCAGGTGCCCCGAAATGTATTTCTTAAATAATAAGAGTTGAAAGTTGAAATGATTCCTTGATTCATGGACTACAGAATGGATGTTTTATTAGCAGGCATGAAAACAACTTCAGTCTCATTGTACATCTCTATCAGAACTCTTGAGTGACCAGGTACATTGTCAATGAGCAGTTATATTTTGAAAAGAGTCTTTTTTTCTGAACAGTAGTTCTCAAAAATGGCCTTAAAACATTTAGTAAATATGTTATAAACAGATATGCTGTCATCCAGTCTTCACTGTTCCATTTATAGAGCACAGGTAGAATAGATTCTTCATAATTCTTAAAGGCCTTAGGATTTTTAGACTGGCAAATAACTATCATCTGCAGTTTAAAGTCACCAGCTGCATTATCTTCTAAGAAGCATAGACCTGACCTTTTTTTTTTTTTTAAAGATTTTATTTATTTATTTAACAGTGAGAGAGAGAGGGAGAACACAAGAGAGCACAAGCAGGGGGCATGGCAGGCAGAGGAAGAGGGACAAGCACACTCCCCATTGAGCAGGGAGACCTATGTGGGGTTTGATCCCAGGATCCTGGGATCATAACCTGAGCTGAAGGCAGATGCTTAACCACCTGAACCATTCAGGCACCCCTCAAGCTGTCCTTTGAAACTTTGAATCAAGACAGTGACTTCTTTCTAGTGCAAGATGGCATCTTCTTCCAATAGAAGGCTGTTTGTGTGCATTGAAAACATTTAGTGTAGCCACCTTCATTAATTCTCTGAGCTAGATCTTCTGGAGAACTTGCTACAGCTTCCACATCAGCACTTGGGGCTCCACCATGAAATTGGATGTTAACTTTTTTACTTAAATCTCATGAACCAGCCTCTGCTACGAACTTTTTTCTGCAGCTTCCTCACCTAGCTCAGCCTTCACAGAACTGAAGAGTTTGGGCCTTGCTCTGGATCAGGCTGTGACTTAAGGGAATGTTGTTTTTGCTTTGCTTTGATCTTCTATCCAGACCACTGAAACTTTCTCCATATCAGCAATAAAGCTGTTTCACTTTCTTATCATTTGTGTGTTCATTGGAATTGAAGTTTTAATTTCCTTCAAGAATTTTTTTCTTCACATTCACAACCTGGCTAATGAGTGTAAGAGGCCTAGATTTCATCCTATCTTGGTTTTTGACATGCCTTCCTCCCTAAGCTGAATCATTTTTAGCTTTTGCTTTAAAGTGAGAGACACACGACTTTTCCTTTTAATTGAATACATAGAAACCATTGTAGGATTATTAATTGACCTAATATGAGCATTGTTGTGTCTCATGGAATAGGGAGGCTCAAGGACAATGAGAGAGATGGGGGAAGTCTGGTCAGTGGATCAGTCAGAACATACTCACATTTATTAAGTTTGCCATCTTATATGGTCAGAATTTGTGGAATCCCAAAACGATGGCAATAATAACATCAAAGATCGTTGATCACTTTAACAAATAAAGCAATAATGGAACAGTTTAAAATATTGTGAAAATTACCAAAGTGTGACACAGATGCATGGAATGAGCATATATTGTTGGGAAAACGGCATTGATAGATCTGCTTGATGCAGGGTTGCTACAAACCTTCAATTTGTAAAGAAAAAAAAGGTGTAATGTCTGTGAAGTGCAATAAAATGAAGCTCAATAAAATGAGGTATACCTGTATGTGTGTAGCGTGTATATGAGAGAGAAACGTTTGATAATTTTTTTTATCATTAAAACCTGTTTGTGCTGGTAAGCTTTCTGTGTCAACTTGATTAGACCATGAGGTACCCAGATATACGG
This sequence comes from Lutra lutra, assembly GCF_902655055.1. Lineage (NCBI taxonomy): Eukaryota > Metazoa > Chordata > Mammalia > Carnivora > Mustelidae > Lutra > Lutra lutra. The sequence continues at coordinate 73,725,193 of NC_062279.1, read as the reverse complement.
TCATACATTATTATGGGTACATCTATGAAAGTGTCTTTGAATAGTAACATTTAAGTTGACAAAATAAAGTGAATTGTCTTCCTGGACGTGGGCTGACCACATCTTATCAGTGGAAGACTGGAGTAGAACAAAAAGGCTGACCTTTCTCTAAGTGAGAGAATTCCTTCTGCCTGACTGCCCCTGAATTGTGATATCAGCTTTTTCCAGCCTTTAGGCTCAGATTGAAACATCAATTCCTCCTGCTTATGAAGCCTTCCAGTCTTCAGACTGGAACTATATCACTGGCTTTCCTTGGTCTCCTGCTTGCTGACTTACCCTACAGGTCTTAAGACTTGTGCTAGATTCCGTAAGTATGTGAGCCAGTCCCTTATAATAAATCTCTTTCTCTCCCTTTCTGAGATATAGCTAATATATATAATATGTATAATTAGTTGTTTCTGTGAAGAGTGCTGAATAATATAAGTTTTTGGCACCAAGAATGGTCCTAGAGGAACAGAACTTTAAGGATGAGTTTTATGAATTGGTTCTGGGGTTTCTGGGATTGGCTCTAAAATGTGATTAGATTTAAAGATGCCAGTGACTCTGTTTATAGTAGTAAAGAGATCACTAATACTCTGTGGCATGATCTGGGAATAGAGATGTGCAAAATATTACCATTTGATACAGTAATCAATCACTTATAAGAAGCAAGTATCTGGGGGACTATGGGTATAATATTGTTGGATATTTTTATGAGTTTGGTTGATTGCTCCTAATGTCTCTGGACAAAATGGTGAAAGAAGAGGATGAGCTCAGAGATGCAAATTCCCAGCTCAGCTGTATAAGTGACAGGAAAGTTCCCATGTATTCCTCAAAGAAGACCCTTATGTCCTATCGCTGCAGGTTAAGATTGACCAGTCAAACCCAGAATCTCATCCTGCAACTGGCCGAACTGTAATCCAAGTTGAACTCCCAGGTTTGCAGTGTGTTTAGTTGTAAAGTAAGAACACTGATGGAAAAAGAATGGGATCCTGAAAGTTGGAATGGGTACATGTGGGAAGATTGATGAATGTGGGGACAACGAATCCCTAAAATCTGATGAGTCTTCTTTGCTAGTTGAAGATCCTCACCACCCTGACTGAGGAGATTAATTCTGCATCACCTGAAGAAACTGTAGTGGTTTTTCCTAAGGTAGTTGCCCTACAACGCAATGCTGATTCTCCTCAGGACCCACCTCCACCAGCCATCTTTTCTTCTGCTTCTACACCCATAACTAGACTCAAGGCCCTTAAAGGTGAGGTACAAAGTGTGACTTACATGGAAGTGTGCTACACTGTAAAATAATTGCTTGAGCTTTCTATTTCTATAGAGAGAAATCTGGGGAACATTTGTGGGAATGGATAGTAAGGGTTTGGGATAATGGCAGAAGAAATGTTAAGTTGGATCAGGCTGAATTTTTTGACAGGGGCTTACTAAGCAGACATTATGAATTTACTATTGCAGTTCATGGAGTTCAAAGGGGTCAAACGGTTTGTTGATGAAACATGGACCAAATGATAGACCACAGTGAATGAGTGAGTGAGTTAGAAAGGCCCCGCCTGCCTTTGTTTAATGTAGAGTGTTCAAAGGCTTAGGGAGATTAGAATATTAGAATGGATTTGTCATTTAAGACCCACTCACCCACTCTGGGAGGATTCATAAGTCATACCTTTCACCACTACTCTGAGACATAAATTTGTGAGGGGAGCCCCCGCATCCTTGAAGAGCTCCATGACCACTCTTCTCTGTAGGACAGACCTCATGGTGGGAACTGAGGTCACCAGATTGGGAAACCTAAATTCATGGCAGTAATTGGATCCCTATGTGGTAGGGATCCAAGTTGCAGCACTTAACCACCAAAGGCAAGGAGATTGTGGTTAGTGTAATGGATAGCAGAATGAAAGCAATCTGAAAAGTCTGATTCACACAGATCTATGGTGTTGTCTAGTTGATCATGGTGCTCCCAGAAGTGAAATAGATAGGAAGCCTACTAAATTCTTACCTGATATATATATGCAGAACATTTCTAGTTTAAGTGAACAAAGGCATAAACTGACTCATAAAAACATGATATGGTCCCTCAATAAATTCCCAGACTTGAGCCAGACCTCAAACCCCTTGAATGAATAGAAGACCAAGTCCCTTTGAGGAAGGATCCTGGAACATGGCCAAAAATTTATGCTGTTAATCTTTCTCCAGCCTTTCCCAAAGGGACCTACAGCTTTTTTTCAGGGTAACTATATCCTGAGGAAAAGGTTATAATCAGACATTTCAGGAACTACTAGATACTAATTCTGATTTGATTCCAAAAGACCCAAAACATCACTGTGGTCTACTAGTAGGGGCTTATGGAGCTCAGATGATGAATGGAATTTTAGCTCCTGTCCATCTCAGAGTGGGTCCAGTGGGTCCCCAAACTCATCCTGTGGCTATTTCTCCTGTTCCACAATGCATCATTGGAATAGATAGACTTAAGTGACACAATCCCCACATTGGTTCTCTGACTTGTGGAGTAAAGGCTATTCTGGTGGAAAAGAGCAAATGAAATCCATTAGTACTGTCTCTATCAAAGAAAAGAGTAAATCAAAAGCAACATTACATTTCTGGAGGGATTGCAGAGATTAGTGCTATAATCAGGAACTTGAAAGATGCAGGAGTTGTGATTTCTATCACATTCCCATTCTACTCGCCTATTGGGTGGGCTTGTGCTGAAGACAAATGAATTTTGGAGAATGACCGTGGATTTTCATAAGCTTAATCAGGTGGTTACTCTATTTGCAGCCGTTGTACCAAATGTAGTTCCATTGCTTGAACAAATTAACACAGCTCCTGGTACTGGAAATATAGCTATTGATCTGGTAAGTGTTTTTTCTCCATTCCTGTCCATGAGGCCCACCAGAAGCAGTTTGCTTTTAGCTGTCAAGGGCAATACTATACCTTCACTTTCCTTATTAGGGGTATATCAACTCTCTAGCCCTACGTTATAATTTAGTTCACAAGGATCTTGATTGCCTTTCCCTTCTACAAGATATTATACTGTTTTATTACACTAATGACATCATGCTGCTTGGACCTAGTGAGCAAGAAAATAGCAACTACTCTAGACTTATTGGTAAGATATTTGCATGTCAGAGTGTGGGAAATAAATCCCACAAAAAAGCAGGGATCCCCTACCTCAGAGAAATTTCTAGGAATCCAGTGGTATGAGGCATCTTGAGATATCCCTTTTAAGTTCAAGAGTCAGTTGTTATTTCTGGCCCCTTCTACAACAAGAAAAGATACAATGCTTAGCATCTTCTTTGGGCTTTGGAAGCAACATAGTGCTCCTTTGGGTCGTTACTATGGTTCATTTATCTAGTGATCCAAAAAGATACTAGTTTTGAGTGAAGTGCAGAACAAGAGAAGGGTCTGCAGCAGATCCAGGCTACTGTACAAGCTGCTTTGCCACCTTAGCCATAGGATCCAATAGATCCAATGGTGCTTTAAGTGTCAATGACAGAGAGGGATGCTTTTGGGAGCCCCTGTAAGTGTATTGCAGCAAAGGCCCTTAGGATTTTGGAGCCAAGCCCTATCATCCTTCACAGATAATTACTCTTCTTTTGAGAAACAACTTTTGGACTGCTCTTAGGACTTAGAAGAGATTGAATGCTCTATTGTGGGTCACCAAATTACCATGTGACCTGTCCATCACGAACTGTGTGTTATGATCCAACAGGCCACATAGTTGTGTGCATTGCAGTATCCCTCGTCTAACAGAAGTGATACATACGTGATTAGGCTTAACCAGGCCCTAAGTTATACGAAGAGGTGGCTCAAATGTTTATGCTCTCCTCTCCAACCACGTGACTTTCTCTCTTCTACGCCTGCACATATGATACATATGCACATTCCCATGTGTGGGAATGCACAAATTCCCACACATGGGAATTTCCCTGTGATCAGCTAAAGAGGACGAGAGGACTCAGGCCCAGTTTATAGATGGTTCAGCATGATATGCAGGCACCGCCTGAAAGTGGCGAGTTGCAGCATTACTGTTCTTTTCTGAAACACCCTGAAGGACAGCAATGAAGGGAAATCCTCCCAGTGGGCAGTACTCCAAGTAGTTCACCCTGGCTGTTCACTTTACTTGAAAGGAGAAATGGACTTATGATTATACACCAATTCACAGGCTGTTGCCAATGATTCAGTTGGATGGTCGGAGACTTGGAACATGATTAGAAAATTAGTCACTAGGAAACTTGGTAAAGAGATATGTGGATAGTCTTCTCAGAACAGGCAACAAATGTGAGGCTATTTGTGTCCCATGTGAATGAGAACAACGGGTGACCTCAAGAGAGGAGGATTTTAATGACCAAATGGACAGGATGACCCATGCTGTGGATACCAGTCAGCCTCTTTCCCCAGTCATCCCTGTCATTACCACAGTGGCAGGGATGGAGATGACGCATGGGCTTAGCCACGTGGACTTCCACTCACCCAGGCTGACCTGGCAACAGCCACTGCCTAGCGCCCAATCTGACAACAGCTGAGATCAACCTCAAGTCCCCAGTATGGCACCATTCCTCAAGGTGATTATCCAGCTACCTATGGCAGGTCATTTATATTGCTCTGCTTCCTTCATGAAAAGAGCAGCATTTTTTTTTTAAACTGGAATAGGCAGTCTGGATAAAAATTTGCCTTCTTTGAATGCAGTGATTCTGCCAAAATTACCATTCATGGACTTATAGAATGCCTTACCTCTCTATGGCCGTGGTGTTCCACACTGCATTGCCTATCTATGTTCCACACTGCATTGCCTCCAATGAACTGTGAAAAGTTCCTTTCTGTGAAGGAACTCACTTCACAGAAAGTAAAGTGGGCCTATGCTCATAAACTTCACTGGTCTTACCGTAATGCTCACCTTCCTCCAAGCAGCTGACTTGACAGAAGTTTGGAATGGCCATTGAGGACTGAGCTATAGTGCCAGCTTGATGACAATACCTTACAGGGCTAGGGGCAAGGTTTTCCAGAAGGCTGCATGCTCTCTGAATCAGTGTCCAGTATATGGTGCTGTTTCTTGATAGCCAGGAGTCATGGGTCCAGGAATCAACGGGTGGAAAAGGGAGTGGCATCATTCATCATTACTTCGAGTGATTCACAGCAAAAGTTTTGCTTCCTGTTCACACGCCCTTATGCTCTGCTGGCCTAGAGTCCGATTTCCAGAGGGAGGAATGCATCCACCAGGAGACACAATGATTTCACTGAACTGAAAGTTAAGAGTGAAGCCTGGCTATTTGGGGCTTCTCGGGCCTCTGAACCATTAGACAAAGCAGAGAGTTACTGGCTGATTGGGAATGACTGGTCCTGAGCATCTTGAAGAAACTGGTATATGATGCCACAATGGGTATAAAGGAGAGTATGTCTGGAATATAATTCCTAATTCCTTAGGGCGTTTCTTGATGTTACCATGCCCTGTGGCTAAGGTCTATGAAAAACTAAAAGACAGTCCAGGCACAACTACTAATGACCCTTCAGGAATGAAAGCCCGAGTTACCCCATCAGGTAAAGAACTATGACCAGCTGAGAGGCTTAAGGAAAAAGAAATACAGAAGAAATAATGGGAAAAGATAGTTCTAAATACCAGTTATGACAATATGACCAGTTATAGAAATGAAGGTTGTAATTGTCATGAATATTTTCTTATTTTGTGAATATATTTGTATTTAGCCATATTATGTATTACAGATACATTTATGTACATACATAAGAGAAATAATTCACAGCAAAATGTTCACAATAATATACATAATGTCTGTGTTTTCTCTTACCGCCTCATCATGTGACATAAGATGTATTGACTTAATGTCATAGTATTTAAGTAATGCTAATTTATACCATAGTATTAAGTTACAAGAAGAGTAAACATCACTCAAGGACTTTATTCTTTTGGGGAAGCGGTTAGTGCATACTTGGTTGTATGTAAGATAGTTTATCGTGTTAGATGGGATAATGACCTGTTCTCATCTGTATTTGGAGATTAAGAGTAAATTAATCTCCAAATAATTTTGGAGTTGTGTATGAGGCCATGTTGACAAGGGGTGCACTTGTGATGGCTAATTTTGTTTGTCAACTTAAGTGCTCCTGGAGTGCCCAGCTATTTGGTCAAACACCATTCTGGGTATTTCTGTGAGATCTTTTTGGATAAGATTAACATGTAAATTGGCAGACTGAGTAAAGCAGAGTGCCCTCCTTAATGTGATTGGGCTGCATCCAATCATTTGAAGGCCTGAATAGAACAAAAAGGCTGACACTCCCTAGAGTAAGTGAGGATGCTCTCCGCCTGAGTGCCTGTGAACTGGAATTTTGGCTTTTTTCCTGCCTTTGGACTTTAACTGAAACATCAGGCTTTTCCTGGGTCTCCAGCCTGTGAACTCGACCAGTAGATCTCAGAGCTTCAGACTCCATAATCATGTATATATACGTCCTACTGGTTCTGCTCCTCTGGAGAAGTCTAATATATTCATGATACACACAAGAAATACATATAGTTTTTTCAGTCAATAGTTCTTGACTAAAAAGTCAAGAACTTTCGAAATGCCAGCATTTTTCAACTGTGGGTTTCTTGACTCCTTCATTATCTCCCTAACACAGCAGCCTGAGAAATCCTCTTAAAAGATAATTTAGATCATGGTGCTCATGCTCAAAACCTTCCAGTGGCTCTCATTTCACGCAGAAAACCAAAGTCCTTTTGTTACCAGGAGATTCTACAGAATCCCCTTCTCACCTTGGCCTCTTCCTCTCTCGTCGCATCTCTTCCTACTCTTCCCTTCTTCCCCTTGCTTCACACAGCTGCTCCGACTTGCCTGTTAAACCCTTGAAATGGCTGGGCTTGCTTCTACCTCAGTCAGAAAAACATACTTGCTCTCTCTGCTTAGAGTGATCTTCCCCAAATCTGCATGGGTTCCTCCCCATGTTTTTTGGTTTAGTTTAGTTTTTTTTTTCTTTAAGATTTTATTTAGAGACATGAGACAGAGAGAGAGACACAGAGATAGTGATAGAGAACACGAGTAGGGAGGAGAGGGAGAAGCAGGCTCCCCACTGAGCAGGGAGCCCAATGCGGTATTCTATTCCAGAACTCTGGGATCATGACCTGAACCAAAGGCAGATGCTTAACTGACTGAGCCCTCCAGGTACCCTGTCTTTTTAGTTTTTTACCTCAATGTCTTCTGCTTAGGAAAGTCTTTCTTGCTATCCTATCTAAAATTGCAAAACCCACCTCCCCAAAACTCTTGTGGGTTCCATTCTTTGCTTTTCTCCTTATTGTGTATCATATCTAGTGGACAATACATTTTAATTTATTTGGTTTAGGATTGATCTCCACCTGAGAATGTAAGCTCCAGGGGTTTGTACCTCCCCCACCAAATAACGTCTAGCACTTTGATGATCAATCTTTATTAAGTGAATTAAAAAATGCTCTCAAATTTTAAAGAAGTTTTATAATCTATATTTCACTTTTATGTGTTAAGCTCTGTGAGTTTTGGTCTCAAAGCCGAGTGACAGCTGTCTTGATTCTTGTGGTCAGTGGGTGACATGGACTACACTTGGGAATATTCTTCCCATTGGCTTACAAGGACTCTACATGGAGCGATGTCTACTTTTCCAGACAGGAAATAAAACGTGTTTCATATATCCTTCAATGGAATATCATTTAAGACACATTTTAGTTTAACTATCTGATCTCTTTCAATTCCACCCCATGAAAGTAGAATAACTAATATGAAATATCAGAAATTGAGCTAAATCGCTTATACCTAATAGTGTTCTCTGTTAAACAAAGGTTAAGTACAGCTTATCAGGCTAAATGAAAGGAGCAGAAGGCCGGAGTAAAAAGTGCAGTTTCCAGCTGTGGTTAACCTATTTCTCATTTACATTTCAACAGCTGCATGTGTCATTACAGTCTTCTACACAAGATCAAGCCAAAAATAATGTTATTCCCAGATAACAGTTTTTCTCTACTTGGGAAGTAATAGAAAAAACATCACAAAGGTGCTACCTAGATCTCTGAGCTTAACACATTTTTAAAAAAGGAAAACCTAAACTTACTATATTACATTACGATTAGCTAAATTGTATTATATGTAGTAACAGATGAAGAAATATTGGTTTTCAAACTAAATCAAACTAAATCAAAACTAAATTTCTCAGGGCTTTTTTTTGTTTTCTGTTTTTGTTTTTTGGGCTTTTTTGGGGGGGATATATTTTAATCTAGCCATTCCATTTCTGCTGTTTTTTTTTTATTTAAATTGAATAAGCCAACATATAGTACATCATCAGTTTTAGATGTAGTGTTCAAGGATTCATCAGTTACATTTAACACCCATTTCTGCTGTTTTCAATAGCTTACTGCATTAAATGGAATACAGTTACTTTATTATTTTCCAATTCTTTATTTGAGATAAGAATATTTGAGAGCAGTAGTTTGAGTCATTATAGATTAAGAAAATAATGAATGTTAGTGGAGTGTTTTCCTGTTCAGTTTCATTCCTTTGAACAGTAAGAGTCACACCTAATGGAGATTCTCTTGCTACTTTCCAAGACATTTCTCCAGGTGGTTATTATTTGAGTTGTTTGTAATGATCCAGAACGTGGCCCTCAGCTTTCTAGACTCAGCAGCCTGTTTTTCAGCTCTCTGAAAGTGGCTTTGTCTCTCAGGGAGAAACTTACACTATGAACTCAGAACTCTGATGTATAAACAGAAGGGCCAATTTATTAACCTACAGTAATGTTTCAGCTCCTTCCAAACAAGCTGCATGGAAAGCCAAACTCTACCCAGGAGTTTGCTTGTTGAGTAACTGTGGAGTTAGGTTCATGATCTGAACGTTTCAAGATGCCTAACTAAGGGAACCTAATGTGCCCGATATCCATTGATTCAACAAGTTGCGACCTTAGGGATAAGGTACCATTTTCTCAGTAAGTGCTCCAATAAGTACTTACAGCTTTCCTCTTTGAAAAACCTCCTCCCCCCCCCCCTTTATTTCATGGCTAATATTTTCTTTCTTGGGTTATGTTATTACATCCCTTTAAAAGACTTTTGTACTACTTCTGCTCTGAATCATTGTGGATTGAATTTACAATTTATTTTCCATAGGACAGTATTATTTTGTCTATTTTCAAGTTCTTATAGATAGAGAGTAGGCAGCTGTGGGAACCAACACTTTTTTTGCTCTCTCTCTCTCTCTCTATATATATATATATAGGCCTCCCTGTTAATTAACTTATGAGTCTAGTTTATGATCCTCTTAGTAACTTGAAGGGTTTTAGAGATGTTGCCTTCAAGATAGAATTTGACAAAAGCAGATTATTTTGCTTATGGTTCTTGAATGATAACATTTTCTACTAAACTGAAGATGACTGCTATTTTGAGCTATATTTTTTATCAGTAGGTAGGCTGAGAGAAGATGTAGTTATATACTTGTAAAGTAAACATTGCTAAAATTGCCCCACAATAGCCACATGTACTCACTCTCTGGCTCGCCTTTGACTTAATGAATGCTTACTGGACTCAAGACCCCAAAGCTAATTACTTCATGTTGTAGCCCGGATGCCAGCTGCCTGGGCTTCCTCAAGCCTCAGTGGGTGGAGGAATATGATTCCTTGATATTTCAATAAAAATGGCTTCAAGTCCCAATGTGTCGCCCACAACTGAAGGCAATTTCTCCTAGCCATGTTTTCCTCTAAATTCCTTTCTCTTTTAAGTTTCTTTTTCCTTAGACTACCTGTGGCCTCCTTTCCGCTCCATGTCCGTAGGAGGCAGCCATGTTGCATTTCCTCAACACCACTCCTATAATACAGTAAGAGACAAGTTATTAACGATTTGTCAGTCCTTTGACAGGTTGGAGGAGCTATGTTTAGGAAAAGTTATTTCCTTAGTGGTTTAAGTTGTATAGCATAGCCTAACATTGAAAAAAAATCGTTAATAGTGAATGTTACACATCCTTGTTCCTAAAATTCCATTAGCCATCCTTTTTTCCAGGGACACTGGTCAAAGATTGTTCTGTACATTTGTGTCCCAGGTTGGCCCTTGCACTCTGGCTGGTCTGGCTTCACTCCTGCATTCTACAGGTTTCTGCCCTCCTCTCTACTGCTGCCCCAATCCCTTTCCTCTTGGGCTGCTATTGGAAACTCAGTTATTTTTATGTAGCAACATTTGATTTTTTTTTTTTTTCTGTCTTCAACCATTCTGACAATAGGCCGAGGGCTATCATTTTATAACCAAAGTCAGCAGTCAGACAGACTTGCTTCTGAAAGGTAGTTCTCTTCCTTTGGAATTCTGCTATGGGCTTTTATAATTTGTGCCCTTTATGTGTCCCACACCCTACAGTTAGTGAAGTGGCAAAACCAAAGCATGAATGCAGGTGTGCTAACCGCCAACTGGGGACGTTTAGCCAATTAAGCATTTTTTTTTTTTTTTTAAGATTTTATGTATTTATTAGAGAGAGAGGACGAGTAGAGGTGGAGGGGCAGAAGGAGAAGCAGAAGCAGACCGCCACTGAGCAGGAAGCCTGACATGGTGCTTAATCCCAGGATCCTGAGATCATGACCAGAGCTGAAGGCAGAAACTTCACTGAGCCACACACATGCTACTATTTAGCCACTTAGTAGTGGACCCAAATGTCTCTTGATTCTTATGCTCTTGCATATCTGGGAGTTCTAAAAGTGAGTCAACATATTCTCCCAGTGCTTTTGATAAACATATGCAAAAAGATTCACTCTTGCTTCCTTTGTCTAGGAGGACAGTCCAATAGCATACTCTTTCTTACAGTATCACTTAAAATGTACATATTTATTTTGTAGTTGGTGGGTGACATGTTTGTAAGAATAGTAAAAATTAGAAAACAGCTGAAAATAGTTGTTTGTTCATATTCATCAATGCTTCTGATAGTGATGATGTTATCCTCTGCCTAGTGTTTGATCCTGTTTTCTGCCCAAAATAGAATAATTTGAGTAATAAAAAAAAAGCCTTAAGTACATAGTGATCACCATCATTAGGAGCGGAGTCAGATCTCCTCTTCACATCCAAGGAATTGAGAAACCCTGTCTAGTGTCAGGAAAAAGGAGAAGTATTTCTCCACCAGTTTTCTATGGTGTGGTAAACTGGGGGTGGGGGGGGACGGAAAAAAGGAGAAAAAAAGAAAGGAAGGAAGATAGAAAGAAAATGAGAAAACACTGTTTCCTGAAGATGGATGGTAATAGCTGGCAAAATATGCGTTTCATTACTGAACTTAGGCGGGGGTGGGGGGGGTGTTCCTTGGAATTCAGCAGGGGGTTGGTGGTTACCCGGAGGAGTTTAGATATGCTCTATTCTCAGATTGCCGAGTGGTGAGTTGTGAGCCTCAGGGAGGTAAGGGGTTAGGATACCATAACATGATTGGGGAAATGTATACCACCAAGTCAATTAACAAGAGTTACATTGAGATAGGTAAGCTTGCCCGTATTATGAAAAAAAACAATATGATTCCTGGGAAATAATCTGGGGAGAAATTAAGTTTTTATTTTGGGCAACTACAATCTCAAATCCAAAGGAGGCTTCCCTGCATGCATTCAGATGTTTGCCCCGGGGAGCCCCTTAGATAGCAAGGGGATTGGAACAGGAAAAGCAATTTCAACATTGGCAACTGAAGGGAGTTATTTTTTGTTGTTTGAGTTTTGGCTATAATTTGGGGGTGATTGAAGGGCCTCTATAATGAGTCAAATTATAAAACTTTTACAGAAATGTTCACAAAATACTTTAGAAAATTTGAGATGTTCCTTTCCAAGAGAACACTTTCCCATAAGTTTCAATAATGTTCATTGAGTTCACTGGCATACCTTAGGCTGAATTACTACCAGTTTTTATTAAAAGCTAATTTTCATACTTTTATCAATCCAGCATCTGGAACACTGCACATTTAAACTTGCATTTTTCTGTGGGTAGGTAACCCAATTATAATAATTAAATTATGGAAAATTTATTACCTTCTTTTTTGCTACTCATAATTTATTTTACCTGCTTTTGTAGCTTAGGGTGAATTGTTGAGAGTCAGAGATCAGTAAGAAAGTATTTACCAATCTCATTGTTATGTGGATAGATTATGCTTTAGAATATAAATTCTCATCTATTTTTTAATATCTATACTGCAAGCCAAATTCTGTAAAGGTATTATTAGAATTACAAAAAAAAAAAAACCCATAAAAAACCCCAAAACCCATAATATTTAAAATGGAAAAATAAGAAAAGAGGCCTTTTTGGTGTCTATTTCTCTGTTGGTCCTTCTGTTGTGATCAACTTAAGTCTCTTTTCTCTATTTTAATTAAAAATGAGTTATTAATAAGACAAGAAAGTAAAAAAAAACTGGGGCATACACTATATTCAGATATAAAATATTCTAAGAAGGAAAGTGAAAGTTTACTACTCCCTAGGAATACAAATTTGCCAGGGATGTTGAACTCTGGAATGTTAAATGTCCCCAGATGAATTCACAGCATTCAGGAACAGTGGGTATACGATCTGGCTCATCTTCAAGAAAATGATTCTGCTCTGTATTTTGAGATGTTCATTCTATGAAATTAAATTAATTTAGAGGATTAGTCACAGTTAGTTGTGATGCTCAGAGGAAACATAAACTGTGGAAGGCAGCTCTATGCTCAGCTTTACAATCACTTGAAAAGTTTCCTAAATACATAAAAATCCTAAGGCCTTAAAACCCAAATGAAGACCGAATGACTTTTATTATCGCAGAGATGACTTAGGTTGTGTATCTCAGGTGTCTAGGAGCTCTTTACATTTTATGAAGTTAAGAGCTCATAATGATTAACTGAGCATATCCTGTTTAATCTTTAGAACTGTGGAAAAGTGAATTAAAAAACCTAGCCCTGTAGAAACCCACAGGCTTGGGAGAGAAAGGCTCATTTGCTCAGCTGGCGTGTGCCAAACACTATATCATACCATTCATTGGTCAGTAATTGTTTTAGCCCTAAACACCTTTTTTTTTTTCCTTTTTTTGGATTGTCTATGATTAATTCATTCAAACATCTCTTTATATGCATTCTCTCTCTATATGTATCTGTATCTATTGATTCTATATATCTATATCAATTCTTTCTATATGGGAACACACACACACATATATACACATGAACATATTTACATATACACACATGTATGTGTGAAGGTGATCATTCCCCTCACTCATTAACAGTTACCATATTTCACACACTTAAAAAAGACCATTGCATACCCATGAGAAAGCTACGTGATTCACAGACTATTGTTATTTTTAATACTGTGAGGCACGTACGTTGTTCACTTCATCCTGAGCATGATCGATTGATTCATACTCTGAAAGGATACAGAGCAGGATATTAGGAGCTTCCTCATCTCTCATTGAGCTATGATTTATACCTTCCTGACAAATTTATTTGAAAAATGATTGGATAATTTCATCCTATATTTAAGCATTATTAGAGGCAATAAATCATAGTCAGATAGATTCTATCTATCTACTGAAGCACTTGTCTTCACAAGGTGACAAAATTCACTTTTAAGTGGCTTCATCCACCATAGTGGTGATCCTGAAGAAGGGACTAATCTCTACGTCCTCGTAGAGTTTTAATAGCATGTGATCACACCACTGGCCTTAATATTTCAACACTCAGTTGCCAGCCAGAAATTTCTTTCTAACACCATTCTAAAATGTTGCCTGCTTCTCCTAACCTTCCATTCAGGATGAAAATGACATATATCTTAAGTCTGACATCTCTGTTTCAATGCTCTAGAATTATGGACTACAGGCCATGGAGTTCATAAAAAATGTACTGCCATAGTTAGGTGAATTCTGTTTCTTTATGTATAAAGGGTGGGGAAAACTTCTTGGTAGATCACAGGGGGAAAAGGCACTTACAAAGAGGAGAGTTTTTCCAACATCTATAAAAGGCTTAAGTGATGATCAATGCTAAGGAATATTTGATCTTCACATTTTTTTGTAGAGTAAAGGAAATGCTGGAATTAATGGGCAGGATTGGAGCACTCAGAATCTATGCTGTCACGAGTGCCCAGTATGAATATTTGTATTGTTCCATATGGCAACGGCGTAATGGCAACACAGTGCTAGGACCTAAAGGAGAGCTGACATGGAGGCTCAAACCATACATAATCCTGGCAAATGTGATTACTTCAAAATGATTTTTGCTTTTCTTTCTTCACACTAAGTGCCTACAGCACTCAGATGACACGTTCCTTTCTGTTTTAATCTGAAAGTATGGTCTCTCAACAACTCAGAATAGAAAGGTCTTTGTTGAGAATAAAAATAGGCCAGTAACAGCCCCAGTCCTCTCACCATGATTCCAAGGAAAGTCTGATTTATGGCTTTGCTCTGCTGTTGGACACAGGCCTCAGCCCATTGGAAATCTCCAGAGCTGTGGGAGAGGGGAGAGGCTGTGGTCCACCGCACTTGGGGAGTTCCAAGGCCTGGTGTGCTTTTGGCCAAATCCAAATGTTAACAGTTTGTTAGGGCCTTATTTACTAACCCTAGCTGGGCTAAGAAACTAAGTATAGATTCTTAATGGTGTCTCTATGACTTAAGACTGTATAAACAATCAAACTTACTTTAAAATTTATCAGTTATGTATGACGGTTTCATGGAAAAGAAGTTAATAGCAGCACTCCTCATTTTTCAGGGAGAAAAAAAAAGCAAGGCAAAGGAATTTTTTTCCCTTTTACGATAACAATAGAAAATGGAGCATAATGGAAAGCCAGATTGATCACTTGTTATTTTTAGGTAAGATGACTTTATGATTTGATTTGGGCAAAACTGTTTCAATTTACTCTGCTGTCCTGGCATAATTATTAATACTGTTCCCCTTGAATCTCAAAAGTATGCAAGTTTAGATAATACATGCTATGGTCATCCTACTTTTAAGTATATGTTTTGATTTTTAGATAGGCATGATATGTTAAAATGATGGTACACAGGAAATAGGTTAGGATTGAAGAAGGTATAGAAATTAGCTTTTTGAAACTGCTCCCACCAAATGAAAAGCATCTCTACTACCCCAGAGAAACTCATCTGGGAGCTTCCACACTTCTAAGAACTAATTCATAACATAAAGAATATACCAAAGAAACTTCTGTGCTCTTACACTTAATACATTATTTCAATGGAAATGTTTAAAAAAACTTTTTTTTATAAGTGCAGAGCAAGTGAATTCTCCTCCTCTATGCATTTTTTCATCCATACATAGAAGAATAGAAGAGTTTTCTGGAAGATGTGATTCTTGGTGTGAAATAAGAGGTTCTTTTCAACCTCATGAAATACAGAGGTAGCTGAACTATATGAGAGAACAGTCAGTACAAGAGGTGAGAATTTGCATAATGGATCTGACCTGTAGCTGGGATCAGTGTTATTTTTGTCTGAGATCCAAAACCAATTTTTTCATTTACCACTCCTGCAAAGTTGGTAGTATAGTTTTCAGATAACTGTTCATGTTTAGTTTAAAAGTAAATATAGGAATTGTGAGCTGGTATTTAGGTACCTTCAGATAAGAGTAGGTTTGTTGGTACAGTGCAAAGGCAACCACATGTAACCCACTGTGATCCAACTTTTTTTTTCAAAATTTTATTTATTTGACACAGAAAGAGTGTGCACACAAGTGAAGGGAGCAGCAGGCAGAGGGAGAAGGAGAAGCAGGCTTCCCACTGAGCGAGGAACACCATGTGGAGCTCGATCCCAGGACCCAAAGGCAGACGCTTAACTGACTGAGCTATCCAGATACCCCATAACCAGCTTGATTACACTATATAATAGTTACACTAAACTTCTTAATTATATAGACTAAAATCAAATTAAACTATTTGCAAAAAAAGGTAGTTTTTTTAAATGGGTCCAGAGTGGACATCTATGGTATTGCCTATCTAGGTTGCTGTCCTCCCATCGCTGGGACCATGCTTAACGTCTTTCACGTGGTTTGAGAGAAACCAGCTTCCTGTGCACCATCTCCTTTTTGTTACAGTTGTTCAACCCAAACTGAGCCAGCCTGAGACCTTACTGGGGACTTCTTATACTGCAGTTGAGAGAGGATCAACATGGAGAAATGTGCAAGGTATAAAATGTGTGAGCTGCCACCGTCCCATGTGAAAGCAACGGTCTACATTGCCAGAGAATGAAGCTGGAACTTCATAGGATAGGAACGAAGGAGAGCGAAGGATAGCTGCCCAGATTTTATCACTGGTTCCAGGTTTTCTTGAACCTGGAAAAATGATTCAGCTCTTTCTTGATCTCAGGGATCCAGGGATATCTCTCTTTTTACCTAAACTAGCTTGGGTGACAGTCCTGATGAATAAAGCACCCTTATGATCTCAGCTGCAGTTTGCTGTATTTTTTTTTTTAAGATTTTATTTATTTATTGACAGACAGAGATCACAAATAGGCAGAGAGAGAGAGAGAGGAGGAAGCAGGCTCCCTGCAGAGCAGAGAGCCCGATGTGGGGCTCTATCCCAGGACACTGGGATCATGACCTGAGCCGAAGGCAGAGGCTTTAACCCACTGAGCCACCCAGGTGCCCCTGCTGTATTTTAAAAATATCCACTCTAGGGGCGCCTGGGTGGCTCAGTGGGTTAAAGCCTCTGCTTTTGGTTCAGGTAATGATCCCAGGGTCCTGGGATCGAGCCCCTCATCGGGCTCTCTGCTCAGTGGGGAGCGGGCTTCCCCCTCTCTCTCTGCCTTCCTCTCTGCCTACTTGTGATCTCACTCTCTCTGTCAAATAAATAAATAAAATCTTTAAAAAAAAATACCCACTCTAGGACAATTTGGTGGCACAGAGTTTATATATATATATATATATATATATATATATATATATATTTAAACACACACACACACACACATATATATATATATATTTAAACACACACACACACACACACACACACACACATATATATATATATATATATTTTTTTTTTTCCCTTTAGCCACATTAGGGGTTGGAGCTACAGAATAGCCAGGTCTAGGTTTTAGTGAAAAGTAGAAGGAGAGGAAATTAAGAGGGAAGGAAGGAAAACCCACAAATAGTCCTTGTTTATAAGGTCAAAAGGAAAAGATGTCTTCTTTGTAGTATAGTGCTAAGAAGTCTCTTAAAATTGAATGGGAATAAATGGATTTGTTTATGAAAAGTAGAGGGAATTTAAAGAATTAGGGAGGGAGGATTTTTTTCATTTGTTTTGAGTCAACCAAAGTATCCACCAGACATTTTTAATAGTAATTGAAAGAAAAAAATCTGTATTTTGGGGTAACAATACTGGGACCCAGTTAGGTTTGAAAGAGAGCAAAAATGTTTCAGCCAGAATGGGCTATGTTAGGCTATAGTAATATACAATTAAAATACATCAGAGACTTCACACAATGAATAATTCATTCTTGCCATTGTTCCAGGACAGCTGTAATCCAGGGTATCAAGTTTTGCATTGGCAATTAAATACTTTTGCCAGGATGTGACATCAATTCCACACCCCATTTCATTGGTCAAACTAGTTTATATGGCTGTGTCAAGCTTTGAAAGATGGATACAAAGTATAATCCTTTCATGTTCCTGAAAAATACAAGCTGGACATATCTTTGAGTGGCAATAGTATTTATCACAATAAAATTATGAACAGAAAATCTGGAACCCCAGATTCGTCAGAATCTCAAAGTTCTCATTTTAGCTCAATCTACTGAGTTTCCCATTAAGAAATTATTCTGTTGATTTGGGGGTATCTTAACACCTACCATGGTTCTGTAAGTCTAGTTTCCTTATCTATAGAAGGTATAAAATATTGCTTCTCAGATATTATTGTGAGGATCAAATGCAAGCAATAATATATAAAAAGAGGTTTGAAAACTTGGCAGCCCTATTCAAATATAAAATACATAATAGTGGTAATATTTGGTCTTTTACCCCCCCAATTTTCACGAAACATTATTTTCTTATTAATTACTCATACAATGCTACTTTAAAAAATTTCTTTTTAAAGATTTTATTTATTTACTTGAGAGAGAGAAGACAGAGAGCTGCCAGAAGGAGCAGAGAGAGAGGGAGAAGCAGACTCCACACTGAGTGTGGAGCTTGATATGGAGCTCAATCTCATGACCCTGAGATTAAGATCTGAGCTGAAATCGAGAGTTGGATGCTCAACCAACTGTGCCACCCAGGTGCCCCAATATGATGCTCCTTTTACATGTGAAAACATCCTGTTATAAGAGAACATACATTAAGAAGTAACAAATGTTTTTAGATAAGTTTTAAAATCATTAACTTTTTTCACTACTTATGATCCCTTACATCAAAATATATTTTTAAAATCTCTCTTTCGAGTGGCCTAAAATTGTGAACTTCTTTATAAACTCAGGTTTTAAAGAAGTCTCACTTCCATTGATTAAAAGACACGAAATATGTCATAAGAGTTTATGTGCTCTGGGTTTCCTCTTCTAAATGCACACATTTCTTCTTTAACACTAATTTCTCAACAAGAAGGAGAATTAGTTCATTCCTTTAGAAAGATGATTTACTGGTTTTCTAAAGAAACGTGAGTACACATTCCTCAGCTTCACAAATGACAGAAGTACAAAAGTATTGCTTACCTAAAATATATTTTAATCCTAGACTGTTCCTTCAAAGTTTGTTTTAATTAGGATAAAGATATAAATGGGGCAAACTATTATGTCTTCTTTGAATTCCCATTAGAAAACTTTTGCTTAGTTTCAGGTGGTTATATTTTGCTATGAATCATTAAGAAAATTTCCACTGATCTGTGACATAATATTTTAATCCCATGGGGCTCTACAACTGTAATTTATAATGTTGAGGTTAAAAGATTAATTTCAAAACAGCATTAAAATTACATATAGGTATTCTTTTAATTAAAACAAATAAGCAGCCAAATTTATAACAAGCACTTTGTGCATATGAGAGAAATTATGTAGCGGAAGTGGTCTTCCTGGAGATGATTTAGATATATCCAGAGAATTAGATAATGTGAATAATGCACTCAGAAAATATTTCCTCTCTACCTCCAGAGTATTTCTGTTTCTATCATTTCCACTTTAAAGAAGTTACTCCTGACACTTAACTAAAGTGTGTTTCTTATTGCCCATTTTCTTCTATTCACTAGTTCCTATTACCCAGCTTACTGGTCTTGCTTTTTCTTTAGTTGTTTGTCTCCCCACTCCTGAGCTTTTATCCTGTACTCTTCTCCTTCTTGATACTGATGTATTTATTTTCTTCCCTTAGAATGTTGTCAAAGGTGAATGTCCTAGGGCACTTTCTGAAAATTCGGGGAATTTCACTCTTAAGCATTTTAAATTATATTACATAATGTGTCCAGCCACTGTATTTTTCTAGGCATCATGATTTAAGATTTTATTTATTTATTTGAGAGAGAGCATGAGCAGGGTGAGGGGCAGAGGGAGAAACAGACTCCCTGCTGAGCCTGGAGCGGTTTAGGGGCTTGATCCAGGGACTCTGGGATCATGACCCGAGCCAAAGGCAGATGTTTAACCGCCATGATGGAGCAGTTCTATATCTGCTCTGTGTGACATGGTAGCCATTGGCCACATAAAGCTACTGAGCACTTGAAGTTTAGTTAAAGCAATTGAAGAACTTAATCTAATTAATTTGAATATGAATAGCCATACGTGGTACACTGGACAATGCAGCTAGATGATTAGCAACGACTTACGTGTTTTACTAGCTAAGTTTAACTACACCTCTATCAAGAAGTGTTGACCATGTTATCTAACATTGCTCTATATTGGTGAAGCCCATATTCTGCTTTTACTCACTTTCATATGAAGAGACCACCAAAACAATCTGGAGAACAATGTTAAAAGATTTATAAGGGGTCACCTGGGTGACTCAGTCTGTTAAGCATCCAACTCGATTTTGGCTCATGATCACAGGGTTATGAAACTGAACCTCATGTCAGGCTCTATGCTGGATGTGGAGCCTGCTTAAGATCCTCTCTCTCCCTTTCCCTCTGCCTTTTGCCCATCTCCCTCTCCCTCTCTCTCTGAAGAAAGAAAAAAAAAAAAGAAAGAAAAGGGCAAAAAAAAAAAAAAGATTTATGAATAGTCAAGCAGTGAATTACCAAATTCAGAAAATGCCAACTTCTCGTTGAAGCCATCACTGACCTTTTCCAAATTTTTCTCTTTGTTCTTGTTCCAGTGGTCCCTTCCTTTTTATAAAATCCAACAGCAGTTTGTGCCTTTTTCATAGTTCTTGTCAGATTCTACCCTGTATTACTGTTACTTATGCTTCTGTTTCATCTCCCCTTCTAGATAATTTGTAGGTGGAACTCAGAACAGGAATCTGGTTGATGTAAGTATTTCTCAGAGCACCTAGCATGGTAAGTTTATATAATACATATTGCATTGTGGCAAGATTTAGGAAATGTCTGTCTTCCCGCAGAGGTGAACAATCTGAAGGTGACCATCAGGTGGAGGCCTCCCAGAATCACGCCTGTGTGGCCAGAGCTTGACTAAGATGTGTGACCTCAGCCTGGAAAGGTCACCTTTGATTTCTACTCACAAGTCGCTCTGGTGAACTCTACTTCACACTCATTTGACATGGCTTTCCTCTTCAACCAGTTTGAATATTTCCTCTGCTTTGTTCTATTTCCTCCTTTTGCCATTTTTGCTCTAAAATTACTTTTGGTGGGACTGCTTTTTGGTGAGAGGACTGTTGTCTTCAAATTTATATTTTTATTGAATGTTACAGTAAACTAGTAGTGACTACTAGGACCCTTTAGAAGAAACCACATTACCTTCTTTTTATTATTAAATATTCAGCCAATTCCTTTCCAGGTGGATTCTTTATTGTCTAAAAAGCAATCTGTAGCAGTTATG
The DNA here is from genome assembly GCF_902655055.1 of Lutra lutra. Taxonomy (NCBI): domain Eukaryota; kingdom Metazoa; phylum Chordata; class Mammalia; order Carnivora; family Mustelidae; genus Lutra; species Lutra lutra. The sequence continues at coordinate 73,704,278 of NC_062279.1, read as the reverse complement.
AATTGGTGAATTTGTGGTATAATTAGAAAAACAACCATACAGCGAACATAAATATTGGAGGCCAGAACAAACAGGTGAACATACATTATTTAATGGTGTCTCTGTTGTTAATGGCTGTAGTGTGCTGGGATTACAAATGCAATATTTCCATACAGGTTTCCGACTGTCTCTGTTGAACATCTGTGTGCTCAGAATTACCCGTGCTCTGTCCCTTTGACCTGTTTCACTTGAACTATTCTGGATGTGAATTTTTTTTGTTTGCTTTTTTGTTTTTAGCCATTAAATCTAAGTTCAGGGTGTGAATCACAGCTGGGTGATGATAGGTAATTGGACAGGGAACTTACCAAGGGCATGAGAGCATCAGTGAGCCCACGTTCTCAAAGGAAGGAATTTTTTCAGAAAAAGGAAAGTAATATTGGGAAGGGATTTTTTTTTCTTCCTGGAGAAAGTAAGTAGAATTTTCAAAGAAATTCTGTTTTAAAAATGGGCCAAATGTTTTAGGAAACTGCTTAAGATTATGGAGCCAAATAGTAACTCTTAGTATTTTCTCACCACTTAAAATTAATGAATCTTTTAAAAGCACATGTTGTGAGAATTGGATATGTGAAGGAGATATCTGTCCCTTTACCATGGAATAATTTGTCATGATGGAAATCACAGCATTCAGGAGCTAAGACTCACCATAATCACACAATACAATATTAGAAAATGAAAGTAGGAAACTGACATTTTCCAACACCACAGCACTGTCTTTTAGAATTATTACTTTTAGGTTTACAAGTGTAATATGCAATCTCTTTTGATTGTGAAAAGATGATTTTTTTTTTTTTGCCAGTTACAGAAAAGAGTTTCTTTTCTCATTCATATTATCAAAGTGTCTGTATTTAAAGAAGAGAGCCAAAGTAAAAAGTATATTTGTCTCACAAAGAACACACTCTAAGGATGGTGAGATGTAAATGGTTTTTAGAGTGTGCTAATGAGGTTTTAACACACAGTGGACAGAATGGACTCTTTTAGAGTCATTCAACAATTCACTCAGCCTTAGCCCTGGTCCCACTATAGCAATGTTGAACCAAGTAAAATAAATAGTATATTAGTGAATGGAAGATAGCAGAGTGTTTCACACATGTTTCAGTTTTACCCAGTAAACAATTGTGTAAAAATTTTCAATTAAAATTTCTGATGAAGTTTATTCTAAAATTAAATAATCTTAGCCCTATTAGCTATAGATTTATGATACACAATGTAATGTCGGTCAGAACTTATACTACCAAATACCATCTTACTCAATTTTATAATGTTGTCAAGTGGAAAAAAAAATCAAGCACTAAAATTACCTTAAAAACGGAGAATTTTGAATAGAAATTTATTTCTCTGAAATTTTTGAGTCTTGCTTAGACTAATTAATTTCTTTCTAGTCCTTAAATCTTTCTCATTAGTTTATTACTAGGAGAAATATTAAGCATATGGTTTGAGAGCCAATAGTTTGGTAAATAATTGACCTAAGGGTTTCATTTGGCCCCAGGCTTAAAATGAGTCAATAGTATGACACAGATGTTAAAAAAAAAGTAAATCTTGCATAGCATTAACAGAAGTATCCTCTCTAGATGTTCTCACAATACTGTGGAGATACTAAAAGGACATTGACAAAATGATGAGTTTCCATAGGAGGGGTGACCAAGAGGGTGGGGGGGATTTAAGAGCCTGATTATTTGAAGAGTGGTTGATAGAATGGGGCATATAGAACTCAGAAAGATATAAATTTAGGTGATTATAATTACTTTCTCCAAATATAGACCTACACGATATCTATATCTATACCTATCCCTACACCAGTATCTCTATATCTTACCAGTGGGAGAGGAGACTTCCTCTGTAAATCTTCAACAGGCAGAACAGGATCAATGGTTGGGAGAGAAATGTTTCAGCTCCATTCAGTAAGGTCTCTCTACCCATCAGAAGTAATAAATGGAAAGGGGTTTTTAAAATAGAAGTGAACAGGGGTGCCTGGGTGGCTCAGTGGGTTAAAGCCTCTGCCTTCAGCTCAGGTCATGATCCCAGGGTACTGGGATCGAGCCCTGCATCAGACTCTCTGCTCAGCCGGAACCTGCTTCCCCTTCTCTGTCTCTGCTTGCCTCTCTGCCTACTTGTGATCTCTGTCTGTCAAATAAATAAATGAAATCTTTAAAAAAATAAAATAAAATAGAAGTGAACAGCCATCAATGATAGTGTGTGGGAGGAAACAGAGGAATTGCCTGTCAGTGACTTCATAGTTTTCGTATCTTAGGAGATAGATCACACTTGATGGCCTCTACTCTCCCAATTCTTAGATTCTCTTAGATTCTTTAAAAATCTTATATGTATTATTGATTTCAGATAAATTTATTTCATTCATTTTTATTAAGCTAAGAAAAAGAAAAAATGTAGACAGAGATCTTTTATAATAGTGGCAGTGAATACTTAGCCAAACAGTTCAGAACAACCAGAAATATTTCTGAGTATGATTCTGGGAAAAAGAAGGTAAAAGCCAACCATATCTGTGTCTTTTTTACTGTTTTTAATTGAAATCATTCCATGAAAAATGTCACTTTTTAGGGTTATATTTTTATCTTTGAGTCGTGTGTGTGTGTGTGTGTGTGTGTGTGTGTGTGTGTGTACGTACCCTGGACAACTGGGGGCCTGAGTTAAGAAGTAACAAGTAAGAGAGCCAGCCAGATGTGGGCAAGGCAGAAGTCTTGACTGGGTGTCAGGTGAGAATCCCAAAGATGTTCAGGAACCAGGCAGGCAAGCCGGATGCTGAACAAAACCATGAGGGGTAAGTACAAGGAGATAACCCCAGAGTCCTTAAATCATGAAGCAATCCTTTGTCTCTGGAAGAAAGTTCCTCACTGGGACCTTCAAATGGAAGCAGGAAGTGTAAGAACCAGGCAGCTGCCGCCTGGCAACCACAGTCCTGTCCCTGCTCCAGCTGTGCTGGCTGCCAGGTGTTTGACAAACTGTTTAGTACAGGAACTCATAGGACTGAGCTTTTACTCAAACATTTCACAATCACAAAGTCCTGCTGAGAACAGTTTCCACGAGTAGCTCTGCATCATGTCTTCCTATGGTTTTCTCTGACACAGTCTTTTCTTCACTGCCCCACCTGGTGATTGACAGAAGGTCTTGAATACAAACACTACAGACAACTGGAGTTCCAGAGTGCCAAATGAGGCAACTTATACTTTTAAAGGTGGTCCTGCAATTTTACTTGAACCTGGGGTGATTTCTCACAGTATGTTTTATCAGTACACAGAACCAGAGAAAACAGGAATTATGGGATCCTTTTGATCCTAAGACTTCATCGCCCCTCGTTAACTGATTTCATTCATTGCTCTAATTTATGTATGTATGTATTTAATAAAAATTTGGTTTATTTATTTGAGAGAGAGCCTGAGTGGAGCAGGGGGCAGAGGGAAAAGCAGACTCCCTGCTGAGCAGGATCCTGATGCAGGGCTCTGTCCAGGACTCTGGGATCATGACCTGAGCTGAAGGCTGATGACGCTTAACCGACTGGGCCATCCAGGTACCCTCACTTCTCTGCTTTAGAATTAATTGGTACTTCTTGTATAGTTGACATTCTCTCTGGGTAAGTTTAGAGTTTCTCCCTCACTTTCCCCTGTTCAATTATCCTTTATGCTGTCATCAGAGTCCATGTTTTAAAGGCCAGATATAATTATGTAGCTCCTTTACTAAAAATCATCTGTGGTTTCTCAGTGTTTGGGCTCACATTAGGCTTCTAAGCAAAGCAGTCAAGCTTTCTCTGCCACTATCTACGCTTTGTGTACCCAGATTTTACTCATGTTGCATAAATACAACATGTAGGTTAATACCTCTCTATTTGTTTTGTTCATGCTGTTTTTTATTCTTGGAATGTCTTTTCCCTCTGGCTTTCTGTTGGAGGACATATAACTTAACCTCTCAACTGAACAAAAATCTATCTTCCCTAGAAAGCTGTACATGACTTTTAAGAAATTAATTGTTACATCTAGGGTGCCAGGGTGGCTCAGTCGGTTAAGCATCAGCCTTCAGCTCAAGTCATGATCCCAGGGTCCTGGGATCGAGTGCTGCATAAGGCTCCCTGCTCAGCTGGGAGCCTGCTTCTCTCTTAGTCCCTCCCCCTGACCCATGTGCACGTCTGCACACACTCTCTCTCTTACAAAAATAAATAAAATCTTAAAAAAAAAAGAAATTAATCATCACCTGTTTTGTATTCCTGTGTCTGCATCTCTACTGGTGAGGATGGTCATATTGTAATATAATTTTGTTCTGTATGAATCTTTCTTCCTTCTAGACTGTGAGCTTCCTAAGAGTAGGGACAATGACATTTATTTTTGTAGTTCCAGGGTCTGGTACATAATAGATATATACTAAACAGCTTTTGAATACTTAATGAATTGTACTTGCTCAATATTACCATTTCTTGGTCCCTTTTGGCTCTAAATTTCCATAGTTCTCATTGTTACTATAGTGATATAGATAATATTATATAGTTCAGTTGGAATTGCTCCACTGAACAAACTTCTTTAAATGGCAAGTTAAATTGCCTTGTAACTTGCTACGTGAAAAAAATCCCCATCCAGAAACTACATAATTCTCGGTCAGTTTAACATTTATTGGCTTTCCAAAGGCTATATGGCTTTTGGTTATTGAAAGGGATTACTGGTCTTGTCCTTCTCTGTTGGACTCAGCTATGGTTTTGTGGAGACACTTTGGCAGGAATAGCCATGGGGGCATAGACAAAGAGTGGGCATACATGTATCTTGAGAGATTTGTTTTTTCTCTTGCTGCCTCCTTACTCCTAGTGTTGACGAAAACAGAGTATAAGCATGAGAGGCATATGACATTATTTGTCCCCTCCAGCAAAATGAATTCCCCATGAGTGGATATAGTGTCACAATTATATGAAATGAATTTGGACAATGTTTATAAACATCTGTGTGATGTTTTATTATTTCATGTATTTATTGTTTTAAGAGACATTCTTAACACTGAAATAGCTCTGGAGAGTAGCCTAGAAGTGAATGTTACCATTAAAGTAAATATCCAGAAAAGACGATCTCGTGACAGTTGTGAGTAGCCAGGGAAAATAAGTTCCATTCTGATAGTCTGCATATATACATCAGTCTGAAACACACAGGAATTTACTCTTTCCTCCATCCATGTTCCTTCAAAACAATGGCAAGCTCATATCTGACATCAAGTGTTTCCTCCTGGGTTTTACCTCAGCTCCAACTTATTATTTCTGGCATCTTTCTCATCAGTGCCTAGCGGTTGCAGAAGCTGGATTTGGCCAACAATGGCTCTGGCCAATGGGTGTGACTAGAACTGAGGCACATTCCTAAGGGTTCATCTGTTTATCATAGCAGCACCCAGCAGTGGGTCTGTTAGCATTTCCTTTCAAAACTGTCTTGCTGAGAGTTTTGCAGTTGATCTTTTCTATTTTCCACTGGTTTAAAATTCATCATCAGGGATATTTGGCTTTTTTAATTAAAATCTATGCTGGTCAAAACTTTCAGAAATACTGAAATTCTTCACTGGTTTCTTCACTGGTTTCCAGGGGGGTGGGGAAAGAAATAAGATCTACTTAGACTTCATATTTCTCTTTTGTGTGATTCAAATTATTATAAACATTTTGTCATTGTGTCACTTGAAGGGAATGAGTAGTGACCTGAAGGAGAAGGTCAATTTTCTTAAAAATTTATACCAAAGCCACTCTGCTGGATAAGGGTTTTTATTTTATTTATTTATTTTTTTAAGTTTTTATTTTTTTTTTTTAAGATTTTATTTATTTATTTGTGAGAGAGAGAGGAGCGAGAGTGAGCACAGGCAGACAGAATGGCAGGCAGAGGCAGAGGGAGAAGCAAGTTCCCTGACAAGCAAGGAGCCCGATGTGGGACTCGATCCCAGGATGCCGGGATCATGACCTGAGCTGAAGGCAGCTGCTTAACAAACTGAGCCACCCAGGCGTCCCAGGATAAGGGTTTTTAAATATACCCTTGTTTATAATCTTCACTACATAACACTAAATTGACAACAGATCCCTTGTATTGCCTAAGGACCAGGACTTTTAGGAGGCTTACTATTATTGATTTGAAAAAAGATTTATGTCAATATTTCCCATTAAATACTATAGGAATTTGGCAGAGGCATCTTACAGCATGAGTATAAGAATAATTCTGGCATGTTCATTTCCATCAAAGTTCACCAGCATGGCTTTAGTTCCACAAAGAGAATATAAGATCCAAAAATAAGTAGCCTGGATTCCAAACATCTACCAAGGAGACTCTGGACCTCTTTGAAGATTCCCCAAATCCTCCTCTTTCTATCACCTTGCTTTTGAAAAGAACATCCTACTTGTGCATCTCATTTTTTTTTTTTTTATTTGTCAGAGAGAGAGAGAGAGAGAGAGCGAGCACAGGCAGACAGAGTGGCAGGCAGAGGCAGAGGGAGAAGCAGGCTCCCCACAGAACAAGGAGCCTGATGTGGGACTCGATCCCAGCGCCAAAGGCAGCGGCTTAACCAACTGAGCCACCCAGGAGTCCCGTGCATCTCATTTTATAAAGTGAAAACATTTCTAAAATAGTTCATTTAAATTAAAAACAAGAGCTACCATTTATTGAGTACTCTGACATTCAAGCAATGGCACTAGACGTTTCCTTTTATTACTTTACTCTCACAGCAGCCCTGCAAGATGGGGATATTTTCCACATTCAGCAAATAAGTAATGTGAGAGGCTCAGAAACTATAGATATGATTCAAGGTCACCACGAGGCATATAAAAGCATAGAGGCAATAAAATGAGGCACAAAAATCAGGATCTCAATGTATCTGACTGCAATTCCTGTGCTTTGTCTTCTACAGCAGGCAGTCACCATGTATTGAAATATTTCAAATGTCCTAAAGAAATTGACCTTTTAGAGAAAACCTACCCCAATTTTTCTGTGGATAATTACCAAAACATTTTGTTACAACATTGCTTATCTGTTTTAATTTTTTGAAATGTCGTACACTATATCTTCTGAGAGATGATCTGACTCAAATATCCCTATTGTATTACCAAAAGTATTTCTTAACTAGGGCCCATGGATGGGCTTCATGGAATCAAGAACATACTCTGCAGTGGAAGGCAGATTTTATGTGTATATGCAAAAATGCCTTTTTAATGGGGTCAAATGTCCAGTCTTTCATCATATTCCTTGGGGAGGGAGAAGTTTGAGTATTATTGCTTTAAATAGTGGAAAATATTACAGCTTAAAAATAAAGGGACATATTTCAAAAAGATTTCCACTACTTCAGAGAACTTACAGCAGCATTTTCCTATTCCTTTTCTTTTGAAACAGGTGGAAATTTGGGAAAGGAGGAAGGAAAAACTGGTAAAAGACATTGAAGATATTTTGAGATTTCAGGTATTGGGACCACCTAATTTGACCTTTAAATCCTGGAAATTTGGTTTTACCTCTGTGGTCAATAAAGTTAAATTTGTGTATCATTTTTTTGTTCATTAGAAAGTTAGTTCTATAATTTATGTAGAGCCAGACTCTATGGTCTGGGTATAGTCTAGGGCTAGCTGCTAATATTAAGTACAGAAGTGCTGTGTGCAACCCTCAAGAAGGCACAGGAAAAGTTAGGTTACTCGGGGCATCTGAATAGAGATCTGGAAGAGTGGACACGTAGTTCTTGAGATCAGGTGGATTCTGGTTGCATAATTGAACCCCCAATAGGCTGCAGAGTCACAGTCCTCAAAGTGGGGCACGCAAATTCCTGGATGTCTATGACGACTATTGCAGGGGAGTGAGAGCACATCAGTAGCTTTATGGACATCAATTTCCAAATCTTCAGTTTTCATTAATCATTCCTCAAGTGGGCCAGTCTGAGAATTCACCTTAAAAATACGTTCTCCTTTCTCACATTTCTTTTTAAAGTCACCTTGTTCATGCTTACCAAAAAAGGAAGATGGGGCATAGTCCTCACCCACTGCTATTCTTATCACAGTGCATTGTCCAGAGTGGGAGAACCTCCAGAGGGAAATGAGGAATGAAAGAACAGAAATACTGCAGTTGAGTAGTGAGAATAGGAATGGCTGATTGTTAGGGGCAAACCCTTGAAATGGAATAGTTTTCCAAGGATTTACTTGCAACACAACTGAAAGAGACCTAATCAAATGATCATACTACATCAAAGAATTATTTTTATAACTAGATTACCATGTAATTTTTGGCCTTTAACTGAGAAAGAATTTAGATAATTGAGGAACACTACTGAATTCTTTTCATTCCCATATTTTTTTAACAAAATTTTCCCCCCTAGTGTTTTTATTAAACAAGAAAATAAGGTAACAAAGCTTAGGCTGTAGGCAGTCTCTTTCTAGTAATAGATAATATTCATCCTTGAACACATAAACTAATTTCAACAGCCCATCCCTATCATGAAAAGATGTGTTTCCAAAACAAAATGCTTTTTATAATTAGCAATTATTTACACATTATTAATACATGTGTTTTAATCAATTGTATACTACTACTCACAGTAGTGAAAACTTAATACAGAAGAAAAATCATTTAAAACTTAGAGCTTTATGATCATAGAAAAGTTTAAAAATCTCTAATCTCAATTTCTGTACATATTCTATACAGAGAAATGTGATAGGATGAAAGTAGTCCCCCAAGCTTAAAAAATAATATTTAAATAAAAATTTCTGGTAGATGTGGAAAGGAAGCTCAGTAAGAAAATAGGGTGATGTAACATTTGGATTTGTTAAAGAAGAGATTGTCCTGTGTCTTCCACATGAATAATGGTTGTTGAGTATCAAATACTTTTGGTATTTGATTCAACTGGATACATTTAAAAGAGTAAAGAAACAGTTTTGTATAAATATATATATTTATAACACATTATTCCTTACCTCCTCTAAAACCAGTGGGGGTGGATGGTAAATTTGTAGTAAGTACCCTAGCGGGGCAAAGCCCCTGTTGTGTAACATTTCCTGATTTCCATGGTGTAAATATTCCCATCAATTTGACTTCAAGCTATCTATAGTTTTAACAGCTGAATGGCAAAATTCCTGAAAACTTAACAAAGCTATACAAGCCAGCTCCAGCACATTGCCTATAATGTAATATTGAGTGCCAAAATAAAAATGTGTGTAGGCTATATCATTTTCAAATCCTTTCATTTGGAAGTCCTTGCTGAAATTTTTATGATAAACTTATTTGAAAGAGAGGTGAGTCTTCAATCCTATGTGTACCGCACACCCTTCCATTAAGCATTGATAGCAATCTTGTTTTTCTCTTCTGCGATGATACCCAAAATTATCCATATCTAAAAATTACCTATGAACTTTGGAAAAAAAAAATGTAGATTCTAGGGCCCCACCTCATACTCAGTAAATGAGAATCCCTAGTGAAGGGGGTCCATCCATCTTTATTTGGGCAAGTGCCACAGAGAATTGTGAGGCAACCAGCCCAACACTCCTGCTCCACTGGGAAGTATTGGTCTACAAGGCCAAAATAAGCAAAATAGGAATTGAGTTAAAAATCTTCTCTAACCCTTTCAATGTAAAATGATTAGAGAAACCTCAATAGGGTTGGCTATGTACTTCTTTTACTAGAGAGCTTGGGAAGAGTTATGAGACTATTTTCTTCTACATTAAGTGAGTAACTCCTAAGCCTTTGACTATGGACAGGGAAACAAGATGAGCCATTTTCTGAGATGTCTTTAGAAAGGGATGGTGGTGACCAGAAGCCAAGGAATGTCTCTGGGAAGCATCCCAGCTCCTGAAAATTCTGTTTTCTATACCTTTCTTTGGAGCCTCTGCGTGTTTTTTTGCCCCTCACCAGCCTTTGTGGTTTTTCCCCACCATGCACAACCAACCATATTGGGAGGCTCTAAGAATGAAATGAAATCATATATTTGAAAGTGCTGTATAAAAGTTAAGGGTTGTACTTTACATATAGGGAGAATAAAGCATTATTTCAAATCCAAGCTGTTGCAAAGGAACAGCAGCAAATGTCCTTCCATGGATGTGTCTGTGTGAGTTCCACGCTTCACTTTCTCTGGGACTCAGAAAATGATCACGTGCATGGTAAGAGCAATGCTGTTATATGGGGAGTCAGTTTTAAGATGACTAACCGTGAGGTCCTTGGGGTCTCTTTTCCATGGCTGCACAGAACTCCAGTTCTGTAACTAGATGTACAGACCCAATCCTGGGCTGTCTGGGGCGCTTCACTGGGTCTCAGAACCCCATCTGGGGTGTGCATCCTTCATATAAGACCTTAGTTTTATGGTATTACAGTTGCCTGTGTCTATGGATGATAGTGACTGCCACATTTACTATTAGCAGAAGAGAAATGTATCCAACCTCAAAGAAGAACTCTGCTCTCCCTCATTCTAGCTTTCTTCACTGATCTCTGGTGCCTGAAATAGGTTTTCCAGTAAATGGTCCAAATACAGGAGCAAAGATGTCTGACTCTTTTGTGAGATTGTGTGTAATTATCCTTCTACTGCTCAGAGTAGCAGATAGGCTGAGAGAGCTGAGGCCTGACTGTTGCATGGGGCTTTCCACTTGAATTTCCTTTGTTGCTCTCGGGAGGCCCTTGGAATATAAAGTGCTTACTCATAATCATTATAGGAGGTTATATTCTCATTCAGGGCATATTAAAGTGTTGTGTGAGCAATTACTATTAGACATTTCCTGCTGAGACGTTCCCAGGTGCTAGAGAAGTTGACTTGTTTGCTATAAGAAAACATATTACTCATTTTAATAAGTACAATGTCTTTTCTCTTGATAGCTAAATTTCTAATTGAATGTTTTAAACAGATATAAAAGTACAGTGACTAATATAATTAACATCCATTATGTTTAGAGATACAATAAAATATCACAGTTTTAATTTAAAGTCTTGTATCGTTCTTCCTGGTCCTGTTCATTTGTCTCTTACCCTTTCCAGAAGGGGCCTCTATCCTAAGGTTGGTTTGTTTCTTTTTTATACATGATTTTATATTTTCGTTATATGCATATATTTCCATAAATAATATAACATGATGAGTGTTTTGAAACCTTATATATGTGGAAGAATATGGTGTATATATCAATCTGCCTTTTTTTTATGACACTGTTGGAAACATTTATATGCTGTATATAGTTTGATAGAGTGCAATTTTATTTATTTTTCTTTTTTCACCATAAGTAGAAGATACTTCAATGTATTTATTTATTTTAGCTTCTTTCCCAATTTTTCACAATTGCAAAAACTTAAAATGAGCATTTTTTGGTATGTCTCCTTGCAAATTCTTCTAGGTTTCATAACTGGAAATGAAATTGCTTGGTCAAAATTCATATTTATTCAGTCAGCTTTACTGGGTCTCAGGATCTTCCAATATTTTACCTTCTAAAAGCTTTTAAGTTCACTTGGCACATTTTGATTTTTCATAAGTTTAAAATTAATTTTCTGTATTATGTGAGGCAGGCATCACTATGTTGCTCAACATGGAAAGTCATTTGTCTTAGAAAAATTTATTGGTTTTATTTTTTTCCTACTGATTTAACCCATTTCTGTGGTATACCAAGTTCTTATGTTTCTGGGTTTTCTATTCTGGTCCACTGGTCATCATCCACTTCTGTGCCAATTTCAGACAGTCTTAATTACTCTAGTTATATAATAAGTTTAAAGAGCTGATCATCAATTTCTTCAAAATTATCTTAGTTTTTTCGGGGAGGTCCTTTTTAAATTTTTTTTTTTTTTAGATTTTATTTACTTATTGATTTGTCAGAGAGAGAGAACGAGACAGAGCACAAGCAGGCAGAGTGGCAGGCAGAGGCAGAGAGAGAAGCAGGTTCCCCAATGAGCAAGAAGACCGACGCAGGACTCGATCCCAGGACTCTGGGATCATGACCTGAGCCCAAGACAGTGGCCCAACCTACTGAGCCACCCAGGCATTCCTTTTTGTTTTTTTATTACTTTATATGAATTTTTAAACATCTTTTGAAGTTTTGAACACATTCCTTTTAAGATTTTTATTGGATTTGCATTGAATTATAGATCAATTTTAGGAAAATCATTACCTATCTATATAGGTAATTTCTATCTAGGTAGGACTGGAATTTCTTATCTATGTATGATTACTTTTATGTTTTTCAAGATTATTTATTTTATTATATCCTATACAGCAGATTTTTGGATTTATTTTTGTGTACTGAAGGTTATTTTGTTATTGTCACTTTTTTGTTATTGTCACATTTTGTTATTATCACATTTTGTTATTGCTATCACCAGAATTTATTTTAGTGTTCAGTAGTATTTGACGAGCCCTTTCACTCTGAGTCCCGTGCCTATATTTAATTTAGAGAAAATTTTTTGTATTTTTTATTTTATTGTCTTGGTTCTATCTTTCTGCAGTTTCTTTAAATAGGCATTGAACTTTTATTAATTTTCCATGTCCCTTAGTTCTTCAAGTTCTTTATCTTTTTGCTCTATATTTTAGAACAATTACTTGAAATTATCTTACAGATTATTAATCTATTCTTCAGGGATGTCTATTCTAGAATTTGTTCCATGTACTGATGCTTTAATTTTCAATAATCATGTATTTAATTTCTAAGAACTCTTTCTCCTCTGATTGCTTTTTTTTTTTCTTAGATTTTATTTATTTGACAAAGAGATCACAAGCAGGCAGAGAGGCAGGCAGAGAGAGAGAGGAGGAAGCAGGCTCCCCGCCGAAGAGAGCCCGATGTGGGGCTCGATCCCAAGACCCTGGGATCATGACCTGAGCCGAAGGCAGAGGCTTAACCCACTGAGCCACCCAGGCGCCCCGTCTGACTGCTTTTTTAAATTAGCAGACTTCTTCCGTTATGAATAAATATTACCTTGTATCCCTGAGGTTGCTTTTACAAGTATTTAAAAGTTCTCTCTATTCTCTGTAGTCTTTCCTTTTCCTCAGGGTCAGGTATTAAGTGTGTTGATTTTTCCCTTGTTTTTTTCTCAAACATGTGTTGTTTTGTATTGCCCATGTTTTTTGCATGAGAGACTAGGCTCATTGGGAAGGGTACAAGCTTGAATTTTCTCAGCTATTCTGGATATATAACTGGACCAAACACGACCTCACCCAATTTCCAGAATAAAAAGGTGCACACAGTGCAGCATCTCAGGTATTTCCCTCCTGGGGCTAGCTGCTTTGCCTTTTCCCTCCTTCTGTGATTGCTATTGAGATTGGAGCTGTCTCTGTCCAAACACACAGACCTCTGCAGCTCCCTGAGCTTGTACTGCAGCTCTACTACGCATTAGCTGTGTGACCTTGGGTAGGTCACTTGACATTTCTGGTTTGCACTGAACTGAGCAAGTAGCAAGATCTAACCTTGTAGGGTTATTGTGAAGAATAAATGAGTTAATACATATAAGTTGCTTAGGACAGGGCCTGGCACAGAGTGGGTACTTTATTAGCATTAGCACTTGTTGTTATTTATGTTATTATTTCAGTAATGACACAAATCAGCATTTATGTTATCTCAATAAGGACATAATAGGCCCCATTATTCTTAAAACGAGACTCCCCTAAGAAGCTTACCTACTTATTTTAGAAAACAGTTCTCACATTATTAGCCTGTGTACAAACAGTACTTTAAGTTTAGTGAAAGTGTACAGAGGGATGACAGAGGCAAGCTGTCCGACTATCATTTTAATTTTTGCTTTGAAGCATCCTTGACACCTCTATTACTTTTCTTCCATCTGGTGGTGTGGCTCCTGTTTCTCCAATCTTATTCTCCCTCAAGCCTCCCCATTTGCTGCTAATCTTTCAGGAATTCCTCACATTTTCTGGCTTATTTATTTCATGCTTCCTTGTTTCTTAACAAAGTGGTAGATTTATTCCTGATTCGAAGTCTTCACGTCATCTCAAGAATTATGTCATGGGAAATGAGATAGAAAATTACATTTCTCCCATAACCTTGACCCATATGCTGTCCTTTGGATTTTGCAACAAGAAAATCGTGAGTGACCTTGATGGAAGCCCGTTTAATGCAGTGGTGGAAGGAATGCAGGTTTTGGGGGGTGCTGGAGGGCAAGTAGTGGATATAGAAGGTGTGGTGGCAAGTACAGACCAGCGCCTACACAATGGCAACATTAGCAAAGTAGCAAAGATAATCCATGCGAGGTGCGTACACCTCCGTAACATACGTTAGAAACCTCGTGTAGTATTTCGGAGGAGCTGAGGCTGTGGAAGGCAGCACGTGCTCCCCAACTGTGGAAGTGCAGCTCTCCTCCAGAACACAGGGCTCACGGGCCTGGAGGCTCTAGTTTCAACAGCTGTTCAAACACAGACTTGTTAAGTCACTTTGGGTAAATGACTTAGCCTTGTCTATAGAATACCACTTCCTGTCCCCTGCCCACCTCAGTTTGCTCTGTGATGATTCATCAGCAACGCCCTTGAGTGCTTGGGGGATATAGATATATCTATATATTTATATCTGTCAAAGTTATACATCGATAGGTGTATAATTACATATTTACCCTCTGAGAACACATTCTGTAGGCCAGTGTTTTTGAGAGATTCATGGCCCATCTACATTAAAATTACCTGGGTTTCACCGTTGAAAAGATTCCTGAGCCACAGTCCAAACCGACCGAGTGAGTATCTAGGGATGGGCCAGATCGTCAACATTCTTTCAGATTTTTCATTGAGTCTTACCCAGGCCAAGGCTGGGGGACCCCTGCTATAGGCCAGGGAGCTCACCATGCCTGCCAACAAAGGAGCTGAGTAATGTTCCTGTCAAGTTACATTTATTTTTATGTCACAGGACCACTGGAGTTTAAAATAGGAAACTGATTTTTAAATCAGCATAATTAGGATGCACTTAAATGACAGCAACTAAAATTGGGGGGGGCGGTCATTGGCTTGTTCTGTAGCGTGCATTTATGGATGATAATGTCAAAGTGTGGGAGACTGTCCTACGTTTCTTTCACCTTCATTTTGGAATGTGTTGCTACCACATTGAATATAATTTCTGGGGCAAAAAGTGTTCATTTGAGAAGTCACTCAAGGCTTCTTTTTCTCTTGGTTCACCTCTGAAGGGGGAACTGGGTGAGAAGGAACTCAAGTCTCCAGGCCCTTGCATCTATCACTGTAAGCAAATGATAGGAAGGGGGGAAATGACTCTGGCCAAACAAAACTTGTATAAGAGGCCCAGCCTTAGAAACCTCGTCGGCAACTGCCAACAGTTCTAATGAGACTTAGTGGTTTAAAAAGCCTGGAGACTGGACCTGTGTGGGCACACAAAGGAAATCCTGTGCACGGTCACCAGGTCAGTCATTGGACCCAGGGCTCTTTATTGTGAGAGAACTGCTTTGCTCTCCTCTTCTTCCTCCTTCCCCTCCTCCCCCTCATCTTCCCCTGCGCACAGTGCCTGGAATCTAGGCAGACCCTGTGCCTTCCAGGGCAAGGAGAAGCCCCAGATGCTCCTAGATCCTCCTCCGCCTCTTCTATGTCCTGCCCCTCCTCCTTCACTGATGTTCAAGAACAGTCCAACCACTTGACCCACCCTGTGAAGATCTTTGAGTCTTCACATTAAAGGAAAAGCGGTGAATTGAGTATATACTTCATGTACTTCACAATTTTGGTTCTCACACAATTGATTCCTCTATATCAAATGTCTTAAAAAAAAACAACTCTCCTTTTTTTTTTTAGCTAAATGAGAAGTTTCTTTGAAATGATTACATTTGATTTAGTTTTTTATGCTTTTGAACCCTTCATGGAATTTTCACTCCACTAACAGTAATGCTTCAATTTTCTTTCACCAGGAGGATTAATAGTCTTCAAAGCAAAACCTTAGCATACTCACCCCTCTTCAGCTTCCTGTCAGAATCTTACAAATACATTAATGAGGTAGTGGGTATTTTAAAAATCATGATTTAATCCTGAACCAAAAGCCCAACAATTCCATATATGATTATCATTATAATAGCAAATCATTAACCACATATATTGAGTCCTGGGACATGGCGGGTCTCGTTCCTTTGAGGCTTCTACAGACAGAGGAGGAAATGCCTGAGCATGTTGACAATGGTTGAGGGAGTGATTGCTACTACAGACAAAAGTCAAGTGCATGTTGTACTCATCTGGGAACTTCTTTATTTGGTCTTTTTCTGAGAACACATCGTTGGAACTTCATTAAGTGTGAGCTTTGATTTTGTTTAATAGTTGGGACAAATATTATCTCATCAGAGACTTGATTTCAGCGTTTTCCCAGGAACTATTCAAAAGTAGTCATGAAGAAAGCAGGTATTTTCATTCAAAGTAAAGCAGAGAATTGAAGAGACCTAGCAATTCAGAAAGAATTGGTTATTTCAGCGCTGAATACTCACATGTAATAATTAGCAAAATCTAACATCTGAGAATCAATCCCATCTTTGTTTTCCATCTTTCGGGGAAGGCAATGAGAACTTAATGAGTCTCTGTGTGTATAAATGAGGTAATTACACGGATTTTTTTTTTCCCAGCCCTCACCCTTCTCTTCAACCTTTCATTCAAGGTTTTGGGTTTCCCACTGTCCATGTATAAATAACTTCTATCAGATAACAGGCAACTGAGAGGGAAAAAGGCACAAACTAAAAGATGTTATCGGAATGCTTGCTAAGTCAGAAAATAAATGAATTTTCATCTGACTACTTTTGGTGACAAACTGTATTATATTTTTGACAATAATACTCTTAGCATTTTAAATCCATTATGATTATATGAATTGTGATCTCCTTCAATGTACAAACCAAATTATATTTCTTCAATCTCTCCATACAGAGGTGCTTTCTGCCTAGAACATGGAAACTATTTCATAAACAGTTGTGAGTTAAATGGAGTTTTGCTACGCCTTGTTTTTTCAAGTACACAACTGCAAAGTTAGGTACTGCAGAAGAGAAAGGTTATAGCCTGAGGAACAAGAATTTGAAAATGAACTTTGCTCTCAATACGATGTCCATGATCTGAGGTCCTGGGAATTAAGGAAACATCACCTTTGAAAGCTTTGACATACTAAGGAGAGAACTGAGAGGATTATTCTAAGAATTTAGAGACCCCCAGGTTGAGGCCTGGGAGCCAGCAGGCTAGAGAGCTGATGCACAGATAACAGATATGCTTTTCTGCATATCTGCATATGCATATCTGCATATCCCTGAAACAGGGAAATTTCACATGAAAAATCATCTGGAGTTTTGAGTTCTCTTGAATTTTAGTAGATTGGGCAACCCTTGACAGAAATCCTCTGGAGCCAATGAGAAGCATTGCTCTTGTTGCAATTTCTGTCCTCCTATCTATTATGTTCTTGTTAATCTGTATTGTTTTACTTTAGGTCTTTAGACATTAGTGTTATAAACCCTCCCCTATGACAGAGGATTAAAACAAAATTAACCAGGACAAATTTTTTTTTTTGCATTTAAGAACTTTTGCAGAGAGATTGCACTGAATTGAGTTTATATTTATTTGGGACCCCATCAGGAGCCCCATGTTTCTCTTGAGGTCTCACTAGCATACCCATTCCCAATAGTGAACTGGAAAATTACTTAGGAGCATATGGTAAACAGTCCTGCTGACAGTGAGTCCCGACATTGTTTGAGAAGACCCAGGGTTCTATCTTCTCATCATTCACAGCTTTAAGAATCGGGCTCGTGGTGTCAACTGAGATCATGAAGAATATTGATAAAGCATGATAGGTGCTGGATGACACTTCTCTTTGTCATCCTGACCTATAACCAAGACTTTGCCTGCCTTCATATCCCATATTGGATAATTCTTCAAAAGTGTCAAAATTATTTTTAGGCTTATTTTCATTGTGGATTTAACATTTTAACATTGTTTTTGAGTGATCCTAAAGACCCATGGAACATAGTAATTTATAATTGTGTTGAGTCTAGGCTTTGAAGATACATAGTCAAGACATTAATCACTTCACTAATTAGTGAATCCTATAGACTTTGTATACCCACATCTCCATGTGACACTGCTATCCCATTTTAATTTACATATATTTATTTTAGGGTGGTATATATATGATATCACACTATTATTGTCTCACAATAGGAAAATGTCACTCTAAAAGTAAGTAAGCAGTTTAAGTAGACCCTCAGTTTACCTCAAATGCAGATTAAAAATATTTTTTCCAGATTAGGGAACTACTTCCAGTAATAAATCATATGGTGTGTTGGCAGAAACATTTCTCTAGGCTCTCTCTGTCTTTAATTTTGGATGTTGCTAGTATTCTTATTTCACTCCTTCACAGGCCTGTTTCTCTAAGACCTGTGAGGTTAGTGATAATTTTATGCAGAGTCACAATAGCCCTATGCCATTCATCCCGGTAATGTGCACGAGCTGAGAAGTTGGCTTGTCTCACAAATGCTAAGAAAAATGCTTCATGCCAAACTTCTTAACAGTGGCCTTTTCTCAGAGAATAAATCATTCTATGTTTTCTTTAAGATTCATTGCCAAAGTTTAAATATTTATAACTACAGATGAAGCGAGAATCATGGTTTTGAAGTCTTGGAGCATAAGCTAAAATCTTAAGCTCTGTAATTAATAATAAACTACATGTTTGTACAGATACAACAGGTGTGTGGAAGATCTATGTTACCTATTTGACAAGAAGAAGTGAAAATCAAATGTTTTACAGGCAGGCCTATTTTTTTGTTAGTGAAAGGGGGCTATTTTATCAATTTAATCTCACTATGTGGAGATATGGATGGCAATGATTTAAGGGGAAAAATAAAGAGGCAGGCCAAGAAAAGCAGAGGAGACCAAATGTGAGTGTCAGAGAGGAAATAGTTCAATGGCCTGGTAAGTAACCACGTCCAAGAAGTCACTGACTAAGATAGCTGTGCAAGACCCAAAGTCCAAAGTCCCTGCAGAATGGTTTCCCACCATGGTGTTCTCAGGAATGGAGAGACACAGGACAAGCAACTCAATGGAAGAACATGTGTATGGTGCCAAAAGTAGGACAAACAACTTGAGCAATTCCTTTCCCCAGCCTCAACTGTTTTTTCTCACTTTCTCTGGTTACTGTCAATTCCAATATAATTTGACAACAGGAATACAGGTGAAGCTAACTGAAAACAACTGGGGGATAGTGCGGGCAGGGGTCAGGGGAAAGTCACTGTTCTCTAAGGCCCTTTTCTAACAATTCCAAGAAGGAAGCACAAACTGAGTGTCATTCTTGAATTTCTCCCTTAGGTCAGGTTTATTTCCAGTGTAGGAGGTAACTTGTTTCTGTGCTTCATGGCCAATAGCCAAGAATCTTTCTTTCACTTATAAAGAAACTTCCATAAGGATGCAGAATGGGAATCAAAGAAAAAATGGACAGTGAAAATGGGAACCAGAGGCCACTCCTCACCCCTGCTTCTCTGGTCCTAAAGTTCCACCCTACTCCCAAAGAACAACTTGCCCTGGGCCCAGATCCCAAACGACTGCCAACCTCCCATGAAGGTGGGCCTTTGGGAAGAATGACTTCCTTCTCTTTCACACAACTTGAGTCATAATCCAATCATCTCTACCGCTCTTCTCATTCTCTTTACATGTTTAGCTTTCTCTGCTAGCTTCCTCAAACATAAGCTGGGAGTCTTCATTCTTAAAGGATCAGCATTTGTCCTTCACAAGAATAGTATGAAGAATGATTTTGGTCTCCTCCATTAACTCGATCCAGATCTGTCATCTGATACTGCCCTGAGAGACTAGTAGAAGTTACATGTGCTGATTTTTACGCTGTGTCTGGTCCAAAGCCAGAGTGAATTTCGAAGATTTAAAGCAAATGTCTCTACTATTCAGGAAGAGATCACTGCCTGTGTACAGGCTCTTGGCACAGTCTGGTAAGTACTCTGCTACCCCCCACTATCTCTTCAGTAAACAGCTGTCAATTGGTTAACTTCCTCTGAACTTTAGCAAATTAGTAATTAGTAAATTTAGCAAATTAGTAATTTGCTAATGTAGACCAGTGCTATCTAACAGAAATATAATGTGAGGCACAAATGTGAGCCATACATATAATTTTAAATTTTCTTCAAGCTCCATTTTAAAAAAGTAAAAAAACAAAAAACAAAAAACAAAAGCCAAACAAGCAGACAAACAAACAAAAACAGGTGAAATTAATTTTAATAAGATATTTTACTTAACCCAATACATCTAAAATAATTATCATTACAATGTATAATCAATATAAAATTATTAACGAAATATCTTACATTCTTCTTTTCTACTATTTTTGAAATCCGTGGTGTTTTTCATAGTTTAGCTCATTTCTGTTTGGACCCTCTGTATTCCAAGAGCTTAATAATCATGGTGGCTAGTGACTACGGTGTTGGACTGAATTGTTTGAGCCTTAAATAGAGGGCCTTCAGGGTGAGAATTTCCCTTACTCAGATCTATCGGGATTCCTTTGAGCCATTCAGTTCCCTAAAACAGAATGATTTCTTAAATCCTATACAATTTTTCATGACTCAAAATATGCTCGAGGGGCGCCTGGGTGGCTCAGTGGTTAAAATATGCTCGAAAAAGATGCCTTTGTACACTTTTCCATTGGTTGTGATTCTTTTTTTTTTTTTTTAAGATTTTTATTTATTTATTTGACAGAGAGAGAGAGAGCGCAAGTAAGTAGAGCGGCAGGCAGAGGGAGAGAGAGAAGCAGATTCTCTGCCAAGCAGGGAGCCCAATGTGGGGCTTGATCCCAGGAGCCTGGAATCATGACCTGAGCTGAAGGCAGCTGCTTAGTGACTTAGCCACCCACGCGCCCCCCATTTGTTGTAATTCTGATGGATTCTAATGTCTTGCTTTTTGCCAAGTAGGTGACTATCTTTAGATTTCTACCCTATTCTATACTCCCATCCCCCCACCCCTGTTCCCACTCACACTTCTACACAGAGGGGAATTTTCCAAGAATTTAAAGGGCCACACAATTTTTACCATGATGCTATGATTTGCTCCAGACACCTCATTTTTTCCTCAACCTACAAAACAAGGTGAGAAAAGATAAATTGTGTTATTCCTGTTCTTGCTATTATAGTAATGGGTGGATGTATACTGATTTTTGGCTTGAACACCAGTTATACTATTAATCAGGTGGTAGACAATCTGTATTTATTGTCACTTAAAAAAAATGTTTGCTGAGACTATATGACATGATTACCAATTTCCCATGAGGGTGTCCACTTCTATCCTAGGCTGCTCTGGTTTAAATATTTGTCTTGGGGGTGCCTGGGTGGCTCAGTGGGTTAAGCCACTGCCTTCGGCTCAGGTCATGATCTCAGGGTCCTGGGATCGAGTCCCACATCGGGCTCTCTGCTCAGCGAGAAGCCTGCTTCCCTCTCTCTCTCTCTCTGCCTGCCTCTCCGTCTACTTGTGATCTCTCTCTGTCAAATAAATAAATAAAATCTTTAAAAAAAAAATATTTGTCTTGGTTTCATGCCCCATCTTTATTTGTGTTATAATCTCAATTAACATATAAATTAAGAATAAAGCTGTTAGTTTCCTTCAGTTATTTATATATTCTTTACTGATCTTAAATTTAGAACAAACCAGTAATACTCCACACAATTTTAATGTAAATGAATATATATTTCTGAAGTACTTACTGATGATTAATGATTGTTTAATTTGCAGCATTTGGGAAGAAATGGGGTTTACTTCTGAGATATGTTTCTGGATTCTAGGTCCTGATTGTTGTGCCTTAGCTCTGAGTATTCAGTTCTTCGCAGTCTGATAGACTTGCTGATACCTGTAGGGAAAAATAAGGAGCAAACAGAAAGCTGTTGTGTGTGCAAATGCCCTTTCATCAAATATCATATAAAAGGAGAACAAAACAGAAGGGATAAGTGTCACACTACTCTGCTTGCCTCTAAGCAGGAAATGTTTTATTCAAGGGATATGCACTCTCCTTATGACTCTAACTGGCTGGGGAGGACGAATGTTCCACAGAGAGAATGGCCCATTGTCTTTGCTCACAAGAAGGCAGCTTCAGAGTGCCTGGACAAAGTTGAGTGTTTTCAAGAGTGTCCTCCAATGGGACAGAGACATCGGAAAAGGAATCTAGGAAGAATTGTGGGTGAAACTTTCTAAAACTCAGCAGACTTATTTGGAAGGAATGCCGAAGACTTGAAACATCAGATTTTCTAATTTTACAGAGGAGAGTTAGACTAGATTTGTTTTAGCTTGAGAAGATAGATAATGTTTGATCAGGGCTTTTTATTCCCAGAAGAGGAAGAGTCAGTAAGAAATTTAACTTTTATACTTCATATAGAAGTTCCCCCATTTAGTGCAACTGCTTCTACAGAGGATTGTGTTTAGTCTTCCTTTCTTCTGGGTCTAGCCTAGTGCCCAGCACTTGTTATGTCCTCAATAAATATTTATTGAATTAATAAACAAGACATCCATATTTCTTAAGGAATCTCCACACTGTTTTCCAAAGTGGCTGCACCAACTTGCATTCCCACCAACAGTGTAAGAGGGCTCCCTTTCTCAACATCCTCTCCAACACAAGTTGTTTACTGTCTTGTTAATTTTGGCCATTCTAACTGGTGTAAGGTGGCATCTCAATGTGGTTTTGCTTTGATTCTCCCTAGTGGCTAATGATGATGAACATTTTTTCATGTGTCTGTTAGCCATTTGTACATGGAGAAGTGTCTGTTCATGTCTGCTGCCCATTTTTTTGACATGATTATCTGTTTTGTGAGTGTTGAGCTTGAGGAGTTCTTTACACATCTTGGATATCAGCCCTTTGTCTGTAGTGAAAAGAAGGGCCACCTGTACTCCAATGTTCATAACAGCAATGGCCACAGTTGCCAAACTATGGAAAGAACCTAGATGCCCTTTAACAGACGAATGGATAAAGAAGATATGGTCCATATATTCAATGGAGTATTATGCCTCCATCAGAAAGGATGAATACCCAACTTCTGTATCAACATGGACGGGACTGGAGGAGATCATGCTGAGTGAAGTAAGTCAAGCAGAGAGAGTCAAGTGTCATATGGTTTCGCTTACTTGTGGAGCATAAGGAATAACACAGAGGACATGGGGAGATGGAGAGGAGAAGTGAGTTGGGGAAAATCAGAAGGGGAGACAATCCATGAGAGACTGTGGACTCTGAGAAACAAACTGAGGGTATTGGACGGGAGGGGGTGAGGGGTTGGGTGAGCCTGGTGGTGGGTATTAAGGCGGGTACGTATTATGTGGAGCACCAGGTGTGGCGCACAATGAATTTTGGAACACTGAAAAGAAAAAAAATAAAACAGAAAAAAAAAATGAAATGACCATTAAAAAAAAGACATTCATATTTCTAAATTTTTGTTATATGTATTATGAGAATAATGTTTTAGTTAATAAGAGGCAGAGAAGGCACCAGTTCAGCTAAATTGTTATTAGCAGAACAATTGTTAAATGATTGTACTATTTCAAAGAAGCTGACGAACAGTCTCCCATGCCCCCATTGCCCATCACCCAAAGCCCTCTAGTGAAGAAGGAAGGTCAGGGGCTCTGCACTGGCCGTCACTTCTAACTGGGCAGATTCTGGCTGGCAGTGCCTGAGCCGCAATATTTTGAATATACTCTTCCGGTGTGTATGGAACAAAACCTTTTGGAAAAAGCATAGGATGTTAAGTATCTTAAGATACATTTATTCTCAGTGAAAAAGTTTTCTGAAAGGATCGTTGCAAGTTTTTGTTATTGCTGTTATGTTTTCATAAGACTCTTAAAACTACGCTATGAAAGAAGCAAACTGAAAATAGGGACCTTTTTGTGAAACTAAATTCCATTCTGATTCAGTGTGTGCTCTTTAAATCCTCATTTATCTCTCTTACAGTTTGTTTTGTTGTGCTGTGCAAAGGTTTTCTTCATGGAGCGAGCACTGCAGTAGTAGTGTTTCAAACAGTATGGGAAAAACAAATTGTCAGCGTTTATCAGGGGTGGGGAATATTTACAAACCCTTGATTAAATTTGTGGTGGTTGGTCACATGGAGACAAGAACATGAAAGAATACCTGATGAAAATATGTGAGACAAGGAGAGAAAAGTTAAAGCTGTTAGTCATGGACACTTCTGATGCACTTTATACAGGGGTTAGTTTCTATACTATATTGTGTTATTATTTACCTTGCAGTTCAAATCTTACCTTCCATTTGTGCTTGGAAAGGGAAATATGGACAAATTACGAACAAGATGAATAACAAAGAAAGAAGCAAAGAAGAAAGAGATGTAAAACAAACTTGTAAACTGATTATGTGTTCTTGAGCTCTCTCTCAAGTTTTGAAATAACTAAGTGAATAATTGTTTTAAAAACCATTTTTTATACCAATGGTAAGAACATACTTTATTGCCCAGAATATTCCTTTTACAGAATGAAATTTCAATATATGACAGAACACTGAATTTTGTTAGGTGACTAAAACCATTAAAAAAAAAAAGGAGGTTATTTTTAGAGAACGGGGTGATGGAGGTCTTATGAGGGTTTTATTAGCAACTATCAGCTGGAATTGACAAATAATTTTGGTTAAGCATGGGAGGAAACTTGTCTGTTTTATCATCGTGAAAATGTTTTCAATAAAAGTTAGTGTTAAGGTACAAACAGATACCTATATACAAAACTACTTTGTTTTGGGACAGGTGCAATCTTACTACTACTAGTCTCATGAATTTTAATCCCCCAAAATAATTTTATAAAAGGATATAAGACAAATAAAGAAATAGGGCTTCTGGGGTGCCTGTGTGGCTCAGTGGGTTAAAGCCTCTGCCTGTGGCTCAGGTCATGATCCCAGGGTCCTGGGATCCAGCCCCACATTGGGCTCTCTGCTCAGCGGGGAGCCTGCTTCCTCCTCTCTCTCTGCCTACTTGTGATCTCCATCTGTCAAATAAATAAATAAATAATCTTAAAAAAAATAAAAGAAATAGGGCTTCTAATAAAGGCATCAGAGCCCGTGAAGTCCTTATCCAACAGAATAAAGAAGCAAGTATTAGGAGAATCAGACTTTATTTTTCTAGACCTGGTTTTCTTAGATTCAGTCTGTGCCTTCTCAAATGTTTTCTCCATTTTCTATACTTTTTCCATATTTGTTCTTTTCTGCTCTCTTCAAAACTTTTCCTAGACTCTCCTCTAAAAAGTTGTATTTCTATTAATAATCAGTGTTAATGATGCAAAAGATTTTTAAAGATACAACATAAAAATTGAGTGTAGTAAATGAGTTCCAGTATTAAGAGAGTGTAATTGTCTTCTAGTTTTCTTTGTACTCCCTGTTTTCACCATATGAGGAGAACATCATCTGAGAAAAATAGTTTGAAGGTAATTACGGAACAAACCTCCATGGCATGGATGAAGAGATATGGTAGTCAATTGATTTTCTTGATTTCAAAACCACTGTGTTTTGGACTATTAGATAAAATCTGCCTTTGAGAGTCACAATGGAATGAGAATTGGAGAATATTTTAAAAACATTTACTTGTGCTCTTCACTTCATAAATGAGGAACCAAGGCCCAGAGGGATCAGTGACTTTTGCAAGACTGTGTAGTTTGTTAATGGCAAAACCAAAATGGCTACCAAGGATTCCTGTGCCCCATTTCAGCTCTGCATACATTATACCATGTGACCTCTCCTATATCAGCAAAGAAACAAGTATGGTTACAGAACAACATGGGATTCTAAGAATAGAATGAGAGTAATGAGAGCAAACCTCAGGATACAGTAATTAATAATGTGTAGTTTTTCAGTTAACTCAATTTCTCTCTAGGCTAGTCTCTTCAGAAAAACATAAATATTACGATGAAAATCTTAAACTTTCAAGGAAAAATCACTCTATGGCTAATGTTAAATTTAAAAAGGAAAATAAATTTTTGTCGATAAGTAAGGCACAACATAATAGTAAGCCCTCCAGAGAATACACTATTCAGTTCCACCCACTCTCAGACTTGTCCCTGTGGGTAGCAAGCCCTGTGTACCCACAAGGGCATTAGGAGGTTGAGTCTTTTTCTTCTAGTGTCACATATGCATTGATTTGCACATGAGAGATCCCCTTAAGAGGATTAGGAGCCACCTTGTGCATTGCTCCTCCCTGCCCTCTTCCTTGCAGACCCCTTTGAAAATCCCATATGTTATTGCTTCACAAAACTCAAATTATGTATATTCGTCCTTGAATATGACAGTAATATATACTTTATTTTCCAGATGGAGGTCTTTTCTGTAAAAGTCAATAACTTAAAAATATATATATTAGCTAACAGTAACTTGGAAATGATTCAAAGGAAAAATAAAGCTATTTTCACCATTTGTAAATCCAAGTGAATCATAAAACTTTCAGTGGTGTTTGGATCACAATATGGACTGCTCTCTTTTCAGTTCATTGAAGTCACATAGGAATGTAAGATAATCTAATGTGAACGTTCTTAAATTCTTTTATGTTTTTATTATGTATTGCCTTTAGTTTAAATTTCTAGATAGAACTAAAATGGTCAAGGCATGTTTTCAAATCTACACGTTCATAAAAACATTTTTTTCCAAATATCAAGAGCAAAGTGTGTTAATGTCAGAGAGCCCAAGCTTGAAAACATTTTAAGCCTATGTAGTTTTTCTATTTAACTATCACGTTAAGCTTATTTATATTTAAAGTATTCTTATATTTTAGGTCACAATCTTGCCTTCTTAAAATCTAAACAAAAATAGTTTTAAAACCTAATAGAAAGATTTCTGAGAAATAATTTCAGCAGAAGTTAAAATATACTAAAACCATTCAGGTATACAGGAAAGGAGATTTCACTGCTTGTGTTAAATGAAGAGTTGCCTTTAAAAATATATTTTAGTACATAAAATATATTTTTAGGATGTTATTCAGTTTGGGTGTGTGTAATATTTTTTTAAAAATGAAATCAATTAATTGTTTCATTATTCAAACAGCAAAATACTAGAATAGTAAAAAAAAAGGTCATGAAATAAAATATGTAGGTGGTGGCTGATTTATGTCTTTTTCAGTCTTAGCTATTTCAGATGACTTGCAGTTTAATAATTTAGTTTAATAGCAACAATTAAATTCTTTCTCTAAGTATCCAATTTCTTTTTGACCATGCCACTTCCATGTGTTCTTTTAGATATGAGTTAACAAGATAAATGAGCACAGAAACTATGAGTAGGCTGCAAAAGGGAAAATGCTCCTGGAGAACATCTGTTTTGGGTAAAGCAATTTAATTACAAAGATCATGGTGGTATCGTCAGGATTTATTTCAAAAGAAGAGCAAGAACCAAAATAGGGCAGTGGGAACCCTTGACACAATCCTTCCTCACAGAATTTTATCATCAGCAATGAAGGGGCCAAGAAAAATCTGCTTTCTTTTTTTTTCCCCTTTGTATCAATTTCCTCTTCTGAAATAAGGAAGTCTAAACAAAGTATTCTGGCTTTTGAATTTTATATATACTAAATATATGTATATATATGTATATAATACATGTACATAACATATACACATATACATACTAGATACATATACACACATTCCAGTTTTAGGTGTATTTAGATGTATTCTTGGAAAAGTAAAATCCACCTTAGAGAGCTTATAAAGACTGCCAATTTTCCTGAGGCTTCCAAGCCTATTTTTAATTCATAGAATGATTCGACATTCTTGTTAGGAATGTATAGGCTCGGGATCAATGATCCACCTATGTACCTTCAAGATAACAAAAACAGCTTTCTAATAAAGCTTATGTTGGTTTAGGAAGTGTCATGAAGTAGACTGATTTATGAAGAAATGGTAGTTTACATTAAAAACAAAAAAGATTATAGGAGAAATCAGCTATTGTACTATTTGTTTAGATATTAATTTTAGCATCATTAAAACTTTGATGGAACTGTGGAACCTGGGTGGCTGAGTTGGTTAAGCATCAGACTCTCAGTTTTGGCTCAGGTCATGATATCAGGGTTGTGAGATATAGCCCCATTCCCGGCTTCACACTCTGTGTGGAGTGAGCTTGCAATTCTCCCTCTCCCTCCCCCTCCCCACCATGCACAGTCTCTCCCTAAAATAAATAAATTGATTTAAAAAACTTTGATGGGATAATATTTGTTTGATTCATTAACATATTTCTTTAGTGGTAGTATTTGAGATAATAAATGTTCATAATTGAAGGCAGTTGTCACACCTGCTAGGACAAATAAGCAGGAGAAAACAGTGAGGTCAAAGCCTTCAGAAGGTTCACAGGAATGCTGTTAGTTCTTCTCTTTCTCTTTGGCTACCTTAGTTGCCTCTCAGATCCACACACAAACCAAGAGAAACCCTTTCTGATCATAAATGAAGAGAAGGAAGCGAGAGACAGCTTATGATACCATTTTGAATGAAATGAAAAAATGAGGGCTATCTGCCAAGTCAAGCACATACAAAATGTAGATTAATAGACTGAAGTCAGAGGGTATCTCAGTATGTATTTCAAGGTCCACCAGGTGGCTGTGCAAGCTCCTCTGAAGGGTTTAACATGAATCCAGACTTGCAAGCTTTTTTTTGTTGTTGTCGTTGTTCTTATAGGTAAGTGGTCTGAAAGACCTTGGATTTCTATTTTTCTTTGTATAATTATGGATTAATTACTGAAATTAAAAAAAACATTTCTGATAGTTGCTAACATAGTATGCATAAACTAAAATTAGCATGATAGTAGGGGTACCTGGGTCTGACTCTTGATTTCCATTCAGGTCATGATCTCAGGGTCCAGGGATCAAGTCCTGCATCAGGCTCCATGCTCAGTGAGGAGTCTGCTTCTTTCTTTCCCTTTCCCTCTGGCCCTCCTCCTGCTCACAGTCTCTCTTTCTCTCTCTGGAATAAATAAACAAATCTTTAAAAAATAAAATAAAATTAGTATGATAGTACAGTTTGCTAAAGACTTTAATTTCATAATCTTAATAGAATTCCAGTGATTTAATGTGATAAAGCTCTTCTTATACAGTAGAGCTAATGAGTGGTAAAATTCAAGACTTGAAAACATTTCTCACACTAGTGGAATGCTCTTTATAATTCATTCAGCTAAGTAATAGTTTGGATCACAGAACCATGTTTCAGTGCCTTTATAGTCTGGAATACAATGCCAAATCCAAGAAGAGAAAATTTAATTAGTAGTAAAAATTACACAGTTTTAGACTTCATTTTGAAATAACACCTGCAAAATAGAGAATTTAAGAGTCTTTTCTCTGTATATACTCATGAGAAATACTTTCAAACTTTAGGAGGGACATTGATGATGAACTTGAGTTTGTGCAGGGAAGGGTGAATGGTCTGGAAACATGTATATTTAAAATAACTGAAGCAACCCAGAGGAGGAAGGAGTTAGAATAAATGAAATCAGTGTCAAATTGGATGAGGGATTCTTTAACCTGTAGAGTTCTGTTTTCACTTGTGGAAATGCAGAGAAGAGATATGCTAGATAATGACATAAAAGAGGAAACTTTCTTCTGCATTTCAGTTTTCTACTCTGAAAAAGGATAAGGAATAAAGAAACATCTGGTTAGCATGCAAAATCTTTGGAGCATGTAATAGATGATGTGATGTACGTCCCAATACTCCCTTTGGAATGAAGGACTACTTTTCCTAGCTGCTTGGCATGCTGTTGATGGACATCTTTCAGCTATTGTAGTGTTGCAGAAGTGGTACATTTGGGATCAGGCACAGGCAGGACTGTGGGGCACAAGTAAACTGCACAGGCAGGAGGCCTAGATCTCTGGAAGTCCCATATCCTCTTATCACTGATGTCCCAGTGCCTCTCCCTTCATTCACTCCTAGAGCCACATTGGCCGGACCCCGTTTATAACAAAGGAAATAAGGCATGGAACACTTGAGAGCAAGTGATTGTATCCCATACTAAACCCTCCAGAAACTCTCCTTTTTAAAGTTTTTCTCCAGGAAAACAGTTCCTTCAGAATCATGGAGGAACTGTTCTCAGAACTTCAATCTCTCCTTACACTCCAAAACCACCTCCTGGTTCATGCAACTACCATTTTGCCCCTGAAACAGTATCTATCTTGTCTTTTTGCTTCTACTCTTGAGTCCCACATCATCTACCACATAACACCTTGAGTGAACTTTTGACAACAGAAATCAATCATGTGATTTCCTCTGCTGAAAACACTCCAATGTTTTCCCACTGTCCTCAGAATAAAGTTAAACTTCATGGCCTCAGATTCTACAGATCTTCTTCTTTCTACCAGTCTTCCTCTTGCTCACTTCAGCCAGCCACATTGGTTTCACTCTTTCTTGACCATGTCGAACTCTTTTCCGTACCAGAATCTTGCTTTACTCTGTGTCTCTTTGCTTAGAGTGTTCTTTCTCCTGATCTTCATGTGATTGGTGGCTTCACTTTCTTCAGTTTTAGGTACCTGGACAAATGTTATTTCCTCAGAAAGTTCTTTCCAGACCACTCTATCTAAAATACCCTCACACCATCACAACATATCTGCTTAGTTTGCTTTAATTTTTTTCAATATACACAAAACACCGTACATGTAACAACTTCTCATGAGATAGTTATGTAAGTATTGACTTTGAATTTGCATATTAATTGGTATTTAAATATGACTATCACATTCCCCACTCAGTGTAAACCCCATGAGAATGATTCTTTTTCCTCCCTTGTTTATAACTCTAGTACTGCTTGGCATGTGTTAAGTGCTCAGTAATTATTTGTTGAATCAATGAATGATGAAGGCATTTATTAAATGTTGACAAATTGATGGTCTCTGAATTGCTGCCTTTTTTCGCAGTGGATCTGTCTTCTTTTTCTATCTAAGAATAAACCAAATGGAAACATTCTTAAAGATATTGTGAATGAAAGATCATTAAATTCATCCCTTTTAAAAGAAAAGGTACTTTTTACATGGTTCAGTTATACACCGTATTGCTCTGAAGGAAACGTCTGCTCTTGAGCTTGCTTTGGTAAGAGTGTTTGATATGCCTGGCCCAGATTTTAATTATAAACTTCCAGATGAGTCATTCTTTCTTTGGGAACATTTATCCTACCTGTTTCCACCACTTCCTCTGGAGAGGTTAATCTAAATTCTGATAAAAACCAAGGCTGAACTTGAGTGTTCTTTTTATTAACAAATTTAAATGGGTTCTTTTGAAGGTTTTCTTTTATTTGAAATGCCTTAATTATGACTTCTAAAACTGAAGTCAGCCGTTAGTACATAATTCAGAGAACTAACGTCACTATTGTCTTTCTCAATGGTACAGACAAAGCACTTTGTAAAGTAAACCTTTGCCTATTGTTACAGTAAAGTTCATGAGCCTTCAAGCCTAATATTTTCAAGATAATTTTTAAAAAGCTATAGACACCGAATAGCCAGTTGTAAGCAGGAGAACTTACTGATTTACATTTTATTTAAACAAAAAGATTTGATGAAATGTCCAGCTTTTCAACCTAAGAGTTCTTTTGCTTTTGTTTTGTAAGAAGTCGAGACTACTCCATATTCAATTTAGATATTAAATGGCATTTCTCAGAAACATTCAGAATTAGAGAAAACTGCAAAAATACAATTGGAAATTATCCTGCATAGCATTTGTCAGAGATTTGGGGGCATAGTGGTACTATCTTTAGGAGACTAAATGACCTGGGCCAAATAGCAGCATAGCTTCTCTGTGTCCTTCCCCTTTTAAAGGCAAATCCTCTCTCAGACAGAGGAAGACCTGCTTAAAATTTAACTCAAGATAGATTGTAAAGGACAATGTGCAGTCATCCACTGTGGTAGATAGGATAATGGCCCATAAAAAATGTCCATATCCTAATACCCTGAACTTTTGAATGTGTTAACTTACACAACAAAGCTACTTTGCGGATGTGACTAAGTTAAGGACCCTGAGATTGAGAGGTTATCTTTGATTATTCAGGTAAGCCCAGTATAATCATAAGGGTCCTTATAAAAAAGAGTACAGGGGAAGTAAGAGTCAGGAGAGAAGGCAATACAATAACACAAGCAGAGGTTGGAGTGATGTGGCCATGAACCAAGGTTTATCAGAGGGTTCTAGGAGCTAGAAAAAGCAATGAATGGATTTTCCTCTGAAAGCTCCAGAAGTAACCAGCCATGTGGACACCTTGATTTTAGCCCCATAAGACTCATTTTAGACTTTGGACCTCCAGAGTTGTGAAAGAATAAATTTGCATTGTTTTAAGCCACTAAGTTTGTGGTAATTTTTTACAGAAGAAATAGGAAACTAATTACCTACCAAAGCTAGACATGGGTTTCATAGTGTTCAAAAAATGTTCTGTCCATGCGAGTTGCCAGGAAAAGGCTCCCTGTTGTGGTTACAGTGTCAGGTTTTTGAACAGGGATGATATTAATTTATCTGTTTAATGACAGATAGTTATTGAGTACCTAGCATACTGCAGAAATCATTTTAGGTATGGGGGTTACTGCAGCAAAAAGACATCATAATGCCAAGGAGCCCTACTAGTTAAATATTTGCCTGTAACCCAACCTCTAGGTTTTGTCTTAAAGAATCTCTTCAGACTGTGATTTTGAGGTAAGGTGATACGGATGAATAGAGATCCACTTCAACACAAAACTTTAATTTAAGCTTAACCTTACTCTGTATCTTAATTCTTTTCTTTATCTGTTCAAATCTAGTCTGAATCTAGTGCAATGATTCTTGAGCAAAATGCATTATCTTGTGGAAAACATACCAAAATCTCCAGAAGTATGTGTGTAATTTGTGTAAGGGCACTTTAAAATTGCTATTGCTTTAATTTTTGTTGTATTACTTGATACATTTGGAATTTACAAATGAAATGAAATGAGAACATGAAATTTAAGATTCAGAAACACTGACTTAGAGCTACTGATTCAGGTGCACAGAGACTTGTCAACTTTTTCTGGGAAATTCCTCATACTTTATTTTTCCTCTTTGCTATTACTGTGGAAGCTTCATATTGTATTGAATTTAGTTCCTTACCTATGTATTAATTCTTCCATGATGAGGACCACATCTTAGTCACCTGTGTACCCACAACTACTATAGAGCTTACCATTTACTATATCCTCAATGCATGCCTAATGAATTTGAATTCCAATTCTGAGATTTTAAATATTATCTGCCAGATATTTTATAATTTCCAAAGTAGTTTTCACAATGTTGATGCCAGAAAAGACATTTAGTACTTCTGTTCAACCAATTAATTACTTGGTTAAATTACAGTTACAACTTTATATCCTGTGTCAATTTTATCTTTAGATTATTTAATTAATCCTCATTGACTATTTTGATTAATTTTTTCTGTGATTCTAATTGGGTAGTCTTTTTAAAATTTACACTATATTTTTATAAGATTAATTTGTTATCTTAATGCCTGCCTAGTTAGGGCTCTTTTGTATTTCGTGCTTTATAAGTAATTGAATTTATGTGAAAATATTTATTTCCTTATTCTTTGACTTCTTTTTTTCCTCTACCTAAGTGGCAATTCTTTTTTTTTTTTAAATTTTTGGTTTATAAAGGACTCTCTTCCATAATGTATTTTTATCTTATTTTATATGTAAACTATTTTGTTAATTTGAAAACCAGACTTTGCTAGTTGACATAATAATTTACAATCTTATTGATATCTCTGTTAGAAAATATTATATTGATGATAATATTTCAATCTAATTTATCCTAGAACAGTAATTTTCTTTGAATTGCTAACTGATCCATCACCCACACCCCAAAGCCCCAGTTCAGACAAGGCAAGAGCCAGGAAGAGCTCTTTATCTCTTTCTTATGGATTTAAAAAATAAAAATCAAAAGCTTCACTGGGAAAGATTACTACTCCAATTAAATTTTTAATGCAAATAATTATAATTTAGAACAATTAAATTGTGTGAGTTCTTTACAGATGAAGTTCTATAGTTTCATCTGAAAATATGTTACTTTGAGGGACTCTCTCTTTTATTAGCTGAAGGAGCATTTTCCACATACCTATCACAGATAATTATACCTGGAAATGTGTTTACTTTTTAGAGTACTAACTACCTTGATCATACAAAAAATTGTGTTGTTGTTTTCCAGAGATGTCTGTTCTCTTATAGTGAAAGTTCATAGCACATAGAAGCATAATAATTTTATCTCTTTCACTCATGAAATAATTGCTGAATGGGAAATGACCAAAGGGAAAAAAAGAGGCAAGGAAAGAAAATTTCCAATAATTTTGTCTATGATGTCAGCAAGATGGCAGAGTAGGGAGTCCCAGTCCTTGTTCCCCTAGAGAAACACCAATAAAGCAATAAAAAGATAAGAATTGCAGAATCTAGTCAAGAATTGCAACACCTCAGGTGAGAATGAAATAGAGAAAAAAACTGTCTGAAATGGTTAAGGAGAGCAGTTTTACCTTACTCATGTCAGCCCCTCCCCCAGGCCAGTATAGCTCAGTGCTGAGAGATAGATCCACCCCATCTGCGATTTTTCCTTGGAGGAAGCAGTGACCTTTCAGGACAGAAGGAAGTAGGATGGTATATTCAAAGAACTGAAAGAAAAAAAAAAACAACAACTGCCAATCAAAAATACTATGCCTGGCCAAACTTTTCTTCAAAAATTAAGGAGAAATAAAGACATTTCCAGACAAATAAAAGCTGAGGAAGTACATCACCAGTAGGTCCGATTTACAATAATGGCATGGGAGTTCCTTCAACTACAATAAAGCGATGCTAATTCATAACATGAAAACAGAAAGTATAAAGGTAAATATAGGGCACCTGGGATACTCAGTCTATTAAACGTCTGCCTTTAGCTCAGGTCAGGATCCCACGGTCCTGGGATTGAGTCTCACACTGGGCTCCCTGCTCAGCCAGAAGCTTGCTTCTGCCTCTCCGGTTGCTCCTCCCTCCTGTTAATGCTCTTGCTCTCTCTGTCATATAAATAAAATCTGTAAAAAAGGGTAAATATATAAAAAGAGAATACTGTAATAATGCTGTATAAATTACTTTTAATTTTAAAATAGAAATTATAACGACAGAAGTTTAAGAATAGGACTGTAAAAACTTGTTAATGGATTCAAAATATAAAAAGATGCAAACTCTGTTATCAATAACATAAAATTGTGTGGGGGAAGTAAAATGTAGACTTTTGGAATATGATTCAAATTAAATTATCAGTTTTAACTAGGCTGTAATAATTAGAAGATGTTCTATGTAATCCTATGGTAGCCATTTATACTTCATGGTATAATTTATATATATGATACACCAAAAAAAGACAGAAAGGAATCAAAGAACATAATTACAAAAATAAACAAAATACAAAGGAAAACAAGAGAAGAAAACAACAACCACACATTAAACAATTAACAAAATTGCAATAGTAGTCTTACTTATCAATAATTACTTTAAAAATAAAGGTACTAAACTCTTCAATCAAAAGAAATAGAATGGATAAATGGATAATAAAACAAGACCAAATTATATGCTGCTTACAAAACATTCACTTTTAGATTTAAGATAAGCATAGGCTAAAGGTGAAGGGGTGGATAATGATAAACCACGTAAATGGTAACCAAAAGAGAGCAGGTATGACTACCTTTATCAGATAAGATAGACTTTAAGTCATACAATGTCATATGAGACAAGGAAGAATATTATATAATAATAAAAGATATAAATGATATATAAACATACATTCCAATTCAGTAGGAATATATAACAATTATATATGCACTCAATGCCAGACCACATAAAGATACAAAGCAAATATTGACAAAACAGAAGGCAGAAATAGACAACATAATAATAATAGGTCATTTTCTATCACAGTTTTATCAATGGATAGAACATTCAGATAAGAAAAAGTTAATACGGAAAAAGCAGACTTGAACAACCCTATAGACCATACAGATCTAACAGACATACACAGAGTACTTTACTCAACAGCAGCAGAATGCATATCTTTCCCAAGCATACATGGGACATTCTCCAGGACAGACCCCCATGTCAGGTCACAAAACAAGTCTTAACAAATGTAAGAAGATTAATATTAAACCAAATTTCTTTTCTATACCATAATGATATAAAACCAGAGATTAATAACAGTAGAAAAATTGGAAGTTCCACAGATATATGGAGGTTAAATAACAAAGTCCTAAACAACCAATGGACCCAAGAAGAAATCAAAAGGAAAATCAGAAAATATCTTGAGACAAATGAAAATGAAAACACAATAGATCAAAACTTGTGGAATGTGGCAAAGGTGTACTAAGAGAAATTTATAGTAAGGCAAATGTCTGTATTAAAAAAGAAGAAAGATCTTAAATAAGCAACCCAAACTTATACCTCAAGGAACTAAGAAAAGAACAAACTAAGTCCGAAGTTAGTATAAAGAAGGAAATAATGAAGTGTAGAAATAAAATAAAGACTAGGAAAACAATAGGAGAGAAAATCAAGAAAACTAAGACTGAGTTTCTTTGAAAAGATAAAGAAGTTGACAAACTTTCAGCCAGACTAAGAAAAAAAGAAGACTCAAATTAATAAAATCAGAAATAAAACAGGAGACATTACAATTGATGCAACAGAAATAAAAAGGGTCATAAGAGACTGTTATGAACAATTATAGGTCAACAAATCTGATAATTTAGGAGAAATGGATAAATTCCTGATACATACAACTTACCAAGGTTCAATCAACAGGAAAAAGAAAATGTGAATAGACCAGGAATGGGTAAGGAGATTGGGTAAGGAGATTGAGTTAATAAAAGCTCCTCACAAAGAAAAGCCCAGGCCTAGACTTCACTAGTGAATTCTACCAACCACTTAATAAAGAATTAATGCCAACCCTTCTCAAACTCTTCTAAATAATTGAGTAAGAGGGAACACTTCCAAAGTCATCTTATGAGGCCAGCATTACTCTGGTACCAATACAGACTACAGGAAAACAAAACACTATAGGCCAGTATTCCTAATGAATACAGATATAAAAGTATTCAACAAAATACTACCAATTGAAATCAACAGTAAATACACTTTGATTAAGTTGCAAGGTTGGTTCAACATATACAAATTAATATGGGCAATTCACCACAAAACAAAATGATGGGAGAAAATCATATGGTCATCTCAATAGATTAAAAAAAAAGCATTTGATAAAATGTAACATTTTTTCATGATAAAAGCTCTCAACAAATCGAGCATAGAAGGAATGTGCATCAACATAATACAGGTCATATATTATAAGTCCACAGCTGGCAAAAATCTTAAAACGTTTCCTCTCAGATAAGGAACAAGGTAAAGATGCCTACTCTTGTCATTTCTATTCAGTAGAGTACTGGAAGTCCTCACCAGAATAATTAGGCAAGAAACAAAAATAAAAGGCATTCAAGTCAGAAAGGAAGCGGTAAAATTATCTCTATTTGTAGATGATATGATCCTGTATGTAGAAAAACATAAGACACCAAGAAAAACCCCTAACAACTGTTAGAATTGATAAGCAAATTCAGTAAAGTTGTAGAATACAAATAATTGGTATACAAAAGTCACCTGCATTTCCATACACTAAGAACAAACCATCCAAAAAAAAAAAAAAAGAAAAGAAAGAAAAGAATTCTATTGATTATAGCAGAAAAAAATAAAATCCTTAGGAATAAACTTAACCTAGAAAAAGAAATACTTGGGCACTGAAAACTATAAAACATTGATGAAAGAAATTAAGGGATGTACAAATAGTAGACGTCTCTCATTCATGGCTTGGAAGACTTAACATTATTAACATGCTCATAACACAGATTCAATGCTATCCCTGTCAAACTCTGCATGGCATTTTTTTCTATTTCTATAAATAGAAATTCATATGGAACCACACACACACACATACACACACACAGAGACACACACAAAACCAGAATAGTCAAAATAATCTTAAGGAAGAAGAAAGCTGGAAACATTACCCTTCCAGATTTCAAAATATATTACAAAACTACTGTAGTTGAAACAGTATGGTACTTGCATAAAGACATTAAATATATGTCAATGGAATAGAATAGAGAGCCCCCAAATCAACCCATACATGTACAGCAACTGATCTTTGACAAGGGTGCCAAGAATACACAATGGGGAAAGGATAGTCTTTTGAACAAAGGGTGTTGGGAAAACTGAATATCCCTATGCAAAAGATTGGCATTGGATCATGATCTTACACCACACACAAAAATCAACTCCAAATTGATTGAAGACTTAAATCTAAGATCTGAAACTGCAAAACTGCTAGAAAAAAAGAGAAGAGAGAAGAGAGAACCTTCTTGACATTGGTTTTAGAAATGATTTCTTGGATATGACATCAAAAGTATAGGCAACAAAAGGAAAAATAGATAAGTGGGACTAAATCAAACTTACAGAAGCAGAGAAATGGTGGTTGCCAGGGGCTCCAGGTAGAAGAGTTGCTGCTCAATGAGTATACAGCTTAAGTTATGCTAAGTGAATAAATTCTAGAGATCTGTTGCTTAGAGTTAACAATATAGTATTGTGAAACTGGAAATGTGTTGAGGGTAGAAATAAAACAAGAAACAAAACAAAGGGACATAAGGAAACTTGGGAGGTGTTGTATAGATCTTTACCTTGATTGTGGTGATGGTATACAGGTGCTTGCATTTGTCTAAACTTACTAAATTTTACACATTAAATATATGTAACTTTTGTATATCAATTATACCTCAGTAATGATGTTACAAAAGAAATTCTGTCTAAAATAATGAAATTCCCAACTGTGGAAATGTCTCTAAAAGTATTGTGTTGTTTCTTTAAATTTAATGCTGACCACAATGCTTTGTAATTTTCCTTTCAAAACCTGGATTTTCCCAGCATGACACCCAGTGCTGGCATTAGTAAGAGACACTAAAAAACACTCATGCCAAGGAGTTAACAGGAAATATCTTGGCAAATTCAGAGTCAAGGAAAGCACAAAATTGTCAGAACACATATCGTGTTTCTCAGAATTATCTGTATCATGTTGGAAGTTTTTATACGGAAGTGTGTGTTGACACAAATGATTAAGGCCAGGATCCCTACAATTGACAGGAAAATGACCTATAAATAATGACCTGTGATGGACTTGTCATACAGTCATTAAGTGAAATATTCTAGTACCAGTTTCCTCCCTTTGGTATCCCATTTTCCGGCTTCTGTGAAGTACTTTTCCTCTGCAAAGATCACTCATTTTATCTGAGACCATCAAGTTTTCTTTGGGTTTTATCAAATGATAATTTCATTCTCTCCCTTAGTAGATAACAATATCAAATAGAGTTTCACAAGCCTTTTTGGAACACATTTTGCTTGCACAGAAATTTTCTGTGGAGAGCTTCTTATTTCCCTTTCTATATAAAGAGCAAAATAAAATGGTTGAAATATTGAAAGTTTAGGATTTCTCAAGTTTAGGATAAAAGTTAATTTTACAAATCATTAAGCAGTCAGTTTGCCAATTATTTTACGTAAAACAATCTGTATTTTTCTATTAAATTAATATAGTTCAACATAAATGATAAATGGTATTTAGAAATGTGCAAATGAGTTAAATATTACAATTCCATCATTTTACCATATATATCCATATGAAAGATGTAAATTTCTGGAGAATTATTTTATTTTATTTATTTATTTTATTTATTAACTAAACACTTAATCAGAGTTTCTCCAGCTGAGGGATACAACTGGGATACAACTCCCAGGGCTTACTGAAAAGTAATAGTGGAGACAGTGAATGCAAGTAGTAGGAACCCAGTAGGGTTCCCTTCTCCTTTGTCATTTCTCCTTCTCAACCCCAAAACACTCTGTGGACCAGTGGTCACTTTTTCCTTCCTTCTTTCCCTTTTTTCTTCCTTTCTTTCCCTCATGTTGATGGTTAAAGGATTATAGTAGAAAAGTAGTATGTGATAAGCACTATCTTCTAAATCCACAAGCCAGATGCAGGTTTTTAGGCACTTAGAGGAAAAGAAAATGGAGAATTTAAAACCATGTTACAATGATCATATTGTATTAAAGCAATGTATAATATGATAAAAGCTAATATGGAATTAGGGCTGAGAAATGCTTACAAAAATCACACCATCACCAGAAAATCCATACCCTGTACATACTATATTCAACGATTTACTATGTTGCTTATTCTAAATGCTATTATTGGGATAACTCATTTTTTAATACACAATGACCACTTTTAAGACCCTTCTGTAAATCACCTCATATTAAATGATATCTAAGAAGAAATAACACATTGGTTTTGTACCAATGTTCAGAGGTTCAGAGATAAAGTCACCTTAGAATTATTGCACTAAGACCTCTCATTTTATAGACAGTGAAAGCAAATTTGATAAGAGTTTAGGGTAAATGTCACCTTCCTATGTTTATAAGGCCAAAAGCAAAACTGGTTTCAAAACCAGTGAGAGTGAGATTTTGATACAACATGATGTGTGTCTGTAAAGCAGTTCTAATTATGGGAGCAGGATTAATATTTCCCTGGAACTGGTGATTTCTATTTTCTCTCTGCCATCCTCCTACACTCTCTTTGGACTGTCTTTGTATCAATCACCATTGCTGTGTGATTTACTCTACAGGCTGGAGAGAATGAAAAGAAGAAGTCCCGGCCCTGCCCTTAAAAAAACCCCTCATAATCACAATGGAGAGATAGAACATGAATAAGTGAAAATAAGTATAGGAGAAATACGATACTAACAGTTGGATCCAGTTCCTTCCATTCAAGTCCTAAAATGTTGTCTCTCTCTTCAATGTATTTACCCCTTGAACCTCTCCCATAAAAGCTACATGAAAACCTTTCTAGAGGATCTCTTTGAGTCTACTCTTTCTCTACCTGAAATCATCCATAGATGCCTTTTCAGAAAGAATCTAGAATGATTTGATCAAGTAAGCAGCGCTTGACACTTTATGAACGACCCTTCCAGCCAGCCTCCTAATTACTTTTCCAGCCTCAGGTCTCATTATCCACCTAAAATGGAGCTGGTCTCCAGATAAACCGCATGGCCCACTATTGCCTGAACACTTCTATTTTTTTTTTTTTTTAATTTTCCTCTGTGCTCCTTGTTATTCTATACTATATTTAATGCCCTATCTTCACACCATTCATCAGAATTCCACCATCATCTACAGCCCAGGTCGAATACTTCCTTTTCCATAAAGCTTTCCTTTTTCAGTCAGCAGTGATCCTCTGGTGCCTAGAACGTCTTTAGAAACATGGTTAAATGCCGTTCTTGAGGCACTTTCACCCTTGAACTACATTTCTTTTATTTCTCCGAATAGAGTGTAAGCTCACTAAGAACTAGAAATATCAACCTCTGATTTACCTATATTATAGAAAAATGACTAGTACAGCTTTTTTTCATGGAAAATCTCAGGAACTAATTTTTAAAAAATAGTAGTTAAGAATGAATTTCACATTTATCTGGCTCAACTTCTCACTCAAAAAAGGAAAAGCAAAAGATGAGCTGGTTTTATTTTCGAACAGTTGTACTCAAAGAAAATCTTTACAGCATTAGGCCAGGCAAAGATTTCTTAGGACAAAAAAAGCATGAACTACATAAAACAATTTTTTTAATTGGACTTAATTAAAGTAAAACATCTGCTCAGCAAAAGATATTACTGAAAATGAAAAGTCAAGCCACAGGCTGAAGGAAATATTCATAACACATGTGTCTGATAATGGACTTGAGTCCAGAATATAGAAAGAATTTTCATAATTAAAAAAAAAAGATGACCAAAAAGGGGGATATTATGTGAACAAACACTTCACAGAAAGTCATACAAATTGCTAATAAGCTCAGAAACAGATGTTGAACTTCATTAGTCATCAGAGAAATGAAAAGACTACCATAAGGTGCTACTACACACCCTTAGACTAGCTGGAATTATTAAAAACAAACAAGCAAACACACACTGAAACAAAACCCTAATGATACCATCTGTGTCAAATATAGGTACCAACTGAAATTCTGATAATACTGCTAGTGGGGGTATAAAATGATAAACCACTTCAGAAAACACTTTCACAATTTCTCACAGTTATATATATATATATATACACCTTTGTATAGATTTATTGATTCCACTACTAGGTGTTTACCCCCACCAGAATGAAAATATATGCCCACAAAAAGACTCGTACATGAATGTTGATAGCTACTTAATTCAAAATAACCAAAATGTCCACCAACAGCTACATAGATACACAAATCATGAAATATTCATATGCTAGACTAAACAATAAAAATAAAGAACCTACTAATACATGAGGGAAGATGGGTGAATCCTCAAATCATCCACTGTGTGAAAGAAGCTAGGCAGAAAAGAGAGCATATTGTAGGATTCCATTCTATACTGCCCAAATGACTGGCCATGCTGCTGGTGGAGAGGCGATTCACTCACTGCAAATGGGCTTGAAGAGACTTGTTGGTATGATAGGAATGCCCTGTACCCTGAGTGTCGAACACTTACGACTTCAGAGTGTAAGAGTAAAAAGACCACACTGGCTTCTACCGAGGGTGAATGCCCTCTCCTTGAGGTCTGCTTTTTCATACATTAATAAATTGACTATAAAATATGTCTCATACTTCAAGCTAATTTCAAATATATTGAGTTGATGCAACTTTACTACATAAACTTTGGGTAGCATTTGTAAAACTGCAACAGAGCTGAACATGAAAGAGAATATACAGTTTGAAAGGTCATCTTCCAAAAATTTGGGGCCAGATGTCTTTTGGTATTCAAATTGTTTGGATTTTAGAATAGCAATGTGGTGTATATACCATATTTTACACACCAACTTCAGCATCCCTTAAGTAAAATATTAATATTTCTGTAGCGAAATACATGAAAGTTCATACAAAGTAAGTTAAAGGTAATATACAGCTCAGTGTTAGTTCAGGGCATGTTTATAGGCCAAATAACTTCTAGGACCACACTTATCCAAACCTCTCTTTTTATTTTTTTTTTTTAAGGTTTATTTATTTTAGAGAGAGAGAGAGTGCACACAAGTGGGAGGGACAGAGGGAGAGGGACAGAGAATCTCAAGCAGACTCCACACTGAACACAGAGCCTGATGCGGGTCTTGATCTCAAGACCCTGAGGCTAAACCAAGGGTCGGTCGCTTAACCTACTGTGCCACCCAGGCACCTCCAAGACTTTCAGGTTTTTCTTTTTTTTAAGATTTTATTTATTTGAGAGAGAGAGAGAGCATGAAAGGGGCGAGGGGCAGAAGGAGAAGCCAGCTCCCTGATGAGCAGAGGGCCTGATGTGGGACTTGGTCCTGGGACTTCAGGATCATGACCTGAGCCGAAGGCAGTTGCTTAACCAACTGAGCCATCCAGGTGCCCCAAAACTTTCAGGTTTTAAAGAGTTTTAGATTTTTTGAATTGCAGGTAAAGTACTGTCTGAGGTGAATTTACCAGTAGTTTTAAACATGACTCAACAAAGAATATGCCTGCTGTGTTTCAAAGTCATATAAGTGTTGTGAT
This sequence comes from Lutra lutra, assembly GCF_902655055.1. Taxonomy (NCBI): domain Eukaryota; kingdom Metazoa; phylum Chordata; class Mammalia; order Carnivora; family Mustelidae; genus Lutra; species Lutra lutra. The sequence goes on along the minus strand of NC_062279.1, from coordinate 73,660,804 downwards.
AAACTGCTCTCTTTTATCAAATCCAGGCCAACATTAAATTCATGGCACTGTTCTTTCAGTGGAAAACATAATCCCAGCCAAAGATAAATTTTCTGGTTTTGGTAGGCTAACTATGACAATGAAGTAACATTTTTTACTGGGATGAAACCTCCTTTTACTATTTATTTTCATCTTAAAACTTGTACCGACATTACAAAACTATATGAAATGAAGAATCTTGCTATAGAAAACACAGTTTTCTTCATTAAAATGAACAACAAAAAACCTCCACATGGAATTGAAGATAGAAAATTTAGATTTTTCATTAGAATCATTGCTAGTTCTCATTCAACTGGGTCTGATTTCTCCTGTGTCCTGGCCTGTACTTACCATGCTTGCACGTGTGTTTAAACATTTGCCTTCATTCCAAAGGAAACACAGGTAACTCTGGTATCGTATGGAGGTAATGTAATATAGTACAAAGAACATGGGGATGGGAATTAGTAAACCTATCTTAAATTAGTAAACCTATCTTAAATTAGTAAACCTATCTTAAATTAGTAAACCTATCTTAAATATCTTAAACTCTCTTAAAACTTTTGTGACTGCAGATAATTTAACTTTTCCAAGACCATTGAATCATCTGTTTTTTTGAGTTGTAAAGAAAATATTTCTGGATCATTTTTAGGATAATACAAGCACAAGATACTGCCAATCATCCAACACAGAGTAGGTACTTAATAAGTGGTAATTTTAATAGTAAGTTTATTACAGTAATATTAAAAATTTAACAGTGAAATCTATGATTAAAAGGGAAGTGTAATTGTGTCAAATATCAGCTTAGAAGCTCCCCTCATAAAATGTTATTCTGCTGCTCCCTACAAGACTCTTACGTATTTTCACCACTGGAATTTGGCAAGAGCTCTATTTGATAAGAGCTATATTTGATAATGTTTGATGAAACTGCACACTGTCTGCTGTTCTGAAATGTCCTCTGTGAAATGTGTGGTCAGGAATTACAATCTAACTAGTATAAAAAAGGTTTAGAATTCTAGAACAGGAGAAAAATGTTCACTCAATAGGAAAGATTTAAATTATAACCAGGGATCATTATAAAATTAAGGTTCTGATTGGACTTTGTCATGGTGAATAGAGTTAACTCATTTTAAAAAAGTTTGGCCATATAATCTGATGATGCCAATGAGGGAAGGTATTTTATTGAAAAATGCTAGCTATAAATAATCAACTAGAGTCAAATAAGCCATTTATTCTTGAAATAATTTTTTCAGATTTATTACTTCAGTATTAAATACAGTGAAGCAATTGACTTATTCCTCTCTTATTTATTTATTCTTCACCACTCAGTTATTGTGGGAAATCCTATCTAGGTCATCATAACACAATTGAAAACAACTGATAATGGAAAGAATGCTAATTGGTTTCCTCTCTGCCTTATCACTGGTCAGTACACAAACTAATGCTTCCACATTCTTTCTCTTGCTTCTATCCAACCTCTCTATATATCTAAGCTTTAAAAATTTTTTCAAGTAATCATGAACTAACAAAACAATGCACTGCATTGATAAACTATATGGATTAGCATACAGTGCAATGAAGTTGGACTAGAAGTATTGTGTTTAAAGTCCTTGGATCAAATATTTATTGAATAGGCACTAAGCCCAGTGCTAAGGATAAAAAGACAAGACCCAGTTTTGCCCTTTGGGAACACAGAGTTCTGCAGGGGAGGTTTGTAAATAAACACATGCAACACAAAATGATACATGCAATACCAGACTGTAGTCAAAGTAGTAAACATTTAGATGAATAATAAACATGCTGGGCTTATAGAGATGGGGCCATTACACCATTCAATCTATGTTTTCTGCTCAAAGACTCCTGTGGCCAAATTAACGTTGCCTTGAGTTAGGTGCAAGAACTATCTATCCCTCAATTCTACCTTCTTCAAAGAGACTGTCAGGACTAAATTCTTGATTTCTCAGGCACTTCACTCCTACTTAATTTAGCCAATAGTCAAAATCTGAGACCTCTTTAAGAATTGCATAATCTATTGCAAAAAAAGAGAAAATTTCCTACTGCATTATGCTGTTTACCTTCCTGACACAATTTCTCCCAGTCCCTCCTCCTCATCCCCATTCATTCAAAATTCCCCCTAAAAGATTTATTCCATAACATAAAAATCCCCCATACAATCAACTTCTATTTAGAACATTCCTTCCACCTCTGCCTCAACTGGACCATGGATCTATATTGAGAACCCAGTTTCACCTGTAGGTCTTAAGACATCACTTTTATTTTTCTGTCACTTCCAAAAATTAAGCATTCAAGCAGTAATGTTAACAGATACCAGACATTTGCTTTCCCACTGTCCAATGAGGACTCCCTACTGTAGGGCTTGCCAGTTAGTCATAACACACACTCCCACCTTACACTTGGCACCTATTAGCCACTCAGTAACTCCCCATCATTCAGTGAACATCTTGACACCTAAGTCACAGATAGGCTTCTCCTATAACCCGAGATTTCTGCTATTATCCTGTAAGATTTTCAAGTTCATGGCCAACCCATTTAGCACTCTACTTGTTCCCAAAGTTCCCTTCTACTTCATTCTGACACTCATTCTTTTTTATTATTATTATTTTTAAATTATTTTTATTAACATATAATGTAATATTTGACCCAGGGTACAGGTTTGTGAATTGTCAGGCTTACACACTTCACAGCACTCACCATATCAGATACCCTCCCCAATGTCCATAACCCAACCATCCTCTCCTTACCCCCCTCCCCCCAGCAACCCTCACTTTGTTTTGTAAGATTAACAGTCTCTTATGGTTTGTCTCCCTCCCAATCCCACCTTTTTTCATTTTTTCCTTCCCTACCTCCCAAACCCCCCACTCTGCCTCTCAAATTCTTCATATCAGGGAGATCATATGATAATTGTCTTTCTCTGATTGACTTATTTCGCTCAACATAATACCCTCTAGTTCCATCCACATCATTGCTAATGGCAAGATTTCATTTTTTATGGCTGCATAGTATTTATATATATATATATAAATATATACATATATATATATAAATGTATGTGTGTGTGTATATATATATATACACACCACTTCTTCTTTATCTATTCATCTGTTGATGGACATCTAGGTTCTTTCCATAGTTTGGCTATTGTAGACATTGCTGGTATAAACATTCAGGTGCACGTGCCCCTTTAGATCACTACATTTGTATCTTTAGGGTTAATACCCAGTAGTGTGATTGCTGGGTGGTAGGGTAGCTCTATTTTCAACTTCTTGGGGAACCTCCATGCTGTTTTCCAGAGTGGCTACACAAGCTTGCATTCCCACCAACAGTGTAGGAGGGTTCCCCTTTCTCCACATCCTCTCCAACATCTGTTGTTTCCTGACTTGTTAATTTTAGCCATTCTGACTGGGGTGAGGTGGTATCTCATTGTGGTTTTGATTTGTATTTCCCTGATGCTGAGTGATGTGGAGAACTTTTTCATGTGTCTGTTGGCCATCTGGATGTCTTCGTTGCAGAAATGTCTATGCATGTCTTCTGCCCATTTCTTCATTGGACTATTTGTTTTTTGGGTGTTGAGTTTGATAAGTTCTTTATAGATTTTGGATACTAGCCCTTTATCTGATGTCGTTTGTAAATATCTTCTCCCATTCTGTCAGTTGTCTTTTGGTTTTGTTGACTGTTCCTTTCGCTGTGCAAAAGTTTTTATCTTGATGAAGTCCCAGTAGTTCATTTTTGCCCTTGTTTCCCCTGCCTTTGGCGATATTTCTAGAAAGAAGTTACTGCAGCTGAGATTGAAGAGGTTGCTGCCTGATTTCTCCTCAAGGATTTTGATGGATTCCTGTCTCACATTGACATCTTTCATCCATTCTGAGTCCATTTTTGTGTATGGTATAAGGAAATGGTCCAGTTTCATTCTTCTGCATGTGGCTGTCCAATTTTCCCAACACCATTTGTTGAAGAGACTGTCTTTTTTCCATTGCACATTCTTTTCTGTTTTGTCAAAGGCTAGTTGACCATAGAGTTGAGGGTCTATCTCTGGGCTCTCTATTCTGTTCCACTGATCTCTGGGTCTGTTTTTGTGCCAGTACCAAACCATCTTGATGATGAAAGTTTTGTAATAGAGCTTGAAGTCTGGAATTGTGATGCCACCAACTTTGGCTTTCTTTTTCAACATTCCTCTGGCTATTTGAGGTCTTTTCTGGTTCCATATAAATTTTAGGATTATTTGTTCCAGATCTTTGAAAAAAACTGATGCTATTTTGAAAGGGATTGCATTAAATGTATAGATTGCTTTAGGTAGCATAGACATTTTCACAATATTTGTTCTTCCAATCCATGAGCATGGAACATTTTTCCATTTCTTTGTGTCTTCCTCCATTTCTTTCATGAGTACTTTGTAGTTTTCTGAGTACAGATTCTTTGCCTCTTTGGTTAGTTTTATTCCTAGGTAACTTATGATTTTGGGTGCAATTATAAATAGGACTGACTCCTTAATTTCCCTTTCTTTAGCCTTGTTGTTGGTGTATAGAAATGCAACTGATTTCTGGGCATTGATTTTATATCCTGACACTTTATTGAATTCCTGTATGAGTTCCAGCAGATTTGGAGTGGAGTCTTTTGGGTTTTCCACATATAGTATCATATCATCTGCAAAGAGTGAGAGCTTGCATTCTTCTTTGTCTATTCAGATGCCTTATATTTCTTTTTGTTGTCTGATTGCTGAGGCTAGGACTTCTAATACTGTGTTGAATAGCAGTGGGAATAGTGGACATCCCTGCCATGTTCCCGACCTTAGGGGGAAAGCTCTCAGATTTTCCCCATTGAGAATGATATTCGCTGGGGTTTTTTTATAGATGGCTTTTATGGTATTGAGGTATGCACCCTCTATCCCTACACTGTGAAGAAGTTTGATCAAGAAAGGATGCTGTATTGGGGCACCTGGATGGCTCAGTGGGTTAAAGCCTCTGCCTTCGGCTCAGGTCATGATCCCAGGTCCTGGGATCGAGCCCTGCATCGGGCTCTCTGCTTGGCGGGGAGCCTGCTTCCTCCTCTCTCTCTCTGCCTGCCTCTGCGCCTACTTGTGATCTCTGTCAAATAAATAAATAAAATATTTAAAAAAAAAAAAAGAAAAGATCCTGTATTTTGTCAAATGCTTTTTCAGCATCTATTGAGAGTATCATATCATTCTTGTTCTTTCTTTTATTAATGTATTGTATCACATTGATTGATTTGCGGATGTTGAACCAACCTTGCAGCCCAGGAATAAATCTCACTTGGTTGTGGTGAATAATACTTTTAATGTAAAGCTGGATCCTATTGGCTAGTATTTTGGTGAGAATTTTCACACCTGTATTCCTCAAGGATATTGGTCTGTAATTCTCCTTTTTTGATAGGGTCTTTGTCTAGTTTTGGGATCAAGGTAATGCTGGCCTCATAAAATGAGTTTGGAAGTTTTCCTTCCATTTCTATTTTTTGGAACAGTTTCAGGATAATAGGTATTAATTCTTTTTAAATGTTTGGTAGAATTCCCCTGGGAAGCCATCTGGCCCTGGGCTCTTGTTTCTTGGGAGATTTTCAATGACTGCTTCAATCTCCTTACTGGTTATGGGTCTGTTCAGGTTTTCTATTTCTTCCTGGTTTAGTTTTGGTAGTTTATACTTCTCTGGGAATGCATCCATTTCTTCCAGATTGTCAGATTCGCTGGCATATAATTGCTCATAATATGTTCTTATAATTGTTTGTATTTCTTTGGTGTTGGTTGTGATCTCTCCCCTTTCATTCATGATTTTATTAATTTGGGTCCTTTCTCTTTTCTTTTTGGTAAGTCTGGCCAGGGTTTTATCAATCTTATTAATTTTTTCAAAGAACCAGCTCCCAGTTTCTTTGATTTGTTCTACTGTTCTTTTGGTTTCTATTTCATTGATTCTGCTCTGATCTTTATTATTTCTCTTCTCCTGCTGGGTTTAGGCTTTCTTTGCTGTTCTTTCTTCAGCTCCTTTAGGTGTAGGGTTAGCTTGTGTACTTGAGACCTTTCTTGTTACTTGAGAAAGGCTTTTTTTTGTGTGTGTGAACATCAACTTTTATTCTACTGTTGAATGATTTTTCCTTTTTCTTTGTTTCTTTCTTTGTTTCTTTCTTTCTTTCTTTTTTCATGTGTTTTTATTTTTTATTTTTTTCAGCATAACAGTATTCATTATTTTTACACCACACCCAGTGCTCCATGCAATCCGTGGCCTCTACAATACCCACCACCTGGTGCCCCCAACCTCCCACCCCCCACCCCTTCAAAATTCTCAGATCGTTTTTCAGAGTCCATAGTCTCTCATGGTTCACCTCCCCTTCCAATTTCCCTCAACTCCTTTCTCCTCTCCAACTCCCCTTGTCCTCCATGCTATTTGTTATGCTCCACAAATAAATGAAACCATATGATAATTGACTCTCTCTGCTTGACTTATTTCACTCAGCATAATCTCTTCCAGTCCCGTCCATGTTGCTACAAAACTTGGGTATTCATCCTTTCTTTTTTCTTTTTTTTTTTCTTTACAGCTTTATAAACATATATTTTTATCCCCAGGGGTACAGGTCTGTGAATCGCCAGGTTTACACACTTCACAGCACTCACCATAGCACATACCCTCCCCAATATCCATAACCCCATCCCCCTCTCCCAACCCCCTCCCCCCATCAACCCTCAGTTTGTTTTGTGAGATTAAGAGTCACTTATGCTTTGTCTCCCTCCCAATCCCATCTTGTTTCATTTACTCTTCTCCTACCCCCTTAACCCCCCATGTTGCATCTCCTCTCTCTCATATCAGGGAGATCATATGATAGTTGTCTTTCTCAGATTGACTTATTTCGCTAAGCATGATACCCTCTAGTTCCATCCACGTCGTCGCAAATGGCAAGATTTCATTTCTTTTGATGGCTGCATAGTATTCCATTGTGTATATATACCACATCTTCTTTATCCATTCTTCTGTAGATGGACATCTAGGTTCTTTCCATAGTTTGGCTATTGTAGACATTGCTGCTATAAACATTCGGGTGCACGTGCCCCTTCGGATCACTACGTTTGTATCTTTAGGGTAAATACCCAGCAGTGCAATTGCAGGGTCATAGGGTAGTTCTATTTTCAACATTTTGAAGAACCTCCATGCTGTTTTCCAGAGTGGTTGCACCAGCTTGCATTCCCACCAACAGTGTAGGAGGGTTCCCCTTTCTCTGCATCCTCGCCAGCATCTGTCATTTCCTGACTTGTTAATTTTAGCCATTCTGACTGGTGTGAGGTGATATCTCATGGTGGTTTTGATTTGTATTTCCCTGATGCCGAGTGATGTGGAGCACTTTTTCATGTGTCTGTTGGCCATCTGGATGTCTTCTTTGCAGAAATGTCTGTTCATGTCCTCTGCCCATTTCTTGATTGGATTATTTGTTCTTTGGGTGTTGAGTTTGCTAAGTTCTTTATAGATTTTGGACACTAGCCCTTTATCTGATATGCCATTTGCAAATATCTTGAGAAAGGCTTTTATTGCTACAATACTTTCCTCTCAGGACCACCTTGGCTGTGTCCCACAGATTCTGAACAGTTGTGTGTTCATTTTCATTTGTTTCCATGAATTTTTCAGTTCTTCTTTAATTACCTGGTTGACCCATTCATTCTTTAGTAGGATGCTCTTTAGCTTCCATGTATTTGAGTTCTTTCCAACTTTCCTTTTGTGATTGAGTTCTAGGTTCAGAGCATTGTGGTCTGAAAATATGCATGGAATGATCCCAATCTTTTGGTACTGGTTGAGTCCTGATTTGTGATCCAGAATGTGATCTATTCTGGAGAATGTTCCATGTGCACTAGAGAAGAATGAGTATTCTGTTGCTTTGGGATGAAATGTTCTGAATATATCTGTGATATCCATCTGGTCCAGTGTGTCATTTAAGGCCTTTATTTCCTTGTTGATCTTTTGCTTGGATGATCTGTCCATTTCAGTAAGGGGAGTGTTAAAGTCCCCAACTATTATTGTATGATTGTTGATGTGTTTCTTTGATTTTGTTATTAACTGGTTTATATAGTTGGCTGCTCCCACGTTAGGGGCATAGATATTTAAAATTGTTAGATCTTCTTGTTGGACAGACCCTTTGAGTATGATATGGTGTCTTTCCTCATCTCTTAATATAGTCTTTGGCTTAGAATCTAAATTGAAGTGATATAAGGATTGCCACCCCTGCTTTCTTCTGATATCCATTAACATGGTAAATTGTTTTCCACCCCCTCACTTTAAATCTGGAGGTGTCTTTGGGTCTAAAATGAGTTTCTTGTAGGCAACATATAGATGGGTTTTGTTTTTTTATCGATTCTGATACCCTGTGTCTTTTGGTTGGGGCATTTAGCCCATTAACATTCAGGGTAACTATTGAGAGATATGAATTCAGTGCCATTGTATTGCCTATAAGGTGACTGTTACTGTATATTGTCTCTGTTCCTTTCTGATCTACTACTTTTAGGCTCTCTCTTTGCTTAGAGGACCCCTTTCAATATTTCCTGTAGAGCTGGTTTGGTGTTTGCAAATTTTTTCAGTTTTTGTTTGTCCTGGAAGCTTTTTATCTCTCCTTCTATTTTCAATGACAGCCTAGCTGGATATAGTATTCTTGGCTGCATGTTTTTCTCATTTAGTGCTCTGAATATATCATGGCTTTTCTTTCTGGCCTGCCAGGTCTCTGTGGATAAGTCTACTGCCAATTTAATATTTCTACCATTGTATGTTACAGACTTCTTGTCCTGGGCTGCTTTCAGGATTTTCTCTTTGTCACTAAGACTTATAAGTTTTACTACCAGATGACGGGGTGTGGGCTTATTTTTATTGATTTTGAGGAGGGTTCTCTGTGCCTCCTGGATTTTGATGCTTGTTCCCTTTGCCATATTGGGGAAATTCTCTCCAATAATTCTCTCCAATATACCTTCTGCTCCCCTCTCTCTTTCTTCTTCTTCTGGAATCCCAATTATTCTAATATTGTTTCATCTTATGGATCACTTATCTCTTGAATTCTCCCCTTGTTGTCCAGTAGTTGTTTGTCTCTCTATTGCTCAGCTTCTTTATTCTCTGTCATTTGGTCTTCTATATCACAAATTCTCTCTTCTGCCTCTATTTTTTATTGCATCTCCTTAATAGCTTTTTTAAATTTCAACTTGGTTAGATTTTAGTTCTTTTATTTCTCCAGCTCTTATTTCTCCAGACAGTGTTTTTCAAATATTTTCCATGCCTTTTTTGAGCCCAACTAGCACCTTGAAAATCATCATTCTGAACTCTAGTAGTGACATATTACCAACGGACACTCATTCTTATAGCCATAATCTCAACCTGGCCATAGTCTGAAGCTAATAAAATTCAGATAATCATCTGTCCATAATAAGTTTATTTTTCATCTAAAATCTATGATGACCATTCATTGATCTTTTCAGGTCTTTAGTCTTTTGACACTTCCACACTCTACCCTACCCTAATTCTATCCCAACCCTAACTCTAACCTCTAACCATGACTGTGACAATAACCATAACCATAATCCTACTTATCTTTACCGCTTTTCTGTTCAATTCAGGTTTCATGGTCCATTATTTCAGTTATTCTTTTTTTTTTCCTTGTAAACTCCTACTCTTTGTTTTTTCATTGCATTCATTTAGCAAAACTAAGTGCTAATAAAATCAATTTTCTGTGTCTTGGGCAGTGATTGATACTGGAGGAAATAACAAACAGAGCAAAGTAACACTATAAACTTATATCATCGACTGCGTCTAGGTTATTAACAAATCTTTCACTTGTCTCAATTATTCACACATTCTATGCTTTTTTTCAATCTCTATTTACACCCCACCAGACCCATCATTTCTCAAGCCCAGATGAATTTGCTCCCTAGAAGAGAAAAAAAGAAGCTATCAGATGATCACAACCTTAATTCCCAACCACTCATCCTATAAACTTAATTGCATTTGCACCTATCCACTTCTCCTCCCCACCTGTTGAAACAGAAGAAGCACATTGTCCTTGACCCTGTTAAGGTCAGTTCTTCTACAAGTGCCCTACATTCATTCTCCTCTCACCTTCCCAGGAAGCATGCTGCTGTTCCTTATCTTGTTGCTTTCTTATGTAATCAAACACCTTCTTTTCTCAAACAGATCCTCCCCATAAACATTTAGAGTTCTTTTCATCTTAAAAACAAAACAAAACAAAACAAAACAATAAACAATAAACAAAAACAAAACTTTCCTTGATCCAGTTTTTTTTCTATCATCTTCTCTCTCTTCCTCTCCTGACCTTGACAGTCAAATTTCTTGACACAGTTGAGAACTTTCACTGTATCCTCTTCTTACCTTCCCATTCTCTTCTCAAAATACTCTGATGAACTTCGTGAAGTACTACTCCATTGAAACAGTTCTCACTATCATCAACAATGACTTTCATGCCACTAAATCCAAAAATCAATTTTGTGTTTCATGGCCTACTTTTCTCTGAGTAATTTTGATCACTTTGGTTAGAAGTTAGTATAAAGTAGTTGCTAAAACTGTGGGCTCTGGAGTCAGACAACCTGGGATAGATTCCCAGATCTGCCAATTACTAGCTGGGACTGAAATCAATTAGTTAAAAAAGAAATCTTTCTGTGCCTCAGTCTCCTTCTCTCTAAAATAGAGGTAAAGATAGTACTTACTTCATGGGAATATGTAAGAATAAAGTAATTGAAAATATGTGAAGTTCTTAGGACAAAGCCTGTCATCTAGTAAGTTCTCAATAAATATTACTATTAATTCCATTGATTACTCCTTCCTTCTTGAATAACTCTATTTTTTTGGCAACTACACTTCACACTTTCTTGATTTTGGTAGAGAGGCTATTTATGTCTGACACGGAGACCATATAAAAATAAATAAATAAGCATTCTCAGGGGTTTAACAGTGTCAATTCAAATATAGAGTTTCTCTTGTAATCCTAAAAAAAAGTCATATTTCTATCTACATGTAGTAGTTTTCCTTTGTAAATGGTAAGGAAGAAATGGCTGAAAATTAAACTCAACATTTAGTATCTAGGTTAGTTATAAGATCAAAATATAAGGCATATTCACAGACTACTGAGGTGTCCTAAGTAAAAATTAGGACATTGATTAGGAATAGCAGAGGTATTGGGTAGATATTAACAAAGATGAAAATCTTCAATCTACTTTAAGCTTTCTTTCTGTGGGGTGCTTGTTCTTCTCAAGACCTATCCCTAATATCCCTATCATCCTTATTGTGTCCAGACCTATAATAGAGAGATCTGAATACATTCCAATAGGGACAAGTAAAAAATCCAATCTAGAAAGAAATAGGTTAAACTTTAAAAGATGGCAATATTTGTCTAAGTTATATTGGCATAAACCTAGGGAATACATATGAGAATATATTTTAAGATTGCACCTCGTTGGCTCAGTGGGTTAAGCCTCTGCCTTCGGCTCAGGTCATGATCCCAGGGTCCTGGGATCGAGCCCCGCATCGGGCTCTCAGCTCAGTGGGGAGCCTGCTTCCCCTCTCTTTCTGCCTGCCTCTCTGCCTACTTGTGATCTCTGTCAAATAAATAAATAAAACTTAAAAAAAAAAAGATTGTTAGACTAAGGAGGACAAAATATAACATTGGATCAGGTCAAATTAATCAACATAAGTATACTTATTCTTGAATTAATATGGTAGGTTGAATAAATAATAGTGTTCTCTATGTGCCTCATTTTTCTCTATGTCTCAAAGCTCAGTTCTGTTTCTCTATGGCTCCCCGGATAATATTAATACATGGTCTTAAATTACTATTTATTTTCCAATGACTCCCAAATGTATATCTCATATATGTTATTTCTCTGAACCCTAAGACCTTTAGATTTCAAACAATCTCATCAACATCTTCATTTAGATAGTTGAGAAAGAGAAAGTTCAAATTCTGTATGTCCAAAATTAAATTCATCATTTTTCTCCTAGAGAGTTATGCTGCAGTGTTTCTCCTTTGTAAATGACTGGCTATCCACTCATTTGCATAAGTGAGAAACCTGGGATTGACTCTTAACACTTCATTTCAGCTGCCAGTAACTGATGACTAAGTTTTGTCTTTTTACCCACTAAATACCTTTCTAAATTATCCACTGTTCTTATTTTCACATTTCCTCATTCCTCAAAGATTCAGCACTCACCACTCTCTTTAACATTTAAATATCTGTATAGATCATCTATCAATGTCATAGACTCTAAATTCCTTGACAGTTATTGTCCCAATGATCTTTCTTGCCCCATCTCAGATACTAAATTTAAAGGTCATACTCTTTAAAAAAAAATAAAATAAAATAAAAAGCAGGACTGCAATTTATGCAAATTTTTCATTTTAAGCAACACATTCTCTAACCAGGACCTCCCATCTTGCCAGCTAATATCCACTAGAACGGCAGTTCTCTCAATATTTTCACCACTCTAGTACCTCAGCATATCAAGCTTCATGTCTTTGCTCTCTCCTTGTGTCCTCTCTCCTTATCCAGCTTAAATTCATGGTCAGTCACAACCATTCCTCACATATGTTCTGAACCCCTTTGATTTTCTCTCACTTTTGTGGTACTGTTGCAAAATGACAACCCCAGTCCAAGTCTTTGCTTAATCTCTGCTTGCGGTCACAGACCTTACTTCTTGTTTCACAGAGACTGGTTATAGCTCATCAAACCTATTTTCCTTTTCATCTGGTTTCAAAGCTAGACAATATTTCCCAGGCTCCATTGACTTAAGTTGTAGCTATGGCATTGAATTAATGAAATGTAAGTAGAAATGACGCATACCACTTCCAGGCCTGGCATAAATAAAATTTCTTGAGATCCTCCATTTTCTCTCTTCCCCAGTTTTCCAACTAGATGTCAACATCCAGGATAACCTTGGAAAAACATGTGTTGAGCCTCAGCCAGGATCACTGAAAGACCAAGTTTCATCACCTTGGAGTCCACCTTCCCTGCCATGTCCCACTACCCATTAGACTATAGGTTACTGAAATAAAAATTTCTATTGTGTTATTTGTTCCAGCTCTTTGAAAAATACCAGTGGAATTTTGATCGGAATGGCATTAAAAGTATAGATTGCTCTAGGCAGTATAGATAAGGAAGATGTGGTCCATATACACTATGGAGTATTATGCCTCCATCAGAAAGGATGAATACCCAACTTTGGTAGCAACATGGATGGGACTGGAAGAGATTATGCTGAGTGAAATAAGTCAAGCAGAGAGAGTCAATTATCATATGGTTTCACTTATTTGTGGAGCATAACAAATAGCATGGAGGACAAGGGGAGTTAGAGAGGAGAAGGGAGTTGGGGGAAATTGAAAGGGGAGGTGAACCATGAGAGACTATGGACTCTGAAAAACAATCTGAGGGGTTTGAAGCGGCGGGGGGTGGGAGGTTGGGGGAACCAAGTGGTGGGTATTAGAGAGGGCATGGATTGCACGGAGCACTGGGTGTGGTGCAAAAACAATGAATACTGTTATGCTGAAAATAAATTAAAAAAATAGTATAACAACAACAACAAATTTCTATTGTGTTAGGCTACTAAGATTTCAGGGTAAATGTGTTGCATCAGCTAGCATTACCTTAACAAATGGAACCACCATAGAACCACGTCTGCAAAAAATACATAGCTGTGCTAATTGGTCTCACTTTTAAATTTGTGATCACTAATCTTAATTGTCACCTAACATTAATACTAAATTTCTGTGCTTGATTCAGTCTCCTACTCTCCTGGATAGTAACTCATACATTTACTCTCATCCCAAAACTTATACCTATCTATCTGCAAATCCCATCATTAATACCTTCAAATATATTTTGAATATATACAGAATAACCACTTTATCACAGGTCCAAATATTTCTATTGAAATACTCTCCTATTTGGCTTCTCCTTTCAGTCTTTTCCAACACAACCACCAGGGTGATTCCACTAAAATGCAAGACAAATTATTCCAGGTCTCAGAACTCTTTTTTAAAGGCTTTCTATCAGTGAGGGTGTAGTAAAAAAAAAAACAAAAAAAAACAAAAAAAAACCAAAAAAACAGAAACAACACTGGACATTTCAAACAGAGGGGACTCTTATGTTAGTAGGTATTGGATAACTTAAAAACTGAGACGGTAACACAACAATTAATAACTGTGGACAACAATTGCCATCATCGGTCCAGGGAACAAAGAGAGAAGAGATAGGTTACAAGCTAATATCTTAGAAGGGCTCTACAGAGCTGGTTCTCATACGTTGAAGGGAGGAACCACTGCCAGGGTGCTGCAAGTTTCTCTGAGAGCACACACCAGGGCTCTGCTAGAAATGTCATAAAATACTGGAGGCTTGAACCAACTGGTGCTTCTGGGCAAGGTTGGCAAAGACAGAGAAAACAGGCAGGAATTCCCTCCGTCTGTCTTTTTTATGAATCCTGATGGTAGAATCTAAAAGAAAGTCAGCTGGCAAATGTAACTGGGAAATGTAATTTGCAAAATTCCAGTCCCAGTCTCAGCACCATAAAGCCACCCACTTTGGCTACTCAACACTCATAAAAACTCCTCTACACATATTTTAACTTCCATGCAACAACAATAACAATCTCATGCTTCCACCCAGCAGGGTTCAACTCTCTTTTATCCAAATGAAGTCACTCTCACACTCCTTCCCATAAAGAGGAGACTCAAAGTCTTAACACAGATTGTGTCCCATGTCTAGGGGGTGTTAAATCATCTTGTTCAGTCACAGTCTCACTAAAAAATCCTTACACAAAGTAATAGGGATAAAATAAAAGATGAAACAAATTAGTGATTCCTCTGGGCTCAGATAGACTCACTCATCTGTCTGTGGTCAGCTGCTGGGATGGCTGCTCTTTGGACTCACTTGTGTGTCTGGGGCCTTGGCTGTAATGGTTTGTCCCTGTTCCATGTGGCTTTTCAACTTCCAGATGGCAAGGACAGTCTCTTTTATGTGGTAGTTGCAGGGTTCCAAAAGAGAGAACAGAAGGATACAAATCTCTTGAGACCCAAGTTTAGAATCACACAGTCACTTCTGCCATATTCTATTGACCAAAGGAAGTTACAAGGACAGCCCATTTCAAGACATGGAAAAATAGATCCTGCCTCGAAGGGAAAGGCTGTGGAAATTTCTAATTTGCAATATGCTACATAGGCAAGGAAGAAAATATATATAACTCTTCTTTTCCCACTCCATCTCACTTCCCATGAATTGGCCCACTATGAAATGGAGCTTTTCACCCACTGCCTAACCATCTACTTTGAACAGTGGTCCAAAATAATTTCTGAGCTGCTAGGATCAGCAACAACTTACATCTATTTGATCTACATAGTCACCTATTAAATGTGTGCAATCATGTTTTGAGAAGGATTGGAAAGGTTTTACAATTTATATTGTGGCAATGTTGTAGGATCCTTTCTGAAAGGTATCTAACTTCCTTTTTTTTTATTTTTGAGAGAGAGAGAGCGTGTATGTGCATGCGTATGCATGTTGGGAGGGTGCAAAGGGCAGAGGGAGAGGGAGGGAAACCTAACTCAGAGCCCAATGTGGGACTGGATCTCAGGACCCTGAGATCATAACCTGAGCCAAAACCAAGAGTCAGAGGCTTAACTGACTAAGACACCCCAGTGCTCTTCTAGTCTCCCTTTTAATCGAAGAACTCCAGGTCAATGAATTGGCTTAGTTTTGGGAAGTGGGTGAGAGACTAAATACTCTCAAGCCAGATTTCTACCTAGAATTTACCTGTTATATTGACTAACATTTTAGAAATCTACTCATATATTTTACTCCTAGGATATTTCACTCCTAGGGATCTAGTAGCCATAGTAAAAGATTCCTGTAAGGCAAGATATTCTGATTACCAACCCTTCCTTGGGGTCCATTACAGTAATTTAAAACATAATCTTGATTCTTGAAGTTAGTGCTACTCCTTCTGCTATTCTATGATCCCATGATATCTATTGAGATTAGAGATCCTTTTCAGTGACAGCAACTTCCACTGCCATCTTCAGCCTTTAGAAGCTAGCAACCATAAAGCTTTACAAGGATACTGGCTCATGACTTAGTGAAGGGAATATTCTCCAGGCCATCTAAAGAGATGTAGTGAGGAGGTGGTACATAAGAAAGTTTCACAAGTCCATTCTTATATTCCTATATCCTTCAGGCTTTTCTTTATACTAGTAAAGTACAGTAAATTCCACCCGAACTTATTGAAAGAGGGCCACCACTGAATCCAATAAACCAAGAAAACTGTTAGGACAACTTTTTTTTTTTTTTTTAAGATTTTGTTTATTTACTTGACAGAGAGAGAGAGAGAGATCACTGGCAGGCAGAGCAGCAGGCAGAGAGAGAGGGGGAAGCAGGCTCCCCGAGGAGCAGAGACCCTCTCAATGTGGGGCTCGATCCCAGGACCCTGAGATCATGACCTGAGCTGAAGGCAGAGGCTTAACCCACTAAGCCACCTAGATGCCCCAAGGACAACTTTCATCTAGTCAACCTACTATATTAAATCTAGGAAAAGAACACCAAAGTTCATTACTTCGTCCTGATTCAGTGTCACATTTGATCCACCTTGTTCTAATACCCTTGTAACATATTCTTATATATATATATAATCTCTAGTTCATGCCAGTATAATTTAGGAAAATATTTTAATTCTCTTGAGGCATAACCTGTTTCTTCCTTGGTTGAGTTTTTCACTTGTCTCTATCAGAAGGTGCTCAGATTTCTCTAGCTGTAGGACTAGATAGAATAAGAATGGTAGATCTTGAGAAGAATAAGCATCTCACTAAAAGGAAGGCTCAGAGTGGATTCAAGATTTTCAACTTTCTTTGTGTCCACCTAGATATCTCTACTCCTTACCAATCAGTGTCTTAATTTTCACTTAGGACACTTGGAAAGTCTGCAAATAGATCTTCCATTATAATTCTATATCTAACTAAATACTTAAATGTTGAGTTAAATTTTTAGTCATCTCTACCCTGCTGTATACAAATTGGAAAAATATACATTCATACAAAAACAAGAGATCCTTTAAGATAGTAAGGAGAAGCTCTGAGACTGTCAAACCCCTGAGCATGTCATTTTCCTTCTGTATGGTCCCCAGTGCAGTCAGAAATAGCCATTCTACCCCACAGTCATCATAGTTATCATTACCACTGTATCAGTCAACTGCAGCAGCCACTTGGTCCCCTAAGATATTTATTTCAATAGGCACTTTATCCCAAGTAACTGCAGGTGGTAATTTAATTAAATAGTACATGCCATGGCAATATCAGTATCCCATTTTCTACTGACAAGGAACTTAGCATTAATTAAATTCAAGGTCAAGGACGTATCTCAAAGAATTCTATAATCCCATTTTTGAGGCTTTCCTGGGATTATTCTTGTTACCTGACACTGTAATCATCAAAAATACAGAAACTACATTAAGCATTTTTAACAGAGGGCATTTAAACAGAGAACTGGTAACATAGGTGTTTGAAGGTGGAGGAACAAAAAAGGAACATTGCAGTAACCCAGATATTGATAACTCAGGAGGGATCTTCCATCCCTAGGTGCTAGGGTAGGTGAGAAATGACCAGGACTTAGAAGGTTAAAAGAGGAACCTTATTGCATTGGTCCTCAGAACCCAGTCTGTGGCGTCCCAAATGGCTCCTGCTAGAACCTTTCAGGAGGTGCCACAGGGCTGGTCCTGGAAGTGATCTCAGAATGTGAAAGTTGAAGCCTGCAGCTGCTGTTGACCAATACAAAGAGAGACAGGGAAAACAGAAGAGTATGTCTCTTTTCTTTTCCCCTTGCCTTCTAATCTCCTTCTGTTACCTTCTATGTGCAAAAGTTAACAGGAAGCCATTTGACTAATTGGGAAATGTAATTTACAGAGTCCCAGCTCCAACATCATAGAGAAGAGTATTGAATTGTATTTAGAATCAAGAGAAAATGGGTAAATAGCTGACACAGGGGTCCCATCTCACCCAGAGGAAATGCCAAAGAGGTGCAATGATTCTATGTTCTGCATAACCTAGCCACTCGTTAACCTTCCAATTTCATTGCCTGCTCATCTCCTCCTAACTCCTGTTCTTACCACACAGACTCGCTGCTCATTCTTCATCACCCTATGAATGTTCTCATCTCACAATCTTCACATTTGGGGCTCACTGTGCATGAAATCGTCTCCCTGAATACTTCAAGGCTAGCTCCCTCATTTCTGTTCTCTCAAAAGCTACTTTCTAGGGGAGGCCTTCCTTAGATGTTCCACCTAAAATTTCAGCTCATCATGGCATTTCAAATTTCCCTCCCCTGGTTTATTTCTCCCTTATGTACTTACCATTTTGTAAAATACTACATATTTTCCATATTTATCTTATTATAGATCTTCTCCAGTAGAATTTTAGTTTTAGGGCACACACACTTTCACTTATTTTGTTTCTGGATAAATCCCCAGTAAAAGAACAGTGCCTGGCACATATTTGACATTCAATAAATCTTTTTTATTAGTGAATACCCACTAATGTAGCCCTGGCCAACTCTCATCTGGAAACATCCAATGGTCTAACTTCTATCTCTTCATCTATTCTCACTGTAGGTCCATTTTCAACTCCAGTGCTATAGTGATTTTTAAAAATTAATTATATATTACAGTATATTACAGGCAACTAGAGGATAAAATCTTGTATTATATATAATTATATCCCTATTTCTTTGATCCAGTCATGGTCCTATATCTAAAGTTGACTTACTTAGATAAATTTGACTCATTCAGAGTTCCTTTAAGTCATTTAGATAATGAAGATTTCTACACATGGCAACTTTATCAAAAGGTTTTCACTTGGGGCACCTGGGTGGCTCAGTGGGTTAAAGCCTCTGCCTTCCGCTCAGGTCATGATCCCAGGGTCCTGGGATCCAGCCCTGCATGAGGCTCTCTGCTCAACGGGGAGCCTGCTTCCCTTCCTCTCTCTCTGCCTGCCTCTCTGCCTACTTTTGATCTTTTGTCTGTCAAATAAATAAGTAAAATCTTAAAAAAAAAAGTTTTCACTTGACTTGTAGTTCTAATTTTCTTACTTATGAATCTCTGTAAAATCTCTCATTACCTAATTTCGTCTTTCACACCATAGAAACCAAATGGACCATTTTTAATCTGGTCTTTATTATATAGACACAAGATGGAAAAGTATATATTTTATCAAAGACAAAAGTTACGGTGTTGAAATCTTGCCTGTGGACAAACATACATGTTAAATTCCAGGTTTTTATTTCAAAGAAGTTTATAATAAATTGAATATGCATTCCTTTGGAAAATTCCTTGGCAATGAGACATAATAAAATCTCACTTAAGGTAAGTACTCATGTAAAAATCAAAAGTCCTCTAAGTCACAAAATATGAATGTGTGTTTTATATTTAGCATAGTTATTTGAAGGTTTAAAGAGAATAATTATTTAACAAAATGTCTATCAACTTTTATCTTGTTTCTAAAATATAGTAACATGTCCCCTTTTTTTGTTGTCCAAACTCAACTTCTGTGATCTCTGTAAAAGCTGTATTCTTTTAGACATGAACAGGTTAGTAGAGTTTGATGGGAGGGTCAGATAGAAGAGTCTAGGTAACCTTTCAGCACATCTGCCTGGTTGTTTCTTTTGATTCTGAACTACCATATCCTTTGAGCTTTGCTTATGCTAGGCTGGGTGTGTATACCTTCTCTTAGACTGTAATCTCCTGGAGGTTAGGTTTTATTCACTTTGTGTCCAGAGAGACTTTTTACAGGGTAGATATTAAAATTAGTTGATACAATTAATTTAAAAATTGGACAGAGAAAGAAATAAATGAAGCAGCTCTACTGACACATCAGTGAAACTTATCAAGCACAGCAAAATCTTTAGATCTAATGCAAAGAATGAATGCCCAGATTTATTGATTATGCAAAATTTGGTGTTCTTTTCAATGAAGTAGGCTCATAGATCTCATGAGTGAGTGAATGACTGAGTGAGTTGGGGTGTGTGTGTGTGTGTGTGTGTGTGTTTAATGGTTCAAGCTTAATTGAAAAGAGAGGTATCGATAATTCTCAAAACAATGCTTTTTTTTCTAGTACAAAATACAAACTGCTTTAAATAATTCTGAATAGGGGTGCCTGGGTGGCTCAGCGGGTTAAGCCCCTGCCTTTGGCTCAGGTCATGATCTTAGGGTGCTTGGATCAGCCCAGCATCTGGCTCTCTGCTCAGCAGGGGGCCTGCTTCCCCCCCCCCTTCCCCTCTGCCTGCCTCTCTGCCTACTTGTGATCTTTCTCTCTATCAAATAAATAAATTTAAAAAATCTAAAAAAAAAAATTCTGAATATAAATGCATGCCTGTTCATTTCCTACCTTCGTCTTCTCCCCTGCAGATCTTGGGTTCTAGACTTTGCAGCGCTGTCTTTTCCTCTGGCTCATGCTCCCTTACTTCCTTTAGAGCATATATTATGCAATGTATTGAAAGGTAAATTGCCTGTTTTGGAAAGGGTATTTCTTTATGAGACCATCTTGATCTCCAAGGAAAATGCAGAGTCACACAAAAATATGCACAAACAGCTGGAGTACAGGTTGACGTTAGTGAAACCAAACTTTTTTTTATATTGGAAAATATGAGTGAAGTTACTTTTTATAAAACTTCCCTGCTGTTTTCACAGCACAGCATGTAGTTGTATGAGACTGCATAAGCTATATTTTCACAGAGACTTTTCTTAAAATCAGCCAGTTCTGATGGTCTAATCCTTAGAAAATACTTACACCTCTGATAAAAAAAAAAAAAGTCCTCAACATCTAATGGTAGGGTTGTAAAAGAAATAACATAAGGGGATTTATTTGAAATACTGTTTCCAAACATGTGAGTATAACAAATATTTACTTTTTATCTTAGAATTATTTTCACTAGTTTAATCTAATTAGTTTTTCTATCATGATTTAACCTTGGCTTTGTGGGATTTATCTGGTTGGACAGCAGTCAAAATCTATGTTCTTTTAATGTTTACTGAGTGCTTACATATATATTGTCTTACAAAGTAGATATTCCTCTTATCTGCACTTCACAAATATTTGATGATTCAATTTGCAGGTGTTATCCAATGATGTTAAGGTAAAACCCTTATAGATCTAAATAACTTAGAATATTTAAGAGTTATTTAGAATATTTAAGAGTTATATTTTTAATTAACTATTGGATACTTATATAATAAAATAAATGTCTTCAAATTTATCATTGTAAGCCACTTAAAGTAGGAGGAGTAGGAGGAGGAGGAGAAATAATAATGAATCTAATTTAACTGTTTAACTGTTTACATGTGATGCCAGTATTTCATCATCAAACAGTTGTTGTTAAGCATTATATTTACTGGAGTGCTTGGGTGGCTAAGTCAGTTGTGTCTGATTCTTGGTTTGGCACAAGCCATGATTTGTGAGATGGAGCTTTGCATCAGACTCTGCACTCAGTGTAGAGTCTGCTCAAATTCCCTCCCTCTCCCTTTGTTCCCCCATTTCCCACCCGCTTACAAGTAGTTTCTTGCACTCTCTCCAAAAAAAAAAAAAAAAGGATTATATTTTAATGCTAGTGACAATAGTCTAAAGAAAAGACATATAGCTCTGTCTCATGTTAAAGTAATCTGAATACATTATATGTTTATAAAAAAATTTAAAAATTAAAATAAGTCATCTGAAGCTAGGAACTCAATGTGGTTGAGGAAAGCACATTTTACATATTGTATATATATTGTATACATACTATATGTCAGGGAACTATGCTCTTTCTTTCTGTTCTGCTGTACTGGACACATGTTTTCCATTTTCAAGGGCACAGGGTGGTTTCTGGAACTCCAGCCATAGTATCACCATTTCTGTTAGGATACAGGGGAAAGAGAAAGAAATGTCAACAGGTTTTTTCAGAAGTCCCACCCAACACCTTCTCTCTGTATCTGACGGGATAACCTGTCAGATAACCAGAGGCATGGGAAAGTTAAGCTCTTCACCAGCTCATCACTAGAGGGGTAAAACTAGAGACTAGTTACTAAAGAAGGGGAGAATGGATTGGGCATGCAATTTGCTATTTTTGCTACTCATCCATTAAGGAACATAGGATTTTCCTGCTCTTAAGGACAGTATCTATTTAATCCTCCAAACTATCACCCTGCATGTAAACAATGCCCCTGTAAGGCATTAAAAAGGATCACAGATTAACTTAATCCTCTGATTAAAAGAAAACAAACTGAGTTTGGTACTGAGTTTGTCACTGTTGGCAAAGATGACATCCAGAAGATGAACCCACCCAAATTCTCCAAAGTGGAGGACATGGCAGAGCTGACATGCCTCAACGAAGCTTCTGTGCTCCACAACTTGAGGGAGAGATACTTCTCAGGACTCATCTAGTGAAAACGGGAAATCATCTGCCCTCATTCAAAAGACTGTATGATAGCACCAAAACAATGAACTAGAACTCAAAAATGTGAAATCATTTGTAATCACCGCTCATGGTGATTTACTAAGAAGTCTGGTAAAAAGTAGAAAGTTTGGTTAAATTCAATTTTTTCTATTAAGGAGTTTGCAGTACTATTTGTTATCCAATAAAAAGCTTATATTATTTTCCAGAGAAAATAAATGGCTATAATTTCTATCTATTTATTTAAAAATCTATACTATATCTCTTTAGGGATCACTTGCCGAGAGTATCTTGGGACCATTAGGGAACTGTTTAAATTATGACTATTGTTTTCTGGAATTCTGAGAGCTAAAAGGAATCAAGTCATCTTTCCAGAGTCTTACTCACTCCTATCATGGGCATGAGTTAAAATATAAAATCCATTAGACTATTGACATCAAGCATTCAGAAGAACAGTAAATTATTAAAAATAACATTAGCTCACCATTTCAAAATTTATGTAATAACATGTGAAAATGTGCTAGACCACACAATACAGCACAATTATATTAAGCAAAAACAGGATAGAATTTAATATATAATTTTACTGAGAACTGGTTAGGAAAAATGATATAAATATTGCCTTTCATTTCTTGGAGAAGAAAAACTGGCAGAATGTTTTGGAAAGATACATATACACATACATGCATTTTTAGCCATATGTGAGTGTGTATAAATAGACATGGAGAGTATTAAAACATGCACATTCTTTAACACAGTAATTCCATTCCTGGAAATCTCTCTTAAAGAAATAATCCTAAATACTGGAAAAGAAGAGAAAGCTTATTACTTAGTCTTCATGGCGGCAATATTTAGAAGTAAAAAACTAGAAATAGTTGTTCAATATGGGACGATAACTAGGTAACTAATAGTACATTTACTTATCAAAATACTGCATTGTTAGCTTAATAACTGAAAGGCTAGGTAAGAACTCTAAGGTATCACCGAGGTACTAATGGCTAGAAGCACCTGTCACCCCTGGGGGTGGGAGTGCAAAGGAAGGAAATTGGACTTACTAAACTTAGTACCTTTATGCCTTCTTACCTGAACTTCAGACCCTGAAAAGGCAGCCCCGCCCATCGACGCTGAGGTTTTGAGGTGTAGCATGATGAAGTTTTGTCTCCAATCGATGAAAATGCAAATGGAAGCACTGCTGCTTGCAGCTCTAGAATGATATTCAGGGCTCAAGCAGCAGATAGGTTCTCAGAGAAGCATCTTCTTTCTCCTCTTGCCTTCCGCCTTCCCTGTAGCACCCCTGTTGGCAGAGTTTAGCAGGGAAACAGCAGGCCGATCCTGTCCATGGTGCTTCTTCCATCTCCTTGCTCACCCTCTCCTTCATCAGCTCCTGTGGCTTCTGGATTCTGGAAAATCTAGAAGAGTTGGGGCAGGGTGGGGGTGAGTGGGTGCTCCCTGGATCTCCAGTGCTGAGCAGGAGCCTGTGCTCAGCTGCAGCAAGGACATTCCACTCTGACAAACACGCCCGACAACAGGTACCCAGGGCTGGCTAAGGAGGGATGAGCTTGTGCCTCGCCATTGCCAAGCTGGTATAGAAGGGTGGTTTGGAGATGAGAGGCAGGAGCTTAATAACTGTCATGCTCTTTATTTATTGCCTGTTCCTCCATCTAGGAAATAAACTCTTAAAGGACGGGGTGGCTTCTGTTCTTAAAACAGTGCCTGGCATATGGCCGGTGCTCCATAAATATTGTTGAGTTAATGAAGAAAACTCTCTGCTATCGAAGGAAGAGGGAGAAATACGGAAAAAAAAAATTATGGCATCTTTAGTTCTGCCTCTTAGATTTTCCTAGTCCAGAAATTAACAACTAAAATGTATAAGCCAAGGGACATCTGTCTTCTCAGTCATCCTTGTCCCATCTTTTTTTCACTGTTTGTAACTTTGGGAAATTACTTAGCATTAGGAACTCCAGTTTCATAGTTCTAAAAGTAGAAACAAACACTTACTGTAAGGCCTAGTAAGATGGTCTGTGCAGAACACCTTCTACCACGCAGGGCATGTTTGTTCAGTGGATTGTGCTGGTGAAATCCCAGTCCACGTGCCTACACCCTTCAATCTTATGTGTCTGGCATCATTCCCAAGTCGACATAGGTTCTAAGTAATAATAGAAACTAACATTTATTTGTGCCACACATTATTATAAGTGTTTTGTCTGTAATAACTCATTTTATGCTTCCAACAATGTATGAGGTAGGTGCTTTTATTTTTTCCAATTTTGATGAAGAGAAAATGAAGGCATAGAAAGCTAGGTAATTATTCTTAGGTGACATAGCTAACAAGTGACAGGGCTACGATTTGAACCCAGGTACTCTGGCTCCAGAGTCTATCCTCTTAGCCACTGTTACTTTGTTTCTTTAATAAGACTACTAATAATCTTATTTATTTATTTATTTTTAGCTTTTATTTATTTTTCCCCCCAAGTTTTTATTTAAATTCCAGTTAGGTAACATATAGTGGAATATTAGTTTCAGGTGTAGAATTCGGTGATTCATCACTTCCATACAACACCCAGTGCTCATCACAAGTGTCCTCCTTAAAGGAGATTGGTAATAGTCTTATTCTTAATGCTGATTCTGGGTATTTGCAGACTATCCTGTGTGATTGTTCATAGGCCCTTCACCTAGTTGGGCCAAAATTTTTTTTATTATGAAAAAATTTTTAAATTAACATAGAATATATTATTTGTTTCAGAGGTACAAGTCTGTAATTCATCGGTCTTACACAATTCACGGCACTCACCATAGCATATACCCTCCCCAGTGTTCATCACCCAGCCACCCCATCCCTCCCATCCCTCTCCCCTCCAACAGCCCTGTTTGTTTCCTAAGATTAAGAGTCTCCTATGGTTTGTCTCCCTCTCTAGTTTCATCCCATTTCATTTTTTCCTCTCTTCCCCCATGATCCTCTGCCTTGTTTCTCAAACTCTACCTATCAGTGAGATCATATGATAATTGTCTTTCCCTGACTGACTTATTTCACTGAGCATAATACCCTCTAGTTCCATTCATGTTGCCGCAGATGGCAAGATCAGCCAAAATTTTTAAGAGGAATTATTGGCTTTAAAAAAACCCCACATCTGAGTAGACTGGATATTCCAAGAATGAGGAGAGGTGGTGTCTCACAAGGGCGTCTGGGTAAAGCTTATTCAGTCAACCTATTTATAAACTGTTATCCCCCTATTACAAAAAAACCCTATAATTGGTTATCAGAAGATCCTCTGTAAAAGCTTGCCCCTCAGGCAAGGTTTAACACTGGTCTTAAAAGCTCAATTAAATATGATCAAAACAGTATTTCGAAGAAGTTTTACCTTAAAAAAAATTGCAGGTAAACACTTCATAATGTTAATGCAGTTGATTTTGGATGGTAATGCGATGGGTAATGTTTTTAATTGTCTTTTCCTTTAAAAAATATTTTTCTGAATTTTTCTAAATGAGAACAAATTATTTTAAAAGGAATATTTATTTCTTAAGTATGAGAGGAAACCTATTAAAAGCAGAAAATTTAGATTAATAAAAAGAAAGGAAATTATACATAATTAACCATTATGTGCTAAAACTTTTTTATATCTTTGAGACTTTTTCTAGTGTAAGGACACTCATTTACTGCACATGTGTGCAGAAATTTTTAGCAAAAATATTAGGTCATATAATTCATACTGGCTCATACTCTGTTTTTCTTTTCATGTATCAGAATGCTGTGAATATCTTCCTCTATGAATAAATGCCCATATATATCATACTTCACAATATCTTTATGCATATTAACATAATTTTTAAACAGTCTTCTGTTGTTGGATATTTAGGTAGACATTTTATAAGTATCACAGCCTGAAATTTATACATTTGTTTGACCCACTTGTCCGGTGAGTTCCCCAGGATAAATTCTAAGAATTAAAATACTTAATTTAATTCAGTGGGCATATATTCTAAGTCTTTCATTGCATCTTGAATATTTATCCTCCAGAAAGATGACCCCAAACAACCTTTTTTTCTAGCAGTATAGTAAAATGCCTGTTTTCTTAGAGACTCATCCTGCTCTTTATCATCTTTCTCAACAAGAGACGCTAAACAGAATCAATAGGCATTATTTTATTTCTTTGATCACTGCTGAGTTTCATGTGCTTTTGTCATTTGTGTTTTGTCTTCTCTGAATTGCCTGTTTTTGTCCTTTATCCATTTTATTGGTTGAATTTTTTTTGACTGATTGGTTGAATTTTTTTAACTGAATTTTTTTTGACTGATTTCTTTATGTTATAGTATTTTTAATGCTATTGCAAAAACTTTTACCACATTTTTTACTCAAAACTATGTGAATTAATTATGCAGAAGTACCCATTTTCACATATTTCATACACTGCATCTTAAAATAAGGATAAAACGCATATCCAAAGGAGTCCTGGGGTGAAGTAAAATCCCTAAGCAGAAACAAGAGCATGAAAATTCCTGAAACACAAGAGACTCTCCTCATTTGGCACTGAAGTTACAGGAAAAGACTATGCTGGGCTCATGACAGACTCTCAGGAAGAAAAGCCAAGAATTCAGTCTGGTTGGGAACTGTTCCTTTGGCCACAGGGAAAAAGTTTCTCTTCATCAGTTTCTTCATGAGACAAAACTAGAGATTGATATCAAACTCCACAGTGTATCCTTCCCAGTTCCTCTCTGCCTGCTCAGGGTCACTCATCCCTTAGATCTCGGCTTAAGCACCACTTCCGTAAGGAAGTTTTCCCTGACCTTGCCCCCAGGTCAAACCTCTTTTTTGTGTGTTCATGAAACCATGTGTACTCCTCTGCAGCATTTCTCACCATTGTGATTTTACACTTATTTACCTGGTCATTTGATTCATCTCTCCTTCTCACTCACAGGAATGGATACTCCCTGAGGGCAGAAACTGTCTGGTTTTGCAAATTTTCATGTCTCTACACTTTCAGCCTGTCACATAGGAAATGCATGACTAAGATTTGTTAGGCAAATGGATTGCATATAAATATGCATTATAAATTACAATTAACATCCATGGAGAGAGAACTCGGCTATTCTTCATTAATACTTGGGACATTTTTATGAAGTGCTGACTTTAAGAGCTACATAAGATATTATTCAATAGAAAAATCTAACCTTGGGAGACATAGGTAAAACAAGGCCTGTTTAAGTAGAATTCTATTCCGTTAAACCCCTCAAAGGCTTTCACAAAGGCTACTGATTGATTAGACCCATGGAGACCTAGAGATTAAAGGAAAAAAGTCCTCTGCACTATGCAGCCCAAAATGATAGCCACCAACCAGATGTGATTATTGAACAGTTGAAAGATGGCTAGTCAAAATTGAGATACACTGTATGTGTAAACTGTGTACGGGATTTAAAAGACTTACTATGAAAAAAAGAGTGAAAAATAGCCTCAAAAATTTTTAGATGTTGAAATGATATTTTGGCTACATTAGGTTAAGTAAAGTATATTACTAAAATTAATTCCACCATCTCTTTCTACTTTTTTTATTGGGTCTATTAGAAAATTTACAATTAAATATGTGACTCATAATATATTTCCATTGGGTGGTACTTCTCCTTACCATAATTCACAGATACAAAAGACTTCACCTAAGTAAGAGTAGTTTACACCTCTTTCCTATTTAAAATAATTGAAAACTCAGAATTCTGCAAAAGAGAGAAGTTTGAGTAATAAAAGCATGTTGTAAAAATCTAAGTACTGGAGCTTACTCAATGGAAGTCTTCCAGTTGCCACCCAACGTTTGTTTTCTCTTATTTTATCCACAGTTTAATGAATTTGCCTATTCACTTTCTACCGTCTAAGACATGAACTGCAAGTATTGAGCAAGGTAGCCAACAGCAAACGCATATATGTGAGAATTCAAACTCTTACTCCTCACATCTTATTAGACTGACAACCTGGTACAAAGGAAGATAATAACAAATACTATGAAAAAATACTATGAAATGAAGATAGAATAACAAATCTAAGTCGTGAAGGGGGCAGGATGGCGTGCTTTTTGCAGGAACAAGACTGTTACCCCTTCTGTAGTCTAGTATAGCTTAGTGCAGTTACTGAAGTGAGAGAAAGCTAAATGACTGATCAAAGGGCATACTCCATTTAAGAAAATGGGATGAGTTCAAAATTATAAAAATAAAACCTGGAATTTTGGTGATTTTATCGACTAAGAACAGCTATTCACCTAAGAAAAAGGGGAAAACAGTGACAAATGGAGAGAGGTAGAAGGAGATAAGAAAGACCAGAGTTTGTGTTCTGGTTAGTTATAGTTTATCAAGAAGGAGCTGACTTTACAAATCAGTCACCTTTTGTTGTATAACAGAAGGAATTTTAGGACAAATATAGATTAGATAAAGAGGGTTGTGAAACAATATCTTAATATTGATATCAGTTATTGTAGCCCACCTATTAGTAGGAAAATATTCTGCCCTGCCTCCTGTGTCAAGTACCATCCTCCCTGTGCTTTTATGACAAGATTTTAATGGAGCCTTTGGGTTATTATATGCTTTGGCCTGAGCGAGTGAATGACCGTTAGGTCCGTTCACTGACTTCAAATCACATGTTATCAGTGAAACCTTCACTGCTGAGTTTCCTTTCATTGTATCTCCAGGCTGACCATTTCCTGTCAATGTCCTTAGAACGGAGAATATACTGAAAACTGGGGTCAGCCACTATGCCGCTAACTCTACACTTCTGGCTTTGAAAGATAAAGCAGTTTTTATTTTGTTTGGTTTCAAAATATTATTTTTTTCTTTAAAAAAACATTAGATTTTTCTGTGATTTGTTCCTTGTTAAAAATCAGCAAGATACATTTTAAACAATGTATAGTGTCATCCAAAGATTCCCTCATTGCAAAATGAATTAATTTCTTGTTGTGTACAGTATGCTTCATTCAAGAATTTTCATGCTCTGTCCAGCATAGCCTTTGAGACTGCATGAAAAAGGACCAATTCAAATCTGAATATGACCCTTGTAATATGGGGACTTATGAAAACATAGTAAACAGTGTATAATGATGTGCTCCTAGAAAATAATTTTTTTAAAAGCCAACAGTGTATTAATTAGAAGTATAAAGCAATATCTTTTGGATATACATTTGCAAATTTGTGTTCACAAATGTATGTTCTTTTAGGATATATTTCATAGGTCATTTTATTTCTTCATCATGTTATCTTTAAAAATATAGTTGAGTCATTGTTTTGACCATGTGGGGGAAAATGAGCATATCGATATGTAAAAGAAAGTAAACAAAACCCCAAATATAAATATCAAAATAAGAGGACCATAACTGTGCCTAGTGACCAAGGACAGTTAGCACAGCTGCTTGAAAGTGTGACAATCATCCTCCCTCTTGAGATTTCTCACATTATTATTAGACTGGCTAATGACCAAGGTGTGAAGGATTAGGATTCTGGGCTCTCAGTAATTAGCAGTATACAACCTGTTTTTATTGGAATGACAGAAGGAGATGGAAGCTCCTTACATGTGGGAGGAAATGGGATGGCAGGGTACATAGTTAACTGCTTATTTTTGAAAGGGCTTGTTATTGTGGTGTTGTCATTCCTACTATTAAAGCGAGTTCCTTCCCTGTCAGTTTCAGAACACACTTCCTGCTCCGTGAAGAGAGAGCTATCTTCATGAACCATAAAATAAACTGAGAGTTGTACAAAAGAAAAAAAAAATCACTTGAATCAAGAGGTAAAATGATTCAACAATTTTATACGGTCCTGTGGTGAAGGATGTTCCTCATCAACATCTCCAATGTATTTGGCATTAGGCACAAGCAAGGCTGGATTCCCACACAGTAGATTAACATAATTCTGACAGGGATGAGGAAGGGCTCTTCTCTGGGGACAGGGCCTGGACAGGGGTCTCTGAGCAAGTCCAGCCCAAGGACACAGTACTATAAGAAGAAGAAGAAAGATAGTAAATGACAGTAAGTGAAGGTCTGAAGCAAAGATGTCCTACCTTTTGTTTTAGTTTCAGTAGGCTCTTGAGCAGAAGGGAGAGATAGGGGAAAAAATATATCCGTTGTATGGATGTTTTCCAATTTATTTTTTGCTATTATTATTCTGTTTTTTTCATTTGTGTGCTGATTTGGGGTTGGTTGATATTTTAAATGAAGCCAGTCACTCTCTTTCCTCACAGATTGAATGCCAGTTGAACCACTTTAAGCTTCTAAATGGAAAATTTTGATTCTCTTGCAGTTATCCACACAAGTATGATTTTTCTTTCTTTTGCAAGTTCCAGGGTCTCTGCCTCTCTGTTACATGCACTCCAGGGACAGATGGCAGAGGAAGACACCACCTGTCTGACAAAAGACACTACCTGGTTGGTGCCCTGAATGTCATGCTGAGAAGCAGTAGCTGTCACTGAGGAAGTATCAATTGTTATATAATTGTACAGTCAAGCACTTTGTCCTATTCAGTTTTGTTGATAGTTACGTACTCCCTCATATTTTTAAACTTGATGTATATGTTTCGGCAAACTGTGAACTCCTAGAGAACAGAGATGCGACATGCTTGTTTTATGGTCTCCAAATGACAAGGAACATAAGAGAATTGAACAGATATTTGATAAATTATATTTAACAGCAGACTAGAATTTTCATGACAGCAGAGCTTTTACTCTTTGCCCCTTTTACTCCACCATTGTATCTCTAATGCTTGACACAATTCCTGACGTATAAAGTGCTTCATAAATATTTGTTTAATGGACAAATAAATGAATTTTCTAAAATCGTGAATTGGGTTGTCAGCTGAGAGTAAGGTTGCAGTGAAGGACAAGAAGGTGGAAAGTAGAAAAAGCTTCCTGCTCTTGGATGTTATGTCCCACTAATGGTCACACGAAGACCATCTTTTTGACATTGGTTTTCTCTACCTTATTGATCAATGGTTAAACATAAGGGCAGATTCAGAGAACTCTGGCTGGGATCTAGTTACACTTTAAAATCTTTAGGGCCATGGGACGTCTGGGAGACTCAGATGATTAAGTGTCTGCCTTCAGTTCAAGTCATGATCCCAGGGTTCTGGGATTGAGCCCCAAATCCAGCTCCCTGCTCAATGGGGAGTCTGTTTTCCACTCTGCCTCTCTCCCCTGCTCATGCTCTTTCTCTCTCTCAAATGAATAAATAAAATCTTTAAAGAAATTAAAATAAAATAAATAAAATAAAATAATAAAATAAAATAAAATAAATGAAATGTTCAGGGCCAGGATACCAGTCTCTACCCCATTCCCACCTCCCAATTCCCTCATTGGAGGATGGACTTGGGCCGAGTGCCTCACTTGGTTTTGGTTAGCTGGACCAGCCGATATTTTCTGGTCAAGTAATATTATCCTTTATAAAAGTCATAGCATATGGCTTTCATTATTTTACACTTTAAATTCAGAGGACAAACCCCCCCCAACCCAAAAAAAACCCTTTGTCTGTAACATTTTTTACAAGTCTAGCTATAGCTCCTGACTACCTGAGCACCTAGATTCATGCACAAGGCTCACGGTTTCATCCACAATTCATTAGTTCAATTTCTGCACATGATTCCTTCTATCCTCTTCACACACACTAGATTAGAATTAATGCTGTGCTTTAGTCATATTTCTGTATTCTGCTTGGCACATGGCATGTGTTCATTAGCATTTGTTAAGTGAATGAATGAATGAAAGATCTGGCATCTTCTTTTACTACTAACACATTTTCTTTTTCCCATTGAGAGGAGCTGCTGTTTTTCAGAATACACCCATTTCTTCTCTGATTCATGTTCATGTTCTCTATTTTAAGACCTCATGCTGGGAAATCCCAATTTCCTATGTCACAAGGTTGATATGACTACTCAAAAGCTTCTTAACCTTGGTTTGTTACAGCAAGTTCCCAGCATTCTGATTCATGATCTCCTCATTAAAATCAGAACAAAATATACAGACACTCCTTAGGATATATTTCTTTTAGCTCTCCTTCTGCCCACCAAATTGAAACTATAATTAGAATTTTTTTTAAAGGCAGTCGAATGGGTATTTCAAATTACCATTTGACTTACCTAGAGATAAATAGGATGGAAAAAGCAGTCTAATCAGAATCAAGTAATATAGTTAGGAATATAATTAGATATCCTTTTAAAAAATGCAAATGCAAATGATAAATATATTTTTAAATGCCCTTTGGATATAATGTCCAGCATGATAACTATAGGTAACACTAGTGGATGATATACAGGAAAGTGGTCAAGAGAGTACACCCTAAGAATTCTCAAGGACAAATTTCTTTTTTCTTTCCTTTTTATTTTATCTGTTTAAGATGATGGATGTTAACTGAGCTTATTGTGGTAATTACTTCGCAATATACATAAATCAAAACATCATGCTGTCTATCTTGAACTTATACAATGATGTGTGCTAATTACTTCTCAATAAAACTTGGAAAAATGTCTTTAACCTTTGAGTTTATAACTTAGGTCTCTTATCATTATATTTATTTTCCATTACCAGAAAGATAACATTTTAAATTAACGTGCCCTTTAAAAGTTTTTGCTATCTTTCTTCAAAGTAGATGATCAGATAAAGTAGCACAGGATTTTTTGCCTTGTGTTTAGAAACAATTAGAACAAATGAATTGACCTGGGGAGCTCTCAAAGATACTATTATGAAGTTTTCTGATTCTAATATTATCCCCTTTGAGGTCCCCAAGACCATCCTTTGAAATGATTGGAATATTTTTCTTTTAGAAACTTCCTACCTTTTGTTTCAATCTGCAAATCTGATTTCCTGAGACAGTTTCTGAATACACTCTTTTTTGTTTCCAGGTTATAACAAGAGGAGTTGAAATAATTTATCTTGGAATAACTTTAAGAAGTTTCACAATTATAACATAGGTAAAACTTGACCTTGGTCCCATCCCTCTGTCTATCCCATCTGTTTGGCCCCAACCCTTAAGGCCTCTCATGAGCCAAAGGACCTCACTCTGAGCTAGCTATTAAATAGCCTGGAAGAGATATTGGCTGGTAACCTCAATTGTATCACTTCCAGTAAAGTATTTTATTACAGGATTTTATAAAAAGAATATCCTTGAATCCAGAAGAAACAGTTGCTAGTGATGATATTTCTTGGGTCAATACTTTAAACTATCTTACGATAGCCACCTGCTTCAGTCAGACCCTGTGAACAGATACTTCAGGAAGTGCTGGGCCGGCGGCAAGGTTGAACAGATGTAGAAACAGACAAATATTTTTCACAACAGGCATAATGTATGAAGAATAGATAATAGATACTCTAGTTCCCAAATTAAAAAAAAAAAAAAAGCCCCTGCAAATTACCCACATGTAGGTCTCAAGATCTTCAGTGGGTTGTTGTGTAGATAAATAGTAGGGATAGGTTATGAAAGAAGCAAGAAGGAGAAATGGATTTTGGGTGTGCGTCCATTTACATACAGAACAAGTCAACTACCAGACTCTAGAAAGCTAAACAATTTTCTGATGGAGAGATGTCTTATGGCAAGGGTTCCCAAACATTGTACAAGTCATCACTAAGATTTACTGAATCAATAGCTATTAGCTACAGAATCACCTCTTGGACTAAATGCCCTAAGATTTTAGATTTCAACTCTTCAACTTTTCTAGTTGAAAACTAAAATTACCTGTCAAATATACACCTTTTAAATAATTATATCATATTTTAAGAGGTAAGTTTTCTAGAATATTTTGTACATACAAAATTTTTGTGTCTGTATCTTTGTGTATATAATTTTTTAAATTTGTAAATACTCATGTTCATTTGCATTTTATTCATAAAAATTAAAAACAACTTCCACTTCATATATATACATGTTAAAAATACAGAAAAAAGTTCATAAGTGTAAACAATAAGTACAATATACATGAAGTTAATGTTAAAATACCTAATATTTAAAAAACCAGGTTATAATGTGGATATTTGACATCTGATTTGTTTCCCTTGTAATTCCACAAAAATGCTCATAAAAATCCAAAAGAGAGAAACAATGACTCAAAACTGTTTTTATTCTCTCAATTTTAAATTCTTCTTTTTGATTCATTTAAGCAGCTCTTGATGCTATTGTATTTTATTTTTCTTCTTTCTGCAAACAATGTATGTGACACAGATTTAATGTATAAAACATACTAATAAAATGAATGACCACATGCTCTTTTCCTATCCCACCTCCTGCCTCAGCCTGTGGGCATAACCACTATTCTGAATTTTGCCATCATCCCCACCCTTTTTATTTTTATTGCCTATGCACGGAGCCCTAAGCCCTATGTTGTTTATTCTTTATCTCTTTAAGAATGTTAACACAGGGGGGCCTGGGTGGCTCAGTGGGTTAAGCCTCTGCTTTCAGCTCAGGTCATGGTCTCAGGGTCCTGGGATCGAGTCCCCCACCAGGCTCTCTGCTCAGCAGGGAGCCTGCTTCCCTCTCTATCTCTGCCTGACTCTCTGCCTACTTGTGATCTCTCTGTCAAAGAAATAAATAAAATCTAAAAAAAAAAAAAAGAAAAGAAATGCTAACACACAGTCTTCTGGAATTTGCTTCCCCCCCAACAATATATCTTTAAGAATCATCTCTTTTGTATATAACTGATTTACAGTATTTTGTTGCATGCATAAAGCATAATTTACTTATCCATACTCCCACTGATGAACATTTGGCATCTCCCAGGTTTTCGATATTGTAAACTGGTGCTAGGCACATTCTTTTACTTTTAGTGCACACGAACAAGACTTTCCCTAAGGTAATGACCCTGGAGGGTTGTTGAATTGTAGTGTATGAATGTCCTCGATTTTACTAGGATATGTTAATTGTTTTTTTCTAAATCTTTTGCTGACACATCCTCTCCAATACTTGGTATTACCAAATTTCTTTTTCCCAGTTTAGGAGAGTAAAACAGAATCTCATGAGGTTCTTAATTTGCATTTCCCTCATCATTTTTAAGGTTGGATACTTTTTCATGCATCTATTTACTATTCTTGTTTCCTCTTCTGAGAAATGCATGCAAATATTTTCTTCCTATTTTTTATGTCATATCTGTCTTTTACTGATTTGTAGAACTTAGTATTATGCATACTAAGTATTTATTGGTTATGTGTTGCAAATACATTCTTCTAGAGTGTGACTTGGTTTTTTACTTCATGGTCTCTTGTGATGAATACAAATTCTTAATTGTTAATGTAGTTTATTAGTCTTTACTTTTGTAGTAGTGTTTTTCTGACTTCTTTGAGAAATTCTTCACTACTCTGAAAAGACTGGATTTTCCCATGACAATGTTTTCCTATTTTTTGCTCTAAAAGTTTTGCCTGTCTTTCACAGTTAAATCCTTAATCTATCTGATAATTATTTTCGTATGTATTGTGAGATTGGGATCCAATTTCATTTTTTCCACATGGATACCCAACTGTCCTAGTGCTATTTATTGAATATCTTTCCTTTCCACAGTTATTAAATATATTTCCTGTATATTGTGCAAATAAACATGGGTTGATCGTGGGTTATCTAGTGTTTCATTGGTCAGTTTATCTATTACTGTGCCACACCACACTTTCAAATTAGTATGGTTTAAGAATAAATCTGACTAAGTATGAGGCGGGTTCTCCCACCTTATTTTTCTGCTGAATGAGTGTTTGTCTTCTTGGGTGTTTGCTCATCTGCATTTATGAAAGTTATCCTATCAAACTCTACAAGAAACTCCAAGGGATTTTGTTGAGAGTTATATTAATTCTATTGATAAATTTGAGTGAGAATTAAAACTTTTTGATATTGAGTCACCCTAGCAATAAGTTCTGCTTATCTAGGTCTACTTTTTTTTTTTTTATTGATGTGTATTTGATCCACAATGTTACATTGGTTTCAGGTGTACAACATAGTGATTGGGCAAGTCTATACACTCTGTTATGATCACCACAAGTGTAGCTGCCATCTCTCACCATCCAACACAATTACAAATATTTTTGACTATGCTCCCTATGCTGTATCTTTCAGCCCTGTGACTTATTATTCATTACATAACTGGAAGCCTGTATCTCCCACTCTACTTTACTCATTTTGCCCATCTCCATAACCCCCTGCCCCTCTGGCAAACATCAGTTTGTTTTTTGTTTTTATCGGTCTGTTTCTGCTTCTGTTTTTTTGTTGTTACTGTTTGTTTCTTCATTAGTTTTGTTTTCTAGATTCCACATATAAGTGAAATCATATGGTATTTGTCTGACTTATTTCACTTAACATAATACCCTCCAGGTACATCCATGTCTGTGCAAATGGAAAGATCTCCTTCTTTTCATGGAAGAGTAATATTGTATATGTATACCACATCTTCTTTATCCATTTGTCTCTTGATGGACACTTAAGTTGCTTCCATATCTTGGCTACTGTAAATAATGCTGAAGTAAACATGGGGACCGGGAGACTGACGTTCACACCTTTCAGAAACTTTTATATTCTCTCAATAAAATATTTTCCAACTTTTGTTAGAATTATTCTAAGGCATACAATATATTTTCTTTCTACAGTAAATGGTAATAGTCTTAAAATCGGATTTCTTAGCACTTGGTGCTGATATTACAAAAATACAATGGGTATTTTACTATTGATCATGTCATTAGCCAGCTTGCTCAATTTTTATTTCTAATAGTTGGTTAATGTGTGGGGGAAGCTTTTTTTGTTTTTGTTTTTGTTTTGTTTTGTTTTTTACAAGTAGTTATGTCATTTAAGAATAATGACAATTTTGTTTCTTTGTGTGATATTTATTTCTTATTGTATTGTTATTCTGGCTAAGACTTCTGGTAACATATTTAATGGTATAGTAAAATTATGTGTCCTTAACTTGTTCAGGATTATGAAAGGAATTTTCCTGATGTTTAACCATTAGCGATTATCTTTCCTTCAGTCTTTTGGTGGCCTGTTATCCTATTAAAGAAGTTCCCGTTTATTTCTTTTTTTTTTTTTTATCATTTTTTAATCATTTTTTTTTTATCATTTGCAATGCTGACTTTTAACAAAGTTTTGGTCTATCTATATTTGGTCTTCAGTATGGTAAATGATATTTATAGTCTTTTAAATGTTAAACTATCTTGGATTCCTAAGGTAAATAGAACATTGTCATTTATGAATTATGTTTTTTATTCACTGTTGTATTACTTCTGGGCCTCTTGCATTTTTATTAATGATGGAAACAAGCCTATAATTTTCCTTTCTCATATAATTCTAGCCTGATTTTGGTGTCAGCATTATATTAATGTCAAAGAAGGGTTGGGGAGAATTTCTTCCTCATCAGCTATCTTTGAAACATATGTATATAATATAAATACATATAATAATAAATATATTCTATATAAGACCCAAAAACAGGTACTTTAAAAATTTGTCCAGTTTGTCTGTAAAACTATTTTGGCCTGGTATTTATTATATGCATATCCTAACTACTGATTCAGTTACTAATATATATTTAAAATATTCTTTTTTGAATCAGTTTTGTAGGTGTTGTTTTTCTCAGAACTTGTTCATTCTACATATTTTCAATAACTTATAGTTTTTCTTGGTATTTTCTTACTCTCTTTGAATCTCTGCTCTAACTATAGTTTATTGTCTTTTTAATTCCTCTGATTGGTTAGTTGGTTATGCTTTCTCTTTTTTTTTTCTTAAATAACCTCTCGAGAGGTTTTCCTTTTCATTTGGTTGATCCTCTTATGTCACTTATTTCTGACATTTAAAAAAGTGTCTCCTGACTTGTAAATCCTGTTCTGTTTTCATATGCAGGATGAAATTAATTTTCATTTCCCTTTGTAAGTGTAACTATACACTTACAGTATAAACATCTGTACTTAGAAGTACTATTTTCATAGCAATTCACAAGGTTTGATATGTAATATTTGTAAATTGTTGTATTCCAAGTACCTCAAAATTCCCATTATGATGTCTTTTCAACCATAAGGCACTTAGAAATGCGTTTTTAGGTTACAAATACTTGTTGTTATTGTTCTTTTGTTATCATATGCACAGTGTCCAGAGAACATGGTCTCATAAAATGACTTTTAAAATAACTTTAGACCAGATTTGAGCCTAATGTATGATTCATTCTTATAAACACTTTATATATACAGTAGATAATGTATATTCTCTAATTATTGCCTGTAAAAATCAAACTTGTTAATCCTGTTGTGCAGATCTTCTCTATACTAATTTTTGACAGTTTGAATTGTCAATGATTGAGTAGAATTTATTGAAATTTCTCTCCCGATGGTGGATTTGATAATTCTTTCCTTTTCTTCCATATAATCTTACTCCCTATATTTTAAGATTAAATTTTTTTCCACAGGGATCTGAGTTTGGATTTGTTAGATCTTCTTGATAAATTCAAATTTTATCATTATTTTATATTTTTAAATCTTTAACAGTGGTTTGATTTTAAAGTCAATTTTGTCTGATAGAAACCTAGCTACCTTATCTTTCTTTTGATGATATTATTTTGGAGTATTTTTATTGTAGCCAGCTTTCAAGATGGCCCCTAATGGTCTCCAACTTCTAATAATCACATTGTTGAATAGTACCCTCCCACAATGAATAGAGGTGACCTGCATAGTTACCAGGGTGTTACATAAATGGCAGTGGGAGCTTCAGGCCCAGATAACAAAAGACACCACGATTTTGTGGATCACCTACTCTGAGGGAGGCCAGGTTGTGAGGGTACATCTGTCAGCCTCAGGCCTTGAGATAACTGCAAGCCTAGTCTAGTCTACATCTTGACTGCAATTCTGTGGGAGACTCTGAGTCAGTATCAGGCAGTTCAGCCACTTCTAGATTCCTGATCCTCAGAAAATGTGAAATAATGCATGTTTGTTTTAAACCATTAAGGTCTTAAAAAATATTAATTAATTAATTAATATTATTTATTTATTTATTTATTTAAGAGAGAGAAAGAGAGAGTGAGCGTGGGGGAGAGGAAGAGGGAGACCCCACCATACACAAATTTTAAGACATCAGGCCCCCAGAACTATAATATAATAATTTTGCATTCTTTCAAACTACTAAGTTAGTGATGATTTGTTATAACAGCTGTAGAAAATTTATACATAGCTGTTATATGTTCTGTATCTAACTACTTCAATATCTGAAGTACTTAAGAGTCAAAAGTGATTGTTTCCCACCTCTGCTGGCCATTACTTTTGTGATTTATTTCTTCTTCTTTTTTTTAAAATTTTATTTATTTATTTTTAAAGAGAGTGAGAAAGCCAGGGGAGAGGCAGAGGGAGAGGGAAAGAGAGAATCTCAAGCAGGCTCCATGCCGAGTGCAGAGCTCTATCCCACAACTGTGAGATCATGACCTGAGCAAAAATCAAGAGTCAGACACTTAACCAGTGGAGCCATCCAGGCACCCTGATTTATCTCTTCTTATTCTTGGTGATCCTTTTACTTTGAACTTGTATTTTCTTGATCTTAATTTGTAGAGATTCTATAGGCTTCACTGAGCATGTTTTTCTCTGCTTCTACCAGGGTTCTAGGGGCAATAAAAACCTGAAAATTAATTTAATTTTCTGAACAATTGATTTTTATATGCAGATACAGCTATCAAATCATTTCTTAAAAATTTAAGGGAAAAATAATATACATATTTATTATTTGGGGGAAAAAAAAAAAAAAAGCTTTAACTCCTGACCCAGTTTCACACTATAATGGTCAGAGGCAAAAACAAAAACTAAAAAATTTTCTCTTCAGTTGAAATGTTCATGCAAACAAGATTATGGATTGTGATCTTTGTCTACAACATGTTTATATATGTCAAAAGGATAGCTTGAATGAGTTGGAAAGAATCAGAAAGTGTTGATCATATGTATAATTATAAGAAATCTTGTGTATGCTTATAAATATTTTTATTTTATTTTTTAAAAGGTTTTATTTATTTATTTGAGAGAGAGAGTGAGAGAGAGGGAGCACAAGAGAACACAAGCCAGGGCAGAAGAGAGAGAAGGAGAAGCAGACCCTCTGCTGAACAGGGAGCCCCATGCTGGGCTTGATCCCAGGACCCAGAGATCATGACCTGAGCAGAACAGATGCTTTGACTTACTGAGCTATCCAGGTGCCCCATTTGTGAATCTTTTTTTTTTTAATTAATTATTTTTTATTTTTTTTAATTAATTTTATTTTTTATAAACATATAATATATTTTTATCCCCAGGGGTACAGGTCTGTGAATCACCAGGCTTACACACTTCACAGCACTCACCATAGCACATACCCTCCCCAGTGTCCATAATCCCACCCCCCTCCCCCCATCAACCCTCAGTTTGTTTTGTGAGATTAAGAGTCACTTATGGTTTGTCTCCCTCCCAATTCCATCTTGTTTCATTTACTCTTCTCCTACCCCCTTAACCCCCCATGTTGCATCTCCTCTCCCTCATATCAGGGAGATCATATGAAATAATTAATTATTTTTATTAACATACAATGTATTATTTGCCCTTGGGGTACAGGTCTGTGAATCGTCAGGCTTACACACTTCACAGCACTCACCATAGCACATACCCTCTGCAATGTCCATAACCCCAACCCCCTCTCCATAGCCCCCCCTCCCCTCAGCAACTCTCAGTTTGTTTTGTAGGATTAAGAGTCTCTTACGGTTAGTCTCCCTCCTGATCCCATCTTGCTTCATTTTTTCCTTCTCTACCCATTAGTTAATCTTTTTAGTTAGGACTTAACACCACAGGACTTGGTTATTTAAATTATAGATACCTATTTATTCAATTTTAGCCAGTTGTTTTCATTTATAATTCCATGAGATTTAAAATGGAAAGCAAAAACATGAAAGACAATGTAAGTCAATGAATTTTGCCATCACAAACTTCGATGAAAAACTTGGAAGGAAAGAATTTAAAGTCAATGATGGAAATTAGATTTTATTACTTTCACTTATTATTATTTATTATTGACGATTTTTACCAACAAATTACAAGTTACAGCCAAGTTACAAGATACAAGTTCTTCATGTATCTTTTATTCACAAATAAGGTAGAATTATTTATATTTCATATTAAATGATTGTATGACTAATTTTTAAGTGTGGTTCTCTAGCTCTATTTAATTGCCCTATGGGAAACACATTAAAATTGTCAGCACCATCTCTTTTTACTTATGTTATGGTCTATTGCAAATGCAAATGTGGGCGTCTGTGGGAAATAATTTATAAGTGTATGAGCTAGAATTTATTTTATTTATTTTAAAGTACATGAATTCACTTTAAGAATGAAATCATCCTGTTTATTCTTCTTCATTTCAAGATTTAAGTATGATTTTTAACTTGCCCTCCTTTTTATTAGTCATAGCACATGTGAACATGATGTATAAATCTTCCAAAAACTGGGTCAAGTTCTGAGGCAGAATGTATATAGAGATGTATGTTATGTGCATGTGTGACTATCAGACAAAATTATCTTTTAGAAATCCATGATGATTTTGGCCTCTACAGTTGGCATTTTGGAACAGTCTTGCATCTCTGCCTCTCTTGCATGACTCAGAACGCCTTCTCCTGCAAATACCCTGAAGTCTCACCT
Source organism: Lutra lutra (assembly GCF_902655055.1). NCBI lineage: Eukaryota > Metazoa > Chordata > Mammalia > Carnivora > Mustelidae > Lutra > Lutra lutra. Next base: position 73,618,742 of record NC_062279.1, on the reverse strand, counting down.
ACACTGACTAAACAATAAAAAAATTCACTAACTTTTTATAATAGGACTTCAAAAGGTCAGGCAAAGTTCTAGGGTGGTTGATTCAGTGCTCACCAAGGTCATCAAACACCAAGGTTCTTTCACCTCTTGTGTCTGACACCCTTACTTTCAGCTTCCCCTCAAAGTGCTGGGAAACTGCCTGCAGCTGTTCCAGATATCCCTTTTGAACACGAAAATTTCAGGAGGAAGAAGAGGAATGAGATTTCCTGTGATTTTCTCCCAGGATAGAGGGAACATTTCTTAGAAGGCAGACATCCTTCTTGTCTAATTGGCAAGGTAAAGCAAACTGCCTATTTCTGAACTGGCCATTGGCAAGATTAGTGTTAGTCTTGAAACAATCAGGCTCACTCTGAAATCAGAGGGTGGGGTCAGTTTTCACTGAAGCTCTTGCAGAACTGGGAAGGTCCTATTAGCAAAGAAAAAGGGAGAAAGCACTAATGAGCGGCGGACAAGTGTCAACTACATCATAAAATACTTGTTTTATGCCTTTAAATTTGTGATTATTATAAGAAAGTCACTTAATCTTTAAATTAAAACTTCTGATTCATATTCTTAATAAAGATTTGTAAGTGGCCAGTACCTGAACTGCTTTTTTGTTATAAGATTGAAATAAGTTCTTATGGCTGAAAAGAGGGTGAATTGGTCAACCAAACAATTTTACAGTGAGTAAAATCATAAGAATGGAACACCAGAAGTATATCAGCTCTTCTGAGCCTTGCTGTCATTGTCCAGGCAAATGTTCAGATGCAACTGGAACTAAAAACAACCTTATTTTCAAAACAGAGTATCGATTCTTCTGGAGGAGGGAATTAAGGAGCCGCTTTTAAAGGTGTGGTAGTATCTGTTTCAGGTCATTAACATCCTTCACAGTATGTACTAGAAAGTAGCTTAGAAACTGGGTCTTGAACTACTGAATGACAGAATATGAACAAAGAAAAAGCAAAAAGTCAAGGGAATGGCTGAAAAAATATGAAAAAAATGGAATAAGTGCAGCCTCTAAAATCACATTTTAAGGAATACTAAATGACATGGAGGAAAATGTATAATGCAACATGAATTAAAAATTAGGATACAAACTATTTATCTTATGATCCCATTAGTAAATTAAATGGAAAGCTGTAGAGATTTTTTTTTTATTATTTTCTCTATGCATTTTATGCTGGCCAAAATGTCAAAGTTGTGCTAGACTGTAGTGGTACCATGTATTCTCTGCCCTCCTTATCAAAGAATTGTGCTTGTGTACCCATCCCTTGGATGACTTGCTTTGATCAATTACATGTGTGTGGAGAGATGTCCACCCTGTTTGAGCAGAAGCTCAAGATTCCTGTGAGCCTGTGTCACTGCCCTCATCTTCCTGCTCTGAGCACAAAATGACCAGATAGGGGTCATTTGTCATTCTACATTCATGAATTAAGAACACACATGGAGCTCACATGTAACGTAGGAAAGATATAAACCTCTGTCATTAGAAACCATTGACATTTGGGGGCTATTTATTACATCAGACTAACCCAGCAAAAGCTACCTAATACAGAAGTCATGGACTTTGTGTTTTAATTCAGAAAAATAAAAAAATATAAAATCATACTATAAAATATAAATGTTAGTTAAAATTACACCATGAACACTCTCAGGAGAAGGAACATGAATATGGCATTGCATGGTGACCCTCAGGGAGAATAAGAGGAAGAAGATTTGTTCTAAGTCCATTTCTATACTCCTACTGGGCAATGTTGAAGTTTTCCTTTCTATTTGATATGAGCATCCTTTGTTCTTTTGGTTCTATTCTTCCTTATGAATGCTTCCACTGTTCCCAAGCGAGTATAAATAATCCAGGAAAATACCTAGATTACCACTCATTTCTTCACTTGTCATCCCCCATTCTCTCCTACCCATTTCCATCTCTTATTAGGAAGTTCACAATCACTGTCAAATCTAATAGCCCTATTTAGTGGTCATTTTCTTGGTTTTCTTCCCCTCCCCTCCCCTCTCCTTGCCTTTCCTTTCCTTTCCTTTTGCTTCCCTTCCTAACCTTTGATTCTGGTGTGTATCCCTGTCTTTACTGAAACTTTTCCTCACTTGGTTCATGAGATGCTGTATTGTTTTGTTGCTCCTTATTCTGCTGGGACAACTCCTCTTTATTCAGTTGGTGTTTCCTTATTTTGCCTTCTCTGATAAAAACATGTGCCTTAAACTCTGTCTTTTTACTTCTTTTCTCTTCCTTTTCCGACAATATCTTATTTGTTGCACATAACCTTTTGTCCTGGAGATGCACAGAGGAATGAGCAATGTTTCTGTGAGTTGCATTATCTATTTCACCAGGAAACGGTGGCATGGCTATAGTGCATAAATGCTTTGGAAGATTGTATTGCATTCTGAGATTTGTATAAAATTACACTACAGGAGTTAAACCTGTCTTCATTCATTAGTGAAAAATATGCTCATTGTTGAAATTATTCTAAAAATTGTCCCATGGCAATTTTAATATCTAACCTCATTTTCTGGGGCCTTTCCTGGCATGATATATGATCACTATTTTTCATAAACCACACTCAACAACAAGAAATAGTACTGATCTTGGCAAGATTTAATAAGTTATGTAATTGCTTGAGATTCCAAATATGAGTTCATGGACTGTTACATTCATGTAGAAAAAGAGCCAAAATCTAAGCTAATAGTTTTATAGAGCCTGCAGTATGCTAAGAGATGTTTATTTTCTGTGAGGCAATGAAAGCTTCTGTAAAACTTTGTTTTCCCAATTGCTCTATTGGAATCTAATTAATGGATTTTCCCATCTTTAGTATTTTTGAAGAAATAAAAATCTTCTCTGTAGTCAGAAAAATTCATATTCACCCTGAAATCATGTATTGCGGTCATCCATCTTCACACACAAAGCTGTCCCAAAGATATGAAATATTTTATGTTTTGAGGACCCCTGGAGAAAAAGATTTTAGAGCTTACTTTTGATGACTTAGTCCAATGACGAAATACCCTCTGGAAATTATTTCTCATCTAAACTGCGTATTTCACAATATGCTTAAATGTTTCCTTTTACTATGTCGTCACTGGAAATATCTGTAAAGGAACCTCTCTAAACTGAAAAAACATATTTTAAATTACTCCTTGCCAACTTTCTTTAATCTAACTCAAGTTGCTTTTTAAAAATAATAAATCCTAAATCATTTCTGAGATACTCTGAATGCTTTCCAATTAAGGTTCTCATTGAATCCCCAATTTTGAAGTTATGTGTGAGATACGTTTGTTTTCTTAACTTACAGTCCTATCATTCAGATTATCTGATGCTATGTCCATTTAAACACACATTATCATAAAATGAGTGCTTTTAGTTAGGCTCACAAAGAAATGCTTTTTGAACAAACAGACCCTCCATCAAGTTCACACTAATAATTGTCAAAACAAAATGGTCTAAGAAAAAAATTTTTTTCTGTTGATTTTTTTAAACTTCCTGACTTTTGTGGCTGCTGTTCTCCTTAGGCAGGATTATCACAGTGTAACATAAATAGGAGATTAACTTTACAGTCACTCTCCATTCACCATAAAACTCCTTGACCTACTCAAGTCCAGTAGGGTCAACGTTTTCTTTGGCCAGCTCGAGTCTTTGGCTGTGGTACCATAGGGCTCACGCCATGGAATACTGTCAGCACAAGGGATATCCTTTGGAAAACAACGCAAACTTGCTCTCTCTCTTTTTTTTTTTTTTTTGTTGCATACAACTGTAGGGAAACTCTCATTCCTCAATTTGTTAATGTCAAAGAGTCTAAAGAAGTTTGTAAAGCCAAAGAAAAGCCTTGTTAATTAACCATTGTGTTGTAATCATAATCAAGATTTACAAAGTACTCTTTGTGCCAGGTAGCACAGAGATTGCACAAAAGACAATTTCTGCTGACAAATTTTCTGCCAACCCTGTGTCTCAGGTCTCAATAGTTGGACTCTTTGTGCCAAAGCCTTCTGATTAATTAGGAAAATTCAACAAGCAATTATGAAAATAACGCTCCAAGTCGTTTAGGCACGAGGTAGTGTTTTCCTGTTAGATTTCAAGTAAACAAAGGGATATCGGTTGATTGTTGGAGAGGAGTTGATTATAACCTTTGACTCTAAATAATGAGTCTGTTTCTTAATTCTGTTTAATGGTTTAGAATTCCAAAGCTATGGAGTTCATTAGGGAAGCAGAGGAAGTAAACACATGGAAAACAGGGAAGGGACCCATTGACTCCCAACTGGTTCTTTTCTCTAACATTAATTGGCAGGTGGACTAAATCCATAGCCACTTCTCATCACATATGGATGAACTAACAACTTTTAGCTGTTCCTGTGCTATTTTTCATTCCTAGAAGCTGGTTGTATATGTGGTCAAATGAATCAATGATGGGAGCTGTGCTGAGGGACTTTGGGCTTCATATGAGTGGAATTACCGAGAGGCTGATAGAGACGGATGTTTTCAGTTACGATTTTAACTGGACACAATGGCTTCCCCACAGGAAAGCTCATGGACCCATAAACCTAGTCCACTGCTCCCTTACAGGAAAGGAGCTGTTTATTACTACAGCCCATGCCACCTGCTCAGCTATCAAGTGTACATTTGTTCTCTTGGGAACGGCAGGGTGGGGTAGTTACTAGAAACAGGGCTGAAAGCCAGCAGTATTCCACTTCCAAATTCTGGCTGGCTCCTCTGGTGACCTCTGTCTAGTTCGCTCAATAAAACTAATAACTGCTTGTTTAAAACTGGAGCCAGATATGTGGTGCCTTGGGAAATATCCACACTTCGCTGGCATTTTGGGGGCACAAAATGCATACAAAATTATCCTTGTCGCCAACAGATCTTTATTGGGCATCTTCTATTAATGTGTGAGAGATGAGTTAAAAAGGCATGTATTAGTACACATGGATTTATGTAATATGCCTCTAAAACCCGAGTTTGTTATAGAGAGATTATTTTGTACATTGTTTTGTAAAGCTTGGATTTTTGGTTAAAAGAATTTAATAAAGTAACATAAAAATCCAAAACGTACATTTATATAAATCTAGCATTTCCGAAAATTGAGTTAGTCCTGTCATAGCTAATTGTCAGGCATTATCTATGCTACACAAACTCAATTTTAAAGATAACCATCAGTGACCAAAAAAAAAAGTCCGAAAGTTCTCCCCACAAAGAATCAGAATGCTACCATACGAAATAATATATTTGTATTTTTATTTTTTACTATTGTTATTAGAACAGAGTAAGAAAAAGGTTGCTGTCCTTCATATCATACATTTGCATAATTAGAATCATGATGGTGTATAATGACAATATATTCTCTGTGCTCTCTAAAGTGGGTGACAGATCCTGGACACAATGATTTTCCATAAATGGCCAAAGTTGCAGAACACCCCTAATGGGAGAAATCACCGGCAGCAGACAATTGAATGTACTATCCTTGACTTCTGCTGTTGGCAGAGAGAGAGAAAACACTGTCCCAGAAATTAGGGTTGTTGAAGTATAGGAGTCCAGAAATGCTATGTGGAAGAGAAATGCTCCTTTCACACTTGAGTAAGTTTTGGAAATAATTAAATGGTCACTCCAGAGGTCCCCAATGTTTTCGAAATACAAAAGCCAACAAAACCTCCTAGAATTTTATTTTATTATTTTATAGTTAATTCTTTTTTAATGTAAATTCAATTAGCCTACATATAAGACATCATTAGTTTCAGATGTAGAGTCTAGTAATTCATCATTTGCATATCACACCCAGTGCTCATCACATCCCATGCCCACCCTAATGCCTGTCACCCAGCTACATTATGTCCCCACCCTGATCCCCTCCAGCAGTGTATGTTAAAATGCAAATCATTCAGCTTAGACTCTTTTTTTTTTTAAAGATTGTATTTATTTATTTGAGAGAGAAAGAGCACGAGTGGGGGCGAGGAGCAGAGGCAGAGGGAGAAGCAGGCTCCCTGCTGAGCAGAAAGCCCAACTTGGGGCTGGATCCCAGGACCCTGAGATCATGATCTGAGCTGAAAGCAGACGCTTAACCGACTGAGCCACACAGGTGGCTTTTTGAGAAATTTAGTATTTATTATATAATTTAGTATTTGAGAAATTTAGTATTATTGTACAATGCAAGAAAAACAAATTCAGTTATAGTAATAGTAAAACACGGTTGGAAGCTCATAAAAACTCCACTCATTTAAACTGTTAGTATAGGAAGCGAGAAGTTAAATCCTGCCGAGCTAGCTGTGCACAGTACCACTCAGCCAGAAGAGCATCTCCACCTCAAACCACCAGGCCTGCCTGCTGTTGTAGGAGTCCCTAGTTTTTTCAAATGCTTCACGAAGTAATAGCTTAGTAGGAGGTGAAGATGGAAGAGAACATAGAGGTGGGAGCACAGAAGGTGAAAGGGTGCTCTTAGAGTCTTGGCTACCTCACAGCTAGGTTTTTTTTAATGACTGAGTTCCACATTTGAAGCATGAGACCACCCAAAATATTTTTTTTTTATCATGACTCTCTTGCTATTGACAGCCTCAAGGCAAAGTAGGCAAGAGATGAGCTGAAGAAGTAGATCTGAATTGATCCGAAAGGCATACCAGTCTTTTCCAGTCATTTTTCAGGGATGCTCGTAAGGTGTAGGTTATCTGAGACAGCTCTCGGTCCTGCCCTATGCATGCAAACCTTTCTTATCATGATTTTGCACATGTGTGATCATTGTTCTTTGATGTCATCAAATGCTCATCAAGAAGGATATATTAGTTAGTTTGGGCTATCACAACAAAATGCCACAGAGTAGGTGGCTCAAACAATAGACAATTCTTTTCTCACAGTTCTGGAGTTCAAGCTCAAGGCCTTCAGGTTTGGTTCCTGGTGAAGACTCTTGCTTGGGAATGACTTCCTTCTCACTGTGTGCTCACATGGCCTCTCATCATGCCCACCCTGGAGGAGAGACCAAGAGGGAGGGAGATCTTTGGTGTCTCCTCCTCTTTTTATAAGGACACAGTCATTTTGGATTAGGGCCTCAGCTTTATGATCTTATTTAATCTTAATTCTCTCCTTAAAGGCCTTATCTCCAAATAGAGTCACATTGGGGCTTGAGCATCAACATATAAATTTGGGGGAGACACCGTTCGGTCCAAAGCAAATGATAAATATTGATTAGTATCAATCAGGCATATACCAAGGCCACTAGTACTGTCTGATTAAATTACTAATACTAGGTAATAATTGTGTAGATTAAACTAAAAGTCAATTGAGAGCATCAAGCTAAGTAAAATAAATCATGTGGAGAAAGACAAATACTGTATGGTCTCGCTTATGTGTGGAATTTAAAGAAAACAAAAGAGAGCAGATTGGTAACTGCCAGGGGCAGGGGCTGCATTTGGAAAAAAGCGGTCAATGGGTACAAAATTCCAGTTATACGATAAGTTCTTATTTCATTACTTTTAAGTATAGACAAGTTCTTACTTACTACTAAACTTCTGGTAGTAATCATTTTGCAATATGTTATATATCAAACCATGTTGTACGATCTAAATTAATACAATGTTATATGTCTCATTATATCTCAATAAAGCTGGAAAATAAAAGAAAATTTGCAAATAAGATCTCACTTTATGCTGTAGACAAACATAATAGGAGACACTTCATGGTATTTATTCGAATCAGACAGACTGATTGAGAGCCCCAATTACTTTACTTCCTAGTCATGGGAACTTGGACAAATAGCTTGAAGACTTTGAACCCTAGATCTTTAGGATGAGAGAGGATTACTATAAGGATTAATATAAGGGATTTTATATTAAGTATTTAGCACCATAGATGGCACATAATATATGCTCAGTAAATGGTAGCTAATATGAATTATCATTCCTATTATGTTAATGCAAATATCAAAATCAAATTAATTTTATTAGCAAGTGGACATTTGTCAGAATTCTCTGGTAAGTTACAACTTTTGTATTCTTCATACAGACAAGAAGGAATTTTCCAGATCTGCTTTAGGGTTGTAATTCAGGGCAATGTTGTTCTCTCGGGTGTTTCTAAAGCCCCCCAAAGGCTTAATAACCTGCCTCAGGCTCTGAGATGGCACCTGGTACAAATCACACAAGATGTCAGCTTCTCAGGTGCCATCTTGAGGCTGTGCTATGACAGAAGAGTCACCAGCCATGAGAAACCAGAGTCCTGAGAGACCATGGGTAGACAGCATCGAACTAGTGACTGATGTGTTCTTGCTTGTTCCTCCTAAAATCACATGCATGCCGCACAGGTCAAAACACCACCTCAGCCCATAGACCAATATTTGCTTATACATTAAAGTGAAGATAGATGTTTTGATTTTCAGCTATAAACCTTCTATTTTTGGCCACATTGGCTTCAGGGCATTTTAGATCTTAGGAGCAAAGCTGTAGAAGATTTGATGTGATTATTTTTTAATTACTACTTTTCACACAGCTTTTGACATTTATAAGCAATTTCTGTTCTTTCCTAAACATGGTTTTATAGATTTTTCTAGGTTTGGCATTGCCCTTGCTTCTTGGCACAGCTTTATGTTACTATTTTTAAAAATGAGCATGACAGTGTAGATACTGAAATGGAAACTTTGAGCCAAAACAAAGTTTGCATTCAATTGGAAGAACCAAGAGGCTGACATTCAAATGTCAATGGATTCCCCTACTCACTTTTTTTTTTCACATTGTAAGATTTATTTTAAAAATCTGGATTGCTATCACATTACACAATGTCAGTTTGATTTCCATCACAGTGAATATTTATAAGTGCATTTAATTTTAATTTCAGTTGCCTCTTAATGACTTTATTTTTGAACATATCCTTAAAAATTATGCTATTCAAATAATTTACCTCTGCTCAACCTTCCTCCTCATAAAAAATTGAAGAGCAGGAGACTTAAAACCCTGTGCTACATAAGGGTATGGTGGCTGTTACATAAATTTAATAAAGATATTTTACTTGCTAAGTTGCCATTGCAGTCTGGATATCGATATTTGCTTTTTCTGAAGCTAAACTTCATCTCCCTTTACTGCCTCTCGGTGACATTATTATTTAACACGTAACCAGATGATATTCCAGTTTTTTTTTCCTTTTCCAAAACCTGATTTTTTTCTTCTGCTAAAACCTGGTAAGGTTAACAGTCATGTCTGAGCTTATTGGGTTCACACTCAGGGAATTTACTTTCTGAAAAGAGGAAAATAAATTATCAGGTCCCTTGGAAATGAATGCAGTGAAATTTTGGCTGGTCATCTTTTGAGAGACCAAGAAAAATGCTGTCAACCATCATGCTAAATTTGGAAGTGCAATGTTGTGCCAATGGGTATTTTAGCAAGGCTGATGCTATCTTTGGGCATTTGTCAAGTACATAAATAATATCTCATAGCACATTTGGCTGTGTGCAAAGTAGATACAGAATTTATTCTTCACCCCAACAACAAGAAATACCACACATTTAAAAATGTATTAGGGAGAGTTCCTCCATTCTGTTCTATTTATTTTCAGGGTGTTCATTAAGGAAGCACCTAAGCTTCTTTCAAAATGTCATAGCTTAGCTAACACCATGGGGTTTTACCCACCATGTGAACTTTAGTTCTGTTCAGACAGCTAATGGAAAAATAAATAATTTAATCTGTACTCCTGGACAGCAAATCCTGTGGGTTAAACCCGCTGCAGGCTGGTGAAGCGAAGATTTCTTTCTTTCTTTCTTTCTTTCTTTCTTTCTTTCTTTCTTTCTTTCTTTCTTCTTTCTTTCTTTCCTTTCTTCTTTTTTTTTTTTTTTCCAATCAGCTGTCCTTGAAAACTCACTCAGCTCTCTCTTGTCTCACTAGCTATTGCTCTTCTGGAAACTTTGGTGAAGACAAGGGCAAGTGTGCGAAGATAACTGAATGCATGATTAGGTCTATGGTGAAAATACAATCCACTGAGGAATGGCATTCTATGATTCCTAAAGATTCAGCATTTTGAAGCTCAGAAATACCTTGGAAGAACTTGCAGGAAAAGATATAGATTTTTAGGCAAGTTAAATCAGACCCCGATTGTCTAATCTAGGGCCCTTTCCATTGCACCACAGTGCTTCTTGCCTGCAAATGGGTTATTTTAATTTCCATGTTGACAAAGACCTATGATAATTTATGGGTATTTGCATGGGTTTGTGTACACCTAAACTTTTGGGTTTTGACACTGATGATTGAAAAAATGGCGAAGGGTCCTGTTGCCTTCCACACATCCATAGATTTCAGCTTTTGAGAAGGCGTCGTTTATTTGTTTTTTTTTTTTTTTTAAGATTTTATATATTTAATTGCCAGAGAGAGAGAACAAACAGGGGGAGCAGCAGGCAGAGGGAGAAGCAGACTCTCCGCTGAGCAAGGAGCCAGATACAGGACTGGATCCCAGGACCCTGGGATCATGACCGAAGCCAAAAGCAGATGCTTAACCCACTGAGCTACCCAGGCATCCCAAGAGAAGGGGTTACTTTCTAAGGGGAGAACATTTTATTCCTCTGAAGACCTAGAAGGAGCCCTAGATATGAGGTCTTGGATATCACGCTCAGTAAGGACCCCCAACAATGCTGGCAGGGCTCTCCTCCACATGCTCAGGAAAGCCCCATCATGCACCCTTAGTCCGAGGGCAAGTATGGCAAGGATGGGGATGAGAGCTGTTGACAGCCTTCCTAGTCACTTTTCACTAACTCGACAATAAAATTTATTGAGTATTTTGTCTATTTTAAGCCGTACAATAACCCATGGCTGTTATCATCCTTATTTCACAAAGAAACTGAGTAAATTATCCAAAATCATACACCAAGTACACCTAAGAGTCAGACATTGACCCAGAAACAGCTGTTGAGCCTAAGCTTTTAACTATTTCTCTACTCTTTGTCTTTTCTCTCCATAATCTGTGGCATCCAAGGCCAGCCATGTTCTAAGTAACGTTGATTAGTACCTTATATGTTTTAACAACTCTCATAACAAGGAAAGGAGTTTTCCAGTAGATATGCTTTGTGATCCTAACCGAATAAACTACCATTTTTATAATTTTATAGAATTTAAGCAAATAAATTGATTGTAATCCTTCATTTGTCCGTGTAGGGCTCTATTTTTTGTTTAATTAATATAAAGTTTTATGATTATCTGGGGACCTATTACTCAAGTTAAGAACTAGAATTTCTTACTTCTGTAGAATATTTTATTCTAAATATACTAAAATTTGTTTATCCATTCTTCTACTGATGGATATTTGAAATGTTTCCAGGTTTTGTTTTTTAATGACATGGTGACATAAATATTCTTTTTTTTTTTTTAAGATTTTATTTATTTATTTGACAGAGAGAGATCACAAGTAGACGGAGAGGCAGGCAGAGAGAGAGAGGGAAGCAGGCTCCCTGCTGAGCAGAGAGCCCGATGCGGGCCTCGATCCCAGGACCCTGAGATCATGACCTGAGCCGAAGGCAGCGGCTTAACCCACTGAGCCACCCAGGCACCCGTGACATAAATATTCTTACATGTCTTCTGGTGCACATATGTCTTCTAAATTATAAATCTAGGAGAGAGAATGTTGGGTTATAGGATACTGAAATATTAAAATTTACAAGAAAATGCCAAATTGTTTTTTAAAGGAGTTGTACCAATTTAAACTCCCAGTAGTAATTTATAAGCAATACCATTGACCTATTTTTTTCTTTAACATTTTTTATTTTTTATTGTTTTTTATTGTTAAACTTCTTATGGTAGTCAAATAAATAATAGATCACTGTGGCCTTGATTGGAATTTTGTTAATTACTAAGAAGTTGAAAACTGTATTTTAATTGTCTTCATGTGTTTATTTTTAGGGTAAATGCTTCTATCGCTTCCCATTCTCCCACTGAATTGCTTGCCTTTTTCTTATTCATTTGTAGGAATTCAATATGTAGTCTATGCCAATTACTTTGTGTTGGTTATGGGTGTTTCAATCTTCTTAGTTATTGTTTTGCCCTTTTAAACATCTTTTCTGATGAACAGTTAGTTTTTATGTAGTCTAATTCGCCATTATTTTATGTTTAGCATCCTTTAGAGCTTATGTAAGTTTGGATAACTATTCTCTGATTTCTTAAAAAAATTGCTTTTGATATTTAAGTCAAAATTTATTTAGATTTAACTTCTGTGTAAGCAATAAGGGCACTTTTCGATTTTCCTTCTCACTATTAACTATTTTCCCAGCTCAGTTTTTCAATAGTCTCTCCTTTCTTCACTGATGTCCCATGGCATTTCTAATAGTACTAGCATTCCTTATATTTTTAGATCTCTTAGGGACTCCCTAGTATCTTCCACTGGTTATTTTTTTGTTTATTTGTTTATTTCTGTGCTCGTTCTATACTTCCTTAATTCCTATATTTTATAATGGGGCTTGCTATCTGGTAGAAAGTCTCTATTTCATCTCCCCCCACTCCATTTTAGGTACATTTTGGCAAACTTAACTGTTTGCTTTTCCATAAAATTTTTTTAAAAAACATGGAAAATTCCACAAAAAATGTTACTGGAATTTTAATTGGAGTTACTATGGGTTTATGAGTCAACTGGGAGAATTGACACCTTTTATATATCACTTTCTTAGTCATGAACATAAGCCATCTCTCCACTTTTTAAGGTTCCTTTAATTTCTTTAAGTGAAATTTTATCCTTTACTTCATCAAGATCTTACAACTCTTTTGTTAGTTATGTTCTTTGATACTTTGTAATTTCTGTTGCTAATGTAAATGGTATTATTTTAAATTATATTTTGTATTTTTTTCTGTTTCATAAAAATGTAATTAACATTTGTATATCGATTTTATATCTGGCTATCTTGCTGACCTATATTATTTTGTGTAATGATTTCTAAAGACTTTGTTGATATAGAAAAATATATAATAAGTGGTAACTAAATAGTAACAATTTTTTGGCCCTCATTTAATAAGATAATCTTATGTATTTTTCTCCTTTAATCTGTTAATCTGGTTGAAGACATTTATAGATTTCTAAAATTAAACTGACTTTACATTCTGGGTATAAACTAAGTCTTGGTTTATTATCTTTGTCCACCCTTCTTGCTTGTTTAAGATTATTATTTTTTTAAGCTTTTCTTCAACAATTGTTATGAATAAATTAAGCTTTCAGATTTCGTTTGTGTTCTCACATCATTGAATACATGCGGACATATTCCTAGTTTGTTCTCTAGAGAGTTTATCCAAGGTTAGAATAATCTATTCCTTGAAAGTAATAAAAGTATCCTATGAAATGGTTTCATCCTGGTGTTTTCTTTGTAGAAAGATTTTAGTTACTGTCTCAAGTTTATTAACAATTACAGCACTGTCAAAGTTTTCTGTTTATTCTTCAATCTTTGATGTCATATTTTTCTATAAATTTATTCATTTTATTTAAGCTTTCAAATTTATTTGCCAAATTATTGATTATATTTTAACTTAGCTTTTTAAATCTGGTGTATCTGTATATTCATCTTTTAACCATAGTCTTATTCATTTATATCTGTTGTTCAGAGTTTAGCTAAGCTACTCCACAGCATCACTGTCTCGGGGTTCATTTTGTTTGGCCAAGGGTCTTGCAGGGGCCTTGAACTGACACTAGCCCCTGGATAGTAGCCACAGAGACATAAGCAAATGTAAATTCCTAATATGACTTCCTCAACAGCCCCTGTGATCCATCAACAGTCTACCCTGCCTCCCAGCACCTGACTTCTCTTGCCTCCCTTACCTAAGACTCCTGTGGAGCTTACCACACCCCCACTCTTTTGATTCAAATTCACCAAACCCTCATAAATGGCATGTGTCCCAGATTTTGCCCCTTTTCCTGTCTACAGTCTGCTTTAACCCCTCTGAGTTGTGCCTTGAAGGGTGGTATGCATTTCCTCTAGGACCTGTGAGTAATAAACTGCTCAATTTGAACTTTTCTTGTGGCCTGCTCACCATCTGGCACCTTGTGCTCCACTTAATAAATGTTAATTTAATAAAGTCTTAACACTTTATATTTTTCTTGAGGAGTCTGAGAAAAATCACCATTTTACTTCTGTTGATCTTTTCTAATGTATTTTTTGTTTTCTATTTCATTGATTTCTCATCATAGAGTTGCTATTTCCTTCCCTCAAATTGCTTTGGATTTACTGTATTGTCTTACTCCCTTGACTTCTTAAGTTGGACTCCTTATTAATTTTCAGTCTTTGTTACTTTAAGTACTTAATGTTGTACTTTTCCTTTGTATCACAACTTTCACTGTAGCCCCCCAAGTTTTTATACATAATTTTTAATTTATTCAATTATAAGTAGGTATAAGTATCCATTATATTTCCTTCAACATATGGGTTTTTGGAAATATATTTTCTAATTTTAGATTTTCAGGGATTTTAATACTTTTATCTCTTTCCTAACAAAATTGCCTGGTGATCAGAGTGCATGACCTTTTTGAAATCAATTTTCTGATATATGTTGATACTAACCTATCTTCTCCTACATGATGAATTTTGGGGACTTTTCATAAATGCTTAAGAAGAACGTGTATTCTCTAAAACATGGTATGCAGAATTTAAAATATGCTTATTAGATCAAATTTCTTATTTGTGTTCTTTAAATCTTCCTCATCTTTGTTGATTTGTTTGTTTGCTTACTTATTAAAAATTCAGAGATGTGGGGCACCTGGGTGGCTCAGTGAGTTAAGCTTCTGCTTTAGGCACAGGTCATGGTCTCAGGGTCCTGGGGTAGAGCTGCCTGGGGCTCTCTGCTCAGTAGGGCGCCCGCTTCCCCTCACCTCTCTCTCTACCTGCCTCTCTGCATCAAATAAATAAATAAAATCTTAAAAAAAAAAAAAAGAAGAACTCAGAGACGTATTGACTTTTTTAAAGTTTGATAGCGGATATATCAATTTAAGTTTTTAACAATTTTTGTTTTGCATATTTCAAGTTTATTTTACCAAGTATAGAGAGTTTTTAGAATTGTATTTTCTTAGTGAATTGCATTTCTAGCATTATGTAGTACACATATTTAAACAGTTTCTGGGGGCTTTTTTTGGCTTAAGTTCAGTTTTGCTCAGAAGTAAAATAAATATGCTCTGGTTTTTTCTTGGTATTTGCCAGATACATATTTTTTTCAATTTTTGTACATATATTTTGTACAAATTTGTACACATATATTTTGTACATATATTTGTACATATATTTTGTACATATATTTGTACATTTGTAAATATATACATATATTTTATGTATATTTCTTGAAATAGACAATAAATCCAACATAGAATTGGATTTTTAAGAATCAAATCTGAAAAATTCTGTCTTACCTCATGAGTATATTTGAGCTTTTTTCTATGTCCTTGCTTCTGATTTCCATTTTTCCAGATTATTATGTTTTTTCTCTTTTTCTTCCATTATAAAGTATGACTGATTTTTTTGTTGTTGTACTTCTCCCCATTTTCATTGTTTTTCTTGTTATTGTACTTGCTTGAAATGTGTAACTCCATTTCTATTCTTTTTTTTTTTGTATGTAGTCACCCTTGAAATTTTACCAAGAATTTTAACTTGACAAAACGTAAAGTCCAAAATAAATAAAATAAAAAAGACTCAACTGCATTAACAGCAAGATATTTTAGAGAATTTTAGCTTCAGTAATTCAGTGTGCTTTCTTTTCTTTTCTTTTCTTTTTTTTTTTTAATAGAGTGAGAGGTGGGGGGAAGGGGCAGAGGAAGAGAGAATTTCAAGCAGGCTCCATGCTCAGGCAGAGCCTGATGCAGGGCTCAATCTCATAATCCTGAGATCATGACCTGAGCCAGAATCAAGAGTCAGACCACTTGACCATCTGAGCCATTCAGATGCCCCTTAGTGTGCATTTTTTTTTAAGCCCACAAATTAAATATCATCTTTTTTTTTGATACAGAAAATATTGTTTGGATCTTTCTTTCTTTACTTTAAGTGCATTTTTTAGAAGTTTCTTCAGAGAAGTTCTCTTGAAGGTAAGTTCTTACAGTTTTTATTTAACTACAAATGTCTTTATTCTACCCTCTGAGGTTTCTGTTGAAAATAGATTACAAAAGGACAAGAATGGCAGATAGCAGGAAATCAGCTAGAGGCTCATGTCATAATTCAGGCAAGGGAGGATGGTGAACTGGATAGGTTGATAAGGGTGGAGCTAGTGAGAAGTGTATTTGTTCTAGATGTATTCTCAAGGTCTAGCCACTGACATTTCCTGATTGGGTGCAGCCTGTGATAGAAAGAGAAGAGTCAAATTTGAGAAGCAGTTGGGAGGATGTGAGAAACTGAGAAGATGGATTTGCTATTAACTAAGATGAGGGACTACAGGTGAGTAACATTTGGGGAAATGATTAGGATTTCAGTTTGGGCTATGTTCATGTCATACTAGAAACTCAAGGGAAATTTTAAATATGTGAGCTTGGAATTCAGGAGAAAACTCTATTTTCCAGTTCATCTACATGTATTTGACATTTAAAACAATGAAACTGGGGGTGCCTTGGTGGCTTAGTCAGTTAAGCATCTGCCTTCAGCTCAGGTCATGATCTCAGGGTCCCAAGATTGAGTCCCACATAGGGCTCCCTGCTCAGTGGAGAGCCTGCTTCTCCCTCTCCCTCTACACGTCCCCCTACTTGTGCTCTCTCTCTCAAATAAACAAATAAAATCTTTTTAAAAATTAAAAAAAATAAAATACAACAATGAAAATGGACCAGACCATCAAAGGAGTGAGTACATAGAAAGGAAAGGATTAAGGAGGGCACATATTGCATGGAGTACTGGGTGTGGTGTATAAATAATGAATTTTGGAACACTGAAAAAAAAATTAAATTAAGAAAAAAAAAAAGAACTGAGTCTTATGAGACTTATGTTAAGAGGCAAGAAAAAAATGGAGGAATCAGCCAAGGAGATAAAAAAGGTGCATCCAGTGAGGTAGGACAAATAGCATCCTTGAATCCAAAAGAAGGGAGTAGGTAAAGAAGGATTTCAGAATCTGTGCTTCGTGCTACCCATAAGACAAATATGTGGACAACAGAGAAGGGGACACTGATTTAACAATGTGGGCAAAATTATTGGCGACTTTGACCCACGCAGCTTTGGTTGAACAATAGAAGTAAAGGACTAATTGGATTAAATTAAAGTGATAGAGAATAAATGGACATAGCAATTTGTGAGAACATTTTCTCAAACTGACAACAAATCTGAGAGAAAAAAAATCTCATTTTAAGGAATTTTTCAGCTCAAAGGGAAATGGATCAATATCTGACAGGAGAGTGGGTAGAGATTTGAATCTTATTCTGAACAGAGTAGTACAGTAATCACTGGCCACAATAACTGTTGAGACTGATATGTGATTAGTGCTGAGATGTGCTGTAAGTATAAAATATATATCATGTTTCAAAGATTTTCACCAAAGAAAAGGTAAAATACCTCATTAATTTTCATTTGGTTACATGTTAAAATGATAATATTTTGGATGTATTAGATTTAAAACATTATTAAAATTAATTTCATCTGCTTTTGAGTGTTATTTGAAATGCAGATACTAGAACATTTAAAATTACATAATGGCTCACTCTCTATTTCTGCTGGACGGTGCTTGTCTAAGCCATTACATCATCTAAGCAACCTTTCCATGCCCAAGGGTATGAGGTGTGAGGGATGCAAAAAAATAAAGAACTCATCTCTACTAGGAATTTAAACACTTGATAAGTAAGCAATCTTATCCAAAATCTTCTTTTCTGGGACTCTATAATATTAATTTATGCATAATTAAGGATAATAAATGAAAACCTTTAGAATAGGGAAGATATTTGAAACAACAATGAAAAAACCTCCTTTCAGGACTCTGAAATGTTTGTTTTAAAGCTATCAGCAGGATTTCATGGCGTGGAGGCCACAAGGACTTTGTTTTCTCAAGATCTCATGGAAATTAGTAGAATTTCACAAAAGTGTTAGTTGCTATAAAATTTTATAAACATTGTGTCCTTTTAAATATATGAATGCATAAATATGAAACATTTCAGCTAATAAGTCCCTGAATATTTGTGCCATTGATATTTTGAAATTAATTTGATTTCATGGTATTCAAGCATGAAAGGAATGCAATTTTCACTAGAAACTGCTTAATCTAGTTATTATCTGACTATTTGTATTCTTATTGGATATTTGATGAATGCTTGCTAAAGATACGGCTTCATCTCCTGCCCAGTAATTATGTAATTACTAAGGATAGAGGAACCCAGCTGTGTTTTGGTTTCATTGAACATCTTGAACTATTATTCAAACATTTTGGGTAAAATAAAATCTAAGATGCTTTTAGCCGAGGACTTTTTCCATTTAATTTTAAACCCACATACATTTCAGAAGGAATTTAATCCGTATGTTTCTGATTCATTTATAATTAACTTATCAAAGTTTTTGCTAAGTAAGAACGGTATGATGTTCAAGAAGCTGGATAAGCCTCTAATGATGTTTGTTTTTTCATTTTTTTCCCCATTCTCTAACACAATGTCACCTTTGTGAGACAAACACCACTTTAAACCATTTGTCATAAAACAAAATCTACAGTGTTTTAGTTGTTTTTAACTGCACCCAACATGAAATTCTCCTTTATTATAGTAAAAACTTTTTGAAAGCTGAATTATCTTTAGTTTAAAAGAAAAATTAAAAAGCTTAGTGATAAAAACTTTGGACATTTTGTAATACTCCCTTCACTGGCAACATTAAACAGAGATTGAATATTTGCTACATGACTATTTTGTATACTGGTTTTAATTTATATAGAGTTGGCAATGGCTATTACAAAGTCTGGCATAAAGTAGGTAGTTAAGAAATAGTTCAAATGGATGAATGAAAAAGAAGATAAATGAATGATTGAATATAGTAAACTCAACTGAAAAATATCCTGGACCTTTGCTAAATGGATTTTACATTCCATTTAATGGGACTGCTACATAGACAAAACAATGTAATAATCTCATGCTGATAATTTTTTTAAATTGCTCAAATGTTTAAATAAAATACATTTATGTAAAAGGAAAAATGTATACACTCATTTACTCAATTATCTTGAATAAGGTACACATATATGCACATATTATATAATATGTGTAATATATATACATATATATCATATGTTTATAAATATATTACACATATCCATGTTATACTATATAAGCAAAATTTGTACATATCTACATATAGTATATAATACACACATACTAGAATTACATATACTATATACTATTATGTATATAATTATTTATTATATAATTGTATGTAAACACATATTCTTACACTATCCCTTCTGATTATCACAGAGATACCATTATGTTTTCAAGAGAAAAATACGGAAGAGGCTGCCTTGTATTTGTAAATAATTGAAATATATCTGGAAAATCTGGTCTTTTTTTGGAAAAGATTTCCAAGATGAGGTATTACTATTGTACTGATTTTCTTGCATGCTTTAGCTATATCCTAAAACATGTATTCTCTGAACATGTTCTAGATTCTACAGCAGAATTATACCTTGACAAGGTTTACTACACACAAGAGATAATGGAAGTCATGTAAGACTCTTGAAATCTTGCCAGGCCAAATTCTTGAAAGCACTAATGTAGGGTGTTTGATCCACCACTGAGCTATCTCAGATCTTCCTTGTCCTTTCATAGCTCTCTCTGGTCTTTCTTAATTCACAAGACATTATTGTTGTGTAACTATTGCAATAGGTTTATTTGTCCTTCAATTACTTTACACTTAAAATAAATAATATAATTTTTTAAAAAACATAGTTATAAGTAAATAAATCCCAGGACATAAATCCAATTTTGCTTTGTCTGTGTCCAGTAGCCTGAAAGAAGCAATTTTTGGTGTTCTTTTTATCTTTGCGCCCAAAGCTGAATTGTCATCAAACTCCCAGAAGAATGACTGTTTTGCAGAAACTTGTGCTGCTTGATTTGTCTTATGAGTTGGAGGACATGGAGTTTAGATATTCTTAGAAAAGTTTTCCTCATTTTCCTTTATAGTCTGTGTGTTATACACTTCAGGTGCATTGAAAGGCCCAATTTATCTAAATCGAGTTCCTGCTTTGATTCCTCAAAAGCTCAGATCTTTTCTTATTCATTCCAACACATCATTTTTCGTTGTTGAAAGTGTGCTCAGAGACATATGCATTGTATGCCTTTTCTTAAACTACGAGATAAACAAATAAAGAGTGAATTCTGTTAAGTGAACAGCTGCTGAAATTCCATATTCTGTATCTATCGCCAGACTGTGAAATCCTCATCTCCTTCTGAGAACTGTTAGAACTTCAGTTCTGGTTTCCAGTGATATGTTACTGGCAGACTTGCACATGCCATAGGAATTTTATGTACACATGTGAAGCATGAGTTGTGGTTCTGCTGTCAGAAAATGAACTCTTTAAAGCCATGATCAATTTCTGAGGCTGACAGCAAACAGATTGACTTCTGTATGCATAGCATCATATGTAATGCTGTTCCATCTGACATCTCCTTTTAAGACTGAGATCCTGTTAATTTACTCCAGACTATATGCTCCAGACAAAAAGCCTGACTCTTCTCGGTTACTTCAGTTTAGGATTCCAGTCCAGACGAACCTCTGTAGCAGGTGCAGTGTCTCCTGGTTTTGTACAGCAAACTGTTGGCAATTCCTTTGTTAACCTCTGCTAGAGGATTAGTGAGTTGTGTCTTGTTAAGAGTCCCCCCAAAGCCTGAAGAGAAAGTCCTACCTTTCTCCCAGCCACCTGAAGCTATCCATGTGAAGAACTCACCCATACAGGGAATTAATGTAGCACACATTGGCCACACACACGCGAATTGGGTATCTTTTCTTTTTAAAATAAACATTTCATTGTGCTCTTTGGATTTTCAGTGAAAAGCTGCCCAAGCACACACAGAGCTAAGTTGAAGCTAACCTTTCCGCTCAACTCCAACAAAAGGGCAACTGTGCCTGCCAGATAGTGATGTGCACAGCCATGAGCAATCCGTTTCCATGTCAGTGGGCATTTTAAACTTTTCAGAAGCAATTTCAAATGTATTTTAAGATAGAAAATGATGAGGTGGATTGTGCTCTAAGTGTTTGCATTGGGCAGACAAACTCTTTTTCTTTTTTCCTGCTTTAAGAGCCAACAAATTTAGGGAAGTGAAATCAAGCTATAAAATAATATTCTGTGCTTTGTGTGTGTGGTGGTGGTGGGGAGAATAGATTTTAGCCTAAAGAGTAGAAAAGTTTTAATGAACTTCCAGCTTTAATTTGTGATAGGAAAATGTGATGACAAAATTGTCTCATAAGAAAATATGTTAGCTATTATATAAAGTATTAGTCAGAAAAGGAGAAGTAAAAAAAGTCACTGGACAAAAACAAGATCTATAATTTCTGGTCCTGTCTTTGCCATTACTCAGCCACTTAATTCCTCTGGCCTTTAATTCTATCACATAAAATAAGGGTTCAATTTCTACTGGCACTTCTAAAATAAGCTTCTTGGAATACGGCTCCTCATGACCCACCGTAAAAAGAGTTTCATGATCAAATAGGTTCAAGAAATTTAGATACTGGATTCTCTCCTTGAGAAATTTAGGAACACATGAGGAAACCTGCATTGGAAAAAACTTTGAGAATTCCAGCAGTCAAAAACCATGTAACATTGTTTGACTCAGTGTTTCTGAATCCTATTTGACCATGAAACATTGTACTATTAAAATTCTGGGAGACATACTCTGGGAATCATTGCTTTAAATACTTTCTAAAACTCTGTTGTTCTACATTTTATGGATATTTAGATTTTCAGCAATATTTTAAAAATTGATATTTTTAATTAACATAGCAGTAATTTGATAGTTTATCATTTTGATTTCACTGTTTTATATACTGGATATCATATCTCAGAAGTGAATGTGAATGGCATTGAGATAATAAACAAGCTCTGGTCTTCAGAGTCCATGATCATATTCTTTATCCCCGTAAATTTGTGTTTTTATCTCTTTGGTCTTCTAATTTATTGGCCATGTAGGGGAGCAAATATGACAACCCCAAAATGTGTTCATTTGGCCTACAGATTATTTTAGGCTGATTATTTTGAGGAAACAGAAGGATCAGGAAGAACCACTGACTTCCCTCCATAGAGGGCCTAAAATTAAATAAAGGATCTGCTCTAGGAAGGAGATATCACACAGTTAACTACAGTATAATATGAACTAGGGGTGGTAGACAGGGAAGAACTTAGTGAAGTCTGTTTGTTAAAATTCCTCTCCATGGCCCATTGTTTCAGGGTGGCCCAGCAAACACTTGTGTTTACCAAACATTTACTCTTTCCATTCTTTCTATAAATTGCCTTCCTTCCCTGTGAAGCTCCAGACCCCTAACCCTTCTCCTTACTCTAGAATGACTTATACCTCATTTCACCTCCCTGTCTTTGGAATCTCTCAGGTTTGTATGGATCCCCATATGTACATAATTACATTTGATTTTCTCCTGTTAATCTGTCTCCAGTTTTAGTTTAAGTCTTAAATCAATCAGATAAACCTTGAAGAGCAGAGCGAAATTTTTCCTTCCCAACAAACACTTTAAACTTATATACCTATTTAAAGACACTTTGAACACTGTTACTCTCATTGTTGCATTCTTAAATGTCAAAAGAACCTAAGGTCCAGTGAATACTTGTCAAAGTTAGAACTCAAAGTTCAAATTCTTTGCTGTGTGGCTTGACTTACTGGACTCTGTACCATTCAAATGACTGATGTGATCCAAACACTTTAAAAGAAAGTAATAGATAGCTTCTACTTAGTACTCTAGACAAATCACTGAGATGCTTGGTTCCTAGGCAAAGTTCACAGTGAAGGAATTGAGGAAATACTGTGGGATATGATTAAGTGCAGCTTAAGAATGGTACTTTCTATAGTTACATGACAAGAGAAAGAAAAATATTTGGGAACACCCAAATCACATCAGATGTCACATAGCTTTGTTACCTTGAAATGACTCAGGCAATAATTTTCAGCTGCCACAATGGACACCATGTGTCTGGTGATTTCACAAAGCTGAGATATCGTCTTCTGAATCTGTTTCGTAACTGTGATTCATACTATGAAAGATAATGTCCCCTTACATTCTTTTCCTCTCATGCCATTTCAGCCTTTTTAAATCAGTTCTCCACCTCAAATGCAGACTTAACCAACTAATTATACCAGAATAGCTAATAAACGAACAGAGAATACCTACATTACTCTTCATACAAGTTTCAGAAAACAATAGTTCATTGAAGAACCAATATTTGACTAATTTTGTCATTGTACTTTAGGATAATACTAATTCTAAACTGTCTCCAGCATCCCAATAATACAAAGTGCTGCTTTCTTCGAATACGCCCTATTTCTTGAAGAAAATGCTACTCACCTGCTATGAATTTTCTGCTATAACTGTCAAGTTATAGCATTAGAGCATTAGAGTTGCTTTGCAGATGAGGAACTTGGGGTTTACATCAGCGAGCTGGTATCAGAGTTGGAAATAGACCCTGTCCTCTCTACCATGAAAATCTACTTTTTAAAATTGCCCTTTCCAGGGCGCCTGGGTGGCTCAGTGGGTTAAGCCACTGCCTTCGGCTCAGGTCATGATCTCAGGGTCCTGGGATCGAGTCCCGCATCGGGTTCTCTGCTCGGTGGAGATCCTGCTTCCCTCTCTCTCTCTCTGCCTGCCTCTCCATCTACTTGTGATCTCTCTCTGTCAAATAAATAAATAAAATCTTAAAATAAAATAAAATAAAATAAAATTGCCCTTTCCATAGTTTCTCACTTTCAGAAAAGGAAGTTTTTATAGCTTTTCAAATAAGGCCAAACACATTTCTTAGTCATTTGATTACTACCTGTGTTTTTCTCCACATCAAGGATTCAGTGTAAGAAGTAGTAATATCAGCAACAACAAAACTACATAGTATTGAAATGAATATTTATGAATAAAACGGTATTTATTAGATTAAAAAATCAGCATAAATTTATGGAAATAGAACTTCCTTTTCTTTTTCATCAAATGTACGCTGAAAATTATGCATAATGAGGAAGTTGAAATTAGTCTATGGATTTTCTTCTTTTCCATGTTACACCTAGAATTCAGTGATTACTGTTTAAATGAGTCTATGTAGAGATTTACAGAGATGTAGTTTATTCCACCTCTGAATAGTTACCAGTATTCTAGTGGTACAAATTAACATAAACGTATTACCACTAACGCCAAGTAGGAATTATCTCATATATGTTGGCTAAAGCCAACAGTTGGCAATAGAATATTGTAAAACCTCTCACTTAACCTGATGTTCACACCTGTTATTGGGAAAAGGAGTCATGCTTTAGCTGTAGTCTTGACCACTTTTAGGTGGAAAAAAAATTATTATTCATAAACCTTTTTTATTCATAATCTTTCCATAGAAAGGAGATTCTGATTTTAAACTGTATCAAATTGGAAATATCATAAATGCAAGTAAAGCAGGAAAAACATGTGAAGTAAGTAATGAGGACAACATTAAAAGCTAGACTGATAATCTGATACAATAAACAGAGCTAAATTAACAAAATAGTTCCCAGATTTTACCTCACAGAACAGCCAGATTTTAATTCATGATGCAATCTAGTTTTTGATGCATTTTAGCTGCTATGCATTTCACTACTATAGAGGCAGTAAATTTTGAGGCAGCTAAAAAGGTGTGCCAAAATCCCACTCTACTCCCACCCTACACCACTGCCAGGAACTTTGTACATGTATACAATGTCAGCAACTCCAATAAAGCATCTGAACACCAAGTGAAGGGAGTAGACAGTGGAGTCCATCCAGGGCACCTTGTATCTTGAAATGTCTAGTTTCAGTAGAAGCATGTTTTTGGTCACGTAGGAGAGAGGAAGAACCTGGGAGTGCAAGCTGGGAGTCCCAGCAATTTACATGCAACTTTGAACTGTCAGCAAACATGCTGTAGTATGATAAGAAGCAATAGCAAAATATAGCACACTATCAAATAATGAATGTCTATATTGAAGGCTAAGCATTTGATAATTTCTCAGTGAAATTTTTGAGAAGGCTTGGATATCAAACAGTCTAATCATAACTCACACTCTTTAACAGCTGATGAACAATTAGCCTAGATAAGATTAACCTTGATAAACACAGGAAAAAAGTAAACCATGTTAGAACCTATAAAGAGTCTTAGAAATAGCAAAATAAAGTGAAAAGGATTACATTCTAGAGCTCAAAGAAAAGGATTACATTCAGAGCTCATATCTCTGAATGTGATTTTTACACATCAAGAAATTTTTCAGTCAACTGTTAGGCATTCTCAGAAAATATAAGAAGATACAGTCTCGAAGAAATTGGAGTATGTTGAACAATGAGAAAAGGCTGAGTTGGAAAAGAAGAGGAAAGATAATAGGATGAAAAGGAAATGAAATTGAATAGATAACAAACAGTTCTAAAAGGAATAGAATGTAAAAGCAAATTAAAACTTACAAGATAGGCAGTAAAGAGAAGAATTGATATTTCAGGAAACTCTACTAACTTAAAGGGGACAAACATAAAATGATCTATAAAGTATGATACATGAGAGTATTAAACTACATGGATAGCCATGTGGAAATGACAAAATTCCTTAAGGCATACATCAGGGTAAATACCAAGTGTCTCAGAGAAGCAAATGGAAAAATAAAAACACACACATACTAGAAGGCATGGTTATATTTCCCTGTAATCTCAGAATGGGGCAAATTTTCCCAACTATGACTCAAAATCTAAAAGCACTAAAGCTCTATGAGCAAATTTTCCCAACTATGACTCAAAAATCTAAAAGCACTAAAGCTCTATGAGTTCAGGCCGTCTCAGTCAGTAGAGCATGCAACTATCTTAGGGTCGTCAGTTTAAGCCCTGCATTGGGCATACTTTAAAAAAGAAAAGCAATAAATAAAATAAATAAAATAAATCATTAGTTTAATTATATAGAAAGATTTTTTTAAATCTGTGCATGACAAAAAATAAGTCAAATAAAATAACAAAAGACACACTGAGAAATAATGTTTGGAAATTATATTGGAAGCATAGGATTGTTGTTTTTATTATATAAAGTTTCTAAGGAATTGAGTGAGAAAAAGACCAATCATTCTATTTTTTATAAAGGGCACTAGAGATGTTAAACTGGTCACATGGAAAAAAGCAAGTGGCTTTTAAGTGTATGAAAATATTCTCAAGTCTTGCTGTCTAGGAAATACTTTGTGTAATGCTACAGCTGCCATAGATAGTGATTCTGGGGGCGGATCTGGGCAAAGTCCATTGAGAACATTCTGGAAAGGATTCACCATTCTTGATGCTATTAAGAATATTTGTGATTCATGGAAAGAGGTCAGAATGTCAACATTAACACACAAAAAGGATTTAACTCCAAAACTAGATCCATTCACAGTTCTGAATGCCACCTTCCCTAGGTCTCTATGGGGAAGAGGATCAGGAGGAACAAACATTAACAGGAATTTGGAAGAAGTTGATTCTGACCCTCACAGAGGGCTTTGAGAAGGAAGTAACTGCAGCCATGGTGGGAACAGCAAGAGAACTACAGTAAGAAGCAGAGCTTGAAAGTGTGACTGAATTCTGACAATTTCATGATCAAACTTATCGGATGAGGAGTTGCTTCTTATGGCTGAGCAATGAAAGTGGTTTCTTGAGATGGAATCTACTGCTGGTGAAAATGCTGTGAAAGTTGTTGAAATGACAACAAAAGGTTTAGAATATTACATAAACAGAACTGATAAGGCAGTGGCAGAGTTTGAAAAGATTAACTCCAATTTTGGAAGTTCTACTGTAAGTCAAATGCTATCGTATAGCATCGCCACAGAGAAATCATTCATGAAAGGATCACTGGATGTGGCAAACTTCATTGTCTTATTCGAAGAAACTACCACAGCCACCCCAACCTTCAGCAACCACCATCCTGATCAATCAGCAGCCATCAACATAGTGCAAGACCTTCCACCAACAAAAAGATTACAATTACTGCAGGTGCAGATGGATAACTATTTTTAGCAATAATTTTTTTATATTAAGATAAGTACATCACTTTTTTAGACATAATGCTATTACACACTTAATAGATTGCAGTAGAGTATAAACATAACATTTATATGCACTGGGAAAGCAAAAAATTCATTCGACTCACTTGCAATATTTGCTTTATTGTGGTGATCTGAAACCAAACCCACAATGTCTATGAGATATGCCTGTATATCACCTTCCTGGTTCCATCATTACTTACTGAGTAGAACAAAATCATCAATGTGCTTATTTTACACATGTATGAGTTACAATTTCACCTTTATTTAAAAATTATTCTTGGGCAGCTGGGTGGCTCAGTGGGTTAAGCCTCTGTCTTTGGCTCAGGTCATGATCTCAGGGTCCTGGGATCAAGTCCCACATCAGGCTCTCTGCTCAACAAGGAGCCTGCTTCCTCCTCTCTCCCTCTGCCTGCCTTTCTGCCTACTTATGATCTCTGTCTGTCAAATAAATAAATAAAAATCTTTTAAAAACATAAAAATAAAAATAATTATTCTTTAACATACGTTTCTATGATTTTTTTTTCCTCAGCAAACTATTTTGGATATGGGTTAACTTGGCTAAAACAATTTTTTTAAGCAACAGAAAATATTTAATGACATGTAAAGTCTACAAAAGAAGTTAAGTGAAAAAATAGGTTATGAAACAGAATGCACAGTTTTATTTATTTTTTTTTCCCCACATGTTCCACAAATTTAACAGGATTATCTCTTATTATCTCTGCCTTCTGGTTGCTGCCTTGGGCCTTTTTGTTAGTTGACTTTTGAATTTTTTTAGTGTGTCTCCTTGATCAACATCATTTCAAGTGTGCAGAAGTACTCTCTTTTTAGTCTTTCCCAAACCCACCTAACCAAGAGTTTGGCAAAATGTTGTTGAATGCTTGGGTGAAAACAGTGGGGGGAATTAAAATGCAAAGAAAAGGCAACAAGTTTTTTCATTTTCATTTTTGTTCTTTGAGGGCAGAGGGAGAGAGAGAGAGTGAAAGCAAAGGAGGGTGGGGTGGGGTGGAAGTGGAACAGAGGAAGAGGGAGAGGAATGGGATCCAAGGGAGAGGAATCCAAAGGGGGGGGGGCTCCATCTCATGACCCTGAGATCATGACTTGAGCCAAAATCAAGAGTCTGACACTTAACTGATGGATGAACCCAGGTGCCTCAAAAGGTGACAGTCTTAATGCCAAAGATTCTGTATCACTCTACATAGAGTCCACTAAGAAGAATGCGCCAAAGGGGGCCATTCACCATTGGTTGTTTATCTTCTCAGCTGTGTTCTGCCGCAATGTTGCATACTCTTCCACTTTCTTAGGAGAAAATGCTGCTTTCATAATAAACTCTACAAAGATTTAATTGTGTTTCTAAAGAATAGGTTCCTTAACATTTCAGTCAGAATCATCTACATTTAGATTTCTTTATTACTGAGATAGTCAGAAGGAGACATCCTGACACCTTCATATCTAATCTCTCCTAGAACCAGTAGTGATAATGCCCCAAACACCAGATCTAGCTTTCAAACTAAGAAACAATTTAAAGACTGATTGATTGATTGATTATTTATTTATTTATTTGAGAGAAAGCAAGAGTGAAAGAGCACAAACAGGAGGAGCTTCAGAGGGAGAAAGAGTAGCAGACTCCTCACTGAACAGGAAGCCCGATGCAGGACTCCATCCTAGGGCCCTGGGATCATGACCTGAGCTGAAGACAGACACTTGACTGATGGAGCCATCCAGACATCCCAAGAAGAAATAATTTATCATGAACCTAATGGCTGTTTTTTGTCTTCTACAGTGTTTAAACTCCACTTACCATATTCAGCAACAGGAAGAAATTTTTGACAACGTAAAAAACAGCAGTTTTGCAGTTTCATACATTTTTTTAAATATTTTCTTCAAGCTCCCAATATAGTTAATAATAATAACAAGAACAAAAACTGCAGCCATGATAATGATTACAATGGAAATAAAGAACAGAGACAAGTGAAAGAACATTTAAATGAAAGGGTTTGAGTGGTCCTGACAAGGTTTCCATATGACAAAATACAATATTTTGTAAAATATTTTGTAGAACTGATAGTAAATACAAATAAAAAATACATACAAAATAAATACAAAAAAAACCAACTGATAAGTAAATACAAATATGATAAAAAGCACTAAGCTTAGAACAGTTCTAAGCTTAGTGCTTTTTATCATATTTGTATTTACTTATTTAGGCAACCTACTTCTTGTTTAATCTCTACTTCAGGAGCAGAAATGCTTCTCTAACTTTAGATTGCTCTTCTCTCACTCCAGAAAGATCTCCAAATATTTAGAGTTTAGAAGGATTCCAACTAAAATGCTGCGTAGTGATTATAGTTTCTTCAACAAGTTTTAAAATTTAGAAAGTTCTTTGTTGTACAAGCAATGATTAGAATTGCTTGCCGTTTGATAAACATAAAAAAAAAAAGATTACACATCATGAGCACAGAGCCTTCAAGGATTCAATGTATTTAATACTCTTTGCAATGAAAACTACAATTCTTATCTTGTTGAACTCCATGTTTTTTTGTTTTTCACAAATTACTATTTGATTGCCTTCTTTTAATTTGATGATACAAATAAACGCAAAATAGGGAGTGTTGACTATCCTGATAACATTTCTATTGCACAGTCCTTTCTCTTCCTTTATTTTGTACTTTTTTCTTTGCAATTATTTACTTGATGGAGCATTTGTAAAATTATATTTTTTTGGAGATAATGACCTGCTTAGGGTAAGAGTACTCTTTAGGAAATATTAGGTTTAGCCACTTGTTTTGTGGGCTGCTATAAAGTGAAACAAATAATAAGAAAACTTTTTGATGAATTTTTATTTCCTCAATGACTTCTTGCATCTAAAAGGTGGCCCATATGTAAACAATGTATTTCTCATAGCTGATGCTACTATAGAGATAAAAATATGTGTATTATCACAGTATAGGCTTGTGAGAGGATGTGCTAACAAATCCATGTGCAAAGTATTCATTACTGGTACACATAAGGCTAGCAATGAGGGATTCAGTCATATTCTCTAACAGTCTGGATTTAAAGAAGATGTACATGTGTGTATCATTGTCATCATTATTTGCTCACTGTTGATAGCAGAACATTGTCTGAAAGGCAATTTTATTTTTAGCTTATTTACATCACAGGCCTATTATTTTCTGATTTGGCAAGCTCTTAGCATCCCACACAACTGAAATATTTGACTTGACATTTCACAGATAAACTATTATTTGAAGCAAATAATGTAGCATTCTTATGGAAGACATTTTTTATAATTCAAAGATGCTTGAACTTTTTCACATTCTAAAAACAGAATTACCTTTGTAATTCTGTGTAGATCGGTCAAGGACTTAATATTATTTTATATGAGTGTTCTAGAATTACAGTCATTAGAAAATATATCCTATATGGAAATTGTGTGGACAATTTTATTCTATCATATACATTGTCACTGTTAAATAATATGCTTTATAATTGTAATAGTAATGAAATGTAAGAACTATTCTTTATTGTCATAAATCAGCTTTCCACAGTGGTGAGGGAGTGGGAAAGAGTTCAAGAGCTAATATTTGGTAGGTGAGGGAACTGAGGTTGAGAGAGAGTAGACTGTTTGTCTATGGCCATGAAAGATATAATGTAAAGTAACTACAATTCCAGTGTGGATTTGTTTGACACTGGTGCTTGGGTGACTCAGTCGTTCAGGCATCCACCCTCAGCTCAGGTCATGATCCCAAGAGTCCTGGGATGGAGCCCCGCATCCAGCTCCCTGCTCAGTGGGGAGTCTACTTATCCCTCTCCCTCTGCCCCTCTCCACCCTTTGCCTGCTTGCTCTCTCACATCTGCTCTCTGTCTCTCAAATAAATAAATAAAATCTTTAAAAAATAATAAAAAAATAAAATCCATGCCCTTAAAAGACTAATAGTGACAGACAGCTCAGCACTGGAAGGCACCATGTTTTAACCACTTGGGAATATATTCAAATGCAGTAGGACTCACCAGGTCAAGAATTGGGTCTAGAAGGCATTTATCACTTAAAGCTATGGGTTTTTTTTTAGATTTATTTATTTATTTTACAGAGAAAGCACAGGCAGGGGAGACAGGGAGAGGGAGAGAGAATCTCAAGCAGACTCCACACTGAGTGGAGAACCTGATGTGGAGCCTGGATCTCAGGACACTGAGATCATAACCTGAGCCAAAACCAAGAGTTGGATGTTTAACTGACTCACAATTCAGGCACTTCCATTTTACAGCTGTAATGCACGTCGTGTAATTTGAGTATTTAGTGTTCCCTTCCATGTGAATAATACTGAGAGTGCATTGTGGCACAATTCCAGGGGCTCCATTCACATTGCATTT
The DNA here is from genome assembly GCF_902655055.1 of Lutra lutra. Lineage (NCBI taxonomy): Eukaryota > Metazoa > Chordata > Mammalia > Carnivora > Mustelidae > Lutra > Lutra lutra. The sequence goes on along the minus strand of NC_062279.1, from coordinate 73,587,253 downwards.
TATGTCATGTGAAATCCTAGTACATCTCCTTCAGTGTTATTGACTTTATGGGAGATATAAAAAAATTACAACAGATGTTTGTTTAAAGATGCTTCTAATCTTTGTATACAGTTCTTACACAAACAAACAAATAATAACATGGGGAATACAAAGGAATTAAAATAATTTGTCATGAGTTAAACATGTGGTGAAGGCAGTTTTTAGCAAATTGCAGTGCAGGGTGTCTCCTTGATGGTTTCCATTTTCCCTTTCTCTACTTGCTCTACATGTATGCCCATGAGTTATCACTGGACTCCACAATTGTTCAGCATTGCAGTGGTATTGTAGCCTCTAAACTCCTTCTTTCTGCCTCAGATCCTATTAAAATTCTCATCCTTTTATCTAGCCTTTTTGGTGTGGAGCATTTCAGGGAAGGGACTGATACCTGATTTACTCAAGAGACTAGAAGACCTCATCGTTTCCAGGAATGTCTGAATGTCAAGAAAAGATTTTAGTCTGGGATAGGCTTCCTAAGAAGAAATGAGCTTGATCTGGAAGACTGAGTTTATTCTCAGAGGCAAAGGAGGAGGAAAACGCTTTTCTGGGACCTGGGAAGAAATAGGTTAACAAACTTCTTAAATGGGAAAACAGCAACTATTTTAGGCTTACAGGATACACTATTTCTGTCGCAACTACTCAACTGTGTTGTGTAGCTCAAAAGCCACAAGACAATATATAAATGGCTGTAGCTCTGTTCCAATAAAACTTTATTTACAAAAACAGCTGACAAGTTCACTGTAGTTTGTTTACCCCTGCTGAGGTCTTTAAAACCATAAATGGTTCATGTATTTCTTTATTATTAATATCCTAATAGAATAGAAGTTTACAATAATAAAGAAATCAACTTTAAAAAGTGGAGTCTATACCTTTTCTCTAAGTTAAATTCTCTGTGCCTCTCAGCTCTTCTGAAGCTCTTCTAGGACCTAGAACCTGGCTGATGCACAATGCCAGCTTGTAATTGTTTAATTATAGAGTATTTCCATGTGCTGAATACTTTCTACATATCATTTCATTATGTCCTCACCTCACCCTGAAAAGCTGAGTCATAGTGGTCTTGGATTAGTAACATGCCAAAGACTGCATAGCCAATAAGAAACAGAGCTAAACTCTATCTCTGAAACCCAAATCATCTGGTCTTGAAAGCCTACTTTCACCTGTCCTTCCTCCAGGTCTCTACTGAGCTGGTATTAAAGATATAGACTTTAAGTAGTAAACTGAGATGCCACCAGAAATATTTCTAGAATAATAGGAGACAAAATGACAAGTGTCCAATCCTTAATTCTAAACATTAAGTTAATCTACTCTCCAACCATGTCTAGAACACTGGTTAGGGCAACTTCAATTTCGGGATTACTAATCACTGAATCAGAAAAAGTCACCAGAAACTGCTCCATTCTCAGTGAGTACAGAATCTTAGTTAATCCTTTTATCCTCTTCAATAAAACTTGTTATGGCAACACAAAATAGTAATAAAGAGAAAACTGTCAAAATTATGATGTAGTTCAAAAGGCATTTTTTATTTTGTTTTTCTGTCAAATACCTAGCAAACACTTTTTAAATAGTCCTATTTCACAAGCAACCTTGTAAAATTATGAAAACCTAGTAGTTTTCTACATTGGTGGTATCTCAATGTGTTAGGACTTGAGCTGCTAACACAAAAATATATTTTCCACTTTTGATTTTTTAGAAGAGTTTAAATACAGATTTCTATTTTATTTCTTTACAACTTAATTTTCTTTTTCATTTTCCTTCAAGTAGAAAAGTGCCTGGGCAAGGCAGAGAAACAAGAAAATCCCAAATCTCTTTGGTTTTCATGCTTCAAGTCTAGTGATGGGAAAGTATCTCTAAAAGGTGATTAAACTGGGGCACATGGCTGGCTCAGTCAGTTAAGCATCTGCCTTCAGTTCAGGTCATGATCCCAGGACCCTGGGATCAACCCTGCATGGGGTCCTCTGCTCAGCAGGAAGCCTGCTTCTCCCTCTCCCACTCTCTCTGCTTATGTCCTCTCTCTCTGTGTCTCTCTCTGTCAAAGAAATAAATAAAATCTTAAAAAAAAAAAGATAATAAATCCTAGTTTTTCCATAGGACTGAACAAGGTAAAGAGAATAGAGGACTTAGCAAGACAAGGCTCCCAAATAAAGGGTCAGGAACACAGAGAGTGTTTATAATTACATAGAATCCAAAGATCAATTTGAAGAGGATTGAGAAATTCTTCCCCTATGATCCTTTGTTTTGTTTCTTAAATTCCACATGAGTGAAATCATATGATAATTGTCTTTCTCTGATTTACTTATTTCACTTAGCATAATATCCTCTAGTTTCAAACACGTCGTTGCAAACAAAGATTTCTCTTTTTTGATGGCTGAGTAATATTCCATTGTACATACATAACACATCTTTATCCATTCATCTGTTGATGGACATCTGGGCTCTTTCCATAGTTTGGCTGTTGTGGACATAGCTTCTATGAACATTGAGGTTCAGGTGCCCCTTCAGATCAATACATTTGTACCTTTGGGGTAGATACCTACTGGTGCAATTGTTGTGTTGTAGGGGAGCTCTACTCTCAAATTCTTGAGGAATCTCCATACTGTTTTCCAGAGTGGCTATACCAGCCTGCCTTCCTATCAGTTTTGTTTTCATTTTGATTAGATGTTCTGCTTTCTTGTTATCCTAAAGTGGTCTTTGTCAATTGTTGCCTTTATAAAATAATCTGGAGTTTATTTTACAATCCACATATCAATGCATCACCAGTTACATATTTTCTCCACTTATGGGTTACCTTTTCTTTATTTTTGGTGTATTTTTTATGAACAGTTTTGTGACTTGTTGTTCAAATAATCTTTTCTTATTCCAGTGTTATAATGTTATTCTCCTGTATCACTTAGAAAAATGTTATAGATTTTTTTTAATTTAGGTCTTGAATCCACTTGAGATTGATTTTGTGAATACTGAAAAGCAGTGATCCATTTTTTTTCCCCATTAGTATGATCAATTGTCCTAAACAATTATTAAAAAGTTTTCCCTTTCCCCAGTGACCTGCTTGACAGTTTTTCTTGTACTAAATTTTTATAAGTTAATGTGTGACAATAACACAAAATATTAATTAGCTAAATTTGTTTTATAATATGCATCTTATGTTTTGATATTTAATAGGGTCAATCTCCTTAGCTTGTTCTTAATATTTAGGAGTTTCTTCATTACTGAGTTTTTATTCTTTCATAAAATTTTAGAATCAATTTTCAAAAAGAACTTATTAGAAGTCTGCTTATAATTACATAGAATCTATAGATCAATTTGAAGAAGATTGAGAAATTTGTATATTTAATAATCCTCAATAATAATATGAATAATGTCTATAATCAATGCTAAATATTTCCATTTACTTAGGTCTGTTGTTAAAGGCTTTCAAGAAGTTCCATAATTATTTGCATACCTTTTATTAAAATTATCTGCAATATTATGTGTTTTATAGTAAATTTTCGTATCTTTTTGTACATTGCATTTTTTGAATGTTTGCTGGTTGATTGAAATACAATTGACTTTTCTTTTTTTTTTTTTAAAGATTTTATTTATTTATTTGACAGAGAGAGATCACAAGCAGGCAGAGAGGCAGGCAGAGAGAGAGGAGGAAGCAGGCTCCCCGCTGAGCAGAGAGCCCGATGTGGGGCTCGATCCCAGGACCCTGAGATCATGACCTGAGCCGAAGGCAGCGGCTCAACCCACTGAGACACCCAGGCGCCCCTACAATTGACTTTTCATATTAAATTTGTCCTATGCAAAGTTGTGAAACTTTGTTAGTAATTCTAATTATTTTTCTACATAGTTTTTTAATTTTCTTTGTAAATAGTCCCATCATTTTCAAATGGTCATTTGTTTTTTTTTTTCCTTTTTTATTTTTTAAAATCTTCATTTCTTTTTTTTTTTTCTTAATGTTTTTATTTGGCTAAAGTAGTGATGGTAGATATTCTTAATCTTATTTTTGACTTTCAAAGGATTTATTTTAATGATTTGCATTAAGTATGATTGTTGCTATAGATTTATCACTGATACACTTCTTTTTTTTAAAAGACTTTATTTATTTATTTGACAGATAGATATCACAAGTAGGCAGAGAGGCAGGCAGAGAGAAAGGAGGAAGCAGGCTCCCTACTGAGCAGAGAGCCTGATGGGGGGCTTGATCCCAGGACTCTGGGATCATGACCTGAGCCGAAGGCAGAGGCTTTAACTCACTGAGCCACCCAGGCGCCCCTGATACATTTCTTAAGGCTTAGAAAGTTATCTTCTGTTCAGAGATCTCTAAACATGTTTTTTACCATGAATAGATTTGAATTTAATGAACACTTTCTGAACTGCTGAGATGATTATATAGTCATATTCTTCTAATATGCTAATGTGGCTAATTTATCAATTTATCATTTATTAATTTTCTAATATTAAAACAACTTCAATCCTGGGAAAGTTTCCAGGTTTTCTACTTTGTTTTGGTTTGCAAATATTTGGTTTATGTTTTTACATCTATGTTTTATGAATGAGAATGGTCTATTCTTTTTTTATTTTATTGTGTTATGTTAGTCACCATAAAATACGTCATTAGTTTTTGATACAGTGTTCCAAGATTCATTGTTTATGTATGACACCCAGTGCTCCATGCAATATGTGCCCTCCTTAATATCCAACAACAGGCTAACCAATCCCCACTCCACTCTATAACCCTCAGTTTGTTTCTTGGAGTCCACAATCTCTCATGGTTTGTTGCCCCTCCCATTTCCCCCAATTCACTTTTCCTTTCCTTCTTTGAATGTCCTCCATGTTATTCTTTATGTTCCACAAGTAAGTGAAACCATATGATAATTGACTTTCTCTGCTTGACCTATTTCACTCAGCATAATCTCCTCCAGTCCCATCCATGTTGATGCAAAAGTTGGCTATTCATCCTTTCAGATGACTGAGTACTATTTCATTGTATATATTGACCACATCTTCTTCATCCATTCATCTTTTTAAGGGCATCTCGACTTTTTCCAGTTTGCCTATTGTTGACATTTTTGCTGTAAACATTGGGGTATATATGGCCCTTCTTTTCACGGCATCTGTATCTTTGGGGTAAATACCCAGTAGTACAATTGATGGGTCATAGGGTAGCTCATTTTTTAATTTTTTGAGGAATCTCCACACTGTTTTCCAAAGTGGCTGCACCAGCTTACACTCCCACCAACAGTGTAAGAGTGTTCCCCTTTCTCCATATCCTCTCCAACATTTGTTGTTTCCTGCCTTGTTAATCTTTGCCATTGTAACTGGTGTAAGTTGGTATCTCAATATGGTTTTAAACTGAATGTCCCTGATGGCTAATGATGATGAATATTTTTTTCATGTTTCTGCTTGCCATTTGTATATCTTCATTGGATAAGTGTCTGTTCATGTCTTCTGCCCACTTTTTGACATAATTATCTGTTTTTTAGGTGTTGAGTTTGAGAAGTTCTTTATAGATCTTGGATATCAGCCCTTTGTCTGTAGTGTCATTTGCAAATATCTTCTCCTGAGGATGGGTTAGTCTTTACTTTTATTGTAAAGTCCTTGTTTGCTTTTATACAAAACTTGGGTCAGACTTGTAAAAACTGCATTTGGAGATAGTTGTAATTTTTTCTATGTTTTTGAATATTTTTTGTAATTTTAGGATGATTATTTTCTTGAGTGGTAGTGTATACCTAGAAAAACATCGGCATTTATGTTTTTGTGTGTGTGTGTGTGTCCTTACAGAGCTTTTTATTTGGGTTTTCTATTTCTTTTTAAATTAATCAAAATACTTAGAATTTTATAATTTTTAGATCTTTTGTCACTTAATTTACTGTTTTAAATTTATTGGTAGAAGCTGGAGGAGTCAAAATGGCAGAGGAGTAGCAGGCTGAGAGGACATCAGACAGCAGGAAATCAGCTAGATAGTTCATCAAACCATTCTGAACACCTACAAATCCAACAGGAAATCAAAGAGAAGAAGAGTAGCAATTCTAGAAACAGAAAATCAACCACTTTCTGGAAGGTAGGATGGGTGCAGGAGTGACTCCACAGCGAAAGGAAGATAGACCATGGGGGAGTGGCCGCTTCCCAGCAAGTGGCGGAGGAACAGAGCACAAAATCAGAACTTTTAAAAGTCAGCTCCACTGAGGGACATCACTCCAGAGGCTAAGCTGAAGTAAAGCCCACATGGGGACAGCATGGTCTCAGGTCCCACGGGGTCACAGAAGGATCAGGAGTGTCTGAGTGTCACAGAGCTCACAGGTATTAGAGTGGGGAAGCTGGTTACAGAGACAGAACTGAGGAGTGATCTCTCAACTTGCGGTTACCTTAAATTGTGATCTATGGCATGGGCCACTGCTCTATGAGCAGGGACCCCACAAGATCCAGGGAGACCCCCCTGGAGGAGCACAGGGATCTTCAGGGTTTGAAGATTCCAGGTGGGACTGTGTGCCAGGGACAGAGATGCTTGGTCACAGGCTGGGTGAGCTTGGAGCATGGCCAGAGGCCAGGAAAACAGGAGTGATTGAGCGCTTTTCTCTGAGGGCACACTGAGAAGTGGGTCCCCAAGCTCTCAGCTCCTCTGTCTGGAGACTGGAAGGCTGCCATTTTCATTCCCATCCTCCGGAACTCTACAGAAAGCATGCAGGGAACAAAAGCTCCTGAAAGCAAACCCATGCGGATTACTTAGCCTGGTCCCTGGTAAGGGTGGGGCAATTCCACCTTGGGCAAAGATTCTTGAGAATCACTACAACAGGCCCCTCCCCCAGAAGATCAGCAAGAAATCCAGCCATGACCAAGTTCACTTACCAAGGAGAACAGCTGAATTCCAGAGGAGGAGAAAGCAAAGCATGGAATTCTTGGCTTTCTCCCCATGGTTCTTTAGTGTTGCAAGGTTAATTAATTTTTTCAAAGTTTTCATTTATTTATTTGACAGAGAGAGATCACAAGTAGGCAGAGAGAGAGGAAGGGAAGCAGGTTCCCTGCCAAGCAGAGAGCCTGATGCTGGGCTCAATCCCAGGACCCTGGGATCATGACTTGAGCAGAAGGCAGAGGCTTTAACCCACTGAGCCACCCAGGTGCCCCTAAATAAATTTTTTAAATTATATTTTAGTCTTATGCTAAATTTTTTTTAACTTTTACTCTTCTCTTTTAACGTTTTTTAACTAGTTTACCTTAACAATACCTTTCATAAAAAAATCATTTGGGGGGGCACCATTTTATATATATATATATAAAATTTATATATATAAATATATATATAAATATAAATAAATATATAAAAATTATAAATAAATATATATAAAATTTTTCCTTCTTTAATTTTTTCCTTCTTTAATTTTTAAAATTCTTTAATTTTTTCAGAAGTAGTTTCTTCTAAAAGACCAAAATACTCCCCAAATTAAGTGGGTGGCTCTGTTATATACACCAGTCTAATATTTATTTTCTTCTTTTTAATTTTTTTCTTGATCTTTTTAATTTTTTTTTTTTCTGAACATCTTTTTACCCCCTTATTTCTCTCCATGGTTCTCTTCTGATTTGGCTGCTGCACATTATCCTGGGGTCTTGCCACCCTTTTATCATTTTATTCTTTCCTTCATATATTCTTATCTGGGTAAAATGACAAGGTGGAAAACTCACCAGAAAAAAAAAGAACAAGAGGCAGTACCAAAGGCTAAGGACCTAGTCAATGCAGACATTGGATCTAGAGTTCAGAATGATAATTCTCAAGGTACTAGCTGGGCTTGAAAAAGGCATGGAAGACGTTAGAGAAACCTTGTCTGGAGAAATAAAAGCCATTTCTGGAGAAATAAAAGAACTAAAACTAGTTGTTAAATAAAAGAATTAAACAAGCTGAAATCAAAAAAGCTATTAATGAGGTGTAATAAAAAATGGAGGCACTTACTGCTAGGATAAATGAGGCAGAAGAGAGAATTAGTGATATAGAAGACCAAATGACAGAGAATAAAGAAGCTGAGCAAAAGAGAGACAAACAACTACTGGACCACAAGGGGAGAATTCAAGAGATAAGTGACCCATAAGATGAAACATTAGAATAATTGGGATTCCAGAAGAAGAAGAAAGAGAGAACAGAACAGAAGGTATATTGGATCGAATTATTGTAGAAAATTTCCCTAATATGGCAAAGGTAACAAGCATCAAAATCCAGGAGACACAGAGAACCCCCCTCAAAATCAATAAGAATAGGTCCACACTCTGTCATCTAATAGTAAAATTTACAAGCCTTAGTGACAAAGAATAAATCCTGAAAGCAGCCCAGGAAAAGAAGTCTGTAACATACAATTGTTAAAATATTAGATTGGCAGCAGACTTATACACAGAGAGCTGGCAGGCCAGAAAGAACTGGCATGATATATTCAGCACACTAACGAGGAAAACATGCAGCCAAGAATACTATATTCAGCTAGGCTATCATTGAAAAGAGAAGGAGAGATAAAAAGCTTCCAGGACAAATAAAAACTAAAAGAATTTGTAAATACCAAACAACCTCTACAGGAAATATTGAAAGGGGTCCTCCAAGCAAAGATAGAGCCTAAAAGTAGTAGACCAGAAAGGAAGAGAGACAATATACTGTAACAGTCACCTTACAGGCAATACAATGGCACTAAATTCATATCTCCCAATAGTTACCCTTAATGTAAATGAGCTAAATGCCCCAATCAAAAGACACAGGGTTTCGGGATGGATTTAAAAAAAAAAGCAAACCATCAATATGCTGTCTACAAGAAATTCATTTTAAACCCAAAGACCCCTCCAGATTTAAAGTGAGGGGGAGGAAAACAATTTACCATGCTAATGTACAACAAAAGGAAGCTGGGGTGGAAATCCTTATATCAGTTCAATTAGATTCTAAGCCAAAGACTATAATAAGAGATGAGGAAGGACACCATATCATACTCAAAGGGTCTGTCCAACAAGAGGATCTAACAATTTGAAATATCTATGCCCCTAACATGGGAGCAGCCAACTATATAAACCACTTAATAACAAAATCAAAGAAACACATTGACAATAATACAATAATAGTAGAGGAGTTTAACACCCTCCTCACTGAAATGGACAGATCATCCAAGCAAAAGATCAACAAAAAAATAAAGGCCTTAAATGACACACTGGACCAGATGGACATAACAGATAAATTTAGAACATTCCATCCCAAATCTACAGAATACACATTATTCTTGAGTGCACATGGAACATTCTCCAGAATAGATCACATCCTGAGTCATAAATCAAGTCTCAGCCAGTACCAAAAGGTTGGGATCATTCCCTGCATATTTTCAGACCACAATGCTCTGAAGCTAGAACTCATTCACAAAGGGAAAGTTGGAAAGAACCCAAATACATGGAGACTAAAGAGCATCCTTCTAAAGAATGAATAGGTCAACCAGGAAGTTAAAGAAGAATTGAAAAAATTCATGGAAACAAATGATAATGAAAACACAACAGTTCAAAATCTATGTGACACAGCAAAGGTGGTCCTGAGAGGAAAATTTATAGCGATACAAACCTTTCTCAAGAAACAAGAAAGGTCTCAAGTACACAACCTAACCCTACACCTAAAGGAGTTGGAGAGAGAACAACAAAGAAAGCCTAAACCCAGCAGGAGAGGAGAAATAATAAAGATCAGAGTAGAAATCAATGAAATAGAAATAAAAAAAAAAAATAGAACAAATCAACAAAACTAGGAGCTGTTTCCTTGAAAGAATTAATAAGTTTGATAAACCCCTGGCCAGACTTATTAAAAAGAAAGAGAAAAGACCCAGATAAGTAAAATCATGAATGAAAGAGAAGAGATCACAACCAACACCAAAGAAATACAAGCAATTGTAAGAACTTATTATGAGCAAGTATACACCAGCAAATTTGACAATCTGGAAGAAATGGATGCATTCCAACAGACATATAAACAACCACAACTGAACCAGGAAGAAATAGAAAACCTGAACAGACCCATAACCTGTAAGGAGATTGGAGCATTCATCAAAAATCTCCAAAGAAGCTAGAGCCCAGGGCCAGACGGTTTCTCAGGGGAATTCTACCAAACATTTAAAGAAGAATTAATTCCTATTCTCCCAAAACTGTTCCAAAAAATAGAAATGGAAGGAAAACTTCCAAACTCATTTTATGAGGCCAGCATTACCTTGATCCCCAAACCAGACAAAGACCCCATCCAAGAAGAAAATTACAGACCAATATCCTTGATGAACAAAGATGCAAAAATTGTCACCAAAATACTAGCCAATAGGATCCAATAGTACCTTAAAAGGATTACTCACCACGACCAAGTGGGATTTATTCCTGGGCTTCAAGGTTGGGTCAATATCCACAATTCAATCAATGTGATACAATACACTAATAAAAGAAAGAACAAGAACCATATGATACTCTCAATAGATGCTGAAAAAGCATTTGACAATGTACAGAATCCTTTGCTGAACAAATCTCTTCATAGTGTAGGGATAGGAGGTACATACCTCAATATCATCAAAACCATCTACAAAAAATCCATAGTGAACATCATTCTCAATGGGGAAAAACTGAAAGCTTTTCCGCTAAGGTCAGGAACATGGCAGGGATGTCCACTATCACCACTACTATTCAACAGTACTAGAAGTCCTATCCTCAGCAATCAGACAACAAAAAGAAATTAAATGCATTCAAAATTGGCAAAGAAGAAGTCAAACTATCACTCTTTACCATCTTTTGGAAAACCCAAAAGATTCCACTCCAAATCTGCTAGAACTCATACAGGAATTCAGTAAAGTGTCAGGATATAAAATCAATGCACAGAAATCAGTTGTGTTTCTATACACCTACAACAAGACTAAAGAAAGGGAAATTAAGGAGTCAGTCCCATTTACAATTGCACCCAAAATCATAAGTTACCTAGGAATAAAACTAACCAAAGAGGCAAAGAATCTGTACTCAGAAAACTACAAAGTACTCATGAAAGAAATGGAGGAAGACACAAAGAAATGGAAAAATGTTCCATGCTCATGGATTGGAAGAACAAATATTGTGAAAATGTCTATGCTACCTAAAGCAATCTATACATTTAATGCAATCCCTTTCAAAACAGCATCAGTTTTTTTCAAAGATCTGGAACAAATAATCCTAAAATTTATATGGAACCAGAAAAGACCTCAAATAGCCAGAGGAATGTTGGAAAAGAAAGCCAAAGTTGGTGGCATCACAATTCCAGACTTCAAGCTCTATAACAAAGCTGTAATCATCAAGACAGTATGGTACTGGCACAAAATCAGACTCATAGATCAATGGAACAAAATAGTGAGCCCAGAAATAGACCCTCAACTCTATGGTCAACTAGTCTTCGACAAAACAGAAAAGAATGTCCAATGGAAAAAAGACAGTCTCTTCAACAAATGGTGTTGGGAAAATTGGACAGCCACATGCAGAAGAATGAAACAGGACCATTTTCTTACACTACACACAAAAATAGACTCCAAATGGATGAAGTATCTCAATGTAAGAAAGGAATCCATCAAAATCCTTGAGGAGAACACAGTCAGCAACCTCTTCGACCTCAGCTGCAGCAACTTCTTCCGAGAAATGTCACCAAAGGCAAGGGAAGCAAGGGCAAACATGAACTATTGGTACTTCATCAAGATCAAAATCTTCTGCACAGCAAAGGAAACAGTCATCAAAACCAAAAGACAACTGACAGAATGGGAGAAGATATTTTCAAATGACATATCAGATAAAGGGGTAGTATCCAAAATCTATAAAGAATTTATCAAACTCAATACCCAAAAAACAAATAATCCAATCAAGAAATGGGCAGAGGTTGGGGCACCTGGGTGGCTCAGTGGTTAAGCCTCTGCCTTCGGCTCAGGTCATGATCTTAGGGTCCTGGGATCGAGCCCCACATCGGGCTCTCTGCTCAGCAGGGAGCCTGCTTCCCCTTCTTTCTCTGCCTGCCTCTCTGCCTACTTGTGATCTATCTCTTTCTCTCTCTCTCTCTCTGTCAAATAGATAAATAAAATCTTAGAGAAGAAATGGGCAGAGGACATGAACAGACATTTCTGCAAAGAAGACATCCAGATGGCTAACAGACATATGAAAAAGTGCTCCATATCAGTTGGCATCAGGGATATACAAATCAAAACCATAATGAGATACTACCACCTCACCCCAGTCAGAATGGCTAAAATTAACAAGTCAGGAAATGACAGACGCTCGCAAGGATACAGAGCAAGGAGAACCCTCCTACACTGTTGGTGGGAATGCAAGCTGGTGCAACCATTCTGGAAAACAGCATGGAGGTTCCTCAAAAAGTTGAAAATAGAGCTACCCTATGACCCAGCAATCGCACTACTGGGTATTTACCCTAAAGATACAAATGTAGTGATCTGAAGAGGCACATGCACCTGAATGTTTATAGCAGCAATGTCCACAATCACCAAACTATGGAAAAACCTAGTTGTCCATCAACAGATGAATGGATAAAGAAGAAGCAGTATATATATATATATATATATATATATATATATATATATATATATATATATATACACAATGGAATACAATAAGCCCTCAAAAGAAATGAAATCTTGCCATTTACAACCACGTGGATAGAAGTAGAGGGTATTATGCTCAGCGAAATGAGTCAATCAGAGAAAGACAATTATCATATGATCTTCCTGATACAACGATGTTGAGAGGCAATGTGGAGGGTTTGGGGGGTAGGAAAAGAATAAATGAAACAAGATGGGATTGGGAGGGAGACAAACCATGAGACTCTTAATCTCACAAAACAAACTGAGGGTTGCCTGGGGGAGGGGGGTAGGGAGAGCGTGGTTGGGTTATGGACACTGGGGAACTATGTGCTATGGTAAGTGCTGTGAAATGTGTAAGCCTGGCAATTCACAGACCTGTACCCCTGGGGCTAATAATACATTATATGTTAATTAAAAAATTAAAAAAAATTATTGGTATAAAAGCATTTATAATATACCTTTGTTATCTCTTTCATCTCTTAGAATCTATAGTTATGTACTTTTTTATTTCTTTTGTTGTTTATTTTATGTTTTATATATTTTTTTCCTTCATTAATCTTGCTAGAGGTTTGTCATAGAGCCAACTAAAAGTTTCCTGGATTCTCTTTGTTATATGTTACTGGCCCATATTACTTTTTATATCTTTATTGTTTCCTCACTTTTGAGGTTTATTCTACCATCTTTTTTCTCATAAATTGAGTGATTACTTTAATAATTTAATAATTCTTACTTCTACCTTTCTAGTTGAAGTGTTTTAAGGCTATAAATGTCCCTCTAAAAATTACATTAGAAATTATTTCTCAGTTTCTAGTATTTTTTGTTCATTTTTAAAGTATGTTATGTATATTCCTCTTTCCATCATTTCTTCTTTGTCCACAAGATATTTAGAATTCTTTTCCCTCTTTTTTTTAATGTTGTTTATCCCAACTCAGAGGATTGACATCCTTGATCGTTTATGGAAATTTGCCCATTTAATCTAGTCATTGGTTAATGTTTATCCTTTCTTTCTGTTACAATTAGTTTTGTACATGTAATTGATTTTTAATTGGGTTATGACAAATAACATAACATGAAAAATACCAAACCTTTGATAGTCGTTAGTGTTTGTTGATGGCTCAGGACATGTTAATTATTTGGATGCTGAAAAGGGTGTGTTTTATTTAACTGATAAGCACAATATATACATATATATTTAGATAAAGCTTGTTTATTATACTATTTAATAGTTCACTGCAAACAATACTATTGTGCTATTAAATTCTGAGATATCTTCACAAAACATACTTTTCTTGCTTTGTCTACCAATTACTAAAAGAAGTGTTTGAAATATCCCACTGTGATGATTTTATCAAATTTCTCTTTCATTTCTATAAATTTTTGCCTAAATATTTGTGCTATATTACTACAAAGTTATATATAATAGTTCAGAATAGCAATATTCCTTATAAATTAAATATTCCTTATTTTAATAAATTAAATATTTTTCATACAGGTATGTGTGTCTAGTCCTTTTTTTGTCTTAAAATCTATCTAGTATTATATTAATATTGTTTCAAGTGTTTTTTTTAAAGATTTGCTTATTCTATCTCTTTCCATGTTTTACTTTAGAGAATTATTGAAAATGAAAAAAAAGATAAATAGGCAAATATATATTCTTTAGCTATCTTTTCTACTTTTTTTTTTTACCAACTTTACTGAGGTACAATTGAAAAATAAAATTATATATATTTAGATATGCAGTGTGATTATTTAATATATGTAGTGCACTTATGTACACATTGTGAAATTATCACCACAATCAAATTAATTAACACATTCATTACCCTACATTGTTACCATTAAAACATTTTTTTCTTATAGATGTCTTTGATTTTTCTTTCTCTTTTGCCTTTAAAATCCATTCTGAAATTTTTACCTTTCAGTGGAAGAACTAATGCAAAGACAACTGTTGTGATTACTGACATAATTGAATTTCTTTTTACCATTCTTACTTTTTGAGCTTTCTATTTGTTCTAATTTTTATGTTTATTTCCTTTTCTCCTTATTTGATTTCTTTTGGATTATTTTCTCCCAATTACTTTTCATCCTTATAGTAGTTTGCAAGTTTAATGGTTTATTTTTATTCTTTTCAGACTTGCATTATTAAATTTAATAAGCATATTTTTTAAAAGTTTATTGTTAATAATTTTACCCTATTCTTGGACTCTCTTACTCCCTCAATTTTACATTCTATTCTTGTCTATTTTTTAATTCATTAAATTAGGCATTAATGTTATGTTTTACACAGATATTTTCAACTTAAAATTCACCCACATTGATTATCATTCCCTTATGTACCTTAGGCTATTTACTTGGAATCACATTTGTTTTCCTAGAATCATCCAAAGTTTCCTTTAGTAAGAATCTGTTGGTGTCAAATTGTCTCTGGTTTTCTGAAATGGTTCTATTTTGCTTTCAGTGTTGAAAAGTAATTTAACCACTTGATTGACAACTGATTTCTCACAGTCCTTCTAGTTTTGATATTTGTGAAGGAGATAGATACCACCTTAAATATCATTGCTCTGTAGGTAACTTGCCTTTGCCTCTGGCGCCTCTTAAGACCCTTTCTTTGCCTTTGGTGCTTTGTGGTTTGCCATGATGAGTCTGAGTATGATTTCAACTGTGCTGGGCTCTCTGAATCTGAGCATTGCTGCCTTTTGACAATTTGGAAAATACCTTTGTCATTATCTCTTCATAATTACCTGTCTTCCATTCTTTCTCTTCTCTCTTCATTTTATCTTCCATGTCTCTTTAATCTGCAGTTTCTCTCTCTATGCCACATTCTGAACAGTTTCTTCAGATTTATCTTCTCATTTACCAATTCTCATTTTGCAACAGTGTGATCTGCTTTCAATCCAAGAATCAATTTTTTAGTTATATTTTTGTTTCTAAAAGTTCTGATTAGCTCTTTTCCAAAACTACTTGCTTTATTTTCATAATTAGTTTCTGGTTGTAACAGTGTATATATTTTCAGTGTCTTGTTTCATTTATTTAAGCATAAGTAGAAACTATTATTTTTAATATTTTTTAAAAGATAGATTTGTTTACTTACTTATTTGAGAGAGAGAGTGCACATGTGTGGTGGGGGGAGGGGGCAAAGGGAGAGACAGAATCTCAAGCAGACTCCCCACTGAGCACAGAGACTGCCATGGGACTGGATCTCAGGACCATGACATGAGCCAAAATCAAGAGTCCAATGCTTAACTGACAGAGTTGCCTAGGCACCCTAATAGTACTATTTTATATTCTTATCTAATTACTCCAATATCTGGAGTATCTGAAGTCTATGCCTTCAGTCTTGTTTCTACTTCTTCTTTAGATATTTTGTGATATTTTACTGTACACTCATGTGTTTTGAGAATTTATCTGTGGGAATTGTCTAAGACTTTAGCTGAGAGTGAGTTTGTCCTAAGTAGATTATTTATACCAAGCATTTGAGGGCATTTTCAGCTCCAGACCAATTCAAAATAAATTTTCAACTTGAGGTTTTAGAGATCTGCTAGTGAATTCTGGCCACAAACACCAGTGAGTCCTAATTTATGGTTCTTAGTTATCAAGATTTTTTTTTTCCTTTTACTCAGAAAAGACAAGCAAGTTTTCTTGTGATATATTTCTGTCCTTAGTTTTATTTTGGATTTCCTTTATACTAAAAGCATAACTCTTTGCATTCACCACTTTAGTTAGGTGTTTCTGCTAGCTCTCCTGCCTTGAGAAATTTGCTGATTTTCTTTTCTTAGCCTCTTGACACAATTAAAACTGACAGAAAAACTCCAAGTTTTGGTGAATGCCCTCAGGTTAGAAACCATCTTCAGTGCTAGCTTAGCTCTCTGGAGCCCTGCTTTTATCTCATTTTTGTCTTCTTACATTTCCTTCCTTTTTGTAGGCATAAAAATAAATTCAAAATATTTAAAAAATATTTATCACAAGCAGCACTTAAGTAAGAAAGAAAGAAGCAAGCAAATAAAAGGCAAATGCCTCTAGCATTTTTTTTTCAGGGGAGGGACTGAAAAGACTGGCTAGAAAAGAAAGGGCAAATGCTAGAGACAAATATCCTCTCCATATTTATTTAGAGACAAATATGTGTTTCAAAGAGGAATTTAACTACCCAAAGGAGGGAAATGAAGTACCAAAGGAAAATTTATTTGGTTGTTACTATAAATATATCTGTGAAATATCAAGTAGCAATGTTCTATAATCTGTCCTATTTCACAGTGGAGGAATATTCCTCATGAGTGGCATTGACCTGCTTCTGGTAGCATTTTTTTTTTTCCCCACTCGCAAGACTCACATGATTTGTCCATCACTGTCATCCTGTCTTGTGCCTGGGGCACACTTCTGAGAGCCTACAAAGCTTGTGGTCCTTCTACCCCTCCACCATTTTTTTTTCCTGTCAACCCTGTATCATTGGGTCTACTAAGGAAGAAGGATGGTGGGGGTGGGATGGATGTGGAGAAAACGAGTCCCACAGAAGTTTTAAACCTCTGTACTATATTTATTATTTGGCCATAATGTTCCTTCGTACCCCCTTCCCCTCCCACTCCATATTCTCCATATTCTCTTTGAACTCTAGTTCCAGGGATTCGTTTCTTGTCTAAATCTCAGTCTGAGTTCATTGTAGCAGTTCTAATCTGGCCAGAGGAACACATGCTGTTTTTACTTTTTTTTTTTTTTTTTAAAGGTAAATTCTATACCTGATTAGGGCTTGAACTCATGACCCTGAAATCAAGAGTGGGATGCTCTATCGACTGAGTAGGGGCCCCTCGTACATGCTATTTTTAAAAACTAACACGTTGTTTCTGTTTCTCTATGAAGTCCTATAATTTTTGTAGTTGTAAATATCTATGCTGAAACAGGAAACGAATATAGAGGTATTTGTACTGATTTACATTCACTGCCTAGGTTTCAGTTTTATTTATACAGGATATATAATGTTTAATAAATAAAGGAGCCATATTTATTGTTAACAATTCTAAAAGACTCTAGATACCAATTTTAGGTCTTTTGGCAAGCAGGTTTTCAGTAACTCTAATTCCCTGTATTGCTAGAATTGGAGGTCCCCATTGTTTTTCCCTCAATAATAGTACTGATTTCCTCAACAAATTGACTCCCTCAGATGTGGTTTTGATGAACACCTTGACACATTTATAAGGAACCTAGCAGTTGGCAAATAACAGAGACGTAATTCCTGCAAACACTGACTCAGAGATTCCTACTTGGCAATTCCTTAGGACTTAGAAAGACCCTCAGTAAATCTAGTCCTGTGGGAACCTCACTATTTTTCTGAAGAAACCTTCCCATTAGAAACAAAAACAAAACAAAACAAAACAAAACAAAAAAACCTTCCCATTAGAAATCAGTTGGGAGGCCCAAAGATGCTGAACTGTCTAATGGCAAACAGTGGGCTAAGAAGCAGAGATTTGATCCCAATGGGTTCCTTTTGGGCATGGTCTTATGCAGGGCAGTTGAAACTAGTTTACCTTGACTTCTTCACTTGTAACAGAGAATTGTTACAAGGAGTAAATAAAAGAATTGATTAAAAGGACTTTGGAAGGGCAAAAAATGTCACAGACATGTATAACCCCAAACTTGTTAGAAATGTTCATAGGCACCCTTGAGACTATTTTTTCCCCTTGCTTTTATTATCCTTGTGACTATTTAAACCAGTGTGGGTACCTGAGGAATTCAAACAGCACAAGGGAGACTTCGGGCACTGACCCAGGGCAACGGCTCCTCATCAGTGACCTGAAGTGCTTCAAATCCTTCTTGCTGTTCTGTTGCCTTTTCTGGTGAGCTGGGAGTATTAGGCCAAATATATATATATGTATATACATATATATATTGGCCAACAAATTTGTCTTTATTGGTAGTCCTATAAAATTATTCTATTTAATACTAACTTTTGAAAATAAAATTATTAATAAAAATTTAAAAATGCATATTCATATACATTAGAGTTTTAAAAAACCTTATTTTTACTGATTATGTAAATTTTACAAACAACATAAGTATAATAATTATTGTTCATATATATTCATGCTATAGGCCAAATATATTTTAAGAGTTAGTTTCTTTTCTTTTCTCTTTCTCTCTCTCTCTTTTTTTTTTTTTTTAGAAAGGGAGAGCATGCATGCATGTGTAAGACTGAACCAGAACAGGGAGTTGTGGGGGGAAAGAATCTCCAGTAGATCCCCTGCTGAGTACAGAGCCCATGCCCCCCACTCAATCTCATGACCTTGGGATCATGACCTGAGCTCAAATCAAGGGCTGGACACTCAACTGACTCAGTCACTCAGGCACCCTTAAGAGTTAATTTTAAAAATGGTAAGAACAAAATCATGATTACTACTTATTCCACAAACAGAATAGTTTCATTTTAATGTTCTTTGGTCTTGATTCTTTTCTCAAGATCTTCCAAGATGGTCCTCAAGGGAGCACCATGTAACAAGGGCATTTCCTGGGCACTTCCCAGAAGGTGCTCTAGTGTTACAATTGTCACTCAAAGATTCTAGATTTTGGTTAAAAAGGAGTTCCCGGAAAAACTGTGGTTTGCACAGCAAAAACATTCAACTTGCCAATAGTCTTGTTTTTATTTAGCTACTGTGTACACAGATATAGAAAGATGTGGAAAGAACATGGTGCTGAGGAAGGGGATGCCTTCCTAATAGTGAGGAAATTGCCAATAATTCACAAAGGCAGAGCCTTAAAAAGTTGAAAAGGTCATGTTCCCAGCTGTGACAACAGTAAGCATTTGTTTTATACAGAAGTTACGCTCAGTGTTATCTCCTATATATTATCTGTATAAATCATTTTGACCTATGTTACTTCTTAAATAAGATTATCTGCTTTACAGTTGCTTCCTACCCATATGTCATCAATATTTATAGCCGTTTCTTAAGTTAAAGGTGTAGTGTAGTTTTACTATACTATTTTTGAAAGTAGAATTTTTACTTGTGACATTTTGATGAGATATGTGAATTGTAAGGCAAAGTCAAAAGTTTTATGAAGCCAGATTTTAGGAATAGGAGAATTCAACTCTTCTGTGGATAAAATAAAAATAGGAGCTTTCCAAAGCTTCTGTAGTTATTAAGGTATTAAAATATTAATTCAACTATGAGTTAATTTTAAACTCTTTAATGTAAGCACAACTCAAACACTTGGAAAGCCTTAAAAACTATTATGTCTGGTAAAAGTCACTTACTATGAAGCAGTATCCCTCCCATATGATGGATTTATAAAGAGGTCTTTATATTAATTTAGAAGTTTCTGGGTATTTCTTTTTTTTTTTTTTTTTTTGGTCAAATAGCCCATTAAAAAAGTGTCTAATATGCAGATTTGATTATCTTAATAGCAAAAGAGGAAATGAAAAAGAAGAAAACAGAACTGTAGCAATTCTATAGTAATCATTTTCTCTGATTGTGGGTCTGTAAATTGTTTCTAATATATCACAAATGAAAATGAAACATATATCACAAAGGACACTTGATCAGTGCTTCCCACAGCAGTGTGCAATAAAAGCAAGTGATAACCAAATTTTCGCAAAGTAGCAAGGTATAGCCTACATTGCTTCTTTTAGATATGACTAATAGAATTTGGGTATTCTCTTCAAATGTGTGAAGAGTAAACAAATATAAAATCCTGTTATCCATTTTCTCTTTGTATGCCATTTAAGCTGCTCCTCAGAACTTTACTGTGAATAATATTCTTCTTGTATAGAATCCTAACCAGGTGCCATATTCTTGAGCATGCTCTGACATATTTGAAAATGCTTTCTTATCTATCAAGGCTTTGAGTTAGTTTAATAAGGATTATTGGGTAAATGTTCATTTTCGTGTTTATTTCTTATCTATGACACACGTTATTCATTTGACCACAAATGAAAATAATGTGATGTCCAGTATGATTAATTTTTTTTTTACATGCTATGTTCAATGTCCTTTAAAGAGTATAAATCAAGTGGTAGGCTTCAAATGCTTCCTTTGATTTTTTTTTTCTCTCTCATCTTTTTACATCTTAAGGCTTCTTTTCAAGCATAATATGAATAGGTGAAAAATTGGGCCATGTATTAATAACATAATAAATAATAGTATTGATAATAAAGTAATGTTACTGTTGTTATTATAGTTCTTTTTTCCATTGTGTTCTCAAATCTTCTGCTTTTTCTAAGTAATTTCTGTCACAAAGTTTACAATATGTACTTGTGTATGTGAATATAGGTATATGTGTCTGAGAAAGAAATGAAGAGAATGCTAGTAGCATTTAAATACCTGTTCTCTGATCTAGATCAGTGAGACCTCTTAATAAGTCTGAGATAAAAAATGGGAGCAAAAAAATCCATTACAGTGTCTTATCGGGGTCATTATTTATCTGTTGAAAATGAGGAATTATTTAGGTCATAGCATTTATCTTGTCCTTCTCTGTCTTTCATCACCTGAGAATTTACTCAGTTTACTTTGTCCACAGCAAAATTAAAGTAAATCTGCTTGACGAAAATACCAGAAGGGAGAAATTTGGATTTCTGCTTATATACTACCATCCAAACTTAAATCTAACAGAAAGGATTGTCTCTGCTGGTTTTATTTGCTCCAGGTTGGTTTGTGGGGGCAGGCCAAATAGAAATGAAATATTTATTGCTGATAAAAATAAAGCATTTATCTGAAAAATAGAGGCAAATGGAAGACTAACAGAAGCATTATATTTCAAATGACTGCATTATCAGACCAAGTTACACTGCCCCATGCTGTGATCAGCAAGAAGATAAGGTCTCCACCATCTGTTCTCAGGAGGTCCTGAGTTTAAATCTCAATGGGAGATTGCTGAAGAATGCCAGGGGAAAAGGAAAGGTAATTTGTAAGTTTTGCTTTCTTTATGCCACAGCAATAATGGTTCTTGCATACATTTGTTTATAAAAGAGATAGCATTCTGCCCATACACTAATTTTAAACAAATTAATATTTAATAAAAAAATTGAGATCCATTTTAACTTACCCATATATGTTTCAATGATAGCTTACAATACTTAGGAGATACTGTACACATAAGAAAAGGTGTCAACAATAACTACACTGTTTAGCTTATCTCACCATTAATGCTTTTGGAGTCCAACATTGTTTAAATTCCAGTGGGATGATGAACTTTTAAAATCTTAAAAATTCCATCAAGTGAAATCCTGTATTTCTTCCTAATGTCTGGCAATGTAATAGGTTAAAAAACCACAGTTAGGTTGAAGTATCTGTAGTATTAAAACAAAACAAAACAAAACAAAATTAGTCTTAGATGGATGTTTGTATGTTTGGAAATAACCTGACAGATGTTGGCATCTGTTGCTCTCTAGACTGGATTGCAGTGTAGCTGTAGGTAATCTGCAATGGTTGTTATAAGTTCTCAAGAGGAGAGGGGTCATACATCAACTGTTTGTATCATGTCTATTTTAATTTCCTGTCATTTCTCCTGGTCTCTTGTTTCTATAGCCTGGTCTCAGCATTTATGTCTCAAAATATCTTCAATACTGAAAGCATCTATAGAAAATAAAACTTTTTTTTCTTTCTCAAAATAAATGTCCTCAAAATACAAAAACTGCTTCTCTATTTCCTCTTCTTTTATGGCTCACTCTACCCACATATGTCTCTCTCTCTTACCTCCATACTACTAGTAACCATCTTATAATGAATAAAAGGATTATGTCCAGACAATCACATTGGATCTTTTAAAGGAAGTATTTGTTGTCCACACCACCCACCACATAATTCAGCCCCCTGCATAAGGAATCTCAAGGAAAGTTTCAATCCTTCCTTTCTTCTGGACACCACAACCAAAACAACCTTGACAGTTCTATAGTATGTTACTCCTTGGTCAAACCTTCCTTCCTCATTGCCCACAAGTGTGGACATTCAAAGCCCTTCACAACCTGGCTTCCCTCATCTCTTCTAGGTTTATTTCTAACTACATATACTATACTCCTGCCAACTACCCATCATTACCGTAACAAGTCATGCCTTTTCCTGCCTTTGTGTTTTTGTTCAAATTTGTTCTTCCTAGAACATTCTTGGGACCTTTCTAATAGTTCGGTTAATTGATTTTGTAATAATTTTCAAGGTGTAGGCCAAATACCACTTCATTCATGAATACTTTTCAGATACCACCGATGGGAAATACCTTCTCCCTTCTCAGTATTTTGCAACTATTATTTAAGGATTACCTTATCTCAATGATATTAAACTGTAATAAGAAATTACATTAGACAGGAGTTATATCATTCATCTTAACAAATTGCTCTATCTCTATTATCTTGCATACTCCCTTATAGGTAGAAAGTATTCAATAATTACTGAACCAAATTTGCTAAAGATCAATATTGTTTATATAAATCTAAATGCTAAAGGTATATAGAGCAGTCCTGGTTTTCTTGTCTTGGTTTTCACTCACACATTAATATAACAAATGTTTATCTTATGCTTGCCTGTCACTTTGTAAAGCACTGTAATTAAGAAAGAACAAAACAGACTTGGTTCCTGCTCTCATAGATCACCACTCTCTGGGTTTGTGGTTTTATGGGATTTCAACTTCTTTATCCATAAAATGAAAGGCTTAGATCATATAATCTCACAGGTTTCTTCCAATTTTAAAATTATGAAGACCCATAAGCAAAAGATACTTTGTAAGATTAAATATCTTTTTAAAATATTAAATATTAAAGGGGCACCTGGGTGGCTCAGTGGGTTAAAGCCTCTGCCTTCAGCTCAGGTCATGATCCCAGGGTCCTAGGATGGAGCCCCACATTGGGATCTCTGCTCAGCAGGGAGCCTGCTTCCCTTCCTCTCTCTCTGCCTGCCTCTCTGCCTACTTGTGATCTCTCTCTCTGTCAAACAAATAAATAAAATCTTAAAAAAATAAATATCAAATATTAAGTATTTTTATTAAAAAGAGATGAACTGGGGCACCTGGGTGGATCAGTTGGTTGATCATCAGACTAGATCTCAGCTCAGGTCATGATCTCAGGGTTCTTGAGTTCATTATTGGGACTTATACTTAACTTAAAAAAAAAGACATAAATTATTATGCATTATATATATTTATACATAAAATGCATACACATTTTTTCCCATTGGTAATATGTCATAAAAACATAACAGTCATAAAAAGTTGGATTTTGGGGGGTAGAAAACAAATTGTCACTGATAAGTATGGTAGTCAAAGAGGTTATCAAATACATCCTTCACACTTTTTAGATTTTGGATGAAAATACTGTCCTTACCCCTTTCAGGAATCAGGAACTAGAATGATGTCAAAAGATATATGAATTTGTACATTGTATATATTTTTTGTCAGATGTGTGTAATCTTTCTACGTGTCAACGTCATCATTAAGTTAAAGTTCCCCTTTTACTAATATGTATTTTACAAGTAGCACTGGGAATGTTTCCAATGGGAAATACGGATATAGTGGGGTCTGGTTGAATTAGTTATTAAATCACTTATTTTAAGTAGAAATTATGTATGCTATCAAGTGTGCAATCTGAGGAAACTTCGTAAATTTTCTTCAGACACTCATTTACAGAAGATACCTCTACCACGAACCCAGGAAAATAGTTAGAAATAGCCCCACAGCTATGAGATTTTCTTTCACTGGTCAAATGTTGTATAATGTAATGACACTTAATCCTTTTAAATCCTTTCAAGCACTTTAAAATAAAAAAGATGCAGTATTTTTCTAGCTATGTACTAATGCCAATTATCCCTGTTGTTTAAAAACCTTTAGAAAATTCCAATATATTAGAAATGAATAAAAAATATTCTATATTCTATGAGCAAGGTAAGATGTAGAAGTAAGGTCCAGAAATGGGATTTCCTGATAATTTGTTTGAGGGATGTCTTTTGTGAGATCTATGTTTGCTTTTGATTGGATAATCTGGATACAACATATTCTCAGCATAAGTGAGGTAAAAAGGGTAGAATAGAAAAGTAGAAAGGGTCAAATGGAAGAATTGCTTAAAACCAAGATGAGATCAAGATAATAATTACTATGTTATCACTTAAATAGAACCCTTATTCTGTTACGAGAAATTATCTGACTGAGTTTACGAAGTGATTATATGTTTATAGGGACGTGAAACTGCTGTCTAGGCTCATTATCCCATCATGATTCCGTTAAATCATGCTCTCAGAGGAGAGTGATTTGTTGTATTTGTGAACAGGTGGCAGCTTCATCTACTCAGAGACCAATTATGTAAAGCAGCATGAAAAGAGCCAGGGTGCCAATGCTGGCAGAGAGAGAGAAAGAAAGAGAGAAAAGAGAGCAAATCTGTCAATGTTACAAAAGCAATACTGATTTGATTTTTGAACAAGGAAGTTTTTTTTTCCCCCTTAAGTGAAATAACTTAATAACTTCCCGAATGAATGAATGTCTATGATTGTAACAGCCATCAGAGTCCTTTGTAGTGATTCTATTAGTGCAGGTAGGATGAACGAAACTTACCCCCGTTATATATCCATGGTATTTTGCTTTAGGATATGCTGCTGGAAGTAATCTCAAAGAATGGATGACCCTTAAAAGACAGACTACCTGTTAAAATTTGAAAAATACTGACAGAGCAGTTTGCAACCACAAGAATCCTGGCTTCAGGTAGCGTCCTTCCTTTGGTTAAAACATTGCCTGTCAGAGCTATTATTTACATGCAAATGTATCCATTAAGTACAGATTTGCTTATTGAATTAACCAGTCATCTCCTGGAAATGTTAGAGAGAAGGTTCCTAGAGAAATGGGGGACAACCTTGATTAATTTTGAAGAGAATGAAATGATCAGAGAAGTTTCTGGAGACTGCATTTCTAGCAACCAGGGGGACAGCATGAATGAATGTGACTCAAAGAGTAAAGGTGTCAGGAGGAGGAAACAGAGCCAGCTGTTTGTCAAACAGGTCTACTCACAATTTAAAAAAATGCCTTTCTCTATCCAATACTTCTTGGCAAAAGCCATTTATACCAAAGCTTGTAAGTTTTGGTGGGTGATGAATTTCTTTGATAGCTTAATGAAAATGTCCACAAGCCCAAAGTTAAGTTGAAGAAAAGCCATTATCTCTTAAGCCTGGAAATGACTTAGATGTTGATAAACAAGTTAAAAATGTAAACCTATTTAGACTATTGAACTTTAACTGGACTTTTTGTTTTTTGTATGGCAAAGCTTGCCTTCAGGGAATGAAAACATTAAAAATAATCAAAGCCACTGTATTTATTGCAAACACTGGGAAATGATGAAGTCTCTTTGTTTCAAAATATTTGTTTTCAGTATATGTTTGAGATTCAAATTCTCTGCTAAATATATTGCTTTACTAGAATCAGCATAGATATGGACCAATCAGACACAAGCATGTAGGATATTTAAAATTTCTTGGGAACCATTTTGATTGAGCTCACCTTGGCTTTACAGTGCTGCTGTATATAATAATGAATTTCTTAGGTTTGGAAAAAGTTGAGTTTCTAATTTCCTTGCAAAATGACAATTTCAAGTCTCTTTGATGGTAGGTAGTTTCTTTTGGCATTTGGGAATGTGATACATCTAAAAATGAGAGTAAATAATCAGCTATATTTCTCTGAATACATAAATTGCCTGAAAGGTCTTCAGTGTAATTTGCATTAACTGAATGTTTTGTGTTAATTTTGATATTGACTAGATCATTAATGTCTTATGTGAAGTTAAGCTTCCTAATAAGCAATTAGTAAAGTTCCTTTACTGTACAGATGTTCACATGTAATTTAGATTATAGCCTTCATTCATGTTTAAATTGTATCTCTTTGAATGAATCAAAATTCCCATCTATAATTAGCTTAGATTTAGATAAATTTTCTTAACCTCCATGGTCTTATATTTGCATCTGCTTTTCTGAGGAGCTTAGCTGAGTCTCCAGTTTAGCTATTTCCACATAATTTGGGATAAAGATTTTTTAGAGATATAGGAGAAGAAATCTACAGAATTGAGAATTTCTATGGGCATAGGATATTTCTCAGTTGTTACAAGCCAGATCAGTCAGATATGAATTACTAAAATGGTCCTTTTAATTTGTCTGCAAGATTAGTTGGAGAGGAAATCAAGCTGCAAACCCTTTCAGGTTTTCAATACCTCTTAATTCAGAATTATTTGTGAATTTGATTAATAAGTTGCCTACCTTTTTAGCTAGATTTAAATAAAATCAGACAAGTCTGATCCCTCTGGCAACACATAAGCATCCTTTCATGTTTCATTACCAACCCCAAAGTCCTTCAATCTGGTTCTATCCCATCATTGATGATCTAGACAATTTGCCTTTGTTTTCTTTCAAGTCTCTTTATCTTTCTATTAAATTCCATTTCAAATAATTAAATTTTAGTTACTTTATATATGCCAGTTTTCCATCTACCAGTTTGTTAATATGTGGACCATTCCTTTGAATTCTATCCACAGTAGAAAACTATTCTAGATGTGGGGGGGGGAAGCAAAAAATACCTGTCAGAAATATTTTGTGTGGATAAGAGCAGAGCAAAAGACTCATGCTCTTGTAGAATATATTTTAAAGTGATTGTGAATGTTAGTATTTTTTCAAAATATTTTACATTTCTGTAAACTGCTAACTTTTCTTTTCCACATTAATGTGTGGGAAGGAAACTAATTACAAAGGAAAAGGAGAAGGGAAAATCTTATAGGTACAGATGTCTTTCCTGACTTTCCTTTCCAGACTCTGTCTGATCCACTGAACTGGTTTATGCCTCCTGAAGTATATTCAAGGTTTCTACACAGCTTGGCTCAGATTTCGAGCTGAATTCTGTGGTGGGCACAAATGTTGAAATTTAACCTTTTTTTTAATGCAGAAATTTAATTTTAATGCAGAAATTTAACCCTTTTTTAAATACAGAAAATGGTAATGGGCTTTATTAATAAATGAAAGATTTTACTTTGCCTTTCACACTCTTTCAGGATGATAAGGCAGTATTTCATATGTTAATGTTGTTTATCTCCTCAAGTAAAATTTACACATCTGCAAGTGACATTTTCCTATCATTCCCTAAATGAAGAAGATTTCCTTCCTAATATCATGATTCCTTTAACCTATAAGAATTAATTGAATGAACAGCCTGTGAGGGACTTTATTACTTTTTATACACAAGTAGAATTAAAAAATACATAAATGACAGGATTTTATATCAGGAATAAAAGACAATTTCCATCTAGGAAAACAACAATTTGAAAAATCCCAGTTATCAAAGAACCTAGAATCTAATCAGTCATGAACTAAACATATCAATGTCTACAAATTCAGTGACTAAATCTATCTAGAAAGCATATAGTATTTCAAGTGACATTATCTTATATTAAAATATTATGTTAAAGCAACATTCTTGATGACATCTAAGATCTCTCAGCACACCATGATTTCATAAAGACAGGGACTGTAGCTCACTTTCTTAGTCTAATCTGTAAGCTGCCTTCTGAGCTGAACAAGGTAACTGAGCTCCATTATCAGCTCATGTCTCATAATTATTTATATCTATCATATGGGAGAGCACATCTTCCCAATATCTTAATTTCCACAATTTATTTCTAGCCTCCCTCTCCAACTTTTCACTTTTCTTTTCCAGAGCAGCAAAAATGTCTAGTATTGGGATATGTATTTACATATGTACTTATGTATGTATTTGATTACACACAGCACTTTAAAATGACTCTACCTCAATGTTTTTTGTGTGTATATATTTCTCACCCATTTTCTCAATGGATACCTAAACTTTTCATGAAAGACAAAAGCTGATTTAAGAACTTACTATTTACTGCACACTAGAATCTATCTCATAATGAAAGTCACTTTCAGTTCATTTAAATGAGACAATTCCTTTACTCAGTCTGGAGAGGATATACTATCACGGAAGGCAGCCAGCTGATTCTGCCAGAGAATTCTGTCTCCACAGTCACTGGAAATTTCTCACATAGAGAGAGTAGTATCCCTGCTGAGGTCAATGATGACCCTGCTTTAAAAAAATGCTATTAATGATTGGTCAGATTTGGAATAGATCAAGCTGTTTACAAAGTGTCCTACTAATATATCTTCCATGAGTATAATTGGGAAGGAAGTTACGCAGGCTAATAGAAGTTTCCAGGATTTCCCTGTTCTCTTTGTTTGGCATTTACCTCCATATTTATTTTTCTTTAGTTGTTCTGACACCTGCTTACGTTTCTTTTTAAACTTATTTTTAAATCCTGTTAAAAAAATATTAGGTTGTTACCTTTGCGTCTAATTTTCATTTTTCACTTCTCTATATCAAAGTTAAACAAATTATACTTCACTGTATTTGTGAAGTTCTTCTTTATTCCATTATCAACCTAGGAATCATCTTCATACTATCTTCTGCAGTTCAAGATTGTTTATATTCCTTAACTTACACATTCTGCCCCTTTCTAGTCCCAAATAATTATATATATGTATATTTTTAAATTGTTTACAACATAACTACCCTTCCTTTATTATTATCACATTAATATCAATAATTTATATTTCTGGAACATTTGATAGGTATAATGCTAAATGCTTTGCATTACTTCACGCAATCTTAACAACCATCTCATTTGGGTACCACTTTAAAGATGAGGACATTGAGGCACACAGCAAAATTCATCCACCCCACATTTTCAGTTACTCTCCAATTCACCTATTCATTGGCTCGCTTTATGCCAAAGCTTTCTTTTAAACAATGACCCTTAACCTCTGCAGCTGTCTGGAGCTCCTTTTCCTTTGCTGGCTCCCCTCTATCTTTTTCCTGCACTGGCTCTTCCTGACATGATTCTGTAGTTAGGCTAAGTTCCTTCCCAATCGCCTTTCCATTTCAATCGCGAGTTCTTTTTCACCTCATAAATCCCTAGGCATTATCTGAGAGTCAGCAGTAAATCTGGGAGTACACAAGGCCCTGTTTACAGGTGTGCTCTTAGATGGCAAGATAACTAGGAGCTGGGAAATTCGTCATAATGAGTGTTTCTGTCAGTAGAGGGCAGGAAAGCATACTGCCTCTGTCATGTGGATTAGAGTTGATTTTAACTGTTTAGACTTCTTGCTGGAACACATGATGGCAAAAATAATAACTCAGCATTTGATTCATCTTCTTGGGAAGCCAGAGTTTTATTCCACTGAAAATGTTTGTTACACATAAGTCTTCTCTGTTGTTTGGTAAAGGGTGGGAATAGGGTGAAGAGAGGGGAAGTACATTCACTTTGTTGTCTTTCCCTTCCTCCAAACCTGGTGTGAAATTCCACTTGGCATACTTTCTAAAATCTGGCCTGAGTAGCACACACAATGATACACAGTGTATACAGGAAGCAAAATTCAACAGAGCACCTTTGGCTACCACCCATGCTTATACAAAAGAGGAAATGGGCCATTATCCCACTCTCTACTTGCTGAACTTTGGCTACCATTGCTGTGAGGACAATATTTATTCTCATCTCACTTCATTGAAACTACTGTATTGTTTTCAAGGCTCAGTATGAGGCAGCAGGACGAAAACCCAAGCAAAACAAAACCTTACCTACCACAGCCAAACAGCTACTAAGTCTAAAAGAAAATAACTTTACAAAACTAGATATACAAAAATGTTTGTGGTATTTAGATATAAGGTAGTTTTTAAGATGGCAGTGATAAACCGCTAAGACTTACATCCTTGAGGGCATTTACATGTTCTCAAATCAGAGAATCTGTAAGTGGGAAGGACATTGGGAGTTGTCTGATTTAGAATCAATTTATTGATTTTACAGATGTTCAGAATAGAAGTGTACAGAAATTCAGAATCAAAGAGAATAAATCCATTGCCCCATGTTACATAGCTAGTTAGGGAGAGAATCAAGCTGTGGACGAGGACCCCTGGATTTTCTGAGTAACATGTACTACGTGCTTACATATTGCTCATAGATTTGCTTATAATCAACTTTTGCTTATCCACATGTAACATATCCTATTTATAAATTTTCTACCAAAAACATGTAATCAATCTTCTGCTAGTTTTCTTTACAATAGGGCACACATCATGCCACCCCCAACTTTATTTATAGTGATATTATTCCATTGTAACTAAATACTATCATTGTACTCCTTCAACAGAACTACAAAGGGATTTTATTCTGTCTGGAGGAAACTGAGGAAGCCCTCACAGAAAGCTTTTAGCTCAGGATTCAATAAGAGAGGAAGTTTACCAGAATGAGAAAGAGGGAAACATTGACTGAGTCAGCAGTTTGAGTGCTTAGCACCTAGGACAATGCCTGGTCATTGTAGGTGTTAATTGGTAAAAGGCAGGGTTGTAAAAACTTACCTCACTGGAGGGAGGGAGAAAGGAAGAAAGAAGGAGGAGAGACAGAGAAATAGAAACAAATAAGAGGGAGAGACAGGGAAGGGGAGAGGAAGGAAGAAGGGAGGAGGAAGAGAAAGAGGAGGAAGAGGACAAAGAAAAGAAGGGAGAAATTAATTTTAACATAATCACTCAGTGAGAAATTGATTTCATTTGTTAGTATATTTCTGCATTATGAAACATTTAATGAGTCATTGAAGTGAGACATGATAGGCCCTTTGAGGCTAGAAGAAACTGGTATAACAATATATTAAAAATAGGTGTAATTACACTGCATTAAAAAAGGAGAAAAAATAGTATAAGCAAAACAGAGCCTTAGAGGCATCTGATTTTTAATTTATGTGATGGAATCAGTCCCAGAAATGAGCTATTACAAAAACTAGTATTTGAGAGACATCTCCCTTCTGCTTATTAATACAATATTATAAAACGAAGCACTGTAACTCTGTGATCAAATCAGTTATTTAAATTCCCATTTAGCCAAAAACCTGAATCATTTTGAGTCACAAATGTAGCTCACATCTAGGATTAGGAGGCAGAAACCCTTATTCACATACTTAATGCTCATTTTGTTGAGTCAGAACTGTAGCATCTCACTTCACAGTGGACTGGGAATAGCAAACACAGTGTTTGTATGGGTTTGTACAATATGACGCAGCAGAGAGAACTTTTGAGATCCCTCAGAATGGATTCTAATAGAAGCTTTAAAAATTTTTTTTTTAAGATTTTATTTGTTTATTTGACAGACAGAGATCAAAGGTAGGCAGAGAGGCAAGGAGAGAGAGAGGAGGAAGCAGGCTCCCTGCTGAGCAGAGAGCCCAATGCGGGGCTTGATCCCCAAACCCTGGGATCATGACCTGAGCTGAAGGCAGAGGCTTTAACCCACTGAGCCATTCAGGTGCCCCAGAAGCTTTTTAAACTCAAAACACTGTAATCCTAACTTTCTCTATAAGTCTTAATTTATTTATCCATAAAATGGAGATTATAATGTTTATAAGTTTCTTTTTTGAGAATTAAATCAAAATGGATATGGAAAGCATCTAACACAATGCCTGGTATACATAAGCTATGTTCAAGTCTAAGTTCCCTTTCCTCTTGTCTGCCTAATCTAAGACCCGATATTTGCTTTTTACCCCTCGATGGAAGGAAAAAACAAAACAAAACAAGCAATTCAAAAGATAGGAAATTGAGTTATCTAGTAAATTTGGGCTGGAGAAATATACTTCAATATTTAAGGCAATTTAAATTTTTTTTTCCCTAGTGCCAGAAAATTCACTGCCTAATCTACAATTAACTTGTTGCTAAATAAATGCTTAGATTTTTTCTCCAGACAATTCTGAAATTATTTGACACTGATGCAGTCTTCTTTGTAAATGAGACATTTTGTCCCTGGATTAATCCACCTAATCAGGGTAAGCAAATAGAAGGTGAAGGGAAAACAAATAAAAGTAAAAAGACAAAGCAAATGATAACTCCAATGCCTGATCTTACCTCCGTTTCTAAAAAAAAAAAAAAAATTCTATATATAAATGCCTATGTTGGCTTATTGTTGATTCTTTGTAAAATCTTGATCACAAAGCACTAAAAATAGATTCAGATCCTATTTATGAAGTTTCCCTTTAAAGTGGACCTTTCAAAAAATTAAATAAATAAATAAGTACATAAATAAACGAACAAATAAATGGACATTTCACAAAATTTTGACTCCTCCCCTATCTCTAGTCCCCAAAAGAACAGCAAGAAAAAAAGAGGAGCCAATTCTGCTATTATTTTCCTAAGATTTATTTTATTTTTCACTATTAATTCAGGCTAGATGAATTAATTGGATTGTCAGGAGGTTAATGTCGCACAAGGATGCCCTCAATCTCAGAACACCTCCCAACAGTTAAAAAAGAAGTATCCTCGTGAAGGGTGACATTTTAGCTCTCTTGAGGTGTTTTTATTCTAAATTCAATTATCCCTAGGACAGAAAGATAGTATTAAATTTCTCTCTACAGCAGACCATGTAATGCTAGATGTTTTATTGATAATGTTGTAGAGTTTCTGGTTAGTTACCATTTTAAGAGGAACTAAACTCAAACTATGGATGTCCATTGGCTCAAGTTTCCCATAACAATCAAACCTCTCTTTTTATTTATGTACAAGTTTATAATTAAAAATCAATTATGGTAACAAAATTCATACTGAAAATGCTATTAAAAGAACACTTTTTTCCTCTGTATTTTTTCAAGTGTGACTCATAGTGGATGAAATGATTTTATAAATCATTTCAAGAAAGAAAATGCTTTGGTTTTGGCTGAGTAAACTACATTTTAACAAACCAAGTTGGGAAACAAGAGTCACAAGAAATATTACTGTATTAAGAATGGAAGTTAGTATTGAAAGGATATGTAGAAGCAACTCATAGTGTATGTTTTGCATTATGGTTTGTTTTATCCTAATATCTTCAGAACTACTTAGATATACAAATACACCCTCTTCCTTATCCCATCTGCCTTACTGTGAACCAGGAACAAACACCTTCTCAGCTAAAATTAAATAATTCACAGACTATCGCATTTTTTTCTCACAGAACCAATATCCCTCTATGATGGGCAAACTCCTCTCCCACATGATGTGTGTGTCACCAACAGTGTGCATACTATCCTCCAGGACATTCTGTATCCTTGGAGCTCCCTTACCCAGAGCTGCATTGTTCTGGATTATGCAAAAAACAGACAGTGCTGTGCTAGGAGCGAAGCAAACTATAGGTACCTTTTTTTTTTTTTTTTTTTTAATTTGCTCCTTGCTATTTTCAAAAAAAAAAAAAAAATCAAAAGTTCATCTTTAGAAACTTAAAAACTTTAATGAATATACTTACAATTTATTTCTTGTTTAGTGTTAATATTTAGTATTTTAGCTCTTTATCCCACCCTTCCCCTGCCCTTGAACGCCAGAGAAACACTTATCCTGTTACTTCAACCTCAAGTTCTTCCCTGTTGAGAATGTCCCATCTTTTTGTGTAAACCCCATTGGATTCCCTTCCTATGTGCCTTCTTGCCTTCCATTATTCCTCTCCCTGCTTTTCTTGGATTTACACTGTATTGTAGCTAAGTAAAATAGAAGGGTTTAATTGTATTAGATACTAATTTATACTAATCATACACACATTGCTTGAAAAACACTTTCCTTCAGGTTTAGACAGTTTGGAACATTTCTCAATAAAACTTAAACAATTGTCTAAATGTCAGATTTTAACTTCTGTACATCCTTTTTTAATCTAATGTGAAAGATATCACGCATGTTTTCTGACTTGTGTCTGGACCTCTGAATAAAGCCATGTTTGACTCTGCACTTTAATTAATGGAGTTCATTTTCCGGCCAGGTCTCTATTGGCAGCAGAGGATGGATCAGAGCCAAATTTCTGAGGTTGGTTGCTCACTGAGTAGCCTAAACACACATGCACACACATAGTCACAGCATCAACAATGGAAGCTTAAGGTGGTCCTTCTGGAACAGCTTCATTGTAAATGGAAATTTCTTCTCTCCTCTTCAAAACTTCCACTTCATTTTTTTTTTAAAGATTTTATTTAGTGGGGTGCCTGGGTGGCTCAGTGGGTCAAAGCCTATGCCTTCGGCTCAGGTCATGATCCCAGGGTCCTGGGATCGAGCCCCGCATCGGGCTCTCTGCTTGGTTGAGAGCCTGCTTCCCTTCCCCTCTCTCTGCCTGCCTCTCTGCCTACTTGTGAGCTCTCTCTTTCTGTCAAATAAATAAATAGAATCTTTAATAAAAAAAAAAGATTTTATTTAGTTAGTTGAGGAAGAGAGAGCACAAGAAGGGGGGGGGTGGTGGAGTGACAGGCAGAGGGAGAGGAGAAGCAGGCTCCCTGCCAAGCAGAGAGCCCAACACAGGACCTAAACCCAGGTCCTTGGGATCATGACCTGAGCTGCAGACAGATACTTAGCCGACTGAGCCACCCAGGAGCCCCCAAAACTTCTATTTTATATTATATTTAGGCATAAAAACTTGCTTACTTTGTCTTGAGATTCCATGCGCAATTACAAGACACTGACAACTCTCAGTGCATCTACTCTCGCTTTTCCAGATATTTAAAGATAAATAGTTCTGGACTATAAATTAATTTAAAGCCACCTACAATGGGAAACAGGGAAAGTATATGATGGTGGTAAAGACTACAGTCTCTGGAATGGACAAGATTAGATCTGTATGACTAGGACAAATGCTCAACCTAGGACTATTTCTTGTTTGGAAAACAGGAAAATTTTAGTACCCACCTAATGGTTACTGTTGTATAGATTAAATGAGATCTAGTATAGTGTCTAAATGGTAGCTATTACCATCATTTAAATTATTGGAATTTTCTCTACAGTGACAACTAAGGCTATAATTAAGTGTGATCTGTTTTAACTTGGTTAAAAGTGATAACAGTCTCATCTGACTTGGGGATATTTTAGCTTGCAGAAGCTCTGAAATATTTATAGCAGCTAAGGGAAATTCTATCCAGGCTTTATAGTAAATGGGAGTACAGCTCAATATGTCTCTGACAGATACCATACCCTGGGATTCTTTTTTTTCTAAGTTTGAAAAAGACTATGTTCTGTCTAGGAATAAAAATATTTAAGTATTATTTTACAAGGTGAAATATTTTTAGCAGGAACAAAAGTATTGGAAAGATTACAAATAAATGCAGGGCTTTACTAGATAATATTATTTTGAATTAGATATTATAACATCTAATTACATTATATTGTATCTATTATATTTAAAGATATTATAGGCCCTTGGGGAAAACGTCTTATATAAACTTATGGAATAATATTTCTGTAGCAACGTAGGCAAATAAGCAAACTTGCAGCTCCAAAAGCTGCCAAAGACACTAAATTTAAGTAACATGTTT
Organism: Lutra lutra; assembly: GCF_902655055.1. NCBI lineage: Eukaryota > Metazoa > Chordata > Mammalia > Carnivora > Mustelidae > Lutra > Lutra lutra. Next base: position 73,551,369 of record NC_062279.1, on the reverse strand, counting down.
GCAGATAGAATGGCACAGAAGACTGGGGCTTGCAAGAGTTCAATATAGTCTTTTGCATAAAACTTTGAAATTGAAACAATCTACCAACAGGTGAAAGTATTAAAATATATATGGAGACTTCTGAGATAACACAATTTTATTGATTTCTCTTCCCTAGGGAACACTCTAAATGATCAGATGGAATAAATGCTTTGAAAATTGCTTTCTCATGAAGGCAAAGGTCTGAGACTTGGTCTTCCTTATTTATACTCAGCCTGTATATAAAAATACTTCTGTCTCTGGAGTGTCTAATTTGGGGTTTTGGAACAGCAAAAATATCATATCACTTGATTACAAAATGATAAAAATAACTTGTTCTATTTTAAGAACATGAGGTAGAACAAAAAAGAGAAGGACCTGACTGTAAGTTTATCTTAGATTTCAGTATTTAAGCATTCTCAAAATGTAACAAAAAATTATTTATTTAGAAGTCCCAAGCAACAGAATTTTCTTCTAAAATATTTCTTCTTTGGGGCACCTGTGTGGCTCAGTGGGTTAAGCCTCTGCCTTCAGCTCAGGTCGTGGTCCCAAGGTCCTGGGATCCAGCCCCACATCAGACTGTCTGCTCAGCAGGGAGCCTGCTTCCCCCCCCCTCTCTCTACCTGCTTCTCTGCCTACTTGTGATCTCTCTCTCTGTGTCAAATAAATAAATAAAAACTTAAAAAAATTAAAAAAAAAAACTTCTTCTTCCCTGCTTTCTTACCTGTCAGCCAGAGTTCTAAAACATAAATACAATCAAGAAAAGAGGTATATTAAAATTGTATTCAAATTACAGGACTACTAAGAATTGCAAATTCTATCTTCCATAACTTCAATTTAATCTCTCTCCTTATTTATTTATTTATTTATTTATTTATTTATTTATTTATTTGAGAAAGACAGAAGGAGAGAGAACAGAGCGGGAGGCAGAGGGAGAGGGAGAGAGAGTCTTAAGCAGATTCCTTGCTGAACATGGATACTGACACCCGGTTCGATTTCACAACTCTGAGATCATGATCTGAGCCAAAACCAAGTTAGGCGCTTAACAGACAGCACCACCCAGGTTCCCCCAACTCAATACCTCTTTGAGAAATCACACATCCTATATACTATATAATCTAAATAGCACATCAATATGTAAACTATTAACTCAGGGATGGTCATTTACAAAAAGCAATAAAAAATAAAACAAATAAAGCACTGTTTTATCAAAAATTAGTAAATACAAAGCAAAATTTTCAACCTAAAGAGAAATGCACTTAAAAAAACCCTTTTGATCAATAAAACATGCTCTCATGAATTACCGCCATTACTATTTAATGTTTTTTATTCTAGTAAATGAGATTTTTAAACAATGTATATTTTTTTCTTGAGAATAAGTCATAGAGCTAGTTGTCAAATCATTCATACCAGTAATCTAGGTCAGACTGATAACCTCTAATAAAACAGTAACAATTCAAGACCATAGGCTAAAAGAAATGGCATTTAACATTTGCTAAAACTTGACATTTTGCCACAGGTACTAAGATTAAAAAGTATTTATAAATTAATTGCTTTTCTTTCCAATAGCATCAGAAATTTGTACTCTGTGGTGTCACCTCCATTTGAGCTTTAGGCTTCAAGCCCATTTAAAAAAAAAAAAAGGTAATTCAAGTTTTCCTGTTGCAAGATGATCTGTCCTAAACAATATTAGATAAAGAGCAATTGTAAAAATGGTTTTGTGATTGGAGGTGGGAAGAGTGAGCATAACTGGTACAAAAGATTTTTCAAGTGTCAGAGTCTGTGATACCTCTCATTTGCTTCTCATGCCTGTCCTGGGTCTGCTTTATGAATGGTTTGTTATCACTGGCTGTGTCCATAGGATAAATTCAGTATGTTCAAGTTATCCACGGCCAAATATACAAGAGGATTTTATTTCCGGGGCCAAATATGCTCTAGGGTTTTATCTGCTGGCTTAAATCATGTGGGTTTTGACTACTTGAGGAAAAAAAAATAAATGAATTCAATATGCTTTGCACAGCCTTCTTCTTCTTTTTTTTTTTTTTTTAAAGGGGTCTACATTTATTTGGATACTGTTTTGTTAACAGATCTTCTTAGACCAAAATGAAACCATTGATCTCAGAACAAAAATATCCTCTTGAAAACTCTAGAGGAGTTAGGGAAGTTAGTGAAAATTACCTGAAGAATAAGTGCTGTCTTCTCTATGTCAACCATACAAGTCTTCTTGACAAGTCTTTTTGGAACACACACACACACACACACACACACACTGATATGAGCATACACTAGCATATACACTTTCAAATCTACATGGATGAGTAGCCACATGAATCTGTTCTCTTTTCTGTAACGCAAAAAAATGTCTGCTTTCTTATAAGGAAAGAAAAGTTAGTGTTGCTATTATTCCTTAAAAGGCCTATAAATTAGGGCACTTGGGTGGCTCAGTCATTAAGCATCTGCCTTCAGCTCAGGTCATGATCCAGGAGTCCCAGGATTGAGTCCAACACTGGGACTCTGAGAAGCATCTGCCTCTCCCTCTGACCCTCATCCCACTTGTGCTCACTCTCTCTCAAATAAATAAATCTTACAAAAAAAAAAAGACCTATTAATTATATAGGTTAGATAACAGAATGAATTAAGAAAGAAGTATACTTGACATTCTTCTTTCAACTACTCAGCCAAATGTAGTGTGAGATGCCAGAGCTTAGAGTCATATGGTGTGGATTCATGATCAGTTAATATTTATTGCATGCCTACCAAATATGTGGTATTATTATGAATTATTTTTCCCCAGTTTGTAATTCCTAAAGATGACACTTAAGAATTTAATAAACAATTACAAAAAAGAAACTAAATAATATTCACTCAAAAAATCTTAATTAGTGATGAGTCTTGAGAAAACCTTTTGCCAGAAAAATTTCAATTAATTTAGAATTGAAATCCCTTACACTTTTTCAAAAATTGCCAATGTTTTTAAATCAATTTATACATCTCTATTTTTTCAAGTACAAATAATAGATTTAGTTTTGAAAATGGGCTTCTATTATGCCAAAACTTCCTCTATCAGGGTCTTTGCGTCTCTCTCTGTCTCTCTTTACACATACATACATCTACTTACAATGAATTAGTCCCTGTCTTTAACAAGGTTAGACGCTCCTGGCTTCAAATTTGTCAGTTTTGGAGCAATCATTCGGATTCGTTCTTCCAACAGATAGTCAGTTTTCGTTACCAGAAAAACAATGTATTTCTATCATAACCTAAAAAAATTCATAAATTGTGAAGATGAATTGGAATTTGCTATTAGATATTCATATTAATTAGACAGAAAGCTTTTTCTTAGCAAGAACTTAGCCATGTATGTGAAAGTTGAGTACAGTAATTTGAAGAGGTCCCAGCTCTTCAAAATGAATTAAATGAAACTTAAAAACAGAGAGAAAACAACAATTTATTTGGTTGAAAATTCTTGTGCTTTTTTCTTACATAGAAGAAAATAGGTTTTTCTGTGTTTATTAAAGTAAAACAAAAATGCTTTTTTTGTATCAGGCTCTAAGTCACACCAAATTTTGAGACAGTATTTTTTAAAATACATAAATAAACAGAAAAATGCTGTATCAATACACATATGAATATTATGTGCAATACAATTATTATTAAAAATGTTGGTATGCATATTGATATAATCAGGTCAACATGATGAGAAAAATTCCTACTTCTTTAAAATGTCAGAGGAGTTTTTCAACCTTTTCTTACCAGCCTATAGAGCAAGACATTATTCAATATATTTGCAGCAGATTTATATGTTGCTGATAAACATATGGAATACATACAACAAATGACTGTCTAACTATCTAGAAAATTTAGGCTCAAAATGCCTTGCTTGGAGGAACATTCTGGAAACAATGTCACTTTCTTAGCTCTCAGTTCTTGGCATCTGTCTCCCCTAAGCTAACCAAGGACCTGTCCTCAACGGCTCTGGATAATCAGGAGCCATTGGAGTCTTTCAGAGAACACCAGGAAAGAAAAAAATGAAGCCAGTTCTTCTCTCAGTGACCTTTTGAGAGCCTGGGGTCCACTGATGGGAGAGGGAAGGTAGAAGCACAATGGTAAATCCTGGGAGAAGCTACAGCTGTGTGAGTCGCAGGAATTTAAGACAGAGGCCAATGTTGGCCATTCCCAAGTATGTCAGGATTTCCAAGAAGACCGTATGGATATACAAGGGAAAGCCAAAGCTGAAGTCATAATAATTATGATATTAATGAAATTATCAAGATAGCTATATAGTTCCTACTCAAGAATCTCTTAAATAGTGTTGTAATCTTGTCTTAGTTTTTTTGTGTTTTATTTAATCTTGACACTTAGCCAGGTTAGGGTCTGCCCTTTCATATTAGTGTTCATCTTCATAATTGAGTTTAGAGTTTTAAAAATGTTATGAGAGTTAAAGGATACTGAAAGTGATGCAGAGCAATATTGGGCAAACAATCTCACAAAACACCACACTTTGAAGACGTCAAGGCATTTGTCTGATGCCTTATTTTCTGAGCCAAAAAATGAAGGTAATGTCATAGGCCATTCAATGGCTTAATTTTGCTTGTTCATTTTTAACCTTCATGTTTATCCTCTGTGAATTTAGGGAGGTTGAGTCTCATTATCTCCTTGAGATGTGAAGTTCTGCAAACCTATCTCCTCACATTATCTCTAATTTTCATTTACTCATATAGTTTCTGATGTTTGACATGATTGTTTGCTATGGCTTGATAAAAAGTTGATATTTTGCGTTGAATACAATTTTGACTCTAAGACATTTAATTTTTTTTAATGTTTCAAATTGAACTCTGAAAATCATGTAGGCCTCCAATTGAGTTTTTGTGTTAACATGGTGACCCTCAAATGAAACATTTTGATCATGAATTTTCTTCATATGAAAAATTATACATATATTTGTTTCTTATCTAAAGATGTCTTATACCAAGAAGATTATTACACTTTAACACTCTAACTGGATTCATTTTCTCTGTCATAAACTTTTATCTTTTAGTTCGAAGGCCTTTTTTTTTTCCTCTTAAATCATCTCTTGCTTTGTGAGCTGCCGTGGTGGTTAGGTTGGAAGAGCCATTCAGATACAAATGTGGTTAAAGCCCTTTTTTCTTTCTCTCCCTTCCCCACATGCACACAGCCACGTACAGCCACAAACAACACACACACCACTTACCATGTTCACACTCATATACCACACACACACCACACCTCACATACACATGGACTGAGAAACACTGTTAATCTGTAGCAATCCTGGGGAATTCTAGGTAGAAGAGTCTTTGGACTTCCCACAGGAAAGTACATTCTTCATTAAAGAACATTAGTGCCAAGACGTCTTTGACTCCTAAAATGTGCACCACGGTCATATAGGAAGAAAAAAGATGCTCCTTTGCCAGAGCTCATTTAGCAAATTAGTACTATAATTATTATCAACCATCATATAATATCCAGCAACAATAGAGATATCATTTTTTTCTCTCATATAGTTAGAACAATGTGTAATTGCATATGGCTCTGTGAATTATTCTTTATGATCAATTTTGATCATCTCCAAACCACAAGTTAAATAATTCAAGATTATAAGCTCACATAATATGCTACAGTAAAAATTAATATATTACTAATTTTTAAATATTCCTGACACAGAGGCTGATGTAAATGAGCTATTTTTACTGTTCTGCCAACTGTCTGAAGACTCTGGCCAACGTTTGAAAGCTCTTTCAACTCAGAACTCCCTCAGATGTTCTTTTATGATAAGGAAAAAAGGAGAAAGCAGAACAGCTTTGTGTTCTTTGGTAATGAAGGAAGGTCAGAAACCACAGCATATAGATTTTTGGAAACTAGTCAGAACTTTCTAGAGAGAAAAGATAAAGATTATTAGCAACATTGACCTTGGAATCCCATGTAACCATTCCTAAGGCTAAATTGAAACATTTGTAGAACAAATAACATGTTGACCCTCAAAATAACCTCATTGTGACTACGAACAATAATGCAACAGCTAGGTAGAGGTGACAAGAGATTCAGTTTTAAATTACAGCAGGAACATCTGACTCACACAGCAAACTCTAAACAGGGTTTCATCCATATTTTATCTTTTGTGTATAGTATCTTTTTTGTATAGGAGGATTGTAAATACTATATTTTTATTGCAAAATTGCTATAGTAAACATATCAGTTACCATCTAAACTGAGATACTTTCGAGAGTGACAGGGATAGGACTATACTGGAGCAATAAGGAATAAACTGGGACTAACTGGGAGAAACAAGGACTCATGGCCACCCATAAGAACACACTTGTGGTAGAGAAAAGATTTTATTATCACAGGATATGCATTCATATATACCACATAGAACCTCACTAGTAGCTTCTAATTATTTGAGGCAATCTCAAAATAAACCAGTTCAACTGAGATTTGTTGCCAAGAGGAAAAATGAGTATTACTCAAATTTTAACCAAACACTTTAAGAGTTTTGTTTAATAGACAATGAAAATATGGTTTAGTAAGTATCAGAAATGAAGTCTCATGTATGGATTGAAAATATGATATGAAACGGTGGTCTAAGAATAGGTCTATCAGTGAAATATTCCTAGGATGTGGTTTTGCTTTAAGTACCAACAGAACATTATGAAAATTTCTATAAAATACATAGATCATCACACAAAAATTCCATTATGTTTCTATTTTGTGAAAGGATGTTTATAATTAACATCTCTCCCAAAGACTGAAGTAGTTACAACCAAAAATACTGAAAAATTCTTTAGGAAAAAATAAGTCTGGGTTGAAAATAGTTTTACAATATACATAAACACAAAGGATTGGGCTAAATTTAGTAATTTCCCCAGTTACCCAAGTGAATTTTTAAAGCTGCTTTTACATAAAAATGTTATGTTTCACTAAAATGTAAAATTTCCCCAAAGGTAGCTTATTTGATCTGGGACAACTAGTTAATACACACATTTACTTTGAGTTTTAATTAAATTAATGGACTGAACCAGTTGTAGGTAGTGGCACAATCTGGCGCTATTTGGATATTCCAAATCCAAAATCCATCTGTAGGTATCATGGATGTATCAGGAACACTGAAATCACATGGAGGTGTTCTACCATGGTGGAACTAGTCCTGAGCAACTGCCAGTTTGTGGTCAAGCCTTTCTGGACTTCAGTTTTCTTAACGTATAGAAATGAAAATAATGGGTCTTTTCCAGCTCTGACACTGGACACTTGTGTCCTAGTGATTCACACCACCAAAACCATTTTGTTGTCATTTGGCCATTAATCTTTAGAAGATTATCCTGTTGGCATCATAAGTATTTATGTATCAGAGAATGGCTTTCATTGAAACGTGTGATAAAATAATTATATTTGGGGCGCCTGGGTGGTTCAGTCATTAAGCGTCTGCCTTAGGCTCACGTCACAATCCGGGGGTCCTGGGATGGAGCCCCACATTGGGCTCCCTGCTTGGTGGAAGCCTGCTTCTCCTTATCCCACTCCCCCTGCTTGTGTTCCTGCTCTCGCTCTCTCTCTGTCAAATAAATAAATAAAATCTTAAAAAAAAAATTAACTGTAATTAAATGAGTAACGTAGGAAAGATTTTGGGTTGGATTTGGTTTTGGTTTGGACTAGGGACACAGGGGTTGGCCAAGCACGTCAGCATCTTCTGAGGCTCCCTGCTGTTCTCCTGGCTGTCAGTGATACAGTCCTCCAGCCCCCAGGGAGTGGCTCTCCACACCATCCAGGCTTGGACTGTTCCAGGGAAATGTGGCTTCCTGCCCAAACTGGATGGGACACACCTTGGGGGAGGAGCGTGGGCGGGAGGAGGGGCAGGGAGGGGGAAGGTTATTTCCAAAGTTAATTCCTCAGCAATTAAAAGGGACTCATCTCTCTGGCCACACCTAAGGAAAGAAAACAAAAACAAAAACAAAACAAACAAACAACCAAAAAAACCCCCAAACCCCAACAAAACTTGACCTGTAAGGAGTGTGCCTTTCTAACAGTTTCCCTCTAAACGTCTTCATGTTGGCCATCAGTTGCACATAGTGGCATTCTCTAAGTACTGTGTTTCAGCTGCATTTTTATTTCACTTTTACATGAGAAAATAATCAAAGTTGGTTCATAAGGATTCAATTTCTGGAGAGATATGGAGGAAATTTCTGATTTTTTTCCCTTAAGATCGCTGCCAGCTACAAGCAAGATTCCATATGTTGTGTGGTATTTAAAGAAAAACTGCTCTTGATTTTTTTCTCACCTGAACTACCTTATTTCAGATGTTCCAGAGAAAGTCTACCTAAAAAGAAGTTGTAAAACAGATTATAAAATTATTTTGGCATCATTTACTGAAGAAAAAAACGAGTAGTATTTACTAACATTATCACACTATTGCATGTAAAAAAAAAGGAAGCTAGTAACTTTGCTAGTTATTAGAGTACCATTTAAAGCAACTGAGTAGGGGCGGCTGGGGGGCTCAGTTGATTAAGCACCGGGTTAAGTACCCAATTCTTCTTTTGTGCTCAGTCTGTGATGGTAGGGTCTGAGATGGAGCCCCTCCCCTCCAGGCTGGGCGAGGAGCCTGCTTAAGATTCTCTCTCCCTGGGGTGCCTGGATGGCTCCGTGGGTTAAAGTCACTGCCATCGGCTCAGGTCATGATATCGGGGTCCTGGGATCAAGCCCTGCAGAGCCTGCTTCCCCCTCTCTCTCTGCCTGCCTCTCTGCCTACTTGTGATCTCTCTTTCTGTGTCAAATAAACAAAAATCTTAAAAAAAAAAAAAAAGATTTTCTTTCTCCCCCACCCCACCCCTCCTAGCACTGTTTTTCTCTAAAAGAAAAATAAAGCAGGGGTGCCTGGGTGGCTCAGTGGGTTAGGCCGCTGCCTTCGGCTCAGGTCATGATCTCGGGGTCCTGGAATCGAGTCCCGCGTCGGGCTCTCTGCTCGCGGGAAGCCTGCTTCCCTCTCTCTCTCTCTCTCTCTGCCTTCCTCTCCGTCTGCTTGTGATCTCTCTCTGTCAAATAAATAAATAAAATCTTTAAAAAAAAAAAAGAAAGAAAAATAAAGCAATTGAGCGAACAAAAATTTTTATATCTTTTTGTCTGGCTTCTGGTGACTTCCACCCTGAATTACACCTGGCTATATGTTTTCTAAGACTCTGATTTTTCTCTGTAACATTTACAATTATAGTAGTCATTTATGATTTACAGTATATAGTCGTTTATAACTATAAACATATGTAATCTTGATTTTGTGATGACAAACTTGAACATAATTCAAGCGATTTGGGTCTCTTGTGTTATCATGTCCATAATATTTTTAACATGCTCCTCTTATCCACAGTGTTGTCAAGAATGAGAACTATGTCAACACTAAGTAAGTAACTATGGGCTGAGGCTGCCCTAGCAAGAGCGTTTGTGGGTGCAAGGTCAGATGTGTAAAGCATTATTAAATCAGATTCCACAACTTCAGGATCTTAGTAATCACGGAATCTTTGGAGCCTTGAACGTAGTAAGTATTAATAAAATCTCTACTGTAACTTCAGGAAATGAGAAATTGCCCCAAGAATAGATACCCTTTTGGTATGAACGTAAATTTTATATACATCTCTCCATTTTAAGTAAGTGCTCTCTAATAATTCAACCCAGTAAAAAAAAAAAAAAAGAAGAAGAAAAAAAAGGAACATAGTTCAGACTATTTTCTGCTATGTAATTCTTTTTTTTTTTTTTTTTTTAGTTGTGACTATTTTTAAACACCAACTGTAACACTGGTTATGTGGGTTTTGCTATGGTATATATCTTGCTTATCATAATCTAGACCTTTCTTTCCAGGAACCTTAAGAACAGTGGAAGGTACCCAGCGATGCAGGGGAGTCTGTGATTTGAATCAAACCATAGAATGCTGTTAACTGTTCTCTCAAGTACAAATAATGGAGTATCATTTCTACAGATGCCAAATAGAGTGAAGTTCTAAGAAGGTTATAGCATATATCTCAAAGCATCTTATTTTTAAACCCAGAGAATGCCATGTAAAGCCTTGGAAGTACTTATTCATGCAGAAAGCAGAAACATAAATATACATTTTTCTTACCAACTGGAATTTAATCATTCAGGCACAACGTATTATGTTAATAATGAATAGTCCAAGAGATGTCTTAAGGTCTTATGGGCTCTTGCAATTTTTAAGTCTGAATTAAACATAAAAGTCACATCTTATGACGTGATGAATATAGTTCTGTACACAGAACTATTATAAAGCAATGCTGACACCTATAGAGAATGTATGCAAATATCCAAGTTCAATTGGTACATACTTTATTGATTGGTATTAGAACTTTAAATTCCACTTCTCTTGATCTGCAAAAAAAAGAAGACAACTTAAGTTTGATGTGTTGCATTTAGAAAGGATATTTAATTTATAATAACAAGCTCTTTTATTGTTCTTTCAATAAACTTTGCTGTTGCAACAGTACTTTGTGAGAGGAAAATCAAAATGATTTGACTATTTAGATAGTCAAGGGTGGAACCGATCTTACCAGCTCATTAGGTAGATTCATCTGCTGATGTTAATTGATGACATGTGTGAAACACGCTGACAATAACAAACATGTTTACTCTTTTACCTCCTATATTTGTGTAATATTTCTAGGAAGGAAGGAGAGCTATCTTCTTGTTTCTGAGAGAGCTAAGATAGAGAGTTCCTGAATATATTACTGGAGACCAGTATTTTCTCTATTGGATGTTCAACTTTATGTTTTAGAAGAACTGTTCCCCCAAATTAAACCATGATGTGAACTTAGCCCAAATAACATTTTTTATGTAAGTAAAACTTACTAACCTCTTTAATGAGCATTAGCTAAAGGAAAGCAAAAGCCAAATGCTCTATTAAACAAATATATGAGTGCTTAGATGTCATGGGAAGAAATCAGGTTCCTATAAAGATGGACAGAGTCCACGGATACCAGTTAAGCTCAATAGCCTACAAGCTATTCTGACTGACAACATCCTGTTTATTTGCAATAAAAAATACGTAAGAATAACTTTAATAATGAAGCTCAGTAGCTTTAATTTCTTTTTGGTTTTTTAGGTGGAACAGTGCATAAGGAGACAGAGAGATGAAGATTAAGAGAAAATCTTAAGGGGCACCTCGGTGGCTCAGTGGGTTAAAGCCTCTGCCTTCGGCCCAGGTCATGATCCCAGGGTCCTGGGATCAAGCCCCACGTCGGGCTGTCTGCTCCGCAGGGAGCCTGCTTCATCTTCTCTCTCTCTCTCTCTCTGCCTGCCTCTCTGCCTACTTGTGATCTCTGTCTGTCAAATAAATAAATAAAATCTTAAAAAAAAAAAAAAAAGAGAAAATCTTAAGCGGGCTCCATACCCAGTGCACAGCGGCTCCATCTCACAACCCTGAGATCATGACCTGAGCCAAAATCAAGAGTCAGACGCCTAACCAACTGAGCCACCCAGGTGTCCCATGAATTTTTTATTTGTTTTTAGCATCTCTGGTCATTCTGGTCAGAACTCTGTGTGTGTTGACTCCTTTTTCCGTTGTTGTCCCTTTCTGCTGGAAAACAAAAGTTAATCTTGCTTATTAAATTCTATGCATTACTCCTTCATAGTAATTCATTTCCTTAATGGGGTACTTAATACTCCATTCAATGAACCGACATTTCCACTGTCATGACTGTGGCAAGAACTGTGGCAATATATTCCTCCACACATTCCACTTTTGAATAATTCCTGGAAATAGTCACCAGATTAACCTTCCAAAACCTTCAACCCTGTATTTCTTTCTTTCTCAAAATAATGAATGGTTCCTCAATATATAACTCTCTTCCCGAAATGTAACTCACATTCCAGACAATCTATATCATTAGCTTTAGCAAACATTTGTGTTGTCATAAGATCAACCTTGGCTTATTTGTTCTCATGGGCTACAACCTCTTTCCCTCTTCTATAACCCCGAATCTTATTCATATTTTAAGAATCACATAAAATGTCTCATCCTATATGGTGTCTTCTTCCAAACCCCACAGACAGAAAGTTTCATCATACAGAAATTTTCATGGTTCTCATTTTATCTTTTTTTTTTTTTTTTTAAAGAAATCTCTGTATCTAGCATGGGCTCAGACTCTCAACCCTGAGATCAAGAGTCCCATGCTCTAGTAACTGAGCCAGGAAGACAAACCCTATGTTTATTTTTAGATTACACTTACCAGCCTATATTTTGCTTATTTGTTAAATGGTTTACTTCATCTCCTAATTTTAAGTTATGTGTAGCAAGTTGCAGACTTATAAACATCCCCATTTTAGCAGATCTGTCGGACCAAAAACAAAACAAAATGTAACAACAACAAAAACATAACAAAAGGTAAAAAACATAACTACAAAGGTAGTTAAAACATAACTAGTGATAGTCTGACTAATAATAAATAAAGACATTAACACATACAAACTAAATTTCTTATGTTGCAGCAGAAAAAATCTATTTCTTTTCCATGACTATGGGGCTTTAGCAAAGCTGGTTGTACTTTGGTCACACAAAAAAAATCTTAATACATTTCAAACAGCAAAAAATGTGTATCACCACCTTCTTTGGTAACAATGCAAGAAAAAAAAGAAATGAAAATTAGTGTAAAGTTGATAAAAAGAAAAAACTCATTTACCTTGAAATTTAAAAAAGTAAATCTTCTAAATAATTTGTGAGTGAATATAATAAAATTAGGATAAAACACATTCTAACACGAATCATTAAAAAGAGAAAACTAACCTTGTGAGATATTGCCTGAGCTTTTTACTAAAAAAATACTTCATGTAGAAGATACAGTGACTTGGTTTGTTCAGTATTCATTTCAGCTTTCTATTAGGAGGCCTTTCTGAGTGACAGGAACTAGAAAGCTAAAACCTACTTTTACTTGATTGCCTTGCAACTAAATTTTTGGATGTGAAATCGGCTCTTCTAAAATATGCACTCTCACTAGTTCTATAACAGCCCTGTTCAAAAGAAATGTAATGTAAGCCACATATGAAATTTTAAATCTTCTAGTAACTCCATTACAAAAGGTAAAAAGAAAACGATGAAATTAATTTTTAAAAATGCATTTTATTTTATCCAACATATTCAATGTATTATCATTACAACATGTAATCACTATTTAAATATTGGGATATTTTATATTCCATTTATCTCATTTAGTCTTTGAAATCTGGTGTGTATTTTAAACTTAGAATACATTGGCATTTGGACTAACTACTTCAAAGTCTCAGTACCTACAGGTGGCTAGTGGCTACCATGTTGGGTAGCAGTACAAAACATGAATGGAAGATTTTTCCTGCTGTGGAGGCAGCTTCTCTTAGTAGGCACTGCAGTAGGCAAGTTGGGTTTTCTACAGCAAAGTTTCAGTGTCTCATCAGAAGTAGGTGTGGTGTGGAAGAAGTAGTGACCATGACTTTGATTTCTGGATCAAAGTTAAGGGTATGTCTTCTTGAAGTCAACATTTCCAGCAAAGGCTTTTGATTCCTCCCTTTCTGATTGTAGCAAATGTGATATCTCTCTTGGCAGGCTGGTTTTACGGTCTTTTTCTGGGGTCGTTCCTACTGGATTGGAATCAAAGCTGCTTCTTCGGGTCTTCTAACATCTCTCAGAGCATATAGTTCCACCGAATTTCTTTCTGTTTAAAATAGATAGAATGGTTTTTGCTCCTACAAGTGAATTTCAGGTGTTACATGATATTGTCATAAATCTTTTCATGTTTAAAGGGATAAAAATACACCAAGGATTCAAAAATGCTTCTTTTTTTTAAAGAACTTCAGTAAAATGAACACAAAATGAAGAAGTAATTAATAAGGAAAAAGATAAATTAACTAAAGAAAGAAAATATTTTTGACTAGCCTAATAAAATAAATGAAAGCAACATTGGAAATGTACCCAATTGGAAATGACGAGAGCATGAGTTATTCAAAACAAAACTAAAAATTATAAAACACTATGTCTACATCAATGTTTGACACTGTCATGTTGAAAATCTTGACTGAACAAATGAAGTGGAGACTACAACTTTCTAAAAAAAATGAAATTATCAAATTTGATTCAAGATAAAGTAAAAACTTCAATATCCATAAAAGAATCAAGCATCTCAGAAGATAGAATATCATCTTTCTACAAAGGAATTTCCACTGATGGAAAAGTCACTCTCTCAACAATTTAAAAGAAGCAAAATCTTTCTCCAACTTATTGGCATTGTCAAGTTGAGCGCACCTTTCAATTCAGCTAGCCAACAAAAGAGATGATATAGTTACTCAAGAAGAGAGACAGGTACCCAGCATGGAATTTATGAATTATAAATTGATGTTTATTCATTATTTTTATTTACTAAAGAAGTCACACAGAGCCTATTCTATCCAGCATTGTGTTTGTGAAAGGTTGAATAAGACAGAAAAAGAAAATATAGTATGATCTTCAAAAGATTTACAGTTATTTCTTTAGTCATCATTTTATGATGATGTACCCATTTTGAATTTCCATGGCAGCCAAATAATCGGCTCCTGGGTCACTATTTTTCCATAATAAAAGCATACTTTGCTTCAGGTAAGAAATCACGTCTTTTGCATTTGACTCCCTAGAGTATGTAACAGAATGATGGTTGAATTGAGCTGGAAATAAAATAAAGTTGAATTGATTTCTCCAGTTGGTTTACTTTGTGTGTCAGTTTCTTTGGATAACAATAAAAAATGCCAATACCAAGAACAAATTCTACCATATAATCTTTATAAAGTTTCTATTGTACCATAAATTCTACCGTATAATCTTTATAAACTCAATGCTTATTTCTATCTGAGTAATTAGAGAGCTTCTGAGTGATCAAGCCTGTTTATGGTGTAAGATGACAGCCACGTGAAGATCAGGAGAGCAATCTGGATGTTGTTGGCCAGCCCCGTGCTGGTCCCCCATACCCCCTGCCCGTTGTGTAGAAGAAAATGCCTTTATCCATATCCTTTTGTATAAGGAGACAAAGCTAAGCAGTGGTGCTCCTAATGGTTGGCTGTCATGTACCTCAAGTGCTTTCTAAAGTGCTAACACTCACATACATTATAAACAACTTGTGACAACTAAAGATTCAGTCATCCAGCTCAGATCCTCAATTAGAAATGTAAAGAGAAAATTCAGGCTAAACCCAAAGAAAGTGACTCTAGCTAAGATTCTTAGTGGTTACCTGGCACTCAGGTGGATCTCCAAGGCAATAGAAGTTTCCATTATGCTAGAAATGAAGGAGTTGGACATCATCTGTGATCATTTCTGTTGCTATGCTTCTGATGATCCATGCTAACAAAGTATTATTAAAAGATTCTAATAGCTAATGTTTTAAAAATTAATACAAAATTTTGCCTGTAGGTCATATTACTCCATGTATTTGTTTAGTTGAATTATATTAGTTGATTAATTGAAATTATATTTTCAAAATTACTAATGAAAAAAATTGAAACTAGCCCCTTATTGCCAAATACAATGGAGGAAAAAAAATCTTATAAATCCCTATTTTTTTCTTAAAGTATTCTTTAGTTTAAAAACAAATTTAAAGATAATCATCATTGTACACCTGAAACTAAACATTGTGTGCCAATTATACTTCAGTTTAAAAAAACAATTTATAAGAATTTTAGGGAGCTAGATCTATAAAAATAATTTTAGGGTTTTTTAGACTAAATCCCCTATCTAAAAGAAAGAGAGAAAGAAAAGTTGATCAGAACAAAGAAGTTATAATATGGCCAAATTTAATACATTAATTGTGTGCCCTATTAATCAACTAAGAAAATATTTTGTCATTATATGTGTAGAGATGATCTAATGGAATATTTAGGACATAATGAGAATCACTCTTACACTCAAATCTCAGAAAAATTACATTTGCCATAATAACTATGTACATATACATATCTAATTTAGAGTTCTGTAATCATAGTTCAATATTAAACATATTATACATGTATGTGAGCATAAAATATTGCTGTGAATAAGCATTTATAGGCATATTTCTCAAGAAAATGACCCTGCAACAGAAATTTTAAGAGATTATCAAAAAAAGTTTGAGATTATCAATAACAAAGATGACTCCCTAATTAAGCGAAGTGAAAAAAGCCAATCTAAAAAGAGTTTATACTGTATTGTTCCATTTTTAGAAAGCTCTAGAAAATGCAGGCAAATGTGGTGGAAGAGCACAGAAAAGTGGATAAAGAAAGGATTGTGAAGAACATGGGGGAACTTTGGGTGGTGATCTGTGTATTTACTATCTTGATGGTAGTGATGGTTTCATGGGTGTGTATGTCAAAATATATCAAACTGTACATTTAAGATATGTGTACTTAATTTCCTCTCAATTACATCTCTTTTTTTATATTAAAACATTATGCTACATTTTTTTTTTATTTTTTATAAACATATAATGTGTTTTTATCCCCAGGGGTACAGGTCTGTGAATCGCCAGGTTTACACACTTCACAGCACTCACCATAGCACATACCCTCCCCAATGTCCATAACCACCCCCCGCTTCTCCCAAGCCCCCTCCCCCAGCAACCCTCAGTTTGTTTTGTGAGATTAAGAGTCACTTATGGTTTGTCTCCTTCCCAATCCCATCTTGTTTCATTTATTCTTCTCCTACCCCCTTTACCCCCCATGTTGTATCTCCACTTCCTCATATCAGGGAGATCATATGATAGTTGTCTTTCTCCGATTGACTTATTTCGCTAAGCATGATACCCTCTAGTTCCATCCATGTTATCACAAATGGCAAGATTTCATTTCTTTTGATGGCTGCATAGTATTCCATTGTGTATATATACCACATAAAACTGTTGTTTAAAAATTTGGGATTCAGTTAAATTAAATACATTTATTTAGTCTGGG
Organism: Lutra lutra; assembly: GCF_902655055.1. Taxonomy (NCBI): domain Eukaryota; kingdom Metazoa; phylum Chordata; class Mammalia; order Carnivora; family Mustelidae; genus Lutra; species Lutra lutra. The sequence continues at coordinate 73,534,428 of NC_062279.1, read as the reverse complement.
GATATAAGTATTTTATAAAATAAATAAAATATAAAATAAAATATAAAATAGATTATTCATGAAATATATTTCCAAGAAAATATTTATTTGATCAAGAACATTACCTTTTTTCAGGAAGAATTTTAGATTGAACTCGTGTTTCTTGAAACATCCTTACAAATTATAGCAATAAAGAGGTATGGAGTGTTCTAATTTTTTAAGTGTGGATAAAGTTTGTAATTTCCATAGCAACTATAGTCCTGGAAAACTGAAAAACCATATATAAACGTTTTAGTGTAAAACCCATTTTAACTGCATTAATATGTTTACTGTTATCAATAATGGAAAGATTATAATACAGAAAGTTATGGAAAAATTATAATACAGAAAGTTATAGAATATATGTGAAATTTGAGAAGAAGTATAAGACTATTAGCCAAGGTAAGATCAAAGAAACAGTATTATCCATATTTATATAACAGATTAAGGCTAAAATAAGGCTGAGGAAGAAGAACAGAATTTATATGGCATCAAAGGAAGCTGAAAGGCATTTGCTTGTTCCTCTTTCATTCTCTCTCATGTTCCATATTAAAGTCCAACAACCCTGTAAAAAGTCTTCCTTTATTTCCCAAAGCAAAAGTGATCACTTTTCAGAGAATGTCTGAATTTTTCATCTGTTCATCATATAAGGTACTTATCACATTCTATGAAGTTATACCTGTCCTTCATCCTGTTAGATTGTACATTCAAAGGGCAACCATGTGCCATTCGTCCTTCTGTGCCTACACTATACTGTGAATAATAAATACATTTGACCTGAAACAACTATGCATCATTATAAAAGTTACTAGTTACCACAACTAAACTTTTTAGAATGAGCAGGATGCCAGGTGGTACACTGTGCTTTGACAATTAAGGCCATGATATATTTTCATTCATACCTCATATACTTGTTTATGCATTTATGTTTTACATTGAAATGCACTTACTTATTTGATATCTTAATTTCAGGGAATTTTACTATGCTTTATAGGATTAATTAAAGTACAGTATAATTATATACTCCATATACATACAATTTGCAAAAACTTACTGAAAAACAAATAATCAAATTGCTGTCCACTTTAAATTATTCATAACATATAGAAAAGGCACATTATTTTCTTTTTTCCTTTGATACTAGGCTTATGTTGTTATTGGACTTTTCACCATTTTCCCTTTCATTTGCATGCCTTTTAATTTTTTTCAGTGTAGTATTTGAAGGTACTTTAATGATCCCAATGTAATTCCTAGAAAACCTGAGGAAAAATTTCTTAAGGTATATATTTTTAAGTATTTTCATTCTCTCAAACCTGAATCAGTGTGTGATCTGAAAAAAGAAAAGAATATTCTATGAGACTTGCTGGAGTTCTTTTCTGTCTCTCTGAGGTTCCTATAGGGACTCAGACCAGGCGAGGAAATTTATGTTGGCTGACAACTTCTGGTTCTCACTAGAGGTCGCAGGATGTCAAAAAACTGACCAGCAAACAAGAACACAGTTGCCAAAGGTAGTCTCCACAAAGAGGAGACTTTGTACAGTCCTCTTTATACAGTCCAGGCAATGCATCAGACAGTGAGCCAATTAGAACATCAGACTTGAAAACACATTAAGGCTAATTAGCGTCCACCTCCTGCACTTTATCTGTCTTTGAAACTAAGAGCTTCAATGCCATGTGGCCTTTAAAGACCTAGAAGAATTGGATCTGAAGGATTGATATAACATTCCCCAGAGTAAATGCTTCAATATAGTTCAGGTTAGCTGATGATCAGGGTATTAGTCTTTCTTCTCTCATTTGTGAAGTGGTAGACATATTTAATTAGTATCACAATGAATATTATATATTCAACTCCTATAAAAATCATATTTCTTTAAAAGTTTTAGTTAATCACATTGCTAGAAAAAGAGGTATTACTGTCCTCTTTCTTAGCACATGTTAGTAGGTTTTACATTCAAATATATTCCTATGGTAATTTCGATTTTTAGGTTTTATTATAACAGCACTTTCAATATTCAACTTCTGATATGGATTTCATACTTTTGATTTGTCTGCCCATCATAGTAGCTAGAACTTTAACAAATCAAAATAATGTTTAAAATATATCCAAAAATCTCTCACAATTGTGGTACAAAAGTACCAATTATAAATCCTCAGGAGAACTTTTAAATGGAGCAAGCATTCTGAAAACTTATCCTGAAATGAGTGACATAGTTAAAGGATTAGTCTTATGGAAAAATATGACAATGGGGGAAAAAACAGTTTTCATCTTTGAGGGAAATTCAAAAGCCACAGGAAATCTTATAGATCAAAAAAGTTGTCATCACTTCAGCCTATAGTATTTGATGTGTGAGAGAAGAAACAACCAATTCTGCAATAAAATAAGTTCTCTTGAGCTAAATTAAAATTTATCATCACATTATTCACTTTGATGTTTATTATTTGAGGAAATTATTAAAAATAACTCAGATACTGAGATCAAAGTGGTAAATATTTAGTTAGGAGCAAGTAAGTTTTGAGGACGAGAAGAACACAAGTTAGTAACAGGTCCTACTCTGATGTTTTTTGTATAGTTAAGATTACTAGCTGGCACTTACTCTGTTTTTATGAAGAGCTTCTTGTTTCACGATAATTTTATTTATTTTTTGGGAGCATGGCGTGTGAACTGTGGCATTTATATGGTGGGTTATTATAATAAAAATGGCTAATAAAAAGTCCTACTACATATTGAATTAATTGCTCTACTAATTGCTTTCCTGTTTTACCAGTAATTAAAAGCAAACTGCTTTAGGTTCTTTGCATGTGGTCTGATGATTTCAAAAGCGTAAGTCATAAACTTTGCAGTTATTTTTAAAGCCAAACACATGACAATTTCCATTTCTCACAGCAACTGTCATTATAGAGCAAGAAAACAAAGGAGAACCAAGTAATTTTTATAGGTTATCTAGAAATGTTTATATCTTTTGTTGTTCTCTTTTGAAATTACTACAGCGTTTTATTTTGAAAGGGGGCTGTCTTTAGAAAATTGGTCTAGCAATATGATTTAATTACTTTCTGTGTCAGTGTTGGGACCCATATGAAGGAGCAGACTTTTTTCAGTCTTTCTGAAGAACAATTAAAAAAAAAAAAAAAGGGATAGCAGCCCAGTCCATCTCTCTTACAACCAGAACACTTAATAGTGAGGAGTGTGATACCAAGCAGAGCCTTACGGATGAACTGTGACCTCCTCTCACAGATGGTGGTGTTTTTAGAGGAGTGGTAATAATTTGGAAAGCACTGGGTATAACCTCCTATCGAATACATGCTAACTAAAGTAGAAAACGGAGGAAATTATCCGGAAATGTCAGCACTTTCCCTCTAGCAAAAAATTAAAGCACCACACCCATTTTCCTCTGAAATAGCTAGATAATTGAGGATGAGGGGTGCTTTCAAAACCCTGTCTGAGTAATTAGCTTTTGATAACCCAGTTCTCCTGTGTACCCTGGCAAAAGCCATGTGGATATTCTAGGGCTCTACTGATCTGTGAGACAACTGGAATCCAGTGTTCAGACAGTTGATATCCCTGCCTTCTGTTGACAGGATTTTTTTTTTTCTTTTGGGTGTCAGATGCAGAGTAAATCTGAATGAAAACTTTCCCCAGGAAGTGAGGAAGAGAAATAACATGAAGGAGACTGTCTCCTCAGAATCCCGAGGGGACGCTGTCCCCACGGCAGCGTCTCAAGATTTTTAAGGTTGGTGTTGCTAGCCTTGAACAAACTATGTTCACCTATTTTAGGGACCATTAGTTCGTGTTGTGAAAGTGCTGTGAAGATGGAAAGTAGTACATATATAAATAAACACACCTCAGATGCTTTGTATTGATTGGAAGTTGATTTTACAGGACAAAACTACTGCTGTAGTGGTTGGAAAAGTGACCCAAAGTGAGTTATAATGTCTGAAGATGGAGGCCCAGGTCATTAATTATTGCCACCTGAAAGCTCAGGGCAGCTTACGGAATAAATCTGTCCTGGCCGTGAAACCAGACCCAGAACATAATGGAGAGTTTAGAAATACAGAAAAACTAGTGTGCAAGTGCAGCTGCCTATGATGAACAGAGTTAAATAAGTTATAAAATAACCTGGTGATTTTACAATGCATCATAAAAACTGAAGTCATTCACATTGTAAATATATACCAACCAATTACCCAACAACTTTTTCTAGAGCCTGGTAGACAATGTCTGCTTTTCCAGGTTGACTCAGTTTGGCATATTGTGTTCTTATTTGCTAATTATAGGAAGGGATTTGCTTTGATAAATCTGGGCTGCTAGAAATTTATTTTAAGAAGGTAAATTAAGATTTATGGGGTATTACTGCTGTTTGGACATTCAGTTGTTTACAGGTAGGGAATGGAAAAGAGAGATGAAATACTGAACTAAACAAGTCCTGTTATGAGGAAAGGCATTCTCCTCTTTTGGTCTCCCTTCAGATCCTCTTTTTACCTGTGATTGAAAATCTTGTTTTCCCCAGCCATTCTGTAAGTGCTTTCTGAGTTTCTGATCTGATTATTGATGCTCTCATGGATAGTTGTTAGTTGTGGGTAGGAGAAGATGTGAGGACTTCCTCGGCCCTGAGCTGCTGTCAAATGTCAGGTTCCATGCTAAGTGATTTATGTACTTGATCTGTTTGCATTGCAAGATAACCGGATGACATAAGCATTCTATTTTAAAGGTAAGAAAAATTGAGCTGAGACAGGATAAATGTCCGAAGACATCTATTAATCGAGGAACAGCAAGGATGCAGAGACATTTTCTTATTCCAAGTGCTGCATTTATATTAAATATATAGATTTTTCTAATTAATCTTCACTCTTACTCTAGTATTAAATACTTCCAGTGATGGAATATTAGAATATTACTTAGATTCTTGAAATAAACTCAGTTCTAGTTTTGTCTTTTAAAAAATTATCTTGCACTCATACATTGTCAAATACGTATCTTCTGGGGTTCATGCACAGAAAATATAGGGCCTCTGTCATGGAAAAGTTCTTGGAAAAGACATGGCTTCAACTTCTCATGACTCAAATGCAGGGCAGAGTAGAGACACTTCTGTCTAGAATGTAATCTGGGGAATCAAGAGGGATACTATGCAAAATGAGGCTTGAAGAAAGGCTGGGGGCTTTAGCTGGGGCCAGAGGCTCTTGGCTACTGTTATACATGTGGTTCTCACTGCCCATCACTGGTCAGCAGGATTAGCAAGATTACCCCCAAACAGCAGATAGCTGAGGGAGCCAGTGGAGGATCAGAGGTTATGAGGTGACAGTGGTGTGTTCATGGATGATGCACTCATTCTCTTAACACTTATCTTTGTAATAGCATAAGATCAGAAGAACATTGGCAAGTGATTGACTTGGATAAAGGTCCTTATGAAGTTTGGGCATTTCTTTCTCACAAGAAGCTGATATTGCTTAATTATTTTGTTTTTAAAATTAAGTTATTCTCATTGCATTGGACATATATAGTCTGTCCTATTGAAGCCTTCAGTGCCTATTTTTTAATCTTTGTGGGAAAGAAGAATGCAATGAAGTACACATTTTATTTGATAGGGGAATTGGTAGGTAGGAAAAATGGGGAGACTTACCTCATGTTCATAATACGAAAATATGAAACTGAGGGGACAGATAATGGCCAAGTGAAGGGCATTCTAGATGCTGGTCACAGGTGTATATTATTGGGGACTTTATAAGCAACACCAGCAATGTCACCTAAATCTTTACTTCAATTTGATATGTTTTGAATTAGTGGGATTTTTCAAATAAAACTGTCCTAGCTTTATTTAATTTGTACACTGGTGTGTGTGTGTGGGTGTGAATTTCTTGTGTGACAGTGGAAAAGCTCACAGCATACAAATTTTCCCCATAGATCACTAGAAGAATGCCAATTAATAATAATAACCGCCTTTTAAAATATGCTTACACCTACCAAAAAGTACACTGCATGCATAATCTTACTTAATTCTGATTTCAACCCTATGAGGTATTTTATTCTTGTTTCAAAAACCAGGAGAGTAAAGCTAGGGAAGTAATACGCCAGAGGCAAAACAGCTGCTAGATGACAAAGACTTTTTCTGCTAGTGAAACCTATGCTCTTAACCAGTCTGTCCCTTGCCTCTCTCCAACCTTGAATGAGTTATGCTACCTTAGAATTATACCATTTAGTTCAAAGTGAAGGACAAGAATGCTCTCTTCAAATAATATATTTACAGGGGCTGGAAATAGTTTGACTTTTAAGAACTCACTTAAGATGATGATAGTAGCAAACACATACCAGAAATGCACTACCTACAGAAACTGTAAAGCACACCACACATATTAACTAACTTAATTCTTGTAATAACTCCATGAAATGTCGTTACCCTTAAGATTATCCCTGTTTTATGGATGAAGAAAGTGAGGACAGATGAGCTTAAAAAAGTGGGTTCGAAGTTACCATTACCTAGCTAGGAAGCAGAGTGTTGGAGTTCTGATTGGGGGACGATTTCGGAGCTCCATCCTTTTGTGCTTCCCTAGCTAGGTATTCTGGGGAAAACAGTGAGGATTCAGTGCAGGCCTAGAGGTCCCACAATTGAATATCTGTCGGCAGACTCAAAAGTAGTGTCCCACCAAATGAGAAATGAGATGACTTTCTTCCCTCTTACTCCATCCCATTCCCTCCATTTCCCGTTGGTGAGCTGATGCCTGAATGAAGAATGCGATCATTTCCAGATGTCGTTAGGCAATAATTTGCTTTCTGAACAAACAAGTCGGTGGTTCTTCCTGAGACTGAAATACCAAGTACGAACTTAAACAAGCGAACTACCTGAAAGTGCTAACGGTAAATAACATGCGGCTCCAGTGTCCAAACATAGCCTTTCCCCATTGCGCTCCTGGAAATGAGAGTGAGTGATAAGTAAGCAAGAGAGGCAACAGACTGAGGTTTGCTGTGCGGAAGGGGCAAAAAGGTTGTTGTCCACAGAGAGCGTGAGGTTTTAAGGGGACTTAGGAATTAAATTAGATCAGTGTTTACCAAACATCAGTTAACCTTCATGTGCCACCTTTCTTATTGACTTAATTTCATAAAGCAAGTAACTTGTTTTTTTTAACCTAAGTGGCATGAGAAACATATGCAATTGCAAATTTGTTAATAATTAATTTTAGTAATATATGTATATACATATGTATATATAATATATGTATATATATACATATATTATATATACATATGTATATACATATACACACATATGTACCTGTTCTTTTTTTTTTTTTTTTAAAGAAGTTTATCACTATGTTAACTAAAATGATCTCATATGGTATCGGGAGTTTTACCACACCTTAGGACATTGAAGTAGAATTAAGAGATGCTATATTGCTTTGCTCAGGGCTGAGAAAGAGAGAGAGAGAGAGACCCTAAGAGGAAAGAAGGTAAGATACAGCATTATGTGCACTGTAGATGGTCACATATGAATGGGGTGAAAGAAAGAGTTAAAAGGTCTGGAGTGGATAAAAGCCATAACAACAAAGGGGATCTCTGTCCCCCACAGTGAGGATATGCTAGAGAAGAACGTAGTGCAGCAAACGAGCAAGTACCAAGGAATAACGAGAGACTCTTAGGTCAGTGGGCTGTACTCAGACCAGAATCCACTGCAGGAGGAAGGTTTTTTTTTATTATTATTATTTTTTTTTCATTTCCTGGGGGAGGTGTATGTCTTTTTCTTAACAAACAAACAAACACCTTCTGTAACACTTTTGTTGTGAAGCAAATACTACCTTCTGTTCACTTTTTCATTCTGTCTCTGACACTATATTTGTTACTTAGGAAACAACAATAAAGACAGATTTTGATTGAATGTAGTGTCATCCTAATTACCAAGAGTTGGGAGCATCCTGAAATAGTGACATATGAGATAATGTGATATAAAAAATCATAGAATGTTCAATTAAAAATGTGGAAGTCAGAGGCCATTTAGGTCCTGAGAATCATCTTCTCATTTAAAAATATTTAATTGAGATGTATATAATTTAGCTCAGATGAACAGTAGCATTAGTACAAATCAGGAGTTTTTTTAAGCTTTGAAGTAATAGTTTGAACCATATGAAATTGTCAGTATTTGCTGTTTTTAATCTGCAGATAAGACAATTTCATAGGAATCAGTCTCTCTATAAATACTGTTGGTTAACAGGTTAATAGTTTCTACTTTAGACAAGGGGGAATGAGACAAAGGGAGAGACAGAAACACATTTTATTCCATTCTCATCTGAATTATCATTTTTTAAAACAAGGGCCATGAGAGGGATATATTCATGTATTACTTGGTTTCATAACAAAAAACAATAACAACTAGCTTTTCACAAAATGGCTAGATTAAAAAAAATAGACATTTCTTCTTTCTTCCTTTCTTTCTCTCTCTCTCTCTTTCTTTCTTTCAAAGTGAGGCACCTGGGTGGCTCATTTGTTAAGTGTCTGCTTTAGGCTCAGGTCATGATCCTAGGGTCCTGGAATAGAGCTCCTCATCTGGCTCCCTGCTCAGTAGAGAGTCTACTTCTCCCTCTGCCCCTCCCCTTGCTTATCCTCTTGCATGTGTTCTCTCCCTCTCTCAAATAAATCCTTTTTTTTTTTTTTTAAGATTTATTTATTTACTTGAGAAAGAACATGAGTGGGAGGGACAGAGGGAGAGGGAGAGAGAAAGGGAGAGAGCATGGGGGAGCAAGAGGGGGAGAGAATGAAAGAGCATGGGGAGGGGGCAGAGGGAAAGGGAGAGCGGGGAGAGAGAGGGAGGGAGGAGGGAAGGGGCAGAGGGAGAGGGAGAGAGAAAGGGAGAAATTGCAGGGTGTGGAGAAGCAGCAGAGGGAGAGGGAGAGAATCTCAAGCGGATTCCTCCTGAGTGCAGAGTAGAGCCGGGCTCCATCTCAGGACCCTGAGATCCTGACCTGATCTCATATATTATATAAGGGTCAGATGCTTAACCATTGCGCCCTCTAGGCGCCTCCAAAATACACATTTCTAATTCACATTATCCACAGAGCAAGTTTATTTTAATTATTGGGATAGCAGACTAGAGTTACCTATTGCTTCAACTCTCTTGGTGGTTTTATTCCCTGAATTGCTGGGGGTTGAGGTGGTCATGCTACAGGTGGTAAGGTGGTCAGAAGCAGCTGCCAACTAGAAGTCAAGGTTACTTCAGCACATCTTACTAAAGCAATCAATCACCTCTTTTTATCTTCCTGAGGAGATTAGATTCACATACTGCACACGTTTTTGGCTACGTTCTGACTGAGCCTTCAACTCTTTGCTCATATGCATTTTCTTGTTTTTTGTTTTCTTTAAATTCTTGCAAATTTATGTTTTTTTAATAGACAGGGCAAAATCTACGGTTAGTTTGCAATCATAGCAACTACAGAAATAAAAGTTAAAGGTAGGTATTTTATTACTGTAGAGTTAGATTTAATAAATATTTTAAAATTATGTAAGTAAATCAGGGATTGAGGCCTAGGATATTGTGGTGTAAATGACTAGTCTCCACAGCTATTTTAGCCATAAAGAAACATTTCTATATTTTGATTTGAGGTTTTACTATGTCAATCATTCTAAATCTAGAATGTAAATTTATAAAAGCAATGATAAGTTCTGTAAGGAATCCATAATAGGCACCATTATATAAGGAAGCAGATGTCCCTATATGTTACTATTTTTTTTTCCAGGAAAAATGAATGAACATACTAATTCCTACAAAATCAGTGATGCTTAGAAAATCACCAGGTACAAAGTCTTGCAAACTTACCTTTGGTAAAATAGTCTAAGGAGATACTTGCAGTCCTTTGGATTAACAAGGGACATTTTCAAGGTTTGGGGATAGTAAGTAGGATGGTTTCAGCAGCTCAAGAGCAAGAATCTTCTAAAGGAAAGTTGCATTTTCTGGGCTTTCAGATGGGGTAAGCAGAATACATTCTTGTTTAGCCCTGCACTAGAGCAACACCATTATTAATTATGCAAACCTTTTTTTTTTTTTTTTTTTGGATGGGTAAAAGAACTTGACAATGACTCAGCAAGAGATTTCAAAACCAAATACCTCTACCTACTTATTGAACATGTTCTTTTCAGATCTGCTCTCTGTTCTGTGACCTGGGGTTACAAGTTTGAGATCTACAGAAGGAAGGCTTCATTACTGCATTGACCTCTGAGAAAGCCCCAGCTTTGCCAGGAATATCAAATCAGTCCTACCTAGTCCTCCCATCCTTTTAGTCTTAGTTTAAGTGGGAAATAGATGACACTTCTTCAAGTTTAGCCTCCAATTTTTCTTTAACAACCATAAAACCTGGTCAAATCCCCTAAGCTAACTGAGTCTACCCTGTCAAAAGTATGTTATGGATGGAAGGGTGGTTACTTTCCTATTTTCCTCTAGATGATACTGTATACTGATGGTTACTTGGAAAAGGGGGACACTTCAATGTTAAATAAAGATGTAAAGGCAACAAGATTTTTTTACAAGTCCCTGCTAAAATGACAGTTCAAGATTTAGTTGGAAAAGGCAAGTCTCCCAATCACCAGTCTGGGGGAGGAGAAGTCCTCTCACCTATTTTGGAAACTACTTGCAGATGTGGGGAAACCACTGAATTGCTCACAACAGGGGTTTTGCAGAGATTTCCTCTGATTTTTTTTCCTCCCCAATTTCCCACAACCTGTGTTTGTCTTGTGTCTGCTAGGCTGACATGTGGTTTACCTCGCTGATCCTGCTGCCAGGTTTTACACGCTCTCCTCAGAAGTAAAACAACTGAAGCCGAAGGATACTGAGCAACTCCGGGCATGGGCGCCAGAACTGTCACAGAAAATTTGCTTCCCGAGTATTCCTTCCAACTTCCCTTCCTGCGCCCACGTGAGCCATAGCGCCAGCCCATCAGCAAGGTCTTAGTGTTTCCTGCTGCTGCAATCTGTAACTTGATTTTGGATTTTTTTTTTTTAATTGCAGTTCTGGGGATCTTACTTCTTAGCAAAACTTTGTTGGTTGGGGGACTTTTAAAGCAGTCTATTTCCTTAGCCAAGTCACGAAGGCTCAGACACTTTTCCTCCATGCCCGGGCTGCACTAAGGTTAAACCGCAGCAAAGGAAAGAAACACACACCCGCTGTTTATTTGGGGGGAGGGGAAGTAAAGGTTTGCAGCTAAGTTATCACGATCCCTCGCCTCACCCCCGGTCTGGCACTCTTGGCTGACACGTACATCATCTATTAAATGTTGTTCGCGGACGCAGATACATAATATATTCATTTTTATCTTTAGTAAAATATAAATGGAATTGTCAGCGCGCTCCTGTCTGTTTGTTTGTATAAGGCTATCAAAAGAAGTCAGAGAGGAGGCTGTGGCCCGGATCCTGACCCTGATTGTATGAATAAGTAAGCAGGATGCAAGTGATTGGGTTAGATGCTGCGAAGATTTTTTTTTTTTTTTTCAAGTTAGGAAGAGGGTAAAAAGACGGGGTGGGGGGGGGCAGGCAAACGGTGCATCCCCAAAACCTCACACTTTTGCTCTTTTCAGTCAGTTGCTCTGCTGGCTTCTGCAGGCTTCTAAGGTCTCGCGGCAGAGAAATGCCTGCCCCCCACCCCCTTCCTCGGTCTCCCCTTTCAGTTCAGATGTGCTGATGTGCAGACCGGATTCATCTTCCCCGAGCGGCGGCGGCGGCGGCGGGCGCAGGCGGCGGCGGCAGCTCGCGCTCTACCTCCGGGTCCGGGCAGCGGCGGGGGCGCGGCGCGGGAGCCGGAGCTTCGGTGGCAGCTGAGCCGGCGGGGCGCCGCTCGCCCAGCCGCGGCCGCGGGAAGTTCGGCCGCTAGAAGGACGACCTGGCAGGCAGCGAGCGCCCGCTCCGCCAGAGCCGAGTTTGCCCGCAGCTGCCCCTCCCCGTCTCCGGGAGCCGAGCTCCTCACCTGCCCTCCGCCCACCCGCAGGCCCCTAGCCAACTTCTTTCTGCAACTGGGGGGTAACAGGCACTTCTTGCCCTCTCTACTGTCCCGACGGCACCCGTATGTCTCCGGACACCTGAACACCCCAGTGTCGCTGAGGAGCCTCCCGGCAGGGAGGGGAGCACCGGTTCCCTTCGCGCCGCACATCAGCGCGGACCGCGGACGTCTCACCTCCCGGTCCCGTCCCTTCCTTTTCCTCCAGGGGAGGAGGATGGGGTTGGAAACGCTTCCCCCGAGGATGCTCGTGTGGCTGGTGGCCTCGGGGATTGTTTTCTACGGGGAGCTTTGGGTCTGCGCTGGACTCGATTATGACTACACTTTTGATGGGAACGAAGAGGATAAAGCGGAGACGATAGACTACAAGGACCCTTGTAAAGCCGGTAAGTGCCTCTCCACGTCGGGACTGTGGCGTGCGGGGGGCTGCCGCGCTGGATTTCCGAGGGCTGGCGGTGGGAGCTCACCTGTTTCCTTCTCTCTCTCACCAGCCCCTCCGTCGCTCCATCCTTGCCCTCCTTTCCTTCTCCTCCCCACCCCCAAGTGGCAGTCGCCACGGCCCGAGTTGACTGGAGTTCTGTGCTAGTGGGATCGCATGCCAAGCTCCCGGCTCCCAGTTTGGGAAAAATGTCCAGAGTTCGGATTCCCTTCCCCTCCCCCAGCAAAATGGAATAAGCCGTAAACACAGCTGGCTTGCCGTGGGTTTTAAATACCAGCACTCAGCGGGCTATATGCATCTGGAGGGGACTACACCTCCTCTTTGTTCCAGGGTGCGGTTCCCCAATGTTTGCCTGAGACCGAGTTGGTTAGAGTTCCCCAAAAGATGGGCGGGGATGGAATTGCCACCTTGGGACACCTTTGCTCCCTTTTTTGCCAGGGATCTCAAGTGTGGGATCCAGGCGAGAAGAGTATTGTGACGACCTTGGAAACTCCCACGCTAGATGGAATTCAAATGCTTTTGCCCATTTAAAATAAACCTTAAAAAAAAAAAAAAAAGCTCCAAGTTGTTACCCCATCTAAACTTGCGCCTTCCTTCCTGTGTACACCCCCTGGGAACTGCAGTTTGACCTGCACGGCCTGAAGCTCAGCTTCTCCTCGTCCGTCCGGGATCCGCCCGGGACCTTCCCCTCTCCCCCGCGCGTCCAGCGCCTCAGCGGGTCTCCCCTCCCGCTCGGGGCGGTGCTTCCCTCTCGCCGCCTCAGGTCGCAGCCGCACGTGCCGCAGCCGGTGACCACGTGAGCCAGTGTCCCGGGACTCCGGGGGCCTCCAGGTTCCTGGCCCTGCGGACTTGAGGTTGAGGTGAACCGAATTCATAGTGGACTCACGACTGACTTCGGAAGGAAGGTTACAAGGGTTGTTGGGGCCGACTTCACAGAGTTGTTTGTACGCTAAAGGCACGTTCTGTCCCGTCTCTAGAGGTGTGGGCTTTGGCGAAGCAGAGGGGAAGGGAGTGGGCAAAGCGTTCAGAGTTCCTCCGTGTCTGTGGATTCTGTGCGGGCTGGGTCGGGATGTGACTGCGATTTCTTTCCCTTTCATAGCTAGGTAAACCTGACTGAACCTTTCTTGATCCCAAAGGAAGGAGAAGTGCACACGGTGAAGGAAAATGCTGGAAATTCCCTTGTTAATTTGTACCGTTGATGACACATTGCTTTGACCAGGGGCGTATGAGTGTCTGCGCACGTTATCAGATCTTTCTTCATGCGCGCTTACTGGAGATGGTTATGCAAAACTTAGGGTAGCTTAGTAGAAACTGGTCAGTCTGGAACTCGGGATTCTGATTTAGTTCTATTTTGTTTATAAGTTTCCTCCTCTCACCTTTAACACTCAGTCTATCCCACCAGAAGTTTCTCGGGCCTTCCCTGATGGTTTGTGGAACAAGACACCTTTCTGCTGTGATGGATGACTAGTGGCTGGACAACCAGAATTCAGTACCATACAACTCCCCAAACATACTTTTTACTGAGGAATTAATTTTGAATCATGTTTGCAACTGGGTGAAAATTGTGTATTTTCTTGTTTTAGGTAAAGTAATGACGTGGTATTTCTAAAAATTGTCTAGGAAAACATCTATTCTGAGGTTCTCTTGTATGAAAGATGCGACCAGCTATTAATATGAAAAAAACGGTGCATATGTATACATTGGCCTGATTTCAGGAAAATACAGTTTTCTATACAGATTCAAGAGAAAGTTTATGCTTTTTAAAAATCATTAATTTCAAATATGAATATAAGAAGTGTCAAAAACTAGCTAGTACCATTTCAGAAAGTATGTTTTTAAGGCTTATCTTATATTAGAAATTGTCCAGAATAAGGATCTGTGAGCATAACTAGTTTTTTTCTATTTAAGAATGTTTTCAATTTTAAAATTTAAGTGGTTGCACCATGTGTATTGAAATCTGCCTCAAGCATGAATGTTTATTATCCTCAGCAAATAAACATCTAGGGCAAGAAAAAAAAACTTTAAGCGCATTTAAGTTTTGCTTTTCCTTTAATACTGGTTTATTTTAGAGCATAACCTTTGAGTACAAGAGGCATACCTGTGTCTATGTGTATATTGTATGTGTATAATGAAAGAGAAATAAGAATGACCCAAGCAGAAAGCCGAGAAAGTTATCTAAAATCTGAGATCACTTTTTAAATGATCAACCCTGCTTTTTAAATTTAGTGACATGAACGGTTTTAATTTGCCATCTTGGCTAAAGAGTGGCAATTTTTTTTTTTTTTTGTGGCCTCCCTTTTGGCACTGTATAAGACAAGTAAAATTTGTAATAACAGGAAAAAAAATAAATAGCACATTGAACTCCCAAAATAAGAGTCAAATAAAGGTCACTAAAATAAGAAATATGAGGATGGATCTGTAAAAGAAGGCCACACAAAAGCCAGAGAGGGTGCTCTCGAGATTCTGGGGCACCTTTGATCTGCCCTTTCCAAAGAACAGAGTGGAGGGCATGGGCCATAAAGTGTCCTTTCTGAACTTCTTTTATAGCTTTATAGATTTTAAGCACTTTTTAGTACATTATTTTAGATCAACACACAGCCCAATATGGTGAAACTTGTTAATCTTCCCATTACACAGATAGGAAAACAGATGATCCCCAAGGTCAAATGGTTGTTAAGATTAACCAGAACTTGATTTGAAGTCTCCTGTCAGCAAAATCTGGCATGCAATTAGGTACATAGATAGATAAAATAATGACGTTGTATCCTTAGCTGGCCTTTTGGAGGCCTTCCTTGAAATGCAAACAATAGAAATTAGTCCAGGTTTACCTAGAATCTAGACCAATAGAAATGCAGGGACTTTCATATCTGATAAGCACGAAATGACTAAGAAGACAGTTTCACCTTTTCCAAACCCAATTACAATATAAAGTCTTTGAAGATAGGTATCATACCTGCTTTTTAATGTTTATCCCAGTAATAGATTACCACTGTTGGCACTAGTTAGTTCTCAATTCCTTCTCAGTATCTATAGACTATAAATATTAATCTTCATCCCTTATCTACAAATTTCTATTTTAACCAGTAATGTTACCCAAGAAGAAATATTCTTAATATAAATTGTTAAAACTGTGCCATTCTTAATATACTTGTGAAATACTATAATTTTTATACCTATGAGAACTCTAATTTCAAGTTCATGAAACTATTGGACAGAAAGGAAGCCTTGTGTTAATTGAACTTTCACTTAGAAAACCATTTTGGTATAAGTGAAAGTAGGTAAGTTAGTGCAGTGTAACTTTAGATATATTTATATAGTCAAATCCATTAGGACAGAATTTAGGTAATTAATCTCTCTCTATATATAGATAAACACAAAGATGCAGATAATTCAAAGAGATATCTGATTGTCTTTCTTCAGCATAGTACATAGCCACCTGAGTGTGCAATCTTACTCTCTCTAGTTCAGTTCCCTTCCTAAGGGACCCTGGGAAGCTGATGCTGCAGGAAGTCATTCCAGAACAAAGACTAAGGTATCCTGTTTCAGTGTTGTACTGCTCCAAAAGGTGTTAATCAGAGTATTAATATCTGGAAGAGCCTGGGCAAATTTGGTGTGCAAGGTAATCTCTCAGATTTGTCTGGAGATTACCTGGAAAAGCAGAGACCCAATAAACCAAGTCTGTATTCCCTACTTCCCCTCCCTTCCTTCTTTTCTCTTTTTGTATTTAAGGGGATATCAGGAAAGCTCAGGCAATTGAAAATAGAATATGTAATAAAGAGGACTGAAGAATTTAATGTTTTGAATGATGGGGAGAGGCTGAGGAGACCGATGCCGTAAAATGTTTGTCCAGAAGCTTGTCCTTATCCCTTTGGATAAGTATGAACACCTTGAAAAAAACCCTTTCTATCCTGAATCTTCTGAGTAAATGTCTCCTTTTCCTGGAAAAAATCCAAACATGATTAAAGGTCAGTGACTTGCAAGGTTAAATTTACCTTTAGAGTGGCATATGCAGGCCTGTTTACCTAGAAATAGGCTTTTGGCTTCCTAAACGATTCTTCTTTCTGCTGTTCTTTATATTCAGGGGCCCAGTGTCCTAGTATACTAATTCTTGGGATGATTTTCACAAGTTTATAATCTCTTGGTAAGATCTTCTCATTCTTTTGATCCTCAGCACTGTCTTTTCTAGCTTCAGCGTCAGCCTCCTAGGTATGATGTTTTAGAATTTGATGTTCAACCCTGTGTTGACTTTATTCTTTCATGATATTAAATATTGAAACATATATTTCTTGGTCAGCACCTCTGTTGGTTGCCAAACCCTCATGTTAAAAATGCATTTCATACAGTGGCTTCTCTTCACCAGCTCCTCTTCTCTTAGTTTTCATTACTCAGAGCTTGTTTTTTTCTGTTTTTCTTTTTCCTCCTCCTGCTTCTTATGCCAACTTGGAAGTGGCCAAAGTAAGTTTTTGCAGAAGGGTTGGAGAAACATTATATTCTATATAATCAAATTCTGTTCATCATTTGCCAATAGTGGTTCTGTAGCCCTTGTTGTGAGGGTCCATGTCCATTTTTGGCCCATAAATGGCAGTTCCTGTTACTAGGTATGAATTAGATAGACTATTTTTTTCTTAAATATATCCCTCAGTTTAAGAAAATATATTTTCTTAAATATAGAGTCAGCCAGCTTTCAAGCTCCTTTTTGTTTGTTGATTTACACAGTCTCCTGAGATCTTCCCATTTTTGGCCTCCAGTGAGGGTTCTGTCATTTGCAAGTTGAAAATCTAGCTGGAAGCCCTTCATTCAGGCAGTTCGGGTAGTAATTAATGGAATCTTTATGATTTCTAGCTCAGTAGGTGGTGTTTGAGTCCTCCCTTCCCTGTTTAGGCCTCCTTGGTCTATAGTGGGACAGTTAAACGTGTGTAAGAGCCTCACAAAGGCTTTTTGAGAAAGTTAGTGTATAATTCCACACTTTTAGTCTTGCCATCATGATAGCTCACTTTTCTATGAAAACCTAATGTATGCCATGTATGGCTTCTTCTACAGAAACCATATTGTCTCCCCTATGGTATATGTAAGAATCTTATTTTTGTGTATCTTAGCAGCTTCCCCTGATTTAAAACTTAGTGTCATTTGTCTGTAGTTAACATCATATTTTTGTAAACCTTAAGAATATTAGTCACATTAATGATCTCTTAGGCCTCTTCATCAGTGAGTGTATTAGACAGAGATTAGCCTTTAAATTTTTCTAGAACTCAGGTAGATGATAACAGGTGCTAGTGATTTACCATCATTACCTTTTGTCTCTTTAGAATATTATCTATTGTTTTTAATATCACCTTAGACCCATCTGCTTAAAATATTTAAAACTAGGACCTCCCTAAGCTTTTCTAAGAATGCTTAGAAAAGATAGAGGTAAATAATCCATTTAAAATGAGGCCTTGCACATCCTGCTGGGACCATCTGGTGTCTGGGGAGGTGGGGGAAGGGGGCTGTGCTGCTCCCCTGAACTGTAGGAGAGCCCCCTGCAGCATCTTGAGCCCATAGCTAGGTCTGGGCCAGGCCAAGGTTCAGGTGCCTGTAAAGGTTTTGGGGAATGTAGGATATCCTCTACTGGGGGAATTTTGAGGCCTCTTACAGTTCTTTAATATTCTGAGATCTGGAATTAATCCTGGGCTTATCCTTCCTAAATGAAGGAGTGAAGAGTCCTCTCCGTAGCCCTGGATCCGTTGGAATGATTTAGCCATATGGCTTTAGTGGTTTATTTCCTTTAGTTATCTATTAAATAATGATGCTTAGGGAGGAACATTAAAAAAATATATATATAGCCTTAAAGCTATGGAATGAATTGCATAGAATGTGTTTTTTCCCAGAAAGTAGGAGGGAGGGAATACCTTGGTTATTTATTTAGTTCTTGCCATTGTCAGCCCTGAAAATGGGATATTGACTATTAGATTTGAGACATTGTGTGTTGGCTAATGGAATGCTTGTTTTGTCAGCTCTTTACAAAATGTGTGCTAATCCTGTCAGGCTGTTTTAAGGAGCTCAGCTATATATTTGTATTAAGAAGTATTGTAAATTAGGTGTTAATTGAAATCTAGAAAGTGAACCAAGAAGGCATTTGTCTTACTCAGCTCTTCTCTTGCAATTTACATTTAGAATTTGAGCTAAACTATTTGCTATGGACCATATTTTTAAAAAACCAAAAATGAAAAAATACAACACTTTCTTGATTGCTAATAGTTGTAAAAAGTTGAAACCATGCATTAAGAAGGCCAGAAGTACTCTCACATGTGTTATTTTTCCCAAACAAAATCTAATGTGGTATATTTTAGTATCCTACTCAAAGCATGCACCTTAATGTTAAAAAAAAAAATTTCAACAGTTTTTAACACACTACACCATTTTACAAATCAGGGGAGTTATGTGGGGATGGAGTCACAAAGCATATATTTACTATGGCATTTGATGTCTTTCCTGTGTTGTGAACTTCCTATTAATGACAATTTTTGTGTTGGGGAAGACAGGAGGTATAGGAGGGTACAAGAGTTTCTTCATTCTTTACATTTCTCATCTGCATTAAACTGTTAGCACATGGACTGGGTACCACAGGGACTCCTCGAATGGCCCCTGGCCTGGTAGCCGATCTCAGCATTTTTGAACTCTTTTCTTTGGCCATGCGAAAGATTTGAAGTGTTTATCAGGATAATCTCTATTCTTGAGCAACATTGAGAACCCCATTGGCATCAGTTCTGTGGCCTAGTGATATTGAAAGGATGGCACTCCATTCCTCTGGGCTCATCTTTCTGATCACAAATACCTAGTAGATGAGAGTTTATGATATTTTGTGTTTTGTTTTCAGATTATTGTGTTGTTAAGTATACCTCATATG
Organism: Lutra lutra; assembly: GCF_902655055.1. Classification (NCBI taxonomy): domain Eukaryota; kingdom Metazoa; phylum Chordata; class Mammalia; order Carnivora; family Mustelidae; genus Lutra; species Lutra lutra. The sequence continues at coordinate 73,515,126 of NC_062279.1, read as the reverse complement.
TAGAAGTCAAACTTTTGAAATAAACTAAGGAAGAACATCACACATAACTAGAAAACAGCCACATGGATAACTTTTTAGAGAATGAATTCTTAGACCCCCATAGGTCTCACCCAACTGGGAATTGCCTTTGTGACTTATGTAAAAATAACATAGTTCCTATTTTCACATTAAACATTTTAAATGATCTCTTATCTTCACCATGTCTCCATCAATTAATATTTTTGTTAGCCCTTTTGGACACATGAGGAAACAGACTCAGAAAGATTCAGGGGCTGGGCTGTCATGGCATTTGCTAAGTGGTGAGAACTTGAACCCAGGTTCTGTATTTCAGATGCCTTTCTTTCTTTGAATCACCTGCACTGGCTCCTCAGCCAGTACAAATATATTAAGACTAGAAATTGATGTGATGGTGTTATGCCACGGGCATCTATCCATTGTGGCAAATGATTTTCTTTAGTGAGGATACGTCTTGCCTTCAACATTCTTGCATTTATGATCCATCTACTAATTTGTCAGGGGGCCAATATTTTCCATTGCATGAACTATAATATAGGGCAGACCATTGTCCCTTTCAAAAGAGTGTTGTCTAAGTGTGGAAGGTTGCAAATGAAATGCCCAATTATGTATGGGATAAATAAAAATGCCCATCACTAGTTTTAATAGAGTTAGAGAAATATGTGAGTGCTAAGTAGTGTCAGGGAAACACTGCTGCCCGTTGTCCCAAGTATTTAATTGTGACAGCAGGGTTTTCATGTTGAGTAAGGCAGAGGCTGAGTTAGATTTGAGCAGAATTCCGTCATTAGTGTCCCGTTCTTGGCACAGGCTCTGAAGTTCTGTGTGGTATGTGTTAAATTGTTTCACACTTTAGATTTGCTGTCTGAGTATTCATTCAATGCATGATTTTGAGCCCATAAAGAGTGTGAAGAACATCCTTTCAAATGCAGCCAATGCAGGAAAGTGGTTTACTGTGTACATTATGTATGTAAATGATGTGTGAATGCCTTTGAGAAAACAAATATGCTGTGAAAAGGCTCTTAAGTAACTATCTTTTCAATCCTAACTTGTCTAAAAGCCCTAAGGTCAAAAGCTTGAAAGCTTTAGCAGATCATAGGGTTAACTAAACTTGGAACTCCAGTGTGGTTTCCCAAGACTAGGAAGTCTGGCATGTTCAAAATATATACTTTATATAATATTTACTTAATTACAATTTCTTTGAAGAAAACATACTACTTTTAGCAAATTGTCATGTGTTCTAGGAGGAAGAGTTCCTGCTTGTATTTTTTCTCAGACAAATGGGTAAGAACAGAATCTGGAGAAACAGGCTTACCTTTTCCGTTTTCTTTTTTTTCCTAAATTTAAGAACCAAGGGTATATTTTTTATATGTACATTTTAGTCTCAGGGGAAGAAATAGTATATATCTGGACCTGGGTAGACTGTGGCCTGCAGGCAGTGACCAGGGAAGGAATAATTAGGATTTGCCATTTGGAATGGATAACAGAAGTAATGACCTAAATCAGAGAAAGAGATTTGTGAGATTTGCTGGGTGAACTTGTGACAGAAAAAAAAAAAAAAAAAAAAAAAAAGATATTGATTATAAGATATACTCCAATGTTTCCAAGATTAAAAAATTTACAATAAGAATAGATTTCTGGGGCACCTGGGTGGGTCAGTGTGTTAAGCTTCTGCCTTTGGCTCAGGTCATGATCTCAGGGTCCTGGGATCTAGCCCTGCATCAGGCTCTCTGCTCAGCGGGGAACCTGCTTCCCCCCCACCTCTCTCTGCCTGCCTCTCTGCCTACTTGTGATCTTTATCTGTCAAATAAATAAATAAAATCTTAAAAAAAAAAAAGAATAGATTTCCAATGGTGGAAGGGGCTTCATATATAAAACTGTATGAATGGGGCGCCTGGGTGGCTCAGTGGGTTAAGCTGCTGCCTTCGGCTCAGGTCATGATCTCAGGGTCCTGGGATGGAGCCCCGCATCGGGCTCTCTGCTCAGCAGGGAGCCTGCTTCCTCCTCTCTCTCTATCTGCCTCTCTGCTTGCTTGTGATCTCTCTCTGTCAAATAAATAAATAAATAAATAAATAATCTTAAAAAAAAAATGAAGACATTAACCTATATCTTAGTTCTGTTTTGAATGGTACCCGTAGCTTAGTGTTTCAAGGTAACTTATCATCCAGTGATAGAATCAGAATTTGAATCCAGAACTCTGGATTCCATGTGTTGCTACGTTGCTGCTGCTGCTGCTGCTGCTGCTGCTGCTGCTGCTGCTGCTTCCTCTTCTCTCTCTCTCTCCCTCTCTTGGATAGGTGTATTTTTGAAAATTGGGGTTGGTTTCAAAATATTTTTTTAAGAATTCAGGGAGACAAAGTAGTGCACCTCTTAAAAACTTGGGGTCTGGAGTGAGATGGGCATGACTTCTAATACCAGACTCCCCCACATGGTGATAGTGTGCAGCTTTTTAAAACCCTTCTTATGCTTCAGATTTCTGACCTGTAAAATGGAGATGTTGTTATGATCCTCATGGTGTTATTACATGAATGTAAAGTGAAAATCACTCTGTCTGGAACATAGTAAACACTGTATAATTTTTACTCCTAGTACCAAAAAATAGGAGGTAGAGGATTTTTTTTTTTATATATTGCAGCTACTTGTTTGTGGGAAGATGATCTTTATAAAAACATTTGTAGATAAAGTTCTTTTTTCTTGTCATATATAAAAATCCATTCATAGTCCAAGTCCTCTAAATCTTGCATTTGACAGGTTAAATCTCCAAGTGGAAAGGTGAGGGAGATTTGGAAATGTAACAGGGTTTACTAATATACACATTTCTTGGTGCTGTTCTTTTGGCTATTTCCTCAAATGCTTAATAGACCCAAAATATATTGACAATTTTCAATGCACATTGACTAATGTGTGAATAGAATCTTGGCTATATAGTCTTTCAGTAATTTCTGGTACAGATTTTATTTGCCATCTGGATTAACTTGAAGAGCTTACATACTCACAATCCTATGTTTACACAGAGCTAAGTTTAAGCACATGGCTGTAAGCTACAAATATTCATAAACTCATCAAACCCTTTTTTTTTTTTTTTAGATTTTATTTATTATTTATTTGACAGAGAGAAATCACAAGTAAACAGAGAGGCAGGCAGAGAGGAGGAAGCAGGCTCCCCGCTGAGCAGAAAGCCCGATGCGGGGCTCGAACCCAGGACCTGGGATCATGACCTGAGCCGAAGGCAGCGGCTTAACCCACTGAGCCACCCAGGCGCCCCTCATCAAACCCTTATTAAACATTTACTATGGATGAAACATGGATTTATCCTTGGAATTCCAGAAGTATGAAATATGATACCAGGCCTGACCCGGTATAAAGTTTAACTTTATCATTCTTAGGTAGATAATATTTTCTGTGTAAATAGTTGCTTATATACTAATCACTTAACTGTGCTAAAGTTATTTCAATTTATGCATTTGAAAATGGGTACTATAATAAATTGTGACAATCAAGATATATATTCTTATACATCTTTCCTGGAATTTTCTTTACTCATGATATATGAGGAGGAAAGTTTTGTGGAGAGCATACAAACTTTTAAGAAAGTACTTTGCAGACTTTGTTATTTGGCAGTGGATTGGGATGGGATGTGACCAATAATTACTTAGGCAATTATTTGGAAGAATCTGTATTGGTAATTTGATTTCCATTTATTTTTCTCAGATAGCTTGATTTAGAAATTTCAACTTCTTTTTGTCATATTTTCCCACATTATCTACTAGATTATGTTTCTGTCCTTCACACAATATCTTTATCCTTAAATGTATTTAAATGTACATGGTTGACTTTTTCTTTGTTTATAGGTCCAGGAGAAGCAAAAACAAATGGTAAAGGAAAAAAAAAAATGTCTAGTCTTTTCACTTGTACTATTCTACTGTGGTTTTGAAAAACATATATAAATTTTACTTTCTTTAAATAATTTTTTGTGGGTAGTGGTATGGCAATTGGAAAACAAACTGGATTGGTAGTAAGAAATGTAATTTCCATTACTGGCTCTTCTGTTGTATTTGGGTGTAACCTTGGGGATGTCCCTTGATTTTCTGAGACCAGAGTCTCTGAGGTTTAGAAATCTCTAAGACTGTCCAAGTGACAAAGCTTTCTGAATCTTTGTGTCCCTGATATCAGAAGTAAGAGCTCTACTGAGGTGGTACCAGGAAGCTGTAGTGTCGATGGCCTGTACTGTTCAGTGATAGGGAAAGGAAGATGCTTACACGGCTCCAGTGGGCACTTTTGTTAAGGTCCCCCCTCAGGTTTCTCATGGCTCTGGGCAAATCCAGGCAGCCAACAGACTGCAGCTGCAATTGCTGTGGAGCTCCTTGACTCGACTTTGCCAAAATTATCATTGAAAGCTTTTATGCATAATTTCTCGTTCCTCTTTCCCAGCCTCTGTCCATCTGTAAAAAATTTGTCAAAACCGTGACCAGGTATGCAGGCATCACCTATGTGCTCTTCAGGACATGTTAGTATCACGTTACCATTAGAATCAAAAGTTGCTCGTTTGTTTCACAGGAAAGATGATTGCTTGTCAATGAGCAGAAAATAGCCAGTGGAGGGGGGAGAATTCAGTTCTTTCAAGTTTGAGGTGAATATTCATAATGGAGAGAACCAAGAGCTATCAGCAAAGAATCTATGGGACAGTTTTTCTGGTTTAAAGCATTTTATGAAATGTACAATATATTAAAAGATACATTCTTATATCAATTAATTGCATATCTATCCTGAATATATTCTTTCACTTGATACCAGTGTATATTGTTAATTATCTCTATAAAATTCAGTTTCATAAGCCTTCAATTTATCTGAATTGTCTAGTAAAGAACTATTTTTTTCATCATAAGTTAATTCATTTTATGTATTCATGTTTTTTTTTTTTAATGAAGAGTCTCAAATTCTCAAACAAATCTTTGCCAAAGGAGGTTTTCATTCTTGAGCTTTTTTATAAGAGTAAGGAATGAACTCCAATAGAAATTAGTCATGGGAATCTAGGTGGTGTGGTTTTACTTAAAGAGCACTGGATATTGTGTTAGGAGACTTAGGTGCAAGTCTCGGGTCTTCTGTGTTTAATTCTGTTACTTTGGTCTACTTATTTAATGCTGCTGAACTTAAAATCATTTGTAATGGGATAGTATTACCTCATCTATGAAACAAGTAAGGATTAAATGCATAAGTGTGATGCACTGTACAGATGTAAATTAATACAGCCGATATTTTGCACCTGGTGTGTTTCAGGAAGATGGGGGGATACATATAAGATATAACCCTTCCTATAGTGATTTCAGTATCTACCTGAAAAAAAGGCAACACATATTTCAGTTGTCAGTATGAAAGTTCAGTAAGCAAAATATCGTGGTAACTTGGAGGAAGGAATGCATTGTTTGGGATTGGAAAGGCTTCTCAGGGAAGGTGAGTTGGATCTCAGTCTTAAAAGTTTTTCTCTTGGGCAAAAGGTGGTATAAAACCTTATAGAGTCAAATAACTAAGATAAAAAGTGAAGCTGTGAAGATTCATGGAATTTTATGAAAGAGGAGGTGGGGGGAGGTGATAAATAGTCTACTGTGGGTAGTGCAGAGGGTATGTAAGTGTTTGTGTTTTGGCAAGAAATGATTTGGGAAAGTGCAATGTAAAGGATTTTTAATGCCCAGGGGAGGGTGATCCTGATCCTCTTTGCAACAGGATGGGGAATTACTGGAAATTTATATCAGATTACCGGCTTGATAACAACCTTATTTTTTAAAGGTAACTGAGTATGTAAAGAATGGTCTGATATGGTAACTGTGGGAGGTAAGAAGCAGGTGGGAGCAGGTAGACTTGTTACAGCTGTAGTAAAGATAGTGGCAAGTGTTGATGAGTGTTTGCATTTGTACTGTGGCAGTAGTTATAGAAAAGAGGGATTAGGTTTAAGAGACCAGTCACCAAGTGGATAGCCTTGGAGTGAGGGTCAGAAGGTAGAAGAAAAGGAGGACTCAAGGATGATGTTTCCATGGTTGCACACTTGAGTGAGTGGGTAAACAGGGATACAAAAGAGCAAGGTAAGAAACACAGAATAATAATAGTAATAATAATAATAATAATAAAAGTTTGTCTTTTGTAAAGCAAATAAATTTGGTTTTAAGATCCCTTTGAGTTTTACATACCTGATGTTTTTATGTTGTTATTCTTTAGGGGTATATTGATTATATTTGGACTTTGGTATTCTTTATTAACTTTGAAAGCAATTGTCATGTTCCACTGTTTAGATTGGAATTGCCTTGAACCTATGAATTAATTTAGTGAGAATTATTTTTATGATATTGAGTATTCTAATCCATGAACATGGTATGTACCTGCATTTATTTAGACTTTCTTTAATACTATTTAACACATTTTTAGTATTTTTAACTATAAAGGTTTTTTCTGCATATTTTGACACATATATTCATATATTTTCTATTTTTTGATGATATAAGTGTAGTATTTTATAAAATTTCTTTTAAGCCATTTGCTGCTATTGTGTAGAAATGTATTTGATTTTTGATGTTTACTTTTTTTTTTTTAAGATTTTATTTATTTATTTGTCAGAGAGAGAGAGAGAGAGTGAGCACAGGCAGACAGAGTGGCAGGCAGAGGCAGAGGGAGAAGCAGGCTCCCCACAGAACAAGGAGCCCGATGACTCCCAGGACGCTGGGATCATGACCTGAGCCGAAGGCAGCTGCTTAACCAAGTGAGCCACCCAGGCGTCCCTGATGTTTACTTTTTATTGCAAATCCTTGCCAACCTCTCACTCATATTAATAATTTAATTGTATGTTCTTCACACAGGCAATCAACTTAGCTGCAGTAAATCTGCAGCTTTGTTTCTTCCTTTACAATTCCTGTGCTTTTAATTTAATTTAGTTTTCTTGCTGATATGTGCTGATAGTTTTCCAGTGTTATTTGGAAATGATGACTGAGGGCTAGATTACCCTATTCTCAATTTTAAGTAGAATGTTTTAAATTACTTATCAACTATGCTATTTGGTGTCTTTAAAAATTGATACTTTTTATCAGATCAAAGAATTCTGCTTTTACTGAGATGATATGATTATTTTTATTTTACCAGTTAGTGTGGTGTATTAGAATAATTGATATACTAATATTAACTCATTTTGCATTTCTGGGATGAACCTAATTTGAACATAATCCATTATTCTTTTTATACCCTTGTATTCTGTTTATCGATACGTACTTTAGAATTTTTGTTTCTGTGTTCATTAGTTAAATTGGCCTGACTTCTTTTATTGTTCTTACTGGGTTTTGGTGTCAAGACTGTGTTAGCTGCATACTCTGGAATATTTTGTGGAAGATTGGAGTTATTTGTTCTTTTAGTAAATTGAAAGGATTATTTTTTGTTTCTGTCCAGTGTTTAGCATTACTAATGGTTTAGGACAAGTTTAAACTGAATTATCTGCTTGAGTTTATTTATACTATTAGGTAGTATAAATTTAGAATGCAAACTTACTTTAGGGATGATTTTTGCCTATGACATTTGAGAGGATATTTGCTTTTCTCTCTCTTATTTAGTTTTAAGCTTCCAGATAATCAGATTTTGTGCAGTTACCTGGGGTGATATGGATTTAATTTTCATTCTTCCTTATACTCAGGCAGGCCAGATTTAGGAGTCTCAGATTTTGGGGGGGTTATCTATTACACTTTACAGCTTTGGTGAGCTTTGCACTGTCTTCTTTCTTCTGAACCCTGGTTAATAACAAAATTCAATAATCAGGTCACCTAGGCTTGGTAAATCCCTTCACTTGAGAGTTGGCTTTAGTCTTCTGCCTATTTTTCTGTGTTCCCTCCTTCACTTAAACATGAAGATGTTTACTCATCCTGTCATACATGCAGGGAGATTTTTAAAATATTTTATCCACCAATTTTAGTTACGCAGGAAGCTCTGTTACCTAGTCTGCCATGTTTGTAGAGACAGCAGTCTTTATAAAAGGTTTTAAATATTAAAAAGGACTTTATAATGCTGGGCATCATCAAGGAATTTCTTTTTGGAATTTGTAAATTATGATGATTAAATGACTTTATTTAAAATTAATTTATCATCTTATGTTAAATGTAAACAAAAGGTCTTTTATGAGAATATACCACATGCCTAGTTTGGTTCGTAATGATCCAGCCACCATTTGTTTTAGCTGACTTTTCAGGACATTCATTCAGTCTCAGGTATGTACAAGAACTCCAGAAGTTTCATGAATTTTTTGTGAAGATTTCATCGTAAATGTAAACATTTGCATGCCCTTCACTTGGAAGTATTCAATTCAGATTTCATGGGGAAAGAAAATCCCTATGTAACTCAAACTAGCCATTATGATTTGCAAGGGAAAGACACTGCTTGAAGCAAGCAGTATGCAGTTTACCTCCATGACTTGCTGCCTAAAGCAAATACGATTACTTTTTAACTTTGTTAGAAAAAGCTAGTATTGGGGCACCTGAGTGGCTCAGTGGGTTAAAGCCTCTGCCTTCGGCTCAGGTCATGATCCCAGGGTCCTGGGATCGAGCCCCACATCGGGCTCTCTGCTCAGCGGGGAGCCTGCTTCCTCCTCTCTCTCTGCCTGCCTCTCTGCCTACTTGTGATCTCTGTCTGTCAAATAAATAAAATCTTTAAAAAAAAAGAAAAAGCTAGTATTATGCTTTTCACTAATTTACTATAATGTAGATCAGGAATGTGTTTTAGCATATTTTGATATTTAATGCTTTCTGTTTTATTGATTTTGAAAACATAGAGAAGCAACCCACCATTATTTAATCTTTTTAATTTTTCAAATTAATAAGGTTTTTCTTGTTTTAATTTAAAATAAGCAGAATTTCTTTAACCTCTTCTCACATGGTTTTTAAAACTTTTACTAATATGACTTTAACCTCAATTAACAACTCTTTCAAAATGACATTTCATTTCAAAGAATATTTTAAAAGAAAATATTATTCTCTAATTTGTAAAAATATACCTCTGAAGGTACTCTTAGTAATTATAGCCTGAAACTCCTCATATTACAGGCACTGCAATGCTGTTTTGAAGTCCTAACCAATCCCAGTTACCATGCTTAACCTATTTGAAATAGATTTTGCAAATAGGTAGAGTTGGAGGTGGTGATTTTATTATGTATAAATGTAGGTGAGTTAGTGAATATGTCATTTACTGATTCAGTATGGTTTCCTGAAAACATGGATTAATGATTTTTTTCAAATAAGCACTCTCTCTATGCCTCTTTTAAAGTACAGATACCCTTTGCTGAGTAAGGATCAAGTCATTAACATGAAAATCACTAACATGGAAGATTAGGTCAGTTTTATAAATGTACCAGGAACAGAAAATAAGAAGGTGGAGAATGGAACTCTGAGGATAATCCTATCCTACTTCACTTTGCTCTTGGGTAGCTCCTAGTCTGGATACCTCTTACCCTTAAACTTTTGCATTCTTTTTATGGGTGCCTCTGTGTTATGCCCAGTTTTTCTTGCTTAGCTTTGATCTGGGTTGTGGTTATAGAAATTATTTTCCCTAAAGAAGTTTTTCTGATCTTACTTTAGAAGAGTTTGTCTTCAAGATTGGTAGCTATTTCTGTGAACTTCAGTCCTTGTCACAATTCCAAATTGTGCTTGTCCTTTTGAGTCATCAGTTAGTAGGTAGGTTTGTACTGGGCTTTTGAATGAGAGTATCACTTGATAGTCCTATAAACTTGCTTATAATGATCATAATTTTTAAACTGCTTTTTAAAATTTTTAAATTTAAAAAAAAATTTTTATTTATTTATTTCACAGATAGAGATTACAAATAAGCAGAGAGGCAGGCAGAGAGAGAGGGGAAGCAGGCTCCCTGCTGAGCAGAGAGCCTGATGCGGGGCTTGATCCCAGGACCTTGAGATCATGATCTGAGCAGAAGGCAGAGGCTTTAACCCACTGAGCCATCCAGGTGCCCCTAAACTGCTTTTTAAGTAAGGTTTTCTATATAGGTTTTCACTACTTAAAGAAAATTTGATCCAAATTGAATAACCATATTTCTTGAAATAGGACTGATAAAATCTTATTAAATTCAAACTATGTGAAGATTATCATTGTGTCTGAAGCAACTAAAAAACTGGACAAAGTATAAGGAATAATAGTTCTAAGATGTTGAGCATCAAGCAACAAAGGACAGTGATTTTGGGGAGATAGGAAGTAAAAGGTGAGCCTTATGACTACATCAGCTTACTGAGGAGAATCCAGGCAGAGACCAGAAGTTTCCCTTTATTGAAGATATGGAGCTGGGAGTCTAGAATTCAAGACAGCTAGAATTTACAAGGCAAAATACCAGAGGGGAGATTGAGGCACAGAGAAAAAGCTCTGGAGGTCTGCAGAGAATCCCCTTGTTCTAATCTAACCACATAGTTAGCTGACCACTGATTAGTGTCTTCATGTAAGAAGACTACCCAAAGCTCGGGAAATAACTACCCTAAAAAGATAAGACAGAAAAATCCTTGGAACTCACAAAGAGCTGGTAATAGTGTTCTCTTCTCACTTAGCAGAAAGGATAAACTCCATAATTTACTGGATATCAGGTAGATATCCTGAGAAGTGTTTTTCCAGAGTCTTGGGAAAAACTAAGCTCTAGACTAAAAACTGCTCTGGTCCTTTCTAATGAAGCTTGAAAAAAAGACCAGAAAATATCCAAGTAACTTCACTTTCCCAGAACAAAACTCATGAATATTTATGGGAATATAAAAATATCCAGCAACCAACAAGTTAAAATTCAATCAGTATTATTATCTGGCATGCAATCAGTATTGCAGCATTGCTTTAAGAGGCAAAACAAAAACAAAAAAGCCCCCCACTCCACCAAACGAAGAGAAAACTTGGAAGCAATGGGAATGTCTATCGTTAATGTTACATGGTTAGTAGAGAATAAAATGAAGCTCTTGAAAGAATTAGTTTAGCATGTATCTCTTGACCTAGAGAGATATTCATGGTATAATAAATGAAGAAAAAGTGAGTTCCAAAAATGCACAAAAATTATGTATTTGTCTATATATTATTTACATATGAAAGATAAAGAAATAGAAAAAGATAAGGAAGGTACACACCAGAGTGATAGTATTTGTTAGCTCAGGAAATGGAACTGAAGTAGGGTATGGAGACCATATGTAAGCATACCTGACTTTATTATATTTTACTTTATTGAACTTTGTAAATATTGTGTCTTTTTAGAAATTAGAGGTTTGTGGCAACTCTGTATTGAGCAAGTCTGTCTGTTAATGCCATTTTTCCAATAGCATATGCTTATTTCATGTCTCTGCAACACATTTTGGTAATTCTCACAATATTATAAAAATTTTCTTATTATTTTTGTTATAATGATCTGTGATCAGTGATTATGATTTGCTGGAAGGCTCAGATGATGATTAGCATTTTTTAGTCATAAGACATTTTTAAATTAAGGTATATACATTGGTTTTCTTTTTTGACATAATGCTATTATACACTTTGTAGTGTAGCTTTTTTTTTTTTTAAGATTTTATTTATTTAGTTGAGAGAGAGAAAGTGAGAGAGAGTGTGAGAGGGGAGAAGGTCAGGGGAGAAGCAGACTCCCTGCAGAGCTGGGAGCCTGATGGGAGACTTGATCCTGTGACTCCGGGATCATGACCTGAGCCAGAGGCAGTGCCTTAACCAACTGAGCCACCCAGGCACCCTGTAGTATAGCTTTAACCTAATTTTTATATGCACTGGGAAACTAAAACATTCATTTGACTCATTTTATTGCAATGTTTGCTTTATTGAGGTGGTCTGGAACAGGACCTGCAATATTTGCCAATAATTTTTCTTTACTATAATTTAATTATTTCACTTGTAAAATAAGCATAAATTATCTCATAATTTTTAATCTTTAAAATATTTAAGAGAAAAAATTATGACAAAGACTATATGGGGATATTAAAGATCATTATGATATAAAATGACAACATAGAAATATTAATTTGACTATAAACTTTGATTTTACAACCATAAAAATGAGATATGCATGTGGATAAAAACCAGTAAGAACTTCAGAGTTTTTCCAAAGAATGCAAGATATACATATACCCCCCCTTTTTATATCTGAATACTTGTGGGCAATAATGATAGCTCTCTGATGTAAAGTATGTAAAATATAGATGCATGTGGACAAAGTGTAGATGAGAAAATGTGAAAATGAACAGTGCTAAGATGGCAGGTTATGAATCATTTTGTGTTTTCAATTTCCCTGAACTTTATATAATGTTGTACTGTCTTTATAATAAAAAGTAGCTCAAAACCCAAGAGGGCTTGCAAAGAACCACAAAAATATGATTTACAATGAGGAGAAAAATCAATAAAATAAAAGCATCTCAGAAATGATACAGATGATAGGACTAGTAGAGAAAGATATTAAAGTAATTACAATGGCATTTCATATGTTTAAGAAGCTAGAAAAAATTTTTAACATGTTATGTGGAGATAAGAAGTTTATAAAAAGACCCAAATCTAATTTATAGAGAAGAAATATCTAGTGACTGAGATTAAAAATACACTGGATGGTATTATCAGCAAATGATACATTGCAGAAGAAAAGATTAGTAAACACGAACACTGTAAAAGAAACTACGCAAAATGGAACACAAAGAGAAAAAAAGACTTTAAAGTTCTGAGTGGAGTGTTAGTGAGCTGTGGCAAAGGCAAATGACTTAATATGCAAGTAACTGGAATTTTTAAAATTTATTTATTTATTTATTTGAGAGCGAGCGAGCGTGCGTGCATGCATATGTGCGCGCACAGCAGGGAGGGGAAGAGGGAGAGAGAGTCCCACGTTGACTCTGTGCTAAGCACAGAACCTGATGTGGGGCTTGATCCCATGACGCTGAGATCATGACCTTGAGCCTAAACCAAGTCATTCACTGTAACTGAGTCACGCAGGTGCTGCACAAGTAATTGGAATTCTTGAAGGAGAAGAGATGTGATGGTGGAACACAGCCTAGAAAACTATTGGAATAAATAATGACTGGAAATCTCTAAATCTGATGAAAACAATCTATTGATGCAATAATGTCCATAAACCCTAACTAGAAGAATCGTGTAGAAACTGCAGATGTCACAGCATAATCATAATTTTTAAATCCAGTGATGAAGAGAAAATATTAGAGAAAGCAGAGAAAAGAGCACACCACAGAGGAACATGTAAAGGATTTGTATATGGAGGAGCAAAGATGAGAATGACATCTGGTTTGTCATTGTAAGCCAGGCAAACTGGACAGTGGAGCAACGTCTTCAAAGTATTGAAGAAAACTTCAATTTAGAAGCCTTTATTCAGTGAAGGTACCTTTCAGAAATGAAGGTGAAGTACTTTTTCAGACATACAAAAGCTGAAAGAATTTGTAACTCTCCAACTTATCCTATAAGAAATGTCAAAAGAAGTCCTTCAAGTAGTGGGCAAAGAGCAACAGAGGACAATCTGAATCTACGCAACGGAATGAAGAACGTGGGGGATGATCACTATGTTGGTAAACAAAACCTTTTCTTTCATTGTTTAACTCTCCTTTGTTGTTTAAAACTTTCCTTCTGTCCTGTCTTAATGTGTCTCATTTCACAAAGCATTTGGTGTTCTACATTCTCCCTATTTATTGTGACTTTCCATACTGCCCTTTAGTTCTTATCTCCTGGGCCATATTTACCTTGTTATGTTCCTCTCCCTATTGTCTTCCTGTTTGCTGACCTACTCTGCTCATACTCCTCCCTCCTTGAACTTACACATGTGCACACACATGCACACACGCATACACACACCTACTTTTGTAGTGGTGCAATTTGGTTAAAATTAGCATCAAATACAACTTGAAGAGATCCTATAATAATTAAGAGCAGTGAATATTGGAAATGTTTAGGGTTAGGGGCCAGAATGAAAAGAGTATCCGAATATGTTAAAACCAATGTTATGATTTTAACCTGTTTTCTAAAAGCATCATCAGTGGCTTATCAGACTCACTCTAGTTGCTCACCAATGAGAGACCCCACAAATGTCCAGTGGGGCAGATACACTCCTTATATCCTAGAAATGACTGCTTCTCTTTTCAGAGTAATAATGCCCCAGTTCATTTCAAGATAGAGCAATTTTCTATACTTTATAGTTCAGGAGTCAGTAACTGCTGACTTATTTTTCTTTCTTTTTTTTTTTTTTTAAGATTTTATTTATTTATTTGACAGACAGCGGAGCTCGATCCCAGAACCCTGGGATCATGACCTGAGCCGAAGGCAGAGGCCTTAACCCACTGAGACACCCAGGCGCCCTGACTTATTTTTCTAATAGAAGTTTTATTTAAAAAAAAAAAGTTTTATTGAAACACATCCATGTCCCTTCTTTACCATATTGTCTATGGGTGCTTTTGTGCTATAATAGCAGAGTTGAATAGTGCAGTCGCTAGTGGTAGCATGGACCTTTTGCAAGCCTAAATTGTTTACTTTTTGGCCCTTTAAGAAAATGTTCTTTGGCCCCTAGCAAACAGAGCACTTACTATGTACTACGGGTTTTTGTTTGTTTTTGTTTTTGTTTTAGAGAGAAGAGAAAATGCATGTGTGTGTGTGGTGGGGGGAGGGGCTAAAGGGGAGGGAAAAAGAGAATCTTAAACAGGTTCGACACCCAGTGGAGAGCCCCACACAGGACTCCATCTTACAACCCTCAGATCACGACCTGAGGTGAAATCAAGAGTCAGATGCTTCACTGACTGATTCACCCAGATACCCCCTAGGTACCAAGTTTTAAAAAATATATTAAGTACAAATATTAATTTTAAAACTCATAAAAACTATATGGAGTAGATATTACAGTACCTATTTAACTGAGGAAACTGAGGCACAGAGCATTTTGTCCCAAGTCACAAAGTTAATAAGTGGTAGGTCCAGGATTCAAACAAAGGTGGCTTCATTCCAAACTCTGGGCTTTTAACAGCTGTCTCATACTGCTGCTCCAATTGAAGAAATAAAGGAAATACAGAATTAAGAAAAAAAAAATCCAGTACATGGAATATATGGTTAATTTATGGTGGACAGCCAACCAGTTTAGGTGAAAAGCAGAGAATTATTTAAATTACAAGAAAGAAGATACATTTAATTAGCTTTAGATTAATTATTATAGTTTCTTTAGACTTATCCACGAAAGAATAATTATAGGACTAAGCAAGTTTTTAAAAAAAAAATTTAGTTTTATTCGCCCTTAGTGAATTACTTCTTTGAATTAGACCTGTATACGCAATCAGGATAGTAATTCTGTAGGATAGTAGACTCCTTTTGTCAACTTCTCCATTTCTCTGTTTTTCTTTTTTCTTTCTGTTTGGTTCAATGTTATATCCATGGAACTGTTCCAATGAGAAATCAAAATCATTTCCAAAAATTTTAGTTCCTTAACTTTGAGTTTTCCCTAAACCTGTTTTATATTTTCTGCATCATTGTAATAGAGAAATCAGTAAGCATTTATTTTGCTAATTGTTCGTAACTAAAACATGTGAAATAAAACAGGCTCAAGAGATTCTGACAGCTTGCTTATTTTTCTTGAAATTATTTGAGTTTGGATTTTTGACATAGTGGTCTAAAAAAGTTTAAAAATTATAAACATGCAACTTGGTAACTGTTTCTCCTTATGGAGACTGTAGTTATGACCAGAGCTTAGCATGAACTGATATTTAAGAGTATGTCATGGTAGCGCTTTTATTAAAAGACCACCATGCCATAACCGTTTTTATTTTTGGACTCAAGCTGTAATGTTCTTTCTCTTTTAGGGTGATAGTAGGTATTTCTTTCAAGATAGGAAGCATGAATTTTGTTCATTATGAGATGTTAAAGTAATACCTATTCATTGCACCCAAATGGCCATATTAGCTATTAAAAATGTGTACAATTTCTTTTACTAGGCACCTGTGGAATATGTGAGAAATTAAAGAGTATCTCAAAAAGGGCGTCTTGTCCTAAAAAGAGATTATAATCTGGTTAGGAGTAATAGAATAAATATACAGATGATGGTATTAAAAAATGCAGAGTAAGGTCAGTTTCACATAGGACACTTTATACACTTATGATACATTAGACAGTATTGCATTATTGAATTACCTGTTTAGGACAATGCTATAAATTGATATGAACTATAGTAAATATTTGAAACAAACAGTGCTGTAGGACTTAAAAAGGAAAAGACATTCTTTTACCAGTTCACCTTGGAATGCTTTACAAAAAGATGTGGACTAGATTTTGAGTAGATAGGAAAGATTAGATTATAATGAATACTGAATATTCCTATAGCACTTGTTTTTTTTCAAACACTTTCAAAAATCTAATCTGATTTTGTAACAACCTAATAGAACAAGTAACATTGTTTTTCTCATTTGAAAATTAATTTAAGATAAGAGGTTAAATGTCTTCGGTGTACACAAATGATAAGTGGTGGTGTTGCTCTTAAGGGTCTTCAAACTCAGAATCGTCTTAAGTTTTCTATTGTACCACCCTTTAAAGAGGAGAATGGAAAGCACTAAGCTAGACTCATTCTTCCTCGAACTCAGGAAAAAGAAGTTGGAAAATAGGTGAGAGACAGGGAGGTGTTCAGACTCTGGAGATCCTTAGATGCCTGAGAATAGATTTGAGGTGGGAGCAAGGCAAGAGAAAATGAGTGGATGATTGTAATAATCCAGGCAAAACAAGATTATGGCACAGACCAGGGTATGGGTAATGAGGTTGAAGGGAAGTGTTTTGATTCCGGATACATTCTGAAGACAGAGCCAACTGTATATGTTGATGAACATAATGTGGGGTCCTGAGAGAAAGAGTCAAGAATGAATCCAAAATTTAAAACTTGGATTTAAGAATTTCAATTTCAGTTTAAATTTATTTTTAGAAATTTAAAAATAAAATTATGGGGAACCCAGATATGAGCAGGTCAGAGTTGAGTTTTAGATGTGTGGAGTTGAGATATCAATGAGCCATCCAAGTGGTGATGTCAAATAGGCAGCCGAACACATGAGTTTAGAGCTCAGAGTAGAATCTGGACTGGAGAGATGAAGTTAGAAGTGATCAGAATGGAGGAGGTATTTATAGAGGGGAGACTGTGTGCTGAATCATTAGGGGAATGATTGCAGATAAAGAAGAGAAGAGGTCTCAGAACTTGGTTCAGAGGCACTCCAGCATTCTGAAATCTTGAAGATGAGGAGGAAACAATAAGGCGCTTGACATTGATGTGGTTGCTTTAGAATAAGATGAAATGAGGCTGCCGAATATGGGAAAGCTGTAAAGGCATGTTGAAACGTAACTTGAAAGCACCTTGGAGAGATTTTTTTTTTTTTTCCTAGACCATGCTATAGGTATAATGGTATGTTAGGCATAGAGTAGTTCAAGAAAGTCCATCATAAAACAGTGTAGTGATTAAACATTTTTATTTATTGGATGAAGGAATGTTTATGGCTGTCACAATAACAGAGTGAGAAGTAAGTAATAGGGAGTCATTATCCTTATTTTTGACATGAGGAAACTGGGACCAGAGAAGGTGAATGAGTTGCTTCTGGTTTTACAATTCATAGTAGACTTTTTCCGGTTACTAACATCAAGTGAATTGTCAATACCTGCTATATTCCCTGCTGTCAAAGATCTTGATAAATTTCTAAAAGTGTATTTTATAAGAAGAAACACATTAGAGATCAGAATAAAGTAAAGTAATTGATGTTAAGGAAGATAACAGAAGAACGTTTGAACACAGTGACACAGCCTTCGAGGACATGAGGAATCACGAGGTGCTGAAGAAATGACTGGACTGAGAATCAAGAAATTTGGATACCAGTCCTGGCTGCTTAACTTTCTGAAAGCCTTGAAACCAGTTTCTCAAGCTTGCTGTATTGCTGAGAGCACAGCTTTCATGTAGAAAAGGATTTGTAAACACATTAAAGAGGCCTGGGGGGGACATATATATAATTAACTTCTGGGGGGCAGGTTGGACTTGGAGGAACAACTATGGGAGACTTTTACTTTCCTCTTCAGTATTGTCCGGTTTGTTTAGAATGAACATGTGTTACTTTTTTTTAGTTTCATGAAAAAGACAAAAATGAGGAAAAACTATAAGAAAAAGTTCAATTCAGCAATTTCTAGACATCAACAGAAAGACGTAGTTCATATCCATTTGGTATCCAAGTCTATAGTTCCGTAAAATTAGGGAGTTTGAGTAGAGTCACTAAAAGCAGTTCCAACTGTAGCATCCTGCCATTCCATGGAAAGCCACACGTTTCAGGATGTGGGCCCTTTTCCTTATTACTATATAAAAGGGAATCTTCGGACTAATATGTCCAAGAAAATCAGGTAGCTGAAGTGCCTGGTACATTGTAATAATGAACTTATAATGTGGATCTAAGTAATTTAGTAAAATAATACACTATTTCACATAACCATAATAACCACTTGAAACAGTTACTGTTGTTATCACCCATTTGTCATTCAGTTTTACATATGAGGTCATTGGAGCTTCTCAAGATTAACTGACATGCTGTGATCACACAGCTGCTAAGTGATGAAACCCAAACCTGAGTTCTGAGCCTGAAATCTCAAACACTCAGTCTTTCTTGGGGGGTATACCTTCCTTGATGTGGGGTAACGTTGATTTATTTCCATTTACAAAGTGGGAAAACCAGAGTTTACTTGATCAAGTGCCTCATTTCTGTACTCCCACCTCCTTATTTCTTTTCAAGTTAATTAAACTAAGGGTTCACTTTTCCTTCCTGTGCCTCACATGCTTAAAAAACTACCCTCATCTGGGGTGCCTGGGTGGCTCAGTGGGTTAAGCCTCTGCCTTCAGCTCAGGGCATGATCTCAGGGTCCTGGGATCGAGCCCCGCCTCGGGCTCTCTGCTCAGTGTGGAACCTGCTTCCCCCCTCCCCCAACCCCCCCCCCCTTGCTGCTCTGCCTGCTTGTGATCTCTGTCTGTCAAATAAATAAATAAAATCTTAAAAAAAAAAACCAAAAAACTACCCTCATATTCTTTAATCCTAAAATGCGTTGTTCAGATTTTAATGTTTCTGAAACACAAATCTTATCACTAATGGGTCTGTTGAATGTTGAATTTTCTACAGAAAAATTAGAACTGAAGATCTTCTTAAATATGATAATATTTCCGAATCCTGACAATGAGGCATTAGACTTTTTTATTGACAAAACTGTTACATTCTTTAACAGTCTAGCAACACATACATCCAGTTTCCTTGACTGTCTTCCTGGTTGTAACACACTATCTTATTGAGATCTCCGGCTTGAGTCTCTGATACCCATTTCTCTCTTGTCAGACATGAATCCCACGGCTCCCCACCCCCACTCCCCAGTTCAGCCGCCTCCTTTGCTACCTCCTAATGCTCATTCTAGAACTTGATTTAGGTTGTCCACCGTTCTGGTTTCCTACTCAGTTTCTGTGACCCATGTGAACAGCTCCCAAACCTGTCAAAATATCAGAATCGCCTGGAGACATTTTTAAAATGACAGATTCTGAAGTATATCGGAAGTACAGAATCAGTTGCTTGAATTGAAACCGGAAATTTATACTGAAACACGTTGCTTTCATGCACTGCCAGACCAGGCATTTCTGTCCATGTAATACCTTTGCTGGAAGCAAGTTTCTATGTCGATTTTCTCCCAGTTCAATGGTCCGGGATCTTTATATGCGGTGGGAAGTTAGAGAATGCGATATCATTCTGTCATGGCACCTTGATTAGAAACTTTATTATTGAGAATTATTTTGAGAAGACATTCTAATCTCTAGAAGCATGTGTCTGTTTGCTCTTCGTGTTGTGTAAGCACATCATAGATTTAGATTTAGAATTATAATCCCCATAGAGGTGCTCATTTCCCTATATAATGAAAAGAAAAATTGGGGGGGGGTGAATTTTTTTTATTGTTTTCTTTCATCACATATAAACCACTTTGTGCATTGGGGTTTACAAAGAAATATTTTTAGAAAATCATCTTCATACCACATAAACTGTGAAGTAGTTATGTTTATTCCAGTTTTTGAAATAAGACATTTCAGCCAGTTTCCAATGAATATTTTTTTATTTGAATAATAAGTCCAGATCACTGAATTTTTTTTATTCCCTTTGGTACATGATGAGTTTCTTATGATTAAAATACTCAATGAAAATAAAGTTATTTATGTTAATTTTATGAGTGACTATTTAATAAATATCTCCTCACTGTTAAGAATGTTATTAAGTGCTGGAGACAAACAGAACATAGTTTATGTTCTCACCTTGCTGACTATTGTCTATTTTTATTGTGTGAAAAGAGCCTTTACAGAGCTGAGTGTTCCTGTTCGGTACCTCATGTTATTTTCCTAAGACAGCACATGCGGATAACTTTTGGAACTATGGCTTAATTACAGAGAACTGCTTAAAGCAAATAAAATGATATATAATTTATTCACCTGAGAAATTCAGGGCAAAGCTAATCCTGCTGAGGTATCAAAGTCTAGCTGAAAATATGTTAGTACTGTGTTCCAAAACAGAATCCCGTGTTACTGAGACTTCCCTCCTGCATCTTACCCTTAATTTGCAGTTGTGCAAAATAACAGCTGTCTCATAGTAGCCATTTGAACTGAGGTACGATGTAAAACACTTATATTTTAGTCTATAATTATTTACAGCATACACTGCGGGAAGTTCCAAAACTGTAAGAAGTCGGTGTGGTAAATCTCCATAATCCTCTCATTCTTCACCTTCTTTAGTTATTTAGAGCATGGGTAAGAAATGATGTTTAAATTCTTTTCAGGAATTTTTTTCCCCTAATATTCATTACCTTCATTTGATGGTATTTTGTATCTAGTTTTTATTTTTTACCATTTGTGAAACGTGAGCTTTTTCCTTTTCTTTTTTTTTTTTTTTTTTTTTTTCCATTCTTACTCCAGAGGACAGCAGGCTTTACTAAAGATGTTATACTTATGCAGATTTGGAGGAGTCCTGAATTTACTCACATGATTTGTACTAGATTATCTTCTCTCTCCCTCTCTCTCTCTCTCTCTCTCTCTCTACATATATATATATATATATATATATATATATATATATATTCTGTGAAGTGCCATTTGTACTGCTATTCAAACTCATCAAGCACTGTGGCTTCAGGAAAGCTCTCTGCAGGTCTGATGTTCAAGCCGGTGGAGAGTTCCCTGAGAAAGAGACTGAGTGATCCCTCAGTTAAGACAGAGGCACAGAGCAGGCCAGAAGTGTGGGGGAATGCCAATGCCTTTTTGAAGAGCTGGGGAAGGTCTGAGATTCTTGCACTGTTCTACAAACTCCCTACAGGCTGACGGGTTAGGCTGCTAAAGTTTCACAGATGCTGGCAGAAACTTCTGTTTTAGAGACAGAGACATTCAGCGCATCTGGCACAGCAAACACTGTGAACTTTGGGTTTGCGTGAGTTCTTCCTGCACCCCAGCTCCTTAGGATGCTGAGGACTGAGCCAGGTGGACGGCGCTAAGGCAGAGGATTCATATCACAACCCGGGCCCTGAGATCTGGGAACTCTTTTGTCCCTTACTGCAAGGGAGGCTGCCCTAACTTTGACCTGGAGAGAGACGTTGTTATACTGGTCAGCGAACTAATGGGCCCTCTGCCCTGTCTGCATAGGCTGTCCTCTGTGTAGCGTCCTTGAAAAGGTAGTCTAGGACAAAGGACATCAGTACTCTTGCTCACAAAGTGTGCTCGCAAGAGACCCTTGGAGAACAGTCTCCCAATAGTCCTGAGCAATGAATATGCTCATGGTTTAAACAATTCTTAGAAGAATTTTTTTGTCCTGCCTACTAATTCTGCTTTACTTGAGTTTACCTTGGAGTCTGTCTTTTTATATCATCTTTACCATAGGCACTGTTGATGATTAACAGTCCAGCTAAAATAAAAATAACTAGGAGTACCGAGGAGAAGAGGAACAGCTCATCGCAGAGGAGGCCCTCTTTCATACCGATGTACTATATGGCAGGCAATATCGGCCTTTTACGACATTCTAGGAAACATGTCAAATAATAATAGCCCAAGCTGGAATTTTCTTTTAAAGAAGATGGTCTGTGGAAAAAAAAAAAAGGAAAAAAAAAAAGAAGTAAGGACCAACTATTCAGACAGGGCTAATAACTACTGAGAACAGATTAAGTCTTTCTATAGTGAAATCTTGTGGTTAGGACTGGATGTTTAAGATGATTGAGTGATCTGATCAACTACAGGCTTGGAGCTTTCTTTGCCAGGTAATTACCTGCAGGAAGATGACTCTTTTTTTTTCTATTTTTAATTTTTTTTTATTTTTTTCAGCATAACAGTATTCATTATTTTTGCACCACACCCAGTGCTCCATGCAGTCTGTGCCCTCTACAATACCCACCACCTGGTGCCCCCAACCTCCCACCCCCCACCCCTTCAAAATTCTCAGATCGTTTTTCAGAGTCCATAGTCTCTCATGGTTCACCTCCCCTTCCAATTTCCCTCAACTCCCTTCTCCTCTCCATCTCCCCTTGTCCTCCATGCTATTTGTTATGCTCCACAAATAAGTGAAACCATATGATAATTGACTCTCTCTGCTTGACTTATTTCACTCAGCATAATCTCTTCCAGTCCCGTCCATGTTGCTACAAAACTTGGGTATTCATCCTTTCTTTTTTCTTTTTCTTTTTTTTTTTTTTACAGCTTTATAAACATATATTTTTATCCCCAGGGGTACAGGTCTGCGAATCGCCAGGTTTACACACTTCACAGCACTCACCATAGCACATACCCTCCCCAATATCCATAACCCCACCCCCCTCTCCCAACCCCCTCCCCCCATCAACCCTCAGTTTGTTTTGTGAGATTAGGAGTCACTTATGGTTTGTCTCCCTCCCAATCCCATCTTGTTTCATTTACTCTTCTCCTACCCCCTCAACCCCCCATGTTGCATCTCCTCTCCCTCATATCAGGGAGATCATATGATAGTTGTCTTTCTCCGATTGACTTATTTCGCTAAGCATGATACCCTCTAGTTCCATCCACGTCGTCGCAAATGGCAAGATTTCATTTCTTTTGATGGCTGCATAGTATTCCATTGTGTATATATACCACATCTTCTTTATCCATTCGTCTGTAGATGGACATCTAGGTTCTTTCCATAGTTTGGCTATTGTAGACATTACTGCTATAAACATTCGGGTGCACGTGCCCCTTCGGATCACTACGTTTGTATCTTTAGGGTAAATACCCAGCAGTGCAATTGCAGGGTCATAGGGTAGTTCTATTTTCAACATTTTGAGGAACCTCCATGCTGTTTTCCAGAGTGGTTGCACCAGCTTGCATTCCCACCAACAGTGTAGGAGGGTTCCCCTTTCTCCGCATCCTCGCCAGCATCTGTCATTTCCTGACTTGTTAATTTTAGCCATTCTGACTGGTGTGAGGTGATATCTCATGGTGGTTTTGATTTGTATTTCCCTGATGCCGAGTGATATGGAGCACTTTTTCATGTGTCTGTTGGCCATCTGGATGTCTTCTTTGCAGAAATGTCTGTTCATGTCCTCTGCCCATTTCTTGATTGGATTATTTGTTCTTTGGGTGTTGAGTTTGCTAAGTTCTTTATAGATTTTGGACAGTAGCCCTTTATCTGATATGTCATTTGCAAATATCTTCTCCCATTCTGTCAGTTGTCTTTTGGTTTTGTTCACTGTTTCCTTTGCTGTGCAAAAGCTTTTGATCTTGATAAAATCCCAAAAGTTCATTTTTGCCCTTGCTTCCCTTGCCTTTGGTGATGTTCCTAGGAAGATGTTGCTGCGGCTGACGTCGAAGAGGTTGCTGCCTGTGTTCTCCTCGAGGATTTTGATGCATTCCTTTCTCACATTGAAATCCTTCATCCATTTTGAGTCTATTTTCGTGTGTGGTGTAAGGAAATGATCCAATTTCATTTTTCTGCATGTGGCTGTCCAATTTTCCCAACACCATTTATTGAAGAGGCTGTCTTTTTTCCATTGGACATTCTTTCCTGCTTTGTCGAAGATGAGTTGACCATAGAGTTGAGGGTCCATTTCTGGGCTCTCTATTCTGTTCCATTGATCTATGTGTCTGTTTTTGTGCCAGTACCATGCTGTCTTGATGATGACAGCTTTGTAATAGAGCTTGAAGTCCGGAATTGTGATGCCACCAACTTTGGCTTTCTTTTTCAATATTCCTTTGGCTATTCGAGGTCTTTTCTGGTTCCATATAAATTTTAGGATTATTTGTTCCATTTCTTTGAAAAAAATGGATGTTACTTTGATAGGAATTGCATTAAATGTGTAGATTGCTTTAGGTAGCATAGACATTTTCACAATATTTATTCTTCCAATCCAGGAGCATGGAACATTTTTCCATTTCTTTGTGTGGAAGATGACTCTTTTGAAGTGAATTTTGTGTTAACTGCTCATATGATTGAGGTTCTTTTTTTTTTTTTTTTAAAGATTTTGTTTATTTATTTGACAGAGAGAGATCACAAGTAGACAAAGAGGCAGGCGGAGAGGGAGAGAGGGAAGCAGGCTCCCTGCTGAGCAAAGAGCCCGATGCGGGACTCGATCCCAGGACCCTGAGATCATGACCTGAGCTGAAGGCAGCGGCTTAACCCACTGAGCCACCCAGGCGCCCCATGATTGAGGTTCTTAATGCTGAAGATTATTTAGTTACCCCTCCTTCAATTTGATCAACTAGGAAACTGATGCCTAGGAAGTCTGGGAGAGTTTCCTGAAGTTACACAAGAGAGAGGAGAAGAACTAACATCTCATGTCTCCCTGTAGGGCATTTGTTTACTCAAAAGATATACATTATGTTAAAGTCAAAATATGAGACGGGGGAGAGAGAGAGAGAAACAGAGAGAAAGAGATAGACTGATCTTAACAGGAATTATAATCCTTATGTAGAAAAAACTCAACTTGTCACTGTAAATACCAACCCAAATTAGTACTGTATTTGGAAACTGGCCAGAATGTTTGAAGGTACATTTCAGTTTATGACTAGAGCTTGGCCTTGGTGTGAAAAAATATTAATTGCCATTTAAAATCACTTTTAAAAGATGAATATCTGAGATGCAAATACAGGATAGCCTTAAGCACAATAAACAAACAATTAAACCAATTATAATTTACCAGTGAAACTTCCAAGTGTTGAGAAATTGGCCTTGTTTCATGTATGGTGAAAGAGAATGTCAGAGTGGTTTAACTGTTTTCATCTGTACTAAGAGGCTTGGCCATATTGAGCTGGAAGGAGTCTCAGAGGGCATCTGCTGGGATGATTTTCTCCCCTTTGAGGGGCGGGGTCTTGGAACTCTGAGGACAGAGGGACCACTGAGGATGACTTTTACTCTTATTTCTAATACAACCTCTTTACTTTTGTCACATCTTGGCTTCTGTTACTTACAAAACAAACTCAAAAGCCAATATAATATTTTTTATCCTGAAAGGACTTTGGGCATATGCATTTATTAAAACTAAGTGAGTATGCACTTAATGTTTATATTTTATTATATTTGTGTTTTATGGGAAAAACTGAACGATCAGTGGACTCAATTATAGCATGCTAAAGTATTTAGGGAGTGATGTGCTGATGTCTGTGATTTACTTGGAAGTACACCATAACTGAGGTAGATTGATGGCTGGAAGCACAATGAAGCAAGGATACTAACATGTTAATGGTAAAATGTAGATGGAGGACTTATGGGTATTTATTAAATAATTCTTTCAACTTTGTGGCATGTTTGAAATTTTCCTTAATTATTTGGGAGAAAACTCACCAATATATATAGTTCAACCCTCTCATTTTTCTAAGTGAAGAAAAGTGAGGCTCAGGAAGAATAAGGTTAGTCATTGGCAGAACAGGAACTAGAACCAAAAGATCTTTAAAGAACTGGTTCTGCTTGTCTTTACATTCAAATTTGAGCATATGCCCAAGACTTCTTCACATAAATGTCATAAAGGTCATAAGTATTATCAAAGATGAAAAAAGGCCTTCTACAAGATGATTGAAACTCCTACTTTTAGAAGGATTGATGACTCTTCTTCTTCTTTTCTTCATGTATTTTTTGTGAAAGCAATTTTTGGGCTTCTTGTAGTGTTCAATACACTAGAAATGACTGTGGGCTTATATATTCTGTGGTATTTCTGCGCCAACTTTCCACTCTGTTTTTCATTCATATATAAATAAATGCATATGGTATTTCTTGATCAGTGTGTTCTTTTGAAAGTATGGAAATGAAATTAACATTTTTAGAAAAGGTCCATGAACTTTATGTAGATTCTTCAAAAGCCTTTTCTGGGGGAAAAAAAAAAAGTTGGCTTTGCTTCTCATATTTGACTGGTATAAATCAAAATGAAGGACTACCTAAAAATGACCTCTCCTTTATTCGAATACTCTGCTAGAACGTTTAGAGGGTCAGAATCTCTGGAGTCAAGGTTGGCTTAGATTTAAATTCTAGTGGTGATATTTCTAAGTGTGCGAACCTGCAGAAGTTACTCAAATTCTCTGATCTTTCTTCCTTAAATATAAAATGAGGATAATGATTGTACCCTACAAATTGTGGTATTTACTAATATCAGCTCTAACAACTTTTATTAGTGGTAACCTCAGAAAATGCTAGTGAATGACTGATGTATTTACAACATTTCACATTTAAACTTTGTTTAATTCATTGTACTTTTTATTTATAGCTGATATTTACTTTCACAGGGGATTATGCTTCTGAGTATTTATAGGATTTACATCTTCACTTCCTGTCAATAATGCATACACACTGTAATTCTTACAGTTGTTTGCACAAAAGTATGAGTCATCCATAAAGCAGATTTCGGTTAAGATTAGGTTTATTTCATAACTGTTGTCCTTTAAAAGATTTTTTTTCTCTCTTAGGTTTTAGTGTTGATTACTGCTTTTCAGTTTCCTCTTAGATTTCCAAAATGTTAGAATTGTAGATGAGTACAACTCAAAAATAAAAAATGTAGAATTCTTAAAAAGTGAGACATCAAAATTTTAGTTTTCTAAAATACTTAAAAAATCAACTTAAAAAATTGCAATGTAAAGATGCTAATTTTTCATAGCAAGTGAATAAAGATACTGAGTGAGTTAATTGTAGATGTAATTTTAGACTAATGAAAATATTAGCTAGAGAGCTGTTGAATAGTTATATTTTATCCACCCCACTATATATATGTGTGTGTATGTGTGTATATATATATGTGTGTGTGTATATATATACACACACAAAAATATGTATCTATGTGTGTATAATGTGTATATATATTAATATATAATATATATACATGCTATAATATATAATACATGTATATTAATACATAATAAATATAAGCATACACATATAATAGTATATCATTTGAAGGAGAAAAATCAAAGTTACCTTTATTATTGTTTAGTAGTTGTGTAATGTTTTCTTTGTCTATCATTTGAAGTTCCTTTTTTTAATAATGTGATAATTCATAGTTTCCATGAGTGACAAAATAAGCTATGGTACAGAATCATAAAATTTTGTGGTTGGGAGGAAGCTTCTGGATCATCTGAATTCTAGATTTTTAATTTTTATTTCAGGAAGTTTTTAAAGAATACTTATGTTTTGTTATATTCCAATTATACTAAATTAGAATCTCTGTGAATTGGGACAAAATTCACTACTGTGAATTCTACTTTTCAAAAGCACCCCTTGTGAGCAATGTCAGAGTCATCATCTGGAGTGTGTGTGTGTGTGTGTGTGTGTGTGTTGTTTTTGCCAACATTTACAAGAGAATGGATCTAGATCTTGGTGAGGTCATGGAGCTATTTACCTTCAGAACTGAAACAGAATCTTGGTTTCCTCTTAAACCAGTGTTTTTTCTAGTCTTCTGCACAACTTTCTTTTGGCTACTCCAGAGTGTGTTATTTTTAGAGTTTGTGTCATCTCCAAAACCCTTGGAATAGATGTCTAGTCAGGTCTTGTTTTGGGGGATGAGACTTAGGGATATCATACATTTGTGTTTCGTAAAACACTGGGGAATGGGTGAAGATGTTGGAATAGAGTCTATATCCCTGCACTGGACTGGGCAGGCTGTTCCATAGAGTTCTCTTTGGCCAGGATAAAGTATAGTGCCATTTCTAGTTGGTCTGAGTTTAATGCAGTATATAGTAATTAAATTATATTGTACTTTATTCAGTAATAATGGAATATATATATTTATTAGATTAGTCATGGTATATATATTAAATTATTTCAAAGATGGTAGAATAAACAAAACATATATTCTGTAATGAAAGCTCATTTAAAATAATTTTACCTATTTTATGATATTCTTATGATTTTGTTATTTATAAACAACAATATAATTCATATGCATTCTATAATTAATTGACTTTCTGTGTGTTCCAGAATTTTTTGAAATATGGAGGTATAATTTCATTCCACTAAAGCTAATTTCTCATGGCAATACGGAAAAATGTGTTGATAACCCTTTATGATATATTCTTTGAATAAATACAGCTCATTCTAGGTTTTCATCACCATTTCTTGCTGTGGTGGGATAATGTTGTAGTCTCAAATGGCATGTGGCCAAACATGGATGCAGTGTTAGTGCCTCTTGAAGGCCTTGTTTAAAACACTCACTCTGGGATACTACTGTGCTTCTTTACTTCCAGACTGACCACTGCTCTAAGCAGTGTTGGGGCAATGCCTGGGCTGCCCGAGCCCTTGAAGTTCAAGAAGAAGCACCTGGACTTCTCATGATGGGAGGTCAGAGTCAATGTAAGTGACTTCCTAATTTGGGGGGCTAAATCCCTTCAGTGGTTTATGTCTGTATGAAGTCAGCCATATAAACGATTATTTTCAGTGTGTGTTTTATGTCATCATCATACCCCCAAATATTGCCACTGACTTAAAATAAAATTATGGAAGTGTTTCTCAAATAAATTCTT
Organism: Lutra lutra; assembly: GCF_902655055.1. NCBI lineage: Eukaryota > Metazoa > Chordata > Mammalia > Carnivora > Mustelidae > Lutra > Lutra lutra. The sequence continues at coordinate 73,486,134 of NC_062279.1, read as the reverse complement.
ATGCATCTGTGGTGAAAAGCATAGTTCAAAGATGTGATGCATTAATTTTCCCCCTGCCTCCCCCCCCCACTTAGGATTACCCATTGATATTTTCAATTCCTTGAAAATATTACTTTGAGGAAACTGGAGTTACTTGGAAAACATGCATCAATTATAGTTGAGGGAAAACTTAAAGAGTCTAACTGAAAATTTTCTTGGACTTTAAAACTGAGCATAAATAGACTCATAAATGCTTAAGTGGGCTAATCTACAAATATGTCTTTGACAATAGTTTTAATTTGGCTATAGTTTGAACATTGTTGGACCTTTTTGTTCAGTACAGATTTATTTCTTTTCAAAGATATTACTTCATGAATTACCAACCATGTAGGAATTCCCAAAGGTAACAACTAAGTAAGATGTAGCAGAATATACTTGGTATATGTACAAATAGGTAATAAAAATCATAGAAATAATGTGCATTTGTGATAAATTGCAGGGATTGAGTTTTTCCTTTAGGGCAAATTAATGAAGTTATGATGCTTATGTTAAGATGAAATTTCCATCATGAACAAAGAGAAGAAATTATTGTATACATCAAGTTTTATTCTCATCAAGTCCTGAGGATCTAAATCTCTTTTCAAATAGTTTTTCTGTTTGTAAGTTATAAAATAATGGTATTTGAAGATCATGTACAGTTGAATTCTTGAGCTCTTGTTCAAGTTATAGATATGTATATATATATGCATATACATATACACACACACATATATGATTATATACATAGTTATATATGTATAGTTATATAGTTTTATATATATGTATATCAAATTATAATACTTCATTATATAGAAGGGAAAGCAAGGTTCTACAGTAAGTAAAGATTCAAGTTAGTTTCTATTTTTCTATATAATGGCTTGCATCTAACTCTGATAAACAACTTTGAATTCATATCACATAAATTAATGTTTTATGTATCGCTACTCCCTTAATTAAAACCATCCTATAACATGTTAAAATAACAAATACTGAAAAGAACATGGTATATAGAACAAAAAATCCTACGTATATTTTAGATTCCCATTCCCCAGTTTACTAGAGTGTTGTTTAAGTTCTGTGAGAGCCTACCCTTCTAGGTTGTTGTGAAGATGAAATGAGATGATACATGTAAAAATATTTTGTTCACTTTAAGAGGCTGTAAATATTTGTTAATCTTTTGGGTGCAAGACTTAGAACAAAATGCTTCAAATCTGGGTATTTTATCCAGCGACCTTAAGGAAGATTTTCTTCTCTATATAACTTCTATTTAAAGACAAAAGAGCAAGTAGCAAAGTAATTAAGATACATAGTAGGCTGAAATATGCGGAATAACATCAAAATATTTACAAAAAGCAACTTTAGTTCCGTGGCATATCCTGGATCAGACTGTCTTCATGGGCCCTCCTCCCTCTTCCTCCTCTACCCTCTCTCTAACTTCCCCACTCCTCTCTCTCTTTCTGCATTCTATTCTTCCCTTTCCCCTACTTTGCAAGGATGGTGGGACTTTCTTGATTGTCTCTTGACCTTATGTTTTGTACCCTGTAGACCTTCTTCTTTATCTATATTATGTCACTTAGAGATCCTGGCAGGTTTTGTAAAAAGTTTTTTTTAACCTCTTTCCCTTGATGTTTTGTAGTAAGACAGGGGAAGCTCTAAGCTGCTGGACCAGAAAAAGGAGAGCAGTCTTTGGTCCCCAGTGAGTAATAAAAATACAGGTAGCGTTGACAGGTGTGTCTAGCCACACTTCGGCTCTTCTGTGATTTGAAACTCTTTAGCTGTATCACTACCATTCAAAATTAAAAAAAAAACAAACAAAAAACCAAACAAACAAAAAAACCCCAAAACAAAAAAAACCCACTTTTTAAGAAACCATACCGCATGTTTAGAATGAAAACTCAGGGAAGAACAGAAACAGAAATATAATGCATTAAAAAGGAAAAGTAAGCAGAGTTTGAGAAACACATAGAAATCTGAATTGCATAAACAGGATAACAGCCAAAATTGAATTTTTTGGTTTGGAGGTGGAAAGAAGGTTCTTGGAGGAGAGATAAAGACAAAGAGCAATCCTGGTAAAATGGGTTCTTTTTACCAGGATTGCTGCTGCTTGTCAGGGCTGAATTCAGAATAGTTGACTGGGGCCCTGAGAAAAAATACACACCAGTTGACCTGGGCCAAGAGCACTGGGAAGGGAGAGAAAGGCCAAAAATGAATGGGTAACAGGAGGTAAAGGACTTATTTATCTTGGCATTTGTAATTTAAACATCTTAAATCAAGAGGAATATCTGTTTTGAAACTATATAAACTTATTAGAATCAAATACTTGTTGTGATTCTTTGTTACTAGTTGTTCGTTTTTGAAACCTGTAGTTGAAAGAGTAGTTTAGAAAGCTGAATATTTGCGTGAATATTGTTTACCATTCAGTAATTACCCTAAGGCAGAAAATTGGGGTTGATTTTTCTCCCTTGCTCCCTTCATTTCTTTATTATAATCATCCTTTGCCTTCCCTGCATTTCTTCCCATGTCTCTTCTTGCTCTCCTTCCTTGTTCTCTGTTCTCTGTCCCAAGATTTTAGAATGATTTCTGTAGACGTACACGCCCTAACTTGACCATGGACACCTCAGAAGTATTTTTCTCAAACATAACAATCATAAGTAATATCAGCTTAAAGGGGATTCATGTGCCATATTGAATTTTTAAATTTTCCCTGTTGCTTAGACACTGGTGCTGGTAAAGACATGAAAGTTAAAAAACAGGGCATTACTTCAATAATTTGGACTATTTGTTAGCATTGATTTAGGATTTTCAGAATTTATATGTGTAAAAATTAGGATTTTTGGAAAATGATCTTTAGACAGAGCCTACTACTCCTCTGAGGGTTAGGATCTGGTAGCCAGCACAAGATCCTGGAAGGTCAGCCTGGTCACTTGAGATTTTTTTCTTTGCCTGGTGTTCCACATTGGAGTGTTCGTAAGCTGCTGTAGCATACCTGTCTCTCAGGTAGGGATGCCATTAACTAGCCTGTACTTGTCTTTGATAAATTACAAGAACCTGCCCCCTCTGAGCACAAGAATCCTAGTAATGCACTTTTCCTTTCAGGTGTGGCTTGGCACTGACACTGGGCTGGATTTAGGCCCCAATTTACCACCCAGGATCTGTTGCACATGTATAAATAGTAGAATCAGATGCAGTAGCCCTGCTTCCAAGCCACAGGGCAATGGGAAAAATGGGGAACTTTCCCTAAAACATTATCAGATCCCCCAAATACAGCAAATACTTTTTTTTCACTCTTTGTCAGTAATCAGAAGTTTCTGACTTTTAGAATTAGCAGATTATCACCATTTTATCTATCAGATTTCAAAGTTTAGTAAGTAAAGTACTTATTTTAAATAAAGTATAGTTATGATCTTAATTATTGGAAAAGTGAATTTGAAATATCAGAATTGATTCTATGCTATTTAATGAGGCTTTGGGGTAGGAAAATAATAAAATTTTTAAATGAAACTTAAATTTAAATGAGAAATTAGATTTTGAATACTATCATGGTTCAAAGGGTGGGTGGCAGTAATGACAATTTTTGCCAGTCTTGTACCATCCCAGATGCTCAGATATCTTAGGAGCCTATGAATTGCAGTAGAAGTAAAATTTCATGTGGAGTGTGAGTGTGTGTGTGTGTGTGTGTGTGTGTATAGTTCCATCTATCATCTATACTTTTTTACAGAGGAATTCAGGTTTTAAGGCATTACTGAGGAGAGAGTGAGGAGGATGGAAGTTTCTGGCTAAAAATTTCGTACTTAAAACTGTGATATTCCTCTTAAGTGCATTTAAAAATATGGGCAACTAGACAAAATCCCATGAGAAATCAAATTTGGATATACAAACCAAAATTTGATTTGGATATAATGTGTTTGGCAATTTACAATTTGCTGAAGTTCTTGTGTGAAGGGGACAGTAAGACCAGAGGGGTATGTAAGATGGGGTAGGAAATGGGAGACTACTGTGTCTCAGGAAGCAGAAGCAGAGTGGTGAAACTTTAGTATCTTTTGGATCCAATTTGCACAGTGTGGTGTTGAAATCACCTGAGTCTCTGGAATCCCTGCTCTTGCCCTTGACATCGTAGCTGGCAATAGCACCATATGTTGTCTTCACGGATTTTTAAGCTGGAGTGGACTGTTGTCATCCAGTAGTGCCATGTCAAGGCCATGAGCTGGAGGCCGGGCTCCAAGAACTCCCAGCCGGACATCTGTGCTGCCTGACTGTTGTTTCATTAACTTTGCAATAATGGAACCTCGTGGTTTATACAACGCAACAAGTACGCTTTGGATTCTACTTATTAAGTCACGATAAGGTTTTATTGGACTAGATGAATGGAGTAGACTAGGTAGGTTTACACTCCTTTTTTTTTTTTTATCAAAAACAAAAAGTAATAGCTCTGTCCATTGACTATTCACATTTAATATTTCAGTTTTGAAATGTGAATTTGTTGTTATACTACTTAGTTAGAAAATAGAACTCTAAATACTGGAGCTCCTTTCAAACAAACAAACAAAAAACACACAAGTACATTAAAATCTCATTTAGGGCGTAGAGGAGGGCATGGCTTTTGGAAGATAGATACTAAAATCAAGTCAAGGATATTTGCTTCCTCTCTCACTGATTTTATTCCTTAGACTATGTTGTGTAGAAATATTGAATTTGTGATTCTTATGTTTGATACCAAGGAGAGACTTCAAATCAAGTTTAAGGTAAAACTAAAGAAAGAATTATTAAGGTTATCTCTAGGACATGTTAAGTGTGTTTAATTCTTTTTAAAACTAGAAGTTTTAGATAGGCCGGCTGGCCAGCCTGCCTTCCTTCTTTCCTTCCTCCCTTCCTTCCTTTCTCTCTTTCTCTCTTTCTTTTTTTCTTCTCTCTCTCTTTCTTTCTTTTTCTGCTCTAGTTGTTGAATTAACAGCTATAGACCAAGTGACAACATCATTGTTTTTAATAAAATGGATTAATAAAAATGTAAGAAGATTAAGTATTTCAGGTTCTGGCTTCTGTGCTAATAAGAGAATATTGGTTTGAAGCCAGTATACTAAACATACTAATTTACTGGTACTGTGATTGAAGTCGGGTAAAGATGACCTCCTCTGAGATTGTTCACCAGGGGTAGTAGTTAGTCTCAACCTGGAGCAATTTTGCCCCCAGGGGACATTTGACAATGTCTGGAAGCATTTTTGGTTGTCACAATTGGGGAGGTGATCTGTTACTGGCATCTAAGTGAGTAGAGGTCAGGGATGCTGCTAAACATCCCACAAAGCACAGGAAAGCCTCAGACAACAAAGGATTATCCAGTTCAAAATGTCAGTAGTGCTGAGGCTGAGAAACCCTGATCTACATGTATTTATAATTTGGCTTCTTCCTTATATCTTTTCTTTTTCATTTTCCTTCCTCTTTTTTCTTTTTTTAAGACTTTATTTATTTGAGAGAGAGAGCGCCTGAGAGGAGGGAGGGTCAGAGGGAGGGACTCGATCCCAGGACTCCAGGATCATGACAATAGCCAAAGGCAGTTTCTTAACCAAGGAGCCACCCACGTGCCCCTCTTCTCCTCTTTCTTAAATAGGTATGTGTAGCTTGGTGAGGGGAAGAGTAAGTGGCGCTCACTACTTTGTGCTAATGGAATCTTTCAAGTCATTTCCCAAGGCTTGGTATTGTACAGAGGGAAAAGGGAGTCAGGAGATCTGTTGGGTAGCTGTGACTTGACCATGTTGCCTAAACTCTTTCATTTCTTTGTCTCTCAAATCAGAACTGAACAGGATCTAAGGTTTCTCCTAGTCCAACAAAGTTAAAATAGTTTGGCTAAACAATTTATTCAACCTGACATGAGCACCTCCTCTGTGTCAAATAACATACTAGATTCTATGAGTGAAATGGTACAGAAGACCAGAGGCTGTGGTTCTGATTTCTAAATGCCTGTGATTTAACTGGGGAGACAGACATGTAAACATATGTGACCATGCACCGTGGTGAGAGTTCTAATAAAAGTGTGATCAAAGTTCTAAAGAACAGGGAGTGACAGCTGCCGCTGGAGGTAAAGAGAGTTGGGTAGAATCTCCTCAGAAGGAAAGTAGAACTTGATCGACTATTGGAAGGATAGAGGAGGGATTTCCCTGAAGGGGAGGAAGGGCATTCCAGGCAAAAGGGATGGCATAAGCAAAGGCTTAGAATTATGACAATCCTGGAATATTCTCTAATGTTGAGAAGTTTCAGGATGGCTGGAACATGACGACTGCGTAAAATTAGTCTTCTCGTATTGCCTTAAAATATCTAAAACTTCCAAAAGGATCATAAAGCTGCAAAAAGTAAACATCCTTGCTTCACTCTGGTCCTTATACCTTAGCCATTCATTCATCTCCAGTGTGTGCATCCCAAGTGCAGCCAGCCTCCATTCCAACCTGAGGATTCCCTCAGGCTCCCAGCTCTCCTACTTGTCTTAACTTGTGCCTCCCCTGCCGCTTCTTTGCTAACGTTGTGGCTCATGGTGCCGAAAAGTCAGGAATAACAAATCCAATTTAAAAAAAAAAAAGTGCCTGATTTTTTCCACCATCAAATAACCTTGAGGTAATTTTGAATTTTAATAACCTCCCTGCAGCCATGAACTTGGGTAATTAAAACTGCTGATGCAGTTCACAAATGCAGGTGCACCGAATAGAGTGCCATCCCATTCAGCCATCCTAAACAAGTAGAGAACATGATGGCAGAAGTAGTGTGAAGACTTCTGGCACAGACTGGCAACAGGCAGTGCCAGTTTTTGGCTTTGGGTAACCAAATGCTGCTCAGTATTGCCTAGCAAGCGGCTCCCTCCTTGGCTTCAGCCACCATCACACCTGATTTTCTTTTGTGTCCGTGAAAATCAGTATCTTCCTTTAGATGATGTCGTAAAAGAACACACAGAGTATTGTGGGAAATTCATCTTTCTATCATCTGTAAAGAAGTAGAAAGAATTTGTGTAGTTTTCCCTCAGCAAGTCTGACTTGTCTCAGGAGCTGTGAGTTTAAATGGAATAACTCCTTCGGTTGCTTTCCTTTGGAAATATCCTGATATAATAAGAAGTTAGGTAGTAGATATTACAGTGACTAGATGAGAGTTCAGGGAATCTGTCAGCCAAGCAGTAGACTCTCTGACACTTCGTTTCTCAATTTCTGAACATCTTCTAGAAGTAAATCTAGTAATACCTGCTGTTCATTGCTCAGGACTTAGGAAGTAGTCTTATAGTATTTGAGAAGCAAAAGTTTATATAATACAAGTAGGTATTTTTCCAACCTTGATGACAGTTAGTTCCCTGTTTATATGATTAAATTCTAAGTAGTTGGATTTTTGGCACCCTCTCCCAAGTAGAATGTAAAATTCATGATTAACTATTCATTATGAATTTGTCAAAACATCACTTAATCTAATAAATATCTCCGTAAAGAGCTGACTTGGCTGGAGTTGAATTAGTACAGCTTTGCTAATTTGGCCACTGAATTAAGCCAATACTTTTTAATCTGGATTGAGCTAAGGGGGATTGTTCAGAAATCAAGGCCGGGGGCATTTTCCCAGAAATCACAGGAGTTCAGTTGTCTTTATCGTGTTGGTAAGAGGAGGACAAGGTACAAATTAATGTGTTCTAGGCCAACATGTCCCCCTTTGAGATATATAGACCCCAGTGATAATAACAGAGGAACTATAATGAAGACTTAATGGATGAATGATCATTAAGTGTGATATCTGAGAATTTAAAATATTTTGAGTTCTTAAAGACTGTTCATCATGCGGTAGATGCGTATTTTTTTAAGTCATCTATTAGACTTTGTTTTCCCTATGGATAATTATTTATTGCATGCTTTTGAGCTAGAATAGTTTTGCTGCAACAGTCACATTCATTTACATGCAGTTTGTGGCTGCTTTTGTATTACAATGGCAGAGTTAAATAGTTGCAACAGAGAATTTATGGCCCACCAAGAGAAAATAAAATATTTGCTACCTTAAAGTTTGCTGACCCCCGCTTTAAAGAAATGACTTTTTGTAAGCACAAAATAATTTCTGCGATTTAGGTAAATTCTCTCAGGGTCATTATTCACCTAGATAAATGAAATTCTTTTCTTTTGGAGAAGTGGAACTCCAAATACTTTCTTTGCATCTTATTTGCTTTCTAATACTTGAGAAATTCTTTAAAAACGCAAGTGTTGAAAGAATATATAAAAGGAAATATGTTTTTCAGCTTTGTAGGCACTCCATAAAAGACATATGCATATAGTAGTAAGGGACTATGAAGTGATCTTGAATAGCATGTCGCCAGTTATATTTGGGAAATGAATAAATAATAATAACAATAGTAAATGTTTATGTTTGCCGAATGCAATCTTGTGCTGAATGTAAAATAAGAAGGTGCTTATTCTGTGTTAGACATTGTTCTAAGTACTCATAATTTCTTCAGCAACTCTTTGAAGTAGGATAATTATTATTCTTACTTTATAGATGACATTTTTTAGTTGTGAATACATTTAAAGACTTTACCTTGTAAGAAAGACAACTAATAAAATACCATTTATAATTTATTTCATGGATTTGTTGATACAAATGAATAGTTATGTTCCTTGAGATTGAAAGCCAAGTCACTGTAGTCCATCACTAATGTATTAAGAATGGCAGAGAACTGTTTTAATAACTTAGGAAAGTTATCTTGAGCTGTAATTTGGTAGTTTTCAGTTCTGAGCTCAATTTAATTTTTAAGCTTCCTTTCAGCATCTTTTTTTAACCCAGGTTTCTGTTGAGTTCATTTTTCTCTTCCTTCAAAGTTAATGCATTCAAGTGTGCCCATACTGGAGACTGCAAGGTCTAGCCTTATATTCTCCTTGGGTTTGTTCTTCATTCAGCAGTTCATTCTGAGGAATCTTTGTGAGATTTCTCACAAAGAGGAAGTGGCCTGAGGCAAAGTCAAGATTTTTTTGCAGGTGGTGGATAATTGAGAAGCAGAGGATATAGTCCCCTGTATGGCATTTAGGAGGAAAGCGGAAGCTTTTCTAATTTCTTCAGTAACAACCTGAGAAGAGTGACTGATAGAGTTTGACTGTAAGTGGACTCACCGGTTGGGACTTACCTTTGTGGGAAAAGCCGGGGTGTGTGTGTGGCGGGGACACATTGTGGAGCAGGCAGTGAGATACTTAAGAGTTCAGTATTCCACATTACTTATCTCCACCTACTCTGAAACTAGTCTTGGGCAAGCACTAAGGTTACAGTGAAGAGAGGTGAGAAGTAAAGGCAAATAAGCCACCAGAGACATTCGAGATCAGGAGTTTCCCTCTTAGTCCACACTCACGTGAATCCCCCTTCCCAGCCCTTACTTCCTTTTCTTAAAGCACTGCTATTTCAGTTCTTCCACAAGTCACCATAGGGTCATGAGTCTGAAATTGTTATTTAACCTGTTTCTTGTATCGCCATCTCTTCCAGATTTTTTCTTTATACTGGGACTTTTTCAGTTGCAATACATTCTGTGGGTAGAAAGTGAGTATCCTTATCAGAAAGTACTCCCCATCCCTGATTCTTACCATCTTTATAAAGTTCTGTGTAACAACAGTTCTGTCTGTTCCATCTGTATCTATCTGTTTACATGGAGACAATAGGGCAGGTTAATAAATAGGGATGACTTAAAAACTTTTCACACTGGGGATGCTTGTCAGGATTTGCAGTAACCTCGCATAACTTGGAAGACAGAGCTCAGACATGAGGCGAGAAATGGAGGCTGAAGACTGAGAATGGGAAGGTAGTACTGTGTTTAGTTGGACGTTCTGGCGTCCATAATTCAGATGTCCTGCTGTCCTTTAGAATTCATTTGTAATCTGTTGTTGTTAAAGACTTTAGGACAATCTGTTGTTATTAAAGGACTTGTCAGGAAAAAATACACTTTTTAATAGAGAGTGAGAGCACGCACAAACAGGGAGGGGTACAGGGAAAGGGAGACAGAGAATCTTAAGCAGGCTCTGTACTTAACACTGAGCCCAGTGTGGGGCTGGATTTCCATGACCCTGAGATCATGACCTGAGCTGATATCAAGAGGAGGATGGATGCTTTATTCAACCGAGTCACCCAGGCGCTCCTTGTAAGAAGAATATTTTAAAACATATATAATTTAATCATCATTAAATTATTATGTATATGCTTATATAAATTAATTATAAATATGTAATACTTAAAAAATTATGAATACATTAACAATACCTTCAAAGATATGAAAATTAGTAATGTGCTTATGTTCCCTTGACTGTGAAAAAAAGCCTTCTGTTTTGTAGGTATTGATTTGAAAATTTAAATTTGCTTTGAGACAATAAGCTTTTCTGCACTGTGGAAAAAACTGTGACATTGAACTGTCTGATGCATGGAAAAGAGCTGTGAAAGCTACAGCACAAGAGTTGATCAGATAAAATCCTACGCTTATCAGCTGTCCTGTAGGACACCTAGGGTACCTGGTACCTTTACTGCTTCTGATTAGAATGTTGAAGCAGCTTTAAGTATATGAAATTTCTCAAATTCTTGTATAAGACTTCACAGATTCATATGGTACCGCATGTGCTCAGCCCCCACCCCCAAACTCCCAAACTAAAACCTGAAAACCAAACTGGAAATCAAACCCTAGCATTTCTCTTTCCTGTGTCTTGTTTTTCAAGCTTCCTTTGCAAGCTGGTGGTGCTGTTGATGGAGGGTGGTGGGTACCTAAGGCACCAAGTAGTTACCTCATTTTCATTTTGTATAATTGTTCAGTAAGTTCATTTCTCTGTCTGATCAGTTTTTCCTCACAGACTCCCTGAGATGTTATCTGGGTGTTCAGGGGCCGGGAGGGAGGGCCGGTTTGTGACATGACCCTCTTAAGGGAGAGGAAGTCTCAGATCTGAGTGTTGTTTCAGGGTTCTTGCTGGTCTTTGCTTGGGGGTGAAAATTCTGGGCTTGTGCCCATTGCTGTTTACTTGGCTGGTGTTCACTGTGGAAATCAGGGACGATGAAGCTATGGCCCTACCGATGCAACCATTGTTGAAGATCCCAATGATGGCAGTCCATCTGTCTTGGCAGTCTGTCCTTCCGCTTTTAATTTCAGGATCACTTTGACTGCAGTAACTCCCTTGAAAATATTATCCAGCACAATCGACTACCTTTGTATTCTGCACAGGGCATGAAGAAATGTCCTGAATGCCTTCCTTGACCCACGAGGGTTGTGGGCGGTTTGGGAGTGCTAACTGGCATTTTATTCTGGTGTGGCTGGCGGCCGCGGATTAGAGTAGGTCCACTCCACTGGTACTCTCTTCCTTTTCTAGAGCCCTCAGCATTCAGCTTTTCTTTCAGCATGCCTGAGCTGCTCCTCTCCCCTGTATCCTATGCTATTTCAGCACTCTTGATGACTGATTCCCCGCTGCTCCTCTTTATCCTTTAAATTTCTATGAGCTCCTTTTATTTCTCCTTTGTATTTTGCTGGAAATTCCCCTAGGTCATATCCACCTTCTTCTCAGGGTGGCATTCATCCTCACTCTCTCAGTGCAGAATGCCTGCTGGGAGACACTCTTTATCATAGAGGAAATAATTTTTAAAATGCTGTGGTGTTTTCAGACAATCATTTCTGTAACCTCTGATATGTGACTCACACTATGCATTAGTCCTGGCGACTAGACTTTAGAGGATGGGGCGCCGGTGTCAGGTAATGATTCAGATGTCTTTTAAAACGTACAGAAGTGGAGCTCTTAAGTCAGACACAAAGAGCTCACGTCCAGCTTTAAGAGAACGACCCAGGGAGCTGAAGGCAGTGAGGAAGAAGTTCACTCGAAAAGAAAAAGCAAAGACGGAGGAACAGGTGTTCTCCTTGCTCTATATCACATTTTTGTACCATTGGTTGATCTCATTCCAGCAAACTCTGGGATCACCTCTAGCCAGTCTCCTGGTGGCCTCATCCCCTTGTTAGTGAGTGCCCTCTGGAATCTAGTACATTTTAATGTGTTTTATTACAATGGCTACAGTATCCCTTAATAAAAAGATAACTGTATTGCTATTGGTTCAAAATACATGGAAGCTGGTAGTGGGAGATGGAATGAAACAAAATTCTGTTTTTCTTTTATTATGGAACAGTCAGTATTTTAGGCTTCGATAATTTGTTAAAGGGAAAATTATAAAAGGAATTTCTGTAATCGAACTAATAGATGACATTTCTTGAGGGCCCAAACTGTTTCTGGTACTTTGCAAAAAAATTTTCAGTGTTAAAAACAATAGTGTCAGTTGTTGCTCCCATTTTGCAGATGAGGAAACTGAAAATCAGAAAGGCTAAACCACAAAACTAAAAAGCTGTGGGATTGAGATTAAAATTTATGTCCAACTGACTCACGCCTTTTCACATTATTAAGCTTCAGTAAATAGATCATGTTAGAAATACCTCTGTGATTGGGGCACCTTAGTGGCTCAGTCAGTTAGGTGTCTGCCTTTTGCTCAGGTCATGATCCTGGGGTCCTAAGATCGAGTCCGGCATCCAGCTCTCTGCTCAGCAAGGAGACTGCTTCTTCCCTCCCTTTGTGCCTCCCCTCTGCTTGTACATACATACTCTCTCCCCACCTTGCTCTCTCAAATAAATAATAAAATCTTAAAAAAAAAAAAAAAGAAAGAAAGAAATAGCTCTGTGACAACAGAGTAAACAAAGTAATGTTTCTTGCTAGTCACCCTAGGAACACACTAAGAAAGTTTTGCTGGGAGAATCAGTGTTACTTGTCTGACATCAATCTCTTTTGATCTAGCAAAGTATAAATATAATGCAGTACTAACTTGATATGCACCTGACCTGAGTTCAACCTTTTTAGGCCTTAATATTATAAAAGTAAAACTCAAATGTGGGAAACCAGACAAAATGAATATATAGCTTAGTGAATTATAAGGTGTATCCACCACCCAGGTCAAGAAGTAGAACATTGCCCCTGGCCCCAGAAGCTGCTGTGTGCCCCACCCCTATAAGAGGCCTCTCCCATTCTCCACGCGTAACCACTACCCTGATTTTTGTAATAAACACTTTTCTTTATGGCTTTATCAGCATGAGTGCTTTCCTAGACACTATAGTTTAGTCCGGCCCATTAAAAAGTGTGATGTATCTTTGAAGTCTCTTCATCTTCAGGTTCCCCTTTAATCTCCTCCTTTCTCTTACAATCTCCCTGAGGGAGAACATGTACCCTTTAACTGGTATAGTTTACCATCGTCTGCATTTTACTGATTGGGAGACTTGTGGTGCATTCAACCTGTTCTTCCACGTTCAGATTTCCTGCACTTAGCAATTGGATCCAGACGTATAATCAGACTCAAGTGAGATCCCTCTGCTGGTGTGTTCTTTTTATCAGGAGGCACAGCATGTCTGGTTTGAACTTTTTATATTAGTAGCTGTTGACACTGAAGGCTTATAATAATTATTAATTCCTTCCTTGAGAGTTGCAAAATGATGATTCTTTTTCATTTATATAGCTTCATAAAGAAATATTTTTCCTCTTTTAGTTTTCTTCTTTTATTTTTATACCTAGAGGTATAGTTCATATAGGAAAGACAGGATAAATGTTTCTTTATTATACAATTATTTTTACAATTTTGAAGGCAATAATTTCATTTGCTATCATCCTTTAAAAGTGACCAATTGCTTTTAAAAAATCCATTATGAACTAATTTGAACATATTTGTTATGTTTTATTTCACCACAATTATATAAAATTAAGAATCCTTCTTTATACGGTTTTTGATTGTGTTTTTTATATAGTTTTCTTAGTGGTTGCTTCTGGTTTTACAGTATAAATATGTGCCTTATCACTATCTACTGGTATGAACATTTTACTATGTTAAATGAAGCACAGAAACCTCCTTCCATTTAGGTACCTTTACCATTTCCATCTGTCAGTATCATTGTCTTAAATACTGTATGGTATCACCTATATGTGGAATCTAAAAAAGCCAATTTCCTCCAAAGAGAGGATGGCATGGTGGTTACCAGGGGCTGGGTGGTGTGAGGAAATGAGGAGATGTTGGTCAAACAGTACAGCCTTCCAGTTTTTAGATGAGTATGTCAGGGGACCTAATGTATAGCAGAGTGATTATAGATAATAATAATGTACAATATACTTGTAAGTTGCTAAGATAATAGATCTTAAATGTTCTCACTACAAAAAGATATGGTAGTTATGTGATCCTAGGGAGGTGTTAGCTAAGCCTATAGTAATAATCCTTTTACAGTATGTCAGTGTGTCGAATCAATACATTGTACATCTTAAAGAAAGACAAATTTGTATGACAGTTGTACCTCCGTGAAGCTGGGAAAAAATAAGTATCATTGTCTTGAGTATTTGATGGTGTTGTGATTTTTGTTTTCATCATCAAATATGATTTATAAGACTCATGAGGAGTAAACTCTATTGTATATACCTAATTTCCTGCTCCCTCTATTATTCTTACTCCCTTCTCCTGTTCGAAGATTCCTTCATCTATTTTTTTTATCATTGTTTCTTGGCTTGTTCACTGGAACAACTAGGAAATAGATATATTTTTTAAGATAAATTGCATTATGAGTTCATTCAGATACTGCCAATTCAAATATTGGATCCCTGGGTTTTTACTTAATCTTTTTATTTCACTTTGGTTCTTAAGGACACGGAAGATGTTAGAATATTCCACAATTATTCCATCCCACATATAACACACAATATTGTCAGAAAAATAATACCAGGGCTATTTAATCAATTATGGTTACTGAAAATAATAAAACAAATATGATATACTTACTAACCTTCATTTTTTTGATCAGTTGATAGCTGCAACACAATAATTTCTTCCTTCTAATCTTCATTTCTCTTTGTTCTGTATTTATTTAATGCTTTACACAAGTTCTTCCATTGATGTTTCACCAGTCATTCTGATTGTCTAAAGTTTGTTCTCTAGTAGATTCTGCAAGAAGGGGTAACAGTAGCCATATTCTCTAAATTCTTTCATGTTGGTAACTGTGTCCTTTATATTGAAAGTTTTGTTGGGTAAAAATCTTTGTCTCACATTTTAATTTTTTGGGGAATCTTAATAATACTCTCTACTTCTTCCTGAAATAAGGCACTCTCAAAAAAAATAATTTTCTTTCCTTAATATGTTATATAATCCTTTTGTCTAGATACCCACAGGATTTCTTTTTTTCTTTCAAGTCCAGAGTTTTATTAGATTATGTATTAGTGTTGCTAGTTATGCGTGGATACTTTTATGAACACTATGTTCTCTTAATGTATAATTTCAAATGTCTTTATTTTAGGATTTTTCTGAATTGTAATTTTTATTATTTGTTTTGTTTCCTTCATGGACTGGATATAAAATAATAAAGTGGATATAATTTCCTTTAATTATTTTGAAAGGATGACCTCAATATTTTTTAGCATCTAATATTATGTAAAAATTCAGAAGCTATTCTGATTCCTGTTAAATTGTGTATTTCTCCACTTTTGACTCTTCTCATATCCAATGTCCTAAAATTCTTAAGCATATGTCTCAGTGTAAGTCTTCAGTCATTGGACAAGGCACTAGGTGAAACATTTTTTTTTTTAAAGATTTTATTTATTTGATGCAGAGAGAGAGAGAGATCTCGACTAGGCAGAGCAGCAGGCAGAGAGAAAGGGGGAAGCAGGCTCCCCGCTGAGCGGAGAGCCCGATGTGGGGCTCGATCCCAGGACCCTGAGATCATGACCTGAGCCGAAGGCAGAGGCTTAATCCACTGGGCCACCCAGGCACCCCTAGGTGAAACATTTTTATGTAGAGAGTCTGGTTCTTCAGTTTGGGGAAGATTTCTTCTATTGTTTAATTTTCTCTCCTTCTTTTCTTCATTCTCTCATTTTGCAATTCTTATTAGCTGAATGTTTCGCCTGCTGGACTAATTTTCTGATTTTTTTCCTTTTGTTTTCCCATTTTTCATCTCTATAGGCTCTGTCCTATAGATATATTGACATATATTCACATATGAAATCCTATTTCCCAATGTGATGATTCTTAGAGGTGGGGTCTCTGAGAGGTATTTTGGTTATGAGGGTTGAGCCCTCATGAACAGGATTTGTGCCCTCATAAAGTAGACTAGAGAACTCCTTTGCTCCTACCTCCATGTGAAGACACAGTGGCAAGTAGTTGGCCTGCTATGAGCTAGGAAATGGGTTTTCATCAGACACTGATTCTGCCCACATTGGTTTTAGACTTTTCAGCCTCTAGAACTGTGAGAAATAAGTGTCTGTTGTTTCTAAATCACTCAATCTATGGTGTTCTGTTATAGCAACCGAAAAGGACCTAGACTCCATCTCTATGTCTTTTGTTTTTCAAACATAATTTACATGCACTAGAAGTTGCCCTTTTTATGTTTACAATTTGATATGCTGACAAATGTATGGGGTCATTAAACTGCTACCACAGTATCTTCCCAATTTCCCTGTGTTCTTTTGTAATCAAAGGATAAAAGTTCCTTTTCCCACCCTCATCTCGTGGCAACCACTACTCTGTTTTCTGGACCTAGAGTTCTGCTTAAAACCCCTCACCTTTTGTTCTACTATCTTGTAGGTTTCCACAACTTACAGATTTTTTTTTTTTTTACGTACACTTCTAATAAATATTTTAATTTAAGCTGTATTTAAGATTTTTCCTATCTTCTTATTTCATGGCATCTTGTTTCAAATATCATTTTATCTGTCCATGGATATTAGTTAGGATTTCCTGGAACCTTTGTTTTATATTTCCTTTGAGTTTCCTTTATTTCTTTATTTTGCTCTTCTTCCCTTCTCTCCCAAGTTAGATATGTTTCTTAGATGTCTGATAGTTCTTAACAATCCAATCATAAGAAATGTGAAGTACTAAGAAGCGAATTGGAAGTTCTGTGTGTTTGGGTGGGTCTTGCAGGATTTGGGTCTTCACTATAGAGTAACTAGCTGAGTCATTCACTAGTAACTCTAAAATTATCTGTAAATGTGTTTTTTTTTTTTTTTTGATGTTGGTATTCTACCTTCAAAGAAAGAGCCCCCAGTGTCCTTCCAGGTAATATAAGCACCTAATCTTAAAAATTTGAGGCAGGAAGAGGGGGCTGTGGATCTCACTGATGGCTGTGCAGAGTATCACTTAGCCATTCATTGTGTTTTGAATGTTACTTCTCATCATGGATTTATTCTGTGCTTAGAGTCCCCAAATATGGTTTTCAATTGGCTCAGCTTGTTCAAATCTGGTGTCTGACTGGCTCAGTTTGTTCAGAATCTAGAAAACTTTTTCTTCTGGGTAGTTTGATAGATCCGAACGGGATAGAGTCTAGGGACCCAACAATTTTTTAAACAGATTTTAAGATGACTCAGCTGTTTTCAGCCCAAGCCTCACCTCAGCCTTCCACTATACTTGGAGCTTTCCACACTTGAACCTTTCTAGGGTTCTACAAGTCAAATTGGATTATTTCCTTTTCATTATTTCTGTAAAGCTATTTCTCTTCTATTCTTTGGCTAAGTCATTTACTCTCCCTTTTTCTACTTACTATTTGGGTTACACATATTTCTAAGTGTCAGTCTAGATGGTGTCTAAACTTTTCTCTCGTGTTCTAGTTCTTGCTTAGGGACAGTTCTGGGAGTAGAAGTGTATGGAAATGTCTTCCCACGTCCATCCTGAAAAGAGAAGTCTGCAGCTATACCCTTAAATATCCCTGTAGACTTCTAGTATATAAACTTCACTCTTTTGTGGCATTTGGCAAAATATACTACTGTTGCTAGAATTTCTTTTCCTTTGATTTTCATGGTTTTCTTATTTTTACTTTTGCAAGCCTACCTTCTTTTTCTGTCTATTCTTATGGTGACATTTTCATCCATATTACCTCTTAAACATTGATATAATTCTGGGTTTTATAATTATCACTCTTCTGCCTTTCCATCAGTGATTACTTAGACTATCATATCTAGCTATAACCAAACTACAGTTTTGTATATCCATCTTCTTACTGAGCATTTTTATTTTTGGGTCCTACCCATTTTAATAAAAGTCAAATGGTAAAATCAGAAGATATTTTCCTTACCAAATCAGCTTCTTCTCTTCATTTTTTTATACCAGGACACTACAATTTTCCTGTACAATTATGCTTGATATTTTAGAAATACCCCTGCATATTTAATCAGAAAATAAAGATATTCACTTAGTTCTTTCTTTAAAATTATATGATTGCATTCCATATTTTCTGTCCATTGCTGCTGCTTGAATATGATTTTTTTTTCTTTATTATTCTTATTATTCTACTAAAAGATGTACATCACACATTTGCATAACTAAAGAAATCTTCTGGGTGTAAATTCCATGAAACTGATGTCAGGAAGTTGAAATTCTTAAGAATTGTACAAATAGCATCATCCCTCTCTTTCTACATGCACACACACATACACACACATACACATGCACATGCGCACGCACACACACGGCGTAAAAATAACCAAAGATGTTGGTAATTTTATGATGGATTAATTGGTTGTATGGGGAGTAGAAATTTCTTAATGTGTTCAAGAAAAGAAGACTTCTCATTAATATAAACATGTGTAAAGTAGAAATTATTTCAAGGAAAATAACATGAGACTTAGTCTTCCTAGATATTCCTGTGTCTATTATTGTTAAGAAAGGTGTGATATAGATATGTGATCTTTCATGTATCTTACCTATATCATCTATTTTATGAAAGAGCAGAGTGCACATGGCCAACTTTGTTATCTGGTGGGAAGGGTTCTATAGTACAGTGTTGGATGGGGCCAGATTTGCTTGCATTTTTTATGGATTCACAATTTATAAGGTTATTTCTTCCACTGTTATTCCGCCATATGGTTGTAAATGTTATACATTGCTCAATCCTGTCTCTTAGAAGTGCTTATTTTATTATTCTATATAAAGAGTACTTCAGAATTTAATATGATTTTGTTATAGCAGAGATTTCATGATCATTTTACATCATTTAGATCTGAGAATAAGACATATTTTCTGTATATATTTCTGTATATATATTTTCAGTATGTATTTATATATAAAATATATATATTTTCTGAAAAGCTTTGTAATAGGCTCAAGATTATATGAAAACTTAAAATAGATGCCTTCTTTATACTTAACTTTGAAAGACATGATTTTTTTTTCTTTTTGGTGACTTTTGTTCTACTGTCCTTATTTCTGAACATAAAGCATTTATTAAATAGCACTTTGTTATTATAGTAATGCAGAGAAGGATTCTACTCCTTATTTACCAGTTATAAAAGAGAGGCCTTGAGAAAGAGTAATTCCTCTGAGGTTCAACAGAATAAAGTGAGCTTGTCCCAGTAATGAGGCAAGAATTAAATTTCAGGAGAAAAATAGAGGTAAAATGAAAATAAGAAATCGTTTGAGCATAAGAGCATATGGCAGTGACAGAAACAAAAGTGCAAGCCATTATAACATAGCTTAGATTTTGTGAGAGGGGAAACAGAGAACATGTTATCTAATGAATAATGAGGCTAAGACATATTTTAATAATTAATTGTTGCTGAAATTTAGTATTGATCTAACTTAGAATTATACCTTAACAAATCATAGGGATTTTTATATCTCAACGTTGACCTGAAAATGTATTTAAGTTTAAAGTACCTCCGTTTGAAAAAAAAAAAAACAAACTTAAAATTAAGTTAAAAGGAAGAAATAATTGTCCAGGCAAAGTACTCCCATGTATAGAGAGTAAATGCTATAATCAATAGCTAATGTTCATTAGCTTGTCTTTTTTCCTTCCTCCCTTCCTTCCTTCTTTCTTTCCATTTTTTCTACTTTTTAATTTTTAGATTTTATTTTACTAGGTCTTAAAACATAATTACTGTATTCGGGTTCTTCTTCTTGTCACTTTGTTCTCCTTTCCTGTCACCTTGACTTTTGAAAATTTTTGGATTTTTTTTTTTAAATTTGAAAGCTCTTAAACAAAATATGAAGAGAAACAGTATTTGTTTTTTTGTTTTTTTTAAAGACTTAATTTATTTGACAGACAGAGATCATAAGTAGGCAGAGAGGCAGACAGAGAGAGAGGGGAAAGCAGGCTCCCTGCTGAGCTGAAACCCTGATGCGGGGCTCCATTCCAGGACCCTGAGATCATGACCTGGGCCAAGGCAGAGGCTTAACCCACTGAGCCACCCAGGCACCCTGAGAAACAGTATTTGTTATTTGAATTGTATTGTAGCATATGCAGTTTTTTAAGTCACTAGATTTCAAGCAGTACTAGAATAATGGCCTTAGATTTCCTCCAGTCTGAGTTTAGATCCTGGCTAGGACACTTGCAAGTGGTGTGGGCCCAGCTACTTTCTTTCCTTCTGTTGGCTCAGAATAGCAAATATTTGAATACATACTGTTTTCATTCTTTTAAGTTTTGGTTATTAGTTCATTTACTCCTCGCAAAATCTATGGGTATTATTAACCCATTCTGTGGATGAGGAGATAGGAGCAAAGCAAGACGAAGTAGCTTTCCCCAAATAACCATAACTCATCATTTCTTCGTGAGGGATATCTGTTGATCTCTTTTCCATTTTCACTTCTGGCCTTTTCTCTCCACAAGCCTCATGCTCTCAATGACATTGGCATTTGCAGCTATTGGAAGATAATCTGGCCATTTCCTATCTGTGTGGCTTTGTAAAGCATTTTCCTGTGAGGTTCTTCCCACTGCTCTCCCTGTTTCTTTTCCTGGCTAACTCTTCATCCTCCTCTCAAGACTCAGCTCAAACCCTGGCATCACTTCAGGCAGCAAGGCTTCCTTCTCTGTCCACCTGTGGTTGTTTTATTTTTTTTTAATATTTTATTCATTTATTTGACAGACAGATCACAAGTAGGCAGAGAGGCAGGCGAGGTGCGGGAGAGGGGGAAGCAGGCTCCTTGCTGAGCAGAGAGCCCGACGTGGGGCTCGATCCCAGGACTCTGGGATCATGACTGGAGCATCATGCAGAAGCTTTAACCCACTGAACCACCCAGCAGCCCCCCGCCTCCGCCCCATGGCTGGTTTAAAAAAAAAAAATGATGCTGGGCTTCCATGGTGTTTATTGTATTTTATCTTTTCACTTTGCATTATACTTATTGCTGTCTTTGTCTATTTCCATTTCAGGCTGAGGCAGAACTTACGTCCTGTCTTTCTATTACCAGAATCGAGCTGAGTACCTTTCAGTATAGAGTAGTGATTGAAAGAAGAATATATGTAATTTATAAATTACAAGTTGTGTAATTTGAACAAGTTACTTCTTTTAGCTTTAGCTTCTTCAGTTTTACAAATGGGTTCAATACTATTTTCATCCTCATAGAATAACTGTGAGAATTGATATAATATATGTTAAATGTGTATACATGCCATGGGAAGCTTACACAGTGAGAGCAGGTCTTGTGATTATTATTAGTGTCCTACATTATTATTCACATACATAGGCTTTCTCAGAACACCAAGCTATGTAATATATTACTGGTCATGGATCTTTTTTTTTTTTTTTTAAAGATTTTATTTATTTATTTGACAGAGAGAGATCACAAGTAGACGGAGAGGAAGGCAGAGAGAGAGAGAGAGGGAAGCAGGGTTCTCGCTGAGCAGAGAGCCCGATGCGGGACTCCATCCCAGGACCGAGATCATGACCTGAGCCGAAGGCAGCGGCTTAACCCACTGAGCCACCCAGGCGCCCCAGTCATGGATCTTTTTGAATACCATTTATTTTCAGGTTAGAAAGATACTTTCTCTAATAAAGTATTTCAATTAATGGTTGGAATGAGCAGAAAAAATCTCTATATTTATAAGGGTGAATGGGAAATTCGAGTTCCTTTTATTTTTCTTTAAACTTGTAATATTTATCTGGGTACTTTAAATCCAAACTAATTGCACTGCAGGATTAATTCCATTATTCATTTACTATACTCAGCATATGAGAAAGGATTGCTAGCTCATGCAAATAGAATAATTGATGAAATGAATTTTTCTTCTTTTCAATCTAATTATTTAACAACTTAAAAACTTACTTTCACAAAACCATAAATTTTAAGCTTTCATACAAAGAAGCAAAATGTTAATTTTTTTAGACATCTTCTTGAATAAATAAAAAAAACCCTACTTTATTAGTTTTATGCTCTATAATGTCAGTTTTATTTATGCTTTTAGAAATCTTAGAGAGCTTTGGAGTTCCAAATTTTTAAAGATCATAAGCTCTTCTCTCTTGGTAGTATTTTACATTTTTTTTTGTTTCTTTTGGATATTCTTAATATGATTTTTCTTAAAAATAGATTAAATTTATGTAATAGAGTAAGCTTTCTTTAAGGGAAAACTGCTTATCTCCTTAAAATTGAACCTTTAAAATACTCATGCCAGGAAGTATTAAGTAAACCATGAATCTGAGTTCTAGCTGTGGTTATTTGGAAATTGTTTCCTATAGTCCTCTTAAGCCACATGTACCCTTTGGAAAATGTGAACAAAATATTCATTACTGACCTCATCATTTAAAGCTATAGTAAGACAAAAATCACGAAGAAGAAAATGCATGCACTGTATAAATAAAGCTGCTAAAATAGATTGGAGTTATCTTTCATTTCTTGACTTTTTTGCTGTGTAATTTATTGGAATTGAATATTTATTATTATTTTTTTTATTGCTGCTGCCTATGCACAATATATATATTGGCTTCTGTCCATCATAATACTATTGGGTTTAGCTACTCCACCTTCCTTTTGGAAATTGACCTCTTTATGTGTGTGTATATATATTTTTAGTAGTTTCAAATTCTGGTTTCAGTCTTTATGGACTCAGCTGTTTGAGAATAAGCAGTCTCCTGATATAACTTCATAACAAAAGGATAAAATGCCCCTTTGGAGGACATTCGGTGTTTGGAGATGCTCTTACTATTGGTGATCTCAACAGTTGATTTGAAGCTATCTGTTAGGGGGAAATTTTTCAAGTGCACTACATTAAACTTACCTTTATAGGTCAAAGTTTGTCGCTCTATTGCTTAAATAACTCCAAAAGCTGTCCAATGTACTTATAAAATCCAAGTTCCATGTCTGATCTCTTAAGACCCTGCCTGATTCGTCCTTTGTCTGTTCTCCAATTTTATTGCAGGCCCCGATCTTCTGACTCTCAGCACTTACATCTCCACGGTCATATTTCAGTTCTTCTAACACAGAACCCTCTTTCTGGGCTAGGGGTCTTGTACACACTTTTCTTGTTTTGAATACTCATTTACTTAGTTGACTCATTTTCATCATTCAGGCCTCAATTTAAATATTCCCTTCTCCGAGGGGCCTTCTCCATCAACCCAGAATCACTCCTTCCCCCATGTTACCTGTTCTAATAATATTAATTTACTTGATTATACCTAAGTTATGTGTTGTTTGTGTTTTTTCTTATTGTCTTCGCCACCATAAATAGTAGACCTTGAAGACCTGTAATTTATCTGTATTGTTTAACAAGAGCCTCTGCATCTAACACTGGCTAACAGTGATTAGTTCTGCATCTAACATTCAACAATATAAGAAAGATTAACAATGAATGATTAAGAATCTATTTCTTCACACATAGGGAAAAACTTTTGCAAAGTTCCTGAGACAGGAGGTGTTTGATGTGTTTCTGTGTGCTCTAGTGTGGCTGGAGCATAATAGGTGACAAGATAACGACATGAGATGAGCTTATAGAGTTTTTCAGGGACTGGAAGGCCATTTAAACAAAATTGGGTTTATTCCATAGTATAAGGAGAAATCCTTCTAAGGGTTTAAGCAGGGATGAAAGGTCTGTGTTTAAAGGAGCTCAGATTCATTGCTCTTGGAGGCAGGATTGGACATGAGAAAGTAATCTGGAAAAGCCCATTTGGAAGCTTCTGTAGCATCTGAGGGAGAAGATGGGCATTGGTGGTAGCAGTAGAGTAGGAAAAAAGAAGATAGAAATTGAGAGAAGATAGTGTTGATATCATTTTTGTAGATGTGTAATTCTGCCATCAGAATTACAAGTTTGGGGTGGGGGATTCAAAGATTTTAGACTTGCTGTGGTGAAGATATCTGAGATCCAAGTGAAGATGCCAGCTAGTGGATATGGGGCTTTTAAACTCAGATAAATTTCAAACTCAGGTAAGAGGTTTTGACTAAGGAAATGAATTTAGCAATCTTCAATATGTAACTTTTTTTCAAATGCACAGAACTGGATATAATTTACTGGGAGGCACTAATTAGAAAGAAGCAAGTCCAGGGAAGAATCTTGAGAAATCCCAACATTTAAGAAGCAGAATTATGCACATTCAGCATGCAGACTCAGGAAGAGCAGCAAATAATGCAGAAGGAAAACTAGGATGGAATTGAAGAGAAGAATGAGTAGTCTGCTTCACCTGATACTACCAAGAGATTGGAATAATTACTGAAATATTACTCATGTTGTCAAGACATTAATTTGGGCAGGAGTTGGTTAAATAGGAGAGAAGAGGCTAAAGGCAGCATGTAATTGCTTTAAGTGGTCGCATGAATGGTATAATAGTGCTGGGAACATGAGGTCAGGGGAGGACTAAAGAATGATATGTGTTAGATCAAGTTTGTATGTTGATGGGAGTTATCTAGTTAGTAGAGAGAATTGGTGATTCAGCAGAGAGCAAAGGAAAATTGTCTAATAGGGCTTTCAATGTAACACATATGACTTCATCATAAAGGAGATGGTGAAGACTTGTATAGTTGTAAAGGTCATTTATCTGGTTTTGCTTGAAGTGATAAAATTGTTAATTCTAAGTTGATGTTAAAGTGGTAGAAAGTGTGATTCATACTTTGTAAGCATTAGAACAACCACTAAAAAGATTATATGAAGTCTATTTAAAGACCATATAAAAATTATAGTAAAAAAGCCAGGAGGAAATTAAAGTGGGATTCTAAAAATATTTAAATATTGAAAAAGAGGGTGGAGAAGGAAAATCAGAGGAACACAAATGTGGTGGGCAGATTCTAAAGAACTGCCCCCCTCCCCCCAAGATTCCTGCCCACAGGTGTTTTAGTCAAACACTAATCCAGAGGGGTCTTTGAAGATGGAATTCAGGTCACTAAAGAGTTGACCTTAAAGTAAGGACGCTACCTACTGTTAGGCAACTACATCAGTTCATGAAAGCAGAAGGCAGAAGAATCAAAAAGATGTAGTAGAAAGAAGTCAGAGATTTGAAGTATGAAAATGTATGAGAACAATTCAACCTGCTCTTGCTGGAAGTACAAGGTTAAGAGGAATGCATGTGGTTTTAAGAAACTGAAAGGGGCTCCCAAGGAAAAGCAGACTTCAGGAACTTTGTCCTATAGCCTCAAGGAAATGAATTCTGCCAACAACTTGAAGGAGAGTGGAAGCTGATTCTTCCCTAGAACTTCCAGAAAGGAATGCAGCACTGTTGACACCTCAGTCTCAGCCTAGTGAGACACTAAGCAGAGGAACCAGCTGAGCTGTCCTGTGCCTGGACTTTTGACCTATAGCAATTGTGAGACGAACAGTGTTGTGTTAGAACACAAAATTTGTCATAATTTGTCATAGCAGCAATAATGGCTTTGGAATTAGAATGTAGACAGAGGCTATAAAATTTTTGAAGAACATGATAGGGGGAAAAAGAAACTTAGATTGCCTTGAACATACTCTATAGAATATGGACATTGACAATGCATCTGGTGAGGAATTAGAAGGGAATGAGGAACATGTTATTAGAAACAGGAGGGATAGGGATCAGTTCCATATAGTGTCAGAGCACTTCAGAAAATGGCCCTGCAAGCTGAACTTGTTAAGTGATGACCATGGTATTTACTTGATAGTTCCAAAGAAAATGTTAAGAATATTATCTGGTGTATTAGTCTGCTCAGGCTGCTGAAACAAAATATCAGAGATGGGATGGCTTAAGCAACAGAAATTTATTTCTCACAGTTCTAGAAGCTGGGACATCTAAAATCAAGGTGTCAGCAAGGTAGGTTTTATTCTGAGAACTCTTCTTTTGGCATGTAGGTAGCTGCCATCTGGCTGTGGGCTCACATGTTTTGGTGCTCTTGCAGAGGGGTAAGATCCCTCCTGTCTCTTCTTATGAGGACATTAATTCTTTCAGATCAAGACCTTACCCATATGACTTCATGCAACCATAATTATTTTTTTACCCTGAATACAGCTACCCTGAGGGTTAGGGTTCCAACATATGAATTTTGGGGGAGGACACAAACATTCATTCCATAAAATCTGGCTTCTTCTTGTTGCTTATAGTAAAATGTGAGAAGAGAAAGATAGAGTGGGGGAAAAAACTGTTAAACAAAAAAGGAAGAAGGACTTAATGATTTTGAAGTTTTCAGGCTACCCAGATGGCAAAAGACTATGAAATTAAGAAATTTATTTTTAGTAAAAGGTGCTCTGGAGAAGAGGCTAAGGGTGTGATTCTACAACTCTTTTAGAAATCTCAGAAAGATCAAAAGATAAAGTATCCAGGTATATAAAAGGCTCTTTGAAGAGATTAAGGGTATGGCTTACAGATCCCCTCATTCAGACCACAGGGCTTCTAGGAATTTGAAGGGTGTTGTCTCTCAGCCATCTCAACAGAAGTCAAAATTAGAGAAAAGATTATCCAGGAAACATTTTAGAAAATGAGCATTTTGGGCGCCTGGGTGGCTCAGTGGGTTAAGCCGCTGCCTTCGGCTCAGGTCATGATCTCAGGGTCCTGGGATCGAGCCCCGCATCGGGCTCTCTGCTCAGCAGGGAGCCTGCTTCCTCCTCTCTCTCTACCTGCCTCTCTGCCTGCTTGTGATCTCTCTCTGTCAAATAAATAAATAAAATCTTTAAAAAAAAAAAAAGAAAAAAAAAAAAAAGAAAATGAGCATTTTGTCTAAGGGTGTGAAACCCTGTGGAATTCACAGAGAACCCACGAGGTTCTTGAGAATTTTATACTGGTAGAAACACTGCCAGCTGGGTCAGAAAGGACAAGAATGAAATGAAATAAAGCTGTCTAATATCCAGAATTCTGCTGGCAGGTAAAACTACTGATAAAACTACTCAGCTGCAACAGGTGCTGCATTTTATAGAAAACACATGAATGCGTCAGACAGCTGAATCAGGAGCCCAAGGAGGGAAATAAGACCCTAGAGGGCAGAGCCAAAGAGGGCTCTTCCCAAGCCTTGAAACCTAATGTATTTTTCCTGCCTGGATATTGAAATTGTTTTCAACCTGTGACTGTGCTTTTCATTCCACTTTTTCCTATGGTGGAAGTAGCATGTCTGTCCCTGACAACCTATACCTGTTTCACACTTGTATAAGGGGGCAGATAACATGTGTCTTTAATTTTATGGGTCACAGATAGAGAAAAATTGTTCCCAGGAGTTCTTTCTAATAAATTACTCACCCACACTTGATTTAGATGAGAGATTTTGAACTTTTGAACAGATGAAATCTGATGAGATTTTTATGCTTTGAGTTGATGCTGTAATGGGTTGAAGCTCTTGGGAACATCCGGCGGGATGTGAATATGTTTTGCATTTGGGAGGTACTGATCCTCTGGGGGCCCCAGAGGGCAGACTGTGGTAGATGTAATTCTAGCAATGTTCCCCCAAGATTCTCCTATTCTGGTTTTCAATCAAGTTACTCCAGGTACTGGTCTGGAGGGACACTGCAGATAATTAAGATGTAACCAACTGTCAAGACAGGGAAATTATCCTGGTTTATCTAGATTGGCTCAATGTAATCACATAAGCCCCTAAAAGCAAAAGAAGTGAGGTAAGAAGGTAAGAGATTCAGCAAAAGAAGTCAGAGAGATTTGAAGTGGGAGAAGGACTGTACTTGGTATTATTGGAGGGCAAGGGGATGAGGAATGCACATAACATTAAGGAGTTGAGAGAAGTTTCCAGCTAACAGCCAGCAAAGAAATGGGACCTCATCTCTATAGCTACAAAGAACTGAATTCTTCAACAGACTCAAAGAAGTTGGAAGCTGATTCTTCCCTACAACCTTCATGAAGGATGATAATTCAGTTTCAGCCTGGTGAAGCTCTAAGCAGAGGAATTATTTGAACCACATTCTGCTTATGACTTCTGGCCTGTGGAAACTCTGATACAATAAATGAGTCTTACTTTAGCCCACTCTATTTTTGCTCATTTGCTACAGCAGTGATAGAAACCCAGTAAACAAAATATAAGGAACATGTAGAAAAGCAATACTAAAATGGCAGCTATAAACCCAAGTAAATTAGTAATTACATTAAATGTAAATGGTCCACAGCATTAAAAAATGAAGATTATCAGAATAGCTATAAAAGCAAGGGCCAGCTATATGTTTTCTACTCTGAATCTTGGAATATAATATTGTTAGGATAAAAATAAAAGGATAGAAAACTATACCATGCAGATCTGAATAAAAATAAAAAATGGATCAGCTATATTAATGTCAGACAAAGAAGACTTCAGAACAAGGAAAATTACCAGGAACAAAAAAGGGTATTATATAATGATGACAGGGTCAACTCACTAAGACACAAAAATTTATGCAGGCCTTTTATACTAAAGCTTCAAAATACATGAGTTAAAAACCAAGAGACTGGAAGGAATAAAGAAAGGGACAATTATAGTTGGACACATCAACAATTCCTTCTCACTAATTGATATAACAAATAAGAAATAAGCAAATGTATACAGAAAACTTGAGCAACATAAGCAACTTGACCTGATTGGCATTTGCAGAATGTTCTACTCACCAACAGCAGAATACACATTCTTTTCAAATATACATGAAGCATTCACCAAGATAGATCATATTGTGGGACATAAGGTAAATTTTATTAAGTAAAAAAAATATATATTCAAGCTATGTTTTTTTTTTACTATAATGGAATTCAAGTAGAAATTGGTAACAGAAGAATAAATGGAAAATCTCCAAATATTTGGAAATATGAAATAATATATAAATGTCAATAAATAATCCATGGATCAAAGAAGAAATATCAAAGGAAATTAGGAAACATTTTGAACTGAAAGAATATAAATCTAAACATCAAAATATTTATGATATTGCTAAAATAGTTTTTGGGTGGTGAATTTATAGTGTCAAATGCTTACATTAGAAAATAAAAAGGGTTTTGGATCAATAACTTGAGCTTTCACCTTCAGAGTGTACAAAAGGAAGATAAAGCAAAAGATAAAGCAAGCAAAAGGAAGGAAATCATCTTGGTAGAAATCTCTTAAATTGAAAAGAGATAACCACTAGAGAAAAATCACTAAAACCAGAAGCTGATTCTTTGAAAAAAATTTGGTAAAATTAATAAACTTCTAGCCTGATTGACCAGCTGGAAAAGAGAATACACAAATTATGAACATCAGGAATGAAAGCAGGGATGTAATTACTGATCCCAGAATTATTAAAATGGAAAACTACAAAAAAATCTCCCATGCATATAAATTTGACAACTTATTGATTCCTTGAAAGACCCATAGTACTAAAATTCATCCAAGAAGCAATAGTAACCCAAATAGCCTGTATCTATTAAAGAAATCAAATTCTGGTTAAAATCCTTCACTGAGAGACAACTTCAGATGCAGGAGGGCTGGAATTCAGGACAAGATGTTGGAGCCAGCAAATAATGAGATTGGCTATGGGACAGTCCCCAAACATAGGTTTATTACCCCAAGTGGAATCCAAGACTCAGCCTGCTGGCAGAAATGGGGCCACTAAAAGGAGGTCTGTCTTGGTCATACTGGCCCATAAACAGTTAGTAATGGGCTTCAGTAGCTATGTTCAAGAAAGTCTAGGTGATCTTTGAAGGACAGAATGAGTCTCAAGAAGGCATGTCTTGTCAAAAAGGAAGGGCTGATAATGTGCATTTCCCTAGAGATGCAGTGGCAATGCTGAGCAGAATTTTGACTATGTTGTATATAAGTAATTGTGTATGACTGGATTGTGTATGACTGATGTTGCCTTCATGGTACTGGTGGCAAAGATGTTTCCTTTTTTAGCACTGGGTGCTTCCATAAGCTCCTTACTCAGCCACTATGTTGTTCTCCAGTGGAGTGAAATTTCTTTGGGTGACAAATACAGGCATCTTGTTACACTCTAGAAAAGTTTTACCTCTATTACAGTCATTGGTCCATTTTTACCAAGTCAACCTCACTTCAGTTTTCTGTGCATTTTTAGCCTTTTACAGGCAGTATTGTTGATGTTAAAGAGCGCAGTGCTAGAACACTGCTAATCCACTTTGTACTGTACTTTGTATAGCATTGTGCTTATTTTCACACTTGTTATAAATCTGAACAACTCTTTGATGTATTTATGGCCAGGTAGCTCTGACCAGGTAGAACTAAAAAGGTTTATTTGGGGCACCTGGGTGGCTCAGTCAGTTAAGCATCTGCTTTTGGCTCAGATCATGATATCAGGGTCCTGGGATTGAGTCCTGCCTTCAGCTCCCTGCTCAGCAGGAAGTCTGCTTCTCCTTCTCTCTCTGCCCCTCTCCCCTGCTTGTGCTGTCTCTCTCAAATAGAAATACAAAGTTTTGAAAAATAGAAATAAAAAGGTTTTTTTTTTCAGTTACAAATAGTACCGATAGTAAAATATCTCTCATATGATTGAAAATAGTTTCCCGCTCATTGAATTACTCTAATGTACTTTGCAATTTTGGCTGTGTCAAGAAAGATGTGACATGATTCTCTCTTAAATATGAGAAATATTCAAGGTTATATTAAGTTTCTATAATACCTCATAGTTACTTTGTCAATATTGCTGGCCTATTGAAATTTTGAAATCTTATGGATCAAGTATAATTTCTGGAAAATTTTATATGTCTCTAGAAAGCATTTGGAACACTTGAATGATACTATACTCTAATATTGAAGAAAACTTGTTTGGGAGTAACTTCTAAATTGTAAGTGATCTTGAATATTTCAATAGTGATTTGCATAATAAGGAAGTAAAGTAGGGAGACTATAGGCAAGGAATTAAGTCTGAATTTCAGATATTGTTCATCATTTTGTGACCTGGGACCCCTCGCTTAATAACTCCTTTTCCATCTTACAGGTTTCTTATGAAAATTGTTGGGAATGGATGAATTGAAGTGTTTGAAATAGAAATAAATAAAGAAAAGAAAGATTATTGGCTCAGGAGTTGAGTACCTTATAAGGACATAGAAGGTTACTGTTTTCATGATTCTAATGTATAAATACTCAATGGAAGAAACAGTAGAATTCTGTCAAAATAGCTATGTTTATTCCCCATAATTCATAGCAGTGGGAGAAAAAATATCAATATTTTCAAATGGTCAATAGATTCAGTAATTTAAAAAAAAGTGTTTGTTTTTGTCTTCCAAATTACTGTGAAAAATGTGTCCCCCACTAAAGAGCAAGCATGAGCTTAAAAAGAATAGGAAACCTGAGATATTATATAGATTTCATTGCTGTCATATTTGCTTAATTTGCAACATCACTTATTTATGTTTACTTAATTATAATGTTGGTGGATTCAAATTTTTTTTCAAATCTTTAAGCAGACCTAACATGTCTAATGTAAAGTGATAATGAAGGTCAGAATAAGATGTGAGAAGCAGTTGTCTTGTCAAGGCATAGTAATATAGGTATCGGGTTTGACATCATGATTATGAGTGTCATGGTGAAAGGATGTGCGACTTCAACATTTTGACAGGAAACCATGGGCTTGGGTAATGGAGGACCAGATGATCAGGTGTGGGAGGCAGGTCCAAGTGAGTGTGTATAATGTTTGTCCTTTAATATTTATTGTCATTGCTCAGGTTCTCACCCAACCTGCAGTTTTCAGGAACCCGAGGCACTTACTGCCAGATGGACAGCTTGTGCTTCTTGCATACTTTGGCTCCCCTAAGCTTCCCATCTCCATCTGGAGTCTGGTTAACTGTGCCAATGCTGCAGCCCCAGGAGCTAACTTCTACCTGCCTCTTCACGGCTGTGTTCTCTCCATAGAGCATCTATTTTTATAACACCTCATGCTGTAACACCCAGCTGGTTTTGTTGTTGTTGCTTTCCATTTGTAGCAATGTTAACTACAATGGTATTTATTTGCCTTTAAAAAACACCTTTAAGATAGGTCATCCATTTACTCTGTCATATTTTTTTGTACAAATGCTGAGTGAATTTCACTCAGTTTAGTCAAGGATGCAATGCCGCTTAAATACTTCTCTTTATTTAACAGCAGATCATAATTGCCCTTCAATCTCTTTTTAACTTTATCAGGAAAAAAGTTGTTTCTGAATTGGAATGTGAACCGTAGCCTTCTATAATTGAAGTAAATTCCACTGGAGAATTGTTGTGAAGTTCTAGATCCAAGAAGGGTTCCTGTGGCAGAATCTCTTGTAATAAAGTTATAATATTTCCTTGTATCTCTGCTTTCCTAGATTTTTATTATCAAACACAGGTGCTCACCTAATTTGTGTATTTCAAACTTTACTCTGGTAGCTAGAATTCTTAATTTGTATACTATCTTACGGTTTTTATTTTTAAGCTCAAAACTCGTTTTTATTATATCTTATTTTAGATCTTTATTACTGTAACTCCTCCAAATAATTACAGGCTTCTTTCCAATATTCACTAATTGGATTTGTGTAGGAATGTTACAAAGGACCACACAATGTTACCCAATAACACTAGGGATGCCAAAGGATAGGGGAAGAGGAGGCTTCTAAGAATATCTGGGTAAGTTTGACTGTAACTATTTGTTTGAAATACTCAGAATACCTGTACATTTGAGAGGAGTGAAAGGGGTAAATACACAAAGGAAGCAAGTGGGTTCCCCAAAAGGAATATATATTTTTTAAAGATCTGGAAAATATTGGTGGACTCATAAGAAGATAAATGGACAAATTATGACCACCAGCTTGATAACAGTATGGTAGGGGTGGAGGGACAATCATCAAGCACAATGTTGGGATGTGATAATAAAGAAAGCAGGCAGTCTGATACACTAGGTTTTTAAGATTCAAATATAAACAAAGACCCTGAAATGAGCACATATTTGGATTAGTTTTTTCTCATGATGGTTATCACTATGTTATGTCTGTCATATCTTGTATTTTCATTTTTTGTGAGGGTAAGTTGGGAAAATTGTATTTTCCTTACAGCTCAGGGAAGATTGCACTTTGATTCTGTAATTTTAGGGCTTTTATAGTGAGGACTAAAAAATAACAAATAAACAAGAAAGGATAATCCTGGTGAAGGGAAAAAGGCATAATATGACTGGAAGGCTGGAAGGATCTCAGTTGTCTATAATTTAGCAGAAACTATGAGGACTCAGGATGAAATCTTAATAGGTAAAGAATCTCTATCCTATACCTGATAGAAGAGGATGAGTCTCCATGGTGATGGCTCTGAGATTTACAGATTCATAGCAGCTGTGAGTTCAGTATGAAAACACATGAAATGAGAAAGTGTGGTTGGGAGATATGTAAGAAAGAGATACCGAGTCAGCAGAACGTATTGAAAATATCACCAGTTACTGAAATAATATGTGTTAAGTGATGTCTTTGCTGGTATTGTGTGGTCATTAACACCTAATGAGAAATTTCTATACACCAGTGTGCCAGAATCTTGAGACTAAATATGGCAGAGTCCCATTAAGATTTTACAACCTGGTGGGGAGACATATTGTAGCATATCCATTAAAATGAATGAAGTGCTATAAAAGAAAGATGTTAGAAAAGTAGTTGTAGTTAAATATTTGGGCTCTGGAATCAGACTCTCTTGGTATGGTCTGGTGATTTGCAGGCTGAATTTCTTTAAGGTTTAGCTTCTTCATTAGCTTTTCAAAACCTGAGGGAAAAAAACCTGGACTACTACCTTTAATGCTTGTTACACACAATACGTTAGTTATGAGAATAATTATGAATAAAATGTTGTGAGAACAACATTGGATTTGCTGCTATAAGGCATCAAAATCTCTATGTGTGTGTGTATGTGTGTGTGTGTGTGTCTGTAAGTGTCTGTGTCTGTCTGTGATTGTGTGTTTAGACATGTATGTTTGCACCCAAGAACTCAGACTTTATAAGTTGTCACACAGATTTAAGTCCCAGTTCTGGCCTCAATGCTGATTAATTCTGATTTTGACAGTTCACTGAATCTCTCTTTAGTCCCCTCATACATTCTAATTCCTACTTCAGAAGGTCGAGGTGTGGGTATTCAAAAGACTCTCTAAACGTTATGCCAAATATAAAAAAATCCATCCATCTCGGTCACCCCTTGCATAATTTGGGGGCACTTACATTTTTCATTTTTAACATGTGAAAACTATGTTGGTTGATATTACCTGGTTATATACTTATGTTCAGAATATTTATATTTCTAAAATTGCATTTTTACTCTGTCCATGACTTTGTTTCGGTGTTCTATTAAAGTAACCAAAATCTAGGGGCACCTGGGTGGCTCAGCAGGTTAAAGCCTCTGCCTTCAGCTCAGGTCATGATCTCAGGGTCCTGGGATCGAGCCCCACATTGGGCTCTCTGCTCAGCAGGGAGCCTGCTTCCCTCCTCTCTCTCTGCCTGCCTCTCTGTCTACTTGTGATCTCTCTCTCTGTCAAATAAATAAAAAAATTAAAAAAAAAAAAGTAACCAAAATCTAGATACAGATGCACCGTAGACTCAAAAAGACTTAATACTGTTTCTTTGTAGAAATGTTTGGATAACTTTTGATGAGATTATACTTACCTTTAAGAGTCCCTACATATTAAAACTCCTTTACAAAAGATTTTATCAACACCCATTTACTCTGAAGTCAGAACTTTTCAACCCTAAAGAGTAGAGCTTTGAATAAAGGAAATTAAGAACTCTGACATGCAACACAAAACCCTATGATAAATGAGCACTTTATTTTCTTGGAATTTTTACCAGAGCCTTATTGGTAGAGCTCTTAAATAAGCTCACTTTTTAGCTTTGAACCTAAGAACTAGAAGAGGACTGAGCAGAGATTTTGGAAGTAAGTGTACAGACAGCTGGGGAAGTGGCCCCATATAACAGAGGAGGACACAGTGACCCTAATGTCAACATAAATGTGTATCCCTACAGTTTCCAACAACCTGTGTTCATAGTGTCTACTATGAGTCACTAAGAAAGAATGTCAGCAATCTACTTTTCATGAAGCTAGGCATATGTGTGATATGTTTAATTTTGTTGCCATCTAAAAATTTGATGTAGAATGTTCACTTGCCCAGAATACTAAGAAACATTATGGTATTCAGAGTGGCAACAGGAAGGAAGTGGTTTCAAATTTAGAAAGTACGAGGATGAGAGAGAGAGAGGGAGCCACAGCTTGAATGAAGGCAAAGAGAAGAACAAAGCCCTGGTCACGGGAAAATAAGATGAACAAAGGATGAAGCCAGACTTAGAGGTTGCGGGGGGTGGGGGGCTGCCCAACTTAGGTATTATAAATAAGCACCATCTTTAGAGCTAAAGTATGGATTTATGAGCCCTGTCTTGAGACAGTATAATTCAGTGCATTGGTGTTTGAGGCCAGATATCAACACTTTTTCTAAGTCCTTTCTAATTCTAAAGAGTATAGTCCATGGTTCACACTTTGAGAAATAGTACCAAAGAAGATGAGGCTATTTGTTGAAGGTCCCATTTTGTGTAGAAAGGTAATGTTAGAAATGTTGCAGAAAGATCAGTGTGATGGAGTGGCATGCCAGAGGCCAATATGAAAACTACTCATTAGTTCATCTATTTGATGAGAGCCTGGCCTGGTATGCTGACAGAAACATTAGAAAAGATGGAAGGGCTCTATGTAGAGGGCCGAGTCAACAGAATGAGATGATCCACACTATTAAATATGGGACAGAGAAGAGGGAGCTCACATACTAAGATATCACTGGAAAGGAAAACAATTTTAAAAGCAATGGATAGAACTTATTTTGGATTCCTCCTTTCTTTGATTATAATTAGTCTAGGTTCTATTTAAGGTTCACTCATGAGTTAATACAACTTTCTAGTTTCTATTTAAGGTTTATTCATGAGTTATTAGAAAGAAGATTTTATTTTTTTATTTGACAGACAGAGATCACAAGTAGGCAAAGAGGTAGGCAGAGAGAGAGAGGAGAAAGCAGGCTCCCTGCTGAGCAGAGAGCCCTATGAGGGACTCGATCCCAGGACCCTGGGATCACGACCTGAGCCGAAGGCAGAGGTGCCCCCCCTCTTTTTAAAAAGAAGATTTTATTTATTTATTTGATAGACAGAGATCACAAGTAGGCAAAGAGGCAGGCAGAGAGAGAGAGAGAGGCATGAGTTATTATAAAGATAAGGTGCCTGGGTTTGCATCCCACCTCCTACTAAAATTGACTTGAGACAAGTTTGTTTACTTCACTGAACTCAGCTTTCCTATCTGTAAAAGGACTGTACCAACCTCATAGAATTATTGTGAGAATCAAGTGCGTGCATTGCACTTTTTGCCTACCTTGTCTGAGTTGTAAATATCAGGGGAAAATGATCTATGGTGCTTTATTTGTTCTTTGGTCTCAGAATCCTGTTTGCAGAATAAGAAGTTTAATTTATTTGTACTTATTGCCTTATATTTCACAACACGGACTCCTTAACAGGAAGCACATATCTAAATTTCTGAGGTTATTTTGAAAGAAATATTACATTAGTAGCCATAATATAACATACCTTCAGGACTCATGTGCTTCTAATAGTAAACAAACTACTGGTTCTAGGCCAGAGCATTTCTAAGACCCTTTTTCTGCACCCAGTGTGAATTCTGAATTCTTATTCCGGCAGCTAGTTCATTCTTTCTCTGCATCAGAACAGAGACCAAGCAAGTGAATGGCTAAAAACTGCTTTTTCACCCTCCTTTAGAAATGAGGTTATCGGGGTGCCTGGGTGGCTCAGTGGGTTAAGCCGCTGCCTTCGGCTCAGGTCATGATCTCAGGGTCCTGGGATCGAGTCCCGCATCGGGCTCTCTGCTCAGCAAGAAGCCTGCTTCCCTCTCTCTCTCTCTCTCTGCCTTCCTCTCCATCTACTTGTGATCTCTCTCTGTCAAATAAATAAATGAAATCTTTAAAAAAAAAAAAAGAAATGAGGTTATCATTGTCAGTCTCAGTTCTGACTTTTTTGGGCTGTATGTTAGAGGACATTTATTTGCTAAATATTAAATATATTAATATTAAATAATATTAAATAAATATTAAAATGAACACAGAGGTATAGCTTTTCCAGAGAAAAGCTAAATCAATTTAACCATATTTATGGCTTAAAAAAGGGGAGATGATAAGTTTTGTCTTGCCAGTGTTGTGTGTGTGTGTGTGTGTGTGTGTGTTTTGTCTTGTCAATATTTTTTTTTTAATTTTTTATTTATTTGACAGAGAGATCACAAGCAGGCAGAGAGGCAGGCAGAGAGAGAGGAGGAAGCAGGCTCCCCGCTGAGCAGAGAGCCCGATGCGGGGCTCAATCCCAAGACTCTGAGATCATGACCTGAGCCGAAGGCAGCGGCTTAACCCACTGAGCCACCCAGGCGCCCCTAGCTTGTCAATATTTTTTTAAGAAATAAAGATTCAGGGTGCTGGTGACTCAGTCAGTTAAGCGGCTGCTTTTGGCTCAGGTTATGATCCCAGGGTCCTGGGATGGAGCCCTGCATCTTGCTCCCTTGCTCGGTGGGGAGTCTGCTTTTCCCTCCCTCTCTGTCTGCCACTCTGCCTACTTGTGTTCTCTCTCTCTCTCTCTGTCAAATAAATAAATAAAATCTTAAAAAAAAAAAAAGAAAGAAAAAAGATTCAAACAAATAATTTCTACCAAAAACTCTCATTTTTTCCAACCATGAGATTGGAATTGTGATAGTAGTTCATCTCTTAAATTAAAAGTGAACTTCTCCCTCTGTGTGACTGTAGCAATAGTTATGATGAGCTACACAGGGAACTTGGGTCAAAGACATATTGATTGTGGTTTTGGAAAGCTACTTTCATTGCTGCCTGGGTGGTGAAAAGAAAGGATATCAATGTGTATGTGTTAAGCCTTGGAGAACCTGGAAGTATTTTGAGCTTGGCAAAATTGAATTTCACATTGAGATGTTTTGTTTAGCAAAACTCAAAACATATTTGGAAGATTGCTTTCTTCCCTAAGTTTATACCTCTGGGAATTTTAAGCAATATGTTAATTTCTGATTCATTTCCAGTATTTTATGAGAGATTTTTGATAACCATGGGACCTTCTTCTTTGAACCTGGAAATATTGCCTTGCCAATATTAAATTGTATTCTAGTCCAGAAAGCTTGAATTTGGTTTAAAATTTTTAATTTATGCCCTAGTGGTTGGCCAAATATCGTCAGTCATTCCCAACATGTTTGTGTTTAATTATATGGAAATGCTTAACTAGTCTATCTTATCATTACATATGTTGTTTTACCTTTATTATTGTGTTTCAGTGGAGATTCATTTAGAAAGAGTTCAGGACCCTAACACATTAAGTATCAAGACTGTCTATAACTTTTATTTGGTAGAGTTGGCGTGCATAACATTGTAAGTATTTATATGTACACACATTAAAAAAATGCTGCGTGTATGTTGCCTATATTCAGAGAGCCTCCAAATTCAACTCTCTGGCTCTAAGCCAAATTCTGAGAAAAATATATGGAAAATATCCTCAAATGGATATGTTATGATAGCAGAGAGTGTCATAAAAATTTTTTTATTATTATTTTACAGATGACCTAACAGAAATTACGTGGTGTCTGCTTTTTACTTCCTTTCATGGGTGTGTGGCATTCTTGATGTCATGAAAATAAACTATGGAGCACAAGTTCAGAATTATTAATCACTGCACTTTTAGAAGGACATTTTTATATTAAAATGTTCAAAATATTAACTGATTCTTTGAAGAATCTTGTTATTTTATTATCATTAGGGCACATTCTTATCATATAAAGTTTATGAGAAGTTGTTATTCCTAGCTAGAGTTTTACTCTGTGTAATGTTGTATGTATAATTTCACAGGAATCTACAGTTCCCACACAGATTTTCATCCTGTGTAACTCCAAGGGAATTCATTAACTTAAATACACAAGCTAGGAAAGATTCTGAATGTCTCATTACTTCATAAGATGTAAACATTGAAGTTTTAATGAGTGTTCTAAGGCCAAATAAGACCACTTTTTTGAATAAAAAATGAAATAAAAAAAATTTTAGTCCCGGCTTTTGCCCATTGGTGTTTATGATTTATCAGATAACTTTTATATTTGTTGACTACTTTTGTACTTAGAGATGCTCTATAGTAGAAGTGAAATATTCTAAAAATACTGTAAATATTGCCATTTCTTTAAGGAATTTCCTTTCTGTGATTTCTAAATGTACAAATGAAGGGACAAAAACATACACATTC
Source organism: Lutra lutra (assembly GCF_902655055.1). Taxonomy (NCBI): domain Eukaryota; kingdom Metazoa; phylum Chordata; class Mammalia; order Carnivora; family Mustelidae; genus Lutra; species Lutra lutra. Next base: position 73,446,778 of record NC_062279.1, on the reverse strand, counting down.
CTGATGGTTTTGGACATGATCCAGTGAGAATTTACTATTGTGGATTCTACAGTAACAGAAATAAGACTACATACAGTCTTCTTAAGCAGTTGACTTCTTTGAGACATTTCAAGTATATTAGAGAATATTACTTTTCATGTTCAATCTTTGTTTCCTCCTTGTAAGTGAAAGCTGTAGGAGGAGGTTTGGTTTAAACCTTTTTTCTTTATAGGAGGCACAAGAACACCATCATTTAAAATAGACATTATTCTGGGGCACCTGGGTGGCTCAGTGGGTTAAAGCCTCTGCCTTTGGCTCAGGTCATGATCCCAGAGTCCTGGGATTGAGCAGAGTCCTGGGATGGAGCCCCACATCGGGCTCTCTTCTCAGCAGGGAACCTGCTTCCTCCTCTCTCTCTGCCTGTTTCTCTGCCTACTTGTGATCTCCGTCTGTCAAATAAATAAATAAAATCTTAAAAAAAATAGACATTATTCTTTTGACCCATGTATGTGTGGAAACTAAGAATATGTACATTTGCTTTTTAAAAATAAAGATTTTATTTATTTATTTGACAGACACAGAGAGAGAGAGAGAACAAGTAGGGGGAGCAGTAGGCAGAAAGAGAGGGAGAAGCAGCCTCCCCACTGAGCAGGGATTCTGATGTGGGGCTCAATCCCAGGACTCTGGGATCATGACCTGAGCCAAAGGCAGACACTTAACTGACTGAGCCATCCAGGAGATAATGGTACTGACCTTTGATTTTTTTTTTTTTTTTAACCAATTCAAATGTACTATTCTGGAGTATGCTTCTTGGAAATGAAATTAATACATTATTTAAGTGACTATCATTGCCCTGTTTTGAAGAATACAATATATATAAAATTGAATGGGTTCACTGGTGATCCAGTAACTACCATATACAACAGAAATTGGGATTTTTGAGATTTTTTTTTCCTATCCAATATCTCACACTATGGGTTGTCAATATTAGATTGCCCTTGGCTAGTCTAGGTGAATTATCTAGTGCTGTCCCATACCCACATGGCTAAGTGTATTAAGCCACTACTTCCTATACCTTCTCAGGCCATGGCTGCTGTATTAACAATCAAAATTGGTCAAGAAAGTGTTATGAGGTGTCTAAGAGGATTACTTTCTGTCAAACATACTTCCCCATTCCAGGTGTGCAGCAGCAGCCCCAGTTCCTGATGGTCAAGATCGATTACACTGTCAGGATGGTGACACTTTATCTTACCTGCTGGTCCCTTGGCACAAAAAGCTGAAAGTACTCAAGCACTGGTCATAGTTTAAGGTTCAGTTGTCTTGTCATTGGTAGAAAAACTTCATTTATGCGAACCAGGGTATCTAAATGCTCAGAGTCTGAGCTGTGAGGATGGGGATAACTGAGAGTGATGGTTATAGGGCCATTTTTGTATCTCTCTCCTGGCTGTGTGTGTGTTTGAGAGAGAGAGAGAGAGAGAGAGAGAGAGAGAGAGGCTGGCCCACACTCAGCTGCCAAGAATTTGTTAGTTTTATATGTTTTCTTATTATTCAATTTTAAGAGCTATATCTTCCTTTCATGCTCTAACAGTCCTCAAAATGTCTGGGTATGATTATTTAATGAAATAGACGTAGGCCTCTGTGGAAGGACTGGAGAATCATTATTATATATTTTTTATGGCATTAAGGTGTTATTTCTGTTGGAACCATGATTCCTTCATATATATATATATATATATATATATATATATATATATATATTCTAGGTCTGAAAACTGACTTATATCCTGAAGCTCTAGATATTTTTTGGGGAGGTGGAAGGTAACCAGTCTTAATCTCTGATCATCCAGCTTCCACATTTTTGATTGAATAATATCCTTTGTTGGTGGTCCATCTGTTTTACCCCTTGGATGCCATGTCCTATTAACTCTCTTTCAGGGTGAGCGTTCCTGTCTGGGACTACAGCCTTGCCATGCACTATGATAATTGCCTCTACCTGGCTTGTGGTAATGGAGTGTTGTCCTATGATCTCTGCTTTTTTTTTTTTTTTTTTTTTTTTTTAAGATTCTGTCTTACCTGTTCTTACAGAACCCAGTTCTGTAACACCATTTTCTGCCATCAGTCTTGGCTTTTAGAGGATTATCACTTCTTAGGGATGCTGTTCTTTCTTTTTTCAGTGTGTTCCTTATTAGCCTTGGTAAATGGTGACTCTTCAGGGCTCTTCTATATAATATAGTCACCTGGCGGGCTTTCTGGCTGAATATTGTATATCTGTTGAAGTATACTTACTTCTTTGAGCCTTTTAATCTCTCTGACATGCCCTTTCTGCCATTTCTTTCTTACTTAAAGTAGTTGAGTGTTTTATCCTAATAGCATGTTTGCATTATCTTTGGTGTCCTTTCAATGGTATTAAAACTCATAACACAGGATTGTGCTTCCACGTGAATAAACTTTCTCTTATATAATTTTATGTCCAAACTTAGATTGGGTCCTGGAGTGATCTCTGGACTCCTCCAAGTACAAGCTGGCAAGGCTCTGTAAGTTCCTTTGGACACAGTCCTTTCCTGATTTTGGGCCCAGCTCATCCTGGTCAGGTTATATTGTGATTTAACCTTAGTTATTGGGTTAGCAGCCAGAAAAGGAGGTGCAGGCAGATCCTGAGTAGTGCATGTTGTCTTTCGGGAGACGACCACTACCTTATCTTTAAACAAAGGAAGAGTACTAGTACTAAAAAGATGGAGTAAGCCACGTCTTCAGACTTAAAAATTTCAGATAAATCTTGAGGTTCACAATTTTCAGGTGCCTCACCTCATACTTTTCATCCCATGTGTCAGTACCATTATCTCCTAAGTAGAACCTAACTTCGGCATAGCTGACCCATGGAGATGGTGAGGATAGCCCTCCTTTAAAGTTCTATAACTCTTAGGATTGGGCTTTGGACTTTGTTTTTCATTTTCTCTGCTCTCTGGCTGTAGAGGATGAGAACTGATGCTATGAGGATCCATCAGAATCCTAAGTTAGGTCGAGGAGACTGTACCTTTACAGCATACTCCTCTACTACTCATCGGATGCTGGCTACTTATACGAAGTAGGTTTGGCTATCTGGATTTTGCACCTTTTTCAGCCAAGAGAGCTAATAGCTGAAGTTTTTCAGTGAAAACATTTCCAGGATCTGGAAATCAGTTATTCAAATAAGAATGTGAGGTGTGGATAGCCCATCAAAGCATCAACTAAAAAACACTATGGAAAGACTCTAGTAGTGGTACTCCTCTCCATATTCATAGGGGCAGTGCAGACAGGGAATATCTACGTTACAGTACATAAAATAAAATCTACCCTTAAATATAATAGCATGTCCAGACATATTTACAAATAATTTCTGCCAGGGTGCCTGTGTTGTTCACCTGGTTGTGTCTGCCTTTGGCTCAGGTTATGATCCTAGGGTCCTGGGATCAAGTCCCATATCAGGCTCCCTGCTCAGTGAGGAGTCTGCTTTTCCCTCTGCCCTTCCCTCCCACTTAAGCCCCTCTCTTTCAAATAAATAAATAAATAAAATCTTAAAAAATTTCTGCCAATTTAAGGAACAAGTGATCCCATTCTTACACATATTTTGTGACTAACTAGGAAAGAAATAATGTCTGCCAGCTCATTTATAAGGTTGGTATAACTTTGATTCTAAGGCTAGACAATACAAGCAAAGGTAGAAATATTATGGGCTAATTTCTTTTATAAATCTAAGTGCTAGAATCCAAAATAGGAATATAGGGGCTTCTCTAACCTGACAAAGTATCTGTCAAAACCTAAAAGCATAGTCAATTCTAAAATATTAGAAGGCTTGTATTTAAAAGTTGTAAGACACGTGTTCCTGTTATCACTGTTTTTTTTCAATATTAAGATTTTAAGAATTATGTAAAACAAAGTTTACACACATGCAAACACTAGAACTGTAAAGAATGAATATGATTTATTACTTTCAGATGATAGAATTGTCTTCATAACCAATGCAAGAGATCTGTTGGTGCCAATGGAAATATCTAACATATCTGATGAAAAGGAGATAAAAATATAAAAATTATTTTCTTATATACAAAGAACACCTAGAAAATATTATTTAAGATGTTAGTATTTATTATAGCAACAAAATATGAAAGTTTACCTAGAAATAATTTCAACAAGGCATGTACAAGACCTTTATGATGAAAAGTTATAGCTTTATGGGAAGGTGTACTTAAAACCCAAAATAAGCTGAAATATGATAATAAGTGTGAAACTTAAATATCTTTATTTATTTTTTTTTTAGTTTTTTTATTTTTTCAGCATAACAGTATTCATTATTTTTGCACCACACCCAGTGCTCCATGCAATCCGTGCCCTCTACAATACCCACCACCTGGTGCCCCCGACCTCCCACCCCCCACCCCTTCAAAATTCTCAGATCATTTTTCAGAGTCCATAGTCTCTCATGGTTCACCTCCCCTTCCAATTTCCCTCAACTCCCTTCTCCTCTCCATCTCCCCTTGTCCTCCATGCTATTTGTTATGCTCCACAAGTAAGTGAAACCATATGATAATTGACTCTCTCTGCTTGACTTATTTCACTCAGCATAATCTCTTCCAGTCCCGTCCATGTTGCTACAAAACTTGAGTATTCATCCTTTCTTTTTTCTTTTTTTTTTTTTTTTACTGCTTTATAAACATATATTTTTATCCCTAGGGGTACAGGTCTGCGAATCGCCAGGTTTACACACTTCACAGCACTCACCATAGCACATACCCTCCCCAATATCCATAACCCCACCCCCCTCTCCCAACCCCCTCCCCCCATCAACCCTCAGTTTGTTTTGTGAGATTAAGAGTCACTTATGGTTTGTCTCCCTCCCAATCCCATCTTGTTTCATTTACTCTTCTCCTACCCCCTCAACCCCCCATGTTGCATCTCCTCTCCCTCATATCAGGGAGATCATATGATAGTTGTCTTTCTCCGATTGACTTATTTCGCTAAGCATGATACCCTCTAGTTCCATCCACGTCGTCGCAAATGGCAAGATTTCATTTCTTTTGATGGCTGCATAGTATTCCATTGTGTATATATACCACATCTTCTTTATCCATTCGTCTGTTGATGGACATCTAGGTTCTTTCCATAGTTTGGCTATTGTAGACATTGCTGCTATAAACATTCGGGTGCACGTGCCCCTTCGGATCACTACGTTTGTATCTTTAGGGTAAATACCCAGCAGTGCAATTGCTGGGTCATAGGGTAGTTCTATTTTCAACATTTTGAGGAACCTCCATGCTGTTTTCCAGAGTGGCTTCACCAGCTTGCATTCCCACCAACAGTGTAGGAGGGTTCCCCTTTCTCCGCATCCTCGCCAGCATCTGTCATTTCCTGACTTGTTAATTTTAGCCATTCTGACTGGTGTGAGGTGATATCTCATGGTGGTTTTGATTTGTATTTCCCTGATGCCGAGTGATATGGAGCACTTTTTCATGTGTCTGTTGGCCATCTGGATGTCTTCTTTGCAGAAATGTCTGTTCATGTCCTCTGCCCATTTCTTGATTGGATTATTTGTTCTTTGGGTGTTGAGTTTGCTAAGTTCTTTATAGATTTTGGACACTAGCCCTTTATCTGATATGTCATTTGCAAATATCTTCTCCCATTCTGTCAGTTGTCTTTTGGTTTTGTTCACTGTTTCCTTTGCTGTGCAAAAGCTTTTGATCTTGATAAAATCCCAAAAGTTCATTTTTGCCCTTGCTTCCTTTGCCTTTGGTGATGTTCCTAGGAAGATGTTGCTGCGGCTGACGTCGAAGAGGTTGCTGCCTGTGTTCTCCTCGAGGATTTTGATGGATTCCTTTCTCACATTGAGATCCTTCCTCCATTTTGAGTCTATTTTCGTGTGTGGTGTAAGGAAATGATCCAATTTCATTTTTCTGCATGTGGCTGTCCAATTGTCCCAACACCATTTATTGAAGAGGCTGTCTTTGTTCCATTGGACATTCTTTCCTGCTTTGTCGAAGATGAGTTGACCATAGAGTTGAGGGTCCATTTCTGGGCTCTCTATTCTGTTCCATTGATCTATGTGTCTGTTTTTGTGCCAGTACCATGCTGTCTTGATGATGACAGCTTTGTAATAGAGCTTGAAGTCCGGAATTGTGATGCCACCAACTTTGGCTTTCTTTTTCAATATTCCTTTGGCTATTCGAGGTCTTTTCTGGTTCCATATAAATTTTAGGATTATTTGTTCCATTTCTTTGAAAAAAATGGATGGTACTTTGATAGGAATTGCATTAAATGTGTAGATTGCTTTAGGTAGCATAGACATTTTCACAATATTTATTCTTCCAATCCAGGAGCATGGAACATTTTTCCATTTCTTTGTGTCTTCCTCAATTTCTTTCATGAGTACTTTATAGTTTTCTGAGTATAGATTCTTAGTCTCTTTGGTTAGGTTTATTCCTAGGTGTCTTATAGTTTTAGGTGCAATTGTAAATGGGATGGACTCCTTAATTTCTCTTTCTTCCGTCTTGTTGTTGGTGTAGAGAAATGCAACTGATTTCTGTGCATTGATTTTATATCCTGACACTTTACTGAATTCCTGTACAAGTTCTAGCAGTTTTGGAGTGGAGTCTTTTGGGTTTTCCACATATAGTATCATATCATCTGCGAAGAGTGATAGTTTGACTTCTACTTTGCCGATTTGGATGCCTTTAATTTCCTTTTGTTGTCAGATTGCTGAGGCTAGGACTTCGAGTACTATGTTGAATAGCAGTGGTGATAACGGACATCCCTGCTGTGTTCCTGACCTTAGCAGAAAAGCTTTCAGTTTTTCTCCATTGAGAATGATATTTGCGGTGGGTTTTTCATAGATGGCTTTGATAATAATGAGGTATGTGCCGTCTATCCCTACACTTTGAAGAGTTTTGATCAGGAAGGGATGCTGTACTTTGTCAAATGCTTTTTCAGCATCTATGGAGAGTATCATATGGTTCTTGTTCTTTCTTTTATTAATGTGTTGTATCACATTGATTGATTTGCGGATGTTGAACCAACCTTGCAGCCCTGGAATAAATCCCACTTGGTCGTGGTGAATAATCCTTTTAATGTCCTGTTGAATCCTATTGGCTAGTATTTTGGCGAGAATTTTTGCATCTGTGTTCATCAAGGATATTGGTCTGTAGTTCTCTTTTTTGATGGGATCCTTGTCTGGTTTTGGGATCAAGGTGATGCTGGCCTCATAAAATGAGTTTGGAAGTTTTCCTTCTATTTCTATTTTTTTGGAACAGTTTCAGGAGAATAGGAATTAGTTCTTCTTTAAATGTTTGGTAGAATTCCCCCGGGAAGCCGTCTGGCCCTGGGCTTTTGTTTGTTTGGAGATTTTTGATGACTGTTTCAATCTCCTTACTGGTTATGGGTCTGTTCAGGCTTTCTATTTCTTCCTGGTTCAGTTGTGGTAGTTTATATGTCTCTAGGAATGCATCCATTTCTTTCAGATTGTCAAATTTGTTGGCGTAGAGTTGCTCATAGTATGTTCTTATAATTGTCTGTATTTCTTTGGTGTTCATTGTGATCTCTCCTCTTTCATTCATGATTTTATTTATTTGGGTCCTTTCTCTTTTCTTTTTGATAAGTCTGGCCAGGGGTTTATCGATCTTATTAATTCTTTCAAAGAACCAGCTCCTAGTTTCGTTGATTTGTTCTATTGTTTTTTTGGTTTCTATTTCATTGATTTCTGCTCTGATCTTTATGATTTCTCTTCTCCTGCTGGGTTTAGGGTTTCTTTCTTGTTCTTTCTCCAGCTCCTTTAGGTGTAGGGTTAGGTTGTGTCCCTGAGACCTTTCTTGTTTCTTGAGAAAGGCTTGTACCGCTATATATTTTCCTCTCAGGACTGCCTTTGTTGTGTCACAGATTCTGAACCGTTGTATTTTCATTATCATTTGTTTCCATAAATTTTTTCAATTCTTCTTTAATTTCCTGGTTGACCCATTCATTCTTTAGAAGGATGCTGTTTAGTCTCCATGTATTTGGGTTCTTTCCAAATTTCCTCTTGTTATTGAGTTCTAGCTTTAGAGCATTGTGGTCTGAAAATATGCAGGGAATGATCCCAATCTTTTGATACCGGTTGAGACTTGATTTAGGACCAAGAATGTGATCTATTCTGGAGAATGTTCCATGTGCACTAGAGAAGAATGTGTATTCTGTTGTTTTGGGATGAAATGTTCTGAATATATCTGTGATGTCCATCTGGTCCAGTGTGTCATTTAAGGCCTTGATTTCCTTGTCTATCTTTTGCTTGGATGATCTGTCCATTTCAGTGAGGGGAGTGTTAAAATCCCCTACTATTATTGTATTCTTGTCGATGTGTTTCTTTGATTTTGTTATTAATTGGTTTATATAGTTGGCTGCTCCCACGTTCGGGGCATAGATATTTAAAATTGTTAGATCTTCTTGTTGGACAGTTCCTTTGAGTATGATATAGTGTCCTTCCTCATCTCTTATTATAGTCTTTGGCTTAAACTCTAATTGATCTGATATAAGGATTGCCACTCCTGCTTTCTTCTGATGTCCATTAGCATGGTAAATTCTTTTCCACCCCCTCACTTTAAACCTGGAGGTGTCTTCGGGTTTAAGATGAGTTTCTTGTAGGCAACATATAGATGGGGTTTGTTTTTTTATCCATTCTGATACCCTGTGTCTTTTGATTGGGGCATTTAGCCCATTAACATTCAGGGTAAGTATTGAGAGATATGAATTTAGTGCCATTGTATTGCCTGTAAGGTGACTGTTATTGTATATTGTCTCTGTTTCTTTCTGATCTACTACTTTGAGGGTCTCTCTTTGCTTAGAGGACCCCTTTCAATATTTCCTGTAGAGCTGGTTTGGTATTTGCAAATTCTTTCAGTTTTTGTTTTTCCTGGAAGCTTTTAATCTCTCCTTCTATTTTCAATGATAGCCTAGCTGGATATAGTATTCTTGGCTGCATGTTTTTCTCATTTAGTACTCTGAATATATCATGCCAGCTCTTTCTGGCCTGCCAGGTCTCTGTGGATAAGTCTGCTGCCAATCTAATATTTTTACCATTGTACGTTACACACTTCTTTTCCCGGGCTGCTTTCAGGATCTTTTCTTTGTCACTAAGACTTGTAAATTTTACTATTAGGTGACGGGGTGTAGACCTATTCTTATTGATTTTGAGGGGGGTTCTCTGAACCTCCTGAATTTTGATGCTTGTTCCCTTTGCCATATTGGGGAAATTCTCTCCAATAATTCTCTCCAATATACCTTCTGCTCCTCTCTCTGTTTCCTCTTCTTCTGGAATCCCAATTATTCTAATGTTGTTTCGTCTTATGGTGTCACTTATCTCTCGAATTCTCCCCTCGTGGTCCAGTAGCTGTTTGTCCCTCTTTTGCTCAGCTTCTTTATTCTCTGTCATTTGGTCTTCTATATCGCTAATTCTTTCTTCTGCCTCATTTATCCTAGCAGTGAGAGCCTCCATTTTTGATTGCACCTCATTAATAGCTTTTTTGATTTCAACTTGGTTAGATTTTAGTTCTTTTATTTCTCCAGAAAGGGCTTTTATATCTCCCGAGAGGGTTGCTTTAATATCTTCCATGCCTTTTTCAAGCCCGGCTAGAACCTTGAGAATTCTGAACTCTATATCTGACATATTACCAATGTCTGTATTGATTAGGTCCCTAGCCTTTGGTACTGCCTCTTGTTCTTTTTTTTGTTGTGAATTTTTCTGCCTTGTCATTTTGTCCAGATAAGAGTAATTGAAGGAGCAAGTAAAATACTAAAAGGGTGGCAACAACCCCAGGAAAATATGCTTTAGCCAAATCAGAAGAGATCCCGATTGTGAGGGGGGAGAAAGGGGATAAAAAGGGTTCAGAAAGAAAGAAAAAAAAAAGAAACTATTAAAAAAAAGAAAGCCGATAAAGAAAAAATATAAAAAGAGGGAAAAATATATATATATATTAGATAAACTATTTAAAAAGCGTTAAAAAAGAAAACGGTAAAAGTTAAAAAAATTTAGCAGAAGAAGAGAAAAAGAAAAAAAATTAAATTAACTGCAAGGCTAAAAAATCATGGGGAGAAAGCCATGAGTTCCGTGCTTTGCTTGCTTCTCCTCTGGAATTCCGCTGCTCTCCTTGGTATTGAAACTGCACTCCTTGGTAGGTGAACTTGATCCTGGCTGGGTTTCCCATTGATCTTCTGGGGGAGGGGCCTGTTGTAGTGATTCTCAAGTGTCTTTGCTCCAGGCGGAGTTGCACCGCCCTTACCCGGGGCCGCGCTGAGTAATCCGCTCGGGTTTGCTTTCGGGAGCTTTTGTTCCCTGAGCGCTTTCCGTAGAGTTCCGGAGGACGGGAATGAATATGGCGGCCTCCCGGTCTCCGGCCCGGAGGAGCCGAGAGCCCGGGGCCCCACTCCTCAGTGGGCCCTCAGAGAACAGTGCCCAGTGACTTCTGTCACCCTGGCCTTCGGCAGCGCTCCGAGCTGACCGAGCCTGCGACTGGTTCAACGCAACCCCGAGCTGAGAGTCACTCTTCGGCTTTGTCTCTGTAGCCAGCTTCCCCGTTCTAATACCGGTAAGCTCTGCGACACTCAGACACCCCTGATCCTTCTGCGACCCTGCGGGACCTGAGGCCGTGCTGACCCCGCCTGGGCTTCACCCCAGTTAAGCCTCTGGAGCGATGTCCCTCAGTGGAATAGACTTTTAAAAGTCCTGATTTTGCTCCGTTGCTCCGCCGCTCGCCGGGAGCCGGCCCCTCCCCCCGCGGTCTATCTTCCTGTCGCTTTGGATTCACTTCTCCGCCAGTCCTACCTTTCAGATAGTGGTTGATTTTCTGTTTCTAGAATTGCTGTTCTTCTTCTCTTCAATCTCCCGTTGGATTTGTAGGTGTTTGCAATCTTTAGATAAGCTATTTAGCTGATCTCCCGCTACCCGAAGTAGTCTCAGCCTGCTACTTCTCCGCCATCTTGACTCCTCCCCCTTAAATATCTTTAAAATGAAAATTTTTTCTGTATTAATTTATAGGATCAATACAATTCTTATCAATACTTCAACAGGATTTTTCTTGTAGCTTGACTATCTGCTTTTGAAATTCATATGGAAAATCATATTGCTGAAAAGAACTGAGAACATTTTGAAAACTCAGGACAGTGGTCCTATTAGATATAAAGACTCATCATAAAGAGATTGTCATCAGTACAGTACGGTATTACAGACTGATATACTAGTGAAAGACAATAGAGGGCCTAGATATATGACATGTTTATGAGAAAAGTGGCAAATACCTGCAGGTATTTGGAGAAAGGATGAGGCTGGAAAATTAGTTATACATATAGAAGAAGAGAAATTTAATTTTTTAAAAAAGATTTTATTTATTTATTTGATAGAGAGAAATCACAAGTAGGCAGAGAGGCAGGCAGAGAGAGAGGAAGGAAGCAGGCTCTATGCTGAGCAGAGAGCCCGATGCGGGGCTCAATCCCAGGACTCTGAGATCCTGACCTGAGCCGAAGGCAGCGGCTTAACCCACTGAGTCACCCAGGCACCTGAGAAATTTAATTTTTATCTATCACAAAAGAAAAAGCAGTTCAATGTAGACTAAAGACATATGTGTGAAAAGAAGATTTTAGTATTTTAAAGAAATTATTTATGTGACCTCAAAAAAAGATGTGCTGCTTAAATATGACTTGAAAGCACAAAATATAAAGGAAATGGGTTATACAATTTATTGTGCTAAAATCACTTGCATTTATTTTAATCGAGTACATTGAATAAAGTATAATCGGCATCCACTATAAACCAGAAACTATCGTAATGAGAGAAAATTGCAATCAAGAGTACATAAGAAGAACCTACAGTCAATAAGCATAGGACAAACCTTCCAAAGGAAAACCATCACAAAGAGCAGGGAACAGCTCATTCTCAAAAGAGAAAGCCTTTTGAAAATGTATATATCAATACTTAGCCATACTAGTTATCAAGCAATGTGTTTTTAAAAATTTATTTCTCTTTATGCATACATTTGGAAAAAAATGAATTGATATCCTAGTGTCCTTCAAAGGTGATCAATTTTTTTTTAGTGTTATGAACTAATGGACTCACTGTTCAATATGATCGTTGATTATCCTTATCAATGTTCAAATTGTCTCAATTTTGGCCGGTGGAAGCTTGTTCAGTTGTTCCTGAATCCTTTATCATGACCCTTTTATCTTCGGTAGCTTCATTGCTCTCTGGTTTATAGCATAATGCAGGCTCATCTTACTCACTTCCTAACTAAAACTTAGAATCAGTCATTTGTTTCAAAGAACTCTGATTTCTTTACTGGGAACTTTTCCTGGGTGCTAGTGTTTATTACCATTGTGTTGGTCATTCATTTTTTTTCCCCCTCTAGACATTAGTGGTCACAACTGGGAAATATGTGATATATTATTTTTATAATGTTTAACAATTATGAGACAACTTTATTATTAATTTATTGAACTTCTCTTTTGTCTTGATACTGTGCTAGGTATTGAGAATTCAAAAATAAATAAGGCAAAAATCTCTTTCCTTAGGGATTAATAATTTAGCACATCACAGCATGGTGACTTTTTTTTTTTTTAAAGATTTTATTTATTTATTTGTCAGAGAGAGAGAGGGAGAGAGAGCAAGCACAGGCAGACAGAATGGCAGGCAGAGGCAGAGGGAGAAGCAGGCTCCCTGATGAGCAAGGAGCCCGATGTGGGACTCAATCCCAGGACGCTGGGATCATGACCCGAGCCGAAGGCAGCTGCTTAACCAACTGAGCCACCCAGGCGTCCCGCATGGTGACTTTTAACAGTATTATATTATATGGTGAAAGTTGCTAAAAGAGTATGTTTTAAAAGTTCTCACAACACACACAAAATTTATAGCTATATGAGATGATGCATGTGTTAACATATATAAAATCACTACATTGTACACAAACTACACAGTTTTATATATAGTCAGTGATATTTCAATAAAGCAGGAAAAGTAATTTAGTATATCAGGTAGGTTCTTTTTTTCTTTTTTTTTTTAAGATTTTATTTATTTATTTGTCAGAGAGAGAGGAGCAAGAGTGAGCACAGGCAGACAGAGCGGCAGGCAGAGGCAGAGGGAGAAGCAGGCTCCCTGCCAAGCAAGGAGCACGATGCGGGACTCGATCCCAGGATACCGGGATCATGACCCGAGCTGAAGGCAGCTGCTTAACCAACTGAGCCACCCAGGCGTCCCTCAGGTAGGTTCTTTTAACAACCATTTCAAGACAACTCTAAATTGACTAGTTAGCCTTCTATTTTTCCATTTTACCATTAAAAAATAATTAGTAGGCTTAGTACCTGAGGGTCACTTTGCATCATTGCAAGGAACATTAAAAATAGATAAAACTCCCAGAATTAGTCACACCGCCCTAGTAGCTGCTTACAGTATCAGTTTTCCCAGTTCTACACCTTTAGCTTTAACTCGCTGAGTATCTCTGAATGACAGCCCATCATTACAGTTGGCTGCATACTTAAACTACTTTTACTTTTTTCTCCCAAACTGTAGCTCTAATAGTCATTCATTTGCTACTTCGTGAGAGATCACTAATGAAATTCAAGAAAAAAAATGGATTTTAAGCATTAGTTTTCAAACATATTAATCCTTTCAGAGGGTTTCTTTAAGACCCTTTTAAAATTCCTTTTTTATTTGTTAGAGATTGGTTTATTTTATAAGGCTCCAACAACTTTTAAAGTGAATTAATATATAGGTTTCTTTTTTTATACAGCTGGATTTTTTTGGTCAATGCTGAATATATAATTTTTGTTCATGATATGTATTTGGCAGTTTTTTAAGTGCTTGTAATTTATTCTTTTTTAAAAAACTTTTCTCATCAGTAATACTACAGACAGATTGGGGATTTAATGCCCAAATTTCTAATTATATCTATTAGCTAAAATTTATACTTGTTTTAAATATTTAAGTTTAAAAAATGATATAATTAAGGAAATGTTTTCCTGGCATTTATAAAGATTCTGTTTACCTAATGTGCATGGATTTCTGTTTGTATTTCAACATCTGTTTTCTTTTACTTTATTATCTCAAACAAGGCTTGAAACATTACAGGCAGATTACTCAGTAACATTAATATTGCAGCTAGGTAAGCAGAGTCTTAAGTGAGTTTATCCTTTTCCATACACAAGTCATGATCAACCCCATTTCTCTTGGTAAACACTTGCTTTGTGAAGAACGTCCATTTTTCAGTTAAGTATATTATCTCCATAAGCCTGTGCAGGTAACATCCATGTTTCTGCAAATCTGAAAAGAAAAGGAATCACCTATTTCTTCATTCCCAGTTTGAAAGCTTCACATGGTTAAGATGAGTCAGTCATGGCCTCAAACTGAAATTTTTAGATAGGCAATGCTTCTGACTCAGAATCTTGTAACTCTAACAGATATCCTAAGGTCAGTGCTAATAAACTGCTACTTAAAGTAAAAAGTAGATATTATATAATGGGCAACAGGGAATGGTAAGTTTTTAAAATAGTAAATTCTATCAGCAGATTTAGTAATATGAATCAATATCTAGGGTTTTCTAATGCTTGAATGGAATAAAGTGTCGATGAGGGTAGTTTATTGGTATTAAGCACTACACATTTAATATTAGTATAAGATACTGACACTTTATAGATCTTTTAAAGTAAAAATTTTAAATGTTGAAAATAATGTTGAGAGGATATTTCATTGTTTTTCCAATTTTTGCTTGTTTTGGTGTGAATAAAGTTCCCTTTACTTATCTTCCCAATTATTTAAAGTTGCTGGGACTATTGAAGAAAGAAATAGAAATTAGCACATGGAGCAAATTTTTTAGGATATCAATGAGCTTTGAAATTTTGTAAAGTTTATTTCACTGAGCACATGTTTTTTTATGGGTTTACAGTGGGGGATATTAACCAAAGAGAAAACCTAGCCTTGGACTTGTGCTCAAGAGGAAATCTTATACGAAGAACCAGAAAGGTTGGAATGCAACATTTTCTCTTTTAACCTTTCCTAACAGTAGACTAAATAAAAATGGAAAAAAGTGGGAAAAAACATTCTGTTTGTGTGAAGGGATGACCAGCCAGTGAGTAAAACATAGAATACAGAAAACAGCAAATCTGCATGAAGTCTTACTTCCAGAAAGACACCAAGATTTACTTCAAGAGCTAGTGTCAATATTTAGAAAATAAACAAACTTAATTAAGAAATAAGTATCAGGGTTGACTCCTACACAAGTGGCCACAAGTATAAACAATTACAGGCCTGAAGGAAGAAAAAAACAAGTGTTTACTCTGTTGTTACAAGATGTATGATGTGGGAAACATAAATAAACCAAATCTTGGTAGCGGTTGATTATATATTCTTTATTTGAGCAGTTTAAGAATGGGAGTTTTAAAAACCTAGAAACTACATTAAATTGTTTTCTTAAAGTTTGTAACAAATTACTAGGCCATATGTAAAAAAAGTTTCAATACTGATTTTTACATTGTTTGATCACAAAGTACTTTTCTGTAGATGTTTTCTCTTTTGAGAGAGAGTTCAGAATGAATATTTGTGGTATGGGTGATATTTTAAAAATGTTCTGAGAAATCTTATCCATGGGCATTGTGGGCTATAAATGCAGATTGATATGGTATTTCAATGGATCTTTTGTTATGAGAAAAATTTTGTTTTCTGACTTAAAAAGAAAGATGTTTTTTTGAAAATTTAGCATTTAATCATATCCATAATGTAAAATTGCATTAAAACAAACAAACAAAAAGATTTAAAAAAGATGACTTGCTCCTTGTATTCTGTGTTCATAATCCGTTGATCAATCTAGATTTGTCTTGGAACACAAGAATATCATGGAAAATGACTTGATTGTCAAATGTCGCCATTTTCTGGAGAAATATTCCTTGTTCTAGCATGGTGTATATGTATGTGTGTATGTACATATGCTTGTTTTGCCTTTCAGATTGAACAGTTGATTTCATATTGAGCTGGTATATTATTTCCTGATTTAGGAAGTAGTTGAAGAAGATTGTTTGAATTCTAGCAGCAGGAACTTTCAATTTGGAGGATGTTTGGACAGTTTTCTTTTTTAGATCAATAATCCAAACAGTATCTAGCTTTTTATACCTCACTGAATCTCCTTCTTTCAAAAAGACATCTTGTTTGAAAATGGCAAGATGAGTCATGTTGTCCAGAGACTCTTTTCAATCTAGTTTATGAGGCAAGAAAAAGTAAACCATTTATTTAACTCATCATTTGTATTTCACTGCACGAACACTCTTTTTTTTTTTTTTTAAAGATTTTATTTATTTATTTGACACAGAAAGAGATAGAGAGAGGGATAGAGCAGGGGGAGTGGGAGAGGAGGCAGGCATCCCGCCAAGCAGGGAGCCAATGCCCAGCTAGATCCCAGGACCCTGGGATCATGACGTGAGCCAAAGGCAGATGCTTAAGGACTGAGCCACTCAGGTGCCCCTGAATGAACACTTTTTAGTTGCAAATTAGAAGACTTTGCTCAGTTTATGTGATAGTTTTGGTAGGAGTGAAAATGCAGAACTTGGAAAAAAAAAAAACCCTGTAAATTATTTTAAATAAAACATTACATGGGCTGTTTTCTTACAAACATTCATTACAATAATTGGACTGCAAATACTTTCTTTTTTATTATTAGACATTTAAGAAGGAAATATGCTACATAAAAAAATTCTCATCCTAACTTTTTTTGAAGAGTAATTCTGAAAGTCTGTATAAAAATATGTATTTACCTATTTTTATGTAGTATCAAGACTTTAAAGATAATTGTTTACCAAACTTGGAACTGAACTTAACTTTCATGCGTGTCATTTTGGGGCACAAATTTATTCTGTACATACGCAATGCCACCAAATTGTTTTCCCTTTAAAGTATTGTAACACTGTCTCCGAAATGTATAATTAGAACTTTTGCCAAATCTTACTTTTCCTTGGGAATTTGCTTAGTGGTTGTCAATCAAGTAAAAATAGTTGACTTTTGAGCCTTCATTGTTGTCCTTGTCTGAGGAAATTTTTCCTAAGCCTTTATTGTAGGGTAAGCAGCCAAAGCAGCCTTGTCAGGCCTTCACATGACATCATTCTTCCTCCCTAAATCCAATATCAATAAAAGCAGAAAGTTTAAACTGTATATGGAAACAATGTAAGAAGCGAGTGCTCTTGGCTATTGTTGAATCTTTGCGTTATCCCTTCAAATCTCATAAATCTCAAGATATCTGATCTGTTCATTCAGTCTGTATTTCCTGAGCATATCAGTATGATGTTTAGAGAAAAGTGGACACATTTCCCATAACTACACTTCATAATATACACTCCTGAAATAAAAAAGAAAGGCAGTTGCCTTTTTAAAAAGTTTTTGTTGAGTATCTGACAATAATCCACTCTAGATTGAAATTATTGAAATATTCCTTAGAATGGTGAATATCTCGTGTTTTCGGTCTTAGGGCAAAATCTGTGAAGCATATAGCCTGGTTAGCCTTATTTTTGTCATACACAATTTATACCCCTAGCCAGGGTATTTTCTCATTCACATTTTTTTGTGTCTCAAAACATATATCGAGGACCTCCTTTTTGTCAGCCACTCTGCCAGGGAGAGTTTAAAGATGAGCAATTTATGCTGCCTGTGGTCAGTATTTTCAAAATTAGATTGAAGAATTAGGCTGTTGAAAACATGGCATGAAATCTTGTGTCTTGCTCTATTACTGACGGAAGCACAAGCAGGACACGGAAGCAGAGGTGATACCAGATCAGTTGGAAAGACGGGTTTCTGGAAGGGGTTTCTATAGGTAATGTCTGAGGAGACTCTACCTTTGTTACGGTATGCTATCAAGTAGTAACCCGCTATCAGACACATTAGCATGAATTCACATGAATGTCACGTGAATGTATTCATTTTTGTGAAGGTATTTAGTTTGCAAGCATTTTCTCCTGAGTGGATTGAAAGGCTTTGCTTTTGGCAAAAATAGAGGCTCTTTACTTTGTGTGATCCTTTCTGACAACCTATAGTGGACTTCTCTCCTGCAAACCATGTTGTGACTGGGTGTATAAGCTCATACATATTTTTTGCATACAGCTTTTAGGAAATCACAAGCTCGAAGCCTGGTTGCTGGATTCCACCTTCAAAATAGAAAGGCTAAAGATCACTTGGGAGTCTTGAATGGGTGGAAGAACTATCACTTAAAGTTACAGTGTAGGGAATCATGATCTTGGATTGTTCATTCTTACCATACATTCTTCTATAAAATGTGTTTATCTACTGCAATAAAAGCTATTTGTCTTTCTTGGTCTTTGATTTAAAAAAAAATTGTACAATGAATGCAAATGGCCTTCAGAAGAAAAACAATACCTGTGGTTTTCCATGTAGTTTAAAAATTGTTCTTCTTCACATTTTATTTTGGCCTGTTGGTTAGCTCTAACCCCATTTTTGACCATAGGAATCCAAGCAGGATTCCAAACAGATAGTAAATATTCTAATTGCACTTGAGCATTTCCTTAGTATTATCATCTATAACCAGTTTCCTGTATTGCTTTCAGTTCTGATATCCCCAACCTCAAATCACTGCATTAAATGGGCCTAATGAATAATAATTCATACTCTTTTAAACTATTTCTAATTTTTGTGGGGTTTTTTTGATGCAAAACAAATCGAAAATACCATAAAGAAAAAAAAAAACCCTCCAAGGTGGATTTGAGAATTTCAAATATCTTGGATACTAAATAATAAATATGTGTTAGATTATAATGCAAATTCTAAATCCGTGTAATATAGAGTGTGTGGTCCAGTTTGCTCTACCAGTGCATAAGTAAAGTACTTGAGCATGTAAAAATAAATAGGACACTTACATTTAAGCAAAAGATGAATGAAGGAAACCCTCAAATGTGTGCAGTGTATGAAGAAAGAAATTGTGCATTTAAAACTGTGTGATAGGTTGTAATTTTAACATGGCTTTTTTTTCTATTGATAGTATCGAAATTTAAAGATATATTTGGCCTGCAGTATATCAGGTCTGCTCACAAATGAATTGGCTTTGTCACTCACTATGGCTTGTTCTCAAAGAAATATTTGGTTTTCTCCTGAAGCAGTTCATGGTGTGTTGAGAACTGACACAAACCATTCTGAAGCTTTTTAGTTCAGAAAAGATAACAGTAGATTAAAAAAAAAAATGGATGTATGTATTTTAAAACAGTTTTCTCTCCTTTTAAGAACCATCTGGCCTTGTGCCTTTTCTCCTCCCCAAAAGTAGTGTTTTTGCTTCTGTGAAGTGTTATATCCTTGGACTGCTGTTCTGTTTTTGATATAATCCATCCATCAAGAATCCTATTGCATGTGAAAAGTTGTTACAAGAAAATAAAAATCTAAAACACATTTGGGTTTTATTTTACTCATACTACTTTTATTATATAAATGGAGTATGGACAAACTGCATTTTGTTTGGTTGAGTGCCTCAGTTTTCAAGTTAACCAGCTGGTTCAGAGAGGAGCAAAAGTTTATTCTTGCAAAAAAAAAATGCTAATAAAGATGATGATGACAGTGACAATTATTTGCAATAGTGGCAGCTTGTTAAAAATGTAGAATCTGGGGCACCTGGGTGGCTCAGTTGTTAAGCATCTGTCTTCAGCTGAGGTCATGATCTCAGGGTCCTGTGATCGACACCGGGCTCCCTGTTTTACTGGAGGCTTGCTTATCCCTCTCCCACTCTCTCTGCTTGTTTTCCCTCTCTCACTGTCTCTCTCTCTCTGTCAAATAATAAATCAATAAAATCTTAAAAAAAAAATGTAGAATCTGAGGCCTCTCTCCAGACCGACTGTATCAGAGCCTGCGTTTTAACCCGATCCATTGGGATCCCTATTCGAGGTGATAATGTGTTAGAGTACCACTGTTTCCCTGTCTCCAGATGCCCTCAGCACTAAGGAAGAGTGAGGCTCAGTCACTGCCAGTCAATGCCCTCCCCTGTTTGCCTGGTAAACACAGATGATGGACGATTTCAGTAACTAGCAAACTTGAATTCACCTTAAAGTATACAATCTTGGGAGAAAAGTGCAAAATTTATTTTTATGAAAATTAACAAGGCTTTTATAAAAGTGCTTTTTTTTTTTTTTTTTAAATTTAGGCAGGCCATCTATTTCTTGAGATGTCTGGTTTTAAGGCCCGTGGAGCATCAGCAGTGTCTGCTAGAGGTATATGAAGCTGATTAGAATCTGGCTTCAATTTCAGGCATCAAGACCAGCCTCTTACCCAGTGTTGTAAACTGTTCTACAGACCTTTCATAACTTTGTCTCTATGACAGTAAAAGACAGCAAGCCTCTCTCTGGTTCTACAGACTGCCATTTCATTGACAGTCAGGCGGAAGAGAAGAGTTTATGAGAGATTTCTAATTTTAATGAATATTTTTCCTTATGGTGAACTGATAATTCACCTTGAACTAACTTCTATTTTCTTCCTTTCTAGATTTACACATAAATCTAACTTTCTTATCTCATGTCATTTTGTATGAGGGAATTAAACTGGGTAAATAATTTTCTATAATAAACTTTTGACCAGAGCCTAAAGTATAGCTTTCAAAATTGAAATCTCAATTTCATAAATTAATTTTATTAACTATTTTTATGGCTAAAATTCCTAAATATTAAGGTTTAAATCTACTAAAAGACAGTGATTTGAAACGTATGGATTTCATCATTTCCTAAAATTTTAATGTATTTTCCTCCTCTCTTGGTTTTGCAAAAGAAAAATTTGAAGAAACACTTGTAAAAGAAAATTTGTAATACTGTGTCATGAAACAGATATCCCGGAATTTCCAAGGCATCTGTCAGTGTTTTACTATCTCATGATTAATTTATTATCTCTTTTAAATATGCTGTTTCTAAAGTTACTATATTTTGACAACTGGCAGCACTGAGATTGATTAGTTTTGGACTCAAAAAGGAAGGATTTTTTTTTGTTGTTATGTTACTGTATATTTCCGACCTTAAAAGAGAAATTCACATACTGATTTTAAAGCAATTATCTTATTTCTTTCCACAATGGTTTATAGAGCTGTGTTTTATTAGGTAGCATAAAAGACTGGATACAACAGACAGAGTCAGAGGGTTTCAGGATTTGGGGCAATGATTTTGAAGTTCCTGAAAATATGAACAGTTTTATTTATCCTTAAAGGTCAAAGGTGTAGCACCTAGTCATTGACTAAATAAATGTTGACTTAAATATTATTTTTGGTAATTATAAATAGCTTGTACAGAAACTCAGAAGCAATGCCATCTTTAGAGAAAGTGCATATAATTGTATAAAAATGTGATGAATAAGTTTCTATAACAGTACAATATTAAGCTGTTACTAAGTCTCCTTCTACTTATCAGTGAAGACCTGCTGCTGGTCACAGACATCCACTGTGAATTCAAGAACACTTATCAGATTTTCATTTACTTGCAAATTAGCCATGATTAGTTAATTCACTTTCTTTAGATTCCCCCATAAATCATGACCATTTCATTCAAAGAAATAACTTAAACCCTCCTGTTAAACACAGGTCATGCCCTTCTGCAAGTGGTTCATATTATAGTGAAAAGGTCCAATATTATACTCAGTTATACAATTACTTTCTGAAATACCTGTCTATATGGACAGCATTTCCATATTTTTAGCAAAATTTTCTTAGCTTTGTGTGCTTTGACTTTGCTCTTAAATATTTTACATTTTAATTGAACTTTTCTTTTTTAGCTGTGTTTTGGGGTGATATTGCCTTAGATGATGAAGACTTAAGTATCTTTCAAATTGATAGGACAATTGACCTTACACAGAACCCCTTTGGACTTGGACATACCACAGGTATGGTTGATTATTTGATTGAATTTGTGTTCACTTTGGAGAAAAGATACTCTTGAAATGCTTTAAGTATTCTTTGGGTCACTTTTAATGTCCTGCTGATCAACTTTGATTTCCTAAACATAAACAAACCTATTTGGAAATTTAGATTTTGTTCATAGTTTTAATTTTATTAGTTAATTTCTTTCACAGTTTGTAATGTTTACAAGGTACCCAGCCTGGTTTAAGTGCTTTGTAGATAGTAACTCTTTGGATGTGCATAATAATCCCATGAAGAGAAGCTACTAATATTATTGTGACTTATAAGTGAGGAGATCAAAATCAATTTTTTTTCTTATTTTCTTATTTCAAATTGTATAGCCTTCCCCATAAGTGTTTACTTAGTTTGTATATTTGCAGTTTGTTTTTAGAGTATGTAAGAAATAATCACTTATTTTATCATTTTTTCTATGTTAATGAATTACCTACACAGAGTTTTTTATAATTTCAATTTCTATAAAAATTTTTAAAAATTGCTAAATTTTAAAGGCATTACTGCCTTTAGTGGTCTTGAAACATTGCTTTTTGAAAATTCTATAATTACTCTTAGCCCTATTATTACCTTAATATTAACTCAGACATTTCTTTTTCTCATAATTAACCTTCTTCTAGATCTATTTATATGTGGTTCAGGCTCTATCTAATACGAAGTACAATTGTTACATTATTGTCATTTCAAACATATAAATGCCATTCTTTAAAAATGTTTCTTATAACTATTTAGGAATGAATACATTGAAATATTACCTCATCTTTCTAAGATGTTCAATGAAAAAATTTCAAAAATTTTTCCCAAGTAGCACAACAAAAATGTGACCATGTAAAGCAAATAATCAAGCACGTTATTAGTCAGTGAACAGGCACTCCAACTTGCTTGCCTTATAAGGACGTAATTGATTTTTTGCTCTAGAAGGCTTATATGATAATGGTTTTTGTGATCGTTTTGGTTTTTACTAGCTTTAATCTAGGTAAATAAGTTTTGATATTAATTTCAAAGGGGGAAAATATTTTGGAAAGACAGAGATCAAGGTGTAAGAACAGTTTGTTGTCTTTATGGATTTCTGGCCCTTTTGTTGTCTTCGCCAACAGAGACTCAGGAACCATACTCCCGTGGTATAAATTCATCTGCAGTTGTTCAATACCATTAGTAGTTATATTGGTTGTTAGCTCGGTGACACCTTCTTGTTATTTGTCTATTGAAAATTCGAAAAAGAAAGAAAAACAGGAGATAAAATTGGGAAAGCATTTTATTAAAGGTCTGGAATGAGAATCAGAGGACTTGGATTTTCCTCAAATGCTCTGGTTTCTGACTTATGACAGGAAATCTGCCTTTTCTAGTCTTTTTCCAATTGGTGAAACTGCAAAAGGATGTATTTTCTTATCCTGACCTCCTTTTCTACCTTTTGAGCTATAAAATTCTTTACATCAGTTTTTGTATGCCGTTAACATAGATAACATAGATTAACAGGACATATTTTGCCGCTTAACATCCTTTTGGATTTCTGTAATTATGTGTTATTTTTTAAAAGATTTTCAAAACTTATTTTCAAATTGTATTTGAATATGTAATAAAATATGATATGCTTTTAAAAATATCTCAAAATTGATCACAACTTTGGAGCAAGACTTGCACTATACAATTGCTCTTCTAATGTTTTTATTTCCATTTGCTGATTTGGCTTCTGAAAATATTCAGTTTACATTGGAGAAATAGCTGGGATGTAATCAACAGGGCAGAACAACTTGCTGTCATCCTATATAACATGATGTGATGTCAAGGTCACAGAGAAGAAAAATGTTCCAGATTATCAATAGATGACTCAGTTGTCATGATGTCCGAATAAAGTCACTTAGATTGCTCTATGGAGCACCCCACCCACTTGTTTTTAGTTACCAAAACAGTGTTTGTAGAATGTTTACACTCTTCTAAGATTTATGGGTATTCATGACTCTAATGTTCTAAGACCACATTCAAAAAAAGATGTCTAAAGAGAAATCACTGTAGCCTGTTGGTATGGTTTATTTAGAAGAGATTTAACAGGCAATGAGTTTAACCTTACTATTTTCTTTTATTCTTAAGGTGGATTTGGAGACCATGGTATGTCAAAGAAACGAGGGGCCCTCTACCAACTTATAGACAGGAT
The DNA here is from genome assembly GCF_902655055.1 of Lutra lutra. Lineage (NCBI taxonomy): Eukaryota > Metazoa > Chordata > Mammalia > Carnivora > Mustelidae > Lutra > Lutra lutra. Next base: position 73,422,751 of record NC_062279.1, on the reverse strand, counting down.
AAGAAGAATTGGCTCTGGTATAACAATGTTTAAAGTTGCAGACGCTTGACTTGATGTACAGTAAATATTATACTAATAGCAGTTCAGTTTGTCATTAATATGCGAAGGATGAAAAGGGTATATGCTGAGAAGGAGTCCTTTATTCATTTTTGTTAGCTGTTGTTTAATGTAAGTTTTTTAGAACTTAATTTGGGACAGCTGAAATGTTTCCTTAACTTATTTTCTGCTTCTCATTACAAAATGCATTAGGGGGTTATTTTACTGGTGATATTTACTTCTGGTGCAGTGTGTATCACATGAAGGTGTTTTATCGAGCACGGAACTACATCAGTTTTAATCAAATCAAAAAAATGTCATGACTGTTTTGAAATATATTCCATGTAAAGTAAATCGACAAGCCTATTTGTTAGCTTAAAAACTGAATTTAAGATGTTTTGACCCTTCCAGAAGTATACATAGAAAATAGCCTTCTGGTTTCAAAATTAGTTAATACTCACGGTATTGAATTTGTTTTACACTATTTATAGATTACAGAGAGTTTAAAAAAGTTTTCTGTTCAAAGTGTGTCCTAACATTTTTTAAATTGGTGAATTATCACTTAAATAATTGACAGTACACACTTTGAAGGAATTATTTTCCCAAGCGAAGGTGCTTTGTCTCAGGGTATTAAAAGATAGACCTGTTAGGGATGTGGAAACAGTGGGCATGCATTCAATGTTTGTTGTGTCTGAAGTGTATTCCAATAGTGGGATATTTGGATCAATAGTGATAGATGAATAAGAATGGATAATAATGCAAATTTAGGAAAAACAAAAATAGTAACAAAAACATTTTGAAAGGCCACCAAGAAGATTAATGATTACAGACTTGAAAGCTGCTCCAGGAATAGGCCACATTTTATGTTGGCCTGTTCACATTGTGTACTGATCTCTAAATCGTGCTAAATCACCTGGATCTGAATCCAGAGGAAATTAGAACAGAGATATACCAGCATCCCAGGAGGCTGAAACCACATCTGCCTTAACAGTATTTCATTTATCCTCTCTGTAATTTTCATAATTTTAGGCTGTACTATGGAATATCAGTCCTGCTTTAAAAGAATAAAGGATTTAGCAAGAGTTAAGACGAGTTTTGAATTTCTTGTGACTTTTTAAACAATGTCTATTTATCATCTGGTGGTGAATTGGCAGTGAACTCGTAAATTAAAATAAATAAAACTATCTTTTGTGGCCTACCAGTCTGCCTGACATCTATCCACTGTAGGCTATTGTATGGGAATTCATAAAAATTTGCTCATAGAGCATTAAGAAATAGTGCTTTGACATCAAGTACTTCAATATTTTAATACTTTTGCAAGTATGTAATATAAATGAAGTTTTTCTTTAGTGCATTTTGACTTCAGGCATATTTACACAAATATGTAAATAAGACATTTTAACTTAGTCTTTTAAGAGGAAATGATTCCCTGACCAAGGACTTCTGTTTCACAAAATGTTTTAAATGTCACTGCAGGCTTGGAGCAAAACAGCACAGTTAAAGGAAAAGTACCTCTAAAATTCTCAGGGCAAAATGAGAAAAATCGAGTTCCCAGAGCTGCGACATCAAGAACTGAAAGAATATGGCCTGGAGGTGTTATTCCTTATGTTATAGGAGGCAACTTCACTGGTAAAATATTCCCGGAGTGTTTATTTTTATAAGGAAATATTATAGAGATTAAGTGTGTATTGCTCCAGAATATTAATATATAGAATATAGTATTAAATCAAACATGAGAAATACTTCACTCATCTTGGTTGTTGGTTTAGAAAGTCTTTGAAGTTGAAAAATATGTTTAGTCTTGAGTTCTAAGAGTCTAAATTACTGTTCCGGTTTTTAAACTGACTTGCAAATGTGCCCATCAAGTCAGGAAGCTGATTTCTCTTCAACTATCAAGAAGAATGTATGTCTTGTTGATAAAGCCTTGTATACCCATATCTGTAGGGATAGTGAGCTTGAACCTTCTGATTATAAGGCGAGTGTCCATTCTTAAGAGTGGTCACCTGTGGTGCTCTAGGCTAATAATTGTTGGTTGATGAGAGTGATGGCATCTGAACTGCTCAGCCAGACTCAGGATGGAGAAGCCAGCATGTAGCACTACTCCCCAAGGCAGATATTTTATTTTATTAACATCCGGCCATTTTTCCAGGCAGTCAACGAGCCATGTTCAAGCAGGCCATGAGGCACTGGGAAAAGCACACATGCGTGACTTTTATTGAAAGAAGTGATGAAGAGAGTTACATTGTATTCACATATAGACCTTGTGGGTAAGTAGAACCAGGGAATGACTTAAGCAAGTGTAGAAGGGAAAAAAGAAAATCCTGAAGTAGGATTTGTTTCTTAGTATTTGCCTCATTAGCATTTTCCCATGAGACTGTGAATTTTACATAAGAAAATATATTTTAAATAAATATAGTCTTTGATCATAGACCTGTGTACATCTACCCCAAGTGTATTTCTCCATCACATCAAATACTTCTTCTCTTCATGTTGCAACTGTATCAATGGTATTGCCACCGTCCCACTCATCTGAATTAGCGACTGCAATAATATTGTCTGGGAGTCTCTTGTGCTCCCTCTAAAATCTATGCAATAAGATTCCATTGATACTCACTGTATCTTTTGATTTCTAGCTCCGTCCCATGTCAGTGCCTCAGTCCATTTGTGTCTTCGTCATGTCACACCTGACCTATTCCAAATGCTCGACTGTTTTCCCTCATCAATTTACTGCCCCTAGAATTACCTTCAAAGAATACCGGTCAGAGCAAGACACCACCCTTTTTGAGATCCTTCAGTGCTTCCTCGTAGAGTGCTGCTTTCTAGATTGGCTTCTTACAGGATGATAAATACTCCCCGAAACAACTGTTCCATAAGTTGTGAAATGCTCTGTTAAATTTCAGTAGGTATTTCTGCAGCAATGTGCTAATGAACATTATGAATATTCAACCCATCGAAGAGAATATAACAGGGTTTTTTAAACTTATTTAAAAAACGGAACATCCATGCCACTCTTTTAAGAGTGAAGAACATATATCAGTATCCCGGAACACATTTTGGGAAATGTTAGCCTGAGAATAAAATCCAAATTCCTTGCTGTAACATTTAAAGAATGCCATGAACTTACCACAACTTTCATGTGCAGCCTCTTCTGCCACCACATCTCATAATCTAGCCAAGTTACAGTAATAGCAGTTCTCCAAGCAACACTGTATACTTAAAGACTTTCTACTGTGAAAGGTCTCAAACTTCTCTTCCCTCGATCTCCAGTTAGTCGGAACTTACATTTAAATATTTGATGAAATTCACATTGAACTTCTGCTTGTTCGGGAAGAATACTTCATAGGATTTGCTGCCTCCTTGACATGGCATGTCCTCCGGAGGCATGTGGGTTAGCACTTAGCGATGTTGCTGTTGATCGCTGGATTCCAGTGGTGATGGGCCAGTCCCTCCATTGTAGAAGTTCCCATCATTGCAAAATAGTGATTTTCTAATGTTGTTCTTTCCTTTTAGTCCTTTTACATTTATTAGCTGGAATCCTCTGCAAAGAGGAATTTTCTCTAATCAGCTCAAACTATTTGAATACCCTCTAGTATAGTTTTTACATGGAAATAAAAATAAATGCTTCATTCCTTTGGAGGAAAGAATTCTTGCCCCAATCACATATATTTTTTTCTGGGAGAAAATTTATATGTCACTAGGTATTGGGGGAGGATTGTGTCGTCTGGCTTTGTTCTACCACATATTCATAGAACATTTAACCTCACTTAAAAAGTAATAGATTTTAATTTTGACCATATCTGAGTGGCATTAAGAAAAATTATACATGGTTACCTTTCTATATTGTTTTCGATAATGTCATAATTTTTTAGCTTTGACATGTTCGAGTAATGTTTTCTTCTAAATCACTAAATTTTAGCTTGAATTCAAATGGTTACATTTGATATGCCTCCTAGTTCTTGATATCTAATATTTAAAACATCCAAATCTATACTCTCCTTCCTTCCTTTTGGTTATCTAATAGGAATGGATACAGCTCAGCTTACATATTTCTAAATACATAATGTATTCAAATCAATACATCTTTGCTTTATCTTCAATTTTGTAGAGTCAATACAAACAAAACATTGGCATTCATTACTTTATTGATAAATTTGTTTGTAACAAATTTGTATTTATACTCAGTTTCTTTCATTAATTTTATTTTTTTCAAAATTTTTTATTTTACTTGTTTTATGCTACTAGATTATTTTTCCCCATTCACTATCATTTTTTCATGCATTTGCTTGTGCTTTTCTGCTTCCTTGTAATGTCTTTGCTTCCATTGTTATCGTGGAAATGGTTCACATTTCTGAGCCACCCTCAGTGTGACTTTGCTCTACCTTCAGCTATATTATATTAGTATTATATTACACATTTCCACTCTTGGTTCATATGTCTGCCTTCATCTGTGATGATAGGTTGCATATCCCTTCTCTCTTCACAGCACCCAGTGCACTGCTTTATACATAGGTGATCAAGAAAATATTTTTTTAAGATTTTATTTATCTATTTTGACAGAGAGAGAGAGATCACAAGTAGACAGAGAGGCAGGCAGAGAGAGAGGGGGGGGAAGCAGGCTCCCTGCTGAGCAGAGAGCTGGACAGAGGCTGATCCCAGGGATCTGGGATCATGACCTGAGCCAAAGGCAGAGGCCTAACCCACTGAGCCACCCAGGTGCCCTGATCAAGAAAATATTGACAATTTACACATCAGCTGAAGCACATTGTATGTAATTCTAAAAGAAAAGAATGTAAGAATTTAAAGAGGTGTTGAAGAGCATGTACTTTAATGATGACTTTAATGATTTTAGAGAAATGGAAACTGAACTTGTGAATTCCCCTCAAATCCTTAAATCTGTAATTATACTACTGAAATAAAACTTTTGAGTATTTATATAAACATACAATATATAATATTATGTGACTGCTATAGTAATAATGTTGCATTTGGTGATTTGTTTTGTACTCAATTTCCTTATATTGTATTTTCAATGACAGGAAGGATGATACATTTTGTAGGAATTGATCATTGTCTTGCTAGTCATTCTAACCATTTTGTGACTTCTAAATTTCATTTGGAATTACCATTATTGGCCATAGTTTCATGAAACAGTTATTTTATCATTACGGGGATTTTTTTCTATGATAATGCTGCATTTACATCTTGTAAAAATTAATCAGAATTATTAAAGAGTTTGACAGTTGGTGTTGCACAAAACATGAGGGCCACTGCAATAAGATCTATGTCAAGTTAAACACATAACACTCCTATTGGACTTTGGTATTGTGTCCTTTATCTCATAAGAGCTGTTGCATTTAATAATATCTAGTATAAATCTCCACTGAATATGAAGAGCCTGTAAGGTAGTGCCATTGATATTGATGGCAACATTTGCCAGTTCTATTTCTGGTTTGTAAGATGGTAGGCAAACACATCTTACCACTTTATATCACTTTCACTCTTTTTTGGGGGAAGATTTTATTTATTTATTTATAGATGGAGAGAGAGCACAAGCAGGAAGTGGGGCAGAGAGAGAGGAAGAGAGCATCCCAAGCAGACTCCACACAGAGCATAGAGCCTGACGTGGGGCTCTATCTCATGACCCTGGGATCATGACCTAAACAGAAATCCAGAGCTGGGTGCCTAACTGACTGAACCATCTAGACTGTCCCTCACTTTTATCATTTTTTATTTTAGCTTACCCACGAAGGCAACTTGTAGCTATTGTAGTTTTTAAAAAATAAAAGCTAAAATAATGTCCTCCATATTTATAGGAGAATTATTAAATATGGAGCCACTTTTGTACCATTTATAACACTGTATTTCCCACCTTATTCTACTAGAACAGCTTTTATGCAATAAATATTTATTGGGTGCCTAATTCCATATCAAGTCTTTGGTAAATGGGAAAATGGTAAAATTAAAAAAAAAATAAGGTCGAGGTCAGAACTTTTTAGCATATGATATTTTTGATCCATCTTCAGTGGGGCATGTACTTTAACTCTCCATATATTGGCAAAAAGTTTAACTTAACTATAAATATTTTTTCAATGAATATTTATTGTCATCAGTGGCATATATTGTACAAGATAAGTAATCATTATCAGCAAAATATGAGATCACTTTATAAAAACTAGTTTGATTTATTTCTTTGTAACTCAGAAATTTATATAGCTGAATTTGTCTATTGTACAACTTTATATTGCTGAATATCCTCTACTTAATTTATTTTATTTTTTTTTACAGTGGTACATTAGTTTCACTAATGTAATCACTAATAGTGATTAAACAATTCCATACATCATCTGGTTCTCATCACTAGTGCCCTCCTTAATCTGCATCACCTACTTAGCCCAATCCCTACTCTCTTTCCCTCTGGTAACCATCAGTTTGTTCACTATAGTTGAGTCTGTTATGGGTTTCTCTCTCTCTCTTTCTTCTCTTTCCTCATTTGTTTTGTTCCAAAATTCCACATGTGAGTGAAATCATATAGTATTTGTCTTTCTCTGACTGACTTATTTCACTTAGCATAATACTCACTAGCTCCATTCATGTTATTGTAAATAGCAAGATTTCATTCTTTTTTAATGGCTGAATAGTATTCCATTGTGTATACATACCACAACTTGTTTATCCATTGATTAGTCAATGGACACTTGGCTGCTTCCATACCTTGGCTATCATTTTCTAAATAATGCTGCTGTAAACACAGAGAAGCATGTATCCCTTTGAATTAATGATATTGTATTCTTTGGGTAAATAAGTAGTGCAGTTATTGCATTGTAGGGTAGTTCTATTTTTAATTTCTTGAGGAACCTTCATACTGTTTTCCAGAGGGGTCACACCAGTTTGCCTTCCCACCAACAGTGCATGAGGATTACTTTTTCTCCACATCCTCTCCAGTACTTCTTGTTTCTTGTGTTGTTGATTTTAGCTATTCTGATAGGTATGAGGTGATATCTCATTGTAGTTTTGATTTGTACTTTTCTGATGGTGAGTGATGAAATATTTTCATGTGTCTGTTGGCTATCTGAGTGTCTTCTTTGGATAAATGTCTGTTCATGTCTTCTACCCATTTTTTAATTAGTTTTTTTTTTCTTTTTGGTGTTGAGTTTTATAAATTCTTATATATTTTAGAATGTAGCCCTTTATTGGATATGTCATTTGCAAATAGCTTCTCCCATTCAGTAGGTTGCCTTTTAGTTTTGTTGACTGTTTTCCTTCACTCTGCAAAATCTTTTTATTTTGTTGTAGTCCCACTAGTTTATTTTTGCTTTTGTTTCCTTTGCCTCAGGAGACATGTCTAGAAAAATGTTGCTATAGCCAATGTCAAAGAGTTACTGCCCATATTCTCCTCTAGGATTTTTATGGTTTCAGTTCTCACATTTAGGTCTTTAATCCATGAATATGCTCTATCTTCTACTAGATAGTTTCTTGAACAATCTTATAGTTTCTTGAATAATCTTTTTTCCTATCCACTAATTTTTAATGATTCTGCAAAAACAACTAACCAAGCAACTAAACTTAGGGTTAATTAAGTTAATTTAACTATTTTCTAGATTTTGTATTTTAAATTGTATTTAACTTTGGTCAGTTTAGTGCTTAGATTATGGCAACAGCCACTTATTCATCCTTACCTATTGAATTTTCATTTTGTGCCACTTAATATACTAATTTTGGCAACTATACTATTGAGTGTGAGGTGTTTTTCTCTCTAGGAAGTTTACAGTTAGGCAGAGGAGGTGTGCTAGCCAGGATTCTTGCTTGCAAATAACAGAAGCTGGTTAATTTAAGCAGAAAAAAAAATGACTCATTGGATTATTAGATAATTTATAGAAGCACACCAGTGGAAAAAGTGGAGAGCCAGGTGGAGGGAGGTATCTCAGGAAGAGCATGTTTAAACCCTTGTCATAGACATCTTCACCACTGCTTTGGATACTTCTCACTCACCACCAGAGTCTTAGTTCATTCCTGCACTTTTGAGATCTGTTCTTTCAACAAATATTTATTAATTTATTTATTTCAAAAATGATCTTTTTCCAGTTTTATTATAATATAAATGACATGGAACACTGTATTTATTTAAGATGTATACTGTGATGGGTTGATATATGCATATTTTGTGAAATGATTCCCACAATAAATTTAGTTAACCCTCATCACCTCCCATAGTTGCAACACTTTTATTTCTTGTGATAAGAACTTTCAGATCTGCTCTCTTAGCAGCTTTCAAATATATGATACAGTATTAACTTTAGTCACCATACTGTACATTACCTCCTCAACACTTATAACTGGAAGTTTGAACTTTTTGATCCCCTTCTTTGACCCACCCTACCACCTCCCACCCCAAGTGCTTGCAACCACCAATCTGTTCTCTGTATCTGGTGAGTTATACTATGTGCCTGACTATATTTTATGGACTACAGATAGCAGTATACAAAGCATGTAAATTGTCTGCCCACCAATAGCTTACATTCTAGAATGGGGAGTCAGGAAAAAAAAAAGGAAAGTCAATGAAATATAAAATGTATTAATAGGCTATAAGTTCTAGGACAAAGTCCTAGAACTTATATAAATGAGACAGAATATAAATGAGACAATATAAATATCAATTGACAATATAAATATTGACAATATAAATATTAATATAAATGAGACAGAAAGGTATTTGCACAAAAATTTGAAAAAGAATATGAAATGAGCCATATGGCCATGTGGGAGAACAGAGTTCCCAATAGAAGAAGTACTTAGCCAGGAAAAAGGCTTTAAGACAAGAGCATGTCTGTATGCTGAGGGCACAACCAGGACACTGCATGGCCCAGGAGGAGTAATTGCAGGAATGGTAGTAAGAGATGGGACTGGATGGTAAGACATTTGTGTGTGAAGATTGTGTGGGATCTTACAGATATTTGTGAGTACTTCAGATTTTCCTCTGAGTAAAAGAGAAACCTTGTATTGGTCAGCTGACATGGTTTATGTCATTTAATACATGACCCTTCAATCCCAGTGGCCTTGAATAACAAGCACTTATTCCTTGTTTATACTGCCTGTCCATCACTGGTTGGCTGTGTCTCTCTCCAGAGTTGGCACTTTAGAATTCAGTCTGACAGAGGAACCTCTCTTTAGAACATCACAGTTGTGGCAGATGAAACAGAGACAATATTGCCAAACATACTGACTATTAGAGATTCTCTCCAGAGATTACACAAAAGTTTGTGCTCACATGACATTATCTGGAGCAAGTCACATGACCAAACTCAGCCTTAGTGGAGTAAAGAAGCATGATAATCTTCCTGTAAGGGGTAATGAGTATTTTTGAACATTGACACAATTTCCCATATAACCATTGGATAATATTGGGTAGAGAAGAGTCATGATATGACTTCAAATTTTTAAATTACCTTAGTGTTGAGAAAAGACTGATGGGAGGACATCTTTGTGGATGTCATGATGGATTATCTAATAGGCAAAATCCAAAGGTGCTTTGGTCCTCCAGTCTGAGGCAAAAGTAAGGAATAGCAGGTTTAGATTAACTGATTATTTTCTATGTCTTAGGGAGAGGTGTGGTGAAAGTTTTTCTTGAGAGGACTGATCTTATAGTGGTCAAGCTTTAAAAGCAGCACACAAATTACAAATAAAAAAATCAAAAGCTGTATACAATAAAAGGGCATAAACCTGAGCGATATCTGAAACTAAGATAATACCTAGACATGCTTAAACTACATTTTTATAAACCTTACATATTACCCTGTCATAACATACCTAATTATATGTGCATATAGTTAATTATTTACTCATCTGGGCATTCAGAATTATTCTCTCCCTAGAACCATAGGAATCAAAAAACAAAGCACCACATTTTTCTTCTTTCATAGGATCATTATAAAAGTCAGTGGAAAATATATTTTTGTTTTCTGTTATGGAATCCATCTTATTTATTGGAAATTGCTATGGATGAAATTATGCTTTAAAAAAGTGTTTTATTTTTTTTATTATTTTTTATTTTTTTTTTTAAGATTTTATTTATTTATTTGACAGAGAGAGATCACAAGTAGACAGAGAGGCAGGCAGAGAGAGAGAGAGAGAGGGAAGCAGGCTCCCTTGCTGAGCAGAGAGCCCGATGCGGGACTCGATCCCAGGACCCTGAGATCATGACCTGAGCCGAAGGCAGCGGCTTAACCCACTGAGCCACCCAGGCGACCCTAAAAAAGTGTTTTAAATTAAATAAGTTGACAACATTGCTTGACTATCTCCCAGATTTTATTTGCAAAGTTTCTTCTTTGAATGTAACCAGCAAGAATGACTCAGTGTATAATTTAGTTGCTATGTAGTCATCAAATATTTCAGTTTAACTACCGTTGCTCTATGGTAGCAAATTGTTCAGTTTAAATCTCTCAAAAATTTGTAAATTTTATATTTTTCTACAACAAATACTTTACTATTTGTATATATAGTAAATATTTCTGTATAGATTAAAAAATAGTATTAAAAATAGGGACAAAACCAGAATTTCCTGACTTTTTTTTCCCTATTGGTTACTTCTTTTTTTCTATTACTGATTTATTAAGCTTCATTAACTGTTATAATAGATTATAAAAAAGTGTATGGTGTAGGTTAAGATGTTTTAGGCATTTAAAGCCTACAGAAATAATTGGAATGACAACTGTTTGTATTTGCAAACCATTAAAAGGACTATCAAATATACTTACTCTGGAAACTGAAAATTTGTGAAATTTCCTTTTAATATTTGGGCGATTAATTTTTGGCAATTTCCTCAGTGTTTGGTGTCTTGTGCATCACAATTCCCAACTATTCAAGACCAATTATTTACTGCCCTCTATTGCTGTCTCAAGTGGTGATCTTCTATATAACCTACTTTAATGTAAACCTTAATTATTAAAGTTTTAGATATAATCTTATTTATATTTACAAATCTCATAATTCTACCAGTTATTGATTTTTCTCCACCAGTTAGCTATTAACCTTAGAAAATTTACCTTTTGAAACTAGTTTTCCTCCATTAATTCATTCTTTTAAAAGTTTTCTTCTTCAAAATAAATTCTACCATGAATAGGAAAAAAACTCCTTTTTTGATGAGCCATCTTCTTTTCTTTTGTTCTTTTTTCTTTTTCTTTTCTTTCTCTTACTCTCTCATTTTTTTTTTCCTTGAGAGAGAGAGTGTGTGTGGGGGTGAGGAGTAGAGGGAGAGGGTGAGAGAGAGAATCTTAAGCAGATTCTGCACTAAACTTGGAGCCTGTCATGGGGCTCAATCTCACAACTCTGAGATCCTGATCTGAACCAAAGCCAAGAGTCAGGCACTTACCTGACTGAGCCACCCAGACACCCCTAATTCTATTTTTCTTAAAGAGGGAAAATAAACTTTGTTTTTATTTTCAAAACCAAAATAATGGATTATTGCCAGATAACCATAGTGACACAGTAGTTACCTAAATAATGTAGATGGATTGTGAGACTAAAAAAAAGCTGTATTATAAATGATTGTAGTTTGGTAAATCTTGAGTTTAACTGTATGTTTAAAGTGCATTAATCACCATCATAGATCATTTATTTTCTGAACACTCCTAATAATGATCTAAGGTTTATCTTCTAATGTATGAATTAGTGGAAAAGCACTTCCAATGATTATGTGGAAACTTTTGTTGTCCTATACATTTACCAGGACTAGAAATTAGCTGGGTTTTTTGAAGAAAGACTGCTCTGCTTCTGAATGTGTTGGCCTTTGTTGTTCATCATAATTATTGAAAGCTTCACTGTAGTGTAATTAATCCATCATTGCCATCACCATCTCTGTTTTCTCCTTTATCACAGATGCTGCTCCTATGTAGGTCGGCGGGGAAATGGACCTCAGGCAATCTCTATTGGCAAGAACTGTGATAAATTTGGAATTGTTGTTCATGAATTGGGCCATGTGATAGGCTTTTGGCATGAACACACACGACCAGATCGAGATAACCATGTCACTATCATAAGAGAAAACATCCAGCCAGGTGAGAAGCTTCAGAATATGTTGGGTTTAAGGTTGATGGAATATCTTTTAGTTGTGTTTATACTATTTATGATTTAATTTTTTTCTTAAAAAGTGTGAATTGGCTTTTTTTGATATGGTAGAATCAGCATTTTGCTGAATAAAAAAGTTTACTCATGATGGTGTTACATTAAAATTTTTTTTCCTTTAGACTAGATTATTTTGTATGCATTTTTGTTTGTTTTCCCTTAAGTTTAGCTGTTTTATTTCTAAACCTCTGTGCTTTCCAAGAATAGGCATAGTCTATTGAACAACAAATTAATATTATTTAATTTTTAAAGCATTTTTAATACTTAACTCTATAATCTAGAAAGGATCCCGGGTTTGGCATGAAACATGCTGCTACCATAGAAATCTATATTATAGACATTCCTGGAGAAAATTTCAAGTAATGAGTCATTTCCAGGGTAGTCTAAGTAGTTTCTTTGAAAATTCTCTTTAAACTACCCTAAAGATAAATTCTTAAGAATATTTTCTGTAGTTGATATATTGTATAACTAAAATTTAATTTTCTCTGATAGTTGACATGTGATAATAGCTTTATTTTAAAGCTTTTTATTTAACTTTCATAAATTAATAAAGATCATTACACTTCAGTTACCAAAAGAAAAATTACGTTTTTTGGAATTGCCTTATAAAGTCATATGGATTTCAAATATCAGGAATGTAAAAATGCATTCTTATTTCCTTATTCATGGTAAGTTTTAAGTTACAAACATTGAATTCCTTAGAATTTCTTTTAGTTAAAAGTATTGATTGATTTATTTGCTCAATTCATATTTGGTACTAATTATTGAAACATTATTAGATGTTGAAAATGCTGTCATGAAAAATACAAAGCTTACTGTGGGGTATGTGCATATATATATTAATGATTGCTAGTGGATGAGAGAAGCAATAATAGTCATATGGTGCGAATACCACAAAGTCCAAGTAACGTGACGAAATGCCTTGGCAAGTCAAGGGAGATGTCACAAATGAACTGAAATTTAAATGTAAAGTATAAGTGTTCAAAGTGCTCAGAAGAGATATAAAATTTCTAAGCTGAAAAAGACATGATGATGATAGCTATGATTATAGAAAATTGAATTTTTTAATTTGCTCATTATGGTTGCATGGTAAGTTGCAAGTGGGAAATAGTTGGTAATTACCAAAGGAGGTTGGATCATAGAGGATCTTCTATATGCAGCTAGGAAACTTAGCTTTTATCTTTTAGCTATTGAAGAGTAATTGAGGATTGAAAGCAGAACAAGTTCAGATTCAAAAAAAGAAAAAAATAATTCTGTCAGCTTTGGGATCATTAACTGAGAGTGGAGAAGTGGAGGTAGGAAGATGAACTTAAGGAAAACTATAGGAAGATTAAATAAGTAACTTATAAAAGATGACTAAGTCCTCAGTCAAGGAAGTGCAGTTCAAGAATAAGAGGGAATAACCTTTCAAAAATACTTTAAGAGGAACACTAACATATGAGGGAAAATCTTCAAGGTTTTGAAGCACAAACAGCAAAGCAGCAGTTTGAAAAGCACCTGGTCCATATGTGAACAGACCCAATTACTAATCTTAAAGTGATCACTAGAGAGGCAGAAATATGTTGGGACTCTTTCCAGGAACAGAAGCACTGGCAGTTGCATTTTTGCAATCTCATTCTACCTTGCTAATGCTAATGCTGGTGGGTGTTATTTTGGCAATCTCCCTCCAACCTGCTAGTGAAAGTAGGTATATTACACCTAACCATGCCCCAACTATACCATAGCCCAATGGGAGAGCACCCTGGATCACACCAAAAACATGGCCTATTCAGCCAGGCAAGAAAACTGCCCTTCCAAGGCACAGATTTACCACAAGTAGGCAAGTGCCTCATCCCTCATGTTCCATAGCCATACCACTGCCAGGGAAGCATCTCCTTTCCTTCTATGCCACAGCCATGGCTCTGCCACAGCTGTCAGGTGCATGGGGATACCTCTGGAGCACTTGACTCTAGTAGTCAGGGAGTTTATGCTCCTGGGCCTCACACATAATCTTCTACACAAAGCCAATTCTTAAGACTGGGAGAGGCAGCTGTTCTGAAAATCAGGCAAAATGAGACAAAGACATATATTTCAAATGAAAGACAAGACAAAACATCAGAAAATGACTTTAATAAAACAGAGATAAGTAATCTACCTGATAAAGAGTTCAAAGTAATGTTCCTAAAGATGCCCACTGACCTAGGGAGAATAATGGATGAATGCAATAAGAACTTAAACAAAGAGAGAGAAAATATAAGAAAGTACCAAATAGAAGTTATCGAGCTTAAGAATACAATAACTAATGCAAAATACACTAGAGGGGTTCAGTAGCAGACTAGATAAAGCAGAAAAATAGTTCAGTTTACTGGAAGACAAAGCAATGGAAGTCACCCATACAAAGCTGCAAGAAGAAAAAAAAAACAAAAAGGTGAGCTACCTTAAGGGACTTATGGGACAACATTAAGCAGAATAATATCTGCACATAGGGGTCCTAGATAGAGAAAAGAGAGAGCAAGGGACAGAAAACTTATTTGAAGAAATCATGGATGAAAACTTCTCTAATTTGGGAATGGAAACAGACATCCAGATCCAGGAAGGTCATAGAGTTCCAAACAAGATGAACCAAAAGAGATCTACACCAAGACACATCATAATTAAACTTTGAAAGTTAAATATGAAGAGATAATCTTAAAAGTAGCAAGAGAAACAAGCTTGTTACATACATGGGAAATCCCTAAGGCTATCAGCAGATTTTTCAGAAGAAACTTTGCAGACCAGAGAAGGGTGGCATGACCTATTCAAAGTACTGAAAGGGAAAACAACAACAACAAACTTCTGACCAAGAATACTTTATCCAACAAGATTATCATTCAGAATTAAAGGAAAGATAAAAAGTTTTCCAGAAAAACAAAAGCTAAAAGCTTTCATCACAATGAAACTGGCCTCACAAGAAACTGTAAAAGGTCTTCTTTAAATAGAAAAAACATAATGGTAATTAAGGACAATAAAACATATGAAAGTAAAACTGTCACTTTAAAAGGAAAATATAGAGTAAAGGTAGTGGATTAATAACTGATAAAGGTAGTATGAAGGTCAAAAGAAAAGGGTAAATTAACTAAAACTAAAATAATCAGTTAAAAGATACATAAAATAAAAGATTGAAAATGGCATATCAAAAACAAAACAGGGAGAAGAGTAAAAATATAACTTTGGAATTTATTCAAATTTAAGTTGATGTCAACTTCAAATAGACTATTAAATACATAGGAATATTATATGTGAACCTCACAGTAACCACAAAGCAAAAACTTATGGTAAATACCCAAAAGAAATTGAGAAAGGAATGTAAATATAACACTGAGGAAATATATCAAACCACAAGGATAGAGAAAAAGGGAAGAAAGGGACAGAGAAGAATTATAAAAACAACCAGAAAATGGTCAACAAAATGACAATAAGTACATACTTATCAATAATTACTTTACATGTAAATGAACTAAATTCTGCAATCAAAAGATATAAAGCCACATGATTTATTCAGTAGTTTTTATGTTCCCAAATGACAACTGATGTCTATTCATAAGACTACAAAAGTTACCATTAGAATTGTCTGTGCTTATAAAATACCGACTTTTTTTAAACTGTTATATATACTCATTAACACCAGTCTGCAACGAGTTACATAGAATCATAGGCACTTCAAAGGCTTAAAAAGACGTGTACAACTTAAATGCATTTTTAAGAACAAAAACTGATTTCTCCTTAAACCCCTACTCGTAGGGGTTAAAAAATATGTTAAAAAAGAGTTTAAAAATATGCATCTATATGCTGCCTGTAAGAGATTCACTTAAGAACTAAACACACAGACTGAAAGTGAAGGAATGAAAAGAAAATATTCTGTGCCAGCGCAAATAAAAAGAAAGCTGGTTTGCTACACTCATAGACAAAATATGCCTTAAAACAAAGACTAATATAAAAGACAAAAAGGACACTGCATAATGTTAAAAGGGTCAATAGAGCAAGAAGATATAACACTTATGAATGTATATGCCACCAATGTAGGAGCACCCAAATACATAAATATTAATATATCTAAAGGGAGAAATTAAATACAATTGTAGTAGGGGATTTTAATGCCCCACATACATCAATGGATTGATCATCCAGACACAGAATCAGTAAGAAAGCATTCACTTTAAATGACACATTTGTTCAGAAAGACTTAGTAGATATTAAGAGCATTCCATTCTAAAGCAGCAGAATACACATTCTTCTCAATGGTACATGAAACATTCTCCAGGATAGATCACATGTTAGGTTGCAAAACTAGTCTCAGTAAATTCAAGAAGATTGAAATCATATCAAGCGTCTTTTCTGACCACAATGGCATGAAACTAGAAATCAATTATAAGAAGAAAACTGAAAAAAAAATGCAAAAATGTGGAGATTAAACAACATGTTACTCAACAACCACTGAGTCATTGGAGAATTCAGAAAAGAAATTAGAAAAAAATATCTAGAGACAATGAAAAATAGAAATATGATATACCAAAATCTAGGGGATGCATCAAAAGCAAATATAATAGGTTCATTTCATAGCGACACAGGCTTATCTCAAGAAACAAATAAACAAATGAAAACCTCAAATAATCTAACTTTATGCCCAAAGGAACTAGAAAAAGAAAAAAAAATGAATCCAAAGTTAGTAGAAGGAAGGAAATAATAAATGAAATAGAAGTTAATACACAGTAGAAAAGATTAATGAAACTATAAGCTGTGTCTTTGAAAAGATAAACAAAACTGATAAGCCTTTAGCTAGATTCACAAAAAAAAAATTAAAAAAGAGAGAGGGGGAGCTCAAATAAAATCAGAAATGAAATAGAAGGTATAACTGATACCACAGCAATCCAAACGACCATTAGACTACTATGAACAATTAAAGATAAAGCGAATTGGGCAACGTAGAAGAGCTCATTATGTTCCTAGAAACATATAATCTTCCAAGATTGAATCATAGGGAAATAAAAAATCTGAATATACTAATTATTTATAAGGAGACTTTATCAGTAATTTAAAGCTCCCAACATACAAAAGTCCAGGTCCAGAATGCTTCATTGATAAATTCTATTGAACATTCAAAGAAGTTGTAATATCTATCCTTCTCAAACTAATAAAAAAAAAATTGAAGAGGAGGAAATGTTTCTGAACACATTTTACAAAGTCAGCATTACTCTACTACTAAAACCAGACAAGGACATCACATGCACACACAAAACTTCAGGCCAGTATCTCTGATGAATATAGATGCAAAAATCTCCAATAGAATATCAGCAAACCAAATTGACAATACATTAAAAGGATCATGCACTGTGATCAAGTGGAATTTATTCCAAGGATGCAAGGATGGCTCAACATGCACAAATTAACCAATAATCACAAAATATAGAAATTATAATCATCTCAATAGATACAGAAAAATATTGATGAAACTCAACACCCATTTATGATAAAAACTCTTAACAAAGTGGGTATAGAAGGAATGTACTTGACATAGTAAAGACCATATATGACCTTTCTATAGCTAATATCATGCTCAATGGTGAAAAACTGAAAGTTTTTCCTGTAAGATCAGAATAAGACACTTTTGCCACTGTTATTCAAAATTGTATTGGAAGTTCTAGCTATAACAATTAGGTCAGATAAAGAAATAAAAAGCATACAGTTTGGAAAGGAAGAAGGACAACTATCACTATTTATAGATGACATGATGCTATTTGTAGAAAACCTTAAAGGATCCACCAAAAAATTTTTAGTGCTAATAAATGAATTAAGTAAATTTCATGGATACAAAATTAATATATAAAAATATATTGTGTTTCTAACACTAATAAGAAGTTATCAGAAAGAGAAATCAGGAAAACATCCTATTTACAATTGCATCAAAAGGTATAAAATACCTTGGAGTAAATTCAACTAAGAGGTGAAAGACCTGTAGGCTGAAAACTGTGAACTATGACACTAATGAAAGAAACTGAAGAAAATACAGGTAAGTAAAAACATATTCAAGTTCATGAATTGGAAGAATTAATATTGTTAAATATCCATACTACCCAAAGCAATATACAGATTCAATGTAATCCCTTTCAAAATTCTAATGACAAGGGCGCCTGGGTGGCTCAGTGGGTTAAAGCCTCTGCCTTTTGCTCAGGTCATGATCCCAGGGTCCTGGGATCGAGCCCCACATTGGGCTCTCTGCTCATTGGGGAGCCTGCTTTCCTCTCTCTCTCTGCTTGCCTCTCTGCCTACTTGTGATCTCAGTCTGTCAAATAAATACCAAAAAACTCCTTAAAAAAATTCTAATGACATTT
The DNA here is from genome assembly GCF_902655055.1 of Lutra lutra. Lineage (NCBI taxonomy): Eukaryota > Metazoa > Chordata > Mammalia > Carnivora > Mustelidae > Lutra > Lutra lutra. The sequence goes on along the minus strand of NC_062279.1, from coordinate 73,404,251 downwards.
TTCACAGACCTAGAACAAATAATTCTAAAATTTGTGTGGAATCACAATAGACCTTGAATATACAAAGCAATCTTCAGAAAGAAAAAGCCAGAAGTATCATTCTCCCTGATTTCAAATTATACTATAAAACTGTTGTAATCAAAACAATATGATATTGGCTTATAAACAACCCATAGATCAATGGAACAGAATAGAGAGCCCAGAAATAAACCCATATATATATATGAGTAATTACTCTATATCAAAAGAAGCACAAATATACAATGAGGAGAGGATAGTCTCTTCAATCAATGGTGTTAGGAAAACTGAACAGTTATATACAAAAGAATGAAGCTGGACTACTACCTTACAGTATACACAAAAATTAACTCAAAATGGATTAAAGACAAATGTAAGACATGAAACCATAAAATGCCTAGATGAAAACACGGGCAGTAAGGTGCTTGACATTAGGTTTAGTGGTGTGTTTTGTTTTTTGGATCTGATTCCAAATGCAGGAGTAACAAAAGGAAAAATAAATGAATCTACAGCAAACTAAATAAGCTTCTGCATAATGAAAGAAACCATGAAATGAGAGGCAACTTGCTGAATGGGAGAAGACATTTTCAAATCATATCTCTGATAAGAGGTTAATATCCAAAATATATAAAGAACTCATACAAATTAATAGCAAAAACATAATCTGATTAAAATGGATGGAGGCTCTGAATAGACATTTTCCTGAAGAAGACATACAGATGGGCAACAGACAGATGAAGATGCTCAACATCATTAATCATCAATGATTAATGCAGGGAAATGCAAATTAAAACCACAATGAGATATTACCTCACACCACTTAGAATGGCTTTCATTAAAAAGACAAGAGATAACAAGTCTTGGCAAAGATGTGAAGAGAAGGGAACCCTCAGGCACTGGCAGTATGGGGGTTCTTCAATAAATTAAAAATAGAACTACCATATGATCCAGCAAGTCTACTTCTTGATATCTATCTAAAGAAAACCAAACACCAATTCAAAAAGATTTATGCATCCCCATGTTCATTGCAGCATTCTCAGCAGTAGGAAAACAACCAAAGTATCCCTCAATTAATGAATGGATAGAGAAGACATCACACACACACACAAACGTATATTACTTAGTCATGAAGAAGAATGAAATCTTGCCTTGGGGGTATTATGCTAAGTGAAATAAGTCGGGCAGAGAAAGACAAATACCACATGATTTCAGTTCTATGGGGAATCTAAAAAACAAATTAAACAAACACATAAACCAAAATAAAACCAAGACTCATAGATACAAAGAATGGAGTGGTGGTTGCCAGACGAGAGGGGATTTGGGAAATATGAAATAGGTGAACTGGATCAAGAAGTACAAACTTCTACTTATAAAATAAATAAGTCATGGAGATGTGATGTACAGCATAGGGAATTCAGTCAATGCTTTATTAACTTTGCATGATGATAGATGGTAATTAGACTTATTGTGGTGATCAGTTTTCAGTGTATCTAAGTATCTAATCACTGTGTTACACACATAAAACTAATATAATATTGTATGTCAATTATATATCAGTTTAAAAAATGATGAAATCATTTGTAGTGTTGATTATCAAAGAGAAGTACAGAAAATATTTACTCCCAATATAGGGGACTCAAATGCCTGAGCCAGCTATCAAAGTTCATCTTACTTTATATTAGAAAAGAAATAAAGAGAAAATAATATTTCTGAAAATGATTTCAACTACCCATTAAATGAGAAGAAGTTTGCTGTTAACCATAGTTATTAGGTTCCTTTTATTACATGGAGAAAACATCTTATAAAGGAAGTAACTTTCAAGAATGATTCTTACTCTTAATAATAGAACTCCATTTTAACATAAGTATGTATTGAAGCAAGAAATATATAAGTAGCATATAAATATCTAATACTTAACATGGCTCTTAGCAATTATGGCTATTCATACCTTGGGTGATTCAACATTCAGGCCAATAGAAAAGAAAAAATTATTGTGTGAGATTTCCTAAGTATTTGGAACTACCGTCACAGGGCAATTCTAGTATGAAAGAGGTCATGTCATGTTGGAGATTAATCTTCAACAAATTTATGACTTGCTCTGGCTCAGATACTTAAGATCAACTGTTATTCAAGGGCAATGTCTAATAAGTGTAGACTTTAGCCTCTCATTTATATGCAAAATTAGTAACTACAGTAGGAACAAAATCGGTGTAAAGATTGGAATCTTTAATCCATTTTAGAATACTCTTTCAAGGACAAGGCTTATCATCTTTTTTCTTTTTTAATTGTTTAGGGTAAGTTCTCCTAGTGCTCTGATCCTTTTCCCTTTTTTTCATGAGATAAGTTCAGTTTTCTTTATTTAGACCATGTATGGCATATTGTTTTTATTTATCACCAAATACTGAGTCACCTACAGGTTGAGCATCAAAATCTATGACTGAAATTGTTTAATGTTCCACTTTCAGAAATTTTTATATAGCATTTTGCTTTAACTAGAGAGTATCTTCCCATATTGTGCTTGAAGTTACAGAAGTGAGTTACAGGTTAATGTCTATAAAATCAGCTCCACAGCTTTGTGAAAATCTCACTTTACAACTGGATATGTTAAAATATACTTATTCTTCCTTGTGAAGAAGAAAGATGTAACAGTTGCTTCTAGGAGAGGTCAGCAAGAATGTAGCGTTTTTCCTGAAAATGGTTATAATGCACATAGATACATCAAAGATTTGGCAAGCACATACTATGCCATATTTAGTCTGGTTAGTTCATTAATGTATTAAGTCATTGAAAGATAGACCAGAACACTTTAGCCTGGGACTTGGGTTCTGTAACTTCAGGATGATTCTTTAATCCTTCATGCTCAAGTGAGTAGACTGGATTTCCTTCTCACGGAGATATTATGCCCTGGTATCACTCAATTTCTTTATAATCTTTTATAACTTTTTTCATTAATATAATATTTATATGTTCCATAGTCATATGGCAGTTGGAATAAAAACCTAGTTAGATGAGTGTTGTAATAGTTCCATTCAGAGTTGCAACCCTGAATTCGGAATTCTGAGAACTCACCTTTACATTTGGATCTTTCAAAACTTTTGAAGTTATATAAATGAGCCATAAAAGCTGCTACTGAGATTGTGAAAATGGAGTTACTGAGGCCTGAATTCTGAGAGAATTCTCTGTTTCTGGAACCACTGCTGTAGATCTACATAGAGAAGCCTGTTATTTTCAGATTTCAAGAAGCAGTATAGCAACACAGTTATAAACAGCCAGTTGAGAAAGCCATTAAAATGAAAATGTCCAGAAGTTAAAATGACAGTTGTGAAAAGTAAAACAAAAATACATAAATTGTTAAGTTCTGAAGCACATTCTTCTTGATCAGAAATCCCTCCAAGTAGAGTTTAGATCAGATTCATCAGAGGGAATCATGTTTCCATTCTGAGTGAACTCTGCTGCTGGTGTCTTACCTTTGGTGACAAAGTCACAGAGCTAAAGCCTGTGGTGTTGTGTGTACGTACAAATATTCCTTCCGTATTTTTCTTAGTGTTTCACAGAAAGATTCTAAAGCAAATAGAAAGATGATTTGTGTTGATCTTGACAAATGTAGTTATAAGAGAAAGGTGGGGACTGATTAGATAAAGATGTAATTTTTTCATGATCATTCCCGCAGTACTGAAAAAAGCAGTGAGAGTTTAGAGAAACAAATATTATAAGAATGTAAAATGGAAGTACATGGAAAACAACCTGAAGTATGCTTTTGGTAATCCAGCTTTTTTTTTTTTTTTTTTTTTTTGAAAATTAACTATCTGATCAGATTCAGTATTCCTTGTTCAATGTGATAAGAAGTGAAGACAGTAGCCCTGGATGCATACTTTTGCATGTAGCAGGTTGTTCATATGTGGCTGGAGCCTTGCCTTTAGTCAAGAGCAGATGCATGCCTAGGAGGGGTTCTTCTCTTCTTTTCTCTGTATGTTAGAAGGCTTCTGAAATGTTTATCATTGATTCTTAGGTCAAGAGTACAATTTTCTGAAGATGGAGCCTGGAGAAGTGAACTCACTTGGAGAAAGATACGACTTTGACAGTATTATGCACTATGCCAGGAACACCTTCTCAAGGTTGGAGTCTCAGGTTATACCTTTTGACTTTTAATTCCTTTCCTCTGTGTGGCTCCTCACAAGGCTGTGTTTAACATTAGAACTAGAACAGTTTTCAAATGCTGTTGCCATTAAGTACAGAAATACTTGATTGGTATTTATAGCCAACACTAGCATTTGAAATTTTAAAAACATATTTTCACATTTCCTATCAGATACATAGATTTAGAGTAAAAATTAAAATGGTATGAATTATATAAACTATTTTACATTCCTAAATCACTTTAAAAAGTCCAACTAAAATGATTATTAAACCACTCAGCATATTAAATTGGCTTAGCAATATTTAATGAAAATTAGGCATTCACAAGTCAAATAGGGTACGTGGTCGTTGAGTTGGAGTGTCTACTGTCTATGTGACTTGTGTTTTCTACTCTGTGTTTTCTGTTGCTCAAGTGTGAGTTATGCTATTTTAATTCCCAAAGAACATATTATGAAGATAATTTTACTTTATATAATTTAGAATTTCACAACTTATTAAACTTAAAGTCATTTCATTAAATATTGAATGCTATTTTTAAAGAATGAAATAAATTTGGATTTCAGTTACTTTGTTTTAAATAGGATGTCATCAAGCAAATAGTTCCCAGGTAAGAAATTTGGATCTGTCAAACCATTGAAGTCATCCCCTTCCCGTTTTTACGCCTAGTTTACACTCTTGTCCTTTCTGATTTATTCTTTTTGGCCACTTATGGCCATTTCACAATTCATCAAACATCTGTTTCTAAAGGCAGGATTGGAAAGAAGATAAGAATTTCAAATTAATGCCCCCCCCCTCTTTTTTTTTAACTTTAAAAAAAATTATTATTTTTTTTTTAAGTAATCTCCATACCCACAGTGGGGTTTGAACCTACAAACCTGAGATGAAGAGTCATGTGCTCTACTGACTGAACAAGCCCCCTAAAAAAATTCCTGATAAAAAGTAAGAAAAGTGTGTCAATGAACTCTTAATATCTGGATACATTTTTCAGTTATGCTTTTTTAAAAAGAAAAAAACTGTATTATTTGAAAGATTGAATGTTAATTGTATTTTAATATAATTATTAACAATATTTAATAATTATTTTCTACTGAAGTGATATGTGTGTGTATGTATGTATATACACACACATATGTGCTTGTTTAAATATAATAACCACCCAAACACTTATGGTTTCTGAAATTGAATTTAAGTTTTGGTAGAAATACATGCATAAATTTGGCCTGAAATTAATTTCAAAGAGCTATAACATTTTATTTTTAGGTCAATGCTTGGAATTGACTTTTCTGTGGAAACATAACAAATGGGATTTGGGTCCCAGTTCAGCCAAGGCACCTCTCATATACTACTGGATTATTTATAACTAAGTGACTTTTGATTCTTTGGAACACAGGAAGTAGTGGAAAGTAGAGGAAATCATTCATTCTTTCTATCTTTGATAAATGATGAACCTATGCCAAAATGTAAAATATATATTTCCTCTAATTCTGCATTTCTTTAACATGTTTAAATTGTTTCTTTTCCTTCTTTTCCATAAATCATTCTGCCCTTGCTATCTGCAGTGCACCATCCCCACGCCCCACACCATGGTGCTGTGTGCCAAGCAGCCTTGACCTATTATTTTGTCTTACTGTTTCAAAATTATCCTATTCAGTTTTCCTAATGAACTTATATTCTTAGAGTGAGAGTAGTTATACCTACCTGTTAGAAGAGTTGACCGAACCAACATTATTTTATCCTTTTGATTTTTAAAGAGGGTATTTATTAACTTCTATGTATATTTAAATAACTGAATTCCAGGAGACAAAATATTTGGCACAGTTCTTAGCCAGCACCTCCAAGGTATTTGAAGTTTTGTGTGTGTGTGTGCATTGTTAAAAACACAAAGCATAAAATTTATAATCTTAACTATTTCTAAGTGTACAGTTTAGTAATGTTAAGTATATTCACATCATTGTGAAACAGATATTTACAATTTTTTTCATCTTGCAAAGCTGAAACCCTATGCCCCCGCCTGTGAAACAACAGTGCCCCATTTTCCCCTCTTGGCAGCCCTGTTAACTACTATTCCACTTTGTGTCTTGTGAATTTAGATTTAGATACTTTAGATACCTCTTTAAATAGAATCATACAATATTTGTCTTTTTGTGCCTGGCTTGTTTCACTTAGCACAGTGTCATCAAGGTTAAGCATGTTGCAGCATGTGACAGGATTTTCTTCTGTTTTAAGGCTGCATAATATTCCCTTGTACGTATAGACCATATTTTGTTTATCCACTCATCCATTCATGGAATTTGAGTTGCTTCCATTTGTTGGTTATTGTGTATAGTGCTGCTATGAATATGGGTATGCAAATCTCTTTCCCAGACCCTGTTTTCAGTTATTTTGCATATATACCCAGAAGTGGTATGTGCCATATGATGGTTCTATTTTTAAGTTCTTGAAGAAACTCTATGATGCTTTCTGTAGTTACTGTACCATTTCACAATCCCACAGCAGTGCACATGTTAGTATCCTTACTAACATGTATTATTTTCTGTTTCTTTTTTTTCCTTTTCCTTTTATTTTTTTTTTTCAAATAGTAGCCATCCTAATGGGTATGGCATGATGTTTTATTGTGGTTTTGATTTGCATTCTCTGATGATTAATGATGTTGAACATCTTTTCATGTGCTTTCTGGTCATTTGTGTATCATCTTTGGAGAAATGTCTATTCAAATCTTTTGCCCACTTTAAAGTCATATTATTTAATTTTTTGTTGTTGAGTTGTAGTATTTCTGTCTATATTCTGTCTCCTTCTTACATACATACTTAGCAATTTTTTTTGTCTTTGCTGCATAGTAGCTTTTTAATTTGATACAGTTCCACTCACCTATTTTTGCTTTTGTTAATTGTGCTTTGGTGTCAAATCCAAGAAATCATTGCCAGATCCAATGTCATGAAGCTTTTCCTCTGTTTTTATGTAAGAGTTTTATAATTTGGGGGTTTGTGTTTAGATCTTAAAATGTTCTGAGTTAATTTTTGTATATAGCTAAAATAATTGTCTAACTTCATTCTTTTGCACATGGCTATATAGTTTTCCAACCTCATTTGGTGAAAAGATTGTTTTTTTCCCACTGAGTAGTTTTGGCACCCTTGTTGAGAATGATTTACGATATTCACTAGGGTTTACTTCTGAAATTCCTTTTCTATTACATCGATCTGTAGGTCTGTCTTTATACCAGTATCACACTGTTTTGATTAGTTTAGTAATGTCTTTTGAAATCAGGATGTGTGAGTCCTTTAACTTTGCTCTTTTTCAAAAATTTTTGTCTGTTTGAAGTTCTGTGAGATTCCCTGTGAATTTTAGGACTTTTTAAATTTCTGTGATAAATGCCATTGGGATTTTGAGAGAGATTGTGCTGGACCTGTAGATTATTTTGAGTAGTGTGGACATCTTAACAAACTAAGTTGTCTAATCCATAAGCAACAGAATATCTTTCCATTTATTTGTGTCTTCTTTAACTTCAGCAATGTTTTGTAGCTTTTAGTGTACAAATCTTTCACCTTTTTGATTGGGTTTATTCCCAAGTACTTTATTCTTTTTAATGCTATTGTAAATAGAATTGTTTTTCTTAATTTCCTTTTCAGAATATTCATTGCTATTGTGTGTTGATTTTTTTTTAAAGATTTTATTTTTATTTACTTATTTGAGAGAGAGAGACAGATAGTGACAGAAATAGCGAGAGAGAGCATAAGCAGGGAGGAGAGGGAGAAGCAGGTTCCCACTGAGCAGTAAGCCACACATTGGGCTCGGTCCCAGGACACTGGGATCATTACTTGAGCTGAAGGCAGATGCTTAACTGACTGAGCCACCCAGGCACCCCTTGTGTGTTGATTTTGAATTCTACAACTTGGTTAAGTCTGTTTATTAGTTCTCACATTTTTTGTGTGATTTCTTTAAGGTTTTCTATATATAAGATTACGTGATCTGCAAAGAGAGATGATTTTAATTCTTTCTTTCCTATTTAGATGTCTTTCACTTCTTTTTCTTGCCTAATTGTTCTGGCTACAACTTTCAATACTATGTTGAGTAGAAACAGTGAGAGCAAGGATTTCTGTCTTGTTCTTGATCTTATGAAAAACGTTCAGTTTTTCAGCACTGAGTATGATGTTTGCTGTTGGCTTTTTACTTATGGTCTTTATTATGTGGAGACAGTTTCCTTCTATTCCTAGTTTGTTAAAAGGTTTTCATCATGAAAGGTGCTCAAATTTTGTCAAATGCTTTTCCTATATTAATTAGATGAACATGTGTTTTTTGTTCTTCATTGTTAATGCAAGTATTTGCAATTTTATTCTTCTATTCTGAACCCAGGGAGTCTATAAAAAGTTTTAGCTGTCTTCATGGATTTAGTCCATCAGCAGATTTAGGTACTTACTTTTAGGAAGAACAGGGCTAGATATATGTGGCCTTTGTATGCGTGGGTAATTTGTGACTAGAGGCTTGCTAACTGGGATTGCCCATTTTTCTTTAATGAAAGAATTGCAAAGTTTTACAAAGTTTCTTAAAGAAACCTAGATAATTCACTCTTCTAATGTGGGTAGAATAAATGAAGATTAGTAAGTGAAGCCCTTTGTAATCTGTCACTGGACTATTGATAGTGCCTCACTGAGGATATTCAGGAAGAGTCTGTATTGCTTAATGGCCTGGATGTGGAGGGAGAGAATTGTTAACTTCCTGACCACAAAGGAAGAACAAAATAAAGGGTGATTGACCCCTTCTGAATGGAAGAGAAGTTACCTCAGTAGAGAGGAGTCAAAATTCATCATTCTATTGTCTGAGTTTGAATATATCTGTCAAGATGTCCTTGACCTTTTAAAATTGAATTGTTTTGAAAACTGGAAAAAAATGAACCTTTTAAAGATTACTATTCTGTTTTTAGAATTAGAAAATAATGAATATTTGTTGGTACTGAAGTACTGCAGAAATGGTAACTGTGGAGGCTGAGAAAAATTAAGGCCATCCCACCTCAGGTTTAGCCTTAGCATAAGTACAGCCATCTTAGTTCCGGCAGCCATCTCAGACCCCTGTGCCCAAGGGCTGAACTTTCCCCTACTTTACTTTAGTAACAAGAACCCCCACCCTGCTTTAGTTCCAGAGACCCCCATCCTGCTTTAGTTCCAGAGACCCCCACCCTGCTTTAGTAACAGGAAGCCCCACCCTGCTTTGGTTCCAGAAACCCCCACCCTGCTTTAGTAACAGGAACCCAGAAATACCCCTGCCTTAACTAAGCTCAGGGTCCAAGCCCCTACTCCACTGTGTCAGGTATACTTTAGCCCAAGCTTAAACTTGTCGAATAAACCCTCGTGTGATTGCATCGGTGTGGGTTCCTTGGGGCTCTCAGACGCGAAAACTCGGGTATAACATTTGGAGGACCCCAACCCGAAGGGTCTTGCGCCGGCTGGTGAGTGCACTCATTTTTATCTATTTGCGTGCATACTTTGGGAGCTCCACTCTGCATTTTAACCGGTAGGAATTCCAACTTGTGTCTGGGTCCACTGGGTCGACCATTGGCTCAAGCGGACGGGTGGCGGCCAGTCCACTGGGGGGCTTGGGAGACGTCCCTTGCACCCCCAGGGGGTTTGAGTCCCCCACCGTTTCAGGGGGTTAGAGTCCCCTTAAGCGGTCACCAGGGGGTTCGTGGTCCCCCAAGGATTATGACTGAACACTTCTAAGTCAGAATCCCGCCCTGGCAGAACGGTATGGCCCCGCTGCAGCGCCTCAGTTGGCCTCGGATAGCCGGTCCCCTGCCGTCCTGCCGGCAGACCACTGCCTGCACCCCACATGGCGTGGCGGACCTGGCCACGCGTTGGGACCGGGTCTGGTATGGAGAGCCCCTCATCCCGGGAAACAGGGCATGGCCAGAAAGGGGGCCGTCACCTCGCCAGTCATGCAATGCACGGTTGTGGGGAACCTGGTGCTAAACCATTTGTAGACGACCTGCTTCTGGGTCGGGGTTTCATTCGTAGCAGAGCAGCTCCCTCCCTGCGACCTATTGAAAGGTCAGCCCTTGGGCACAGGGGTCTGAGATGGCTGCTGGAGCTAAGATGGCTGTACTTATGCTAAAGCTAAACCTGAGGTGGGATGGCCTTAATTTTTCTCGGCCTCCACAGTAACCCTTCATTAATTTGGGTTTACCTAATTAATATATCTGTTCATTTATGAAGCAGACTTGAAAGTGGCTTTTCTCAGTATTGCCCTATTTTATAGCTCAACTTCTCCTTCCATCGCATTGACCTAGTTGGAGTTGCATCTTATTAAGTATGGGCAACCTCTCACTTTTGCTGGTCTACTCCCATAAGTTTTTAGTTCCCCCTCCCTCCCTTTATCTCAAGCAATATGCATGTGGAGTTCTGTAGATACTTAGATTTGTAAAGAATTCCATTCTATATTTGTGTTATCCAGGTTTTATCTAAAGATCACTACCCTTACCTAGGAGCCAGAGAGGTTAGTCATAAAGCACTCATAGATCATGTCACTCCTCTGTTTACCACCTTCCAGATGGTAACAGTTTTCCTTAGGCTAAAAGTCACATTCTCTGTGTGACACTCAAACACTTTAAGGATCCTCCCATCTCTGAGCAGTTGGATTTCCTATTCTTCCTTTCTGGAATTCTCTACTATTTACTCATAGTGCCCTCACCTTCACTTCCTTCATATTTGGCCAAAATGTCAGTTTCCAAGTGAGTTTTTCTTTGATCACTCTATTTAAAAGCTACTCCATCAATGGATAATCAATGTCCATCTTCACTTCTTTTTCTCCATAGTACCTGTTACTATCTCGGTACTCAATCTTTTGTTTAATGTCTCTTGCCCTACATTAAAATGTGAGAATCATAGTGTATCTTTTATTACTGGCTATAAATCCAGACCTATAACAGTGTTTAGAAAGTATTTCCTAATGGAAGGAAATGTTCTCTCTCTCTCTCTCTTTTTTTTTTTTTAAGATTTTATTTATTTATTTGACACAGAAAGAGAGAGATCACAAGTAGGCAGAGAGGCAGGCAGAGGAAGAGCGGGAAGCAGGCTCCCTGCTGTGCAGAGAGTCTGATTCTAGGCTTGATCCCAGGAACCTGAAACCATGAACTGAGCTGAAGGCAGAGGTTTAACCCACTGAGCCACCCAGGCACCCAGGAAATGTTTTTTTAACTTGTAGTCTAAATACAATTTATTCATTAAAATTTTGGGAAAGAGTGTCATGCCTTTCATCCTAGTTTAAAAGATTTTTTAAAATTTTATTTCTTAATTTCAAATACTTTTATAGAAAGCTTCTTCTTCTTCTTCTTCTTCTTTTTTTTTTTTTTTTTTTTGAAATCCTTATCTTTCTTCCCACTGGAATAGTTTCCCAGTCCTTTTAACTTTTAAGCTCAGTTCTTCATTTAGAGTTACAAATGTTGATATTCATTGAAAAATTAAGACTGTATCTTTAATGCATTACATTCAAAATTTTTAGTTTTGAAGATTAAGAAAGATGATCACAACCTTAGTTATCTCACAACTTGGTTTCTCCAGCTTAACATTATCAGGACTTTGCCATTGATAGTTTTTTTTCTTCTTCTTAATTTTACTGTGAAAATTTTATTCTCTGTGTGTGTGTGTGTGTGTATATACCAAAAAAACTGTTTTGCTTTAAAACTGTTCTTTCTAAAATTTATACTCTTTTTTTCCTGTTCTTTTAACATACTGTAATACTTGAACTTCTAAGAATATATAGGTTAAATTAACAATTAAACTAAAAAAATAACATACATTTTGTTTGACTTTTATAATTTTGGTAACCTCAAAAATGTGTATTGTAGGTTGCCCTTAAAATATAGGCTTCTATGAGGAAAATTATTTTACAATTTAGTAATCCAAGGGGCTATTAGATTTGTTTAAGAGCCTAAAACAAAAGCCATGGTGTACTTGATAGGAGACTATAGAGAATTCTAGATTTTTAAAATGATTTCTAAGTAAAAGTGAATTTCATCATTGACTTTATGCTAGATATAGAATTTAACCCCAATTATTTTTTTTCTACTTTGATAAACATGTTTTGTAAGTCTGGCACACTATTTGAAGTTCAAGACTGATGTAGTTTCCCTTTAACTGATGTGAGTCTGAAAAAAAAATAATCTTATACTTGTAAGGAATGTATGTGACTTAATTTGGTGACTTATGTGTGGCTTGCTTCTGATTTTTTTCAGGGGGATGTTTCTGGATACTATTCTCCCCTCTCGTGATGATAATGGCATACGTCCTGCAATTGGTCAGCGAACCCGTTTAAGCAAAGGAGATATTGCACAGGCAAGAAAGCTGTATAGATGTCCAGGTATTGCACCATACAAAAACAGAACCATAATTGTGCCTGATTGTGTTCTTCCAGATGAATAAGCCACAATTCACTGAACTGTTTACTTGTGTCTCTCCATGCTGGCAAGTGACGTATTCGGTTCAAAGTCAGCAATCATAAAATGAAATGAGAGAACTCTGGACACTCATTGATATAATTAAAAACAAATTGCTAGAAATCAAATTTAAGCAGGGATAGTATTTTTTTTAAACAGAGTTAGCATTTTTTTCTTTTAACAAGTAAACGAGCAAAAAGCATGATTGTCTGATAGTTGTTATTAAATAGTTGCAGGATTTCATAGTCAAATGTTGAGTTTCCTTGCCAAAATAAAAAGAATATCCTTTATTTCAACTTCAGAATTGAGGACTGAAATGATCTTTTTCTTGCAAGTACCACCATTAATGATATATAAATTAAAATTTTATTAGTTGGAATGTATAACGTTGGTGCAAAAAAGGAGTTCTAACAGTGTTGCTAGTGAGTTACCATATGTTTTGCTACTGGCTAACGTTATGAAAAAGAGATTAAAGGAAGTTCTTAGTAAGACTGTTCCAAGGGAACACCAGTGACTTACTGGTCCAAAAAAGAAAAAAAGAGTCTGCTCTCAAATTGGAAATGGTGCATACTCTGTGCACCTCCTACATAGTCAAAATTCCTTGAAATAACATATGTCAAAAAATATGTTTTATTTTGGTTAGCACAGTTTTCCCCCAAATTTTTGTTCACATATGTATGTAAATTACCCACGTATGTGTAGTATTTATTTTTTTTAAATACATTTTTCCACAGGAAAGATGTATTTATAAATAATTGGCACCGCTATGACAAAAGAATTGAGTGATTCTTGGCTAATTTCTGGCAGTACTGAATATATTATACTTTTTAACTTTGAAAGAAGATTTGGGGGAGGATTGTGTGATTAATAGCAACTAAGTAAATACTTCACATAGAAAGCCATTTTGTCTGTCTCTCTCAATACGTGTGTGTGTGTATGTGTATATAGATAGATAGATAGATAGATCTATATATTTATATCTCATTTAAAAACACACTGGACATGCATTTCTAACACTGAATTATAAGACGATCAGTCAGTAGGAAACAGAAAAGTAATCAAACTTATGAAATTGTAATTTTCAGTCTATAACTCTTAAATATTTAAGTTACTAATGAGAAAATACATATAAGTTTTCACTTGAGGCTTTATTTATATAAATACATAAACAGACTGTTTTTCTTACTTGAAACAGTATAATATATAATATATACATTGGTTTGTTAATGCAGTAAAACCATATTTATGAAGGTACCATCATCAATGTAAAAGATAGCTTGTGTTTTTATTTTTTTTATTTTATTTTTTTTTCTTTTTTTAAAGATTTTATTTATTTATTTGACAGAGAGAGATCACAAGGAGGCAGAGAGGCAGGCAGAGAGACAGGAGGAAGCAGGCTCCCTGCTGAGCAGAGAGCCCGATGCGGGACTCGATCCCAGGACTCTGAGATCATGACCTGAGCCGAAGGTAGCGGCTTAACCCACTGAGCCACCCAGGCGCCCTAGCTTGTGTTTTTAAAGCAGTATAAGAAAGTTGCTTATTTACTTGCATGATGAAGTAAGAGAGAGCTAAGACATATAAATATGTATTTAAAAAAATAAAAATATCTGAACTTTTAGTTCACTAAATCTTTAAGAATGGTTTGTTTTTTCTATCTTGGACATTTTAATGCCCACCAAACAGGTCCCTCCCTTTCTCTCTTTTTTCCATCTTTTGCTCTTTGTTTCCTTCTCTCTCCCTCTGAGCCATTGTGTGTGTGTGTGTGTGTGTGTGTGTGTGTGAAGTCCTTAGCTTTGAGACTTGAGCCCTATATATGGTTATGAATTTAACATTCTCCATTTCTTTACAATGAGGAACATTAATGATATTGGTAGAAGTATAGGACAAATAAACTTACACTAATAAATAAAGTTACTAATAATAAAGTTACACTAATGCAGTAGGTTTACCAGTAGCTCCAAGAACATTAATGGAATAAGGTGAAAGACTGATAAATGGACATGGAAGTGTGAATAGTATGACTTATTTGAGAATCATCTAGGAAGAGTGTAGGGGTTTATAAAATGAAATCTGGATGTGTCTTGGTTTTAATACTGAAAGGAGAGAGTTGTAAAACTGCATAGTCCCTTGGAGTTTGCCTTATTGTTTTCTTGTGTTAGAAATTGCTAATGAGGGGCGCCTGGGTGGCTCAGTGGGTTAAAGCCTCTGCCTTTGGCTCCGGTCATGATCCCAGAACCCTGGGATTCCAGGGTTCTGGGATCATGGGTCCCGCATCGGGCTCTCTGCTCTGTGGGGAGCCTGCTTCCTCCTCTCTCTCTCTCTGCCTGCCTCTCTGCCTCCTTGTGATCTCTGTCAAATAAATAAAAAAATTTAAAAAGAAAATAAAAAAAAAAGAAATTGCTAATGAATAGGACCAATCAGAGGTATTTGGCTGTATCACTCCAACTCTTTACTTCTTATCAGTTTACTCTCCAAGCTGTTTTGGATCTGCATTTTATAGAGGTATTCCTTAAGCGTTTAATCTTGAAAGGAATACCGACCTGGTTCACACTTAAATATTTAAGGTTGTAGCTTTTAAGGTCTGTGATAAGTGGGGCCCTGAGTCCAAGAGGGCAGGTTTCTAATAGGCTAGTAATAGGCAGACTGCAGATATTGTTGTCTTTCCATTAATAATATAGGAAATGGTTTTTATCTATCAGAAGATGAGCAGCATTAAAATGCATGCATTTTTAATTCCCTTAAAAGAATATAAACTACTAATTTTTATGATACTCTCTGGCTGGCAAACATCTTGTAATCCATTATTATAGTTACCTATTTTATATGCCAAATATATAAATTAAATTTGTATGGGAAATCTGAATTACTCATTGTACAGTTGGCACATACTCATCATGAAAAACTCCATGTAGGAATAAAGTTGTTTTTAAGGTAATGGCATGAAAATGTTTCTTTTAGTTTAGAATTATTTTCATTGCCATTTCTTGTTCTTTTAGGATCAGTCAAGAGAGATCTCCTTATGCACTGTTAATATAAAGAAGAATATGATCCTTTACAGTCCTGGCACTCTTCTGACATAAAACCCCATTATTCATTGCCAGACCACATCCCAGAAAGAAGGAAGGGAAAAAAAGGGAGCGCTGCCCAGCCCTGGGATTGAATAGATTTCTGGAGAGTGCTGCCTGAAAGCCAGTCCTGTGTCCTTCCCTCAGCTTTCAGGTCTTTCTAGCATTAAGGCATCTAAATGGATACCCACTAATGCTGCTTTACCTGTCTGCCGTTATAATCTCTTGCATCCTACATACTGTCAGGATTCTCCCCCAAGCAAAGATGGAGAATAGGTCATCATTACAGTCTCTAGGTCTCCTTTGTCCTTTTATGCCAGTAAAGGCATAAAAAAAAAGTAAAAAAAAAAAAGCAGTTTGCTTTTTTTTTTTTTTAATTTCTTTTCAGTGTACCAGAATTCATTGCTTATGCACCACACTCAGTGCTCCATGCAAAGTGCTCCATGCCCTCCTTAATACCCACCACCAGCCTCACCTAACTTCCTGCCCCCCACCCCTTCAAAACGCTCAGATTATTTTTCAGAGTCCATAGTCTCTCATGGTTCACCTTCCCCTCCAATTTCCCTCAACTCTTTTCTCCTCTCCATTTCCCCATGTCCTCTGTTTATTTCTTATGCTCCACAAATAAGTGAAACCATATGATAATTGACTCTCTCTGCTTGACTTATTTCACTCAGCATAATCTCCTCCAGTCCTGTCCATGTTGCTACTAAAGTTGGTTATTCATCCTTTCTGATGGAGGCATAATACTCCATAGTGTATATGGACCACATCTTCCTTATCCATTCGTCCGTTGAAGGGCATCTTGGTTCTTTCCACAGTTTGGTGACCGTGGCCATTGCTGCTATGAACACTGTGGTACAGATGGCTCTTCTTTTCACTACATCTGTATCTTTGGGGTAAATACCCAGTAGTGCAATTGCAGGGTGATAGGAAAGCTCTATTTTTAACTTCTTAAGGAATCTCCATACTGTTTAGGAGATCTTTTCCAGGATGCCTGAGTTGAAGTGGATATTTTTCTCTTCATAGTGGATATTTTTTCTTCAATAGTACACATTAATAGTGTGTACTATTGTTTTCTCTTAGGAGGCCCTGTTTTTCTTGTGACTCTCATTTTTTAAATGTATTTTTTTCCTATTTGATCTAATTTTAGGATTTACTTTCTTTTCTGATTTCTAAACTGCTTAGTTTAACTCTTCTCCTAGTATAGTCACTGGTCTATATTTGCATTTACTCTTAAACTAGTTTTTCTGTAGTCCCATGAACTTTTTTGCTCACTTAGTACTTGATCAACCATCAATCTTAATATTCTCCAGTAAATTTTCCCAGTAAATATATCAAGTAACATAATAAAATTAGAGAAAATACAAAATAAAATATCTAAAAATAAAAGGCCTTCTGAGGATTAGAGTCTTCCTTATTACATAAAAGTGTATGTGTATTCACACATGAACACATGTACAGTCTGTGTTCACAAATTTAAAAGTTTTCAGTGTTAGTACACATATAGTACATGTGTGGAATACCCCTGTCCATGGATCCACATTTGTGTGGACACTTTAGGGATGGAAGGCCAGTTTCAGTGTGCATGGGGTCTGAATATTGGAAACTTGACATTCCTTTAAACACTTTTTTCATTAACTTCACTTTTACAATTGAAATAAGGTTCTTATTAGTTACCTAAAGCATTAATCTCTTGGTTCCTGGTATAATTTTCTGAGATTCCTGACAGAATATACTTTCTACATGTACTTGTACACATACAATTCTTGGCTAAAATATTGTCCACATGCAAAAAATAGTAATTTTGCCATCCCCCCCCCCCCCCCAGTTATTCATGGTCTCCTTTATTCATTTCCCTGTAAACTTTCCCTAGTTTAGTGGATGGTACCAGACATAGATCATCTGGCAGCCCAAGCCAGAACTCTGGAGGACATTCTCACCTCATTCCTCCCTCATTTTCTCCAGCTAGTCAGTCCTGCTGCCTTCTTGGAATCTTGCCTTCCTACAGTGAATCTCCTGGTCCTGGGAGCCTCATCTTTTGTCTGAATTGTTGAAATGCCTCCTATTCACCTCTTGCCCCTATTCTTATATCTCTTTAGTTCTCTGGGCATGCTGCTGTTAAGTGGCTTTTGAATATGCAAAGCTCATTTTGCTTATTTTTAGGATAAAGGCTAATCCCCTTTCCATTAGGTCATTTCAAAATATTTTTCTTGTCTCCTCCCTGAGTCTTTTCTCTAGGTATTACCCCTGCAGTCTAGATCTCACCTCCAATTCATTTAGCTCCAGGCATCACGGTATGCTTGCCTCCTGCCTCTTCCTCCAGTCAGAATGCTCCTAACTGCCTCCCAGTTCAATTGTAGCCATATTTAGGATTCGGCTCCTACTTAGAGACTTCCTTGTCTCCCAGGACTCCACATGGCAAATGCTTTGTTGGATCCTGGTCTTTGTGTCTTAATCCTATAATCATTAGTGATTTGGCATTTCCCACACTGGAGTGTAGAAGCTTCTGTGGGATTGGAGTTGAGTTTTCCTTCATGGTTTTCTGAATCTGGTGTAAATTAAGTGCTCAATAAATAGTTGCTTCTGTGTGAATGAATGAGTCACTGTTAACACATGAAAGCACCGTTCCAGATGTTATGGCCCCAGAAAAGGAAGCACAGACTACACACATGAATATCTGAGCCTCTGGGGCATCATGCAGACAACATCACTTGGTTAGGAAGTAAATTTCATCCTTAAAGGATGCTAGAGAACTTCTAGAATAGAGATGACTACCTTGGGCTGCACACTGCAGGAGGAAGTCTCCTTGGAGTGGGTGTTTATGTTTCATTTTTTTTTTTTAAAGATTTTATTTATTTATTTGACAGAGGTCACAAGCAGGCAGAGAGGCCCTCAGAGAGAGAGAAGGAAGCAGGCTCCCTGCTGAGCAAAGAGCCCGATGCGGGGCTCGATCCCAGGACCCTGAGATCATGACCTGAGCCGAAGGCAGCGGCTTAACCCACTGAGCCACCCAGGCACCCCTTTATGTTTCATTTTAAAGGATGAGTCAGACTTGGCTAGGCAGTTACTATTGAAATGTATTTTAAAATATTTCAGTAATTAATCTCACATTATCTCTCAGATGATTTAGGGTTCTTTTTAACATTTTCTTATCTTAAAATCATTTAACTTTTTATTTAATATTTTAAAAATAATTATAAACCTATATTTTGCTTATTATATTTAAAAGTTTAAGGGATTTAAATATAGGTTAATTAGGGTAGTATTAAGTTGATTAGATACAGTTGTATTTCTTCCCCTAATCTAGAATTTGTCAAGATCCTTTGAGAACAGATTTGTGAAATAGAAATTATTGTTCATCTCTATCTGTGTTTTCCTTAGCCTTAATAAAATTATAAATGTTCTCCTATAGAATATGGAGAAAAGAAAGTTCTCAGTCTTTGGTGTTGGGTGGATATTATAGACATTTGGTGAGGAAAGTAGCTGTTAGATGGACATGCAGGCAGCTGTAAACTCAATGTTATTAGAAGGTTCAGAGTTTGTAATAATTGCTTAACAAGACACAATCCAAGTAGCATTTATACAATTCAAAAGCAATTTTTTACTCTGGAGGAATGAAGGTATATGTGAATTACTTGTTTCGGAAGTGAGATCAATCGTATGATAAAGTACTTTGAAATTTAACCACTTTATTATTGTTATTTTTTATTTTGGCAAAAAAATCACATAATAAGACATCTACCCTATTAGCAAATCTCTAAGTGCATGGTAAAGTACCGTTAACTCTGTGCACATCTGGGTACAGCAGATCTCTAGAATGTCTTCGTCTTGGGACAACTTGGTTAGCTCAGTCAGTGAAGCGGCTGCCTTCGGCTCAGGTCCTGATCCTGGGGTCCTGGGATTGAGTTCCACGTCGGGCTCCTTGCTCAGCAGGAAGCCTGCTTCTCCCTCTGTCTGCTTCTGTCTCTCTCTCTCTCTCTTTCTCTGAAAAATAAAAAAAATAAAATCTTTAAAAAAAACAAATAGAACTTCTTGGTCTTGCAGTTTAGAGTTTTGACTAAAACTCTATACCCACTGAATGGCAGCTCTTCATTTCTTTCTTCCCCCCGGCCCCTGGCAGTCAGCATTCCACTTTACACTTCTATGAGTTTGAGTACATTAGAAACCTCATGTAAGTGGAATCATGCAGTACTTGCCTTTCTGTAATGGCTTATTTCACTCAGCATCGTGTCCTCTGGGTTTATCTGGATTGTAGCATATGCCAGTTTTCCTTCTACTTTTAAAGCTGAATAATATTCCATTTTATGTATTACCACAGTTTATCTCTTCATCCACTGATGGATGTTTGGGATGTTTCTGTCTCTTGTCTAATATGAATAATGCTGCAATGGAAATGAGAGTGCAAATATCTCTTCCAGATCCTGTCTTCAATTCTTTTGAATAAATACCCAGAAATGAGGGGACTGTTGGATCATTTGGGAATTATATTTATAATTTTTGAGGAAATCCTACACTGTTTTCCATAGTGGCTGCACCATTTTATGTTCCTACCAACAAAGCACAAAGGCTGCTATTTCTGTTTCTTTGCCAACATTTCTTATTTTCTCTTTTTTTGTTTCTTTGTTGATAAGTGCCATCCTAACAGGTGTGAGGTGATATCTCATTGTGGCTTTGATTTGCATTTCCTTGATGATTAGTGATGTAGAACATTTTTCTTTTCATATATCAGCCATTTGTGTGTCTTCTTTGCCAATTTTAATTTTAATTAATTAATTAACCAAACTGCTTCATATTTTACTTATTTTTTCAGTGTTCCAAGATTCATTGTTTATGCACCACACCCAATACTCTTTGCCCATTTTTAAATTGGGTTATTTTGCTTTTTGCTATTGATTCATGGGAATACCTAATGTATTCTGAATACTAACACCTCATGAGATATATGGTTTGTAAATATTTTCTCCCATTGAGAAGGTTTCCTTTCACTCTGTTGATTGTTTCCTTTGATGTAGAGAAGCTTTTTTAGCTGATGTAGTCCCACCTGTCCATTTTTGCTTTTATTTCCTATGCTTTTGGTGTCATATCCAAGAAATCATTGCCAGGACTATTGTTACAAAATTTCTCACCTGTTCTCTTCTAGAATTTTTACAGTTTTGGGACATACATGTAAGTCTTTAATTCATCTTATGTTGATTTTTGTGTCTGATATAAAATAAGGGTCCAAATTCATTCTTCTGTATGCATATTTCTAGTTTCTCCAACATCATTTTCTGGAGAGACTGTGCTTTCCCCAATGAGTAGTCTTGGCACCCTTGTTGAAGATCATTTGACCCCCATACATGGATTTATTTTTGGGTTCTCTCTTTTCTTCTCTTGGTCCATATGTTTGTCATAAGCTAGTATCATACTATTTTGAATACTGTAGTTTTGTGATATGTTTTGAAATCAAAATTGGGAACCAGCTTCTTTTTCTTTTTTTTTTTTCCCAAAGAATGTTTGGCTATTGTTGGTTTGTGGTTTTATGTGAATTTCAGGATTTTTATTCTCTCTGCAAGAAATGCCACTGAGATTTTGATTGAATTGTTTTGAATCTGTGGATTGCTTTGGGTAATATGGATATTTTAACAATATTAAGTCTTCCAGTCATGAACACAGTCCATCATTCCATTGGTTTGTGTTATTTTTAATTTCTTTCAGCAATGTTTTGCCATTTTCAGTATACAAGTCTTTTGCCTCATTGGTTAATTTATTGCCAAGTGTTTTATTCTTTTTTGATGATAGTATGAACAGGATTGTTTTCTTAACTTCCTTTTGAAATTGTTTGTTGCTGGTGTATAGAAATGCAACTGATTTTTTGCTGTTGATTTTGTATCCTGCAACTTTGCTGAATTTATTAGTTCTAGCAGTTTTATGTGTATGTGTAGAACGTTTATGGTTTTATACATTTAAGATAGTATCACCTGCATACAGAAATAGAAGTTTAACTTCTGACTTATATTTACTTTTAGAGTAATTTTTATTAGGGCAGTGATAATAAGTAGCCACTGTATAATTCTTTATATATTTTTTTCCTCCTAAATATGACTAAGTTTTGTAATTCAAAGACATATTCAAACACTTTAGACCACAATCTTCCTACCTGTGGAAAAGGTATCTAAGGGTTAAAAAGAAGATTCAGTAGCGATATAGAAGACCAAATGACAGAGAATAAAGAAGCTGAGCAAAAGAGGGACAAACAGCTACTGGACCACGAGGGGAGAATTCGAGAGATAAGTGACACCATAAGACGAAACAACATTAGAATAATTGGGATTCCAGAAGAAGAAGAAACAGAGAGGGGAGCAGAAGGTATATTGGAGAGAATTATTGGAGAGAATTTCCCCAATATGGCAAAGGGAACAAGCATCAAAATTCAGGAGGTTCAGAGAACCCCCCTCAAAATCAATAAGAATAGGTCAACACCCCGTCACCTAATAGTAAAATTGACAAGTCTTAGTGACAAAGAAAAGATCCTGAAGGCAGCCCGGGAAAAGAAGTCTGTAACGTACAATGGTAAAAATATTAGATTGGCAGCAGACTTATCCACAGAGATCTGGCAGGCCAGAAAAAGCTGGCATGATATATTCAGAGTACTAAATGAGAAAAACATGCAGCCAAGAATACTATATCCAGCTAGGCTATCATTGAAAATAGAAGGAGAGATTAAAAGCTTCCAAGACAAACAAAAACTGAAAGAATTTGCAATTACCAAACCAGGTCTACAGGAAATATTGAAAGGGGTCCTCTAAGCAAAGAGAGACCCTCAAAGTAGTAGATCAGAAAGAAACAGAGACAATATACAATAACAGTCACCTTACAGGCAATACAATGGCACTAAATTCATATCTCTCAATACTTACCCTGAATGTTAATGGGCTAAATGCCCCAATCAAAAGACACAGGGTATCAGAATGGATAAAAAAACAAACCCCATCTATATGTTGCCTACAAGAAACTCATCTTAAACCCGAAGACACCTCCAGGTTTAAAGTGAGGGGGTGGAAAAGAATTTACCATGCTAATGGACATCAGAAGAAAGCAGGAGTGGCAATCCTTATATCAGATCAATTAGAGTTTAAGCCAAAGACTATAATAAGAGATGAGGAAGGACACTATATCATACTCAAAGGAACTGTCCAACAAGAATATCTAACAATTTTAAATATCTATTCCCCTAACGTGGGAGCAGCCAACTATATAAACCAATTAGTAACAAAATCAAAGAAACACATCGACAAGAATACAATAATAGTAGGGGATTTTAACACTCCCCTCACTGAAATGGACAGATCATCCAAGCAAAAGATCAACAAGGAAATCAAGGCCTTAAATGACACACTGGACCAGATGGACATCACAGATATATTCAGAACATTTCATCCCAAAGCAACAGAATACACTTTCTTCTCTAGTGCACATGGAACATTCTCCAGAATAGATCACATTCTTGGTCCTAAATCAAGTCTCAACCAGTATCAAAAGATTGGGATCCTTCCCTGCATATTTTCAGACCACAATGCTCTAAAGCTAGAACTCAATAACAAGAGGAAATTTGGAAAGAACCCAAATACATGGAGACTAAACAGCATCCTTCTAAAGAATGAATGGGTCAACCAGGAAATTAAAGAAGAATTGAAAAAATTTATGGAAACAAATGATAATGAAAACACAACGGTTCAGAATCTGTGGGACACAACAAAGGCAGTCCTGAGAGGAAAATATATAGCGGTACAAGCCTTTCTCAAGAAACAAGAAAGGTCTCAGGGACACAACCTAACCCTACACCTAAAGGAGCTGGAGAAAGAACAAGAAAGAAACCCTAAACCCAGCAGGAGAAGAGAAATCATAAAGATCAGAGCAGAAATCAATGAAATAGAAACCAAAAAAACAATAGAACAAATCAAGGAAACTAGGAGCTGGTTCTTTGAAAGAATTAATAAGATTGATAAACCCCTGGCCAGACTTATCAAAAAGAAAAGAGAAAGGACCCAAATAAATAAAATCATGAATGAAAGAGGAGAGATCACAACGAACACCAAAGAAATACAGACAATTATAAGAACATACTATGAGCAACTCTACGCCAACAAATTTGACAATCTGGAAGAAATGGATGCATTCCTAGAGACATATAAACTACCACAACTGAACCAGGAAGAAATAGAAAGCCTGAACAGACCCATAACCAGTAAGGAGATTGAAACAGTCATCAAAAATCTCCAAACAAACAAAAGCCCAGGGCCAGACGGCTTCCCGGGGGAATTCTACCAAACATTTAAAGAAGAACTAATTCCTATTCTCCTGAAACTGTTCCAAAAAAATAGAAATAGAAGGAAAACTTCCAAACTCATTTTATGAGGCCAGCATCACCTGGATCCCAAAACCAGACAAGGATCCCATCAAAAAAGAGAACTACAGACCAATATCCTTGATGAACACAGATGCAAAAATTCTCGCCAAAATACTAGCCAATAGGATTCAACAGTACATTAAAAGGATTATTCACCACGACCAAGTGGGATTTATTCCAGGGCTGCAAGGCTGGTTCAACATCCGCAAATCAATCAATGTGATACAACACATTAATAAAAGAAAGAACAAGAACCATATGATACTCTCCATAGATGCTGAAAAAGCATTTGACAAAGTACAGCATCCCTTCCTGATCAAAACTCTTCAAAGTGTAGGGATAGACGGCACATACCTCAATATTATCAAAGCCATCTATGAAAAACCCACCGCAAATATCATTCTCAATGGAGAAAAACTGAAAGCTTTTCCGCTAAGGTCAGGAACACGGCAGGGATGTCCGTTATCACCACTGCTATTCAACATAGTACTAGAAGTCCTAGCCTCAGCAATCAGACAACAAAAGGAAATTAAAGGCATCCAAATCGGCAAAGAAGAAGTCAAACTATCACTCTTCGCAGATGATATGATACTCTATGTGGAAAACCCAAAAGACTCCACTCCAAAACTGCTAGAACTTGTACAGGAATTCAGTAAAGTGTCAGGATATAAAATCAATGCACAGAAATCAGTTGCATTTCTCTACACCAACAACAAGACAGAAGAAAGAGAAATTAAAGAGTCCATCCCATTTACAATTGCACCCAAAACTATAAGATACCTAGGAATAAACCTAACCAAAGAGACTAAGAATCTATACTCAGAAAACTATAAAGTACTCATGAAAGAAATTGAGGAAGACACAAAGAAATGGAAAAATGTTCCATGCTCCTGGATTGGAAGAATAAATATTGTGAAAATGTCTATGCTACCTAAAGCAATCTACACATTTAATGCAATTCCTATCAAAGTACCATCCATTTTTTTCAAAGAAATGGAACAAATAATCCTAAAATTTATATGGAACCAGAAAAGACCTCGAATAGCCAAAGGAATATTGAAAAAGAAAGCCAAAGTTGGTGGCATCACAATTCCGGACTTCAAGCTCTATTACAAAGCTGTCATCATCAAGACAGCATGGTACTGGCACAAAAACAGACACATAGATCAATGGAACAGAATAGAGAGCCCAGAAATGGACCCTCAACTCTATGGTCAACTCATCTTCGACAAAGCAGGAAAGAATGTCCAATGGAAAAAAGACAGCCTCTTCAATAAATGGTGTTGGGAAAATTGGACAGCCACATGCAGAAAAATGAAATTGGATCATTTCCTTACACCACACACGAAAATAGACTCAAAATGGATGAAGGATCTCAATGTGAGAAAGGAATCCATCAAAATCCTCGAGGAGAACACAGGCAGCAACCTCTTCGACGTCAGCCGCAGCAACATCTTCCTAGGAACATCACCAAAGGCAAGGGAAACAAGGGCAAAAATGAACTTTTGGGATTTTATCAAGATCAAAAGCTTTTGCACAGCAAAGGAAACAATTAACAAAACCAAAAGACAACTGACAGAATGGGAGAAGATATTTGCAAATGACATATCAGATAAAGGGCTAGTGTCCAAAATCTATAAAGAACTTAGCAAACTCAACACCCAAAGAACAAATAATCCAATCAAGAAATGGGCAGAGGACATGAACAGACATTTCTGCAAAGAAGACATCCAGATGGCCAACAGACACATGAAAAAGTGCTCCATATCACTCGGCATCAGGGAAATACAAATCAAAACCACCATGAGATATCACCTCACACCAGTCAGAATGGCTAAAATTAACAAGTCAGGAAATGACAGATGCTGGCGAGGATGCGGAGAAAGGGGAACCCTCCTACACTGTTGGTGGGAATGCAAGCTGGTGCAACCACTCTGGAAAACAGCATGGAGGTTCCTCAAAAGGTTGAAAATAGAACTACCCTATGCCCCAGCAATTGCACTGCTGGGTATTTACCCTAAAGATACAAACGTAGTGATCCGAAGGGGCACGTGCACCCGAATGTTTATAGCAGCAATGTCTACAATAGCCAAACTATGGAAAGAACCTAGATGTCCATCTACAGACGAATGGATAAAGAAGATGTGGTATATATACACAATGGAATACTATGCAGCCATCAAAAGAAATGAAATCTTGCCATTTGCGACGACGTGGATGGAACTAGAGGGTATCATGCTTAGCGAAATAAGTCAATCGGAGAAAGACAACTATCATATGATCTCCCTGATATGAGGGAGAGGAGATGCAACATGGGGGGTTGAGGGGGTAGGAGAAGAGTAAATGAAACAAGATGGGATTGGGAGGGAGACAAACCATAAGTGACTCTTAATCTCACAAAACAAACTGAGGGTTGATGGGGGGAGGGGGTTGGGAGAGGGGGGTGGGGTTATGGATATTGGGGAGGGTATGTGCTATGGTGAATGTTGTGAAGTGTGTAAACCTGGCGATTCACAGACCTGTACCCCTGGGGATAAAAGTATATGTTTATAAAGCTGTAAAAAAAAAAAAAAAAAAGAAAAAATAAAGGATGAATACCCAAGTTTTGTAGCAACATGGATGGGCCTGGAAGAGATTATGCTGAGTGAAATAAGTCAAGCAGAGAGAGTCAATTATCATATGGTTTCACTTATTTGTGGAGCATAACAAATAGCATGGAGGACAAGGGGAGATGGAGAGGAGAAGGGAGTTGAGGGAAATTGGAAGGGGAGGTGAACCATGAGAGACTCTGGACTCTGAAAAACGATCTGAGAATTTTGAAGGGGCGGGGGGTGGGAGGTTGGGGGCACCAGGTGGTGGGTATTGTAGAGGGCACGGATTGCATGGAGCACTGGGTGTGGTGCAAAAAATAATGAATATTGTTATGCTGAAAAAAAATAAAAATTTAAATTAAAAAAAAACTATAAAAAAAAAAGAAGATTCAGGGCATAATAACATTTGATTCCCACAAAGCAACTTTATTAAGTATATGTTAATAAGAAGGGCACTTAACGAGAGCAAACTGAAGCTGAAGCTTTTGAGATTTACTTGTTTGACATAATTAGTAGGTGGTAATGCCATGATTAAAACTTGTGTTTTCTCATCCACAGACTTTGCTGAGTAAATGAACAGCCTATGCATTTTAACTTCGTAGCACTACTTTTTTCTTGCTGATTTTTCTTTAGTTCCTTTAATATTAAACTTTGCTTTGTTTATCTGAGCATTGACAACCTATGGCTGGGAAAGGTGCTGAAATATCTTATGTGGTAGGGATCAGGTAGCCTGGGACAACCACATTTACTGAGGTAAATGCACAAATGATTATAAGCATTGTAAGCAAATGCTATATAATAGATTTACTTAATATTTTAGTTATATGCTGATTCTATTTATTTTTCATTTTATAGAGTTTTATCTTTATCAGGACAGTATTGTTTGTATACATCTGTGGGTTAAACATATTTAATTGCTTTAATTCCACTTTAGTAAATCCAGTACCTACATTCTTTGTGGCTTAGTGTACTTTTCAATCATTAAATAATTTATTTTTAGACTGCTATGAATTACAGTATTTTTCACTGAAACACTCAATTCCCAAATGGTTATATAGCATCCTAGCTGATCCTACTCAGAAGCATATTGTTTGCATTAATAAAGTCTTAATACATTTTTATTTTTCTAAGGGTTCTTGCAATGTTACATTTATCAAGAGCCCTTAGATGATTCATGGGAAATGCTGAATTATGTATTTTTGATCTTGAGCATTTTCATTTTGTTCTAAAGTTGCTTGTATCTGCCTATTCATCAGAATAAACACTGCTGTTCCTACTTGAAATGTGTTTTGTTGTGCAAACTTAATATCTGTGTTTTCAAATAAATATTTACATCATATCAGACTTTTTACAACTCAATTTTATTTTCAAAGTCATCATCTTTCTTTCCTCATTTAACTTAAGATATGCAAAACCATTTTTTTATTTGTGGAGGATTTGATGAGACAAGAATTCACCCACTGGTAGCTATGACTCTGTAATATGGTAATATTTCAGTCTGATTTCAGTCTCCTTCAGGGGGAAAGAACTCTTATTAAGTGAAGGTTATAAAGATGACAGTTTGCAGTGGAAGAATCATTCTTGAATTCAGGATACTTAAACCAACCTATGTTCATGGGGCACATGCTATATCTTACAAAAACAACAGGAAAACCCATTATAGAATGGTTCTGACCACTAACCTTGGCTAAACCAATAAGTTAATTGCTCTCTGTCTATGGCTTTGATGAAATGGCCCTAGAGATATCAATCACACAGATCTTGAGACTGTGTAGTTGATAATTTGCTATTTTAGATGACTGATAATTACTTCTAAGATATTAGACAGCCTTAGTAAGAGGAAAACACAATTGTTTTTCCAGTAATTTCTACTTGTAATCAACAGAAATGAGAGAGTAAATCAATGTCCACATCTTCTTGGAAAATTTTAATCTTCCTTTAAGGTTTTAACCTTTTAATTTTTTCAGGTTATTTTGAGAAAAATTTTCATTGTGTATGACATTTTGGTGTCACCTTTACTGATTGTATTCTGGTTATTATTTAAGATTTTTGTTTTTCAACTTTGGTGTGGTATTTGCTATGAAACTTAGCTTCACTTTACACTGAAAAATATTAATTTTATTTCATATGATTCCCTAGCCACATGAACCAGGTATCCACTGGCCTGAATATGAGTATGGGTGACCTACTAATACTTTGGGAATGAATGAGAAAATTCTCCATGAGGAAGAACTTTATGAATGCCAGATTATATATCTCATAGTTTTGTTTTATGGTTGGCCCTAATGATACCATTAAGTATACAAAAATCCTAGTAGTAAAAACATAAGTTGAATTTACTTGGAAAAGTCTTTTCTAGAACAGAAATACATATTTTCATCTAACACCAAAAGACTCAGGGCCTTATGATGTCCATGTCTTTCATAAAAATTAAAGAATGATATTATCTTTTTAAGGAAATTTGGTTAATTCACCTCTTTAAAAGAGCAAGTATATTTTTTTTTTCTTTTCCTTTTAGCATGTGGAGAAACCCTACAAGAATCCAATGGCAACCTTTCCTCTCCAGGATTTCCAAACGGCTACCCTTCTTATACACACTGCATCTGGAGAATTTCGGTGACCCCAGGGGAGAAGGTAGTTTATATCATCAAGAGTTCTCATTTAATGTTATATAAAGTGTTAAATATACAAAGGTTCATTTTCTTTTAAATATACTTTGCTTTATTTTTTATTCTTATTTGATTTTTTCAAATATGAGACTAAAAAACTCAAAAGTTAAAATGAAAATTGCTCAAGCTCTGGAAATTTTTTTGAAAAATGTAATTTAAAAAGAAATAATAAATGCTCTAAAAAGGTTGAAATAATGTTCTCAGGCACAATGGAATTAAGTTAAAATAAGTGTCACGTAGATAACCAGAAAAATCCCACATATTCCAGTTAAGAAATATATATAAAATATCCAGTTTAGCTAAGAAGCAATTATAGTGAAGAATAGAAATAATTTTCAGCTATAATATAAAAAAATACTGAATAGCAAGTCTGTAAGATGCAATGAGAGCAATACTTGGAAGGAAATTCAGAACTTAAATGCTCACATAACAACTAAAAAAATGCCATAAACTAATGAGTTAGACATTCTTATTGAATGGCTATTAAAGGTATAGTAAAATAAATGTAAAGGTGCATAATAGAGGAAGTAATAAATACAAAATAAGTTAAGGAATTCAAAATAACATGGTACAAAGTGTGAACAAAGTTGGTTCTTTGAAAAAACTTAGAAATATAGGAAAATGGATGTAAACAGATCAAGAAAGAAAAAGAATAACAGGAAAAGCACAATTATCTATCACTAGAATGAAAAGGTTATTATAACCAAGATGCTCTAGACACAAAAATGAGAATAAAAGAATATTGTCAACATTATACCAGTAACTTAAAAAATGTAGATGAAATGGGAAAACTCCTACAAAATATTACTGAGTTCTTACTTGAGAAGAAAAAAAAAAAACTTGGTTACTCCTATAACAACTAAAGAAAATGAACTACTGTTTAATTGAATCATTAGATATTTTTCAGCAATGAAAATCCAAGCTCACATGGCTTAATTAGTGAGTTCTAGCCAACATTCAAATAAGGACTAAGTATAATCCTATATAAACTCTTCCAGGGAATAAAAAAGAAGATCCACTTTCCTATTTATATGGCTAGCAAAACCTTGATAGCATTCCTGACAAGGACAGTATAAAAAAGAAAAAGATTCCAAGCTAACACTTGAATATGGAAGTAAAATCCTCAAATCAAACCAAAGCTTTGCATGCACGTATATAGACACAAACACCATTAAATGTGCATCTCAATTAAATCAAGAAAAAATATCTATTACTGATTTAACAACAACAAACCCTGAACAAACTAGGAATAGGTACCTTCTTAATCTTCAAAAGCAGATCAACAAAAATTATTACAAATATTATTCTTGGGAAAATTCTGTAAGTATTTCTACCACACCACTTTCTTTTTGGTGGAAATCATGGCAGATTAAGGCAAGAAAATGTAATTAAACATAGTAAGGATTAAAAAAGAAGAAAATTCCCTTCAGCATATTTGGTTTGTTGGTTAAAGTGTTTATTATTAAGAAAGAAAATGAATGACTCTATTAACTTTTGAATTCTGTCTTGAACGCTAAACTTAAAAGTCTTTCCAGAACAAGATTATATTGATATTAATCTTTATTTTTACTACTTATTAAATAGTTTTTGTTCTTTGCTTATGACTAATTCATCTGGAATGATTCAATTATACTTAGAGTTTTGTTGAGGATGCATTTGAAGTTAAGGAAAGTTTAATATTCCTGATAATTGAATGTTGTTAGGAGAATCATGGGTGTGGAGCTGTCCAGGGTGTTCCGATACTCAACGTGAAAGCTGAATGAAATGAACATGAATAGTTTTTAAACATAAAAAGGTACAATTGACTTAGAATACATGAATGCATACATAATTCTTTAGTCATTTTTAATTTAAGAATAAAAGTCTATGTTGTAATGTAGTTACAGATGTTGATCAGTTTCTATATGAATTTTTGAACAAGTTCATGAGAATATTTTATGAAAATCATTTTTAAAAAGATACTGAAGAGATATAAAAGCTGATAAAAAACTATACATGATTTTGAAATTAAAATTATTGAATATGAAGAGTTTTGAACAAGATTAATAAAAATTACATCCATTCATAAGAACAAAATAATACAGGAAAAAAATTGGTTCCTCCTATCCAATTGCAGTGTCCAGACCATCAGTATTCAAAGTTTATTCACTTTTCTTGTATGTATGATTACCAATAAAACTGTAGCTTCCAAAATGTTATAAATAGGAAGAAATCAACACATCTGTCATCTTTTTAAACTATTTTTATTTTTATGTATGATGATGAGCAAATAAATTGAATTAAGTGAACAATATTAACTAATTTTTTTCATTCTTGTGTTTTTACTAATTTCTTTTTGTTTTAAATTTGGGTTTATTCTGTTGTTCTTAGTTGGCAGTTTAACTCATTAATTCTAATACAAACCCGTAAGGCTATAAATTTCCTTCTAAGAACTACTTTTATCTGAATTTAACCAGCTTGACATACAGTGTTTTTGCTATTTTTCAATTTTAATTACCTTCTTTGTCTCTTATTATTTCTTCTCAACCAACATATTTTTTTAGTAATATGTATTTTCTTATTTGCAAAGATACATTTTCCCCCCCAATCATCCTTTTCTTGTTAATTTCTCCTTTAGTCAGTTCTGGTGAGAGACTGTACTCTGTAAGATGTCAGTCTTTGAAATATTTTGAGGCTGGCAGTATGACCTTGGAGCTGACCAGTCTTCATAAAGAATAATCATCGCTTTAAAGATGGGGCACCTGGGTGGGGCAGTTAAATGTCTGACTCTTGATTTTGGCTCACATCATGATCTCAGAGTCTTGAGACTGAGCTCTGTGTCTTGCTCTGAGCTGGGCCTGGAACCTGCTTAGGATTCTCTCTTTTTCCTCTCCCTCTGCCCCTGACACCACTCTCTCTCTCTCTAAATAAATAAATAAATAAAATCTTCAAAAGAAAAACGAAATGTGTTTTGTACAGTAGCTGGGTGGTAAGTTCTCTATGCATATGGGTGGCAGTTCTCTTTTTAATTGTGAAATGTATATATTCTCTAATTATTGTTTTTTTTTTTTACTTTATCCAATAGAAAGTTATGTTAATATCTGTCACTATTTGGTGGATTTATTCATTTACCTTTTAAAAATAAATATTTGTTAAAAACAAATTTTATATTTATTTATATTTCAATATATTTAAATATTTTTATTCTATGTTTTATATACATACTGTGTTTAGAATTTAACATCTTCTTGGTAAATAAACTGTTACTATACACTGTATTTCTTTATCTCTAATCATTATTTAGGTTAGTACTCTATTTTTTTCTGATATTAGCAAGGATACACATTCTTTTAATTAATATTCTAGCTTGGTTATATCTTTATCTTGCTTTAGACATTCAGTTGTTCCATGGTCTTGTGTCTCAGGTGTGTCCCTTTTAGGTAGCAAATAGTTTGGTTTTATTTTTTATTTAATTCATGGTGGTTAGTTTGTCTTTAGTGTTTAATTGCAGTTACCTTTATTGTGATTACTGATGTATTATTACTTCTTGTTTGCATTCTGTATGTCCCACTTTGTTTCTCTTGTCCTACTTTTTTTTGCCTTTTTATATATTGAATTTATGGTTTTGTTTTCCCTCATTTCAATTATTTTCTGTCTATTGGGTTGGAAGTTTTAAATGTATATTTTATTATTTGGTACCCCTGTTCTACCAGCCTTCTTAATGGGGTCATATTTAAATGGTATCTTTATCCTCCCAAACCATAAAAAGATGCTTAAAAAAAAGATTATAATACACATTATCTTCATTTTATATGCTATTGTTTAGTATTTTTCTTCAAGTTTGTTTCCTTATACAAATGAGATATTGTTGTGGTTTTTTACACTTAACATTTGTTAAGCTATATGCAAATATTTACCAAATTTTTTATTATGGTGAAAACACGTAAAATGTACTGTCTTAACCATTTTTAAGTGTACAATTCAATAGTGTTAAGTACATTCACATTGCTGTGAAGCAGATCTCCAGAGCTTTCTCAGTTTGCAAAACTGAAACTCCGTAGCCATTATGTCCATTTTCCTTACCCCTCAGACCCTGGGAACCACCTTTCTACTTTCTGTTCCTATGAATTTGATTACTTTCCATACCTCACATAAGTGGAAGCATACAGCATTTGTTTAATTATGACTGGCTTATTTCATTTAGCATAATGGTCTCAAGGTTTAACCATGTTTTAGTATGTGACAGGATTTTCTTCCTTTTTAAGGTTGAATGCTATTCCATTGTATGTATAGACACATTTGTTAAACCATTCATCCATTGATAGACATTTGAGTTGCTTCCACCTTTTGGCTATTGTGAATAGTGCTACTACGAACAAGAGTATGCAAATAAATCTCTTTAAGACAGTCCTTTCAATTCTTGTGGATCCATACCCTGAAGTGAGATTGCTGGATAATTTGGTAGTTCTGTTTTTAATTTTTTAAAGAACTTCCATATTGTTTTCCATAGTAGTTGCACCATTTTACAATCCCATCAGCAATGTAGAAGGGTTCCAAATTCTCCACATCTCCACAAATATGTAGTGTTTTGTTTTTTGATAGTTGCCATCCTAATGCGGGGAGAGATGATATTTCATTGTGGATTTGATTTGCATTTCTCTGATGATTAGTGATCTTGTCCATCTTTTCATATGCTTCTTGGCCATTTGTGTATCATCTTTGGAGAAATGTATCTTCAAATGTCTTGCCCATTTTTTAGTTGGATTATTTTATTTTTTCTTGGGGAGTTATAGGAGTTCTTTACATACTTCGGCTATTAACACCTTATGAGATATATGATTTGCAAATATATTTTTTCTTTTCTATAGCTGCCTTTTTACTTTGTTCATTATATGCTTTGCAAAAGCTTTTTAGTTTGATGTAGTACCACTTAACTGTTTTTGCTCTTTTTTTTTTTGCCTCTGCTTTTGTGCCATATTCAAGAAATCATTGCCATTTCCAATATCATGAAGCTTTCCCTCTATGCTTTCTTCTAGTTTTATAGTTTTGGGTTTCACATTTAGGTCTTTCATTCATTGTGTAATTAATTTTTGTATATGGCTTAATATAAAGAACTGACTTCATTCTCTTGTACATGGTTCTCCATTCCCAACAGCATTTGTTTGAAGATTCATCAAATATTTTTATTCATTATTTCTTCTCACATCTCAGACTTCCATTAAGGCTCATTTTGTCCTATCTATAGTTTATACTTTAGGCTATTTTTAAAATTAGTGTATTTTGCTAGTATTTTTTCTGTTTGAAAATGTGAATTTTTTTTTTACTTGGATTCATGATAATGGAATTTCACTGTATATAACTGGCTATATATTTAACTTTGCTAAAAATCAAAATGTGAAGAAATACTTCCATTTAAAATATTTCTTAATGTAGAATCCTAGAAACTGAAAATATCAAGTGATTTAATGACCACTAAAAATTGAATAAGTTATAACCATATAAAGTAAGTTTATAGAAGTTATTATAAAATGGTGCTGCTTGCCCATAATTTCTTGAGACAGTTTTTTCAAATTCCAAAACCTCAGATTTCTCCCGTATAATAAACTGTATTTCAAGTTCACTGCATAACAATGTGTAGTCTCTTCATTTTTTTTTTTCTCTCTCTTCATTTATTTTACTAAACTAGTAAAAGTCTGGTAGGTGTATCTTATACAACACATGTGAAAAAATTATCAAATGCCTTGCCTATGAATATAAACACATGGATATTATATAAATTTAATTAAATGAAAGCAAGTTATATAATTTATAAAATTGAAACTGCTTTGGTTTAGTACTATGAGGGTAGTTGAATATTACAAAATTTGTCATTTTGTCAAATAATAGTATCAAAATAGAAAAATAACTGTCCAAAAATTTCATAAATGCTGGTAACACTAGAATTCAGTATGTATATTTAATGATAACCTGATGAATTAGGACTAACAGGACTTTTTTTTCAATTCAATAAATATAAGAAGCTAATATTGAGTATTTACTATGGCAGGCATTGTGTTAAACTCTGCACACTCCATTGAGTTTGGTGTTATAATTATCTCTGTTTTATATTTAAAGAAATGGAACTTAAGAAAGGATTGAGTAAACTGCCTACCACCACACAGCTTGCATTTAGCAGAGCTAATCATTAAATTTTTCTTTAGTTATAGAGCATATGTTTTCTCTTCTGAAAAATTCAGAAGAATGAACTAAAAAATGACACTTAAGTTGATCAAATAAAAATAACTATATTAAGATGTAATAGATTTTAGAAAGTTGTGGAACTAAAGCAGAGTAACATATCATGTAGCTGGATGTAACACATCATATGCCAAGATATAAACAGTCAATTTTTTCAAAATTAATATATAGTTTAAAGTAACTCTAATAAATTTCAAAAGATTTTTGTTTTACACATAGACCCAATTTTCCTGAAGGTTATTTACAAGATAACAACGGTTGGAATAACCAAGGCAAATTAGAAAATAACTGATGAAGTAAAGTGGATTGTACTGTAAAATAATAGAAAAACACTGAGCTGCTTCAGTAATTCATATTCTGTGGTATGTCAAAATAGGCTTCTAAGCCAATGGCAGAAGGTGGTGTGTTTTTTTTTTTTTAAGATTTTATTTATTTATTTGACAGAGATCACAAGTAGGCTGAGAGGCAGGCAGAGAGAGGAAGGGAAGCAGGCTCCCTGCTGAGCAGAGAGCCCGATGCGGGGGCTCAATCCCAGGACCCTGGAATCATGACCTGAGCTGAAGGCAGAGGCTTTAACCCACTGAGCCACCCAGGCGCCCCATAAGCCAATGGAACAAGTTAAAAAGACCTTATGCCTGAGGGCTTAAAGACTTTTGTCACATATTTGTTTATGAAATTGTCCTTTCTTTCTTTCTTTCTTTCTTTCTTTCTTTCTTTCTTTCTTTCTTCCTTTCTTCCTTTCTTCCTTTCATCTTTCTTTCTAGAGAAAGGGAGAGATGAGGGAAGGTGGGGGAGAGGGAGAGAGAAAATCTCACACTCCATGCCCAACACAGAACCCATTCTAGGGCTTGATCTCAGGACCCTGAGATCAAGATTTTTCAATAAATAATCATTTTTATGTATTTCTACAAAAATCAAACCTTTACTTCATATTTTTCTGAGGAAAATAAGTGATTTGGTTTTTATTTTCTGGAAAAGATATGTTTGTACGAAAATCAAGAATAAAAAATGTAAAATAATTTATTAAAATAATTACATTAAAAATCTCTTTTTAACAATACAAAATCACAAATAAAAATGAAAATGATATGAGAGAACATTGGTATTATGTCTATATAAAGGGCTATTTTAAATTAATAAGTAAAGATTAACACCACATTAGAAAATGACTAAAACAGCAGAACATTTTTGTCTCAGTCTCAGTACAAATGGATACTTAATTAATATAGAAATTATTTATTTTCGCTATAATCAAAGAAGACAAAGAATAGAATTATAATATCAAGTGATAAGGGTACAGAGCTTCTGAAAATAAAAGTGGAAATATCTTTTCTGAACAACTTTGTTAATCTTTTTCATATTTTGAAAAATGTGCTTGCATTTTAGCCCAGAGATTTATTCTAGGGAAATTATTTGGGTCTGTGCAGAGACAGTTATATATAATAATGAAAAATTAGAAAAATATCAAATTTAGAAAATCAAAAATAGCATTGATTTGAGAAAATGTTTTCAGTATATTGGGAAATTCAATAAGCAGGTTAAAAATCATAGGCATGAAAAGATCTAATTTTTAAATCACATATGTTAGAGACAAAATTATGGAAGAGTATATACTAAAACAATGCTTATTTCTCCCTGATGGGTTTACAGATAGGTTTTATTTCTTTTTCTTCCTTTAATTTTCTACAGTAAGCATGTATTGTTTCATATGGGAAGAATGTTCTTTTTAAAAAATAAGTTTATTATTGTACAACACTGTAAATGTACTTATCACCAAAAAAGAAGTAAGATTGCCATTTTACATGTAATTGGACTCCCCAAGGTAAAAACAGTGTCCTGCCCAATCTAAGACCATTCTTGATGTTGCAAGGTACATGCTGGTAACAGTCCAGAATGTGCAGCTGAGAATATATCTCTTTGAACTGATAGAATTATGCAATTTGATTCTTCGGTCTCTTAGAATTGATTGACCTTTTCACAAGGGCAGATTGTTTTCATCTTCAATAGAGTTAATAGTTTTTTTTTTTCTTTTCCTATATAACTCAATTAAGAGCGATCATTTGACTGCTTTCATTTTGCAAAACTTTTTTTAATCATTCATCTGTGCTTTACACATATGGGGTCAATTCACAATATAGTGTTTCTATTGCCAAAGACACCTCTTAAATTTAGCAATTAGTATGTAGATAAATCTTTGATTCTATTTTTAAAAGTGTATCTGGCTGGTGTGTGAAAGAGATCTTTGCTATCAGGAACTTATAAACATATAGCAAGAACAAGGCCCGTAATACAATAGCCAAACTCTGAAAAATCACTGAAGAAAGCAAGGTAGAATTGCTGAGATAGAAGAGCTCAGAGCTTACTGGGAGATGCAGGCCTTTGCTAAAGACTTTGAAAGGTGTGAAGAGGTTCCAGAAACAGGGAAGGGGCAAGTGGTATCCCAGGAGGAACTACGTAGGCTTTTACTAAAGGAGTGCTGGAACTGGAGGTACTTTTTCAGGCACAGCAGCAAGAAGTCAGGGACGGGTAGGGTGAAGAATCTGTTGGAAGTAGTGCAATATGAGGCAGCCCAGGTGGGTTATGACCTTAGAGTCATGATGCCCAGGATTAGAAATTTATCTTGAGTTGGGTGTGAAGCTACTGTGCCTGGCTTTCATGGGATTAAAGTGGCCATACAGGATAGGTAAATTGGAGATGAGTGAAACTGAAAACCAAAGTACAGCTTGTGAGGGATGCCTGGTGGCTCAGTTGGTTACCTTCAGCCTAGGTCATGATCCCAGGGTACTGGGGTCAAGTCCTGCATTGGGCTTCAGCAGGGAGCCTGCTTTTCCCTCTGCCTCCTGCTCCCCCTGCTTGTGTTCTCTCTCTGACAAATAAATAAATGAAAATCTGAAAAAAAAAACCAAAGTACAGCTTGTGAAATTATTGCAGTTAATTCAAACAGGTATGGAGAATATGGTCAGTGAAAACAAAAGGAGAACATTATTAGGGGAACTGCAGAAATTGGAATTGATTAGGTATAGGGGTGGAGTGGGGATCAAGGAAAAGAAGTAGGAAAAATGTTCCTGTGAGTAATTGGTGATGACGCATCAAAATTTCAAAATCCAGGTGTTGTCATATAAATTTAAGCAGAAAATTACTTTTGTAGCGTTATCCAATTCCTGTTTTTCACCCGTCATATCATAAATCCCTGATGGAATTAGGGATCTCTCTGAGTTGTACAACTAGTCTGGCCCCCAGTTCTCCTGTCTATTCTTTGGGTTTTAAAGTAAGAATCTGTTCCTTCAATGTGTTGATTTTCCTGTGAAACCTTAAAATTAGGCTGATGTTTTTATGTTCCTAGCATAGTTGGATTAAGTAAATTGAGTTAATACTTTTACTTCTTTCATAACTGTCTTCAAGATTTATATTGTGAGAGATGCTTGAATATATACCATGAAAATAGTAATACATGAGAATCTTAACAGTGCTTTCAGATTACCTTAGTGGTTTCCTAATATTATCCAATTAAATCCTTCTGCTTTAACTCTGCTTAGATCAGCTTGATATTATGGCCTCCAGGGATTTAGCAGTAAAGAAATACATTCCAACTAAGAAAGTTTAAGTAAACTAGCAAACTGAGATGCTAGAGCTTAAACCCAGGCTTTCTCATTCCCAATCATAAATAGCTTCTAGTTGCAGGACAAGATGTAAATTTTTCCCTTTAGCAGGATACAATTCAGAGCTGAACAAAAGCTTAATGATCAATTATCCCATGAATTGGCAATGTTTTCTGGAAAGGATATACAGTAAATACTTTTGGCTTTGCAGGTGATATAGTTTGTTTCAAATGTTCAATGCTATTGTATTGCAAAAGTAATCATAGACAATATGTAAAGGAATGGGTCCAAGAAGCCTTTTTTTACAAGAACTAGCTGAAGGCTGGATTTGACCCATAGAATATAGTTTACTGATCTTCTCACTTCTAGTCTTATTCCTGAGAAGAAAACTGTAGTCTCCCTAGATTATTAGGTTTGTCCAAGCTTCTTTTGGCTGGAACCCAGAAATCTATTTTATTTTACAGCTTTTGATTCTAATATCTCTTTTTTTTTAATTTTTTTAAAGATTTTATTTATTTATTTGACAGAGAGAAATCACAAGTAGGCAGAGAGGCAGGCAGAGAGAGAGGAGGAAGCAGGCTTCCTGCTGAGCAGAAAGCCCGATGCGGGGCTCGAACCCAGGACCTGGGATCATGACCTGAGCCGAAGGCAGCGGCTTAACCCACTGAGCTACCCAGGCGCCCCCTAATACCTCTTTTTAAAGAGCCATTTAACAATATCAGTCTAATTGAAGATTTGTGTCTTCCCCATCCTCTGCACTGTAAGACCAATTCTAATTGGTCTTTCTGTGGTGCTCATGGAATTAGTTTAGGTAGTAATGTCTTAATTGTGCTGCCAATAGCTTTTTTATATTATATTTTCAATGGAGATTTGCAGGTATCCAGTCCCTTGACTGTTGGTCTGTCTTTCTTCCAGATTCTGCACTCTGTGGCACTCTACAGTACTGTGTAACAAAGCTTTAATAAGCGTACTTCACAGCAATTGTATCAATTTAACTTTGCAGAATAGCAACTAAGATTCATAACCTATCAAGGAAATCCTAGAATTGTTCCTTGTATCTCTTTCAGTCTCATGTTCCAATGGAGCCATGATTAATTTTACATTGATAATGGTAAATTGATACCTACCATAAGAAATAAATATTTATATAACTGTGCTAGTTAGCTTTTATTTCACCTATCTTTAAAAAAAAAGATGCAACATATTTACACAAAATAGCATAATTTAAGACAACCAAATATTTTCCAAGTGCTTTTGATTTGTAATTCAAGTTGATTCTGCTAGCAACCTTAGTCAAAGGCCAGCATTTTACTTCTGTGTCAGAGCCCTAAGATTCGATTTTAGAAAACCTATCTTTATTACATTTTCTGCTTCTAAAGGACTCTGTGTTTTATATTAAAGTAGGCTAGTTTTGTTCCTCCACGGTGCTTGGCATTTAAAATAGAAGATTAAAAACAAGATAGGAAACTTTTCTGTTTAGAGTTATCCCCCTTCCAACTGTGTGTGTGTGTGTGTTCCAAACTTCAAATATTAACCACTTGTTAGCAATCCAACCACGCTGTTTTAATTTTAAATATAATTTGATGATATACATACTTCTAATTTAGCTGATTTCTTTCCCTCATAAAAGAGGAAGTGAAACTATTTGCACATGACCATAAAACTCACCTTTAAATCTGAGAGGGAAGCCACAAAATGAGGCTTGGGTCTACCGTTTGTGTCTAAATTCCAGTTTTGCCATCTCTGTTGTAATAACTGAGTTCTTGTATGATTATACAGATTCGAATCCCTGGTGGTTGCTAAAAGAGAATACAAATGCAGAATGAAACCTAGGATCAGACGGTGGTAGTGTTCTTCATTTTATCAGGCTTAAAGTTAATACAAAGCTAAAGAGGAAAACCAGAAATTATTTTCCAATGATGTTGTAAGAACAAGCCAATATTGCATTGGTATTCAGAGATGGAGGAGAAAACATATTGGGAACTTAAGAAAAATTGTTTAGAATCTATACATTTTAAAAATTAAGTGTTGAGGATTACTGCAAATGGAAGGGGAAAAATTAGGTATTGTGGAAATTTTTGTAAACATTTTTGAGAGTATCTGGAATGATAAAATTATGTGAAGGAAAAGAAAAAACAAAGGAAAAAGAAACTATAAATAAGGTAGACAGAAATAGATGAACAATTTAATCTTTTTTTATGATTTATTTATTTATTTATTTGAGAGAGAGAGGAAGAGAGAGAAGGAGCAGGAGTGGGAGCAGCAGAGGGAGAGGAAGAGATGTCTCTAGCAGGAACACCCAGTTGGGAGCCTGATGCAGGGCTCAATCTCAAGAACCTGAGATGGCGATCTGAGTCAAAACCAAGAGTCAGAAACTCAACTGACAGCACCACCCAGGTGCCCCAACAATTTTATGAAACAAAACCAAGTTATGCTACACAGATTGTATTACATTAAAAAGCAAAACAAAACAGTGTGCCTCTATTTATTTTAACACCCTTGGTAGATTTCATCGCTTTGGAATCAAGAAAGTACATGTTTAAAGAGACTGAAAAAGGTTGATTTTAATGGCGAAATGTTAATGCCATTATAAGGCATAGTTGACTATCATTATAGTTTGATAAAGTCTTAGTTTAAATCTCTATAAAATAATAATTTTTAAAGTATTTTACTTATTTATTTGAGAGAGAGAGACACAGCGAGAGAGGAAACACAAGCAGGGGAGTGGGAGAGGGAGAAGCAAGCTCCCTGTTGAGCAGGGAGCCCGACGTGAGGCTCGATCTCAGGACCTTGGGACTGAGCCACCAAAGTGCCCCTAAAGTAATTATTTACATGGGCAATTATAACCAGCTTCGGTGTACAGTTCCATCGATGACTAATGTTGTTTCTGAGATGCAAGACACCAGAAGGAATATTTATTGTTATGCTATATCTTCATTCTCATAAAAAGTAAACTAGTTAAGGATCGTTTGCCCTAATTAGTACTTAAAAGTATTGTGTTAAAGAAAAAGGAGAAGTGTATGTTGTCTAACACAAGAATGGCAGCACTTTTCTGGAATATGGATTCAGCATTGATTGATTACATATATATTTTATTCAGTTCTAGAGCTTGAGAGTTCTCTTAAACATAAATTCAGATTTTAATTGTTACCAAAGGATCATTTAAATATTGTTACAACCTATGGCTTTATATTAGATGCATTTATTTAAATACTCATAATTGGTTGCCTTGTGCCAAAGTGCATTGCAGCTTCCAGAGTAAAAAATAGGTTCACCTCACACCTTAGGCATCTTAGATATTTTAAGCAGAATAGAGTTAGAATGAATTTTGGAATATCAAAAAAATGATTTTTCAAAATGAATTTCACTTTAGATAGGTATATTTCTCATGCTAGTTTTGCTCTACATTTGGTGTAATCAAGTGGAAAAAGAGTTATTTGAAAAATAAAGTGTTTTTATAAAGCAGTAAGAAAATTGACTTTCCTAAAGTTGTTCTTGAATTATCTGAATTATCTTAACAAAAAACAGTATCATTTCAAAACAAAGTATGGAATAAGGGGTCATGTGCAAGATCTTATAACTTGAGAGGTCCTTGAGTATATATTCTTGGATCTAGAGAAGCATAGTGACATCTGCCTTTGATTATAGTTACATGGATAAATTCAAACTTAAGAACTGTATTTAAAACATTTCAACATACACAATGATATTATGTTCTTGGAATATGGCACATGATGGTAATTTTTAATATAATTATACATGTCTAACTGGTTGTCTTTGAAATAAATTATTAAAAAGAAGACATTCATGGCAAAATCAGAATTTCTCATGGTTTAAGTCCTGTTTATCTTAAAAAATTCAAAATAAACTCTTTGAATAAAGATTTCTGTTGGCTTCACCACTGTTAAAATACCTTTATAGGAACTTTGGTTTAATTGCTAAAATGTTTAGTTTAACTGCTGACATTGTGCTCCCATATTGTCAAACATTAATGAGAACAAGAAAATATTCTTTTTTTTGAGGAGTTTGTTAAGAAAAAAAATATTAAGGGAATACTAACAGAAAAAAAAAGAATTAATTATGAATCTGTTTTCATAGTAGTCCTGGATTCCTCATCTCCAGGAAGCAAATAGCCGTGTGCAGTCACAATCATTTTACTCTTTGTGTCATTTTGCTCCAATTCAC
Source organism: Lutra lutra (assembly GCF_902655055.1). Taxonomy (NCBI): domain Eukaryota; kingdom Metazoa; phylum Chordata; class Mammalia; order Carnivora; family Mustelidae; genus Lutra; species Lutra lutra. Next base: position 73,360,957 of record NC_062279.1, on the reverse strand, counting down.
AGATTGTTTTAAATTTTACCACAATGGACCTATACAAAAGCAGTTTGTGCTGGTATGACTACATTGAAGTGAGAGATGGGTACTGGAGGAAATCACCTCTCCTTGGTAAGACTCTTTACTGCCTGTGTGGGCATTCATCTAGTCTGTCCTTTTAAGTAGATTCTTTCGAGTCATCTTAGACAGAAACGTATGTGGCCCACATTTTAATTTTTATTATACTCTTTTCAACCACAGCAAAACACAGATCAATAGAGAGATTGATTTTAAACTAGCTTAAGTTATGAGGAAATACTTGGATCTGAATGTAATGACTGAGAATAGCCTCCACATGTATTTTTAATTTGATAATCACCACTTTAATGAGAAACCCAGATAAATGATGCGGGAGCACGTGTATATGTTTTGTTTTGTTGGCTAAGGCAGTGGAATATGAGCCCCTAGGTCTGTGTTTGGTAGCTGGTTTCTCCTACCACCCACGTTAGCTCTCACTGTGGACGTCACGGTTGTGCTTCTCAGAGAGTTTTTGTGGCTGAGGAGAGGCATTTGTACTTTGTGTCATAAATTGTAGCTCAGTTTTGGTGCTCACAAAGGTCTGCTGCCAACATGTAGCCACAGACCACACCATTAACTTGCATGAGGCACTTTACTGTTGCCCTCTGTTTTACTTAAAGGTGAGAGCTGTTGTGAGCATGTAAGCATCTACACTAATACTGATTTTTCTTTGAAATGGCAACTTCTCCTTGGTTTTTGGAGGTAGCTTTGCTCAGTTGCGTTTATATGCCATACAGATCTTTTTTTCCTTAATATCCAAAACCCGCTGAATGGACACTGTTGTATTAAAAGTGTATTAAAGGTCTTAGGAAGTCCAAGACATCTAGAAATGTTTAAACATAAGAAAAAATAAAGAGTTGAACGAAGGTGGTAAGTCAGGTTGAGGAAAACATTGTCTTGAGCATTGCGTTTCTTAGCCTAGGTGAAGCAATCTGTACTATAGGTACATGTGTTCCAAAGAAAACATTTCATTAAATTCACATTGAAGAGCCAAATCTAAAGCAAAATAGTGGAGCACACTTCTTTTTAGAATGCCGGCAGCATTACACGCTTCGGCGTATAGTGGGCCAACAGACTGGTTCAGTCTGGTCATCGTTTTCATGTGGAAAATTTTCCCCATTGTTTCCCCTGAGACCTGTGCCTTGAAGTGTACCTGTCAGACAGGCAGCATCAGGATCCTTGTTAGAGGGATAGAAATTCAGGCGCCCTTCCACACTTTCTGAATTAGAGATTGTATTTTAACAGACTCCCTGGCATTTCATAGGCATGTTACGGTTTGAGAAACATTGCTGTCTTTTACAAGCTCTTAATTTACTTTGCCATTTGGAAGACACTTCTTCACCTGTTGACCATTAGTATGAATTTGTTTTAAGTTGACTACCGTTTTTCATATACTGAAACTATGTATGACATCACTTCCGGGGGAAATGGTTGGCAGTGTATTACTGTTGATAAAATTATTTCATGTGGATTGCCAGATTTAACCATTTTGTCATCCTATGGAAATTTAAAGCACAGTGGCAGACACACAGTTAGCCAACACATATTTATGGGAGATTGAGGGAAGACAGAAGGAGTGACAGGTAGTTATATTCATTTGGTATTATACTTGCCTGTGGATACATAATTAGAGAACAGTGAGAATTCCCGTGCAAGTCTTCAGGTCCTGTTTGTCATCCTGCTGACTGCACAACGGATTATGACTTTGTACATGAGATGGAATGTGGACCCTGGAGCAGCATGTGGGTCCCCCTGATGGGTCGTCATTGAGCCCCAAAAGACAAAGAACTCTGCTTTGGGCTGAGACACATCCCTAACCAAGTTTCCTCTGCAAGGACTGGTCTGACAATTGGAGCCAGTTTCTCAGGACCTCCTGTACTTTTTTACCTTGATGTATCATGTGACCTTTTACAAATACGTCCTTAGCACTAACTGCTTCTTAATTCTGTAGACAGTAAGACTAACGTCAGTCCATTAATCTGGGAATGGTGTGTTCCAGTAATTTATAAATAGATATGAAGAGATTCTTTTATTCATCCACCTTTGTTAAGTAAATACTAAGCATTCTTATAGCTCTAATTACTCTGGATGGAGTATAGGAACCAAATTGGGTTATATATATATATATATATATATATATATATATATATATATGATGTGTAGCTAGTGTTGAAAGCAATTAGAATACAGAGTCATATTTAGGAGTCTCTCTTTATTCTTTTATTTCTTTTAGGTAGATTCTGTGGGGACAAGTTTCCTGAAGTTCTTACCTCTACAGACAGCAGAATGTGGATTGAGTTTCGTAGCAGCAGTAACTGGGTGGGAAAAGGCTTTGCAGCGGTCTATGAAGGCAAGTCCCATTAAGTTTTAGAGATGACTTCCCCTTACATCTCTTAGAAGAAATTTCCTTTCTCTCCATATCACTAGAATGATACTGTAGCCACATTTTAATAATGAAGTTTTCTAAATCTGTGTTATAATATTTACAAGACTGATTTTACGAAAAACACTCAGTAAAATTAAATTGCAAGAACCTCTTTCTTGGTACCAGTGACATAGTAACATTTAAATGTATGTAGGGATATGTGTGTGGGAGGGAATGACCCAAATTTCCATTGTTTCCATGATAGTATTAAAATGTCATGAAGAAATTTTGGGTTTTCCTTTGAATTAATTTTTGTTTATTTAGTGCCTATGCTGCTGAAATTCTCTGTTACAGGAAACTGCACAGAAAGTAATTGTGCACATTTCTGGAGCATGCTTTGTCTAAGCATTCAAGGGAGAATTTACCAACTGCTTTGTTCTATACTTCTCTGAAACAACAAACCAGCATTGTGTGTCCTGGCTTTAAAAAATAGCCTTTTTTGTTTTGTTTTGTTTTGTCAGGTTGTGAGCAGAAGAGACCTGTCTTGCGCCTGCTTCTGCTAGCACAGGGTTTAGGTAATTTAGAAGACAGGAGATTTCTGCTTCCCTTATAATTTAAGTATACGGAAGCATTTTGTTGTAGAGATTAATTGGATGGCAGTGAAGGGGATTGTTTGGATAGAGCCACAGATGTTGAGCACATGATGCTAGCTCACTGCTAGAGGCGCAGAGAATCCTGTGGAGCGTCTCTCTTGATCAGTTGTTTTCCCTAAGCCCCAAAGACTATAAGAACCAGTTCAGGGAAATCATACAGAATATGCTAGAATATTCTACCACATAGAACACATTTACAAAATCTTGAACAGTTTTTAAAAGTTAAATACTGTTTTTGGTAAAGACGTAAAGAAACCATGATAAAAAAAATCATATATTCCAGTGCCATTATCTAATATTTATAGTTAGCTGGCTAGTTTTTTACCATCTAAATATTTACAGCAGTACAACCAGCCAACTTTGATTTTTTTAAAGTCCGGTCTTTATGCACTCAGCTACAGGCACTGAGCAAAAATGTTATCTCAGAAGAAAATGAAAATGAAATGCCAGGTCTAGGTTTATTTATTTGCTTATTTTCACCCTCAGCGATCTGTGGAGGTGAGATACGTAAAAATGAAGGGCAGATTCAGTCTCCTAATTATCCTGATGACTACAGACCGATGAAGGAATGTGTGTGGAAAATAACAGTGTCAGAAGACTACTATGTTGGATTGACCTTCCAGGCCTTTGAGGTAAAGTGTTTCAGGCACTCTTCATGGAACATATCCTCCATAAATGACAGTGCCATTTAAGGACATCCTCATTAAATAAGCAAAGAACCAGAGAATCAGCTTTTTAATCAGCTTTTTAATCAGTGAAGAAGCAAAGGAATGCCTATAAAATGTAACATCAATAGTGAAAGAGGTTTTTTTTTTCTTCTCCTTTCCTCTTGTCATAGACATTTTCAAGAAGATTAAAGTGAGTTTACATTATCTGTGCTATTTGAATTAGAATGTTTGAAGTACTGACAATAGCTTCCTTTGACAAATGCACAGGCTTGTTTCACAAGACTGCTTGAAGAGTCCATTAAATAATAGAACTTTTATTTCTCTTCTAAACTAAGAGGTTAAAAGGTAGACCATCATTTTTGGTGGTGGTGGTTGTTGTTATGGAGAAAATCCATTTTTCACCTTTTCATCATTACGTGGAAAACTATTTATATCAGAAATGGAGATTCAAGTGTTTTTAGTTTTTGATTTCATCAAAAATATATATCAGGGAGGAGATCAGCACCTTTGTTACATTATTCGATGAAGGCACAATAAACCAAAGGTTAGGCAGAATTCTGGAGCAAATTCTGGGTCCTAAACTACCAAGCTGGCTAATGAGTCATTTAGTGGGGCTGGGGGGCCTGAGTTAGGGATTGAAAGCTAAAAGATCAAGGACTTTATTGTGAACTCCATAGTATGTTTAAATCAAAGAATCAGTCTAAAATTTGAGAGCCCACCAGTGAAATGAGAAGGAATGATGAAATGAGGGTGGTAGGTCCAGACAGGGTTAAGATCCCGATGCCATAACTGGAGATGATTTCTTCTCTGGTTCGAAGGCTGATTCTCTGTCCCAGCAATGCAAAGGCAGTAGAGAACCCCTCCATGCCATGGTATGCTTGCCCCTGAGAGCAGTGAGTGTGCAGTTGTCTTTGTCCCTACAGCAGAAACGTCAGCAGAGCCCAGGCATTACCCAGAAGCCCAGAGACTCTCACCTGCACATGCGAGCTGTGTAATGTATTTCTTTGGTACTTATCTTCACCCTTTTGCATGTGCCCTTTAATTTCCCAGATATATGGCCTTTTATTGTCTTCTCTTATATGGTCATGATGTTGTATTATATGCTCCCGATCATTTTGCAATTCAAACCTTGGTTCGTTCTTGAGATTATTTAATTCATATTTGGATTTTGTTATTTTACCGGATCAATAATATTGCAAACATTATTCAAATAGACCACCTTATTGTTAACAGTGAACTAAAACAGGATAGGATTCATTTGCTATTTAGACCAAAATAACAGGTTCAGTAAAAAATGATCTATCTAGGGGCGCCTGGGTGGCTCAGTGGGTTAAAGCCGCTGCCTTCGGCTCGGGTCATGATCCCAGGGTCCTGGGATCGAGCCCCGCATCGGGCTCTCTGCTCAGCAGGAGAGCCTGCTTCCCTTCCTCTCTCTCTCTGCCTGCCTCTCTGCCTACTTGTGATCTCTGTCTGTCAAATAAAATAAATAAAATCTTTGAAAAAAAAATGATTATCTAATGAGATTATTACTTGTATTTTTTTGATGTTGTCCAAATGATTAAGAGATGAACTTTGAATATATAATTCAAAGTTTTATGGAATTCTCCTATTGCAAAAGTGATGTCAATGAATGCCTTTAAAATGGAATTCCATGCATTTAAAAATTGAGATACAATTTCTGAGATGCAGAAGGCTTAGTTGGTTGGTAGTTTTTTCTTTAATGCCAATATGGTTACAGTGGTATTCCTCAAAAATAGGATAGTGAAAGGACATGTAGGAAAGATTTACATCTCAGGCACTTAGAACCATGCCTGACACAGAGTGGTTGCTTAATAAATATTTGTCGATTGAGCAAATGAATAAATTATTACCAAGATTTGGGATTGGGGAAAAGTCATGTCATATTTGGCATTGACATTACTTTTTATCTGTTATCTCTAGGTTCCTGTCCTTTTTTCATCTTGCTATATTTCCTTATGTTTTGTCTTGCTTTGTTTATATACTGGACATATTCAAATATCTGATAGGCCTCTTATCTTCAGATGACCAGACCAAATCTTTGATTGTCTTGTCCTACTCACTAACTCAGTCTTCCCGATTTTAGTATTTACTATTTTCGTATGTCACTATTTACTTAAGAACTAGTCCTGATTCCACTTTTTCTCTTAAACTCTGAGGCTGATCAGTTAACATATTTCATTTGCTTTGTCTTCAACAATGCCCCAAACATGACCACTTGATCCCAGCTTTATGGCCACTACTATGTTCCCACTGCTGCCCCTTCTCTTGGAACTTGGTGAAAATGTCACCTCTCTTCTCTTCCCCTCCATGTCCTGATCCACAGTAGCCAGAGTGACACTTTTACAATGTCAGTTAGATCATAACACGATGCTTAAATTCTTTTGGGTCCAGGGGATCACCTGTGTGGCTCAGTCAGTTAAGTGGCCAACTCTTGATTTTGGCTCAGATCATGATCTCAGAGTTGTGAGATCGAGCCCCACATTAGGCTCTATGCTTAACAGGGAGTCTGCTTGAGATTCTCTCTATCCCTCTCTGCCTCCCTTTGCCCCTTCCCCTACTTATGTGCTCTTTCTCTCTAAAATAAATAAATAAATCTTTAAAAAAATTCTTTCAGGGTTTTTCTATCACACCTAAAATAAAACCCAGACTTAGTGATCCTAGACCAAGACAACCCACAATTGGTCCCAAGCTGCCTCACACTCCCTCTGCGTCGATCTCTTTGGTCTTCTTTCTCTTCCATGGAAATACCAAGTTTACTCAATCTCATAGCATTTGTCATTGATGCTCTTCTACCTTTAAATCTATGCTTTTGTTCCTCTCATTTCATTTGGATCTCTTACTCATTGCCTTCTCATAAAGTCTTGCTTGGTAACTCTATTTAAAATATATTCTGACCTACAATTGTCTGTCTACATACCATTATTCTGTTTCATTTTAATTTCTTGCGCTTACTACTACTGGGATTTATGTTATGGATCTATTCATTTACATGGTTACTGTCTCTCTCACTAAAATATGATCACCAAAGGGTAAGGATCTTAACCGATCTTGTTGATCACCATATTTCCAACACCACTACATGCGTGATTCATACATGATGATGGGGGGATGAAAGAATGGATGGATTATAGGTAAAGGAGTGTGAGAGTGCATGATGATTGGTGGGTAGAAAGCAATATATCCTTCCTTTATCAAATATACATAAATTTCTGTGCAGAAGGAGGCAAGCCTAGACAGCTAAGAAGAGTTTAGTTTATGCAGGAGCTGATCTGCCGTATGGCTCAATTTAGATAGATCCTCAATTCTAAGAAATTCAGGAGTGACAAGGAATTTAGAGATGCTCTAATATATCATCTAAATCTTCTAGATAAGGGAAATGAACTTATGTCATTAACCTAGTATCATTTAAGCAAGTACTAAACCAGCATCAAAATCCAGGTATAATCAATACTCATTATTCACAGATTTTTGTATCTGCAAACTTGCATACTAACTAAAATTTATTTGTAACCCCCAAATCAATACTTATGGTGTTTTCTGGGTCGTTCATGGACATAAACAGAGCTGCATAATATTTGAGTCATCTGACATGCTCATCTCCAGCTATGATGTGTTTTATGGAGAAAATGTATGGGTTAGATAAACATTGTTCAGGCATGTATTATAATGCAGTTAGCTGTGAATTGTATTAATGAATTGGCAACATATATTAAGGTGTCTTTAAAGAGAAACACACATGAAACCAGATTATGAATGATTGGTTGACAAAAAATTTGTGACCAGAAGCTTACCAGAACCCAATTCTGTATTTTCTCAGAAGGAATGAATCAGTATTTACTAATTCAGTGTTTTCAGCAAGAATTTAACTACCCTGAATACTGAGAATCAATCATGTATATATTTTTAATTTGTTCTGGTGGTCATTAGGTGATTGGTTTCACCTAGTTGATTTGTATCTGTTTATATCAATTTATTTTTATTTACATAATATATTTTCAGTCTTTGGCTTTTACATTTTATTTTGAAGATGTATAAAATTTCTCACCACTTCTTAGTGTTTTGTGGTTTTGTCTGATCAAACAGTTTTATTCATTGATATCAGTCTTTGCCTTTATTAAAAAACTCTTATTTTGGGGGCACCTGGGTAGCTCAGTGGGTTAAAGCCTCTGCCTTTGGCTCAGGTCATGATCTCAGGGTCCTGAGATCGAGTCCCGCATTGGGCTCTCTGTTCAGGGGTGAGCCTGCTTCCTCCTCTCTCTCTCTCTTCCTGCTTCTCTGCCTACTTGTGATCTCTGTCTGTCAAATAAATAAATAAATAAATCTAAAAAAAAGACCCCAAACGCTTATTTTTGTAACTTTTTATTTTTGTTTTATTTTCTATGTTACACTTTCCCCTTAGATAAAAGGGGCCTAAATACAAATATGTCCATCATTTTGTTGAAATCCACCATAAAGAACTTAATAGTTATCTATTATTTATACCTTTCGGTGAATTTATGTTGTGACTTTAGGTCTTCTATGCTACTTAGATTTTAATGTGAGTACAGAAAGAAAATCTGAACAAGGGTCTTTGCTAATGAATTTCAGGTATCTTTGAGAAGGAAAGGATACTGTTTGGAGGTCAATAGACTTCTGATATGTCTGTAGTTTTACCATTTGGGAACCTTGTTCTTCTCTAGTAGTTATGACACATTGCTTTTTAAGACGGTACTGCAGTAGGTTTGAATGTGGATGTAGATCATGTCAGAAATAATTTTGGAGTTATTTGTAAAGAAACCTCTATATTACTGTTTTGTGCGAGCACTTTCAGTGTGCAGAAATACAGAAGAGGAAAAGTTTGGGAGATTGGAAATGTTTATAGTAACAACTTCAAAGAAATGTCCACAAAGCGGAAAAGAAGTAAAATAAATCTGGAGCTTACTTATGTTTACACTGAAATCCCCACATACATTAATTTAAGTGGGATTAAGTTTGAGATACTTGTCAGCCTTTCTATACACTCTGATTTGGTTGTACTTCCCTTAGAAAAATCACAAATGTTTAATAGTCTTACCCATTATTACTGCAAGCTGCACAATTGTAAACTATGTTCAAAAGTTCTTATCTTGATACTTTGAGGATTGCCTGACTACAAGTAATCCTTTAATTCCTTTAAATATTTTATATTGTTTAAGTTAAGTAGTCTTTTAAATGACCTAGGAAGCCAAGACAAAGAAATCTTAATTAGTTAACATTTTTCTGTTTGCCATTTACTGTTTTTGGATGTTTGGCTAAGAATACATATTGGTTGACGATTTAAAAGATAATTAAGTAGCTCTTCAGATTTATGGTTTAGGCTGTATTTCTACTCTGAAAGATTAGCATGTGTTCATTTAAATAAACTTGCCCAAGGTCACACAGTTCATAATTAGTAGCATTGTGACTGAAATCCATTCCATGGACTGTACACTATTGAACCCAGGTCCTGGTAGCAGAGAGAGGCGTCTATAAGCTCTCATATTATTAAATCTTTCCCTTTATAGCTGTCTTCCTTTGTGCATTTGTGGTGTTTAATCAGCATATGTTTATCAGTCAGGGACATGTCTGCTTTATTCACCACCGTTTATACATTGTCAAGTGTATATTTTCTGCCAATAGTAAGTTTTCAGTGAATATATTTTTTTGGATTTTATTTATTTTTATTTGAGCAAGAGAGTGAGAGAGAGCATGAGAGGAGAGAAAGTCAGAGGGAGAAGCAGACTCCCCGTGGAGCTGGGAGCCTGATGCGGGACTTGATCCCTGGACTCTGGGATCATGACCTGAGCCGAAGACAGCCGCTTAACCAACTGAGCCACCCAGGCACCCTTCAATGAACATTTATTAAATTTAAGAGTGAGTTAAAAGTAACTGTCATGAAAGAAAAAACTAGAATGGCAGCATTAAAAAATCCAAGTCACATGGAAATAGACCTAATCCAGACTCATGATTTTCATTATCACATGGTTGGATGTATATATTTTTTCTCTGTTTTTGAGCTGTAATGATCTGTGTGTTAATATTAATTAATAATAAATAGTAATAATAAAATAATTATTAAATAATGAAATACTAAGTCTGATAGTAACAAATTTTAAAATAATGATCTTTATTAAGCTTTTCTCCTTTTTTATAAAATTCCTTTTGTTGATAGCATTATGTCCTAGACTCTACTGCAATTTTCCCATTATTAAAATTAATTTATTTTTATCATTTTAACAAGAGTTTATGTAGTAGTATACATATGGGAAATCTACACAGATATGGAAATTCCCCAAATTAATTTTTAATGATGAATGTTAATCTACATTTTTTTTTCAAAGATTCTATTTATTTATTTGACAGAGAGAGATCACAAGTAGACAGAGAGGCAAACAGAGAGAGAGAGAGGGAAGCAGGCCCCCCGCCGAGCAGAGAGCCCGATGCGGGACTCGATTCCAGGACCCTGAGATCATGACCCGAGCCGAAGGCAATGGCCCAACCCACTGAGCCACCCAGGCGCCCCAATCTACATTGTTTTTTAGTCACACTTTCATTGAACATTTTTTTCCTCCAAAGCAAAAAATAATGAGTTTAACATTGTTCCCTGGGTATACGATTTTAAATTATATTATTTGTAGAAGTTGAATCATTTGTGTAGTGGACTATATTAATTATATTTTAAAACTACATTGTAACAGTCATAAGAGAGGGTTGTTTTCATTATTAGAGTAAAATAAAAAAAATACAAAATTTACTATCTTAACCATTTTTAAAGTGTACAGTTCATTAGTGTTAGGTTCATACATATTGTGCAACCATTCCCCAAAACTCTTTTCATCTTGCAAAACTGAAACTTTATACCCCCAAACAACTCCTCTTTCTCCCTGCCTCCAAGTGCTGGCAAGCACATTTCTACTTTCTGTCACTATGAATTTGACTACTCTAGGTACCTCATGTAAGTGGAATCATCTGGTTTTTGCCTTTTTCTGACTCTTATTTCACTCAGTGTAACATCCACAAGGTTCATCCATGTTGTAGTGCATGAAAGGATTTCCTTCCTTTTTAAGGCTGAAGAACATTCCATGCATATATATTCGGCATTTTGTTGATTCATTCATCCATTGATGGACATTTGGATTGCTTCCATCTTTGATTAGTGTGAATGATGCTGGTATAAACATGAAGCTACAAATATCTCTTTCAGACCCTGCTTTCAATTTTTTTTTTAAGATCTTATTTATTTATTTGACAGAGAGAGAGGGATCACAAGTAGGCAAAGAGACAGGTAGAGAGAGGGGGGAAGCAGGCTCCCTGCTGAGCAGAAAGGCCGATGTGAGGCTTGATCCCATGACCCTGAGATCATGATCTGAGTGGAAGGCAGAGGCTTAACCCACTGAGCCACCCAGGCGCCCCCTTGCTTTCAATGTTTTAGATATATACCCCGAAGTGGGATTGTTGAATCAAGTGGAGAACTTCTCAATCTATATTTAGTTTTTCATGGAATATCGAGGGGCTTTTATTGAAATCATTATCTAGAAGTTTTGGAGTTTTCAGAGCTTTTTACAAATAACTAGGTAGATTTTTTGTAATATTTATTTGGAAATTCGATTATAAAATGAAGGCCAAGTGTATGAATGGATCCTAAGCCTGGGCCTGGTCCTTTCTTTTGACCACAAATCTCAGCACTGGTTTGCAGTTTTAGAATGAGAGATTGACTACTTTAGGTTGCATTTAATTGATTTTAGTTCTTGCTAAATAAACATCACTCAGCTTTTCCATGCTTCTTTTCTAACCTGCCACTAAAGGCCTGAGCTCTTTGTAGTAATGAAATATAATATTAATCCCTTCTGGCTAACCTTTATACTCATTCTTTCTTTTCTGTGTGTTTGAATCTCCTTCCAGTATCTTTTAAATTTCAGTTTCCTAAAAACTGTTCAGTGCTTACTGTCACTTTTGTTGTGTTCTATATGTACATATTAGGTCTGTTTACATTACGATAAACTTGTCACATTTGTATATGGTTTGTGCTCTGATTATCTTGAAGTCTGTAATAAATCAGCATCATCATTATCAAAACATATTTATTAGATGTGTAATTGTGCACGACATTGCATTCAGGTTCCAGATAGGAACTGGGTCCATGCTGTAACTCGAAAAGAAACTGCTTTTTCGTTTTTGTTTTTATAAATCATTGACTTTGTTGTTCTTCCTTCTTATGGAGCTTACTGGCAAAATACCAATGGACTTATCCACTTTTTAGCCTCAACCAGATTTATTTCTATCCATTCTGTATATTAATTTATGAAGTAATTGATATAGCTGAAGAAAATGTTACATAAATGACATAACTAAAAGAACTCAAACTTTCATTTGTGCTCACCATCATTACTCTTGTGTAGATGTAGTTGAAGAGCTATAATCATAATTAACACCAATAGGGCAGATTCATTGTGCACACATTACAATTAGAATTAATGGAGTTATACTGAAAAATATGTAAAGATCCTTGAGGTCATTGATAAGATATCTAGGAGTGTTTTAAAGCGATAATGCATTTCTAAATATCATAAATTCATATATATGAGGCACATTTTACATTCTAGGCAGGAACAACTGCATTTGCTTTGTGAAAATACAATATAAGTTTCTGTTTAGTTACCCCTTACACAAAGTGCATAATATTTAATATGTATGAAATACATAATTCATAAATAGGTAACGGTAGAATTAATCCTAAAATTGACCATTTTCATGCCTTTTATCCATGAAATATTTATACTTTGTTTATCATATAAAATATTTAAACCTCTAATTTTTTGCTAAGTAAACAGTAAATATGCAGATACTTTAAGTTGAAATTTAAAGAGATCCATTAGGTATCTATTAGAAGAACAAAGTACAGGTTTTTTTGGTTTCTTTTTTGGTAGTGTCTATCTTGGTTTCTTCCTTGTTAACATAGTAATTTTTGAAAGCCATTGTTTCCTCAAAACAGAAATTAAAAACCCTTTCTCATTAGGCTTCTTACTTTTTATTCTAGTATGGCTTATAATATCAACCAATTTTATTTTTCTTAGTTGACCTATGAAAAGGAGCCACTTTATTGTATATTCTCATTTCCTTTCTTCTTCTAATTCATTCTTTCCTTTTTCTTCCAAAATGATTCCTGAGTCAGGAGCAATCTGTTCTGTGCCTCTCACCCAGGCAGGTGAGGGGAGCTTGCTGAGACCTCTCTTATTTTCTACAGTTTGTCACCAGTTCAGTGTTGTTCATTCTTTTATCAAGCCTATACCTGGAGAGTTTGGGATGAAAATGTGTCCCCTTGACCGAAGAAAGCCCTTTGGCCAATCTGGAAATTCTCATATTTATAGAGAACTGTGATTTTGGAAGGAGTATATTAAAGACTGAGAAAAGACAACATATAATATAGCTGGTCAGATTGGCCTTGTCATCCCTGGTGACTAATTAAGTTACTAGTGTCACTGTTAGCTCTCCCAGACCATCTCTCTATTTAAACAGCTGTAGTCTTAAAAATATGCTTTAAAAGTGAGATACTTTTTTTTTTTTAGATTTTTTTTAAATTTATTTGACAGAGAGAGATCACAAGTAGGCAGAGAGGCAAGCAGAGAGAGAGGTAGAGAGAGAGGAGGAAGCAGGCTCCCTGCTGAGCAGAGAGCCCGATGCGGGACTCGATCCAAGGATCCTGAGATCATGACCGGAGCTGAAGGCAGAGGCTTAACCCACTGAACCACCCAGGTGCCCAAAAGTGAGATACTTTTTATAGTGAACATTTTCCCATTCTTTCCCTTAATTCCACATGCAAAGAAAACACATTTTTAGGAAAAAACATGATTTGTAAATCAAACCCAAATACTGGTGGTATAATTTAAGATTATGTATTTAAGATTATAAACTTCACTTCCCCACTTTTCATACCTTTCACCTTGTTTCACTTTATATTTTTCCATAAAATTTATTGGTTGCAAATATTTTATAATTTCACTGTTTATCTTGTTTGTTATCCCTTTGCTCTCTACCCGACAGTAGCATGTAAGGTCCAGGAGGGTGAGGCTCTTTGTTATTTTGCTAAAGGATGCACACCACGCAGTGAGAAGAATGCCTAGCATCGAGCAGACACTGAATATTCGTTGAAGGAGTGAATGCATCCTGATTTGTGGTTGGGAAAAGATGAGCAGCAAATGTAGTAATTAGTTCTGATCTAATCTGTCCTTCAGAATCTGTTGTTTTCTATTTGTCCATATGGTATCTCATTTGAAGGTTATCATTCTTAATGTATTGACAAAATTATGAAATGGATTCTTCAACCAGCTATACCAGCAGTCGTCGATTCAGACCATGGTTCCATGGAATGAATGTATTCTCTGACATTCATTTTTTTTTAATAGAAGAATTCCATAAATTAGTGAATTGTATGTTGAATGTGAGTTGACAGGATGTGATACTTTTCACGGCTTATTGATTTTAGATGCTTGTATTTTCTAGCTTTAAATATCTAATAAGTATTTAACTTATTAAGAGTTTGGGGCTAATACCCATTTTAGGTAGGAAAAAAGGTAAGAATTTTATTTAGAAATTGTTTTATAGTTTGAAAAACAATTTGTAAATTTTGGTTTGTTGTTTTTAGAAGTTTGGGGCTAAAACATAGGTCCATGAGCATGAAGCTCTTCCTAAAGTTTTATGGGTCTGAGATCTTACTTGCATTTAATTTTTTAAGGAAAGAGATTGAGTTCCTGCAGGTTATATGGATTAAGAAGAGTGTATTGGGGTAAAAGGGCTCACCTGAACAGCCATATTACCCTAGAAAGGAATAGCCAGTGTTGATTCTACATACAATAGACTTGCTACAGCTATGCTGACTATCGGTAAAAAATTATATAGACTAGGAAGTATGTAATTTCATATTACCAAATTTTCCTTTAAAAAGAGATTTATAGGGGCACCTGGGTGGCTCAGTGGGTTAAGCCTCTGCCTTCGGCTCAGGTCATGATCTCAGGGTCCTGGGATCAAGTCCCGCATTGGGCTCTCTGCTCAGCACGGAGTCTGTTCCTCCTCTCTCTCTCTCTCTGCCTGCCTCTCTGCCTACTTGTGATCTCTCTCTGTCAAATAAATAAATAAAATCTTAAAAAAAAAAGAGATTTATAACTTGAAACAGTGCAATATTTATCAGAATTGAATCAGACTTCTCTATGAATAAATTAATAGTTTTGTTGATGAACTAACAATTTTTATGTTACAGAACAAATTATACATTGCTTATAGAATATCTCATTCAGATTTTTAATGATAATTTTAAGTCTGGATTTTTTTTTAGCTCTTTTTCCCCAAAGGATTAGTACTTATATTTTATTTTACTTTTTTAAAATGCAGCTAACTTCTGTTGGTTGTGACGCATGTGGATACACTGTTCCATAGATTTTTGTGTCTCTCTCTGTCAACCAGAAAAATAGGCCCTTTATTCATGGGTGGTATAGATATTGTCATGCACGCTCACAAGAAGAGCTCCCATTTGGTATAAGTAACTTGTTATATGACCCTGTCAGTACTATGGCACTGAGAACACATAATACTCTTTCTACAAAAATTGTTTTTTCTATTAATGAGATATATCTTCCCATATCTTTATTGTTGCAGATTGAAAGACATGACAACTGTGCCTATGACTACCTAGAAGTTCGAGATGGAACCAGTGAAAATAGTCCTTTGATAGGGCGTTTCTGTGGTTATGATAAACCTGAAGATATCAAATCTACCTCCAATACCTTGTGGATGAAATTTGTTTCTGATGGAACTGTGAACAAGGCAGGGTTTGCTGCCAATTTCTTTAAAGGTAATTTGAAGTAATTCAAAGTGTGAGATTTTCTTTGTTAGGGGAAATGTGATATTTAACACTGAGTTAAGAGAGAACTACAGAAAAGTTATACTGGAAGTTAATCCTGCACTGTGCATTAGGCATATTTGAATGATTTTTGATGTAAAAGATCAATGGTAAAATACTGGAATTTGGAACTTTGTAGCACAGGGCAGGAACTCCATTAGGATATCCTACCATCCATTTTTATGAAATGCTCAAAATGGCAAAATCCAGAGAGGGAATTTAAACAGGGAAAAAACATTTGCAATGTAGTCAACATAATTCGTATCCAGAAGTCATCATTAATTAATTTATTTCCAGGTAACAGCGTTTCTAAACCACCTTGTAGAGAATAATGTTTCACCATGTTGGAAATAATGTATGGCCTCCTTAGCAGACTCTTCTGATACCTAAAATGTCCTTTGGCAAAGAATTATTATTAACCAGCTTTAATTTTAAATCACATAACCAAATTTTAGTATATTTTCATCTCCCTTATTTGGTGTGCATTACTGAAGTAAAAAGAACCATTTTATTTATTTATTTTTAAAAGTTTACTTATTTATTTGAGAGGGTATGGAGGGAAAGAGAGAGAGAATCCTCACACAGACTCCATGCTGAGCACAGAACCCGACTCAGGGCTCAATCTCAAGATCCTGAGATCAAAACCAAGAGTCAGACCCTTAAACAACTGTACCACACAGGCACCCCAAAACAAAGCCATTTTAGTGCAAAAAGCATCAAATTTGCATTTAGAAAATTCATAGGCACTTAACATTAAGTGTGTCATTATAAAATAAATCTTTTACTGGAGAGAAAAAAAAATTTTACACTGACTTTTATAGAATAAATGATGGATTTAGTTGTGTATGTCAAAATTTAGTGCAATTAATAACCGAACATTTGTGTTATTTAAAGAACAGTATAATGTATTTTCCCTGAGAATTACTTAGGTATTCACCATATGATTTGAAAGGCAGAGAACCCTGGTACTTTCACTAAATGCATTAAAAGTATCCATTAAATTGTACATTTACATGCATTAGTTTTGTAGTATTTTATAGTAGAAGAAACATACCATCAAGATTCTCTCCTATGACGCTTATATATTGGTTATCAAAAATGCTTGGAACGGGGCGCCTGGGTGGCTCAGTGGGTTAAAGCCTCTGCCTTAGGCTCAGGTCATGATCCAGCGGTCCTGGGATCGAGCCCTGCTCCTGGCTGTCTGCTCAGTGGGGAGCCTGCTTCCCTTCCTCTCTCTCTGCCTGCCTCTCTGCCTACTTGTGTTCTCTGTCTGTCAAATAAATAAATAAAATCTTTAAAAAAAAATGCTTGGAGTTGGGCCAGTGCAGAATTTCTCCAAAGAATATTGTTTGCTATTTTCTTAACTCATACTAGATTACTCCTGGGAATTGAGATTAGGGAATACCTTGTCATGTACATTGTTTTAATACTGTATATTTTTCATACATATATATTTATATATTTTTCATATATACATTTTTATGTTTCCATATAAAATAAAATAGTGTATGTAGTTACAAAATATGGAATTTTTATATTTTCTGGATCAATATGTCTATATAAAAAACACTGAATACTTTAAAGAGGTTCAGTAAATTTCAGAATTTTCTTTCAATTTATATTCACCATAAGCTGTTTCTTGATAATGGCATTTCTTTAAAAGCATTTTTCAGAATATCTAGCAAATTATACTATGAAATCAACAAGTGAAGCTGTTTTTTCAATAAGTTTTTCTATTTTATTCTGGGCATTCTTTGTGTTGTAAGAATTCCCTTTGACCTTGAAATTAGAAAAAACAAAAAAGCAAACAACCCACATACATGTTGAAGATAAGGTGATCTTCAGTTGACACTGCTATGTTTCTAGTCCTGCCCTTGGTTCTTACACAACTCTTAGATTGCAGCAGCATGAATTCTGGTATGCCATCTATCAAAGGCTTGCAAGTTGTTCCTGCTCCTTTGTAGAAGAAATCAGTTGTCTTTGTTTCATTCAGTTATTAAGTGTCATATTTTCAAAAAATTTCACACCTTAGTATGTAAAACATAATACTCTGGTTGTTCTCTACCTCTCTCGCCATCTTTGTAGAGGAAGACGAGTGTGCCAAACCTGACCGTGGGGGCTGTGAGCAGCGATGTCTGAACACGCTGGGCAGTTATCAGTGTGCTTGTGAGCCTGGCTATGAGCTGGGACCTGACAAGAGGAGCTGTGAAGGTAGGGTCGCATTTGCATGTAGAGCTCCTGGCATGAACCTGCACCACCCCAGGGCTCTGACCCCACCCCCGCCACACCATTCCTTCCTCCTTTAATACCTTCTCATTCTCTTTCTACCTCCCTTCCTTTCCTCTATAGCAACCTCTTTCCTCAACTGATAAGACTCAGTTGGTAGTCATTGTTAACATGAAGCGTTGCCTGTGTGCTTGTTACAGAATCAGTCATTTCCTCCTTTGGTTACCAGGCCATCTTGTTTATCTGATCTATATTTCTATGTATTTCTCCTCTCTCTCCCTCTCTCTTTCTTACCCTATTTACCTATATCATCTCTATATATATCTATTTCTATTTTTATCTCTGTCTAGGTCTAGATTTTATCCATCCATCTACCATTTATTTTTACTTTTTCTTAACATAGTTTATGGGTCCCTCTCCCTTACTAAAGTGCAGAATCCTGAATCTGAATTATTTTTGTATCTCTAGCATCTAGCACAAACATAAAGCAGGAGCTAAATTTGTTTTATTAATAAATGATTCATAAACAAAGAGATTTTGCTGTGTTTTCTCCATTTCCTCTACACATTCTAAGATATTTCCTACACAATGTTTTGTTGCCATGTCTTACGATCACTTCCTTCAGAATTTAAAGCTGCTCCTTTTCCCCCCTCATTTCCCCTGTGCCACCCTGTTTCAAGCCCCATACTTAAGTTACAACATAAAGGGGCTTATCTTCCTTCCTCTGTTCTATTCCTCCTTGATTCATCTCTCAACATGTCTGCCAAAATCATCTTCATAGAACTTGTAGTAGTTTAACATTACTTATAGTTACATAATTATTAAGTTTACTTTTGGTGGTTCTCACAAAAATGTTAAATGTAAACTCCCCAAAAATGAGCACCTTGTTCTCTACTGTATCTGTAATACAGGACATAACAGTGGTAAAGGTGACAGACTTACTTGCTTAATGAATAAATGCCATACCCTTAACTGACCTAAATTTAAAAAGTCAGAGACTATCCATTTCTACTTAAAAGTTTAAAATTTTCTCTTGGGCAAAAGTCTCCATCCTATCTATTAAACTACTAATCTGCTCTTTGTACTAGAATAAAATAGACACAGTTATGAAGGCAATGTAGTATCTTTAAAACAGAAAACATTATATACCAGACAATACTAAGGTAGCATGACTATTAGTTCTGTGTGGTGCCTAAAAATAATTATTTTACTTTTTAATAATTCACCAAAAAGTGGTAAATATGAAAGTACCGGTTATTTTTACAATACATTTATAAATACAGTAATATACACACACACACACATACACACAGACACACACACGCGCATGCACATGCTTGTGCATGTATATACACAAAGGCTATTAAAGAGACTGGTTACTTTAGGTAACTCTTGACTCCCTTGGATTTAATTACATACCTTGTACAATATGTGTTCTCTTTTGTTTGGATTCCATTATTTTGCTAATTTCATTAACAATAAGGAAGAGAAGTAACATATTAAATGCTACCCCTTTTAAATAGATCATTCAAAAGATGAAGATAGTTGTTAAATGGAGTTTTGGAATGATAAAATGACCTCCTTATTCTAGTTTAATTTGTTTACTAACTCAAGTAACTCCAAGAATTGCTTATCTTGGGGAAAAAGAATTTGAGGAAATAAGCAGTTGATTTTGGTTCCATTACATTGGACTGTAGTATGCTTTATGCTTATCTTTCCATTAATTCTCATAACAACAATATGGTGTAGATATTATTATACCCATTTAAAAGATAAGACAACTGACACCCAGTTTTCTTTATATTGCTTCTTTAACTTTGAGAGTGATCTGAAACGTCATATAGCCGTATTTTGCTTGGGTCCAAAGCTACGGATTAACATCTTATGAATGGGATTTGATGATTAAAATAGTTGTACTACAAACTAAGGAACAGAGACTGCAGCTTTCTAGATTTTGAAAAATCTGGAAGATGATTGAGATTGAATGCTGAGATGTTTGGTTGTCAGTGGAAAGGTGCTAAGAAGAAGTTGACTCTATTAGGGGAAAACCTTGTCTTTTTATTTCCTTCTAGCGGCTTGTGGTGGACTTCTTACCAAGCTTAATGGCACCATAACCACTCCAGGATGGCCCAAGGAGTACCCTCCTAATAAAAACTGTGTGTGGCAGGTGGTTGCACCAACCCAATACAGAATTTCCATGAAGTTTGAGTTTTTTGAATTGGAGGGCAATGAAGTAAGTGAATAATAAACATAACTTTTTCTATTGTGTTTTGGGACCCTTTGAAGACAAACTGGTAAAAGGAAGGAAGGAAGGAAGGAAGGAAGGAAGGAAGGAAGGGATGGAGGGAGGGAGGGAGGATGGATTTCAGTAGTATAACCATAGAGAAGTCATAGTCTTTCTTTGTTCTCCTGTTCATTTCTACAATTGCTTGTAATTCCTGTTGGCATTGGATAATATTTTAAAGAGAACTACTTTTTTTTTTTAAGATTTTATTTATTTATTTGACAGAGATCACAAGTAGGCAGAGAGGTAGGCAGAGAGGGAGAGGAGGAAGCAGGTTCCCTGCTGAGCAGAGAACCCGACGCGCGGCTCGATCCCACGACCCTGAGACCATGACCCGAGCTGAAGGCAGAGGCTTTAACCCACTGAGCCACCCAGGCGCCCCAGCATTGGATAATATTTTAGACTAATTCTGGGAGATTGAAAAATACCCAGAAGGAGTTTTACATAGTGTATTAATATATAGCAATTTCTTGATCTACGAAAGAACTATGAAAAAAATAGGGTCAGCTTCATGTCACATAGACTTTTCTAAAGAAAAAAAAAAAATCAAACAGTTGGTCAAAATTCAAAATCCACTGGTTGAGTCATAACAAATATAGCCAGTTAGGAGAACCTGGTATACTTTCAATCTTAACAAAGATGCATTTAGTTGACACTATCTTTCCTTTATAAAATGTAACTTATTGTGATAAAGGTCCAGTTTTCTTCCATGTGCCCACGTTCAAACAAGTGAAATCATTTATTTGAGAGTTCCTGTGTGCTAGTGCACACACACCAAATTCAAATGGAATGTTAAGCCTAGAAATGAGAACTTTCAGAGCTGTGTCCTTTGCGTGGTTGGTCAACATTGGCTGAATTTCAGTTTTGTTTGAGCTTTCCTACTTTCTTTTCTTATTCTAATTTCCATATCCTTTCTTCCAGTGACTTCTTTTCTGTGTTTATTTTAAAATGAACATGATTTAAATCTTCTAAGTGCGATAAAATTAACTCAAATATTATTTTGTATCTGGTATACATCGGTTGAACACTTGTAAAGAAGTGAAAAAACAATAAAAATATATGTTTATAAAAAAAATAAAATTTAGAATACTAGAGGGTAAGATGAAAAAAAAAGAAGTGAAAAAACAGAAATATAGTATATTTATGCTCCTGAGCAATGATTGTTGATGATATTTGTGGATTTTATATCATTATGTTGTCTTTGTATATGTATCTTTGCTTCTTCCCCCTCCCCCCACTTTTCTTTATCTCTTTTTAATGACTTTTTTTCCTCTTAATTCTGCCTATTTTAGTCAAGGCACTTATGTGGATTTTTTAGTGCTACTGATGGCTTTGAGGTAAAAAGAAGTTGCTGACTTTTGTGTTTCCTTAAAGGATATTAAAGTTTAAAATGTGATGAACTTACATGTTTTAGAGAATTATACAATATTAGAGCTCAGTGTACCTTTCAAGATCCTCCTTACATTGTGTGTTCTGTTTTATGATAGTAAAATCTGCTATTTATATTTCTAACATACTTTGCCCATATGAAACAAAATTTTCCCTTAATGATTACCTGAAATTTAGAGAACTATTAAAATGAATAAAATATTTTTATAGCATTTTTAGAAAAGTTTTCATAAGAGCAACATTTTTTTAACATGGTAATCTCCCTACTGGTTCTATGATTTGACCTGAACTTGTTGTTGAATGACTTCTACTCTTAACCATTTTCCCTAAAGCGATCAGCTGTGACTGATATGACATTTTGATTCATTAGTTGAAAGATGTTACTATGAAGGCTGGAAGTTTATATTCAGGAGGAAGGAGGGTAGAGGGTTTGAAATAAATGGGTCATTGTATTATGAAAGCATTCTTTCCATGGTGGTGGTCTTTATTCCTGGGAGGATCCTTCACAAACTCTCTAACATATCCCAAGTTTCTTAAACTTAGAATGACGTTGCTATGTGAAAGGCCATTATTGTGGTTTGATGTCTTATTTACTTAAAATGAAGGCATGAGCAAAAACTTGATTTATAGATTACTGGGTTAAGTTAAAACTTTACTTCATTGTTTTAGTTATTATATTGATATATATATATCAATGATGTCAAACAACTTTAACCTCGGTAACATTCTCCTACCCTATGTCAGAGCCCTCTGAAAATGGATGTTGCAGCTGTAACAAAGTAGATAGAAGACTTTTAAAAACTTTCCTAACAATATTTTTCTTATTTATCACCTAATTAATATCACAAGAACCAGTCATTTGAGTTGACATATTGCAAAGTACAGATCAGGCCCCAGGGTTCAATCGTATGCATTGTGAAGCTTTGCTAATTAGACATTTATGTAATAAGGTCATTCATGCAAGATGTATTCTTTAGAATGTGCCCTGTTGAAACTTTGGAGAAGTGTATTATGGAAACATCTGTTGGAAGCTATAAAATTGCAGAGAATACCTGGCATTCACTTAGCTTCTTCCATTTCGGTGTTGTTAGTGCATTACATATAAATCAGAGTAAGTCTGCTTCACCGGAGTGTCAGTTCCCCTCTCCATTCCACCACATAGATTTGTTTGCAATCCTGCAGCATAGCTCAAGAGTAATTTTATAGTGCCTGGCAACTCTAAGAAATTAAGAAATATCAATTTGTTTGATAAGTTTGAAAGGCAAAGTATCCTTTTTACTGTATCCTCCAATGTCTTTCTCCTTTGAAATTTCCTAAGGGTGCTCTTCTGATTAGAACATAGTTTTTCTGGGAGGCAGCATCGGACCAAGCCAAACTCTGTGCTATTTTCACTGAACTGCTACATATGATAAGTATAATTTTGGACAAGTTATTTAGAAATTTCTGAACCTCAGTTTTCTCTTCTTTACCATAGAAAGGAACATTTCTCTTGTTAATGGTCACTTCATAGACGAGGTGTATCAGTTTCATGTCACTGTTGTCTGCATTAAATAAGACAGAGAGGACAAATTCTTTCACAGTTTCTAGTGAAAATTTAAACAATTTTTTTAAAAGTCAGCAAATACTGTTCTTGTAACCATCAGCACCATTATCTCAACAAATATGTATCTCTGTTCTCCTAAACTCTATTTTTTGGAAAAGATACATGCTGTAAATACATGTAAACAGGCATGCATTGGTATATATATCTCTCTCTTAGAGATATTCAGAGCAAAATTCTCTAATCTATTTTTCATGCCATCTGCCTCATATTTGGACTCTTTCCCTGATTTTTTTTCTTTACCTATTAATTCCAGTTTGACTACCAGAGGAGTAAAGAGGGGAAAAATCATGATAAATTTTTCAAAAGTAAATGTCAACCACTTGATACTTTAAAATCTGGTGACTGTCATAACCATGTCTTTTCTAGGTTTGCAAATACGATTATGTGGAGATTTGGAGTGGCCTTTCCTCTGAGTCTAAGTTGCATGGCAAATTTTGTGGTGCCGAAGTGCCTGACGTGATCACATCTCAGTTCAACAATATGAGAATTGAATTCAGATCTGACAATACTGTATCCAAGAAGGGCTTCAAAGCACATTTCTTCTCAGGTATCAGTATTCACATGCTGTATGTGCATATCATGGACTTTGAAGGTGGATTGCCTTTCATTATTATCTACTTTTCATAGTTTCCTGGAAATGTAACTTGGAGAGACATAGAGTGCATGCACATTTATCCTAGATTTAACAGTTTTTTTTACTTATAATTAGAATATTGATAGTTGGGGACCTGATGAAATATAGCTCTCAAACACTTAATAATCAAATATTATAAAGGCTAGTACAAATAACACAAAATTATTATAATAATATTTTCAAACAGTGACTTTATAAGTGTATAGGGATAATGATACAAGACTTCCAAAAAGTGGCACGCTGTTTCAAAATGATTTATCTTTTTTTTTAGCAACATATTTTTTATTCTTATTATTTAGCAAATATTTCTTATTCCTCTTATGATTATATTTTCATTTATGGTTAAGCTGATATTAAAATCATACTTTGCCTCATCACTTTAGAAAGGATAAGAGTATGAAACCTACAAATATAGAAATTACAGTTTTACTAAGAATAATAGATTATCAGGTATATTAAGCAGTTGACACTTCTGTTTCGAATTTAATGTTTAGTTTAACCAACTCATAGTAAAATTTCCCTTGTCTAGAGCTGAAATTTGATAAAATGTCCCCCAACACTAAGGAAATATATGAAAGCACCAGTGAAATTCCTTTATTTTTCCAATTTTGGAGTCACACCTTACTTACAAAGATATTCTGAAACTTCAAAAATAGACAAAATTATAAAAACCTTAGTATAGCAGTCTGCCTTTCAGACTGGCAAGCAATTTAAAGCAACTGAATTCCAATTATATTTTAATATTAGGTAATTTGGATTGAGTTAATTCAAAGTCCGTTTATTCCAATCCCCATGTGTTTAAAATTAATGAGATTTACAGTGCCCAGTGTTTGTTTGGGGTTTTCAGTGTAATTGAAGTTAATGGTTCACAAGCTCCATTGAGGTCCAAGTCATACACAGAAGAACACTCAAAATACAAAGGATCTTGGCTCTCTTATTCTCCATGCCTTCCTTCCCCCAGATTTAATTGCCTTTTAAAAATTCTTCTCAGGCATTAATTTAAGACTTATGTTATTCAACGTAGCATTTTACTATCCTATTTTGATGAAAGCAAGACATTCTTAGACTTCACTATTTTACAAATATCATATGTGTTTTACAGATTTTAGGTGACCCAGTAATTAGAGACAAAGGTTCTTATTTTAGAACCTCCTAAATATTTATTTTAAAAATTGAAATTATAAAGTGAATACATTTTATCATTATAAAAACATTATGGATCCTCTTTGCTTTATCAGGGTCATACATTTTACTTAATATTTACTTTTTTAAAGGATGCATGCTACATATATAGTG
Source organism: Lutra lutra (assembly GCF_902655055.1). Lineage (NCBI taxonomy): Eukaryota > Metazoa > Chordata > Mammalia > Carnivora > Mustelidae > Lutra > Lutra lutra. The sequence continues at coordinate 73,335,877 of NC_062279.1, read as the reverse complement.
GCAAAGTATGATTAAATAGAAAGCTGCTCAGAATATTTAAAATTCACTGATATTATTGGTTAGGAAAAACTTTCCAAATTGTTATGTCTTTAGAAGGATACCATTAAGATATAAAACGTGCTACTTTAATTCTTAAAATACAGATATGAAGGCACATGAAGAAGATGCTGTTCCTCAGCACATCCAAGGACATAGACTCTGTTCCTATCTCTACGTGGCTGTGCTTTGTAACATTATCCGAGTACCTTGGTAATACTTGAGTTCATAATAACTAATTTGCTATAAATCATATTCACTGGTACAGATCATTTAGGAAGTTGTGTCTGTTTTTGGTGTTTGTCAGTGCTATATTTAAAAAATATAAATCAACTAGATGATAGTGATTCCTTTTGTTAGAGTCTAGCCTAAATTGTTTGATGGAATATGGGTAGTTAAGTAAATGGAACAATGAGGTTCAAGGGGGGAAATTAAACCCCAAGTGTGCATATGATAGCTGCCATTTTGAGAATTTATTGTGCAGGCATGCATCATCTCTTTAATAATCAAAATAAAGCTGTTACAGTCTCATTATTACATTCACTTGACAGATGAATCTGCTGAGGAGTTAAGTAAACTGCTTAGTGTCATAAAGAATTTAAACCCCAGTTTGTCTTGGTTTATCTAAGAGCTGATCATGCTTTTTGCAAAGAGCATGTTAAGTGTTACACTGAACATATTTGTGACCTGAAAAACAACAGACATATTTTTCACTTCTTTATTAGGTTACTATTTTGTAAAGTCCAAAATAACTATCATTAAGTGTAAACTTCCTGTGGTTTCTTTTTGATACATTAAAAAATATCAGCAGTTTGTCAGATTCATATTTAAAATACTGTGGTTCTGGATAAGTATTAAATTTATTTTACATTTAATTTGCTAGGAGTTTCTGTTAGTGGGGAAGATGTTTGCACAGGAAAGGGAAGACAAAACATTATAATAAAGCTGGTGTGGTGCTATCAAGAGATTACAGCAAATTCAGATGTTTACCTGATGTCCTTATGATCATCATACAGAACTGTAATTACAGAAGATCACCTATTTTAATAGAAAGGCTCTACTCACATGGAAAATGTTATTTAGAGATCTAATAACGCTTTAAGTAATAATACATAATTATGTGTTCAAAGTCAAATAATTCATTATATTTACCAGAAAGTAGACACATAAACCATGAAGACATTATATTTTGCAAACAAAATTGAAGGTTTTTTTGTTTGTTTGTTAAAATTTACTCTTGGGGAATTTGACAAAATATATTACTGGGTTTTTTGTGACAAACTCTTTAGAAAGAAATTTAGCATAGGAATCAAGAGTCATTACAATGACTATTCACATTGCTTCAGAAATCTTATTCTTGAGAATACTTATAAAGAAATGTTTCAAAATCTGGAAGAAGGATTACAATATACAATTATAGTGATAGAAATTTGAAACAACCTAATGGCATGACAGGGGGAAAATGGTGAATAAATTATAGCAAATACACTTTGTGGACTTTTCTACACCATATAGATGATTTAATGATCCTGTGAGGTAAAAAATTGTATATGATAAACATTAATGGAGACTATCTGCACAGTGCATATAGCTAAGCATGTGGGGGAAACAAACCTGAAAGTTGCTATAAAAAATACCAAGAATGTGTTCTAAGGTGGGAAGATGGTGCATTATGGTTTCTCTCCAATTTCTCTCAGTTTTCAATTTAAATACAAAATAACTTTAAATCATTAATTAATTTTTGAGGAAGAGTGTGTGAGTGGGAGTGGGTAGGTGGAAGGGAAAGGGAGAGAGAAAATCTTAAGCAGATTCTGCACTCAGCACAGAGCCTGACTGGGGCTCCATCTCAAGACTCTGAGATTAGGACCTGAGCCGAAATCAAGAGTTGGACACTTAACCTACTGAGCCACCCAGGTGTCCCTAAAATGACTTTAGAAGAAAAACGCCTATCATATTTCTTTACCCCAAATGCCTCTAGATTTGCAAACATTACCTAATAGACTTTGAGAGTGAAGAAACTTTTAAGATCATCTCTTTTATAAATTAGTTAATAAATAGTAATGAGGTTAATAATCTTAACACAAATGTTTTGTGTTGAGTTAAATTCAATAATTTTAACTTTATAGTTATTTAATAATATTATCTTATTATAGACTATTGAATAAATGTGTTACTCTAGTGTATACATTAATCAAGAGATATCGTATGAAGACTGAGTCTTAAATGCTTCTGATTGTAATCAGTGTTCTAAAGATTTCAGAAGTGGTTGTGAATTTATGAAAACATGCTGAGGAATATAACATGTTCAGCTATTTTTTCCAGAGTCTTATGGATTCAATAAAAAGAAGAAACAATATTTGATCATAGGTGTTCCATTTTATTTGGAAGGAAAGTTATTTAAAAAGTAATTCTTTCTTGCAGCTCAATGATACATCAAGAAAAAAGACACATGAAAATATATTTAGATTTTGAATGTGTACAGTGAAATAAAATGTTTATAGCATCATTTCCAAGTACAAATATTTAATAAAATAATCACATAGAGATAGTAGTTATTTTTGGACACAGCTTCTACTTTTAAATAAGCACTCTTTAGACTTAAGAAATAGGATCAGAAGGATGACTCTCAGTTGTTGAATTCTGTCCCGTCCATATATGTAAGAGTAAGGACCATCACAATGAATTCTAATTTAAAATCTTAAATAACATAATAAAAATCTTTCATTAGACATTAATAATTGTATAGCTTGAACATTTAAAACTTACTGTATTATACAGTAGGAAGTCCACAAGGCCCCCTACAAAAATGAAAGTGTCATATACTGTATTGATTTTAGGATATACTTAAAAAGCAATATAATGGGGGCGCCTGGGTGGCTCAGTGGGTTAAGCCGCTGCCTTCGGCTCAGGTCATGATCTCAGGGTCCTGGGATCGAGTCCCGCATCGGGCTCTCTGCTCAGCAGGGAGCTTGCTCCCCTCTCTCTGTCTCTCTGCCTGCCTCTCTGTCTACTTGTGATCTCTCTCTGTCAAATAAATAAATAAAATATTTAAAAAAAAGCAATATAATGATGTAATATGAAAGCAAATTAGGAAATTAAGACAGTCAAAGTAAAGCTATTTGGACATGATATAAAACTGTGTGTCTGTTCAGTTTTATACCTGCATCAGAAAGAGCATAAGCATTTTCTAGAAGATAGTCTGGTCCAAAAATATATTACTGTTATGCTTTTGGACTGAATGAGGCTTGTTTTTCTATTAACACTAATCACTTAATTTGCATGATAGTAAAACCAAACTTACTTTTGTATGATTGTGCATTTGAACACAAGTACGCAAATCTGCACAGGTATACGTGGTATAGCTTATTTATTTTAAGAGGTGAAACAAGGTTAACTGTATTCTACTCAGGACAAAGTTATTTTTAAATGGGCCAAAAATAAAGGAAATATTAATAGGATTTTATACAAGTAAAAAAATGCCAATATTTGGCAAATTGATGTTTTTTAAAAAATTTAATTCTAGCATTCATTATTTGAAAAGAATATGACACATGATTTCAGCAACGAGAGTTGAACATTCTCTCTTCTTTAGCCAACTGTGGATTGATGAGAATTAAATTAGAGTGAATATTAGAGAATTTGGAGACTAAACCTCATTTAAGAGCAGTGTCTCTCACAGGTCTAGTACTGGAGGGTCTAGCGACTTGCTCAGGGGCAAAAATGGTATAAAACCCAGTTTTCCTGACTCCCAGTTTATTTCTGTCTGTAACAAATGTAGGAGTAGATAAAATGATCTGTGTGATTTTTCTACTTCAAATTCAAGTGATTTCAGCTGACATGCTCTTCATCTCACCCTTCTTTTCATTGCGTACAGTTACTTCCTTACATCTTTCCTCCTGTACCCTCTCTAATGGAATGCTTGTAGATATTGTTAGAAGAAATATAGCCCTACATTATCCTAAGAAAACTGTAAATGTTAATGTGATTAATTTCAAATAATTAAACAATTAAAACTTTCCTATGATTTTGACAAGTTTTCATTGCTAATCATATTGAAATATTGCCATGTTTTGGAAGGAGCAAATTGTCTTTGTTGTGATTCTCAGCAGAATTCATTAGTGCTGGTTTTTTTCTGTTTTTATTTAAATTCCAGTTAGTTAACATACAGTGTAATATTAGTTTATTAGGGCTGTTTTCATGCATGTGTGAGTGCATGCAGGAGTGTGAGTGGGTCAGTTTGTGTCATCTTTTGTCATTTCCTGTGAGTATATCTGCTCATATGTTTCTGGTCTGGTGCATGGACCCTTTACTTTTTTTTTCCCCTACAGACAAGGAAGCTTTCTGCAAAGAGAAAATTTTTATTTTTGAATCTTGCAAGAATTTGATACAGGTTTCCACTTCAGTTCCATCCAGTATGTATTATTCATAGACTGATGGCTTCTGATAGTCTCAGAGATACTCTGCAGGCTTCTGATGGGAAAATGCCACCTCCTTCTTTCCTAATAATGGACCTTTCCTTTATCTAACATGAAGCAATGGAAAGCAGATATATGTCCATTCCAAAGAAGGAGACTAATTTCCATCTGCAGAAAATAAATGTTTTATTTCTACTCAGCAAAACATTTGTTTCTCTCACTAATAAAAACTATTCTTAAATTTTTGTGCCTCAAGTATGAAGATACTGGGAAATGTCAAATGAGTTACTGATAGTATTCCCAAATATTAAATTTACTATGCAGACATTCTAAGAAATAGTAAAAATGCATCATCCTCCATTCTTTCTTTTGGATTTTCATTGTTCAAGATATTTGTAGTTTGTATGTCTAAGAGGGAAAAGGGAAAGAAAATGAAAACATAATTGTGTTTGCTAATAGCTTTTTTCTCTAGTTTGGTGACTTTCACTCATAAGAAGTCCAGAATATATTCATGGACTTTGTCTTTTGTGATGTTGCTGTTTCTCATCAATAGATAATTTGAAAGCACATTCACTTGAATTAGAACAATTTATTTACTTTCATTAAAACAAGTATCTTAAAAAAATAAAATAGAACAAATATTTTAAAAATAACCTCACCGTATTCACTACTGTGGATGACTTAAAATGTTTATTGAAATAAATAGCTTTCTTTGTCTGCATGATGTAAATTGTGTGCTTAATTTTAAGTATTTCTGGGTTTACTGAAATTTTCTTTTTTCATATGAGTATTTGACACATGGAGGCGCAGTTATATATGCTACTTTGCTGGGCATGATAACTTTCCTCTGCTGCTTTTAGTTGCTGTTTGCATTAGTCCACATTTTGCATAAGCCATAAGCCAGTTTTGAATTTTATCTGAACTCTAGATGAATATATATATAGAATATACATATTCTAGTAGTGTCTTGTGATTACTCTTAATTTCCATGTGACATTAATTATATTAGTCACCCTCAGAAAGTGCAGATGAAGACAGGAAACACTAATCAATGGAGAAAAAGTACAATGGATATTTAGAAAGTAATGACTGTATAAAATCTTTTTCTTCTTTTTTCTTCCCCCTTCTTTTCCCTCTAAAGATTATTTTAAAATTATTAATTATTTTCCCCAAACAACATAAATATACTATGCAATGTAATCAGTTTTGCTTTCAATTTTATTTCTCTTTAGTTACCATTACCACAGCTATTGTGGTAATACTATATTCTGATATTTTCTATCATAATACATTCTGTCAAATCTAAAGAAAATAATTCTTCCTAGAAATATAACCTAGTGGCTTAAGATTTCCACTAGAATGAAGTTTAAGTGTTAGGAATATTTAATGTACTCGAATTGTTTTGATTATAAAATAACTATGGACTTAAAAATGCATGAATAATAATTTGTGTTCATGTTTGTATTTTAACTTTTTTATGTTGCTCATGAACGGAAATCCAAACAGGTCCAGATGAAAGGATTCCAGCAGTCCCTGCCATCACTGGTTCACTGAGCACTTAGAATCTGTTTACCAGTCAATTGCAAATGTGAACTCATTTTCTCTAAACTAATTGAGTTACATTTGTTAGATTTCCAGTGAGCTCTCATAAGTCTGGTTGACCTATAGTACAACTAAAGTTCAATCTCTCAGGTGTTGTTTCAAGATCATCAAACATTCATTATATAAACATTTTCATAGGAAATATGTAACTATTTCCGTGTAAGTAATCCTGGCACCAGAAATTTTAAATTGGTTATTTCCGTTTAACAAAGAAAAGTCTATCCACTCATGAGGATATATTTTTTTCTGAAGCATTTTAACTAAAGCATCTCTGAAAGTTACATTAATGAATTTAGGTAATAAACTAATACATTTAAATCATTTACTGCGTGGCTGTCTGAATTGGAAAATGCAAGTGGCTGACACCATCAGGGTTAGAAGTATGACCTACCATCCACCCATTTTGCATAAGCCATTCATAACTCATAAACTGTAATTTTCACTGTTGACACAACTAAGGGAACAGGGCTTTGAAATGATTATAAATTTCCCTAAATTAATTTTACAAGGCCAATTCTGTATTTTGATTTCTTATACATGTTGATGCTCTTTTTGAGAATGGTTTTCTTTATTCTACTTTTATTTTGCTTAGGCTACATAATAAGTAAAAGAAAATGTAATGGAGGTGTTAAAGGTAGCTAGAGAACACATAAATCACAGATGTATTGATTCTGATATATTCTTTCAAACTTTGGAACTGCCTGTATGCCTTTGGAGTATTCTGATATAGCCAATACACGAATATATCCCAGAAGCATGTGTGTGCTATGTCATGTAATCAATCTCCAAAAATGAAAAAAAAATAGATATGTCCTTAGAAATTATGATCAGATTCTTCTATAAAAATGCTTTTCCTAAGCCCATTTCCATAGAGTGAATATTGATTTGATAAAAAGGCAAAAATAGCTTTAGCTATCTGTGTGCTACTGTGAGCTCACAAATTGTCATTGGAAAAATCAGTTGACAGTATAAAATTTGAATTCAACACACCTCTGATATGACTGTCATGTGTCCTTTTCGTTCTCTATGCTGTGGGAGTGATGAAAGTCTGAGTGATGTGTCATCATCTATGTGTGTCAGGAGCAATCTGCCAGTTTTGACTTTAATGGACAAGCCAGCCATGGAATGACAGCTGAGTGACATAGCATGGTGGCTGATGCCTCTCATTGGATTGACTGCCTGCTAATTTAGTTTGGCCTTTTTCCCTGTAGTGAATGTGCTGGCTATTTCTTAAAGCTCTTATTTCTTATTCTAACCTTTACCTCTAGCACACTAAGAGCCTTTCCAGGGAATCATTTATTAATAAACTGGTCTGCTGGAGTAGATTTGTTTCAAATATATAAATTAAATTACTTCTTTAGGATAATCTAATGATGCCTTTTTCTGTCTTGGATGGTTATGAAGTATTCAGATTCATTAGTGCTAACCATAACAGCAAAGTTAACAACAACAAAAAAATCAACTGCAGTAGTCATACTGAGTGATTTTTTTTAAAAGTGATTATATATAAATTCTGGAACCTTGTTTAGTCTCTGTCTCTACACCATGGCTAATATATTGAAGTTCTTGCATTTATATATATATAGTATATAATATATAATACATCACCAGTTCTTGCATTTATTCAAAATACTCACGATTTTAAATTTATTTTTAAAAATTGGCAATAAATGTTTAAGGTTAGTTGGAAAGGGATTCATTCATTTCCTGTCTCCTACTCAAAACTCCTACTCCAGCATTGGAGTGAAAGAGGCTGTGAATTGTTATCTTAGAGTCAGCAGTGTTAAAAACTCAATCCATGGTACAGGGCTCCAAGCTAAACAAGGAATGGGTAAAACTAAGACACTAAAAATTTGGGGGGTTTTGTTTTACATTGGGATCAAAGAAAGCTGTGACTTAGTTTACCCTTTGCCAGTGTTAACCACAACTAAAAGACTCTCCTTTGTTACCCTTTGTTTCTAAAGCTATTTACTAAACTGTGGGGTTATCTTTTTGCTAGACAAAGACGAATGCTCTAAGGATAATGGTGGGTGTCAACATGAGTGTGTCAACACCATGGGAAGCTACATGTGTCAGTGCCGTAATGGATTTGTGCTGCATGAAAATAAACATGACTGCAAGGAAGGTATGAAGGAGTGTTCTTTTCTTGACAACATCTGGAATTTCATGTAGTCTGGGTCAAGCACTGCTTCCAAGTAGAGTTAATCATATCAATGACTGATATCATTGCTGACCATTCAAATGTCAAAAAAAAAAAAAAAAAAGTGCAGTGTTGAGATATCCAAGGCATAATATTGGAAACCTCATAATACCTAAAGGTTCTGCACTTCACATATGGGTGGCATTAGAATAACTTTGTGTAACAGACATTGAAGTGGCTATGATGCCATCTGGCAGCCAAAAAAGCTCCACATTATGCCCAGGTTCTTGTAGAAGAGACCCTATAACAGTCTCCATATTTAAACTCGACTTCTGCTAAATGTTTCGCATTTGGTTTAATTTCCCTCCCCAGAATATCTCATGTAAGTGCTACATGAGTGATGGCACTTTAAATACCAAGCGTATCAAACTCAAATGCCTACCAGAAGAAAAATATTTGAAAATGGTAGATACTATGCCACTCAAAATTCTAAGTATAGGTTTGACAAAACAAAGCAAAACAAAACAAAACAAAACAAAAAAACAAAAAACAAAAACCCATCCCAATAGCACAGTAGTAGTCTATCAGTTTTTGTGCCCAACATCTTATAATATTCTGATTTTATATTTTTATAAATATATACCTTTATCTCCTTAGCCAGTTTGAGGTAGATGGGAACAAGAAACAGTTACTTGGTTCTTATTTCATCCTTTGAGGGTCTGCTCCTCAGTTTTCTACTTAATTTGGATTTATGCCCAATTTAGAAGAATTATAATGGCAGATTTTATAACTTTAGTTACTAGCTATATCATAGAGATTGGTAGGTTCCTGGCTAGAATCACAGTTAGATAGCAGCTCTTTGTATGAACATTGGAATAGTACAGGATATCCTGAACTGACCCTTGTTCCATTCAGTTCCTTTAAAATATTGTCACGTGTCAGTTTTTTTTTCTTTTTTTTTTCACTGAATCAATGTTATTGCTCAGAATCATACGCAAGCAGGATTTTTTTCCCCTCTTTTTACTTTCTTATATGAAGATAAACCCGTAAGGACTCTGATATTTATAACTTAGTACAGTGTTCTGTTAAATTCAACATGCTGGGGAATAGTCCAGTTATTTTGCAGTTATGGAAGATAATTCAGAGAAAAAAGAGACAGCTTTTGCCGAGTATGCATGTACCCTATGACTTACAAGTAACAACCATAAATTGGGACCTTAATTCCTTATTACAGTATATATTTTCTTGAAATAGGAAACTTGGTTTTAGATAGAATTGTATTTAGGTATCCCTAATAAAGTTCATTTTCACTGCCAATAAAGGGTTAGGATTTTCTTTTTCCTCTGCTATGTATGGACACCTTCCCAGTTTAGTAGTTAGCCTCCTGGCTTTGTCTTATAGGCTATTTCCATATCCTGGGGACTCCATATTTCATATGGCAAAGCAAGAACAGGGAAAATTGAACTTAGAAACTCGTTAAGATCTGGATTCTGAGACTTGTTACATGATCCTACATTGTTTGAAAGGAGCTGAATTTCTTCTCTTATTTTTGTATTCTTATGTTAGGAGTCAAATATCCTATGGAAACCTATCACAATTAAAAGAAAGACCTAGTCATAAGGAATGCAACAACACATTTATGTTGGGCATTATACCCTTATTGCATAGCCCTACAGTGTAACAGATATTTTGTCCATATAGTAAAGAATTTCCCCAAAGAGATTTCTTGGAAAATTTCAGAGAATTAGTTGTGTTTTAGAATGGGATACATAATACACAACAAATAGTTCCCTGTCTAAACTAAGATGTGTAGGGGGCTGCTTCATAAGTTACAGAGAATGGACAGAGCCTCAGGATATTAAAAATTTTTTTGACATTAAACACTTCTGAAGTTTGATATTTATAATGTGGAATAGTCTCCTTTAAGGTAAGGTCATTTTAATTGTGAAAGAAATTGTGAAAAGAAATTGTGAAAGAAATTATGAAAGAAATTTCATAAGAATTGAACGAAATAGCTTTCAAAATCAGTTTAGAAACTATTTCCATGGCTAGTAGCTGTTCACTTATTTTTCTCCTTAGTGCTGCATTTTACTTTGATAAAATTAGGGTTAATTTACTTCAGCAGCTAAAATTATGGTTTAGGTATTCAAGTGTTTAAGGGTGAGAGAAAATGTAAATACATGATCCATAAAATGGCTTAATGATGTTAATTAGCTGTAAATGATGTTTCTGCTAATAGAAAAAGATGAATTGAAAATGGCATAGTCCATTGATTATCATTTGTAGATTGCATTAAATATTCTGCACATGCCAAGTGTTGATAACCTCAATTGTCAATATATGTTGCTTTGTTAAAATCGGAGCTTTTTAAACTATTTTAAACTATTTAATAGTTTTTCAGCATTTTAAACTATTCCATTTTCTTTTAGGCATTTACCTAATTCACTGTAAACACTTAATTTCATGTGATCTAGAAAACAAACATTGCCTGATTATGATCAGTGACATGTTTGCCAAAGCAGACGACTATGATAACAGAGACTGGAGTGGTGATTAGTTAGTATTCAGGAAAATCTTTCCGCAGCATAGGGGGCAAATAGGCTACTTTCTTGCTAAACCAATCCTGGGCTAGATTTCCACACTGATTGATGTTATTGTTATCGGCACAGCTGAGTGTGAACAGAAGATCCACAGTCCAAGTGGCTTCATCACCAGCCCCAACTGGCCAGACAAGTACCCAAGCAGGAAGGAATGCACTTGGGAAATCAGTACCACTCCTGGCCACCGAATCAAATTAGTAAGTGAGCTCGTCCTTCTTCTTTCTGTTAAGCTGACTGCCCTTGTCTTTAGTGGCCAGCACATGGAAGTAAAATGAATATTTATTTAATAGAATTGAATTAGTGGGAAGCTGGAAAAGATTTTCTTTCTTATGCTTTCCTACTTACACTGAACAAATCCCTGCTTTCCTAGATCAAGATGCAGTAATGGCAGCCAAACAGTTCTCATACGGTGTTCTTATCCTTGGTGATTTAAAAGGCATTATCAAAGTTACTGCAGAACTGTAGGCTCTACTTCCTAACATGTTATTGATCATGATCTTTCCAAGAGGGGAAGATAAAGAAAGGAACAAGAAATCATCTGAAAGTCAGCAAGAAAAAAATAAAATAACTATTCACATAAACATAACATAGTACTGCTTGTGTCAATTCTATATACCTCATAGATGAAATGCATGTATTTTTTATAAAAAATGTTGTCTTGTAATGACAAATCATTTTTTCATAACATCATTGCCTTCCCTATATGGATACTGGTATCCTTAGAACTCCCCTAAATTCAAATATGAATTTAATGTTTGTCTTTCCTCCTGTGTTCTTTGTCTTGTGTTCTGTCCTGATCATCTGGTAATATATATTAAGTTTTATCACAGGCTGCAGATAGTTGAAGAGTATAATGTAAGGAAATAATAATAAGAATATAGAAATTTTAATAATTTTCCATAAATGCTGTTGTCAAAATCAGGAGGAAATGTCAGCTAGCAAGGCTCAGGACAGTCCAGTGGCATCATAATAAAGGACAAGACATTGTCTTGAGGAAGAAGCTACCAGTCTAACATATGGTAGCTTACTGGACCAGTCCAGCCATTAGGTTAATCTTAAAACTTTGTTTTTAACCTTTCTTTTCAATGAATTTGGTGGGAAGGGGGAGAAGCATTACTTATATGTGACATTATAATAATAAAATTAGAGAAAGTCACCAAGACCTTCACAGCTACCTGGAGTTTCTTGCAATCACTGATATTTGTAAAATATCAGTAAATATCTATCCAAACAGAAACATCAGTTTATTTTAGCCACTGTTTGGAAAGATGCTAGATGGTAAGGTGACAGTATTGTGGGAACATGATTATTTGCCAGTCCTATCCAAGGTCCTGATTGAGAGGACCATTCTGAAGCTTATGGGCTGTGTTCTTTTTAACAGTGCGGTTAGCTAAAGAAATTGGAAAATAGATTTTTCTGAAGACATTGTGTTTTATAGATCCACATTTTGTCTGCTATAACATTCCTTCTGTCTGAAGACAGATTCATTTTATATTTTGTGTAGATTATGTCTCTGCAGTATCACTTTTTATAAGGATATTTTCATTGGGTATAAAATTCTAGGATGACAATTTCATTTTCTTGTCTATACTTTAAACACTAACTCCATTATTTTTTCACTTTCATGGTTTCTCATAAGCCTGTTATAAATCCTATGTTTATTCCTTTTTTTTCCCCTATTGCTATCTTCAACATTTTTTAAGAGAAGTTTGAATATAATGTATCTAGGTGTGTATGTGTGTTTAGAAATATTGTGGGATTCATTTTTCTCAAAATTCTCTGAATTTCTTGCATCTGTATTATGATGTTTGTTAAGAATTTCTGAAAATTCTCTGCCATTATTTCTTCACAAAATTCTTTTTTACTGTAGTCTCTCCTTTCCTTCTATGATTCAAATTACACATATACTAGACTGTTTTATATTATACCATAATCTTGGGTGCTCTGTTACTTTTCTTTCACTCTTCTTGAGTCTAAGTTTGCATAAATATCTGTGGACCTGTCTTCAAGTTCAGTGATTATTTCTTTGGCTCTCTTGAGTCTCCTTGGTGAGCTTATTAACACCTTATTTTCCCCTCTTACCATGTTTTTTAATTCTAGCATTTTCATTTGACTCATTATCATAGCTTTTATGTTTATTAGTTTGCTTGGGTTGCCAAACCAAAATATCGTCAATCGTATTTTGAGAGGCTGACTGAGAGGCTAAAATAATTAAAAAATATATTTTCTTACAGTTTTGGAGGCTAGAAGTTTAAGATTAAGGTGCTGTCAGGTTGGTGTCTGGTAATGCCTCATCTCCTGGTTTGTAGACCGCTACTTTGTTGTTGTATGCTCACATGGTCTTTCTTGTGCATGTGCACAGATAGAATAAGCTCTGATGTCTTCTGTCCACTTTTTAACTGGATTATTTGGTTTTCAGGTGGTTGAATTAAATAAGTTCTTTTGGATGGTAACCCTTTATCAGATAAGCAATTTGCAAATATCTTCTCCCATTCTGTAAGCTACCTTACAGTTTTGTTGATCATTTCCTTCACTGTGCAGTAACTTTTTATTTTGATAAAGTCCCAATAGTTCATTCTTGCTTTTGTTTTCCTTGCCTCTGGAGACATGTTTAGCAAAAAGTTGCTGTGGCCAAGGTCAAAGAGGTTGCTGCTTATGTTCTCCTCTAGCATTTTTTTTTTAAAGATTTTATTTATTTATCTGACAGAGAGAGATCACAAGCAGCAGAGAGGCAGACAGAGAGAGAGGAGGAAGCAGGCTCCCTGCTAAGCAGAGATCCCGATGCGGGGCTTGATCCCAGGATCCTGAGATCATGACCTGAACCGAAGGCAGCAGCTTAACCCACTGAGCTACCCAGGTGCCCCTCCTCTAGCATTTTTGATGGGTTTCTGTCTCACTGTTAGGTCTTTATCTATTTTGGATTTATTTTTGTGTGTAGTATAAGAAAGTGATCCTTTACTATCATCTTTAGCATAGTAATTATAGTTATTTTAATTTATTTTTTTTAAAGAGAGAGTATGCAGACAGGGGTGGGAGCAGAGGGAGATGGAGAGAGAGAATCTCAAGCAAGCTCCATGTCTGACAGAGCCATCTGTGTGCCCCAATCTTAGTTACTTAACTTCTGTCTCATAGTTTAAACATAGGGGTTATGTCTGTGTCTGTTCTGTTTGTTATTTTCTGTTTTAGTAGTGTATTTTTTCTTTTTGTGTGTCGTGTAATTTTTTATTATATACCCAGCATTATGTGGATGACAGTAGAGGCTTTATGTCTGGAACTCGACACATCTCTTCTGAGGCTATTAGCACATGTGTGTGTGTGGGAATGGATAGTATTGAGGAAATATCTAGTTAGTAAAGCTGAATTTGGGTTATCTTGTTCCTATGATGGTCTTTAGTGCACCATTGGCCTTAAATTCCTTTTTTTTTTTTAAATTGAAGGCTGGGATTTCAGCAGCATTTCACAATGTTTCTACTTTAGCTTTAGCTTCCCTGTTTATTTCCACTATGAGTTATTTTCCTCTTCACACTTTGCCTTCCCCAGTGGTAGACTGCAGTTTCTTCTTACCGGGTGCTTGTTGCTCTGGTGGCCAGGACAAGGGGTTCACTATTGTTTTAGTACAGCTTCCACTGTAGGCCCTGAAGATTTAGGTCTTGGAGATGGTTTTCTCAGTGGTCCTGTGTCTTTCTTCTGTGGCAACCAAACTCCATCTCATCTCTGGTGGGTCTTCCATGAGAGTTTCTTGTCCCTTCTAGAGTGGTAATAGGTCTCTACTGTTCTTGCTGTAGGATCCTGTGACCAGTGCTTCTCCAGAGGCAGACATGGTTTATTGTGGGGTTTTGTTGAACTTATTTTTTTTTTTTTTTTTTTTGTTTTGTTTTTTGCTTGGCTACAGTGGGTCTGTACATTTGCCCTTGTGGTGACAGGGTTTTCTTTCCCTCTCCCAGGAGCTTAAGGTTTGTTTTCTAGGGAAGGGTTGCATCAGGGCTTCATATTTTGCTCACAGCAGTGACCACTTCACTCCTCCAAACCTGCAACACTGAGGAAGACATTTGGCCTTCTGAACAGCCCATGATTTTTCTCATGAGCAAGAGAAGAGCCTTTAAGTGGGTTCTAACATTCCATGTATCTATAGCTCCCAGGGGCTTTGTATTCTTAACTCTAGTCCATACCTGACTTCTACCAGTTTATTAAAAATTATACCTGACTACTTGTTGCCTGGTTGTATGGCACCCAGCACATCTCTTCCTTCTATGGTCTGCCACTGGTGAGCAGGGGCTTGTGTCTCATTTCTCCTTGGAGGGGGCTGAGATTCAGTGCATTACATATTACTTGGTTGACTAGTGACTTCAGCTCTTTGATGTGTTCAGCGAAGTTGTGATTTTTAAAGTTTACATGGGTTTTTCTTGTTGTTGGGGTAGAAGCAACACTAGTTCCAGCTATCTATATCCAAGAAGAAGTAGAACTCCTGATATACCCCAATTTTAAAAATGACAATATTTTATTCTTTTTTAGTTTTGTATCTTTCAGGTTATTGAACTCCCCTTCCAACTCTAGAATAGTCTGTTCCTTTACAAATTGCAAGTTTTAATTTTCATGCAAATATTCCCCTTGAAGGTCAGGATATAAAACATGTCTGTCAACAGTGGTCATGTTTACTAGTATCCTAAGAAGGAAATTCTCAGGAAGAAAACAAAAGCTTTGGGCACATATTGATCTTTAAGTATTTGATTTTGTGATCTTTGTGGAAGTCATTACAGTTTAACCCTAGGCTTTCTCAAATATTAGCATGCATCAAAATTACCTGGAAGGTTTGTTAAAACACAAATAACTGCACCCCAAAGTTTCTAAATTGAAACATATTACTGATTCCCAGTTTCTTAACCTAGTAGTCATGTTCATATAAAACTTGACTCTCAATATACTCTAAGAGTTAGGATCACTAGAAAGTGTGTCATAACCTCAGCTGCCAACTTCAAGTGATGTTTTAGTTCCATATTTTTAAATTCTTACCACTTCAGTGTTGTTGCTTCTGTCTACTGTCATTGTCTCCCTTCTTGTTATATAACTGGTAACTATTCTTATCTACGTTAAGACTGTTTATAGCAGATATCAACCAATGGACATTTGGCCAAACCTGTTTATAATTCCATTTGAAACCATTCAGTCACCTTCCTATGTAGTTAGGCACTTACTGTATATCAAACATTATCAAAAAGATACATTGTTCAAGATAGATACATTTTTACTGGTTTCTTTAGTATCCTTAATTTTCACGGATCCTTAATTTTCATGGAAGAACTTGAACCCCAGCTTAGTTTGGAAAATAGATTCCAAGGAAATTTGGAAAATTAGTAAATCTTTTAATACCCTTAGGCCAAGAGCTACATATAGATACTTAGTTACAAACTAAACTATATCCACCTGGGCAAAGAGAGAAAGCAAAGAAAACATTTGATCTCTCTCTGTAGACAATGGAGCTTTCTTTACAACTTATATATTGTTACTCCTCTTTACTTAAGCTCCATGGAAAAATAAGGAAACATTTTTAAATATTTCACTTATTCATATCAAAGGAAGGGAAATTGTTTCTAAAGACAGTTTCATGAGCTATAAAGAAAACCACTGTTTGTGGATTTTAAGAGACTTACTGTTCTTTCTAACACAAATATTCCTTTACCTTGATATAGAGTTGTGTTGGATTATATGCAGGTAGTGGTTTGTGGGTGGAACAAGCCTTTCACTATGGCTCAGATAACCGTATTTCAGTTAATTTGGTTTATTTGTAAGGCTACAAATATCACAGTTATTTAGACAATATTGCAATTCTGGAGGTAATGACTTATAATAAAATTCAGTGCCCTTTGAGTGATATGAGTATTTCTGTGCATAGTATTTACTTACCATAAGTATAGTCAGTTCACAATGTGATCAACCATGTCTAATGTCTATTATTGTACAGTAATGTAAGGACTGAACTGTAAGTGGTGGTCAGCTTACTACAGATTTACAGAAATTTAAGACTTTGGGCAGTATAACACAACTATTCTTTTTTATGCACTGTTTTAGTTATCTATTGTTTCATAATAAACTAACACAAAACCTCATGGCTTCAAACAAGCACCATTTATTATATCCCATGGTTTGTGGAGAAGGAGGGTCATGATTTCAGTAGTGCTTTTCTGATGATTCTTCTGTTGCTCATGGCAGTGATCAAGGTCAGTGATATTCACCTGGGTATGGTCTGGTTTGGAGGGTCAAGGTGGCTTTAATTGTATGCCTGTCATCTTGATGGAGAGGGCTAGAAGGTATCTCAGCTGGAACAATGAGAACACTTACACATGACCATTCTAGCATGTTGGTCTCAAAACCATACTCTTCACATGGTAGTAATGGGTCCCCAAAGAAAGTATTTCAGGAGTCCCAGGAGGACACCACAGAAGCCCCTGAACGTTACCTTCTCACACCCTGTTGGTTAAGGAAATTACAAAGGCTGGCCCAGATTCAAGCAGCAGAGTATTAAGTTTCATATCTCAATGGGGAGAGTAGCAGACAATATGGAGCCATCTTTAATCCCATACATGCATTTAAATATGTGAGACTGCACATATTCTGAAAGTAAAGGTAACACCAGTGGTTCCTGCTTTTCCTCTCCTGACAGATTTGCTGTGGGTAAAGTCCAGAATGTGTAGCCAGAATAGATTCAGGCTGGAGTATACCATCTGATATACAAGCAGGAAATCTTTAAGGGTGATTTTTAAAAAAATGATGCAGAGAATACTGTCCAGTAATATGAAACAACAATTTGAACATAATAGTATCTTAAATTATGTCTATATACATAATAAACATTAATTTTGGTCCCTAGATCATGAGTTTACTATTATAAATCTAAATATAAAAGTTAAATAGAATTGTATCTATGAATGATTATATTGGTTCTTGAAGTTTTTTTGTATATTCTTTCATATACTTTTTTGACATATGCTCTGATCTTTATAATACCTTGGAATACTATCTTTATATACATGTAACAAGGTAGAGAGCTGGAGATCCAGAGATCCTGAGAGAATCCTTTAAAAGGGGCCTATTCCAAGATAAGCACTCTCATGTAATTCCACAAATAAAAATATAAATGTTCTCCAGTTTTTCATTTCTAGGAGTGTTCTCCAAATAATAAAAGGCAGCTTGACTGGGCCCTTCTAGTACCTCACAAAACTGTACTCAGAGTAAATAGCATTAAGAACTAATGGGTGTTAAAAAAAAAAAAAAAGACAATGTGTGTATAGTGCCTAAAGATTTCAGAGTGGTATCATGTATATTATCTCAGGTTTGTATCACAGATGACACTTAGAGATAAGGAAGTTGTCCCTGGCAGTTAGGCAAGTTGGCAAGTTTATAAAGCTGACAGGAGCTTTAATACCTTCAAGCCCAAGATTTTCTCCTACATTTTATCTAATTTTTTTTTTAATTTTAGCACCCTGCATCCATAATTGCTGTGTATGTGTGCATATACAATGATTTAAATGGAAAATATTAATAAGTTAAATTACAGTGATTAAGTAAAATGAATACCTAATAGAGACTTGGAGGGATCAGGAACGTATATTTTGTGTGTGTGTGTTTTAAGATTTTTAAAATAAAGTTATTTATTTGAGAGAGAGAGAGAGAAAACGCATGAACAGGGAGGAGGGAGAGAGGAAGAAGCAGACTCCCCACTGAGCAGGGAGATTGATGTGAGGCCCTGGGATCATGACACGAGCCGAAGGCAGATGCTTACCTGGTTGAGCCATCTGGGCCCCTCTAGGGACATATATTTTGAACTTAAAGTGACTTGTGTCTAAACCTAACTAGCCATATTATCTTGAGAAAAATATTAATCCTTTTAAGTCTCAGTTTCTTCCTTTGGAAATTGGAGCTAATACTCGGGAATTCTGTGTGTGCATTAATTGAGTTTGCATATAAGGTGTCTGGCATATAACATATTAAAAGCCAATAAACATTGACATATTATATCCAAATAGTAACTATAATTATGACAATGATTAGTAATAAGAATTACATACCATTTTATTGGATAATTCAACCATGATTAAGATTTTGTGTAGCCTTATGAATTTGAAACTCAATCCTAACAAGTAAAAATAGAGCTAATGACGGCTTGTCAGAAAACTTTCTTTAAAGGGCAGGAGAGTAAATATGGACTTTGTAGACTATGGGTCTGTGTTGTTACAATTTAATTCTGCTGTTTGAGTGTGAAAGCATCCACAGACAATACACAAATGAATGCACATGGTTGTGGTCCAATAAAAGTTTAATTATAAAAACAGCTTGAGGGCCAGACTTGCACTGCAGGCTTTAGTTTGTTAAGACGGAGTGTGAAATCATGGAGTCATGTGTCTGTGGTCATTTTCCTTGAAATCACAGAGGGTGAAAACATTTAGCTCTTCCTTTTCGTAGTAGACAAAATAATGTTCCTCATCTCCCCAAAGATGTCCATGTCCTGATCCCCAGAACCTAAGCATGTTACCTTATGTGGTACAAGGAACTGTGGTTAAAGTAAAGATCTTGAAATGTAGGGATTATCCTGGATTATCTGGGTGGGCTTGATGTGGTCACAGGGGTACTTACAAGAAGGAAGCAAGAGGTCAGGGAGAGAGAAGTTGCTAGACTGTTGGTTTTGAAGATGGAGCAAAGGGACTTAAGCCAAGGAATGAGGGCAGTCTTGAGAAGATGGGCAAAATTCAAGGAAACAGATCCTCACTTCCCTTTGGAAGGTCCAGCACTGCTTGCTCATTTTAGACTTGCAACCACCATAGCTCTAGGAGAATAAATGTGTGTCATTTAAGCACCTAAATTTGTGGTAATTTGCTACAGCAGCAGTAAGAAACTAATATGTTTGGGGTGTGTTTGTGTGTGTATCTATATTTATTATGAGATTCAGACTGTGTGTTAATAGCTTTTAAGTAGAAAGAAACCCTGGTTGAAAGGTATTTGGGGAGGAGAAAGTCTTATTAGAAAAGAGATGAAGTTTTGAATAAATAAGGACAAGGATTTCTTTTACTCCTGACTTCATCCTGTCTTGGTTCTGAGAGACATAACTGATTATTAAATTTTGGGTACTTTTAAAATATTTTTAAATATTAAAACATTAAGGGGTGCTTGGGTGGCTCAGTGGGTTAAAACCTCTGCCTTTGGCTCAGGTCATGATCCCAGGGTCGTGGGATCGAGCCCCACATCGGGCTCTCTGCTAGGTAGGGAGCCTTCCTCCCCCCCCGCCCCCCGCCGCCTGCCTCTCTGCCTACTTGTGATTTCTGTCTGTCAAAAAAAAAAAAAAAAATCTTAAAAACAAAAGAAACATTAAAACCAAAACACAACAAAAACAAACCAACCAAACAGAAACAAAGTTCCAGGCATAGGAACGTCCAGCAATAGGCCAATGTGCTTATGTCACGTTTATTAGATTTATCATATCCTGGAGTTTTGCCAGGTTACATAGTTGCAATTTATAGCCATATATGGAATATTTAGAAAACAAAAACACCCACGAATGTTACATAATTCTCCACCATAAATCCACAAAAAGTGCATTTGATTGCAGCTTTAGAGGACTCATGGAACAGAAAAGCTCTTTTGAATCAGAAGGCTGAGTTCTGTATTCCACTCTGCCATGTTTCCTGCTGGCCTCTAATCCTTCCAATATGGTATGGGAGACCAAACGATGGTTCTCACTGAAGACAGGAAAACGCAAAGGATGGCTGGGATCCGGGAGTTCTAAATTATCTCACAGCTGCTCAAATGTCATCAGTCTCTTTCAAACTCTTACTTTTAATGGTCACCCTGGCTAAATTTTATTTCTGCATTAAATGCTATCATCTTATTTTTCTTGTCCATTGTGAGTATATGTGGCAGCTCTGAATGGCCTTATCCTTTAGCCAGCACCTGCATGTTCAATAAAAGCACCTCTACAGATGTTCATGCGAGGCTGCAAATGTATATGGCCAGCTCGGTAGATTAGACGTGCTTGGGTGTTCCAGAAACACATAGTTATTCTTTCCATAGCCTAAAATGAGAATTCGATTTTATTGCTTTTGAATGGGACTCCTTAATCTCTTAGTGTGCCTTGTGGGAAATGCATTAGTATTTCTGACTAGAGCTCATGGTTATTTGCTCTTTTTGGTTTCTTTAAAGCCTAGATTAGTAACCTTAAAATCATAGAAATATAATCATGGAATGAATAAGTTTAAATGTTGGAATACTAAAATGTCTATAAAGTTTTAGTGTAAACACTTAAGAAAAATATTTTAAAGTTCCCAAAAAGAGGGTAGTGTTTCAGCAGAAATCGGATTTTCAGATAGGTCCATACAGCAGCTCTGCAAGAAGCCCTGTTACCATTGTGAAGTTGACGGATGTTTTGGGAAGGGAAGCATCTTTGTGGGGTGCAATTCTGTAGCATCAGTTCCTGGTGGCTAGAAATCTCCATATTCTGCATTATTTAGATATAGACATTCATGGCTCAGCATGTGTCATAAAATAAGGTAATAAACTGTATCTTTGGGAATTCTACACAAATATATATATATATATTTTTTTTTTAAAGATTTTTCCCAATTTCCCATGTGCCCCTATCATACCTTTCTGTGATCCAGAAATATTTTTTTATTGAGGCAACATCACTACCTATGGAGGTCTTTAGATGTGGACACCTCTGTGATATTAAGATCCAGATTTACGAAATGTTAGCATGTGAGTTAGTCACGCTTTCGCTTGTGTGTGGTGGAGCATTCGGGTGAGACTGACTTCTGGAAAAGGACCACCCAATCTTTGCAGATGACCTAACAAGCTGCTACCAGTTCCAAGAGGAAAATTCACTACTACCTGAATGAATGAGAATTGTCGGCATCCCTTGATAATATGTCAGCTGACTAGCCTTTGCCTAATTAGACCCTCATAGAGTCGGTCTGGTTCTATTAGCAATATGACAAACAGCAGGAGCCAGTTGGTTCCAGACCAGGTGTCAGTGTGCCCCCAGCTCATGAGTGCATGCCACTTCGTGTGGCATTGCTCTCTTCTGTAAAACAGATGCTGTGACTCACTCCAGACATCCTGCATTTCATTAGGGAGTGAAGTAGTCACTTAGTTATCTCATTCACTCGGTTTTCAGTGAATCGAACATGCGTCGTCTGTAGATTCTGATCCCATTTTAACTGTTATTTAAAGGATGTGCTTTAGAATACCATCACCCCCATCATTCTTAGAGTTTTCTCTTCTACACAGTAGGTTTCTCTGCTCTTTATATTTATAGTTGAATGACTCTACATCACATTCAGAAGACACAATTATTCGACATGCAGTGGTTTTCAGATGTTGGTATTCTTCTGAAACAATACTTTCATTTTTTTCAATATTTCAATATTGACTTTATAATTCAGAAGCTTGGTTTCATAGTTAATAGAGAATTCTAAGTGCGGTTAAGCCAATTATCTCCTATTGGTTTCTTTCTTTCTTTTTTTTTTTTTTTAAGATTTTTATTTATTTATTTGACAGAGAGAGAACACAAGTAGGCAGAGAGCAGGCAGAGAGAGAGGAAGGGAAGCAGGCTCCCTGCTGAGCAGAGAGCCCGATGCGGGGCTCGATCCCAGGACCCCGGGATCATGACCTGAGCCGAAGGCAGAGGCTTAAACCACTGAGCCACCCAGGCGCCCCATCTCCTATTGGTTTCTTAACACACTCATACTGAGACAGTGTCTATGTGCGTAATAGAAGCCGACTAAATACCAGCTCACAAGAGGCAGAAACACGGAAGTGTTGGCTTGCCACGTTCGCAGCGTTTCCATCCATGGGGTTGGCCCTTTACATGGAATGGGTAGATAGGTAAATGAATCGACCAGCCAACCATCCATTCAGGGTCTTCTATATCCCTTCTAGTCCATTCTCTGCTGCTGGATTGCAGAGATAAATGGCAGCAAACTTCAGTGATTACCTGCTTTGGACGTTGTACTTCATGGTAAATGCACTCTGCTAAAATGACCTTGTTCACTGTATTTTTCTGCACTGTTTTTTCTTTGTTTCCTGTAAGATTCTTTGTGCAGGATTCATCTCTTTCACACTATCCAGTGTCTTTGGTAGAATGAAGGGAACATTCTTTTTTACTCATAATGGTTATAACAAATAAATGGCTCTCTAATGCTTATTGGTCATTATCAATTTAATTTATGCTTTTGAAAGTAGGGTGCAGTGGAATATGGCAGTAGAGATCAGCTCTCTTACTTTTCTTTTGTTTCTTCTTTTAAGAACCTTTCATTCCTTTCTCCTACTCCCTAGTTAATATTAATTGCTTCTTTCATTTCTTTCCTCACTCCTCCAAAGCCAGTGATAGTAGACTGCTGTGTGCTAAGGAATAGATAACTGGCCAGACCTAAAGGAGATCCATTCTTAGTCAATTTTTTTCTTTCAAAATTACAAAAATATATGTCTTAATTAAACTTAAAATTCTGATAACATCACAAAGTTGTATTAAAAAGAATGAATGTAAAAAGTTTGTGTGCAAATATTTTATGCTGCAGAGGCTGAAGAAAAATTAAAGAATTTTCAAGGATATATTCTATTTCTCCAGCTTTATTTTCCTTGTTCTTTATTTATTTATTCTTTATTTATTTCCTTATTCTCTATTTATTCTTTATTTCCTTATTCTTTCAGCTTTGCTAAAAAAATTTTAGTAGGAATGATAGTTTATTTTTTGAAGGTATGATGGTTTTTCTATGGAAGGGAAAAAGCCTTAATTGGCAGTGGCAAATGACCTAGCATTCCTGGAATTATTAATAATTTGGACGTTACTATTTTCAATCTGTCTTAAACTTTCCTTTGTGTTGTTTAATGTGTTATACATTTAATGAATTTTTGTTTTAAGAATTTTCTTCTGCATATTGTTAAAGTTTGGAGTTGGGGCTGCTGGCTGGCCATGAGCTTACAAGTGTAGGTAATGCACTACAATGAGGGGCAGATCTTCCACTAACATCACTAGGGTCTCTGACCCAATGAGTGAAGTCTGATAGTAATTCTTGCTACAAGTATTAAAAAAAAGTATAAGAATTTGCTAAGAACTATATGTGAAATTACTACACAGGAAAGTTAAAATAATTTTTAAAGACATACTAAACTTTCAAGACTCTATTAAAATAAACGTACCATCTATCTTAAAAGTAAATTAAAAATAATCTAGCCTAAAATCATATTAGTATTTTTTATTTCCCATAAACATCATTTTATTTTAGTTTTCTATTTTTTTCATAAACATCATTTAATTTTTAAAATTTTTAAAATTAACATATAAACTATTATTAGCCCCAGGGGTACAGGTCTGTGAATCGCCAGGTTTACACACTTCACAGCACTCACCATAGCACATACCTTCCGCAGTGTCCATAACCCCACCACCCTCTCCCAACCCCCCTCATCCCAGCAACCCTTAGTCTGTTTTGTGAGATTAAGAGTCTCTTATGGTTTGTCTCCCTCCTGATCCAATCTTGTTTCATTTTTTCCTTTCCTGTCCCCCAAACCCCCCACTTTGCCTCTGAACTTCCTCATATCAGGGAGATCATAATGATAATTGTCTTTCTCTGATTGACTCATTTCGCTCAGCATAATACCGTCTAGTTCCATCCATGTTGTTGCAAATGGCAAGATTTCATTTCTTTTGATGGCTGCATAGTATTCCATTGTGTATGTATGTGTGTGTATATATATATATATATACACCGCTTCTTCTTTATCCATTCATCTGTTGATGGACATCTAGGTTCTTTCCATAGTTTGGCTATTGTGGACATTGCTGCTATAAACATTCGGGTGCTTATGCACCTTCAGATCACTACATTTGTATCTTTATGGGTAAATACCCAGTAGTGCAATTGCTGGGTCATAGGGTAGCTCTATTTTCAACTTTTTGAGGAAGCTCAATGCTGTTTTCCAGAGTGGCTGCACCAGCTTGCATTCCCACCAACAGTGTAGGAGGGTTCCCCTTTCTCCACATCCTTGCCAGCCTCTGTCATTTCCTGGCTTGTTAATTTTAGCCATTCTGACTAGTGTGAGGTGATATCTCATTGTGGTTTTGATTTGTATTTCCCTGATGCCAAGTGATGTGGAGCACTTTTTCATGTGTCTGTTGGCCATCTGGATGTCGTCTTTGCAGAAATGTCTGTTCATGTCCTCTGCCCATTTCTTGATTGGATTATTTGGTCTTTGGGTTTTGAGTTTGATAAGTTCTTTATAGATTTTGGATACTAGCCCTTTATCTGATATGTCATTTGCAAATATCTTCTCCCATTCTGTCAGTTGTCTTTTGGTTCTGTTGACTATTTCCTTTGCTGTAAAAAAGCTTTTGATCTTGAGGAAGTCCCAATAGTTCATTTTTGCCCTTGCTTCCCTTGCCTTTGGCAATGTTTCTAGGAAAATAGTTGCTGCAGCTGAGGTGGAAGAGGTTGCTGCCTGTGTTCTCCTCAAGGATTTTGATGGATTCCTTTCTCACATTGAGATCTTTTATCCATTTTGAGTCTATTTTCATGTGTGGTGTAAGAAAATGGTCCAGTTTCATTCTTCTACATGTGACTGTCCAATTTTCCCAACACCATTTGTTGAAGAGGCTGTCTTTTTTCCATTGAACATTCTTTCCTGCTTTGCTGAAGATGAGTTGACCATAGAGTTGAGGGTCTATTTCTGGGCTATTTTGTTCCATTGATCTATGAGTCTCATTTTGTGCCAGTACCATGCTGTCTTGATGATGAAAGCTTTGTAATAGAGCTTGAAGTCTGGAATTGTGATGCCACCAACTTTGGCTTTCTTTTTCAACATTCCTCTGGCTATTTGAGGTCTTTTCTGGTTCCATATAAATTTTAGGATTATTTGTTCCATCTCTTTGAAAAAAAAAAAAAAAAAGGATAGCATTTTGATAGGGATTGCATTAAACGTGTAGATTGCTTTAGGTAGCATAGACATTTTCACAATATTTGTTCTTCCAATCCACGAGCATGGAACATTTTTCCATTTCTTTGTGTCTTCCTCAATTTCTTTCATGAGTACTTTATAGTTTTCTGAGTATAGATTCTTAGTCTCTTTGGTTAGGTTTATTCCTAGGTATCCTATAGTTTTGGGTGCAATTGTAAATGGGATTGACTCCTTAATTTCTCTTTCTTCTGTCTTGTTGTTGGTGTATAGAAATGCAACTGATTTCTGTGCATTGATTTTATATCCTGACACTTCACTGAATTCCTGTAGGAGTTCTAGCAGATTTGGAGTTGAATCTTTTGGGTTTTCCAAAAGATGATAAAGAGTGAAAGTTTGACTACTTCTTTGCCAATTTTGGATGCCTTTAATTTCTTTTTGTTGTTTGATTGCTGAGACGAGGACTTCTAGTACTATGTTGAATAGCAGTGGTGATAATGGACATCCCTGCTGTGTTCCTGACCTTAGTGGAAAAGCTCTCAGTTTTTCTCTATTGAGGATGATATTCGTGGTAGGTTTTTCATAGATGGCTTTGATGATATGGAGGTATATATCTTCTATCCCTACACTTTGAAGAGTTTTGATCAAGAAAAGATGTTGTACTTTGTCAAATGCTTTTTCAGCATCTGTTGAGAGTATCATATGGTTCTTGTTCTTTCTTTTATTAGTGTGTTGTATCACATTGATTGAATTGTGGATATTAACCCAACATTGCAGCCCAGGAATAAATCCCACTTGGTCATGGTGAATAATCCTTTTAATGTACTATTGGGTCCTATTGGCTAGTATTTTGGTGACAATTTTTGCATCTTTGTTCATCAAGGTTATTGGTCTGTAATTTTCTTTTTGGATGGGATCTTTGTCTGGTTTTGGGATCAAGGTAATGCTGGCCTCATAAAATGAGTTTGGACATTTTCCTTCCATTTCTATTTTTTGGAACAGTTTCAGGAAAATAGGAATTAATTCTTCTTTAAATGTTTGGTAGAATTCCCCTGGGAAGCTGCCTGGTCCTGAGCTCTTGTTTGTTGGGAGATTTTTGATGACTGCTTCAATCTCCTTACTGGTTATGGTTCTGTTCAGGTTTTCTTTTTCATCCTGATTCAGTTGTGGTAGTTTATAAGTCTCTAGGAATGCATCCATTTCTTCCAGATTGTCAAATTTGCTGGCGTATAGTTGCTCATAATATGTTCTTATAATTGTTTGTATTTCTTTGTTGTTGGCTGTGATTTCTTCTCTTTCATTCATGATTTTATTTATTTGGATCTTCTCTCTTTTCTTTTTGATAAGTCTGGCCAGTTGTTTATCAATCTTACTAATTCAAAGAACCAGCTCCTACTTTCATTGATTTGTTCTATTGTTTTTTGGTTTTGATTTCATTGATTTCTTCTCTGATCTTTATTATTTCTCTTCTCCTGCTGGGTTTAGGCTTTCTTTGTTGTTCTAGCTCCTTTAGGTGTAGGTTTAGGTTATGTACTTGAGATCTTTCTTGTTTCTTGAGAAAGTCTTATATCACTATACAGTATAGTGTATAGTGTATCACTATACACTTTCATCTCAGGACCACCTTTGCTGTGTCCCATAGATTTTGAACAGTTGTATTTTCATTTTCATTTGTTTCCATGAATTTTTTCAGTTCTACTTTAATTTCCTGGTTGACCCATTCATTCTTTAGTAGGATGCTCTTTAGCCTCCATGTATCTGGGTTCTTTCCAACTTTCCTCTTGTGACTGAGTTCTTGCTTCAGAGCATTGTGGTCTGAAAATATGCAGGGAATGATCCCAATCTTTTGATAGTGGTTGAGACCTGAATTGTGATGCAGGATGTGATCTATTCTGGAGAATGTTCCATGTGTGCTAGAGAAGAATGTGTATTCTGTTGCTTTGGGATGGAATATTTTGAATATATCTGTGATGTCCATCTGGTCCAGTGTGTCATTTAAAGCCTTTATATCCTTGTTGATTGTTTGCTTGGATGATCTGTCCATTTCAGTGAGGGTGGTGTTAATGTCCCCTACTATTATTGTATTATTGTCAATGTGTTTCTTTGATTTTGTTATTAATTGGTTTATGTAGTAGGCTGCTCCCATGTTAAGGGCATAGATATTTAAAGTTGTTAGATCTTCTTGTTGGACAGACTCTTTGAGTATGATATAGTGTCTTTCCTCATCTCTTACTATAGTCTTTGCTTAAAATATAATTGAACTGATAAAAGGATTTCCACCCCAACGTCTTTTTGATGTCCATTAGCATGGTAAACTGTTTTCCACCCCCTCACTTTAAATCTGGAGGTGTCTTTGGGTCTAAAATGAGTTTCTTGTAGACAGCATATTGATGGGTTTTGTTTTTTTATCCATTCTGATACCCTTTGTCTTTTGATTGGGGTATTTAGCCCATTTAACTTCAGGGTTACTATTGAGAGATATGAATTTAGTGCCATTGTATTGCCTATAAGGTGACTGTTACTGTATCTTGTCTCTGTTCCTTTCTGGTCTACTACTTTTATGTTCTATCTTTGCTTAGAAGACCCCTTTCAATATTTCCTGTGGAGCTGGCTTGGTGGTAAACTCTTTAAGCTTTTGTTTGTTCTGGAAGGTTTTTATCTCTCCTTTTATTTTCAATGATGACCTAGATGGATATAGTATTCTTGGCTGCATGGTTTTTCTCCTTTAGTGCTCTGAATATATCATGCCAGCTTTCTGGCCTGCCAGGTCTCTGTGGATAAGTCTGTTGCCAATCTAATATTTTTACCATTGTATGTTACAGACTTCTTGTCCTGGGCTGCTTTCAGGATTTTCTCTTTGTTGCTAAGACTTATAAGTTTTACTATTAGATGATGGCATGTGGACATATTCTTACTGATTTTGAGTGGGGTTCTCTGTGCCTCCTGGATTTTGATGCTTGTTCTCTTTGCCATATTAGGGAAATTCTCTACTATAATTCACTGCAATATACCTTCTGCCCCCCACCCCCTTCTTCTTCTAGAAACCCAGTTATTTTAATATTGTTTCGTCTTATGGTATCACTTATCTCTCGAATTCTCCCCTTGTGGTCCAGTAGTTGTTTGTGTCTCTTTTGCTCAGCTTCTTTATTCTCTGTCATTTGGTCTTCAATATCACTAATTCTCTCTTCTGCCTCTTTTAACCTAGCAGTAAGAGCATCCATTTTTGATTGAACCTCATTAATAGCTGTTTGCTTTCAGCTTGGTTAGATTTTAGTTCTTTTATTTCTGCAGAAAGGGCTTTTATTTCTCCAGACAGGGTTTCTCTAATATCTTCCATGTCTTTTTTGAGCCCTGGTAGCACCTTAAGAATTGTCATTCTGAACTCTAGATCTGACATATCACCAATGTCCATATTGATTAGGTCCTTAGCCTTCAGTACTTCCTCTTGTTCTTTTTTTTTTTTTTAATTTTTTTATTTTTTTCAGCATAACAGTATTCATTATGTTTGCACCACACCCAGTGCTCCATGCAATCCGTGCCCTCTACAATACCCACCACCTGGTGCCCCCAACCTCCCACCCCCCACCCCTTCAAAATTCTCAGATCGTTTTTTCAGAGTCCATAGTCTCTCATGGTTCACCTCCGCTTCCAATTTCCCTCAACTCCTTTCTCCTCTCCATCTCCCCTTGTCCTCCATGCTATTTGTTATGCTCCACAAATAAGTGAAACCATATGATAATTGACTCTCTCTGCTTGACTTATTTCACTCAGCATAATCTCTTCCAGTCCCGTCCATGTTGCTACAAAACTTGGGGATTCATCCTTTCTTTCTTTCTTTTTTTTTTTTTTTACAGCTTTATAAACATATATTTTTATCCCCAGGGGTACAGGTCTGCAAATCGCCAGGTTTACACACTTCACAACACTCACCATAGCACATACCCTCCCCGATTACATAACCCCACCCCCTCTCCCAACACCCTCCCCCATCAACCCTCAGTTTGTTTTGTGAGATTAAGAGTCACTTATGGTTTGTCTCCCTCCCAATCCCATCTTGTTTCATTTACTCTTCTCCTACCCCCTCGACCCCCCATGTTGCATCTCCTCTCCCTCATATCAGGGAGATCATATGATAGTTGTCTTTCTCCGATTGACTTATTTCGCTAAGCATGATACCCTCTAGTTCCATACACGTCGTCGCAAATGGCAAGATTTCATTTCTTTTGATGGCTGCATAGTATTCCATTGTGCATATATACCACATCTTCTTTATCCATTCGTCTGTAGATGGACATCTAGGTTCTTTCCATAGTTTGGCTATTGTAGACATTGCTGCTATAAACATTCGGGTGCATGTGCCCCTTCGGATCACTATGTTTGTATCTTTAGGGTAAATACCCAGCAGTGCAATTGTAGGGTCATAGGGTAGTTCTATTTTCAACATTTTGAGGAACCTCCATGCTGTTTTCCAGAGTGGTTGCACCAGCTTGCATTCCCACCAACAGTGTAGGAGGGTTCCCCTTTCTCCGCATCCTCGCCAGCATCTGTCATTTCCTGACTTGTTAATTTTAGCCATTCTGACTGGTGTGAGGTGATATCTCATGGTGGTTTTGATTTGTATTTCCCTGATGCCGAGTGATATGGAGCACTTTTTCATGTGTCTGTTGGCCATCTGGATGTCTTCTTTGCAGAAATGTCTGTTCATGTCCTCTGCCCATTTCTTGATTGGATTATTTGTTCTTTGGGTGTTGAGTTTGCTAAGTTCTTTATAGATTTTGGACACTAGCCCTTTATCTGATATGTCATTTGCAAATATCTTCTCCCATTCTGTCAGTTGTCTTTTGTTTTTTTTAACTGTTTCCTTTGCTGTGCAAAAGCTTTTGATCTTGATAAAATCCCAAAAGTTCATTTTTGCCCTTGCTTGCCTTGCCTTTGGTGATGTTCCTAGGAAGATGTTGCTGCGGCTGAGGTCGAAGAGGTTGCTGCCTGTGTTCTCCTCGAGGATTTTGATGGATTCCTTTCTCACATTGAGGTCCTTCATCCATTTTGAGTCTATTTTCGTGTGTGGTGTAAGGAAATGATCCAATTTCATTTTTCTGCATGTGGCTGTCCAATTTTCCCAACACCATTTATTGAAGAGGCTGTCTTTGTTCCATTGGACATTCTTTCCTGCTTTGTCGAAGATGAGTTGACCATAGAGTTGAGGGTCCATTTCTGGGCTCTCTATTCTGTTCCATTGATCTATGTGTCTGTTTTTGTGCCAGTACCATGCTGTCTTGATGATGAAAGCTTTGTAATAGAGCTTGAAGTCCGGAATTGTGATGCCACCAACTTTGGCTTTCTTTTTCAATATTCCTTTGGCTATTCGAGGTCTTTTCTGGTTCCATATAAATTTTAGGATTATTTGTTCCATCTCTTTGAAAAAAAAAAAAAAGGATAGCATTTTGATAGGGATTGCATTAAACGTGTAGATTGCTTTAGGTAGCATAGACATTTTCACAATATTTGTTCTTCCAATCCACGAGCATGGAACATTTTTCCATTTCTTTGTGTCTTCCTCAATTTCTTTCATGAGTACTTTATAGTTTTCTGAGTATAGATTCTTAGTCTCTTTGGTTAGGTTTATTCCTAGGTATCCTATAGTTTTGGGTGCAATTGTAAATGGGATTGACTCCTTAATTTCTCTTTCTTCTGTCTTGTTGTTGGTGTATAGAAATGCAACTGATTTCTGTGCATTGATTTTATATCCTGACACTTTACTGAATTCCTGTACAAGTTCTAGCAGTTTTGGAGTGGAGTCTTTTGGGTTTTCCACATAGAGTATCATATCATCTGCGAAGAGTGATAGTTTGACTTCTTCTTTGCCGATTTGGATGCCTTTAATTTCCTTTTGTTGTCTGATTGCTGAGGCTAGGACTTCTAGTACTATGTTGAATAGCAGTGGTGATAACAGACATCCCTGCCGTGTTCCTGACCTTAGCGGAAAAGCTTTCAGTTTTTCTCCATTGAGAATGATATTTGCGGTGGGTTTTTCATAGATGGCTTTGATAATATTGAGGTATGTGCCCTCTATCCCTACACTTTGAAGAGTTTTGATCAGGAAGGGATGCTGTACTTTGTCAAATGCTTTTTCAGCATCTATGGAGAGTATCATATGGTTCTTGTTCTTTCTTTTATTAATGTGTTGTATCACATTGATTGATTTGCGGATGTTGAACCAGCCTTGCAGCCCTGGAATAAATCCCACTTGGTCGTGGTGAATAATCCTTTTAACGTACTGTTGAATCCTATTGGCTAGTATTTTGGCGAGAATTTTTGCATCTGTGTTCATCAAGGATATTGGTCTGTAGTTCTCTTTTTTGTTGGGATCCTTGTCTGGTTTTGGGATCAAGGTGATGCTGGCCTCATAAAATGAGTTTGGAAGTTTTCCTTCCATTTCTATTTTTTGGAACAGTTTTAGGAGAATAGGAATTAGTTCTTTAAATGTTTGGTAGAATTCCCCTGGGAAGCCATCTGGCCCTGGGCTTTTGTTTGGAGATTTTTGTTTGGAGATTTTTGTTTGGAGATTTTTGATGACTGTTTCAATCTCCTTACTGGTTATGGGTCTGTTCAGGCTTTCTATTTATTCCTGGTTCAGTTGTGGTAGTTTATATGTCTCTAGGAATGCTTCCATTTCTTCCAGATTGTCAAATTTGTTGGCATAGAGTTGCTCATAGTATATTCTTATAATTGTCTGTATTTCTTTGGGGTTAGTTGTGATCTCTCCTCTTTCATTCGTGATTTTATTTATTTGGGTCCTTTCTTCTTTTTGATAAGTCTGGCCAGGGATTTATCAATCTTATTAATTCTTTCAAAGAACCAGCTCCTAGTTTCGTTGATTTGTTCTATTGTTTTTTTGGTTTCTATTTCATTGATTTCTGCTCTGATCTTTATGATTTCTCTTCTCCTGCTGGGTTTAGGGTTTCTTTCTTGTTCTTTCTCCAGCTCCTTTAGGTGTAGGGTTAGGTTGTGTACCTGAGACCTTTCTTGTTTCTTGAGAAAGGCTTGTACCGCTATATATTTTCCTCTCAGGACTGCCTTTGTTGTGTCCCACAGATTCTGAACCGTTGTGTTTTCATTATCATTTGTTTCCATAAGTTTTTTCAATTCTTCTTTAATTTCCTGGTTGACCCATTCATTCTTTAGAAGGATGCTGTTTAGTCTCCATGTATTTGGGTTCTTTCCAAATTTCTTCTTGTGATTGAGTTCTAGCTTCAGAGCATTGTGGTCTGAAAATATGCAGGGAATGATCCCAATCTTTTAATACCAGTTGAGACTTGATTTAGGACCGAGGATGTGATCTATTCTGGAGAATGTTCCATGTGCACTAGAGAAGAATGTGTATTCTGTTGCTTTGGGATGAAATGTTCTGAATATATCTGTGATGTCCATCTGGTCCAGTGTGTCATTTAAGGCCTTGATTTCCTTGTTGATCTTTTGCTTGGATGATCTGTCCTTTCAGTGAGGGGAGTGTTAAAATCCCCTACTATTATTGTATTCTTGTCGATGTGTTTCTTTGATTTTGTTATTAATTGTTTTATATAGTTGGCTGCTCCCACGTTAGGGGCATAGATATTTAAAATTGTTAGATCTTCTTGTTGGACAGTTCCTTTGAGTATGATATAGTGTCCTTCCTCATCTCTTATTATAATCTTTGGCTTAAAATCTAATTGATCTGCTATAAGGATTGCCACTCCTGCTTTCTTCTGGTGTCCATTAGCATGGTAAATTCTTTTCCACCCCCTCACTTTAAATCTGGAGGTGTCTTCGGGTTTAAAATGAGTTTCTTGTAGGCAACATATAGATAGGTTTTGTTTTTTATCCATTCTGATACCCTGTGTCTTTTCATTAGGGCATTAGGCCATTAACATTCAGGGTAACTATTGAGAGATGAATTTAGTGCCATTGTATTGCCTGTAAGGTGACTGTTTTTGTATATTGTCTCTGTTCCTTTCTGATCTACTACTTTTAGGGTCCCTCTTTGCTTAGAGGACCCTTTCAATATTTCCTGTAGAGCTGGTTTGGTGTTTGCAAATTCTTTCAGTTTTTTGTTTGTCCTGGAAGCTTTTAATCTCTCCTTCTATTTTCAATGATAGCCTAGCTGGATATAGTATTCTTGGCTGCATGTTTTTCTCATTTAGTGCTCTGAATATATCATGCCAGCTCTTTCTGGCCTGCCAGGTCTCTGTGGATAAGTCTGCTGCCAATCTAATATTTTTACCATTGTATGTTACAGACTTCTTTTCCCGGGCTGCTTTCAGGATTTTCTCTTTGTCACTAAGACTTGTAAATTTTACTATTAGGTGACGGGGTGTGGACCTATTCTTATTGATTTTGAGGGGGGTTCTCTGAACTTCCTGGATTTTGATGCTTGTTCCCTTTGCCATATTGGGGAAATTCTCTCCAATAATTCCCTCCAATATACCTTCCGCTCCCCTCTCTTTTTCTTCTTCTTCTGGAATCCCAATTATTCTAATGTTGTTTCGTCTTATGGTGTCACTTATCTCTCGAATTCTCCCCTCGTGGTCCAGTAGCTGTTTGTCCCTCTTTTGCTCAGCTTCTTTATTCTCTGTCATTTGGTCTTCTATATCGCTAATTCTTTCTTCTGCCTCATTTATCCTATCAGTAAGAGCCTCCATTTTTGATTGCACCTCATTAATAGCTTTTTTGATTTCAACTTGGTTAGATTTTAGTTCTTTTATTTCTCCAGAAAGGGCTTTTATATCTCCCGAGAGGGTTGCTTTAATATCTTCCATGCCTTTTTCAAGCCCGGCTAGAACCTTGAGAATCATCATTCTGAACTCTGGATCTGACATATTACCAATGTCTGTATTGATTAGGTCCCTAGCCTTTGGTATTGCCTCTTGTTCTTTTTTTTGTTGTGAATTTTTCCGCCTTGTCATTTTGT
Source organism: Lutra lutra (assembly GCF_902655055.1). Classification (NCBI taxonomy): domain Eukaryota; kingdom Metazoa; phylum Chordata; class Mammalia; order Carnivora; family Mustelidae; genus Lutra; species Lutra lutra. The sequence continues at coordinate 73,301,200 of NC_062279.1, read as the reverse complement.
CCAGATAAGAGTTTATGAAGGAGCAAGTAAAATACTAAAGGGTGGCAACAACCCCTGGAAAATATGCTTTAGCCAAATCAGAAGAGATCCTGAATTGTGAGGGGGGAGAAAGGGGATAAAAAGGGGTTCAGAAAGAAAGAAAAAAAAAACTATTAAAAAAAAGAAAGCCAATAAAGAAAAAATATAAAAAGAGGAAAAAAAATATATATATATTAGATAAACTATTTAAAAAACGTTAAAAAGAAGAAAATGGTAAAAGTTATAAAAAATTTAGCAGAAGAAGAGAAAAAGAAAAAAAAAATTGAAAAAGAAAAAAAAAATTAAATTAACTGCAAGGCTAAAAAATCATGGGGAGAAAGCCATGAGTTCCGTGCTTTGTTTCTTCTCCTCTGGAATTCCGCCGTTCTCCTTGGTAGGTGAACTTGGTCCTGGCTGGGTTTCCCGTAGATCTTCTGGGGGAGGGGCCCGTTGTAGTGATTCTCAAGCGTCTTTGCCCCAGGCGGAGTTGCACCGCCCTTACCTGGGGCCGCGCTGAGTAATCCGCTCGGGTTCGCTTTCGGGAGCTTTTGTTCCCTGAGCGCTTTTCGTAGAGTCCGGAGGACGGGAATAAAGATGGCGGCCTCCCGGTCTCCGGCCCGGAGGAGCCGAGAGCCTGGGGCCCCACTCCTCAGTGCGCCCTCAGAGCACAGCACCAAATGACTCCCGTCACCCTGGCCTCCGGCCGCGCTCCGAGCTGACCGAGCCTGCGACCGGTTCAAGGCAACCCTGAGCTGAGAGTCACTCCTCGGCTCTGTCTCTGCAGCTGGCTTCCCCGTTCTAATACCTGTAAGCTCTGCGACACTGAGACACCCCTGATCCTTCTGCGACCCTGCGGGACCTGAGGCCGCGCTTACCCCGCCTGGGCTTCACCCCAGTTAAGCCTCTGGAGTGATGTCCCTCAGCGGAACAGACTTTTAAAAGTCCTGATTTTGCTCTGTTGCTCCGCCGCTTGCCGGGAGCCGGCCCCTCCCCCCGCGGTCTATCTTCCCGTCGCTTTGGATTCACTTCTCCGCCAGTCCTACCTTGCAGAAAGTGGTTGATTTTCTGTTTCTGGAATTGCTGTTCTTCTTCTCTTCAATCTCCCGTTGGATTTGTAGGTGTTTGCAATCTTTAGATAAGCTATTTAGTTGATCTCCCGCTACCCGAAGTAGTCTCAGCCTGCTACTTCTCCGCCATCTTGACTCCTCCCATGTTCTTTTTTTTTTTTTTTTTGCGTTTTTCCACCTTGTCATTTTATGCAGATAAGAATATATGGATGAGAGAATAAAATACTAAAAGGGGGGCAAAGACCCCAGAAAAATGTGAGTTAACCAAATCAGAAGAGACCGCAAATCGCAGGAAGAAGAAATGGGGTAAAAAGAAGTTAAAAAATAAATTAAGAAAAAGAAAACAGAAAATACATATATTATACTGGTGAATGAAACAGAGCCACCCACTTGATTTTGGAAGTATTTTGGTCTCTGAGAAGACACGATCTCCCAAAATTTTAAATAAAGAAACACACACACACACACACACACACACACACACACAAATATGGGTAAACACGATGAAGGGATGGAATATAACTGTAAAGATGAAAATTTAAAAAAAATTCTAAAAAAGGAGTTGATAACATAAATTTGTTGGGAAAAGAAAGAAAAAGAAAGTGGAGAGAATTTTCTCAGGCTGTCACTAGAACAAACCCTGTGCTAGACTTAAGGTATATTTTGATCTATTAGAAGAAATTGTATCCCAAAATTTTTTAGAAGAAAAAACCCTATATACAAAAGATAAAGTTAGATACCATGAAGGATAAAGTATGACTATAATAATAAAGGTTCAAAAAGATTTTTTTTTTAAGAAAGATATTAAGATAAATTTTCAGGAAGTGGTCGATTTTCTGTTTCTAGAATTGCTGCTCTTCTCTTCCATCTCCTGTTGGATTTGTAGGTATTCGGGATGATTTGATAACTATCTAGCTGAACTTCTGCTACCTGATGTCGTCTCAGCCTGCTATTCCTCTGCCATCTTTACTCCTGTATTAGTATTTGCTAATAATATAGATTGTAGGATCTAAATAAAGAAGTATATAGTGAAAATTTTCTTGGTTTTAGTTATTGTATTAAGATTTACTGTACTTAATTTTTGTGAAAATATAACAATCATTTTTTGAAGTTTTCTCCTTAGTTTAAGTGCCCCAAGGTAGGATGATATGCAATAGTTTATGATAATCAAAACCAGAAGAAATCAATTTTTAAAATGCAGATGTTTAAAATTTTCTGATGCAATATTATAAACTTAAAATTATATTAAGAATAAAATATCACCACTATTACAATTTGTCTAAGTTCTGGAGTTGATTGTGATAGTTCTGTGATAGTTTTGATTGTGATTTAGTTGTAATAGTTGAATAGTAGAATTTCACATGGAGTTATTGTGCTGTTTTCTACATTATCTTTTTCCAGAGACTTTACATTCTACTGATTTTACAGCCCTTTCAATAATGTTCTATATGGATTAATTTATTTCTATGTCTTGAGCATGTTTTATTGATGTTCATTTCTGCTCCAAAGGAAAAAAAAAAAAATTCTGAGTGTTATTTTTTTGTTTTGTTTCCCTTTCCTTTCCCTTTCTTTTTTAAATAGGCCTTTAGTGAATTTGAGATTGAGCAGCATCAAGAATGTGCTTATGATCACTTGGAAGTATTCGATGGAGAAACAGAAAAATCACCAATTCTTGGAAGACTCTGTGGTAACAAGATACCAGAGCCCCTTGTGGCTACCGGAAGTAATATGTTTGTTCGGTTTGTTTCTGACGCATCTGTTCAAAGGAAAGGCTTTCAAGCCACACATTCTACAGGTCAGCAAATTAGGGCCATGTTTCTCTTTCCTAACTCTTCTAGTGAATGCAATGGCTCCTATAACAGGAACATTAATGAATTTCTGAGCACAGCAGAAGAAATCTCAATGAAGCACTGTGTGTGAAATATTTGAGAGCTATGTAGCATTCTACGTAAATATCTTTGTAGTTGCTGAACGTTCAGAAAGAAATGCAGTAGTCTGAGCTGATGATCAAGTAGAACTATCTCTAAATATTTGTATAATGGATTCCATATTAACTTGTGCAGTTTTTTTTCTTTTTTTTTTTAAGATTTTATTTATTTGACAAACAGAGATCACAAGTAGGCAGAGAGGCAGGCAGAAAGAGAGGAAGGGAAGCAAGCTCCCTGCTGAGCAGAGAGCCCCATGTGGGGCTCGATCCCAGGACCCTGGGATTGTGACCTGAGCTGAAGGCAGAGGCTTTAACACACTGAGCCACCCAGGCGCCTCCAAACTTGTGCAGTTTGATTTATATGCTCTATTTAACAGCTAGAAATCTCTGTCTTAGTATTCAAGAGTTGAGTTTTCTCTAACATCCTACCTGGTTGGCCAGCTTTTGCTTTAATACATATTTTTGTAAATCTGATTTGGAATTCATCTCTCCATTTTACAGAGTCTCATTTGTTTTTCCTTTTATTTGGTGTGCAATACAATCTTTTTCTGAATCCTAATCCCTAATTTGACTTTGTAATAGAAGTTTTCAAGAAATAAAATATAATTCAGAAAAAAATATGGAAAATTTAAAGCAAAAACATAGAATTTTTTTATAAGTTTGAGCCAGCTTAATGCTATATTTCATAAATGTCTAGGAAATGTCCTTTGTTTAACATTAATTTTTAAAAAAAAGTTGCGTGCAGTTTCCTAAAGTCATTTATCTTATCGTGCCACCTAGTGGCAGTCTTGATGAATAAGCTATTGAGACATTGCCTGGTAGAACTCGTAAGACAATATACAGTATAATTGTGTACAAATTTGTCCATAAAACAATTTAAGTGCAGCATTTTTTGTGGGCTCTGATTATTGCTTTTATTTTGTCTGTTTAATTTTGTTTGAGAAATCAGAATTTTAATTATTCCATTGACCAATGTTATTTTCCACTTTAGTACATTTTATTATGAATATTAGATTTATATTGAAGTCTATATGTGAGAAACTGAATATTGTCAGAATATTTATCTGATTCATACTGTAAGTAATGGTTGAACTCATTAATAATGTGAATTAATTATTTCTTATGATTAATATAAATATTTCAGTTTGAGAAGAATCTTTCATGGACTACAGATATTTCATACTAATGAAAGGTTTTTCCATACATTTGACATTTACTCCTTAAATATTTTCCTGATAAATTGTTATGTATTGAAGGGATGGAGTGATTGTAATCCCATTATTTCATCAATACTATCCTGATAGCATAGAGTTTATGGCATATATACATATATATGTATATATATACATATATTAATATATATATAATATAAATATTCTGTCTACCAAAAGTTACAGAAATGCAGTAAGTTCCAGGAATGCAGGCTATCACAAGTTCCAGTAATATGCTGTCAATTGAAAATATGCTGTCAGAATTCTTGAAATAGCTGACTATATATTTTTAAATTACGTACCAATGAATGGTACAAATACCTTCTTGGTTTAGTAAAAACTTACTTTTATAGAATCTCCTTTACCTTTGTGGATAGAAGGATTAAGATCTATATTATGTTCCAGTATGTGGGTACATTTGCTTGGGTTTTTTGTCCAATTATGCCATTACCTAGCTTGGAACTTTGGAAAAGAAATTTCTTTGGATCTCGGTTTCCACATCTGTAAAATACTGTTTAAGGTTCATTATAGCTACAAATCTCCATGACCCCCTAATTTGTATGGCCTCTGCTCGTTGTCCTATTTGCATTGCTTATATTACCATTAAGAATCCATTGGTAAGATCCAATTAGTTCTAACAGAGATCATACATTGAGATCTGATGGTGTATATCGCATGCACTTGGCATTTTAGGCACACACATATACTTAACATACACTTTACATATATTGAGTCCTCAAAAGACTATATGATATATTATCATCCTCATTTTTCAGATAAAGAAATTGAAAATCTGGAGGATTAGTTAATTTGCAGGGATTTCTAAAACCATGTCAAAGCCTGGACTTTATCCTGACTCTGTCTCCAAAGCTCACGTACTTTCCACCATAGTATATTTTCTTTTAATGTAAAAGTTTCAGATTAGGAAGCAAATCAGTATAAAACTGGTCACTGTTACTAAAGCAATAGTAATAGATTGAATGCTTCCTTCCCTAAGTTTTATAAAACCCTCTGTTCCACGTATGTGACTGACGAGGCTCATTTTATTTCCCTGTTCAGTTCACATTGATTCAAATACCCATGTGAGCCACCTGTTCCTTTTTTGTTAGGCAAAACGTGCCTCAGATATTTTTTAATCCAGCCCTGTCATCGTACTTATGAGGTTTCCAAACTAAGACTTAAATGACAACCAAAGTAGAACAAAAAAATAACAGTTGGTATTGGAATCCTGGCTTCTTAACTCCTACTAATTTGTTGTTGTCAACATTTTTGGTATTAATCTGTTTATGGTTTTTTCCTCTTCACCCATAAATTTTTGCTGTCACTTACCCAGCTATCTTTTCTGGGTCTGTTATACTGTTACTTTCTAGTAGCCGTACATGCTGAAACCCTCTTACGTAACTGCTTACCATTTATCTCTTCTCAAAGCTTGCTGTTTAACAAGTTCATTTATTCCATAGTCTTTCATCAAATATTTATTTGGTACCTGTTTTGGACAGACATTGGAAGGTGTTCCTAACATATGACAAAAAGCTAGGCATTTGTGGAAATTTACAGGGAAATAGAAGGAATTCTTTCCCATTGAAGCTTACAGTCTTAGTTACACCTCTGATTTTCAGAAGTTTCAGTACTTGTGGTTTTTCAGTCAGTTTCTACTGACAAGACAGTCAAGTCCAGTACGACATCAGTTCATTTTTGCTACAGGTATAGAACACTTATTCACTATTTACTGCCTTTTATAGAATACATGAAACATTATTGATGGGCCCTGACATACACATTTTAATTTGCTTGAGTAAATTTGTAAATTTCTCTACAATTTGAATTTTATCCATGAGAAAAATTTCTAATACCATGAATTTTGAAACCAGGTGATTAGAAATATTGCTCTAATATGGTTTTATGGCTATATATTTCACAAGTAATGCTGTGAAAAAATCCATAAGAAATGGACTTTATTGGAAAGAGTCCTTTTTTCCCTCTGATGGTAGGTCTAAATTCTAAGCCCAAATATATTTTAATCAGGTAATGAATAGTATTACATCACCCTTAAAAGAAACTTACTGAAGAAACAAATCAGTAAAAAATATATCCCTTGTATTCTCTCAGACGATATGGCTATAATATAGAAAAAGAGGAAACAGTGGAGAGAAAATAATATTTTAAAACATAGCCCGTCTAAAGAAAAACAAGAGGAAAAGACAGACCATAAGAGAGAATCTTAGCTGTAGACAACAAATTGAGGGTTGCTGGAAGGGAGGTGGGTGAGGGGAGATGGTTAGATGGGTGATGGGGATTAAGGAGAGCAGTTTTTGTAACGAGCATAAGTGATGAATCAATGAATTCTACTCCTGAAGCTAATATTACACTTTATGCTAACTAAATAGAATTTAAATAAAAACTTGAAATATTTAAAAATAATAAAATAAAATAAAACACGGCCTGTCTGGTAGGACTTCTGTCCTGTAGTTTATAGCATCATACTATTTGTCAATGACATTTAAAAGTCAAATAATGCATTATTAAACTTCTTAGAAAGGAAATTATTTTGATCTAACTCAATTAAATTAGAATGCCCACTCAAAGCATGTATAGGTCAAATTACAGAACCTCTTTGGGAATTTAATACTTTATGGGGAAATAAACAATCATGTCTTTCCAAATTAAAATGAAAACCACCCCCGAGGCTTTTTTTCCCTTGTCACCTTTCTTATTCAGCTTCATTTTCATTTTCCAGAATTCTGTAGAAGATGTTCTGGCAGTTTCCAAAGTATTTTCAAACAATTGATTTAAAAACAATACTGCTGACATGCTACACTACTTTTATATTGTTCCAACTTGGTAAATGAATAGGAATATTTGGAGGAAATGTATTTAATTAAAAGCCTCCTTTAAAGGGACCATATTAAATGATATATTGACCATATTTTGAAGAATTGCCATAAGGAGTCTCAAATTTCCCTCATGCTGCCTGTAATTTTCTGCTTATGGAATTTCTCTCAAGGCATATTAAAATCACACATCTTGTGCATATAATATTTAAATCTCTGTTCTTAAAAATTTTATGCTGTGGACTAAATTCTCTCTCTCTCTCTCTCTCTCTCTCGTTTTCATGGTTGGAACATTAATTCCAGATTTATTAGTTTGATCAGTGATCCATAGGAATGCAGTTGTGCACTGAAACAGAGAAATGGAAACAGGCAAATGTAATGAAACATTTTAAGTCATCCTTAAATGTAATTTATTTATTTTGAATATTGCCATTCTCTAAATGTTTTCAATAAAATCAAATAATAACTCCTCACTGTCATTTTCACATTCACAAAGGTTTCACGAAATCTCCTTTTCCATTTTGTTCAACTACTTCATTTCCTCCTTGATTTTTGTTCCAAGTTGAGGCTGGCAGAGAATTGTGTCTTCTGGATCCGGATCTTTTCTCCTACTCCTTTCCCTCTGCAAAGCAGACACACCGAAATGGGTGCCTTCTCTACCTCTCAGTGGGCTCCTTCAGCTCTTCCTGGCTGTGGAATCAAAGTCATCCAAGTGCTGGCAACATTTTTTTTTTTTTTTTTTTTAGTTGGAACAAAAACAAATCAGGCAATTATATCAAAGAATAGGTAGATTTTTTTCTTTTTTCCCCCCTTTTTTTGAGAATAGGTAGAATTTAAAAAATTATCTAAGTGAGATTACACTGGTTTTTACATTTATGTATTAAATTTGGAAATATTTTTCACAAAATATTTTACTGGCCTTCAAAAATACAAGTCTTCCTTTATGATAGCAGATTAATAGTGTTTTAAATTGTTTTTCATTTTTTCTGGCATTTCATTTCATACCTGAGTGGATCCCTAACATCACAGGTGATGGCATTTAGATGTTCTCACTGGACAATAATGACAGTAATGGTGGCTTGCACTAATACGGCCTTTCCTATGTGTCAGGTGTCCTTCAAACATTTTACGTGTATTAACCCATTCACTCTTCATCTAGGTCCTATGACGTGAGTATTAGGTATGATCCTTGTCTTCAAAATGAAGTGTGAGACAAAGTCCCACAGCTGATGAAGGGCAGAGCTCAGATTGGGACCCAGGTAGTTTGTCTGTGGAGATCTGTCACAGAGGAAAGATGATAAATTTTCAAATTAGAGAAGCATCATGGGTAAGAAGGGTAGAATGTTTGGCTTCTGGTCATTGGGCTTCAAGAGCTGATATTCAAGAGATGAACTGAGCTTTCAGGGGATTCTAACACGTTTACATTTACAATAGTGGCCCTTGTAGCAATAGATTGTGTGAGATGCTCCACCTGCCACCTGGAACGTGGAGGGATGCTTGCGTTCTTCATGGAACACAGCCTAGGGGGAAAGTCATTCTCATGACTGAAACCCTGGTTGGAAGTTTGTTCCTCTATTTATCGCACACAAGAATCTTGATGTCTTTGTGACAGTGCCCATAGGTTTGGTTGAGCCTACGTGTATTTAGATACATCTGAATGAGGTTCCATCCTGAGGATTCAGAAATATTTTGTTATTTAAAATCATCAGTGTGGGTACACCATAGACAAATCTGAAAAATCCAACTAAGTGTTTTTGGTTGTGTAATCCATCCTCATATGGCATCACTGGGACTGTTTTGTCACAGATGACCATGTTACAGAAGTGTGTTCTATCTAGTGTTCTGGCTTGTCCACATCTTTCTACGTTAGATTTTTGGTTTTGTCCCCTCCCAACTTATCCCAGTTTTCCTGGGACTTTTCTGATTTTTAGCCCTGAAATCACTGCGTCCCAGGAACCTCTCAGCAGTTAACAACCAGAGATAGAAAAAAACTCTGATTTCTTCAAACATTTTTATAGCCCTTTTTTACCTTCTTCTCCCCAACCCCCTGCCATAAATTTGCGTGTGTATTGGTTGGAAGGAATCTGTATTTAATCTCTAGGTGTTTGGTTTTGTTTGTTTGTTTGTTTTTTAATCTCTAGTCATTAGGAAGTTTGGGGGCTCTATTACAAAGTTTCTGAGAAAGTTTTTTTGAAAACTTTCATTTCTAAATTATACTAGCTGTACATTTTTATGCATCTTCATCTAGTTATCTGGTATATTTACCTCTAGTGACAAAAGTAATAATTGGTAAACCGTATGTTTATGAATATCTCTCCGGAAAAGAAGCTGTGAAAAGAGCAGTTAAAATTTTTTATTTATTACAAACACAAAATATACTTAATAAGTTCTGGAACTACAAAAGTTATTATAATTAAAGATATATGTATGTTTTTCCCAACCAAGTTAGATAAATATTTCTACCTAAATAAAATTGTTCTATGTAGTCTATGTAGAGTTCTGTATCATGCATACACACACAGGAGTTTTATGTATTTTGCCAATTTTTAAGTTATTTCTTATTCCTTTGGATTCTGGGTTCTTAATTGAGTAAGGTTAAGCCTGAATTAAGATACTGACCTTTTTATTTCTAGGAGAATTAGTTATCAGTATCACATATCACGTTTAACAATGAAAGTATGTATTGAGAGTTACTATATGCTAGGTACTGTTTTAAGTGATTTTCAAGTATTCAATACGTTCTCAAAACCCACTGAGATTGGGACTATTCTTATCATCTGCGTTTAGCCCTATGGATCAGATAAGCAACATCTCTCATCTAAAGAACAGAGCTCGTAGGTGTTGGAGGTGATATTCCAACCCAGCAATCCAGGCCCAGGGTCTGGTGGTACCCCGGGGCACCCTAGGACTCTACGATTATGGGAAACATCTCTGATGATGAAAATGCATTCAGAAGTTAGAGAACGGTTACACTACATTGAAGTTGAAACCGGACTTGTTAAAACTCACTGAATTTATTTCATGTTTCTTTCCTGGGCAGAGTGTGGTGGCCGACTGAAAGCAGACCCTAAACCCAGAGACCTGTATTCGCATGCGCAGTTTGGTGATAACAACTACCCGGGACAAGTCGACTGTGAATGGCTGTTAGTGTCAGAACCGGGCTTTCGACTGGAGTTATCCTTCCAGATTTTTGAAGTGGAGGAAGAAGCGGACTGTGGCTATGACTATGTTGAGCTCTTTGATGGTCTCGATTCAACAGCGGTGGGGCTTGGTCGATTCTGTGGATCAGGGGTAAATACAGTACTGACGGGATCCCATAACCGTGCTAGAAAATGCCCACTGATTCATGATTGTTACGTGTACCATATGCAAATCGGCAATGTTTTTACAAAAAAAAAGGTTAACCCGTATTATTTTCGCCTATTCTCCCTTAACTCTTCTCCATCTCTAGTGAATTTTCTCAATAATACCACACAAGAGAGATGAATTTAGTAGGTATAATTGCTTATTCCTGTCCACATTCTTTTTTATTCACGTTCCTTTTGTGCAATAAATGTTTAAACATTTAAGATTCTAAAGGCAATACATTTAAACACATACCTTTGACAATTTGGTAAGCTTCCTAAATTAAAGCATAAAGGAAAAGGAATTATGCACACAATTCAAACTGGCATTCTCCTTTCAACAAAGACACTTGCTGAGTGGCTCGTGCCACCACTGGTGTGTGGGCTGAGCCAACACTGCCACAACGCTGCTCCATTGCAGTGTGTCACTTGTGCATGGGACACAATGCCAGACACAGGTCAAAGAGTGTCGCCGTGAGAAAAAGCAAAAGGAAAGCTTGAGATTTCCTTCATGCTTTTCTCCCCAGGACTCCCTACATAAATATCAAGGGGTCTTCTGAATACATATTTTGTTCTGAAGACACTAGTCCCATTTTTTTTGTCTACGTGTGTCTATTGCTTACATAATATTGAACTTGAATAATATTGAATTCCTCTCCAAATATCAGCTGAAATGAAAGAAAAAAGCTTTTTGGTATTTAGATTATTAAAACAAGAAGGAATGGGTGATTTGGATTCTGGAAGTGGCTCTGCCTCAGAGACCCTTCTGAAACAAATTCAATCTCTTTATCGTCTTTGAACCTTACTTTATTTACTTGTAAATCAGAGGAACTTGGTTTAAAATTTTGGGGGAAAATAAACCCACAAGTTCCAGAACTTGGAAACAGATTTATGTTCCTAGCCCAGCTACATCAATGCCTATGATCTTGAGTATGTCATTTGCTTCTCTGAAACTCAAGTTTGCTCATCTGTAAAATGAAGAAGTCACTCATACCCACTTTTCAAGGTTGCTGGGAGGATTAAATCATATCCAAAAAAAAAAAAAAAAAATCCCAAAGAAACATGAATTACACTGAAGAAAAAAAGTGACCCATTCTGTTGTTTATTTGCCTGTTTGTTTGTTTTTGTCTTCAGCCACCAGAAGAGATCTATTCAATTGGGGATGCGGTTTTAATTCATTTTCACACTGATGACACAATCAACAAGAAAGGATTTCATATAAGATACAAAAGCATTAGATATCCAGATACTATGCATACCAAAAAATAACACCAAAACCTCCATCAAAATATAAAGGAATGTGCATAATGGAGAGAAGACGTATTTTTTTTAAAAATGAAGATATTAGCACAAATGTTTTATATAATGAGTTTGACCAGAAGAAAACTGTAAGACCAGGATTATCTCTGTACTAAAAGAGAAGTTTCAAGCCAACTCTGATCAGCATTGCCAAGATACTGGATTTCCATGCTTGATGGTATAAATATAAATAAAGTTGATGAGAGGACATCATGTAACTTCAAGGAAGACTCCAGAAGCTTTTGTTCACAGTTGACATAGATGTCTTGCAATAGACAGTTTGATTCCGGATCTGTGACCTTACAGAGTGTTTCTTTTTGACAATTTTTCAAGATTTGGGAGAAATAAAATGATCTTGCAGGTCATAAACTGACAAACTCTCTTCTTGTATTTTAGGATGAACGCTTTGGCTTTGTATCTTGGATATAGATCCATATGGGATGTTGCAAAATGGGAGTCTGGAGGACGGTTTGTCCTTTAAATGTGGGCTTGTCCGGAAGTTTGGAAACTGGAATATTTCAGCTTCATTATTTTCACTTGCAGGCCAGATTCACCTCTTTGAGACACAAATGACCTTGAGACCACTTCATTTTACTGACGTTTTGACAAGTTGGAAATGCCAATAGTGTCTATTACTGCAGTTAAACTCTAGGCATCATTTATTTAAGTGCTGGAAAATGCCCAGTTAATTGGTAAACTCAAGTTCTTTCAGTGAAAGTGCTGCCTTTTCACACCAAATTTAAGAAGCGTTGTGATGTCTTGGGAACTTCAAGAGAGAACTCCCAACAGGAGTGAACAGAATTCTTCGAAGTGACTGCCTGGATAGTCCATTCTCAAGTCACCAGTGCTGCTATTGTCTTTTCTGTTGTTGTTGATCTGTTGTGGTTGTTATTGCTGATGTTGTAATAGTTAATGTTGTATTTAAAAAAAAAATGAAATGAAGTGGAAGTAGGCTGTGTAGTCATTGAAAGGTCTCTCTTTTTCTTTTTTTTTTTTTCTCTCTTCTTGGGATTCATTTAAAAAAAAAAGGAATGTTGGAAAAAAGGATTTGTTTCTGAAAGACTTTCTATGGTGCTATTCCATAAATGTTTTTTTTAAACAAAATTTTTGATCTTTGAGCCAACCATCTGTAGACTATGAATGTCTCCCTATGTCTATCTTGTGGCATTTGAAGACTAAAGACTTGTTAAATGTATCAAGAGTATATCATTGCAAGGGCAGCACTTGTCCTGTGGAACAATTACTTATAATGCCTTAGAATTCTTGCACATGATCAAACAGAGCCTCCTAGGAGACACACTTTTTGAAAGGTTGAACAAAATAATTTATGTTAATTAGCAGCTCTGTGAGGAAAATCCATTTCCACAACTTAGAACATTGGGTATAAATATGGTGAACTGCTTTTGTTCTGCTTTAAAGGCATGTGTGTTTTTAATATTGTGTATGTATACGTGAGGTTGTCTGAGTGAGTGAAGCTACAAGAAGGTGAAAAGTAGTGGGTGGTGGAAAAGTTAAAATTTATGTGCCAAGTTCTACTAGAATCCTGTTTGAAGTAGCACCTTTCTTTGGAGGTTTCATGGACAAATAATGGGAACTTCTAATTATTATTAACGCCATTAAAAAAAAGGCTTTTTCTTTTACAGAAACTCTATTTTGATATGTTTTAATGTTGATGTTGATTGCTATATGAAGTAGATTTGTTTCTGTTACCTGTCCATGAACATTTGACATTTAATAAAATTGGGTATTTTTCTTCATTTTTACAAAATTAAACTATACACACAGGTGTAGCTTATTCATTTTTTTTGTCATTGCTGCCCTGAAAAATATTTCTTGCATATGAATTATAACATGTAAATACATTTTTAAATCCAGTCTTTTGATCTTACTGAATGTTACTTTGGGAGTGTGTAACTATTGCCTGCAATATAATGAACTTTTTAGTGGAGCTGATTTATTCCAGTAACTTCTATATTTTTTCACTAATCTTCAATTAGCCAAATATATCAGCAATGGGAAAGAGAGGGAAAAATACCATGAACATCTAGTGTAGTACACTATTCCTAGCCTAGGCACAGGACACAGGCTTTTTAAAAAACTTTATGCTACCCTTTGAGAATTGTGGTGATGTTCTTATTTTGTAGTTCAGGAATGGAGGCTCATAGGAGGTATGTAATGTTCCCAGGGTCACCGTGTAAAGTTAGATGTTGAAACCCAGCTTGTCTGATATAAAAATCTGTGCTTGTTCTACAAAATGTAGTGGAATCAATCTTGACATATATAAATAGTAGACATGTTTTTATGATGAAACCTTTCCAAATAAAGTAAAATTTAGGGGTGAATTACAGTAAAACCTTCAGGATAAAATATATTGTTCTTTTCAGGAACAGCATGACAATTCGAATATCAACTGTAGATATCTTTAAGAACCACAGTTAGTGCTAGAGAATTAAAACAAAACAAAACACCTACTCTGTAGTTCAGAGTTAGTAGCAATGAATGGACCTTTTGTTAAAATAAATACATTAAATTATTTTATCTGGTGTGGTAGGGGAAATGTAGTGTTCTACTCTAAGAAGCATTCTGGATATTACAATTGACATCTTATTAGGTCAAAACGAGCTGCATTCAACACAACCGAGAATGAAAGTGAAAAGATATTTAGAAGGCATATATAGAGATGTTGCAACTTCAGGTCTTCAATGTGAACATTAATTTTTATTGTATCTTATGTCAGATATCAATCTGCTGCATATTATTTTTATATTCGATTTTGGCATAAATGTGTTGTTAATGCAAGTACAAACAGCTTTGTTATTATTTTGTTAATACTTGTTAGTTACTGTTTTAAGCATTTTATTAAATTAATTTTGTAAATTATTTTCAACCCTACATCAGTATATTGGTTGTGCTCTCTATTTGCCAAAGCTCTAACTCCTATACAATCGTGATTATACACAGAAAAAAACTGCTCCTACTTACTATGATTTTATTAAATTATTTTTCAAGTCAATTTTGAATATTAATGTACTTTATTAATGAGATCATGACTTAGCATAATTTCACACAACAACATTTTAAAAAAGTGTATGAGAAACATCAGTAGTATTTCCAAAGTCTCCAAATGTCCCCTTCCTGTATTGGCTGGATTTTTGCTATGTAAGACTAATTTTAATATATCACAGTATCAGATTCAAATTCTGCCCAATGTTGTTTTTAAATTTCTTAGTCTCTTTTATTTGGTTTCTATTGCTACTGTATTTTTGATGGTAAGCCTCAGATATTAAATTTTGCTCTCCCATAGAGAAAATCTCTAAAAGCATCTAATGACTAATTATTATTCTTCACAAAGGCCAATGTTACTTTTTTTAATATTACTTTTTTAAAGTAAACTATAGCTATGTCTGGCATTTAAAAATAACTTATCAGTTATCAAAATGTTTGGAAATTTAGTGACAATGGGAATAAAACTTGCTTTTTGGAAAAACTTTTGTGAAATCTGGCATGGGAGGAAGAAAACAGGAAAAATAATTACCTTCTAAAGATTTATAACTTGAAGTAATGCCTTCTATTTTATAAGAAAAATTATGTGAAATGAGTATATCATAAAGAAAACAAAAAGCTGTCTGTGAGTGCGTTAAAGCGTTTTATGCTTCAATGCACAGTAAATGGTCACCAATGAACAGTTAGCTGTTAATCTTTAGTGTTATTGTTATAAAATTAAGAGACGTTGCCATTAGCTTAAGAAATAATTGACGCAATAGATGGATCTAATATATCATTAGATATCTGAGATATTATTATTATTCTCTAAACTTTCTGTTGACATCAACTTATTCCATTGTCCAGCCACAACCCGCCCTCCTTTCAGCCTCACACTGGTGTCATCAGGCTGCAGGCAGGCTTGCCTCATGACTCTAGTCAATGCTGGTGCAGAGACTATGCAGAACGATTCCAAAAAGAGTATAGGGCCCTGAGTACATCTCACTATACACAACTTACCTCTCAACCAATACTTTAAATAAAAAATTAAAGCTGTAAAATCAACTTCTAACTTGAGAAACCTTGAAATGGAAACATACCTGGGTGAAAGCAGGTAACGACAGAAGAGTTAAGAAGCCAACATGTGGCTTAAGACGTGGACAAAAGGTCCTGGTACCTGGTCTTGCCTTAGCTGCCAGGGTGGACGTGCTGAGTAATGAAATTACTTGTTATTAGTGTTATTTCTATGTGAATACAAGTTACTAGCTTCACCAGTCCCTCTGCTCTTACTGTGCTCTACCTATGTTGTGTAGCTGAGAAACCAGTTATATATCATTTTATTTTTGCCCAACTTATTTTGTCAAGTTTTCTAGCATATTTGCATCTGAAATAAAAAGAACAAATAAGATTATTCAAAGCAACTTACAAGACTATAAACATGTGCTCAATGGTTCAGTGTATTTTACAAATTACACTTAAAAAACCAGATCCAATGGTGCCTCTTTTATTAAATATTATAAGGTGATTATATTAGTCATAATATTTAACCATACGACAAATCTAAGAACTGACAAATTTCATATCTGTCAAAAGCTCAATTAAGAATTTCTTTTTTAAGATTTTATTTATTTATTAGGCAAAGACAGAAGGATCACAAGTAGGCAGAGAGGCAGGCAGAGAGAGAGGGGGAAGCAGGCTCCCTGCTGAGCAGAGAGCCCGATGAGGGGCTCGATCCCAGGATCCTGAGATCATGACCTGAGCCGAAGGCAGCGGCTTAACCCACTGAGCCACACAGGTACCCCATAGGAATATTTTTAAAAGAGAAACTATTAGAAATTTAGTTAAAAATGATAATTTTCAATCAAAATGTGGAAGTGCCTATATATTCCCTCATGATATTTTTATGTCAGAATCAGTGACCCACAGAAATGACAGCTAAATGTCAAATAATGGTGATAAGGTTGAAGTCAGGAGGAGGGGTTTATTTCAAGGAATGCCATTAAATTATTTAAACAAGTTGATTGCCAGAAAAGACAAATAAAGTGAAAGAATTATAGATAGTAAAGCTTAGGTATGTAAAGCTACCCTAAAACAATATTTAGTGAACATTCATTAGGAGGCTGTAATTAAAAATTAAAGTGAATTACAAGAAAATTTTCTACAAGGATCTAATAAATTTGTTAAGGTCCTTTATTTGCCACCGAATGTCTATTACTGGTGTTTGAATTCCCTGGGAATAAAAGGTTCTCATGATAAGTTTTGTCATTTTCAAGCCAAAAGACATATGACAACCATGAAGTTTATTCACTCATTTATTTCATTTATTTCTTCCATAAATAGCTATTTAATTCCTTCAAATATGCTCAGCATAATGCTAAATACTAAAAATTTAATGAAACATTGGAAAAGAAAAAAATCACAATTTTTGCTTTTATGAGGGTTAAATTCTAGCTGAAGAGATAAAGATTAATTAAAAGCAATCACAAAGTGTCAAAATTGCAATATAAAACATGCATTTGTACTTTATAGCCATTCTGGGGACATTATTCCAAATAGCCTGGTTTGCATTTTGAGACAAACATTGACATGTATCTTTTCTTTATCCTTGGTTTTCTACTATCTTCTTTGCATTGTGCTTTTTAAAATTTCAGTTGTCCTCTAAAATTAACTTTTTTTTTGCATCAGTTACTCACTGTTTTTTTTTTTTTTTTTGCATCAAACATTCCCAAATATTTTTAACTTGTAAATCATTCATTCTCAAGATGGATAATGGGGGGTGACATAGCATATCAAAATTCTGATGTTTATTCATGTAATTAACAGAACTAAACAATACAACTTACAAAAATCACTACTGGTGGCTAGCATCCATAGTGTTTGATAAATTCTAATTTTTATTATGATATACATTAAGATTCTTGAAACCCCAAACCTCTAATCAATGCTGGCTTAACTGGTGGGAAAGGGATGTTTTGCAATTGCAGTATGACTTGTGGGACAGTGAAGTGCCTCCCTGACTCACTATTTACTTCCCTCTCCAAGTCAAGATCTATGTTTTAATTGTTGGTGAAGTCCCTGGGATACTCAGACCTCTCAAGAGCATACTCATATATAAAGCACTCTAGGGACATACACTTGCAATATTGTGGCCCTACAGATAATGCTTCATTAAATGCGATGTGATGTCACAGTAAAAAAAAAAATTATAAAATGTTTAGGCAAGAGTAATCCAATAATAAGTAATATAATTAGACTTTGGAACATTTAATACTAGAATTATCATATGTAGAGTAAAATGATTTAAAAAAAGAGAAGAGAAGATAGGTGGAAAATGTATAGACTCTATCAAAATATTGAGTTTTTTTAAGAAAGAATAAGTTGAATTTGTAGAAACAAAAAATATAGTAATAGAAATGTAAAATTTAGATTAGGTACAACTGCCAATAATAATTTATAAACTGGGAGATTTAAGCTGAGAGACAAAGAGATGAGAAAATCTATTTAGACATATGGAATAGAATGAGAATGTGTATATTCTCTCTCTCTCTCTCTCTCTATATATATATATATATTAGGAGTTTAAAATGTGAATATAGAGGTTGGAGGAAAGTAAAATATTGGAAAGATAATATCTAAAATGCCTCGGAACTTTTGGAAGATGTGTATCTTCACATTCAGTAAGGTCCTAAACAAAATAAATAAAAAGAAAATTAAACCCAGCCACAGAACACTGAAATTGAATAACAGAAAGTTAAAGGAAAACATCTTAAAAGTAACCAAAGAAAAGATTACTAGAAGGAATTACTTTCAGAAATACAGTGTACACATTTTGAAATAAAGTCTTCAAGATATTAATAGTAAATAATTGTTAATCTAAATTTTTGTACTCTGTTGAACTACTAGTTACAGATGAGAATTAAATTAAGTCAATTTCAGATTAGTGAAAACTAAGAGTTTACCACTAACAGACAATCATTGTTAAAGGGAGTTTCTTCTAAAAGAAAAATGAAAACAGGAGTGAGTGATACACAAGAAAGAATAGTGATCAAAGTAATTGGTAATTACGTACCAATTTAAAAGATATTAATACTATAAAAATAATAGTAATGACTAATTTGAAGAGGAAATTGAACTAATAATGAGAAAATATTATGTAGAATTAAAGAGGAATCTTTGGGTTGAAGGGTTCTAAGTTCTTCATAGTGTTTGAGAGGATTAACTTCATACTTTGTCAAATGCCTAGTAAATTTATAAGCATAACTGAAAGAATAGAAACAGGATAAATAACTTCTAACTGATAGGGAAAAGTAATTTTAAAATAGTAATATTAAGGATAACATAAAGGAAGGGGGAAATCACAGAAAAAAGTAAAGAAGATGGAAAGTATAAATTAAGATGATCAAAACAATATGTAAAATTTAAAATTTAAAACATATATCTATCTGACTGGTATTTTTCTGTTTTCCTCTAGTAATGCATCTAGTGCTTTGCCATGACAGAGCTTAACATGAGTCTAGCAAAGGACAAATATGCAAAGGTACCAGCTCCACTTGCCACAGTGGGCAATGAAAAAACATATTTTGAATTGAAAGACAATAAATTGACAACTGCAATGTATAAAATGATATGATATTGAGAATATGAGTGTATATGATATATAACATATTTCGTGATCTTTAAGATTTTTAAATTAAATTCACAACTGTAGAATTATTTAACTAAATTTTTAAAATGAAGTTTCTATATACCATTATACAAAATTATACAAATGATATTTTTAGGTTATACAAAATAGATTATACAAAAAAAGACTATACAAAGAATATAGATTATACAAAAAATTTTACAAATTATACAAAAAATAGATTATACAAAAAAATTCTCAACTTGAAGTGATAATTTCCTCATTTTCCTATTTCTCTTTTCCCCCTCTAGCTCCTCCTGGAGAAGATCAACATAAATTAATCTATTATTTAAAAAAACATGCTTTCAGAGAATTCTTAAATAAGATATCATAATGTATATCTATGTTGATTTTTAATTCAGATTCAGCATTTTTAGAGTGCACAATAGCTTGTGAGATAAATATTGTTCTAATTTCACAGATGGGAAACTTGAATATAAAATAAATTAAATAACTTTTCCAAGATCACATTGTGTCTATGATAAAGAAAATATATCTGAAAAGGAGTTGATATACACAGTACATTTTAAATTTTAAAAAGTAATCATAATTTAGATTTTTGTTTCAACATTTGTCATTTCAAATACCAATATACTCAAAACTAAGTCTACCTTAAAAAAAGAAAAGCTACTAACTTTCCCATTAAATAAATGATTTATTCCACTTGATTAAATTTTATTGGCTTCTATTTAGAGTTATGATGGAATAGGTTGATGCAAACTAATATATTCTATCAAGAACATATAGAAAAGTAGGGTTTATTCAGCTTTACTGATAAATAAAATTGACAAAATTGTAGGATATTTCGAATGTACAGTGTGATGTTTTGATATATGTATACATTATGCAAGGGATTCCCCTCATTGAATTATCATGTTCATCACTTCACATATTTATTTTTGTGTGTGTGAGAGAACATTTAAGTTCTACTCCTTAGTAAATTTAATCATATACTGCAGTGTTACAGAATATAGTCACCATGCTATACATTAAATTCTTTTTTTTTTTAAGATTTTATTTATTTATTTGAGAGAGAGAGTGATCACAAGTAGGCAGAGAGGCAGGCAGAGAGAGGGAGGGAAGCAGGCTCCCCGCTGAGCAGAGAGCCCAATATGGGGCTCGATCCCAGGACCCTGAGATCATGACCTGAGCCGAAGGCAGCAGCTTAACCCACTGAGCCACCCAAGCGCCCCTATACATTAAATTCTCAGAACTTATCTTAAGACCTAAAATTTGTAAATTTTTATCAACCTCTCTCTATTTCTCTCTCCTGACAATCGTTCTTCTTTTCTGTTTCTATAGGTTCAATTTTTTATGCCACATATAAGTGATACTATGCATTTGAAGTTAAATTATTATCAGCTTAAAATGCTGTTATAAATATAAGATGTTTTACATAAACCTCATGCTAACCCAAAAATAAAAACCTACAGTAGATATACAAAAGATGAGAAAGAAATCAAAGTGTACTACTATAGAAAATTATCAAATAACAAAAAAAGAACGTAAGAGAGGAAGAAAGGACAAAAGAGATTACAAAGCAACTAGGGAACAATGAACAAAATAAATAGTAAGTAGATGCTTATAAATAATTACTTTAGATATAAATGGACTATATTCCCCAATCAAAATATATACAGTGGCTTGGGGTGCCTGGGTGGCTCAGTTGGTTGAGCGACTGCCTTCAGTTCAGGTCATGATCCTGAAGTCCCAGGATCTAATCCCGCATCGGGCTCCCTGCTCGCAGGGAGTCTGCTCTCCCTCTGACCTCTCCTCTCTCAAGTTCTCTCTCTCTTTCATTCTCTGTCAAATAAATAAATAAAATCTTAAAAAAATATATATATATATACAGTGGCTGAATGGATTTAAAAACAAGACCCAACTGTATCTTGCTTACAAGAGACTCACTTCAGCTTTAAGGATACACACTGACTGAAAGTGAAGGGAGGAAAAAAGATATACATGGAAACCAAAGGAAAGCAGGTGTATCTATACTTATACCAGACAAAATAGACATTAAGCCAAAGACTGTCAAGAGAGACAAAGAAGGTCATTAAATAATGATAAAGGGGTCAATTCATCAAGAGGATATAATGATTATAAATGTTTGTGTACCAATATATGAGGATCAAAGTATATAAAACAAATATTAACAGATCAAAAGGCATAAATAGACAGGAATACAATAACAGCAAGGAATGTGATACCCCACTTTCAACAAAGGATAGCTCATCCAGCTATAAAATCAGTAAGGAAACACTGGACTTAAATTTCATGTTAAACTAGAGGAATATAACAGAAATGTATAGAACTTTTCATCCAACAGTGGTAGATGATACATTCTTCACAAGCACACATGGAACATCATGTTAGGCCACAAAACAACTCTTAATAAATCTAAGAAGATTGAAATCATACGAAGCATCTTTTCCGATCACAGTGGTACTAAACTAGAAATCAATTATGAGAGAAAACTGGAAAATTAATAATTGTGGAGATTAAACAACATGCTCTTGAATAATCAATGGGTCAAAGAAGAAATCAAGAGAAATAAAAAAAATGATGGGAAAATGAAAAATGGAATCACAACACAGCTTAAGGGATGCAGCAAAAGCAGTTCTAAGAGGGAAGTTTATAGTGATAAATACCTACATTAAGAAAAAAGAGAACTCTCAAATAAGCAACCTAATTTTACAACTCAAGAAACTAGTGAAAGAAAAAAAAGTAAGCCCAGAATTGTCATAGAAAGGAAATAACAAAGACTGGAGAGGAAATAAATGAAAGGAACTAAAATGACAATAGAAAAGACCAATGAAACTAAGAGCTGTTTTTGTTTGTTTGTTTTGTTTTTTACTTTTAAGATAAAACAGACAAACCTTTGTTAAACTTACTAAGAGAGGACTCATGTAAGTAAAATTATAAATGAAAAAGAGGATATTAGAACTGATAACCACACAAATATAAGGATCATAAGAGAGTTCTAGAAATAATTATATGCCAAAAAATTGGGCAACCTAGAAATGGATAAGTTTCTTGGAACATATAATCTACTGAATCAAGAAGACTGAGCTTGAAGGAATTTCTATTCTGAACAGACCAATGACTAGTTGGGAGATTGAATTTATAATCCAAAACCTCCCACGGACCTCTGGGGAAGCCTGCAGAATCCCAGCCACAGCCAAGTTTGGTCTTGCTGGGCCTAGTCTGGGCCCCAGCCCTGACATTTACCCTGAGGCTGGCTGCAGGTCTGGCGGGCTATCCACAGTTAAGTGAGCCAGTGCTCACTGCCCTCCTTGTACTCCCATTGCAGGAAGGCGCAGGTGGAGAGGGCACCCGTCAAACCATTCATCCCACATGTGTAAGGCCTGGGATTGAAAGCTACAGTGTCCTTGGAGATAAGCTGGGGATGACATATGGGCCATGGAGATTTCAAAGAAGCAGGGAAAAAAACAAGGAGAAGAAATAGTGAGAAATGTGGCACCAACCTGTGTGTGTCGAACATCTCTCATGAGAATATATCTCACTGGAATTTGGATTCAGAAGTAGCTGTTCCTGAAAATTAAAAACCTCCTACCCAGAAGAGATACTGCAGCAGAACCACCTGGAAATTCCATCTCCAAATGGAACTTAATTTTCAGAACATGCTTATAAAAGAACACAGAATGGTAAAGAATGGATATTTCAGCTCTGGAGTTATCCCTTAATGAAGGAACTATCATGGAGAATAGAGACTTCAGAAAATCATCAGTGGAAACTGGTAAGCAATAATCCCATAAGTATTTTCACTCTGAGCCACTCACTAGGAAATGCTTCAGTTGATAAGCAAGGTGATTCTTACCCAGGACTGCAAATTCATTAGGTGTCTGTTGGCCCCATGCTGGTGGACACTTTTTTAAGGAAAAGAAATGAGCCTCATATTAATTCATGCTCAACTGTGGAAAATGACTACAGTGTTGAAACTTTAAATGCTCCAAATTAGAATTTGACATGTGGATACAGCAGTGTGGAAGAAAAAGGGATCCAAGTGATTCATATGAAAATAAAAAAGCAAGTATACTTTACTCAGATATTTTTAAAAGATGAACCTGAAGTTAAAGCCAAAAACAATAGAAAATGTTGAAGAATCTTTCCACAACCTGATTTTCCTTCCTCCTCATTTTGATACTCTGGACTTAACACAAATTAGTCCTCTCAAAGTTGGAAAATTGCAAAGCAAAGAATAACAGCAGGAATTTTCTGGAAATCCAGAAAACTCTATTGAACATTTGATTATTCACTTATTGGAAATGAAAAGAATACAATATATGACTATACAAAAAGAGAGGCCAAGAAAACTAACTTTTGTGCTTCAGTAGTTACTGAACAACATTCTCCCTTCAAAGCTATACCCAAAATGAGATGGCCAAAACTTTCTGATTCTGAGTCTTTTTTTTAAGATTTTTTGAAAGATTTTATTTATTTATTAAAGATTTTATTTATTTATTAAAGATTTTATTTATTTAATTGACAGACAGAGATCACAAGTAGGCAGAGAGGCAGGCAGAGAGAGAAGGGGAAGCAGGCTCCCCGCTGAGCAGAGAGCCCGATGCCAATGCCGATGCTGGGCTCGATCCCAGGACAAAGGCAGAGGCTTTAACCCATTGAGCTACCCAGGCGCCCTGACTCTGAGTCTTTAGAGACGTGTGTAGATAAAGATCAAGAAGAAAGAAAAAAAAATGTTTCTTGCAACCTTGAACAAAATGCTTGCAAGTGTAATTGGAACGAGTTGGCAAATATAAATGAAATTCTAGATGATGAATTAATCATCTAGGGATGATGAACCCTAAAAAGTTCATCCATCACAAAACAATAGATTGCAACTTATTATGACTATTAAGAATACCAAAAGCTCCATTTGAAATCCATGACAAGAACTCTCAACCAAGGCTCTTACTATCCAAACAACTGATTAAAATGGTTTTAACAAGATGTTTACCGCTGGGTCTCCAATATCAGCTTCTCCTATACCTCTGTCTTTTCCTGATAAGCAAAGGGAAGAAATTTAGGCACCAAGGACAAAAACAAAAACAAAACCAAAACAAACAAAAAACCCCAAAACCACACCCCCCCCACAAACCAAAACTCAAAAATAAAGCCACACACAAACACAAAACTTTACAAAAAGGACATTGTATTGAATAGACTATTCTAAATTCATAAATTAAACTGTTTATCATCTTAGTTTGTAGCTAAAGATAAGTGCACACCTGCTGACCAAAAATAGCACTTTCATACATCTCAGTGTAAGCAAATCTATTTTTCCAGGAAATACAACAAAATACAGGTAATCATTCTGAGATACAGGTATTAAACATGTGCGCATGCATGCACACACAAAAAGAATTACTTGATGTGATATGGAGTGGAACTTATGAAAATCACGGCTGAGATGTCTATATATAAATCCATGAACATCCATACTGACATACTTGACAATCTTTTGCATTTTACGTTTCAAAGAAATATTTCACTAAAAAAACTATTCTATTCAAAAGATTGTTCTGTTGTTGTGATTGTTTTCCAGTATAAATCCATCATCAATAAATGGTATAACTGACTTAAAAAAATTCCTCCAACAAGACAAGTTCAGAATTAGATGCCTTCCTGGTGAATTCTACCAAACATTTAAAAAAGAACTAATTCCAATCCTTCTCAAACTCTTCCAAAAAAAAAAGGGGGGGGGAACATTTCCAAACTCATTTTATGGGAAAAAAAAAAAAAAAAAGGACCCAAAAGACTCTTAAATATAGAGTGCAAACAGATAGTTACCAGATGGGTGGGAGATGGGTGAAACAGGTAAAGGGGATTAAAGAGTGCATTTGTCATGATGAGCACTATGTATAGAATTGTTGGATTACTCGATTATACATCTAAAATTAATATAACACTGTATGTTTAGTATACTGGAAATAAAACAACAAGCAACAATAATAACAAAAAAACCCCCCTTCATTCTATGATCCCAGTATTACTCTGATACCAAAGCCAGACAACAATATTACGAGAAAAAAAATTACAGGCCAATATCGCTGATGAACAGAGATGCAAAAATCCTCAACAAAATATTACCAAACAAAATGAAACAATACATTACAGGATGACACACAGTGATCAAGTAGGATTTGTTCCAGAATGCCAGGCTAGTTCAACACCTGCAAACCAATAAATACAATTCAGCGTATTAACAAAATGAAGGATAAAAATCATATAACCATCTGAATAGATGCAGAAAAGATATTTGACAAAATTCAACATTTATTCATGATAAAAACTCTTCACAGACTGGGTACAAAGAAAAAATACCTCTACCTCTGTCAAGTCCACAGCTAACATTAAACTCAATGGTGAAACATTGAAAACTTTCCTCTAAGATCAGGAACAAGATAAGGAAACCCACTCTTGCCATTTACATTCAACATAGTATGGAAGTCTTAGCAAGGGAAATTAGGCAAGAAATGAAATAAGAGGCATTCACATCAGAAAGGAAGAAGTAAAATTGTTATTATTTGCAGATAACATGATATTACATACAGAAAACTAAAGAATGCACCAAAAAACTATTAGAACTAATAAACAATTTCAGTAAAGTTGCAGGATACAAAATCAATTTACAAAAATCTGTTGTATTTCTATACACCAATAGTAAAAGATCAGAAAGAGAATTTAAGAAAAAATTCCCATTGATAACACATCAAAAAAGAATAAAATATATAGAAAAAAAGTTAACACCAGAAGTAAAAGATCTGTACATTGAAAAGTATAAGTTTTTGATTAAAGAAATTGAAGACAGATAAAGGGAAAAATATTTTGTACCCATGAATTGGAGGAATTAGTATTGTTAAAATGTCCATACTACCCAAAGCAATCTACAGTTTCAATTCAGTCCGTATCAATGAATACAAAAGGGAAAATTCCAGTGGATCCTCACAGAAATGGAATGATATTTTTAAAAATAAAACAATTGGGGTGCCTGCCTGGCTCATCCTTAAGCGTCTGTCTTTGGCTCAGCAAGGCTATACTTGGCTTAGGTCATCATCCTGGGGTCCTGGGATCCAGCCCCACGTTGGGCTTCCTGCTCAGCAGGAAGCTTGCTTCTCCCTCCCCCACACCCCATTTGTGTTCCCTCTCTCATTGTGTCTCTTTCTGTCAAATAAATCAATTAAATCTTTAAAAAAAAAAAAAGAAAAGAAAACAATTATTTTTTGAAGTCGTCTGAGATCTGTTAGAGGAGTCAGAACTTGAGGGGCCAAATGCTCAGAGAAACAAAAACCTATGTTCTGCCTCTCCAACATTTTGTTCCAGGTCTTACCTCATTCTTGAGTCTGGGTGATAGGATATGATCTTTGTAGGGATGACGGTTAATCTTTGCCAAAATATTCTTGAGAGAAAATGTTGAATGAATAATTTGACCAAATACCTAATTACAGAACACTGACCATAGGGAAATTGGAAATTTTGAAAGAACAACCATTTTTTGAGAAAATTACAAGAATTCCATATCCTAAAAGAAGTTTTATGTTAGAGGACAAATGATAACAAAAATATAGTTATTAAAATAAGAATAAATAATAGGAAAATATAATTATTCATGGAAGATAATTGACAAAAAAAAAGCAGTGAACAGCTTTGCTTTAGTAGGTTCAGTTAATTATATATCAGAAGCTGAAAATTCAAACTGGAATTCAGAAGTGAAGTATATTTGAATCCTTTTTTAGTTTTTAGCTTTTTCAAAGGGTTGTCTTAACTTCAAGGTAACAGCATTTTGAAATTGATAATTCTATTGAGAATTCTTTCTTCCCCATACATGTTTTTCTGTCTTTTTTATTTTTTTGAGATCAAGATTTTACTTGGTAGAATATGAGAAAAGTATTCTAAATAATAGATTGTAAAATATTTCTGTTAGCATGTTATCTATGAAGACTGAAGATAAATTTCATTTTATGCTATAGTTTCCTTCAAGAAATCCTATGGAGAGTGACAAAATAAATCACTTTAGAACTATATTGTGGTTGAATATATAGATTTTGTCATCAGATATTGTGCTTTTAAAAGCACTACAGTAGAGGTTTTGAAAATTATACTGAGTGCCCCTCTCTGGATGCCACCAAATTACTTTTCATGCTGATTACGTTTATTCTTATACTGATTTTTTTTTTTCCAGAGTAAGGTTTTGTGATTCTTAAATGCAGTCAGTGGATATTATTATTTTTACCCTGTACCCACAAGAATTGCACAATAAAACCTGCAATATTTAGAATTGCCTTGAATTGAGTTGAAATGGGATTGAATTAAATTGGGTTGAATTACCTGTTGTACTAGAAAGGGTCTATTCAGAAGATGAGCATCTGTCACTCTATGATCTGGGATATTTTCTGAGTAAAACTAGTATGAAATTAATACAGTATAGCTGATATAAGAATGGACTTGACTCTAATAATCATGAATGTGGAAAATGTTTTTATCTTCATAAACATGCTTAGTTTAGTTACATTATAGAAATGTAAAATTACTTTTGTAAATAAACAAACTTCATTCTCTTTCTTTTTTCTATTTGCCTCATTTTTTTTAAGATTATAAGAGGGTAAATTTGGAATAAAACCATGAGCTCATTTTACAGCATGCTAATAAATTTGATTTTCTGTGATAATGAGAAAAATTTACATTTCCATTTTTAAGTAAATAATTTTCTTAACTGGCTTTAAGCTGTGTGAATGAAAAAGTTCTTTCACAGTTAGAGAGGGCTAGTTTATCAATCTCTATTTAATTAGTAAATGTAAAAAGATTTAATGAAGAATAAAGTTAAATTATCATTTTTACTTCCATTGTTTTCCAAAAAATGAGATTTTTTTTTGTTTCTTTAATATTCCTGGCAAAAATAGATCAAATTCTCAGTGGAAGCCTTGCAAAATTGAATAAATAGGGACTTTGGAATGAACATAATTTAACTTCCAGCAAACCTGAAACTACCTTGTCAGAGATTTTTAGAACTAAATCTATTCATTTGTATTGAGTTGTATGGAATAAATTATCATTTTGGGGGGGCTAATGATGAAGGGAAAGAATTCAAATAGTGTCTGGAGATGAAGAACTATAAGAGAAAAGAGATTCCTAATAATAAGAAAGTAATCAATACAATTTTGGGGAGCAAACAATTTTTACTAAATTAGCCAAATGAACTCAGTATTTGAATATCACAGAGAGTTGACCACACACAGCTGTATCATGGAAACAAATAGATGTTGAACCAAAAACCCACCATTAATATAACACCTGCTTTTTATAAGTGTATGGTCCAGCATGAATGTGGTTTCTTGCAGCAAGTAGAAACTGTGCTGGATATTTTAGGCGGGAAAACTAATTGGTGTAATTGTGACTGGAGGGGTGGGCTCCTGACTGGCCACCAGGCTCACTGCCCTGAACCATGTGAAACTGATCTGCTGGAGGACCTGTTACCTGTGCCATATACAAAGGGCAAAAAAGCCAGGAGACTACCTGTTGAGCTTTTGAGTTCAAGAGCACATGGCCATTGCAGATGGGACTTCCATGGCCATTAGTACCATTTGAACACTTTGAAACCAGAGACTATACCCTAGAACACTGCTGCAGAAAATCTTCATCTATCCATGACCAAGCTGCCAAGCTGAAAACAGTAGTAGAAAGATGACTTCTAATTTTTGCCTTCCAAATTTCAGTAAATTGCTTCTAATTAGCAAAATTTAATTATTCAAAACATCAACTTGCAGGGAACCCTAGCAAGTGTAGTTTTTAATTTTACAGCTCTGGCAATTTAGTAATTTATGAAAGAATTTGGGAATAGAACACCTGTCCACCATACCCAATATGTTTGCAATTGGCATCTATGTTAGTTATCTTATTTTAAAATGAGGTGGCTTAACAAACATTTGTTACCTCATAGTTGCTGTGATTCAGAAGTCAGGTGAGGCTACCAGAATACCTCTACCTCAAGGTCCTTCATGAGAGTCCAATTAGGGTATTGACTGGGCTGTGATCTCATTTGAAAGCTTGACTGGAGTAGAAACCACTTCTAGGCTCACTTATGTGGTTGCTGGCAAGATTCAGTTACTGGCTATCGGCCAGGGTCTCCCTCCCTCAGTTCTTAGCCATGTGCATCTTTGAATAGGGCAACTCAGTACATGCTGACTGGCTTTTCTGAGTGAGCAAGAGAGTGAAAGAATACAGTTAAGACATAACTTAGAGCCTTTTTATAACTTAATCTCAGAAGGGACACTCCATCACTTTTGCCGTAATCCTTCATTAGAAGTTAGTGATGAGGTCCCGCCTACAGTCAAGAAGAAGGAATCGAGCAGGTAGGGATCAATGGAAGCTACCTTAAAAGTTGTCTCTTGGAGCGCCTGGATAGCTCATTGGGTTAAGTCTCTGCCTTTAGTTCAGGTCATGATCTCAGGGTCCTGGGATCGAGCCCTACATCAGGCTCTCTGCTTTGCCTGCCTCTGCCTACTTGTGATCCTCATCTGTCATATAAATAAATAAAATCTTAAAAAAAAAAGTTGTCTCCCATAGTATCTTATGTCCTTGATTCATGTGATCCCATTCTTATTTTTTGTGTCATATTTTATTATTTTCCTGGGAGAAAACACAAATGAAATTTTCCCTTTTTATGCTTATTTTCAATTTGCTATGTTAATTATGCTATACCTTAATCCAAAACATTCATGGTATAAATATTAAGTTTCCAAAAATTACTTTTTCATCTGTAATGAAGATCTTAAGTAATGAGTCATTTAATATTAAGAAATACACCACTACATTTGCATTAACACATGATATAATTCTATGCATTTAGTGGTATTTCTCTAAGTATCACTTTTAGTCCACTTTTCTAATCTACATGATAATTTTTCTTTTAAAATGTAGAACAAAACAATTAGGGGAAGCAAGAATTTCAGTAAGCTTGAAAACAATATGTATAAATTAAAGAAAACTGTATATTAATTATTTTTGGGAAACCAGTGTAATCTTATTTTGAGTTTTTAATTTGTGACTTTTGTTACTATAATATCACCATAAATTTTCTAGAAAACCTTCCAAACACAAAAAAACCTGCTAAAATAAAAATTGTTTGATTTCCTTTCAGTAATTGGCACTTTAAAAAAAAAGATTTATTTATTTATTTTAGAGAGAGCAAGAACGTACTTGAGGAGAGGGGCAGAGGGAGATAGAGAGCGAGAATCCAAAGCAGACACTGCACTAAGGGTGGAGCCCTACTTGGGGCTGGGTCTCTTGACCCTGAACTCATGACCTAAGTAGAAACCAAGAGTCAGACACTTAACCGACTGAGCCAACCAGGTGCCTTGATGCTTACCTTTTTATTTCCATTGAGGCATTAATTACATTTCTACTGGTATTTACCTAATGAAGTCATCCTTTGGCGTGCATCCGGGAAAAAACTGAAAGTAAAATAAAAACGTGTGAAGGCATTGTTTACAGTTAGTTTAGTCATTAGAGATGTTTATCCTATTTTGGACCTGGAAAAAGTCACAGTGCTTGCTTTCTAATTTTCTTTCCTATTTGCTTCTTAGAGTTCACAAAAGAAAATGTTTTTTAGTAGTAAACACATGCTGTTGCCATCTAGAATAGATTTAAAGCCAGCATCCTAGTGTTGCTGAGGTTTTTCCACCTTTTCCTATAATGTTCTTTATAATGTTTTTGAGCTAAATAGGAATGAGAGGAATATTGCACTTGTTACCTCAGGATCTGCTGTGAAGTCATATTTCTTATTAGAAGACCATTTTACTTCAGCTATTACAAAACACAAACAACAAATAGACGAACTCTGAAACATAAGCTGTTTGATGACTATAGCAAGAAAGCATCTTAGTCTCGAAAAATATTGGGGCCCAGGTCCAAACAGCCAAGGATGCTAGTGGATGGAGAGAAAGAAGATCCCTTTCCAGGCAACCGCATTTTTTTTTTTTTTTTTGCTTTGTTTAAGCAATTTGCTTTTTGTTTTTGTGCTAGTTGCTTCCGCACAAGTCCTAGCATACCTGCAATCTTCTAATACTTTCAAGATGATATCTTGAAGTGGATTAACTAGGGAAATATATGTTTAAAGCTACAACCAGTCAAATATTAATTTTCTAACAACCTTAAAGTGTTGAGAATACTTTAGTATGTTTTGTAAAATTTTCCGCAGCAGATATCACATTCTTTTTTTAGTTACTCTGATCTTTAAGGTTAGGGTATCATGGACTAATAACATATGTAAACTTTACATCATCTACAACTTTTTCATTTTGGGTGAAGAGGCAGATGTTTTAATCTTAAGTGCTAGGTGATAACAGTTTATTAGGATGACTTTAAAAAAAGCTATTATCCCATTTCCATCGTCTCTTTGCCTGAGTTATGCCAATTTCATTGAGAAACAAGATCTAGAACTCTCATATTTAAGTGATGTCACTGGAGAAACAATGTGTTTTGTAATCATGTCTATCCTGGTATGTAAAGGAAACTTGCAAGGGAAAATGCAGGCAATGCCCACTCTTCCCCCGTCCCTCCCTCTCTCACACCCAGGATTAATTCGTCCTTTCCTTATAATAAAATTATGTCCTTTCCATGCTCCATTACATGTGTCTTCCCCATTGTCCTTTATTTTTTCCACCAATCACTATTTTATTTATTTTGTTTTATTTAATGTATCTTTGTAAGCAGCTTAATTTTTCTTAATTAAGTTCAAATAAGAATGATATATAGGAGTCAGGAAAATAACCTCAGTTATATATTTTCTTAGTATAAGTGGCTTCAAATTTTCAGGGAAGAGACAGAATACTTGGCTGTTATGGTTGGAAATTGAAATGCTCATTACACTATTTAAACCAAACAAATACTGCATTAAAATCAGTAGATGCAAAAATAATTAAATGAATTTTACATAAATGTATATATATTTATATATGTTATACTCGTGTGTGCATCCAGTAATAGGAGACACCTAGAAGTTGGGTGAAGTAGAGTCAGGGCAGAGCTGGGACAGCAACATCACTGAATACTAGTTTTGTCTGAGCAGAGCTGGAAAAGAGTAAGGACAAGAGAATTTTAATGAGATATGGAACTTTGAAAGACACGTGAGTGAAGAGAATTTATTTTAACTTTTGCTGTGCATTTTTAAAGTATAGTTTTTCCATTTGTTACATTTTTAAGAGATTATCTTGTCTAAGGCTTTAGAATATGAATTTGTATATCTTTGGGAGGCCATGTTTTGTTAAAATAAAACTTAATATGGGAGAAAAAAGGCCCAAATATACATACACTGTTTTGAAATAATTGCTATCAGGAAGAAGGTTAATTTACCATCTACTCAGGGGATTTCTAAGATGTTCAATTTGGTACAAAAGTACAAGGGAAAAAAAAGATAAAATTTGTGATGAAATTTATTTGTTTTAGAATGAGGCAGAGCTTGAGATAAAGGTTTGACTACAAGGGCTATATTAAGAAAGTGTTCCCGTGGGGTTCCTGGGTGGCTCCGTTGTTAAGTGTCTGACTTGGTTTCGGCTTGGGTTGTGATCTCAGGGTCCTGAGATTGAACACCACGTTGGCTCAGCACTCAGTGAAGCATTTGTTTGTCCCTCTCTCTCTGCTTCTCCTTCCCCAGCCTATCTCTCTCTCTCACTCTCTTGAAGACATACATAATAATCTTTAAGCAAGCAAACAAACAAACAAACTAACAAAAAACCCAAAAAGTGTTTTCAGGAGAAAGCCAAGAAAGAGAGCAGGAAAAGTTAAGAAAAGATCAGGAATGGATCCAGCTTCAGGAAAGTTATGGAATGTAGTTTACATTTAAGAGTGATTCCATCCTGAGTCAAGGTTGCCGGATGTTCATGCTAGCCCAATTGATTAGTCATAAGCTAAGGCCTGTCATAAGGGGGTGGTGATGGGGAGGTAAAGTCCCAGGTACTTCTGGTTCTGGATTTTCTCGCTTCACTTGTCCGTAAAGTTGGTCAATAGCTGAGGGCCAGTTCCTGGAAGGCAGTTGCAGATACGAGCCATTGGAAACAAAAAGCATACAGAAGTTGCAAAGGAAGGGCTAGCAGAATGGTAAATGATCCAAGATGATTCAGACAGAGCAACCACAGTGTCTACTACAGGATTCTACATCTTTATACATCTGACGAAATCCTATGCTAATCTCTTTAAACGGTTGCAATAGATGTTAGTTAATAAAAATGAATATTTTTTAAGTTCCTACTGTTTGTAATGCATTGTACAGGGAATTTAATATTAATACAATGCTTTTATTTTACATAGTCAACATTCAAATTTTCCCTATTATTCCTATTAAAATAGTTGATAATCCCTAGAGAAATGCCTATACCTATACCTATATCCATAACTATCTAACATCTATCAATTATCTATCCATATCTATTTATCATCAGTCATCTATCTATCTACATCATGTTAGGTATAATAGTTATCCCTATTATAACAAATGGCCTATCATAGTTGATTTTTATTAAACTAAATCAATTAAATTGTATTAATAATGACTCATTGTATTTACTTGTCCAAACATATTTTAAATTTCATGTAAATTCCTCATGCTAATTTCTTTTCACTTAATATTGTATTTTCAGAAAAGTTTAGTGTTATCTCCAACTATTGATGAATTGAAAACAATCATTTTGATTACTTTTTTCTATAATTTTTAATTGAAGAAAAAATTTAAAAACAATATTATTTCCTTAAAAATATGCATTAGTTTATTGAAACCCATGCCATGATCCTACATTATATATTATTAAGCTCTTCCCAACTACCAGGCATTATTTTAAGATCTTTAATTATAGGGGCGCCTGGGTGGCTCAGTGGGTTAAGCCGCTGCCTTCGGCTCAGGTCATGATCCCAGCATCCTGGGATCGAGTCCCACATCGGGCTCCTTGCTCAGCAGGGAGCCTGCTTCTCCCTCTGCCTCTGCCTGCCACTCTATCTGCTTGTACTCACTCTCGCTCTTGCTCTCTCTCTCTCCCTGACAAAAAAAAAAAAAAAATCTTTAATTATATTAATTTCTTCAACCCTCAGAAAAATCCTACAAGATAAATACTATTATATTATCCATTTTTACAAATGGAAAAACTGTCACATTTAGTGTAAAAAGTACTAAGACCTCATTCATTTTCTATCTTCCACGGTCTTTCACACACTATCCTTTAGCTATTTTGCCTCAAATTTTCATTTAATGTAACACTACTTTCTTTTTTCCTGAGAACTTGCATGTAATGACAGTTCATCGCTGCATTAATCTTATGGTTGTTAATGCATTAACACTTCTTTAAGATGTGTGTATAGGTAAGCTTGAGGAAAGTGTTATAGAAAGTCAGAGTGTATTTTAAAATTTTGCATTTCAGAATAATAAACAAAGTGAAACTCAACTGTGAATAGTCAGATAGTTTTTCTTTGATTACAGACTCACCAAATGGTGATACTGGTTGGTATAAGGAAGAAGGTCAGTGATATAATCCTTAATATCATCACAGATAATCATCAAGTGCACCTAATTTCTCAATAGTGGAAACAATTGTTCAAAATACCATATGATTTCACTTATATGTTGACTCTTAAAAGAACAAATGAGTAAGCAAACCAAAAAAAGAATCAGGGCTATAAATATGGAGACTAAACCAATGGTTGCAAGAGGGAAAGAGGTGGAAGGATAAGCAAAATGGGAGAAGGAGGCAAGGAGATACCAGCTTTCAGTTAGGGAATGAGTAAGTCATGGGAGTAAAAGGCACAGCATAAGAAACACAGTCAACAACATTGTAAGAACATTGTATGGTGACAGATGGTAGCTAGATTTGAGGTGAGCATAGCAAAACCTATGAAGTTGTCACTACGCTATACATCTGAAACTAATGTAACATTGTATGTCAACTATACTCAAATAAAAAATAAAAAAATACAATAATAATAAAGCTATTTGGTAACATGTTTTGCTTCTTTCAGCTTCCACCATCTCTGCTTCCTATTAATGTGGATTTTTAAGAGTTGACTTAAACAAATATGAGGTAGATATACTAGTATACTAATTAGTGTATCAGTGTGATAAGATTATAATTCCCCTGGAAGTCCTCAGGTCTTAGCCCTAGTTCTATTTTCATCTAAAACTCTTTTTCTAGTCACCCATCCTCCTGTGGCGTGGCTAACATCCACATTTACAGAGCCATTCACACTGCCTTGTTGTGCCTCTAATCTAAGTATCGAACTGTCAATTAGCTCCTTCAAAAGCACCTCAAATTCAATAGATCTGAACTGAAGTCAAGATTCAGTGTACTCTGGGGGTGGCTGGGTGGCTCTGTTGATTAAGCATCTGACTCTTGATATCAGCTCAGGTTTTGATCTCAGGGTTCTGAGTTTGAGCCCCACATTGGGCTTGATGCTGGTCATGGAGCCTACTTAAAAAAAAAAAAAAAAAAGATTCAGTGTACTCTGTTTTCATGGTGATATTTCATCTCTCGTTGTGTAAGCCCCAGTCTTAGGTGTAATATTAGAAATACTTCTGCTTTACATTCCATATTCACTTCAGTACCAAGTCTTGTCAATATTAACTTCTAAACATCTCTACATCTGCCTGCTTCTATCACTATTGCTACTGAACTTGTGTAGATTATTGTCATGTCTTCCCTGCCCTTTTGTAATAGCTTACCATATGTTAGTCATTGAAATTCTTCATGTATACTTACTTATTTAAGCCTTATCCTGTGAAACCAGTATTCTGATCATCCTGATTTTTCTATGAAGTAATCTGCTTAATATCACAGAACCAGTAAGTAGAATAGTGTTGGAATTTGAATAGGTCTGCTGGATTCCCGCATAGGTCCTCAAGCACAACATTATAGAACCTGATCCAGGGAAACAAATATTTTATTGTCCTTGAATTTTACCAAAAAACCTAGATTATTAACATTTTAATTGAAGTTATCTTGAGAATTTAATACAACTTTGTAAAATGGAAGATAGTCTTTTTCATATTGGAGTTCCTTGAATTATGACCTTGAGCAAGATGGAGAATATAACATTGAAATCTTAGCTCACTAAACTTCTTTCTACAGGGAATTAAGATAATGTGATCCAGATCTTTTTTCCTTCTAAAACTTGACATTTGGCTTAACACAGGATACAAGTTTGGAGAAACTTGAGGAATAAAGATTTTAACATGTTCTTAGACGGTGCCTGCCCTGCATCAGGTCCCACAAATAAGCCTTGGGCAAGAGCTGCATCCCAGTCTGTTTATGGTGGAATCTTCTGACAAGTGCCTGAAGCACAGCTCTTCTATCCCTGTTGATTACAGGAGGATCCATGTGATTTAAATTCCAGATACACCAGACGCTGACTTGACATCCTGTTTTGAAAACTGAGGAGACTGACCTGCATTACCTTTCAAAGTCCATTTCAAATTTACACAGAGATAGACTCCAAGACATTCTGCAGATTTATTTCATTGGCTTCTTTACTTTAAAATGACTTTATATTCCTAGGCTATGTTCTATGTTAGGATATGATGGATGAGTTCAAAATCAAAATCTCTGTAATTGGGTTGACACCATACCCAGAGTTACAAAGCCTTGAAATCCATCAATTTCCTAAAAGAAACATCTTGCTTTTCTCTCCAAAGTAAGGGGTATTTTAAAAAACAAAATCGACAATTTAAACTCTTTCCTGATGTCATGTCTTCATCTATTACTGGATGATATTGAATCAGTTGATCCTGATGCCTAACATCTTTTGAAAGCTTCTAGTTGGGAGAGGATCTTTTAACAACTGTTCCAAATACTGGCTGTTGCTTTTTCTTCAGGGCCAAAGTTTGCTGAATCATGGAACAGCACTGAGTAGTTTTCTTTACTGTCAGTTGTGATGACATCCAGTAGCAGCTCCTGCTATCTCATATTCTTAGCATTTCCTAGGTTACTAGGTTCTAATGCCTTCTCAGTTTACAGTTTCTATGTAGCTCACAGGACATAGCAACACTTGGCTACCTCCCCAGTGGTGTTCATACAAAAGCTATGAGAAGCAAACAGGACAGCCCGATTCTATCTCTTTAGAGCTTAGTTGTTGTTGACTCCAGATACACTGATTTCCAGCTCAGAATGAAGTTTCATCCTCATTGGCATCAACAAAGTCATAACTTAGTAAGTAGGAATAGCTTGTGTGTAAGTCTATGGTAATCTTCAACTCTTATTTTTAAGCTTGGTCTTTTCTGTTTTCATTGCTCAGGGTCCCAACCTGGATAAAGGTGTTAATCCATGATCCATGATATTTATGGGTAGAGAAGATTTCAGGAAACTAGACTATTCCCTCACCTCATTTCTATTCTTGCCCCAAGCAGTTGTGATGACTTGATATAAGATTTTTCAATAATATTTCCAAATTTGGAAAGAGACAGGCTTGAGGTTTGCCCTCTATGATTTCCTTTCTGTTTGTTGGTAGAAATGTTAGTTTTGTAGAAATCAGTGAAAAGCATATACGTAAAAGTAGGACTGCCTTTTTATACAGGAGCAGAACTGGCTTTTTATGGAAGTGTCAGTTTCAGAGAGCAGAAGAGAGGAACCCCCAAAACTGCAAGGCTACTCCCATTCTGGAAATAGGAGACATTGCTCAATGGGTGGAGTGATCCCTGGAAGAGAACTGTTCGGTAGAACAGGGTGCAGAACCCCATCTCACCAATGATCATGAAAGAGCTCCAGTTCAGTTCTCTGGGTTATATCTCCATGAATATAACATATTCATGAGCCCTAAAACTGTTGAAGCCAGAGAAGGCTATCTGTTCTCTGATAATCTGGAGATGGAGTCACATAAAATTGAAAATTCTGGCACACTCTGTAAGAATAATTAGAGATTCTGGACAGAGCTTCTCAAGTTAAGCATGATCCATAATGAGAAATGATCTGGCAAAATACCATCCTATCAAAATAACATGCTACAGAACAAATGAAATTGCAAAGAGAATAGGCCCAGCTGAACATTAAATTCCTGAAATAGAAGAATCACAGTAAAGGCAGAGGGGAAAAAAAATGAAGTAGAAAGAGACCATAATGTGGAGGACAAATGAGATACTCTGGAATAAAATAATTTATGTCTCTGAAATAGATAACGCATATAAAAGGGAAAATATTAAGTGACACAGCATAGGAAACTTTCTCTGAAATAAAGAAAGGACTGAATTTGCAACTTAAAAAGGCACACACTGGATCTTATCTCGATAAAGTTACAGAATATCATAAGAATGAAAATATAACTATTCAAGCATTCAGTCCTAATAAAGCGAGAAACTTGAAAAATTAAAAAAAAAATCAATTTATCCTCAGACATCTTCACATAGCCATCAATGCCAAAGAAGAATAGAAATGTGTCTACATAGATCATCTAGATAAATACCCATCAGAACAGAAATCAGATCTCCCTTATTCGCTGCTATATCTACAGCACTTGTAGCAATTTATGGTACATAGTATGTGCTCAGTAAGTACCTGTCTAATAAATGAATATAAATTCCTGAGAAAAGTTGGGTAATTATCAAATATTATGATCAGTCAACTTACCACTCAAATATGAAACACACTCTGAAATATGAAAAAAAACTCAGAGAATGTATTGCTTAATCAATATTCTTGTATAAAGTCCCATTGAGTAAGAGATGAATGGGAATAAGAAGCCTGGGAATGAAGGATGTGTGATATTCTATCATTTTAATGAAAACAACACATTCCTTACTCTAAAAGTAGAGCTGGAGGGAAGGGTTGAGAGGGAAGAAAGCATTCACCTGTACTGGGAATTGAAATAAATTGGAATACAGAACCAAGAGTGAAGGGTTTCTACAATGAGAGATTAGAGGAGTGTGGAAGTTTGACAGAATTATCCCAGAGGAAAGGGAGGATATTAAGAAGGATTATGGGAGATCTGAAAGCACAAACCCGCACTATTTATTTTTGTTGCTGTTCGTGGATTGTCTTTGTTGGATGCAGTATCTTTCTGGAATCAGCCACACTGTGTCTTAAATGTACGTATGCATGTGTCTGTGTAACGTTAGCATGTGAGATTCAAGAGGTCTGGGGTTATTACCTCTTCAAAGCACCTACAACAATGGCTTAGTGCCTATTTTGGGGAAAGCAAGTAGGTGTTTAGGACTTACTTGTTGAATGAACGACATTTTAGTTACTACACTATAATTAAGTTTCCTTTTTTCTTCTCTTAAAGATTTATTTATTTATTTATTTGACAGAGAGAGAGAGAGAGAGAGAGAGAGAGCGCACAAGTAGGCAGAAAGGCAGGCAGAGAGAAGGGGAAGCCGGCTCCCCACTGAGCAGAGAGCCCCATGTGGGGCTCAATCCCAGGACCTTGAGACCATGACCTGAGCGGAAGGCAGAGGCTTAACCCGCTGAGCCACCCAGGCGCCCCTCAAGTTTTCTTATTATAAGAGAATACCATTACAAAGCTGGCGATGACATTTATTACTAAATCTTTCAAGAAGCCAGTTTTTATTTCAGTTATTTCTATTTACCATATTCTTCATATCCAAGTAACTATTTTCTCTATTCACTGCTTCCTTTTCCTATTATTTCTTGTCACCTCTCAGAATTTTTATGAGCACTTTTTCTGCCAAGCTGTTTATATCAGAAACAGTTTTTCAGAAGCGTATTTCTACATACATTTTTATCATTTTCCAGGTTTAAGGCACCTCACAGATAATTCAGTTTGGCAATTTCATTTTAAGGAAAGGAAGAAACAATTTATATTTCTAAGTCACTTGCCTGAAGTCCCATAGGTCCCAATTTAAAATGCTTCCCACTCTGCTATTTTAGCTCTTTGCTTTACTGGTTTTCTTGAATATTAAGGTATTGCAGTATATAATAACATATCAATTATCCACCACTTCAATAAATCCAAATGAGATCATTCTATTAGAATTTTTGCTTTCAATATTAAAACATAAAGGGACTTCAATTCTTTAAACATCAGCTTCTCACTTCTCTAATATTTGGGTATGTATTTCATAATTATATATTTATTGAATAAAAACATTCATGGCTCATCTGAAGTCTTCTGAACATTCTGCCAAATTTTAGGACCAATTATCAAGGTGTTTATTTTTTAAGATTTTATTTATTTATTTGACAGATCACAAGTAGGCAGAAAGGCAGGCAGAAAGAGAGGAGGAAGCGGGGCGCCTGGGTGGCTCAGTGGGTTAAAGCCTCTGCCTTCAGCTTAGGTCATGATCCCAGGGTCCTGGGATCCAGCCCTGCATCGGGCTCTCTGCTCAGCAGGGAGCCTGCTTCCTCCTCTCTCTCTCTGCCTGCCTCTCTGCCTACTTGTGATCTCTGTCTGTCAAATAAATAAATAAAATCTTAAAAAAAAAAAAAGAGAGGAGGAAGCAAGTCTCCCTGATGAGCAGAGAGTCCGATGTGGGGCTCAATCCCAGGACCCTGGGATCATGACCTGAGTCGAAGGCAGAGGCTTTAACCCACTGAGCCACCTAGGTGCCCCATTATCAAGGTTTTGTTTGCACAATTAATTTCCTGAAATCTGCCAAAGTTCTGTGTCCATGTTTCCTTTACCACCCACTTATGATCTACAGTGGTAGGAGAGGAAAAGGAAGAAAATAGGTGTTCTGCCTACACAGCTCTGTCTAGTCTTAATGCTGTTGTAAGAATACGTCTTCAACATTATGCCATTTTCCAGAACGTAAGCTTCTTGGTGCATTCCATATGGGAGGAGAAACAGTAGGCCATGATGCCGACAAGGAAAAATATGATTTTACAAGTCTAACACCAACGTATCATTTGGTTTTGGAAGTGTTTAAAGAAATTTAGTTCTAACTTCTCTCTTATTAGATCTGAAGTTTATAAGATCTCTCATACAAACAAGAGAAGTCTAATCCAATGTAATGATTGCTATTGTTAAATAATTTTACTTATAAAATTAAACTTGAATAGATTTCAACCTAGTTCTTTCTTTTATATGAGTGAGTTTCTTAAACTTTAAGTAACAAAGCTCAACATCACATTTATCTATTTTTTAAAAATTATTTTTATTAACATCTAATGTATTATTTGCCCCAGGGATACAGGTCTGTGAATCGTCAGGCTTACACACTTCACAGCACTCACCATATCATATACCCTCCCCAATGTCCATAACCCAACTACCCTCTCCACACCCTGCCTCCTCCCAGCAACCCTCAGTTTGTTTTGTAAGATTAAGAGTCTCTTATGGTTAGTCTCTCTTCCGATCCCATCTTGTTTCATTTTTTCCTTCCCTACCCCACAAAGCCCCACCCAGCCTCTCAAATTCCTCATATCACGGAGATCATATGACATTTATCTATTTTTATTCTAAATGGGAGGAGAGACTTAATTCCTAAGGACTTTTATGCTGGTTGAAACTAATGCAGACTCTGTGTGTGTGTGTGTGTGTGTGTGTGTGTGTGTGTGTGTGTTGTCTTATCTTCAGGTTCTCCTTTTATATTTACTTAGTAAAAGCTTAAAACTTTGAATTCACTTTATCCACTCATACTGAATGTCATCCTTATTTTTTCCCAGTTTCCCTGTCTGTAAGCAAATGTTAATTCTAAATTCCCTAAGAGTAAATAAAGATCATGCTTTATCAATAAAATAAAATATATTTCTTGACCAAAGCAAAACCATAATGACTATAATAAGGATTAGTTCTAAAAGCATAACACTTCATTATCATTAATGATATCATTAGTCCATTTCCTTTGGTAAGATATAAATAAATATAGATTGGTTTAATCGGATAGAAATATATTAGGGAGCTAACATAAGTATATTATTATATAATATAAATGCAACCTGTGTCAACCTCAGCTTCAAAACGTCTTTATAAACTTAATTATTAGTTGTTAATTCTTTTTTAAAAGAGTTTATTTATTTATTTCACAGAGAGATACAAGTAGGCAGACAGAGAGGCAGGCAGAGAGAGGGGGAAACAGGCTCCCCTCCAAGCAGAGAGCCCAATGTGGGGCTCGATCTCAGGACCCTGAGATCATGACCTGAGCCAAAGGCAGAGGCTAAACCCACTGAGCTACCCAGGCACCCCTTAGTTGTTAATTCTTAAAGAAAATATGAATCTTGCACAAAGTTTGATGACTGGGCACAGGTGTTTGAGAGTCAGACAATGCACAATTTCCATTACTTAGGTCTCAGTTTTGTTATTTATAAAATAGGACTAATGGGAACACCCTTTTCTTTCTTTCTTCTTTTTTTTTCAGAATTTAGTAAGAATAAGATGAGATAATTTTCATGAAATCTGAAGCAAAATATTTGGGACATGTGAAAACTTCAATGAGTAGTAGATTAACATTATTAATACTAATAACTAAACCATCTACTTGAGTGAATTTCTATGCT
This sequence comes from Lutra lutra, assembly GCF_902655055.1. Taxonomy (NCBI): domain Eukaryota; kingdom Metazoa; phylum Chordata; class Mammalia; order Carnivora; family Mustelidae; genus Lutra; species Lutra lutra. The sequence continues at coordinate 73,258,399 of NC_062279.1, read as the reverse complement.
ATTTATACATAAACATAGGCCATACTTTTGCCACTATGTAGAGAGTGAAGCAAGAAACTTTTTTTGTACAATTGGTGCTGTCTCAAAATTGTCATAAAGTTGAGTTGTGTATTTGCTTTTCCTCATCCATTAAAAATAATTTGCAACGCTATAAAAACTGGTTAATTGGGAAATTCTACTGTCCTCCTCAGATACATCTTCCAGAGATAAATTGACTTGTTCTTGTTACTATCAATCTTTTAAGAAATTAAAACCATTTGCTAGAATTATAGAGGAATCTGGCATTAGTTTATGTGGAGACTTTATCTTTTAATTACGTGACCACCAATGTGTGAGTTCTAATAAATTTAGCTCTTTTACCCAATCTATTTGGATGTGTTCTTACAAATTTCAACTCCCAAAATGATGAGCACAGATATTTATTTATTTAAGATTTTATTTATTTATTTGACAGACAAAGATCACAAGTAGGCAGAGAGGCAGACAGAGAGAGAAGAGGAAGCAGGTTCCCCGCTGAGCAGAGAGCCCTACGTGGGGCTCAATCCCAGGACCCTGGGATCATGACCTGAGCTGAAGGCAGAGGCTTTAACCCACTGAGCCACACAGGCGCCCTGAGCACAGATATAAAAAAAAAAAAAGTTTCAAAGAATATTATTGTGAAATATGATACATTATTTGGCTAGCTCCACAGAAGCAATGATTTATTAACATACAAAAATATCAAATTTGTTGACATTTTGGTCAAAGTAGTAGCTTTGTTTTAATTTCTGTTGAAAAACACCAGCATATAGAAATATGTTGATGTTCAAACTAAAACAAACAGACATTTATTGGGAAACAAATACTTGGAAGGCCCCACAACATCATACAGAGACCAGAATGAAATTAAAGACACAAAATTTCTGTTCAAGGAGCTTATGAAATAGGATGGAAATATTAAAAATAGAAGATAGGAAATGAACTGATTATATACAACCAAAGAGAAGGAAACAGGAGGGATTGTGGTACTGCTCTCTGTATCTGGTACGTGGATAATAAATGAGATAAAAATAAAGAGAAAGGAACAATCTTCTTCAGACTTGGGTGGTCATGGGGTTTGAGCAAGTTTTTCAATCATAAAAAGGAATTGAATAGGTTCCTAAGTAGAAGAGAGGTATTCCAAAAGGATGAAAAGTTATGATCCGAAGTGCTTAGGTTACATACTAGGCTATTATTCAAGGGAAGATAATAAAGAAAGACATTAAAGAACATAGGGAAATTGTGTGGGCTGGACGGATTCTTTGAGACCGCGGATGGCAGGCAGGGCCAGACTGGTAATTATTTCTAACTATGCCTGAGAATATTAAATTGGCACAGACCTACCCATAGTTTTAAATAAGTACATGTTAAAGTTAATATTGTTTGGGGTTCAAATTTTAGAAGAGTGTTTTGTGGTTATTTCTTCACAAAGCACAGCACACTTGATATATATTGTTTGCTACTGTATTAATGTGTGGGACAATTGAATACTTCAAAGTCTGATATTCAAAATGTTATTGTTCCCATATGTTAGCTGTCTTATAAATCTATGTGAATAGTTATTACAAATCCAATTCAGTGTTGTATTACATGTGCTTTTAAAATGAGTTTGGTATATATTTCTTCCCTAGAGGTTAGAGACCTGGTTTTTATCCAGGGCAAGACCCATTCTCTAATATGAGGTTATGCACCCTGGCAGATTTCTACAGTAAGGAACTTACAGATGTTTCAAATTTTCAAGTACTAAATAAATTAATTTAGTTTAGCTAACTTTCTTAGATGCAAATTTATGCTTGATGGCCAAATGACCAGAAAAACTACCACTTATCAACAGAAGAGCTTCATAAAAATTAGAGTATAGCAGAGATACAGTTTTGCAACATATCTAGTTTATTTCATTTCTGGCACAGCTAGTTGGGTTAGGAGTTGCTAGGTTTTTTTTTTTTTTTTTTTCCCTTTCTTCCTATTAGTAATAGTTTGCTAAGACTCAAGAAGGAACATGGTGAGTAGCCACACCTAAGTGCAATTTCTTCCAAATGACATAAACTCTGTAAGAAACATGCTGGAGAATGATGAGAGTCTGTTCAGTTGGTTCTACAGCATTGTTGGATTCCTTCTTTTCTCCATTCCTGAAGAGGAGAAAACTCACACAGTCCATTTCAGATCTGATTCTATTTGCTGTAGTTTAAATCCTCTGTGTTTATGACACATATCCATTTCTTGCTTCAGAGAAAGTAAGCTTAAAATATTCTCATGATATGCTTGGCTTCCTACAGCTGTTTTTAAAAAATGCTTTGGAGGAGTTATTTGAACATTTTCAAGGTCTGCTTTGGCCTGTCATGGATGAGACTATCTCACAAAGCACCATTTCCAGCAATTATGTAACAGGAACCTTTGGAAGGATTTCAACATGGGTTACCTTACAACATATATTTTTCTGGTACTTCTTGATTCATGTGAAGACTAAATTCTTTTAGGTGTGCTTGTATCTAAAAATAAGAGGGGCACCTGGGTGGCTCAGTCGGTTATGCATCTGCCTTTGGCTCAGGTCCTGATCCCAGGGTCCCAGCACCAGACTTCCTGCTCAGTGGGGAGCCTACTTCTCCCTCTGTTTGCTGCTCCCTCTGCTCATACTCTCTCTCTTTCTTTCTCTGACAAATAAATAAATGAATTCTTTTAAAAAAAATAAAAATAAGAATACAGGATCTTGACAACAATGCTATATGATTCACTGACTATTTTAAATAAGTTTGATATTGAAGAACACAGGTACTAAAAGCCAAAAAGCTTGGCAGATGGAGAGAAAAGTTTCTTGCTAAGCATTCCTGCCATTTTGGCTGAAGAAACCTTATTATTTCAGGAGCAGAACTTAAGAGACAGAAGGAGCACAAGCAATTTCAAGCTCTATGTTAGGTAGATGGGACGGTGAGGGAACACTGTGGGAATTCAGAAAACCACCAACACTTCTATCTTGGCTTCATGACTTTTTCTTTCCCCTGTAACTGAACCCAACCAAACCAAATTAAGGAACAACCAAACAATTAAATCTGTATTTTTGTTTATCTGGGGATTTTTGGCGAGGATTGGCATTTACAAACACCAAGAGTATCACCTTGTCTACAGTGACCATATATCTCACTGAAGTCTTATTGTTAGAAGCTCTGTTTGAGGGCTCCTTCTAGAAAATAGAGATTTTGATATTAGGTGATCTCTAGAAATGATCTCTAGAAAATAGAGATATTATGGTATCAGGGATCCTGGACTCTCTCAATGGTGAAATCAAGGGCTTACACTTTAGGAAAAAGGGAGTTAATAACATTTTAGTTTGAAAAAAAAAAAAAAAAACCCACAAACCTTTATTATTCCCTCATTGAAATAGGTAAAAGTTCTAACACAATAATTTAAAAGTTGGCTGATAGACTTTTTTGAAAAATATTCAAAGTCATAAAAACTAATTGCTCAGAATTGGTGAAATGCTATACTTGATTTGGACAACCAAATTTGAAGTGCATTATACTTATTATAAGGAAAATAAGGATGTTTATTTAAATATTGATTGATAGGACTATGCAGGCTTGAATTATAATAAATGAAGAAAAAAAAATCACTACATTCTCCAAGCATACTCTCAGCTGTGTAACAATGAACCATTTATTTATTTATTCTGAAGGGCACAGAGAATGGGCCCTGAGGCCTTTATGATATTAATAACGCCCTAAAAATCAGAAGCTGGTGGTGTGAATGACCTTTCCCTAAAGCAAGTCTCAATATTTGGTGTGTATTCCTTTAGACATTTTGTAAAATATATGAACAACTAGAAGAAGAATATGCAAACCACGTGGGAACAAGGAAGGTATTGAACGAAATGTTTCAGACTGTGTTCATCTGTGCCCATCTGTTCTTATTAGAAGAAATGGGATGTTCTCAAGCTCTTTAAAGTTAGATGAGATTGGAAAATGTTACATTATGTGTTAGAATTATTGGTTACTGGAGGCAATATTCAGATCATTCCCCTCTCGCCTTCTTGGGTTTGCTACCACCTCCCATTTTGTTCTCATGCTCTCATAACTCCTGAGGACTTGAGGCCACCAGATCATCACTGAGAAAAGTGTTGAGATACTAATTGGATTTACAGCTACCCACTGGCTTTCTTGATATGCTAACAATCATTTAGTAATAGAAGGATTCTTTCAACCTATAAAAGCCTGAAGTTATAACATCTGTTATACAGAAAACTAGTTTTAAGCCCTGACATTTATTGGAAAGGAGAACATGAAATTATATTTGCCTGAGATTTTACTCGGTTACATTCCCTGTACTCACCAAAATCCTCAGTGAAAAATAGAACAACACAAAACAAATTGTGTGCTTTTATTATTATTTAGTTTCAGAACTTCTTTGGGTCAAAGTGAGTGGTTTGTTGGGCTTCTTTGTTTCATGTTTCTCTAAACAACAAAGGAACACAGAACTAAACTGTATTTTTTTTCACTGATAAATGTACTTTACTTAAAGGCACACAACTGGAAAATCATAGAAACTATGTCTTCTACAGTTTTGAATTGATGCCTCATATCTCATTCAAGTCCAGATTTTTACTAAAAGATATTTTGTTGACATCTTTCTCCTGAAGCCCACATTTCTTCTGTCTTTTAATCCAGATCATTCCATTTTCACACTCTGTTACCCCACTACAAACCCACGAGTTCTCATTGATTTTTACTCCTTCCTCATGGTCAACAGTTCATCAAATCACCATCTACTGTTTATTTGACTATCTACACGGTTTTTTCATCAGTCCCTAGTTTTTCACCCTTCTTAAAACAACCCTAGTCTAGACTCTCACTATCATTTGTTTGGATTATTATAACAGTTTCCTCAATATTCTCCCTGCATTGAGACTATGCTTCTCTTCAGAGTCACTGAGGAGCCAATTTAAAACAAAAATCTGACCATGCAATTCCATCTTAAATTCTTTTGGTTGGTCCCCGTTTCCTGTAGGGTAAATACTGAACTCCTCAGTGTGATGTGTATGGCCCTCCATGAGGAACTGCATTTGTAGCTTTAGAATTTCTAGAATTGATAGAAGTCTTTTCCCTGGGAGACTCTCTTTTTGTCGTGTGCTATTATCTATGTGATAGCATGATAAGAACATCTTGTACTGCACCAGATGAGTCTAGAGGTGCAATCTACCCTGACTTCAAGAAAGTGACTATTTGAGTAAAATTTAGCTATACACTACCACACAGGCCATGTATCTTATGGCAAACAACATTCATTGGCCTTTATATAAAATTTTACTTTTCTTACCATTTCTTCTCATTTGTTAAAGACCACACTATCTGCCATGACAGATATATCTATGTATATGAATGCCTCTTTAAATCCTAGTCCATGGGCATCTGGGTGGCTAAGTCAGTTAAGCATCTGCCTTCTGTTCATGTCCTGATCTCAGGATCCTAGAATCCAGCCCCATGTCAGGCTCCCTGATAAGCAGGGAGTTTGCTTCTCTCTTTCTCTGCCTTGTCCCCTTGCTCATACTCACTCACTCTCTCTCTCTCTCTCAAATAAGTAAATAACATTAAAAAAAAATTGTAGTCCAGTTGCACATGTACGTAGGAAGCTAAATAAATGGATAGGAGACATTATTCAGTTATGTGAATATTGTCATACTGAAAAACTAAGAAATCCGTGGCTTTGGCTATAGGAAAAAAAATTCACAGGGCAACTGAGTGGTTCAGTCGATTAAGTGTGTGATTTCTGATCTCAGCATAGGTCTTGATCTTAGGGGTATGAGTTAAAACCCTATACATAGCGTGGAGCCTACTTAAAAAAAAATCACAATGAAAAAGTATTTCTACTGATCCTCTACTCAGATAGTCTAACCACTTAGATCTATCTTTAAGACCATAACTAGGACATTCTTTTTCTATAGTATACATATAATATCTTTGAACATGAGGAAATATAGATAATATACATACTTAGAAGAATTGTTTGAGCATGAAAGGTTTTGTGTGTGGGGAGTTTAGATTTTATGTTATTTTACCAATTTCTGTACAACACAGTTCTTGATTTAACCTTCATGACTGGAGCAGCTACTATAGGCTTGGTATTGAGATAAACGATAGACAATGCCTCCCATGAAGGAGCAGTGGAGGAGAAAGACATAGATATATTTTGAGGATTCTCACATCAGTGTGTCATAAATATAAACTTCTCTTTTTTTCCTAGTTAGTACTCCTCGCCACACTATGTTAAATCCCCCTTTCTGAGCTCATAAAGATGACATGAGAAAATATCAAAGGTTTCTGATAACTTCATTATAAAAGGTTCATTTAAAAATCTAACCTCAGGGGTGCCTGGGTGGCTCAGTGGGTTAAAGCCTCTGCCTTAAGCTCAGGTCATTATCCCAGGGTCCTGGAATCAGCCCTGCATCAGGCTCTCTGCTCAGCAGGGAGCCTGTTTCCTCCTCTCTCTGCCTCTCTGCCTACTTGTGCTCTCTCTCTCTGTGTCAAATAAATAAATAAAATCTTTAAAAAAAAATCTAACCTCATATGTTTCTGTATTACATATCTTCACACCTACTAGCCATAAGATTGATTTGTCACCTACTGTTTTGAAGGAGGGACCTTCCAGTGGGGTCTAAGTCACCTCCTTCACACTTCTCTCATCTAGTTTTGGTGTTTGAGGATGAAGCTATGTAGGTCGGGTGGAGAAACTACATTTGCTATGGGGCTTCACGTCCTTGATCTTATTCTGGTTCTAGCTGGTTCAGTCTGCACCCAATGACCCTGTTGACATGATCTCCTGATTGGTAATGTCCACAACTTTCTTGGGGGCTTTGTTCTGTTTAATTTTAGCCTACTTATTCATTGAAGGCCTGTTCAGAGAGGGGCAAATGTGTCTTCCTTCACCCATGGTTCTGTGCTCTCCATTTAGGTCATTCTCTTACCTGGAAAGGTGACTAGCTTCTGCAGGGGTGATCTTCTGTGCTTCATTATACACAATCACAAGAACTACTTAGATTCCCTCAGCATAACAGGGAAATTCCCAAAGATGTGCCAAGAGAAAATTTCCCATTGTTTAAAATATATATATATCATATAAAATAACAATTCCTGTGTTCAAAAGAGATTGGGAGATGATTAGTTTAAATAAGATTAGTTTACCTCATTGTAATCCTCCACAGAGTTTTTAATTTATGTATTGTGAGACTTCAAGAGAGAGATTAAGTAATGGTTTTATATCTACTTGATTACTGTACTGCAGAATGTACTTTAAGAAAAGTTGTTCAAAGTAAATTCTGAGTCTCATATGAGGATTAAGAAAACTTAGAAGATTTAATAACATGGAAAATATATTTTCATCATCAAAAGAGATAAAATACTTTAGCATAGGATATTTTCTTTATATATCATTTTCTAATTTAACAAGGTTTCAAATAAAAATCTCTTTACCAAAGCTCCATGCTTAGCACCATATAGTTGATTTCAAATTTCAAATGCAAGTCAACATTAATACCTAAGTTTTCCTGAATACATATTAACTTCAGGTTTCCCAACACATAATTCCATCAATTTGTTTAATTCTGGAAAAGAGCTGTCCCCATATGATGTAAATTTGAGATACAGTTGATTTAAATCTTTAGAGAATTTAATATAATTGCTTTTGGATTGAAATTTGATATTTTTTATTGTTTTGAAAAAGTGTTAAGCCACAGACTAGAGATTTTTCTAAGAACATATTTACATTTAATGTCAAAAAGCAATTGGATTATGCCACAAAAAATCCCCCTAGTTTCCTATGGATGTTAATCTAAAATTAATGTTCAAAAATAAAATTAATGTTCTTAGGATTAAAAATGAATCTTGAAAAAGAAATGATTAAAACACACACACAGCTTCTTAAACATTCCCTGCTGAGTCTGCTATAACAGTCAACCATCTTTAAGTCCTAACATAGCTTTCCTCTTTTCCAAAAGCTTTTCTTTTAAAATAATAAATAACAAAACAAACCTGTAGATATTTTTCCTACTGAATGCAAACTTTGGAACTTAGATGTGTGTTTCAATACCTCAAAAAAGAGTTAGTTTCACAACTAATGTGAAATTATTCTGGATCCTGAGAAAATGAAAATAAAAATTCCTCTTAAGTTGTTGATTGCTTCTTTTTTCCCCCATTTTTAAAAAGATTTACTTGCTTATTTTTGGGATGAGGGTAGAAGAAGAGGGAGAGAGAATCTTAAGCAGGCTTTGTGCTGAACACAGAGCCGAACACTGGCTTGAGCCCAAGACCCTGAGATCAGGACCTGAGCTAAAACCAACAGTTGGAGGTTTAATTGCACCACCCAAGTGCCCCAGTTATTGATTGGTTCTTAATCTTTTTTGATATACATATTATCCAAGGAATGATATGACAATTATTAATCTGGAAAATCAAACTTTCGTGGTGACAGGTAACACTGGGAAAATTATTGCAGTGGGCAGAGCAAGAATAGTGGAATCTGACCCTGGTTGCATACTAACTTTGGAATTGGACATTGTATGATTATGAATATAATAATTTCATTGAGGTTTTCAGGGTTGGTTAAACTTTATACGGCTATTATAAACATGAAGTATCAATTTTTAGTCTTTGGGGTGTGGGGAAAATAATGAAAATATTCATTGTGGAAGTATTCATCAAAGAAGTATCAGCTGAGTTGAACTGTGAAAGATGAATACACTTAGATTATTGCCTACAGAGAGAAAAGCATCATGGAAGAAGGTACAACATGAGGTAAGTACACACATCAATTAATGTGGTTTTAGGACAATGGCAAGTATACTGCGGGGGAATGTTGTGGATAGGGTACAGATTACACAGAGCCTGAAATGCATCATTTTGTAGACAATGAAGGTATTTTAAAAGTTGTAAGAAAGCATGCCATGAGTGGTATATATTTTAGCCAGGTAGCACTGTAGATCATGATGGCTGTGTATTAGACCAGAAACTACTAGGAGCACTATCACAGTAAGCTCAGTTAGAGATGAAGGTGTCCTAAATGATGGTGGTGATTTTGTACATGGAAAGGAAAGTATTTTGTTTAGCATAGTTTGGTCGCAGGAAACAGAAACCCACTGCTGGTTACTAAAGGCTAAATTAACTAAAAATTTTTTAAGAAAATATATTGATTCTATAGAGCTTGGAAGCTTCTAAGGTACTGGATAAGAAAATTCTCATTCTCCCGCACATCTCTGTGTGGATACCTGTGTCTTCCTGTATCTTTCCACGGAGTCTTTTTTCATTCAGGTCTAACCCATTCTAATTTTATTCAGCCAGTGAGGTGAGTCGCCTTTTTCTAAAGGATTGTTCTTTATGAGGAATAAGTTGGGTAGTTTCTCTAAGAGGGAGACATCATTTCAGGAAGAAAATTAGAGACCAAGAAAACAATTGGTTTCCCAGTTTAGAGGAAATAATCTAGAAAGTAATAGAATGAGAAGGACTTGATAAACTAGATGTTGGGTAAAGGGCAAGGGGGGGTGTGTTAAGATAATTAACATTGGGAAGATATGAAGAGTTTCTTCTGAGACCATGAACTCTCTGAAGAATGGGACAGTGTCTGTCATGTCTACAGTCTTGTTTCCAATATAAGCAATGACTGACATAAAATATTTGTTTAATGAGATAACAGATTATCTAATTTGGTTAATGTGGAAGAACAAGTGTGTTTCTGAAAATGAATGGGGCTATGACTTCGGACCCATACCTGGCCTTGAAGGTGGCGGATGAGCTAGAATAAGAGAGCAGGAACAATCCCCATGCTTTCCAAACTTCTATTAGTAGGAAGGCCATGGTTTTGCAGTTGTCACAGGTGCAGGTACAGATCTTGGTAGTGGAGCAAATATACAAATGAGAATTTTTAAGGCTGAAGTGGGGCCAGGTTGCATAACAGTAATTGAACAGGAGTCTGTAGGTCCTGAGGGATGGGCAAGCACTGTTCAGGAGCTACGAGTTTAATCAAGGGGAAGGCAGGGGACACTTTCAGGCACTTGCTGGATCCCAAGGCAGTGCCAGCCATGTGGGTATACCTTGATGTGGAGTCACAATATGAGATTATGAATTAGGGTCCAAAAGATGGTGAGGTGTGCCTGAGCAGGGCAAGCCAGAGGATTCTCTTGTGGAGATCTATTGATTCTGAAACACAAATTGGACTAACCTACCTAATCCTACCTAACAAGGTAGGATTACCTTGTTACAGGGGAGAAAAACCAGTCGAATCAACTAGTGCCTGATTCCCTCTGAATTATCAGAACATCAGTGGCACTCATCTGAACCACAGAATTTGATCTGGTAAAGGGAATGCTTAGAGGTTGTCTTGGGGCTGAAATGATCTCAACCTGTTTTCAACCTTTATTTTATTTTTTTTAAAGATTTTATTTATTTATTTGACAGAGAGAGATCACAAGTAGACAGAGAGGCAGGCAGAGAGAGAGAAAGAGGGAAACAGGCTTCCCGCCAAGCAGAGAGCCCGAGGCGGGACTCGATCCCAGGACCCTGAGATCATGACCTGAGCCGAAGGCAGTGGCTTAACCCACTGAGCCACCCAGGCGCCCCTGTTTTCAATCTTTAAATGGTAAGAAGCTCATGAAGTCAGGTGTAGAATGTGTGTCTTGTGGGCCACTGTGGGTCTTGGCAGGTCATCATTTAATTAATAAGAAGTGCTTAAATAAGGAATTAACTAAATACTAATAGATGTATGTATCTATATATCAACATCAAAGATATGTATCACTGTTAAAAAGAGGAAAGAAACCAGACAGTGTAAGCAAAATTATACAAAAATTTTTAAAATTAAGAAAATAAGTTCTCAGCGTTTATTTCAAATGGGAGTTCTTTGCAATGAGCTACATTTAGTGGAAATATAGAGAAATGTGGCTCCTCTGTACAAAAGCTATTGGTCTCTCAATTTTTATTTAACTTTTTAAAATCTGCATTTAATGCTTCTACAGGACAGAACCTAGTGAATTTTTGAAAATGCTGACAAATCCTAGCTTGATTTGAAATTTTGATAAAGCATATAATTTATGTCAACCACAGTTTTTTTTTCTTAAATTTTTTTTAAAGATTTTATTTATTTATTTATTTGACAGACAGAGATCACAAGTAGGCAGAGAGACAGGCAGAGAGAGAGGAAGCAGGCTCCCCGCCGAGCAGAGAGCCCAATGCGGGGCTCGATCCCAAGACCTTGAGATCATGACCTGAGCCGAAGGCAGAGGCTTAACCCTCTGAGCCACCCAGGTGCCCCCACAGTTTTTTTTTTCTATTTGAACTACTAGATCTACTGTTTTTAATAGAATGACACATATTATAGATTTGCTATACCCTGACCCATTTGAGATTTGTTTGATTCTCTACAGGAGCATAGGGAGATTTCTCCTCCTCCCCCTCCCACCTACCTCCCTGAGAGACCTCATGTGGCCTTTCGTTAATTGCAGGCTATATTTTACTACCCTGTCCACCTGCCATTACTGAAATGGAAGAGCAAAATGTGATAGATATGTTTTGACAAAAAGGCCATGTAATTTGATAGAAAGAACTAGGATTAGATTAGCAATCAAAGTACTTGAATTCTAGCTCCAGCTCTGTTACTGAGATACTGTCACTGTATCAGATGCTCTAATACTGGGATACTGCTACTGTGTTTTGTGACAAGGATGACTCTTTTGGGCCTCAGTTATTCTATCCATAAAAGAGTAAGATAGGATTGGCTGGCTTCTGCATCCTTTTCTGATTGTAGCACAACTGAATTCCATTCTCTTCTCTGTAGATCTTGTAAGAGTTCATTTCCATAGGATGGTTTTAATAATGTTGGTAGTATTTTCCAGTTTCATATAGCCCTAGATTATTTATTGAACTTCTATCATTAGCCCATTTATTTTGGTTTAACAGGTTATTTATTTAAAATGGAAATGGACTTTGAATTTCCCAACAGAGCAACTGTAAAGTACTGAGCAAGGAAGAGATACCACAGAAGGGCACCCCAGAGATGTTTGGGAGTCCAGAGGAAGATGTCCAGTGTTCTTCATGTTCTGTGTTTCTTTCTTCCATGACATAGTCATGCCACGTACTTTACTTGTGCAATTTTATCTCCAAAACTTCTCATTGTCCCTACCTGATTAGGAGGAGATGAGATGGGAACTTGAAAGTCCTCTCTAATCACAACTCTTGCAAGAGAAATCCCTCAAGTCAACTAAACAAATAGTCATCACAAAACTCAGTATTAGATGCTGCAACCCTTCTAGGGATACAAAGACACAGTATTGCTTAATCTTATCTTTGAGAAGTGCACATTTTAACAGCTGTAATTCTTATTTTTAACAGAGGCTCCTAATTTTTTTTTTAAATTAAATGTCTTTAGTCAGTGTAGGTCTACTTTGGTGTAATTCATTTTATGTAAGGGCTCTCCCCATTATATTTCACTTAGCCTTTTTTGTTTATTTATGTCACCCTGATGACCCCTAAAGTAAACACAATTTGTGACCCTGGTGGAATATGATGTAAACAAATAATGCTGTGTGCTTATTATTCACTACAGTGAGTAATACTACAGTAGTGTGATGGTGTGGTCAGGGAGGAAATGATAGGAAACAAGTCTCAAAGGCTTTCCTGCTCTCTTTCAGGACCATACAGCAGACCACCCAGTTTATTCTTATGAGAATTTGATGCAATCAAGGGAGAAAAATGGTTTTCAAAACTTGAGTTTGTAATGTTACTAAAAGAAAAGAGAACTTGAATTTGTAGGAAACTTATATGTTAAATCACATTTTGGTATGACCTCATCCCAGTCATTTTTGGATTCGGTCTTATATATTTAAGTTTTAATCCATTTGTCGGGACACTTTTAACCAGGCAATGTGATGGACAATGAGTTAAATAAGACAGAGATTGTAAATTCTATGTCCTGGGTTAATGCCTCCAAAAAGATAGTTTTAAAAATAGAAAATGCTTACAGAATTAAATTACTATGTTAATCCTAAGGCTGCCGGATTTCTGTTCAGTTTACAACTGCGTAACCCCAATTCTTTTGACACTTGACTTAAAAAAAACTTTGTTTCCAGTCACGATTCTATATTCCAAGTTCCAGTCTGGCACATAGTTTGTAGCTAATGTGATTTAGTCTGGAGAAATGTGTTTCACAGCAGAAGTGATAACACAGCCAAGGTTACGGTGGAGTGCAAAGTGAATTCACTGTCCCATTGTATCTGTCATCCTTTGTGGTCTCTGATAGGATGTCTGTTTCAGGTTGCCCAAGGGAGTGAGAATACCTGCACAGTATTCTTGGCCCATTTCCGGGAGGAAGAGTTGCTATGTTGGCATGCGCTGTGGGAGCTGTGATAAGAAGTTTCCCCTTCAGAAACTTCTCCTCACCTAGCCATTCTTGCTTTCAAAAGACCAGAAGTGCTCATCTGAAAAGGCACCATTATTTCTTGCTTTACAGAAAAATTTTTCTGAAGGATAAAGGCCTTTAAAAGCATGTAGAGAAAACTGGCAGTTTTGTACATTTTGTGTTCAGAGGTCACTCAAGCCAATCAAAATTAGGCCTTTAGAAACTCTTTCCAATCCCCCTCAGCAAGGAGCATAGAACCAGGGCAGCAAACCAGTAGCTCTTGCCATGAAGTGAGTTTACAAGACTGCCTGATGTTGCCATTTGTACGTGGATTAGCTCTTGACTATGAGCATGATTTATTGATTTAAAAATCATTGTTCTTTTACAGTTTTTGTTTATTTTCTAAATTTGGACAGGTTCCTCCAAATATGTATTTGCATTACGTATGTATGCTTTTGAAGTGTAACTGCTGACAGCCCTCTCCTGCTTATTTACGACTACTGTATGCATGAGCATGACATTATTTTTGTTCAGTAGATATTCAGGCCTGAATTTTTCTGGATTAGGCCTCTTCTTTTGTTATTTATATATTAGGATGAGAGTTCCCAATTACAGGCAGCATCTCACAAATTCTGAGCGTTGATTAGGAAAAAAAAAAAGATATTGGTGGGAAGATTAGGAAATAATCCAGAAGCTATGCTGAGGTAATGCAGCATCACTTATCTTCACTTTTACATGTGAAATATGATGCTTTTAATTATGTATGTCTTTTTAGCCTTGCAGCTGGCAAGAGATTTGGTTAATGGAAATAAAAGGTCCAAATGGTGCGGTGTGTCATGGATTTAACTGATTATTTCTCAAAGGGAGGGTCATTTACCAAACATGTTGTCATTATAATTAAGAACAGAGAGTCTGAGGGAAAATATTTCTAACAAATAGGAGGAAAGGATATTATGTGCAGTACATTAGAAGCTCCTATAAAACAATAATAAAAATTTAAAAGTCATTAATTAAGTAAGGAACAGCACAGGAGAAAGATCACAAAAGAGAAAGCAAACTGAAACCATAATGGGATAACACTTTCCACACCTCATTATTAGTAACAACAAGGTTGTAACTTCCAGTACTCACCTGTAATCATAGCTTCCTCCTTCTTAGCACATAAAAGAATTGCTTCTCAACCCCTTGGCAATTAGATGGGACAAGTGATGAGGGCCAATGGATGGCAAGAGGAGGTATAAAGTTACTGCTGGATCTAGACACTTAAAAATAGTTTCTCTTCTCCTTCTGTGAGAATCTTCCAGAACATTTTTTCCAAATGGCTTAGTGACAAGGTTAGAAGAGAAAATTTTGGTGATGGACAAAATTCTGTTTGTGTTAAACCAGTGCGATTTAGGAGTTATGTATTTCTTTAATGTTTCTTGGCACCCTAACACTGTTTTGACTGATAAAAAATAAGTTGGTGACATCCAGTGGTGCTAGCTGTGTGGAGAAATGGGCCCCAACTGCTGATGGGAGTGTAAATCAGTCCATTCTTTTTTTGGGAGAATTGTAGCAATTCATACCAAAACATAAAATTAGCAGGCCAATTAACCAATCATTTCCCTTCTATGATTCTATCCAACAAGGATATTTTGACAGAGGTGAAGAAAGATGTTCCTTACAGAAATTTTTTAAATAAACTATTAAAATGAGCTAAACATCTATAAACTGGCAGAATAGTTTATCCAGAAAATGATATGTGGCAGTCTAAACAAAGATCACTTGCATTTACTACCACAATAAAATACCCTTGGGGTATTAGAGTGAACAAACAAGCTAAAAACAATAGCAAGTTTTTATAGTCTTCTACATCATACCCAGCTATACCTAGAAAAGAGCATAATCTAAAAAAATTTCAAATCTGTGATAAATGGACAAATGTGAGAAATAGAAAAAGACTCAAACAACTAAACTTTTGGACAGCTCTGGTTTGCTATGAATAGGCAGGAGAAGGGGGAGATCTTTGGAATTTATATTACATATTGGGTGGCTCAGATTTGTTACAATTAGCATATAATACTTTGTAATTTAAAAACTCATCCCTGATAAAATATTTATATATTTGTAGGATTTTTGAAGTGATTCATACCTTACCTTTTAATATTCATAGCAGATGGGTGACTATAGATTTTGGTTTTATTGCTAACAGATGAAAGGTATTCATAGTTGTGACTAGTCTCACTTCCTGGGAATAAACAAAACTAAATCATTTATTTGTAAAACCCAAACAAATAAAAGCAGCTATTAAATGGAACATATTTCTAGCTCAAGATATTATGGGCATATGTGCTTATATCTTGTCCTTTTCCAAACTCCAGTGAAATGACTCAAAGGATAAAAGAAAAGTAAAAAAAAAAAAAATTCAGTGTGAATGTTAAAATAAGACTGAATGCCTTGTAGAAGCCAGAAATAATAAGTGAATCTATTAGGGGAAGAATATCCCAAGAAGGGTGGAAGCAATAGTTCTCAGAGGAACACCATTCCTGTTTATTGAGGCTGGGGGAGAATGTGAGGAGCGGGAGAGTTCATAAAACACACACATTAATGTGACCTATATCTCCAAAATAGGCACATTTAACAGCAGACCTCACTCTCGACTAAGTCTAAGTAAATAGGCATGCCAGGTGGAGCCTAGAGGCTGCTTGGACTGGCCCTCAGACTGAAGAATCCTGACTGTTGGAGACAGGTCTTCACTGACAACCTGGAGGATCCCATTCCTTCAACAAAACAGAACAAAACAAAACACCAAACACCTGACTTCTGGAAAGCAAGCCTTATTTATAATGAAAACCACTATAAAGGCTTTACGTCCAATAAATGTTACTAAATGATTGGAATGTGGATGGATTAATGTAGAAAAAATAAGTTATTTGATGTGTAGAAGAAATAAGTAAGAGATAACTATGACACTCTTTACGTATATTATTTTATATTTTTTTTTCTACTTTACACAAGATAGTGTTACTTAATGGTAGGATTAGTCAGGCATTTAAAGACTAATCTACTTCCACAGGCTTATTTAAAATACTTCTGAAATTTTCCCTAAGTGATTATTGGGATTCGAAAAAGTAGCTTTCTTTTTTTTTTTTTTTTTAATTTTTTTATTTTTTTCAGCATAACAGTATTCATTATTTTTGCACCACACCCAGTGCTCCATGCAATCCGTGCCCTCTACAATAACCACCACCTGGTGCCCCCAACCTCCCACCCCCCACCCCTTCAAAATTCTCAGATCGTTTTTCAGAGTCCATAGTCTCTCATGGTTCACCTCCCCTTCCAATTTCCCTCAACTCCCTTCTCCTCTCCATCTCCCCTTGTCCTCCATGTTATTTGTTATGCTCCACAAATAAGTGAAACCATATGATAATTGACTCTCTCTGCTTGACTTATTTCACTCAGCATAATCTCTTCCAGTCCCGTCCATGTTGCTACAAAACTTGGGTATTCATCCTTTCTTTTTTCTTTTTTTTTTTTTTTACAGCTTTATAAACATATATTTTTATCCCCAGGGGTACAGGTCTGCGAATCGCCAGGTTTACACACTTCACAGCACTCACCATAGCACATACCCTCCCCAATATCCATAACCCCCCCCCTCTCCCAACCCCCTCCCCCCATCAACCCTCAGTTTGTTTTGTGAGATTAAGAGTCACTTATGGTTTGTCTCCCTCCCAATCCCATCTTGTTTCATTTACTCTTCTCCTACCCCCTCAACCCCCCATGTTGCATCTCCTCTCCCTCATATCAGGGAGATCATATGATAGTTGTCTTTCTCCGATTGACTTATTTCGCTAAGCATGATCCCCTCTAGTTCCATCCACGTCGTCGCAAATGGCAAGATTTCATTTCTTTTGATGGCTGCATAGTATTCCATTGTGTATATATACCACATCTTCTTTATCCATTCGTCTGTAGATGGACATCTAGGTTCTTTCCATAGTTTGGCTATTGTAGACATTGCTGCTATAAACATTCGGGTGCACGTGCCCCTTCGGATCACTACGTTTGTATCTTTAGGGTAAATACCCAGCAGTGCAATTGCTGGGTCATAGGGTAGTTCTATTTTCAACCTTTTGAGGAACCTCCATGCTGTTTTCCAGAGTGGTTGCACCAGCTTGCATTCCCACCAACAGTGTAGGAGGGTTCCCCTTTCTCCGCATCCTCGCCAGCATCTGTCATTTCCTGACTTGTTAATTTTAGCCATTCTGACTGGTGTGAGGTGATATCTCATGGTGGTTTTGATTTGTATTTCCCTGATGCCGAGTGATATGGAGCACTTTTTCATGTGTCTGTTGGCCATCTGGATGTCTTCTTTGCAGAAATGTCTGTTCATGTCCTCTGCCCATTTCTTGATTGGATTATTTGTTCTTTGGGTGTTGAGTTTGCTAAGTTCTTTATAGATTTTGGACACTAGCCCTTTATCTGATATGTCATTTGCAAATATCTTCTCCCATTCTGTCAGTTGTCTTTTGGTTTTTTTAACTGTTTCCTTTGCTGTGCAAAAGCTTTTGAACCCTCTCAATTTACTAGTAGGTCATTAGAAATTACTTATTTTATCATATATTTGAAAATAAAGAAGAATATATGGCATATATTCCTGTCTCATCAGATTCTTGGCCAAATTGTACTTCAATAGATATTAATAGGTTTTCTAAGAACTGCAGTCAATTGCTTTAGAATCATTAGTTAATTCATTTCTTCCTTATGGATCAATCAGAGCATTTAATATATGAATCTGCATTGTGAATATTCAGGTATCTGATAGGACATACAGTTTTCCCATGCTATTCAGACACGGAACACTACTTTCTGAAATCTTTTATTATTATCTCATAGCATTTTGAGTTCACAAAGTAGTTTAAAAAGTTGTATTAGCATTTTGTTAAAAATACCAGACTGTGTCAAAATGGAGTTGTTTACAATATGATTGTTTGTTTTTATATCCTTTGCCCCTTTGTAAAAGAAATTGTCCTCTACTATGAAATGTAGAGTTAGCATTAAATCAAGGAAATTGTATTGCAAATTATTTCTAGTTAACATCCATTGTCATACCACAAGAAATCTTTTTTCTTGTGATGAGAACTTTTAAGATCTGCTCTCCTAGCAACTTTTATATATACAATACAATATTATTAACTATAGTCATGGTAACTAAACTTATTTTGTGGTGATCATTTTGCAAAATATACATATACTGAATCATCAGACACCTGGAACTAATATCATGTCATATGTCAACTACATCTCAACATCTATCTGTCTATTAGCAAGGAATTTGGTAAGTGGATTCTAAAATGCACATTTAAGATCCAAAATTTAAAATTTAAAATTTAAGATCCAAAATTTAGTAAGATAATCCTCAAGTAGAATTTTTGAGGAACTCAGGGAATATTAATATATATTAAAAAGCTCTAGTATTTATTTGTTACAGAGATAGACAGGTTAATACAGTTCATTAGGAAGCAGAAATACAGATGTACTTGTGTATATGACAGTGATGAACTACACATTGCGGGGGAGAATGAGTATCAGGGAATATTCAGTAAATGGTGAGGGGACAATAGATTACTTCATCCCATGAGCACAAGAAATTCTGGGTGGACTCACAATTTGAATAGGAAAGACCAAAATTTTAAACTTTGATAAAAATTGGGAGAAGGATTTATCACCTTGCAGGAAGGAATGTTTTCTTAAATAAGACACAAACATTTCAATTATTTTTTAGAAAACTTTGGTCAATTTTACTAAATAAAATTGGGATTTCTGTCCATCAAAAGATATCGTAAAATAAACGAAAAGACAAGCCAAAAACCGGAAGATGTTTGCAACACATATAAACAACAAAGAATGAATATTCAGAGCATATACAGAACTCAAAACCAGTAAGAAATCCATCAGAAAAATGAGCAAAAGTTATAAACAGGCATTTCACAAGAAGGCAAAACTCAAATAGATCATACCCATTTTAAAAACACTCAATACTGTTAATACTTGGGGAGGAGAATATTGTTATAAGATTTGACATTTGACATCCGTATATTATCAAAAATAAAAATCTTACAATACCACAGGCTGGTGAAGATATATAGCAATAGGAAAAAAACATTTCTTAGCAAGCTTACTTGAGGAAAATAATGTATTTAGGATTAATTGGTTTAAATAGACTCTCACTTAGAAATGAAAATATTAACTTTTACCTTTTTAAATGCTCAGAATTGGGGGGGAAGGAGACTCAATATATTTTAAAAAATGAATGTTGGAATGACTGTTTCTTCCTATGTCACAAGATACATCCTGTGGCTTGGGATACATGGCCTGCGTCCCTAGACATATCTAAAATGACCCAACATCTTAGAACTAGTTGGAGGAAACTATTTAATAGAGGAAGTTTAAAAGTTGCTAGAACAACAAGGCTAATCTAATTAGCTCAGCCTGGATGGGATGGGATGTATTTGTAGGGGAAGATAAGTGGATGAAGCAAAGAACACACACAGTATAATAGAAAATGCTGCTTGTGCCGGGCAGATGGACTATCAGCCCAAATAGGGCAATGAGGACACCCAATCTGTCATTACAGTCTAATGCAGTAGTTGCTTCTAATTTTTAGGTTCTATATAACAATGGAAAACACTTACCAGCTCATGCAAAAGAATCTGAGCAGGCACAATTGTGATCTCAATGGTTGGACAACTCTTTGAGTAATTTAAAAAGCAATTAGTTTCACAATGAGTTTTTCTCAGAAAATAGAAAACAGAGTTAGCAATGACAAGCTGACCTTGATGCTTTACTCAAGAGCAATCTGCCTAAAACTATTTACAGCATGAATATGTGCTCCTCCTTCTTGGTTTGGCTCATGAGTCTACCGTGGGAATGAGCAATTAAACATGGACTTAATACACAGGACTCCGTGTCCGTGTGTGGGCAGCAAACAAAGCTGCTGACATAACTTCAGTCCAGAGTTTTTCAGTGTGAGGCCAGCTCCTGCGAGAGAAATACACAGGTTCAAGGAAGATGAGGAGAGTAGGAAGAATCTGTCTTATGTTTATAACTTTTCAAAATCAAATCTATTTTTTAATAGATGATGATTTACATGATGATTTAACAGTGAATCCTTCTTTATACAGAAATAGCATGGCCTTGGGAGTATAGGCTTTTACTCATGAACTTAAAAGGATTCTTCAACCATGGATTTCAGAAATAAGTCCAGAATATTTTAAATAAACTTTGCAACAGGGGAGGTGCCTTTCAATAAGAGGGAGTAGGTTTTAAGCCTTTTCAAGTATCTTGGATGGGCACCCTCCATCTCTTATACATTTTTCTATGCCCTTCTCACAATCAGACACCATATATTTCCCACAGATTTTGACTTAAATTCTTGGAAGCTTAGTATGTGGAATGACACAATTTTCCATGGTTGTTTGAAAATGTTTATAAATGATGGCATTTTCCTTTTTCTACAGTTTCCATGAAAATAGCTTCTATTTTTTCCTTTTCTGATAAATGAAGTGTTTTAAAAGAGAACATTAATTTACTTTGTCCAGTGCTATGGACATGTAGAATTAAATGGGGACTAAAAGATGATCACTGGGACTAGAAAGATAGAAGTCACTGGACCGTAGTGAGAGTAGATAGGCACAAGTTTGGTGGGCACAGAGCTTTAGTGGAGTGGCTGAAAGGAGATGCAGAGGTCTTCTGCATATGCAAGGGAGTTGGATAAGTTAAGATGTCTTGGAAAGGCATCAAATCACACTGATTATTAGAATGAGTTCAGAGGGCCATCTGTGTGTCTCACTTGTTAAGTGTCTGCTTTGACTCAGGTCATGATCACAGGGTCTTGGGGTCAAGCCCTGCATCAGGCTTCCTAGGCAGGGAGCCTGCTTCTCCTTCTCCCACTCCCCCTGCTTGTGTTCCCTCTCTTGCTGTGTCTCTGTCAAATACATAAATAAAATCTTAAAAAAAAGAATGAGTTTGGAATCCAATGAAATTTTACCATTTAGTAGATGTGGTAACCTTAGTAACTTAAGTTCTTGGGAGCTCACTTTGTTCATTAGTAAATTGGGAATATTTTCTATCTCATAGGGTTATTTTAAGGATTAAGTGAGCTAAATTGATGAAGAGGCCTAACAAATAGTGATCGTTCAAAAAGTTTGGATATTACCTACTTTTAACCTGTGGTAGGAGGAGTACAGGAAGAAAGAACTGTGCCATATCTGGACAGCAATGCAGAGTAAGTTATGCTCTCAGAAAGTAGTCTGGTTTTGGATAGAGCAGTAAGGGGTTCTGAGAGTAACTTGAAGATGTAGAATATTTTGCTGACACGTGACTCAGATTTCAAGTCCAGTGGTAGCTTTAGATATGTAGGAATATTGGATTTATTCTATATGAGGATAAGAATCCTGATAGTAATTGGTGAGATGGAAGTCTTCCCTTAGTGTCTGTAGTAAATAGCCTTGTAACACGTATTGGGATTATTCAAATATTATTTTCAGAAGTTCTAATTATGACCTAATTATAACCTCTTTTTCAACTTGATCTCTTATGTGGTTGGTAGACATTGAGTGAGTCGTGACGTAGTATCATGAGCATTTAAAGTATCAACTGGCTTGAAAATTCTAACGGCATGAGAGGATGGGGAAAATATCATCTCAGATCTGCCAAAGTACTATGCATTTAACTTGATTCACCTGGAAAAAATTAAGTAAGAGAAGCAAAACATAATTAATTTAGAAGTAGAATATAAACATGATCTTAATTTACCTAAACAAATCCAGCCATGTAAGACATAAAACAAGAAGACTATTGAATAACCCTGAATTATGTAGGGATCTGGTGCATTTTAATTTAACATGCATCCAAGTTTAGATTTTTTCTGTTCACTTGTAATTCTTCAGTTTTTTGTCATTTTGTCTTGCCATTTGTACATTGTTTTTCTCTCTCCCAAATCGTGGATGTTCATGCTTCTTCCAGTAAAAAAAAAAAAAAAAAAAAAAAAAAGTTATAATACAAAGCAAAACACACAGGATTTTTAAAGGAATTAGTGAAGCAGTCAGATTGCATAATAACTCTTATAGAAATGCACTGAGGGAGTACTTACTGATTCAAGTGGAAATAATCACAGACAAATGGAAGAGGTGGAAGATTTGTAAATAGAGGACTGTGATAGAGGCAGGTGCCAATACAGCTCAAAATTTTCCATCCCTCAAGTCTCTGAGGCCGTAGAGTTTTGCCCTGGATAGCTTATTAGTAAATTTGTGAAAAATATAGTAGTTTTCTAAATTGTAAACTTTTTATTAGGTCCCACTGTTAAAGATGCATACACCATGTATTTTGAAGGAAGGAAATGAATTGAAACAAGACGAGCCAAAAATTACAGGATTTGAAAATAAAAAGACAACATAGCATATGATAGCTATTACAGATGTTTGCACAAATTAGAAATCTCATTGGGTTTTCAGAGCTTTTCTAGGTCAGTGCAAATAAAACATCACATTTGGGATGGTCTTTCCCTTGAGGAAATTTTGTCCTAAAATTTATTGGCTGACCTAATAAGTTTTACTTTACCATAAGAAATTATTGAATATTTATGGACATGTGTTTTACAGGGAATAGTACTGTTTGTCAAAAAAAGGGGATTATTCATGTAATATGTTACCATCAATATATCACTAATGAAATCACAAAATTTCTTATCTTATTCATATATTTTTCTTTCCTTTCCTTATCTTTTCCTTTTAAAGTCAGTCTTCTTCATCTTTATTTCTTTATCTTTTTTCTTAGTTTTTACAGTCATGCCTTACAATGACAGCTTCACTGTGTGATAAATAAATATGAAAATGAAAAATGTCAGTCCTATTCAAATTATAGAGCAAAACTTAAAGACCAGTCTTTCAGATGACTTAAGAATTAAAAAATGCCCCAAAGAGCTTGACTTTTTCTAATATAAACAATTCTATTCAAAATAACAGGAAGATAATATAGGGAGGTAAGGGGAATACACATGTATAGGAATTCACAGTTATAAACACTGATGCTAATTCAGGGCAGACACATACTTTAGTAGATCCACTACCGAAAATAAAAGAAATCATGAAGTTATCTAGTGGGAGATAAAATCTGAGCTCTTAGGGACACACTTATACAGAATTCGATATCTTACTAAATTGACTAAGTGCAAACCCTGTCAAACATCATTTAACCTTTGCATAAACATGGAGATGAAGTAAAATTAAACAGATAAACCAAAGAGGATTTGGAGTAAAAAAAAAAAAAAATTAACACTGTTACAAGAAATCTAAGAGAATGTGGTAAAAGCATAGTGAAGTGGGTAGTGTAATTTTGGAACTTTCTGCATGCCTGTGTTAAAATAAAGTGCAGAGCAACTAGAGGGCAAACTCTAAGACGTATGGGGGATAGTTACAGTAAAGCTGGATAACAGGATAGCCCCAAAATACTAATGGGAGGGGAAAACCACTAACAACCATGAGACCTGTATGTTGTTATCATATGCTCTGGGGAAAGCAAAAGGAAAAATTAGGCATTTGACAGATCATGATGATAAGCAGGGGATCCCTAAATATCTATTCACTGCAGTACAAGTGTTCCAGTGTAGACAAGCTGATGAAACCAGGACAAATTTGATCTAAAACATATACTAGACCACCAGACATGCCTCTTAGAGCAGGCACTTCTCTGCAAAGAGGATCGGGACCATAGAGGCAAAGGAAGGAGAAGGCCCAGATAAAAGTAGGAGCAGGTTAGGAACAGAGTAGGAAAGTAGGAGTAGAGCTAGGGAACCTCAGGATGCAATATCTTATAACTTTTAATATTACATAAATAGAACAGAGAAGAGAGATTTGTGAACCTAGAAAAGATACCTGAGCCAAACCTCCCTTGAAAGTTCAATAAAAAGAAATTTGCATTAAAAATAGCAAAAAGGATAAGAGATCAAAGACAAAACTCAATTTAAGTTACTATAAAAGAAAAATATAAAAGGAGAAATACCATCTTAAGGAAAATAAAAGCTTCAAGAAGACAATTCCTCAAAACACTTCAAGACAAGCTAAGATGCTCAAAAAAGGAGATATGAAAGAAAAACACAAATAAGAATTACAAACTCAAAAAAGAGATAATGAGGCTCAGGAAAGAATTAGAAATAAAGCATGTTTTAGAAATGAAGAATACAGTAGAAGAAACTCGAGTGAATAAAAATATCATCAAAGAAATATAAATTGAAAAGGAGAGCTTGTAACATTCAAAATAAAGAAAGTGACACAAAGGATTCAAAGAAATAGTTTTAAGTATTGAAAATAGTCAAAGAAGATCCAAGATATGGAGAAAGGTGAACTCTAAAGAAAACAAAATCAGAGAACAGCAACAACAAAAAACTACAAATCATCATTAGGGAAAGAAAATCTGTCCTATTGCAGTTTAAGGCAAATAAGTGGATATGGAATATTCTAGTTGTCATTCCATTTATCCTTAATAATGAGGATTCTTGGTGTGAAAAGAAGAGATAGAGATCTAGTACAGAATATGTTAAGTAGTAGAAGATGTTATAGTGTTAAATTTGAATTAGAAATAAAAGTACAATCTTATGTGTGGTCTTCTAATTGTATCACTAAAAACACTTGGAAATGAAACACTTGTGCAGTAATGAGCAGTT
The DNA here is from genome assembly GCF_902655055.1 of Lutra lutra. Lineage (NCBI taxonomy): Eukaryota > Metazoa > Chordata > Mammalia > Carnivora > Mustelidae > Lutra > Lutra lutra. The sequence continues at coordinate 73,233,309 of NC_062279.1, read as the reverse complement.
GTTAGTATGCAGATTGGGACCTTTAAGTACTGTTTCCCATTATAAGAAGTCAAGAATTTTTAGGGGCCGCTGGGTGACTCAGTTGGTTTTGTGTCTGCCTTCAGCTTGGGTCATGATCTCAAGGTCCTAGGATTGAGCCCCATGTTGGGCTCCTTGCTGAGCATGGAGCCTGCTCCTCCTTCTCCCTCTGCCTGCTGCTCCCCCTGCTTGTGCTCTCTCTCTTTGTATCAGATAAATAAATGAAATCTTTAAGAAAAAGAATTTTTAGAGAAATGGCTGTTTCTGATTCCAGATCTGGGCAGCAAATGTAAAAAATGAACCTGGAATAGCTTGCTGTACCACATAGTAAGGGAGCTATCAGACTATTAAGATCCTCTCAAGAAGGGGTGCCTGGGAGGCTCAGTTGGTTAAGCATTTTCCTTCAGCTCAGGTCATGATCTCAGGGTTCTGGGATCAATCCCCAGCTCTCTGCCCAACAGGGAGTCTACTTCTCCCTCTACCCGCTTGTTCTCTCTCTCTCATTCACTCTCTCTGTCAAATAAATAATTAAAATCTTTTTTTTTTTTTTAAAGATTATCTCAAAAAGAATCAGGAATCTCTTTGAAGATGTGCTCACTGGCCAAAAATGAGACAATTTAAGTTTCGTCAGTAATAAAAATCATAATGAATTAAAACTCATGATATATATTTAAATCCATGAGAGTTTTTTTTTTTTTAAAGATTTACTTATTTATTTAGGGGGTGAGAGAGAGAGTGCTTGCACGCAGTGGGATGGGGTAGATGGAGAGAGAATCTCAAGTAGACTCCCTGCTGAGCACAGAACCCTACACGGGGCTATACTGCATGACTCTAAGATCATGATCAGAGCCAAAATCAAGAGTCAGATGCTTAACTGATGCTCCTAAATCATAAGTTTTAATGATATTTAAAAATGTCAATAAATGATTACCTCCTGAGAAGACAGGTAACCAAGTCATTACTTTGAAAACTGGTTATATTATATGAAAGGAAAGAACCAGGCTTTTATCTTTCCTTTCCTATATTAACTGTACTACTGATACAAAGTATATCCTTATAAAATAATTTCAGCTAATGTATGTAAGCAAGATGATAGAATTAGTATATAATCATTTTGAAGTGTCCTTTAAATGAACAACTCTAGACTTAGAGAAACATTGGCTGCTAACATCAATAAAGTGTGAAAAACAGGTATTACCCTGCGGAAAGAACAAAGCAATGTCAAGAGCCTTGCCAAAGGGATAGAGTATGTACCTACTTAAGCCTCTAAGTCCACATATGTACTTGCAGGAAATACAGAGGACAGAGGAACATGTGAAATTGAGCCATTGTTATACAGTTAGCAAAATCCATAATCAGGATGTTAATAATAATGGAAAGAAGAAGGGGTGTTTGAAGGAATATATGGAAACTCTTCTTTCCATTCCATCCTGCCCCTTTCCTGGAAACCACTAATTGGTTTGTTCTCTGTTCCTGTGGTTTTGCCTTTTCCAGAAGGAATGGAATCATACAGTAAGCAGCCTTTTGAGTCTGGCTTCTTTCACTCATTATTATACTATTTATACTTTTGAGATTGATTTGTCTTGATGCACATGTCAATCGTTATCCTTTTTATTGCTGAACAGTATCCTATTTATTCATTCACTTTTAGGTGGATGATTGTTTCCAGTTTTTGGTGATTTTGAGAAAAACTGCTATAAATGTGATTCCTTTTTCATTTTTTGAATTAGTATACGAAAAGTAAAACAACAACAACAACAAACCTCTGAGTATCTTACCTTATAATACAAGATTGTATACTTTGTATCTAGAAAAACATAAATCTTTATTTATAGCATGATCATTGTATCAAAATATTGCTCAAAATATGGTCACCTTAAAAATGTAGGTGAATTCTATTTTTCCATTTATTTTGTGAGGAAAAAAAGGTAAGAGGGAAATGATAAAAATCTGAAAGGACAAAAGAAGAGTGAGATGAGGTAGATTTTAAATATTTATACATATATTACTTTAACCCACATGATTATAAAATATGAAATTTTTATGAACATGCTAATTTAGCCAAAAGTGTAAATAGGCACCACTCTCTTGTTTTATCCAGCCTATTAATTCTTCCACTATGTATTTTTTGTTTTCAATGACCTGATAATAGAATGATATACTCCTGATTCTCAACAGGATCTTTTAAATGGCATGAGGAGCAAGTCAGTGGGACCTTCATTATGAATTACTATTCTCTGTACATTTATTAGGTGAAGCATAATGTATTGAAGGTTTTTCATTGATGGCATATATATGTAACACACTGCAGGGTAGGTTTCACTATTCCCACTTTATAAGTGAAAAACTTAGGTGCAAATTAATTAATGTCATATATAGCTAGGATCCAGGAATAAAACCCAGCTCTACCTGGCTCCAAGGTGAACAAGTAGAAGAAGTGGGTATGGAACCTAATTTATATAATGTACTAGATGAATAAGTCATTTAGCTTTTCCTCTGATAATTTTCTGATATAAAAGCCAAAGAGACACCTTATTTTTTAAAAATATTTTAACTTTATGTTTATACTTTTCCAGCTCTAGACCAACCAAATTTTTTTGGTTTGTTAGTTCAAACAGCCATGCCAACCTTCTTATGCTTCACTGATATGATTTTCAATTTATAAATGGCTGGAAAGTAGGTTTGCATAAAATTGTTTCCAAATGAGCAATATTATAAAGGTATTATGACCTCAGGCTCTTACAGGCTATGCTCAAATCTCACCTCTGGGATTTGTCAACTGTGTCATCTCAAACATTTTATTTGAATCTCTAATGCATTGGTTTGCCCTCAGGAAAGTGGGAATACCATTAATAAACCTATCTCCTAGGGTAGAGAGGATTGAAGTGAATAATGTGAAAAGTTCTTGAAGGGTACCTGGGTGACTCAGTCAGTTAAGCTTCAGACTCTTGTTTTAGACTCAGATCATGACTTCTTGGGCTGTGGGATCTAGCCCACCTTGGGGCTCCTAGCTAAGTGGGGAGTCTGCTTGAGATTCTCACCCTCTGCCCCTCCCCAGGCTCATGATCTCTGTCTCTCTCTAAAAATAAATTCATAAAACTTAAAAAATAAAACTCTTGGGAAAGCCCATGGCTCACAGTGAAAATTCACTAAATGTTAGTTATTCAAGTGTGGGAACATTTTTAGATGTACTATCTTTGTATTAGATATCTACCTAAGCAATCTACATGTAAGTCAAATAAGTAAAAGCAAATATCACTCCTAATAACTAGGAGGTGCACTAATAATTATCTGAATGTGCTGTAAACAAGTGCTGAAGACTTCAAGTCCTATGTACTTTATGAACGAATGAATTCAATGAGTTAATTCTAACAATTAAAGGGTCTTCTTTCCTTTCACTGTACTTGGATCCTGTCACTGAATGTTGCTCTTTGCTGGCAATCTTGCACATAAATTTTTAGTCCTAGTTTTGCTTCTCATGTGCTAACATTTTAAGCATTTCATAAAAAGTCCTTTGGGGACTTCCACACTTTAAATCTTCTAACATTAAGGATTTTATTAGTTTCTTAAAGCTTCTGTAACAAAGTACCAGTATAACGTAGTTTAAAACTAGGCATTTATTGTATCATAGCTCGGGAGGCTACAAATCCAAAATAAAAGGATCAACAAGGCCGTAATCCCCCCAGAACCCACAGGAGACAATCTTGCCTTCTTTCTACCTTCTGGTTGTGTGCTGGCCATCTTTGGCTTTCTTTGGCGAGCAGCTGCAGCCCTTCAAACTCTGCCTCTGTTGTCAAAGCTCTTTTCCCTTTCTGGATCCATGCCTTTTCTTCCCTTCTTAAAAAAGACATCAGTTATATTGGATGAAAGGCCCACTCCTCTCCAGTATGACCACATCATAATTAATTGAGTATGCAATGACCCTACTTCCAAATAAGTTTACTTTTGAGGTACTACAGTTTAAGGTTTGAACATATATTTGGGGGGATAGAATTTAACACATAACAAGGACAGTGACAAGCTTTTATGAACATGTCCCCACATTCATAGAATTGTATATTCTCTGATAAGCCTCTACATATATGTGCTACCCATTCAGCCCTTCTTAGCAAGTTCTCCTAGTGGAGGATCAGATATCTACATCTTTACCATTTAACTGTTCTCAGAGTGGAGCGCTGTTAGCTAACATGCTATCATTTCATAAACCTTGCATTCCTGGTGGATTATAAAAATGGATTTGTGTCTGATCCAAAATTAAAAATGAAACAAGGAGCTGTTCTTACTTTCTGGTATGAAAAATACAACAGGCAATTTCTTTTAATATTTGATCATAAAATTTCACTTAGAAAAGCTTTAATTTAAATGCTTTTTTAAAAACTACATTATCTACATTTATTTTATACGTGGAACTGTACATTTTTCTTCTTATTTGTCATCAAACATTATTAGGTAGTTAATTTTACCCAAGAAGGTGCTGGGCATTATTCAGTATGACTAAAGAGACTCGGACTGAACTTTTCATTAATTTATTGCTTAATTCTACCATCTCTCGGCTAATTGGAGATAGAACACAAATTATAAAACAGAAACTTTGAACCTAGTCAAATAAGATGTAGTCATTATGTTGTGTATGTTTCACAGTTAGCTTCCATTTAAAGAGGTGAGCAAAGAGGTTGTAGGAGAGCTTCCCAGAGAAGCCCTGTGTTTTTCACTAAGAGTGCATGGGAAAGCCCGTTTCCTCCTCTTGCCTTTAATTCCATTTCTTCTCTCCACGTTACTAGATTTGTTTGTGAAATTACATAGAAATGTAATTCAATGCTGGCACTTAATGTTATGCTTCTCTTGAGCCCAAAATATAATTTACTTAGATTTAACTTTTTGGGTATTTGTATCTCAATATTTTCTGCCCTTTCATGGCAAATTTTGTCTAGTTTTAAGAACCTACTATCCCATGTTCCTACTTGAACTTTATTTAATACACATTGACCAAAGGTGTGTTACAAGTAGTAAACACTATACTTGTACTTCGTGTGTGCGTGCGTGTGTGTGTGTGTGTGTCTTCCTATGTTTGAAATTTCCCCACATCTCCTTGCTTCTAGAATGTGCTTTATAGGGCGATCGGTTTGGCTATTTATTGCCTAGTAGGATGTTACTTCTCCAGTAGATTTTTCCAGGGGTTCATGGATTGTGCTTCATGCCTTTCATTATTTCGTAGAAGAATAAGCTAAGTGAACCTATCCTCTTGGTTGAGACAAAAAAAATACCTCTTTATTGGTAGGTCTTTATTGGCAGAACAGCAAAAATCTACAGCATCCTGTGCCTCTATCCTCAGGACCATGGTTATTCTTTCAATTCATATTTTCCTTGGAGGTTTTCTATTTTTGTTCTTTTTCTATAAAACCACATTATCATCAATGTAGCTGCTTATATTTTATTAATCAAGGAAGTTCTCAGAAATAATGACTATTAACATTTATTGAGAACATTCTTTGTGCCAGGCTTTTATTTTTTTTTAAATGAAGCAACTATATTAAATATTTATAGAGACTTATTTTTTATCAAGGACAATTTTTCATGGAGTGCCTACGAGGCAGTCACTACCATTCTTCTCCTGTACAGATGTTATTATCTGATGTTTGTGTTCATATTCTGGAACACTATTCCCCAGTGTAATGGAATTAGGAGGTAGTAATTAGCACTAGATGATATCATGATATCATCCCACCCTTATGAGTGGAATTAATGTGTTTATAGGACTCATGAGAGAGCCTGTTCCCTCTTTCTGCTCTTCACCATGTGAGGATACAGCAGTCTGCAACCTGGAAGAAGGCTCGCCCCAGAACCTGACCTCATTAGTACCCTGATCTTTGACTTCTAGCCTTCAGAGCTGTGAGAAATACATTTCTGTTGTTTATGAGCTGTCTAGTCTATGTTACTTAGTTACAGCAGCCCAAAGTGAGTAGCACAATGGATGAGGAAGCTAGGACAACAGTAAATACTGGTAATGTGTCAGTGAATCACAAAAACAAATTTTGAGCTCTGAATCCAGACCCTACGTGCTTGGAGTGCATCATATTGCTTTTTGATGATCCAAAATATATAATGGGGGATATTGAATTGAATACTAAGTCATACATTTCTGTCCAGATATGTATTTTCTATTCCTATGGTTAGAGATGCTGTAGGTCTTTTGATACAGAGTCCTCTGCACCTCTCCAGTCCAGAAGAATTCCTTAACAGAATTTTTGTGAGCAATTGGTAGAGATGACCTTATAAACATTATCCAATTCAGAATGTAACAGTTTTTTAAAAAAGATTTATTTATTTATTTTAGAGAAAAAGAGGGAGAGAGAGCAGGGGAGGGATGGGCAGGGGAAGAGGGAGAGAGGAACTCTAAGCAGACTCCATGCTGAGCACAGCGCCCAATGGGAGCTCAATCCCATGAGCCAGAGACCACCACCTGAGCTGAAATCAAGAGTCCAATGTTTAATTGATGGTGCCACCTTGGCACCCCAACACTTGTTATATTCAGTCATTAAATTCTAACCATGAGGGACACCTCCCACCTAGAGGAAGAAAAATGTTTGTGAGGTAAGAATTACCCATGTTCATTATGATCAAATAATTAAAGTTATTAAGAAAACATATAAAATTTCTCCAACTACAGAGCAATTTTATATTTGTTTTCCATATGGGGTTCTCATTTGTCATTTGTTTTATAGCTGTTTGAGTTAGATTGGAAAAATGTCTATTTCCAAAGTAAGTATAACCTAATTTTGGGATTTGGGTATGCTTTGGAGGCAGTGGTGTATGGTTCTGGTTCTGAAGCTTCCTTTTGGTACACTTGATGATGTCTGAGACCCACTGTAGATATAAAACCAGAGGTAGAGTCAATACATTTACAAACATTTTTCTCCTTGAATCATCCTAATTTTTTGTAGATTTCTCTAGAAATATTTGAAATGGATGAAACAGACATTGCTGAGTATTCTCAGACAACCCAAGTTTTATGGTCTCATTTATGAAAACCTGACTGTGACTCTTCTCCAATGGCTGACCAAGATAGTTATGGCAGATGAAAATATCGAAACACTGCCTCACAAATTCTGAAGTTTTGTGGAAATGTGCTGCTATGGAATATAGTATGGAAGCCAGAACTAACTTCTGCTTGGGCTATTTCCTACAGCAAGTATTACTTCAAAGGCAAGTGGGAATGTTTGATTCTTCGAGGAAATTGAAAACCAGCTCCAATGAGGAAAGGAGTACTCTTGTCACCATTTGGGGTTGCATTATTTTAACCTCAGTGACATCAGCAGTCAGCATCCTAGGGATGTTTACCATTCTGGGGCTTTTAAATGAATGCTTACATCACAGATTCTGTCACTATTTCCTTAGGTTCTCTCTCTCTCTCTCTCTTTTTTTTTTCCTTTTTAGTGACTAGCTGTCTTCACTTGGCAGGAAGTCTGAGTCCACACAAAGTGATTATGAAAATCTAGTTATTTTACCGTTATCAATAAATGGTCATTTCAAATTCTGGTCTTATTCACAAATAGAAACCCTCTGTTGGGTAACTCAAAGGTTGGACTGTGACTGAAGCCGATTGTTTTACTTGTCCATTCATTGTCTTCCTCTTCAGTGTAATTTCTGCCCATAAGAATTCACTCTTGTAAGGAAAATTATCAACCTTTGTCTTATAACTCACAGACACTAGATGTCAGCATTGCTCTTTTTCTTCCAAACAAATGGCCTTGTGAGTGATGTCATAGTCTGTTCTTTCAGAAAGAACATTCCTCAGAGAAAATTTTGCAGTCCCCAAAATCTTTTACTGAGGTGGTACTTGCCATGTCCTCTCTGGTTCACTATGATACAGTTTCTGTCATTTAAAGTTACCACGATTATGTAAAGAACAATATTTTTACGGAAGAACTGAAGGCAAAATAAAAGGAAGTGAAAAATAAGAGGATATTTGTCAAGGTCTTTTTTTTTTTTTAAAGATTTTATTTATTTGACAGACAAAGATCACAAGTAGGCAGAGAGGCAGACAGAGAGAGAGAGGAGGAAGCAGGCTCCCTGCTGAGCAGAGAGCCCGATGTGGGGCTTGATCCCAGGACCCTGGGATCATGACCTGAGTCGAAGGCAGAGGCCTCAACCCACTGAGCCACCCAGGCGCCCCTGTCAAGGTCTTTTTAATAATGTTAATATCATAAAATTAATTAGCTTTAATCACTTCCAAATATAAGTAAAACTGCTAAGCATCTTAGAAAACCTGATGAATAAAAAAGCAAATTTAATACAAGAAACTGCATTCAGAAAACCATTTTGTGTCAAATATTTTTAAATTGTACATAGTTTTTGTTTATGTTGTCTCATTTATACTATGAATGTTTAAGAGCACTTAATCAGAAAGCTATATTTAAACATTTTGTCTTGTCAGAAAGTGAAAACAACACTGAAACACCTTGAGACAAAGTTCACCGGTACCTTTGTAGCTGAAGCTCCACAGTCACTCTCAATTGGCAGATCCAGCTTTTCTAAGGAGCATGACTTGCTTGGGGCTTAAATTTATCTAGAGTTTTTGTCATTCACTTGCTTTTATCAGCAGGTTTTCATTTGACACTTATTTGTTTAATCTCTTATCACTTGTTAATTCATTCAGCAAAGAGTTTATTGAATGCCCACTATTTTTTTTTTTTTTTCCTGGGGTGCTCTAGGCACTGAGGCTGCTGTAATAAACGAGACCAACAACATGATCATTTTCATGGAGACTGCATTCAAGGGTGAGGGCTGAGGTTGACAAAAATATGCAAAAAGGTATATTATACAATCTTGGGAATTTTAAATTCCATTAAGAAAGGAAAAGTAGTGGTGTACCTGGGTGGCTCCGCGGGTTAAGTCTCGGCCTTCAGCTCGGATCATGATCTCAGTGTCATGGGATTACACCCCGCATCGGGTTCTCGGCTCCCCAGGGAGCCTGCTTCCGCCTCTCCCTCTGCCTGCCCCTCTGCCTACTTGTGATCTCTCTCTCTGTCCAATAAATAAATAAATAATGTTAAAAAAGAAAGAAAGAAAGAAAGAAAGGAAAAGCAGAATGATGGAACATCACGTAGTAGAATTTGTTTAACAAGAGTAGGCTTGAGACAGAAATGTGAAGGGGATATCGGAGCCTAGGCCTCAATGGAATGAAGTACTGGGGGATGCCCCAGATGCCAGAAAACAGCGAATGCTGTCTACTCTGCAGCAGAGATGGACCTTCTGTCACTGAGGTGGCCCTTCTACCATGAGTGTCATGAATTAGAATATAGTTGCAGAATATCAGGACTGGAGCATTTCAGCACTAAGATGGCCCAGAATTTGTGATGATGACAACGGTGATCACACTCTGGATGAAAATAACAGCTAATATTTCTTGAGATTGGATATGAGCCAGGCAGTTTTAGAAAAACTTTATATTTATTATATTGCTTAATTTTCACAACGCCCCAATGAAAAGGATAATATTATCTCCTACTTTAGAGATGCGAGAACTAGGTTATAGAGCGTTTGAGGAACTTCCCTAAGTTCACAGAACTAGTGGAAGCTGGTGCAGTGAGAGTAAATATAAAGTTATTTTGGCAGGGTGCCTGGGTGGCTCCATGGGTTGGAGCCCCACTCTTGGTTTCAGCTCAGGTCGTGATCTCTTGGTGGAGGGATAGAGCCCAGGTCTGCTTCTCATCTACTCCCTCCCTTCAATAAATAAATCTTAAAAAATATAAAGTCATGTTGGCACTAGATCTGTATTGTCAACTACTAAGCTATTGTAGGAAGATAACATTTTAAGTTTTTAAGCATACTCCATATTTCTAATGAGGTACTGCTGCAAAGAAGTAGCTGAAGCCATAAAGTATAAGAAGAGACACTAAAATAGAAGGTGAGGAATACTGAATTCTTCTTTCTTCTTTTTTTTTTTTTTTAAAGATTTTACTTATTTATTTGACATAGAGAGCCCTATACGGGGCTCGATCCCAGGACCCTGGGATCATGACCTGAGCAAGCAGAGAGAGAGGAGGAAGCAGGCTCCCTGCCAAGCCGAAGGCAGAGGCTTTAACCCACTGAGCCACCCAGGTGCCCCCTGAATTCTTATTTCAACTCTCCCTCCAACTTACTTCCTCATCAGTTACTTATCTATAAAATGAGCATGAAATATGGGTCAGGACTCACAGACTGGTCAACTGGGGGATGGTTATACTTTCCCATATGTGTTTTTCTGGCCCTCACAGTGTTGTTGTTGTTGAAATATGTTAAATTACTTTAAAACACTTGAAATTAGAACACGTCATATCGAATTATGGATTTATGGTTTTAATTGAAAATTATGAAGATTTAGGACTATCGCTCTTGCATTCTTCAAGGCAGTCGGTCACCTGTAGTAGAACAATGGACGGACCTTCAGATGGAGTATGAGCTCTCCACTTGCCCACAGTCTTAATTTATCAGTCATATCACTGATATTTATCACACATATCACTGCCAGGCTGTGCTAGGAATTTGTAATGTGATATCCAGGTCCTGCTATTCTCTGAGGTCCTTTCTAGCTCTAGGTTTTATGTCTCCACTTTATTTTTCTCCAGCAATAGAAATTTGGTGGTATAAAAAGATAGTTATTGAGCAGAGAAGATCAGAAAAGGCCAACTGACATTCTAAAGTTTTTCAACCTCACCCTTTTAGAGGCAGTATTCCTGTAGGTAGAAGATAAAAGATGAGTTTAAGGTAGACCGGAAGGGCAGAGCTTCCTTCCATTGTTTCTGTACAGTGGGATAGTTTAATTATGTTTCAAAATGTGAATTTGCAAGCCACCAGCAGGCAGTATGTACATACAACATAAAATACATTCCGAAGGAAAACAAAGTGATTTTAATTAGTTGCTGTTATAAATTACCCATTTCTCTGATTTTTTCTATATGTCTGTTTATTGAATGGATCTACATACTAGAACTGGATTCCAGACTTCTGAACACTGATAATCATCCAAATAGAATTCACTCAAATATATCATTTTAGTTTTATAAGGATGAAAATATGCAGGTGTTTCTGTCCTTATATCTTACTTCTCATGTATGTTCCTCCTCTTTAGGGTATCGTAGTTCACTTTGATTATGGTCTGCCTTGTGCCATGGTCAGAAGCTGAAGAAATTGTTTTACAATGAAAGACAGAGAACTGCGGGGTTCGGTGATGTTTTTGGTTTTCACCCTAACTTTTTCTCTCATGCTGTATTTCTTACTGCCCTCATTCTCCAGGCAAGAAATAAGGTGAATGATAAGAACAACAAAGATCGTTCTATCTGCACATATAATTTAAATAGAATATTTTAAGAAAAAACTGGTCTCAAGAAATAATAAAAATAGAGCATAAATATATGATATGTACTCTTCTAATTAATTTGTCTCAAATTCCCTTAATTAATACATTATTGTCAGGATTGCCAGATGAGGCTCAGCTCCTGGAAGGGACAATGTGATTCCATTTAAAAATAATTTTAGAAAAATCCTGGTAATATTTTCTTTTTGATCATACCTGAACTTTGTTCCATGTTAAAGTTCTAATCATCTATGAGCTTTCCTTTAAGTATATTCCCAAGATAGAAGTCCAGGAAAAAGCTACAAATTTCCCAGTTAGGAGGAATAGAAAAGTATGATGACAGCTTACCTAGAGAAGGTAAAATTGAAAAACTCTTGTGTATTTTCTCAGAGGTATCAAGAGACATCAACATAAAAGTGAGAACAGTCTAGATGAACATGTATAAGAGGCTCAGATTCCTTTTTTGGAATTCTGGGACAGCACGTGGTGACAACTTTTTAGGGGAAATATATGAAGGTCATTATATTCTGATTATGATAGAATGTCAGGCTCTCATGTATTAGTTCTCAAAGAAGCCTATTAGGATGTGAAAGTGCTCGAACTTTGAGGCTAGATTGCCTGAGTCCAAATCCTGGTTCTGGCCTTAATTAGCTGTGTGATCTAGGGCAGGTTACTAAACTACTCTGGACTGTAATGACCTCATCTATTAAATGAGTATTATATAAATTAATATTTATACATCATTTAGAGAAAAATTGGTAAGTAGTGATTGCTATATATTTTTTTAAGATTTTATTTATTTATTTAACAGAGAGACAGAGAGAGAGAGAGAGATCACAGGTAGGCAGGGAGGCAGGCAGAGAGAGAGGGGGAAGCAGGCTCCTCGCTGAGTAGAGAGCAGAGAGCTTAACACACTGGGCCACCCAGGCATCCATGATTGCTGTATTTTGTTAAACCAAACATTTTTTATATTTTAATATGTAAATTTAGGATTTATTACCTGGAAAGACCTTAAATGTTTCATTGTTATTTTTTATATAATAAAATTATATGTTTATTTGTATATATTTATTATATATGTAATATGAAATATATTTATGTATATTTTTATAAAACAAAATTATTTAAAATTTATCTCAAAATAAAATCTTCAAGTGTTGGCCAAATGTAAGGATGCGTCTCATCTCTGAACCAGATTTTGAAATTTATCATTTTTATTATGATGATTTGGAAATTGTAGAACAGGGAGCAAACATCAGTAAGGGGATTTTACAAAACCTGCATGCATTTGCAAATCTGGAGGGTTGGGAGAGAAATATTAATTCTAGAGAGATATTGGATTACTTAGAATGGTAATAATTGGCCCAAGTTTATGTCAGTCATTCTAAATAGCAGAACTAAATATCCATTTCAGATAAGATTATAATCTACTGAAGAACACTCGGCTACAGGGAGAGGTGATTCCTATGTCACAGGTTAAGTCAATCCTATTTTTAGAGAAGAGTCATTTTTTCAAAAGTAATGTAGTAAATTTCTAAGATGAGAGCTTTGAAAGTCTACATGTTATTTGTCCTTTGTCATTAGTGACATGGTAATTTTTGTGAAATGAATCTCAAAATTCATTCTCAATAAGACTTTAGAGGAAGAGCAACGAAGATAATACAAGAATTTGTTTGATTTCAGAACATGTCTTTTATATTTGTTCATGATTCATTATATCATGATATTTTATTTATTTATTTATTTATTTTTAAATTTATCTGACAGAGTTCACCAGTAGGCAGAGAGGCAGGCAGAGAGAGGAGGAAGCAGGTTCCCTGCCAAGCAGAGAGGCCCGATGCGGGGCTCGATCCCAGCACCCCGGGATCATGACCTGAGCAGAAGGCAGAGGCTTTAACCCACTGAGCCACCCAGGTGCCCCATATCATGATATTTTAAATAAAATAATGCAATCATAAAATTCAGAGTCAAGTGTAGGAAATAGGAATATTACTAGTTCCTTAATCTATTGCTTAATCTGTCATATATGATCTATATTATATGCTGAGGTATGTTCCTTCTACACCCACTTTATTAAAGAGCTTCTGATCATAAGTGGATATTGAATTTTTGTCAATAGTTTTTATAATGGAAAATTTTATAAGATAATTTTATGGCTCCTGATGAGTTACTACATCATATTCAAACAAATCAGATTAAACACACACATAAAATTCTCAACTTCTTTCAGCATACACTGAACTGTTTAATCTGATACTGAAAAAAAACATGTAAAAAATATTAAAATCTGACAATAAGAATGGATTTTAGTATTATTCAAAGTAACCTAACAGAGAAGCACAAACTATAGGAAAAAAGATAAAGAGCCTTGTTATTGACATTGCAACTAGAATGTTAGATTAGTGGGTTGTTACAAAAAATACAGTTAGTAGCATTGTCTGAAAATACAGCCCAGAAAAGAATTCTAGCATTGTACCCAAGATACTTGAATTAGTTTGGATATTGAGATTAGGTGAAATCTTTAGAGTTCAACTGGATGAGAATATATATTTTGCCAATCTTTCCTTTGTGTTTGTTTTTTGTATGGCTTTTTCAGGCAGGGGAGTATGAGGAATACTTATTACATTTTAAAATGTTTGACACATAAAGGTAACTAGATAATGGAGCAGTTTGAACTTTTGTCTTTTCTAATCACATTCTTCCGTTGTGCTCTGTCAAATTTCTAATTCAAAGTCCCTTAAAAGCATTTAGGCAGACCCCATAGCTGTCCTTTCATTTCTGGTTTTCATAAATTTAATCCAGTTGAAAACTCCCAATTTCATCTCTATCCTCAAGCAATGTCTTAACCCTTTGCTAGAGGGACATGGATGGAGAAGCTTCAGCCTTTTTACGCCCCTCCCTGCTCCTTCGTTATATTCTAGCTGCTACAGAGATAGGCAGGCATTAGGGTAGATGGGCAAAAATCTCTTCATATAATTTTGTTTGTGATTTTATTTCTGTATTGTTGCTGCTTCCCTGGCGAACACTGTGTCAGCATGAGTGTTTTCTGTGAGGCGGCATCTGGCCAATGATAGCTTTTTTATACAGAGTCTTTGAACTCTTCCACTGCTCACTTCCCTGACTTCGGAGACGGTGTCTGACTTAATTTCTTCCAACCATCCACTTCAGCTCCCTTTCAACCTGTACAAACTTAAACCTGTACAAACTTTGATCTCCTTACCTGGAGAGTCGCTTTCTTGTGTGGAACATAAGCAAAAGAGAGCGACTTTTGAAATATAACTTTACCTCTTTGAAATGAACACTTCTTTGTAAAAACAAATGGTAAGAATGTAGACTCTTCTGTAGTTGTCCTACTTTCCCTTGCAGTTTTCTATTTCTCTACCCTAGTAGATTCAGGGAAGATCAACAAAAAAGCTGTATGAGTAGACATCCAACACGTCTTGGAGATGTTCATATCCACTTCATGAGTCCCTCCTAATTAATATGAAATTTTCTTTTTTTTTTTTAATTTTATTTTTTATAAACATATAATATATATTTATCGCCAGGGGTACAGGTCTGTGAATCACCTGGTTTACACACTTCACAGCACTCACCATAGCACATACCCTCCCCAATATCCATAATCCCACCCCCCTCCCAACCCCCCTACCCCCATCAACCCTCAGTTTGTTTTGTGAGATTAAGAGTCACTTATGGTTTGTCTCCCTCCCAATTCCATCTTGTTTCGTTTACTCTTCTCCTACCCCCTCAACCCCCCATGTTGCATCTCCTCTCCCTCATATCAGGGAGATCATATGATAGTTCTCTTTCTCCAATTGACTTATTTCGCTAAGCATGATACCCTCTAGTTCCATCCACGTCATCGCAAATGGCAAGATTTCATTTCTTTTGATGGCTGCATAGTATTCCATTGTGTATATATACCACATCTTCTTTATCCATTCGTCTGTAGATGGACATCTAGGTTCTTTCCATAGTTTGGCTATTGTAGACATTGCTGCTATAAACATTCGGGTGCACGTGCCCCTTCGGATCACTACGTTTGTATCTTTAGGGTAAATACCCAGCAGTGCAATTGCTGGGTCATAGGGTAGTTCTATTTTCAACCTTTTGAGGAACCTCCATGCTGTTTTCCAGAGTGGTTGCACCAACTTGCATTCCCACCAACAGTGTAGGAGGGTTCCCCTTTCTCCGCATCCTCGCCAGCATCTGTCATTTCCTGACTTGTTAATTTTAGCCATTCTGACTGGTGTGAGGTGATATCTCATGGTGGTTTTGATTTGTATTTCCCTGATGCCGAGTGATATGGAGCACTTTTTCATGTGTCTGTTGGCCATCTGGATGTCTTCTTTGCAGAAATGTCTGTTCATGTCCTCTGCCCATTTCTTGATTGGATTATTTGTTCTTTGGGTGTTGAGTTTGCTAAGTTCTTTATAGATTTTGGACACTAGCCCTTTATCTGATATGTCATTTGCAAATATCTTCTCCCATTCTGTCAGTTGTCTTTTGGTTTTGTTCACTGTTTCCTTTGCTGTGCAAAAGCTTTTGATCTTGATAAAATCCCAAAAGTTCATTTTTGCCCTTGCTTCCCTTGCCTTTGGTGATGTTCCTAGGAAGATGTTACTGCGGCTGACGTCGAAGAGGTTGCTGCCTGTGTTCTCCTCGAGGATTTTGATGGATTCCTTTCTCACATTGAGATCCTTCATCCATTTTG
Source organism: Lutra lutra (assembly GCF_902655055.1). Lineage (NCBI taxonomy): Eukaryota > Metazoa > Chordata > Mammalia > Carnivora > Mustelidae > Lutra > Lutra lutra. The sequence goes on along the minus strand of NC_062279.1, from coordinate 73,217,239 downwards.
AGTCTATTTTCGTGTGTGGTGTAAGGAAATGGTTCAATTTCGTTTTTCTGCATGTGGCTGTCCAATTTTCCCAACACCATTTATTGAAGAGGCTGTCTTTTTTCCATTGGACATTCTTTCCTGCTTTGTCGAAGATGAGTTGACCATAGAGTTGAGGGTCTATTTCTGGGCTTTCTATTCTGTTCCATTGATCTATGTGTCTGTTTTTGTGCCAGTACCATGCAGTCTTGATGATGACAGCTTTGTAATAGAGCTTGAAGTCCAAATTTGTGATGCCACCAACTTTGGCTTTCTTTTTCAATATTCCTTTGGCTATTCGAGGTCTTTTCTGGTTCCATATAAATTTTAGGATTATTTGTTCCATTTCTTTGAAAAAAATGGATGGTACTTTGATAGGAATTGCATTAAATGTGTAGATTGCTTTAGGTAGCATAGACATTTTCACAATATTTATTCTTCCAATCCAGGAGCATGGAACATTTTTCCATTTCTTTGTGTCTTCCTCAATTTCTTTCATGAGTACTTTATAGTTTTCTGAGTATAGATTCTTAGTCTCTTTGGTTAGGTTTATTCCTAGGTGTCTTATAGTTTTGGGTGCAATTGTAAATGAGATTGACTCCTTAATTTCTCTTTCTTCTGTCTTGTTGTTGGTGTAGAGAAATGCAACTGATTTCTGTGCATTGATTTTATATCCTGACACTTTACTGAATTCCAGTACAAGTTCTAGCAGTTTTGGAGTGGAGTCTTTTGGGTTTTCCACATATAGTATCATATCATCTGCGAAGAGGGATAGTTTGACTTCTTCTTTGCTGATTTGGATGCCTTTAATTTCCTTTTGTTGTCTGAATGCTGAGGCTAGGACTTCTAGTACTATGTTGAATAGCAGTGGTGATAACGGACATCCCTGCCGTGTTCCTGACCTTAGCGGAAAAGCTTTCAGTTTTTCTCCATTGAGAATGATATTTGCGGTGGGTTTTTCATAGATGGCTTTGATAATATTGAGGAATGTGCCCTCTATCCCTATACTTTGAAGAGTTTTGATCAGGAAGGAATGCTGTACTTTGTCAAATGCTTTTTCAGCATCTATGGAGAGTATCATATGGTTCTTGTTCTTTCTTTTATTAATGTGTTGTATCACATTGATTGATTTGCGGATGTTGAACCAGCCTTGCAGCCCTGGAATAAATCCCACTTGGTCGTGGTGAATAATCCTTTTAATGTACTGTTGAATCCTATTGGCTAGTATTTTGGCGAGAATTTTTGCATCTGTGTTCATCAAGGATATTGGTCTGTAGTTCTCTTTTGTGATGGGATCCTTGTCTGGTTTTGGGATCAAGGTGATGCTGGCCTCATAAAATGAGTTTGGAAGTTTTCCTTCCATTTCTATTTTTCGGAACAGTTTCAGGAGAATAGGAATTAGTTCTTCTTTAAATGTTTGCTAGAATTCCCCCGGGAAGCCATCTGGCCCTGGGCTTTTGTTTGTTTGGAGATTTTTGATGACTGTTTCAATCTCCTTACTGCTTATGGGTCTGTTGAGGCTTTCTATTTCTTCCTGGTTCAGTTGTGGTAGTTTATATGTCTCTAGGAATGCATCCATTTCTTCCAGATTGTCAAATTTGTTGGCGTAGAGTTGCTCATAGTATGTTCTTATAATTGTCTGTATTTCTTTGGTGTTCGTTGTGATCTCTCCTCTTTCATTCATGATTTTATTTATTTGGGTCTTCTCTTTTTTCTTTTTGATAAGTATGGCCAGGGTTTTATCAATCTTATTAATTCTTTCAAAGAACCAGCTCCTAGTTTCGTTGATTTGTTCTATTGTTTTTTTTTTGTTTCTATTTCATTGATTTCTGCTCTGATCTTTATGATTTCTCTTCTCCTGCTGGGTTTAGGGTTTCTTTCTTGTTCTTTCTCCAGCTCCTTTAGGTGTAGGGTTAGGTTGTGTACCTGAGACCTTTCTTGTTTCTTGAGAAAGGCTTGTACCACTATATATTTTCCTCTCAGGACTGCCTTTGTTGTGTCCCACAGATTTTGAACCATTGTGTTTTCATTATCATTTGTTTCCATGAATTTTTTCAATTCTTCTTTAATTTCCTGGTTGACCCATTCATTCTTTAGAAGGATGCTGTTTAGTCTCCATGTATTTGGGTTCTTTCCAAATTTCCTCTTGTAATTGAGTTCTAGCTTCAGAGCATTGTGGTCTGAAAATATACAGGGAATGATTCCAATCTTTTGATAACAGTTGAGACCTGATTTAGGACCAAGAATGTGATCTATTCTGGAGAATGTTCCATGTGCACTAGAGAAGAATGTGTATTCTGTTGCTTTGGGATGAAAAGTTCTGAATATATCTGTGATGTCCATCTGGTCCAGTGTGTCATTTAAGGCCTTTATTTCCTTGTTGATCTTTTGCTTGGTTGATCTGTCCATTTCAGTGAGGGGAGTGTTAAAGTCCCCTCTATTATTGTATGATTGTCGATATGTTTCTTTGATTTTGTTATTAATTGGTTTATATAGTTGGCTGCTCCCACATTAGGGGCATAGATATTTAAAATTGTTAGATCTTCTTGTTGGATAGTTCCTTTGAGTATGATATAGTGTCCTTCCTCATCTCTTATTGTAGTCTTTGGCTTAAAATCTAATTGATCTGATATAAGGATTGCCACTCCTGCTTTCTTCTGATGTCCATTAGCATGGTAAATTCTTTTCCACCCCCTCACTTTAAACCTGGAGGTGTCTTCGGGTTTAAGATGAGTTTCTTGTAGGCAACATATAGATGGGTTTTGTTTTTTTATCCATTCTGATACCCTGTGTCTTTTGACTGGGGCATTTAGCCCATTAACATTCAGGGTAAGTATTGAGAGATATGAATTCAGTGCCATTGTATTGCCTGTAAGGTGACTGTTATTGTATATTGTCTCTGTTTCTTTCTGATCTACTTCTTTTAGGGTCTCTCTTTGCTTAGAGGACCCCTTTCAATATTTCCTGTAGAGCTGGTTTGGTATTTGCAAATTCTTTCAGTTTTTGTTTTTCCTGGAAGCTTTTAATCTCTCCTTCTATTTTCAATGATACCCTAGCTGGATATAGTATTCTTGGCTGCATGTTTTTCTCGTTTAGTACTCTGAATATATCATGCCAGCTCTTTCTGGCCTGCCAGGTCTCTGTGGATAAGTCTGCTGCCAATTTAATATTTTTACCATTGTACGTTACAGACTTCTTTTCCCGGGCTGCTTTCAGGATCTTCTCTTTGTCACTAGGACTTGTCAATTTTACTATTAGGTGACGGGGTGTGGACCTATTCTTATTGATTTTGAGGGGGGTTCTCTGAACCTCCTGGATTTTGATGCTTGTTCCCTTTCCCATATTGGGGAAATTCTCTCCAATAATTCTCTCCAATATACCTTCTGCTCCCCTCTCTGTTTCCTCTTCTTCTGGAATCCCAATTATTCTAATGTTGTTTCGTCTTATAGTGTCACTTATCTCTCGAATTCTCCCTTTGTGATCCAGTAGCTGTTTGTCCCTCTTTTGCTTAGCTTCTTTATTCTCTGCCATTTGGTCTTCTATATCGCTAATTCTTTCTTCTGCCTCATTTATCCTAGCAGTCAGAGCCTCCATTTTTGTTTGCACCTCATTAATAGCTTTTTTTATTTCAACTTGGTTAGATTTTAGTTCTTTTATTTCTCCAGAAAGGGCTTTTATATCTCCTGAGAGGGTTTCTCTAATATCTTCCATGCCTTTTTCGAGCCCGGCTAGAACCTTGAGAATCATCATTCTGAACTCTGGATCTGACATATTACCAATGTCTGTATTGATTAGTTCCCTAGCCTTTGGTACTGCCTCTTGTTCTTTTTTTTTGTGGTGAATTTTTCCACCTTGTCATTTTGTCCAGATAAGAGTATATGAAGGAGCAAGTAAAATACTAAAAGGGTGGCAACAACCCCAGGAAAATATGCTTTAGCCAAATCAGAAGAGATCCCAAATCGTGAGGTGGGAGAAAGGGGATAAAAAGAGGTTCATAAAGAAAAAAAAAAAAAATTAAAAAAAGAAAACCAATAAAGAAAATGTATAAAAAGGAAAAAAATATATATATATTAGATAAACTAGTTAAAAAATGTTAAAAAAGAAAAGGGTAAAAGTTAAAAAAATTTAGCAGAAGAAGAAAAAAATTGAAAAAGAAAAAAAATTAAATTAACTGCAAGGCTAAAGAATCATGGGGAGAAAGCCATGAGTTCCGTGCTTTGCTTTCTCCTCCTCTGGAATTCTGCTGCTCTCCTTGGTATTGAAACTACACTCCTTGGTAGGTGAACTTGGTGCTGGCTGGGTTTCTTGCTGATCTTCTGGGGGAGGGGCCTATTATAGTGATTCTCAAGCGTCTTTGCCCCAGGCAGAGTTGCACCGCCCTTACCCGGGGCCGGGCTGAGTAATCCACTCGGGTTTGCTTTCAGGAGCTTTTGTTCCCTGAGCGCTTTCCGTAGAGTTCCAGAGGGCGGGAATGAAGATGGCGGCCTCCCGGTCTCCGGCCCGGAGGAGCCGAGAGCCCAGGGCCTCACTCCTCAGTGCGCCCCCAGAGAACAGCGCCCAATGACTCCTGCCACCCTGGCCTCCTGCCGCGCTCTGAGCCGACCGAGCCTGAGACCGGTTCAAGGTAACCCCGAGCTGAGAGTCACTCCTCGGCTCTGTCTCTGTAGCTGGCTGCCCCGTTCTAATACCTGTGAGCTCTGCGACACTCAGACACCCCCGATCCTTCTGTGACCCTGCGGGACCTGAGACCACGCTGACCCCGTGCGGGCTTCACCCCGGTTAAGCCTCTGGAGCGATGTCCCTCAGCGGAACAGACTTTTAAAAGTCCCGATTTTGTGCTCCGTTGCTCTGCCGCTTGCCGGGAGCCGGCCCCTCCCTCCGCGGTCTATCTTCCCGTCGCTTTGGATTCACTTCTCCGCCAGTCCTACCTTGCAGAAAGTGGTTGATTTTCTGTTTCTAGAGTTGCTGTTCTTCTTCTCTTCGATCTCCTGTTGGATTTGTAGGTGTTTGTAATCTTTAGATAAGCTATCTAGCTGATCTCCCGCCACCTGAAGTAGTCTCAGCCTGCTACTTCTCCACCATCTTGACTCCTCTCCCTGAAATTTTCTTTTGAAGCTCCCTGAACTTCAAAAGGCTTTGACTCAGACCCTTCTCCATGAGTTTTACTCTTGGTAAGAACCTCTAGGTTTTTACTTGTCCTGGTTTTCTCAAACACTGTCAATTGTAGGCTACAATATTACTTTATGTGTCACAATCATAAAAGACTCTTAATTTCACAAAACAAACTGAGAGTTGCTGGCGGGGTGGAGGGTAGGGATACAGGGTGGTTGGGTTATGGACATTGGGGAAGGTATGTGCTATGGTGAGTGCTGTGAAATGTGTAAACCTGATGATTCACAGACCTGTACCCCTGGGGGAAATAATACATTATGTGTTAATTAAAAAAAAAGAAAAGGTACTTTACGTGTCACTTACTACGTGAGAATCAATGCTACTAATTAAACTATGCCACCATGCAATCTTGTCACACATTTTTTTTTGAAAACTGTATCTTATTGAAAAGAGGTCTTTAGGGGCACCCGGGTGGCTCAATGGGTTAAAGCCTCTGCCTTTAGTTACAGGTAGACTTTGTACCATGTTTATGCCTACAAAAGCTTAAAAATATAAGCAAAATAAATTGATGACTATATTTCTAGGACTACCTTATAATCAAAGTCGGAATCTTCTAAATTTCTTTGGATTCACAGTCATCAAGGTCCATGTTTTTCTACCTCAAGATTATAGTTTGTATCATCAAGAGTTGTGGAAATGAGGTTTTTTTTTTTTTTAAAGATTTTATTTATTTGACAGAGAGAGACACAGCAAGAGAGGGAAGACAAGTGGTGGGATTAGGAGAGGGAGAAGCAGGATTCATGTTGAGCAGGAGCCTGATGTGGGGCTTGATCCCAGGGCCCTGGGATCATGATCCAAGCCAAAGATAGGCACTTAACCAACTGAGCCACCCAGCTGCCCAAATGAGGTGTTTTTGGATAAAATCCATCATAACCAAATAGCCAGTGCCCTCAGGTAAGTTTTGTAATTATGCAGGTTTAGGGAGCTGTAGATTCCTCTTGAAAACTGTATTGAATGGTGTCCAATTAATTTCTGCCTCTGTCACTCCTGTACAAACACCTGGTTTCCAGGTTAACAGCTCTCTCCATTGTCCCTAGACCTTCTTCCATGGCACCAGCACTCATTCTGTAAGTTTTGATGCTGGTTCTTTTGTACACATTGTCTCATGTGAACAACATTGGCAACTATATCTGAACTTCTGCCAGGCCTAAGTGACTATAAGACAGTATTGATCGTAAGGGCACTTGGTTTCAGAATTGTTAAAACATGAAAGGATTGGGTGTCTTAGAATCAATAAAAAATAGTCTGTAGACTTTGGGTGGGCTGCCGCGATCTACTGGGATAGTGTTTGCTGAGATTATTTGGTCTCCTGACCTTACGATCCGAGGGCATCTTCTGGTCCTCAGTGCTGGAGACTCTTCTTTAGAATTTGGATTTCTTAATTTTCTTCCCTCTGGTTTGATCGCCATATGCCCACTTGAGAGCAATGGGAAAATTTTGACTTTGCAGTCTATTATTACATGTACAAAAAAGTGAATTTTTAACGATTTTAGAGGAATCGTTAAGATACTCTCAAGTAAATTGGCCATGAGTTAACAAGGTTTATGCCAGCAATGTCCAAAAATCAAAAACAAAAATAAAACAAGGGGTACCTGGGTGGCTCAGTGGGTTAAGCCTCTGCCTTTGGCTCAGGTCATGATCTCAGAGTCCTGGAATCGAGCCCTACATCGGGCTCTCTGCTCAGTGGGGAGCCTGCTTCCCCCTCTCTGCCTGCCTCTCTGTCTACTTGTGATCTCTCTGTAAAATAAATAAATAAAATCTTAAAAAAAAGAAAGAAAGAAAGAAAGAAAGAAAGAAAGAAAGAAAGAAAACAAAAAGCAGAAAAAAAATTCCCACTATAGGGAGAGTGGTTCAAAGAAGTTACTAAAATCATCATGTGGTTACAATTTGTTGCATGAACAAAGCATTAGCAGCTAAAAAAAGAAGAGCAACTTTCAAAGTAGTTGTATGTGTATGTGATAGCTTGCCTTAGAGAATAGAGATATGTGAGTTTAAAAAATTAAGTCAACTTAAAACATTATTTTATTATGGTGTGGACTGATGATATTTTTTAAATACTCACTACTATATGACCCTTATTTTTTTATTGCCTTTTGTTCATTCTTAGGTTCAAGCATGAGAATCTTTTGGTGATCTTACCTTAAAGAAGAAATATGTGAGCTAAAAACAGAAAAAAAAAAAAAGGAAAAAAAAGAACTGATTCTTGGGTCTGGTTCATGAAAACATAAATCTCAGAGGGGACAGTGAGGAGTCTTGAAATACATAAAATTTCTTGGGCTGGAGAAAATGAGAACGGAAGGAGAAGCAATGTTTTTTGCCACTGAACTATATCATTCTTTAACATAATTCATTATATTATCAGAAGAAAGTAAAAAAGTACATGAACCTACAATGATGCTGAAAAATATTTTATAAAATACAATATAATGGGGAGACCATCTGCAGGTGTTTGAGACTGGCTATATAAATTTGTGTGGCCCAATAAAAAAATGAAAGTGTGTGATTTAAGCACTAAACCATAAAGCTTTTTCTTTTCTTCTGCAAGCTCTCTTTCTATTTATTATGGTATTTTACATTTACTGTTTAATATTCTAAGTGAGGAAAAATTAAAAATTTAAATTATTACCATGAATTTTACGGGTCTTTTTTAAGTTGTGCAATGCCAGTTTTAAATGCAAATATAAGGACATTAGACTCACGTGGAATCACCAAAATTAAACATTTCATATTTTGTAGCTCATACATGCATATACATTTAGTTCTTACCAGAAGAACTGAAATGCTGCACAAAACCATCTCACTATTTTTTTTTCACTTCTTGATACACATGCATTCAACCAATACTCTACCTTCCACTTGCTGATGAACAAAGAAGGACTGAAAGGAAAAGAAACTGAGTTTCTCCATCTTTCCCTTTCCTTCCACATCATCATTTTCAATCTAATACAGAAAAGTAATAGGAGTAAGAAAGGATGTGGTAAGATTCCTTGCTGATTCATGTTTTCCAGAATGTCATTGCTTCTTGTTTTGGAAATAAATTATGGTTCAAAGGAAAGCATGGCCTCTCAAGGCAGTCAGCACCTCCTCGTCACCTCAATTACTCAGTTGTAATTATTCGTTTTGAGTCTTACTAAACTCCCACATAACATGGTCCACTGTGCTCATAGGTATCACAAACACTGTATGCAGATGGCAGGCAAGGAATGGTGGACACATGGACTATACACATCAGTTCTGCTTACACACATGCTCTACTGGTCCTTTGGTGTTATAAAACACAAATGCAAAGATAAAATTATTCTTTTTAAGGCTGAATAGTATTCGTTTTTTATGTATATATACCACATCTTCTTTATCCATTCACATATCAATGGAAATGGCTGTTTCCATTGTTAGCTATTGTAAATAATGCTACCATAAATGTAGGAGTGCATATTTCCCTTCCAATTTGTGTTTTCATATTCTCTGAGTAAATACCCAGTGGTACAATTATTTGATTATTTGATCATAGATTAGTTCTATTTTAAATTTTTGAGGAACCTTCATACTGTCTCCCACAGTAGCTGCCACAGTTTGCATTCCTACCAAGAGTGCACAAGTGTTCCTTTTTCTCCATATCTTCCTCAGCACTTGTTATTTCTTGAGTTTTGACTTTAGCTATTCTGAAAAGTGTGAGGTAATATCTCCTTGTGCTTTTAACTTGCATTTCCCTGATGATGAACAATGTTGAGCATCTTTTCATGTGTCTGTTGGCCGTCTGGAGCTCTTCTTTGGAGAAATATCTGTTCATGTCTTCTGGTCATTTTTAACTGGATTATTTGTGTGTGTGTGTGTGTGTGTGTGTGTGTGTGTGTGTGTGTGTGTGTGTGTGTATTGAGTTGTAGAAGTTCTTCATTTATATTAGATGCTAACCCTTTATCAGATATATCATTTGCAAGTATCTTCTTCCATTCAGTAGGCTGACTTTTGGTTGTGTTGGTTGTTTCCTTGCTGTGCAGAAAATTTTTATTTTGATGTAGTCTTAATATCTTATCTTTGCTTTTGTTTCATTTGCCTCAGGAGACATATCTAGAAGGATGTTGCTATGACCAATGTCAGAGAAGATGTTGTCTGTACTCTCTTCTAGAATTTTTATGAAATCTTGTCATTTGCAACAATATGGGTGGATCTAGAGAATATAATACTGAGTAAAATGAGTCAGTCAGAGAAAGATAATTATCATGATTTCACTCACGTGGAATTTAAGAAACAAAAGAAATGAGCAAAGTTAAAAAAAAAAAAAGGAGACAAACCAAAAAACCAACTCTTAACAGATGGTTATCAGACGGGAGGTGAGTGGGGGGGTGGTGGTGAGTGAAATACATGAAGGGATGAAGAATATATATGGAACTTTTGAATCACTATATCACACATTTGAATGTAATATCCTACTGTATGTTAACTACATGGGAATTTTTTTAAAAAAGGAAAAAAAAAAGAGGAAATTATTAGTTTCAAGACAGCAATAGTAGAGCATTAGACCAAAGAGGAACCCTTTGAGAATATGGGGACCTATGCAACTGCCCAGGTGACACATTATATAGCCAGTCCTGACCTAGCTATTCTGTTCAGCTGCCTTATTTGAGATCCCAGATGACAAGTATTAATCTCCAGATATATGAGTGAAGACATCTCCCTGGAGTACCAGACTGATGCTATTGACTCAGCCTAGCCTTCAATTTCTGTAAATAAAGTGCCACATACTAGGACAGCTTTCACATTAGAAAATGTTTCCATTTTAAAAGGATAAATTAGGTGGTTCAGTCGTTAAGAGTCTGCCTTCAGCTCAGGTCATGATCGCAGGGTCCTGGGATAGAGCCCCACATTGGGATCCCTGCTCAGCAGGAACCCTGCTTCTCTCTCTCCCACTCTGCTTGCTTGTGTTCTTGCTCTCGATGTGGCTCTGTCAAATAAATAAATAAAATCTTTAAAAAAAAATAAAAGGGTGAATTAGACAAAGCAGTCTTTAAAGATAACTGGATATAACAACAACAACAAAAAAATCCAGGATTTGGTGGAAAAACTGTTCGGGCATACGCACTTCCCATTGCTCCTTCCCCCCCAGCCATTTAATTATGTTAAGTAGCCACTTATTCTTCCAAAGCATTAGTCCATATACTGCTGCTATGTAGCTGTACTTCTCTGTTTGATGAAGAGATGACATTAGTGGATTTCTATACTAGTGTTGCCCATACTTTGGATTGGGCAAGTTAACTTGGAAAAGCAGTAAGGGAAGGAGTTCAAAGTGTGGGGTCTGTAGCCAGACTGCCCAAACTGTGAATCTTGGTTCCATTCCTTGTCAGTTAGATGACATTGGGTCAATTACTTTACCTCTCTGTGCCTCAATTTCCTCTTTTGAAAAATGGAAGCAATAATAACACCCATCTCATGGGATTACTCTATTAAATGAGCTATATAATGCAAGCACTTAAAATAATGTCTGACACATGAGAAGCACTCATATGTATTAACTACTATTTTTAAAAGTTTGGCTATAAATTTAGTAACTTTAATAGTTTGGTTCTTTTATAGAAGAACCAAATTTCAAAGTAATTTTGAATATAGAATTATGTCTGAGTTTATTGTTTTTGGCTTAACTTCATGAAATAAGACATGCCTTGTATATTTCAAAAAGTACATAGCTCAGAAATATAAGAATTCTATAGGCAATATGCAGCTGATTTTCAAACTATGGTATGTTATTGTCAACAAATCCAATAAAATCGATAAACTGTAAAAAACAAACTAAACTTTGTTATTTAAAATGTGAATTCACTTTAAAAAATTCTCTGGACCTTCAGGTCAAAACTAAATCAATATCCTTTATTTGGATAAATAGTCGATGTAAGAGTAGCTAGCAGAGAAAATTACTGAAGGAATACCCAATGACATCTATTACCCAGTCTCTACTGATGCACGGGGATGGATTTAAACTTGTTGCTTTAAGTCTCTGCTTCTTGTCACTGATTGCCCTTCAGAATTATGTTAGAATGACCCTTTTCTCTTGCTTTTCTGTGCTGATTGCCTCTGACTTACAGCTTCTATTGCTGCTGATGTCATATTGGTAAATGACAAAAAGCAGTTCCAGGACTGTGGTCTTTTCAATCATTTCTATTCTTATGTGTTTATAATTATTAATCATTCTCAAGTTAACTGTCCAGCATCTCCATGAAAATTAGTTGTAGTTTACTCACAGGGTGGCTTTCTCAGGCTTACTTATCACTAATTTTGGCATCTAAGGTCTTAGAGAGAGGCTCCAGGAGGCTGACTTAGCTTTGTGCTCTTCTTTGGGGTGAGACAATGGAGTGGGCGTACCTTTGCATAAGATGATGATTCATATTAGGATACCCTGGTTGAACATGTTCGATGAAGAAAATTTATTAAAATGGCTGTCAACAGCATCTTGGGGCTATAGATATGGTTAATATAGAATGCGGGAAGTTATAATAATACTTGTGTATGAGTACTGCTCTTATTTTTTTCTTTCTTTTTTTTTTTTTAAGATTTTATGTATTTATTTGACAGAGAGATCACAAGTTGGCAGAGAGGCAGACAGAGAGAGAGGAGGAAGCAGGCTCCCTGCCGAGCAGAGAGCTCGATGAGGGACTCGATCCCAGGACCCTGAGATCATGACCTGAGCCAAAGGCAGAGGCCTAACCCACTGAGCCACCCAGGTGCCCCTGCTCTTATTTTTCTATCAGGTATAAAATGAATCCTAGGAATATATAGATGTGTGAAAAACAAACATTTATGCGTTCAAAAGAAGCAAAGGAACTTCTACAGGATATTTTGATGTGATATTTAAATTAGATTTCTCTTCATATTATGTGGCTGTTTCTTTGATTTGGAATACTTTTTTCTGGTGCGGTTTTCCTGAAGAGAACCTGTGAGATAGGCTATTTTACCTCTTTCACTGAAATGCATAAGGTAGGAAACCATATTTCTGGTGAGAAGCCAACAGCTATCTTGCCCTCTGCATACACAGAAACCTCGAAAAGGTATGATTCTACTGTAACAATTATTTTAAACAATAACTAGTTTCAGTGAATTAAATTCTTTTTTTCCCTTTCCTACTGGCACTTAGCAGCAGGTTAGCAGTATTAGAAAAACACCTTATTTCAGGCAGTTGGACTATTTCTTATCTCATGGAGGGCACAAACAAGAGCTAAAGATCATAAGATTTCTTTTTCTTTCTGTTTCCGTCTGCTAGGTTTTTGCTTTGTGATTCTTCCTTTGTAGTTAGCTTAAAAGCATAATAATGGTAATTCGTAAAACTTTGGTAAGATAAACTAAGGAAAGTTCATCCCAAAATGTTCAAGTTTACAATTTCTCCTCGGGTTACATCATCTGAAACAACACAGCAGGTTCTAATATCCATGAAATAAGAATCTTATGAACAGAGGAAACCCATTTCTAAGGGCAGTTGGAAACCGCTTGCCTGAGCCGTTTCTGCTTAGAATCAAAGATGCCATGTGGTGACACATTTCTGGAGAACAAGATCCTTCTGTTTGTGGAACTTCACACTGTTTGACTATTTTTCATTCCAAAGAAAAATCCAAAATGGGAGACAGTTTGATCTTATAATTTAGTGTAGTACTCAGAAAGGTACTCTCCTTATCTCCCAGGGAATTCTGAAAAAGTCAGCAGGATTGGTAGAAATGACTATGGGTCTGGGAAAGCTCTGCTTTATAAAACTTGTTTCTTTAACTAAGGAGCCAGATGGTGTTTACATGAGTCAACTCCCACCCAATTGGCATTCTCAGCCACATTTAAAGTAGAAAGATGAAGATGGGAGAAATTACCAGAATATGCTTTTGAGGACAAAAATTAAATATATCACAGCTTATGATGAAGCAATTTTAAGATAATGTTTCTGAGCATGTGTATCTTGTGCCATCTTTACCGTAGAAATTTTTTTACCGTAGAAAATTTTAGGACAAGATTTTGTATGTATATAAGGACATTTACATATACTGTATATGAAATGTAATGACAATTATGTGTGTGTGTGTGTGTGTGTGTGTGTGTATCTGTATCATCTATAACTATATATATAAATAAATATACACTGGGCCCTGGAAAAACAGGTTTGAATGGCGCAGGTCCACTTATAGGGGTATTTTTTTTCTTCCTGTAAAAACTTCTTTGTTTCCATTTGGCCTTTGGCTTGAGAGAGGGCTCCAGGGTGGTTAAATAGCTGCCTGGTGGCTGAAGGACAAGCTCAGTCAGAAGCCCGGCACCAGAGGGATGCCAGAGGGGCCCCTCCTGGGCTACTGGACTCAAAAGGCTCCTAGTCCTGCTTGAGGGTGAGCCTTTGGAAGAGACACTCGCCCAGGCCAGCCTAGGCGCCAGCCAGCCTGCAGTTAGTTGGGTGGTCACCATCCTCTGGATGATTATTGCTTCCTCCTCAGGAAGCAGTTCTCCAGGAAGTCACAGAGATGGGGATCTTCAAGGGTGAACCCCAGGACATGCAAAAGGCCTGCTCCAGGTTCTTCTCTAAGATTATTGTGGCTTCGATGGCGAACAGGGTTTTACCCGACTCATCTTGGGACCGCTTCTACACATCCTGGAAGAGGGTGCAACCTGGTAGCTGGTTTTGCATCTTCTAGGAGCGCTAGTGTCCTGGTGCTTCTCCTTGGCCAGCTCACTAAAGTGGCCTGTGCCATCCAGAGCCACATCATCCTGGTAGGAATAGAAGCTTGGAAAAGGGTAGGTGTCGGAGGTTCACAGATGCATGTTGACAAGGCAGGTTGGCAGCCTTCACCTAAGTTGAGTAATTCTGAGGAAGCTGGGAACTCATGGCTGATCAGCAATAAGGAGTTAGCTCAAAAAAATGGTGTTGGCTGGTGCCTGCGGCAGGGGATGTCTGAGAAGATGATTCCTAAGGATTTCATTGGAAAAGAAATTAGAGGGTGGTCAGAGGCTGGAAAAAGAGGCCAAAGACTTTTGAACAAAGACTGTTGAAGCAAGAGACAGACCCACAGGACTTCTGAGCAGACTGCCCATATAGGGAGTATATGGGGAGTAATAGCACATGTATTTTTCTCTTTCTTATGATTTTCTTACATTTTTTTTCTCTAGCATACTTTACTGTATAAACATGTATATAATACATACAACATACAAAATATGTTGACTTGACTTTACATGACTTTATGTTATGGGTAAAGCTTTTGGTCAACAGTAGGCTATTAATAGTTAAGTCTTTAGGCAGTCAAAGTTATACATAGATTTTTTTTACTTTGCTGGGGTTGGTATATCTGTCTTCCTAGTTCAAGAGTCAACTAAACATACATGATCACAGCAAAAATAATCTCTAGTTATAAAGAAAATTTATATTTGAAGATATTTCAATGGCATTGCTATTGAAGAAAATATGATATTGACATTCACCATGTTGAAAAGGAGCATACATTGTCAGTTGAAACCTGAAATATAAATGTTAAGAGAGGGCAAAGGATGACTCTGGAATTTGTTGAAAGCTTTAACCCACTGAGCCACCCAGGTGCCCCTGGAATTTGTTGAAAGCTTACAGAATGAAGATGTTTGATAAAAAGTTTTTTAAAGGAAGCAAAATTTGAGCTAGTATTTAAAAAAGATGGAATATGATAAAGATATTAAAAAGCTCTTATATACATAAGAGGGGGTTTGAAAATTGTGCTTGGGAAATGTTATTAACACAATTATATTGGATGGGATGTCTGTGTTAGTCTCTTCTTAATGCCTGGAAACTCTCATTTATTAAAAATACCTGGAAATTAGTTCTTGCCTTAGGTCACTGGAATAGATAACTTTTTGTCAATCAGAAAAAGCCAACCATATTAAACAGAAGAATAACTGCCACTTAAGAAAGAGGGGGAAAGGGGCGCCTGGGTGGCTTAGTGGGTTAAAGCCTCTGCCTTCGGCTCAGGTCATGATCCCAGGGTCCTGGGATCGAGCCCTGCATTGGGCTCTCTGCTCAGCAGGGAACCTGCTTCCCTTCCTCTCTCTCTGCCTGCCTCTCTGCCTACTTGTGATCTCTGTCTGTCAAATAAATAAATAAAATCTTTAAAAGAAAGAGGGGGAAAAAAACACATACATTTCAGTTAGATTTTATTGGTGAAGCATACAAACACAGGAAGTCTGAGACTGTGAGCTATTTATGATGTCAGTTGCCAACTTATTATATACTGACTTTCCTTTTTTATTTTGTTATTTTATAATAATTTATGTGTAGGACAATAGACTATGAAAATGAGCTATGTGAGGTTCAGAAATGCAAGACTTGTATAAGAAATTAAATTCGTTCTTCATATTTAGGGTTTTTCTGATGATAGTATATTTTAAGAAACATAAAATTGTCAACTTTTCTTATGTATTGAAATTAGCTATTTTAGTTTCCATTTCTGAATTCCTTTTGAATCACATTTTATTTCAAACTTTCCTTCATAAATCACACTTATGCCATGTACTTTCTGTTAAACTTTGTTGCTTTGTATCTTGAAAAGTACAGGTGATTCTTAAAATTAAAATGTCTGTATTTTTAAAATAAACTAAAATTTTAAAATAGGTTGTATATTCAATATAAAAATAAATTATTTATTGGATTAATTAAGTATATGCAGTATATAAATATATTACATATGTTACATATACTATATAGAAATAAATTACATATATTATGTATTTTCATATACATATCACATACATGTAATATGTATATTATATATAAGTTTACATATATTACATATATGTAAATTTACATATTACATATATGTAATAAAACACATAGGCAGAAATACATCTTATTGCAACATTCTTTTCGAAAGCCCACATGAATTTTCATATTTTGGAAACTAAACTCTTGACCTCAGTTTAAGGGATCAATTCATTCTTTTCAAATAAAAAGCATCCGGGGATCCCTCACTTGGGATTTTATGAATAAAACAAAAGGATTTGTAGAGAATGGCTAACCCTAAACTTTGCATTGAGAAGCATGTGCATTTTGCTATATGAGTAGTTTAAATATAATTCACATTCAGCAAACTACAAGTAGTCTACATTTGTGTATGGATATTTATGTCCCCTTTCTACCTACACCATCCTTCATAAGGATTACTAAATAATTGGGTTTTGTTTGTTTGTTTGTTTTGTTTTTACAGTAGCTGGAGGGGTGGAGTCCTGAAGGGTCAGGAGTTTCAGCATGTGACTTGTGATTTCAGCTCAGGTCATGATCTCACGTGTGGCTCCATGCTCAGTATAGGAGTCTACTTGCGATTCTCTCCCTCTGCCTCTCCTTACTCTCTCTCTTTCTTCTTTTGCATGCACACACATTCTCTCTCAAATAAATCTTAAAAAAAAAAAGCAGTAGCTGATTATGGTTACAACAATTATTTTTTCTGGTGTAGATTACATTATTTCTTTAAAAATATATATCTTAAAAGTTCAGTGTAATCTGTTGATCCTATAGAGTGCATCCCACGTGTTTCCTTATTTGCTTGCAAAAAATACTTTGTCACTCTTTGCAGAAAGTCTCAGACTTTATCATTTGATTGGTAAGGAGTTTCTGTATTCTGCCTGTGAATCTGTATGACATCAGCTGCCCCTTTACCCTATCTAGGAAAGACTGTGCAATGTTCTGTCTCTCTCTCATCCAAGAGGCTTCTGTTCTTGATTTGAACATATGCTTACAGGGAAGGATGTGAGACAAGTAACAAAAATAAGAAAATATTTACAGAAAACTAAGCTGAGGTACAGAGTAGGCTACTTAATATGGTCTGATTGTTTATGACCTCCCCAACTTTGTATGTTGAAATCCTAATGCCCAATGTGATAATATTAGGAATTAGCACCTGTGGAAGGTGATGTGATCATGAGGGTGGAGTACTCATGAAAGAGATTAATGTCCTTATGAAAGAGACCCTAGAGAACTCCTTTGTCCCCACCTCCATGATACAATCACACTGGGAAAAGTCCCTCAACCCAACCAGGCTGGCACCCTGATCACTGACTTCCACCCTCCAGAACTGTGAAAAATAAATTAAAAAAAAAAAAAATCTGCCTTCTGTGGTATTTTGTCATAGCAATCCCAAAAGATTAAGATATTACATAAAAGAAAAATTTCAGTGAAAAAATTCTGACGGTGTGATGAGACTAGATCTTGATAGTTGTATCTATTAAAATGAAGAAAAATGAAAAGATTTTGAATGAAAGTAATATTCTGAAAACTTCAGGAAGATTAATATTGTAAAGATGTGTAGGTTGCACTAAAAGACGAGGAAATGAGAATTTTGTAAGAACATAGAGTACACATAATGGGTATCTGATCTAGATTGGTGTTTAAGAGACATTGCAAATTCTATGCCTAATCTCAATAAAGTTGACAATAACAATATTCAATATTCTAAGTCATTTTCAAATAAATGAAGTATAATAAAATACATAGGGTATTAAGATTATGCTGCTAATTTTAGATATTTTTGTATATTTAGAAGATGTTTAGGATATCTGAGTATTTTAGAGATATCATTAGTCACTTTTTCTTTTAAACAACTAACAATTAATTTATGGGATATATTATGTCTGATACACTGTGCTAGACTTTGGTTATATAAAGACCAATAAGATACATCCTCTGTCCTTTAACAGCATATGAGGTAAAGGGACAAAGCATACTGATGGTTATCAGCATAGTACAGTATGGCAAGGATAATGATGCATATATGTGAGTGATGGTCAGAAGATAGGCTTTGGTTGGTGGTGGTCAGGCGGTCATAGTATCAAAACTTCTCAGAAATGAAAGGCTCTTCATCACATTAAACAGTAGGAACATTCTGGACAGAAATAGGAGCCTATGTAGTAGCACAATGCCAAGAAAATCCAAGTCTCCTTTGTGGAACATATGTATGGTCTAGGGAGAGACATTATTAGACTTCATAGGTAGGTAGAGACGTTGAGCCATCCTAAATTCAGATTATGTCCTGAAATCTATTAGAAGTCATTAAAACTTTTATTTATGAAAGTGATTCATCAGCTGCATGATTTAGAAAAGTCAATGTAGAGACAATTTATAGTATAATTGAAGCATGGAATACTTGAGGCAGGGGGATAATTTTTGAAGTTGTTGCATAATCAGAGCAAAATTTAATGTGATCCTGAAATAAAGAATATCTGAGACTTTTGGTTAATAACAGACTCACTTGAGATGAAATGGTTGCAACTTGAGAATTGATTAGAAGCAATGGGCCAAATAACAGGGAGAAATCAAGAGTGATTTCTACAATTCTCATTTGACAGTTTCTTGTCTGAATGTTTTGTGAGATGGAGTATATAGAAGAAAAACAAATTTGAGAAGATATATTGGTAAATCAGTTCAGATGTAGTGGTTTGAATACCAATGGCACAACCAAGTAGGGATATTCAATGGATAGTTGGGTTAATGGATCTAAAACTCAAGAGAGAGAGCTAGATCTTTGTTAATCCAAGTGCAGTCTTTGTAATAGCAGCATCAGCATCACCTAAAAGCTAATAGAAATGCAGAATATCGGGGCGCCTGGGTGGCTCAGTGGGTTAAAGCCTCTGCCTTTGGCTCAGGTCATGATCTCAGGGTCCTGGGATTGAGCCCTGCATTAGGCTCTCTGCTCAGCAGGGAGCCTGTTTCCCCCACTACCCCCCGCCTCTCTCTGCCTGCCTCTCTGCCTACTTGTGATCTCCGTCTGTCAAATAAATAAACTCTTAAAAAAAAATGCAGAATATCAGGTCCCAACTCAGATGTACAGAAGCTTCATTTAAACAAGATCCCCACATGATTTAAATATGCATTAAAGTTTGAGAAGCATTGAATTAGAATCCACATCCATGCACAGACACACATGTGTATACCTACATGTACATATATGTTCTTGAGATTTAGGTGATAGTAGGAGTTATGCAAATAAATTTATTCATTCAAGTAAAATGTGTAAATTGAGAATTGGGGACTGGGAAAATATAAGACTATACTAAAACAACATTTAAAGGGGGATGGAAGAAAATGAACCCCCAGAATAAAACTGAGGTACATTTCAAGGTGAAGAAAAACCAAGAAATGGGTGTACCAAAGAAGCTAAAGAGTAAAGGGATTCCAAGTAAAAGGGATTGGTCTATGGATTAAATATAATTAAGAGGAAGCCTTAAAACCATTTATTGGTTTAGGCATTAAGTAGATTATTGATGACCTTTGAAAGTTCTTATTAAGTGAAGTGATCTGGGTGTAGGATGAATTTCAGTGTAAATTTAAGGAAGGTGAGGAAATAGAGGAAGCATGTATAGACTTCTCTCTCAGAAGAAATAGAAGGAAGGAGCACTAGCCAGAATGAGCATAAACTGGAAGGAAAGTTTTTAAAAATTATTAGTGTATGAAAGACTTGGGCTTATATGCTGAAAGCTAATGTGGAGGAATCCATGAAGATATGTAAGCAGCAGGAAATAATTGAGGAAGCAAAACTCCAGAAGTTGGCTGTGACTAAACAGGGAATAAAGAAATGAGCTCTCAACTCTGCCTGCACTTTAGAGTCACTTGGAAGCTTTAAGAATATACCAAAGCCTGTGTCTCCCAGACCAACCGAATCAGAATTTCTAGAAGTGTGGTATGAGCACTTCCTGGAATTTTTAAAAACTTTCAGATAATGGTAATCACAGCCAAGTTTGAAAATCAGTAGGTGGGCATTGACTCTAAAGAAAGAGAAAACTGATACCTGAATAATTGGTCAGATCAAAATCCCGGTGTTCAATGAAGTGACAAGTTTTACATCTAAACTGCCCTTTCTCTGCAAGTAGAAGAAAGCATTACTAGACATCTTCCCTAAGAAATGGGGTATGAAACATGATGGAGTTACCCACAGTCTGTATATTGGGAAAAGAGAGGAAGTTTATAATATTTCACCAGAAAGCCTCTGTTTTCTGTCTCAAGTAGGAAATTTGGTAATCCAGGAAAGGAGTACTAGTATTAAGCCTCTGATGATACAAATGGAGTTAATATAGTTTTTGTGAATAATGGAATGAAAAGATTGGCTAGAGACATGTAGACACATTTTAAGGACTTTCAGAGCTGGACTGAAGTTCATGAATGTATTATGAAACTCACCTGAGTGTCATACATGAAGGAGAGAATATGGAAACTGACTTCTTCCAGCACTGAACTTTTTTGTTTTGTTTTGTTTTTTGTTTTTGTTTGTTTGATTTTGATGGTTTTTTTTGAATTGTGTGACAGGGAGAACAGGGGTAGGAAGGAGTTGAACAAGGTATTGACAAGAAGATAGCCAAGTAAAGAAACTTGGAGTCAAAACTATAAATGTAAATATCAAAGTAGTACTATGGGTAAGCATAAATTGAAGGTTAAAGAGAAATTTGATTGTGGTTAAATATGTATTTTGGGAATAATTGAGGAAAGTAAGTAACTAAGAAGTTTTATTCATATAACTGTAGGTTAGAAAAGAGAGAGCAAGTAAAGCAGTTCTGGCTAATATAAGGTCTTCTATTGCCCAGGAATATAAAGGTTTGGTGAAATGGGGGTTAAATTCAACAGACAGAAAGTATTCAAGAACACAGGTTAGCTGCCTGGTAAGTTTGTCTATATGAATTCTGATAAACATTAGTTGGAGTGGACCAAAGGGAAAGATGGAATAAAATTGTCAAAGTTCTTCTTCTTTTTTCTTTTTTAAAGATTTATTTGTCTATTTATTTGACAGAGAGAGAGAGAGAGAGATCACAAGAAGGCAGAGTGGATGGCAGAGAGAGAGGGGGAAGCAGGCTCCTTGCTGAGCAGAGAGCTCGGGCTGAGCAGAGAGCCCCACATGGGACTTGATCCCATTTCCCTGAGATCATGACCTGAGCTGAAGGCAGAGGCTTAACCCATTGAGCCACCCAGGTGCCCCAAATTTTCAAAGTTCTTAACATAAAGAAGAGGGTGCTACAAGATTAAAGCATATGCATATATATTACCTTAGTCATGACTTATTTGAGGATAAGTCATTCAAATTCTTAGCTATTACCACAATTCCTAGAGGATATTATTCCAAATATCTCAATAATGTAGGACTATTTGTAGTGTAACTCTGAATCTAGTACACAAATTGTCCCTTGGAAAAAAGTTCCATCTTGTAAATTAGCTATTACATGAGTGGGCCACTGCTCAGTGAGTCCCAGACCAGTGTTAAGTAAGTGTGTTGATCACTGGGTGAGCCATCTCAGAAGAGATAAGCATCAGGATGGCACTGTTATGTTATTTTAGCGAGCCTATCCAGAGTCTAAATGTGATGGCAAGTACCTGTGCATATGTTTACTTTTTTTATTTTACATTTGGTTTCTTCTGATTTATTTCATTCACTTTTTGTCTAAAGGACAAACAGGTTTATATTTTCCTATTATTTTGTATTTCTATATCACTCTGATATTTTCTAAAGTTTTTTCCTCTTATACTTATTTACCATTCCCTAGATTCTCGTCCCCCAAGCAGTTATCTTTCTATCTTTCCTCCTCCTTTTTCTTTTTCCTTGGTTTATACTTCAGAATATAAAGACTAAAGCTAATCTAACAATACATTAATTTAAAGGTCCTAGAAATTGATAAAACATGTACCAGTAAACACAAGAAATAAAGTACATTATGAGAAAAATAGTATGATGGCTTTTAATGTCTCATATTAGAAGAAAAATACAGGGGCACCTGGGTGGCTCAGTGGGTTAAGCCTCTGCCTTTGGCTCAGGTCATGATCCCAGGGTTCTGGGATCAAGCCCTGCATGGGGCTCTCTGCTCAGTGGGAGCCTGCTTCTCCCTCTCTCTGGCTGCCTCTCTGCCTACTTGTGATCTCTCTCTCTGTTAAATAAATAAATAAAATCTTAAAAAAAAAAGAAAAATACAAATGAAAATTGTAATACCATGTCATCATTTATTAATTTGATAAAGTTAAAAAGAAGTTTGAGAACACATTGCATTGACGAACTTATGGAAAAATAAGCACTTAATTCATTTCTGATTGGAATGGAATGTAAATTGACAAACTTGGAGTTCTTTGTGAATGAGTCAAATATGAAAAAAAATGTTAAAAAATGTTAAACCTAAAAAATTAACATAAAAAATGTTTAAAAAACATTTCTGAGTCAAATACACTTTGATCTGGAAATTTCCCTTCTAAGAATTTTTTTCTTCAGATTTTTATGCATATTTGTGAAATACAATTGTTTTTTAATACCAAAATATAGGAAAGAAAGTCTCCATTGGTATGATGTACTTAAAAATCAATTGTTATATATCATACATAAAATAATAATGTTTTTAGAAATGAGATTCTTCATGTATGGATCTAAGAGGAGATTTTGTTAGATGAAAATGTAAAGAATTAGAATTGTATGCATATTTTCCAACATTATTTGTTTTCAAAAGACTGCATATATGTGTATAGAATATTGTTCATCAAATATACAAAACTGGTCCTTATGACTTCTATTGTAAAGAAGAATTGAGTGCCTTAGGGACATTGATGGAGGAGAGAATAGAGAAGTTAGTATATTTCCAAATACCAAGGGATATTGAAAGATTAGTATAGAATTCACTTTTTACTATGTGTTTAATGAAATCATTATTTTGTATTTTATTTATCTTTTGAACTGAGAACTTTGAAGAAAAAGGAAAAAAATATAGTCTATTACAGCTGTGAGAAATGCTAAAATTTTAAGGGGATGTAGTGATCCATTTTGGCTTGAAATAATGAATTAGATATTGAACACACATTAAATTTTTTCTAAAAAAACACAGCTGTATATTATAATATCTATATTACCTTGAGAAAATAAACTTGGAAGAGATTTTCAAAATAGAAGTTGGTTACTATTATGCTTATCATTTTTTTTCTAATAAGCAAAAAAAGAGAGAGAGAAATGGGTTCACCATTCAGATAATCCAGTAACAATAGACCAACCAAAAACTAACTACACAACATGAGTTGTGAGTAGATTTGCGCAAATTTTTAAACTAAATTCCCTGAAAACCTTCTAAAACTTTATATTTGCTTTTTTCATTTAAACACAACTAGTTTTCAGAGTTTTAATATATAGCAAACATATTTTTATCTTTAAGGGTGATTTATAGATTCAAATGCTTCCTTAGAAAGCATTGAATCTGATCATAATGAAGTCATATAGCAAACCTTAATGTAAAAACTTAATGTTGCAAACTGTCTTCATTTCCCAAAGACATTAAAAATGGTATGCTTAAAACCACCATTAAGTCTATTTTACACATCAGTAAAATGATATAGATAATGAAATAAAGTAAAATCATTACTAGTTTCCATTAATACTGCTTAGGTAGTGAGAGGAACATGGTTTGGTTTTGCTACATGATAAAGCAAATAGGAATTAAAGATCTAGCCAATTGGATAGATAAACTTTTTGAAACAATATGATTTCAAACTTAAACTCAAGGTTCACTCTTTGCACTTTCATGTGATAAAAGCTCAGTGTCTCATTCTGGCAAAGCAACTCATCACAGAGAAGAAGGGAATTATTATGCCTTCCTTCTTACAAGCTCTATAGCTAGAGGGTGAATGTTGGTAAAATTCTTTTTAGTTTTTGCCCTGGGAATCATTTACATCTGGGCTGTATTAGATGTAGTTATAATAATTTTTTTAAAAAATTCATAACATCTTGGTTGAGATATAATTCACCTAACATAACTTTTGCCTTGTAAAATGTAGAATTCAGTGTTTTTTGGTATATTTCTATAGTTGTGTAACCATCACCACTAATTTGAAAATATTCTCATCACCCAAAAGAAAAACTATATACTCTTTCAGTCTCTTCATCTTTTTCTTGTCCTCCATTCCCCTAACCCATGGCAACCATCTACTTTCTGCCTCTATGTATTTGTCTGTTCTGGATAATTAATATAAAGGGGGTCATACAATATGTCAGCTTTTGTGACTGGCACCATTCACTTAACAATGTTTTTAAGGTTCATCCATGTTGAAGCTGATGTCCGTACATCATTCTCTTTTATTGTCAAACAAGTATTTCATTATAATGAAATATTTTGTTTATCATTCACAATCAATGGATGATTGAACTGCTTCTATTTTTTGGTTACTATTAATAATGTTGATATTCATGTATTGTTTTTTGGGGGTATATGTTTTTACTTTCTGGGTATATATCTAAGAATGGACTTTCTGGATCATGTGTTAAGTGTATGTTTAACGTTTTCAAGAACAAATAGCTTGTTTTCCAAAGTTGAGGCATCATTTCAACCATCAGCAATATTCGAAAGTATCAAATTTTCCATAACCTCTTTAACTCTTGTTATTGGCTGACTTTTTATTTTAGCAATCCTAGTAAATATCAAGAGGTATTTCATTGTTATTTTGATTTGCATTTCTCCAATGACTAAGATGTTGAACATCTTCATGTGCATTTACTGGGCCTGTGGGACTTGTGTATATCTTCTTTGGAGAAGTGTCTATTCAGGTCTTCCATAAATCTTTCAATAGGGTTATTTGTTTTTTGATCACTGAGTTGTAAGTCTTCTTTAGATATTCTGATAGAGACTCTTATCATAAATATGATTTACAAATATTTTCTTCCATTCTGAATATTTTACTTTCATTTTTTTGGACACTATTCTTTGAAGTCCAAAATATTTTACTTTTGGGAAAATGCAATTCATATATATATTTTTTCTTTTTTCCCTTGTGCTTTGGTGTAATTTCTAAGAAACAGAGGTTATGTATGTTTACTGCACTCTTTTCTTTCCAGTTTTATAATTTTAGCTTCTACATTTAACTCCATATTCCACTGTGGGTTAATTAGGGTGCAAAGTAGGGGTCTGACTTTATTCTTTTGCATTTGGCTATTCAGTTGTCCTAGCACCACTTTTTGAAAAGACTATTCTTTCACTATTGAATGTCTTGGCAACCTTGTCAAAAATCAGTTTGTTTTAAGGGTATATTTCGGGACTTTCAGTTCAATTCCACATAGCTATATGACTAACCTTATGCCAGTACCACTGTCTTGATAGTTATAGTATGCTTTAAAATGGGGAACTGTGATCCTCCAACTTTTTTTCTTTTTCAGTATGTTTTTGGCTATTCCAGATCATTTGGATGTCCATATGAATTTTAGGATCAGCTTGTCAGTTTCTGCAAAGAAGTCAGCTGGAATTTTGAAAAATGCTGTATTGACTCCATAGGTTGATTGGGGCAATTTTAATATTAAATCTTTAGAATTGACTTATCATTAATTTAGATGTTTGTTTTTTTCAATAACATTTTATAGTTTTTAGTGTACAAACTTGCACTTCTTTTGTTAAATTTATTCCTGAATATTTTATTCTTTTATATCCTGTATTAAATAGAATTGTTTCCTGAATTTGGATTATTCATTGCTAGTGTACAGTAATATAATTGATTTTTGTATAATCATACTGTCTCCATAAACTTGTTGAGCTTTTTTCTTCACCCTATTAGTTTTTAGTGGATTGCTTAGATTTTTCTAAGATGTAGTCTGTGAAAGAGATAATTTTATTTCCTTCTATCCAATGTATATCTTTTATTTTCTTTACTCATTTTCTTAGAATTGTTCTACATATAGCCTGCTATATAATCATACTTAAAATACAATAGTTATATTGTTAACTATAATTATTCAACAAAAATTCCTGGAATCATCTCTTAGGTATGGCTTTGGACAAAAATATTTTGCATCCTTGATTTTTAACAGAACACAATGAAATACAATGTTGAAATTAGTGTACATATGCATAGGAAAGTTATTTTGGTTTTTTATGGAAACATTCTTTTTATCACGTCTATAAAAATATGAAAATCTTTTGAACAATCAAGTAATTCACAGGAATAACAGAAGAATTTGAAGGAAAAAACTTATAATGAACCGAAAGTGGGTGACCTGAATTTCTGCAGAAATATTTATTTTTAAAAGGGTTATGGCAAAAGGAAATATGCAAAGTATAGGAATAAATAAAGTTATAAATATCATGGCTAGTTACATGAACAAAGACTCTGATGGCTGTGTGCATTTTATTTCTGAATTATCACTTATTCATAATCATATATGTATCTAAATTAATTTATTATTGCCTTTCTCCTCCTTCCCTGATTAATGTACATATCATTATTGGTTATTAACTTCACAGTGTAATTTTTAGACAATGGAATATTACAGTAGGACCTTGATGATATTTGAGGAAAAAGTCACATCTCCTAGTAATAGATACCACACTACTGCCCAATGTCATATAATTGCCTGATGTTAAACTTTTTTGATGATAATGTAAGTGATAGACATTAAGATATTGATTGTTGAGGCATCATTCAAAGACATCCACCTGGAATAAACATATTGCTAGCTGTATGTCATAGCTGCTAGAAAAACAATTAGGGGAAAAAAAAAAGAAAAATTAAAAAAAACAAAAGAAAAACAA
Organism: Lutra lutra; assembly: GCF_902655055.1. Lineage (NCBI taxonomy): Eukaryota > Metazoa > Chordata > Mammalia > Carnivora > Mustelidae > Lutra > Lutra lutra. Next base: position 73,190,560 of record NC_062279.1, on the reverse strand, counting down.
TTAGGTAATGAACCAGGCTACCCCACCCCCATGAAGTTCCTCTTTTAGAAAGACCTGAGTAACCTGGAGAACTGACTGCTTTAGTGTCTCTGTTTCTCCTTTCCCAAAAAGTGCCACCTTACACATAAATTTGCCAAATAAAACGGTAAATCTTTGAAACCCTAAGCACATCATCTTTGGACACCAGTGAAGGCAGAGCTCCATACTCTCTCCCTTTTTGTTTAACCATGTAGGAAGCTGCTGTGTGGCCGACCATTATGCTATCCACCCTCTAGGACTTGTAATAAATCTTACTCTTCAAAGATCTCTGACCGTTTTCCTGAAGTGTGTCCTGCAATCATAATGAGAACCACAAGGGCCCATGTAACCACAACACCGGTCCTGAGGGTTGTGGTGAGGATGCCCACAGGGCTTGCTCTGAGTAAATATGGATCCAGGTGAGTGCCTTGGGCACAACTAGCTAAGAGCATCACTATCAGTAATGTTTCACATAACTAAACTAGAAGTGGGTAGTTCCTGGGTTGCTTCAGAGGGTTCTGGTTTGGAGTATTGGGTTCTGCTTGATTCTATTGACTTTTCCTCTCATGGTCACGATTTCACCACCTGAGCAATCTGCATTGTATTCTCTCACACCCATGTAAAATGAAAATGCAGGCAAGGAATTTCTCCCTTCCTCTAATTTCCTTCCTCTCCCTTTCCTTCCTTTAATTTATCAAAGAAGAAAATATTTTTCTTACTATTCCAGGTGACTTTCTGGCTTGTCTCATTGTCTAGAACTGAATTGACTAGGTGCCTTTAGCTGCAAAGGAATTTGAGAAATAAAGTAACTGACATATTTAGCCTCTTTAATTAGAAACAAACAAGAAAAAATAAGGTAGGGAAAAACTACTGAGTAAGCTACCAAAGAGTCTGTCATAGTTGGTTCTTGAAATAACGAATAATGGACTCAAGTTTATCCTATTAACATGTTCAGCTAAATAAGGTAGTAGTGCAGAAATTAATGTCATATTGAGGAAGAGTTGTTCAAAATGTTTGTTCTGGGTGTCATATATATTTTAGGTATGTCATTGAAATAAAATATGGTGTTTTTATGAAAATTCATAAAATACGTAAAATGTCTGGTACAATGTCTATCACATAATGGCTCAACAAATGTCAGCTAACTTTTAACAACATTTTTGTAATACATCTTTAAAATTTTTCCACTCAAAGTGGTTTTATCAGATCTAGTTTGATTAAAAAAATGGCAAAAACCTAAAATTCCTTTACTCATGGAAAATTGTACTTTTGTGTTTAATATGAAGAAAAATTATTTTGACCATTGTTTTAATTACATGTATAATCTTTCTCACTCTCCTCTTTCATGTCTCTATGTCACATTTTTCATTCTATACCTTTCCCAAATGTCTGAGAAATAATGCATGCCAGTACTTATATTTATTTAGATATCAATATAAATTTAAAAATCATAATTCAATTTCCAACAGTGAATGACTTATCCAACTTTTTACTCGTTTTAAATATCTTAAAACATTTACTATTTTTCAAACATTACACAAATTTGATCATAATCTGTTTTAATTTAAGTCTTATTTCTGGACATAGTTTTGATTGCCTTCTATATTCATTAATCACACACACACGCACACATGGATATACACAATACTGGCAGCTGGAAGGAATCTTTTACACCAACTACACATCAATTTATATGTTATAAAACAGACCATTGACTTAGAAAGGTGAAGTATTTTGGCCACCACCTCAGTGGAGACAGTATTGGCTTAGATCACACATTTCCATAACTTCAAGAGTAAAGCTTTTGGTTTTTGTTTTTCATCCTCTGAAATATGAGAGAGGAAACATCCAGAACTACTTACTCTATAAATAAAGGTCTTTCCATCAGTGGTCTGTATTACAAGGTACACTTTTTATATGTAAATCATTAAATGAGATATATAGTAAATAAAAAAATACTAGATTTTAGCCATTATAAGTAATAAAATAATTCAGAAAAATTCAAAGCAAAAACAATAAGGAAAACAAAAACAAAATAGGACACACCAGATTGGATACAACAATGTTTGCTTGTTCAGTGTAGTGGTAAATTCATGTGTTTTTAATAAAAGTACCAAATCCTCCAACCAGTTGCTCCAACCTCAATCCAGTTGCTGTGACAATTTATATAATGCCCTGAGCCTCAGTTTTTATCACCTATAAGGTGGAAATAAGAATAGCATCTCGGGGCGCCTTGGTGGCTCAGTAGGTTAAAGCCTCTGCCTTCGGCTCAGGTCATGATCCCGGGGTCCTAGGTTCAAGCCCCACATCGGGCTCTCTTCTCAGCAGGGAGCCTGCTTCCTCCTCTCTCTGCCTGCTTCTCTGCCTACTTGTGATCTCTCTCTCTCTCTCTGTCAAATAAATAAATAAAATCTTAAAAAAAAAAAAAAAGAATAGCATCTATGCCGGGGCGCCTGGGTGGCTCAGTGGGTTAAAGCCTCTGCCTTCGGCTCAGGTCGTGATCCCAGGGTCCTGGGATCGAGCCCCGCATCGGGCTCTCTGCTCCGTGGGGAGCCTGCTTCCTCCTCTCTCTGACTGCCTCTCTGCCTGCTTGTGATCTCTATCAAATAAATTAAAAAAAAAAATCTTAAAAAGAATAGCATCTATGCCGTTATTATTGGACTAAATGAGTTAATATATGTAAAAAACTTAGACTAGGACTCATCAGGAAATGTAAGTAGTAAGTATTACTACTTAATACTACGCATTACTACTATGCATTGACGATTATTATGCTATTGCTACTACCATTACTGTTATCATTGGTATCAATAATTATCCTTTTTGTTTGTTTATAACCTGACATCTATTTGGTGCTAGCTTTACACACTTAGCTAATATCCACAAAAAAAATTAAAAACTAAGACCCCCAATTTAGGAAGAAATAAACTCAGGTTCAAAGTCATTAAAATACATATCCAAAGTCAAATAACCTTTTACTCTTAACCAGTAGCCAAAATCTAGTTTAGTAGCCTGTATTTGAAAGGACAACTCAAGATGGATGTTTAATAGACTGAGAGCCTAGAGAGAAAAAGATTGGAAAAATAGTGAAATAGTGAAAAATAGTAATTAGAAGAGGGAAGTGTTAAGGAATAGAAGAACAAATGATACAGAGATTATAAATTAAAGAAGGACATGTTATCACATTAGACAATACCAGTTGGGGGTCATGAGAACACCAAACCAGCCCTTTGGATTCTTCTTTTGAATGTTTAAAATGGAAAGGTGGGGTACTGATAATCAATTTCCAGGTCATCTGGAAAAGTCAGCTGAGTGGAAATTATTCTCCTATAATGCTAGAAAGAGGATAGTTAGAGGGGCTTCAATTTTAGTCTTCAATTTCCACCTATGATTATAATCATGATGGTTTTTATATGATCATTTTAATCCCTTTTATATGACACTTATTTTTTGATTGCTGAAATATGACCTTCAAAAGTTGTCCTTGATTCAGAACTTGACAGAACTTAAAAATTAAGTAGACCATTTTGCTTTGAAATTATTATAATTATTTAAATTATGATGTTTAGAATTTTCACTGACTTCAAAGTACATTTTGCTTATTTCCCAGCCCAGTGGCCATTTTGATGAGAGATCTGGCCTAGACTGAAATCCATGTCCATATCATCTTCTTAACAATGTTTACACCAACTTCACAATTTATAGTGTTTCATATCCATGGCACTTATATTTTTATTTGATTTATAAATATAAGAAACACTAAGAATATTATTATTTAGGGAAGTGACCATTAAATACAGTGAGATCACTTCTGAGTATATTCAAAACTTTCAGGTTTTGCTCTTATTGATAGAAGTGACACACTGAGTATTTTATTTTATTCTTCCATCCACCAGTGATCTTATCAAAGGTCAATTTTTCTCTCTCACCTCCTTTTTGAAAATCTAATTCTTAAAATAGATCAGATTCTTTGATAATCATCATCATTCAGCATGAAAAAGCAAAACCCAGTGAATTCTGACATTTTGTAGTTAACTTTCTGAACATTAAAAATGTGGTTTCTAATAAAGGAAATAATTGATGGTCCTTTATATCGGTGTTTTTGCCAGATCATTGAGTCTTATTGTAAAACAGACAAACTATAAAATCAGTGGCTTGCATAATTATACCTCAAGATACAATGAACAAAATTGAACTTCTTTAAATGTTCTTGTTCAAATAAATAGTTCAGTATTGTGGAAGATGTAGGTAGTAATTGCATTGAATGCAATGAATTTTAAATTTGGTCATAGCAAAAGAGCATATTTAAATATGTAAGATGTGAAAATAAATTCCATAGCACCAAAGGATAATAGTTAAAAATCTTAAAAACAATTTAAAGAAAATACAATTGACTATATCTCAAGTACAAATGTTCCTTATTTTATCAATATGTCTTGGTTGCCTGAATACTTCCTTATTTTAAGTTAGGAGGTTTGTAAATTGTATGATCTTCCCCATGGGTAATTGTTTTATATTAGACACTCTAAAGAGATAACTTATCAAAAAAAAACTGATAAAGCACAAACTTCGATTTCAAGGAATTTGCTTTTGTGCTCAAATAATTTTTTTGGAATCTTCCTAGATAAATTTTAAGTAAATTTTCTTGTGTATAACCTACTTAACTCCATGAATCATCATCAAAAGATGTTATTCAGTTTAGTGGAAAGATGCAGAATGGGGATTCCATTAAATATTTGTATGCCACATGACCATGGATAAGTCAGATGAAAAAGTTGAACAGTGTGCTTTGTAATACCCCATTTGGCTCTCATATTCCATGAGCCCACAGTTTTTACTCCTTTGTGGAATAAATGTTATACATGATTTTTCAATATATATAATTGCATCATAATGTACCTATGGGAATTAACTACTGGGTAATTACAACAATGATTAAATTCTTTTGTAAAGCTAAGATAATTTCTTTAAAATGTGTCACTGATTTCTGCTTAAAGTAAAGCAAAACTACTTGGAGGGTTTTTTTTTTGGGGGGTCTTTTTGGTTTTGACTGAAAATAATGCCAAAAAATAAATCTCCATTTGGGTATCTAGATATTGCTTTTGCAGATGAAAAATAAATCTAGGTGTGAAATGATAATCAAGCAACAAGCTCATTTTTTAGTTTTTCACAACTCATTTTTCAGCACTGAAAGATGTCAGAGGCTCCTGGCTGGCTCAGTCTGTTGAGTGACCCACTCTCAATGTCAGCTGAGGTCATGAACTCATGGGTCGTATGATCAAACCCCACGTCCAGTCCCATATCAGACTCCATGCTAGGCACGGAGCCTGCCTGAAATTGTATCTCTCCCTCTTCCTCCGTCCAAGCCCCACCCCCCAAAAAATTCAATTCATGTTATATATAAACATCTAATTTTTGAAATATGAAAGAAAATAAAAGTATAAACAGTCATACATATTTTGTGCAAATCTAAAGGTACTTCATAATTTAAGCGCATATAACACATAATAACTTAAAATTGTGACATTAGTAGTTGCAATTTCTTGCATTGAATTTTACTTCTAAATTTTTATGTCATCCTGAAAATGATTTTATTTCTCCAGATCAAAAGAAACATGAAAATTCAAACACAGAAAGGGAAAGCAATAAGGTAAATAATTCAGCTCTCTTTTCTACATCTTTCTGAAAAGCAACAAAGTCAGATGTCATTCATTTTCAGATGCCAGAGAACAATGAAACATCATAAGACTCTTAATTGAAATAAAGTGTTTGCCACATGGATAATGTTAAGATTTTGAGCCATGTTAAGTTGTTTTTCTGTTTCTGGTGCATTAATTTTTATCTTTTCCACAGATTTCCAAAAATGATAATTACATTAAGACAAATTTTCCTACAGTTTTACCTTATTGGATTTCTTGATATGAGCTTTTATAAACTTATGCTAGCAGACCATTCTAAGTTTGTTTGTTTGTTTACTTATTTATTTATTGTAGTAATACACCTGACCCACATTTGTGGAAATAAATCCACTCTGTTTTCTCAGTGGGTTCTTTGGGTGGAAACACTCCTTTGGGGGAGGACAGATGACAAGGATCCTTCTCCCTTATCTCATGCCTACACACCCTGAATGACTTGCAGCTTTGGGGGAGGTTCCAAGATTTGGAGCCAGTACAGTTTTTTTGTTCTTTTCTTTTGTCTCAGGGTCTGAAGGGACAATTACTGAGAAGGAAATCTGTCTTTTAACTGTCCTATTCCAAATATCTGAGGAAAACTAAGTATCAATGTGCACGGATTATATTTTCGATTCAGTGGATTACAAAGATGAATTCATTCATAGACAAATATCTGCTTCTTACCCCCAATTAGTTGTTGCTCTTGATGATCAGAATTTTTTTTTTAATTTTTTATTTTTTTCAGCATAACAGTATTCATTATTTTTGCACCACACCCAGTGCTCCATGCAATCTGTGCCCTCTACAATACCCACCACCTGGTGCCCCCAACCTCCCACCCCCCACCCCTTCAAAATTCTCAGATCGTTTTTCAGAGTCCATAGTCTCTCATGGTTCACCTCCCCTTCCAATTTCCCTCAACTCCCTTCTCCTCTCAATCTCCCCTTGGATGATCAGAATTTTTAAGTCACTTCTTCCGGCATTCATCTCAATAAAAGACACTGCATATAGATTACTTTGAAATTGATGTTGAGATTTCAAGGTAAATAAATTGAATAAATTTTAAAAATGTATTGCTATGTAAGAACTTATTACAAGACCATACAATGTAATTTTGTTATCTTTCCATATTTTACATTATTATAATTCAGAGTGACAATTTCTATTAAATACTAATCCTTTTGATTTTAACTATATTATTAAAATTATCATTAAGTTTCAAAATAAGCTAATTACAATTCTGGTAATGGAGAGAGCTCTGAGAGAGAAAGCAAGATATGAGAAGTTTTTAAAATTAATAATCAAAAACTGAGTAATAGGTTTTTCTCTCAGAAAAATCTCCTTTGAGACTGTACTTTTTTTATTATATTAGTCATCATATAGTACATCATTAGTTTTTGATACAGTGTTCCATGATTCATTGTTTGCATATACCACCCAGTGCTCAATGCAATCCATGCCCTCCTGTGTTCTGTAGTTCCTAGAGTATAGATCCTTTACCTCTTTGGCTAGATTTATTCCAAGGTATCTCATGGTTTTTGGTGCTATTGTAAATGGAATTGATTCCCTAATTTCCCTTTCTACATTTACACTGTTAGTGTATAAGAAAGCAACTAATTTCTATTCACTGATTTTGTATCCTGACACATTACTGAATTGCTGTATGCATTCTAGTAATTTGGGAGTGGAGTCTTTGGATTTTCATAAAGTATCGTGACATCTAAGAAGAGAGTTTGGCATCTTTGCCAATCTGAATACATTTTATTTCTTCTTGCTGTCTGATTGCTGTTGCTAGGACTTCTAGTACTATGTTGAACAACAGTGGTGAGAGTGAACATCCTTGTCGTGTTCCTGATCTTAAGGAAAAGGCTCTCAGCTTTTCCCCATTGAGAATGATATTTGCTGTGGGTTTTTCATAGATGGATTTTATGAAATTGAGGAGTATTCCCTCTATCCCTATACTCTGAAGAGTTTAATCAGGAAAGGATGTTGTATTTTGTCAAATGCTTTTTCTGCATCAATTGTGGATGTGGTTCTTGTGTAGACATGGTTCCAACCATGTGGTTCTTCTCTCTCCTCTTATTAATGTGTTCTGTCACATTGATTGATTTGCAGATGCTGAACAAATCTTTTATCCCAGAGATAAATCTCACCTGATTGTGATGGGTTATCTTTTTAATGTACTGTTGGATCCTATTAGCTAGGATCTTGTTGAAAATTTCGGCATCCTATTCCTCAGGGATATTCATCTGAAATTCTCCGTTTTGATGGGGTCTTTGCTTGGTTTTGGGACCAAGATAATGTTTTCAATCTTGGTAGTTTATAGGTTTCAAGGAATGAATCCATTTCTTCTAGGTTGCTTAGCTTATTAGCATATAGCTGTTGATAATAATTTCTGATAATTGTTTCTATTTCCTTGGTGTTAGTCATGATCTCTTCCCTTTCATTCATAATTTTACTAATTTGGGTTCTTTCTCTTTTCTTTTGGATAAGTCTGGGCAATGGTTTATCCATTTTATTAATTCTTTCAAAGAACCAGCTTCTAGTTTTGTTGATGTGTTCTACTGTATTTCTGGTTTCTAATTCATTGATCTCTGCTGTAATCTTAATTATTTCCCCTCTTATGCATGGGTTAAGCTTATTTATTTGTTGTTGATTCTCCAGTTTTTTAAGGTATAAAGATAGTTTGTGTATTTGGGATTTTCCTCTTTTTCTGAGTGAGGCTTGGATGGCTATACATTTCCCCCTTGGACTGCCTTTGCCATATCCCATAGGTTTCAGACAGATGTGTTTTAGTTCTTATTGGTTTCCATGAATTGTTTAAGTTCTTTGATTTCCTGGCTGATGCAAACATTCTTGAGGGGGATGGTCTTTAACTTCCAAGTGTTTGAATTTCTTCCAAAGTTTTTCTTGTCATTGAGTTCCAGTTTCAAAGCACTGTAATCTTAGAATATGTAGGGAATAACCTCAACCTTTTGGTATTGGTTGAGACCTGATTTGTGACTCGTATGTGGTTTGTTCTGGAGAAAGTTCCATGTGCATTAAAAAAAAAAATGAGTGTTCTGTTATTTTAGGGTGGAATGTTCTGTATATATCTATAAGGTCCATCTTGTGCAGTGTGTCATTCAAAGCTCTTATTTATCTTATATCTGTTGATTTTTCTGCTTAGATGATCTGTCTATTGACGAGAGTTGAAGTCTCCTACTATTAATGTATCATTACTATTAATGTATTGTTATCAGTATGTCTCTTTATTTTGGTTAACAGTTGGCTTATATAGTTGGCTGCTCCCATGCTGGGGGCCTAACAATCTAATAATTGTTAGATCTTCTTGTTGGATAGACCCTTTAGGAATGATATAGTATCCTTCTGTATCTCTAACTACAGTCTTTAGCTTAAAATCTAATTTGTCTGATATGAGAATTGCTACCCCAGCTTTCTTTTGCAGTCTGTTGGCATGAAAGTTTGTTCTCCATCCCTTCACTTTCATTCTAGGTCTATATTTCGGTTCAAAATGAGACCTTGTAGACAGCATATGGATGGGTTCTTTTTATCCAAACTGCAAAACCCTGTGCCATTTTTGGGAGCACTTAGGCTGTTCACTTTGAGAGTGATTATTGAAAGATGATTTTATTGTCATCATGTTGTTTGTGAAGTCCCTGTTTCTATAGATTATTTCTGTAAATTTTTGTTTTATGTCACTTTTGGGGTCTTTCTCCTTTTATAGGACCCCCCTTAATATTTCTTTCAGGGCTGGTTTAGTGTTCACATATTCTTTCAGTTTTTGCTGGTCTTGGAAGATCTTTATCTCTCCATCCATTATAAATGACAGCCTTGCCCAATAAAGTATTCTTGGCTGTCTATTCTTCTCATTTAGTACCCTGAATATGTCTTGCCAGCCCTTTCTGTCTTGCCAGGTCTCTGTGGACAGGCCTGACATTATTCTGATGTTCTTTTCTCTGTACATAAGGAAACTCTTCCTCCTAACTGTCTGTAAGATAGTTCCCTTGGTTCCAAGATTTGTTAGTTTTACTATTAGATGCCAGGGCATTAATTGTTCTCCTTGATCTTGGGAGGGGTCCTCTCTGCCTCTAGGACATGAATATTGTTTCATTCTCCAAATTAAGGAAGTTCTAAGCTATAATTTGCTGAAATATATCTTCTAGTCCTTTCTGTCTCTCCACCCCCTTAGGGATCCCTATAATTCTGACATTGGAGTGTTTTGTGGCATCATTTATTTCTCTAATTCTGTTTTCATGGATTTTAAGCTGTTGGTTCCGAGCCTCCTCCTGCTCATTCTTTTCCATCAGTTTATCTTCTAGATCACTAATTTGTTCTTCTGCCCTGTTTACCCTAGCTGTTAGAGTATCTAGATTAGATTGGATCTCATTGATAGAATTTTTAAGTTCTGCCTGATCAACTCTCATTTCTGCCCTTAGAGAATCTATGTTGCCACTAATGGTCTTCTCTAACCTAGCTATTGTCTGCATAACTGTTACCCTGAAATCTATTTCTGACATCTTGTTTCTTTCCATATCCATTAGTTCTGTGGCAGAGGTCACAGTCTGCCTTTTCCTATGTTGCGGGTTTCTCCTCTTAGTCATTCTGTTGAAGGGTGGTTGAGGGAAAGTACGGAGCTCAAATTATTGACCACAACCCAAGTAAGATGTGCCTGTTTTATACGGACCTTAGGGTTGTTGGCTTCTTATTCTTCCAGCCTATTTCTGGGGGAGGGGCTTGCCTCACTGTTATGCAGGCAACCCTATTTGGACAGAATAACCCTGCCCCCTGTGGGGGGGATGGGTTCAGTGAAAAATGGTTCTGGAGGACTTTTGTTCTCTGGCAGCTTTCCCTGGCAACTTTCCACGTCTTTTCCAAGAGTCAGAGCAGAAGTCATCATATCTAAACTTCTGTCTCAGAACAGAGAGATTATAGTCTGTTCTCCATTGAGCTCTCAGGCCGCATTGTCTCTGTTTTTGCCTGTCCTGCTAAAAACTGCAGTGTCCTGGGTTATGCACCCCACAGCAGCACTCCCAACCCTCACTTCCATGTCCAGGCATGTCTCTGCTCTTTGTGCTTCTAAAACTGCCAACTTCCCCCAGTTCATGTGCATACCCCCACAGCTCCAGGTTTCAGTCTGGGAGCTGCCCTAAAGTCCTTTCCCCACTGCTACCAGTCTGCTAGTCTGTGCCTCTGGTCCACAGTATGGGAGGCTTTTGCACCCTAGTGTCACAGGATCCTGGAGGATCCTTCCCCTTCTATTTATCTTCTGATATCTGTCCTCAGAATCATGGCTTCCCACTTCATAACTAGAAACCAACTACCAGAGATTCTGTCTGTAGAGATACCAGATATATCTTCTTATATCTCAGACCGACTCCATGGGTTTTCAGAGTGGTCTGTTAGATATCCAGTTCAATTCAGGGACCAATTTGAATAGGATCTCATACTGTTCTGCAATCTTTGGCTCCTCTATGCTCTGCATTAACATGAATTCTGGAATTAGGGGAGTCTACAAACTAGGAAAGAATCAGAGGATGCATATATTCAAAGCATTGTCTCTATTTTTATTCTAGAAGGAATATACTTGGCAGAATCTTGGTCTATATTCCTCATCTGAGCACATAAGAATATGGTTTTCTCTGAGAAATGCTTGTATGTCTCAGATATTACATGACAGAATAACTAATGTTGCCATGTATTAGCCATTGTACCAGGTATCTGTTGCAGTTTTTTGCATATTAATTCATGTAATCCTAAAAAAAAAAAAACCTCCCCTGAGGAATGCAGTTACTATTTCCATTTTTCTCAGGACACTGAGGTTTGTGATCTTTAAAAATATATAGAAAATTTAGGAACTAGGAAAGCGCAATTCCAATCCAGGCAATGGGCTCCAGATCCTGTCCCTGTAGCCATAACTTGCCTCTCAATTTGTAATTTACAAATATGAATGATGTCAAAATCCTTTTTCAACAGATTATCTTGTGATACGTGTGTCCCACAAAACCCACTATGGGGAAACATGTTCTAATTGCAGATCAGAGCATATATAACTTTATTTGGACACTTAGGAAGAAGGAAAGAAGCATTTTAAAAATTATTAGTTGGAGTAAAAGCATTATGAAAAACTGATCTTGGCTTCTGTTGAAATATATTGGATTCATGATTTTTATGGTAGTTTTTTCCCGATTTTTTCACAATATTTATTTAAAGTGCACATAAGTTTTGTCAACTTATTTTGAGCTCTAATTATTTTATTAACAAATACTAAAACATGCTAATAAGAATGCCACTTCTTATGGGGGGAGGGGGGTTAGGAGAGCGGGGGTGGGATTATGGACATTGGGGAGGGTGTGTGCTATGGTGAGTGCTGTGAAGTGTATAAACCTGGCGATTCACAGACCTGTACCCCTGGGGATAAAAATATATTATATGTTTATAAAAAATAAGATTAAAAAAAAAAGAATTCCACTTCTTTTAAAAAACTTTCAAACTGCTCTTCAAATTTATTATAACTATTTTCCTGATGATGCATAAAATAGTTGACTTTAAAAAGAACCCTTTAAAATGAAATAAAGCTGCTTATGCACAATTCAGAGTCTTATCTTTTTACATACACCCTGAGGAAACTCAGGCAGCTTAGATTTATGCATGTTTTATTTGGTTAAATTTGTGAAGTATTTGATCGTATTTCTGAAGACTTACAATTGCTTTTGTAGTGCAGTGAAGTGGTCTATTTTCTTCTCTTCTAGTTTATGAGAAGGGCTATGATTTATGCAACTGATATAAAACTGCTTTCAAGTTAACATATATTGAAGACAGTATAGAAAGCTAAGAGTCAAAATCATCTGCCGAAGGCTATTGCTTTCACTGGTTATTTGGAAACTGTCAAGTTGAGGAAGCAATGAGAATATAAGTTTTGCACAATTCAATTTTAGTTGTCTTCTGGGATGAGAGCTAACATTATTGACAGTGAATTTTGGTAGATAATAAACTTTAAACTAGGAGTTATTGGAATTGGTATGCATTTAGAGATTCCACTTAAATTAGAAACTACATGCCTACCTTCAATCCTAAATGGCTAGTTGTTAATTGCATAACTAACAAAATGTGGGGAAAACAAAATTTCTTCTGGTCAAAGATGTGTTTTTAAATGTTTATAACAAAGCACCATACCATAAAATATCTTATTTTCTCCATTTCCCAATTTTCCATTTAATTGTGGATTATTGAATGTTTAATTAGAACAAAACATTTATTATTCTGTCATTAACATTTATGATTCATTCTATTTTTTGCACTATCTTATTTTTCATCCTGTTCGTATATTTTGTTATTTTTTTCATGATTTCTATGTAGTCTTAAAATTTTTCTCAACCATTTCAAACATTTTATTTTATACTATCTTTTAGATTGCAATTATCTTGAATTATTGAATGTCCTTTATTGCCCTATAGTGATGAGGAGGTCTCATTGCTTGGGAAATGCTGTCTGGAAACAAACAAAAACTCAAAAAACTTTTTAAGTTATTTTAAGTTTCTGTCAAAATCTTTTAATAATAATTTTCCAAACCTGAGTTCTTAGTTTTGCTTATATGCCATTTCTCATATAACTTTTCTTTTCCTTTTTAATTTTGGCTCTTATTTTCTGTCTTTTTTCTGGATTTGAATAAATTCCTAGCTAATTAGCTAATTGCCCCTACCTCAATTCTTTATATTGAATAAGAACAATAAAATTGTGGAACACTTCTGTTTTTTTTTTTTTTTTCCCTCAGCTTCTGAAAAATGAATAAACTTAAGTTTTATTAAAATAGCCACTCAGGAGTGCCTGAGTGTCTCAGTTAGTTAAGCATCTGCCTTCAGTTCAGGTCCTGGGATCGAGCCCTACATTGGCCTCCCTGCTCCGCAGGGAGGCTTCTTCTTCCTCTGCCTGTTACTCCCCATGCTTATGTTCTCTCTCTCTCTCACTCTCTTTCTACCTCAAAAAAAAAAATAAATAAAATCTTTAAAATAAATAAATAATAAATAAATAAATAACAGCCACTTATATATTTAGTATCTTGCCTTTATATTTAGCTTTTACATTTATAGATTATAATAAGAAGAAATATGGAAATATAAATACTTCCCAGTAGTTTTATTTCTTTTCTTTCTCTTACTGTCTTACCTTTCTGTCATTTACTTAATACAACATAATATCTTTATGTAGAATCATGATTGGTAGTTTCTTCAAGGTGATATATTTTAGCCTTATAGGATCTAGATATATTCTACTGTAATCTTCTTGGAGAATATATAGTGACACTGAAAGATGACAAGGAGAAACAAACCGTATTTTGTAACAAAACAATGAAATTTGATGAATGGGGGAAATTTAAGAAGGGAATCATTTTTTTGACTAATTTTTAACTAATTGGTTTTAAGCCAATACAATTTTTTAAATTTATTTGCTTCCTTGGTTATAATAAACATGCTGACTGAATTGTACGTTTCCACTTAACGTAATATATTAAAATGTTTCTCCAATATGGTCGCTGAGATTTAGCATAGGGTGAAACAAATTTCACCCTTTATTTTTACTTTTGGATGGTTAATATTTATTTATTATCTATCTATCTATCTATCTATCATTTATCATCTATCTATCTATAATATATATACCAATGTACTGAAATAGAACTTCAAAGTAACTTCTTCTGTGCAAGACTATAACATTTAGAGACAGATTTGCATAGTTCAGGACCACATTTAACATATCCTGAAAATTTTCTCCAAATTAATATTCTTATATGAGTAAGAAAAAAAAAATTCTTTTCCAATCACGTGCCAAAGAGGCTTTGATCTTAAACATACTTCTTATATATAAATTTATATAATTCCTCTGAGAATATTATTTCTTATTTTGGTATCTGCTGAGACACACATGACATACTAGTTTGTAAGCAAATGCAATTCACTGTCTCCTGGACAACTACTCAATATCAGTACTAACAGCTGAACTGAAAACTGTAACTACAGAGGAAATGGTTTTCTACAGCTTCATGCTTTGTTAAGTGGAAAGGATTCTTGAAGAGAAACACTCGTATGAAAGATTTTAACTGACTTTGAAAACTTATGTACCAGTTTTGAAGAACAGAACCTGATCAAAGCAAATACTCTCCATACAAGTGCTGTAGATCTCATGAATTCCATGAGCGTCCAAGATGTAGAATTCAGAATAGAAAATATTTTAGGGACCTCTTTCCCACCTACCCTCAAATCACCTTGAGGATGTGACATTGCCCCAGGTAAATCTTTCACATCAATGGGATAGAAAATTATTTAGTAGGTCATGTTGAGTTCTTTGTTTTGTACATTTGGGTAGAGCTGGTACCTGAAGTTTCCAAATAGTTCAGACTTTTAGGTTGATGTGATTACAATGATGTTAAAAATCATAAAGGTTTTTTTTTTTCTTTTAGGTTGATTAGATATAAGATATATATGTACAAATAATGTTCCTTTGTCTCTCCAATAAGCCATTAGAAAATGTAATAGGAAAAAATCCAATTGAAACAAAGAAGAGAGCTTATAAAATAATTAGGAATAAACATTATAAAATATACTCAAGAACTTTATGAGGAAAAACATAAAACTTTAATGAAAAACATGAAAAAAGACTTGAGTAAATGGGAAACATTATGAGATGGAAGCAACAATAAGTTTAGCATTGATTCAATTTCTTACATCTAATTCAAAATCAGTCAAATAAAAATATTCTTTTTTTTTATTAATTCTTTATTTTTTCAGCATAACAGTATTCATTATTCTTGCACCACACCCAGTGCTCCATGCAATCTGTGCCCTCCACAATACCCACCACCTGGTGCCCCCAACCTCCCACCCCCCACCCCTTCAAAATTCTCAGATCGTTTTTCAGAGTCCATAGTCTCTCATGGTTCACCTCCCCTTCCAATTTCCCTCACTCCCTTCTCCTCTCCATCTCCCCTTGTACTCCATGCTATTTGTTATGCTCCACAAATAAGTGAAACCATATGATAATTGACTCTCTCTGCTTGACTTATTTCACTCAGCATAATCTCTTCCAGTCCTGTCCATGTTGCTACAAAACTTGGGTATTCATCCTTTCTTTTTTCTTTTTTTTTTTTTTACAGCTTTATAAACATATATTTTTATCCCCAGGGGTACAGGTCTGCGAATCGCCAGGTTTACACACTTCACAGCACTCACCATAGCACATACCCTCCCCAATATCCATAACCCCACCCCCCTCTCCCAACCCCCTCCCCCCATCAACCCTCAGTTTGTTTTGTGAGATTAAGAGTCACTTATGGTTTGTCTCCCTCCCAATCCCATCTTGTTTCATTTACTCTTCTCCTACCCCCTCAACCCCCCATGTTGCATCTCTCCCTCATATCAGGGAGATCATATGATAGTTGTCTTTCTCCGATTGACTTATTTCGCTAAGCATGATCCCCTCTAGTTCCATCCACGTCGTCGCAAATGGCAAGATTTCATTTCTTTTGATGGCTGCATAGTATTCCATTGTGTATATATACCACATCTTCTTTATCCATTCGTCTGTAGATGGACATCTAGGTTCTTTCCATAGTTTGGCTATTGTAGACATTGCTGCTATAAACATTCGGGTGCACGTGCCCCTTCGGATCACTACGTTTGTATCTTTAGGGTAAATACCCAGCAGTGCAATTGCAGGGTCATAGGGTAGTTCTATTTTCAACATTTTGAGGAACCTCCATGCTGTTTTCCAGAGTGGTTGCACCAGCTTGCATTCCCACCAACAGTGTAGGAGGGTTCCCCTTTCTCCGCATCCTCGCCAGCATCTGTCATTTCCTGACTTGTTAATTTTAGCCATTCTGACTGGTGTGAGGTGATATCTCATGGTGGTTTTGATTTGTATTTCCCTGATGCCGAGTGATATGGAACACTTTTTCATGTGTCTGTTGGCCATCTGGATGTCTTCTTTGCAGAAATGTCTGTTCATGTCCTCTATTCAACATAGTACTAGAAGTCCTAGCCTCAGCAATCAGACAACAAAAGGAAATTAAAGGCATCCAAATCGGCAAAGAAGAAGTCAAACTATCACTCTTCGCAGATGATATGATACTCTATGTGGAAAACCCAAAAGACTCCACTCCAAAACTGCTAGAACTTGTACAGGAATTCAGTAAAGTGTCAGGATATAAAATCAATGCACAGAAATCAGTTGCATTTCTCTACACCAACAACAAAACAGAAGAAAGAGAAATTAAGGAGTCCATCCCATTTACAATTGCACCCAAAACTATAAGATACCTAGGAATAAACCTAACCAAAGAGACTAAGAATCTATACTCAGAAAACTATAAAGTACTCATGAAAGAAATTGAGGAAGACACAAAGAAATGGAAAAATGTTCCATGCTCCTGGATTGGAAGAATAAATATTGTGAAAATGTCTATGCTACCTAAAGCAATCTACACATTTAATGCAATTCCTATCAAAGTACCATCCATTTTTTTCAAAGAAATGGAACAAATAATCCTAAAATTTATATGGAACCAGAAAAGACCTCGAATAGCCAAAGAAATATTGAAAAAGAAAGCCAAAGTTGGTGGCATCACAATTCCGGACTTCAAGCTCTATTACAAAGCTGTCATCATCAAGACAGCATGGTACTGGCACATAGATCAATGGAACAGAATAGAGAGCCCAGAAATGGACCCTCAACTCTATGGTCTACTCATCTTCGACAAAGCAGGAAAGAATGTCCAATGGAAAAAAGACAGCCTCTTCAATAAATGGTGTTGGGAAAATTGGACAGCCACATGCAGAAAAATGAAATTGGATCATTTCCTTACACCACACACGAAAATAGACTCAAAATGGACGAAGGATCTCAATGTGAGAAAGGAATCCATCAAAATCCTCGAGGAGAACACAGGCAGAAACCTCTTCGACGTCAGCCACAGCAACATCTTCCTAGGAACATCACCAAAGGCAAGGGAAGCAAGGGCAAAAATGAACTTTTGGGATTTTATCAAGATCAAAAGCTTTTGCACAGCAAAGGAAACAGTTAACAAAACCAAAAGACAACTGACAGAATGGGAGAAGATATTTGCAAATGACATATCAGATAAAGGGCTAGTGTCCAAAATCTATAAAGAACTTAGCAAACTCAACACCCAAAGAACAAATAATCCAATCAAGAAATGGGCAGAGGACATGAAAAATATTCTTTTTTTAAAATAAAAAAATATTCTTAAGTAAAAAGATTTTCTTTTCTTCCTACTCAGGGAAAATCATTCATTTTATTGGACAAAGCAACCTCAAGTTGTAGCTAGTTTTCCCTTCTTCCTTCAATATTTTAATTACTAAAACTTTCTAGCATATTTTAACACCTAATAAAGTTAATATGATATGATTGATTTACTTTGTAATAATTTTTCTTGTTTGTTTTTTCCAAATGAAATTTAAAATGTATTGTTCTGAAAATAAAATGTACATTAATTTTAGGGCTTAAAATTAATTTATAAACTAGCTTATGGAAGACTGACACTTTTATTTTATTTTTCTGAAAAGCATGTAATCTCTTAGTTTTATCAAATGTAAAAGTGTTCTTTGGGAATTTAAAAATGTTTGAAGTGTAGAAAGTCTGCACAGTTTATATAATTTGCTAAATTGTATAAATGTGATATAATTGTATTTTAGCCAATCTCTGTTCAGTTCTGATATCAATATTGTATATTTATTATTAATATGGTTAATTAAAAATAACTTTTAAAATGTTTCTTTGGAATTATCTACTTTTATAAATTTATATTTAAAGATTTTATTATTTATTTATTTATTTATTCATTTGAGAGAGACAGTGTTTGTGTGTGAGTTGGGGAGATATGGAGGAAAGAGCCAAGGAGTGGGAGAGAGGGGGAAAGAATCGGAAGCAGACTCCACACAGGGCAAGAGCACACAGCCCATGTGGAGCTGTATCTCATGATCCTGAGATCATGACCTGAGCTGAAACCAAGGGTCAGGTGCTTAACCAATTGAGCCTATAAAATTTGTTAGAATGTGTTCATCATATAGGTATTCTGCTTTTGGGGAACTGATTATAGCTCTCCATTTTTCCTGTGGAAATTTTCTGTCTGTTTCTTTTTTTTTTTCTCTGATCCACTTTTTTAAAACTATATTTTCCTTGAATTTTTACATTCCTTCTATCTTTTCAAGTGCAAGTACATAGAGAAATTCAAAACAGTTCCTAAGGATCACTTTGATATTGATATTTTTGTGCTTAACTCCACTGATTTCTATTGATGATGACTTTGACTACATGACTCTTTGCATTTGTCACATTTCATCAAATTTACACTTAAAATTGTTGAATTTTATGTATTTAAATTCTATCCAAGTAGAAAAAATTTAAAAATGCTAATACTGCTATTTCATAATTTGTCAGCTTTATATAATAGTTTTGATGCCCATCTCTTATGAATGCGGTTATTTGCCTTTGGATGTTCTTTTTATTTTTTCCCCCAACTTCCTCTGCTCTTTTATAAATTAGGTTATTTCAGTATTATTATTATTACATGTGAATTTTTCATTTTATTTTGTTGCTCAAGTCCTCACATTTACTGTAGTGTAAGTGAGACTATTTAAATAATTTTGATGTTTATGGTCATGCTTTTTGTGGTATTTTATTCAGTCACTACTTGATTGCCCAAATGAAATCTCTAGTAGTTTCTTTAGGAAGTGCTTATGGGAATATAATTCATGAGATTTTCTAAGTTCAAAACTATTTGTGTCTGGTCTTTATACTTGAAAGACAGTTTGACTAGATACAACATCCTGGCCTCATTTATTGCCCCCCTCCTCATTTATATGTCTGATATAAGTTTTTCATTGTGTTATAATAAATATGGCTTTGAGAGAACTGAAGTCAATTTGACTTTTTCTCCTAAAAATGGATCAATTTTCTTGGCTACTTATAAAAATAATTTATCTTCAGGATTAGTAATTTTATTATGATGTATCTTGGTGTTTAATGTTCTAGGTCATTTTTTTCTTAGTTTTTCTTTTCCTTCAGTATGAGGTTACATGTCTTCTTTTGTTTTAGAAAGTTTTTCTTTAATTCTATCTTCAAGTAGTTGCTCCATTCTATTATTCTGTCTAGCTTCTACTGAGAAATTAACTAGATGCATGTTAGATCCATTCCATTTAACTTCAATATTCTTACTTCATCTTTAACTTATTTTAACTCTTTTCCTATAGCAATTTCAATCTTTTTATGATTTCACTTTCTATATATTCCCTGATGATTGCCACTAACTCTATTCTTCCATTAATCTTTCTAATATTGTGCTTAAGATTTATATATTTTTCTTTCCTTTACCACTCTGTCTTCTTTCAGATCTCATTTCATAACTTCAGCTACCTCACCACTTCTTTTGTATTTTATATTTTCAGTATTCAGTGTTCTTTCATGGAAGTTCAATAAGCATTATTATTTTAAAAACTTAATGGCATGATATTTATGAATTATTTTCAATGCCACAGCAAATCCTCCCTTTTCAATTGTTAAGATCCCACTTTTTATATAATATTAAGAATGAAGCTTTTATATAACAGACTTAGGCTGTAAATTCATGGACTCTGAAATGTAGCAATGCTTAGACTCAATAATAACATTTATTTTGGTGATTTCAGCCCTAAGGGTAATGTAATACATTAATATAACATTTGCATTACCTGCTTTCAGTCCAGAATATAGATATTTGAACTCCTTTTCTTTTGCTTTCATTTATATGATGCTATAAATGTAGCCAGCATAAGACATGGTTCAAGATTTCTTATCATTTTAAAATCTCCATAAATAATCATTTTAACTGAGATGTGGGTAACATGAAGCATGAGATTTTGTTCATACTTAGTGTTTATAAATTAATAGCACATTCTATCCCTGATATTCTATTGTAATATAGCTAATGAAATTCTTGGCTTCTCTGTAGATTTATGACTTGCAGTCAATTTTCTGGTATGGATATCTGTTACAATTAAATTTATTGTTTCCAAGAAAGAGAAAGTAATTCAGAATAATACACAAATAAAAATATATATACATATATACACATATGATAAATATAGACATATACATGTATGTGTGTATGTGTAAGGAAGTATAATCAACATTCCTTGAATGGGACATGAAAACAAAGTATCTCCATAAAACAAGCTTATGGACAGGCTTTTTGAGACACTATTGTTAAGTTAAATTAGCTCCAATTAATTTCTTTTCTTGTCTCATTTAGTCAAGATTAAATGTTCTGAAAGAAAAATAGTGTCTGATTGGACTCTTTCTGAAAAGATATCTACTCCTTGGCCAGGGGAAGAAATACTATACTCTATAATTGAAACTTCATAGCCTGATTAGAGGAGAAGTGGTTTTTCAAAGCATAATCACAATGGTGTTATAAGACGATAGAATAAATTCTAGGAGAAAAACAACAAACATCCACTGTCTTAATATATTCTTGACTCTCAATGAAAATATGGATGTAATACAACTTTAATTCTTTTTTGTTTCTAATATCTTACTTTTTCAGTAAATTCTACTTAATCTGAACAATATGAATGTGAGTTCAGTGGTTCTCAACATTGGCCTCGCATTAGAATCATCTTGGAAGCTTAAAAATTTCTGACTCAAAGTCCTGTCTACACAGTGTGTCTGAGTTGGAGGTTGGGGGTATTTTTACATGAAAACTTTTTTTTTTAAATATTGACTACCACCACTGGAATTATAATGTGCAGTTGGGAGGAGACCATTCAGCTTTATGGTTAAGTGTTCAGATTCTGGAGTCAGACTGTATGAATTCAAATCCCAGCTCAATGTATTGCTAGCTTGTGACATTGGGCAAGTAACTCATCTGTAAACTGGACTTCTTGGAAAGAGTAAATGAACTAATAGATACAAATGCACTTAACACAGTGGCTGACAAATTAAAACACTCAATTACTGTTAATTATTAGTATGATTCACAGGAAACAACAGCTGTTGGTGAGAATGTGGAGGAAGGGTAACCATCATGCACTGTTGGTGGCAACATAAACTGGAGCAGTGACTCTGGAAAACAATATTGAGGTTCTACAAAATGTCGAAAATAGAACTACCTTATGACCGAGTGATTACACTAGTAGGTATTGACCCAAAAGATACAAAAATACTGATTTGAAAGGACACATGCTCCCCAATGCTTATAGCAGCATGATCAACAATAGCCAAATAATGGAAAGAGACCAAACATCCATTGATTGATGAATAGATAAAGAAGTGGTATTTCTCTCTATATATAATCTCAACCATCAAAAAGAATGAAATCTTGCATTTACAAGGATATGGACAGAGTTAGAGTGTATTATGCTAAGTGAAGTAGGTCAGTCAGGTAAAGACAAATACCATATGATTTCACTCATGTGGAGTTTAAGAAACAAAACAGATGAACATAGGTGAAGGAGGAAAAAAGAGAGGAAGACAAACCATAAGAGGCTCTTAACTATAGCAAACACAGGGTGCCTGGAGGGGAGGTGGGTGAAAGATGGGTTAAATTGATGATGGGAATTAAGGAGGACACTTATCATGAGCACTGGGTGTTGTATGTAAGTGATGAATAACTAAATTCTACTCCTGAAACCAACAGTATAAGTTTCTAGAATTTAAGTAAAAAACCTAAAAACTTTAAAAAAAAGCAAGAATCCCTAAAAAAATTATTAGTATTTTTGGTCAGTTTGGCTGCACTCTTTTGAGGGATTTGCTCTCCTCATACATCTTATATTGTCAATTTTTTAAAAAACAAGCCTTATAAATGAAGATAGACATCGTAGAACATTTATATGAACATGGGATACTGCCAATTTTGTAATTCTCAATTTTTAGTGTGCCTATTAAGAGGTCTTTAGCTATGTAATGAGGGAAGTCAGAGGTTAGTCCAACTCCACAGTGACCAGGCAGAATTGGATTAGCAGGCATTATCCTCCACAAAACATGCTAGTAGGCGGCACGTGTCAGCAAGGAAGTTTCTCCTTTGTTTGGAAAGAAAGATTGTATCCCATGCATAGATATGATTGTGTGAAGCCTAAAGGCTCATTTTATAATGTATATACTGGGTGTGGAGCAATTTCCCCTTTCTGTCTTAAGTGTGAGTAGTTTAGGTCTTCCATTGTCAATTTCTTCCTCAAATGCAAGAGGTAGAAGGGCTATTTGTCAGGCGTGTTTCTAGAGCTCTTGAGGATGGAGTTTTACCATGTTCTAGAAGTTAATAGGAGGTCTTCTTGATGAGAGTGGTGATTACTACTAGGATGTCAAGAGGTATGAATCTCTTATCCAAGTTATTCTACCAGTACTATCTTAATAGTTAACTTGAAGCTTGGGATACATCTCTGTGATGGTTTTACAGATTCCATGACTTAGACAGAATTTTTTTTTTATGTTGATTTAATTTCTTCAACAAGGATTTAGAAAGGGGAGGAGGTTAAACATGTATATTCAGTTAAATATTGATTTCCTTCAAAGCACATTTTGTACTAATTTGATGAAGTTAATGAAACTTAAAACTGAACATTGTTTATTCAAGAATAGTACATTTATAAAGTTCAATGGTAGTAAAATATTTTTTAAGCCAGGGAGATTTTTAATGATATAAATCCAGTTAGTGGTTTAGAAAATAATCTAAATAATTATAACTGACACTAAATCAGAAACATATGGAAATCTCTTCCCATGACTGGAATGATAATAAGCTTAATCAAGTGGTGTCCAATCTAATTTTTGTGGTTATAGAGTATACGATTATTTGAATAAGAAGTTTTTTTTTTATTTCAGTAAAGGGAAGTAAATAATCACTGAACATTTTAAAATAATTTTATGTCATCCTGTGAAATGTCCATCAACTTCTTTATTTGAAATTTTCAATATTGAGTTTATGGTTCTTGCAGGGGAGTAAATGACCAAATAATGAGTCATAAAATCCTTTGTTGTACTTGTTTTCTGAAGAAGAAAAATATAGTAATTTAGCTTTAAATTTAACTTTTGTAATAAAAGTTGACATAGTAAAAACTATAGATTCTTTTCATCAAGAATAAAATAACAATTTGGACAATTGGGTGGCTCAGTTGGTTAAGCCTCTGTCTTTAACTCAGGTCATGATCCCAGGGTCCTGGGATCTAGCCCTGCTGTGGGCTCCCTGCTCTGTGGGAAGCCTGCTTTCTGACTCTGCCACTCTCTCTCTGTCTCTCATGAATAAATAAATAAATAAAAATTAAAAAAAGAAGAGAATAACAATTCTGTATTGGGTATTATCACATCATATTCACTATGATATTAAAATAAATATTCCATGACCAAGTAATGACTTAGCGATTAAGCAAATTTACATTAGGAAATATATTACACACTTGATTACATTAATATCATACTCAAATTATTTATAAATAAAAGGACACATTTATTAAATGAAAAAATTAATTATGTATCTGTCCTCAAGATATTATCTGATAACATTGATATTACTCTTCCTTTTCCCTGTAGACCTCAATCTTTCATTCTTTTCTACTTCTCTGGGCTTAGTGCTGATAAGCAGTACCTTTACTTCTGTTGCTGTTCTTCTCAAGTTTCCTTTTTTGTTTCATTGTATTCTTGGATTATGTTATGGTACCTTGCCCTCACGCTATCTCCCACCCCAGTCACACCAATGTAAATTATTGAATAAACATAATTTCATTCTCAAGCAATAAGTACGTTTTTGAAAATAAATATAAACTATTGGTCAAAGAAGTAGAACTATAGGATTCTCTTTCTCAGGGAGCATGCACATGCAAAATGACAAGTAGCTTTCATGAGAGGCATCTGGCACTGTGGGAGGAAATAGAAGTCCTCTTTACAAGAGAAGTAAAACAAGTAAATTTGAGAAGCCAAGTGTTTAACTGTTGTACAATTTTTAGAGTAATGGAAGCTCAAAATCACACCCAGTCTATACATACACTCTATATTAGTGCATAGTTTCTAACATTCTAGTTTCTTTGTGATGAAGTTCTAGAACCTAGGTGAGGTTTGGTGGGCTGAGGTCTGGAGCCGAAGACCAAGAAAGAGTTCTTGAGACATCTTTGGTGCAAAATGGTGGTTTATTAAAGCATGGGGACAGGACCCATGGGCAGAAAGAGCTGCTGCCCCGGGGTTGTGAGAGATGGCAGGTTATGTACCTTGCAGTTGGGGGAAGGTGAGGGGAAGGGAGGTTTCAATGGAGCTTTCATATGTTAAAGAGGGCCTACAAGGTGCCAGGATACTGGAGGCCTTGCTTGATCAATGTTGTCTTTTGGCCAGCCACTAACATCAAGATAGTGGAGAGATTCCTGATGGGATGTCACAATCCTGCTATCAAGCATCTTTGTTAGTGAGATTTAGGTTCAGAAGAGATTTAACTATATTTACATTTCCTTCTACCTCAGCCTCCTTCAGTTTTGTTTATGGAGGGGAGGGTGACATTAGGGTTTGAAGAACTGAGTTATTTGCCTCTGGAAATTGTGCTATTGATAAGGTAACTTCTTTGTTTGTAGATCTCTAGGACATTTGTAAACCAAGGGAGACTCCTGTCTTGTAGGATTGTGATTTCTGCAAGTTAACTATTTGTTTGTCGCTTATGGCAGTCAGGGGTGCCTGAGGAATGTTGCACACATTACCGAGGGGAGCGGGGGAGCCGGTGGAGAGGGGGTGCAAGGTGCTAGCTTTTGCTTTGTCCTCAGCCAGCCTCCTGCTCCCTCATCATTTGGAATGTTGTATTGCTACAGTGAGTAAATTTCATTTTGAAAATAACTACATTTGTGATACTTTGATACCTGTTTTATGTGTAAGATAAAATGAAGGAAGTATTCTACCAAATGTGAATATTTTAAGCAGAGATCTTGTTTAAATCTTGTACATTTTTAGAATCTCTTGCTTTTTCTGTATCTTCCTACTAACTGCAATGTCTGTGATTACTTACAATCTGGAAGAAAAAAAATGAGAAAATATATCCCCTTTAATTGAATTGTTTACAATTTTCTTATTTTTACTATACTGAATCTTGTGATGCAAAAGTTGAAATAGGAAAGATCAAAAAGATCAAAAAAAGAAAATGATCTTTCCTATTTCAACTTTTGCATCACAAGATTCAGTATAGTAAAAATAAGAAAATTGTAAACAATTCAATTAAAGGGGATATATTTTCTCATTTTTTTTCTTCAAGATTGTAAGTAATCACAGACATTGCAGTTAGTAGGAAGATACAGAAAAAGCAAGAGATTCTAATTTTCTTTTTTTTTTTTTAAAGACTTTATTTATTTATTTGACAGAGAGAGATCACAAGTAGACGGAGAGGCAGGCAGAGAGAGAGAGAGGGAAGCAGGCTTCTCGCTGAGCAGAGAGCCCGATGTGGGACTCGATCCCAGGACCCTGAGATCATGACCTGAGCCGAAGGCAGCGGCTTAACCCACTGAGCCACCCAGGCGCCCAGGAAAGATCATTTTCAATGAAAAAACTCCATGGGAAATTAAACTAGGAATCAGAACTTTTATTTTTTTAATTTCCAAAGATGATCTACTTATACTTTAGTTTCCCTAAGGCTTTCTTTTTCTTAGTGAGGATGTTTAAATATATTATTAACTTTACATAGAAGTTTAATATTTAAAGGCAGTGTTTTGCAGCCTTAAGGGACAACATAAAGCTAGTGTGAGGGGCTTATGAAGACCCGGACTGAAAAATTAGTTTCACAAACTCTTGAGTGGTCTATTGTTCTCTCCCATCACACTTCTATAGACCTGATCTCCTCCTCGTCATTACTCTCCTTCTTCCACATAGTAATTGTTAGAAGAGGCATGAGGATCATGCACAGCAAAACACCCAGAGACAGAGTTACCAAGGAAAAAATTCTTTTCTTAGGAACAAATGTCAAGCATCACTATTCTACCATAAGAGGATGAAACTTATTTGTCTGAATTGAATAGTAATATTCATTTTGTAGTCATTATAATGATTTTTATCTTTCAACAATTTCCCCCTTTTTATGGGGACATTTATTCTTTCCAACTTATGAGAACTATCTAAAAATATGTAGAACTTATGTATTTTTTTAAATTATGTTAAAATAAAATTAGATGAATATGAATTCCATGAGGGCAGAAGATGTTTTATTTATCATTCTCTAGAAATTTACAGACAAAAGATCCCTTAACAAAAATAAAAGCAAATTATGGGATAAAACATTCTGCAAATTTTTTCATGTAGGGATTGTGTGTGTGTGTGTGTGTGTGTGTGTGGTAGGTTGATAAAATTTAAGGAAGTCTTTTTATGTAAACACTTTTGATAACCATTTATACCTAGAATCTTTTCTAAGTTGATAGTTTATTCAAGATATTACTCCTATTCTCTTTGGTATATGTGAACATTGAGAGAGAGAGGGAAGGGCATGAGTGTTAGAATTTATCCATAAATATTTGTCTAAATCTAAATTGGAATTCACTATCGGTAACTAGGTAATCATGTTTTAACCTAATCTACTTTATTACAGTTAAACTTTCTGACAGGAAAAATTTCTTTTTAGTCCATTTTCACATAATTGAGTCATTCATGAAATTAATTTGGCTTCAGTTATGGAAGAGAAAAATGAGAACCTTGTTTTCCTTTAAAATATTTTGCTAATGTATGAACATACCCTGATAACCTTTTTTTCCTAGGGCACACATAACAAATTTAATCTATTAGAGCATATTAGAGTTTTCAGTTTTGTTTTCTGGAAAATATGACTGCATTTTGGCCAAAGGGACTTTCAGGAATATGTCATTATTTTTAAGCTACATGGGGCTATTAAATATCAACATTTATATTGACAATGAGCCCTTCCTTCTCTAGTGACTTTAAAATAATATCATATACATGGGTAAATAAATGTTGCTTCACACCAGATTAAGAAATTTTGTTGATGGATATCTGAAGTTTTAACAAACTCAAAAGATTTTAGAGGTTTTCTGATTTTTTTTTTTGTTTAAATATTTTATTTATTTATTTGACAGAGATCACAAGTAGGCAGAGAGGCCAGCAGGGGGGCGGAGCAGGCTCCCTGCCGAGCAGAGAGCCCGATGTGGGGCTCCATCCCAGGACCCTGAGACCATGACCTGAACCAAAGGCAAAGGCTTAACCCACTGAGCCACCCAGGCACCTCGAGGTTTTCTCTTTTATAAAGGAAAATACGTATATTTTATGATCTTTTCTTTCCATGTTAGAAATTATTGGTATAGAAAGAGATTTAATGGAGGAACATCCTTTTTTACATTTAGGATATTCTTTAAACTTTACGATCTTCTGGATTTCTGCATTACTTGTGTATAGTGCATGATGTAATTCCATCCAGTTGAAAATAAGCTGTCATGAAGTTTTTGTTATACTTTTATAGGTTGTATAAACTTATCATGCTAAGCATCAAATATATTGGTTTGATAAGCTAAAGTCATTTTTACATTTTTTATTGACTTTCAGAATAAGATCTATGGGGTTCTAAAAGTTCTGTGCATATGTCTCACAGGTCGCTTTCTGGAAAGATGAGTCTTTTCCTGTGAATACCAACCATCTCCTATCAGATCAATTCTGCTTTTTTACTTGGATATATGGCTTGGATATAAGTCTGAAAATTACTAATTCACTTCCATCACCACTGTGAGACATATTCATTGACTATTTGAGAAATTATGAGGTGTGATTTGGTTAGGAATTGAAATTACTTGTATAGTATAGTGAGGACACATTTAAAGGTATTTTACTGTGTCAGCATCCCCAAGACCATCCTGAGGCTTAACGAAATGCTAGGACTCACAGAACTCAGAAAAGTTGTTATATTTAAAGTTATGGTTTATTACAGTAAAATGATACAATTAAAATAAGCAAAATCAACAGATAGATAGGGTGAAATCTAGAAGAAACCAGAAACAAGCTTCCAGGTGTTCCATCCCAGTGGAGTCATATAGGGAAACATTTTATTGTCCCAGCAACCATCTGTGAAAACATGTGTGAAGTGTTGCTAATGGGGAAGCTCACTTGAGCCTTGGTTTCCAGGATTTTCATTGGGGGTCAGTCACTTAACATACAGAGCCCACATGATTGACCTCAGAGACTCATACTCCAATCTTTCCATCTTCAATCAAATAGATGTTTACTATTAACCACATTAGGTAGATCAACTTATCTGGTCAAACTGGTACAGCAGGACATAAGACTTCAGGCATACAAAAGAACACTTGTTAGGCAGAATATTCTAAACACTTAAAGATTGTGTCCCAGGAATCAGCCAAAGATTAGGCTTGAAGACAAGTCTTTTTTGGGAATGTACAAATTTTAAGTGATCGAGGTCTGCTGAGTCAACCATGCCGGCCCTCTTGTCATCTCCATTTTTCTCCAACTATCTGTGTCCATTCTAAACCTGGTCCACTTTGACTGCTGACCAATTTTTGCTCACCTTTGGAGAGACCATATTTATTTAGTCATTTCCTTTTCCATGCAGTTTATTTATTTTTTAAAGAGAATAATTTATTTAGTTGAAAGACAGACTGAGCACAGGTGGGAGGAAGTACAGGGGGAGAGGGAGAGAATCCTCAAACAGACTCCCCCACTGAATATGGAGCTTGACACAGGACTTGATCCCAGGACCCTGAGATCATGACCTACGCCAAAATCAAGAGTCAGATGCTGAACTGACTGAACCACCTAGGTGCCCCTCTTTACAGTTTATTTTTACACAGCTCTTCTTTCCTTGAGAGGAAAACACTTGTATTATAGTAGCTAAATAACTTAAAATATTTTAGCTGAAAATGATTTGCTTCAGTTTCCACTTGTTTTCCTATTAAATTAAAACAGGATGAAAGAAAACTAAACTTCTGAATAGACTCCCTAGAGGAAGGAGATAGGCACACTAAAACCAAATTGACTCTACTATACATTTAGCATATATAGTTTATGTATAAAAAGTAAGTAGCTCATTTAATGATGATAACCCACATTAATTTTTCAAAAATCAACTATTTCTTCCTGTGATGCTTTTGGGTTTATAATATCTATAGATGACTGCGATTCAAGTGCCTTAGAATTTATTGTCCTTTACTAAAGATAAGGAAAAAGTATTTTATATCCAAGTTGTAATTTCTCAGGTCCCAACCTATTTTATTGATTTTACTGCATTCCAAACTCTGAGTAACTACGAGTGCTCCTGAAATGCATTAAGTCTTCAAATCTCTCTTGGCTGTTACTTTCATCACAGTCAGCCTCCTGGCTCTGGGCTAATGCTCTGGTCTTCTAGAGGTTACCACTTTAATTCTAAATCTGCATTTCCTCAGAAACCTGCTTATCCTGTTCTTTTGCTTTGACCCAACCATGGGCACAAATCTTTCAATGAAGCAAAAGACAAGCTACAACGTTCAAGTAAACTTAACCAAAGGCTTAGCAATAACTGGAAAAAATGTAAGTGTGAAAAGCTCCACAGAAAATGTGATTGCTAGATGGTTAGAACAAAACCCTTTCACAGAGCCCAAAGATCTTCTCCGTTCTTACTACCAAGTCTCCACCACGTTGCTTTCTCCAACAGAATCTCCCTTAAACATTTTATTGGCCTCACTCCTCAAGGATCTGGAAAGAAAGAATGTATCTCCCCCAAAAATACTCAGGAGAATTGCATTTTCCCTCTATTATAAAGACAATATTGGATTTCATTACAGAAACAAATTTGACTCTTCAACTTACAGTACAATCAAATTTCTCTAAGTTTTATGCTTAGGGTGGAAAATGTTAAAAGGCATTCATTTTAATCATTCAAATTTGCTTTTGTTAAATTTTGTAGAACAGTGACAGGATACTGGGATAGCTATAATGTTTTCTATAGTTTTGGATAAAATAGACTGATAATTTTGATAGTAAATATCAGAGACTTCCCTATACAGTTGATGCATGGACAGTGTGAGGTTAGAAGCATCAATCCCTGCATAGTCAAAAATCCACATATAGCTTTTGATTCCCTAAAAACTTAACTACTAATACCCTACTGTTGACACGAAGCCTTAGCAATAACACAAGCAGTCAGTTAACACATATTTTGTATGTTATATGTGTTATATGCGGTAGTCTTATAATAAGGTAAGCTAGAGAAAAGAAAATGTTATTTAAAAATGTTAGGAAGAAAAAATGCATATATAATACTGTACTGTAAAAAGCCTGTTGTTCGTGGGTTCACACAGTTCAAACCCATGTTGTTTAAGGGTCTACTGTAATTCATGAACCATAATAGTCTGCAAATGAGTCATTTTATTTTTATTTACTTATTTTAGAGAGAGAGAGTGAGCAGGGAGGAGCAGAGGGGGAGGGGGAGGGAGAAACAATCTGAAACAGACTCTGGCTCAATGTGGAACCTGACATGGGGCTCAATTCTATAACTTGTGGGATCCTGATCTGAGCTGAAACTAAAAGCCAGATGCTAAGCCAACTGAGCCACCCAGGCAGCCCTATAAAAACAATCATTTTTAAAGATTCCTCAAACAATGTTTGGCAAGTATTTATTACTGGGACTAGACCAATTTTAGAGAAAAAAAAGAACTGTTTTGTTTACAATGAAAGGCTTATGCAACTAAGTGAATCATTTGTTTAAAATGGAGCAGAGTCAAATTTGAACTTATTTGGGGAAACCTAAGTATTTAGCAAATGTGCTCTTGTCTCCTCTCCACACTCTTTTTTTAATGAACTCTGATTAAGAATATCCCATTTCTTCTATATCCTCATTTTTTATATAAACCCGGTCAAAGAAAAAAACAGGAGTTGGACAGTAGGGAAAATAGTAAAATCAGGTTTTATTCAGGAATCTTGCAATAGGGAAAAGAGATCTCAGTATAGAACTGTGTTCACCTTCAAAAACAGCATGAGAAAGTAGGAATTTATAGACAGGGAGCAGGGCGGGGGGTCAGTGGATAGAAAATTAAGAGAAAACATGGGGTGTAAGGAGTCATTCTAGCTAAACCAATCTAATACAACTTTTGCTGAAGACAGACCAATGTGATCAGACATCCTCTGGGAGGTGGTGTGGGGTGAGAACTCTTAGATAATGAAGGTGATCAGATGTGGAGGATGGGGGATTCTTGCTAAACTGATTTGGCATGATTTTTGCCCAAACTGGAGTTTATAAGAAAGTGCACAGACTGGTCTACTACAAGATTCAGAAGTCTGCCTAAAATTGGATCAAGCTAATAATCTTTATCAACTGAAAGAAGCACTTGTATTATAGTAGCTAAATAACTTAAAATATTTTAGCTGAAAATTATTTGCTTCAGTTTTCTTTTAATTAAAACTGATTCCATAATAAAAGGAGACAGATTTTAGGCTTTATGTTTTCTATCTAAAAGAGGGTGCTTGTAATGTTTGTATGGCTCCTTCAAAGTTGGCCTCTTTTTTTTTTAATTTAAAGATTTTATTTATTTATTTGACACGCAGAGATCACAAGTAGGGAGGAGGCAGGCAGAGAGCAAGGAGGAAGCAGGCTCCCCACTGAGCAGGGAGCCAGACGAGGGGCTCCATACCAGGACCCTGGGATCATGACCCGAGCTAAAGGCAGAGGCTTTAACCCACCGAGCCACCCAGGCACCCCAAAAATTTTTTAAAGATTTTATTTATTTGAGAGAGAGAGAGATCACAAGTAGGCGGGCAGGGGTGGGGGGAAGCAGGCTTCCTGGTGAGCAGAGAGCCTGATGTGGGGCTTGATCCCAGGACCCTGAGATCATGACCTCAGCCAAAGGCAGAGGCTTAACCCACTGAGCCACCCAGGTGCCAAAGTTGGCCTCTTAAGAATAGGTTCTTTGGGGGCACCTGGGTGGCTCAGTGGTTAGTCCTTTGTCTTTGACTCAGGTCATGATCCCAGGGTCCTGGGATCAAGTCCTGCATCGGGCTCTCTGCTCAGCGGGGAGCCTGCTTCCCTCTCTCTTTCTGCCTGCTGCTCTGCCTACTTGTGATCTCTCTCTCTCTGTCGAATAAATAAATAGAATCTTTAGAAAAATAATAGGTTCTTTGATTTAACTATGAATTAACAAAGAGACCCATTGGATTGTTTGCCCCACATCAGAAAAATTGTGGCTTGCCCCACAGTTTTGTTTAGGGTTTTTCAAGAGAAAAATCACATTTGAGTCTGGGACTCTCCAGCAAATGCAGCTTTTAAACAAAATTTTCTTTCTTTTTACCAATTTGTCTTCTAAATTTGTTAAAAACTTTGGATCTCAGATACATATATATATATATGTATATGTATACATATATATATGTACATATAGATACACACCCACACACACATCTGACTGATATAGATGCTAATGCTTTATTTAAATTATAAGGTTGTAATTAACTTACAACCATTTATTTTGAAAAGACTCATGAATTTATATGCCTACTTTCATGGGCTAGGATGGCTCATTCCTCTGGTTAAGAGTTAAGATTTTACTGTTGGTCCAATAAAAGAGAGGGAGAGATGTCTGCATTCTAAGTTAGCATAAGAAAAGTGATATTTGCATCTATGTTTCCACCGACTGAAACCAATTATCACATATACTATATCTCTTTTCTGTACTAGAAAGTACCTCTTGACTCTTAAGAACTATTACCCCCACAACACCTCCCCACCCCCATAACAAACACATTTTCCTTTCATGTTCAATGTGCAATCCCACCCATCTGGAGTGATGAAGGACTGAAATCCTTTTCTTGGAGAATCTTTTCTTTCTTCTGCAGTTGGTTTATAAAGGATATAAAATATTATAAAAGTTTTCCTATATCTTACTCCTAACTTGTTAACCTTTGGTTCTGATATAAAGTACCATGCTTAAAGAGGGAAATGATTATGCTTCTACTCTACTTCTAGTAAATTAATTCTCATTTAGAATATTATTCCTTTTCACTGCACTCCAGTGGGATGAACCAAGCCTATATCCTTGAAGAAAGGGGAGAATATTATTTTAAACAACATGATTTACCCTAGGCTTCACAAACATATCTTGTCATTTAATCACAACTGGAACACTATATTATCTATCATTGTTGATAGTTTCTCCAGAAACACCTTTACTTATCTGCAGGGCAAATCATATGACAAAAGGCAGGACTATGATAAAAATGCTATATAAAAACATAATGTGTGCAAAGAAATAGAAGTATAAAACAGCATGGGTTCAATGCACATTTCCTTTTATTCTTAAGTGATACATACTGCCGATGGGTAAGCAGTATGCTGGTGAGTTTCAAGGAACAGTCTAAAATGGGATTTTCATGCAACATGATGGATTTGAGACTTTATGATCAGTTTTCCTCCACTTGCCACACTGAAGAACCCATCCTAAGAGCAAAGGGAGTGTCATATTCAGGACAGAAAAATCAAAATGTGGAGCCAATTTTTGTTAACTGTAAAAGATAAAATTAATGTTTAGATGCTCAAGTCTGGGAGAACTTGGGCAGGAAGGTAAAGGATTGGAAAGAAGAGAGAAGACAGGGCTGAGATTCTGAGTCTGGAATTTTTTTTTTTTTTTTTTTTTTTTTACTTTATAAAGGTCAGAAATTTCTCCTCTTCTTGTGGTAAATCTCAAACTTTATTCTCCAGAAAGCTTAGTTGGGTTAGGTTTCTGAACTTCTTATGTTGTTTTTAGAGAATGTAGACAATCTCAAATGGAGGATGAGAATAAGAATTATTACTTACTAGAAAAGGCATCCCAATCTTATTGAAGCTTTCTGGGCAGTTTATGAAATGATTTTGGAAACTCTTTTTCTAAACATGTGCCATCTCCACCTATTGACTAATGTCAACAAGTTACTTAAAAAGTTCAAATTACTTCATTTCACAGTGATCATCTGAATTAATTTGTAAATACTGTTAGAATAAACTGTCCAAACTTGTCAATTATACTTCAGTAAGTTGGAAAAATAAGTTAAAGAACAAAACAAAACAAATTGTCTAAATTTTATTCATGCTAGATCTATAATTAAGCCAACATATAAACCACAAGATAATATGGCTTATTAAAATGGAATATGGAGTTGCAGGCCAAATATGCATTGTGGGAGGGTAGGGAGAGGTGGTGGAGAAAGAGCTAACAATTCATCAATTTGCAATTATTTTCCTTAATGCATTAAAGAATTTAGAAATATGTAATTCCTTTTTAAAAATAGTTGCTGTAATTATGTCATTTCTAGAGTTTCATTTAGCATGATAATCAGGAGACGACTTGATTACAGTGCATCATCTCCAGGGTATATATAGAAAAGTCAAGAAATGTAATTGGCAAAATCAAATTTTTGATTGTTGATGTTTTCTTATTTAAAAAATATAATTGCCATATTGTTTGAAGAAATTATTTCTGAGGTCTACATTTTACTATAATGGTTTTATTATGTTATTACTTAATGATAGATTACAGTCCTTTAAATTCTGAAGGTCAATTTTAATTGATCGATTTCTAACTTACATGTTATTTATCACTACTGGACTAAGGCTTATTCATAAAACACCGTTAGTTCACCTTACACTCAAAGCTCACAGAGCTGCATGTGCAATGTAGTGGTCCAGAAGATGAACTGCCATCTTCTACATCATGATAGCATTTCTTAAAGCCAATTAAAATGCATATGTTAAGAATTGTCTCTAGAGAAAGGGAAAATGTCTGCTAGTGTGAAGAACAATTATAGTTGTTGCCTGTGGACATTAGTTCCCAGAATTATTGCAACGTGTGTCATTTTGATCTGTTTCGGTGTCATGCTGTGAATACACTGGTCAGCTTCCAGCAATATTCAGTGGGATTTAAATTAATAACTAGCTGATGAGTTGATACTTAAAAACAGATGGGACTCATATAACACCACAGAAAATTCATCACCAGAAGTCAAGTTTGGTAGTGAAGAGAATTCTAAGAGCATTGTCCTTTAAACTATCTTACAAGACAGACTTATGGTCCCTAAATTGAAGTGGCATGACAAAAATAACACTTGATTATTTATTAAGCTTAGCATCCAGCTTCAAAATGCAGGACAGTAAAATGTTCATCTTTCTGCAAATAGAAGTCAGTAAAATACTTTTTTCCCACTAATTAATAAAAATAATATTTCTGGCTATGCAAATACTTCTCACAATTTTTTAACAATTTGTAAAGCATGTCATATGTTATGAACTAATCAAAATTATTAATTTCATAAAAACAGTAGTTTTTTATTTTATAGCAATATGACAGAATTCTTGAGTCTAAGAAGCACAAAAACATGAAAATTGTATCTGTGAATGCTTGCATTAAATTTTTAGATTAGTTATTCTTAGATAAAATTAACACAACTATGCATGTTTAAGCAAATGTAAGCAAATAATTGCTTACCATGTAAGTCAATAATTCACTCATCCATTTTCTCAAAAAGGGCTTACTGGGTAGCACTTATTTTATGAAAGGCATTGTGTTAAAGGAAAATACAGTAAATATGCTATAAAATATTTTCATAAAAAACTAAAAACAAAACATCTAAAACTAATGCAGAGGTTTTTGTTTTCTGTGATTCTTTGAGTAATACTTTGGAAAATTCAGTACTAATGTTAGAGGAAACTGTTAACATATATGAAGGAAATATTTATCAATAGCACTAGTGGTAGGTGTGGGATGGATAAGCCTGTTTCCCTGCAGTAAATGTGTCTGTCCTAAGACATGCATTACCTTCTATAGGTCTCAGGGGTGCCATTTTGGGAGAACAGTTTCCACAGACTAGCAATATTTTAACTGCAAATTTTGCATTAGCTTAATACTTCCAGATAGGTTATGCATCAAGTAACACTCTTTCCTTAAGCCTGTAATTTTAATATTTATGAGTTAATTTGAATTCTATATCTAACTGATGCTAGAGTGTAGAAAACAAGTTAACCTTATCTTAGGCATAACTAATTATTTGGAAAAACTCAGTTGATTTTCTCTCTCCCACCTCAAACATGTTAATAGCTAAATGTTGAATAGGTATAGAATACATAAAAATACTATAAATATCCTGAAATTTATTTTCAATTTTAGGCAATATTTTGACACTCTATGCAAACTGACATTATATTCCTTGTTTATACAATTCATTGATGATAAAACTAATTATTTATTATTTCTAGAAATTTTTCAGTAATAAGACATTATTGGTATTTTGAGGATTTTTACCTAATCAGAGACCTGTTTTTGTTGTTGTTCCAAAATTAGAACCAACTTTTCTCTCTATACCCATTGTTTTTCTTTTTCGATTTCTCTCAATTAAGATTTCCATCTAATACTTTAGTTTTCCATGATATTTGTTAAGAAATTAGTGTCAGAAAGCAGCTTTGTGATTCTCCTCTATTCTCAAAAAAAAAAAAAAGATGGAAATGAGAAAAGAAGGAATAAAGGAGGAACAAAGAGAGGGGAAAAAAAAAAGAGAAGACAAATGAAAGAGTAATACAGAATCATGGCCAACACTTTGAGATGTTGGGGCAATTGATACTTTTTTTCAGCATATCATTGGGAAGGTGCTATGTTGCATCTTCCAAGTAAAACTCCCTTATGTTCCCATCAAAAATAGGTTTCCCTTTTCTTGGCCTTCCCTGTGCAGCTGCATTCTGTATTGCGCTCAGAGGTACTCAGCACGGAAGCATGTTCTATCAAGTATGGCCAAAATCCAGCTCAGGATCTGCTTCCCCAGTGCCCTGGTGTGGGGCTCCTTCACTTGAGTCAGGGATCCACTCAGAGGCGATGTTGTAGGCATTCCTCTCTTCCTGTTCCATGTGCTCTGGGTCTGTGCTCCTTATTATTATTATTTTTTAGATTTTATTTATTTATTTGACAGAGATCACAAGTAGGTAGAGAGGTTGGGGTGGGGCAAGCTCCCCAATGAGCAGAGAACCTGATGTGGGGCTTGATCCCAGGACCCTGAGATCATGACCTGAACTGAAGGCAGAGGCTTAACCCATTGAGCCACCCAGGCATCCTCTGTGCTCCTTTTTACTAGAGACTAAATCATTCACAACTAGAATGATTTATTTGAGCTAGGCAAAAGTAAACTGGGACAGCTCTTCCAGAATGTTCTGAAATTATATATTCATTTATCTTCTGTTTAAAAGAACGCATATTAAAATAAGATACAAGCATTGTTTACATCTGGAAAGTAGATCTGAGTTTTAAGGAGAGATGTTTTTGCTTCCAGTGTGTCATTTTGTATTTCATTTCAAATGCATTTGTTTTATAATTTAACAACAGCAACAACACATCATTCAAAATAAAGGACAAAGAACATAGAGTCCTGTTTTTTTTTAAAGATCTTATTTATTTATTTGACAGAGAGAGACATTGAGAGAGGGAATGCAGCAGGGGGAGTGGGAGAGGGAGAAGCAGGCTTTCCGCTGAGCAGGGAGCCTATTGCAGGTCTCCATCCCAGGACCCTGGGATCATGACCTGAGCCAAAGGCAGATACTTAACGACTGAGCCAACCAGGCACCACTAGCGTCCTGTCTTTTATACCTAAATCTGAAAGTAGGAACCTCTCTGGCCTTAGCAAGTCATGTGCCTTTCTGTATTTCCAGTTCTCTGTAAATTGAGGTTTTTGAACCTCAAGGAACTTTGCAATACTGATTGTGACCAAGGATATGAAATTCTATGGAAATGGAAGAAAAAGAAGGAATAGCCTAGGGAAGCAGTCTCAACTCCCAAATCCAATACAACCAAATAAAATCCATAGTTTATAAGGCTTGAGTGAGCATATAATAGGTCTCCAAAAAGGTGGGTTTTTTTGGAGAGAAAAAAAGGACTAAAATAATAAAATACTTTTTTATTTTATTGGAAACATTGTACATTTGGAGACATAATACATCTCCAAAAGGTGTTATTTTGAGAGAGAAAAATAATAATAAAATACTTTTCAAAATATTTAAATTATTATTATTCAAAGTTCTTATTTATTAATATTAATATTCAAAATTATTTTTAAAAATTTCTTTTGAAAATTAATAAAATTTCGTGAAGTCAAGCAAATTCAATAAAAGAATCTTACAAAGATGATTCCAAGGTTTTAAAATAACAAAAGTAAAAAATTGTTACTGGTTAATGCTCATATTCTAATCATTTTCTTAAAAAAAACAGGAGTGACTCATCTTTTTATTTTAATGTGGGATATATATATACATATTATATACGTGTTTTATATATATATATATATATATATATATATATATATATACACACACACACACACACACAAAATATATATAATTTTACCTTGCTTTTTTGTAAAAAACGTTTTACACTGGTTTTTAACAATTTTACTTTGGTTTTAGGTGTTTATCCTGCTTGGAATTCTTTGAGCTTCTTGGATAGATGGGTTTATAGTTTTTAATCAAACTCAGAAATAGTTTTTCATAATAGTTTTTATATTTTTATTGTGTTCCAGTACTCCTGCGAATCTAATTATGCATATCTTAGATCACCTATTATTGTTTTACAAGACACTGAGGCTCTATTTTCTCTGTCTTTTCTTTCTGTGTTACAGTTTGCATATTTTCTTTGTAGGTCTTTAGGTTCACTATTCTCTTTTCCACTAATATATCCTTACACCATTTAATGAATTCTTTATTTCAGATAATGTATTTTTCAACCCTAGAGACTCATTTGGTTCTCTTTTAAATCTTTCTAATTTTATCTTCACTACATTCTTAAATGCATATTTATAGAAAATTTTTAAAACTTTCATCTTAATTCTATCATCTCAAATATTTCTGGGTTCATTTTATTCACTGTATTGTCTCCTGGTTAATATGTCATATTTTTCTGCTTCTTGATATAGCTAACATATATTATTTTAAATTTTTGTTCAGATGTAAGACAGTATGTTGACTAATTTCCTTTTTTGAAAGGTATTGTTCTTTATTAAAATTTTATTTTATTTAAATTAAATTAATTAACATAAAGTATCACTAGTTTCAGAGATAGAGGTCAATGATTCACCAAAAATTATTGCTCTTTTTTACTGTCAGGTTACTTGAGGTTTTTTTTTTTTTTTTTGAGATACTTAGAAAAAGAATGATGACTGGGGAATTTGTCTTATCAAATATTAAAGATTTGTTATAAAATTGTAGTACTTAAGACAGTATGGTCATGGTGCAGGGATGCAAAACAGACCAGTGAGACACAACAGAGAGCCCAGAAACATGCAGGTAAAGAATTTAAAAATATAGCAGAGGTGGCTTAGTTTATTTTATGTAACAACTTTGTTTAAATATCTCTCCCTTTGAATTCTACTAGAGAAATAACATTAGAAGAGATTATAAAACCTTAAAAATCTATCCTCAGTCTATATGTTCAAGTTAATTTCATGCAATAATCCCATTTGCCCTATCCTTTTAAAATGTTGAAAATCCTACCATTTTCTGAATATATCGTTTTACAATTGTATACCTTTGCAAATGCATAAATGCTTTTGCACTGTACTTCACTCTTGTATTTTCCTACTCCATTATCTGTTTATTCCTTCATTCAAATGTATTCATTAAGTAATTTTTTTTAAAGAATTTGAATATATGCAAGTCACTGACAACACAGCTTAGAGCATGACTAAGCTCTTGCTGCTACGAAGTGCATAAAGGAGCCTAAGATTCAGAGAAATGAATTAAAAATTACAGAACAACAACAATAATAGTTGTGTCTCTAGTTTGAATAAATAGGGGAACTGTGGTATCCATTATTAAGAGTCATATGAGGAACCAGTTTGAGGGAAAAAAGATTGTGAGATTTATATTGAACATGTTGAGCCTGAAGCCTACTGGACATTCAGGTACAGATGCTCTGCATGAAGTTAGATTTTTCCATATCTGTTTCTGCTCACCATTATATGTTTAGCCACTGCACTGTGCCTGGCTCTTAGTAGACATTCTATAAATATTTGTTGAATAAATGGAGAAATCAATGTGTGAGATAACATATCTGGCATTCAGTCAGAGGTCAAGGCTGATGACAGAGATTTAGTGGTCCTCATCGTATGAGTCATGGATTCACCTAAACCAATATTTGTGTGTCATGTCACCCAGGGAGAAAATATAGACTAAAAAGAACATTTTATTTTTATTTTTGTGGGGGATGATGAGAGAAGAGGTCTCAGATATGAAATATCTTTTAATAGAAAAATAAAGAAAAAAACCATTTTGATGTCAAAGAAGCTGGGGGTGGGGAGATAATCAAAGAGGGATCAACAAGAATTAAAAGGCAAAAAACAGGGGCGCCTGGGTGGCTCAGTGGGTTAAGCCTCTGCCTTCGGCTCAGGTCATGATCCCGGGGTCCTGGGATCGAGCCCCGCATCGGGCTCCCTGCTCAGCCGGGAGCCTGCTTCCTCCTCTCTCTCTCTGCCTGCCTCTCTGCTTACTGTGATCTCTCTCTGCCTGTCAAATAAATAAATAAAATCTTAAGAAAAAGGCAAAAAACAACAACACATTGTATAACCTTACAGAACACTTTTCTGTGGATTCTGTGCCGCTGCATAAAGTTGTGCAAGTTGTAGCCTAATAAAGATGGTATATACTGAGGTGCCAAGATAATATATTCATCGCCACTACTTTTCAGCAGATTATCAGCAAAGCATCTTCTTTTATTATTAAACTTATTTTGAGGGGCACCTGGGTGGCTCAGTCGTTAAGCTTCTGCCTTCAGCTCAGGTCATGATCCCAGCGTCCTGGGATCGAGCCCCACATTGGGCTCCTTGCTCAGTGGGAAGCCTGCTTCTCCCTCTCCCTCTGCTGCTCCCCTGCTTGTGTTCCCTCTCTCGCTGTGTCTCTCTCTGTCAAATAAATAAATAAAAAAAATCTTAAAAAAAAAAAAACTTA
Organism: Lutra lutra; assembly: GCF_902655055.1. Lineage (NCBI taxonomy): Eukaryota > Metazoa > Chordata > Mammalia > Carnivora > Mustelidae > Lutra > Lutra lutra. Next base: position 73,148,941 of record NC_062279.1, on the reverse strand, counting down.
TTTTGAGGGAAAGATGTGATTTGTCTCTACAAAAGACAGCATATAAATATTGGTGTCTCTGATGAAATGAGTATATGCAAAATTGCAATGGAGTGAAAACTGGGTGTATGTGTAACAGCAAGGGTAAATAGTGAAGAAAATTAAAAAAAAATTTACTTGAGAGAGAGAGTGGGGGGAGGGGCAAAGAGAGAGCAAGAGAGGAGAAACCCAAGCAGACTCCTTGTTGAGTGTGGAACCTCATGAAGAACTTGATCTCATGACCTGGAGATCACAACCTGAGCCCATGACCTGAGCCAAAAACAAGAGTTGGTGTCAACCAACTGCACCACCCAGGCGCCCCAATAGTGAAGACAATTTAAACTTTATTGCAAGAGAGCAAGGGTATAAGAATGGGAGAGAAGATTTTGTTTGTTCTTTGTGTTATAGGGAGTCTCGAACATATATATTTGCTGAAAAGGAAAAAAAAAGGAATATAGAGGAAGAGATGAAAGATAGTTGAAAAGATAGTATGAATGAAAAAGTGAGTTCCTTGTTGTAGTGAGAGAGGAAGAATCTAAGACCCTAGACAGGAAGGGATGATGAGGGTATTAGTTGGGTTTTCCAGAGAAATAGAACCTAAAGAATGTATGTATAATACATACATATATTTCTATTTCTGTATCTCTATATCTATCTATCATCATCCTCTATCATCTATCTATCTATCACCTATTTACCTACCTATCAAGAGAGAGACACAGAGAGAAAATTATTTTAAAGAATTGGCTCATGTAATTGTGGAAGTTCTAGTTTATTTTTTTTAATTTTTTTTAAATTTATTTATTTCATAGACAGAGATCACAAGTAGGCAGAGAAGCAGGCAGAGACAAAGAGAGGGGGAAGCAGGCTCCCTGCTGAGCAGAGAGCCTGATGTGGGGCTCGATCCCAGGATCCTGGGATCATGACCTGAGCCAAAGGCAGAGGCTCCAACCCACTGAGCCACCCAGGTGCCCTGGAAGTTCTAGTTTAAAATGTTCAGAGAAGGCCAACAGGCTGGAGACCCAGGGAAGAGTTAGAGTCTGAGTCCAGATGCAGTCTGAAGGCAGAATTCCTTCTTTGACATCAGTTTTTGTCTACTAAGTCCCTCAGATGATTGGATGAAGCCCACTTATATTATGGAGAGAAATCTGCTTTAAAGTCCATCAATTTAGATGTTAAGGCTATTTAAAAACACCTTCACAGAAATATCTTAAATAACATTTGACCAACTATCTGGGAATGGTGGTCCAGCCAAGTCAACACATAAAGTTAACTATTACAACTAGCAGGGCTAAAAAAGATGACAATATCAAGGCATGTGATATGGAAAGATGATGACTACTGTTCTGACCCAATCTTTCTTCATGGAGTTGGAGTGAATTAGGAAGTAAGTAAGAGGTATGAGAAAATGAATGATAGATTATGTGACCATTGAGACAAAATGGGAAAGAGAGCTAAATTATCACAGAAAAGAATTTCTGTATTGAAAGTCGAGAATGTGGGTTTGAAGGCTACTGATTCACATAGTTTTAATGGTCCATTGTAGTTAACATCTGTGTGGCTGGTTAGATGTCCACTGATCAGAGTATAATATGGCAGGGGTAACTGGCCAACAAAAGACCAAGAAAATTTTGTCATGGTGAAAAAGTAATGGAAGTTACAGTTTTGACATTTAGGTTGACTTGAGAAGGAAGTGAAGTCAGAAACAAGGTGTTTGTGTTGGGTGTAGCTTTCTAGGAAAGGATGTCCTTGAGTTTGAAATGTCAGTGTCTCAGGGATGGCAGATTTATACATCTAAAAGGAAAAAAGTTTCAAAGGAATGGTTGTATGGATTTATTTTTAATAATTAAAAAATTCTAGTATTTTTCAATGGATAAATTTGCTCTATCCTCTTTGTTTTATGGATACTTCATTTATTCATTTATTAAAACTTCTGACACTGTAATGGAATTATTTATCCTATTGTCACCACCACAAGACAAGAATGTTAGATGTGGAAGGAGCACAGCACATAAAAGGGTTAGAAAAAAAATTCACTGATTGGACAGATGAAGGGAGCACATTCAGTTGGTTTGCATTGCTATAGACATTATAGTTGCCAGAATATTGAAATCAAACTAGCTGGTTGCTATCAGACCCTTCTTTCAGTCTTCTTAGTTACTTGCTGCTACTCTGATCACCTGGCCCATGAATATATGTCTTGATGTACAAAAAACAGAATTCTGAGTATAACTAAAGCCTACTTTATGATGCTCTGTATCTAATTGCAAAGATGGGTTTATAACAAGATTCACAATTATTCTGTATTATACACAAAAATAAAATTTTAAATTATGAGATTCGAAACTGTTATTTTAAGAACCAAGAAAAAAAGATGTTGAAGAAGTTATCACAAGGAAAAAACAAAAACCAAAAAACCCCCAAACAAACAAAAACCCTCTATGACTTTATTTTTCTTTTGGAGAATATTTGATTTCAGTTAATAATAGCTATGGTTGGGGGTGCCTGAGTGTCTCAGTGGGATAAAGCCTCTGCCTTCTGCTCAGGTCATGATCCCGGGGTCCTGGGATTGAGCCCCACGCCGGGCTTTCTGCTCAGCGGGGAGCCTGCTTTCTCCTCTCTCTCTGCCTGCCTCTCTGGCTGCTTGTGATCTCTGTCAAATAAATAAATAAAATATTAAAAAAAAAAGCTATGGTTTGTTCTACTTGAAACAACTTATTTGGAAAGAAATCTTTCATATCAAAGAATACATATTTTTTTTTCACTATACTTGTTATTTGAATTCAGGAGTATAATTATTCAGTATTCATGTGATCCTCTCTTTTAACAAATAACAGCAAAGTGGAAGAAAAAAATAATTTCCTTTTGCAATGATTAGGATGTATATGTGAATAGTACTCCATTTTTGCAAATCATAATGCTTTGTTCATGTTATAAGAAATTTAACAAGTGCATTTATTACAGACTCATGGTTCAGAAATTCATTCATAGTAAGATTGGATTCCTATTTGTCAAAAAAAATCTATAATTTTGACTATGAAAAGTATTTGGAAAATGTATGCTATTTAAAAATAAAGTTGATTATTTGACTTTAATACATAATATGCTTACTTAGCTATTAATTTATTGCTTTAAAAATAGTGGGTTTATTTGCTGACTACATGAGCAATGTATACTGATTTGTGAGATCAAAGAGTGTGTCAAAGCAGGAGTGTATATTCATTGTTAATGGTAAAAAGTGTGTGCATGTGTAGCGCCTCTGGGTATCTACTTGGGAGAAGGAAAGGATTATCCTTGAATTTGAACATTTTTAGTTTTTATATCCATTAAAAAATGCAATGATCTCAACTAAACAAGCAGTACATAATTGTTTTTCCCTCCAGGTGTGTTTTTGGTGGCCTTTGAATTGTGGCATCAAAAACATTTTTTTAAAATAATTATATCAAAACAAAACAAAACAAAAAGAAAACAACAAATTCAAACAGACTTAATTAAAGGGATAGATTCACAACCAAATGGCAATATGCCTGTTCACTGAATACACAGTAATGAAGTTTAATACATATAAAAACAAATATTTCAGAATATTTCTGCCACCAAAACTTAATCATGGTATGGTTATGTCTTTCCTCACACTCTTAGGTTTCCTTTAATGTAATTAAAATTACTGACCTAAAAAATTACTAAAGTCATGGGACATGAAATCGCCAATCTATACTGGTTGACAATTTGTCACTGAGGATTTTTTTAAAATTTAATTTTATTTAAATTCAATTAATTAACATAAAGTATATTATTAGTTTCAGAGGTAGAGTTCAGTGATTCATCAGTTGTATATAACACTCAGTGCTCATTACATCATGTGCCCTCCTTAATGCCCATCACCCAGTTTCCCCATTACTCCAGCAACCCTCAGTTTTTTTCCTATAGTTAAGAATCTCTTGTGGTAGGGACACCTGGGTGGCTCAGTTGGTTGGACGACTGTCTTCGGCTCAGGTCATGATCCCGGGGTTCCAGGATTGAGTCCCACATCGGGCTCCCAGCTCCATGGGGAGTCTGCTTCTCCCTCTGACCTTCTCCTCGCTCATGCTCTCTCTCAAAAAAAAAAAAAAAAAGAATCTCTTGTGGTTTGTCTCCCTCTCTGATTTCATCTTACTTTATTTTCCCCTATGATCCTCTGATTTGTTTCTTAAATTCCACATACTAGTGAAATCATATAATTGTCTTTCTCTGATTGACTTGTTTCACCTAGCATAATACCCTATAGATCCATCCATGTCATACATGTTAAGATTTCATTTTTTTGATGGCTGAATAATATTTCGTTGTATATATATACCACATCTTCTTTATCCATTCATCTGCCAATAGACATCAGGGATCTTTCTATAGTTTGGGTATTGTGGACATTGCTGCTATGAACATTGCTGTGCAATGTTCAGATCACTATATTTGTATCCTTTGGGTAAATACCTAGTAGTGTAATTCCTGGGTCATAGGGTAGCTCTATTTTTTAACTTTTTGAGGAATCTCCATACTGTTTTCCAGACTGGCTGCACTAGTTTGCATTCCCACATCAGAGTGAGAAGGTTCTCTTTTTTTGACATCCTTGCCAAGATTTGTTTTTTCCTGACTTGTTTGTTTTAGCCTTTCTAGCTGGTGTGTGGTGGTATCTCATTGTGGTTTTGGCCTGTATTTCACTGATGCTGAGTGCTGTTGAGCATTTTTTCATGTGTCTGTTGGTCATTTGTATGTCTTCTTTGGAGGAATATTTATTCATGTATTTTGCCCATTTCTTGACTGGGCTATTTGTTTTTGGGTGTTGAGTTTGGTAAGGTAAGGTCTTTATAGACCTTGGATACTAGCCCTTTAACTGATAAGGTATTTGAAAATATTTCTCCCATTCTGTAGGTTGTCTTTTGGTTTTGTCAACAGTTTCCTTTATTGTGCAAAAGTTTTTTTTTTATCTTGTTGAAGTACCAATAGTTCATTTTTGTTATTGTTTCTCTTGCTTTTGGAGATGTGTCTAGCAAGAAGTTGTTGCAGCCAAGGCCAAAGAGGTTGTTGCTTATGTTCTTCTCTAGTATTTTTATGGATTCCTGTCTCACATTACGTCTTTTATATATTTTGAGTTTGATTTATGGGAGAATAACTTTTATGTGGGAACAATTAAACAGGTTCAAAAGGACAACAGAGAAAGAATTGTCATAAACTCATGTCTCTTATGATTTGTTGCAACTTTCAAATATGTAAATCATATAGAATTATCTTTGTCTAAGAAAGTAATATTCTTCATCATCTCCTTTGGAGCACTTTGTGATTTGTTACCTGAAAGTGTCTAAATAGTATTTAGAAAAAAATGTTGTTTTGTTTGTTTAAACTAGCTTCTGTCCGTTTTAGCCAGCTGTGTTAATTTCAAAGAAATACATTGAATTAGGAATGCTGTTTTTATATATATTTTTTCTTTTCTTGTTTAAATAGAAATTGTATTCTCTTTGTATTCTCTAGTACACTGAGTGGACCATAGTATTTTGATAATTTATATGCATATGCTTTTTCAAAATTTTTGTAATAAAATCAGTTCATTCATTTGAAACATTATCTATAATGTGTTAAGAACTTTTTTTTCTTATTAAATTTATAATAAGAGGTTTTGGGCACAAACAATTGAATGAGTAATACAATAATTTTATAATATGATAAGTATTTCAAGAGTGGAAGCATGGGTGCTATAGAAATACATAGATGAGCTCCTAACTTCATTGAGGCAAAAGGCGGTAATGAGATACCTTAATGGTGATGTTCCTGGCAAAAGCTACCAGGGTTCAGTCAAAGAGACCATACAGACTGGAAGTATCAAGAGGGAGGGGAAATAGCAAAAAGATGAAGTTATACAGGATCCAAATAGTGAAAAAAAATTTTATTTAAGATTTTTATTTATTTTATTTTATTTGAGAGAGAGAGAGAGTGAGGAGGGGCAGGAGCAGAGAGAGAGAGAGGGAAAGAGAGAATTTCAAGCAGATTCCATGCTAAGCACAGCCCCACATGGGGCTCTATCCAACCTCTCTGAGATCATGACCTGAGCTGAAACTCAGAGTTAGACGCTCAACTGACTGAACCAGTCAGACACCCCAGACAGAGAAAAACTTTTAATCATCCTAAGAAATTTGAATTTTTCACTAATGATAATGGAAAACCATATATTGATTTTAAGTAGAGGATTAGAATGATATTTAGAAATATTTTAGAAATATTTTAGAAAATATTCTGAAAAAAGTTCAGGAACAGTGGGGGTAGAATTTTTGTAGATCATTTAATTTTTAAAATATATGCTAGTCCTCTCTTCTACTAGCCTTGGTAGATTTTACTTCATGTGCATGCCATTAGACTTGGTCACCTATCACAGGAAGGCATTGAGTGCTACTTCCAGTCAGAAGCTATAAGAACCATCACACAGTTCTACTATCTTCCTTTTCCCTCTGTTCCAAATAGAAGGCAATATTTAGCTTGAGTCCCAAGTGAGGAAGACCCTAAACAAAGACAAAGCTGACCTCTGAGGGAAAGAATATAAGCAAGAAATAAATGTTTGTCATTATGGTCCACTAGAATTTGTGATTCTTGTCACATCATAACTTAGTGAGACCTGACTAATAGAGAGTGAGGCAAGATTAGAAATTTAGAGACATGTTAAAAGACTGTTATATAACTAAGGCACAAACTGTTGGTCACATGGATTTAGAGAGTAGAGATGGGAGAAAAGAAACAAGTTTGAAAGATAGCACATAAACAGGCTTTATAATTAATAAAATGTGGAAGAATGAAGGAAGACTGACAGATTTCTGGATTGGGGGAAAAAGAAAAAGGTGGGTAGGAAAAGATCCATGACTATTGGACAAAGCAGGAGACCTAGGTTACTGATGAAAATGACGACTTTAAGTCATGCTTTTCCATCTGCATTCCTATGTCTGGAATTTGGACTAGCTGGACTAGCTGGGTTTCCTAGCCCTGACAATGAGTCCTCTAGAGAGTCAGAGCTTGCTTTCTCATGTCTTTCAGATCCCTGCTTAAGGTTAATCCATTAATGAGGTCTTTTCTCATTTAAAACCTAATTTAAAATAACAAATCATCTCTTATTTTCTTAATGGCGTTTGTTATATCATCATATCATATATCATATAATATATATTCTATATATTTATATTGCATACTATTTATATTACATTATATTATACTATTATTATACATTAGACTCAGAAGTATTGTCCAATAGAATATTGTGAGCCACACATGTAATTTTAAATTTTTAGTGGCCACATAAAAAAGTAAAAGAATGGGCAATACTAATTTTAATAATATATTTAATCTAATATATTAAAAGTGCTTTAATATATAATCCATATAAAATTATTAATGAGGTATTTTACCTTCTCTTTTGGCACTAAATTATAATTTAGATTGGCTACATTTCAATTCCTTAATTGCTATGTACAGCTAGTGACATCATATTGGGAAGTGCAGGATAAAGTGCTGGACTATCCTTTATTTATTTATTCTTTCCCCTATTATTGTTCAATTATATGAGGACTTGGGGTTTTATTACTGTTGGTGTCCATCATAACCTAAAAGAATCCCTGAAATCTAAAAAGCACTAACATATAATGAATTATCAAGTGAATGAATGTAAAAATTAAGAGAGTGGCCTGAGCCAGACTTATTGGAGTCATCAGCAGAGTGATAATTTAATTTATAGCTGAGACTGAGTTTATCTAGAATAAGTGTACTTATTGAGCAGAAAATGGGGACTCAAATAGGGCATTAAATAAATGTTTCTCAAAAACTTTGTATATCCCTACAGAAATTGTTGAAAACAATTGATCACACATTTTACATTGGCAGTTAATTTTTTAGCATAATTATATTTGTAATTGATGTAATTTCCAATATATTATAAATACTGACACTAATAATTTAAATAAACTCCAATAGAAATTAAATACTATAACTATCTGATATTTGCTAATATTAAAATGTAAAATACATAAGTATTTTTCCACAATCCCTATTTATAATTGTATATTAAATTCTGTTGAATATGAATTTTACATTTGCAAAATTTTATAGTTTTTAGTGTTAGAAGTGATTGCTTATTGGATTTCTAGCAAGTAAAAGGAACTTAAGAAATTTTAATTCATTAAGCTCTGTGTTGGAATATGAATAATAATAAAATAAAAGTTGTGTTTACCACATACTACTCTATGATAAGATCAAAAAGAACATATACATAGATGTTTTCCAAAACAAATTTAGCAGAGTAATTTAAATTATTAAAGGACCCATGATGATTAGGAGTATTGGTATATCAAAAACATATACAGATTTATATAATTCTGTCATACTTGCTTTTGAATATCCTTTCAATCCCTTTGAATTGCTTCTTAAGGTCTTAAAACTGTACCTCATTTTTTTTTTTAAGCAGGGGAGAGGTACAGTTTTTTAGATTTCTGTTGAAAATACAAAAGTATGTTTTCTTTTATAGACCAACTCAAAGTGTTAGCTCAATTAAATTTGAGAAAATTTAAATTTTTCCTCTGGTTATAAGAAAAGATAACTTTCAAACCCACCTGTGTAGTTTTCTTGTTAAAAACTTAAATGGATTTTTCGGTTGTTTTGAGGAAGGCTTGGATGGCTATGTATTTCCCCTTTAGGACCGCTTTTGCCATATCCCATAGGTAGACCAAAGTGTCTTTATTCTCATTGGTTTCCATGAATTGTTTAAGTTCTTCTTTGATTTCCTGGTTGATCCAAACATTCTTAAGCAGGGTGGTCTTTAGATTCCAACTGTTTGAATTCCTTCCAAACTTTTTCTTGTGGTTGAGTTCCAGTTTCAAAGCAGTGTGGTCTGAGAATATGCAGGGAATAATCTCAATCTTTTGGTATCGGTTGAGCCCTGATTTGTGACCCAGTATGTGGTCTTTTCTGTAAAAAGTTCATGGCACTTGAGAAGAATGAGTATTCTGTTGTTTTAGGGTGGAATGTTCTGTATATAACTATGAGGTCCATTGGGTCCAGTGTGTCATTCAGTGCTCTTATTTCTTTATTGATTTTCTGCTTGGATGATCTATTACTGAGAGTGGTATGTTAAGATCCCCTACTTTAATGTATTCATATCAATATGACTCTTTCTATCTTGATAGAGTTACTATCAGAAAGGATGAATACCCAACTTTGGTATCAACATGGATGAGACTGGAAGAGATTATGCTGAGTGACATAAGTTAAGCCTAGAGAAACAATTATCATATGGTCTCACTTACTTGTGGAGCATAAGGAATAGCATGGAGGACGTTGGGAAATAGAGTGGGGAAGTGAGTTGGGGGAAATCAGAGGGGGAGACAAACCATGAGAGACTGTGGACTCTGAGAAACAAACTGAAGGTTTTGGAGGGGAAGAGGGTGGGGATTGGGTGAGCCTGATGGTGGGTGTTAAGGAGGGTACATATTGCATGGAGCACTGGGTGTGTGGTGCATAAACAATGAATTTTGTATCACTGAAAAAAATAAATTAAAAAAACAAAACAAAACAAAAAAACCTTAAATGGAACCAAGTCATGAGGAATCAATCAAACTGAATCCTGAAAGGGAGACATTCTACAAGATAACTGGCTCAGACTCAAAGAGCGCCAATGTCACAAAATACAATAACAGGAACAATTAAAGGAAGGAGGAGTGTTCTAGTCAAAAGAGACTATGGAGGGGTGCCTGGGTGGCTCAGTGGGTTAAAGCTTCTGCCTTCAGCTCTGGTCATGATCCTAGGGTCCTTGGGATAGCGCCCTGCATCAGGCTCTCTGCTTGGCAGGGAACCTGCTTCCTCCTCTCTCTCTGCCTGCCTCTTTGCCTACTTGTGATCTCTATCTGTCAAATAAAAAAACAAAATAAAACAAAACAAAAAAAAACACTATGGAAACACTACAACTAGATGTAATATATCAATCTTTATTAGCTCCTCTGTGGGAAAAAATAAAAATGGCATTAACTCTATAATCCAGCTAATGGCTGCACATATGCAAAATTTCCCGAATGTTTTTCAAAAATACAAACTGACCACTTATAAATAAGAGCAATTACAAAACAACGATAATGTTGATAATAATTATAAAAAGTTTTAGAGCCCCAAATTTTTGTGAAATGAGTATTTTCTTGACCCAGATTCCCCCCACCCCCCAAGAGCTTTGGCCACTAGTCAGAAAAATAGCAAGTATTTAGTCATTAAATTCTTCAAAAACATTTACCGTAAATTGTTCCTACCTCCAGCACTCATTAGAAGTCAGTTGTATTGGCATCCAGTTTCTTTTCCTGGAAGCCTACCACAGTGCTCAGAATAACAAATAAATAAATAGTAACTCCAGTGTCTCACCATGGAGGAAGGTAAGCTTCACTGGAAATAAAATCATGAAGACCAGTAATCTTTCAGGCTCAAAACACCACTCTAGACACTCATTGGAAAGTAAGATGTCTCAGAATTAGTAAGACAATATATTATTATCATTAGACTAAGAACACCAAAGATAACTCAGTGGATCTCTTTAGTTTCAAGGATCTTCTCTTTCCTAATAAAGAAGCAACCCTAGCTTCCCATGTTTATCAGGGTTGATTATCTCAGCCTCTAAAGTGCCTCTTTTGCACCATTGTCTACTGACTTGAGCAGTTCAAGTGACTGGTGGTTGAAACTTCAAGTCCAGTGGAAATTTTACCATGATTCCTGGAAGAAGGCTTTCCCCCTGAGAATCAAGTACTGTAATTTAGCAGAGTTTAAGTGCACAGAATCAGGAAATTTAGATTTTACAAAAAGGTCAAAGGAAGTGTTGGTGGGACCAGTCAGTCATTACAGCATTATAGATGACTCATATGCATATGCATACCATATGCATGCAAATATCCTATTGTGAAGGACATAACTTGATCCCAGAGGGTATTGTCTCTAAAATTATGTCTTAGATGAGTCTATAGTAGATACAAAATTCATTCCAACATTCTGTTACTTAGCTACTTCTGGTGACTTCTGGTGAGTACCAGATAAGCCAGAGGATTCTTATGACCACACACCTACTGCCACAGTGCCTTTGCCATTAATGGGTCTCTTGATTTGAAGTGATGATATTATGTGGGATGCCATGTCAGTAGGTCAGGCATTCTCCAAGTACTTAGATAGTGGTGCTGAAACACCAACCCATTTCAAGAAAACATATTGAATCTAATAAAGACAAATTGCACCATCTAGAATAGAAGGGATCTGCTAAATTGAATTAAAATCTAGTGGCTAATCTCAATAAATACCACCACGTGAAAGCTTCAGGTTTAGTCACTGCCAGTTTAATGTTTGTTCATTGACACTGGTAGCAGGTATAACAAACGTTATTTATTTTTTAAAAGATTTAATTAATTTATTTGTCAGAAAGAGAGCACAAGCAGGCAGAGTGGCAGACAGAAGCAGAGAGAGAAGCAGGCTCCCTATTGAGCAAGGAGCCTGATGCCAGACTCGATCCCAAGACCCTGGGATCATGACCTGAACCAAAGACAGTGGCTTAACCAACTGAGCCACCCAGGTGTCCCTGTAACATACATTATAAGAAGGAGTTCATACTTTAGAAATTTCACTTCTTGATTATAGTGTTAAATAGTACAAACACTGTAAAAAATTACTTGGCAGTATCATTAAAAATATATCTGAATATGTTTATTCAGATACATAGGAGTTAAATATATCCACTCCTAGGTATATGCTAAACAGAAATATTTATGTTTGTGCAAGAAAACATGAAAAAAGGTTGAAACCCCAATCACTTGATAAGCTGTAAGATGCAAGCAACCCAAATTCATCAAGAATAACATGGATAGGGGTGCCTGGGTGGCTCAGTGGGTTAAGCCTCTACCTTCAGCTCAGCTCATGATCTCAGGGTCCTGGGATCGAGCCCCACATCAGGCTCTCTGCTCAGCAGAGAGCCTACTTCCTCCCCTCTTTCTCTCCGCCCGCCTCTCTGCCTACTTGTGATCTCTGTCTGTCAAATAAATAAATAAAATCTTTAAAAAAAAAAGAATAACATGGATAAATAAATTATAATATATCCATACAATGGATATTATAAAATAACAAAAATTGAGATACTATGACATGCCATAACATGTGTAGCAAGCCATAACATGTGTAATTTCACAAAGGATGAGTTAAACAAAAGGACCAAATACACAACAATGAGTATTATGTGATTCCATTTGCAGAAAGTAAACAAACAAACAAACAAAAAACAGGTAGATCTTACCTATGGTGTAACAAGTCAAGATAACAGTTACCTGATTTTGCTTTCGGGTAGTTGCAGTGCTTTGGGTAATGTGTTTACAGCTGATGTTTACACAAATGTGATCACCAAAAATTCATTAAGCTGGACTATTATGGTGTGTGCATTTTTCTGCATGTTTAAAAAAAAAACATTGCAGGCATGCTTCATTTTATTATGCTTTGCTTTATTGTGCTTTGCAGATATTGTGTTTTTTATAAATGAAAGTTTTGTGGCAACCCTGCATTGAAAAAGTCTATCTGCACCATTTTCCAACAGCATTTTTTCAGTTTATGTCTCTATATCACATTTTGGGACTTTTTCATTATTATTGTATTTGTTATGGTGATCAGTGATCAGTGATCTTTGATGTTGTCATAGTAATTATTTTGGGGTACCACAAACCACAACCATGTGACAGTAAGCTTAATGAGCTCAATGAATAAATGTGTGTGTTCTGACTGCTTCATCAACCAGCTGTTCCCCCCATATCTCTTTCCCCCCTAGTCCCTGAGACACAACAATATTAATATTAGGTGAATTAATAGCCCTATAATTACCTCAAGTATTCTAATGAAAGGAAGATTCATAGATTTCACACTTTATTTTACATATTTATGTATGTATTTATGTATGTATGTATTTATTTATTTTTGAAAGAACACATGGGGAGGGGGCATGTGGTAGGAAAGGCAGAGGGAGAGGGAGAGAAAGAATTCCAATCAGTCTCTGCACCCACCACAGAGCTGCCAAGCACAGAGCCAGACATGGGACTCAATCTCATAACCCTGAGATCATGACCTAAGCTGAAATCAAAAGTCGGATGTTTAACCAACTGAGCCATCCAGGTGCCCCACATATCTCTCACTTTAAATCAAAAGCTAGAAATTACTAAGTTTAGTGAGGAAGGCATGGAAAACCCAAGACAGGCTGAGTGCTAGGCCTTTTGTGCCAAAACAGTCAGCCAACTTGTGATTGCAAAGGAAAAATTCTTGAAGGAAATCAAAAGTGTTACTCCAGTGCATACATGAATAAGGAAACAAAACAGCCCTATTGCTGACTTGGAGAAAGTTTGAGAGGTCTGGATAGAAGTTTAAACAACCACAACATTCCCTTAAGCCAAAGCCTAATCCAGAGTAAGGCCATAACTCTCTTCAATTTCATGAAGGCTGAGAGATTGTGAAGAAGCCACAGAAGGAAAGCTAGAAGCTAGCAGAGGTTGCTTCATGACATTTAAGGAAAGAAGTTGTTTCCATAACAGAAAATACAAAGTGAAACAGGAAGTGCTGATGTAGAATCTGCAGCAAGTTATTCAGAAGATGTAGATCTGATAAATAATGAACATGGCTAAACTAAACGGTGCATTTTCAATGTACACGAAAGAGCCTTCTATTGGAAAAAGATGCCATCTAGGACTTTTCTAGCTAGGTAAGAGAAGTCAATGCCTGGCTTCAAAACTTCAAAGAACAGGCTGACTTTCTTGTTAGGAACTAATACTACAGCTGGTGACTTTAAGTTGAAACCAATGCTCACTTACCATTTCAAAAATCCTAGTGCCCTTAAGAATTATGCTAAATCTACTTTGCTTAAGTTCTCTAAATGGAACAAAAAAGCCTGGATGAGAACACATCTGTTTACAACATTGGTTTACTGAATATTTTAAACCCACTGTTGAGACCTGCTGCTCAGGAAAAACAATTCTTTGAAAACATTACTGCTCATTGACTTGCATTTGGCCACCCAAGAGCTCTGATATGGATGCACAATGAGATTTATGTTATCTTCATGCTTGCTAACACAACATCCATTCTGTAGCCCATGGATCAAGGGATAATTTCAACTTTCAACCACAGATGTGACGGAAAAAAACAAGAGAACTATACTTAGAAGTAGAGCTTGAAGGTGTGACTGGATTGTTGCAATCTCATGAGTGAACTTGATTGGATGAGAGTTGCTTTTTATGGATAAGTGAAGAAAGTGGTTTCTTGATGTTCATGGTGAAGATGCTGTGGAGGGGGTTGAAATGAAAAGTACTTAGAATATTTCATAAAGTCAGTTTGTATATCAGCAGCAGGGTTTGAAAGGGTTGACTCCAATTTTGAAAGACGTTCTACTGTGGGTAAAATGCAATCAAACTACATCTCATGCTAAAGATAAATCATTTGTGAAAGGAAGAGTCAATTGATGTAGCAAACTTTGTCTTATTTTGTGAAAAGGCCACAGTCACCTGAGCCTTCAGGAACCACCACCTTCATTAGTCAACAGCCATCAACAATGAGGCAAGACCCTCCATCAGCAAGACCTATGACTCACTGAAAGCTGAGATGATGGTTAAATTTTTCAGCAACAAAATATTTTTAAATTATGATATATAAATTTTTAGATACAATGTTATTGTATACTTAATAGACTATAGTATAGTGTAAACACAGCTTTTATATACAGTGGGAAGCCAAATGCTCATTTGACTCACTTTATTTTGATATTCACCTTATTGCAGTTGTCTAGAACCAAGCCTAGGATATCTCTGAGGTATACCTATAATTACAAAGCATCGTTCTGAGATAAACAGTAGGAACCTCATATTATTTTCAGAACAAATTCCATCCAACCAATATATGTATTAAAATTAATAATTGAGGATGGAAAAGTTGTGGTATAAGAAATCTTTACTTTGTGGTGAAATATATTAAACCTTGAATTATTTACAAATAATTGTAGATATTTTCATGAAAGAAGGAGAAACTCAGTATTGCCCAAATCCTAGGAGCTCTTGTCCTCATAAGGTCAGTATCTGTGAGAGCCTTCCAAAGAGTTCTAATTCATGAAAATCTTATTTCCCACGGCTCCTATGGATAGAACAAGAACAGTGAGGGAAGAGGATCATTCTCTCTGAAAGAAGTTCTGTGAGAGGACCACACTCTATATCAGTGACATGTGCAAAGAACATGGTTCCAAGGTACCAAATTTCAGATACCATTCTCTGAGGCAGTACTATTCCACTGCAGATAGCTCTTCCAAAAACATCTGCCCTGTGCCACTAGACCCTTAGCCTGGATGCCAGAGGTCAGGTCACCCATTCCAGAGGGATGCATATCAATGTGTTTTTGTTTTTTGTTCTACAATTCCAAAAGACCAGCTTCTGTGTATCCTTAAGCACAATTATAAGAACAATGAGTACTGGACCCAATTTCTCTAAACATGAATAAGTAATATATATATTATAGTATGTATTTGTATACATATATACAAATATAGTATATTTTTACTAAAGTATGTATTTGTGTATATATATATACATATATACAAATACATACTATAATATATATATACACAAATACATACTTTAGTAAATATATATATATATATATATAGAGAGAGAGAGAGAGAGAGAGGAATGGACATTTGTAGGTTAAACTGGATTCTGATAATAGAAACTTTTATAGGCATTGCACTATAAACATCTTAGCTATACATATAATTTCTAGGTTGATCCCAGTAAAAATATATGATCCCTAAACTTCTCTAATAATTTTTCTTCAATTCAAAATACATTTCTAAAAAATCTAGTCTACAAGCAAGAAGTGATTCTCATCCTTAGAAAGGATTCATAATTTAAAAAACAACCAAAAAAGACTATTAGAGAAAAAAATCCCCAAACATTCAGCCACCAGAACTACAGATCTTCCATACACCTAAATCAATCTTCTGTCCTGCTAACCTGGAAGAAATCAGTTTCTTGTGTTTGGGTCCAATTCTGTTTCATATGGTTTCTTTATGTTCTCTTTTTCTTTTTCTTTCCTTTTATATTTCTTTCCTTTCCTCTCATTGATTGTTGTCCCTCAGGATTTGAATTGTGCTCAACTATCATCCATTTTACCAACACCTTTTTAATATCCTAATTATTTAAAGAATTTATTAGTGTTCTATTACTTAAGCCTGACGGTCGGATGGTGAGCATACTTATTTTAAAAATTTAAAATTATTTAAATTTAAAATTTATTTAAAATTTTTTAAATTTATTATTATTATTAAATTTAAAATTTATTTAAATTTAAATTTAAAAATTATTCTTATTTAAAATTCCTCTTATATGTATCTCATATATATTATACATATATTATTATTTTTATAATAAATTATAATATTAATTAATTATAATTATTATTATAATATAATAATATAATATTATTATTATTATTATTATTATATTATTATTATAATAATAATATTATTATTATAATAATAATATTATTATATATATTTGCTGATAAAAATGAATTAATAGAGCATTTATCAGCAACTGTTAGCAATATTTTTCTGTATGAGCTTCACATACTTCTATTATTATGAGTTCACAAAGTTTAGCAATGAATAGAGACAGACCAATAAATACATAATTTATGATTTGTGATACATACCAAAATGTAGGAATAACACAGGTACTTGAGTATAGATAAAAGGGGACACATGTAAGGAGAACTGTCTTAAGAACATGATATTAAGCCTAAAACATGGTTATAAATTCTCCAAGAAAGGGATGAATGAGGTGAACAGGACAAGGGAATATTATTCCTGGCAGTGAGATGAATGTATGCAAAAATGCTGAGACAAAAATAAACAAAATGTTTTCTTGAACCCAGGGCTAGAACAGAGTGAGCAAAGGTGAGAGTAGAATAGAGGCCTCAAATGGGGCACCAAGTGACCAGAGAATTGTATCAGGTAGGGACTTTGGAAGGGACTTCTGCTTCTTATTTTACTTTACTTCTAGATCACTTTTGTACCATGACTGTGCTTTGCTAATTATCCTTCTATCTTTCTCTTCTTTCTCAGTTTCTTTTATCTGCCCATCTTGCAAATGTTTGTATCCTTTATCAGAGACTTCAAAAATAATACAGATACCACTTAGGAACACAGAAAGGTTTTACAAGAGCAGTAGGACATGTAGCATTTTAAGAATCCAATTTGCAGATTTTAAATTTCCAAAGCACTATTACTTAAAATTTTTATTCTTGAGAACTCCCTTTTGATATGGTGTCAACCTTCAAAAGCTTTTTATTCCCATTCTTTAGAAGGAATAACATAACTATCTTACAGTCTGAATCTTTTTATAGTGCATTGCCTGGGTGGAGAAACCTCTGGTATGCTCATGGAGCAGCAATTCAAAATATTGTGATAGCTGTTCAGAAATGAATGACTCCAATGACCCGGTACTGAACACTTAGCAGCTTAGTGGCTTCCAATACTTTTCTCTTGTTTTTTAATAGGTAGAAGAAGAATGTAAAAAAAAGTTGATAGCTGATGATAAAAAATAGTACTTAGTATCAGATCCCTATTCAAATTTTTCAAGTCAAGGGGATCTAAGAATTATATGACATCATTACCATAAAATAATTTTATGTTCTGACCCACTTATCTATATGGACAATGTATCTCAGCAATGACCTCTTATAAAATCTCACACACACACACAGATAAAATTTATGCAGAATAAAAACTGTTCTAGCTATAGGTAATAATCAGTCAAAGGTACATGGGGAGAAAAAAAAGAAAAGAAAAAAAAAAAAAAAGCTCTGTATTTCCTGTACTTGGTTTGAAGCCTGTTGAGCTTCTGTTGTTTCTGCCCAGTATGGAAGATTCAGTTGTATCCTTCAGAGGATTTGAGTTTGGTTCTTTAACCTTTAGCCTTGCTTTGCTTCATAATCCTGCAAGTGCTTTGAGAGAAAATCGGCTTGTATCTGTGTTTCCACTAATGGGATATTTTCACACTTCCCTTCAGTTTCTGCTCAGTACCCAGCTTCATATGCCACCTAGAATTCAGTAAATAGTTCATGGGGGAAAAAATCAGTACCATATTTGTGACTCCTCAACTTTTCAAATCATCATGCCAATCCTGCTAAATATAACTGCTAAAATATAGGTCAGCTTTCTTTTTTCCCAGAAGAATCTCTTTTCTGGGCCAAGCTTGATCCTAGGAAATTCTTTTTGGGAATAAAACAGTGGGCAATTATCTATCAACTTTGAAAGGACTATGTATTTCTAGAATCAAATAAATTAACTAGAAAATGCTAAATTATATGTTTAACAATATTCTGTGAGATTTATTAGTAAAATTATTTTTATGGCAAGAGTCTATAGCTATCTTTTGAGTGTTCATCACTGGATGTTTAAATTAAGTGAAGTCACATTTTAGTTGCTGGGATGAGCAAAGTCTGGTGTTGGGAAAGTGTGGTAGGTGAGTAGGAAAGTGTAATGGTGTTCAGGTGACAATTTGGAAATCCAAACTATCTGAGGGAAAAAAAAGATTGTCACCAAAGACAAAGAAATTTAGCTTTATACTTTGTGCAGAATACCCTTTCCCTGAAAAGTACTTAAAATTTCATTTATTGTGTTCATTGGCATATAAATTTCCAAAGTGGAGATATTTTTCTTCCTTTTTAAAAAACTCATCTATGAAAGAACATTGAACATTCTCAGTTGCATAGGACTTACAACGAAAATAAGACTGAGAATCAAATCATAAATATACTACGAAACACTTTAGAGATGATCCAAAACAGCATGCAAAAATATGTACTTGGCTCATACACAGTAAGAAAAGGAAAGAACAAAATATTCAATATTTGGAATGAAAGTTTATAAATAAATATTCAATATGCAAACTCAGGAAAGACAGTGATACCTCTAGAGATACCTAAAGTCAAGCGTGTGTTTGTTTGCTTTCTGAGTCAAAGAATAACAAAAGTCAGTATCTTTACTCCTTTGGGTTTATATTGCATTTTTCTTTTTCTTTTCCTTTTCTTCTTTCTTTTTTTCTTTTTTTTGGGGGGAGTGATGTTGAATGGAGCATGAAACTGACAGGTTTCTTGAAGGTAGAGTAAAAATTAATATAAAATTTGTGTTTAGTAATAAGCTATTATATGAAGCCCTTGACTTTTATCAAAAGAATCTAATTATTAAATTTACTAATAGTAATCTTGTAGTTTTGAGAATATTAATTTTGTATGACTTGTTAAATAAATGTTCTATACTTTGTTAGTGAACTGTTTTGATGATGCTAATAACATCTGAACCCAAAAAGATTTAATGCCATTTTGAATAGTAATGGGCATGGAGAAATGAAAGTGTTAAGAAAAAAAGAAAAAAGAAGTGATCTCATGGAAACAAAAAGCACGCATACCCATCCAAAATAGTAAACTCATCAATTTTACCAAATGTTATTTTCAATTATATGCTTTATATATACATATAAAATGGTGTATGATTATTTTATTTTCCTTTATTTACATTAAAAGTCTGTTGATAGGAATCAATGTAGTGCAATCAGTTTGGATTGCCTTTTTTGTGGGATATCCCAACTTTCAATGTTTCTGGGCTCTTCCTGGGTTTCCCAATTTTACTGGAAAGAAATTCTCCAGTTTTCTGGATAAAGGTTGTAAAACTAGCTCTCAAAATTTTTTAGAGCCAAGAGAAAGTTTGAGGATGGGAATCTCATTGCTTAATATATACAGACTATTTAATCCTCTATTATCAACCTAGTTGCCGCTACTGGCATGAGCTTGCTGTTACAGAGTTTAGAAGGACCGGGGTTCAACTTCTCCCAGAGGTGACTTTTAATCTTCTGCTGGGATTTTAGAAAGGGGAGTTAGGTGTATTGGAAGTGAAAGAGGACCTTTTTCTCAAGGTCCACCTACCTTTTCCTTTGGGAAATACTTCTGTTTTGTGGATTCTGACACAATGGGTGATTTCTGCACCAAACAGCTTGCTTCTGGGCTTCCCACACTATCAGTGTACGTATCAGTGCCCTCTGCTGGTTTCTTTCATTACACTTGCTTTTGGCTTCCAAAATATTGGTGATTCATTCTTTAGTCCGCTAAAGCCAAAGACCTTTCACAACTATTTGCATAAAACTATCTTGCAGATTTCTGGAAGAAATGTAGAATATGAGGTTTTTATCCAAATATACATAAACTGGATGTTTCTCATGTTTTAGTCTTCTGATAGGAGAACATTGCCTAATTTCCAATCTCTGCTAAACGAAATGGCAAAATGCTTTTGAAATCATTTGCATTGGCTTTTTTCCCTTGGTAGTTCATTTAATATTATCTTATCCTAGTTTCTTCTTCACTAGAACTGTGCTAAATGATGGACTTTATACTGTTGAACTGCATGACACCATCCTAGGAAAAACATCACAATCAAAATATAAACAAAAAATAGGTAAGAAATATAGAGATAGAGGTGTAACTGAACAAGCATTAGTTTGCTCCTTGGTGAGTCAGAACCTACACCAGTTGAGTCATTGCACAAAGAAAACTTATTTGTAGCAAATAAAGAAATCACTTGGAATGGCTTCCAAAGCTATGACTCTGTACTAGAGGGCACTTTTTTTTTTTTTTTTTAAGATTTTATTTATTTGACACGGAGAGAGAGACAACCAGAGAGGGAACACAAGCAGAGGAAGTGGGAGGAGAAGCCCAACGCTGGGTTCCATCCCAGAAACCAGGGATCATGACCGCAACCCAAGGCATATGTTTAAGGACAGAGCCACCCAGGTGCCCCTGGAGGGTACCTTTTATTTAGGGTTAGAATGAATATTTAGATAAGAAAGCCTTGTCTTTTATTTAGAGGCAGGCATAAGGTCACACCTGCACCTTAAGGAAACATGCCTATACCTACATCGTGTGTATTGTGTGTACATGAAGCTGAGGCTCCTCCTTTGGCAGAGATTTTAGTACTACAATGAGGTAAATGTAATTACTGGTCATTCCAGGGGTCCATCAACACAAGCTTGTCAAGGGTTTAGCTCAAATGGTCTGGAGGGTCTTGGCCAGTGAGAATTCTAATCAGCACAATCATCATTACCTGGGGGTAGTTTTGGATTTTATTTGTCTGAGTTAAGAGAGAAGCTGGAAAGAAGAACTTAAGGAAAAATGGAAAACAAAGGTTAGTGATTATAAGCAGTTGGGCAATAAAGGTCAGGTCTTGGGGTCTAGTTGTTGACAGAAACTGGCAAAAAATACACAGACATTAGAGTTATGTGAATCAATTTCAAATCTTTGATTTGCCACTTACTGGTTTTGTGGTAAGTATTAGTATTAGTAAGTATTAGTCAACACACTAATACTTTTAATCTTAACTTTCCATGATGTAAAATGGCAATATTTATGGCCATCGGTATGGGTTATTACAAAGTTTAATTTAGAAAATGCCACTTAAAAACACCTACTCTTTAAGGAACTTAGAATAGTTAATAAAAAAATGTTAATAACTCCTTACATTATTTTAGATCTGGGATGATTTTTATAATCTTTAATTTTTATATTTACATTAATTATTTTTTATTTACATTAGTAATCTCCACTCCATGATGTAACTTTTTCTGAAATTGACCATATGGATAAAAAATAAATTAAAAATGTGTGTGTTCATCTACTTCCAGTTAAGAAATAAACACTATTTAATAGGATGTAATTTATTTAAACTGTTCACATCATAGTCTTTGGATGCTTTAGTCTATGTAAAATTATTTCCTGAAATATACTGACAATATAATGAGAAAAAATTACTTGATTTAGTATCAAGTGAAAGTATTTTGTAGGAAAGATCCAGCATTCAAGGTTATACTCCTTTCTGGATATTTGCATGCTGATTTATTTAAGAACTATAGTTAGATCTTCTAATACTGAAAGAAAAAAAATAACAAAGATACTTGTTCCTGAGGATATCTGAATTGTAAATGAGTAAATCTTTAAACAAAAGAAGCCAGCACCATGAAAACAGGCCATAACACATCTTCCATAGTACATATTAGCTTCCAAAAATAACATTTTAACTCATTTCCTTCAGTTTCAATTATTTGTGGATAAGCATAAATATATTTTTAAAAAATTCTCACTAGTAATTACTAGATCCTTTCTAAATGACTAATTTCTTAGCCACAAATTATACATTGCTTGATGGACTGGATTATTTCTATAAATTACTGTCAGAGAAAACAGTTTTAAGGTTTAATTATGGTTCCAGATTATTATTTTTCATAGTTACGTATGTTGATATAGAAAATGGATTTTTATATCAGCTTAATGCATTAAAAGTACGGTTTTTGTCTTCTCAATTCCATTCACTATTTTGAAGAATTAAGGTCTCCATGTTTTCCAATCAAATGAGGAATCATGCCTGAAATCATGATAAAAAAGGAACATATTTTTTCTAGACAATAATCTATTTTTATGGATTCAAAAAAAAATGAAAGGTCATCAGAAATCCCAATTTAGAAGCATTTATGGCAGAAATAATTTAATAAAGTGAATACATTTTTCTAATAGAATATGTATTTAGACCAGGTTATTCTTTTACCATTTAATATGATTGAAAGATTTTCTTGCTAAATGGAACATACCATCAACTCATGATACTAGAAAATTTACAAATAAAAATATATACAACAAGTTTGTTTTACTCACCAAAAATTTGGTCATCTGTTCCTACGTAAAAAGTATATTTTTTTAAGTTCATAATATTGACTATAATGCCCACCAGACTTTTCTAATAAAAGTACCAAGCACCATTAATAAATATTGCCATAACTTTCACCATCCCTGCATGTCATTTCTATATTAATTACTTACTTTTCTTTCTATTAAATATTCTTTTTTAAAACTTGTCAATTTACTTATATGGTAAACTATAAAGCTTGCCCATACAAGAAAACCAGAATGATTAGAAACAGAAATAACTATTAAATAATGGAATAAGGGAGACAAAACAGGATTATTTTATGTTAGGCATTTTGATAATAAAGCCTAATTTTTCTTCCTTAAAAAAAGAAAATTATCAGGAGATGGATATTTCAGGCAAGCAAGAAATTGAGACTCTCTCTGTTATTAGAAAGAATAAAAGACATTTTTAAAAGGACTAACTTGCTTTATGTTTTTAATGTCACGTTTATGTTAATTTATTCTTTGTCTATTAATCCAAAATAAATGTAATTAAAAGTCAAATATTTTGAAAAATAAGAATATCAAAAAAATCAAAAGATTAATGTTCTTTGTGAATGTTAGAAGCTCAAATTCATAATCAAGACATAAATGGAATATTTTTATAGTTTTGTGTTTTGTGTGGGTTATACATGAGTCAAAATTCATGCCTGAATCTTTACCAGTTTAATAAGAATAATCTTCTCACTTTTCTGGGGTATAGAATGCTAGGTTTCCAGAGTCTCTCTCCTTAACTGAACATTACATTTTAATGAAAAAGTTTAATTAAGTTTATTTGCCAATGAATCATGACTCTTGTCATGAATCTTGGAATTTTGCTATGGAAAATGCTATACTGAATTTATAATATTTCACCAATATGGTGATTATATTTTAAATCTGAATCCAGTGAAAAATAATATGAACTCTCCATAAAAATATGGCTAACATATTTTTACCAAAGTTTGGAAAAATATTCATTCATGCTCTTGTATCATTAGATAATTCCTACTGTTACAGCACTGGTGAAAAAAAATAACAATGATAATAGATGATTTAGGTATTACTGAAATTCACTTCCAAGCCCTATATTAGAGGCATTCCGTTAATTATGTCCTTTAGTCTTCCCACGAGCCCCTTCACGGTTTTCATACTTATGTTACCTTATACAAATGGGACGTTGTTCTAAGTCAACAAAAGAACAATCATTAATTGACCAATTAGACTATTTGTAATCTTGTTGGTTGACACTAAACGATTGCACTGATACTATTGAATGGTCAATCATTGTTATCAAATTAAGAATAAAAAGATTTTAGTTTGTTGTTTAAATAAGTGTGTTCTCTGATTGTGATCTCCTAGAAAATTCTGATGGTTGGTATCTCAAATAAAGATGACTATTTGACTGTTAAGTGTAACACTGCAGAAATGAAGGAAGATTAAACTGCTGATCTATATAGGAGACTGCAACAAGCAGCCAAGTGTTACACTAAGAACCTCTTCTGATTCTAATGTGGTCTTGGGCTTAGTTTGACAAAGAATCGGGTTGGCCCAGAAACATGGTAATGAAGGCATATTTTACCTCTTTAGTGTGAAACAATTAAAACACTAAAATAATGAAAGCTTGGAATATATTATTAAAACAGAAATATATGCTCTTTTAAGGTGTTTTTCACTGTGGGTTCTTAAATATAGTTTTCTAAGTCTACCTCCTGAGAAAAATGTAGACTTTAATTAAACACAAATAAAATAATTAAGGCACCAATACTAAAAATAAAAATGAAAGTTTGTTACAGCCAGTGCTAAGATTTGGTTTCCTTGATTTTGTTGGCCAGTTTAGTTGGGTTTATTTAGCATATGGGAGAACCAAATTATTTAAATGAATGCAGATATATTTATATGAATACAAAAGCAGACAAAATCAGTATAGGAAGAAGCTAAGGTATTTGAAGAAGCCAATTACTTTATGAGCACTGTTGAAATGAGTTGAGCTGTAGTCTGGAGAAATACAGGCACTGGTCAAAAACCTCAGAGTTCTATTGGTTAGGCACTTACAGCTTACTTTGAATAGTAGCTCATATATTATCATTTTTTTGAACACTTGCTGAATATCAAGTAAATGTCATGTACCATGCCATCTAGCCTCTGAAAAAATGGTCATGAGAAAAAGACAGCCCTCATGTCTCATGGGGGAGGCAGATTGTTAGTGACCACTACCTGCAGAATAAGAAAAAGTATTTAGCATGGTATCTGGAAGTTAGGAAAGGTTTCCACCATGAAGTGACTTGAATTTTTTTTTAAGATTTTTGTTTGTTTATTTATTTATTTATCTACATATTTGAGAGAGACAGAGTGCATAAGCTGGGGGTAGGGAAAGAGGGAGAGGGAGAAGCAGGCTCTTAGCTGAGCAGGGAGCCTGATGTGGGGCTCACTTCCAGCACCCTGGGATCATGACCTAAGCCGAAGGCAGATGTCCAACAGACAGAGCCACCGAGGTGCCCCTTGAATTGGTTTTTGATTAATTACTTTTTTTTTTAAGATTTTATTTATTTATTTGAGAGAGAGACACTGAGAGAGAGCATGAGCGAGGAGAAGGTCAGAGAGAGAAGCAGGCTCCCCGTGGAGCTGGGAGCCCGATGCGGGACTCCATCCCGGGACTCCAGGATCATGACCCGAGCAGAAGGCAGTCGTCCAACCAACTGAGCCACCCAGGCGTCCCTTGAATTGGTTTTTGAAGGATGCACAGGAATCAGTCAAAACAAGGAGGAAAAGATCTTTAGAAAAAAATAATATTCTGCATAAAGAAGCAGGTACATTGGAAGTTGTACAAAAAGGTTCATGTGTGAACCACAAACCTCTTTTGATGAAATGGCGTGTCACAAATCTGAAAATAGTGGGAGAACCTATAAGATATAGGAACACTATTTTTTAAATAAAGACTTAAACTTTATCATCAAAGTTACCATTAAAGTTTGTAATTCCTTCATAAACTGCTCAAATTTTGGTATTTCAATTTTATTTCAGAAGTTGAAAATAATTAATTGGAATGTTTTGCAAATAAAATCTGAGATCTTGCTTTTTTAATTTAAAAATTTTTAGAAGATTTTATTTATTTATTTTGACAGAGAGAGAGCGAGCACACAAGCAGAGTGAGGGGCAGAAGGAGAAGCAGGCTCCCTGTTGAGCAAGGAGCCTTATGTGGAACTTGAACCCAGGACCCTGAGATCATGACCTGAGCCAAAGGCAGATGCTTAACTGACCAAAGCAACCAGGCAGGCATCCCTGATCTTGCTTTTTAAATGGGTAAATGAAGGAGAATTTGTTATGGGGAACTGGCTGATGATGCAATAAGTGCATCATCAATGTAACTAGGGCTGAGGCCATAGTTATGAAAATAAAAAAGGAAAACAATATCTGTAAGATTGTATGTAATGAAAACCAGATAACTTTGTTCTAGAGTAAAAGGAAGAGACATAATCCTATAATGGATGTTGGTAGCTGATACTTTAAAGCCAAGAAGGAGACATTATACTATTGGACTTGAGGAAATATAGGGGGAAATAGCAATTTTGGAGTAAGATAGAATGACTTTTTTTTTTTTTTTAACATTTCACTGCAACACGTCTAAGCAAATGAATCCAAAAGTCAGAAATAAAAGAAGTGAAAAATGGTCGTATATTATGGATCTTAAAGGAAAAAATCACATGATTGATCTTCCAATCTCTATATTGATGAAAAAGTGAACTGAATAAAGTTGCTCTTCAAAGTACATTTCTTGCTACTCAAAATCCAGGGTTATAATCATTCTACTCTCTGAATATGCCAGTGCATATCTGAGGATGTCTGGGTAACCAAACGTGTGCACGTTCCTATGCTTATGGGACATCTGTTGCTTTGATCAATGAGAAAACAGCTGATTCTTATTAACAGAATTATGTGCCATTAAATATATCAGATATACAAATAACTTGCCCTGAAATATTATTCCTTGCAAACTGAATTGATGGAGGTCTAATAATAAAATAAGACAAAAATGAGAAATAGGTGGAGTCAAAATGTTGAAATGTAACCAAAATGTTAACATGAGTTTTTGTTACTTTGGAAAAACTTCTCAGCAAATTACTCTAAAATGCTCAACAGCTACATTCACTAGATTCTCTTAGAAGACTGGAAGCATGTCTTTTTTTTTTTAATCTTTGTATTGATAACAATCAAAATAGTTTTGATTAAAAACAATAGCTGTCTGTTAATTAGGTGAAAACAATGAATGGCTCAGTTTCTTTGCAATGATTGCTGTTTTCAATCAATAAGTTTTTTTTCCATTCAATAAAATTCTTAGTATATTAATTCTATTTACATAATACACTTGGAAAGACTTTCAAGATTTTTTTTTTAAAGATTTTATTTATTTATTTGACAGACAGAGATCACAAGTAGGCAGAGAGGCAGGCAGAGAGAGGAGGAAGCAGGCTCCAGAGAGCCCGATGCGGGGCTCGATCCCAGGACCCTGAGACCATGACCTGAGCTGAAGGCAGAGGCTTTAACCCACTGAGCCACCCAGGTGCCCCGACTTTCAAGATTTTAATGTAATCTATCAATTTTTGTATGTATTTCCCTACTTTAAACATATAATCTTCTACTTCTAATCCCTTATTAAATACACTATGACCACAAAAGTGTTGTGAGAATGACCTATTTTTTTTAAATTATAAAAATAGAAAAAAATTTGTTTGTATATTTAGAAAGTGATTGGGTAAGTATGGTGGAGAGAAAGAAAAAGTATAAGTTAATATTAATCGGCAAAATGACTTTCAAATAACTATGCTTTTTTTATAAACAGAGAGAGGATGTCTTGAAAGGTTTTTTATTTTTTTATTTTTAAGCATTGCTGATAAAAAGAGTTAAATGTTCATGTATGAAAATGATCACACTGGGTTCTAAATTGGTTATCATAAGGAGATTCTGAAAAACCCAAATGATGAGTAGAGTTAATTGAAATAAGGGAATAGAAGACGATATGACTAAAGGTTCATAGACCTTTATCTCCCAGGATACAATTAAAAGTTATACAACAGAACTGAGAATCTTGTAAAACACAGCTGGTGATACAATATGTGAATAATTGCTGCCTCAGAGGAAGATGAATAAAGCAGAATGATTTCAGTTCATGGTAGGGTTTATAAAAGTCTTATTTGGAGCAGTCATTTCTCATAGCAAGTGGAGATGGAAAGCATATCAATTTCGGTAGTCTTCAATTCAACTGCACTGTAAACAATATTAAGATTACATGAAATATTAACTTAAAAGTTCAAAGAATGAACCGTAAAACTCTCTCATAGCCCAAAGGAATATCAGAGAAATGTAAGTTCAATGAAATTTTGTTAGTATCAGAAGTAATTTATTTAGATATACAAAGCAGGTTGGCTACAGAACTAGAATTTCAATGCTAAGCAAACTGATTTTTTTAAAGATTTTATTTATTTGAGAGAGAGAGAGAGAGAAAGTGAGAGCACGCAGAAGTGGGGAAGAGGCAGAGGAAGAAGAAGGGAGACAAGCAGACTCCCCTGCTGAGCAGGGACCCCCAAATGCTGGTTTAGATCCCGGGACCCTGAGATCATGACCTGAGCCTAAGGCAGATGCTTCATTGACTGAGCCATCCCAAAGCAATCTGATTTTTTATACTTTACTTAGCCACTTTTATTATTAGTTGGACTGATAATAATTCTATAAGACATGAATGTATGTGTATCATGCATATGTGTCAATGTATATTACATGCTGCATTTGTATATACTATATATGACAGGGAAAATATGACACATATAATGTTATTTGTTATATAGTGGTTATATATATGTATGCATATGTCTATACACATACATATGCATATGTCTATACACATACATATGCATATGTCTATACACATATGTATATATCCAGGTTATACGTGTGTGTGTGTGTGTGTGAAACAAAATGAACAAAAACTATAACAGGTTAGAACTTGGAATTTTGTGATAAAATTTGAATACTAAGAAAATATAAAAACAAAACTCATTCTATATTTTATGATATTTCCTAAAGAATTGCCAAACAAGTCACATTTCAATTTATATGCCCATGACTTATAGAGGTTCAAAATGAGATAATGGTATCAGTTATTTTGTCATTCTCTAGAACATTTATTAATAGAGAAGACCCTATTTTTTTGTTAAGCGTTTGATAGGTGTTGGTGGTGGTGTTAGGAAAAATACAAAGAAGTCTTGATGTTTGCAAATTCAGTTAGGTAAACATTTTCTCTTAAAAATGAATACATTCAATGACAATTGTAGACATCTTTCAATTTCTAGATTCTATGAATATTTCCTTCGATAGCTATTGTTCAAACTGCACAATTAAATTTAAATATTCTCTACATTGTACTAACTATTCTTAAAGAATATTACCTGCATATGTAGGACCAAGTGTTATCTATTTGAACAATGTTTAAATATATAACACTGTTTCCTTCTCCCTCCTCCTTTTTCACTAGATATTTTGTGTTTTAAAAGCTTAGCCTTTGAAGAAGGGCTGTGGAAGTATATTGTTATGAATTTTTGCAAAAACAAAAGTTGTGTCTTTATCAAATTTGTGTGTATACACACACATTCATATATGATTAGTAGGATCTAAACAAAATGATAATACTGGATATTTTTATGTGAAGGATCATAGATAATGATCATTTTCTTCTTCAAGTCTGTATTCTGTAATGAAAAAGGATTATGTTTCATTATAGAGGAAAATAATTATTTTTTAAAGAAAAAAAGCTATTTGGTGAGTCAAATAACAACAAACAACAAAAAAATTTACTGTTTTTAAAAAAGGGAGTTTCGTGGAAAGTAGGACTATTATAGTTGTTATAAATAATATGAAAAGTCTGATAGTCAAACTTTCTGTATATCTATATAGGATAATCAAATGTAAAAATGCTTAGGAAGATTAATTTAATGAGGACAATTCAGTTGCTGAAACCTATAAAAATGCAATTTGCTGAGGCTGGCTTTAATATCTGATGTATACAAATTGCTGATGGGTAGGAAGAATAATTGCAGAGACTTTTAGGAACTCTAAAATTTATAGTTAGTACAAAAATCCTTGATGAGTACTTTAAATGCCATGAAATGTTCAGTTATGAAGTAACGTTCTGTTTATACACTCTGTCACACTCACTAGTCAAAATTAATAGTACCTTCCAGGTAATAGTGTTGAAATCACCTTAAATTTAGTTTCTTGGCTGGAGAGGAATTTTTGCTTAGATCTTATATCTTAACACTTCAAAAATTCTTATTAAGTGTCACAGATCAAACACTTGAAATACCATAATATTTCACAGGAAGTTGGAACATTCATTTGTTAGGAATGGCAATTGTAGAAGAATCAATCCCACTTACTGGCCTATGTCTGCTTCTTTTTTTTTTTTTTTTTTTTTTAAGATTTTATTTATTTGACAGACAGAGATCACAAGTAGGCAGAGAGGCAGGCAGAGAGTGGGGGGAAGCAGGCTCCCTGATGAGCAGAGAGCCGATGCGGGGCTCGATCCCAGGACCCTTGGATCATGACCTGAGCTGAAGGCAGAGGGTTTAACCCACTGAGCCACTCAGGCACCCCGCTATGTCCGCTTCTTAAAGGGTGTACACAAAAGATCTTTCCCAGACTCCCTTGGGTTACACTGGGACCATGTGACCTATAGTAGTCAGTTAAGAGTTGGTGGGAGTTTTCAGGATTTTCTTTCCCTCCATTTTGGCTTCAGGCAAAGTGTTCTAATGCTTCTGTTTCTACATACATACTGCCTGCGTTTCAGTGTAGCAGGAGAGCCAGAGAAAAGCTTTCTGACCCAAAGAACTGTTAGATGACCCAGCAGTGTACTTGTTTTTGGAGGCTTCAGGGTTGATTCTGTGGCATAGTCAACTCTACCTTGACAAATACAGGAATGCTAACCTGTAGCTGAAGAATGATGTGCTTCTGTGTTAGTTTCCTAATGTTAAGCTATTTCAGTTTGGGCAATACCATATATAACTTGTTTTTTTTTGTTGTTATTTTTTTTTTTTTTTGTAATGAATTCATTTTTTCCAACACTCCAAAATTTTACCTGATCCTTCTTTTGTCCAAAGCACATATAAGTGGGCCCCATCATTATTCTCTGCTTATTCCCAGGAGTTGTAATGGGAAGGAAAAAGTAGCCCATATAACAATAGAAATTGCTTTTTCTGTAATCCAAAGCAGGAAGTCTCATTTGTTTAAGTGATGAATCTATTGTTGAGAAACAGATGGATTGAGGTAGAGAGAAGATGTTTAGACAACATAACTTTTTGTGTATACTAAGTGACAGGAATTTAGGGTAGAGGGATGGCAGCTGAAGTGTTACATAGAAGAAGCTTTTTCTACTTCAATAGATATTTGACATATATATCTCTCTGTATAGACAGCAATCTGAGTAGTTATATATTTAATAATATATTAAATCTATTATTAAAATAATTTATATTTAAATATAAATACATTTAATAACCAGTTTCTGGAGTTAGGATTCTATATTCAAAACTTCTGTATCACTTACTCGTCGTATGTTCTGTAACAAGTTACTTAACTCTCCCCTGTCTCAGTTTCTTCATCTGCAAAATGAAGATAATCATAGCACATTCCTCTTAGGAGTTTTGCAAGAAGAAAATTAAATAATGATGATAAGTAAAACCTCTTGGAAGTCTCAGTTACGCCAGTTTTGCAGATGTAAACTTTCACAGAAACACCTTTCATTCTCTGAACTAAATTATATGGTTACCCCACACATAATACCCCTAGAAAAGTTACTGTTCAAAAATAAGTGTTCAAACATATTAAGTAATTTATTAGTAGTACTACTGTTGATATTAGTATTGATTGATTTAAATGATAAATATATTTAGTATGTCTTTTATGGGAATTGGATTGTGTTGAAAATTTCAGTGAAGTCTTATCCTACCCCTTTTTTACACCACAAATTGTCCCATGACAGGAAGTGTTTATTTTCAGGTTATTTCTATTTTGATTAATACTTATCCAGTAGCTTTATAAATATTTAGGGATGCATTTCTTTCTTTTTTTTTTTTTTTTAATTTATTTATTTGACAGAGAGAGATCACAAGCAGGCAGAGAGGCAGGTAGAGAGAGAGGAGGAAGCAGGCTCCCTGCCGAGCAGAGGGCCCAATGCGGGGCTCGATCCCAGGACCCTGCGATCATGACCTGAGCCGAAGGCAGCGGCTTAACCCACTGAGCCATCCAGGTGCCCCATGGGATGCATTTCTTGATTAACTAATAAAATTATATAAAGATGATTGCATCATTTAAGAATCCATGATGCAACTGTGGGAAAACATAAGCCAACCTGGCTAACAGTAAGGAAAACAAAAACAAAAACAAACAAACAAACAAAAAAACAAGTATATCAAAAAGCTGGAAAGCCAAGAAAAAGACCCAAGTTCACATAAAGTTTGAGCTATTAAATCAACATACTTTGCCAAGAATCTTTAATCAATATTAAAGTTTAACCTCTGACTTAACTCAGTGGTCCACAGTAGCCCTTACCTCCCATCTTTCGTCAACAAAATACCTGTGGCTGTTTTAGACTTTAAAAGTACATCATACCACGTATATTTATTGGTATAATAAATTGATTCATTGTCCAGTTCCTGAAATCCACAGGTGGCAAAAATCTACAGGATCCAGTGCTTGAGTTAGGATCAAAGTCATGGCCAACCCTATTATAAGTACATCCTTGGAAAAGGGCAGAATTCCTAAAGAAAATAGGGTATGGGGAATAAGAAGAGAGAAATATATTCTGAAAAAGACACCAACAAATGTTCACTGAAGTCTGCTCAAGTACATGATAAATGTAGATGGAATAAACAGTTATTTTGCTTGGATTAAACTATGTCAGTGTTAACAGGAAATGCTAGATCTTTTTTTTTTTTTTAAAGATTTTATTTATTTATTTGACAGAGAGAAATCACAAGTAGGCAGAGAGGCTGGCAGAGAGAGAGGAGGAAGCAGGCTCCCTGCTGAGCAGAAAGCCCGATGCGGGGCTCGAACCCAGGACCTGGGATCATGACCTGAGCCGAAGGCAGCGGCTTAACCCACTGAGCCACCCAGGCACCCCAGGAAATGCTAGATCTTAAAGCATGAATTTGACATTAATTAACTGTAGTTAATTTTATCTTAACAAACAATTTCATAGTTACATATATCAAATTGATGAAGTTCCCCTCTATTCCTAGTCTGATGGGAATTTTTGCCATTACTAGTTGTTGAATTTTGTCAGATGTGTATGTCAATTAATATGAAATGATTTTTATTTTTGAATCTGTTAATGTGGCAGATTGAATTTTGAATGATCAATTAGCCTTGCATAATTGTAATGAGTCCCAGTTGATTTTGGTGTATATTTTTCTTATACATTGTTGGATTTAATTTCCTAATATTTTGCTTAAGATTTTGTATCTACGTTCATGGAAATATTGGTCTATAGTCGTCCTTTAAAAAAGTCTTTAACTAGTATTAGAGTAATCCTGATTTCATAGGATGATTAAGAAAGTGTCTTAGGAAGACGTTTTGGAGAAATGGTACTGTACTTCCTTAAATGTTTGGTAGAATTCACTGGCAAAATTATCAAAACCTGGTGCTTTTCACAGGAAACTCTATTCAATGTTTATTCAATTTCTTTAGGAGATCTATAGACCTATTCAAAGTATCTAGTTCTCATGAGTTTTGTAGTTTCTGTCTTCCAAGAAATTTGTCTATTTCATGTATGCTATCAGATGATAAGCATACATTAGTTTATAGTATTCCTGGGGTGCCTGGGTGGCTCAGTGGGTTGAAACCTCCGCCTTCAGCTCAGGTCATGATACCAGGGTCCTGGGATCAAGCCCTGCATTGGGCTCTCTGCTCAGCAAAGAGCCTGCTTCCTCCTCTCTCTCTGCCTGTCTCTCTGCCTACTTGTGATCTCTATCAAGTAAATAAATACATTCTTTATAGTATTCCTCTATTATTCATGAAATGTCAGTGGGATTAGTACTGATGAATCCTCTACTGATATTTGTAATTTGTCTTCTGGGTTCTTTTTTTTTTTTTTTTTTTTTTAATTCCTTATTGTCTCGGCCAGAGGTTTATCAATTTAATTAATCTCTTCATATAAAAAACTTTTGGTTTTGCTGATTTTCTTGTTTTTAATTTCATTGATTTATGCGCTAATTTGTATAGACTTAAATTGTTCTTTTTTGTCTGTTTTCCTAAGGTAGAAGCTTAAATTATTAATTTTAAATCTACTTTCTTTAATATACTCACTTAGTACTATACATTTTCTTCTAACCATTTTTTAAATTTTGATTACTTGTATTTTAACTTTTAAAGTAGTTCAATACATGTCCTAATTTCTCTTGAGATAATTGTTTTTATCCAAGTCTTATTTAGAAATATATTTTTCAATCTCTAAATCTTTTGAGGTTTTCCAGCTATCTCTGTATTAATTGTTTTTAGTTTAATTCCATTCTATTTTGAGGACATATTTTATTTATTTATTTATTTTAATTTGTTAAGGTGTATTTTAGAGCCCAAAACAAGATTTATATTGGTAAATGCTCTATGTAAGCTTCAGAAGAATCTGTAATCTGCTGCTGTTGTCTGGAGTTTCTATAAATGTCAATTAGACCAAGTAGATTGATGGTGCTGTTCAGGTCAACCATATCCTTATTGATTTTCTGCCCACTTGATCTATCAATTACTGAGAATGGAGTAGTAAGTCTCCAACTATGGTAGTAGATTTGTCTTTATCTTCTTTCAGTTCTGTTTTTGATGCTTATATTTTGATGGTCTGTTGTTAGGTATATACACATTTAGTATTGTTATATCTTTTTTGAAAATTCATCCACTTATCATCATGTAATGTCCCCTCTTTCCCTGACCCTTTTCCTTATTTTGAAGTCTGTTTTGTATGCAATTAATATAACTACTCCATCTTTCTTTTGATTCATTCTAACAGTATATCATTTTCTATTACTTTGCTTTTAATCTATCTGTGTTTTCATATTTAGAATAGGTTTCTTATAGGTAACATAGACTTGGGTCATGCTTGTTTTATGCATTCCGATAATATCTGTGTTTTAACAATTGTAATTATATTATTCACATTTAAAGTAATGGTTGACAGAGTTGGATTAATACCTACTATGTTTTTAATTTTTTTTATCAGATTTGCTCTTTGTTTCTTTCTTTTTAGCCCTTTTTCGTCTTAATTAAGCTTCTTATATGATTCCATTTCTGTCTTCTCTTAGCATATTATACTTACTTTTCAAAATATTGTTTAGCAATTTCCCTAGAATTTTCAATATATATTTTTAACTAATTTAAATATTTGATGTAACATTACACCATTTCTCATGTAGCTCAGGTACCCTATATCTGAATACAATAAACTTCCTTTTCCTATCCCTGTATATTACTGCCATTTGTTCTATTTTTTATATGCCTTAATCTCTCAATAAATTTATGTTATTTTAAATAGTCATCTTTTAGATAAATAATTAGAAAAATAAAATATTTTATTTGACTTTAATTTATTCTTTCTCCATTGTTCTTCTTTCCCTGTAGATCTGAGTTTCTGATGTATATAATTTTCCTTTACCCTGAAAAACTTCTTTTTTTAAAAGATTTTATTTATTTATTTGACACAGAGAGAGAGAGATCACAAGTAGGCAGAGCAGCAGGCAGAGAGAGGGGGGAAGCAGGCTCCCTGATGAGCAGAGACCCTGGTGTGGGGCTCAATCCCAGGACCCTGAGACCATGACCCAAGCCAAAGGCAAAGGCTTAACCTACTGAGCCACCCAGGTACCCCATACCCTGAAAAACTTCTTTTAAAATCTCTTGCAAGTCAGGTCTGCTAGCAAGGGATTCTCAATTTTTGTTTGAGAAAATTACTATTTTTCCTTCACTTGAAGGATGATTTTCTACATATGGAAATCTCAGTTGGTGGTATTTTTCTATTAATACTTTAAACACTTCACTCTGGGGACCTCAGCTAGTTAAACATCCAACTCTTGATTTTTGGCTCAGGTCATGATCTCAGCATCATGAGATTGAGGCCTGCATTGAACTCCACACTCATTGAGGAGTCTGCCTGAAGATTCTCTCCCTCTTTCCCTCCCCCCACTCTCTTCTCTCTCTCCCTCAAATAGATAAACAAACCTTTCAAAAATAGGTACTTTACTTTCTTTTTGCTATGTGATTTCTGACAAAATGTCCACTGTAATTCTAATTTTTTTTTCTCCATAGATTGAGTAAATTCAAAGATTTCCTGGCTTTTTTCAAGATGTACTCTTTTTATAGTTTGAATACAATATGCTTATCTTTAATTTTTTGTTTGTTTGTTTTGTATTTATCCCTTTTGGTGTTCTCTGAACTTCCTGGATTTGTGGTTTGTTGTCTGTCATTAGTTTGGGGAAATTCTAGGTCATTATTATTTCAAATATTTCTTCTACTTTGTTGTTTCTTCTTCCAGTGTTCAAATTACATTTATGTTACATCTCTTGAAATTTTCCTGGAGTTCTTGGATAAACTGTCCTAGTTTTTTGTTTCCCTTTCCTTTTCTTTTTGCATTTTATATTGGGAAGTTTAAATTGATCTTTTTTTAAACTTACTTATTTCCTTAGCCATATCGTCTTATGATGACATATCAGACATTCTTAATTTTAATTATTTAATTAATTAACTTGACAAGTTTATCCTTGTGGAGGGCTCCACTGTGATCCGCTTTTGTTATACAGGATTTCTATCCACACAGTGATAAGTTGTGGAGTAAGGAAAGCATTTGATCACCTCCCTAAAATGTCAGCATTATAATTGGTTGTGTCTGGGTTAATACTAATCTTATGAGCCCACTGGAGGTTTCCTTCATTTCTGTTGTTTTTATTTCTAACATTTCCTTTTGATTCTCTCTTAGAGTTTCCATCTCTCTGCTTACATTATTCATCTTTTCTTGCATTTTAAAAATTTTTTCCATAAATCCCTTAACATATTAATCATAGCTATTTTATTTTATTTAAAAAAATATTTTATTTATTTATTTATTTGACAGAGAGAGAGAGAGAGACCACAAGCAGGGGCAGAGTGAGAAGGAGAAGCAAGGAACCTGATGTGAGATTCAATCCCAAGACCTTGGGATCATGACCTGAGCTGAAGGCAGTTGCTTAACTGACTGAGCCACCCAGGTGCTCAATCATGGTTACTTTAAATTCCTTCTCTGATAACTCCAATATCTGATGCTTGTATTACCTCTTCAGACTTTTTTTTTCTCCTTGCCTTTTAGTATTCCTTGTGATTTTTTGTTCAAAGTTAAGCGTAAGGTATTAGGTAATAAGAGTTGATTTAAATAGGCACTTTGTAAGTCATTTTATGGTAACCTTCATAAGAATTGTCTTGTGTTTAATGTTTGTTGTAACTGCAGGTACAGAAACCTGTTTGCTCTAGTTTACTTGCTTTTGTTCCCTCTGATGGCTTTGGGCTTTCCTAAGTACCTCTTCTCTGAAAGAGGCTTAATCTTTCAGGTCTTTCAGCTTTATTACATTGCTATTTTACTAGAGCTGTGTTGTTATAATGATAAGGTATAGCAGAGGGACACTACTGTATAATCCTATGATTAAGTTTTAGTCTTCAGTGGGCTTATATTCTTGGCTGTCATCTTCACTAGTGTTTTCTAGTCTTTTTCTCCATTCGTTGAGACAGGCAAACTCAAGGGTGCTAGAGTGGAAGAAAGATCCCTTTCTGGGTATAAGTCTTTGTTCCTGAAATATAGTCAGTGTATGAAAAATGTTCTTGATGTATTTCACAAGTGTGACTCTTGCTTTCCCATTTGCAAGAACCATAAGAGGATCATTGGACCTTTACTATGAAAACCTCATGGGGTTTTTGGAGTAAAAGTCATCAAAGTACAGGGACTTATCTGAAACTGCAGTCCCACGAGTTTCACACTCTTAAGCTAGTCTGCATTCAGTCTCTATACCTTGTCACTTACTTAACTGTTTCTCCTAGATCATGGTTCTGGGAGCTTCTGCAGATTTCAGTTGCAACTATCTGAATCATTCTATCTGGATTGTAAGTTGATGGTTTGCCCTGAAACCTCAGTTATCAGATGGATCGAAGAAAAGTTATTAATTTTCATTTGTTAAGTTTTTCCTTATCATAAGAATAGGTTTGACAACCTCCAAATTTCTCTTTAAAAAAAATTATTTATTTATGCATGAGAGACAGAGAAGGAGAGAGAGAGGGAGGCAGAGGGAGAAGCAGGCTCCCTGTGGAGCAGGGAGCCCGATGCAGGACTTGATCTCAGGACTCCAGGATCATGACTTGAGCTGAAGGCACACTTAACTAACTGAGCCACCCAGGTACGCTCCAAATCTCTTTATATTTAAGCTGAGTGTATAGTTATCTAGAGATATAAATACAATAATTTCAAATGTGATTATTATATTGTAATGACCTCAGAAACTCAACATGACTACTTCAAGCAAATTTTAAGTAAAAGAAGTTATGTTGCATAAATTATAATCATTAATCTTGATATTAAAATTCTTTAAATTAATCAGGTTTTTGACATGCAGTGTATTTTGTGACCTATTGGAGCAATGTGGAGACTATTACAAAATATTACAAAATGGGATGATTTTTGAAAAATGTTTAATCAATGATGACAGGAATGATTATATTTATTCTCTCTATGTTTGAATATGTTTTAAGTGGTGGCTTACAAAACATTTCTTTGATGTTTGGCAGGAATGGGAGTCATTTTGGATTTTTTTTTTTCAATTTAGAATGTTAGGCCACAAAAAAAAGATATTACATATGTATACTTATGTTTTGTCCTTCCTTTAAAAAAGTACATCAAAGCCAATGCAGCCATACAATAAATCTCTGTGTTTGGAGGGGTTACTGTCTCTTTGCTCGTTTGTTTTTACAGACACTTTTAGAATTTTTATTTGGATTACAGAATAGATACACAGAAAATTCTATTGTGTAATTATTTATACTTCATTTCTAAGGCTATATTTAATGTGAGCATGAATGCTGAAATTTTTAACCTTCTACTTACACAGTGGCTATACTCCTAG
Source organism: Lutra lutra (assembly GCF_902655055.1). Lineage (NCBI taxonomy): Eukaryota > Metazoa > Chordata > Mammalia > Carnivora > Mustelidae > Lutra > Lutra lutra. Next base: position 73,109,945 of record NC_062279.1, on the reverse strand, counting down.
GCTCTAGAAATCACCAATGTAAAAGTTAACCAGACCATTTCTTTTCTTATATCAACTGTTTGAGTTCCTTACAGATTTTGGATATTAATTTCTTGTCAGATGTATTTTTACAAAAATTTTCCAATGGGTACATTGTCTCTTGTTTCCTTTTATGAAATAATAGGCAATTTATATAGACTATATATTTATATTACATTTATATAATATTTATTTAATATTTTGTTTTTGACCCTGGTTACTGACAGAACTCCCTTGGAATTTTTTAGGTGATAGGGAGTGTCTTTTGTTCCAGTAAGGCAACTTTTGGTGAGCCCCATCATAGCATCAGAATGGGAGTTGGCCACCAAAAAGACCAAACAAACCATGATTAGAAGCCTGGACTTTCTGACTCACCCTTCATTTTTCAGAGATGGGAAAGGGGCTGAAAATGTAGTTAATAATTGATGATACCTGCATCATGAAGCCTCCAGAAAAATGACAATAGTATAGGATTTAGAGAGCTTCTAGTTTGCTGAACATGTAGAGGTGCTGTGAAAGGGTGCACCTAGAGAGGGCACAGAGACTCTGTACTCTTTACACAAACCTTGTCCTAGGTATTTCTTTCATCAGCATATTTATTAGTACCCTTTATGATATCCTTTTATAATAAACATAAATGTGTTTCTCTGACTTCCGTGAGCCATTGTAGCAAACATTTAAACACAAGGAATGAGTCATGGTAACTCTGATTTATATACAGGCAGTAAGAAATGCAGGTGACAACCTGAGACTTGCAGCTGGTATCTGAAAGGGGATGGCAGTCTTGTAATACTGAACCCTTCCTGTGGGATCTGATGTTTTCTCAAGGTAGAATAGTGTCAGAATTAAGTGAAGTTGTAGGACACTCAGCTGGTATCAGAGAATTGCTTGGTGTGGGAAAAGAAACCTCACACATTTGGTGACCAGAATTGTCATAAGTGTTCTGTGCAAGCATAAAAACAAAAACAAAAGCTAAAAACAAAAACAAATAAAAAAGGAGGAATGTAGATTTTCTTATAGACCTTTCTTTTGGAGAGACTTTTTAATCTGATGCAATTCCATTGGCCTATTTTTGCTTTTGGTGCCTATGTTCTTTTTGCCATATCTAAAAGTTCATTGTCAAACCAATGTCAAGAGACTTCCCCCTATCTTTTATTTTAGTGGTTTTATGTTTTCAGATACAATGTTTAAGTCTTAATTCATTTTGAGTTGATTTTTTGTGTATGGTATGAGATAAGGGCCCAATTCCATTCTTCTGCATATGGCTATCCAGTTTTCCTAATAACATTTATTGAAGAGCCTGACCTTTATTTATGGCGTGTCCTTGGCACCACTGTTACACATCAATTGACCATAAGTATGTGGATTTATTTCTGGGTTCAATTCTGTTCCCTTGGTCTATATATATGTGGTTATGTTAGTGTCCTGCTTTTTTGATTATTGTAGCTTTTGAAATAAAGTAATGTGCTTCTTTCAGCTTTCTCTTCTTATTCAAGATTGCTTTGGCTGCTTGGGATTCTTGTAGTTTGATATGAATTTTAGGATTTTTTTCTCTGAAAATGCCATTGAAATTTTCATAGAGATTGCATTGAATTTATAGATTGCTTTAAGTAATATGGACATTTTAACAATATTAACTTCCAATCTATAAATACAGGGTATCTTCCCATTTGTTTATGTCTTCTTTAATAATAATCAATGATTTCTAGTTTTCAGGGTGCAGTTATTTTGCCTCCATGGTTAATTTATTTTTAAGTATTTTATTTTTTATTGATGCTATTTGCAAATAGGTTTGTTTTCTCAATTTTGTTTTTAGATAGTTCATTGTTAGTGTATAAAAATGCTACTGACTTATGTATATTGATTTTGCATCCTGCAACTTTCTGAAAGTGTTAATTAGATCTAACAGTTTTTTGGTATCATGTTTAGGATTTTCTGTTGATAGGATTATATAATCTGTAAAAGGGACAATTTTACATTTTTCTGATTTGAGTATCTTTTATTTCTTTATCTTGCTTAATTGCTCTGGCTAGGACTTGAAGTGCCATATAAAGTAGTGGTCAGTGGGCATCCATTTTTTGTTGTTATTGTTGTTTTTCCTAATTTTAGAGAAAAGATTTAAACTTTCCACCATAGAGTATGATGGTAGCTGTGGATTTTCATTATATGAAATTTATTATGTTAAGATGCATTCTTTCCATACCTTATTTGTTGAGAGCTTTTATCACAAAAGGATGTTAAATTTTGTGAAGTGTTTTTTTCCATCTATTATGATCATATGATTTTTCCATCATTATGCTAATGTGGTGTTTTACATTTATTGGTTAGTATATGTTGAGCTATACTTGGATTTAAGAGATAAATTTCACTTGACCATGGCATATGATCATTTTAATGTACTGTTTTGTTCAGTATTTTCTTGGGGGATTCTGCATGAGGAATACATTTGCCTGAGATATCAGCCTGTAATTTTCTTTTCTTATAGTATCCTTTTCTGGTTTTGGTACAGGGTAATTCTGGCTTCATAAAATAAATATTTTATTTTATATAATAAAATTTTATTTTATTTTATAGAGGGAGTAGTCTTTCCTCTTTAATTTTTGGAAGAGTATAATAAAGTTTAATGCTAATTCTTCCTTAAAATTTTGTTAAAATTTATCAGTGAGGTCATCTGTTCCTGAGATTTTCTTTGTTGGGAGTTTTTTTTTTTTTTTTTTTTAATTACTGTTCAGTCTTCTTACACATTTGTCTGTTCTGTTTTTCTATTCATGGTTCAGTCTTGATAGATTTGATATTTCTATAGATTTGTACATTTCTTCTGGTTATTAAATTTGTTGAAATATAATTGTTCATAGTAGTGTTTTATGATCTCTGTATTTGTGGTTTCAGTTGTAATATCTGTTTCATTTATAATTTTAGTTATGAATCCTGACTTTTTTAATTAGTTGGTTGAGCTAAAAGTTTGTCAACTTTGTCCTTTTCAAAAAGACAACTCATTCATGTTTTCTATTATTCTTCTGGTCTCTGTTCCATTTATTTCCACGTTGATCTTTGTCATTTCCTTCCTTCTGCCTTCTGCTACTGATTTAGGTTTTTTTTTTTTTTTTCCCCTAGTTCCTTGAGGTATAAAGTTAGACTGCTTATTTGAGTTTTTTTTTCTTAGTATAGACATTTGCCATTATAAACTTCCCTGTTAAAATTGTCTTTGCTGCATCCTATAGGTTTTGATATATAGTGTTTCCATTTTTGTCTCAGGATATTTTTTTTAATTTCCTTTTTGATTTTCTCTTTGATCTACTGGTTGTGGATCAGAAGGGTATTGTTTCATTTTCATGTATTTGCAAATTTTCTAGTTTTCTTTGTGTTTTAGTTTTATACCATTGTTACTGTTGGGGGTTCTTGACATGTTTTCAACCTTCTTAAACTGGTTAAGTTTTGCTTTGTGAATACCCAACTTTTGTATCAATGTGGACAGGGCTGGAGGAGAATATGCTGAGTGAAATAAATCAAGCAGAGAGAGTCAATTATCATATGGTTTCACTTACTTGTGGAGAATAAGGAATAATGGAGGATATTAGGAGAAGGAAAGGAAAAGTGTGTTGGGGGAAATCAGAGGGGGAGATGAACCATAAGACACTGTAGACTCTGAGAAACAAACAGGGTTTTAGAGGGAGGAGGGTTGGGGGGTTAGGTGAACCTGGTGGTGGGTATTAAGGAAGGCACGTGTTGCATGGAACACTGAGTGTATTGCATAAACAATGACTCTTGGAACGCTGAAAACATAAAATAAAATTAAAAAAAAAATAAAATAAGTTTAAATAAAATCTTCAGTTACTGCCATAAAAAAAAAAATGTTGTTTTGTGTCTTAACATATGATCTAGCCTGGAGAATATTCTGTACATGCTTGAAAAGAATGAATTTTCTGCAGCTGCTAGATGGGGTGTGAGTAAGTCTGTTAGGTACATTTGGTATACTATGTTTCAACTTTGCATTTTCCTTATTGATTTTCTGTCTGGATGATCTATCCATTGTTGAAAGTGGAGTATTGAAGTCCCCTTCTATTATTGTATTGCTACCCATTTCTTCCTTCAGTTCTATTACCATTTGCTTTGTATTTAAGTACTCCAATGTTGAGTGCATGTATATTTACAACTGTTATATCCTTTTGATGAACTGACCCCTTTGTTATCATAAAATGTCTTTCTTTGTCTCTTTTGGAAGTTTTTGACTTAAAGTCTATTTTGTCAGATATAAGTATCACTTCTATTCCTTTATGGCTATCATTTGTATGGAATATGTTTTTCCCCACCTTTGCTTTCAGCCTATGTGTGTCTGTAAACTAAAGAGAACCTCTTTTAGGCAGCATAGAGTTGTATCTTCTTGTTGCTATTGTCACTTAATCCATTCAGTTACTGTACATATTTTGATTGGAGAACTTGATTCATTTATATTTAAATTAATTATTGATTAGTAAGAACATACTATTGCCATTTTGTTGCATTCTATCTTTTAGTTCCATTGATCCTCCTCCTTTTCTTACTATCTTCCTTTATGATTTAATGATGTTTTGTAATGCCATGTTTTGATTCCTTTCCGAAATTCTGGACCCTGGATCTCCGGACACTAGCTTGGTAATAGGGTGATCCCAAAATCTGGGACTGCAGGGGACAGTTTGGTGTTAGGGAGGGCCTAGAGTCTCGGTCTGTGGGGTCTATTCTGGTGCTGAGGCAGACTTGGAGCCTGAGGCTATGGGAGTCAGCCTGGCACTAGGTTTGCTGAGACAGGACTGATGCTTGGGTCAGAAGTAAATTTAGGTGTTCACATCACTCTTTTTTCCCTATAAGTAGGACATCTCTCTGTCGAGTGTGCTGCTTGGGCTCCAGGCAGGGTGATTGGGTAATGTGAAATTACCTTTCTACTTTCTTCAAAACATCTTTTCTTATTTTTGTACTCCATCTAGGTGCTGTAATCTTCTACTGGATTCCTTAGCTCTTGTGAAGGTATTTTTATGAATGAATAACCACTCTTCTCGACTCAATTTATTTTTTTCCCCTTTTGTTCCACTTCAACTACCCTCCCTTTTCCACTGCAACAGGTTGGCCTTTTTAATCTGTGGCTATGCTTTATAACTCAATTGCAGAATCTTGTGATGCCTGCTCCAAGATGTGGTACATTGTGTCCTTGATGTTTGTTTTTACACCTGAAATTTCTTCAGTTATTTTGTAGGCTCTTATTTTGTATATTGGGGCATTCTTTTTTCTCTAGGCCAAATCCCATCAACAGAATTTCCCTTAAGAATATGTTTCAGTGGGGCGCCTGGGTGGCTCAGTGGGTTAAGCCGCTGCCTTCGGCTCAGGTCATGATCCCAGGTCCTGGGTTCGAGCCCCACATCGGGCTTTCTGCTCAGCAGGGAGCCTGCTTCCTCCTCTCTCTCTGCCTGCCTCTCTGCTTACTTGTGATTTCTCTCTGTCAAATAAATAAATAAAATCTTTAAAAAAAAAAAAAAAGAATATGTTTCAGGGCAGAGTGTTGAGCAGTGGTTCAAATGTTGGTGCAAATGTTTCATTCACATCTACACTCCACTGCTCAAACACTCACCAAATATTTAATGTATGACCCAGTACTTAAAGGTGTTGATTTTGCCTTTATAAAATTATATCTGGTCATTACTCATAATTTTATAGCATTTCATCCTATTCTGAAGAAACAGATTTTAAATATTTAAATGTATCAGATCAACAATTTATGAGACTCAGTTATTAGATTATCAGATTAAATATTATCTTACTATAAGCAAGATACTTTAAGTACTTGACAATATAATATTATACATAATATAAAATATAATTATTGTAAATAGTGCCTTTTTTTTTTACGAGTCTGACATTAGAGAGAAGGATTAACTTCCATCTCGCAAGTTACCTGTTAACATTTTCTTTTTTGGCTTCTAATATTATAAATCCATCTATATCATATTTTAGTGTAGTGTAGTATTACAGAAAGATTCTCATATACAGAACATGTGTGTCCTGCCCATATGTGTTTACTGATCAAAATGACACTTTGATTAAAGGCCAACTTTTCAACTGTCAGCTACTTGATTTCTTGATTTTCAGCATTCAAAAGAAGCATTTCACATAATTTCTTCCAGATCCAATTACTACATAAAAATCTCAAGTACACTTTGTGCACTCTGGTAAACATTGCATTTTTTTTTTTCTCAATGCCCATCATTTAAATAAGAAATTTCGATATGGTTTATTTAATATAAAATCAAGAAAATTCAACTGAAAAATTGTATAAGAACATTAGTAGATAAATATGTGAATGTGTATGTTCTTCAATAAATAGAAACATAAATTGTGAAGTCAAACAACTTCCTTGAAATGAGGAGCAGCTACTCTGCTTGAGCCTTGATCATTTCCTTTTTATGACTCTCATTATAACCAGATTAAGTTACACAAACTAGTTTATATTCTAGTTTTTGTTTCAAGATATGTCAGTCTCATTTTGATTATTGTTCACATTTCAACTATTACTTTAGTTATGAAAGCATTTTAGGTTTATTTATAGTTAAATAAAGAAATTGTGTATTTTTGCATAAATTCTTATTGTTGAATTAAAGCACAAAAGAAGGTTATAAGGAAAATAACCAAGAAGTTATAACAAGCAAGAACAATGCCAAAGTATAGATTTGCAACAACAAAAAATAAGCATACTGGATATTTATTGATTTCTTTTATTATCATTATTGAAATTAATACCTTGCTTTAAATTAGTTGAGAACAGTGGCCATCCTTAAATATATTAGTAAGAAATTCTCTTACAAAATTCAAAAAAAGGCAATTCATGATCAGCTTTGATCACTTTGTTTATCATTATAGGCAACTGACCTCTCTAAGGCCATAATCACTGACACAGGGATTCATTCCACAGAAGCCATTAGCCCAATCTTTTCATGTCTCTTCCCAATCACACCTCGATCACACCCTCAATCACACTCCAATCAACCCAATTATATGCTTAATTATTCTTAACCCCATAACCAGATAGTAAAGGGAAAAGGAATTGAAACATGAAATAACTAACTGTCGATCTCATTTAAATAGAATGTAGTCCTAGTTTTGGTTCTTCCCCACTCACCTTTTGCAACAGCAACAAATAAAGGCTGTAATTTGGAGCTTGAAGATCCATCTGAGGAGGTTGAGTTCTTAAAGGATCTTAAAAAACAAAAATGTTTATAAAAGCCCATTAATCCCAGCACCAAAGTGTAGCTGAGGAACCACTGTAAGTGAGAAACCATAGACAAAGACTATTTGCAACAGGTGAGTTGTGTGAGTGGTTTTAAATTTTACCAGTTCAGGAAGATCACAGGAAACTTCATGGGATGACCCAATTTCTCCCCTGTCTTACAACAGTAGAACACACTAGCTTTGCACTGAGGACTCTAGAAGTAGAGGTTTTCTACCCAAGCCATATTAGATAGGTTGTAATTTGTTAAACTTTCAATTTTGTCAATAAGATCAGAAACTAATACATTCTTATGTATTAGAATCCTGACTTCTATGGATATTTGAAGATATTTAAAGAAACACATTTATGAACAAGTAAAGAGTAAAGGAATTCAATAAAAGACTGAGGAAAAAAACCACGTTGAAAATACGCTAAGAAGGATTCTTTTACAGCAGTAATAATGGGACTCAAAGGAAAGAACTTTAACAAATCAACAACGTTTCAGAAACTAAATTTTGGCCCCTCATACTATCTAAGGGGAATAATGATACAAAAGCAAAAAATATAAGTGAAAAAAATATGTCATAGGTTGTGGAATAGAGAGTGTGATATAAATAAAGAGTAAAAATTAGTAAATTTAAGAAAAGATTACAGAGAACTATTATCTAAATATAAGAAGTCCTAGAAGTAGATAAAGAGACTGATGGAAAAGTAATAATATAAGAAATAATTCTGAAGTTTCTCTAAACTGAAGCATATTGATCTTAATTTAAAAGTTTCACTGAATCCCAAGGAATAAAAATTTTAAAAAGGACACACCTGTGTCTTTGGGGTAAATACCCAGTAGTTATACTGCACTTTATTCTTTTCATTTACTAGATTCTTATCACTTGTCACAGCAGTAGACTTACTTTAGATGCTTGATGAATACTTGTGAATTAACATATTAAAACTTGCTTAATTGAGTGCTCTTTGGAGAAAAAAGTTTTAATTCAAATATCCTTGTTATAGATACAGATGGATTTTACTCTCATTTGTTTTTCCATGATTTTTAAAGTTCTGTGTTGCTCTATGATTTGAATTCATTAGACACAAAGAACATATAATGAAATCAATTCTTTAGGTCATAACATTTGAAAATATACTTCATAAAATATTAATTTATTTCCATTTGCTAAAATTTTATCTCTTTCATTCATCTTTTAGGACTGTCTGATGTTTATGCAAATACCCTCAACTTTAGAGATTAAGTCAAATTGATATCATTTTAACCATCTATTATTTTCAAACACAATGAAATTTCTATTTTAATCTAAATATATATTTTATTTTATTAATTTATTTTTGAGGTCCCTGATTTAATTTATCTCTTTTCAAACTGTACTAAGATGGCATTTTTAGATTACTGTATTTTCCCTTCCTCTCTTTTTCCTTTTTCCCTTATTTCTTGTGTCTTTCTCCACAGCCTTCTGCTAATTCCTTAGAGTGAGAAATGAAAAGAGTGAAAGCTATCAATGCATCAATGCAGCCATTTTTTAGAGCAATAAATCCTTTGATCAAGATCTGAAAGCAATTTAACTATTATATATAAATATTTATAAAAAAGAAGTTCAAAGGTTGAATTGTCATCTTCTGCTTTGGGAATATGGGATGCAGGGAACCTAAATGGTATCAATTACACAGTTGGTTATTTAAGAGACAGTCAAGGATACCTTTTATTCTGATCAGAAACAGAGGTCAGGGATAATATTGTCTATAATTCCGTCTCCCAATCTATGTCATTTCATATATACGTTTTTATATATGACCATTGGACACTCGAATGCTTTGAAAAGTACCCTAACTTTCTGGTTCAAAGTGCTTATGTTGAAACTGAGTCTCAATTACCTTATTTTTCCAAAGTTACGAACATGACTGAACTACTTCAATAAAACCAGAATTGTTGATGATTGAGAAAAGGGCAATAAAAATAAAACCAAAAGGTCATGCTAAGGCCAGAAATAGTGAATTGAAATGAAAGTATATGATCCTGGCATTCATATAAAGTAAAATCAACCATGAAAACGCACAATAAGCCGAAGGCTATGTGCAAAGTATCATAAGGAAAAGCTAGTCCTAAATGAATCCCCAAGGAGACTATGCAGAATATCTCTCTGAATGAAAGATGAATTATGAAATACTTGCATGAGTTGAAATTATTTAAATTGATTGAAACAGTAAGCACACTTTGTCATATATTTAGTCACTTCAGGGCACTGATATGTTATTAGTATTCAATGCTAATACTAGTGGGCATATTTGTACAAAAAAAATCTTCTTTTTTTTTTTAAGTGATATGAATGCAGTATTGTTTCCACATGCATACATCCCTCTATAGGCTTAATGAATGTATTTGTCTGTTGCATACATGTATTGTTAGATTGAATATGTGATTGATAGTTCCTTTTTCAGAAATGTAAATTGAATGTTTTTAAAGAATTTTAATCTTACCTTCAACTATGCTAGAAAATAAATGCTATGTGGTTCACCCCCTTTGTAAGGATAATGCAAAATAAACCCCTTTCCATCACTCAAGTGCTAGATTCATCATTTGGGAGTATGCTACATTTTATGTGCAGCTATGAGGGACAGTGTATGTTTAGTAAAGACAAGTCACATAATATCATATTTTTGAGCTCTAGGGAATAAATTGTCTTATTCATCAAATGTGTGTTAGCACCAAATGTATTAGTATTATCATAACAATCACTCTAGATATAGTAGTGAACAAAAAGTATAAAACTCCTCATGTAACATACATTCTAATGGAGATTAGAAAAAATAAGCAGGATGATGACTTAATATGCAATATTAGATAATGATAAGTGATCTGGAGAAAAATAAAACAAGTAAAGGAAATGGATGTTGCTTAAGGTGGGATATATGTATTTATTTATTTATTTATTTATTTTTTTTAAAGATTTTATTTATTTATTTGACAGAGAGAGATCACAAGTAGATGGAGAGGCAGGCAGAGAGAGAGAGAGAGGGAAGCAGGCTCCCTGCTGAGCAGAGAGCCCGATGCGGGCCTCGATCCCAGGACCCTGAGATCATGACCTGAGCCGAAGGCAGCGGCTTAACCCACTGAGCCACCCAGGTGCCCGGATATATGTATTTAAATAGTGTGGAACAAATATAACCATATATATTCATACTTATGAATGAAATGATATGATGTCTGGCATAGTCTTAAAAATAATCTTCAGTCTGATTCAAGGAAATAGGAAATACAAATGAAATAAGATTGATTATGAGTTCATAATTTTTTATATCTGTGTAAAATGTACACGATTATTTATGCTATCTGCTTTTATAAATGTTTGAAAATTTTCATAAGTTCAATAAAAGTACTCATAAAGTATTTCACTGAGAAAATAACATTGGAATGAAGAATGAAGAAAGTTGAAATATCCAGATAGAGGAATAACAATTACAAACTCTTGAAATGCTTGCATGCCTGGAAGACTAAAGATAAAGTATTAGGGTGCCTACCTCAGTTGGTTAAGCATCTGCCTTCAACTCTGGTCATGATCTCAGGGTCCTGGGATTGAGCCCCACATCAGGGCTCACTGTTTAGCAGGGAGTCTGCTTCTCTGTCTCTCTCTTTGCCCCCCCCATTCCACTCCTCCTCCTCTCTCTCTCTCAAATAAATGAATAATATTTAAAAAGATGCGGGGTTGCTACAATGGAATGACAGAAGTTGATAATATTGTAAGATCACATCAATTAAGAGAACAGGAACAAGGTTGTGTAGGTAATTATAGAATTTCTCCATGAGTAAGATGGGAAGCTGTTGGAGAGTTTCAGCAGAGAAGAATGTAATCTGATTGATATTTGAAAAGGACCACTAGGGCTGCCTTATTTAGACTCTACTGAAGGCAATTATGAAATTTTGGAGATCAGTGATTTTGTTATTTTATTTTTTTGTTTGTTATTTCAAAATGCAGAAGATGGTGGCTTAGACAAAATGGTACTAATGGATTTAGTTACAGAAGTTCAGATCCTGGATATGTTTGCAGGTAGCACCAATAAGATTTGTTGAAGAAATAGAACTGAGTTGTGTTTTATGGGAGAAATAAAAGATTCATGGGAGATTGTGAGTTTGGTCCTGGGCAAATGGAAGGTGGTGGGGAAGGCTTTTCTATTAACTAAGACAAGGCTATAGGAAGACTAAATTGGGACCGATGGGATTGTCTTGGTGGTCAAGGGAGACATCAGTGGAAAAGATATTAATGTTTTGATCTTTCAGACTCTTTTTAGAGCTATGCAGATGAGGATCAGATACTAGAAGAGGGACAGACTTGTAGCAAGCATGCAAGATTTTCTTTCAAAAAAAAATTGGAAAAAGCAGAGAGTTTATATTTCTGAATAGTACTTCCATAAAACATTCAAATAGCTCTAGTTCTTAAACTTAGTTTCAGCTTAAGCACAAGGAGCTTATAGATTTGGTTAGTGCCTTCTCTTCCCTGCAGTGTATCTGAGTGGCAGACTATAATCATAGCCCATGACATCATATGCATTTCTCAATCTGCAAATCTATAGAAATAACTGTTACATGGTCACTAATTTGGCACCTGCCACATACCATGACTTTTTCTCTAATTACATGTTTGCTTTGAAAGAAGATAGTTTCTTCCAATCAGTCTTTCCATTTAAAAAGGGCTTTCACATTTATTATATGATTTGATGCTGGCATTGTAGGAACTTTGCAGAAATATCATTTTTCTCATTTTAAAAAATACAAAACTTGATGTTAAGGGGTTAACTGACTTCCTCACTGCTAAGACTAGCTTGCACACAAATAGGACAGCCATCTAAATCACCTAAACCCTTTGCATATATTACTATTATTCTATTACTTGACTATATATATAAAGACACATAAATAAATTTTATGCAAGTGAAATCAATATACAAAATTTTATAATATATAAATGTACACAAAAATAGTTATCTATATGCACACACACACAAACACACACACTTCAATTTTCTACTACTGCACATAAAGCTACCCCCAAATTAGTGGTATTAAACAAAAAATTATTACATTATGCTTACAGACTCTGACTTCAAACATTTAGTCTTTATTCCATGACGAATGGGAGCTAAGATTGAAAGTTTTAGACAATTAAGATCACTGGAACACCTGGAGCCTGGACTCACCTGGATACTTTAAGTTACATATCTTGTACATGGGATGGTATGACTTGAACACTGAATTCTCTTGGGCCAGACAATCGGAATGCCTCATATCTATGTAGGTTGGGTTTTCTCCCAGCATGACAACTTCTGGGTAGTTGGAATTCTTACACTAAGACTCAGGACTTCAGTGATTGAATGTATCTTTATTTAATGAATACTTAATGAAGAATGAATATTTAAGTGAAAAAGGCCCTTTATTACCTAATCTTAAAAGTCACAAATAGCCACTTCTGTCAACTCTATCAAAATATTCACAAGATTCAAGGGAAGTTACCATAGAACTTTTTGTCAAAGGGAGGGGCATAAAATCGCTATCTATAATAGGCAACCAATATTTTATAATGATTAGATTATATATATTACAACAAGATGGCAGCTATCTTCATCATCAACCTCTTTTAAGTGAGGCCCTAATGGGAAACCATTTACCAGTCAATTCTGGAAGTTTCAGAAATATTTCTGGTTCCTTTTAAAAATTGTTATAAGAAGTTGCAGAAAATGTAGATTTATACACATGTGTATTATAACATTTATATTGTTATTTTGTTGATTGCTTGCTAAAAAAGATACTGATTAACTTACCTTCAAATGAAAGAATCAATTAAGCAGTGTAGTAATGTGTACCATGGGCCTAATTCTAAAAATCTGTGAAAGTGCTTAGGAAAAGAATATGACTTCATCTTGGTGTGAGGAAAATCAGTCCTGTCTTTCTGGGAAATGAGGAAGAACCTTTCAGATAGAGGGAACAGTATGTATCAGGTGTGGGGTGCCTGGGTGGCTTAGTTGGTTAAGCATCTACCTTCAGCTCAGGTCATGATCCCAGAACCCTGGGATCAAGCCCTGGATCAGGCTTCCTGCTCAGTGGGGAGTCTGCTTCTTCCTCTGCCTCTCTGTCCACTTGTGTCCTTGTTCCCTCCCTCTCTCTCTCTCAAACAAATAAAAAGTCTTAAAAACTGTCAGGTAAGTGTTTAGATAGAACATGATCATTCTGATAATCTGAAAACTGGTCAGCATTGTTGGAGCTTAATACATGGGATAAATGGTTAAATGAGATCCAGAGCAAGAAGGACCTTGTAGGACCTGACAGTGAAGAGTGTTAAGCAGGGGAATACCCTTTTAAGTCCATGCTTCCTGAAGTATAGGGAAAAGAAATCAAACTAGAGAAAAAAAGACCCAGTTAAACAAGGTGAGAGATAATGATGGCATGAGCTAAGGCAGTGACATTAGAGATGAGAGTGAGTTAAAGGAATCAAAACATATTATAAGATGCATGGGGGATAAGAACTGGCAATCAGAAGCCTGTAAAGTGTGGTAGAGGATGAACAATATAGATGTTCAATATAGGAGAAGAATCAGATATTTTGTATTTGGGGGAAAGGGGAAGGGTAATAAACAATGAACTCATTGAACATGTTATTTAGCTATTCAGCATGTTGTTAAGAGATTTTCAATAGAAATTTAGATCTACATTAAGGGGGTAGGAGAAGAATAAATGAAACAAAATGGGATTGGGAGGGAGACAAACCATAAGTGACTCTTAATCTCACAAAACAAACTGAGGGTTGCTGGGAGGAGGGGGGTTGGGAGAAGGGGGGTGGGGTTATGGACATTGGGGAAGGTATGTGCTATGGTGAGTGCTGTGAAGTGTGTAAACCTGGTGATTCACAGACCTGTACCCCTGGGGATAAAAATATATGTTTATAAAAAATTTAAAAAAAAAGAAAAGAAATTTAGATCTACAGGTGAAAGGCAGGAGAGAGAGCTTGTCTGCACATCAAGACTTGGCAGTGTGTTGCAAAATTGGGAGGCAGCCACTTTGATCTGAAGATTCAAAATATCTTATAAATTGAGAGTAGTGCCATTTGGAGAACTTTCTGCCTTATTTAATTATTTATTTATTTTGGTTAGGGGAATATGACTACTGGGGGACTTAATTAATTTAGCATTAAATTGTGACCTAAATCATGTAGAAACAAAGATTTTATATGATTAAAATCTTAAGATTAGATAATAACAAGAACTATGACTTCAGATAGAATACCTATACCCATAATCTTTCCTATTTTCTGATTAGTAAAGTTCTGATATCTTATATACAGCATCCAACATTGCAGCCTGAGTTAAAATTCAGTTCAAAAGCTGTGCATAACCATTTGCATTTTTCCTTTTCTACTTATGAACTTGGCTCAGAGAATGAGATTTTCCTATTTTTTGGCAGAGTACAGTGAAATTAAATTACGGTGTATAAATCATTTTTTTTTAAATTCTGTATTTTATGATGTTTTGATATCCTAAAATGCTTCCTGGCTGGAAAGAGACTGCCCCTTCTAAGGCGAACCATTACTTAGAGACAGGAAATGGCTCAGGGCATGGTCTTTCATATGCAAACCAACCAATCCAGAATCTATAGCCCCAATTATTTCCTTACCTAACTCCCACAGGCCAAGCCAGTATTTCCCCTGCCCCTATGTCATCTTTGGGGCAGAGGTTCCAAGCAACCAGAGATCATCCATGTATTCCAAAATCACAGCAATTACTCAAACTAGCAGTTCTAAACTGTTTACTCTGCCCTACCTTGCTTTTCCATTGGAAATCCCAATGAACTTGGGCTTAGCCTCTCCCCATCTTTTCCCTTCTACCAACTGATCAAAATCTGGTGCTTCCTCCAGGCACTGTTTGGCATGTGGTGATCCCCTCTCTGACACCTGTGAGAACAGTAAACTCTGTCCTTTTAAGTATTGTTCTCTTTTCTTATAGTCATACTGACTTTACCCCACCATATTCAACATTTATATTCTTAGGACACCAGGAGAGTTCTGAAGAACATGAAGAAAATGGATTTTGGCAGATGTAAATAATTAGTAATTGAGAAGGGAAATGAAAGTGTATCAGAAGAATAGGCCCAGTCTGTCCTGGGGAAATGAGTAATTAAATTAATAAGATAACTTATCTTCTCCATCATCTCTCTAAATAGATTGTTATAATGCTATTTTACTAAGGTTAAGGGATAAGTTTCTGTGAATAAAACAACTTAATATAAGAAACTATTTTCATGATTTTGGCTTCCAGAAATATTAATATCAAAGGAAAGATTATCTGAAGGCAAAATTGCACAGCTACCCATTTACCTACAGAAAAGTTGATACATAGCAAATAAGATAAAAATGGGAAGATTCTTCATATGATTTCATTCATATGTAGATTTCAGAGTATGGGAATTATTAGGTTAACAGGAAGTTTCTGAACTCACTTATTCATTATACATTTATTTTAAAAATCAGTATTAAGTCTCTATTATGTGTCAGCCACTCTTCTCTGGGCTGAGGGTACAGCAATGAACAAGAGACAAACTGCAATACCCCTAAAAAGTTTACATAATAGTGGGATGGAGAGACCAAAAACTTGTAACAGGTAAGTCCTAAGTACTGTAAGAAGTATATGATAAAATTTTCAATCAATAATAGGTAATTAGTATTCTGGATTCAAAGTTAACTTGTAGACTTCCATTTTTGGCAATATGCTGGATTTGAATTATCTCCAAAGCTTTTACTGACCATACCTAGAACACCAGAATAAAATATTAAAACACCATCCATCATCTAAAAACATAGTTCAGTTTATTTACAAGAAAGTAGTGATGTTCTTGTGCTAAAAGTGGACAGGAATTGAAACCCAAGAGCAGTGTGTGAGAGAACCAGACTGAAGCTCTCAGAGGTGGAAAATGAGGTGTTTAAAAATGTTTAAATATTGTCTTTACCATTGAGTTGCGTAATTTCAGTATGACATGTCAGGTATGCATTTATTTTCATCTTGCTCAGGATTCATTATGACTCTTCATATTGAGGGTATGTTTCTTTCATTGATTCCTAAAATTACAGTCTGTTTGAATTATATTTCTTTCCTATTCTCTATTCCCTCTTTCTGAAATACCTTCTTATAGTGTAATCTTAATTCTGCACTCAGTGACTCAAACTTTGCTCCTTATTTTTCTTTTTAAAAATTTCTCTATGCTGTATTACAAATATTTTTCAGGTCTATATTATGTTAATTATTTTTTTCTTCAGTGCGTGTAGTTTGCTTCTTATGCTATACATTCAGCATCTTGTTGATTTTGAATGAATAACAATTTTTTTTTAAAGATTTTATTTATTTATTTGACAGAGAGAAATCACAAGTAGGCAGAGAGGCAGGCCGAGAGAGAGGAGGAAGCAGGCTCCCCGCTGACCAGAAAGCCCGATGCGGGGCTCGAACCCAGGACCTGGGATCATGACCTGAGCCGAAGGCAGCGGCTTAACCCACTGAGCCACCCAGGAGCCCCTGAATAACAATTTTTATTTATAGAAGTTGTGAGTTGGTTCTCTTTTCAAAACTATTTTTTCACTTTTTAGAACCTCTCAATTTTATGCACTTGTCTTTTATGTCTTTGGTAATATGAGACATTTAAGTTAGGGTCTAACTCTTCCTTATCTAAAGTTAAGAAGAATGAGAGGATTCTAATACTGTGACTTTTTTTGCCTTTTGAAACTCATTCATGATGAATTTTTCACCAGTGTTATGTTTTGTCATTTTGACAGGTGAACTCATAGTCAGCTGAGCTTAATCTGTGGGAATAGTATTTGATCTGGATAGAGGTCTTATCCATCCAACAAAGATTTGGATTTGGTAGTGATGAGAAATCCGGTGGTATTGCCATAACTGATATATTTTCTCATTAATATCTTTCATTCTGGCTTCCTAATCTCATGAATTGTAAAAATACAATTCAAAACTGTAATGCATAAACCCATAAATATTGATGACGATTATTCCAACTCAGAGTCCAAGCCAAGACAGACAAGTTTGCTTCATGTTCTTTGTATTAGTAGGCAGATTTGTTTTGCACTATAGCTTTTACCTGAGAAAACAGTCTTATACATAACATACTCTTTGTGAGCAAAACTTTAAGCAGTATGTTGGGGGTTTACTTTGCCTGAATGGTGAGATGTGCAGAAGCATATAAAGGCTCATTGGCTATTGCCAACACTTTGGGTGGATGTTCAGGACTTGGGAGGAATAGGGTTAGAAGATTGATGACAAGGAATTCTAAGGAAGAGCTATGTGGATGAATACCTCAAGGAAGAGCTACGTGGATGAACCTCTCAAACTAGAATATACTGCGAAGATATTATATCCCATGTAAATGTGCACCAAAGGACATCCACTACAAAGGAAGCTCTTAATCAGGTGGGAAAAAATGATGTGCTTTATGGATATCAGCCTCTGACTGATATCCAGCTTCACTTCCTAGCCATCCCTCAATAGGCCCATAAACAAATATCCCACAGTGGCAGAAACGGAGATTATGCATGGGCTCAGAAACCTGGACTTCTCCTTTCCAAGATGACTAATGCTGCTGCTCAGCCTCTTATTTGTCGACACCAAAGACCAATACAGATTGCCTGAACTGGAGCCACATGTGTAGAAAAATGCATAAGAAAAGTGCACGCCAAAAGAATGGAATGCAGCAGGTATCAATGCATACTTTTCAGATCCAAACTCACCTTTCTTCGCTCTGCTTTGAATTTTGAGAGCTAGGTTTTATATGCATTTCTTTGTTGCCACTTTATTAGTAGTGGTTAAACTTTATCAGTAATGGGAGCTGGAGGAACACTGGTATCTGTACACAACTTTATTTTATCCTTCTTGAATGATGGTACAGTTGAATATACATTTCTATATGACAGCTATTTTAACTCACCACTTAGGAAATTTTATTTTCCCTAACCACTGTCTTCACAGGCATCCCTGACCTCATACCATAATGCTTTAGCTCTTCACTTTTGGCTAGCACTGACATACTCTGCACGCCCATGTAAATCAGGTGGGAGTTTTCATGTCTCAGTCCGTTGGTTGTAAGGAAGTCTCCATGCTGTCATATGCATAGATTAACAGAGGAGTCAATGAAACAAGATTGTTGTAGAAAGGGTTTGGTAGTCCCAACCTGTGTGGATGGAAGTATGTTCTAAGATTTGAGGTATACTGTTGATTTTTAAAATTTTTTTCTTGCCTTTATTATTTTACTTTTATTTTGTGCTCAATTTAGATCTCTGAATATTCTAAGAATGGTACATTCTATTTCTTAAGATATATTAAATTTGCTTGTATAAAATACTCCATAATCCTTGTGATTTTACAGATTTTGCTTATATTTCTTGGCATTTTGTTGTCCATAACAAAAACTGTTCATTTTATCTTCTTCCTCATTCTTGGTATTTATGACTTTTTCCATCTCAAGGTCTTCTTTAAGGCCTTGCTACTCCATAGAGCCATCAGTTTGAACGGAATGTATAATTTCAGATACCACAACTAGTATTTTATGAAGAGGACTAGCTACACAATTTGAAAAACCCAGTGCAACATAAAAATATGGAGTCCTTGCTCAAAAAGTAGAAATAAGGTGCTTTCCAAGGTGTCAAGATATAAAGCTATTTTCCCCCCTGTGGATTCTCTCTTTCTCAACTTGTCATAGTGTTTTGAAAATGTGCTATCTACTGTCACCATAAGTAAACTCAACTGATTTTATTTCACTTCTTGATTTATGCACTTTCTACCAAAGCTTTCTACCTTTAGTTTACTGATGAGTAAGTAAGGACTGAAAGGAAAGGAACTGGCAATTGTTTTCTTTCCATGTCATAATTTTCAGTTTAAGTACTTAGCTAACTCAGGGAAGTAACATAAGAAAGGATATGATAGAGTTCCTTGTTCACTGATGTGTCTTAGAAGGACATTTTCTTCTACATTTGAAGCAAGTTATGGCCTGGATGGCCAAGTGCAGCCTTTTAAGGTTGTTAGCACCCAGCAGTTACTGAGTCATAGGTCTCACAAATGTACCCTGTGCTGGCTTTCAGTCCAACGGCACTCCCACACATCATGGCTCCACTAGAGACCAGTACGGATTCTGTGCTTATGGGACATCACAAGCTCTTGGTGACAGGAGCAGCAAAGAATTGTGAGCATTCCTATTGCCCTAGCTCCTCTGCCCATGCGTGTATATGCTCAGTTGTCCCATTAAACTTCACATAAAAAAAATCTAAGTTCAGAGACAAAACAATTAAAGGTTAGTCTCCAAAATAAACAACAAAAAAATATTTTTCAAGAAAAAAATCTCTGTTGTTTTAGTTCTTGAACTTTAATAAGAGTCTGACCATGTTTCTTTGAATATTACTTGATCATTCTTGAAGTCATAAAATAGCTACCATCCTATGTCCTGCCATGTCAGAGCCACATTCTCTTAGCTTTAACATGATTTGGAATCATTCGTTCTTGCTTTGCATATCTTTTTTTTCCCCTTATAACTCTTCCCCATATCATTATGCTCTTGCATCTTCTCTGCATCACTTTTGCAGAACACTAACACTATGTGTAATATGTAAACTTGATTCTTACTCACGTTCTGTTATCTATTGTTCTATAAAAATCTATCACAAAACTTAGTGACTTATATTATGCTTATAAGCTTGTCATTTGGGCAGGGCTCAGAAGGTCAACTTCACTCCACTGGCCTCAAGTGAGGGCTAAAGTTTAATGAAGGCTCTTTCACTCAATGTTTGGCAGTTAATATCAGCTCTCAATTGAGACCACAGCTGGGACTATGGCCAAAATACCTATAAGTACCCTTTGCATGTGGCTGTTTGGCTCCCTCACAACATGGAATGTGGTGACTGGGTTCTTAGGCGTCACCATGTCCATAAGGACATTTAGCTTCTTATGACCCAGACTTTGATGTCATATAGTGAGATTTCTATCACATTCTAATACTACTATATTGTTTGAATTTGGCTACACTAGTAAAGTTGCTTCTGCCACTAGAATTTTTCATCCATGATTTTTTCACGTAGTAATAAAAGATTGTTCATTCTATCATAAAATACAAAGATGTCATTAAATACTAAGAGTATACTGAAGCTAGTAATTGTATACTCAAACTATTTTACATTCTCTCTTGCATCTTTATAAGATCTGTGATTCTGTAAACCTGAAGCTACTAGCTCTAATTAATAGTGACTTTTTAAATGACAAACATTTAATTTTAAAATTTACCAGAAATTTAATCTAGATGCCCCGTGACATTTTACTAAAATTCCTGTCCTTTTTGTCAACATGAGAAATAAAGTTGTTTTAAATTTTTTAGATTACTTTTTGCTTAATCTTATAAAAGTAGTTCCTAAATTCTACTGCATTCCAGTCACGTTCGGTTCTTTTTTTTTTTTTTAAATCTATGATAATTGCTTAGTTGGCACTTCCTCTTACTTTGATCAATTTCATGGAAAGTTCTGTTATAGTGTTTAGATACAAATTCCCAGTGATTCTATGGAATGAGAGACTCTGTTTATAATGCAGGAATTTGAGAGTCACTTCTCTATCACTTGAGGTTTCATTTCTCTACTGTTTTATATTAAACTGATATTCGATGTACTCTCACTTGATGTACACCCTGTCTGTGAATGGAGTATCACAAATGGCATAAAATTAAATAAAATAAAGGAAATAACTGTTTCATTTTTCATGAACTCACTAAGCAAATATTTATTAAGAACTTACAGTGTGATGGAGAGGAGCTACTCTTATCCAAAGGAACATTTAACTAAATCATCATCCTATAGCAAAAGTCAGATGTTAAAAAGAAAATAAAAGTAGAAAAAAAAAGGATCAAATAAAGACAATAAGCTTACAATAGAGAGTATTAATCATACTGATTCATGTATTTTAACATACCATTTCAGAAGCAGGTTTGTTTTGAAAAGATTGTTTTTACTAGTCATTACTTTTTCCTATATTATTCTTTCTTGTAGCATGCAATAAATATGAGTTCTTGAAATATTGATGTAATTTTCTGAAAATATTAAAGTATATTAATAAAAATAGAGGGCTGAGTTTTAGCTTTTTTCCTATGACTTTTAAATTTAATAATTCCAATTGACTTGATGAAACACAAGTAAATCAGCTTAACTGAGTCTTGACTGTAATATGTATGTAAATGTTTTTTGCATTCATACTGTGAAAGGATCAGAATCTGAAGTGGCCAACGTTGAATATTCTAATTCTCTAAAGGATTTCTTGGAATAAATAAAGCATGCAAAGACTTCTGTAAACCGTGTTGGAAGTCCAGTGACCTGAGTGTTGTGCATCTCAAATGGGTAGATGAAAACAAAAACAAAACCAAAACAAAACAAACAAAACTTGATTTTTGCAGTAAGCTATATGATGATATCAATTATCTCCTTATCATCAAAAGTGTATATATTGTTGTTATATTGAGAATATTGAATATTATGATGTTGTTGACCATTTCCAGTGTGCGTATGTCCTGAGCATATGATAACACTGGGACAGTTTAAATACTGTTAATTTTTTGTTTTGTTTTGTTTTGTTTGGTCTGTCACTGTAATTCACAAAGAGAATTAGCTGTTCTTTATGTCCACAAGATGAACTGAACAGAAAACAAAATATGTTTGGTTATTGCCATTTGAATACTATTCAAAGTGTTAGAAAAAATGTGCCCCTCTTTTCTTTTTCAAGTGGTTGATGTTGTTTTATTTATTTTTTAATTGAAGTATAATTGATATACAGTGTTATATTAATTTGAGGTATAAAATAAAATCATTCAACACTTCTATACACTAGTTAGTGCTCATTATGATAAATGTACTCAATCTCCTTTATCTATTTCACCCATCTGTCCACCTACTTCCCCTCTGATAACCACCAGTTTGTCCTCTGTGTTTAAGACTCTGTGTTTTTTTGTTTGTCTCTTTTTAAATTTATTTTGTTTCTCAAGTATGTGTAAAATCATATCGTGTTTGTCTTTCTCTGTTGGATTTAAAAATGGACTCTTCTTATATTATGGTGGCAGAATAAATTGGTAAATGATTTCAATGGAGAAATCCATATTAACATCATTTAAATATATATGTATTTCGATCTAAAAATTTATTTCCCAATAAAAATAAAATATTGAAAAAATCACAGTGTTGTACACTTTCTTGTGTAAAATACTCATTATAGTATTATTTATATTTGAAATTATTAAATAGAAGACTGAATAAATAAATCCACTCAATGGAAAACTTGAAAGCCAAATATTGGTTGTAGATTGATATATGATATACAAATTGAAATTACTTGAAATATATTAACATATTAAGACATATAACAATAAGTTAATATAATTATAATATAATTATTATTTAATAACAAAGGAAAATATGCATGTGATGTTGATAAACTGTTAAATAGGGAGATGATGACAAAATATTATTTTGCTGTTTCAGAATGAGTAGAGAGGTGTATGTTCATGAACTTCATAGTAATAAAGTGAGACAGAAAAAAGACTTATGCAATATTCATCACAAAGTTAACAGCATTATCTAGGTTTTAGTGGAGACACAGATGCTTTTGAATTCTTCTTTTACTTTTTAAATTTTCTATAACAAACTTATTAAGAATCAAACCAGTGTATGCTCTTTGTATCAAAGAGGATAAATGCTATGCCATAAACAAATTCTGGAATGGAAATTACCAGAAAGAAATCTATCTTCACTATGAACTTCAAATGGGTCATAAATTTCTGTTAAATTCCCCAAACAGCTGTTAAACCTTGATTATTTAATAATAACATGTTCTTGTTAATGCACACAGTATTCTCTATATAGGTGAGGTTCTGATAAAAGTTGAATGTGTGGCTTATAAAGATAGATAGATAGATAAATAAATAAATAAATAATAAATAAATGCATTGCCTGTGACATAAATCTTAGTATTTGAAACATAAAGTTTAACTTAACTTTAGTCTGTTTCCTGCTCACTTTGATAACCTCCACTACTTTGTGCTCTAAAACTAGAATGCCAGTAGTTAAAATTCTATCTCTGCTTTCAATACTTAGATTACTATGTTAAATTCCTTTAACATTTTTTACCCTTTAGTTACTCATAAATAATATAGTGCTAATAGCACTATTTAAAATGTTTAAAAAGAGGTTAGATAATTTTCCCAAGGTCACGTAGTAGATGTTGGAGCCATTAATACAATTCAGGCGAAGGGAAAATGAAGCTAATTGTTGATTTAGTGGTTTTAGACATCTACATTGATAACATTGTAACATCTGTGACAGTTCAACATGTGTTTCTTATTTAATTTTTGGAAATGCATAGTAAAAAAAACTTTCTTGTAGAATTAATAGTAAACAGTTGCACACCTGCTTAAAATGTGAGTAAAATATACCTGAATTAAAAAAAAAATCTGAAGAGAATAAAGGAAAAATCATCATGTGCATATGGTGTCATCAAAAGTCTACATTTTAGAAAATGTAGATATTTCTGAACCTCAGGTGCTAAAAAAAAATTTAAAACTATTTGTGCAGTGCAATATGATGTCCGGTATAGAATCCTGAAAAAAAAAAAAAACAAAAAACGCATTCATGGAAAAACTGATGAAATCTGAGTAAAATTTTGAGTTTAGTGAACAGTAATATACTAACGTTAATTTCTCAGTTTTGACGAATGTACCACAGTTATATACATGTTAGCATGAGAAGAAACTGAGTGAAAGGTAATTGGGAACTCTCTGTATTAACTTTGTAAATTTCTGTAACTTTGTAAATTTCTGAAAATCTATAATTATCTTTTAAAAGTCTAATTAAAAAAAGTTTAATTAACACTTCATAAATCAGTAAACTCTGCCTTCATCTAAGACCATATTGTCACATATGATTTTATCTGCCTATATATTTTAAAATCTGTCTTTATTTAGTATTTAATTTTCATATTTTATGTGGTAAATTATATATAATATAAAAGTTATTATTTTAACTATTTTTAAGTGTACAATTCAATGGAATCAAGTATATTCACACTGTTGTTCAATCATCACCATTATCCATCTCATGAATTTTTCATCACCCCAAACTGAAACTCTGTACCCATTAATATATCTGTTTTAATTTAATTTTAAAGAAGATGGGAACTACACCTAACTCACTCTGCCACCTCACATTTGCCAAGGTAAATTCTTCGAATGCTTTTACAGTGATGTTTCTTTGTGGCAGTGAGAGAAACTCCATTTAAATAAAGATAAAGAAACACCTAGGGTTCTGATTCAAAGAAAACAAGAGACTTCAGTTCATCCTTGATTTAAAAAATAATAATAAAAGAGAAATGGTCATTGCTATTTTCCCAAAAATAGTGATTATTCTATATCAAGGAGTTACAGGAAATTTATACGGTTTGACTACCTTATACATATTATACCTGCCTAACATTTCTTTGGGTCGATTTTTTTTTCATTACTCATGTATGTGGAAGCAATTTGTATTCAATTTGGAAAATATTGATTCTATTTGTTGGATCTACAGCATTTAGCCATGTGACCCTTTGAAACTACTGAATTTCAGTTCCTTTAAATCTAAAATGAGGGAATAAAACTCAATTTCTAGGTGTATCTCCAAATATAAGACTATATAATGACTCTTTATGACTTGTTCTTTATTTGAGAGAGCAAGAGAGTGGTAGAGGGAGTGGCAGAGGAGAGGGAGAAGCAGACTCCCGGCTGAGCAAGGAGCCCCATGCAGGGCTCAGGGCTCAATCCCAGGACCCCAAGATCATAAGCTGAGCTGAAGGCAGATGGTTAACCAACTGAGCCACTCAGGTGCCCCTCTTTATGACTTGTTATTAATTTTCTTGCTTTTCCCTATATTATCATAGGTGAAAACTTTAAGTGTGTTGGGAATTTCAAAACATATTTGCAATTTTTTGACAATCCTCCACCAAAATGTATAATCTAATCCTCTTTTTCTTAAAAATGAATCGACTTTAATGATTCATTTCTAGCAAATAGATGTGGTAAAAATCTCACCGCATGACATCTGAGTCTTGGTCATGAGAGACAAAACAGAATCTGCCTTGTCCTTACGGGACATGGTGATGCCTTAGAACCCAGTCACCATGTTCTATGTTGTGAGGGAAACAAACAGCTACATGAAAAAAAGTACTCCATAGGTATTTTGGTCATAGTCCCAGTATGGTCTCAAATGAGAGCTGATATTAACTGTCAAACATTGAGTGAAAGACCCTTCATAAAACTGTAGCCCTAGGGGCACCTGGGGTGGCTCAGTGGGTTAAAGCCTCTGCTTTCGGCTCAGGTCATAATCCCAGGGTCCTGGGATCGAGCCCCACATTGGGCTCTCTGCTCAGCGGGGAGCCTGCTTCCTCCTCTCTCTCTGCCTGCCTCTCTGCCTACTTGTGATCTCTCTCTCTCTCTCTGTCAAATGAATAAATTTAATCTTAAAAGAAAATTCAAGAACTAAAACAACAGATTTTTTTTTGATAAATGTTCCTTTTTACATATTTTGGATACTAACTCTTTACCAGAAATGTCATTTGCAAATACCTTCTCTCATTCATTAGGTCATCTTTTAGTTCCCTTGGTTGTTTCCTTCACTGTGTAGAAGCTTTTTATTTTTATGTAGTCCAAACAGTTTGTTTTTGCACTTGTTTCCTTTGCCTCAGGAGGTGTATTTAGAAATATGTTGCTACAGCTGATGTCAGAGACATTACTTCCTGTGTTCTCTTCTAGAATTTTTAGTTTCAGTTCTCACATTTAAGTCCTTAATCCATTTTGAACATATCTTTCGGTCTTTTTGTCTCCATTTGTGGAATAGTTTATCAAAACAGAAGTTTTTGGCTTAAAAAAAATCAAAATTGAATTCCTTGTTTGACCTAGTACGTGACAGATCCTCAGACACTGAAGTAAACTATAAACTATGAAAGAACTTACATGCAAAAAGAAAGCATTCAAAGAATGATAAGATAGGTAAGATAGGTACTGCAATGGGTAAAAGTACCTCTGGTTTATAATATTTTAATATTATAAATGGGAAAAAATCATCTAATTTTAGCCCCAAATCCATGGTCATGAGTTCACACCATTCCTAGTTTGGAAGTTTGTACTAAGCATCACCAGACCTATTAATAAGAAAAAGTAGCCTTACCTAGTCTGTTACTCAGACATCTTTAAAAGATACTATGAAGGATCTCACCTTAAATATTTTCTCCTATTTCTTACCATCCATATTATAGTTTCTCATGGATTCTTTGGCACTATATCAGCCATATATTGTAATACTTAATAATGAGGATATGCCTTGAATAAACCAATTATTTCTGTAACAAATTTATAAGAATTGCAACATAAGCAATGGCAATTGGATTATAGTTAAAGTCCAGGTATGTCAGTTATCTCATTTCTCACTG
Organism: Lutra lutra; assembly: GCF_902655055.1. Classification (NCBI taxonomy): domain Eukaryota; kingdom Metazoa; phylum Chordata; class Mammalia; order Carnivora; family Mustelidae; genus Lutra; species Lutra lutra. The sequence continues at coordinate 73,083,163 of NC_062279.1, read as the reverse complement.
AATGGTTGCTCACTGATTGATTCTTTTTTTCATGCAGAAAAAACAGTAAAGAACTATAGTTTTACTGAAAGTACTTAACTACCTGTACCTCCTCTTTATAAGAAAGGTACATAAGAGCCCTAGGTAAATGTTATCCAGTGATGCAGGGAATATTGGCCAACAAATTTAAAGTACATTATCTTATAATGAATCATCAACCCTCAGGAAAGTTAAATCAACAACATTCTGACCAAATGCCTTTAACTTTTTGTGAGATATGTGTATTGGATTAATAATGGAATTTATCTGTAACATATTTTAGTTGTCATAAGTACTGGCAATTTGCCTTAATTTTTGGCATTAGAATTATTTTTCAGTAACATATGTGTAACAGTCATATGGATTTCTGTAATAGAGTAACCCAAACCCTGGTTGAAAGTCTGAAGGTTCTGGAGAGAGTAGGGTAGAAAACAGATAATACTGCTATTCTTATGGGATTATATTCTTGCATGGGAGAAACAGTGAATAAAAAGTAAATAAGTGAGTTAGTTATGCATAACAATATATACAATGAAGAATATAAAATAGGGTATTGCACAAAGATTCATGGAGTGAGGACCTCAGATACATTGCAGAAACTGACTGATGTGAAGGAGGCAGCTAGGCAAAGGTTGGGAACATTTATTTCAAGCAAAGAGGAAACAAAATCCTGTCATTTAAGAATCAAAAAGAAGGTCAGTGTCCTAAATATAGTCAGTAAATTTTGTGTGGTCGGGGAGCATCTCTACTTCTCTCTTCAAATTTACTTTAAGTGTGGGTTTTGCTAATGGCTGTTAAAAATAGGAGTTTTAGATTTCATTACTATGTAGACTACTAGTTGAAAGGAAACATTAGTGAAATTGAGACAAGACTGAAGCCTAGAAAACAGTGTTGAGTTAAATAATGGGAAAGAAGAATCCTACTTGAAATATTAATGAACACATTTTATTGCCTACTTATACTTCAGTTTTATAAGCTTCCAATATAATGAATGTATAAATTGACCACAGTTTCAATTGCATTCCCCCTGGAAGTTTGTCCAGCCAAATACTTACTCATTCATATGTGTTTCCCTTTTCTACATCTGCATTCTGTTTCCCTATTGCACACCTTTTATTCCTTCCCAAACGTCAATACCCTGAGGAGAAAGGGAGGTCCTAAAGAGCTCTGATTTTCTTATTGAACAATTATTCCTTATTATTCTTTGCAGAGTATGCCCAATAAACCAACCTACTTTTTAATCTTAATATTATCAACTCTGTAAAATATTTAACGCCTTTCCCAATTGAATAATGAAACTTGATGCCAATATTAAAAAAAAATGGAGAATGGCTACCTCTTTCTACTTAAGAAACACAAAACCTAACAGAAAAACAATGGAAAGCAAATGATAAGAATAGCAATCATTAGCCACTCTAAGACTATAACTGTTTTTCATAGTCCAGTTCTGTGTTTTAAATCGTTTGTACTTTTGTTTCATTATTTTCTATATAGCCGGCACTTCTTAAATACTAAAGGAAATAAAATCAAATACTAAAAAAAAAAAAAAAATATATTGAAATTATGGTGGGGATGCCTGGATGGCTCATTCAGTTAAGTGTCAATCTCCAGCTCAGGTAATGATCTCAGTGTCCTGGAATCAAACCCCAAGCTGTCCGGCTCCTTATCAGCTGGGTTTCTCTTCTCCCTCTCCCTCTGGCCCTCACCCCTTCTTGGGCTCTCATATGCTCTCTCTCTCTCTCTCAAATAAATAAATAAAGTCTTTAAAAAATTGTTGTGGAACAACAGATATTAATAGATATTGACTCATTGCTAACATTAGTGTTATTATATGTGTTCAAAGACAGTTGTTTAAATTAATGAATATAAGCAAATTCTAAGAAATGTTTTCCAGAGAAATGTAGTTAGCTTAAATTCTTACAGCCACAAAGTATTATGAGGATTGGATCACGACTTACAATCATCAGAGATAGTTAATATGTGTTATAATAATCATAATTGCATTGAGATTCTCTCAGTCAGTCAAGGGAAAAACTGTAGGTAGTTGAAATTCATCCAGAAGACAGCTGCTTGGACATGTCAGAAAACTAATTAAAAAGTTCCAGGATGAGTGTAAAGCTGAGAGGCCGAGCTGAATATGTGAGAACCATGCTGAGTTTGAGATGGCACGAATGGCTACTAGCTTACTCTCTCATAAGAAACGGTTCACTTTTTTACAAGGGCAATGACAGCCCATAAAGGAGCACTGGCCACAGGACAACTAAAGACTTCCTTCAATGAAAGTTCCCTGGAGAAATATGCAGCGGTAAGATTTTGAGATAAACATACCTCAGATCATCATCATGACAGATGAACTCTCTGGAACTGTCTAGTGACAGATTGTTTGTTAATAAATAGCTTGTTAATAAGTAGGGCAACTGAGATTTAAATGTTGATGTGGAGTCAAAGGTCAAATCTGTCAATCTGTTTATCCTGAATGTTTGTCCTTCATAGTTACTATGGGTTTTTCTTAAATAAAATGTTAAAGAAATGTACATTTTACATTTGAAGTAGGTATTAATAGAGAATTTGTCTTTTCAATAAATCCCAAGACCAGGAAGTATCATACAAGCTCCAAAATGTCCGAAAGTATGCATTATCAGCCAATGTATATGGTGGATACATTAAGAAAAAAAAATCCTTTAATTTATCTTCTTTAGCCTTTTGACGTTATAATTACCATGGACAATTTTACTAAGTGGTCTGAGACTTGACAGTATTCCCAGCCAGCAGGTGAATAATGGAAGTAGGATTTTTGATGAGCTTTAATTGGTTGTTGAGCTTGAGGAGTTATATGAACTGAAGTTAAATAAGCAATTTCACATATTTTAACTCCAAAAAGACCATCAGCTTCCACAAGGTCATCAACTGAATTCAAACTCGAACTCTTGGGGAAACGTGTTTGGATATAAATACACGATGCTGTTATGGAGACTTTTATGGCCCTCACAAAGTTGAATGTGTTCTGCTACATAAACACATTAACACTAACTGGTCCCTGTCAGAAAATCAGGCTTTGTTCAACCAGGGATTTGGCTAGACTGAAGATATTTACAGAAGCAAGTTGCATAAAGAAGTGCAGGAAAAAAAAAAAAGTCACATGTAGAGGAGTCTAGAAAGGAACAACCAACTTGATAACATCAGTATAAAAGGAACATTAGAGATAACAAACTGTGTGGAGTTCCCTTGAACCAAACTTTCTCCTTCTAGTATATTTACATACACTGATTCTTACCAACACCATCTCCCCCCCATATATATATGCTCTAAAAACCTGTACAGCTGTCACTGTACAAATATGACCTTTTTTGTATATTATAATCAAAAGATCAGTATAATCTATTTTAAATTAATAAGAAACATTGAGGTGATGTATATTTTATTTTTAGGTATAAAATAAGACTAAATCTTAAACCCCCAAATTTGATTATATATACTCATAAAAGTGGGGAATTTGTACCCATCTTGGCTATTGATTAAAGTGTTTTCAGAGGTAAAGATCTCTTCTTCCTTTTGTATCATATTTCAAAAAAATTTGTTGGTAACCATCTTTTGCTCATCTTCATTGCTGAATGCAGTAGACACAATGCTTGGTAAAAATTGCTAGATATAGGATTATTCTATGACATAAAGCTAATGTCAATTAAGATGGTTTTGTGTTCATATATGGAAAATTGCATGTAGCCTTGAAGGTATCTTGAAATTACACATCTCAAATTACTGCTGCTGACTTCCTACCTGCAAGCAATGAGGATAGGGATGCTGAAAACTGCCACCATGACCAGAGGTGAGATTTTGTTTACCTGGAAAGAAGATGCATAATGCATATATGTGTTGTTGGATATAACTAAAATATCGGTTGATTCTCTGTAATTGGTGTCTATTGGACCAAAACCTATTGGAACATCCAGACCAGAAATTTGAAGGGGCATAAAAAACACTTAAATTTTTGGAAGGAATGATGAAAATTGTGAACAACTTGTAGTCCTCAGTCAAATGATAAGATATTCAGTTAAAAAAAACAATGCATAAAGATTTTTAACTTGGAGTTTCCCAGGTTTTCTCCAACAAAATATTAATAAAGATCTATAAATGGATCTCTTTTAACAAAACATACGCACATACTCATACACACACACACACGCACACACTACTGAGAAGGAAATAAATCTCAGAAGAGTTATATTACTGATAGGTCAGAACTAATATTTCATTCCATCTGTGATAGGTTCTAAAATTCCTGTCCCTAGGACACTTGGGTAGCTCAGTCACATAAGCATCCAACTCTTGATTTTGACTCAGGTCATGGTCCTGAGATCCAGCCCCAGACTGGGCTCTACACTGAGAGTGGAGCCTGCTTAATATTCTCTCTCCCTCTCTCCCTATGCACTCCCAACTGCTTGCATGCATACTCTTTCTCAATCTAAAGTAAATAAACCCTGTCCCTTATTTCTACTTCATTATTATATTTCTAAGTCATTGTAATCATATCTGCCAGTTATTTAGTGCCTACACTGGCCAACAACCTATTTATGACTTGTAATCTACACAATAATTCTTTAAGATTGTGACATTTAATCTTATGTGTTAACTTGATTGGGCTAAGGGAAGTCTACAGAACTATAAAACATTTCTAGGTGTATCTGGGAAAGTGTTTCTGGAAGAGATTAGCATTTGAATTGGGAGACTAAATAAAGATTATTACTCTCAACAATATAAGTGTGCATCATTCAATCCATCAGGGCCTGAATAATAATACAAAAAGGTGGAGAAAAGGCAAATTTTATCACTACCTGAACTGGGACCTTCATCATTTCCTGTCCTCAGACATTGGCACCCCTGGTTCTTAAACATTTGGACTGGGACTGGGATTTCCACCATGAGCTTCCCTAGTACTTAGGCCAGGAACTGGAACTACACCACTGGATTTTCTGGGGCTCCAGCTTTCATATGGCAGATTTTGGAACTTCTCAACCTCCATAATTCTGTGAGCCAACCCCTCATAATAAATCTCTTTCAGTGTATCTTTCTTTGTATTCCATTCGTTCCGTTTTCTAGAGAAATCTGACTAATCAAGAGGTGGACAATATTCTCATTTTATATAGAAGAGAGCTGATATTTAGAGCTTAAGTAACTTGAATGATGTTTTATAACTAGAAAGAGCAGCATTAAACCCCAGCTCAGTTGTCCCATTGACTATGTGTTGCTTCTCAAGGATCTTAAAACTTAGAGAATTTAGTGATGAATTCTAATTTTTCTAAGAAATTAAAAAATTATAGCATCTTTAAAAAAGCAGAGTATAATTTATATTTTTCTTTAATCTGCAATAAAAATATAAATGAAAGCTGTGTCAGTGAAATTATAAATTCTGTCATTCTTTGAAAGGAAATTTTTGTTAACATTTTCAAAATTAGTTTAAAATGAAGAATAGCTAGAATAACTGAGGAAGTGGAAGATCATTAATACTTGGCTTAGGAAGTGTTGAGTAGTTGCATAAAGACCAGAGTCTGGGGGCACCTGGGTGGCTCAGTGGGTTAAAGCCTCTGCCTTCGGCTCAGGTCATGATCGCAGGGTCCTGGGATCGAGTCCCGCATTGGGCTCTCTGCTCAGCAGGGATCCTGCTTCTCCATCTCTCTTTGCCTGCCTCTCTGCCTACTTGTGATCTCTCTCTGTCAAATAAATAAATTAAAAAAAAAAATCTTAAAAAAAAAAAAAAAGACCAGAGTCTGTAACACTGCAATGATTATTCATGCTCTGCAACATCCTGCCAAGGATGAACTAGTTCAAGGGTCATCAGGAGGATATAAACATCATTATAGGATCATTTAAATGAAAAAGTTTCACCTTCAAAGTGGTGACACAATCGATAGTCAATAGAGACAGGGAGTTAGAGCACAATCACAATGAGAGCCACTTAACCTGAATGATTACCTCCTAATTTCTGAGATAATGATAGAATGGAAGAAAGGAAGCTAGACCTGAATCAGCAATTTCACTTGGAGAAGTGTTAACAATTGGAAAAAAGGTTTCTAGGCATAAATTACAGTTAATTTTTTTTCAAAATAAGACCTGATTTTTCCTTAATGTATTTTTCTTTACATAGTTATTTAAATTTAATTAGTGTGTAATACTGTGAATGTCATAGGCTCAACATTTATCAGGTTGGTCAGGAATATCTGAAATAGTCTTTGTTCAGTGGTGTCTTTGGAATAAGACCTACAAGAGCACCAAAGGCCAGATATAAAGGAGGTACAGGTAAGGTTTTCCAGTGCTTCTCCTTCCCCTTTTCTGAAGAGGACAGGATGGGGAAAAACTTTATTCCTTAGTCATTCTATTTAAACTTTTGGCAAAATTGTAAAAGGAAATGAGTAATAATCCACAATACAGGTAATCCAATCAATCTTATCATAAGGGCAACAAGATACTTACTCAAATAAACATTATTTGTTGCCTTTAAATTTTAACCTTTAAGACAAGAGTAGAATGAACAAATGAAAATCTGTATTATTGTTTTTGGATAAGAACACTACATCATAGTGTTAATTCTACCAGTGAAAATTCATAAATCTGCTACATTACCAATAAAAACAACAGATTTTTTTTCCTGAAATAAGCCAGGATTATTTTCTTGTACTTAACTATATATTTTGTTTGTTTTGTTTATCGAAGAATGGGCTGTTTTGTATGCATGCATATTTTTACACAAATATAATTTTCTTGGATATTACATTCTTCACCTTACTTATTAAACTGAACACTATATTTTTATGATCCATCAGTGTTGTGCTTTATATACATTTAACTTGTTGTTTAATAACTGTTGCTAATATTCCATGGTGTGCATACATATTTTACTTATCTACTCTGCCAATCATAGATAACAACATTGCCTAGGATGCCTGCCTGCCAGATAGAATACTGTGACAATATTCTGGTACATCTATACTTATGTAACTGAGCATTTCTATGTGATAGATACCCAGGAGTGTAAATTACTATTCATAAGTATGCCAGAATGTTTTCCAGAATTACTCCATCAGTCTACATTCCCATTACTTTAATATTTCTGGAATCTCATTATTTTTAATTTTGCTTAGGTCCTAAATTACAGATGCGATGACTTCCAAGTAGGTTTTCCAGTATTCTAACCTATCTCTTCTAAGTAATAGCATATCACCTATACCAGTGCCAGAGTGGTCATTCCAAAGAGATATCTGATTATGGTACTTTCTCTTGCCTTCTCTCTTTCTGTGGGTCATCTTTGTTTTCAGAATAGAGTCACAATCTTTATATGTGTAACATTTCAAACTTTCTCTCTTCCCCACTGCCTATATCTCATGCCCTCAGCCTCTGCCAAACACAGACACATAAAAGACTATTAACCAAGTCATTGGAAATTTCTTGTGTTCATAGTTCAGTAAATATTTATTTATATTATATTTACTGATGGTGCTACCATATGCAAGGTAATATGTTAATCAGAAAGTCTATAATAGAGAGCTAGCTGGAGATGATCTGTTTTCTCACAGAATTTACATTTTAGTTTGGGATATTAATAATAAACAAGTAAACTACAAAATAAAAGGAAATAAATAAAAGAGTAGCAGAATGCAAGGCTATATGTATTTTCCGTATTCCTTTCTTAATCTTTTGTACATGCAAGACCATCTTCCTGGAAATTCCATTTCTCTTTCTTTCTTTATATTCTCATGGCAGATTGTGTGTGTTTTCTTCCTACTCTATTGAAATTACATTTGTTTTCCCCACTGCAAAGTGCTTAAGAGACTACAAAAGGGTCTATTATTTTCATTGTGTTATCAACATCTAGCGGATACATCAATGAAAAGTTAATCAATATTTGCTGAGGTAATTAGTATATAAAATTATCTATCAATGAATAACTGTATAATTTATTAATTATGTATTATATGCTTAGCACTCTGGTAGATTTTATAATAAATTCATAAAAAATGAGAATATATCCTCTTTAGGGGGGTTGTAATACACTTGTATAAACAGCTAAAGCTCATGGTACAATATTCTAAATGGAAAAATATTATGAAGAAAGAGCAGATAATAGTGTACAACCTTATGGGACTATGTCATAGATCAGCTGGAAATTAGTGTACTTTAAAGGCTGAGTCAAATGTACACATTTAGGAGATATAAGGAGTGTGTTCCAAGGGTGAGAATGTTCAGAATATTCATGCCTAAGCATGGCATTTTAGAAACACATTAAGTGCAATTAAATAAACTGGTACTGAGTACACAGTATGTTCTAAACTAATAATGGACAGTCTCTTTGTTTTTTTTTGTTGTTGTTGTTTGTTTTTTTAAGATTTCATTTATTCATTTGACAGAGAGATCACAAGTAGGCAGAGAGGCAGGCAGAGAGAGAGGAGGAAGCAGGCTCCCTGCCGAGCAGAGAGCCCGATGCGGGGCTCCATCCCAGGACTCTGAGATCATGACCTGAGCCGAAGGCAGCGGCTTAACCCACTGAGCCACCCAGGCGCCCCAAGGACAGTCTCTTTGAATATAGTGATAAACCCAAAGTCTAGTGGTGTGACCACTTTGATTTAAGTGAATAATTCAAGTTGGAGAATGGGAAGATATCAACTGAGTCCGAATAAGGATAATGATGATGGTGTATATTCTTGAAAGCCAAGCAAATAAGCACACCATTGAATTTGAAGGCATTAGACTTGAATTTAAGACATTTTATCTGATAAAACCAGACCAAAAAAAAAAGTTAACTTGATCACAGTGTGTACAATTATTATTAGCTATGGACAATTAAAATGAGAGCACTTCCCATCTGTTAGAATGGCTATTATCAAGAAGACAATATATAACAAATATTGGTAAGGATATGGAGAAAAGGGTTGTGCCTTATTAGTGGGAATCTAAATTGATACAGCCTCTATAGAAAACAGTATGGAGATTCCTCAAAAAAATAAAAGTAGAACTACCATATGATATAACAATTTCACTTCTGGATTTATATTTGAAAGAAAGAAATCACTATCTTTTTTTTTAAAGATTTTATTTATTTATTTTACAGAGAGAGATCACAAGTAGGCAGAGAGGCGGGCAGAGAGAGAAGAGGAAGCAGGCTCCCTGCCAAGCAGAGAGCCGGATGTGAGACTCTGTCCCAGGATCCTGAGTTCATGACCTGAGCTGAAGGCAGAGGCTTAACCCACTGAGCCACCCAGGCGCCCAGAAATCATTATCTTAAATAGATATATGCACCCCAATATTCATTGTATCATTTGCACAATAGCCAAGATATGGAAACAACCTGAATGTTCATCAACAGATGAATGGATATCTATAAAAATACAAAGAAAATAAAGTTCAGACTTTAAAAATAAGTATATCTTGCCATTTGCAAAAACATAAATGAAATCTGAATTCATTATACTAAGTGAAACAAGTGAGACAGAGAATGACAAATACTGTATCATCGTGCTTGTATGTGGAATCTATAAAAACAGACCTCATAGAAGAAGAAAAGATGTGTGGTTGCCAGGGGGAGCTGGGAGAGATAGGGAAATGTTAATCAAAGGGTACAAACTTCCAGGTAGAAGATAAGTACATCCTGGGCTTGTAATGTACAGCATGGTGACTATAGTCAATAATACTGTATTATATATTTGAAGTTGCTAAGAGAGTAGATTTTGAAAATTCTTATCTCATGCACCAAAAAATTGTAACTATGTGAGGTGATGGGTGTGTTAATGAACAATGTGGTAATCATTTTGTAATATATACATATAACAAGTCATGATGTTGTATGCCTTATACTTGCAAAATGTTTTCAATTATAATACCACAAAACTGAAAGAGAGGGAGGTGCCAGTTAGAAAACTCCGTTCAGTGATAGGAACTTTTAACATAATGGTGGCAGTAGAAATATAAAGGAAGACCCAGATGTTAGAGATATTTTTAAAAAATAATTCAGGGGCACCTGGGTGGCTCAGTCAGTTAAGCGTCTGACTCCTGATTTTGGCTCAGGTCATGATCTTGGGGTAGTGAGATTGAGCCCAGCTTTGGGTTCTGTGCTCGGGGCAGAGTCTGCTTGAGGGTGTCTCTCCCATTCCCTCTGTCCCTCCTCCCCACTCGTGCTGTCTCTCTTTCATAATAAATAAATAAAATCCTTAAAAAAATAAAATACAATTCATGCTTGATTGGGTACTAAGGCTCAAGTAAAGAGATGAGCTAAAATGACCTCAAGATTTATAGTTTGAGTCTAGAAAAAGGTGTCAAAAATATGTACACAGAGATAACATTTTCTCCCTCGGAGAATATGATGTGCTTATTTTTATACATACTAAGTTGACATAGAGGGGAAAAAAATCTATAGATAGCAAAAAGCATACAATAAAGAAATGCCAATAAAATAGAAAAGAAGGATATCAGTTTTTTTTTTTGCATTATTGGACTAATTATATTTTCTATTGCACCAGGGCTTTTCATTTCATTTTCTACTATCTATAATATGCTTCATGCTCAGTTTATTAAATTTATGTATATTACATACAAAACGATGTAATAAAACTACTTAAACAACACTGGTCACAAATTAAACCCATTAAATGTTCTTAAAATTTAAATATAAAATAATGCATTTTTTTGGTCTGATTTTTTAAAAAGTTTCCCAATGTTTTAAATAATAATAAAATCTATAAAAATACTTAAATTTAAGTCTATTGTAAACTACAACACTGATGGTTTAATCCATGTCATTATTTTTCTGTTTTGAATTTTATATCTTCTAGGAACTATAAAAATATTTACACGACATTTCCAGGGGTATAGTAATCTTAAAGCACCCCACCTCTCCATTCCATCCCAGCCACAAAAAAAAAAAAAAAAAAAAAAAAAAAAAGTCTCAGGTCAGATCAGGTTATGAATCAGTTTATTCTCATTGACCCTAAATATTTCACATTTAATTCATATTATCAAGCTTAGCTTCCTTTTTATGGTAAACTTCACTTGTTAGATAAATAAGGCTCTTACGTCCTATCCATTTATTTAAGCATTAAGTTATCACATCATATTGTTCACTCCCCCACTCACTAAATGTTGTATGTTTTGGCAACCTTGACCATCCTTGCATAATCAATTTATATATCATAATGATATAGCTACTTGATTTATTATTGTTATTTCAAAAATTACAACTGCCTTATTAATCTTATGCACAGACATCATGTCCTAGGAGATGAGGATACACCTGTGCCTTAAGTTTCACGTGTTAGGGCATTTAGCTAATGCATCATCTTGAAACACGCTACTATTGACTACTATTTCATTACAGGCATGTGTGCTGGTTTCTGACTCAAGACATGGAAAGAGCTGCCTTGCAGTTGGCACAGGTGGAATAAAAGTGTAAGCCTAATCTTGGTATTGGTTGAGCACTGGTGATGCATAAAAGTGCTGCTTCTTCTGGGCCATTTCTAGAGTCATAGATGGGAGAACATATGCCATTTAAGATTATGAATTCATGGGGCGCCTGGGTGGCTCAGTGGGTTAGGGCCTCTGCCTTCGGCTCGGGTCACGATCCCAGGTTGTGGGATCGAGCCCCGAATCGGGCTCTCTGCTCAGCAGGGAGCCTGCTTCCTCCTCTCTCTCTCTGCCTGCCTCTCTGCCTACTTGTGATCTCTGTCTGTCAAATAAATAAATAAATAAAATCTTTAAAAAAAAAAAGATTATGAATTCATGTTCATTTTTCCAGTTCTGTATATAATGTTGATCTATCTTTATTATAAGGGTTTTATTTACCAATAAGTCTTCCTTCCTATAATGGCAATCTCAAAATAAAGGTGGCAACTGAATAAAAGCTGAGAATAGTGTCAAAGAATTAAAAAAAAAAATAAGAGCTGGTTACTGCATTTGTTAATTAGTGAATGTGAAAGAAAAGGATACCAGCGAAACTGCGGGATTATTGTTATGGACAAAATAAAGCGAGGAAGGAAGGATTAGATAGTAAACAAATGGAAAAGGCTGAACCACAATTTACATTATCACAGACAAGGAAGAGAAGTACTTAGGATATTCATAATACGATGCATATGTAAAAGAAGTAGCCAGTAGAGAGACCATGATCTAAGATTCAGAAAAGGGAGTGGTCAAACCTAAGAAATGTGGATATAATGAATTTGAAGAAAAATAAGAAGTAATTGGCTTTATAGAACAAGGTAGACAAATATTGTATAAAGTCACATGTATAAAGATAGAGAAATATGAAATAAAGATGGAAGGAAGAGGAAAGGAAGTTGGGGAAAACTCTGAAAAAATATTTGCGTGCTGATTTGTTTAATAACAAATAAACAAAAGTGTTGTTAAGGAACAGGGTCTGGTTTATGACAGAATAATCAACAGTAATTTTTGTGGTCCAAAATAATCACAGAAAAAAGTTCAAGATGGGGCAGATCTACAACTAAGGTTAGGCACACAATGTATCACTGAAGCCCAAAGGATTACAGATCCTAGATACTCCAGCTGCCTGGCTATGTGGAGTTGAAATCTAACAGATGTTGCTTTGATAACTTTAATGTATTAAGTATATTAATTATTAGGTGTCTTAATGTATAAATAATTTCAGTGTGTCAACTTATTTTTATCAGATTCTCCCTCAGCTTAATATTAAGAGATAAGCAGGTACATCATTCCAGAACCCATTCAGTTCCGGAAGAACCTCTTTAGGAAATGTTTGTGACTGTGCTAATTACATTGGAATTGCGTTGGATTTAGATGTAAATTTTAGCAGACAAATCCCAAAGAACATTTGAACTCTCTTTCAACACTCTGATTCTAAGAGAAGTTGAATAAATGAAAACTGTGAACTTGCTTTCCAAGTTTGTTCTGTAGGGTTAGTTAATTATTGGAAGAATTTGAATCATCAAATGATTCATAGCTGCCAGTGATACAACTGAAACAAAAAAAAAATAAATAAAATAATTCTGTCTACATAGTTTAGTCAGGAGAACTGCTTGTATCCCATAATTGCATTTTTTTTTGGCAATGTTGTTTGGCACATTGTCGATACTTATCAATGTTTGTTAAAGAAATAAATGCCTCCATCCCAAATTCTTTCTGCTAGTCTTCTGTAATACACAATAGCCTTATAGTTTCCAGTTTCTCACTTCCCTTTCTTTCACAATGTAGTCATTGTGCAATTAATAAATGCACTACAATGTAGTGCAATGTAGTGCAATTAATTAATGCACTACAATGTAGTGCATTGAGCAATTAAGGTGCACAGGAGTTTCTGGTAATGACACTTTAAATTAATTTGTACATTCTGTGATAGCTAAATTAATAATAACATTTTCCTGGACAACTAAAGAGTGACCTCTTACCAGAACTTTTATCTGCTGTTGTCATATATTACTGGAAGCTAAGACAATGAAAATAATTAATTTTCCTATCTTTGTCTTTCACAAAAGCAGTTCTGCTTCTGCCAAATTAGCAACTTTTGAGTAACTTTCAAGTCCTAAAATTTAAGCTGCAGTAATCTTTTCTATACTTGCTTTTCAAGATGACTTGTACTAAAAAAAAGTGTAGAAATGCATGTCACCTTCAGGGGCACAATGGTAATCTTGTTTATCCCTATTTTACAGAATTTCTTATATGTAAGACTGAATTTAAATATTTGTAGAAGAAAAATAATAAAGTACTTTCAGCAGCTTTCTACAAATGTAACTTTTTTATCTTCAGATATAATGACTACTCTCTTCTCATAGCATTGCCAAGTCAGATGCTTATTTAGAGGGAAGAAATATCATGATTAAATATTTACTTATTTACCCAATGTATATGAGGTACCTAATAGATAATTTTAATCACTGCTATATCCTTTTTTTTTTCCTATTGGCCCTTTGGATAACTAAAAATATTAACTTTGGTTAACATTTTAAAAAGTTGAACTTCCTATCTAACTGACCCTTTCTTCAGTGCTTCCATCTCACTTAGAGGCAACCCTTTCCTTCCCAGTGTCAGACTAAAACACTGGAGTCATCTTTGACTCCTTCTCTACTCATGTCGGTCATCTAAAATATCAGCCAATCCTGTTGGCTCTAATGAGAATATAATCCAATATTATACCACCTCTTACTACCTGGAGAAAACACTTGTGACAGTCACACATAAGATAGGAGCTGACTGAAATACTGACATTTTATCAGAAGCTTAAAGAACAGTTCATCATATGCCAACAGGGCTCCAGTATAATAACAGTGGATTTTTGCTCAAAGTGCTACAGGGGCAGACCACAAATAAAAAACAGAATGCTTCTGATAGGCTCATCAGTAGACTGGTTACAGCTGAGGAAAGAATTAGCAAATTTGAGAATATGTCAATAGAAAATTCTTTAACTGAAATGCAGAGAGATTTAAAAAAAAAAAGAACAAAATATCCAGGAATTGCAGTTCAGTTTTGATAAATATAACATATATGGATGTGAAATACCAGAAGATAAAGAAAGAAAATGAAGCATAAGAAATATCTGGAGTAAAATGGCTATAAATTTTGTAAAAGTAATGGCAGAAACCATTTACAGATGCAGGAAACTCAACAATTACCAAGTAGGATAAACATTAAAGAATCTACATGTAGGAATGTCATATTCAAACTGCAGAAAACTAAAAGCAGAGGGATAATATTGAAAGAATTCAGAGGGAAAAAAAAACAAAAAGGAAACAATAAAAACAAAACATCTTTCCTGTAGAGAAGCAAGGATAAGAATTGCATCAGACTGTTTATCAGAAACCTTGCAAGAGGGTGGAGTGAAATATTTAAAGTACTGAAAGAGAGAAGTCTAGAATTCTATATGCATCAGAATTTCCCTTCAGGGGTGGTAGAGAAATAAAGATGTTGTAGGACAAATAATCTGAAAGAATTTGTATCACCAGTAGACCTTACCTGAAATGAACATTAAAAGAAATACATCTGGGAGAAAAGGATGACAAAAGTAAATATTATGGGATGAATAATTGTGTTCCATCCAAATTCATATGTGAAGCCCTAATCCTCAATCTTATAGCATATGGAATTGGGCACTTTGGTAGGTAATTAGGTTTAGATATCCTCATAAATGTATTTCCTTCAAGATGGCATGAGTGCCCTTATAAGAAGAAGATAACATGTGAAATCTTTCTCTCCATTAGCATGCATCAAAAAAAGGCCATGTGAGCACACAGGAAGAAGATGGTTATACTGGCACCTTAATCTTTGACTTCTTGGCTTCTGGAGTTGTGAAAAATACATTTCTTTTTAAATCATGCAGTCTATGGTATTTTGTTATAGCAGCCCAGGCAGACTAGGATGATCAGAAACTCAGAACTGAAAGAAAATAAAAGAGTGTTGGAGAAGAAATAAATGAAAGTAAGTAAAGTCTTTTCTTAATGTTAATTGATCTAATTGATAACTTATTCAAGTAATATTAGTAACAATGCATTGGGTGATAATAGCTCTGCATAGGTGAAATGAGTAACAGTGATGTTATAAAGGATGTGAAGGAAGAAGAGGGAGCACTCTTTTTTTTTTTTTTTTTGTTTAAAGATTTTATTTATTTGGCCGAGAGAGACAGCAAGAGAGGGAACACAAGCAGGGGGAGTGGGAGAAGAAGAAGCAAGAAGCAGCCTTCTCACACGAGCAGGGAGCCTGATGCAGGGCTCAATCCCAGGATCCTGAGTTCAAGACCTGAGATGAGGGCAGACACTTAATGACTGAGCCACCTGGGAGCATTCTGAAGACAACTGTGCTACCAGTGAAGCTGAATGGAGCTATTTGAGAGTGGGTTCGTTAAAAATACATATTGCAAACTTTTTAAAAGAGGCATATTTGACATTTTAAGAGAAGAGGGAAATAGAATCATGTAAAACGATGTAAAAACTTAACTTTAAACCAAAGAAGGCAGCAAAAAAAGAGAGATGAAAGTAACAGTGCAATGAATTGAAAATAGTTACAAGCAAAATAGATATTATGATAATAGATGGCATAACCATATCAGTAACTGCATTAAATGTGAATGGTCTAGACATATCAACAAAAACCACAGAGTATCAGTGGTGGCCAGCAAAGCAGACTGAAACTTTTGCAGATAAATCTTTTGGGGAAATTCTTAGGCCCAGCTTTTCAATGACCTCTTAGTTTCTGAGCGTTCTTTGATTCTTGTCTTCTGGTCTTTTGTTGATTTTGTCATTCCTTCAGTGATGTGATTCCGATTCACTCTCTTTTGTTTATTTAACCTGAGGTCTATTTCTGTATCTTCCATGACAATTCCTATCTGAAATAATATTTGTAACTACCCTGGTCTGTGATAAATATAAGTTGACACATTAGAAAAAGAAAAAAAAAAACAAATGTATGTGATAAAATTTTTCCCATAAATAAAATTCTGAATTTAACAATGCATGTAAAGACATGCTTTATTTTGATTGTGTCTCTGAAATATGGTGTCATATTTGGAGAACAAATTTACTTTAGCACAAACAATTGTTTGTTAATCCAACTTGATCCTTCAGCTATATTGGTAATTTTTTTTTCTTTAAGATTACAGTAAAACTCACTTTCATGGTGGTGGAAGATGTTGCTAATGAGAATGAAGTTAGATGGGAAAAAGAAAATAAACTGCTTTAAGAAATGAGGTAAGCAATTAACCTGTAAAAATGGTAGCAACAAATTCACAAAAACATTTACTGTTGAGATCTAATCATTAACTATTCATTAAATGAGGTCAGCAAAACAACTTGAAAACTCTCTCACAGAAAGCAACAAAATCATGCAATAAATTAAAATACAAGGAGACAAACCATAAGAGACTCTTAATCCCAGGAAACAAATTGAGGATTGCTGGAGGTAGGTGAGTAGGGATAGGGTGGCTGGGTGACGGACATTGGGGAGGGTATGTACTATGGTGAGTGCTGTGAATTCTGAAGACTGATGATTCACAGACCTGTACTCCTGAAGCAAATAATACATTATATAGTAATAAAAAATAAAAAATTAATAAAAATTTAAAAATAAAATATTAAAATACAAATCAAGGCAATATAAATAATATAAAACATTGGACAACAGGACTTCTGGAAAGACATACTTAATAAAATGATGTTAATAAAACTTGTTCATTTTAATCACAGATATGTTGCTGTCCATGGTTTATACTAAGACAAGCGTAAATATTGGTAAATTGAATGTGTTACGGTTAAACATACTGAAACTTTAAAATAATTATAATTTGATAGGTTTACAGTTTGTTGAAACTATTGGCCATTTGAAGCAAGTTAACACATCCTTTTTCTCATTAAGATCTTGTTGACCCATGTTCACAGTTTAGTACAAAGCAGGCAGTTTGAATCAATTTAACTGATTGTTGTTGTTACACAAGTAAGAACATAATTTTATAGCAGCTTTTATTCTTGACTTATAATCAAAGCAAAAGTTCACTTTAAAGACTATGGGGCAACAGTTTTGTTCACTAATTAAAATTCTAGCCTTACAAGTTTATAGACTTTAAATAAAGCTATTTACATTCATAAAGAAGGATATTTTTTTCTGAACCAAATTAACATTAGTGCGACCAAGGGAGGGTTAACTCAACACAGACATTTGAGGGTGTTCAGAAAATTGTTAATATTGCTTTTCTTTAAAATTATCTTAAAGGGATCAGATTGCAGGAAGCAATATATATATATATATATATATATATATATATAATTATATATATTTATATATATATGTGTGTGTGTGTGTGTGTATATACATATATATATGTATATATATATATACACATACATACATATAGTTAGATATAAAGTAAACAGGAGCAGTGGAAGGAGTAAATGGAGGCAGAGTCCCAAGTCCTTGAGGGGGATTGACAGAGATGTGAGCTGGAGGCAAAGATGGTGATAAGGAAGTCACAAATTAAAAGTCCCAGGGGCACAACATCCTGACCTTATGGCTTCAAGATCTAGGGGCTGACAGATCAAGAACCACAGGTAGCAATAAGCACTCTACTCTCCCACCTCTGCTCCAGGGTAAACCCTAGATTCATTATAATGCATTTCCATTGCAGGTATACTCCCCCCTCCTTGGAGAAAACCTGCCAGGGTCAAAAACTCCCACTTATAACCTGTGGGAGGAAGTTTCCAAAGGAGTAGGAGCAGCCTCTCTTAGAGAGGACCTCATGGTACCTCCCAGCTCCTCCCAGCCCAGAGAGAGGCAACAAATACCAATCTCAGAACAACCTTTGGACAGGGTCTATCTCCCAGAACCTTCCTGCTTCCCCACCATTAAGATTGTACTTTGCTTTAATAAACTGCTTGTGTTTGCTACTTTCCTTCTGGCTGTCTTTATTCAAGGGTGGATCATCACATAAATCTTTTTGTGGGGAATCCAAGGATGGAGATCTCCATTCACACAATGCAGACTCTTCTACCAGTAGCAGTAATACATTGTCCTGGAGAACCTGAGTTCTTGAGAACTGCTCTTTCTTTGATAATTTAATTTAATATTGGTGCACTATAGAGTAAGAGTTAAATGACCTTGACATATTAATACAATTTATACATGATTTAATTAAAATAGTAAATATGAGCTATTTAGCAAAACTTATGTGAAGAGACAATATTAAAAGATATATTTCTACTTTAATACAGACATTGAATTGGGTGTTTCTTTATTTCCAGGGAATAATCTAAGCGCTTATCATTCAATGACTGTAACTTTCATTTATAGCTATAATACAGAAAGCACATCACATAAAGCTCAAGGCTCCTAGGCTTTTGTGCACAAAAAGAATAGAGTATTTAGAGCATTATTCAATTATTGCCAGCCCTTTTTTCATTTCCTAAGAGTTCTGAACAAATTAGAGTGTTGGACAAATTTATAGTCTTTGACTTTCTTTCCACGTTAAAAATGGCTTGGACATTTAATAAGTTATTGTGTTCTACAATTCTAATTATTTTCTATAGTGATTTTTTGTAATAATATGATGCTATAGATTTACATAGATTATAATATTACATAATATATAGTAATATAAATTATAATATATAATACATATATAACAAATATTTAATATATATTATGTATAATAATATAAAACATAATAATATTATATATAGATAATCACACACAAATCAGAGACTACAAAGTTCATTTTCCTTTTACTTCCTTGCCTTCTTTTTTTTTTAAGATTTTATTTATTTATTTGACAGAGAGAGATCACAAGTAGACAGAGAGGCAGGCAGAGAGAGAGAGAGAGAGAGAGGGAAGCAGGCTCTCTGCTGAGCAGAGAGCCCGATGCGGGACTCAATCCCAGGACCCTGAGATCATGACCTGAGCCGAAGGCAGCGGCTTAACCCACTGAGCCACCCAGGCGCCCCCTTGCCTTAATTTTATTTTGACATTTAAATATATTTTTATATTGTCCACTATTCATTTTGTATTTTGCTTTAACATTTACTCATAACTTTCATTTCTTTCACTATTTGGTTAACATTTGGCTAACATTCGGGCATTAAGCCACCTTAGTACAATCACTCAATTTATACTATATATAAACCAAGTTTTGTTTTACCTGAATAAATTTGACAACAACTGATAAATATCATAAAGTTACCTCCCCAGTTAGCTTTTTGGTGGGAGTTACCTCAGAATTTTTTCTGTTTTTTCTTTCATCTTTGATCTTTCCAGAGGCTATGAAAATTCATACTTCATTAATCTGGTATAAATTAGGGAAGAAAGCGTTCCATCTGTATGGATTTTCTAGTTCTTCAATTTTAATAGTGTTTGTATTTTCTGAATTACGAAATATCTCCAATCTTCAACTATAACTTAAAAGTTTATTGCCTACCTAGCTCAATTACAAACTTTGTATTTTAGTTTTGAAAGCAGTTTCAGTGAACTTCTGTGAGGAATGCAGAGAGAGAAAGTTACTTCGAAAATAACTGTTAGAAACTTTTTTTGGTGTGTTATTTATTCAATACAAAATTGCATTTTACTAAAAATTTATTTAATAATAATATTCTAGCCCTGCTATGAAGAGAACTTACAAAGAAGCAACTCTTTTAGGAAAGCATTCATTAATGGTGTTAAAAAAAAAAAAAGACTATTTCTTCTGTTATTCATTAGTTCCTCCTGCAATTCACTACTAGGAAGGTATAAAAATGGCTACTTTTTCAGGAGGATCCCATTTTCTGCAAATTTTAGAGTGAATAGAAAAGAAGAAAAGAAAGAAGGGAAGTGAGGGAAAGAAGGAGGGAGGGCAGGCAGAAGGGAGGAAAGAAGAAAGTACAAAGGAAGGAAGGAAGGATAGAAGGAAGGAAGGAGAGAAGTCAAGAAGTGAAGGACAATAAGAGAAGAAGCTTATGCTGGAAAATTTTTGGAAAATTCTGGGTCATTTATCTACATTGAAATTTAACAATGTCTGACTTTATCAGAAAGATCTGAGATGAAAGGAAACTGTCATTTTTTATTTAATTCCATATATTTTTTGAACAAAAGGCAACTGTTTCTTTTTGTTTAATTCCACAGAGTTTTTGTGTGATCCACCAGTAAAAAGGAGTGACAAAAACAAAGGCTTACAAACCAGTGGAAGCAGGAGAAACAAAATGTAAGTAAGCAATAGAAAGAGGATCAATTAGGAGAAGGAGTTGGCAGTGTTAGCTGGGGTTTAGAAGATGATGAACCATTACAAGATGGACAGGGATGATAACTGGGCCTCTAAAAACAATTTATGAAAACCAAATATACAGTCTTAAGATAGAATGTGGATTTAAATACCCAGAAGCATCCCCCTTTGTAAGATTTGTAACAAAAATTAATATGAATGGAGTTAACGTTCTAATGGAGTGGTGGACCCAAGAGTCATATCAGTGCTAGCAAAATGGCAGAATTCATATAGCATCAAAGTTGTCCCGTAAAAGCTCCAGTGTCTAATGATGTCTAAAGAAAACATGAAACTCTCTCAGCCACCTGAAGGACAGTGTTACAATAATTAATCAAAAAGAGAAACCACACACCACCCCCCGTTTGATTTAAGCATTTTCCACAGTAGTACGTTTACTAAATATATCTTGTCGAACTCAATGTCATGGAAAGGAAGATCTCATTCAAAGGCAATTTATCTTAACATACCGCAAATGATACTAATTTTTTGTCCATTTGATATGCCTAGGCTGTGCAATAACAATAAAAAAAGTAAGCAATAAGAGTAAGATCAATATAATTATATTACATGTTAGAAGCTGAGAAATGTCATGCAAGAAAAAAAAAAGAAGTAAAGTAAAATAAATAAGGAGAGAAGGCAGGAAGGGAAAACTACTTAGTGGGACACTTACTAATTGTGAAGCTGAAATATAAACAAAGATCTCAAATTGGTGAAGGCATTGGTCACAGACACTGGGGAAGAGTAGCCCAGGCAGAGGGAAGACACTGTAATGACCCTACAAAGGAATTGTATATGATAAGTTTGACAAAGAACAAGGTGGCAAATGTGACCTTGCAGGACAGAGTGAGTGACTTCTGGGAGGGAAAATGGAGGGGTTTTGGCCAAAATGTGAAAATAACTCAGATTTCTCTAACTGTTAGTTTAAGAAGTGTGTTTTGTGTTTGTGTAT
Source organism: Lutra lutra (assembly GCF_902655055.1). Lineage (NCBI taxonomy): Eukaryota > Metazoa > Chordata > Mammalia > Carnivora > Mustelidae > Lutra > Lutra lutra. Next base: position 73,061,477 of record NC_062279.1, on the reverse strand, counting down.
GGATATGTGTGTATATAGTTATTTATTTAGTTATTTCAGGTAAAATCTAGATACAGATTAAGGCACAGATCTTCAGTGTCGAATTTGATAAGGTTTTGTTGTTGTTGTTTTGCATTTATTTTATGCAGAATTTATTCCTGGGCCATACATTTTTGTTTTTTCAGTTTCTTCTGGAACATCTTTTTCTCCTGTGCAACCTCTTCTGGCTTAGGAATAGTCTGCTCTTTTTCAGTAAGGGTCATCTCTCTGTGGCAGAGAGAGCTCCTGTCTGGGTAAATCCGACTAGGAGCCTGGTAACTTTTACATTGCATCTTTGGGGGCTTTGTTCACCTGGATGTGCTCATGACTAGAGAATTGACATCTAAACCCTTAAGTCCAGCACAACTCTCTGCATTTCCAAGCATGTGCAGTAAAACTTCAGCACTCTTCCTGGGCCACCGTCTTGTGTCCAGACGCTCTGTTTGTCCCAGGAACACCTTCCAACTCTACTGTTGTAGTGACAGAACAGCATAGTGCCTCTGCAAAGTGACGTCTTTCAGGTACTTGGAGACTACTTGGATATGCATACCCCTGAAGGCCTGGGCAGTTTTCTTTCCTTTTCTTTTTCTCTTAATTAATTAATTAACTAATGAATTAATTTACTTGACACAGAGAGAGAGAGAGAGAGCACAAGTAAGGGAAGCGGCAGAAGAGAGGGAGAAGCAGGTTCCCTGTTGAGCAGGGAGCCCATGTGGGACTTAATCCCAGGATCCTGGGATTATGACCTGAGCTGAAGGCAGATGCTCAACAGACTGAGCTGTCCAGGTGCCCCGTTGGCAGTTTCAAATGTCTTTCTAGAGTGAACATGAAGATTTTAACCACTTGATTTGCGTGATTTTGTAGGGTTTCTGGGATGAACTGAAGAGAAAACCATTTTCAGAGATCATGTCAGTCCACTTATGGCAAGAGCCAATATGATAAAGTTTGACAAATATATAAACTGATATAACCGATACCAAAGTCAAAACCCAGAAGAACATTTCTACCATATCAGGTAGTTCCTTAGTGGTTCTAACAACTCCTGCTCCTTACAGGAAGCCAGTGTTCTGATTTTCATCCCCATAATATAATTTTATTTGTTTTTACACCTCATATAAAAGAAATCACACAGAATGTACTTATATACTCTTGTGTTTCTTAGATAAATATTAATAAGTGGTAAATATTCAACCATTAGACAATTTTATTGCTTATAATTTTCAGCTATTATGAATATAGTTGCTAAAAATATTCTTGTGCAAGTCTTTTTATAGACATGCAGACATATTGTGTTTTTAATTAAGTTTTTAAATTTAATTCTAGTATAGTTAACATATATTGTTAGTTTGTTAGTTTTAGATATAGAGGTAGTGAGGACATATCTTGTTTTTATCACAGCTCACTTTATTCACTTCCCAGAATTTTTTTTTTAACAAATTATAGGATTGTGGTAACTCTACATTGAACAAGTTCATCAGTGTCATTTTTCCAACAGCATTGACTCACTTTATGTCTCTGTGTCACCTTTTAGTAATTCTTCTAATATTTTAAACTTTTACATTCTTATTATATGTGTTATGGTGATTTGTGATCAATTTTCTTGGGTGTTATTTACAATATATTGAACAGTGCCTGGATATGACAACAAAATTCATCAATCAATGTTACGTGTGTTCTCTACTCCACTAACTGAACAGTCTCCTGTCTCTTTCCCACTCCTTGGGTTTTCCTATTCCCTAAGACATAATAATATTGAAATTAGGCCACTTAACAACCTTACAATAGCCTCTACACATTCAAGTGAAGGAAAGAGCCACACATCTTTCTCACTTTAAATGAAAGGCTAAAAATGATTCAGCTTAGGGAGGAAGGCATGTCAAATTTAGGCCTCTTGTACCAGTTATCCAAAAGGTAACTTCAAAGCAAAAGTTCTCGAAGGAAGTTAAAAGTGCTATGCCACCGAACACAGGAATGATGAGAAAGTGAAAGTCTTATTGCTGATATGCAGAAATTTTAAGTGGTCTGGATAAAACATCAAAGCAGCCACAACATTCCCTTAAGTCCAAGCCTGACCCAGGGAAATGCCCTAAATTTCTTTAAGTCTCTGAAGGCTGAGAAAGGTGAGAAAGCTGCAGAAAAAAAGCTAGAAGCTGGGAGAGGTTGGGTTACGAGGTTTAAGGAAAGGAGCCGTCTGCATAACTGGGGCAAGGGGAAGCAGCAGGTGCTGATGTAGAAGCTGCAGCAAGTTATCCAGAAGATCTAGTTAAGATAATGTAGGGCGCTTCGCTAGACAAAAGATTTTCAATGTACACAACACAGTCTTCTATTGGAAGATGTCATCTAGGACTTACCTCGCCAGAGAGAAGGCAATGGTTGGGTTTAAAGTTTTGAAGGATAGGCTGACTCTCATGAGAAGCTAATGCAGTTGGTGACTGTAAGTCGAAGCTAATGCTCATTTGCCATTCAGAAAATCCTAGGGCCCTTAGGTGTTATGCTAAATCTATCCTGCCTCTGCTCTACAAATGAAACAATAAAGCCTGTATGCCAGCATACCTGTTTACAAAATGGTTTACTGAATATTTTAAGTCCACTGTCGAGAACTGCTGCTTAGGCAATCAGAGAAATCATTTGTAAAAGGAAGAGTCAACGGATGTGGCAAACCTTATCGTCTTTTTCTCAGAAATTGCTACAACCACCCCTGCCTTCAGCAACCACCGTGATCAGTTAGCAGCCATCAACATTGAGGCAAAACCCTCCATCACCAAAAATTTACAACCCACTGAAATCTCAAAAGATGGTTAATATTTTTTAGCAATAAAGTATTTCCAATTAAGTTATGTATTTTTTTGGAGATAGTACTATCACATACTTAATAGACTACAGTATCATATAAACATAATTTTTTTTTAAGATTTTATTTATTTATTTGTCATAGAGAGAGAAGCGAGAGTGAGCACAGGCAGACAGAGTGGCAGGCAGAGGCAGAGGGAGAAGCAGGCTCGCTGCCAAGCAAGGAGCCCGATGTGGGACTCGATCCCAGGACGCTGGGATCATGACCTGAGCCGAAGGCAGCTGCTTAACCAACTGAGCCACCCAGGCGTCCCCATAATTTTATATGCACTAGGAAGCCAAAAAATTCATTTGACTCACTTTATTGTGATCTTTGCTTTGCTTTATTGTGGTGGTCTGGACCTGGCCCCTCAATATCGCTGAGGTATGCGCGTATATTTTTATTCCTAGGGGTGGAATTCCAAGATCAGAGCATAAGTTGAGAAAGTTACAAGAAACTGTCAAGTCATCTTTCAAAGCTGTAGTACTATTCTATACTATCATCAAGATGTATGAGATTGCAGTTGCTTTAGTTTCTTGAAAATATTTCCTGTTTTAAGTTTTTTTGATTTTAGCTATCATAGTGGGTATGGAATTGTTTGAATTACATGTTATTGTGGTTTTAACTTGCATTTCTCTGAAAGTATTTCATGACTCATGTTGTGCAACTTCTCATATGAATATTGGTTATATGAACTATCAGTTCAGGTCCTCTGTCCCATTTACTCTTCTTATTATTATGATTTTTGGGCGTGTAGACATATATAAAATAGTGAATATTTACATATATATAATGTGTATAAATGTGTATATATAATATATACAAAATATATATATATATTTTTTCAGATATATTACAGCCAATAGTTTCCTATAGCATGAGGCTATCTTTTTATTCTCTTCACAGTTTCTTTTGAAGAGCAAACATTTTTAATTTTGTTGAAGTCCAATCAATGTCTCTTTTGTGTTTAGTGCTTTGTTGTAACCTGAGAAATCTGCTCAATTCAAAACTGTGAGAATTTTGTTCTATGCTTTTCTAAAAGGTTTATAGATTTATCATTTACATTTAGGTCAATAATCCATTTTAGTAAATTTTTTTAAAATAAAAAAGTTATTTTAATTTTTCAGTGTTCCAAGATTCATTATTTATGCACCACACCCAGTGCCCTCCTTAATACCCGCCATCAGGCTCACCCAACCCCCCACCCTCCTCCCTTCCAAAACCCTCAACTTGTTTCTCAGAGTCCACAGTCTCTCATGGTTTGTCTCCCCTCTGATAAATTTTTATACAGTGTGAATCAAGGATTGGGTTTTTGTTTTTGTTTCTGTTTTGTTTGTTTTTGTTATTTCCTATAGAGATATCCAGTTGTTCTTTTTTTTTTCCCCAAAAGTTTTTATTCCAATCTGATGATGCCATCAGCTTCATAAAACAGTTGGCCAAACTTTGGCTAGTCTATTTCTGGATTTTTAATTGTGTTCTATTGATATTTATGCTTTTACTAGAACAAAGCATATTGTTCTGGATTAGGAATTTAGAGTAAGTCCACCAACTTCATTGATCTTTTTCAAGATCATTTTGGCTATTCTAGGCCTTTCGTATTTCCATCTGCATTTTAGAATTACTGTCACTGCTTATTGAGCATTTTGTGCTGAGACTTTTTAGTGATTTTAATGAATCTACAGATCAATTTTGGGAAATTTTACACCTTAACAGTATTCAGCCTGTCAATCCATTATCAAACTCAGAATTATAGAAAACATCCTCTGATTATAAAGAACATGCACAAAAGAACTCAGAGATAAGAGCTTACTGTTAAAGCTACATATGCCTTGGAATAGACTTTGGGTTCTTGCCAATATAGAGTACTAGACTTTCTTTTCTGACAAAAGCAATTATAAGAATGGAAAAATCATATGAGATAACCATTTAGGTCTCAAAAAATAGGCAGTGCAGTATTGTAATCTTTGTGAAAAGTAAAAACTACGAAGTGGATCCCATGATTGCCCTGGTTTCCTACTTGGGGTGACTTTCTTGTCATAACACAGGGAGACATAGCCCAAGTGGAGTAGATGTCTCACTAAGGAAGTGCAGATAATCCGTTCTGAGTTGTGAAGACAACTAAAATTTATAGAGCAATTTATCAGAGAAAATGAGTCTGGGAAGAAGTTGGGAAAAGGGGACAGAAATCTTCATGAGAGTCACCTAGGGACTTTGGAAAATGTGAAAGGCTGAGATGACAGAGTACCTTTAATGCTGGAAATGTTGAACTTCTGGTCCAGCCAGAAGGGAGCCATCTTACTCTGTATCTCAAGTATTGAGTGGAAATCCATGTAAATAAAATCTATGTCTAAAAATAAGGCTAAAGCCTTGGAATAAGAGTCATGCTCTTAAAAATAAATAAATAAATAAATAAATAAATAAATAAATAAATAAAAATAAAAGAGTCATGCTCTTAATGGTAAAAAAAAACAAAAAACTGATAAAAACCAAAGTTAAAGAGGAAGTTCTTTAAAAATCCAGATAGGGGTACCTGGGTGGCTGAGTGGGTGAAGCCTCTGCCTTCAGCTCAGGTCATGGTCCCAGGGTCCTGGGATCAAGTCCCACATTGGGCTCTCTACTCAGTGGGGAGCCTGCTTCCCTTTCTCTCTGCCTGCCTCTCTGCCTACTTGTGGTTTCTCTCTATGAAATAAATAAATAAAATCATTAAAAAAATAAAAATCCAGATAAAAAGATAATTTTTATCTAGAAAACAATATAAATGATGATTCTTATCAGAAATACTGGGTGTTCAAAAAATATGGATTTTTTTGAATGCCAGAAGAAAAAAATCTGTTGAGACAGAATTCTATATTCAGTGAACAAAGTCTATAAATAATGAAAGTAAAACAAAGAAAATTTCAGATAAATGTAAGTTGAGTGAATCATCAACAAGATATGTACAATAAAGAGCATAATATAGAAGGTTCTTCAGGCTGATGGGAAATGGCATCACATGTTAGTCTGAAGACTATTAGAAATGATAAATATATAAATCTACTAGAATAAGTATTTCAACATTAAAACACATAGTCAATATTAAAAAAAATAATTTCTATGCACTAATACATACATGTATTGTTTTTTTATACTGGAAACTTCAAAACACTGCTGAGAGAAACCAAATGAGACCTATAGAATTATATACATATCCCATGTTCATAATTTGGAAAACTCAGTTTTGTTAAGGAATCATTTCTCCCTTTATTGATCTATAGATTTAGTACAATCCCAGTTAAATTATAACAGAAAGTTTTGGGGAGCAGTAATAGACAAAATTATTCTAAAATATATGTTGAATAACAAATTAGCCAGAATACCCGGAATGATTTTGAGTGTAGAAAAAGCTGGAAGAGACACCATCTGATTTCAAAACTTACTATCAAGTTTCAGTAATCAAGACAGTGTAATATTGGCAAAATAACTATGTAAATATTACTAAAATGAATAGAGCCCAGAAACAAGTTACAAGGGGTCATAAGGAAATATAAGTTAAAGGGAATGTTCTATACCTCAATTGTGGAAGTGGTTCCAGTACTGAATGTATTTGTCAAATTCATAGAACTGTATATCTAAAAAGAGTGAATTTTACCCTCTATAAATTTTATCTCAATCAATATAATTTTTAAAAATATACTGTTATGTTTGAGATCTTTTTGTTCCTACTGACATTATCCTCCTAACCTATAAAACAACCTTAAGTTAACCTGAAGTTAACCTGAAATTAACTCTAAATCCTCACAAATGGTAAAAATATCAAACTACAGAACAAATTTCTTTTCAATATTGTTATTGATGTTGAGTCAGTATTAATGCTGAATTGATTGATTTAAATACAAAATTTGAAATTCAAAAAATCAACTTTTTTCTAAATAATTAAAACAAAAGACTTAATTAGAAAAAAAACAGGTAAGTGGTTATAAGAATAACATAACTTCAGTTAGCAGCATTTAGTTCTTGTAATAATAATTTTGAGACATTACATTTTCATCACACACTGAGATTGAAAAGATTGCATGTATTTATGGAGAGATTACAGGCTATATGAATAAAAAGTCTCAAGTCTATTTGGTTCATACCATTGTTATCAGCATATTACACATACTGTTTGAATAGGTACATGTTATTTTTTTCAAAACAGTTTATCCTTAAGGAAAAGAATTACAGATGAACATTGTAGATGCATGTTCTTTTCCTAAGTAAAAACATTTATTCATCTTTCCATATTTGGCATTGAAAAATACCTTAGATTTATTCTGAAGTGAAGCTCTCTTCAAAATGAAGCACTTTCAAAATTCTCATCTCTCATTTTCTTAGTTTTTTCAAGTAGCCTTGGATTATTTAATATTTAATTATATGAATACAATCTTATGACAAATTTAGGGGTGATTATTTTTCAGGTGTAAAAGTCAATTTGTCTTTCTTATTCTAAATTATTATCTTTTGGTGAATGAAGCATGTGCCATTTTCCCATATATTTTGTGTGTTCCTTCTTATCTATGTATTTTATAGTTTAAAACTCAATGGATATTATATAATTAAATGTAAACTTTGTAGCTAATATTGTATCTCTCATTAGAACTGAAAAGGGGTATTGGAAGATTTTTTTTTCATAACATAAAAACATTTCTTACTTTAGAAAGTAGTCTATTTAGTTGTAAAATTTAAAAGATTTTCCTCAAAGAAAACCATTTCATGTTCCTCAGTTATAATGAGGGAGACAGCAGAAGTTTCAAATATGTTTATCATGGCAAATAATGTTTATTACTAATTAACATATTCACCTTATATATTACTTTCTGGCAGTGGACTGATCTAAATTTTACAGGGCACAAATTAAATAACTGCATCATGAATGTTGCTATGTTCTTTATTGATGTACTGCACTTCATTATTATTTGATTAAGAGTTAGAGAAATGATAGTAGGGAGGAGACAAATGTGTGTGTGTGTGTGTGTGGATATTGTGCCACATTCTTTTCTTCTGAATAATTGTTTGAAATTAGCAGTGTTCTAAAATGTATTTTTTTGGGATGCCTGAGTGGCTTAGTCAGTTAAGTGTCTGCCTTTGGCTCAGGTCATGATCTCAGGGTCCTAGGATTGAGTCCCACATCAGACTTCTTGCTCAGCAGGATCCTACTTCTCCCTCTGCCTGCCGCTCCCCCTACTTGTGCCCTCTCTCCCCACCTCTCTCTTCTCTGACAAAAAAAAAAAAAAAAAATCCTTCAAAAATATTTATTAAAATTAAAAAATGTATTTTTTCATGCCTCTACAATGATAAACAGGATAGGCAGAACAAAATCTAACCCTTTCTTAAGAGGCAGTGCAACTTTAAGTAAAAATGGTGTGCAGGAATATTTACCTACTAAATTGTCCCAAGTGTGCAACCTTGGTCACTTAATATACCAAGTACAAAGGTGTATAAGGAGAAAAAAGGAGACATGACTTCTGCTCTTAAGGAGCTTATAGCTAGTCAGAGAGACATATTATTAAATAGATAATTTCACTTCCACTTAGCAAATACTATTTGTTTTCTAATTTATTTACTTATTTAATAGATATTTATTAGTAATACCCCAAATTTAATAGCTTTGATCACTTACCCATTTCACCTGCTGTGATTAAATGGCCAGAGGGTGTAGGAAAGATCAAGAATTTTGAACTGGTATTTTTGGGTGAGCAAATAAGCGCGCGCGTGTGTGTGTGTGTGTGTGTGTGTGTATACACACACACACTCCATATTTTCATATACATATATATGTGTGTGTGTGTGTGTAAATATATGGGTGGAAACAAAATTAATGCATATATATATATGCATAAAGATCAGTTTCTGGAAGACATTGATGTTAAAAGATAAGATTAATGCCTGATTACCTCAATTTTCTCTATCAGGCAAAATGCTATGTACTCTGCTTGGAGAGGACAGAATGGCTTGATAACTATGATAGAAGCCAGATAGAAGGTAAAGGATTCAAGGTGAAAGGGATAACTATGCAAATATAGTTAGGAGAATTGATAAGCTACAGTTTTGGTTTTGCTTGCCATCATAAGGGGATAGTGTATTGCATAAAACTAGATTATACTAACACTGGAGTCAGACTGATCTGGGCTCACATTTTAGAACTATTTATAAGCTATATTCACTAGGGCAATGTGCATCCCTACATCTGAATTTTCTTGTTTGTAAAACAGGGATACAAATGGTAGTTGCAACAAATTTTCAATTTTGTTCCTTTTTATTTCATAACACTATTTGGTTCTCTTTTTTATTGAATCAATTACTTTATCAGTATTTAGAAAAACTATCCTCTGCTTTTTAAATCTTCTTTATCCCATATTTCCCATTTTCCGCTTATTTCCATATGTATCATTATTAATCCCTCCATTAAATTTTCCCAAGTTTATTCTGGTTCTCTTTTCCTAAATCTTAAGTATTATACTCAGTTTTCCATATTTTTTAATATAAGCATGAAAGATTATATAATTTTTCTAAGTGTTTTTAGTTGATCTCTAAATTATCACATGTGGTATTTTACTTGTTTACTCTTAAGCATTTTATTTAATTTTATTTTATATTTTTTAAGCATTTTAAGTTTCTACTTCAATTTCATTTATGCCCTGCCAGTTATTTTGAGCTGATAAATTCACAAACACATAGATTATTTTAAGTTATATTTGACACTATGTTTCTAACTTAATTATAAGCTGATCATAGAACACTGTCTATTTAATGTCAAGTATTTGTTGTGATTTAATGATGGCCTAGAGAAATGGTTCTTCACAGTTAACTTTGTTAAGATAAAGATTCTGATTCATAGGTCTAGAGATGAGTCTGAGAATGTACATTTAGGCACAGATATGTTAGTACACAAAATTATTCAAAAATATATATCCAATAACAGGAAGAAGTACTTTCAATCTTAAGTAGAATAGAATTAAAGCCTGTATATCAAAGTGGCCTAAAGAATCAAGATAACTCTCCCATGCTAATGAATATACCCTCTCAAAAGAACCCAACTCCATATTTTCCAGATAGTTTTATTTGTGAATATAAGACAATGAGCAGATTATCTTGAATTGGATGACTTGACTAAGTATATTTCTTTTAACATACTTGTGTTCTGGGAGTCAAATCTGAGAGGACAAGACAGAATGGAAAAACTCCAAAAAAATGGAGCAAGTAAAATACTAAAAGGGTGGCAAAGACCCCAGGAAAATATGCTTTAACCAAATCAGAAGAGATCCCAAATCGTGGGGGGGAGGAAGGGGATAAAAGAGGTTCAGAAAAAAAAAAGAAACAATTAAAAAAAAGAAAACGAATAAAGAAAAAATATAAAAAAGAAAAATATATATATATATTAGATAAACTAGTCAAAAAACATTTAAAAAGAAAAGGTTAAAAGTTAAAAAAAATTAGCAGAAAGAAAATAAAATTGGAAAAGAAAAAAAATTAAATTAACTGCAAGACTAAAGAATCATGGGGAGAAAGCCATGAGTTCCGTGCTTTGCTTTCTCCTCCTCTGGAATTCTTTTGCTCTCCTGGGTATTGAAACTGCACTCCTTGGTAGGTGAACTTGGTCCTGGCTGGATTTCTTGTTGATCTTCTGGGGGAGGGGCTGTTGTAGTGATTCTCAAGTGTCTTTGCCCCAGGCGGAATTGCACCGCCCTTACCTGGGGCTGGGCTGAGTAATCAGCTCAGGTTTGCTTTCAGGAGCTTTTGTTCCCTGAATGCTTTCAGTAGAGTTCCAGAGGACAGGAATGAAAATGGTGGTCTCCCAGTCTCCGGCCTGGAGGAGCCTAGAGCTCGGGGCCCCACTCCTCAGTGCGCACTCAGAGAACAGCGCCCAATTACTCCTGTCTCCCTGGCCTCTGGCTGCGCTCCGAGCTCACTGAGCTTGCGACTGGTTCAAGGTAACCCTGAGCTGAGAGCTCACCTCGGTTCTGTCTCTGTAGCCGGCTTCCCCGTTCTAATACCTGCAAGCTCTGCGAGACTCAGAGACCCCTGATCCTTCTATGACCCTGTGGGACCTGAGGCTATGCTGACCCTGCGTGGGCTTCACCCCGGTTAAGCCTCTGGAGCAATGTCCCTCAGCAGAACAGACTTTTAAAAGTCCTGATTTTGTGCTCTGTTGCTCTGCTGCTTGCTGGGAGCCTGCCCCTCCCCCTGCAGTCTATCTTCCCATCACTTTGGATTCACTTCTCTGTCAGTCCTACCTGAAGAATAACCTCTTCTAGTTGGCCACACTGAAGTTGGTCTTCTAATTTCTTAACATCTGGTTCTGCTTTAACCATACTCAGCTTCTCATTTGTAATCTGTTCTGTGTACTTCCTATATGCTGCATTTTTAGGAATTTGCTCAAGAACATCAAGAATCTTTGTGTACAATATTCTTAGCCTCTCGTGTGGACTCTCACATACAGCGAATCCCACAAGGCTGGTGGTCTGTTCCTCTGTCCCTATATTCTTATTTAAAATTTCTAGTAATTTAATCTTTCTAAAATAAAATTAAAAAAAAAGATCATGTCAGTTGGATTCTTAATTTCTTTTTTTTCTTTTTAAAGATTTTATGTATTTATTTGACAGACAGATCACAAGTAGGCAGAGAGGCAGGCAGAGAGAGAGGGGGAAGCAGGCTCCCTGCTGAGCAGAGAGCCCAATTCGGGGCTCGATCCCAGGACCCTGGGATCATGACCTGAGCTAAAGGCAGGGGCTTAAACCACTGAGCCACCCAGGTGCCCTAATTTCTTTCTTCTTCCTTTCTTTCTTTCTTTCTTTCTTTCTTTCTTTCTTTCTTTCTTTCTCTTTCTTTCTTTCTTTCACCCTTTTCTTTTTTAGAGAAAGAGAGCAAGAGCACACACTGGGGCCAGGGAGAGACAGGGTGAGAGAAAATCCCAAGCAGACTCCATGCTGAGTGTGTAAAGTGACACAGGGTTTGATCTCATAACCCTGAGATTATGACATGAGACAAAATCAAGAGAAAGATGGTTAACTGATTGAGCACCTCAACATTCTTAAATTTTTTGATGGTTTAAGAAAAATCTGTTTAATCAGTTAGCACAAAGCTGTTTGTGATCAGTTCTTTGCTTCTTCTGCTGTATTCGGGAAGCAGAGTAGTGGGATACTCAGTAGTTTTCCATTTCTCAATTCAGGGACTATTCTCTAATATTTAAGTTTTATGATGGACTCTGAAGTAAATTCTAGGGTTCAGTGTACTGGATGGAGAATTCTGTCACTTTTATTATTTCATCATATTTTATTGGAAGCACATCTCCCACTTGGTTGCTCAGGCAGTAGGGAGCAATGAAACATATTTGTCATAGTCTTACTTTTCATTTCAAATCCTTAAGTAGCTCTTTAGACCAATGGTCTAAACTGTAATGACTCAATTTTAGAAAGCTTTTATACTAATTTAAAGTAATTGGAATTGAAATGCTTTACATTTTTTAAATGAAAATAAATGATTAAATCACTTCATATAAAATAGTTTCAACTATTGCTTTTGGAGTAAATCTAGCACGTTCTCTTTTATATTCATAGCTTTTCTACAATTATATATTTTTTATTTGTTTTTATTAACTTGAATAAAGGTTCTTTTGACTACAGTTATTTTAAAATATAGTAATAATACATTCAAATATCAATAATTGTAATTTAAAACAAAAGTCACGATTTCCAATTATATATATTTGACATCTTCCTGTTGTCTCTCTCAAACTATAGACCAGGTTTTAATGTGAGGGCTTTATAAACATGGCATATTGTGTAAATATTTTTCTAAAGCATCAGTTTAACTCAAAAGGTTTTGGGAAAACTTTATAGAACATTTAAACAACTTTATTCTATTAGAATAAAACATCCAAATACATTTTAAAGGCCCACAGTGATTCTTCAAAGAAACATTTTACTTGAGTTGGGAATTTCAAACCCAAACATTAAGACCTGGGGTACATACTGACTTGCCTCTGATACTGAGCTTATTTCAAGTGAAAATATTTAAGAAAGACAATTTGTTAATAAATAAGTTCTTTTAGTCTTTGCTCAGGCATGTTGTTTAGTTGAATTTTATATTCTTGATAAAAAGGTATAAAGCAATAAGAAATAAGGGATAACTTTTTAAATATTTGATTCCAAATTCAGATCTGGTTTTGAATTTAGAGAAAAGGATAACATATATTAATTTGTAACTTCCTATAAAAAGATAAGACTAGCTATCAAACTAGTATGCCAGGAGAAAGGAAATTGAAATTTTGGTTTCTGAATCTCCATTCATATTTCTTATACCAGACATGTTATAACTTTGTAATGTGTCTAATGTAATATTCTGCTTTATGCATATATCCTCTTTACAACTTCTGTAGAATTTAATCTGTTATGCTTTATAGGTGTAATTTTGGTGATGGAGACTTCTAATTTTAACCACACTTGTCTAAATTTAATTAATAGAAAATTATTTTTCAAGTTAATTACAAGTGTACACACCATATGGCCACATACATTCTTTGATTCCAATTTTATCCAGTTTTTCCTCAGAAATTGACAAGCATCCTAACTGCACATTATAGTTACTCAAGAACTTTTAAAAATAGTTGTAATTTCTTTCCTGGTCTCTTTTCTTAACTAAATAGCACCAATCATATCAGTTTATTTAACATATAAAACATTTTGAATCTTTCTTTAATGATCAAAACTATTCTCCTATTTATGAGCTATAGATTGGCATTCTCTTAAATTATAATGCCTACAAATGATCATGACTATCAGAGTATGATTTTACCAGTACAAATTAGAGTTTACATAAGATTTTTCTCCTTCTATGTCATATGTTAAAAAATATGACTACATCCTTGCTCCCAGTACAGAATAGTTACACTCTAATAGTCTTCTATATCCATTTTTATTTATTTTAATGTCCTTTTCCTCATCTATGATTCTTAAAATGTTCCATTTGTAAATTGGCTTACAATTTAATTTAGATTGCCATAGTAGAGAATTACTTGACACAGTTCCAAGTTAAAGTGCTGGAAACAAAATGGAAGCTCTAGTAATTTTAAATTGCTTTGCCCTGAAACTGGCAATTAAAAATAATTGCACATTTTCAATTTTTTAAAGTTTCTCAGTTTGGATCTGGCTGAGCTTGTGGTCTGTGAAAATAAAATGGCAAAAAAAAAAAATACATTTCTTCTAATTATTACAGTTGTCTAGTAATAAAAATTGCCTAGCTTGTATAAAACCAGGTTTCTAGTGCTGTTAGTTTAGTTTAACAGATTCTTCTAAATGCTTCAAAAGGTCTCCGTTTAACTAATTTAGTTTTGACTAGAAATCAGAGGTGATTTGTTCATTGCTCAAAATGTCTGAAAAGAAATAGAATGCTTGCCAGCCATGTTGTGGAGGGATTTCAGCACTGAGTTACAGGAAATACAGGAAGTCTCAGAGCCTTGGAAAATCAGCTTCTTAAATAATTATTATCTCTCTGTGTAGGTCCATATCCTAATACAAAGTAACCATCAAAAACCCAGTTAAGTTCCTTTAATGAACAAACTGGAGAAAGCGCTCACTTTGAAGTCTTCAAGAAAAGTAAACAGAAAACAAATTATTTGGGCATAATCTCATCCAGCTATTTTCTTCAGTCATGGAATTTCCCTTATGTATAAGATTTACTGGATACTCAGCTTATAAAACTGTATCTTCCTTTAAAACACAAACAGTTTGAGTAGAAAAGGACCATGATAGCATACACTCTTTTATATAATCTTTAACAATAAGTACAAATTGTAAATATTCACCTGGTTAGTGAATGGATATTTCCATTTCTTTTAAAATCTTCATTTCACAGGAAAAACTGGTTGTGAATGTTCTCTATACTTTAATTTCACTCATATGGCTTACAAGGCTTTTTTATGTGTTGCAGTTCTTTGTATCTGGATTTCCTTAAAAGAGTTTTGATAATACCATTCATGAAGTACCTACTGCCAATTCTTGCATTTTTGAAACTTAATATGTATGCAGAGGCTAGAAATAAGTGCCTGTAGCTGAAATGAAAGAACACAAAGTTCTAGAAATAAATGTTTGAAATGCAAAATAGTCTGGCTCTTTAATCAAACATTTATTAAGTGCCAACATGGGTCTTGTACTCCGTGGGACATTAGATCAGAGTGCTTACAATAAGCTTCCGTGCCAGGAAATGTGTGTGACTTGGTGTCATTGGTCCATTCACCTTGGTTTGAAATTAAAAAAAAAAAAAAAAAAAAGTAATTCTGACTTGGCTTTTCATTCCAGTCAAACTTATGATTATTATTCTCTCCATATATATTTTTGGAGCTGTAGAAAGTTTGAAAAAGTATTATCTTAACTCATTTTTAAAGGGATGGAGGTCTCTTAAGAAATGAATAGGAATATTTTAACAGGTTTGATTATAATAATAATCGCAAATAATTAGAACAAAGCATATATGATTTCCTCTTTCTTCTCAATAAATCTATAAAATTGCTATTCTTGTTATCCTAGTTTTGTAGATTAGGAAAGAGGGGCACAGAAAATTTAAAAACATACTCAATAACTCACAGCTAGTAAATGGTAGAAAAGGTTTTGTATCAGTCTCTCTCCCTCCAGAATCTGAACTCTTTTTTTTTTTTTTTTAAAGATTTTATTTATTTATTTGACAGACAGAAATCACAAGTGGACAGAGAGGCAGACAGAGAGAGAGAGGAGGAAGCAGGCTTCCTGCTAAGCAGAGAGCCCGACGCGGGGCTCGATCCCAGGACCCCGAGATCATGACCTGAGCTGAAGGCAGAGGCTTTAACCCACTGAGCCACCCAGGCGCCCCGAGAATCTGAACTCTTAATGACTATGCTTATACCTATATTATAATAAATATGCTAAAGTACTTATTATTGTTAATGACAATTGTCTTTATTTTTTTATATATGTTTCTTCATTTGTCATTTATTAAACAGACATTCATACCTTGAAACTGAATAACAAATTTAAAACCTGTGGAAAAATGATAATATGTAATTATTCAATTATTCAGTATTCAATATTGTATACAATTTTTATACAATTGTATTCAATATTACAATTATTATAATTGTATTCAATACAATTATACTCAATAATACAATTATATCCAAAACTGTATACAATTGCATTCAATATTGAATACAGTTATTCAGAATATACAATTATTATACATATTATTTTAGTTTCATCAAACTATTTCATGTCTTTGATAGTTTTCGAGTTATAGTTACAAAGCAAGTTCAATTTTATAGGCCCTCAGGTAGGTCTTTCAGATTTTAGGTGGAGCTTCTCATTTTCCAGTTTTATTCCACAATCATGTCTTACTCTGAATTTCTTTTATGTTAGTTTTTAAAAATTAACTTAATACACAGAGCATGGAGAATGCCTGCAGGTGCTGGAAATATCATTTAACTTTAAGATTTAAATCTGAGTTTCATTTTTTATAGTTTGAGCTAATTTAGAGGGTATGAATTCAATCCCTTCACTATAAAACAAGAAGTTAGATTAAATATAGATATTTCTAAAATAACCTCTCTGCTGCAAATGTCATTATGTTTCTTAATTACTTTTTATTAACTAAAAAGATATTGGGTCTTTTTATACTATATATTTACATATTGTTATATTAGAGAGTTATAAAGATAATGAAAAAAATTGGTAGGGAGCATGATGGAGGGAAAGTAGATAAAAATCATGATGAGAAAAAGAGAGTGTATCACTTGTGAGAAAGCAAAGTTGGAAATGACAACTGGAGGAGAGTCACATTAAATATGTCATTCCCAATTGCTGGGTGATAATGGAGAAAAATAAGGTGACACAGGATGTGAAATGTTTAGGAACTTCTTTTCTCTTACATTTATTGTCATTTACAATATTCAATTGATATCTATTATTGTACTTTCTTATTTACATATTTCATTTACATTAATTTTATTACATAAAACATAGTAGATTATATGTGTTATCATTATAATTGTGATTATGTGTTTGAATTTTTTTTGTTATAAATCAAGGTCTGCAGCACCCAAGATTTGAATTTAATTAATTAATTAATTGATTTTTAAGACTTGAATTTATTTATTTATTTTATTTTATTTTTTTTAAAGATTTTATTTTCATTTATTTGACAGAGAGATCACAAGCAGGCAGAGAGGCAGGCAGAGAGAGAGGAGGAAGCAGGCTCTCCACTGAGCAGAGAGCCCGATGCGGGGCTCGATGCCAGGACTCTGAGACCATGACCTGAGCCGAAGGCAGCGGCTTAACCCACTGAGCCACCCAGGCGCCCCTAAGACTTGAATTTAAACTATTTCTAGGGTCATTTAAGTTATACATATGAAAAATTTATGCAGCATCAGCATATTCTTATATAAAGAATTGTCGAAGAAAAGTATTATCAAAGAAAAGTAAACTTTCAATGTCCATCTGCCATTGATATTTGATTCCATCTTTCCCATATCCACAAAAGATATGAAAAGATGACAAAAATAGTTTTTTTTTAAAGATTTTATTTATTTATTTGACAGACAGAGATCACAACTAGGCAGAGAGACAGGCAGAGAGGGAGAGAGGAGGAAGCAGGCTCCCTGCTGAGCAGAGAGCCAGATGCAGGACTCGATCCTAGGACCTTGAGATCATGACCTGAGCTGGAGGCAGAGACTTTAAACCACTGAGCCACCCAGGCACCCCTAAAAATAGTTTTTTTTTAAAGCAATGGATTGCTTTACAAATAGATCTTGAGGTAAGGGAAAAGTCAGATAAATAATACAATGTGTTGTATTATTAGGTTAGGTCTCCATATATCCTTTCTCAAAATGGTTAAATGGTGGCTAAAAATTAAGCTACATAGGTATTTGTTATCTTTATATGTTCACTTATAGTAGTTTTCTCCATTCTTATTTTATATATATTTTTAAAGATTTTATTTACTTATTTGGGAAAAAAAGAAGAGAGAGCACAAGTGGGGGGAGGGGCAGAGGGACAAGCAGGCTCTATGCAGAGCCAGGAGGCTGATGTGGGGCTCAATCCCAGGACTGTGATATCATGACCTGAGCTAAAGTCAGATGCTTAACCACTGAGTCACCCAGCCACTCCTCTGTTCTTATTTTATATTTTATAATCTCTTTAACACACTAAGATTATTATGTAAGCATTTTATGGAAAAAAAAGTCTTTTCTAAACAAAATTTGAATCACCTTGGTCCTTCAAAGAAAAATCTAATAACTATGAATAGAAAATCTTTTAAAAAATTATAATTATGCATAGAGGAAAATTTTCTGAAATAGAAAAAAAAACCTACAGAAGCAGCCTTAGTTTAGAATATAAGGATGTTAGAGCCAAATTAAAATACAATATATCGAATCACTATTTTTTTCAATTACAAATCAGGTATTATAGAAATGCAATGTATTTGCCTGTTTTCATTCATAATGGTCAGAAGAGGAAAGAAGAGAGAAGAAGAAAAGAGAGAATAATAAAGAAGTTAAGATTTGAAATTACAGAATCCATGAAATTTTGGAAATACAGATCCAAGATGGCCCAATAACTATGAATCTCCCCAAAACACATAATCTTCCTGGAATTTTCTTTACTAATTTAGTAATTTACTAAAAACTAATAATACAAGTCCACAGTACGTAAAAGAATAAATAAAACCATGAGTAATATACATACAAATATTCAAACTTATTAGTAATAAATATAATGCCAAAACATGTTGGGGACATGTCAAAGGCATGTAGGAAACAGATTGAAGATGCTCCTAATGGTCAAATCGGGGGTGGGAAGATGGAGAAAAATAATAATGGTAATAGTAATGGGTCACAATAGGGGAAAATACCCACAAGTTTATACAGATATATAGAAGAATAATTGAATAAATAAATAAATGAGGATGAAAGGACAATTCCTTATGACAGTAGAATTCCAATTAATAAATGGAGAAGGAACAATGGAAATAAAAAAATCAACATTTGGTGAACACCACTTGCAGAAAGCAATCAATGGATGCTAAATTTATCAACGGATGCTAAAATTAATGAATGAAGTGTCATAAGAAGCAGGTTAGCTATATAGTCTCAAACTCTCTTTTGAGAAATATTTATTAATTACAAAGAAAAAAGTCATGTAGAGAACTCTTTCCAGATTTCACCTTAACTAAGTGATCAAAATTAATCTCACTGATAATAAGAAGTATTAGTATAATCCACAGGTTGATACTGCACCCTGAGAAGGATACAATGTCACACCTGTGTTGACTAATCCAAAGTTGATTCATAAAAGCACATCAAACAAACCATGAACAAACATTTTCAGGGACATGTACAAAATAAGTGGCCAGTACTATTCAAACATATCAAGATCCTGAAAGACAAATTTCTTCCTGATCAGAAGGAGACATGAAATTATATGTAGTGTGGAATCCTGAGCCTGAAAAAGAGCGTTAGTGGAACAATTGGTGGGTTCAACAAAGTCTGCAGATTAGTATTGCATGAATGTTAATTTCCTAATTTTGATAATTTCATTATGGTCATATAAGATATTAACATCAGAGGAACCTGTGTGAAGTGTATGGGGAGCTCTTTTTCTGAGTTTTGAGACGTCTCATTATTCTGTGATTATTTCAAAATGGAAAGCTAAAAAATAAAAAAATAACTTAAATACAATAACTTCTTGGTAACTTGGTTTTGGGATTCTCATATGTTCAATTTTACTTTTTGAAAGGTTACCTGTACTAGTGTTTTGTTTTTTTGTTTCTATGCTACCTCAAAAATTGCTAATTCATCTTGCTAACTATCCAATACTGGATCAATAATTTAAAAATATCCTACATTTTGAACACTTGTTTCTAAACCTTTAAATGGGTGCTATGAAAATAAAGTAATAGAGTCCAGTTCCCTGTCTAGAAAAGTTTACAATTATATGGAATATGTTGGATATATGTCTGGAAAGCTAACTTACTATATGATGTAAAAATGCAGTATATTGTCAAGCACTTTTGGTGAACAGACGAGGTTGGTACCGCCTGATAGTTAAGAAGGATTGAAATTAACTTGAATGTGAAGGCAGGATCATATGGTTTAGAGTATGAGAAGATTCTTTTGTTTGTAATAATTAAAATAAGCTCATATAAAATTTATTACTAAATTTTTCTGTGCTTATCAATAAATGGTTAGAAAATCATTTATTAATTACATTTACTTTATGACTCTACTTTATTTTTCAATTCAGTTTAACAAATGAGAAGCCGATATATAAACATGATATAAATTGTCCAAGATCACACTGGTAGATAAAACAGTGGAGCCAAATTTGTTTGACTCTAGAGCCACATCTTTCTAACTTGAAGATGTGCTATGCTAGAGAATAAAGTTGTTTCTTTATCTTATCTAAGGAGATGTGTACCAGAGAGGATGAATTCCCTCAGAGGCATGGAAGGACTTTATGTTGTCAACACTTTATAAGTAATCATGCTCTTTTGTCTGAAATAGGCAGTAATCACTATTCTAGTGTTTGTGGGTCATATGGAAAGAACGCCATACAAAAAATGTCCTTTGATGCTGTGACCTGGGTTGACTTGGAAGCAATCAGCTGAGTAGTCCAGACAGACAGAGTAATCAAGCTCTTCTCTGATTGAGGACTTAAATGAGGTGGTGCCGAGACCTGGAGAGTAGATGGAGGATTTACAGTGGCTGGGTCTCTGGGGGTCATTATGGAAGATAGCTGGGCCCTTCTAGATACTCCTTTTAGGGAACATTCTAGAAACTCAGTTACAGGAGTATATAATCAAGTGGAAGTTTTGGGAACTGAGTTTTAGACATATTAAATGTGAGATTCACATAGGATATCCAAATGAAGGTGCTCCGTAAACTATCTTTTCAAAAGGGAATGACTTGTATTTTGGATATAGATTTGGCAGTCACTAGTAGATTAGCAAAAATAAAGTAGCAAGCATAATGCAATTAATAGCAGATGCAATCTAAATTTCACCACCTGTTCCATAAGCTCAGTGAAGTCCCAGCAATCTACCCAATCATATCTTGCATGGAAGTTTATGTAGCAATAATACATGGTCACATAACTGAAAATACATGGTCTCTGCAAGAGAATTCACAAGACTCCATCGAGAATTCCATCTTACAGCTTTAAGAAAGGTAAAGATACAGTAAAGCAGCAGAAAGAGACACGGGCAAGAAGAGATCTCCACAAAAGTTCAGGTGCAGATTTTGGGGCTTTCACTTAGTCATATAGGACAAATTTGCCTTCAGGTTGTTATACATCAAGATGCGCAGGATATCTCGGTCTTAGGGAAACCAAAACACAAGTTGACTGAGCACTTACCTCCCAAAGATAAGCTCTCACTTTTAAAGCTGTGTTTTGCTGGTTCTTTTTCAGATCTGCTTCCCCTGGAACCATCCATTTTGACTATCTGGTTCTTCTTTCTCCATGCTATCTCCTCTCCTTCCCTGAGTAGTCCCCAAGGTGATTTGTGAAATCTGCTGGAGATTTCTGAAATCTCCCTGAGTGTACCTTGGAACACCTTGATCTCCTTGAGGTCCCTAGTTACTCCCCATGCAATTCTGTCTTGGGTGGCGCACTTGTTGGCACTCACACTCAATTCGAGCCTGTAGGGAATGCTCTCGCCTGTCCATTAACCAGTTTTACTGCTTGCTTGCAGATTCCTTTATCATTTTTTAGGGTATAACTCTAATATTTTGTTATACTATTGTATAATGTTTACTGAGTAAATATGTTTTCTATTTCTGAATTCTGTGCCTTGTAGGACCATCATTCCCTTATCACTATTTGCCCCAGTGATTTTAAAACCCTCTGTTCTTGCTGTCTTCTAGGTGATTTGCCATTCTTGACACCTGTTTTCTGGGGGATATTTCCTGTCAAAATGTTCTGTTTAAGATGTCATCCAAGTTTGCTTATTTGTTTTAACTTTAGTACCCTGACTGTTTTACCTGGTATTTGATAGAAAAAGGGGAAAGTTTGACAAATCAAACTTCTGCCATTCTCCTGCCAGAACTTGAACCATCAACTGGGCCAAATTTGGTAATATTGTCCTAGAAAGTTACATGTTTGACCAAAGTGTTCAAATTAATTTGATAAGGTTTTACATCATTAGAAGGGATTTTAAGCATACAGTTATATTTGATTTCTAGAGGACTTTATTTTTATTTATATAAATTAGATAAACATTATTTAATGAATATCCAAATTTTTAAAAGAATAACCCTTCTCTACAAATATACATGATGAAGGGCATTCATTTATATCTGTGTACTTCCATGTACATTTGTTTCTAGGTACATGAAAATATGAGTAATAACAAAACAAACTTGGATAATCACATACTAACTCAGTATTCCACAAATAAAGTTTTTTGTACCACACTTTAAAATATCTTATCAAATAAAGATGTTTAAGGTAAAAAGAGAAAAAATGGTTTTATGGAATGATGAAGATGTACAACACTACCTTTGCTACCAGGCTGACATTACCTAACGAGATATTAAAAGCATAAACATGCTTAGACAAGTGTGTATTTTTATCACAGTAACTATTCTAGTTTTTGAAAGGAATATCATAGTTAAGTTTTACAAGTTCCTTAAAAATAAATGCAACAGGACAAAAAACTGCACTTCAGCATGAAAAACACTGCAAAGAACAATGTCTTTTATCTCCTGTCAGAAAACATTTCTGAAAACAAATCACCCGTCCTTATGCAACTTCAAAGAAGTCATCATTTCAGTAAGAAAAATCTGAAAGTGTGTAGTATAACTGTTTGTCATTACAGAAATGACTCTGCATATAAAATGAGCATATCAAACCCACTTATATAATATACTTTTTTAACCAGGCAATTAAGCTTTGTCAAAAACATTCTTTTGTTCTTGAGAAATGGTTTTGAGAAATGTTACCATATGTTAAAATGTGTATTGTCAGTCCTTTACAGTCATTTGGAAACAGTTTACCTCTGTTATGAAAATAAATTTTAAGTATTAACACTTTTTGTTTGTTTCCAGATCTCCCAAGATGGGGTGCACATATAATTCTATAAAGTGAAAACACTGTACTACACTGTCAGGAGTTATATGGTGGCTTGTACTGAGTGAATTGATATTTATGTTTGCTCTTGTTTTCTTTAAATCACATATTTGCTATAGGGTCATACTGAAATGTATTACGTTGAAAGAATAAATGCAGTTTGAAACTGTACAAGAACACATTAGTCAGGGAAAACATTTTCTTCTGCCTATTTCAAGGAATAGAGATTCTGGCAAAGTCTGAGGAAATCAATCAAGAATTGGGTAATTGCTATGCTCCAAAGATTGGGGCTGTGTCATTGTTGACAGATGTCAGTGTTTATGCCTATGGATCCAACACCTTAAAATAACAAGCACCACTATGAATTTGCCCAGGGAACATATTCTTGTAGACTTCCTTCTAGTAACAAGGGAAGTTTTGGATTATGAGGAAGGTAATATAGTAAAATGATTGAGGAGTGCAGGGTCCTGGGATCAAGCCCCTCATCAGGCTCCCTTCTTAAAGGGAGAAGCTCCCTGCTTCTCCCTCTTCCACTCACCCTGCTTGTGTTCCCTCTCTCAATGTCTCTTTCTCTGTCAAATAAATGAATAAAATTTAGAAAAATGATTTAATTCAAGGAAAGCTGAAGAGATTCTATCATTTTGATGTTTTGTGCTTTTATTTCAATATGTTGCTAATAATTTTGTAAACTACAATAAATACACATTGCTATTACGTTTCCTGGTGGTCATTTCCTAGGGCTTAGGTCATGTCCCTTCATTCATACACACAGTGAGACTCAGCCAAAGACTCAACGAGATCTCTGTAGATCATGAGAACATTCTCCATTTGCTCTCTCATTTTGTTCTGTGCAAATTCTAGCCACTTTGATCTGCCCAAACCCCAAACTCTTCCTTCTCAAATCAGCACAGTAGTCAGGCTCTGTTTGGTTTTTCCCTCCTGTACCGTGTCCTAGAAAGTGACTTCTTATAGTAAGCTGATATGAGTGAGGGCTTTCCTGGTTTATTTTCGCTCTCAGAGATCACAGCTTGGCTCCGCTTGTTATGCTATGTACAGAAAATACGGTTTCATATATAATATCTAGTTTTCTAATTCTTTAATAAGAGGGTAAGTTTGGTTTCTGATAATCCATATCAGGGAATAGTAGCATATGTTATGAATAACTTTATACCAACGAATATGACAGTTGGATGAAATAAACAAATTCCTCGAAAATGCAAATTAACAAGGTTAATTTGACAGAAAAAGAAATAGAAAATTTGAATAGTTTTATATCCATTAAAAAAAAGAGAACACATTAGTAAAACTTGCTGAAAAAAGAAACCCCAGGGCAATTAGTGATTTTTCTTATTTAAGGAAGATATGCCTCCATTCTTTTTTGTTTGTTTGTTTTTAAGACTTACTTATTTACGTGAGAAAGAGAGAGCAGAGAAAGAGAGAATGAGCAGGGATGGGGTTAGGGGGTTAGGGGAGTGGGAGAGGGAGAAAGAGAGGGAGAAGCAGGCTCCTGCTGAGCAGGGGACTGGGCTTGAACTTGAGACTTGAGTACATGACCTGAGCCAAAGGCATAGCCTTAACCCACTGAGAGAGCCACCCAGGTTCGCTGAGATGCCTTCATTCTTAAATAAAAGCTTCCAAAGAATAAAAACAGAGAAGAAAATTCCCAAGCCTTTTTTTAGGAGTCCAGTATAATATTGCTGCTAAAACTGAAAAGACAATATAACATAACAAATTACAAATAAACTGCTTTTATAATAATGCATACAAAATCCTAAAAAGATTATATCACCATGATATAAAAAGAATAATATCTGACAACCAAATAAGATTTATTTCAGGAATGCATAGGTGATTTAACTTCAAAAATAAGTTAATGCACTTTTTAACAGGAAAAAAAAATAAAAAAAGAAGGTGCAGGTGAAGAGTTGGACCAAAGGAAAGCTATTAGCATAAAAAATGTGCTTAATTTTTTGGTACTACTTTGAATTTTTTAATCAGGAGTTGATTTTGAATTATAGTAAAAAGTTCCATTGTCATTTATTTCTTGACCAATCAAAAAGGATTTTATCGTCTGTGGAAGCAAAAAAACATGTACATGACACAGATGATATCCTGGATAAAACAAATAATTGAAGATTTCTTTAAATTTTGCATACAGAGAAATCACATATTTATTCATTTTACCCTTAAAAATTCATTATTTTTAGTAAATTGTTTACTTCCTTCAGGTGAGACTTCACTGAATTATTAAACAATTTCAAATTCTCATATATAACTTTATAAAATCATGTTTTTTTCCTTTCTTTATGGTAGATATAACTTACATTTATTTATGTGATAACTTGATCAATGTCTTTATTCTCTACTAAAAGTAGAGTCTTTAAAAAAATTAAAAAATAAAAGTAGAGTCTTCAAAGAAATTATTTCTTATTTTTGATCAATAATGTATCTCCAGCACTTAGCAGAATGTATGGAAAATAATAGGTGTGTGGAATGAGCAATTAAGGAGTAGAACAAAATTATTTTCACAGTGTGTAATAAAATTAAAATTATGACATTTATAAAATATTTAATATTAAGATAAAGTTCATGTATAAGGTGATGATTTACTCAGAAATGTATTTATTTGGCACCTGTAATGAAGTTGATATGTGCAATGTGCTCATGAGAGTATGAAGATCAAGCATTCAATAAGCACCTAATGTTTTTGTTTTTGGTTCTTTTTAACGTTACGTTTTGAACTAAGTTTACGCTTACAGAAAAATATAAAAATAGCATTGAGAGTTCCTGTTTAACTCTCACTCAGCGTCCCCTAATGTGAAAAAATGTCATAAAACCATAGTGCAATTACCAACACCACGGAATTAATAGTAATAAATATTAATATTACTATTAAGTAAATATTAATAATAGTAAAGCACTATTAACTAAACCACAGATCTTATATTCAGAATTCACCAGTGTTTTCACCATTGTCCTTTGTCCACTCCAGAATTCTACCTAGGATCCCATGTTGCATTTTCTTGTTATTTCCTTCATCTCCTCTGATCAGTGAATCCTCAATTTTTTCCTTTTTTTTAAGATTTATTTATTTATTTATTTATTTGTCACAGAAAGTGCAGGAGCACACAAGCAACAGGAGTGGCAGAGGGAGAGGGAGAACACCCCCCCCCCCCACCCCGCCAACCCCGAGCAGGGAGTCCACTGCAGGGCTCAATCCCAGGATCCTGGGATCATGATCTGAGCTGAAGGCAGCTGCTTAACTAACTGAGCCACCCAGGTTCCCTGTTTTTGTTTTTTCTTTTTTTAATATTGATACTTTTAGAGAGTACTGATCAGTTATTTTGCAGACTGCCTTCAATTTAGGTTTGCCCAATGTATTCTCATGGTTGTGAGATTACACATTTTTGTCAAGAATACCATAAAAATGATCTTGTGCCCTTCTTAGGACATTAGTATTGTGGGTTTCAAGATGATGATATATATATATTAACCTTCATCATTTGATTAAGATTGGTATCTGTTGGGCTTCTCTGCAATTCAAATCTAGATTTTCCTTTGTAGTTAATGCATATATTGAGGCAAAATACTTCAAACCAGGTAAATACTATTTTTCCTCAAATTTTACCAACTACTTTTTTTTAATAGGCTCCAGGCTGGGCTTGAACTCACAACCCTGAGATCCAGACCTGAGCTGAGATCAGGAGTCTGACACCTAACTAAGTCACCCAGGTACCCTGTTATCTCTTCCCCAAATCAACAAGTTTTAACATCCATCTTGACTGCAGCAATGATCATGGTGGCATTTGCCTAATGGAAATTTTATATTACTCTTTTTCCTCTATACTTATTAATTGGGATTCTATAATAAGGGAGAGCTGCTCCTATTTATTTATTTACTTATTTATTTCAACATGAACCAATGGTTATATATTTTATTGTAGGAATCATAATAAACTACTGTTATTATTTATTATTTGTTTGTTGAAAATCATTCCAGAATTGGTCATTGGAAACATCTTCAAGTTGTTTTCTGCATCATGTACATAATGAATTGGCTTTTTTCTGGCATGATAGAAATTTCATGGTCATCTTGCATTTTTCCTGCCTCAGCCTTCTGCAAAGAATCCTGGTTCTTTTTATTAGAGAATTATATTTTAAAACCAAGATCTGAGTGTTACATGTGCTCCTCGCTACTGAAGTGTGACTGCTTCTAGGCCATGTCAGTGGACAAAACCAGGAAATACATGTAAGTGTGCTAACTATGCCTTTATACATGTCTACATGTCTGCATCTCTCTGTGTGTATGTGTGTATTTGTGTGTATTTGTGTGTGGGGGTGGATCTTATGATTTATGGATCATAAATTCATACTGATATCTCTGATTCCAATTCAATACAACAGCATTCATTTTAGCTTTTCCTCTTTCCTTAATTGTATTTATTTCTCCAAGACTGAAAAATTCAACTCTTATTATCAACAATATGTTTATATGTTCAATTGTACTGTATATGTAATACAGATTTATAATGTTGACAACTCACAATTAACAATTGCTAATTCCCTTTTGAATGACACATTTTGAAAATCAGCAAAATACAAATAATGGACTCAGAGAAGGAATGTCTTTAATCACTGCCACCATGATACCATTTCATCCTTTCCTCCACCCTCTCCCCACCTCCTCCTTGTAGACAACTGGTCTCTTTAGTTTGATTAATTTCTCCTATAATTCTAATATACTAATGAGCAGAAACATGTGTTTTTCTATGTCTCATTTTTCTTAAATGGAAGAAAGTATATACTATGGACACTGTTTTATTTTTTTGCTCTTTTCACTGAACATTATGGCCTAGAAATCATGTCATATCAATTTGTAGAGATATTCTCCTTTGTTTTTATAGTTGCATAGTACTCTGGTATATAGATCCCTAGGATGTATTTAACCATTCTTCTACGTACAGGTATTTAAAATGTTTCCAATGCTTACAATTGCAAACAGTGCTGCAATGAAGCAACTTGTACCTGTGTATTTTCATATTTTGTAGGTCTATCTTTACAGTATATTCCTAGAAGTGAAATACAATTACTGGGCTGTGAACTTTTGTTTGTTATTGTCAAATTTCTCTCTAAAAGGAATGTACCAATTTGAATTCCCACCAGTGACATATGAGACTCCCTGTTTCCCATGATCTTGATGAAAGAATATATATTTTAGTTTTTAATTTTTGCCAGTCTGATAGATGAGAAATGGTATCTCAATTTTTCATTTGCATTTCTGTGATTATGAGTGAGTGTGAATATATTTTTATACATTTGGCAATCATTTTTAGACCTTCTTGTGATTTGTCCTTTAATGTATTTTGCCATTTTTCTTTTGGGGTTTTGGTGCTTTGACCCTCAGTTCTATAGATATCTTTATGTGTAGTCCCGCCTTATCCACAGGGGTCAGTTTGTAAATTCCCAACAGATTCCTGAAACTGTAGATAGTATTGAACCCTATATATAGTATGTTTTTCCTATATATGATAAAGTTCTTTGAGTTTCCTGTATGTGTTAAAGTTCAATTTATCAATTAGGGACAGTAAGAGATTAAACAATAGCTAACAATAAAATAGAAAAAATAGAATAGCATACTATAATCAAAGTTACGTGAATGCAGTCTCTCTCTCTCAAAATGCCTTACAGTACTGTACTTACACTTCTTGTTATACTGTGAGGTGATACAATGCCTACGTGATGAGATGAAGTGAGGTAAATGGTATAGGCATGTGAGGAGCTGTTAGGCTGATAGAGCCTTTCCAACATTAGGGCTCAGTTGACCGCAGGTGACTAAAACCTCAGGAAGTTAAACTGTCAATGTGGGGGGACTACTTCTATCTCTTATTATTAGCTCCTTCTGTTAGATGTTGCAAATAATTTCTCACAGTTTTGTCAGTTATCTTTTGACTTTTTGATGGTGATTTTCATCAAATTTAGAAAAGTAGGATGTAGTCAAATGTATAAACTTTTTGTTTCTTGCCTTCAGATTTGAGTCAGAGTAGAAAGGCCTTTCCCTAAATCCTGATGAAAAAGATATTTATTCTTAACCTCTTCTGGCATGAATAAGTTTTCATTTTTAACATTTAGATCCCAGATTTACTTAAAATTTATTCTTGTGTATGATACAAGAGTTTTAATTTGATATTTTCTCAATCACCCAGTTGTCCCATAATAGTTATTAAAATGTCCATCCCTACCTTCATAATGTCAGATGCCATTTTGGTCATATGCTAAATTTTGGTATGAATTTAAGTCTAATTTTGGATTTTCTCTGTTACTACATGGTGTATCTACCCATGCACCAGTACCATGCTCATTCAACAACAGTCCACATCGACTATTGTATCAAATACGTTTTCAAAATAGCTTTTGCCGATTATTAGAATTGGATTAAATATATGAATTAAGTAAGAAAGAATTCACTTCTTTATGATGTTGGGGTTTTTCTATCCAGGAGCAAAGAATATGATTTCACTTCTTTAAGTTTACTTTGCTATCTTTCAGGGATGTTTTAAAATGTTTCCTTGTACTGGAAAACAAAATGCAAAGATATATTTGCACATTTCTTGTTAACTCTCTTTTCAAGTAGTAAATCTTTTCTAGTACTATTGTAAAGATGATTTTTTTGATCACTATGTTCTCTAGGTGTTTATTTTTGGTGTATACAAATGCAATTAAATTTTGTACATCAAGCTTTTATTCTACTACTTCACTGAATTGTTTTTTGACTTTATCTTATCGATTGTCTGAAATTTTCCAGATATGTGATCATACCATCTGCAAGCAGAGATTGTTTCACCCCCTCTTTACACATTGATTTCTTTTTTTTTTTTTTTTAAGATTTTATTTATTTATTTGAGAGAGAGACAGTGAGAGAGAGCGTGAGTGAGGAGAAGGTCAGGGGGAGAAGCAGACTCCCCATGGAGCTGGGAGCCTGATGTGGGACTCGATCCCAGGACTCCGGGATCATGACCTGAGCCGAAGGCAGTCGTCCAACCAACTGAGCCACCCAGGCGTCCCTACACATTGATTTCTAATTGATTTTACTTTCTGTGTTGGTTAATACCACCAGTAAAATGTTTAATAATAATAATAATAACATTGAATAATAGTAGTGGGCATCCTTATCTTGTTTCTGATCTTGGTGGAAAGGCCTATAGTGGCTTCCTCTCTGGTTTAACCTTCATTTAACTACTTTTATTTGAATTCTAATGAATTTGGGTTTTTTTACTCATTTGATATTGCTTTATTTCTCTTCCTTGTTCTAAAAATGTGTTTAGCATAGTGATAACTCTTTCTTTTTCATAATTTGGCTGCACACAAAAGATAAAAAGTCCTTTGTGACATAATCATTGATACTAGAAAATCTCTTCAATGAAGGCTTATATATTCTCCTAAAATTATTATTCTCTGTAAATGATGTCTTTCCACAGCTTTCCCTCTATTAGCATTTCTCCCATCACAAAAGCAAATCGGTTCTTTCCAGGAATGTGAGGCTTAATGCAACTTATTTGGAACAACAATATTTTAATATTAAATTGAATATTGTGCAAAATGGCTCTTATTATATTCTTGTTCTTGTTTTATTTTACTGGATTTAATTAAGATAGAAAATGGACTTTCCTGATGACCAGGGGAGGGGGGATTTGTTATTTAAATAAAATGATTTTCAAGTAAAGACAAAGTAAATAGATGTGAAAACCAAAGTGGCTTGTTTCATTTGCATTCAATTAAATTTAATCTCTGCCAATTTCAGCCAAACTCAGTCATTAATCACTTGATTTGTTTCAATGTATATAAAAGATAGTTTTAAGCTCTTCAGATGTGTTGTTCAGCAACATTTAACTAAAATTATTACATTATATAACTAATTCTATTTAAAACGGTGATTTGTGTTACCTTGGTTTAATCTTGATGCTTGAGTGCTTTCTTGGATTCTTAAAAAAATGTATTGACCTTTTTGAGGTCCCTTGGTTATCTTTCTAGTATTTTCTATATCATTTGTCTAATGGCCTTGGTATCATGCAGTTTACTTAATTGAGAATAATATCTCAGTATAGGGGCTAAATATACAAAATGTTTATTAGAAACATAATAGAATGTTTTATGAAGGAAGTGATGCCATTTGATAAACATATCATTTCTATGAAACCAAAGTTACAAAGAAAGAAATATATAAAAATACCTTTGGAAATTAATTATTTTTATAGCAATACTCTATAAAAGAGCATGAGCAGGAAAGTACAAACAGTGGGAGTAGCAGAGAGCGAAGGAGAAGCAGGTTTCCTGCTAGGCAGGGAGCCTGATAATGGGGGTCGATCTCAGGACTCTGAGATCATGACCTGAGCTGAAGGCAGATGCTTAACTGACTGAGCCACCCTGGTGCCCCAAAGATTATAAAGTTTAGAATCTTCTTGATACTCGACTTTTCTTATATAGAAACTTTTTTTTTTAAAGATTTTGTTTATTTATTTGACAGAGATCACAAGCAGGCAGAGAAGCAGGCAGCGAGAGAGCGGGGAAGCAGGCTCCCTGCTGAGAAGAGAGCCCAATGCAGGGCTCTATCCCAGGACCCTGAGATCATGACCTGAGCAAAAGACAGAGGCTTAACCCACTGAGCCACCCAGGCACCCCTAACTTTTTTTTTGTTTTTAAGAGGAAATGTACCCCATTAAAACCAACCATTTTTAGAAAGTGGCCCAGTTAATGGCTGCAACTATTGATGGTAAACACGAACTGCAGATATGTAGAAAACATAGGCACTATTTTCCTGCCTGAGTAGAATTATTTTTTACCTCAGCAACTAAAAGTTATTTACATAAAATGAATATTTAACATTTGCAACAAGTTGTTTTGTTATTTTTTTCTAAGATGCAGAAAAATACATTTTTGAAAATATCCATTTTAGATTGTGCTTTGTTGTTCTCTTTTTAGAGATGTTGTTTAGTTTTTCCTTCTCCGGAAGGTGTCCTGGTGATTATATTTCATCTTGCAAGCATGTCGAAGAGGCTGGTATACAGTCCGTGGTCTATGTTGTTGCTAAAAATACTGTAGCTTCTCAGTGAGAGAGGTCACAATTTATATGCATGCTTAAAGACACAGACTATCACTCTGGGAACCTTTTTGCTGTGCTCCAAATATCCAGCTCCCCAAAAGACACTAACGAATGTGTCCTTGGGTTACCTCAAGCTCAGCATTCCAAAGCTGACCCTTCCCTTCTTTCATCATCACTCATCTCCAAACTCAAGTCCACCCTTCCTAGTCTTCCAATTCCAATGAGAGTTTATTATATGACCCTGAAGGCCAGAAAGCTGGGGATTAATTTTTATCTTAACGAATCTCAAATTTTGGATCATTCCGTATATTAAATCTCTCTCTGATGGATTCTCTTGCTGATTTCTTTCTTTCTGACTCTAATTTTATCATCCCCTTTATATATTTCTATCTTTCATTGCCTGTATGCTTATCTATAAAACAAAGCAAAACAAAAAATAGAAAAGCCACCCATCTTGCCACATCAGTCTTGGGCTTAAAGTGGTACATCTTCTTCCCAAAGCCTGCAGGACATGATCCTTGCTTTGTAGTATTGACAAAAGGCTGCTCGTGTTTGTTTATCATCAGGCTGGCTAATATCCTGCTGCTGCTTGTATGCACACTGGCTGAGTTAGGTTTCTTTCAAGTATCAGGAAACAGAAACACAATCGGATTACCTTACATAATAGGAGTTTATTTTCAGTGAAAGTAAAGATGACAGAAAATGGTCTGAGCTACCAAATAACCAGGCCTCACAGAGAATGCAGCATATTTCAGAATTTTGTGCATCTCTGGCCTCACCTTTCCTTGCAGCCCTGCCAAGCAGCCCACTCCCTGCTCTGCTACCTCAGTCCCTGATCATAACACTGATGCTGTTGATCTGAGTTTCTGTTTCTGCTTTTTCCATCATGGGAACTAGATTTTTTTTTTTAAATGCTTTCTCTCTAATATATCACCACTTTCTTTAAAAAAAAAAATATTTGAGGAGAGAGAGAGAGAGGAGAGAACGGAGAGGGGCAGAGGAAGAAAATCTTCAAACAGACGCCAAGCAGAGCATAGAGCCCATTGAAGGGCTGGACCCCACGACCCTGAGATTTTGACCTCAGCAGAAACAAGGAGTCAGTCGCTTAACTGACTGAGCCACTCAGGCACCACTCTTTCATCTCATAGCTTCTGCTTTCTAACTTCACTCCATGCATCTTGTCAAAGGAACATTCTAAACAAAAGATTTTAAAAGGAAAAGAAAAAAAAATACTTGCAAAAAGTTACATCAAAGACTGACTTGAAAAAAGTACAATGTACTTAGAAAATAAAAATCACAAATTACTACAAGATGTCCA
The DNA here is from genome assembly GCF_902655055.1 of Lutra lutra. NCBI lineage: Eukaryota > Metazoa > Chordata > Mammalia > Carnivora > Mustelidae > Lutra > Lutra lutra. The sequence continues at coordinate 73,028,106 of NC_062279.1, read as the reverse complement.
TTTAGCAACATATAGAATAGCTCTAAAAACTCTTCTGCCTTTGGTTCTAGTAATATCACATCTAAAAATTTATTTGGATGCTGAAAATAATACTATCAACTATAAAATAACTTTTATTGAGCATTTACTATGTGCCACACACTGTGGTAATATCATCTTATGTGTTCTCACTTGAATAGCACACAAACTGTATAGTACTATAAATTTCCACATTTTGCAAATGACAGACCAACTTGCAGAAAATATAATTAGCAAATTATCTTTTTTAGCGTGTAAATGTTGATAACAGTATTTCAAAGAAGTGAACTTAAGAATCTGCATAGTTAACATTAAGTAAGAAATAGAACAAGAATATTTATGGTACTTACAGTTTAGAAACAACCTCAGTGTCTAAAAAAGTAGCAATTGAACAAAACATAAATAATTAAATAGTTACATAAGTAGATATGTAGATGTAGATAGCCAGCTTGCTTGATAAATATACTCTATTCCATTAAATGTATTCTCTTCAAGAATATATAATGTCATCGATGTCTGTGTCATATGATTTGATTATCTAAAGTATTATACCAAGATATGTATATATCACTATACCTACATAACAGGTTGAGTTACAGACCATATTATTAACTGTGATTATTTTTAGGTGGTAACATTATTTGTACTTGTTATTTCTATGTATAACAAATTCTTTTTACATGGAAATACCTGTGCATGTATTATGTCTACAATGAGATGTTGAATTAGATTTAAATATCATGTTGTATGTGTGTTTTGGCGAGGTTCATATGCATTTTTAACAGATGGATTCTACGGAATGATATTTGGTATCCACATTGAAATAGAAGTGATAAACTGCAAACAACTGCACAGTGAAGTAACAATCTTGAACATAGATATGTGAGAATATTTATCCAAAAGACATTTGGCAATTATTTTTTCTCATTTTATTTCATTTCTTTTCAGTGTTCCGAAATTCATTGTTTATGCACCACACCCAGTGGTCTCCTTAATACCCACCACCAGGCCTTCCCAACCCCGCATCCCCCTCCCCTCTAAAACCCTCAGTTTGTTTCTCAGAGTCCACAGTCTCTCATGGTTTGTCTCCCCCTCTGATTCCCTCCAACTCACTTTTCCTCTTCATTTCCCAATATTCTCTGTGTTATTCCCTATGCTCCGCAAATAACATTTGGCAATTTTAAGGTGATTTCCTGAGGCTGGCATAATTTAATATCTTCTAGAACATTCGTTTATGGTTTGTTTGTGCTTTAAAGATTTATTTATTTGAGAGAGAGAGCATGAGCAGGGGAGAGGAGTAGAGGGAGAGGATGATTCAGACTCCCTGCTGATCACGGATCCCAATGACATGGGGCTTGAGCCCAGTATCTCAGGATTGTGACCTGAACTGAAGGCAAATGCTTATTGGACTGAGCCGCCCAGACACCCCATTTGGGTTTACGGTTTTTAAACAGTGTGTGTAGTATTTCTAGAAAGTTACATTCTTCCCAGGTTGCCATCATATGCAGAATATAAGCAATGATGGGATGGAGATCATGCTATACCAAAAAGAAAGAAGTAATATGAGTCTACTGAGAATTTAAGAATTGGAGCACACCCTTCATAAGCCAACCCTGAGACTTCCTTTAAACCTCAGAAGAGCTAAGTATAAGTAAATAATTTGTATTACAGCTATAACTGAAAAAAAAAAAAAACAAAAAGTACATCAAATCAGCTTCGCTGGCATTAAAATTCTCAGTGTCATTAGGTACAAAGCTCTAGTTCTTGAACTATTAAAGAAAAAAATTCTACTGTCGAGTATAAACCTTTCCAGGACAGACATCATTTATAACTTCAATCTTCTTCTTAGTTGTTTATTTTCATTGAACTTTTAAAAAATTTTCATATTTAAATTATGCAGACCATATTTGTGTATAAAACTTAGGTAGTCTCTTTAACCAAAACTCTGACAGTGCTAACATAATAATTGGCTTGCTGATTCTTCACCTCCTACAACAACCTGTAATTTACTAACCCTGTAGATTATTAATATTGAACTCACATAGGGGTCCTGGGTCACTCGGTTTCGTGTCTGACTCGATTTCAGCTCAGAGCATGGTCGCAGGCTTATGAGACATTTTTCTAAAATGTAACTTTTATAAAAATGTCTTTTCAACCACAGTTGAGGACTCAGGTAGGCAGGTATTATGTCTGTCTTATTTCTGTATCTGCAGTAGCCAGAACAGTGACTGACAAAAGAAGTACAGGATATTTGATCTGTTGAAACAATGTATGAAAGAGACACAAATAAATTAAATGAACTTTAAAGTATAGAGTTCTATGGAGAGATCAATAAAATATACTAAGTGCATACTATGAATTTTATTTTTATTTTGTTTGTCCTATTTCTCTATTTTGCCAAAGGGTTTGTCATCGTTTGGTCCATATTCATTAATTTATTCACAAGTTTAAGATATTAAATTTAAGTATTTAAGGTTGTGTTAATACATTTTATCCAACTTAATAGTATCAATGTAGAGCACACCTGTCAAAACTCTAAGCTTCTGAGAGTCTTAGGACAACATGTTTAAAACTTTTACAAATTCTCAGAAAGGCAATTATCTTATATGGAAATAATTGATTATGATCAAGATTTTAAGTCAATATTTTGCTTAATTATATAACAACCTATCTATAAGCAAAATAATATTGTGCTCTATCTATTGTCCAATTTCTTTTATTATGGAGTAGCCTGAGAATACCACAAAGATTTCCTTCAATACTTTCCAACTTTATTTTCCACCAGATCATTCCATACGCTGTAGTTGTACCAACTATTACACTTTACCAAATGTAGTAAACATGATCTAATTTCTCAGGTTCTCAAATCTTTGCACATCCTTTTCTAGCTACTTGGAATATCCTTTCCCTCCTTTTTGACATCATTCTTTCCCTTTTTAAGTACATGATGAACTATAAAAATAACTAAAAGAATCTGCTTTGAATGAATGAATAAATTTCACAGATCTCCTGTGCAACACTGTACCTAAAGTCAAAAACAATGTATTGTACACTTAAAAATTTGCTAAGTAGGTAGATCTCACTTTAAATGATCTTAAATTATTAACATATTAAAATAATATTAAAAATAAAGTACATGTCTGATAGGGCAGGACTACCCAAGCTATTTCCCTTTCGATTAATTTAAAATTATTGATTAGTGGCCTTAATTATATTTGCAAAATCCCTTCATTTTTCCATATAACCTAAACTATCATGGAAATGAAATTCCATCCAATTCCATCAACACTCAAAGAGAGAGAATTATATAGGATGTTTAATACCAGACACATGACTCTTGGTGCCATCTTAAGAATTCTGTGTAGTGCAAATGAGTTGTTAAAAATGTATTTATTGGGGATGCCTGGGTGGCTCAGTTGGTTAAGCAGCTGCCTTCGGCTCAGGTCCTGATCCCAGCATCCTGGGATCCAGTCCCGCATCGGGCTCCTTGCTCGTCAGGGAGCCTGCTTCTTCCTCTGCCTCTGCCTGCCATTCTGTCTGCCTGTGCTCGCTCTCTCTCCCTCTCTCTCTCTGACAAATAAATAAATAAAAATAAAAATAAATGTATTTATTGTGTATATGTACTATTTTATATTCCTGTAGGGTGTGGTATCTGCTTCTAAGAAAAAGCAATCACTGTTGTCTTGTCTTTAGGCCACTATGGCCTATCACCCAAAAAAACTGGTATGCTCCTAATATCTTGACCTGGAAAGAGAATCCAACTTCTTTGGGTGGTAAACTAACAGAATGAAAGAACTCCAAACTTACCTCTTTTGAACAGAGTGGGAGGGATAAAAGTGTACTATTTTGTTAGATGAGAGTCCAGTATTTAGGATTGGTGGATGCGAGCAATAAAAAGAAAATATCTATATAATATTTTTGTGTATAACTAATTACCTTAACATGCATTGATACACATACCAAAAAGACTGCAAGATTTTAAAAAGAAAATTGTGCCTCAATCCATGCTCATCAAAAAGAAAAAAAAAGTATAAACTAATTTTTTTCATTTTCCATTCACTCTAACCAATGTTTACTTTTCAGAAAAAGGTATTTTTTTTCCCTCTCTTATCCTCATTGAATAGTTAAATGCTTGGAATATAAAATAAGGTAAAAAGATTTGTGAGTGAACATATGAACACAAGGTGATATTGGTTAATATTGAATTTTATTGATGTTATCAGGGAGTTAAACTCTGCACTATGGGTGTTATTGACCCATTGACAGTGTAATTCTTCATTTGTCTACATCTCTGCTGTACACTGCATGCTATTGTGTATACTTACTATAGGCTCAGTGAAGGCCAAGGCGTATTCACACCTCCTGCCCAATATACACTCATCATTGTGACAACCAGAAATATACTTGCACATTTTCAAATACATCTGAGGATTCAGTATCAAGAGCTGTGAATGTAGTGATTCATATTAGGTAATGCTGTCTAGGTGATTTAGACATTTAAAAAATGTGACTATGTCTGAATGAACATGGAAAGCATAGGAAGACATAGAGATACATGGTTCTTCAAAATATACAAGTGATGTGAATTATAGCCCCAAACACATATGAATATCAGTTTGTGTTAAGAAATTCTGAGGAGATAGTTTTATCTTTTACTCTATAAAGACCCTAAAAAGAAAAAGACAACTCTCTGCAATTATTTCATCCCATAGAATAGGCTTCCCTGCCTCTCCTTAGTTTAATTATGAATAGATCCCCCTTCAGATATTAGAACTTAATGCAGAAATCTTTAGTATGATTTTTTCACTCTGCTCCTCTCACTGGCATATGGTCTATTAAAATTCAGGCTCTAGGCCAAGAGATGTCAGTAATACCACAGGGCAAATGTTATTTACAAGTGTGGTTTTCCCTATGAATGAGCATTTTCTTGACAGTTCTGGCCTCTGTAGGCCACAAAATTATATTTTTTAGTTATTCTAGGTATATCAAAAAGATTTATCCAAGAATTAATTTGATGCCTTGGCAGAAATTAAATCCATTAACATTTATATTTTGAGACTTCTGATTGCATAATGCTTTTTTTTTATAGAAGGGTATTTATTTATCTATGATGCTGTAAATGAGAATTTAATTCAAAATACTTTGCAATGGTAGGAGATAGCATTACATTAGGGAATATTTATTATGAAATAATAATACTGGTTTGCTCTGTAAACAATATATTATTAATTAGTAAATAATAAAGGGACCCCCTGGGTGGCTCAGTCGGTTGGGCTTCTGTCTTTGGCTCAGGTCATGGTCCCAAGGTCCTGGAATTAAGACCCACATCAGACTCCCAGCTGGGTGGGGACCCTGCCTCTCCCTCTCCCTCTGCCTGCCACCACCCAGCCCCTGTTTGTGCTCTCTATCCAATAATTAAATAAAATCTTTTAAAAAAAGAATAAACACTAAAACCAGGTTTTGAAACTTTATTTTTATTTAAATTATTTGCTTTCTACATTTTCCCTACTTTCAAGAATCTCTCCCTTTTTTTCTTTAAGATTATATTTATTTATTTGACAGAGAGAGAGAGTAGGAGAGTACAAGCAGGGGGAGCCCCAGAGGCAGAGGAAGAAGCAGGCTCCCTGCTGAGCAAGGAGCCTTATTCAGGACACAGTCCCAGGACACTGGGATCATGACATGATCTGAAGGCAGTTGCTTAACCAACTGAGCCCCCCTAGAGCCCATTTTGCCTGCTTTCTTCAACTACACACACACACACACACACAATTATTACTAAAACAAAATAAAAAATAACAAAACGTCCAGCACTTGAATATTTAAAACTTTTCATTAAGCAAGATGGCTGACATGTTTAAAATAAACTGAAATTACAGAATTTCTAAAATATGTTGATGATAGAATTATGTATCTGAAATCCTAAGGGATGCATTTAAAGCCCTTACCTGAGAAAAATATATAGCATTAAGCAACTTTACCAATAAGATGAAAAAAATAAAATAAGTGCATTAAATGCCCAGTTCAAAAACTAGAAAATGAAGAACAAAATAAAAATTAAAAAGTATGGTAAGGAAATAATAAACACAAAAACTAATTAAGTAGAAAACAGAAAGAGTAGAACTACATAACAGCTTAACATATATGGCTTTCTTTTTTTTTTAGATTTTATTTATTTGTCAGAGAGAGAGAGAGAGAGAGCGCAAGTGAGCACAGGCAGACAGAGTGGCAGGCAGAGGCAGAGGGAGAAGCAGGCGTCCTGTTGAGCAAGGAACCTGATGTAGGACTTGATCCCAGGGCGCTGGAATCATGACCTGAGCCAAAGGCAGCCGCTTAGCCAACTGAGCCACCCAGGTGTCTCACATATATGGCTTTCTTAAAAGAATTTACAAAAGAGATGATTACAAATTAAGATTAGGAAAAACATAGGAGAAAATAAAGAAAAACAGGAAAAAGCCCAAAAATGCAAAATAACAAGTGACAAAGGAAATGATATTCTAAATGCAAAATATTTTAAAAACGGTATTATCTAAGGTCAATTTGTATAATTCTGCACACACAAAAAAAAAACATAGAAAAATAGATAATTTGCATAAAGTACAGTTGCTAATCCCAACTCTACCAGCGGTATAAAGCTTAAATAAACTTATTTCCTTACAATAAATATAGAAAATTGTCAAGGATATACCTCCACTAAAATAAAAGGATCAGACTCAGGTTTCACAAGGATACCCTACCAAACTTCCAAAGATCAGATTTTTCAAATATTCTATAAGATACTCCAGATAATTGAAAATGAAAGCACTTGCTTAATTATTATTATGAAACAAGTGTATAATTAATATATAAACTTCAAAGAAGACAGAACCAAAAAAAAAAAATCAACTCCAACAGGAAATATACAGGATTATTACAAGTTTTAAACATAGTCTTTGAATATTTAATAAAATAAAGAGATAATAAGAAATATTATAAAGTATTGAAAACCCAAGAGAATTTATTAAAAATACATTAAAATGAGAGAATTTTGATGGTACTGAATATAAAGTAAATATACAATTTTCTATCATGACACAAAAAGCAATAGAAATGGAAAAGGAAATTGTATTCCACCTACTAAGCCAATTAAAATGATTAAGCATTTAATATTACACTTAGTAGTAAAGACTCAGGACTTACATAAAAAAGTGTAAAATTCTATTGAATACGTAAAACATGACATAAACAAGTGAAAAGATATTCCATATTTTTGTACGGTAGGATCTTATGGAAATGTCAGTTATTCTAAAATTAATATTTAAGCTTCATTCCATTTCAATTAAAACCTAATAGAGTTTATTTTCTAGTTATATAAAATTATTCAGAAGTTTATTTGGAAGAATAAATGTTCAGAAATAGACAAAAATGAAAACAAACTGCGTAGGGAAATCAAATCTTTTTTTTTTTTTAGTGAAAATGTACTAATCAATCAATGGTACAGAAAAAAAAAAAAACCTTCAGAAATTGGTCCCTATGGATATGAGAATTAATTCATGAGAAAAATGGGAATTAAAACGAGAGAAATGGATAAAGTATTTAATGAATCATGACAGCTTTTGTAATTCTCTACCTGCAGGCACTTATACCATATACCATATAAAGTCCTTATCAATTACATAACTAAGTATAAAAGTAAAACTATAAAATTTAAGTAAAATCTAGGAGACTGCTTATATAACACAGGGGACTAGAAGTCTATAGTTAAAATTTGTATCTTATTATATATAGAGAAAAATATGCATGTATTATTTATATATATTAATATATATGTTTAGATGTGACTATACATATTAAATGTATAATTTAAAGCTTCCAAAAAAAGAAAAAGTGAACAGGAAAAGATATACTGTGAAAAATAGATTTATAATGGGAAGACAAAGTACAAACTACTAAAATCTGTTATTTTTCAAAGTTTGCAACTATCCATTAAAAACAAACAAAAAAACCCCAAAACACATACATCAAATATTATGTTGTGCCAAGTATGTGAAATTGTAAAATTGTGCCAAGTATGTGAATGGAGAGATAGTAAAAGATCAAATTGGATTGTCAAATGTTATTACATGTGAAATATGATCAAACTCAGTACTAAGAAATTTAAACTAAAGTAAAAATGGAATACTGTAAGCTCTTGATATTGAAAAAGTTTAAGAAACTCCAGTTGATAGTGGGTTTTGGTGGAAAAGTACTTTTATATATCACAAGATGGTAATATGAATGTGTTTGTGCTTTTTGAAAAGTAATCTGGCAAATTCAATTAAAACGAAATAGAAAAGTCCTATGTCCTTCAACCCAGCAATTTAATTCCTGGATTCCATCTCCTAGAAATAAAAACTCTAGCACGTAGGTGCATAGGTGAAAGTAGATTTATTGTAGCATTGTTTGTAGGAGCAGCTAAAAGAGGGCAATCTGTCAGTGTGCAGCAGGAGGGACCTGGATGTCCAAACTTGGCACTTCCACCCCGTGAAATATAATGAAGTGCTAAGAAAATGAATTACAGTAAATTAGTTGAGTGGAATGAATTTCCTCAATGTATTCCTCAAAGGAAAAAAAAAAACAGGATGCCTAAAATTTTATAAAAAAAATGTTTTAAAGGAAAAACATTTAAATGGCTATGTTAAAACCTGGGGTTAGTTTGTTGGTCAACTCCAGGAAGAGTGCTCACAGGCTAAGTAGGGTTTGAGGTGGTACAACCGACTACTCTGAACTATTACTTAGGCTAATGCACCAGACCTGTCTCACACAGAGGTCACCAGAGCCTTTAACTGTCAAAGCAAAATCTGTTTACTTTAAATAATTTTTTAAAAAATATTCTGTAACCTTCAATAATATGTTTAGCAGCACAAACATTACAATAAACTTAAACATATACCATTTTCAAGTTACTACTGTTGTCTTTATTATGTCTTGTTGTATTCATTTCAATCTAGATTTTTCTCAAGGCCTTCTTCATTAATATGTATTTAGTTCTCTGTCAATGAACAAGAAGGCTACTTCCTGCCTAGTGGTTTATTTTACATATTTAACTGTGCTATTGAATTGATGGATTATTTACTATTTTCATTGCTGCATGTGAGTTGGACAGTAGCCAAGAGAGAAAACAACAAGCAAACCAGTATCACAAGTTTGTTTCAACTTATATAATGCTATTTCTTTTTAAAGATTAGAATAAAAATATAAGATAAATACAATATTTGCTCTACAGATAGAGTGACAGTATCAACTAAATATGAAGATTTGTAAGAGTATAAGAGGTTATAAAATAATTAAGAATGTACAATTAAAAAACTTTTTACATCATCCAAAATTGATTTTATTATACTGTGGGGCTATAAAATCATTCTATTCAAACCCCATTTTCAGAATTAAAATTATTTCCAAAAAATGAATAACTAACCAAATCTGTCTATATTCAACCTGAAAAAAAAATCTTCAGTTGATTATCTTTCTTAAAAGCAGTAACAAAAGAATAATTGATTTGATATTTACATACTTTAACCATTTTCTTAGACATATCTGGCATTAATATTATGTCATTGGTATTTTTTCTGAAGATAGAATTTTAAATATAGTTTTATTTCAAAATTCTAAATGAAAATATAATCAAACTTGCATTTTATATTTGATAAATTTTTTTTTAAAGATTTTATTTATTTATTTGAGAGAGAGACAGTGAGAGAGAGCATGAGTGAGGAGAAGGTCAGAGAGAGAAGCAGACTCCCCGTGGAGCTGGGAGCCCGATGCGGGACTCGATCCCGGGACTCCAGGATCATGACCTGAGCCGAAGGCAGTCGTCCAGCCAACTGAGCCACCCAGGCGTCCCTATATTTGATAAATTTTAAATTCATTAAATATTCTATTCAGAGTGTTTTTTCAACAAATATTTTAAAAGAGAAAAATAGTCACACATGGTGTCTATACTTATGACTACTATGTATATTACATCAAATTTAAAGTCTGCATTGTATATCATCCATATATAAATAATCACAATTTTTAAAAAATCGATAAGAAATCAAATATTTGGTAAATGAATAACCATTACTAAGTGGTATATTTCATAGAAATCACATTTTTCACTAAAAATGGACATTTTGTTGTTTGACACTTTTTATATTGTGAATAGAATATGCAGTGTTTGACTCATTTTTTAAAATAATATTTATTTATTTATTTATCTATTTATTTATTTATTTTAGAGAGAGAGGAAGGAGAGAGCGATAGCATGAATAGGGGGAGGGACAGAGGGAAAGAGAGAGAGTCCTCAAGCAAACACCCCAGTGAGCATGGAGGTAGATGCAAGGCTGGATCTCAGGACCCTGAGATCATGACCTGAGCCAAAATCAAGTCAAATGCTTAACCAACTGACCCACCCAGGCTCCGCATGTTTGACTCATTCTTAAGAACTGGATCCTACAAAGCATGAAAATTTTATTAGAAAAAAAATTTTTAAAGGGTGCCTGTGTGGCTTTTTTGGTTGAGCCTCTGATTCTTGGGTATGGCTCAGGTCATGATCTCATGGGTCATAAGATCCAGCCCTAAGTCTGGCTCTGCATTCAGCAGGGAGTCTTCTTGAGGATTCTTTCTCTATGCCTCTCATTCTCTCTCTCTCTCTCAAATAAATAAATAAGATCTTGAAAAAAGAATTACTTTTTATATGTCCTCACATAAAATAATCCTTTCTTTTCTAGGTTTGAAATTAATAAAAATAAAGTTATGCTTAGGAAAAAAAAATTGTGCAAAGCAGGTTTTCTCAATGTCATTCAATTCTACTGTAAAACATCATTTACAGTTTAAAATAAGGAGCCCATCAAGATATTTTTCCTAGAAATAAAAATATTGCAAAGCACAACTATGAAATATTGTAAGTAATTTTTAAATATAATTTCAAGTTTCACTCATTACTTTCATTCAGCAGTATACCAGATTCACCTCTCTCTGTAATGGTTCTTCAGTGGTCTTCAACTATACCCCACAGTCTACATTTGGGATTATTATGATTTAGTCTTTCCACAGTAAGAGTAAATGAAATTATCACAGTCAATTCTTTCTTCTTAATTGAAGTATAATTGACATATAACATCATATTTTTTCAAGTCAATAACATAGTGATTTGCTATTGTATAAATTATGAAGTAATCACCACAATAAGTCTAGTTAACATCTGTTACCATACATAATTATACATTTTTTCTTGTGATGAAAACTTTTAAGATTTCTCTTAGCAACTTTGAATTATGCAATGCTGTGTTATTAACTATAGTCATCATGCAGCACATTATAGTTCCAGAAACTTTTTACTTTATAACTGGAAGTTTGTAACATTTGACCCCTTTCACCCATTTCACCCATCCCACCAACCTCTACCTCTGACAACTACTAATCTATTCTCTGTATCTATGAGCTCATCGCTATGTAACTTTTTTTTTTATTTTAGACACCTCATATAAGTGAGATAATATGGCATTTTTCTTTTTCTTTTGGCTTATTTCATGAGACATAATGCCCCTGAGGCCCATCCATGTTGTTGCAAATGGCAAGGTGTCATTCTTTTATTTAATGGTTGCAGAGTATTCCAGTGTGTGTGTGTGTGTGTGTGTGTGTGTGTGTGACATTTTCTTCAAACATTCATCCATTGATGAACACTAGATTTGGGTAAATAATGTTGCAATGAACGAAGGAGTATATATATTTTTTCAAGCTAATGTTTTAATTTTCTTTGGATAAATACACAGAAGTGGAATTGCTGATAATATACAGTAACTCTAGTTTTAATTATTTTTTAAAGATTTTATTTATTTATTTGACAGAGAGAGAGAGAGAGAGGGAAATCACAAGCAGGAAGAGAGGCAGGCAGAGAGAGAGAGAGGGAAGCAGGGTCCTTGCAGAGCAGAGAGCCTGATGCCGGGCTCCATCCCAGGACGCTGAGATCATGACCTGAGCTGAAGGCAGAAGCTTAACCTACTGAGCCACCCAGGCACCCCTCTAGTTTTAATTTTTTTAAAGGAACTTCCATACTTGTTTTCATAGTGGTTGCATCAATTTGCATTCCAACCAACAGTATGCAAGGGTTCCCTTTTCTCCTCAACCTTGACAACGTTTGTCATTTCTTGTCATTTTAAAAATAGTTATACTAACAGTTGTGTGGTGATATCTCATTGCGGTTTTGACTTGCATTTCTCTGATGATTTGCGATGCTATCATTTGTTACGTCTTCTTTAGAAAAATATCTATTTAGAGTTTCTGATAATTTTTGATTGGATTGTTCAAAATAGTTTGATTTATTTTTGCTTGAGTGGTATGAGTTCTGTATATATTTTGGATGTTAAACCTTTAGCAGATATGTGATTTGCACATTTTTTTTCTTTCCACTCAGTAGATTGTCTTTTCATTTTGTTGATAGTCTCCTTTGCCGTGCAGAAGATTTTTAGGTTCATGTAATTTGTACTCTGTTGCCACAGAGTAAATAAAATTATCACAAACAATCCTTTACTAGAAAATAAAATATGCAGAAAAAAAGAAATCTTATGATGTTCTATTTTGTAACTATTCTTGTAATATTCAATTTGTTGCTGGAAACTTCATTCTAAGACTTCACTAATAAATTGGAGCTTATCTGGAGGTGAGTAATCATGGCATTTGAAAAGGCACTGAAAACTAACACTTTAGGAATAACAAAAACATTGAAGAAAAGATGATGTGGGGCACATAACAATAGCTGCTTTTAAATTATTGAAACACTGTCACGGGGGTTATAATTCTTCTGTGAAACCCCAGAGAGCAGCCCCAAGTAGTTAGAAATTACACAAAGATACATTTGTACTCAAAATAATGAAAGAATCCTATCAAAAATTCACCTAAAACTTAAACAACTCTGTAAGGGAATTCAATAAATAAGTTTTTTCTAAGGAAATCTCTTAGGTCCTTGTGGGTAATGAGAGGCTATGAATCTGCTACTTTGGAAGAGCAGAATGTTTTCATTTTGAAGTTCAAGTAAGCCTTTCAGCTCAAAGCTTAGCATGCACTTATCCTATATACAAGTCAAAGCTTTTTAGAATAACTATTTAAAGTTGTAATTTCTTTGAAGTATTGATCTATTTGTAAGGACAAGAAATGTCTCAGGTAACTTATTCATTATTTTACCCATCACTCACATTTGTAAAAGGGTATTTTATAGTTATTTATTTTCAGAAGAGCTTTTCTATACACTCCCTAAAAAATATAAAAGTCTTAAATAATATAGCATGACCTATAATATTGGCTTCATTAAGTTGTACTGATTATCTTTTAGGGAGAAATATCTTTAAAAAAATAAAATGCCTAATTTATATATTGTAAGGTTAAATTTTCTCCTTGAAAATGAGAATTACCAAACATCCCATATGGCATAGAATATGTTACCAAAAGTAGAAAACTAGATATTGGGATCATTTGACTTAAACAGTGTTTTATTTAAATATAGAATGATAAAAGATACACAAGATATTGTGATCAGTATTGCACATATGTTCAATAATGTTATAAATTAATATTAGATTAATATTTGTTATAGAAGTAAAATTTCTGAATATAAAAGAAAGATATATCATAAGCATCTGTGCTGGTTTTACTTTTACAACAAGTAATTTCATTTGAAATTAGAAAAAATAAGCCTGACATCTTCTTCAGTAAAAATAAAGATCTTATGACATATATTTTGACTCAAATCTATGTGGTTAATCTGTGCTTATACTTCAGCATCAAATAAAAAATATTACTATTTCCCACCTTAATAAATGGTCTTTTTGATCTATTTTTTGCCTTTTTTGCACACTAGATAACTTCATTCAAAAATTAAGATAAAATAATTTTGAAACCTTTTGTTGTATACATTAATTCTGAAACAATTCCTTTTATTTGTATGCAGTAAAGCTTGCTATACTTTTTCTTTTTTTTTAATCTAAGAAATGAGGTCAAAAATGAACACCAATAGCTCTTGGGAAAAAAAGAAAGGGTTCAGCAAAATTTTAGAACAAGAATGGTAGTAGGAGGGGTCCTCAGGGCCTCAACCTAATTTCATGTGACCAGAGGTAATTAGTCTACAAGATGATATTGCTCTGACCTCAAGATTGCAACCAGTGAAAAAGTGGTAGAGATCTTTTGTGCTTACCCCATTCAGAGTGGGAACTGACTTAGGACTAACAAACGTGAAGAGGCAGGAGGAATTCATGTGACTTTTTTTTTTTTCCTACAAATGTTTAAATTGATGACTTCATAAAGCTTTATTCTATAGTATTTTCATTTGGCACAATTAGGTGAACAGTTTCCTGATTCTAAATATAATGCACTTTTATTATAAAAATTCTGAATGGAGACTTAATATATATAATAAACAATTAGTCTAAGTTACTATCAGGCTTGTACATGAGTGTGAGGGAGATTAAGAAAAAGAGAGAGAGAGAGAGGGAAAGAAATAATTTAGGATATTGATATCAGAATTGCTCACAAGGATTAAAAATTGTCTCTGCTTAGTAACATATAATGTTTAACAAGTCATGGCAGCAAGAGGTAACAATTCCAAAAACCCACAACAAATACTAGTATATGTTCAGCTCTAAGTATGTATCATGCTTTTCTTAGCATGATAAAATAAAGTCCTAAGAGAAGTAGAGATGAAAGGAGTTTATTGAAGTAAAATGTCCCCATTAATATGGTTGAAGGCATGATCCCAAAAAAGATTCCCTAGAGGAAGTCGTGACTAATGAATTTTAAAAATTTGGATATCTTAATGCCAAATTTAGCTTTTGGCTGTGCTGCACAGAGGTGTAACACACTGGAAATGAGAAAAATCTAACCCCATCCCCCAAATCAAGCAAAACTACTTCACCTTTAAGTGCCCATTTTAAATTGAAGAATAAGGACTGTGGAGTAATGTACAAAAAGAGAAATGTTTAAGTACAAGGAAAACAAGAAAATTAAGCCTGCTTCCCGCAGATGAGCTGTGGGTATTGGGTAAAATCTTAAATTTCTCACCATACATGTAATTCTTAAATTATCTGAGTATAGATAGTGTAGGGAATTAGAAGACATAATTTGAGACAATCCAGAGACAGATACTCATCTTATAACTTATCATCTTTAATCATATCAGTTCTTTCTATGGGAATAGAACAAAAAACATCAAATACTTTCTCTAAAATTAAACATAATATTCAGAAACATACCCTATAACAATAGGAAAAACATTGATAATATGGAACTGTTAAACTCTTCGGAGCAGAAGTTTTGCTTTGCCTTTCCAAACCTTCAGTTTTCCCCCTCTCCCAATCAAACTGAAAAGTTTGTCATCACAGGTGAACAGATTATGCTAAATTAAAGAACTCAGACACGTAAACTACATACTGTATGATTCTATGTATACGAAATGTCTGGAAGAGACAGAAAATGAATCAGTGATTGCCTTGGGCTAGAAACGGGTAAGAGGATTGATTGTGAATGGGTTTGAAGGATCTTATTAGGTGATGAGAATGTTCTAAATCCGGATTGTGTGATGATGGCACACTTTGGCAAATTTACTGGTCAGTTATTATTTGTACACTTAAAATGGGTGAATTTTATCATCAGCAAGTTATACCTTAATAATGTTGTTTTTAAAAATGTTCCTAGTTTTGAAATAGATTTTTCTTATCTCCAGCTATTAAGATCTCAGCAAGGGAAAACTGTTGAGAACAGAAGTTTATAAAGAATAATGTAAAGTCATTTGAAATATTCACTATTCACAGTCAACCATAGTCAAAATGGTAATATCTATTTTCTGGATGATACAGATAATTCCTTAAAAATCATATTGGCATCTAATAAATCATAAAATTGTCCTGTTTTTATTTCGTGTCTATTATAACATGAACATTTCTACTTCTGATAATATATTCTTTCAAAATAGGACTTTAAACCATTGAATAGTGATCAAATTTGATATAATAACTACTTCTTCCCCTTAATATAAGCTGTTTAAAAAGTTTAAATGCTATAATTTTTTACTAAATATTCTTGTGTTTATTTGCTAGAGATTTGTCTCTGATTATTTCTTTAAGCTGACTTCCTGAAATGAATGCCACCTAATAGCTGTGGCAAAGGCCATGTTAAGTGTCTACCATATTATCCTTGAAGGCCTTATAGTCAGGTGGTTTAGCTACAAGAAGAAGAAGGAGCTCCCAACCCAAATGTTATAAGCTGAACTGTGTCCTCCCC
Source organism: Lutra lutra (assembly GCF_902655055.1). Lineage (NCBI taxonomy): Eukaryota > Metazoa > Chordata > Mammalia > Carnivora > Mustelidae > Lutra > Lutra lutra. Next base: position 73,011,822 of record NC_062279.1, on the reverse strand, counting down.
AAATTCACATGTTGAATCTCTAACCTCCAATAAACTATTTAGAGATTGGGTATTTAGGGAATTAAATAAGTTAAAATTAGGTCATTACAGTAGGTCCTAGTCCAATATTATTGATGTTTTTATAAGAAGAGAAGGTTAGGGCACCTGGGTGGCTCAGTAGGTTAAGCCTCTGCCTTCAGCTCAGGTCATGGTCTTGGAGTCCTGGGGTCGAGTCCCACATCGGGCTCTCTGCTCAGCAGGGACCCTGCTTCCTCCTCTCTCTCTCTCTCTCTGCCTGCCTCTCTACCTACTTGTGATCTCTGTCAAATAAATAAAATCTTTAAAAAAAAAAAAGAAGAGAAGATTAAGGCACGGGTACACACAAAGAGTAGAACATGTGAAGACACAGGGAGAAGTTGTTAGGGAGAGAGGCCTAAGAAGAAACCAACCATGCCAACATCTTGATTGTGGACTGATAGCCTCCAGAAATGTAAGAATATACATTTTTGATATTTCATCTACCCAGTCTGATACTTTGTCATGGGAAACCGATATATAACATAGACTATCAAGTGAGATAAAATATATTCTTTTCATTCTGTTAAACTTCTGAGATGTCTATGTTTCTCTATTGTAACAACTAGATGGCTTGCTCTAATACTAATGAAGTACTTTTATGACCGATTAGGCTGAACATCCTTTCCTGTTGTACATTTGTATTCTGAACAATGCTTATCTTTAGGTCATTTTTGTTTTCTTTTAGTTTTATTAGATTTCTTTGAATATTAATGTTATAAATCTGTTGTTTATTATATACGCTACAAAAATGTACATTTTTTTCTTAACTTTACTTGTCTTGATATTATTCATGGTAGCTTATTTTATTATGTAACATTTTTAAATTGAAGAATTTAAAAATTTGACCATGGTCAATTTTGCCAATTTTTCCTTCATTGTTTCTTTTATAGTTTTTATGACAAAAATGTCCTTCCATACCCTAAAATTAAATAAGTGTATACCTGTCTTTATTTTCTGTCTCATTTTTACATTCCTTTTGGAACTTAGTTTATCATTTTATATATTAGTTTCTGTTTTTAGTTTTTATCTTATCTATATTATTTTTCTGAAAACTCTATTTAACAAGTTACCCCAGAAGAACTTGCCAAATAACTCCATTGGAAATATTATCTTTTCACTATATACTAAATATATTAGACTTTCGGTATCTCTGGATTTTCTATTCTCTTACATTATATGTTTATTCACATTAAAACAATCCTCTTTTGTTTATTATATTTTATAAAATGATTTTTAACTTTTATTTTAAGTCATCCCATTAGACAAATTTAAAATATTTTATTGACTTTTTCTATGCACTTTTTAAATACCGAATTAAGTAGAATGATTTTGTCAGGTAGAAGAATCCCTTTAGTATGTTGATTATAATTACCCTTCTAGGTAGGTCAGACACGTGGAGAATGAAAAAAAATAAAACAAACAATATGTTCTCTTTTTCCATTAGGACCATGCTCTTTAAATCTTCATTCTGTTCAGCTTTTCTCTTTCATCTGAAAATGAATTCTGTGGTTTTATTCCTATAGGTTTTGCTTAGGATTTCTCTTTTGGTTTAAAGCTGATTTTGGGTCATGTTTTAAATTATGGTTAAGTTAATATTTTTAAAATTGCTCTAAATTTAGCTATATTTTAAATTAACTAATATTTTTGATATGAAACTACCTCACTAAAGTTTCTTTAACAGTTAAATCAAAATATTTATCGAGTAACTATTTTCATAAGCAAATAACCTGATTATCTAAAATGAATGACAATTATGAGGGCATAAATTTGCTTGTAATAGTCTTGCAATTTTTAACCTTCTCTATATCCTATTTCTGTTCAGAGTTACTATGGATAGTTAGTAAATATTCTACAATCCAGGAATCAACCTTATTCAGATCTGTTTATCTGGTTCTGATCCATTTAACCTTATTTTCTGACCCTGCCAGGACTGAGGCTTGGAAGGAAAATAGATGAGGTGAGTGGAAATTTCCTCTCTTGACTAGTAAGCTTGCAGTTTTAACCTTGAGATTCCCTGAAACTGATAGGCTTACAGCCAGACTCTTTTTCTCTTGGATATCTTCAGTAGTTTTTTGGGGAAATCTCTCCCCAACTGCTGGGATCTCTCAACTGCAGCCTCCTTGACATGAGTAAGTTTATTTTTTCCTTCTAGTCACTTGTTTTCTTCTCAGGCCACAGTAATGTCTAAAAAATCTATTTCTTTTTTTAAAACTTTTTTAAAGATTTTATTTATTTATTTGACAGAGAGAGAGAACACAAGTAGGCAGAGAGGCAGGCAGAGAGAGAAGGAGAAGCAGGCTCCCTGCTGAGCAGAGAGCCCAATGCTGGGCTCGATCCCAGGACCCTGAGATCATGATGGGAGCTGAAGGCAGAGGCTTAACTCACTGAGCCACCCAGGTGCCCCTTTTAAAAAAATTTTTTTTTAAAGATTTTAAGAAATCCATTTTCTTTTTGGTCATGTATATTTGTCCCATTCAGGCAGCCTTTTTCAACAGGTTGTAAGATACTGCTCTCTTTGTTGCATGGTTCCATATCTGGTCCACAGGCAAACAACACTCATTCTTTGCCCTGGCAAACTCAGGAAATACATGTTACTCTCAATCTAGTCAATCTCACTGACTACCAGCAGAGCAGCCAGCCAGTCTCTCATTTTTGTCTTTGGATCTTCCAGACAGTGGTCAGCCAAGCCTCTGCTCAATCTGCCGGACTAAAGCAGACAGGCATCTTTGTCTCCATGAAACAGTTTTCTCTTGATGAAGAAGCAACATCCAGCAAGAAAATGCACATAAGTCTCTAAAAACCCTTTCTGGGTTATTTTGCTCAAGTTAGATATAAAGTTATGAAAGGTCCCAATAAACCCTGGATGTAAGGAGTTAAGAGTTGCTGGCTACTAACTATGAATGATTTTTACTTCTGTTCCTAATAGCTGTTTTGCATTATGCCTCAGTAGAAATGTTCCTTATAGTCAATGGTCAATGATTTCATTGCTTCATTCATAATTTTGAGTATTCATTCTCAATATTTTAATTAGATTTGTCACATCTTGCAGATGTATCTACACTTAAAAAATTCTGGTGATTGGGGTGCCGTGTGGCTCAGTGGGTTAAGCCTCTGCCTTCAGCTCAGGTCATGATCTCAAGGTCCTGGGATTGAGCCCCGCATCTGGCTCTCTGTTTAGCAGGGAGCCTGCTTCCCCATCCTCTCTCTCTACCTGCCTCTTTGCCTACTTGTAATCTCTGTCTGTGAAATAATAAAAATCTTAAAAAAATAAAAAAAAACTGTTATAAAAATGCTGGTGATTAATTTCAGATTAAGTTTTCATTAATTATTTTGCTTTTCTGTTTTCATCCTTCTGGAGTTAAGCCAGTTTAGTGTTTCTTCTTTTTTTTTTTTTTTAAGATTTTATTTATTTATTTGACAGAGAGAGATCACAAGTAGGCAGAGAGGCAGGCAGAGAGAGAGAGGGAAGCAGGCTTCCTGCTGAGCAGAGAGCCCTATGTGGGACTCGATCCCAGGACCCTGAGATCATGACCTGAGCCGAAGGCAGCGGCTTAACCCACTGAGCCACCCAGGCGCCCTAGTGTTTCTTCTTAATGTAATAATTTATTTAATATTTAATTCTATAAATTTATTTTTAACTAAAGCTTTGATTGTGTTCTAGTAAAAAGTATTTGTAGATAATATTTATAAAACATTTATTTATGCCGGACTCCATACTAAGTACGTAAAGCACTTATTATCTCAATGAAACCAGATAAAACTCTTATCACCAAGGGGTTATTATTATTATAGTTTATAATTATACAAACTAAGGCTTAGGGAGCTAAATTAACTTACCAAATTTTACAGAACAAATAAGTTTCAAAACAGGAATTTATTCCTAGAAAACCCTACTTCACTGCCCTATGACATTTAATCACTTCCCATTATTTATATTTCCTTCTTATTTCTTTGTAAAAAGCCTATATTTGCAGTTGCGCTATCTCTTTGACTAAGAATTCTTTTAGAATGGCATATTAGCATGTCTCATTTAGAATAGTTTTGTTTAACTTCTGTTGTTAATTTTGAATGGACTTCAGGATGACAATGTGAGTTCTGGTGAGCCATTCCCCAATGAAACTGTAAAAATTATTAAAACAAAGATAAAAATAAACAACAACAACAATAAAAAACCCCCAAAACATTTAAAGCCTTTGGAAATAATCTGAAGGTCAAATGCAAATAAAAAATATTTATAAAATTTCAATAAAAAAACCAAGAATCTGTGATATTTGAATGGGGTCTGCTCCTTCCCTCAATACACATGGCCCAGTGAGGTGGAGACTCCACTCTAGGTAGCTAATGAACAAAAGATTCTCTCCCCACCAACTCCCAGCCAGAGGATTTTATTCACAGGAAGACTGGGACTCCAAGATTCTGATCCTGCCGCCACGTACCTATTACTAAGGCTAATTCCCAGATATCCTGGAGATAGGTGAAGGTTCTCCTTTTCTGCCCCACTCCCACTCACACACTGGAGGCTCTACATTTGGCATGACATACTGAGAATACTGACCCAATAGCAATTCTTTAAGTTTATAAGTAGTGGATCCATACCATGAAGAACACTGGCTAGTGCCCTTCCCCCACTAAGTGCTCATTTTTTTAAGTGAAGATATCACTCAAAGAGAAGCTTGCTATTGTCCCCAGCTCTAGATTCAGAACCCTAAATCAAAAATTTGTCTGGGGGAAGATGCAGGTCATAAAACATACAGCTCCTAATATCTTCTGAGAGGAACTGATCTCATTAGCAGAAAACCAAAGATATCACAAGGAAATAAACTGCAGATCAATAGCTCTTATTAATATGGGTACAAAAGTTCTCAATAATATATTGAGAAATATACATAGATATGTAAATGGAATTATACAGTATGAACACCAGGTCATACATACATACATACACCAGGAATGTGATATTGGTTTAACATGTTGAAATCACCACCAATATAATAAATACATCCTGTCAGTACAGTAAAAAGAAAAAAAAAACACATAATCTCAATAGATGTAGAGGATTTGACAAACAACAGCTTTTGTGATAAAAATACTGAACAAAACCAAACAAACAAAAAACACAAAACGAACTAAGATTAGAAACGAAATTCCTCAACATGAAGGGCATTTATGAGAACCCACAGACAGCATCATACCTAATGGCAAATGACGCAATGCCTTTCCCTAAGATCAGCAACAAAAAGTGGATGTCCACTCTCATCACTTCTATTCAAAATTGTACTGGAGTAGACTTGTAGCCAGGGCAATCAGGTAATCAAGCACAATGGTACTGAGCACCTGCATGAGGAAATGTTCCATTTTCAACAGAGGTAGAAATCTCATTAAAAATTATTCTAAAAGGGAAGTGTCCACTCACAGGTCAGGGGGTCAGTGGGTCAGGTAAGGACCCCTGGGTGAGATGGTGGATGATCTCTTAAAGCAGACAAAAAATTTCCCAAGCCTCCAAGCATAAGAACACTATCCTAGGGAGAGGGATCAGGATGATACATTTGAAAACCACATGTAGCCCTGTACTGAGAGAACGTGCAGAAATAAAAGCAAAGGTATAGGGCGGAACCACAGAGGGGCCTTGGGCACTGGTGAGAGAAGTAAATAAGGTCATACAGAGCATATCTGAGGATGAGGTTGGATTAGACTTTGAGTGCACTGGAGTGTGGGTCACTGTTGCTGATACTGTTGTAGTAAAAAGGGAAAAAAAGTGGTTTTGTACATGTGACTCTCCTTCATGGATACCTCCAGAAATAACAGTGAGACTCTGAGGGGGCTGGAAGTCCTATGTTATGCAGGTGGGGACAAAAAAAAAAAAAAAAAAAAAGAGAGTCTACAAGGAAAAAAGAAATAACTGATGAAGTTGGATCTTTGACGCCATCCATATGAATTTCAGGGAAAGAGATCTATGCTGACACATATATATTCAAAAAAGCTAAACATAAAATAGTGAGGGTTTGCTCAGTTTATATTGCTTTCTGTTTACCACTCTTCTATTTTAGCAAATCATGATATTGTGGAGTGATGACTCATCTGCATACTGAAAAGCACTTATTGTGGAGGGTATATAAAAAGTTGAGGGAAAATAGAATGACGTTTTCTTATGCTATTATATGGGTATTGCAGATTTTAGCATCCTGTTGATTTGAAATTCTGTACAGGCTAAGAATATAGCAATAGATAAAAGAGAACCATTTATTAAAGTGCAAGGAACTTACTGGTGTGCTGCTGTTCACTGTTGTCCACTGTTGCCATGGTAACAATAGCTACAGTGCAGAAAGGAGTTGCAACTACCCACTGTTTGTATGTCTTTGGAAGGGATACAATGCTGCTAAATTGGAATCATCAGAGATGGGCTCAAATTTAAAAATCTTAGAAGAGAATCATAATACAAGTTTGAGAGCAGAGATTTTTTTTTTAAATATGAGCATAATAGGAAGAAAAAAATTTAATAATAATTGAATAATTAGTAAGACAAGATAGGGAGAGAAAAGAAGAAAACATTACAGGTTTGTGTCATGTATTTTTAAAACTTTTTGATGCAACTTCTCATTACCTGAATGAACAAAATAATGAATTATTTGACCATAGGAAGTAAACTGACAAAACAGTGCAGTGTATTTTAACTTTGTAGAACATATTCTGTAGCTGTATTTTATTGTTGACCATCTGCCTAATAAAACTATACTGCAGCAATAAACTCTTGAGGGGAAATTTCTATTTGTTTTAAACACTTTTTCAGAAAAATATATATATAACTAAGAGATGTATACTGCTTTTGGAATACTATATTATTTTCTCAATTTTCAATAGTAATCCAATTTCTGTTACTTTCATCTCAGTGGATTTTGAATAAGTGACAGAAAGTATGAGGCTTAGCTCACAATGAAATACTTTTCTTTTGCTTCCAAGATATTTCTCTTACCATACTGAAAGCACTTGCTAGTCCCAAATATATTTTCATTTACTCTAGGCTCACATAAGTGAGCTAGAAAATTGAGTCCGAAAGAGGAATGACACTGAGTAGTCCTTGTTCTATATATTATGCATGTGATCACGGAGTATCTGCAACCCTGATTAAACTCAGCTGTTCATCTGCTGCAGCTCTTCATCTGCCCAGTTGACTGTGATTTGACACAAACACAGGATGGCACTGATTACCCCCACTTTAAATTATGAGTATGAATATAATCTAAGTATGCATGTTGTCTGGCAATCATACTACATTTCCTTCTCCATACGATTACTTCACATCATCTCTTCTGTCCTTAAATTTCTGACTTTTCTCCCCATCTTCACTATCAGCTAATGAAATTGTCTTCCTCTTTACTATAATATATAAGTAGTAGGAAGAGAACCATCATGGATTCTTACCACCACATTCATCCATATGGTAACAATCTGTCCTATAAATTCAGCCATCTTTCCTTTTATTAAGATTAAATGTATGGGTTAGAGGGAATACAAACTGGTGCAGCCATTCTGGAAAACAGTATGGCGATTTCTCAGAAGGTTAAAATAGAGCTACCCTATGACCCAGTAATTGCACTACAAGGTATATACTCAAAAGATACAAAAATATTGATTCTAAGGGGCACATGCGCCCTGATGTTTATAGCAGCATCATCAACAATGACCAGATTATGGAAAGAGCCTAAGTGTCCGTCAACAAATGAACTGATAAAGAAGTGATACACACACACACAGGAATATTATTCAGCTGTCAAAAAGAATGAAATCTTGCCATTTGCAATGATGTGGTTGGAGCTAGAGTGGTTTATGTTAAGCAAAATAATTCAGTCAGAGAAAAACAAGTACCATATGATTTTACTCATGTGGAATTTAAGATACAAAACAGATGAACACAGGGGAAAGAAAAAAAAGAGATAGAGGGGCAAACCATAAAAGACTCTTAACTATAGAGAATACACTGAGGGTTGCTGGAAGGGAAGTGGCTTAGGAACTGGGATAAATAGGTGCTGGGTATTAAGGAGGGCACTTGTGATGAGTACTGGGTGTTATACGTTAATGTTAAATCACTAAATTCTACTCCTGAAACCAATATTACTCTATATGGTAACTAACTAGAATTTAAATAAAAACTTGAAACAAACAAAAAAGATGATATGTATGGATTATCTAAAGGCAATTGTTTTATTTATATCTTCTCTCTCCTACATGATTCTTCTGTCTCGGCACCTGCCCCATTTAATTCCTTCATTATTAATTTTCCTGACAACTATATTTTCCCATTACTTATAATCATACTATAAATACTACCTTTAAAAAATTATTTTCATCTTCAAACTTCTCGAAAGAGATGTTTACACTTTCTGTCCCTAACATCTCTCCTTCCATTCTTTTTTTTTTTTAAGATTTTATTTATCTATTTGACAGAGATCACAAGTAGGCAGAGAGGCAGGCCGAGAGAGGGGGAAGCAGGCTCCCTGTCGAGCAGAGAGCCTGATGCAGGGCTCGATCCAAGGATCCTGGGATTATGACCTGAGATGAAGGCAGAGGCTTTAACCCACTGAGCCACCCAGGCACCCCTCCTCTTCCATTCTTTTATACCCATTTCAATCTGACTCTTCTATCATTCCACTGTGACTGTGTCAATGTCACAAATAATTTGTTTCTTAAATTCAATGGTTAATTCTCAGAACTCGGCATTCTTGGCCTGTTATTAGCACAGAACAATTAATTATTTTCACCTCCTAGAAAAACTTCTCCATGTGGCTTTGAAGGCATCACACTCTAATTTTATTCTATTTATTCGGCCTCTCAATCCAAAACTCGTTTATTATACCCTCCTCTTTTAATTAATTTCTTTTCAAGCAAGTGCCCAAAGTCTCAGTCTTTGGTCCTTTCACTCTTTCTCTCTCTTTCCTCCCCTTTTAAATAACTATTTATTTATTATAGAGAAAGAGAGAAAGTGGTGGGAAGAGGCAGAGAGAAAGGGAAAGAGAGTCCTAAGCAGAATCCACACTGAGCACAGAGCCCAACACAGGGCTTGATCTGAAGATCCTGAAATCATGACCTGAGATGATACCAAGAGTTGGATGGTCAACCAACTGTGCCACTGGCACCTGGATACTTTCACTCTTTCGTTGATCTCATCTTGTCTCAAGGCTGTATATACCATCTATAAGACAAATTCTTATAAGTACATATCTCCAGCCTAGAATGTTTTCTTAAATTTCGGACTCATATATACAACTGCCTATGTAATACCTCTATTGAGATGTCTCAATATATCTCAAAGATAATATAGCCATAAATTTACTTGCCATCTACTCTCTAAACCTGTATATTGTGTAGCTTTTCCCAATACAAAGATCACAATGCCATCTTTCCATTTACTCAGGGCAAAAGTTAAGATTTATTATAAAAGTTTATCATTGCTTATTTTCCTGTTTTTTTTAAAAAATATTTAATCATCATGTAACCACTCTCCATAATAATAGGTTATTTGAATTGAGGTCTATTTTGGAAAATATTAATATGGTTTTCTGGCACTGAAGTTCCGTCGATAATAAAGTCAGTTTTTTAGTTCTGAAAATAGTTTTGAATTAGGCTTAATTTTTTTCTTGGCATTTAATTCTAGATTGACAATTTTTTGTGTGTCTTTGTTTGTTTATTTTTCCCTTACAATTATTCTATTCTTTTCTGGCATTCATATTTTCTGATGATAATTTTACTGTTTTTTTTTTCTTTACTATACATTGATTTTTTTCTAGCTATATTTAAGATTTCTATTGTTATCAGTGATTTTCAGCAACTTGATTATGTAGTGACTGTTTATTCTTTGCTTGGAGTTCACTCATTTTCAAATATCTGTGAATTTATAATATCAAATTTGGAAACTTTTCAGCCATTAGCTGTTCAAATACTTGTCAACACACTCTACCTCTCCCTTTCCTTCTCTTCTTTTGAGATTCCAGTTACATATCAGGTAGACTGCTTGATTTTGTCTCACATACCACTTTTTAATTTTTTTTCTTCAGATTTTGTTTTTTCTTTGTATCTAAATGTGGATGGTTTATTGTATGTCTTCAAATTTACCAGGCCTTAAAGAACCCTGATATTCTCCCTGTGAAATTCATGTCAGACTTCCAATTACAGAACATTAACACAATAACTTTATATTAGTTTAAGTCACTAAGTTTGTAGTAATTTTGTTACAGCAACAACAGGAAAGTCATACAAAGAGGAAGGAGTTAAAACATGCAAGCTGTGGCACTTTCATGTTTTGGGTGTTTTTGCTGAGTGGGTACAGCAAGGAAGTGATGTTCGAAGTAAAAGAAAAAGAAACTTGGCAATGCAGCTTAATTTATTTTTTAAAATAAATTTTAAATAAATAAATTTAATTTATAATTAAAATAAATAAATATAAAAATAAATAAATATAATTTAAATAAATAAATTTAAAATAAATTTTAAAATAAATTTTTAAAATAAAATAAAATATTTTTTAAAATAACTGAAACTCCATATAAGTAGACTAATAGTAGTTTTGTAGGAAGATTGTCCTTACCTATAGAAAGTTCTTAACAGTATGTCTCTGGATAAAGTTTGAGTATAGTAAATAAATAGTGTTTATGTATTTATGAAGCATATTCCCCAGGATAATTTTGTATAAGTTATACAACTTATACAATAAGTTAAGATATTTCATAACTTAAATACACCTCCATCTCCATTGTATGAGATAATAACATGTGCACTTCACTTATACACCTCTCTATCCTGGGACAGAAAGCATAGGGAGGAATGTTCTGGGATGCTGGCTACTTTACTTGTAGCTGAATGAAAAATATTCTATATATATTTTCTTTTTTTTTTTAAGATTTTATTTATTTATCTGACAGAGAGAGATCACAAGTAGATGGAGAGGCAGGCAGAGAGAGAGAAGGAGGGAAGCAGGCTCCCTGCTGAGCAAAGAGCCCGATGCAGGACTCGATCCCAGGACCCTGAGATCATGACCTGAACCGAAGGCAGTGGCCAACACACCGAGCCACCCAGGCGCCCACATATATATTTTCTAAGATAAAATTTACTCCATGATTTAAAAGAAAGATGTGGTTTTGCACTTGATAAGGATTGCATGAAATTAGAATATTTTACTTTTCTTCCCCTACTCCTCTCACATACTTAATATAAAGATGTAATCTTCAGTATGTGTAGTAATGACTTCAAGGTAGGTTAAAGTCTTTAGGACTTTTTGTTATATGATTCACCAAAAGAGGAGCACTGACTTCGGTGGAGTCAGTTGGCTTCAGTATATACATGTTGGCGATGTAATGTAGCTCTAGTTCCTTGATTTTCAGAAAGTTGAGATCCTCAAATCCATGCCAGAGACAGAGAAGTAAGATTTTAAAAGGAGTCAGCACTGAAAAGTGGTCGAAAAGAGCATGAAACTGAATGAAGGGTCACCTGAGGAATAATATCAATGCATTAAAAAACTTTTTTAAAAAATTGTATAGCAAAACAGATGATTATTATCTGTTGTTATTAACAGATGATGAGTTATTGAATATGGCCACATATGAGGCACAACAGTCTTTTTGAGCTCATTGGAGACTGATTGATAAAGGCATATCTGCAGAATATTGGGCAAGATAAATTTTATTGGAAAATTGCATATAGAAAAACTATTTTAAAATTTAGGTCTAAATGTTAATAAATTTGGTTTGGTTCTTTAAAATCTCGACAAGATTGTGACACCCAGCAGTCAGAACTGATTTGTAGACTTAGGAATGGTTCATATTTTTGACATATTAAGATTGATTAATTGATTGATTGATGATTGATTTTAGAGAGAGAGAGCAGGCAGCCGGAGGGGTATACAGAGAGAAAAAAATTCTCAAGCAGACTCCCTGCCAAACACAGAGTCTTATGTGGGATTTGATCATGACCTGAGCAGAAATCAAGAGTTGGCTACTTACTTAACTCACTGAGACATCCAGTTGCCCCTTGACACATTAATATACTCCATAAGGTAGTAGACATCATATTCATATATTTAGAGGTACAGGTAGTTCATTGAGAACCTAGTATACCGTGAGTCAGGATTTGTTAGGGAAAATAATCTAGCTACTAGAGGTATCTGGCAGACTTAATTAGAAATGATCCCACCACAGTATTGAATTGCAGATCTCACAAGATTTTAGTCAAAAAAGTCAGAATATGAGATTCATCCAGCAGCAGCTGTCTTTCTGGGAGCAGGGAAATAATCTAAAGTATTGAATCTGTATCAGAACTACTTATAAGTTTTATGGTGCTTCACATCTGGTTCCCTGCTCAGTAGGGAGGCTGTTTCTCCCTCTCTCTCTGTCCCTCCCCCTGACTTGTGTGCGCGCTCTCTCTCCCTATCTCGATCTCTTGCTCACTCTCTTTCAAATAAATAAATAAAATCCTTAAAAAAATTACTTTTAAGCTTTTAAAATTCTAGATTTCCAACCCCAACTTCGGAGATTCAAATCATCAGATCAGGATGAGCCTAAATATTAAAAACAAACAAACAATCAAACAAAAAAATAAAACAGAAAAAAAAAAAACTTCATGTGATTTTGATGCAACCAAGTTTGGGAACTATCAATCTAGGACAATAGTAATGGCTATTGCCAAAAGAGACAAGAGATAACAAGTCTTCACAAGAATGTGGAGAAAGGGGAACACTGTGCATTGTTGGTGGGAATGTAAATAAGTACAGCCACTGTGAAAATAGTACAGAATTTCCTCTAATAACTAAGAATACAACTATCATTAAGTCCAGTAATTCTACTTCTGAGTATATATTCAAAGGAAATTAAACCATTAACTTGAAGAGGTAGCTTGCAACATTATTTATAATAGCCAAAAACATGGGAACATCCCAAGTGTCCATTCATGGATGAATGAATAAAGAAAATGTGGTATATATAAGTAACAGAATATTATTCAGCCATAAAGAAAAAGGTTCTGCCATTTTCAATACTCTTGATGGTTAATGAAATAGGTCAGACAAAGACAAATACAGTATGATCTCATTCATATATGGAACCTGAAGCACCAAACTCATAGAAACAGAGAATAGATTTGTGGTTGCTGAGCAGAGGGAGGATGCATAGAACTGGTCAAAGGGTGTAAACTTCTAGTCATAAGATGAATTAAGTCCTGGGAATGTAATGTACAGCATGGCAAGCATAGTTAATATACTGTATTGTCTATTTGAAAGTAGGCAAGACAGTAAATAATTTTGTAATATATACATATATTAAGTTACCATGCTGTATACCTTAACTTACACAATGCTGTATGTCAATTATATTTCAACAAATCTGGAAGAAAGGAGAAGAAAATTGAAGAAAAATTTAAAAAGTCAAATCAAATAAAAATTTTCACCCCAAAGAAGAAAACTACTAAGTAGGAGTCAGCCACAATAAAATGTGAAGAAATGTGGGGAACTTGGAGACTTTTGAGAGGGGCTAAATAAAGGAAGATAGAAGAAGGGTCTAGTTCAATGTGCCTATATGTATACTGTCATACTTTTGATAGCGTTTAAGATGTCTTTGTGATTCCTTTGGAAATCTGGCAAGGTCTACAGTATCCTTCTTACCTGCAGTCATTCTGTAGTCATGATGGGCTAGGTTAATACTAGGAATGGCAGGCAAGGGAAGACTGATCCTAGGCTTTTCTAAGAGAAAGTAGTTGGGGAGTTCTGACAGCAGAGTAATTCTTTTAAAGCTTGTCTTGATGAGAGATCAGCAGTGCATTTAAATGTATGTTATGCATTAGGCTTCTTGTTGTAAAAGGGATTATGATAACTTAAGTAAAGATCTTATATCATACCTCATTCAGAGATGCTTTAGAGAGAAAATCAAGGTTATTTGACTTGTTAATAAAATTTTACTTGAACTGAGATTGTGTTGTAAAGCCCTTTATGAAGATAACTTCTTATCTACTTAAAAAGATACTGTAAGCTGTCGCTGTGATTTCTAATTCTCAGTTATTTAACAAGGAGAAAGGTGTAGTTCAAACCATGAGGAACCACACTGCAAGACACTCTATAAACCAATTTTGGAAAGATTATTTTTTTTCCAGTAAGAAATTTTAACCCTAATCTCTGTCATTTTCAGGCTGTTGTTCTTCCCCAGGGTAGTTTACCAGGTCACAATGACCATCTGGCATGGTCTGAACTGCTTCAAGTGCCCTCATTTAGGGCAAAGACTATGCTCACTCAAATCCTTCCTCAGACTTTTGCTTTTGAAAGCAGAAGATGTATATATGTATATATGTAATTTATATATGGATATATGTAATTTTCTATATTATATATTTCTCTATTTTTTTTCTATAATTACATACATAATTATCCTGAACAAGTGCTTAAACAGAAATCTGATGATAAATTTGTATTAGTTCTGGAGATTAGTTATGGTGTGGAAAAATATAACTCCCAAATAGTAGTTGCTTGCAACAACAAAGGCTTAGTTTTTGCTCATTACATAGTCCAGAGTTGCTCAGCTGTGGTCCCACTCCATGCCGTCTTCACTTCGGGACTATGAGTTTTTCAGCAGCCTCTTTATGGCATATAACCAGCCATTATGCTATTGTGGCATAGGGAAAGTATGAGGAAAAAAATATATATTTATACATACAGACATACATAAGTATACACATATACATTCTCATACAAAAGTACCCATACACAGACACATTCATGCCTGTGTTTATGTATAGAGTGTACACAATAAAGTGTCATTGTAACAATCTAACAAAACAGTAGTTTCAGGATCTATAAAGAAGCAAAGGGAGATCAAATGTATCTTAAATCGCTGATATGCTACAGCCGGCTTGCAATGCTTAGATGAGCTGATGTTTCAGATCTCTTTCCAACTCCATGTTCATTCAATGACTTCATGTTAGTAGCCATTGTGGGAGGATTTATAACACAGAATCAGCCAACACTACAAATCTGGGCCCTTTGAGACCCTCTACCTCCTCCCCAGCACACCAGGGCCTAAAATGTAGCAAAATCAGTCAACTAGTGCTCCTCAAGAAAAGTACAGAGGTTAAAACTTTTCTTAAGACTCTGAGGGAAAATAATGTGAAGACTGTCAGGAGTGATTCCCAAGCAGAAACCATGAGGCTGTCATCTAGCTTTCCCATGTCACATATGAGGTGGGAGCAGAACCTGCTGCTTTTCAGGGCAGAAGGTTTAGCTGTACCACCTGGCTTGCTGCAGACTCAAAGCAAATAACTATATTTACTTTTCTAGCTTCCTGATCACAATGTTTACATGAGAATCCTCAATGGACTCATATATTTTAGAATGTTCATCCTTGATGCATACCACCTGCTTAAAATTTGCAATGAAGTTAATGATCCTTTTAAATCCAGGGTAGAGCGGAGACCTGATATAAACTTATTCATGGTACAATTGCTTTTGTAACGTCTTACTTTAAAAAATGCCACACTAGCTGCCTCAGAATGTATTTCTCAGGTAAAGCTTATTTATAGGTTGCACCAATATTGAATAGTAAATATTTTTAACAACTTTTGAAATTTCATTTCAAGTACATTTATATTTATACCTGTATATAAAGTATTTAGGTATGGTCTTCATATATGCCATTAGCAACAACAGAAAGAACATATATTAAAAAGCTACATCTAAGTTATGAAAATTTTACATAATTTTAATTACAAAATTACTTTGAATATTTCCACACTAAAATCCTTCCTGAGCCGTAATCACATTAAAACTTATTATGTATCAGGGCACCTGGGTGGCTCAGTCGTTACGCATTTGCCTTTGGCTCAGGTCATGATCCCAGGGTCCTAGGATCAAGCCCTGATTTGGGATCCTTCCTCAGTAGGAAGCCTGCTTCTCCCATTCCTCCTGCTTGTATCCCTCTCTTGCCATATCTTTGTCAAATAAATAAATAAAATCTTAAAAAGAAGTATTATATATCTAAGATTTTTGTTTCTTACTATAATATCCTGTGTATTAACATAAATGTAGGTAACATTTAGATGAACAAAAACACATATAGTTTTTAGAAAATACATATTTTCTCAACTGTTTTAAAATTAACATTATTATATAAATTTCCTGAATCCATAAATATTTTATTTTATAGATACATGCTAATTTATTGGTTGATGACCATTTAATATTTGTTTATTAAGCAGTTTCAAAATCTCAGTGTCGTAAATAAAGCTGCAGAAAAATCTGTTATATATATAGATAAAAATATACATACACCTTTGCATGCTTGTACTATTCTAGTTGTAGGAAAAGTTCTTGAAAGTCAAATTAACAAAACATTTAAATACATCCAGACTGAATTAATTTATGTAGTTAATTAGATCTATTCTACATATCATCTTTCACACACATTAAAAAGGCTTCATGGGAAAAAGTTTTGCATTTCCAAATTTACCATCTCTTTAATATCTACTTCTCATGGCTCAAAGGCATCAATATCATATACTAAAGTATATTATTTGGTAAAAAATCCACAAAAATATATAATGAAAACTACATATAATTTTAAGATAACAGAAAACCACTATTTTATCCCCTGATAAAACATATGTAGATAATATAGGTTAGTTTCTGTGTTACTACTTGGCAAGTGCTCTACCTAATGTTTTATTTATTTTTATATTTTTAATTTTAATTTTTTTTTAAAATTTTATTGTGTTATGTTGGTCACCATGAAATACATCAACCTACTTAAGGTTTTAAATGCTTATCAATTTTAGTTAGGAAAGATCTGGCCCTGAAGTGGAATATAAAGAGAATATCTAATTCCAAACCATTGCACTCAGTTCTTTCGGTTTTTTTTAGAAATATGAAGTAATGTAGTCTAGGTCAGCTGTCCCAGATAGAATATAACCTGAATCATGATTATTGAGGGCTACTTCACTTTAAATGTTTGTGTATGCAGCAGAAGGGCAGCTATGATCATTTTCTATAAACTGATAACATGTAGAGATTTTTTGTTTAAATAAACAATTAAGAAATCATTTCAAGTGGTAGCCTGGGTGGCTCAGTGGGTTAAAGCCTCTGCCTTCAGCTCAGGTCATGATCCCAGAGTCCTGGGATCAAGCCCCGCATCAGGCTCTCTGCTCAGCAGGGAGCCTGCTTCCTCCTCTCTTTACCTGCCTCTCTGCCTACTTGTGATCTCTGTCTGTGAAATAAATAAATAAAATCTTTAAAAAAAATCATTTCAAGAAGTAGATTCATGAGATCAATCTGATTGCCAAAAATAACTTGACATTATAACTCATTTTCTCCAAGTGTATGTTAAATCTGGATAATAATATTATCTCTTTCTAGTTGTTCTGGTGATAGTTTTAGACCATGTATAACTCTTAAATATCAATTAAATGACATATTATGTTAAATAATGACTCTTTAAAATAAAATAATAACATCAAAGTCACTCAAATAGAAAAAGAAAGAAGTAAAATGATCTTTTATAGATGACATAACCTAATATATAAACTCTAAAAATATTACAAAAAACTGACAGAACTGGTAAATGAATTCTGCAAAGTTACAGGGTTCATATTCAACACATAAAAATCAGCTATATTTCTGTATACTAACAGTGAAAAACCTGAAAGGGAAATTAAGAAAAGAATTCCATTTGCAATCAATCAATCAATCAATCAATCAATAAAATACTTAGGAACAAACCTAACCAAGGAGACAAAAGACTTTTATACTGAAATTAATAAAACAAAACAAAACACTACTGAAGAAAATTACAGAAGATTCCAATAACTAAAAAAAAAAATCTTGTATTTATGGACTGGAAGATTTCATACTGTTAAACTATCTGTACTACCTAAAGTGATCTGCAGATTCAATGAAATCCTTATCCAAGTCCAAATGATGTTCTTTGCAGAAACAGAAAAAAATATCCTGCAATTCATATGAAATCTCAAGGGACTCATTAGACAAAACAGTCTTGGAAAAGAAGTAAGTTGGGGTTATCACACTTACTGATTTCAAAATTTACTACAAAGCTACACAATCAAAACAGGATGGTACTGGCATAAAGACAGTCATATAGACCAAGACAATGGGATAGAGACTCCAAAAATATACCTCATACATGTATGGTCAAATGATTTTTGACAAGAGTCATGATCATTCAATAGGGAAAGACAGTCTTTTCAATAAGTGGTACTGAGAAAAGTGGATATCCACATGCAAAATAATGAAGGTGGGCCCTTACTAATTCTATACGCACAACTTAACTCAAAATGGATCAAAGATCTAAATGCAAGTGCTAAAACTATAAAACTCTTAGAATAAAGCATAAGCTAAAAGCTGTAGGACACTCAGTTTGCCAATTATTCCTTAGATTTGACATCAAAAGTATAACCAACAAATTTAAAAAAATAGATAATTTGGACTACATCAAAATGAAACTGTTTATGAATCTCAGGACACTATCAATAGAGTGAAGGACAATCTATGTAATGTGGAGAAAATATTTGCAAATCATGCATCTGATAAGGGGTTAATATCTAAACTATATAGAGCATCCCTACAACTCAACAAAAACAAACAACCTATTTTTTTAAAAATGAGTGAAGTACTTGAATAGACATTTCTCCAAAGAAGATATAGAAAGAAGATATAGAAATATAGAAAACAGAAAGCATAGGAAAAGATGTTCAACATCATTAATCAAAAGAAAATATGAATTGAAACCACAGTGAGATACTCTCTCATACTCATCAGAATGGCTACCAAAAAAAAAAAAAAGAAGAAGAAGAAGAAGAAGAAGTACATGTTGGCAATAATGTGAGAAATTGAACCCTTATGCACTGGTTGGTAGAATATAAAATGATACAACCTCTATGGGACAAGGCATTAGAGTGTCCTCAAAAAATTAATAATAGAATGACCATAAGATCTAGCAATTCCACTTCTGCATATGTATCCAAAAGAAATGAAAGTAGAGATCCAAAGAGTGAATACATCCATTTTCACAGTATCATTATTTGTAATGGATGTAGAAGCCATCCAAGGGTTCTTCTGTAAATAAACAAGATTTGTATACACATACAATGAAATATTATTCAGTCTTAAAAATGAAGGCAATTTTGTAAAAATTAATGAAATCTTGTCATTTTCAATGATGTGGATGGTGCTAGAGAATATGATGCTAAGCAAAAAAAGTCAGTCAGAGAAAGAAATACTGTACAACTTTCACTCATATGTGGAATTTAAGAAACAAAACAAACAAACATAGAGGGTAAAAGAAAAAAGAGGGAAACCAAGAAACAGGCTCTTTTTTTAAAATTTCTTTTCAGTGTTCCGGAATTCATTGTTCATGCATTACACCCAGTGCTCCATGTAATACATGCCCTCCATAATACCCACCACCAGGCTCACCCAACCCCCCAACCCCCCACCTCCAAAACCCTCAGTTTGTTTCTCAGAGTCCACTGTCACTCATTCTCATCTCCCCCTCCAATTTCCCCCAACTCCCTTCTCCTTTACATCTCCCCATGTCCTCCTTTTTATTCCTTATGCTCCACAAGTAAGTGAAACCTTATGATAATTGGCTTTCTCTGCTTGACTTATTTCACTTAGCATAATCTCCTCTATCCTGTCCATGTTGATACAAAAGTTGGGTATTGATCCTTATTGATGGAGGCATAATACTCCATAGTATATATGGACCATATCTTCTTTATCCATTCGTCCATTGAAGGGCATCTTGGTTCTTTCCACAGCTTGGTGACTGTGGCCATTATTGCTATGTACTCTGGGGTACAGATGGCCTTTCTTTTCACTACTTCTGTATCTTTGGGGTAAATACCCAATAGTGTAATTGCAGGGTCATAGGGAAGCTCTATTTTTAATTTCTTAAGGAATCTCCACACTGTTTTCCAAGGTGGCTGCACCAATTTGCATTCCCACCAACAGTGTAAGAGGGTTCCCCTTTCACCACATCCCTTCCAACACATGTTGTTTACTGTCTTGTTAATTTTGGCCATTCTAATTGGTGTAAGGTGGTATCTCAATGTGGTTTTGATTTGAATCTCCCTGATGGCTAATGATGATGAACATTTTTTCATGTGTCTGTTAGCCATTTGTATATCTTCTTTGGAGAAGTGTTTGTTCATGTCTTCTGCCCATTTTTTGATGTGATTATCTGTTTTGTCTATACTTTCAATGACATTCCAATCAAAATTCCACCAGCATTTTTCAAAGAGCTGGAACAAACGATCCTAAAATTTGTATGGAATCAGAAGATACCCCGAATTGTTAAGGATATGTTGAGAAAGAAAAACAAAACTGGGGACATCACGTTGCCTGATTTCAAGCTTTACTACAAAGCTGTGATTACCAAGACAGCATGGTACTAGCACAAAAACAGACACATAGACCAGTGGAACAGAGTAGAGAGCCCAGATATGGACCCTTAAGTCTATGGTCAAATAATCTTCAAAAAAGCAGGAAAAAATATACAGTGGAAAAAAAAACAGTCTCTTCAATAAATGGTGCTGGGAAAATTGGGTAACTATTTGTAGAAGAATGAAACTCGACCATTCTCTTACACCATACCCAAAGATAAACTTGAAATGGAGAAAAGACCTCAACGTGAGGCAGGAATCCATCGGAATCCTAGAGAAGAACATAGGCAGTAACCTCTTTGATATCAGCCACAGAAACTTCTTTCAAGATATGTCTCCAAAGGCAAAGGAAACAAAAATGAAAATGAACTTTTGGGACTTCATCAAGATCAAAACCTTCTACAACAAAGGAAACAGTCAACAAAACAAAGAGGCAACCCACGGAATGGGAGAAGATGTTCCTAAATGACATTACAGACAAAAGGCTGATATCTATAGATATAGATCTATAAAGAACTCCTCAAACTCAACACACACAAAAGAAAAAGACTCTTAACTATCAAGAACAAATTGATTGTTACCAGATGGGAGGTGGGTGGGGGGATGGGTCAAATAGGTGGTGGGGATTAAGGAAGGCACTTTTCATGTTCAGCACTGAAACTCCTGAAACAAACAACAAAAAAATGAAGGCAATTCATTCTCCAACATTGATAAACCTTGAGGACATGATGCTATGTGAGATAAAGTAGTCATTAAAAGGCAAATATTGTATGATTCCCTTTATATATGATTCTCAGAGTGACCCAACACTGTGGGAGAAGAATTAGAATTGTTGTTTCCAGAGGCTATAGGGAAGCAAATGACAATATTTTTAAATAGGTACAGAATTTCAGTTTTTTAAGGTAAAAATGAGTTCTGTAAATGGATGTTAATGATGATAGCAAAACACTGTGAATGCACTTAAGACTTACAAATGATTAGCATGTTAAATTTTATTTTACATATGTTTTAACACAATTAAAATAAAAAATACTATGTCCATAAACTTTTTATTGATATGGGATTTTTAATATTCTGAGGAAATCACATGTTTAACATATGTTGGGGAGAGAAAAGCTACCTTTCCTCATTGGAAAAAATATAAGAAGAATGTTGTTGTTGTTGTTGTTTTAATACAAATGTTATTTAAGAAACAAGATGAAGAAATTAGATTTTAATTAAACTATTTATGGCTTTTACATAAAAAAAGTAAAGATTTTCAAAGTGACTTAATATTGGGTCTTTTATTTTTACTAACTTAGATAACATGAAAATTCTGAGAGTAATTTTTTAAGGTTATTTGTAAAAGCATCATTCCTATTTTGGATTCTGTGTGTGTGTGTGTGTGTGTGTGTGGAGTACACTGAAGAAAAGTTGATATTTTCTGCCCTTAAAAGAAACAAGATTATGGTACAGAATGAACTTAAGTTCATATTTTAAAAGGAAATGAATGTAAATTTATGACTTACTCAGTTATAAGCAAGTATAAACATTTGAAATCCCATAAAATATATATATTTTCTTTAAAACTCAAATTTTACAGTTGATTTCTGTTATTGTTATCTTAGGGTTAATAATGTGCATACATTTTTAACCACATCCATATTCTTTGGCTTTAAAAACCCAAAAAGTGAAAAAAAAATAGGGGTCTCTGTGTGGCTCAGATGGGTTAAAGCCTCTGCCTTCAGCTCAGGTCATGGTCCCAGGGTCCTGGGATCAAGCCCCACATTGGGCTCTCTGCACAGTGGGGAGCCTGCTTCCCCTCCACCCTGCCTGCCTCTCTGCCTACTTGTGATATCTGTCAAATAAATAAGTAATATCTTAAAAAAAAGTATTTGATTCTCAATCTCTTTATATATCAGTAATATCAGTATTTATTACTTAGTATATTTAGTTTAAAAATGATCATCTTTCTCAGTTGAAGTGCCCATTAGATTTTCTTACTTATTTGTAATGTAAGAACTTTAACCTATATGTCATTGCATTGCCGCAGGAAATTTCCTGTGTATACCGACTACTTATAATCAAGAAAACTGGATCTTAAAGATTTATGGGTCATGGTTGGCAGGAGAAAGCAGGATAGTCAATCTAGTTTTCTAATTAATGGCGCATAAATTACAGATACTCCCCCAAAAAGTGGCTCCCTTTGTGCAATGTTGTATGTGCACAAATCTTGAAACCATTGTATATCCTATTGTGGTGGGAAAAAGGTGCATTTATGAAGAGTATTAGTCTTCTCAGAGAAAATGGCATTTAACTTGTGGCTTTTGATTCCCTGCATCATTTTTTTTTAAGATTTATTTATTTTAGAGAGAGAAAGTGGGAGGAGGGGCAGAGGGAGATGAGGGAAAGAGAATTTCAAGCAGACTCCCTGCTGAGCCGGGAGTTCACTGTGGGGCTTGATCTCATGACCCTGAGATCATGTCCTGAGCCAAAATCAAGAGTTAGAGACTTAACTGACTGAGCCACCCAGGCTTCCTCCCTACATCTTTTGACTTATTAAAACATTCTGGCTATGGAAAAACACATTATTTCTGTGAGTGCAATTTGTCAGTTCAACCTTTGACCTCACACCGGATGAAATCTCAATATGAGACACAATAGAATTCAAGCTAAAAAAAAAAAAATTGCTGACCCAGAGAAATCATTATATAATGCTAAAGCCCACAGATTACAGTAAAGATGCAAGAATGTATATTTTTTCCACAGAGTAACATAGAAACGTTCCATGTAAACTAGAAATGATGAGAAATTAAGGGATAAATAAGTAGAAACAGAAATTATACAAATTCTAGATGACTTTAAAACACTATTCTCAGTCCAAGACAAGCCAATGGACCAAATTGTTAAATAAGAGAAGAGATATAAGAATATTACATATTGGGGCCCCTGAGTGGCTCAGTGGGTTAAAGCCTCTGCCTTCGACTTGCGTCATGATCTCAGGGTCCTGGGATTGAGCCCCACATCAGGCTCCCTGCTCAGCAGGGAGCCTGCTTCCTCCTCTTTCTCTCTCTCTGCCTGCCTCTCTGCTACTTGTGATCTCTATCTGTCAAATAAATAAATAAAATCTTAAAAAAAAAGAATATTACATATTAACATAAATATTGATATATAACTGCTCACTACATTTTGTATTTTACAACCTGATAAATTAAAATGTACTACATCCTTAACTAATCCTTGCACATTTTTGAAAATGTGTTATGTATTATGTAAAAGCTTAACAAACTTGATAAGACAGCTATAAAACAGACAATACTTTAATCAAAACCTTAAAAAATTAGAAGCCATAAAATAGATCTTCCACCATAAAATTAATATCATTACAATAAATAAACTTGGTTAAAGAGAAAATTCAAAACAAAACTGCAGAATGTTTAATGAAAATGATAATAAACACAACCAGTATCAGAATGTATGAAAGAAAATTACAGCAGTGATCATTGGAAAATCCAGTCTTAAATACTACCAGTTAAAATGAAGGAAAGACAATGAAAGGATAATTAAACTCTTTACACTAGAAAAACAGAATTACTCCTTACCCCCCCAAAAGATTAAAATTAATAGTAAGTACAGAATATAATTTAAAGTGACAAAAAATAAAAGTAGGACTAAAGGCAAATATTAAAAATCAAAAGTTCAAATCTTTTAAAAAATTAATGAAATGGATAAATCTATTAGCTATTCCAATAAAAGAATAAGTAGCACAAAAACACGCAAATTTAAAAATCACAGAAGAATAAAATAGCACAAATACGAAATTTTAAAAAAATTATAAGGTGGAAAATAATTCCTTAAAGAGAATTATTTAAAAAAAAATCTTGAGGGAATAATTTGTGCAATTAATTTCAAATAAACTTGATATTATAGATTAAATGAATAATTAAAGAATGTATCACAGAAAAACAGCTTAAACAGACCCATCTCTTTAGAACAAGAAAATAAAATCATCTAAGAACTACTAACTGCTTTTTTTTATCCTTCCAATGAAAATCTTATATACAGGAGTTTTCATAGGGGAAATCTAACAAACATTAAAACCCTGGATAATTTTAACACTACTTTATTTTTCCAGATAATAGATAATGAAATTTCCAGATAACTTTTAAGTATAAGACTGATTCCCATACAAGGGTGCCTGGGTGGTTCATTCAGTTAAGTGTCTGACTTTGGCTCAGGTAATGATCTCAGAGTGTGATCTGCTTTGGATTCTCTCTCTTTCCCTCTCCCACTCGTACACTTGCATGTGCTCTCTCTCTTTCTCTCTCTCAAGCAAATACATAAAATCTTTTAAAAAAATAGATTCCCACATAGAAAAGTCTCACTTATGACTACTGACTGAAAGTTCTAAATAAAACATCAGCAAAAAAGTCCAACAGCATTGATTTTTTAGTAAAATAATATATCATAACATGTGGTATCTTTGAATAACTGAAAATATAAATCAATATTAATGGAGTCAGTATTAATAAATCAATTAATACAATTTATCAAATTGATATTTCTAAGGCAAAAAATACAATTATTTCTTTATAAGCTGAAAAGCTATTTGACAAAATCAACATACTTAACTCATAAAAATCATTTAAATGAACTGGAAGATGAGACTCTTTCATAGTAAAACACAATGATTACTTTTCACTTTCTGGTTAACATTTTATTAGAGGGTTTATCAGAGGTTTACTAGAGAATCAGTCAAAGAAAAGAGAGGTGTAGAATTTGAAAGAAGACATAAAATTATCTCTACCACAAGATAGTATACTATATAAGCAAAACCCAAGAGAAGCAGTGCTAAAACAAACAGACAAACAAAAACAAAGTACTCACACACAAAACCAAAATGAAACTCAGGAAGTTAGCAATATGTAGAATTAGAATATTTAACAGTCTTCAAATACACAAGTAGTAAAAGTTAAGATAGAACTAAAATGAAAATGTTATCCATTTGAAACATAAGTTCAAAGGTGAAGAATAAACCAAAAAAGAAGTGTTGAAAATCTATATGACAAAAATTAAAATGTTTCTAAAAGGACCAAAATGATAATAGAATAAATGTACACCGTTCTTTGTTTTTGAAAAAGAAGTATCAACATCATATATATACACCATTTTTTTTCTCAAGTGGATATATAAACTGGAATAACAATAAAATAAATTTTTTTTCTGGAGCTAATTGTTTCTAAACTTATATGAAAGATAAATGATGAGGAATAACTAGGAAAATCCTGAAAATGCAGATTGATGAGGAGTACCTAGTTCAGTTATTATTTAAATATACACCAGTATTTATAATTAAAATATTGAAATTTTTGTGAACAAATAGACTGACAGGCCAAGAAAATAGAATATAAAGTCTAGAAATAGTGGATTAAATTTAAAGAAATCAGAAAGAAAGAAATACAAATAATTACACAAAATAAGAGAACTGCAGGGCTGTGGTCTACCTCCCATCTATATGAACTCAATCTCTGATCCACCCTGATCTGTGTCAGGTCTCCTGATCACTCTACATGACCAGCAGAAGAAAGAGGGAGCCATTTGTGGGATGAAAAATATCATCTAGGGCCTCTCAGCTCTGTGTTCATGTGTTTATACATACAATATTTGGCATTGAATAAAAATTTCTAGACATGTGAAGTGCCAAGATAATGTGTTTGAATTAAAGAAAGGAAATATAAAACAGGAATATTTTCAGCAATTCTTCTTTTTTTTTTTAAAGATTTTATTTATTTTATTTGACAGACAGAGATCACAAGTAAGCAGAGAGGCAGGCGGAGAGAGAGAGAGGAGGAAGCAGGCTCCCTGCTGAGCAGAGAGCCCAACGCGGGGCTCGATTCCAGGACCCTGGGATCACGACCTGAGCCGAAGACAGAGGCTTTAACCCACTGAGCCACCTAGGCGCCATTCAGCAATTATTCTAATATTGATTTTGGAAGACAAGAATTGTAAAATAAATGTAGCTGACATGTTTAAGAAAGGAGTGCAAAATGAAAAATGGAATCTGTTAAGGAATTTAAAAAGTCATTCAAAATTAAAATATTTAATATCTGAAACCAAAAATTCAATAGTTAGCTTCAAAGGCACATTGGAAAGGGCAGAAGTTTGGATTGGTGAACTAAACTTCTGAACAGGTGAATAGAAAAGAGGCAAACCAATTTACAGCCATTATAACATTACTTGAAATTATTTAAAAATCCTCCATGTGGCATATTCATATAAAGGTAAAGCTAATAGTGCAGCAGGAGTAAGAACTAAAAATCAATGATTGATGGTTACAAAAACTTCAAGGCTCTCAAGGGCCCTTCCCAAATTGCACAGGATACACTTCACTGAATGAAGAATTATCCAGATATGTGCAAAATATCATAGTTACAGTGAAGTTTGGGCACAAGTTTACTTAAGGGTCTTTCTACTGGTCCTGTTGCTAAAACCAAATTACCTGTTTACATCACATGCAAACCAACAACCCATTCCTCCCTGAACAATGTAGACAAGGTAGTATAAAATGCTTCCATGGAAGTTTAAAACTTTAAAAGCACATTATAAATCGCTAGCTAGCATATCTCATCCTTATCTTGACCACGAGGTTGTAAAGTTTCCCCTGGAGAAAATGACAGTTTCCCCATTCTACCTGTAAAGCTAACTCTATACCTACAAGAACATTTTAAATCAATAAGAAAAAAAGTATGGTGTGAATATCTATCTATATCTATATCTATCTATATCTTTCTATATATCTATATATCTCCAGGATATGAGAAGAGAAAAATGGGGCAGTAGAAATACTGAAAGATATATTGGCCAAAGTTTTCCAGGAATAATGAAAAGTATCACACTAAGGGTCTACAGATTCAAGAAACTTAGAAAACTTCAATAGAATAAATAAACACATACACACATATACATAAATAAAAAATAAATTACTATAATAAACAAATAAAACAAGTCAGAAAATATAGTCAAACTGTGGAAAAGGAAAAACTTCAAAGAAGGTGACATTGTAAAGAAGACAATGGAATGAAATACTGTAAGTACCCAAAAAGATTACTTGTAGTCAAGTAAAAGTATTCTTCAAAAATGAAGGTGAAAAAAAAGTTTTCAGGCAAACAAACACTGTCCATTTATTTTCAGCACAACTGAAATACTAAATGGAGTAATTTAGGAAGAAGATAAAGGTTACTGAAGGAAATATGTAAATGTCACTAGATTAAAACACACCAGATAAGGACAAAATGTGAATATTTATTAATAATTGTTGAGTGACAATGAAAAGATAGTATGTTTTATGGAGTTAAAGTATTGAGAGAATTAAAAATCACAACAAGAATAGCAAAATAGAATGGAATAAGTGGAGTTAATTAATAGTTTTAATATCAAGCAATGTCTGGAAACTAGCAAAAGCAATAGTTTTCATTAGATTCAAATCAGGGAAGAAAACATGTTTAATCCCAAAGGTAATCAGCAAAAGAACACATAACTAACAGAAAAATTAAGGTAAATTCATTTAAAAAAATTTTGTTTACTCCAAAACATTTAAAAAATGAGGGGAAAAAAGACATAAAACATTGAGTAAAATGAAAAGTAAAAGTACAATATATTATATTTATTTAGACAAGAGTGCTTTACTATTAAAAATGAATAAACCAGGCATTTGGGTTGCTCAGTTGGTTAAGCGTCTACCTTCCGCTCAGGTCATGATCCCAGGGTCCTAGGATGGAGCCCTGGTTCCCGACTTGGTGGGGAGCCTGCTTCTCTCTTTCCCTCTGACCCTCCCCCTGCTCAGAGTCTCTCTTACTCTGCTCTCTCTCTCTCTCAAAAATAAATAAAATCTTTAAACGAATGAGTAAACCAAAGTGATTTAATGTAATTTATCACATTAATATAAATGGGGCAGATCTAGAAAAAAAATTTGAACATTTATATGGAACCACAAAAGTCCCAAAATAGCTAGAGAAATAAAATTTAAAAAAAAAAGGCATCACAATTCCAGACTTCAAGTTATATTACAAAGCTGTAGTCATCAAGAAAGTATGGTACTGCACAAAACAGATGCATAGATCAATGAATGAAATAAAAAAACCCTGAAATAAACCCACAGTTATGCGGTCAATTAATCTTTGACAAAATAGAAAAGAAGAGCCAATGGAGGGCGAGACAAACCACGAGAGACGATGGACTCTGAGAAACAAACTGAGGGTTTTAGAGGGGATGGGGGTGGGGTTTGGGTGAGCCTGCTTGTGAGTATTATGGAGGGCATGTATTGCATGGAACACTAGGTGTAGTGCATAAACAATGAATTTTGGAACACTGAAAAGAAATAAAATAAAATGGGGGAAAAAAAGAGCCAATGGAAAAAACACAGTCTCTTCAACTAATGGTGTTGGGAATACTGGTTCACTACATGGGAAAGAATGAAACTGGAACACTTTCTTACACCATACACAAAAATAAAGTCAAAATGGATGGAAGACCTAAATGTGAGAAAGAAAACCACTGAAATCCTAGAAGAGAACACAGGCAGAAAACTTTTTGTCCTTGACTGCAGCAACCTCTTAGTAGACATATCACCAGAGACAAGGGAAACAAAAGCAAAAATGAACTATTGGGACTTGATCAAGATGAAAAGTCTCTGCACGGTGAAGGAAATAATTGGCAAAACTAAAAGACAACCTACAGAATGGGAGAAGATATTTGCAAAAGTCGTATCTGATAAAGTATTAATATCTAAAATCTACAAAGAACTTATCAAAATCAATACTCACAAAAAATAATTCCATTAAGAAATGGGAAGAAGACATGAATATACATTTTCCCAAAGAAGATATACAAATGGCCAACAGACACATGAGAAGATGTTCAACATTGCTCATCATCAGGTAAATACAAGTCAAGGCTACAATGAGGGGACACCTGGGTGGCTCAGTGGGTTAAACCTCTGCCTTCGGCTCAGGTCATGATCTCAGGGTCCTGGGATCGAGCCCCACATCGGGCTCTCTGCTCGGGAGGGAGCCTGCTTCCCCCCTCTCTCTCTGCCCGCCTCTCTGCCTATTTGTGATCTCTCTCTCTGTCAAATAAATAAATAAATAAATAAATAAATACTACAATGATATACCACCACACAACTGTCAGAATGGCTAAAATTAACAACACAGGAAACAATAGATGCTAGTGAGGATGTGGAGAAATGGAAAGTTTCTTGCACTGTTTGTGGGAATGCAAACTGGTGCAGCCAGCTGAAGAATAGTATGGAGTTTCCTCAATAAGTTAAGATAAAACTACTCTATGATCTAGCAATTACACTACCAGGCATTTACCCAAAGAAAACAAAAATACTGGTTCAAAGGGACACATGCACCCTGATGTTTATAGGAGTAGTATCAACATTTGGAAAGAGCCCAAATATCTATCGACTGATGAATGGATAAAGAAATTATATACATACATAATGGAATAATACTCAGCCATCATAAAGGATGAAATCTTGCCATTTGCAATGACATGGATGGAGCTAGAGTATATTATGCTAAGAAAAATAGTTCAGTCAGAGAAGGACAAATACCATACAATTTCATTCATATGTGGAAATTAAGAAATGGAACAGATGAACATGGGGTGGGTGAAGAAAGAGGCAAACCATAAAACAGGCTATTAACTACAGAGAGCAAACTGAGGTTTTCTGGAGGGGATATGGATGAGGGGATGGGTTAAATAGGTGATGGGGATTAAGGAGGACATCTGTGATGAGCACCTGATATTGTAGGTAAGTGATGAATCACTATATTCTGCACCTGAAACTATTACACAGTATGTTATCTAACTGGAATTTAAATAAAGACTTGGAAAACAAATAAAATAAAAATTAAAAAATTATATCAGTTTGTAAGTATATCAGTTCTCTTGAAACTAATTAATCTATAGATTTGTGAAATCTTAATCAAAGTTCTAGTTAGTATAAATTATTGTGGAAATTATCAGGATAACTCTAAAATCATATGACAATACTAAGAATTTAGCATATCTGAGTCAATCTTGAGAAAGAAGAACAAATTTGGAGGACTTATATTATCATACATGAAGACTCATTATAAAATAAGCAATATAGTGGGAAATTGATACAAAGATAGAAAAACCAACTAATGGAACAGAATGGAGAATTTAGAAAGAAACACACACAGTTAACCTGATTTATGACAAAGGGGACAGTGCAATGGAAAAAAAATGATTTTTCAATGAGTGGTTCTGGGTTAATTGGATCAGTATATGGAAAAAGTATGTTTTGAAACCTAACAAAAAATTACTGCCCAATGTATTCCAGATGTAAGGATGAAAGGTAAAATTATGTAATTACCTGAGAGTATTAAATTTGCCATATACACTGTTGTACCTCCGCTTCTTACTTCATGGTCTGTACCAGTTTCTGTAGATGGTATGTACTTAGTAAGTATTTGTTATATGAGTGAATGCAATAGTTTAATTCAGAGTATAAATTATCACATTCTGTCTTTGTAGAAAATACCTATGTCTTCAACTATAACATTAGTACTTTTTTTCCTGTAGATATCTCAACCATATGTTATTTGATGAGATAAACCATCCTTTTTAGCTATTTCATTAATGACATAATGCATGCAAAAGATAGGACTTTTTATTTAAATTACATACTAATTTCACCAAAATGGTTTAGGAGAAATCTATCAATGCTGTTACAAGTACCGTCATTTTTACTTATTGCTATATGTCTAAAAGGCACTCAGGAAAGCTGTATTTTCTCTATCTAGAAAAGTCTGCATACTCTCATCCATCTGTAGCAACCAAGAACTCTGGCATAATTATCCTTTCCTGAATAACATTTAAGGATATGATTTTTCCTTCCTTTCCCTAACTCCTTGGTTTCCTATATTGTTGGTCATTTATCAAACTCTGCCTTCTTTGTCAATTGAACTATAAAGCTGTGTGATTACAAATAAATTTTAAACCTCTTTGGTAGGGGTGGAAATCATGCCTAACTGCACCAAATAATCTAGCATTATATTTTTAACATAACAAGTGTACAATTAAAATAATTTGATTGGTTGCTTACAAAGATTGATATTTCTCTAGGAACTAATACATGGTAAAAATCTTAAAATATTAGGAATAATATCCCTTGACAATAGAATAAAAAGTTATATTTAATTTCCAAATAATGAAAGTTAAAAAAAATTGAAGAACAAAAATAAAATCTATGGGAAAATAAAATAAAACTACTTATGAATCTTCAGATACTATAAAATGCTAAAATATTTTTTTTTAAATGCTAAAATATTTTGAAAAATCTACTCTACTCCGTCTAGTTTCTGACATTTTTTGAACAGACAAGAGATACCAGATCTGATAGGTTTCATCAACCACATAGTTGCTAAGCAACTGATCACTAAGTTGGAAGTAAAGTGCTTTGTTCATAGGCACTATAGAGTATGACTATCCTTAAATTATTCCAGTAATACAATTGCACAGAAATCAAAAATAAAGAAAGATAAAATACAGAAAATCCTCTAATGCTAAGCTAAAATTACTGACCTTTGAAAAGCTCATTTCTTCAGCACAGACACAAGTACCTAACTACCCCATCACAGGAGACATTTTTCACTTCAGAAGTACTTCACAAGTAATAAGAGCATTAAAAAAATAATCTGAGTGATAAGTTGTTTAAAAGAAAATAAAAAATCTTCAATCGTTCTCTGTCTCTGTACTTTCAATTTATGTACTGAAGTAGTATGGTTAAAATTAAAAGTCTTCATGCTATTATCACTGTCATTTCCGATTGAAGTGATTTAAAATTTCATTTATGATAAAACAAGTTTGTAAAAGTAGTGAGAATGAAAAAGTATATTAGTCACATCAAATGGAATGTTAAAACCTACTGGGTACTTTTTACGAACCAGTTGCAATTAAATCTTTCTTATAAGCGTACAGTCTTATGGAGAAATAAGAGCACATGCATACTAAAGAGAAGAATAAAATAACAGGGAGGTAAAATAATTTCTAAATTGTCAAATAGAGACCGTAAGTAAAAACAGATTCTGTACTATAAGACATTTATATTGGTTTTTTGTAGTAATTGAAGGGCAAGTAGCGAAAAAATCACAAGCATACAAAGTCTCTGGTTTTAGGGTAAAAAAATGGATCATTCAAACCCATGTAGAGAAGTAAAATTTTAAAATATTTTTTGAAATTTATCCATTTGTTTTTATTAATCTCTACACCCAACCTGGGTTTCAATCCACGACCTTGAAATTAGGAGTGGCAAGCTCTTCCAGCTGAGCCAGGCAGGTACCCTGAGAAGTAAACTCTTGAAGTCTTGAAACATATTCTCCTTTCTCCACTGTTAAAAATTTTAAGGAGACACAGATGGTGTCTCTCCACAAATTTACAACAGCCTGAAATAATCTAGCCAAGTGTTAGTAAATGGTTATAAATGTCGTGATTTGTTTCTGCTTTCAGATTTTCCCCAGAGCATTCTACATACAAATGTTTGCTATATAACACAGAGCAAACTTCAAAGGAAAATGAACATGAATTGTATCCTTCCATTTTCTTCTCCTTTATAAAGAGTGCGATTTTTAATGTTTACTTTCATTATGATTTACTGATGGCTTTAAACGTTAAGTTAGACTATCTTACTACTTACAGAGTCACCTATTTTTTCTATCAAATATACCAATTTTTTCAGGGAAAGTTTTCTAAAAGTTAATTTTTTAAATTTATTTTCTAACGTTATATTTTAATTTAACAAAAAAGCCAAATTAAATGTGAAATGTCTTTTGTAAGCTTATTATTTGAACACTTTAATTACCTAAAAATTACAAATTAGGTCCCCTATGTGGATTTAATTCACATATTCACTACCATATAAACTCTGTGTAAGTCTCTCTGAGTATAATTTTAATGTTTAATATAGTTTTTTGGACACATTTCCTTTAGAAAAATGTCCCCTTCATGTTTCCTTATAGATTCCAGGCACAAAAGAGTAGATCGTTTTTCCAATAATATATTCATTATTTCTCATAAAGTTTATTGCATAACGGTGTCATGAAAATTTTTCTATTCATTGATTTTTTTTTCTTTAAAGATTTTATTTACTTGACAAAGACAGACACGTGAGAGAGGGAACACAAACAGGGGGAGTCTGAGAGAGACAAGCAGGCTTCCTGCTGAGCAGGGAACCCCATGTTGGCTTTGATACTAGGACTCTGGAATCATGACCTGAGCCAAAAGCAGAAGCTTAATGACTGAACCACTCAGGCACCCCATACTCATTGATTCATTGATTTTTTTTTTTAAATATTTGGAGTTTATTTAAGCAATTCCTCATTTTTCTTCCTATGAAATGTTTTTCATTTTGGATTTTGTATAAATATTGTAATTCTTTTAAAATTTTATAGGTGAAAGTAAGTCAAAATAATTAATATGCTGTTAAACAAGAAATGATTTAATAAGAATACATTTTTCCTCCCTTTTTCTCCCTAAAATTAGGGTACCGAAGTGAGCCAATTCTGCAATTGTTATACAAGTTCGAACTCTTTTTACTCATAAATCTACGAATAAACTTTTTTTTTAAAAGATTTTATTTATTTATTTGACAGACAGAGATCACAAGTAGGCAGAGAGGCAGGCAGAGAGAAAGGAGGAAGCAGGCTCCCTGCTGAGCAGCGAGCCTGATTCGGGGCTCGAGCCTGATTCGGGGCTCGATCCCAGGATTCTGGGATCATGACCTGAGCCGAAGGCAGAGGCTTTAACCCACTGAGCCACCCAGGCACCCCCAAATAAACTTTTAACGGATGTATTTATCCATATATGGATATGGATATAGCAGGTAAAGCATATTAGTTGGTAAGGCATATTTCAACCACTCTAAAGGATTACCTTCAAATATATTTAATTCCAGGTTGGGATTCAAATGCTTCGGATTATGT
Source organism: Lutra lutra (assembly GCF_902655055.1). Taxonomy (NCBI): domain Eukaryota; kingdom Metazoa; phylum Chordata; class Mammalia; order Carnivora; family Mustelidae; genus Lutra; species Lutra lutra. Next base: position 72,977,353 of record NC_062279.1, on the reverse strand, counting down.
TTTAATAAATCTACATCTAGTTTACAAAGTGATGATTTTATAAAAGGAAGGAAAAGCATGTTATTCTTAGTTTTTTTTATATTTCTGGGGGAAATGTAGGTTTTATGGAGTGAGAAGTTAGCACATTAAACAGAAGACTTCATTTGTGGTTTTGAAGAAATTCTTGTACTTGAAAAATGTATGATGAGTCTTTCTTCTATTGTCATTGAAAATTTAAATGTAAAATTTTAGTTCCTTTTTTTTTTTTTTATCTAAAGTAAGAGAATATTATTCAGGAGAGATAGTATTACCTAAATTCAGAACAAATTGACAAATTGAAGAAAAAGAGAAAAAAAAAAAAACATTGTAAAACCTGAATTGTGCCAGACAGATTGTAATCTATATATTTTTTTTTTTTTGATTGAGACAAAGTGAATAACATCAACTATTTGTAAAGAGGTACATATTACAATACCCTTAGGTATTGTTCATCTGACTTCATTTATATCACCTTAACACAGAAGTTCTCATTTCTGTTTTTTAGATGATAATATGGCTTAAGTCAAACGATTTGTTCAAGATTCCTCAGTAAGCCATGAAAATTAATAACTATTTTTCAACCGTAGTATTACTTTTCCAAGTGAAGATGTTTGAGATCTTCCAGGAAAGCCAAATACAATTGTTATTTGAGAAAGGCAAAAACTGCTTTCACACTGTCAACCATGTAACATTTTACTTTCTGGTGACCAAGAGGAACACCTGAAAGTTATTTGTCTTTTTATCTAATTATTCTACTGGTGAGCAGTTTTAACCCCATAAAAATGTTCACAGATCTAAAACTTCCACAGATAAATTTAATTTCAGTTGTCACTCACAGTTCTTGAGCATAGTTTTTGACACAAGAATTTCCATTTATTTTACAAAGGCTTAAGACTCTTTATTTTTTTTTAATTTTTTTTAAAGATTTTATTTATTTATTTGACAGAGAGAAATCACAAGTAGGCAGAGAGCCAGGCAGAGAGAGAGGAGGAAGCAGGCTCCCTGCTGAGCAGAAAGCCCGATGTGGGGCTCGAACCCAGGACCTGGGATCATGACCTGAGCCGAAGGCAGCGGCTTAACCCACTGAGCCACCCAGGCGCCCCAAGACTCTTTAAACTAAAGAATAAGACAATACTAAATTTTATTCCAGAAATATGGAGAGTATTATCTTTGTCCTTTGACCTATAAAAGCTTGGAATGCAATAAGTTTTTCTAGTGTAATTTTGAAGTAATAAGATATTTTAGGGAAAAAATTCTTCAAGACGCTTCGTCCAGTGGGTAATTTAATATTACACCCAGGAAGTGGCATGGTGTTTTATAGTAGGATATCTGCTTTCATCTTACACTTTAGGAAACACTTATCCTTGCCTATGAATATTTCAGATGCCCTTTCTATTTCTACTAACCCATCAAAACCTTGATCCTTGACACAAAAGCATCTGTCAAGAGGCAAAAATAGCAAATCCTCAATAAAGATTATGATGAAAGAAACTCCTTTAGCAAGGAGAGCAGATGACTCCAGTTCTGGAGAACAAATTGAATGAAACAGTCTTTCATATGGGATTATTATAGAATGAATGGTTGTGTTCCCTCAAAATTCCTGCACTGAAGAGTTCATCTCCAAAGTGGTTGCATTTGGAAATGGGCCTCTCAGGAAATAATTAAGATTAAATGAAATTATAAGACTGGAGCCCTGATCTAACAGATTTAGTGTCCTTATAAGAAGAGACACCAGAGTAGTCCTTCTCTTTCTTACACTGAGGAAAGGCCATGTTAAGGACACAGAGGAAGAAGTTAGCCACTTAGACACAAGCTAGGAAGAGAGCTCTCACCAAACACTGAATGAGCAAGAATTTTCATATTGGGCTTCCAGTCTCCAAAACTGTGAGAAAGTGAATTTTTGTTGTTTAAATCACCTAGTCTGTGGTATTTTGTTATGACAGCCTGAACTGACTAATATAGGGACTGTATTAATTTAAAAAGATAGTAAATAAAAACTACTTTGAGGGTGCTTGAGTGGCTCAGATGGTTAAACATCTTCCTTCAGCTCAGGTTGTGATCCCAGAGTTCTGGGATCAAGTCCCACATCGGGCTCTTTCTTCTCGGGGATCGTGCTTCTCCCTCTGTCTCTGCCTCTTTCTCTCTCTGTATCTCATGAATAAATAAATAAAATCTTAAAAAAAAAAAAAAAGAACTACTGGGGCATCTGGGTGACTCAGTGGGTTAAAGCCTCTGACTTTGCCTCAGGTCGTGATCCCAGGGTCCTGGGATCAAGTCCCACATCGGGCTCAGCAGGGGGCCTGCTTCCCTCCCCTCTCTCTTTACCTGCCTCTCTGCCTACTTGTGATCTCTGTCTGTCAAATAAATAAATAAAATCCATAAAAAATGTTTTAAAAAAAAGAACTACTTTGAAAGAGTGCATAATACAAAAACTTTGAACTCTGTTATTAATGTTGAGGTCATGTGATTAAGAAAAAGGTCTGTGAATATATTCTGGCACACTCCAAAGTGCTTGCAAGATAGATACATTTAGAGGCAATTTTCTTAATCATAGAAGTTAAGCATTATCATTAATTTTTAAAGAAGTATCATAACACCCCATGTAATGAATACTGATCTCATATAAAAATGTCATTCTTACCTAAAATTCTCTCACTAAAAAATTAATTAAGGAGCACATGGGTGGTTCAACATTAAGTGTCTACCTTTGGCTCAGGTCAAGATGCCAGAGTCCTGGGATTGAGTCCCACCTTGGGCTCCCTGCTCAGTGGGGAGTCTGCTTCTCCCTCTGCCTCTCTCCCCACTTGTGCTCTTACTTGCTCTTTCTCAAATAAATAGTCTTTAAAAAATTTTTAAAAATGAATTAATAAATTAAAATAAAGTGAACTGAAGTGGATGGAAATCAAGTGTTACAATAAAAATTCTATACTTCAAAGTTGACAGGAACATGTGCACAGCTCCCTTTTGCATGTGCACACATGCACGTACTTACCAAATCAATCTAAATTATACTTATTTTAACTTTGGATTCTAAAAATGTCTCTGGTATGACTAATGCCCAATCACATGAGTATTTATGTACTCTGTGAACCCATGAGACTAAAAAAGAAATTTTTTGCCAAAATTGTTAGTCCATAACTAACTTTAGGAAACAAAACAGTTGGTCAGACTTATTTTAAAACATGACTTTATTTACTTTTTAAAATTTTATTTATCAACTTTTATTTTTTTAAACATGACTTTAATGAGTCATTCTATGTGACCTTCTCTGATAGCTGTCAACTGTTAATGGTCCATACGCAACCAAATTAAATTATAGACTATAAATTGCTTAAAGAAATGAAAAGACATTTCTTTGTAGAAAGTTATTAGTCATACAGTCTGTGTCCATCTTACAAGTTTGCACTACTTTTAAGATACAGTCTGGTCTCACATAATGAAAATACTACAAATGGAAAATTCTTAGTATCCCCATACTAATCATGGGCACATTAATCATGCATAGGTGCTCTAGTATCAATTGAATGTGTTTAGTCCTTATCCCAATTTTATTCTTCTTTGCAGATAAACAGATGAGAGAACATCAAGGAAAAATAAAGGGGCTACATTCAAGAGAGTTGTTTTATATTCTGAATTCAACTTGATGTAAAGGCTATAGTTTGAGACTTTTCTGTAAAGGGCTAATAGTAAGTATGTTAGGTCTTTTGCATCATATGGCCTCCATTTCAACTATTCAACTGTGTTTTTGGTAAAAGAGGCCATAGATAATGCATAAAGGAATGAGCATTATCATATTGCAATGAAACTATGTACAAAACATGTAGAAATCTATATTTGAACCATAACCTTGGTTTCATGACTCCTCTTCTGAAGGAACAGAGGAATTAGTTTTAGCAAGATCTATTTACTTCAGTGTCAAGGGACTAGAGAAGTGGGATGATATAAATTTGGTAAAAGTTGGTCATTATTGATGAGGAAGAGTAAAACTTAGTTCAGTATGGTATCAGTCATTCAAAAAGATCAAAAGACAAGAGGAGGAACGTAGGGAATCTTTACACCACTTCTATAAACTGGTTTTCTTCTTGGAAAATTTACAATATGGAATTCCTAAGAAATTCAACACTCAGTGTAAAACGCCAGATACAAAAGACATTTATAAATGAAACAAGAAACATGGGGAGCACTCACCAAAGCTACAATTTTGGACCTCTTCCTTGGCTTTGTTTCTTTTGGACTCTGGTCTTAGATGGTCTACCATACTCTAGCTTTATCCTCTCACAGTTTTGTTCTTTTCCTCATAGGCCTGCTGCCTCCTCTGTATACCTATACACAAGCTTGATTTGGCTTTGCAAAAGCACATCCTCTTCAGGACCTAAAACCTGGGTTATAATTTGTATCTATAGAAACAAGTAGTCATCCCCAAACTGACCCCAAAGAACCAGAAATATGAAAAGCAAAAGAACACAGAATCTTCTTTTCTTTTTTCCTTTTCTTCTTCTTTTTTTTTAAGATCTTATTTATTTATTTATTTATTTATCAGAGGGAGAGAGAACACAAGGAAGGGGAGCTGCAGAGAGAGAGGGAGAAGCAGGGGTGGCTCAACATGGGGCTCAATCCCAGGACCCTGGGATCATGACCTGAGCTGAAAACTGACTGAGCCATGCAGGTGCCCCAGAACTTTCTTTCTTCCTTCCTTCCTTTTTTTTTTTTTTTTTTTTTTAAGAAGGAGTGCACTTTTGTGAGTGTTGGTGCTGGGGGAGTGGCAGAGAAAGGGGGAGAGAGAGTCCCCCCTTAAAAAAAAAAGATTTTATTTATTTGAGAGAAAGAATGGGCAGTGGGGAGGGGCAGAAGGAGAGAAAGAAACAGAGAGAGAGAGACAGACTTCCTGCTGAACAGTAAGCTCTGAGTAGGAAGCCCAACACAGGGGACCTTGATTCCCAGGACCCTGAGATCAGGACCTGAGCTTGAGCCAAAGGCAGAAGCTTAATTGACTGAGCCACCCAGTGCCTCAGGGAGAGAGAATCTTAAAAAGGCTCTGCACTCAACACAGAGCTGACTTGGGGCTCAATCTCACAACCCTGAGATCATAACCTGAGCCCAAATTAAGGGTCAGTTCCTCAACCAACTGACCCACCAAGGAGTCCCAGAACACAGAAGTTTCTTGAAAGTACCATACCAATGGATTCACTGAAAGGAAATATTAAAGCTAAGCTGAGAAATAACAAATGTCTGTACATATTTGTAGGTTATTTTTTAAAAAACAATATATGATCTGTACTCATTTAATATTTTAAGTTAGGTAATTTTCAATGAATATTTTAGTTCTCTTCATAAAGTATCAAAGAAAGTGCTGAGAAAAAAAAAATCTGCAACTAACTGGATCCCATCCAAACATAAGCTTTTTTCCTCCCAAAAGAATTGTGTCTCTTTCTAAATGCTTCCTTAGCCAGAAATACTGTCTTCTGAGTTTCTATACCTTACACATGCTTGAAAATGAACAATAAGGAGTACAAAAAGAAAGTAAGTATGATTTTTTTTTAATCTGCCTAGCAAGAGTCATTCCTTTGTTTATTCCTTAATGTACACATTCACTATCTGTTAGAGAAGATACTAAGCATCAGTCATATGCTTGATCTGGGAACATCACATATTGTGGACAAGACAGACAATAAATAAGCTAGTGTAGTATAATAAAGATGGCATGAGCTTTAACAATCCAGATAATTCAATTATTCCATCCCTCAAATGGACACAAGTCATTATAAATCTCCTCAAGTGAGTATTTCTTCAGTGAGCATTGATTCCTTTGATACCAGGCAAAATGCTTGATGTTGAATATCTACAGTAAACTTGAGTTTATAGTTTGGTAGAAGAAAGCTGTAACAGAGAAACAGGACAGTGTAAGCAAGTATGATAATTACAGGGTCCTGTGGGAAACATGAGGTAGACATGTAACTCAATTTCAGGAAAGTTCCAGGAAAACTGCAAGAGAAAGAAGAAATATCTAAGATTTGAAGCACAAGTATATTTGTCCAGGTGAGCAGGGAGAAGGCGTGGGGAGAAAGAGGATGTACTAATCAAGGAACTGGATAAACTTTAATATGTATTCTAATAAGAATAAAAGTAGGTCTATTCTCCCTGGTTCCTAACTAATTCTGTACTGATGTGCTTAAGGAACCAGTATGAAATCATCAGGTCTCAAGGCTGTAATGCTTAGAACAGACTGGACTGGATTTTCTTGGGGTCTGAGAGTTCCTTGGGTTGTTGAAGGTGTATTGTTACTTGATTCCATTCTAAGACAGGTAAGACAAACCTTTCAAGAGCCTTCTTATAGACAGGGGTTAGGTTTTGGCAAGAATAATCTTAAGTGAAAGAAATTCATTCACTTGTTAGAGAGGTGTTCATAATTGCATTGTTCGTTTTTAATTTCAGGAAGAAACAGCAGAACAGTGTTATCCCATCCTCTCCATCCACCCCTGACCTGAAGGGAAACAGCATGAAAAATAATATCCTTTAAAGTTGAAATCTCTGTGCATACAGTGCATGTCCTCAAGGTAAAGTTGTCAATAGAATATATTCTTCACGGTTTACTCTGAGACATTCTTTGGCATTTATAAATCAGTGTTGTTTCACTGTGCAAAGAACCATTCCCATGACACATTCTAAAACTTTCTGGAGTTAATATATGGCAAATAACTTCACAGAAATCCAACGCTAACTGTGGTCTAAAATCTTTCCAGAGTATATTGAACATTATCTTAACTAAACTTTAATTCTCTTTACTCCAAATTTTATTCTTCATTATTATTTAACAGTGTATAGTTAATACTTATTTATTAAGAAACACCGGAGTGTTTCTGAAACTTTTCCTTGTAAGGGAGTTGACCTCTTAAAGCTTTTGAATCAAAATACTTTGTCCTTTATAATTATTTGGAAATATCTTTCTCATTTTTAAAAAAGATTTTACTTATTTATTTAAAGAGTGTGTGTGTGTGAGCAGGGGGAGGGCCAGAGGGACAGGGAGAGAGAATCTCAAGTAGACTCTACCCTGAGCTCAGAACCCTATGTCGGGTTCAGCCTCAGGACTCTAAGATCATGACCTGAGCTGGAATCAAGAGTAGGATGCTTAAGAGCCTGAGCCACCAGGTGACCAAGAAATATCTTTCTCATTTTGAATTATGGTATTAATGTTAGTTGACTTCAACTCTTTATGGTATTTATAAACACTGCTGCAATTTAAATTCTTTTTTTTTTTAAGATTTTATTTATTTATTTGACAGACAGAGATCACAAGTAGGCAGAGAGGCAGGCAGAGAGAGAGGAAGGGAAGCAGGCTCCCTGCTGAGCAGAGAGCCCAATGCGGGACTCGATCCCAGGAACCCGAGACCATGACCTGAGCCGAAGGCAGCGGCTCAACCCACTGAGCCACCCAGGCGCCCCTGCAATTTAAATTCTTAAAGTTTTTTTTTTTCTTTTCCCCAAAGGGTCATTGGATATCTTTTGGGATATAAAAACCATAAATGGATTTTTATGTTACAAATAGTATATCAAATATATCAGCTATTGCTCTAAACAACTGATTTGTTAAATAGACAAATCCATTTATATTTTAACAGTTTAGTATCTAATGTTAATTTCTTATATCTTCAACATTTGGAGAATTAATGAAAATTTTATAATCTACTTGAAAATTACCACCAGAGTTATCATACGCTATATATAATGTTATTTTTAGTGTGTGACATGAAACTGACTTGGAAAAAAATGAATTTATGTATAATATATGACTTCTTTTAGAACCAATTCAGGGAACTATTTATTCAACATAAGTTTTGTTGCTGATTTTTCAACATATATTATAAATATATATGAATTCTTAACATTTTCATAAAATATGCTTGTTTTGTGGAAATAGTGTCTAAAGTTAAGCTCTATGTAAAGAAGAATATAATGACCTAGTTGAAAAATTAGGAGTACAGCAGAGGAGTCTATAAATTAATAGTTATCTTTCAGCCTGAAGAAACCTATTTTTAAGGATGCTTTGAGAATTGTATGTCTTCTAATATAATAGTTGAATTCTTTCTTTAAGTGAAGGAAATATTTTTCTTGAATTGTTTATTACTTAACGTATATAAAGGACCATTTTCGTTACGTAGGCTGTATGTTTATGCTTAAACTGGAATGTTTAATTTGTTGCATTTCAATCTAGCTTTTCAAATAACACTTAATTTTCTTTAAAATAGTCTACAGTCATTAAGTTACCTTATAAGAATAGAACTTAAGGAAGCCCACTAAGTTTTAAGTTAAGGTGTAACTCTATCAAATTCACTTTTTCCTTTCTTTCTCTAAACACAGCAGTACAATGGGGCATTTTAATTCCAACCACACTTTATATACTTTAGATAACCTAGTGTGAAGAGCATTATTTAGCATATAAATGGAAAGGACAAAGGAGACAAAATAGTTATAATTAAGAATTTCCCCATATTTAAACAGATATTTACATAGTATTCTTTATGTATTCTGTTTGCAATTTGCAAATTCCACACCCTTAAGGTTGCATCTGGTAACACTTCAATATTCCTCCATTTGACTATAAGCAAGGAATTTATTCTTCCTTTATATTCCAAAATCACTATTAGAATGGTGTTGAAAGAATAAAAATGTTCAGTTAATCCAGGTTCTAATGTTGAGGATCTGCTAGGCTGCACTGCTGAAAATGATAATGAGAAGATAAACTGACTATTCAGCTCAATCTACTGAGAAGGACATGTTACGTCTATATTGTGAAGTTTTCTAGGTGATATAGACCACAACTGAAGCAGGGAAGCGGAGTTCTGTTATGCTAAAAAACAAAAAACAAAAAAAAAACCCTTTTGATCTAGTAGATATTTTCTGCCTCAATTAGATAAAAATAATTTTTTTGGAAGTACATATACCCTTTTTACCAGTTACTTCCCTTAGATAGTCTAAGACTTAGTTAAATCCCACCACTCACAAACAAAATCTCCAGTGAGGTCTATCATAATTTTTCCTATCTATGCCATGTACTGATTCTATCTCTCCTCTTCCATTAAACAGTTATTATGATCCCAGATTTATTTCTTTTTCAGGCAATTTATCAAAATAATGGATGAGGCTGGGGCAGGCTGGGGCCATATTCTTATCTTACTTATTCCAACCATAGTCCAGTATTGTGAATTGACAAAATCATTTCAAAAATAAATCATTCCTCCCAAAAAATAAAAATAAGAAAAAAATAAATCACTCCTATTATATCTTAGTATCACTTGATAATTTTGGATTAAGGTAGAAAGTCACTGTCAACAACAACAACAGCAAAATTTAAGACCTTTCCTCAATCCACTATTCAGAACACAATCTTTCTCTTGTGTCTTACCCAGAAAGCAAAGAGTTAGTGTCATTTCTATAAACTAGGCATACAAGGTACACAGTGCCCAAGGCAATATGATAGAACTGTCCCAATTCACATATTATGGGCTTCTCGCATCCCAGTGGAGTTATAGGCATCATGAATGTTATAGCACAGTTGAATTATAGTGACAAGTCTTTATTTATTTATTTTTAAGATTTTATTTATTTATTTGACAGACAGAGATCACAAGTAGGCAGAGAGGCAGGGGAAAGCAGGCTCCCCGCTGAGCAGAGAGCCTGATGCCAGGCTTGATCCCAGGGTTGATCCCAGGGTTGAGCCCAGGGTTGAGCCCAGGGTCCTGGGATCATGACCTGAGCTGAAGGTAGAGGCTTTAACCCACTGAGCCACCCAGGCGCCCCAGTGACACAGCTTTAAAGAGGAAGAGAGAAGACTACTAGAAAAGATGGTAAGAGAATCTATCCCTAACAATCAAAATAGGGCGGCTACAATTTTTTATGGTATGTAGTTTATACCTGGAGTAATTTATCTTTGTAACTACATCTAACATATAGTTTTTTTGATCGTAAAAATGTTAAAGAAGTAAAATGGTTCTCCACTAAATTGTGCACAGTTATCCTGAGATAAACTCTTTCAGTGCATAAATGGTCCCCTCTGAAATATTTTAGTATATCCTTCATTACTCTGAGGAACTACTCAAATTGTGAATTAATTTTAGAAAGAGCAAAACAGATACATTAACAAATCTCCAAATGAACGGGAAATTTTTATAAGTAGTGGATATTTACAGAATTACAGAATATGTTTATGCAGATTCTTTCAGCTTTTAAGGTAGGCCACAGACTTTTCTGGGATTGAAAAGGGGTAAGAAGTTGTGTATGGCTCTACTCTCATGTTCAAGTCTAGACATGATGTCAGCTAGCTCAAACCCCAGCTTTGACATTGCTAACTGCAAATCCCTGGAAATGTTTGCAAAAGGTAGGTAATAATTACAACGGTCTCCTTAGATTATTGTGAAAATTAAATTTTGAAATGTACATAAAACTCCTTGCACAGGGCACCTGGGTGGCTTAGTCCGTTAAGTACCGCCTTTGACACGGGCCTTGATCTCAGCGTCCTGGGATCAAGTTCGCATGGGACTCTCTGCTCCACAGGAAGTCTGCTTCTCCCTCAGCCCCTCACCCTGCTCATGCTTTCTTTCTTTCACTCTTGCTCTCAAATAAATAAATAAAATCTTAAAAAAAAAAGACCTCTTTGAACAGAACTAAGTACTTAGTAAATGTTTATTAATATTAATTATGGTGGCATGACACAGAAAGCCTTCATTTCCTACGCTATAACTAATGTTTTCTTCTTAATAGGTTGGCCTCTTGTGAATTTGTAAGTTTATCCTTTTAGGTGTGTTGCTGTAAATGAAAAACAACAGTAATGTAATCTTACCCAGATCATCAGGTCAACAACAGTATGAGCAGGTAAATTAGACAATATGGTAGAAACCTGGTTAAAATTTGAACTCTTCAACCACTCCTATGGTCTAAGTCCCATAATTACTAAAGGTACATTTTCCCTCTATTGTAGATTTTCCTTCTTTGCTGTACTAATACTTTTAAAGAGCAAATAACTATACTAATACTATTAAAGAGAAAATAACTAAATATAACTAGTAAAATAACTAATTTTATTTTTAAAATAAAGTTTAGGTACAAAATCTAATCCATCACATAGAAAACAAAGAGCGTCAAACTGAACACAGTAAAGCATACCACAGTAAACATTTTAGATAACCTGTATAGTTTTTCAAAATAATTTATGTAGATACCTGTAAGCTTTCACTGCTTTTACTTTTATAAAATGTAATATAACTTTAAGGGATTTTCTATCATACTTTTGTCAATACTCAAGACTATAAATGGATAAGTCCAATATACTTCCATATCAATTAATTGAGGCAAGATCATTTGTTTAGACAAAATGGAATATAGAGCATATTATCTAATAGCAGGATTATTTTGAAAGTGTTTTACAAATGCCACAGAAAAATAATAATTATAATAGTTTGTAATTCACCTCATGCTCCAACTGTTCAAGTTTCTTTAGCAAAATTATTATCTTCCTTAATCCTCATATAAACTCTGTAATTTGGTGGCTATTATGGTATTATTATGAAGCAACTGAGGCTCTAAGAGTTAGTTTTCCAAAAACATACAAGTGTAAGGCAAAATTTATATTTAAGTACCTGTTTGTGTATTTCTAAATTCCATGTTTCTTTTACTAGGTAGGAAATTAATTACTCTGTTTCAAAAGAAAGATTGAAAGTTTTGCTTTTTCTTTAATTATTTGTAAAGGATAATGCTACTGCTTTTGTCTCACCAGATTCCACAGCACTATAGATAAGAATGTAAATATTTTTGATGATTATATCATTAACTAAAATGGATCATTGATTACCTGGGTTCATCTGATCTCTTCCAACATACAATGGGAGGCTTAGTCGTGAGTGTGATTTACAGAGGGGCCACCTCACCAAAGGGACAGGAATCCTTCAGTGGCTGAAAAACAGAAATTAAATATGGAAGGAGAATTAAAGAAATTGACATGTGAGGGGTATCAAAGAACAGAAGTCAGGAATTCTTGAGGCAAAATACAGATACCAGACATGTTTTGTCTTGCTTAATACACTTTTTGTAAAGGTTACATTTAAATGGTCATAACAAAAGGGACATAGAATCTAAATTAGCAAAATTCCCAGGAATCTGTACTTCTTGCCTGAAAGCCAGAGTCACTTCCAGGCAAAATCCTAGGATGCTCACCCATGTCTTTCCCAGGTAATATGAGCGTAATAACTCTACTCCACCTCTTTGTGGCGTTAACTATGACATCTTTCTCTTCACAGTATGGTGGACTATTGACTAAACTTACCTAGTTTTGTTGTTCATCTAACATGTTTTCTTTATATTCTTTTTGCGTCACATCCCTTCACTTACACTTACTATTGCATTAACGTTGTTAAAACTGATGGGGAATGGTACTATAAAAAGTGAAGAATTCAACATTAAAAGTGGTGACCCAGGGGCACCTGGGTGGCTCAGTCTGTTAAGCATCTGCCTTCTGCTCAGGTCATGATCCCAGGGTGCTGGGATCAAACCCCCCATCAGGCTCCTTGCTCACCAGGGAACCTGCTTCTCCCTCTCCCTCTGCCTGCAGCTCCTCCTGCTTGTTCTCTCTCTCTCTGTGTCAAATGAATAAATGAAATCTTATAAAATAAAAATAAAATAAAATAAAAGTGGTGACACAATATTTTATGGTTTTCTCTTACTCATTTTAAACTTATTTTTATTTTTATTTTTTTATTGAAGTATAATTGAAATATAATTTATATTAGTTTCATGTGTACAGCATAGTGATTTGACAATTATATATACTGCAGTGCTGATCACCACGAAGTCTAGTTACCATCTGTACCCACGCAAAGTTAATGCAATGTCATTTTTTATTTTGTTTCCAATTGTCATGGCTAGGATGTAGAAATATAGTTAATTTTTGTGTGATGACCTTTTATCCTATAGCCCTGATAAACTCATTTTTTAGTTGTAGGAGGGGTGTGTGTGTGTATGTGTGTGTGTTATTTTGTTTAGTTGTAAATTTCTTGGGGTTTTCTACATGGACAATTATGTTGCCTGCAGATATCTGTCTCATGTCCACAGGATCTGAAGGGATATTCTCTTTCATTCCTAATATTGGTAATTTGTGTCTTCTCTTTTTATCTTCATAAATCTTGCTTGAGGTTTAACAATTCTATTGTTCTTTTTAAAGCACATGCTTTTAGTTTCTTTGATTTTTCTCTATTGTTTCCCAGTTCTCTGTTTCGTTGATTTCTACATTTATTATTTCCTTTCTTCTCCTTGCTTTGAGTTTATTTAGCACTTTCTAGTTTATTAAGGTGGAAATTTGTATTACTCATTGTAGCCTTTTAACTTTCCTAATATAAACATTTAATGATAAAAGCTTTCCCTTAAACACTGCTTTAACTACATCCTACAAACTTGGATGTACTGCATTTTAATTTATGCTCAATTCATAATATTTATTAATTCCCTTGAGACTTCTTTGACAATGGATGATTTAAAACTCTGTTGTTTAATTATTTTATTTTTTTATAAAGATTTTATTTATTTATTAGACAGAGATCACATTAGGCAGAAAGGCAGGCAGAGAGAGAGAGGGGAAGAGAAAGGCTGTGCAGAGAGCCTGATGCGGGCTCTATCCCAGGACCCAGGGATCATGACCTGAGCCTAAGGCAGAGGCTTTAACCCACTGAGCCACCCAGACGCCCCTGTTGTTTAATTATTTATTTTCGAGATTTTCTTATTATCTTCCTATTATTGGTTTCTAGTTTAATTTCATTATTATTAGAGAATACCTCTTTATTATTTAATTATTTTATGTTTGTTATAATTTGGTTTATGAGTAAAGGAAGAGCCTATCTTGGTGAATGTGTGTGCACTTGAAAGCATGTATATTATTCTGTGGTTGGATGGTGTGTTCTGTAAATGTCTGTTAGTAAATATCATCTGGATCCAGTTGATTGATGGTATTGTTCGGTTCTTCTATATTCTTACTGATTTTTCTCTATGTTAATTCTATCAATTTCTGAGAGGGAAGTGTTAAGGTCTCCAGCTATAATTGTGGATTCATCTAGTTTCTTCTTCCATTTTTGTGAGTTTTTGTTTCATGTATCTGAACCATTACGTTAGTTGTATGCATGCTTAAGATTGGTATGTCTTTTTAATGATTTCATTTTTATCATTTTGTAAAGAAATTTTCTTCTTTATTCCTCATGATTTCCTTTGCTTTGAAATCTGCTTTGTCTGACGTTATTATAGCACTCCAGCTTACTTTTTATTAGAATTTGCATAATGTGATGGTTAATTTTATTTATCAGCTTAATTAGGCCAAAATATCTGGACTCCGATAGTTGGTTACACATTATTCAGCTGTGTTCATGAAAGTGTTTGGATGAGACTGATCTCTGAACTTGTAGAGAGTAAAGCATTGTCATCCCTAATATGGGTAGGCCTCATCCAATTTTGCACTTGATCTTAGCCAAAAGGCCAAGAAGCAATGACCCCATCCAATTTTGAATGTCTGTCTGATTAAAAAAATGTCTGAGTTAGGAAGAATTCTCTCTCTTGTCTGTCATCGATCTGGACACTGGCCTTCTTCTACCTTTACACTCAGGTTTGAACTGGAAGGTACACACACTGGCTGGCTTTCCTTGTTCTCAGGCCTTTGAACTCAGACGGAAACTATACCATAGGCTATCCTGGGTCTCCAGCTTGCTGACAGAGATCATGGGACTTCTTAACCTCTATAACTATATGAGTCAATTCCTTATAAAATCAATTGATCTATAAATAGATATGAAATCCGTCTCTCTCTCCCTCCCTCTCTCTCTCTCTCTTTATATATATATATATATATATATATATATATATATATAATAACTATCTCTCTATATGTCTATGTATCTATGAATCTATCTATCTGTCATCTATCATCTATTTAGAAAGAGATTCCCTGTTGGTTCTATATCATTAGATATCCCAGACTAATTCACATGATATATCTTTTTTTTTTTCCTTTCCTTATTTTATGCTATATATTAGCACTGAATTTCTTGTAGACAAAATAGAGTTGGTTCATACTTAAATGCATTATAACAATCTCTGTCTTTAAATTGGTGTTCTTAAACCAGTTACATTTTATGGACTTTACTGATACATTTGGATTCAGGGTTAGCATTTTATTACTGTTTTCTTTTTGTTTCCTATTCTTTTTGACCAACAATTTCCACTTTCCTGTCTTATTTTGAGACAGATGAATGGTTTCTAGTATTCTCTTTTAATGTATCTTTTGTGTGTTTTACTTCACCATTTTGCATAGTGATTTTTTTGTCTTGTTGGTTGTTACTACAGCTCTTGTTATTTAGTAGCTACAATATGGACTCTATGGAGGACCACTTCAAATAGGATATAGAAAACTTTCCACACTACAAGTTCTTTTGTTTTCTCCCCTTTTGTTTCAGTGGTCCTATTTATTATATACTCAGACTCATATATTAAAAACACCTTCAAACAATGTTAACTTTTTTGGTTTCAACTATCAATCATAGATTAAAACATTCTCAAGGAGAGGAAGAATCTGTTATATTTAATGCATTCCTTCTCACTCTTGAAGTAAATGAAAAGCCAGAAAGTTTTGGCAAAGAAATGGAAGAGATACAACCAAATAAATTTTAAGCAGAATTTCTACAGGATTAAAAAAAAAAATCAGTGTATTTTGGTTACACTGAATATACTTACTTTAGACATACTAAAAGAGGTAAAATTTACAGAGAAATGTAGCCAGCTGGATGTACTATTTTAAGAAAAAGAACGCAGTGATCAACTAAGGGTATCTCAGGGAACTGGGAGGATAGGGTACATGAGATAAGGAACAAAATTTTATTTTGTGTAAGAGAAAGCAAATGCACTTTAGATGTTGAACTTGAGCTGTTTTGAGGAAATGGCAACTTAAATGTGCAGAGCACATCTGATTCTCAAGGGGTCTTCTCTAAGATGTGGACTTTAATTTATATATTTAATCCCACCAAGTATTTTCCATCTTATTTTTAAATATTTTAGGTACCAAACAGAGGCATATAATTACTTAATCCGTATGCATAGCCCTTTTGAATGAAAATTATTTCTAGAAAAATAAACAATTCTACTGTAGTTTTAATGCCTATCTTAACCAATTTAGTGCCTATCATAACCATTTTTAAAAATTTTTATTTTTTTATCTTAACCGTTTAAGATATCCAGTTTTGACAATGGAAGTGTTGCTTCTGTGATACAGATAAGTAAATTCATGTATGTTTTTGGACCACTGAGAGACTCACACTCCCTTGTCTAATAATGAAAGATCTGGTGTGGATTGTGGACAGTGTTTCTATATGGAGTACCTCTGTTTATGAGTTCTGAAAGTGTGAGGAACATGTCTTTTCTGGAAAAATGATGGGTGGCTTCTCCAAAGAAGAAATATTGGCTTAATTTTACTGTGGTATTTCAATTCATTAAATTGTGTACATGGGGAGAAAAGACAATTTTCTGTTAAATCAGGCATCCAGATAACTTAAGGTAATCAGTAAATAAGAGATACCCAGAAGCTATTCAGACACTTAAAGAAAGCCCATATTAAAATTCTCAGTCTCAGGATGTCACCACGGCTTATTCACCTGAGGATAATTTCTTTGGTGGATGTTTATGGATTGGTGGAAAAACAATGTAATAATCAAGCAGAGTGGTAATTATGTGTTTTTAGTGCATTTTTACCAAAGAAAAAATTGTAATTATTGATAAAATGTGGGGGAGAGATGATGCGATAAATGTAAAGAGAGAATTTGACAAAGAGTAAGTGAAACAGGTTATGCGGCAAGGCTTTTTTTGTGGCTGAAATGTAAAGCAAAGAATAAACAATCATTGCTTACTCACCTGTTTTTACAATCACCCTTTCCTATGGCTCAGATCTCTTTTCATCAGCTTGTAATTGTCAATCTGGTCTTTTCTAGGCACTACATCCCATGCTCCAAACCTACTCTCTACCATCAGAAACCCACTTTGCCTGTCCTTTACTTTAGGACTTGATACACCTTTTAAAGCAGATGTGAATGAGGGATCATTTCATATACTCTCCCTCTTAGGACTATGTACATTTCAAATGAGAACAAAATCATGCACTAATTTTTACCTATAAGATTTATAAAATTAAATAACTAAGAATAATTTATAGCTGCCCCTACACAGTGAAACTGGCATTCATATATGTATGAAAGATCTTACACAAAGCTTTCACTTTCACAGCTCCCCCCATGACAGTTTATCATTGACTGAAATAAACCTTCCTTAGAGAGGCCCTTGCCCCCATTTCTTAAAGCAGCTCCCAGTCTGTATCAT
This sequence comes from Lutra lutra, assembly GCF_902655055.1. Lineage (NCBI taxonomy): Eukaryota > Metazoa > Chordata > Mammalia > Carnivora > Mustelidae > Lutra > Lutra lutra. Next base: position 72,959,947 of record NC_062279.1, on the reverse strand, counting down.
AGTATCTTGGTGTACTGTTTTCAGAGCACTTTTCAGTAGTCTGAAATTATCTTATTAATCTACTTTCTTATTATTAGTTTTACCCCACTAGAATATAAATTTCTTTTTTTTTTGAGATTTTATTTATTCATTTGACAGACAGATATCACAAATAGGCAGAGAGGCAGGCAGAGAGAGAGGAAGGGAAGCAGGCTCCCCACCAAACATAGAGCCCGACGTGGGGCTCAATCCCAGGACCCTGGGATCATGACCTGAGCCGAAGGCAGAGGCTTTAACCCACTGAGCCACCTAGGCGCCCCTCGAATATAAATTTCTTAACAGCAGAGATCATTCTTTGTTTCTTTGAATGTGTATGTATGTGTGTGCCTGTGTAGTCTACCAGGAAAATGACTGGCATAGGGCGTTGTCTTCCCGAAATATTTTTGAATGAATAAATAATTCAATAGCTAAGTAATTTTTTTTTAAAGATTTAACTTATTTATTTGACAGACAGAGACCACAAGTAGGCAGAGAGAGAGGGGGAAACAGGCTCCCTGCTGAGCAGAGAGCCTGATGCAGGGCTGGATCCTAGGACCCTGAGATCATGACCTGAGCCAAAGGCAGAGGCTTAAACCACTGAGCCACGCAGGCGCCCCCAACAACTAAGTAATTGAACAAAGAACTTTGAACATACTAATACTTGTCTCAGTAATTTCTTTCTTTTTTTAATTTATCTTATGTGAAGAACTTAAAAATTCAGAAAAAAACTTTGCACTTACATATCCATTTTAATGACCTTGAAAATATGAAGCATAAAAGTTTCCAAATAGGAAAATGGTAATATATTATGATGCATCTATTAAATGAAATAGTATACAGTTATTATTTTATTAACATACACAAAGAAGATATGCAGGTTATGTTTATTTTTGTTTTATTACACTTATTTATACATTAGTCAATATTTTTTTCTTTTCTATCAAAAGCTTTGTCTTTGTAAAGTCCTAAAGTTCTTTGTCATATATTTATCTAACAGACATAATTTACCTCGGAAAAATTTAAGGAAACATCTCACAGTCCTTACTGGGCACTGGTCATGATTAACTTGATGGTATTTGATAGATCTCCTACACAATCTCCACGAAAAAAGGACTAGCACTAAACAGGGCATATCAGAAAACTCAGTCTAGTACATTCATGAGGAAAATATAAAGGCAAACAGCTTGTGCACATATGCTGGAAGATAGTGCTAATCACCAAAGAATTGTACTTCATGGCTCACATTAGGGTGGGCGGAGTCACATGGACATTCTGGTCAAAGAGTTGTAAATGGATAATATGTGGATATGAGGGGTGCGTTTAATTACTAGTGTGAGACTCTCCAGAAGTCTCTTATTTCTGACAGGGCAATGGGTAACATTCAATAAAGTGGTTACCTAACTAACCCAGGGCTGCAAAATGTCGTGATATCAGTGTTCAGCAACTTGCACACAGCAAAGGAAAAAAGAAAGAAAGAAAGAAAGAAAAGCAAAAGAAAAAAAAAGGAAAGGAAAGAAAAGAAGGAAAGAGAAGGGAAGGAAAGAAAGACTATCCCAATAGGAGGCCCTGAGATTTAAAGATTGCTGGTTACCACAGCATACCCTGGTTTATCCTGGTGAATACATTCACATTTTCTTCTCTCTCTGCCTCAAGACCTTGTAGTATTCTTTGCAATGTTCTGGAATTATAACACAGTTTTATAATGTATACTCTTTTTATATAAGCCACCAAGGAACCTGGATGAATGCAGTATGGCTAGCAAACTGCTGCTCACCATTGCACAGCTCTGCCTGTCCATGTGACCCATGTGATCCATGCTTGTGTCTATTTAATGCACCTACAGGTTCAGGCTATAAATTTTTGACTTCCTGTAGCATCTTCCTCTTGAGAAAAATCAAAGAGCTTAGAATGATTAGATAATTAATATGTATAGTGTGCTAGAAGCCATCAAAGCCTCTAAAAAATCATTAGTAACTATTTATAACTGTTTTAGTGAAATGTAAAATTAGCTCATCCATCAGGAGAACCTTTACTTCTACTGCTATTCTGACCTAAAAATATATAGGGCAGATCCTTTGAAACTTTGAAAGTGATGCAGCTCTAAATGAGGACTTTAAAAATAGGTCAGCATATGATTTTATTAATATTCTCTGTTTTGTCAACTTTACATTCAGGAGAGTAGCATGTGTTTTAACCAGTTACAGGCTCTAACACATTGTTTGACCTATAAGAATGGATTAAGGTAATGACAGCTAGAACACAGAGGTAGAACATTTATTATAAATCTAATGTGTAGGCACTTCTCTGTATTGTAAATACAGATAGTAACCATTTTTTCAGGATGATACCTCAAGAGCCAAAATTAATCTTCAACTTTCTGTATGATGGGAAAACAAAACAAAACGAAACCAAAAAACAGTATCTGGAAAGGTGTATCATGGTTGAGAAAGAATTGTTAACATTTATCATTAAATGTTATAAGTGATATCCATCTAAGAGGAAGCATGCTTAGGTTCCCTAATGCATGAATTTCCCACCTAAATTTCCAGTTATAAAGTATTCCAAGTTGATTTTATCTTATAAATAAGTGTGATATAAAAAAATAAGTTTAAAAAGGGTAGAAAAGAAGAGAAGATCTCATAAACTAACTCAGGGTAGGGGGGATATAATGCAAAAAACCTTGGTCATATGAAAATGATTTTTGAAAATGAAGGAAACACTAAGTTGTAAAATGTAAAAATAAAATATATTTGTTATATATTACATGTAAATAGACTAGAAACTCACATTAAAATGCAGAACCTGAAAATTGCTAAACAACAAAAATTCTTAAAGTGACAAAGAGAAGTAGGAAAAAAGGTAGAAAATAAAGAATTTGGCATAACTATTGCAGATACATGTAAACTAAAGTCAATAAATAGAATACAAGTAAACATTAACTTAAGAAGATGTAAATCTGAAGAAGAAATAACCATTGCAAATTATATGTATGAAACATAGCAACAAAAAGCATGAGCCAAAAACTATTAAATCACAAGAATAACTTAGTTAAAAAAATATCATAGATGGGGCACTGTTGCTCAGCTGGTTGAGCAACCAACTTTTGGTTTAGGTTCAGGTCATGATCTCATGGTTTGTGGGATTGAGCCCCTTGCTAAACTCTGTGCTCAGTATGGAGTCTGCTTGAAGATTCTCTCCTTCTGCCCCTCCCACCAATTGCTCACTCTCACCCTCTCTCGAAAATAAATAAATAAATCTTTTAAAAAAAGTATCACATATAGTGGAAGACTGCAATATATCTCTTTAGAATTAGACACTAGTAAACCAAAGATAATAAAGACAGGAGAGTTAAATGTTATATTTAATCAAGCTGAATTATTATAAATTTAAAGAACCAATCTCACATATCTAACTAGAACCTATACATTTACATATGTTCATGGATCATTAAGCAAATAAATAAACAAATAATTGGTCCAAATTATTAATTAATTAATCAAAAATAGACCCTTAGCTGGATAAATTATATGATGAAAGTATAATCAAATGAGAAACATGTAATAATTAATTCACAGAAAAAATGCTTAGAAATTAAGAAATTTATAAGTTGAAAAAAACTGAGATCAAAGAGAAATTTCAAAAGATACTAGATACCGTCTAGACGTTAGAAAACAATGACATGGTGTATACCAAGTACCACAATAACTGTCATACCACATATCACAATGACTGTCATCACAAAACTGCAGAACAAAACAAGAACAACAAAAAACACATATAAATGAAAATTTATTTAATTCCAAGAAGGATCAAAAAAATAAAGGAATAGAGTACTCAAATTAAGAAAAAAGAAAAAGAACACTGATATAAAGAAGAAACAGAGATGTTGCTAATACAAAAGTGATATTGAATAGAAAACAAATAAATAGTAAAAAGCACTAATGCATCTAGAAGGTGTTTCTTTGTAAACACAAATAAATAATTGCCTTGAAAACCTGAGTACTTTTTTTTTTAATGAAGAAAAATCAGACAATATGGAATAGAGAAAATAATTTTAACCACAGTTTTGGAAGGTTTAAAAACATTCTAAAATCATATAGCATAAAATGGGAACCATGTGGATACACAAATGAACATAGAAGAAATGCATGGTTCTTTTTTTTTTTAAATTTTTTTAAAGATTTTATTTATTTATTTGACAGAGAGATATCACAAGTAGACGGAGAGGCAGGCAGAGAGAGAGAGAGAGAGAGGGAAGCAGGCTCCCCGCTGAGCAGAGAGCCCGATGCGGGACTCGATCCCAGGACCCCGAGATCACGACCTGAGCCGAAGGCAGCGGCTTAACCCACTGAGCCACCCAGGCGCCCTGCATGGTTCTTTAACATAATAATTCTCAAATTAACTATTTGCCTGATAAGAAAGACAAGATGAGGCTTTGATCCACAGGGATGCTAATTCATTTCTGGTACCTCCATGTCTATGATCACCCCTCCTCTCATACCACAAAATAAACATAAATAAAAAATTTTTATAATAACCCCTTCATCTCTTCCCCTCATATCAATATTCCTCTTCCTTAGATGAATCCCTTAAACTGCCTTTACATTTCTTTTTTCTCATTGTGAAAACTCCTAAGTTTCTGCTAATATAGTCCACTCCTAAATTTTAGACTATTATTACAATTGCTATTACATTATTTCTTGTCTGCTTAGTAGTTTTTTTAAAATTTTGTTTAAATTCCAGTTAGTTACCATACAGTGTGATATTAGTTTCAGTGTACAACATAGTGATTTAACACTTCCATACATCACCTGATGCTCATCACAAGTGCCCTCCAAAATCCCCATTAACTATTTAACCCACCGCCACCCACCTCCCCTCTGGTAACTATTAGTCTCCTCTCTAGTTAAGAGTCTGCTTCATGGTTTTTCTCTTGCATTCCTTTTCCCATTGCTCATTTGTTTTGTTTCTTAAATTCCACATGTGAGTGAAATCCTGTGGTACTTGTCGTTCTCTGATTTGTTTCACTTAGCATAATCCTCTCTAGTGTTTTTTTATTTTGCACTTTTATTACCGAAATGTATTTTCTGTTCCTCTCCTCTTTCATCTCACGTTGTTAAAACTCTCCTGGATCATTAATTTATTCAAGGTCCATCCTCCAAGTATTTTCCTGTGTGCTAGGCTAATATACTTTCTTCATTTTTGCATGTTTATCAACATATATTTTTAGCATAAACTCTAAATACCATATGGCAAGGATATAATATTTTGAATAATCTTTTTGTCACAAAAGTTTGCATATTCTTTTGACTTTTAGTTTCCATTGGTATAAACAAAAAGTCCACTGCCAAAATGACTTAAAGGACAACTTGGTGTTTTTTTTTTTTTTTTTCCTGTTTAGAAGTTTCTGATGATTTCTTTTTATCCTTAGAGCTTAACAATCTTACCTGAAGATATAAGAAGGTGTTTTTCTTTCTTATCAATCCAGCCTGTAATTTGTTGAATTTGTTATATGTAGGACTGTTGTTTGAGTTTTAATTATAGCACTTCTTTTATTTCAGTTTCAAACTACTAGTATTCTTTTATCAGGTATTCGAAGTTAGTAACAAAATCTCTTTTTAGGATTAAAATTTCTGCCTCTGTGTATTCTTATTCTGATACTCAAGTCTATTATTTTTTCTTCCAGAATTAGTCTATGTCTCATGATTTAATGAATACATTTACTGAATTTATTAATGTATAAATCCTATTTTAGCATTTACATGATTTTCTTGAATACCTTAACTTCCAGTGTTATATTTTCTGTCCAAGTTCTTCAGTATGTACATCTGATTTTGCCATTTCTGAGAGCTTTCTATCAGTTTAATCCTCTACTAAAAACAAGTATAAAAGTTGGGCAAAACACATACAGCAATCATTTGAAAGCATTGGCAAGTAACCAATATTGGCAGTGCTTTAAGAGCTATGAGCCCTGAGAAATAAAAGCACTCCTAAAGTACTCCACATTCATGCCAACATTTTCCTTTAGGGTATTTGTAACTGATGGTTGTGGAATAGATTGAGAGCAGAAAGCTAAAGTCTCCCTAGGCTGAAAAAAACATGCTGGATTTCATAATAGAGCAGCTGAGATTTGAGAGAAATACTACAGTACATGAGGTTTAAAAAAATGCACTAGATGGGATTAAACACAAGCTAGACATTAGAGGAAAAACTTTAGTGAACTTGAAGATACAGCAATAGAAATTAACCAAAATAAAACACAGAGACAAAAACAAATAAACAAACAAAAACTGGAAAAAGAAATCAGGCCATTAGTGAGACATGGAACAACCTTAGGTGGCCTTATACACAAATAAAGGAAGTCTTTTAAAGGTGGGGAGAAGCAAACAATTTTTTGAAAAAAATATGTCTTATGAAAATTCTAAATCCACAAATTCAAGAAACTCAATAACCACAACCACAAGAAACATGAAGAAAGCGCCACCAAAAAAAAATTTAAGAAAGGCAATAAAATTGTTTACAACCAATAAAAGCAGCAAAAAAAAAAAAAAAAAAAGACACACTGCCTGCAGAGTGACAGAGAAACAAACAGATGACAACAGATTTCTTATCAGAATAAAGACAAGGTCTTTAGAGAAAAATAAAATATCCAACACAATTCTCTATCTAGGGAAAATTCCTTTCAAAGAAAAATTAAATAAAGACTTTAACCCATACAAAGACTTCATTACTAAAAGACTTGTACTACAAAAGACATTTAAGAAAGATCTTAAAGTATAAGGAAAATGGTGACTAATAGAAATCTGAGTCTGCCAATGGAATGAAGGATACCAGAAATAACAAAGACATGAGTATAAAAAAAAATCTTATTTCCTTTACAGTTAAATCTCTTAAAAAGGTAATGAACTCATTAAAACTAACACAATAATAAAGAATTCTGTGGTTTATTATATATATATACATATATATAATGAGAATAATAACATCGAGGAACACTGCAGATAATCAGAAGTATTTCAAGTCCTTATACATAAAGTGGCAAAATATCACTGAAGATAGAGCATAACAAACTAAAGGTATATACTATAAATTTTTAAATATCCCCTAAAATAACAAAACAAAAAGTTATCATTAAAAACTCCACAGATAGACAAACCATAAGTGACTCTTAATCTCACAAAACAAACTGAGGGTTGCTGGGGGGAGGGGGGTTGGGAGATGGGGGTGGAGATATGGACATTTGGACATTGGGGAGGGTATGTGCTATGGTGAGTGTTGTGAAATGTGTAAACCTGGCCATTCACAGACTTGTACCCCTGGGGATAAAAATATATTATATATTATATGTTAAAAAAAAAAGAAAAAAAAACCTCCACAGATGACAACATGAAATTATAAAATCATATTCATTTAATTTAAGAAGTCTTCAAAAGAGAAAGAGGAAGAAAAGCATAGACAAAACAAATAAAGGGGAACCTGGGTGGCTCAGTGGGTTAAGCCTCTGCCTTCAGCTCAGGACATGATCTCAGGGTCCTGGGATCAAGCACCATACCAAGCTCTCTGCTCAGCAGGGAGCCCGCTTCCCCCTCTCTCTCTCTCTCTGCCTGCCTCTCTTCCTACTTGTGATGTCTGTCAAGTAAGTGAATAAAATCTTAAAAAAAAAAAGAAAGAACATTCCTTACCTTTATAAAAACAAAACAAAACAATACAAAACAAAAACCAAAAAATAGAAAAAATAAAACAATAAATATTGGATTTAATCCTACCCACATAAAAAAACACATTGAATATAGATTGAGAAGCATCCATTTTGAATGGCAGAGATTATCAAATTAGATAAAAAAACAAAGCAAGATTCAAGTACATGTTATCTACAAGCAAGACACTTTACTTGGGAAGACATAAATATGTTAAAAATAAAGTAATAAAAATATATGATGTTGATACTAATCTAAAGAGAGCTGGGGTGGTTGTATTAATATCAGAAAAAGTAGACTACACAACAAAAAATATATATTAGCAGAGATAATGTGGACCTATTCACAGTGATAAATGAATCAATCCTAAATGTTCAACTAACCAATAACAGGCCTTGAAGATACATGAAGCGAAAATAGAACTGCAAAGAGGCATAGATAAATCAACAATACTATACAAAGATTTTAGTACCACTTCTCAATAGCTGACGAATAGACACAAAGGATACAGAAGACTTAACACTATCAATCAACTTGACCTAATTGACATTTACAGAGCACTTCAGAAAACACAGATACTTTTCAAGACATTCAGCAAGGTGGAATATATTGTGAAACATTAAAAAGCAAACAAGACAAAACAAAAAACCTTCAATGAATTCAACTGCATTCAAGTCCAACACATCATCTTTTCCTATCACAGTGGAGTTAAATTAGAAATAAAATCCAGAAAAAGTTCTTGAGAAATCTCAAAGCATTTATAAATTATATGGCACTGTTATAAATAAACCATAGATTGAGTTAAAGCAATATTAAAAATTATTTTGAATGGAATGAAAATAAAAACACAACATGACAATTTGGTGGATTACCACTAAAGCAATACTTAAGGGAAATTCATTGCACTAAATGCCTATATTAGAAAAGAAGAAAGATCTTAAATAAATGAACTCAGCTTTTTCTTTCTTTCTTTTATTTTTTCTTAAAATTTTATTTATTTATTTGAGAAAGTGAGCAGGAGCTGAGCAGGGAGGGGCAGAGGGAGAGGGGGAAGTAGGCTCCCCACAGAGCAGAAAGCCTGACACTGGGTTTGATCCCAGGACCCTGAGACCATGACCTGAGCCAAAGGCAGATGCTTAACCAATTGAACCAACCAAGTGTCCATTAGCTTTTCTGTTCAGAATCTAAAATAAGAAGAAATTTTCCCGAAGTAAGCATAAAAAGGAAATAATTGAGATCACATTGGAAATCAATGATATTAGCAAAAATAATTTAGTTTACAATGGGGTTAACCTTCCCTGACAACACTTTCTTCTCCTTATATCCAAAAGTACTTTTTTCCAGCTTTATAGGCTTGAAAATAATAAATTGGGATGAGTAAGTTAATGTGACCACTTAAAAATATTTTTATTTATATTTACATTTTATATATTGTCACTTCCAAACTGCTAAATATTTTAATAAAACAATGGAAACAACTCTATCAATGCCATAGATTGCCTCCAAAGATATCCATCAAAAATATTTTCCAACTTTAGGAAAAAAAAAAGGAAGAAGAATAAAACTCATGCTGGAGTACTAGAAAAGGGGAACCATGATTCAATGTATCAAAATTTAATGTACATGACTTTTCCAGAGCCCATCTAAGAAAGGATTAACTACCCATATTCTTGAAGAGAAGAAAAATAACAATGGATGAAGAAAGATGTTGATAGGATATCCTTGAAGTCCATTCAGTTAAGATGATCTTCACAACATGATCTCAGAAAGGATGCTTCTGTATCTGCAGTATAATCCAGCAACTCCATAAAGCTTGCACATTTGTAGCAAACCTACCTCTGGAATCAAATCAGCATCCCAGAATCTTTGGGGCTCAGGATGACCCAGGGTGGAAGGCTTGTTCAAGGCCACTGGGACTTCCTCAATCCACATGGGGCCATCGCCCGAGACAATCTCAGGGACCAGATTGGAATTTGATGCTATCTATGTAGGCATACTAGACTTTCAAGGAGCTTTGTATAATTTTGCACAGAATATGTGAAAAATTGTTTGATTTTGTATCTGTTTCTATATCTATTGAATAGTTTCAACTGTTAAAATGATACAATAGTTGGGATGCCTGAGTGGCTCAGTCAGTTAAGTGTCTGCCTTTGGTTCAGGTCATGATCCCAGAGTCCTGGAATCAAGTCCAGCATCAGAATCCTCCCTCCAGTGGGAACCTGCTTCTCCCTCTGCCTGCCGCCCTCCCTGCTTGTGCCCTCTCTCCCTCCCTTTCTCTCTCTCTCTGACAAATATACAAATAAAGTCTTAAAAGAAAAAAAAATTATGCAAGAGTTACTGTTCCTTGATTTAAAAAATAATTTTGTATTGAGAAAAAAAAAAAATGTTCTCCAGTCTTATTTGCACAGGGTGCCTGCATCTCTTATAAAGAAATGGAGACTATGTTCCCACTTCTTAAATCTGGCCTGGCTTAGTTTCCTTGTTTAACCCACAGAATGTGATAGAATTGATACGATGCCAGTTCCAGACCAAGGCTTTAAAAAGTTTCATGGTTGGGGCGCCTGGGTGGCTCAGTGGGTTAATAAGCCTCTGCCTTCGGCTCAGGTCATGGTCTCAGGGTCCTGGGATCGAGTCCCGAATCGGGCTCTCTGCTTGGCGGGGAGCCTGCTTTCTCCTCTCTCTCTCTCTGTCTGCCTCTCTGCCTACTTGTGATCTCTCTCTGGCAAATAAATAAATAAAATATTAAAAAAAAAGTTTCATGGTTAATGCTCTCATACTCTGGGAACCCTGAGCAAACAGGTTTTGAAGAAAGTCTAAGCTAATGCTGTGAAGACATGCTATGTGGAAGATAATCAAGGTATTTGGTCAATAACTCCAGTACAAACACTGGCTAAATACAGATGTAAGAGTGACCCCAGTGAGAACCAGCTGAAGGACTATCCATCAGAATCATAAGAAATAATAAATTATTATTGTTTTAAGCCTTTAAGTTTTGAGGTGTTTTGACATACAGCAATACTAAATAATAGAAGCAATACTTTTTATTACTATTCAGAGAAACATAGTAAGTAACCCACATAAAATACATTATTGATTGAGGAATCATTTTGCAATGATATTATTAAATTTCACAACAGAATTCTTGTCTGTAAATATATGCTTAATTTGTATATTTTAATAATACAAATTAAATAATACAAAAATTGTATCATAATAATTGTTTTATTGCTCTAATTGAGCCATTTATCTGTAAGGTTGATAGCTCCGTTGTTTTCATAATGTTATATTTGATAAAAACTGTGTCTTTAGAAAACATAAAATCTTGCTTGTCCTAAATTCCATTTCCCATGAGAAAACATAATTAAAGAAACTTACTTGCCTATGGAATTTGTGTTATCAGTCAACCAAGAGTTAACTTAAAAAATCTTAAGAATCATAGACACCCAGGAGAGAAACTCTGCTGGACAAATATGATACACAAATATTGTTAATCAAATCTTACTCCTGGATACTTTTTCATGATCATAATGACTTCTTCCCAATTCCCTTGCTTAAATTCACACAAAAGAGAAATTATTACCAATTTTTGAATGAATCCAGTCTGTTACGGTCTCTGTGCCTTTACACACTTGCACTGCTATTTATCCTCACAAGGACTACTCACTCTGACAGACCCAATTGAGATATCTCCTAACTCAAAGGCTTTCTCACAAATGGAATTGGTTTTTTTCTCCTATTTTTCCATAATGATAAGGCTTACGTTTTTAAATCCTCATGCATTCTATGAAAATGTTTTACATTTCTGATTCTGTTATGAGACTCAGTTTTTGAGCACAGGATCTGTTATGTTTATTCATGACTAGTACTGGGGTTAGTGTATACTGGGTAACTGATAGAAATATGATGAAGGACTGAAATGAGGGCAGAAAGCACATACAGCTAAATAATTAACTATTAAACAGAATACATCCAAGTTATGCATATAACTTTAATAGGATATGAGAAAATGTTATTCAAATGTGGCCAAACAGTTGTTTTTCATCAAATTAATTTTGCAAAACAAGGGAATGGGTTTCCAATACAGTATGAAGAAGGTATTAATGTGTAGACAGAATCAGATGACCCACAAAGGCTGCTTTTTTGGGCATACATATCTAAAACAATGGAGTGAACTACTAGGGAAACAAAGCAGGTGCAGTTTAGGACACCCTATTATGTTACTGGGAAGCTTTCATTACAGATGCTGTATAGATATAGCAATGCATGACGTACAGGATTTTTTTTTTCATTTAAGATATTTGAAAATAACCTGACAGTTCTAAATGAAATGTTACTATGCTATGAGTAAACATTCTAAAACCTGAAATAGTAACAAAAAAACCTCTGAAAAATGTCTTTTTCATTTCACGTGCAATTTAGACACTTAAACTTGATTTCCATTCTGTGAATGAACAGAGATAGCCTTTTCCTAAAATCAATGTGAATTAGAAGTTGCCTTTGTGGTGCTTTAAAGTAAAAATCAACTGAGATGAAAATAAACCCTCTGGGAATCTCTGTAATGAAAAATAACCAAGTGAAAAGAAGAGTGCAAACAAAAGAAGAATTCAGGCAACCATTCATTATATTTACACTTGTGGCATGGGCTTGAAGTACAAAGACTCCTTTTCCCTAAATAATGCATTAATCCTCTCCTCTTTGTGGTTTCCATTGAACATCCTTGATTGATTTTGTTGCTTGCTGAAATAAAACTTATCAGACAATCATTTCATCACCCGATTTCCCTGCTGTGTACTTAGGAAAGAAAGGGCATTTAGGTGCAACCCTTTATTTCTGTCAAAACTGCAGAAGAATTAGATTATATAACAGAGAGTTTTCTAATAATAAATATTCTGACCTACAAAAATTGACCTCCTGTTCAAGGTCAAAGCAGCTATTATTACCATGCTTTACAATTTCTCCCACAACTAAAACTGCATTAACTCAAATACTTTACCCTCTTTGTAGTCTTTAGATATAAGATAAGTAGATTATTAAATCTGTAGTTTTGGATAATTGACTACCAAAAGGGATGTGTAGGAAAAGATACTCATTATGTAACAACAGCCAGACTTGTGATGTTTTCATAACATGAACCACAGTTAGCATAAATATTTTTATTCCAAGTACATTTGTAGACATTTTACATTACTAAAGTTTTGCTGCATTTGACATATGGGGGGCCCTGATGCTTGGATATTTAAAGAAGCTTTCATAAGTATCAGGAAATAAAGATCCCACATATAATGAGTGAGATATATATTAGGATTAAAACTGAATTTGCAGATGCAAAAATAACATGATTTAAAACTTATGCTGGTTACTATTAATGTACAGTTTTAAAGAAATTGAATAAATGCAAATGTAAATCACATCCATACTTACATGTTCTCATTCCAGAATGGCACAAGCGGAAATCTTAAGAAACAAATGTTCAACTTGAGTTTTGGTGCTTATGAAATGATGCAAGCAAGAAATAATATTAAGCCTTCTTTTTCATGATTAATCTGTCTTTCCATCTCATCAGATACGATTTAGTCCCTCATTTCCAGTAGCTACAACTTGGATGTATACAACTTGGAGGTATACAACTTGGAGTACAGCTCTAAAGACTGGTGTACTTCCCAAATAGCTTCAGTTTATGCTGATTTAATTAAAGTATTTTGGAATTAGCATATTGGAATTCAGAGGCCATAATCAGAAATGTCAAAAATAAATCATTTTTGTACTGGCCAGGTCCACCTTTGGAAAACCAGTACATTTGGGGCCTCAGTTACAACTCCAGGGACTTGCTATTTTTCTCTCCTTTGCTCAACGTATTTTTCAAATTTACCCATCTTGGATCGTCAATTGTTTGTCTCCAACATGATAGCGTTGGTCACAGCTTTAAGATGAAGAGCAAAGATTGCTCTGTAACTGATTCACATTGCATTCTGAAAAAGAGTTTTTAAAAACAAAATAGGTATCAGTATGCTTAAAATGTGCTTTCTCCGTAACTGTATTTGCTTTAGGTTTTCCCTCAGGATATGAAACTATAGTGAAAAACAAACAAAAAGATATTGTCAGATTCATTTCCATATAATGTTAAGGTTAGCAAAGATAACCTTGGGATACTTGTGATGGAATATTTTGTTTTTTATTTTATTTTTTAAAGATTCATTTTTATTTTATTTTTATTTATTTTATTTTGTTTTTAAAATTTATTAAGATATAATGAATTATTTGTTTCAGGGGTACAGGTTTGTAATTCATCAGTCTTACACAATTCACAGAAAGAGAGAAATAGTGCAAGTGGGGGGAGGGGCAGAGGGAGAAAATATTTAAGCAGCTTCCCTGCTGAGCACAGAGCAGACATGGGACTTGATCTCACTGAAGAGACATGCCGAGAGCCAAAATCAAGAGTCGGACACCAACTAAATCATGAAGTCACCCAGGCACCCCTGGAATAGTATTTTGGAAAATACACACTGATGCTTATCTCTCCCACATTTTAAAATCAGTTTTTTTGAGATATGGTAGACAAGTAAAATTGTAGTGCATTACAAAATCATGATTTGATACACATATACATTGTAAAAGGATTCTCACTATTGAGTTAACTGGAAGGGCCTATTTAGCCAGACCGGCTGCATTTTGGTTGAACAGCCATTTTGTTGTTTATGCAGTAAAACTTAAACTGACCTTGCCCCCCTCTCCCCAGGAGACTTACTTAAAAGCAAGTCTGGGAAACTAGTAAAATATGGTCGACCAGTCCCAGGTAGCAGAGCTCAAATACAAGGGTGGGTCAGGCCAGGTGGAGACATCCAATCAGTGGGGGGGGGCACATACTGTCTCCCTAGCTACCAAGGAGTATGGGCCCCACCTTTTGGGCACCAATTCTGACCATGGTGATAGGCTAGTTCAAATATCTACTATAAGGTAAATTGTAATTCAATTGGCCACCCGTGTGTGACCCAGCATGACTATACAACTTTCTCTGTGTATTACAATCTCATTGGCCACCTGTGTGTGGCCAGGCTCAATCACATGGCCTTTGCCCTTTAAAAGTTAGTCTGTAAGGCAAGGAGAGGTCACCCTCTCTGTAAGAGGTGGCCCCGAATGGTAGGTTTGCTTCTTGATGCTTGGTGCGAAATAAAGCTTTGCTTGACCTTCGCTTTGTATCAGTCTTGCTTCTTTGATCACGGACCTATCATTAACTAACATAACCGACACCTCACCTATTTCCTTTGATTTTTTTTTGGCTAATGTGTTGTATGAGTTCTTTGTGTATTTTGCACATTAATCCTTTCTCTGATACGTAGTCTGTAAATATTTTTCCCCTTCCATAGATTCCCTTTTCATTTTGTTGATGGATTCTTTTGCTGCACAGAAGCTTTTTAGGTTAACATAGTCCTACTTGCTTATTTTTGCTTAACCTTGGTTTTGGGTCAAATCAAAAAATTCATTCTAAAGACCAATGTTAAGGAGATTATCATCCATTATGATTTTAGGTCTTATGTTAAAGAATTTAATCCATTTTGATTTGCTTTTTCTTTTTGTTTTGTCTTGTTTTGTTTTTTTAAAGATTTTATTTATTTATTTGACAGATCGCAAGTAGGCAGAGAGACAGGCAGAGAGAGAGGAAGGGAAGCAGGCTCCCCGCTGGCAGAGAGCCCAATGCGGGGCTCCATCCCAGGACCCTGGGATCATGACCTAAGCCAAGAGCAGAGGCTTTAACCCACTGAGCCACCCAGGCACCCCTTGATTTGCTTTTTGTATGTTATAGTTAAGGTCCATTTTCATTCTTTTGCATGTTGATGTTCAGTTTTCCCAATACCATTTATTAAAGACATTATCCTTTCTCCATTCTATATTCTTGGCTACTTTATTGTAATTTAAATGACCATATATAGATGGGTGTATTACTGGGCTCTCTATTCTATTCTATTGATGGATGTGTTTATTTTTATGCCCATCCACACTCTTTTGATTACTAATGCTTTGCAGTAGAGTTTGAAAACAAGAAGTGTGATACCTCTGGATTTGTTTGTTCATTTATTTTCTTTTTCAGAATTACGTTGGCTATTCAAAGTCTTTTGTGGTTCCATACAAATTTTAAGATTATAATTTTTATTCCTGTAAAAAATGTCACTAGAATTTTGATATGGATTGCATTGAATCTGTTGATTATTTTCAGTATATGGACTTTTTAATAATATTAATTCTTCCAAAGATATCCTAGGATATCTTTCCATTTTTGTCTTCAATATTTCCTAAATATTTTCTAGTTCTTAATGTATATATATTTCACATCTTTGGATAATTTATTGCTAAAGATTTTATTCTTTTGGTGATTTTTTTTAAGATTTATTTATTTATTTGAGAGAAAGAGAGAGAGAGAGACAGCACAATTGGGGGAGGGGCAGAGGGAGAAGCAGACTCCTCTCTGAGTGGTGATCCTAACCCAGGGCTTGATCCAAGGACTCTGAGATCACCACATGAGCTGAAGGTAGACACTTAACCAACTGAGTGAAACAGGTGCCCCTTGATGATATTTTAAATGGCATTGTTTTCTTAATTTCTCTGATAGTTTGTTTTTAGAGTAAGAAATGCTACTGATTTTTTAAATTGATATATAATTGATGTACACTATTTTATTAGTTTTGGGTGTACACATAGTGATTTGATATTTGTATACATTGAGAAATGGTCATCACAGTAAATCTAATTATCATCTGTCAGCTTAAAAGTTAATAGTTTATTACTAACTATATTTCCCAGGCTGTACATTACTTGCCCATAACTTACCTACTTTATAGTTGGAAGTTTGTACTTCTTAATCCTCTCCACCCAATTTCCCCTTATCCCCAACATCCCTCCCTTCTGATATCCACCATTCTGTCTCTATATATATGAATCTGATATTTGACTTTTGTATATTGATTTTGTATTCTGAAAATTTACTGAATTTATTTATTAGTTCTTTTGGTGGAGTCTTTAGGTACTTATATACACAATATCATATCACCTGCAAATAGAGATAATTTTACTTCTTTCTGATTTGTATGTCTTATTTTTATTTATTTACCTATTTATTTATTGCCAAAATATTCTGTCTATTCTGTTTCCAGTATAATATAAATATTCTGTTTCCAGTATAATGTTGAATAAAAGTGGAGAGAGCAAGCATTCTTGTCTTAGTCTTAATCTTGGAGGAAAAGCTTTCAGTTTTTCACCAAATATGACATTAGCTATGGGCCTATCTATCATATTTGGCCTTTGTTATATTGAGGTTATTTATTTGACATCTTTCTTTTTTCTTAATACAATCATTTATTGCCTTAAATGCCCCCCTTAGAACTGTTTTTGCTGCATCTCATGTATGTCATGAGATTAGCATGTCATATATTTATTTTTACTTATATCAAGACTTTTTAAAATTTCTCCTTTGATTTTTTTCTTTGGCCTACTGATTGTTCAGGAGTTGTTGTCTGTTTTGCACATATTTTTGAATTTCCCAGTTTTCCTATTGTAATTGATTTCTGGTTTTATATCATTGTGGTCAGAAAGTTACTTGATAAGATATCAGTTATCTTAAATTTGTTAAGACTTGTTTTGTGGCCTAACATGATCTATCATAGAGAATGTTTCATGTAAACTTAAGAAGAATGAGCATTCTGTTACTGTTGGGTGGATGGTTTGTATATGTCTCTTAGATTCATCTGGTCTAGTATGTGGAGCAAGTCCAGTATTTCCTTATTGAGATTTTATGTCTGGATGTTCTACTATTGCTGAAACTGAGGTATTGAAATCTCCTATTATTTTAATGTCATTCATTTCTCTTTTCAGATACATCCAGTTTGATGCACTATTTTGGGGCATATATATATATATATATATATATATATATATATATATATATTTATAAATATTATATCCTCGTTATAGCCTCTTGATGAACTGAACCCTTTATCATTATATGCTGACCCTCTGTATTCCTTGTTACAGTTTTTGGCTTATTTTCTACTGTGTCTAACATAGGTATAGCTATCCCTGATCTTGCTTGGTTCTCATTTATATGAAATATCTTTTTCTATCCCTTGACTTTCATTCTATATGTGTCCTTAAAGCTAAGTAAATCTCCTATAGGCAGTGTATAGTTGGGTCTGGGTCTTATTTTTTTGCTGTTATTGTTATTGTTATGTTTTGTTTTTATTTGTTTGTTTTTAATTCATTCAGCTATTCTGTGTCTTTTGATTGGATAATTTGGTCCATTTACATTTAAAGAAATTCATCACAAGTATGGACTTACTATCGTCATTTTGTAAATTTTTTTATGGCTGTTTTTTGATCTTTTTGTTCCTTTCTTCCTTTGTTACTCTCTTCCTTTGTGATTTTGTTATTTTTTGTAATCATATGCTTTGATTTCTTTTTCCTTCTCCTTTTTCTATCTCCTTTTGTATCTACTATAGGTTTTTGCAGACTACCATGAGGCTTACATAAAATATCTTATGGTTATAATCATCTATTTTCAGTTAATAACAAGTTAACTTTGAATACACAATCATGCACTACACTTTTACATTGCCCTACCCCATATTTTATGTTTTTGATGTCATTATTTACATCTTTTCATATTGCATATCCAGTAAGAAATTATTATTACAGTTACTTTTTAAAATAGATTTTATTTATTATTGAGAGAGCAAGAAAGAAAGAAAGCAAACACAGAGGGAGAGGGAGAAGTAGCCTCTCCACTGAACAGAGAGCCCAATGTGTGGCTAGATCCCAGGACCCCAAGATCATTACTGGAGCCCTAGGCAGACATTCAACAGACTGAACCACCTAGTGCCCCTAAGTTAGTTCTAATAATTTTGTCTTTTAATCTTCATACTAAGGTTACAAGCTATAAACCCATTATTATTACAACATTAGAATATGTAGAAGTTATACTATACATAGTTAAATTAAACTATCTGTACCAGTGAGATTCATACATTCATGTATTTTCATGTTACTAAGTAGTGTCTTTTTGTTTCAACTTAAAGAAGCTCCTTCAACATTTTTTAAGGATGGTCTAATGATGATGAACTCTTTAGCTTTTGTTTATTTGGGAAACTCTCTACCTCTCCTTAATTCTAAAGGACAACTTTGTTGATTGAGTGTTCTTGGTTAGCAGGGATTTTGTTTTTTGTTTTTTGTTTTGTTCAGCACTTTGAATGTGTCACTCTACTCCTTTCTGATATGCAAGGTTTCTGCAGAAAATCCCAGTGATAGTCTTATGGGGTTTTCTTGCTCATTACAAGTTACTTTTCTCCTGCTGCTTTTAATTGTCTTCTTCTTTAATTTCTGACAATTTAAATACACTGTGGCTTGTTGAGGGTCTCTGGTTTCACTTTTTTGGGAATATTTTTTGGCTTCCTGGTAGATGTCTGTTTCTTTCCCCAGATTAAGGAAATTTTTGACAATTGTTACTTTGAATAAGATTACTTTGAGTTACTCTACCCCTCTTTTCTTTCTGGTACCGCTATAATGTGTATACTGATCTTGTGATTGGATGAATTATACTGCCCTGTCTTTGAGTTCATTGATCCTTTCTTCCCTTGATCTAGTATGTTATTAAACAACTCTATTCAATTTTTCAGTATAAATACTGTATTCTTAAGCTCTATGATTCCTGTTTGATACTTGTTTATATTTTCTACTTATTTATATTTTCCATTTATTTGCATTTTCTCTTTCTATTTATTCTCTTTGAAATTCTCACTTATCACCATCATTTTGAACTCTCTATAAGATAAATCACTCTCTCCATTCATTAAGATTCAATTCTGAAGATTCTTGCCTCTTGGTGTTGGCTTCTGTGCATTATATAAGGCAGTCACCTCTCCCACTCTTGACTGATTAGACTCATTTCAGAGATGAAACTTGTTAATTAGCTCAACCTAAGTTCCTAGTTTTCTTTGAAAACTTTGTGAATGGCCAAACCACCTTATTTTTTCTTAATGGTTTCCAGCAGTTGTGGTATGCCAAGACCCATTGGTATGCCAAGACCCATCGGTGTCCCAAAAAAGGATTAGTGCCTAGATGCAAGCTGATTAGAAGCTGGACCCTCAGCAACATCTGGGAAACTATGCAGCCAAACCCTTTTCAGGGAGAAACTGAGCAATGGGCATTTTTGTCTCATCCTTTTATGCCAAATTGGATTTATAGTTGTAAAACTTGAATCTGTACTTGTTTAAAAATTCTTTCTTGTCTTTTTTGTTTTGCTTTTGTTTTTTTATTTAAACATTTATTTACATAATCTCTACACACAGTGTGGGGCTCAAACTCACAACCCTGAGATCAAGAGTTGCACACTCTCCTGACTGAGCCTGCAAGGTACTCCTAAAAATTGCTTCTTGTCTTATGGCACTTGTGAACCAAGCTCCATTGGTTACCAGAGCAGCAAGGTGATTTGGGGCTTGTCCCTTCAGGTGGCAAACCTAAAAATCAAAACACTGGTGTGTGATCCAAATTTACTCTGGGTGCCTGGATGGCTCAGTGGGTTAAGCTTCTGCCTTCAACTCAGGTAATGATCTCAGGGTCCTGGGATCCGGCCCTGCATCCGGGTTCTCTGCTCAACAGGGAGTCTAATTCCCCCCAATCTCTCTGCCTGCCTCTTGCCTAATTTTTATCTCTCTTTGTGTCAAATAAATAAATAAAATCTTAATTAAAAAAAAGAAAAAAAAAACAAAATTTTCACTCCTCAGATAAAAGCTAAGTGTTGGGGTTTTCCTCTTAATTATATGGCACTGTACTGGGAGTGGAGTTTATGGTTGGAGTATGCCTCTGCCTTTCCTATCCATTTTGATATGTCGTTTTCTCAATCAACTGATGTGTGGGAGTTACTTACTAGGTTCTGGATTTCTCGCAAAAAAAAAAAAAATTGCTCTGTGTGGAGTTATATAGTATATTCAGTGTGACCATAGGAAGAAGGAAATCAAGCCTTCTATGTCACCATCTTGGTTCTCATACTCTCTCTCAGTTTTTTGTTTGTTTATTGTATTACTTGTGATCCTCCTCTTCCTTACTTTTCCCTGCCATTTGGGTCCTTAGTGTATATAAAAGATTATGTCCATTATTTCTGTAAAACAGTCAAAAGCTTTTGAGATTTGGAAAGCAAAATCCTCAGTAAAATCAAGGGCATGGAAAGACTTGATGAGTCAAAGTAAAGTTCTTCTTAGCCATGACTAGGTAGATAGGACTGGAGGTATGATAGGACAAACATTACAGAGGTCTGTGTTAGAAAGATGAATTTGGCAGATTGAGACAGAGTAGAGTAGAAGTTACCCATTCCCCACTAGATTGAACACTCTTTCTTGAGAACTGTTCCAGGGCCATGTCAGTACCTAACATCTTAAGTCTTCTTTTGTTATATATCCCCTAAGCACAAAAGGCATGCTCACTGTCCTTGATGTAATCAGGTGACATTCTCCTTTCTTAAGCAGTCAGCATTACTTATTAATCATCCAACAGAAATGGCACTCATCTAAGTTCTAAGAATTTACTTGCTTTCAAAGTGCTTTATACTGCATGATTACCTTGGTTTTAAAGATCTTAGGCACTTGAAAACCTCTGAGTTTTACTAGGAGCAGGTCACGATTTCTAGTAATATGGAAGTGCTGTAGGAGGAACAGAACACTTGTGCCTAAGTTTATGTGCTTATATCAGACCAGAACCAACTCAACATCCACCTAAAATCAGTTCAAACATAGTCTTACATTTATTTTAGAATCATTTAAAATCAGTTTGAACATAATCTTACATTTATTTAATTTTGTGTTTTTAATCTCCATTTTAAAGTTGAATACATACCATTAATTCACCCTACATTACATTCTTCTACATGACAAGGGACTGAAAAAAGAAATCAGAAAAAACAATTTTTTTTCCTCAGGTAGTTCATTTTCCTTCCTGAGTTTTATGTATCAGAGTCACATTTACATAATGATCCATATATTGAAGGGATATTCTGTTCTTGTCAATAGTTAGCCATCTTTTAAAGTAGAGTTTAAATAACACCTTCTTCTGAAACTTTTCTCTATATTCAAAACCCCACTATCTCTCCTTTTACTGAAATTCCATATTATTTGTGTACCCTTGAGAATACATAGTACCTCTTCATTTAGATTAATATTAGGTGTATACATATTTGTCTCTTTGAATCCACTCTGAGTTCTTAATGGCAAGTATCATGTTCAATCATCTATCTTTATTTCCTACAGCACCTACAATGAAGTCTTGAATTAAATAAAGGAGTCAATGAAAGAGAGTAGTAGTAGGCAAGGAATTTTGACTAAACCAAATTATACATTATATCATTCAACTCACTTTTGGATTGAAAGCACTTTAACATTTTATATAATATCACCACTCTTCTTACCTATAGCTTATATTATTGAAGGCACTAAGTCCTAAGAAAAATATGCATACAATTATCAGTTATATCTTTTCTATGGCACCCATCTGAAGTTGGGATATTTAGCAAAAATTTCTTATTCAATAGTATTAAAAACAAAACAAAAATCCCAAAGCCTTTATTTGGCATTCTAAATATGCAATTGCCAGGATTTGAAGCCATGAAATTCATAATCCAAATAATTCTTCAGTGTGAGTAAAAACAAAGGCATTGACATTATAACTCTAATGCACACTGAATGCTCTGTGATCTGTATTGTTAAATCTAACAGTTTCCTAAAACAATAGAAATCCAGCTCAGAACTTAGACACACACACACACACACACACATATTTAAATACTCCAGTGGATTCTGATGTATTCTCATATCTTTTGCTCCTTTCTTCACATTTAAACTGCATGGCTGCACTTATGTCAGCAATGTGAAGTGGAGGTACAGAACATTTCATTCCTGGTAAGTGCAATCAACATAGGCAGTGAATCTGGATCATTTAGACTAAAATACAGGTTGTTTTTGTTTCTTTTGACATCAAAATATCTTGTTTACCTTCTTCAACTTTCCATTTAATAGCAATAGTGTATTTGGATAGTGTTTCAGGCTTTTTAAAAGCAAATATAAGTGGTGGTTAGAGCAACTGGTATGAAGTCTATTCAATAGAAGTTGAAGAATAAAGAGTATCTAGAGATTGGCCAGGAACAAAGAGTAAAATAGCCAAACAGTGACTACAGGGCAGACATCCTGATTTCTAGTTTGCTTCTTTTTCTTTTCTTCAAGC
Organism: Lutra lutra; assembly: GCF_902655055.1. Lineage (NCBI taxonomy): Eukaryota > Metazoa > Chordata > Mammalia > Carnivora > Mustelidae > Lutra > Lutra lutra. The sequence continues at coordinate 72,936,980 of NC_062279.1, read as the reverse complement.
ATGGTGCCTCTCATATGGTCCTAAAGGAAAAGAGAAATAACAGTTATGGTGTATATCTACTAAGGATTATGTTCTGGTTAGGTGATTATTTTCAAACCTTCCAATAACCCATAGGAAGTATAATATCCTGATTTTAGGGGAGACCCTTTATGTTGAGAGGGGTTAGAGGATTTGTATGACATCAAGTGTCATGAATGATAGTTCAGACTTTCACTATATACAGTTGCTTCCTTTGTTGGAGAATTGCTAACAACTTTACTGTCCTTTATATTCTTAAGCAATAATTTTCCAAAATTATATTTTTTAGCTCATCCTTAACTAAATTATGTCATTAAAGTCATGAACCTTCAATATCCTCTGTGTTGCCTAAGATTCCAAATGCCACGCTTTCCACATATTATACAGCCTTATTTGACTCTTAAATTTCTGACAGTAAGGCTATTTCTCAACAATTAACCAATCATTTTCATTTTTATTTATTTTACTTGAATTAAATCATGATGCAATCTGTAGCCTTAGCCATAAAATCAATTCAATTCTCAATTTCTTGTTAGCAGGAAGACTGATTAATCCTAGTGTTCTGCATTTGATTTGTTCTCTTTGTGAATTGTTCTTGGAAATACAATTTTATCACTTTGCTTTATAAGAGAATAGACTTGAAGTGCTTAACTACAATAATTTGGTGTTCAATTGATTCAGCATTCATTGATTTCAACATTTTAATGAGGATAAATAAACTTAAATACCACTGGCTTTCTCCTTAACTTTGAAAAGTAACAAAGGGCCACCTGACAGCTCTGGAGGAAAGGAGAAACCCTATCCACTTAAGTTTGTTGTTGAAAAGAATACAGATAAATAATGATTTGTTTATCTGTTTTTTTGTTGTTGTTGTTTTGTTTTGTTTTGTTTTGTTTTTTCTAGCAGAAACCTGCAACACCTATGTCTTCCTACATCACTTCTATGTACAGGTAACCTTATGTGCACACACACCCAGTACAATCTCTTACTTCATTCACCTTAAGGATGTGTCTTATATTTAAACAAATGATACAAAAACTGTGAGAAAGCTGAGCTAAGCTTTTTTCTTTTTATCATAAATATAGATTCTATAATAGACCCAACATAAAGTTATTTGCTTGCTCAGCTATTTAATTGTTTTTCCAGTTTTTAGATTATTATAATTTCAGAAATTTAACATCCCCTTTCTAAATTGAACTTTTCCACTTATGAAGATGCAAGCAACCCTTCAAAGGCAGGAATGTATGCTTTATGTATTATAAGAACAAAACAAAAATCTCCTTTTTATTACAGCCTCTATTTTGAGATCCTCTATTCCAATTATTTATAAATTCAATGTTCATCAAAATTAGTTGGGGAGGTTTTTACAAAGGCAGACTGGCAGAACTTATTGTAAACCTACTAAGTCAGCTCATCTGGTCTCCCTAGTCCAAAATCTATATATTTAAGTTTCTCTAAATCATGCATATTATAGATAAGCCATGTACCCACATTTGGGAGACACTGTTTTATTTCATTTGAAGCAATTTATAATATTTGGGTTTTCATCTAGCAGAAAACATTCTATGTGAGTGAGTTGGCAAGACATTTTAGCAAATAATTTGAAGCACATGGCAGACCCCTTTATTTGTTTGTAAAAAATATTCCTTCATCACTCGTAGACAATGGATAGCATTTGTCCTGGGTCAAGATGCAAGTAGTGGGCTAAATGTATCAGAGCATTCTAAGTTTCAGGTTCAGAATTGCTTCTGGAATAAAAGACATGTACCTTTCTTATGGCTGTTTATATATTTTTCCATTGAATTGCCTCCACATTCAATTGCTGCACCACAGCGTGCTGGAAAAATTACTGGCTTTAGAGCTGGACAATTGTGAAGTCAGACATGTTATTAAAACTCAGTGTACTCTAACTATAAAATCTGTATTATAAATACTTACTCCACAGATTTGCTTTTAGCTTTAAATTATATAATGTTGTTAGGATTAAAGCAGATAATGTTTTTATAACACATTGCTTTAGGGAAATGTTAATTTTTCAGGATTCCCAGATATACTGGTTTCAGTTTCATATACTTGCATATTAACCCATTAATGACAAACTGCTATTTGCAGGGTATGATAAGAGAGAATCATGGCCTTGGGATCATAAAACTTAGGAACATAAAGAGAGCTTTAATTTATTCACATTTCTGCTAATGATTCTTCAAGATTCTACTACATGGGTCTCCAACCCTGCCAGCAGAAAACAGCTATAAAACCTGAACATGGTGTATAAGTAGATACAGGAAGGCAGTGAAGAGTGACCAAAAGAAGGTGAATGTTGATAGGGATTATAAAGTATGAAGAAGGAGATACTCAGAAAGAACTGGAAAGCATAGGAATTATAAATATCTGGAGAAATACAAAATAATTTTTTTGCTATTTTGCTTTTAATTCATGAATTTGTTTAAAGCTAAATATGTAGCTTAGTTTTATATGTTTCAGTGTGTGTAAATGGATACATATGAACATTATTGTATAAAAGGCAGGAAAGGCGTGGTGGACTTATGCCTGCAAGATTTCCATATTTTGTAAGTAGTACTTCAATGTTACCAGTAACCTATGTACAATTAGGGATTTCTATTATAATTTTCTAGACAACAACAACAAAAAAAATAGTCAAATTCCAATACTAATCAAATAATCCAAAATAGAGAAAAGTGAAGAGAAACAACTGGCCAAATAGGAAATAAATAATGAAACGATAAGTTCAAAGCTAATTGTATTAATAATTACATTGAATACACATTGAAAAGAGAGTTATTCAGAATGGATAAGGTAAAAAGCAAGACCTAATTATGTGTTGTTTAGAAGATATGCATTTTAAGCATGAAGAAAAACACAAGTGGAAATAAAATTGATAGAAGAAGACATGCTATGCAAATAGTAAGCAGAAGAAAGATGGAGGAGTTAGTTTGAATATCAGATAAAATATATTTTAAGAGAAAGAATGTATCATTAAAATAAAGGAAATTGTTTAATAATGATAAAAGACACAATTCATCAGAAAGGCAAAGCAATCATAAAAGCATTTTTGCCTAAAATTGAATTTCACAATACATTAAACAAAAATTGCTGGAATTAAAAAAAAAATAAAGAGAAAATTTGAACAGACCAATAACAAGTAGTGTGAACGAGTTTGTAATTTTAAAACTTTCCAAAGAGAAATCCCCACTCTCAGATTACTTTGCTGGTGAATTCTATCAAATGTTTAATTAAGAATCAACACTAATGCTTCAAAACCTCATATCTAAAATAGAAGAGAGAACAATATTTCCCAACTATTCTGCTACCAGTAGGATCAAAGGTGCAAAAGCTTTCTACAAAATATAAGCAAACAAAATCTATCAATATATGAAGGAGATTATTCACTATGACCCAGTGAGATACATCCCATATATCATATTAATAGGATCAAGAACAAAGACTGCATCTCAAATAGATGCAAAAAAATCGTTTGACCAAATCCAACATAATTTCATGTAAAAACACTTAACACAGTAGCAATAGAATTGTATCATCTTCAATATAATATACAATATAATAAACATCATATGTGGAAAAACCTACATCTAATAATAATACTTAATGGTGAAATAAAGAATGTTTTTCCCCAAAGATCAAGAATAAGTATATTGTCATCATTCTCTCCAGCATTGTCTTGGAGGTTAGTCAGTTCAACTAGGCAAGAAAAGGAAATAAAAAGCATCCAGAATTGGGGCACCTGTCAGTTAAACATCTGACTCTTGATTCCGGATCAAGTCATGGTCTTGGGGATGTAAGATCGAGCCCAGTTTGGGCTCCACTTTGGTGGGCTCCATGATGGGCTTGCTAAGGATTTTCCCTCTCTTCCTCTCTCCCCCTCTGCCCTCCCAACTCTAAAAACCAAAACAAACAAACAAAAAAAGGCATCCGGAATTAAAACTATCTCTATTTGGGAAAGACATGGGGTTGTACAATGAATATCTTAAGGGATTCACTGAACAGATATTAGAACTAACAAACAAGTTCAACAAGTTTTTAGGATACAAACTCAATGTTCAAAACCGATTTTATAACATAAAAGTAAATTTTGGTTTTGGATAAAAAAGCTGAATATTATATAGATTTCAATTCCTCCTAAATCTATAAATTTAATATAACCCAAAGAAAAACACCAGTAAGATTCCCTCCCTGCCCCAGGAAGTGGAGGTGTTGGTGCATTTCCTTCTATAAAAAAAGGTTGTTGTTTTTTTTTAAATCTTTGGAAACTGTAGCTTTAGCTTGTGATAAAGATAGAACACACTCAAGGAATTTAAATGTTACATAAAGCCATGCATCCTATAGAGTTATTTGGTGCTGAGCAGGCACTAGAATCCAAAAACCAGTTTCTTCATATTCAATACAATATTTCCCTTTCCTTATTTCTGAGGTAGAATTATATAAATATATATATTTAATGCATGAAACATTTAAATTTTAAATATGCTTTAGATTAATTTTTAATAAGATAATTCCACCCCTGAGTGAGAAATTCAAAACTCAAATCAAAGATATTTGAACAAGCCAATCTTATAATGGACAATATAGTATTTGAAGTTCAAATTCTCACAGATAAAGAATTTGAAAAATATAATATTAACATTAAATATTTTAAAATGGAAAAGTGGCTAAATTGATCATTATTTCACTGATAGTGTTTTACACATAATCTGATTTGGATTAATTTCTTTTTAACTCTCATAAGCAAATAATTAAAAAGGATCTGTGTTTCAAGGATTTCATCTTTATTCATATTTTAATAATCTTTAATTCAAAAATAGCTTGAACTGAAATTGATTGATGGTAGTGACACATAATCATTCATATGTTATAAGAACCATGAGAGACTATGGACTCTGAGAAACATACTGAGGATTTTAGAGGGGAGGGGGTGGAGGGATGGGTGACCCAGGTGGTGGGTATTAAGAAGGGCATGTATTGCATGAAGTACTGGATGTTATATGTAAACAATGAATCCTGTTATACTACATCAAAAACAAATGATGTATTGTATGGTGACTAACATAACACAATAAAAATAAATAAGTAAGAGCATTTTATAGCTTAAAAAAAACAAAAAGAATCTCTAGGCATAGTGAAAATTTTCCACAAACCCCAAATATAAATGTAAGTGTGAAGTGGCATATGGATTAATTTGGGGTCATTTAAATATAGTAGATATAGTCTTCAACCTTATTAAAGGACTGAAAAGAAAGAAAATATGTAATGATATAATATATAATATATCATGTAAAATGTAAGACAATATAAACATTTAATACAATTTTTTCCTTACATGAATAAAATTCTTTTATTTTTTATTTATTTATTTTTTTAAGATTTTATTTATTTATTTGACAGACAGAGATCACAAGTAGGCAGAGAGGCAGGCAGAGAGAGAGGAGGAAGCAGGCTCCCCGCTGAGCAGAGAGCCCGATGCGGGGCTTGATCCCAGGACCCTGAGACCATGACCTGAGCCGAAGGCAGAGGCTTTAACCCACTGAGCCACCCATGTGCCCCACGTGAATAAAATTCTTAAAATTCTAAAACTGTTGAATTCATATAATTTAATATATTTTGATAGAATATAAGCTTACTGTTATCTTTCAGCATTTTCTCATTAAAATTAACATATCCTACTTTTTTCTACCATCACTGTTTTATTTCTATAATTTTAACATAAATTTTGTTACCAGAGTTCCTTTGTCAGTACATGCCATATTTCCCCTTTATCTTTCTAGTTTTTTTGTAGTTTTTTTGAAATACAGAGTAATTGACATATAACATTGTTTAAGTTTACAGTGTACAGTGTGATGATTTGCTGGACATATATGTTTCAAATGATTACCACAATAAGGTTAGTAAATGTCACCATCATCTCATATAATATTTCATTTTCCTGGTGAGAACATTTATGATCTTAGGAACCTAAGATCTTAGGTACATAGTAAGTACATAGTAAAGTAAATTAAAGTATCATTAACTATTGTCACCCTGCTATTTATGTATGGTATCACCAGAATTTATTTTGTAACTGGAAATTTGTACCCTTTACCAACATCTCCCCATTTCCTCTACTCTTCTGTAATCTAAAGATGCAACTTCATGGAACTCGTTTGATGCTTTTTATGTTAATACAAAGAATTTTGACACTAAACATTTATTTGCTTTGAAAGTAACTTGAATATCTTGAGAAAGTAACTTGAATATCTTGAGGATTTTTATTACCTTAAATGCGTAATGTAATTTTTTTCTCTTTTACCGGGATTCTGGTAAGAGTCTCAAATTATATTTTCTATGTACATTATTAGTCCTTTCATTATATAGATTATAATTGTGTGGGTTTTTCTGGATTTTTTTTTATATTATTGCTTAGATATTTATTCTGTTCCTATAGCTTTTAAAAAATTAGTGATTCCAAATATATATATAGATATGGAATATCTTTTATATTATTTCTTTGTTATATTTTTATTCTCTGTTCAGGCTTTTATTCAACATTTCTCATAGTCTATAATCACATCTATTACCCTTTGACTCTATCTGTTATGATTATGGCTTCTCAATAATGGTTGTATGAAGATGAGATGATTTTGGATAACTTAAGAAATGCCCAACTCAAGAGCATTTATGTAAGCACACAATTTTTAAATAGAATTGTTTTCAAGGGTTTGGGAAGTCTTAGTGTGTCTTTCAATTTTTGTTTTGTTTTGTTTTATTTTTCAGGATATTTAATTTTTCCTTTTATGTTTTTATTTCCCTTTACCACTGTGATGGTTAGTTTTATATGTCAACTATGTAGGCTCCTGTACCCAGTTATTCAAGCGAGCACTAATACAGGTGTTGCAATAAAATTACTTTGTAGATGTGGCTAATATGCATAATCAGTTGACTTTAAGAAAAGGAGATTTTCTTAACAAGATGAGTTGGTCTCATCCTATAAGTTGTAAGGACTTCAGAGCAAAATTGTCATTTCCTTGAGGAAGAAGAAATTCTGCATCAATACTATAATGTCAGTTCCAGCCTGAGTTTTCTGTCTGTTGGCCTATCTTGCAGATTCCAGACTTACAGCCTCCATAACCACATAACCCAATTTCTTGAAACAGATTTCTTCCACTGCCAAATCTCAAATATTGCTTGTTTCCTAGTTAATATCCTTTCTGCTAAAAGCAATAACTTCCCAAGACTAAATCTTATGTCTGTTAAAGTATTATTTTCAAAATATTAAAAGTGTATTTATAATATTAATACATAGAGATTCATTCCCATGTCTATGTTTATTTTGCTAGTTTCTTAATGAAGAAACTAGTAGGATAACAGCATAACAACAATGTAATGACTTTTCAAGGTAGTGTATGAGAAAACTAAGATATATGTATATAGAGAGAATATGCATATATTCTATATATATGTATTTATATTGAATATATTTATTCTATACATGGAAAAATATAGGAGAGGCAAACAAACAAAATGCTGGAATAAAGTTGAATAGGTTGATATGAAGGTGTGAACTAAATATCTTACAGGGCAATAACTTCATAATCTTTATTTTCTATCAGACAGAAATTATTTGAATCTGCACTGAATAGATTCATTTACATCTTAAATTTCTTTTAAAATTAGCATCTAACTCACACAGTTATAAATATCTGTATTCTAATTAATAGCAAATAGTAAAAATAAAAAAGTTATATTTCCTTAGTCAAATGACCCATCAATAACTTATTATTAGTTAATACCAAAATCCATTTTTTTGCCTTATTACCAAGTTTTGAGTAACTTCTTAATGTATCCCATACACTCATAATTCCCTTTCCTATAGTGGTGCTTTGATCTATCATATCTCAGTATGTTCTTAGGACTTTGCATTGGTGTAGAACTTTTAGAGTTGTTGATTTTTTCTGTGTTCCAGTGGCATTGAGCTCTCCTTTCCTTTCTATGAAATGAAGGAGATGGAGAATTGGTATTTAGATCTCTATTTACAAGAAATTTGCGGTACATAGTATTCTGTGTTTCCTGATTATGCTGAAGGTAAGTTTATGTGTGATTTTATTTGCTCTCCTTATTGATCTTTATGTTTTGGTTGTTGCTGTTTTGAAGATGTGGGAAAAGATTCTGAATCCTGCAGCTGCCATTATTCTAGGCAACTGAAGAAAGCAGACTGTGTTATATACATTTCTAAATGTATTTACCAGGGTTAAATAAATGGACTTGATATGAAATACTTGGATTTTTGTTTTCAATATCCTGAACATTATCTTTCCATTCTTCCTCCTGAATTTTATTCATATAATCTTAAATTCATTCTCTCTCTCTCTCTCTCTCTCTCTCCTTCCCCTGTACTGGAAAGGATCAGTCAGTTTTTAAGAAAGATGTGAGGTACTTAGCAGTTTTCACCATCAATGTGTTTTTTCCTCCTGTGGCTAGGCCATTATCTTTTAATCCTTTACATTTTAATTATAGAAGTAAGGCCAATGACCAGTGTTAAAATAATTTCATGGGTCAGCAAGTAAATGAAGAAAGTATAATTTGAGGCATGTGAAGTTTCCTGAATCACATTAGGCAGCAATCTACTCATAAGCCTGGACTAGAAGGTAAGATTGAAACAATCCATTTAGAATGTCTAAAGAGAAGATTATTGTCTCTTCTCCAGATCCCCCCTTTCCTTCTAAAACTCACTCATTCAGGGTTATAAAAGTACTTACAGCCATTTTGCTTATGCTAAGACTTCTGGAGGAAATCACAAGACTCTCTTGGGATGAAAGAGAACACTCCCAGATACAAAAGAAACATGGAATTCCTTTTTTTTTTTTTAAATTTTATTTATTTATATGAGAGACAGAGAGAAAGAGAAAGAGAGAGAGAGTGCTCACATGAACAGGGGTAGAGGCAGAGTGATAGAGAGAAGCAGACTACCCCCTGAGGAGGGAGCCTGACTTGGGGTGAAGGGTTTGATCCCAGCACCCTGAGATCATGACCTGAGCCAAAGGCAGATGCTCAACTGACTGAGCCACCCAGGCACACTAAGAATCATGGAATTCTATCAGAAACAGATTTAGTAGCTTTCCCTATTTGCTTTTTTTAGTTCTTTCTCTCATGCCTCTCTGAGGTTTGGTGTCCTCCTCTCTGCTTTAAGTGCAGATTTTTTACCTTTCTCCAAGAGATCAGCTCAAGTCCATCTGAGATCTGTCTTGTTTTCACTGTGTTCTGTCATCTATGGTCAGTAAGGAAAAATGAATGAAGGTCCTAAGTAAACACTGTCCCTTCCCTCAGTTTTGTGTAGATTTATGAGCCAGGATTCCACTGCCTCATGGCTTAAAGCATTCAGAACTGCTGAGATGGATCATCTATATCTGTGTAGCAGTGCAAGGTGCAGATGGGAAAGAATACCAGCACGTATTGAAGAGAAAATTCACATGACAGAAGATATAGGAGGAACACACTGGATGCCTAGGAATTTTGACTGCTGGGAATCCATTTGCAAACAAACAGGATATCAGGTATATTTTGACTGCACAAATAGTAATTTACAAAATAAACCACAACTGTATGATTCCTCTTATATGAGGTATCTAAAGTAGTCAAACCCATAGAAACAGATAGTTGAATGGTGATTTCCAGGTGTTGAAGGAAGAGGGGAATGGGGAATTGCTATTCAATGGGTATTAAAGTTTCAGTTACACAAGATAAATAAGTTCTAGAGATCTGCCATATAACTCTGTGCCTGTAGTTGACAAAATTATATTATACACAAAATGGTTTAAGAGAATAGTTCTCATGTGGTGTTCTTACCACACACGTACACGAAACTACTGAAATGCCATTTACACATGGCAAAATAAATCAGGAAGAATAAAAATAAATATTTATTTAAATAAAACATTAAACATATAATTATAATAATTATGTTCATATATGTGAAATCAACATTTAAAAAAATGTTCTCTGCCTAATTAACATTATGCACAATAGTCATTATAGTCCTGGACACATATGTCAGCTTGGCTCTTTTGTAAATTTTGTTTAATTACAGTAATAAACATAATTGCTATATGCTTAACCTTTACAATTTATAGCTTTCATTTTACTCCTATTTAAGAAATAAATGAAGTGAATCTTTTTTAACTGATTATGCTACATTTTTACATGCTTTTATAATGTTTCTAGTGATAAATATTTCAAACATATAATCATGGGATTACTACTTAATTTACTGACACACAAAACTACATTTTTTTTATTACTTAGAATTTTAGAAAATATATGTTAAGAGAAGCATTGGGATTGTGTCTTACACCAAAAAACACCATGTTGAAAAAGTCATTGTTTGTTCAATGGGTTTCAAATGCCTATCTCGTTTTATTTCCTTAATTTTCTTCCCCTTCTTCTCCTTCTTCTCCTCCTCCTCCTTCTTCTTCTTTTGTTATTTTAGTGTTTTGTTTTGTTTTGTTTTCCGAAGAGAAAGGACTTTGTTTCATATACACATAGAAACCCGTTGACTATAAAGAGAACACCATGGTTCATTAGGTTTTACAGTTGTATAGAAAAATAAAAAAAACTATCATTTTAAAAAATAACTGTCCTAAAATGGGTGGTTACAAACAGGTCAAATGACTATAGGATTCTCTGGAGACCCTGTAAGGAATACATGGTGAGCAAGCTATTTTCTTAATAATATGAAGATGATATATGTCCTTTCTAAGTGTACACACTTGGATGTATGTCTTTTCCAGAAACTATATGACAGGTAATTTCACAATAGATTGAATGTAGAAGCAGATATGAGAATCCAGATCTCTTCCATTAAGTTAGACATTAAAGATATTTGATAAATGAAACACAATGTTGATTTTATCATATTTTTGCAAAATATAATTGGATTAGTTAAATGTGTTATTTTTATAGTTAATGGATTTATTTTTATCATGAAACTGAATTAACACAACAATATTTTAAACATTTCTTGACTTTAATTTCTAATGCAGTTATTATCAATAGTCCACCTACACATAAACAAAAGTTCTTTCAATTCCTCAAAAATTTCAAGAGTTCAAATATGTCCTAAGACCAAACATTTTGAAAACTGCTATACTGATTTACACCACTATTTATCCCTCATGGTTGTCTTGAATCATAATAGAATCATATCCTCTGTAATTATTTTAATAACAGTACTACTAAGATTTATTATTTTATTACTTTCAATTTATTATGTCTTATTTTAAAGATTTTACTGTCCACTTCCACATCTGATCATTTCAATCTGTGAGAGTTCAGTGTTTTGTTTTGTTTTGGTCAAGTGGCAGGACATGTGGTAGAACCAGTTGTCACCCTAAATGTTTTTTCTTTGCCCTGATTTCATCTAATTGCTCATGTTAAGTAACATTGGCACTTAATATTCTAGATTTGACCACAATTTGTGAACTTTGCAGTATGAAACTATAGTAGAGGGTACATCAATCAAATGGATGAAGCATGAATTCCATTGAGAGGTGAATTCTTGGTAACTGTGGGGAAAGGGAAATAAAATAAAGATTTAGTTATTCTTTTTAACTTGACACTCCTTCCCCTTAACATGCTCCTAATTAATGATCCCTGTTATAAGAGAACAAGGTCAGGTGGAAAACAGTGTGCAAAAGGTGAACCAGGAGTTTTTAAGTTGGTCTTTGAGGAGACTATAAAACCAGAGAAAGAGAGATGAGACAAGATAAAACTTTTGAAGATTAGTTGTATAAAGTCAGGGTAGATCCTTGGGAAAATCCATCAGATCAAGTTCACTGATCATGTAAGAGACTTTAATAGCTATCACTTAAACTGATTTAAGTCATGCCAAATGACAGTTCAACATAGAAGTAAAGGATTTATGATGTTCATTTGTGAATAAGAATAACTGTCAATGTTTTTCTCAAAAGAGAAATTCAAAATATTAAACTGATTCTCTACAGAATTGATAAGAGAGATCTACTTACATTTGACCTCAGCTGGATATCACAATATGTTTACTGAAGCCATTAATGAGGAAAAGATTAAGCATTGAACACAGCATTAGGTGAATACAGAGCAGACTCAACACTGACATTAGCCAAACTCATTTTCTTGTTTAAGAAGATTACAAAAAGATGCAAACGCTAAAGACAGATAATGGTTCACTGAGCTGCAATGGTTTATAATAAAGATAAAAGGAAACTAAGTTTATTCTTCAATTATTTCATTGTGATAAACTGTATCTAAAAAAATAATACTGATTAATAGCAGGAATAGTGCATTATAGCTTATACTGGAGAGGAATAAAGAAACCTTAAACAAAAATAGGCAATACCTACATGCAAGATCTTACTTATGAGAAGTGGGTTTTTGCAACTTCATTTTAGTTGCTTACTGAAGAGAAAAAAAGACAAGAATTTTAACTAATGCCTAAAATTTTTCATTTATTCTCCTTGAACTTGAATTGTATTTGAATTTTATATACAGAAAAAATAAATTCTACATAGACAAAAAATGATGATCTGTTGTTGAAGGCATAAGTGTATTTAATTCAACTCTATAAGTCCATTTCAATGTAATAAGAGCTAAAGGATTGACAGCTATCCTTAGGTAGTTATCCTTAGTGAACTAGCTTGTCTGTAAGGCTCACTCCTTCTCTTTCTCTTTCTTCTCTCCTTCCTTTGTTTTTTTTCTTTTTTGTTTGTTTCTTTCTTTACCTAAAGTATGTTGAAGTTAGACTTTCAGGAGCAATGTTAGGTATAAATAAGAAGAATATTTGGAATGTGAATTTTATGTCGATACTTTATCTTCTTTCAGAAATAAATAGTTGTACCTAAAAGATGAATTGAGATGAATCCTTGAATCAAATTATCTTCCTTCTTAATCAATTCACAGATGACAATATATGTATATGTGATATCTACTGTAGAAGATAGAAATAATCAAATTCATTTGTATGTCCTCTTTGGAGAAGTGTCTGTTCATGTCTTCTGCCCATTTGTTGACCAGATTATTTGTTTTTTTGAGAGTTGATTTTGAGAAGCTCTTTATAGATCATGGATACCAGCCCTTTATCCATAATGCCATTTATAAATATTTTCTCCCATCCTGTGGGTTGCCCCTTAGTTTTGTTGACTGTTCCTTTGCTGTGTAAAAGCTTTTTATCTTGATGAAGCCCCTGAAGTTAATAATTAAATAATTTATTAATTTATTTATCTATTTATTATTTTTATTTTCTTATTATTTTTTACTTTTTAAAAAATGTTCAGTTAGCCACTTCAGAGAGGAAGATGAACCATGAGAGACTACGGGCCTGGAGAAACAATTGGGGGTTACAGAGGGAAGGAGAGTGGAGGGAGGAGGTAACAGGGTGATGGATATTGAGGAGGGCACATGCTTTGATGAGCATTGGATGTTATACTTAACTAATGAATCATTGAACACTGCACCAAAAGTTTGTATCTGCTTTTGTTTCCCTTGCCTTTATATACATGTCTTGAAAGAGGTCATTGTGGCCAAAGTCGAAGAGGTTACTGCCTGTGTTCTCCAATAGAATTTTGATGGATTCCTGCCTCACATTTAGGTCTTTCATCCATTTTGAGTTTATTGTTGTGTATGGCATCACAGAATGGCCCAGTTTCATTCTTCTCCATGTGGCTGTCCAATTTTCCCAGCATCATTTATTGAAAAGACTGTCTTTTTTTCATTGTATATTCTTTCCTGATTTGTCAAAGATTTGTTAACCATAGAGTTGAGGATCCATTTCTGGGGTCTCTGTTCCTGTTCTACTGATCTGTGTGTCTGCTTTTGTGCCAATATCATGCTGTCTTGATGATCACAGCTTTGTAAATACAGCTTGAAGTGCAGAATTGTGATGCTCCCAGCTTTGGTTTTCTTTTTCAACAATCCCCTAGAAATTTGGGGTCTTTTCTGGTTCCATATAAATTTCAGGATTGTTTGTGCTAGTACTGTGAAAAAATGTTGATGGTATTTTGATAGGGCATGGAACTTTTTTCCAAAACACATGAAAAAATGTTCAACATCACAAGCCATCAGAGAAATATAAATCAAAACTACAATGAGATACCACCTTACACCAGTTAGAATGGCAAAAATTATCAAGACGGGAAACAACAAATGTTGGCTAGGATGTGGAGAAAGGGGAACAATCTTACACTGTTGGTGGGAATGCAAGCTGATACAGCCACTCTGGAAAACAACATGGAGGTTCTTCAGAACATTAAAAATAGAGCTACCCTACCACCCAGCAATTGCACTACTAGGTATTTACCCCAAAGACACAGACATAGTGAAAAGAAGGGGCACATGCAACCCAATACTTATAGTAGCAATGTCCATGATTGTCAAACATTGGAAGGAACCAAGATTCCATTCAGATGAATGGGTAAAGAAGATGTGGTTCAAATATAAAATGGAATATTATTCAGGCATCAGAAAAGATAAATACCCATCATTTGCACTGACATGGATGGAACTGGAGGGGATTATGCTAAGTGAAATAAGGCAAGCAGAGAAAGATAATTATCATTTTGTTTCACTTATATATGAAACATAAGGAATAGCCCTGAGGACCACAGGGGAAGGCAGGGAAAACTGATGGGAAGAAATCAGAGAGGGAGACAAACCATGATAGATGCTGGACTCCAGGAACCAGAGTTACAGAAGGGAGGAGGGTGGGGAATGGGGTAACCGAGTAATGGGTATTAAGGAGGGCATGTGTCATGATGATCAACATCTTTCCTTATACATCCACATGACTGGCTTACATATAGGAATGTGAAGTCAGCTAAGAAAAGGTGCCGGCTCAAGAAGAGCTAAACTACAGTCCACTTGGGGAGTTAAAGCATTTTATTCTGTGGTTCTAGATGTAGAAGAATGCCTGAGATGTCCTAGAATACAACGCTTTCTCATAAGAAAACAATCAAGGACTGCTACTTTCAGTCACTTGACCAGTTTAAAACCTGAAGAGAATCTAAAACCCTAGAATTTAATCTGACAAAATTTTGAATTGCAGAGATAAAAGTTTTCCTGAAACATGCTTGAAAAAAATGTAAGTTTTCCCATAAAACTATAAAAGTCATGCTTTACTCAGCAACAAGAAGACTAAAAATGCAGAGCAATGACAAATGACTTCAGCAAAGATGTTGAGACTCAAGAATAATATACTCTGTTACACTATATTTTATAAGCTCTTAAAACAGAAGGAGATGCTTTGGTATATGAAAATTCAGTGTACCATCATACTGTTCTTCTGAAAACTGAATACACACGCACACATACACAGATATTTATACAGATATTACATGGGATTCAGGGAATGGAATTTGAATGAAAAATCAAGTAATTTAGGATTAAGTAATATTTCCCATAAAAGTAGTAACAGTAAACATTAAAATTGGAAAACCAAAACTTTGTTCTTAAATATATATATATATATATTAGATTTTATTTATTTATTTGACAGAGAAAGAGAGCACATGGAGGCAGAGTGACAGGCAGAGGGAGAAGAAGGATCCCCACTGAGCAGAGAGCCTGATGTGGGACTAGATCCCAGCATCCCTGGACCATGACCTGAGCCAAAGGCACACGCTTAAGGACTATCCACCCAGGTGCCCCCTTAAATAAATATTATGAATATCAATACAAAAGTGATTAAAAATATAAAATACAAGTATCTGTAAAGATATCTAAAATAAATTTTGATAATCTCTGAAATACTGAAAATTATCATCACTAATAAGTGTATTGTCCTATATGCGCTGATATTTTCCCTTCACATGGCATTTATTTTTTTTAAAGATTTTATTTATTTATTTATTTGACAGAGAGAGAAAGAGATCACAAGGAGGCAGAGAGGCAGGCAGAGAGAGAGGTGGAAACAGGCTCCCTGCCGAGCAGAGTGCCTGATATGGAGCTCAATCCCAGGACCCTGAGACCACGACCTGAGCCAAAGGCAGAAGCTTAACCCACTGAGCCACCCAGGCACCCCTCACATGGCATTTATTTTTGATGTTCACAAGCACCATGTACTCTAGTACACTAAATAAACATCTTTGCACTTGGAAATTGGGGAACCACCCAGGTGGGTCTCAAATTTATATGATGCTGAAATTTACATAAAGATTTTATCAATTCTTAGGTGAGATTTAATATACCCTGTCACTCAATGCTGAGCTGGTCCATCTGCTGAGTTTTTAAGGTGGCATTTCCAAGCAAACACTGGGTTTTTTCCCATCTTCACACACTTACAGATTTTAAAACAAAACTTAGAGTCAGTAAGGAGTAGAAAGAGTCCTCAGAGAGCCAGAGTTCCCTTACCCAAATGGATTGCTGCTTTCACTCAGTTTTTGACATATAATGATTTCTTTTGCTTTCTTCTTAGCTAAGAGATACACTTAAAATAGATTTTTAATATTATGTACACAATTAAAATTGTTTTACACCTAATTCTTTTTGGCAACTTAGAGTTGGTCTACTTGTCAATCTTTTCCATCTTACATTATTTTCTCCTTTGTATCACATGATTCCCCCATAAACAACAATGACTGAGATATTGATGACACGTCCACACTAAAGGAAATCCAGAGACCTTTGGTTTTGTGGCTTGTGATGCAGAAGATTAGACAAACTTACTCTCTCCCATGGCAACTAAAAACACAACACAACACAACACAACAAAACAAAAAACTCAGAAAAATTTAGGCAACAATTGTTAGAAGCTGCAGCTAAAAGGTCATGACTGCTGTCTGGACTGGAGAATGCCCCCTGGAAGAATGAACTAAAAACCAGCCAAAGAAGCTGATTGGTAGCAAGAAAAATTAGGGATACATAGTATAACTGAGAGTCAGCATTCATGACATTTTGAGTTGGCCAGATTTGTGTTGCATATGGAACCCCTTTCTAAACTCATCTCAGTAAAGCACTGCTCCATTAAAATCAACAACAAACGTAAGTGAATCCTGTGCCAGGTAATATTCTAAGTGGCTCATGAAGATTAGCTCATTTATCTTCCCATAAAGATTGAGAGATTGGAACTACAATTATCCCCATCTAACTATGGAAAAACCAAGGCACAGGAAAGTTAAATAAACTTTCTGAAGGCCATATGGTTACCATGAATCTACTGTGTTCAGTCTCTTTCAAGAGTCTACGCTCTTAACCACTGCTATATTGATATCTGTATTACCATTCTTGTTTTTGCATTTCAAAGAGATTCCCTTATGATTTCTTGTGTATCTTTACAGTAAACACTCCTTTCCTTGTGCTAGTTTAAGTGTGCTTTTTCTTACAAACAAGTGTGTCTCAAAACATTCTTATGTGTTTCCATAACAACCTAGCTTTCTCCCAGCAAAGTGTTTACTATATAGTATTATACTGCTACTTTTCTCCTCTGCAGCCACCAGAAGATCCCTGGGGCACCAAGGCTCTGTTTAGGTCAGGGTTTACATCATATCCTGGCAAAATGCCTGGCAAAATGTTTAGCACATAGTATGCCAGTTAAACGAAACAAAATGGACAAATGTTACTGATACGTTAAAGAACACATAGAAAAGGGGGAGGAGAAAACAAATATTCCAGTTTATTAAATACATGCCAGGCTATATCCTATATATTTTATTAATAATTTAATTCAACAATTGTTATTGAGTACCCACCACGAACCAGTCACTATATTTACTGCAGAATATATAATCCTTAGCAAGACCAGTGCCTTTCTTACCTGCACTACACTCTGATTCTACCAATGGAAGGCAGATAATTAAACCATTACAATAAATCATACTAAGTACTTGAGAGCAAAGTATAGAGTCCCGAGAAAAGCATAGAAAGCAATCATGACAGCCATGGAAAAAATTACAAGAGAAGGAGAACTTTAACCAGCAGCTTAAAATATAAGTAGGTTTCAGTTGGTAGAAGTGGGGAGAAAACAGCTCAAGGTAGGAAAGAAAATATGCAAAAACTGCAAGACTGGTATGTTCATGGAACCAAATATAAATTTAATCAATACACCTGTTTTATGGATAATTAAGGTCTATATAGGGCCTACACAATACCTGCTGACCCACTCACCACCTCTTACTCTTAACTCTGGCCTCTATGTGGACAGAATCCAGTAGAAAGCAGAATCCCAGGAGAAATGATTGCTCTCACAGTATTCTCCACACCATGGGAGTTAGCAATGTCCTGGAACAAATTCTACTCACAGAAATACTTTCACAAAGATTCTGTGAGCATTAAAATTACATTCTCAACCAAATCATCTATTTTCCATCCCTCCTCATCACTAATTGCAGTCACTTTTGACATTGAAGAGGAGGATGGAATGAACACTATTAGGGAAGTTTACAACCTTCATTTTCTGGTCCTGTATGATCTCCAACTCCCTCTTTTTCAGAATGAAAAAAGCAGCTCTGACAGCTTTCATTTGTGAGTTGGAAAGATACCAAGGGCTGGGCCATGGGATTCTTTCTTTACACATTATTTTATAGACCACGGAGGAGGCCACTCTGCGACCAAGAAGCAGGAAGACCCTTTATAACTTTCATGGAGCACAGATCAAGACAAGAAACTGTGCAAGCCACAAAAAACTATTAACTGCCTCCTCTCCCCTTGTAACTTAGTTAATGGTTTTTCTTTACCAGTCAAGGCTTTAAATTTCTGCCTTTACTCATACCCTTTCTATAAATAAATAAATAAATAAATAAATAAATAAATAATTTATTAAGATACCCAATTTACCCAATTACAGAATTACTCCTAATTTCTGTGAGCACTCAGTTCAGAGAAAACCTCTTCTTCCTTCAACCATTGCAAAAAATAAAAAAATTCAAAATAAGTCATAATCCTTTAACAAGCCCCATCTCATACTTTATTACAGAGAATCCTTTGTTGCTGCTCTATGGATATATTCCTGGTGGTCTATGGCTAAATATTTAAACTGTTTAATCTGCATTTTATGAACTTTAGTATTTGCTGGTAAACACGGAAAAATGTGAACTTTATGTTGCAAGTGGGTCCTCAAGCCAAATATCAAAAATCCTAAGTTTAATTTTTTTTTTCCCCATAACCTCATTTGCAGAATCTTATAAGTGAATCTGCAGACATGTTTCCTGAAAGGCGTTTTCATTTTTTTACTTCAATTATCAGGGAAGGAATAAACCTAACTATGGCAAAGGACAAAGGGAAAAACTTTACTTCAGATATTAGACAGCTTTATAATGAATAATATAATTAAACAGGTGGAAATGTAGTAGATGTGTGGAAGCATAGTTGGAGTTAAGCTTGAAGAACTAAGCAGAAATAAGCTCATTAGAAGCCTTGTAAACTACATTATGGTATTTGCACGTTACTCTACAGATAATGCAAAACAGCTGAGCGATATTAAGCAAGGGAAAGACATGAGGAGGTTTGCATTTTTGAAGCGTCTCTTTGGGGCTAGCATCCATAATGGGATGTTGGAGAGATGAAGGTAATTAAGAGGCAGCTGAGGTACTATAGCTGAGAAATGATCGTGCTTATGCATGGGCAGTGGAGATGGAAGGGAGAGGTTGATGGATGTTGAGATGGAGAGAAATGCTAGAACTGGAGAAGGTTGGGTGGGGGAGGGTGAGGAATAAAGAGTCATGCTCAAAGTTATATATTAAGAAACAGGAGAGATGACACTAAAATGTGTTCTGAGGAGGATGTAAAGAAGCAGATTTGGAGACAAAGAGGAATTCATTTTAGCCATGGTAGGTGAAGTATCCAAGGCACTGTGAGGAGGACGTATCTAAGAGCGACTTTAATATATGGGTCAGGAGCAGAACAGAGAAGTCTGGCATGAGGGTAAAGATTTGGGAACTAGCAGAGTACAGTGGCCCAGGGAAAGAGCTTAGATAGGCACCATGAATTCTAATGCCACATGATGCAGGAAAGAAATAAGCATGCACGAACTCAGTTTCCATAGAAATACACAGGGAGTAGAAAAGAAACAAAAGGGCATGCTCTGCCAACAGGTTACAAAAATATATATAAATTACATGCAACTTGGGAGAAGACAAAAAGAGCCAAGGGGAAAGGATAGGAGAGATTTTGGGGTACAGCTCTGAGAAAGCTGACAGTTTCATAATAAGACGAGAAAAAGAAACATGGAACTTAGGTAGGAGGTATGAGGCTGGGGAGAAAATCACGAGCATGTGATGTCACAGAAAACAATGGAAGATAAAATTTCAAGGAAGAAGTAATATCAGTGGTACCTAATGCTGGAGTTCTGGTTTTAAAAGGTTAAGTTAACATTGATGAGAGCTATGTAATTCGGGGTCACTCTCATTAAGAAGGGTTTCTGAGAAGTAGTATGGTTAGAACCTGGTATTCAGTGGATTAAAGTATGTGGATAAAAGACTTAAAGACTGCAAAGGTAGGCAAACCTCATAATGTCATTTTGGATAATAGTATATAGTATATTATATTATATAGAGATCTTGATCTCTATATAATAATGTTTATGGTATGTATGTGAATAATAATAGCATATACAGATAAAACATATATAAGATAGTATAATACACACTATATACATACATGATGTGGATGTTAAATAATAGTTCTTTTTCCCCTCTTAGAACATATTCTATTTTCTTCTGTAAGTTTATTGTTAAAAAGCCTTCTGTCAGCCAATTTCCATTAATTTTTAAAGAAATTTCATTTATTTCTGAAGATTCATTTATTCTTCATTTATTACCTGAAGATAATCTGTGGCATTGGCTATTTATAGTTTTATAATGTAACTAGGTGTGGAACTAGCTTTAAATATTGTGGATTCAGGCTACATATTGTGAATATCAGGTTTTTCATCAGGTTTGAAAAAAAAAACTTCAGTCATTATTTCTTTTCCCTTTGTTTTTATTATTTTTGTACCTTCTACTGGATATACATTGAACTTTTTATTCTATCCTCCATGTCTTTTAAGCTCTTTTCCATATATTCCAACTTTATTATGTAGTGTTGTGTTCTAATAATTGTCAGCTACACTAATTTTCTTCTTAGTTATATCCAATCTGCTATTTAAACAACTCACTTATTTTAATACTTTAATTATTATTTCTAATATCAAGTTGTCTTAATTTTCTTTTCAAATTGACCTTTTAAAAATATTGTCTTGGTCTCTTCTTAGGTCTTCCATTTTTGCAATTTTGTCTTTATTGCTACAAATATGCTTACTTTATAATCTTCATTTAATTATTCCTTTACCTGAAATCCATATTGGTCCATTATATGTAATGTATATTGTTCATGGGAGATTATTTCTGGTTATTTTCTGATTCTACATTATCTTTTTTTTTTTTTAAATCTTATGTAACCTAGATTGAGGGTGTATCTGTCCAAATGAATTTTGCATTTGCTTTTGTCAAGTGTCAAAGTCTCTTTCTGCCTTAGGACTACCTTATGCATTATTTATTCAGTGTAGAATTTCCTGAGCAAGTCAATAATATATATTCACATCACAAACTGAATGAGGGCATAACTGTGATTCTGAAATTTCAAGCATCCCAAGTTAATGAAGACTTGCTTCCATTACATCTTACTCTCTCAGGATTCTGATTTTTTTATCTAGACTACCTCTTCTTGAGGGTGTATTTAGCTTTATATAAAGAACTCAATTACAATTCCCCATTAGCATCATTTTGATTCATTGAGATTTACCTTATTTTCTTCTGAACTCATTTATGTATTTATAGATGTAATAGTTCATCCAATATTTTTGAACTATTTTTAATAAGAATATTGTGGGCTGTGAAGTCCATGAGAAAAATGGAAGTCTAATGATTAAATTGTTAAAGTTGACTTCTTTCTCTACTGCTTGTCATTTATAGCAACTATGTGAAAAAAATCAGTGGAGTGTCTACCCTTGAGCCTCCTTCAATGAAATGTGTTTCTTTACTTATTCACGGTTTTATGTTCCCTTGAACCTCTACAGATGAAGTTTCATGATCCTTTGGAAAGATGGCAGACCAGAAAAGGTGGAAGGTACAACATTTTCTGATTTGAGGCCTGCCATGAAATGGTTGACAACTGTTAGGCTAAGGAATAGAGAGGATTTCTGTTTCTGGGACTCACTGTGTGTTAGTATAAGTTCTTTTCCTTTCCAGGTACTGAAGTAAACTCAATTCACCTCTGACATTTTTCCTTTAGGCCTACAAGGGTCAGTAAGATTGGGCCAACCTCCCAGAACCATAAGCAGAATTTGGAAAAATTCAGTTTTCCTCAAGATGATTAAAAAACTGGATTATGAATTTTTTTTTTTTTTTTTGGTAGGGAAATGTAAGGTAGAGAGATTCAGCGCTGTTTAATCTGGCATTTCTACAGAACCTGGGTATTTTTTTTTATAGATTTTATTTATTTATTTGACAGAGAGAGAGATCACAAGTAGGCAGAGAGGCAGGCAGAGAGAGGGTGGGAAGGGGAAAGCAGGCTTCCTTCCGAGCAGAGAGCGTGATGCAGAGCTTGATCCCGGGACCCTGAAATCATGACCTGAGCCGGAGACAAAGGCTTAACCCACTGAGCCACCCAGGCACCCCAAGAACCTGAGTATTTTTAATAATAAAAAATATGTAGTTTATTTTGTTTTTATATATTTAGGCTCTAACATACAGAGGTCCCCAGAGTCAATACCCACTATAGAAGAAATATTTATCTTCAAAAGGAAATGAATAAATGAGAAACTAAGATAGACATTAAAAATATACTTTAACTATACCACTGTGTTAGTTATGCAGGAAATGAGAATAAAGGACAAGTTAAATAGTACTGCAGGAAACAGAATCCCAGTGGCATGTTCCCATATTATTTTGTATTATAGAAATGCTATACTCAACAACTCAAAATATTGTCTAAGAACAAGTTGGTGGAGAATGTTTTTGTAGAAATGTTCCAGAAATCTCCTCCAAGCCAAAGCTGTTTGCCAGCTCCCTCTTTATTATACAGAAGTGAAATGACAACTCAAAGCAGGCTTACTGTCAGTAATTCAGCATCCATAGGCCATGTGATACAGTTTAATTTGTCTTCATCTTAGTCATTCACCACCATCCATCTTTGCCCAGCCATTTTTCCAGTGAAAACATTGAATAGACCCTTTTATTTTATTTTATTTTATTTTAGATTTTATTTATTTAATTGACAGACAGAGGTCACAAGTAGGCAGAGATGCAGGCAGAGAGAGAGGAAGGGAAGCAGGCTCCCCACCAAGCAGAGAGCCCAATGTGGGGCTTGATCCCAGGACCCTGGGATCATGACCTGAGCCAAAGGCAGAGGCTTTAACCCACTGAGCCACCCAGGAGCCCCGAATAGACCCTTTTAATATCTTCTGTTTGGATTAAGCACAAAGAGCACTATACACTACCATTAAAATAGAAATCTAATTGTTTGAATGTTAAATACAAATCA
This sequence comes from Lutra lutra, assembly GCF_902655055.1. NCBI lineage: Eukaryota > Metazoa > Chordata > Mammalia > Carnivora > Mustelidae > Lutra > Lutra lutra. The sequence continues at coordinate 72,913,472 of NC_062279.1, read as the reverse complement.
GACTTTTAGCAGATAAAAAGACCAACACCCTTTTGAAGCTACTAAGCATTTTCATTGATTTCTATTAATGAACAGTCAGTCCCTCTTTCTCCTTTTCCACTCCATTTAATCAGTTCTAAAAGGCAAGTCTGCTTACTTTCAAAATCCTCATTTCCCAGTAGTAAATTGAAAGCCCAGAAAACAATTATGGGAGAAGTGGCAGAGCAAAAATGCAATGGTCACTCACACTATTTAAAGTTTTCCTGAACATCCATTTTCAATTGCTTCTTTCTCATTTAAATGCTTTATACATATGCACCAAAAAACTAGCATCTTGAATTTGAAAAATTGTTTTGACTAATATAGAAAATATCTCCTTAAAATATCATCACTAGAGATCAGAATTCTAGAGAGTACATAAAAATATTCTTTCTGTTTTGGTCTTCTAATATTGCAATCTAATGTTTGGATCAAAAATAAAGATAAAATATAGTTTTTATTGTCAGTATGGTAAATCAATTTTAGTCTGAGTTATTGTTTTGTGTATCCAAGGAGAGTTTTTAACAACTGGTTCATTAATAGGGTGCCTAAGTAGAATTTTATAATGTAAGCATGTGAAAAAAAATAAGTCATCCCTATTTAATCATATTGCAGCTTCATTTTGTGAAGGATTTGTTTTGCTTATTTTAAATCAGGACACAGTTGAGAAAGACTGCAACATGCCTTTCAGATAAGTACTGACACCGTCTCATGTTGCCATCTCTGTTTTATATCAGTGAAGATACAGGCTCAGCAGTAGAGAAGCAATTGTCTCTTTAAGAGCTAAATCTTGCTGGCACACAGCATTAGCAACAGCCCCAAGGCAACAATGAAGATATTTTCAAAGTATTGCTTGGGAATTTGTCAGTGATTATCATTGACATTAATGGGAGTCCTATAGGCAGTTTTACTGCCATCACTTTGAAATGTGTAAGTGAGAGTTTTGGCAAGAGTGCTCTTTGCAAGCTTTCTTCTACAGATTCATGAAGAAATACTTTATACCGTGTGTATCTAAAAAAAAAAACGTTGAAACAATTTTGTGATCTGATGAAAACACTCAGTCACAAATTTAGGTAACCCCATTAATCAAACTAGTTATTTTGATTTTTAAAAGTAGGTATTTTATTCTCCTTCATTTTCAACTATTTTGAAAGATAATACATTTGAAGTCTGTACACATTAATACATTTCTGAAAGAGCCATTCTACTTGTACCATATAACTGTACTTAACACACCAAAATGCAGTTTCAAAATGTCTATTGGTTTTTATAGTTTTGAGTCTTGATATTTATCATCCATTGACTTATTTATAGTGCCCACTATAGTAGACACTCAGAATATGTTGGTGGGTACAAAATCATGGAGTTTACTATTACTGTTAGTAATAGTAATCAAATACAACACAAACACTGATAAAATCACAATGTGAAAAGGACCACGAAGGGGCACCTGGGTGGCTCAGTGGGTTAAGGCCTCGGCCTTCGGCTCAGGTCATGATTCCAGAGTCCTGGGATTGAGCCCCGCATCCGGCTCTCTGCTCGGCGGGGAGCCTACTTCTTCTTCTCTCTATGCCTGCCTCTCTGCCTGCTTGTGATCTCTGCCTGTCAAATAAATAAATAAAAATCTTAAAAAAAAAAAAAAGAAAGGAAGAAAAGGACCACGAAGAGGTGCAGGTATAGTAAAAGGAATAATAGAAAGGTCCCAGAAGGCTCTGGAAAGGATGGTATTTTAGCTGAATTTTAAATGACAAGCAGATGTTACTATGGTAATAATGGGATAAGAAAAACATTTTATTTTATTTTTTTATTTATTTATTTTTTAAATTTTATTTATTTATTTGGCAGAGAGACACAGCGAGAGAGGGAACACAAGCAAGGGGAGTGGAAGAGGGAGAAGCAGGCTTCCTGTCAAGCAGGGAACCTGATGCGGGGCTCGATCCCAGGACCCCGGGATCATGACCTGAGCCGAAGGCAGATGCCCAACGACTGAGCCACCCAGGTGCCCCAAGAAAAACATTTTAAAAGAGGAAATATGATGTAAAAAAAAAAAAAAAAAGCCTTGTGATTGTAGAGTTACAGAAACTACTTGGCATTAAAAGAAGGCCATTGTGGCTGAAGTGTGCAAGTGCAGGAAATCATAGCACATAGAGAGGCAGGAAATGTAGCAGAGACCAGACTGCAGAGATTTTAAAATAATGCTAAAAAACTTAGTTATTAGAATACGGTAATAGTTATCATTTGCTTCATAACATAATTTAGTGGCTTAAGTAAGAAAGAGACATTTTTGTTCACACTTTTTGTTAATGAGGTACTTGGGTGCCTCTGGGTCAATGTCTCTTCTGTAGTTGTATACAGGACGTTATCAGTGGCTATAGTCAGAAAAGGCTTCATGAGGACTGGACAACTGCTTTCAGTGTGGTCCACTGTTGGCGGGAGGTCTTACTTCCTTTGTCGCATGAACCTTTTCATAAGCTGCTTGTGTATCCTTATAACACAGCTCACTTCTCTCAAGCAAATGATCTGAGGGAGAGTAAATGGAAAAGAGGTTCTTTTGTGATCTGGTCTTCAAATTTGCACACTGTCACTTGCACTTTGTGTTACTCTTAGAAGTTATTCACTAAGCCCAGCCCCCTTTTATGAGGAGAGGAAGTAGGTTCTACACCTTGAATAGGAAGCATAGCAGAGACTTTGTGGGCATATTTTAAAATATCACCACACACCTATCAACTTGCTTAAGAAGAATGATATGATCAGGTTTGCATTTAGAAAAAGGTAATCCTGCAGCACTATGGACAACACATTAGAACCGAAGGTGATGGCGTCTAACAAATGTAAACTGTTGCAATAGCCCAAGTTCTTTGAGAGTAGTTTGGATTTAAGTGGAGCCAGAGAATATGGAGACAATACGTTAGAGAGTTAGAGTAAGTTAGAGAGCTCTAAAAGGAAAGGAACTAGAACTAAGCATGAACAGTATTTGGATTAATGTTGAAAAGCCATAGCAAGACTTAGAGATTATCCATTAAGTTACCATTTTCTTTATTAAACAGATACTGAGCAATTACTATTTGCTAAGCACTATACCACAGCCATTGCTGACAGCAACGATCAACATAGAGATGTCTCATTCCCTCACCTTCAAAAGTCTTAATTTAATGGAATATATGCAGATAATAAAACTTGCAAATACAAATAAAAGGGGGGAAAAGTGTTAAGATTGTTTAGTAGAGGTTGGCCTCAGAGAAAATAGATGAGAAACTTAATTACAACTTTGGTCTCAGAAAAAAATTCTAGAATATATGAAGAGAAATTGGCATGAGCATGAGAGATCAAAGTGTGGAGACAGAAATCATCCCAGGTATTATACTGGGGATCTCTTGTTTCCTACAAGCAGTGCCCTTTATACTTCTGGATATCCGGAAATGATTTCTATCTTATGTGGGTTTTTTTTTTTTTTTTGGATTTTATTTATTTGTTTATTTATTTATTTATTTGAGGGAGAGAGAGAGAGAGCATGAGCGGGGTGAGGGGGAGAGGGAGAGGGAGAAGTAGACTCCCTGCTAAACAGGGAGCCTGATGCAGGGCTTAATGCGGGGCTCAATGCATGCTTGATCCCAGGACCCTGATATAACCTGAGGGCGGATGCTTAACCGACTGAGTCACCCATGTGCCCTATCTTATTATTTTAATGAAGGTTCAGAGTCACTGCATTCACCTGTGTAAATCACAAGAACGGGCATCTAAATTGAGGCTATCAAATTAAAATACTTCCCCAGGGCCTTCAATCTAGAACTAGGACTGGAAGAGAAGTATCTTGATGGTGGAATAGCAAGGGAATGACAAGGCCAATTTCTCTTGTTAGATGAGAAAATAAAGGCTTTATATAAGGGGGAAAAACATCATGAGAGAAAGGAAGAAAGAGGAAGCACTTGTGTGAGAGGAGAGTGGTGGTGGTGGATACAAGTTTTTCAACCCATTTCATTTAGAGAGAGGTTGAGGAATTACTCTGGTTTTGGTGAGGGATTACTCATAATAATGGAAGAGAGGTTTGACATTATTGAATATTATTAATATTAATAACTCTTCAAGTAATAAAAAGGTGGGAATTATATACACATAACCTGTATCTAAATATTTATATCTATGTAGATACATGTGTATATTGAACTTAGCAAAGAGACAATAGTAATGGCATGGGAAAACACATGTTCGGTGAGTTGTGGAGGCAGAGAGAGTACCGTCAACAACTGGCTGCAAATTCAAGAAGAGAAGCCAGCCAGGAGCTGGAAAGACCACAAAGCCTAGGGTGGGTGTTGTTTGATTCAAAACAAGAGTTGGAAATGTGTAAATATCAATTATTATGATTCAATACATGAAGCTGCAGCAGATCATGAAAGTTCAAGGATGATAGGTAAAGGAAGGATATGTCTTTAAAGGAAAGAGGTAAACTGCCTTCCATTGTTGTTAATTACAAAGAAGAAGGAATCTTTGAGTAAGTGAATTTACAGGTTTGCCAAAAGAAAGCTTTGTAGTACACATCACAAATAAACTGTGTCCTGCATCTTTTCAGCCTAAAGCAAATCTTTAAGGTCAGCTTGTTTAAAATGAGAACTTACTGCTTGGTGTTCTGCCTTTGATTTCTGTCTGCTCTCATTTCATGTTTTCCTATTAGCTGACTCTATCTTCTACTAATGCTGGACTGGGATATCAAACTGGAATTCTAACTTCATATACATATCTGTCCTTAACATTAACTCTTTCTGTGTGCTTTTTTTCTTCTGGTAGAAGATACAGATATCATTCTGTGCCATTTTGCCACAGACACTCTTTGTAAGAACTTTTATGGATATGTAATACATATACTTTGTGTACACATACATACATATGTAAAATGTGAAATATTAAGTAAACATTTCTTACTTAAAAAGAAAAAAAACTAGCTGCTTATTTATAAAAGTGAAATATTTTATACCTTCTTAGAAATGGCACCTCTTTTTTTCTTACTGTCTCTTGAAATGGCAAAATTTTGGTTGCAATTCTGTTTTCTGTGCTGCAAGTTAATAACATTCAATAAGTGCTTCAGATAAGTCTATCTATGAAATTTTGTTTTTAACCAATTTCATGATTGAAAAGTGAGAGAGATGCTATATGATATTATCTATGAAGCTAGGACAGGAGGTCATTTACTGTGGAGTGAAGACCTGGTGTTTTTAAAAAGTGGCAGATATTTGAAATAACCCCTGGAAGAGTGAACTCACCAAGGAAGTTGAGAGAGATTGTAGGGTAGCATAGACATCTGATACTGAAGATCATAAAATTATTGTAGTAATAACCTTGTTCTATTATGCTATCCAAGTTCTTAAAACATCGCAATTATGCAACTCTTAATCTATGGAAAACTTTAAAAGTCTATTTACATAGTGAGCTGTTCTTATGTCTAATTAAAATGGTCCTACTGGGATAGCACCACATTTTCATTTGTTCTTTCTTGGATAAAGGATAATATATGTTCATTTGCCTCTCTGTGATGGATTTTTATTTGTACATGAAGAGTAGAATTGTTAGACTAAGATTTCTCACCTTTAAATAAAACAGTTTGATTTTTAATTCTTATTTTTTCTTTTCTTTGCTCTTTCCTTTAATTTCAATCTCAAATTTTTGTTAGGTAATTTAAATGGCAAAATGAAATTAGGTGGTTTTCCATGAGCTTCTGCTTCTCCTCCAATTCCTCCTTTTCTTTCTCTTCCTCTTCCTCCTCCTCCATCTTCTTCCTCTTCCTCCCCTTCTCCTTCTTCTCCTTCTTCCTCCTGCTCCCCCTCTCCTCCCGTTCTCCTCCTCTTCCTCCTCCTCCTTCTTCTTCCTTATCTTCTTCTTTTTCTTCCTCATTAGTCGTGCCATTTTCTTTTCCATTCTACTGTCTGTGAACCTAAGTTTTGCAAGCTCTCACTAAAAGCCATCAGAGAAATACAGTGTCAGAGAAAATCAAAATGAACTTTTCAAGATGTGACAAGCATATTAAGGACTACTATAAAATAAATAAAATGTTCAAAGATGAAGAAAACTTTAAGAAGAGAATATGCGTGATTTATGAAGAGAAACAAATTTTAAAGTAGAATTTTTTTCTAAAGCCAGTGTATATATATATGATCTACATCAGACAACAAAGCCATGGTCTAATGTGCAACTATATTTTCCTCTTATTAAGCTAAAATATTTCAGTTGCTCTTATTATCATTAGATTCTCTCTGTGGAAATGGAAGTTCACCATGTGAGTCCCCCAGTGTGACTGCATCATGAAGAATCAAACAGACTGTTTAAATGGCCACGGGAGTCCTCCATTTACGAAATCTGTGACTCCTAGTAGCTGCTCAGCTTCCCTCAACCTCGGTATCTTCATCTACAAATAAGAATAATTCATTCTAATGCATAAATTTACATTGTTTTAATCTACTAAACTTCTGATAATTTGTCACAAGAGCAGTAGAAAATTAATACACCTGTCCCTAATTCTTCAAGCAAGTGGGATTACAGATTTCCCATCTAACCTGAGCCATGACTGAGCTGTCCAGAATCCACCCCACGCTAACAGGCTGCTTTCTTCTTTCAAGAGTCAACATTTACAGGTCCCATTCTTTACTTTTTCACTCTGCTTTTGTTCACTCTTCAGTAACTTCAAATAATTGATTTTATATTTCATCTAGAATTTATTGTTATCTGCCAGGAGATTGAACCAATAAAACCTCCTAGCCTTATCAGTAGCAAACTCTTCCATACTTTTATATCTAAAATGTCTTATTTATGTTGGACCCAAATCCTTTTAATAATTAAGCACTGGTCCTAATATTGTTCTTTGATACTTCACACAGTGTAACTACCACTTGTAACATGGCAGGCTTAAAATTTAAATAAAACCATTATTTCCTCACTAAGGTTCTATTTTTTAGGTTAATTTTTAGATTTTTCCATATTTTCTTGCTTCATTGATGTGATTTTCAGATTTTCTAACACTTAGAACACCTCCCTGTAAACATTTACATAAAAGAACATTCTAAAAAATTTCCAAAAACGTTATATCCAGACCACCATATGTTATTTCACATGAGATCAGATCACATCAGAACATTATGGGATGGCTAACCTTATGGCTTTATCACACCAAAAACTGTTATACCTGATTAGTCCTCAATCCAGATCTTATGAAGTGTACTTGTTATTTAAGTTAAGTCCAATGTTGTTTAGTTATGTTAATCCATCATTTCAGAAGGTTGAAGTTTTGTTCCAAAATTTTGCCACCCATTATTTCAGGGTCTTTTTATGTCATTTGCAAAGTTAGTACTTATGTCCTGTGTGACTTAACTGAGCTGTTGATTACAATCACAAAGTGATCTAAATTTGACAATGGAATCTGTGGTTTGCTTCTGGAAATCTCTGCCCAATTTGATAATAAACATTATTCAATTCCCTTGGAGAAAGTTGCTCACTAAGCTACAGATACATTATACAATTATATAAGAAATTTTTTTCCTCTCTATTTTGTGATAAATAAAGATATGGTTAAACTTTATCAACAACATTGCCAAAATCAGAATTCACGATGGCCATGGAAACCAGGCTAGCTCTAATGATTGGAGATTACATCTCCTGTTTCATTTACACTAACAAGCAAAGCAAAGGATATATGGAAGACTCTAGGTAGAGATAAAATAAGTGGTTGAGGCTCCTGGGTGCCGTCCTCGTATTGTCCAAAGCCTGATATTCTCATCTAGTTCCAGTTCCATAATTTTTTTTGCATGAGTGTTTCATAACAACCTTATGTCTTCATTTATTGTATTGTTGTGTTATAGGGCTCATGTGAAATCTCAGTGCCAGGGCCTACCATATCTTGAACAATGCTCTTCAAGACTATTAATAACAAAAACAGAAACAGAGTCATGAAATGCACTACTTTACCTTAGTTATCTTTGTATCTTCTTTCTAACTCCCAGTGCCTGTTGTGATCACTCAGTAACCTTTGCTGTGTGAGTAAATAAATTAGTAAATTAATGGACTTTCAGACTTTTTTTTTACTTAATCCATCATGGACATGCTTTATTCAAATAATGTCTATAATGATTCATTTTATAAATTTATCAGAGAAAAATATAATTCTCTACTATAGCTTTTTCCTGTACTAAGAATAAAGCTTTCCTCCTATTGAACACAGGTTTTAATCATATTGCCCTCAAAACTGGAGTAGCAGAACCCTTCTTACCTCCTGAATTCTTCTAGTTCTAGATCTAAGAACAATACCATCAGACATTACTAAGTAACTCAGAAATACTGATTTATTCCACCTCTGCTGATTGAATCATATCAATTAAATGTAAATTTTTATTAAAATAGCTTGCATATATATATTTATTTTTCTATTATTTATAATTGACATATAATACAACGGATTAATTGTGCATTTACTTTTGCATGTACTATATTTATAATTTTATTTACACTTTACAAAATTTATAATGTCAGGATTTTTAGTAACAGGAATAAAAATAAATTCATAATATAAATTGTTACATTTATTGAGGATACATAATGTTCTAGACCCTGAGTAAGATCACATTCATATATTACTCTACTTGTTTTGTACAATTCTGAAAAATGTGTACCATAGTTCCTATTTTTAAAATGATGTTGCCTAATTTTTCAGTAAAAATCTCTATATAAAAACATATAAAATATATAGTACTGAATGAATACCAAATTAAATATAATTACAATCAAACTTGAATTTACTTTTATGATAAAAATAGATTAATCACAGAAATGAAAGATATTTATAAAACAGTGAAAATTTATTATTGGTACAATGATTTCATTCAACTCTATTGATCAAAATCTGCAAGTTCTTAGAAATACTTATTCTACAATGAATTTACTCTATTTTCATTTTGAATCTAGTAATCATTAGACTGTATCTTTCTAAAAACCATTAGACTGTATTTTTCTAAAAGCCAAGTATTTATATGAATTTTGTCTGTGGGCCTTCTGTAGACTTGCTTTAACAAAGAGAAACCCAGGTGTCACTGGCTCTCTGTTTATTGCTTCTCAGAATTTGATCATCCTCTGTCCAACAAAAGGTCAGGACCTTGGATAGGCCATCTCATACTCAGGGTAAGTCATCAAAGAGAGTGGAAAAAAAATCTATTTGCTTTTTTAAGGAAAACTGTTATCTAAGTCCTGATCTGGCTCTCACTGAAGCTTAAAGAAGGAGTTTCAAGCAGCAGCCTGGAAGGTATTTGATAGACTTTATATTATGGGATTGACAATTTTTTTCCTCTGTCACACCTGTATTTGTAAACCCTATTGCAGGGTGACTAATGATGCCAAAGATGAACAATGAGCAGAGAGTAGAGAAAGAGATGAAAAGATACCATGTTGGAAAAGGAAAGAGAGCAGCCCTTCATCATTCTATCAGAACTTTGGCTTTGTGAGCTGTAGGTCACTGTCAATCAACAGAGAAGTAGGGCAAGGGGGACAAAGGAAATTCATTAAAAAGTGTTCAGAATGTTATGGAGATTCATAGTCATCAAGAGGTGAGGAGTTTTCCTGTTCAGAGCTACTAAACTATTTGTCTCTCTGGTTGATATAAGATTATGCCAGATAATATATATGTGCACCAGTAAACCCTTCCATGCTTATAAGGTATATTAATATTCCAGCAGTAATAAACCTAAGTCTCACAGTTTCTGATGATACAAATCATTTGCCAGATTATCTCAGAAAACCAAAGTTTTATTTTTTTAATTCCCTTTTATCATATTGCCTGAACCTAATGAACAAAAACTCTATACATCATTTAGTTTCTCGGAGAATAGATTAAAAAAAAAAAAACAAAAAAAAAAAAACAAAAAAAACTTTTCTGTTATAGGAACATAGAAATGCAAGATTGACCAAAGTTTGAGTTATGTCAAAGTCTTTCTTCTCATAAAGACCCAACTAATTCCAAATAATTTGGAGAATTTTATTTAAGATTTAGAATTTTAGTTTATTGTGATATTTGTATTCTGAGAGCACAGATGAATCATCATGAAGCTCAGAATGATCATCATTACCCCTCGTAATGGTGTAAAGTTGAGTTACAGATTGCTTTTAAAGGATCTGATATTTATTTTCTGCTCTGTAAGTCTCTGCAAACATTACTCCACATGGTGACAGCCACAGAGGGGTTTGTAGCTGGGGTGGGTCTTAGAACAGCTGGACAAAGCTATCAAACTTTTTTTTTTTAATTCAATTCAATTAGCCAACATATAGTACATCATTAGTCTTTGATGTAGTGTTCAATAATGTATCAGTTGCATATAACACCCAGTGTGAATTTATCAACCTTTTAATGAAAACTTTGCCCAATCTTGAAGCTACATCACTAAACATAGATTAAGAATTCCCACTGGATTCTCAACTCTATGAAGGCATAAACTGTTCTTACATTGTTTTGTCTATATTTTTGTACACTGAACTTACGGAAAAGGGTTGGTCTCTGAGATGACTCACTCAATGATAAAAATTAGTCATACCTCCATTAATAATAGATAAAATTGTCAATGCAACTACAAAGTTTCTAGTACATCATAAAGGTTCAATAAATGTGGACACTTCCCTATTTTCTCTTTCCACTTTGAACTGTGAATATTTTAAGAATTCAATCTCTTATGATTGCTGACATCGGCTAATCAATGTATTTCTCATGATTGGTTAGATCCTCTTCCTACTTTGGGAAATAATGTCTTTGACTTCTTCAGTAATGCTTTTTATGGTGTGTGGAAATTATGAGGGATAGATTTTTCTTACTGTTAATATGCATATCAATGTTAATATATTAAGATAGGCGTTTTAATGAAAAAAAAAATGTCTTCCACTCATAGATGTCCCAGCAATGTTTATTTAAATATTAATTAATGTTTTAATTTTAAAAGTTTTCTTTTCATTTATTTTTTCTGCTATTTTTTGTAACATCTGAAGAAGACAGACTTCTTTCCATGCCTAGCTCCAACTGTCTTGGAAATCGCATTCCACTAAATTTCACAGAACATTAAGACAATGTAATCAGAGTCCAAACTCTTCTGTGTCTCTCTATTATTTTGTAACAAGGTCTTATTTTGAGCAGAGGGAACATGGAAAAATGATAAAGTGGGTTTCTGAAAATTCTCTGAAGATCACACTCACTTAAGCCTGTTGGAAATGCCCTTCAGCTTGTTTTCCATTGCCCCTGTTACCACACATGTTCATGAAGTCAAAACTAATACCTAATATATGATCTTCTTACTAATCGAGGGCTATTAGTTAAATCTAAGAGTGAGTTTTATTGTTTTTCCTTCAGGAAATAAGCCACAGTCATATTTTAAATGCTAAAAATTATAATAAGCCTCACAACATATCATGGCATGGTATATGAAGACTATGACTGAGATTACAAGACATGTCTGGAATATTTTATTTCTGCCTTCTACTTTGGTTTAACTGCACAGCTTGATTGAGGACAAAGAATATAAATAATTTCAGTTTTAATAGTGGAAAAAGTAAAATGTAAATACTCTAGGCTATATCTAGATACCCACCATTCTTTTCACAAAAACATTCATCTCTGACCAAGAACTCTGTTTGTGAAGGCTCACCGTGTTAAAGATTAGTTCTGGGGGGAAATGGAGATTAAAAAGAAATGCAGGGAAACCTTGGGGAGGGAAAGATCACATTTATATCATTCCTTTGGATATCAGACTAAGGAGAAAGAAAAATAAGTTTGACTTTGGTGTAGCTAGGTTACAAAAATCATGGAAATTAAATCTAATAATTAACAGAAATGTCATAAGAGAACAGGCATAATGCTATCTTCAAAAGGGACACATAGTAAATAGTATGAACTAATCTTTAATGAACACTTGCCATGTGGCAACCCCTCTGTTAAACAATTTGGCTCTTGTTAGAGCTTCAGAAAAATAGCTCCTCTACTCTTTTACCCTCGGGTCTCAAATAGCCCATGATTCATCGTAGTCATCAGTTCCTTGAAAAGACAAAATTTTTTCCCTGTTTTCTTTACTGCTGCTTCCTCACCATATAGAACAGTATGTCTGGCTCAAAGTAGGTGCTTAACAAATACTGGAAATATCATCTAAACTAGTATGGAGCTCTTAAAGAAAGAAATTACAGAAGGGCAAAGATATGAATGTAATTCTGAGAATTACATGTCTTATAATAATAGCTCTACTTTGCAATTAATAATAGGTACCATTTTATAAAACACTGTGACTAATACATGAACACTATGAAATCAATCTTTTCATCTTTATTTCTTAATTTGCAGCCTAATCTTAGAAAGCTCACATTGCTCAAGGTCACACAGCTAATGAGTCTTATAATAAAAATTTGAACCTAGAAAATTTGGCTTCAAAGTCCACCTTCTGAACCAGTAAGGAATACTGCTTTCCAAACTGGATTGATCATTAAATTATGAGCTACAAGTAAATAAGCAGATTTATAAGTGTTTTATTATAAATTATGATTGAAATTTTTATTTTGTGAAATAACCTTCTAAAATCACCTTGGTCATGATTGTTTGATTCTCCAGAAAGGACTTGGGGAATCATATAAACACAAAGGGTCTAAAGCAATGAGATATTTTCTAATTTTCAAGAGTCACTGAATTTTAATAACACATTTGGATAATGTGCTCTTAATTTTTATAAAGCTATCTCAAAGTCAAGCTTCTGTGCCTAAGACAATGTCACCAAATCAAAATAAGATATGGAAGAAAAATTGATACTTCCTGGTTATACAAAAATTTTTATGTATATTGTTCATCATTTCTCAAATTGGACATTAGTACCAATGAAGAATGACACTGGCAGAGTCCTGGATATACAGTTGACACTTGAGCAGTGAAAGCGTTAGATATGCTGACCCTTGTACAGTTGAAAATCAGCATGTAACTTGATTCCCCAGGAATTTCACTACTAATAGCCTACTGTTGACTGGGAGTCTTACCAATAACATAGTCCATTAACGCATATTTTGCATATTATACATATTATATGCTATATTCTTATAATAAAGAAAGCTAGAGGAAAGAAAATGGCATGAAGAAAATCAAAAAAGAAAACACATTCATAGCACTGTACTGTTTAAAAATCCATGTATAAGTCGAGTGGCACAGTTCAAACCTGTATTGTTCAAGGGTCAACTGTGTAAGAATGAAGTACGTTAACTTCATCTTCTTCCTATGTCCTACAACCAAGCTATTCTCCTTGTAATAATATTTAAAGTGAAAAAACTTAAACAAGTATAATAAAATACAATTATTTTGGAGGGAGTGGGTTGCTCTCAATTTTCGCAGCTTCAACAGTTATATCAATGTATAACAAAGTAAATCAGTTCATAGCTGTGTCCCTAATCATATAAAAATTGCCAAAAATATTGGTTTCTTGGTAGGAGGTTTCAAGAACCCTACTGGTAACCCTGGCATGGTTTAAAACAAAGGGTACAATATTTGATGAAGGAGATTTGAGGATGGGGCCAGAGGCCAATATTAAAAGAGTTAGTAGAAGCAATAAAATGAGTAATATAAATTAGGTCTCCAGATGTAGGTTTTGCCAGGTTTTAAATTATTTTGTTTTGTTTCAAGTAATTATGATCATCTAGGCCTATTAGGTAACAATATTTCTATTTATAAATAGCTTCTGTTTAAGTGGTAAAAATTATAATTTTCTGAAAATAATTTAATGGAAGTTTGATAACACTGCATCTATAGTTTGTCCACCTCTGTTATTGATAGATTATAATGCAAAGGAAAGTTTGAAACAAGAACAATAAAAGAACAGAAGCTCATTTGCATAGAATCTCTGAATTGCTCAAGTCAATTTTATTTTGCCTTATGGCAAATGTTTTTCATCAACCTCAGACGTAGAATGCATATCTATTGGCTACAATAGCTCTCTAACAGCTGAAGATACAGCATGAGTCCAAAGACTAATAGCAACCTTAAAATAAATCACTTTTATTCTATGCAATAAGGCAAAGCCATTTCACTAATGGATCACAAATAGGGTAAGAACATGACACAAATGTTAGTCTAAATTGAATATAGTGAACACCATTAGTTCTTAAGACTTTACTGCTAATATGTATATAAGCTGTTCAACAGATTGGGATATCAGATCGTTTTTGTTTTTTTTTTTAATGTTCAAAATGGATGTTTTCAAGTGGCTTCATTCAAATTGTGGAACCCATAATGTTTGTGTCCAAAACCCATAGATCATATTAAAGATCTCTTTGTTTTTAGCATTTTCCTTGTCTTCTGTATTTTCTAAGGATATTTCTGAATAGATCATTTTACTTAGAAGTTGTTATTGATTACAAAGTAAAAACCCAGAAGACACACATATATATCCCAAAACCAATTCCAGAAGCCCAGACAATGCCTTGTGGAGTAGAATTGACATTTCCTGAAATTGCTTATGTATGCAGACATAAAAGTGCACTTAGTAGATGTAATTACAGCTTTTACAACAGTCTAATTAAATAGCCCATCCATCATATATATTGTCTGCTTTGCTGAGAATTGTATAAATCAATTTGAAGCAGAGCAGGCAGTGAGTTACTTCTGCCTCCTCACCTGCTGATACTAACTGTAAACAAGCAACAGTAAAGAGAGAGAAAAAAGTCTTTCATATCAGAAAGTGATAAATGATATGACTTCCTATTCTCAGTGCTTCTTGGCTCAGATTAAAAAGTCTGTATGTGTATTCTAATTATTGTACATTATTTCTTTGGAACTGATATTTATCCTGGGATGTGAATCAACACCATTATTTTACCATTAAGTCCAAGGACAAAGATGATCTTCCCCATGATGATAAAGTAGTATGTTGAATGGGTGAGCATGACTGACTACATAACTTACATTCAAATTATAACTTGATCAAATGCATGATTAGCTCTCTCTTTATGGCTCAATTTTCCTATATTTAAATAAAAGGGAAAGAAAACGTTTATAATTACATTTAATCAACATGGTTTGGTAATTTGAAAAGAAGTATTTCTTCTCATTATGAGGAAGAAATAGTATATAAAGTGACTTCAGATGATATGAGCAAACTATAAATTACCGTAAGACCTCACCATGTTCTGAATTACACAGGCCCGAGGTAGTTGGTTTTCCTGACTTTAAGGGAAGAAATTTAAGGGTTAACTTTAAAGATTGAGTAAAAGAAGGCATGAGAATTACTTTCTGAGAGGAATTTAATATCCAACACTACTGGATTAAAAAAAAAAGGGTGGTGAGATCAAACATTTCTCACTTGGGGAAAGTGAAACCTAATTCATTCCAATAAGCAAGTGAAAAAAAGCAAGTGGAAAAAAAGTTGGTTTTCAAATCAGTCATTAATACGGTGAGAAGCTTCAATGAGAAATGCAAACACTGAAAGGTCATTTCTTACACTGCAGAAGACCATTCCTTGGTAACCTCGAAGGGAGGAAAAGTATACTTTCCTGCTCTCTGATTTTTCACTGGATTTATCCACTTTATTACAGTCCCAGAAATATCACTTATGAAACTTGACTTTATAAATTATTTAAGATGAGCCAAAATAGATGACTTCACAATGTTGTTCAATGGGTGAACATCTGAACAGAATCAGCTCAGGGGCAAAGAGTCAATGGCAGTTGTGGCAGTTGCTCCCTCCATTTCACTGAGCTTCCTGAGTACAGTTGGTGTCCCCCACCTTTTTTCCTTTTTTTTAAAGATTTTATTTGTTTGAGAGAGAGAGACAGAGGGCAGGAGTGGGGAGAGAGGTAGAGGGAGAAGAACAACAAACTCTCCACTCAATGGGGAGCCTGGCATAGGATTCGATCCCAGGATTCTGAGATCATGACCTGAGCCAAAGTCAGGAGCCCAACGGACTGAGCCATCCTGGTGCCCCCCTGTCGGTGGCCCCTTCAATGTCTATTCAAGGCAGAGAAGACAGCACAGGACTAAAGAAAAGTGGAAGACCTGGAGGGTCAAACTGGAATTCTGCCAACAGGTTTCTCTCTGTTGGTGGGCGCTGAGAGAAAGTCAAAAGCAAGAGGGAATGGCTGAAGGAGCATGAGTTCTACAAATTCACTCACATTCTTAAAATTTACTTACATTCTTAAAATTCATTCATTTCACTCTTAAAATTCATTAAAATACATTTTAAAATCCATTGGTCCAGATCAACAGCTTGGTGATTTTTAGTCTGTTTTTTTTAAATTCCATATTTAGTAGTTTTAAGGAAGAGCCAGAGGCAGAGTCAACTAGGGAGAAAGTAATTCAGTAGAAATTTGACAATCTGTACAATTTAGTTGTACTTCCTTCATCTACTCCAATGCTTCAAATTTTGAAACACTGAAAAAAAAAATTTGAAACACTAATTTTAGTTAACACTTGTTAAACTGAAGATATGTCTTCCACAGAGGCATATGCCTAATCCAAATCATTAGGAAAGTTATTTTTTCTTTTTTAACTCATGTTTTCACTTCCTTAATTAAGTTCACAGTAGCCTAGCAGCTTTAAAAAAAATTGTGTCCTTATTTATTCTAGATATCTATATACCTAACAATCTTTGATATTATCTATATTTTCATTTATTATATAAATCTCAATACCTCTGGCACTGAATTTAGAGATTCTTCTTGAAAATGTAGCATATTTGAGTTATTTGCAATGAATATAAGAGGCACTTCAGGTAAGAGCAACCTGAAGAGGTTCCCAATTTGGGTAATTTGCAGAAAACAAGTATAAAATTGGGCAAAGTTTATCAAAAAACTACATTTCAGGATGTTGGATGTTGACCAGAATTAGAAAACAAATGGAGAAGCACTTACCTTTGAAAAACTGAGGGAAGCTAGAGTGTTGGTCTTCCTATTGGGTGCTATCCCCCATCATCCCACCCACCCTACCCCTGCAGCTTTCAGGTATAAACTACAGTTTTACCAGATTGAGACTGGCTGACAACATATCAGCTTTGGTGCCAGAGATGGAAAATTAAACCCAGAGCCAGACACATGAAAACCTGTGGTTTTGCTAAATAAAATTGACAAATTTTGTTGGGAACATTTTGTGGTCTAGTTTAAGGTAAGAAATTGACCAGCCAGAAACTTAACTGGAAATAAGGAAACCATAGAAGAGCTGAGATAAATTCTTCACACAACTCAGCCTGCCTGCCAATCTGCGGTTACTCAGGGGAATTCCAACCACTGGGGTTCCTAACTAAAAAATAAAAATAAGAATAAAAAATTGACCAGAGACACTAATGGCTATACCTGGAGAGGGAAAAAACTAACACATGATCCAGGGTTGTTAAAATGTTATCTAAATATCTAGGTTTTGTAAGTATAAAATATATATCTATCTACTATCTGTCATCTATCTATCTATCTACCTATCCTATATCAGATAGGCAAAGAAACAGAAAGTCTTACAAAGTCTTACAAGTCTTACAAGAATAAAAGAGAGTCAATTTAACCTGGCCAAAATGGACTTAGAAATTGGATATACCAGACAATGGTCAATAACAATCAGAACATAAATACAATGAAATTAAAAAAAAAAAAAAAGAAAAGAAAAGAAAATAGAAAATCTACAGAATTAAAAGTTGATTTTTTTTTTAAAGATTTTATTTATTTATTTGACAGAGAGAGATCACAAATAGACAGAGAGGCAGGCAGAGAGAGAGAGAGAGGGAAGCAGGCTTCTTGCTGAGCAGAGAGCCCGATGTGGGACTCGATCCCAGGACCCTGAGATCATGACCTGAGCCGAAGGCAGCGGCTTAACCCACTGAGCCACCCAGGCGCCCCTAAAAGTTGATTTTTTAAAAAAATCATCAAAATTGATGTTTTCAACTATACTAAGGATCAAAATACCAATTGCAGAAACCAAGAATGAAGAATGAAAGAGCACATCACTACAGAAACTGCATACATTAAACAGAGTCATAGGGGAATATTATCTCTTATTATCTTTTAAGTGTATGTATCTTTTAAGTGTATTATCTTTTAAGTGTATGCTAAAATTTTTGACACCTTAGGTGAAATGGACAAATTCCTAGAAAGAAGCAAATACCAAAAGTGTTGAAAAAGGAAATTAAAAATTGGAAAAGACCCATATCAGGTAAAGAAATTTAATTGAATTGCAACCCTCATACATTTCTGGTAAACATTATGGCCACTTTACAAAGCAGCTTAGCATTTTCTTAAATTTAAACGTATATTTCTTGCATGACCTGGCAATTCTACTTCTAAATATTTATATCAAGAGAGATAACATATGTCCACACAAGGACTTGTATGGGAATATTCATAGGAGAACTTTAATGGGTAAAGAGATTAGATGAGAGATGTTACTTACACAGGAGAATGGAGGAAACTGCCAGGATTTTCAGTCAGACATTGAGACCATTTTTACTTTTGTTCCCTCTTTTGGGCTTAGTATGTGAACACCTTCCATTCCTGATCTCAATATCCCTTTTGACCCCTTTCTGAACCTTTAATACCTCTTTTCTTTTGGAATTAATCATTGTTCAATTCCATGACCTTTCCTTCTGCATGAATTTTTAACCATTATATTCTAATAAAATATTTATAATGGTTGCAACAAAATATTTTTATTTCTCATTTTATATCATAGGTTATAAAAACATCAAAAACACAACAAAACACATTTTTGTACTATGAATATTCATGCCATCAATATTCTTTCTCTTTTAATTAAAACCTCACAGTAACTTCAAGAAAGTGCTATCATTATACCTATTTTATGTATGAGAAAACTGAGTGTTAGAGCTATTCAGTAAATTACCCAAACATCTTTCTCTTGATGCCAGGATTTTAACAATGGTTGGTCTATCTCCAAGATTTTCTTTCTTAACATCACATTGTGATTTTGTTTTTAACAGTACAAGAAAAAACAGAATCTAAAACAACAAAAATCCAAATAACTTATGTTTGTGGCTGAAGCTACTACTTGCAATAATGTCAGAAAATAGGATGCTCTTCAATCTTTTTGGAATAACCCTGCCCATAAGGCTTAGTCCAGATAGATGATGTCTTTGATATGAGATTGAAAATTTGATACACAGGCTAAGTTAATAGAGATATTAAGTAGAGCTAATAAGGTAAAATCAAAAAGTGAAAACAAAATCACCACATGAAATTAAAAATCAATTTTCAAGTATCTTAATGAGAAGTACTCAGACAATGAGTTCATCAGCATTGTAATTTAATTCAGTCATTAATGTGACCGTATAATTTTTAAAATCACCTTGAACAACTGCGATCACTCTTTACAAGTTCATTTCTATTTATAATCCAACCTACTTTCACTAGTACACTTACTCCAAACTACTGGACAACAATTATATGCCAATATCATATTATTATTAGAATATTACATTATTCTAAGCATTAGAGGTAAACCAGTGAACAAATGAGACAAAACTTTCAGTTCTCATTGAGCAAACATTTCTGTTGGAGAAACAAGAAAAATATTTGAAACAATCTTTCCCTATGGTATCTATTTATCTATCTAGTAGAGCAGAGTACAAAGTCATAAATGACATGAAAACAAATAAAGAAGAAAAGATTGAGGCTAGGGTCTTGAATAGAGGATGCAATGCAATTGTAAGTAAAGTAGTTAGAGAAACCTCACTAAGACAATAACATTAAAGCAAAGACTGGAAGATGGTGAGCATGTGAACCATGCTCATAGGAAGGGGAAAAACGTTTTCAGCAGGAGAAACAAGTTGGACTTGTTATTGGTGATTTCTGGAAGAGGGTAGAAGTACACTGAAGATGAGGAACAAACAGGAAAAATAAGAGCAGGTGAGGCTGAAGCATTAGGAGAGGGGATTAATGAAGTACCTCATAAATTAATGGAAAGTTTTAAGGGGACCAGTGACACAATCTGACTTAGATTTTACTAGAGTGACACTGAATTGTTTGTTGAACAGATTATACCAGGAAGAGGATTGCGCCACAAGGAATTAAGTTGAGAGGTCGTCTATAGGGTTATTGCAGATGAATTGAAGGTAACTTGAACCAGGGCAGTGGTTTGGAAATGACGAGAAATCACAAAACTTTAGATGATAATTTTATGATAGATCCAATAGGATTTGTTGATGGATTGGGTGTGGAGTGTGAATGAAAGAAAGCAATAAAAAAAGGCACTGTTTTGGCCTTGGAGTTCTCAATCACTTAGAGCAAAACTCATAAAAAAGCAGAGAGAGGGAGGAATTGGTATTGGACGTGTGAGATCGGGATGCTTTTTAGATATCTAAGTAGAAATAGGCAGATGTTTGGTTATATGAATCTAGAATGTTCTCCTAAGGAGAGAGAGAGAGAGAGAGAAAGTTGTCAGCATGTTGATGTATTGGTGGTATTTGGTATTTAGGGACATTTGATTAAATGAGATTATAAAGAAAATGGTAGAGAAGATAACCCATCAAAAAGAGAGAAATAAGGAATAACCAACAAAAGAGACTAAAAAGTAATGGTCACAGAATTTTAAGGAAAAAAGGATAGGTGGCTTGAAAGACAAGTGTATTAAATAGCTATTGCTCTATGACCATCTTTTCTAACACTTATTGGCTTCAAATTTTATATTTATTTACTCATTATTCTGTGGGCTGACAAGATTGCCTAGTCTCTGTAGAGATGGTCTGGTTTTGCTCCTCTTAAAATCAACAGGGCTCACTGACATGTGGGGGCCTTCTGCTGGGAAGGCTGGTACTGCTGAGACCTATACTCACAAGGTATTCTGTCTTATGAGAAGCCAGCTTTAGCTTGTCCCCATGGTAAAATTTTCCAATACAGAAACTCTGCAATGTTTCTCAAGACTTAGACTCAGGGGGGTGTCTGGGTGGCTCAGTGGGTAAAGCCTCTGCCTTTGGCTCAGGTCATGATCTCAGGGTCTTGGGATCGAGCCCCGCGTCCGGCTCTCTGCTCAGCAGGGAGCCAGCTTCCCCCTCTCTCTCTGCCTGCCTCTCTGCCTACTTGTGATCTCTCTCTCTCTCTCTCTCTGTGTCAAATAAATAAATAAATAAATTAAAAAAAAAAAGACTTAGACTCAGGGCTCACAAAACATCTACCACATGCTATTGGTCAATAGCAGATTAAAGAATTTGAAAACTGAAACTCTTTTACAAAGACCTGCAAAGCATTTGTGACAATTCTTTGCAATCTATCCCATCAGATGAACACAATGCTTCATCAGGAGAAAATGAGAATAGTCTAGTGTTATGTCACAGAAGATAAAGGCCTAAATCAGAACTTGCATGAATAAAATTAAGGGTTTAGACAAACTCTCCATGATTAGAACTGGCCCATGTGAATTATAAGACCATGTTTAATTATGTATTGTGTGGCAATTATACACATTACATGAGAATTCTTATAGTTTAAAGAAATTTTATGCTTTCAATAATATTTCTATGCTTTCAGTGATTTCAAAAAACAGCAATGAATTTATTCATATTTTAATAATACTTTAGTTTTAAGTTCTCACAGTTAGTTTCTTTTGCTAATTCAACCAGGTAGCAACTTGCTATTTTTTTTTTAAGTAAAAGAATGCTATTGAGAACTACATTTTTAAACAAGTCAAGTGCAACACCATGACGACTAATGTCTTATTCTCCAAAAAGGAAAGCTTAATGGTAATTTAAGAAAAAAAACGTGCTTGATATACTACATATGTATTAAAAAAGAGGGCTTAAAATTTTTAAATTGAGAGAAATGTAAAAGATTTGAATATATAAAACTGCATTCTATTTTTCTATTTAAAGACATAATTGCATGTGACCTAAAGAGTAGAAAGAAGTTCACTTAAAAGAAGTAATTCTTTTTTTTTTTCCATTAAGCATAAGAGGGAAAGGTACTTTAACAATATTTTTGAATTGAATGCAATTTAATGTATGATAATGAGGGACTCTTAGATGGTAGTTGTTATAAGAAGGAAGAAAAAAAGTCTTACTTTTGGAAAACTATGTCCTTCCTTACATTTGGGATAACTAGAGGCAAATAATATTATAAGACAAAATTAAGTGCCAAAAGATGGCTATTATGTATGTTATGAAAAAAATCATTGTTAAAGTATCTTATTGTTTTAAATCACATACTTCATAATATTAAGCACACAAACGACATTGGTTAAAATAAAAAAAATGCAGAAAATTTAAAAAGAATTAAAGATTTTATTTATTTATTTGTGAGAAAGAAAAAAACACAAGAAGGGAGAACAACAAGCAGAGGGAGAGGCAGACTCCCCACTTTGCAAGAAGCCCAATGTAGGACTAGATCCCAGGACTCTGCGATCATGACCCGAGCCGAAGGCAGACACAACCATAAAAAACAGCCCTACACACGGGAACTCCTGTAAGACCATAAGAGGATTTCTCAGCAGAAACCTTGCAGGCCATGAGATAGTACAGTGATATTTTAAGTGTTCAAAGAAAAAATAACTGCCAACCAATGAAATTATAACTAGAAAGGGCTGCCCTTCAGAAATGGAGAGGAAAAGACCTTCCCAGATAAATGGTGTTAATGAAGTTCATCACCATTAGAACTGCCTTATAAGAAATGCTAAATGGAATTTTTCAAGTTGAGATGAAAGAACATAACTAACATGAAAACAAACATACAGTACAAAACTCACTCTAAAGGTAAGAATATGGCCAAATTCAGCACACTATAATAAAATAATCGTGGTACACAGATCACTTCTAACTCTAATATAAAAGTTAAAACATAAAAATACTCTTGGGCACCTGGGTGGCTCAGTTGGTTGAACATCTTATTCTTGGTTTTGGCTCAAGTCCTGATTTTATGGCTTGTGGGGTCAAGCCACAAGTCAGGCTACACACTCAAGGGGAAGTCTGCTTGGAGATTCCCTCCCTCTGACCCTCATACCACTCATGTGCATTCTCTCTTTCTCTCTAAAATAAATCTTTTTAAAAATACTAAACATAACTGTAACTATAATAATTTGTTAACAGATATACATATGAAATAATGCAAATTGGAACACCAATAACATAAAATGTGAAGAAGTCAAAAGATTGAGTTCTTGTATCTGGTCCAAGTTAAGTTCTTACAAGCATAAAATTGACTGATACAACTATAAGGTGTTTTATGTTGGCTTCATGGTACCACAAAGAAAAAGCCTGTAGTAAGTACAAAAAAGAAAGAGAAAGAGAAAGGAATCAAAAGATGCTACTATAAAAATTATCAAATCACAGAGGAAGACAGCAAAAGTGGGAGAAAGGAAAAAAGAAACTATGAAACAGTCAGGAAACAGTTAATAAGGTAGCAATAGTAAGTCCTTACTGAAAATAGAATATATCTTTCAAGATTATTGTAAGATTGAATGAGATAATATATAAAAAGCTAATAGTGCAGCCTAGGAACATAGTTACCATTTACTTTCCCTTACAATTAGCATCATAAACTCTGTGGAAGAATGAATTAGTGTGAAATGAATGAATGACTTAATTAATTAATTAATTAATTTACTAACTAATGAACTAATAAAAATCAAATTAGACATGCATCTGTAAGTGGCTCAGATTCTTCTTTACATACTTTAATTCCCTGGTGGTGAAAAGGAGCTGATCCTGGGTCTGTTCCTGACCTTTGGTTCCAACCTTTACCCAGTGTCTTGTTATTCTACCTAGCCATGACTACTAAGTATATTATGTTAGGTACTATTTGTGTACCAAATGAGTTATTCTGAGAAAATAGGAGACTCAGAAATACTCAAGAATATTCATATTAAAATACAGTTATTTCCATCAGAGTCATTTTACTTTTGGCAAGATTTTTATTAGAAAGTACAGGACTAAACGTGTTCAAGTCATTCTTGCATGGAAGAGCCACTCTTACAATATTTAGTTGTGTTGAATATGCTTTCTTTTTTCTCCACTCTTCCTCCATCTACTCATTCTCCAGCACCCTTTCCCAGGGGAAGCCAATCCCTGTGAATGGCATTACACCAGGTTCTTGCCCCTTGGCCTCCAGTTAAGTTTAGCAGATCAGAGAGTACAAGGTAAGACATATCAGGCTATGGATTCTTCCACCTGCATGGATACAGTTTTGATGAGGGCTGCCTTACTCTCGCTAGGCCACAACTCCTGCAAGGCAGGCCTTCTTCCATAGTCAGAATTGTGGGTGTGCTGAGCCTTCTACTCTTTCCTTAAACCTGACCACATCTTTTTTTTTTTTTTTTAAAGATTTTATTTATTTATTTGACAGAGAGAAATCACAAGCAGGCAGAGAGGCAGGCAGAGAGAGAGGAGGAAGCAGGCTCCCTGCTGAGCAGAAAGCCCGATGCAGGGCTTGAACCCAGGACTTGGGATCATGACCTGAGCCGAAGGCAGCGGCTTAACCCACTGAGCCACCCAGGCGCCCAAACCTGACCACATCTTGATAAGCATCCTTTTTATTAAACCTTGTTGTCCCTTGGAGGATGCATTCTGCTAATTGGGGAGTGAGAGGGTAGGGATTCAGACTGCTTCTAAGTATTTATATTAAGCAGTGTTCCCACTGGGATATACTTATAGAGATAAATTTATATAGTTATTGAAGGTAAGGGAGAAAATGCTGTGGGAGAAGCAGAAAACATGGCACTAGTTTTTTATTTATTTATTTATTTATTTGGGAAAGAGAAAAGAATGAGAGAGAGCAAGAGCAGGGGAGAGTTTTTTGGTTTTTGTCTTTTTTTTTTTTTTTAATTTACTGGTTCATTGTTGCCTGTTGATAGGTATTATGGGAGTGGGGTGAGGAAAGGGCTAATTTTCTATCAATGCTAATATATTAATTTTTACTTATCAGTAAATTCTGTCTTTGAAGTCACATCTTAGAATTTGGACTATCACCAGCACTGGCACTTTTATTTTTTATTTATTTATTTTTTTAAAGATTTTATTTGTTTATTTGACAGACAGAGATCACAAGTAGGCAGAGAGGCAGGCAGAGAGAGAGAGGGAAGCAGGCTCCCTGCTGAGCAGAGAGCCCGATGTGGGGCTTGATCCCAGGACCCTGGGATCATGACCAGAGCCAAAGGCAGAGGCTTTAACCCACTGAGCCACCCAGGCGCCCCAGCACTGGCACTTTTAAAACAATGATGTGCATCCCGTAAGTAAGTAATATTTTGTGCAAGAGTACATACATCTTTGCCTATATCCTCTTGTATTTTTTGTTTGTTTGTTTTGTTGTTTTTGTTTTTCTACATTTTCACAACACTAAAACTCCATGGCAGAAACATTAGTAAAATGCAGTGACCCAATTCTGGTGACACAGTAAATGATATTGAAGTAAAAATTGGCACATTGGTAATATAGATGAAACTATTTAAAAGGCCACATGTAGGGGCACCTGGGTGGCTCAGTTGTTAAGCGTCTACCTTGGGCTCAGGTCATGATCCCAGGGTCCTGGGTATCAGCTCCCTGCTCAGTGGGAAGCCTGCTTCTCCCTCTCCTCCTCCCTCTGCTTGTGTTCCTTCTCTCCCTGTGTCTCTCTCTGCAAAATAATAAATAAAATCTTTTTAAAAATAATAAAAATTTAAATATTTAAAAATAAACCAGAGCAAATACTGAATCAATATGCCATTTAAACAAAGATCAGGATATTTCTAGTCCTCTCTTCAACATTGTGTTTTTGATGTTTCTTCTTTTCTTTTTAAAAAATATTTCTTTCTTTTTATTTATTTTTTTCATTTTAATGTTATGAAATGGACACCAAGCTGTTTATTGGGGGGGGGGGGTCACTGTGTTTATCATATAGCTTTATGAAGCAATTTAATATTTATTCATGCAAAAAGGTATAATATTCAGTGATAACAGTTTAAAATAAAAAAAAAAGTCCATATTTGCTAATTGATACCAGACCTTTGTCTTTTTTACCCTTGAATACTAATGACTTTTGGGGAAAATTTAGTTTTAGCTCTGGATTTCTACTGAACTTTTTTATTTAAATGTAGGCCATACACAAACCAAGAATTTTTCAAATTAAGGGGGCGCCTGGGTGGCTCAGTGGGTTAAAGCCTCTGCCTTCGGCTCAGGTCATGATCCCAGAGTCCTGAGATGGAGCCCCGCAGCATCGGGCTCTCAGCTCAGCAGGGAGCCTGCTTCCTTTCCTCTCTCTGCCTGCCTCTCTGCCTACTTATGATCTATCTGTCAAATAAATAAATAAAATCTTTAAAAAAAATGAATTTTTCAAATTATGGATATCGCATCATTATGGTGCATTTATAATATAATTTATGGATATCTTCCACTTGTATTTAATATCAAGAAGTCTGTCTAAATAAAAATGGCATCTTTAAATGAATTGATCTGTATTTCACTCTGAAAGTAGACTAAATAATTTGTTTGAGGACACACATTTGAATTATCCACATCTTGATTGTCTTGTTTATGGTGCTAAAGAATTTCTTTTAATTTTACTGCTTGATCCTTCTGTGACCCTCAGGTTTATTTTTATTATATTACAAAATTTTGTTCTAAAGCTTGTTTCTTTCTTTGTGGAGCAACACAGTTCAGGTATTACAGTTTCACATTTGTTTTATGTGGTTTCTGTTCTTTTGTTCACACAAGGCCAAACATTTCTGAAAGATTTCAAAGAGACTGGATTTTATTTAAGAGCAGTATTTTGTCTGATAAAACTCAGCACACATTTAAGGTGTGAAGTAAAAGCCACTAAAGGAAAACTAAACTCAAGTTGTGGAAAATATCAGAAATCACCGTCCATTCACAATCATACAGCATAGAAAACAATGTAATAATTTATTTGCTTGACTCTTCTCTTCTTTAAGTTTTTATTGCCTCAAAAATATCAGAAATTGGGGCACCTGGGTTGTTTAGTCAGTTCAACATCTGCCTTCAGCTCTGTTTATGATCCCCATGTCCTGGGATCAGCCTCCACGTCAGATTCCCTACTTGATGGGGAACCTGCTTCTCCCTCTCCCTCTGTTGCTCTCCCTGCTTGTGCTCTCTTGCTCTCATTGTCAGATAAATACATGAAATCTTAAATTATATATATATATATATATATATATATATATATATATATGTGTGTGTGTGTGTATATATATATATGGAGTCCAAAGATGAATGGATGAATGACAATGAGGTGAAAGAATGATAAGGTTTTGTTTTGATGTAATTAAAAGAAGTTGAAGATGGTTAAGATGAGTGTCTTAGAAAGAATTCATTTTCTGTGATTTTCATGGTGGTTAATGATAAATCACAATGATAATCATTGAGAAATGGTGCTGAGATATAGGTAAAGACATGAATTTTTAAGAAACATTTCAACATTGAAAAGGGCAAATAATACTGCGATGTACTGTTATTACATTTTCTCTCTTCCTCAACTGTTTTGTGTGAGTATTTTGGGGTCATATTATAACTTTAATCAATGTCTAATTAGTAATGCAGTTGCTTCTTATGTTATAAATTATTTTAATGAGATAGTTCTTCTCTGATATATAGTTTTAAAGAGGACTTTATTCTTATCTCATTATTTGGACAATTGTTTCATTAATAGAAAAATACTGAAACTTGATTGCAGACATTACAGTTATTGCTAGAAGAAAAAATGTGTTCAGTGCATGTCTCCTACCTCTTCCATCCCCGTAACTAAGTACCATAACATCCCCACTACCTACCCAGCCTAATGTGTCTTTCCCCTTCCTGATACTGATGTGCATTCTTTTTTTTTAAATAAATAGCCATGAGGTGTTTTTTTTTAAGTACACGATTATATTCTAAATCTGTGATATCTTTGTTCAGCTCAAATAAGCACAATAATTATAGTAATTAATACTGAAAATTAAAAAAAATCTTCCCTATAGCACAAGCTAATATATCCACTAAGTATTGAGTCTAAAATATTTAAATAAAAATTTGAAAGTTGCAATGTATGTATACAAACATACATAATCATTCAATTACATTTCTGAATTTTGATTTAATAATTAAAGATAACCTGTTTCTCTGTAGGTTAACAACGGCAGCATCTTGGGTCACTTAAAAAGTATCTATAACTGAGAGAAAAGTGAAAAATTCATGGAATGATTTAGTACTGGGTCTGCATAATCTAATAAATATTTGGAAATGCTCTGTGATATTCTCATCCTTCTCAAATATTTGTTTTTCTCTAATGTACTTTGGTTTAATTTAAGAGATTCTTATCCCTAACCTCTGGGAACAGAAAAGATTCAAACATAAGTGAGGAAGATAAAGCATAATTTATGACATTTATAATATATTGCTGTTTTGTGGCATTTAATGTTGCTTTGCCTACCTGGGAGAAGATTCTTTTTTTGCTCAACTAACACATTCTGA
Source organism: Lutra lutra (assembly GCF_902655055.1). Lineage (NCBI taxonomy): Eukaryota > Metazoa > Chordata > Mammalia > Carnivora > Mustelidae > Lutra > Lutra lutra. The sequence goes on along the minus strand of NC_062279.1, from coordinate 72,885,066 downwards.
CTTGTGAGGTTATCACAGGCCATGCCTGGCAAGATCTAAGCTGAAGAAGTTGAGACTCAGAGAAACTAATCACTGCTTCCAGGACAGCACAAGGGGCCTTTCAACAGGAAGATCTATAGCACACTGGAGAGCCCTCCAAAGTTATTTTCTATCCTGATGACAGCCCAGGTTCCAGAAGGTAAGATCCGTATCGGTTAGTGTGGAGTTCACAATGGCTCAGAAGCCATCCCACACAGGGACCGGCTATCCCTTATAACAATCCATAGGCTTACCTTCAGTGCTCCACAAGCTAAGCCGATATAAGAGTTAACTGTATTTGGAGAAACTCCAAACCATAACTTTGTAATTTTGTAATTCATTTATCACTTGTCTTCATACAGATGTAATATACCAATCAGGTTATTTGTTTCATAATCAAATGTTCTTTAGAAGCAGTTGGTTCTTACTAGGTTTCAGGAAGAAGAGAACTAGAGAGATTAAGTGACTGACAGATACTCAACCAGTAAGGAAAAAGGTTTATTTACCCTTTTAGACAAATATAAACAAATGTCTACATAAAATGGATGCTTTTGGTTGTTGTTACTGCTGAAAGGACACAAGGATAAGATTTCTCCAAAGTTCTTCGAATACATTCTATATATCAATATTTCACTCTTTTTTTAAAAATTTTTTAAAGATTTTATTTATTTATTTGACAGAGATCACAAGTAGGCAGAGAGGCAGGCAGAGAGAGAGAAAGGGAAGCAGGTTCCTCTGAGCAGAGAGCCCGATGAGGGGCTCAATCCCAGGACCCCCAGAATCATGACCTGAGCTGAAGGCAGAGGCATTAACCCACTGAGCCACCCAGTGCCCCAATATTTCACTCTTTATGTATGAATGATGGAATGTGTTTTAAATGTCAAACTAGATGAAATCATTTTTAGTAATCTCAGTTTATTAATTGGTAAAATAAAATCATAGATACCTTAGAAATGAGAAAGTGAAGATCAGGAGGGTAAGGCTTTGCATAAAGACAAATAAAATAAAATATGATTACAAAGTACAATATATTTATCTCAAAGTATCATCAGTAATTTAAGCTTCAGTTATTAAAATTTATAAATACTGTGCTGATATTATTAAATTATTTATATTATGTATTATAAATATTGTAAAATACAGCTATATAAAAATAGAATATCAATAATAAGCACAAAATCTCTATTAAAATATTAAATTTGAATTATAAAAGAACACACTAGAAAAAAAATCTTCGACTATAACTTACTTAAAAGTGTCTCTTGCAAGTCTTCTATAATAAGCTTAAACCAAAAATTTTTACTCATAGAAGCAGAGAGTAGAATCTTGGCTACCAGGAGCTGGAAGTGGGGGGAAATGGCGAGATATAGGTCAAGGGTACAAACTTCCAGTTATAAGGTGAATAAACTCTGAGAATCTAATGTACAGCATGGTGATTATAATTAACAGTACTATATTATATACTTAAAAGTTGCTAAGAGTGCAGATATTAAATGTTCTCACCACAAAAAACAAATGGTAATTATGCAAAGTGATGGTAATCATTTCACAATACATAAGTATATCAAATCATCCTAATGTACACCTTTAACTTACATAATGTTACATGTCAATTATATCTCAATGAAGTTGAAAAAAATGACCCTTATTTTTATCAACCCCATATAAAGCATCCCCACATCAGCAGACAGTAATCTGAGTCAGTTCTGATGAGGACTCTGATAAATCCTCCTCCTAATAGTGATTATACTGGTAGTTTCTTTTTTTTTTTAATAACATAGAATAGGGCATCTGGGTGGCTCAGTGGGTTAAGCCTCTGCCTTCGGCTCAGGTCATGATCTCAGGGTCCTGGGATCAAGTCCTGCCTTGGGCTCTCTGCTCAATAGGGAGCCTACTTTCCCCCACTCTCTCTGCCTGACTCTCTGCTTACTTGTGATCTCTGTCAAATAAATAAGTAAAATATTTAAATAACATAGAATAGAGTTGATGAATGTTCTAGATTTGCTACAAGTGACATTAAAATAAAGGAAGGTGTCATATAAAAATAAAAAAGATCTGTATTTTCCTGTGTTTGCAAAAGTATTAATTCCATATGCCTTTATTGATGCTCTCTATTATGACATATACTATGTTAACTCCTAGGAATAAGAGATTTATAAGTCAGAATACAGAAGGTATTGACAGAATTCAAGAATCAAGGTCTCCTGCTAGGACAAGGAATTTTACAATTTTAGAGTGACCTCTTGTTTGTTAAGCTATAAACTCAAACCAGAATACATTCTACAACCCTGATTTTGATGAAAGCAAGATAATAATGGAAGATAAATTTTGAAATAAGTAAAAACTTATTTCTATGAGTTTCATTTGGAGGAAATATAGTGAAAATCAGTTTGTCCAAGACAGATTTCCTTTTAAAGCATTGGCCCAGGGGCGCCTGGGTGGCTCAGTGGGTTAAGCCGCTGCCTTAGGCTCAGGTCATGATCCCAGGGTCCTGGGATCGAGCCCTGCATCGGGCTCTCCGAGCCCCGAATCGGGCTCTCTGCTCAGCGGGGAGCCTGCTTCCTCCTCTCTCTCTGCCTGCCTCTCTGCCTACTTGTGATCTCTGTCTGTCAAATAAATAAATAAAATCTTAAAAAAAAAAAAATAAATAAAGCATTTGCCCAGCCTTGTCAGTGGAATGACTTCTTGGTAACTGCTAAACAGTAAACATAATCTGACTCAGGACCCTGGTGGTGTCTTAAATAATCGGTGTTGCTGAGACTTTCTAACATGTTTTCCTGTCAAACATCATTTTGAACAGACTTAATACATACTTTCAAAGATTCATTAAACCTTATTGATAGTAAGCCTGTTTTAGAAGATGTATAATTGACAAAGTAAAGTGTATTTTTCTTCAAAATGTAAAAATTCAAATTTGTCCTCATCTTTTTAAAAATATCACTTTAACTATTTCTGTTAGAAACATGCTGACACACTCATCTTTTTTCCCAGGTTAGCAAGGTCATTAAAAAAAAAAGATTAACTTGATGTGAGAGATATTTGTACAGATTTTCTTACTGATGAATGATTACCTTTGTTGAATTCAGATGAATTATGAATTTGGTCCAATAACATATTAGCAGAATATGTCCATTAGATAATGTATTTTTGCATCAAATCCACATTTATTGCACATTTTCTCGACTTAAGTAATATAATAACTCAACTTTTCCATTCTCCATAGCTCTAGAAATTTACATGAAAATAGAAAATTAAATACTAATAACCAACCTTTTTACAATTACACAAAAAAATTAGACACTGCATATAAAGTGTATACTAATGCTAAGTACACATCAACCACTCAATAAATACAAGCTGTATTTTTAGGGATATGAATCCAAAATAAGATTACTATTTTTATCTATGAGGCTCATTTATTGAAAGACTAAATTCTACACTTAAATTTATTTGATTATCCCTGATCAAAACATGGTGTAATGGAAGCAAACCATAATTGTCCAGTTTACTGGAAATTGTTGACTCAGCACTGTGAGTGATGAAAATCTCTGTACACTAAAATCTATTTGTAAGGCCTTGCCCCATCCTTCAGAAGATCAAAACTTATACATTTTCAACACATCTTTTTCTGCTGATTCAGACAATAAAATAGACCCAACCACTGTCTCTAGTAAAAACATGTCAGGAGAAATATTGCTACATGCCATCTAGTCAATTATGGCCTGTTCTGAAATTTAAATTCCCTTCAGTCTCTCCAAAAATAAGTCTGAATTTCCTCAGGTCCAGATTATTTATTGCACTTTATTTCATTGGTATGAAATAACAGTCTGGGCCTAACAAGTGACTTACATGCTTGAAAATTTAATTTTTACTTTTAGAATATAAAATACCCCCATTTTAAAGCCTGGCATAATATGAACATCTAGTTTCTTAATATTCTCATATTTTTCATCAGTTGATAGTGAAGACCTTTAAGTTTGTATTTTTAAAATGCCATGAAATTTTTTTAGCCCATGTAATGTAAATCTCCACAGAATTTTTGAATAGCATTATTATGTAAGATTTACATGTAGCATCACAATGTGAGTAATTAAACCACAAAACATTTTAAAAAGCTTTGTTGAATGGTTTGGTTTACAATTTCAATTCTTATAAGTGCAACATTATCACAAATTCCAAGATTTAGGGACATAATAATGGATATGAACTAAGAACGCTGATAAATTCACAAAAACATAAAACTGAACTTTCTGTTTTTCTATTATTGTGAAATGTTGTTATAATTCCTACAGAATACAGGTTAGAGCAGGGTATCTGAAAAAAGACAGTATGGGTATTCCTGTTCCCCCATTCAGCTTTGTGATCTTCAGAAATTGTGTAATCTCTCTGCGCCTCAGTCTTACCTGTAAAATGAGGTATTAAACTCACAGAGTTGTTCTTAAGATAACAAGAATAGATATGTGTACGATCCTTAAAAGAGTATCTGCCCTATAATGGGCTTTCAGTGAATATTACTTATACAATAATATCTTAAAACAGTAGTAAACTTACAATTAAATTAAAATAATTTTTATATTTACAACTTCATGTTCAAAAAATGAGACAGGAGAAAAGTCATGTTGCAGAGTGCTCAAGAAATATGCATCATAGCTAGCTAAGCTTCTTTTGAATTCAAGTTCACCACTTAAGAGCTGGGTGACTTTGGTTCTGGTTATTGTGCCTCAAATCAACATTAAAATGGATAGAAATTTGCATCTAAAATACCTGAATATATTTTCCTAAAGAAGATACACAAATGGCCAATAGGTGTGTGAAAATTTGCTGAACATCACTAATCATTAGGGAAATACTAATCAAAATCACAAGGATTTACACAGCATTTACAGGGACTATCATTAAATAGACAAGAATAACAAATACTGGTGATGCTGGGAGGAAAGGGAACCCTCCTGCGCTGTTGATAGTGATGTAAATTAGTTCAACCATCATGCCAAAGAGTATAAAGCTTCCTCAAAAACTTGAAAATTGGGGTGCCTGGGTGGCTCAATGGGTTAAGCCTCTGCCTTCAGCTCTGGTCATGGTCTCAGGGTCCTGGAATCGAGTCCCGCATCGGGCTTTCTGCTTGGTGGCGAACCTACTTCCCTTTCTCTCTCTCTGGCTGCCTTTCTGCCTACTTGTGATCTCTGTCTGTCAAATAAATAAATCAAATCTTCAAAAAAAAAAAAAAAAACCTTGAAAATAGAGCTACTGTATCTAGCAAGTTCTTTTCTCGGTATATATCCAAAGGAAGTGAAATCAACATCTCAAAGAGACATCTGTATTTCCATGTTCTCTGTAGCATTATTCACAAGTCAAGACAAGGAAACAACCTGTTTCCATTGTTGGATGAATGGATAAAGACAATGTGAGACACACACTCTCTCTCTTTCTCCCTGCCCCTCACAGCCCAGAATATTATTCATCCATTAAAAAAGGAAAGAAATCCTTCCATTTGTGACAACATGGATTGATCATGAAGGCATCATGCTAACAAGTCAGGCAGAGAAATACAACTATACTGTGTGCATGTATTTAAGAAAAAAAAAAACTGAACTCATAGAAAGGAGAGTAGAAAAGTGGTTACCAGAGCTTGGGGGTTGGAGGAAATGGGGAGATATTGGTCAAAGGGTACAAACGTCCAGTTATAAGATGTATTGGTTCTTAGAATCTATGCAAAGCATGGGTGATTATTATTAACTATACTGCATACTTAAAATTTGCTAAGAGGGGTAGATTTTAAGCATTCTTATGCACCAAAAAAAGAACTCTGTGAGGTGATACATGTGTTAAGTAATTTCATTATGGTAATTATTTCAAAATGTATATGTATATCAAATCATGTTATACAGTTTAAATATATACAGTTTTGTCAATTATACCTCAATGAAAAAACTGTAATCAATCAATAAATAAGAACTTTGCCTCCTAAAACTATATGAGTGTTGTAGGACCTAACTTATGTGAGCACCTAGCACATAGCTCAAAGTAAACAATTAATGATGTTGAGTCATTGTTATACAGGTATAAAATTAAATGATAAAGAAACAATAGGTCTTTTTTTAGAAAGCATTTACTTTTTACCTTTTTGTAATAGTCAAGTTACATATTAACATTTTTTAAAGGTTTTATTTATTTATTTGACAGAGAGAGAGAGAGATCACAAGTAGGCAGAGAGGCAGGCAGAGAGAAATGGGGAAGCAGGCTCCCCGCTGAGCAGAGAGCCTGACATGGGGCTCAATCCCAGGACCCTGAGATCATAACCCAAGCAGAAGACAGAAGCTTAATGCACTGAGACACCCAGGCACCCCAAATATTAATATTTTAACATAAAGAGACTTTTCATTTCCTTTTTTCAATTTTTACAGTAAAATTACAAATGTGTGGCTGGGTGGCTCAGTGGGTTGGGCCGCTGCCTTCGGCTCGGGTCATGATCTCAGGGTCCTGGGATGGAGCTCCATGTCGGGCTCTCTGTTCAGCAGGGAGCCTGCTTCCCTTCCTCTCTCTCTCTCTGCCTGCCTCTCTGCCTGCTTGTGATCTCTGCCTGTCAAGTAAATAAATAAATAAATCTTTAAAAAAAAAAATAAAAAAATAAACAAATGTGTTTTGTGACTACTATTAATGATATGTAAGATAGATTGTCAATTTAAGATCTTCAGAGCATAAGCAACTTGTTGCCAGTAACCACCTCTTTATTTTTGTACATTGGTGGGTTCCTAGGATATTCTCAATAAATATTTAGTAGCAAAAAAGTTAAAAGGTAATGTAAGTAAATGACTTATATAGATTGATCTTATAGTCTTAGTTGTATTTGTAACAGACAACTAGGGACTGATGAAACATTTATTTAATGATGATTACCCAGGTCTATAGGTGGCTTAAAAAATCAGACATTTTGTATTTATTTTCTCCTATCTTAAACGGCTGGTCACTATTCAGTCAATAATTCAACTATAAGAATTGATCAGTGAAAAGCTTAATTTTGATCCAAAAATTTTTATAAAATTAGAGAAGTAAGATTATGGATTAAAAATTTTGAGATCTACAACATACTATTAATATCAGAAAAATAGAAGAGGATACTTATGACCAATACTGGGAATGGAGGGCAGGGAAGAAGTCTAGATCCAGTTTGAAATCTTCCTGCAAGATGAAAGGATAGAATCCTAATTCTTAGCAGAAACCTAGTTTAATAATATATTTTAGGGAAAACTATAGAATCTGTAAAGTTCAGTGTTTTAAAAAAACTTCCTCTGAAGTGGGCAATATTTTGAGATTTGTCTTCACTCCTACAGGTTATAATGACAACAGTCATGTATTTAGTCCACGGGAGAGCTTTAATTCTATTAACTTTTTTTTCCCCCCCAAAGGTATTGTGTTTAGCTTTTAGATGGAATGAAAAGGGGAGAATTGAAAACTGATTGCTTTCATGAAAACACTTTTGAAATTTGTGGCAACATGAACAATTTCTGCTTTGCTATTAGGCTATAGTATTTGGGGGGAAAAAGTCCACATGCCTCAGCATAGAAAATTTAATAGCACCTTACATTTGAGTATTGTGTGTTATTTCAATCATGGAGAAAAATTAAATATCCACTAAACTAATCTCAGCAGGATTTGCAGAATCTAAAAAGAACCATTAAAGTAAATATTTATGAAAAGAAAGTAGCGGTAGTAAATTAATGCAGTGAGTATTTTTACATAAAAAATTAGAGTGTTAGGGGGCGCCTGAGTGGCTCAGTGGGTTAAGGCCTCTGCCTTCGGCTCAGGTCATGATCTCAGGGTCGTGGAATCGAGCCCCGCATCCGGCTCTCTGCTTAGCGGGGAGCCTGCTTCCTCCTCACTCTCTGCTTGCCTCTCTGCCTACTTGTGATCTCTGTCTGTCAAATAAATAAAATCTTTTTAAAAAAATAGAGAGTTAGCCATTATCAGAAAAAATATCACTTTAAAGGAAATGGAAAATTTAATCTCTATTCCAATAATACTATGGTCTTTCTATTCCATGCTCTAAGATATCTTTCCCCCAATGGTTCCAATAAGGAAGAGGTAATTAGAATGACATGTAGGAAACTAATGACTGAAGTTCTATGATGTTTGGTTTGGTTGTTATGTTAAAGAAAAAGGTTGATATTATTCAAGGTTTGATAGTGTTTTCCCATACGACATTTAGGACCTGATGCAATTTTTGTGATTACTTTGTGGTTATTTCTTTTTTAATTTTCTTTGGAATAAGATTAGATTTATAGAAAATTGGCAAAGATATTATCAAGTTTTTCTATCCCATTTATCTAGCTTTGAAACCTAGACATGAAACCATTAAGTGAACTATTGCCTTTATTTGGATTTCACCAGTTTTCCCATTAATGTCCTTTGCTCAATACAAGATTCATTCCAGTATATCATATTGAATGTAGTCATCATGTCTTTTTAGTCAGCCTCCAAATCTGTAACACTTTCTCAGTGTTTCTGTGTGGTGTTTTGTTTGTTTGTTTAAGATTTTGACAGTTTTGGGGCGCCTGGGTGGCTCAGTGGGTTAAGCCGCTGCCTTCGGCTCAGGTCATGATCCCAGGTCCTGGGTTCAAGCCCCACATCGGGCTTTCTGCTCAGCAGGGAGCCTGCTTCCTCCTCTCTCTCTGCCTGCCTCTCTGCCTACTTGTGATTTCTCTCTGTCAAATAAATAAATAAAATCTTTAAAAAAAAAAAAAGATTTTGACAGTTTTGAGAAGTGCTGGTTAGATATTTTGTAGAATGTCCCTCAGTTCGGGGCTTGTCTGATGTTTTCTCATGAAACTGCATTATAGGGTTTGGGCAATAGTAGCACGCAGGTCAAGTGCCCTTCTCATCTCATGATAGGAAAGGTACATGATAACATTATATGTTACTGTTGATCTTAGCATCCCCTTATGAAGACCCTTACAATTACACTTAGGGCCCATACATATAATCCTGAATCTCCCCATCTCAAGATTTTTAACTTAATCACATTAAGTTAATCACTTAATCACATAACTTAATCACAATCCCTATTGCCACATGAGGTAACATTTACAGATTTTAGAGATTAGGACATAGATATCTTGGGAATAGGGGAGGAAGAACATTATTCAGCCTACCAAATATACTTCAATTCTGTAATTAAATATCCAGGAATACTTTTATTCATGAGAATCTGTGAATAAGGATATAATTAGAGCATTATTTATTAGTGAATAATTGAAAACAGCTGAAAATTTGACAAAATATTAATTTATTATTATTATATGGATATTTGAAAGCAGTGATTTTACTAAAATGAAGGTAAGAAAAGTTTACAAGATATGTCTTCCAAAAATGTTTCCATTTAACGATCCCTTCCCTTCAATACAGCACCTAGGCTTGCTCAATAATAATTAAATTTCATCAAAATTGCCATTAAAATTAAAATACAGATTATAAAGAAAAAACATTTAAAAATTGATCAGAATTACTTAAATTAAGCTGAATTTAAATATTTTTGAAAATGTAATTAAATCTTCTTAGTTATTTTTATAAAAGTCAAACATGCAAATCTATATTCAATTTCTTTTTAATTGCCAAAATAAATTACTGATGTAATACCTCACTCAGATTTCATCTACAGTCATAAATTTAAGAATGATACTAGTTGCTCGATATTGTCAAACGTTCTTCAGCCACCATCTACAATTGCTACGAATACAGTGCTAATTCATGAGTACCCCAGAAGCACATTTGGAATATGGAAAAACAACAACAACAAGAAAGTAGACTATCAGCACCACTAGTAAGGAATAGGGTTTTTTTTTCTTTTTTCTTTTTTTTTAAATGTAAGAATCTATTACATTCTTGCTGAGAAGAAGAGTTTGACAAGTTAATAAATTTGTCTTTTCACCTATCTAAGAGTCCCCACCAATCAAATCTTTACTGCACTACAAACTTAAACATCTATTCCTGACACTGGCAGCAAAAAAAATCTACAGACCTTCACGGTATTCAGACACTGTCCTCTTCTGGTTCAAGCACATAGTGAAAGAAGTGTCTGTGACCTGAGGTATGTTAGTCATGAGGATGCGTAGCTGGGCTGATAGGTTGCATCAGGTCAGTACAAATTTCCATATCCTGAGTGACAGAGGTGCCCATGTATTCTTTTTTTTTTTTTTTAAGATTTTTATTTATTTAACATATAGAGAGAGATCACAAGTAGGCAGAAAGGCAGGGGGTGAGGGGGTGGGGGAAGCAAGCTCTCTGCTGAGCAGAGAGCCCAATGTGGGGCTTGATCCCAGGACCCTGAGACCATGACCTAAGCTAAAGTCAGAGGCTTAACCCTCTGAGCCACCAAGGCATCCCGCCCATGTATTCTTATTAAATTTATTTGTTTGCATTTGTAATATGTGGAGAGTCAGTTGCCCAGTACCAAGGATCACAATGTGCTTATATGTCACCCTCTCCCCCTCCCTATAAACCTTCTGCCTCCTAAATGCCTACAGATCCTTCAGAGCTCATTCAAATATTGATTTCCTAGGAAGGTTTCCCCCAGCCTCACACTAAGTCAGTTTGTTCAGTATACCCATTGGTGACATTTAAGCTGCCCACTACAACAGAAAAACCCCCAAATCTCAGTGGCTTTACACAAAGAAAAATTATTTCTCAGCCACCCAAGCTCTGGTGCAAGATAAATGACTCTCCTCTTGAATCATCATCATCATCTGGAAGCCATGGCTTCATCATCACTGCCAAAGAGGAACAGTGATGGAGGAGCCATGCTGATTTGTATTTGCTAGAACCCAGAAGTAACTCATATTACCTCCACTCTCAATCCATTGAAGAAAACTAACCTCATTCCTAACTCCAAAGTGTGCTGCATTATGCAAAATAGTTCTTGGGTAATCACTGAGAATTAATTCCAGTAACCTGTCTCTCTGGTCACCAAATGTTCTTTTGTCCTTTTCTTCCCATCCCAACAATGGCCCTTCCTTCTCTGAGAGAAACCACTCAAAGTTCCCTCTCATCAATGCATTCATGTGAACATCTAGGATTTCTAAATGATGCTCAATATCCCCTTTATCACCTCCATAATTTTCTTCTTTCAGTTAAAAAAAGGTATAAAGAAGCAAATTATTTCCCTCTTCTCCACAAAATGTGCTCAAAATCAAATGGTCAAATATAGACTGGTAAATAGCAATAATCACTTTATTTGGAAAGGAAAAAGGTGTAAGGTACAGAAATCACTGGTCCTTAGCAACTCTAAAATGTTTACTTTTGACAGGTCTTAGTAAAGCCTGCTTCACTTGGTGTGGGAGATGTCTTTAATTGGGATCTGAATCTGTTCTCTAGACTAATCCCTTTGTCCTTGATCTGATCCATGCCCTTGATCTGCAACAAAACTAATTTACATTTGGGGATCCTGGGTGGCTCAGGCGATTAAGCATCTGACTCTTGATTTTAGCTCAGGTCATGATCTCAGGGTCCTGGATCAAGCCCAGTGTTGAACTCTGAGTTCAGCCCTCAGTGTGGAGTCTGCTTAAGACTCTCTCTCCTTCTCACTCTGCCTCTCCCACCCTGCTCTCTCATGCTCTCTCAAATAAATAAATAAATCTTTAAAAAAAAATCTGATTTACTTTCTTTGAGATTTGCAGACCATTGGCCTTGGGGAATGAAGGACCAGAACATTCTCAGGCTGCAGAGAACAGCAAGTCTGTTTGAAGCCACCTTGGCTACCTGATTAGCCCAGCAATCTATTAGCAAAATGTTTTTCTTTTTTAAGGCACACAAATGACTTTACTGACTTGCCTTTGCACATCCATAGGCCTTGGCCTCCTTGGCAGAAAGAACAGAGTACTCTTGCACAACACCCAACTACCAAGGAACCAGAACTTCTTCCACAATCTCCAGGCACCAAGACAACTCTGTAGCTGATGTGGCCAAGTCTGCACTAATCAAGAAATGTCACAGACTGCTGCACACCCTTCTGATTAAACCCCTTTAAAAATCTCTGGCCCAGGCAAAATGTTCAGAGTTGGCTTTTGAACAAGAGTTCCCCTTCTCCCCAGTGGCCGGCCTCCTGAAAAAAGCTTATATGCCTTTCTAATCAAAACTTGTCTTATGTATGATTCCTTTGCTTCTCTGCCCCCATGCTAACCACTCTTACCCTAAGCCTGGTTTGGTTGAGATTACTAGGTTTGTAAGAGAAAGCCAAACATTTAATCAAAATTTTTCTCTGAGTCACTTGAGATTTTATATTTGCCACACCTTAAATTTGAATTTTTTCTGGAGGAACTTTAATTCCAATGAACCATTTTTACTGCTTTAACCTCTTCTATTATTCTTTGGGTCTAAAAGTAAAAAACAGATGAACAAGAAAGAAACAAAAAGAACAAAGTTTATCTTTCCTGGATTCTTTCCTTTTCTTGTAGTAACATACCAAACACAGATAAGAAATGTTTCATTATTAATCCTACTTTTTCCAAGTCACTCAACATATTTGCTTCTAAAGATATTTCAATTGATAAATTCCCTAAAGTTTTTGCTACATCATCTTCTATCTTCCCAAATCAGCTCCTTTTTCACTTATTCTCCTAAAAATCTGTTTGTTTTTTTTAAGCAGTACCCCATTTCAAGATAGCAACTTATACCTTAGTCATACTATATAAAGTCAAATTTGCATACCTTTGGATTGTACCTTTATCCTGTATTTGTTTCATCTGGAACAAATGCATGTCCTCCAGGTTTACTATGGTAGAGGAGAATGAAGTAGCATGTCATTTCAGCCCAAGAGACACATATTATGTCTGCTTAGTGGTCATTGACTGGATTCATTGCCTGGTCCCAAAATAATTGCAAGGGATGCTCCGTAATATAAAGAAACTTGTTGTATACCTGTGCACATGCACATCAACTATTGATAATACTAACTAAATTACCATTTCATATCCCAGTATTCTTTGGTCGGGTTTACTTTCCTTCTGATACACACTGGCCCAAGCTCACTTTTAATACCCTCTGTTGGGCTGCCCAAGCCTCACCAAATAGTGTCCAGAAGCCAGATGTCAATTCCCAGTTCCAGCCCTCAAAATTCCTTCGGCAAAAAAGTGAGAATTTTTTTTTTCAAGAATACATGTGTAGTTTCAAATAAAAATCTCTGCCTTGATATATTTATAATCTACTAGTAAAATCTTCATTGGATAACACTCACCAGAGCTCACAAAACAAAAGAGCAAACAAACAAAGAAATTCATATGAAGACAGCTCTCAAATAGTCTCCTTTACCTGTGATTTTTGGGGGTCATGGGGATTGAGATAGTTTAAAAAGTATTTACTTTTTAAGTATGTTTTATTTCTTTTTCTCAGCGTAGGAAAGATTTTATTTGTATAGTGAACACATACACCTGTATGTTTACATAAACACATATATTTTAAATTTTGTGCTCTTTTAAAATATCTTTCATCCCTTTCCTATTCTCCACCTCCATACACAACAGATACCTTTCATATCCATATGCCCACATGAATACTCAACAACATTTTTATCCTTTCTCTGATAATTATACACAAACATACTTGTATGTGTGCATGCGTTAATACACATATAAAAGATTTTTTGGTTATTGCATTACAAGATGATATGGTATCTGTTTATCTACCTATATTATACACACACACACACACACACACACATATATATATATATATATATATATATATATATATATTCAACAGGGGTGCATGGAACACACTTCTTTCATTGAGAACTGTTGCTTTAGCCTATTTTTTTCAAGGGCTGTATGATATTCTGGTTAGATGTAGCTTCATTAGTTTAAACATTTCTTATATGCACATTGGCTAGGTTTGCTAATTTTTGCTGCTATGAAAATCCCTGAAATAAGTATGTTCTTATGACCATTATGCTTTTATTTCTGTGAGAAAGATTCTCAGTAGAATTGCTGAACCACAGAGTATATGTATTTTTAATTTTAATAGATATTTACCCAATTGCTTTCCAAACAGGAAATTATAGCAATATACATATTGCTTTTCAAATAGTATGTTATAACAATATACATATTCACTAGTAATTTGTGAGATTAGTCTTTTTCCTACATACAGCACAATAGATCTGGATTTAATTACTGTGCTTTTGTAGTATGCTAATATCTAGTAGGAAAAATGTACCTCACGGTTTTCCTTTTTTTTTTTTTTTTTACATTTTTCATACTAACTTCAAACTAGAATTTAAAAAAAAACTATAATCATCCTTTAAGATTGATGAACTTTTGATAGTGAGAAATTGATATTTTTTTAGTTTTTTTAAAAAGATTTTATTTATTTATTTGAGAGAGAGAGAGAGAATGAGAGAGATAGAGGAAAGAGGTCAGTGGGAGAAGCAGACTCCCTGCTGAGCAGGGAGCCTGATGCGGGACTTGATTCCGGGACTCCAGGATTGTGACCTGAACTGAAGGCAGTCGCTTAACCAACTGAGCCACCCAGGCACCAGAGAAATTGGTATTTTTTATTTATTGTTTTTATCTTATTTTTTAAGACTTTAATTTTCTTTCTTTCTTTCTTTCTTTCTTTCTTTCTTTCTTTCTTTCTTTCTTTCTTTTTTTAGTTTTTATTTAAATGTCAGTTACTTAATACTTCCATACATCACCCAGTGCTCATCACAAGTGCCCTCCTTCATCCCCATCACCTATTTCAACCCCACTGACCTCCTCTCTGGTAACCATCAGTTTGTTCTCTCTAGTTTAGAGTCTGTTTCTTGGTTTGCTTCTCTCTCTTTTTTTTTTCCCTTTGCACATTGTTTTGCTTCTTAAATTCCACATATGAGCGAAATCACATTGTATTTATCTTTCCTTGACTGACTTATTTTGCTTAGCATTAGACTCTTTACTTCCATCCATGTCATGGCAAATGGCAAAAATTCATTATTTTTTTATGGTTGAATAATATTTTGTTGTATATCTATTCTACATCTTAATCCATTCATTAATCAAGGGGCACTTGGGCTGCTTACATTATTGTACATTATTGTACATTATTACATTATTGTACATTATTAAATTATTGTAAATAATGCTGCAATAAACATAGGGGTGCACACACCCCTTTAAACTAGTGCTTTTGTATTTTGGGGGTAAATAGTAGTGTGATTACTGGGTCTTTGGGTAGTTCTATTTTTAGCTTTTTGAGAAACTTCCATATTGTTTTCCACAGTAGCTGTACTAGTTTGCATTCCCAGCAATAGTGCAAGAAACTGGTAGTTTTATTCTGTGAGATCTTCCCATTCAAGAATGTGGTGCACTTTTTTATCCTGTTGACATTTTGTATTATGTCTTTCAGTATGATTTGATTGTTTTATCTATATAGGTCCTGTGCCTTTGTGGTGGACATTGTTTCTAATCATTTTATTGTTATTGCATCAATTGTGGAAAAAATTGTTTCCCAATTCTATTTCTAGGCATGTTTTGCCATCCTACAGATCAACTATTGATTTCTGTGTTTTTAGCTTTTGTCAACTTTCAGCTTAGTGAAACACCATCAAAAAACACCTATAGAGTTAGCAAAGCTTGCTTTGTTGGATTTATTGGAATAAGAAAAAAAAATACTTTGACAGAATTTTAACAACACCTCCAAAAGGGAAAGCAGAGAATGATTTTTTTTTTCTTTCTTTTTTTTTTTTTTTTTTTTTTTTTTTTAGGATCTGGCTGAGTGATGGATTTTAATACAAATGTTGCAAGGTTGGGAACTACTTGACAGTGGGTAAGACATAACAGTTTGCCAGTAATGGGCATAGTGAGATAAAATCCTGAACCAAGTTTTGATCAATAGGTAGTTATGTTTGTCTTGATAATTGATAATTGTCTTGTAAATAATATGATTTACATTTTATTTTCAAGGCATAAGTATTTCATAGAGAAGATTCTAAAATATTTTTCACTTTTCTCAGTCCTCATACACTAACAGGAAAATATCCTGACAGTTGTATTTTTCACCAAAGAGGGAAATTACATTGGTTTAAGCTCTCAGCTTCTCCCCACTTTTAGTCACTTGTTAGCCCAAGATGGAGATTACAACACTGTTGCTTATAAATATAACCAATTTAAAAATTCACAACTTCTTGCTGCATTGTAGATATATGAAATGGCTCTACTAGTAGTTTTTCCTAACATCTATAAGTTTGAGGGTTTTTTTTTTTATTATTATTACTTTTGCTCAAAAATCATTTGGTGGACTCCTTGAAGGGACAATGTTCAGCAGCAATATTTCAGACTTTGAAGATGAAACATTTGAGCATAGAAACATAGAATAATAACACTGAGAGAATGACATGATTTGGGATTTGTAGTCATATTTTAAGCAGGAGCTATGAGTACCCAAACTTTATTTCTGTGAAAGGTTGACTACAAAGAACAACTCCTAGGAAACATTGCCAGGTTTTATTATTGTTGAGATAGATACCTTCACATCTAGGTTCAGTGGGAGTTTTATTTTTCTGGCCATCTGACTCATTGTTTTCTTTGTCACCTAAAAAGCACTTAGAGTTTGATTCAAATTACACAGAAAACCATCATTCTTTTTTTTTTTTAAAGATTTTATTTATTTATTTGACAGAGAGAGAGATCACAAGTAGGCAAAGAGGCAGGCAGAGAGAGGGGGGAAGCAGGCTCCTTGTTGAGCAGAGAGCCCAATGCAGGACTGCATCCCAGGACCCTGAGATCATGACCTGAGCCTAAGGCATAGGCTTAATCCACTGAGCCACCTAGGCATGAGAAAAATCATAATTTTTACTGGAACACACTAGGAATCAGAACAGGCCGGCTGTCAGCCAAAGGAATGTAAGTTATAAGCAATAATTATATGGGATGTATATTTTAATCAGAAACACATACAAAGCAAAATTAAGGATAAGAAACTTATAGACATCACAGATAAGAAGTTTGAATATATATTAATAATCCAGATCCTTAAGTAAGTGAAGAAAGAAAATAATGATAAAAGAAAAGAACAAATGAAAGCAGATTAAAACATGACAATCAGTGACTCTAATCAGTTGGTGCTTGTTTTCTGGATATTATATAGAAACTGTTTCCTTTATGCTGTCATCTTGATCAATGTCCTGGGATAAAGATTATGCCCCCTCAAAACTGACTGGAAACTTCCTAAGAGCCCTGGACTGAGGTCTCTAAGATAGCTTTTTATGATTCAAGGATGTCTTTAAATATCTTCAATTATAGATAGAGATCTAAGTTCAACAGTCTAGAGTTTTATTGTTGCTTTAGTTTTTGAGAGCTTCTGATGCTATTTTCATTGAGGCTTGGTACACATATTTACTGATGTTCACCCAAAAGATGAAAATTCCTTAGCCAAAATCAGAATTATAAGATTGGAATTATCTTTTGAGGGGTAGCACAAAATTTATAATGAAATGCTCAGTGATGTACTCTAGGAATAAATAATACTGTATGAAGTAAGGACACTGAAAATCTTCTGGGATTCTTGAATTATATCACAAAGTATGTGATAAAGACATAGCATATTTGAAAAGTGAATTGGAACCTAATAATCTAGAAATACGTCTTTTGGTAAAATTATTTCTCTAACTATAACTAGTCTTTGAATATCAAAACGGGTATGTTCTTGAGTTATGTACAATCATTGAAATGTTCATTTTTATTTCTCCTTAAGTAACTTAAGGCAACTGAAACTCACTTTTGAGGCATGACTTTTATTTCAAATATGAACAACTAAAGAGCTTTTACAGTATTATTGACTTAATTAGAACTTAAATAACCCTAAAGAATTCTACTTGCTTCTGGTATCTTCCTTTTACACAAAGAAGGACAGAACTTAGTGTTACCTAGTGAATATTCCAGAGAACCCAAAAATAGTTATTTTACAAAACTTTTTAAGTTTTATTGGTTTTGAAATTTGGGACATGGATTGGAAAAAACACAAATACTAAGAGGGGCCATCAAAAGAGACAAATATTAACAGAATTATGGTAGCTTAAAAAGAAGTAGTTATAAGAATTATTTTGAAAACATACCACAACAAGAACAAAAAAGAAACACACAACAATAAAAAACAATGAATATTAAGAACTTAATTACTTTTCAAAAAGAAGAAGATTTTATCAAAATTATACCAGGAACTTCAGAGAATTAAGTACATATTTTGGTAATACAGAGAAGTTACTTATCTGGACAGAATTAGTCTATTATTTTATGAAATAAAGTACTAATTCTGCTTTTCATATATCCTCATTGTAGTATTTGGTAAATTATTCATAAACTTTCTCCTTCATTAATAACTCCATTAACATTGACTCTATTTTATACAAATTCAATATAATGTATTTTTTCTTTACATTTATGATTCATAAGCATAGCCAACCAGGGAATCCAAGTATACCTGCCTCACATCTTTGACATTTTTACTGTGATCTCAAATTTATCTTCTATTATGTTTTTAATTTTTTATAAAAAATCTAATAAAAGACTGTTATCCAAAGTATACAAAATCACTTAAAATGCAATGATAAGAAACAAACAACCCAATTTAAAAAAAAAAAGGAGGGGGTCAAAGACCTTAACAGACAACTCACCAAATAAGATATATAGATGGCAAATAAGCCTATGAAAATATTTTCTATATTACATGTCATTAGGGAAATGAAAATTAAAACAATAAGATATCACTATAAACATATTAGAATGACCAAAATCTAGAAAACTGACAATGCCAAATTCATGTGATGATGTGGAGCAACAGGAATTCTGAGTCATTGTTGGTGGGAATGCAAAATGGTACAGCCACTTTAAACATTTATTTATTTATTTTAGGGGTGGGGAGGGGCAGATGGAGTGGGGGAAAGAGAGAGAACCTCAAGCAGACCGGCTCCACTCCCTGAGCACAGAGCTCAAGGCAGGCCTCAATCTTACTGCCATGAGATCATGATGTGAGAGGAAATCAAGAGTTGGATGCTTAACCGACTGAGCCAACCAGGAACCCCAGTACAACCACTTTAGAAAACAGATTGACAGCTTCATATAAAATTAAACATATCCTTATCATATGAGCTAGAAATCATACCACTTGGTACTCATCCAAAGAAATTGAAAACTTTTGTCCATGCAAAAATCTACCCATGGATATTTATAACAACTTTATTCATAATTGCCAAAACTTGGAAGCAGCCAAGATATTTTCACTAGGTAAATGGATAAACTACGATAGATCCAGACAATGGAAAATTATTCAGTGCTAACAAGAAATAAGCTATCAAGTCATGAAAAGATATGGAGGGACTTTAAATTCATACTACTAAGTGAAAGAAGCTAATTTGAAAAGGCTACCTATTGTATGATTTCAACTATATGACATTCTGGAAAAGGCAAAACTATGGAGACAGTTAAAAAAAATAATCAGTGGTTTCCAGGGTTTAGGGTTGAGAGAATAAATGAAGCATAGAGGATTTTAGGGAAGTTAAAGTACTCTGTATGATACTATAATGATGGATATATGCCATTATACTTTTATCCAAATCCATAAGAATGTACAATCCAAAGAGTGAAAGAGTGAATTCTAATAAATTACAGAATCTGGACGATAATGTGTCAGTGTAATTCTATCAGTTGTAACAAATGTACCACTTTGGTGGCGGGGAGGGGCGGATTTTTAATAATGGGGAAAGCTGTGTAGGAGCAGAAAGTATCTGGGAAATCTCTGTACCTTCCCACAATTTGTTGTGAACCTAAAAGTGCCATAAAGAACAAAATCACAGAAAAAAAGAAACCGAGAAATAAAGAAAGAAACTGAGAAAGAAAGAAAGAAACCGAGAAAGAAAGAAAGAAAGAAAGAAAGAAAGAAAGAAAGAAAGAAAGAAAGAAAGAAGAAAGAAAGAAAAGAGAAGAGGAAGGAAGGAAGGAAGAAAGGAAGGATAAGGAAAGGAAGGGAAGGAAAAGGAAGGGAAGGGAAGGAAAGGAAAGGAAAAGGAAGGGAAGGCAAAGGAAAGGAAAGGAAAGGAAAGGAAAGGAAAGGAAAGGAAAGGAAAAAGTAAAGAAGGAAGGAAGGAAGGAAATATAAATAAATAAATAAATTAGAGAAACCCAAATTAAAGTTATTGAGTCATAGAGAGGACCCTATGATGATCGAAGAATATTGTGGACCATGTCCTAAACCCTGGAATCTATGAATGTGTTACCTACCATGGCAAAAGGGGCTTCACAGATGCACTTAAGGTTAAACACCTTTAGATTGGAAGATTAGCCTGGATCATCCAGGTAGGCTTAATGTAATCACATGGGTCCTTCAAAGTAAAGAACTTTTCCTGGCTTGAGTTAGTTAGAGATGGGATTATGGAGAGATGCAACATAGTTAACACTGAAGATGGAAAAAGGGATCAGAAGCAAGGGATGTGAGCAATCTTTGCAAGGTGGAAAAGACAAGAAAAAAGTATTTCCTAGAGCCTCCAGAAAGGAACACAGTCCTGATAACACTTTGATTTTTGCTCCGGTGAGAACTATATTGGTTTCTAATCTGTAGAATTTAGCATAATAGATATGTGTTGTTTAAGACACTAAATTTGTGGTAATGAACATAATTTGTATGTCAGCAATAGAAAATTAATAAAAGCATGAAGTGATAGTTAAGTTATGAACCATCTTCCATTTGTAGCTTTTTTTCAAGCAAATTTCAGAATTCTGGAATAGAAGCACAGAAAATGAGTTTTGTTTCCTTTTGTTTTCTCAAACATGAAGATTTGCAAATTAACTGCAGTGGAAGAAAAAGGCTGACCCTCTAGGTGACCATGGAAACTGCATGTTTTTTCTCTGTGAAGTACCTCCAGAGTTCCATGGAAGTTGTTAAAGTGCTGTGGATACCTATATTTGGACCACCTCGGGTAAACTAGTAAACAGAAAAAATCTAGAAAAAAATATGATTTACCTTTATTCTTAATTATAATTTATAATTGAAACTTTGTTTCTTTTTTATATAACAGCTTTTAAGAGAGAGAGAGAGAACATGTGTGCACTTGTATGAGAACTTAGGTGGGGGGAGGGGAAGAGGAAAAGGGCAAGATCTGGCATTGCTTGCTATGATCCAATGACCAGGGGAAAAAACACGCAGCTGACAGTGAGCTCTGCAGGACATTTCAGAGTGTTCCATGCGAACAACAGAAAAGGAAGTCCTGTTACTACTGGTTGGTACCTTTCATATGGAAGTACATACCTGCATACATAAATAACATAAATTTTGTTTATACAATTCAGGGATTTTTCACAAAATGTAAGTATCTATGTAATGTGCACACAAACACAATATAATCAGAATCCCAGATCTCTTTTGTAATCTTTTTCCGTCAGCTACTGACCCCTTCCCTCTGTCCCTCAGAGGGACAGAAACCATATTCCAACATCATTGAACAGTTTTGAATGCTTTTGAACTTTATGTAAACAGAATCATATTGAAGGACTTTTAATAACCTAGTCTGTGTCAGTTTTATGTATGTATATAAATATACATATGCATATACTTAAATTATTAAGTATAATTTGTTTTATTATTAAAATAAATTTATATAATTTATATAACTAATAGATTTAATACATGTTACATATATGTCAATATGTATGCACGGGACATATATACACATATAAGTATTTAAATTTATTTAATTATATAAACAATTAGGCCGGACAATTATAGATTATTTTAAGGAAACTAATTTGCCTCTGTGTTATCAAAAATATTTTAAAATTACACGATATATATTCAAATTCATATTCATACCTTCAAATTAATTGCAAATTTTTAAGTTTTAAGAAGGAAGTTTTTAATTTCCCCCCAATGGGTTAAGACTGGAAATGAGATACTCTTTTTTTTTTTTTTTAAAGATTGTATTTATCTATTTGATAGACAGAGATCACAAGTAGGCAGAGAAGCAGGCAGAGAGAGAGGAGGAAGCAGGCTCCCCGCTGAGCAGAGAGCCTGATGCGGGGCTCGATCCCAGGACCCTGGGATCATGACCTGAGCTGAAAGCAGAGGCTTTAACCCACTGAGCCACCCAGGTGCCCCAGAAATGAGATACTCTTAAAAAGCTTAATGAATAGTGTGCTAATTTAAATAATGATACAAACATTATAGATTTTTTGATAGTCTTTTCATTATTATTCTTTTTTCCTGGAAATTTAGTTATCTTTAGTGATAACTTTTGGAAGAGTGAAGCCATGTGTAATAATAATATGATAATTTACCATCTTGGAATATCTAAGTAAAATCTGTTCAGACATTTTTGCAATGAGAACAATTTCTGAAGAACATTACTTAAAATTGTAGATAATTCTAGATCTATTTTTACAACTTGCTCACCAACAATGAGTTAAACTGATTGCCATCTTCAAATAAAGGAAAATAGTCTTAGTCACTACAATTAAAATATTGTTAATTTGAAAATCTTCTTAAAAATAGGATTAATGTTTCTTGTACAAAATCACATATTAACAATGCAAAATTTCCCGTCATGTAAATTAATGCACTTAGCTATATATTATATAAAATGTTTACTAATATCCACTAATAATTTCAGATATTATAGTGAAACTGTCAATGAGTTTGGGCTATTACCATATAGTTAACTATTTTTTCTAGAACACTAAGAATTGTTGGCAAATGGAGAAAATATAGTAAGCTTCAAAAAAGCTAATTCTCATTATTATTAATTATTTATTATTAATATTTTCTTTTGTTGTTGTTTTTATTTTTGTGTTAAAAGAGCACCTTGAGGATGCCTGGGTGGCTCAGAGGGTTAAAGCCTCTGTCTTTGGCTCGGGTCGTGGTTCCAGGGTTCTGTGATCAAGCCCCACATCAGGCTCTCTGCTCAGCAGGGAGTCTGCTTCCTCCTCTCTCTCTCTGCCTGCCTCTCTGTCTACTTGTGATCTCAATCTGTCAAATAAATAAATAAAATCTTTAAAAAAAAAAAAAAGCACCTTGAACAGTTTTCTAATATTCTTCATTTCCAGACAAAAGGAGTGTTAGAAAGTCAGGAAAAACTGGTACATTTTTTGATGTGTACTTATTCACCTGCTGGCTTTATCAGGGCTGAATACCCACAGCACCACCACCTCTGTGCCCCAATCCCCCATCTACCTTGACTCAGTGGGTGCTCCAGGATCCTGCCCTAGCTTTATTGTCATCATATGTCCATATGTCAGTGTCCATGCCCTATAGGTGATTAAATATTTTGAAAATAACCCCTGGGGAAGATGTTTTCTATAGTACACTGATATAATGATAGAATGCTTGCTTTCTTTGTTTAATATTTTTGATAGGATCCATCTCATTTATTTATTTATTTTTTCTAGGAATGTTAACATGGAGCTTTTTTTGAACTTCCACTTATATGCAACATGGATAATGTCAAATTCAATTGAAGTCTGGTTAACAACAAAGGGTACTTTTGCAAGATTTGCCATGAACTGTTTTTTTTTCCCTTTTATTCCTGAATTAATGTATTCATTAATTTAGTTTACTATTATTTGCAGAATGAACATTTTCCAATTTTATCAGGATCAGAATATTAAAGTGAAGACATGACCAGAGCATTCTGTGTTTATATCAATTTAGTTTATATAAATTTTGTGTTTATATAAATATAATTTTGTGTTACATAAATTTAAATTTACTTAAATTCATTTATTAAAATATTATATTTTCTTACACATGGATACTTAAAATTCATGTTTTTTTTAAGAATATAGTTGCTAAGATATATAAGCTAAGTCACATAACTTTTATTGTTGAAACTTTATACTTGATAGCAGGAAACTGTATGGTGTTTGGAAACAGTAAGCACCTAACAACTAATCCTTATTTTGTGATAAAATCCTTTGTAAATTTCAGTATAAATGTTTGCATTTTTTAGGTATCAATCAAGTCATGTGTTTATGTTTTCTTTTCTTTGATCTTTAATTAAATCTCTTGTTTTTATTCCATATCTGAGTGCACTGGTCAGAAATACATAAACAATAACAAATAATGGCAGGAACAGAATCATTTTGTTTGTAATTTTAATGAGAATGTCACACATACTTTTCTCAATAATATTTTTTAATTTGACATGTGTTCATATGCTATAAAACAACTTTTATCTCTATTATTTTGACTTCATTAGTAAAGGGTATTGAGTTTTATCAAATGTTTTGGCAGCTCAGTTAATCTATTAAAGTGTTTACATTTTAAAATTAATCATTCAGTAATATCATGCAGTATGTTTTTTGGGTGTGATTGCATTTATGAATTTCTATTGCAATTAAATTTAGGGAGCTTTCTGCTATCTTTTTAAATTTGGGGATTTTCCATTGTTTGCACAAGTGGAATATTGACTTTAATAGCATTGCAATTTCCTGAATTACCAACGAAATTATAGAAATCTTTACTGTGAATCTCTCATTACCCAAAAGCTTTAAAGTAACTTGAAATTTTAATAAAAATTGGAGACTATTTCCACAGTGGCAATATTCAAATGCTACATTTTTTACTATCATGAACCTTCTGCCAAAAGACCAGATTTGTAGAGATCACATAGCAAGCTTTTAATTTTTTCAATGTGCCCATAGAGAGATGGGCTGATGAATGTTCTTTCAGTAGTTACGAAGAGAAAGGAATATTGGACCATTTTGTTGCCATTAACATTTCTGAACATGCTGATTTTATGTTAGACAACTGTCTAGCAGATGGATAGCAGAAAGACAAATCCTTAAGATTATACATAAATATTGTTGTGAAATAGAATGGAAGAGGATAAAATAGCAGAGAGGGGTAATGAATATAAACACAAGGGATAAATCAATTTATGTACGCTGTAAAATTTCTTTAGTTGTTTACTTTTTGTTTCTAGGAAAAATCCTCCCCATTTATTATATCTGTCCCCAAAAGTCAGTTAAATTTAAAGATTTTATTTTATTTATTTGACACAGAGAGAGAGATCACAAGCAGGCAGAGAAGCAGGCAGAGAGAGAGAGGAAACAGGCTCCCCGCTGAGCAGAGAGCCTAATGCGGAGCTCGATCCCAAGACACTGAGATCATGACCTGAGCCGAAGGCAGAGGCTTAACCCACAGAGCCACCCAGGTGCCCCCAAAAGTCAGTTAAGTTTAAATAATAAAATAATATTACTCATCTTACTCTAACATGGAATAATCACAGAGAAATGGCTTCACAATTAAAGTTCTATGATTAATATCAAACAGTATTCTCCATAACTCATTCCATCAAAAAGAACTTTTATATTATTTGTCATTTTTCTACACTTCTGAATCACAATATATATATATTTTTAAATCATAAACACTATTTACATATATTCTCTTTAATTTTGTATTGTTTTTGTTTAAAGATTTATTTATTTATTTATTTTAGAGAGAGACCTCAAGGGGGAGGGACAGAGGGAGAGGGAGAGAGAATCTCAAGCAGACTCCATGCTGAATGCAGAGTCTGATACACAGTGGATCTTAGAACTAGGAGATCATGACCTGAGCTGAAAGCAAGAGTCCCACTTTTAACCAACTGCTCCACCCAGGTGCCCCACATTCCCCTTAATTTTTAACAGAAAGCAATGAAATTTCAGATGCTTAATACAGTTCAGTTACTTGTTTTCTTTTTATTCTATTTCTGAATTTGATGAGTATCAAGTGGTGCATGGGATAACTGAGATCATTTTTTTAAAATTCAACTCTATTTGAAGCAACACCATACAAGCATTATGCTTATGCCAGGAAAGTATCACCCACTCTGCACTAAAATACTGTATAGAAAAGCTACATAAGTAGTTAAGGTTTTAGTATACCAACCAAATGGATAAAAACAAACAAAAACAAAAACAAAATTTCATCCATTTCATCCATTTATAAATACATAACATTAAGCTCATTTATAATAAGAAAGGAATATAAAGCCATTTTACTTTACATGTAACTTTTTTTCTTGAAGATTTTATTCATTTATTTGACAGACAGAGATCACAAATAGGCAGAGAGGCAGACACAGAGAGAAAGGGAGAAGCAGGCTCCCTGCTGAGCAGAGAGCCTGATATGGGGCTCAATCCCAGGACCCTGAGACCATGACCTGAGCTGAAGTCAGAGTCTTAACCCACTGAGCCACCCAGGTTCCCCTACATGTAACTTTTAAATGAAAATTGTCATTTTTTTCAATGGAAAGATTAAGGAAGGAAGCAACACGAAGGTCTTTATAATTCCTTAACTAACTAATTTGAAAATGAGGAACCTAAGGGGCACCTGGGTGGCTCAGTCAATAAAGCATCTCCCTTCAGCTCAGGTCTTGATCCCAGAGTCCTGGGATCCAGCCCCATGTCAGTCTCCCTACTCAGCGGGATGTCTGCTTTTCCCTCCTCCCCTTGCTCATGCTCTCTTTTGCTATTCTTGTTGCTATCTCTCTCTCTCTTTCTCTCTCTCTCAAATAAATGAATAAAATAGAGATTTTATTTTAGAGAAATTTTTTAAAAAAGTGAAGAACTTGGGATGATGGTGCACAATAATGTGATTAAGAGTTTGCATGTTTAAGAGACTAGAAATAGAAAGTGTTGTATGTGTTTTTTTGTGGGAGGCGGGAGTCCTCTGGAGCCAGAAAGTCTGGGTTGGAATCTTGGTTTATCTATTTTCCAACTGTGTGACTCCAAGTCAGATTCCCAAATAAGTAGCAATAATATAATTCTTCTGAGAACTGTTAAACATGGTAATCTGAAGAAATTAAAGATTTCCCTTTATTACTGCCATGAAGCAAGTTGGTAGAAATTGGTAAACAGGTAGGTAGTATATGTTGAGCTTTATTAGGTAATATAAAATGAACTTTGCCTCTCTAAGTTACATTCTTCTTAGCGGGAAGGCTCTTTCTTATATCTGGAACCAGTGGGTTAACCGTTGTTTCACAAGAGAAGTTAGGACTTCTGAGTTGTTTGCAGCTGTCTAACACTGTTGCCTGTGTATGTTATCAGCCAAGGAAAGAGAAATTCTAATAAGATTCTGGTCTCAGTTCACCATTTAAATCCTACCACAAAAATGTTGACCTTTTTAAGAAGAATGAGTCAGGTGAAAATGAAGTGCTCTTCAATCTGCTAACATAATCTACTAACATATTTTAGGTGCCTTATAAAGCGATCTAATATAATGCTTCTCAATTTCTATATTGAACAAGAGTAACATGAAAATTTCAAAGTGGTTCAATATCTTGGGTAACAATAGGCTACATAAACAAAAAATAAATGAAGGAGACACTCATACGGTTCTTAGCAAAAGAGTGTTATTTACAGGTTGTGTCATTTCACAACAGTATTATTTGTAAGGCTTTGATAAACATGCGGTCTGAATTATCTTCCTATGTGGCCCTGGATATCTCATCTCCAAGACAACCAGTTAACATAGACTTGTCTACCGTGGAGTTCATAACATCCTGCCCACATACTTATGTTTTCAAGGTTTCTTGCTTTATTTGTACATATTTCTACTCAGCTTTTACTTGCTATGTACAGTTCCTGGGCATAAAGAGGATGAAGTTGAACTAACTCTAACAAAACTATATTTGTAAAGTTATTATTATAAAACTGTCATTGAAAGAGTCCTATCAATTGGTAACACCTTGGTCTATCACACTATTATATAAGAAGCAAATTAATGAATAAATCAGGTCAAAATCTAATGTCCAATTTTACTTTTGCTTCTACCCTTACATGGGCTTCTCATTAACTTGCTTATTTGCTTGAGATTTTCATATTTGAGTATCATTATTTTGCAATGCTACATATTGGGATTTTACCAGGGATAGCCTAAACTAAGTGAAGGAAAATACACAACTCCATTCCACTCTAGCATTCCATGCAGGAGAAGGGAAATATCTGGACAGAGACTCATAAGTGGAAACTATAAGAACCAATGTCAGGATAAGAAAATCTGAGTTGGAATTTATGAATTGCCTGAGGCTAAGTGTAGACAAGTCTGAGAGTTAAAAACTCTGGAAGGATCTAACCATAGGGATACCCTTATGATATCATGGGACATATCTCTTGAGGTTCAAGGATCTTCCCACATCAAAGATAGGTGAAAAATTCATTCATATTTTTACAGAAGATAGGAAAAGAAAACATCTTGAAATATAACAGAATACAGCTGATAAATATATAGCTGATAAATATGCATATGAAAAGATGGTCAACATTATATGTCATTCAGGAATTTCAATTTAAACCATGATGTGATACCATTGTAAACCTGCTAGAATGATAAAACCCCAAACATTACAATACCAATTGCTGGGGAGGATGTGAAGCAACAGAAACTCTCATTCACTGTTGGTGGGAATGCACAATCGTTCAGCCACTTTGGAAGACAGTTTAGCAGTTTTTTACCAAGCTAAAGATATTCTTACCAAACACCCCAGCAACTGCACTTTTTAGTATTTACCCAAATGAATTACAAATATATGTTCACAAAACCTGCACACAGCTATTTATAGTCGCTTTATTCATAATTCCCAAGCTTAGAAGCAACCAAAATATCCTTCAGTAGGTGAATGTATGAATAAAAGAGGAGTGACCATTATTGGATTATTATTCACTGAAATAAAGATATAAGTAATTATACCATGGAAATACCTGGAAGGATCTTAAATGTATATTCCTAAGTGAAACAAACCAATCTATAAAGGGTACATACTCTATGATTCCAATTAAATGACATTTTGAAAGAAGCAAAATTATGGATTAGGAAAGTCAATGCTTTCCAAGTTTGGGCAGAGGAAAGGAAGAAGGTTGAACACAGGAATTTTTTTTTTAGGGCAATGAAACTACTCTGTATGATAATCTGCATGATAACAGTGGCTACACGCCATTATGCATTTGCATCATTATGCATTATGCATCAAAATGCACAGAATGCACAACAAAAAGAGTGAGCATGAATGTAAACTCTGAACTTAAGTTAATAATTGTCAATGTTTGGTTCCTAGATTATAACACATGCACCACACTGGTGTAAGATGCTTATGGTAAGAGAGATTATGAGAGGAGTATATGTAAACTCTCTGTATTTTCCACTCAATTTTGCTTCAACCATGAAAATACTCTAACAATTAAAGTGTATTAATTACAAAATAATAAATAATAATAATCCTGGTTGGCCACATATCTTGCTTTTAAATTCACCCCATTAAATATGGAGAAAAAGAACAATAACTATAAAGTATGACCCAAAGAGTTTCACATTCCCTCCTGCTAAGTTTGTATCCTCCCAAAATTCATATGTTGAAATCCTGGAGCTCATGTAATGGTATTAGGAGGTCAGGCCTTTAGAAGGTGCTTCAATCATGAGACTGGAGCCCTTATGAAAGGATTAGTGCCCTAGGAGATCCCAGAGCAGCCTATCCCCTGCTGCCCCATAGAGTATATAAGAAGGTGTGCAACTGACCATGTTGGGTCCTCATTCAACCATGCTGGCACTCTGTTCTTGGATTTTAGCCACCAGAATTCTGAGAAATACATCTCTGTTCTTTATAAGTTGCCCAGTCTGTGCTTTGTTGGTATAGCAGGCTAAAATGGACTAAGATGCCTCACCTCATTGTACTCCCATGAAAAACGTTAATGTTGATGTTTCCTTTGTGTGTTTATTTTTCATGCAATATCAAAACCACTAACTCATATTTTGTAGGGATGAGCTTCATCAGATGAGCAGACAAATTTTTTTTTCTCTTTTCTTGGTTTTTTGCTGTAGACTTGGACTTGTCTTTCATGGTCCTGAGAGTGATATTCACTTATGCATTCAACAATATTAATTTAGCATTTGTTATGTTCTAGGAACCATGGTAGGCACCCAAGATCTGATACTTTTTGTTAGGTGGTCAATGTGTAAGAGGAGCAAAATTGGCATTGGGACCTGCAGAGATCCAGGGCTCTAGGTATTATCTAGTTTAGAGATTTCCATATTACCAAGTCCAGCTGGTCAGAAGACTATTTTGAAGTATTCGGTAATACAGTTTGCGTTTGCCTTTTCTTGGATACCCTAAACAAAATGTACCAGTATTGTGAATTTGCTAGGTGAGTAAAATCACACACATTCATTCTCAGCAACTTCCATGTAAAAACAGATCTAATCAATCCATAGGCCAAGAATAAGTTATCCAAGGTGTGCTGTGCTAGCTTTTTGCTTCGTCTAATGGTACCAAGAACAGAAGAGCATCCTAGATCCTGTCTCAGAGACCACTCAGAGAGTTAGTTGTCTTTTTTTTTTAATTTTATTTTTTATAAACATATAATATATTTTTATCCCCAGGGGTACAGGTATGTGAATCGCCAGGTTTACACACTTCACAGCACTCACCATAGCACATACCCTCCCCAATGTCCATAATCCCACCCCCCCAACCCCCCTCCCCCCATCAACCCTCAGTTTGTTTTGTGAGATTGAGAGTCACTTATGGTTTCTCTCCCTCCCAATCCCATCTTGTTTCATTTACTCTTCTCCTACCCCCTTAATCCCCCATGTTGCATCTCCTCTCCCTCATATCAGGGAGATCATATGATAGTTGTCTTTCTCCGATTGACTTATTTCGCTAAGCATGATACCCTCTAGTTCCATCCATATCGTCGCAAATGGCAAGATTTCATTTCTTTTGATGGCTGCATAGTATTCCATTGTGTATATATACCACATCTTCTTTATCCATTCATCTGTTGATGGACATCTAGGTTCTTTCCATAGTTTGGCTATTGTAGACATTGCTGCTATAAACATTCGGGTACACGTGCCCCTTCGGATCACTACGTTTGTATCTTTAGGGTAAATACCCAGCAGTGCAATTGCTGGGTCATAGGGTAGTTCTATTTTCAACATTTTGAGGAACCTCCATGCTGTTTTCCAGAGTGTTGCACCAGCTTGCATTCCCACCGACAGTGTAGGAGGGTTCCCCTTTCTCCGCATCCTCGCCAGCATCTCTCATTTCCTGACTTGTTAATTTTAGCCATTCTGACTGGTGTGAGGTGATATCTCATTGTGGTTTTGATTTGTATTTCCCTGATGCCGAGTGATGTGGAGCACTTTTTCATGTGTCTGTTGGCCATCTGGATGTCTTCTTTGCAGAAATGTCTGTTCATGTCCTCTGCCCATTTCTTGATTGCATTATTTGTTCTTTGGGTGTTGAGTTTGCTAAGTTCTTTATAGATTTTGGACACTAGCCCTTTATCTGATATGTCATTTGCAAATATCTACTACCATTCTGTCAGTTGTCTTTTGGTTTTGTTAACTGTTTCCTTTGCTGTGCAAAAGCTTTAGATCTTTTTTTTTTAAAGATTTTATTTATTTATTTGACAGAGAGAAATCACAAGTAGGCAGAGAGGCAGGCAGAGAGAGAGGAGGAAGCAGACTCCCTGCTGAGCAGAAAGCCCGATGTGGGGCTTGAACCCAGGACCTGGGATCATGACCTGAGCCGAAGGCAGCGGCTTAACCCACTGAGCCACCCAGGTGCCCCAAGCTTTTGATCTTGATAAAATCCCAATAGTTCATTTTTGCCCTTGCTTCCCTTGCCTTTGGCAATGTTCCTAGGAAGATGTTGCTGCGGCTGAGGTTGAAGAGGTTGCTGCCTGTGTTCTCCTCAAGGATTTTGATGGATTCCTTTCTCACATTGAGGTCCTTCATCCATTTTGAGTCTATTTTCGTGTGTGGTGTAAGGAAATGGTCCAATTTCGTTTTTCTGCATGTGGCTGTCCAATTTTCCCAACACCATTTATTGAAGAGGCTGTCTTTTTTCCATTGGACATTCTTTCCTGCTTTGTCGAAGATGAGTTGACCATAGAGTTGAGGGTCTATTTCTGGGCTCTCTATTCTGTTCCATTGATCTATGTGTCTGTTTTTGTGCCAGTACCATGCAGTCTTGATGATGACAGCTTTGTAATAGAGCTTGAAGTCCGGAATTGTGATGCCACCAACTTTGGCTTTCTTTTTCAATATTCCTTTGGCTATTCGAGGTCTTTTCTGGTTCCATATAAATTTTAGGATTATTTGTTCCATTTCTTTGAAAAAAAAAAAATGGATGGTACTTTGATAGGAATTGTATTAAATGTGTAGATTGCTTTAGGTAGCATAGACATTTTCACAATATTTATTCTTCCAATCCAGAAGCATGGAACATTTTTCCATTTCTTTGTGTCTTCCTCAATTTCTTTCATGAGTACTTTATAGTTTTCTGTGTATAGATTCTTAGTCTCTTTGGTTAGGTTTATTCCTAGGTATCTTATAGTTTTGGGTGCAATTGTAAATGAGATTGACTCCTTAATTTCTCTTTCTTCTGTCTTGTTGTTGGTGTAGAGAAATGCAACTGATTTCTGTGCATTGATTTTATATCCTGACACTTTACTGAATTCCTGTACAAGTTCTAGCAGTTTTGGAGTGGAGTCTTTTGGGTTTTCCACATATAGTATCATATCATCTGTGAAGAGTGATAGTTTGACTTCTTCTTTGCCGATTTGGATGCCTTTAATTTCCTTTTGTCGTCTGATTGCTGAGGCTAGGACTTCTAGTCTATGTTGAATAGCAGTGGTGATAACGGACATCCCTGCCGTGTTCCTGACCTTAGCGGAAAAGCTTTCAGTTTTTCTCCATTGAGAATGATATTTGCGGTGGGTTTTTCATAGATGGCTTTGATAATATTGAGGTATGTGCCGTCTATCCCTACACTTTGAAGAGTTTTGATCAGGAAGGGATGCTGTACTTTGTCAAATGCTTTTTCAGCATCTATGGAGAGTATCATATGGTTCTTGTTCTTTCTTTTATTAATGTGTTGTATCACATTGATTGATTTGCGGATGTTGAACCAACCTTGCAGCCCTGGAATAAATCCTACTTGGTCGTGGTGAATAATCCTTTTAATGTACTGTTGAAT
Source organism: Lutra lutra (assembly GCF_902655055.1). Classification (NCBI taxonomy): domain Eukaryota; kingdom Metazoa; phylum Chordata; class Mammalia; order Carnivora; family Mustelidae; genus Lutra; species Lutra lutra. Next base: position 72,852,080 of record NC_062279.1, on the reverse strand, counting down.
CCTATTGGCTAGTATTTTGGTGAGAATTTTCGCATCTGTGTTCATCAAGGATATTGGTCTGTAGTTCTCTTTTTTGATGGGATCCTTGTCTGGTTTTGGGATCAAGGTGATGCTGGCCTCATAGAATGAGTTTGGAAGTTTTCCTTCCATTTCTATTTTTTGGAACAGTTTCGGAAGAATAGGAATTAGTTCTTCTTTAAATGTTTGGTAGAATTCCCCTGGGAAGCCATCTGGCCCTGGGCTTTTGTTTGTTTGAAGATTTTTGATGACTGTTTCAATCTCCTTACTGGTTATGGGTCTGTTCAGGCTTTCTATTTCTTCCTGGTTCAGTTGTGGTAGTTTATATGTCTCTAGGGATGCATCCATTTCTTCCAGATTGTCAAATTTGTTGGCATAGAGTTGCTCATAGTATGTTCTTATAATTGTCTGTATTTCTTTAGTATTAGTTGTGATCTCTCCTCTTTCATTCATGATTTTATTTATTTGGGTCCATTCTCTTTTCTTTTTGATAAGTCTGGCCAGGGGTTTATCGATCTTATTAATTCTTTCAAAGAACCAGCTCCTAGTTTTGTTGATTTGTTCTATTGTTTTTTTGGTTTCTATTTCATTGATTTCTGCTCTGATCTTTATGATTTCTCTTCTCCTGCTGGGTTTAGGCTTTCTTTCTTGTTCTTTCTCCAGCTCTTTTAGGTGTAGAGTTAGGTTGTGTACCTGAGACCTTTCTTATTTCTTGAGAAAGGCTTGTACCGCTATATATTTTCCTCTCAGGACTGCCTTTGTTGTGTCCCACAGATTTTGAACCATTGTGTTTTCATTATCATTTGTTTCCATAATTTTTTCAATTCTTCTTTAATTTCCTGGTTGACCTGTTCATTCTTTAGAAGGATGCTATTTAGTCTCCAGGTTTTTGGGTTCTTTCCAAATTTCCTCTTGTGATTGAGTTCTAGCTTCAGAGCATTGTGGTCTGAAAATATGCAGGGAATGATCCCAATCTTTTGATACCGGTTGAGACCTGATTTAGGACCGAGGATGTGATCTATTCTGGAGAATGTTCCATGTGCACTAGAGAAGAATGTGTATTTTGTTGCTTTGGGATGAAATGTTCTGAATATATCTGTGATGTCCATCTGGTCCAGTGTGTCATTTAAGGCCTTGATTTCCTTGTTGATCTTTTGCTTGGATGATCTGTCCATTTCAGTGAGGGGAGTGTTAAAGTCCCCTACTATTATTGTATTATTGTCGATGTGTTTCTTTGATTTTGTTATTAGTTGGTTTATATAGTTGGCTGCTCCCATGTTAGGGGCATAGATATTTAAAATTGTTAGATCTTCTTATCGGACAGTTCCTTTGAGTATGATATAGTGTCCTTCCTCATCTCTTATTATAGTCTTTGGCTTAAAATCTAATTGATCTGATATAAGGATTGCCACTCCTGCTTTCTTCTGATGTCCATTAGCATGGTAAATCTTTTCCACCCCCTCACTTTAAATCTGGAGGTGTCTTCGGGTTTAAGATGAGTTTCTTGTAGGCAACATATAGATGGGTTTTGTTTTTTTATCCATTCTGATACCCTGTGTCTTTTGATTGGGGCATTTAGCCCATTAACATTCAGGGTAAGTATTGAGAGATATGAATTTAGTGCCATTGTATTGCCTGTAAGGTGACTGTTACTGTATATTGTTTCTGTTTCTTTCTGATCTACTACTTTTAGGGTCTCTCTTTGCTTAGAGGACCCCTTTCAATATTTCCTGTAGTGCTGGTTTGGTATTTGCAAATTCTTTCAGTTTTTTTTTGTCCTGGAAGCTTTTAATCTCTCCTTCTATTTTCAATGATAGCCTAGCTGGATATAGTATTCTTGGCTGCATGTTTTTCTCATTTAGTACTCTGAATATATCATGCCAGCTCTTTCTGGCCTGCCAGGTCTCTGTGGATAAGTCTGCTGCCAATCGAATATTTTTACCATTGTACGTTACAGACTTCTTTTCCCGGGCTGCTTTCAGGATCTTCTCTTTGTCACTAAGACTTGTCAATTTTACTATTAGGTGACGGGGTGTGGACCTATTCTTATTGATTTTGAGGGGAGTTCTCTGAACCTCCTGGATTTTGACGCTTGTTCCCTTTGCCATATTGGGGAAATTCTCTCCAATAATTCTCTCCAATATACCTTCTGCTCCCCTCTCTGTTCCCTCTTCTTCTGGAATCCCAATTATTCTAATGTTGTTTCATCTTATGGTGTCACTTATCTCTCGAATTCTCCCCTCATGGTCCAGTAGCTGTTTGTCCCTCTTTTGCTCAGCTTCTTTATTCTCTGTCATTTGGTCTTCTATATCGCTAATTCTTTCTTCTGCCTCATTTATCCTAGCAGTGAGAGCCTCCATTTTTGATTGCACCTCATTAATAGCTTTTTTTATTTCAACTTGGTTCAATTTTAGTTCTTTTCATTCTCCAGAAAGGGCTTTTATATCTCCCGAGAGGGTTTCTCTAATATCTTCCATGCCTTTTTCTAGCCCTGCTAGAACTTAGAATCATCATTCTGAACTCTAGATCTGACATATTACCAATGTCTGTATTGATTAGGTCCCTAGCCTTTGGTACTGCCTCTTGTTCTTTTTTTTGTGGTGAATTTTTCCGCCTTGTCATTTTGTCCAGATAAGAGTATATGAAGGAGCAAGTAAAGTACTAAAAGGGTGGCAACAACCCCAGGAAAATATGCTTTAGCCAAATCTGAAGAGATCCCAAATTGTGAGGTGGGAGAAAGAGGATAAAAAGAGGTTAAGAAAGAGGAAAAAAAAAAAACATTAAAAAAAAGAAAACCAATAAAGAAAAAAATATAAAAAGGAAATATATATATATATATATATATATATATATATATATATATATTAGATAAACTAGTTTAAAAACGTTAAAAAAGAAAAGGGTAAAAGTTAAAACAAATTAGCAGAAGAAGAAACAAAAAATTGAAAAAGAAAAAAAATTAAATTTACTTCAAGGCTAAGGAATCATGGGGAGAAAGCCATGAGTTCTGTGCTTTGCTTTCTCCTCCTCTGGAATTCCGCCGCTCTCCTTGGTATTGAAACTGCACTCCTTGGTAGGTGAACTTGGTCTTGGCTGGATTTCTTGTTGATCTTCTGGGGGAGGGGCCTGTTGTAGTGATCCTCAAGTGTATTTGCCCCAGGCGGAATTGCACCGCCCTTACCTGGGGCTGGTCTGCGTAATCCGCTCGGGTTTGCTTTTGGGAGCTTTTGTTCCCTGAGTGCTTTCCGTAGAGTTCTGGAGGGCGGGAATGAAGATTGCGGCCTCCCGGTCTCCAGCCCAGAGGAGCCGCGAGCCCGGGGCCCTACTCCTCAGTGCGCCCTCAGAGAACACCGCCCAATTACTCCCGTCACCCTGGCCTCTGGCCGCGCTCTGAGCTGACCAAGCCTGCGACCAGTTCAAGGTAATCCCGAGCTTAGAGCTCACTCCTGGGCTCTGTCTCTGTAGCCGGCTTCCCTGTTCTAATACCCATAAGCTCTGAGACACTCAGACACCCCTGATCCTTCTGTGACCCTGCGGGACCTGAGGCCACACTGACCCCACATGGGCTTCACCCCGGTTAAGCCTCTGGAGCGATGTCCCTCAGCGGAACAGACTTTTAAAAGTCCTGATTTTGTGCTCCGTTGCTCCGCCGCTTGCCAGGGGCCAGCCCCTCCCCCCGCGGTCTATCTTCCTCTCGCTTTGGATTCACTTCTCCGCCAGTCCTACCTTTCAGAAAGTGGTTGATTTTCTGTTTGTAGAGTTGCTGTTCTTCTTCTCTTCGATCTCCTATTGGATTTGTAGGTGTTTGCAATCTTTAGATAAGCTATCTAACTGATCTCCCACTAACTGAAGTAGTCTCAGCCTGCTACTTCTCCACCATCTTGACTCCTCGCCCGAGTTAGTTGTCTTTAATGGACAAGCACATTCATTCTGAAATAGAGTTTGGAAGCCAATGCTAAAAATAAAACTAACTAGCAGAAATTGACAGTTACGGCCCAGAAGGACTAGAGGGTTTCAGTAGTTTCACCATTCCTTGTTAAATATTTAAAATGCTGTTTTGATAATAAATTCTTCAAATCAAAGCAAGCAGTGGGTTTCCAGCTTCTGTTTTATTTTGGGTCTTGCATTATTAAAACATATATAGTCAACAAGGAGCTGGTAAGCCTGAAATACAAAGAACTTTGCTGAAGTTTTGTGATATGATCATTTTAAAAGACCACATATCCTTTTCCAGCTTCTGAGACCTCAATGTGTGCACTGGCTTCTATAATCTGTATAAAACTTCATTTAAAGAAAGAATTGTTAAATGGCTACATGTGTATAAGAAAGGAAAGTGCAATTACCTGTGGTCAGACAGTCTGGAATGAACATGTTTCTGTCAATTATTGCTATCTAGAGCTCCCTCATAGCAAAGAAAATGGATTTCTTTACTTGTCAATATTTCTCTTAATTCACCTGGTTTGTTGGAAGTTTTATTAGGGTTTTGATAAGAACAATAGCTTGCAACACTAAAGGATTCATTACCCAGAAGAGAGAACAACACAGTGTATTAAATAGGCAAGAGCTTGTGATTTCAAATGAAGGATTTTTATTTGTTTTTTTATTTTACTACATAAACTCCAGGGGCATTCACTACATTTTCTAGATGAAACATTTTAAACTAGGCTCCTGGATATTATTACTACTAGCTCATTCACAACCATGAGACTCCTAGCAAAGGAATAGAGTTAAACTTGGTTCATAGGATATCGTAAAGCTCCATATGAGCAAAGAAACAGAGTTATATGATACTGCTTGTTTTTCTGGGAATAAAGTGTCTAGTTGTAGAATATCTGGTCATCCTTTTTATGTAATTACAAAATATGGGAGATGGAAAATATCTGCTTCTTTCTCATATCTTCAATTTACTGAATTGAATTATCTCATATAGAAAGGCAATAATTTTAAAAAATTAGCATGCCTGGGTCTATTCAGCAATTTTCCAATTAAAAAACCTATTGGCAACTGGTTAACTTGACTCTCACTGGCTGTATAAAGTGTTTTAATCTATTGCTCTGTGTCCTGTCCTAGACTTGCAGTAATAAATAATTGTCAAAACAAAGCAAATATTAGTTAATATCTATATGTGTGTCTAATATCCCTATCTATGGAAATCCCACCAACATGACATTTTAAAAGTACATTAAGTATTCTCTGGAGGCATTAATCTTGTTAGAACAATCTCATTCTAAGCTTATCCTCATTTAATGCCATTAAACATTTAGTACTCTTTCACTGAGCTTGACAAAATAATTCAACAACTTTTTCATCAAAGTTTCTTCTGTTCCTTTGTTTAAAATAATTTCACTTTTAATATCATTCTTCAGTTTTATCTAAAATGAATACTTTGCTGGAAATTCTCATTTGTTGAGAATTAAGAACATTCAAAAACATCTTGCTGTTTTTTTTTTTTTTTGCCCCCCGTTAATTTTTATGAGAGATACCAATAGATGTAAAAACCAGACTCCTGACTTGTTTCTTATATCTATAGAAGGGGCTGGCTTAATTAAAGTAAGAAGGAATAAACTTTACCTGATTTAATTAGAATGTAAATTGTTAACTCCCTGCCAAAATGCAAGCATTAATGCTTATGTCAGTTTCAGGAAATCTGGAGTTAAAAAGAAGAGTTAGTTCAGTAGTTACTTAAAATCTTTTATATACCATGAAGTCTTACTTAATATTTTTGAGACAGTTCTTAATGTTATTTAATAAAGCAGGATTTATGTCTTCATGATATTAATCTAAGAAGTATTCATGGATTTTAAATTATTGTGGCAATTCAATTTTTTTCTCTTTAATAAGTCCTTAAAATGACTAAAATGCAAAGGCTCTAAGGAAAAATTAAAAATAATAGTAATATATGGTTACCTCCCATGAAAATCTTATAGTAAATTTGCAGATAATATGTTCTTAAAAACAGATAGATGATAGATAGCTAGATAGAGATATCTATATAGTTATCTGTAGATAAATAGGGTGATATGGAAATTACTCCACAATAATGTCTATCTAGGCAGATTATAATGTCATAAAATCACTTAATCACACAAGTGATCAAAAAAGGAGAAAAAAAGCAGAAATAGAATATAAACCACAATTCCTTAGACTTACACTCAGGTTCTTGAACCAAACTGATGGAAATTATTTTTTAAAATCTCATGAGAAGAACAATCAAATTCTCACCAGTTTGAAAGTAGAGATAGGAAAATACCACTATAGACAAATTCTATTAAACTGTATTTTAATGATAGGAATTGTTATATGAAGGTACTAATGGCTAATTCCTTACACCCTATGGCAGGAATTGCTGAATTTGGACCTGAGAAATGCACATGGCAATGTGTGCAACCCATTCTGAGTTTAGAGCAATAATTGAAAGCACATAAAATTGGAAGCTATAAAATAAGATTGAGAAGTAGTTTAACTTCAAGTTCAGTCAAGCTTGATATGATCTCATCAATTCCAACATACAGGAATGGAAAAAAATCAGGGAAAGGAAAACAAAAATAGATGGAATGAATCAGTGGTACAAAGTGAAGTTTTGAAACCATGTGCTAGTTATGCTTATCTATAGACTCTGTCTTACTTGGTACAGTTTACTTTTATACTTGTTTATTATTATTATTATTAATTTTATTATTATTATTATTAAGATTTTATTTACTTATTTGAGAGAGAGAGAGAGAGCATGAGGTGGGGAGGGTCAAAGGAGGAAGCAGACTCCCTGCTGAGCTGGGAGCTCAAAGTGGGACTGGATCCTGGGATCCAGGGTCATGTCCTGAGACGAAGGCTATCGCTTAACCAACTGAGTCACCCAGGCGCCCTACGTTTGTTCTTAAACATAGTTATTAGTAGTGCCATTTTTTATTCCTAAATGCAGCCTGGTTTAGGAGATACAGTATGTGGCCACTCTGAGAAACTGCAAAAGCAGGGTTGAATTCAGGTGCTGTAAAGCAGAGAGAGTTCTCCATGAGAAATAGGAAACTAGAATTATGTTCAGTACTTAAACTTGGGCACTGTGAAACCTCAATTGAGAAAAGGGCTCAGAAGAAGATGCAGATAGAATCTACAGACCAGAAACAAAATAATGCATCAGATGAGACCCATGCACAGCTCTGAAATACCCCTGTTTTGTGTTGGGATGTAGGAATAAAAGCCTACGTAGCCAACTACATAACCACAAAATCACAAAAATGAAAATAAGCCCTTTCTGACAAAATGAGCCTATAAATCAAAATTTCATAGGAAGTAAAACAATATAAAATTAATAAATATAGTATTGGAACCATGACGAAACAGAATTCATCACAAAATGCGTGTTTAAGAGTTAATCATACTTTCTGTGAGCTAAAGAGTAATGTTGTTGCTCCATGATGTTCCCAGAGATCCATCAGTAATGTCAAGCAGAAAGTCCTTGGGTGAGTGGATCTGGGAAATTATACGAACTTGATCTAGCACACCATCCTTTTACTTTCAACTTTATTACATATATTAGTCATATATTTCATGTAATGAATTTCCCCCAATTTTCATCTTAAAAAACCAAATATTTATTATTTTTAAAGTATTAGAGATCCAGACACAGCATAGTTAATTCTTCTGTCTGAAGGTCTCGTGTGACTAGTTTAGCTGTTGGTTGGGGCTTTAGTCTTATAAAAAGATTCGCTGGTGAGAGAATTCACTTCCAAACTCACTTGTCTGTTTCTTGGCAGGATTCAGTTAACCAAGTATGGGCAATTTTCAAATACTATAATTTCAACTTTTTTTTCTGTTTTCTTCTCTTTCTAGCATTCCAATTACCACTTGATATTGTCCTATAGCCACAAAACTGAATTCTGCTCATTTCTATAGCTTTTTTTTTCTAAGATTTTCTTTATTTATTTAAGAGAAAGAGAGAGCAGGAGGGAGAGGGAGAGAGAAGCAGAAGCAGACATTGCGCTCAGCACAGACCTGGTGCCGGGCTCCATCCTATAACTGCGAGACCCCTACTTGAGCCAAACCAAGAGTTGGACAAAACCGAATAGCCACTTAGGTGTCCCTGAACTCTGATAATTTTTAAAACTTTTCTTTTCTTTCTTTTTTCCCAACTGAATGATTTCTATTTATCAATTGTATTCACTTTTCTGTCATCTCTAAATTGCTCTTAACTCTGTCTGATATTATTTCTATTTCTGATACAACACTACGTCTTATATTTCTACATGGTTCTCCTTCCTTCCTTCTTTCATTTCTCTCTCTTTCTCTCTCTCTCTTTATTTCTTCTTTTATGATATTTCCTTTAAAAATATATTACAAGTTCATTACCCTATACTTCTTTGAGCAGTTATTATAGATGCTTTAAATTCAGTATCAATGTCATTCAGTTTCTGTTTCCATTGATTGGCTTTTCTTTTATTTATGACTTACATTTCCCTATTAATCTTTACGGTTAGTAATTCCAAAGCCTATTCTGGAAATTTAGTGGATGATATGCTATTGTGGAAACCTTTATCTGAAGGATCTTTGCTTCTTTTGTACTGATAAACATTTTATTTATTAGTTTATATTATATTATTATTTCATTTTATTTTATTATTTTTTGCTTTAGCAAGCAGTTAAGTTGGCTTATCTCAAACTCTAAATTCGTTTTTTCCTCTAATGTGAATGGCAAAGGAGGACCCACATTTAATTTCCTTGGTCTAATTTGGTGTGCTTTGGTCAAACACCAATTCTTTTAGAGGTTAATTTTTCATAATTTTTTTCACAAGTCATAGAAGTTTTCTGTAGGATGACTAGCCCAATAGGAGCAGAGTTCTCATTATAGGAAGGAAAATCCACTCACTGTAAATATTAACTTTGACATTTGATACATTTTAGTATCAAATCAGTTTGCTGATTTATACTTTTCTATAAGTATAGAAAAGCAATAGCAATGATTGAATATTTCCTTGGCATATTGTTAATATTGTACAAAGCTTTATAATTAACCATTCATTAGAATTCAAATTCAATGAATATGACTTTTTGTGCTTGGATTGCAAAATAAATATTTTTGATTGAATGAATTAGCCCATATTAAGAGTTGTAGTTTTTCATGTCTTAAGTATATAGGAGTGGTTATCAGTGTCACTTGCACTAATATATGGCTGAAGAGAAGTATGGAAAAGTTACCATGGCAACACAGCTAATTTACCTCTGAATATTGGAAAAAGATTAAAAATGCCCAAACAGTGTAGATTTGGGAGGCATCCACTTTTCTTTCACATGTCACAGAACAAGATCCTCAGAGATTTGACTTCTCATTAACATATAACTACACAGCTTACACAATTTCCATAAGACAAACTATCAGAATTAGTAAACCTCAAACACATTTATAGAAAATAATTATATAGAAGATTATATCTTATATGCCCATATCAAAATCAAAGAATATATAATTATTTTATCATATATGGAGGATGAGGTCAACATCTAACTTGTCCTGGTCCATACAGTATGATACTCTCAGAGGAATGTTTTGTTACTGTTAGGTTAAACATCTAGACCTTAGTAAGAAAATAGTGCCTAAATAAATATTTTGTATTGCTGGAATTTGAGCCATACCCCAAATCCACTGTAAAGTGTTCTTTTTTTGTAATTCACTGAAATTGTTTAGAAAAAAAGAAAATTGGCAATCTGAGAATCACAGTTTTTTCAATGATAATGTCATTTCAGTTAAATGAACAAAAATTATAAAAATAAAAAGAACTGATGAAAAAAGATAAGTTATTTTTTTATGAGAACAGCTCAGAGCAGCCTTAGAAACATTTTTAAATAGCCCTCTTATGGTTATCCCCACTGTAGTTTTTATTTCATTATTCCTAAATAATTAAAATTTTATATAGTTGGTGGACAGAATAATGGCATTTCAATGATATCTACATGCTAATCCCTGAAACCTGTGACATTTTACCTTGCATGTAAAGGGAAATTAATGTTGGAGATAGAATTGAGATTACTAATGAAGTTTAGCTAAGGTGATTATCTTTAATTATGCAGGTGGATCCAATGTTGTCAATAAGGATCCATAAGAAGAAGAGGAAACACAGATGTGTTGTGAGGAGAACTCAATTCATCATTTAAGATGAAGGTAAAGGGCCATGAGACATTGAATGTGATTAACCTAAAAAAATAGGGAAAAGCAAGGGAATAAATTCTCCCTAGAGCTTCCAGTTGATTTTAGCCTAGTGCGACCTAAACCAGACTTCTGACCCACAAAATGTAAGATAATAAATTTGCATTGTTTAAGCCACCTACTTTGTGGCAATATATTACAACAGCAATAATAAACTAATGCAATTATGTCATAAAAAAGGCTAAGAGTAAAAAATTATTTCAGAAATCAGACAGCCCTCAGGAAAAAGGCCAATTTTTCTGAAGGTCATTAGAAACTCACCCAAGTATTTGCCATGTTGGTTAAAAAAATATAGTTTTGATTAAATATGTATAGAAAAGAGAAGGAAAAAAAAAGTATCAGACTTCTGGTTTCAGTTGCAACACATAAAGAACTAGGAAGTTGACATTCCTTTTTCTTGTTAGAAGAAAAAGCTGAATAAAATTCAATACTTTTTCTTAGACTGAACAGTAAAATGAAGTTTCAGAAAAAAGTACCACCCTGAAATCCAGAGACAAGTTCATTCAGAGAGAGGTAGCTGAGGTCTGTTTACCTGGAACAGAAGCCACTGGAGCTTAAACCAGTGGAAACCTTAAATGGTCATTTTGCTAAGTTTCTGAATGCTGAGTGTGGATAGCTTGAGAGAAGAGGGCCCCCACACTTTCGTGAGTTTTAAATCCAGGAGTCCTACTGGAATTTCAGAATAAAATAGCTGCCAATAATTCTATTGTTTCTCTCACAATAAAAGAGTAAAAGTAGCTCTTATGAAATAAACTTAGAACATTCCCATACACTTTCTGGGGTATGGGAGAAGGACAACTTTATCAGAGCCATCCTATGTTTCTTGGATGTTTTGTTCTGTTTGTTTGTTTGTTTGTTTTCTCTCCATTTTTTTTTCATTGCCTCTGGTTTGGGCAATTTCTATTGACTTACCTTCAAGATCTCTAATTCTTGGCTCTGTTGTCTACTGTTAAGCGCATTGAAAGTATTCTTCACTCCTGTTACTGTGTTTTTGATTTCTAGAAATTTTTTGTTGTCCTTTCTTAGAGTTTCCATCTCTCATGATTGCTTCTAATTTCTCTGTGAACCCCAAACAACATCATAGTCTGAGAGTGAAGATGATGGAGAAGGTCTTACAAGTTTGAGAAGATAGTAAAATTGTCATCTGAGAGTATGAAAAAAAAATTGACTGGGGATGTATAGTATGATTGCATTCGAGCCATGGACATAAATTTAAAGTGAGAATAGTCAGCAGTCTCCAACCAGAACAGGCATAGATTATGTAGAAATTGGAAGTAACAAAGGTTCTGAATTTGAGTACAAGGAAGCAGATGAGGCAAGGGAATCAAAGATGTGCAAGGGACTAATTATAATGATTGAACATAATGTTGAAGTTTAGTAGAGAGAGGAGAGAAGATGTAAAGGGAGTGAGGGGCAGTTCATAGAATTACAAATTGAGTAATTTGTAATTACTCAATTACAAATTGAGTTCATAGAATTACAAATCTCAATAAAATTGAGATTCTTATTCTAAATAAAAGAGTATCTGAGTAAGGGTAATTGAGTAAAGGACGTGAAAATATAGAAGGTGCTGATAGAATATACCAGATATATGCATTTTAGATTATAGAGAATTTAAAGTCATTTATAATGAGATCATGAGTATGTGTTACCATAGAACATTTGGCTGAAGTAGGATATAGGACAAGCGTCTTTGGGAATGAGAATTCAAAATGAAGCAGTACTGTGTGGTAAATCTCATAAGATGATAGTTAATGCTGAAGATTTTTATCAAGGAGAGAATGAAGAATAGGGATGACATTCACCCTCTCTCTAGGAGAATCAGGTAGCTCCTACAAAGGCGATAAGGGACGCTGTGCTTCTGTAGGAAATGACATTTTGTCCATTGGAACATGAGGTTGGAAAATTCAAAAATGTGTTTAAAGATACAGGAAGACTTGCTGATGATGTACTGTGGCTTCTAAAGGGAACATGCGAAGGGATTTGGAAGTTGGGAATAGGTAAAAACTGGCCAAGAAGACTGATAACAAAGCCTGATGAGAGTAACAAGGTCAGAATCGGGTAGTGACTTCAGACTTTAGTGTTTCTTGTGTCGGTGTTAACTATTCACAGCTTTCTTATTTTTCATTTTTTCCATCCATCAGAATCTGTTCTCCTAAAAATGACCTGGTATTTGATATTATTTTCTAAGTAGTAGAAACATCTACATATTACATAATATATGAGTAATTAAAAAAAGCTTCATCTTTGAAAATCATTATTGAATAAAAGTCATATCTTATAGTGAAAAGTGAATTTCAAGTTTTAGACTAGTTGGGGAGCATTTAGGAAATAATAAATGCTTTCTTTATCCCCTCTGTCAGCCAGGACAAAATTACCATTCCTTTATTTCCAATTTTACTATTACTAATCTGCTTTTAGTCATCCATTTTAGTGCTCTAAAAACCACAAAACATTAATAATAATTTGCTGACTTTATCTGAACTGATTCAGATCTTAGACTACAATCTAACAAAATAAAATTTTCATTTATATAAGTGAAATATAATCAGATCTTGTGTTCCTTGTCAATAAAGTTATTGATGAGCTCTTTCCTCTTCAAAAGATGTTTCTAAATCTTACAGTATTTTCATCTTTGAAATGTACTATTTTATACCCTTTTCCAGGCTAAGTCACATGAATTTACATCAAGCAAAATCTGTTTGTCATTAACCTTTAAGTTAAAATAATTTAAAAGTAGTACTTTCAAGTTTATATTTATTTACCATTTAAAAACATGAAAGACATTCTTACTAAAATGTTATCCCGGCGGGGGGGGGGAATACTATCAAGAAACTAGTTACCATTAAACAAATTATAAATTAAAACATCTCTTCAAAAGCAAAAGCTTTTTAAAAGTTCATGTAAAATACATTAACGAAGACGTTAGTTGATTGTTCCCTAAAAATACTTTATCTCTATGTTGTATATTTCCAGCAATTCTACTTCTAAGAATTTATATTACAGATATTTTCATACATGTTGATGAAATGGGTAGTTTTATCCATTGTAACATTGTTTGTAATTGGGAAAAATTAAAAACATTAATGTCCATTAAAAATAAATATTTTAAAAGTCATTTGTCATATATTTCCCCCTTATAAAACTATGTGAAGGCAGGGAGTTTTCTATCTTGTTTACTACTATATGTTCAGTGCTGAGTATAAAGTAATATATAAATATTGAATGAATTAATGAAGCAACCAATAAAGAAGTTATAAATCACAATGTAAAATATTATCCAGCCATCTAAAAGAATGTGGATATGAGATGACAATATAACATAATATAATATATATTATTTATATAAAATATAAAATATAACATAATATAAAATGAAAATTTTGAGTTGAAGAAGAAAATTATGTATCCCATTCTAAATCAGAAAATACATTGACAAACATATGCACATATATGCATTATCAAGTGTACACTGATACAGACTAAATTTTTAATAGTAAATAACCCTAAAAATTGCTGAGGGGGCACCATGAGGTTTCCTTTTTAACATAAATTTTTGTATAGTTTGAAGATTTTATATTGAGTATTATTAAAAAAACTTCAATAATAAGTCTCTGAGTATAACCTGAACTTAATCCCTCCTGCTACACCCATTGCTCTATTTAGAAAATCGAAAAGTGAATCTTCCTTGACAACTTAGACACATTCAGAAATTCTGGTCACATTCAGAAATCATTCTCAACTTCCCCTCTTTTCTAGACTAATAAGATCCCATTTTTTAAAAAGTCAATTACGGGTGTAACTGGGTGGCTCAGTGGGTTAAAGCCTCTGCCTTTGGCTCTGCCGAGGGTACTGGGATCAAGTCCCGCATTGGGCTCTCTGTTCAGTAGGGAGCCTGTTTCCCCATCTCTATCTGCCTGCCTCTCTGCCTATTTGTGATCTCTGTCTGTCAAATAAATAAATAAAATCTTTAAAATAAAAATAAAAAAACTCAATTACTTCAACCAGAAAGTTTTAAAAGAAGAGTTTCACCATCCCTTAGGGGAGGAAATTTCAGAATAAAAATACCCATGAAGTTTGCATCAAATCCATATCTTTATCATTAGTTCATAATAAACTAAACACAAATTAAACAAAATTCTTTCAAATTTGGGGTAACATCAAGAAAAGTCTAAATAAATGGGTTGGGACTACCTAAAAACATTAGGTAAGTCTTTTCAAACTTCCAAAGCCATAGCTCCAAAATCTATCTTTAAGTATCCCTGACTGTGGACATACCAAGTACACAATTGAACACACTGAGATTAAATACACAATTGCTTTCTTTTAAAGTAATAATAGCTGCACCAAATCCAGCAGCCCAGTACATCACAGTACCAAATGGAGAACAAACCCAGCCTGGAATCAAGTACAATAAAAAGGAAAGGATTTGTTGCCTCAGCAAGGTCTGATTCCCAAGAGTTAAAGTATTGACTTGCCAACTGAGCTGAAAAGAGTGCCTCTTCTACCCTCCTTTTATTTATTTATTTATTTATTTATTTATTTATTTATAGTACAAGTCCATAGGTCAGCATGTCCCTCTTGATAAAGGACAACAACAACAACAAAAGATAAGGGGGAAATTTGGTTATAAAGAATATGTAGCTTTTCAAATAAAATGACTACCTATAAAGTACATGAATACAAATCTACAAAGTGATTAATGAAACCATTAGAAAAATTCTCATGGTAATTATCTTCACATCTTTTCATTAATATTAAGTAAAAAGGTGTCATCAGTATATACAGAACTTTTTTTAGCTCATCTTTGAAGCTATTTTAATCCCAATTAAGTTTTATGTAACAAAAATCATTGTTACATACACATGGTGAATATTGATTTCAACATTAATTGTGCAGCACAAGGCTTGTCCTGCTCAATAAATACTTGTGGGATAAACAATATTATGTAGGTAATTAATGTTTTTTTAATATTTCATTTATTTATTTGACAGAGAGAGAGCACAAGTAGGCAGAGTGGCAGGCTGAGGGAGAGGGAGAAGCAGCCTCCCTGCTGAGCAGAGAGCCCGATGTGGGGCTTGATCCCAGGACCCTGGGATCATGACCTGAGCCAAAGGCAGATGCTTAACTGTCTGAGCCACCCAGTCTCCACTATATATTAAATTTTATTTTTCATGTTGAATATAAGTTGAAGATCCTCTTTCTATTATTCCAAAGCACTTCCTAAAATAAATAAAACCTACTGTAATGGCGGCTATGCCGTGTCTTCAAGATATACTGAATCATTTATGCCCCAGTGAGAAATGTTATGCTCACAACTTAGCCCCACCCTTACAGCTGTCAGTGGTGAAAGGACCTGCTTTGCCCCAAATTAGACAATTTCTCAGAGACTGTCTGTGACCAATATTTGTCATTGGGGAATGTTAAAAATATACTCCCTTTTCTTTATGTCTATGAAGAGCCATCCTAGCTCCCAAGTCTTTAGTTTGTTTTTAATAGGTGTTATTAATTAGTTTTAGGTCCCCAGCAGGTTGAGTCAAAAGTATAGAGTTCCAAGAGTTCTGCTCCACACATGCATAGTCTCCCTCCTCTGCCAGAATGGTACACTTTTTACAACTGATGAAACTACTTTAACACATCATAATTATCCAAAAGTCCATAGTTTGCCTTAGGGTTCACTCTTGATGTTGTACATTCAATGGGTTTGGACAAATATGAAATGGCATGTGCCCACTGCTATAGTATTAGAATACTTTCACTGTCCTAAAAACTCCCTGTGCTCTGGCTCTTCATACCAACCTCCATTGTGGCTGCCCACTGATCTTTTACTTGCCTCCATAGTTTTCCTGATTCTGGAATGTCTTCTAGCTAAAATCATACAGTCTGCAGCCTTTTCAGATGGACATCTTTCACTTAGTAATATGTACTGCAATTCTAATATATGTTTTCATAGCTTGAGGACTCATTTCTTCTTAACATTGACTAATCTTCCATTGTCTGGATGTACCACAGTATATTTATCCATTCATTACTGAAGGACATCAAAATTGCTTCCAAAAGTTTGCAATTATGAATAAAGCTGTTATAATTATCCATGGGCAGCTTTTGTATGGAAATGTTTTTAAGTCCTTTGGGTGAATACCAAGGAGCCCAGTTGCTGGATCATATGGTAAGAATATGTTTAGCTTTGTAAGAAAGCACTGAACTGTTTTCTGGAGTGGCTGGCTCATACTGCACTCCTACCAGCAATGAATGAGGACTCCTATTGTGCTATGTCCTCTCCATTTGTTGTTTCAGATTTTGGCCATTCGAATAGGTATTTTGAGCCCTCCCAAAGACTCACTCCCCAAGACTACCCCCTCCCCAGTCCCAGATTTTAACTCTCCAGATCACTAATTAGAATTTGAAAGTTCTTTCTGGTGCTATCTCCAGCAACAAGCTTCTGCTCCTTGGTTTCTTTTCCAAATAAACTGTGATTCTCCCTATTCACCTATCTTTCCAATTTTTGTGGTAGCAGTTTTTCCTATGACCTCAATTTTCTGATAGATATAAGAAGAGTTGTTGATTTTTAATTTGTTCAGCTTTTTTCCTGTTGTGAGAGTAAGAATGATGGCTTCCCATCTCTTTATATGTCAGACTAGAAACCAGAATCCCCCCGAGCACAGATTTATTCTTTCTTAAAAACTATTACAAGTGCCTTAGAAATTCCCTGGGTACTCTTTTCTGATCCTGCTCCATCTGTATTTGGCTGTGGAAGTCTATCATATATATGAGTAATTTTATACATTCACTACATATGTATATTCTCAGAAAAAAAATCTATAGTAAATTTTGGCTACTTTAAAACTTTATATAAACAATTTTATTGCATATTAAATGCTTATTTCACAAATTTGTTCTTCTTAATATCTCTGGCTCTAATTTTCATTTTTTTCCCTTCTATATAAGTCATATTGAGATTCATGAAGGATTTGAGATTTTACACTATTTGCAAGTTATAAATCAGCTTGCCAGTTTCATAAGTGCTGAAGACACCAGCCTCCTGGGTCAGAGACAAAGGATGTTACTAATCTCAGTAGTTGCAGAGGCTCTTCCATAATTTGCTACTGTTAGTCATGATGCTATAAATATCAGGGTGCATGTATCCCTTCAAATTACTATTTATCCTTTGGGTAAATACATAGTTGTGCAATTGCTGGATTGTAGGCTAGCTCTATTTTTAACTTTTTGAGGAAACTTCATACTGTTTCCCAGAATGGCTGCACCCAACCAACAGTGTATAAACCTTCCCTTTTCTCCTTATTCTCACCAACACCTGTTGTTTCCTGTTGTTAATTTTAACCGTTCTGACTAGTGTGAGGTGATCTATCATTGCAGCTTTGATTTGTATTTTCCTGACAATGAGTGATATGGAATATCTTTTCATATGTATGTTGACCATCTGGATGTCTTCTTTGGAAAAATATCTATTCATGTCTTCTGCCCATTTTCTAACTAGATTTTTTTTCCTTTTGGGGTGTTGAGTTTGATAAATTCCTTATATATTTTGGATACTAACCCTTTATCAGATATGTCATTTGCAAATATCTTCTCCATTCCATAGGTTGCCCTTTAGTTTTGTTGATTGTTTCCTTTGCTGTGCCAAAGTGTTTTTTTGTTTTGTTTGTTTGTTTGTTTGTTTGTTTTTTATGAAGTCCCAATGGTTAATTTTTGCTTTGGTCTTCTTTGCCTCAGGAGGCATACTCATGCCTCAGGAGACTGTTGTGTTTTCATTTTCATTTGTTTCCATGCACTTTTCTAAAATTTCTTCTTTTATTTCTTGGTTGACCCATTCATTCTTTTTTTTTTTTTTTTAAGATTTTTATTTAT
This sequence comes from Lutra lutra, assembly GCF_902655055.1. NCBI lineage: Eukaryota > Metazoa > Chordata > Mammalia > Carnivora > Mustelidae > Lutra > Lutra lutra. The sequence goes on along the minus strand of NC_062279.1, from coordinate 72,833,998 downwards.
TTGACAGAGAGACACACAATGAGAGAGGGAACACAAGCAGGGGGAGTAGTAGAAGGAGAAGCAAGCTCCCTGCCAAGCAGGGAACCTGACGCAGGGCTAATCCCAGGATCCTGGGACCATGACCCAAGCTGAAGCCAGACGACTGAGCCACCCAGACACTCCTTACCCATTTATTTTTTACTAGCATATTGTTTAACCTCCATGTATTTTTGGTCTTTCCAATTTTTGTCTTCTGGTTGACTTCAAGTTTTATAGCATTGTGATCAGAAAATATGCCTGCAAATGATTTTTTTTTTTGGGGGGGTACTTGTTAGGGCCTGATTTGTGACCCAGTATGTGATCTATTCTAGAGAATATCTCATGTGTACTTGAAAAAAGTGTATATTCTGCTGCTTAGGATGAAATATTCTGAATATATCTGGTAAGTCTATTTGTCCAGTGTATCATTTGAAACCATTGTTTCCTTGTTCATCTGCTTAGATGATCTGTCCATTGATGTAAGTGTGGTGTTAAAGTCCCCTACTATTACTGTATTATTATCAATGAGTTCCTTTAAGTTTATTAATTGTGTTGTATATTTGGGTGCTCCCAAGTTAAGGGCATAAATATCTACAATTGTTAGATCTTGTTGGATTGCCCCCTTTATTACAGTATAGTGCCTTTCATCTCTTTTTTCAGTCTTTTATTTATTTTTTAATTTTTTTTTTTAATTCTATTGATTTACTTGGGAGGGCAGAGGTAGCAGGAGAAGCAGACTCCCCACTGAGGAGAGCTAAAACAGCGCTCAATCACAGGACCCTGAAATCATAACCTGAGCTGAAGGCAGTTGTTTAACCAACTGAACCACCCAGGTGCCCCTACAGTCTTTGGTTTAAAGTCTACTTTGTCTGACAAAAGCACTGTGACTCTGGCTTTCTTTTGACATCCATTTGTATGATAAGTGTATTTTTATTCCCTCATTGCCAATCTGCAGGTGTCTTTAGATCTAACATGAGTCTCATGTAGGCAGCATATAGATAGACGGGTTTTGTATTTTCATCCATTCTGATACCCTGTGTCTTTTAATTGAAGTATTTAATTCATTTATATTCAAAGTGGTTATTCATAGATATTTATTTAGTGCCATTTTATTACTTTTGTGTCATTGTTCCTGGAGATTTTCTCTGATCTTTTCTCATTTTTGTCACTTTTGGTTTCCTCTTTATATTCAAAGAGTCCTCTTTAACACTTCTTGCAAGGTTGGTTTAGTGATCATAAACTCCTCTGGTTTTCATTTGTCTGGGAAACTCCTTATCTTTCCTTCTATTCTGATTGATAACCTTGCTGGTTAGAGTATTCTTGGCTGTAGATTTTTCCCTTTCATCATTTGAAAAAAAAAATATATATATATTCATAAATATATATATAATATTTTATATTTCATATATATGTGAGCAGCATGATTTTATATATATATTATATATATGAGTGGCACGATTTATATATTTTATATATATATGTGTGTGTATATATATATATGTGAGTGGCATTATATATGTAATCATGCCACTCACTTTTGGCTTGCCATGTTTTTGTTGAGATATCTGCAGCAGCTAGTTTTATGGGTCTTCTCTTGAAAGATAGGGACTTCTTTTGTCTTACTGCTGTTAGGCTTTTTTCTTTATTGTTGTATTTTGCAAATTTAATTACAATGTGTCTTGGTGTTGACCTGATTTTGTTGATTTTGATGGGAGTTCTCTGTATCTCTTGGATTTGGATGTCTGTTTCCTTCCCTATATTCGGGAAGTTTTCAGCTATTATTTTCTAAAATTTTCTGCCCTCTTTTCTCTTCTTTTCTTCAGGGACTCTGGTAATATGAATTTTATTAGATGTGATGGCATCACTGGGTTCTCAAAGTTATTTTCATGTTCCATAATTATTCTTTCACTCTTTTTTCTAGCTTCATTATTTTCTACTCTTTTATCTTCTATATCGCTTACTCATTCTTCTGCTTCTTCCATCCTTCATCTTATCTAGTCTGTTTCAAATCTGTTATTGTATTTTTCATTTTTGACCGATTGTTTTGACTTATTGTCTTTTATCTCTTCAGTAAGTGTCTCCCTGAAGTCTTCAATTCTTTTCTCAACCCAAATGAGTATCGTTATGATTGTTGCTTTAAATTCTCCATCAGGCATATTACTTATATCTGTTTCAATTAGATCTCTGGCCGCGATTTTATCTTGTTTCATTTGGGATGAATTCCTCTATCTTCGCATTTTTTCTAAGTCTCTTCTTCTTCTCTGTGTTAGAAAAGCCTGTTATGGGCTCCTGGGTGGCTCAGTTGGTTAAACCACTGCCTTTGGCTCAGGTCATGATCCGAGTTCCCAGGATCAAGTCCCACATTGGGCTCCCAGCTCCACAGGGAGTCTGCTTCTCTTTCTGACCTTCTCCCCTCTCATGCTCTCTCTCTCACTCTCTCTCTCAAATAAATAAATAAATAAATAAATAAAATCTTTAAAAAAAAAAAAAAGCCTGTTATGGTTCCTGCTTCTAAAAGTAATGACTTTATGAAGAATAGGTCAGATAGTGATCCTTGACCTGGCAAAATTCATCTGCAGATGCTTTCCTTGCTTGCAATGGGCAGTATTTGGACCTTGGCCAAAGCATGGGGACTTTGAACTAGGTGTTCTCTGTTCTGCATTTTAAATGAGACCTGATGGTACTTCCACCAGAACTAAAGTCTTACAAAACTCACTAGTTGGGAGGTGTGGTATGGGTGTGGATTTGTGTTGGCCTTCTGGAGAAGGGTCCCACTGTGCTGGTTCTTAGGCATACTTGCCTGAGAAAAGCAATAGCTACAGAGCACTAGGGGGCAGGGCCTGGTGTAAACAGCTTAGACAGCTCTACTGTTTACTGAAGGTGGTTATGTGTTTATGCTGAGGAACAGGGGAGGGAAATGGCACTAGTCTGCTCCTTTGTTCCAGGAGAAGGGTATCTGTGCTTGTTGCTATTGGAGAAGCACTCCCAGAAGAGTGAATCATCTCCCCACTGTTTCCACATATCTGCCTCTGGGTTGTTTGTTTGCCTGCCTGCTCTCCAGGAGCAACATGATGCCCTCTGGATTCTATCCCAGCAGAGCCTGCTGACTTTTAAAACTCCAGGCTTTAGGGACATTGTGTGCTCTGGGGCCTGAATTGGTCTTCTAGAGGAGGGTCTTACCACCCTGGGGCTATTGCAGGTTTGACCAAGAAGGGCAGTTTTGCCAGAGCACAGGGTTGTGGGACTTGGAGCAAGCAGGTTAGGCAGCCAGTGTTGGGACGTGCTGCCCTTGGCAGGTTGCTCTGCACTGATGTTGAGGGGTTGGGGAGGGAAATAACACCCAGTAACTCTTTTTTCCCCTGAGAGGTGACTCTCTGAACATCACCTCTCATAGATGTCCTCAAGAAGAGTGAATAGTTTCTCCCATACACCTTCTAGGAAACCCTCAGATTGTGCTATCTACCTGGGAGTTGTTTGCCTGCCTTTTTTCTAAGAGTAGAGTAGGGCAACACCCTCAGTTCTCTATCCCAGCCAAGCCCACTCACCTTTAAAATGCCAGTCTTCTAATCCTGCTGGTTGCAAAAACTCATGAAAATCAGCCCCTCTTGTTTCCCCTGCCAATATCTTTGGGGAAGTGTTCTCCTTGTGTGTATCTCTGTGTGCTCCACTCTCTTTCCTTTTTCCATGACCAGAGCTCCCTCCTTGCCCCCCTCAGTACCTATTATCTGTTTCTCCCCCAAACCATGTCTCTGCACTTCCTACTTTCTTTGACGTGACTTCTTCTCTCTCTCTAGTTATGGAGTTTGTTCTATCAGTCCTCAGGTTGATTTCTTTCATATTAGGAATGATGGAATATTTATCTAGTTATGTTTGAAGAATGAGATGAGACAAGGGTCCTCTTATTATGCTGTTTTCTTAGTCCCCCCCCAAAAAAAAAACCTATTACTAATTTTTTAGCAGTTTATTACTTATTTTATATAGAATGATACATCTAATAATCTTATACAAATCCTGAAGTTCCCTAAATACATGTTACTGAGTGAATAGGTCTTAACTTGGGGAAAAAAAATGGGTAAGCCTTAGCACACTGCTATGGCCACCTGCTCCAACCCAGGGAATCCCAAGGGGACTAGACAAATCAGAAGCACAGCTCCTGGCTGGATTTGACAACAGTTTTGTTGAAGAAACTAGGTAGCCTTAACAACTGACCTCTGCATCTACAAGCTGAACACCTAGAATTTCACAGGGAGAGGTTCAGGGGGTAGGCATGAGAGAGCAGACAGACAGCATGTGGTCATAGGTAGGGGGTCAGTATGTGTTCAGCCCACCTCACAATTATGGGCAGGGAAGAGGATACATGGGGCATAGTTTTCTAGGCATTCTGTTGTTATCAGGGATTTTATTGTTCCAATCATTGTAACTATTGGAGTCTATAGCTGAACAAGAGGGTTCATTGACTTTTCCACATAGCTCTGCCACTTCAGTATGGCTTTTTGTATTTTGGTTTTTGTCGATATATAAGAAGAATACTATTTTATTGTTTTATTCTGGCTTTCTCTTTATATATTGAACTTATATCCATCATCTTATTGATATCTTAAATCTGTTATTGTGTCAGTGGATCTTTTCAGCTATCATTTTTCTGTGCAATTTTTAACAGTACATACTTTGGAAAATGTTAAAATATTAAATAATTTCATGTTGAGATATCTGCTAGTAAAGTCTATCTCTAGGATGTGTGTATAAGTGTGTGTTTGTATGTGTTTGTGTGTGTGTGTGTGATATAGTTACACCTATCCCTATTCCTATATCTGTATATTTATATTTATCTATATCTATCTATCTATCTATCTATCTTTCATCTATTTATCTATCTACCTACACATTTATCTATCTACAGATCTTCCTTGACCTACAACAGGGTTACTTCTCAACAAACCTATTGTAACTTGATAATGCTGCAAGTTGAAAAGTATCAAATACACATAACCTACTGAACATCATAGCTTTTAGCCAAGCCTGCCTTAAACATGCTCAGAACAGTTACAGTAGCCTACAGTCAGGAAAAATCATTTAATACAAAGCTTATTTTATAATAAAATGTTAAATTTCTTAAGCAATTTATTGAATACTATATACTGAATGTGAAAAACAGAAAGACTGTATGGGTACAGAATGGTTGTAAATGTGTCAGTTGTTCACCCTCATGATCCTATGCCTGACTGGGAGCTGCAACTCTCTGCCACAGCTCAGCCTCATGAGGGAGAATTGTACTGCCCAGCACTAGCCCCAGAAAAGAACAAAAGTCAAAATTTGAAATATATTTTCTACTGAGCCCATATCCCTTTAACACCATATAAATTTGAACAATTGTGATTCAAACCATTGTAAGTTGGGGGCTATCTGTATGATGTTGGTGTTACATTACCGACAGAGAGAGATAACACTGTTAAAGACTGATTTGAAGATCAGCAGAAAAGTAACCACTTATAGAACTAAGTAGCCACTTACAGAATTTTAGTTTTAATCAAGGAGAAAGAAAAGAAATAAAGCAAAGCACTAGAACAAGAACATTTCCTTTACCTCAGATTCTGAAACGCTTCAGCTAAAATGAAAGCAACTTTCCTGCTGGTACTATTACCTATGATAGCAAATTCTTTTCTCCTCACAATGAGGGTCTAAGAAGGACAATCCATCTCACAGGTAGCAGAGGCAATAAAAAGTGGGAAGGTGAAGAATTTCAGCATAAGAACAAGAAAAACCATAGATGGACTAGACAATTAGAGTCAACAAAAGGACTAAAGGAATGAAATTTGTTTGTTTTTGTTCCAACTTTGCCAATTCTTTCTCTAATTTCTTAGAGTTCCCATAGAGATGAGACATTCACACAAAATGATCTTCTTCTAAGCTACACAGAAATAAAACAGATATTTTATAAAAGGAAAAAAAAAAAGAGACTCGAATTTATAGTTGTGATGACGGGAAACAAAAGAAAATTCCTTTTCTTTGGCTTGTATGATTACTTGGAATGGCAGTAATTTTGCTAAACATACTTTTCTTCTGATAGCTCTTAGGAAATGGCCTGGTACTTAATGTTCTATTCCAAGCTTTGAATAATGAAATTTTGTAGAATTAAAAAAAAAAAAAAAAAAAACCTGGGGACAGCTATCTAAGTACATTTTTACAGTCAAACACTGAATTATTTTTTTCCTGAGTAGTATCTTTTTTAGTTATAAAAGTTATATAAACAAGAAAAAATTTTATAACTTACTGCAAGGCACAAAGAAAATTTTTAACATTTCCTATGATTCCACTATCCAGAAAAAAAGCCACTTTAATTATTTCTGATCACTGTGCATGTGTGTGTGTGTGTGTAGATATAGACATAGATACTGTTTTTCCATATTATTTGATACCAAATTCCTACTTGTAGGCATTTATATTGCTATATTTTTTTAAAAATATTTTAAATTTATTATGCAAGCATAACTTTAAATATAAATCTGAAATTATATGTTCATTTTCTCCTAAAAAATACCAACAATTGAAATTGTTTGACTGCATAGATATAAATAAGCTCACGACTTTTGATGGGACAAAAAGTCTTTTTTTGGGGGGACAAAAGTCAAAAGACTTTTTTTTTTTAAAGATTTTATTTATTTATTTAATTTTTTTTTTTTTTCAGCACAAGCTTTATACAGAACAGAACACTTTTTTTTTCACATTGTACTCAGTCCAACAGAGCCCAAACTGTGGGGCTGTTGCTCTTAATCAGTGGAGGCTTCAGGCTTTGCCACTTAGCACATTCTCCACGGCTCTGGTTACCTGATCAGCACTGAAGTTGTTCAAAGAGACATTCTTCTCTTGTGCAAATGCGTAGCGGGCCCATAGTTTGGGCTGCACATCAGAACACTCGCGGATTAGGATGGGCAGACCGGGGTTCGCCTTCTTCAGCTCCACATAGTGTTTCTCGATGAATTCCCTGACGCCCTGGCTTCCGGGTGAGTGCTGGCACAAGTGGAGGTGAATCTCACAGAGGCCAAGTTTGGCCCCAATCCCGTGACTCGCTGCTTCAGCCGCCATCTCCCCTAGTGCCTAACTCTCCGCCCTTCAAGATTTTATTTATTTATTTGACAGAGATCACAAGTAGGCTGAGAGGCAGGCAGAGAGAAAGAGGTGGAAGCAGGTTCCCCGCTGAGCAGAGAGCTCGATGCAGGGCTTGATCCCAGGACCCTGGGATCATGACCTGAGCCAAAGGCAGAGGCTTTAACCCACTGAGCCACCCAGGCGCCCCAACAAAAGTCAAAAGACTGTTGAAGGACATAATTTTCCAATTTATTTTACATTGTAGTAAAGGAAATAATAAGTGGGATTATGAAGCATAATAATGGTTATAGACATCTTGGATCTTGGATAATAGTCAAATAGTAAATCCTTTAATCTTTATATATAATTTTATTTATGAATTAAAATATTTTAAAATATGTGCTATAATTTGAGGTTCTAACATAATCTTTATGAATATTAAGAAAGAGAAACAAAGTAAACATTAACATATCCTTCTGTTTAGTTCACTTACCATAAAAGGAGGGAAAGCATGCATCCTCATAATGCTTTAGACAGCTAAATTGAAGACCTTAACCTAAACTTCAAAATGGACTTTGAATTACCTAGAATATTCATTAACATAATGATCTCCTTCATCTTTTCCATGGATAGCCATTGCTTTAAATAATTTCTTGTGGTTTCATAGGAATTCCAATTCTCTGAAGCTTTAAAAATCAACCTTTTGACAAGTCTTAATGGCTTTTCCAACTAAATCCTAAATTGGTACATGCATGAAGTTATCTGATTGCATATATCTGCTTAGCAATACACAGTAACACCAAGCATGCCCTTGAAATGCTTAAATTCTGGAAACAACAGGTACTTAATCACAGACAGAATGCATCTAAGCATGGAGACCCACAGAAGTATCCCTGTCACAAGTTTATGTCATAGTTTACAAGCTGCAGTAGAAAATGCCCATCATCTTAGACAGGCATGGACCTCTTTATTTTGTAATCTTTGACCTACTAACTGTTACCAGTAATTCACATATATAGAAAGGAAGATGATTTACTTCCTGTGTATGTGACACACACTTCACGTAGAAGTCATTCATTGAATAGTTTCCTCTGAATTCTTTTATGTATAAATTACTTTATTTGATTCTTTAAACAACCTTGTGGGATAGGTATGCCTACTCTTGCTATTATTAAAATTATATTGTATAGATGAGTAAATTGAGGCTCAAAGTAAACTGACTTACCCAAGGAACCAAAGCTATTGGACAAAAAGCCACCCTGGAAATTTAGCTATAAAATCTCAGGCTCTGTATGGTTTTTACCATAGCATACTATAGAAGATAACTTCAGGAAACATAATTAAATTTTGCATTTGTAATAAAGAGATGACTAATACATCAAATTATTATTTTTAAAACATGCTGATAATGAAGTTTCCCCATGGTTAATCACAGATGCTATTCTGCCAGGCTGCAGGCTTGATGCATGGAGGGGTTCCTGGAACAGTGTTTCTTATAAAAACCGTCTTGTGGAACCATTTTAGATTATTACATTTTTTCCTCTCCTGCTATCACATTTTCCAATTAATTTCAGTGAGTATGTACTCCTTTCCACTCTAGACCAATCTTTCTCCAGCCATTGGGCAAGGACTAGATAGCACAAAAAGCTAATTCTATTTTAGCTAACAAATCCTTGTAAGTCCTTACTATCATTCAGTTTTGAGTTTGTGGGATTGGATAAATATAAGCCAAACAAATGTTCATGAATAACAATAAATTAGTGTTGCATGTTACCAATGATAAATCTGATTTTTTAAATGACCAGATGGTTAAAGAGAAACATGAGGTTAACAAAGCAAGTTTAATTGGCAATTAACTAATAATAATAACTAATTAATAAACAAATAACTAATATGCTCAGTACAAGGCAAACAAGGTCACATTTTTAAAAGTCTGGTGCTTTTATTTTTTTTGCCATATTTAGAATAAGGTAAAAAATTCATAGACATTGAGAATTAGGTGTAAAGACACTCATCTGAGAGATTGTCAAGTCAAGAGATGTCTGCTCAAAAGTAGGTGTTTACTAAAACAGTGCCTGGGTTTTCACTGGATGATTACAAAGTAGATCTTTTGAAAGTCAAATATTTTCAGAAGGCAGTTTTCATTATTATTGCAGAGAAATTAACCTTGTGGAAAAACAGTGAGTGTGGGTCAGAATTGTCTTCAGTTTTGTCCTTGACATGAGCTAGCGGCACAAACATCTCATCTAAAATTTCTGTTCCTTATTTTGTCATTTAAAAATAAAAATTATATAGGGGCACCTGGGTGGCTCAGTGGGTTAAGCCTCTGCCTTCGGCTCAGGTCATGATCTCAGGGTTGTGGGAATGAGCCCCACATCAGCGGGGAGCCTGCTTCTCTGCCCCCAGACCCCGCCTACTTGTGATCTCTCTCTCTGTCGAATAAATAAAATCTTGAAAAAAATAAAAAAATAAAAATCATATATACTCCATCACATATAAATAATTATTTGTGAGCTTTGGACCTCACTGGTATGTATAAATCATTGATGCTAACATATTTTCACTCTTACCCCGTAGTCTCACTATCCTATATAAACAATTGAATTCCAAAGCCCTCTCATACCCTGGAAACTATTTTGCTTCAGGTTCCCTATCTCTGTCTCATGCCAGCCAAAGATGAGCTTACAATGTGTTCTTCTCTCAGCCTATGTCTACAACTATGCAATCAAATAAAATTGGAAAGAAGTATAGGAATATGCAATCTTACTTTAAATGCAGGACCTCTAGCCTCGAATCAAGCATTATCACTGTCCAGTAATTTATTGCAAGCTTCTAGACCATGCACACACCACCCCTCTTTATGGATGGTGATTTCTCTCTTCTCAAACTTCTAGCCCCTCCAACACCATCCTCACCCTCAGGAACTTGGCATTTCATTCACTGGGAAAATACAAATAATCAAAGAGATTCCCACAATCTTTTATCACCATATATACCCAACCTATCAGCCTCTATGCCCCAGGACTGCCTTCTATTTCATGACTATCTATTAAAAGCCACATACCTATCCCTTTTCTCTCCCTTCCCTAAAAAGCTGTCAATTTTTACTGTTTTCAGTTATTTCCTTTCTTATTTACTCTTGAACCACTCCAGTCAGATCTTGCCATGGAAGTAACACTTGCAAAATTGCCACTGATAAATTAAATGACCCATCTTCAACTTACCTGAGTCTTCATTCACATTCATGTTTGATCTTTTCTTCTTTCAAATATTTTTCCACTTTGATTCCAGGAAATCTACTCTTCTGGTTGTTCCTATTACAACATCCCCCCTTCTCTGGGTTTACTACTTGTTCTTTCTTACTATCACTCTCTCCCCATCTGTTGAATACCAAAGTGCCCCAAATCTGTTCTTAGACTTCTACTCTTTTCTATTTGTTCTTCTAAAGATTTATTCATTTATTTGGGAGAGGTAGGGGGAAGGGGCAGAAAGAGAGAATCTTCAAGCAGACTCCCCCTTGAGCGCAGATCCTGAGGAGAGTTTGGATCTCACAATCCTTAGACCATGACCTGAGCCAACACTTAGGGTCCCACACTTAGCCAACTGAGCCACCAGGCACTATTTGTTTTTCTGTAGTAAACTTACCCTACCCCAAAGCTTTGACTGCCTATTTATATGCTAATGAATTGCCAAATTATATTTTCAGCCTGATCATCTTGACAAAATTCCACGCAAGCATTTCTACTTTTTCTCAAAGTATCTGCTTACATGTTTAATTGATATCTCAGCCTAAGGCTGAGAAATTCAACAAAGAAATTCAACAAATTTCTTATCTGCCTACCCAAAATCTGTACATCCTGCAGATTTCCTTTTCTCTGTTCTTGGCGAAACTTAATCTTCCAGTTGCTGTGGTCAAAGTTGGAGAGTCATTCTTGGTTAATCTCTTTCACTCACATCCCATCCAATCCTGCAGTCATTCATATTGAGTTTTCTTTAAAAAAATATATCTCTACCTCCACTGATACCACTTGTGTCCAAGCCATTATCCTTTCTATCTTACATTATTACATAAACTTTTTTTTTAAGATTTTATTTATTTATTTGACAGATAGAGATCACAAGTAGGTAGAGAGGCAGTCAGAGAGAGATGGGGAAGCAGGCTCTCCGCCAAACAGACAGCCTGATGTGGGGCTTGATCCTAGGGCCCTAATATCATGGCCTGAGCCAAAGGCAGAGGGTTAACCCACTGAGCCACCCAGGCACCCCTATTACATAACTTTACATAAACATAACTTTACATAAACTTTTGACTCATCTTCAGACTCACCTATAGTTTAAATCATACCTCAACACTTAACTGCTCAAATTCTCCCCCAGCTTCCTATTCAGTCACAGAGGATGATACACTTTTTATAATTGTCTACATTATTTGGCTCTGCTGAAGCCTTTACATAAACCTGTAATTAAGGATCTATATGATTTCTTTCTGATGTATCCAGGTTTCTGTTACCTCAGGTTATTTTAACTTGCTATTCCCACTGCCTGGAATGCAATTCAACTAGAGGCTGATACTTCTCCTCCTTCAATATCTTACTTATATACTGCAACCTCTTTGAGTCTTTACCTGATCACCATATTTACAATTGCAACCATCCCTACACTTCTTATCTCCCACCCCTGCTTTATTTTTCTCTCCATTATACTTGTCAATATATGATATAAAATATATTTTTATACCGCTTCTCAGTTTTTCTCCTCTTTAGAATGTAAGCATATATCCCACAAGTGTAAATAAATTTTTCTGTTTGATTAATAAATAATTTCATCAGTGTCTGGAACAGGACCAGACACATAATAGTGCTCAAAATAATTATTAAAATAATGATAATATACATGAAAACACTTTGAAAATTAGAAAGTTATACAACTTTCAACTATACTACTTTCTACTTTCTACTATACTGTACTACTCTAATGTCAGTTAGTTTAGTCAGACTTTCTTCCCTTTGAACCTGACATTGAAATCATAAATATCCATATTACCAGTAAATATACTTCCTATGTTTCAGGAAGTAAGCTAGAGATGACTTTATAACTCTAATGCAGGTAAAAGTGAAAATGGATTAAATGGTGAAAACTATATGAAGAAATACAATGTTCAAGAAAGTTCAGAAAAGCATTTTCAAAATAAACATGATGTACCTGTGGAAATTAAATAAATGCACTGATTTTAGCTAATGTGACTGTCATCTCCAATTTTAGTGGTTTTCTTTCAGAGAATATTGTAGTCTTTTGACTTAAAGTTTGCATACAGAGATTTTTAGTACTTACATATGGGAACAGAGAACTTCCTTTTATTTGGTCCGTAGAACAACAAACAAAATTATTAATGGCCAATATTCCACCATCAGCCTTTAATTATAAAAAATACATTTAATTATAAAAAATTATAACTTTAATTATAAAAAATTCTAATTACAGCCATATAATTTAATTTATATTTTATATAACTAATTGACAATTTTTTTCTGAATTTGTAGAGAACACTTAGTGAATTTATTTTGAGAATAAGCTAATCTAGAAATACCATGCATTTTGAATATAAATGTAATAGCTCTAGAAATATTATGTGAGTTCAAAATCCAGCAATTTAAGGTGCTACTTTATTTTTTCAGAGATTTATTTATTTATTTTATATATAGAGAGAGCAGGGGGACGTGGAAAGGGAAAGGGAGAAAGAATCTTAAGCAGACTCCACACTGAGGATGGAGCCTCCCATGGGGCTCCAAGTAGGCTTGATCTCACAACCCTGAAATTATGACCTGAGCTGAAATCAAGAGTTGAACACTTAACTAACTGAGCCACCCAGGCGCCCCAAATTAAGGTGCTACTTTAAAGTAATTCTTGTAATTTGGAAAAAATGTAAATTTTATGTTTTATTTCAAATAAAGTGAGATAGAAGTACAATTCAATATTTAACAACTTTATTTTGATACAATTCATATGACTATAACATTTATCCATTTGAAGTGTACCATTCTATAGTTTTTAGTATATTCACAGAATCATGCATCCATTCTCACAAAGTATTTTAGAACACTTTCATCATCCTAAAAAGGAAATTCTGTATCCATTTGCCATCATCCTTGTTCCCTATCTTTCCTAGCCTCTGACAACTACTAATTTACTTTCTTTCTTTGTAGACCTGCCTTCTCTGGACATTTCATATGAATGAAATCATACAATCTCTGGTCCTTTATGAATGGCTTATTTTATTTTTTTCATAACCACTTCATTGAGTTATGAATGACTTCTAAAAAGATGTACATATTTAATGTATATAACTCAGTGTGTTTGGAGAGAAGTATATATCCATGAAACCATCATTACTGCCAAAGCCTGAGACCATCATCAATATCAAGGCCATAAGCATATCCCTCATCTGACAAAGTTTCATTTCACTCCTTATAATATGATAATGATTATGATTATAATTATTATTTGGTGTAATAAGAACACACCATCCTATTAGCAAACTTTAAATATGTGATACACTATTGTTAAATATAGGCATTATGAACTCCAGAACATATTTTACTATCTTGAATAAATGAAATGTTGTACCCTTTGTCACCTTTCCATTTCTCCCTCCCCACAGCCTCTGAGAATCATTCTATTCTTTGTTTCTAGGAGTTTGACTATTTTAAACTCCACATATGAGTGAGACCACAAAATCTTTCTGTGTCTGGCTTATTTCATTAGCATAGCACTCTCCAGGTCTATCCATATTGTCACAAATGGCAGAATTTCCTTCTTTTCTTAGATTGAATAATATCCCATTGTGTATACATTTATCTATCTACTCAACTGTTGGTGGGCACTAGGTTGTTTTCATATCTTGGCTTGTGAGTGATGTTGCAATGAACAAGGGAGTGCTGATATCCCTTCAATTACTTTAGATATATACCCAGAAGTGGAATTGATGGATCATATTATCATCCTATTTTTAAGTTTTTGTGGAATTTTCATATTGTTTTCCATAATAGCTGTGCCACTAGACATCCACACCAACAGTATACCAGGGTTCCCTTTCCCCCACACTTTCACCAACATCTGGTATCTTCCTTTTTCTTTTTTTCTTTTTTTTTTTAAAGTAATAGTCCTCATAACAGAAGTGAGGCAATACATTATTGTGGTCTTATGTTGCATTTTATCTAATGATTAGTGATGGGGAATACCTTTTCATATACCTAATGACTACTTGTATGTTTCCTTTGGAGAAAAGTCTATTCAAATCTATTGCACATTTTTTAACTGGGTTTTGGGGGGGTTTTGATATTGAGTTAAATTAGTTGCTTATGTATTTTAGATATTAACCACTTATCGGATACATTGTTTAAAAATATTTTCCCCAATTTCATAGATTTTCCATCTTTTTGTTTGTTTTCCTTGCCACGCAGAAATCTTCCACTTATTTATTTTTGCTTTTGCTGCCTGTACTTGTGTCATATGCAGAAAATCAACACCAAGACCAATGTCAGAAGTTTTTTTTTTTCATTCTATTCCTTCTACTCCTTTCTCTGATCTTTAAAATGATATCCTTTCTTTAGAGCTTCACAAAAAAAAATTACATTTTTAAATTTCTAGACCAGAAAATTATAGTTACATTTTTAAAATTCTAGACTAGAAAGCAGACTTAGAGAATTTGAATTGAAACCTAGGTCTAGAGCCAAAATATCTCTATAACTGAAGATTTTCCTAAAGCCTCAGAGATATAGGCAAAAATTTGCCACATAATGTGCAATTCTGTTAAATACTTATCCTGGCCTACAGTTCTTTACCAGTCTGTTCCATTTATTGTTTCTCCTTCATATGGCAAACATTCTTAGAAGGCAAATTTAAATGATGTGTCCATATTAAATTTAAAAGTAATAGATTTGAGAGAGAATAATAAAAATAAAATAGACTACATAAGGTAATTTCAGAATTTTTTGAGTAGATTAAACAAAAATTCAAAGTTGTAACAAAAAAACTAAAAACTAGTCACTAAAGCTTTGAAACACTAAAAATTTTGTTGGCGATTCTCTCTCTTCCTCTGTCCCTCCCTCACGCATACATGTGTGCTCTCTTGTGCTCTCTCTCTCTCTCAAATAAATAAATAAATCTTTAAAATAAACAAACTCTGCACACTGAATAAAAAGAGCAGTAAGATGAATTTATAGCAAGGGTTTTGACCTGCAAGCTGAGAAACTCAGGCTATAAAAGCAATGAGTTCTAAGTTGCTCATAGACAGAGGCATAAGAAGGTAAATTTTAAATATTTTGACTTTTTCAGCTGATTGGTTGCCTAATGGTCATTTTCCTTATCTGGGTTAGAGTAGCTGAGTCAGAGGAACAAGGTGGTCCAGAAGTGATGTGAATGGACATAATGTTTAGGGATTGGCTGGCATCCTCTGCTGAATTCTGAGGAAATCTGAGAATTCCTACACTTATTTTAGGTAAGGTTAAGTTTCATTTTCTTTAATGTGCCTACTTTGGTCAACTCTGTTTGGTCCCTAACATAGTGACTCCATTTTAGTTTGAGTCTACACTATATACCTATATTATGCTAACTTGTTTAATTACTAAAAAATTAGCTATTGTTCCAGAATCTTATGGTCAAGAGACGACAGATATAAGCAGATTGATTGAAATAACACAAAGGAGTTCAAATTATCAAAAAATTTTGGTACAAACATGAAGAGATTATCCACATACTAGGAGTGTTATCTCAGTAAATTAATACACATTTAATGAAACTATTTCTGACCCAGTAGCTAAAGTTTATCATCTTAAATATAATGTTACTACATATAGTAAAATTTCATATTCTTAACAGAAACTACTCAATATTGTTTTTACTAATTAATAGATTATTAATCCTTGTTATTTTTACTTTCCATATTACTATATTCTTGTGCAATACTTTTTTTTCTCTAAATATTTTATTTCTTTATTCATGAGAGAAAGAGAGAGGCAGAGCCAGAGGGAGAAGCAGACTCCCCATGGAGCAAGGAGCCTGATGCAGGACTCGATCCCAGGACCCTGGGATCATGACCTGAGCCAAAGGAAGACGCTTAACTGGCTGAGTCACCCAGGTGCCAACAATACTCTTAATAGAATAACTCTTTAGCATCCATGAAGGGAAACAACATGATTATATATCTGTAATTAAAGAATTGTTCATAGTTAGAACAGAATTTTGGACATTTAAAAACCCAAATCTGACTTAATATGTTTGGTTTGGTGCCTTTTATAACAAACATATAAAGGGAAAATATCAGAGTTCACTATAATAGTCTAGTCTCTACTGTAGAATCCACTTTCTTACCAAAGGCTAAATGAACTGAACTATGACACTTTTTAAGGCATGCCAAATTGCCTGAAATAAAACAGTAAATATATACACCAGTAACAGTTTTTATTTTAAAATAATTTACTTCTTTGAAATAATATAGAAACAAAGAAGCCTCAAATTCATCAGATATCATTTAAAAATGAGCAAGTACCTGAATTACCTGATTTCTTTATGTCTTCCAAAATAAACGCTGTCAAAAAATTAGAGTTCACAATAAGATACTAGAAGAACTAGTTCCTTATACGGTAAATAGTATAGATTTACTTTAGAAATATCATATAAATACATAAAGATACTTTAGAAAATGCAAATTTTCATCTGAACCAAGCTTCTCCAACTAAAGTACATACAGAAGTTTTTCTTACCAATCAAAAACAAAATGAGTTAAAAATTTATGGAAATTTATAGATTGCAAATAGATATACAAAGGCTAGACCACCAAAGTAAGAAACTTTGCCCAGAGAATAATTGGGTTTTAAGAACCAAGAGCTTAAGATCTGGTAAAATCAGAATGACCACTTTGTAGCATTAGATAAAACCTCAAACTGCCTCTTGCCAAAATTTGCGTACAAAACAATCTTACTTTAGGGACAAACTATGTAGAGATCATCCCAATGGAGCAAAGCTTCAGGTAGTCATTATGGCCTATACACTTGGAGAGTGAGAGAAAACCTGAAGGAAGTATGTAGAGAAAGAGTAATACTTAATAGTAGCTGATCATTTAGATGATTGTTCTGAGACCTTTAAAGGGTGAGATTTTAAAATTATTTGAAGCCTGGAGATCTGGGAGAGAAGGCATTTGAATAAATCTATAGAATTGGGTACAAAGTGGAATGGTTTTTCAAGAGATTTTTTTATTCCCACCAGAAATTATTCATTCTAGAACACTAAACATCCATGTGGCAGGATGACTTAGTCAATAGATAGCAGCCAGTTTCTATCCTCCCCTCCACAGCATTTACGGCGTAAGTTCATGAATGGAATAACCATATGACAGAGATATTGTATATTCATGGGCCTGACACCATGGATTTCTCTCATAAAATCTAATCTACTGGGGTGCCTAGGTGGCTCAGTGGGCTAAAACCTCTGCCTTCAGCTCAGCTCATGATCCCAGGGTCCTGGGATCCAGCCCTACATTGGGCTTTCTGCTCAGCAGGGAGACTGCTTCCCCCTCTCTCTCTGCCTACCTCTCTGCCTACTTGTGATCTCTGTCTGTCAAATAAATAAATAAAAATCTAAAAAAAAAAAAAAACTAAACTAAAATAAAATCTAATTTATTCAGCACCCCTGCTGAATATTTATCTTGTCATCATGAGACATTAAGGTGGAATCCCAGATACAGTTCTCTCAAAGAGAAATAGGCCCTTCTGATGGCAAGTTAATTACATGTAACCCTTCCCATTCAAGAAATATCAGTGATTCATCCCAATCAAGATTGGTATCTACTCTTGGGATGTATATGCATAGCTCACTGGCAGTGCCTCTGCCAAAACTCCTTTCAAAGGCTTACCGAGTATCTTTACTACCAACACTGGAGCACACATAACATTATAACAGTGATGTGGTGGTGGCCAGGTAACTATGTGGTCCTATTATAAAATATACCACCAAGAAACAGCCCGGCTGGATTAGTAAAGTGGTGAACAGGATTGCTGACACAGCTGAATAACCAACATGGAAATGTTATCTTGGAGAACAGGATAAATCTTTCAGGATATGGAATATAAAGTAGGCCAATGACCATTGTATCATTCCAGTTTTCTTTCTTTTGTTTTTTTCTATGATCATATCATTATTTGTTCCCTATTGGAAGAAGACATGACTCTGGCAACCGAGAGCTAGATGTAGAAGTGGCTCTATCTTCTCACCCCTTGTGGAAATCTATACTTCTCATCCCACAATTTTAAATTTAATGTATTGAGAGGGCCTGGTTTCCAGAGAAAGGGAAAATCCATCAAGGGATTTGGTAAGTTTCAATAATTTTAAATCAATAGCCAGTGATTAGGCAATTTAGATTCTTCATGTCAGTGGCCCAGAAAGCAAAAAAGGAGTTACAACACTTGCAGGGGCAATGGAAACTGACTATTAAGAGGATGTAGGACTACAGGTGCTCCATAATGGGATCAGAAAGGAATGTTTGACATTCATATGATCCACTGAGCATCTCTTGCTACTCCTATGTCCATTGTTAAATGTAAATTTGCAAATACAATGACCACAACCAGATAAAAGCAGGGAAATCAGGAGCTCAGACCTCTCTAGGGTGTGGGTCTGGATCAGACAACCAGGGAAGGCACCTTGATGATAGAAGTGATAGCCAAGGGTGAGGGGAAGATCAAACAAGTGGTAGAGGAGGTGATAAATCTCAGCTACTAGTATTAAGACTAAATGTAGCATTTGTGCTATAGCTTATTCCACCAAGCCCAATATTCCCCAAAAGATATTTTGAACACTCAGAATCCTGCATAGATGGTGCCCAGATGTAGTGAATTTAATATGAATGCAAGAAGTGGAATTCCTGTAGATGCTGTTGTTGCTGTTTCCAGTTCCCATTTTCCAGTTGGTGCATCCATCCCTTAGTGACTGCCAGTGCAATGGCTAATGGTTTCTATCTGTGACCTTGGAACAACTTGCCTTGGGCAAAGGGGACCAAACAGCACCAGAGATACCTGAGAGATTGTAACTTTCAACTACAGAGTAGCTCTTGTCTGACTGATAAAGGGATATAAACTCAAACCCCTTGACTAAATTTGGGACAAGTCTGTTGTAATTTGAGCTTTAGAAACCTATCCCTATTCCCAAGAGTTAGTCCAATGCTAGAATTAAGGCCACAATCTTATTTAGCTGGTTCCTTTTCCCTATCTTGCTTTGCTCACTCGCTTAACAGGTTTTTTTCTCTTCCTTCCTTTCTTTCTTTTCTTTCCCTGAAGAAATCATGAAAACTTAACCTCTACAATAAGTCATATGCTGTGCTTATAAAGCACCTATGATAATACAGTGACATTATGGATATAAATACTTATATATTACTTCTATCTCACTATGTTGCTGAGTCAAAAAGAAAAAAAAAGTGATATCAAAGGAACCTGACTTTGGCTGAATTAAATTACTTCATGACCAATGACTAATTCACAAGGATGATTATAAACACTTTCAGTTCTGCCTGCAGACAGACAATGCTAGTCAATGATGATTAATGTTTAGAAGTCCAGTTTGTGTGATGCTGGTTTATAATATTGCTGAGAAAAACAGAATATTAAAACCAGAAAGCAATGAGGTCAGATGATTATGAGTTCTTGATAATTCTTAAAAACTAAAACTATGGGTTAGTATGCCTTTTTTTTCTAGTTTAGTAAAAATAAATGGCTGTCTCTCCTTTGACTATTATTTTTAAACTGTCTTGCAGCTGATCTTTTTGATCTTAAATAACACAAGACAAAAATCATTTATTGTTGGACCCTTCTAAAGAATTAATTCACAAAATTAAACCTTGTTAGTATTGAGATTTTAATTATCACTTTTCCCCAAGTTCTTTCTCAGAAAAGATGATTCTAATATTTTTGTTAAAACCATTTAACAAAAGCAGCCTCAAGTTGACTCATGTGAAATTCCAACAGCTGGCTTCCATGGTAGGGATTTTAGTTAGATGTCTTGTCCTGCTGTTATTAGGGCTATTGGAGTGGCTCCAGGTGTGACTACTCTTGGCTCTCTGCTCCACATGTTAATTTTAAGATGTATTTGGTGTATGTCCTAACCTAAATTTGGAGCAAATCCATTTCTTCTCTAAGCTCTCTGCTCGACATGTTAATTTTAAGATGTATTTGGTGTGTGTCCTAACCTAAATTTGGAGCAAATCCATTTCTTCTCTACTTTAGGTATGAACTTCTCATTCTTTAAAGCATGTTTCCAATTATGTGACTCTTTGGTGTCATGGAAGTACTAGAATACTTTTTTTGAAAATTTTGAGAATGGCAGCAGCAAACGACTGGTGAAATAGATTCAAATATTAATTCAGCACTATTTAGATATTAAGATTGAAGCCCAGTGCACTAACTCAAATTATTGTGGAAATAATTGCCCACCAAATAAAACTGCATATAGAAATTCAAACGTGTATTTTATATTGCAAGGCTTTAATCTAATTAAATGTTCTATTAATGGAGATAAAATATGGTAAATCCAATTAACCTACTTAAGTATATTTGAAGTTAAGATTTAGTATAATATTTTTGCTTTATCCAGAACAGAGCTCTTTGTTTAACTAAGCTTACCATTTTCTATGGTTATATTCATTCATAGTACTGAGATATCCTTCTTTCTGTAGTGCATCACTCATTCATTCTATCACCCATTTGTAACAGAACCAAACTGAGTTCCCTCCTTGGTGAGTCAGAAACTGCACCTGGTGAGTTGTCTCACTCACAAAGAAACATTTATTTGTAGCAAATAAAGAGATTACCAGGAATGGCTTCCAAAGCTGGGACTCCCAAAAAGGGTGAATCTTGATTCCTTTTGTTTAGGGTTAGGATGAATATTTAGATAGGGAAGACTTGTCAGGCTAGTTAGAAGCAGGCAGAAGGTCATGCATATGCCTAAAGGAAATATGCCTATACAAACAATGTATGTCATGTGAATGAAGCTGAAGTTCTTCCTTGGGCAAAGATTTTAGTATTATAGTGGAATAAAGGTAATGATAGGTTATTCCAGAAGTCACTCCAGAGTTCATCTGTACAGGTATGAGTCAGGCTTTTAGCTCAAAAGGTCTAGGGCAAATTGGAGGGGGAGATGAACCATGAGAGACTGTGGACTTCTAGAAACAAACTAAGGGTTTCGGAAGGGAGGGGCCTGGAAGGATGAGAGAGCTTCCAGTGGGTATTAAGGAGAGCACCTATTGCATGGAACACTGGATGTGGTGCATAAACAATGAATCTTGGAACACTGAAAAAATAAAATTCAGGAAAAAAAAAACACAAACAAACAAACAAACAAAAACATCTAGGGCATCTGAGCCAATAAGAGTTTCCCTCAGGAAAGTCAACATCACCTGAGGCGTGGTTTCGGGTTTCATTTGCCTGAGTTAAGAGTTAAGCAGAAAATAGAGCTTAAGGAAAAATGTGAAACAGAGGTTAGTGAGTACAAGCAGGTGGCCAATAAAGGTCTGTTCTTGGGGTCTAGAGGGGGATGCATTCACTTAACCAGATAGTTCTTGAGTGCCATTAAATAATGCCAATAAATATGGTCAGGAACCGTTCTACAGTTTGCAAATACATCAAAAAATGACACAGAGAGAAATCTATCCTCATGGAGTTTATTATTTACAAAAGAGAAACAAAGAAGATTTATAATAAATATACTAATCTTGTTTAAGGGTTTGTGAGGGAAATACGGCATGAAAATCCATGGATGATGAAATGGAAATGGAAATTATGGAAATTTCCATAAAAATGGAAATTTTATACTGTATGGCTGGAGAAATCCTCTTATTGATTGACATTTGAGTAAAGTCATTAAATTAAAAAAAAAAAAAAAGATAAGGACAAGGACATTTGGAAGAAAGTATTCAAATGCAAAGGTCCTGAGGAAAAAGTTGCTTGATGGGTTCAAGGAAGTGCAAAGAGGTTAACAATACTGGAACAGAGTGAGTGAAGGGAATAGTATAAAATAAAATAAAGTCAGGGAGAAGATAAGGGTGTGTTGAGAACAGAATCACATATTCTTTGTGGGCCATTTGAAGACTTGAGCTTTTACTAATCTAAATAGACAGTTATTTGCATGACTAAGGAAGAACAACATTAATTTAGCTAAGATTAATCAAATCACTCTGGGTGATTTATTGAAGATGAAAAGGGACAGAAGTAAGGAGAATAAATTGCTCCTGAAGCAATCTATGTGAGACAGAATAAGAGATTAAACAAAAGCAGTGCAGTGAAGTGGTGAAAAGTTGTTAGATTTTGGACAGATTTTGAAGGTAAAACCCACAGGATATGCTGAGAAAGAAGAGAGTAGAATACCGTAGCATGAGCTGCTAGTTAAATATTGCCATTTACTGAGTTTGGAAGACTGTAGCAGTAACAGGTTGGCAACCGAGTATGAGAAGCTCACTTTAAAGTGTTTTAGATTTAGGTAATTCAAGAGAAGATACCAAGTAGATAGTTGAGGTACTGATCTGGTGTTCAGGGCAGAAAAGATGGCTAAAAGTATACATTGGGGAGTCTAGTCCATAGATAATATTTAATATTTTGAGTCTGGATGAAATCACCAAGGGGGAGGATGTAGTTAAGAAAGAAATGAGGCCTAAGAATAGATACATGGGGAATTCTAATATGTAGGGAATATAGTGAGAGATCTAGCAAGTAGACTGAGATAAAGCAGTTATAGAGATAAAAACCAAACCAAACCAAATACCTAGGTAAGAGTGTTGTACCAAACACAAAGTGAAGAAAGTGTTTGGAAGAGAAAAAAGATAGTCACTATGTCTGTTGTAAGCTGCTTCATTATAGATAGAAACAGATATCCACTGCCTAGCAAATTTTGATACAGAATTTTAATTACCATTTTGTTATATGTAATTACTAAATCTCATATTTTTTCTTTGAATAATGAATTATTTAGAAAATGTTTGCAAGTTCCCAAATATACAAGTGTTTCTTTATTACTATTAATGTAATAAACTAACAGTCAAAGAACATGGCCTTATTAGGGTTGACATTCAGTTTGTAGTAATGACAGCCTGCACATATTTTTATTACCCAGGCATTCAATCTGAGTAGTCAAGGATCATTTTATTTTTTTTATTTTTAAGATTTTATTTATTTGTTTGACAGAGAGAGAGAGAGCTAGAGAGCACCAGTTGGGGGAAACTCAGAGGGAAAGGGAGAAACAGACTCCCTGTTGAGCAGAGAACCCAATGTAGGGCTCTGTCCCACATCCCCTGAGATCATGACCTGAAGGCAGACGCTTAACCAACTGAGCCACCGAAGTGCCCCAAGGATCTTTTTAAATTGATCAGCCAAATGTTGTCAAATACATTGAATATTAACTGTATGAAAACCATTCTTTGAAATTTGTTGACATTTACTTAGTGATTGATTCATAGTATTATTAACTTTTATAGATGTTCCAAATGTTCTTAAGAATATGTACTCTCTAATTATTTACATTAATACCTTATGTATGTTCATTAGATTAAGCTTATGAATTGTGTTCAAATCTTCTATAACTACTGATTGGTTTTGTCTCTTGACCTATCAATAATGAAAAGAGTTATAGTAAAGTAACTTACACAGAGGTACATTTATAAATTTATCTGTCTAGTTTAATCATTTTTATTCCATATGCTATTAAGAATATACATGTTTTAAATTGCTAGATCTTCTGCTTCACTTGATGCTTTTAAAATTAGAAGGTGTGCCTGGGTGGCTCAGTCTGTTAAGTGACTGCCCCTTGATTTCAGCTCAGGCCATGATCTCAGGGTCTTGGGATTGAGCCCTGGGTCGGGCTCCATGCTCAGCGAGGAGTCTGCTTGAAGATTCTCTTTCTCTCCCTCTGCCCTTTCTCCTGCTTGTTAGTGCACTATCTCTTTCTCTCTCTCTCTCACTCAAATAAATAAATAAATGTTTAAAAAATAAATAAAACAAAATTAGTAGAAATATTCTCTATCCCTAATAAAGATTCATTTTTCTTATAGTCTAATGTTTATCTTACATTTATATAATTATAGCAACTTTCTTTTTATATGTATTTGTGTATGTATGTGTGCATGTATTTATGTGTATGAATGTGTAAATATATATATATATATATATACTTTGCAGCTTTCCCTGTCATTAATACTTTAGTGTATTACTTGCAAAAAGCATGCAATGAAGTTTTTAAACAAATACTTGAATCCATTTGTTGCATGTAATCAATTAATTTCTGCTTAGATATATTTGGATTTGTTTCTATAATCTAATTTAATTATAACTCTACCACATTTTCCTTATTTTCTTATTTAATTGATTTTTTAATGTTAAGATACCTTTTTTTGTCCATTTTTTCCTTTTTTAAGATTTTATATATGTATATATTTATTTATTTGAGAGAGAGAGAGAGAGGGCCCAAGCAGGCAGAGACTCAGGCAGAAGGAGAGGGAGAAGCAGGCTCCTTGCTGAGCAGAAAGCCTGATGTGGGGCTCCATCCTGAGACCCTAGGATCATGGCTGAGCTGAAGGCAGACACTTAACCAACTTAGCCTCCCAGGAGCCCCTGTTTGTGTTTTTCTTATTCTGCCTTTTAATCTTACTCTTAAAATGCTTACTCCTGAAATTGCATATTTAAATAAAAACTTAAAGCCTGTCTTGATATTTTTTTTTCCTGAGAAGCAAAGGATTTTAAATATTTACCTCTAGTTTTCCAACTTCTAATTCTTATAATAATCCAATAATTCAAAATGCTCTTACCAAATTCAACAGTGATTCTCTGTTGCTAATTCTAATGGATACTTATCACCCTTTATCTCACTTGGTCTTTTAGCATATTCTAACTCCTACCCTTTGCAGGTATATCAACCTTTTAGGCTTGACTTTTACAGTGCTCCATTAACTAGGAAATTAAGCACAGTATTTTGACCATTTTAGGCTTGAATGCAACTGACAAAACAGAAAACACAAGATTTTTGAATATTGCCTTTGTAAATCTGGCAGGACTGGTGAGAGGGAGGTAAATCAAATCCAGAGCCCTTTCTGGGCAGTAGTCCTGATATACCACTTGTGCTTTGAATCATGCCCCTGAATAGTCAACTCACAGGGCAAGTATGAAGCAGAAAGAAATAATCCTTTACATAAATTGTACAGTAGGTTCATTTTTTTTTCCTGTTGGAAATTAGATTGAGACAATACCTGATTGCTGTGTCAGAATATATTTAATAGAAATCTTAGAATCATGTAAAAATCCTCTTAGGAAAAAGAAAGCATTTATCTTAACTCCCAAATTATTTGGACAAATGCAATGTTAACTAGGGATAAGTGAAATAGAGACAACATAAATAAGAACCATCAGAAAAATAAAGTCAGTTAAAATAGCCTAAGATGACTCTTGATATTAAAATTAGTAGGCAGACTATAAAGTAACTATGCTCATGATATTCAGGGAAATAAGTTAAAACTGGACATTTTTGGTTAAAAACTATTAAAAACTATTGAAAGTTAAATGACAGTTTTTTTTTTTTTTTTTGAAAGAACCAAATTGAAATTCTGGATTAAAAAAAAAATAAAAGTAACCAAAATTAAGAACTCAGTGGATGGGTGTTATGGGTTGAATTCTGTCCTCCAAAATAGATGCATTGAAGTCCAAATCTCTGTACTCAGTATGTGACTTGTTTGGGAAGAGATCTTTCCGGAGGAAACAGGTATGTCTAATCAAGTTAAAATATAGTCATTAAAGTGGTTCCTGATCCAATATGACTGGTGTTCTTAAAATGGGAAAATTCAGACACAGAGAGAAAAGTTGTATAGAATAAGAGATATAAGGAGAAGAAAGCCATCTCTTTGCTAAGGAATGCCTCAGGCTATCAGACGCTAGAAGAAAGGCCTAGAACCCATCCCTTCCTAGCACCTTCAGAGGAAGCATAACCTTGCCAGCATCTTGATTTTAAATTTTTGACATCCAGAACTGTGGGACAATAAGTTTGTTTTCCCAAACCACGTAGCTGTGTTATGTCAGGTCTACAAAACTAATGCAATTGTTAAACTCTGAATTAGACAAAGCTAGGAGAAAACTAGTTTACATAAAGGATAAAACATAAGAATTCAGGAGGGAGGTTCAGATGATTGAAAATAATAACTAAGCAAAGATAAAAGATATAGAAAATAAAGTCAAAAATACTAAAAAGACTGTTAGTTGTAGTCCCACTGGGATAAAATATAAAGAGCAAGCAGAAGTAATATTTGTGGAAATAATGCCTGAGGTTTTAAAAAAAAATGATGAGAGCCAATAATCGAAAGATTCGATATTTAATGAAATTCATGCAACATGAACAAAAAGAAATTCATGCCTAAAAAATCATAGTAAAACAGAAAAAAACACAAACAAAAAACTCTATCTGCAACAACAAAAGAATATGAGAAAAAATTCTTTAAAAAATTATTCTCAGGGGGCACCTGGGTGGCTCAGTGGGTTAAGCCTCTGCCTTCAGCTCGGGTCATGATCTCAGGGTCCTGGGATCGAGTCCCACATCGGGCTCTCTGCTCTGCAGGGAGCCTGCTTCCTCCTCAATCTCTCTCTCTCTCTCTCTCTCTGCTTGCCTCTCTGCCCACTTGTGATCTCTCTCTGTCAAATAAATAAAATCTTAAAAAAAATAATTATTCTCAGTATCTATATTAAGAGACAAAAGAAAGGAGGATAAGAAAGATCTTCAATGTCCTGAATGTTTAGAAATCTACTTTACCCCAAAAAATCTTCCAAGAATTATAGTAAAGAAATATCATTTTTAGAAAAAAAAAATAGAAAGGATATTCTAAAGATATCTCTAGGTAGAGGATGATGATCCTATGTCTAAAATTGGAGATTCATGAAGGAATAAAACTGTTTAAAAATGGTGATAAAAACAATGTACAGAAGTCTGTTGCATTTTTATATCCTAAAAACAAAGTAGCAGAAGGTGAAATTAAGAAAACAATCTCATTTACGGTTGCACTAAAACCAACAAAATATCTAGAAATAAACTCAACCAAGGAGATGAGATACCTGTACACTGAAAACTATAAAACATTGATGAAAGGAATTCAAGATGATGCCAAAAATGGAAAAACATTTCACGCTTATGGGTTGGAAGTACAGATATTGTTAAAATATCTATACCACCCAAAGCAAGCTAAAAATTTAATGCAATCCCTATCAAAATAGCCACAGCATTTTTTACAGAACTAGAACAAACAACCCTAAAATTTCTATGGAGCCATAAAAGACCTCGGAGAGACAAAGCCATTTTGAAGAAGAAAAGCAAGACTGGAAGTATCACAATTATAGACTTCAAGTTATATTAAAAAGTGGTAGTAATTAAAACAGTATGGTACTGCCAATAAAAATAAACATAGATCAATGGACAAGAATAGAAAGCCCAGAAGTAAACTCATAATTATATGGTCAATTAATCCTTGACAAAAGAGGAATGAATATCTAATAGGAAAAAAAAAAGTGTCTTCAGCAAATGATGCTGGGAAAACTGGACAGCCCATGTAAAATATTGACACTGAACCACTTCCTTTCACCATATGCAAAAATAAACTCAAAATGGATTAAAGACCAAAGTGTGAAATCTGAAACCATAAAAATCCTTAAACAAAGCACAGACAGTAATCTCTCTGACCATAGCATTTTTTGTTTTTTAGATATGTCTCTTGATAAAAGCAAAAATAAACTATTAGGACAACATAAAAAAAAAAAAAAAAACGTTTCTGCACAGCAGAGGAAACAATCAACAAACCTAAAAGACA
This sequence comes from Lutra lutra, assembly GCF_902655055.1. Classification (NCBI taxonomy): domain Eukaryota; kingdom Metazoa; phylum Chordata; class Mammalia; order Carnivora; family Mustelidae; genus Lutra; species Lutra lutra. The sequence continues at coordinate 72,806,022 of NC_062279.1, read as the reverse complement.
GCTTACTGACTAGAAGTTATTTACAAATGATACATCCAAAAAAAGTGTTAACATCCAAAATATATAGAGAAATTATACAACTCAACACCCCAAAACCAAATAATCCAATTTAAAAATGGGTAGAAGGGGCGCCTGGGTGGCTCAGTGGGTTAAGCCTCTGCCTTCAGCTCAGGTCATGATCCCAGAGTCCTGGGATCGAGCCCCACATCGGGCTCTCTGCTCTGCAGGGAGCCTGCCTCCACCTCTCTCTCTGCCTGCCTCTCTGCCTACTTGTGATCTCTGTCTGTCAAATAAATAAATAAAATCTTAAAAAAAAAATAAAAAATAAGGGCGCCTGGGTGGCTCAGTGGGTTAAGCCGCTGCCTTCGGCTCAGGTCATGATCCCAGGTCCTGGGTTCGAGCCCCACATTGGGCTTACTGCTCAGCAGGGAGCCTGCTTCCTCCTCTCTCTCTGCCTGCCTCTCTGCTTACTTGTGATTTCTCTCTGTCAAATAAATAAATAAAATCTTTAAAAAAAAACATAAAAAAATAAAAAATAAAATAAAATAAAAATAAAAATAAAAATGGGTAGAAGACATGAACAGACATTTCTCCAAAGAAGACATCCAGATGGCTAACAGACACGTGAAAAGATGCTCAATATGGCTCATCATCTGTAAATGCAAATCAAAATTACAATGAGATATCATCTCACATCTGTCAGAATGGCTAAAATAAAAAACACAAGAAATAAGTGTTGGCAAGGATGTGGAGAAAAAAGAGCCCTCTTGCACTGTTGGTGAAAATACAAACTGTTGCAGCCACTGTGGAAAACAGTGTAGAGTTTTCTAAAAAATTAAAAGTAGGACTAAACTGAAATCTAGTAATTGCACTACTGAGAATTATTACCAAGAAACCCCCAAAAAACCAAAAACCAAAAAACAAAACCAAAACACTAATTTGAAGGCACACATTCACCCTGATGTTTATTGCAACATTATTTACAATAGCCACACTATGTAAGCAGCCCTATGTCCATTGATAGATGAATGGATGAAGAAGATATGGTACGTGTGTGTGTATGCAATGGAATGTATATAAATATATAATATATATATATAAAATATATATATATGCAGTGGAATACTATACAGCCATTAAAAAGGTGAAATCTTGGACATTTGCAACAACATGGATAGAGGTAGAGCATATAATGTTAAGAGAAGTCAGTCAGAAAAAGACAAATACCATATGATCTCACTCATATGTAAAAGTTAAGAGACAAATGAGTAAAGGAAAGAAAAATCCCTCTCTCTCTCTGGCTTTCTCTGGATGGTTATTTTGGAGTCTTGAGTCACATGTTAGAAGTATATCTATCCAGAAGCTGTTTACATTAAGAAGTCACAAATAAATGAAGGGACTGGCTGAGAAGACTATTTCTCTCTCTATGAGGCTTCCCACACATGCCAGGCCCCTGTATGAGTTTTTAGATGGTTTTAGTACTAGTCACAATCTGAATGTTACCATATAGGAGATGCTGAATGAGAAATGCTCGTTTGAATCCAATCAACCCCCAAAATGATGAGATATAATAAAATAGTAGTTACTTTTTTAAGTCATTGTGTTTTGAGGTAATTTGTTACATAGCAATAAGTAATAAGGATAGATTTTAGTTTGTTTAGAATACTTTATTGTTAAAAATAGTATGTGTATATTTGATGCTATCTCTATTTCTTTAGGATAAATTCTTAGAAGTAAAATTTCTAAGATTAAAGTGTATGCATATTTTAATATTTCTCAATTGTTCTCTGATAGTATAATGATTTATATTACCAATGCTTAAGAATGTCTATTTCCTACCATCATTGACAACTGTGAATTTTATGATTAATTTTGTCAATCTTACAGATTAAAGTAGTTTTTCAATGTTCTAATATGAATTTATTTACTTATCATTGAGACATAACTTTCTCCATGTTATTGATACAGCTTAGACACTTTATGTAACTGAAATAATTCACAAGAAATTTGATCAATAAATTATTTAAAATGGTAGTGACAACATATATTTCTTTTCCCCATTATCTTTATGGAAGGGAATATGAAAAGTGAACAGTGGAAAAGAGGAACTAATATAGGAGTGAAGACTGAGTTCCGATTAAGACCAAATTGTTTTGAAATGTATTAACTACTAAGTTCTCAGTCTCATGTGATTTAAGCAAAGATTATATCTTTAAAATTGTCTATCTGAAATGCATTGGAACAGACTTCTCTTTCCCATCAGCCCATGTCTTTCATGAGGATACGAATTGTTCAGAGGCAGTCTTGTTTTGCTTTTCAAAGACATTTTGTAGAGATTTTTCACTAATGTGAATCTGATTTTATCTACGGGATTCTGTATAGATTAAGTAAATATGTATGATAAATTTGAAAAAAAAATGACAGTTTTTAAAAATGTTCTCTCTTTAAAATGACAATTTTTACAGAAGTTTCTGTTTCTGCAAAGCAATTACCATTGCTTCCACACTTTTTCCCTGTCAAAGGTTGATTGTTATTGCAGGAACATCCACTTCCATCCACAGTCATAATGGAAGTCTGAGGGGAAAGTGCTATTCTGGTTTACTAGGAACTTAAAGAAAATCAGTTTCACTGTTATAGATCGTGGAAGAGACATGAATGGACTGCTAATACTTACACCCATCCTAGCCAGGAAGAGAAGGAGGACTTCATAAGCAAAACCAGAAACTCAGAAATTACAAAGAACAACAACAAAGAGCAGAGCAAACAGCATGAAAGTTCAACCTAAATCTCTAAAAATGGGACATAATATTTTCAAATAAAAATGAAAAATTGAAGAAAATATTTACAACATGAAAAATTAACAATTGCTAATATATCTAATATACAAATGGCTCCTACACAATAATAATAAAAAGGATATATAATATATCAATTATATAATGTTATATGTCAATTGCTTATACCATGATAATATAAAAGCAAGAAAAAAAAGGATAAATGACATAATTAATAAATGCATATGAATATTATAAGATAACTACTTCCTAGATTGGTCAAGGAAATGTAAAGTTTGAAACCTTCTTGAATTAGTCATTTTTTTTCAGTACATTTTATGAGTCTAGAGACCAAAATATTTGGGGAGGGTATTTAGATTTAGGATATTGACCAAAAATATAGCTACTTACATACACCATCAGTGGTACATTAGTTATTACTACTTAAAGTCTACATAATATTTAACTTTGTGTAAAAAGTAAATATGCCTATCATATGATTTTCATCCCACTTACTATTTTTTTTACATTAAATTTAATACTCCATATCTGCGACATCTAATATTCAACATCTTGCATGTAGGTGATTTGAAATTTGGGCTTTCTTTTCTAAACTTTAAAAGTGACTTAACTTTACACAGAACTTAATCTACCTCATTTACAAAATATTCTCTTGTACAAGAGTTGAATTCTCCAAAGACAGAAGAAAGTTGAGACATGTTGACATGAACTTAGAAATCAAAGGATTACACACATTTTAGAGAAAAATAATGAAAATTTTGAAAGGTTTGGAATACAGATCCTAATGTAAAAACATCAAGAACATCAAGTCTGGTGAAAAGAAAAGAAAAGATAAATTTATATTTTAAATAAATAAAATGATTTTATAAATGTACAAACATCAGAAGAAAAAATGTGTGCTCTGAGATGGAAAAATAAGAATAGAATAACAAAGTATTTGTCTGAGATTGTTTAAATGTAGCCAGGACTATGCCAGCTGTCATAAAATCCTTACATGGGAAGGACACCAAGTTTATGGGAAGGAAACAAAGCTTATCAAATATATTCTACCTACATTGCAAATGAAAGTATCTTAAGCCAGATCAAATGACTTTTCATGATCATATGTTAAATTGTAGAACTAAAAGTAGAGTTTTGAGTTCTTGGATTTTAGCTTGTGTTTTATTCATTATTCTATACTTTGTTTCTTCACATTTTTAATTGATAAATGCCATTTCCCCTAAAATTAATGAGAAAATACCTATACTCCATTCAGAGTTAATCCAGAAATAAACAAACAGAAAAATCAAGAGCTAAGGTTGAGAGTAAAGGTGCATAGTGATGTTATCAGATTTTAACAGTATCCAGGATCCAGCATTAGGCTTTTAACAAGTTAAAAATACTTTAGCTCTATCTTTGTGAAGAAAAAGAAAGATGAATTGAAAAATGTTCAGAAACAGATAATATGCCTCTCACATTATTTACAAAGCTATAAAAGATGAGTGACAAGATTTATTTTATTCTGCTATAAAAATTGGCTGGCTTTGGCCAGGATAATAGACAATAAATGACACTAGTGTCTTAATGCTAAATGGAAAGAACTTCCCTGTTATTTTAATTTTGTGATAATGAACTCTAAAGAATGTCTTCTTCCTATAGTATACAGATGGTAGATTGTATCTCAAAAGGTTTTTCTGTCTAAATATCCAAAATAAATACTAAATAATGTCATTATCGTTATGCAAAATCAGAGTGATACAAAGATTCCGGTACAGCAACCTAGTACTTACAGAAGCTTTTACTAAGCCAACTTTCATCCCTACAACATGAAAACAAAATCAATTCTGCTTAAGATAACATAAACAATGCTGTAATTGAGGCAATCTTTACACTATGGCTTGTGCAGTGACAGGAGGAACAGCAAGCCATTTTTATTTTGTTAGAAAATGGCTCAAAGGCAAAAAGATTCTAGCTCTTGGGGACATGCAGTAACCAATAACGAGGGCAACAGCCATCATTCAAGAAATACAACAGATGGCAGCATGGTTGCCTCACTCAGACACAGGTTACAAACAGATGACTAGAAGACTTTAGTATTTAGAATGTGTGGGGGAAGTGCTCTTAGAACAGGAGGTAAAACAATGAGTAATATGGCTGAGAAAATACCAGAATTACCAGAACTACCAGTAATATTTTCCTTGAATAGATTTTACTCTACCTGGGATTAAAGTTTATAGCAATATGGCTCAAAATCATTCCTAAAGCTTAAAGTGTTTAGAGAAAGGAAATATATTTTGTCAATGCTATAAAAATGACAGCTATATAATAAGTATTAAAAATATTTATCACTTGAATTGAATTAGAATGTATTAGAAAATATCATCATAGATTAATCTATAGAAATCAATTTTCCATTATGTCAAACTGCAAAAAAGCTTGAAGAGATTTCTATTTATAGCTCACCAAAATGTATAAAAATTGGATGAATCTTAAGAACAGCTTTTTGGTTACACTGTAGGGCAACTGAGGCAGCTAAGACCTGGCATGAATAGGGAAAAAGATTTAACAGATATTGTAAACTCATTTATATGAGATCCATTTTACTGCCACTTTTTCTTTCCCTCTGGTGCGTTTGCCATTTCTTGTTTAAGGCCCTAGATCCTTAACTGAAACTGACACTGAGTTTATAGCAACTTTGCTAGGATGGAAGCAAAAATGGAAATTTAAAACAACCTAGAAGGCAGATTTTGGACAAAACTGTGGACAAGACAGATCACTGGGAGAAGTGAACTGGATATTTTGATCAGATTCGTCCTTCAGGCATTTGGCAAATCTCAGATTGCTCTGGTTGAAAGAAACACAGTAGAAACAACCTGCTAAGCGATTAAATAAGATGCCTGAGTTTAAACCATCTCACAGACCCAAGAACATACACAAGAAAATAGAGTTTAGGACATTTCAGAAGAGAGGGTATATTAGGCAATGTTCACCAAAGAACCAGAGTTAATAGGAGTTCAAAGACAATGGAAGTCCAAAGATAATGACATGACATCATTAAAGAGCTAGTCAATATAAAATTCTAAATTCAGCCAAATTAACCTTCAGAAATGGAAGTAAAATATTTTTTTTGGATGGTTTAAAAATTAACAAATTTTTGTGATGAGCAGATAAAGACCCATAATATACTATAAGGAGTTTCTTAGGCATGTTGAAAATGTTCCCAGGTGGAAGCATGTTATAATAAAATATGAAGAGTTTGGAAACTGTAAATATGAGAAAAAAATCCACAGTCACATTGGCTGCTTTTAAAGATAGGAATAGTGTCTGTGGAGTCATACATATAAACAAAATAAAACAAGAAACATGACTCCAAATTGTATAGGCATTTAAAATATAATAATAATGTATCACGAGTAATTTTATATTAGTAATTTTAATAAATATATGAAATGGTTACTCTTTTTTTTTTTTGCAAAATACTATTTGTCCAAATGGACTTAAGGAACTTCATAACTTTTGAAGTTTTGAAAATTTTGACGTTATGAACCAAGAAAACTCCATGCTCAGATGATTGTATTTGCTGAATTATGTGAAACATTTACTTAAAAATAACATTGTTAAATGTTAATGTTAAATGTTAACTGTTAATGTTAAATAAAATAACATTAAAGGACACCTGAGTGGTTCAGTCAGTGAAGCATCTGCCTTTGGTTCAAGAAATAATCTCAGGGTCTTGAGATCAAACCCTACATCAGGCCCTTTCTCCCTCTTTCTTTGCCTCCTGCTCCCCCTGCTTGCACTCTTTCTCTCTCTGTCAAATAAATAAATCTTTTAAAAATATAGCACTAAATTTAAAGAATCTCTTATGAAATGTTAAAATGGGTAACATTTTAAATTGTGATGTTACTGTTAGTTTTATATCAAAATCTCACAAGAACATTCTAAGGAAAGAAAAGTATGAGTTAAACTTACAAACTTAAACACAAAATTCTGAGTGCAAATAATATTAAATCCAATAATATAACAGAGTTAATATACAGAATAAAGTTGAGTTTTTTATAGGAAGATTTGGTCAGTTGAACATTTGGAAATCAATTAATATAACTCACATATTTAACATAATAAAGATATTCAACAAATGGTTAACACAATAGATGTAGAAATAACACTTATATATAAAATAACACCTCTTAGGAAAATAGAAATTGAAAATTCCTTAACCCAATATATAGTGTCTACAAAGATGCAGTTAACCTCATGATTAGTAGTGAAGTTTTGAATGTGGAATTTGGAAAGAAGCTAGGTTGTCTACCTCTACTATTATTTTTGAACATTGTACTAGAGCTTCTAGCAAGCACATCAAAGTGTGTATGTGTGAATATATATATATATATATATATATATATATATATATATAAAATTTATGTTCATGTGTGTGTCTGTAAAAGGGCTACATAAAAATTACAGACAACATCTTTGTTTATACAGACTTTAAATAATTTACAAATTAAGTGAATTTATCAAGACTACTGAATTCAATGTTAACATAAAAAATTAAATGTGTAGTAGTAACAAAAATCTAGCCAATAAAATTTATAAACAGAATAATTACTCATGATTCAACTTAAGAAAAAGTTTAGTAAGAACTCTAGTCAAAAATACCAACATTGCAAAATAGAATAATTGGAAGACCAGCTTATTTATGATTGTTTGACTCAGTATTTTAAAAGTTCAATTGATCCCCAATTTCTATCGTTTCAATGCAATTTCAATAAAAACTGTGTGTGTCTTTGGTGGTTATTCACAAGTTTATCTTAAATTACATGGAAATGTTAAGGGTTCAGAAGAGCCAAGGCAATCTTAAAGAAGTGGGACAACATGCAGGTCTTATGTTTCAGATATTATGGCTTACTATAAATCTATAGTATTGTAAATAGTATAATAATATTTCAAGGATAGGCAGATAAATGAAAGATTCTTGAGAGTCTTAAACATATATTTTTATATTTTTTATCTGCTTTAGAACAAAAGGGTAGTATAGCACCAGAGTTATGATGATAACATATTATCAGCAAATGGTGTGCTGGATCAATTGTTGTCCACATGCAAATGATAATCTTACCTTTAAATCTTATAGCATGCATAATGTCAATTTCAAATGGATTTGAAATCTAAATGTAAGTGTTAAAGCAATAAAGTTTTGGGAATAATACATTGAAGACTACCTTCATGACATTGGCATTGGCCCTTATTTTCTAAATTAGATTCAAAGAGTACTAACCAGAAAAGATTGATAAATTCTGCTTCATTAAAATTATGAGCTTCTCTTAATCAAAATAAACCACTAACAGAGTTAAGATAGAAGACAAAATGAAAGGAAAATTTCCAAAGCATTCAATCAATAAAGAACTGTATCTATAATGTGAAAGAAACTATCAAATATCAATAAGAAAAAGAGAGAAAACTTAATAAATTAATGGGCAAACATCTTGAACAGTATCTCCACAAAGGAGATATATAATATTAATTGAATGAATAAAAATATAATAGAGACAATTAGACAGACCAGAATATCCAACTGAACATCAAATGCTGGCAAATATATAGAGTGAGTTGATTTCACCAACTGTTATTGGTTTTGTAGATTGGCACAATTATTTTGAAAAATTAACGGTACCTACTAAAACTGAGTAGAGCTTATTCTAAAACCCAATATTCTACTGCTAGTTGCATGCTTATTAAAATAATTAAAAGATGTACATTTGTGCACTAAAAGACATGATCCAGGGTGTATATAATACCATTATTTGTAATGGTCATAAATTGGACAAAAGAAAACCAAACAAAACAAATCTCTATCAATAGTAGAATAAAAATAGAACTATATTATGTTTACACAAAAGAATATTATAGAACAATGAAAAAATAAACTACTGCAATATGCAACATGTCTATGAATCAAAAAATGCAGAACTGAGAAAAATAAGATAAACATGAAAACATACTCAGTGTGTGCTTCTATTTATGCACACTTCAAATTGAACCAAACTATTCATAGGCAATCAAAGCCAAAATAATGATTGCCAGTGCACTGTAATGACTAGAAGAAGGCCGGAGGAGGATTTCTAAAGAGCTGTAGGCCTATGATCCGTATACTTTTTTATATACTACATTTCACTGTAAGTATTCCTTTTAAAATAGTACTTAAAGCTGGGATGCTCTTATATTGCTGGTGTGATATAAAATGGCACAATCATTTTAGAAACAGTTTGGCAGTTTCTTATAAAGTTAAACACATACTTCATGTAGCATTCCCATTCCTAGAAATTTACCCAAGAAAAATATAAATATATTTCCACAAGAGTATTTATAGCAGCTTTTTTTTTTTTTAAGATTTTTTATTTATTTATTTGACAGAGAGAGATCACAAGTAGGCAGAGAGGCAGGCAGAGAGAGAGGAAGGGAAGCAGGCTTCCTGCTGAGCAGCGAGCCCGATTCGGGACTCGATCCCAGGACTCTGGGATCATGACCTGAGCCGAAGGCAGCGGCTTAACCCACTGAGCCACCCAGGCGCCCTATAGCAGCTTTTTAACATTATAAGTAAAGAGTGGAAATAACCTCAATGTCCTTTAACAAGATGGGGTACATAGTTATGTTGGAATACCACTCACCAAGAAAAAGAAATTAACTGATAATCAAGTGACAACATGGATGAAACTCAAAACCATTAAACTGAGAGATAGCTGCCCCACACAAAGAATACAGCTATTCCACATGAAACTATAGAAAAGATACAATAATCTTTAGTGAGAGAGGCCAGTAGTAGCTGAAGCTAGGTAGGTGACTAGGTGACTAGGTGATTAGGAAGAGCCATGCAGGAAATTTGAGGGTAAGGCAAATATTCTGTGTATTGATTGTTCTTGTGGCTACACAGGCCTACAAATTTTTCAAATCCCCTTCAAATATACAATTAAGTGCAGCTCATTTTGTTAAATGTAAATTATGCCTCAATAAAGGTGATTTTAAAATGTGTATGAATACATGCATATGTAAATTATGCATATTGAAGCATACAAAAATTATAGATGTGTATACATATGTGAATAAAGAATTGCCACAAATTAAAATAATTTAAAATATAAGGCTTATAAGAGTAATAGGAAACAAAAAGCTTCAAATTCAGCTTATTCAAAATCCTTCTGCATTGTTAGAAGGAGAGTGCCCTTAATACACTTAGTTTATATCTTTTAATCCCCAGTTGTTCTGCATGCAAAGAAAGGAGCAATGCTGAGATTTCTATCAGCTTAAGCCAATAATAGCAAAATATCAACTGACAGAAAGCATGTAGTTGTAATAAATATTACTACAGATAATAACCTGAAGGGAAGGAAAGATGTGTAGTTCAGATAGCAGCCATCTGGTTGTATGTTTTTTGAGCCTTTTAACCACAAAGAAACGTTCATAGCCCAAGGAGACCTACGAATCAAGATGGATTGACAGCTTTCTTTTTTAAAGTGGCAAATGTTCAAAGATGCCCCCGCAAGGGCACAATAAACAAGGAACATATCAGACCACGATTCAATTCAACTCGGTCCTGCTGGGTAGAAGAAAATGAGCAAAGCATACAAACTTCCCACTTGCTCACTAAAATCTCTTTTAATAGAATTCACCATCCCATTGAACAATTTGAAATCAACTTATCTAATATTATCTGCCTAATGTCAATTATCATAAGGACATTTAATAAAATATTCTCCAGAGCATCAACTATCAAGTGCAAATAATACTTAATGCCAAAATTTTTCTTTTTCTTTCAAATTTTTCATGTTAAACTAAACCCATGTCTCTACCTTCCAAAGAGAGACACAATCTTTCTGCAACAAAGTCCACTCGATAAAGTAGATGGAAAATTCACTCAATATATAGCAATATGCCTCCTTGAATTTTATAGTGTGTGTATCCACTGGGTATAAAAATCTCAGAGGAAAAGAGAAAGAAGTTGAGGTTTGGAAAACAATGAGGATACAATACCAAGTATGTAAACAAGTGTATATAAGAAAGTTTTCTGGGGCTGCCTGGGCGGCTCAGTGGGTTAAGCCTCTGCCTTCCGCTCGGGTCATGATCTCAGGGTCCTGGGATCGAGTCCCGTATCGGGCTCTCTGCTGGGCGGGGAGCCTGCTTCCTCCTCCTCCTCTCTCTCTCTCCCTCTCTGCCTACTTGTGATCTCTATCTGTGAAAAAAAAATCTTTAAAAAAAAAAAAAGAAAGTTTTCTGCTCTGTATTACTTATTCCTTTACTTTTATTCTATTCAAATTCAAGTTATTTATGTCATTTCAAATATTGAAAAAAAGGAGAAATCTAAGTATATGACAACAAATAATTCTGATTGAAGCAGGAAAAAAAGTGTATCTCAATTAGTTAGTAGATTTGGAAGGAAATATATCTCCTCATATTTTGAAAACATATCATTCCAGACATTTCCTTATCAACCCCAAAGAATTTATTATTACTAGAGATATGGTAGAAGTAGAAATCTTATGCCTAAAAATGTACCAGTCCAACTTCTGGTGAGATGAAGGTCTAGGATATTATAACAATATGCCATCACAGAGTAGGTTAGGTCAGTGTTCATAGATCTCATGCTAGATCTTCACTGCAATTACCACAGAATCTGGTTCTAAGCTTGACAGCTGCATTGCATTGCATGCTACTATTAGGAGTTGCCACACCCACCTTCATGCTTGGAAAAGGACAAAACCCTCCCCTAGCATGATCAGTGGGTAAATTCCACATCTTATATTTGGCTATTATTGAATGCTTTAAGCACTCCACCCCAGCTGGTTTATGGGAACATTACAGGAAAAGAACTTCTTTTCTGGAAGACTGATCTTTAGGGGGTCAGTCTTGGACATGTTATGCCTTACCATTCAGTGTTACAGCTACTATGGCAATATCTCCTATTCTCTAAATACTTTAAATGGATTTTTAATGTCAAATCATATGTTAGTAACAGAGTACAATGCTAATTTTAAGCTATGTTTTGAACATATTATCAAAAATAAATATAAAATAAAGTTGAATTAACTTCATATAATGATTCTAGTATTCATATTTGATAGATATTAACTTTAACCCTGCAATCTCATATACATAATATATTTAGCAGCAGTTTACATTTATTTTTTTTTCCCATTCAAGCAAGCAGAAAATTATTGGCAGTAGCAGTGGGAAGATGGATATTGCCCATGTCTGGATTTTCAGGCTGGGTGGGAGATCTCGTACCTGAGTTCCAAAAAGGGAAGTTGAGAAAATTATAAGAAATCAGAAATTTAAGTTTATGGGTACATAGAAAAATTGAACCCTAAGTGAAGTTTTTGTAGCAGGCAACACCATAGGCCAAAGGATAAAAGGGAGTTGGTCAAATTAAGTCTGGAATGAATGCTAAAAGGCTATATAATAAAAGGAATGCCAGTCTTGTATGAGATGTCTTTGGCAGAACCTAGAGACAGAGAAAGAACCATAAAGAACATTCATAGATATGGGCTGGGTCATCTAGAGCAGTGGGTTTAATATCTGACATTTACAAACTCTGTTCAATAATCCAAAGAAAGCCATGGCCATCTCCTGCCACCCCCCACGCTCAACCCTCAAGATGCACATGGAATTCTAACAGTACAAATTATTGCAAAATTGATTATTATCTTGTCTTTTTACTTCACTTCATTATCAGAAGAGTATGAATTAAATTGTAAGTTTTTTTTCTTTCACTTGAGAGGAATATTTTGGTTTTCTGAATTTGAGACTGCTAATAATTTCAGTCTTCAAAAGAAGATTAATTTAATTGTCTCAGAGTAGAAGGGAGAGAAAGGAGAGGAAGCTCTTATTTTTTAATTTTTATTTTTTAAAGATTTTATTTTCATTTGATAGAGAGATCACAAGTAGGCAGAGAGGCAGGCAGAGACAAAGGGGAAGCAGGCTCCCTGCTGAGCAGAGAGCCTGATGTGGGGCTCGATCCCAGGACCCTGAGATCATGACCTGGGCTGAAGGCAGAGGCTTAACTCACTGAGCCACCCAGGCACCCCAGAAGCTTTTATTTTTGAATAAAGAGTTGGATGAAAACACATGGAAAGAGGGTCACAGAACCTTGAAAGACAGTTGAGTAGTCCCTAAGTATTGGTCACCAAATGCTGAGATGACTGGTTTACTGATGAAGGCAATTGCACATGTACTTGGGACCTGAAAGTAAAGTCCACTGAAGTACGTGACTCTCTAAAACATGGCATAATGGCACTGTCCATACAGACTTGGACATGAATATTTCATCTGGGACTATACCAAACTGATCAGAGGGAGGTCTTTGACAATTTTTTTTTAAGATTATATTTATTTATTTGAGAAAGAGACAATGAGAGAGAGCATGAGCAAGGAGAAGGTCAGAGGGAGAAGCAGACTTCCCATGGAGCTGGGAGCCCGATGCGGGACTCGATCCGGGAACTCCGGAATCATGACCTGAGCCGAAGGCAGCCGTCCAACCAACTGAGCCACCCAGGTGTCCCTTTGACAATTTTTTTCTTTTTATGATTGTCATCATCTGCAAGATTCTTGAACAGTAAGGAAGAGGAAGAAAATATGATGGATATGGTGGTTTGAAGTTCAGCATATATCCCAGTCTCCTCTGAGTGTATCTTCCTATACAGAATGCTGGGAATGCTAACAATTCCACCTGGAGTTCAGAATGAGGTTCCTTTTCTTAGCCAATCAAATGTTGTCGCATAAGATATGGAGGTATAAACTGAGGCGGAAGCAGTGCTCCCAAGGCTTCTGCTACTCATCGTGCAAGCGCAACTCTATCTACCGGCATCTGATGGTTTTCCTAGCGTGGGGACCCATTTTGTGTGTGTGTGTGTGTGTGTGTGTGTGTGTGTGTGTGTGTGTGTGTAAGAGAAGGGTTTTATAGCTGGAAGCTGGCAGAAGCTTCCTGAATGTGGAGAATACCTGAGAGGCAGGAAGGTGTGATTCTAAAACAAACAACTTGAGTGGCAGTTTCTCAGTTTGGAGCTAATAACTCTTTTGGTAGTCAACCCAGGGAGTCAAATTGAAACCCCATCCTGGAATCTGTACCTGTTGCCCTCTCAAGCATTCTTTAAAATGTTGATATCCTGAAAGAAATCCCTTTCTTAGGATTGTTTTCTCTACAGCTTAATTTTTATATATGAAGAGAAACCAATAAATATATGAAACTAGATGTTCAATCAGGCAGTTAGAACCAAATTCATATTTAATTGGATTTAAAAAAATAGTTATGCCATTACTTGAAGCTAAGTGAACTAATTCATATCCATTATATAAACACCAAGTGAAATATTGTATATTATGTCAAGGAATTTATAGATCCCCTTCAAGTCTGTTTAGGGTAGGGTAAGAATTGCATGTTAAAAGAAGGAATTTGGTGTTACAAAGTATTAAGAAATCAAAATTAAAAAAAAATTCATACATAACCACATAATAAAGGGAGCAAAACATAACCAAAGTGCCATTTACAGTAACATGGATGAAGCTAGAGTGTATAACACTAAGCAAAATAATTCAGAGAAAGATAGATACCATATGATTTCACTCATATATGGAATTGAAAAAAATAAAACAAATGAACAAAGAAAAAAGAGACAAATAAAAGAAAAGAATCTTAATTCTAAAGAACAAACAAGTTACTGAGGGGTGGTTGGTAGGGGAATGGATGATATAGGTGATGGGATTAAAAGTACATTTATTTTGAGGAGCACTGAGTAATATATAGAATTGTTGAATCAGTATATTGTGTACCTGAAACTAATATAATGCTCCATGTTAATTATACTGAAATTAAAATAAAAAATAATTTTAAAAAGCCAACATAACCAAATTGAAAGCAAAACTTTTTTTTTTTTTTTTTTTTTGGTCTACAACCTCAGGGCTAAAAAAGAAGAAAAAATAACCAAAACACATTAGGGTGGAGGTGCCTGTGTGGTGCAGTCAATTAAATGTCCAGTTTTCAGTTTCCACCCAGGTGATCTCAGGGTGGTGAAATTAAGCCCCACAAGGAGCCCAACCTGGGGCTCCATGCTCAGCCAGGAGTCTGCTTAAGTTCTTTCTCCCTCTCCCTCTACCTCCCAAATAAATAAATCAATCTTAAAAAAAAAAAAAGAAAGAAAGAAAGAAAGCTTATTAGAGTGAAGTGGAGTTATGTGTCTAGAAATTTGAGCTAGAAAATTAAAAATAAATAAACCATTCCCACTGAACAGTAAAGTTTTCTGATTACATGGGGAAGAAGTTTGCCTCACTCCAATTTGCGACTGGATATTGACATTTGAGAGCACCTCCACCTCTCCAAATTCAACAGTTGCAACCCAGCAAGGTGCCCCAGTTATCACAAATCTTGGCTCAAAATATCTCTGAGATTGTACACAGATGTGGTGGTGGGAAAGTAATGGAATAACACAAAATCATACTTCTCTGATTTCTCATGCCAGGGATATATAGTAGCTTGTAATTTCTCAGGTAATTCCTTAAGTCTTAAAAAAAAAAAAGGAAGAAAATGAAGAGAAGAGAAGAGAAGAGAAGAGAAGAGAAGAGAAGAGAAGGGGAGAAAAAGGGAGAGGAGGTGGGGGAAGGAAGGGGACAGGAGGAGAGGGAAGGAGAGGAGAAAACCAACCAACATACCCCAAAACCTAAAACCAGCAAAGGAAAAGTAGAAAATAGAAAAGAAAGAGGATATGGGGCACCTGAGTGGCTCAGTGGGTTAAAACCTCTGCCTTCGGCTCAAGACATGATCCCAGGGTCCTGGGTCGAGCCCCACATCAGGCTCTCTGCTCAACAGAGAGCCTGCTTCCCTCCTCCCCACCTCTCTCTCTGCCTGCCTCTCTGCCTACTGGTGATCTCTTTTGTCAAATAAATAAAATCTTAAAAAAAAAAAAAGAGGATAGAGGACAAACAGGTAGCAGGATACTTTCTTCAGTGCCAGGGACCTTAAATTTTCATAGAATATGGTTAAAGATTTGCAGTTCTTACCCATTTTTGATTTGAAACAAAAGTATGTTCTTATCCACAATCTCATCCCTCCCCCCAAATACGGGAGCAAGGATGGAGAACCAAACTCCCTCACTTGTCTAGGGGCACTTCCCAGGGATCTCATCCACCCTCCCATCCCCTCTTACCTCCCTCCCAGTTACTTGTCCAATTGCAATACCACTTTCTCCAGGCTCAGCTGCAAAAACAGATCTATAAAGATGACCTCAATCTTACCTCTGACTCCCTGGTCTTTGCAGACTTTTAAGTATTTCGACTATTTCAACATGTGGTTGTTCTTCTAGATTTATGCTGTCTGACTCACAAATGTTTTTTAGAATGATTCATAGACATAAAAATTTCCTTGGTTCTTCAATTCCAGAGAACTTTACAAGAGTGTTAAACTAAATAGTTATGTCTTTTATGGACATAGTCTTCAAACAACTAAATGTGTTTTTTATATGCTTCAAAGGCATATTAGTTTGGAAAGTATGGGTCACTGTTGGGTTTGTATGCTTCTTCATTTTTTACAAAATACACTAGTGACTTTCAATGCCAATTTTCCTCATATCTCAGTGAATTCATGGCACACTCGGCCATCTTCTTTGGTAGCAAGGGTTTAAGCACACAAACAAGATGGAAGGTCAATAACTAGCAAAGGACTTGGAAGAAGGATCACTCATATTGAATGCTTATAAAATAATGTCAATAAGAAATATAGCACCATTATTTTAAATTAAATTTGTAATATTCTTCAACGTTATTGCCCTCAAGGCTATAGTCTTGTTTGCTTTTTATTACCCTAGACTGAATGATTACATTCTTGTACAAACAATAGAAATACACTTTAAAATATTAAATGAACTCAACTGTTTTCACATTTATAAAAGAAACAAATATTTTAACATTTTAGTTCTGCTTAATAAAAAGAAGAAACTGTTAGAATTCTAAATTTATGGACATCTTTTGTTCTTACCTCTCCTTGGGATTCTGGAAAAATATATTATTTTCCAAAATAAAAGTATACCCTTAATTTTTGCAAAGCAGATTAGTTATTATTTACAAACCTAAAATATTCTTTTTTTTTTAAGATTTTATTTAGTTATTTGACAGACAGAGATCACAAGTAGGCAGAGAGGCAGGCAGAGAGAGAGAGGAAGGGAAGCAGGCTCTCTGCTGAGCAGAGAGCCCGATGTGGGGCTCGATCCCAGGACCCTAAGACCATGACCTGAGCTGAAGGCAGAGGCTTAACCCACTGAGCCACCCAGGCGCCCCGCAAACCTAAAATAATCTTAAAGGCATCTTAATCTTTACATTTCTCACTTGTATTCTGATTTTTTAGTAGAAACAAGCTATTTTCATAGTTGTATAAATTCATTGTTTTATTAATGAAAAGCCATATATATATAAAAAAGAGAGAGTTTTGTGGAGCATAAGGAATAACATGGAGGGCATTGGAAATTGGAGAGAAGTGAGTTGGGGGAAATTGGAGGGGGAGACAAACCATGAGAGATTGTGGACTCTGAGTAACAAACTGAGGGTTTTGGAGGGGAGAAGGGTAGGAGGGTTGGGTAAGCCTGGTGGTGGGTATTATGGAGGGCAGGTATTGCATGGAGTGTTGGGTGTGGTGCATAAACAATGAATTCTGGAACAGTGAAAAGAAATAAAATTTTAAAAAATGGAAAAAGGAGAAAGAGAGAGAGAAAATTCCTGGAAATAATTGCTGACCCGAATAGCCTACAATAGCCTACACTTTTTCTCATGACATAGTTTTACTTTTTTTCCCTGAAGAACCTTGAAAAATATAGGCACACTGATTTTTTTTTCTTTTCTGTTCAGATTGATCTGAAATGAAATGTATATTATTATCAACAAATAAGTTTTTGGATTTTGAGATATCATTCCAAGATAATAAAATGTGCTTGCCTCATTTCCTTAAAACTGGTAATATGATATAGCATACATGTAATGGGTACAGAATCAGGCAGACAGGCAAATGTGGATTTAAATCCTACCTCAGTACTCATTCCATAGCCTAGAAAGATACTCTATGACCTTCAGTTTGCTCATAAATGTGTAAAATGTGGAATCAATCATAGGTTGTAGTGAAGTCAAGTAAGACAGCATATTTGGATGTAACCATTTTCACACATAGTAAAGGTACAATAATTGGTGATTTGTATTATCTCTCCATTAGAGTTTCAGTGTGTACATTTTTATTCTCTACTCATCAATGTTTACTATCCTAATCTTTCTCTCTCTTTTTTCTGTCCTCACTCTTAAACTCACATATATGTATACACACACAAAGCACTAAAAAATAAATTTTAAAGACACAGAAGGCATGCACAGTGACTCGATGAACTTAGTCCACTCTGCTTCTATTATTACTTAAGTACACAAATTATGTACATGTATAAATATTTATACAAATAGCCAGAAAAATATAACTGTTTATGGATACTTGTGTAAATAGAAAGAATTATAGGGGTGCCTGGGTGGCTCAGTGTGTTAAGCCTCTGCCTTTGGCTCGGGTCATGGTCTCAGGGTCCTGGGATGGAGCCCTGCATCAGGCTCTCTGCTCAGCAGGGAGCTTGCTTCCCCCTCTCTCTCTGTCTGCCTCTCTGCCTACTTGTGATCTCTCTCTCTGTGTCAAATAAATCAATAAAAATCTTTTAAAAAATAGAAAGAATTATAATTTAATGTAGTCATTGTGCTGTGTCTGGCCAAAATTACATTGAATATTTTCCCAAGGTAGTCAAATGCTTAAACCAGTCCTCATTTTGCCTGAAAAGATAACTGTGTTGTCCTATCAGATTACAACCACAAAAAGCTATTATTTATTTAACCAAGGCTAATGAGAATGGAAATAAATTTTGTTAGACTATATATCAATTAATTTATAATCAACTGTATATATATATTGTAAGGGCCTATTCAGCCAGAGTAGCCCCACCCCGGTTGAACTGCCATTTTGTTGTAAAGCTTAAATTGACCTTGCCCCCCTCCCAGGGGAACTTACTTAAAAGCAAGTCTGGGAAACCAGTCCCAGGTAGCAAAGTCCAAGTACAAGTGTGGGTCAGGCCAGGTGGAGGTATTCAATCAGTGGGGGACTGATTGAATAGACACATACTGTCTCCTAGCTACCAAGGAGTATGGGCCCCCGCCCTTTGGGAGCCTTTTGGCCAATCCTAACCAAGGTGTGATAGGTTGGTTCAAATGTCTACTAGGGTAAATTGTAATTCAATTGGTTACCTAGCATCACTGTGGAGTTTCCTGTGTGTGCTACAATCTCATTGGCCACCTGGGTGTGGCCAGGCCCAACCACATGGCTTTTGCTCTATAAAAGTTGGTCTGGAAAGCAGGGAGGGGTCGTCCTCTCTGTTGGGGCGCCCCCGACCGGTCTGTTAGACGGTTGGTATGATTCCTGATGCTTGGTGCGAAATAAAGCTTTGCTTGACCTTCGCTTTGTATCAGTCTCGCTCCTTTAATCACGGACCCATTATTGGGGTACCCAATTTTGGGGGGACCCAACTATATATATATATATATGTATATATATAAAAAAACTTAAAGTTTGAAAATAAATCTTACTTTAATTAAATCTTACCTTAAGATTTATTTTCAAACTTTAAATAATCTACATTGTATCTCTTCAAGATTGCCCAAACCAAAGCAGATCTCTCCAGCAATGAATGTCAAGTCATTCGTCATTCACATTCCTCCCAGTCAGCCTTGATAAACAATATATGTAAATCTAAAGTTAACAAAAAACGAATCAAATGGCTGGTAATAAAAATCTGCTACCAATTACATGCTTCATATATTCGAAGAAAGATGACATGTCTTATGTATAAACAGCAAATGCTTGGAAAAGCAGACAGTTGATTCAGCAAGTGATAGTCCATTTTAATAAGAGTGTTCTCTTCCTGGGGATTTTTGTAAGACTGAGAAGGTTGCAGCCATGGTGGATATGGCACAAAGGATGTGATATTGGGTAAATGCCATGATACAGAAAGGGGCTTAAAAAGAAAAAAAAATCCAAGTAGTCTCAGCCTTACAGTGAAAGCATCGGTCCTTTTTGTAACATAGTTATTTTGGTATCTTGTTAGTGGGGAGCAGAGTAACGTGATGAGGAATAATTTGGGGATATAAAACTCACGGGTGTCTCTCCCTCTAACCAGCCATACCACTTAGGAGTAAGCACACTCCTTGCTTACATTGTCATGGTTAAGTGCTAACGTACATGTATGGAGTTCAAATTTTAGGTCAACTATATAAATCACTAAGAAGGGAAGAGTACTGTTAGGCAAAATAATTCCCTAGTTGAAGCACCAGATGAAGATTGAAGGAGATCCTTGGGTAGAATTATTTGCAGTAGTAAGTGATAGCCACCTGGTCTGGCAAGGGACCAAGAGTACAGAAGTGGGAAAGGTACACCCACAGGACAGTGTTCGTGTCAAGCATTGGGCTCCAATTTCAGAGGAGATTCTGGTATCTTTCATATATTTTGGGTTGTCAAAACTTCTATGTGAGGAGTACAATCACTTAAGTGGTTTAAAAAGTAATTTTAATGAAGCTCCATAGGTAACTTTTGCCTCTGAATTCAAAGAGAATTGTTCTTGTGGCATCCCCTGTTGTTGGGCCTGTTACTTTTTCTTTGTTAATGGATGACAGAAAGGCTAAGTACCAAACAATAGGTCTCACATTCTTCTTTCTTCTTCTTTCTTTTTATTTCTCAGGTGTTAGATAAGGGGAAAAAGACTCCCAATTCTGCCTTTGTTCTAGGTCTTTCATGGCTATGCTTGTGATAAACCTGTCTGATGCATAAAAAAAATGTAAGGGAATTTTGATTGCTGCACTTAAATTCTATGACTATGGCGTGATCTTGATACAGACATCTAATGCACTATTCTATGTAGTTTATTCTTCTCACTCTTAAATAAAAGCCTCCTATTTTAATAAAATTGTCTGTGGTCCATCCTGCATTGTTAAGATTAATGCAGAGGCTATCAATTCACAAATCAAAACAGTTCTTCCTCTAAAGAGGCATAAACAGTCATTTATTTGCTTGACTTTCATCAAAGCCACATTACAGATGATACTTCAGAAAACACTCATATATATGAGCTTAAATAAGTCTTTAAGTACATCTTTATGATAATCTTTCTAGGTTGAATTTTTACTTGATTGTAGCAGACCAAAAACACATTTTTTATCAGGTAAAATAAAATACTTTTTTTAAAAAAATAACAACCTTAAATACATTTTTGCTATCAATGTTTGTCAACCTCTTCTCCACAACATTTCCATTAAAAAAAAAAATAATGGAATACTTTTCTTTTTTTCCTGTAATTTTAGGGATTCTAATGCTAAATCACCTAATATAATAATCCTGCCTTAACTTCTTCTTTTAGATCTTTCTATAGCTTAGGGGAAAGATGCAATATTATTCTAAATAAATGATCACAACTTGATATCTTAGCTTCCATTTCCTATGTATATTTCTTATTGATTATATTTTTTAAATCCAATATGTCAGTTTATTTTCACCTTTAAGATTTTATTTATTTTATTATTATCTATCTAACACAGAGAGAGAGAGAGATCACAAATAGGCAGAGAGAGAGGGGGAAGCAGGCTCCCTGTTGAGCAGAGAGCTGGACATGGGGTTCGATCCCAGGACACTGAGATCATAACCTGAGCTGAAGGCAGCAGCTTTAACCCGCTGAGCCACCCAGGCACCCCTTATTTCCATCTTTAACATTGCCATATAAATCCAAGCAGCGGTCATTTCTCCTGTAAGTGGTTACCAATAGTTCCTTTCTGGTTTCCACACATGCACAATCTTTCTCCAAACCACAGTGAGTGTGGTCTTTTTAAAAATGTAAATTTTTTCGGGGCGCCTGGGTGGTTTAGTCAGTTAAGCGGCTGCCTTCGGCTCACTGTCATGATCCCGGGGTCCTGGGATTGAGCCCCACATTGGGCTCCCTGCTCAGTGGAGAGATTGCTTCTCCCTTTCCCTCTGCCTGCCACTCTGCCTACTTGTGGTCTCTCTATCTCTCTGTCTAATATGTAAACAAAATCTTAAAAAAAAATACTTTCTTGTAAAAATATTTTTTTGGAAAATCTTAAATCTTTAATATCTTCCCATTTAATAAATTAAATATGCATATCTTCAATGTAGTCTGCAATTTTATATACACACATATGTAATATGTATACATATTTACACACATATACAAATATATACATTATAAATATATATTTAAATATATATGTATAAATATTATATAAAGCCACATACATATCTTACACAGTATATGAGAAATTAAAGAGTGAGTTTTGCTTCCCTTTTCAGCCTTCACTTATACTGATGTGTCCTTCATTCTCTAAGCCAGTCTCAACTTTTCTCATGTCCTTGAACACATTATACTTTCTTGTACTTCATAATCTGCACATGCTGGGGCTTTACCAAGAAGTTTTCTTCCCCAGGTTCTTTATTTAATTAGGTCTGACTTATCTTTTTAATCTCAGATCAAATGATTGTGAGGGCAGACATTTTCTAGAATCTCTAGAGTGGAATAGTTTTCTCAGAGTTACATGATACAGTTTTTATAATATCTGTATCTCTCTTTTGTAATACCTATCTCAGTATCTGCCCCCCCATCCACAGGGATACATCCCAAGACCCCCAAAGGATGCCTAAAACTATAGATAATTTCAAACCCTATATAAACTGTTTTTCCTATGAATACATATGTATAATGCTCAATTTATAAAGTAGGCACAGTCCAAGATGAACAATAACTAGTTATAATATAGAACAGTGAAAACAATATGCTACACTAATTATGTGTCTGTGGTCCCCTCTCTCTCTCAAAATATTTTATCATGTCATACTTGCTCTTTTTATGATGATGATGTTAGATGATAAAATGCCTATGTGATGAGATTAGGTGAGGTGGATGACATAGGCAACTCAACATACTGTTAGGCTACTACTGACCTGATGATAAATAGTCAGAAGGAGGATCATCTACTTCCAACAGCAACTGACCGACCATGGGTAACTGAAATCATGGAATGTGAAACTATGGATAAGGTGGAAATACTATATGATTTATTTGAGGGATAATTTGCTTAATATCCATTTGAATCACAGAAGTCTAAGCTCTGTGATAGCAGGAATAAAACTGATTTGGATTAACTTTATGTTCTCATTACATAGTGAAAGACTTGGTCTTAATAGGTACTAAATAAATATTTTTAAAGGAAGGGCAAGGGGGCGCCTGGGTGTCTCAATGGGTTAAGCCTCTGCCTTCAGCTCAGGTCATGATCCCAGGACCCTGGGATCAAGCTCCGCGTTGGGCTCTCTGCTCCTCAGGGGGCCTGCTTCTCCCTCTCTCTCTGCCTGCTTGTGATCTCTGTCTGTCAAATAAATAAAATCTTTAAAAAAAATAAATAAAGGAAAGGCAAGAAAACGTGAAGAAAGGAAGAAGGAAGCACATTTGAAGACATTGAAATAAACACATGGGGAAGTGGATGTGGGCAGAGAGCACTGATACTGAAGCCCAGGTCCTATGGTTTGATAACGATGTGTACGTGAACATCAGTCAGCCGTGCATAATCTCTGTACCTCCGTCAGAACACTTCATTTCAAAGTGCATCCTAAATTTGGAAATCAGTGTGTACCTTGCAGTTTGCAGACAAATAGACAAGCTGTGGTGAATCTTTGATTAAAATTTGGGCCTCTTGATTCTTACCCCAAATACTGTATGTAACGTCCTATTCTAGATAACCTTTTCCCTCTTCTATCCTACATAAGCATGAGTGTGTGCGCATGCGCACACACAAACACACACCTTCCCCAAAGGCAAGTTTCTCAGAGCAAGTAAAGTCTGTTGCTTGCGGGCGTACAGTCCTTCTTTCCTTATCTGTGTCATTTGGGAATTATCTTCTCTTCTACATTAGAGTAACATAAAGAAATTAAGTTACCTAGTGTATAGAGCACTCAGTAGAAACATCTCATAAGAGGACCTTCATCAATTTGTCCCTTCTCACAGCAAAGCAGGTGAAAAGCCCTAGACATCAGCAGGATCTTTGTCTAGAAGCTCTCACATAATTAAGAAATGACTTATCCTATGGGTGCAATAAATATTTATTTATCCAATGAAATAGGATAATTAAATTTTAAAATACATCCATATGGAGTGGTAGAGCTGATCTCTCAAAAAACTAAAACTTTCCTTACTGAGACAAGTCTATATTAAGCCTGAAGGAAATATGCCTCTAATGGACAGACTCTGATTATTTTATGTTTTATACAATTAATTCTGAAATGAAATGACTAATCTTTCATGCTAATGATTGTACTATTGATTGAATGTTTATATCTTTGTCAGAAAAATAAAAACACCAATATTGTAATTGACCATATGTTTTTAGTTCTCATATGATGAGAATCACGTCTACCTTTGAGTCTCAGCCTCCTCCTCTGTAACACTGTGGGGAATGGTGTCTACCAAAATGAATTTTCAAATACTTTTGAATTAATGAATGAACCCATAGGCTCACCAGGGGGAAAATATATAAAAAACAAATAAAAATAATTAATTTGATCTTTCTTTTGCTGAAATTCCAGATTCTACATTAATTAAAGTATTAGAAGGCAAGTTATCATTTTGAAATAGAAATCATGAATCTCAGCAGACAAGCATAATTTGATGTTCTATGATAATGCAGGTATGGTTATCAATATGTTTCTTAATTTCTTCCTGATGGCTTTATCAATACAACATGCCAATTACTTTTTTTATAAGATTTTATTTCTTTGACATAGAGAGAGAGAGATCACAAGTAGGCAGAGCAGCAGGCAGAGGGAGAAGGGGAAGCAGGCTCCTGGCTGAGCAGAGAGCCTGATGCAGGGATTGATCCCAGGATCCTGAGATCATGACCTGAGCCGAAGGCAGAGGCTTAACCCACTGAGCCACCCAGACACCCCCAACATGCCAATTATTATAGACCTCTTTGATTTTTCAAATAAAATAAGTACATTTTTTTTAAGGAAACTTCATATTGTTTTCCACAGTGGCTGAACCAATTTATATTCCCACCAACAGTACACAGGGGTTACTATTTCTTCATGTCCTCATTAACACTTGTTATTTCTTGTCTTTTTTTTATTTTAGCCATTCTGAGAGGTGTAAGGGGATCTCTCATTCTGGTTTTGATTTGCAGTTCCCTGATGATGAGTGATGTTGAACAACTTCTCCTGCATCTGCTGGCCATTTTATGTCTCCTTTGGAAAAATATCCTTTGGAAAAATGGTCTTCTGCCCATTTTTTAATCAGACTATTTTTTGGCATTGAGTATATATTCTTTATGTATTTGGGTTATTAACCCTTCGATGGGTATATCATTGCAAATATCTTCTTCCATTCAGTAAGTTGCCTTTTCTTTTGTTGATGGTTTCTATCACTATACAAAAGCTTTATATTTTGTTGTGCTCCTGGTAGCTTATTTTTGCTTTTGTTTCCCTTGCCTTAGAAGACATACCCACTACAGCCAATGTCAGAAAAATTACTGTTGTTGTTAAATTAATTTTGATTCTGGACTAGTCTTGTTGATAGTTTTTTTGAATGTTGAGAAGAACATCCTTGTCAATCCATTTTCCATTTGCTGAAAATATCTCGATATTGTCCCTTTTGTCTGTTTTAACATATTTGTTTTATACAACACCAACTTTTCTATTCTTTTCTGTTATATTTGGATTATAATTGTCTTTAATCATGAAGCATACAAAGCATATTCTCTGTCTCTTTTTCTACTTTTCTGATAACAGTACTAGTTTCTGTATCTCCACTTGATTTTTGAATCAGGATTATTTCTTTGTTTAAAATTTATATGTCTTCTTACACTGAATTATGCAAGTCGGAAATGATATATATGATCCAAATATGTACTACAATGCAACATACCTTATTCAATGCACATTTAAAGTGAGATGTACCCTGTGAAAACATTAAAGTTGTGTTTAGCAGGAAAATGTTTCACACTGCTTTAGTATTAAAATTTAAAGTAATCAAAATTTAAAAATTCAGTTTTTCTTTGGGTGCACTAACCTTGGAAGCACTAACTGCTTCTTCCTCTCCCTCCACTAACCTCTTTTCAAGTTCTCACTAACCACACTGGCTAGTGATGAATCTTGCCTTTCGCAACAACATAGATGGAGCTAGAGAGTATGATGCTAAGTGAAATAAGTCAGTCAGAGAGACAAATACCATACAATTTCACTCATATGCAGAATTTAAGAAAAAAAACAAACAAGCAAAGGTGGGGGTGAAGAGAAAGGCAAACAAAGAAACAGACTCTTAGCTCTAGAGAAAAAGCTAATGCTTACCATGTGGAGGGTGATGGGGATTGAGAAGTGCACTTGTGATGAGTAGTACCTGGTGATGTATGGAAGTTCTGAATCACTAAATTGTACACCTGTTAGTATGTTAACTAACTAGAACTAAGATAAAACCTTAAAAAAATGGACAATATAGATTCTAGAATAAACCACCATATTGTACAGCACAGATTCTAAATAAACAGACTTGGCATTCTAATTTTAAGGAAAGTTTAGATAATTCCTCTTCCTGGTTATTTGAATGCTATCCCACTTAAGGCAGAGAAAAGCAACAGAGCTTGCAGTATCTGTATCATAGTTTGAGAGAGAGATATTGTACCATCTCCATGGATGTATAGAGAATGCTTACAATCCTTATGCCCATTATAACTTTTGGTAATACACAGAGTGAAAGATAGAGTGCATCCCCAAACTTGTAGAGAAAGTTAAAATTAGCAGACAGTAAAGTGATTAAAAAGTAGATAGACATATCAGAAAAAACTGACAGGCTCCCAGCAAGATCAGCAAGATTTATTTGCAAACACATTGAAAGAATTGTTACTCTGTAGAGTTATTTCAATCAGATGAAGT
Source organism: Lutra lutra (assembly GCF_902655055.1). NCBI lineage: Eukaryota > Metazoa > Chordata > Mammalia > Carnivora > Mustelidae > Lutra > Lutra lutra. The sequence continues at coordinate 72,779,220 of NC_062279.1, read as the reverse complement.
CCATCAAATCAAATATTAGTGGTGTTCATTACAGGTATTCTATAGGGGATGCCTAGGTTGACTCAGTCAGTTGTGCATCTGACTCTTGATTTTGGCTCAGGTCATGATCTTCCAGTTGTGGAATTGAGCCCTGCCTGGATCTAGCCCCAGGTCAGCTAGCAGCTCAGTGGAAATCTACATGAGATTCTCTTCCTCTGCCCCTTCCCCCATTCATGTGTCTGCTCTTGTGTGCTCAAGCACGCTTGCTCTCTCTCTCTCTCAAATTAATAAATCAATCTCTTTAAAAAATATTCTTTAGGACAGTCTAACTGGGTCCACAAATATTTTCCAGAATTTACCAATTTGCTACTGGAATTTTATTATTGTTTGCATCAAATTATAATGAAATGATCCATTAAAATAAATAAATTAATACAAATTAAAATATCCTATTTTTCATTTTTATGATTACCTAATATATATTAGATAATATGTTAATATATAATCACACATTAATATAGAATATATTAATATACATATAATATGCAATGCAATATATTAACATATGTTGATATATAATATAATATATTGTGATAATATATTAATTACACATTGTATAAATTAGTATGTGTAATATACTTTATATATATGTTCTCTTAAGAACATCTGAATAATCAATTTTTGCTATACAGTTTCAATGTTTATATTTATATATGTGTTTAGAATTGTGCTGTTTAGATGTGTGTTTAGAAATGTGTGGCAAGGGGCTCCTGAGTGGCTCAGTCAGTTAAAGCATCTGCCTTTGGCTCAGGTCATGGTCCCAGGGTCCTGGGATCAAGCCCTGTGGTAGTCTTCCTGCTCGGCAGAGAGCCAGCTTCTCACTCCCCCTCCACAGCTCATGCTCTCTTTCTCTCTTGTTCACTTGCTCTCTCTCAAATAAATAAATGAAATCTTTAAAAAAAATATGTGACAAGTGATTCTTTGAAGTAATAGGCAGTCGCTTGAAATTTACTATCTCATAATCTAGGTCTGGCACATCCTGTCAAATATACTTGAAGAGATGGTAACCTCTTATTTCAGAGCTTTGCATAGTTATTACAATACCCTTCCACTTAACTTTAAGCAATATTTCCATTTGTTTCAGTCATAACCACAGGAATTTCTGAAATATGAAAACAGGGCTATGGTTTTATTTTTAAAAAAAGAAAGAAATTAAAGATCAATGGTGAGATTCCTATAGCCAAATGTGTGAACAGATGTTATGATTTCTATTCTAGTGCTTAACCTTTGGACTACATTGTCCTTTGCGAGTAACAACCACTGTGACTGCCCAAAGACTGACCTAAATCATGAAACTTTGCAGAAAAGATTTCCTCCTTTTATCCTTCATGCCTTCATCAGATCCTTCATCCCATGTTATCATAGTAAGTAATATATTACATATAATATATAATTTATAAATATATAATATATATTGTAAAATATTATATTATATTTATATAATATCATATACATATATTTCTAATGTATCACTGACTTGCAACTACACTTCCCAGGTGACCTGAGCCTGTTCTGCTGCTATAGCTCACTGTGCCATGAATTGGATCATCGCAATTTTACTGACATCAGATCCCAGTGGGAACAAAAACTGCAAGAAGATTGTCAAATATTTCAATATGTCATCTGTCACCCAAGATCCCTTTTCCCCCAGGTGTAAAATAACTGTGTGCAATGGGATCTCAAATAAGATAAAATTTTGAACAGGAATCTTGATACACATCAAAACACTTTGCAACATGTAACAAAATGTTATTGCCCTAAAGCAGGTGAACTCATTAAAAGAGAAATATATAATACCAAGGAGTGAAAAATAGCCTTTTATATTAAAATAACATCTTTCATCTGAAAATATCCCAAGGTGCTTTTTACAAGCTGTGCAATTTGAATTACTCCTCTATACTGAAATACAGGGACATATTGATTAATTTCCCAATGGCTGAAGTATATATTTGTTTCAGAACATGTAACTTAAAAAAAAAAAAATTGCCTGCTCCTTTAGATCATTTCACTGTCCGTGGTAAGATTTATACCCAAAGGCCATACCTTCTCCTGTATGATTGCTTATATGAAGTTCATGTGAGCTATTATTGATAACATAAGGCTATCAATCTATTGCCTATCTATTTATAAAGAGCAAAAATTCTCAAACACTCCAAAATGGATGAATAACTTTATGGGGAGCAATGTAGGAGATGGACATGTTGCTTGAAGCCAAAAGAAAACCTATGATAGAGGCAAAGCTCATGGGAGCCGAAGCTGGAGCTGAGGCAGATTTAGACACCTAAGCACCAGGTTTGTATATTTCCCCTCTAATGGTCCATGATTGACATGAATCATTCATTGTCAGTTTCTCCCTACTCCAGCAGATGTATATTTGGCTCTAATCATCAGTGAGACTGTTTGCTCATGAGTTTGGTAGCCATCACCACCTTTCATCACCAACTTGCACAGCAGTTGATAAATTCTTTTAATTTCCCAAATTCATTAGGAAGAAAACACACTTGCCTCAGCTCATCTTTTTTACACAAGGTGACCGACCATTTAAAAATCTTTGGCCATGTTTTTAGTTTTACCATCCTTGCCACCATGATCTATTCTCCACAAGCTTAGAGACTGCAACTTCTATATCATAAATTTGCTCTTGTCATTTCTTTAATAAAAATTTTTCAATGCATACCTGGGCGGTTTTGTGATAAAGTTTAAACTGGCTAATGTAGCGTGTCAGTGCATCATGACCTAGCCTTACTATTCCTCTAGTGTTCTCATCACTCATTGCCTGACATTCTATTCAACTATAATGTTCTCCATTCTCCATGCTTTCTCTTGATTCTAGATGCTACATTTATGATGCCTCCTTCCTCTATCAAAAATGCCTGCCCTGCTCTTTGTACCTAATTAAATGTTAGCTATTTTTTAAAGGTTTTATTTATTTATTTGACAGAGAGAGATCACAAGTAGGCAGGGGCAGGCAGAGAGAGGAGGAAGCAGGCTCCCCGCCAAGCAGAAAGCTCGATGCGGAACTCCATCCCAGGACCCTGAGATCATGACCTGAGCCAAAGGCAGAGGCTTAACCCACTGAGCCACCCAGGCACCCAAATCTTAGCTATTTTTGAGTGCTTTGTTTATACACTGCCATATCTCATGTTTCTGTAGATTCTTCCACTGCTTGCCAGCAGGACTGTTTCACAGTACTGACATGCCTAGCATGTACCAAACACATGCTAGGCACACAATAGGTCATTGTTGAAGAAATGGAAACAAACGTGTGTGCTTATGTCTGTCTACATAGATTCTGTCCAATCTAAATAAACTAGTTGCTGAGGATCAAAATGTTGATATATTGTCTGTGCTTTTATCTGCATCCTAGAGATAGTATGGGATAGTTGACTTATATTTTTACAACAAATCTTCATTCTCATTTCTTCTATCAACAGGCAATTATCTCCTTCATTTTATGTACAATGCATTTTATTATTTGTTAAGGGAAAAAAAAAGTTGAAAATTGTAGTGCCTTTCTTGGAAGACTTCAAAGGCTAGTGAGAGAAATATAATCAAAAACAACAATAAAGCTAGCAATTACAATGTAGAAATAGATAATGCATCAGTCACGAAGGTTAGTTTATGCTATGATAACAAAGGGCTATAAAATCTTAGGAACTTCAACACTACCTGTCTATCACAGGACAGTTGTAGGTCAGGTGTGTTCTGCATCGTCTTCATTCATATATACAAGCTGATAGGCAGGCTTTATCTGCATTATTCTTGGTTTCATGGCACAGGAAAAGGAAAATGAAGTACACACATTGACCATATGCTTCATGCCATTTCTGCATATATCCCAGTAGGCAAAGCAAGTCACCAAGTTTCATCTGAATTAAGCAGAGTGGACATGCATAATCTTCCCATGGGAACAGGCTCTTCAAGGATGGACACTGTATCCTCGTGGACATAATTCAACCCTCACTTGTATAGAGACTAAAAGGATGAGTTAGAATTATACAGAAGGGAGGGAAGAAGATTATTTCAGGTATTATGCAAAAGCACAGAGGCAAGTAAAGTCATAGTAATTTATTCTGGCTAAACTGGAACATGGAGTCTCTGGACAGACATATGGCTGGTTGATGCCTGGGTAGAGGGGAGGAACCATACCCAGGGGTTTGGAAGTGATTGGAAATCATTAAATGATTCCAAACTGAGAGGCCAATACCATAAAAGTATGTTGCAATTGTATCAAGAAGCTTCTGGTAGGAGTTGGGACCAGAGGAGTCTGGAAGAACAATGGTTTGTTAGGAGACAATTACAACAATCTTGGTAAAAGGTGTTAAGGGACAGAGCTATGGAAGCTACTGTGTGAACAGAGGAGAAGAGGGCCACAGGAAAGGTCTGGTTTTCTATACGGCTTCAGTTTTATTCACTGCCTTATGTGCAATTCCAGGTAAATTACCTTTTGTACAATTTCAAGTTTCCCACTTCAGGATATAGAGAAAATGATTCAGCAGAGTCAAATTAAATCTTTGGAAAAAAGGTCATTGTGACTTTTGTATTCATAGCAAATTATTATCATTGCCATTTCTGTGATGTATTATCATTATTAATTGCCCTATATAATCATTATATCACTTTAATTTAGAATGAAAAATGAGAAAGTTTTGTCTTGAAAAATAATAAGAAGAGAGGTTGCCAAAGAATCTTAATTTTCCTTCCTCTGGATCTTGGATAGTAAGATTAAAGAAGTGTCATCACCATCATAGGTTTAAGAATATTTTGATGTTGTTGTTGTTTGCAAAATAAGAGTTGTGACCCCAGGAAATTATAACAAAATTTTAGGTATTTGTAAATTAAAAAAAAAAAAGAGGCTGTCATATTCTAAGGCTTCTTCCAGTTTTCTAGATCTCATACCTTCAGCACATCTGGGTGCTTTGATTTTTTAAAGGAAATTTAAAAAATGAGAATTGCCATCAATGTCATCCACAGTTTGGAAATAAGGCAGCTTTAAACTCACAAATAGCTACTCTAATTGTTACATTTTAATCCAGAGATTGTGGAAAACTGTAATGTGGCCCTTATATTAGAAGTCTTTGCAAATTTTTGGTAGGGTAGGTAGTAAATATTCAATAATGTTCTCTTCTTTCCAATCTGATACACTATAAAATGTTTGTGTATAATCTAAGAGTTTATTTGCATTCTCATATGTATCAATGCGCTATATAAAATCTATATAAATAAAAATGCTGAAATTAGCATCAGAGACCACAGTTATAAAATAAGCTGTATCAGAAGTCATAGAAATCATCAACTATTCAACAACATATGCTATTTTAACCAATTTAAAGATTTTTTGATAAATACTTTTATAGCATAACTGAATCAACTGAATGAAAATAGGAATTAAAATATTTTTGTTATTTTTGTTAGTTATTAAAGAGGGCTTTAAAATATATTTTCAATATTTTAAGTGGTCTGGTTAGTCTGTTCATGGCAAAATGTACAGCTTTTCACCAAGATGGAAAAAGAGAGAATGGTAGAAAAGGAATAAGTGAAACGAAAAGCAAAGGAAGCAGAAAGCTATATCACATGTCAGCATGGTCTAAAATGTCAAAATAGTCAAAATGGTAGTCTGAGGTATGGGATCAGAACCATATACATCAGCATGTTGAGAATTCAAGAGTCTGGGGGCGCAGGCATGAGGAATTACAAAGGAAAACTTATTTTCCATGTGACCGGCTGCCCATCATGTGAGTGAACTGGTACATTAAAATGTTCAAAAGAGACTATGGTTATTAAAACAAACAGAATGGTTATCCGCTATTCTTCAGCAGACACACTCCACTTATAAAACAACTACAGAAAGAAACAACCAACTGCACTAAAGCAGCAAATCTATAGCTCTGCATATTTAGTCTTTTACACAATCTGAAATTAGAAAGCAATATTTTCAGTAAATTTAGAAATTAATAATAGAAATTAAGAAGACATTAACTAGTACAGAATAGTGCAAAGGGGAAAAGAGAAATAATTTAAAATTTCACCACTACACATATAGATGTAATTATTTTATATAGTAAGTCAAATTAAATAGTACTGGCTATAGATAGCTCTATAACATACAAATATATATGTATCTATGTGCATGTATATGTATATTGTATGTATAGAGAATACTATTTTTCATGATGTACACTCATACATATATTTGTATACATATACTTGTATATGTGTACATATGTATGTATTATAATCTTATAAATATATGTGTATATATGCATTTGTTTATATATGGAATAATTTTTTATATGCTCTACATAGTGAAAAGTTAAATACTTTAAATATAGATAGAAAAATATGTATTTGTTCTATATATACATAAAATATTTTATATATTATATAGAAAAAGAATACTCTGTATATATACTGATATGTATTTATTTCACTTTTTTCTACTATGAACAATTATACATGTCATCAGGTATTTTTCTAAAGCCCCCTTTTATAATGGTTGCATATTTGTCTTATGTCTGTTCCTACGAACAGAACTGATTTAATGCTTTCTCTTTATTAGGACATTGAAATTATTTCTTATTATCTGCATTATAAATTGCACCATGTTGATTATATTATAGATAAATTCTTCAGAAACATTTAAATAATTTTCATGATACATATTGGGTAGGTGAAAGTTGCCAAATTGTCCTTAATTATTTTTTATCCTATCTTTGTATTGGAGGATCATCACTTTACTGGAATCTTGTTGCTATTATAGGGGTGTGTGTTTGTGTGTGTGTGTGTTTTGCTTTAAAAATAGAATCATTGAAAGGTGTCTATAATTTACATAATCAAACAATGTTTATTTAGTTAAGATATTAGCTCTCTGTCCATTTTTTGCAGCAAATATTTGTTAAAATTTGTTTGAGTTCAGTTTTAAAATTTTTTGAAAATTATTTATTTATTTATTTAGGAGAGAGAGATGGAGGGAACATGAGTGATGGGGAGGTGCAGAGAGAGTGGGAGAATCAGACTTCCTGCTGAGCAGAGAACCCAATGTGGGACTCAATCCCAGGATCCTGAGATCATGACCAGAGCCAAAGGCAGACACTTAACCAACTGAGCCACCCAGGCGCCCCTGTTGTTTGAGTTTAAAATAGGTTAACAGTATTATATTTCATATAATATTATATTTCCTTATATTTCATAACAGTAATGTATTTAATACAGTTATATTTTAATATAATGATATCTATCAATCTTTTCTTTAGAGTTTCTGATTTTGAAACATCAGAAAATATCAAGACCTTGGAAGGTCTTCTGTGCAATGATCATATAAATAAACATAGATTCTTCATCTAGTACTTTTATGATTTCATTTTTTAAATGTTTAACATTTATTAAATTATCTAGCTATATGTCTGAGTTAAGGTATGGATCCTACATTTCCTCCCAGAAGGCTCACTAATTATTTGATTTATGGATTCTTGCCCTACTAATTTTATGTCTTTTTAACATATTTAATTCTTCTATATTTTGGATCTGTTTATTTTTTCTAGCCAATTTTCCTTCTCCTTGCAAAGATCATAGTATTTTCCTAAGAGTAGTTTTATGAGAACATTTAACATATGATAGAACATGTCCAGTTACTTCTAAGCAACAGACACACATCTCTCATTAGCTTATGTTAAAGCAAAGAGACGTCTTTGTGTCATGGTTTGTATTGTGTCTTCCCCTCAAGGCACCATTACCAAGATGTATTGTTGTTCTAACAGACAGTACTTCAGAATGTGAACTTACTGGAAATTGGATTGTTACAACTGGTTAGTTAAGATGCTATCATATGATCTCCCTGATATGAGGGAGAGGAGATGCAACATGGGGGGTTGAGGGGGTAGGAGAAGAGTAAATGAAACAAGATGGGATTGGGAGGGAGACAAACCATAAGTGACTCTTAATCTCACAAAACAAACTGAGGGTTGATGGGGGGAGGGGGTTGGGAGAGGGGGTGGGGTTATGGATATTGGGGAGGGTATGTGCTATGGTGAGTGTTGTGAAGTGTGTAAACCTGGCGATTCGCAGATCTGTACCCCTGGGGATAAAAATATATGTTTATAAAGCTGTAAAAAAAAAAAAAAAAAGAAAAAGAAAAAAGAAAAAAAAAAAAAGAAAGGATGAATACCCAAGTTTTGTAGCAACATGGAGGGAACTGGAAGAGATTATGCTGAGTGAAATAAGTCAAGCAGAGAGAGTCAATTATCATATGGTTTCACTTATTTGTGGAGCATAACAAATAGCATGGAGGACAAGGGGAGATGGAGAGGAGAAGGGAGTTGAGGGAAATTGGAAGGGGAGGTGAACCATGAGAGACTATGGACTCTGAAAAAAGATCTGAGAATTTTGAAGGGGTGGGGGGTGGGAGGTTGGGGGCACCAGGTGGTGGGTATTGTAGAGGGCATGGATTGCATGGAGCACTGGGTGTGGTGCAAAAATAATGAATATTGTTATGCTGAAAAAATAAAAAAAATTATTAAAAAAAAAAAAAAGATGCAGTCAACCTAAAGTAGGGTAGGGCCATAAACCAGTAAAATTGATATTCTTATAAAAAAAGGGACATTTTTGGATGCCTGGGCGGCTCAGTTTGTTAAGTGTCTACCTTTGGCTCAGGTTGTGATTCCAGGGTCCTGGGATCAAGTCCAACATCAGGCTCCCTACTCGGTGGAGAGCCTGCTTCTCCCTCTGCCTGCCACTCCCCCTGCTTGTGCGCTCTCTCTCTAATAAATAAATAAATAAATAAATAAATAAATAAAATCTTTAAAAAAGGCAGGGGGGCATTTGAACACAGAAATGAACATGAGGATAATACTACATGAAGACTGGAGTTATGTTGTCACAAAAGAACTACCAGAAGCTGGGAGACAGGCCAGGAAAAGACCTTCCTCTAACAGCCCTCAGAAGTAACGAATGCTACAGATAACCTTGATTGCTAACTTCTAGTGTCCAGAATTATGACAATTAATTTCAGTGTTTAAACCACTTGGTTGGTGACAATTAATTCTGGTTGCCATAGAAAACTAACACATTTTGTTATCTGGGTTGTTGAAGAAAGTCTGTGGCTCCAAGAGACTATGGCCAATTCTGAAATGTTCATGATCAGCTCTTACCTATGAATCTATAGATTTTTTTTTTTTTACTCTCTTTAAATTTTTATTTTGAAATGATTTTAAACTTATAGGAAAGTTACAGAAAAGTGCAGTGAGCTCCCTTATTGCCCTTCCTTCAACTTCTCAGTTTACTTAATCATAGTAAAAGGATCTAAACCAGGAAATGAACATCAATGCAATATTATTAACTAATCTATAATTATTCAAATTTTGCAATTTTTCCTACTAATAAACTTTCTTTGGTCCAGAATCTAATTCACATCTCTTATTGGATTTAGTTGTTATGTTTTATTAGCTTCCTTCAAGCTCTTACAGTATCACATCTTTCTTTGTCTTCCGTCTCCTTAAGGATCTTGATGAGTCCAGGCTGTTATTTTATGGAATACCCCTCATTCAAATTGTTTGATATTTCCTTGTAATTAAATTGTCATAAATTTTTGCAAAAAGATCACAGAAGTAATATGGTGTCCTTCTCCATGGGGGGAGATCAGGAGATTTATAATATCCTATTACTGGGAATATCAACTATGTCTTCATAGCTAAGATGGTGTCTGCCATATTTATCCTCTATGAAGTTATACTTTTTATCCTGTTTAATTAAAATAAGTACCTGTGTGAGACACTGAGACCATAAATATTCTTTTTTTTTTCCACTTAAAAATATAGCCTGGAAATCACTTCGCATAACTTCAAAGATATCTTCTTCATTCATTTTAAACCTGCAAAGAACTCCACTGTGTGTGTGTGTGGATATACCATAGTTTATTTACCCATTCTTTCATGTATTAGCATTTAAATTGTTTCCAGTGTTTAGCAATTATAAAGACTCTGGTACATATGTACTTTTGGATTTTTGGAAGTTGTCTTCAGGGTAGATTCTTAGAAGTAAAATTGCTGGTTAGACAGTAGGTGGATATATATTTCATTAGTTATTGCAAAATTCCCACCAGAAAAGTTTTACTAGTTTGTATTCCTACTAGTGACATGTCCAAGTGCCTATTTCCTCACAGCCTCATGAGGAGATGTTGCATGTTATAGAATTTTACATTATGATAGGAAACTTGTCACAATGTTGATGAGTCCTTAATGGCAAGAGTTGAGCAGAGGATTCAAGAGTCCAGGGCACAGGAATGTGCTGCTACATGCAAAGGTTACAAATAGGCAAGAAGAGAAAGCTAATAGGAATTGGCTATAATAATGTCTTATACATTTCCTTTGTACTCTAAAGTTTCATGGAAAGAGACAACTCAAAATTCTGTTTTTGTATCTTATCTCTTTTTTTAGTATCTGCAATCTCCCCATTCCCCAGGCAAGCAAAACTTTATTACCTCTTTTTTTGGAGAATCTATTACTTTAGCCCATGTACGTGGCCTAATCACACTCTGTGGTGCCACAACTGAGCACATAATTGAGGCAGAATCAAAGAGAAAGCCACATTGCCCAGGTCTAAGTGACGGTTTCAAAAATCACATAACACACAAACGAGGCCAATCCGGGTTAATTCTTGTGTGTGTGTGTGTGTGTGTGTGTGTGTGTGTGTGTGTGTGTATGCACGCGCGCGCCTGTGTGTTTGTTTGAACCTTACTGGGGAAAGAACCTTACTGTTGTAGAACCTTACCAGGGAAAAGCCTCTCTTACTGCTTGGTTATTAAACCAACCATTAAGCGTTAGCTAGAACTGTTAATATTTGCAACAATCCGAGGCAACCTTACTTTATCACTGAGTAAATATAAAGGAAAGCGGAGTAAGTGAAGGAGGGAGAAATAGTACCCTAATAAATGATTCTAAATATGTAGATTAAGCTGTGCCTGTAGGCTGTCACACCATGGATCTCTCATTAGAATATGCAACAATTTCCCATTTTGTTCTAGTAGTTTGAGTTTGGTTGCTTTCACTGTCAATCCTAATAATCAAATTAACAGAATATTCTTTCAGAAGTTATCTTGCCTTAGGACTCTTTACTCATGAGAAAATAGTATAGCCAAAACTATAATATTTCCTTGAGATAAATGGTTTGTTTTAGTTCAATTCCTGTTCATTAGGTTTCAGAGAATAAGGGAATAGTCCTGAAGCCAATGATCAGATTTTTATCCTTGAGTCCTATAATGAATAAAAAGTATCATAGCTGTCATCAGGTGCAGAAGCATCCATGTGAAACTGACACTTGATTTTTCCAGTGAATTAGCATTAGGACATATTAGAGTTTATCAAAATATTTTGGAGTAGTCATTTTTAGGGTTTAGTGTGTTCTATGAAGAATACACTTAAAATCATATTTGCCAAAACTCTATAGAACGGCAATTAACACTTCTTATTTTACAAAGCACAGTTGCATTTTTAACAAATTCTGTTTCTCTTTAAAATTTTTCTAACTCTCAAAACTTGGACCATCTTTACAACAGCTCTCTGCAAAAGTACTTCCAAAGCCCAGCGATGATCAGACTTGCCTTTCTATAATTGATTCAATTGCCAGCCTCCTCCACCCATCCCACACTCTAACTCAATCCCACCATATCCTCTCTTCTGTTATCCCTTCTGCAGTTTGAGCTGTTTGCTTTCTGCCTAACACTCTCACTCCCTCCTTAACAAGTTTTAAGCATCAACTATAGTTGTGTTTATTGCTGGCATCTAAAAAAGAGCAACCCACTATCATATCTTACCAGGCTTGAGAGATCAATGTGCCAATAATAGTTACATTCCAATATAGTAAGTTCTGTGAGAGAGATGTTATAAATCACTTTGGAAAAACAGATAGGGAACAGATTAACTCAGTCTGAAAGAGGTGGTAAATCTTGGGATAGACTTCATAGCTAAGATGAGACTTCAGTTAGGGTTTAATTTCTTTTATTTGCTTGAAAACTTTCTCTTTTGGGGAGACCTGGGTGGCTCAGTCAGTTAAGCATCTGCCTTCAGCTCAGGTCATGATCCCAAGGTCCTGGGATTGAGTCCTGCACTGGGGTCCCTGCTTAGCAGGGAGCCTGCTTCTCCGTCTGCCTGCCACTCTCTCTGCTTGTGATCTCTGTCTCTCTCTCTGTCAAACAACTAAATTAAATCTTAAAAAAAAAGAAAAATTCCCTTTTCCTGCCATAATGGGGCTCTACCTTCCCTAAAAAAAATGATTAAATATTATTATCCATACATTTGTCAAATATCCTTCTCCAAGATAGTAAACTTCAAGTTCACTATTACTTTAGGTTAAGTACACTAAGAGTTTCAGCTAAACATTTGTCCTTATAAAGTGAGTTATTTTGGAGTCAGACAATTCACATTATTATCACAGAATGTTACCTAGGCTTAGTAGATAATTTACCAATAGTTTTACTTCATAGGCATTTATGTAGGAATGTAAAATAATCATTCAGTACTTTACTTTAATACCCAATCACTTACCTACTCATTAATTTTATAAAGGAGTTAACTTAAAACTCAATTATATCATATCATATGCTTTTATGATTAAGCAGGTGGTAATGCTTGTATTGCAAGCTCAGTTCTGTCAAAAAAGAAGCTTCCTCCTACATTAGAAATTAATGTGCTTGTAAGGCAGCAGCAATTTTTTATGGTATGTTCATGCAAGGAAGACATCATTAAAGGCTCCATCAATACCAACACAACTTTGATAGAACCTATAGGATAATTAGTTTTTAACATGTTAAAATCGATAAACATCTTTCCAAGTGTAATTATATTCCTGTATGTTGCTTATTATGCATACTGTGAAAAGCGAAATGAGAACGCAAAAATGTTTCAAAATAAGTTCCCTGATTAAAAAAATAAATGTGGGAGGGCGTCTGGGTGGCTCAGTCAGTTAAGTGTCAGATTCTTGATTGCAGCTCAGGTCATGATCTCAGAGTCCTGAGATCAAGCCCTGCATGGGAGCTAGAGCTCAGCTCAGTGAGGAGTCTACTTTGAAATTTCTCTCCCTGTCCCTTGACTCCTCTCCCCACTCACTTGTGCTCTCTCTCTCTCTCTCTAATAAAATAAAATCTTTAAAAAAAAAGAAAGTAAGCGTGTGAGTATTCTCTTTCTCTTTAGTGTATGTGAGTGTGAGAAAAATCGTGTGTGTGTGTGTGTAGGCACATTTATGCATGTGTATGCATATGTGTATGCACACACTTTGGAAATTGACACATGTTTTTTAATGCTTTGCCAAGAAAGAGGAGTAGAAAAGAGAGCCAATAAAGGTAAATGAGAGGGAAGTATGTCAACCTTCAGCCGTTTCTGAGGCACTGGAACTGGAGGAAAAGAACAAATCAGCATGGCTCATGAGGTATGAGAGAGGATGAGGCAGAACAATCAATCATCTTGCTGCCAACTGCAAATATCCATATGGAGGGCTTCCCCATGTATACATACTACCATGAAACAAAATAATCTCGAGCCATTTGCCTCTCTGCTGATGAAAAGAAAGGCTAAGGGATTGCTACTGCTGCTAAAGCTTCCGAAATCAAGGTTTCAGTCAGTCAGCTTGCCTGCACCAGCTGCCATGTCACTATGTGGTAATGGCAAGAAATGAGTGGTGAACGATTATTTTTTTTAAAGATATCCTTTAAGGAATTATTTATTTTAAAGATTCTATTTATTTATTTATTTTATTTAAAGATTTTAAAGATTTATTTTACAGATTTTATTTTATTTTATTTTTAAAGATTTTAAAGATTAAAGGTTTTATTTACTTATTTGTCAGAGAGAGAGAACACAAGCAGGAGGAGCAGCAGGCAGAGGAGGAAGCAGCTCCCCTTGAGCAGAGAACCCAATGTGGAGCTCGATCCCAGGACCCCAGGATCATGACCTGAACTGAAGGCAGATGCTCAACTGACAGCCACACTGGTGTCCCAAGGTGTTGATCAATTAAAAAACAAATTTTCACAATTTTATTTACCTCGAATTGTGTCTATTATCACAGAATAGCCACCTGGCTAGAGATATATAACTGACACAAAACGTGCTGGCAAAAAGTGAGTGTTTTGATGGTTAGGGCAATATTTTGGCTAAAGTTGAAAAAGAGAGAGGAAGGCTCCCTAACATGTTATATTAATCACATGACTTTGATTTTATTTATTTTAGAAACAGTTGAGAACTTCCCTTTGTTGATCTTATCTGGTCCCCAGGGACTCAGCTACTTTCTCTTTCTCTTAAAGGAATGTCCATATTCACCAAATCCCTCTCCAAGAAGACTTGCTCTTTAAGGGCATGTGTTCTGCACTTAGAGTTCCATTTATAGTGGCCATTCGTTTGAAGATATATGCTATTGGGGTACAGATATTATAATGAGCATGACAACCCAATATAATTATTCCAGATTTGTTTTATCTATTAATATTAACCTTTTCCTGTCTGGGAACAAACCAATGTAAAATGGACTGGCTTGTGTTTATCTTTTTTAATGTATCATTTTCATTCCCAGAAGTCAGAAAGAGGAGTCAAAGAAATGAGAGAAATGAAAGATTCACATTATAAATCTGGAAGTAGCCACATCAGTAATTATACAAGCATAAATAATGTTTTAGAAATGTCTTTTGAAAGTGATTAGTAGAAATGCTATATTTTTAACTGGGTACTACTGCGATATAATACAACAGCTATTATAAACATTTAATTTTCCCTTTGGACTTCATTTATTGTCTATTTTTTTTTTCCCTTCAGCATGAAGAATTGAAATAGAGACTGATATTTTTAAACATTGAGAGCTTTCCCTTACAGTATATCCTAGACCATGTTTTAAACAAACAGCTCTTTGAGTAGAGCCCCATCAAAGTCTAGACCTAAAAATAGCCTGCCTGAGGCACTACATGGGCAGAGTAAGGTTGTTTTTGCTGATAAGACATGACAGTGTCTTTCCTGGCATTAAAGAGGCTCAGGTTCCAGCCACCTGGGGAAGAATACAACTGAGCTGCTTTATCAATTGTGTTTTTCTTTTGCAATATTCTAGACCAGATTTTGGCACAACTGCTCCATAATCAAACTAGAGAATAAGTTATTATCCAGCTAACATCAGTAGTGAATTCACTTCTTATTAGGGATAGTTATAAACACAGCTAGCAACTATTGGCAGGTGGTTGGTACCCACTCAACATTCTTTAGGGATATTTGCCAAAGTTTCCTTGACATACTACAATTTTAATTTTTTTTTTGTAAAGTGGGATTAAAACATAAGCGAGAATTCCTCAAAATAGAAGAGATAGCTCTTGTACAACTATTTTGAAATTGGATGGTGAGTGAATGCCAGGCTTTGTTACTAGTCAAGAACTATGTATTCTCACCTGCTTAGCAGCATGAGGGATTCAAATTAAAAATTCCTGCGTGTGGAATACTTCAAATGCTGAATGCTAAATCCATAAATTCCAATGGTATATAGTAATTAATGTAGGAAATGCTTAATCTTATTAATTCTCTTCTGTTCCTCCTCAATTTAAGTTTTCAGGACACAGTTTTATTTTATATAGTGGTCCTTCCACGAAGACTCAATCAAAATAAATAAATAAGACCAGAGACATACATACACAGACATGAAAATATACATTTATTCAAATGATCACAAATTTTAGAAACTAAACTGATTGATGTACACACTCATTACTCCTGTAATTATGAGGCTGATATAAATATACATTTTTAATTAATAAATCAGTATTTTTGATAGTTCGTGATTCACATGACTGACTGGACCAACCCTGAAATAAAAATATGTGTTATTTTGGTAAGATATATATACAACTTATTTTGGCAAGATATATGTACAACTTATTTTGCTGTCATTTTATTTCATAAGAAGAATGTGAGGTCCAGATTAGAATCTTCTTTTTTTTTGATGTCCTCACAAATATATCTTCTACTGAGGGGCCTTCTCCCCCACCCCCATTTTTTATCTTTATTTTTTTCAAGTGGTCAAATTAGTTCAGAAAAAGTATCTGTTTGCAGTGAAATGATGAGCACCTCAAACACATTATCCCAAAAGAGAAAAATGTTTAACTTTTATATGTCATATCAGGAAAAACTATCTGGTTAAATTAAATTAAAAAATAGTTGACCTATTGCAGGGGGAAATGAGAACTTTCAAATTTGGGCCAAATATAAAATGATTCATGTCACAGATTTATACTCTATTTGAAGCTATGTTAAATTGCCATATTCATACCTTCATTTTTCTATCTCCACTTTTTCTTCCCCAAATGCTAGATTATTTTTAAAGTATAAGTAATGCTGTTCACAAGTTTTGGTTTTTTAGTCTAATAAATTCAAAATGGCACATTGCTACAACCATTGCTAAGCCCTAAAACAGATGTATAGTATCTAATTGTTGCTTCTCTTTCAACTCTGAAACTTTTTTCTTTTATTTTTTAAAGATTTTATTTATTTATTTGACAGACAGAGATCACAAGTAGGCAGAGAGACAAGCAGAGAGAGAAGAGGGAGCAGGCTCCCTGCTGAGAAGAGAGCCTGATGCAGGGCTCCATCCCAGGACCTTGAGATCATGACCTGAGCTAAAGGCAGAGGCTTTAACCCACTGAGCCACCCAGGCACCTCATCAACTCTGAAACTTCTAAATCTTACCCCGAAGGGACTAAAAAAATAGTGAAATTTGGTTATATTCTTAGAATCTCAATCAAATCTCAATTAAATAGACATATTTAGAGTGAAAGATAAACCTATAGAAATTGAAAAATTTCTAATAATAACCACTCTGGGCTAGAACATCTTAAACTCTGCATAATGAATGTTTCAGAAAGATTCATCTTTAAATAGAAAGTACATTTTAAGAAAGAGCATGGTGAAATAACAAAAGCAAGTTAATATTGGAATGCACTGAGGTAATGCTACCCAAATTTGTGATTTAGTTTCCACACTGATGTTCTTGGTCCTGTTCAGAGGTCACCTAATTTTTCTGGACCAGAGGCTCCTAGAAGAGAAAACAAGAACAATAATCTCTGTATTCCCATCTTAAAACAAAATCTGATGGATCTGAAAACAGCAGCTAAGGTGATGGGTATTAAGGGGGATGGCACGGAGTGCACGGAGCACTGGATGTTATATACTAACAATGAATCATGGAACACTACACCAGAAACTAATGGTGTACTGTATGGTGACTAACATAACATAAATAAATAAATAAATAAATAAATAAATAAATAAATAAAGCAGCTAATATATTGATTTTGCTTTTCTTCTTTCTCCTCTTCTTAGTGGTGACTACTATTTAGTCCTTACTAAGTACCAAACACTGTTCTAAATGCTTCTAAAAGTGTTACATCATATAACCCTCCCTCAAAACACTTTGAGGTGAGAATTAATATCGTAGCTATTTCACTGATGAGAAAACTGAGCCACAGATGTCAAATAACTTACCGAAGATCATCCAGGCAGTGAGTGGTGGAATAGGAATCAAGACCTGGCAGTTAGGCTATGGTATCCATGCTTCTTACCATTCTACATACTTTATTTTTTTTTAATGTAGCTAACTTTTTTGAGCTAGGTGTTTTATTAGGATTCTCACTGAAGCTCCATCATAGTTTTATCAAGTAAATTCCAACAGTATTATTTTACAGGTGAAGAAAGTGAGATACAATGAAGTTAATAGCTTTTCCAGTGTCAGATAGCAACACCAGAATGAACTCAGGAATTCTGACTCTAGGAACTGCATTTCTTATGGCACTATATGCCATACAAATATATGTCGTTAATAAACTGAATTAATTTACCAATGCTCTGCTTCACTTCAGAGGGATTTGAGATGATTAAAAATATGTTATATGTTGTATAAGAATAATGCATTAGTTTGTATAATTATTACAGATGGAAATGTGGGAAGTCGCATGACATGGGAAAATGACCAGTGAAAATGGGAAACATGGGCTGAAGTTAGAGCTCCATCACTGTGTAATCTCCACTGCCTGTAAAGTAGAGAACGCCTGTCCTGTTAAGCACCACACATGACTGCAGTTCACTGTCTATTGGCCAGAACTGGTCACCTGGCTCCAACTTGACTGTGAATGTACACTGGAAGGAGAGGAGAATTGAGTACAGTGAGTACTAGTGATTTCTATAATACTTCACTTCTAATATAAAACTATAATACCCTTCTCCTAGCTTATTGCATGGATTTAATGTATTTAGCATTTAATGTATGGTACATTGCAGTAAATGTACACAGATACTAATCAATATTACTTTTGTGGAAAATAGAGAAATACTTAGGAAAACCAACCAGCTAAGATATTTGAGCTTGAGATTTATTAAAAAAAAAAAAAAAGGATGTTGTTATCCCATGAGCCTATAACAATGGTAATAATTGCATTTATTTGGTATTTACTGTGTTCCAGATACTAGGTGGTAATTGATTTTAATGCTCACAATTACCTTATGATGTAAGAACTATTTATTATCCCTATTTAGTTTATGGAGGTATTGTAAACTGGATTATCTATTTAAATGGATGTGGAAAAAGCTTTAAAAAGGGAAACTAATTTTGTCAGTATATTTTTAAAAACTTCAGCACATCTATTGCTGTCCAATTTTAAAGACTTAACAGAAAAAAATAATATTTAATGGACACCTACTATATGACATACATGATGCTCCTGCTTTAAATGTGTTATTCATGTCATATTCATACCAATTTTCTTGGATTAACTACATTAAGCTACATTTGACTTAGAAGGAATGTGAGACATAGATTTCAAAGACTGGTATGTGTGTTTGTGTGTGTGTGTGTGTGTGTGTGTATTTATGTGTTTAAAGATTGAGAGGTTGATTCATCATTTAAAAATATATAAAAATAAATTTCCCAAGGATATCTTTGAAAGAATTGAATATAGGTATGATTGGATGTACAGGTTGATGAAAGGTTTTATTTTTTCTCACCTACAATTTTTCATTTTGTCATTTTAATTCATGTTTCATGATGTACTGATTTGTATTCATTATTTGTTAAACTTTTATTAAGGCATACAGCAAATAAGGTAAAGCAGGCATTAGGTAGTACAAACATGGCAAACATTCAAATACAATTGAGGAGAGAAACTAGAGATTACTAAAAAAGACTATTCCAAATTGCCTTGCTTTAGAAGGGATGAGGTGTGTACTGTTTACAGCTAACACCATGATGTTCTCTTTAAAGTGTTTATTGACTCAATCATTAATAAAGGTTTCATGAAGTCAAGTTATAATTTTTGAAATATTTTTAAAACATAGAAGTTAAAAGCTGATATTATTCATATCAAAATGTGTACCAGTATGGGGCGCCTGGGTGGCTCAGTGGGTTAAAGCCTCTGCCTTTGGCTCAGGTCATGATCCTAGGGTCCTGGGATCAAGCCCTGCATCAGGCTTTCTGCTCAGCAGGGAGCCTGCTTCCCTTCCTCTCTCTCTCTCTGCCTGCCTCTCTGCCTACTTGTGATCTCTGTCTGTCAAATAAATAAATAAAATCTTAAAAAAAAATGTGTACCAGAATGAATGAAAATGCTTTTTCATTATATTAACCTATTAACCTCAATATGAGTTATGATGTTTTTTTAAAATATCAGTTATAATGTTAAAAAATAAACTACAGGGAACTCATATTATCATTTATTTATATATTTGTAGAACTGTAGTTATGGTAGATTTTAGCATTTTCTTGCTTCATCTGAGAAATCTGGTATGATCTAATATATTTAATTCATCATGAACAAGCAAGAAAAGAAATGAATGTGAATTCATCTAGCCATTGTTTTTTAAATGAAAGACAAAAATTTTATTGTGTGTATGTATATCAGTGCATGCAAGTACCTTTATGTATCAGACAAAACAAGCACATTACTGAAGACACTTTTGTTTGGTTTGGTTTTCTTTCTCCATTTCTTCTTCAGTTTTTAGTGGTCTCACTAGTTGACTAAGCATAGAGCCCTGAATGACCCATTACGTAATAGCCACAGTATCATTGTATACAAAATATATCATCAAAATATGTATTTCATCTCTTTGGTTAGGTTTATCTTAAGATATCTTATGGTTTCTGGTGTTATTATAAATGAAATTGGTTTCCTAATTTCTCTTCCTACAGTTACATTGTTAAGGATATATACTCCAGAAACTACAGAACGCTTATGAAAGAAATTGAAGAAGACACAAAAAGATGGAAAAATATTCCATGCTCTTAGATCAGAAGAATAAATATTGTTAAAATGTCTAGACTGCCCAAAGCAATCTATACTTTCAGTGCTATCCTGACCAAAATATCAAAGGCATTTTTCAAAGTGCTGGAACAAACAATCCTAAAATTTGTATGGGACTAGAAAGGACCCTGAATCACCAAGGAACTGTTGAAAAAGCAAAGCAGAGCTGGGGGCATCATGTTGCCTGATTTCAAGCTATATTACAAAGCTGTGATCACCAAGACAGCATGGTATTGGCGCGAAAACAGACACATAGATCAATGGAACAGAATAGAGAGCCCAGATTTGGATACTTAACTCCACGGTCAACTGAAATTTGACAAAGGAGGAAAAAATATTCAATGGGGGGGGGGACAAAAACAAACAAACAACAACAACAACAACAAAACAGTCTCTTCAAAGATGGTGCTGGGGGGCGCCTGGGTGGCTCAGTGGGTTAAGCCGCTGCCTTCGGCTCAGGTCATGATCTCAGGGTCCTGGGATCGAGTCCCGCATCGGGCTCTCTGCTCAGCAGGGAGCCTGCTTCCCTCTCTCTCTCTCTCTCTCTCTCTCTGTCTGCCTCTCCATCTACTTGTGATCTCTCTCTGTCAAATAAATAAATAAAATCTTAAAAAAAAATTTGTATAAAAAAAGATGGTGCTGGGAAAATTGGACAACTATATACAGAAGAATGAAACGCAACCATTCTCTTACAACATGCTTAAGGATAAACTCTAAGTGTATGAAAGACCTCAATGTGTGGCAGGAATTCATCAAAGTCCTAGAGGAGAACATAGGCAGTAACTTCTTCAACATCAGCCACTGCAACTTCTTTCAAGACATGTCTCCAAATGCAAGGGCAACAAAAGTAGAAATGAACTTTTGGGATTTCATCAAAATAAAAAGCAGGGTGGGGGGGGGAGAGGGAGAAGCAGGCTTCCCTCTAAGCTGGGAGCCCAATGAGGGGCTACATCCCAGGATGTTGGGATCATGACCTGAGCTGAAGGCAGATGCTTAACTGACTGAACCACCCAGGATGCCCCACTGTTCTTATAATTTTTAAACTGGATGTGTACTGTCTCTAATACACAAAAGCACAAAATGTTAAGGTAATTTGATTACTTTCAGCCAAAAATCCTTCTTTAGACTTTTGATTTTATCAAAGATTTATCCTTTATCAAAGGATTTATCCTTTATCCTTTATCAAGGATTCTTTTGAAGATTTCAAAATACATTGTTTTTTAGCCAAATGAAATCTAGGAAATAGCTTTTTTCCAGGGCTGAATGCAATTATATTATGTTATAGGCTAGGGTTAAATGCATCACCTATCTTCCACATTAGAATATTAACTTCATAATGATTTTGTTCACCAATGAATATACAGTGCCTAGAATAGTACCTAGGTTAGAGTTAGTGCTCAATATTGATATTTTTGGAATACATAAATAATATAGTTGTATTGAATTAAAATATACAAAATGAATTAAGTGATGATCATGAGACCAATATATAGCACAAATAGAATTTTATACACATATATACAAATATATATTGTACACAAACATGTACTTTATAAAAAGTTTAAAGAAAAAAGTTTAATATGGTAAATATTTTCAATTTTATATTTATTGTTGAATTGGTTGCTTCTCTGGGAGCCTGAAAGAGAATGTTGCTTTAAAAAATAGTTTAATTAAAAAAAATAAAAAGCTTAATTTCGAGGCCATTATATTTGTTTCTTTAAATCCATTTACTAAACTTGTATTTAGAATTTGTAAGTTTTTTTGTCCTCTTCCAACCATCCACAAGTTTCATCGTATAATTCTTATAAATTTGTTTAGTAGATAAGGTTATTCTATCCCTCTTCAAAAATGCTGCTACTATAGAAGTCTAGCTCATTATTTTAAATATGATATCACAAAAATGGGCTTAAAAATAATACCCTCAACAACAAAAAATTATCTACTTTGCAATTCTATGACAAATGAAAAAATTAAATGAACATACAAAAATCATTTTTAACATATACAGGAAAACAATATCCAAGATGCCAAGAACTCTGATTTTGAAATTCGAAAATTCAAAAAATTTTCCTAGCTAGTTTGTGATGTATTCATTTTAAAAAACTCAAAGAAAATATTAAAAACTCTTCGTGTTTCAATGTATAGCCCAGAAAATCATAAGAAACAGTTTAATTTGGTTACAAGATTCTTTATTTTGTAAACTATACATAAACGGTAAAAAAGAAAATGCATTGTACTTTAAATATTACATAAAGTCAACATTAAAGTTTATTTTTTAGTGTGTATAAATCAAATGGAAATAATTCACCAATTTTACTTTCAATGAATTGTATATTGGGAGAAAAGTTGACCCACTGTTTAAATTATGATACCGATGTGTAACATTCAATACGGTTTTCCATTTGTATTATGGGCACAAAACCATAGGTCTGATATACTTAAAAGTGATGGTTTGTCAAAATGTCTACACAACTAATTAACATGCTAACTTAAATACAGCAATTAAAGTAATTTTTGTTACAGTTAAATCTTAAATGCTACTCTACACAATAATCATAAACATGTCCACATGGCAGTTATGTAACAATAGAAAAAAAGAAATAAACATATTCCATTTTCTTCATTCCAGCAGCAGTACCTTTACTGGTATTAATTTGTTAATTAGGTGTGCTTATATATTGCCTAATATCCTATATTGGTATGCATGCTAAAACCTTTCTATTTCTATTTTGCAAGGCACCATACAATACGGTCTCTAGGTTGCGACGCTAGTAATAAAAATGGCATAATTCTAGGATTAAATGCAAATTTTTTTCTAAAATAAGAAATAAAATAAGAATTGAGATTTTTAAATTTGACACCAAGGCAAATGACAAACCTTTTGTGAAAATGTGATTCAAATGAGTCTTTCCTTTTGTCTTCCTACTTTAAATTCTGCACCCTAAATTGCTGGTCAGAAAGATAAAGAAATCTAGAAAGATAAAGAAACTATGCTGTTTAAGAATATAAAAAAAATCTACATAAGAATGTTATCCAAATTAAAATAAAAATTAGAAAGGATAACTAAGGTTTTAACCTTCACAATCCATGGTTTTCTGTACTTGCCATTTTGTAAAATATTCTAGTATTTCCAGAATAATGTCATAATTGAAAGCATCACTATTAATGTAAACACGATGGAGGACTCTACACTTGTCACTGTTTTTCTTACCCTGTGGTATCTCCTCATTCACTGTAGATTTGGGAAGATGCTACTTTGGAATAGCAATTAATGTCATGCTTATTTTTATAAAATCCTTGGGGCCTAGGCCACAAATAAGTTCCTTGTAAATTCAACTTAGAATCTCTCTCAGAAAAATAACGTATACAACCTTAAGCACTGGTTGTTGTTTTATTTGTGGGAGATGTATATAGTTGGTTTTTATGAAAACTTCTTGTTTTTAATCAGTAAATCTTCCTCACTTTCTTTTGCCTGGCTAGACTCGATATATGTTTTCTTTTTCTCTAAGGCATATAAAAACTCAAAGTAAATGATTTTTATTTAAACATAAAGTTCTATGACATTAGCTCCAACATTTGAAATAATTATACAAAATATATGTGAGTTTTAGAATCATTTTGTTTTGGGGCAAGAAGGTCATTCTCAATAGGTTATCACTTTGTAAATAATAGAAATGTAGATTTTATTGATCTCAGCTCTCATCAATCAGATGTATCCATCATGATCATCACCATCATCATCATCATCATCCCCTTCATCCTCATCATCATCATCTTCAATTTCATCTTCATCGTTCATAATATCATCTTCGTCATCTTCATCATCAGTCCATTCATGGAAATCTCCACTTGCAAAATCTCCAGAGATCTCAAAATCAATAGCTTTGGGAAAAAAGTAAGCATTATTGTTATTAATGTTATTTGAGTAGTGGGATAATTTGTGGGGGATATGAAATTGTGATGAAAATTAAGCAAATTAGGGATGCCTGGGTGAATGAGTCTGTTAAGCGTCTTCCTTTGGCTCAGGTCACGATCCCAGAATTCTGGGATCATGTCCTGCATTGAGGTCCTTGCTCAGTGGAGAGCCTGCTTTTCCTTCTGCTTACCGCTCCCCCTGCTTATGCTTGCCCTCTTTCTCCTTCTCTCTCTGACAAATACATAAATAAAATCTTAAAAAAAGGAAAATTAAGCAAATTTATAAAATTTTACTTTGCTTTTTAGCTTATTTAGCAAAGATAAGGAAAAATCCATTCTCTAGGGGTGCCTGGGTGGCTCAGTGGGTTAAAGCCTCTGCCTTCAGCTCAGGTCATGATCCCAGGGTCCTGGAATCAAGCCTCGCATCAGGATCTCTGATCAGCAGGGAGTCTGCTTCCCTTCCTCTCTCTCTGCCTGCTTCTCTGCCTGCCTGTGATCTCTGTCTGTTAAATAAATAAATAAAATATTTTAAAAAAATCAACTCTCTATCATTTGTTGAAATTTGTGTGCTAAAACGCAGAATAATGGTATCTGATACGAAACATCTCCAGTTCAGTAATATTGATCTCAACCCAGTTTTTCTAGAGGTCCATGTGAAACACTGAAATTCACAAAAATAAATAAATAAATAAATTTCTTCTACTAGTATAGTAAGCAAAATAATTGTTCCCTAAAGAACATCACTTCCTAATTGCTGAAACTGTGAATATGACCTTAAATGGTATAAAGGGCTTTGTAGATGTGATTAAATTAAGGACCTTGAGATGAGGAGATTATCCTGGGTTATTCAGTGGGCTCAGGTGATCAAGTGTATCCTTAAAATCAAAGAACCTTTCCCAGATAGAGTCAGAGAGATGCAACTTTGCTAGCTTTGAAGTTGGAGGAAAGGGTCCAATGAGCCAAATGTGAGCTGCCTACAGAAGGTGGAAAAGGCAAGGAAACATATTCTCCTCTAGAGCCTCTAGAAAGTACGGAGATGATGTTTAGTTCAAGAAGACCCATGTTGGACTTCTGACATATAAAACTGTAAGATAATACATCTGTGTGTTTTAAGTCAATAAATGTATGGAAATTTATTATAATAGCATTAGAAAACTAATATAACTAAGTCAGTACTTTAAAAAATATTCAGAACAAATCCTATTAATGTAATCCAATGTTTATAAATTGATATCACAATACAACACTTTAAAATCCATATCTTACGTAAGGACAATGTTATTCTTATCCTCCTTCCTCATGCTTCTTCTTAATAATTTCAACCTGCTAAGAAAACTCAGAAGTTATGTTCTCAAAACAATTTCCTTGCTCACTCATTGAATTAATCTCCAATATAACTTTTATTACATCATAAAAAAGTTAAAATTCTTTATCCATCATGGGCATCAGTGATAATTGTAATTAATAATGCAACCATCTTTTTTTTTAAAAGATTTTATTTATTTATTTGACAGAGAGAGATCACAAATAGATGGAGAGGCAGGCAGAGAGAGAGAGAGAGGGAAGCAGGCTTCTTGCTGAGCAGAGAGCCCGATGTGGGACTTGATCCCAGGACCCTGAGATCATGACCTGAGCCGAAGGCAGCGGCTTAACCCACTGAGCCACCCAGGCGCCCCTAATGCAACCATCTTAAACTACATATTACAAAGATACGTTCTTTATGTGTAAAGTTACGTTAGATGTGTACTAAATATTACTTTTTCCTACTTAAATCTAATAACAGGGGCTAGAAAACCAAAACCAACCTATTAAAAATATTATGGAATAAATAAAGGCAAAATAGGCATTTAAGCACTAGATGGGATTCCTTTATATAGTTTACCATTTCTATTTTTTAAACAATCACAGTCTGTCAGTTTAAAAATTGCATAAAAGATGGGCACCTGGGTGGCTCAGTCAGTTAAGTGTCTGCCTCTGGCTTAGGTTGTGATCCCAGGGTCCTTGGATCAAACCTGGCCTTGGGCTCCTTGCTCAGCAGGAAGTCTGACTCTCACTCTCCCTCCACTCCTCCACACCCTCCTTCTACTCTCTCTCTCATAAATAAAATATATATTTTTAATTGCATTAAGGAGACAACTAAACATTATCTAAAATACAAGACTGACCAAGTACTTTATTTTCATTTTTGGTCATGTATATTAATTGAGACACAATCCATTAATTCCTAATACATACTTGTGTTCATGAGCATTTGAGTGTGCATGTTGTGTTTTGTGTATGTACAACTAAATGACTTTTTAATGAAAACCACCATTGTACAAACAAAAATACTCATTTGAAATATGCATTCTGAAAAAATATTTTGTGAAAAAAAAAAGATACCACATTTAAGACTCTAAAATACATGTATGGGATGATCAATTTAACTCTTATATTATTTTTAGGTCTATATATAATATCATGTTCATAAAAAGAATTAGCATATTAATTATAATTACCCTTCAAACATTTAAACTATATTTTTTCCACCCAAATATAAGGAAATACGCTCAGATAGCTTCAACTGATGGTCTTTTACTCTTAAAATGTTAGCTTTTCTTTTGTAAGTTTGCCTGCATACTCTCTAAGTCAATTTCTTCAAAGGTACACAGACAGAAGGGTGTCATATGGGGACAAGGCATACACTAGGGTTAGCTGACCTGGAATAGAGTGGATGACAAGAGTCCGCCTTACTTGAGAAGAAAACAGAAGGTATTTAATATCCTTTCTGTGTTTGAAGTAGTGAAAAGAACCTACCTTAAAATATCTGAGTTGTGCTATTCCATTTATTATTTATGCAAGTTTTTCCTATGCTAGAAGTGACTCTTTCTGTCATGTCTCCCCCCATATATTTGCTATTCTTTGCATAGAGTATGTCCTCATTAAGTGCTTGAACAAATGAACGAGATTCTTTATTTTTTAATTTTTTTTAAAGATTTTATTTATTTATTTGACAGAGAGAAATCACAAGTAGGCAGAGAGGCAGGCAGAGAGAGAGGAGGAAGCAGACTCCCTGCTGAGCAGAAAGCCCGATGTGGGGCTTGAAC
This sequence comes from Lutra lutra, assembly GCF_902655055.1. Taxonomy (NCBI): domain Eukaryota; kingdom Metazoa; phylum Chordata; class Mammalia; order Carnivora; family Mustelidae; genus Lutra; species Lutra lutra. The sequence continues at coordinate 72,751,881 of NC_062279.1, read as the reverse complement.
CCAGGACCGGGGATCATGACCTGAACTGAAGGCAGCGGCTTAACCCACTGAGCCACCCAGGCGCCCCAATGAATGAGATTCTTAAGAACTTATCCAGTGCTTGAGAAATTACTAAATAACCCTTCTTACCACAATCTGCAACACCATTTGTTCTGGATCCCATTACTTCATTTCCATATCTGTCAACACACCAGCACTGTCCGACACTGCCATGGCATTGTGTTGGCTTGTAGTAACCATCTTCATCACATAGGGGGATGTACTGTCCTGTGAAGCACGCGCGCGCACACACACACACACAGATTATAAATAAATTGTGTTCCTTTTTTGATGGTCACCAATTATGCATTAATTCACTCAAGACATGCACACACATGGAGTTTCCATTCCAGGTTGTGAACTAGTGATTCATGTTGAACAAAATAGGTAAGGTCACTGCTATCATGGAGCAGGCCATTGTTTCTCGTTAAGCACCTTTACTATTCCTCTTTCTCATTCTGCAAAGAGTGTTGTACTCAGAGGCATAATACAGAATTAGAACCTAGATAACGTCATTTATATTTTCCTATGCATGAACATCTGGAATCCATCCACCCTCCCTCCCCCTTAAGATTTGACTTAAATATGACCAGTAAAATGAAGCCTTCTTTTAAGCTAGAGGATTTCTGATATACTTCAGCTGTGTGTGAGTGTCTCTGTGTGTAGTTTATCATTGCTTGCTCCCACTGCGATACTGTGATATCCTCTATATTGGGAATTTTAGATTCTCTTGGTTTTGATTGTCATATTAACAACTCTTAAAGTCAATCTAGTGGGAAAGACAGACATTTATTTTCACATCTCCAATACTTAATATAGTATCTGGCACATTGCTAATGATAAACATTTAACTGATAATTTAGAAGTGAATTCACTTTCTTCAATGTTTACATCAATATAACAATGTAAGATTTAAGAGAGTAGAAAATTTTCTTGTCTTTCTTGACTTTTTTTTTTCCTCAGTGACCAGACACACTACAGTTATCTAGTGAAAGAAAAAAAAGTGCAGAATAAGTTGATAAAACATGAAATTCTTTCAATTCATTTAGTCTCATAACCACATGGGATCATAATTTTATCTCTTTAAAAGATGCCAAAATTCTGATATATAAATAATTTAATTTTAAAATTGTAAATCTTTTGAAAGATTTGGTCTTTCAATGAAGTAGACATTAATAAGCACTAAATATGTTTTAATTTGGTAGCTTCAAATAATTAAATCCTGAATTTTAATCCTTGATCACATCTAAAATATTTTTCAACTGAACTTCAATGTCTTTTCCTATTGTACATGGATAAACTTTGCTTTGTGGAAACAAAGAAAGCTATGCATGAATGTATTATTTCACTTTTGGACGGTGGTATGATATGAATTTTGTAACATAGCTAAAAGACACATGACACATTGTAATTTTATCACTGGTATTCCTCACATCTAAAAATGCTTTATAACAAAAAGAATTAGCCTTTTCATTTTGAACTATGGATTTTCAAGTAATATAAAAAACTCACCTAAACACACAATATTGTAATTACAAAGATAGCATGTCATAATAATCAGACTCAAAAACATTATAAAATTATGTGCCATTAAATACTCAAGGGCATTAACATATATGGGAAAAAAACAAAAACAAAAACATTGCATATGTGGTATTCTGCATTGGATCCTAAAATAGAAAAAGGACTTCAGTGGGAAGACTGGTGAAATCCAAATAAAATGTAAGTCTTAATAAATAGAATTATAGCGATGTTTATTTCTTAGACTTAACAAATAGACAATGGCTGCTTGATATAGTAAGATGGGAGGCTAGTAAAGGATGTATGCAAACTATGCAGGCAAACTAACCTTTGTAAAATTTATTTAAAATTGCCTGAAAAAAGAGTTTATTTAAAAATTGTATGTCTAAAAGAATAAACAAAATAATCATAAATAATTGTTTAATAATCTTGACTGTTCTAACATTTTAAGGCTCTGGGTGAAACTTGTTATCAACTATCTAGTACATATATATTTATTTGCTAAAAGTAAGTTTGTAAAAAGTCCTGAGGAAAAACTGAAAGTCTTTTGAATTTTCCTGAGGTACTCAGGGGATGCTTTTATCCATCTTTCACCCATTTCTCTCTCTCTGTCTCTGTCTGTCTGTCTGTCTCTCTTTCTCTCTCTCTCTCTATATATATAAATATATATGCATGCCATTATTTTTGAATTGTTAACAATAGAATTAGGATTAAAGTTTCTGCTGATGCTTTAACTTTAGCATTGTTTAAATCTCTTTTTCACTTAATAACTTTCAAAATGAACATTATATTAGGGTAATAAAACAGACATAATATCTTTCAATAGGTAAGATAATAAAAGTAAGTTTAATGGCTTTCAAAAACTTCATAAATTTTGTTACTGAAATTTAGTGTCGTCTATCTTTGTTGGATTAATATTGATTTTATGTTGCTGTTTCCCTGGGGTTATTTATGTAAGCAATAAAGGCTTCAGAAGAATGATCTATTACTCACCTAGGAGCTTCTTTACCCCTTGCCGCTTCTGAATATTGCTGAGCTCCGTCTGGCAAGGTGGGTCTGCAGTGACATTAAAAATGTTACTTCAAGGATTATAGTTAAACAAAGAAGTATAATTTCTATGTTATCAGACTTACATTGGCCTTTACATGGCTTAAAAAGAAACATATTATACGTCAATTTCTTTTATAGATTACATACATATAGATTCACAGATGTGTATCTATCTGTATACACTGATAAAGAATCAGAGACATAGGGACGGAGAAGGAGAGAAAGAGAGAGAGAATGGCTTTCCTAATTACTGATACCAGAATACCTTTGATTTTCTGAAGAGAGACCAAATTGGATGAAAAAAAATGATATGAAATACTCGTAGGATGGAAAATGTTTCTTATCATTTACTTTTAAAGGGTCAATCAACCCAGCAATGTAAATCCAACTGATGGACTAGTGCCCAAACAATTAACTGATTATATTTCTCCCTCATTTAAAACAGTCTCTATGATACAGAGAAGTAGATTTACATTTAAAAAAGTAATCTAAAAAAAGTCAATGCTCTTTCTAGTTATATCAGACATACTATTATAAATTTTGATCCTGAATAATGCTGACAGGCTTTAGTCTTTTTAGTTTCATCTAGATACTCCAAGTATGCATGTAATGTGGAAATAAAACATAATATACCATAATTTCTGATATGCCATCTTTTAAAAAAACTTAAATTTAAAATTAAGCATGACTTTTTTTCAAACTCAACCACTTAAAGGAGAATATTTTCAGAGAAATACAAAATTCTAAATAGAAACAATATAGCCTGGTATAAACATATAAATATAAATATATATATATAATTATATATATTCTTATATAATAAATATATTTTCTAATTTATAATATTCAAGCAGGTCAATGTATTTTAGGTCATTTTCTAAAACTTGTTGTATGACAATGCATCATAAATTATTGAAAAAGAAAACCAATAAACTAGTTCCTATTTTCCCATACTACAACTTTTAAAGAAAAAGTCAACATATAGCTAACTGAAATAATTTAAAAAGCATTACACTAATTTTATAATATCCAGTTATTAAATTTGCATGTAACAGTGTAGTGAGGAAATGAGACAAAGTGTTTAATATATATTTTATAATTAAAATTTATAAGACCAACAAGTCTTTTTCCTTGGGAAATCTAAAATGTGAAGAAAAAGTAAATTTTTTGAGAGAGAGAGAGAGACAAACTAAGAAACAGATTTTAACTACAGAGAACAAACTGAGCATTACCAAAGGGAAGGTGGGTGGAAGGATGGGGAAAATAGGGGGTGGAGATTAAAGAGTACACTTGTCATGATGAGCCCTGAGTAATGTATAAAATTGATGACTCAGCATATTGTACACCTAAAATGAATATAATACTGTATGTTAACTATACTGGAATTAAAGTAGAAAAACTTAATTTAAAAAATGGGGACACCTGGGTGGCTCAGTTCGTTAAGCAGCTGCCTTCGGCTCAGGTCATGATCCCAGCATCCTGGGATCGAGTCCCACATGGGGCTCCTTGCTCGGCAGGGAACCTGCTTCTCCCTCTGCCTCTGCCTGCCACTCTGTCTGCCTGTGCTCCTCTCTCTCTCTGACAAATAAATAAAATCTTTTAAAAAAAAATGTAGTGATATTTGGGGAGAGAAAAGCAAGTTGTAAAATGGTACAAAGAGTATGACACTGTATGCATATTTTATAATAAACACAATAGTGTGACTTCTTCATCAAAACATATGTGTTCATGTAAATGTACAAATAGTGGATTGGAAACTATATTTGATGGTCTACCAGAGCAGAGTGAGAGGAGATTGGCTTGGGATGGAATGTAAAAGAGATCTCAACTTTATAATGCTTTTAAAATTTAATTTTAAAAAATCTTGATGTTAATATGATACAATATTGACAATTTTTATTTCTGGGTGATGGGTACATGGATATTTGTTAAATTGTTCTTGTAGTATTTTGGATTTTTTTAATTTCTAGAAATTAAAAAGAATCTAATCTTTCAAAAGAAAGAAAAATTATTTTTGAAAAGTCTAAATAATTAGTTTATTGTTCTACTTCATTTTGAAATTGATCTAATCTCTTTGTTTTTCCTAATAATAATGTGGATCTCTTATACTAGATATTAAAATAATAGGAATCAAGTTACATAGTATGAGCTTCTAGACTAGACATTTAAAAATTTACTGCCCTCTAAATAAAATATTTAGAACTCAGAGGAAAAATTTGAGCTGAAGTTTCAATATTATATTGAAAACATTTTTTCTAATTGCTATGGGTTAATTATTGCAAAGTAAAATATTATTTCTATATATTTTCTGTGATATTGCCTGAATTCTCTCCCTCCCCCTCTGTCTGTCCCTTCTTCTGCCACTCACCCTGTTCATGCTTTTTCTCTTTAAAAAAAAAAAAAAAGATTTCAAGAAAAATCATGACAGATTCAGCGGTTCATCTACACATAATATTTGATTTTTAAATATTTCTCCTATTATTTATAAGACAGTTCTGTCTGGCCTTTAACTTAGGTATACTTGGAATGCTTAATTAAGATTTCGACTATCATTTAAAATAAGTTGCAAAGATATTTGTGTATATATTAACTATTACTTATATATTATATGTTTATATATCATATATATTACTCTAACATATAGTCAAATACATTATATATCACTCCAATTACAGCAAAGGAATTTGTTTTATTGAATAAATAATGAGGAAAAACACATTCTAAGGTGAAACATTTGAAAAAATGTTTTTAAATAAATGGTTATTTTTTTTCGGAAATTAACTAATGAGCTAACTCTTACTGTTATTCTTATTGATAGAGCTTTTGTAACATTTTCTAGTATATTAAAGTAGTAAGCATAATTAGCCAAATTCTCCAAACTTTGGGGAAGATGTATACATCCTTTCACTTGCTCAGTAAATTATTTCTGCCATATATTAAATGATTTCAGAGAAGATTTTCATGTGACTATAAAGTTTTTAGCCCTTTGGGTGACTACTGCTTAATAAATGTAAAGTATATAAAGCAAAATTTTTCTTTGAGGACCTTTAATCAGTTCTACAAATACAGCTGCAAAACGCAGAAATATATCAAAATGAAAGTATTCATTTCTGTGGAAGAAACTTCCAGAATTTTTCATAATATTTTTAAAAGTTCATGGATAAACACTAAACATGGCCATCATAATAGTAAAAAAATTGACTGAAATAACATCATAAAAAGACTACATATCTTTTATAGTCTTTTACCAGGATTTGTTTTTCTATTCTTTAGATGATTTAAATGCACACTGGTCGTTAAAACTATCATGTAGGTTTTTTGAAGTGGCAATTGCCTAGTAAGCAAATATGCAATAATAAAATCAACAGTGTGTGTGTGTGTGTGTGTGTGTGTGATTTAAAGTATTTTAATAAAGAAAATCTAGTTTTAAACCTTATTTAAAGTTATTTATAAGTAGTTAAACTACTCTACAGAACCTGCTATTGATTCACTGCTAATCAATTTATGGATAATCATTTCATCCCTAGTAACTAAACTATTACTAATATGTGGAGAGGTAATTAAGATAGTAAAAGTCCCTACATAAGGTGTTAGCTTTTCATATGAAAAGCTGAGAATAACTAAAACAGTTTTAAGTAACTTGTACATTCTCTTAGCCATCAAGAATTTTAAAATGAGGTGACAATAACAGGTGTATCACATTAGACTAATTCCGTTTGTTTGTTTTTTTAAGTTAGCATCAAAATTACATATACTATTTTTCCATAGTTTCTGCAAATTTTATCATAATGTGAGGTTTTTTTTTATCTTCTTCTCTTAGCTTAATTCCAATCACCCTTAGATTGATTGTGTAAGCATGGTTTCAATGTTACATTGCATTTCCCAGTAAAGAAGGATGCCTAAAGAACTAGCATCACCCCAACTCCTCCAGTTACCTTGCCTCTTCCAGAGAGAATCAAGGTACTTTCCTTGCTAGTGAATTTTTACAAAGCTAAGTTATTTTTAAAAGTTTGAAAGGCCAAGTCATTTTAAAATCAAGTGAGTAAAAATAACTTTATGGTGAATGCAATGGTTCATTCAGCTCATTTAATAAGATCACAAAATAGAACATTAAAACTCCATAGTATAGTGATAAAAAAACCATTTATTTTACACCATGGGCAAAGCAGATAGCAAATTAATTTTAATGATTACTTTTAATATCTATGTTCTCATATATCTATGTGCTTCTTGGTGGTTCATAATGGAAACTATAATGAACTGCATTAATATGAAATATTAATTACTATTTTTCATCTTGTTTAGCATGTTTTATATCCCTAGCAGTTATTTTGTTTAACATGCTGCTTATTTGCTCCTTTATTAAACACTCTAATGAGAAAAATATCTACTAAAATGAATGGGGTAAAATGTACTTTTTTTTTTTTTTAATCATGAAGAAATAGATAAAATGTGACATGCAGGTCAACTATCTGCATCAGTAGGTGTCTCATCTTTTACCTTGCTGTCTCTGGAAGCAGTAGCACCATTCATTGTTAGATATCAAACTGTCCTTGTATGTGTCACAAGAGTTGAAGAATGCTTTGGTACACGGTTCATTCTTATCAAGGTAAATGCTTCCGAGCTCTGACTGGTCCAATAGCAGGTCATAGTTTGTATCAAGTCTATTAAACATCCAGCCAAGTGAATCCTTGCAAATTGGCAAAATACTGGTATCAAATCCTAAAGGCAAAGATAGAAAATAATTAGCTAAATCCAGAAGTCACAATCAGCAGCAAGCAATATAAGGGAATGTAATAGTTGGTTTCTGTCAGAGCACCTACTTAACAGTCAGAAATAAGGCTTTAAACTCATCTTGGGTAATTCATTTCCAAGTAAAGTGGGGATGGTAATACCTACCTTTCAGGATAGTTATTAGGATTAATTAACCAGAATATAAAGTAGCTAGTACTAATTAGTCATTCACTCAATGACACTTATTACTGTAATTTTATTAGATATATTTCCATTCTTTTGAGTGTTCAAACTTTTTCTTAATAAATAGGTCATGATGAATGCCTTTTTAGATGTATATAGGTATTACTGAATAATAATGTCCTATTAATAAAGAAATACAATTCATCTTCATCCCAAGGAATTTTATGAAAAGTAAAATTTTAAGGAAAGTAAAGTGAATACATAATAAATAATAGCATCAAATGCTCTATATCTTTGTGGAACCATGGTGATTCTGGTGTTTCACAAATAATACATATCCTGACAAAAAATAACCATCATGTAAGTTACACAGATACTCACTCTGTCATCTCTTTCACTCAAGGCAATTTTTACAATTACAAATATGCTATAATGGGAGACAGCAGAGAGCACTGGATAAGCACAGACATAGGGGGATAACAGACTGGGTTGGCACCCAAGGTGCAAACTGCTGAAGTGTGGGTTTCTCTGTATAAGCCACAGGCCCCACTAAAGTTCCATTTCCTAAATAGCATTACAAGCAATATCAATGTTTCAAAGCATAATTTAAAAATTTACTTTCAACTAGTCTTTGTCAGGTTTAAATCAGCTTTAACAGGTATTTTGGTAGACCACTTGCTGTTTTATTTGCTACTTTCCCTTCATTACAAGTGAAAGTTAAATAATAACCCTAACTGGTGTGAAAAAGAAAATGTGCTTGGAATTGTGGAGACTTTTTGAAAACTGAATATTCAAAGAATTTAATCTTCAACAGCAAGGGTTGAAGAGTAGTTTAACCATTTATGAATGAAATTCTCACATGCAGTTAATTTTATATATTCTAGTATATAACCTATTTTGATAAATACTTTTTATACTCCAAGGTGTATAAATAATTGAAACATGCACATATGTTTAATAAGTTTTAAACACAATAGAACTAAGAGTTTACCTTTCAAAAAGAAATGAAATTCTTGCAGAGTGCATGTCTGGTGAATGATAAATTTCTTGAAGTGTAATAATGTTTTAGATCCAGAATATCGAGGTATCTGATTTACATTCAGGTCACTGGCCCAGGTCCTGGCACTACCTTGCTTGGTTAAGTTATTATATCTAGACTTTAATGTTCATATCTAGATAATGTGAGGATTTTTCAAACATGATCTCAATGTTACCTTGAAGATCAAAAATACAGTGAGTTTATGCTATTTGAATAATATGTTTAGACACAAAACTGTTACAAGAGTCATCAGAATCATAAGTAACAGAAAAGGAATAGACATAAAATTATTTTAATATTTTAAATTATATACTTTCAATATGATTTAATTTAGTTGATGCTACAAGTATAAAATGAAATTAATTTGGAAAAGTTGTTTCCTGTCTTATCTTGAACTTTTAGAGCAGTACATACTAATTTATAAGTTTAAGAATTCTTGGATAACACTATCATAGTCACTATATATATATATACACACACACATAGTCACTATATATATAACAAATTAATGCATATATGCATAATTATTGTATTTATTATGTATATATATAATATTCTTGACTTTTGCAGCAAGATCAATGTAAAATAAAAAAAAAATTCTAGATCTAGGTAGAGAGCTCACTTCTGTCACTAAAAACTTAGAGCTTTCAGATTTCTGAAGCCTATTTTGTCTTACATAAATACAGTTATTCTAACTTCTTTATAACTAGAATTCCTATTATTATACTTTCAAATAATTTGTATTTTTTATACTAAGAGTTTCTTTTTATAAATATTTATTTATTTTAGAGAAAGAGAAAGCACGAGTGGGGAAGGCAAAGGGAGAAGGAGAGAGAATCTCAAGCAGAATCCATGCTTACATTACAGCCCCATGGAAAGCTCAATCTCAGGACCCTGAGATTAGGATCTGAGGTGAAACCAGTAGTCTGACACTCAACTGTTTTGTACCACCCAGGAACCCCTATATCAAGAGTTTATTAGAAAGAGTACAGCATTGAGTACTGCATTTTTTTCCAAGTCTGGAAATCTCTGCCTTTTGATTAAAGTGTTTAGACTATAGGCATTAATATTATATCAATATGGTTGTGTCTAAAACTTGATGTTGGTATTGGGGGGACTGGGTGGCTTGCTCCATTAAGCAACCCACTCTTGGTTTCAGCTCTTATCTCAGGGTCTTGTGATTGAGCTCTGAATCAGGCTCTGCACTCATCAGGGAGTCTGTTTGTGGAGTCTCTCTCTGCCCCCTCCCCAACTTGTGCATGCTCTCTCTCTTTCTCTCTCTAAAATGAATAAATTAATAAATCTTTTTTTTTTAGATTTTTAAAAATATTTTATTTATTTGAGAGAGAAAGAGCGAGTAAGAGAGAGCATGAGAGGGTATAAGGTCAGAGAGAGAAGCAAACTCCCTGCAGAGCTGGGAGACCAATGTGGGACTTGATCCCAAGAGTCCGGTATCATGATCTGAGCTGAAGGCAGTCGCTTAACCAACTGAGCCACCCAGTGCCCTAAGTAAACAAATCTTAAACAAAACAAAACAAACAAACAAAAAAAACCCCTTCATATTGATGTTATTTTATTTGTCCTCTTATTATTTGTTCTTATTATTTCTCCTTTCCTGTTCTGTTTTGGATTAAATGTGTTGCTTTTGTATTTTTATTATTCCCACTTAATTTCCACTATTAGTTTATGTGGTAGGCAAAATAATAGCCCCTCAAAGATGTCCACATTCTAATCCCTGGATCTTTGTGATATTACATCACTAAAGGGACTTAAATTTGCAGATGGAATTAAGTGTATTAATCAGTTGATTTGGGAGATTATTGTGTATTATTTGGACAAACCCAATTTAATTAAATAAAACCTTAAGGGTGAGAAAGTTCTCCTGGCTAATAGGCAGAAATGAGATAAAGAGAAAATTCTCCCAGATAATAGAAAGAAATGAGACAGGAAAAACAAAAAAAAGAAAAACAAGAAAGCAAAACAAAACAAAACAAAAAACATGGCTTTGAAGGTGGAAGGAGACTTTAATCCTAGGAATGTGGGTGGTGTCTAGCATCTGAGACTAGCCAAGAAGGATTAGAATACTCAGTTCTACAACTGTAAGGACCTGATTTTTTTTTTTAAGACTTTCTTTATTTAGACAGCAAGCAGGGAGTGTGTATGTTGGGGAGTCCCAAGACAGAATCTCCAGCAGACTCTGTGTTTGGTACAAAGCTGGCCTTGCAGCAGATCCCACAGCCCTGAGATCATGACCTGTGCTGAAATCAAGATTTAGATGCTTAACTGGCTTAGGCACCTAGGAGTCACAAGGAATTGAATTTTGACAACAACCCAGCTGCTTATAGAACTGGATCCTCTTGGGGCACCTGGGTGGCTCAGTTGGTTAAGACGCTGCCTTCACTCAGAGTGGTCATGATCCCAGGGTCCTGGGGTCGAGTTCCACATCAGGCTCCTTGCTCAGTAGAGTCTGTTTCTCCCTATAATCATCCCCCTGCTTATGCTGTCTCTCTGTCTCTCTCTCCCTCTCTGTTTCTCAAAAATAAATAAAATCTTTAAATAAATAAATAAAAGGACTCTCTTCTAGAGCTTCCAGCAAGGTATGTAGCCCCTCAAACACCATGATTTTAGTGTGGGGAGACCTGTATTGGACTTCTGCCTACAGAACTATGAAATAATAAATTTGTGTTGCCTAAGCTACCAAATTTTGTGGTAATCTGTTGCATTCATAAGAGAAATCTAATGTAGTTTATGAACTATATTTTGTTTTTTGCTGGTTGCCCACGGATTACAGCATACATCATTAATTTACCACAATCTACCTTTAAATAATATTGTACCACTTCATTTATGTGGTAAGAAATTTGTCAGAGTACACTGAACTTCTTTACCTTTTCACATTATTTTTTTTAAAGATTTATTAATTTATTTGACAGACAGAAATCACAAGGAGGCAGAGAGGCAGGCAGAGAGAGAGGAGGAAGCAGGCTCCCTGCTGAGCAGAGAGCCCGATGTGGGGCTCGATCCCAGGACCCTGGGATCATGACCCGAGCAGAAGGCAGAGGCTTTAACCCACTGAGCCACCCAGGCGCCCTACCTTTTCACATTCTTAATGTGAAAACCACATCCAAGTGGGCATTTCCCTGTAACCCAGTATACCCACCTTCCTCCCACATTCTCAATGATAAAGATCCATGAGAACTGCAATCAAGAATCAATCCAATAAATCCCAAGATTTTGTAGAAAATCATGCAACATTAGTATATTTATGAATTATTATAAATGATCCCATTTTATTTATGCTCACATAAAACATATAGGTGAATATTTACAGCAATTTTACTTATAATTACAAAACTGGTGACAACCCAAATGTCTTTCAGCTGGTGAATGGATAAACAAAGGATTGTATATCTATGTAGAGAATAGTATAAACATAGGTGTTGAGGCTAAATTAATTCCAGAATAAAGGTCTGTTCTGCACTTGCCATACAAAGCTTAAAAGCTATCCTTAAAAGACTCAAGTTGATGCCAATTTATTTAATTTCATGCCAGAACAAAACAGAACACTGTAAAGAAATATCACAAAATCCAGCAACCAATAATTTAAAATTCACAATGTTCGGATCCAATTAAAATTGACCAAGCATGCCAAGAAGTATAAAAATATGACCCATAATTTGGAGAAATCATAATCTTGAAAATATACTCAGAAATTGCAATGATGATGAGATTAGTATACATGGATTGTAAAAATAACTATATTTTTTCTTCACTATTCTGAATGCGTCTATACAGTTGTGTCTGAAGTATAATGTGACCCCCTAAGTATGGCAAATAGGACTGTGTGTGTGTGTATGTTTGTGTGTGTGTGTTTGTGTGTGTAGAGGATCTATATATGGAATGCTCTCTGATAGTCATCACACATGATCAAATCTGCTAGTTTTTCTATACAAGATGAGAGAGAAAAAAAATAACTAAGGGACAATCTAAACTTACGAATTGAAATAAGATATTAGGAATTTGATACAACAGAATACTCAAAAACAACCTTGAGAGTCTGAATATTGCTTAAAATTACCTTATTACAAATTTGGAAATAATACACAGTTGTATAAAAATTAAGAGTAGATGCAGATTGTTGGTTATGATTCTACATGTGTTGAACTTAAGGACTTTGACATTCCTTGACTTTATTAAAGTTTCTTCTTAGACCATTGTTTTTAAAAAGTTCTCCTCTCTTGAATATTACTCTTTTCACAAAATGTTATGATAATTTTCTAAGTAGAGGTAACCCAGAGCTCAATCTGTAATTAACGCAATGTTTGGGATATACATATGTTCAATGATATTAAAAATAAAAAATATGTGGGGCACCTGGGTGGCTTAGTCTGTTAAGTGTCTGCTTTCATCTCAGGTCTGTCATGATCTCAGGGCCCTGGCCCACAGCAAGTTCCCTGATTGATGGGGAGTCTGCTTTTCCCTCTGACGCTCCTCACGCCCATGCTTTCTTTCTCTCGCAAACAAATAAATAAAATCTCAAAATAAATAGATAGATGATAGATATAGATAAAGGATAGATAAATATATGGATTAAATCAATGTAGAAAGAATATTATATGCAAACAGTCAAGTTAAAAAGCATAAAATCACTATGTTTGTACATTGACAAGGATGGGAACTACATTACAATGACTGAGGTTGACTCCTTTACTTTCTCTCCCCCCCCAGTTTTATTGAGATGCATGTAATTGATGTAGAACATTGTATCAGTCCAAGGTATACAACATAGTGATTTGATATATGTATATATTGCAAAATGATTATCACAATAAGTTTAGTTAACCCATCACCTCACATACAAATTTTTTGTCTCATAATGAGAACTTTTAAGATTTACTCTCTAGCAATTTACAAATATATAATACAGTATTGTTAACCAGAATCACCATGCTATACATTACATCCCCAGATTTCGTTTATCTTATAACTGAAAGTTTTTACCTTTTGACCAGTTTTATTCATTTTTCACATGCTCCACTCCCTGCCAATTTCTCACCTCTGGGAACCATCAATCTGTTCTCTGTAGCTATGAGGTTTTGTTTGTTTATTTGTTTGTTGTTGTTGTTGCTATTGTCTTTTTCTCCCCCTTAGGTTCCATATATAAATGAGACCATAAGGCATTTGTCTTCCTCTATTTTACTTATATTTGGGATATTTAAAGTAAAGTTAAGTAAAGGCTTTGTAATTTATCTTAATATTATAAATTTGTCATTATCTTAAAATACTTTCAAAATTTAAACTAAAGTTTTTATCATATTTTAAGACTATCAAAGATTACTCAAGAAGTAATATTTTGTTTCACAGTGTTATTCAATTAATCATGTTTTTATAATTTAGATTTTTTAAATCAATCAATAATAGGATTCTAGGATTTAAAACTACTTTGCATTGTGTTGAAAATAATCACAGTTGATCTTGTAGAAGATAATGCTTAATTCTTAAGACATTTTACCACATTCTCTCCTATTTATTCATTCAATTTTTTTCAGTCTTTTACATTTGTTATCCTTTTACCTATCCCTTAAATATTGGTCTTGCTAACATTCATTTTCCAGCTGATATATTTTTAATTTAGTCCACACTAGTCATCTTGGGGTGCTTATTCCCTTATATTTAACCAACATGAGTCATAACTCATGATCTATATTACTGGTCCATGTACCTTTTTGAGCATAATACAAGATAAGTGTAAGCACAGGTACACATACATTGTATTTTCTTTAATTTTTTTAAAGATTTTTATTTATTTATTTGACAGAGATCACAAGTAAGCAGAGAGGCAGGCAGAGAGAGAGAGAAGCAGGCTCCCTGCTAAGCAGAGAGCACGATGCGGGGCTCAATCCCAGAACCCTGAGATCATGACCTGAGCCAAAGGCAGAGGCTTAATCCACTGAGCCACCCAGGCACCTCACACATACATTGTATTTTAACTAAAACATTGATTGCAGAATGCACAAGTTATTTGGACAAGTTAGTGCTTATAGGATATGATCTGAATCCACTTTTGTTTTGTTTTGTTTTCTCCCTGATGCATATTTGCTCATTGGTAGGTTTTCTCTGAAGAACTCCTCTGGAAAACTTCATTTCTTCATTTCAGCTTCAGTTAACAAAAAAATTGCATTGTCCCTTTAAGGTTACTATTTAATAACTACTATACTATTAACAGACTGCAACAAATATGGGTTAATTGGCATTTCAAAATTTCAAAATGTCTAATTTCATGTAATGGTCAGAACTCCAAAATGATTCTTCCTAGCTGGGGATTTTTTTTTTTTAAAGATTTTATTTATTTATTTGACATAGAGAGAGATCACAAGTAGGCAGAGGCAGGCAGAGAGAGAGGGGGAAGCAGGCTCCCCACTGAGCAGAGAGACTGATGCGGGGCTCAATCCCTGGCCCTGAGATCATGACCTGAGCTGAAGGCAGAGGCTTAACCCACTGAGCCACCCAGTCGCCCCTGCCAGCTGGGGATTTTGCAATGCAAAATCAGACAAGAATATGATGTTTCCTTAATCTTCCATTTTTCTTCTAACTCCCCTTTCCCACCTTCTTTATGATGACCTTCAGTTTTGGAGTGAATGAATGAAGGATACATAAGTGTGGGCAGAGAAGTTCTTACCAAATCGATGACTTAAAATTAGGAAGGTATTATGCCATATTGTCCAATTAGATTTTGAAATCTATTTTTCTTCCAGATCCTTTTATTTTGGAGGTGAGGGTTTTGGGGTCCAATTGTATTTCAAGTGATATATGAGATTTTTCCTTTGGTTGGCCCCCACCCTTAGTCCCTAGAAATCTGGGAATCCATTTTTCTGTCAGGGTTTACTCTATATTCAAAACAACTTTGATGGGAAGAATTTACATTGTTTCTCACTCATATGACTCAACTATTGCCCATAATAAATATCTTTGCACTTCCTGTCCAGAAATAAAATTCCAAAACAACAGCAACTTTCCTTTGCTTTGACACCAAAAAAGTAAGCAGTTCATGGCTATCTGACTTGTAGACTTCCCTGCTAAAATTCAAGCCATTACCCACTTGTCTGGAAACACATATAGAACAGTAGCTCTGTTAAAATCTGTCTCTCAATTTGAAATAAAGGGAAGCACCCTCATCTTCTTAGAGAAGCAGTGAAATCATAGTATGGCTCTTTCCAATAAAACACTTTCATAAATGCTATTGCCACCTTTTTTTATTTATTCTTTTAGATCCTCATTTGGATCCATATTTTAGGGGCAACTAGCTTTCATCTGCACAATGTAGATTAGTGTTTGTTTGAATAATAGGGAGGTGGATCTTAAAAGTGTTATCTTTAGAATTCTTCCTAGCACGCTGCCTCTAAAAGCAGAATATTTTAACAGCAATATCAAGAAGTGTAGGTATGAGTAATCTGGGATGTGGGGGATGAAAGACGTTCTAGGTGGAAAAAATAGCAAGCAAAAAGGATCTAAGATCAGGTCATGCTTGATGCCACTGTACAAGAGAAAGAAGCAACATGATTGGAATTGAATGAATGAGGAAAAAGTTGTAAGAAATGAGGTTAGAGAATTAATGGTCTACTCATTCACACAGGTCACAATAAAGATGTTGGCTTTTACTGGGAGATCTTCCTATCTGTCTCCATTTTTTTTTCCCCCTCAAGAATGGCTCTCAGGTGATTGGCTTAGGCTACTGAAATAATGAACTTAACATTTACTGATTTGAGGAAGACACAAAAACAGATTTATATGGGGGAACATCTAAATTGGACCTTGGCCAGCTTAAGTGATGGCTTGTTAAAATTTCAGAGAAGATTTTAATGGGAAGTTTGAATATAGGATTCTGAATATCAGGGCTAGAAATATAATTTGGGTATCATTTGTGTGTTTCTCATTTTTTTTTTAATTTTTTTATTTTTTCAGCATAACAGTATTCATTATTTTTGCACCACACCCAGTGCTCCATGCAATCCGTGCCCTCTACAATACCCACCACCTGGTGCCCCCAACCTCCCACCCCCCACCCCTTCAAAATTCTCAGATCGTTTTTCAGAGTCCATAGTCTCTCATGGTTCACCTCCCCTTCCAATTTCCCTCAACTCCCTTCTCCTCTCCATCTCCCCTTGTCCTCCATGCTATTTGTTATGCTCCACAAATAAGTGAAACCATATGATAATTGACTCTCTCATTTTTAAATAGGTTACTGAACAAAATCATAAAATTAATTATCACATCTAGAAGAAAAATATTGCCTTAGGAACTACTAATATTATTTATCAAATAGATGATAAATGATTAGAAAAGGAGATTCAGGAGTGGTTCATGAAGTAAGTGGGATCTTTTTATTCACTGATTTATCCTAAATGCCTGAGACAATGTTTGGCAAAAGGTATGCATTCAAAAGTATTTCATAAATGCCAATTAAATGAATTAAGTGGTAAGTACATATCAGATAGTATAAAGGTGGGATACACATATATATAAAGAAGACAAGATATGGAAAATACAAATATACACTCAAAAAAGATATAAAATATATAGAGCAGAGTTCTAGAGTAGGTATTATATATGAGCAGAGAAAATAGTGAGAGGTGTTAGCAAGTTAAAGTAGAAGGAGGTAACGCCAGATGTGAGATTTGAAAATGAAAACAAACAAACAAACAAAACAATAACAATACCTTGTGTTGGAGAGATATTAGATGTAGGCGAAAAATGAAGGGTAAGGTAGATGAGGAATTTTCTGCTGGTTTCATGATAAAACTTCAAGTGTTTGAATGACCCAGCAATTGCACTACTGAGCATTCATCCCAAAGATACAGATGCAGTGAAAAGAAGAGCCATATATACCCTAATGTTCATAGCAACAATATCCACAATAGCCAAACTGTGGAAAGAGCTGAGATGTTCTTCAACAGACAAATGGATAAAGAGGATATGGTCCATATATACAATGGAATACCACTCACCCATCAGAAAGGATGAATACCCACCATTTGCATTGACATGAATGGAACTGGAAGGGATTATGCTAAGTGAAATAAGTCAAGCAGAGAAAGACAATTATCATACAGTTTCACTTATATGTACAACATAAGGAATAGCATGGAGGACATTAGGAGAAGGAAGGGAAAAATGAAGGGGGGAATCAGAAAGGCAGATGAACCATGAGAGACCATGGACTCTGGGAAACAAACTGAGGGTTTCAGAAGGGAAGGGGGTACAGGGATGGGTTTGCCCAGGGATGGGTAATAAGGAGGGCAGGTATTACATGGAGCACTGGATGTTATATGCAAACAATGAATCATGGAACAATACATTAAAAATTAATGATGTACTGTATGATAACTAACATAACATAATAAAATTCAAAAATTAAATTAAATTAACAAAAACTTTGGACAAGAAAAGGTTAAGTTTGTTTCAAGGTGGTAAATGAATTTAGGGAAAGGTAACCCAAAACAATACAATGGTTCATTAGCTCAAGAAAGGGTCTAGGAAGGGAAACACTGAGACAACACTCACTCAAGAACTCACTTGAGTAAAAAGACCAATATCCCATGCATAATCATGAACAGTGCTAGAAAGACAAGAGATTATCCCTCACTTGGGAAAATAAAAAAAAGTCACTATGTAGCACCACCTGAATTTTTCAACCACTTATATATCCCATAACTTATTGACTATTTAGCATAATGAAATCTTCAGTTAAAGAAATAGACAATATCATGGAAATAAGTGGTTTATTTATGAAAAGCATCTACTCAAAATATCTTTATAGGCATATATCTTTAATGAAAAATGAGGGGCACTAAAATAAATATTTTTTAATTATGGAAAGTATAGATATTATAATATGGTTTTAAAAAATAAAATCTCAAGTTACTAAAACCTGGGTAAATTTTTGAAATTTTTCAACATTTGGCACTAAGACTAATAAATATAAATAATTTGACATAGAAGGAATTGAATAAGCAAAAATCTTTCTCTGGAGAGTTGGTATAGTTTATCAATATAACTTAATTCAAGAAACCCTTAAATACATGTATTAATCCCACTCTATATGTTATTTATGTTTACAAGAAAGGAAACAAAAAATCATTTAAAAATATTATTATAAAGGCCAAAAACAGTAATTTTTTGAAAGATTTCTAAAATCTTTAGCCAAAATTAAATAGGAAAATATACTTTTTGTGCAAATGTGTTTGTGTGTACAGTGTATTAGAGGCAGTTATCACAATCCAAATGAATTATATACTTGAACTGATTTAATATTACTTGAATTCTGAGAGATTCCTTTGAAAGATTATATGATGAGTCAAAGAACATAAGTTTATAAGTTCAGAGTCCATAAAATCTATATTCAAATCCCTTTATCACTTTTTATTTATGTGACTTCAGGTTTTATCTCTTATCCTTCTTCAACTGTAGTGAGGGACAAAAAAAATCCACTTTGCAAGGTTGTTGAAGGGACTATATAAAACAATATAAAGATTGCTTTTTATGACTTAATCCCATGGGACTGATATTAAAATACAATGGCCTATGTGCAAACCACCACATTGTACTCACTAATGGGTAGAAACTATTTGCTCATTCTACCCCTTTTTCCTCCCATACTCACCAATTCCTATTATTCTTTGGAGAACACCATAATCCCCATGAAACATCTAAAATCATTTAAGAAATATCTAGTGATCTCTGTTCTCTTTAAAGATGTGGCACAAATTTCTAAAAGGCAAAATTTATCAGACATAGTCTTTATAACTGAAAAATATCTCTCAATATTCCTTGAATGTTTATGCCACTGTAGAAAATGAAGTTATCCACATGTAGAATGTAAACACATAGGAGTTCACTTCCTAATCTTATGAAATAACAAGGCTATATTAATAACTGCATTTGCTTAAATATATTAGCCTAATTGCAATTAACATAAAAACAATGTAAAATCATTCAAATGAAAGAAAAACTCAGGAAATGTAGATTTCAAAACACTCAAAATGATGGAAGGACTGCTCACTCATGAAGGTTTACAATGTTAAAAAGTACTATAACACCCAAAATAAATAAATTTAAAAACTGCTAGATTTGGGAAAAGAGTGGGGGTACTCATGAGTAAGTAATTAGAAGTAAAATAGCATTTTAGCACACACTGGCTTCAATACATGCTATGCTCCTAGGTCTTCTAGATTCAAAGAGAGATAAGGCAAAAATCTTCTGCCCAATTTGTCATTTAAATAGTTATTTTAGATTCTGTTCCCGGTAATGACTGAGTAACATTTTCTGGACTGATGCTCTTACTCCTAAATAATTAAACTCTACACATAATTAAAAAAAAAAATAAGAAGGGACTGAAGAACGATTAAGAAACTGACAGATGGGACGCCTGGGTGGCTCAGTTGGTTAAGCGGCTGCCTTCGGCTCAGGTCATGATCCCAGCGTCCTGGGATCGAGTCCCACATCGGGCTCCTTGCTTGGCGGGGAGCCTGCTTCTCCCTCTGCCTCTGCCTGCCATTCTGTCTGCCTGTGCTCACTCGCTCTCCTCTCTCTCTGACAAATAAATAAAATCTTAAAAAAAAAAAAAAAAGAAACTGATAGATACTGGTGAAAAGGCCACATTTTGAAAGGGAGGTTATACGGAGTGAATTCTCAATGTTTGTGTTTTTTAGCCTGGGAACAAAGTGTTGATATGGGAGAAGGTAGGAGGGAGGAAAACTTGTGTGGCTCAATCAGTTAAGCATCTGCCTTCTGCTCAGGTCATAGTCCTAGAACCCTGGGATCAAGCCCCATGTAGGGTTCCCCACTCCATGGGGAGCCTGCTTCTCTCTCTCTCTCTCTCTCTGCCTATTGCTCCCCCTGCTTGTGAGCTCTCTCTCCCTCTCTCTCTCTGTCAAACAAAAAAATAAAATAAAGTTAAATTTAAAAAAAAAAGGCAGGAGGAACACTGGTAGAAAAAAGATTCAGACATTCTAGCCTGGAAAATTAGAAAATTTGTGTATAACCATTGAAAATCAAGAGAGAAATCCAGGCAGAAAAAGAGCCAGAGAGCCAGGTACTTTCTGCCTTAGCTTATGATGACCCAGCAATCACACAAGCACACTATGGACTCCAATCACCTACACTAGAGACTACACATCTGAATTGAGATTAGAGCTAGAATCCAAGAAATAAGACTTTTCATTTTGAGTCCAACAAAATTAATCATGTGCTAAAATAAAAAATGCTCATTGAACTAAAGTAACATAATAAAGCATTCCACAATTTGGTATCCGTAACATCCGGAACACTATCCATAATTATGAGACATGCGAAGCACCAAGGAAAATGAACATGTTTTTAAAAGAAAAGACAATCAATTAAAAGAGCATCTGAAATGATATTTAGTTGTCGGAATTAGCAGACAAGATTCTAAAGCAACTAAAATAGCTATCTTTAAAGAAGAGAAGAAAATATGCTAGTAATAATTGCAATGATAGGAACTATTAGTAGAGAAATAGAAGTTGTAAGAAAGAACTAAATGGAAATTCAAGAACAACATAACAAAGCAACCTACAAAACATAAAAAATCACTAGATGGATTCAACAGCAGAAATGGGTTCACGGAAAAAAAAAAAAAAAAAAACTTAACTTGAATATGGATCAATTGCAATGATATAATGTGAGAAAAAGCCAGGAAAGAAATGAACAGTGTCTAAGGAAATGGCTGGATAATACATAGACTAAAGCACATGTAATTGAAGCCCCAGAAAAGAAAAGAATGATAATGGTGGAAATAACAATACTAATAATTTTTATTATTATAATTATTATTTGAGGAAATAATGGTAGAAATTTTGCTTAAGTATCTAAATTTACAGGTTAAAGATTACAATAATTCTCAAGCAAAATAAACACAAAAAAGGCATTTCTAACAAATCCTTAAGACCTAAACATAGACCTAAACTTGAAATCAGCAGGAGGAAAATGACATACCATAATTAAACAGTGATTCGATTAAAGCCTGGCATCTCATCAGGCTTTCATTGTGAAGTCCAAGTGTTGAATAATAACTTTAAATGAGGAAAGAAAAAAAATTAAGTACACTTTGAAAAATCTCCATCCAGTGAAAATAATCTGGAATGAAGGCTGAGACTCCCTGTTTTCACCTAGGGGGAAAATTGAGAAAAGTATTACTCTCATCCTAACAATAAGAGAAATATGAATAATCTACAAAACTACAATTATTTGGAACCCATTAGGGACTCTGTCTCTGGGCAATGCAATAACTCAGAATCTAAAACTAAGTATCTCTCTGCAAGAGATGTGGTATGAACAGCTCACCTGAGATAGCCATGGAGCACTATATAAGCCAACAAGGAGAATTCAGCTAAAATATTCAATAAATTGCTAACACCTGAGTAGAAGTTAGCATGACATTAAATAACTCCTAGAAGCCACAAAAGGCAGAGGAATCCAAAACCATTGACATATTTTATTCCAAAAACCTCAGCAAGTGCTTGCTTTGGCAGCACATATACCAAGAACCTCAGCAAGTGCTTTCAAGGAAGATTTAGGGTAGGTTAAGAGAGCTAATAAAGTCACCTAAGAAACAGAAACTGCTATGAGAAGAGTATGAGTGCTCAACCATATCCTTTTTCCCTGTATCCCTTATGCAACAAAGCCTTAATTTACAAGGAAAAAGAGGATTGATTACTCTATTACCCTGTGGATGTCAGTAAGGATACACTGTACCCAGAATACTGGAAAAGACAAACAAACAGCTGTCTCTGAATAAGAGGCAGGACAACGTCCTGAGTATAGATCATTAGGGAATACCTGAACTAAAGGAAGGATAGCATTTTTGGGAAATTCTACCTCTGAGACCCAGGTACACATCACCTACCTAAAGCTATCTCTTACCAAGAATACAAAGGAATGCTCCTACTATCTGGGTGCCAAGTGTTGAAAAACAAGTACCAAAAGTCTACCAATAGTGGAGGGGGAAGATTGTGGTGAAGGACCCTCTTTAAGATTTTGTTGCAAAGGAAAATATGAAGAAGCAAGTAGAGAAAGAGTACAGCAACTCAGCCTCACCATATGCGCAAGGCAACACAAAGGCTTCTGAAGCCTTTAGATGCACTGAGGGTAACAATAATAAACCAAAACCAAAACCTAGTTCTATATATGACTAGATTGACTTAATCATCATAATAAAGGCCAAGTTAAAAACACAAAAGAAAAATCTTTATTATTAGGCATAAATACTACTTATATCAGTCCTACTGTCTTATATAATATGTCCAATTTTATGCAAAAATAGAGACACACAAATGAAAAAGGAAGAAGATTTCTAAAAAATTCCAAGAGACAAAGCACTTAATAGAATCAAACTCAGATATGGCAGATGTAGTAACTATCTAAGAAATAACTCGAAATTAACATGTATAAAGGCAAAATTTGCATTAGAAATATAGATGGAAACAATAAGAAACAAACAGACATGCCAGGAGAAGGGGAAGGAGGAGGGTAAGGAGAAAGAGAAAACAAAGGAAGAGGAAGGGGAGGAGAAAAAGAGGAGAAAAACAGAACATACAAGAGCTGCAGATCATTATTTAACAGTCTAACAAAAAAGTAACTGAAATTGTAGAAGAAGGGAGAGAAAATAGTGTAGAAGAAATATTTCAAGACCTAATGGAGAATTTTCCAAAATTAATTAAATACATTAAATCACAGAGATAAGAATCTTAACTCCAAACAAGGTAAGTACCAACCAACCAAACAAAGGAAGGAACAAAACCTAAACACATCAGAGTCAAACAGCTCAAGACCAATTAATAAGGAGTGAAATCCTTAAAGCAGCTAGAGGCAAATGGATTTGCCTATAGAGAAATGAAGAAAAGAGATTGATGGCAGACTACTAAACTGAAATCTTACAAGCCAGAATATGATGGAAAGACATCTGTAATGTGCTGAAAGAAAAAAACAGAGCTCTAGACCAAAAATTCTTTACCGAGAGAAAATATCTTTGAGAAAGGAAGGAGAAATACCTTTAAGCAAACAAAAATGGGAGAAAATTTATTTAAAGCACATGTGTACTATAAGAAATGTTAAGAAAGAAATTCTGTAGACAGAATACATTTGGTACTAGGCAGAAATTTGGATTGTTAGAAACAAACAAACCAAAAAACCCTGAAGAATTCTGGAAGTATCATAGATGAAGATGCATATGAAATTTGCAATTTTTAATTCAAAAGTTTTAAAAGATAATTAAATGTTTATGTTTACTTGTTTTGTTTTTTAAATTCCACATATAAGTAAAATCATATGGTATTTGTCTTTCTCTGTCTGACTTGTATCACTTAGCATAATACCCTCTAGACCCATCCATGTTGTCACAAATGACAAGATCTCATTTCTTTTAAAATCTGAGTAATATTCTATTATATATGTATATATATATATATATATATATATATATATATATATAAAATCTCTTATGTCTTCTTTATGCATTCATCTATCAATGGACACTGGATTGTTTGCAATTCTTAGCTGGTGTAAATAATGCTGCAATAAACATATGGAATATGCATAGGGAATGCATATATCTTTTCAAATTAGTGTTTTCATTTTCTATATGTAAATACCCAGCAGTGGAATTACTAGATCATATGGTGTTTCTGTTTTTAATTCTTCAAGGAATCTCCATAGACTTGTTTGTTGTGAAACAAACAAATTAAAAAAAAATACAGACTCTTAAATTGCCAGAGGAGGTGGGTAGGCAGATGGGTGAAATAGATAGAGGGGATTGAGAAGTACAAATTCCACTTATAAAATAAATAAGTCACAGAGATGGAAAGTACAGCAGAGTGAAATGTTGTCAAGTGTATTACATTTCGTTTCAACAAAATGAATACTTTCATTTCAGAATATAATTATGTCGGGTTTTCAGAGCATATTTAACAAGTAATTTGAACTATTAGAGCCAAGTAAAAAATGAAACACCTTCTTCCCAAAAAGACTACAACGAAGAGATCTAAAAAAAAAAAAAAAAAACTGTACAGAAAAATAATATATTTACAGCAGTAAATATTATTTACTATAGTAAATAATATTGCAATGTTGTATGTTGACAGATGGTGATGGCACTTATCATGGTGAGAACTAAATAATGTATAGAATTGTTGAATCAATATGGTCTATGCTTGAAACTAATATAGCATGATACATTAATTATACTTCGGTAAAAATAAATATCATGGAATGTCTAAAGTTATTGATATATGTTTGTAGCATATATTAAAGCAAAACATATGTCAAAATAGCACAAAAGATGGGATAAATTCAGAATTGTAAGTACTTCTAATACATATATAAAATGGGAAAATATTATTTGAAGGTAGACTGTGATAAATTAAATTTGTAACTTGTAAATCCTAGTGTAGCCATTACAATAATAAACCAAGAGTTGAAATAAAATGAAACCATAAAAATACTTACTTGGTCCAAAATAAAGCATCATAAGAAAGAAAAATGGGCAAAGAAGAGATGGAAAAGAGAAAACACCTAGCAAGAAAGTACATTACAATGAAACCATAGCATTAATTATGTTAAATGTAAGTAAGCATATCAACAAAAATATAAAAAATGTATCAAAATACAAAAATACCCTAGATTCTAACTATTTCATATTGTTCTCAAGCAAACCATTTTAAGTAAAATGGCATAGTAGGTTGAAATTAACAGGCTGGAAAAGTATACCAGGAAAACATTAATGGAAAAAAAGCAAGACTGACAATATTAATATTATATTTGACTTAAGAATAAGAAATGTTACCACAATAGAAAGAGACATTACATAATGATAAATATTTCAATAAGAAGACACAACAACCCTGAATTTATCTGTATCTAAAATGAAGTTTTAAGTTCATGAGAAAAAGACTAACAACTGACTGGAGGAATAGACAAATTCCCAATTTTATCTGGAGACATCAACACTACTCTGTAAATAATTAATAGAATAGGAGGTAAATAGAAAAACAGTAAGGGTATTAGAAAGTCTGAGCAACATTATCAACAAACTTGAAATGATTTATATTGATAAAACACACTAACAAATAATGCAGAACACTAGTTCCTTTCAAGTGCATATGAAACATGTTATGAACCATAAAACAGATCATAAAAAATTGAAAGAACTGAAATCATAAAAATTATTTCAGAACCTAACAAAATCATAACAGAAATGAATAACAGAAAGAACCAACAAAAAATATACAGGGAACTTAATTAGAAAATAAATATGTAAGCATGGATTAAATAATTGCATGGATTAAATAATTACAAAGATAATTATTTTAATTCAGTAAGGAAACATGATTACCAGAATCTTGTCTCACATGAAGGAATTGTGGATAGCTTTCAATAAATAGATTTAAATGCAAAAATATATACATTAGAAGATATCCAGGGCAATTTTTTTTTTTTTATGAGAGAACTTTCTTAAGGAACACAAACTAAGAACTCTGAAATCAAAATAGAGAAGATGTAGTGAGAAAATACTTGCAATACAATAAAGGATTAAAAAGTTAATAGTGGGTGCATAGTAATAAAATCATGTTGTTGTATACTATATGTTATATGATCTCATTTTTATAAAAAATTTATGATCTCATTTAAATAAAAAATATGTGAATATATGTTGTATGAGAATAAAGTAGGGGATTGAAAAAACAAATATATCAAGCTCTAACAATTTTTTACCTTGTGATGAGAGGAATGGATTGGGTTGACAAAAGGATATTAACTTTCTCAAACATACCTTCATAAATTATTTAAAAAATCATCATGTATTGTAAGTATAATTAAAATTTATAATATATAACAGTGAAAGAAATAGAAAACAACAACGTTGTATATACGTTTCCTTCATATCTATGATATGTTAAAATAATTTAACACTCAATGTCTCAAAGGAATCATCATAAAGTTATTATTTTTATTGGCTAGCATATGGTCCAGGGACTGCTGTGGTGTATAGAACCATTCATTTCCACATTAAATAATCCTAGAGAGTTATGCTTTTGAAAATTTTATTTCCTTTTTATTTATACTTTCCCCCTTTTTTTTAGCTATCACATCCTGATGCTTCTAAGACACCTATTATGCACACATTCCAAGTATTTGGGTGTTTCTCAACTGGCACTGGAGTAAAATTCAGTAGAAGTAATGCTTATATTATAAAAAACTGAATGTATATGAAATTTTTGTATTTATATTGAGTTTTATTTTTCTGTACAGTTTTTTTTTTTTTTTTTAGATCTCTTCGTTGTAGTCTTTTTGGGAAGAAGGTGTTTCATTTTTTACTTGGCTCTAATAGTTCAAATTACTTGTTAAATATGCTCTGAAAACCCGACATAATTATATTCTGAAATGAAAGTATTCATTTTGTTGAAACGAAATGTAATACACTTGACAACATTTCACTTACCCTGTATGAAGCAACTGCCTGTTAATAATTCCAAAATTTCCAATGCTAATTGTAATTCTTTCAGGTACATAGTTTCTAAAGACTAGAGGCTCACCAAAAAGTTTTGTGCTTAACAAATCCAACTGGAATATTTCCCAGGACACAATTGTAACAAAATGATTTTATTATAATATTCATTCACTCAGCATCTTTATTTTATAGTTATAGTTTTAATTTATATAAAATTACATTGATTTGAATAAATAGGAAATAAATTTCTATAAAATTATAATATCTAAATATTGAAATAATACCACAGTAATACCAAAGTATAAAATCAAATTCTATGTATTGTTTCTAACAAATTAAAGAACAAAATACCAGATGTCTCAATAATTAGGAAAAAAAAATAAGCCATGATCTGGATCTTTCATTATTACTTGAAATAGAAGAAAATTTATCTACTAACTTTACAAATCTTTGATTACAAAAGATAAAGTTCCAGGTTGTACCTAAAAATCTCCTAATTGCATTAATGTGGGCATTGTTTTTAAGTCATCTGATTTCAAATTCAATCTTACTCTCAATGTGAAGACAGCATGACACAAAGTGAGCAATGTCTCAGTAAGAAATTAAGACGTATTCATTGACCCTGGGGGTTTAAGTAATTTTGTCATTTTTTCTGACTGAGGAGAGCATTTGGTACCTAGGAAAGGAAAAAAAAAGAGAGAGAGAGACATTATCTTACTCTCAGTTAAGCTGTTAATCTGAGGTTTTTGCGTATGATTCTGATGTCCTGATGCTTTCCAAATTGATAAAAATAAAATTAATACAATGTCTCTTTCAAAGAAGGATGCCCTCTCACACACATACTCAACTGGCATCATATTAAAAACAAACAAACAAAGTAAAAACAAAACTGTGTGCAGTAATTCTGTTCTTAAATTTTTGGAGATTTAAATAATAAAATATAGCCAGTATACAGATTACATTGTGTCCAAATATACTTATTGAAAAAAGACTCAAACAAGTGTATTAATGGTATAAAGATAACAGAATCAGAGGCCAAATAGCTTGATTTCCTTCACCTTCTCATCATAAAATACATCTTAAGTTTTTACCATCTTAGTTGCTTTTCTATAATTGCTCATTGGACAGTGATAGCTCTAAAACAGAGCCAAACAAAACATACCAAAGAAACTTTTTTTTTTTTTTTTTGGTCTCCATACCAATCATGGAACCCTGTGTGGAGGTTGAACTCCCAACTATGAGATTGAGACCTGAGGTGAGATCAAGAGTCTGGGGCTTAACAAACTGAGTCACCCAGGTGCCCCAGGAAATTTGATTTTGTATGTAAAGTAGACATAGGTTGTTAAAAAATAATGGCAAATTTATGAGCTTGCTTAATTTCCTAAAAAGCTATAACATCATTGATCTTCTTTGTCAACTGAAAACATTTCACTATGAAATATTTACACAAGATTCAGATAAACAATCAATTCTTCTTTGGGAATGGTTATACTATTTCATGTAATGGTAATAAAATTTGGTCAGTTAAAAACTCAAGTGAGTATTCTATTATGTTGGAGAATTGAGAACAACTACTAAAATAACCCCTAGGAAAAAACCTACTATTTTTCACCATACCATAAAATATTTCTGACTGTGTAACAAGATGTTTAACATAAAAAATAGACCCTATTAATTTGATGGCTAGTGTATGAAGCTAGCAAGTTTCGCCCTTTTTATGAAGCCATAGTGCACATTCAAAGCTCATTGCCTTATAAAAAGAAGTAGAAAATCTTCTCGTTTAAGTTTCATCAAATCTTGACTCTTTAAATTAAATCCTCCTCCTATCAAAGATTTGTCCTTCTGGAACCTGTGTGTCATTCAGCAATGAGAAAGCAGCTACAGTCTATTTTATTAGTCTTAGTAAATGAGTTAATATTATCTGCCAGGGCCATTTCCAGTAGCTGGAGACTCCACAGTAGAAAATTCCTGGCCTCAATGAACTTACACTTTATTTGGAATAAATGTATTTGCTATAAAGAAAGGCAAAGAAGTGTAACACTCAGGCAAATGCTCATTCTGGTGCTATGATTTCAAAAGTGGTAGAAGGGAGAACCTCTGATGCCAGATATTCAAGCAACAAGCAGAATGAAGTGAGAGAGTACAGATAACAGGGTGAAGTATTCTTGAACTCCCCAAAAAACAGCAAGTGTGAAGCAAGTATCTCTATTATGAGGAACTGCATTAATCAAAAATCCCATAATACCTCCTAGAACCCACAGAGAGGTCAGCAGGCAATTGTTAAGCTACAACAGCAATTTGTACTAATTGTATTTAGCAATCTGGCTTTAGAATAGGAAAGAAAAATAAGCTAGAAAACATATTACATATTCTGCATTCAGCTTCAGGATCATTAGTAGCTCTGTAGTTCATATATAATGAGGCTGGGTTATAAGACTACAATAAAGGGGGGCACCTGGGTGGCTCGGTGGGTTAAGCCTCTGCCTTCAGCTCAGGTCATGATCTCAGGGTCCTGGGATCGAGCCCCGCATCGGGCTCTCTGCCCAGCAGTGAGCCTGCTTTTCCCTCTCTCTGCCTGCCTCTCTGCCTACTTGTGATCTCTCTCTCTCTCTGTCAAAAAAAAAAAAAAAAAAAAAGACTACAATAAAGGAAAACACAAGATATTGTGGCTTAATTTATATTTTTGCTCATTACAACACAGTAGAAAGATTAAATAGATAAAAGTTTTGCATTACTTGGGAAAAGAAAATAATTTAGACTATTAAAGTAGGCAGAGTAACCTATATATAAAAATAGATAATTAAATATGAGTAAAAATGGGTAAAGTAGTGAATTTTCAGATGATTTTTATTGTTGACCCTTTGAGAATTTTTTTTTAAATTCCAAAATTGGTAATTTTATTTGGTTCAACCTAACATATGCATTCATGTTCACTGATGTTTGATAAAGACTGACTCTTCTTTTTTTTTTCCCCCAAAGATTGTATTTATTTATTTGACACAGAGAGAAAGAGAACAAAAGTAGGAGGAGCATCAGAGGGAGAGGGAGAAGCAGGCTCCTGGTTGACCAAGGAGCCTAATGTGGGGCTGGATCTCGGGACTCTGGGATGATGAACTGAGCTGAAGGAAGATGCTTAACCAACTGAGCCACCCACGTGCCCCAGCATTAGCTCTTCTTTTAGACAATATTAGAGGCAGATTTTTCTGTATTGTTCCTATGAGCCTTTATTGCTCTGTTTCTGGCTGGAAGTAGCACATATCTAAGGCTTTGTATGAAGTGAGTAGAATGTTGAATTTTTCAGATTATATAAAGATAGAAAATACTGGCAAAGAAGACATGCGCTATGATCTCTTCTCCACTCTCTTCCTGCCTGCCAACTAGTTCTGTGCCAACTCAGACTTACCTCTTGAACTCATTTATTAAGTTTTTACTGTATGTTGGTCTACAAGTTAAATCAAGCAGATACAGTTTTTGAGAATTATTTTATTAGAAACTACATATTCTGGTCACAAATATTCTAATAACATAGAAAGTAAGCTGATATTTAAAGATAGTAAAATACCAAGTGATCATTTCTGTGAAAATTACATCAATTTAAATGTTACTAGAGATACGGATCCATTAAAAGACAAATATCTATCTCAAAGGTAATACTTTAAACAAAATATTGGTATTTAAGCATTCTTCTTTCACAAACAGAAAAATATGCATTGTGGGTCTTTCTTATATATTTTCCTTAGCATTCCTATTTTGATATTTAAATACAAAAATTTTTCTCTAAATTGTTTCTCACAATTGATACTCTTTTTATATTACATTTGAAGTTGGTTGATTAAGCATAAGAAAGGTGTTCTGACCACCCAAGTGCAGCAAGCTTTTTCTCCATGATTAATTTCAATCCATTAACACTCTCCACAGTCAAATGAGTGTTGGAGTCTAAAGACAAATGGGTACAAATTGTTATAGAGTTCTTTCTCCCCATGGGCTAGGTGGGTGATGGAGAACAACAGAATGTGGATCAAGGGTGGAGAATAGGAAGTGAGAGACCCTAAAAAGATCCTGACTCACAGAAAACCACAGACTCCTGGGGTAAAGGCCAATATCAATTCACTATATTGGGAGCTAGTTTTCATAAAGTAGGCCAGGACAGTCTAAGAGATACACGAATAAAGTAATTTCTTCCATGGCTGAAACCAGTGGCCTTCCTGATGCTTTGAGGCAAAGTCAATATAAGACTGTTTTCTATCTCATGTAGGACTATTGTCAATAAAGGGATGTCACCAAATGGACTGGGGTTCAGTGAATAAACAAAAGGGAAGCACCACATATCTAAAGGGCTCAAGTAGCCATAAAAAGAAAACTCAATTTCATGTTGAGTTGAATAAATAAGAGAAGAAATGGTCTACTTAAATTTAACAATATTGAGAGTAGGGGCATGATGGCAGAGAAGTAGGAGACCTTGTTTCAACCGGTCCCCTAAAGTGAGCTAATTATCTACCAGAACACCCATGAAATCAGCCTGAGATGTAGGATTATACACTTCTGGAGCTCTATGGGGGCAGAAGACTCCAGTGAAGAGGTAAAGCAGAGTGGGAATGATCATATTGATATCAGAGGATAAACAGAATGAGGAGGGAGCCACCATAAGGATCCATTGGAAAGTAATACCCCAATACAAGAGTGCCCTGTGATTGGGGACCAACATTAACTTGGAGTCTGGTTAAAAACACTCAAAAAGAGCACAAGATCTTAAGGGGCAACTGGTGGAATCGGGAGGTCATGGGCACAGCCTAAGCCCATGGACCCAGGATGGCCACTGCCAGCAACCAACTGTGCCAGAGAGAGTGGGGCTGAGCCCTGAGAGGTGCTGGCTTGCATCATGGCTCAGCTGGGCATACTCCCGCCCCACATGAGGGAGTCTGGTGATGGCATCAGCCTGTGCTTATCTAGAACTTTTGAGCGCCGCGTGGCTGGGGTCTGACCCACTTCTTGCCAGCCCTGAGAAAACTCCATCCAGGAGCTATCTGGTGGTATCTAGGAAAGGCCAAGGGTCTGGACTCTCCCAGCCTCAGTGCAATCACCCACAGAGCAACCTGAAGTCTGCAGTCCCAGCAAAGGCAGCCACCAGAAGTGGGCTTCCTGGACCAATATCACTCATGGTTTTGGCTTGGGGGTGCAGAGAAAAGTGGGTGCTTCGGGTGACCCCTGAGACAGTGGCTGTGGACGTGCTCTGCCTGTGGGAGGTTGCATGGCTTGGTGGAGTTTGCAGAGGGGGATCTGTGTGCTCTGGACCACCCAGAGGGGAGCAGACTGAGGCTTCTCTCTGAGGCAGAGGTCTGGGTACAGTTTGCTTTCCTCTAAACCTCCAAAAAGCTGCAAAAAGCAACTAAAGAAAAACAAAACAAAACAAAACCTCCAGAGAACAAAAGCCTAAAAAACTGGTTTCCACAAAGCCCAGCCCCTTGATAGGGGGCAGGAGGACTCAACCCAAGCAAGACTGCTTGAAAAACAATGTGGCAGGCACCTCCCCAGAAAGCCAGCTAAAAGAATGAGAGGACAACCATCACAGTGTCCCCATAAAACTGTAAAACCCCAATGTCAGGGGAAAACAATATATTAAGCTCCCAGTATTGCCCTAAAACCTGTATATTTCATAGATACAACTTCTACTTTTAATTTGTTCTCAGTGTTCTTGTTCTGTTTAATTTTTTAACCTACTTACCATTACAACTAGAGATTTAATATAACATATTCCATAATAACCTATTAACTTAAACTCTTTTCATACATATACCTGTGTTTTGTTTTGCTTTCCTATTTTTTTAATATACATATAGATATAAACTTCAAGATAATCATCTTTCTCTAATCAATACTATCCCTATATATAAACCAGTTTTAATCTCCTTTATCTCTGGAAAGTTGAGTCCTTTAACAAAGATATCAAGATACACCCAGGAAGAATCAAAATAACCTCCCTCGCCCACATTGAGGATTTAGAACCACCCTCCCATCTTTTTCCTCTGTCAGTGTTTTTCTGTATTTGTTTCTGTTCAGGTATTATATAAATCTTATCCTTGGGATTCATTTTGGCTG
The DNA here is from genome assembly GCF_902655055.1 of Lutra lutra. Taxonomy (NCBI): domain Eukaryota; kingdom Metazoa; phylum Chordata; class Mammalia; order Carnivora; family Mustelidae; genus Lutra; species Lutra lutra. The sequence goes on along the minus strand of NC_062279.1, from coordinate 72,718,699 downwards.
GGTTCTTTTTTTTTTTCCCTTGTCATTTACTTTTATTTGTCTTTTTGTTTGTCCATTTTTGTTTGTACACCTTATTAATCTTACCTTTGGGGCCCATTCTGGTTGGGTCTTCTCTTTTTTTACGGTCTCTCTTTCTCTATCTCTTTTTTCTTTTTTCTTTCTTTTTTGGTGGTGACTTCCGATTGCTCAGAAGCATTCCAGGGTGCACCTTGCCTGGATCGTGGTTGATATATTCAGCTACACATCCCCTCAACCACGTCTCATCAAAATGACTAAGAGAAGGGACGCCCAACAGAGGAAAAATTCAGAGACTGTGCCTGCTCCATCAGAGCTATTGGATATGGACCTAAACAGTATGTCAGAAAGGGAATTCAGGGTGACAATTACCCAAGCAATGGCTAGGTTGGAGAAAACCATTAATGACAACATGGAATTGATTAGGGAAGAAGTGAAAGCTGCCCAGGAAGAAGTTTAAAATGCTATCAATGAGATCCAATCTAATCTAAATTCTCTAACAGCTAGGGTAACCAAGGCAGAAGATAGAATTAGTGATCTAGAGGACAAACTGATAGAGAAAAAGGATCAGGAGGAGGCCAGGAACAAACAGTTTAGAAGCCATGAAAACAGAATTAAGGAAATAAATGATGCCATGAAATGTTCCAGTGTCAGAATTATTGGGATCCCTGAGGAGGAGGAGAAAAAAAGAAGGTTAGAAGATATAGTTGAATGAATTCTCCATGAAAATTTTCCCAATCTGGGGAATGGAACCAGTGTTCCTGTCCTAGAGGCAAAAAGATCACCCCCAAGATCAACAAATCTAGAAAGATTTCCAGACACTAGATTGTGAAACTGATGAATCATAATTTAATTTTTTGTTTTTTTAAGATTTTTATTCACTTATTTGACAGACAGAGATCACAAGTAGGCAGAGAGGCAGGCAGAGACAGAGGAGGAAGCAGGCTCCCTGCTGAGCAGATCCCAGGACCCTAGGATCATGACCTGAGCTGAAAGCAGAGGCTTTAACCCCCTGAGCCACCCAGGCACCCCATGAATCATAATTTTAGACAAGAGCTCTTCAGAGCAGCTAGGGGGAAGAGATTCCTTATGTACAGAGGAAGGTTCATCAGAATAATGTCAGACCTGTCCACAGAAACCTGGAAGCCAGAAAGGGCTGGCAAGACATATTCAGGGCATTAAATGAGAAGAACATGCAACCAAGAATACTTTATCCAGCAAGGCTGACATTCAAAATGGATGGAGAGATAAAGAGCTTCCAAGACCAGCAAGGTTTTAAAGAGTATGTGAACACCAAGCCAGCACTACAAGAAATATTAAGGGGGGTTCTATAAAAGAAGAAAGAACCCAAGAATGTCATATAACAAATATTTACAGAGACAATCTATAGAAACGAGGGCTTCACAGGCAACATGATGTCAATAAAAAGGTATCTTTCAATAATCACTCTCAATGTGAATGGCCTAAACACTCCCATAAAATAGCACAGGGTTGCAGATGGGATAAAACTACTGGACCCATCCATAAGTTGTCTACAAGAGACCCATTTTCAACCTAAGGATACTGAAAGTGAAGGGATGGAGAAGCATCTTTCATGCCAATGGGTCTCAAAGGAAAGCTGGGCTAACAATTCTCATATCAGATAAATTGGATTTTAAACTAAAGACTGTAGTCAGAGATAAAGAAAAAGACTACATCATTCTTAAAGGGCCTATCCACCAAGAAGATCTAACAATTGTAAATATTTATGCCCCCTAATACGGGAGCAGTTAACTACATAAGACAACTGTTAATCAAGATAAAGAGTCATATTGATATGAATACATTAATAGTAGATTAATAGACCTTAACATGCCTCTCTCAGTAATAGATCATCCAAGCAGAAAATCAATAAAGAAACAAGAGCATTGAATGACACATTGGACCAGATGGACCTCATAGATATATACAGAACATTCCACCCTAAAACAACAAAATATTCATTCTTCTCAAGCATACATGGAATTTTCTCCAGAACAGACAACATACTGGGTCACAAAGCAGGGCTCAACTGATACCAAAAGATTAATATTCCCTGCATATTCTCAGACCACAATGCTTTGAAACAGGAACTTAACCACAAGAAAAAGTTTAGAAGGAATTCAAACACTTGGAAGCTAAAGACCACCCTGCTTAAGAATGTTTGGATCAACCAGGAAATCAAAGAAGAACTTAAACAATTCTTGGAAATCAATGAGAATGTAGACACTTCAGTCCAAAACCTATGGGATACAGCAAAGGCTGTCCTAAGGGGGAATTACATAGCCATCTGAGCCTCCCTCAAAAAAATTGAAAAAAATCCAGAATATACCAGCTCTCTTTACACCTTAAAGAACAGGAGAATCAACAATAAATTAAGCCAACCCCACACACAAGAAGGGAAATAATGAAGATTAGAGCAGAGATCAATGAGATAGAAACTAGAGATACAGTAGAACACATCAATGAAACTAGAAGCTGTTTTTTTGAAAGAATCAGTAAGATCAATAAATTATGGGCCAAACTAATCCAAAAGAAAAGAGAGAGAACCCAAATTAATAAAATTATGAATGAAGGGGCACCTGTGTGGCTCAGTGGGTTAAAGCTTCTGCCTTCAGCTCAGGTCATGATCCCAGGGTCCTGGGATAGAGCCCCACATTGGGCTCTCTGCTCAGCAGGGAGTCTGCTTCCCTTCTTCTCTCTCTGCCTGCCTCTCTGCCTACCTGTGATCTCTGTCTATCAAATAAATAAATAAAATCTTTTTAAAAAATTATGAATGAAAAGGGAGAGATCATAACGAACACCAAAGTAATAGAAGCAATCATCAGAAATTATTATCAACAGGTATATGCCAATAAGTTAAGCAACCTAGATGAAATGGATGCATTCCTAGAAACTTATAAACTTCCAAAACTGAATCAGGAAGAAATTGACAACTTGACTAGACCAATATCTAGTAATGAGATTGAAGCAGTGATCAAAAAACCTCCCCAAAAACAAGAGCCCAGGACCTGACAGATTCCCTGGAGAATTCTACCAAACATTCAAAGAAGAAATGATACCTATTCTCCTGAAGCTGTTTCAAAAAACAGAAACTGAAGGAAAACTTCCAGACTCACTTTATGAAGCCAGCATTACTCTGATCCCCAAACTAGGCAAAGATTCCACCAAAAAGGAGAATTTCAGACTAATATCCCTGATGAATATGTATACCAAGATTCTCAACAAGATTCTAGCAAATAGGATCCAACAGTACATTAAAAGATTACCCACCATGACCAGGTGGGATTTATCCATGGAATGGAAGGGTGGTTCAACATTCACAAATCAATCAACATGACAGAATGAATCAATAAGAGAATAGAGAAGAACCACATGCTCCTCTCAATTGATGCAGAAAAAGCATTTGGCAAGATACAGCATCCATTCCCAATTAAAACACTTCAAAATATAGGGATAGAGGGAACATTCCTCCACTTCATAAAATCTATCTATGAAAAACCCACAGCATATATCATGCTCAATGGGGAAAAGCTGACTGCTTTTCCTTTGAGATCAGGAACATGATAAAGATACCCACTCTTGCCACTCTTGTTCAAGATAGTACTAGAAGTTCTAAAAAGGGCAACCAGACAAGAAAAGAAACAAAAGGTATTCATATTGGGAATGAAGAAGTCAAACTCTCTCTATTCGTAGATGACATGATACTTTATATAGAAAACCCAAACGACTCCACCCCCAAACTACTAGAACTCATACAGCAATTCAGTAATGTGGCAGGATACAAAATCATTGCACAGAAATCAGTTGCTTTCTTGTACATTAACAATGAAAGTATAGAAAAGGAAATGAGAGAATTGATTCCATTTACTATAGAACCATAGATACATGGGAATAAACCAAGAACCATAAGATACATGGGAATAAACCTAACCAACGAGGTAAAGGATCTGTATTTGAGGAACTATAGAACACTCATGAAAGAAATTGAAAAAGACACAAAAAGATGGAAGAGACTTCCATGCTTATGGATCGGAAGAATAAACATTGTTAAAATGTCTATACTGCCTAGAACAATCTCTACGTTCAGTGCCATCCCAATCAAAATTCCACTGGCATTTTTCAAAGAGCTGGAACAAACAATCCCAAAATTTGTATGGAACCAGAAGAGACCCTGAATTGCTAAGGAAATGTTGAAAAAGAAAAACAAAACTGGGGGCATCACGTTGCCTGATTCCAAGCTTTACTACAAAGCTGTGATCACCAAGACAGCATGGTACTGGCATAAAAACAGACACATAGACCAGTGGAACAGAGTAGAGAGCTCAGATATGGACCCTCAACTCTATGGTCAAATGATCTTCGACAAAGCAGGAAAAAAATATACAGTAGAAAAAAGACAGTCTCTTCAATAAATGGTGCTGGGCAAATTGGACAGCTATGTGTAGAAGAATGAAACTTGACCATTCTCTTACACCATACAAAAAGATAAACTCAAAATGGATAAAAGACCTCAACATGAGGAAGGAATCTATCAAAATCCTAGAGGAGAACATAGGAAGTAACCTCTTTGACATTGGCCACAGCAACTTCTTTCAAGATATGTCTCCAAAGGCAAAGGAAACAAAAGTGAAAATAAACTTTTGGGACTTCATCAAGATCAAAAGCTTCTGCACAGCAAAGGAAACAGTCAAGAAAACAAAGAGGCAACCCATGGAATGGGAGAAGATATTCTCAAATGACACTACAAAGGGCTGATATCCAGATCTATAAAGAACTCCTGAAACTCAACACACACAAAACGGATAATCACATAAAAAATGGGCAGAAGACTTTAACAAACACTTCTCCAAAGAAGACATACAAATGGCTAACAGACACATGAAAAAATGTCCATCATCTTTAGCCATCAGGGAGATTCAAAGCAAAACCACATTGAGATACCACCTTACACCCATTAGAATGGCCAAAATTAACAAGACCATAAACAAATTGTGTTGGAGAGGATGTGGAGAAAGAGGAATCCTCTTACACTGTTGGTGGGAATGCAAGTTGGTGCAGCCTCTTTGGAAAACAGTGTGGAGATTCCTCAAAAAATTAAAAATAGAGCTACTCTAGGACCCTGCAATTGCACTACTGGGTATTTATCCCAAAGATACAGATGTAATGAAAGAAAGGGCCATCTGTACTCCAATGTTCATAGCAGCAATGGCCACAGTGGCCAAACTGTGGAAAGAACCAAGATGCCCTTCAACAGACGAATGGATAAAGAAGATATGGTCCATGTATACAATGGAGTATTATGCCTCCATCGGAAAGGATGAAGACCCAACTTCTGTATCAACATGGATGGGACTGGAGAGATTATGCTGAGTGAAATAAGTCAGCCGAGAGAATCAATTATCATAGGGTTTTACTTGCTTGTGGAGCATAAGGAATAACATAGAAGACATTGAGAGGTGGAGAGAAGTAAGTTGGGGGATATCAGAGGGGGAGACAAACCATGAAAGAATGTGGACTCTGAGAAACAAACTGAGGGTTTGGGACTGAGGGGCATGGGGGGTTGGGTGAGCCTGGTGGTAGGTATTATGGAGGGTGCATATTGCATGGATCCCTGTGTGTGGTGCATAAACAATGAATTTTGGAACACTGAAAAGAAATTTTAAAAAAAGAATGAAAAAAATATTTAAGAGTACACAGATAAAAAATGTACAAAAATACTTTCTAGACTTAAGAACATAATTTCCCAGACCAGTAATTCTATGGGTGAATTGTAGAGAATTGCCACTGTGAAGCATCAAATTAGTGGTCTAGACAATTAAGTGCAAGGAATGTATCAAAACACAGACCAAATATATAGAAGGTTGGAAATTATGAGGAAATAAGAGGCTTAATTGTCTCATATTCTTGCCTGGTAGACAAATGAGTCATTTATACTTAGAAATAAAGTTTGACCAAGTGCTCTCAGTTGTCCATTACTTAGCCACTGAACTTTGACTTGACCAAACTTTAGCCATGCTTTTCTCCTCCTCTAGACTCCTAAACTTTGGCTTTTTCATATGTTTGAGCAAGGACAAAAGCAATCAGATGCACAAAATCCCTCCTTAATTAATGTTCTGAGAATCTGCTGAGCACATAAATATTATTTCCCGTTAAAGTGCCCAAATTTGCTACCTGCTTACCCCACACATTTGGCCTCCTCATCCACAAAAGCATTGCTGGTCCTTCTTACTCTTTTCTATAAAAGAAAGACTTCTGCCAAGAGAGATAGTTTGACTTCTTCCCTGCCAATTTGGATGTCTTTTATTTCATTTTGTTGTCTGATTGTTGAGGCTAGGATTTCTAGTACTATGTCAAACAACAGTGATGAAAATGGATATCCCTGCCATGTTCCTAACCTTAAGGGAAAAGCTCTCAGTTTTTCCCCAGTGAGCATGATATTATCTGTGGGTTTTTATATATGGACTTCATGATGTTGAGCTATGTTCTGTCTATTCATACTTTCTTGAGGATTTTTATCAAGAAAGATACTGTATTTTGTCAAATGTTTTTTCTGCATCTATTGAGAGGTTTTTATGGTTCTTATCCTTTCATTTATTAATGTGGTGTATCACATCAATTGGTCTGCAGATATTAAACCACCCTGCAGCCCAGAAATAAATCCCACTTGGTCATGGTGAATAACCTTTTAATGTACTGTTGGATTCGATTAGATAGTATCCTGATGAGAATTTTTGTATCCATGTTCACCATGGATACAAAAAAAAGGAGAGATATTGGTCTATAATTCTTGTTAGTGGGGTCTTTGTCTGGTTTTGGAATCAAGGTAAAGCTAGCCTCATAGAATGAATTTAGAAGTGCTTCTTCCATTTCTATTTTTTTTTTTTTTGGAACAGTTTCAGTAGAATGATTATTTGTTCCTTTTTATTTATTTTATTTTATTTTTTTTAATTTAAATTCAATTTAGTTAACATATAGTGTATTATTAGTTTCAGGGGTAGAATTTAGGGATTCATTAATTACATATTAACACCCAGTGCTTATTACATCAAATGGTCTCCGTAATGCCCATCACCCAATTACCCCATCACCCTATCCACCTCCACTCTAACAACCCTCAATTTGTTTCCTATAGCTAAGAGTCTCTTATGTTTTGCCTCCTTCTCTGCTTTTATCTTATTTTACTTGTCCTTATCTTCCCCTATGGTCATGTGTATTGTTTCTTAAATTCCATGAGTGAAATCATACAGTATTTATCTTTCTCTGACTGACTTATTTCACTTAGCATAGTATCTTCTAGTTCCATCCACCTTGTTGCAAATGGCAATTTTTCATTTTTTGATGGCTGAGTAATATTCCACTGTGTGTGTGTGTGTGTGTGTGTGTGTGTGTGTGTGTGTGTGTGTGAGTTTATCAAGTCTTCTTTATCCATTCATCTGTTAATGGACATCCGGACTCTTTCCACAGTTTGGCTGTTGTGGACATTGCTGCTATAAATATTAGGGTGCATGTGCCCCTTTGAGTCACTATTTTTTTTTTCCCCTCTTTGGATAAATATCTAATAGTGCAGTTGTTGGATCATAGGGTAGCTCTATTTTTATCTTTTTGAGGAACCTCCATATTGTTTTCCACAGTGGCTCATATTAATTCTTAAATGTTTGGTAGAATCCCACAAGAAAGCCATCCAGCCATGGACTCTTGTTTGTTAGGGGATTTTTGATTACTGATTCTATTTCTTTGCTTGTCATGGGTCTGTTCAGATTTTTTATTTCTTCCTGCTTCACTTTTGGTAGTTTATGTTTCTAGGAATTTTTCTGTTTCTTCCAGATTGCCTAATTTGTTGGCATATACTTGCTCATAATATTCTATTTTAATTATTTGTATTTCTGTGGTGTTGGTTGTGATCTCTCCTGTTTCATTCATGATTTTATTTATTTGGATCCCTTCTCTTTTATTTTTGATAACTCTGGCCAGGAGTTTATCAATTTTGTTAATTCTTTCAAAAAAACCAGCTTCAAATTACATTGATGTGTTCTAAAATTTGTTCTTTTTTCTGTATCATTTATTTCCACTCTAATCTTTATTATTTCCCTTCTCTTGCTGTATTTAGGACTTATTTGATGTTCTTTCCCCAGTCCCTTTAGTGTAAGATTAGGTTGTGTATTTGAGACTTTTCTTGCTTCTTTAGGAAGACCTGTAAGACCTGCCTTTGTCGCATCCCAAAGGTTTTATACTGTTGTGTTTTCATTTTCATTTGCTTCCATGTATTTTTTAACTCTTCCTTAATTTCCTGGATAACCCACTCATTCTTAGTAGGAATTGCTGTAACCTCCATGTATTTGTGATCTTTCCAGTTTTTTTCTTGTGGTGGAATTCAAATTTCATAGCATTGTGTTCTGAAAATATACATGGTATGATCTCAGTCTTTTTGTACCAGTAGAGGCCTGATTTATGACCCAGTATGTAATCTATTCTGGAGAATGTTCCATGTGTACTCAAAAAGAACGTGTATTCTGCTGTTTAGGATGAAATGCTCTGAATATATCTGGTAAGTCCATCTGATTCAGTGTGTCATTCAAAGCTCTTGTTGCCTTGTTAGTCTTCTGCTTAGATGATCTGTCCATTGCTGTGAGTGGGATATTAAATTCCCCTATTATCATATTATTATCAATGAATTTCTTTGTTTGTTTCTTTGTTATTAATTGATTTATATATTTGGCTGCTCGCAAGTTAGGGGCATATTCATAATTGTTAGATCTTCTTGTTGGATAGACTCCTTTAGTATGATATAGTGTCTATAGTGTCCTCCTTCATCTCTTATTATAGTCTTTGGTTTAAAATCTAGTTTGTCTGGTATAAGTATGGGTACTCCAGCTTTCTTTTGATGATGTGATACTCTATGTAGAAAACCTGAAAGACTCCAGCAAAAACTTGCTAGAACTGATATAAGAATTCAGCAAAGTCTCAGTATATAAAATCAATGCACAGAAGTCTGTTGCATTTCTGTACACCAATAATGTAACAAAAGAGAGAGAAACCAAGGAATCAATGCTGTGAACAATTGCACCAAAAATATAAGATACCTAAGAGTAAACCTAACCAAACATGTATACTTGGAAAACTATAGAATCCTAATGAAAGAAATAAAGAGACAAAGAAGTGGAAAAAACGTTCCATGCTCATAGATTAGAACAAATATTGTTAAATTATATATCCTACTGAAAGCAATCTACACATTCAGTGTAGTCCTTATCAAAATAACACCAGCATTTTTTACAGAGCTGGAATAAATAATTCTAACATTTGTATGGAACTCAAAAAGACCCTGAATAGTCACAATAATGTTGAAAAAGAAAACCAAAACTGGGGACATCACAGTTCCATTCTTCAAGCTGTAATCATCATGACAATATGGTACTGGCACAAAAACAGACACATAGATCAATGGAACAGAATAGAGAACCCAGAAATAAACCCTCAACTATGTGGTCAACTATCTTAACCTTAATTCTTAGGAAAGAATATCCAATGGAAAAAAGAAAGTCTCTTCAACAAATGGTGTTGGGAAAATTGGGTGAAATTGGCATTAAGGAGGGCACTTTCTTGTAATGAGCACTGGGTGTTATATGTAAATAATGAATCATTAAATTCTACCCCTAAAACTAATAATACACTTTATGTTAACTAACTTGAATTTAAGTAAAACCTTAAAAAAAAAAAAAGCTTTTCTTGGGGCACCTGGGTGGCTCAGTAGGTTAAAGCCCCTGCCTTCAGCTCAGGTCATGATCCCAGAGTCCTGGGATCGAGCCCCATATCAGGCTTTCTGCTCAGCGGGGAGCTTGCTTCCTCCTCTCTCTGCCTACCTATGATCTCTCTCTCTGTCAAAAAAAAAAAAAAAAAAAAAAAAAGGCTTTTCTTTTTTGATTTGACATGTTTGCAGATCTTGAGGTTGAAGCATTTTCCATACTGCAATAGACTTTATTATTATTATTATTAACATATAATGTATTATTTGCCCCAGGGGTACAGGTCTGTGAATTATCAGGCTTACACATTTCACAGCACTCACCATAACATATACCCTTTCCAATGTCCATAATCCAGCCACACTATTACCACCCCCCACCCCGGGCAACCCTCAGTTTGTTTCATGAAATTAAGAGTGAATAACCTTTCTTTACTTAATCTGGACTTGCATTTATTTGACATTTTATGGTGCTGTGGCTTGAAGTGCTGAATACCCCTTGGATCCCACTGTCTTCAGGTACTCATGGAGGCTCCTCATATATTTTGTGTCCTTCCTGGCTAGGAAAACATGGTAAGTCACAATTTCCAACTCAGAGCCATGAGGTAATTGTTATGTTACTGTAGGTTATATTGATTCTGTTAAGCAGTGCTTTTCTCTGTTAGTTTCTGTTTGAGTGAGAATCTTCTTAAACTGAAGACTTCTTGGCTTTTCTTGAATGGGGATTTAAACCCTGACTCTTTCTGTTGAGTAGGACTCTTACTGCCATTCTTTCCTTCCAATATCTCTACAAATGGCAAAATTTCTTTAAAGATAATTGGACACTACAGTGAAGTTTTACAAAACTTGGGATCTCCTTACAATGGTGCATTTAAGAACTCTGCCTTCCCATCAGTTCTTGTTCTTCCTCCACCTTGTGTTGTTTTGTTTTGTTTTAATCACTTTCAAACCTTTCTTTCAGTTCCCTAAAATCTTTCATCTGTCTTCACTCACACCCTTACCCTTTTTTTCTTTCTTTTCCCTCATGCCAAAGTCTTTCTTCATTTAGTCCAGATTTGTATTTATTTGACTTTTTTTTTTAATAGTGGTGAGACTTGGAGTGCTAACATCCTTTGGATCCCATGGTCTTCACCCTGGTATTCATGAAGGCTTTTCTCTTCTTAGTCGTATCCCTCAACCTCCTGCTATCACTCAAACTTTAGGACTCTGCCTCATCAGGGGCTTTCAAGGGATCCAGAGACTCCAAGAGCAACCATCTGAAGCCAAAAGAATTCATTGGAAATAAGCTAGACATTATGTCTTCTGAGATGGGCTTTGGAAAAGCTCAAATGGACAACTGAACTCTCCTCAGTCCCTCAAGCAAAATTTCATCCACAGTTTCCATAAGAGTGCATATCAGAATGAAAACAATGTTAAAGGCCTCTTCTCTAAATATCAGTAGAGCATCAATTCTCATATTTAACTACATAACCACAACTTATTTCGTCCTCCATAAACATAATCTTTATAAAAATGTAAATGTGAGGCAAGGATGAGAGACAGTTCTTTGATATAAACCAGTGAGTTTACATTTCTATGCTTGTACATGACTGACGACTAAAATATAACAACTTTAAACTCGACTTGTGTGTGTAAGTGCATGTGTATGCATGAATGTGCAGGGATGTGTGTGTGTGTGTGTGTGTGTGTGTGTGTGTGTGTGTGTATTTTCCCCTATCTTCAGAGGGTATTACCAAATTAGATTATGAAGTCTCTTAAGAAATTTCTAATGTGATTGGCTTAGGAATAATAAGTGTTTATATAAATTACTTATTACTAAAACTTTTAGAAATAAAAAAATGACCTCCTAATAAACTTAATGTTTTAAAAAGACCATTTCTTCAATAAATGATGTTGGGAAAACTATAAAACTGCATACAAAAGAATGAAACTGGACCACATTTAACATCATGTACAAAAAATAAACTCAAATGGGTTAAAGACCTGAAACCATGAAATCTGAAAATCCTAGAGGACAACATAAGGAGTAATTTCTGTGACATTATCCATAACAACATTTTCTAGATATGTCTCCTAAGGCATGAAAAACAAAGGTGAGAAATAAACTATTGAGACTACATCAAAATAAAAAGCTTTTGCAAAGCAAAGGAAACCATCAACAAAAACGTGACCTACTGAATTGGAGAAGATATTTGCAAATGACATATCTCACAGGGGGCTAATATCCAAAATATATAAAGAACTTATATACTCTACACCAAATAAAACAAGCACCTTGATTAACAAATGGGCAAAGGACATGAATAGACTTTTTTTCCCCAAAGAAGACATACAGATGGCCATAGAGATATGAAAGATGCTCAACATCACTCGTCATCAAGGAAATGCAAATCAAACGACAATGAGATATCACCTCACACCTGTAAGTATAGCTAAAATAAAAAGACAAGAAACAACAAGTATTGATGAGAATGTAGAGAAAAGAACACTTGTACACTGTTGGTAAGAATGTAAATTGCTACATCATTGTGGAAAACAGTACGGACATTCCTCAAAAAATTAAAAACAAAAATACCACATGATCCAATAATTTAACTATAAAGTATTTACCCAAAGTAAGCAAAATACCAGTTCAAAGAGATATATGCACCCCTATGTTTGTTGCAGCGTTATTTACAATAGCCAAGATATGGGAGCAACCTGTGTTCATCAATAGATGAAAAGATAAGGAAAATGTGTGAGAGAGAGAGAGATATGTGTGTGTATATATATATATAATATTATATATTAGTGTATATAAAATACAAACACACATTTTTATTATATTTGGACATGTTTGCCCTAAATTTATATAGGTATACTGATTGAATAAATTACTATTATATCTACTAGATGTTTAAGATTATAAAAAATATCTGTTTAACGTATTAAAAATTTTTCTAACAAGTTAAATCCTTACTATGATAAATTCTATGTCAACAGTAATTGTTTATAAATGCCAACTTGAAATTTAAAAATATTTTCAAAATCATTTCATAACTTAAAATCTTTGACTCATACTAAATTAATGTATATTCATTAAATATCCAGATCACTTCTAAAAAAGATAAAGCATGTTTTTAAATTTTTGAAATTTTTGCTTCTAGTGTTTACAATTCAATGAATTTTATAGTTTCAAGTTTTACATATTTGGGTCTGTTAATAAACATGTTCATTTTTATTGATTAAAAAGCTACATAAAAAATGAGTATTATTATAAAAAGTATAAAATACATATTTACAAATTCTGTTCATCTACAGCAAAATGCTAATGCATAAGAGTTTAAAATATCTAACTCATAGTTTTCTTTTTTTTTTTTAAAGATTTTTATTTATTTATTTGACAGACAGAGATCAGAAGTAAGCAGAGAGGCAGGCAGAGAGAGAGAGGGAAGAAGGCTCCCTGCTGAGCAGAGAGCCCCATGCGGGGCTCGATCCCAGGACCCTGAGATCATGACCTGAGCCAAAGGCAGAGGCTTTAACCCACTGAGCCACCCAGGCGCCCCTAACTCATAGTTTTCTATATAAAATAAAAATTACTATAATTTAAAATTATAATATCTATATAAGTAATACTTTACTAGGAAAAATAATGATATAAGCAACTTGATATTAAAGATATGCAAGATATGACTTTGCTAAAAAGCATATTTTACCCTAAAATAAAATGACTCATTGTTCCAAAAACATATGACAAAATCTATATAATACAAAAAATTACAAAAGGATCCCTGAATTTTTTGTCATGGTCAGCACGTCATTGATATTTGAAAGGTTTATTATATAAGATTTTTAAAATTAGTACCAAATATTATACAGATACAAACTAAAATTTGTCCTCTTTAAAATGACAACACTTTCTTAGATTATTGGTATGTTCTTAATAAGAAATTGTGAAAATAAGATTTTCTTTGTCTTCTGGGTAATCTCCTAAATGGCAAACATTCTGTGTTTTATCAGAATATTTTTCTGTGCTTTATGTTGACTTTATATTATACCTTGATTATAAAAAAATCACAAGTTTTCCCACTGTCATATTGAAAACTCAAAGTTCAAATACAGTTGCTTACAAGAAAGACATTTAAACCTAAGTAATAAAGAAAAATTGGCAATGAAATGTTCGCAAGTATATCAAGCAAGTGTAATAAGATTAAATGTAGAATTGATAATATTACTATGAGATTAGGTGAAATCTGTGCAAAAAAAAGCAGCAAGTAGAATATAATGTAATAAAATAATGTGATATGAAGTATAATTTATTAATGGTTAGAATAGAAATAAATCTATACATTCTAAAAAATAGAGTAGAAACACATATCAACCCCCCCAAAATACTAGAAGGAATTATTAAATACAATTATAATGGAATCCATTAATATACCTTTCTTAGAATTAAACATGTAAGTTGACATAACTAGTGGTTTTACGTGTGTTTCATGCATGTGTGCTATTTTGTTTTTGCTATGTACTAAACTGTGTCCTCCCAAAATTCATATGATGAAGCCCTATCCCCCAATTTCATGGCATTTGGAAATGGAGCCTTTGAGCGGTAGTTAGGTCATGAAGGTACAAGCTACATGGGAGGATTGGTGCTCTAATAAGAGACCCTAGAGAGATCGCTCTCTGAGTGCCATAGGAAAAGATGTCTGCCTACAAATAGGAAAATGACCTTCACCAGGAATCCAATCTAGCAGCACCATGACATAGGACTTCCCAGCCTCCAGAATTTGAGAAATGTCTATTGTTTAATCCATCTAGTCTATAGTATTTTAGTAGAGTAGCTTGAGCTGAAAGAGTCATTTTTTTTTTTAAAGATTTTATTTATTTATTTGTCAGAGAGAGAGAGGGAGAGAGCGAGCACGGCAGACAGAGTGGCAGGCAGAGGCAGAGGGAGAAGCAGGCTCCCTGCTGAGCAAGGAGCCCGATGTGGGACTCGATCCCAGGAGCTGGGATCATGACCTAGCCGAAGGCAGCTGCTTAACCAACTGAGCCACCCAGGCGTCCCTGAAAGAGTCATTTTATTTTGCTTTGCTGTATAAAAGTTTCCCCCACTAATATTTGTGTTCAAATTCACTCCTAATTAAGGGAATTAAAATTAGATTAACAATGAATATGATAGCATGCTCACCAGAATGGAAAAGTTAAAAGGAATGGTAATATTTTGCTGTCATGGATTAAGACAAAAGTTAACTTTCATGTTTTGCTGTTAGAAACTAGTAATACCTTAAGATTTTTGCAAAGCAGCCTGTAACATCTATCATAATTTATCATTTGAAATGCATGTACATTTTGACCCATCACTTCCACTTCTTAGAAATAAAAGCATAACAGTCAACTGCATAATTGGTTATCGTGGAGAAAATAATGGAATTATAAACAAATTATAAACAAAAACAATCATTCTTAGGAAAAAACTGATTGATTAAATTGTGTTATATCCAGATAATGTAGTATTTTGATTTCTTCTTTATTTCTTCCATTCATTAATATTTCTCATTTTATTTAGGAGTATTATGTGTCAAACAATTCTGTATTTTGATAATATAGTGTAAATAAAGATCTCTGACTTCACTAAGTTCATAATCATCCAGTATGTGTGAGGTGGGGGAAGGGAGGGAGGGAGAGAGAGAAAGAGAGAGTATAAACCAAATAAACAAGTAGCATGGGTGGTTCAGTGGTAGAATTCTAGCCTGCCAAATAAACAAGTAGATTTTTACTATAGTAGGTAGTGTAAAATGTTATGAGAGAAAAATGAAAATAGAAATGAAATAGGGAATATAATATTATGGGTTGGTTTACAAATTAAATATATGGAGTCAGAAAAGAACGCACTCAGATGATGTGTAGATCTGAGAATTGAGGGAATTAGCCATTTTTTCTTCTAGTGATTTGTCTTGCCTGTTTAAATAGATTACTTCCTTTGGGAATTTACTCCTAATTAGTCTCTAACCTTACAAGTAGTATAATAATCCTTTACCCAGCTTTTCATTTACTTTCCAATGATATTCAACTACCTCAGTGTTTCTTGTAAATAACCCACTATATTGAGAATGCCTCATTTCTGGAAAAAAAAGAAGCTGGAAAGGGAAATGATATTTATGAATATGTACAATTAACTAAGCAATATGGTGAATGTACTACAAGCTCTCCTTTTATCCATCTCCAAATATGGGGGCAATCACTAGTCTAAACTTAAGATCAAAGGAGAAATTTGAGATCAAGAAATTTTAAAAAAAGAGTAAAAAAAAAAATATTCAAGTATGGGAATTGGTAGGATAGTGTAGACATGAATTTTAAAAGATCAATATGCTAAGATCTGAACAAATTTTATCCTACCTCAGATATTGTTGCTTTATGAATACAAGGCCAAATATACTCTATTGTTTCTATTAAATGAGATTAATCATTTTACTTACACTCACAGCATCCAAAAAATTAACATCTACCAAAAATGTAATCAATAATTCCAAGACAAACCTAAGAAACACTCCTAAAGAGCAGGGACAGTGCAATAATTTTTTTCTGACATTCATAAGAAGAAACCTTTTCACGTAGTCATCACACATCCAAAGATAATTATTATGTCTATCAGTGATAGCTGAATTAGTTTAATTAAAAAGAATTATTAAATTATTTAAGGACATATATAAGATTCATAAATATAAAAGTTTGGGATTATAGAAAATAAGTAGAAAGTATAGAAAAATAAGTGAGATATTTTGGGAAATACAGATATAGATAACCATGGCCCATCTATGAAATGATTTTGTGAGAAAGTGGGTATTTGAGGATTGCGAGGTAGAGTGAATGGGTCATGTCACAAATGAGCAAAGAAGGGAACACTTGGGACTTTGTCAACTATAAGAGGCTGCTTCTAATTACTATCCTGCCACCACTTCTTGTATTTTAGAGAAAATACTTCTATCTTTGAAAGCTCCTCAAATTAAGGTTATATTTCAATATCTTTGTTTTACATGTGTTAAATGTGTATTTTTTTATAAATGAAAAAACATAAAATGAAAAGTTCATAAAATTTTCATGACAAGTGTTTTACTTCAATTGCCATTTTCTACTTCTAAGGAATTAGAAAACACTCTGAGGAAATTATACAGATGATAAAGAATATATAATCTTCATAAGGCTCTTATTTTCTTCTTTTTTTATGAATTTGATTTGCACTGTGCCCTTGAAAGCATCCTTTTTGTCTACTGGCTTTGCTAGATCAAAGTAGAAATATCTGCAAATCCATCATGGAAAGGGTAACCTGTGGAGGAATGGGGGCTAATTGTGTCTGTAAAATCTCAAGTACTCTATTAATCTTACCTTTATTTCCTGTATTGTTTTATTCTTTCCCACTGCTATCAAAACACTGAAAAATATTCCTATACTTTCACTTCAACTGCAACTTAATGTCTCTGAGGGACTATTTCTTTTTTTTAACCAATCAGAGCTGTCACAAATGTTTTATTTCCTTGCAAAATACTATGAGTGTGTTTGGAAGTAGACACAATGTTCTGATTTTTGTTCAGCACCTAAACAAAGAATAAATTTTGAAATATATGCTTCGATTTAAGTGATTCACTGAAAATAAAATCCCATATCAAAGACAAGGGCACACGAAATTTAGAAATCTTACTGCTTCTCTCTGGCCTCAGTAGTGCTTTTGTCTTCTTGTTTTGGCTTCCGCTTTCATGAAGGGCCTTGAACCAGTCCCGCAATCTATTTGCCACTTCCCTGAACTCCAGGTCACTGCATGCTGAAAACAAAGAGAAATGACACAAATCTTGAATAATAATAGCATAATGCCAATGCTGGTTCTCACATTATTCCAAGAACTGAAAAGTAACAATAATAAAAAATGCAATACAATTTTAAGTATGTTTCAGCTTTTTAAAAAGGAAAAATAAATATATTTCAAATATAACTAGATGTAAGATGATGATAACGTTTTGTTCAATAAAGGAAAATTACTAGTGAAATTCTACTTCCACTCCTCATCGGAATATACCACTTGATGGAATGTTCTTATTGTTAATATCACATACATTCAGTCATACTATTTGTGCACTGAACACTTTTGTTATGGTAAGAAGGTAGATGATCTGGGGAAAAAAACGGTTGAAAATCCAAAATGAATATTTACATACTTATTATTGACCATAGCTATTATATGCTATGATTTTGTAAATCTGCATTAGTATATTAAATCCACATAAGAATTATCAATTATAAATATATGCTGTCTCTATTTGCTTTAACCCTATATATATATTTTTAAGCATAGAAAAGGAAAAGCTCTCTTTTGAACATGAGGAATGATTGTAAAATATTTAAGAAAATAATATAAATTTCTCTTTTAAGAAAGGTGTTAGTAACTTGACATTTGGAACTTAAATTAATTCCTCTTTTTAAAAACTATTGTTACCTACCAATAATTATATTCTCTAGAATAGTCTCTACCATAAAGAGTAGTCGAATATATTTTATATATTTATGTGTTCATGTGCGAGAAATCAATGTTAAAATGTGGTATGTTAAATTTAGTCATTTGTTGACAAAATATTTTAAAAATATAAGGAATACTTATTTCCAACGTTTGGAGGGCATCATTACTGTAGGGCTAATTCCTCTGCATGCAGCATATATGCAATTTCTTGAACTGGTAAGTACTCTTTAATAGTACTCTTGTTCATTTTGTTAAAAAAAATAACTTACATGCAGATTTATAAATGTTACATTACATTTAATACAAACTACATTTTATCACTATGTATTATACATAACATATATAATAAATATAGTAAATATAATGCAATATAATTTAAGATCACTTCCTAATACTAAAGGGAATCAAATTTGATTAATAGGACCTTCCAAGTACTCAGTAGGGCGGCTGGTCCATACCAGCAAAGTGTTCTGATATTTTAGAACAGTAGAGGCAATAAAAGATCCCACAAGTTGTCACGGGGAAGAGTACCAGAAGTTGTCATGTGCAAAGAATAAGGAATCAGGATGTTTTCATTTTTTCATTAGCAACACTGGCAATCAGAAAGACAACTGAGAAATTGCTTCGTATTTTAAACTGAGAATTCTATGTCCAGAAAAATCATGTGAGTGAATAAGCTAAAGGGATATTTTAATATACAAGATTAAAAAAAAAAAAAAAACCTAACCACCCCGCCCCATAAGTCTCTTTAGGAAGCTCCTGGGAGATGTGATAGCAGAAAGAGAACTAAGAAAGAGGATGGCTGAGGAAATAAAAGATTTAAGAGAGACGTGAAAGTAATTTTTAGGATGAGGTTAAAGAGTAATCCAAGAATGCATGTTGTGAGCCAAATGTGGAGGCAGACGGTAGTAGATTTGAAAATCCTTGTTCGAGGACAGAGCAATGTACAGAATTCATCACTATTCTTCCATCCAGGGAAAACAATGAGCTATAGTAAAAGTCCCAGAAAACATCATTTTTACTGATAAGATCTACAATGGCTGAGACTGAGGGATAAGGCAATACATAGTGTGCTCCTAGTATGAATATTTACAGTGTAGCCCAGTATCTGTGTTTATATAAACATCTAGGCAAGAGTCTTCTAATGCTATAAACTGTTATGCTATAGAATACAAAAGTCCACTTGAAGAAAAGGAATTCTTCTACATACACATATATACATCACATGTCTCTGGAAGGATATATATAAAGTGAATAAGACTAATCATCTCTAATTTGAGGAACTGGATGAATATAGGAAAGTGATATGAGAGAATCTTATTTTTACCATTCATTTTTCCTTTTTGAGTTGTGTGCTATCCACCTTATTAATATTCACAAATAAATTTAAAATTAAAATTTCTTTCAAAAATTTACCATGCATTTACCCCCAACCTAGTAATTCCTTTTCTTAAAAATGATCATACAGCATACTACATATACACCAACTAATTTAAGTTGTACAAATGTGATTTATTCAGCACTTTTATAACAGCAAGTATGTTCACAACAAAACTGTCCCTCAGCTGTGGCCTGGTGAGATTAGTCAGGCATATCCATCCAATGAAGGCTGTATAAGTTATTAATAAAGTTTAGAAGCTTATTATGTACTGATATAGACTTCAACTCACAATATAGCTTTTGGCGAAAAAAAAGATAAGAAGGAAAGAGTGTGTTAAGTATGCTTTCATTCGATAAAAAGCGGGGGGAATGCATTTGTTTACATATCCTTAAAATATCTCTGGAAATACACATAAGAGATTGAAACATTGTCACCTCTGCAATGAGAATTGGGTGGGAAGAGGATATTAATTGCTCAGAGATATCAATATATGTACATTTATACTCTTAAGAGTTAAAGCATTTTTTTCTTTTAAGAGTTAAGGCATAGGAGTGCCTGGGTGGCTCAGTGGATTGGGCCTCTGCTTTCGGCTCAGGTCATGGTTTCAGGGTCCTGGGATGGAGCTCCACATCGGACTCTCTGCTCGGCAGGGAGCCCGTTTCCTCCTCTCTCTCTCCTTGCCTCTCTGCCTACTTGTGATCTCTCTCTGCGTCAAATAAATAAATAAAATCTTAAAAAAAAAAAAGTTAAGGCACGTTAATGCATTACCTATTTTAAACAAATGAACACTTAAAAATGAATTTTAGTTTTTTATTTCCTTGATCCATCTGATTCTTTTCCCCAAAACCACAACCAGCAAAAAGCAAAATTTTATCCAATAAAATATCTGCTGAAGAATGATTAAATCTGTTGAACAGATTGGCACATATTTTCTTTTCTTGTGTTAGTAAATACAGCATTTATTATATCATTAATATAGTGTTAGTACATATTTTTAAAAATTTACCCAAATATGAACATTATATATATTTATTGTGTGTCACACACATCTTAGCTTAAGTTTCAATACAAGTTTGTGCATTTACTGTAATTAAATATTTTAGGAATTAAGAATCTTGCCGTAATAATTATAACAATAATGATGATAATAACAGCTAATAATGCATACTAACTGTTATAATTATATACATTAACATGTTTAATCCTTATAGAAACTCTATGAAGATTAAACTAATATTATACCCATTTAAGTGTTAGGAAATTGAGGCATTGAGAGCTGTAGAATTAATTTGCCTGAAGTCAGACAGGTAAGTGGCAAAGCCAAGTTATGAATTAAAAAACATGGAATTCAGAGTCCAGTAACAAATCCATAATAAAAACAGCAAAACAGGAAAGTAGTACACTCCGACCTAGACCAAACAAGTCAAGCATTGCTTCACTCAAAGCTTATACATTTCCATTTCAATAAGTTATGATGGCAGTGATGTGAGATGAACATCACTGCAAAGATACATGTTATTAGCAGAACTCATTTTTAGAAGACAATAACACAAAACCTATATAAATATGTCTCTCAACTTTAAAGGAACCATGTATCCTCAAGTCCAATTTTTAATGGCAAACAACATCACAGAGATCTTACTGAACAATAAGTTACAGTTTATGCTACCACATATTCTGCAGTAGTTAACAAGAGCCCTGAATGGAGGTAACTCAGTGATGCTTGCCTTTTCTTCTCCTCCTCCTCCTCCTCCCCCTCCTCCTCCTCCTCCTCCTCCTCCTCCTCCTCCTCCTCCTCCTCCTCCTCCTCCTCCTCCTCCTTCTTCTTCTTCTTCTTCTTCTTCTTCTTCTTCTTCTTCTTCTTCTTCAGGAGGCTACAATGGTGTCATTATTTTTTATAAATCATGAGTCAAACTGTTCTAGTCACACACACACAAAAGAAATGCCTAGCTTAAACAGTATAGAATTATAGCTTTATTTATGGGATGACATTTCTACTTCACTGGCTACCAAATCCTGTTGTAGACATGTTTCATTTGGAATACGACCAGTCAGATCTCACCCTTGAAGTCTCTACAAGTCATCAGTGATTTTCTACTGCTCTTTTCCAGAAGTTAATTAATGTCTTTTCTTCATATTTTCCAACAGTTCTACTACATGGATTCTTTTTCTGGAGATAATATCTTGCATTTATATTGCATGAAATGCCTTTAATGAGGCTTTACACTTGATTTTAATATCAAGTCTGGAATATTAGGTTAAGGATTATTATCGTTTTTTTTATAGCTATTGAAACTGGAACATAGAAGTTAAATGACTGCTCTAAATTTTATAGCCAATAGTGAACTAAAACAGTGCTTGAGTACCAAGTACTCATTGTATTTGTAGTCAGAAATAAGTAACAAAATAATAAATCATAATGTAATAAATACGGCTTTAAACTAAACTTGAATTTGAAAAATCTGTTTCAATTAAAGTTTCTTCAATTATGTGAAATTACTATTATTATTTTTTAATCATTTTTTAATTTATTTTCAGCATAACAGTATTCATTGTTTTTTGTACCACACCCAGTGCTCCATGCAATCCGTGCCCTCTCTAATACCCACCACCTGGTTCCCCCAACTTCCCACCCCCCCACCTCTTCAAACCCTTCAGATTGTTTTTCAGAGTCCATAGTCTCTCATTGTTCACCTCCCCTTCCAATTTCCCCCAACTCCCTTCTCCTAACTCCCCATGTCCTCCATGCTATTTGTTATGCTCCACAAATAAGTGAAACCATATGATAATTGACTCTCTCTGCTTGACTTATTTCACTCAGCATAATCTCTTCCAGTCCCGTCCATGTTGCTACAAAAGTCGGGTATTCATCCTTTCTGATGGAGGCATAATACTCCATAGTGTATATGGACCACATCTTCCATATCCATTCGTCCAATGAAGGGCATCTTGGTTCTTTCCACAGTCTGGCGACCGTGGCCATTGCTGCTATAAACATTGGGGTACAGATGGCCCTTCTTTTCACTACATCTGTATCTTTGGGGTAAATACCCAGTAGTGTAATTGCAGGGTCATAGGGAAGTTCTATTTTTAATTTCTTGAGGAATCTCCACACTGTTCTCCAAAGAGGCTGCACCAACTTGCATTCCCACCAACAGTGTAAGAGGGTTCCCCTTTCTCCACATCCCCTCCAACACATGTTATTTCCTGTCTTGCTAATTTTGGCTATTCTAACTGGTGTAAGGTGATATCTCAATGTGGTTTTAATTTGAATCTCCCTGATGGCTAGTGGTGATGAACATTTTTTCATGTGATAGAACAAATTAATAAGAAAAGAGAGAAGAACCACATGGTCCTCTCAATTGGTGCAGAACAAGCATTTGACAAAATCCAGCATCCATTCCTGATTAAAACGCTTCAAAGTATAGGGATAGAGGGAACATTCCTGAACTTCATCAAATCTATCTATAAAAAAACCAACAGCAAATATCATCCTCAATGGGAAAAAGCTTGCAGCCTTCCCATTGAGATCAGGAACACGACAAGGATGCCCACTCTCACCACTCCTGTTCAACATAGTATTAGAAGACCTAGCAACAGCAATCAGACAACAAAGAGAAGTAAAAGTTATCCAAATTGGCAATGAAGAAGTCAAACTCTCTCTCATCACAGATGACATGGTTCTTTATATGGAAAACCCTAAAGACTCCACCCCCAAACTACTAGAACTCATAGAGCAATTCAGTAACGTGGCAGGATACAAAGTCAATGTACAGAAATCAGTGGCTTTCTTATACACTAACAATGAAAATACAGAAAGGGAAATTAGAGAATCGATTCCATTTACTATAGCACCAAGAACCATAAGATACCTGGGAATAAACCTAACCAAAGAGGTAAAGGATCTGTACTCGAGAAACTACAGAACACTTATGAAAGAAATTGAAGAAGACACAAAAAGATGGAAGACCATTCCATGCTCTTGGATCGGAAGAATAAACATTGTTAAAAATGTCTATACTGCCTAGAGCAATCTATACTTTTAATGCCATTCCAATCAAAATTCCACCGGTATTCTTCAAAGAGCTGGAGCAAATAATCCAAAAATTTCTTTGGAACCAGAAGAGACCCTGAATCGCTAAGGAAATGTTGAAAAACAAAAATAAAACTGGGGGCATCATGTTACCTGATTTCAAGCTTTACTACAAAGCTGTGATCACCAAGACAGCATGGTACTGGCACAAAAACAGACACATAGACCAGTGGAACAGAGTAGAGAGCTCAGATATGGACCCTCAACTCTATGGCCAGTTAATATTCGACAAAACAGGAAAAAATATACAGTGGAAAAAAGACAGTCTCTTCAATAAATGGTGCTAGAAAAACTGGGCAGCTATATATAGAAGAATGAAAATCAACCATTCTCTTACACCGTACACAAAGATAAACTCAAAATGGATAAAAGACCTCAATGTGAGACAGGAATCCATCAGAATCCTAGAGGAGAACATAGACAGTAATCTCTTCGATATCAGCCACAGCAACTTCTTTCAAGATATGTCTCCAAAAGCAAAGGAAACAAAAGGCAAAATAAACTTTTGGGACTTCATCAAAATCAAAAGCTTCTGCACAGCAAAGGAAACAGTCAACAAAACAAAGAGGCAACCCACGGAATGGGAGAAGATATTTGCAAATGACAGTACAGACAAAAGGTTGATATCCAGGATCTATAAAGAACTCCTCAAACTCAACACACACAAAACAGATAATCATATCAAAAAATGGGCAGAAGATATGAACAGACACTTCTCCAATGAAGACATACAAATGGCTATCAGACACATGAAAAAATGTGAAATTATTATTAATAGTTATTGCCAAATTATTAATTAGAGCATGGTATTATATAAAGTAAACAAGTGAAAAAGAAAGAGGTCTTGAAAAAGGTATACATGTATTTATACTTGTGTACACACACACATAGTCACATATTTGACAAGACAAAATATGTAATAGAATGGGCAGAGATAAAACCAAAAAAAATTTCTAGAATGCCAAATTAAATCAATAGAGGGAAATGAGAGAGGAAGAACATAAAAGAGAGAATAGGAGACATGAAGGATTTGCTCAACATTCAACTTACAGAAATTATTAAGAGAGAAAGGAGAATTTGAAATTGATAAAATCATCTTAAAATATAGAAAATAATTCCTATAACAGAGATTTCAATGAAAGGAGGACCACAGAACTCTTAATTGAATGAATTAAACATACACATACACCCACACTAAGACATCTTTTAAAATTTAGACTATGAAATAGAAAAAGATTATAAAAGCTTTCAGGAAGAAAACAAAAATAAGCAATCAAACAAAAACTAAACAAAAGGTTATTATCAAAGACAAAAAAATCAGTATTCAAAAAATCATTAGCAATAATAGATTATAGAAGAACTTGAAGCAAACCTTCAAAATTCTAAGGACAATGGATTTTAATCTAGTATCTCATATACATTATTTTAAGAAAATAGGACATCATAAAGGCATTTTCAGATACATAAGAACTTGAAGATTTTTGCATTCCATGCCACCATGAGAATGGGCTGCAACAAAATGAAAGGAAATTAAGAAAATGACAGGAGATTCACAAAAGAGGCATTCCACTCAAGAAAAACTTCGAAGAACACTACTGAAACTACCTGTGTAGTGCATCTAAAGATGGAATAAAGCTGATGGACAGCAAGAGGGGAGAGTGTGATTTGACCAAATAGACTCTAATTGACAACTTGTAAAAAGTTATCAGAGTCATGATAAAGGAAGCTGGGATGTGAAATTGTAGAGTACATTTAAAAGTGATGTTAGTAATATTCTCTGTTGAGATAGAAAACATGTTTTTTTTTTTTTTACAGGTATAATTCTAGCATAAATTATCACTTTCAGTGAACAATACTTATATCATGATACTATAAAAACTTTTGATATACAAATTGATTCAACTTATAAAGAATTTACAGAAAACCTAACAATGGGTATAGAATGTAATTTAAATTGTTATCAACTTATTATTCAATATTATTATTGTTATAATTTAAGTTGTTGTCAACTTTGGCAGTGAATAGTTCCATGGTAGCCACCAGAAATTAGGAGGTAGAAGTGAAGACACGTAGAGGGAACCATAGCAAAACTAATGTGCTCATTTTACAAAATAAGGAGGCAAAAGATACCTGTGGAACTGGAAACAGATGGTTAAATGTTTTTGTTTTTCTTTTATTTTTTAACTGATGCTTTGCTTTTTAAATTGTAATCAGTGGAAAACTAAGAATAGCCATGAAATTATTTTGGAAAGTGGGAGGGAAGTGAAATATATTCTCATTTATCAAAGCAGGGAATCTAAAGGTAGTGTTTGAAGTTGATAAAGAACTATTTCACAAATGAGCTAATCATCAGATGGGGAAAACCAGCAAGGCTTAAAAATGATTAGCTCTGGGACCCAGGGATGGGATGAGAAAAAGGGGGCAGGAGGTTGCTTGTTGATTTTCATTATAATCCCTTCCATACCTTTTGCCTTTTTATTCCCATGCTTAAAGATCAGTAGTAGAGGATCCCTCCCCTCCCTGAACTGTCTTTCTCCTTCATGGAAACTTCTGGGAAATTCCAAATGTACATTGTGGGCATAAAAGCTGAGGGAGGATATTTATTGATCATAATCATTAAATCAGACATTGAGATATTAGTTTCCTTTATATCATCTATTGGCTTAGAGAACTTGTTACCTCATTTGAAATCATAGTATCTCATGGCAAAACTGGTACTCCTAATCCAGAACAATTTCTATTATGTTCAACTAGCATCTCTTCCTCACCAATAAACAATATAGGATATCTGTGACAGGTCTATACAAAGCTATTCTGTATTCAACATTCCAGGTTCTTGACATTACTCAGAGAAAATCACATAGAGTGAGAATTGATGAAAAGATACTAGGAACATTCCAGTGACTTCCAGAAGTCCTAGATATTTTATTTTAGAGGCCCTAACCAGCTATGTATATTAAAAATAAAATTTTAAGTATAAAGTCTTTGAAAAAATTTTTTATAATTACACAAATTAATTTTCTCTTGCCAACAATTAACTCATTTAAAATTGGCATTGATTTATCTGAAAGCATTGGGCAAAGGGATAATTCTTGCCACATCAAAACCCACACACTTCTTGAAATTAAATTAATTAAATTTATTTATTTTAAAGATTTTATCTATTTATTTGAGAGAGAGAGAGAGCAAGCACAATTGGGGGAGTTGCAGAGGGAGGGAGAGGGAGAAGCAGACTCCCTGACTGAGCAGGAAGCCCCATGTGATGGGGGGTGTGGGAGAGGGGCTTAATTCCAGGACCCTGAGATCATGATCTAAGCCAAAGATGCTTAACGGGCTAAGCCACCCAGGTGCCCCTTAATTAATTTTATAAATATAAAATTTAAAAATTAATGAAGTTGGCATGTTTATAACTATTAAACATTTAATTTCAACTATTCATTTTTCTTTCCATTTTGTATTTTAGGGACAATAAATACTTCCTCAAATCTCAAACACTTTCATATACTTTTACATTTTAATAGGCACCATAGTCTTCCTCTTAACAAGAAAAATGCTAAATGCTCTTGATATGTTTACACTATAACATACATATGTAATTAATAAGATCATCATTTATGGAAGAAAGAATACTGATGTTTCACTATGAGTTGTTTTTCAAAACAATGTTATGTAATAAGAAGTTCAGATCTAAATACTTGCAGGCAGAGAGGAGGCTCTGGAAGGTTCAGATTGGGGTAATGAGGTCCACACTGTAATTGTGTTCTAACTTAAGAGAATATTACCAGTTTTGTTTCAATAGTGTTCAATAGCTTTAGCAAACTGACTACTATCTGTCTCTACTAGGCTTGATACATAAGGTTTTAAACAATCTTTCTCAAATCATTCATTTTTGCTAAATGTTAAAAAAATAATTACAGAGAGTATTCAAACATATTTGGTGTCTCCCCACCATCATGTGCTTTTGGTTAAGAAGAGATTTTCCTAAGTCTCTGATTTGCTATGAAGTGAAGAAAAACATCACCACACCTCACTGATGGTAAAAATATATACTTGGTGGATATTAGAGAGGGCACGGACTGCATGGAGCACTGGGTGTGGTACAAAACCAATGAATACTGTTATGCTGAAAATAAATTTTAAAAAATTTAAAAATATATATATATTGCCATTACCCCTTTCTAACCATTTTAAAGTACAGAGATTCTTATCATATCCTCCATTCTTATCAGATTCTTATCATATGACTAGATTGATATGTGAATGTGCTACAGTGAAATCCTGTAGAAACAACCATTCTATAAGGAAAAGGGCTTAAGTTTTCCTTCCTGTGAATATTTCTTTACAAGACAGTCTATTACACAAAAAAAAGTCTAACCAACTTTCCTGTCAACATCAATTCCTGCACTCCCATTCTATAGGTCATGATGTCCCAGAGACATGAAAAAGACAACGTTAAGAGAAAAGGCTCTGAAGAGCATAGTGGTTACTTCAGCTTAAAGAGGAGTAGGGAGAGCTTACTTCTTATTGAATTCCACTTTTAACTATTTGGGTACAGATAATCTATTCTTGAATTCTTCTTCTTTTTTTTTTTAGATTTTTAAAAAATTTATTTGTTTGACAGAGAGAGAGAGAACAAGAGCACAAGCAGAGGGAGGAGAAGAGGCAGAGTTAGAAGCAGACTCCCCACTGAGAAGTGGGAAAGCCCCTGCTCAGTGGGGAGTGCTCCATCCCAAGACTCTGAGATCATGACCTGAGCCAAAGGCAGACACTTAACTGACTGAACCACCCAGAGGCCCCAGAATTTTCCTTATTTTTTATATTTCTAGTTGTGCCAGCACATAAAGACATGATTAATAAGTATTTGATGAATAAATGGCACAACTTTCCACATTTCTGAATGTCTTTACCACAAAACCTTGTGTATTTCCTTTATTTGATCTTTTCTTTTTCAATCCACATTCAGACCAAGATGCCCTCAAATATGTAAATAAAATGAAATTGCATAATCTTGAGAAAGTCTTTCAGCTTTCTTGTGTGTAAAACTTTTACCTTATACCCTTTTAAGAATCTCCATCATCACTTTCTAGACTCCATCCACCCATAATGACTGTTTAATGCTATATTTGAAAAGCCATTTATGAACTATCTAGTTTTTAGAGAATTTAAACTCCAGTTCACTTTACATGATGATGATTTTTTTTACCTTTTCATTTTTTTGTTTTTTACTTTTTTAAAAAGTTATTTTTACAGTAGTATTAAAAATCCATTTTTTTTCTGATTACCAATGTAAGAGATGCCAACTTTGTAAACATATATATTTTATAATGTATATTAATAATAATAATAATAAAATCATATATTTATACCCTCATTAATAGTCAATCAATGTTCAATACTTAGTTTGCTTATCTGCTATGTAAATTTTGGACCATGCATAGCTTGGACCATGTCAGACAAATAACTTTTAATATTATTCCTCTGTTTTACATTATAAAATGATCGTTTTCTCAGGCTATTAAAACATCTGACAGCAAAATATATGGTAGATGCAAAAAATCCATTATATGAATATACAACTTATTAAAAATTCCCACAAATAAATATTATATATAAGGAATACAATATTCCAATTTGTGTCTATATAAAAAGATCTAGGATAAAATTTTATTCAATAATTATTGCTGTCTCCGAAAAATCTTAGAAATGGAGTTACTGGGTGTTAGCACATGAACATTTAAAGACTCTGGGAACATATAGAAGCTAATCTCTGTAAAATAGAAGTTTTAACCTCACAAACCATTTTAAACATTTAAAATGTACACTCTTTCAGTTTTTATTTATTTACATTCTAGTTTTTGAGAAATTAAGTAGTATAGATAGGTAGCGATTTACACAAACTTAATGAATTTTGGAATAGTTCTTTAGCACAAAAAAATGGCTTGTGCTCTATATTTGTCTAGGACAATCTAACTAAAAATGAATTATACCCCATATAGTCTACAGAAGGACTGACCTCACATAGTGAAAAAAGTGAGAGGCCTGAATATTCCCTAGGAATATGGTCTTTAAATTTCAAAGTAAATGGCAGTTTCTTCATCGTGAATTATGTTTTCAACATGGAGTCTGATGAGAAAGTTATTCCCAAGGCAGAATGTAAAAATATATGCATCACTGCCTTGGGGAAGACAATATATACATGAAACAAAAAGAACATCTAAATTAGAGAAAATATAAATTGGAGGAAAAGAGAACTTTTCCTGATTAGTAAGTAGATGATGCTGGAAATTTTGTGGGTGTTTCAGAATGTCTCCTTTAAGAATCAACAGTTCAAGACTATACAAGAAAATTCAAAAGCAGGGACTAAAGACGTTAAGAAAGATAGGAAGGACAAGAATAGCATGCACATAGGAAAAGATCAGCAAGTCTCTGACATTTTGAGAAAAAAGGAGGATGCCTCATCAAAGAAAGTCTAGAAGCTTTGCCTGAAATAGAGGATCTGAAATTTAAAACAGAACATATATGTAAATGGAAATGTACACATACACACACACATAATTTTCTAATTATAGAATAAAATTCAGATGAGTCTCATTCCAAAGCAGGGTCCAATTTTAAACCATGCCTTTCTTTAAAAGCTTCGTTAAAGGACACCTGGGTGACTCACTGGGTTAAGCGTCTGCCTCTAGCTCAGGTTGTGATCCCAGACTCCTGGGATCCAGTCTCACATCAGACTCCTTGTTCAGCGAGGGGTTTGCTTCTCCCTCTGCCTGCTGCTCCCCCTGCTTGTTATCTCAATCTCCTTCTTTCTCTTTCTGACAAATAAATAGAGTCTTTAAAAAAAAAAAAAAGAAAAAGAAAAAGCTAATTTTAAAATTCCCCAGGCATTGCCACAAAGGGACAGAAGGATTTGAGGTCAATCCTATTATAATACAATACTCATGTCTCTGCCACACAAAAGTACAAAATCAGATAAATTGTACTCCAAATCCTCTCTGAAAAATACAAACACATAGAGGAGCACACACCCGTATACATTTTAAAGAATAATTCCTTACCGAGGATTATTTCAGTCTGTGTGTGTGTGCTACATTAAAGTTGTACTAAAATTTGTAAGTGATAAATTATGGAAGTGAAACCATGAGTCTTCAGCATTGTTATAAATCACACAGTTTTATTAAAACATGAGCTACGATTTCTATAGCCATTAAAGAATATTGATGTTCACAAGTGTATGAGAAACTTTCTGATTCATAAATAATTTTCTTTTTGAGAAGCAGCCTAAGGACTGAGGTGTTTTATTCTGAGAGGCATTCTGTTCAGACATTAGAGGGCACAGGTTGAATGAATGAGTCTCCAAGCAGGCATTTGGGCAGTAGTAATACATGATTCATTACCTGCTGACAGTCAGTGGCATTTAGGGTTTTAAAGAGGATCTCTGAATAGCAGGAGCAACAGGGATGGGATCAAGTGCCACAGTAGCATTCTAGGCAAACATCTTAAAGATGACAAACTTTGTTGGAATATTTAATGTCTTACACAACAGAGATAAATCCATTTCTGTGAGGCGAGGAGGAGAATAAATATCAAGTCGTGTCAACACTTTTTAAACTAAGGCCTTTGAATTGATGTATTTGAGACTTCAAATACCTGCTTATATTTCTGATAGCTTTTAGTGGATATTTTCTATTAATAGAATATTATACTAAAGCTTAAACTTATCTTTGACATTTAATAATCATATAATCAGAAAGGCTATTAGTATTTCATGCTCAGAGTTATTAATTTATATTTCTGGAAGGAACAATGAGATATTTATCTAACTCATATAAATATATGAAGGATTATTTCTATTCTTGTATTTAATGCAGATTAACTGAAGAGTTAATCAGAGAAAAAGACTTAACTAATTTTGGTAACAACACCATACTAATTTGGAAACCACAGACCATGAAGTACTCTATGAAACTGAAAGGAAGATGGATTTCACTAGCAGCTTCTATGGAAGAAGGGGGCTTTAAAGATTATTCTCATTGGTGAGGGGTGAGTGCAGCATCATGTTGATAACATCTCTTGGGTTTGAGGACCCCATTGGACCATATGACCTAAAGAAAATGGTTAGTAGGTATATTGGTTTTCCAGGGCTGTCATAATAAAATACTATAGACTGAGTGGCTTAAATCAAGGTGTTGACAGGTTTGATTCCTTCTAAGGCATCTCTCCTTGGCTTGCAGATGGTTGCCTTCCAACTCTGCCCTCCCAGATCATCTCCCAGTCTGGGTCAGCGGTGTCCTCATCTTTTCTTTGTTTAAGAACATTGGTCACATAGGATCAGGGCCCACCATTATGACCCATTATGCTTTAATCACCTCTTTAAAGATTCTCTTTCCAAATACAGTCAAATTCTGAGGTACTGGGAATTAGGACTTCTACACTCATGAATTTTGAGGGACACAATCAGTAACAGGAGACATGCATTGAGCTATTGTCACATTATCACAGTGTCACAGAATGTAATTCAAATCACCTAAAACCTACAAGGTGGAGGTTAAAAAGTTCTTCTCAAATGTATGTTTTCAGGTATATTTAATATCTCTCTATATCTCTGTATTTTAAACATTAAAATTCGTTAAGTATCACTCATAATTGTATATTGAAGAAAGTGATGAAAAAGAGAGCATGTGTTTCCCATTTGTTTCCAAGTTGGTTTCTAATCACTGCCAGTGTGAGAAAAATACACTGATTAACAGTCTATTCTGCCACAGCATTTTCCATATGCCTCATAGATCACGTTTTCTGTTACATTTTGTTTCATGAAAAAGGATTCCACAATGAAAAGAGCTTAACAGACACAGAGCTGCAAAAATTTTAAACATTATTTTCAGCAAGTTTATGAAGAGTTTTATTAAACGCTTCCAATAATACGCATCTCTAAGAGTGATAAAATACATTATCAAAAATTATTTATTTACTTATTTTATGAACCATATTTTCTTCTGGGCAGTAATGATCTATGCAGATATATTCTGATACCTATACCTATATCTATATCTATCTCTATCTGCATATAGGTATATAGATATAGGTATCTATATAGATAGGAAGAGATATAGACATATAGAGAGACAGATAGATACTTAACAAAAGGTAAATAGAACTGCACTTATCCTTTTCATGAATGCCTAATCTTCTGCACAGCATAATTAATAAATAGAAAAACAAATTGGACTTCAGAAATTATTGGTTGGATGGATGGGTAAATGGATAAGTCAAAGGAAACTAAGCTGTTATTTTTGTTGTTAATTTTCTTTGAGAGTCTCCTTTTGCAGGTCTGAAAAATTTTGGATATTCATAAAATATATTTGACAATCCATATATTTGACAATCCATATATTTTGCAAACAGTATTATATTATATTAGGTTTTCTTTCCTACTGGATGGCGACTTATGATGACATATGTATCTATAAATACTAAAAAATAGTAGTCTTATCTGATTTAATAGATGAGGCGAAGTAATGCAGATCCACTTGGATTATTATTTTATCTGAGAGACTGGTGGATTAATCTTTAATGGCAAAGATAGACATTAAAGGTTTTAGAAGGTTAGACTGTAATAAAAAATGCATATTTAAACAGATGAATTCCATTCAGGAACCTGCCAAGAACTGCTTTTATTCTTGCATAATATTAATAAGGCATGCCTACTATTGCAATCAATTCTAGTAGCCATTAAGAGAATTACTGTAGGGTAAAAAGGAAGTCATAACTGCAAAGGTCAGGATACTCAGCAATCATCAGAAATAATAAGACCTGACTGGTTTTTCAAGAGCAACATATATAAATCTGAAACAAATGGGAGAATTTTTAAGTTTTTAAAACACTTCATATTTCAGAAAATCTCCTACAATAAACACTATTTAAATGGTGTAACCAATTTTCTTTCATGTATACTAAAAGATATGAGCTAATACTGTATTAGAATATAATTACTGTTCATCAAAAAGCACAATAAAAGGTTAGTAAATTTGTACTGCTTATGCTGTATTCAAAGATAATTAAGAATTATAGAAAGCAGTGTTATTTAAAAATAATGTTTGTTTGTTTGTTTGTTTTTTTAAGATTTTATTTATTTATTTGACAGACGGAGATCACAAGTAGACAGAGAAGCAGGCAGAGAGAGAGGAGGAAGCAGGCTCCCTGTTGATCAGAGAGCCTGATGTGGGGTTCGATCCCAGGACCCTGGGATCATGACCTGAGCCGAAGGCAGAGGCTTTAACCCACTGAGCCACCCAGGCGCCCCATTAAAAATAATGTTGATAAAAACAGTTAAATTATGCAATATTGCTAAGATGTAGGTATATTTTTCTTAATTACTATTTACTTCTACTTAAATATTATATAAATAAGCGATATAGAACAGTTAAATGCATGTTGCATTTTAATTTGAATCCACAAATTAGAAAATATTCTTATACTTTGTCTTAAAGTATTTTGTAAGTCTCTAGTCTTTGTTGTGACCTCAATAATAAATAACTTAAGTCTTTTGATGATCAGCAGTATGTAATGCTACACATTTTATAGCTTCTTTTTGCAGTTCACCACAAGTGAATAATTTTGTTTTAACAAGGTCATCTCCTTGGAGATTGTTTATTTCTTAGGCAGTTTACCTATAATTAAGAGGAGTTTCCACCAGATGGAGGATGATGCTTCTATTTTGCATGCAAATGAGCTAAGTTATACAATGGTGAAATTGAAGAGCTATCTGCATGACTTTCATGAAAGTATTTCTTATAGGATAAAATATTATTCTAAAAACCTTAAATGTCATTACTCCTATATGAATCAAATATGTGAATATATCAGGTATGAAAAAATTTCATTAAAATTTAAAAATGTTTGGATTATTAGCATTTTTATTATGATTTATTTGTCTTAAACTGCACATTATTATGATCAAGTTTCAAATACTTGCAACAGTAACTCAAGGAAGTTTTAGTAGTACATCTATATCAATTTGAAAAAAATTAATGAGAATCCAGCCAAAGACCATGTGCCAGACTAAGCATCTGCACTTCATTGTTGGGTGTTTCAAGTAATAAGCAACTTATAGTGAGGTGACACCAATGGCTTAGAGAATGGAAAGGAGTCACAAAACTCTCAAGGGGCTTCATAACTAGCTATGGGGCTGTGTTTATGCATAAAAACTAAAAGGAAACCATTGAAAATGGATTCTTGATGTAAGATGATTCATGCTCTGTCATCTTCATCATTTGGTTTCTTGCATGTTCCAGGTAGAGTGAGTGTAGCAGAGGTCATGTCTGCAAACCTCCATCATGCTGTTGTGATGCATGTTGTGTTGTTGCCTTCCCTTTGCCCTTTATTAAAGCAAAGTGAACACATAATAAGTAAAACCTATTGGTATCATTATTTTGAACATCACTGTGAACCCAGGACTACTGATGCTAATGAGCAGAGTGAACAGTGTACTTAATGATATATCTTGATTAAACTTGCACTTCTGTTAGTTTCTTTTCCCAATACTACAGTTTGAGTAGGATGCATTACATGAAAAAAAAAATAAAAAATTAATGATCATCTATTTCAACCCTTTTGTTCATCCAATAAGTAAGGAAAAAAATCCTTCTTGCTATTTGCCTTCCTTCCCTTTCTAACCCTTGGTCCCAGATAGCATTTGAGTTTTACAATATTTCCTCTGCTCTAAAATTTTCTTGCCATGGAATTTGATAGAATTTTTTTTTTAAGATTTTATTTATTTGTTTGAGAGAGAGAGAGAACATAAGAAAGGGGAAGGGAAGAGGGAGAAGCAGCTTTCCTGCTGAGCAGGGAGCCTGATGCAGGATCCAAGATCCAAGATCATGACCTGAGCTGAAGGCAGATGCTTAAATGACTGAGCTACCTAGGCGCCCTCCGGAAGTTGACAGAATTTTCTCTTACATCTTAGTCTTGAGAAAATCACAATTCCATAGTAACTGCTGTCAACTCAGGGCCATCGTTCCCTGCTTCTGTGTTTTCTAGTGTGTTGCAGAGCGGTAAGACGTTGAACTCCATTTCCAGAATCCCTACCAGCATGTTTCCATAGTAGATTCCACTGAGCAGAGATACTACCCTGTATTTCAAATTCAGAACAGGATCAGTATCAGTATTTTTATTTCTCTAGCAGGAGCAAGCCCACTTAAGAACATTGTTACATGTGAAATTTTACAGCTGCCCCTCCGGATTTTCATTTCCTAAAATCCACTCACCTCTAGTTTATTTCGGTTTCTATCATCTCACTCCCTGCTGGCTAGCAAAAACATGAAATCTAGTATCTGCCTTCTGACTTTTGCTTCTTCAATACTTTCAGTGGTATGACAATATATTAAAATTACCTTGAAATACCTAGAGTGGCTGATGCATTTCTAACTGAGCTTTGTCTATAAAGTCCTCATGTACAGGCAAAATGGGTTCCAATGGGACTAAAAGTATTTCTGCTTGACGACATGAAAATCTCATTATTTCTCAAATAGAACAAAGTCATTTTGTTCTCACTTTAACATAAGAATCAGTACAATAGACTATTGATTTCAATGACCTTTTTAACAAATA
Source organism: Lutra lutra (assembly GCF_902655055.1). Taxonomy (NCBI): domain Eukaryota; kingdom Metazoa; phylum Chordata; class Mammalia; order Carnivora; family Mustelidae; genus Lutra; species Lutra lutra. The sequence continues at coordinate 72,682,356 of NC_062279.1, read as the reverse complement.
TCTGTTGTTAGTAAATAGATATAAATTTGCTTTGATACAGTTTGCTAGTTTAAAAAACTAGAGTGACAAGAAAACATGAGAATTGAAATGCATTTAAATGAAGTATAAAAAGTTCAGAAAGGACTTTTGTTACACATCCTTCATTTAGGGTTGACCTTCAATAGTGAAAGATAAATGGATGAATATTAGCAGACTGCTGGGCCTGGAAAGAATGTGCATTTTTTTCCTTCTTCCATTCTGTGCCTGCCCACCTGTCTGACCTCCCCTCTCTCTTCGCTTTCTTTCCATCTTTTGATCCTTTCATTACTCTTACTCCAGCTAATAATATAAGGTGTCATTATAGATGACTGATCAGAACACATGAAAATCTTTTGTTAAATAGATTATATACTGTAGTGCTACTTCTTTTTACTGCTTAAGCAATATTGTAAGCAAATAGTTAGTAGTCCCCCTAAAAGGGAAAGACAAGATAACAGCTTTCATGACACTGGAGAAGTCATTTTAGACCCCCAGCTATTTTCTGTGATCTCCGCCCTACTTGCTCCAGCACACTTCCTAGGAGGTGTCAGAACTACAAAGAAATGCAAAAACCTCAGTAGTTAAAAATTCTAAGGAAACAAAGGGAATGCAAAAGCTCACAGTGTCTACAGGGCTTGGAAATAGCCTAACTATATCGGAGACAAGAAATGAATGGTAAAACTCTCCAGGGTTATTTGAAAAAAAGCAAGACCCTGTATTCCTTACCTGAGGTAAGGAGCCCAAGGCCCCACCCAGTTTATACTAGCTCTGGAAGCAAGCCCACAGCCCCCTCCCCTGTCTTTGGTTACCTCTGCTTCAAAGTAATGTTAAAATCTCCATCAGAGGAGGAGCAGGGGCTTCACCAATATAAGGTAGGATGTACGTTTGGTGCATTTTCTAAGTACACCTGTCTGCTGTAACCTTATGTCCCCAAAGAAACAAAACCCCTTTCTGAATATTCATCCTAACCCTAAAGTAAAAGGAACCCACTCACTCTCACTTAGGGAGTCATGGCTTTGGAAATCATTCCCATGATCTCCTTATTTGCAGTAAATAAAATTTCCTTTGAGTGACAGTTGCACTTGGTGTAGTCTCTACCTGTAACTCGCCAAGGAGTTAACGCACATTAGTTCTGTTACAATAGTAATTAATTTTATCTTCTTTCTAGGTTGTTATTCCTAATCTTTAGTCCTCTCCTCTGTTCCATGCTCATTATACTCCGGCTAATATGAGAACAAAGATAATAAAGAATTTCACAGAGCATTTTAAGAGGTATTTATGTTTATTGCATTCACTATCAACCAATGTGGAGGGATTGAAAGAGAATATGCTTTGAGTCAGAGAGTTAAGGTTCAAATATTGCGTTCACTTTAGGCAAATTGTTCTCTGAGGTATTATTTTTATTGATTTTTATTTGGGGGCCAGAGGGGCAGAGCGAGAGAATCTCAAACAGACTCCCTGCTGAGCATGGAGCTCCACTCTGGGCTTGATCTCATGACCCTGGCATCGTGACCTAAGCCTACATTAAGAGTCTGAGGCTTAAACAACTGAACCGCCCAGGCACTGGTCTCTGAGGTTTTACAGCTTAATCTTAAAATAGAGCTAATAACAGGAGCTCACTCTGTTGATGTAGTGAACAGTTGATATAGTATGTGAGAAAAAGAAAAGCAGTCCCTGAGAGCCAGAGATGGCTGGGCACTAATGCTTACATGATGGTGTTACTTGGAGTCCATCTGACCTCATAGCTAAGCTGTGCTATTTCACAGAACAGAACACCACCAGACAAGGCCACTGTGTGACCATGATGAACAAGATAAAAATCGAAACTACTCTTTAATTATATCTGAGCACAGACAAAACAAACATGTGTCCACACTACAAAATTAGCCAAATAACTTCCTGCCCTAGCCTTTTCCTAATTGGGTAACTACTGCAATTTTATCCATTATGATTTTAGTTCTACTTTATTCCTCTCACCCTATCGATAAAAATTCTTAAGCAAAACAAACATGGTATTATGTTCTCTTCTCACAATATTTAATACAGAGCTAAGTCCCAGCTTTCAGAATACTTTTTAAAGCCATTTAACACAAGTCCAAAAGCATGTTCTCCTATATTGCAATGAGCCAACCAAACTACTTTTTTGACTATAGGTGTGGCTTTGATAGTATTTCTCTAGAGGGAATTGACATTTGGATAAAGCATATAAAATGTGATAATGTATCACTAATAGTAGTTTCATTTAATTTCTCTTCATGTATCACCTAAATCAATGAAATATATTTGCTGCATGATTTTTGTTGAGATACTAGACAAATAACTTCTGCCAGCAATATCATGGAGATTTAATAGAAACTGTGAGTATGTGCATGCTTGTATACATCTTGTCATCATGAAATAGATTTAAGACATTTTAGAGATTTAAATGGCAAATTGGGATCCTCAGATTACAATCCAAACTATGAAAATAATATATAATTAAATTCCTAGTATATCACTAGCTTGCTCACCTGGCACGTGGGATGTATTGATAAAAACAAAACAGGGGCACCTGGGTGGTTCAGTCAGTTAAGCATCCAACTCTTGATTTCAGCTCAGCTTATGATCTCATGAATGGTGGGATGGAGCCACATGTGGGGATTCATACTCAGTGGGAAGTCTGTTTGAATATTCTCTCCCTCTGCCCTCCCCCTTCCCCCACTTGTGCTCTCTCTGTCTCTCCCTCGAATAAATAAATAAAATCTTTAAAAAAGCATATGACAAAATACACATATAATATATATACACAAAACATATATGTATATTTGAGAGGAGAGTATGGAGAGGTTTCTCCTCTTACTAACTTCTAATACTGAAAATTTTCATTGTCTCTTTATTTTTTATTTTTTAAAAAGATTTTATTTATTTATTTGACAGAGAGAGACACAATGAGAGAGGGAACACAAGCAGGGGAAGCGGGAAAGGGACAAGCAAGCTTCCTGCTGAGCAGGGAGCCCAGTGTGGGGCTCGATCACACAACCCTGGGATCATGACCTGAGCCAAAGGCAGACGCTTAATGACTGACCCAACCAGGTGTTTTCATTGTCTCTTTAAACAAAATCTCTCATTTGATCAGAGTACCACTGAAATACCCTTCAATATACATTTTCCTAATTAAAAAACCCAATAGCATGGGGCACCTGGGTGGCTCGTTTGGATAAGTGTCTAACTCTGGCTCTGGTCATAATCTCATGGTCCTGGGATTGGAGCCCTGTGTTGGGCTCCCAGCTCAGCGCAGAGCCTACTTCTCCCTCTCACTCTGCCTGCCTCTCTGCATACTTGTGCTCTCTTTCTATCTCTCTGTCAAATAAATAAATAAAGTCTTAAAGAAAATCCAATAGAAAATTTATAATTAAATGCTTACCATTGCTTTTACAATTGCTTAAAGCTTCACAATATCTAAATTTTTAGAAGTATTTTCATATATTCCCATCTTGTTTGCTTCAGTTGCTTGGCTATTCTTGGTCTATTACAGTTCATATAAATTTTAAAAACAGATTGTCAATTTCCACAAAAGCTCACCTAGGATTTGACTAGGATATCATTTATTTACAAGATGAATTTTTAAAATTTTAATTCCAGTATACTTAACAAGCAGTGTTATATTGGTTTTGGGTGTACAACATAGTAACTCAGCAATTCTATACATTACTCAGTGCTCATGGTAAGTGTATTCTTAATCCCTGTCACCTATTTCACCGATGCCCTCAACCTACCTCCCCTCTGATAATCATCAGTTTGTTCTCTATAACTGAGTCTGGTTTTTTTGTGTCTTTTTTTCTTTGTTTGTTTTGTTCTCAAAGATCAATTTTGATGCTCTTTATTCATAAACATAGAATGCACCCCTAGTTAGTTAAGTTTTTCTTGCTTTCCATATTTTGTTTTCTCTGTAGTGGTGGAGGATGTGTGTGTGTGTGTGTGTGTGTGTGTGTGTGTGTGTGTACATATATATACACATATTTTTAAAGATTTATTTGTTTATTTTTAGAGACGGGGTGAGGGGCAGAGGGAGATAATCTCAAGCAGACTCCCCATTGAGTGTGGAGGGTAATGCAAGGCTGAATCTAATGACCCTAAGGTCATGATGTGAGCCAAAATCAAGGGTCAGAAGCCCAACACAATGAGCAACCTAGAACCTCTGGTCTTGTGTATTTTTAATAAAATTCATTTCTAGGTATCTGATATTTCTTGATACCATTTAAGTGATAACACTCAAATTTTTTGTTTTCCATTTATTTCTTCTAAATAAAAATAAAATTAGCTTTATAATGAAACTGCATAAGCAGTCTTTCTCATATTCACTTATTTATTCTAGAAGTTTACTTCCAGGTTCCTTTGGATTTTTAATATATATTCACATTGTGAATAAAAGTAGTTTAATTTCTTCCATTCTTATTAGTCCTTTTATTTAATTTTGTGGACTTACTGTATTTCTAGAACAGTTGGATAAAATATTGAATGTAAATCATTATAAGAGGAATCCTTATCATGTACCCATTTTCTAAAACAATGTGTTCAACATTTTACCATTAAGCATATTTGCTATACACATTTTTGTAGAGAAATTTTATCATATTAAGGAAGGCTTTTTACTTGATCACTAATTTCCAAAACTTTTTGTCAGAAATGGACATTGAAATTGATTAAATAATTTTAAACATGTGATTTTTAATTTTTTTTTTTTAGTGTTATAAACAAAACCAATTTTTTAAATGTTAAAGCTTCTTTTATTTCCTGGAATTCATTCAACTCTGTTCTGATATACCATACTCTCTAAAACATATAATTTGACTAATTTTGTTATTTATTAGGCATTTTCCAATTGCTGGTATGAATGAGAAGAGCTCATTAATTTCCTTGTCATATATATATTTATCAGACTAATGCTGGACATATAAAATAAACTGGGGAGTGCTACTTTTTGTGTGTGCGTCTTACCCAAAAGTGTGTAAACAAAATTAGTATTATTTTTTATTTTTCCCTAAATATCTGGGGCTAGATCTTCTTTTGATTGGATTGTTTAAATTTTTTTATTTCTTTTTTTTAAATTTTTTATTTCTTTTTTTATCAATTTAAGTAAGAGTTTGCTGTTGCTTCAGTATTTGTCCACTTTAGCTTATTTAATGATATTCAAATATATTAACTGAAAGATGGTCACTTGATTATATTTTTAATTTCTGTTGGCTACGTTATAATCCCTCCTCTTTTATTCATGATATTCTTTTTTTTTTCTTTTTTTTTTTAAAGATTTTATTTATTTATTTGTCAGAGAGAGAGAGAGAGCGCACGAGTGAGCACAGGCAGACAGAGTGGCAGGCAGAGGCAGAGGCAGAGGGAGAAGCAGGCTCCCCACAGAACAAGGAGCCCGATGTGGGACTCGATCCCAGGACGCTGGGATCATGACCTGAGCCGAAGGCAGCGGCTTAACCAACTGAGCCACCCAAGTGTCCCCATGATATTCTTTATTTATGCATTCACTCTGTTTCATTTTTAGGTTATCATTTGTTTTAATACTAGCAAATACCTGACACTAGTGATCTTCTCATTTTTTTTTTATTTAATTTTATTTTTTTAAATTTATTTTCAGCATAACAGAATTCATTGTTTTTGCACCACACCCAGTGCTCCATGCAATACGTGCCCTTCTTAATATCCACCACCTGGCTCCCCCAACCTCCCACCCCCAGCCCCTTCAAAACCCTCAGATTGTTTTTCAGAGTCCATAGTCTCTCATGGTTCACCTCCCCTTCCAATTTCCCTCAGCTTCCTTCTCCTCTCCATCTCCCTATGTCCTCCATGTTATTTGTTATTCTCATTTTTAAAAAATTTTTCCTTGTATTAATTTGTGTTCATGTCTTTATTATTTCTTCCTTCTTCTTTGGCTTTAATGTGCTCTTTTCTTTTAACTTCTTGATAGATGGTTTGATCATTGATAATTTTCATTTTCTTCTTTTTTGGTAATGTGTACCTCAAGCTAAAGATTTCTAGGAATTGACTTCACTTCATCCCATAAACTATGATATTTATTATTTTCATTACTTTCTAGTTTCATAATGTTTTTACTTCCAATATGATTTCTCCTCTGACCTGTACATTATATAGCAGTAAAAGCATTTTTTTTTTTTTTTTTATGTTTAAACGTGTGGGGGGGGCGCCTGAGTGGCTCAATGGGTTAAAGCCTCTGCCTTCGGCTGGGGTCATGATCCCAGGTCCTGGGATCGAGCCCTGCATCGAGATCTCTTCTTAGCAGGGAGCCTGCTTCCCTCTCTCTCTCTGCCTGCCTCTCTGCCTACTTGTGATCTTTGTCTGTCAAATAAATACATAAAAGCTTAAAAAAAAAAAAGCTCTCAAGCATTGTCTAGTTTAAAAAAAAAAACAAAAAAACAAAAACAAAAAAACGTGTAGGGGATTGTAATATAATCTTAGGTACTGATTTCTAATTTACTGGTACCAAGATCATGGGATGATTCAGGTAGGAGACTGGTGGAATTATTGTGTAAAAGGCTACCAAGGGGTCATTAAGTTAAGAGACCAGTGATTATTAAATTTAGTAATTTGGAGTGTGATGTTGAACTTAACACAGCTATCCCAAGACAATGACTGGGAAGAATTATTACTTGCAACATTCTAACCTTATTAAGAGTAATATAACTACTCATATTTTTGTCAAAATTGTATTTTATATTTCAAGTCAAACTTAAGCTTTAAAAACATACCAGTTCAAAGGATCTCTTCATTTTTCTGCTTGCAACTTGGAGAAAACAGAAATTTAGGAAAATGTTTTAATTTTATCATTTTGATTGAGAGTTCCCAGATTAGGTAATAGGAGTATCTAGCACTTATTTTATTCAAACTGCACAAAGATAATAAACTATAGTCAACTTTCTAAATTAAAGATCTGTTTTAGGGTCCCTGGATGGTTCAGTCATTTAAGCATCTGACTCTTGATTTTGGCTTAGGTCATGATATTGGGGTTGTGAGATTGAGTCCCATGTCAAGCTCTAGACTTAGCATAGATTCTCCCCCTCTCTTTGCCTCTCCCCTCTCAGCTGGTACATGCATGCACACTATCTCTCTCATTTTTTTTTTAAGATCTGTTTAGTTTATTTGTCATTTAAAAATATATTTAATTGGAACATTTGAAAATATCTAGAAATGACCATTTCATAATATTAATTAATTAAAGTTTCCAATCAATGTTTCCCCTTGGTAATCATTTTTCTATGCAACATCCATGATTTAACAAGTTCACTGAAAATTTAACTCCTATTTTTTTTTCCAAATTTTTATCTAAATTACAGTTAGTTAACATTAGTGTAATAGTTAATTACTAAAATTATTACTAAATATTACTAAACTGTAATATTACAGTTTAATATTAGTTTCAGGAGTAGAATTTAGTGATTCATCACTAACATACAACACCCAGTGCTCATCACAAGTGTTCTTCTCAATACCCCTTGCCTATTTAACCCATTCCCCCACTGACTTCCCATTCAGTAATGCTCAGTTTGTTCTTTATAGGTAGTCGGTTCTATGGTTTGCTTTTCTCTTTTTTCCCCTATGTTCATCTGAACTCCTATTGTTAAGTAGTTCAATGCCTCACCCAAATCATCATAGTGCACAAAATTAAACAAGGAGTTTTTTCCATGATAAAGATGATTTTCTATGACCTAGTGCATGACATGTAACACTTAACATTATATCAATATTATTAATATTAATGTCCCACTTTCCACTTGGTCTTTAATATTCTAATAAATCTGTTTAAATAAAATTTAAGTTAATCAGCCCTATGGGAAAAGTAAAGTTAATATTTATATTTCATTCAGAGAAAAGTAAAATAAATTGGTACATGTGGTAGTCTCTCAAGAAAAAGTGTGCCAATAATTAGAGATTTCACTTAGAAATTGTCATGCTTAGAAAATTCAATGTAGGGATGCCTGGGTGGCTCAGTTGGTTAAGCGGCTGCCTTCGGCTCAGGTCATGATCCCAGTGTCCTGGGATCGAGTCCCACATCGGGCTCCTTGCTCGGCAGGGAACCTGCTTCTCCCTCTGCCTCTGCCTGCCTCTCTGTCTGCCTGTGCTTGCTCGCTCTCTCTCCCTCTGTCCCTGACAAATAAATAAATAAAATCTTTAAAAAAAAAAAGAAAAAAAAAGAAAATTCAATGTAAACATTTTCAAATTAAATGCAGGAAGAGATTAAAACTGAATGAACTTGAAGGATTTTGGTGATAGGTTCTATTTCTAGAAATAGTGTTTTTATTTACTTTGTATTTCTCTTTCTATTAGTTTAATTAAACATTCAAAGTATTATGTCAAAATCATGATATTAAAATGATTTTTTAAAAATTTTGAGGTATACTCCCATTGGATCATAATTATTTACTGGAATCAGTTAAACTTTTTATTTAAAAATATTAAAGGGGCGCCTGTGTGGCTCAGTGGGTTGAAGCCTCTGCCTTCGGCTCAGGTTGTGGTCCCAGGGTTCTGGGATCGAGCCCCGCATCGGGCTCTCTGCTCAGCAGGGAGCCTGCTTCCCCCCCTCTCTCTTTCTGCCTGCCTCTCTGCCTACTTGTGATCTCTGTCTGTCAAATAAATAAATAAAATCTTTAAAAAAATAAATAAAAATAAAAATATTAAAGTGTTTCTATTTTAAAAGCTCCCACATGGAAATGCTATAGAGTAACACTGCTATATTTTTAATTTATTGATCATATACTCTGTTAAAGACACTACTGGTTGGGGACTATGGGGACAGGTGGTATACTTTAAAATTAATAAATATAAGTATTTCAGTGTCCTTTTTCTTTAATAAAACATACTGAATTTTCTATTTCAATGATTCCATTTCATTAGATAATTAATATGAATACTATAGTTATCAAATTAAGGAAATATAGCTGTTTATCTTATGACTTCAAATTAATGTTCCATATACACATTCTGTCCATGATTAATGTATCATAAACCTTCAAAATATTTAAATTCTATTTTTATAAAATAAATCTAATATCAGTGTCTGATAAGACACTGAGGAAGACACTGGGAAGACCACTAACAGTCCATAAGACAAAGACTACATGACTATGGACAGAATAAGCAATATATACTCAGGAAAGTTTTAGAAAGTGTCTGCAATATATTGTTACATAAAATATCAGTTACATCTGAGATTCTAATCTGAAGTAATCTGAAAACGGAAATGGAACAACCAGTAAATGAATGATCCAATGAAAAGATAGGCACTGAGGAATGTATATGAAATGACATCAATGCTCTGCTTACTTCAAATTGAACAGGAACTCTAAAAATAATATTACATAGCAATTGGAAGTTTATTCTCAAATATTCATTCTTTGAAATAATAATTTCTTCCAGTGAAGAATTATTATCAGCAAAACCATATTGAAAAATAAGATTGGGATCAATTAGAATAATATGCTATAATATACATTACATTTTAAAATGTATTATGCATATGATAATTATAACAAATCATCTTATAGAATATGAATTATTAACATTAATTATATTTTGAGGGAAATAATAAAATGTATCTTTTTAATTGCACATATACATATTGATACAAAAATGGTTGTTAGGCAGAGTATGGAAAAATTTTATTTTAAAAGCTTTGTGATTAATTTTTTTACCCTTAGAAACTCCTGCGGTAGAACTGATACAAGGGGAAACATTTCCTGTATGTGGAATTTTTCTTCACTATATTATCATAGCATCACTAAACAGATGCTCTGCCTACCAACTGCCAGGACAAAATGGCTTATGACCACAGAACTTTAAAAAATTAACATAACGGGTGGCTCAGTCCATTAAATGACCCAAGTCTTGATTCTGGTTCAGGTTGTGATCTCATGGTCCCAAATCAAACCCTGCATCAGGATCCAGGCTCAGTGGGGAGTCTGCTGGAGATCCTCTCTCCCTCTCTCAAATAAATAAATAAAGATTTAAACAAGTTAATCTATCATGATACTGAATGTAGCTTAGATACTGACTTTACTAGTAATGAAAAACTGCATTTAGAATGGCTGCAAAACTTAATTAATTAGATGTTCTTCCATAAACACTAATATGACCTAATAAAGAGATGTGCACATCTTTAAGTTTCTAACACATGCTGAACCTTGTAATAGCCTTCAGTATAATTATCTCACCTAATCAACACTGAGAGACATTATACCCATTTTAAGGATGAGGAAAATGAAGTCAGAATATTTACATAGTAAACCCAAATTCACACAGTTAGCTAAATTCCATGACTATGCTTCATAACCAGTTATTTAAGCCTTTAAACTCATGGTCTTCTTAATATTATGCTTCAGCATTCCTACAATAATAAAGGATTAAAAAATTCTTGCATAATCTGGCAGGAACTATTTAATAATTCTTTCATGAAGATAAAATAATTATCTAGAAAATAAACTTAAATAATTTCTGTTTTAATTGTGCTCATATTGTCCTTTTCTTTCCAATTCAGAAATTAAAAAACTCATCTCAAATCATTTAAAGACATTTTCACATAAATGCTTATATTTTTCTAAAAATTGTTATCCTTCAATCTCTTTTCTAGCTTTGAGATATACATTGTCTTTGTTCATAGATGTGATTTTAACTGTGTACACATATGTGATTTTTAATATGTGTTTTTCCTCGAGGCTCTCTCAAATTTCTTTATATATTCTGTGTAATTGGTGCTATAAACTTCATTATTCATTCTTTTAATTCATGTCAAAATTATTCTTATGTGTGTGTACATCTTGGCCTTGCAAATTTTTAATTAATTTCATTGCCATCAAGTAGCATTTTATAAAGCATCCTGTATACATTGTAAGCCTGCAATTTTCCAATCTGCCAAATGTGTTTTTTTTTCCCCCTCTCTTTCTCACTCTGAGAGGGCAAGCTTCCTCTAGAGCCACATTATATCACTGTGTTGATTGGAAAGAAAATTATATACAAATCTAACATGTTCTGTTGAGATGAATGCATAACTAATTTTAAATCACAGAAATTCTACACATTCTGAAAAGATGTTGAAAAAGCACATAATCCATATTCCTTTCCCCAAACCAAACCTGGAGAAACTACAGAAGTCAGAAACACATATGGACAAGAACCATGAAGAAAAACACCATCCAAGATCTTCTAGAAGTCAGAAGCCCTCTGTGTTTGGGGTAAGCAGAAACTTTAGCTCAAGGACTGGGCTCCAGGAGTCTAATGCTCCTGTATTTCAATATTTTTATGGGCTGGATAGTTTCCTACCCTTTCAATACTTTATGAGAGAAGAACAATGTCAATAACTGAGAAGGGTCTTTACCCTACTCACCCCTTTAGTTTCTCACAATTTTATGGATAGTGACAGAAGACCTATACTCTGGGCCAGAAACAGAGGCTACTTTATTACACAGCAATAGGAGTGGCTAGAGAATAATAATTTTCTTTCTATTTCCCCAATCCCTGATTCATACAGGGCAACATGGCAAGGGCTCAGTGATATAACCAGAACAGGCGATACCTTCAGACACAGTGTGCTGCATTATGGGATAGGAGCCCTGAGCTGAGAACATCTGCATCATTTATAATGGACTATAAGTAAACCTTCCTTTTCCCAGGGTGGGAATATTAACTCTTACCTTTCAAGACTATAAGCAAACCTGCTTTTGCTTTGAAGAGAGGCACACTCTCTCCCCCACTTCAAAGGCTGTTCAACATACAGATATCCTTGGAAAGACAGCCCAAACAGGGCCACTCAGTGTCTTTACTCATAAAATGTCATAAACATGAGTGACTCATGCAAAGTTGTACCCAGAATAGTAATAGCAGAAGTCCAGGGTCATGAGGATGGAAACAGAGTTTAATATGGGTAAAAAGCAGATTATAATTAATATAAAACACATTATCCACTCCTGATTGGTCCCTTGTCAACACCTCCCTATCCATACTGAGGTTAGAGCCATTATATCTGGAGAGAGAAGCTCTGAGAAAGATTAAGAAATAGAAAATTTGGGAATATAAAAAGAAAAATAAGCAATTCAAATCAAAAGTAAACCAGAGTAACAACACTAATGTCAAACAAAATGGAATACAAGAAATAAAACAGCTTAGGGGCACCGGTGTCTCCAGCCATTAAGCATCTGCCTTCAGCTCAGGTCAAGATCCCGAGGTCCTGGGATCAAGCCCCTCATCAGGATCCCTGCTTAGCGGGAAGCCTGCTTCTCCCTCTCCCTCTGCCACTCCTTTTTCTTGTGCTTTCTCTCAAATAATAAATAAAATCTTTTAAAAATGAACTATTAAAAAAAAAGAAATGAAACAGCTTAAAGGGCAGAGAGGGAATTTTAAGAGCAGTAGATTAACAAAAGAACAGTAATTGACCTACACAGTATTCTCTATAAAATAGAAAATGAGACTGTTTGGTGCATGTAATAAATCTTGTCTTGTTATAAACTCTTTAAAATTTTAATAATTTCAGCAATCCCATGAAGTAGGTTACTAAAAAAAAAAAAGACAAAGCACAAAGAGTCAAATAGTTTGTTCAAGATTACAGTTAATAAATATTATTTGCTAGATAATTGCTTTGAAAACTAGTCAAACCTTTTAAATCTCTCAGTAAAGTACTTATAATTAGAAAGGCACTCATTAAATCTTAGATCTAAGTATGGGATTGTTTAGTGTAGTGTACTAATGCCTTAACATAACAAGAACCATAGTGAAGATACTTTGATGAGAGTTATGAAATAACTAGCTGTATATTTAAAAAGAAATAATTTCATTTTTTTTCTCTTGGCAGTATTAGGTTTAACTTACTTTTTTTTTTAATATATGTAGAGCTTTATCTGGGTCATAAGTTTTTGGTTGTACTGCTTTGTACATAATATAAATTTGAATCATCATATTCATTAAATTCCTCTATCCTTCTCTTGTTACCAATTAAAACAGACACATATTTCAATTATCATACAGAATGCTAAAAGCTGCTATTAAAAATTTCACCTGAGACTTACACTTCTTTTAAAGACTTTGTGGTAAATATATAAACTTATATTCATACTAAAATTAATTTAAAAATGTGCCAGCTTATTTCAAAGCTTATTATAACTGTAGATAGGATTCTTAAAGTGGTTTTCAATCACCAGGATTTAAAATAGAACCCTGTTAATTCCCTCTTTTTAATAACTGAAAAAGACTTATAAAAAAATTATTTAACCAGGACATGAATTGCTTTTAAAAAGTTTCTTGACCTTGTTATAATTTGAGATACAAAAGTTCCTTCCCAGTATTTAATACTTAATTGTGAAATTCTCAATGCCCTTTAGCATACCATAATACTACCAGCATTTGCAAAAAAAATAAAAGAATAAAAACCAAACCCTCATTTATCTTTGTCATTAGTTTAAAATTACATCCAGTAAGGGAAAAAAAAAAAAAAAGACACACGATGATTTCAATAAATACAAAATCATCATGTGAAAACATTAAAAATTCAATATACATTCATTCATGATAAAAACTCAACAATGAGTAAGAGAGAACTTCTTCCATTTGATAAAGGGTATCTCCAAAAAACTTGCAACTAATACCAAAATTGAAGAAGAAAATCTGAATGCTTGCCTCCTACAATAAAGAACAATGTGAAGATGTCTACTTTTACCACTAACACAACATTGTATAAGAAGCTTTTAGCTGGAAAAATGAGTCAAAAAAAGGAAATAAAGGTATCAGCATTGGAAAGGAACAAAGTAAAAGTCTTTATTTGCAGACAACGAGATCCTGTTTATAAAATGTCCTAAGGAACACAGATACACACACATACACACAGCCAAACAACTACAAGGTCATAATGACACAAAATCAATATGTAAAAATCCATGATAATTCTGTACTACTAATGATGGACAATCCAAAAATGTAATCAAGAAAAAGATTCCATTCACAGAAGTATCAAAATAATGAAATATTTATGAATAAATTTAACAAAACAAGTACACACTGACACTACAGATTACTGGTAAAAAAAAAAAAAAAAAAAAACAGAAGCTTTAGATAAATTGAGAGAGATTCTATGTCACAGATTGGAACTCAACACTATAAAGATGGCAATTCTCCACAAATTTGTGTATAGATCCTATGAAATACCTATAAAAAAACCAATAGGCTCTTTTTCAGAAACAGATTCTAAAATTTATGTATAAATACAAAAGACCTAGAATAGCCAAAACAATGTTTCAAGAAAACAAAGTTAAAAGTCTTACATTTCCTGAGTTCAAAATATACTACAAAACTACAGCAATCAAAACACTATAGTGCTGATATAGATACTTTAGATCAAGAGAACAAAAGTGAGAGTCCAGATATAAGAATTTATATATGCTACTATATAGATCCATATACTTAAAATCAATTGATTTTATTTTGAGTATAATTGATACACAATGTTAATTAGTTCCATATACACATGGTGATTCAATAACTCTATAGATGATAATGTGCTCACAAATGTAGCTACCATCTGTCACCATACAATGATATTTCCATACCACTGAGTATACATACTCCTTATGCTTTGTCTTTTATTCCCATGACTTATTCATTCCATAACTGGAAGCCTGTATCTCCTACTCCCCTTCACCCATTTTTGCCAATCCTCCACCCCTCTTCCCTCTGGCAAACACGAATTTGTTTTTATTTATAGGTCTGACTCCATTTTTTAAAAAATTACTTTTATTTTATAGATTTCACATAAAAGTGAAATCATATGGTATTTGCCTTTCTCTGTCTGACTTATTTCATTTAGTGTAATACCATCTAGGTCTATCTATGTTGTCACAAAAAATAAGAACTCATCCTCTCTTATGGTTGGGTAATATTCCATTCCATATACATTACATCTACTTTATCCATCCATCTATCAATAGACACTTAAGTTGCTTCCATATCTTGGCTATTATAAAAAAATACTACAATGAACAAAGGAGTATATACGTCTTTTCAAATTAAGGTTTTTGTTTTCTTTGGGTAAATTCTCAGTAGCGAAATTATTGGGTCATGTGACATTTCTATTTTTAATTTTTTAAAAAATTTTTTGAGGAACCTTCATATTGTTTTCCACAGTGGATATACCAATTTATATGCTCCCCCAATAAAGCTCCTTTTTTCTCCACATTCTGACCAATAGTTATTAGCTCTTATCTTTTCAATTCTAGCCATTTTGGTTAATGTAAGATGATATCTCATTGTGGTTTTGATTTGCATTTCTGTCATCAATTGATTTTCAACAAAGATGCCATCTCACACCAAACACATTTACTTAAAATAGACCATGCACCCAAATTTAAGAATTAAAATTACAAAGCACTTGGGGAAAAACAAAACAAAAACAAAAACAAAAACCAGGCATAAATCTTTGTGACTTTAGGTTAGGTAATTACTTCTTAGTCATAAAAATAAAAAACATTAGCAACAAAAGAGACAATTGATAAATTAGATCTCACAAAAGTTAAAAAGTGTTAAACTTAAAAGACACCATAAAGAATATGAAAAGATAGGTCACAGACTGAGAAAAAGTGTTTGCAAACCTTATCTATGTCATAGATAACTAGAAAACATAAAGAAATCTTACAAAGCAATAATAAGATGACAAATCATCCAATTAAAATTTGGCAAAGGGTTGGAATATGTATTTTCTTAAAGAAGCTATGTGAATGGCCAATAAGCACATATAAAGATGCACATTATTAAGCATAAATGCAAATTAAAAGTACAATGATATACCACTTCACAGATGCTAAGATGTCTGTAAAAAGCAAGTGTTGTTAAAACTGGAACCTCATACTTTGCTCATGGAAATGTAAAATGGTGAAGATGCTTTGGAAAAGAGTTTGGTAATTTCTTAAAAACCTATCTAAATTTACCATATGATCAAGCAATTCCACTTCTAGAGAAATGAAAACATATGTCAATCCAAGGACTTGTATAGAAATGCTCACAGCAGCATTATTGATAATAGCCCCAAAGTGAAATGAATCCAAACATCCATTTCCTGGTAAATGGATTAAAAAAATATTTTATGTCCATACAATGGATTTTATTCAGCAATTACATCTGCTGTTGTTTATTTATAATAAATTGATAGCACTGAATGTTTGAAAAAATCCACAAGTGACCTAGCAGGTATTAAACTAGAATAGCATTAGGATGTTTTTTAAAAGTGCACATTCCAAAAATATTTCTGCCCTTTTTTCATTTAATTTGATCCTGACAGTACACATAATATTGAAGTTTGATTTTGAATTAAGTGATTAAACTAATCAATCCATATTTATCTCATCATGAAGTTACTGCATTTCTTCATGAGAATCCACATTGTACAATCATGAATGGCATTTACTCTGAAATTAATCTAACTTCTTATTCTTGCTCTTCCACTAACCAATGGAATAAACTTCAACAAACTGCTTTCTTTCTGGCTCTCAATTTTCTTATGTGAAAGTGTGTGTCAGTAGTTATCAGATAGTCATTATGGGAATTAAAGGAATTATCACAAACAAAACACTTTGATCACTATTTGACCATCATAACACTCAGTATAGTTTAGCTATTATTATGTATCTCTAATATTTTCAGGCCTTAAGTTGTATAGATTCAGAAGCAATTTCCTAATTTTTTCAAGAGTTTTTATCTTTGTTATTTTTAGGCATTCACGGAAGTTCTGCTCTGTTATGCTGAGAACTACCAGCTAGGTTGACTTTTTCTTGGATATCCTAACGATCCTCTTCAATAGCACTATCATACTTCAGTGTTTCTGTCAAACATGATTGGGTAGAAATCCTAATAACAATTGAAAACTTTTATTCTTGAAATCACCATCCTTTTTTTTTTTTCCTTAAGTACAAATATGTCTTGTTATAGTCCAACTAAAACAGTGAAATAGTTTCAGACTTTTTACCCCGATGTAAAAGTAGAGATACTTTTACTTTTAAGATTTGTTTTCTATCTATTTGAGGGAGAGAGAGAGAAAGAGAGAGAGCATTTGCACAAGTGGGAGGGGTAAAGGGAGAAGGAGATTGAATCTTAAGCAGACTCTGTGCCAAGCATGGAGCCCAATCCAATCTCATGACCCTAACTTCACAACCTGAGCCGAAACTAAGAGTCCTACACTTAACTCACTGCACCTCTCAGGCACCCCAAGATACATTTAAAAAAAATCTGATCTATTCTGGTACATCTTCCTTTGTTTGTTAATATATTTTTATGAAAGTGAGAGAGCTCACATTTTTCTCTTTTTATATTAATGATAACAAAAACAATAAAAATAAACAAACAAAAAAGTTTATATTGGCAAATAACTAACTAAAAAGGATACTTATGAAGCCCCACACGAATACTTCTGGAGTTGATATTCAGGATTTGACTCATTGCTCCTTCAAAATTTTGCACTAGGGCATTCTTTGTACTTTTTAGAGAAGGTGATTCCATTTATAACATATTTAAGAACATTGCTGGGGGGCGCCTGGGTGGCTCAGTGGGTTAAGCCACTGCCTTCGGCTCAGGTCGTGATCTCGGGTTTCCTGGGATCGAGCCCCGCATCGGGCTCTCTGCTCAGCAGGGAGCCTGCTTCCCTCTCTCTCTCTCTGCCTGCCTCTCTGCCTACTTGTGATCTCTGTCAAATAAATAAATAAAATCTTTAAAAAAAAAAAAGAACATTGCTGGGAAGATAATAGAAACATTTGAAGTTTTGTTTCTTGTTTTCTGGGTTTGTTTGTTTCTTTGTTTTAAGTCTTCCATTTTCACCAATGGAACATAAATCGAGGTGATAACCAGTTCCAAGCTGACACAAATTGAGAACAGATCTATCTTTTCTATACCATCTTCCTCATCTTCTGACCAAATCCAAAGAGTCTAATAGAGGACTCTGAAGCAGAGACACCAGACACCACTGCTACTTTTACCAGTGATTCCTGGACCTGAGGGGGATTCATACTTTGTTGTACATCATCTTGAAAAGAATACTGAAGATACAAGGGTAGAAAGATGGAAAATACCTGGGCCTTTAATGATAGTATTTACGGAATTCATGAGTCCTGAAGCACCCACCTCTATACACACTATAAGAGATCACAAATTCCATTATTTTATATGTAGTTGAACTGGACTCCTATCCTTGCAGGGGAAGTTACCCTAATTGATACACTTTACTAAAGTGGTATTACCGATGGGAAACAGAGTAAATTAAACATGTTCTAGGAAAATACCAAATTAGGAGTATCAGTCTCCCTATAAGAGTGTAATTAAATTTAATTACATAGAACTATGGAATAATTTTCTGACCTTGAAATATTTCATTTATTCAGAGATTGTGCTGAGTATTACATTTTTATGCTCATGAGAAAGCTAAAGATTTCAAATATTTACGACCCATGGAAATAAAAATGGTCACTACTATATGACAAAAAAAGAGACCTAAGCAAATCATCTCTTGATAAAAGTCTCAAGTAATATTATATTTGACTTTATCCTTTTATCATGGCTTCTGGTGTCTTTCCACTGTGTTTTTTGAAATAAAAAGTAAAGATACTAGGACTCTATTTTTGTTAAGCTGCTTCACTACAAAGTTTATCTCTACTTGTCTTTAACAGATAGGCTTGTCAAATAAAAATCTTTCACAACTTGCAAAAAGTTATGTTTCCATATAAGAATAGTCTATGAAACAGAAACTTATACAGAGTTATATTTTGTACTCTATTTGTGTTATTGTATGACCTCAATTATAAAATATAACTATTCTCTCATAAAAATAGTTTTTAAACGTTGGCTATTGAGGGTGTTTTAAAAGTAAAATGAGTAACATCTTAGTGTCATATAAAATAATGATGCATTAATTGTTCATCTTTGATTCACTGAAATGTGATAATGTAATGGATTGCCAAGTTAAAAATAAACATTCATTCTTTAATTCAAATATCAAGAAAGAGACATCGTGTCAATAAAGAGAATAATCAAACTAGTTCTGTGCTATCATTATCTTGTCTCTGACTAAAATTTTTGTGGAAGACTCTCTGAGTATACATTGAAGATAATTTTCAAGCAATAGAGCTACTGGGTCAAAAGGTATATTCAATTTTAGATTCACTAAATAAATTATGTTTTTCAATTTATATCTAAACCTGGATTACATAAGAATGTCCTTGTCACTGGAAGCACCATACCTTAATGGAATATAATTTTTGTCTTTGTAACTTTCTTTCTTTCTTTTTTTTTTCTCTTTTCCTTTTCTGTAAGTCTTAAATTAACCTCCATTTCATAGCAATCTCTCTGTTTTAGGGAAAGTAAGGTCAGGAGGAAGGCATATGGCCCGACCAGAAAATCAAAATGTCTAGTCTTGCTTGCCTACGGAGATTCAATAAGGATGAGGCTAAAATCAAAACTGAAATTTGCTGGGTTTATGAAAAAATAAAGTACCACATTATTTTGCTTTATTTGTTTATTTATCTATCTAGAGCTTAAAGGAAAATGTAGACCTGAATCTATATATTCAATCAAGCTTTACTTTTCTGATGGTGTTTTCTTTTTTTTTAAGATTTTTTAAATTTATTCATTTTGAGAAAGACAATAAAAGCACTAGCAGGGGGAGAGGGGCAAAGGGAGAGAAAAGGCAAGAAGCAGACTCCACACTGAGTAGGGACCCAGAGTCAGGCCCATCCCAGGACCCTAAGATCATGACCTGAGCTGAAGGCAGACTCTTTTTTTTTTTTTTTTAAGATTCTTATTTATTTATTTGACAGACAGAGATCACAAATAGGAAGAGAGGCAGGCAGATAGACGGGGGAAACAGGATCCCTGCTGAGCAGAGAGCCCGATGGGGGCTCGATCCCAGGACCCTGAGATCATGCCCTGAGCCAAAGGCAGAGACTTTAACCCAGTGAGCCACCCAGGCACCCCTGAAGGCAGACTCTTAAGCAACTGACCCAGACACCCCTTGATGGTGTTTTCTATTTAGTTTTATTTTTTTTTTAATTTTCTTAAAAGATTTTATTTATTTATTTGACAGACTGAGATCACAAGTAGGCAGAGAGGCAGAGAGAGAGAGAGAGAGGAGGAAGCAGGCTCCCCGCTGAGCAGAGAGCCCGATTCGGGGCTCGGAGAGCCCGATGCGGGGCTCAATCCCAGGACCCTGGGATCATGACCCGAGCTGAAGGCAGAGGCTTTAACCCACTGAGCTATCCAGGTGCCCCTCTATTTAGTTTTAATTTCACCAATATTGGAGTTTTTCTGGAGCATGTATTCTGAAAAGTGGGATTAATTTAGCTGTGGTTAAAGAAATAATACTATCAAATTAAGCTAATTCTAAACTGAGATTTCCTTAAATGTTTAATCTTTGAAAGGTAATTTAATTATGATATAGCCACTCTCTGAGATCACCTTCTGCCATTTGAAAAGGAGATAATGAGACATAATTAAGAGACTTGTGTTTACATAACATAAGGTATGCAAAGTGTTGGGGAACACTGCTGTCAGGAAATGAGCACTGAAATGATGACAAGCCATAAAAATTGTTCACTCAGTTAAAGGAAATTTAACAGCATTTAATACACACATTGTACCATGTGCTTGGATTCTCTGGTAGCAAGTTGTATTTTGTTTGTGGTGAAAAGTTCTATATTCCAGTTACTTTTTGCAAAATAGAGCTACCTTCAGTTATCACTCAGCTTTATTATAAAAAATATAGGGTTTCAGGTCAGTATTCAGAGAAAACAGCAGGAAAAACACGAGAAACACATCATTTTGAAATCATAAAAATGTGTACATGAGGGCCAGCTTGTTTCCCAGCTACGTTACTTGCTCTGAAGAGCAGTAAATCAGTAGAACTTGTTGAAACCAACTATTTCCTCATACACCACCATTTTGTGCCTGCCATGGACTTCAAATCTGAGCATAAGAATAATAGCCCTTATATACACTTCCCTTCTACTAGAAAAGAAATTCTATGACAAAATGTAAATAATAAATAATTCAAATATACAGTGATAAAGACTTTTCATCTATCACAGGGTATCTCTCTTTTTGAAAAGAGAAAAACTTTAGTAGTCTATAGATGTAAGATTTACATTTCCCAATTGAATCTGAATTAGTGTTATTTAAAATAAATTGGAGAAATACATGAACGATACAATTCTCAATAGTCTCATTATTTTCCTTATTTTTAAAATAGTTATAAGCTTAATTAATTTTATCATACATTTTGGTATAATGTTTTCAGCTTCTTAAAGATTATTGGTTGATATGTCCTACAGTCTTTTCCTTACATATATTCTAAATCTTGTAGAACTAAGTGGGTATTGCTTGGCTCTTCATAAATTACAAAGTACAGAGAGTGAGTAGTCATATTTTATGGATTTTTGTGCCAAAATCTATGATTTTAAGATACATTTATATGCAAATAATTTTGATTTACATAATTTTTCAAAATTCCCTTTGTATTTAATTAATAAATTACATCTATTTTAAAATGTAGCTTAGCTATAATTTACACTTCTTGTTTGACTATTTCCAGAGAAGAAAAATATTTATTATCAGTAATATGTAGGAATTAGATAATATTGTATAACGTTTCATATTATGTGGGCAAGAATTTTTCTCAGTTACAGCTTTACACCAGGGATTCTGTAATAGTATGATATTATCTCCCAAGGCAAACAGATTATTCTTATCACCAGATTTAATCAAATTTCTAGGACAAAACCTTCTTCCTTGACATTGTGAGAGTGGGAAAGTGATTGTTTCGCATCATGGCAGTGCAAAATAAACATTTATGTGGGCAAATTCTCTTTTCATTTTCATTTGTACACATTAAGAACAAAAATGCCTAAAGCCTATGGGATATCATGTGTATAGTGGCTCTTACTGCTGAATTTACAAGTAACAGTTTTCAAAAAGCAAGTGTTTCTTTTGACCATCGATTTTCACTTTACTCAAACTTTTCCTAAAAGGCCAGAATCTCCCAAGAGAAATGTACCTTACTTTAAATAATAGGGAGAAATGTTCAAAGATGTCATACTTGCACTGAGAAGACTGACATAACTAGTATGTTTTCCTATTAAAGAATATTTTTATCTGAAATATTGAAGATAGTGTAAAGGTGTTTACTTAAGAAAAAGTAAAGTCAATTATGAGACAATGTAAACAATTTACTTAAGTGATACTATCTGTTTTTTAATGTAGCCAGTTTCCAAATCAAGAACTTGAAAGAAATGATACAGTCTTACCACATACACATAGGCAAATATACACAAACCCCAAAACATGGATTAGATTAGATCTTGTTGATAAAGATTGTATAATTTACATCAGATTAATATGGCTCAGTATAAACAAGACTTTTATAAATTTAACTTGAGTTTATCTTATCTAGAGTTTAGCAGCAGACCACATACTCATTAACATTTCACTTCTTTTTATAAACAGGACTCAATGTGTTACATATTTAGGAAAAGGGACTCTTTTAAACTCCCTTTATTTCCTCTAACTTCAGAATTTCATTTTTTAATTTATCATTTTTTTAAAATTTTAATTCCAATATAGTTAACATAGAGTGTTATATTAGCTTCAGGTGAACAATATAGTGATTCAACAATTCTACACATTCCCAGTGCTCATCATGATAAGTGTACTATTGATCCCCTTCACCTATTCCACCCATCACCTCCACCTATATACCTCCCATCTGGTAACTATCAGTTTGTTGCTAACTCTGTGATTAAAAGACTTTTTTTTTTTTTTTTTTTTTTGGTTTTTCTCTCCCCCACCACTTTATTTGCTTTTTTTTGTTTCTTAAATTCCTCATACCAGTGAAATCATACAGTATTCATCTTTCTCTCACTTATTTTGCTTAGTATTATAATTTCTAACTCCATCGATGCTATTTCAAATGGCAAGATTTCACTTTTTTTATGGATGAATATATATACAGAATGAAATATTATTCAGTCATAGAAATACACGATGGGATATTATCCATTCATCTTCTTTATCCATTAATCTATCAATGGACACTTGGGATCCTCCCATAATTTGGCTAATGTAAATAATGCTGTAATAAACATACAGGTGCATATATCCTTTCAAAGTAGCATTTTTGTATTTTTTTGTCTTCTTTGGATTAATTCCCAGTGCAATTACTGGATCATGTGGTAGTTCTATTTTTAATTTTTTGAGGAATATCCATAATGTTTTCACAATGGTATTCACCAGTTTGCATTCCCACCAATAGTGCATGAGTGCTCCTTTCTTTTGATTTATTAATATTTAAAATTGAGAAAAGAAAAAAAAGTAAAAATAAAAAACCAAACAAATTGAGTAAAGAGGATGATGCATTCAGTTATTTATTTAGTTACTTGGTAAGAAAAGGAAAAGCAATTTTCAAAGTACTGGCACTCTGGAATGGTCCCCTAACCTATTACTCTTCTCAGAACAGAAACATTTTACGGCACAGAGGGCCAGAAAGTCTCTTGTAGAAGACGCCTGCTTGGTAGGGCAGTCTGTTATTGCTGATAATTCAAATTCTCTAAACAAATAAGAGCTGTGTTATTGGTCATGTCATCTGCGTCTTTTGGAAATTTGTATTATGACAACTTTAATCTCAACTATCTTTTTTTTTTTTTAAGATTTTTATTTATTTATTTGACAGAGAGAGATTACAAGTAGGCAGAGGAGATAGGCAGAGAGAGAGGAGGAAGTAGGCTCCCTGTCAAGCAGAGAGCCTGATGTGGAGCTCGATCCCAGGACCCTGGGACCATGACCTGAGCCAAAGGCAGAGGCTTTACCCATTGAGCCACCCAGGTGCCCCTCAACTATCTTTCATGTAGCAGCCCTCCAAATTTTAAAATGCTCACCCCTCTGAACCAGAAATGTTTTACTTTCTTCAGATTAAATATCCTAATTCTTTAAATCATTCTTTTTTTTACATAAAATAATTATCAGCACTCTATCTGTTCCAAGGTTTGCATCTCTTTTTCTGAATACAAGTTTGCATTAATACATTAATGATAATCCAGACAGGTGTCTCTTTCTAGCATGTTGGAAGCCACAATAAATTCACTTTTCACATGAATTGTTTACAGTCAGGTCATTTTTGGCCTGTCATTTATGAAATATTTTTATTTATTCATTTATTTTTTTAGGAATCTAAATACAAGTCTTTATAAATGTTTCTATTCTTTTAAAACTTTTTCCTTCAAAGTTACTCCATGACTTGGTTTAACAAGTCTGAGTCTCAGTGTACTATTATAGAAGGACCTGCTTTTCTCAGTCTTGTTTGATAGATTTGATACACGTATTTTCTAACTGTGATAAAGGGCAACTGTGATAAATAGGCTAAGACCAGAGACATACTAATCTGTGAAAAAAGCTAGGGAATTTCCTCAAGAAAAAAAGTATTTCTTTTGTAATTTCTTCATCGGTTTGCACAGATATAATTAAAAGCTAGCTCAAATCTTAAAATCAGGTTGTGCGAGTCCTTCACCTTTTTTTTTTTTTTTTTAATTTTCAAAATTGGTTTGGCTGTTCTAGCTGCTTTGTTTTTTCACATATTTTAGAACCAGTATGTAAACTTCTACTAAAACAAAACTGAAACAAAACAAAACAAAAAAAATAGTCAAAAACTGTAGACATTTTGTTATTCTGTGGAATCTACTGAATAATTTAGTAGAGAAATAGTTTAGCAATATGAAAACTTTGAACCTACTGACATGGTACGTATTTCTATTTAAATCTTTGAACTTTCTCATGATATTTTTTCATCTCCATTTAATGCACTAAATTTTATCAAGATAATGTTAACCTCATAAATTGAGGTGGAATGTATTTCTTCTTCCATGATCTGGAGGATCTGGGGTAAAATTTCTTCTTTAAATGTTTGTTAAAATTTGCTGGTGAAGTCATCTGTGCCTGGAGTTGTCTTTGAGGTTAGGCTTTAATTATTAATTAAATGTATAGGGGGGAAAAGATAGAAGGTTATTCAGGGTATACATTTCTTCCAGGTTAAGTTTTGGTAGTCTGTGTCTTTGAAATAATTATCAATTTCATTTAAGTCATCAAATTCATTGACATGAGTTCTTCACAACATGCTCATTATCCTAAATATTGTCTAAAGTAGTATATGTCTTCTCTTTCATTTTCTTTTTTTTTTTAAGATTTTATTTATTTATTTGACAGGCAGAGATCACAAATAGGCAGAGAAGCAGGCAGAGAGAGAGGAGGAAGCAGGCTCTCCACTGAGCAGAGAGCCCGATGTGGGGCTCGATCCCAGGACTCTGGGATCATGATCTGAGCCGAAGGCAGAGGATTTAACCCACTGAGTCACCCAGGCAACCCCTCTTTCATTTTCTTGATCAGTCTGGATAGAGTTTTATCTATTATTTTGAATTTTTTAAGAAGCCATCTTTTGATTTCTTTAATGTACTCTATTTTTTTTGTTTTTAATTTATTTTAGCTCTTATCTTTAATATTCTCTCCTGTCTGCTTATTTTGTATTTAATTTGCTCTTTTTTTTTTCTAGGTTCTTAAAGTAGCAGCTTAGAATATACTTTTGACTCTTGTCTTTTTTTTAGTATAAACCTTTGATTCGATAAATCTCACCACATTTTAGTGGTGTCCCAAAAGTCTTGACATATTATACTTCAATTTATGTTTAACTCAAAATATGTTTTAATTTCACTTGTGACTATCACTTTGACCCATGGCTTATTTAGACATGTGTTAATTTCCAAATATTTGTGAAAAGGACTAATGTCATCCTGCTATTGATTTTTAGTTTAAATTATTTGCTGTTAGATAATATACATTATATGATTTCAGTTCTGTTCAAATTTGTTTAATGTTCCAGAATACAAGTTACCTGGGTGAATGTCCCATGTTCACTTGAGAAGAATGTACACTGTGCTCTTATTGGGTGGTATGTTCGAAAAATATCAGTTACTTCAAGTTGGTTAGTAATGTTATTCAAGGGGCACCTGCGTGACTCAGTGGTTTAAGCCTCTGCCTTTGGCTGGGTCATGATCTCAGAGTCCTGGGATCAAGCCCCACATCAGGCTCTCTGCTCAGCAGGGAGCCTGCTTGCCCCTCTCTCTCTGCCTGCCTCTCTGTCTACTTGTGATCTCTCTTTCTGTCAAATAAATAAAACCTTTAAAAAAAATATTATCCAAGTCTTATATAACCTTACTGATTTCTGACTGCTTGTTCTGTTGATTACTGAGAGACAAATGTTGAATTCTTCAACCATAAGAGTAGATTTATTTTTTTTCTATCAGTGTTATCAGTTTTTGCTTCATGTGTATTAAAGTTTTCTTGTTAGATGTGTACACATTTTTCATGCCATTCACATTATTGTAAGTATTGATATGGTTGGATTTAAACCTAAGACATTGCTAGTTGAATTCTATTTGCCCCATCTATTTCCCATTGTTATTCTCCTTCTTTTGAATTGAATCTATCTCCACCAGTGGTTTATTAGTTATATCTCTTAGGCCTTTTGGGTGTGCCCTCTTGGGCACTGTCTCTTTTCTCAGTTATGGTCAAATTCTGTCTTTTTTCTGTGATTGTGCTTACTCATAGGTATGTGAGTGTTACCCACCCTCTTAGAGGTAATTCAGTTCTACTTGTTCCTCTGCTCAGGAGGGGTCTTGCTTTTCACCTCACCCCCCCAAAATTTATTTATTTCTTCTTTAGCTATAGATGGAATTTATTTATTTATTTCTTCTTTATTTATTTCTTCTTTAGCTATAGATGGAAACTGGCTAGGGGGCAAAATGGTTTGCAATCTGTGCTCTAGAGCAAAGGAGTTTTGCTTTTAGTCTTCCTTCTCCCCAAACCAAGGGATCTCATTAATGATGGGAGGGTTTGTTGCCTCTCTCCCAGAGGCTTAACACTTCTACACACCTGTACTACTCAGGGTCTCTCAGATCTTGGCCCTGTCCCAAATCTATCTCCTGAGCACCAATGAAACCCCTGGAAAGAACATAGCAGCGAATGTAAACCCCTGTTATGTTGAGGGTCCCAAGTGTCTCACACTGATCATATTCCCATACTTCAGCTCTAGTAACTTAGAAAATTTCCTGGTTTTTTTTTTTTATTGCTTGGAAGGTAGCTATCTTTTCCTCACATGTTCTCAAACAGTTCATGTGACCTGTCCTCAGTAGAGACATCTTGTCTTTCTTTGGAATTTAGTTTATAATCTTACTACTAGAGCTTTCTGATGAGCTAAAGAAAAAAATATTAATTTTTAGATTTTGGGTTTTTTTCTCTATGTTCAAATGGGAATACTTAAGTGGGGATAACTTTCTTTTGGGACTTTCTATATCCAAAGTAGCCCAAGTCTTATTTTCTCATGTAAGTCTAAGAGGCTCTCTTCAGCATCTTTTATCCAAGTGTATGTTAAAAATATCTGCTTTGCTAGAAGGTTTTAGAAATTAGGCAAGAAAAACAAACAAACAAACACATAATCAAACAAAAAATGGTTTGGGTAATTAATCCCTTGTTTCCAAAAGATATATATGACTACAGTTTTGATTAGGGATTTGAAATATTCTCTCATTCTTTCTCTCCCTTCCCTCTTTATCATTCTGTTAATTAGGGAAATTTGACTGTGCTTCTAACAATCAACACCTCTACTAGGTTGAATAGTTCTATAAACACACCTTTTTTTTGTTTAATATCCCAAACTTTTTCTGGGAGAATGCGAGCAGTTTTATTCTTTTTGATTTAGACCTATGAAGATTTACCATTAATATGGCAAATCTGAATTTTCAAATGACAGATTAACAATAAAAAAATTCTGTTAATTTGTTATTATATTTATGTAAGTATGGTCAACAATAATGATGTCATACATTTATCTATAAAATTGTTTTTAGCTGTAGAAGAGGAAAGGCTTTTGAACTAATTGACTATGCTAATTTACATCTTAGGGCATGAGGTACTAAAAATCTTTAAAATTGAGATTCTCTCTTCTATAGTTTGAATTTCTGTTAAGTATTATTTATAGTGTCCAAAAAAACACTCTGTTTATTCCATTATCTGAATTCATGCAGCCAGAATACTTCTAATGTCAACAATGGCATCAGAATTTTGATGGAAAGATCAAGGATACTAATTAATTAATTAATTAATTAAGATTTTTATTTATTTGAGAGAGAGAGAGAACAGGAGAAAGAGAAAGAGTGAGAGAGCTCATGCACAGGAGCAAGGGAAGGGGCAGGAAGGGGAGAGGGAGAAGCAGACTCCTCACGGAGGAGGGAACCCAATGTGGGACTTGATCCCAGGACTCCAGGATTGTGAGCTGAGCCGAAGGTAGATGCTTAATCAGCTTGAGCCACCCAGGCCCCTCAGATCAAGGATATTTAAGGAAAAGTTATCTAAGGATTTGGAACTTAAGAAACAAAACAAAGGATCTTAGGAGGAAAAGAGGAAAACCAAGAAAAAGACTCTATAGACTATAGAAAACAGATGATTACCAGAGAGGATAAGTGAATGGGTGAAATCGGTGATGGAGATCAAGGGGTTTACTTGTTGGATGTCCTAGGTAAGTGTTGAATCACTACATTGTACACCTGAAAGTAATATTATACTGTATATTAACTAATTGAAATTTGAATAAAAACTTTATAAAAAGTTATCTAAGGAAACAAAACAAATTCTTTATATATGTATATTTAAGCATGAGGTTATTTTTTGTTATGTCTTAAACTATTCAAAATGGGCCAAATAGAGAATAGTCAATGTGAAACTAGGCCTTCATTTTTCATTTCTCTATATGGAAACTTTCACTGTTCCCTTCCTGATTTCTTAAATAATTTGTTTGTTATTTTGCATGGTGTTTTAGATTTCAGTTTTAGTGAGCTATGCTTTTGTGGATTTTAAACATTGTTTATCCTTTGTAGGCCATTTTTATTCATCGCCAGAGGAATTTGTTGCTACATTATAGAGATTTCTGCAAAGAAAGCTCTGTTTCATTATTGAAACCTTTGAGATGACTTCAATAAAGTGTATTGTTATGTTACGTCTATCAACCAGAGCATGGTACCATTTTATTGTAAGTTGTATTCTTGGTTCTTCTGCTCTCAAGTTGTCTGTATCTAATAAAGAAAAGAATCTGAATCAAGGACCCACTTTGCCCTAAGCCAGGTACTCCACTAATTCCAGTACTCCTCAATTTTTTGAGTTTTGCTTTTTCTTCTAAAAGTTTAAAGCACAAACTAGTGTAAGCAAAACTTAACCATCATTCATATATTTGGATCCCAAGATCAACAGCATTTAGTCATTTTATTGAGGATTCTTTAAAAGATTAAAAAATAACATTATAAATACTCAGTTGCCCATTTTTTTCATGATCTTTCTCTAACTTCACATAAGATGCAGGACAGTGGGAGCACTGGGGTGGTTCAGTCAGTTAAGTGTCTAATTCTTGGTTTTTCGTCAGGTTGTGATCTCGGAGTTGTGAGGTCCAGCCCTGAGTCAGACTCCATGCTGAGTGTGGAATATCCTTAAGGTTGTCTTTCCTTCTCCCTCTGTCCTCCCCTCACACTGCTCCCCTTTAAACCCTTTAAACTTTAAACCCTCACACTGCTCCCCTTTAAACTTTAAACCCCTCATGCACAGTCTCTCTAAAATAAATAAGTAAATATTAAAAAAAAAAAAGATGCAACTACAATGAACTTATATTAAAATCTCCATATGGTATTCTTTCTAGATCTTGGGAAGAAATTTAATATTTTAGTTGAATCTCTTAACATATCCTTTTCCTTAAGTGTTTTTTTTTTCTCTGCGAATCTATTTCAGTGAAGTTTGTTTCCCACTGTTTTGTTTTCCATGGTTTTGTTTTCTGTGTTTCTTGGGTGATGAAAGTATGCTTGGGGGGCCCCTGGGGCTCAGTCAGTTATGTGTCCTATCTTCAGCTCAGGTCATGATCCTAGGGTCCTGGGATCGAGTCCCTCATTGGGCTCTCTGTTCAGTGGAGACCCTGCTTCTCCCTCTCCCCTTGTTCTCCCCCTCCCGTTTATGCTCTCTCTGTCAAATAAATAAATAAAATCTTAAAAAAATAAAAAGCATCCTTGGGTGTGATTATTTTTATCTTTACTTCTTCTAGGGTCCTGTGGAATTCCTTAGTTCTCAGCTTCCATGCTATTTTGCTTGAAGCCAGTACCTACCCTACAGGGTTAGAGAATATCTAATATCTTCCAGATGACTGTTCATTTACTCAATACCCAGTGAGGACTTTGTCCATTATTACTACTTCTCTAAGAGGCTGGGAAGAGTTTTACTTATTTCCCTTTAAAGACTCTGAGACCTTAGCTACCCGGTTCACTAAAGGTAGCTCAGTTTCAGCTCCCCTTTCTGAATCTTGTGAGGTCAGACCCAAAAGCCTTCATCATTATAACTTAACAGTGTCAGTGCCCTTTGTAAACAGTTCCAGATTGAGCTTGCCAGTACATTTTGACTAAATAAATATAAATATAAATATAATTATAAATACATTAAGTTATAATGCATTAATAATTATAAATTATATTGATAATATTCATACATCATAATTTATATTTATTATATACTATGTATTTCTTATATATTTATATAATTATAAATTATAATTAAGCTTACATATTTAAAATATTTATATATTTATCTGTCAGATAATTTCAAAATACTGAATAGAAATTTTATTTCTGAGTATTTTCCACGATCCTCAGAGGGTATTCTTTTTTTTTTTTTAAATTTTATTTATTTATTTGACAGAGAGAGAGAGATCACTAGCAGACAGAGTGGCAGGCATAGGGGTGGGGGAAGCAGGCTCCCTGCTAAGGAGAGAGCCCAATGTGTGGCTTTACCCCAGGACGCTGAGATCATGACCTGAGCTGAAGGCAGAGGCTTAACCCACGGAGCCACCCAGATGCTTCTCAGAGGGTGTCTTATTTAAACATCTTCATTACTTTTTTAACTCTTTGAGATAATTTTAGAGTCGTATTGAATTGTAAGAAATAATAAAGTTCTATATACATTTTGCCCCATTTCCTGAAATGGTAACATCTTACAGAACTATAATACAATATATCAATGTAATTTCCTGGTTGTATCATCAAGATACAGAACACTGCCATGACCATAAGGATCCTTCATATTTTTTCTTATGGTCATGGCCACTTCCCTCTTAGGCCCACTCCCTTCTTAACCACTGGCAATCACTAATCTCTTCATTTGTATAATTTTTTTTATCATTTTAAAAATGCCATATCAACAGAATCATATAGTGCATAATCTTTTGAAACTGGCTTTTTTCACTGGGCAGAGTATTCTAGAGATTCATCCAGATTGTTACATGTTTCAACAGTTTATTCCTTTTTTATTACGAATGTTAATTCATGGTACACATGAAATATAGTTTATTTAAACATTCATCCTAAGAAGTACATTTGGGTTGTTTCTAGTTTTTGAATTATTAGTAAAGCTGATATAAATATTCATGCACTAGTTTTTGTATGAACATAAATTTTCATATCTCTGGGTAATTACCCAGGAATTTTTGACTGTTGGGTTATATAGCAGCTATGTGTTTAGCTTTTAAGAAATGGCCAAATTGGGGCACCTGGGTGGCTCAGTGGGTTAAGCCTCTGCCTTCAGCTCAGGTCATGATCTCAGGATCCTAAGATGGAGCCCCACATGGAGCCCTGCATTGGGCTCTCTGCTCAGCAGGAAGCCTGCTTCCCTCTCTGTCTCTGCTTACCTCTCTGCCTGCTTGTGATCTCTCTCTGTGTCAAATAAATAAACAAAATCTTAAAAAAATAAAAAGAAAGAAATGGCAAAATTGTTTTCCAGTGTGGCTGTATCATTTTCATTCCCACCAGCAACACATGAGTGATCCAGTTTCTCTATATCCTCAATAGTACTTAACATTGTCACTATTTTTTTTTATCTTAGCATAGTGATATGTGATGATATCTCATTGTGTTTTGATTTGTATTTCCCTAATGGGTAGTGTTTCCATGTGCTTATTATCATCTGTATATCCTCTTTAGTAAAAATGTTCCTTCATGTGATCCGAAGGGGCACGTGAACCCAAATGTTTATAGCAGCAAGGTCCACAATAGCCAAACTATGGAAAGAACCTAGATGTCCATCAACAGATGAATGGATAAAGAAGATGTGGTATATATACACAATGGAATACTATGCAGCCATCAAAAGAAATGAAATCTTGCCATTTGTGACAACATGGATGGAACTAGAGGGTATTATGCTTAGCGAAATAAGTCAATCGGAGAAAGACAACTATCACATGATCTCCCTGATATAAGGAAGTGGAGATGCAACGTCGGGGTTTTGGGGGGTAGGAAAAGAATAAATGAAACAAGATGGGATTGGGAGGGAGACAAACCATAAGTGACTCTTAATCTTACAAAACAAACTGAGGGTTGCTGGGGGAGGGGGTCCAGGAGAGGGGGGTGGGGTTATGGACATTGTGGAGGGTATGTGCTATGGTGAGTGCTGTGAAGTGTGTAAACCTGGTGATTTACAGACCTGTACCCCTGGAGATAAAAATACATTATATGTTTATAAAAAAATTTAAAAAAATTAATAAAATAAAACAACAACAACAAAAAGAATTATTAAAATGTTAAAACTGAAGCAGAGTAATGCAGATAGAATTGGAGGCCCTGAAGGAGAGGAATGAACAGAGTAAAGACAGAAAAATATTTAAAGATTTAATAGCCAAAATCTTTATAATGGAACTATAAACCCACAGATCTAAAAAGGTCAAGACTACTTACTGAGGAAAACTACAGTAGGGGACATCATAACCAAAGTCAATGGCAAAGGGAAAACCTTAAAATCATCCAAAGGAGTGAGCGATGAAACATGCTTTAAGGTGCTAACAGGACAAATACTTGCCCACCTGGAATACTATAATAAGTAGAAATATCTTCCTTCTGACCTTGTGTAAGGGAAACTTTGAATTAGGGATAATATCAAAAGAATATCCATAAAAGAACAAAATTATAGACTGAAATTCATCAAAATTTAAAACTCCTGCTCTTTGAAAGGCAGTGTTAATAGAATGAAAAGAAAAGCCACATACTGGGAGACAATACTTGCAAATCATATGTCTGATAAAGTACTCATATCCAAAATATGTTTTTTTAAAAAATCACTCAAAGCTCAATAATAAGAAAAAAAAAAAAAGAAGAAGAAGAAGATAGGGTCAAAGGATCTGAAGTAATACTTCTTCAGGAACTTGGGTGGATAACAAATAAGCACACAGAAAGATGTTCTTTGCCATTAGTCACAAGGACAATGCATATTAAATGTATAATGACATACTGTTACCCACCTCACAGGATGGCTAAAATTTTAAAAGACATGGGGCACCTGGGTGGCTCAGTGGTTTAAGCCTCTGCCTTGGGCTCAGGTCATGATCTCAGGGTCCTGGGATTGAGCCCCACATCGGGCTCTTTGCTCAGCGGGGAGCCTGCTTCCCCCTTTCTATGCCTGCCTCTCTGCCTACTTATCTCTTTCTCTGTCAAATAAATAAATAAAATCTTTAAAAAATAAATAAATAAAAATTTAAAAAGACAGACACTTTTTAGGATGTGGAGAAACTGGAACTCCAATACATTACTAGTAGGAATGAAGACGACACAATCACATTGGAAAGCAATGTAGCAGTTCTTACAATATTAAACATATATCTGCCAACAGACTCAGTCATTTCACTCCTAAGTATTTAACCAAGACAAATGAAAGGGTCTGTTCATACAAAGACTTAAATACAAATGTACACAGATTTATTTGTAATAACTGGGAACAAGCCAAATATCCATCAACAGGTGAATGATAAACGAATAATGGTATATCCATACAATGAAGTACTTCTTGGCAATAAAAGTGAATAAATTTTTGACACATGAAAAAAAAAGTGTTCCTTCATGCCCTTTGGTCATTTTTGGACAGCATTCTTGAGTGTATCTCTGCATGGTTTCTTTTAATTGGTCCCTCTAGATATTACATTATATACATGTAACATCACAATCTACTGGTGTTGTCATTTTGCCAGCTTGAGTGAACTTTAGAAAATATATCTCCTTTTCTGTCCCTTTACCCTACACCATTTATAATATAATTATCTGGAATATAGTTTTCTATAAACATTTAGAATCACATTAGTTATAATATTTGCTCCAACCATTAAACATAATTGAGAAAACTCAATAGGAGAAGGAAAGTTTTTTGTATTTACTCAAATTTTTCTCTACCCTGTACTTTTTTTTTTTCCTTTCTAAAGTTCCAAGGTTCCTTCATATATATATATATATATATATATATATATATATACACATATATACATATATGTATATATATATTTTTTTCTATTTTGAGATTTCATAATAGCCATTCTTTTTCAGAAGATCTGATGGGTATAAATTCTCTGTTGTTTTTTGTTTTGTTTTATTTGAGAGGATTGAGAGGATTGAGGAGATTACTCCTTTGTTGCCAAAGAGTATTTTCATTTGGCAAAAGACTGGGTTGACAGTTCTTTTAGCATAAGAGATACCTTATGTCACTTTCTTCTGGCCTGATTGTTTCTGATGAGAAATCCACTGTCTTTCAAACTGTTTT
Source organism: Lutra lutra (assembly GCF_902655055.1). Classification (NCBI taxonomy): domain Eukaryota; kingdom Metazoa; phylum Chordata; class Mammalia; order Carnivora; family Mustelidae; genus Lutra; species Lutra lutra. Next base: position 72,647,625 of record NC_062279.1, on the reverse strand, counting down.
TCCCCTCTAGGTAAATATAAATACTGTTTTCCTCTTGTTGCTTTAAAGATTTTCATTTTGTCTAGTTTTCAGAAGTTTGACTATGATGCATCTTGGTATGGATTTATTTAGGTTTATATTATTTGAGATTTGCTCAGCTTCTTGAATCTACTGGTTGATGTCTTTTGCCAGATTTAAGAAATTTTCCATTGTTATTTGAATACTTTTTCAGCCCTCTATCTGATTCCTGTCTTCCCTCCAAGACTCAATGACACAATGTTAGATCTTTTGCTATAATCCTGCAGGTGCTTAGGGGATCTCTTCTCCTTTTATTTATTTTTTGTGTGTATATTTTCTGTTTATATTGCACATTTTTACTGTTATATTTTCAAGTTCACAGAGCCTTCTCTCTGTTTCCTACATTATGCATTGAATCAATTCATTGACGTTCTTATTTTGGTTGTTGTCCTTTTAACTAAAGAATTTCCATTTTTTTTTTAATATCTTCTCTTTTGCTGAGACATTCCATTTCTTTGCTAAAACTTTATTATTATTTGTTTCAAGTATGTTTGTAATTGATCATTGAAGTATTTTTATTATGGCTAGATTAAAATATTTGTCATATAATTCTAACTCTAGATAATAGAATAATATCTATTCTCTCAATGTTAACATCTGTTGGTTCTTTTTCATTCAATTGGCTATCTTCTTGGTTGTTGGAATGATGAGTAGTGTTCTATGAAAACCTAGACCCTTTGGTATTAGTTTTATAAAATAATGACATCAGCAGTGGGTATGATCTCAATTTTCTATTTTAACTAACTACTTCTGACACTGGTCTGGCCGGGGAATTAAGGGAGTCACTGTCTCATACCAGATGGTATCAGAAGTTCAGCTTCATCACTCAAGCTGTTTGTCACTGAGGGTCTATGCTGCCTGGTTACTATTGAGTAGGTGTGGGCGTTCCTATTTCCTAGTCGGCCATCACTGATGAGTGGTACAAGTGCCCACTACTGTTGTTCATGTGACTTCCACTGACAATAGCGTGGAGGGGTTTCATTACCATAGGGTGATCATGAAAGTTGACTTTATCTATGCTTCCTTTTATACAACTCCAGTGAGAAATAGGGAGGGTGCTTCACTGTTTCTAGGTGGGACTAGAAGTCTACACTCACTGCATAGCCTGCACTGATAGCTCAGTTGAAGGCTGAGGGTGTGGGATCATTTCCACCCAATGGGGATAAAAGTCACAACTCCTTGCTCTGCTTCTCTGACAACCCCCTGGCAGGTGGTAAGGGTGTTTCATTAAAGACTAGACTGCCCACTTGGCCCTTTCTTTTGAGTGATGGTTGACTATAATTTTTTTCTATCTTGTTTAGGTGTAATAGAGCAATTATTGTCAAAAATTATTATTGATCCTTCCATTGTTTTTTGGCTAGAGAGAGAAAAGGCTTTTGTCAGGACTTATTTTTTTTTTTTTCTCCTGTTCCATTGGTGTACCCATGTTTTGGGTATATTAAGCTAAAAGAAAACCCAAGGAACTCACCCCTATATGTCATTCCTTGGTTCCAAGCTAGTCTACCTTCTCTCCAGGATTCAGAATCTTCCTATTTGTTTTATATATACTTTCCAGGTTTCTTGTTGTACTTAACAGGAGGACTAGGGAAAAATATGACTAGTGTATCTTCCCAGAAGCAGAAATTTTCTATTAATTTTAAAATGATTCTTTGAAGGATGTCTGGGTGACTCAGCATGTTAAGTTCCTGACTCTTGATTTCAGCTCACATCTTAATTTCAGGGTTGTGAGTACAAGCCCTGCATTGGGTTCCCTATTGGGCATGGAGCCTACATAAAAATAAGTAAATAAATAAAATTTTTAAAAATGATTCTTTAAGTCTTTTCAAAAAAAAAAAAAAACCCAACTGAATATAAAAGAACAGGTAGATGCTAACATTGAGAAGATAAACATTGAGACAAGCCTAAGTATAGTATGTAAAGTTCACCTCTTCAGTTATTAAAGACCAATGTAAATATACCAGAAAACTGGGTAACATTGATTTTTAAACATGGAGCTGTAGCTATTTAACTTAAGGTCAGTTACCAAGTCCTATTTTCTCCAATCACTTCCCGATTAGTGGAGTGTGGTGTGCTAGCTATTAGCCATAGCAGTAGGATGGCACAAAATAAGAAGGGTATTAAATGTAGATCCATTCAAAAGCAAAAGAATTCCACAGCTCCCAAGGTACCACCCCACTTCTAAACTTAAACCTAAGACTTCCTGTGCTTCCTAGCTTGTAATTATATGTCTCCCATTTTTGAATAGGTTTGTAGCATTCTCTTCCTTAATTTGTGTATTTTTTTTTATTGTGGGAGATTTTAAAATATCAGCAAAACTTTCCTCTTTTTGCATATACTATCACAATATGATATTGCACACCCTCCCATCTATGTTAGACAAAAGTCTAAGATAACCACCATCATTGGCAGTCTCTGTTCTACATCACCTATAGTATCTCCCCTTGGGTATAACCAGGAACAGGCATTATTATGGGATATGTCTCTCATGATTAGGTTGTATTATATGGCAAAGGTGAAGGGATCTTGGAGATAGATATATTTAAGGTCCCTAATCAGTTGACTTTGAGTTAAGTCGAAAGGAAGAACAATATAACTGGACCTAACATAAAATAGTGAGCCCTTTAAAAATGTGTAGAGTTCAAGTAAAATGTAAAGCAGGAAATACATTCCTACTGAACAAACCCTAAAGAAACTACCGTGAGTTTTATATCTTCAAAGAAATGAGTTCTGTCAATAGGTGAGTGTGGAAAAGATCCCTAAGCCTCATTTAAGACCCTATCCCTGAGCCATACTTGATTATAGTTTTATGAATCCCTAACAAAAGATCTACCTGAGACTTGTCTGAGCTCCTGATTCATGGGAGCTGAGAAATAATAAATGCATGTAGTTTAAAGCCACTAAATTTGTGATAATTTATTATTCAATGATAGAATCACTAATATGGTGTCCATTTCTCCCCACCTTTTGATTGAGCTGGCAATGTGACTTGCTTTGGCCAATGGGATATTGCAAAATGTAACACCAACAAGGCTTAGACAACATTTCCAGGGTGGGACTTAAAACTCTGAGAGCACCACAAGGGCAAGGATGAGTTTGTCAAACAGAAGAGGAAAGGCACATGGCCTGGTTATCCTCATCAACCCGGGAGGTATCAAGCCAATGGCCAGGTATGTGAATGTGGCCATTCTAGACCATTCAGCCTCAGCTGAGCAACCAGCTCAGCAAAGACAGAACGTGGCTGATCCAACCCAGATTGGAAAAGGCCTTATGGAACCAAATTTGGGGAGCTTAATTTAATAGCAAAAGCTTATTGATATTCTGTTTATCTGGATTAAAAAAAAAAAAAAGAAGTGATAGAATAAGAACCGGAGTTCAAAATTCAAAATTCACCATTTTCATCTACTAGTTTTTTGACTTCTAGTAACCACTTTTTTTCTCATATATAAATAGTGCATAATATACCTATGCCTATCTTATAGTATTTTTTAAAAAGATTTTATTTATTATTTATTTGACAGAGAGAAATCACAAGCAGGCAGAGAGGCAGGCAGAGAGAGAGGAGGAAGCAGTCTCCCTGCTGAGCAGAGAGCCCGATGCGGGGCTCGATCCCAGGACACTGAGATCATGACCTGAGCCGAAGGCAGTAGCTTAACCCACTGAGCCACCCAGGAGCCCCTATCTTATAGTATTTTTGTAGTGACTTTAGAAAATAACACATAGTATATGTGATGGTTAAGTTTATATATCAATTTATCTAGTTCACCATCCCCAGAATCTTGGTCAAACATTATCTTAGACATTGATGTGAAGTGTTTTTTTTGTTTGTTTGTCAGTTTTTGGGTTTTTTGTTTTGTTTTGTTTTTGTTTTTGTTTTTTTGTTTTTGTTTTTAATAGATTAGAGTAACATTTAAGTCAGTAGACTTTGGGGAGCCTGGGTGGCTCAGTTGGGTAAGCATCTTACTCTTGGTTTAGGCTCAAGTTATGATTTAATGGGTTGTGAGATAAAGCCCTGCATTGAGCTCCACACTCAATAGGGAGTCTGCTTGGGATTCTCTCCTTCTGCCCCACCCTCCACTTGTGCATGTGCTCTCTCTCACTCTCTTTAAAAATAAATCTTTAATAAAAAATAAAGAGGTAAGAAGACTTTGAGTAGAGCAGTGGGCCTTGTGGAATCAGTTGAAGAGTTTACTAGGAAAAAGCTGATCTTCCAAGAGGAAGAGAGAATTCTTCTAACAGACTACCTTTGAAATCCAGCCGCCATTCTTTCCCATGTCTCCAGCTTGCCAGACTACCTTGGAGATTTTGGGCTTTTCAAGCCTCTTCTTCACAATGGTGTAAGCTAATTAATTAAAATCTCTCTCATTCTTTGTCTCAGTTCTGTTTTTCTGCAGAACCTTGACTCTTATGGTATATACAATTATTAAAAATTTTGGGGGCTATATGTCCTCAAAATACCACTGAAATTGCTATCCACTTAGTGACATCTCTTTCTAGTCATATTTACCTTTGTTCTTTATTTTGATCCCTGTATTGTTGGGGCAAAATATAATTCATGTGCTATTATCAGGAGTAAAAGATTTCATGAAAGCTGTAGCTTTGTATGAAAACATTCATAGGCAATGTTATTGAATTTACTATAATGAAAAAGAATTGTGTTAAATATAAAATTTTATTTCCTAACCTATCTTATTCAGTAATATATTAGTATTATTAAGTAATTAATATTTCAAATACCATAGATAAAAATAAGTGAACTGGGGGTGCCTGGGTGGCTTAGTGGGCTGAGCAACCAACTCTTGATTTCAGTTCTGGTCATGATCTCAGGGTCCTAGGATCATGCTCCCCATCAGGCTCTCTGCTTCAGGATTCTCTATCCTTCTGCTTCTCCCCCTGCATGCTCTTTCTCTCTAAAATAAATCCTAAAAAAGAAAGAATTAACTGTATGAAAATTCTAATTCTAATTCTAAATTTTGAAAGTATTCACTAATTACTAATTTATGTCTGAACTGTTTTAAAGAATATGGTGTCCTAAAATAATGTATCATTTAATAAGTGGTTATTAACATAAGAAATGCATAGTGCACATATGAAATTTCAGCAGGAAACCATATGTCCCTTGATAATTTCTGCCTTATAAAATATAATCTAATCTTGGATATAATTTATATTTAATATTTTGCTTCATGCCAAAGTCTATAGTCTCATGTGTTCTCATGTAAAAAAACAAAACAAAACAAAACAAAACTTCCTGAGTACTGTATATGGAATTGAAGGAATTTTTTAATGGTTTCTATTTTTTAAATAAGTTTTTAGGAGAACAATATAAATGAATTTACTGGAGGTTAAGAAGCAGGATTGTGAGCTCTATTTTCAAGTGGCCAGCCAATTGCTTTTACAGTTACCAAGTAATGGTTCAACAACTTCAGACTCAATCCAAAATGCCCCTGCTCGGCGCCTGGGTGGCTCAGTGGGTTAAAGCCTCTGCCTTTGGCTCAGGTCATGATCCCAGGGTCCTGGGATCAAGCCCCGCATTGGGCTCTCTGCTCAGCAGGGAGCCTGCTTCCTCCTCTCTCTCTGCCTGCCTCTCTGCCTACTTGTGATCTCTGTCTGTCAAATAAATAAATAAAATCTTAAAAAAAAAAAAGACTTAAAAAAAAAAAAATGCCCCTGCTCTAAAATCTAGGTGATTTTTTAAAAAACAATAGGGTCAAAAACATAATTCTTTGATCTAATAACTTGCATTATATAATAGTATATTCTGACCTGGAATATTGCCAGGGACTACAGTTAGGAGAGAAAACAAGGAATGTTATTGTATTAAATGTGTAGAGATGCAACAAAAATGTCTAGTGTGTTTTGACTTCTCATCTTATGAATTACAGGTTCACGTTGGTTCATTCTATAAAATGAATGCATCTATAAAATGAATTCTATAAAAGATGCATGATATAATTACAAATAATGTTATCATATGTACTGGGGATTATTATGGATTATTACCATAGATCATAATTTTAATTTTGAATATCCTGATCCAAAAAAAAAGGTTGGGAAAACATACATAATTCATCCAATTTGCATGAAAAAATACTGTGATTAGTATTTTAGGCCAGAAGAGAATATCATTAATATATTTTGTCAGAAAACTGATAAAATAGTTTGAAGTCTTTTTCCCCCCTCATTAACTCATTTTCCTTCACATACCTGAAATTGGTATACTGTAATGCTGTAAGTCAGTCATAGTTGTTTAATGCTGTACAGTGTAACTTTTATTTTTTATTCATATTTTAATGACTTTGGGGTAATTTCTTATGTGTATGATAATTTGTAAAGCAATTTTTAAATTATCAATAATCTAACAATATTATTGACTTTATTTATTATGTATAATCTGTACATATTTATGAAACACATCAATGGATGATTTAAAGAGAAAATTTGTTCTAACCTTGAATTTGACAATAAATATGTACTAAAAAATATCAACCCAAGTAGGTGTTCATAAAATTTAGTTAAATCACAAAATAGATCAAATCACTCCTTTAATTGTAGGTAAATAATGCCTGATAAGTAAGAAATTTGAGAAGTTTGATCTATACATAAAAAAGATAATCTCAGTAGCCATGAATGATCACATACCAAAAAAAAAAAAAAAGAAGAAGGAAAAATATCAAGCATTCATTTACATCAAAAATAGAAACCGATATGGCATCTCATACTGCAAAATTCAGTGTGATATGATGGAAAAAGAAAGATGTGTTTCTTTTCTGAGCTAGGCACTATTCATTTACCATTTCATAGACCATAGAAGAGCTGAGGCAAGTATAGAGATTGTATTTTTCTTCAGTCAGATATCTAGGATATGGAAGCTTGTTGAAAAATTAGTTACTAAATTTCCTCCTTCAAACCAGTAATATACAGATTAAAGCTTTTGGAGGGTTTCAATATTTCAGGTCTCTAGTAACTTAAAGAAATATGGTTTAAACACACTAAATTTGAAAGTCTGAGGGAAAATAGCGTTGCTGTTCTTGTCAAGAAAATGAAGATATTTATCCTTAAACAGGGTGCTTTGAAGAAACAAACAGCAACTTGAGATCATGCTCTTTAACCACTGATAAACTACTCTCACATTGTCTTGGACTTTGGAGAAAGCAGAGCATTGAAATTAATCCACAGTGTAAGAGGGGAATCCTAGGGGCGCCTGGGTGGCTCAATGGGTTAAAGCCTCTGCCTTTGGCTCAGGCCATGATCCCAGGACTCTGGGATCGAGCCTGGGATCGAGCTTAGCATCAAGCCTGGCATCGAGCCTGGCATCGGGCTCTCTGCTCAGCAGGGATCCTGCTTCCCCCTGCCTCTCTGTCTACTTGTGATCTCTGTCTGTCAAACAAATAAATAAAATCTTAAAAAAAAAAGGAGGGGAATCCTAGATTTTAAAATTATGATTTATGTTTACTTTTTTACTTTTTGAAATTATAGTTCTGATTATTTAATAATTAAACACCAGCTATCACTGTATAGCTCAGCTTCAAAAAGGACTGATAAGCAGCAATTCCTCTACATGCAATAAAATAAGCAGAAAAACAAAAACAGTATCAATAAAGCTTTGAGGATTCATATATCAGTCACATAAATGATTCAGTGATTTCTAGTTATGCAGCCCAATTTTGGAAATATTTGTATTATCTAAATTATTTTTTTAAAAATTTTATTTATTTATTTGACAGAGAGAAAGAGATCACAAGTAGGCAGAGAGGCAGACAGAGGGAGAGAGGGAAGCAGGCTCCCTGCTGAGCAGAGAGCCTGATGCTGGGCTCAATTCCAAGACCCTGAGATCATGGCCTGAGCCAAAGGCAGAGGCTTAACCACTGAGTCACCCAGGCACCCCAGTATTATCTAAATTCTGTGAACATTTTCGTGAAACTACTAAAATCAAAGCTGGGAGCCATCTGATTCATAACCTGAATGAAATCATAATCTAATTTCCTATGACCTGCACACAATAGTTCTTACAGTTAATTCAGACTATTAGATGGTAGAGCTCTTATGGAGTTGCTCAAAAGTATTGTGCATAGAAGGACCCTTGGGTAGTTCAGTCAGTTAAGCATCCAACTCTGATTTCCACTTGGGTCATGATCTCAAGGTCATGAGATTGAGACCTACATGGGGCTTTGGTCCTGTGTGGGGAGCCCGCTTAAGATTGTCTTTCCCTCTCTCTCCCTTTGCCCCCCCCCCACTTGCATGGGCACATACTCTTTCCCTCTCAAGAAAAGAAAAAGGAAAAAAATATATATTGTGCATAGGAATCTAAACTTCAATACTCTAACAGTAGATTATAACTGCCATACTAATTTCCGTAGCCATCTCTTTCGCATTTAATTTTTAATTTTTAAATTTCAAATTTCATTTTACTGAAGTATAGTTGACATAAAATGTTACATTAATTTCTGGTGTACAACATAGTGATTGGAAAACTGTACATTACACTATGCTCACCACAAGTGTAGTCCCATCTGTCACCACACACAGCTATTATAATTCCATTCACTACTCTCCCTATACTGTGCCTTTCATCCTTGTAACTTTTTCATCCCATAACTGAAAGCCTGAGATCTCATCATTTGTGACAAATTGCAAGGACCTACAGGGTACTATGCTAAATGAAATAAGTCAGAGAAAGACATATACCATGATTTCATTTATATTTAGAGTCTAAAAAACAAAACAAATGAACAAACAAAAAGCAGAAACAGACCCATAAATACAGAAAGGAAATCAACATTTAGTTTTACATATACTTCAGTTATTTGTTTGGATTAAAATTAAAATTTTCAAGTTACAAACTGCTGGAATAGAGAGTACAGTTTTTTTTGTTTGTTTGTTTTTTAATCAATTAGCTCTTCAAATGACTGCAGCACAGATGTACTGGTATTGACTGGGGAAGGGAGCAAGAGAATGTTATTAACACTTGTGGAAAAGGGGAAAAAATGATAAAACACAGGCACGCCATTTCCTTTCTGTCAGTTTGCAGCATCCTGAATTAGTTGGCCCTAAGGCAGGCAGAATTCTTTTTGTTACAGACTGATGTTTAGAAATGCTCTGAGACGTAAAATACAATAGAGAAATGGTCAATAAAAATCCTTGGCTGGGGGGCGCCTGGGTGGCTCAGTGGGTTAAAGCCTCTGCCTTCAGCTCAGGTCATGATCCCAAGGTCCTGGGATCAAGCCCCGCATCGGGTTCTCTGCGCAGCGGGGAGCCTGCTTCCCCTTCTCTCTCTCTCTGCCTGCCTCTCTGCCTACTTGTGATCTCTATCTGTCAAATAAATAAATAAAATCTTTAAAAAAAAAAAAAAATCCTTGGCTGGATGTTCTAGGAAAGCATTATGATTTGAACTGCTTGGTGAGCTGCCCTGTGCTTTGAGTGCACCAGGCTGACGTCCTGAAATAGGAATTTCAAAAACAGCCAGATGATCAAAAGTAACCTAATATTTGAACTCTGCCTATGTTCTAATTGAATGTGGCTACACTTGCTGCTCCTTGCTCGGTGCAGAGCTTGAAGTAGGAGAGGCTTGTGCTAGTGAGCACTGATGGGCTCCCCGGAGCCAGCCTGATGGCGGTGTTTGAGGAGGACCTATGCACAGTTCATGGTACAATCCTTCCCGCAGGCTACTGCTTACCTCCTCTTTGTCCCTCCTTTGGTTCCAAGCCCAACTTTTATTCTTTCCATACTATTCTATGGATCATTCCATAGAATATGGAAAATTCTAAATATAGAATTTTTGTTTGTCTTTATCTTCTAGAAGGTAAAGCACGTCATTGTTTCATCTTCTGCATTTGCCAATAGCATGGGTGTGATTAGATTTCATTTTTCTTGCGGACACAAGAAATGGTTTAAGAGGCCAATGTATATTAACATCCTTCTTAAATTCATTAAAAAAACGCAGTTAAAGAATTAGAAATATGTAAGTATCTAGAGCACAGGCCTTGTCATTGAGGAGACTGTAATTTAACTGTGGAAGTATGACATGTACTTTCCAAAATAACCCAGAGACTCAGTATGAACAACCAGGCTTAGAGGGCTGTGATTTATCCAGCATCCTCATCAGTAAAATTTCTGTATTCATTTTGCCTGTTTCTATACATGTGCTTATAAGTTATGCATATGTGCATGCACTTCTGTATATTACATATTAAAATATATTAATTGCTTCCTTTAGCAAAAATAAACTATGACATTTCAAATTTGTTTTTTATTTACTTCAGTGGATTGTTTTATGCACCCTGGGCTATGTGCACTCCACTGGAGAGACCACTGATAATGTACACAATTAGAGGAAAATCATTCAATATTTGTTCTCTCAGGGAAAGCTTCATGAAAGAACAGGAAATTAAAAGCGGTCTTACTTTAGATATAGGAACAACATTAAAAATGTACCTATTCATTTGCTTTTGAAAAAATTGTGGCAAAATATACATAAGATAAAATTAACTATCTTAATGATTTTTAAGCATATGGTTAAGTGGTGTTGAGTACATTTACATTGTGACACAGAATTTCAAAAATTTTCACCTTGTGAAACTAAAACTCTATGCCTATTAAACAGCTCCTCCTCTCCACCTTCCTTCAGTTCCTAGCAACAAATATTCTGCTTTCTGTCTCTATGAGTTTGATACTCTAGGTATTCTCATGTAAGTGGAGTGATATAGTATTTGTCTTTTTGTGACAGACTATTTCACTTAGCATAATATCTTTAAGGTTCATCTGTGTTGGAGCATGTGTCATAAGCTCCTTTTTTAAGGATGAGTACCATTTGATTATTTGTAAAAAAAAAACCCACATTTTGTTTATTCATTCATCTGTGAATAGATGTGGGTTGTACAATGGTACAAAAGGTTCCACCTTTTGTACCATTGTAAATGATGCTATGAACAGAGGTATGCAAATATCTCCTTGAGACTCTGCTTTCAATTCTTTTGGATATATGTCTGGTAGTAAAATTGTCGGTTCATACAGTAATTCCATTTGTAATTTTTTGAGGACCTGCCATGCTGTTTTCCACAGCAGCTGCACCACTTTACACTCTCACTAACAATTTCCAATTTCTGCACACCATCATCAACACTAGTTACTTTATATTTTATTGACAGTAGTCACCCTAATGGATGTGAGGTGGTAGCTCATTATGGTTTATTTGCTGTTTTAATAACAATAAACAAATTTGAATGGAATGAAAGTCCTATGCAATAATGTTGCAAGATAGGTGGGGTCTGGATATTGAAGGACCTTGAATATGAAGCTAAACAATTTGGAATTTATTTTAGGGAAAAGGAAGTTAGCAGAGATTATAAAGAAAAGAAGTATGCAATGTATAGAAGCATTACATGAAATTGAATGAGTAAACAAAGCATTCAAAATGTAGTTAAAATTGTCATCATTAAATTTTATGGTGAATTATAACTTATAAGTATAAAAAAGTACATGGCCTACCTCTAAAATCTGAATTAATGGAACTTTCTTTGAACTACATGCGAGGAGGTTTGAGGTTTTTTTTTTTTTTTTAAGATTTTATTTATTTATTTGACAGACAGAAATCACAAGTAGGCAGAGAGGCAAGCAGAGAGAAGAAGGGAAGCTGGCTCCCCACTGAGCAGAGAGCCGGATGTGGGACTTGATCCCAGGAACCCGAGATCATGACCTGAGCCGAAGGCAGAGTCTTTAACCCACTGAGCCACCCAGGTGCCCGGAGGAGGTTTGGGTTCTAAGCTCAGTCTGGGCTAATTACTTTTTACTTAAAACTATTTTTTTTCTTTTACAAAGTAAAGAACTTAGATGACCTCTAAAGTCACACATTCTCAAAAACAAAAATCTCAAATCCTATTATGCTGTGATGATTTTATCAAATTGAATATTAAAATAGGTTGCTAGTATTTATAAAAATTAAATTGCATATTTTAATTTATTTAATTCACAAAACAGTGATTAAAGAGGCACTAAAAATAAAGCTGGCTATATGTGAAATTCAAATTCAAATGTAACAAATTCAATAATTATTTTACTGTAAAAATGACCTTAAGATCATTTCCTAAATTGTTTACATAAATTTTATAACATATAGGTAAAATTTAAATATTAAGCATATAAAATGTCTCCTATGTGTTGGACTCCTCTTATTTGATGAACTATTCTCTTAGAGGACTATATATTTTTGAAGCTCAAACAACTCTTCAAAGCCACCCAATACTATTTATTTGTGATGCAACAAGGCACTAAAAATCTCCCTCAAATGTTCACTCTTATGTTTTCAAAGTACATTATGGGGTGGGGAATGCAACTGAAGAGAAATTATGCAGACTTCTCAAAGTTATCCAGAGAGAGAATTCATAGCAACATTAGCCAAACATAAAGCACAGTATTTATTTATTTTTTTTTTTTTAATTTTTTTTTTATTTTTTTTTCAGCATAACAGTATTCATTATTTTTGCACCACACCCAGAAAGCACAGTATTTAAAAAATGTACAGCAATCTTTTGAAACAATATTCTGTTGAGCCATATGATATTGCTAAGATTCTATGATTTTTGACCTTTTATAAAAGACAATTTTATATATCCCAATTCAATATATTTGGTATGTACTGGCATGCCACTATTATGGACACATTGAACTTATACATAAATAAACCCTCCTTCCCCAAAGAAAAATAGAACTATCCTGGAGCACTTGGCTAGTTCAGCGTGTAGAGTGTGTGACTCTCCCTCAATCTTGGGGTCGTGAGTTCAAGCTACCCATGCTGGGTGTTAAATAAATCAACTTAATTGCTTAAATAAATAAATGTTAAAAAAATAGCACTGTCCTATATTATTTATAGAATCTTAGAATTCTCAATGTATTTGAGTTCATGTTTTATGCCAATTCTTGGGGTCAGAAGAGGTTTCTGATTCTCATTATATTTCCTACCAGCACTTTAAAATCGTAATCTGTACACTGTATGTTCTGAATAAATATGTGATTTGATTTGGAATACAAATATAATCTATTTTCAATAGTCTAAATCCTGATTTAACTAACAGATTATGTTTGGTACTATTTTCTCAGCTCTGTTCACTGAGCAGAATAATTAAGAAATACCTAATAGTTTCAACAAATTGGATTCTTGACTCTATTAGAAAAATTATAGAAGATGCACGGCTTTGTCATCAGCTAGGATTCATTTCAGAATTCCTATCAATAATATTTTTAGACTGTCCATTCTTTTTAGAATATTACATGCTACTTTGTTATAATTTAAGAATTAAGCTCCTAAAAAAATTATGTTATCAAATTATGTTGTTGAACCCATTATTTAAATGGGAAGGGGAGGAGTGAAGGTCGAGAGGCCAGAGTGTCAGATATAGTAAATTCTATATTCCAGTTGCAATTACAATAATAAAGAAGACAGCACAAGCTGAGTATAGTCAATAAGTTTCTTGACAGATGGACAAAAATACATGGATGATTACTGAGCCACCGCTAAAGAGTGGGCAAGCTTGGTATTGATTATTAATCAGCAAGAGCTTGGACAATTTGTTCTTCAGTCACCAGCAAGACCATCAGCTCAGTGTTTCTCACACAAGTTTTATAAAGTTTGCCTTTGTTTAAGACATGAATTTTTTTTAAGTTAAAAACTCACATAGGCAAAAATCAAAGCAAATTCTAGCTGACAACAACCACTTATATATGAAAGAATGAAACAAATGCTAAATGGCCACCTACAGGTACAAAGCAACTACATTCTTGCCCTGAACAACAGAACTTCACTGATAACACAAGCTTAGAGGTAACTCCTGATTGCTCTGAAATTTTAACCAGCATTTTTCCATGTGTGCAAACTGTTTTTTTAAAATCAGTCCAGTTATTCCTTATTTACCTTATAAAAATTCATGTTGTGAGAGAAATCCCTTTCGTCAATGTTTGGTGTATGTTTTTACAAAAGAGAAATGTTCACTCTCTCATGTCATTATTACTGCTTCGCCCTTTAACACATCCTCTTATATGTCTACTACATGCCAGGAATATCTTGCACCAGAATCACCTGGAGGGCTTATAATATAACACAAATTGTTGTATCCCTACTTCCAGAGTTTCTGATATAGTAGATAAGGGGAGGGGTATGAAAATATGCACTTCTGATCCTAACAAGTTTCTAACAATATCCAAGGTGATAGTGATGCTGCTGGTCTAGAGAAACACTCTTATAGAGGTAAGAGTTACAGGGACAAGGAGGACATAGTGTCATTCCTTATCAAATTTACCTTCTGGGGGAAGACTTGAACAGATTAGTAGAAAGAACAACTTGCTCATTATGATGTCAATGAAAATTAGCTGAATTGAATTCACATACACACTGTAACACCTTTTCTCTCGGGCAGCTTGATTTTCCAATTCTACATGTCCATGGCTAGATTCCTAAGCCTGCTATACTAACCAAATAAAAATCACTAAATCATCTGGAAGCCACATCTGGGCAGGATTCAAGGGTAAAATAAATCAATCGGAGGCACTGATTTCTTATTCTGATCCTAAAATGGATAAATTATATCACACAGAAACCTGTCTTTTAAAGTTTCAAGTATTTAATTTCTCTCTTCTGTCTTCTCAGCTTACTCATTCAGAGGGCAGGTCCTCTGTTCAGAGGTCAGCAGGAACTGCATTGAGTTCCCTCAGAAGCACGGCTCCTTATCACTGTCCCCAGGCTCAGGCCCCACCTCTGCACTGAGTTCACACTGGTGGGTACAAAAGTGTATACCAAATAGTTGGTACAGCTGGGGAGAAGAGGGAGGCTTTTGGGTACACAAGATTTTGAGCATCTACAGGAGCCAGTAGAAACTCCTGTTGCTCCAGCTTCAATATTTCCTGTGTCTAGAGTGAAACTAGGTTTTCTCTCCATTCATTTCTGAGGTCCAGAATGCCTCAGACCCAAACTTGTCCAACAAATAATCATAAACAGGGATCTCAGAGTCATCCTCTTTTCTGCAGCTGAGATAAAACTTGGGAGAGAATTAAGAAGTTGAATTTGAATTTCCTGTCATAGGTAGTTTGACAGACTAAGAAAAATTAATTTTCTGGAGAGATGTCACAGCTAAAATTACTATCTTTCCTTTTATGGTTAGTAGCTCCACACATGGAATCTTTCAAGTAATCTATTCATATGCAGAGGAAGAAGTGTACTTTGGGAGGTGTCTGCCAGATATGTCAACTGAAGTCCTTCAGGGATTTGTTTTATGGCTGGGATTTAGCCCATTTTACCAAGCAGAGTGGGCTGGATCATCCCGTTTTGTTATAACTATATTCTCCTTTTATATGTACCTTGGGAATGAAATTACAATGGAATACATCTCTTCAGCTTACAGTCCATAAATAGAACTAACGAGGAGGAACAACATTGTTAGCCAGCATATTTTGATTCTGGCATCATAACATAACAATGGATCATATGGAAATTAGATGCTTACATGTATCCCTGTAGCACTTAGCATAACACCTGTGTATGCAAAATACCTTATAGATATCTTTTAATTGAATGTCATGTCTTCCATTACACTCACTGGCCACTCAGATCCAATTTAATGCCAAATCTATAGTCGTTGACATCTGGAAGGCAAAATCTGAAAGGGTCAAGGATGAACATCTTACTCAGAATTTGGGAGGCTCCCTGTTTTGCCAAACTCCTTGTGAAATCTTATTGCTATGAATTTGGTCGGTTCCTTGCTCTGTCTGCATTCTTCAAGCTTCTATCTCAATACATCATCTTCAGTCTATGTCAATGCTAATGGTTCTATTTATCCCACCCTAATTTCTTCAGAACTGCCACAGAACTTAATCTGCATCTTTCTCATGACACTTATTTGTCTTTACTTCTTAGAGTATTTATGTACTGATTGCATAGCCTGTGAATTCTTGGAGAAGAAAAAAATATCTACATCTTTCTCAGAACTCTTATCTGGCAACACTACGTAACATTCAATAAGATTTTTTTACTGATTGTAAAATAGAGGTAGACTTAAACTCCCTGCAAATATTTTATATTAATATGAAGTATAACATATGTGAAATGCAGTGGTCATCTACTTAAATGGAAAATAGAATAATTTAGACATTTTATTAGAAGACAGAGGACAACCAACAGATATATTACATAAGCAAAAAAACTAATAATTTATTTAAAATAAGATAAATATGAAATATATAAGTATATTATCTCCTTTCTGCTCTCTGGTGCCCTTTTTAAAATTATGAACATTGATAAATTTATATATATATATATTTTATATATATATATATATATATAGAGAGAGAGAGAGAGAGAGAGAGACACTATATATATATGATGTCCCAAATACATACACATATGGATGGCCTGAGTTGGTATTCAGATATGAAAAATAGCCACCAATATTATCTCTAACAGAGATTTATATCTTAACACATCTATTATGGGAGCAATTAGTTTCGATTAAATCAACTTAGTTTAAAATTGCACAAATGTATTTACCTTTCTTTAGTCAATAATTGCAAAGAAAATAAGTTGGTCTGGGAAAGCCCACGTAATATTTGACAAGCAATAAAACAATATAGGATAAACAGTGAATACTTTTAGTTACGAACATTTTAATATCTTTAATCACACACATATGCTAGTAATGTGATCTTTTTTGTTAAAAATTCACATGTCTCAGAACCAACTGGAATATAATTGTTGCTATGAATTGGGTATTTTACCCCTCGTGCCTTGGGAATACAATAAAACTATTATTTTCCCTTTGTGAGAAAGGTAAGAAGGGGACTGTTTTAAGTATAATTAATACTCAGGAACTTCTTGGTACAAACTAGGATAGACCTTCAGAACCAGGGCACCAAATTTGGAAATGCCACTCTCCAAAGACACTTAGTCTAGTAAAAACACAGCCAACAATATCAGAAGCGTCTATTTTTTTTTTAAAGTAAGTTACCAAGAAACAGCATTATACATGCATTATTGTCAAGAACAAAGTAAGTACCAGTACCTACCAATAAGGGCAAGTGTGATCTATTTAGACTAAGCTAGGAGGTTAGGATTTACCTTATAAAAAATACCAATGAAATATAAGAGATTCTAATAAAACTGCAATCTATTCAGTTAGGTATCAACGTGTGACAGATTTTCTGTGTCCTCACAAATTAGGTATATAACCTCAAGAAGTGGTAATTCAAATAGAGCAACCTATTGGCTGTGAATCTCTAGAACCCTCCAGGAAAGATTATGCTTAAGTGACATACTAGCATGGATGCACACATAGCTATGATGGTGGTGTTCACATTAAGATATTTTCTTTGTTATCTATCCTAATGTCAATCACTTCTTCCCTATGGTGGAGGCATTTCCAAGTACAATCTGCCAGGCAAAATTTCTATGGCTGGAGAAATTTGGCAACAGTAGTTTTCAGACTTCCACTAGAGAAAAGCATGGAACGCAGCTCACAGCTTTAAAAAAGAAAGGGGAGAAAAAAAGGGAAGGAAGGAGAGGGAGAGGGAAGAGGGGGTTCCTTGGGGGGGTGGGCTGTTATTTAGGGAGCAACTGCATACAACATGTTGTAAAAATCATTCCTGGGAGAGAGAAAAGTAGACCTTAAGTATTTAATAAGACTTCTACTGAAGTCTAAATACTGCAAACAGAAAAACTGTTATGTCTCCCTAAATTGTGTAAAGTTTCTGGTAGAAGAGTGCAAGCACCTATCTAGAATCTGGTATATATAGAAGCTCACTCAATAATACAGAATCAGGAAGACAGAAGATAGGGAGCAACTCAGAGATTCTACTCTCTCCACATAAGACTAAGGGTTTCAATAAGAACATGGTGCGGAGCCGCTTAGGTGGGGGGTAGCTGAGGATTTCCAAAACCCTCTTACATTCCTCATTCTTAATGCACACATGCACAATTCATATAAATATAGAAAATATACCACCATCTTTAAATTAATTGCATTATAAATGGCAGAATTCTTCCATAATGTGAGTTTGGTGATTCTCAGTTATTTCTACAGTTAATATAAAGTCTGGAATAAAATGAGTATTTTGGATATAATTACATATAAGTATTTTAATGTTAAGGGTCTCAAAAAGCAATTATGGGTTTCGGTTCCCTGGGCAAGTAGCTGTAGTAATCAGTTCTCCTTACGCTGAGAATGAAATAACCATTGGGATCATCAAACAAAAGGCATGACTGATTCAAAACACACCAGGAAACTGTTTACATACAGATCTCTTGAGAAATGCTTTAGGCAAAAAATTTGGTTGCTTTGAATTAGTCCCACAGAAATGATCACTGATACATGAATAACAAAACTAAAAACCTGGATGAAACAATGTCCCAAAGGTAGTATTCCATGAAGGAATAAAGGAGTAGTCTTTCCCTCAGGTAGTTCATATTAAAGTTACAGCCAGCCTCTCCCTCTCAACTTTCTGTTCCCCACACCTTTCTCAACGTCCTCTACTAATAACAAGAAACACATTTTCTCCTCAATATACTTCAGGAAAAGCAAATACTACTTTATTGAATTCCACTCTAAAATGCTAGGTCAGCACTTTTAAAATGGCAAAATCCTCCTTCAATAGATGTTTAAAAATTATGCCAAGATTGCCTTAAGCAATAAGTTTGTTTAAGATTAAATAATGTTAAATAAATGTTCTGTATAGTGTGGGATCCCCACTGCCTTTTCTCTGCAATTTATGTTGTGGCTTTTCTCCAATGTGGTGCTCTAATATTTGGTATTTTCCAGCAGCACTGACCTCTGAACCACACTTTTCATCTGCACTGGACTTCCTGAAAGGCTGTTGTAATTATCTTTCTGTGGGATAAAAATACACTCTCCTTTGCGCAGACTGGCCTGTTTGAAAATTTTCCTTGCAATATGCATTACAAGAAACACTTCAGGAAAGTCTGCACAAAGGTGAGTGTTTTGGCAGTGATCCCACACTCGACTGGTATGTGATTCCCCCTGACACTCAGTCGTTTGTTTCCACAAATTGTAAGAAATTGTCTTATCTGTGGATTCATTAACTCGATGTCAATAATTCCCTGATGAAATTCTGTGCCTCTCTATCCCCCTGAGACATTTACATTGCATGCCCTAACTAGCCTGAATGATAGCATTTGTTCATCTTATTGTGCTTAATCAAATTAATTTTTCTCCTTCCTTCTGTAAGTCAGGAGTGTTAACACAGAAACTTAAACTACACGTGTGTATAACTTCAGGAGTTCATGCAGAAAGGAGGTTGGAATCGGATCAGGCTCCCTCAAAAGCCAGAAATAGAAGCTTAGAAAATGAGAACAATGATTAAGTTTAGAAAAAGCAGGTAGGATGTAGATTTCCTACTCTATGCGTAGGACATGTCTTTTGTGGCAGGGAATATTTGAAGGTTACATAGTTAAGAGTCCTAGAAAGGCAAAGAGAAAAAAGATAGTAAGACTATGAAAAATACTTGAAGACATTTATATGGAAAATAACATAAAGAAGATATACCTGTCAAGTTCATGGACAAACAATATGATATTTGGAGAATAAAGAGAAGTAAGAATTAAGAGAAAATAGCCAATTTGGTTATAAATCAGTTGAGTCATTAACTCTACATCTTATGTAACAAAATGATACCAACTTGAAACATTGAAACTCAGCCGGTTAAGCATCTGACTCTTGATTTCCGCTCAGGTCACAATCTCAGGGTCCTGAAATTGAGTTCTTCATGGGGCTCTCTGCTGGGTGTGATACCTGCTTAAGGTTCTCTCTGTCCCTCTCCCTCTGCCCCTGCCCTCACCCCCAAGAGCACACCCTTTCTCTTTCTCTCTTAAAAGCAAAAAAATAATAATAATACCTAAATAAAAACTTTCCTTCCTGATTTTTGGTGATGCTGGTTTCCCCATATCTGGCAGGAAAAGAAAGTGAAATGAGTGTTGAACCAGATCTTTATATCATTTCTTTTCTTTTAAGAACTTTCAATAGCCCTTTCTCATCTACAACAGGACTTATGTTCACCCAGTGATTCCATTTATTTTATCATTTGCAATTGGTGGCCACAAATAGTATAATTTTGCATAATTAGTACTGTTCCCTTTTAATGCATATTTCTTTGGCTAGGAATAGGACATGCAACTAAATTTATTTTACAACTACTTAGTCAAATAGCCGTAGTCAATTTACATACATTATTTGGGCTTTTGTTCATTTAATAAGAAAAAAAAAACCTTTTGGTGTAATATTTTATCTCCTGTAAGATTCCAAAATATCAAATTATAAAATGTCATAAAACTTTATTTCTAGATAACTATAAAATATTTTTAATTATTAAAATACTTGTTATAGGGGCACCTGGGTGGCTCAGTGGGTTAAAGCCTCTGCCTTCGGCTCAGGTCATGATCCCAGGGTCCTGGGATCGAGCCCAGCATCAGGCTTTCTGCTCAGCAGGGAGGCTGCTTCCATTCCTCTCTCTGCCTGTCTCTCTGCCTACTTGTGATCTCTGCCTATCAAATAAATAAATAAATAATCTTTAAAATCCTTGTTATAATTTTTCTCTATTAACTAATCAGATGAATAATTGTAGCTTAGTTAGTAAGACAAATGTAGAACATTCATAAATATAAACCAAATTCCTAGGAGAATGAGTGTATTAAGAAAACAACTTCAAAAATTATAGCTATATATACCGTGTTGTTTAAGAAGTATGTGGAATAATTTAATGAAAGATACCAGTCATATAGAATTATATGACTTATAGTGAAGTACATCTTATTTCAATCGTTTTAGTTTTAAAAATCAGGAATATTTATAATAAATTCCTCTTCATTTGATCAGAAAATGCATGTCTACTCTTAAAGCACAGTACTAGGATCTCCTGTTGACTTTATTAAGTCATTAAAAATAATTTAACTCATTAGTTTGTATCTTTTTGCTAAATAAAGATATATGATAATTCAGAAAATTTGGATGAAGTATAAATGTATAAAGAAGAAAAATACTCTTTTGTCTTAGAGAAGAAAATTTGTTGATTAATATGTATAATATTCTAGGAATTACTTTTTTCTGGAAAGATAAATATTGATATGGATGCAGTAACATAATTAGAGTCTTACATACTTTTTAGAACACATTTAATATTCCTAAAGCTTAACTTAATGGCCTCATTAAAAACTATACATGCTTTCTTTATCCATCCCCATGTTATTGGACATTTAGATTTTCTCCAATTTCCTATGTCATATTTTCTTTCATCAATGAACATTGGGCTCAATAGTAATTTTGTGATTTTGCCATCATTTTAAATAAATTCTCAGAAGCACTAATACTAAGTCAAAGGTTAAGAGTTTTTTAAGTCCTCTAATGTGACGTGGTTTTCCAAAGTTTTATACTTTTATAGTACCCTCTGTCTGTCAGTTCTCATTCCCAACACTTTTCCAAGCTTGGGTATTATAATTTTATAATTATGGTTTCATTAATTTGAAAGTCCAAAAACCATAGCATATTCTTCCTTGATTTGTTGGATTATTGATGAAGTTGAACTGATTTCTGGGTGAAATTTCTGGAAAAAAATTTTTTAAGATTTTATTTATTTATTTAAAAGAAAGAGAGAGATCATAAGCAGGCAGAGAGGCAGGCAGAGAGAGGGGGGAAAGCAGGCTCTCCTGCTGAGCAGAGAGCCCAATCCCAGGGATCCCAGGACCAAGATCGTGACCTGAGCCAAAGGCAGAGGCTTAATCCACTGAGCCACCCAGGCACCCTGGGTGCCTGGTTTCTGGATAAATCCCTTTGTTTATTTCTTTATTAGATTGGTTAGTTTTCTATTAGGGTATGATCCTTAATATACTGAAAGTATTAAGTCTTAGTCTACAATATTCGTTGTTGATATTCCTTACTGTTTATTTATTTGCCATTTAAATTGTTTAGGTGATTTGATCCAGAAAAATTATCTAGCAATGTAAACAATGTCTTCATTTCTTTAATTGTTTTTACCATTAAAAGTATCTATACCAAGCTATCAGCTTGAAATTTACCTATATTTTCTTCTCATTTAAAATGTTTGCTTAGGGGCACCTGGGTGGCTCAGTGGGTTAAGCCTCTGCCTTCGGCTCAGGTCATGATCTCAGGGTCCTGGGATCGAGTCCCATGTCGAGTTCTCTGCTCGGCAGGGAGCCTACTTCCCTCCCTCTCTCTGCATGCCACTCTGCCTACTTGTGATCTCTCTCTGTCAAATAAATAAAATCTTTTAAAATTTTTTTTTAAAAAGTTAAAAAAATGTTTGCTTATATGTTAACTTCATCCATCATTAATTTTGTTCAATAGTAGGAAATAAAAATTACGTTTTTTCCCCAAAATATAATTGGTGATCCAGATATTGTCTGGTTTGGTGAGCTTTCTTTTTCCATTACTTGTGATGCTGCTTCATATATCAGAAACTAAATCCCAAAGCAAAAGTTCTTTTACTTATGAGAATTTAGTTTCCAAAAGATGCTTCTAGGTTCATTTTTTAGAGTTACACAATTGAGCAAATGTAGGTCAGCAGTGTATCTTTATTCTACATGTGGTTCTGATTTTAGGTACAAAAAATCTGGAAGGAAGCAGTTCTTAATGAAGAGAGAGTCTCACAGAGCAACATTACCTCCCCCTCTTAAATGCCCATCTACAGAGATTTATTTCTATCTGTCAAGACTTGTAAGAATACCATACAGTGCTAGCTATTTAAACCACTTTCCAAAGGTAGGAATTACAGGTTATATAAAACTTGGGAGTCTTCTTAACCATGTTTCTGTCAGGTAGAGAAAAATGAATATATTAAATTTGTCTTGAATTCCTGGGATAAATTCTAAATACATTTGCTGCATCATAATTGTTATTACCTCAAGCAGTTTGCTAATATTTGTTTGGAAATTTTGCATCGACATTTACAACTGATTTTTTTTTTTTTTAATTCACACTATGCCTAGTTTTGAAACTAAGTCTTACATCACACAAAGAATTGAGGAGTGACTCCTCTTTCAAGGGGAATATCTCTGGAATATTGTAGGTAAGACTGGAATTAGAGGTTTCTTACATTTTGAGTGTATGGTAAAACAGTTTGTGAATGAGTTTATTTTCTTTCTGAGTGCTTTTACCACTGATTCAGTTTATTTAATATTATGGCTCTATCCCATTTTTGTTAATCCTTTTTGTGAGAAGTACTTGGAATTTATCTACTTCAGGTACATTTTCAAATGTAATATGATGAAGATAATAATACTTTATGTGATTAGTCTAAAAAACTAGCTTTCTGTTTTTCAATACTATTTTCTTTTTTCTAATTCATTAATTTTTGTTCTTGTTTTTGTTCCATTTATACTCACTGTCTTTACCATTTAAAAAATAGTTAAAATTCTGTATTTAGCCCCTTTACTTTTAGCTTTATTCTTTGTCTAAATAAGCATTTAAATTTATAAATATCCCTCTGATTTCTGCTATAAATTCATCCTGCAAATTAAAGGATATATAATACTATTTTTCTTATTTTGGGTTTTAAGGATTTTCCAATATTATTTAAACCATGATTTACCTATATTTTTATTTATGGTTTGATTAATAAGTCCATTATGTTCAGACCACACACCTACATCATAACAACATTTTTATTAGCAGACTCTGTATTTGCAAATTTGTTTACTTGCTAAATCAATACTCATGGTTCTTTCAAGGATGTATGCAGAGAGAGAAAATTTGAGTCACCTAGCATGCACATTTCTAATTGAGATCAACTATGGAGATGCTCTGGCTTCCCGTTTCAGTTTTCATACTGTTAAAAAAATGTCTTTTTCATGGTGTATTTAGTTCCATGTTTTTGTATTTCTTTGCTTTTCGTTGGTAATTTCATTGTTTAAAATGGCCCCCAAACATAGTGCCGAGTTCTGTATAGTGGTCCTGAGCACAGGAATACTGTAATGTGCCTTCTGGAGAAAATAAGTATTAGATAAGCTTTATCCATGCACAAATTACGAAGCTGTTAGATTTGAGTTTAACATCAATAAATCAATAATATATGTTAAATAAGTTTTTCTTTCTAAGGAAACACACATAAAACAAGGTTATATGTTGATCAGTTGATAAAAATCTTGTAACCAGAGGTTGGCATGAACCCACCTCTGTTCCCCTTAGGAGCAATGGTTCAGTATTCACTAATTCAGTATCTGCAAATATTTATAGAACATGACTGCCATAAATAATAAGAATAGACAATACTTTGAAATTTTTTAGACTTTTTTTTGTGGATAAACAAGAGGTCACTTTTAATAAATGTTCCAGGAATGCTAGAAAAGTACATATTTTATTGATATTGGCTTGTGGATATGGTTTTTTATATATATCATTGATATTAAAATTGTTAAGTAATAAGCAGTATATATTCTAATTTTTTGTTTCTCTGATTATTAGGAAATATAAAATCACTTTATAGTCATTTTCATGATACTTGTCAATATTCTCTCATTTTGTATTTTCTCATGCTATTTTGCTAAATGTACAGAAATTTACAAATTCCTCTTTATGGTTCTTTGAACTTTTATATTTAGTGTTTGAATTCTTTTCATTACAAGCAATTTTTTTTGTTTTCTTTAATTTTTTTTTTCATGAGGCAATTGTACAGACACACCAGATTTATTTTGGTTATTAATTCCCTGTTATATCTTTTTCTATTCTTTAAACTTGATTTTTATGGAAAATAGGTAAGTATATAAAATTCATCTCAATAAGCAGTTTTCTTAAATCATACTGGTAAGCTTTCTTTTTTAACTGGAATATTTAGTTCACTGGTGTTAATTATAATTATTGACACATTTTCTGTTTAGTTTTAATGATTTATCCCACATTTTATATTTTTCTTTTTTATTCACCTCCCTATTTTGTCAGGATATTTTGTTCACCATATAACTTTTCATGTAAGCAAATAACCTTAAATTCACATAAAATTAATTCATCTGGTTTTGTTTCATTAGCCAGTGATGGGTATTCAGTTCACTTTTCTGGTGCCTTCTGGTTCAGAGAACAGAGTTAATTATATTCTTCAGTTCAAGGAACACTATCTTCTTCAGACCATGAAAACTCTCTCTTTTTCTTTTCCTTTTTTTTTTCATTATATTGTTCCCCTTCAGCAGAGATCACTATATCCTTTCCTTTTCTCCATAGGTATGCATTTTAAGATTTTATATACTTATGAAATATAGATGATGGATTTTACTTATTTTAATTCACATAAAGGTTATTGTTTTAGAAATCAACCTGTTCTTATTTAATGATAAATTTTAAGTGTACTCATTATCTCATATATATACATATATATATATATGTATATGGCAATTATCTAGCAGCTGTGATTTTTTTCTTGTTGGTTTACAGGAATCCCACATAATTATTAATGTCCTGTTATATATGGACACTTTAAATATCTTCTGCTTGTCGCACATACATTAACTAAATGTCCTTTTTGAATGGAAATCCTTTTATATGATGTAATAAGATCCGTCAATGTTTCACCTTCAGTTTGCATTTTTAGAGCTTTGTTAAAAAATCCCTCCATATTTTATTTTATTTTTTAAGACTTTATTTATTTATTTTAGGGATGCCTGGGTGGCTCAGTGGGTTAAGCCTCTGCCTTTGGCTCAGGTCATGATCTCAGGTTCCTGGGATTGAGCCCCGCATCAGGTTCTCTGCTCAGCAGGTAGCCTGATTCCACCCTCCCCTTTGCCTGCCTCTCTGTCTGCTTCTCTTCATACTTGTGATCTCTGTCTGTCAAATAAATACATAAAATCTTAAAAAAGAAAAGACTTTATTTATTTATTTGACAGAATGAGAGACATCACAAACACACAGAGAGGCGGGCAGAGAGAGAGGGGGAAGCAGGCTCCCTGCTGAGAAGAGAGCCTGATGCGGGGCTCCATCCCAGGACCCTGAGATCATGACCTGAGCCAAAGGCAGAGGCCCAACCCACTGAGCCATCCAGGAGACCCTCCTTCCATATTTTAGAATCATAAAGATATTTTCTTATATTTGCTTCTATTAACTTTATAGTTTTTCTTTTTTTAATTTAGGTATTTAATGCAACTGGAGATTGAGATACAAACTATAAGCTAAATGTCCGACTTTGTATTTCTCTGTATCTGTCAAGATTCCATATTCACACTTGCTTGTTTCTGAATTATCATTATATTCTATTAATTTATGTATTTACTTGAGTTCTATTTATATGGCTACACTTTTTATTATTTATTAATAGCTGTTAAGTATCCTTCTGTGTTATTCTTTTTTCCCTATGTTATTCTTAATTAAAATTGACTTGAAGTACACATTTTAGAAAAATATTTTTGTTTAACTTCAAAAACACGTTTTAACTTTGATTAGAATTGCATTTCATTTATAGATTAATTTGGGAAGAATAAATATCTTTACAATGTTAAATATTCTTACTAATATATGTCGCATATCTTTTCAAGTTTTTAGATTTTTTTCCTGTCCTCTAATATATATTATTTTCTATTCAAAGTTCTTGTACATTTATTTCTATAAAGGTTTTCTTTCTATTAAAAAACTGAAACTTTGGGGCGCCTGGGTGGCTCAGTGGGTTAAAGCCTCTCCCTTCAGCTCAGGTCATGATCCCAGGGTCCTGGGATCAAGCCCCACATCGGGCTCTCTGCTCAGCGGGGAGCCTGCTTCCTCCTCTCTCTCTGCCTGCCTCTCTGCCTACTTGTGATCTCTCTCTGTCAAATAAATAAATAAAAATCTTTAAAAAAAAAAAAAAAGAAAGGCCCTTTGGGTTAAAAAAAAAACTGAAACTTTATTTATATTATCAAGTTGATTGTTTCTGGTATAAAGGAAAACTATGTATTTCATAAGTTAATCTTCTATCCAGATATTTCTGAATTTTCATTTCTTTTCTCAAATTCTCAAATTTACAATTCTCTAATAGTACAATAGACATAATTATATTATTTGCTTATAGCAATGAGTCTGTATCTTCCCCTCTGATCTTTATATTTATTGCCATTTCTTAAATAATTGGACAAAATTTCCAATAGTACTTTGAAGTAATAAAAGATATTCTTACAGTTTTCCTAAACTTAAAGAGAATGTACTCAAATGAAGCATGTTATTTGCTGTAAGATTTATTTATTATTAATATTTTTTGGCGAATTCAGGCAGTCAAAAACAACCCCAGTAATAAAATTTTCTAGGGAGGACTCCATAAAGAGGTCATCATATAAAATAATTAATGTTGTCAATAAGTTCACATAAAAAGTTCTCCTCAGATCTATTAACCAGAACATCACATCAAAAACAATCCTTTAACTGCAATAATTTTGGAATGAAAAACAGATATAGATTGAATCCTTCTAACATAATCCAGGAAAAGATTTATAAAAATCCAATTAAACAACTTCAGAAAAGTTATTTATTTTACTTTTTCTCCTATTATTATTACTGTTATTAATATTATTATTATCAGTATTTTATCTTTCAGCTGAGCTTTCTATAAGTATTGATCATCAATTTACTCAGATGTTATCCTTTGCCAGTTTTCTGAAGAAAGAAGTATTCCACCTTCACCAGTAGGATGGGAAATAGTATTAGCTTATGGTCAAACAAGGAGTACTGTTGAAAATTATTACGAAAATTGATAAATTTTAGGATATATTTCTGAAAAGTATTTTATATACCATCAACAATTAGCTAATTAAAATATAGGTATTAATATCTTTCTGAAAAACTTCTATTGTTTATTAATTGTTAAATAAACAGCTTCATATTGCAGGTGCATATTATTTCTAGATTAATCATACTTCCAGATACATATAAATAAAACATTAAAACAAGTGTATTTACCTCACACAATACTGAGTTTCTGAATAAATATGATGTACACCTCAATTCTATATAGTGTGGATCATGACTAGGTAGCTATAAAGAGTGAACAAATTTAAACACCACTTGCTGCACCGTTAACAGTTAAAAGCTCCTTCTGAAAACTAAAAAGGAGACAGTTGCTGAAGGTGTTATTTTAATTCACAATTTGGAGAATGTGGAGTGGAATTATTTAATGAGATTCTGTGATAATACAGCCTATAGTCTTGTTTCAAATCACCCTGCCCTCTGGTATTTTGAATGAAGATTATAGTAATAATAACTATAATGATAAAGGCAATAATTTCCCAGATATATTGTTATAAAGGATTTTCCTGTCTCCAATCCACATGTCTTTAAAATACATGAGAAAGAGGTAGAGAAAAGAAGAATGTTTAATATTGGAGAGGAAAATAAAATATTATTTAAATTAATAGGATGTAATAGAAAGATGTATTTCAAAATAATACAAAAGGATATCTGAGTGGCAATGTTTAAGTGACTATAATAATTTTTTAGAGGTCTATTTATTTGAGAGGGAGAGAGAATGAGCAAGTGTGAGCAGAGGGAGCAGAAGGAGAAAGAGAGAGAGAATCTCAAGCAGTCTTGTTGCTGGGCATGGAGCCCAACACAGGGCTCAATCTCACCACCCTGAGAGCATGACCTGAGCCAGAATGAAGAGTCTGACCCTCAAATGACTGAGCCACTGTAATTATTACAAGAAGGGTACTTTAATTATTTAATATACAGCCACATTTTAAGATAAATGGTGTATAGGTATGGTACATTGGAAATGAAATGTCATGATTTTCAAAAGGGCACTGGTTTATAGTTAAGTGATTACTGATCAATGGACTATAATATATAAGATGAAATCATTAATTAAAGGTGAAGAAAACTGCTTAATGGTTTTAAAGATTAAGAAAATGAACAGCATACACTGATAGTAAAGGTAAACAAAAGTAAAATAACTGTATTTAGACATTAATACTAGTCATGTAATAAAAAATATAAATTAAAGTATAAAGGTATATAATGCTTTTAATGCTAATATCAATAATCCTAAGTACCACAGACTAATTTATAAAAGAAAAAAAAACTTGAGAATAGCTTTATGTTAAGGCAAAAATATTCATAACTGCTAAATGGATACATCAGTAAAAGAGAGACTGTGGACTCTGAGAAACAAACTGAGGGTTTGGGGAGGGAGGGGGCTCGGGGTTGGGTGAACCTGGTGGTGGGTATTAAGGAGGGCACATATTGCATGGAGCACTGGGTGTGGTGCATAATGAATTCTGGAACACTGAAAAAGATTAAAATCAAATAATTTTTAAAAAAATAAGTGCTTTACATTATTACTTTTTATATGCATATGATATGTGCAAATGGCATAATTTCTTTGTTTAATTAGGAACACCTGACATTTAAAAAATACAGTATTTAAGGAATTGAACAGTTTTATTTGCATTTTACTTATAATTTTAAGAAAATTAATTACTACAAACTACTACATAATTGCTTCTTAATCCTGTAGTTAAACATTCTGGAAACAAAATTCTGGATTAAATTGTACATTGAATATCATCTGGAATAACCTGGGTTTATGAAGTTAAATTTTCTTAAAATGTATATCCAGTCATGTGGAATTTAGGAAACTAAACAAATGAATGAAGGGGTAATTTAAAAAGAGAGGCAAACTATATATTCAACTATAGAGAATAGACTAGAGATTCAACTATAGAGAATAAATTAGGTTGCTGGAGTGGTGTTGGGTGGGGAGATGGACTAAAAGGGTGATGGGGAATAAGGAGGGCACTTGTGATGAGCACAAGGTGTTGCATGTAAGTGATGAATCACTAAATTCTATACCTGAAACTAATATTACACTGTATGTTAACTGGGATTTAAATAAAAACTTGGAAAATGGAAAAAAGTATATCCAGATATGTATAAGAGCACGATCATTATATTCAAATATAGTAAGTCTTAGAAAACTCAAATCTCCCTGTCAAATAATAATCTAGGTTATAAAATTATTCATCCTTTTATCTATTTACAAATCAGGAAAAAAAATAGATATCCTTGCTCATAAAGTCAAACTCTATCAATACATTTTTATTCCTTTAATCCTACAAAGCAAAGCTAAACAATAACACTAGTTTAAATAAATGCAAATTGCTCATATTATTTGGCATCAAGACCTATCTAAACCGAACAAATGGTCTATACAAAATGTCTCCACTCTTATTTTTCCTATGCTAAGATGTCTTGGTGTGATTTTATGTTTACTCTTTACTGGCTTTAGTAAAATTTATAGTTTTGATAATTGAGCCTAAGGGTTTTTTTTTTTTAATAAAGTTTTTAAGAACTGTGTGCTAAGAAAATCAGTTAAAACAAAATTTTCAGTTAGAGGAGAGAACTGTGAGTTGATGTTTCCATTAATTATTCAGAAAATTACAAAGCTGCTCCCACGCTAATGGAGCAGAGCTCTCAATTTGACTCAACTGAGCAACTGCTGACAAATGCCTGAGAGGCCTTGCTGGTGCTTGATCTTGCAGGATCAGCAAGAATACTTAAAAGGACAGTACTGTTCATTTTACAAAATGCATGGTCTTTTAAGCTAAAGCAATCAAAGTTAGACACATGCCAGATTATATAGTAAAAAAAAAAAATCTTATAGTAGTAAATGTAAGGCTATCTAATAAACCAGCAAAATAAGGATGTCTCCTTACCTCTCTTGTGGAGCTACAAACCGAACCCTCAAGTGCAGTTATATTTTTGCACACTTGTGATATTGGTTTCCAGAAAATTTAGGTCAGAAGATAAATACATTCAAACATATATAATATTTATAGGAAGGAAATATCACAGTATCTTTTTTTTTACTATTGAGTCACAGTGTTATTATTTTATTCAAAAGACAATTGAGCATCATACTCAAATTATATGGCAATAACTCATACTGCATTAACAATTGTGTGATTTATATTTTAAAAGATTTTTTAGAGACTTCAGATTTCAGATCCAGTATGTAAAGGAGTTGGAAGTCTTTATTCCTATCTTTGTACAAAAACCAACCAAACAAACAAACAAAAACCTGAGGAAACTGAACATCACTTACTTTTCTTGGGCTCTGTAGAGAAGTTACAGGGCAAACCATCACTCAAAGCTAGGAGTCGACAAAATCCTAAAGATACATCACATGTGACTTACTTACTTTACACATAAGCTGATGGATGCCACAAATAAATAGAAGTACTTAAATAGTAATTTTGATTTACTGCTGAAGGCTGAATGTGGACTAGCTTAAGAGTGAGAAGTTACAGGAAGCTAAAGCAAAGGAGGCAGAGCTCATGCTTTTGCACACTTTTCTTCCAAGAACTCCACAATGTTCTCATGAAGAGGATGTAAGAAAATATTCCACATAGCCCTGATAGTAGGAAGGGAAAAGTAGCCATCATGAAATCTTCTTAGCCCTTTTTCCTGACAAAGTTTTAGTCTTCAGGGACCAGCAAAAGAGACCTCAGCAGAGGGTAAGGCTGATACTTTATCCCAGCTTAAGGAAGGGAACTCTGCTTTACTCCAGCTAGAGAGATACAACTGGAACATGCTTGCTTGGAGCAGAAGCTTCTGGAGGCATAAACTGACAAGGTCACATAAATGGTAAATTTTGACAAAATATTGAAGGCTGAGTGACTTCTAGCATGAAAATGAGAGAAACTCTTAGGGGCTGCAGCCATAGGAAGCACCCACACTTTCATGGGCTTTCCTTCTAGGAACCCGAAGGCATTTCACTTTGTGGCTCTGGTTTGAGAAGAAAAGAACAAGCATTTTGAATTAATCACAGAGCCTTCTCCATAATAGAAATCTACTTTCCAAGGGAAAATATTTTGTCAGAGCCTTCCTCCAGCAAGGAATAGGGAATTCCCTTAGCCCTGGCCTCCTCCAAACTTCCAATTTTATGTAAGAAAGCAAACCATCAGTCAGCAGATAAATAAATACTATAATTTTCAGGGGATAGAGTTTTAGAGAATGAGGCTGGTAATCCTGTAGTTAGAGAAAGGGTGGAGGGACAGAATTACTTCAAAAATCACTTCCCCAAGAAACAGTTCACTAAAAGACAAAGACAATCCAAAACTTTGAAAATCCTCACTCGCCCACATCCCACTATTAATCTTGCATAACTCCAATAGTAATAAATGTAAATAAAAGGTGAAAAAGATGACTGATGCTGACTTTCTCTGAGAGTAGTACAAAAAGAAGCTCTGAAACCAAGAGGAAAGTACAAAACAATGGCACAAGAGTTAAAAGCTCTTAAGCCTATAGCTACCATAAGCATGGAATGAGGTTCAAATCCCAGCCATATTAACATAATCTTCACACTAAAGTCTTATTTACTTCAGAGCTTGCTACACTATATGTCCTTTCTAGCTTTCAACAAAAAATTACAACATGTGATAAAATTAAACAAAATAAGAAGCAATCTCAAAAGACAAAGCAACCCATCATTAGAGCAACTATCATTTGATTAGATATTGAAATGATCAGATAGGGAATTTAGCATAACCATTATTAAGATGTTAACTATTATTAATATATCATTAAATACATTAAAGGCTATAATAGAAAAGAGGAAATATGAAAAAGTAGGTGGTTAATATAAGTATAGGGAAAAATATAAGAAAGAATTAGGAGGAAATAGTAGAAAAAAAATACATATATCACAGTAACAGGAATAAAGAATGCCTTCACCAGTCTCAACAGTAAATTTAAGACAGCCAAGTAAAAATTAAAAAAAAAAAAAATCAATGAGTTTAAAGATAGGTTAAAAGAAAATCCCCGAAGTAAAATACCAACAGAAAAAAAATAAATTTAAAAATAAATAAATAAATAAATGCCAAAAAAGAAAAAAAAAAAAAAAAAGAAAGAAACACCCAGAACATCGAAGAACCATGGTGTGATATCAAAATATGTAGCATTTGCTTAACCAGAAAACCAGAGGAAGGAGAGAACAGGAAAGCAAAATACTTAAAGAAATATTAGTCAAGACTTCTCAAAATTAATGACAGATACCAAACCACAAATCAAGAAGTTCAGGGAAATTAAGCAAAACAAACACACAAAACAAAACAAAAATAAAAATAAAAAACCAACATATATCATATTGAAACTAAAACATTAAAGAATGTCAAAGAAACCTGGGAGAGGAGAGCTCACCTACAGAGAAAAAAGGATAAGAATGGTAGCTGAAGTCTCACAATAAACAATGCAAACAATGGAGAGAAATCTTTAAAATATCATAGAAAAAAATTGCCAAACTTGAATTCTATAACCAGGGAATTTATCCCTCAAAAGTAAAGAAGAGGGGCACCTGGGTGGCTCAGGGAGCTAAGCCTCTGCTCAGGTCATGATCCCAGGATACTGGGATCAAGCTCTGCATCAGACTCTCTGCTCAGCAGGGAGCCTGCTTCACTTCCTCTCTCTCTCTGCCTGCCTCTCTGCCTACTCAAGATCTCTGTCAAATAGGTAAATAAAATCTTTAAAGAAAAAAAAAAAAGTAAAGAAGAACTAAAGACTCTCTTAGACAAATAGAAACTGAAGCAATTTATTTCCAGAACTTAGTTGTCTATTTGAAGTAATAAAAGTAACAATGTATTGTGTATTCATAACATATGGATAAGTGAAATGAATAAATTTAATGTAACAAGGAACAGGAGGGAAGAATTGAGAACACTTTGTTATTAAGTACTTAACAATGCACATTAATTACCACAATATTATTTAAAAGTACACTTAAATCATTTAAACATGTATTTAGGTCAATGTTTTAAATGGTCCATAAAAGAAGTAAAAGTGATAAGTCAAAGGAAGACATCAGTTTGAATCATAGTAATGCTAATTAAAAAAAAATAAAACAGAAAAATATTTTTAAAAAGAAATGAAAAATAAATGCAACCAAAAGAAAATATTTAAAGATGATAGATTTTAGTTTTTTAAAGATTTATTTATTTATTTTAGAGAGAGAGAGAAAGTGAGAGAGAGTAGTAGGGTGAGGGGCAGAGGGAGAGAAAGAATCCCCAGCAGACTCTGTGATGAGCAAGGAATTGGACTAGGGGCTGGATCCCATGACCTGAGCCAAAATCAAGATTCAGCTGCTTAACCAACTGAGCCACCCAGGCACCCCTATAGATGATAGATTTTAATCCAAGTAGATGACAAATCACTTTAAAAATAAATAGTTAAGGGCACCTGGGTGGCTCAGTCATATAAGTTGTTGACTCTTGATTTCAACTCAGGTCATGATCTCAGGGTCATGGGATTGAGCTCCTAGTCAGACTCCATGCTCGGCATGGAGTCTGCTTGAGATTCTCTCTCTCCCTCTGCCCCTTACCCCTGCTCACTCTTTCTCTCCCTAAAATAAGTAAGAAAGTAAGTAAGTAAGTAAGTAAGTAAATAAATAGTTAAAACACAGAACTTAAGAAAAGGGAGTCTCATATTGGATAAAAAAGAAAACAGGACCAACCGATATGCTCTGTATAGGAAGCCCACTTCAAAAAATATGTCAAATTAAGACCATGCTGATACTAATCAAAAACAACACAGAGCAAAATCTTAGTTTGAAGACATACCAGATTTCAGAACAACTAAAGTTATCAGAAACTAAAAAGTTAAGTGAAATCATGATAAAAGGATCAATTCTCAAAAAAGTCATATTATTCCTAATAGTGAGACACCTAACAGGAGGATATAAAAATATGTGAGGTAAAGTGATAGAACTGAAAAAAGAAATGGACAAATCCACTATTATCGTAGAAGACTTTTCTCTTTTTACCAATAATTGATAGATAGAATGGAGGGAAAATCAGTAAGGATTTCGATGACGTAAATACTAGTCTAATAATCCTCTAAAATATAATTGATATTTACAGAATACTCTATCCAGAATCACATTCTTCTAAAGTATGCATGGGACATTGACCATAATAGACCATATTCTGGGCCATAAGACACAATTTAATGAATGTAATAGAACATACATCTTACAAAATACATTTTCAGAACACAAAAGAAACTAGAAATCAGTAGCAGAAAGATAGATAGACATTTCCAAATACTCAATAACTAAGTAGTATACTTATGAATAATCAATGAGTCAAAGAAGGCTCAAGAGCAACTGAGTAATTTTGAGAAAAATGTAAATGAAAATGCAACATCAAACTTTGTGGAATGCTTCTAAAGATGTCCTTAGAGAAAAATTTATTAGAGTAAATGCATATATTAGGGAAGAAAATGACATGTTTCCACCTTAAAACAAAACAAAATTGGAGTAACAGGAGCAAATTAAACCATGATAAGCAAAACAATAAGAACAACAAAAGCAGAACTCATTGGAACTAAAAACAGTAAATAAGTACAGAAAATTAATAAAATTGATAAATATCTAGATGGGCTAATCAAGAAAAAAAGACAAAAATTAGCAATATTAATAAAGAAAGAAAGCTCTTTACTACTTTCATAGACATTAAAAAGGTAATAAGAGAATGCTATCAACAACTTTGTGCTAATAAATTTATTTTTGATAAAACAGACCAATTCCTTGAAAGAATTATGAAACTCTTCCAAAAAGAAAGCCATGACCTCAATCACCCTATTTCTGTCAAGAAAGTTGAATTATTAGTAAAGCATTGTAAAAAATAAAATATCAGGTCCAGAGATTTTCACTGGTAAATTCTATCTTTTAAGGAAAAAAAATTACTAATTTTACATAATCTCTTCAAGACATTTGAAGAGAAATAAGCGTTTTCCAATGAATTTCATAAGACAGTCATTACCTTAATACCAAAACAAGATAAAAATATTAGAAGAAAGTTACAAACTGAAACCTATCATGAATACAGTTGTAAAATATCTTAATAAAAATCGGTAAATTGAGAGAATTCAAATGCTTATTACTATTCTATTAAAACTTCCACAAAATGAAAATGTTGGGTGCCTGGGTGGCTCAGTGGTTTGGAGCCTCTGTCTTTGGCTCAGGTCATGATCCCAGGGTCCTGGGATTGAAACCCACATCTGGCTCTCTGCTCGGCAGGGAGCCTGCTTCCTCCTCTCTCTGCTTCTCTGCCTACTTGTGATCTTTGTCTGTCAAAAAATAAATTAAATCTTAAAAAAAAAACAAGAAAGAAAATGTTACTGACGAAAAAAATTGATAAGTTGAATTCAACAATATGTAAAAATGAGATACTATATCACAAATAGGATTAATTCCCAGAAGTAAGGCTGGTTAGATATTCATAAATCAATCAGGCTTATGGGGGAAAAAAAGTGATCATATCAATTGTTGCCTAAACAAAATTGAGTGAAGTTAAAAATCTATTTTTTATAAAAGCTAAAAATGAAGGGAAACTTTTTCATTCTGAAGAAAGTGCATATTAATTATATTATATATTCTGTCTCTATATACATTCATTATATTGTAAATTATAGCTAACACATATAATGATGCCAGACTGAACAATTTCTGCCTAGGATTGGAAACAAGGAAGGACAGTTTCCCTTACCATTTGTATTCCAAAGCACACTGGAAGTCCCAGCTAGTGCAGTAAGGAAAGAATAAGAAGTAAAAAGTATGTGTATGGTTAATAGAAAGATAAAATTATCTTTATTCAAAGACAACAATGACTGGGTACATAAAAGACTGAATAAAACATCTACCAAAAAACTAACAAACAAACAAAAAAACCTCTCCTGAAACTAGTAAGGTAATATAATGTGTTTGCTGGTCAATATACAGAAGTCAAGCATTTTCCTAAATACTAACAGTGAACAATTGGAAGTCAAAAGAAACAAAATATATATATATAGATATAGATATATATACACACATATATACGTGTGTGTGTATATATCTATATATCTATATATATAGATATATACACCATTTACAATGACATCTCCCCAAATTAGTAGTCAAATGTGTCAATTTTACTTAATATGTACAGTATTTGTGTATGTAGAAAACTATAAAATACTGATGACAGAATCCAAGGAAATCTAAGTAAATGGAGAGATATCACATGTTTATTGATTGGAAAACTCAGTTTGGTTAAGATGGCAATTCCTTGCATTTTGATCTATAGATTCACCACAATCCCAATCAAATCTCCAACAAGATTTTGTAGATATTGACGAACTGATTCTAAAATGCACATTAAAAGGCAAAGGTGCTAAAATACCCAATATAATTCTGAAAACGAATAAAGTGAGAGAACTCATATTACTGAATTTCAAAATTTACTATAAAGCCATGGTAACTGAGACAACACGGGATTGGTAAAAAAAAAAAAAAAGTTTTTTTTTAATCAGGGAAACATAATAGAGAACTCAGAAATTGACCCTTATAAATATAGTTAAGTGACTTTTGACAGAGATGCAAAGACAAATCAATGGAAAATTGCTGGAACAATTGGATGTCCATATTCAAAGAAAGAAAAAAAAAAATACAGACTGCACACCATACACAAAATTAATTTACAGCATATCAGAGTCCTAAATATAAACTGTAAAACTATAGAGATTCTGGGAAAAACAATTAGAGAAAACTTCATAACATTGGGTTTAATTTTTATATACAACACCAAAAACGTGACATATAAAAGAAAAAGAAACAGATAATATGATTTTATTAAATTTTAAAACTTTGACTTCCAAAAGTCATTTTTAAGGGTATGAAATGAAAAGAAAAGCCACAGACTTGGGGAAATGTATTTTCAAATTATATATCTGACAAGGAACTTGTATCTATAATATACAAAGAGCTCCTAAAATTCAACTGAATTAAAAAGCAGACCAGAGATATGAACAGATTTTTCACCACAAATGTGTAGCCATTCTGGAAAACAGTATGGAGGTTTGACCACAACACCTGAGAGTTTAAACATTAGGATTAACTGACTCCCTGGACATTTAATTTTTAAGTAGAAGACTTTATAATGATCACTGTTTCTTAGAAACGTAAATTATAGAACTTGATTCAGTACATGAGATATATGCAAAATGACAGAAATTAGGCCTGATGCAAATTTAGTATCTTCTTGAAAGAAGTAATGTCCAAAGGTGTAGAATTTTATTTTTTATTAAAAATTTTAGTTTATTAATTTTTATTAAAATCTGAATAACCTAATTAAGTAATTGTCTCAACACTTTTTATAAATAGACCAGAATCTTAGAAGTTTTTTTCTAATATGTCTAAATGGTGGAGCATTTTTTCCTAAACAATTAATTATGTACTCATTGATTGCTATATTCAAATGTGCCTAAAATCTATAAGAAAATTATCTGATAGAGGAATGACTGCTATACAAAGTTTTTTAAAGGACATGCAGGTATATTTGTCATACTTGTAGTATATAAATCATTAACAACATAAAACATTGATTTATAACATATTGGTCATAACTTTTGGTAATCAACACCACTTTTCTGTGGTCTCCTTATGTTTTTTTAAAAGAAAAAGAGGAAAGAAAAATATTTTCATTTGGATGAAGTTAGATCCCTATTTAGTTAAATATTTAGCTCTGGATTTTCTGTTCTTTAGTTCTTTAGTTCTACAGCATAGTTTTTTAGTCTATAGCATATGATTAATGTTATTGGTATAACACTTTAATAGCTATAATATTTTTCAGTTATTAATATATCATTTGAAATAATGTAAAAATATTCTTACCAACACTAGAAATTACACAACAAAAATATAAATGCCCTTAATTTCTAAGGGAATATGATATTTTAGCTGGTATTTTTTTTCTCAGTTATACTATTTACCAATCCTAAAATCAAAATAAAGATTTTTCTGATATTGAAGTTCTCAAAAAGTCTAACATCCACATATCCCTTTTAAGGAAATATTAAAGGAGGAGCACTTGGGTGTCTCAGTTGGAAGAGTGTGGGACTCTTGATCTTGGGGTTGTGTGTTAAAGCTCCATGTGGGGTGTAGAGATTACTTAAATAAACAAAAACCTTAAAAAAAATACATTAAATGATACAGTCAAGAAAACCGAAGGAGACAACATGAGAAAAAGGAAGATATTGAATTCAACAATTGTGGATATGGAGTAGGAAAACATGTTCTAAGAGTTACAGATGGGGTTCTACTGCAGGCTTAGACAACAGCAGGTCTAGATTGGAGCCGAATGACAGAAAGTTTCAGAATAGACAAGAGCCAAGTAGAAGGCAAGTAGTTGCAGGAAAATGGAATGTTGCTTACCACATTTCCATAAATTCAGTAAGTGATTGAAATTATTCTAAGAAAATTTAGACAGTTTATTACTCATGGAACAGTAGGACACATGAGTTTCTTCTTCACCTGGTTCTCATTGAATCCCACCCTCACAAGTCCCATAGAGGCTCAGTGGAACACTGCCCACAGCAGATCTGTGAATATAAGTAAATATCCTCATAGAAATAGGAGGCTTTACAATCCTGTAATTAAATAAATTTGCCCACTAACCTGGAGAGACCCTATATCTAGGGTCCAAGGATATTACCTTGAAAAGATTGTTTAAGACTTGTGAAAACACCATGTAGAATTGCTTTCCAACACCACTGAAACCTGAATGTCAGTTTCTTAAAATTTTGTTCTTGAACTTTCTTGAAAAAGAAAGTTATTCAGAAGCTTCATGAAAGGAAGTTGTGTTAAAGTTAACTAAAACTTTATAAAGTTGACTACAGGTTGGGATTATTTTAAGCAACAGTTTGTGTTGAAAAAATAATCCATTCGATCTTGACATTCTCATTTTAGTGGCACGAGGATCATATAATTAGTTAGTGATGGTGGGAATGTATCTATAACATAAGAGATCACACTTGTGAAAATTATTTACAGACATAATAATAGGAACAGTTTTTGTTGATTTTCAACATTTAGAATCAAGCTGTAGACAAATCAGAGAAGACATTCTTAAAAACAGTATTTAAATGTAATAAACAAAGTATATAAAGATGAAAGAAACTGAGGTGAATGAGTAGAAGGTGTGGAATTAAGGGAGTCCAGTGACATTTTTCTTAAGTTGATGGAACAAGAAAACAAGTTTACATGTATTAGCTAAAGTTACAAAACTACCAGTAGAATAACTGTAATAATATCTTAGTCTCATCATTGGGACGTGGAAATTGAGGTAGTGAAATAAACTAAAACTTTATCTTTTGTAATAGAGAGTAGATTTTGTCTGGAAGTGGTATAGCATCAGTGAAGGATACATATATCAGAATAACAACAGGACCAACTAAAAGAACTAAATGCCAAAGTGGTTCTAATCAGTAGAACGGGATTTTTAAGG
Source organism: Lutra lutra (assembly GCF_902655055.1). Classification (NCBI taxonomy): domain Eukaryota; kingdom Metazoa; phylum Chordata; class Mammalia; order Carnivora; family Mustelidae; genus Lutra; species Lutra lutra. The sequence continues at coordinate 72,607,313 of NC_062279.1, read as the reverse complement.
GCTACGGTAGTGAACAGTTGTTCTCATTATAGCTTGATTTGTGCTCATTAGTATTTTATGATGTGCATGAATCATTCTGAAATGTCAAAACTATCATCTATAGAAATAGAAATTCTGAATCTTCTATAAATATTTTAAGCTTATTTGTTGTGGTTCAAAAGTAGCTTTCTTCGTAGCTATTTTCTTTGGTATTATTAAATATTCTTTGCTAATTTATTTCTGTCTAGGATGAGTTCTACTATTAGACTTAAAATACGTTCTTTTATGGTGATACAACTGTCACATTCTCAGTAAAGATTCTCATGAAAAAAATCAGAGCTCTTTCAGAAAATCTAAGTTAAGGACAAGTAAATATAAATACATTTTAAGGAAAATTTAATATAAGTTTAAAACAAATAAATGCTATCTCCTATCAGCTTTTTCATGAAGATAAACAGAGGAAAAAATAATGAAAAACTGGAAAAGACAGTGAATATCAAATAAAGTGTTGCCACACTCCAATTAATAGCACATTATAATGTAAAAGTTCTCACCCAGTCATTTTCGTTCAGAGATAAAGCATATTTTCATTATTAAAAATGATTTGGAGAGGGGCACCTGGGTGGCTCAGTGGGTTAAAGCCTCTGCCTTCAGCTCTGGTCATGATCCCAGGGTCAGGGGATAGAGCCCCACATCCGGCTCTCTGTTCAGCAGGAAGCCTGCTTCCCTCTCTCTCTCTGCCTGCCTCTCTGCCTACTTGTGATCTCTGTCTGTCAAATAAATAAAATATTAAAAAAAATGATTTGGAGAAAATAATACATTAAAATTCTTGAGCACATTTTATTCCTGGTAATATCTTTATGATCAGTGATTTTATATTTACCTGATATTAGTAATTCTGTAAAAATAATAGAAACAGTAATCATTTTGCCAATAAGTAGAAAACTGGCATGAATATACTTTAGAATAGAATGCACAGAGACTTATTAGTAATACATTTTCTAAATTATGTATTGCTAAAATATCTACCTTCCCACCTAACCTGGAAACATTAAAATGTTTCTAAAGAAAGTACAAACAAAACATCTAGGAAAAAAAAAAAAAAACTAAACTAAATGATGTATACTTCCTGGTTGGCCTCTAAGAATGTTTATTATGCAATATTTTGTGAAAACTTGGCTTCAGAAAATGTATACTATCAGTAGATGGCTATGATTGTAAGCATAGTTTGGCAATAAAATTTTAAACTTCTAACAAGCAACCTAAAATGATTTAAACATTGCTTCTCTTAAATGTATACAGAAACATTTGCTTGTACTCAATTCACTATGAAAATCTAAGGTCATTCTTTATCTCTTCTTGGTAACTACAACATAATACAAATACTATGTTACTTACACATATACTCCAAAATACATATTGTTATTAATAAAGCATATAACATATGACCTTAATAGATGAGACACCTTAATAGCTTCCACTAATGACCGTGTAGTTAAGGGGCAGCCAGCACAGCTTCAATTCCTCACTCTGACGCTTAGTAGTTATGTGATTTTAGACTGGTTACTTCTCTGTGATTCAAATTAATCATCTTTGAAGTGAGGATTCAAATATAATCCACTTCATAGGATTTTATGAAGATTAAATGAAATAATGTTTGAAGTGTCAAGCCTGTCTTAATGAGGGCTAAATGATATTGGCCCTTTCCTTCTCTTCTAAATTGACAAAAGTTAAGCTCAACAAATTTAGGGGATTTATTCAAAGTTTGCAAAGATGGCAAACCTGGGTTGAAATTATTATATTTATTCCTAGAAAGAAATATGCAGAGTGTGGGTTTAGGAAACAGAAAAAAACACCTGGTAACTACAGGTACCTCAGAGATATTGCAGGTTTGATTCCAGACCATTGCAATAAAGCAAATATAGTCATAAAGTGAGTCAAATGAATTTTTTGGTTTCCTACTGTATATGTAAGGTATGTGTATGCTATACTGTTGTCTATTAAGTGTGTGATAGTATGTCAAAAAACAATGAATTTCATTGTTAAAAATTGTTAACAATCATCTGAACTTTCAGTGAGTAATAATCTTTCTGTTGGTGGAGGGTCTTGCCTCAATGTTGATGGCTGCTGATTGACCCAGGTGATGATAGCCAAAGGTTGGGGGTGGCTTTGGCAATTCCTTAAGACAACTCTGAAGTTTATCATGTCAATTGACTCTATCATTCACAAACAATCTCTCTGTAGGATACAACACTCTTTGGCAGCATTTTACCCACAGTAGAACTCCTTTCAATCTTGAAATGAATCTCTAAAATCCTACTGCTGCTTTACTAACTAAATTTATGTAATATTCTAGACTGTCTGTTGTCATTTTGACAATGTTCACAGCATCTTCACCAGGAGTAGATTCCATCTCGAGAAATAACTGTCTTTGCTCAGTCATAAGAAGCAACTCCTCATCCATTCAAGTATGATCATGAGATTGTAATAATTCAGTGCCATCTTCAGGCTCCACTTATACTTCTAGTTCTTTTGCTCTTTCTCCGCACACACTTCCCCCATTGAAGTCTTGAACTTCTCCAAGTCTTCTATGAGGATTGGAATCAACTTCTTTCAAATTCCTATTCATGTTGATATTTTGAGAGTTCTTAATGACATCTAGAAAGATGAATCCTCTCTAGAAGGTTTTCAATTTACTCTGCCCAGAGCTGTGGCTTTATGAAATGCATTTCTTAAAAAAATAAGACTTGAAAATCAAAATTACTCCTTGATCCTTGGGCTTCAGAATTAGTGTTAGCAGGCATGAGACATTAATCTCATTGTCTTCATTAGAGCTCTTGGTGATCAGGTACCTTGTCAATGAGTGGTCATATTTGGAAGTAATATTTTTTTCTGAGCAGTAGGTTTCAATAATAGGCTTAAAATATTCAGTAAACAAGTTGCAAACAGATATGTCATCATCCAGGCTTTGCTATTCCATTTATGGAGCACAGTCAGAGTAGATTAGCATAATTGTTAAGAGCCCTGGGGTTTTTGGAATGGTCAATGAGCATAGGGTTCAACTTAGTCACCAGATCCATAACCCCTAACAAGAGAATCAGCCTGTCTTTTGAAGCTTTGAACCCAAACATTGACTTCTCCTCCCCAGATATGAAAGTCCTAGATGGCAAAGTCCTATAGAAGGCTGTTTTATCTATACTGAAAATCTGTTGCTTAGTGTAGCCACCTTCATCTGTTATCTGAGCTAGCTCTTCTGGATAACTTGCCTCAAATTCTACATCAGCAAGTTCTTTACCTTGCACTTTCCTGTTACAGAGATGGCTTCTTTCTGTAAACCTCATGAACTAACACTTACTAAGGTCCAACATTTATTCCAGAACTTCCTCACCTCTTTCAGCCTTCATAGAATTGAAGAGAGTTAGGGACTTGCTCTGGATTAGGCTTTGGTTTAAGGGATTGTTGTAACTAGTCTGATCTATCCAGACCACTCAAACTTTCTTCCTATGAGCAATATAGTTGTTTTACTTTTTTATCATTCAAGTATTCACTGGAATAGCACATTTAATTTCCTTCAAGGACTTTTCCTTTGCATCCACAACTTGGCTAATTGGTACAAAATGTCTAACTTTTGGCCTGTCTTGGCTTTCAACATGCTTTCTTTAGGATTCTTAATCATCTCTAGCTTTTGATTTAAAGTAAGAGAACTGTGATCCTTACTTTCACTTGGACACTTAGAGGCCATCATAGAGCTATTAATTAGCCTAATTTCAGCATCGCTGTGTCTAGGGAAAGAGAGGGAAGCTCAAGGAATGAGAGATAGGAGGCAGTCAGTGGATAAGTCAGAATACACACATTTATCAATTAAGTTCATCATTGTATATGGATGCAATTTGTGGTACCCCAAAATAATTACAGTGGTAATATCAAAGACTACTGAACAAAAATCATCATAACAAATATAATAATAATGAAAAGCTTTGAAATATTATAAGAATGACCAAAATGGGACATAGTTGAAGTAAACAAAGGATTTTAGAAAAATAGCACCAATAGGCTTGCCCAATGCAGGGTTGACACAAACCTTCAATCTAAAAACCATAATATCTGCAAAGCACAATAAAGCAAACTGCAATAAAATAAGGTATGGTGTATTTTAAGTTGCATATATCCATTAACTTTATAATGTTCACGTTCCTTTTGTGTCCAACTTGTATACCAGTAACACCTACTTATTGTGAGGAGTAAATGAAATGACAGAGGCAAAGTATCTGGCACATAAGAGATATCAGATATATATTATTTTTACCATTTTTCCTTCACAGTGTACATATTTATTGTGTTCTCTCAATCTCACCAGATTGGCTGGGATGGATTATATGTTGTGAATGGCAAATGAGTAGTAGTAGAAGGAAAAACATTTATTGAATACGAATTATATACACCAAGTCATTTGCATTTCTTCATTTAACTAGTGTATGCTGAGGTACAACCACTACTGGTATTCTAATTTCCAAAATCTGTGATCATTTCTTAAACTTCATATGACAGAACATTCCTCCTAAATTTGAGAGTCAAGTTTATTATCTCTTCTAAGGCAGAATCCTTCAGTTTCTGGTACACAATTCTTTCCTGATTCTCATTTCCATTATGGGCTTGTGCTTATCAGTCTTTTCCAGACCTCTCACATTTTGCACCTCAAGAGGTCTCCAGTGTTTCTTCCAACCAGATCTCTTCCCTCAAATGTATAAACACAAATGTGTCTGCATTTGCATAGACCCTAGACTCTTTAAACACACTAATATTGGACCTACTGATTTTCCCCTTTAAACTAGATATTTTTACAAATTTCCATCTTGGTTTTATGATCATAATCTTCTCAGAAGTTGTCATTGACTGCTGGCCACATCACCTTCCCTTTATTCAAACGATCAACAAGTTCCTGACCATTTTGCTTCTAAAATATTTCTTGAATCCATCACCTGCTTCTTATCCCTAATACTTTAATCACTATCCTCTCAAGCCTCAGTTATTGTAAACCTCCCAACTGCTCTTGCTTTTCCATTCTTGAACTCTCATATTTAACTTGCACACATCCTTATTTCAGGGTTTAAAAATCCAAATATAACCCTTCTCTACATGTTGAATTCACTGAAAATCTTTGTAGACTGGTTTGCCCAAACATTTATGCAAAATATTATTTCTTTGTTATTCATTATTCATTTTCTTTTAAACTATGATTTCTAAATAAACTAAACAAACTAATAGTGAAAAGATACATTGTAAAAAAAACCCACAAAAAACCCGAAGAACTTCAAAATATACTTCTAAAATTAGTTGTGGAGGTATATAGAATACAATGAAATACAATTTTAGTTTTGTAAGCATTTTGAAATAGGGCATATTTTACATTCTTTAATTTGTGAATAGAAAATCAATCACACAATTGCATTATATTTTTTCTCTTCTCATTTTAGACATTTGCAAAGTAACAGGTAATTTGATACAGAATCTATTCTATTTCTAAGATTAAGTAATTTATTTAGTAAATTCACTAATAGTAACTCATCAAAACTATTAAAAGTAGTATCAGCAAATAAAGAAATATAAAGTAATACATACAGTGTCTTTAGTTCAACTAAATTACTTATTCTAAATATATTCTACAGAAAAAGAATCTATTTTCATTTTTTTTTTTTGTTTTTGTATTCAATCTGGCTTCATGGTTTCTTCTATAAAATATATATATCTAAAGTTGATGGTCTATTTTTTCCTATCTTCCAAAATAACACATCAATTTTTTATGGAACTATATAAATACTTCATTGACTTTGCTTTTCTTTCTTATTTTGAGGCTTAAAATTATCATCAGGATCCTGGGAACTCATTGAAAGTTTTGGAAAAAGCTAGTAAGCTACATAAAGAAACTATAATTTAAACTCTGATATGTTATTCCAAAGGACTATTTAGAATATGTGATGCTAACTTTAAAATGTATTTTATGGCTTCTTTACTTACAAAAAAATTTCTCAGGAGATCTAAATACAAAACAATTGGCCTTACTTCCACATTTTGAAAAATTATAATTCTATATTAGAAGTGGAAAAGCAAACATCTCATAAATCTTACATTATCTTCAATATTGGTGGAGAACAACACTGTTTAACATGGGGGAGATTATACTTTTTTAGATGTGTATTGTGTGGATGGGAGACAGAGGGCATGTGTATTACTGGAAATAGTATTGTTTTATATTTTTATTTGTGATTATGCAATTATTATTTCTTTTCTTCCTTGCACTATGCTTAAATATAAAGTGGCTTCTGTATTAGGATTTAAATCTCTAAAGTAAAAAGAAGATGAGACTAGTATAATAAAGGTTCAAGTGCAGAACAGTTTGGATGACAGTATCCCTCTATTTGGTGCATTTTTATTTGTTCTTTCAAGAAATGTTCTTTCAAAGAAATGTACACAGTTTACCATGCAAATATCAGAAAAAAGATTGGCTGATATCAAACTCTTAATGATCTCAACATATCCATTTTGAATCCAGAAATGTTCAGTGTCTGACTTCATCTCTTGTTAGTCTCTAATGTTTAACTAAAAGTGATGACAGACCATATCACAGTGGACACGGATTCTGATTGGACTTGTGTCAATTCTGATTTGTTGGGGCCTATTCCATACTTGCTGTTAAATATTCTGACTATCACTCCTGCTTTTAAAAAGAGTTCTTACATGTTGTAAAGAATTATTTTCAAACAATGAATTAGATATACCCTTGAAAGGAGTTAACAAAGACAATGTATAAATTGTCCTTTGGTGGTGTAAGAACTAATACAGGGCTATAACTCCCTTTTATACCTGATAACATACAACTGCATAAACTTAAGATACAGAATTTTTAACTAGAATTTATAGGGAAGATAAAGATTAATCCTGCAATAACTTTATGCAGAAAATAAAATATTTATGTAAAATTTGAAATCAATCACCTAAATAGCAACACAAAAAAATACTTCTTCAAGGAAGAACTACAGCTATCTCCACATTTAAAACCATCCCTTTCCAAAAATAGTCAGTGATATTGTAATGGTGTTACATGATAACAGAAGGTAGATACTTTTTTTGTTGAGAAGTATAACTTATAGAGATGTTGAAGCACTATGTCGCATTGTCAAGTATACTACCAAAAATAAATGGCGTATGTGTGTGTATATATACATACACACATACACATACAATGGGATATTTTCCAGCCATGAAGAATGAAGAGCATCCCACCATATGTGACAACATGAACGGACCTTGAGTGCATTTTATGCTAAGTGATACCTGTCAGGTAGAGGAAGACTAATACTGTATTATATCAGACATTTGTGAAATTGAAAAAAAGCCAAATTTGTAAAACAGAGTAAGATGGTGGTTACTAGGTGATGAGGGGTGGGGTTATAGGATATATGTTGTTCAGGGGTACAATCTTGCAATGAATAATAAATAAGTCCTAGAGACCTAATTTAACTGTATAGCAAATAGAGAACAATATTGTATTATAATCATCAAATGTGCTAAGAGACTAGAACTTAATCTAACCACTAAAAAGAAATGATAATTATATAACATGATATGTACTAATTATCACTACAATGTCAATCATGTTACAATATATAAATATATCAAATCAACATGTATGTACCTTAAATTTATAGTGCTATGTATCACATATATATCAATTAAAAATAAAATTTAAAAGTCCATTTCTGGGTTCTGTTTTTTTTTTTAAGATTTTATTTATTTATTTGACAGAGAGCACATTAGAAAGAGTGGCAGGCAGAGGGAGAGGGAGAAGCAGACTCTCTGCTGAGCTGGGAGTCCAATGTGTGGCTCGGTCCCAGGATCCTGAGATCATGACCAGAGCCAAAGACAGACACTTAACTGACTGAGCCACTCAGACACCATGGTTATGTTCTGTTTTTTAAGAAATATTAATTTTAGGGGCTCCTGGGTGGCTCAGTGGGTTAAAGCCTCTGCCTTCAGCTCAGGTCATGATCCCAGGGTCCTGGGATCAAGCCCAGCATTGGCCTCTCTGCTCCATGGGGAGCCTGCTTATCTGCCCCCCTGCCTGCCTCTCTGCCTACTTGTGATCTCTGTCTGTCAAACAAATAAATAAAATAAATAAAATCTTAAAAAAAGAAATATTAATTTTAATCATCCAGAAACATCCTTCACATATTCCAAAAGATTAAGCTTTATTTTTATTATAAATTATCCTTTAACATGTCCCAATAATTTTATTTTTTATTTTTCTATGAATCTAGTAAAGTAAAATTATGGAAGAACTTATAATTTATTAATATTATTTTTCATGGAGAAATATGCATGTTCTAAGAGCATATTAGTACACTGATGTTAAACTGTTTCCTATTGAAAATTCATTCCATCATAAAGAATTTTTTAAAGTCCATATGAGAAATAAATGTTAAAAGTGTTTTTCTTTTTGCCAATTGGAAGAAGGCATAAATAAGTTCTTACTCAATGTTCTTTCTTTAACTAAATTTATTTATAATCATAGTACAATAATTAAGTAAATTATGTTTCTTAATAGGGCTCTGTAGGATCCAGAGCAATGAAGTGAACAGAGAGAAAAATGGCTGTCAGAACACAGAACTCATCCCCATAAAACTTTTGTGGATAAAACCCACCAGGCTTTCTAGTTTAGCGCGTCAAGAGACAAACCTATATGTTTTAACATGTTTAAATACATGCTTCCCACATGTATTTAAAAACATTTTAATCAGTCTTGGATGAAGTAACTTTCATTACAAGAAGAGCTCTTTTTTTTTTTCCTGTTGTTGAATGATCTGTGACTCTACACATGACTTTGGTGAGCACTATGATCTCTGATATAAGATGGACTCAGAACAATGTCTTCTTTACTTTGTGCCTGATGTGGGTCCCATGCAAGAACAAAAGTAAGCACAATGTCCTTGTACTTCGTGGTTAAACCCATTGTGCTTAAAAATGTGTGGCTCATATCAAGCCTCAATGTTTGAAAAATAGGTTTTTACGTTGCCCTCGGCAGCAACATATGAATCAAAACTGCTTTCTTCTAACTTTCTAGTCCTATAGTGCCAACTTAACACTAATAATACTAACACTAATAATACACAGAAATTCTGATAATACTAACAAATAATACTAACTATAATAACTAACTATAATAACTAACTAACACTAATAATACACACAAATTCTGATACAAACTAAATAGCAAAAGCAAGTACTGAAGAATTCAAGAATCTTTAAATAAACTCTACAAAATTATAATTGCAAAAACAATGAAGGAATTAAGGTATAGGTGTTAACAAATGTGTTTAGAGTTGTAGTTAAAAATATAACTTTCCTGAAGATCTTAAATGACTAGAGAGGGTGTTTTTAGTTAACAAAAACAATATCCTGGACAACGTGCATTAATATATTTAAAATCTAAATAAGCAGACATTTATTTGAGAAAGCATAAATTAGCACAATTATATGAAAAAGATATAGGTGCAGACAATAAACACACACATCCACTCTGCAAAGACCAGTAGTTATGAAAATAATGTGAAAGATTTATCAAAGAAAATAACCCATAATAGCTCCTTCACCACAGAATTCAAATGCTAAGTTATGTCAAACATTCAATGCACAAGTTCCCGTGTATAAATACTACGGATTAAAGAAATGAAATCTCTCCAATCTGATAAAAAAGCATAAGAATAAAATTTAAAATGACTTTTAAGGGGTTCCTGGGTGCTTCAGTGGGTTAAAGCCTCTGCCTTCGGCTCAGGTCATGATCCCAGGGGTCCAGGGATAGAGCCCCACATCAGGTTCTCTGCTCGGTGGGGAGCCTGCTTCTCTTCCTCTCTCTGTGCCTGCCTCTCTGCCTACTTGTGATCTCTGTCTGTCAGATAAATAAATAAAATCTTTAAAAAAAATAAAATGACTTTTAACGTATGAAAAATTATATATTTTATTAGAATTCAACAGCATTTAACAAGTGTCATTGATTAAAATGAAATAAAAATTCAAAGATGGTTTAATTTGAGGGGATGCATCCATAAGTTTTTACAATTTATATATATGTGTGTGTGTGTGTGTGTGTGTGTGTGTGTGTGTATACATATATATACTGTTTTACAGATGAAAAAACTGAGAGTCATAAATTTAAATATAATGCCAAAGGTTACACACCCAGTGTAGAACTATTCTAGAATCTATACTTTCAGCCAATAAATTATGCTATCCCACATAAAACGGAAGTTCTGTAAAGGAGTTACACACAAACATACCCACACGATCAAAATTAGAAGCAAACAAGTCTAGTATGCAGGCTAATAGTTATAGTGATTGAGCATCCAATAATTTTGATACTCTTAGAGAAGGAAGCAAAATGAGAAAAAGATTGAGTTACAAGAGTCCCAATTTCTGAAAAAAGGAAACTTGAGTTGTACAAAAAAATTCAGATGAGGATATAATGGAAACTGTGAACCACAGGACCAAAAAAACCAACCTGGTATTTTTCATTAGCATTCTATAAATCACCCAGTCAGGCTAATTTACATGTCATGTCCTCACATAGTTACCATTTTGTGTGCATGTTGTGTATGGTGAGAACACCTGGCTTCTATTCTCTAAGCAAGTTTCTAATATTCAAAATGGTGTTATTAACCACAGTTGACATGCAGTACCTTGGATCTCTAGACTTATTCAACCTTCGTAACTGTGATTTTACACCCTTTGACCTACCTCTCCCCCATTTCCCCGATCTCCTCACCCTTCCTTGGTAACCACTTTTCTACTCTCTGGTTTTATGTACTCAACTTTTTAAAGATTCTCCACATAAGAGAGACCATGCAGTTTTTTTCTTTCTTCTTCTGGCTTATGTCACTTAGCATAGTGTTGTCCAGGTTCATCCACGTTGCTGCATTTGGCAGAATCTTCTGCTTTAGTGTACACGTGGAATGGAATGTTACATATCACAATTTCTCTATTCACCCAACACTGAATACTTAGGTTGTTCTCATACCTTATAAATAATGCTGCAGTGAGCATGGGAATACAGACATCTCTTTGAGATACTGTTTTCATTTTCTTGGTTATATACCCAGAAGTGGTATTGCCAATCATATGGTAGTTTTTTTAGTGTTTAGAGGAAGCTCCATACTATTTTCCACAATAGCTATTCCAATTTACAGTGTACAAGTGTTACCTCTCCTCCACATCCTCATCAACACTTGTTTTCTTTTATATTTTTGATAATGTTGAAATATTTTATGGGTTCTCTTTATTTCTCTTGCTGTCTCCACTCCAACTCAATATTTCAAACTATGTAGGTGTGTGAGTGTGTTAAATGCATGTTGAGGTGAGGGTAAAATCATTAAAATGATATCATTTAAAATTAATAAAATTTTTAAGAGATTAGATACACAAAACCATAATAGCTGTATAGAATACATAATTATTTTTTATTTTTTCAACTTTTTAAAAAATTTTTTATTTATTTGACAGAGAGAGAGAGATCACAAGGAGGCAAAGCAGCAGGCAGAGAGAGAAGGGGAAGCGGGCTCCCCGCTGAGCAGAGAGCCTGATGCGGGGCTCCATCCCAGGACGCGGGGATCATGACCTGAGCCGAAGGCAGAGGCTTAACCCATTAAGCCACCCAGGCGCCCCCATAATTATTTTTTAAAAAAAGTATTTGGGGGATTAGAATACTCAAATTTGAAATAAAAGGAAATGTCATTTAAAGGGTCTTCTGAATCTAGCCAGTCAAGTGAATAACCTAATGAAACACTTAGGGCATATCATAGGTCTACAGTTTACTGTGCTTACAGACCACTGCTGTGTAGATCATCTAAAATATGTCTAGGGTATATTCCTTTGAAACTAGATTTACCAGCTACAAAATAAACACTTTCTAAGGTCCTTTCCATTGCTCTTAATCTTTGGTCCTGCAAGTCCCTCCTAAGATGTAGGATTGCATTGTATATTACATGCAAGTTCTGTGGAAAATGTTCTTTTCATAGACCATGATCACAACTTGAATCTCTTATTAACCTGAGCATAGAAAATATATTAGCTTAAAAAATCATCTGAAATGTCAATAGTCTTTGAATGAAATTGATAAACCTTCTAAATAATCATTCTCTGTGTGTGCTAAATGATAAACTTTAAAAAATGGTGACTGGGGGGCAGAAAGTAATACACTATAGGGACATAGAAGCATATGGCCTTTGTAATCTTGATTTTATGGGTTTGAAAAATAGAAAAGTGTATCATTAAGTTACCAATTGAAGAAGGGGTGTGCTTATTTACCTAAGTAAATTCAGAATCTGGAATTTCAAAAATATAAGATATTTTTTAAATTTTTGTTAGTTGACTGTATATACTTGGACCAATTTGTGCATATTCATTATTGAATACATTAGGAGAACAGAGGAAAAATTTTTTCTACTTCATAAAGGAAATGCATTTTTATTAGTTTTTATAGAATACAGGTAGTCTTGAAGAATTTATTCTGCTTTAATATAGTGAAAACATAATATGGTGTCAATTTGATCTCAAATGCAGGAAACCAGAAAGATTTTAAAACTATTTCATTATTGGTAGTTTCTTCCTCACTTTCCTAAAACAGAGATGTTATTAAACAGAATTTCCTGCACTGCCAAAGTCAGTCTACTGAAGGCATGCTTCTAATGTAAATGGCAGTTGAAAGATTAGAAATGATACTGAACTAAGTTTTACATTTCCCATGTCTCTTGGCCTTTGACACTGTGTAGAAATGGCATTCACAATTTTCTGTACTGCTTTTCCACAGCAGCTAGCAAAATCCTGTACTCTCTTTGCCCTGACAATCCATCAGAACAGGATTATTTTAAATTCTTCTTGCCTCTCTTTCCACACACAATTGAACAAAAGTGATCTTTATCCCCTGACAATATGACTTTAAGAAAAGTTTCCTTCTGGACATATTAATATAAACATCGTCCAGAGAATCTGAGCAACATGAAACAATCATTGTTTACTCACAAGGATCCTGTTCTCAAATATGTTACTTTTCATATTTAAAGCATATTAAGTTCCTTTTGCAGTTTGCTGGAGGATAGGATATATTGATCAACATCAAACATACCTTCTCATTCAAACACAAGTTCAAAAGTAGGTGCCTTCTTTTTTTTAAAATTTTGTTTATTTATTTGACAGACAGAGATCACAAGTAGGCAGAGAGGTAGACAGAGAGAGAGGGGAAAGCAGGCTCCCCGCTGAGCAGAGACCAACACGGGGCTTAGTCCCAGGACCCTGAGATCATGACCTGAGCTGAAGGCAGAGGCTTAACCCACTGAGCCACCCAGGTCCCCAAAAGTAGGAGTCTTCTTGAAGGAAACCTTGTTGAAGAGTGTGATATATCAGAGGAATATGCTAATTATGATACTCCTTTTCAAATGTTCTTAATAGTCTCCAGTGAAAAGAATGAGACATGAATACTGAATACCAAGGTAAGATTTACTTTGTACCTGAAGTGATTTTCAGAGGAAAATGTATTCAATTATATAAATAGGGAGTGGGTATAAGGAAGACAGAGATATTAATGTAGTTCAGTTGAAGGAAAACTATAGTTAGCTCTTAATTATATGGGGGCTGATTAATATATCCAAGGACATGACCCCGCCGGAGCCACCTCTGCCAGCAACATGTTCAAGGTAATTCAGAGGGCTGTGGGGCCGGACAGCCTGAGTCTGCTCACCTTCAAAGTCTATGCGTCACCTAAAAAGGACTCACCTCACAAAGCTTCTGTGAAGGTTAATGAGCTTTCACTCTACTCGGTTCCCGAGGGTCAGTCTAAATATGTGGAAGAGCCAAGGACCCCACTTGAGGAAAGCATTTCACATCTCCGACATTATTGCGAGCCGTATACAAGTTGGTGTCAGGAAATGTACTCCCAAACTAAGCCCAAGATGCAGAGCTTGGTTCAATGGGGGTTAGGCAGCTATGAATATCTCCAAAATGCACCTCCTGGATTTTTTCCAAGACTTGGTGTTATCGGTTTTGCTGGCATTGTTGGACTTCTTTTGGCTAGAGGCTCAAAAATAAAGAAGCTGGTATATCCGCCTGGATTCATGGGACTTGCTGCCTCTCTTTATTACCCACAACAAGCCATCGTATTTGTCCAGGTCAGTGGGGAGAAATTATATGACTGGGGTTTACGAGGATACATAGTCATAGAAGATTTGTGGAAGGAGAACTTTCAAAAGCCAGGAAATGTGAAGAATTCACCTGGAAATAAATAGAATGCTGCATGCTCTGCCCATTTTAATCAGTTATAGGTAAACATTGGAAACTCCATGCGGTAAACCAATATTTCTACAGAAAAATGGCAGAGAAGTCAGTACCGAATGTAGTAAATTGGCTTTCTTCTTCAGGATAAACTATGCTAGGCTTCTTTGTTATCTTGGGTGATACCATACTACAAGTGGACTAATTGGAAATCCTTTCACCTAGAGAGAATGTCTAGCCTTAGAACTCATTCTCATGTTGCTATTTATGTACATAATTAAAATTCCAAATTAAAAAATATATATATATCCAAGGACATGCTGAATATCCTAATTTGGACTATTATAGAAAGAGTGGATGGGGGGGGCACCTGGGTGGCTCAGTGGGTTAAGCCTCTGCCTTTGGCTCAGGTCATGATCTCAGGGTCCTGGGATCGAGCCCCTCATTGGGCTCTCTACTCAGCGGGGAACCTGCTTCCCCATCTCTCTCTGTCTGCCTCACTGCCTACTTGTGATCTCTGTCTGTCAAATAAATAAATAAAATCTTAAAAAAAAAAAAGAGTGGATAGGGGATATGGAGGGTGGGGAATCCAGAAGGAAGCAAGCTCTGAAGCTGGACATAAGCTGGTATAGGGAACAAAGGTGAGGCTTAAAGAACAGGGTTCTTGGAAGGCAGCTTAGACCTTTTCTTTCACCACATGTTGTCATTGTGCACATTGTCTAATGTTTCAGCACCAGCTCACCATGAATTTTCACGTCAATTTGCTTTTCAGTATTAAAGTTGACTTAGTTGCCTTATTAAAAGTGATATAACATAGGTTTCCATTTTTTAAATCTTAAATATTACCTAATAAGTAAAGACCAATATAAATGGTATGATTAAAGTTCAAAGGTTTTATAATCATTATATTGTACACCTAAAACTAGTATTACATTGTACGTTAACTAACTGGAATTTAAACAAAAACTTTGAAAAATACCCTTTAGCTGTAATAAAATATTTATCGTGGTACTGTAACATGGAATATCAAGTATACCGTGCTTGCTTAACAAAATATGTAGTTTATATCAAATGAACTTCATTATTAACTAAGATTTTTCCTATCTGCTAATCAATTATTTGTATTTGCCATAAAAAGGGCAACAAAATTCAATTCTCTGCATTAAGGACCCACAGTAATAACTATTAAATTACAAGATTCATATGATTGCAAAATATATGACAAATGATGATGATGCTCTATAAAATAGTCTTTGACTTAAAGGAACATCTATTCCCTGTATTTCCTTCCTTATCTATAGCTGTGAAGAAGTGAAACTGCCAGGGACATATTTTTAAAGGCATAAGCAGTATTCAAACATGTAAATAATACTGTATAAGTTATAATAAATGATCTACAAAAGATCAAATTGTATACAATAACACATAGGGAGTTAAATGTATTTAATTATTTTATTATTAGACATCAAACCAATAAAAAGAAAAGATCTAAGGACTCCATTCCTAGTCAAAAGAAAGTTTAATTTATGAAATCATTTCAGTATGAATTTCTACACACACCCACAATATATGAGGTAGACATTTTTATTTTAAAAGGATTGTACTAACTGACTAGTTTCACATCTGATTCAACTACTTTATCATCTACTACTTTACCCCTGACTTGCTCCAAAATTTAAAAAAAAGGAATATCAAACACATTTTAGACACAGTAATTTATAGAAGGTATAGCTTTAGATTTCCTATATATGATGAACATGTAGGAAAGAAACATCCAACTGTTACTACCAAGATAAATAGAAATTAGAAAAATATTACTTGCTATAATACTTGCGACTAAAAAGAAAGTTCATTTACAATGTACTTACTATTGGGTATTACTGTTAAGTAGTAAACTTCATTTTGTATTTAATGACAACATTTATTGCAAAACATCTTAATAAGGAAAACAAATGCAAACTATAAATAAATTTTCATCACTTACCTCTCTTAACATTTCTGCTTGTACTTGTGGACTTAAATGAAGGACATGGGCAACGTCCTTCACATCTGACTGAGATCTGTTTTCCTAAGACACATGCCTGATGCTCTAGTTTGCACTGTATACAAAGAGAAAAAAAATAATCATTTAGATACGTTTAGTTATATCAATACAAAGTCAAGAAAGGGGAAATAGCACACTGGTAATTCTATTACACATGCTATGGAAAAGACAAGTGGAAAAATAGTATGGAAGGAAGAACATTACATCTGATTTCAATTCTATGAGTACTAATTCCTAAATGTGACATTTAGAGTTGGTTTCTTAAATGTTCTCAGCCTTGATTTTCTCATATAGATCATTGGAATAATAACACTAATCTACAGAGCTTTAAGAATTAAACAGGTGGTCTTCCTAGAGTGGTAGCTACCATGAACTGGGCTCTCAGATGTTAACAAAGTCTGAATTAAATTAGTCAAAATTATTATGACACATGAAGTTTTGTTTTGTTTTCTTTAGTTTAGCTAAATTTTGTTTTGGTTTTGTTTGTAAACATTACTCTTTGAAGCATTTTAAGCCTGAGTATCCTTAACTCGTTAATATTTCAGAACTGTTCAACTTAACATGATTTAAAAATGTAAACCTACTCTATCTTTTAAGAGGCAATAATTGCCTTCCTACTCTAAAAGAAATAGATCTTGCTAATTCTGAAGTAATGTGATTTCTTTAATGGCTACATCCATAAATTTACTCAGTGCAAATTATTTTCAAATTTAATAGGGCAGACTTTCTGGCTCCAATCGACAAATGCACCAGTGACTAATTTAATTCAGCTTCAGCTGATACCAAGAAACAGTGAGTACACCCCGTGACTAATCATTACTCATATCTGTAAAACATTTTCTCTTTGTCAAATAACTCTCTAATGGACAGGCAAAATTCATAACTAGCCTTTCAACAAATGAGTTAAAATTATTATATTTGGATTAAATATGTAATGGCTTGATGCACCTTTTTGGAGGAATAAACCCTTTCAAAAAATAATTTTTTTATTATTATTCAATGTTTCAGTAATTAAGGAAACGATTTTGACTTGTAAAATCACAGTGAATTTTGAATGTAATTAAAATGTCCAATGGCTAAATCAAAAGTAAAAATAGATAAGAAATTAAAAGCACTTTAATGAAAGCCAGATAAGTTATATAAAACTTTGAGAACTTAAATGTAATATTTTTTACTCTAACTTCTTTTAACTTAGTATTTTAGAACCCTGGATCTGGTTATATGAAATTCTGACTCATGACATAATTTAAGAAAAGTTCAAGAACAATTGTAAATGGTATGTGAACAAAGTCAAAAGTCAATATTAATTATAGCTAATATTAAAGTTTAAAATTTGAAAATATGTTAGCTGTCTTCAAAAATGTGTTATGCCATACTCATTTATATTCTAAATGTGGTTTATTTTAAAAGTGATTTTTTTAATTCAAAGAAAATGAAAGCCTGAAAGTAATTGAGTGAACAACAAAAATACATGAGCTGTGAGTTTAAAAAAGTTTCAACTCTTAGATAACTTTCTTTGACATAAAAAAAAAATTTCTAAGCTGTCTAAAATTTGCATGTGATGACATTACAGCTTTGAAAAAGAATTACTTTATAGATAAAACAATTTCTTTTTCAGAATGGTTCTATCAAACACTTTTTTTCCTGTATACATTTCTTTTTTTTTTTTTAAGATTTTATTTATTTATTTATTTGTCAGAGAGAGAGCGAGAGAGCGAGAGTGAGCACAGGCAGATAGAGTGGCAGGCAGAGGCAGAGGGAGAAGAAGGCTCCCTGCTGAGCAAGGAGCCCGACATGGGACTCGATTCCAGGACTTTGGGATCATGACCTGAACCGAAGGCAGCCGCTTAACCAACTGAGCCACCCAGGCGTCCCTCCTGTATACATTTCAATAAAGACCAACAGATTCAGAAGGAAAGCAAATCTACCCCATTGTAGATAGTTATAAGAATCTATTTCCTGTAATCAGAAAACCAGTTAGTTTTATTTACTTATGGATTGATTTTCAAAAAACAGCATGAAGAATTTTATCCAAAGAATGTTAGGACATTAAAAGTACTATTTTAAAATATTTTTTTAGCTACACCCACTGATTGGATTTCTAATTAATGACATTCAATTTACTTAATTATCACAAAGCTGAAATATTTATAAAGGTATAAGTGAACTAAAATATCACATAAAGGGCATGCTCGTTAGTTTATAATTACCAAAAAATGGAAATTCTGTAGAGAAAGACATGATTAATGCATTCCTGATTATCTAAGACCCTGAGTATTGAGAATATTTAAGGTAGGAGTTACTGTGAAAAGCAAGCCTGCAAAATGATTTTTTAATGTTCAAAGTTGACACTTGTCAGGGAAAGCAAGTTAAAGTCATTTGTTTAATCACAGGATCAAAGAAGAAAATATGATCTTATATAGGAGAGATCTGGTCTGCCCATACCAAAGACCCCAACCATCAGGGTAACAGACACTGGGACAGGCTATTATTGTAGATTTTTAAGATAATTCAGTCACCATGGCCTTGTTGAATGGCTTTGATCAGAGGTTCTCAGTTGAAGTCATTTTGCCCCTAGGGGACACTTGGAAACCTTTTTGGTTGTTAGAGTTGTGAAGGAGAGATTGTAGCTAGCACTTACTGGAGGCCAGAAATGGTGCCAAACATGCTTCAAGACACAAGTAAGGCCCCCAAAATAAAGCATTATCTGACCTCAAATGTCAATAGTGTCCTGATTTAGCTCTGGACAATGAATAATTAACTAAACTCTCAGAATCCCTTCCATATTTCCTTAAGAATTTTTTCTTGGTCATTCATTAAAGTAATGCAGTAAGATTAAAAACAAACAAACAAAAAAACAAACAAACGAAAAAAACAATGACATAAACTACCAGTTACAAGTTCTTAAATTATCCAGAAAAAAAAAAGAAAAAGAAAACAGAAACAAACAAAAGACAAATCAGCTAAAACAAAACACACAGCTTATAAATGATGACTTTCACTGATGTATCCCTCTGTGTCAAACACTGTGTTATGCAGTTTGATGCATTATATTTTGATCACTGAGGTAAGACAGATATATTTTTTTTAAAAATAAGTCTTTCAGGGGCTCCTGGGTAGCTCAGATGGTTAAGCATCTGCCTTCGGCTCAGGTCATGATCTCAGGGTCCTGGGATTAAGCCCCGCATTGGTCTCCCTGCCAGAGGACAGTCTGCTTCTTCCTCTCCCTCTGCCTCTCCCCCTGCTCTCTCTTTCTCTCTCAAATGAATAAATAAAATCTTAAATAAATAAATAAAGCCTTTCAAATAAAGCTAAAAAAATTTTATTCAACTGATCAAAAATATATGGCTAACATGGAATTTGAGCACGGTTTTATAGTGCTTCTCATGAAGAACAAGTATATAATTAGCAGTAGCTAAAAATTGCAACAGTGTTCTGCTTCTTTTTGTAATGATAAAAATTTTGATTCAAATAAAAAAATAAATTGAAAATTTGGAATATCATGAATCACTTTTTTAGTGTTTGTTTTAATCTACCTTGGACTAAAATATTACATTATATATCTTTATCAATATCTGAGACATGATCTGAGCTCTCATGAATAGAATTCCTCATAGTCTGCTCTAACTAACTCCTTTGCAAGTATATGTCTTCTCTCGAGTTTTTCTGATCCCTACTTTGGTGTTTCTCATGCAAAGACAATCAGAGGAGGAAAAAAAGACTTGATTTAGACTTTAATCCATTCATTCATTGGGATTTACCAATTACATGCACATGTTATTATTGTAGCATAAATAACAAGCAGGGAGTTAAGCACAGCAAAAACTTTTGGCAACCCTATGCTCTAAAGTGGACACTACCCCATTGTTTTCTCTGTCACTCTACTTTTCATTAAGAAATAACACCTCATTTATTTTGGACAAATGTCTCCTTTTCTCACCAGAAATTTTATTTTGGGAAACTAAATTTTACATACCAATGTTATAGCATACCTCTTAATACAGGGTCAACCTGTGACATGAGGCAGGTTAAACTCATCTTCCTAATATTTTTAAATTTATTTTTTGAATTTCTTTTCAGTGTTCCAGAATTCATTTTTTATGCACCACACCCAGTGTTCCATGCAATACGTGCCCTCCACAGTACCCACCACCAGGCTCACCCAACCTCCCACACCCTCCCCCCAAAAACCCTCAGTTAGTTCCTCAGAGTCCACAGTCTCTCTGAGGAGAGAGAGGTAAATCCTTTACAGAGACAACACTAGAGATGTGAGCATAGATGCTATTAAGCAAAATCAAAATGAGAAAAGAACCAAAAGAGTCCTGAGAATGTTAAAGTCTTTAATTTAAGCAACATTAATGGCTAGATGATATGCAAGTCAATTTTCTCTTACACCTCAAAATGTTTCTATCAGACATCTAGAAATTGGGTATTAAAAAGATTAGTTGAATTTAAGCTGGGATGAGATGACATAAGGACAGTAAGGACCCTTTAACCCAGGTTAATAAATTTATAATCCTTGTCATGTAGTCATGAACCAGTTAAAATATTGTATCAGTTGGCAACTAGACTATATGACTAAGGAGAACAGCCAGGAAAAAATGAAACAACAAATGTACATTATTTTTGAATCAATATATCTCTGATTTTCCAAACAGGAGTTATTATTACACATATTTTATTTTTCTTTCCAAATTGAATGCATCTCAATATATCAAAAATAAATTTCTCATTTGGCACAGACCTTACAGTATCTTACAGTGCAACATTAGAACATACCAAGGAGAAAGCAACCTGACCCTGACACATGGATTAGGGACTCAGAACTGATGTACTACTGTTTCAAATGGTTTCTCTTTGAAGAGTATCTGATTATGTACATGGGATGGCTGTATTACATTCTGCCTTAAATGCAGTTTAATCCAATGTAGTCCTAGGATGTCAGGATTGTATATTCCCTCACCTAAACTGAGATTGTGAATATATGCATATACATATAAAGAAACCTTGCTGTTGTTTATATGACTAACTATGATTAAAAATATGATTTACTTGAATTATAAAGTCATGTGCTATCAAGTGTCTCAACTTTGTGATCTGTGTTCACAATGCAGTGTTCATATATGCATTTTCCTCCTTGTCAGGATGTTGTAAACAGATATCTTAGACTACAAAACCTGGTAATAGATTTAGAAATTTTAAAAATAAAAAATACAGGGTGTTTATTTTATAATTATTTCCTTCTCGTAAGTTGTACAAATTTTATCATCAAACCAAAATTCTTGTTTAAATTATTCCAGATAAAACATGCTTTCAATTATAAGTAATAGTTTCAATTAAAATAAAACCTACAAAACACAGTTGGATGACTTATATAATATATACATAATGTCAATGAAATCATTTTAACTTACTTTGATTTTTATTTTCATTGTTTATGTTAGTATAAAATATGGGCATTGACAGATAACTACTCAAACTTTCCAAGAAGGGTGCAGAGTGGTTAAAAATAATTAAGAAATGGGTGAAAATAGAAGGTCATGCTACCAAGTACTCCAAAAAATTAGGTTTATATATGAGAAGAAATTATTTTTACAGATATAAATGGGAGTGATTTTTTTTTTTTTTTTTTTTTTTTTTTTTTTAAGAATGGCCATAAGGGGCACCCGGGTGGCTTAGTCATTTGAGCTTCTGACTCTTGGTTTCAGCTCAGGTCATGATCTCATGGGTCATGGAATTGAACCCAGTGTGGGACTCTGTGCTCAGCAGGGAGTCTGCTCGAAAATTCTCTCCCTCTGTCCCTCCCACTGGAGCATGCGCTCTCTCTCTCTAAAATAAATCTTAAAAAATTAAATAAATAAAAAATAAAAGAATGGTAACAAGTAACAAGGGATGTATTTTAAAAGAACACACAAGGGCATGAAAGATTCAGAATAGAAAGTTAAATTTAGCTCTCAAGAGAAAAGACTCTGAAGACCTCAAAGTTTGTGTGGTAGCTTGGGCATACATTTCAATATCTATGGGGTTTACACACTTAAATTTTCATATTAACTATTTCAATGAACATAAGTTTGAGGAAATTTCTTGTTTATTATGCTTAAGAAATACTGAGAACCTATTTAAAATTATGTACTATTCTTATAGCTAAGATACACACTTAATGGTCTATCATTCCTGAACAGTTTTATGCACTGATATCAGTGATAAACTTTGGAATATCTTGGAATGGAAAGATAGGGAAACAGCGGTGCACGTAGTTTTAACAAAAAGGTATAATCACATAAGACTTCGTTTTTCCACTATGTAAACTTTTCCTCTTGAGCAAACCTGAGGGAGTAAACTTGGGAAGACATTACTTCTGGAGTGCCCTCGATTGACTCACTACAGGAATACATGTGCATCTAAGACCACAGCTCATCTGTACCTTTGGAAAGGAAGAATCCTGGCAATGTTGACTATGGAAAAAAGGAAGGACCTGCTAACTGGGGTGATCAAAACATTATGAGGGATGAGTTTCACTATGAGGGGTGAGTTTATATAAGAAAGGTGAAGATAAAAAGGAAAAACAACAAGAGTAAGGTGAGACAAAGATAGTGGAAAAAACCTAGTTAACCATTCAGAAGTTAATAATAATAATAAGTTGCTTTGTCTCTGACCCGGGAGTCTTAGGTCTTCTGCCAGTATTCATAAACTGTGGCATGTATTTGCAAGTAGGGTAAAAATCTTAGACCTTTCACAGTTCTTTTGTCAATGAGGATAGGATGTTTCTGGAGATATGGCTTTCTGGAAGTGAAAAGATATTAAGCACCATGGACCAGATCAGAAGGTATGAGAAGACTGTCCTTGATCCAGGAGTGAATATTCAGAATGCTCTCACCTGAGTCATGAGCCAAAAGTGGAAAAAGGATCACCCTAATGTTCTATCTGCTACTGAAAATTCTGAGCCTGAGCACAATAAGTAAGATTGGCCGAAACTGTTCAAATAGTGCTTTGGTTATTGTTCACTAGCCTCCGGCAGGTGGAGGTTATATTGATATTTTGAGTGATATATTGATATATTGATATAACAATATAGTGTTATTTTTTTATTAGAGCCAAGGTTTATCTATTTCCAAATGAGACAGAAGCCATGTACACTCATCCAAATTGTACTGAGGAACTTTGGGGTAGGTGAGAGATTAAAAAATCTGTGACTATGTTGGATGCAAGCACCATCCATTACACTTGGTTCTGTTGGGGAAGGTGACCCTGGATTCCACTGATGGGGCTTGGGTACGCTTGCAATATTGAAGGTAAGCCAACATGACATTTCTTGTGAGGATTTTTTAACCAATTCAGTGCATGTTGCTGTTGCTTCTGCAGCCTAATGTGTAATAGGTATTGATGTACTATAATAAACTCTAACATTCTCTACACAGATGAAGTCCTATTGTTGGAAAGTCAGAAGCTTCAGTCTCAATGATTCAGACTGTAATATTATTATACTTCTGTCAGCAAGAATGGCTGAATGAACTCCTGACAAAATCAGAAGCCCATTTGCTAAGTAAACGTCTTTTTTTTTTTTTTTTTATGACCATTTGGATGGATTCACAACACTCAGTCTCACCAATAGTGAAGGAAAACTGTTATCTCTTGAGTCATCACCACCAAAAAGCAGTCCAAGCACCTAACTGGGCTCTTTGGGTATTGAAAAGAGTATGCTCCTGCCTTGGTCATTTTATTTTTTCCTTTTATATCAGCCAAACCAACAGGCTTATTTAGAAGCTATCCCACAAGCTATGTTACACTCCTGACCTTCAGGGTCCCACTACCTTAAAGGACCCTTTCAGCTACAAGTCTCTGTTGATACTTTTTTCAGATCATGCTCTTCCTATTCCAGTTCTATCTGTTGATTCTGGCAATGACATTTTGTCCTGTGAAACCAACATGTGTCATATGCTTGACTTTTTGGACAATCTGTAGCCTGACAACAGTGCAGGTTTTATCATAAAGTTACTAAGCAGGCTGGCAAGTAAGGCATCTAACACACCTTCCATGCCCCTCTATTGTCCACGGGCATCTGATATTGTAAGCATTTGTATGGTCTCTTAAAAAAAAATCTCAAAAATTTTTCTGAATCTGCATCCCTCACTTTAGCAAAGCAGTTTTGTCCCCGAATTTTGCTGTCTCCAGAAAAGGAACTTATCCTCTCAGCTGGTTTCTAAGTAATGAATAGGATGGAAAGAGGTTATACTTACCTATCTTAAATACTCAGGCTTTTTCTTTCCTTCTTCTAATAGCTACCTCACGCTGGTCTGGTTGCTGTACCCTGAAGGTGACAGCCTGTCTAAAGGGGACCTTGGGAATTCAAGCTTACTTCTGACTCAGCCACCTGGGTTGTCTTGTTGGATTAACAGGGTCATGGATCACATTGCTCACCAAGTCTCCTGAGAGTAGTTCATGCAGCTCAAAGTTGGAAGCACCATGAGTCTCTCTAACTTTTACTTCCCTTGTCCCTGCTGGACTGGACTCCTCTAGGTATAATATTTATGTAGAGAGTTTAGACGTTGAGAGGAAGAAATGGGGAATTTTACCTTTTGTAATGGTAACTTTGTAATGTAATTTTGTGTTTATGGAGGGAAAGCAACAACCTCAAAGGGAGAGAACACCTTAAACCCCGTGAGGAATGGCCAAAGGAGAGACATTAATTCATGATCTTTTGTCTTTCAGAGTCACCCATATTTCTTTCCTCCTCAAGGAATGTGCCCTTTAATGGTTTTCCCAAAGTGTTGCAAGTGCGTTAAATGTAACTACTGGATTTTCCTTTCCCTAGACACTTCCTTCTCTATTCTGTTTAACCTAACTGAGAAGTCTATCAGAAAGAGAAAGGGGTGGCACCAGCTCCTGAACGTTCCACACAAAGCACCTGCCAGTACCTCCCAAAGTCTTTTCCACTTCCATTTTCAATCATTCAATGAGATGGCTCAATCCCACCAGTTGGTTGCTTCGAAAAAATAGGACAGGTTGAACAGACTGCTTTCAAGCAGCACTCCAAAAAACAAGAAGTAGAATTGATTATGCTAATTCAGTTGGAAAATCAAGCATCTTCCGGTGGGCTGGAAGGTCACATTTGATGTACTGTCAATCTGTGTCCCTTGAAAAATGTAATTCTTATTTGCAGGTCACAGCACTTTTAATAATATTTTGTTTCCGGGACACCATGTACACTGCTGGGACTGTTCTCTTGAATGGAATCCAGGCATGAATAGCCCTCCATACAGTAAACATGGTGATTTGCAACTCAGCAGTGTTCTAAGAGAACTTCACCTGTGTAGGAAGCACCACCAGTAAATTAGGTAGCTCAGAAAACCGAGATCTCTCCTCAATGAATCTACACTTATTCAGTTCCAAGTGGCATAATGGACTCATTTTTTAGGAACACCTTGCAAGAATTTCTCTCTGTAACACGAGATACCTGATTAGAAAAGTTGATATAGGGGCACCTGGGTGGCTCACATGGTTAAGCCTCTGCTTTCGGCTCAGGGATTGAGTCCTGCATGGGCTCCTTGCTCAGTGGGTAACCTGCTTCTCCCTCTCCCTCTGCTGCTCCCCCGGCTTGTGCTCTCTCTCTGTCAAATAAATAAATAAAAAATCTTAAAAAAAAAAAGTTGATATAAATTTGTCACTGATCTTAAGTGAAGTGATCAATGATACCACATTGTTCCTAGAAGGCATTCAGATCACCCTCAACTCACTGAACAGGGGTTTTTGGGTAGTTGTTCCTCCTTGCAGGCCAAGTGGGAGTCTGTGCCATCGCTAAAGCTGCCTGCTCTACATGGATTAAATCCTCAAGCCAAGGACAAAGACTGAGACAGAAAATTTAGGCAAGAGCCACCTAGATTTCTAAGGTAAACCTTGATGGTTTGTGGGATTTGGTCAGGTAGTTGGTCTACGACCCTGGAGTGGGAAGGGAGACACTGTTGAGGTCAATGTCGTAAGTAGGTTGGATTCATTCTTCTGCTTGGAGCTTCCTGGCTGTTAGCCTTAATTAAAGGCTGCATGACACAAACTGAATGGATTTGATCCCAGCATCTGTTGATCATTTTAGTTGGAATGGTTGATGGCATGGTATACTTATAGGTAAATTCTCTGGAAGCCAAAAATATGTGGAGATGAGAAATGGGATATTGTTTGGAGGTAAGTCTCCATGGGTCACTCATATTTCTGCATATCTTGCAATCAGAAGCCTTGGCTGCTTTGCTCCGCACAATCTTTTTCAAGGATTTTTGTGTAGGAAATTTAGACAATATTTTCTCTTGAAGGACTTGTTTTGAATTTTTAAAAATTTTCTTTCAATATTTCAAATGTATTTTCCCACTATTTTTAAAATCCCATTAATCCGTTGAGATAAGTTTTGCTAGTGTAATTACACAATATTTTAAAGTTTTTTTATCTGGTTAGATTTTATTTTGATAATCTGTCATTTTACTACAGTGTGTCTGGATTTGAATTTCTTCTTATTTATCTTAGTACATATAGTACTTCTTATATTATGGATTCACGCCTTTCAACATTTCTGAAAAGTATTCAATTTTTCTTTTATTATTTTTCTCCACCTTATTATTTCTGGCTTGTCATTTTGTATTTCAGAATAATTTTTTATATATTTTAATTCGACTTTCTGTTTTTTAATTCCCTTTTTGGATAATTTCTTCTGAAGTATTTTCTGAAATATGTGAGCTATTTTTGTGCAATACACATAATCATAATTACATATATAACAGCTTATTTTTATTAAAAATATTTTCTGTTTTATACATATATATCTATATTCACATACACCTATATCGTAGGTCATTAATTCTCTTCAACTAGTCTGATATTTAATCTAGCCATTTTACTTAATAAAAAGTTTTATTTGAATTGAATAAATTATATTTTGTTCTTTTACAAATTTAATATTTTTTGAAATTCTATTGGTCTTGTTTGTATATTTTAATACCACTTTAAGTCTTTAAACATTTCATACATTTAAAATATTTTATATAGTATTTGTATATTTCAATATATCTAATTATTTATCTAATGATTTTAGTATTTTAGATATCTGAAACTTAAATATGTTTGCTGTTACTATTGTTGGCATTGTTCATTCTTGCTCTTACTGTCTTTTCTCATCTTGTTTATTGGTTTATTTGTGTTATATTAACATGTCACTTCCATTTATAATACTTATTTACTTAGATTAAGCAAAAAGTTGGCAGAATAAAATCTGGGGGAATCCTTAGGTGCTTGGATTACCAATACTTTACTATAGAAAGAATTTATATTGGGTTTCCAAGTATCAAGAATACTGCCTACATGAAATCCCTTAACTTTTACTTCTTATACCAGAGCTTTCTTGACCTCTGTTTAGAAGTAGTGTAATCCAAAAACCCAGATCCATAAAGAGCAGTTTCAGAGGTATAAATATTATACCATAACAATAGCCTTATTACCCAAATCTACTTCAGAGAGAAATGGGCTACTTTTCATATTCTTAGTTCTCAATGACAGATACTTCCCACTTTATTTTTACTGGGGGTATAGGTGTCTAGAAGATCTTCCAATTCATCTACGTCACAATATTTTCATATAAAGCCTACTCTTACATTCTTTTGCAAGGTGTTCATCTTCAAATTTCTTGATTCTAGCTATTGACAGTCTTTTTTCCCCTCCCACTTTCTATATTATAATTCTTTGCTTCCCAGTTTCAGTTTGCTTTTGTTCAATTGGCTTGCTTCAGATGCAGTAGCATATTTAATCCACTGCCAATTCACATAACAAGACTAATTTCCTCGGTAAAGAGCATTTATGGTGGAGGGAAATTAAAGGACATTACAACATTCTGTGATCACAGAGGGTATCTATAGAGATTGTGAGAAAATACATAATTTGCCCATGTAATCGCTGAAAAGGGTATGGCAGCCATCAACCATTCGATCAAAATCTTTTAGATTTAGATTATTGATTATCAATATTTCAAAGACAAACATGTGAAACAGACATAGATTTGCCAAATTTTCATCTTCCTAAGGAGTTAAAAATGATTAGTACAATTACCAAAAAAAAAACCCTATAAATACCACTTGAGTTTTGTGAAAGTCACAGTCATTAACACAAAAATAAAAAGGTTGTAATCTCAAAAATACATCAAAATATAAATTTAGAAGTTAGTTAAAACTTTGTCCTATACTCATTGAATGGCAGTTACCAACATATATAACTCAAGAGTCTTAAGCCAAGAAAGTATGCCTATGTCTGTGTTAAAGAAAGAGAGTTATAACATAATCCATAAAGCAATCTCCTGGAGAAAAAGGGGCAGATATTTAGAGTATGGGGAGAGATTAGAGAACTAACACTCAAAAATACAGCATGGTCACTTAACTTCAGCAAGTCAATAATTACAAAGTTAATTATGGTATTAAAGTGTATTATACTAGAAAATAAAAATGAAGTTAAATTTCTTTGATATAATACTAGTTGCGGAAAAATGATTTAGTGAGTGAAACAATTTAGAAGCAAGGCAAAATTGCCCACTGCCACAGCAATAACATATTGCATTATTTATAACTGAGAGGGTGGAAGAATTATCTGAATATTTAACAATAGAAGCAGTTAGCTTGTTCTAACCATGCTTTATAGACATGGCACATGGTTTTCATGTTTGAACTTAGTTTTCTTAATTTTCCTTTTTTTTTTCCTTTGGAAAACAAAAATCATTGATCACTATAAATTATTTCCCTTACCTTTCTGTGTACATTTAAATATACTAATAATATGAATTAGTATATATAAAACACTAAATGTCCAGCACTTTATATTCCATACATATAAAATATACTGAGAAGAAAATAAGGATTGAAGAACAAAATAATTAATATTTATTTTTATGCAATATTTTACTTATGAAATTTCCTTATGAAAATTCAGTGATTATTTCTGCTTGTTCATATTCAGCTGATTTAGAAATTATATTTCACCTTTATTTGGTAATGATATTTAACCCAAGCGTCTAATATTTACAGAAGAAGAACATATCAGTTGGTTTCATCTGAATGCGGTTTTTTTTTTTTTTTTTTTTTTTGGTTAACAAGAAAATTACATTGAAAGTTTACCCTCAGTTGACCTCCAGGGAAATAATTGATTTCCAAAGTCTGCTAAATAAACACTGGACACTAATAAATGACTCCAAACATCCTCATTTCTGTCCGCAGAGTTTCATGCTTACTACCACTTCACTATTTTTGTTCCTGAAGTCTGTCCAATAAGTTAATAACATAATTATATAAATTAACTAAATATGACTTAATATGCTTAAATATCAGTGCATAATACATTGTTGGGTTTCCTTGAAAACAATGTTGGATGTATCAGATCCAATGAAGGTGAATATTCTTTACAAAGTTTGTATCTAAATAAACAGGTACAAAAAAATTCTAAAAGGCTGGGAATTGAGCTTTGTAAAAATTAAATAATATTCTACCTATGAGTCTGTCTTTTAGATTCTTGTTCCATTTTAAGTGAAAATTTAGGAATTCACTTATTCCCAACAACTAAAGACAAGAGAGGTTGCCTTTTG
Source organism: Lutra lutra (assembly GCF_902655055.1). NCBI lineage: Eukaryota > Metazoa > Chordata > Mammalia > Carnivora > Mustelidae > Lutra > Lutra lutra. Next base: position 72,577,377 of record NC_062279.1, on the reverse strand, counting down.
TGCTTCAATATATGGTAAGGGGGTACGAATGGGGAGTGTTGGAAGCCAAATCAGTGTGAGGACAGGAAAGCATTTCTGATAATTAGAACTCCCCACAAATAAAGACATTTATCTCACAGAACATAATATCTTATCAGGCACCTGCATATTGTGTAGAATTTTGTACTAGATGTCCTATTGAATTCCTTTCAAATCAGAGATTTTATGATGTAGTTCATTCATACTATTTCCTCTGATGTTCAGCGGTTTAATGAGAGCTTCTCCCAGTCAATGATTCTGTTAACATGCTATAGTTATAATCTTGATCAAGTTGGCATACCTAAGTCAAAAGCACAACCTAGCCTACACTGAAAAACAATTCATAGAAACAGTACACATCTATTTCTGAAGGCTGATCTTCCAACATAAAACTATCTCGGCTTAGACAAATATTCAGAAGAAGGTACATAGGACAATTAAATACTAATATTAATAGATACAACACATCAAAATGGTGAAATGTCAAGAAACTTTTTATCTTCTAAAATGTACACAGGGCTGCTGAAATCAGCAACCATTATTAAAAGAAAGTAATAGAATGCCTCAAATATGGGAAAAATAAAGAAAAATAAGACAACAGTAGTATGTTGAAACAAAATGGGATTTTCTCAAGATGTGACAAAAAGTAAGTGGTTCCCCATTAATGTTTTGTTGTTCTAGTTTATTAAAAAAAAAAAAAAGAATTCAAAAGTAACATGTAGGGATGCAGTAATCTGAAGGGATGCAACAGTGGTTCCCATGCCTACACATAAAAATCACCCAAGGAGTTTTAAAATTCAGATTCACAGGATCCCATCCCAAACCAATTCAAGTACCACGTCTGTAGCCAGAGTTGGGAGCTCCACTATAAAATGGTTAAGCTTTGGACTCGCCCTCCCTCAAAACACAAACACACACACACACGCACACACGCACAATTTCTTAGAAATAATGTTAATTCCTAAAGAATTCACCATTATTAAGTTTAATTGCCAAGTAGTGCACGACTATATATGGGGGGAAAAAAAGTTCAAAATCATCCAGTGAGTTGTCCCCAGGGAGTTTATATTACCGATGCCATGCTGAGTTCTAAAATATTAATATCATTTATTGACTTCTGCCCAGTAAATGTAGTATCTATTTTACACAAGTCAGTGACAAAATATATATGCAAGGTCTAATATGGATGCTATATTGGAGAACAATTCCTAGTTCTTACTGAAGCAATACAATCAAAATAGACTTTGCCTGAAGTAAAGAAACAAAGACCTACCTTTATCTTTTGTGTCAATTTCAGGAACGATTACCTCTCAAATAAACTTGAACAGACTTATATTTTGATTTTTCTGGCATTACTGAATTAAAAAGAATTCAGAAAACATTTGTTCTCTTAAAAAGATGAACTAGGCTTCTATAAAATGTGTCAATAGCTTTTCCTTCATAGAAGAAAAAAATCAGATGTTACAAAAATAGTTCTTACAAAAATCACAAAAGTCCCAGTATTTTTTCAAGTAAATCACTTTTTTTTAAATTTTCCATTCATTCTTTTGTCTTTTTACTTGTACATTTTTAAAATACTCTGCTGAGGACTTCTAGACAAGCTGACAAGTCCGGAGCTTGAACTCCAATAAAATAATGATTCTAAGTCGGTCACACTGTGTAATGAGATGAACTTTCCAAAATTATATCTTAAGGCATTTGACTAAAGTCTTCCTTTGGATACCTTGTAATAACCTCTTTCTCACCCCATCCCTCAGCTCCTGCACCTGTTATACTTGGTAATGACCTCATCTCCAATTATGTTATGCTAGTGGAAATATGATTTCTAATTTCCTTTCCATAAGTTGAACTGAAGGTAATGAGGAAACATCATGGGTCTAAAATAGAACCTGAAGGAAGATTATTTGTAGTGCAAACAATCAAACAACTGTATATGCAAGGGAGCCAAAATACAGAAAAATGATTGGAAGACCAGGTCAGTAGGACTGCACTTCCATCCTGGATGTAGGGTCCCACACTCTGGGCTACGAGTACCTGGTTTCTGGCCAGTATTTAACATATTGGGAATACTTAGCTGAAGGATTGGACACCTCAGGTAAGAAGCTTCATGGACCTTACTAAACCCAGAATTTGGAGTTCACATTACTGTGAATTCAAATGCCCATGAGTCCCCCAAAGCTGTTTAAATCTTTCCCTGTCAAAATTTGCTAAACTTATTGACCAAGTTGAGTGAGCCAAGTACCAAAATAAAAATCTATGACTCCCTAAACCAATCTTCTGTTTTTATCTCTGGTAAGCATCTGGTGGAGAAATAATAAAATTACCACTTCAAGAAGGCATTTACCTCTGTGGTCTCTGTTCTTGATCCAGTACCTAAATAGCCTAGGGCAATATTTTGTCTTACAGAAAAAAAAAAAAAAAAGATGAGTTTTATTTTGAATTTCAAATCCTATAAACTTCTGAAAAGTATTATTAAGGATTGTTTAATATAAGTTCTTACTGGGCTAAGGTCTCCAATTAGTTTGCATTGTTTTATACAGCTCAGCCTCACTGCTCTAAGATTAGTATTGGTGGTCCAAAGTTGAAAAATCACCAAGTTAAATTTAAATCAACAGAAATAACGATGGTGATTTGGGACTTACTGCAAGTTCATATTCATTTGAATCATGTTCTTTTCACATCTTTTTTGTCAACAAGGCATCTATTGAAAGTGATACATATGCAAATAAATATTAAAATAATAATGCAATGGTTTATTATTCAATGGATTACTTAGAATGGTTACAATTCAATGGGTTACTTAGACTGGCTTTATTAACAATATTCATAAAACCATATGATTTGAAAGGTGGGGGGGTTCGAGGGTGCTTAGTACAAACAAGAAGAATGGGGAAACCCCACGGAATTGGAAATATATGTGAATTAATCTACTTATGATATGTATATTTAATCTTGGGTAGAATATGATTGTATTTCTCTAAAATCATCAAGCAAGTCCTCCTGTATGGCTCCAAAAGGAAGAAATCACTCATGATGATAACTTTGTGTTCTGTGACACTAAATTTTAACAGAACTGACCATCTATTAGTAGCATCCTTAAGAGAGACCCAAACAAAAGGTGGTAGACTAATGTTAGCATGCTCCAGGGACACTCTGGACATAAACATACTACCACCTCAGTACACATACTTCTAGGGTTGAGAAAGACATGCTTATCCTAGCTAGATGCCAGTAAAAATTACAGTTTCTCCCTTCATTCAACCTGTTCAGTGATCAGTGTTCATCAAGTACAATTAAGATTAAAATTTGTTTGCCATGTACCTCTACCCACCAATTTGAATATTGCAATCTGCAACCTTCATTGTCACTGAATAAATCAGTAAATTGTTAAATTTACACATTATCATGTAGGATTTGATAATATGGGATAGATTCATTGTCCCTTGTGCCAGAAGTATGAATTTTCTTAACTTGCAAAGCTGAGATTCTGGACCATGGTAAATTCACCAAGATCAAGTTTATATTGAAATGACCAGTAACATTTTCCATTCTCTCCAAGCAATACACTCCTTTAAAATCTCAGCAAATTAGCACATGGCAGCTTCACCAAAATAACACAGCACTTAGCAACAAATAAGTACTATGCATATATTTATTTACTAAATGAATCTATCTTATCATTGCAGTGCTACTGTTTAGATTAGTGATTATAAATTCAAGTGGAACTTGTGAGGACATATTTACTAGGAGAAGGGATGGTTCATAAAGAGGTATCTACAAAACAAAATGTTCAGATAGCTAAAAATTTTTTGGAATTCCCCTTGCAGTGGGCAAACTCAGATATGAACTGAAGTAATGTTATTTTATAGATTTCATGGATTCTATTTAATGTGAATATTCATCTAGTTCCTTAATAATATATTAATATGTTTAACAAATGAGCAAGGTCCCACTGGGGACACAGTACAATATGCTACATTATCTTTTTTTAAAAAGATATATTTTTTTAAAAAATCTAATTTCATAAATTTATCTGGTCCCAAAATTTCATGTAAGAGCTTGTGAGCTTACATTCTTTCCTGTCACATTACCAAAGAAAACTTATCAATGTCTTATGAGGTAAAGTTCTTAAAAGCTCTTATATATCTGAGTTAATATGGGACACCAAATAAAGAGGCAGAATAATGTCAAGGAGAGAAGAGACACACAAAATCAGATGGCAACACATCTTGGTTTCAATGTCAGTAAATATGTGAAAATTTTCTATATCTCTCTGATCTTTAGTTTTCTCATTTGTTAAAAGGAATTTTTGGAGGCTTTTTAGTAATACTATAGGAAATAACATATGAGATAAAAGAAGTAATGATAATGACAGATGGTAGATGCTACTGCTGTTATAATAATAATAACTGTTAACATTATGGAATGACATGTTTACATTTCTGAATTCTTTCATAGTAACAACAAAGGAAATGTTGCTTTTAATACTTGAGTGTTCAGAGTGTTCACAACTTCAGTATTTCAAATTTTAAAATTCTGATATAGGAGCAACAAATACACATTAAATCAAATTCCAAACTAGTGGGATTACTTGCATTGTTTTAAAAGTTAAATAAATTATTTGGATGACTACATGGAAGAAATAATAATTTTATTCATTTAATACTAAATACACATTATGTGTTTCATATGAAATGACTATAATTGTCTTTACCTGAGAAGAGTAGGTGTGCCCATCTGAACCACACACAGGGTTGGTGTAGACCACTGGGCACTGCTTGCAGGTGGATGATACGGGACTCCTCCATTGCTTATGGCCTACTCCTGCATCTTTCATGCTGTTAAAACAACAATAACCATACTTAGTGCATTTTAAAAAATACATATATTGATATTAATGTCATGCCTTTTCTGCATGCCATTCCAACTCTTAATGGTAAATTATATAATCAGTAAACTCCATGCGTATTTTCAAAGTAATAATCAATATGGTATTCTTCATTATAATATTTTATTTTACATATCAAGATTTTCCCATTATAAAATATATTCCTTTAAACTGATCTACTGGTCACATACCTATGTTTCATGATACAGATTTTTTGTTTTAATTTGTAGCTATGATGTGTTTTTGATAATCCCAGAAAAAGAAGCAACAATTGCTTGGCAATAAAGAACTATTCCATTAAGAACAGTATTTGAAAAGAACACTTAATTCCCCAGGTGTACCCAATGTCCCTGAAAATAAGAGAAGCTTATTTTGAGAGAAAACAGCAATAAAGAACATTTCCGGCAATGGCTAAAATTTAGAAAGCCAGATTAGTAGGTTTCGTGATAGCCAATACTCTTTTTATTGTGTAGAAATACCTTAAAATAGATCCATTTTGAGGCTTTGACCTAGAAAAACTTGGGAAAACCCATTCTTTTCTCTTACCTAGAATTATTTGTTTTTCCACTTTGATTAAACTACTTATTGCTCTGCCTATTTGTGCAAACGATTTACATACATAGGGTAAAATGCTAAAAACAAAGCAACAGGGAATCTATTAAAATATTTAATATTTAGATATTCTTTAGTAAACCAGCACTCATTCTTATTCATTAAAATTGTTTTTAAAGAGAGTAATTTGATGTCTATTGTGATGAGAAAAGATGTTTTACTGGAAACATTTGCTTCTATTTCCTTTTCATTTTTTTCATGAATAAGTCAAACCTACAAAAAAGTAATCCTAAAATACTCTTATGAAATACAGTATTAATTTTTATTATAGGGAAAGAAGTTCAAACTATGTATTTCAAATATTGATAAAATTGGAATGCACACTGAAAAAAAGGTTTTTTATCTTCTCTTCCCCTCCAACCCCCAACTCTGCTTCTCACAAAAAATTTTCATGAAACTATCATAGCTCTAAACACTTCCTTTTATTTTAATTTTTTAAATTTTGCCAAAAGCATACTTTAAGATTTTTTCTGGCCGTAGAGTTCATGTCATAAGAATAAAATGGGAAAAGCAACCATGCTGCTATTACTGAGTAAATAATGGGCACAATATCCTAATGGGAATTAAAACAATAACTGGAAAACATGGAACATTACTCTGTACCACTTCAGACTTATAAATGATGGAAATGGAGCAGAGGGAAATTAAAAAAAAATTCTGTTTGCATTGTTTTTTCACATTGTATAAACAAAATAAGGCATAAAATTACACAATCAGATACCTTAGGAGAAATTATTGCCAAGTTCTGGTTCCCCATCAACAGAAAGTATTTTATTAGAAGAATCTGTATGCTTTGGGATACATATGTATATGTACTTGGGATACAGATGTATATACAGATGTATATATTGGGATATATATGTATCTCAAATTGTATATGTGTTATACGTATTTGAGATAGATATAACATACACACACACACACACACACACACACACATTCATTTATATTCACATACACCCACACAAAACAACTGCTTTAGTTATCCTTATTCCCTTCAAAGCCAAAACTGCTTTCCAATTTCTAAAGTGCATCAGTAAAAATGGTGTATTTTTTTGTTTAGACTTCATCCTGGTTAGATTTTGCTGAAGTACCATCAACATTATAAACATAATAACATTGTATGTATTTGTACCTGCATTTTGAATAAGAGTTGATGCCAAACTATACCATTCAGAAACCAGAATTTACTTATGTTTATTTTAAAATAAATGCATTAGATGAGGTTAACCTAACCAATATTCATAATTTAATATATACTATTCATACTGTAACACCTGGAGAATGAACAACTGATGTAATTCACACATAAAGAACATTATTTCATTTTCTGTAGAAAGACAAATTACATTTAAGCACATAAAGGGAAATATACTTTTTTCAGCCATGTATTCATGTTAGAATTAAGGTATAAGTACAAATGGATTTTTAGGAATCTCATTTGACTAAAAAAATACTACTACAAATTCATAAAATTAACAATGTACTGACTGGAGGACAAATAAACTATCATTAAAAAGTACTTGAGGGGGCGCCTGGGTGGCTCAGTGGGTTAAGCCGCTGCCTTCAGCTCAGGTCATGATCTCAGGGTCCTGGGATCGAGTCCCACATCGGGCTCTCTGCTCGGCAGGAAGCCTGCTTCCCCCTCTCTCTCTCTCTCTCTGCCTGCCTCTCTGCCTACTTGTGATCTCTCTCTGTCAAATAAATAAATAAAATCTTTAAAAAAAAAAAAAAAAGACTTGAGGATTCTGAGTAATGCTGATCATTTCTAAAGGCAGGAGTTGGGCAAGGCTTTGCAAGCATCTTGCAGTCCCTTCACACTTTGTAGACTTCCACCGTCAGCTACCTATACGTGGTGTTTCTACTCACTGCATTCACCATGGAAGACATTTTTATAACCCAAAGTCTATTTTATAATGTTATCATGTGATTCAGAATTTGTTTGATTTGGTATCAGGAATGTTCCTCAGAATTAACATTACTCACAATCTTGTCTAATAAAATATTTGTCTTGCTCTTAGGAAAATTAGTGAAGTAGATGAGGTCATAACTAAAAATGTCTAATGTTTAATTTAATATCTATGTATGTAATACATAAACATATATAATTGCATATGGTTGGAGATTATCTTTTTTTGTTTGATTTTTAATTACATTTTGAAGGTCCTAGTTAAGGAAGAACAATTATGTTTCTAAGAGAGAGACAGTCAAGGCAGCCCAAGATGGGCAAAGTGAAGGGCTTAGGAAAAGGCAGAACTGGCTCAGGCTATCGAAATGAGTATCTGGCATCCATGACAGGAGGAATGACAGGTAAGAAACTAACATAAGCAAAAACATCACTAGGCATATTATTCTGAGTATTCTAAATGTAAAAGATTATTAACCTTTAAAAGTATGTCTTTTTTTTTTGATATATCAAAAGCCATTAGCAGTTAATTATTTTGAATTATTATCAAACAGGGTAATAAAATTTCCCCCTTAATGAAGTACAAAATTCAAGTTGGCTGAAAAAATGCTGAAATTATTTAGAAACTATTCTTCCAAAGGCAACTCTGCTCAAATAAACTTCTTAAAGTTCTACCTTTTTCAAAAATACATACTTCAATTTTGAAGACTGAGTTAAAAATTTATTTACTTACTTTACAGTGGAAACCTATATATGGTGATAATCCTTTCCCTTAAAGAGTAAAAAAATCATATTTTTGAACCCAAATAATTAAAACAATTAAATGATAATCTATGACAAATAAAGTCAAGGATTTTTCTCAAAATCTTCTTATTTAAATATTCCACTTTTCAGACACTAAGTTAGCTTCATACCAATGTATCTGTTATTATGATTCTAGCAGGTGGAAAATTAAATTACTCAGAAGAATTGGTACCATTGCTAGTGCTCCATTACGTGACTTACTTTGTGGCAGTTGAGTTGTATCAACTTATTACCTGAGTTGTCTCCTGTGCTCCTGATTTACTCTCACTCTGGTCTTCAGTATTAAGATTTGAAGCAGCAGTCACACATGAAAGCTCAACAGTCTCTTATTTTTCTAATAACTACAATGTTAATTACTGCTACATCTGTTTATTCAATTATGGCCTATTTGGTTCTCTGTTTAGTTAATTATGTTGTGCATTTTAACAATATAATTTGAACACAATGTCCATGTTTTAGGATTTACATTGATTTTGGAAAGAGTCCAAATGATGTTACCAAAATTATTAGCAGGAAAAAAAATCTCATTCCAGTTTGATTTAATTTTTATACATGACCATGTCATTAATCAGTCTTGACAAGTCAGTAACCTCCCTGGGTCTTAATTTCTTCCCTTATACAATGCTAGGTTTCATCAGCATGGATCATTTGATCTTGAGCAATCCATGAGTCTATAAATCTTTAATAAAATTACTTACAAAAGACACTAAAAAATTAGAAGCATAGACAGTGCATATGTGCCATATGTTATGATTTTAGAACTTGACAGTGTTACCAAGTGAAACAAATAAATCATTATGGTGTGAAGGATGATACTGAGTGGGGGCAGGAGACGGGTTGGAATGCTAAAGGTGCAAACTTCACCTATCTCAAGGTACCAAACGAAAGGAGGAAGCCTAGTCTTATGATAACTAATGGAAGAAGGAAGATAAACATGGCTGTGTTTAAAGATGCATGATTTCTATGAAAGTACACCTAAGAATTAAATAATACCTATATTATAACATCAAAAAGCATCATCAATAAATCATAAAAATAAAGAATACCATATTTATACTATAAATAATTAGATATTTTTCTAAAATTCTCTAGTTCCTAAATCTGACATCACACATAATAAATTCTCATTTCTTTAGGCCATAAATATGTAAACAGAAAAGGATACCAATTTATTCATTATATATTTACCTTAGGAGGCGAATCATCAGTATTTAAGTCTTAATTCCTTAAGTGTATTTGCTTCTTTCTATATGCACTTATATTAACTTTGCTCCAACAAAAGAATTTTATTTTAATCTGATACAACAATATTCAAGTGAATACAGATATTCTGTGAATAGCTCAGCTGAGAACAGCCTGATGTAATATATTTCTTGTTTTGTTAATACCCCTAACATTTCAGTTCCTTTAGGGAGCCAGTTTTTCAAGTTCTGCCAGACTTGTAGAAGAATTATTTCTTAAGACACAACTAACAATTTCTGATTTGTTCCCTATTGGCCATGTTTCTTTAAGAAACAAGGCAAGACTGCCCTTATTACACTTTTTTTTCCCACCATGGGCCTTGGAAAAGGACAGATGATATTAGCAAAGTGGAGGAAATGATCTTTTGGGGCAACACAGTTATATGAAATTTCAAAACCCCTATCCAGAACTTATTAAAACTGTAATGGCCACTATTTGCTTCTTGTGATTATTGTACCATGTACGATAATAATTTAAGCAATGAATCAAGGCATAAGCAATCAATTTTAATTTTAAATAAGAAGACATATTCTGCAAATACAAAACAAACATTTATTTATATTAGAAAACATTATTAATTATGACTACTAAATTACAAATGTTAAAAATAAATTGGCTTAGTTTATTCTGCAATATGAACAGAAACTCGACTTATTCCTTACAGAGTACAAAGAACTAAGATTCGTAGAAAAAGCTCACTTGTAAATGTATTTCAAAAGTCAATAATATGAGTAATTAATAAAATGTATCTTTAAAAACTATTCATAGCATAAATTGAATGCATTCTAAAAATCAATTGTAGTAATAAATTCTTATTCCAACTGTATTTACTAAGATAACTTATATCATACAGAAGTGTTGCCAAGAAATCAAAGTAATCAGTGATTTAGAGAGCATATTTTTTATAGAGTAATAAAATTAAACATCAGAATTTAGACTTTAAAGAGATGTGGATAATTAATAATGTTTCACACTTTCTTTGAACAAATTTTAAAATAATATTGTACAGTTATATTGCCACTTAAGTAGAATACAGTTTAAGTGAGGTTTATTTCAACAACCAATATTTGAACATAGATCTTGCTAACACAATAAACCAATTAGTGAGGCTAATTTTTTGTCAAAGAATGCTTCCCTGACTTTATTTTATTTTTTATTTAAAGATTTTACTTATTTATTTGACAGACAGAGATCACAAGTAGGCAGAGAGGCAGGCAGAGAGAGAGGATGATGTGGGGCTTGATCCCAGGACTCTGGAATCATGACCTGAGCTAAAGGCAGAGGCTTTAACCCACTGAGCCACCCAGGTACCCCTCCTGACTTTATTTTAAAGCTATGCTATCTTTATGAGATTTGAATCATGGATCAGTTATGATACTTAAATGATATAGTCTATCAAATAAATAAATTTTTATTAAGCACTAAGCATATTCACAATTATTAAAGACTTTAATGAATAACTTCAAACTTCAAAATAGACATTACTATAAATGATACTTATAATCTCTTTCTCAATCTGATCCTCAATAGAGTAAATGAATAATAAAGGTTTAAGATGTATAAAATGTAGATGATGTCAAATTCAGATTGTAGTTCTTACTGTTTCCACATAATTAATTTCAAACATTATTTTAATTACTAAAGCCCTCTTTATTTAGCTATGGAAAAAGTATATTTAACTGCAAAGGATCTTGATTATGTAAGATTAAGTCATTGGTGGAGTTATTATGGATTAGAAATGTCCCTAAATCTACTTCCAGCAAAATACAGAATGACAGATTGGGAGTTCATGACCTTACAGATGATAAATGAATTATTTAATTAACAAGTATATATAAATGTATTCATTGGAAAAAAAGCTGGAAAGTTACTTTTTGTTTTCAAGCCAATAAAATTTCATCAAATAATATTTTAGGAACTGAGTCAAGTATTTACACAAATTAAAGCTTAAGTTCTCATGTGTGTTGATAGTCTATCATGTGTTAGACTCATATATTGCAACATTATTTATTATTTTGGAAGTCATACAATATGTGTTATTCTTTACATTCTGAAGCTAGAAACAGAGAGGTGGAGGGAGCTTAGTTATCTTGCTCAAGTTTCTAATGGTTATGATTACAGATATGGACTTCAGGGCTCGATTTGTTCCTTTGTCACTAATGGTTTCCTTGCCATAATGTGCATAGAAAGTTTTAAATGTCATGAAAACCACATTCCATATTACATAAATTTCTATATCTATTTTACTTAACAGGTGAAAAATTACAATTACTTTAAATTTTACTTAAAAAAAAGATCTACACCAGTAAGTGTTGTCTAGAGAACATATCTAGCTGATTAAAACTGAAATTGCATACAGTATAATAAATATCACCATATATGTGATTCTGATTTAGGGAATCAATATAAATATTAATTTACTAATACATGAATTGGTTCAATTTAATTTGTATTGACAGGTGTACTTTCATTCTAGACATGAGGATGTTTATGAGTTCTAGCTTCCTATATTTAAAATAATAATTGAGAAATTCAGAAAATATTTTTTTCAATTATTAATGTTCATAAAGGAAGCTTTGTTTATATTTTTATTTTTTTAAGATTTTATTCATTTATTTGACAGAGAGAGAGACTGTGAGAGAGGGAGCACAAGCAGGGGGAGTGAGAGAGGGAGAAGGAGGTTTGCTGCTGAGCAGGGAGTCCCATGCTGGACTCTATCCCAGGACCCTGGGATCATGACCTGAGCTGAAGGCAGATGCTTAGCGACTAAGCCACCCAGGCAAGTTTTAAATATTAACTATATTATTACTTTAACATGAAGTTGTTCTAGAGCGCCAACACTGAACAAAGTCTGACCTAAAATTTGAGTTCACAAGAATGGGTGGCTCTTAAAGATCAAGGAGATCCTGTATTTGGAAAAAACAGAGTCACATTTTTAAAATAATAATGACACTCTGTCTTGTTTATCAAAGGAGAAGGGAGGGAAAAATGAAACAAGATGAAACCAGAGAGGGAGACAAACCATTAGAGACTCTTAATGCCAGTAAACAAATTGAGGGTTGCTGGAGGGGAAATAGATGGGAGGCGTGGGGCGGCCGGGTGATGGACATTGGGGAGGGTATGTGCTATGGTGAGGGCTGTGAATTGTGTAAGACTGATGAATCACAGACCTGTACCCCTGAAACAAATAATACAGCATATGTTAATTAAAAAAAGAAATGTTAAAAAAATTAAAATGACCGATGTAACTTAAGAAGAGAAAAAAATCTACTAAAATAAAATAACTAATATTTATCAAAAGACATAAGAAAATATTCTGTGTGATCAAATACGTATTTTTTGTTCTTTTTAATTTGTTTTTAAGTATAGTTTAAACACAGTGTTGCATTAGTTTCAGTTGTACAACATAGTGATTCAATGTGTTTATACATTATGCTATGCTCTCTACAAGTATAACTACCATGTATCCACATACAACACTACAACAGTATCACTGACCAAATCCCCTATGCTGTGCCTTTATTCTTGCCACCTATTCATTCTAAAAGGGAAAGGTTGTGTATTCCACTTCTCTTTACCTATGTCTGCACTGGTGGTATAGTGGTGAACATAGCTACCTTCCACTTCTCTTCACCTATTCTGCCCATCTCCCCACCTTCCTTCCTTCTGGCAACCCTCAGTTTGTTCTCCATATTTATAGGTTAGACTCTGTTTTTTCTCTGTTTGCATATCCAATTGTTTTGGTTTTTAGATTCCATGTGTGAGTGAAATCATATAGTATTTGTCTTTCTCAGTCTGCCTTAATTCATTTAGTATAATACCCTCTAGATCCATCCATGTTGTTGCAAAAAGGCAAGATTTCATCCTTTTTATAGCTGTGTAATATTCCACTACATCTAACAAGATTTCATTCTTTTTTGTGGCTGACCAGTATTCCTACACATATATGCCATATTTACCTTCTCCATTTTTCTATGGATACATTGCTTGCATATCTAGGCTATTGTAAATAATAAATAAATAGGGGTGCAAATAAATAGGGGTGCAAACATCTTTTTAAATTAGTGTTTTTGTTTTCTTTGGGTAAATAATCCACAGTGGAATTACTGGATCATATGGTGTTTCTATTTAAATTTTGAGGAAACTCCATACTGTTTCCCACAATAGCCATACCAATTTATATTTCTACCAACTATGCATAGGGGTTCCTTTTTCTCCACATTCTCACCAACACTTGTTATTTCTTCTCCACCTCCTCACCAAGACTTGTTATGTCTTTTTGATTCCAAGCCCATGAAATGGAAAAATTAATGTTGTTAAAATGCCCTTACCACCCAAAGCATCTATAGATTCAATGCAATCCCTATCAAAATACCAACAGCATTTTTCAAAGAACTAGAACAAATAAACTAAAATTTGGATGGAACCACTCAAGACCTGAAATAGCCAAAGCAATCTTGAAAAAGAATAACAATGCTGGAGGTATCACAATTCCATATTTCAAGAAATACTACAAGCCTGTAGTAATCAAAACAGTATGGTACTAGCACAAAAATAGATATGTAGGTCAACAGAACAGAATAGAGGGCCCAGACATAAACCCACATTTATATGGTCAATTAATCTATGTCAAAGGAAACTAGAATATACAATAAAGAAAAGACAAATTTTTCAATAAAAAGTGATGGGAAAATGGGGCAACTACATGCAAAAGAATGAAACTGGACCACTTTCTGACACCATACACAAAAATAAACTCAAAATGGACAAGAGACATAAATATGAGATTTGACGCCATAAACATCCTAGAAGAGAACAGAAGCAGTAATTTCTCAGACATGGGTTATAACCACATTTTTCTAGATATATCTTCTGAGGCAAGGGAAACAAAAGCAAAAATAAACTATTGAGGACTACATCAAAACAGAAAGCTTCTTCACAGCAAAGGAAACCATCAGCAAAACAAAAAGACAGCTTGCTAAATGGAAGAAGGTATTTGCAAATGACATAGCCACTAAAGGGTTAATATCCGAACTACAGAAAGAACTTTTGGATCTCAACGCCAAAAATGTGTCTTGATTATGAAAAATCCTTTTGATTTTTTTTTTCTAAACAGAAGGACATATCTTTAGCTATTCTTCAACAAATAGACCTGACAGCTCTTGCAGAAGCTTTCAACAATTAAATACCACATTTTATTTAAGAAAACAGTCACTAAATTTCATTTAAAGTTCAGGGAAGGAAAATAGTTTTTCTTCATGTCTTGTCTTTATGAACGTCATTGTTATTGACCTCTGCTTTGCTTACTGCTTCATTGGAAAAGGAAAGTTATAGAAATAAGAAAGGAGAAAGAAGCTGCCATGTTGTGCTTGAGCCTGAATTGTAGCCTAAGAGAAGGGTTAAGAATACAAAACCTTTACTATGCCTTAGCTCTTACATTAGCCCTCATTTTTCAGGTAAACTAATAATATTATAAAGAAAGTTGGGAGTTTTTGACTCCAGAGTATTTTTCTCTCCAGCAGGTTTTATTCAATTCCTGTTCTGAAAGCATATACTTCTTTTTATCTATTTATTTTTTTGGAAAGCATATACTTCTAAGCAAATGTTGACTCCTTCTGATGCAATAAGGAATAGAATCAGATAGGGAATAGATGTAATAAGGAATAGAATCAGAATCAGCCAAACAAGGACGTTTGCTTCAAGAAACATCTCAATAACATGTACAATATCTAAAAGGTTATCAGAAAGTCCTTTTAGTTTATTTTTATTTATAATATGTTATTACTTGTAGTTACAGCTACTGACCATGTCCTAGGAACTGAATTAGGCATTATTACAATCCTATCACTAGCTCACCTGATAACCTGTCATCTTCTAACCTATAAATAGTAGCTATTCACCTTTCTAAATATTGTTTATTAATTTTCTCATGAATATACTGATAATGTGTCCAGAAAGTATTTTACAGTCTGAAGGTACCAGGTGGGTAGAGGCATTGAATGCATAGAGCTCACAATTTGGAGACAAAAAGATGAGCATAGTTTGCAGTGAGGTTTTCCTACGGTCCAACAAGTAATAAGGACAATTTAGAGCATATATGGCCAACTTCCTACTCACGTTTGAGGTCACAAAATATTTAACAACTCTCTAAGTACACTTTTACCACCTGTTTGGTATCCCACAGACTCTCTTTGTAACTTATACCTTTTATTGACTTATTAATTATGTTCTAACAGCCATCCATATGCTTATTTTTCTCATTTAATCAGACTTACTCATGCACCCCCACACCCCCAGTTCTGAGTTTCTATTGCCCCTATAACATCTACTAAACCATCAGGAGACATACTTGTGCCTGATACCTACTCCTAGCCTCCTTCTGCTATTTCTTCTAGCTTTGACTTTGGGAGACAAGGAGCCACATTTAGCAAAGTCCTACCTTTTGTAGCCTAAAAATACTTTTAACTTCACAAGTAAGCAGCTGAACAGCAACAGAGGTCATCTCAGTCACAGCATGGGATTGTATAAAATTGAATTTAAGCACAGCATTCTCTGGAGTCACCATATCAAGTATTTCAGCCGATGTGCTATTTGCTTACTCACATTCCTGATTTTCTTTTGGTTAGATCGTGCCTCCAGAAATAGACTTTCCAAATTTGAGAATAAATTTGCTTCCTATGTTTACTGAACTCATTACTGAAAACTTTCTGGTTTAAAACAAAAGTTTAATCTCTCATAGTTATGGAGGTCAAAAGTTCAAAATCAGTTTCCCTGGAGTAAAATCAATGCATTGGCAGAACTACATACACTTGGGAAGCTATAGGTGATGGCTGTCATTCCTTGGCTTATGACCCATCTCTCTCTGCTCCATTTTTACACAGTCTTGCCCTCCAACCTGTTTGTGTCTGTGTCAAAACTCCCTCTCTCTCTCTCTCTCTCTTTTTTTAAAGATTTTATTTATTTGTCAGAGAGAGAGGGAGAGAGAGCGAGCACAGGCAGACAGAATGGCAGGTAGAGGCAGAAGGAGAAGCAGGCTCCCCGCCGAGCAAGGAGCCCGATATTGGACTCGATCCAAGGACGCTGGGATCATGACCTGAGCCTAAGGCAGCTGCTTAACCAACTGAGCCACCCAGGCATCCCCCTCTGTCTCTCTCTTAAAAGGAGACATTGTGATTACCTTTAAGGTCCACTCCAACAACCTGGGATGACCTCCTCTTCCCAAGATCTTTAACTTAATCACAGTTTTTGCCATATGAATAGTAGTCACTCATTTGTCATATAAGATAGTACTCACAGATTCTGCAAATTAAGTTATGGACATATCTTTGGAACAACCACTCACCCTATTACTGGGAGGATACTTGGAAGAAGAGAGATCTTATCTTTTTCACAAGACGAGAACTATAGTAATGAAGTCTCTGGTTTGGAGAGATATCTTACTCAATCCTATGTAGAAATTCATGGTAAGAGTGTATTTTGTCCTATAATTACTCTAATGACTCGCTTTATATCTAAAAGAGGAATGTTGGGGCGCCTGGGTGGCTCAGTGGGTTAAGCCACTGCCTTCAGCTCAGGTCATGATCTCAGGGTCCTGGGATCGAGCCCCACATCGGGCTCTCTGCTCAGCAGGGAGCCTGCTTCCTCCTCTCTCTCTGCCTGCCTCTCTGCCTGCTTGTGATCTCTGTCTGTCAAATAAATAAATAAATAAAATCTTTAAAATAAAATAAAATAAAATAAAATAGGAATGTATGGCCCATGCAATATCTTGGGACTTATATATTGTCTTTCAACCATCACAAGACTGTACGACTCTGCAAATATGTGCTTAGTCTCAACCACAGAAACATAGCCAGATCTCACTTATTCTTCCATCAGGAAGAATGTACTTTAAACTCACCTTATGTCTCAGTGCATTATGCCACCATTTTTACTTCTTACTTGACTACCTTTAGGGAAACAGTGCTAGAGTCTTGAAGAGTGGAAATATCTAAAATTGCCATTTTTATGGAAGAACAATAAAAACAACAATCTTATCAATGTGCCTCATCTGACTCTCAGTTTGATTGGTAGAAGAACAAGTGATAAAGGCAATGGGGACTTCCTTTAGTTCTTTGGCATTTAGAAGCAGTGGTCACTGGGAGCAAGTTGAAAGATAATAGTAGGTAGATGGACTAAGTGTCATGTGATGGGGAAAAATATAGTCTCCATGGAATCCAGGGTTTATAGGAGAGAAGCCATTGCATTATACCAGGAATTTATTTAAGAAAGTGTGATCCATAGACTTTGTTCTATGTTCAGGGGTGATTTTCTGTTTTTGTGCTCTGCTACTCTTTTCTAAAACTTTATATGAGCTCTCTTCCTTCTCCATTAATCTGTTCACCTTTTAAACACAACTCCTCATCCTTCCTCCAGTATGCTTCCCTGAGACTGGCACAAGGTATGTACTCAGTAAGTATCATTGCATGGGTAAGTAAAGGAAAGCAAACAAAAAGAAAGCAAGAAAGAAAGAAGGAGGAGGGAGGGAGAAGAGGAGGGAAGAGAAGAGGGAGGATAGGGCTCCCTGGTTGACCACAAAGGATGGTTCCTATTTTCCTGTCTACTTAAGAAGCAGAAATTCTACAGTTTTACTTTCTTACTAGATAAAGTTGTTATATAAATTTGTAAAGTAAGTCCTTGTTAAAAGTCATTATGGCTGGCCATATTAAAAGCCCATGAATTTGAATAGAATAAAATAATAGAACTGTCTCTGAATTCAAACAAGAGTCTTATTTTTCCTAACAATCATTTTATGCTATAGCATTAAAAAAAATGTGAAGGGCATTTTACATTATTTCCCTCAGCAACTTCAGTCTATCAAGGACTCTTTTTTTTAACACGCTCTTTATTACTCAGGTAGCAAGTAAACATTAGGAAATGAGCAACTTGGCTCTTCACAACTGTATGGAGAAGTGATTTATGCAGGCGTCTTCTTTTCAACAATACTTTAACTCTTAAAAACATTGTGAATTTACTGCATTTTTTTGCTTCTCACTTAACTTTTTAGAATAATAGAATCTATTTAATTTATAATCTCATGCTAATTTTCTTTGAAAAATAATTTGCCACAGTCTCTTTTGTCCTTCTGACAGCTTTTTTTTTCCCTTTTTGACCATTTAAAGGCAATAAAACAAAAAGTAGACAAAGAGCACTCTACATTTCCCAAGTTCCCCATTAGCACTGACTGCAAGGAGTAGAATGCTGGCTAATGATTTATCATGTTTACTGTTAAAATACTGACCCAAGGCTGGGAAGTGGAATTCCTAGGCTGAATAAAAGGTTGGTGAATCCTTAGGTGAGGGACCACAAGGCTGAGTTAAGAAGCACACCTAAATGTTGGTCAGTGTCTTTCTATATTGAAGAGATGTTTAAATGAGTAACATAATCTACTGCAACACAGCTGTAGACTTTTTTTTTAATTTGTTACGATTTTTCTATTTATTTGAGAGAGAGTGAGAGAGAGAGAGAGAGCAAGGGAAGGGCAGAGGGTGAGGGAAGAGAATCCCACGCAGACCCCCTGCTGCCACTGGATAGAGCTAGATCCCAACACCCAGAGATTATGACCTGAGTCAAAACCATGAGTCAGATGTTCAACCATTGGAGTCATCAAAGTGCCCCATGGCTATGGACTAGATCAAATAATATTTGTGTACTCTGAGTTTCTTGTTGGAAATATATTTTCTTGGGTGTGTGTTTGCTTATTTTGTTTATTTACATTGGTTTGACAAAAATTAAACTTGAATTACTTAGGATTTGGGTGCAAATATGCAAAATAGCTTTTGGCTTATTTTAATCCTATTGGTATATTATCCAGACATCCACGTTTAGGTAAAGTGCATCATGGGTGGTAGCATAGCAGACTGGCAAGCACTGGGGTTTTATGCTGAAGCTCCAGCATGGGATAAGTATTAATTATTTATATTTTGTTCTTTACCTATATGTCCTTTGGTGAGAATTTTCAATATTCTTGAATTCCTTTACTCACTTCCTAGTGACAGACCAAATATACCCTTATAGTAATCCTGTCTCATAAATTCCAGTGGATATAAATATAGATCTATATTTATGTACCACTATGGCTTTTGTAGAAAAAGGAACTCTATAGGGGCGCCTGGGTGGCTCAGTGGGTTAAGCCTCTGCCTTCGGCTCAGGTCATGATCCCAGGGTCCTGGGATTGAGGCCTGCGTCTAGCTCTCTGCTCAGCAGGGAGCCTGCGTCCTCCTCTCTCTCTGCCTGCTTCTCTGCCTACTTGTGATCTCTGTCTGTCAAATAAATAAATAAAATCTTTAAAGAAAATAAAGAAAAAGGAACTCTATAAAAACGCTTACAGTTAAGAGTCTTGTCCCTACATCAACAGAAGGAAGACAGCCTCCCTTCACTGAGGAATATTCCTCTCAGTTTAATATGTGTATAATAAATTAATTTTTATTGTGTCATATGACTGGAATTGGAGGGTAAAGTGGCTAAACATAATGTAGCCATAAATAACAGATATTTAAAACAATATAGACATATTAATATCTAAAACACATCTTATTTTAACATAATAAAAAAGAAAGGGGTAGAAACTAATTCCTAGTCTTCTTGATTTCAAGTCAGATATCAAGCCCCCCATTCTAAGCACAATTTATTTTTACTAATCATTTATTTGTTTATTTAATTAAATATTTCATTCATTTATTTTTCAGAGAGAGAGAGAAAGAGTGCACAAGCAGGGGGAGCAGCAGGCAGAGGGAGAAGCAGTCACCTCACTGAGCAAGGAGCCCGACTTGGCACTCACACCCAGGAAGCTGGGAACATGACATGAGCTGAAGGCAGACACTTAACCAACTGAGTCACTTAGGCATCCCTATAAGAGCAATTTATTTTAAAAAAATAATTATTAACTTCTCTAAGTTCCCCAAGTATAGAACTGCAATCTTGGATTTAAAACTGTGAAGAAATAAAGAGAACAGAAATGCCATTCTCAGCAAAACACATGTTAAAGTCAATACAATCCTTATGAATTTCCTAATATGCAAGATGAGAATTTGAAAATCCATTCTATTTTAGGATAATTAATATAAATCACATTAGAGCATTAAAGTTATTTTTTACAATTCACTTTAAGCAAGTGTGCAAGTATGTCTCAATCCTACTGAGAAATCATCTAACATTTTTTTCAAAGTTCCACACATCAATTTACACAACCACTTGAGTGAACGATTAGGAGACAGATTTCCTTTCAAAGTTAAGGCATTTTTTTATGTGAAGATTATTGTTCAAATAGCATCTCTATCATTGTCATCAAGAGAAAATAAATTATGATATAATAATCCCTTTGGTGAAGCTAAATTTTACAAACCCTTAGATTGGAATGAAATGCAGATGTTGAGTAATTGGTGAAGCTTTACTAAATATAGAACATGAGAAGAAATTAAAATGTGGTTTATGAATTATTCATTGAGTTTTGTATTCAATAACCATGAGAACCCTGTGGGTTCTCAGGATCCTGTCAGCATACTTAGAGCCACACAGCATGCATGGTCACATCTGCGGAACCTCAGTTTTCTCGAGGATATGAGGAAAATTATACATCTTTTAACAGAAAATTGTCACCTTTGGCATTTGCTTCAGGCTACATTCTGCAGATATCTTTTGAAATAACTTTGTGGAAAGGTTTTTAGATCTGTTTTCTCTAATGAACTATTTGAACTTAGTTTTCAGACTTCTGTCCTTGACAGAATTTTAAAATGCTGCCTTCATTTCCATGCAGCCCAACTGCTGGCAAGAGAGATTTTAACTTCTGTCATTTCCCTGTGACCTCTGACCTCTACCCCTAAGTGGCATCAGAAGAAACTAACAACAGACATTTATGTCACAATTATTTTCAGACCAAAAAATAATCTCAACTTCTATTTTAATAATTAATAGTTAG
This sequence comes from Lutra lutra, assembly GCF_902655055.1. NCBI lineage: Eukaryota > Metazoa > Chordata > Mammalia > Carnivora > Mustelidae > Lutra > Lutra lutra. The sequence continues at coordinate 72,555,954 of NC_062279.1, read as the reverse complement.
TAGAGACACTTGGGTAGCACGGTGGGTTAATATCGGACACTTGATTTCAGCTCAGGTTGTGATCTCAGGGTTGTAAGGTCAAACCTCAAGTTGGGCTCTGTGCTCAGACTAGAGTGTGCTTAAATTTCTCTCTCCCTCTCTCTCTGATGCCCTATAACCTGCACTCTTGCTCTCTCTCAAAAAAAAATAAATAAATTTTTAAAATAATAATAATAATAATAATAATTTAGTAACTAATAAACTGTTCCCTCAAATTCTGTAAGAATACCCTCTCGGATTATATTTAGAGGGGCAATAGCCCTATTGAAAATACATGTACAATTTTTTATCTGATTTTAAATGCTGTTCAATTAAGACATTACATTTTTCACATACAATACCTTGTTTATAAAGTGCAATGTTCTTTCCTTTCCCTGTTTATATCCACGTTCAAATACCAAGAATAAGCAGTTATTGGAAGAACAAATATTGTGAAAATGTCTATGCTACCTAAAGCAATCTACACATTTAATGCAATCCCTATTAAAATCTCATCCATTTTTTTCAAAGAAATGGAACAAATAATCCTAAAATTTATATGGAACAAGAAAAGACCTCGAATAGCCAACGGAATATTGAAAAAGAAAACCAAAGTTGGTGGCATCATAATTCCAGACTTCAAGCTCTTACAAAACTGTCATCATCAAGACAGTATGGTACTGGCACAAAAACAGATACATAGATCAATGGAACAGAATAGAGAGCCCAGAAATAGACCCTCACCTCTATGGTCAACTAATCTTTGACAAAGCAGGAAAAATAATGGCCAATGGAAAAAAGACAGTCTCTTCAACAAATGGTGTTGGGAAAATTGGACAGCCACATGCAGAAAAATGAAATTGGACCATTTCCTTACACCACACACAAAAATAGACTCAAAATGGATGAAGGACCTCAATGTGAGAAAGGAATCCATCAAAATCCTTGAGGATAACACAGGCAGCAACATCTTTGACCTCAGCTGCAACAACTTCTTCCTAGGAACATCGTTAAAGGCAAGGGAAACAAGGGCAAAAATGAACTATTGGGACTTCATCAAGATCAAAAGCTTTTGCACCGTGAAGGAAACAGTTAACAAAACCAAAAGACAATGGACAGAATGGGAGAAGATATTTGCAAATGACATATCGGATAAAGGGCTAGTATCCAAAATCTATAAAGAACTTATCAAGATCAACACCCAAAGAACAAATAATCCAATCAAGAAATGGGCAGAGGACATGAACAGAAATTTCTGCAAAGAAGACATCCAGATGGCCAACAAGCACATGAAAAAGTGCTCCACATCACTCAGCATCAGGGAAATACAAATCAAAACCACAATGAGATGCCATCTCACACCAGTTAGAATCGCTAAAATTAACAAGTCAGGAAGCAACAGATGCTGGCAAGGATGTGGAGAAAGGGGAACCCTTCTACACTGTTGGTGGGAATGCAAGCTGGTGCAACCACTCTGGAAAACAGCATGGAGGTTCCTCAAAAAGTTGAAAATAGAACTATCCTATGACCCAGCAATTGCACTACTGGTTATTTACCCTAAAGTTACAAATGTAGTGATCCGAAGGGTCAGGTGCACCGGAATGTTTATAGCAGCAATGTCCACAATAGCCAAACTATGGAAAGAACCTAGATGTCCATCAACAGATGAATGGATAAAGAAGAAATGGTATATATATATATAGTGCAGCCATCAAAAGAAATGAAATCTTATCTTTTGTGATGATGTGGATGGAACTAGAGGGTATTATGCTTAGCAAAATAAGTCAATCAGAGAAAGACAACTATCATATGATCTCCCTGATATGAGGAAGTGGAGATGCAACGTGGAGGGTTAAGGGGTAGGAGAAGAATAAATGAAAATAGATGGGATTGGGAGGGAGACAAACCATAAGAGACTCTTAATCTCACAAAACAAACTGAGGGTTGCTGGGGGGAAAGGGGGTAGGAAGAAGGTGGTGGGGTTATGGACATTGGGGAAGGTATGTGCTATGGTGAGTGCTGTGAAGTGTATAAACCTGGTGATTTACAGACCTGCACCCCTGGGACGAATAATACATTATATGTTAATAAACACATTAAAAATTTTTTAAACAATCAACACTCAAACATCACAAATAAGAGTATTTAGTAAAGAGGAACAGGCAAACAAACTTACAGTGCTGAAATACATACCACATACACACAGACAAAGACAAGTTATTTAGTGCTTAATCGCTATTTCAAGTGTGGGCTTTAAAACTTCAGTGACTGGGGTGCTCAGGTTTTGAGGACTAGCCTCTGAAATACCTGGTATACAGTAGCCAAACAGTAGCTATTATAATAGACTGGCAACAGATAAACATGGATTTCGCTGCTTGGTGAGGGAAAGCTGGTCCTCATTGAAGGACCATGAAACTGGCCCCTTAGAGGGTAGTGTGGTTATTTGTTATCTATTGTTAGCCTCCAGGTCTTCCCCAGTATGCCCCCAACACTTCTTGACCTTGGGAAATAAGCAGATACACACATTCACTGCAGCATTAGATAGCAAAACCCGGAGAAACCTCTCTCCACCAACACTGGGGGGGAAAAAAAAATAAGCATTTATTTACTGTAACAACTCAATGTTAATAATGCCATGGGATTTGCTAAAAATATGGGTCCTTCAATGTTTTGTGTGGAACAATGTTAAATCTATGCTCAAGTTTAACTTAAACAACCTCTTCAATAGTGAGTGTATAGGAGGCACAACCAGCTTGGGGAGCTGGTGCTTCAGAAACCCCTGGGCATTCCATCTGGCATGAGTCCTGAACTCTGTAATAGTTTGGTAATGACAGAATTGAAGACTTCCTCCAGTTCTTTCTTCTGCTGTTCAAATTCTTCCTTCTCTACCCTCTGGTTGATGATTTCATTATGCTTGTCAAAAATCTTGTCCTCATCATTCATATTGCTTTGAAGTTTCTAGTCTGTCTCTAGATTGAACATTTTGATCAGATGTGAAAGGAGAAAAATTTAGAATGATTTCATTTAAAGCTTTATAGTGCTTAAATCCCTTAAAATAGGTGTAAGGTGGTCTGTGGTGGTAGGTGGTAAGTTTTCTAAAGAAAGATCCAATATATATTTCATAGCCGCGAGTCATGAAAAAAGAATGCTTAATAAGAGGTTCATATAGACAATGTGGGATTCATTATGTGCAGAAATAGTATAGGAAGATACCAAAGACATTCTTTTATAAGAGTATTTTGGAACCTTTATGAGTAAAAATAGCCCATAAAGTTAAAACAAAAACAAACAACAAAAGCCTCCTTGGACTACCATTTGACAGAGCTCTTACTTTGGTTCATTGAGAAATTATATAATGACATAAGGCATCTTTTTATTTTGTTAATCATAATGTTTTGAAAAAATGATGCAAATATTTTGTGTTGTATATGTAATATGTAAAAGCCTTGAAGTAACTCCACAGCCTCTAAGGCATTCATCGCCATCAAGTTAAAAAATTCTGAAAGAAGAGATTCTTATATTATGAAATAAATTAATGTTGGTCAGCTGGAATTCTTTGTGCAGACAGGGTCACATTTACATCCAATAAATATTTCACTACTACAAGTTAAGTTCCAATGAAAATTTTTGTCTTCATCATTTGAATGATAAATGACCTTATATAATTGTTTTAAAGATTCTTGATAAAAATGGTAGCGCATTGTTGTTATAGATTGCTGTGATGACCAATGAGAGTAAATATAATTTTCTTTATAATTTTGGTTTTATTTCCTTCTATTGTTAATTTTTTTAGGTTTTATTTATTTATTTGACAGAGATCACAAGTAGGCAGAGAGGCAGGCAGAGAGAGGAGGAAGCAGGCTCCCTGCTGAGCAGAGAGCCCGACACAGGGCTCGATCCCACAACTCTGGGACCATGACCTGAGCCGAAGTAGAGGCTTTAACCCACTGAGCCATCCAGGCGCCCCCCTTCTATTGTTAATTTCTATTTTTCCCTTACCATTTTTCTATTTGTGTTGAATACAACTTTTAAAAGGTTTCCAGGAGCGCCTGGGTGGTTCAGTGGGTTACGCCTCTGCCTTCAGCTCAGTCATGGTCTCAGGGTCTTGGGACTGAGCCCCGCATTGGGCTCTCTGCTCAGCAGGGAGCTTGCGTCCCCCCGCCTCCTGCCTGCCTCTCTGCCTATCTGGTATCTCTCTCTATCAAATAAATAAGTAAAATCTTTTTTAAAAATTCCAAAATAAAAATTTGGAGAAGGATAAGCAAATAATTAGATAAGAAGGAACAAATGCTAAGGAACAATTAAGTTACCTTCTATTTAAGATCTATATACTATGGAAGAGTAGGATTTACAAACTTTTGTTAAAGATTCACTTATCTCAATAATGTTTGATTTTTCTTTATCTTGACCAATCTGTTATTAAATTTTTAAAAATGTTAGTTTTATGTTTAAAATATTTCCATGGCTATTCTGGCTTGAATGGATTGGATGGAGTCCTGAGAGGACTGGTTTAGAGATGACTTTCTAATCTTTCTCAATGCAGGAAGGATAGATTTGATAGCAATTTGGTAGATTTTTGTGCATTTTCTAAATCTTCATTTTAGTCCAAGAAATATCAAAGTGTCGAGTTGAATCTTTCCTTTCCTAATTGTGTTCACAGTGTAGATGCACAGTGATTGCCAACCAATATAATTAAATCACTCTTAACTTTTTTTTTTTAATCTTCTTTCTGAGCTAGGATCTTCCCTAGAAGATTTTAATAAGATAAACAGAAAGAACAAAGATATTTCAATAGTTTGTAAATCCTTATGCTGAGGTTGTGAATCCTGGTCAATTTTTCCCTTAGAAATCTGTCATTCCTATGTAGTTTTTTCATAAAATCAAGAACTCTTTTTTTTTTTTTTTTCAAATTCCTGTTTGGATCCAGAGAGCTCTTAGGATGTGCTGCTTCATTTTAATACAACAGCAAGATTTATACCAATTCCTTTGCTCAACTGGGAAAAAGGGACTCCGTAGCAATATGTTTTTTCTTTCAAGCTGATCCCCAAACTACAGCCAGCTTGAATTATTAGTCGAAGTCTATGTAAGAACATAACTCTCAAAAGATTTCAGTATAATATTTGAAATTGTTATTGTATAAGGTGTACATCAATCAATAGAGTGAGAAAAATAATCTTTCCTAACTCTGTCCACATTAGAGAGGTACAGGGATTGCTGACCAGCATCGACAGTATGCTAAGAACTTCTCATTTAAAAAACAGCAAACTAAAAGGTTTCAGCAAGGAATATGGACCATGGTGCTCAGTTATAATTACGCTGTTTTGGGACATTTCCTAATAAATCTCTAGTTCTCTTACTCCTTAATTCTACACACTTTTAAAAACCTTAATCTTTTTACTGATAAATAAATTTGAGTGACTGTCATTAGAAACTTTTTTTTTTTTTTTTGGCTAGAACATGACTGCCCTTTCAAAAGTTAAGTAGTTTGTGATATAATTATGGAGGCAATATGTGATTTCTTTTCCTCAAAACAGTTGGAGTAGAGGGGAGGGAGAAGGACAATAGAGACTGATCTATAAAACACAAAGTAATAAATGTTTACATATTTAAAAACTGTCAGCATACCTCATTTACTATTTATGCTATATTCGTGTAGGTTTTTAAATTTTAAAATTTTTATTTGTTTGGGTGGGGAAGGGCAGAAGGAGGGGAAAGGGAATCTCAAGCAGTCTCTACACCCAGCACAGAGATGGACGCTGGGGCTCATTCTTACAATCCTGAGATCAAGAGCTAAACCGAAATTAAGGGTCAGAAGCTTAACCAACTGAGTCACCCCGGTGCCCCTGCAGGTCTTTTTTAAATCAACATTAGTTATTGTATTTATTATTAAAAGCAACAAGTGTATTTGTTGTATGTAGAAAGGAGCTAGCTATTCTTACAAAATCGACATGGTCCTATTTAACATTCTCTCCTTGTAAAAAAGGACCATGACAGCCATAGTTCTATTGACAGCTCTTTAATAATTCTGCTGGCACCATAAAATTGAAAAAAAAAAAAAAAAAAAAAGAAAGAAAGAAAAAGTAAAGCAGCCTTTCATGAGAGAAGATAAATCAAAGAGAAAAGACTCTAAAAAAATTACTACATTATGAAAAGGTCAGACACTTAGATTAACATAGAAAGCCCTTATGGAAAACATTTGTATTTCCTGTCAGTGATCATAAGATGAAGTAGAGACAAGAAAGTTAACATGCATTATCCTATAAGACATGCTTTCATGAGATTTATTTTTGCCCCCAAATATCATATATTTGATAAGATTTTGTTAAGGTCATTTTTTAAAATATCTAATTAGATTTGCATTAAAAAATGTAAATATGTCAACTTGTCACTTGCCAAATAGAGTAAATGGGCTGTTTTAGGAATTACATTAATGTCTTTTTCTATCTACCTCTCTTGTAGATATGATGCACACACAAACACAGGACTTTCTATAGTCTCATATATTGAGTACTTTTGTGTTCCCTTGCCCTGCAATTGTAATATCATCTTAAAACAACCTATTGCTGTACATAAAAAACAATTTATGTTGCATTAGCTTACCTGATATTTACTATCCATCCACAAATTTTAATTTTGTTTATCCTCAGTCTATCCCCACTAGGATATACGCTCCCTCAGAGCAGAGATTTCTGCGTATTCAGTTCTATATTCTGTGTGACTAGAATACTCCCTGATGTATAAGTACAAAAAATACTTATTAAAAAAATGAATAAATGGCAGTAATTAGTATCTCTTCTCTATATACAGCCAGTTTCATTTAGAGCATTAATTTTATGCTTTGTCTTGTCACTGTGAAGTTTATTTCCTAATATTAACCACTTGTGGTATATTTTCTGATGTTGAATTTGCTACAGGTGATACAGTTAAATGTTCTAAATTCCTTAAATTAAAATCCTTAAACCTAGTATTGGGTTCTCAATGGACCTTTCTCAGAAAACTCTTGGGGAATTTGATCCAACTCCATTATTACTGGGTCTTCTGGATTTCTGTTGGTTCCTTAGGTCTTTTATTCTCTTCCCTTTTTGGGACTTCTCATACACATTTTTACACATTAAAGTGTGTGGATACAGAGACATAGAGCAGAATAATGATTTGTGATATTTCCTAAATAGTGGCAGAAACTCACATTTCACATTCATTGCCATTACTGCTTTGGAAAATTGCATATGACATGCATTTCTTAGGGGTTCACACATATCCCTGAACCACAGAAATAAACTTGAAAATATGTTAACTCATTGCATTGTTTAAATTATCAGTGCTTATTAAGTCCACAATTTATACAGTAAGGTATAATTAAAGATGTTCTATGAGTTATTAATTAATAGTATACTATTTTGATAATAATAAGACATCAGTTTTCTTTTTTCAGGAAAATTCCTAAAGTGCAAATTTTTGAATATTAATCTTTAGTCATATTCTGAAGAGTGTTTTTCTAACAAAGGGTTCTTTTTTTTTTTAAGATTTTATTTATTTATTTGACAGAGAGAAATCACAAGTAAGCAGAGAGGCAGGCAGAGAGAGAGGAGGAAGCAGGCTCCCTGCTGAGCAGAAAGCCTGATGTGGGGCTCGAACCCAGGACCTGGGATCATGACCTGAGCCGAAGGCAGCGGCTTAACCCACTGAGCCACCCAGGCGCCCCTCTAACAAAGGGTTCTGATATTCCTCACAATTTCAGTCAAGTTCAGGCTATTTTTGGTAACAGCAAAACTATAAGCAATAATATGATAAGCCAATATCTATTGAAATACTTATTTTATCTCTTAAATGACTGTTGTTTTAAATATAGTTTCTTTCAGAAAATCCACCCACAAATGATCTCTTCTGAAGTTGTTTTATAAGTAACAGGTAATGTTGGAAGCCTTTTGTTATTAAGATGTCAGTGTAGATGGACATTAACTGATTGGTTTCTCCCTGAAATAAGAAGTAGGTTAAATTCTTAAAATGATTTTAACTTTCTCATAGAAGAGTCTATTTGATCTATAGAGGGATGGATGGTTGGATAGATGGATAGGTCATGATAGATGATAGATATAGCTAGATAGATGATAGATAGATAACAGTAGAGAGATGCTTTTTTTCAATCATTTTGAATTTTTTCACTTTGCTTTTTTATCTGTATATATTAAAAAGTACAGGATCTTCTAAGCAATATATTAAGAACTGTCTCACTGACAACATGGGGAAGACTTTCTGTGTGCCTAATGCCCCTCCACCCCTCACACAAGGGAGTTGGTGTTGATATCGTAATCGAGATAAGAAGCCATTTATACTTGTTAGAAAATGCACTGACAAGTACAAAAAGTACAAAAGCACTGACAACTCTATGGATGGATAACTTTGCTAAAAAGTTACTCTCTGCAAAACCAAATGTAAATGTGACTGCCAAATTTTACTCAAGCTTCAGATATGAATAAACTTCATTAATATAATGTTACAGTTATAATATTACAAACAACATTAACAGGTTCTGCATCTCTTCTGGATCCTGTTTCTACACTGAAGTTAGAAGACATTTTCTTTTTTCTTTTTTTTTTTTTAAAGATTTTTATTTATTTATTTGACAGAGAGAGAGAGAGAGAGATCACAAGTAGGCAGAGAGGCAAGCAAAGAGAGAGGAGGAAGCAGGCTCCCTGCTGAGCAGAGAGCCTGATGTGGGGCTCCATCCCAGAACCCTGAGATCATGACCTGAACAAAGGCAGAGGCTTAATCCACTGAGCCACCCAGGCACCCCAGAAGCCATTTTCAAAATAAAATCCAACTGTGTCGCTCTCTTGCTAAAAAAATAGCAAAACAGGGGCACCTGGCTGGCTCAGTCAGTAGAGCATATACAACTCTTGATCTCAGGGTCATGACTTCAAACCCCACATTGGTTTTGGAGCCTGCTTAAAAAACAAACAAACAAACAAACAAACAAACAAAAAAAGCCCAGCAAAACCTAACTTCCAATGTTTTCCTTTTAGATAAGCAACAAAGGCCTTCACCCACCCTGGTAGATACAGCATATCTGCCCCTCCCATCTCTGCAGCTTCCCTTTGCTCTGCTCTCTCCTGGCCCTTGGTGCCCCAGCCAGGCCATTCTTCATTCAGCCCTGCCACGTGGTTTCTATATATGAGTTTGTCCTCTGACTGGCATGTTTGTATAAATCTTTGGTTTTAATGAAGTATAGTTGACTTAACAATATTAGTTTCAAGTGTATAACATAGTGATACAACAATTATATACATTATGAAATGCTCACCACAAGTATAACTACCATCTGTCACCATACAAAATTATTACAATATTATTGACTATGCTTCCCATGCTGTGCTTTTTATCTCCATGACGTATTTATTTTATAAATGGAAGTCTGTGCCTCTTAATCCCTCTTAATCACCTGTTTCACCTATTTTCCCACACCTCTCTCCCCTGACAACCACCAGTTTGTTTTTATGTTTGTTTGTTCGTTTTGTTTTTTATATTCCATGTATAAGTGAAATTATATGGTATTTGTCTTTCTCTCTCTGACTTATAAACAATGTTATATATGTATGTATATACACACACACACACCCAGAATATTCCATTACTTAGCCATAAAAAAATGTATTAATTTATTTTTATAAGTTTCCTCCAAATCCTCCAGATCTCAGCTCTAGTGTAACTTCCACTGAGAATCACTCCCTGACTGAAGTTAGATTCCTTTCAGAAAATTGTTTCTCTCTCCCTCTTTGCCTCCCTCTTTGTCTCAGCAAATCTCATTTGCTACTGTTTTTGCTGTGAATAATAAAGTCCTGTGTCACCAGCCAATGATTTCCTTGTCTTCTGCCAGCATCCACGACATAGCAGCTGGCTAACCATAGCATCCAAAGAGGGTGAAACCCCAGATTCTGCATAGCTCTCCACCATGTCATACCAACCATGTGGCTTTTATCCTGAGTGATAAGGAGTTTCATTAAAGATTTTGAACACAAGAATCAATGTGAGGAGTTAGAAAGGGTCACTCTTTCAGCTGTGCAAAGAATTAACTGAAGTAAGCCAAGGTTGAAACAGGAAGACTCATAGTTACAAAGCGATCCCACTAAGGCAGGCACACCATGATGGTGGCCTGGACACAAGTTCTAGCAGCAGAGATGGTGAAAAGTAATTGCGTTCCAATATATTTTGAAGATAGAGCTAACAGGATTTACTGATAGGTTACATATAGTGTAGAATAAAAGAGATCATGATAACTTACTAAAAGGATCGAACAGGAATTAACTGAATTTATACAAGAAAATTAGGATTGGAAAGTTCAGGTTAAAGGAGTTTCCCTCCATTCTCAGTTTGATTAGAGTTTTTAATCATCAGTAAGTATTGATGGGTATTGAATTTCAACAAATGCTTTATCTAGAGAGAAGGTCATGATGTTTCTTTTTGTTGTTGTTGTTCTAGTAATAACATTAATTATTGGATCTTGCTTGCTTTTCTAGAATAAGCAACACTGTGATGTAGTACCTCTTTATATAGGATTGAAAATGCTAATATCGAGTTAAAAATTTTGCACGTATGTTCAGGAGCAATATTAGCCTGCAGGGTTAGGTGTTTTTTTTTTTTTTTTTTTTAATTCTTTTCAGCTTCTGATATTGGGCAATCAATCACAATTTAGTTTGAATAAATTCAAATTCTACTATCCAGAAGCATTTGTACAATCTTTGTGGTTTTCTTCTTTAAAAATCTGAAATAATTTGTGAAAAAAACACCTCAGCCGGGGCGCCTGGGTGGCTCAGTGGGTTGAGCCTCTGCCTTTGGCTCAGGTCAGGATCTCAGGGTCCTGGGATTGAGACCCGCACCGGCTCTCTGCTCAGCGGGGAGCCTGCTTCCCCCCGCCCCTCTGCCTCTCTGCCTACTTGTGGTCTCTGTCAGGTAAATAAATAAAATCTTTAAAAAAAAACCCAAAAAACACCTCAGCCTAGGGATTTTTTTAAAATGAGGTCTTAAAATATGGTTTTGATTTCTTTAAAAACCAAATATTTCACAATTTGTTCCGAATTGGTTTAGATAAGTTGCCTTTTTCAAAAAAATTGTATTTTTGACCAAATATGAAATATTCATTAATATAAAATAGTTACTAATATGCTATCATGGTCTTTATAATGTCTATGAGATCACTGGTGCTGTACTTTTTGTCCATGTTTGATAGATTGGAGATGTATCTTCTCTCCTTTTTCTTGATAATTCTTGCTAAGGGTGAATATCTTTTATTAAAAGATTTTTTAATAAAAACTAGCTTAGTTGAGTTGATTTTCTTTATTGAATACTTGATTTATATTTCAATAATTTCCTTCCTTATATTTATTTCCTTACTTCCACTTTCTTGATTTTAATTTTCAACTCTTGTTCTAAATACTTGGAGTTGAATACAGACTTTGACTTTCAACATTTCTTATTTTCTAATAAATCCATTTTTATGTCTGTATATTCCCCACTAACACAGATTAAGCTAGATCCCAGAAGTCTTTATATTTTGATGTTTGCTATTTTACTACAGTTTAAAATATTTTCTAATCTTAATTATGATGTTTTTTTCCTTGATAATAGATTATTTATAAGAATATTGTTTGATATTTAAACATTTTGGACTTTTCTAATATTTTTAATACTAATTACTTTTATCTGAATTTCACTGTTGTTAAAGAACAGCATGAATAACTAGCAGATACCTACTTTGACCTGCTCACTACAAAAGGTTAAATTTTTTAGTAGAAGCTATCTAAGAACTTGATAAGCAAAAGTGCCTAACAAAGTCAAAGCGACAGGGATTATCCCACAGCATATGTGCATGGAAAATAACTGCAATAAGCATCAAGTTGTGAGTACCAAATAAAAGTAAAATATAGGACATTTCTGGAATCTTAGAAACTGCTAAAGTCACTTCCCCCCAGGGTTACCATACAGAATCTTAGAAATTTCATCAAGAGATTTGATCAAGGCTGTGAACAATGTATAAAGTTTTATATACATAGGAGACAGGAGAAAAATAGAAGAAATTGAAGAGAATAGAGAAGACATAATCAATAGATAGTCCACAAATACAACAGAACACTAGCCACACACTAGTTAAAGAGAGTAGTTATACAGTGTAATACTGCAAATGTCAAGGCAGGAAAGAATTCCAAGAAAGGATGTGTTAATGTACAATAACAAATATCTCTGATCAAAGGAAAAAGAACCAACATTTTGAGGGTCTACTATATGTCTGATTAGGTAAAGAAAGTCACACACACATATATGCACACACACAGAATGAGAGAGGGAAATTCTCATTAATTTCTAAGAATCATATAATATGTGTATTGTAATCTGTATTGATAAAGTAGGGATAAAGGCTCTCTATAGTTAAATGGTGTGCCCTATCAAACCTTAGTAGAGTATAGAACCTGGATCTTCTAATTCCAAACCTTCTCTCACACAGGACAAATTTTAGATCATTGAAAATTATAATTTGCTACACTTAAGGAGAAATGAAAATAGATCATAAAAATGTACTTGGAGAATGTGGAGAGTTGACAGCACACCCATAATATGGATTCTTTCTTTCCTTCATTCATTTTTTTTCAATATTAGGAAAAGTGAACTATGCAAGATTTTGAGGAACAAAATGTCAACATAGGCACAACAACAATAATGAAGAAATTAAAAAATCACGAGAAATTTCTCCTTAGGAAGATAACAGTAAAATGGGAAACAATTGTGAATTTTAAGAAAAGGCTAAATAAGGGTGACTGGGTGGCTCAGTCAGTTGAGCATCTGACTCTTGATTTCAGCTTGGGTCATGATCTCACAGTCATCAGATGAAGCCCCATGTCAGGCTCTGTGTTGGGCATAAAGTCTGCTTAATATTCTTTCTTTCCCTCTCTCTCTGCCCTCCTCTCTTTCTCTCTCATAAGTAAACAGATAAATAAGGACAAATAAATGCAAAATTGTGACTGTGGTAGTGCAAGAAGAAAACATGTATTTCTATGGAAGAAAATGGTATCTGACCTGGGATCTGAAGGAAAAGGCATTATTTATCAGACAAAACATGCTTTTGTTTGTGACTGTGGGGAGGAGGGCTCTAGTACATTTATTAGGAGCTTAATAAATGACAATTTATTTCTAAATTACTCTTATATAATTCCCTCAACTTTTAAAAATATCCCCAAACCTGAATCTTGTTCACAATATTCTAAATAATAAGCCATTTTATTTTTATTTTTAATAAGAAAAAGGGATGTTTTCAAGATATATTCCAAATAAAATTGGTAAATACAATTTATTTTCTCTTGTAAAAGCCATTGCTGCTAGAAGGCTATCAATTATTGAAATTACGATGAACTAGAAACACATAAGGTAAAATCCCTCAGTTGATTTTGCTTTTTTTTCCAGATTTTATTTGGTGATATAAAAATAGTAAGTGATTTAATGATGCAAAATTTTTACATTTTCTATAGTTCTAAAGGAAAGAGATTTAAAACAAGATTAATTTAAAAAATAGAAAAATGAGGAACAACACAATGGTCAGTTGTATCTGTCATACATGGAGAATGGTCAGAATGGTCAATAACATCTTTCCTACTATTGTTCAAACAATCTAGGAATGATTTTCAAGGAAACAGAATTTTCCTTCTGGTGACTCAGTTATCCTTCTGACTATCATAATACAATAATCTATAGGAATGATCTTTAAAGTGTGTGCCCAGATTATATTTATTTTTCTTTCCAAACAGATGATATGGGCTAGATTCAGCCATTATAGCCTCCCTTACCCACCCTCAAAACAGCCACCTGGAAGTCCTACACAAACAGATGTGGGCCCTGCAATCATGCTTGGTCACAGTTAAAATGGTTTCAGGATGGACAGCAGACAGAAGATAGACAACAAATTTATGCCTCCAGACAATGTAGAGATACCTGATCAATCTCCATGGGGAGAAAACAAAATCGTGATCTGTGAATGAGAGAAACAGAAAAATCTCTTCTTTTTTGTTGTGATTTTGTCCTGGAATTAGCAGAAGTGAGGTTAAGAGAAAAGTCATTTACTAAGTCCGGCACAAAACACAGAAATATTTAAAGGGGGTCGATTCCATATACGTTGCAAGTTTTTCACTTTTTGCCAGTTGTAGCATTACTCTTTCTATAGGCTGAAAGGTGAACCACCACCAATACCCATTATCCTTTTAACATTTCACTATCTGTGGGTAGGCAGCCTCTAAGATATTCCTCAATGATCTCTGCCTCCTGGTTTCCTGGTTCATACCCTCTGGTAGTGCCTCCCTTTCAGTGTGGGCTAAACTCCTTGACTCGTGTCTAATACAGAGATCACAATAAAAGTGAAAAGATCAGGTTACAAGAAGAGCGTGGTTGCCCTCGGTCTTAGGTGATCCCTTTCTCTTGCTCTCTCTTGGATCACTTGTGCTAGGGGAGCAAGCTGCCATGTTGTAAGTAGTCAGTCCTATGGCGAGGCTCACATGGCATCATAAGAACTGAGGACTTTGGTCTAATAGCCAATGAGTTGCTGAAACCTGCCAAGAAACACATGGGTGAACTTGAAACTAGATCTTTCAGCCCCAGGCAAGTCTTGAAATGATTCCAACTTAGGGCAGCAGACTGAACGCAACCTAATGAGATCTTAAATCCTAGAATATTTGTGGTTTTCTGCCACTCAGTTTTCAAGTAATTTGCTGTACAGAAACAGATAACTAATACAATTATTTGACATGTTTAAGATATTTTATAAAATATTTAAATGTTATCTTCTTCAGTCTTTCTAACAAAATCACCACACATTAAATGGTAGCTAACAAATCCATAGATGGAATTTAGATTCATCTTATTTCTTGAAATAAATTTTTTATTAATGAATTGTCCTGCTAAGGTAAAGGGGATGATCTCTGAAATATTGAGAAATATTTTCCCTTAAAACAACCCCCCAATATTCATAGAAGACTATATAATTTTTAATAAATGAGTGCTATTCTATTGAGGCAAAATGTAAAAAAAAAAAAGAATGTAAATATGCAAAGACTCGAAAGCTATGATGCAGGAAAGATTAGACTAAGAATACCCTATGGAATCTGACTTAATACTTTGAAGGTTTCACAGGTGTTGATATTTGCATGATACATTGAAGCAGAATTTATAGCAACTTAGCAGCTGTACTGTAAATAGTGTCTTATAAAAAGTCTATTAAGCAATAATTGCTATTCAATATTCATGGCTTAATGAAAGTGACTCGTTGCAATTTTAAGCCATTTTAGAATCATCATTATGTAAAACTTTGACATGTGGAAGCTGTTTATATCAGTTAGTTTGGGAGAAAAATATGTGCACATTTTCCTTTTTTTCATATAGAGGAAGAAAACATTGATTGCATTCCATTTAAATAGTTTATGAGTGTGTGTGTGTATATGGGTGTGATTTTTTTTTTAACAATTTTATTTATTTGAGGGAGAGAAAGAGAGGGCACGTGCACAAAGGTGGAAAAGGGCAGGAGGAGAAGCAGACCACCCCTACTCATCAGAGAGCCTGATCTGGGGCACATCCTAGGACTTTGGGGATCATGATCTGAGGAAGACAGATGCCACTCAGGAACCCCGTATGGGTGTGATTTTAACAAAACTTTAAAAAAAAAAATGAAGGCCCACATTGGGTGTAGAGATTACTTAAAAAAAAGAAAAGAAAAAGAAAACAAACAAAAAAAAATGCTACTTGATTTTCTTTCATGTTTGCCATTCAAGGCCATGACATTAACATCAGAAATGAAAAATTAAGTGCTAGCCAGTCACATCTACTAGTAAAAGAGAACTTTTTTTTTTTTTTTGACCAGTGGGGGCTGATCTCCTAGCATAGAACCACTGAGAAAGAGAATTATAATAATTAAAGTCAGAATGTACTGAATCTCAGCAATATTATTTAGTGAAAAACTACATTAAAATTTTACAAAAGAAGACACATCATTAAATAACAGAAACATTAGGCTAAAATCAAGTACAATTCTCATTTTTGACAATTAGTTGAAAAGAGATAAAATTGAGGGAAAAGTACTTATCAAAGTTAATTTGAAATGTATAACAGGGTTTCTATTTTGCTTATGTTAGATATTTTGAACTATTTCAGTGTTAATCAATGATACATTTTATATCCTGTGACTTGCTTTGACAATTACTAAATGTGGTGATATATTGTATGTATAAATTGCACTTTCTTATTTTTAAATTATCGACTAAAAAACAGGTTAAGTCATTAATTTTCAGATTAAAAAGGAAGAGTAGTCTTAGCACTAAATAATGGTAGTGCACTTCTCCTTATACTTCACAAGTATTTTACAACTTTAATTTACCTGTAGTTAAAAATGGTATAAAATAAAAGGCATGGAAGTTATTTTTTTATTTGATTTGAATTATTGTATATTGGTATAAATAACTATGATATTAGAATTGTCACAAAGACAATTCAATTTGTTATTCTTTTCTAGAAAGCATTCCATCCACAGTTGAAGAAACATTTTCCTATATCAAATAGGGGAGATTGTACAAAGGCGTAAGTAACAGTTGCTGACATGATAACCCACAATTCCTACAACACTTTTGTGTTTGCTATAAAGACATATCTTCTACCTAACAACAATGCAACCATCTGAATAAGAAAACTAATATTGGCACATTACTTCCATCTACTCCCAAAACCCATTCAAAATTTGATAATTGTTCAATAATATCCTTTTCAGCAAATGAATGCAATCCAGAATTATATTTTCTTGCCTTTAGTAGACATTAAAAAAAAAATGCCTCCTTCAATCTGGAACAGTTCTTCAATCCTTTCTGGGCTTTCATAACTTTTACGCTTTTGAACATTATAGGCCAAGTATGTTACAGAATGTTTTCAATTTGGGTTTACCTAATGTTTCCTCATGATTAGATTTAACTTATGCAACTTTGGCAGGAATATTGCAAAATCATATTATACAGCCCATGATTTCAATTTGTTCCATTAATACTAATTTTAACTTGTTCACTTGAAATTTTCTTTGTAAGTATTTGTGGTGGAAATGCTTTGGGATTTCGTAAATAGCCAATTTCTCATCAAAACTATATTTTATTCAATTCATTTATGTTATTGTGTTCTCATGATTTCTGATTTTATTCTGCAGGTTATAATTTAGTACTATGAGCACGCTCAAATTATTGAAGACTGGTCCTGTCACAGCCCCTTCAAACTGGCTTCTGTTTCCTTTTGACACACCCCCACCACTCTTTGATCCCTTCCTTGCTTCCTGGCACAATAAAATGTTTCAGGCTCATCTTGTTCTTTGTTCCTGCTTGGAATCAACCATAACTGAAAGGAGGCTTGATATTTAGCTGAGGGTGGCATTCAGAAAACAATACCTAGGTGTAAGATTTGCTCATTACAATTAAGGTGGCACTGTTCCCAGGCCTTCTCAGTGAACAGAGCTGGAAATTACATATATCTGACACGGTATAACATCTATATTTCTACCTATATCTATCTATCTCCACATTTAAATCCATATTTATTTTTATTACTATCTACAGGAGTTTAAAACTATGAATTACAATGATACTTGAATCTAATTGATTTTTCTCTTTCCATATTTATAACTCTCTAACAGAGTATAACTTTCTAATAGAAAAAAACCTCACTCCATATTATCCATAAGATAAATGCCCCTGAATGTAATCATTTTTTTTTCATCACAGACTCTGCCTCCAACCTCACACAGATAAACGCCTTACTCCAGCTCTCCCTAAACGTATGGCTATCCACACTTTCCGACCTTGCTCTAATCACCGTGTGTCCCTTGTGAATCCTCTTCTTACTCCAGCTGACCACTAATATGTTTTAATGCCATCTTCACATCTTCAGCCTGGTTGGGCTTTGATACCCTGTAGGTCATCACTCCATAGGAATAGCTGACACCTGTAGGGCATGTCCCTAGGTAACTAAACCCTCTTCCTCCTGCTCAGGCTTCAGAAATTCCCACAAAGTCATGATCCCATGTGAATACCCTCTTCACCCTGCATGGAACTGACACTCTTTCTGGGCTTTCACAGCTTGCCTACATGATGTGAACACCTACCATGTACTGAGTTTCCCAAAGGCTTTAGGGTTGAATTGTTCTGAAGTATTCCAGAAGGAAGAGCAGCCTATTTGCTCTGAAATGCATTTCTAAAGGGCTTCCGCCCTTATTTATTTTGGTGGTCAGGCCCACCAGTAACCATTATAACCATATGCCCTACTTATCCAGGACATGCCTACTTGATTTGGTTTCACTTGTAAATGTGTTCCAGTTTGGGCAGTAAACTGTAGGTACCTTACCAATACTGTTCGTGAGATTGCTAAATCCAGCAGTCAATTCTCACTCATCTTAAGCTAATTTTTCAGCAGTGTTAACAAAGTTGATCCGGGCCTCTCCCTGGTGCAACTACTTCTCTTGGCTTCCACAAAGCTAGACTCCCTTGTTTCTGCATTCAACTTGCTGGTTCTCCAATCCTGCCTCATTTAATTGTTTCTCCTCTTCTCCCTCACATATTCAAAGGCTGAGTTTGCCCCAGGGCCCTCTTCTCAGAACTCTTTTCTACTCTATTTCCCTCACTCCTAGGTGATCTTGTTCAGGTCAGTGGCCTTGAAGAGCCATTTATCTGCTTACACCTGTCCAGTGTATATCTTTTAGCCTAGATCTCTACCCTGAACTTCAGACACATATATCTAAATGCCTAGCAGACCATTTCACCTAGGTAACAAATGAGAATCTTAAACTCAGCATGTTAAAAACTGAATTCTGTCCTTTCTTCTGGTCTTGCTCCTCTTTCAGCTTTCTCCTCCCAGGTGAGAACCACTAAAGAGGCTTATTAAGCAAAAACCTCAGTATCACCTTCTCACAGCATGCATTCCACCAATTTGTAAATCCTGTTGCATGTGCTGAAACCAGTTCTTTCCATTTCCATGGCATCACCTTCACCTGAGTCATGTTAGGATTACTGCAGAATTTCCTAACAGAACCCTGCTTCCACTTCCACCATTCTCCTATCCCCATTCCTCCCTTTTCCAAACCTGTCCATATATTCTTTTTTTTTTTAAGATTTTATTTATTTATTTGACAGAGAGAGATCACAAGCAGGCAGAGAGGCAGGCAGAGAGAGAGGAGGAAGCAGGCTCCCCGCTGAGCAGAGAGCCCGATGCAGGGGCCCGATCCCAGGACCCTGAGACCATGACCCGAGCCGAAGGCAGCGGCCTAACCCACTGAGCCACCCAGGCACCCCCTGTCCATATATTCTTGACACAACTGCCAGAGTATACTCAAAACTAGCCCAGGCTGTACACTCTGCTCAGAATCCCACAATGCCTCCTCATTTCATTCAGAGTAAAAGACATCGTTCTTACAGAATGTAGGTGGTCTTACATAATCAGACCTCCCTTACTTCTCTGAGCTGATACAGTGTGATGCTCCAGGCTCACACTGTTCCAGTCACACTAGCTTCGTTGTTGTTCCAGAACAAGCCGGCATGTTCTTGTCAACATGTGTGCCATAAGTCCTTTGCTCTAGCTTTTCTCTTAGCCCGAAATACTCTTCAACAGATAGGCAACTGATAGCTTCTCACTACTTCCAATCTTTGCTCAATTACCTCCTTCTCAATGAAGCTCCTTTGGACATTTCTTTTACTGCTGCAATTTGGTCCTTCCCCTTCTCCTGACCATGTCAGATCCCTCTTACCTTACTCCTCACTTTTTATAGTACTTGGCCCTTTAAAAGATATTCTATTTATGATCTTAAATGATTAGTTTTGCCCTCTACATGGTAATGTAAGTGTCTGTAAGAATCTGTGTCTGTTGTGCTCATAGGCATCTCCTAAGCACCTGCAATAGTACTTGTCACGTAGTAGATAATCAATAAAGAGCTGTTGAAGAAACAAATGAAATTTTAATACAAACCAGTCAATATCACCTTTAAAATATCCCCAAATATTTTGCTTTAAAGGGTGCAATAATTTTCTTAATCTGTGGTCAATAAGGTTATATAAATATACCAAGTGTACTTAAAATTTATTTTTAAATATCATTGAATATTGTACCTGATAGTCTACCACAAAGAACAAATTTTTAAAGAAATCAGAAGTACTCCTTCTTTTACCTCCTAATATTAACTTGCTTGCACTTTTGAAATCAGCTATTATTTATATAACACAAATATTTTCATCTCCTATTATTTTGCACCATTTTAAACAAAAATTATGATATTTCAATTATATAAATGAATCAACCAATAGCCCCCCAATTCCCCAATAATTTTCTAAGCTTTTCTTTAAAAGATCTTAGTTTTTCATTTGAGAGAGACAGAGAGAGCACAAGCAGTGGGGGAGGCAAAGGAGAGGGAGAACAGACTCCCCGCTGAGCTGAGACCCCACCCCCAACATGGGGCTCCATACAAGGACTTGGTGATCATGACCTGAGCTGAAAGAAGCTTAACCACCTGAGCCACCCAGTTTGAGTTGTTATGCATATGAACATATTTTCACAGGTAAACATACTGGGCATGCCACATTTTCCACTACTACATATACATTTTCTAAATTCTTAGTAGGATCATGTTACAAGCATTCCACACTACAAATGTTGCATAATCTAGTGAATGTTCATCCATTATGATACTATACTTCTATCCTTATCCATTTCTAATACTACCATTAAGGAAGAAAATACTTTTGCAAGTGAAGTTGTGCACATAGCTTTCCCTCTTTTGAATTATTTTCTTAGAAAATAGTCTATGAAATGAGATTGTTAAATCAAAGGATATAATGTATTACAATTGCAAAATCACTGACAAAGAGAAAATAACCATAGTAACTTTTCCTACTAAAACTCACCAGCACTGTATTTATTTTTTAGTCTGGTTTTGTTATATGTTATTTTAAAATATTCTCTCTATGGCTTCCTTTAAGAAAAAGTTTTACTGAGGTATTTCATACTTACTTAAAAATTCACTAATTTAACTCATAATTTTTGTTTTATTATTTTTAAAGACTTTTATTTATTTATTTGACAGAGAGAGACAGCAAGAGGGTAAACACAAGCAGGGGGAGTGGGAAAGGGAGAAGAAAACTCCCCACTGAGCAGGGCCCCATGTGGGGCTTGATCCAAGGACCCTGGGATCATGACCTGAGACAAAAGCAAACGCTTGTCTCAGGTCATGATCCAAGGGTCCTGGCCAAAATTAGCAAGACAGGAAACAACATGTGTTGGAGAGGATGTGGAGAAAGGGGAACCCTCTTACATTGTTGGTGGGAATGGAAGTTGGTGCAGCCACTTTGGAGAACAGTGTGGAGATTCCTCAAGAAATTAAAAATAGAGCTTCCCTATGACCCTACAATTGCTGGGTATTTACCCCAAAGATACAGATGTGGTGAAGAGAAGGGCCATCTGTACCCCAATGTTTATAGCAGCAATGGCCACGGTCGCCAGACTGTGGAAAGAACCAAGATGCCCTTCAATGGACGAATGGATAAGGAAGATGTGGTCCATATACACTATGGAGTATTATGCCTCCATCAGAAAGGATGAATACCCAACTTTTGTAGCAACACGGACGGGACTGGAAGAGATTATGCTGAGTGAAATAAGTCAAGCAGAGAGAGTCAATTATCATATGGTTTCACTTATTTGTGGATCATAACAAATAGCATGGAGGACAAGGGGAGTTATAGAGGAGAAGGGAGTTGGGGGAAATTGGAAGGGGAGGTGAACCATGAGAGACTACGGACTCTGAAAAACAATCTGAGGGGTTTGAAGGGGTGGGAGGTGGGAGGTTGGGGGAACCAGGTGGTGGGTATTAGAGAGGGCATGGATTGCATGGAGGACTAGATGTGGTGCAAAAACAAGGAATACTGTTATGCTGAAAAAAAAAAAAAAAAAAAGCAGACACTTAACCGACTGAACCACCTAGGTGCCCCTAACTGCACAATTTTTAAAATGATTTTATTTATTTGAGAGAGAGAGGGGGCACACATAAGTGGGTGTGGGGGGGCGGAGGGAGAAACAGGCTCCCTTCTGTGCAGGGAGCCAGAGGCAGGGCTTGATCTCAGGACCCAGGAACACAACCTGAGCCTAAGGCATGATGCTTAACCAACTGAGCCATCCAGGGGCCCCTTAATTGCACAATTCAATGATTTTTAGTAATTAGGCAACTATCACTGTAATCCAATTTGTCCAATTTCAGAACATTTTTATCATTCCAAATAATTCCTAGTGGCTATTTGCAGTCACTCTCTATCCCACCTCCAGGCAACCAATCATATATTTCCCATCTCTGTAGATTTTCCTTTTCTAGACATTTGACATAAATGGAATTGTTCAATATGTGATCTTTGGAATCTGGCTTCTCTCACTTAGCATAATTTTTAAGGTTCAACCTCGTCTTTACTATTTCTTGATAGTTAAAATTTTCATTTACCACATGTATGTTCACAGTATTTTGGTCTGAATCAGGATTTTGGTCTGGGCAACTATAAAGTAAAATCACTCATTAAAAAAAAAAAAAAAAAAAGAGGGGCGCCTGGGTGGCTCAGTGGGTTAAAGCCTCGGCCTTCGGCTCAGGTCATGATCGCAGGGTCCTGGGATCAAGCCCCACATCAGGCTCTCTGCTCAGCGGGGAGCCTGCTTCTCCCTCTCTCTCTCTGCCTGCCTCTCTGCCTACTTGTGATCTCTCTCTCTCTCTGTCAAATAAATAAATAAAATATTTAAAAAAATAAAATTAAATTAAAAAAAAGAATTAAAAAAAAAGTAAAATCACTCATATGAATTCATGATTCCCATAATTTATTATAAAAATATTTTTAAATATTGACATGCAAAAGCCTTTGTTAATATTTGTGATCTTTTTAAAAAATGTTTTATTCATTTATTTGGCACAGAGAAAGACAGAGCAAAAGCAGGGGGAGGGGCAGGCATAGGAAGAGGGAGAAGCAGGCTCCCCATTGAGCAGAAAGCCTAATGTGCTGCTTGATCCCAAACCCTAGGCTCAGACCTGAACCGAAGACAGATGCTTCACCAACTAAGCCTTAACCTACTGAGCCACCCAGGTGTCCCAATATTTGTGATTTTGAGCAGAAAAAAATATATATGATCTTCCCTGTCTGGAAAAGAATATGAATTTTTAAAAGAATATTGGACTGTCATAATTCTTATATTTCCTCTATTCAAGTATTCCCATTCACTTGCTTGGCCTGCCTGCTATGCCACTGATATGCCATTTCATCATAGGACTCAAAAGTCTTCACTGCCACATCATAGATGGGCCTCTATGCTTTTCAGTACATTTGAGTGGCTCATAAGCATAGTTCCCAATACTTCTGAAAACATGCAGATATAAATTAGTAATGAACAGCGTTTTTTAAAAAATATGTAACATTTTATTCATTTCCTTCACATTCTTGCCCTAACCAAACTTTCATGTCCCCTAAAGACACTGCTTATTCAGCCCTTTCAAACTTTTGTATTCTCTTATGTGACTCCTACCATAAGCAATATAGATGTCTTCCTTGCTTCTCATTCTTTGTCACTTCCCCCTAAAAACTCCAAGTCCTGAATCTTACATCATCAGATTTTACCATCCTTGCTTTTTTTTTTTTAATTTTTTATTTATTTTATTTAACAGAGAGAGAGAGAGAGAGATCACAAGTAGGCAGAGAGGCATGCAGAGAGAGAGAAAGGGAAGCAGGCTCCTCTCTGATCAGAGAGCCCGATGTAGGGCTCGATCCCAGGACTCTGAGATCATGACCTGAGTCGAAGGCAGAGGCTTTAACCCACTGAGCCACCCAGGCGCCCCACCATCCTTGCTTTTTAACAGTCATCTGTAGACCTCGTACCCTAATTATTTCTCAATGGCCTTTGCTCCTGGTACATCGCCACTCAAGCCAAAAGCATTCTTGGTGATTTTAACATCCATATAGATGGCATGTTCAATACCCTTGATGATGATGATCTCTTCCTCCATCCATTCACTTCTTTAGTTATACAATAGTTTGTGTTATTACAACTGTTACTACCCATTACCAATCATTTCAAATCTAAGCTCCTTTTCTCTTAGCCACGCTCCAGCAATTTTGACCCCACCACCATTTTCTCAGTCTTCCTCAGCCTGCTTATGTCTTCTCTTCTCTACTGAGCCAGCTTAGAGTCCAATTACTACAATCACTCTCTACTCTTTCACTTCATCATATGTAGTTCCCCAAACTCCAGTTATGCCCCTGTACCTAGGCAGACGTATATGTTTGAAAGAAAACACACAGTCTGAATATTTAATCTTAATTTAAAGAGACTACTAAGTGTAAGAGTGGGGGCCCCTGGGTGCTGCAGTAGATTAAGTGGCTGATTTGGTTTTGGTTCGGGTCATGATCTCAAGGTCCTGAGATGGAACCCCATGTTGGGCTCAACACTCAGCATGGAGTCTGCTTGAGTTTCTCTCTCCCTCTCTCTGCCCCCCAACACTGTGGGCTTTCTCTCTCTCTCAAATAAATAAATCTTTTTAAATAAATAAATAAATGTAAGTGGGTCCTGAAATCATACAATATTTTTGTACAAGATTACCCTTTGTTCTCCCTTAAAGGACAAAATCATACAGAAATACATGGCCTAACCTGAACTCCTGATTTTTTTCACCCCTAAATGTGTTTCTCATTCAGTCTTCCCACCCTAATGAATTACAACTCTATCATTCTCATCTTTTAAGCAAAAACAGTCATCATTGACTTCTTTGTACTTCTCACCACCTGAAGCAAACGTGCTTAGCTCTTTCTTCAAAATATCTTCCAAACTTAGACACTTATCATAACCTCCCCCATCACTGAACTGAACCAAGCTATCAACATTTTTTCATCTGAATTATTGCTGTAGCTTTCCTAACAAGAGTCTCTGCCTCAATTTTTGTCCCTGACTCCATGATGCTTTTTCAAACAATCGACTGCTGTCATTATTTTCCTCTATTACCTTAATTATATAATGCAATATAGAGAAGGTATAGAGTCCTACAGAGAATAATCAGGAATGGGGAGAAGGGGTACAGTGTGCATAGAGAAAGATTGCAATTGAAACAAAGTTAATATGGAAGTCCAAATTGAGAAGGTAATATTTATGCAAAGATTTATTTGTTTTGCTTGTTTTCTTTCTCCTGCTAGAAGGTAGCGTCCACGAAGACTGGAACATCACTATCTTGTTTACTGCTCTATCCCTAGAATTGAGAAATTCATTCCTTCAAAAAATGTTTATGATGGACACTCACATAGGCACAAGAAAGGAATAACCAAGAAAAAAATGTCTTTTTTTCAGTTTTGAACTTAAAGTCATTAAATAAGTTGGGGAAAGGGAGGAGAATGACAAGCTTATGTAATGTTACTTGAATCTTTGATAATATCTTATATTCAATCATAACTAGTTACAAAGAGATTAATTTTCATTTAGAAAATTTGACAAGCATCCAACTGATGATTTAAGCACAGCATTAATTGCTTTTTAATGATTTTAGTAGTGTGAAATGTTGTGCTCATTGCAAATATAGTTTGTTCACTTGATACTGTTTACCTGGTTCTTGTTAAATTAATGAAGCAAAAAATAGAAAAGGAAATAAGGAGTGATCAAGGAAGATATGAGTAAGTTAGAAAATAAAGCCTATTACTTTTTCCAACTAATTAATGCTTATGAGAGAAATGAAAAAAATAGGTTAACTGGGAAAGTAAGCAGACTGAATTATCAGAGAAAGAGGAAAAACAGGAGAGAAACATAATTAGAAAAAATATGAAACACCATCTTTATTTAGTAATAAAATATAGTTTTTAGACTTTATAGAGATAGGTCTAGATATATTATTTATTATTAGTAGTACCATCACAATTACATTGTCTATTTTATAAGTATGCCCTATATAATGTATGATAAAATGGAAGAAATGGTCATGATAAGAAGTAAACATAGACTTTAATTAAGGGAGCAAACACAAAAAGACTAAAAATTCTATTTCCCCTTTATGGTTGTCTTCAAAATGAAACATGGCAAAAATATACTAGTATAATAATTGAAACTTTTCAGTCTAATTAGATTTATTGATTTTGAACACTCTCATAAAGCTACTTCTAGGGTACAAACTAAAAATACACATGAAAATCATTTATTGTTCTGATTATGAAAGTAGTATATACTCATTGTAAAATCATCAAGCAACATAAAATGTTTTATTTGAAAAGGGAAATCCCTTGATAACTCAATGATTACTCTTTTAACAGTTTATACTAATTCTATTTTTTTTTTACATGTTAACAACAAAGCAAGGCTTTGTGTAAGTTGGATATGAAGAACGCAAAAATTTAAAAAAAAAAAAAAAAAAAAAAAAAAACAACAAAGAGAGTTGCAGACCCTGACAGATGGCAGGTACAACTCATATAATAGTGAAAAGCCACAATGAGGCATATAAATTTCTATGAGATATAGTATAGGGAGAAATAACGAGGTAGGAAACATCATAAAAAATTCACTGAATAGGGCGCCTGGGTGGCTCAGTGGGTTAAGCCGCTGCCTTCGGCTCAGGTCATGATCTCAGGGTCCTGGGATCGAGTCCCGCGTCGGGCTCTCTGCTCAGCGGGGAGCCTGCTTCCCTCTCTCTCTCTCTGCCTGCCTCTCTACGTGTGATCTCTCTCTGTCAAATAAACAAATAAAATCTTTAAAAAAAAAATTCACTGAATATAAAGCACTTGGAATTTACTCAGAAGGATAGATATATGAATCTGTTATCTCAGAATATTCATTATCCCAGGGTATAAAATAATCAATCTTAAGAGCTTTGGCAGAGACTTTGATAGGGGAGGACAGCTACTCAAACAATGCCATAGAAATAAAAGAACTCCTCTGTCAGGTCAACTTCTTCACTGAGTATGACAATTGCATTTGTAATTGTGAAGACAAAAGAGGTCCTATCCAGTTAGCTAGGTCAGCTAAATCAATGCTTGGATCAGGGGGTGACAAATTGTGCTTGCAACGAGAATAGAATAAACACTGGTAACTGGAGAGGCATGTGTGAATATTTATATTCAAGTAACAGCAGGAGGAAAACAATAGCAATGGGCAGGCACAGAATGATCAGGTTTTAAGAAATCTAATCTGGTCAGTTCTGTAGTGATCTAAGGGCAGATTACCTAGAATGAGGATGGAGTCCATATGGTAGAGTGACTGAAGGTCTGAGAGATAAATTATTTGCATATAAGGAAAATGGATTCAACAAAGGTTGTAAAATTGGGACAGAGATGTCCAATCTTGTTCCAAAGAATTATTAACCTAGCAGTTGTAGATTTAGAATTTTGCACATATTGAAATAATGAATATTATTTATAATATTATATTATATTATATTATATTATAATAATATAATCCAGGATACATTTTAAAAATTAATAAAAATACAAAAATAGGCAAATGATATGCTCAAGCAATAAAGGAAAAATAGTAATAGCAAAAAAACAAAGAATAAAAGAAAATGAATTCAACCACAATGAAGCACAAATTAAACTGATAACATTTGAACCTATGAAATTCACATATTAATCATAATTTTTTTAAAGATTTTATTTATTTATTAGTCAGAGAGAGAGAGAGAGAGAGCAAGCACAGGCAGACAGAGTGGCAGGCAGAGGCAGAGGGCAAAGCAGGCTCCCTGCCGAGCAAGGAGCCGGAAGTGGGACTCGATCCCAGGTCCCCGCGATCATGACCTGAGCTGAAGGCAGCCGCTTAACCAACTGAGCCACCCAGGTGTCCCAAGCATAAATTTTTAAAATAAAAAAAATTTAAATATATGAATTTTAACCATGAAATAAAAATATACAAATAAACACAAAATATTTAAACATGGATGCATAAATATTTCACCCATAGAAATGTATACACATTTTAAATGTAAACATGCAATCTAAATGAAGATGTACAGGGTGTTGAGCTGACTCAGTCAGTTAAGCATCTGGCTCTTAATTTTGGCTCAGGTCATGATCTCAGGGTTGTAAGATCTAGCTCACATTGTGCTTCACGCCCAGCCTGATTAAGATATCCTCTCTCCCTTTACCCTTCCCCTCCTCCCCATTCTCTCCTAAAACAAACAAGCAAACAAACAAAAACAAAAAAAAAAAAAAACAAAATAAACAAAACAACAGCAACAAAAACCTAAATAAATAAAATTAAAAAATAAATGAAGATGTACAGAGTTGGGTCTTCTCACAATATTATTACTGAAGATTAACTGAAGAAAACTTTTGGAGAATAACTTAACAAGAGTCATTGAAAATAAAATACAAATACATGAAGCTTTTCTGACACTGCTATTCCAGAGCGAAGAGCACTGCCTAGCTATGGTCAACTGTATGATCTTGGATATTGTATGGAGGAAGAGAGTTTGGGCTATGTCTCCTTCATGCTATTTGCAGACAAAGTTTCAAAGACAGTGTGGAGTTTCACACACTGAGCAGTGGGAAGAAGTAATTTGGTTATCAAGTTTCCAGCTTTACAAGATTATTCTGAGATTTATGTGCCAGAATGGTGATTTCACACTCTAAGTCAACCTATGGGGAGAAATTTGGTGATGAGAATTTCATCCTGAAGCACAAGGGTCCTGGCATCTTGTCCATGGCAAATGCTGGACCCAACAAAAATGGTTCCCACCTTGCTGTCTACATTGTCAAGACTGAGTGGTTGGATGGCAAGCATGAGGTCTTTGGCAAGGTGAAAGAGGGCATGAATACTGTGGAAGCCATAGAATTCTTTGGATCCAGGGATGGCAAGATGAGTGGGAAGATCACCATTGCTGACAAATCTGATAAATTTGACTTCTCTTTTATCTTAACCACTAGACCATTCCTTCTGTAGCTCAGGAGAGCACACCTTCATTCTCATCTTGAAATATCAAGTAATGTTTGTGCTCTTCCTGCAGTTCTGTGTGTTCTTTATTTTCCTTACACCTTTCAATTCTAACTGGATTGTGAAGTTAAGTTTATCATTATTAAATAAAAACTGAACAATAAACAGATAAACAAACAAATTAATAAACTACATGTACTCCAATTCATCCATTCAGCTGGTCTCCTGACATCTTATGTAAACCTTCTAGTCACAGGAAGAGAAAGAGCAATGTCATTCTCTTTTGAGAAAGTAAATTGAAACAGATGTGCAAAAACAATGGCAGTTCTGATGCCATTCAAATAACTGGCTTGTTTATCCTTGAAGCCTGAATCAATTTTTCTTTTGGAATTTCAGGTGTTATTCCTTAGTCCTTATAAAAGATAATTTCTCCAAAACTTTCAAAAGACAGTTTCAGAGATTTCCTATTTTGCAATTAACAAAAACCGTGACAAAAAAATCAAAGGAGAAAAAAAATCACACCCATCATTTCAACAAGTATAAAATAATCGTTAAGAAAATAAACCGTTGGGTAAGAGTGATGGCATTCAGAATCATCTTTCTCCCTTGCCAGCTCCTCTGACCCTGAATATCTTCACCAAGAAAATGGAAGTTGTGGTAGGTCCTATGTTATATAGTTTCTTTGTGGATGAAGGAAGTTCATCCATATATATAACATAGCATGCTGTGTTATTCCCATTATTACAAAACAATTGTCAGTAAACAATATGTCTTTCATTATAAAATGTCTCACTTACAGTTTTTATCTCAATTGTATGATTGCTCTTGAGTACTACATTACTATTTGAGAACTGTTTGCTTCCCCATGTTCAGATATACTCATGAATTAATGTCATTACCTGTTTTGATGAACATGAGATCACTCCTGGTTGGACTTAGACAGAGCCTTCTATATGATGAACCACACAAACTACAATGAAACTTACATTGTATTGCACTCTTTCGACATAAAATCTGATAATTTCAAAACAGCTCTTAGTCCAGCAGCATACATTTGAATATGTTGAAGTATACCAGTATTCCTCAGCACATAATGGTGATAAGTAGCAGGTTATTTTGAGCTTTTTAGTTTGTTTAGGAATATCATTCTTTCTTCAGACATTTGACATTTTCCTGTAGTTTTATGTTGATCTCTATTCTGTAATAAAATACTTTCAATAAGCTGCTCAACAGATTTTCTGTTCCATAAAAAGAATTGTATGAGTGTTTTGCTAATATTACCAATAGGGACTCTTCCACCAATTTGACTACCAAATAAAACCTCATCTATTTATTTTGTTTATTATTGGGCTCCAAGGTCAGAACTACCACCAATCTAGGCAAAATTAACTGGTTCCTAACACAATTATGTGTCCCTAATTGCATGTGTCCCAGAATATATTAACAGAATGGGATCCCTATATGGACTTATCTGGGATGCTAAGAAAATAAGGCATTCCAAGAAGAGAATAAAAGGGAACTTGAAAGAAATAAAGAAATTAAATACTTCCTAAAGTTCTTTCACTCTGGGGAAAATGTGCAGATTTCATAACAGTCTTCACATACTAGTTTTCTGTTAGTCCTGCAACAAATTACCAGAAAGGAAGAGTAAATAAGAAGAAAAATATTATGATGGAAACCTATTTTGTTTGAATTTGTATATAAATGAAAATATATTATCTTGGACTACATTAAAGTGCTCCAAGGTCAGATATTATGTAGGAAAATATTTTTTGGACTTTCACAGATCCTGGAATCTCACAGAAACAGAGGGACAGCCCTAGGTAGCTATTGAAAATGACATACTCTATTTCCAATTAAAAAAAAAAATCATTGTCAAAGTCTAACTGTGGGAAACGTCATGTTGAATCACCAGATGAAACTCCACAGGACTCTGATGACTATAGTCTCATTTTAAAATAGAAAACATTAGTTCCTTATGGCATGAGAATACCAACATGTAAGCATCTCAATATAGCTAGCTTCAAAATTTGCTGTATGTTATTTAGTATAGTCTATTTAGGGTCATAATTGAATAGATACCATTCCTTTGTCATTCAGTCATTTATGCCTACTTCATGACAGGTACAATTTGCCTCCACTTTGCTGCAGGTTAAATCTCTCCAACATATGTCTTGCCTCTTGTCCCAGCAACGTGTATTATCAAATCTTAATTACTGACTCTTCCAAATCTTAGCTCTACTACTTCTTTGCCTCTGTGAAATAAGGTCTCCCAGCCGTCTCCCTGATTATAGTTATTTGTCCTGTACCTTACAATCAGTACTAAAAATAGGCAGGACCATCTTATTGATATTTTTGAAAGATGGCTGAAAATACAGATGATTTGGAGAAATAAATAGAAATGTGAGTAAACAGGAATATTTGTTTTGCCTTCTTGTCATGTGAAAATTGAGATGTCAACATCACCAGGATGACACAAATGTGTCTTTTGTACTCATTATAAGAAGTTAACATTATATCTTATCAGAATTTTATACACAAATCATCACTGTTGGTAATAAGATATATTAAACAGATTTAGTGTTAGCACCATAGCACTAAGATTTTTAAACAGCCAAAAAATTCTGGTATTCAAATTCATTAACTTAAACACTAGGAGGTAATACTGAATAGTTACAATTCATGTAAAACTGACAGTTTTTAAATTCAGTTTAAAAAAAAAAACAAATTAAAATGTGCTATTAAATATTCTGGACACAAAACATTGATTTCCTTTTGATACAAAGCCCTTGGCAAACATCCTCCATTTTTCTATGGAAGGACAAGAATTTAGATACAATGGCAGCACACTTTGAAATGCTTTTCATCCCAATATCAGATTGTTTCTCCTTTCAAAAACATGAATGAGAGATATATCATTATTATATTAAATATTAGATACCATGAGTCTCTGGATAAAACATCTTGATTAATAATATGATTTAAATTATGAATGAGTGTTCATGTCATCAGACTCTCAGGATGGAAAATTATGTCCATGTGTTATGTTCCTCTGTTTCCACAACATCTGCACTCACCTTTACATAATAATGAACCCACTATATCCTTATTTTCTATGCCTTAATTAGATTTTATAGTCTTTGAAAGCAAAGCACTATGTTGTATTATAGTTAATATGTACTAGGTTGTAAATAAATTTTGAATGAATAAATGAAATAAAAATAAACATAAGCTTGCCTTCTTAAACATATTATTTCCTAAACAATTTAAATTTATCTTAAGAACTTGCCTATGCATAAACATTTCCTTTCTTTCTATCAGTATTCATTATTCAATATTTTCAGAGGGGAAAAAAAGCTGACTAAAAATAGGAATGCAAGTTAAAGCACAACAGATCAACCTATAATAATATTATGGCATTTAAAAGTATTTAGACATCAGCTCTCTGAAGTCTCAATTGTACAGTTGCTTCTATATATCAGGTCTTTGATGAACTCTTGGAAAAACGGCAACTCAGAATGAACACAAGATCATAATAATTTAAAATAATTCGGGCACACACAATTTCAGCTAATGTCCTCGTGATGTATTTCTATTCTGTGACATCACATAATATTCAATAGGCAGACTTTAAATCCCAAAATACATTTAACTGAAAAATATATATGTAAAATATATATGTAAGTAAGTATAATAAGTATATATAACAAAATTTTACACACATACACAAATGTGCATAAACCCCATAAGGAACATTGTAATTTGTATTTTAAATGTGTATGTGTATATTTTTTATTTATTTATTTTTAAATATTTTATTTATTTATTTGGTAGAGAGAGTAATCACAAGCAGGCAGAGAGGCAGGCAGAGAGAGAGGTGGAAGTGGGCTCCCTGCTGAGCAGAGAGCCTGATGTGGGGCTCAATCCCAGGACCTTGAAATCATGACCTGAGCCAAAGGCAGAGGCTTAACCTACTGAGCCACCCAGGTGCCCCAAGTTTTTATTTTTATTTTTATTTTTTAGATTTTATTTATTTATTTGACAGACAGAGATCACAAGTAGGCAAAGAGACAGACAGAGAGAGAGAGGGAAGCAGGCTCCCCACTGAGCAGAGAGCCTGACTTGTGCCTTGATCCCAGGACTCTGGGATCATGACCTGAGCCGAAGGCAGAGGCTTAACCTACTGAGCCACCCAGGTGCCCCAAGTTTTTATTTTTATTTTTATTTTTTAGATTTTATTTATTTATTTGACAGACAGAGATCACAAGTAGGCAAAGAGACAGACAGAGAGAGAGAGGGAAGCAGGCTCCCCGCTGAGCAGAGAGCCTGACTTGTGCCTTGATCCCAGGACTCTGGGATCATGACCTGAGCCGAAGGCAGAGGCTTAACCCACTGAGCCACCCAGGTGCCCCAAGTTTTTATTTTTTTTTATGATTTTACTTAATTATTTAAAAGACAGCACAATCAGAGGAGGCACAGTGGGAGAGGGAGAAGTAGATTTCCCACTGAGTAGAGAGCCCCACATGGGGTTCAAGGTGGGGTTTCATCCCAGCACCCCAGGATCATGATCTGAGCCTAACACAGATGCTTAACTGATTGAGCCATCCAAGTGTCCCAATTCATATGTCTTTTTAAACACATTAAGAAAACATACACATTTACATATGGATCTACCTGTGTAGGTAATATACAAGTGTGTTCCATTCCTTCCTGCAGATCTGATTTAATGTACTTGAATTCCTTTCTACTTGAAGAAGGTCCTTTAGGGATTTTTTTAATAGGGAAAGTTCTGCTGGCAAATAATTTTCTGTTCTTGTTTCTCTGAAAATGTCTTTATTTCATCTTTAATTTTGAAAGAAAATTTTGTAAGATATTTCTGGTTTAACATTTTTTTTTTTTAATCCTTTGAGTACTTGAAATATGCCTCCATTGTTTCCGATGAAAAGTTAGCCATTTTTTATATCATTGTTCCCCTTTATGGTTTATATAATGCTCTTGCTAGGAATTTTCTGGACTTCTTGAATCCATAAGTTTTGTATTTCACCAAAATGTTTGCCACTATTAATTCAAATATCTTTTTTTTTCTGTCAGCTCTTTCTGTCAGATGCCCCCTTTAAAGTAACAAACACATTTCATTCATTATTAAGAATACATCTTTCAAATATCTAAGTCAGAATAACCATAGTTTTCTCTTAGTCATTATTTCATATAAAATTGTTATTCTGTGAAAAAAAGGTAGTTAGTTCTTTTTGCCACTCATCACTTAAGTGCTTTCCTTGGAGACGGTCATTTTGCTTCATTTTGCAGCACAAAGTTTTTATGCATACTTCCAATTTCATCATACAGATTATTTAAAAAAAAACCCTAGTATGAGGCTAATAAAAATAACATATTTTACTACTTCATCAAGAATACTCTTAAGTGAAACTGTCATTTTATTTTGCAATTTCAAGGCCATGAAGAATAAAATTACTACCACGGTTTGTCACTGTTGTCTTTATTCATGACAAAATAACTAACGTTTTACTCACAATGCTTTGACAATATAACTGCAGATGTTAATAAAGTGGGAAAAAAAAGCAGGGGTCAAATAACTTATTAACATCAGCAGCAGCATTATTATTATTATTGAATAGTTTGAGCTCACTGAACCCTAGAAGGATCTAAGAGATCCCCAGAAGCTCATGAATAATACTTGGAGAGTACAGCAAAAGTTAAATTACCCCTAATTCCAAAGCCCAACTCATCTAGAGTGTCAACTGAACTACCACAGATTCCACAGAAAGATCTTTGTATTCTGACTTATGGATACCTACCAGCATGGTACAACCTCCAGAATTTCCACTTAGATCACAATTGCCTATGAGCCACATCTTGCTCTAAACTTGTTAATCTTGTGTATTTGGCCAAAGATGAAAAGATACTCTTATGTAGATTTATGAAGCTCCTCCTCTATGCAGTTCTCTTCTCTCTCCTCCCCCAGTCTTCAAATGTTAGCCACCCCATCAGCCCCAATCTTTGAGGTCCATTACCCACCTTGGCCAGACCAATCTGCCCTGGGTTCTATCTACACAGTTGTCTGATGCCCAGCAAATGTGACCCCACTTCTCTCAGGGACTAGAGTCCCATACAACCTTGGTCCAATCCATGAAAACCATTGTCTAGTGTATCTTCATCATCTTGCTAGATTCTGGTTTGAGTTCATTGACTTTTTTCATGTATCTATAGGAATTTTCCTTTTCTGGTCAGTTCTCAGTTACACAGACCTTCAGCCTGACATTCATTAGGCCCTAACTTTAACATTTAAGGTTTGGACTTATAGACTGTCTACACTTCTATTTCGAATCCCTGTGAGATTGCAATATCAATGTACTATCACAGTATCTACAATTCTTGCCATGCTCACAAAAGTCTACGGGCAACTATAGGTTCCAGAGATAAGATATCAGAAAATAGAGTAATGTAGAACTTTAGAATTTATAGTATGTCATAAAAATTACATAATCATAACCCTATAAAATACATCAAGTAATTAGCTACAGTTCCAGTTTCTGTCATATGACTTCTTAAGCTAAGAAATGAAAGTTGAAATAGATCATGAGTATAGAGATTTTCTAGCACTGTGTGCAAGTCACACATTTCAGAAGAAAGAGCTAGAGATTCTATAAGACATGACAGAGAGAGGTAAAACATCCAAAGGTTTTTTGATACATAAATATTTCTACAGATAGTTTCCCTAGAGTTTTCATAAATGGATCAAGAATTTCACTAATGGGGCACCCGGGTGGCTCGGTTGTTAAGTGGCTGCCTTTGGTTCAGGTCATGATCCTAGGGTCCTGAAATCGAGGCCGACATCGGGCTTCCCGCTTGCTGGGAAGCCTGCTTCTCCCTCTCCTTCTCCCCCTGCTTCTGTTCCCTTTCTTTCTGTGTCTTTCTCTGTCAAATAAATAAATAAATAAAATCTTAAAAAAATTAATTACGCTAACATGGATTTTCATTTTGTCTTCTGTGTCCTGCTTCAGTAACATTTTGATAGTGTTTAGCAGATTAATTAAAAAGATCTTGTTCTTTTAAAGAGCTTGATAATTGTGGGAGGCAGATGTGAGGAAAGAGAAAAAAAGATGTCTTTAACAGGTATTTGGAGATTACCTGACATTTTCTATTTTCTAGAGTCTTGTGTGTTTAATGTGTCCCTATTTCTCCCAATTAGTAAAAAAGGGGATGTACAGGTAGAATGGCCAAAATTTACAAAACAGTAAACAACATGTGTTGGAGAGGATGTGGAGAAAGGGGAAGCCCCTTACACTGTTGGTGGGAATGCAAGTTGGTGCAGCCACTTTGGAAAACAGTGTGGAGATTCCTTAATTAATTCCTTAAGAAATTAAATATAGAGCTACCCTGAGACCTTGCAATTGCACTACTGGGTATTTACCCCAAAGATACAGATGTAGTGAAAAAAAGGGCCATCTGTACCCAAATGTTCATAGCAGCAATGGCCACAGTTGCCAAACTATGGAAAGAACCAAGATGCCCTTCAATGGATGAATGGATAAAGAAGATATGGTCCATATATACTATGGAGTATTATGCCTCCATCAAAAAGGATGAATACCCAGCTTTTGTATCAACATGGATGGGACTGGAAGAGATTATTCTGACTCAAATAAGTCAAGCAGAGAGAGTCAATTATCATATGGTTTCACTTATTTGTGGGACATGAGGAATAACACAGAGGACAGGGGAAAGACATGGAATACATGGGGAAATGGAGAGGAGAAGTGAGCTGAGGGAAATCAGAGGGGGAGACGAACCATAAGGACTGTGGACTCTGAGAAACAAACTGAAGGTTTTGGAGGGGAGCAGGTTGGGGGTTGGGTGAGCCTGGTGGTGGGTACTATGGAGGGCACATATTGATTGCATGGAACACTGGGTGTGGTGCATAAAAAATGAATTCTGGGACACTGAAAAGAAATTTAAAAAAATAAATAAAAATTTTAGGGCACCTGGGTAGCTCAGTGGGTTAAGCCTCTGCCTTCAGTTCAGGTCATGTTCAGGTCCTGAAATCAAGTCCCGCATCAGGCTCTCTGCTCAGTAGGGAGCCTGCTTCCTCCTCCTCTCTCTCTGCCTGCTTCTCTGCCTACTTGTGATCTCTCTCTGTGTGTCAAATAAATAAATAAAATCTCTAAAAAAATTTTTTTAAAAGGATGTAGTCATATGTTTTCTCTTTTCACAAGAATGTTTTCTCTTAACTAATAACAAAAGATAATTTTTTAAAGATTTATTTATTTACTTGAGAGAGAGAGAAAGAGAGAGCAGAGGGAGGGGCAGGACCACATGGCCCTGAGAGCATAACCTGAGCTGAGACCAAGAGTCAGACATTCAACTGATGGAGCCACCCCTGTGCCCCATAATGAAAGATATTTTAAAGCAATTAATCCTTTTTTTCATTCTTGATTTTCTGTGAATCCCTTTCATTTGTCCAAAACTTCTAGAAAGGAATCTGAAAAAAGATATAACCCAGAACATGAAATGGTTAAAAATATGACCCTTTATAGTTAATCTAACACTTCATAAATACAATAAAAACAATATATTTACATGTATTTTCCTGAAACATACAAAACATCAGTAGCTTCAACTTACAACTGAACACAATGTTAAAGCAATTTTGAATATAGAAAAGCAGAATTAATCTATGTGATTACTAATTACTGATGGTAAATTATTACCTCTAACGAAACATACCAAATTATAAAGGTTCAATATCTTTAGAATAAAGGAACACAATTTTGCAAGAAAACAAGTGGTTCCCTGTTGGATCTTGAGATGGTGCGAGAGAATTATGCCTGGATAGGTACACAATAATTATGTTAATTAATCTAAGTTATATACTAATATCATCACAAAGTATGCAGTACTGCTCATTAGTCCATTGCAAACCATTACTATAAATTCAGCCTCTGCAGTACATCACTTCCTGTGCAAACAAACATTGATAATACAAGTTGGAAACTCTTCCAAACTAGCAGATTGATAGCACACATTACTCAGCTAAAGAGAAAGCCTTCAGCAGCTTCAGAAGTGCTTGCTACATAAGAATGATTAAGTGTTTCTGTACAAAACCACAAATCACAATAACGAATCAGATGAAATTTCCCAATACTCAACTTAAATGCACCAGCTGGCCTTCATCACACAGCAACATTACAATGTAAAATGATGATATTCTAAATAGCGGTGTTGGCAGCTTCAGAGTACTCGGTCTCAAGTTAGCTCCCTGTTTTGACAAGTACATCATGAAGAAAAACTGACAAATCAAAAGAACATCAACCATTTTTTAACACTTTGAGAGGGAAAAACAAAGGCATAAATGATAATTTTTCCATATTGATAGCTCTTAAAACTCCAAAATAGTATTAAAATAAAAAGGATTAAGAGTGAGAAACTTCCAGCTGTAATATAAATAAGTCATAGGGAATATGGCATAAGGAACACAGTCAATAATACTGTAATAATTTTGTATGGTGACAGATAGTAACTAGACTTATCATGGGGATAATTTCATAATGTATACAAATATTACATTACTATGGTATACACCTGAAATTAATAGGATATTGTATATCAATTATACTTAATAAAAAAGCTCTTTAATCTTATTTCAAAAAATGTTATAACCTATTTTATATATACTAAATTTTACCCAGTTAAGCCTCAACATTGTTTTAAAGCTATTTATTTTGAAGTAAGCACATGCTTTTATTATTTTTTAAATTGTTGAACAGTGGAACCAATTACACTAAAGTCTTAGAAATATATTAAACTATATGAAATAGTTCAAAATATATAAAATATGTAGAATTGTTTTAATAATATATAAAACAGCTAAATGCTAAGTGTGTGATACATTCATAAATGAATCACATTACAATGGATTTCAATCACACCAAAAATAATTCATTTATTTAAGTAATCCCTGCCTGCAAAGAGTATGTTTTCCCTATTTTAGTTTTTTTTTTAAAGATTTTATTTATTTATTTGTCAGAAAGAGAGAGAGAGAGAGTGACCACAGGCAGAGGGAGAAGCAGTCTCCCCACAGAACAAGGAGCCCGATGTGGGACTCGATCCCAGGACGCTGGGATCATGACCTGAGCCAAAGGCAGCTGATTAACCAACTGAGCCACCCAGGCGTCCCCCCTATTTTAGTTTTTTTAAGTTTTGATTTATTCATTCATTTAGGTAATCTCTGCACCCAACATGGGACTCAAACTCATGCCCCTGAGACCAAGAGTCACATGCTCTTCTGACTGAGTGCGTCAGGTGCCTCTATTTTCCCTATTTTAAACAAACAATAGCGTAGGCATCTCCAGATATACATGTTATTATTTCCATGACACAATAGCTGTGATTTAAAAAGTGTCTCCAAAATACACTCAAGATTTCTGCGGTGTAAACAACTTGTAATGGTGATGGTGAAGGGGTACCTCTTTGCTATGTAGAAAGTAGCAATTTACTTCATTACAGGTTGTTGTCACTGGAAGAAGTTGAGTTATCTAAATTAAATTCTCAAACATTATCAAATAACTTACTAAAAATATGACCAACATGCAATGTAAGGGAAAATACTTGTTCATTATTTCTGGATTAAATTTCACGCACTATATATATTTGTCTTAATTATATCATCATGGGAAAATTAGATAGAATAAAAGTCGTTTGATTACCAGTTTATTTAATTACCCCGTAAGAAGTGGTATTTAATTACCACATAAAAGGATGGATTTAAGGGGCACCTTAAATCCACTCAGTGGGTTAAGCCTCTGCCTTCAGCTCAGGTCATGATCTCAGGATCCTGGGATTGAGCCCTGCATCCAGCTTTCTGCTTAGCAGGGAGCCTGATTCTGCCTCTCTGCCTACTTGTGATCTCTCTCTCCCTGTCAAATAAACAAATAAAATTTAAAAAAATGGATTTAAGAGTGAAAAGTGATAACTTCAATGGAAATGAGAGTTATTTTTAAATTTTGAGAGTAAACGAAACAACTTTAACCAAGGAAATTATGTCTTTAGAATATATAAAATATATAAATATATTTTCAAATACTCTAATTATAAAAACACTTTAGCTATAGCTGAGAAATATACCTGATGGACAAATACTGCTTATTTATATATATACACATACAACAGTTCTTTAAAATATGAAGCCAAAGAAGTATTCATGGGGTAAATAGCAAACTGAGAAATATTATCAAAGTCAGAACCTATCAGCTTGTTTCCCTCAGAAGACAGATTTGAAAAGTCATTTTCAAGAAATCCAACAAAGCCTTAGAATTCTTTTTTTTTTTTTTAAGATTTCATTTATTTATTTATTTATCAGAGAGAAAGAGAGCACACACAAGCAGGCAGAGGAAGAGAGAGAAGCAGGCTCCCTGCTGAGCAAGGAGCCCTATGCGGGACTCAATCCCAGGACCCCAGGATCATGACCTGAGCTGAAGGCAGTTGCTTAACTGACTGAACCACCAAGGCATCCCACAATTCTTCAATATAATTTTAAAATTGGTAAGATTATTGTGAATAAACATTAATTTTTACATGGGTCATGCGAACTCCACTAAAAACAATAATCAAATATCAACCAATGTCTACTTTTTAGTTATGAAATGCTTTCAAGCATACTAAGATTATGGAATTTGGAGTTCGGTATAGGTGGTGGGGTTATAATTCTAGCTTTAAATTATTAATGTTAAAACAACATCAAAATACTTCAGATAGGGGCGCCTGGGTGGCTCAGTGGGTTAAGCCGCTGCCTTCGGCTCAGGTCATGATCTCAGGGTCCTGGGATCGAGCCCCGCATCGGGCTCTCTGCTCAGCAGGGACCCTGCTTCCTCCTCTCTCTCTGCCTGCCTCTCTGACTGCTTGTGATCTCTCTCTGTCAAATAAATAAATAAAATCTTTAAAAAAAAAAAATACTTCAGATAATTTGCAAAAACATGCAAAATTAATTTACAATCAAACCATCTGTTATCTACTTGAATATTATTTACTTAGATTAATTAAAACATATTTGCAAACTAATCTTTATAACTAATGTTTTAAAAACTAATAGTAAATCATAATATGTGTACTATTTTTCTTTTTCTTTACAGCAAATTTCCTCAAACTAGTCACATTCTAATCTTTTTCACCAAGCTTTCTTGAAACTTCACGTCGAAACTACTCTTACCGAGTTTGCAAATGATTTTCACATTACTAAAACCCAAATGTTAATTTCTCAGTCCTTGATCTGACTGTTCAGTAACATTTGATACAATCCAGGAAACTACTCACTTGAAACATTTACTTAGATTCTATTACACTAGGCTCCTTGGTTTTCATGCGACCTTAATGGCTACTCATTTCCAGTATCCCAGTATCTTCAACTTTGTTCCCACCTATCAGTACTGGGCCTCCTCATTGCCCTAAACTTGGACCTTTATCTATATACCCTATGTTGTTGTTGCCATTATTCAATTACATGTTCCTATACATAATTTGCCTATAAACCTCTACCCTAAATGCCAGATTTATGTGTCCAATTGCTTAGAAATCTCAGTCTCAATAGGTCCTAAAGTGAGCTATTCATCCCCCACATACAACACCCTGCTCTCTGACAAAAAAACAAAAACAAAAACAAAAAACTAACGAATAAATAAACAAACAAAAAAACGATTCCTACAATTTTCTTCATCACTCTCTCACTTAACAGCAATTTCATTCTTCCAGTAGCCCAAGCCAAATTTTTGTAGGCATCACTGCCTCCTCTCATACCCTACATTCAACCTTTCTCTCATATCCCATGTAAACCCTATTGGCTTTATAATAGAAATCTTTCCAGAGCTTCATCCCTTCTTACACCCTGCACGGCTATAATCTCAGCCTAATCTGTCATCATCTGCTACCTGAATCACAGCAGGGGGTCTCTATGCTCCTGCCCTTGCCATTTCATTCTGGTCTCAGCATAGTTAAAAAGTTTAATCTAATTATGACTGTGAATTTTGTGGTGCTGGAATTCTCACTCCTACCTTAAAATTTGATATTCAGATTAGGATTTATCTATACAACATGAGTCAAACTCTCATTGCCTTTAGGTTATTATGTTTTCAATGCAGCCATTCCTAGAGACCTTATTTAAACCTGACAACCTCTCTCCACCTCACAAACACTCTCTGTCCTCCTTCTTTTACTTTCTTTTTATTCATAAAACTTATTTGTATACATGTACTGTCTCGTAAGGAACAAAAAAAAACAAAGAATTGCTTAATAAATATTTACTGAAGGAACAGACTGGTACTATTATTTCTAGTTTTGAGAACTCACTTTAGCCATTAAACACTAAATGTTCTAACCACTTGTTTCACTATCTCTGAACTTGCCATTTTTAGAAAGCTAATATTCACCGAAGATAGCCCAGATGTTGTAAATATGTTATCTAATTCTCTTGTTATATCATTTGTCTTTTAAAGTTATAGTTATAATTAAAAATTAGCCAGTTTTTCTATGTCAGGAAACTGAGATTTAGGAAGATTGAGCAGTATGCCCAAGTTCAGAGAGTTAATAAGGAGTAAAGCAGAAATTCAGGCCAAAGTCTTCTTATGAGTTATTTTGACAACTTAACTTATTTTCACAATAATGCAAGGCATCTGATGATGTTTCTCTATTTTTTAAATGCACTCAAATATGGATTGTTGCTGTTGTTATTTTCAGACATTTTATTCACAACATACTTTCTATTAAATCTGAGGATTTTTTTACATTATAGGTTTTTAACCTCTTTATGATCATGTATTTAGTAGAAGTACACAAGTTAGGGGTTGGTTCATTTGTTTTAAAAAGTTTTATTTTTGTGGAGTCAGTGAAACTAACTCACAGTTATTCATATGTAATCTCAGTTATGAA
The DNA here is from genome assembly GCF_902655055.1 of Lutra lutra. NCBI lineage: Eukaryota > Metazoa > Chordata > Mammalia > Carnivora > Mustelidae > Lutra > Lutra lutra. The sequence continues at coordinate 72,513,039 of NC_062279.1, read as the reverse complement.
AATTTAGATAGAATGATAAAGACTAAAAATTTATTAAGGTTTGTAAATCTCATGAATATTTTAAAACATTCACTGTGTTGTTAAATGAGGAAGCAAGGATGACTTGTCAAGGTTTTGAAGCATACCATTCCCCCAAAATATTATAATTTTTCTTTGCCAAGCTTTAAAAAAACTACCATTTTAAGTTACAGATATTCCAGTGTTGTGGGTTGTTATTTTTTCCCCTATTACTTTCATAGTGATGTGCTTTGGATTGATTCTGAATGCTCCTGTTTTCAATTTCATAATACATACTTTCAATGATATTTGGAGGGTTTTGGTATCAGATAAGTCTGAATGAAAATTCTGGAGTAAGTCATTTAAACTTAATGCTTCTTAAGTGATTGTTCCATTGATAGTGAAGCCAGAACCTGATAGTTACTAACTTTTGCTCTGGAAATCTTCCATTAGTTGGGAAGGGTGCCAAGCTCTTCTCTTTTAAGAAGAAGGATGTGAAATAGATTTGAATCAGTACAGCATTACATCAATTTTCTCTCTTGGCAAAACTGCAAATGTATATACTCAAAGACTTTAGATTCCTATTAGTAACACAAGCTTTTGACTCACGTCTAGCCATGATTCAAATTATTGCTACAAATCTGCTTAAAAATCTCCATTGACTCTTTTGAAAGAAAGGACAAGTCTTCCATTATAGAGGAAGCAGATATTGATCCAGGGTTTCTGATTTAGTCTATCATCAAGTATATCATAAGAATGTTTCACTAATGATGGACCTAGACCACATTATAATATTAGGAGTGGCAGTTTCTCAAGTTAAGACAGTTGAGCTTTATTTTCCAAAAGTCTTACTTCTTCTTTTATACTACTTAAAAAAAGAAATATATATATAATTAATAATAGATATTATTAATAGATCTCTCCCAGTTTACCAAACTTTCTATTGATACCAGTCTTCTGACAGTAAGCTCCTATCCTAAAATGAACCAAAACAAAATGTACAAAAACCCCTTGGTCTTTAATGAGATTTTCTCATTATTTTCTCCCCAGAACATATTTTCAATTTCCTTATTTTCCTGCATTCTCATATCTATTTTGTTATGAATTCCAAACCCAAATTGTCAAATTCAATAGTTACATTCCTATAAATATCTCATTCATCCTCTCTGCAGAAGGGACATGGTCAGTGGTTTCCTCTCACTAAAAATGTCTCTGTTGGCTTCTGTTTCACCATGGATTCCTGCTTTTCTTCCTACTACATTAGTTGCTCCTTCTCAATTCTCCTTGATAGGCTCTTCCTCAATGCCTGCCTCTAAAGACTGGAATTCCCCATGGCTCTATTCTCTTTTCTTCTTTGTCTTCAGGCTCTGACTTATCCATTTCTGTGAGTGATAGTATCATTCACATGTTGAAGTCTAACTCTACACCAAACTTCCCTGACTTCATAAACTCAATGTTTATTGCACATCTCTACTGGCTATCTCATTGGAATTTTCAACTTAACATGTTTAAAATGAAGCTCCAGATTATTGTTCTTTCTCCCTCTCTAGGCTTATCTAATGCTTACAATGATGTCACAATCTATCAGATAATTAACACAATAAATTGGAAATCATTGTTGATTATTACATTGTCTTCACTCTTCATGTGCAATTAATCAGTGAGCCCTATTGTTTCTGTCTTCAAAATATATCACTGATGTATCTACTTCTCTCCAGCTATGCCTGGTTACTGTACTAGTCCATAAGAGTTCCACTGCATTCCCTTTAATTTTTCAAACATGTCACATTCTGTCCTTCCTCAGAGTCTGTGCATATACTGTTTCCTCTGCCTCACTCTTTTTCCTGTACTTTGCCTGGTGACCTCCATTTAGTCCTCCATGTCCATGCCTTGAGGTCATACCTTCAAGAACACTGACATCTCTATCAATTAGGGTATCATACCAGTTCCATCTTTATCACAGCAGTGATCTCATACTGTCTCATACATTGATCTCATACATTTACATGCCCATTCTTTATTCTAGAAATATCATAGTGAATTTTAGCTTTCACAAGGGCAAAATATATACTGCTTTAAGTGTGTATGTCATGTTAAGAAGTACTGGCATATTTCAGATAATAACTAATGGCTGGATGAATAGATGAACAAATGAGAGAATGAATAAACAAACAATCAAACAAACAAATGCAGTAATATCTTATTTAGCCTTTGTCCATTATCACCATCAAGAATTTATTTCATCAGGTCAGCGGAGACCTCATTACAGTAGAAGATGTTCCATGTCTTTAATACTCATTTTACTGATAATATAAAGCTATCTTTCTATGATTTGATATTTATTTTTCTTCTCTCACTTATGTGGAAAAACCAAAACATTTTTTAAAATCCCACATAGTAGTAAACACATTAAATAATCACCCTTACAGCTGAAAATATCAACTTTTAGGTTCATCCAAATAAATGACTTTATATCATCTCTTAATTATACTAACTGGAGAAAATGTATTTTGGAATTATTATGATTACATTTCCATTCACAACCTAGAAGAACTATAAATTTGAGTCACTGAAATTACAAAGTTAAAACAAGTAGAAATATAAGATGTAAAACTTAAGCCATATTTACTTTAAGACATTTTACTAAGAATGTGGTATATGTCGGCAGTTACATAATGCATTCCTAGGAACCAGGATGGTAGTAAATTACCGATAAAGATCACTGGCAATATTTATGATTTATTGATCCCTTTTCCCCAGGTCCTTTCCTGGAGTAATTGTTCAGTAAGTATAAATAATAAGGTAGAGATGTACAAATACATAAAATAGATTGCCATTTTAATAATATAATCATTAGCTTTTAGGATTTTTTTCCATATGGAATTAGTCTATATTCAATGAAGTAAAATATAACAATGATATAGTAGAAGAGAGATTATTTTAATGACCATTAATTCCATCTCTGCCAGTTTCTGCCTTTGTCATTATCATTATTTGGTTCTACATACATAGCATAGCACAGGATTGTATAAGACTAAAATATATTAAATTATGCTTTCACAAAAGCTTTACATTTATATTTAAACATATATTGTCTTTTTGTGGAATTATGCAGTTATATCTCCATTAAATTAATGCTATTTGAAGCCATGATTGTAATATATTTTATTGTTAATTTGGATTTCCAACAGTGGCTAACAACATGCCTTACACATTTATAGGTGCTTAATAAATACACACTGAGTTGGAAATATATTTCCCCATCTACTTGGATATAATAAAGCAACAGGAAGAAAAGTCCATGCATCATAGAAATATTTGTAATTCAGTGATGATTTCTCTTAGGAAAATTGCAGAAAACCTAAGAAATAGTATCTCTTTTCGGCAATATGTTAATCAGTCTTCAGACAATTATGTTTAAAAAGAACAATTCAAGCTAACTGAACCAGCTGTACTTCTACCTAGAAAATGATACTTCTTATAAATCTAATACTACAAATACATTTAAATTCATTTTAAATTATTATGCTCATATTTTCTCAATCATTTATTCATCTTTCTTTTGATAACTTACTAAATTGAACAATAAGGTTAAATGGCTTTTCAGAATTCATTAAGATCTGAGAATTGGTCACTGGGATCTGAAACACTGAAAGCAAAACAAAGAAGACAGAACTTTTCAGTAGATGTGAATAAAGATTTCCATAAAGCAGCATTTCCACTCTGTGCTATATAATGCACACTATAGAACTGGGTTGCTAAATTACTTTTTAAAAAATTAACTGCTTTCACCATCTTCTGACAAACTATTCTTCAAGTTATAGAAATAATTCTAAGAGAGAAAAAGTCAAGTATATAATTTGATAAACTATATAATTCAATTCCAACATAAGTAGACCCCTGGCCCTCCTGGAGCTATGCATTTTAATCAACTTCTAAGTTGGTCCAATGTCACTATTGAATTTATAAGTGCAAAACATTTTGTATTAAATTCATTATAAAATACTGAGAAGTTTTTTTTTATTTTGTTGATACCATCTTTACTTTTTATTTTTTAAATGTTTTTATCTGAATATAGTTGAGACACAATGTTACATTAGTTTCAGGTGTACAACATAGTGATTCAACAAGTTTATACATTTTGTAATGCTCACTACAAGTGTAGCTATGCCCCCTTTTAAAAAAGTCTTGGTATAAGGATCATCAGGATAGATGGTATAGCTAGATTTATCTCAATATGAGGGAGAGATTTCTGATCATCAAAATAGCATAAACTTGATGAACAGACACAAGGTAAAAGAGTTCATCTCCAAAGTGCAAAGATGGAGTAGACATGCAAGATCCTTTTCTAGTCTAAGACCATAAACAATTTATGGTTTCTTTCTTTTTGTTTCTTGGAAACCATGCTTTTTAAAATTTAATTATTTATTAGAGAGAGAGAGAGAGAGAGAGAGAGAGAAAGAGAGAATGAAGGGGAGGGGCCGAAGGAGATGGATAGAGAGACTCTCAAGCAAACTCCCCACTGAGAGCAGAGCCCAATGCGGGACTTGATTTCACAACCCTGAGATCATGACCTCAGCTGAAATTAAGAGTCAGATGCTTAAGGGATGAAGCCATCAGGCACCCCCATTTTACCCTTTCTATATGATTAACCACAGATTATGAAATACCTGTAGTAATATCTTCGTTACAGTTTCATTAAAAATTAATGTTTGTCATTTCTAATAACTTTGTTTTATAGTAAGAATTTTTCAATTTTTGTCTTTATGATCAAGCTTTTAGTTCCTTGCATGGATACAGCTACTTGTTTTTACAAATGAAGCAGTATAGAAACATTTAATTTGAAAAAATATAGGTAACTGTTATCCAGGAGACTTTCAGAATACAAACTGAAGATTGTCTACATTGAAGAAAAATAGATACTTTAATTTCCAGAACAGAAGCCTCAGCCATAATATTCTTTATAATTGACAATTTCATTATTATTTATATTTATTTTTTTTTTGAATCACTACTGAGACTGGGAAAGAAATAGACATGTTCCAGACTATTTTCTCATAGGGTAGCTCTGGATTGTTTGAAACTAAAAACCTAATAAATCCTTCACAATGAAAATTCAACATTGAAACCGCCATCAAGAAAGATACATTCACCCCTATGTTTACTGCAGGATTCTTTTCTTTTCTTTCCTTTTTTTTTTTTTTTTTTTGGAAGTAGTGTTCAATGATTCTTTAGTTGCATATAACATCCAGTGCTCATCACCACACATGTCTTTGAAGCATTATATTCAATAGCCAAAGTATGGAACCAACTCAAGTATTCATTGATAGATGAATGGATAAGGAAGATATGGTACACACACACACACACACACACACACACACACAATATTAGTCATAAAAAAGAATGAGATTTTGCCATTTGTGACAACAGAGTGAGACCTACAGAGTATTATGCTAAGTGAAATAAGTCAGACTGAAAAAGACAAATACTATATGATTTCACTAAGATGTGGAATCTAAAAAGAAAGAAAGAAAAATCAGAATCAGACCTATAAATACAGAGAACAAACTGATGGTTGCCCACGGAAAGATGAGTAGAGGGATGGGCAACTGAATGGAGGGGAGAAAGATGTAGGCTTCCAGTTACAGAATGAATAAATTGTGGGAATAAAGGACACAGCATAAAAGTGGAGTCAGTGATACTACCAGTGACTTTGCATGGTGACACTTAGTAGCTGAACTTGCTGTGAGCATAGCATAATGTATAAAATTGTGGAAACACTATGTTTTGTACCTGAAACTAATGTAACATTGTGTGTCAACTATAATAAAATTTTAAAAAATGCTTGCAAAGATCGTTAGCTTGGTATAGTTTAGACTTGTCTGGCCAGGCCAAATGGCAACAAGTTATATCTTGCTCAAGACTCATTAGTTTGAACACATGGAGGTTCCAGTAGAAACTTTTATTTGCATCAAACCATTTTATTAAAATGGGATGGCACTTTTCATTGTATTGCACTACCCCCTTTAATGAAAAGTGCTCACAGAGTACATGTCAACTTGTACTCATTTTTCTGTTTTTAGAAAGCATTCAAGACTTAATGTTGTGCTCAATATTATAATTTTATAAATGGAAAAACACCTACATAATCATAACCCATGGAAAGCATTCTATAAGCTCTGAAGTTTCAATATGGTGCGTGAGCATAAAATAATCATAACACACCACGTGTTCTGGCACTCAGATTAAAATGAGAGTAATATAGTCAGGTGAGAAATAGACAATTTTATTTTCACATTAAAATATATAAAGATTTCCAGTGAGAGTTATTTATTCAATGAAGCTAAATGAGAAAAGGAGATACCTCTGATCTCTCAATGGAAAATCTTAATCTCACAAACATCAGAATAACAAGATTTTTGTACTGGTTTTGTACATTTATTCAAAAAAATAGAGATTATGCTGATATATTTTCTTTCCCTAGGCTCTAAATGTTTAACATGCTTTTCCTCTTTATTCTATTGAGTGCATCAAAATGTATGGGATTTTGAATCACAGAGAGAATCTACAAATAAAATAATTTTACTTCAAAATTAATTTTTTCAGGGAATCTGGGTGGCTCAGTGGGTTAAAACCTCTGTCTTCAGCTCAGGTCATAATCTCGGGGTCCTGGGATCAAGCCCTGTATCGGGCTCTCTGCTCAGCAGGGAGCCTGCTCCCTCCTCTCTCTCTGCCTGTCTCTCTGCCGACTTGTGATCTATGTCTGTCAAGTAAATAAATAAAATCTTTAAAAAATTAATTTTTTCAAATTTCCTAAACTTTTAAACCTATCACTCTTATAAATCCTCTCAGGTTCAGAGCCAAAGTAAAATTCTGGGAAACAATTTAAAATTCTGGGGAGAAAATGTTTCTTAAATATTCCACAGTGATTTTTGTTCACAAAGAATATGCTTCTATTCTCCCTACACAGCCAGACATGCATACACACACACACATACACACATACTTCTTGCAATTGTCCTCCCCACGTTCCATGTGATTCCAGTGGAACTCCCAATTATAATACCAGGCATCCTGGTCACAAAGGAGCAAATAGGGCACAGATTACCTAGTCACAACCTCCCACCAGCCTGGCCATGGTGAATGGCATAGAAATCTGTGCCTTACCAGCATTAGGTTCTAATGCTTTCATTTAAATTTTTACAGCACATGAATCTTGTGTTGTGTATCCTTACAAAAGCAGGCTCACAATTTGTGACCACTGCTAGCAACTGAGCTAGGGAAACTAGAGCAATGAAAGGGACTCCAATCTCCAAGAAGAGAAATAATAGAATATATCCAGGGTGATGTAAGAGCTATATGACTCTGTTCTATGATTTTACATAGTAATGGCAACAAGTCTAGGGCTATTTATAATTATGTACCACAAATTCACAATTATTTCACAATACACAACACCCACAAAGCCCACCCCCAAACACACACACTTCAAAACAAGATATCCCGTACAACCACAAGTTCATTTAGTTTTGCTTTCCAAATATGCTCTGTAAACTTCCACCTCTTACTTCCCCACATTACCAGCACCTATCTTCAAGAGTTACTGGACTCACTTTCTAATCAGCTGGACCTAGACTTAAACTCTTGCTTCTCAGGACATCTGTAGTGATCCTTTTGAAAGAAAGATAATTTATTATAATAATAATAATTATTATTATTTTATTTTTTCCTATTTATCATTATTGTTTATTATGTTATGTTAGTCATCATACAGTACATCATTAGTTTTTGATGTAGTGTTCCATGATTCATTGTTTACATATAACACCCAGTGCTCCATGCAATACATGCCCTCCTTAATATAATTTATCACACTCAACTAAAGTCCTCCCATGGTTCACCTATTTTCCTTAGGATAAAATCCAAATCCTTTACATGGCTTACAAATCCCTATGAGATCTGAGAGCTCTCTACTCTTCAAAACTGTTTTCTTAACTTCATCAAGCCACAGTGGCCTTTTCACTGTACTACAGGCACATGCGAAATTTATTCCCTATGCCTGGATCATTCTTCCCTTAAATCTGAAAATGACAGATTTCACTTGGGTAAGTTTTCTGAGAAGCCTTCCTTCCACCACCCGGTCTGTCCCCCTTGTCAGTTCTATTTTCATCTTCTTTTTTTTTTTTTTTTTTAAAGATTTTATTTATTTATTTGTCAGAGAGAGAGAGAGAGAGTGCACAAGCAGGTGAAGTGTTAGGGAAAGGCATAGAGAGAAGCAGGCTCCCCGCTGAGCAAGGAGCCCGATGTGGGACTCGATCCCAGGACACCGGGATCATGACCTGAGCGGAAGGCAGCGGCTTAACTCACTGAGCCACCCAGGCGCCCCTATTTTCATCTTCTCATTAATCACCGTCTTACAGTATATTGAGCATTGTTTTATTTCTTTGTTTTCTGTCTTTCACTCCAAAATGTGAAAGTGATGAAACTAGGGGTTTTCTCTGTCCTTTTAACACTGGAATCCAAGTGCCTATATAAATGATGGGCTCACAATACATGCTTAATATGTGTGTGTTCAATGATGAATGAATTATGAATAAATGAGTATAATAGAAAGCTCTAATAAGAACAAAATGAATTCGGCAACATACAAATTCCCAATGCTTTATGGAAAAGTAGTTTCATTGCTTTAGCTGCATAAAAATCGTAAGTTAAGTAAGGGAAGTAATTGCAAGTAAGAAAAAGTCTCCATAGAAAAATTATATAACTTCAGGTATTTTTATAATCATGGGCGATAGATGAGGAAACAGAAGAAAAGATAATGAAATAAAAAATGAAATACTTTTAAGAGATTTGCCTGCATGTGGCAGTAAAAATCCACAGTATGGACTAGAAGGGGACTGAAGGTAAAGAGCAGATATGGAGTTTTGCAAGCTTATTGTTTTTTAGATCACAAGCACATGTGTCTGTTTATATGTTCAAATAACTAAGTTAGGTATAGAAACATTTAAGACATTATATGGAAGGATAATTATTAGAACGAGGATTATAGAGATAGGAAATAATAGGCCTAAAGTCTAGAACACAAAGTGAGGGATTTGGGTCATATGGGAAAGACTGATGAAGGCAGCCAATAATAATAGTAATAAGAGCAATAATAATAAACAACACTTTTCTGAGTGTGTTTTACAACTACTAATTGAACTAATACCTCTATAAGTTGATAAACTGAGTGTCAGAGAGGGCCCCAGGGGACCAAATCTGATGGCTGCTTTTATCTCTGTGAACAAGACAGTAAGTTCACCCCATGAGAACATTAAAAAAAATATAGTAAAATATAAAGCTTAACAAGAGTAGATACTTTTACAGCAGGAGTTTATAAAAATACAGATGAAATATGACTCAGGACACACAGAATGATTATCAGAAAGTGAGAGTGGTCTAACTAGGAGGAGACGCCATCTACAGGGACATCACTTCTTACAGCCACACAAGTCTCAATAGTAATATCTATATATGAAAGACTTAGATTTTTGTCTTAAATATATTAATGAAAAGAGAGCTGTATGACTCCAGGCCAGTCAGTTAATAAGCAATAAACTATAGCAACGAATAATGGAGGGTTTGGGGCGCCTGGGGGGCTCAGTGGTTAGACGTCTGTCTTTGGATCAGGTCATGATCCCGGGGTTCTGGATCATAGGCTGCCTGCTCAGCGGGAAGCCTGCTTCTCCCTCTCTCTCTGCAGCTCCCCCTGCTTGTGTTCCCTTTTTCACTGTGTCCCTCTCTGTCAAACAAATAAATAAAATCTTTAAAAAAAATAACGGAGGGTTTGACATCCAACAGGCCTGAATTCAATTCTTGACTCTATCACTGAATATTTGTGTAGCCTTTTGCAATTCTTATAAACAATCTGAGTTTTAATGCCTTAGTCTATAAAATGAGGATAACAGTAGTACCTAACAAATTAGAAATAACATGTGAAGTGCCTACAAATTCCCGAGTAACCTTGTTAGCGATAAGTATTTAGACATTGTTGTTTCTGTGACTCTCAACCTCATTCTCATCATCATCATTGTCTTAATCATAACAACCATTGCCTTACACTTAAGATGCAACACGGAATTAAGTTATCTCTAAAGAACTTTCTATGCAAAATTATTTCATTCTAGTTACAAATCATATAGATATCAGTGAATCTCAAGTCTAAAACAAAAAGATCTAGGAAAGTGATCAGCAATGCCCAACACCTACAGATGTTATCAATAAATTATAGCCATTTTAAATAATTATATTTTGAACCTACAACTGGGACTCAAGTTAATACAACTCATATACTATTTGGATATAAAAGAGACAAAACCTTCTTTGTAATGTAGTTAAAATACCTCTAACTTTACTGAGCCCCCATAGTCTGGAGTAATTATTCATAATCATCAGAAAGCTCCAATCAATGGTTCCCATGTCTTTTATAATCCAATTTTATCAATAGGAGTAAACAAAGTACCTACATTTGGGAATAAATTATGGGCAATTATTAAGGTATATCATATTTGGGATGTCAATGGTACTTATATGGCAAAAAAGTTAGATCATGTCCAGATGAAGTCCACAGTAGACAAGTTCTTTAAAGCACACCCATTTCTTAATAATCTGGACTCTAAAGTGACAAACGTTATACCCACTCTGGTTCAGCAAGCAAGAGCTCGTCACATGACCTCCCACGTAAAGCCTAGTGGAAAGAACTGCTGAGGCCTGCAGTACCTGGCCTGGAAGCCATTTTGAGGCCTGCAGTACCTGGCCTGGAAGCCATTTTGAGGCCTGCAGTACCTGGCCTGGAAGCCATTTTGAGGCCTGCAGTACCTGGCCTGGAAGCCATTTTGAGGCCTGCAGTACCTGGCCTGGAAGCCATTTTGAGGCCTGCAGTACCTGGCCTGGAAGCCATTTTGAGGCCTGCAGTACCTGGCCTGGAAGCCATTGTGGAGCTATGTATCTACCATATACAAGGGGGGCATGATCCTTTGTTGTAAGCTAGCTGGCCCTGCCAACGGGTGGATGTCAATGAATATAGATGACATATGCAAGATCACAAAATGAATAGAGATAAAATAGTAAGTATTGAGTTCCGTATTTTGACACTGGATAAGCCCAGCATTAAAAAACAATCCTAGGGTTTTGAAGGGGCAGGGGGTGGGAGGTTGGGGGAACCAGGTGGTGGGTATTAGAGAGGGCACGGATTGCATGGAGCACTGTGTGTGGTGCAAAAACAACGAATACTGTTACACTGAAAAGAAATAAAGTATAAATAAATATATATATATATATATATGTATGTATGTATATATAGCAAGCATAACCACACAGACATTGAGGTTTAGTTTAAAAAACTATTACCAGTACTCCTGAATTTAAGAGAGAAAAATCACCTTGCTGAAAGGTGCATAGCCAAGAACACGGGGCTCTTGAGCCCCAAACTACCAGACTGTGCCCCTTTACTTTGCATAAGTGAAATAAACTGGTTTTTGTACTGTTAAAAAAATGTTTTTAAAATATTTCAAAGAAATTTAAAGGAAATAAAGCAGGAATCTAGAAAAAGACAAACAATTCACTGAAATGTAGCAGCACATGACTCTAAATTATGTAATTATTTATCTATATTAGTCAGCTGTATGAAAAAAGGCTTTTTATTAACTTTTAAAAATTTACATGCTCTGGACGTCTTCATTACCCAGATGTACTACTGTCTCTCTGCCAACATTTTGCTAGCAGGAAGTTCAGCTGTAATGTATCCAAAATGTTGGATTCTTTAACAAAAACTTGGTGATAGAAAGTTTGGGTTTAATATTTTAAATGTCATGAGTAAAGTTAAATGAATTCATAGCAGAATTGATCATTAGAAATCAGTTTAAGAATAATGATATTACGTTTTTTAAAATGCTAAGAAATAAAATTGATTACCTAGAGAGGGAAGTATTTAGAACAAGAAAAATGCATTTGATGAGATTACCAAAAACAAAACATGTAAAACAGTAATTAGGTTCATCACAGCACCTGTCCATCAAGCATCAACTGCTTTAAAAATAATGGGTCTAAATAATAGTGAGAATAAGTAAATTAGGCACATTTTGTTACAGTTTAAATATCTAGCACATCTTTCTCAGTGTGAGGACTCTAATTTTAAACTTCCTTATCTTGTAATAAAATTATCCTATTGTCTGAAGAAAAAAAAGCTGCAACTCCCAAAATGTTATTAGTACAAATTTCTTTAATTTGTCAGCATTTTTAAAATCATGCTTCACCATGCAACAACTTAGAAAGAATTACTGGTATTAAACCACCACCACTATCTTCACAACCCATCCATAATTAAAGACACACACACATACATTTGTTCTTAAAACTGAGAAGACGTAAGACTTTATACTAATTTTTTTATTTAATCTTTATTTCCTTAGAGCAGTTTAAGGTCTACAGAAAAGCTGGGGAGAAGGTAAAGAGATTTCCCATACATACCCTGCCTCTACACACGCATAGTGTCCCCCATTATTAACATCCCTCTACAGAGCAGTTCATTTGTTACAGTTGATGAATTTACATTGATACATCAGAACTTCTCAATCTCCATAGTTCACATTATGGTTCACTTTTGGTGCTGTGCATTCACTGGGTTTAAATGAATGTATAATGACATGTACTCATCATTAGGTCAAGATACAATGTTGTTTCACTGCCCTAAAAATCCTCTGTGTCCCATCTATTTATCTGACCTTGTGTCTTCACCCCAATCCCTGATAGTAACTGATCTTTGGTCTCCACAGTTTTGTCTTTTTCAGAATGTCATATAGTTGGAATCATACAGTATGTGGCCTTTTTTGATGGGATTTTTTGCTCAATAATATGCATTTGATATTCCTCCATGTCCCTTCATGGCTGATAGCTCATGGTGTTTTGGTGCTGCATACGATTGCATTGTCTGTATATACCAAAGTTTATCTTACCATTCAGCTACCGGAGGGCATCCTGGTTGTTCCCAACTTTTAGCACTTACGAATAAAGCTTCTATGAACATCTGTGTAGGTTGTTTTGTGAATATATGATTTCAGCTCAGTTGGCTAAATACCAAGGAGTGTGATTGCTGAAACACAGTTAGATTGGGTTTATTTATGTAAGAAACCACCACACTGTTTTAAATCCCCACTAGCAATGAACAAGTGTTCCTGTTGTTTCACAACCTCTCCTGTACTTGGTGTTTTTTCAGTGTTCTGAGTTTTGGCCATTCTAAGAGATATGTAGTGGTATCATGTCATTTTAATTTTTACTCTATTGATGATAAAATATGGAGCATCTTTTCATATGCTTTCTTGCCACCTATGTATCTTCTTTTGATGTTAAGGTCTCTGGTACATTTTTAAATCATATTGTTTGAGTTGCTATTGAGTTTTAAGAGTTATTTGTATATTTTGGATAACATTCTTTTATCAGATGTGTCTTCTGCAAATATTTTCTCCTGCTCTATGGCTTGCCTCTACTTCTCTTCATATTATCTTTCACAGAGCAGAAGTTCTTAATTTTAATAAAGTTCAGCTTATTATTTATTTCATGGAGTATGCTTTTTGTGTTACATATAAAAAGTCAACAATGCCCAAGGTCATCTAAGTTTTTTCCTATGTGGTCTTGTAGAAATTTTATTGTTTTGTGTTTTACATTTAGGTCTGAGATCCATTTTCAGTTAATTATTGTGACAGATGCAAGGTCTGTGTTTATTTTTTGTTGTTGTTGTTTTGTTTTTATTTTTGTTTTTATTTTTTTTTGCATTCAGATGTCCAGTTGTTTCAGCACCATCTGTCAAAAAGACGACTTTTTCTTCATTGCCTCTGCTACTTTGTCAAAGATTAATTGACTACATTTATCTGAGTCTCTTTCTGAGCAACCTATTCTGCTTCTTATACCTATTTGTATATTCTTTTGCTAATACCAGGCTATCTTAACTACTGTTATTTTATTCTAAATCTTGATATCAAGTAGCATCAGTTCTCCAAGTTTGTTCTTCTTCAAAACTGTGTTTGTTATTCTGGGTATTTTGCTTTTTCATATAAACTTTAGATTTAGTTTTTCAATGTCCACTGAGTAACTCTCTGGGATTTTGATTTGGATTGCATTAAATCTACAGATAGACTTGATAAGAAATGACACCTTGACACCATTGGATTTTTCAACCATGAACAGGGAATGTTTATTTAGTTATTCTTTGATTTTTTTCATCAGTTTTGTAGTAATCCTTACATAAATGTGATACATATTTTGTTAGGTTTATCCCTAGTATTTCATTTTTGGGGTGCTAATGTTAATGGCAGTGTTTTTTGCTTCGTTTTGTTTTGTTGACTTATAATTTACATATGATATTGTGTAAGTTTAAAGTGTACCATAGGTTGGTTTAATATATTTACATATTATGATATGATTATAATCTTAGATTAACTAACACCTCTATCACGTCACATAATTATTAACCTTTTTTTGTGGTGAGAACACTTCGGATCTAATTTCTTAGCAACTTTGAAGTATATAATACAGTATTGTTGGCTATAATCACTTTGCTATACATTAAGTCTTCAATGTATTCATCTTCTAATTACAAGTTTATGCCCTTTAACAACATCTTTCCAGTTTCCCATCCTCCAGCTCCTGATAACCACTGTTCTAATATCTGTTTCTATAAGTTTGGCTGTTTTAAATTCCACATGTCAGTGATATCATAGAATAATTTGTCTTCCACTGCCTGGTTTATCTCAAAAGCATGATGTCTTCAAGGTCCATCCATGTTGTCAGGAATGGCAGGATTTCCTTCTTTTCCCTGGCTGAAAAATATTTTGTGTATATATACATTACATCTTCTTTAACATTTTCTTCAACAGTGCATAAGGGTTCCCTTTCTCCAGACCCTCATTTAAGCTTGCTACCTCTTACTTTCTTGATGATAGCCATTCTTACAGGTGTGAGGCAATATCTCATTGTGGTTTTAATTTGCACCTCCTGAGTGATTCAAATGATGTGGAACCCAGTTTTCTGTACACATTGGCCATTTGGATGCCTTCTTTGAAGAAAACAATGTCTTTTCTGTTCTTCTGACCATTTTTAAATCAGATTTTTGTTATTGCTGTTATTGAGTTGTCTGAGTTATTTATATACTTGGATATTAACCCCTTTCTGATATATGGCTCGTAAATATTTTCTCCCATTTCTGAGGTTCCCTCTTCATTTCGTTCATTGTTTCAATTGCTATGCAGAGGATGTTTAGTTTGAGGTAGTCACTCGTCTATTTCTGCTTTAGTTCCTTGTGCTTTTAGTGTCATATCCAAAAAAAAAATCATCACCAAGACCATTGTCAAAGAATTTTTCCCTATGTTTTCTTCTAGGACTTTTATAGTACCAAATTTTATATTTAAGTATTGATTCCATTTTGAGTTTATTTATGTGAGTGGTGGAGGATAGGGGTCCAAATTCATTTTTCTACGTATGGTTGTCCAGTTTTCCTAGGACCATTCTTTGAAGAGACTATTCTTTCTCCACTAAGTGTTTTTGGTTCCTTTGTCAAATATTAGTTGACCATATATGCAGGTATTTATTTCTGGGTATTCTATTCTATTTCATTGGCTTATGTGTCTATTTTTATGTCAGTATTATACGGCTTAATTAATGCAGATTTGTAGTATATTTCAAAATCAGGAAGTGTAGTGACTCTGACTTTGTTTTTCTTTCTCAGGATTGCTGTGCCTAACTGTGGTCTTTTGTGTCTCCATACAAATTTTAGAAATATTTTTCTATTTCTGTAAAAGATGCCATTGGAATTTTGATAGGGATTTAATTGAATTTCTAGATGGCTTTGGATAGTAGGGTCATTTTAACAATATTAATTTTTCCTATCCATGGATTGGAAGAATTAATATTGTTAAAAAGATATTGTAGTTTTGAATTTCAAATTCCACTTATTCATCACTGGTATTTTGGGACTAAATTGACCACTGTACATTATCTTTTTAGCTTGAAACCTTGCTGTAATTGCTCATTAATTCCAGGAGTTGGTTTATCCATTCTTTCAGATTTGCTTCATAAATGATTATATCACTTGTGCACAAAGACAGTTTTCTTTTTACCTGATCTGTGTACTTTTATTTTTTTTCTTGTTTTCTTGCATTAGCTAGAACTTACAATATGATGTTGAAAAAGATGGCTAAGAGAGGATATCTTTGCCTTGTACTTGATGTTAGAGGGCAAGTTTGAGTTTCTCACCAATAAGTATGATATTAGCTGTTGTATTTTGTAGATGCTCTTATCAAGCAGAGGAAGTCCCTTCCATTCCCAATTTACTGAGAATTTCTGTCATGAATGTGTGTTGTGTGTTGGATTTACCAAATGCTTTTTCTGCATCTATTGATAGATCTCGTTATTTTATATATACCAATTTTAAGTCAAGAACAAGCTGTAACACTTGATAATTCAGAATTACTAATATCTAAACAGTATTTTTTTAAAGAGAAAGGTGTGATCATACAGGCATCAGGATACATTGCTTGAAGCAGAGAAACTGGGGCACTCTACTTATAGGGCATTTGACAATATCTATGAAAATTTAAATATATTTTCTGTTTTACTAGAAATTCATGGCAAAAATATGCACGCAAACATGCAAAGATGCATCCTAAGAATGTTGTAAGTAGCATATAAGACAAAAAACTAGAAATAACATTAATGCCCATTAATGAAACATTGTTTAAATAAATTATGGTACATATATGCAATGGGTATCTTTATGGCCATTTAGAGGAGTATGATAAAAGTCCATATTCTGAATTGCAAATGTGAAGAAAAATAAAATTAATAAAACAAAGTACAACAACATACATAAAATACTCCCATTAGGCAATAATTATGTTTATATGAATGTGTGCATGTAGAAAATTTGTGCAAGAGTGGGAGTGAAACTGAGAGGCTAGCGAAGGAAGGAATACGATATGCACTCCCTTTTCTATTATATGAAGTTCTTTTCTTATCCATGTTATTTTCGTAAACTTTTAAATTTTAAAAATAAAGAAAATATTGGGACGCCTGGGTGGCTCAGTTGGTTAAGCGGCTGCCTTTGGCTCAGGTCATGATTCCAGCGTCCTGGAATCGAGTCCCGCATCGGGCTCCTTGCTCAGCAGGAGCCTGCTTCTCCCTCTGCCTCTGCCTGCCATTCTGTCTGCCTGTGCTTGCTCTCTCTCCCTCTCTCTCTGACAAATAAATAAAATCTTTAAAAAAAAAGAAAATATTAAAAATTGATATCATTTATAGCATCTTTATATAATATTTTCCTACCTTTTCACATTTAGCTAATAAATGATCATGGTTTTTCTCAGTTCCTTCAAAAGAGTAAATTATAACTATAGAAACAGATTTATATTTAGAAAAGCAAGAATAATCATTACTCTTAATAGGCAATTAGTTTTAACCTCCTTAGAGACAAAGGATGGGATATTCTTTTAAAATAAAAAGCATCTATTTGACCTATGTAATTATCTCTCTTTCTATAAATCAGAAATCTAAGTAACGTAATTGGACTTTGAACCTGAGTATTTTAGTCTTCATCATTTAAAGACGTTGGCCTAGGAGACACTAAGTTCCATCTAAACTACCTCTTTGAAAGTTACCTTCTTCATAAATTATCCAGGTTTTCCTTCTTTCCAGGGTCACTATCTTCTTGTTTATTTTGGACATCATGTTTCATTAAGCAATATTTGAATCCTCTTCATTGCATTTTTTTCTCTTACTGTCTTCCCTGCATAACAGACATTCATGAAGCAAGAACGGGACTGCAGAGAAAATGGCTTACACTTTGAATGAATGTCTTATGATCATTGTTCATAGTATGCAATCAACTGAATTTTTCTCTATCCCCTGTGACATTACAGTTTAGATTCTTAAGGTTGGCTGCTATGATTGCCCTTCTCTATCAACCAGCATAATTCAAACTCTGCCCTCACAGCTGAAATCTAATACATTAATTAAAATCTTTACAAACTTCAAAGCCAGTGTGTATGGGAAGAAGAGCCAGAAAAAATCTCCACTCAGATTCAGCATTTCTTTCCTCCAAACACAAGAGGAGCTAAGCTAAGCAGAAGTGTGCAAGTGTTTGGGCCCACTATGGAGATAAGAGCTATCTGAAAATACAGGAAAGGACTTATCTATAACCAGTCATAAATGACAGTATTAGAGATGGTATTTAGTACACATGAATACTTCTCATATATTTTGAGCTATTTGATCTGAAGACCTTTTTTCTAGGCATAAGGATATGGACAGTGGTAAATGTTATTAAGTAGAAAATCATGAAATGAAGTGAATTTATTCAAAATATAGCACCTTAATAACCTCCAGGAGAGCAAAGTTATGGTTCCTTCCTTGCTATTTCACTGAAGTATCTGTCACTCACATTTTTCCCCCAGCACAAATATAATGCATTGTTCCCATTTTCTCCATTCTCAACTGGAAAAATCATATAACTCCTTTTACCTGCAAAACAAAGTAACCTGAAATTTCACCACTAATAGTCATGTCATATGTCATCCTTTTTTTTTTTTTCAAAAACTGTGTCAACTGCAGCTCAACCTTAAGCTATTAAGTATATAAACAAATTACTATAATACAGGTAGATAAAAAGGGTTTTTCATGTGCTATGGACACAATGATAAAGGAGAATTTAATTCTACCTTGTGCTAGGAGATGTGTGGGAGAAAGCCGGACAGAAATTTCTCAATAATTAATGTTTATTGAGTGCTTACATTGTGCAAAGGGTTTTATACAAATTTTGTCTTTAATTTTCACAAAAACAAAGAGAGATAAATAGTAAAACTATCATCTCTACTGTATAAACAAGAAAACTGAGTCTTGGGGAGTTTAATATGCTCAAAATCATTTTGTAACCAAGAGATGGAGACAAACTTCAAAGCCAGACAATCATTTCAAATTACATACTAGTAACCATCATGCTAAAAGGCTCTTCAAGAATGGAGTATTTGCCAGAACAAGGGAAAAAATGAACAGAACATTTCCCTAGTAAAAGATCTTAGTCATAGTAAAAGTCTATGATGATAAAATATCTAACACATTTAAGAAAAAGTAGTAGTAACTAACCCCAACACAGTATTTACAGTGGATCAGGTACTGTTAAAATGGCTTTTGTATATCAATTCATTAATCATTACATCAACATCATCAGAAAGTGCATTTTTTTCTCATCCCTACTTTACAGAGAACTGAAGCACAGAGAATTTAATTAACCTGCTAAGATCACACAGGTAGTAGAGTGAGGTTAGACCGTGAAGTCAGGCAGGCCAGCTCTGGCCTCTGTGTTCTGTTAACATCACTCCACACACTGAATTTCCTACTATGATAAGACTGCAATGTGCCAACAGGAGAAGGCTGCAGATATTGTTGTAAAGCTACCCAGCTCTGGGTATAAGGGACTATGCCAGGGATTTGGGACTTTAATCAACAAGCCCCTGATTTTCAACAAGATTAGAGATAATGTGATAGTAATGATAAGATGTGCTATGTATTAAAAATACAGTCAGTGTTGTCTTATTTTTATACTTGAGAAACATGCTTTTTGTTTTTGCAATGCACCACACCTGAAGTAAAAGTTGACCACGTTATAATGATTGATCTAAGTGTTCAGTCTAATGAATTAAAATTTTCTTCTTGTGACCAGTTCTCAAGTGTCTAGGGATTATGCCCTGTTGAAGGTGATATAAGAATAGAGAATCTAAGAATTATAAGTTCAGCAAAACAGAATGTGGATTAAAATATGCTGAAAAATTGTACATTAGGTAAGAGTTACTCAGTGATTTTCTTAGAGGTATATGGGGTTGTTGTAAGACAGAATGATTTGACATCTATAAAATATACAGAAGAGTGTCTCAATTATATGACATTTTTAAAGTATTAAATACTATGTATCAAAATATGTAATAATTAAAATAATATAATAATTAAAAGAACAAATTCTGGAATCTCAATTGCCAGGATAAATGTCTAAGTCTTCCACTTGGGCAAATTATGTAAATTCTGTGCCTCAGCTTTTATCATTGGTAAAATGGAGGTAATAATTTTAACTCACTTCACCTCACATTTGTTGTGAGATTAAATTAGTTATGCATACATATGAAAGCATGTGTGTGTGTACATATAATCTGTGTCTATGCCTGCATGTGTGTGTGTATACACTTTAGAAAAGTTCAAGAAATAAATGAAACATGATTAACTTTAGATATTGTCTGCATTTTAAAGAGTTAATCTAATTCACTATCCAAAATACTATGACCTGTATTTAAGTGCAATTAATATTAAAAAAAGTGATGTAAACTGTGGACTTTGGATGATAGTGATGTGGCAATGCAGGTTTTAAAATATAACAAGTGTACCATCCTGGTGGGAGCTGTTGGTAATGGAGGAGGTTATGCATATGGAAATTTTCTATAACTTTTGCTCTGTTTTGCTGCAAATCCAAAAATTCTCTAAAAAAATGAAATCTATTTTTAAAAAAGTGTTGCAAAACCTCTCTATACTCTGTACTAACTGGAAGATCTATGGACAGTTAGGTCATAAAAAGGTTATATCAACATCAGTTCATAAACATATAACCAATTATCTTTTCATAAACATATAATTAATTTGTAATTATAAAAAGGAAGGTATATATATAAAACATAAACTTTATTCCAAAACCTAAATCTGTCCCTTTAATCTAGCTAGCTAACTAGTTCCCATCTGTCTGTATAACTAGTCTCATGAATACCCAGAATTTTTGAGCTTCACTTTTTGTTTCTGTAAATTGGACATAATAGTCTTTAGTATAAAAATTTTGGAGTGTTGTAAAAATATATACATTTAAGGCATTAAAAAAAACTTTGCATGTATTAAGTAAGCAGTAAATGTTGGATTTCATTCTCCCTGAGGACAGTACTAGTGTGTTCATATACCATACAGGCTAAATCTTACACAAGTATAAGGAACATCATTTTAAAGTAGTTATGAGTTCAATTTCACTCAACAAATACTTTAGAGACTCTACTATAAATTAAGCTATGTGATTGAATCTTTCCATCATAAATATTTCAACATTATAGGAATGGAAATATAAATACTATAAAAATACATTTAATCATTATATAAAGAAATTCAGATCTTTCAAAAATGGCCATTGAATTTATGAATTCTAAAAGTGCATAATTTAAATAGAGGAGTTTTAGGACTCACATTCTTTTGGTATCTATTTTTAATAAATAACACTTTATATTAGTTTCATCATTCTTTTATACAATGCATTATTACAAGGCCCAAAGCATTTCCTTATTGATTCTTTTCAACCTTTGGTGTAAATGAAGCAGAAATTAACATAGCTGATTTTGTCCTACAATAATTTCTTCAACCTTACTCTGTTGTGCTATGCCAATTTTTTTTTTTTTTAATATCAGCAGCATCCATTGATTGGTGCCTGAAACATGGATCTAGAAATAGTGTTAATTATCTGCAGCTGCACAGGCAGCAAAGGGAGCATAAAACACTAGGCTTCTTGCTCACAATGTACAAAAACAATGAAACAAACCCTCAGCTGTAAGCATCTCCAGAACTCTTCCCCACGATAACAATATGAAGTGGGTCATTTTCAAAGCCTGGCAAGCCCATCATATATTTTATACCAAACATCTAAATTTTAGAAAACATGATGCAGTTTAAGTTTTTCTCATCATTCATAAAACTATTTTGTCTTAATTGGTGATGATAATGCTACAGAAAATCAGCACAAGCGCGCAGGTATCAGGCTTGTTTGAGGCCAGTCTCACAAAAAAGCCTTTAGGAGACAAATAGCCAAACATGTGATTTTTTGAACACGGCTTATTTGGAGAGTTTATGCCCTTCTCCGCTTGGGCAATAATGTTCAAAGCTGTTGTAAGATATATCATGAGCCTCCTGATCAGTCCACCTCTCTGATTTCAAAGACAGGTATTGTTAACTAAAGCATTATCAATTGTTTCAGTTATTTACAAATCTAAGTCAAGGGTCTATGTCTACTAGTTTCCTAAAACCAATTGTTAGGGACACCACTCTCCCTCTTATCTTTATATACTCCTCTTACTTTTTTGTTGGCAATTATTTGTTTATTCATGGAATCAATACGTTTATTTTTATTGAGGTAAAATTGGTATATGACATTATATAATTTTCAGGTATACAAAATTATACTTTGATATCTGTCTACACTATAAAGTGAACACCCTCAAAAGTCTAGTTACCACCCATCACCACAAAATATAGCCCCTTCACCCATTAGGTAATCATCAGTCTGTTCTCTACATCTATGAGTTCATTTTTGTGTTATTTTGTTTATTCATTTGTTTGGTTTTCTTTAGATTCTGCATGTGAGAGGGTCATATAGTCTTTGTCTTTCACCATCTGATTTATTTCAGTTAGGATAATACGCTTATGTTCCATGCATGCTATCACAAAATGCAAGATTTCATTTCTCTTTAGGGCTGAATAGTATTTTCCTGTTTGTGTGTGTGTGTGTGTACCATATCCTCTTCATCCATTTACCCATCAGTGGATACTTGTTTTTTTTTTTTTTTTCCATATCTTGGTTATTGTAAATAATGCTACAGTGAACATGGACATCGTTCATCTTTTCAAATAAATGTTTTCATTTAGATAAATACTCAGAAGTCGAACAGATGGATCATATAGTAGATCTATTCTTAATTACTTGAAGAATTTCCATATATTCTCAAATATTTGAAAAATTCCGGTACTGTTCTCCATAGGACCTGAAACAATTTATATTCCCATTAACAATGTATAAATGTTCCCTTTTCTCCACATTCACTCCAGCACATGTTGTTTCTTATATTTTTTGCTTATTTTGTTTTTTTAAAGATTTTGTTTATTAATTTGACAGATAGAGATCACAAGTCGGTAGAGAAGCAGGCAGAGAGAGAGAGGAAGAAGCAGGCTCCCTGCTAGCAGAGAGCCTGATGCAGGGCTCGATCCCAGGAAACCAGGATCACGACCAGAGCCGAAGGCAGAGGCTTTAACCCACTGAGCCACCCAGGCGCCCCTCTTGTGTTTTAGATAATAGCCCTTCAAACAGGTGTGAGGTGATATCTCATTGTGATTTTGATTTGCATTATATAATTAGTAATTAGTGATTATGAAAATTTTGTCTGTTGGCCATCTGTATGTCTTCTTTGAAAAAACGTCTATTTAGGTCCTTGGCTCATTTTTAAGGTTTATTTTATTGTTTAGTTAGATCAGTTTTTAAAATATATTTTGGACATTAATCCCTTATAGGATAAATCACTTGCAAATGTCTTCTTCCATTCAGTAGATTGTCTTTTCATTTTGATGATGATTTCCTTTTCTGTGCATAAGTTTTCAGTTTGATGTAGTCCCATTTCTTTATTTTTATTTTTGATTCCCCTGCCCGTGGACCCACAGTCATAAACTGCTAAGATCAATGTCAAGGACTTTCTCACCATGTTTTCTTCTGGGAATTTTATGATTTCAGGTCTTAAATTCAAGTTGTTAATCTATGTTAAGTGTATAGATATTTAAAATTGTTATATCCTCTTGTTGGATTGTTCCTTTATCATCATGTAATGCCCCTCTTTGTCTGTTATACAGTCTTTATTTTGGTCTATTTTCTCTGATATGAGTATAGCTAAAAGAGCTTTCTGTTTCATTTTTCATGGAAATCATTTTCCATTCCTCCTCTTTCAGTCTGTGTATGACCCTACTTCTAAAGTGAGTCTCAGGGCACCTCGCCAGCTCAGTTGGAAGATCATGTGACTCTTGATCTTGGGGTCATGAGTTTGAGCCCCACATTGGCTCTTGAGATTACATAACTAACTAACTAGATAACTAACTAAATAAACTTAAAAAAATAAAGTTGGTCTCTTTTAGACAGCATATTAGATGGGTTATGTTCCTTATCCATTCAGCCACCATGTCTTTGATTGAAGAGTTTAGCCCATTTACATTTATAACAATTATTGATAGGTATGCACTTATTGCCATTTTGTTAATTGTTTTCTAGCTGTCTTTTTCTTTTTTCCCTGTCTCTTTCTTTGTGGTTTGGTGATTTTCTTTAGTGTTATGTTTAGATTCCTTTATTTATTTACTTCTTTAATTTTAGTTTAAGTTCTTGCTTTATGGTTACTATGAGTTTCACATATAACATCCTGTGTACGTAATAGGTGGTTAAGTTGATCTTTTTATAGAATTTATTTATTTATTTATTTATTTATTTGAGCAAGAGCGAGAGCAAGATAGAGTAAGAAGGAGAAACAGACTCCCTGCTGAGGAGAGAGCCCAATGTGGGGCTTGATCCCAGGACTCCAAGATCATGTCCTGAGCCAAAGTCAGCAGACTGAGTCACCCAGATGCCCCTAAGTTGATCTTTTTATATTATACATCCCTTAACTAATTAATGTAGTTTTAGTTAATTTTATTACTTTTGACTTTAACTTTCATGCTTGTCTTATAATTGATGAATTCACTGTTTATACTATATATTTACCTTTTCCAGTGAGCCATTTTATTTTCATGTGTTTTCTTGTGATTAATTAGGGCCATTTTTTTTTTTTTTTCTATTCACAGAAGTCCCTTTATCATTTCTTGTAAGGCTGGTTTAGTGGTGATGAGCTTCTTCATTTTTTGCTTGTCTGGAAAACTCTTAATCTCCACTTCAATTCTGAAGGCTAACCTTACAGGGTAAAGAATTCTTGGCTGAAAGTTTTTTTTTTTTTTTTCTTTCAATATTTTGAATATATCATACCACTCCCTCTGGCAGCCAAAGTTTGTGTCAAAAATCTTCTGGTAACATTATGTGTTTCCCTTTTTTGTAACAAGTTGTTTTTCTCTTGCTGCTTTTAAGTTTGTTTGTTCGTTTATTTTTTCTCTTTAACTTTTACATTTTAACTATAATATGTCTTACTGTGGATCTCTTGGTATTCATCTTGTCTAGAATTCTCTGGGCTCCTTGGACCTGTATGTCTGTTTTCTTTCCTGGATTAGTAAAGTTTTCTGCCATTGTTTCTTCAAAAAAGTTTTCTGGCCTTTTTTCTCTCTTTTTTTTACACCTCTATAGTGCAAATGTTATTCTGCTTAATTCTTTCTCAAAGGTCCTTTAAAATATCTTCACTTTTTATAATTCTTTTTTCTTTTTGTTGCTCTGTTTGGGTGAGTGCTGTTGTTTTCCAACTCACTGATCCATTCTTCTGCTTCATTCAGTCTTCTTTTGAGCTACTCAATGGTTACTTTTTAGTTTAGTTATTGTATTCTTCAGCTTTATAATTTATTTTTTATTTGGTACTTTCTTATATTTTCTATCTCTTTATTGAAGTTCTCACTGTGTTCATCCATCTTACTCCCAAGTTCAGGGGGCATCTTTATGACCATTACTTTAAACTTTTTATCAGGCAAATTGCTTATTTCTGTTTCGTTACAGTCTTCTGCTGAGGTTTTTTCTTGTTTGTTTGGAAAAGTCTTCTCTTTCCTCATTTTGCCTGACTCTCTGTGTTTGCTTCTATGTATTAGACAAATCAGCTACCACTTCCCATCTTAAAGGAGTGGTCTCATGTAGGATATATCCTAATGTAGGAGATAGTGTAGGGTTCAGAAGTGCTATCTTCCCTGGCAGCCAGAGGTATCCCTTACATGAGCTGTGTGCATCCATCTGCTGTTGTGAGGCTGCAGCTACAGAATGGGAATGGGCAAGGATTTCCCCTGGCCCAGTCATAGCATGTGGCTATGTGGCACAGAGGTGGGTATGTCTCTCACTTGAGCCTACGTGTGATGTGTGCCTGCAGCATAAGAGTTGGTGGGGCCCTCAGTAGGGAATACCTTCTGGTGCTAACAGGTTAGAGGGAGAGTTCTAAGATAGTATCCACCAGCACCTGCATTTGAAATTAGTTTGTAAAAATGGCACCTAAGAATGCCTTTGTCCTCAGAGAGAGCCCCAAGTTATTGTCTTTCCAGCAGATGCTTTAAGATCAGTAATTACATCTATTTCACATGTATTGTGGGTACTGTTCAAACACTTGATTTTGGGCTGGATCCCAGGGCAAGTGAGCCTATGCACAAGCCCCTTAGAGCATGTTCTCTGTTCCTTACAGTTCTATGGTTTTTCTGGATGTAATTCCCATTGGATTTCAAGCAAAACATTTGGGGCATTCACCAGTCCTGTGAAGAACCTAGGGGTTGCAGTCCTGACACAGAGAATAGACCCTTCAATTCTTAAGGAAAAGTTCTATATTTTGAGATCCATCCTGATTATGGATTACCATTTCTGGTGTGTGTATGTGTGTGTGCGTGTGTTTCGAGTGTACCCTTTTTTCCTTTGTTGGAGAGGCTCTGTTCACTGTTTTTAGGTCTTTTTCAGAGGAAGTTATTCCGCATGTAGTTATAAATTTATTGTGTCCATGAAAGGAGGCAAGTTCAGGATTTTTCTACACTGCCATCTTGAACCTTTCTTTCTCAACAAATTTATTTAAAGATATTTGTTGATGACTTCTATGTCCTTTCCAGACTATCTTCAACAAATAGGCACAAAGCATACAGAAAAAAACTTTGACTTAGATTATCTAGGTTGACCAGTTCAAATGATCAAACTACTCAATTTTCTTCTCTAAGCATTCAAAAATAAAAGCTATTTTAATACATTCTTCAAAGAAAATATATACTAGCCAGCATGTCAAGTCGAGTATAAAGTAGTAAGACATAGACACTGCCTTCATGAAACCTCCTGTCAGTTGATGGAGATTAATGTTAGATAATATATTACATATACATAATGTTAGACAATATATTATATATATATATTACATATGTATATATATATATACATATATTACAAATGCATATGAGCATTTCAAAATGAGTTCAGCATTCTAAGGTAATGGAAAAATGGATATGTCATCTAGTTTGAGAGGGGTGGGGAAATTAGGAAAACATCTTTGAAAAATAAGATTCTTCCTATAGATGCAAACAGAAAATTCCATTTTCTCTTTTATGGGGGAAAATGATAAGTGGTTTCATTAAATAAAAACAGTAATAATCTCTAATCTAAACTATGTAAGTGACAAGAATTGATTAATTAAACTGTTTTCCTTGTTTTCTGTACCTTATCCCCATATCATACACACAACACCCAGATTTAAGACCTGCTATATTTATATTAGCCAACTTTTACTGATCAAACTGCTTGGTAAAACTCTCCTTTCCTAAGTGTTGTGTAAACATTAACTATGTACTGACATCCTCAAAGCAAATAAAACATATCAAATATTAATCTTAAAATCAATTCTTTGGAAACTAGTTATTTATTTATTGAATATAGTGTGTATTGAGTGCAAATTTTATAGTAGTGTCTATCAGAATAGAACAGGGCTAAATACTATT
This sequence comes from Lutra lutra, assembly GCF_902655055.1. Taxonomy (NCBI): domain Eukaryota; kingdom Metazoa; phylum Chordata; class Mammalia; order Carnivora; family Mustelidae; genus Lutra; species Lutra lutra. The sequence goes on along the minus strand of NC_062279.1, from coordinate 72,485,553 downwards.
TACATAAAACACTTAGAATTCCACCTTCTTAAGACATAGTAGTCTCCCCAACTGCCCCAGCCTTCTACTACTATACCAAAGGCAGAGTTAGCAATGGTTCTCTCTTCAAGACAGTTCACCTGTTTATATTAAGAAATATTCTAGCTATTGGTTCTGAGCCCTCCTCATGTTAAGAAAGTTTCTTTTTGTCTGTTGTAACATGTTTTTGTTGTTTGTTTGTTTTTGTTTTGCTTTGTTTTTAATAATTTAGAGAAGCAGTGAGACAGCACAGTTGTAAAAAGCATGGACTTTGTTGTCAGTATGTATTTATTGGATCAATGCTCTGAAAATTCTCAGCTCTGTGATCTTGAGTCAGTTACTTTAACTTCTCCTGGCTTCAGCGTTCAGCAATTGTGGAGTCTCTGCCCCAGGCATGAGATTAGCTGTGAGGTCTTCAGTTGCTCTTTGACTTGGTTCAGAGGACCAGGGGTGAAATGGCCAATGAAGTGTTAAATGTGTATAGATGAAAAATCTTTCCCAGGGTCTCTGAAACTTGTGATGAAACAGTCTTGGCTTTTTTATGAAATGAATTGACTACATCTCTGCAATTTAGGTGAGGGATTATACAGGAAATCTTTTCAATACCACCCTCTTACTGATTCCTGAAGTAAAAATTAACTCTTCCTCATCCCCTCCATACATACGTTAGCACATTAATATTTAAAATTTTGATGATTAATTAATATGAGTCCAAGAAATTCAGAAGCTTTTTGAAATCCTATGGAAATAAATAGAAAAATAAAATTCTGGCCCAAAGTTTTGGAGCCCCTTGGTAAAATTAACATAGAGGACATGATTGAGTGGGAAATATTCTGTTGATAGTTCTGCTTTCCCATTTTGTGTCCTCCCACAATGAATTAACTCTATAACAGCACTGTTTCCTAGAAATCTTTTACACTTTGAATTCCAAAACTATTGCCTGCTTTCTCCCTCTCTCTCTCTTACTTCTGCAAATACACTATTGATATGCCATGATTCTCTCATCCCAAGTGAACTCATTCCTAAATTCTTTATCTTGGTTGCATTAGTCTGCCTTGACATTTGAAACCTGCCACTGTAGATGCGGCATTATGGAATAAGCTCTTCCTTGACTCTATTCGCATACAATAAAGGGTTTTATGCATATGTGTTTTTATATCAATAAGAAAAGTCAACAAAATTTAAATTTTTCCATTTTCTAGAAATGTTACATTCTTATTCGTTAATGTTTTTAATCTCTGTTGGTGTGTTTGAATAATAGCCTTTAAAGTAAGTACACTGAAGTCAAAATGCAATTAATCTCTGAACATACCCAAATAGTGAAATTCCCTTGCTCATTTGATGTGAGAGTAATGCAGGTCCAATATCCAAAAAAAAAAAAAAAAAAAAAAAAAAATGTTCTCATAAAGAGAATTCTTTTCAAAGTAATAAAGGGAATGAATAGACTGCTTGCTTCAGTCAGTTACCCAGTGATTTTACTTTTGGCTGTGGCATGCTTCAATCCTTAGGACTGAGCATGAAACTACACAGGATATTTCTAAACTACCAATCCTCCTCGAAATAGAGCCTATCTGACAGAAGCAGTGATATCATTATAAAAAAATATTTAAAACCCTTTCTTCTTTTGAAATTTTGAGTAAGCTTCCAGACTACAAGGACTCCACCAGTATGAGTGCTTCCTTAGAGGAAAGTGTCCTCAAGGGTTCTAGGTCCATGTTTCTATATTGTGACTTTTCATCTTTTTTAATGAACATCTCTCATTTTTTCCCCTTTGGCTTGGTTTCCAATTATTCCTTCAGGAAAATATGACATTTGACAAGGCATAAGCATAAATATTTAGAGGGTAACAAAATTGTATTTATTCCTTAAAACAGAAAAAATGTAAGTATGCAGATATAACACTTTAATCCAATCCTCACAAAATCCTCTTTATTTAATAATATATGCCTAAATTCTGTAATCCATAGTAATTCTGATTGATTACAATGTTTAACCCAAGTGAATGATAATTGAATTAACCAAGCCTCTAAAATTGTTTCAATAAAATTCCGGATAAGAGCTTAGCAGATATTGCCAAATATTTACACTCAGCAGTTATTCATGGTAAGGAACACTATTCAATCAGTGGAACTTAATTTAATAATGTTTACCTGTGTGTAAGCCTCCGGTGACTAATGCAGACTGCAGTCTGAGAATCTTGAGCAATGCATACTTTATGGCGACTACATTTCATCTTTAGGCATGGATCTTTAGCTGGATCTAAAGCTAAAAAAAAATTGTTCAGAAAATATTAAGATATGTTTCTGAAAAATGGAGGTATCTAATCTCATCAAACAATTTGATCAAGAACTTTACATAGAAGTTCAGCTCTAAATTTTCTTCACATTCTTCCTCTTTTGAGATGCTTCTATTTCTACCTTCCTAACTCAGAGTTCATAGATGGCTGCAGTTTAGTCTTATTTATTCCATTCAGAAGATAAAAAACCCGTTTATGATCAAACAATGTGTAAACAAAACAGAAACTTCAACAGAAAATTTTTCTATAGTTGTTATTTTTTTCTAAGCAGTAAAGATGCAGAGATAAAGTTGGGGTGTGTTACTGTAATACTTCTGTCAGTGGACAATAATAATTTCTACTTTTGTTTTCCCTAGAGAGATGTAGGTGGGTAGAGATCAAGGATTAAGCCCAAAAGATGTTAGTGGGCATTAATAAGTCTTCGGATATATAAAAAAAAAGTCTACAGCTACACTAGGAACCGGCTGAGTGCATCATGGTAATAACTGAGATATTGCATTGTCATTTTTAAATCTTGCTTGACATTAGAACCACTATTTTTCTAAACAAAATGTCTCTCTTGGTGGATGCCAACACAAAAATTGTGTGATTTGTTGGTGATATTTTACATAACAGTTTTAATAAGCTATAACTTGCATACAATTCATTCTTTTCATTTTGAAATTCAGTAGCTTTCAGTATATTCACAGCTATGAAACTATTATCATAATAAATTTTAGAAAATTTTTATTACCTCAAAGAAATGATACCCTTTAATTATCACCTTCCAACTACCATGCCAACTACCCTAGCTTCTTCACAACCCCTAATAGGAGTACCCACTAGTATAATTTCTGTCTCTTCAGATTTGCCCATTCTGAATATTTTATGTACATGATATTACATATTATGTGGTCTTCTGTGACTTGTTTCCCTTGTTTGGGGCAATGTTTTCAAGGTCCAACCATATTCTAGAATGCAACACTACTTCATTCCTTTACGTTGCTAAATATCATTATATAGATATACCATATTTTATTTATCCATTCACTAGTTGAGGGAAATTTTGTTGTTTCTACATTCTGTTTATTATGAATAATACTGTTATTGGTAATCACTATTCGTGATGTTCGGTGATATTTCTTGTGATTTTGTGGGTGGAAAGCCAGGGAGGGAGTTGGCACAAATAAGAAACAGGCACTGAATGTCCACTTTGGGTACATGTCACAACTGAGAGAAAAAGAACTCATGCAAGATGGAAACTGAAAATAAAATTCTAATGCATGTAGAAAAATGGAGCAAAGGTGACCTGAAAGATGTGTATTTAGAATATGAAGAAGTATTTGGGAGAGCTCTGAGCTTTTCACTGACCATGAAAGAACCGGTCTCTTCAAATCTTAAACTTAGAGTAAACTAGAGTTAACATCTGGTGTACAAATCAAATTTAGTTTTATGAATGTGTTAAATCAATAACCTAGCTAAAGTTAATACATTTTAATAAACAATAAATAAACCCAATTTCAATCAAATACAGATACAAACTACATATATAGATGCTTATATATAAAAACATATTTTGAGGTGCCTGGGCGACTCAGTCTGTTGAGCACACAACTCTTGATTTTGGTTCAGGCTGCACATCAGTGGGAAGTCTGCTTGAGATTCTCTCTCCTTTTGCCAACCCCCGTTCATGCTCTCTCTCTTTCTAAAATCAATCAATCAATCTTATAAAAACTTACACATTTTCTTTCTCCAAGAAGTATATTTCTACAAAATTCTTTGAGATTTCAAATACTCATGAGATTTAAAATTAAAAATACTAACATATAGAGTTGATAATATGTTCACTAGTAGACATCTTACATCATAATAATATGTTTAAGTGCATCTGTTAAGTTTCTTCTGAGAAAAAAAATTTAACAGTCAATGATTAGATCATTATAGTTTATCTTAATTTCAGAGAAATTTTAAAACATAAGATAAATAAAAGTAGTTATTTTATTCTCTATGAAATGTTGAATATACTTTGTTCACCATGCAAATGCAAGTTGCTAGAACATTTTCATACTATCACAGTTTAAACTATCACTAATTAGAAAATTGTCTCATTGAACTCTTGCACTTTAGATCTGTATAACTTCTTGTCAGACAACATAAAAGAAAGTACATACAATAACTTAGAAGGCATTAAAATGTTTTGTGATATTTCTAATCTTAAGTCTATTTTGATTTTTTAAAATATTTTATTTATTTATTTGAAAACGAGAAAGAGAGGCACATGAGCGGGAAGGGCAGAGGGAGAGGGAGAGAGAGAATCTCAAGCTGGCTCCAGGTTCCATGATGTAGGGCTTGATCCCAGGACCCCAAGATCATGACCTGAGCTGAAACCAAGAGGTGTATGCTTAACCAACAGGTGTCCCTTATTTTGACTTTTAATTGGGAATACCACTTTCAAATATTGATTGAAATCAAACAGTTCTGGCTAAAAAAAAATGTCATTATACATACAACTGTATCTATATTCATATGTCCTACACTCATTGTGAATATATTTAACCTAACATATATTATTCTGAAAAAGGAGTGTATTTTTTTTTAAAGATTTTATCCATTTATTTGACAGAGATCACAAGTAAGCAGAGAGAGAGAGAGAGGAGGAAGCAGGCTCCCTGACAGGCAGAGAGCCCGACGCTGGGCTCGATCCCAGGACCCTGAGATCATGACCTGAGCCGAAAGCAGAGGCTTTAACCCACTGAGCCACCCAGGCACCCCGTATTTGTTTTGAAATAAAATAATGTACATGTGAAACTATCAGGATTAATATAATCTAGTTAACACATCAAATTCAGACCATTAATAGTTATCTTTACTTATTTCTTTTAGTTTTATTTATCTTATAGAGCTTACATTAGATAATTTTCTAAAGTTCCATGACACCTCTTACATTATACCTACTTATACCCTGTACCAAAAAAAGTACAAATAAAAGAACCCAAAAATCGATGTATAATGAGAAAGAAATTATCAGAACAAATACAGCACATGAAAATTAATTTAATAAAATTTTACATACAATTCTACATAAATGATCAAATAAAAGAGTAGTAGTATTTGTCAGGAGATTGAAAATACAATAGAAAGTGAACATGAAGAATCAGATACATAGAATCTACATAAGGAAAAGATCACTTTCTGTGCATGTGATTTTAACCATCTGTATTTTTGAGTAGAACTTACATTGTTGGCAGCTTAAAAATTATAAAACATCACACACTGTAAATACAGATGCTTGAGATTTTATTCTTGAAATCACAACAATAACACAACCATCTTCCCCTTGGCTGAAGCCCATGGATTAGACTCAATCCTGTATTTTAAAAAAGCCTGGCATAAATTCATCACCTCCTTCTGTTGCTATCCTCTTCTTTCCATCTTTTTCAAATTAACATCTCCTATTCTATTCTGTATTATTGTATTAGTGTATTTTTTCTCAAGCATCCAGTACCATGATCCCTAGGAAGATTTCAGCTAGCACATTCGAATTCATCTGGCCATGTTCTTTCTGTCTTAATCTTTCATAATCTTTCTGACTGATGTGAACTAACCTACGGACATATCTAATACTTCTTTTTTGTTTTGTTTTGTTTTGTTAAAAAAAAAAAAAGGCAGTCTGAATGCCTTATATTTTCGCTCGTGATATGGTTGCATTTCACTTGTCATACAGAATTTCCCTCACTCTTTCACCAGAATATTTGTTTTTTTAGTTCAGAATCCCCCACTCATTGCTATATCAGAGAAAGCTAGGACATATCCAGCCTGACCCAGCTGCTAATGGTGGAAGTACCTGAGACAGCAAGGGTAGGTGAGAGCAGGAAACAAACATAACTGTAGACAGGTATGTCAGTTTAAAAAGATATAATCCTTGAGAAGAGGTCCTTACATCAAGGTAACCAAAAAGTAAGGACATGCAATACAGATGTTGGGTCAAGAAAACAAACCCGGAAAATGACTGAAAGGTGCTGAATTCCCATTGCAGCAGAAGAATCATTAGTTTTCATGTTTCATGCAGGTGGTCTTAAAAGAGGGAAAGGCAAAAAGTGGTGTCATTAAGGTGAAAAGATAGGTATTATTGTTTGTATCAAGAACTGAAATAAACTTCAAGATCAGAACTCTTAATCTGCAAAAACTCACTTCTGGAATTTAACAGTGTTTATCCACAAAAAATGCATAGCTTTTTAGAAGATTAAATCCTAATGACTTTAGGCTAAAGCACTTTTAAATAATTCTGCATTTTACTTTTAGTGGGGCTAATGTTGAACCAGTTACCTTAGTTAAATCAACGCCAGAGAAAAGATTTCTTAAAATCTTGACAAATATAATAAAAACTTAATATTCCCAATATTGATTCAGATTTTTCAAAGACAAATATTACTAGTTTTTGTAGTAAAAACTAGTAATATTTATGTAGCTTGATGGGTTCATCTATAAAAGTCAAGCTTTTGGACTAAACTTCAAATTAACATTCTTCTTTCAAAACATGTTATTAGATTTCAGCAAACATTTTTGGCACCAGATATCCTACATGGAATGGATCCTGTCCTCAACAGACTCAATATTTTAAGTGGAAAAGATATATATAGATATATATATCTATATATATCTTTTATATATCTTTATATAAAGATATATAAAAAGAAGATAAAGATATATAAAAGATATATATAAAAGATATAGGTATATAAAGATATATATATTTATATATATATATAAATCACGATCAATGAAATATAAAATGTGCATGCTGCCTGAAAGTACTAGGACAAAACACTGGGGAGGCAGATGGAAGCTTATTACCTTTTGGAGCTCTCCTTTTTAGAAATGCCATGTCACTTAATGATTTTAACTTGGAGAGTGACATAATTATGTTTTATGGTAAAGAGATCACTCATAAAATTTGGTTATGCTTTGAATAATATTTGATCAAGACAAGGAAACTAAGAATGTCCAGCGGAGAAAGAGTAAGAATCCACTCTAGGGGAACTGAGTGTAAAGATGGGCATGGGAACAAGGCTACCTTTGGAGCTGAAAAAAAAGAGGATTTTGAGAGGGTCAAGCATTGGTCTGTTGGAATAGGTATTCTGAGACAACCAAATCTGAATCGATTGAATAAACATCCAATTCCTCACTTCCACCATTTGTGGGCTTTTTCTGTTATTAATATTGTTATAACTGGGAAGCCTGTGTGGCTCATTGGATTAAGTCTTTGCCTTCGGCTCAGGTCATGGTCTTGGGCTCCTGGGATGGAGCCCCGCATCAGGCACTCTGCTCAGCAGGAGTCTGCTTCCCCTTCCCTCTCTCTGCCTTCCTCTCTGCCTACTTGTGATCTCTGTCTGTCAAATAAATAAATAAAATCTTTAAAAAAACAAACAAATAAATAAATAAATAAATAAAATCTTTAAAAATATATTGTTATAACTAATTTTCTTTTTATTAGTATTTGCCCAGTTAACTTTTGTCTGAATTCCTTTATTTTTAATTCTTAATTTTTATAGTTTAAGACTGCTCTTAAGAATTCTTAGATGGATTTACAAGCCCAGTCTAAGGTGACCTATCTCCTCTTTTGTTTCAAATGTGATTTTTTTTTATATAATTGTACTCTTTCTTCTCACTTTGTTTTGTGCTTTTTAAAAAGATTTTATTTGTTTATTTATTTGACAGAGAGAGAGAGAGCAAGAGACACAAGCAGGGGGAACAGTAGAGGTTGAGCCCAATGCAAGGCTTGATCCCAGGACCCCAGGTTCCCAACCAAAGCCCAAGGCTGATGCTCGACTGACTAAGGCATCCAGGTGCCCTATTTTGTGCTTTCTATTTTGCAGTTTTTTTTTTTTCTTTGTTTTTACTTCTTCTTTCCTGCCTCATAGTGTGTTAATTATATTTTTTAACTTTTCTTTTTATTTATTTATTTATTTATTTGAGAGAGAGACAGAGAGAGAGAGCATATGAGAGAGAGCAGGAGCAGGGGGGCAGGCAGAGGGAGAAGGAGAAACTGACTCCTCACTGAGCAGTGAGCTTGATCCCAGGACTCTGAGATCATGACCTGAGCTAAAGGCAGATGCTTAACAGACTGAGCCACCCAGGCACCCAATTATATCTTATTTAGTACCTTTTTTCTTCTGCTAGTTTGGAAATCAAAAATCTTTTTTAGTGATTTCCCTGAGATGTTTACACACACAAATAATAATAATAAATATTATTATTTTTACTGATATAGCTTATTTAAAATCATAAAATCTGCCATTTACCCATCACTGCTTCTTGGAATTTACACTTCCTTTTGGGTTCTCTTGTTTTTTTGTTTGTTTGTTGTTTTTTTTTAAAGATTTTATTTATTTATTCGACAGAAAGAGATCACAAGTAGGCAGAGAGGCAGGCAGAGACAAAGGAGGAAGCAGGCTCCCTGCCAAGCAGAGAGCCCAATGTGGGACTCGATCCCAGGACCCTGAGATCATGACCTGAGCCGAAGCCAGAGGCTTAACCCACTGAGCCACCAGGTGCCCTTGGGTTCTCTTGTATAATTTTATGTGTGGAAGCATATTTTTTTGTAGTTCTTTTGGCATGTGCAATTGGTAGTATACCTTTTATATATTTTTCTGAATGTATCTTTATTTTCCAATCATTTTTATTTTTTTAAAGATTGTATTTATTTATTTCAGAGAGTGAGAAAGAGAGAGCATAGGTGGGGGTCAGGCCTAGGGAAAAGGAGAAGCATACTCCCTGTTGAGTATGGACCCAGACACTGGGGTGGATTCCGGGACTCTGGGATCCTGACCTAGCCAAAGGTCAGGATGCTTAACCAACTGAGCCACGAGGTACACCTCTAATCATTTTTAAAGGATAATTTAGCTGTGTCTGGAACTCTTATTTGATAATTACTTTTTTCTAGCCACAGTAAAAAGATATTATTTCATGTTATTTTGCCCGCTGTTGCCACTAATTAATAAGTCTATTTTCAGTCTGTAGTACTGTGTAAACAATTAGCCTTTACTCCCTGGATATTATAATATTTTCTTATCATCAAAACTTTGTGTTGTGAAATGCTTATCTCCAATTATTACACCAAAAACATAAGCAAATATGTCCTTCTCTTTGAATTTCAACTAGTAACATAAGTATACTTATTTAATGAAAGAATTCTTTAGCCATTTAAATAAAAAATCAAGAAAACAAAAACTAAGTTAAACATTCATCATGTGCCATTGAAGGCTGGGTTTCAATTTTGGAAAAATGTTGGAAAATTTATATCACTAAATAGTGAAATCAAAGTACACATCAGCATTCACTTGGTGAAATGTCTCTCTAAACTTAATTGTGTGTTTTCACATAAAATGAAGTGACCGGTAACTCAAACATGTTTTAAAAACCTTCACGGTTCAACAATGAAGCACTGAACATGCTTTCATTGATGTTTTAACAACAGTTCATTTCACTAAAACTCTATGCTGTAAAACTATAGGAAGAAATAGTTTTCTAGGGAATTTTTTTAAACTTGTCAGATGTTACAATGAAAGGCTGTGCAAGTGAGCAGCATGGAAAATAGAGCTAATGCCTGATAGTTAATTAGACTTTTGACAGCCAATTTTGTGGCGCTAAATGTGATTAAATGTGGCTGCAAGTCTTTGGAGTGACTTTTCTTAGTTTTAAACCTTAACATTACTTTAGTTATAGAAAATCCTTCCACTCTAACTCTGGTCTCACCATTATAGACATTAAATGTGGAGGTCTATACCACTGCCAGATTTTGATGCAATTGTTGAATTAATTTATTTTGTCATAAATATAAATCAAAATATCACAATGTTTATTTCAATAATAGCATATCTTATACAATTGTATGAAATGCAAATGACTACTACATTGATAACTCAAAGTTAATAAGATCTCTAGATATTATTACAAGACAGAATTTCATCCGACAGTCATTCCACTCTGGTATTAAAGTATTGATGACAATTTAAAAATGTCATTCTTCTGTTTATCGTTATTTTGTCCACATATTATATTATCTATAATACTTCTTAAAGTGATAAATGTTAACAGTGTTTCTTTTACAGAAGAGATGCATCAGAATACTTGATTATATGTAAAAAACTATTATTTTTACTAGTTTCCAATTTCAAAATTGTATTTGATAGACAAAAGTGAGGATACTGAATCCCCATCATAAAGATTTAAATTTAGGATTTTCTTTCTAATATTTGATCTAAAGATATCTATGATTCAGTTAACACTTACTAAGAGGGTGCCTAAAATAGAATCATAAAGAAGAGTCCCTACTAATGTGTCAATAATGTCTTGGCTTACTGAAATAATGTTTACCTGTAGTTTTTGATGATGTCCCCCAATGATTCTATACCTTAATGTCTTCATATAGGAATTAAAGAAATTGAGCTAATTCTAAAATACCAAATAACATATTCTATAATTGTGTACTTTAACTCATTTAGGAGCTGTTATACGAAAAGGAGGAAATATTTTTAAAAATTAACACTGAGTTGAAAAAAATGTTCATGTGACTCAGCATGACTGTATGTTAAGTGCCTTAAATATTTCCAGACATATAGAAAGCACCACATTTGGCATTATCGTTTGTATTTTTATTGATAGCTATGAAGGTCCTACAAAATCTCCTGTGATTTGCTATACAGCTCTACTAACTACCCAATGGGAGGATATGTGGCTGACTTTGAGTGACATTTTGTCTTTCTCAGCTCTCTATTAGGACACAAAATTACCTCTGTCCGATAAAAGCCACTGACTCTAAAGTCACCATTTTCCTAAATAAAGTTTACTCTTCTATTTTTACTGACTTAAAAGTAAAAATAATAATTTCTACATGAACTCTTTTAAAGAACAATGAAGCTAATCCTTAAGAAACCAAAATGAAATTTCGAAACACAGATTTGTTTCCTCTGAAAGCTGTGTCAAACACTACTACCATTAGATAGCTTACACACTTGTATGCACACACAGAGACGTATATGCATAACAAGGAATTGTATCAATGGCCATTTAATCTTGGGTGTGAATCAGGAGATAGTGCCCTGAAATCGTCTACTCAATGTGATATAAAATTAAAAGTATAGTAAGTTGCCACTTCACCATTAGAAGGAATGTTAAAAAGCAAAACAAAACAAAACAAACAAAACAACTGAACAGAGAAGTGTTTGCAAGAATGTAGATCAACTAACCAAACATGTGGCTGGTAAGAGTATAGAATGCTATAATTACCGTTATTAGTACAGGTCTAATTAGGAGACAAAAGACATAGTAACTCAAATAGAGAAAGTTTAAAATAAGGAATTTCTAATTACGGTAGAAGAATAACTGTAAAGGAGTAAAGAAAGCTCTAAGGGATACTCTAATAATGAAACAGAGTATCAACAGAAGAGCCAAACTAGAAAGATGTGCTTCCTCCCCAGATGTGGGATTTAGTTCTCATTGGAGAAGGTTGCAATGCATTGGATGGCCCAGAAGCCTATTTGGTTGATAGGGCCAGAGCCAGTTAGTCCATAGTCACTGGCAAAGTAGGTGACACCACACCCATTCCCCACTCCTATCTGGGATAGGTGCACTGAAGCTGGAGGGAAGGGAATCACAGCTGGGACTGGCAAGTAGGCAACACTCATCCAGTATGCAATGGGCTGAAGCCAGCAGACAGGTGCATGGGCAGAGTTGGGGCACTCTCCCCATGGAGTGGGAAGAGTGGGGTGTGTACCTGGGATAGACAGTGCCCGCCAAGATCAGTTATGCAAGCTTGCCATGGGATTGTACACACTAGTCATGCATCTGTGGCGGAGCACCCCTGCACGTCTCTCCTTCAAGCATCACTGGAGTAGAAGGAGACCCAGAGGTACTCCAGGGGCAGAAAGAGAAATCCTTCACTCCACAGACCCTTGCAGTATCCTGTATTGATGAAGCTTAACATTTGGTTTATTACAGGCCATGCTTAGGAGATCCAGTTCCGTTATTGTAGAACAGGCAATGAAAAGTGAATCGAGAGATAAGAGGCAGTAAATCAATACCTTGCACAATCGCTCTGGAAAATATTTTGGCAGTTTGTTGTGTAATTAAACAATACTACATCTTTGAATTTACCCAAGAGAATATTTTGAATGTTCACAAAGAGACTATTATAAAAATATTCATGGCATATTTAGTTATAAGAACTAACCCAAATATCCATCAATGGGTGATTGTTGTTATACAAAGAGAATTCTTCTCAGCAATCAAACAAAACAAACCCCTGAAACATGCAATAATGTTAGATAAATCTCAAAAACATTATATCAAACAAAAATGGCATAAATGAAAATATACAAAGAACATAGTTCCATCTGTATCAAGTTATAGGAAGAGCTAAACTAAATTAAAGTGAAAGAAATCAGAACAACTCAAAATAGTGATTGCCTAGATTGGGGGTAGGAAACTGGGAGGAGTAGAGTAGAGTAAGTAGTTTGAAGAATGTCTGGAGTGATGGAAATGACCTCTATCTTAATTGAGCTACTGTTAATTCAATTATCTGCATTCACCAAAATGTATCAAACTGTATATTTTAAACTATTGCCTTTTATTGTATGAAATTAAATATTTATTTTTTTTTCATTTCACATTGTTTTTTCTTTTTTTTTAAATTTTTTAATTTTATAAACATATATTTTTATCCCCAGGGGTACAGGTCTGCGAATCGCCAGGTTTACACACTTCACAGCACTCACCATAGCACATACCTCCCCAATATCCATAACCCCACCCCCCCTCTCCCAACCCCCTCCCCCCATCAACCCTCACTTTGTTTTGTGAGATTAAGAGTCACTTATGGTTTGTCTCCCTCCCAATCCCATCTTGTTTCATTTACTCTTCTCCTACCCCCTCAACCCCCCATGTTGCATCTCCTCTCCCTCATATCAGGGAGATCATATGATAGTTGTCTTTCTCCGATTGACTTATTTCACTAAGCATGATACCCTCTAGTTCCATCCACGTCGTAGCAAATGGCAAGATTTCATTTCTTTTGATGGCTGCACAGTATTCCATTGTGTATATATACTACATCTTCTTTATCCATTCGTCTGTAGATGGACATCTAGGTTCTTTCCATAGTTTGGCTATTGTGGACATTGCTGCTATAAACATTCGGGTGCACGTGCCCCTTCGGATCACTATGTTTGTATCTTTATGGTAAATACCCAGCAGTGCAATTGCTGGGTCATAGGGTAGTTCTATTTTCAACATTTTGAGGAACCTCCATGCTGTTTTCCAGAGTGGTTGCACCAGCTTGCATTCCCACCAACAGTGTAGGAGGGTTCCCTTTTCTCCGCATCCTCGCCAGCATCTGTCATTTCCTGACTTGTTAATTTTAGCCATTCTGACTGGTGTGAGGTGATATCTCATGGTGGTTTTGATTTGTATTTCCCTGATGCCGAGTGATATGGAGCACTAAAGGCAAGGGAAGCAAGGGCAAAAACTGACAGAAATTAAATATTTATAAAGAAAAAAAATTCCTTTTGTTTTCTGCTAAGGCATTTTTAAAAAAATCTCCATTCTCCATGAGAATATTTAAGGTCTTCTCAATCCACAATCTCAGGGCAACAAAGCATACAATCAAAAATCAAAGGTGACAAATTTCACCATTGAAATTTAGATACTAAAAATCAATTCTCGATCAATGGAGTGTGTTCTTTTGTAATGAATACTGCACAATGCAGATAGGTTACATTAATGAAAAACAAATCATTTTTTCCAATTATGACTTGTTTTTCATTGGTCATAATTGGAAAAAGAATGTAGAACAGGGTCTCATTTTCTCAAATCTGCATTCAGATACTATAGTGTCTATAAAAAACTTTAGATAAAACTGCCAGAATTTAACTACTGTAAAAAGAAAAAGAGCTTTTACATATGCCCCCAAATCTTAAAAACTATTTTATAGAACCAATGGTAATACTGACCAACAAAACAAGTTAGTAGAATTTATAACTAAGAACACTTTTCACTTTTTAAAGATTTGTTTATTTATTTATTTATTTATTTATTTAGAGAGCATTCATGAGTGAGTGAGAGAGGGAGAGGCAGAGGGAAAGAATCCCAAGCAGACTCCATGCCTGGTGAGGAGCCTGAGCTGGGCCTGGATCTCAGCACCCATGAGATCATGACCTGAGCTGAAACCAAGAGATAGGTTGGATGCTCCACTGACTGAGCCACCCAGGTGCCCCAAACTAAGGAAGTTTTTAAATAGACATCACAATACTCAGAACATATTTTATGAATTACATTTTTTTTTAAAGATTTTATTCATTGGAGTGAGAGAGAGAGCACAACCAGCGGAGAGGGTCGGAGGGAGAGGGAGAAACAGACTCCCAGCAGAACAAGGAGCCCAACTCCATGCTCAGTCCCAGGACCCTGATATTGTGACCCGAGCCAAAGGCAAATGCTTAACAGACTGAGCCACCAAGGCACTCCTATGAATTAAAGTTCTTAAAATTTTTTTTCAAATATTTCTAATTTCAGCAAGTTGATGCTGCTTAAACAGAACTGCAGCTTCAACAATAGCAGACTTCCTTAGTAAAGCAACGGTGATAATTACCCTGGCAGGTAAGTCAGTAAACCTTATGGGTCTTCCATAGCCTTCAGTTTGTCATTTCTAATTAATATCATCACTCACACACACACACAAATCCTTTTCACGTACTGATCTGACTGTTGTTAAATGATGCTTTCTCTGACTGCCACATAGTGCTCTTAGATTAGGTGCTCTTAGATTAAAACCTCTAGGTTGCTCAGATGACTAAATCAAATGAGGGTGCATTTTCTGATACAGACCTTTCAGCTTATATTGTTAGACAGTTTAATCTGTACTTCAGTCTGGTGCAAATGAAAATTTCTAATTGCTATTTATTAAAGGACTGCTTCATTAGCACTGATCTATCCAATTAATGGTTTGCCATATCTGGTAATTTAATATTACAAAATGTCTAATTTTTAAATCTAAAAACACTGGAAATTTTTGTTGCCTACGGTATTTGTCCAAATACTAAAAATATTCAAATAAAAAGTCTTTTTAGTCATATTCTTGGGGTTGTAAATTGATAATGCAATAGGTTCCAATAAGGCCTAACTCAAATCATTAGAGCAGAATCCTATTTAGTGAGTGACATAAATGACTACAGAATTACAAAATGTGGCTCAATATCAAACACGATGGGACCAGTGGATACAAATGGCTATGATGTTAACTCTGTAAGTAATTTTGATATTAAATATTAGAAATATATTTTTCTTGCTAAGCTATTTTAAAAAATGATTAGAGTAATACCATATGCAACAGTGACAACAAAACTGAAACACGGTAAATTCTAAGGGACTCCATGATTGATCACTGGGGAAACAAGGTCAAAGAGAAAAGGAAACAATGTTGCTATATAGTATTTTTCAACTTTGAAACTTACATGATGGCTAAAATACTTTGAAAATGTTAATATCGCTTTCTTGGATATAAAAATCTCCATTCTATTGTTATAGTAATATTCCCATGAAAAAACTGCAATAGGTCATTGTGAGATGCAAGAGGAAGAATCTAGAAAATACTCAATTTAAACTTGCAGATTTAATTAATTTGTAAGAAAATGGTTTGGGAAAAGTATTTTCCAGATTCTAATTACACCATTGCCCTCCCTACTTACGCATATTAACAATGAGTCTGGGAGCACCTGGGTGGCTCAGTGGGTTAAGCCTCTGCCTTCGGCTCACATCATGATCCCAGGGTTCTGGGATCAAGCCCTGCATCAAGCTCTGTGCTCAGCAGGGAGCCTACCTCCCCCTCTCTCTGTGCCTGCCTCTCTGCCTACTTGTGATTTCTGTCTGTCAAATAAATAAATAAAATCTTTAAAAACAAAAACAAAAACAGTGAGTCTGAAAGACTATGATCATAGGCCTGTTCTGTGGTATGGAATGGGTCTCTTTTAGGCTAACCATATGGTAGAGAAAAGTTCTAAAACAAGGGAAGAATGAAAGAAGAACTTTCTTATTTGTCGTGGACTAAATGTTTGTGTCCCCCTAAAATTCATCTGTTGAAATCCTCACCTGCAATGTGATGGTGAAGTAGTCCCCTCTTAGCCATGGTTTCACTTTCTGTAGTTTTTAGTCAACTGCTAGTCATGGTCAACTGCAGTTTGGAAACAATGTTTTTCCTTCACGTATCAGAAGGCCAATAGTAGACAAATAACTAGATCGCAATGCCATATCATTCATTCATCACAGTTCATCCTATCATTGCATCATCTCGTATCATCACAAGGAGGTAAGCACAGTAGAATAGGATATTTTGAAAAAGGAAGGGAAAGAAAAGACCATATCCACATAATTTTAATTACAACATATTATTGTAATGTTCTACTTTATTAATAATTATTGTTGTCAATCTAGTCCTGTGCCTAATATATAAATTAAGCTTTATCATAAATAGGTACATATAGAAAAAAAAAAAAACATAGTATATAAAGGGTTTGGTACTATCCATGGTTTCAGGCATTCACTGGGGGTCTTGGAACATATCTTCCAAGGATAAGGGAGGACCCCTGTATTAAGTGGCGAGGCCTTTGCAGATAATTAGATCATGATGGTGGAACACGCATAAGTGGGATTAGTGCCTCTTCAAAGAGACCCCAGGGAGTTCTGTCTGTTTCTTACATGAGAATGCAATGAAGATACAATGAGAAGACAACAGTCTGCAAACTGGGAGAAGATCTCCCTAGAACTCCACCATGCTGGCACCTTACCTTACACTTGTGGCCTCCAGAACTGTCAGAATGTCTGTTGCATGTAAGCTGCCCAGCCTGTCGTTTGTTATAATGTCCCGCCACACTGATTAAGAGACTGTTTTTCTTTCTCTGTCTTGGTGTGAATGAGGGGGAGCGGAGGAAGGGAAAAGGAAGAATGACAGATAACAAAAAAACAAAAACAAAAACAAAAAACAAAAAACAAAACTGAGTATCTGTTTTCTATTTCCCTTTTCTTAGGTTTCCTTCAAGCCAGCTAACCCTTGGGCAATGCTCAGATGAATGAGAGTAAAACAGAAGGCAGATGGGATCATTTGACAAACTCTACCCCATCTTTTGAACACTAACGCAACTCAACTTATGAATTAAAGATAAAAAGAGAAAAAAAAACTTTTTTCAGTTGTTTTTTATATAATGAAAAGTTTAACACTTTCATTGCCATACAATTTAGAATTTCTTCATGTCACATTCATTTTCCAAAGGGGGTCCAACTTCAGTATTGGAATTTTGGAGTGGAGTAAGTAAAGTTCTTGTTACCCTTGCCCTACCTGCAGACTCACTAATAAGCGTTTCTGACAACTAGAGTCCTTGGTCTAAAACAAAACAACAGTGGAAAAGGACACAGTCCTCCTGACATGTGTGAGAAATGTTCAGTTGCTGACTCTTCTTCTCATGGGCGTTGTTGAGGTTTCCATGGAGATTCTCCAGCAGGGCACCTCTGGTTGAAGATGGTCTAGATGGGCACTTCTGACTCTCCCATGGGAATCCAGAAACACTATCATCTGTCTCCCAGTTTCAAACGCACCACTCTTTAGGTGGTCACTAGGATGGTGGTCTATAAATATACTTTGAAATATCTTTATGATGAACCCTGTCAGCAGAGTGCCCCACAAATATAAGCATTAGCCCTAACTTTGGTAGAAAAGCTTCTCTTTCTCAGCGGAGCCTCCCCAATATGACCCTCTGATGAACAGGAGCAGCAACTTCCAGTGATTTTCACCATTAAAATATTCAGGTTAGAGTTAACACCGATCCTTAGGTCCCTCAGGATAAACTATAGACATAGGCTCTCCATTTTGTTCCCAGGAAGCCCTTTCAACTCACAAGAATCAGCTCTTTCCCACCGTCAGGGGGCAGTGGAAGGGAATGAACCACAGCGCACTAACAGCTCTCTAGAGGGGAATGCAACTCCATCTGTGATCACCTTCCATTTCTGTTTAAGACTTCAAACTACAATGGTGCCTGGGTGGCTCAGTCATTAAGCATCTGCCTTCAGATCAGGTCATGATCCTGGGGTCCTGGGATCGAGCCCTGCATCAGGCTTCCTGCTGCAGGAAGCCTGCTTCTCCCTCTCCCACTCCCCCTTCTTCTGTTCCCTCTCTTGCTGTGTCTGTACACATCAAATAAATAAATAAAATCTTTATTAAAAAACACACACACACACACAAAACTTCAAACTGTGGTTGACGAAAGCTGTTTCATGATCTCTTTGCACCTCCCAAATAAGTAGTCTTACACTTGGATTAGACTTAAAATTTCTGAGTCTTTATTACCCCTTCTATGGTGAATGGTCTTAGAGGCCTCCAGTGAAACCCCTAAGCAACAAAAAGAGACAAAAATAACTCCTGTTATATACTGAGGAATAAAAAGCTTAAGTTTTCAGAAAAGTTTCAGTGTTATGGAAAAATGATACAAATGTGTGGTTTCTATGATTTTTCTACTTATTATACATATATATTTAATATGTATAAATCATATGTCAACAATTATTATCATGTATTATTTATATAGTGTTAAATGTATGCAATTATATAATGTATAAATATATATTGCATATAATTTTATTGCATGTTTTATGTATATTCCGATGGGCACAGTTTTCTATTTTATTTTTTTAAGATTTTTAAAATTTACTTATTTGACAGAAAAGGACACATCAAGAGAGGGAAAACAAGGGGGGAAATGGGGGAGTCGGAGAAGGAGAGGCAGGCTTCCCATGGAGCAGGGAGCCTGATGTGGGGCTTGATCCCAAGACTGTGGGATCATGACCTGTGCCGAAGACAGATGCTTAATGACTGAGCAACCCAGGTGCCTCATAGTTTTCTATTTTAAATAATTTGCCTTTAGTTTTTTATCCTAATTTTTTTTTAGATTTTATTTATTTATTTGATAGACAGAGATCACAAGTAGGCAGAGGCAGGGAGAGAGAAAAGGGGGAAAGCAGGCTCCCTGCCAAGCAGAGATCCCTATGCTGGGCTTGATCCCAGGACCCTGAGATCATGACCTGAGCTCATGACCTGAGCTGAAGGCAGAGGCTTAACCCACTGAGCTGCCCAGGTGCCCCTATCCCAATGTTTTAAATAGAAAAGCATTAAACCAAAACACATATATTCTTTAATTCTTTGTATTTATAGACAGAAAAGTTATTTTTTTACACAATATTAAAAGACACATGTTGGGGAATACTAGCCATTCTCTAAATTCCATTTCTTCCTCTCCCAAACACATCGTTCAACCACATTCTTTTATTTTCTGTACTCAGTAATTATAACCATGTGACTGAATTTAATCAATAAAATATAAAGGAAGGAACTGTATACCAACTTCAGGCTTCTTCCATAAAAATGTAAAGGAAAAAATGTGCACCAATTTCAGACTTCTCACATAAATATCTCTCATCTACAATCCTCCATGGTATATTTCCATTTCAGCTGAGATGGTTATCTCTCAAGGTTTTAGAAAATGAGATACTGAAGAGGGCAAAGCTGAATTTGTATAAGTCCCATATCATTGATTGGAGCACAAGCCCCTACAACCTGGAAATGCTTTTGGATGTTACATGAGTGGAACTTTAATTGAACTGAGATATTAACTTACTGACCCTTTGCTACTATAGCCTAGAATAACCTTCCTGACATGGATCTTGATATATCGAAATGGGGTGCCAACGTTACAAAAAATGTGTGACTCATCTTACTGGTCAGGTAGCAGGTAGTCTGGAAATACAGCCATTTTTAAAAATGGAGACCCATGTCATGCAGTAAGGAAATAATTCGTAAAAGTCGTATGTTATGACTTTCAAGGCAAATAAAATGTCTACTTAGGCTCTAAGGAAGTTTTTGGAATAGTACTTGCAGGTTTCCAAAAAGAATAACAATACAGTCTTACAGGTTTCTCTACCATATCCCAGTCTCTAGGTTTGCAATAATATGAAAAGTAACTTTAAGTCACATTGTTTTCAATGATATTGTTTAACTTTTTTTTTCCATAAAAATAATCACCTCCCTACTTTCATTAGAAAAAAAACCAATCTCACCTCTAATAACCACTAATATAAGCAAACAATAATCAAAGCAAAATTGGTTCTGGTAGTGTGGGGAAATTCCTGGTAGTGTGGGAGATTCCTAGAATTATAGCCACTGTACAGTACTGTCAGCAAGCCACATGCTCCATTAACTCTGTAGGGACAGGTCCAACAGTCACCACTAGGTGGCATCAAACAGCAACCCCAAT
Organism: Lutra lutra; assembly: GCF_902655055.1. Taxonomy (NCBI): domain Eukaryota; kingdom Metazoa; phylum Chordata; class Mammalia; order Carnivora; family Mustelidae; genus Lutra; species Lutra lutra. The sequence continues at coordinate 72,464,913 of NC_062279.1, read as the reverse complement.
CAAGAAAATTTGGGAGGGCACCACTGAACCCATGGAGCCGCTGGACAACCAAACACTCAGAAATGCCTGAATAGTTCCTAAATCCCATAATAATACAAAAAGAACATTTTAACTGCCTACGTTCTGGGGACACCACTTATTATGTGGAGGCACTTTACCATATAAAATCAGAAATAACACCTGGACTACTCTCACACTTACCTTTAGATCTCAGTTATTCATTTAGTTGCAAGAGAACAGGAAGTAAGTGCTGCAGAAGTTCTGGGACTTGTCACACTGGTAACGTTTATAGTTCTGTTAATTTGGAGCACCGTATGATATACCCACATCATTTGAATGTGCTGCCCCTAGCTACGTACTGAATAACCCATAAAGCTGCTTATCTAGGTAGGATCTGGAACAAAGAAAGGATCTGTATCAGATCTAGCATAAGATGCAAGCAGCAGTTCTACATGAGCCTTAAAATATCAAAATAGGAGAATCGTACTACAAAACCCTAGGATTTTCACAGGAGACAAATCTTTTGTGGTTAACTATTCTCCACTTGAAAAATATTATATAGCTTATCTCCAAGGCCTGACAAAAAGAAACCAAACAACTAGGTAGCCTAATTGGCCCATCATAAAATGGATCATCTCTAATGTGTAACCACATTTTATTATTAAATAAAAACTGTATATATAAGAGCAGGTCCAAGTAGGATAACAAAATAAGCTAAATGAATGAGTGACTCAAATACCCGTGGTACTTGGTCTTATTGCTGTACCAAATTTCTTTCAACCCACAACCAGAGCCTCATGTGGTGATAAAAATAAGATCAAAAGTATGGCTCAGGTTTATGGATAGATCAGAAATGAATTCCAGTGCATTATGTCCCTATTCAGGGATAATCTTGAAATATAGGGATAAAGGTAAATTCCATTAGGCAGTATAGAGCAGTATATCACATTATCCACTTCAGGTGGGAGGAGGGATAATTTGAGATACAATTAGATACTGAATCATAGACTGTGGCTAATATGCTGGCTGTCTGGTTATGGATATGGAAAGAGCAAGACTGAATGAATGGGGATAAGAGGTCAGTGGAGAAGACATATCCGTAGTCCTAGGAATAGACACAGGATAATAGATACTTATGTTTCATGTAAATGTCAACCTGAGAAAGCTCTTAATCCTATGATGTCAGTTAGCCATTTCTCCAATCCCTCAATATTTTTCATTCATCCTTCCCACTTTTCATTCAAGAATCCCATGTATACAAAATGGCTAGGGCAACACGCATAGAGACTATGCACAGGAAGTTTTGTTGACTAAATGGGTTTCTGTTTAGTCCATGTTGACTAACGGTCTTCCTCCCGCAAGGCTTACTTTGGTACTATTACTGGAATTTGTGGAAACTGGCTGAAACAGATGTCACTGTTGAGGTCTCAATATGGCACCATTCTTTACAGGGACCATTTGGCCCCTTGGAATCCAAAATGCTTTTGGCTTGACTAGGTTTCATAAACTTAGAAAAAGGACCTTATTGATGGCCAGGGGACTGTGTCTGAAAACCAGAAAATCCACTCAGATGCCTTTGAGTCCTGCTATGTCTAATAGTACTGGTCAATTGTATATTGCAAGTACCAAAATAAAGGATGGTATAAGGAATTAGATCCTGTGGGAATTAAGATTTAGGTCACTCCACTATGGAAAAAGAAGAAGAAGAGGAAGAAGGAGGAGGAGGAGAAGAAGAAGGAGAAGAAGAAGAAGAAGGCAGAGGAGGAGGAGGAAGAGGAGAGGAGGAAGAAGGAGAAGAAGAAGAAAGAAGAAGAAGGAGGAGGAGGAGGAGGAAGAGGAGGAGAATGAGAAGAAGAAGTAGAAGTGATGTGGGAAACAGAGGCAGAAGAAAAATTATTAAATTTCCTTACCTACTGACAAGCCCTTAAAACAGGCAAAGTGACTCTCCTCTAGGGACTCAACTACCCCCACCTTAAGGCTTTGCTAAGGGCAAAGGACAATCCTAGCCTGACTGACCCCCTACCCCCCACCAGGATCCTGTAAGTCTACTTTAACAATTCCTTTAGGAAACTTATCTCTAAACCACCAAGATAGTGTTGAAAATCATTCCCAAGCATATGACCCACTGATATACATCTAAAGGGTCTCATGAGAAGGTTTTTATTACTGGTAATGAATAACCTTTTCCCCAGACAATAGCTAGCCCCTCAAGGTCCTAGAAACCTTGCTTCCAAAATTCCTTAGAGACTTATATCATCCCTAATCTCCTCCCCAATTTACAAGTATACAATAGACCACTCCTCACATCCCCGGGGGCAGCAGCTCTTCCTGCCCATGGGTCCTGTCCCCGTGCTTTAATAAACCACCATTTTGCAGGAAAGATGTCTCAAGAATTCTTTATTGGTCATCAGCTCCGGACCTCACCCCAACGAACCTCTATGCTCTAGAACTTCATCAGAAGGAGGAGGAGAAGGAGAAGGAGGAGGATAGGGAGGGGAGGGGGGAGAGAGAGGTGGAAAAGAAAAAGAAAGGGGGAAGGAGAGGGGGAGGGGGGGTGAGAGGGAGGAAGAGGAAGTAGAGGAAGAAGAGAAAGAAGAAGGAAAAGGAGGAGGGGAGGAGAAAGGTGAAGGAGAAGGAGGGGAGGAGGAAGGGGAAGTAAGGGAGAGGGGAGGGGGAGGGGAAAAGGAGGGGAGGGGAGGAGAAGGAGGAAGGAAAAGAGGAATACCCAGCCAGCTGAAAGTTGTTAGCAAAGAGTAAGGGGGTGAGGAGTTTAGGAGGATGAAGTAGGAAGCTATGATTAATTATTAATCTAGACTTCATGATAGAAGTGGTGACTTAACTAGCTACATTTCTTTAATAATGTCTTCTCTTGCATTCTCTGCTACGTTCTATAAAGAGCAGTAGTAGTGGTTAATGTTTCAATCATGGCTCTGTAAGGAGTGAAAAAAATGAACATTCCCCTCAGTGGTATGGCAGGTTACCAGGACTATGTATTTTTCCCATTTGGGGAAAAAGGCAAGATAAAGGCAAGACTATATACCATGAGAAAGGATAGTGGATTGTGCTTGAATATTCTGTGATTGCAAATCCAGATCCTTTTCCATCCTACTTAATGCTGTAAATCTGACCTCTTTGAAATTTACCATTTTAGCTTCCTTCTCCTCTGCAGAGATTAATGAACCAAGGAGAGAGAAGTCAAAATATGGGATTTCTTTTTTCCCTTCTCCCTCCATCACTTTATCTGTAAATCTCTACCTATGACCACATTGTTGTTGGACAGTATCTCTCCAGGAGCAACAAGTCTGACTAGATGCCCTTTGTCCCTTAGGATTTACTTTGAGTGCTTCACCATCCTGTAGGATCCTTAACCTTGCTCACACCTTTCTGTATAATCTCTATTGTTTAACTGCCTCTTTCCTTAATAGCCTCTTTGCAGAACCCATTTCCTGACATTTCCTGGCTAAAAATGAAAGGTTCCCTTAGGGAAAGAAAATTAAGAATTAAGAGTTCAGAAATATCATATAAATACTGATTTCAATTATTGAAATTATTTTCAAATATATTTTCTTTTTCAACAGAGAACAAGAGCTTTAACTGTATAAAAGTATCAACATTAAATAATTTATAAATTTCTTTTGATAAGATCTATTAAATTTTAAATGAAATGACTAAAAATTCCTTTTAACCCAGCAATTACATTTCTAGAAATAAATCCTGAAATAATAATTGGATAATATATGAACAAAACATATAAAGAAAAATATTCTTTAGTAGGAATTTAATGAAATACATCAAGGCATATCCAAATAATATCAAGTAATACACTAGGTAGTCCTTTACAAAAAATCCTGAGTTTATGAATGTCCTATTTAATTATTTTGCCTCTTAAATGTTTGGAACTGTGCTTACCTTTAAGTGGGAGAATTGTAAATTATTATTGTCCTAGACTACTGCCCAGTGTTGTAAAAAGCTCTCTGGCTGGCTGGTTAGGAACTTGGATTGAATGACAAGGCTGTGTGGAGAAGACTGTGGGGAAATATATGGGTAATCCTCTAAGGATAGATACAGTGTGGGTAGGTGTGGTAAAAATGAGATACCCTTTTATCCCAGTAAAATCAGCCCTCTTTTTTCTACCCTTGCTCCATGGCCACCCTCTGATCTTTGGCCAGTATGAACAATTCTTTGACCACTGACTGATCCTTCCTTAGATAGTTCTCCTTAGTCCCCGAAGGTTTCACTCTGGCGTGAAGCCCCAAACTCCCATAATAATCAGCAGGCCAAGCCCACCAAAACTATAAATCAGTGAAAAGACCCATCATGAAACTAAACTATTTGACATGAAACTGACAGTCTTAAACAAGTAGAATTGATAAAAATGCATTGCACCCAGGGCCTTAAATATATAGACAACGTCTTTTTGAAATTAATGACATTTAGAAATTGTCAAATATCATTTAGAAATGACAAATTTAGGGGCACCTGGGTGGCTCAGTGGGTTAAGCCTCTGCCTTTGGCTCAAGTGATGATCTCAGGGTCCTGGGATCAAGCCCTGCATCAGGCTCTCTGCTGAGCAGGGAGCCTGCATCCCCCCCCCCCGCCCCCCGCCCGCCTGCTTCTCTGCCTACTTGTGATCTCTCTCTCTCTGTCAAATAAATAAAATTTTTTTAAATGACAAATTTAGAAATAAATGACAGATTTAGAAATACTATATATATACAAATACCAACAAAACTATTGGGTGAGGCCCATTTGATTATCCAGAGCCTTCTCTTTGGGGCCAGATACTTAGACCTGTGGGAACTAAAGGCAGGAGGTAGCCACAAGATTGACCTATCACAGAAGTTTACACCAAGACTACATGACCCCAAACCGTTACAAACAAAATCTATCAAATTAGATACTTGGAATTACAATGATCTCTTTAAGCTTTTTTTTTTTTTACATTTTTTAATAAAATTGACTATAAATTAATTACTGTGGAATATATGTAGAGCCCTATGCCTGATTAATGGCTACATGTTACGGAGAAGGGGAGACCGGTCAGGGCCACTGGAATGTACGTGATTCAATGAAACTTTCTGCTGGAATTTCTTAGTTGTCATATGTTAGATAACTTTCATAAGAAATTCTTCATATTAGAGGATCCTGGGTCTTTACTAAGAAGCATATACAATATCTAAAAGAAATTCTTAAAGATAGTAACACAATGAGGCACCTGGGTGATTCAGTTGGTTAGGCGTCTGACTCTTGATTTGGCCTCAGGTTAAGATTTCAAGGTTGTGAGATAGAGCCTTGAGTTGGGCTCTGTCCTGGGTGTGGAGCTTGCTTAAGATTCTACCTCTCTCCTTCCCTCTGCTCTGCCTCTCCTCCACACTTGTATGTGCTCTATCTCTCTCCTAAAAAAACAAAAACAACAACAAAAACAAAAACAAACAAACAAAAAACACAAAGAAGGAAAAAGATCTGCAATTTTTTCCTGATGACTAGAGATTCTGCCTGAGACAGAGAAGGATGATCATTGGAGTGGTGCCTTTTGCCAAGCAGAAACATTTAGACTAGACCTCTGAATAGTTCTGATAATAGCTCTAAACACATTGCAAATATCAATATATAGTAGCAAATGAACCATTAAGTCCTGAAATCAGCTGTTTGCCACCACTGAAGATAACATAAAAACAAACTAAATTGTAAGATTTTCTATAAATGGTGAAGGTGAAAATACCTCATGACAACACATTAATTTTACATATAGATGTATGCATTATGAATATAATTCATACTGCTTACTAAATTTAAATTCATTATTTTTATTTTAAATGCACAGAACTAACTGAAAATAAATTCTTGCATTAGAGTTTTTTTTTTTTTTCCTTCTTCTTCAAATTTTCTGGCCTTTATTTTTAAACTGAAAGGTATCTTCCTTTTCACAGTATGACATTATGAGGTGATCTGGAGAGAAGCAGAGAAGACCTTGTATAATATAGTTTGTGCAGAATTTTCCATTCCCTATTACATCATTTTCTTTCTCAGTCTCTAATTGAATTGTGAAGTCACCACATCTTTTCTTTCATGTTTCCTTTGCCTGAAATTTGGCCATCCTCACACCTTGATTAATTCTTAATTATTCTTGACATATTTTCAAAATGTCATTCTTCAGAGAAGTCTTTGACAACTTTGTCAGATATAATAGATCAGATTTCCTTCTTATACGACCCCTTCACACCCTGGAAAATTTCTTTATAATACTTTTAACAGTTTGGCACATTATCCACTTGCTCTATGATATTTCTCATAGAAATGTGTTAAGTTTCTCTTCCAAACTTGTAGCTGTCATCCATTTTCCCTTAGTCCTGGCAATGTCCGCATGTTAAAGTAATGACTACATGATGTGGTGCATGTAATACCCTGATGCTTGATGCTTCTTAGAGCAAAATTCCTTTTATCATTAGGCGATGTCCTTTCTTTTGCCTTTTTATTTGGGGGGGGGAGGCTAGGATGTATACTTCATCCCCCTCTTATTAAAAAAAAAAAAGTACTGTGTTGCTTTAAAATGTAGCATCATTTTTGTTTTTGCCATTCAGATTTAGTTTTCTGTTTTCTTCAGTGTATCAATGAAATTATATACATTTACATTTATTGTGATCCCAGACATATTTGAACTCTTTATCTTCTTATTCTACATTGATTTACCATGACTCTGTTTTTCTTTTTATTTTCTATGAGACTGGTTATGTTCTCTTTGCTCCTCCCCCTCTTTTAATTTTTCTGACTAGTAATTTATATCACTTAACAAGAAAGTCTGCCTCTGCATAGTTGAAATAAGAAAATAATAGTGGCTTAAACACATCAAGAGAAATGAAATCTTGCCCTTTACAATGACATGGATGGAACTAGAGAGTATTCTGCTAAGTGAAATACATCAATCAAAGAAAGAGCATTATCATATGATCTCTCCGATATGAAGAATTTGAAAGGCAGGGTGGGGAGTCATAGGGGGGAAATGAAACAAGATGGGATCCAGAGGGAGACAAACCATAAAAGACTCTTAATGTCACAAAACAAACTGAGGGTTGCTGGGGGGTAGGGGGGTAGGATTAGGGTGGAGATTAAGGAGGTTATGGATATTGGGGAGGGTATGTGCTATGGTGAGTGCTGTGAAATGTGTAAGCCTGATGATTGAGACCTGTATCCCTGGGGCAAATAATACATTATATGTTAATTTAAAAAGAGAGAGAGAAAATAAAGATGTCCTCAAATTAAAAAAAAAAAAGTGGCTTAAATAGATAAGCTTACTCTTTCCTCACATAAAATTAAAAAAAAAAAAAAAGCAGTCTGAGCCAATTACGATGCTACACGGTGAAACAGACTTGAGCAAGTCTTATCTTGTTGTTCTGCCATCCCTGGTGCCTGGCTTTCTGTTCCTAGTCTATGATGACCTCCTGAATTCTGCTGACATGTAATTGCCAAATGTCACATATGACATTTTTAATAGTTCTCCATTCGGTCAGAGCTTAGTCATATGGCCATATTTAACTTCCAAGGAGATTCAGAAATGTAATCTTCAGTTTGAGTTGCAATGTGCCCACCAGACACTTGACAGTCTATTATTATTAACAGATGATAGAAACAAATGGGGGCATATAGTATCCCTGCCATGGAAGCTTGAGTCATAGGTTGAGTCTTTAAGGGGCAATACTTTCACTTAAAAAACTGAATTAACTCTATGTTTTCATTAACGAAAACCTAAGCTTTCATTAACTATTCTCCAAAACAACACTAGGATCTTAACAATCTTTAGTCGCTTACCAACCACCACCTACATTTAAACTAATTACTGTTTTCTGACATTTCGCTCAAAAATTTGAGCAATATAAAATTAGTCTCCGACCTTTTCTTTTTAGAGTCAAATTTACCAACACAGCTTATCAATTTCTGGTAATCCCTCCAAGTTTACTTATATTTTTCTTTTTGCATTCTATTCTAGTCCCAGATTTTATTTTATTTTATTATTCTTTTGAAGCATATATTTCAGTACATAATTTTCTTAATTATTCTAATTTTGCTGCTTAATTTTGTTAATGTTTTTCTGCCATATTTTTTTCCACATGTCTTTTAGAACTTTGAGGTTTGTCTTGGTCAGGAAACAATCTCTTTCTCTGTCCATCTCCTTCTTTGTTTTCCTTTATTCTTTGAGCAATTGCTTCCATTTGGACTTTCAAGGCTCCCATACAAGAGCTAGAGTTAAAATTGATGGTCCAACTTCCATCCAATGAAACTACTAGTGATATAATCAATCTAGTCACTGGGCTTATAGCCCCTGAAAGATTTGTTCCCATCCTGGACACAAGTCTCTATCTTGGTTAAATATGCAGCTTTATGTCATCCTGAACTTCAACCATGAGATGATTGCAAATAGATGCTGAATTCCTCCATCTACCACCTGACTTATAGGAGGCAACCCTATTCTTAACCCTGTTTTCAAACAGTAATTCTAATTATTAACTAAAGTTCTGTGCAAGGGCACCTTTAATCCATTAGCCCAATAAGTTCAACTCCTGACCTTCTCTGCGTAATGTCACACCTTAAGCCAAGGAACCTACAGCTTCAATCAAGCTCATAACTCCATTTTTATCCATGACATGTTTGTCTTGTGTTCGATAAGACCCATGTTTTTTTTTTTTTTGCATTTTATTTATAATATTTTTGAAGCATGATTAACAAAATAAATTTTAAAAGTAAACATCATAAGAAGTTAATTTGAGTTTAATTTTCACCTTTATCTGTTTATCCTTATGAATTTATACCTTTATGAATTTATCTATTTATATGTTTTAATATTCATATTGATAAAATCCCATTTGATAAAAATCTGGTCTAATAAAGTTTTCATATTTATTGAGTCCTACTCTGTCAAAAGATATTGCCTCTATTAGAAGTTGAAAAAAAAGACAAAGGTAAGTAGCATAAACACATATATTGTATTCTAAATATTTTTAATTATTTTATTCTAAGACAATCTATTTTAGTAAAGGGATATTAACATTTGCTGAGAATGAAGGAAATACATCTGCTTTATTATTACCTTCAGCAAATATAAATATACCTTCACTTCACTAAAGTGTTTTTTTTTCTCTAACAACAATACGATGTCATGAAAATCACAGTTACTGTGATCAAAGTATTTAAGAACAGTTTATGATATTAATATAAGTGATAAGTGACAACAGAAAATTACATATAGTTAAGATAAAGTGTGGCAGAGAAGAATAAGAGGCAGTTGGTTCACAGAACTGTAATTTTATTCTAAGGATTTTTTTTTAAGATTTTATTTATTTATTTGACAGATAGAGATCACAAGTAGGCAGAGAGAGAGGGAGGAAGCAGGCTCCCTGCTGAGCAGAGAGCCCAATGCTAGGCTTGATTCCAGGACCCTGAGATCATGACCAGAGCCAAAGGCAGAGGCTTTAACCCACTGAGCCACCCAGTCGAGGATGTTGGCTCACCTCCTGTGGATTATAGATTTGAGGGGGAAAAAAAAAAGCTAGACACAAAGAAGATTAGACCTGAAGTTCAGTATTATTATCTAGGAATGGAGACAGAAAGGAAAAAAAAAAAAAAAAAAGAAGGACATTGATCTTTTATTCATTTGCCAGCAATCATTCCCACTCCTTTTTGCACATCATTTTTTACCTTGCAGAATCTGCCCCTCCACAGTGTGGCTTCTATTCCAATGGGCAAACTGAAACTGAAACTACCTGAGTCATAGAGTGGATATATCACCTACCTTCTGTCAATGAGATCTGCTTTCTCAAGATTTTGAATCTAGACCAAGCCAAGGGTTGGTGATCTTAGTTCTTAAACTTTGATTATTCAGAGTTCCTTTATCCATTACCTTTTTGCTTAACTTAGCCAGGGCTGGTTTGTCTTACTTGACACTAAAAGATCAAAATTGGGGCATCTGGGTGGCTCAGTCAGTTAAGCATGGGACTCTCGAATTTGGCTTAGGTCTCCAAGTTGTGAGATTGAACCCCACCTTGGGGTCTCCTCTGCGTGGAGACTGTTTAAGGTTTTCTCTCCCTCTGCCCCTCCTCCCCTGCTTTCTCACTCTCCCTCTCTAAAAAAAAATCAAAATTAAAAAAAATCAAAATTTAATACATATTTACTATAGAGGGAAAAACTGCTAAATTACTTCAACAAATTAACAGTTATGAGTGAAGTGGAATGGGCTGAAAACAGTCCAAACTTACAAGTCTGAGAAATCAAGAACATAAATACCATTCATTAATCAAGATTTTAGGGCATTTTGGGGGGGATATGTGAGGCAAATGTAAAGAGTCTAATTTTTATTTTTATATATGATTTAATATAAATAAATATTGGTTGGAGTTTCATAAGCAAAAGTGGAGATGGCAATACTTCCAGGCATAGTAAACAGGCTAGCAATGGGAAGAAAAATAAGAAACCAAAGAATGAAGGTTAGAGGCTGCCCAACCATCAGAAAAGATGGTACATAGGGCTGAAGGTTAACCAGCTCACGTATTATAATACCTGTGAATTTTGGCTTCTTCATCAATAAAGCCAAATAACTGATTTGTGCAATTCGTAAGATCATACAAAGTATTTTATATTATCCTTAGCAAATACTACATGCTAAGTTAATGCTTGCTGATTGTGGAGACCTTATTATATACAAACATACTTGTGTGTTTACAGCTGAAACATCCAAGCTTTATAAAGAGGAAAATAGTGTAAGAGACATGAGTTTATTTCATCTGAATTTTATTATTATCATAGACAAAAAACAAAAAAGCTTAGAAGAAAAGAGCTCAACTTAAATGGTATTTTGACAAATACTTGTTCCATATTCAATTCTAAAAATTATAAATTGCATTTTTAATTAGGGTCCGGAATACACACTAAAGGGCTCAATTGTCGTTATCTCTTAAGATGCAAATGAGGCAATGAGGATTGATTATTGCATTATTTTGGGCTTATTTGGATTCATCTTCTTTAGTTTCCTGTGAAAAACTTCTACACACAAACATGAATTCTTCAATTACAACTAATGATTTTCTTTCTTAATTGTCTGTGCTTAGCAGAGATACTCAGCAGGATTGCCCATTATTACCACTGTGATTTAATTTAGTTCAGAGTCATTGGCAGGATACATTAGTCATAATATCATGGTATCATGACATCATCATCATAATAAACATTACTACTAATTTAGCAGTAGGAAATTTGGAGTGCTAAGCATTAATACATGACTTTTTAAAACTAAAAAAAAAATCCATGCCTAGTGCGAAAGTAAATTACCTTTGGGCATTTTTAAGGGTTTACATTTTTAAATAAATAGCTCAAGATAGCATAGCATCGTTTTTTTAAAAAAAGGATATAGCTGTACTTTGAAATGTAAGTCAAGACCTATAATTACCTACTAATATGTTATTAGCCATTATAATTATATAATTACCTATCATATTGTAATTATATTATTAGTATTATTATCAATAATAAAGTATTTATATGGACCAAGTACAATCCTCAAACCTTCATACATATGATTTAATCCTCACACAAGAGTTATGAGATAAGAATTATCACTCATTTTCAGAGAGGAAAGTAAAAGTGAAATTGAGTGGGAAGAAACAAACCCTTAATAACTGAAAAAATTATGCGGAATCAGTACACATATGGCATGCATGTCCTTGGCCCATCCGTGGAGAGTCTCAGAGTAATTCTCAACACAATGGCACAATATTACCAAGGATGCTAACGGAATACTCCTTGCCTGCCTCTGCTACCAAAAAATTTTATATGAATTTAGGGTGAATTTAAGGTTTCTTCTATCAGTAAACTGTTTTATTCTCCATTCAAATTTACTTAACTGAAGTGTGTCCTCTATAAAATTATAATCATCTATGTTTTCTTCCAATGACTGCATTTCAAATTCATCAGGTGTTTTAGCTCAGTAAAAGTATCTTATATATATATTCTTAATTATTAATTTTATTATATGCTACTGAACTAAATACTACTGGACTTCAGGATTCCCTTCCATCCACCGGAATTTACATGTAATTTAAGAAAATAAACAGTAATAAAAGTAGCCACTATCTTCTTTCTGAAATGTCTTATAATAAGAGTAACTTCAAGAAAGAATCTGAATATGGGAACTAATGACTTCCAGATTCTCAAAAGCCTCTGAGTTCTCTTGAATTCTAGAACACTATTTAAGTGTAGTCAACTAAGGATTAGGAGGCAAAATGATCCTTATATAAAATAATATTTATTAATTTTTCACGGCCCAAAAGTCATTTTTGAAAAAAGTAATAAACTGAGAACTTAGGGCTGGAACTTGAATCCAAATACTCAAGCTCTAAAAAAATACAAAAACAAAAACAAATCCACGAAAAAAAGGAACTGCTAAAAACTAAAGAAAGTAGGTATGGAAAAGGAATAACTGCTTAAAAAAAAATTCATTCCTGTATTTCTCAGTATGAGATACTGAATGTTTTTTGCTTAATGGAAAGATGAAGATAAGGTTTAAAAGCACTGTCTGACAGCAATGTAACCATCTAATTAAAAACAGGGCTGCAATATGGAACCTAACTTGGCAGCATGGTGATTCAGTTTTTATCAGCTCAGCAAGACGTAAGTCATGTTCTGTGATTAAAACTATAGCTCTCACATGTGCACTGTCAATAGGAAACTTTTTAATAAAGATAAAATATGGCCTGTGAGATTTAAATATGGTGAGAATTTCAATTTAACTTAAACTAATGATGTCCTAGCTAGAAAAAATATTGGCGTTAAATAGACTGTATATAAAGCAGTGCTAAGTTTATTTGAAAAGGCATAGATATTTTACACTAATCAAAAGTAATGTAGTGGGGCGCCTGGGTGGCTCAGTGGGTTAAAGCCTCTGCCTTCGGCTCAGGTCATGATCCCAGGGTCCTGGGATCGAGCCCCACATTGGGCTCTCTGCTCAGCAGGGAGCCTGCTTCCTCCTCTCTCTGCCTGCCTCTCTGCCTACTTGTGATCTCTGTCTGTCCAATAAATAAATAAAAAATCTTAAAAAAAAAAAAAAAGTAATGTAGTTTTCAGGGTGAAAAAAAATGTCAGGGTATTTGAATAAAAACGTAATTTATCTCCATTTAGAATTTTTAAATCTTGAAACTTCATATAGTCAACAATTATTTTATCAACAAATACATTTGTACTTAAGCATATTTTGAATAATGTATTAATTTCCAAATTAATATCTACTCACTGATAAAATATATTATTTACATAAACCAGTTTAAAACTCTGTAGGAACCCATTCAGTCAGTATAGGTTAAAAAGTAAACAAACTAGTGATTAGTGAGAGAGGGTTGAGTGTCAACTTCAGCATAGGTCATCTCCAAAAAGAAAAGAAAAATATGAATATGAGTAAAGTCTTCTGGGTTAAGGTCAAAAAAAACAAAAAAAAAAAGCCATTTTTTTCCCTATAATTATAAATCCCTCATAGACCTGATATAGCAGTACATTTTTGTTTATCTGGGGGTTTGATTTTTTTTCTTTTTTTTCTTTTTCTTTTTTTTTTTTGCCTTTTGCCTTTCATTATTTCTATATGGCTATCATGCCACCTAAGTGTAACTCCATATATGCATATATGGACTGAAGCTGGGCCTGTTTTAAGTATCATGATTAGCAGATGAAATTATGTAGGAGATGATGAAAACTATATCCTAGGGTATGAAAAAGAAATGTCCCCTGCCAGCTAGCTCAACAGAAGCCCTTACAGGACCTGCTTCCCTAGAGGTCCAGTTTAACATTCTCAGAGGGGTAATCATATACAACTACCTCTGCAAACCCACTTCTGATCATGTGTCTCTCATGTGATATCATCCTGCTCTCTGATCCTGAGACCTAGTCTGTAATTTCCTGGTTCCTGGTAATTAGTTCTCCATCTTTTTTCCCTGCCAGAATCCTTACTATGAGACTCTTCCTAGTTTCCTAGCTCTAGAACTTAACCTGTTCCTGTTTAGCCAAAACTTCATTCTCTTCTCCATGGGTTAGATATCCTCCTGTCTTTAAACCTGTGCATAGTATCAGGAGTTCTGCAACTATTTTTTTCCAGATTTCTGCAAACCCACATCATTCTGTATAGGTCATTCTTTTGAAGGCATCTACCTTAATAACCTCTCCTTTCCCTGTCTCTTTCAGATTGGAACTGAATTAAATTCCTTACTACAGTTTAAATAAAGTCATTAAAGATAGGATTACATTTGACCTTGTGTTGAGTGAAACTCCCAATAAGATAATCCTGTTTTTTACCTTCATATTTTTTAAAAGATTTTATTTATTTATTTGACAGACAGAGATCACAAGTAGGCAGAGAGGCAGGCAGAGAGAGAGGAAGGGAAGCAGGCTCCCCGCTGAGCGGAGAGCCAGATGTGGGGCTCAATCCCAGGACCCTGGGATCATGACCTGGGCCGAAGGCAGAGGTTTTAACCCACTGAGCCACCCAGGTGCCCTGACCTTCATATTTTAAATATTTATGAAAAAACATTTACCATATCTTGTCAAAAAAATTTCAGTCAGAATCATCCTCCTGATACCCACTGATAGAAGATGACATTCCTAGTAAGACAGACAAATTGCTTCAACTATTTGAGTTCTGTTTAGTACACCTTATGATGGGCCAAAAAAACAAATTTCCCTGGATAGTTAAGACTGACTGTCCAGCTTCACAGCTGACTTTATCTACTTTTCTTCTGTGTTCTAAATTAAGTGGAAAGCACCCAAAGTTTGAGAGTTTCTTCTTCAAGCATGCCACGCGTCTTCCTTGACCTCATTTCTTTATTTTTATCTCTATTGCAGTCTTGTGCCGAGTCCTAGCTCCAACCAGAAATAATTTTCAATCCTACTGTAAGCCAGGTGCAGAAGAAAATACAAAAAATGACTTTAAAATATTTTTGCTGGTACAGTTATTTGGGGTGGTTTCAGATGTTATTCAGTAGGCTCTCAAATAAAAGACTTGCGGTAATGCCTTCCAAACAAGTCCTTTGAAAAAACTTCTTAAGTAGAAGGATCTAACCTTAAATTGCATTTGCTTTTTTACCCTTTTCTACCAAGCATAACCCATTACAATGAAAATATACAACTAGTGGCTAAGCACAGTTTAGAGTCATAACGTTGTTTATATCATTCTAGAGCCTAATAAAAATCAGTATGGCTTTCCAGATGCCCAGTTACCCTGTTATGCCAACAACTAGATGATTTTAAGAGGTCCATACTGCCTCTGTATTTTGTGATTTCAGTCTCATACCTTAAATGTTCGTTTCTCCCTGGGTGAGATTTTGGATCTAGTCCCTTATTCTACTCTCACTGCCTGAAACAGCTTGACTTGTCAAGTGGTAATACAGGCTGATGACTTAGGTTTATAAATTAGGCATTTCTCAGAGAAGAGATCTTTGGGTTGGGGATTAGAGACTGTTGCTCCTTAGCTCTCTCTCCACTGAGGCAAATCATTGTCATTCTCAAAACAGGGAAAAAGCAAGGATATTTCCCTGTGTTTCATTCACATTATCCAGATCAAAGATTTTACAGTAACACTGTCCAAACTTCTTCAAGGACTTTTTGAAACATCCCAAGGCATTTTCAGATGAGTTCACTACTTTCAGAAGTCAGGCTCCATATGCATACTGCTATAGCATAAGCTCCCAGGAGGCCCTCAAACTCTCCATCACAAGGGCTCAAGAAGAGAAACCAGGAAGCTGTTATGGATTAATGTGTCACCTAGAACAACTAATGAGAGGAAGTGGCTCTGACCTTTCAAGAAAATCTGGTTCACACCAACTACTTAATCTGACAGAAAAATTAAATATTTTCCTGAACCTCCATCCAAATATAATTTCATAAACTGAACTTCATGGTTTTAAAAAGGTCAAAAGCTTTTCATGTCCTTTCTTTTAACTTTTGTGTGTGTGTGTGTGTGTGTGTGTGTGTGTGTGTGTGTGTTTAAGCTGCTGAGGCAATGACAAGAGCAGCCACAGAAATGAAGTAAAGCTGGCGGAAATATGCAATCATATGTGTTATCAACACAGAAATTCCAGGAAAAAGCACAAGTAACTCACAGGTCGAGAAAAGGACCAGCTTCAATAGGTACATGTCATGAGACTCCAGATTCAACAGACCATAGAATAGTTATGGTATTCCTATAATAAATGATGGCGTGACTACTTCTTATCCAGGTTTGGGTAACCTCTCTGCCCTGGTCCCTTTCTCACCTCAGCTAACTACAAACACTTAGGATTTCTTTCAGTTGAGTTCCAGGATTAGTTTCTACGTAGTGTGGATACTTTAGTTGGACATAAGAGAAATTGATTAAAATTCACTTAATCAAAGAAAGAAAAGTTAAAGGAACCTATGGTGACAGCCCATTTCAGACATGCCCAAAGCATATTCAGGATGAGGTTCTACTTGCTTTATTTTGTAACACTGAACTTCTGTGCTTGGGCTCTTGTCAAGGTCACTCTGGATATTTCCAGGTTTGTGTCATATTATATAGCTATCCCTACAAAAAGAGATTCTTTTTCCTATAACTCGCCTGCATATCTCCCAAAGTCATGTTCTCATCCCTAAACTATTTGCTGAGAACAGGGACCAGGGAGATGCTATTTGGTCAGATGTAGGTTCCATAAGCACTTCCAGGTTTTGGGTGACATTGATCTATAAAAACCCGTGGAGTGAGGTATGTTTTTCCAAAAGAAAGCCAGAAAAACAGATTCTGCTTAAGCAAGAACATTCATCCAATAAACACACACACACACACACACACACACACGTTATATAAAATGTTATATACTCTAAAATTCATGAGTTAGAAGTTATAATTAATATACACTATTTTAATATTTAGATCAAAGGAAGACATTGGTCTCTATTTGTACATCAGCTCTTAATGCTTATGAAATGAAATTAATTTAGTAATTATAGTATTTATTTTTTTAAGATTTTATTTATTTATTTGAGAGAGTGAGAAAGAGAGCATGAGCAAGGGGAATAACAGAAGGAGAAGGAGAAGCAGATTCCCTGCTGAGTGGGGAGCCAGATGTGGGGATAGATCCCAGGACCCTGGGATCATGACCTGAGCTAAAGGCAGGTACTTAACGGACTGAGCCACCCAGGCGCCCTATAGGAATTACTTAAACATCATTTTGATAACACTAACTGTATTGGTTTCCTAAAGATGCCATAACAAAGTATTGCAAACTGGGTGGCTTAAGAGGAGATGAATTTATCCTCTCACATTTCTGAAAGCTTGAAATTTGTAATCAAAGTGTCAGAAGTATTGGTCCCTTCTTATGTCCTAAGAAAGAGAATCTATTCCATGCCTTCTCCTAGCTTCTGATAACTGTTGGCAATCTTTGGTGTTCCTTGGTTTGTAGCAGCATAATTCTAATCTCTGCCTCCATGGTCACATGGCCTTCTCCTTTGTGTCCATCTGTTACTATGCTCTTCTTTATATAAAGACATCAGCCATATTGGATTGCAGCTTATCCTAAATTAGTATGATCCCATCTTAATTTGATTATATGTACAAAGACTTTCTTTTCTTTTTTAAGATTTTATTTATTTATTTGGGTGCCTGGGTGGCTCAATGGGTTAAGCCTCTGCCTTCGGCTCAGGTAAGGCTCTCAGGGTCCAGGGATCAAGCCCAAATCAGGCTCTCTGCTCAGCAGGGAGCCGGCTTCTCCCTCCCCCTCTGCATGCCTCTCTGCCTACTTGTGATTTCTCTCTCTCTCTCTGTCAAATAAATAAATAAAAAAACTTTTAAAAATATTTTATTTATTTATTTGACAGAGAGAGAGAGAGAGAGAAAGGAGAGAAAGACCACAGGCAGGGGGAGCAGCAAAGGGAGAGGGAGAAACAGGTTTCCCTCCAAGGAAGGAGTCTGATGTGGGACTGGATCCCAGAACCCTGGGATCACGACCTGAGCCGAAGGCAGATAGATACCCAACCATCTGAGCCACCCAGGCACCTGACTCTGTTTTCAAATAAGGTCACAAATATATGTGTGAGGGGCAAAGACATCAACATATATCTTTTGGGGAGAATAACCCATAATACTGACTCTTCTAAGAGACAGTAGTGATTAAAATCTAATAATTAGAGCCTAACTAATAGAAACAGTTTAATTCCAGGACTAACACTTAGCAGACTGCACACACACACACACACACACACACATATGCGTGTGTACATATAAAATTAGATATATATATAAATATAATTAATCTCTGTTTTATTTGTAATGTTTTCAATTTAAAATGGGTAGGGAATAGAAACTTGTGCATAGGTGCAGTTCCTATCTCCATTTAATAAAAAATAGTGCTCAAAATTTACACAAAATTTACAGTATAGACTGTCAAAACTAAGTGGAAATCTTTATTTCCACTTTTTGACAGGAATACCTTTTTTAAAAATTCCAGTATAGTTAACTAAGTGTTATATTAGCTTCAAGTGTATAATATAGTGATTCAACAATTCTATACATTACTCAGGGCTTATCATGATAAGTACTCTGAATCCCCTTCACCTATTTCACACGTTCAGAGTACTTATCATGATGAGCCCCACCTGTATACCTCCCCTCTGGTAACCATCTATTTGTTCTCTATACTTATGAGTCTGGTTTTTGGTTTGTATCTTTTATGACAGGAATTCTTAACATTTTAGGATAAAAGCTTTTGTGTATAAGTTTAAGTGTTCTTGAGAAAATATTTTTAAAATGGGTGAAAAAAATACATATGACACTGTTGCGTAAATAATTAAGATGCTTTCAGACTGAATGATAGCCTGTGAGTTGTCCTACATCTCCTCTTCCCCTGCCTCTTTATTAACTAAAGCCTTCAAGGCTTAAGTTAATGTTAATCTGCAAATATTACCTTTGGCCTTGGGTTAATTAAATTTTCCAAGTTTGAAAGACTTATAAATAGTAGAGTCCAGACTCAAACCTAGTACTACCTGATTTCCAAGCCCACACAATTTTCCTAAAATAATGCTACCTTTTGTCTTGCCTTAAAGTTTGGAGTTTTAAACACATTGTTGCCGATTTTACCCTAAAATTTATTTTAAGTTAGGTGTTCTGTTCTCAACTGGATATACAACCAACAGCACTGCAATACAGCCATAATTAGCCTGTCTTCATGATGATACTTAAAGGTAATAGGTAATAATTGTGGAGTCTATAGTATAGGGAGATGGCACAGGAGTAGGTGATAAATGATATAAAGTCTAGTTCTAGATGTGCCACTTAATATAAATAGTTAGCATTATAGTTCTTTAATGTAACTTTGGGAAGTCCATTAACTGATTGAGTAATTGCAAATTTAGCAATAGCAAGCCCCATTCTTCCAATCTTTTGAAAGCGATTCATATGAAACATATAAGAACATTGTAAAATATTATAAACCTAATACATACTCACTAATTAGCCAGCTACATGTATGATGATAAACTATTTTAAAATCAATTTGATAAATTAAGTTGCTAACAAATTTTTCTCCAAATAGTATTTTAAAATGTTACTTCCACAAAGTTCCCTAAAAATTAAAACCATCCTTCAAATGACAAACTACTGACCCTTTTAAAATAATATGAATACAAATATTGACAGAATTAAGTGTTACAACATGTCAACATTTATATTCAAAGATGTAGTCATTCACATGCCATTCACAGGGTTTACAGAACACTAGAAAAATAAAACCTAGGGGATAAAAGGAAGCTTAGAAATCATTCTTTGCAACTTTCTCATTTTAAAGATCAGAAATTAGAAAGCAAATGTTCTTAATTAAATTTTACACAAAGTTTCAGTAAGTAAAAAGAATTCCATCCTTTCTCTAGTAGCAGCAGCAATTTCCTTAAAAATTCTAACTTGAGGTTGCAATGAACAATCAAGGAAATAACCCAGTCTCCAGCAATAATGATGATCCAGGTCTGGGTCTTCTCCAGATCTGGAGAAGCCTCAGAATTTGGAATCAAATGAGATAGATATGAATTCTGGTTCTTATTCCAAATAGCTAAATGATCATTGAACATCAGTTTTCCTTCACATTGTAATGGGAGCAATGAAAGGAATAAAAATGGGAGCAAATAAAAGCAACAAAAATGAAAATTAGTATTGAGAATTGAGTGAAATAAAAGCTAAATGGTTATGGTATGCAGTAAGTATTCAACAAATCACAGTAGTTTGTTTTGTTTTGTTTTTTGGACTCTTGAAAATGATGCTTTAACAAAATGAACTAAATTAGTTGTTTTGCAATTAAGCCATTAATAAATTAACAGAAACTGCATGGTATCTTGAAAAACAATAAGTTTAGTATCTGGGAGATCTGAATACTAATTACAATTGCATTTATCAATATTTGTGGAACCTGAGCAAATCAAAACCCAAATTATTCCCAGTTTCTCCATGTTGCATTTAGCAGCAATCTCACTCCCCTTACAAACTTCAAAAGATTTTTTTTGTGTGTAAAGCTCAAATGAAACAATGTATGAGAAAATGCTAGGAAAATGTTCCTACATAAAGAAGTCAAATTACTGTCAATAAACAAGAGTAAATGTAAATTATAACTTAAATAAAATCAAGCATAGCTTCCTCAAAAATAAGCAAATATCAAATAAATCTGTCTGCTTGTATTTGAATGAAACAAAATCATACTCAAAATTCTATTCTTACAATCTAGATTTTTATTCAGTCCTTTAATTAGATATATCAAATGTATTAATAAATATGTCAAAATAACAGATGTATTTGCTACTTCTAGAGCATTGAGTTAAAAAACAAAAACAGGAAAAAATAAAATAAAATAATAATAATAATAATAATAGCAATAATAAAATAAAAATTAAAAAATAGAATAAGGATAAGGAGTTATGTAACTTTTTTTTTTTTTTAACCTGAAGCTCAAAACGGTCTAGGACAGATGCATTCGTTGGAGAGTTTGTGAAAAGTAGAAAGTACAAGGATCCATGCCCTCAGCTAATGATACTGTGGGTAGGGTATGGGGCTAGTTATACAAAATGTCCCCACCTGATTTTGATATGTCTTGATTGTACTATCCCTAATCTACCAACATATTGGAAATTAACATGTAGGAAGAAAAAATATCCATATTTAAGAGCTTTTCATACTTAAAACCTCCTCCAAAAAATAAAATAATAAATTCCTAAGATCAAAAAGACTTAGGCTATTCTATAATCAAAAACAATAAACTGATTCTGAACATGCATGCAGATTTTCTAGATAAAATAGAAAAATAATTGGTCATTTATTTCCGGAAGCTTTGAAAGTGTTACAGACTGAAATACCTAAGGGACAAATAAACTATGCAAATAAATGGTGCTTGGATGTGGAGCAACAGGGCTTCTCATTTACTGCTAGAGAGAATGCAAAATGGTACAGCCACTTTGGAAGACACTTTGGCAGTTTCTTACATAAATATATTCTTACCATATGTTTCAGCAATCACACTTCTTGGTATTTATCCAATTGAGTTGAAAACTTATGCCCACCAAAAACAAAAAAAAAAAAAAAAAAACAGAAAACAAAAACAAACAAACAAAAAAACCCTGTGCACAGTTGTTTATAGCAGCTTTATTCATAATTGCCAAAACAAGAAAAACCAAGAAGTCTTTCAGTAGGTGCATGAATAAATAAATTGTGGTACATCCAGATAATGGAATATTATTCAATGCTAAAACGAAATGAGTTATTGATCCATGGAAATACATGGAGGAAATTTAAATGCATACTGGAAGCGAATGAAGTCAGTCTGAAAAGGCTACACATTGCATGATTCCAACTCTGTAACATTCTGTATCAGGCAAAGCTATAGAGACAGTAAAAATATCAGTGATTACCAAGGGTTAGGGGAAGGGAAGGATGAATTGGCAAGGCAGTAAATGTACTCTGTATGATCCCATAATGATAGACTCATGTCTCTATACATTTGTTAACCTATAGAATGTATAGTAACATCAAGAATGAACCATGAGGGCGCCTGGGTGGCTTAGTTGGTCAGGCGACTGCCTTCAGCTCGGGTCATGATCCTGGAGTGTCCGGATCGAGTTCCGCATCGGGCTCCCAGCTATATGGGGAGTCTGCTTCTCCCTCTGACCTTCTCCTCGCTCATGCTCTCTCTCACTGTCTCTCTCGCTCTCAAATAAATAAATAAATAAAATATTTTAAAAAAAAAAAAGAATGAACCATGATGCAAACGAGGGACACTGGGTGATAAAGATGTGTCTGTGTAGGTTCATCATTCTGGTGGGAGGTGTTAATAATGGGGGAGATCATGCAAGTGTGTGGGAACCTCTGTACTTTCTGCTCAATTTTTCTATTAGTTTAAAGTGGCTCTGAAAAAGAAAGTCTGTTAAAAAGAGCCTTTGCTGGGGTGCCTGGGTGGCTCAGT
Organism: Lutra lutra; assembly: GCF_902655055.1. Classification (NCBI taxonomy): domain Eukaryota; kingdom Metazoa; phylum Chordata; class Mammalia; order Carnivora; family Mustelidae; genus Lutra; species Lutra lutra. Next base: position 72,442,444 of record NC_062279.1, on the reverse strand, counting down.
TGGTTGGGCAGCTACCTTCGGCTCAGGTCATGATCTTAGGGTCTAGCCCTCCAGCCCGGTGTTCAGGCTCCCTGCTCAGCAGAGAACCTGCTTTTCCCTCTCTGTCTGCCTGCCACACTGCCTACTTGTGCTGTCTATCTCTCTGTCAAATGAATAAATCTTAAAAAAAAGGAGCCTTAATAATATTTTTATTGTGTAAAGTTAAAAAATGAAAAGTTATAAATCAAGGGAGACTTTCTGATATTACTCTTTTAAAAAGTCCTTTTTAAAAATTGTATAAAATCGAATTTTATGTTAACAACTGGAAAAGCTGGAAAAACAAAACCTGACTTATTGATTCCAACACTGGTATTCTTTTTTACCATGCCGTATATATTACTTATAAACCTAAGACATTTCATTTATTATTATTACTTATAAACCTAAGACATTTGCATTAGTGATAAAATTGTAATGTATGTTATTTAATATAATAAAGTAACAGTTTGTTTAACCCGAAGTCTTGAAAATTACAAATTCCTTCAAATGTGCCAAGGAAGATAATTTTTCATAAAAACTCTCAAAATAAATATTGTTTAACAGTATTAAGCCCAACAATTTACATGACCACTCTGATTATTGAAATATTGTATAGAAGGAAAAAACTATTATGGCAGGACAAAAACATTGTTTTCAAATGCACTACTTTTAAGTAGTGAAAGTTTACTAATTGTCTTCAGAAGAAATATGAGAGAAAAGGAAAAATACTGGATGTTTCAAATATTATTGTATGCATAGATTTTACATACTTTTTTATCTAGTTTCATAGCTTTGTAAATAGGAATCTACTCATTTTGTTGAAAAGAAAACAACTCTAGAATGATTAGATGACTTGCATAAAGTAATACAGCTTTTATTACCATAATTGTGATTTAAACTAGTCTAGATGATCCAATCAAATGCCCACTCAACTATCCTGCCTATCAACCATTTATTTTAGTTATCTCAATGCAATATTAGATCATAGAAGAGGAGAACCCAGTAGAATTACCAAGAAATATGCTAAGAAGAGATAAAAAAATATCTAGAACTAAGTAGCAAATTTACTAATCTATTTCAAAATTCTAATCAAAATCTTTCATTAACTTTAAAATCAATCATTTGAAAGTCTTCTAGCAAGAGTACCATACTAGCTACTTTCACATAAGTGCACATAATCTCACATAAATTCACATAATTTTCATGTAGAAGAATGAATTTACTCACTCTTGATCAAGGATATGGGAGTAGGAATTGGACACAAGAAAACAGATTTCAATTTAAGAAGCAACTTTCAAGTAATGACTTCTACATAAAGATGGAATAGCCTATCCATGTACAAAGTCAAACTGGACATCAGAGACAGTTAAAAGGCAAAATTTCCTTAACTGTATAAGTGGCTGGGCCAAAATTGCCTCTAACTTTCAATATCAATACTTTAATATACTAAAAACACGTATATTTCTTTTCCACATTTCATATAAAGGAGTGTGGTAAGAAGTGTGGCCAGGATATTTCAGTAAAAGGAGAGGGAGACAAAGCATGGAAAACTGTGGACTCTGAGAAACAAACTGAGGGTTTTGGTGAGGAGGGGGTTTGGGTCAGCGGGGCGGTGGGTATTCAGGAGGGCACGTATTGCAAGGAGCACTGGGTATGGTGCATAAACAATGAATCTTGGAACACTAAAAAAATAAAATAAAAAAAGATAAATGTAAAAAATCTTAAAAAAAAAAGAAAAGAAAAGTAACTTCCAAGAAGGTAAACTTCAGAAGCTTTTGTACATCTTTGAAATACATTCTTGTCTCACAGATATGCTTAAGTTATTCCCAAGTGATGAAAATACACCCCAAAGTGTACTTATTAGATAACAATTCTATAACTCAGTTTAAAAATCTATATTCCTCCATTCTGAAAATTAGAATACAAGTTACAAACACCTCTTTTCCTCTGTAGTGGAGCAATTCTAAATGTGATCCAATGTGTACCTGATGGTTGACATTTTAGCTACCCATGTTCCCCTGTGTCATTCCTACTATGTTTTTTTATGAAAAAGATGTATCTCTGAGTGGAGACACAAACCAAAGATGTGCATACAGATGAGCTAAATCTAAGCCATGTTGCATAATGAAAGAGCAAATGAGCTTCTAATCCACTGATAGCAAGGTTTCAAACCCAACTACAACACTGTTGTCACTTTTAACACCTCTCAATTTCAGTTTCCTCTGAAAATTAAGAAACATATTTACCTTTTAAGATTAGTACAGTGATTGTCTTATTCATATACCTGACACAGAGGAAGTACTTGTTCAATGGAAACGATGATTTTGTTTCTGGGGATTTCCTTGATACCCACAATCCATTCTCAAACCTTTTTAGCACTTGCTTCTGGCATCAGATCTGAAAAGGTGACTAGTTTATTTAAAATTCCCTGACATTTGTGATTGCCTTCAAAAAAACATCCATCTCAACAAAAGATCTATTTGTACTAAAAAACAGAATCACTGATGAGAATTATTGTGATAAGGCGTCGCTTATACTCTGTGATTTTCAACTGTATCTGCATAAAATAATAAACTGTAGAGTTTAAAATACAAACACATTTAAACCCATTAGGATGAATATTATTAAAACACACACACACACACACACACACACACACACACACCAAAACAAGTGTGACGATGTGGAGAAATTGGAACTCTTCTGTATTTCTGGTAGGCATGTAAAATAGTACAGCCACGATGAAGAATGATATGGTGGTTCCTCAAGTAATTAAACATAGAATTACTATGTGATCCAATAATTCCACTTATAAGTATATATTTAAAAGAATTGAAGCAGAGATTCAAATAGACATCTGTATGTCAATATTCATAGTTACATCTCTACAATAACCAAAATGTGGAAGCAACCAAAGTAACCATCAATGTATGAATGGAAAAAAAAAATGTAGTGTATACTTACAATAGAATATGACTTAGCTTATAAAAAGAAGGGAATTCTGACATTCTACAATATGGATGAGCCCTGTGGTCATAAGCTAAGTAAAATAAGTCACAAAAGGACACATTCTCTATGATTCCACTTCTAGGACATACTTACAATAGTCAAATTCATAGATATGGGAGGTAGAATGCTGTGTACCAAGAACTGGGAAGAGAGGAAAATGGATTTAACGGGTAGAGTGTTTTAGTTTGGGAAGATGAAAAGTGTTCTGGAGAGAGAAAGTGGTGGTAATTTCGCAAAAATGTGAATTAATACCACTGACCTATACACATAAAAATGGTCAAAATAGTAAAGTTTATGCTATATATATTTTATTATAACTCTTAAACATTAACATACACACACACACATACAAAGACATACACGAAGTGCCCAGAATCTACCCCAGATTAGTAACTGTGCTTTTTATAAGAATGCTTAGTAAATTTCATGTGTTGACAGGAATGAACATCAACTTTTTAACCAGCGGAAGTTTCCTATTAAAAATATGACTTCCTGGGGCGCTGGGTGGCTCAGTGGGTTAAAGCCTCTGCCTTCGGCTCAGGTCATGATCCCAGAGTCCTGGGATCGAGCCCCATGTCGGGCTCTCCGCTTGGTGGGGAGCCTGCTTCCCCCCCCCACCCCGCATGCCTCTCTGCTACTTGTGATCTCCATCTGTCAAGTAAATAAATAAAATCTTTAAAAAAATATATGACTTCCTATATAGCTACTGTTTTTTTTTTCAGTCTTCACAATACTTATTACTATGTTAACAAAGTATGAGATAAAAATCTTATTTCTTAAAATCTGAGCACCTTTAAGGTATATGTAATCAATTTCTTGCTCTATAAATTTGATTCACAATTTAGTAACATAAGGTCATTGAAAAGAAATAAATATAATTTGCCTTCTTACATATGTATGTAAGCTACTGTGATATGAGCCAAATGAAGCATTATTGATCTTGATTTTATCTTGTAAATTTAAAATGCAAACCTTTATGCAGTATTTATTATTCAATGGAGAAAATAGCACTGACAGAATAGAGCAATGTAAGATTCCTGATTCCTACATTTTATGGAATACTCCTATATTTGTTTTCCTAGATTGTGGGGGTAAAACAAGTTAAATACCATTCTCAAAAAAATCAAAATTGAGTAAGAAGAGAAAATACATTTCTCGGTTATATGCCCTATGTAGTTGTTATGTCCTAAACCTGACAGAACAAATGAAGTGGCACTGTTCATTTCTAGGTTGAATATTACTTTTTTTGTGTGATTTTCTAGAAGGCTTCTATGAGCCAAGGCTGCCACCATGAATGATATAACTAATGTAGGATGCAAATTGACACAGCTATTAGCACTTGAATACCTAACAAGTAATTTGTCCAAAACGATACAAAAATACTAAATCAATTCTTGTGAGTTGATCAAATAATGATTCAGATCAAATTGCAGTTCAGAATTTACATTTTAAATGATTGAAAGCATTTTTAGAAAATATTGTGATCATATAATTATCTTTGCATATTGTCCCCACTGAATTTCAATTCTGAGAATACCAATTTTTCCACTAGAAAAATGCCAAAAGGCCCCAAGTACTGACACAAAGCAGCATTATGATACTACCATGTCCCTATTGTGAAGCATGGATCAGATCTATCTATTGTTTCAGACTACTATCAATAAATACCATCCTAGAACATTAAAAAAAAAAAATCCTCATGTAGACCAGTGAAAATTAAAGTCATCTGGGAGAGAGCCACTACCTCCATTTTGCAATACACATGTAATATGTCTTTAAAAGTATGGTAGTATAGTTTATGAAGGGAAAGATAATTCGGGGGTGTGTTTTCTCAAACACTAGTCTTACTCAGTTTCAAAAATAATTACAGCCATAATACAATGAACAGCTCTGTTCATTGAAGGGAGTAAAAGCTCCAGAGGAAATCTCAATAGCTTTTCCTTTGTAGCCAGAGACTGATTGCAAAGGGACATGTCAGGATCTGACTGTTGGTATGTGTGAGATGTTTTGCAAAGGGTGATAAAATTTATGGGAATCAAATGAAGCTCTACAAACTGATCCTGAAAAAAGAGGAAACAATGTGTAAGTATAACGCTTAGCATCCCACTGTCTTTTCAAAGAGCTCAGTCTTTATTCTCACTTCTCACCTATCCTTGCAAGAATGGAGAGAGAGCGCGTCGGTAATATAAAATATTACCGATATATCGATATTATCGATAAAATGTGCACATGAGCGCATGTCTCTCTCCTGCCTAGACTCAGCAGTTTGAGTTTAGCAATGGTCTCCTTGCACACCACTTTCCGAGGATCTTTTGTTGAATTACATGCCACCAATGAGCCAGAAGAATTCAGGCTGCGGTCCAGATTTAAGAAGAGAGCCCCTCAGATTTAAGCTGTGAAATGGCTGAAGGATCCTGATCTAAGCCACAGGCACAATCCTCTCCCTTCTTTCCATACCTCAGAAATCCACCTCAGCAGGAGAAACATATCAATAAAGTGAAATTGATTTGTCTTGAAATCTCTCCATCTATTTAAATTTAGCTGCTTTACTATTAGTCTATTGATTATAATTCACTGCCATGGGGAATATCAAGTGGAACCACTCCAAGCTGGATTGGATAAAAAAATTAGGAAAATATATACAGAATATATTTGCTTCCAACTATTTCATCTCAGGGGACTTGAATATCCTATCACGGAGAAAAAGAATTTTTGAATAAAAGGTATTCCTTGTACAGATAGCACTTTAGAACCTGTAGATTCTCTAAACAACTGACAGGAATTCCTGTTAAAAAATTTCAGTAACTTATCTATTATAAAACAAATTAATCCACAACCAAAAACAAGGCAAGGTTAATGAAATGAAAAGAAAAAAAAAAGTGTTTTTTTTAAAGCTACAGCCTATCTATTTAAAGTCTTTATTAAATTGTTTAAAATATTTATCATGCTACCACTACCAGGTTCATCCATGCATTTCCGCTTTAACTTTGTCATAGTAAACATTAAATTTTCATGTCATATTCAAGAAGATGCATCTCCTCATTAATATTCTTTGTCAATTCCTGTGTGTCAACTCATGATTAGCCACACTAATGAACAGACGTAATGGCACAGAAAATTCTACGTGGGGAAATAAAAAGAAATTTATTTTTGGCATCAGTATGCTTTCTTTTATTAAAATGGTTTTACTGAAATTTACTTGAAACTACTATATTTCCCCAAAACTCTTACTATTTTACTGGTAAACCAAAAAAACAAAAACAATGTAGAAACATTTTGATTTATGAGAAGAAACTCACAAGATGAAAAATTTGTCACAGTTAAACCACAAGTTATATAAACTTTATCTCAACAGTGAGTTTTAACTAGAAGAAAGCTTATATGTGCAAATATGTGTGTCTATGCATGTGCAAATTATGTATATGCTTATGTATGTATGTATGTATGCATGTGCACATTTATGCATACATGTAGAAAGGGTCTGGCAATGAGAAACTGCACCATTTCTGTCATGAAACATTACTTTTTTCATTAGTAGTCCTTTAATTTCTGCATATTTTGAGGACCATTGTGTGGAAAAGAAAGCAAGATATAATTTAAAATGTATGTGGTAAAAATGGTATAAGTATCAGCATAAAAAACATAATGCTAAAAAAATGTAAAACTAAGGCAACTTTTTCTTCATTCTTTTCAAGAAATATGCAAACATCCCCCAAAAAGAAACTGCAGAAAATCAATGTATACTAATATGTGATATGGATGTCCATATAGCATGAAAATATATTAAAAATTATAAATACTGCTAGTTATAGATTACTGTAATCAGATTTTGAAAATAGTACCTAACAGAAGATTCTTTCATCATAAAAAAACCAAGAAGCATTAGAAATCAGCTTATCTCAAGTCTCTTCTATCCAAGTGATGCACATTGTCTATGTTATTCAAGGCTAGATGAGAACAGGATAATTTTTCTCACTCCTCAGTATGGTCTACCAATGGGCTAGATAATATAACTCAAAGCCAAAACAAATACAAAACAAATACATGCATCTCAATCTATTTTTTTTCCATTTTCCTTTTTTTTCCTTTGATACTAAACTTTCCCATACATGTTTATCAACTGCGTATGTTCAATCAACTAAAACCTTGGGTCTGACAATCTACAAAATATTATTTAAAATATAGAAGCACAGCTACTAGCTCTATCTCTAACGTTCACTCAAACAAACATTTATTTTTAAAACAGAAACTTCAAAATACCACTAATACATCATTTTGTTTTAATGCTATTATATGAGCAAGAGTGTCACATAGTATTTAGGAAATGGCACTCGGGGGTCAGATTGCCTGGATCCAAATTCTGACTCTGCCACTTTACAGGAACATGACCTTGAGTCGGAATTTAAGCTTAAGTGCTTCACCTTCCTCATCTACTTGACAGGGTTACTGTCATCTACTTGACAGGTTATTGTAAACTCATATGTTGAATACTTAGAATAGTGAGGGAATATAGGGCATTCTAACTATTAGCTATTATTATGTCATGAGCTTCTCTTTGATAAATATGATATTTTTGACAAATTAGTAGGTTAAAAGCCTCTTTGAAAATTAAACTAAGTCAATTTTACCAGGGTTTGGAAACTTCCTTATAGCAATCTTTTTTTTTTCTTCATTTTTTTAACAGGAGATAAATTGTAGTTCAACAAATTATCCCACACAGACACACACACACACAAAACCCAAACCATCTTCATTGCAATTGGATGTGTACTAAGTATGGCAAATTTAAGTGTTAACATCCATTTTACAGATAATTCTGTTTTTTTCAAGGTTTATGATTCCATCATAAAAATTCATTTCCCAAGGAAGTTTGCAAATACATCTCAGTCTGTATGTCATTGTTTTTTATTGCCTGTTTTTTAGTACATTTGGCTTGACTTATATTATTAGTGAAATAAAAAATACTTTTTTAGAATTGAAAAATGCAGATTCCACATATAAACACTCTGGGTAATCACAGTGAAATCACATGATGTATAGCAGAAAAAATTAAAAGTAAAAGAAGGATTGGATGTGAATGACTGTTTCAGACTGAAGGCAAATATCAATGTTGGGGACATACCAAAATTCCCTAAGATTTGGGGACATATCAAAATTCCCTAAGATTCTCTTAATAACATATTACAACTAATTCTTAAAAATGATTTCTGTTTTTAAATGGTCCTATTTCAGGAAGTAGTATCTGTTGTAAGGTTATTATCGTTAATGTAAAGTAGAAACTTCTTTTGTACCAGACTTAAAAAGGATGAGTATCTGATTCTAATGATGTAGAATTTAGCAAACAAATCTGTTTAATTACTTATATAATTATGATTGCATTGCACTTGAAGCTTCCATTTCACATCTTCCTTTCCCATGCATCTTTCCTTTTTTTTTTTTTTAAAGATTTTTATTTATTTATTTGACAGACAGATCACAAGTAGGCAGAGAGGCAGGCAGAGAGAAAGGAAGGGAAGCAGGCTCCCCGCTGAGCAGAGAGCCCAATTCGGGGCTCGATCCCAGGACCCTGGGATCATGACCTGAGCCGAAGGCAGCGGCTTTAACCCACTGAGCCACCCAGGCGCCCCAACCCATGCATCTTTCCTGCTTCTCCTTCTCAAGTACATAACCAGAAGTACAAACTGGGTATGGAGGTGAAACCTTTGTATTATATAGGACTTTCCTTTTGGGTCTTACTAAGACCTGAGCTGAGTAGAATTATCAGGCTATGCTGTTTTAAATGAAAGCTCTTATTAACTGAAACACAGACTGCAAAGTCATTTGTTTTGAAATTTTGCACAAATGAATCTATGTCCTACTGAATGCACTTGAGTGTATTACAAAACTGGATGAAGAGATTTGGATCAGCTAACAAAAATGGGCAGGATAAAGTTCAGAAGCCCAAATCAGTAATCTAAGCTACGTATCTAAAAATAAAAGACCTTCTGACATAATCATGATATCTAATTCACTTGTTACTGACTACACTATTCTGTAATGAAATAAATTATTGTACAAACTTTTCCATTACCTAAGATGCTCTTCTACTTAGTATTTTAAGAATCTAACCAACAATAAATATCATGCTGAACATATAGTGATTATAAATATGTAAAGTTTTTTTATTTTAAAACAATTAGATTCTTACCCTGGTCGAAGGCTTTTCCTGGACTCCAAGTGTGGAAATAATCATCCTGAGGAGGAAAAGAATGTGAATTGAGTGTATATGAGTAATTAAATTGTAAAGACTCTTATAAAATCTAGAATAAAATATGAAATACAGAAGCTGAATACAAACCTCTACTTCCTGTAATGGCAAGCAGCAAATTATAAAATAAATAAATAAATAAATAAATAAATAAAAAATAAAAAAAGGAACAAGAGAAAAACAATAGTTATCAAAAGGGAACACGTTTACATGTTATAGACATGTTTTTCAGTAAGTGTGTTCATTTTCATTGCAAGTCAATGTTTAACAATTTAATTATATTTGGTTGTCACTTCACCTAAATATTATAAAACAATACTTTCAATTGCAATTCAATATGTAATAGAACATGCAGATAATTACCCTAAGCTAATAAGCTACAAAAGTATCTTACCAGTTTCCAGTTATACAACTTCATTTTCCACTAGTACATTTCAATAGTAAATCAATAAAGCAGCAAAAATACCAAGTGAGTCTGCTTTAGCCCACATAGTATAAATAGACTTTATGCAAATCTGCCACATGATAATTGAATATCTAAGGAGTTCATCAAAATGCAATTGGAAGCTTGAAAAAAAATGCACACCTAATTAAAAACTTGCCTAAAATTTAAATATTAAATATGGAAAAGAATAATTACAATATACTTACTATATGTACATTTAATAAACATGACTATACAACACTAAGGTGGGGCAATGTGTACTTAAAAGATTTTTTAAAAAGCCAAACACATTGACCAACTCAATTGTGTTTACTGTTTTACCACCTTAAAAGCCTTGTAGACAAACTACACATATATATTTTATGGTAGATAAAACAGATTTAACTGTTCAAATTAATAAGCTATATCATATTTTATGGTCAATAAAACACATTTAACTGTTGAAATTAATAAGCTATTTTCACTATAATAAGAAAGAGTGGTATATCATGGTGAGGCTCCTTGACTAAACATTTCTAAACTCCATACTCTTAAACCCACTAAAGTCAATGCATTGGAAATCTAAGAACCCAGGAATCTAAAAAGGTTAGGTGGAGATTCTTTTAAATTTTTAATTTTTTTTTTAAGATTCATTTATTTACTTGATAGACAGAGATCACAAGCAGGCAGAGAGAGAGAAAGGGAAGCAGATCTCTGGCTGAGCAGAGAGCCCGATGCGGGGCTCGATCTCAGGACCCTGGGATCATGACCAGAGCCGAAGGCAGAGGCTTTAACCCACTGAGCCACCCAGGCACCCTAGGTGGAGATTCTTTTAACCTTCTTTCTAACCTCTTTGCTAAAACCCCCGTTTGACAAAAAGGAAAATGTAGCATCTTTTAATTATGGAAATAAATACACTTCCTAACTAACTTATTCAAAAATTTTAAATTGTTGCAAAAGCTCTTCTTTATTGTGACTAATCACTCATCACCACCTTCTATATTCCCAATTTCAGATGAAATTTCAGATGAAAGAAAGCAATTTCTTTCAGAATTCAGAAGCAATTTCAGATGAAAGAAAAGGAAGAAAAAACAAAGGAAAACTTCAGAAATCATTTCTGTCCATCTTGCATTTAGGTTGGGATAGGGTTATGTTAAGACAGTGGCATTTGTGGCAGTCTACACTGACAGGTTATGCAATAAATTATCTAGGATCAGATGAAGGGACGATAACACCACTGGATCATTAAATAAATACTGATTGCTTAGGCTCTTTTAAAAATATCTTTGTAGGGGCGACTGGGTGGCTCAATGGGTTAAAGCCTCTGCCTTCAGCTCAGGTCATGATCCCAGGGTCCTGGGATTGAGCCCCACATCGGGCTCTCTGCTCAGCAGGGGGCCTGCTTCCCTCTCTCTCTCTGCCTTCCTCTCTGCCTGCTTGTGATCTCTGTCTGTCAAATAAATAAATAAAATCTTAAAAAAATATATCTTTGTAAAAAAATTATAGAATGAGGGGCTCCTGGGTGGTTCAGATATTTGGGCATCTGCCTTCGGCTCAGGTCGTGATCCCAGGTTCCTGGAATCGAGTCCCACATCCAGCTTCTGCTCAGCAGAGAGTCTGCTTTCTCTTCTGCCTCTCTGCCTTTCTTGTGCCCTCTCTCTCTCTCAAATGAATAAATAAAAATCTTAAAAAAATATATAGAACTATAGAACCCTTGGAAAATTAAGCTTTCAAATTAAATTCCTCCACTCCAAGTCTCAAAACATTGGCTGAACGTCATAATACGCTCATTTAATAAGTTTTTTTTTTTTTTTAAGTACATTTCAACTGTGTGGGGATGATGACTTGTACTCATTCAAAGCATGGAGAGGAGTTTGAAGTTCTCCTTGAAGCATATCGAAACAAGAAAAAACACAAAACTAAACTAAACTAAATTAAACTAGACAATGAGAATGAGTGGTATATTTAGAGACACGAGACTTAAATTTAAGTCTGACTTTACCACTTATTAGCTGTATTACATTAGAAAATGATATAAACTGGGGCTTCTGGGTGGCTCAGTCAGTTAGCCATCTACCTTCAGCTCAGATCATGATCTCAGGGTTCTGGGATGAGTTCCACATCAGGCTTCCTGCTCTATGGGGAGTCTGCTTCTCCCTCTCTCTGACCCTCTCTGCTGCCCATGTTTGCTCACTCACTCTCTCTCTCTCTCTCAAATAAATAAAATCTAAGAAAGAAAGAAAGAAAGAAAGAAAGAAAGAAAGAAAGAAAGAAAGAAAGAAAGGAAGGAAGGAAGGAAGGAAGGAAGGAAGGAAGAAAGAAAGGAAGAAAGAAAGAGAGGGGGAAAATGATGTAAACCTCAGATCCTGTGACTAAAGTTGGGGGAAAAAATTGCCTACCTCACTGACAAAGGTGCTGTGGGGATTAGTTATAAAAAATGTAAATATCCACACAATATTTGACATAAAGGAGCTGCTGAAACATACTTGCTAATTGGAAGCACCAGGTTTATCTCTGTTAGTATCTCTGAGCAACATCACCATTAGACAACCTTTCATTACTGCTAACAAAGTTTTTAGTTTTTCTGGTTGCTTAGAAAAGAACTATGAACTCCTCATAACAATTTTTGAAAGGAATGCCCTCCAAAATATCAAACATTAGCTGTAGTGAACTTTAAAAAAAAAAAAAAACTACCATTTATGATTGAGTTAATGCAAGAAGGCAAGTTTTCTGCTACCACCGTAGACCCTTATGAAGTAGCAGAGCTATCAGTAACATCCCCCAAGAAGACACGGTAAGTTTTCTCTGCCACAGTGCCTACATCCATATAAATATCAAACTGAAGTAAGGGAAGGAATAGATCTGAGACTCACATCATTAGCACTGAAGCTCAACAATGTGAAAGCAATATGTGTGATGCAACACACAGTGTTTGAAATACCCAGCATCTGTACAGATGAGCAGGAATTAAGTGGAGTAGATAGATAAATGATGCATAGGTAGACAGAGGTAGAATATAGTCTTAAGCATATTTAAATAACTCCCTTCAGAATAACACAATCATCACACCTGTCAAATGGCTAAAGTCAAAAACATAAAAAAAACAAGTGTTGACAAAGATGTGAAGAAAAGGGCACCCTCATGTACTGTTGGTGGGAATGCAAACTGGTGCAGCCACTGGAGAAAGATTTGAAAATAGAACTACCCTACAATCCAGTAATTGCTCTACTGGGTATTCACCCAAATAATATAAAACCACAAATTTGAAAAGATATATGCACCTCTATTTTATTGCAGTATTACCTACAATTTTGTTGTAGTATTACCCACAATTTTATTGCAGTATTACCCACGCCTAATAATGGAAGCAACCCAAGTGTCCATTGATAGATGAATGGATAAAGAAGATGTAGTATATATACACAATGGAATACTAATCAGTTATAAAAAAAGGAATGAGGGGCGCCTGGGTGGCTCAGTGGGTTAAGCCGCTGCCTTCGGCTCAGGTCATGATCTCATGGTCCTGGGATCGAGTCCCGCATCAGGCTCTCTGCTCAGCAAGAAGCTTGCTTCCCTCTCTCTCTCTGCCTGCCTCTCTGTCTACTTGTGATCTCTTTCTGTCAAATAAATAAATAAAATCTTTAAAAAAAAAAAAAGGAATGAAATCTTGCCATTTGCAACAACATGGATGGAGCTAGAGAGTATAATGTCCAATGGGACAAAAAAAAGGGAGAGAGAAAGACAAACCAAGAAACAGATTCTTAACCACAGAGAACAAACTGATGGTCACCAGAGGGGAGGTGGATGGGGGAAATAGGTGAAAGGGATTTAGAGTGTATATCATGATAAGCACTGAGAAATGTATAGACTTGAATCACTATATTGTACACTATATTGACACTATTATAGCATTGTATGTTAAGCATACTAGAATAAAATTAAAAACTTAATTTAAAAAGTAACCATTTTGATATTATTTGAAGTACACCATATTCTAAGATTGCTTTACAAATAAGAAATATAAATCTTGGGGCGCCTGGGTGGCTCAGTGGGTTAAGCCGCTGCCTTCGGCTCGTGATCTCAGGTCATGATCTCAGGGTCCTGGGATCGAGCCCCGCATTGGGCTCTCTGCTCAGCAGGGAGCCTGCTTCCTCCTCTCTCTCTGCCTGCCTCTCTGCCTGCTTGTGATCTCTCTCTGTCAAATAAATAAATAAAATCTTAAAAAAAAAAAAAAAGAAATATAAATCTTGGGGGAAAATAGAGTAATACACTCATGTTGGGTTAGTTTGGGGCCATAGCAATCTAAAAAATTATAATGTAAACCATGAACCTGATTCTTTTGGATAAGAGCAATGTCAATGTCTGGCCATTGTGGGGATCTGACATAATTTAGAAAAGCAAATTAGTTAGCCTATTAACTATTTTTAGATATTTTTCTTTTTGTTCTCACATCACTAGATTTTTTTTTTTTTTCTGAAAATTGTTTCACCTCATTAAACCTTAGGAATTTTGCCAGAGTAAGAGATAAAAGTATTTTCACATAAGTGTTCATTCAGGCACAATTTCTTTTGTCTCAAAAGCTTTGTGTGAATATTGGTTGTTCTCAAGCTTCAATTCAGATAAAAAATAAGCCAACCTGGGATTTAGAAAACAACTGCAAGAAATGCCTGCAGTTGGAGAAATTCAGGCTCAGAGGACACAAACACATTGGAATTAGGGAGAGTGTTTCTGGCCCCTAGTCCTCTTCATGGGAGGAGAGCCTGGGCCAAAAGTCCCACGCTGAAGGATTCCATTTATTCCCAAGGAGCAAGTAGATCAGCAAAAGGTTGATATTTAGGGGAAATACAAAAGACAGGAAGATCCCTAACTTTTAACCTTTTGACAACAATTTTGTTTTTTGATTCCAATCTCTAGAATCAAAGAGAGGGGAGTATAATAAGTGATCGCTCCACTTATTGACAAAAACTTTGTCAGCCTTTTTATATGTCCACAGAAGTAAAGACACTATGATGACAATCATGTGAATCTGTGCCAAGGAGGAGAAAGATAAATTTCCTAGGATTTCTGTATTTTGTGGTTATGTTGCCCAAACCCTCTTATACAAAACTGCAGAATTTCCCTAGCAGGAACTCTTATTGCTTACTGTGTTTCAATAGCTAAGCCAAATCATGATGCACTGCTAGTTCTATAAGCTAAAAAATAGCAATGGAAATCTGCTTTTTTTTTTTTTTTTGGAAATATGCCATATATTATGACAAACTCATTCACACATTTCACCATATGATAGGAAGAATGCCTTGTCTAATAGTTAAGCCAGTATATTTCAAATAAGGGGAAACCTACCTGTACAGAAACACTTAACACATGATTAGATCATAAGATAGAGTAAGTAAGCTTTGTCTAGATATAAAAGAATTATCTATTGGGACAAACTATCTGCTTCAGGCCCCAAATGTCGCATTTATTACCCAAGTACCACTCATTTTTCTAAGTGATGTCGTAGGACCCTGAAAGAATTCATTTATAACACTTTGGTGAGTCCTTTATTTTTTAGAAAACACTTTACGCTCCCTGACTCACCACAGATTAAACATATAAATAAAATGAATTGTGTGAAAGGGCAGTGCCATCGAGCAAATTCCTCAACTGTCTCTGAAAATCTCTGCAAATTGAAGTTAAACTCCCTCCTTGATGCACAAAACTCGTAATTCATTAATATCAGGGAAAATGAAAAAAAAATACTTTGTCCTAATAAGTAAAAAATAAGGGCTTTTAAATACTGGGACTCTTCATTATAAGTATAAGGACACTAACTAACACACGTAAAAAAATTGAGTAAAACAAGTGGCTTAAAGTCACTGCTCTCTTACCCTGTACCAGGAGCTGTTCAAAGCACTTTATTCTGAGCATCTGTAAGGGGTAAGTGTTTCTAACATCACTCCTATTTTACAAATGAGGAAAATGAAGCAGAGAGACTTAGTAATCTATTCAAGCTTACACAGCAGGTTAAAAATAGAGGTGGGGGGGCGCCTGGGTGGCTCAGTGGGTTAAGCCGCTGCCTTTGGCTCAGGTCATGATCTCAGAGTCCTGGGATCGAGCCCCACATCGGGCTCTCTGCTCAGCAGGGAGCCTGCTTCCTCTTCTCTCTCTGCCTGCCTCTCTCCTGCTTATGATCTCTCTGTCAAATAAATAAATAAAATCTTAAAAAAAAAAAAATAAAAAATAAAAATAGAGGTGGGATTTGAACTCCGGAAGTAGGGCCCAGAGCCTGTATGCTTAAACATTTCCCCATACCACAAATCAGCAACTAAGGCACATGGGCCAGGCTCCACCTCTGTTTTTTTTTTTTTTAAAGATTTTATTTATTCATTTTACAGACAGAGATCACAAGTAGGCAGAGAGGCAGGCAGGGAGAGAGAGGAGGAAGCAGGCTCCCTGGTGAGCAGAGAGCCCGACGTGGGGCTCGATCCCAGGACCCTGGGAATATGACCCGAGCCAAAGGCAAAGGCTTTAACCCACTGAGCCACCCAGGCGCCCCTCCACCTCTGTTTTATAACTGAAGCGTTAGTGGAACACAGCCACAACCATCTTTTGACACATTGTCTACACCTGCTCAGGTGCTTCCCACAGCAGAGAGGAGTAGTTATGACTGAGACCAGAGGGGAAGAAGTGGGAAGTCCTGCCAAGCTGGTCTTCTGCTGAGAAAGACCCCTGTATTACTATTCTATACTGTGCTGCCGCCCATAAAAGAACATTTATTTTAAAATGAGAAAACAGAGGCACCTGGGTGGCTCAGTGGGTTAAAGCCTCTGCCTTCAGCTCAGGTCATGATCCCAGGGTCCTGGGATCAAGCCCTGCATCTGGCTCTCTGCTCAGCAGGGAGCCTGCTTTCTCCTCTCTCTCTGCCTGCCTCTCTGCCTACTTGTGATCTCTGTCTGTCAAATAAATAAATAAAATCTTAAAAAAAAAAAAGAAAATAAATGAGAAAACAGGGGCGCCTGGGTGGCTCAGTGGGTTAAGCCTTTGCCTTCGGCTCAGGTCATGATCTCAGGGTCCTGGGAACGAGCCCCAAATCAGGTTCTCTGCTGAGCAGCAAGCCTGTTTCTTCCTCTCACTCTGCCTGCTGTTCTGCCAACTTGTGATCTCTGTCTCTGTCAGATAAATAAAAAAAATCTTTAAAAATAAATAAAAACAGATAAAAATAAAAACGAGAAAACAATATTTAATAGGATACCTATTTCTGCAAGGAAACAAAATTTTTTGAAGGAAGAAAAGGTGTTTATGGTGTTTAATGTTCTGGATCTGTGTGACTCATTCCTCAAATCTCAATACTTATAAATTTTCCAAGTATTTCATTTCCTCCTTCTGATCATAAATATATCATCTAGCTTTGGATAAAATCTAAAGGTGAGTGGTCCATATTTTCAGCACAAGAAATCAAGATATATAATTCGGAAGCAAGTAAGAATATGATTCTCAAAATCTTTAGATACGTTATATTAAAAAAAATGTTTTAGGAACAGGTTGCAAATGTGTTTTCTATATGACATCATGATTCTCGATTAAAGTGGAAACCAAGGGGCACCTGGGGGGCTCAGTGGGTTGAGCCTCTGCCTTTGGCTCAGATCATGGTCTCAGGGTCCTGGAATTGAGCCCAATGTCAGAGCTTTCCGCTCAGTGGGGAGCCTGTTTCCTCTTTTCCCTCTGCCTGCCTCTCTGCCTACTGTGATTCTCTCTCTCTGTCAAATAAATAAATAAAATATTAAAAAATATAAAGAAAAATCAAGCAAGTTTAAAAAAAAATAAAGTGGAAACCAAGGAATAAATTAAAGTAAAAAAATGCCTGTAGGTATTATAAAAGAGCTTCTAATTCTAGAACACTTCTCAGATTAGTAAACTGAAACTATAGTTATTGTACTTACTGGAGCAAAATAGTAAAATATTAATAGTAAAATAGTAGCTAATAATATACGTATAAAATATTAACATTCCTTATTTACTTCATATTCTTTTGGTATCTATAACAGCACTTTCTAAGTATTCATAATTTGTGATTAAAAAACTACTTACCTAAATATTGAATGTAGTACAAATATGAGAATTGTTCACCATACCAAATGTAAATAAAAATAAATTTATATAATGTAAAAATGTTAAACACATATTATCAGTCTGATATAAATCCTTAGCATATATAGTCAATGACAATGTAGTACTATTCAAAATATAAGCTAAATATTGTACAAAATAAAGTTAATCATAAATGAAAGCAAATTATTACTTTTAGAATGTGTTATATATATATTTTTTAAAGATTTTATTTATTTATTTGAGGGAGAATGAGTGAGAGAGAGCATGAGAGAGGAGAAGGTCAGAGGGAGAAGCAGAACATTGGGAGCCTGATGTGGGACTCGATCCTGGAAGTCCGGGATCATGACCTGAGCCGAAGGCAGTTGCTCAACCGAGCCACTCAGGCACCCAAGAAACAAAATATGTTAGTTACTTCATTTTTATTGAGTCAAGAGTATACTTCTGAGCTTTTTTTTTCTCTTTCACAGAAAAAATAAGCTCTTCAGACTAAGTAGTAGAAACAATATCTATAAATTAACTCCAGTTACTTCATCTAGGTCCTTTATCATGGATAAAGGATACTTTTTTGAAAATATCTGTGAATACCTTCTTGAAATATCTATTTTTTTAAATATCTATTTTTAAACACAAACTGGAAGCTGTTTTGCTCACTGCGAATTTTCATTTTTGTTTTGAAGGCATTTTTTAAATTTGTTTTTAGCTATTGTTATCATTTATTTCATCATATATACATGGAGAGTCTAATGCATAGATGCTATTATCTATAATAAGAATGTTTACATTCACAGCTCACTGGTTTGCAAAATCTTGGACCTAAAGTACGATTTATTCTGACTTTACCAGCTTTGCTTTGTGAGTATTATCTTCTCTTTCCTTTTCAGGATTACAGAGACAGAAAACTTTCAAAAAAACTGGCTTTGGGGACACCTGGGTGGCTCAGTTGGTTAAGCAGCTGCCTTCGGCTCAGGTCATGATTCCAGCGTCCTGGGATCGAGTCCCGCATCGGGCTCCTTGCTCAGCAGGAGCCTGCTTCTCCCTCTGCCTCTGCCTGCCATTCTGTCTGCCTGTGCTTGCTCTCTCTCCCTCTCTCTCTGACAAATAAATAAAATCTTAAAAAAAAAAAAAAAAACTGGCTTTGTTCAATGTAAAAATTTAGTGTAATGCATGTCTTGGGGTTTGTCCTGATATTTAAGTTTTAGATTTCAGATGTCTTAAAAAACACTGATGTAACAATACCACCAAAAAGTCAACCTAGTAGTTTAAAAAAAAAAAATAGCCCAATATACCAGAGAGTTAGAGTCAGTAGTAAAAAATTATATGGAAAATGGTGGCTAAAAAACAGTCCCCAGGAATCCACCTGACTCCCTGCCCACTGGTAAAAGAGGAGATTACCTCCTCCCTTCTTTTCAAAGAGAGGCATATTAACAGTCTATGGGTACTAAATTATGCCAACATTTAGTGTCTGTTTGTTTTTTGTTTTTTTTTAAGATTTTTTTTATTTATTTACTTGACAGAGATCACAAGTAGGCAGAGAGGCAGGCAGAGAGAGAGAGAGAGGAGGAGGCAGGCTCCCCGCTAAGCAGAGAGCCCGATGTGGGGCTCGATCCCAGGACCCCGGGATCATGACCTGAGCCGAAGGCAGAGGCTTCAACCCACTGAGCCACCCAGGTGCCCCTTTAGTGTCTGTTTTTTGCAACAGTTTCCAAAGGTCACGAATCTCTCATAAGGCTGCCTTTAGGATGACAACCAGGGCTGCTTCTCTTCCAAAGGTCTGACCAAGGGAGGATCATTTGATCTTTCACATAGTTCTTTGCCAAGTTTTCTTTCTTTCCTAACTTTTGGACCAAGAGCTTCAGCGAGAGAAGATGTCTACTAGAGAAGGTGGCAATTTCAAGGCTAACTTCGGAATGGCAGCCCATCACTGTTGTACTATTTTATTTCTTGGAAGTGAGTCTCTAAGCCCAGCCCAAATATCAGGTATGGGGATCCCTGGGGGCCCCTCTGAGAGGTGTTAAACCACAGTGGGGTCTGGAAACTCTTTTCCTCATTTGACACTTCCTTATTCTAGTGTCAACATTTTCAAGAAAAGGAATTTCAAATCTCATTCATTCTTTAATTTCAGGATCCGGTAAACCTCACTCTGTATGAATGTACTACATAGCAATGCTTCAAAAACTATCTGTGGTAAAGAATCTGTTTTATTTTTCCAAATCTGCTATGGAACAAATCTTTCAAGTAATTCCTCTTACTGTCTTTTGTAAAAGACAGTAAGAGGAATTACTTGAAAGATGAAATAAAAACAGACACATAAAATACGAGCATAAATTCAATACTATTGAAGTTAGTATAATTTTTTTTTTTCCCTCTCAGATTGCTAGGGCATTTGTTTCAATCCTTACTCCCTCTTTCTGTACCTCCTGCACACAGTTTGTGGACCAGCATCCATCCGTGGGCTATACACCTTGCACAACATTGATTGCTGTAATATGGGAGATGCAGTTAGACACGTTTCCTAAACTTCATGCATCTGTTTGCAGTTTTTTTCTGATAAAATGGTGTGAATCTAATGAATAATAAAATACCACAATGCTAAATGTCTGAAAATTTTTAGCTAATTTGGTAGTTGTAAAAAATTACATTACAATAATATTTTTCCTTATGACAGAGATAAAATCAGTAACAATATTTTGCTCCTTTTTTAATTTTATTTTTTCAACGTTCTAAGGTTCATTGTTTATGCATCACACCCAGTGCTCTATGCAATACGTGCCCTCCTTAATACCCTCCACCAGGCTCACCTAACCCCCCACCTCCCTCCCCTCCAAAACCCTGTTTGTTTCTCAGAGTCCACAGTCTCTCATGCTTCATCTCCCCCTCTTATTTCCCCCAATTCACTTTTCCTTTCCTTCTCCTAATATCTTCAGTGTTATTCCTTATGCTCCACAAATAACTGAAACCATATGATAATTAACTCTCTCTGCTTTTTTTCTAATGTGCTTGTGATTTAGGACACACATCAGTTCATTCTCTCTTCCCTTAGACTATAGTTGTCAAAAAGTAAGAACTATCAACAAATGTAACCATGGGAAAATGAGTTTGCACATTAAAACTTACATTAAAATAAATCACAGTAAAATTTTATGACACAGGTAATCTTAAAAAGACTTGTGCATTTTATAGCTTTATTTATAATAAACTATGCACAATAGGAAACTTTACAAATTTTTTAAGATTTTTTATTTATTTATTTGACAGAGAGAGAGCACAAGTAGACGGAGAGGCAGGCAGAGAGAGAGAGAAGCAGGCTCCCTGCTGAGCAGAGAGCCTGATGCGGGACTCGATCCCAGGACCCTGAGATCATGACCTGAGCCAAAGGCAGCGGCCTAACCCACTGAGCCACCCAGGCGCCCAACAATAGGAAACTTTAAATCACTCTTAAATTACACATGATAGGAACCAATACAAAAATTATAATCTACATGACTGCTAATTGACTCTTCCACAATAAGAAATCTACAGAATAAACAATTTTTTAAAACAGCTCAAGCTGCTTTTATGAGGTGTCTGCTAATTAATTAAACTCATGTCTCACTGTGAGACCTTTTTCCCATTAGCACTCTAATAGATAAAGTATATAATTAGGAAGTCAGAAAAGGGTGACTTCAGATACCAGCAGCCAAAAATTAAAAACTTTAAATTTATAATTTTTAATAACGTAGATTACTATTTTACACCTTTTTAGCACCCTACCAACAAGGACCAAATTACCATAGTTATATCAAGTCCACACAAAAGAGACTAAAATAAAATCTGACAGTTAACATGTAAGAGTATGTACTGAATTGAGTTGATATTCAGGAAATTGCATTAAAATATATCCATCAAAATCAAAAGAAAAAACAAAAAGTATGGTTGAAATTCACCTCCTTCATTATATATTAAACAAGCCACTAAATGATATATGCACTTTAACTAATAAAATATGATAATCCCCTGTATTTAATTAATTTTTTATTTGCTCTTGTTTTTGTTTCTGTTTTTTATTTCTTTTCATTATTCCAGAATTCATTTTTTATGTATCACACCCAATGCTCCGTGCAATACATGCCCTCCTTAATACCCACCACCAAGCTCAACCAACCTCCCACCCCACTACCGCCAAACCCTCAGTTTGTTTCTCAGAGTCCACAGTCTCTCATGGTTTGTCTCCCTCTCCAATTTCCCCCAACTCACTTCTCCTCTCCATCTCCCCATGTCCTCCATGTTATTCCTTATGCTCCACAAGTAAGTGAAACCATATGATAACTGACTCTCTCTGCTTGACTTGTGTCTCCAAAGGCAAAGGAAACAAAAGTGGAAATGAACTTTTGGGACTTCATCAAGATCAAAACCTGCACAGCAAAGGAAATAGTCGACAAAACAAAGAGGCAACCCACGGAATGGGAGAAGATATTCACAAATGACACTACAGAAGAAGGGCTGATATCCAAGATCTATAAAGAACCCCTCAAACTCAACACACACAAAACAGATAACCACATTAAAAAATGGGCAGAAGACATGAACAGATACTTCTCCAAAGAAGACATACCAATGGCTAACAGACACCTAAAAAAATGTTCATCATCATTAGCCATCAGGGAGATTCAAATCAAAACCACATTGAGATATCATCTTACACCAGTTAGAATGGTCAAAATCAACAAGACAGTAAACAACAAGTGTTGGAGAGGATGTGGAGAAAGGGGAACCCTCTTACACTGTTGGTGAGAATGCAAGTTGGTGCAGACACTTTGGAAAACAGTGTGGAGATTCCTTAAGAAATTAAAAATAGAGCTACCCTCTGACCCTGCAATTGCACTACTGGGTATTTGCCCCAAAGATACTGATGTAGCAAAAGAAGGGCCATCTCTACCCCAATGTTCATAGTAGCAATGGCCACGGTCGCCAAACTGTGGAAAGAACCAAGGTGACTTTCAATGGACGAATGTATTTAATTTATTTTATGATTTGACAAATATCAACTTGAAAGGAGAATAATTCTCAAGAAGTATGCATGCATGTCTGTATAAACACATACACTTTTCACAATTCTTCAGATTTGCAAATAATCCTACATTGCCTACTATTTTGCACTACAGCTATCTCATCCTTAAAGAAAACACAAAAAGTTATTGCTCAAGTAAGGAGTACAGAAATGAAACTCATAAGGAAATGCACAAGATGTTCTCACCTAATTGTACCTTGTAGCTCATATCACCAGAACATTTTAAGTGAACAAGATTCCACTTAGAATAATCTGATGTAAAGCAAGAAATACTGTATTACAGGTGTTTTAAGTTCCAAGAGAAAGTTTCACACATCTGAGATACAGAACATACAATTCTGCTTCCTTTTTCTTCCTTCTGAATGTACACAAAAACAAACACGTTTTTAATATGGCTCAATGGTAATGCTTAACATGTAATATCTACTTTTATTGGGGCTCTGGGCTCCTTTAATAAGGCCCAGATTTAAGTAGGTTTTAAATATTATAGAAGAAAAGATTAATGTTAGTAAACACTAATATATTTCATGTATTTGGTTTCATTTTTTTTTTAAAGATTTTATTTATTTATTTGACAGAGAGAGATCACAAGCAGGCAGAGAGGCAGGCAGAGAGAGAGGAGGAAGCAGGCTCCCCGCTGAGCAGAGAGCCCGATGCGGGGCTCGATCCCAGGACCCTGAGATCATGACCTGAGCCGAAGGCAGCAGCTTAACCCACTGAGCCACCCAGGCGCCCCTGGTTTCATTTTTTTATTGCACTTAATTGTTGTATTGAGTCCATTTGTGAGCGGAAGAAAGGAAAAAAAATGGAAGGAACTAAGGAGGTAAGGAGATAAGGGAGGGAGAGAGAGAGGGGAGAAGGTGTTTTTAGGCAGATGTTCATATAACGCTTTTTACATGCCAGTACTACGGTAGACAGGCTGCTAGAAGATGAAAATACAGAGACACAGTCTCTTTTCTCATGTAATTTATAGCCTATAAAAACAAAGTCATGGTAGGAACATAATGTAGCTACATACAAAGTGTTAAATCTGCATCATCCTGATATAATCGGGGTCAGAGTACGGAGCCTGAGATCTGCAACATGAAAACCAGCAAATGGAGATGTGTCATGAAGAAGGTCCAGCAAATTGAAAGACATGTAGGTAGAGACAAGAAAGCTCAGAGAAATCTGAAAACTACAAGTAGTTCAGGATATGGGATCATAATATAAGTGTGTATCTATGTGTGCCAGTATCACTTAGTCATAAGTGTGTGTGTGTGTGTGTGTGTGTGTGTGTGTGTGTGTGGATTTGGTGTGTTAGAAAGGAATTGTGATGGGGGTAGGTGGTATAGTGATAAATAAGGTGGCTAGGGAGATAGGCAAACTCATAACTAGATATACAATTGCAAGAGATATATATATTTTTTTCTTCCTTTATTTGCAGATTTAAAACCAGTCTAAATGTGTTAAGGTTGTCACGTGGGTTCTAGAAACATTATGACATCAGTATATTGAAGGAGTCTTTATACCTAAAGAGTCCAGAATCATACACTAATGACAATAATATTCACCACATCTCTAACAAAGTAATTACTCTATATTGGTCACTTTTCAAACATTGTAATCACTCTGTAATTATATAATTACAAAGGTATAATTTTTTATACCTTTGTAAAGGTATAAAAAAGGTATACAAAGGTAAAATTCTTTTCCTCAATTTACAGATGAAGAAAGGCTATGAGACTAGTCACCTAGCCAGGGACTGTCAGACATAAGACTCAAACCCAAACCACCTGCTTTTGGAGTCCATCCTTTTAATCATCTTTATTATTCTTCCATTTCCTAAGTTTTAATTTTGTTAGTCAATTTTCAAATGCAAGTAGCAAACTGCTATGCAAAATGATTTAGGAATTTCAACCTAATAAATACATAAATCAGGGAGCAAGTTAATTTAAGTTGGAATTCCTAAATTATTTTTGTTCCCTGATTTATTTATTATTCTCCAGTTCCAAGGAAGAAGGTAAAATCAGTGAATAAAATAAACCGTCATTGTCTTCCAGGGGGTTTAGAGTCTGATTCTGGTGCTGTTAACACAGTGCAGTTCTATGTAACATTTATGAGTAACAAAGAGGTTCTATAGTCATTGGAAAGATAATTTTTGTTTTTCTAAACTAATTTTGTTTTGATATTTACACTGTTTTCTTTGTTTCTCCAAATGATATTTGGGCAAATGTGAGGGGAAAAAAAAAAATCTACCCTAGATTTCATGAGTATCGGTGCAGAAATCTTAGATGCAAGCCCCAAAATATAGTCAAATATAAAGATGAAACATTCGTGAATGTCTGAAGGACATTTTAAAAACAAAAACTAAGCCTTGTTGCTTTCTTCTACAAAATGTGCTAGTTTCCAAAAGTTTCAAAACTATTAATGACTTTTCAAAGCTTCCCATAAAATTGTTTTGTCAGTATCCATTCATGAGGAACGACCTACATCCCTTGATGGGACCTAATTTATGCTCCTTGCTGTGTTTTCTTTGAACATTCTTGGATTTAATTATCTGGAATAAACTGTTCCTCTTGACAAGAAATACTGTTTCTTGGTTTTATTCCATGTCTATAGAAATTTAGAAGCAAGATCCAACATGATGGGAAGGGGGGGATCTTTATAGACCAAACAAACCAAGAAAATAAATGTCCATGGAGCATGGTGAAAAGAGCCATTTCCTTAGTTTTAATCAGTGATTAGATGCCAAGAACACATAAGGGAAAAAAAATCAAATACAATAGCCAGTTTCTCTGTGTTGTGTGATTAATATTGCCAGTCAATTGAATCTTGTAAGCAGTTGAGAATGTTGTTAATTACAGTCCAGGGGAAAACAAATTCAATATCAAACACTTTTAAGCAAAAGTAAATGGGATTTTATGGTGTTGGCAACAGCAATGTGTTTTGAGAAGTGCTGAGTTACTTCATACATTAGCATAGCTGTTCATGGACTTGGTGATATGCTATCTAAAACGTACTCTAACGTAGGTATTAAATTAGATCAGGACTGTGTTTGTCAGCTTCACGGTGGGAGAAGATACGCTCTATAAAGATAAAAGGATTCAGACAGTTGAAAAAGCAGCGAATAGTTAAAAATCACTGTTATGAAGAAAGTAGGTAAATATATCCAGGGCGGGAGGGAGCAGGTAATCCCTCTCTTAGAAGGTCTCTTGCAAATGCACTGATGGCAAATTCTCCTTTTACAAATGTTCTCCAGTCCTGCAATTTCCTCAGCCTGACTATTATTCATGTTTTCACCCCTAGATATAACCATATTTGTCCCTAAAGTCAGCCTCTTATGGCAAGATATTCCACACTCTTAGGTGGGAAAGGGCAGTTTCCCACCAATGTAGTCCCAATCCAGTGACTTATGTTTTGTACTAGGAGCTATGGGAGTGAGATGGTTGAGGGAGGTCAAGTGACCCTGGAAATGCCACCTGCAAACAAGTTCTTAACACTCCCAGTAATTTGCTATTTGGATTGATAAACTCTCCTTTTATATTGCAAATGTCCCCTGAGTGCATGCAATTAGTCATTCCTAAAAAGCAATTACAGTAATGTTAGTAGGACTAGATTCTTAGTAATGAGAATGACCTTTCCTCCGGTGCCTGCACCAAAGGGAAATATAAAGGGCAAGGGAATTTCCTAAGTCATTGGAGGAGAGCAGAGCCCTGGAAAGAAGTCTAAGCAGAGTGCTTGGAAATCCACAGGGCAGCTTGAGGGGACTGGGCTAAGTGTGAGATACAGAAGCGTAAGTGAAATGGCAAAAATCTATCATCTGCCATACAATTGTCTCTGGTTTTGAGAATAAAACCATAGGATTTACCTCTACCTACCTGACACTGAAAAACGAGCTGTGATTACTTCCTGTCAGTAAGGATAGGCAGAGGCACCAACATGCAAAACTGAAAGGAGTCAGTTTGATCAGAAATACATTCTGATCACTATGCCACTTCTTGATGTGTCTTGTTGATGATTCCCCTTGATAACTGCCCTCTCTCAAGGTCAATTCTTGGAAACTCACCCCATAAATCCCTGTTCCTGCC
This sequence comes from Lutra lutra, assembly GCF_902655055.1. Taxonomy (NCBI): domain Eukaryota; kingdom Metazoa; phylum Chordata; class Mammalia; order Carnivora; family Mustelidae; genus Lutra; species Lutra lutra. The sequence continues at coordinate 72,415,538 of NC_062279.1, read as the reverse complement.
ACTGTTCTGGCTTTTGGGGCAACACTGTACAACAGAAAGTTTAGGAATTATATAGCCTTGGAGAGACTGTCCAGTCCCACAATTAACTAGTGAAGTATACTAAAAAAGCTACACACTTTTAGCTTCAATTTCCTCAAGTGAAAAACTCTAGATAATATCAGCCTTAGAGGGCTTTGTGGATATTCAGTAAGGGAACATGAAAATATACCAAGCTCCGTTTCTGGCATTTAATGAGGTCTCAAATGAATAAAGCTTTGCTGCTTTTCTTTTGGACTCCCAAATAATTTTAAATTAAAAATTGTCAGCACTCCCGTGATAATGAAAGTTAATACTCTCATAGCTTCAACTTTTAGTTCATTCATTTACTCACTCGCTCAATCTCTCACTCATCCATGGAATTGTAATTTGGTATATTAATATGTAAGATGTTAATGTCTAGTTAATATGGGAAAAAAGACAACATTATACTATATAGAGCCTCCACCCCTGAAAAAACTTTTGTTTAAAAAACAAACAAGAGGGCGCCTCGGTGGCTCAGTTGGTTAAGCGACTGCCTTGGGCTCAGGTCATGATCCCGGAGTCCCAGGATCCAGTCCCACATCAGGCTCCCTGCTCTATAGGGAGTCTGCTTCTCCCTTAGACCTTCTCCCCTCTCATGCTCTCTCTCACTCTCTCTCTCTCTAAATAAACAAAATCTTAAACAGACACGAGCAGAACAGTCCTTTCACCACAATTTCATGTTTTGTCAGTTAACTCTCTCTCTGGAGAATTTGAATGGGAACTGTATGGAAAACTAAATATTTGGAAGCAGGAACACCCTTGGAAATACCTGAAAGGGAGAGGCAATGACAGAGCCAAAGTTAGGAGAAAGCCGAAAGTATGCGTAAGAAAAAACCTATGACTGATATCAAGTTTTGAAGGCAAAAGGATAGGTACTGAATAGATAAAGCAGTGGATAGAGAAAGAGCAGAATTGAGTCATAGTAAAAGAGAGGGAGAAGTGCCTGGGTGTCTCAGTGGGTTAAGACTCTGCCTTCAGCTCAGGTCATGATCTAAGGGTCCTGGGATCTAGCCCTATGTCAGGCTCTCTGCTCGGTGGAGAGCCTGCTTCCCCCTGTCTCTCTGCCTGCCTCTCTGCCTACTTGTGATCTCTCTCTGTGTCAAATAAATAAATAAAATCTTTAAAAAACACAAAAAAAGATAGTGAAAACAAAACAGAAATTGAGCACTTCCTGTCGCGTCATCCTGCATGACATTCCATTCCAAACAACCTTCCTAAAGACGGAATGTAGGAATGTAGTATGGTTCTTGGTCCTCCCATAAACCCCCTGTGTGTCTTTCTTATCAATACATGTATCTCCACATTCAATATCTAATACTTAAAGTATCAGAGTAAATTTCTATCCTAACAAAGAAAAGCCTAATAGACAAATCATCTGAATGTAACTTACTTTAAAGTACTTTGGTAAAAATAGTCTGAATCACAGATAAGTTAACTTTTGTATAAACCCTGGGAGTGATTAGTTAGAATTTGAATTACCTTAAATAAGAATCAACATTGTAGGGACAGCTGTGGACTCACTGCAGATTTGGGGATAAAAATCTACATAAGATACTTCATTAATTACCATAAGATATTCATATGCCAGGTAGAAATCGCATGAGCCCTGGGGCGCCTGGGTGGTACTGGTCAGGTTGACTGAGGGCCCGCTGTTGGTTTTAGCTCAGGTCCTGGTCTGGGGTTGTGGGATCCACCCCCATATCAGGCTCCTGTGCTCGGTGCAGAGTCTGCTTGACTCTCTCTCCCTCTGCTCCTCCCCCTGCTCACTCTCTGGTATGCTTTCTCTAAAATAAATAAACAAACCTTAAAAAAAAAAAAAGAGGAAAGCCTGGGAGCTCAGGCAGTTACGATCTGACTCTAGGTTTTGGCCTAGGTCATGGTCTCAGGGCCCTGCGATGGAGCCCCTTATCCAGCTCTGTGCTCAGCACAATCTGCTTGTGGATTCTCTTTCCCTCTCCCTTTGTCCCTCCCCCCATTCACTCTCTCTCTCTTAAATAAATAAGTAAATCTTTAAAAAAGATCTAAAAATAAAAAAGAAAGAAAGTCCATGAGCCCTAAAGCCCTTGTGAGATCTGTTTGGTTCTGTATCATTTCTTTTCACAGAGGAAGTTGCCCCATATGACCAGAAGATGGGCTCATCTGGCCTCCTTGTCAGGGTTCTGAAAACTACAGTCCACAGGCCAGAAAAAGGACCCCTGACTGTTTTCTAAATAAAGTTATATTGGAACACAGCTCATCTTCTGGCTTCTTTGGGGACTTCAGCAGCAGAGATCAGTTGTTGTGAGAGAGACCACATAGTCCAGAAAACCTTATATATCTACCATCAGGCCTTCACAGAAAAGGTTTTCTGAGCCGTGCTTTACCTCACTGGGTTCTTCTCAGTAAGAACTTCTCCTGTAAGGAGCTTGGTGAGTCTGAAGACTGAGGATGCAAGGGTTTCCTAAGCATACAGGAGTCCCTTGTATGACAGTTTTTGTGCCTGCTGCCTAAAATGAATTTGGTAAATATGGCATGATATGGTTTAAGACTTTTTTGTTCTCACATCTTAGTGAGGTTGATGGAGCAAGACCTCTATTGCCCTATTAAGTTCTTAAGAATTCTTAAGAGCATAATGAGTTCTATTGCCTTATAATGAGTTCTTAACACCAATCCCAAGAGTGCCAGGCTAGCAGGGCTTTTTTTTTTTTTTTTTTTTTGTATTTTTGTTTTTGTTTTTGTTTTTCCATTAAGAGAGGAGAGAAAGAGAAAGAAAGAGAGAGGGAGGGAGAGAGGGAAGAAAGAAAGAAAGGAAGGAAGGGAGGGAGAGAGACAAGGAGGGAAGGAGGGGAGAAAGAAAAGACAAGATAGTCCTAACATCCAGAACTTACCCGACTTGATCTTGGTCTCAATATTATTACCTACTACTCTGACTTACAGCTAAGGCATACTGTTCTGTTGGATATTAACAATCTCATAAAACATGTGCTTTCAAGTCACTGTACAAACTACGAAATAAAAAATATCCTCCTCTCTTGCTAAACGAGTGACTGTTACTTCCTTACTAATTATAGCTTTATCCTCTCTCTACACTATTCTCCCTGTAAGTAAGATCTGTTGAGATAGACAACTCTGGAGTTGCCCATACTTCCCGACAACACCCAATCCAAAGTGAATCTCTACTTCCTTAGACCCCTTCTAAGGTTACCCAAGCAAAGCCAAATCCTCAGCAGTATCTTTAGGACACCCTCCTACTGAAATACGCAACAGTTTCCCATGGTGTGTGTATTCCCTTGCTATAATGATTAATAAACCCATCCTGCTCAACTGTCTGTGTTCCTGATGGTGCTTGGATAAAGCACACTGGCAGTTCCTTTCCAATAACCCCATCTGCAAAATAGCTAAGTATGCAACCTGTTAAATTTCAGGAAGTACTTTATCACCATTTTGTTTATACAACAAGACAAGCCCTTCCTTTCAGATTAGTTGTATACTGGTATTCAGGGCAGGCCTAGCTTAGGACTTTTGCTAGGAAAATTGTCTACTTGAAACCCTCTAGTCAAACTAGGTTATGTAATTCAGCAGAGTATTAATGAGTGACGTGAAAAGCCATTAACAAAATGTATATTAAGATTAATTTCAGAAAGATAGTGATAATCAAAAAGAGTAAAAGAAATTCATGCAGATTCTTGGTTTTCTTTATTCATATTTTTCTGAATATCAGTTGTAATACGGAGTCCCAGAAGTCAATTTCTTTCATCATAGGGCATTTAAATTTGCTACATTTAAACTTGCTACAAAACTGCTACATTATTTCTTTCAGCTAAAATCATTAAATATTAAATAATGATACATCACATGAGTTAGGCTGAGTTTTCTATTGCTATGAAATGTCTGTAACTTGGGTGACTATTTAACAGGGGAGTCATGTTTTCCAAGATCACTTCAAGTATGGAGAACAAATCTTCTGTTTGTGAAATTTGTAACTCATGAAGATTATCTCTCTCATTTATATTTCTTCCATCTCTCTGAATAAGACCACTGTTGGTACTCTGTGTCCCTGCATAGCCCTGAGGTTAGTACACTGATGTCAACTAAAATCTGCATAGAACTTGCATAGTCCAGAAGGATTATCTTGACAGCTGCTTTTACAATCATCCTTACCTATGTGATTGTGTGACCAAAAATGTCATAATAATTATTAGTATGACCTTTGGTCTTGAACCTGTCCTATATTCCCTTTCCTAAGAAGCAGGGAGTCTTACGGTGACCCATATTAAAGGAACATAGGCAGTGCCTTAAAGTGCTTACACTCCTGATAATCTCGTACACCTTGGTATCTTTGGAGAAAGTTAGAATAAAAACAAATATAAATCACACATTTATTAGTGATCATTGGCAAGAAATTATAGTTTTTTAAAGTCTTATACTAAAATGTTAAAATGTGACTGACAGTGGAATTATAAATATCAACGATGAGGTTAATCATAAATAGGAGCCTATTACATGACAAATATCTTGTAGGTACAAACAGCCTTGGGAGTTTGGTTTGGCAGGTGAGGGCCTTATAAAATTGAAGAATCTTTTTTTGACCTCTCTCCCACTGCTTTTGTCCAGGTGGTTCCAGGGTGATTAGTTTACTTGACTGAAAGTTTATATAAGTCAACCATGTGACATGGTGACCTCAATAAAAAGTCTAATGTCATCCAGGCAAGGAAGCAAAATGTCAGGATTAAAAGAAGTAATAGCCACAGTTCCTTCTTCCCTGGTCTCATTGTAGAATCTAGGAAACCTGCCCTATAAAGAATGACTATATGAATTTGGATCTTTATCTTGGGGGGAGAAAAAAAAAAAAAGAATTCAAAAGAGAAGGAGGGGAACCTGGGTGGCACAGTCCACTACAGCGACTAACTCTTGGTTTTGGCTCAGGTCTGATCTCAGGATTCTGAGATCTAGGCCCATGCTGGGCTCAGTGTGGAGTCTGTTTGAGTTTCTGACTCCTTCTCCTTCTGCCCCTCCCCCCCTCAAATAAATCTTAGAAAGAGAGAGAGAGAGAAGGAAAAAAAATGAGATGAGAGAGAGAGAGAGAGAAAAAAAAAGACAGTTTCAATCATTATTAAATTGCTTGTCAAACGGAAAAGAACTGTGGCAAGTACCCAGTTAAAAGGCAAAAGTTAAATTTGACCAAGACTTCTACGTTCAGTTTCAGTGTTCTTTCCACAGCCACTTCCAAGATGTATGATGGTTTTAAAATCTAACAATCCTAAATTGAAATACATATGTCCTAACTTAATAGTGATTTGACTCAAGACAACTATGTAATCACTGTCTGTCGAGTTCCTTATTTGCCAAAAGTGTGATAGCAAACCTGGAAAACTGAGGTAAAGATTAAATGGGATAATTTATGTAAAATTCCAACTACAACGCCTGGCAGAGAGTAGAGTTCTTTAATTAGTAGTAGTTGATAATGATGATGATGACGATGACGATGATGATGATGATATAACTATCACCACATCAATATACAGACCAGACCTAGGATGTCTCAGAAGTTAAAACAAGTCAGCTCTTTAATACAAAGAAGAATTTTCTAAAATTCCAGAGCTAATATTATCTTGGTTGCAATTCTAAAACTGGATTTCATTATTAATTTAATTGGAGGTTATTTTTCTCTTAATGGAAAAAAAGAAATATGGTGAAATGTATGCTTTATAAGGATAAATCAGCTGACACGGTTGAAGATATGTCATAGTCAAAAAAGAAGGAATCCATTGTATATACACTCGGGAATGGAATTCCAGAGCACAGCACGGACTTTCATTTTGTGTTATATTGTCCCAAAAATACCTTCTCTTACTATCTTTACTTGGAGAGACACTCCATTTTTTTGTTTTGTTTTGTTTTTTAAGTTTTTTTTTTTTTTAATTCATTTTACAGAGAGAGAGCACAAGCAGGAGGAGTGGCAGGCAAAGGGAGAGGGAAAAGCAGGCTCCCTACTGAGCAGGGACCCTGATGCTCAATCCCAAGGGCTCTGGGATCATGAACTGAGCCGAAGGCAAGTGCTCTACTGATTAAGCCACCCAGATGCCCCAAGATACTCTATTTCTTAAAGTCCCCATACAAATCTCAACTCCTTTGATATTATGCTAAGTCCTTAGTACCTTAAAGTAGAGCTGATATATTTTTCTGCTACATTCCCAGAACACAAACTACATCTCATTATGATGTAGATATTTATGTCTAATAAATCATGACGTGTAATGTATTGTAGATGCTTCATAAAAAAACATCTATTGTTGGGATAAATAAACTGTTCAGATTACAATGATAATGCAGAAAGGAAGGACAGAATCAAGTATTTGGCCAATCTGGATATTTAGAAATTATTTAAGTTCTCTTTGGAAACTTTATTTTTACATTTCTTGACCAACATATTTAAGTGATTATTTAAATTTATCTATTCTTTAACAAACATAATAAAATGGTAAAGTTAATACTGAGCTCATTGGTTTTAATATTTTCTCAAGGATTCAAGGAAATAAGATACTCTACCATAATAGTACATCAGAAGAATTTAATTTCAGTTCTTGTTTTGTTATTGCACAATGAGCAACATTAATTACATCATGGTTTCATATAATATATTCATTTACTGAAGCGACCTAAGTAGTCAGTACTCTCCATCACTAAAGATCAACCAATAAGACATCACAGAGGTTAAGACAAAAAGGATGCTCTAATAGAAGTTGAAATTGATTTTATTTCTGTCATCCTTTTATATATGAAGTAGACAAAAAAGGATTTGCTTTGGAACCAAATCAGTCTCAATACAGTTCTGAGTTTTGTCAACTGTGACAGGCTATGTAATTTGAAAAGTTACCTTACAATTTCTGATTTGTCATTCCCACAACTATTAAATGGGAATAGCAATCATATTTTTATTTCACAGGATTTTTGTAAGATTCAATTGTCCTTTATCCTCCCAAGCACTGAGGAAACATTAAAATTGTCACTATTTTTCCTGTTTAAGCTGGAAGGATTCACCTTCCACATGTGTTAGTCATCTGCTGTATTGCATCTATATCTAATTTACTGAATTGAAAAGCTCCTCAAGACCAACACATTTTCATTCTTTTCATATCGTCTACATTCCCTAGCACAAGGTCATACACAAACAGTTGATTAAGAAATATTTGATCACTGGGTTAGGGAATGATACAACAAATAGAAACTATTTCAGATATGACTTTTACAACTTCAGAAACTGATACATACTGTGGGTGCTTACTAATAAACATTCATTGTTGAACTGAAGCACCTAGATTAAATTAATGCTGCAAAAAGGACAGAATGTATTTGGCCTACCTACATATATAGGTATATAGTTAAGAAACATTTTCTTAAACAAATTTTTCTAGGTAACTTATCTGCACATCATTTTGTTTATTACTTACATAATGCATATTCTGATCCAAGGGTACTGAAGTAACTTAATATTTTAATTCATTTAATAATCATAACAAACCTAGAAGGTATGGTGTTACTATCCTTTCTGTTCTATAGATGATAAAATTGCAACACCAGAATCCGAATTTAGGCAGAGGATCTTCAGTTTCTGCTTTCCTAACCACTATATTATGATGTGATATTTCAAAAAAAAAAAAAAATGTAGCATCACTGCCCTCTCAAAATACAGTGTAATTCTTCTGACTTTTGTAATAAATATATTAAGGTTACTGTAAGAACCACTGATAGGAAATTTACTTTTTCTACTATTAGTGGTAACAGAACATACTTCATCCACAAATCTCATGCCAAGAACAGCTCTGTTCCTTTTCCCTTAGGTGCTTAAACAAATCTTACAACATTGCTCACAAAATAAATGTTGGGAACCGTTCAGTCTCATTTAGAACTGCTCAATGGTGAATACATGCCATCTGAGACTGTTCCTCCCGTAAATTGCCCCAAGTTATTGACTTTATTTCAAGTTATCATATATAAAGTAAACACCATTATTGACATGGAAGATACTTCATTTTCTCACGTTTCATTTACTTTCCACATACTAGGTAGCTAAAATGGTGTTTCATGATAGAATCCTGGAACACCCTGCTTCAGAACATTGCTTATTTATAATCCAAATAAAATCTTTATGTTTTTAGCTATCACAACTTCACCTAATAAAATCTGTGATGTAAATATAGATTGTTTGTTTCTTTTTCTTTTCTCTCTTTTTTTTTTTCTTTTTCTGTTAGATTTTATGGAATAGAAAGCTAATAGTATATACTACCAACACAGAGACACTAAGGGAATTTTTGAATGATGTCATTCAAGAGGAAGACAAATTATTCAAGAAAAAATATTTCAGGGGCCCCTGGGTGGCTCAGTGGGTTAAGCCTCTGCCTTCGGCTCGGGTCATGATCTCAGGGTTCTGGGAACGAGCCCCACATCGCCTCTCTGCTCAGCGGGGAGCCTGCTTCCCCTTCTGCCTGCCTCTGTGCCTACTTTTGATCTCTGTCAAATAAATAAATAAAATCTTTAAAAAAAAATTTAAGAATGACATATATCTAGTACCATTCAAAATGTGTTTCAGAAAAATTAACACATAATGGATCCCTTAAGACATTCACAAACTTTAATTCAAATAAAATCACCTGGAGGACTTTTATAATAAATTCTGGAACCAACCCTCAGTGGTTCAGATTAAACTGGTCTTGGTGGGTCCCTGGGCGGCTCAGTTGGTTAAATGTCTGCCTTCAGCTCAGGTCATGATCCCGGGCTCCTAGGATCAAGCCCCACATCAGGCTTTCTGCTGGCGTCTGCTTCTCCCTTTCCTTCTGCCCCTTACCCATTTGTGTTCTCTCTCTCTCACTCACTCTCTCTAAAAAAAAAATAATAAAATAAACTGGTCTTGGGTGGGGCTTGAGAATTTACACTTCTTATAAGTTTCTAGGTGATCCTGATTCTCCTGTGACCTCACTTTGAGAGTCACTGCTTTAAGATTTTAGAGCTTCATCTTGTCTTGGAACTCTGCTGAGGAAAGGCCAGCAAACTTTAAAACATTTTTCTAACCATGAAGGAAACCATGTAGGCTGTCTTGCAAATAAGACCTTTGCAATATTTATATTATCTGAATGAATCATTTGCATTTTTAAGGTCAATTCAGGCATTATAACTCTTCTCATTTTTTAAAAAATTCATTTTAAAAAATTGTAGCTGTTAACTACATTTGATAATGATTCATACCTTCACAGCTCTTGCAGTTGTATTAAGCAAGTTGTAAATATGTGGTTTAGTTTAGGTCATTTAAATATGCGGCTCTGCACTAAAGGATGAATTGTTTCTTTTTGTAATTATTGTTTGTATGTCAAAAACCAAGCTTATTGTGTTCAATAATTTGCTAATTCATTCAATAAATATATATTAAACTTGTACTTAGTTATTAGGTGCTGGTATTATATAAGTAAAAGAATAATAAGTAAAGCCTTCACATGTGTAATTTACAATTAAGATTAAAAATAATTTTAAAATATAATATTTGAAGGGCGCCTGGGTGGCTCCGTTAAGCATCTGCCTTCAGCTCAGGTCATGATCTTGGAGTCTGGGAATAGAGCTTGGAGTTGCTGAGCAGCTTCTCCCTCTGCCTGGCCCCCTGCTCCTGCTCCTGCGTGTGCAAGCTTTCTCTCTCTCATAAATAAATAAGATTTTTAAAAAATAAAATAAAGTATAATATAATATTTGAGGTAGCATATTTGGTAAAGCAGACAAAAAAGCCAGAAGGGAAATAAAAAATGTCTGGGATGTTGTAATTTCAGATAGGATGTCTATGGAAGGCTTTCCACAGAAAGTGACGAGTTAAGGCCTCAAGAGTTTCATCTCACTTTTTGAATTTTAGTTTGCCAATGTTTATTTTTTCTGATTTTTTAAAACATCAATTTAGAATACCATACGATGCACCAATTACATTTCTATATATCTATCCAAAGAAAACAAGCATCAATTCAAAAAGATATAAGAGTCCCTATGTTCATCACAGTATCATTTACAGTAGCCAAGATACGGAACCAGCCTACGTGTCCACTGACAAATGAATGGACACACATACACTACTCAGGCATTAAAAAAATAAACAAAATCTTGCCACTTGTTACAACATGGATGGACCTTTCGAAATATGTCAGATAGGGATAAATATCATGTGATTTCACTTATATGTGGAATATATACACATATCAAAAAACAGCAACAACAAACAGAAGAAAAAATCCAGACTCATAGATACAGGAGAAGAGTGGTGATTGTCAGAGTGGAGGAGAGTTGGGACGGCTGAATGGGATTGAGAGGTACAAACTTCCAGTTATAAAATAAATAAGTCATGGGGATATAAAGCACGGCATGGAACACAGTTGATATTATTGCATTAATTTCATATGGTGACAGATGGTAACGAAACTTGTGGTAACCATCTTTCAATGTATGCAAATGTCTAATTAGTGTGCTGTACACATGAAACTAATATACTACTGTGTGTCAATTATGCTTCAGTAAATATGAAACAGTATGCATCAGTGAACTGGTAATTGTTATTCTCCCCATTTTACAGGCAAGGGAACTGAGGCTTAGAGTGATGAATAATTGGCCTAAATATATAATATTAAACAAGTGATAGAGCTGAGATTTGAACTCAGATGTATTTGAATAAGAGTTCTTTAAAATCATACAGTAAGTCTTCCATTTCCAGGACTGAAGTAAATCATTCACTCTCCTCTAGTGAATGGTTTTAATCACATTGTATTTTAACTGTTTATTTAGTTGTGCCCCCAGCTAAATAATGAATTCCTTGAGGGCAGTCAGTGTGCCTTTTGTCAGTATCCACAGTGCCTACGGCAGTATCTGGCACATTGTAAATCCTCAATAAATGTTTACTGAATGAAAAAAAAAAATCAAATTTGTTTTGTTTTGTGTGTTTGTTTTCTAATTCCTTTAAACCTTACATGATACAGAAGTCATTATTTGAGTGGTTACTTTTGAAAATTTACATGCCTTTTTAAAAAAAAAGGATTTATTTATTTATTTGAAAGAGAGAAGGAGAAAGCATGCGCAGGGGCATACACACATAGGGGAGGGACAAGCTGGAGAGAATCCTCAAGCAGATTCCCCACCGGGCCTACTCAGGGATGAGGCTGGATCTCAGGATCCTGGGATCATGACCTGAGATGAAACAAAGAGTCTGATATTTAACCAACTGAGCCATCCAGGCACTCCCCTCCCCTTGGAAAATTTACATGACTTTTATATATTATTATTATTATTATTATTTTACATGTCTTTTAAACAAATTCTAAAATCGAGGTCTTGGCAGCTTCAACCCATAATACTTACTTCTACTCTTTCAGTATATTTGGGAATTTTTAAATCCACACATAAGACTTTTGAAAAAATAAAATCATGAATGTTTTATTTTGTCAGGTTTATCAAAGCAAAATTTACATGCATAATGTTCACTCTTTTAAGTTTTCAAGTTTCCAGATCAATGAGTTTTATAAAGTGTATACAGATATGTAACTATACAACAATCAAGTTACAAAGCAGTCTGTCACCTGAAAATGTTTTCTCATAGCCCTTTGTAGTCAATCTCCTTTCCCCAGGTCTTAGTGACCCTTGACAGAACACAGGTTCTGCCCCTATAGTTTTGTCTTTTCCAAAGCATTATTTAAATGGAATCATAGAGAATGTAAACTTTCAATTCTGGTATCTTTCTCTTAGCATAACACTTTTATGATTCTTCCATATTATTATATATGTCAGTAGTCATTCTTTTATTTTCTTTTTATTGATATGACTAAAATTCAATTGTATCTGTATACCACAACTTACAAATCCATTCATCAGCTGAGGGACATTTGGGTAGTTTTCAATTTCTGATAATTATGAATAAATCTGATATGCATATTTTTGACAGGTTTTCATGTAGACAGTTGTCTTCATTTCTGTAGGATAAATATTTAAGAGTAAGATTGCTGAGTCATGGGCACCTGGGTGGCTCAGTGGGTTAAGCTGCTGCCTTCGGCTCAGGTCATGGTCTCGGGGTCCTGGGATCGAGTCCCGCATCGGGCTCTCTGCTCAGCAGGGAGCCTGCTTCCCTCTCTCTCTCTGCCTGCCTCTCTGTCTACTTGTGATCTCTCTCTGTCAAATAAATAAATAAAATCTTTAAAAAAAAAAAAAAGATTGCTGAGTCATGTAAGTGTAGGTTTAACTTCATTGGAAACTGACAAATTGTTTTCCATATTGGTTGAACCATTTTATATTCCCACTATCAATGTATGAGTTACAATTGTTTTGCATCTTCATCAGCACTTGGGATTATTATTTTTTTCTCTAGGTACTCTAATAATATTTAATGTCATTTAATGGTATTCAATGGTATATAATGGTATTTCATTTTAGTTTTAATTTACATTTTCATAATGACTAATAAACCCAATCAACTTTTCATGTCCTTATTTGCTATCCATAGCTCTTCTTTGATGAAGTCTCTGTAAACAGATTTTGTCACATAATATTTTTAATTTCTGAGGAATTATAAGGAGATATGAATATCTGTAGAAGGATTTTACTATCCAAGTATAAGTAAACTCAAGTGTTTTAAAATCCAAAAATAATAACCTCATAATTAACATTACATTGTTATAATAAATAGTTCAGATCTAGCTAATAAAAAAGTGCTAAAGTAAAAATAAGGATATATCTCAGAGATCAATAATCACTACCTTTAAAACTTCAATAACTAATAAAAATCAGCCAGTTTTCAATCACATAAAAATGCCTCTGATTCCTATTACTTCATACTTGGCCAAACACTTACAAGAATTAAATATGACAGCTAAAACCATCATGCATTTCAAGCATTTCACACTAAACTGCTACAACTGTCCCCTAAGGGACTGACCTGGAAAGCCTCTCTCACTTTCTTTTGCCTCAAACAACAAATAAAGAAAATGTATTCCACTCATATTAAATTACTGAAATGTTTAAATACCTATGTAATATCACAAATAGTGTATTATTGACAATGAACTCATTACAAGCACTAATCAGACACTAAGCTATTAATTGATAATCAAGTGTTAAATATCTGTAGAATCAGAGATATTGAAAGTAAGCATGAAATTATGCTCTTGTAAATTATTAATTATGTGATAAGCTTATATTGACTCTCAGGGCTTGATTTCTTCATTTTTTCTAATATTGATATGAATATCTATCTCACAGGGTTATTTAAAATGTAAAATCATGTTCTAGACTAAATACTGATACTTAAATATTAATACTATTTCTATTTATATATTACTAAAATTATGAAATTCACATCCCTCACTAGGATGTAGTTTTGTTTAATGGTATAGTGGACACAAAGTTTCGTGGGTTATACACAATGCTTCCATCAGAAACACATGGACAGTCTTGTGAGTCATAGAGAATAACATAAAAGACATAAAATACTATAAAATTGTTGTGATACTACGGACAAATGATGAAATTCTAAAGAATATAGATATAGTGAAAATCTTCCAACTATCCATTTCTCTCTACCTATTTCCTAATTACTTATGTTATAGGAGAAACAATTTTTAACCTCATATTTTGCTGAATAATAACAAAATGAAATTATAGAAATTTTTCCCTCTAATGAAACAGTAAGAGGAAAGATGAGTAAGAATAAAATAATAGAACAAGAGAGAAAAGAAGGAATTAAATTTTTTCTACAAAAAGTTAGTGAAAATGTTTAAAAATTTTAATTTAGCACATTACAGTAAACATTCATCAAATACCAAATATGACCAATCAACTTCATAGGTAACCAGAATTAACATCATTAAACCTACATATATTCATGAGAAGACTAGATGGTCTGAGAGATCTTGTTTCCATAAAATACCTGGTTGGTAGAGACACTGTAAGAAACATGTTCAATGTATTACTGAGCTTGCAAGAAATCTCAAAAGGCAAATACACACACACACACACACGATGTTAAATCAATACACTGAAAGAAACACAAAGTTTAGGCTATTTTGGAAGAATTGACAAGTATTGGAAACCTAGAATCTCAATGTTTTTAGTCATGTAAGGAGAATAGTAGTCTAAACCCTGTTTGCATTGTTGAGAGCAGTTGAGTTAGAGGCTCTTAAAAAAGTCAAGATACTTAAAATGAGTAATTACATATTATAAGAGGTCGAGCTGTAAAAACCCCAGTTACAGGTAAGAAGGAACCAATAAGAAATCCACATTGTGAAAAAAATTAAAACCAGCAATAATAATACTCTCTGCTATAATTTGCAACCATAGACTCTCTCTTACATGGGCCCAATGTACCCCATGCATTAATATACACTACTAACACTTCGTAGGAGTGTTAGGAGGATAGCCAATTAAAGTAGACTCAGATAGTGAATCTGCAGCAAATCTTCTTTAAGATAAAAGCACGACCAAGGCAAGTTCCTTAGTTTCCTGAGACTAAGTTTAACAAATTCATAATTATGTACCCAAACATGAAGGAACAAGCCAAAACTAGCCAAACAAGCCTAAGACAAAGAGATGACAATTAATAACTAACGAAAGAATTTAACTCTTCATGACCCAGAGCTTCATACATTAGCTTATGAGATTAATAATACAAAATGTTTATGTATTAAAGACATCAAGATAAATATATTATTCAAAAAAGCAAGCAACAAAGGACTATGTTACAAAGATTTGAAAAAGAGCCAATAGAATTTTTCTTGAAATAAGTTAAATAATTGCAAACATTAAAGTCTAACAGAGTATGTTCTTTTTTTTAAAAAAAGATTTTATTTATTTGACAGAGAGAGAAAGAAAGAGCACACGCAGGAGGAGCAGCAGGCAGGGGGAAAAGGGGAAGTAGGTTCCCCACTGAGCAGAGCACCTAACCTGGGGCTGTGATCCCAGGACCCTGAGATTACAATCTGAGAAGAAGGCAGACACTTAACAGACTGAGCCACCCAGGTGCCCTAGAATATGTTAAGTAATTAATTAGAGACACATAAAGAGACAATTAGTAAATTAGAAGCCATTCAGAAGACCTTGATAGATGGATAGCTACATTATATTTATAGAAAAGATGAAATTAAACTTGAAATAATATACCATTTCTTTTTAAATTGATAGTTCATTCTAAAGCCCCAACATGATCTATTGATGAAATTTAACAGTTTGATGCCAAAAATCTTTCAGAAGTTGAAAAGTCAAGAATATCTAAGAACAAAGTGGGAATGATTTGTCTTGACAGACACCAAGTTATGTTAAAGAGACTTATAAACACACAGTAATTAAGTAGTTTGATGTTAGTGTGAATAGATAATTCAAAGAGATTAGAAAGCTCAGAAACAGATGTATGCATATGAGGAAACTTATAAAACAGGTTGTTCACTGAAGATTGCTTTTCAAGACATTATTATGAAAATGGTCTGACAGAGCAGGTTAACCATAAAGAGGTAAATCAAATTGGATGATGATCTCATCCTTTATATACACAAAAATACTTTCTAAACTTTAAAATTAAAAGCAGAATATTGAAGATGTTTGTACTGCATTTAGAAGACTATCACTGTGACCTCAAAATTAGCGAGATTTCTTTAAATTAGAAAGAAAAAACAACAAAAGAAAGAAAAAACGGAAAGAGGATATATTTACTAATTTAAATACATTAAAAATTCAAAGTTATGTCATCAAAGTTATTCATTAATAAAAGTATAAAAAGCAGCTACCAAGCAAGAGAAATTACTTGCCACATGTAAAATCAAGAGCAACAACAAAAATATACAGATTTTTTTTAAAAGTGGTAACTGAACAACACCAGAAAATAAGTAAAAGTCATATAAATAGACATTTCAGAGAACAGAAAGCACCAGTGTCCATAAAACAGTTTTTTAAAAGTCTCAAAGTTATTAAGTCAGGAAAATATAAACCACATGATATACTATTGGAAACCCAGTATACTGGCTTTTATTTATTTTATTGTTATATTGATAATGTCAAGTGTTAGCATAGATGTAGAATTCTCATTATTCAGAGCTATGCACACTGTCACATTGCTAAATGTGATGATATGCACATTCCATGATATACAATTGCTTTTTCTTACTTATCATTGATATATAGTGTTTTAGTGAATGAATACTTCACCATACTACAATATAGAATATAAAATGTTATAGATTCTATTAATATATTTATTTACTGGAATTATATCTACAGAACATACAAAGGTCTTCTATTTTCACTGTTATTTGAAAACTCAAGGAATAATTTTATGTATATGTTCACATTTTTATTCAAATGTCTATTAAATACTGAATGCCTTTTTTTTTTTTTGAAAGAGTGTACATCATAGGATGATAAAGACAAAACTTCTTACCTTTGTGGAGCTTATAATATGATGGGAGTGAGAAAGACTACAATTTTTTCCCCAATAGACTAATTGCAGTATTACATTAGGTATATGTTAGGATCTAATGAGAAGTATGAAAAATAAGAACAGGGCAAGGGGATTGGGAATGCTGGGCAGACTTCTGTTTGTATAATGGCAATAGCCTCCCATGGGCACTCATAAGATATGGGATTGCTGACTTAGAATATATCTTCAATATTCAGTCAAATATTTTGTGTTCTTGAACTGCATTATCATAGATTAAGACAAAGTCCTCAGACATCAAAAATATAAAACAGTGTAAGTATCTACATTTCAAGCTTCTTATCCTATTATAACCACATGAACCTCCACAAAAAATATTTTTAAAATGAATAATTAATATTCAGTGCCTCAAGTCCTGGACAGGAGAAAAACCTAAAGATATGTGTGTTACATTAGAAAAGCAATATACTTGAAAATAAAAATTATTCAGTGAAAGATTTGATTATCTGAGAGGTTTTGAAGTGTTGAGTGGAATCACATGAGGCTTAGGTCCTAAAAAGAATTTTCCAACTATAAATTTCCATTTAAGTTTGTAGTTGTAAATTGGAAAGTGCACTGAATTTAGGGACCTATGAGTAAGTGAAAATAACCTCAAGAGCTTTCATCTCCTTAATTAAAGAAGAAAAAGGAAGAGGAGGAGGAGAAGGGGCAGCAACAGCAGGAAGGGAAGGGGGTGTGCTTGAAATTATTCTCAAGGATTCTTCACCCTTTTATTTATTGTTATAAATACAATGTATTTAAGTCCTAACCGTTTCATTTATAAATTACTCCTGTTCACCAGAAACTGTCCTTGATGTTATTTGAGAACTGGGATCTGGGCCCAAGGAGTTTTCATTTCCATTTTATTATTCAGTGGTTTCTATGAATGGTCCACATCTGTAGTACAAGGTCCTAAACAGTCTGCCCCTTACTTTCCTTTGGAGTTTTTCTCTATTCATTCTCTTCATCCACAGTAACGACACTCATGAGCAAATCATAATCGTTCCTATTCCAGAGCTTTACACTCATTTATCAGATCTCACTAAAATGTCATCTCAGAATGTGCTTTCTCTTACCCTTACTGAAATTGTCCCATCACTCTCTATCCATTTAGACTGACTTCATTTTCCAGATAGCATTTATACCTGAAATTATATTACATATTTATTTATTTGGGTTTTAGGATTTAATAAAATAAAACAGGCATAAAAATGAGGAATATATTATTTTAATTGCTTATAGCATTTATTGATTATTCACAATACAAATTGGACTCAATCACCAAAACAAACAAAAACTATCCCATCTAAGATTTTTAAAATGATTATGATACAGAATGGCAGGTATAATAAAACGAAGTAAAAAATACATTTTTCCGGGGCACCTGAGTGGCTCAGTGGGTTAAGCCTCTGCCTTCAGCTCTAGGTCATGATCTCAGGGTTCTGGGATCGAGCCCCACATAAGGCTCTCTGCTCGGCAGAGAGCCTGCTTCCTCCTCTCTCTCTCTGCCTGCCTCTCTGCCTACTGTGATCTCTATCTGTCAAATAAATAAATAAAGTCTTAAAAAATTTAAAAAAAAATACATTTTTCCATTGTGATAGGCAACATTTAAAGTTTTAGGATTTAATAACTTAAGATGATGATGTTGATAGGAGGAAAATACTAAAATAATTGAGCAGAATCAAAACCACCTAATCATTTTTTAAATATTTCTATCATTTATATGTAAGATTTTATAAAATTTACAAATGATCTGGCAAAGTAAAAAATGGAATGCACAGACAAACAGAAAAAGGTCCTATTGTTTACCTGACACTATGAGGACTATGAAAATTGAAAAAGAGACCACATTGTGGTCTTCAGGTTTGGTAAAGGTAATAATTTTAGGAGTTGGCTGTTCAATTAATGGATTACTCAAGTTTTGAATGACAAATTCTCTCCATTATTCTTTACTGTTGGACATTTTACTGCTTATCAGTATCTCCCTCAGTGTATAGAGAAATGAAGTAAAAAAAAAAGATGCAGAACTTTACCAACTACACAGAACAGAACAGAAAGTTTTTTAAAAATAGTGACAAAGACATTGAAAGATCTGGCTAAAGTTAGTCTTCAGAATATTCTGGTAATTTATTCTCCAAGCTATCACTGTTCCCAATTTCCATAAAGAATTAAGAGCTACCTAAATTAAAAAGATCAAAACCAAATCACTGCAAGTTTCAAATGCATTTTATCAAATCAGATCAATGCAATAATTTTGAGGAGAGAAAATTCACTGGAAGGCCATTAAAATAAAAAGAGAAAGCTTACCAGGAGTATGTGAGGATCAGGGAGGAGGCTGGGACTATTACATAGGGAAATTAGAAGGAAATGATCCAGAAGGCACATCAAAGAGAATCTGCTTTTGATCCCCCTTAAGATTCCCCTTCCATAAAAGGGATACTTTTCTCATTGTAAATAATAATTAAAATTGATTATTTATACAAGGAAAATGATGTGCATTTATTTACCATAGCTTTAAAACAAGTAAAAGTTTGATCTATGGCTTCTGTGAAAAAGAACAATTGTGACAAATTTCTTAAGCTATAAAGTATATGTAAATGTAATTATAAACAGACTAACCAAGATGTTATCACTTTTTCAATATCTCCTCAACTCTTTTCCACAAAAAGCTATTTGGAAAAATCAGTAAAGGACATAACACTCCATGCTGAAGAAGAAGTTTAACCCTGAGGCTTCTAGTAACAAAATAGTTTATAAATACATATTTCCTTCAAATATTGTTAATATAAATGCAAAATTGGGTTTGGAATATAATGCTAATAGAATAAATTTTAAAAATCAGAAAAAAATATGTAATCAATAGCCACAATGAAACTGTCAGCTCCTGGATTCTTTTTAATGACAGCTATAAGATTAGTGCAATAAACTAAAAAAAAAAAAAAAAAATCTAACAAACTTCTGTAAAATTCCATAGCAATAAAAGCACTTCTTTCTAAGAATCCATAAAAAATTCAAATACTGATGTCACAATCAATTTAAATGATTGATTCACAAGATATCATGCCATCATTTGTTTTAAAAATCTCAAATATAGGGGCACCTGGGTGGCTCAGTGGGTTAAAGCCTCTTCCTTCAGCTCAGGTCATGATCCCAGGGTCCTGGGATCGAGCCCCACATCAGGCTCTCTGCTTGCGGGGAGCCTGCTTCCTCTTCCCTCTCTGCCTGCGTCTCTGCCTACTTATGATCTCTGTCTGTCAAATAAAAATAAATAAATAAAATCTCTAAAAATAAATAAATAAATAAATAAATAAATCTCAAATATAAACTAGATCAAGTAAACTATTGTATTTGACAGAATGAAAACAATACAGAGTAAAAGCAACAATCAGGAATTTTTATAGCACTGAAATATGAATCAGGGCTATTGTCACTCTAAATCATTGTCACACAATGAATTGTCACATTGTCACACACAGGAATTCAAAGAATAAACTCAATCTATTTAACTACTAGATTACTATATTGTACATAATGAAGACATAAGAGGTACTTATTTAACTTGTTTCTGTGTAATATTAATATATGTATAATTATCAGGTAATTCAATGTACCATATTTGAAACCAGGGAATTTTTGTTGATCTTACCAAATATGAAAAAAAAAAAATTCAACCTCTCAATAGTTAAGATAGTTCTGCTTCTGAGAATTCTACTTAGAAGGATAAGCTATCATGACACCATGAAAAGTTGACAATTTTGAAAAACTTAACTACATGAGTTTTCTCTACTTAATTCACCAAATGAGCCTGGGAAACGTGGAGATTTCAATAACATCATGATTCTAAGAATCTGGATATAATTTTCTGTTTTTACTTTCTTCTTTTAATTTTGAAAGAAATAGAGAACAATACATCATGAAATTTCTATGGTTAGCCGTAACTCATGATTCTGAAATATATTAAGATAGCCTCTAATATGTTTGACTTTTAAAATGAAATTTCTATTATAAAACAGTATTAGATTTATAGAAAACTGAAAATATAGTACAGATTGTTCCTGAGTACCCCACATCCAGTTTCCCCTATTAATAACATCTTACAGGCCTTAGCACTATGAATTTCAAATCACCTATGTCTTCCCTGGGTTTGATCGTACATTTCCTTTTATTGCTGAATAATATTCCACTATATATGTGTACATTATTTATATATTCATCTATTGAAGGACATCTTGGTTACTTCTGGCTTTCGGTGATTATGTATAAAGTTGCTGTAAACATTCATGTACAATGTTTTTGTTGATATAAATTGATGGAGCCTACAATACAGTTCACTTAGTAAGAAACACCCAACTGTCTTTCAAAGTGGCTGTAACACTTTGCATTCCCAGCAGCAAATGAATGAGAATTACTATTGCTCTGCACACTTACCAACAGCTGAAGTCAGTTTTTTTTTTCAAATTTTAACCATTCTAACAGGTATATAGATGGTATTTAATTGTTCATTTAATTTTAAATTACCTACTGACAAATTATGTTGAGCTTCCTTTCATATGATTAATTGGCATCTCTTCATCATTTTTGGTGGTGTCTGTTCATATTTTTGTCCATTTTTAAATGGATCTGTTCTCTTATTGTTGCATTTTAATAGTCCATTGTTAATTATGGATACAAGTCCTTTAGTACTTGTATCCATATATTTTGCAAATATTTTTGCAAATGTTTTCTATTTGCAAATATTTTTGGAAATATTTTCTATTTGCAAATATTTTGCAAATATTTTCTATTAATTTGTGGCTTATCTTTCTTTCTCTTAGTATGAGTTTGACAGGGCAAAGGTTTTTTAACTTTAATAAAGTCCACTTTATCATTCTCTTCTTTCATAGATTATGTTTTCAGTGTTTTATCTAAAACCTGATCACTAAGCCTAAGGTAATGAATTTTTTCCTATGCTTCCTTTAAAAAGCTTTATAGTTGTGCTTTTGCATTTAGATCTATGATCCATTTCAAGTAATTTGTGAAAAGTCTATATTTAAATCTTTTTGTCTCTTTGTTCATTTGTTTTGCATTTAGACCTCCAATTGTTCCAGCATTATTTGTTCCAGTATTATTGAAAATACTATTCCTTTCTCCATTATATTGACTCTGCTCCTTTTTCATAGATAAGTTGATATATTTGTGTTGGTCTATTTCTGGATTTTTCTGTTTCCTTGACATATTGCAATAGTTTGAATGTTTGTTATCCCCAAAATTCATATGTTGAAATCCTAACCCCCAAAATTATGGTATTAGAAAGTAGAACATTGGGAGTTACTTAGGTCATAAAAGTGGAGCCCTCATTAATAGGACTAGTACCTCATAAAAGAGTCTCCAGAAAGGTCCCTTGCCTTCTTGCATTATTGGAGGACATGGTGAGAAGTCCCCAGCTATGAACCTGGAAAAGGGTGCTCACCAGAATGGTACCTTGATCTTGGACTTCCAGACTCCAGAACTGTCAAAGTAAATTTCTGTTGTTTATAATCTACCCAGTCTGTAGATTTTGTTATAGCAGCTTAAGCAGATGAAGACACCTATATATGTATTTTTTTTGTCAATGTCATACTGTCTTCATTATAGTACTTCTGTAATAATTCCTCTAATATGGTACTATAAGTCTTCAAGCTTGTTTTCCTTCTTCAGCATTGTGTTAATTCTTCTAAGAGTTTTACCTTTGTATATTAAGTTTAGAAGTTTAGAATCAGTTTTTCTATATAGTAAAAAATAGTTTTCTTAGGAAAATGAGAAAGCAAGCCACAGCCTAGGAGAAAATATTTGCAAAATACATATCTGACAAAGGACTATATCCAAAACAGGAAGAAAAAGAAAGAAAGAAAGAAAGAAAGAAAGAAAGAAAGGGCTCTTGATAATCAATAAGAAACAACCTGATTTAAAAATGGGCAAAAGCTCTGAATAGACACATCACTAAAGAATGTATATAGTTGGAAATAAGCATATGAAAAACTGCTCCACATCATGTGTAGTCAGAGAATTGCAAATTAAAACAAGATATCATTACCCACATTAAAGTGTTCAAAACCCAATACACTGACAACATCAACTGCTGGCAAGAATGTGAAGCAACAGGAACACTCATTCCTTGCTGATAGAAATGCAAAATGGCATAGACACTTTCCAAGACAACTGGAAGTTTTATACAAAACTAAATACATTCTTACTTATAATCCAGCAACCACTCTCCTTGGTATTTACCCAAATGAGTTGAAAATGTATATGCACACAAAAAACTATGCCATAAATACTAACCATAAATACTGTGAGTATTTATAGAAAATTTATTCATAATTGCCACAACTTAAAACCAACCAAGATGTCCTTCAGTAAGCGTATAGATAAATTGTAATAGATCCTGATAACTGAGTATTATATAGCACTAAAAAGAAATTAGTTATCAAGTTATAAAAATACATGGAAGAATCTTAAATGCATGTTACTAAGTGAAAGAAACCAATCTGAAGAGGACATACACTGTATAATTCTAATTATAGGACATTTTAGAAAAAAAAAATAGAATTAGTAAAGAATGTCAGTGGGTTACCAGCGTTTAGTGGAAAGGGAAGATGAATAGACAGAGCACACAGAATTTTTAGGTCATCAAAATTATTCTGTATGTTACCATAATGGTAGACACAGGTTAATTATACATTTGTTCACACCTGTAGAATGTACAACATCAGGAGTGTAAACTATGGATTTTAGGTAATTAAGATGAGTTAATGTAGGTTCATTGATTATAACAAATGTGCCACTTTGGTCCAAGATTTTGATAACAGGAGAGGCTCTGCATGTGTGAGGGTCAAGGGTATATGGGAAGTCTCAGTACCTTCTGCTAAATTTTGCTGCGAGCCTAAAACTTCTCCAAATAATGAAGTCTATTTTAAAAAGTAGCTTTCCCGGGGCGCCTGGGTGGCTCAGTGGGTTAAAGCCTCTGACTTCGGCTCAGGTCATGATCCCAGGGTCCTGGGATCGAGCCCCGCATCGGGCTCTCTGCTTGGCGGTGAGCCTGCTTCCCCACTCTCACTCTGCCTGCCTCTCTGCCTACTTGTGCTCTCTCTCTATCAAATAAATAAATAAAATCTTTAAAAAAAAAAAGGTAGATAAAACTGGGAAGAATGACATATAAATAATATTGAGTCTTCCTACCTATGTACCTGGCATACTTCTTCATTTACTAGGTCACTTTATTTCTTTCATTTAAGTTGTATTCCTTTCACTTATATATTCTGTAAATATTTTGTTAGATTTCTACCTAAGTGTTTCATTTGGTTGGTGATACTGTAAATGACTTTGTTTCTTTAAAGTCAAATTCTAATTGTTCCTTGAGATATATGGGAAAATAATTAGCTTTTGTATATTTTTTAAAAAGATTTTATTTATTTATGTGACAGACAGAGATTACAAGTAGGCAGAGTGGCAGGCAGAGAGAGAGAGAGGAGGAAGCAGGCTCTGTGCTGAGCAGAAAGCCTCATTCGGGGCTCCATCCCAGGACCCTGGGATCATGACCTGAGCCAAAGGCAGATGCTTTAACCCACTGAGCCACCCAGGAGACCCTAGTTTTGCATATTATTCTTATAAACTATATTGTCTTGTACCTTTGCTTATAGTGCTGGAAATTTTCTTGTCAATATATTGGGATTTTCTACTTATACAATATTCTCATCTACGAATAAACACAGCGTATTAGTCATGGTTCTTCAAAGAAAAAGAATTACTAGGAAATATATATATATATATATATATATATATATATATATATATCTCAACTCAAAGTTATAAATTCACTTCTAATAAAGAAAGATGAAATATTCTCAAAACAGTTTTAATCTTTCTATTTTATTTATGCTAATTATTTCTATTTACTGCATTTTTTTAAAAGATTTTATTTATTTGATAGAGAGAGACAGCACGAGAGAGGGAACACAAGCAGGGGGAGTGGGAGTGGGAAAGAGAGGAGCAGCTTCCTGCCAGGCAAAGAGCCCGATGCAGGGCTCAATCTCAGGACCCTGGGATCATGACCCAAGACAAAGGCAGACGCCTAACGACTGAGCCACCCAGGCACCCCTGCATTTGCTCTTTAACACCTCTTTTACTGCACTCTAGTTTTATGTGGACACGTAATTACTTTTTTTTTCCTTTCTTGCATATCAATAGTATTTCTCCTCTAGTGTCCTTCCTATTCTCTCTCCTCTTGACTATGGTTTTCCCTCAATACTCCAACTCAGAGTCTATGTCTTGCATCTCTTTCTATTATAATGAGTTACTATTGCATCAACCTCACTAGTGTGTTGGTAAGATGTCAGTGAGGGAAAGTATTCTATTACTTTATGATGAAATCTCAGTCTTTCATTGTGCCTGTATCTCTTGTCTGTGACTTTCATAAATGTTTCTCCAGTGGTAGAGTTTTCTTCTCCTTTCAGGAGTAATAGGAAAGCTCGAGTATCCATTAGTAAGAGATATGCCCTTATCCTACAGCCCTAGAAATGGGCTTTTGTAGAAACTTTTCCCCTTAAGACTAGTCTTTGTAATGAAGAATGTTCTGGGTATATAAGTAAAACACACCACGGGGTTCCCACTAAGATAGCCTACCCACAGGAGTGTCTGCATTCTTAGCTAGTCTTCACTCTGTCTCCAGGATTTTCTCTCAATGACTATTTAAGTGTTCCTACCAGTTAATGGCTCACTGGTTCTGTTCCAGGTAAGAAGATCAAATTGTAACTTATTTATAGAAATTTTTACTTGTAAATTTTTGGATAATAATTTCCCACTTAATAAAACATTCTACAGTTACAAGATTAATGTTGATGCACCTCTCTCTCTCTTTTTTTTCTTTAAATATTTTATTTATTTGTTTGACAGAGTGAGGCAGGCAGAAGGTGAAGCAGGTTCACCCCTGAGCAGAGAGCAATGTGGGGCTCAATCCCAGAACCCTGGGATCATGACCTGACCCAAAGGCAGACGCTTAACAAACTGAGCCATCCAGGCACCCCTTGATTTACTACTCTTATCATCTCATTGCCTTGTTTAAATTTTTAAAGCTCCTCACTGTCTACAGAAGGAAATAACCAAGTTTAAGCAATTTCCCACATCATTTTTCACTCAATTTTACATCTCTGGCCCTCTGGCTCAGCTGAGCCTCCTGTTCTAGAATTTTAATTTATTCCTGTTCCCGTCTCCTTCTTGATAGTCCGTTCTTACCCTCGAGACTGTCACCAACTTCATATTTTAGCTATACTTTGATGACAAACCTCATTCCAATTTTCCATAGGGGCTTTTCAAATCCCTCAGAAAAAAACAAACAAACAAACAAACAAAAACCTTCGTTCTTTTTTTTCCCTAAATACCCAGGATATTTTGCCCATAACTTTGTGATGCATGGGGCTTCTTCTATCAAAGATCTTATGGTTATTTATCTCATGAGTTATTTCTTTTACTAAGTTCTATGCCCCTAGAAGTCAGGGATCACTGTCTAATCCATCTTTATAATCTCCAAATCACCAAGTAAAGTTCTTCACCTAGAATATCTATAATAATTATGTTCTGAAAGAATAAAAATAGAGTAATTGGTTTTGATTCTTTTTAGAGAATTTCCCCATTTATTTTCATTCTGCGTGCCATAGTTAACATAAACAATTATAAATATGAATGTTGGTTCATGTAGTGAAACCAAGACAAATTGCAACATTTCAATATTTCCTTCATTTGTCAGTAATAGGTTTATGTTTTTAATTTATTTTTACTTATGTATTTAAAAAGTACTTGGAATTAAATATTGCAAACTTAAAATAGCATATGTTTCCTGATTTCTTACTGAAGTGATTGTAAAGGTACAAAAATATAAGCATACAAGGACACATATAATGCAGATCAGAGCAAAAAAGACATATCAACAGAACTTCTGTTGCTGAAAATTAGATGCATATGTGATGTGACTTAGCAGATCAGAGGTATATGAAACCTTAATCCTGCAGAGCTGCAGTGAATGTAAAGCAAGCATGTTTGACTGACAGGACATGGTAAAGGCTCAGGAATTGGTAGCACACACAAAAAATTACTTTCTATTTTATCCTATGCATTTACACAATGAGTTTAAAGCTTCTCTTGATCAGGGTTTGTCCTTTTCCTTGCCCCCTGAAACCAACAAAGAGTGTTGCCAAAAGGATGGGTCATTAAGAATTGTTACATCTTTCTACTTTTTTCTTTTAATGTAGAAAAATGTTGAATGGCATTTAATGGACTTCAATTCAAATCACATCTGCTAGTACCTGCAATTTTTTCTCTACTTGGTTTAATTTTTTTTCTCCTTTTTCAATAATTCACATATTACTTCATAGACAAAATGATATCAGTATATTCAAAATCACTTCGGAAAATAGTTGAAGATCTTATCAAAGTTGAAGAACAATTTGACATATTAATTTCTTTCTACATGGCACTCAATTATGTAGTTTGGTTTGTTCTCTCAAAATTAGAATAAACTAATATCACCCAATCCTTATTTTTTGTCTTATAATATGCTCAGAAGTTCATTTATTCTCACATTTTGTAACAATTTATGCTTGTGCTACTGAAACATAAGCTTGCCCTCTTCAAAGTAATGAATCTCAAATTCCCACTATCAGCTTACTTCTTATAAAATATTTTATTTCCATCAATAAATAATGTGATCCAAGGTGTACTTTTACCAAGGTCTCTTATCTTGGTAATTTCAAATGCTATTTAACCTAGGTAGCTATTGTTAGATGTTCTCTCTTTCTTTCTTTCTCTGACTACTGATCCCTTCTAACCAGCTTCTTCTATTCAGTAGCTGCCAACCTTCTCCTTTCTATAGCTAAAAGTGATTTTCTCCCTGCTTGCTTAACTAAGTGATGAAAAAAATATCATGAAAGATATCTGTGCCATATCTCCCTCCACTTCTCTTCCTTTCTACTTCTTTCTGTCTCTGTCTCTCTTTCTCTCTCACACACACACACACATAAATACTACCTCATTCTCTCTCAGAAAATTATTTCTTGGATTTAATAAAGAGTTAATGTCAATTCAACTTTATCACCCTACCTATCCATCCCAATCCTTCTGCATCAAGAGTCTGCAGCAATAATTAGAATATATAAAAAGGATAAAAATATCAATTCAAAAGCATTAAATGTACTCTAATAAAAAAAGATGAAAATATTTTCAGTTTTAATGTTTCTATTTTATTTATACTAATTATTGAAATGTTTGTTTGTTTATGAAGAGATGATCTATTAAGCAAAATATTCATCAATCAGATCATTTTATTTCCAAACCAAATTATTTCCAAACAAATAACCAATGAAATCTATTTCTAAAATTTATTCCTGAGAAACAAAACACGTTGCAACATTAAGCAAATCTTCGTAGTTTCTTAACATTTACATAACGACTTTCTAGGATTTAACCCCTAAATATGTTGACATCAGTCTCAAATTCCCATTCTATTCTGTAAGGCCCCTACATATATCTCCTGAATCTGTTGTATAGTGACGTTCAAAATCCATTATCAGGCTTTGGTAAAACTGCCTATATTAACCCCTAGCTCAACATTCTTATCAATATTTTTCCTATTTGAAACTCTCTCCACTGAGGCTATTACTTCTCCTAAAGTCTTCTCAAGTGGTGGCTCTTACCTCCATTGCACTCTTTCC
The DNA here is from genome assembly GCF_902655055.1 of Lutra lutra. NCBI lineage: Eukaryota > Metazoa > Chordata > Mammalia > Carnivora > Mustelidae > Lutra > Lutra lutra. Next base: position 72,387,308 of record NC_062279.1, on the reverse strand, counting down.
ACAAAAGCCTGGGTGGCAAGGAAAAAGTTTGGGGGAGGTGAATGGGGAGAGTAGTTGTTCCTCTGGAGTCTCAGAAATTGTCACAAGACCTGTAAATCATTGCTAAAATCATGCTCTCCTCCCTTCTCCTTTCTAAAATATCATGGTTTTGATAATAATCTTCAGGAATTACTTATCCTTGTTATACTCATTATCTTCTTCCATAATTATAATATTTTTCTTACTCTTTTGTGTGTCATCTTATTTCTTGAAAACTTATAACCCCAACAACTCTTATCAAAATCCTTGATAATTTTATTATCTACATTGATGACTGTTGATCTTGGCATCTCACTCAGCTCCTTGATGTCCATTTCTTCAACAGGTTTGCCCTCCACATACTTCAGCTACTCACATAATCATGCCTATGTTTTTTTTTTTTTTTAAAGATTTTATTTATTTATTTGACAGAGAGAGATCACAAGCAGGCAGAGAGGCAGGCAGAGAGACAGGAGGAAGCAGGCTCCCTGCTGAGCAGAGAGCCCGATGCGGGACTCGATCCCAGGACTCCGAGATCATGACCTGAGCCGAAGGCAGCGGCTTAACCCACTGAGCCACCCAGGCGCCCGCCTATGTTTTTAATTACCAATAATTGTCACTGCTTTAAGAACTCAGCTGAAATATCCCACTGACCAACCACTATTTCCCTTCTTTCCAGCTTTCTTCCTCTAATACTTTAATTCCAAAAATCCCTCTGACCCACTTGTACTTTCAATCCATCATTTCTAGTGTATCTACTGTATTCTTTATGACTCCATCCTTATGCTTTCCTTTCTAGTATTACTAGCTTAAATTCCATGGTAAGTTTTAATTTCTTTCAGGCATGTATCCATAACTCCATTATGTTATGCTCCCTTCAAACCACTTGCCTGGATAAGTCACAATCCTAGCTTAAGCCAAATTTCCTCCTCCCTGGGGTCTGAACTCACAAAGCTTCAAGCAGCTAGAGAAAAACATATTATCATGTGAGTTGTGTCACGATTTGAGTCTTACCATCTTACCTTTGTAGTACCTGTGGTACCCAGTATCTTTTTCCTATTCCATTTACTCTTCTACATTTCTAGAAGACTAGGCCAGAGCTCTTCTCCTCAAATTAACAATACATCTTCTATCTTTACTGAGTTTATGGATTCTTATTTTCCCTATTTCTCAAAGAAAACAAACAAATGAACAAACAGAAAGAAGTAAAAGATGTTCCACAAACTCCTGCAACCATATTTGTTCTCCCTTTTAGGATAGAAAGGGATCTGAGCACTAAAATGTCTTTTAAAAATCTTACTTTGTTTAAAAAACACCCATGTCTGGAAAGAATACTTATCTTTTATTTATATGACTTACAGGTAAAGGTTCCAGTGTAAGGGTTAATATAGGAAAGACTCTTCATAAACGGAGGATCAGTGAGCCAAAAAATAAAAGATGATAGATAAGTATTCATTAAAGAAAGAATGCATATCACTCTCATTTGCATTCTACTTAATCATTTATCCATAATAAAAATATCTATTGAACAATTCTTGTGTCTATAAAAGTACTTAATAAATATTTTCTGGTTGAATGAATGAATACATCGATAGGTAGGAGGAGGAACTTCTAAAATATAGCACAAAATTCCAGGCAGCTTTTAACAAAATAGCTAAATAATCCTTTAATTTAAGATTATGAATTATTAATAATTATCCCCACAAGTGAAGATGACTCCATCAGTACTCTCGATGGTATTATATAACTTACTGTATTAGGTAAGGTAATTTTTTCATTTAAAATTTTTTAATTAGCAATAGTACCTATGCTAAATACTTATAATAACCATGTTTCAGATGTCATGCAAATATATTTTATTTCATAAGAAACTGGCTACTTTTATAGTCAAAAAATCGAAATATAATCCAACATAAAAACAATGTGTCATTTATTTTTCTCTAATATGATATATTTTAAAAAGTGCTTATGTAGAACTTGTACTTAGAATAATTCTTAAACAAAGAAAAAATGGATTATAGAACTGCTAGAAGAGGGGTACCTGGGTGGATTAGTTGGTTAAGCATTTGCCTTCACCTCAGGTCATGATCCCGGGTCCTGGGATCAAGCCCCACATCAGGCTCCCTGCTCAGTGGGGAGCCTTCTTCTCCCTCCCACCCTGCTCATGCTCTCTCTGTGTCAAATAAATAAATAAAATCTTTTAAAAAAATAACTCCTAAAAGACAACATAGGAGAATGCCTAGACAATCTTGGATATGGTGATGCTTTTTGATATAACATGAGACACAACCCATGAAAGAAATAATTGATGACTTGAACTTCATTAAAATTAAAAGACAATGTCAGGAGAATTAGAAGACAAGCCACAGACCAGGAGAAACTATTTGCAAAAAATGCATCTGAAAAAGACAGCTATCCAAAATACACAAGAACTCATAAAATTATAAAATTAAGAAAACAACCCAATTAAATAATGGGCCAAATATAAAAATACATACAGATATCAAATAAGCATATGAAAAATACTCCACATCATATGCCACCAGGAAAATCCGTAAGATACCACACAACACACCTAATAGAATTACTAAAATCTGGAACACTGATATCACAAATTGCCAGTGAGGATGTGAAGAAATAGGAATTCTCAGGTAGTGCTGATGAGAAAGCAAAATGGTCCAGCCATGCTGGAAGATAATTTGACAGGTTCTGACAAAACTAAACATACCGTTTGATCCAGCAATCACTCTTCCTGGCATTTATTCAAAAAAGTTGTAAAACATGTACACACAAAAACATATACATGGATTTTTAAGGCAGTTTTATTCATAATTGCCCAAACTTGGTAACAACCAAAGATATCCCTCAGTTTTTTATTTACTCATCTTTGGTAGGTAAATGGAAAGATAACTATGGTACAACCAGAGAAGGGAATTTTACTCAGTGCTAAGAAGAAATCAGTTATCAAGCCATGAAAAGATATGGAGGAAACTTTAGTACATATTATTAAGTGAAATAAGCCAGTCTGAAAAGGCCATATATGTATGATTACAACTATATGTTTCTGGAAAAAGAAAAATAATATGGAGACCGTAAAAATATCAGTGGTTGTCATGGGTTTGGAGGTAGAAGGAGGGATAAATACACAGAGCACAAAGAATATTTAGGGCAGTGAAACTACAATATATGATATTAGAAAGATGGATATGTGTCATTATAAGATTGTCTACACCCACAGAATGTACAAAAGCAAGTTGAATATTAAGGTTAATTCTGGGCTGTGGATGATTTAAAGGTCAATGTAGACTCATCCTTGGTAACAAATGCACTTCTTTAGTGAGTGATGCTTATAATGAAAGAGGCCATGCACGTGTGGCAGTTGGTGATGCAAGGGAAATCTCCATTTTCCTCCCATTTCTGCTGTGAAGCTTCAACTACTCTTAAAAAAATAAAGTTAAAAAAAGGAATATACTTTTCAACTACAGTTCAATTCTGAAATATTTTCATAATTTAAACATCAACACTGATCACTCTTTTTCCACTAAAAGTTGAAATAAACTACCGGTCTTAGTCAGAATGCATTTTTATATTACAGTCATGAGACCCAATCTCAGCAAATATAAGGCACTAGTTGAGATGACAATTCCAACTAGCCCCATCTGCCCTATTCATGGAATGAATTACAAATAAGCTATAAAAATATATTATTCTATATAAGACTTGTATAATTTGTTAAACAGCAATTTTAAAAATCTGGGACTAGTTTCCAACCAGACATTAAGAATGAATATCTCAACTTATTACCAGTTAACGTTAATGCATTACATTTTGAGAATATGTAATATCATTATCATAGATGAGTTATGTGAAGATTGCTTCCAAAGGGAAAAATGTGTTGTAAATTTTTAAAATTTTCCTGTTACTGGGTTGATTCCTGGATTCATAATAATGATTATAAAATATATCACCACTACTTTAAAAAGTAACTTTAGAAAACTTAATTTTGATGAAATATTCAAAAGGAAATGTACTACCATCTTAAATCAGTATATATGTTTTATCACTCTTAAAAAAGATTAACACATAACATACCTAAATAAAATATAATTTCCAGCAAATACCTAAATCATAGGAATCCCTATAGGATATATATTCTTTCTCAGAAGGTAAAATGGTAATAGTGAAGATTTCCAAATAGAGCTCAGGGTTCTAAAAATGATTTTTATGTGGAACATAAGGAATAGAGTGGAGGACCATAGGGGAAGGGTGGGAAAACTGAACGGGAAATAATCAGACAGGGAGACAAACCATGCTTTCATGGTTTCTGGACTCCAGGAAACAAGCTAAGGGTTACAGAACAGATTGGGGTGGGAGGATGGGGGAACCAGGTGATGCGTATTAAGGAGAGCATGTGTTGTGATAAGCACTAGGTGTTATATGAAACTGAATTGTTGAACACTACATCAAAAACTAATGATGTGCTATATGCTGGTTAACTGAAAAATAAATAAATAAATGTGATTTTTCACAAATTTTTCACAAATTTTACAAGTACTCCAGCCTTTTTTAAAATACAGATTGGGGGCGCCTGGGTGGCTCAGTGGGTTAAGCCGCTGCCTTCGGCTCAGGTCATGATCCCAGGTCCTGGGTTCAAGCCCCACATTGGGCTCTCTGCTCAGCAGGGAGCCTGCTTCCTCCTCTCTTTCTGCCTGCCTCTCTGCCTACTTGTGATTTCTCTCTGTCAAATAAATAAATAAAATCTTTAAAAAAATATTATTAAAATACAGATTGTTTAGTAGTATATTAAAGCTAACTGATACATAGATGGCTATGATGGCTAACATACTATGACTTAAGGAATTGTCAGAGCACTCCTACCAAGGAAGCAATTTGCTTTGGATTTTTGTGAACAAGATCCAGGACTCTGGCAGGAAAAACACAGGGCTTGAGGGGGCTGCTATTAATACTTCAAATAACCAGCATGTCCCCCACAAGCGTGAAAGATGGAAAAGGAAGAAAAATGACCAGGGTACACCATCCCTTTGCATCATTCCTTTAAAAATGTTCCATTATAGATCTGGTTTCAACTAGCTCTATATCAGATGAAACTCAGAAATAGGAGAAAAATGAGGAATGGAGGAAATCTAACAAAACTATCATACAAGTAAAAGAAAAAAAGAAATACCATATGATGTCATCAAAGACCGATGGTATCAAAAGTGAACCTGATATGTCTGCTCATTGGCTTCTGTCCAGTAGCACTCCTTTAAAAATAAAGGTCCTATATTAGATATGTGAGCGTAAATCCGGCCTACTTTAAAGTAGGCTTATGTGCCTGTCTTTATACATGTATAAGCACATCCAAGGACACTGGGCCACTAGATTTTCTCCTTTATTATCAGACAATTTCAGTATCAAGTGATTTGCCTGCTTGATTATATTGATTTTGTATCTTAGCAGCAGGTAAAAAGAATCAATGTTAAAAGGTCAGCATACCAAGGGAAGAGCTGCAAATCTTAGACTAAATGTTGTAGTAATGAAAAATACTCAAAGTCAATGACACTGACAAACTAAAGCCAGATGAGCTTTTTCCATCCCATTTTAGTCCAGGCCAATGCATTTTAATTACTGACTTATCTTTGTAGTACATTGCCACTTGGAATCTTATTTAACAACTCTATGTTTCTTGTTCTGCTTTATAACTAATGTTTTGTTTTTTAATCCTGTGTCTTGTAGCCGTACAATTCCCATTATCGTACATTTGCATTTCAGGACTTCTTTTTATAAAATTATTACTATTTATTATCTTTCAGGTTTTACTCTGTCAGATACAGGTGCACATTAGTTAAAAGGTCCGTAGTTTGGGGCAAGAACTTAACCATCCTTTATATATCCTCAAAAAACCCTCTAATTACCCCAATGAGGAACATGAATGTGTATCCGTCAGGGTCTGAGCAGATGGCATATTCAAAAGATTAACTAATGAAATGTTAACTAAGGGCCTATTAAAAGGGTAACTTGTTGGATTAAGAGAATAAACAAGGTCAAGCTAAACATCAAGTTTTAAGCAACAGCAAGAAACCCAATCACCTACCCTTAGGCCTAAAGTACATAAAAGGGGCAGAGCAAGAGGACACTAACCAAATGGAAGCTAGACCTAGGTAAAAGCAGCCTCCCCAGAGAACCTGTGGCCAAAGGTTGAAAATGCTTTACATGAAGAAACGAAGGAATGCTTCAGCCTTTCAGCTGCCATGCTTTGATTCCCTGTTGATGCTTCCCCCTCTCCAAAGTCAATAGGAAGCCATACAGCAAGGAAGTGTGGGTAATACAGCTTGAAGGACCTGCTCAGACACAGAGCAGAGAAGAAAAATGCAGAGCATGACTTTGACATAGCAAACTGAAAATAAATTGCACAGAGCGATAAAAAGAGGGGAAAAGATCATGTTGAATTATTTTCAAGAGATTAAAAGTAATAGGTAAATTTTCATTCCCCTGTAATGGCGGACTAGCTTATAACAGTCCTCTCAAACCAAAACAAAAACCAGGAAGCTAGAAATTAATCAAAGAAGCAAACAAACAGCAAAATCAAACATCTATTTAAAGGCATTCAAAGAGTAGCAAGTAAGTACTTGAAAGGTCATAATCCCAAGAGAAGATAACATGATACCCTATGCCACTCTTCACTACAAGGCATATATCCATTTCTAAGATAAGAAAGAGAAGCTAAGAAGCTGAGCAGAATGGCTGCTAAGAGACTGAAAACCTAAATAGAGTTTCTCCCCATTTCTTAAGACTGGTAGGTGAAATCCAGAAGTCCAGGGCTTCCAAGACAGCCAGGATAGAGTAATGAGATCTCTTTGGGAAAGAAAGACCAAGTAAGCAAGCACTGTATATCTTCTCTAGACACTTACCAATTCATAAGCTGGGAAGTTACAGGTAAGCCATACAGAATCCAATGGTAAGGAAGTGAAGACTTAAATGCAGTTAGCAGCAGTCACATAATACAGAAGAGAAAAATGCAGCATGCAGGGCTTGCTCCTGAATAGGGACCCTAATAAATCCCCAAGACTTTCACTTGGGACTCCTGGAAATAAATAACCATGAGAATAAGGGAGAAGCAGAAATACACCAGGTCTTAAAAGCACAAAACTCAGCTTTGATCTAGCTTAAGCTGTTTTGTATTAAGGTGCTGTGTCTCTGTGGTAACTATGTGCTCAAGATAATGTTTTATCTAGAGCCTTTACTGGTTTTCATACTACGACTTCAGCTTCCTGAAAAGTTAACAGATACAGCAAGAGATATGGCTAAGAGGAAACAAAACAAAACACAACAAGCAATAGAATTAGAATTGATTCAAACGTGCTCAGAAAATATTCAGTATCATGTTAAACTTCACCAGAGAACTAGAGACTATAAAAATGGTCAAATATAAAGTCTAGATATAAAAAATATAGTAATTAAAAGTATGGATTCTACAGGTTGTTTTAGACATGGGATTGTCAAATTACAGACTATGGTCCAAATATGGCATACTTGATAGCTAATATTTTATTGGCACACGGTCATATCCCCCTAGTTACATAATGTCTATGACTCTTTGTGTATTGCATGCAGAGTTTTCTAACCTGTAAATCCTACAAATAATAAGATATTTACTATCTAGACTTTTACAAAAGAAGATCACTGATCCATGGATTAGGTAAAGAAGAATAGATGATCAGAATAAAGTTCAGGAGAAAATATCTAAAATAAAGCACCAGAAGAATTTTTTAAGTGAAATAAAAGGAGGAAGAATAAGATAAAATGGGTCTAATGTTTTTTCTAGTAGAGAATAAGGTCTAATTTGTGTAATTGTAACTGAAGAAAAACAGAAGAGAGAAGGTGATGTTAACATAATACTTGAAGAAACAATGACTGAGACTTTCTAAAAATGATAAAATGTATCATCTATAGATTCAAGAATTATTATAGATGCCAAGCAGGGAAACACGACCAAGAAAACAAGCATAAGCTACCTGAGCATATTAAAACATAAGGTAAAAAGAAATTAAAAACTGAAAAGCAGCGGGGGGGTGGCATTAGAAGACGTTTAACCTTCATGGAGCAACAATAATAATAGCAGATTATTATTATTAATAGCAATAATAGACAGACAGTTAATTAACAATTAACTATTATCAACTGAAATGATGAAAGCCAGAAGATAATGGACTAAACTTTACTGCCAAAAAGAATTCTATACCCATATCTTTTGGACTGAAGAATACAGTAATTATCTGGAACCAGAGTAAAACTGAGTGAATTCATCAGCTGTAGACTCTCATTTGAAAGTATTACTAAAAGTAGTTCTTTTGGTACAAAAAGATGAAAACAGAGAAAAACCCTAAAATCATTGAAGAATAGAGTAATGGAAAGAAAAAAAATATGTGGGCAAATATAAGTAAATCATAACTTCAAGCACAATAACAATATCATGGTGTATAAAATGTATGTACAATTAAAATGTATGACTTACCTATAGTCTATGATCCAGAAGTCCATTCCTAAAGATATACCCAAGACGTATTTACACACACACACACATACACACACATACACACACACAAATATACCAAAAGATGTTGATAATAAAATTTATTATTATAACATTAATTTTAATTTCCTAATAATTGGAATGTAAATGTGTCTTCACAGAACTACTTACAATTATAGTTAATGAGAACAAGTCAGATAACCTATAAAAACATATGTGTTTTAGGGGCGCCTGGGCGGCTCAGTTGTTGAGCATCTGCCTTTGGCTCAGGTCATGATCCTAGGGTCCTGGGATCCATTCCTGTATCAGGCTCCCTGCTCAGAGGGTAGCCTGTTTCTCCCTCTCCCATTCTTCCTGCTTGTGCTCCCTCGCTGTGTCTCTCTCTGTCAAATAAATAAATGAAATCTTAAAAAATATATATGTTTTCAAAGCCCATTCATGGAGTTAAGGATTTAAAGAAAGCTCAAGGTACTAATAAGTTCTACATGGAAATAAGTGTTTCCTAGGGCAGAAGTGACCCATGGCTACCCTGACCTCTAGGGCCATGTGAATGCAAGAGCAAAACCTGCCATAAAAAAGACAGACAGGGCGCCTGGGTGGCTCAGTGGGTTAAGCCGCTGCCTTCGACTCAGGTCATGATCTCAGGGTCCTGGGATCGAGTCCCGCATTGGGCTCTCTGCTCAGCAGGGAGCCTGCTTCCCTCTCTCTCTCTCTCTGCCTGCCTCTCTGTCTACTTGTGATCTCTCTTTGTCAAATAAATAAATAAAAATCTTTAAAAAAAATAAAAAAGACAGACAGCAGAACCTGTAACAATTTAAACCGCCACTTGTGGGGCTGAGATTAGGGAATAGAATTCTGAAAAGCCCCAGTTACCTTGTGCAATCTCATCAGACTGCCAACTCTTTCCCACAGGCTCTTTACTGAATACACACGGTCGTCACGGAGAAGGCTGAGAGCAGGGCCACAGTGCTGAAAGGTCTGCCTCAAGTGTGCAAAGCAGAGAAGGCTGCAAAAGGCTGTACCAGACAGAGCACCAAGCTGAGAGAAATACCCCTGAGGCACACAGGACCCCCCCAGAGTGTTAGGAGTCTACAGCTGGCCGAAAGGTTAGGTCACAACAGGAAAGTGGGCAAAGTCCCACCAGAGGTGTTCAAGGCTTCCAGCAAGAGCAAAGCAGCGACTAACTGAAGTCTGTGTACAGAACCGAGGATGGGAGGGCTCTCTGAGAAAGTGGAAATCCCAGGGACATGCTGGAGATCAAAGTAAAATCCTGTCACCCAAAGAACCGGGTTGTAAAGAATAGAGAGATTTCTGGAACCGCCAATACGGAAAGTTCAGAGAAATTCCTGGTCTCACTCATTTGAAACCAGTGGAGAATCAAGTCTTATTAAAATGTGCCATCTCCTATTTTCCAGCCTTTCTGAATTTTGCTGAGCAATAATGTATCTGGATGTAATGTATCTTTTTTGCATGTGTATGATTATAATTAATCCAAAATACAACCTGCTAGATCCAGCTGCTAAAAGAGATTTAAAGCTTATATGATATAATGAGAATCACATATCTTGTTTAAAAGCATTCTTATCTGAGGATCTCCATAATCACCTATAAATCCAACATAATTATTTCCTTGCTTTTCTTTTCATTACTGCGCTATTAGATTTCAAAGAATGCTTATCACTAAGACTTGTTCTTAATTAAATAAATTTATTCTAATGAAACCTAGAAATACCCATATTACTCACTTTTAAAGGCTGCATACTTTTAGGGTTGAAATGTTCCTGTGAATAGTTTATACCTTAAGAGTCCGCCTCATTTATTTTGACTGTCTATATTTTATGATGGCTTATGTAGCATTTTCAACTTTAAAATTCATGTCAATGAATCCTTGTGAACACCAGTGCCATCCCAGTTAAATCTTAAATAGACAAATTACTCATGTTTCATGTACTAGTTATTCTTGAAAAAGCTTCATCAAAGTGGCATTATGTCCTGTTTTACAAGTATGTTAAGGTCTTTTTCCCTCAGGGGGCGGAAAAAAGGATAACTTGGTATTCATTGCTCAGGAAACAGAAATACTGGAAACAGAAATATTGGTTTCTTTGGGCTGTTTTCTTCCTTCCTTCCTAAATACTCAAATGTCAACAGCAAATCTATGAGAAGGGATTTAAAATAATCCACACCAACTTTCCAATTTTTATCACTCCTTTTCTATTATCTCCTCAGTTCCAGTTCTTCTTACCTGTACTTAGATTATTACAAGCTCTAACTGGTCTCTCTGACATCAATCTCAGTCTTATGGATTAATCCACATACCAGCAGTCAGGACTGAATAGAGAAGTTCACCACAACCCCAGAGCAAACCAGTGCACAAATAACTATAATACACAAAAGCTAGTTCACTGCAATTTTATGTTCTGAACTAGAAGAAGCAGAAAAAAGCCCCATTTCATTTTTGCTATGGAGGGTCACAAGAATTATTTGTAATGGCAATCCTGGAGTTAAATAGAAGTAACGTTTCTATTGGTTTTGTGGGAATGTAGGCTCCAAGACAGGTGGAAAACAGCATTTTAACCAACACTCACACATAAAAGACATGATCCAAGAATGAGTATATAAACAGAAGAGGACTTTGGTGAAAAGACTGAATGAGCTTATGAAACAATTCCTAATAAATGCATGTTAGAGCAGATGTTTTAGGGTGGAACATTCCTGGGCCTTAGCAAGAAGAGTCTTTGGGAAGGTTTTCCTTCTAATATTCCTTAAAAATTACTTTTACCATCTGAAAATAAAAGGCTACTGAAATTTGTCAGAAAGAATAACAAAGGAAATGCCTGCTGATATTATGCCTTGAGATTTGACCAAAAAGTCATTTCTAAAATAATTTCTATCAAAGTCATTTAAACCATCAAGAGGAATACTTGGAACACTTAACAGAATTCTAAAGCAGAAATATGCAGTAAAATTGAAGGCTCGAGGCTGACATCAGTCATAGACTTGTTGTTTAGTGCATACCATAAAAACAGTGAATTTGAAGTGTGTAGGAAGAGACCTCTATGTCTGTAATTTACCAGTGGATCCATTATTCCCTATTGTTTTATATATTTAATCATTTTCATTACCTGCCTGAGCCCTGAAGTCATGTGGATTGTAATCTCGTGTGATCACCACTACTGTCAATAACCTTGCTCTTTTTACCAGTGCCCCAAAGGTGTTGTTTAAAAAAAAGAGAGAGAGGGAGAGAGAGAGAGAGAGAAGAAAAGATAAGAAAACTAAAGAAAAATTACTTGCTGATGAAAATACCTACATAAAAATAAAAAGTTAAATGATTTCTGCTGAAATATCTTATATTTAAGAAGTACACACTTCTATTTTTTACGTGGTAGGCTTTGTGTTTCTATAAATGAGGGTCATGAGTCTAGATGCATAGATTCCTGTGCACATTAAAATGTATGTTTCAAAATTGCACTAAATTTTAAGAGGCACAATAGCATTGTGATTAACAAGAATGACTCTGGAGCCAGGCTACCTTGGGTTTGAGTCCTGTCCTATCAGTTTCTAGCTGTGAGTGACTTTGGAAAAGTAATCTGTGCTTCAATTTTCTTAAGTATAAAATGGTGATGATATTTTTTTTCTAGAAGTTGGTTGTGGGGGATCAAATTAGTTAATATTTGGAAGGAGCATAGCACAGTATCTGATACATATATAGTTATGCAAATTTTAGATATTATAGTTATTATTAATACCATGTCCAAAGAACATTTGTAAAAACGAGGAGAACTACATTGATGTTTCTATCATATTAAAGTGATGAACTGACAATCAGACACTGTTAAAATGATTTTTGAAAACAAGTAATTTAATCACTCTCAAGGATTATACTCAGCATTGTACGTAGTAATGTCTGTTAGCACACCTAGTCAAGAAGTAATGCAGATTTGGGGGAGGAGGGGTACCTAAGTAGCTCAGTGGGTTAAGCATCAGACTCTTGATTTTGGCTCAGGACATGATCTCAGGGTCCTGGGATGGAGCCCTGTGTTGGGTTCCCTGCTCTGTGGGGAGCCTGCTTCTCTCCTCTGCCCTTCCCCCTACTCTCTCCCTCTCTCTGTATCTCTCTCTTAAATTAATAAATAAATCTTAAAAAAAAAGATTTTTTTTTTGCCCTGGTAATTTAGAATTTGTGACTAAATTTAGTATTAGCTATACATTTTAATGGATATTATCCTATGATGTAATAAAGAACATTGTTTTAAATGGTCATAATTGCATTCATTTTAAGGTCATAGCATTTTTTAAAAAAATTAATGTCAAAAATTATTATCCTTACATGAATGAAAGTGTTCATTTATGTTATTTTATGTCATGCCCTATAGAATGTAGAATTATTTTCTTAATGTTACCATTTGAATTAATTTCAGCATTGCATAACATCTTAGTTTATATGAGGATTATTTCTATAACAAATATGTAATTCTGTAACAAATCTCTCTTTAAAAAAAAAATATTAAACTCCTCTCCTCAGGATTAATGGTACTCTTCATGCAGGTCCAAAATCCATATTATTATATTGAATATATTATATTATTATAAAAATCCAACAAAGTTGGCTTTTTAAAATTTAAATAAATTTGATAATGAATCAAAGGCCCTCATATCTAAATCTAAGAATATATTTAAATAATATACAATTTGTATAAATATATGAATACCTAAAGTGGTTTTAGAAATACTGACATTTAGTGCACAAGACCTCTCTAGGTTAAAGAAGCTTATTCTTTTTTTTTTTTAAGATTTTATTTATTTATTTGACAGCGAAGGGGTGTACACAAGTGGGGGCGGAGGAGTAGAGCGAGAGGGAGAAGCAGACTCCCTGCTGAGCAGGAAGCCCCACGTGAGGCTCCATCCCAGGGTTCTGGGATCATGACCTGAGCTGAAGTGAGATGCTTAACTGACTCAGCCATCCAGGCACCCCAAAGATGCTCATTCTTTTCATGTAAATAGCTTATATTTCTCCCAATCAGATCACAAGGTGGGCAATAATAATTACTTCCTTACAGAAATTTCTTTTAGCCAATTCTAATCCTGCTTTCTATTAGCACCCCAGTGACTTTTCCCTTGAGTTTTATGTTACAGTGCTGGGTTAGAGATGCCAGAATCTGTTAGTGCCATATAGAGATTTCTTTTCAGGTTTAAATTTTAAAAAATTAAAAAAAAAAAAGAATCTGGGTGAGATTACTTCTTGTATATTAGAGCTAAATCATATGATAGGAGGGGTCCATAAGAATGATTTGAAACAACAATCCTCTTTCAGTTATTTTGAAATTTTTCACAAATTGAGGAAACAAAGAAGTCATACCCTCTGAAATATTAATATGTGCAATTTTAGCATATTAATTCCTATATCCTTAACAAAAATATATTATGAATACATAGTATGAATAAAATTTAAAATTGCTCACATAAGCACAAATAAAAGCAAAATAATACAAAAGGAAATGTGTGAACTTAATCATGGAAAAGTGTTTTTCCAGGTTCCCCATTAATAATTTTCAAGAGTATATTTGTTTGGCTAGTACATTGCCTAAGCAAATGAATTTAAAGGGCTGTTCATTAACTTTTTCCTCCCTATACACTGGTGGGGCATCACTATTGCTTCCTTTAGAAATTGAAAATCTAATGAACATTACAAAACTACAGTGTAGGATGAAAACACTGTCATATTGTATTGGTGAGATTATCACTTATTCAGACAAATGAAATGCACCACTGACATAATATTCATACATATCAATCATTCTTTTATCTGGCATTTGAAAGATGAAGTAAATACAGTGATGAGATATTTGGATGAGACTCATAATTACAGTAAAACTCATTTAGAATTCCTGGAGAACATTAAAAAAAAAGAATACATTATGAATATCTTCACATCAGTAGTGTTAAAGAATGATAATCAACTCATTAAAATTTACCCACTATTGCAGTATTTTTTTTTTTAAAGATTTTATTTATTTGACAGAGAGAAATCACAAGTAAGCAGAGAGGCAGGCAGAGAGAGAGGAGGAAGCAGGCTCCCTGCTGAGCAGAAAGCCCGATGCGGGGCTCGAACCCAGGACCTGGGATCATGACCTGAGCCGAAGGCAGCGGCTTAACCCACTGAGCCACCCAGGTGCCCCTGCAGTATTTTTTTTTTTAATATCTTTATCTTGTGTTCAAAATAATAGCAGTACAAGCCTTAGAATAATGGTAAACAGAACTAGAGACTATGTTACCAAATAATTAATAAAAATATGTTTACAGTTTTAAGAAGTAAAGGGATGATAAAAACAACAACAATAACAACAAAGTTTTTAGAAAATGTTCTCATTAAGACCAGTGTTGTGAAAGCAAAAAGAAGGAGAAGGAGTGAAGAGGGCAATATGAAAAGTTTAAAAACATTATTCCAGTCTTTAAGACACATAGTTTCAAATGAGGGAGGCAAAACACAGTTAATATAGAAAAAGGAAATAGCATTTAAAGTGGTAAATTATACTACAATGCAAAGATAGGAAAATTGCTTATTATGAATTTTACACATGAATGGCATGGGAATTCACAGGCTAAGGACCATCATCAGTACCCGTGTATTGTTACAGGCCCAGCATCATTTGGTAAGGGAGGTATCATGGCTTAAATTTACTCTCACAACTAATCTCTTGAAGATGGTGAGGCAAGCTGTCCAGGTTAGCTTCTCCACATTTCTAAGCAGGGTGTCAAAGGCACCAATAGTTGAATTAAAGGTTACAACATACAGATCCGCAGGAATTTTCATATTCTACATTCTAGGCTGGATGTCGTCATGCTTCCAAATTGTCAACTCTCTGCCTAAATCAAGTTGTTTTATTTATTTATGTATTTATTTATTTATTTAAAGATTTTATTTATTTACTTGACAGAGATTACAAGTAGGCACAGAGGCAGGTGGCAGGGGGAAGCAGGCTCCCCACTGAGCAGAGAGCCTGACTCGGGTCTCGATCCCAGCACCCTGAGATCATGATCTGAGCCGAAGGCAGAGGCTCAACCCACTGAGCCACCCAGGCACCCCATCAAGTTGTTTTATGTTTCTAGGCTTAGTTATATAGCATTTCATCCATCTCTAAACTGGGCTGATGGCCCCATTAACTTGTGGCACGTCTGATAGAACATACTATCCATGTTAATTGTGCCTTTTGCAATAACCAGAGCCTGGAAAGAAGAGCTCCAGGAAGACATATCTTTTTTTTTTTTTTTTTAAAGATTTTATTTATTTATTTGACAGACAGAGATCACAAGTAGGCAGAGAGGCAGGCAGAGAGAGAGAGGAGGAAGCAGGCTCCCTGCTGAGCAGAGAGCCCGATGCGGGGCTCGATCCTAGGACCCTGGGATCATGACCTGAACCGAAGGCAGAGGCTTTAATCCACTGAGCCATCCAGGTGCCCCCAGGAAGACATATCTTACATTACATTTTCTTCTCAGAGAATCCTGGATACCACCCTCACTTGGTTTTCATCTTACCTTTCTAGCCACTTTCTTCATTCTCTATTGTTGCTTCCTGCTCATCTCCCTGACCTTTGAGTCTTAGAAAAGCCCACACCTCAGGATTAGTTCTTGAATGCCTTTCCCTTTCTACCTCCCAGTCTCCAGGAACTTCATTCAGACTTATGACTAAAATATAGTCTATATACTGAAGACTTCTTAAAATATTTCTCCATCTCAGAGGTCCCCTACACTCCAGACACGTATACCATTCTTTACTCAGACTCTCTGTTCAGATATCTTAACAGGCATCCTAAACTCAACATGTCCAGAACTTGGCCATTGCCTGGTTCCCAGCCTCAGGATCAGTTTTTTCTTGGCACCACTTTTTTTTTTTTTAATAAAAAAAAAATTAGTTAATAACAACTCTATTCTTCTAGTCAGTCATAACAGTCTTTGAAAACATCTTCATGAATCATTTCTCTCGTGTTCCCCATTCAGCTGGCTGTAACTTTAAAATACATCCTGTACATTTAGCATCACCTCTCACCTGTGGTATTATAGGGATTCCTAAATGATTTGCCTGCTTTTTTTCCTGAACTTTCAGTCTATTTTCTGCAAATCTGTCAGAATAATCTTTTCAAAATATACATTGAATTATGTCATCCGATAGGAGTCCTCCATTGTTTTCACATTTGACCCATAGTCCCTAACATGACTTACTATACCTGGCCCCTTATCACACTACCCCATGCCTCATGACTCTCTCTCCTTCACTCATCCTCTACTATACCAGGCATAATAGGGTCTCATGGTTTTCCTACTCATCCAGCCTCTGCCTAGAGTGTTCCCTCCTTATCCCATGTCTGCATGGCTGCTTTCTTACCTACTTCAGGATTTAACTCTAAAATCACTTTTTTCATAGTGAGGTCTTTTCTGTTGATGTTATCTGAAAGGTCAATTCCCATTTAGCATTTACCCCTCCCCTTTTCCTACCATATTTTTTGTTTCTATGTTTGGGTTTTTTTATTTTATTTTATTTATTTATTTATTTATTTATTTATTTGGTTTGCTTCATTCTTTAAAGTTTTTACTTTAATCCCAATTAGTTGGCACAGAGCAATTATTTTAGTTTCAGGTGTATAGTATACATCCCCCGTGCTCATCACGACAACGGCACTCACTCTTTAATCCTCATCACCTATTAACTCAACCCCCACTGGTAATTATCAGTTTGTTCCTTATAATTAACAGTCTGTTTCTAGATTTGTCTCTCCTTTTTCCCTTTGCTTTTTTTGTTTCTTAAATTCTACATATGATTGAAGTCATATGGTATTTGTCTTTCTCTGACTTATTTTGCTTAGCACTATGCTCTCTAGCTCCATCCATGTCATTGCAAATGGCAAGATTTCATTCTTTTTATGACTAATATTACTGTGTGTGTGACTAATGTTCCCATCTTACTATTTTTGGTGCAGTTATAAATGGTATTATTTTCTTAATTTCTTTTTCTACTCCTTTATTATTGGTATATAGAAATGCAACAGATGTCTGTACATTGATTTTGTTTCCTATGACTTTACTGAATTCATTTGATCAATTCTAGCCATTTTTTCGGTGGTATCTTTTAGGTTTTCTATATATAGTATCTGGCCAGCTAAAAATAGTGAAAACCTATTTCTTCCATACTGATTGGGGATGCCTTTTATTTCTTTTTGTTGTCTGATTGTTATGGATAGGACATCTAGTACTATTTTGAATAAAAGTGGTGGAAGTAGACATCCTGGTCTTTTTTCCTGACCTTAGGAGAAAAACTCTCTTTTTCCCCATTGAGGATAATGGTACTATTGGATTTTCATATGTGGCCTTTTTTATAATGAGGTATGTTCCCTCTGAACCTACTTTGTTGAGAGTTTTTGTCATCAGTGGATGTTTTATTTCATCAAATGTTTTCTCTGCATTGACTGAGCAAACTGGAAATAAATCTCACTTGATCAAGGTGAATGCTTTTTTTTGAATTTATTGTTGAATTCAGTTTGCTAATATGTAACTGAGGATTTTTGCATCACTATTCATCAGGAATATTGGCCTATAGTTCTCTTTTTTACTGGTGTCTTTATCTGGGTGGTATCAAGATAATGATGGCTTCATAGAATGAATCTGATGTTTTCTTCCTTTCTTTCTTTTTTTTTAAGATTTAATTATTCATTTGAGAGAGAAAGAAAGATCAAAAAATCAGTGGGGAGGGGCAGTAGGAGAAGGTGAAGCAGGCTCCTGCTGATCAAGTTGCCCACTGGGCCTCGATCCCAGGACCTGAGATCATGACCTGAGCCAAGGCAGGTGTGTAATTGACTGAGCCACCCAGACATCTCTTTTCCTTCCTTTTCTATATTTTGAAATAGTTTGAAAAGAATAGCCAATAACTCTTCTTTAAATGTTTGGTGGAAATTGCCTGTAAAGCCATCTGGTCCTGGACTTTTGTTTGTTGAGTTTTTTTGATTACTGATTCAATTTTAATTCTGGTAACTAGTCTGTTCAAATTTTCTATTTCTTCCTGTTTCAGTTTTAGGAGTTTATGTTTCCAGGAATTTATGCATTTCTTCTACATTTTCCAATTTGTTAGCATATAGTTTTTCATAATATTCTCTTACTCCTACTATATTTTATCCATAGTGCTAAATTAAAAAATGATATATTTCCCTAAATTTATCCTTTTACTGGATAGTTTCTTCACTAGAATATATCCTCTTCGAAGGCATGGATTTTTGTGTTTTTATTTACTGTTACTAGAAAAGGGCCAGGCAAGTAGCACTGAATAAATAATTGTTGAATGAATTGATGACAGATCTTGAGACACGTACTGATCAGGCTATACACAGCTGTAACTGAAAGACAAAAGGTAGTACTTCAAAACAAAAACAAACAAACAAAACCGCCTTATCTCTTTCACCTTATCTATGACTGAGCAGGCAATAGAGAACTGGTAGGTCAGTGGTGCAGCACTGATGATTTATGCAGCTTCCAACATATTGCCCTGTCATCTTCCCTATATTGGCTTCATTTTACATTCTAAGATGCCCTCACAATTATTACTTCTGATTTTCAGTTAGAGGGAGGAAAGGAAAAGAGAAGTGGAGGGCATGATCTTCTTTCCCTTCCAGAGCCCAACCCGAAAGTTGTACACCTTATTTCTATTTATGTATCATTGGCAGTAACCTACTCAAAATAAATCTAACCTTAGCAGAAGATTAAAAATGCAGACTTACCCTTAGTTACTAAATACTTAACTAAAAAACAGGCAAACAAACAAAAAAGGTGAAAATGTTAGTAGGTAACACAGGCAAAATTTTTTGCCCAACCTTCTAATACCCAACCCTGTTTTAGTATGATGATTGGCACCTAAGGAAAGCCAGTCAATCCAGTCTGATGGAAATCCTGCGAAGAAACCTGATTGCTGACACATTGACAAGCTTGATGTCTCCATGAGTTTGCAACTCTTGAAATACTCGAAAACACAGTCTTCAAATGGCTAGCAATCTCCTTCCCAAATCCTCGCTACCTCAGCTAGTCTAAGTCTGCCTATCACTCATCCTTCCGACTAAGTTCTAGTTAGCATATGACTTATTAAAAAAAAGACACATAGGCAATAAAATCAGCAAAACCTGTTAGCTTTTACTTGTTCCAAGCATTGGAATCTTACTTCAACTTCCATTTTCAGCCCCTGACTTCTCTTTCTCCCCTGACTTTTCTCTCCTTACAGAGTCTCACACAGTTTGGGGTGGGAAAAACAAACAAAATAAAATAAAACAAAAAACTTGCCCTGTGTTTGGGCCCAAATATCTCCCTCTCTCTTTTTCTGGCAACGCCACTCTTGTCCTGCAAGGACACCCCAGACATGTCCAGCTGAAAGATGGTTCAGATTTCTATGAACCATCTACAGAATGGTCAAGTGGTTGAAGAGAATTTATTTATTTATTTATTATTTATGTTCTAGGGGAAAAAATCAATTTAAAAGGAGATTTGATATAATGGTTTCCAAGAAAGTGTTCCTGAAGGGTAGAACTAAGGTTTGATCCACCATCAAGTATTAGCACTTTCTTTTACATGAAATGTGTAAGGAGATACTATTTTTTTTTAAAGTTTGGTATCTTAATAGAGAATAGCAAAACAAAAGACAAAAGCAAAAACAAACATACAAGCAAAACATACACACTTAATTGAACCAAACTGATCTTTTTACTTTGAGGTACTTTCAAGACTACTTTTTATATCATAGGAAAAAATAAATCAAGTAAGCCACCTAAAAGGCAGCAAGAACAAAAGCAAAACAACCAAAAAAGTCTGTGTTGGGAGATTTCTTAGTTGGTGACCAATTATTCACCTAATGGAAATATACAAGAAGAGAGTGATGATAAATAGCAATACCTTGGGTAAGTTGAGAAAAAAATAAAAAATTGACCTAAACTCCTCCAAACTGTAATTTCCCTTTATAGCTGAGACAAAAGGAAAATATCAAAATAAATTATTACATATCTATAACAATAATCCCAAGAAAGAACTTAGAAACAGCATGTGACATTTAATAGCTCCTTGATGCTCTGAACACGGAAACCCTCTGACTTCCTAAAGAAACTTACAAAATCAATTACCCCTTCCTCTTCTGGAATTAATTACCCCTTTCCTCCTGTGTCTTCAGACTCTCACCTTACCAGATCTTTACTCTCAGCAGATAAAAATGTTGAAGCTTTTTTCCACTCATAAATTGCAAAAAGTATTCAGATTTTCTAGTTTGTCCCCTGCATACTCAAGCATTTGAAAAGCTCTCCGCTTCTCCTTCCATTACCTCATAAGCCCAAAGCCATCTTGCTACTATCAGGACCACAGGATCACTTTACCAAAACTCTTCTAACATTAGTTCCCTTATTGCCAAACCTAGACTTTTCATCCCTTATCTTACTGAAACTCTGTCACATCTCACTTTGTAAATCTCATTTCCCTTTTGATTCTTCTCCACATGAATTCTTGGGACACCACCATTCACCACACTGTGCAACAAAGCAGTGACTTTCATCTTCTCAAAATCCATCCCTCTGGCTCCTATGTTCTGGGCCAGTAGTGCATTTCTATATGACACTTGCTCTATTCCCAACTGCCATGTCCATGAGAGAATCTGAAGCCTACTCCACATGTGTCGTTAATCTCTTCTGCCAGATCTAACAGGAACATCTACTCCATCCTAGCAGCCATCCCTCAGACCCATCCTGGATGGAGGGCTCAAGTGTGATGTCTTGGCTTTCCTGGATTCCTGTGGGCATCAAGGCGCCGGACTGAGGTGTTAAATGAATTTTTAAGCAATGACCCTTACAGCCCATTGCATCCCTGACCCGTACCCATTATTTGGTGGCTGTCTTCCGCTGTCATCAATCCCCTAAACACTGAAAGAACAGGAGGGCCATGAGAGTATGAATGGTACATAATGGTGATTTTTAAAGGATTGATTCTGATCAGTATATTCAGCATTACCTAGGAAAATGCTAGAAATACAAATTCTCAAATCTCACCCCAGACCTACTCACTTAGAAACTCTAGGGGCAGGCCCCAGCAAACTGTATTTTAAATAACCCACCATCTGATTCTAATATAGGTCCAAGTTTGAAAAAAAACAACTGTTTCCTACCAGGATTAAGTGCTAGCACACTGGCTCCAGACACTAGAATCAGCCCTTAGTAACGTTGCTGGGAATGCACACCTGTTTGTTTCCCTGTCTCCACAATCATCTGCTCATCCTCATGGATGGAGGGGGCACAGCTCCCCTGAGTTCCTGTCGCTGTTCCTCGCCAGCGTCCCACCTCATCTTTTTCATCCTGTTCCATTTAATGCTTGGGCAGTCCCTCTTCCTTCTACATCTCTGATCTATTCCATTTGTAATTCTAAGCATTCTTTTTTTCCTCTCTTCTCTCTACCCTTCCCTTCTCCTTCCTTTTTCAGGCAATACCTCCTTCTTTCTTTGTTATTCCAAGTATAATGATATTTTAAAAATACAATAGTTACAGAACAGACTGCTATGTAGCATCATAAAACACACAGTCAATAAACACACTTAAAATATGGACTTGAGAATTTGCAAATTTATAAGTCTCTATTTCAACTGCTGAAGAATCTAAATAAAAAATAAAATATAAATTTGCCATAATGAAAAGAGGGAAACTATTGATTTTTAAGTTGCATAGATATTTAGAATAGAAATTATTTAAAATTAGTGCTGATATTTCTTGACCTCAAATTGTGAGGTGTTGGTTTCATTATCATTTGGGCTTCCATACTGAAAATTTGGAAGTCATCTAGTTATGATGGGTTGTTTCAGTGGTGTCTGGAGTTAATCTAAGGATAAAACATATTTCCAAATATGATTTCCAAAAATAAAGTTAATAATAGAGTTTTTAACTAACAAAGATAAATTTATTTTAATTAGACATCAAAATTTGGGACCTTATTTTTTTACTAGGGAAACGCATCTAAAATACTATTACTAAACAACATCAGAATATGAGAAATATAATGCAAAGTCAGTATAGAGAAAAAAAGATGTGAAACCATTCACTATAATACCACAAATTTCTATGGTTGGCACTCATTACCAATATTTTAACCTAAGGTGAATTTCATGAACTTCAAATAAAAGGGGTGTGCAATTTAGATGTGTTTGTACTTTAAATATCTTTCCACCAGAAATTTGCAGTTAAATGTCACATTAGTCTGTGTAAAATCACTATTAAAATACATACATATATATATAGATATATATATGCTACTTTAAATCAATGTGTCTTGCAGTCAGTAAAAATATGTTTTATAAGGAATTGATTGAATTATAGAATACTATATTATAAAAATGTCATTAGGAAATTTTAGATCCCAATATAGTTTAAAATAATAAAATTGAATATTTGAAAGATGTTTTAACTACAGATAGAAATATTACTAATAAGCAGTTACAGGTGTCATTTGTAACTATGTTCATCAAAGCAAATATACAAAATCCATGCACAGTTTTGATACTCTGGAACTAATGATGGACAAAAATCAACAAACCCCAAATGGAACATATACCTGAAATTTATTTGATTTGAATAATCCTAAAACCCAGATATTTGCAAATGCTATAAATCAATTACATGAGTGCGTGCGTGCATACACACACACACACACACACACACACACGGAAACATGCACAAGATCTCATGGTGGGTGAAAGAACCATTTATCTTCGTTATTGGGGGCTAAAATTTTGTTTTTTCCCCAGCACATTGAAAATTAAATTATTAAAACAATAAACAAAAACAAATGAACCAAACTAAATACAAAAATATTCTAAGCCATGGCATAAAAATCAGAACTGGTTCAGATAACAGTTCTTTGACATTAACTCTTCTGATAACTTCAGGCCACTCTGCTTCAAGCATTTCATGTATGGTTCTTGTACTCCTTTATGCCATGGGACTATTCTGGGTTGGAAACAATTCAGACGTTATTCAGACATGGGTAAAAAAATAAGATACGCATTCAAAAGAAATAATGAAAAAATAACAAAAAAGAGTCCACAAGGTATAAGTACTATTAATTTCAAAAACTAAGAAAAATCATCTGCAATTTGTATTCCTATAATATGTAGTACATCTGTAAGTATAAGATTTCTCATTAGAAAATTTTAATGAAGCCCAGGTGTTTAACATTTGAAAATTAATTTTCGGGGCGCCTGGGTGGCTCAGTGGGTTAAGCCGCTGCCTTCGGCTCAGGTCATGATCCCAGGTCCTGGGTTCGAGTCCCACATCGGGCTTTCTGCTCAGCAGGGAGCCTGCTTCCTCCTCTCTCTCTGCCTGCCTCTCTGCCTACTTGTGATTTCTCTCTGTCAAATAAATAAATAAAATCTTTAAAAAAAAGAAAAGAAAATTAATTTTCCACCCAGCATCTCTCCAAGAATATTTGTAGAAAATGAGAAACATAAACAATGGCACCAATAAAAAATGACTCACTCTATCAACTATCCTCTTAAAGACTCATCGTATTGTGAATTTTTTTTTTAATTTATAATTAGTACCCAGAATAACAATGTCATATAGAATTTATTCCTTTTCTTACAAATTATTTTTAGTCAACTAGTATGAAAAAAAGAGGTTTATACGTTTGTTTTGCTTAATCCACAACAAAAAACTATGGTAACCTTCTTCTTTTTTTTTTTTCTTTCAAACCTGTAAAATTTTACTCAACTCCTGAAACATTTCATAACAGAGATAAGTATTTATCTTTCGATGATCAAAAATGAGAAATCCCATTTGGGTATATCTCTAGGTATGATATTTCCATACAGTCTTTTTTTTTTAAAGGTTTATTTATTTTAAATAGACAGTGAGTGAATGAATGAGCAGGAGAGGGAGAGAGAATCTCAAGCAGACCTGCACTGAGCAGAGAGCCCAACAGAACGCTTGATCTTAGGACCCCGAGATCATAACCTGAGCTGAAACTCAGAGCTGGACACTTAACTGACTGAGCTATCTAGGCACCCTTTCTATACAGTCTTTTAAAGATGGTCTTAACATTTGAATATCTTTAAGATTATAAATGTATAGTATATGAATTTTGTAACTATTAAAGTTGTTTTTAATCTTCTTTTGAAAAATTCCTAGAATTCAAGTATGTCTTTCAAAAACTTTTACATTTAGAGACTATGTTAATTTCCTACGACTACTATAATGTTGGTTTGCAACTCTGGAGGTTCCCTCAGTGAAATCTGAAACTGGCCCCCACATACAGAGGACTGCGAGCGACCAAAGACAGAAGTAGATGATTCCGGATTGGTAGGTAGTAGTTTTAATAAACAAGGGAACTTACACATGAGGCTGTACTGGGTAGCCCCAAGACAAGAAGATTTCCACACATGCCCACTAGGATCTTAAAAGTTTAGGGATGCCTGTGGCTCAGTCAGTTAAGCATCAGACTCTTAATTTCCCCTCAGTTCATGATCTCAGCATTGTGAGAGGGAGCCCTGCATCAGACTCTGCACATATTAAAAAAAAAAGAGAGAGAGAAAAAAAGAAAAAAAAGTTTATATAGAGGATTTAACTGTGTTTAGTTATCTATTCTCAACAAAATCTTGCTCTTTCTCTCTCTCTCTCTTTTAATAATATTTTATATACTTATTTGAGAGAGAGAATGATAATGAGCATTGGGGAGGAGCATAAGGAGAAAGAGAGAGAGAGAGAGAAGCAGACTGCCCACTGAGCAGCGAACCCAACGCAGGGCTGGATCTCAGGACCCAGAGATCATGGCTTGAGCCAAAGGCAGACACTTAACTGTCGGAGCCACCCAGGTGCCCCCAAATCTTTCTCTGAACAACACTTTACTCAATAGGTTCAAGAACACCTTTTTCATACAAGACTGCATCCTTGAAAGAGCTGTTAGCATGGGAATAGTAGTTCAAAGGTACATTTCAAGGACAAGGGAGTGTGTAAGAAGATTTTCCTAAGATTTTTGACTTAAAATCTGCAAAGATCCTTTATTCCAAATAAAGTGACATCCCCAATTTCCAGAGATTTGACGTGGGTATACCTTTTGGGGGAACACCATTTGACTTACGACAGAAACTAAGCATTATTATTGTTACATAAAAATTTTGTTCTTATCTGTGGTAAGAAAAATATTGGCCCCTGGAAGATGTTCACATTCTAATCCTCGGAGTATGTTACATTATAATGCAAATGGGCTTTTGCAGACATGATTAAGTTAAGGATTTTGAGATAGGAAGATTGTCCTGGATTACCCAGATAAACCCAACATAATCAGAAGAATAAGAGGGAAATAGGAAGGTCAGAGCAAAAGATGTGGCTGCACAGGCAGAGCTCAGAGTGATAGGTCCATAAACCAAAGCATGAAGGCAGCCCCTAGCAGGTAGAAAAAGCAAGGAATGGATTCTCCCCTACAGCATCCAGATAAACATAGTCTTTGATTTTAACTTTATAAAACCATTTCAAACTTCTACTTGCAGAAATGTCATATAATAAATTTGTGTTGCCTTATACCATTAAGTTTGAGGCAATTTGCTCTTTCTCTCTCTCTCTTAATAATATTTTATATACTTATTTGAGAGAGGGCATTGGCAATAACACACTAGGCAACTTTTTTTTTTTTTTCATTTTTTAAGGTATATTAAAGTTGTGTGTATGACTTTAAGAACAGAGCCTGAGTTACCATGGTTTTAATTTACTGCTAGGGCTATCTGATTTGAGAAAAGTGAAGTAAAGCCTATTCTATTTTTACTTACAGGAATTATTTTATATTAGTTAAGTTCAATGTTAACATAATCAAGAATTTGAATTTTGTTTTGTTTTGTTTTTCCTTGGCTTCTAGATAATAACTGTGTTTAATCCTACAAAAAAGATACATAACAGATAGACAAAGCGTTTTGTAGGGTCACTCTCATGAGTCCACGCCCTCTCAGTAAGGCAGTGTTTTAAAATTCTTATCTCTTTTAAAACTATGAGATAAATAGGTATACTTACTCAAAAATCCTTTGACAGCATTAATAGTTAAATTTTTAAAAAACCTATTTTTCTACTTCAAAATAAGATCAATTAACATTAAAAATCAAGATTCCAGCGTGCTACCTTTGTTATATCTTGCCTTATACTTTTGATGGCTTCTAGACTTTGTATTTAAATTTTCCTAGAGAAAGAAAGTAGCATATTTGGTGGAGAGAAGAGGTGGTAAGAAGTACAGATATTAATGACCTGGTCTCTCCCTATAATTTTTGTTTGCTGTCATTTTTCCATACCTATATTATTTTAATAGCACGAAAATTAAGTCTGAATGGCTATTCATATTATAGCTTGTATAAATACATGTCACATTAAATTTTTTTTTATTTCACATGCTTTAATTTCCATTTTAAATTTTAGTTTCCCAGTATCACAAATGTTAATTTCCATTTTAAAGTTAAAAATCTATCTCAGAGGTTATTGAAGTATTCAAAGGTACTAAAAAATTATATTTACCATTAATTAGAACAGTGTATGTTGTTGCATATATTCTTTCAGTTGTTATTATATTGTCCACTTGGCCTCATTGTATTAGGCATCCTTAAAAGTAATATGGAAGAGGGGCGCCTGGGTGGCTCAGTGTGTTAATGACTCTGTTTCAGCTCAGGTCATGATCTCGGGGTCCTGGGATCGAGCCCTGAATTGGGCTCTCTGCTCAGCAGGGAGCCTGCCTCTATCTCTACCTGCCTTTCTGCCTTCTTGTGATCTCTCTCTCTGTGTCAAATAAATAAATAGTAAAATCTTTAAAAAAAAAGTAATATGAAAGAAAATACTTATGAAACAAGTCTACTTTAGTAACTTGGATTATTTCTCCATTTCATTTTATTGACTTTTCCCTAGTGCTTTGGTTAGCATTATTTAATACCTTATGCCTAGTTCTATTTAGAGTTTACAGATCCATAAAGTGAAAAAGACCAACCCCAACACTCTTTTGGCTTTCTACTTGTGAGTAGAACACAAGGGACTATTTTTAAGGGCATTTGTTGCCTCGAATTTCCTTCCATAAATATACAATGTTTAATTCTTAGATTTGAATTCTTTCTCAATATAATATAATAAAGTCTAAAAGAAAAGTGAAAAAGCCATTCATTCTATCACCTAATCTATAAGGGCTAACAATGCATATATTGAAAACATCTTGTTTCAAGGCTTAATATCCATTAATATTCAAAATATACTAAAGATTTAGAAATTTTACAATTTCAACTTCAAAATTTGGTGCACACTAAAGGAAAAAGAAATAATCCCTGTTCTCTCCATTTTTCCCAAAGACAGTGCATACATGAAAAAGAATAGCCTGGGATTTACCTCAGTGGAAGATAATAATTTTCAATCAGTTTCAATCACAAGTAGTTGTAATCTTCCTCATCTTTCAGCAGGCTCACTGGAGAAGAGGTCTCTTGTCTTAGCCACTTAATAACATTCTACCAAGATACTGTGTGAGTCATGTCATTGAGAATTGACCAGAAATTCACAGCAATTCAAAAGCCAGGCACACAGGCAATATTTCACAATTCTTTTTTCCAACCTAGACACATCAATATATTTCTTTTCCTATATAAAATATGTGTGTTTGTATGCATGTGTGTGAAATTAAGTTAGGTTGTCTTAATCTAACAGAGACTCCAACACCAATTTTAATGATTTACTGGTGAATAAATATTTGTCAAGGGAATGACTATGAAAAAAAATCATTTTCCAGTGTGTATAATGCTGTTCTAGGTGTCATTCCACCTCTGATTTGATCTATCAATGAGCAAAAAGAACAACCATATTTTTTCAATGTATTATAGGAATAAACAATCAACACAAAAGTAACAAAAGGACTATGCCCAATACTTTTCCCTCTAAAGCACTGGTTCTCAAATGTGGACTACAGGGGCGTCTGAGTGGCTCAATTGGTTAAGCAGCTGACTTCGGCTTCAGGTCATGATCTCAAGGTCCTGGAAAGAAGCCCCACACCGGGCTCCCTGCTCAGTTGAGAGCCTGCTTCTCCCTCTCCATCTCCCAGCTTGTGCCATCACTGTCTCTCTGTCAAATTAATAAATAAAATAAAATCTTAAAAAAAAAAAACAAAAATCTACAAAACTAACAGTATCAGCATCACCTGGGGTATTGTTAGATAAACAAATTTTAACTACATCCCAAACCAGTAAGTTGAGAAACTGCTGTAGTAGGACCCAGGGATTTTCAAAGTCTGCATGAGACTCTAATGTAACCTAAAGTTTCAGAACCACTATTCTATGACCATGTATGAACAGAAGATACCTGAATGTGTGTGTGTGTGTGTGTTTTCACACTCAGAATTGCATTCTTATAAATAGTACACACTCATTTGCTGCCTGATTTCCAAACTACCATTTAATAATGGAAATACTACTATAAAATCAGCAATGTAAAAATATCAAGTAAACAAGGAAGTATGTGCTATGGAAGTGTTTGTATTGATTGAGCAACCACATCTCCACATTTGGCAGAATTCGGCTGGGAAGTTGTCAGGGAGGGAGGCATCCCTCAATGTCATGTCTTCATAGAAGTAATCATTTTATTTTATTTTTTTAAGATTTATTTATTTATTTTAGAGAGAGCATGAGCATGAGTGGGAGGGGCAAATGGAGAGGGAGATAGAATTTCAAGCACACTCCACCCGGAGCTCAGAGCCTGCCAGAGGCTGGATCTCATGACCATGGTATCACAACCTGAGCCAAAACCAAGAGTTGAATTCTCAACTGACAACACCACCCAAAGCTCACTAAAAGTAAACACTTTAAACAATAGTGAATTGTTAATAGAATATAAATCATATTCTATGTATTTTTTTCACATTTTACAGGAGACTCATTTTTCACTTAGAAAGATTCCATGATGTTGTATAACAGGCCTCTACACTTTCCTGCGGTGCCTATATTTGGGGATATTTATAAGAATGCACTGACAATACTAATTCCTTTCA
Organism: Lutra lutra; assembly: GCF_902655055.1. Classification (NCBI taxonomy): domain Eukaryota; kingdom Metazoa; phylum Chordata; class Mammalia; order Carnivora; family Mustelidae; genus Lutra; species Lutra lutra. The sequence continues at coordinate 72,357,718 of NC_062279.1, read as the reverse complement.
TATCTAAGTAATTTAGAGCCAGCTAATTTCATATTCTCTCCTTATTCTACAGTCACATTTCCATGTGAGTAGGCGTTGAGTGATGAGAATATTCAACTTTTATAGATTTTTTTTACTCTTTTGTTAACTTTTGAGAACAAAAGCACAAAACTTTAATATTTTCCTGATGTTATCCAGTGATATATTTGCCAAAATATCAGTAAAGGCTACACATGAAACTAAATTAACATGGATTAAACTTTGCTATTCTAATATACTTGCTCATTGGAAACTTAAACTAGACAATAATGCCAATAAATGGAAATTTTAATATATTAAAATTATAAAGTATGTATTTTATAAGTTTTTTATTATAAATTTTCTATTTCTATACACAAACTTTATGGTTATATTTTAATTGTGCAAATATGGGGCTATGTTCAATTGATCAGTCTATGTTAATTTTAGTTAATTTAGTTATTTTTATTTTTTTTATTTTTTTTATTTTTTTTTTTAAAGATTTTATTTATTTATTTGACAGAGAGAGATCACAAGTAGACGGAGAGGCAGGCAGAGAGAGAGAGAGAGAGGGAAACAGGCTCCCTGCTGAGCAGAGAGCCCGATGCGGGCCTCGATCCCAGGACCCTGAGATCATGACCTGAGCCGAAGGCAGCGGCTTAACCCACTGAGCCACCCAGGCGCCCAATTTAGTTATTTTTAAAGCTAAAACAAACATAATATGTAAATCATTATAATGTTTGTTGTATAATTAATAAGAAAATCAAACTGTTGTCATCATCTAAAAATATTCAATATGCAGAGAACATGATGTATAGACCATAAAAATATCCTAGAAAAATGAAGATATGACACAAAGAATATCTTCCCACTTCCCCCCTAGTTCTGAGAGTACGAGTGCTTTTAAATTTCTTCTTAGGGCTTTTTTGTGGACCTTTATGACAATAATATATATATATCTATAAAATTATAAAATAAATGTGACAATAAAAGCATTCATGTAAGGTATGTAGTTAAAAGAGAAAGTGACATTTATTATCATATTAAAGGTTTTATATATTTCAATCATATTTCCTAACATTGATTTTAATCTCCAGTGTTGATTGCAATGACAAATATCTATCAATCAAAACATTTTCAAATTTATTTATGATTAGTATTGTAGAGTTATTTTTGCTGAATCTCTGGTACTTCTTGCATATTTAGAGTTGCTGGAGATGATTTGCAAAAAAGCTGAGAAATATTTCACTTATGATTTTTTTAAAATTCCAAACATGAGTGCTCACTCATATTAATAAATTTTTCAATTGCTAAGGGAGTGCTGCACAATAGTATATTAGGGAAATAGCATTTAGGAAAATTGGGCTATTTCCATTAGAATGTGAGTTCCAGGAGAGTAGAAAGTTTCATGTTATATTAATGGTAGGTTTCCTGTTTGAGGAAGGTGGCTGGCCCAGGGTATATGCTCAGTAATTGTTTGCTGAATAAATAGCTTTGATCAAGACATTTAACCGCTTGGCATCTCAATGCTTTCATCCATAAAATTAACATTTTTGATTACATAACAGTCCAACATTATTATTCTGGACTCACAGGGAAGGTATTTTGCCAAATACTTACTATAAGTAATTTTTATGTATAATACAGAACTGTCCAAAAATAAGCCCCTCATTCTTCTTCCTCTTTGTTAGGCATGTGCTTCTCTGAAGCTCACCTACAGAGGGCAGGGAGGAACTTGTATTCCCTCTTAAAACATCTTGAGGCAAATACATACATACATACTTATGTAAATAGATACATACATAAGTAAAGTTAATAAAAATAAGAATCATAAGTCCTTACAGTGATTTCTTTTCTGAGTATTTCTCATCCATGGCATCAAGTGAAGAAAAGGACATGAATTAATAGAGTATGATAGATTTGATAATGTTACTCTTAGCTTTGCATCTTTTTAAGACTTTATTATGTAGGAGGATAAAATAGGTTTTAAAACCCATTACTTTCACTTAAAAATTGAAAATTAATATTACTTTGTATTGATTCAATTTTTAGATTGATTTTAATTTTTGTGTATATGCTATTTAAAATCTGAAATGAAATTTTAATTTGGCTATCTTAGTTATCAAATACTGTAGCCTGACCTCATTCTTAATTATCATCAATACTTTCAAAAAGGACTCAATTGTTTTTTTGTTTATTTTTGTATTATACAGCTAAGTCATGGCCAAAGTGGTTAATATGTAAAATACAGAAAAGGATAGGGATACAATTTTAAATATATATATATAAACAATAAAAAAATCTACTAAAATATTTTGATTTAAGTATGTTCCGTTTTTTACACTAGTGTATATTAAAATATTCATATTTTGATACAAAATAGTTTCAATACATATTTATGTATTCAAATTTATCCATCTGCTCTGATGTGAATCTTCTAGTAGTTTTAAGCTAAGGTAGTTCTTCTTTATTATGCAATCCAAATTCAAATATCCATTTTTCTAAGATATTTATGATATCTTTAATCTTTATATATTTAACATTTTTTAAAATCTCAAATAAAAAATCTCAAATTTATTTTAATATTAGTTTTGACATTAAACATATTCTAAATTTATCTTTCAGTAAGTGACCAATTATCCCAGGACCCTTTCATTGAGAAATCACCATTCTCAAATTACTTTTTAGACAATTAGAATGCAAGCTCCTTGAAGGCCATTCCTGTTTTCACCTGACATAACCAGGAATGACAAAGAGGGAGGTGAGGGAGGCAGTGAAGAAGAGAAGTGAGGAAACAATAAAAACTTACAAGTGTTAATCTGAGATTCTCTTATATCTAGTAATGTTTCCTTTAATGTGTAGCCTTATTTACAAAATTTCTGGATGTGAATGAGATTCTTTAACATTTTAATTATTTTAGTAATTGTTTCTACATAGAGCAAAATTTTATTGAAGATTGATTTTGTCTTTGAAGAGACACGGACAGAACCTTTGGGAGATAATTGAAAAGCAATACTTAGATTCAAGATTTCATTCATCTCTTCTTCCAGACTTGATATTTAATAACATTATTTCAGTAGAAGGAAAGACTGCTTACATTGCCATAATCCAGGATTACTCTGTAAGGGTCCTATGAGAAAAATACCATTGTGCACACAATAAAAAAAAAATTATAAATAGGATCATATCACAAGAGCATAATGTTGGAAGATATAAGTACTTGTTTTTTGCAGCTTACCCACCCATAATAAAAAGTGACCTTAAGGGGACTCTAGGTGTTTTAGCAGTTAAGCTTCTGACTCTTGATTTTTAGCTCAGGTCATTAAGCACCCCAGGTGGGACTCTGCACTCAGCAGGGAGTGTGCATGGGGATTTTCTCTCTCTCTCTCTCCTTCTTCCCCTCCCTTGCTTGCATTCTCTCTCTTTCAAATAAATAAGTTAATTAAAAAAAAAAAAGAGTTACCTTAGGAAAAAGCATATTTGCATGGGTAAGACACTCCTGGAAATATTATTGCTTTTTCAAAAAGGAAAAGAACAAATGAAAAAAATGAAGAAGAGATATACTGGAAGGAAGTTTTATCCCAGATATCTTCTCTTCCAAATACTTACAGTAGTCAGTCATGCAAAGAGAAACAAGTAAAAACAAAATCATAGGATTGGAGTAAATTAATATAGATCTATGATATTCAATTAATATAACTTATATTTTAATTACTTCATTATGTTTTCAACAACAAAAATGGTCAACACTGCAGCATTAAAAGTTCTGTTAAAAGGTTAGAATGATGGAAAATTTCACTTAATAGGATCACTTTTAAAAAAGACCTTACTTCTAAGTTGCTTTTCTATAATGAGTGATTCTGGCAGAAGTCTTTAAATTCTAAATCCATGCTTCATTTGTTAAACCCATATAATAGCTACATTCATCTAATGATACATTTAGAACCACATAAGACATCAGATTAAAAAGCTGAGTGTGTAAATCTAAAGACATTATTATATTAACCAATTTTTCAGAAAGTGATTACAAATTAATTTATTTGTTCATCATTGAATGTTATTCACTCAACTGATACACAAGCATGAATGAGCTACAGAAAGAAGAAAGAAATGAAAAAGGATACACGTATAAATTTGTTTCTAAACATGGCTTAAATTTCTGTAAGACACTAAATAATTCTGATGGAAAGAACAGAAAGTAACTCCAGAAAAACTATGAATTTAAAATTATTGTCACTCTGCAGGTTACATTTGTCTAGAATAGAGACATTTGAGCCAACAAAGAAGACATGTTACATAATATCATCAATTTCTTGATATACTTCTAATGTATAAATAACTTTTATTTCTCTTTAAATGTAAAAATGACTATGATCATAAGGATTTTCAAAATAATATGATCAAAATAAAAGTTTTCTTAATACATTCAGCAATGACATACTTTACAGGCATTTTTTGTGAGACTTTAAGTAATTCTAAAAAATTTCATTGAACAAATTTATTTCAGTTAAATGTTTAAAAGGCAATTCACCAACAGACCCCTGAAAAGGTACTCTACATCACTAACCAACAAGGAAATGCAAATCAAAATCACAGTAAGTTATCACCTTCCACCTATCAGGATGGCCAGAATCAAAAAGACAAGAAATGACAAATGTTGGTGAAAATGTGAAGAAAAAGGAACCTTCATACATTGTTGGTAGGAATGTAAATTGGTGCATCTATGGTGAAAAACAATATGATGTCCCTTCAAAAATTTAAAAATAAAAATACTGTCTATCCCACAATCCCACTTCTAGGTGTTTACCCAAACAAAACAAAACACTAATTTGGAAAAATATATATATAGACTTCTCTGTCTATTGCACTATTTATAATAGCCAAAAATATGGAAGCAACCCGAGTACACTGACAGATGAATGCATAACTAATAAAATCTTATTTCAGCCATAAAAAGGATGAAATTTTGCTATTTGCAACAACATGGATGGACCTAGAAGGTATTATGTTAAGTGAACTAAGTCAGAAAAGGATAAATATCATATGATTTCACTTATATGTGGATTCTGTAAAGCAAAACAAATGAACAAATAAAGAAGCAAAGAGAGAAAGAAAAAAAAACAGACCCTTAAATACAAAGAACTAACTGTGGTGGTTGCTAGTGGGGAGGTGGGTGGGGGATAGGTGAAATAGATAAAGAAGCTTAAGAGGTAAAAACTTCGTGTTATAAAATAAATAAGTTATAGAGATGAAAAGTACAGTATAGGAAATATAGTCAATAATATTGTAATAACATTGTAGAGGACAGTGACGATACTTATTGTGGTAATCCCTAAGTAATAGAATTGTTGAATCAATATGCTGTATTCCTGAAACTAATATAACACTGTAGGTTAATTATACTTCAATTTAAAAAAAGATAATGGAAGTAACATATCCATTATTCCTTATATCCATTATATTTCAGATAGTTATTCCAAGTTAGTCATGGTAACTTACATTATCCTAACTAATTATGATGTTAGGAAAAGGTCATGTGCCTCAGTTGTGGCCATGTGAACCAATTTTGTGCTAGGGTTTCCTGGAACAATTTCCTCATTCTCACCAAGAGATACAGAAATAGCCCTTCACACTCCCCTAGTCATCTTCATATATTGGTATAGTACCTGGACATGTCTGGAATCATGATACATACAAGTCTGCAAAGTTGCCACAGAGAATAGCAGAATATATTAGATAGAATCTGGGTTCTCAGACATATACTGAGCTGAATGAACCAGACGGAGCTATTTTTCCTTTGATTTCTTTATGTGAGCTGATAAGTCAATTTACTATGAATTTGAGTTTGTTTTTCAGTGCTTGTAACACAAAGCACCCCTGGATAATACTGGATAAGTGTATATGCCCCCCAAAATGTATTAAAGACACTAAAACTTCCAGAACATTATTGGTGACAAGTGTAAATATTCTGGAAGATTAATTTTATTTAAAAAAGTTATACACATTTATCTTAATAAATGCAGTTTATATCTAACTAGTCTTATGATGCATATAACTTGGCTGCACTTAAAATAATGCATAGCAAATCATTAATTCTTCTTCTTCAAATAGATCCTTTTTTCAATCTAATAATGTATACCTATAACAGGGAACTGACAGAGAACTGATAATATTTCAATTTACTGACAATACATAGGTACTATTTTCTACACTAAGCTATAATGTAATATTAAGAAACATTAAGGAACCACATTTACTATATAAGCTAATTTTACTAATATGCACCCTTTGTTCCTTTTCTACATCAGTTAGTAATAAATTATACTGTCTCAGTTGTTAATCAGAATCAAAATCACTTCTTCTTTGATCACTTCTTTGATCAGAATCAAAATCACAGTTTCTTCTGTCATGGCAACTACAGAATCCAAGTATTTAGGGTTTATAATGCGCCAAGTGAGTCAACTCTATGGTGAGGACATATGACAAAGGGGTAAATAGCTGTATGTCTGGAACCAGACTTCTGAGTTTGAATTTGAGCTCTGCCTTATACTAGATCTGGGAGTAGAGCAAATTAGCTGAACACTGTGTTTCAGCTTCCTCTCTTGCAAATGGGCTATTAATAGCCTTTATCTCTAATAGATGTTCTGAGGTTGAAATGAGATAAAGCATGTAAAGTGCACTTGTTCTGTAACACGTCTTCTTAAGCGTTAGCTGCTTTTAGCTTTCATTAGTATTATTACATGAGTCAATTCGTGCTTTTATTTTTATGTTTTTAAACCTTAAGATTCAACTTCTTACTAGCCTAAGTTTTTAAGATTGAAAATCATTTTTTAGTTCTGGGGTGTATGTAATTTTACTCTCCAAACCCCACAAACAATATAGTAGATAGAATTTTTCAAATTGTAAGCCCCAAAGCTGGGAAAGCCAGAGGCGGAGACATAATGACAAAGCCTTGTGAGGGGGTGCCTGGGTGGCTCAGTCATGAAGCATCTGCCTTTGGCTCAGGTCATGATCCCAGGGTCCTGGGACCAAGCTCCACACCGGGCTCACTGCTGGGCGGGAAGCCTGCTTCTTCCTCTCCCACTCCCACTGCTTGTGTTCCTTCTCTTGCTGTGTCTCTCTCTGTCAAATAAATAAACAAAATCTTAAAAACAAAACAAAACAAAAAAACCCTTGTGAACTAGGAAGCAGACGGATGGAGGGCATACTGAAATTCATGGCAGGAAACCTAAGACCTAAGACCAAACTGACATAGATTACAAAATCTACAAAAGCGTAGTAATCAGCAGCGCTAGGCATATTTGGAACTTGGGATAAATGGAGTTGTTAAAATAAAGATGATTGAGTTAAATGTGTTTGATAACAATTCAATCTCTAGATTATTGTTACTCTCCCAACTCTGGAAAAGGTAGGAAGTGTTAGTCACTGCAGAGGGTTAAACAGAGGATGTATGAGTGAGAAGAGGTATCAGGCACAGTTGAGAGAGAGTCTGCATCATAACAAAACTAAACCAAGTTAGTTATCTTATATGAATACAGATCTTCTTCGACTTACGATGGGATTAGATCCCAACACACTCATCATAGTTTGAAAATATTGTAAGTCAAAAAATGCTATATGGATAACCTACCAAATATCACAGCTTAGCCTAGCCTGCTCTAAACATGCTCGGAAGACACCTTAGCCAACAGTTGGGCAGTCATCTAAAACAAAACCCATTTTATAATAAAGTGTTGAATAGCTCTTGTAATTTATTGAATACAGAACTGAAAGTGAAAACAGAATGGTTGTATGGGTACAGAATGGTTGTAAGTATACTAGAAAATGTCTAACAATCTTAGAGAGAAAAAAATGTATTAGCTTATTTGCAAAGGATGACTTGAAATAACTTCAGCTTTCTCAAACAGCAACACTGGAAGGAAGATGTCAATGAAACAATGCCTCCGATTTTCTGAATGGAAATTACTCCCAATCTAGAATTTTTCTCAGTCAAACTATCAACCAAGTATGTGAGAAATATAATGTCCTTTCAGACATACAAAGTCTCAAAATATTGATTTTAATACCTTCTTTCACAGGCAGTTACTGGAAGAGGGCTCTGAGTAATACAAGAAAAATAAAAGGCAGCCACAAGATAAAGAAAACTAGAGATTCACCAAGACAGAAGTCAAGACAATCTCCCAAATGGTAATGATATGAGAACCCAGGATGCCAACTATTTATCAGGCATAATAAGTTAATCCACTAAGACTTACTCGATGGGCATAGCGTCACCATGCTTTTGACGTAATGAAACTACTGGAAGCTATTCTTTCCCATAACAAGTGAATAAATTAGGAAAGATCAAGACATGAGAAAAAAAAATCAGCAACGGAAAGAAGCAAAAGAATTATAATATGCTAATAAAAAATGTCCCAGAATGCCATTCATGCAGGAGGACTCAGAAAGAAAAAAAAAAATCATTACTTTTAGGAGAGATATTTTGAAGAAAAGAATGGAATCAACAGATTATTTTATATGGTTGGCCTTGATGAAAAGTGTACAAAAGGTTTATTGGAAGGTGTGGGGGACATTAGCAATAGATGCAAAGAAAATCAAGCAAATGAAAATGAATTGCTTAATTATTAATTTTAGGGGAAAAAGTAAAAATGAAAAGTGATCACAGCATACAGTAGAACTCAGATAAAGAGTAGGAGCACAGGAATAATAATAATAATATAAACCTATTTTAATAAAAAATTTGACTGAATATATTGGAGGATGGAGCATGACAGCAAATGTGTAGACTATGCAAAACAATCAAATCCTCATTTATGACAACAGGGTGTCAATACATAACATCACAAACTGGTGAATCAAGAGTTACCTCCTTTCACATTTATTTAGAAATACATATATGTGTAAACACCAGAATAATGGTTCAAAAAGTAGATCATGGTTGCATCAGGGAGAAGCAAGAGGAGCAGAAACGTATATTTTGTTATGTACCTGGAGCATGTTTGAGTCTTTAAAACTCTGTGCTTGTGTTACTTTGATCTGTTAACAAATAATGCATACAAATAAAACACTAAATTCGTTGTGTGCAATAGACCAAGCATCTCTCCCAGTTTTTTGCAGAATCACAGGCAAACTGAGCAAGGTGCCAAATATACTTTTATCCTTCAGACATCTCCATGTAATTTGTAAAGTGGAAAGATTATAGATTGTGAATTCAGAGAGACAAGGGTTTGGATCTCACTTTCTGAATTTCTGGTATTTTATCTGTTTCCTAGTGTGATCATATTACTTGTTAGGAATCAAGTGATAGAAAAGGTAAGCCCTCAACACATATCTGGCACATGGTAATGGTCATTATTTTGGGTTACTTCCCATCCTCAATAACACAATATAGGCAGTAGGTAAGAAGCCACTATTATCTTTTATTGTTTGATATATAACTTTAGCTTCACCAAGTTGAAGATATATGAAATAATTGTATCCTACAATTACCAGCTACCATCGTTTACATTTTATCATCTCTGACATTGGGCTGCTTTATGATAGCCGATATCTTGGATACCATGAAATATTGTAATAAAAAAAAATCTAAATCATCAGTTTTCATACTGGAACATACTCCTAGCTCAGGCACCACAACCCCAGTGCAGAGCAAACCCCAAAAGAGCAAAACTTTTTCAATGTAAAATAGGCCAAATAGTATAAATAAGACCTTAGTTTATGTGCATAATTCCTTTCACAAAAGAGTTAGGTATTTAACCAACAAAATGACAGGTCTGGCAAGGGTGGAGAAGTGGTACATGAGAGTTAATATGAGGCCAGCCAGATGGGTAAGTTAGTTCATGATGGTTCAAATCAATGAAGATATTTATTCAGCAAATCACTCATTTAATAATTTTGAGCACGTGTCATACTCCAGGTACTGTGGGAGGCACTGATATGCGACTGAGTCAGAGTATTTGCCCCTCAGAATGTTACTTACTACTCACTTGCTTCACAGTTTTGTTCTGAGTCTTCCCTTCCTCCTGTTTTTATCTCTTCCTCTTTCAGTGATATCTACAATAGCCTCAATTCAGACAACTGTGGAACTGCTGTGAATAGTCTCTACGTTTTCCTATTAATAAGTTGCCAAAGAGCACCCTTACAATTACCTTTGTGCTTTAAGAGAAATAGCCGCTCAACTAGACTAAAAATACACTTTACATTATAATACACAGTCAATTACCCAAACATAGGAAACATGTTCTGTGAAATTACGCACTAACATCTTCAAATAACTCCAAATGCTTGATGTCTACTGAAAAAATATATGTAACTGCTCAATAGTGCTTACATTTCATACATGCATGTGCTCACTCTACAAATATTTAAAAGTCTACATCTGGTCAGACAAATGCTCTAGGTCTTGGGTATAACAAGGGAGCATAAGATATAAAAGTAGGGGAAAGAGACAGTGCGTAGTGTCAGAGATGATAGGTGATAAAACTATATGAAAAAAAAGAGAAGGGAACAGAGATGAGGAAAAAGTGAGAGGTTATAACATTAAACATGGTGGTCAGGGAAAGTCTTCTTGAAAGAAATATGAGGAAGTTAGCCATGCAGATATCTTGGGAAAAAGAATCTTGTAGAGGGCCATCTCTAGATAGCTCAGTCACTTAAATGTCTGCTTCAGCTCAGATCATGATCTCAGGGTCCTGGGATAGAAACAGTTGGTGGAGTCTCTCACTGAGCCTCTTGTGGATCCCAGGCTGAGCCCCTCAGGGAGCCCTCCTCCAGTGCCCAGTCGTGAGACCATGCTCATCAAGGAGTCTGTTTCTCCCTCTCCATCTGCCCCTCCCCCCCACTCATGCGCTCTCTCTCGCTCTCTCTCTCTCTCTCTCAAATAAATAAATAAAATCGTAAAAAAAAAAAATCTTAGGAAAAGGGAAAAACAGGTACAAGGAAAATGATAGGAAGTGGAAGGTGAAACTGAAGAGAGAAGAGGTCAGAGTTAACCAGGAGCCACAGAGGGCACAGTTATCAAGCATACAAAAGACCCTCAGTGAAAGAGGGAATCATTACAGGGTTTTGAACAAAACATTGATATAAGATCCTTTAAATTTTAAAAAACATCAAATTGCTGTTGAGAAAAAATTGCAGGACAACAAATTGTGAGATACTGAATTAATCCACGGGATAGCTGATGCCACAGCCGGGGGCGGGGGGGGGGGGGGGGGTAAGTGGTAGAGCTATAGCAAAACCGATGAATTCTGCTTTTACTTGGAGGTACAGCCAACACGATTTCCTGATAGATGGAAAGCACAATAATGAAGAAAGAAAGGAGAAGTCAAAGATGAGTCCAGCCTTCTTTGTTTTATCAGAGCGAATCAAAGAACAGGGTTGTCATTTACTGATGTAGGGAAGCCTGGAAGAAGCAGATTGGTAGGGTGGGAAGACCAGGATTCCTGCTTTGGACATAGTAATTTTGAGATGCCTGTTATGTCATCAGGTGGAGGAATTGTTAAGGTATTAGATATATGAATTAGTAGTAAGATCTGAAGACATAAATGCGGGAAGCATGTGAATGGTCTTGAAAAGTCATGGCACTCAATAAGATCACCAAGGAAATGTGTGAAAAGTGAAGAGCTGTGAGGAGGGGGTCTGTGCATTACTCTGATGTTTAAAAGCCAAGGAAAAGAATAAATCAGGGAAGGGATCCGAGTGGAGATGCCAGTGACGGATGAGGACAATCAAGAACGTGGCTTCCTGGAAGTCAAGGAAACAGAAGCGTTTTTAAGCAGGAAGCAAGATAACTGGTAAATGCAGCAGATAGATCAGTATACTGAGGTCCAACAATGACCACTGCAACCTGAAGGTCATGGTGATCTTGAAAAGAGAAATTGCCATGCAGTTCACAATGCAAACGCCTCGTTTCCCTATTTCCTCACTCTCAGCAGTGGTCTGATGGTTCCCAAACAGCGATTTTGCCCTTAAGAGGACATCTGGCAATATCTGGAGACAGCTGTGATTGTCTCAACTTGGGCAGGGGCGTTGCTGCTAACGTCGAGTGGCTATGGGCCAAAGGCACTGCTCAATGTCCTAAAATGCACTGAAGGAGCTCCTCACAACAAGGAAACAATTGACCAGATATGTCAACAGTGATGAGATTGAAAAACCCTCCTCTACAGGAATCTCCTATCGCTACCTAGTCCTTCTGAGACAGAATAACGCTCAGGGTTTACAAATGAGGCATCCTAAATTTAAGTATTACGAAGTATTACTTAAGTATTACTTAAGTATTACGAAGCAATAAATCTAATTGACTTTAACCAGTATTACTCTACTACCTCCCACCTATTGTATCATTAAAATGAGGACTCTAGATTAGATTCTCTTCTCCATAGAAGTAACTGATTCTCAGGGTGCCTGGGTGGCTCAGTGGGTTAAAGCTTTTGCCTTTGGCTCAAGTCATGATCCCAGGGTCCTGGGATCGAGCCCTGCATCGGGCTCTCTGCTCAGCAAGGAGACTGCTTCCTCCTCTCTCTCTGCCTGCTTCTCTGTCTACTTGTGATCTCCATTTGTCAAATAAATAAATAAATAAATAAATAAATAAATAAATAAATAAATCATTAAAAAAAGAAGTAACTGATTCTCTGACGGAGTCTTGTTACCCTGATGTCTTTCTAAGACCCCTTGTAAATATGGCACTGGCGCGCAGTCTCATACAAACACCTATATGTGTAGACACAAAGCAAGAACCTTTAGAGATATGTGTATTTTTTTCATTTCAGATTTTGAAATCACTTAGTAAATTGTATTTTCTTTTGAATATTGTGTCTTCTTCAAAACCAGACTGAGGGGCGCCTGGGTGGCTCAGTGGGTTAAGCCACTGCCTTCGGCTCAGGTCATGATCTCAGGGTCCTGGGATCGAGTCCCGCATCGGGCTCTCTGCTCGGCGGGAAGCCTGCTTCCCTCTCTCTCTCTCTCTGCCTGCCTCTCCGTCTACTTGTGATCTCTCTCTGTCAAATAAATAAATAAAATCTTAAAAAAAAACAAAACCAGACTGAATAAATTAATTTCATAAGATAGTGCATATTAAAAATAATTTGCAAGACAAAGAGAATAAGGCAAATATATTTGTTCTGGAAAGTTAAAAAAATGTAGAACAGCATTTAAGAAACAAAGGACACTGGGTTCGAGCCCCACATCGGGCTTTCTGCTCAGCAGGGAGCCTGCTTCCTCCTCTCTCTCTGCCTGCCTCTCTGCCTACTTGTGATTTCTCTCTGTCAAATAAATAAATAAAATCTTTAAAAAAAAAAAAAAAGAAACAAAGGACACCTAAAAATAATTAAAATAAGCTATGTAACAGCTCCAAATAAACATTTTATTTCACTTTGAAGACAGGATTAATTTAATTTGAAAACTTCTTTTGAATATGTATTTTATAAAAAGGGGTACCTGAATATGTCTTTTTCAATTTACAAGCATTAAAAATGCATGTTGAAAATTAAATCATAAAGAACTCTAGACCATATGACTGTGAGAGCAGTGACTGCTCTGATATTGGAAAGGAATTACAATTGTATACTGTCCAGTTCTTGCATTAATTCTCTAGTCATTCTTTCTTCTCTACAGCAAATATTTATCATCAAAGATCAAAATTTTTCCTGAGTACTGAGAACACAACAGAAAATAAGTTAGGCATGATCTTTGCCCTCATGCTGAATATACTTACACACTTTTTAAAAAATTTTTTTCTCAGTAATCCCTATTTGCTATAGAGAACCATCCTTCTTCTTAAAAACTGTTCAGTTGCACATGATTAAGATTCCTGTGACATCTTCACAAGGGGGCTATCTGTCAAAGGAAGCATGTTAATGGACTATGATTAATTATTATGTTTTGAAGAAAAAATATAGATTCTTCTACTCAGTGGCATTGCTCATTAAAGCAGAATTTTCAATAGCTAATTTACACACTAACATTTTCAAGTCAAGTGGAAATGTTAAATGTTTACTAGGTCTATTAGTGTTTATTCATGAACACATGGCTACTACTATTATGGGACACATAGTGGTTTTTTTGACTGGGGAAGTAAAAAAAAAAACAACAGTGTAAAGATAGCATTATTGTAAAACGCTAACCAAACACTGAATATTACTACTATTATTAAAGTATGGGCTCCTTAAATGTAGGGAACACTCCACATTTAGCTATAGGTACAAGTATAGACATAGATATGTCAATAGCTTGAGTTCTGCCATTAGAAAGATCTGGATTTGAATTTGAGCTTGGCCACTTACTTGTTTTGTGACTTTGGGCAGGTTCCTTACCTTTTCTAAGTTTCAGGTGTTTCATTTAAATGTCTGTAATGAAGATTAAATGGGATGATCTGGGCAAAGTGTCTCATAGACAATAACAGCTCAATAAACATTAGCTCAATTGTTCTCTTAATGATTACCGATTTTCTCTCTCAAGAGGCATCTATGAAGTAGATATTCTATAACCGTTCAAAGTATGCACAAATGAAATAAAGGCTTTTGTTCTGTTTTCCCAGACCATTTAAGCCCTGAAATCACGTCCTTGAATTTAGGAATAAGGAATTTATTAAAAGTTTTTAGAGAGAAGTGTTAGAACAGTGATTAGTTTGAAAGCCAATTTTTGGGCTATGATAATCTTATTGACAAATAATTTTTAAATTATACAAATGAGCACAATTCAAATTTTAGAAGAGCTTGGCAGAAAAATTATTGAGGGAATAGGTGGCAATTGGTGACAAAGAAGTAGATACAGATTTTAAAAAAGAAAATTTATGCACCACCAGGAATGATGGATAGAGGAGAAGGTGGAATTAAAAGTGACGGGAGTAAGAGACACTCTGAAGACGGTGGAATGGGTGGGACACAGAGCAAAAGGGTGATCTGCCTGATGGGAGCAAACTAGCTTTCATGCTACTGAAAAGGATAAACGGCAATAGTAGGAAAAGAAAAGAACACAAATGCTTGGGTGACGACTTGCATGTGTAGCCTTGCATGTGTAACAAGAAACAAATATTTCATATTGCTGATGATGTAAAAATTTTTATGTTTGGTCCACAAAGTGAGAAAGCAAGACAGTCCAGGGGCCCATCTGGTTTTGCCAGAGTACAAATATGGGCTTAGTGCTCCCAGAAGTGGGATTTCCCAAGTGTGGTTTTCATGATGGGTAGTTAGTACTGTGGCCAATGTTGATGCATTCATTATGTCAAGAAAAGAAAAAAAAGAGAAACAATGAATTCAAGGAATCTGAAGTCATCAACATGGATAGCCAAATTACTAACTAAGGGTGATAAGTATGCCATTTATTTTAAGAGTACCATGCTTAGAGTAAAAAATTCAAAGGAAATGAATGCCTTGTGTTATCTGTTCATCTGAAGCAGCTGAGGGTAACACTGAGCTCATCATCTGGTAAAGCACGATCTATCAGACTAAGATGTTTACTGTCGTTCTCAAATCATCCTGCATATTAGAATCATCTGGAGACATTAAAGAAAAAAAGGAAAGAAAGAAAAGAAAAGAAAAAAAGATTCTCAATGCCCAGGCCACACCCACAGTGGGTTAAATCAGGATCTCTGCCATGGGTTCCAGGTAGTACTTTTTGGAAGTGCGCTCCAGTTGATTACAATACATTGCCAAGTTTGAGACTCAGTGCTTTCTGCCACACTGAAAAAGTCAGAGGCCCAGGTTTTGCACAGTCTTCTGACTTTGGACAGGACTACACAGGCTAGAGTGATCCTCCAGCTCTCAGGCAATAGTGAGTAAGCCTGTCATGCCTCAGGTTGCCTGGGCTAGCTTTTTGTTTATAGAGCAATCTCTCTTCCATATTCTTAGTTTTTACATCATAGAGGAATAAAGAGGAAAATATAGGGAGGAATTAAAGAGAGTGAAACCAGTCCTTAAATATCATTCCTCTGAAGCTGAAAATAATTGTCATATTCAATAGTAGTATAGATCCAGGGCTATGCTATTCTAGTAAACCACCCACAGATAGTAACTTCAATTAAAATTAGTAGCAGGGTGGTTTTCAACTTTGGTAGCTGAAAGGGGCCCTATTAATAATTCTTTTTTTTAATAGAAAACACAATAATTGGTTTCTCTAATTCTTATTTAGAACTTAAAATATAATACATAATGGAGTCCCAAGTACATATCAATAAAGAGGAGCAATACAATTCAAGGAATGTGAGTTTAGGTATTTCGAGATAAGAATACAAATATTTTACATTATTGTAAAATATGGAGCTATATATCCTAAAGTATCCATTAGTTGTGGGACAACTATTACACAACTTGAGGTATCAAGCTAAAGAATGCTATTAATATAAATGTTCCTGAAAACTGACTGTGGTACATTTGCTAGATAAATATAAATTTTAGTGTATATAGGTCATATTAGCCATAAATAGAGACTACCAAAATGATAAAGGTTAGTAACATTATAGGAAAATATAGCCAATGCTAATATAGCCAATGGTAATATTATATTAATAAATATTAGCATTGGCTATATTTTATTACATATACTATTATATATTTACATATTATATTATGTTTTATTGGTTTTATTTTATATTTTATGTTTATATTTTATATTATACACACACACACACACACACACACACACACATATATATAGAACAATGAACCGTGGAGTAACTTCTCAAGTTATTGGATATGGAGAGTATAATAATCAGGACTATTGAATGGAATCATTCAAGGCTCATTTCTCTGATGGTTCAGTAACAGATATTGGACTTATCTATGTGATAAAAGCATCACTTGAACACTTTAAAATCATCTACACTTGGACTAAAGTGAAATCCAAACTTCTTTAATAATCACTGTACAATTTTATTCAAACAATATAATTATGAGCAGTTGTTGAAAGCTGAGAACAGAATTTCCATGTTGAGAGAACAAATTGTTTTCAAAATGTAGAAACATTCCAACATAACAGTTAAATGAAGCAACACATACTTCCAAAATACTACAGTGACCAGAGTTTCAGGGTATCTTATACCTTAATATATTGACCAGGGTATGCTTTTCAAAATATATTCTAAGTATATTGAGACAAAAATTCGATTTTCTGGTAAAAGCAGTTTTTATTGTTTCATTGTTTATCATTTATCATTTTTCTTTTTTTTTTTTTTTCTAGTAATCAACGGGTTTTATTGTCCTAGAACTGAAATCGGCTACGGTTCTCAGAGTTACACTCCCAAAGCTACAGTCAGCAAGTTTTTATCAGAGCCCGAGGGAGAGGGGCGAGGGGAGACAGGAGACCGGAGAGAGGCAGAGAGGCAGAGAGACCACGTGCGAGAGGCTGGGCAAGGGCACTTCTTTCCCTGTCCTCTCAGTGGGGTTCGGATCTGGTGACGACACTGAGGAGACCGGGTGGGGGGTGTGAATGGGCCGTGACAAGAGAAGGAACACCAAAGCCCCAGCCACAGAAAGAAAAGTCGTCAGACCCCATCATTTATCATTTTTCTTGCATAAACTAAAGTAAGCTCATCTACCCGGACATTATAATTATCCGAAGGAAAAAAAAAATATCAAACACCAATTAACACAGTGGTAGGCACTGTGCTAAACTCCTTCTTAAACTACATTCTCAATATATTTAATTTTATTCTCACGTCACACCATGAGAGTGATATTATAATCCCCATTCTACACGTGATAAAACTGATGTCCAGTTAGGTCTGATAATTTCTCTAAGGTTACTAACTCACACACAGTATGTGACTAGGCTTAGACTGACTCAGTTAATCTATCTGACTTCTAAACCAAGGGTCCGTCCATTATATGAGTCTATCTTCCTATAATTCGCTTAGCAATCCTCTAAAAAAAAAACAAAATAAATGGGACAGTAACTGGAACAACTTTTGGCATCAATTTGAGATGTTTCTGCTTAGGAAATTGTTATTACATAATTTAAAGTTTTTTTTTTGTTTTGTTTTGTTTTGTTTTTTGTCAGAGAGAGGGAGAGAGAGCGAGCACAGGCAGACAGAATGGCAGGCAGAGGCAGAGGGAGAAGCAGGCTCCCCGCCAAGCAAGGAGCCCGATGTGGGACTCGATCCCAGGACGCCGGGATCATGACCTGAGCCGAAGGCAGCTGCCCAACCAACTGAGCCACCCAGGCGTCCCATGTTATTACATAATTTAAAGAGGATTGCTTTGTAGACTTTGCTGTCCCATATATAACTATCTAAGGTCAAATTCAAATTAATTAAAATAAAATAAAAAATGTAAAAATTAAGCTCTTCAGCCACACTAGGGTGGCATTCCAGTGCTCAATAACCACACATTGCTAGCTGTTACGGTATTGGAGAGTGCAGATATAAAATATTCTCATCATTGCAGAAGGTTCTGGTGGATGGCGTTATAGAACATTATCTTAAAAATCTTAGCTTCAGGAAGTATGATGTGATCTTTGACTTTGTGACTCTAAATTTTAGCAACAATTTTCCTAATATGTTTAATGTCTATAACACAGGTACCATAACATTAGCATTCAAATGACACAGTATCAAAGCACAAAGAAGCTTTTTTCTCTTTTTTTTTTTTTTCAAAGTCATCAACTAACAAATAGAATTTACATGTTGGGGTGTTGGAAAACAACAGCAATGTATCTGGGTTTCAGGGATAATCTAGAACCAGTGTTTTCATTGCTGTTAGAACTCTGTCTCTACATTTTCACCTTTCTTTCACTCTTGTTTTCTGCCCCAACCCCCCAATGCCAGGGTTATTTTCTCTGGTAATAACCACATATAATACTATTTCAAATTGGGGTTTTCTTTTATGTTTTGAAAAATGTTATTTCAATACAATTTGTTTTCTTTACAATCCCAAGCATTTTACTATATGCATTTCATCAAAGTGATCATTGTGACAAAAAAAAATTATAAACAGTTGCATCTAGGAAGAGATTAAAATTATATTCTCTCTGGTGTCAACTCCATAATTTCCTCCCCCGAAAAGTTTGAGCAACCCATAGGTCAGGTGCTTATAAACACACAAACGCTCCACTAAAAATCATATATGTGAAGTGAATCTGGTGTAACAACAAGAGAAGTAGGGTTTTTGTTCCAACATGAGTTAGAAGAAAGAAAAAATAATAGCTATCTACCATGCTAAAAGAGTATTTGAGTTCTCAGTTTATATGCAGCTCTCATAGAATTAAGCAAGTGAGCAAAAGAAACAAGTTATCTCAATAGAAGGAGGGAATAAAAGTCTGTTCAACGTTCATTTTAAACACTACAATCCTGCCATGACCTCTTCAAAAATCCTCCCTGCCTATGATTATGAGGAATTCAGCAAAAATTGAAAATTTCTATCGTTCCTGTGTCTTTTCAATAAATCAATCTTCATCATGTTCTAAAACTGCTGCAGATTTTGAGGACACCTCTATACGATACCATTTTTATTGGAGTCAATGATTAAGAAACAGGCTCTGCAGAAGAGCAGCTCCAAAATCTGATCGCATGAACCTTAAGTTAAGTTACTAGCGTTAGCAAACCAGAGACAATAATGTGCTATCTGATCTCTCCTGCTTTCTTTTTTCTTGGTGGTTGTGTTGATGGGAGGAAGAGCAGCATCCATTTAATCTAATGTTCTGCCTTGAAATTATTTAAACGTACTACCTGTGTTAAATTGACCATCCAAGTAAATGACTAATTTACAGCAGTAAATTATATGGTGTGTCTCATAATATTTTATAATTTATTCCAGGATCTCATCATGTGTCTCGTTCCTTAAAATGCAGAAAATAAAACAAAGCAATATTCCCAAGTCGTTTTAACTAAAGTTGTAACAAAAGCTTGGAAGAAAACACAATGCATGAGATGTAATAAAGACTACGGTATAAAGCAATTCAAAACTATCCCTTTTCAATTCATAAAAGTCTAAAGATCCTAGAACACACTGTAAATTCACTTGAGTTTTACCACTTTCACAGAATAAATTTTAAATCACTGGGCAGGAGGTATTAAATAGGGAATTGTTAATAAGAAAATACAAAAGACTTGAAAAGTTCAAAAAAATTTAACTAAAGTGGCAGAGAAAATATGACTGCAATATTTTGAAGATACAGAGCATCCCTAATAGAAATGTCACGCAAACCACATATACAACTTTAAATTTT
The DNA here is from genome assembly GCF_902655055.1 of Lutra lutra. Classification (NCBI taxonomy): domain Eukaryota; kingdom Metazoa; phylum Chordata; class Mammalia; order Carnivora; family Mustelidae; genus Lutra; species Lutra lutra. Next base: position 72,337,564 of record NC_062279.1, on the reverse strand, counting down.
CTAGTAGCCACATATAAAAAGTAAAACAAACAAACAAAAAGAAAAAAACAAAAAAACCTAGGTGAAATTAATTTTAATAATATATTCTACTTAATCCATACATTCAAAATATGTAATATCCACTCAAGGTAAGAATTAATGTATTTTACATTAATTTTAACACTGTCTTTAAATTTATTTTCTATGGCATATTTACAGCATATTCCCAAACTTACACTGCCACATCGCTGGTTTTCAATACACCATGTGGTACGGTGCAAATAGTGATAGTTAATGAGAAATTAGAGTGCAACCATAGCAACTCTGTTCCCTCACTCTTCCAACTTCAATTTATAAAAACACACATTACTAACTTTTTTCTTCTACATCACTTCCCGTTTATACTATAACTTAAATATCTGCACTTGTAAATACATATGTGCAACTTTACTTTCTCTGCCCCACGAACGGTTGCTTGCTGGGTGGATATTCATCATACAGGAAATCAGCCCCCTTTTTGTAGTTCAGGCACGTGAGAAGACATGCAACAGCAACCTCATAGACAAAAATCGTGAGGTACAGAAGAGGTTTTTTTTTTTTTCATTATAAAAAATGTAAAACATAGGAGTTAGTTCAAAGTAAAAACATAATTAAGATAAGATCATGTGATAACTCACTAATGTCTGTGTAATTTCTCTAGTCCTTTTAAGGGAATGTCTTAGAAATATGCCCTAAAGCTTGACCAACTAACCTGATATCATTTTAAGCATTGATAGTACCAGAGCTTCCCATCCAAAATATCTAAAGAGCTTAAAACTGAAGAACAGAGTTAAATGATCTCAATTGTTAAGACTCTTTCACAATTCAAGAATGAAAATTACAGGGTAAGATTTAGGGAAGGAGAATATAATTACTTGAACTGGAATTTGGCCAAACACTGGTTTTCTATTCAAAGCACTCATTGAAAATGTTTTGTAGTTTTTTAACAAACATCAAGGGGCTGTATGTTAATCTGAGATTCTGAGAGTAAAATGCAGACTCTCCAGCAGAGAAATTATTCACAAACATTTGTCACTGCGTTATTCTGGGAGAGTTAGTGGTGGTGCAGAGAATGTAATTTCCAGAACCATGCCTTCAAAATCTGTTTGTACCTTTTATTTTTTTTTAATGTTAAGTCTTTTTTTTTTTTTTAAGATTTTATTTATTTATTTGTCAGAGAGAGAGAGCACACAAGCAGAGGAAGCAGCAGGCAGAGGAAGAAGCAGGCTCCCTGCTGAGCAAGAAGCCCTCCTGATGTGGTACTCAATCCCAGGACCCTGGGATCATGACCTAAGCTGAACCAACTGAAACACCCAGGAACCCTTGTTTGTCCTCCCCTCCACCCCAAATTCTGCTTTAAAATTTACGAAATAAGACCTGGACCAAAGAAAGAGATAAAAAGAGGGCAAAATACAAAACTGCAAAGTTTAGTTAGCTGTTATATCTCTGAGAACAACCCAACTTTACAAAGACTGGCAGGTTAGATTTCCCAAGTTCAATAAACATTAATACAATGAAATATCATGACTCGGGGAGATATGGAGTTAAAAATCTGAAGCAAGGGGCGCCTGGGTGGCTCAGTGGGTTAAAGCCTCTGCCTGCGGCTCAGGTCATGATCCCAGGGTCCTGGGATCGAGCCCCACATCGGGCTCTCTGCTCGGCGGGGAGCCTGCTTCCCACCCCCCCCCCCCCCCGCCGCCTGTCTCTCTGCCTACTTGTGATCTCTGTCAAATAAATAAATAAAATCTTAAAAAAAAAAATCTGAAGCAAATAAAGATCTAAAGCAATTTCAGACTTTACTGTTTAAATTGCACCCATGCAAAAGAATAAAATAAAACTTGCAAATAGTATTTAGAAATGTCCCTGAACAATAATACACTCATAAAATTCTAAACTTTTAATAATTCCTTTGATTGGTCAACAGAGAAAAGGTGGGGGAGATGCTGTTTCTGGTGTTAATGTTTGGGAAATGTCACATTTTATATCCTATTTCCTGATCATTTTGCCAAGCACTTTCACGCAGTGATGGTTTTTGAGAATCCCATAATAAACATTTAGTAGGTTGAGTTTTTTCAACCATTTTTTTGTGCTACATCAGTAAAAATACTACTAATCTAGAGTCTTAAAAAAAAAATTCCAGAAATGTTACCCTAAACTATCTTGATTATATACATACAAAAGTTTGGTTTTGTTTTTTCTGTTCTTTCACAAAATCTTGAACTTCTACAATTCATTCTGACTATATTTTTCTGTGTCCCACAATTCTAAGCACTGAGAAGTTTTCATGGTAATAACAGAATTTTTAATAAGCCACATGTATAAGTCATTGCATATTTTTTTATCCTTAAGAATCCAAATCCTCCTTTCAATCTTTTACAATATTCGCTTAAAAATGGCAAATACTTTGGGGTCCTATATAATTAAGTATAAAATGACTATATCCTAACAGCATTTTTCATTCCTAATCCTAAAGTAGCTATTTGAGGCTAACATGATTGGTTATAGATAGAGGAGAATAGAGAACAGAAGGACTATAGGAACACAGAAGATAATTCTAAGATTACTCAGTTGTAGCTTATCATATTTTTTAACACTGCCATAATATGTGGATTTTGGTTTTGCTTTTATAAGTGTAGAAATAGAGAACATAGTCATTGTCATCAGATCACAGAGATAGAGAGGCTTCATCACGTCAACACCTCCAAGAATGCTCTTTGTTGTGCTTTTAAACACAATCATTTAAAAATATTTTCCAATACTAAAAATAGGTTAAAACAAAAGACGAAGCATAGTCAACAAATGAGTTTGCACATACACATTTGTAAGAAATACAGTGGATGTCATCACTGACTTGTCAGCAACAATCCATCACCCTTCTTATTTTCATTCTGATGAATAGTGGAGATTTGTCAGGATGTGTTACTACACACAGGAGATCACTCTCCTTACCAGGCTACTGTTCTATTTGAACCAAGTAAATAACCTCTGAGAGCTTCTAGGATATGAACAACTCCCAGATGATTTTCTTTAGGAATGTGATGTGTAATAGTTATTAACAATAGCCAAAGAATATTCTACTTGTCACAGTTCAATTCAAATAAACACTTCCCTTGAAAAAGTATAGGAGAAACAAAAAGGATAGTAAAATTATATCTATAAATATTATCAACTTTTTATGCCTGAATTCATTTTCCAAATGTCTGATAAAGGTAGTTAACACCTAAGATGTTTTAAAAAAATATAACTGAAGTAAAGGTCATCAAAATATTTTTGTTTACTATATGCTTATTTTTTCCTTGGAAGGATCTCAGTAAGGATAAAATATCCATTCATGCATATTGGAAGGAAGAACTAGTCAACTAGAAAAAATGTTAATGACATTTTTTGTCATGGTTAAAGACAGAATTTTAAAAACTGAACATGTTAGTTGAGCTTGACTATTAAGCATAGATTAAGATGGTATTTGTTAGAAAAAACTTGGGAACTAGCACGATTAGAGCTTACATCAGCCCTTAATTCTTGGTATGGAAGAACTAACTAGTCAACTAGAAAAAATATTAATGTAGACATGGTTAAAGACAGAATTTTAAAAAACTGAACATGTTAGTTGAGCTTGACTATTAAGCATAGATTAAGATGGTATTTATTAGAAAAAACTTGGGAACTAGCATGATTAGAGCTTACGTCAGCCCTTAATTCTTGGTATGAACCTTAAATCCTTTATAACACAAGGGAAGTTACTTAATCCAAAGAAACTGGGCTTCTCATCTGAAAAGTAATGGCTATCTCACATAATTGTGAATATTGTCTGTTAAACACATTTAACCATCTGTGAGTCATGATAATTAGTATGATAATAACATATGTTGGGCAGCATTTTAATCACTACCCATGTATTATCTCATTTAACAACTAAACAACAACTCCCCAAGTCTGGACTTTCCAATAAAATAGCCACTAGCCCCATGTGGTTATTTAATCTTAAATTACTAAAATTAAAAATTAATTTAGTGATCACATTGGTCATATTTCAAGTGCCCAAGAGCCACATGCCTCTAGTAGCTCCCATGTTAAACAGCACGGAATAATGAACATCTCCATCAACACAGAAAGGTCTATTGGACAGCACTGCTTTTAAGTATATGTTTATATATTATTACATATCTCCATTTAATAATAGAGAAAAAAAAGTTAGATAAAGATCAAGGAATTTACCCAAAACCACATGCTAGTAAGCAGGGCTAGAGCTAGGATGATACCATGGCATGCTGATTCCATGACCATGGTAAATGGTCAATAAGTGACAGCTATATTTATTCTCAAATATTTTTGTAAGGCTAAATGAAATGGTTTTTGCTTTATGATTACTAAATAAAATATAAATACTTGATTTATATTTTCCATATTTTGTTATATTTCATAGTAAATGTTGAAATCTCTTTAAATTGTGTTAAATAATTATGTAAATATTTCTTTTTTTAATTTATTATACTTTTCACTTATTTTTTTATTTTATGTTTTAGAAAGAGAGAGAGCACGCTGGTGGGAGGGGCTGATAGAATCTTAAGCAGGCTCCACACTCAGCACAGAGCCCCATGTAGGGCTTGATCTCAAGACCCTGAGGTCATGACCTGAGCTGAAATCAAGAGTCAGGTGCTTAACTGACTGAGCCACCCATGCACCCAAATTATATTTTTCATTCAAATACAGTTTTTGTACTAGTCAACCTAAATCTTGCTATTAAAAAGTGGGGACTTTTTATAGATCTTAATTTTAGGTAATCCTCATTATATTAAATATGAGAAAATGTAATAACATGAACATGTTAAGCACAGCTAAATATTATAGATCCAAAAATACTGCACATTTGACTGCAAAAATACTGCATGCATACAAGTGGGAGTTATCAGAGATCGAGAAAAATCAAAATGTCAATGGATAGAGATATAATTGAGAAGATGCATGTGCACTCCTTTAGGAAAGGATTTATTTGAGAATAAGAAAATCACCATTCATAAAGTTTCAAGATTGAGGGGCCTGGAGGAGGGCTAAATTTTCTGTAGTTATTTTTATCCAATAATTGGCATCATTAGCAAAACCAATGAAAGAGAGGAGTAAAACCGATGAATTCCAGTAACTGATTTATGAAAATTTATATGGTTTACATAACATTTTACTGAGAATGCAACACATTCTAAGAGAAAAGGCAGACTATTATTCAACACAGACAACCAAAGAAAACCAAGTAACTCATAACTCAAATGGGCATTCTGTGGAGGAAAAAAAAAAATGAGGGGAACAATGTTACTGTTATCAAACTTTTTATTTTAACAGAACCCCAAATGACTATTTTCTTTAATCTTGTAGAGAACTGAAAATATTTGCACTATTTCAATAGTCTCCAGACAAAAATAAAACATCTCAAATGAAATGTCTTTTAATTTTTTTTTTTTTAATTTGTCAGAGAGAGGGAGGGAGAGAGAGCAAGCACAGGCAGACAGAATGGCAGGCAGAGGCAGAGGGAGAAGCAGGCTCCCTGCTGAGCAAGGAGCCCGATGTGGGACTCAATCCCAGGACGCTGGGATCATGACCTGAGCCGAAGGCAGCTGCTTAACCAACTGAGCCACCCAGGCGTCCCTGAAATGTCTTTTAAATTGAGAAATCAATGTCTGCTAAATTCTAAGAAATTAAAACATAACTGAGTGTTCCACAGAATCCAACGGGCACAATTCTTTTCAACCTTACCTCAAGGCTCCACCATTTTTCTTGCTTGCTGAAACGTTTGACAGCCTACAACCATCTCTCTTTGTACTGCACTAAAAGGTAAACTGATCTGTCAATGACACTGGTACTATGATCCATCTCTCAGGAGCAGGAAAATGTTGATTTTCTTGCAAAGCTCTCAAGAGTTCATGTGTTCTTACTGTCAGAATTTCTGCATTTTTATAGCTCTAGTTTTAAAAATCACCTGTAAGCCTTTTCAGCAATTAGTTTCCTGGGGACTAGTTAATAGTGTCTTGTCAGAGAGCTAATATTTATGACAATGGAAGGTAAATGGTCTGTTGAAATGCAGCCCACCAATCATTAATTTCATTCCTCAGTAGGAGAATAGCAGTTTACATATTTCTTTTGAAAACTGTTAAAAATACATGCATGGGATTTTGAAAGTGGCAGTGGTTTGAAAATACTCCAGTCTTTTTGTACCATGGTTCCATAGTGGAATAAAATATAAAGCAGGTCTATTCTGAGTATTTCCCAAAGATTTTAATCATAAAAACAGACTTTTTTCATAATGAATTATACTTAAAATGGAGTTCTGTGTCCTATATATGTTCAAAGAAGAAAGAAAAAAAAATCAAATTCCTGTATATTTTCATAAGTTTACAGAATACTCCCAAAGCAAATTGCCCTCACATGACGTCTCATTTTACTTAATTCTTGCTGGGTCAGCCTAAACTTCTTAAATAACATTTCACATATTTTTTTCCCTGCAAATTCCATTTCAGTATTTAGTACACTATTTCTATATCTTTCTTGATTAAAAATGATACAGTTAGATTACAAAGAAATATAATGGATCATCAAAATTCGATAAACAGGTATACAAAAAGCTTATTCACAGTATTGAACTTGAATTTGTAATAAATGATTTTGAATTAAGTGGGGATCCAGGGAGTTGTCCCTTTGTCATTATGAAAGCTGACTGAGTTTTATTGCGAGAATAGGAAGTGATTTTTAGCAATATTCCTCCTTCACCAGCTGCCATGGGCAATTCCTAATTATTACATATGATTTGAAAGCGGGGACTTATTTCTGTGAGTGCATTGCAATTCAATATAATTACCTTGAGTCAAACTTCATCTGCCTGTTAAAATAGTTTCGGAAAATTACAATAAATCATCAACTTAGAGGATAAGGTATTTCCCACTATTATGAGGAGGAGAGTAAGAAATAATAGCATATTTTTTGTGTAAGAGTCCAGGCTAAGAAATATGAAACCCCGTTTTCTATGACAGAGGATCTGTATATTGAGAAGGTACATTAGGACTAAATTGAGTCTAATGAAAAACAAGATCTTTTGATTTAATTTGAATAATTTAGTGAAGGAAAGGATGTAGACAGGGAACATTTATTCCAGTAACAAGTGATTAAGAATAATAGATTTATTTAATCAATAAATAGTTTTAGTTTTGTGTATATATCCATAAATATATTATCAGGAGCATTGGGAGCTCAGAGTACTGGTCATATTGCACCTTTAACACACATGTAAATAATGTTAAATAGTAGTATATATAACAATAAAATAGTGGTAAAATTGCCGAAATTCAATTCAAAAGACTAGTCATTTTTCATGTTTATGCCCAGGGTCATCATTTGTGAAAGCTACTGTTTCACCATTTTAAATATAAAGGATACTGTCTAATTGATTTGACCTACATAAAATGCATGCCAGAATAAATCAACCCGAATTTTACAAACTCTAAGATAGTTTTTATACATCTAATATCTTTAAGTACGTCAAAGAAAACACTCTAAATATGCACAAGTGTTTATGGGAACACTGAGTTGAAACATCATTCATTCATTCATTCATTCAAGTATTTGCTATATATGCCCATGTTATTACACACTTTTTCTTTTTTTTTTTTTAACATTTTATTTATTTATTTGAGAGAGAGAGAGACAGTGAGAGAGAGCATGAGCGAGGAGAAGGTCAGAGGGAGAAGCAGACTCCCTGTGGAGGTGGGAGCCTGATGCGGGACTCGATCCCGGGACTCCAGGATCATGACCTGAGCTGAAGGCAGTCGCTTAACCAACTGAGCCACCCAGGCGCCCCTACACACTTTTTCAAGCTGAGATCATGATGACAGCAAACATGTACTGATTAATTTCAATACAAAGACACTGATCTAAGCACCTTACTTCCATTAACCTATTAAATCCTCACTATGAGTCCCTAATTATCCTAGGTTTACTGTTGAGAAAACTGAGCCACACACAGCTAATATTTTGCTAACGTCACACAACCAAGAAGTGGTACAGCTTATCTTTGAATTCTGACAACAGAGCTACCAACCTAGATTTAAGCTACTGTTCTGTGTCAATTTTATGTTTATTATTTTATAAGAAAACTTGATAAAATAATCAATCATCTGAAACCTGAAAATACCCCAGAAGGAACTTTACATTTCAGAATATGGAGTTAATGAGAGCCCCCAAAGTGAAGACGAGTCAAATTTCAACCACTGAAGCTGTGCCAAGTTCAAGCTTTGGATTATGCTATCTCCTGTGTTAAAAAATCACAAGACAGCATAGGGGGTCTGACTGATAGCTGGAAAGAAATCAAGTCAGCTCTCTAAATTCATGATTTCCAAAGAAAGGCAAGTGGGATGAGAGGAAGATGACAAAAAAGAGAAACTCGCAAACAGTAAGAGACAAAGAAACAGAGATTATCCACTGAAGATTAACTCCAAGCATTTTTTTTAAACTATATTGAGAACAGATGATTTGACATACCAAGTCATCCAACTCCCTATGTTTCTCTATTAAAATACTTTTCTATAAATAAAAATCTGACTTATTAAGTAGATAAATTGGGAAGGGAGAGTTCATCTGTTTGACAAATTATTTATTTTGATTCTTCTTAATGCCCAGTTATAAATTTAAAAATATGTACAATATACATAGGTTGATAAAAACTGAAATTATAAAATTTTTAAAAACTACATCTATTAAACAGCATGAAGTACCCTATTCATCAATAACAGCTTAAGATAATACAGAAGTTGGCGCGTGGGTGACTCAGTTGGTTAAGCAGCTGTCTTGGGCTCAGGTCATGATCCCAGGGTCCTGGGATTGAGCCCCACATCAGGCTTCCTGCTCAAGGGGGAACCTGCTTTTCCCTCTCCCTCTGCCTGCCGCTCTGCTTACTTGAACTCTCTCTCTCTGTGTCAAATAAATAAATAAAATCTTAAAAAAAAAAAAAAAGATAATACAGAAGTCTCCAAATAAGAAAGATGTTGGCTTCCAAAAGAGTTTTTGATGTCCTTGTCTGAAGATTTTCCAATGGAAATTAAAAAAAAAATGTATAAAATGTGTTTAGATCCATCATCAATGGTTTAATCAGGTCTTTATTTGAGCTTATTATCAATGGTTTAATCAGGACTTTAATTTAGCTGAAATATTAATATTTATAATACAACAGATAATAGTATAATGTGGTCATTATCCAAATAGCAAAAGTTCATATTTTCTAGGAAATGTTTGAGTGCTTGAGAAAAAAACATAGGTGTAATCAGAGGAAAATGAAGAGGCAGAGGAGACCATCCAAAAGACCCTAAGAATTTACGAATGTTTTGAAAATTCATGACACTATTTTTAGGTTTTCTATACTTTTATATTCAATCTATGGCATTATTTCTCCTTAATATGAAAGTATTTCTGTGTTATTAGGTATCGTTCCATGAGCTCACTTACTTCTTTTTTTCTTTTTAAGATCTTTAAATTTATCTGATAGAGAGAGAGAACACAAATAGTGGGGAGGGGCAGAGCGAGAGGAAGAAACAGTCTCCCGACTGAGCAGGGAGGCCCGATACAGGGCTCCCTCCATCCCAGGACCCTGAGATCATGACAAGAGCTTAAGGCAGACGCTTAACCACCTGAGCCACCCAGGCGCCCTGAGCTCATTTATTTCTATTCTCACAAATACGGAATGAGAAAGGGATAAATAGATCCAAAAGAAAAATTTTAAAGTTAATTTAAAAATTAACTTAAGGGGCGCCTGGGTGGCTCAGTGGGTTAAAGCCTCCGCCTTCGGCTCGGGTCATGATCCCAGGATCCTGGGATCGAGCCCCACATCGGGCTCCCTGCTCAGCAGGGAGCTTGCTTCCTCCTCTCTCTCTGCCTGCCTCTCTGCCTACTTGTAAACTCTTCCTGTCAAATAAATAAATAAAAATCTTTAAAAAATTAATAACTTAAAAAGCAAGAGAAGAAAACTGAGGGGACAGGACGGGCACTACAGAGATCTTGGATAGACCTAAGAATGTACAGAGCAGTGTGAACTTAAATGGACTTAGGGAAGAAAGAAGAAAAGGTAACGGGGAGTACAGCAAGTCCGCTGTCTGTGGCAAATTTCCAGGCAGGGCTCTTTGTGCAGGCCAGTCTGGAATCCCTAAAATAGTGGTCAGTGGGAAAGGCACTCGGAGATTGACAGTGAGAGCAAGACAGGTGTACAACACGCATTGTGTTTACAAATGCAATGCTCCTTATCCTTAGTTGTAACCAAAGTGTATAATCAGAATTTTCTCCCTGAGCAATTGTTACAAACGTCATTGATTTAATATCTGTCCTTATTCAGACAGAGACTTTATTGAATTTTAGTTTCTCAATTTGCAAGTGATTAGCAAGTATCATTTTTCAGGGTAATATTTACCCAATTAAGAGACATCCACTTCCCAAAATCATGCATCTTCAGTAACAGCAGAAGCTACTCAAGCTGATGTTTACGTAAACTGACAACTAACCATTCATATCTTTTGAAAGAGGACCCCTGATAATTATATCTTCCTTTCTTATAGCTCAAATCACTATAGACAGTTATAAAGAAAGCATATTTCCTAAACGCACAAGGTAATTTCAAACTAATTTCTCCCAGTGTATTTGAATTCGTTAAATCAGTTAATACATAATTCACCCAAATTAGAGGTAGGTACATAATTTTTTTTAATAAATTGGTTATAGTATAATAAAAGCTTTAAAATAATATATATGGATGTATATGGATATATCTAGATATACACACATATCTCTGTATGCACATATATGTGTTGGGGGGTGGGGGGAGTGTGTATCCGTGCAAGCATTTCATTTGGGAAAGAAGTCTGGTTGACATTTCATCAAAGGTTTCAGGAAATATGGTAAGATTTCAGAGCTCATACTTTCTCAGGAGTAAGTTGTTTTAAATAATTTTTCATATACTAAATATGAAAAATCTGACAAAATTGATCACAAGGATGAATCCTTGTCTCTTACTTTGTTTTCTTATTCTTTACATTAATTAGGCTGCAAATTTACAGAATCGTATGCAAATCCCACGTTTTTTTTTCCATCTCTATCATTCGTTTGCACCAGGCATCTGCAAACCAGGGCTGTGATCCATGTTATGTTTCATTTGCCTTAGTTATATTTTTGTGGCTTCCTGCTTTCGTTCATGAGGATGAAAGACGGTGAACGGATGCCCATAAGCACTTTGTTTATCTATGAATAAGTGGCACTCCATTTGATGATTTGAAACGGCAGTACAAAAACTGAAATATCTCTGTATTTTTATTTTTCATCATTTTCTGCTCTATTATAGTGCGTCCAATCACTGTTATTACAGCTTCTCAATATATATGTAAATAGCTTGCACAATATTGCCTTACATATTTTTAAGTTCCTTTGCATTTTGTAACTTTTCTTTAAGCCTGTATTTCCAACTACCTTGTAAATTTCCTGAAAAAAAGTGTTTGTAGCCAACACTAGGAATCTAAAGGTTATTTATTAGATACTGTTACTGAATTTCTGCATATGACCTTTAAAACGCTTCTATAGTGACAAAGACAAAAAGAAAATCTGTCATAATATGAAGAGTGCCCTATCCCCTGCTCCAATATTTCTCTACTGACTTAAGCTTCCTTTTGTTAACTCAACAGGCATTTACTAAGTGCCTGCTAAGTAAAGGACACTGTGCTCCATGCTGGGGTAACAAATATTAACCATCTTCAAATATCTGAGTACAGTGAGAGGGGCTGATAAAAAAGAAAGAAAAAAATGATTTTAATGTAATGAGATAATTGCAGAAACAGAAGTACTCAGATTCAGAGAACCGTACTGCATTGAGTGATTCAGGAAATATTTCATGGACAGAGCCTCATCTCAGAGGAGATAAACCAGACAGTCCAGGCAGAAGGAAGAGCTGGAGCAAAGATAGTATTGCATATTTTGCGATTCTTGACACTTAAGTACATAGATGAGCTTCTGATAGCTTTGGAAATAATACAATGGGATTTTATTTGTCAGTTCTTTAGGAAAGAATATAATGAAACAGCAAATCCAAATAAAACAATTATTTGATACTGCTTTTCAAAGTAGTCATAAGAGGCAATATATGCATATGATGTATTTTTATATGATTTGTCCATTATGGTATTCCCATTATAGCAGACTTGTAATTCTATGTGTTTTTCAAAGGTTAATAAAAAGTGTGGGACTTAACACTATATATGTGAAATAACTTGAATTTAAATAAAGTCTTGGAAAAAAAAAGAAAAAAGTGTAGGACTTAAAATAGTGATACATGTGATCCTACATAGGAGAAAAAATGCATTTTAAAGACACGGTCTATTTTTCAGGGAACCAAATTTGAACAAACATACTTATTAAAAATGCACTATAAACTGTACTCTAAAATTCTGAAAAAATCAAGTTAAGTTCCCTAGAGAAAATACATAATTTAGACAATAGTTTGCCAAAATGTGCAGGGATTTACCATGACTGATTTCTCGTATTCCACAATGAAATAAGGAGGAGGCAGCTTATGAAGTGTGGCATTCAGAGACATTTCCAAGGACCAGTGAGGTCAGAGATGAGGTAGTGAGTGCTGACACAGAACCAAGACGAAGGAGATGAGCCTAGAGCCTGTGGGTTTGAACTGAGGATCTAGAAAGCAATAAAGATGCCAAATTTGGAGATGAGGCTAAAGCAAACAAGAGATTTTCAGCAGAAACTACCTCACAAGAAAAAAGAAAGAAAGGGAGGGAGGGAGGGAGTCTTAGAGTAGAGCCCTGGGTGGGGGGGGGTCCTAAATAAGCTTTGAAGCAGCTTCACCTGGTTTGACATTTTTGTGAAATTTGTGTTTACACACACACACACACACACACACACACACACAGCATTTTCCTGGTGAGAAACCAATCTTTTTTGTAACATATATTCTCAAAGGACTCCTTGAAGTTTTTTTGTTTTTTTTTTTAAAGATTTTATTTATTTATTTGACAGACAGAGATCACAAGTAGGCAGAGAGGCAGGCAGAGAGAGAGAGGAAGGGAAGCAGGCACCCTGCTGAGCAGAGAGCCCGATGTGGGGCTCGATCCCAGGACCCCGAGACCATGACCTGAGCCGAAGGCAGAGGCTTAAACCCACTGAGCCACCCAGGCGCCCTGGACTCCTTGAAGTTTTCAGCCCCATTGATCCAGGACAAATCTAATGAAAGCCAGATTCCAGGGGTAAGTATGATATGGTTTGCTTGTTCTAGAGCAGCATGCAGCTGCCACTTGCTATGTGTATTACACATGATTTTTGCTTACCACCTGCAGAATTCCTGGGGATGCTCAAAATGATACAGTAACCACATACTTAAGCAGACCTCATGAGAAAACATGAATGACTTAAAGAACTTCCAAAACCACTAAGGAAATTCTTTATAATTATAAAAGGGAGTAGTTTTTAGAACTATTAAATTGTCATTTCCCATAATTGAGACTCTATCCCAGTTGTAGTATCAATGGTCCCGATTCTTATTAAACCTATAAGTCACGTACCTTTACAACATGGCAAACTCCCAGTCAGGCTGCCCTTTAAAAGCACTACTTTAGTCAAACGAAAGTTATGGTTAAAATAATTCTTAATTTTTTTTCTGTTTCTCAGAATATAAGAAAAATAGTCATAGATTTTACATTCTAGGATTTTTTTTTTCTAGTGCACACAATAAAGAGTGACTGGCTGACTCAGTCAGAAAAGTATGTGATTCTTGATCTCAGAGTCATGAGTTCAAGCTCCACAATGAGTGTAGGGATTATTAAAAAAATAAAATTAAAATAAATGCACCTAATAATTGTTATGAATTATTTGTGCCCCCCAATTCATATGTTGAAATCCTAACCCCCAGTAACACACAGTGTGACTTTATTTGAAGTAGAGATTTTTACAGAAGTGATCGGGTTAAACTGAGGTCATGAACATGGACCTCACACCAAGATCACTGGTATCCTCATAAAAAGGGGAAATTTGGACAAAGAAACACACACAGAGGGAAGACCGTGTGAAGACCAGATGAGGAGACAGACATCTACAAGCCAAGGGGAAAAACTAAAACAAATTCTTCCCTCACAGCCCTCAGATGGAACCAACCCTTATTCTCTTGTCAAAGACTGTAAGGGGGAACACCTGTAGTTATACAAGTTGGGTTCACACCACAACATTCACATTGACCATTCTGACATTTAGATATAATAATCTATTATTTTACAATAATAGTCTTCTATTTAAACAACAATCTTCATTTACTTAGAGTCTTACTATGAGCATTGCCTCAAGATAGAGAAAACTGAAGTGGAAGTCAAAAAGAAAATTCAAAATATTGTTGTCAATGAAATTACTCTTTTTTAAAGATTTATTTATTTATTTTTAGAGAGGGAGAAAGAGAGCGAGAACAAGTGGGGAGAGGAGCAGAGGGAGAGGGAGAGAAAGAAACCCAAGCAGACTCCCCACTGAGCAGAGACCCCCCCCTCACTCCCCACTGAGCACGGACCCCCACAGACTCTGAGATCATGACCTGACTGAAATCAGGAGTCAGAGGCTTAACTGACTGAGCCAGCCAGGTGCCCCTGAAATTATTTTTAATCAAGGCACCAAACACTCCCATCCATCTCATTGACAATCTCAGTTCCAAATCCTTTCTTACTTTAAATATTAATAGAGGGGTGCCTGGGTGGCTCAGTGGGTTAAAGCCTCTGCCTTCGGCTCAGGTCATGATCCCACGGTCCTGGGATGGAGCCCCGCATAGGGCTCTCTGCTCAGCAGGGAGCCTGCTTCCTCTTCTATCTCTCTGCCTGCCTCTCTGCCTACTTGTGATCTCTGTCTGTCAAATAAATAAATAAAATCTTTAAATATTAATAGCTATTGGAACAAGTTAATAATATGTCCCTCTTTGAATCAACACAGAATTGTTCATATGGTTGTTATTTTACTAGTTGTTACATTACTTAGTCCAATAGAAAATTCTCCAAAAGTTAAAATTTTCTATAAAGCTGATTTTTGTTTTTAAGTATTAATCTTTAAAATATGTTTTAAATTATGTCTTATTTAACGATACTTGATTTTAAAAATTAAAATGACAATTTAAAATTTTTAAGACTAGTTACTTATTGTTCAGTTACTTCTTTTGGGGTTACATGAGTGAGATGTTTTTAAATGACTGATCTATTCTGCTGCTGTTTGTAAAAGGCAGCTTATTAAACTCCCTGGGGTTCTGAAAAAAGGAACACAAGGACCCTAGGGTCCCAGCACTTATGCTGATGATAGACCCTGATTAGATATTATGAGTCCATTCATTGTTACCAAAATTCCTTTTCCTTATTTTCACCCTACGGACCAAAGTGGAAAATGCATAGGATGGAGCCTCCACTCTCCCATGTTCATGCTAACCACAGCCAATGCACCTCAGCTCTGCTGCAGAGCTTGTACCCAGTTTGCAATGCTCAAAATAACATCAGAGTCAGGCTCTAAAAATTTATCAGAGCAGGCACACAAATATAAATCTACTTTCCATTCTGTCCCTGGGCAATTTTGGTCCCAGAAACCTCTTGGAGTTGCTAAAATGATTTCCCAGAGGAAATATTTTTTATAATAAAATAACATTTTTTTTCCATTCATGACTGTTCTATTTTATCTAATTTATTATGCATGGATTTCTTATAATCTTAATATAAAAATTTAATGAACAGCCATGATAATCTATATTGATTTCACTTAATGTATTTTTAACCTTAGAAAGAAATGGATATTGCACACTTTGTTCTGTGCATATCAGAATGATAGTACACTGTAGTTGCCGAGATCTTTTCATTCACAATATGCAAGAGGCGGGTGTCCCCACTATGCCAGAACCGATTTTTTTTTTTAATTTATTTATTTGACAGAGAGAAATCACAAGTAGGCAGAGAGGCAGGCAGAGAGAGAGAGGAGGAAGCAGGCTTCCTGCCGAGCAGAAAGCCCGATGTGGGGCTCGAACCCAGGACTTGGGATCATGACCTGAGCCGAAGGCAGCGGCTTAACCCACTGAGCCACCCAGGCGCCCCTGCCAGAACCGAATTTTAATTATGTCTGTGAGGAGAACTTAGGAGACATATTTTACCTTCTCCTAAAATTTATTTGCATCTACTGATTTACATGGAAGCTGGTAAGATTTCTTGGAAAGACGCTCAGAATATCACAGAGAGAATTCAATAACTCACACAATGGCTAATAAAATTGGCATGGGGTGTAGAGAGGGGAGAGGGCTTAATGCTCCAAAGGAAGACATACTACAAGAAGGGAAGATGGATTTCCTGGGAGTGACTCCACCCCACACAGAGCGATGTAATTAACCAGTCGGACCCAGTTACAATAGAATGGGGCCTTTGAGTGAAATTGCAACATGGTTGTTTCATGTCAACATACCCTTCCTTAGGGGTTTCTTAGAGAGACAAGAGGGAAGAAAAGATAGGAAAACAAAACAAAACAAAACAAAACAAACAAACAAAAAACAGTAACCACTCACGGTCTAAAACACACTGAGCTGGGATGCTTCTGAGTGGAAAGTATTCAGAGAAGAAAGGTATATCCTTCAACCATCGGTGCAAAGTAAACTAACATCTGCGATGAAGCCTGAAGTAGCGGAACTGAGGTTGCTCCAGTTCCGGGTTGTACCTGCAGATGGCAGGAGCGGCTGAACATGGAGGAAAGCCCACGAGAGCAAAAGCCGTTGTGGCCACACAGGACCGTGGGATATGTGTATGAGCAGCAGCCTAGAGTTAGTATCAAACCACAATCAGGGGCTCAAGGATTATTATCCATGAGGAGAAAGCATAAAATACAGAGAACCTTGAGACTGTGTTCCTATAATATGTAAGTAGGTTTTATTAAGAAAGAAATATTGCTGTCTATATATCAAGGTCTCATTTTTATGCACAGAATAATGGAGCATCTTGACATTTCAGCATTTATATTTTAAAGATCAATAACCTGGTTAGTGAATTTTTTTAATATTCAATAGTTATAGGAAAAATAATTAGGAATATGACTATGACCCCAACAACCCAGGTATTTGATACATGTCAAATTGAATTCAGTTAAGACATAGCTTAACATTTTGAGCGCATCCATATAAGAGATGATATTTTGGTTTTAAAAGCATGTGCTACAGATAAATTTTCAACCATCTGTACAAATTGTCTAACTTAAAATTATTCTGCTGTCATTTAAATTTTGACTATAATTTGGATCATGTTGAAGAGGACCAATCCATCATGCCCTAATGCATAATATTTTCATCTACTAAAAGTGGCCTCAAATAGATGTATTTCTTTAAATATGAACAATGAACTATATAAATTTATATATTTGTCCTGTTTACTCTAGATGAGTACATGTATCTAAATGTCTGCTGACACATTTGGATGTCTACAAGAAAACTTAGACTTAACATGCACAGTAGAAAACTTGGCCTTCCCTGGATTCCTGCTCCTGCAGCAACTTCCCCATCTTTTCTAAAAGGCAACCTCCATTTTTTAAAATGCACAGGACAAAAAAAAAAAAAAAAAAAAAAAAGTCATTCTGGCTCCTTTCTTCCCAAGCTTACATCAAATCTGTCAGCAAATCCTGTGACTCCTACACCAAAATATATTCCAAGTCTGATCATTTCTCATGATCTCTGTTGCTACAAAGACACCATCTATGAGACCATTGGTAGAATTTTCTAGCTTGACTCCAAATTTCTATTCTTTAGTCTGTTCTGCAAACAACTCAATCAAATGATTCCTCTGTTTAAAATCTTCCAAGAGCCTCCCATCTCTCCAAAAAAAAATGTGATCCAAAATGTTTGCCTTGACTATAAGGTTAATTATTATCTTAATATCCTTAATATCTCTCTTACTTTTTCTCTTGCAATTTCTTCTTCTGGTTCCTTCATTCCAGCCACAAGAACTCCTTGGAATAACTCAAATTCCCATACTCTAAAAGTGAGTGTTTTTTCACTTGTGTTTGCCTTTTTTTGCCTTTTTAACTAAAAAGCTATTCAATGAAATATACAGATAGCTCCTTTGCTCCCTTTTTTCTAAGCTATACTCAAAAGCTACAATAGAGTACAACATGCCTTCTTCCTCTAGTTAACGTCACCTTTTATTTTTCTTCATTGCAATAATAAGCCAAGTTAAATTCATTTTTGCTTATATACGTCTTCCCCCACTAAAATGTAAGTACCATGAGGTCCTATTACTGTTTATTATGTCCACCATGGTATACCCAGAACATGTATGTCAGATGCTCAATAAAGATCTATTGGAAATGTTTCTAAGTGGCAAAAAATTAGATCTTCATAATTTTTTAATCTATTTGATTTATTCTATCCTTTCATGACTTCCTAAATAACTTACTATGCATGTTACAAACCATAAAGTTCTAGAAAATTTTATGTTTTTAACAAATTATTAGAGACTATACTGCACATAGTCTTCCTTAGCTTTATTTTCCTTAGTTATCAAGTTTGAATCCATGCTTAGTTTCCTAATCCTCAAAATACAACCACAGATATATATATAATATCTGCCACTTTTCCAGCAGAATAGGAATTATGCATATTTAAGCATAATAATGGGAAGCCAGAATTAACACTATCCCCACCTAGCCCCATCCAATCCTCTCACATTTATGTATGAGCAAAAGAATGTCAGGAGGAGTTCTCTGTAGAGAAAATAAAGGAAAAAAAAAGTTCTACTCTTCATGCTCATGTTCAAGGATATTTGAAAGGAGTCAGAAGTGATTGGTGAAAAGCTACAAATATGAAAAAAACACCTGACACCTGACAAGCGCTCAAAAAACAAAGTTCTTATTTCCTTTCTTACTAATTTTTTGGTAGATTGTGTCATTGATCTCAATTGTCCACATGTTCTTGTATCCACATCCTTTCTGTGGTTTTGTTATTGACAAGAGGAAATGCCTATCCCTTAACTTCAGCTCTGTCATGTGACTTGATTTGACAAATAGCATAAAGTGTAAGTGATAGTTTGCCTGTTCTGGGCATAGAATCTATGAGGCTGTGCAGGTTTCTGGTGGTCCTTTTGCTCCTTGGCCATCCCAATGATTAAAGCTGGCCTTGGCTACTCTGGAGGTCCAAGAAAAAAGAAAGTATATGGAACTCCAAGCAGCCCACAGAATTACAGTGACAAACGGAGTCTCCCAGCCACAACAGCCTGAAGCAAGTGCTCAGCGGAACACTGAGCTGAGCCCAGCCCAGGTAAGCCACAGACATTTGAAGAATAAATGATCATTGTTTTAAGCCATTGAGTTTTGAGGTAGTTTTTTATGCATCAAGAGCAAGTCAGTATAATCTTCTTTCCAAAATATTCCTTTAAACTTCTTAAAAGAAATTTCTTTATGATAAGTCAGAAAAAAGTTCAACCAAGTAAGAAAATATGAATTGACTTCTGGGCAAAATTTAGGTCAAAACACTCAGCATGAAAAAAAAAATGATACTTTAAAAAAAAAACATAATGCTTAGCAATAATTTCTAATGAATTATCTTCTTATAAAAATATGAATAAATGTGATACTGAGGTACTTTCATGATAAAGGAGTCTGAACAAAACAATATAGGAGGAAAGAAAATAGAAGACTTGTAATATTTATCGATGTTAGAGTTTTATCATTCCACAAAGAATTTTAGCATATAATAGCCATATAAAACTACAATTTGCCCAAAAAATGAATTCTCAGAATAATAAAAGTTATCCTTTGAAAAATGTAATAAGAAGCATGCAATTTACCAGACTATACATAAGAGATTATCTAAAAAACTATGAGAATAGTGCCAGCAAATAATCTTCAGCCAAAAGAGCTAACCAGAATCACCCTAACATTACCCTCAGGGCCCATTAAAAAAAAAAAAAAGAAAAGATATAGAAGAAAAATCTAGACATAGAAACTTTTATTAGAGTTTGTCATAAAACACTGATTGAAAAACTTTGAGTATCATACCAGGATCATTTATTTGCAGCCCAAATGGTTCATGAGTTACCAAGATGGTTGATATAAATCAAAAGGGTTGTGAAGGTAATTTGCCTAAATTCCCATTTGTTCTTGTTAAATATACATACACTGAAAGAAATTAGCCTTTTTATGGGCACACTGAACATATCTCTTAAAGAGAGACTTCAATTTGGAGGGGCTTAAAAATTAATCCCTTTTCACTCATATGCCTATTTTCTTGAAAGAACCATCACACATATATCTGGACATTAGCTATTCCTTTAGTCTGACATGAGAATATATCACCAAACTTAATCTGGAAATAGCCAATTCAGTTTTAGGTGGCATATTTCAACTCATGGCAGTCAGAACGCCAACAGCCTGAACATCAGTTATCCGTGTTTCGATTATTCCTAACTCACTCTGTATCATTCCTTCCTATCATAACTGACATTCCTCTGTATCCAGAAAAATTATATTCATGCAGGATTTAAGAACAGATCATTTTTACTTAGCATTTACACTGAACCACATACCACTGTAGGTAATTTACCAGAATTAACCCATGTAAGACTCATAACCACCCTATAAACCAGATTTTACTATCATCTCCATTTTACAGATTGGACAAAAGAGTATTAGCCTTGCTAAACCGAGACCAGAATAATATACCAGGCTGACTGACTCTCTTAGCCATTATAACACAGTTCACAATTCTAAAAAAAAAAAAAAGGAAAATAAAACAGATGTCACCAGATTTCATCTTAGGAAGAGAACAGTCTGATTTGAAAAAAATATCCTGAAAATTTTCTTCATTTGGAGGCTGAGAGAATTAGTTATTTTAGTTTTCCTAGGGAAAAAAATAAAATCTACCGTTAACATCCTTTATATATGGAATACATGGCAATCTGGTATTGAAGGGACAGAGTTGAGTCTGGACACTTGTTTGGCAGAAAAGGAAATAGAAATTATTTTTTAAAACGGGGTTGTCTGACACTCAATTTTGAGTTGATTGAGCTTGTGTTATACAAACCCTCCATGTTTTCAACAAGTTAGCTATATTCACCAACCTTGTGTAAGTGATATTTGTTTACTTTATGCATTGTGGCACCTTAGAAATCAAAGGTCTGGGTTCTACCTCTGGGTAAATATGTTAAATGAATTCAGCAGAAAGCAGAGACCAAAATGCAGCAGGGATCATGGCAATGTTAAGTTTTTGGAAATGCACAGCAATCTTAAGAACTTTCTCAAGGCATTGGACTTTCATCAGGACATGAAATGCTGGAGGAGGAGTGGAAAACACTTTTAATTAAATATTAATACACTGGCTATACTCAGCTGACAAGGGTATCACACTTTCATTTTTTACTGTAACACCCTTGACACTTGATAAATGAATTAGCCCTCTTACCCCGGCTTCCAAGAGCACTCATACCTCTGGAAGCAAGGGCCTCACCTAGATCCAGACATTTGACAACAGCGGCTTTCTCTCCAGCTCTCTTCCTTAATTCATGTTCCCTTTCTCTGCCTTTCCTCCCTCCCCCATCTCTTTCTCCACCACTGAACCAACTCTAAATTATCCAGAACTCTGCCGTGGCCATGAGTCAAGATTCCCTGTGTAAATGCCATCTGTTGTGTGCCTTCTGCTCCTACAAATAATTGGGTTGATTAGAAAAATACAGTATTTGGTGAAGTTGCATCTATAACAGAAAACATGAAAAACTAGGATAAATTGAGGCTCTCCATATTTCAGTTTAAATTAGTGGTATGGAAGGGGCAGTCCTCCCTAGTAACAGTGTTCTTCACACAGATTGGAATTTAGATCCTGACAACACTTATGCAGGAAAAAATTTAAGTTCTGATTGAGGGTAAATCTAAATACATTTAACTAATACTGAGTTCGGTGTTTGGTAAATCAATTATTTTTTTTCAAAGATTTTATTTATTTATCTGTCACAGTGAGAGAGATCACAAGCAGGCAGAGAGGCAGGCAGAGAGAGAGGGGGAAGCAGGCTCTCTGCTGAGCAGAGAGCCCGATGCAGTTGCTCAATCCCAGGACCTTGAGACATGACCTGAGTGGAAGGCAGAGGCTTAACCCACTGAGCCACCCAGGCACCCCTATAAATCAATTATTTTAAAATAGTGTTTTTATCCATTAACTTTTTAAAATAAAATGTCTTTTCAAATAAAAATGAAAATGTTGGGGTGCCTGGGTAACTCAGTGGGTTAATCATCTGCCTTCAGCTCAAGTCATGATCCCAGAGTCCGGGGATCTAGCCCCACATCCCTCCATCCATCCATCCATCCATCCATCCATCCATCCATCCCGGTCCCTGCTCAGCGGGGACTCTGTTTCTCCCTCTGCCTCACCCTCCCCTCCTGCTCTCTCCCTTACTCACTCTCTTTCTCCCAAATAAATACATTTTTAAAAATCTTTAAAAAGTTTTTAAAAAATGAAAATGTTATATCTTTCCTTTCCTTCACCTTTCTCCCAGATTTAGATACCCATACACCAACGAACCCTACTATATTAGAGTAAAAGGACAGCTAAATGCTTTTTTACTATTTCCAAATTACATATGTACATCCTCAAAAATAATATATACCCCACACTTCCCCCTTTTGCTCAGATTTATTTTACAATAGTGCTTTAAAAATACAAAAATATATGATATTGATATTAGAAAAAAGGAAAAATATGCAAGAATAATTTAGAACATTCCCATAAGATGTAAAACTTCTCTTTAAAGTAAGCATCCTTCAGTAAAATAAAAACCACATGAAACCATTAATTGTAAATTTTAGACCTGGATATTACAACTCATGTTCATATGAAAATGTAAATGCAAAAGAAAAATAAGATATAAATATAAAAATTAAAATGTTTGTTTTAGGTATAAAAATATATATTCCAGCTTTATATTTTTCATGTTTCATTAATAGTTGTTCATATTTAAAACAAATATCCATTCAAGTTAGTACTCTAGTTGTAGGATATAAAATATACAATTATAAAATAGGTTACAAAATTATAACTCCATAGCTTTATATGGATTTTTAAAAAATACAGTTCATAGAGATGTAGAGACTCTCATTCTCCTAAAACACCCATGAAATGCCACCTCAGTTATGATGGTGACTTTACCATTCATCCAGGACACCGTGCTCCAACTTCTATTTCACCATCTACACCCAATGGCACAAAGCTTTGCCATCTCTTTCTAGAAAGAAACTTTTAGTTTCCAGGATTTTTTCTACCCAACAACAATTTGCCAGATGGCCTCCTCATTTTATTATTGCTCCTTTTTTATCAGCAAGTCTTGATTTTCAGACTGCTCTTTCTTAAATGCTTTCCTCATGATACTTTCCTAATCATAAAACTAATGTGTTGTACACTTTTTCCATAAACTAACACCGTAAATATTCCATTTTTGGGGGGCACCTAGGTGGCTCAGTGGGTTAAAGCTTCTGCCTTCGGCTCAGGTCATGGTCTCAGGGTCCTGGGATCGAGCCCCGCATCGGGCTCTCTGCTCAGTGGAGAGCCTGCTTCCTCCTCTCTCTCTCTCTCTCTCTGCCTGCCTCTCTGCTTACATGTGATCTCTGTCTGTCAAATAAATAAATAAAATCCTTATTAAAAAAAAAATATTCCATTTTTTCACTCACACTTGTCCATCGTCTACTTTCCATTCCAGCCTAAACTTAGTCTCTGTGACCCAAATATTTAAATACATATATGTGTAATAAATACATATATATGCATGTATATATGTATACATAATAAATACATACATATGAATATGTATATATTCCTTGAAATTGTTTTCATATTAGTGTTTCAAGTGTATTAGGTTTTATTTCCAAATTGTATTAAAACCTGGAACCCAGCACAGAGTTAAGCAAGATATGTATAGATAGGATATCTGTGCTTATTTGCTGACGTAATTCCAAGGTTTTCTAGGATTTCTATATATTCCATTCACATTTTAGAACAATAAAAATGAATATTCATCATGCAAATAAACAGCTCAGTAAAGTTTCTATATAGTCGCTTGCTTCTCTAATCCGCTATTATAACATTTGAGTTGGTTGGTATTTGGCCAAGTCGGTATCCCCTAAGTGTTGAGCATGTGTACTTGGCTATCTATGATGCTGGTTTTTTTTCAATGTTTTTAAAAGTTTCCAAGGAAGGGACACCTGTATGGCTCAGTCATTTAAGCATCAGACTCTTGATTTAGGTTGAGGTCATGATATCAGGATCTTGAGAATGAACTTCAAATCAGACTCTGCACTCAGTGGGGAGTCCCCTTGAGATTCTCTCCTCCCTCTGCCCCCTCCCCTATTGCGTGTGCTTGCTCTCTCTCTCTCAAATAAATAAGTAAATCTTGAAAAAAAAAAAAAAGTTTCCAAGGAAGGAATGTTTTCTCAGTTCCTCCCACAGGGATGAAAATATTTATCCATGTAGGATTTTCAGAATCTTCAATAATTCTCCAAGAACTAAAGATAACTTCATTTTTACCGAAGACAAACAGGATTCTTGGTACAAAAGAAATTGTGTTAGGAAAAGGTGAGGAAACAGTACTGGACTGTAGTTGAATATCCCTAAATTCTAATACAAGGCTCTGTCTGTGTCTCCTGGTGATGCTAGGTAGGAAATTTCGCTGATAGGAAAATAAATAAATAATTTGTTGGGATGCCTGGGTCGCTCAGTCAGTTAAGCGTCAGCTTTCTGCTCAGGTCTTGTTCTCTGGGATGGAGCCCTGCGTTGAGCTCCTTGCTCAGTGGGAAGCCTACTTCTCTTTCTCTCTCTGCCCCTCCTCCTTGCTTTTGCTTTCTCATGCTCTCTCTCTTTCTCAAATAAATAAATTATATCTTAAAAAAATAATTTTCACAAAAGAAAAAAAAGAGTGACTTCTGTTTTATAAAATAATCATTTACTTATGTTTGTGATTGTCCCTCAAGCAATCCTCTATAAAACTACTCATAAATATATAATGGAATTAAATGTAATGTTCTGATAACAGTATTGTGATATTCATGTAATTAATATATCAGAGTGACTGATGTTCACAAAACAGCATTATATAAAACTCATGACCATTTAATTTGATTGATCATTTGACAAAAGGGGATGTACTTTTCTGAAATTATTGATCAGAATAATATATATAAATATGGAAGTTCAAAATCAAGAGGTTTTTAAATGAAAAATTAATACAATAGTACATAGTAGATTACTGTTTAATAAAAGTATTAGAAAATGTATGAAACAATTAATCACAGCATTGTTTATAACAAAAAAGAAAGATCTGAAAAACACCTATAACGTCTAGTACCATTTCACTGATTAAAGAACTGATGGTATTAAAAAAAAAAAAAAAAGAACTGATGGTATATCCAAATGATAGAGTACTCTGCAGCCATAATAAAAGAGGCAAATCCATTCTTCCTTATATCAAACAATCTTCAACAAATGAAATAAATTTCCACTAATGCTTAGGATATAGAAATCCACAAGGGAACACTGTCACTACCATAATAATGAGACATATAATCTGTAAAATCAAACATTTTAATCCATCAGAGAGTTCTGAGATTGTAAGGCAACAAGGAGCACTGCATTCCATAATAACAAGCCTTTTCAAGGAAAGACAAGATACCTTGTCAATTCTACCTCTGATTGTTTTGAACAAATAAGAGTCCCAGAAACAAGATGATTCCATATCCACTCACCAGCTCTTTCCCCAGGACCCCATTCACTGCACACAAAAGAGACTGAGGGAACAGAGGGAGTCCCAAGAGAGCCCTCACCTGATGCCTCATGAAAGGCCTGACAAAATCTGATGATGAAGGGAGAACACCCGGGGAAGCACATGTGAGCTCCAGGTTCTGCATGAGTACAAACTGTTGACTGACTACCGCTCGGGGACTGCCATAATGATTGGCCCATGCTCCATATCCTACGCTCATACAAGGGAAGAGCTTTCTGCTGCTGGAAGGGACTGTAAAACATGGTTCTGTGCTTTTTGAACAAGGGCATGAGATGACCCTTCCTGAAGGAAAGGCTGGGAATTCCACTCCCTCCAACCAGTCCCTAACCTGACACCAGATTGAGGACTGATGTCTTTGGAAGGGGATAAAGAAACCAGCCTACCCATCTTAAACTGACAGTAGAAAAAAATCATTTGCCATTGATATAGGGACAAGAAATCTATTTGCACCTTGATCCCTGCATGGAGATGATGCAGATGACTCTTACCAGACAAGGCCGCATAAGACACTTTATTTTTACCTTAGATACTGTGCAAATATAAGGTAGATGTGGGTTGCCATGCAAGGGTGAGGCACAGAAAAAAGACTGTTCTGGGCTGAAACATTATCAGTCACTTTAACATTTTATTAGAAAATTCCACCCCAAAATAGCAAGGTACATTTAGTTTTCTGGTGCAAAGAGAAGATTTACCAAGATATATCATATCCTAGACCATAAAATGTTTCAATAACTTTAAAAGAAATGAAATCATACAAAATATTTTCTCTGAACATAAAGAGATTAAATTAGAAATCAGTAACAGAAAGACATATAGAAATATCCCCAAATATTCAAAGATGAATAATACCTGTAAAATTGTGCATGTTCCATTTACACATGATTCAAAAAGAAAATCATAAGAGAAATTTTAAAAATATCTTGGACTAGGTGAAAATTAAAACACAACATATCAAAGCTGCTCTGGAAATGGTTAACCAGTTTCTGGCATAGTTAATAATATACTTACCATATGATCCAGTAAACCCATTCCCAAGTACTTACCCAAATGGCAATCTTTTATTATATAAATGTTTAAAATATTTATAAGCTAGGGTCGCCTGGATGGCTCAGTCCGTTAAGCGTCTGTCTTCCATCAGGTCATGATACCAGGGTCCTGGGATCAAGCCCCACATCACACTGGGCTCCCGAGTGGAGAGCCTGCTTCTCCCTCTGTCTCTGCCTGCCACTCCCTCGCTTGTGCTCTCTTTCTCTGTGTATTAAATAAATAAGTAAAATCTTTAAAAAAATAAATATATTTATAGGCTAAAAGGAATTTTAAATGACCATAAACCTATTCTCCAAGTTAGTGTATATTCTATCATTTTTAACACCCTAATCATTTTTAAGCTCTATTATCCTTTCCTAAGAAAAAAATTATGTCATACTATTTGCATTCTCTTTTTAATCACTTAAAAACATAACAAACTATAATATCATTTCTTTAATAGCTGGACACTCTGATATATAGCTAGATGCTAGAGTATATACTATTATTTTACTTTTCAGTTGCTTGCGTTTTGTTTCCTTTCTTTTTGAACTATATAAAACTGCTATAATCAACATTCTGGTATACTAGTTATCTATTGCTGCATAATACATTACCCACAAACTTAGCAGGTTAAAATAACAAGCACTTGATAATCCTACAGTATCCACATGTTAGAAGTCTGAGCACAGCTTAGTTGTATCTTCATGTCAGGTTTTCGAAAATCTCTGATCATAATGTCAGCCAGCTGCATCCTTTCTGGAGTTCAGAGTTCTCTTCCAGGCTCTTACATGGCGGCTGGCAGAATTCCATTCCTTGCTCTTGTAGGACTGAAGTCTTTGCTTCTTCACTGGATGTCAGCATTATCTGTAGTGTTGCTCAGAGGCCCTCTCATAACCTGGCTTACCTGGTTACTCACAACCTTACTTCCTTAAGGCTGGTAAAATTCCCCCTACAGTCAGCCAAGATGGAGTCCCATATGATGTAAGGTAATCACAGGAGTGACTTATCACTGCTGCCACAAAACATACCCTACTCACGGGAGTGACATTCTACCACTTTTCCAAATATCATTAGCCGGAGCACATTAGTGTCCACCTGTACTCAAGGGGAGGGGATTACACAAGCGTGGGACTCCTCAGAAGTCATCTTAAGGTATGGCTACTACATTTGGGTAAGCTCATTGTACAACCATGATAATTTATCCAATCTAGAACATTGAACCTTAGGATGAAACGTGAGACACATTTTTTTAAGACTTTCATACATACTGCTAATTTACCATTAAGAAGGGTAGAATTAAGTCACAAATCTATCTGAAGGGCAGGATTGTGTCCAACTTTATAAATTCATTGATTTCAATGCCACAGATCTAGGAATATACTCAGGGCTGTTAAAAATGATACTGAAGGCAAAACAGACATAACAGTTAAAAAATTTAGAATGTAATTTAAATTTATATACTTTAATTTATGATATGCGAAATCTTCCACTACTATTTATAAGGTAAGTGAACTTAACAAAGAAATTGAAAATAAACTATTGGGAATTAAAGTGTGAGATATCTATAGTTCATTAATTTTATATTTCTACATAAACACTTGAAAGTTAAATCTCCTTAAAATTATTTGAAGGTTGCACTCTAATGTCTTAATTGCTTGTAATCAGAAAAAAGAAGCATCAAACCAAAGTGGCAATAAATTTTTATGTCACTTATATAGAGGTAAAATAATTAAGAAAGAGGATGAACATAAGTTTTCATTCATAAATTCACTATTTCCATTCTGAAGTTCACCTAATTACATGTTATGCTTCAAGGATATGCTTGAAATATAAGTGTGCTAAATGAGGTGAGCCCCATTTAGGGCCTTTGCAAAGAAGCATCCTGATCCTTAAAACAAACATTGCTCTCTCATTACCATCCACAAGGGGCTGAAGCAAACTGCGGAAGTCTGGAGTCTAATGCTAACCCCTGGTTTTCTCAGCCTCTGGAAGATCTGTGAGTAGCTTTGCAGGGTTCTTGGAAACTCTTGGCAACTAAGTTGCTGATACAGCTTCTCTCAATAAAGTATATGTCTTAGAGTCATTTGTGTTTGGTTTATTCTATTTTACATTATATATTTTTGAAAATCTATGCCGATGGCTTTTCATAATTGCCTCTAAGATAACTGGAATCAGATCATGAAGGTTTACAGCCAACTATATAAATATGGGTCTAGAAAAATATATTTTGTACTTGAAGATAAGAATAGCAAAATGGGGCTAAGATGAGATCCATAGGGCCTTTATTAATATAATTTGAACTCCTTGTTACGTAGCCTTAAAAAACAGTAACAAAAAAACCCATAACTCTGTGCCAATCCCTGTCAAATTCCCAAAACCAAACTAGAGTCCCTGAAGTAGATTGTCACCCTGCAAAGTGACAGTCCTGTCTGATAATTTGGTTATAGATGTCTCAAAAGTTCCTGAAGAAAACAATGAATTCACACCTTGATGAACCTTACAGCTTCTTTAAAAAATGAGAATTCATGGATGTTTCTAAGAAGATCAGTTCACACCATTCCTAAGGTAACCAAATTTCCAAATAGATGCAGAAGTACCAAAATTTGCATTTATTGATACAATGACAGACTATATCTACTATTAGAAACTTGCATATAATATTTACATAATAAAGCCAAAAACTAAGGAAGATGGTATTTTTTGTGATTGTTTTTCTTTGTATATTTCTCTTCTCTTATATGATTGGGCCATCATTTAGATCTTATGGGTCCACACCCTGCATCTCATTGACTGACCCTACCTTTGCCCAGCTCAAACTCCAAGAACCATATTTTAAATCTCATGGCCAAGACTGAAGCCCATTCAAGTACAGACTTTGGACAGTCACATATTTAGGTTACAAAATGAACTCAATCAGTTAATGACTATAATGTAATAAATTGGATCAAAAATAATGGATTTCAATCCTATTTAATCAGGACTATAAAATAGAGCCCTAAAACTTGCATCTTAATTTGAGAAGGCCCAAAAGACACATTAGGTAGTAGCTAAAAACATCCTTTGCGTTTTGTGAAAAAGATCTCATAATTTATATTGGGTTGCCCATTAGATTTTTGAAAACACGAAATAATCATTACTTGTACAGAATCTTCAGAAAAACAGATCATAAAAGCTCAAAATGCATTCAAGTTACACAAGGACATCAGGAGGATCTATCGTGGCCTGAAATTTTAAATACATAAGATCACAGAAATCATTTTTAGATTTACAAACTTTCAAAGAAGAGTATGAATTATGATCCTCAAAATGCTCAATATTTTTGTGTGCATGTGTACTTGGTGAGGCTGCTAGCTCCTCTTTAGGGCACTGGCACCTACCCATCTGTGAGGTGTTAGGTAAAGATGGCCACAGGTTAGTCGCTCTGCAGATGCTGCTTTCCCTGAAAGGCAGCTGCCTAAGTGGCAGTTACATCCCATTCCTAGAGCCAGTCCATATTCAAAACCCAATCAATGCACCAGAGCAAAGACTTGGCCCCCTTGCCTCACTGGGCTGAATCCTTGTGAGCCATTTAAGCTCCACAGTTCCTCAAACTATTACTGAGGCTTCTGTTTCAAGTTCATTCCAGGTCAGCTTCCCTCTCTGCCCAGCCCTGCATCCTTCACCTCTGACAGGTGATATTACTAAGAATACTTCGCAATAAACTTCCCACTCTCAAATCTCTGACTCTGCTTCCTGGGAACCCGACAACTATAGTTGTGTATGATTTTTTTTTTTTTAAGATTTTATATATTTATTTGACAGAGAGAGAGAGAGCACAGCAGGGGGAGCTGCACAGGGGAAGGGAGAAGCAGGCTCCCCATTGAGCAGTAAACACAATGGTTGGGGCTCGATCCCAGGACCCTGGGATCATGACCAGATCCAAAGGCAGATGCTTAACTGACTGAGGCACCCAAGCACCTCTGTATGAAATTTTTAAAAGTGAAAACTTTAGATGCTAATACAAATAATTATGGTTATCACAGGATGATGAAATCATAGGTAATATTTTTTTTCTTCACTGTGCTTTACTATACTTACTATATATTGTATTCTAAACCCTGAGTATTTGTACAGCTTTGCTTTAAAGAGAAATATTCTCTCTACAGAGAAATTTTACAATGACTGCATAATTACTAAAAATGCCCCCCCAAAGCCCATGTAATAATATACAATGTATGGAAGGTGTATGTTTAAGAGTAAATGTTGGTCTTGGAAAGCAGAAGATATAATACATGGCTTCATGTATTCATGTGATTATTAGATGGCCAAGGAAGTATATTTCTATAACTTTTCAGAAGGCAAAACCAGTACCAACACATGAAATTCATTCATTTGTACATTAGTTAAATACAGTGACGCTTTTCCAATAATCACTGCCTATGAAAATTCAGGATGCAAAGGCAAAAGTATAAAGGGGATTCATCTACTTGATGGATTGAAATCCTGCTTAAAATGGATGATCAGCTTAGAAATTTCTATGTATTCAAAGAAATACAATGTTATCTCTTCTTTGCCTAAACACATAGGAATAGTACAAAGAATGAGTCTAGTCAATTTCACTGAAACAGGTACAATGCAACTATGAAATGTGCTTTTTATGCTGTTTAAGGATGCCATATTCAATCTCATTAACAACTAAACCCACAGGCTGAAATTACAAATTGCAAAATACAGCAGGGGATGCCAAACTGAAAAGGCAATGGAGTCCATCAGTCACCAGATACACGATAGAATATTCTCAACAAATTTTTCATAGATTTTATACTTAAGCATTTTTACTGTAATAACACACATATAATATTACAACTGATAACAGCTAGGAATGGTAAAGTCATCAGATGAGCAGATACCACAGAGCAAAGAAGGTCAAATGATGCGAGCTGCCTTCCGGAATTGCTTTCACCACCAGCCAGGAGCCCACAACAGTGACTTTGAATTTCTAACCTTGAATGCAGAGAAAACAATTTGGACATTCTGTTGAGTTACAAGTCACTTGGTAGGAAACATAACCGATCAAAAAAAAAAAAAAAATACTGATTTTTAGGAGCAAAAATACCTGGAACTTTTAAATTGACAAGAAATCGAATGCATCCTATTTCCAGAGTACCCTGTATACTACTTCATCCCTAACACAGTGGGTCAAAAGCTACCCTACTGCAGCTCTGCACAGACACACCAGCTATAACTAAACAACTTAATTTTAACTTTGCTGCACAGTTTATTAAAGCTTCTTATCAAACTTTGAGACAACTGAGCTGAATAAAACTTCCTCCTTGGGATACTGGCAATTTCTCCTTGGTGGCACTATGGTGAAAAAAGGAAGGAGAGAGAGAAACAGAAGAGAGAATGCAAGTTCTTGGAAGAGAAAGGTATAAAAAGAAGCCCAAGAGAGGAAAAATAAAAATGCATTTTAAGAATTAAGTAAAAACATAAAAGATTTGAAAAAAATCAAAACTCTTTTCTAATTCTCTTTTCTAATAGTACAATGAGTATAATGACTATACTGTGTTACAGCATTTTAATGGGTTAAAAGTTATTTTGTACAAAGATGATAATATCTTTTTTGGTTATTTAAAAGAGCAATGTATAGTAAATAATCTGCATCCAAAAAGTCTACAAAATAAATGAGAGTTGAGGAAAAAATAAATATGAAAAACTGATCATAAAATCTCTCATATTTTCCTTAATATATTTGATGTACTTCCCAAATTGGAATCCAAAAATTTACTGGAAATGAACAGCCCCAACAAATTCTGTCCGGTTTTGCAAGAGTAATACTAATCTGTAGGCATATTTGTATAAATGTTTGCAATTAATGGAATATGGAAATGTATTCTTGCATAATATTCATTTTAAAAACGCATTTTCGGGGGCCACCTGGGTGGCTCAGTGGGTTAAAGCCTCTGCCTTCGGCTCAGGTCATGATCCCAGGGTCCTGGGATTGAGCCCCGAATTGGGCTCTCTGCTCAGCAGGGAGCCTGCTTCCTCCTCTCTCTCTGACTGCCTCTCTGCCTACTTGCCCTGTCAAATGGGTGAATAAAATCTTTAAAAAAAAAAAAAACACATTTTCGGTATTATAATAGAAGAATTCAGTTATTTTTTTTCTCTGACAATGACAACTAATGCAGGGTTATTTTGCCCATTTTGGAAATTAAAACCAAATATTTCACTGGGTAGTTAATGTGACATACTCAAAGTTAACAATGTGGTAAAATGACATTTAACCTAGAATATCTTTTGATAACCCCAACTAAAAAAGTTTAGAGTTGTACCTGCAGACATTTCCAGAATAAATTCAATTAATGATATGATTTAAGTATGACTTTTCTAGCACAATTTCTCAGTTCGCTATATCGTTATCATAGACTCATGAAGGAATAATTATTGTTCTTCACTTTTGTTCAACTTTGTGAACTTTATTTAATGTATAGGCCAAAATTTATTGATCTTTTGGTCAATTCAATATATATTGCCTTCAAAAATAAATACAAATTATTAAATCACAGGGGAATAAATGTTATTTTATAATTTTTTAACATTATTAGAACTCACTTGTTGCCCTCATCCAAAACCTCAGTGTATTATTGCATTAAGTCTTAAGTAACTTTCATCAAATTATGTTCCAAATGCAGTTATAGAACAAGAACTGCAATCCATTATTTATTCTAGTTAAATAGCATTCTGACTAAAGCAATATGAATAGAATCATGTTATCATTTTGGCATACTTTTAACTAGTAGATACAGATATGGATGTAGATGGATATAAGATATAGATATGTAAATAAATATGAGAAAGGAAAAAATATTGTATATGTGACACTTTATCCAAAACACATAAAATACAGTCAGATTTGTGAAAGTGACCATTTTAATTAGTTAGGGGGTAACATAAAAGCACACTTGATATCTCACTGTGGTTTTGAATTGCATTTCCCTGATGATTAGTGATGTTGAGCATCTTTTCATGTGCAATAAAATATCACCTTACATTAGTTAGAATGGCTAAAATCAAAATGACAAGAAATACCAAATGTTGGTGAAAATATGGAAAAAAAAGGAATCCTTGTGCCCTATCAGTGGGAATGTAACTTGATAGAGCCACTGTGGAAAACAGCACGGAGGTTCCTTTAAAAGTTAAAAATAGATACATCAGGGCGCCTGGGTGGATCAGTGGGTTAAGCCTCTGCCTTCGCTGGCTCAGGTCATGATCTCAGGGTTCTGGGATCGAGCCCTGCATCAGATTCTCTGCTCCACAGGGAGCCTGCTTCCCTCTCTCTCTCTGCCTGCCTCTCTGCCTACTTGTGATCTCTCTCCCTCTCTCTCTCTCTCTCTCTCTCAAATAAATAAATAAAATTTAAAAATACATATATATACCGTATGATCCGATAATTCTACTATTGTGTATTTACCCACAGAAACAAAAACACCCATTTGAAAAGATATAGGTACCCTTATGTTTACTACAGCATTATTTACAATAGCCAAGATATGAAAACAACCTAAATGTCTATCAATAGATGAATGGATAAGGATAAGGAAGTATTATGCAACCATAAGAAAGGATGAGATTGGGCCACTTGAGACAATACGATGAACCGAGAGGTATTATGCTGAGTGAAATAAGTCAGTCAGAGAAAGACAAATACCACATGATTTCACTCATAAGGGGAATCTAAACAAACTAACAAATAAATAAACAAAGGAAAATACAATCAAACCTATAAATGCAGAGAACAAACTGATAGTTCGCCAGAGGGAAGGAGGGCGAGGGCTTGGGCAAAATGAGTGAAGGGGAGAAGGAGGTGCAGGCCTCCAGTTATGGGATGAGTTAGTCACAGGGATGAAAAGCATAGAGGAAGGAATACAGTCAATGATACTGTAATAGTGATGTGACAGGCAGAGGTACAGATGGTAGCTACACTTGTGGTGAATGTAGTTTAATGCACGAAACTGTCAAATCACTAAGTTGGACACTGGACGCTGATGTAACATTGTGTGTTGACTATACTGAAAAATAAAATAAAGTAAATAAAATAAGTCTTCCCAGTGAGCTCTTTGAAACATGTAGTGGTAAGACTGAATCCCTGGTGGATGGGTCCATGTTTTGTGGGCAGTTAGAAATGTTATTTGATGTGAGTGAAGTGCCATCAAGGTATTCACTAAAAACAGATTTTTAAGAATCAAATGCAATTTGGGAAGGTTCTTTTTTGTTTGTTTGTTTTTAATTTTTTTTTTAAGATTTTATTTATTAATGTGACAGACAGAGATCACAAGGTGGCAGAGAGGCAGGCAGAGATGGGGGGAAGCAGGTTCCCTGCTTAGCAGAGAACCCAATGCGGGGCTCGATCCCAGCATCCTGGGATCATGACCTGAGCCGAAGGCAGAGGCTTTAACCCACTGAGCCTCCCAGGCGCCCCCAATTTGGAAAGGTTCTTAGTTCACTTTTTTAACAAAGAATTTTTGTTATTGATGTTGGTGATCGTAGTTATGCAAAATATTTTAAATAAACATGACATTTTCTATTACCAAAAAAAAAAAAAGTACACTTTATATATCTGAGGTTTTTTCCCACCAATGCATTGGGGCATTTGGAGATACCGCATGAATCCTAGCATTTATGCCACAAACCAGTTCAAATAGTCCCATTGTCATGATTTGCAATGGGATTCATTTTTGTAACACTTTCTTCTATTTTTTAATATTTGTCTTAAAAAGCATGCGGTCTAAAAACCGGTTTTGTAACAGTAATTCTCAGTCTTGGCTTCATATTAGAATAACCGGGTGAGTTTCTAAAAATTGTAACTCCTAGGTCATTTACTAGAATAATTAATTGGAATCTCTGGGGATGTGACACAGACTACAGTGTTTTGTAAGCTCTCTAGGTGATTTTGTTATGGAGCTAAGGTTCAAAAGCACTGCACACGAAAAGATTAATAGTTGAAATTAATAGAACTTGGGTAAAACTTGGTGAAACATTATTGCTACTCTTCTAAAATTTTAGAGTGTGGGATTCTAAGAAATGAAAAATCATTTTACGTATACGACTTTTTTTTTTTTTTTTTAGATTTTATTTGTTTATTGGACAGAGAGAGATCACAAGTAGGCAGAGAGGCAGGCAGAGAGAGAGAGGAGGAAGCAGGCTCCCCACCAAGGAAAGAGCCCGATGTGGAGCTCGATCCCAGGACCTGGGATCATGACCTGAGCCGAAGGCAGAGGCTTTAACCCTCTGAGCCACCCAGGCGCCCCCTGACTTTTTTTCTTTAAAAAAGAAAACCTCAAGCCTCCATGGTGGGAATGGGGAGCATATTGTCAGTATCAACTGTGAATCGCAGGGATATGCATGTTTCCCTCCTGCCTATGAAATAATGTCTTTTTATAGTTTTGATGAAAAGAACTATTCCTGAAATGGTGTTAAAGTATTTAATGACTAAAAGTAGGAAGACTGCCTTTTTTTGGTTTTGTTTTGTTTTCCATTCAAACATTTTTAGTTCAAAATCAGGGGTCAGCAATATTAAGGTTTGGCTGAAGAGAAAAACCAAACTACTTGGCCTATATTTGAAGATTTTTTTTAATATTATGATTTTTTTCTTTCCCTTAAACCTTCCATTTGAGATTTTTAAGTTCCTTATATTTGCTCTTTTTCTCTATAAAATTTGCAAAATAATTTTGTTATATCGAAATTACTATCAATGCCTGTATAATTGAACAAAAAAATGTGGATGAGAAACTTTCTCTTATGGCTTCTTTTAAAAGTTTTCTAGTTCTGTGTTTACATTCAGTTTATGATCCTTTTTGAGCTAATTTTTTTTTTTTTAAGATTTTATTTATTTGACACAGAGAGAGTAGGCAGAGAGGCTGTCAGAGAGAGAGGAGGAAGCAGGCTCCCTGCTGAGCAGAGAGCCTGATGCTGTGGGGGCTTGATCCCAGGACTCTGGGATCATGACCTGAGCTGAAGGCAGAGGCTTTAACCCACTGAGTCACCCAGGAGCCCCTTGAACTAATTTTTGTATAAAGTATGATGAGAAGACTGAGATCATATTTTCATACATGGATGTCTAATTGTTCCAGCACCATTTTAAATTGATTTAGATTATTTTAAAAATTAAGTATAATTTAGTTTTAATAAAAATAATTTTTAAAATTAGAAAAATTGAAAAAGCCAGAATAAAAAAAATTACTCATAACATCATCACCCAAAGAATAACCACTAATTATATTGTTATATTTTCCCACCTGTTATAAGTTAATTAACATGTATTTTTACACAAAATGCAAATTATATGTATTTAAAGATAGTGTATTTTACAAAATTTAGAAATTATAGAAAAAAGCACAAAGAAGAAAATTAAAATTACATCCATGAATGTAAAAAGGAAAAATATTATTCTAATATGAATAGGTTATAGAATATTTTACCAAATTAAATAGTGATTTCATAAGAGAGACATTTTTTCAGGTATTACAGATTATTCACATTTTGTTTTTATTATTATATGTGGAAACTATATACTGTTATTTATTAATAAGATTTAGGAAAAGCACTACTACAGTAATATAAAGCCACAAAGAATTTGTGTTTATTAGAAACCCAACATCAAAAAAGTAAAACATTTCCATTTTTTAATTAACTGCCAGATGAGCTTTCTAGAGAAATGTTTTTAAAATAAATAAGTATACATCTTATCTATATTTATTTTTTCTTTAATTGTGTAACCTAATTATGATAAATACTCTTGGATGTCATCCAAGCAGACTTTCTCAAATATCTTCTTTTCTGAAGATATTTTCTGGTAGAGCACATTTCACGTTAGTGAATTCTATTAGTGACAAAACTAAAAGACTCTGTAACCAAGACAAAAACTTGTGACTCAATATTGATCATTGAAACCTACAGGAAATCTGCTTGGGAAATTATAGAATGGTTTTTCTCTCTGATAAAAGAAGGAAGAAGGAAAGCAGAGTTTGTTGCTCATTATGAGGGCACCATGATTGTCCTTGGTTGACTGTGTGAGAGAAATAATCCTCTAACTGCTTAAAACCACTGTTCTTTTGGATGTCTTTTGTTTTTTTTAAGATATATTTATTTTGAGAGAGGAGAGAGAGCGAGCGAGCATGCAGGGGGAGGGAAGAAGGGAAAGGGAGAGAGAGAATCTCAAACTGACTCTGCGCAAGGAACCCTACACAGGTCTAGATGCCATGATCCAAGCCGATAAGTTTTCATCTTAACTGACTGTGCCACCCAGGGGCACCTAAGTGTCTTTTTTTTTTTTTTTCCTTTTCTTATTTTCTTAATAGTCTTGATCCTAATGAAAACAGTTCCTAAACAGGAAAAAAAAGAAAAAGAAAAAAAGAAAAGAAAAAAAAAAAGCACTTTCTTTTTTAGCTTTAGTTAGGTAAATATTTTAGAAAACATTTCTTTTTTTCAACTTATTTAAGCTTCCTCCCTGTTAGAAGTTTACATTATAAAATATTACATTATCTATAATTCTAGAAAGTATTTTAAAATAACTATGTTTATATGTGTTCCACATACAAGTTGAGTACTTTAAATCACCCAGAAAAAAAGCATTTGTTACTGCAAACAAAATTTAATAAATTATTTCTACGAGGTAACAGTTGTTTTAAAATATATAAACTTAACACAAAAAGATAAAATGACTGTGTTCAAAAAGTTCATCCAGGGGAATGAAACATGTCACTTTCCTCAACAAAAGTAGATGTTTGCTTTGGTACCTAATAAGACTTGAGGAAAAATAAATATTTCAAGGAAGGGGCGCCTGGGTGGCTAGTTGATTAAGCATCCAACTCTTGATTTCTGCTCAGCTCATGATCTCAGGGTCATTGGGCTCTGCACTAGGTGTGGAGCCTGCTTAAGACTCTGTTCCTCCCTCTTCCTCTACCCTTCCCCCCATCATGCATTTTTTTCCTCTCCATCCCTCTCCCTGCACCCCTCTCCCCATCATGCATTTGTCTCTCTCTCTTTCTTAAAAATAAATAAATAAATAAATAAATAAATAAATAAATATATTTCAAGGGAAATGTGAGATTTGATTAAAAAGGAATAGTGCATCAGTTCAACATAAACTCAATTCAAAAACTCAAACATTTCTATTTACAATTTTCTTTTCATTTTTAAGTTACAATATATTTTGTTCAATTCCTATGATTTACTTGGCAGGTTTTAGTCTTATAAGCAAGTTGTATGGCTGAAAATTATCAAAATGAAATAACCAAGGGGTCAGCTGTCAATTCAAAAATACTCCATGAATCTTGACTTCAAGTTGTTTTTATTTTCTGAAATAAAGTTATGTGAAAATATATAGCCCATAATCTTGATTAATTTGATTTACTATTTAGATATACACTATTTGTTTATGATCTCTGACAGTAAGCCGGTACTTTTACTTTGACAAAAGAAATCAAGACCTGATCATAGAAGTAAATGAATTTTTTACATACTAACACTTTTGGAGTGATAGTGTTATGAATGTATTATAGAAGGATATTAATGCAATAAAGTATATATGAATACACTATAGGCTTGCTTTCTAATAAAGCTATAAGCTAATATAAGAAAATAACAGAATAATAATTATCTTTCAATTATTACACTATGTGGCAGGTATTTGGTTACATGTAATTTTTTATAAGAACCTTTAAATACTTTAATCAGTGTTGAGCATAATATAAGGTGAAGGATGAGCAAAATTACTCAGTTGTCACCCACAAATCCACTATAGCTCTATTAAAAATATTTATTTTAGTATGTCATTTTATTTTATTTTTTAAAGATTTTATTTATTTATTTGACTGACAGAGATCACAAGTAGGCAGAGAGGCAGGCAGAGAGAGAGAGGAGGAAGCAGGCTCCCCGCGAAGCAGAGAGCCCGATGTGGGGCTCGATCCCAGGACCCTGGGATCATGACCTGAGCCGAAGGCAGAGGCTTTAACCCACTGAGCCACCCAGGCGCCCCTAGTATGTCATTTTAAATATAGTGAAGCATTTTAGACACTTTCAAACAATGACTAATATAAATGTAAATCTATTTCAGCAAGTTAATATACATTTATCAGTTTGGAATCACTCATATTTTGAACTACATAATAAAAATTAAGTTCCAGATTGCCTCTCCTAACCAGTAAGATTTGAGCCATGCTGCTTTCATTTAATTTATGATGAGGGAATGCAAACACATCTTAACATGAAGCCTAAGAGGCCTGATTTGTAAATGATCTTCTGAACTTTCCTGGAGTTTTTATGCTCTTAATCACTGCTCCAACATAAATGCTACCCAACACTTCAGTCCCTAAGCACCAGATAAACATATCCTCATTTCCTAACACACCACAGGAACCTCCACAAAGAGTTATTTGTAGACCAAAAAGAAGAAGGAAGGCAGAGCCCTTAAATATTTGTCTTTGAATCACCATTGCCTAACACCATTTCCCCTAGTAGGGAAAAAAATGGTGAGGGGCAATCTTGTAGAGATTTATTGAATGATAAGTGAAATTAAAATGTTGTAGCAACAGAGGTAACAATTTTTTTCAACTGTTGGTAGTTTGCTGTTATATTTAGAGTTATTCCTTTCTATGAGCAGGCATAATGGGAAATGTAGGTGTTTTATTTTGGAGCTATTATTTCATTCTAAATGGTTAGAGACTACAGTGATTTACTTTTCAGGAAATTCAACCTATTTTGAGAAGTCAGCAGAGAACAGTGACTAAGATTTTGGGCCTGAGAGTCAGACAGGTTACAAGGTAAGTTACTTTGGGCAAATAATTCTGAACTTTATTTTCCAAATGTATCTGGAATTTATGTATTCTTTTCTTTTTTCTTCTTACACCTTTTTGAACTAAGCACATTTTTGGAAATGGAAAGATATATTTATTACTTCATGCTTGTAAGTCAAATGACAATTTAGATCTTTTTGAAAATATGATAAAATAGTTCTGTAAGTTTAGCATAACTTTACCTATTAAAATGAATAGTGATTACGTTATTGATATTTTGCCAGGAAACTTTCTTTTCCTATAGTAATTATAAGAAATAAGAATCTAAAACAGTATCCTAACAAGGAAGATGTATTAAAAGCTTGAAACATTAAACACAACAGCCTATACATTACAATTTTCTAAAATTATATACACTAGTTAATATTCATTTGTAGTCTGCATATGAGTCACTAGCAGCTGAATTTCTCCTTTGACATTTTAACATACCAATAACACTGGAAGGACAAAAGTGTTAGATTCAGATTATTCTCTCTCATTTGCTGTAAAAAGACTATTACAGCCACAACTGAAACCAGAAGTTCATCAGCAATTTCATTTCAATAAAGAGAAAGTCAAATTAGCTTTGGTTAACTCTTTGCTCACCAGGCGGAAGTCCATGTATTGGGTGACCCGCTGTAGGCTGTTCATTGTCACTGGAGAAGTAGCAGTTTCTTTCTAAACACATTAATTTTCCAAGCAGTAGGTATTTGAAAATATTATTTTTAAATTGAAACAGTGATTGATTTATAATACTTAATCTGGGTTTTGATGGATGAGCAGTGTTTGTCATTTGTACTGGAACAGAACTCAAGACGCATAAGAATTTTAAAGAAAAAAATGTTATTTCCAAGAAGCTTAATGCAAACATTTATAAGTTTGCAATCTGATATAGTGTGGCAATTAAATTGTGTTTTCTGTGCTTGGAGGCTAGAAGGAAAACTTTCACATCTATGTAAGTCCTTATGATCAAAATATTCCCTTTTTTTCCCCTTTTTTAGGGATTTCTTATTCCCCAGTTTGGGATACAAAATCATACCAGTCTTCATTCTCACTAAGTAGGCAGGCTATAAGATGTGAATGCATCCACAAGCCATTACATGAAAGACTAATAATTTATTACCTGAGATAAACCATGCACTTTACAACCTAGGAAACTAGAGGTATCAACACAATAAAAATTAAAAAATAAAAAAGTTAAAAATTTTTGCATTTTTAATTTTTCAGAAAGAATTAAATCAAAGCAGATATCATGGGGGGAGGCAGAACTTCACTGAAATTCTTTATACTAATTCCACACTCTCATTTTTACTGTTAATTGCATATGGGGAAATAATGGAGGCAATTCAGGAATTAAGATCTGCAAAGGTTTTACTCTGACCCTGTGGACACCCATCAGAATCAGCCAAGTAACCACAGCTAAGTGGTAACTGTAGGAAGCCTCCATGGTCTATAAAGGACAATCTGTTTAGCAGGTTTTAGAAATACCTTTCAGTCTAGTCCCATCTTCCATGATTCCCTCATTCCATCATTCACTCTTCA
The DNA here is from genome assembly GCF_902655055.1 of Lutra lutra. Lineage (NCBI taxonomy): Eukaryota > Metazoa > Chordata > Mammalia > Carnivora > Mustelidae > Lutra > Lutra lutra. The sequence goes on along the minus strand of NC_062279.1, from coordinate 72,295,350 downwards.
TTTATGCCATGCTTAATTTCTTATAGTTATGACACCTGCTGTGCCCTTTCATACCTCCATAGCTTTGTGCATAATCTGTATTATGCACATAATAGGATCTCCCTATTCAATATGCTTTCTTCCACTTGTCCAAATGGCAAACTCTATTAATCCATCAAAACCCAGATTAAGTGTCATGAACTCTCTGAGGGTTTTATTGAATCACCTACATCTACAGATGTAATTTGCATGTGCTTATCTTACTTTCCTTGTCACAATACCTTCTATTCATTCTTCAACATGTCAATCTCTTCAACTAGTCCAAAGATTCTTTAGGGAGGAGATGACATGACTTGGGTGGACGGCTAAAAATGGCACACATAATCATTTAAAAACAAAGCAGTCTTTTCCTCATTGTTTTATTTTTAGTCTCAATGATTATTATAAATTTTATAAATATTAAAAAGTAAATGTGCATATTTAGGAAAGAGAGACAAATTTATAAATGGAAGAAGAGTGTCTTTGAAATGATACCATAGTTTAGCAATTTATTATTTTCCAAAAGGTTTGCCTGTGTATTTGATCATTTGATATTTATAATAGTCCTGATTTTCTGAAAGAGAAAATATCCTTCTCATCTTCTAGCTAGCTGAGTCTTACAAATGTTAGTGATTATCTCTAGGGCATATAGGTAAGTGCAAAGTGCTTTTAATTTATAAATATTTTTGCTCTTAATATCTGATAAAATTTGTGTTACTGAATAGATGCCTGTGATTTGTTGGAAAATTCCAAATCCTACACATTTTAGACAAAGTGTTTAATCAAAATGTAGGTTCAGTTGTTGAACATTGAATAATTTTTCTTAAGGGTCCAACTTAAATTTTAAACCAAAATAACAAGGCATTGTTGACAATAGAAATAGTTATAATTAATATGTATCACGTACTTAACATATGCCAGTGTGAACTAAGAATTTCTACATAACAATATATAACCTTCCAATACAACAGCATGCAGGAGGTTAATATCATCTCCCTTTTACAGAGCCAGAAAATGTGGACAGAAGATAATTTGTCCAGGGTCACTTAGCAGTAAGTAGCAGATTCAGAGGTCAAACTAATCTAGCGGTAAGTGGTAAAGTCAGGGTTCAATCTCAGGGAGTCTGGCTGCAAAATGACAGTAATCCTATAATACATGCATTACGGCAGCTAGACTTAACCTCACAATATTCAACAGCAAGATTATGTCGTATTGAACTAAATAAGTGACATCTCCACTATTTTTATGGACTATAATAAGGTCCTTGCTGTTATGGTGTATTGAAGCATTTTCTAACTTGATTTTGGTTGAATGTATTCAGAGCAGCAATCAATCAGATCGATAACATCAGGCTTTGATTGTCCTAAGGTGTTAACACAGAACTTCAGAAGAACTTTCAGAAACAGGTGCCCATATCCATAGGAAGCTCTGAATAATAGAATCTAGGAATCTCTAATAGGCTCATTCATGTTTCATCAGTATTTCAGAAAATAGCACAAAATAAACTCTACTTTTTCTTATAGATTAGTTCTCATTTTTATAAACTCAGCTACACACACACACACACACACACACACACACACACACAAAGTATTATCCGTAGTCCAAGAAGTGCCCAAGAATCATGCCAGCTTTCATGCATAACCCTCTAGTAAGAGAGACACTCTACTTTCTAATGTTGATTATCTCTTCATTTAAAATAGATAATGATCTGAGGAAATGAGAACAACTCTGTTTTCCCTAGATGAGATAGCTAATTTCAAATTGTCTTTCTTCAAATAAATTGCAAATATTTGTCCATGTAATCTAATGAGCCAATTGCTAATATTGTCTTAGAGTATGTCAAAGACCAAGTATATATACTGCTTTTTTTTTTTTTTTTTTACTTACTTGAATGGTCTCTTAATGGAGAATTAATGAATAGAGGTTTAACTATAAATCTTAACAGGAATTTAGTACAGTTAATCAAACCAGCTTTGTACACAGTTAAGATAGATTGAACATTGTCTCTTTAAGTCATATTAGGATTGTTCCTACCTTTCTATTTATTTGAAAAAAAGTTTTTTGAAACAAAAATGAAACAAAAAACCATTGCTATATAAACCTGAACACCTATTTAAAAATTCATTTTAGTGGGCACCTGGGTGGCTCAGTGGGTTAAAGCCTCTGCCTTCGGCTCGGGTCATGATCCCAGGGTCCTGGGATCGAGTCCCACGTCGGGCTCTCTTCTCGGCGGGGAGCCTGCTTCCCTTCCTCTCTCTCTGCCTGCCTCTCTGCCTACTTGTGATCTCTGTCTGTCAAATAAATAAATAAAATCTTTAAAAAAAAAAAAAAAATTTTCATTTTAGTTTCAGGAATGTCTTTCTAAAAGTTAGCAAATGTTCACAGTTAGAATTTAGTAAATAGAGTACTTCTTATTTGCTATTCTCTATTTGACTTTTTTTTTTTTTTAAAGATTTATTCTTAGGATGCCTGAGTCATTCAAGCAGTTAAGCCTTTGCCTTCAGCTCAGGTCATGATCCCAGGGTGCTGGGATCTAGCCCTGCGTCCAGCTCCATGCTTGGCCAGGAGCCTGCTTCTCCTTTTCCTCCCCACTTGTGCTCTGTTGCTATCTCTTTCTCTCTCTCTCTCAAATGAATAAATAAAATCTTTTAAAAAAATAAAACAAAAGATTCATTCTTTTGCCTTTCAACTACAGATAAAGATCTGGATCCAAGAAAAATGTTAATGATTTTAACTCAAGTTATATTTTCTTCTATTCCTTTGCTTCAGTTAGTAAACTATTTCATTTTGATCAGAGACTCAACAACAAGGGTCGCATTTCTTCAGACGGATTATAGTACAGGACAGAAACCTTATTCAATTCAAAATCCAGGTACAATCATTTTAATTGATACAACACAATTGTTTCAATGTTTCCATAATGCCACTAGAAATCTTATAATCTAAGGTCCTAGAAATGTTGTCACAAGCTGTCACAAGAGGTATTTTTAAAAAATTGAGGTAACTTTTTTTCAAGATGTATGACAAAATGCAAAACAAATCCAAGTACTACGAATTTACAAACTATCTTAGAATGAATTTAAGAACTACCTTAAAATGTCTGGTTTGGCCACTACCACTGCCTGAGAATGACAATGCTGAAGTATGACCTACACGTAACCTCCAGGCATTCACTTACAGGAATCTTAGAGCTCTCAGCAGCCTGTGCTTGAATCATTTCGGTTTTGCATAGATGGCATGGTTATCAACCTATGCTCAGTGGTAACGTAGTAAATGGCAACGTTGCTCCTGTGGCTCTTAGTTCCATGCTAGGGAAATAGCTCTGCCCTTCATCTGTAGCTTTTTGAAATAAATTCAGCCACTAATAGAAGTGAATTTTTATTTTTACTTTTTTTCCTCTTGGGATAAAATGAGCTTTTTATATGTGTAATTTCATCCTATGTTTGTGCAAAGACGGATGTCATTCAATGTGACACTGAGTCATAACGAGGTGCAGAAAAGGGAAAGCAGGACCACCTGTAAAATTTCAAAATAACTCAAATTAAAAATAAACAGCCAGGGCACCTGGGTTGCTCAGTGGGTTAAGCCTTGGTTTGGGTCATGGTCTCAGGGTCCTGGGATCAAGGCCCTGAGCAGAAAGCCTGCTTTCCCCTCTCTCTCTGCCTGCCTCTCTGCCTACCTGTGATCTCTCTCTGTCTGTCCAACAAATAAATAAAATCTATAAAAAATAAAATAAAATAAAAAACAAACAGCCAGGGGCACCTGGGTGGCTCAGTCGTGAAGCTTCTGCCTTTGGCTCAGGTCATGGTCCCAAGGTCCTGGGATAAAGCCCCAAGTCAGAATCCCTGCTCAGCAGGAAGCCTGCTTTTCACTCTCCCACTCTCCCTGCTTGTGTTCCATCTCTCACTGTCTCTCTGTCAAATAAATAAAATCTTAAAAAAAATAAGCAGCCAATTACTTTATAGCTGTTGTAACCAATTATTTGATTGCATCTATTAACAATATAAGAATAGTAATAAACAACTACCTTTAACCTTACATATCCTGGCTTTATTTAATCAAGATTAAAGGCATATGGGAAAAGAAGTTGTTCAGTATTTTCATATAGGAAAAAAATGATACCTAACTAAAATGTTCACTTTTCTATTATTTTGCCATCATGTCTGATACCTTTAAAATAGTATGAAATAAAAAAAATAAAATAAAATAGTATGAAATCTATCTTATTTCTTTTTTCCTGAGCAATAGTTAGATTCCAAACTTTTTAATTTGCTTCTTTTCTGATTATAATTTGATTATTTTTATGTAACAAAATTTTGTTAGATGGCATTTAAAATTACTATGATATTGCCATATTATAGGTGTACAATATTCAAAGATGTTTCAAACATTGGAATCATTCTTAAATCTTTTATCCTGTCTATATGAAGATACTTTTAAGTATTTACTCCATTTTCTGCATGTCATTTATCTGCATTAATGATAACCTTAAAACATATGTCCTAAACACATGTTCTAAGTGATGTCGTAAAAGTAACTTAAAAAAATGTAGAAAACTTAAATATTTGGCAAGATTTTTTTTTTAATTCTATGTCCTGTTTTTTTTTTTTTTTTTTTTTTTTTCCACTACTATCAGCTGCTGTTTAACACTAAATTAGAAATTAGAGCTCTGGTCTGAAACATAAATACTGTTGTCAGAACTACTCATTTAAATACAATGAAAAAAATAGAAATCTCCTTTCCCCAATGATCAATTTCAGTGTGAATTTGTTGGAGGAGGTCATTGAAAAGACATTACAACCAGATGAACCAAGAGCTGGACCAGGACATCAAAGGTTCTTTACCTTCTCCCCTGTTTTTAGAATGTACATTGTATCAACTATTCCCACACTAAGAGCCAATTCAAGGATGCAGCCTGAAGAGAATAATGTGTTGTTGAGAACCTTTGGACCATGCACACCACTGAACCCAGTTAAGGCATAAACGTTTTCCCCTCCCTTTTCTTTTAAACCTTATCAAAGAGTAATTGGAGAAAATTGACAAATATAATGTATGTATTTAATGTGCACAACACTATGATTTGATACACATTTACATTGTGGAATGATTACCAAGATCAGGATAATTAACATATATCAATCTACATAGTTAACGTTTTTCTGCTGCTGTTGTTCTGAGAATGCTTAAGATCTAGTCTCAGCCACTTTTAAGTAAACAATACCCTATTATTAACTACAGGCATCATGCTGTACCTTACATCCTCAGAACTCATTCTTACAATGGCTTGTACGTTTTGACCTACACCAGCCCATTTCCCGGTCCCCCGCCGCTGGCCACCACCATTCGACTTTCTGTTTCTATGAAATTGGCTTTTCAGATTCTGGCAGACAGATACAGAAATCTATTTGTCTTGGGGTCCAGCAACAAGCCTCATAAGTAAGCCCCTCTCCTCTTAAACCTGCCACATACCAATTTGGAGTGGGCTGCCTTTTTCTTAAGAATCTCCTTGTCCTGCCAGTGCAGGGCCAGTTTTGAATTTCAGCAGGAAGAACTCTCAAGGCTGTGAACCAACACAATGATGCATCAAAACATTATGGTTTCAATGTAACTAAATTCAACTACCTTCAATTATAAGCCTCAGATTCTGAAATCTAAGAAGTAAAGTACTTAGTCCTTAACTCTTCAAAAATTTTAACAAAGAGCATTACATATAAACTATCATAATGTTATTAAAAATAGTTATGATAAAAATTATAAACTTCAGGGGCACCTGGGTGGCTCAGTGGGTTAAGCCGCTGCCTTCGGCTCAGGTCATGATCTCAGGGTCCTGGGATCGAGCCCCGCATCGGGCTCTCTGCTCAGCAGGGAGCCTGCTTCCTCCTCTCTCTCTACCTGCCTCTCTGCCTGCTTGTGATCTCTCTCTGTCAAATAAATAAATAAAATCTTTAAAAAATAAAAAATTAAAAAAAAAAATTTATAAACTTCAAGATGACATCCCATCACATGCATTCATTCGTCTATTGCACTGCCAAAGACTGCATGATTCAAATACTTCGAATTTTTATTACAATAATAATAAAACACTTTAATCCTATACCACTACACTATAACATGCAATGCAATATTCCAGCATTAGAGCACGACTTGATTTCAGATCATGTCCAAACGCCTTATTTCTGTTTTCAATTTTAAGGGGATACATGATGCCTCCCTGTTGGTTGGTTCAGAGTATCTTCCAAGATGTAAATTAAGAGACTATTTTAAGAAAATAGCAAGCGTGACAGTAAAACCACTCAATACGTAGTGATTATAATTCTTGGTATTTGTTATCATTACTGTTTTTACATAGTTTAAAATATAAAATATCCACAAACCATAGTTATTATCTTTATCTTTGTTAAGTAACTTTAATCTATGTTACAGGTTGTAAGTCTTTCATTGGTATTTTAGATTCTCCCAAATTGAATGCATATTGCTAGCATTGTAAGATTTCAAGTAAAAAAGAAGAAAAATTTAGGTAAGAAATTGTAATTTAAATTTCATTTGAGGTACTAACATTTTTGTTCTTAATTCACAAAATAAAACATCAGGTTACATAGTCTATCCCAGAGCATTTGTATCTTTTCAATAGGTGTTTTATAATGGTTGTTCTTAACATTGCATTTTTACTATAAAATCAGGTTAGGAACTTTCCTTTCAACAGATGCTCTTCCAGAGAAAATATATCTCTCTATATTTCCCTCTTAAATAATATTACCTACAGCAAGTGAATCCATCATTTGAGTCTTAAGGGCAGTTTACCAGTGTTTCTTTAGGATTCTCATTTTTAGAAAGTTTGAGTTTAGACAAAAAACAGACAGGGAAACTCCTTTTCCTACTTTGAAAGCTTACTGTGAGGTGGCTAATTTCTGTGACAACAGCAGCCTACTGTTGACATTTTCATAGTAATTATAGATCAGGAGTTGGTTGCTTGGCAGAGCAAAAATATGTCATATATGACAGGGCAAACCCTTGTTAATGTTCTTTCTCTTTTTTTTATTAAACTATAGTTCAAAATTCATGGTAAAAATCAACACTGTTCTTATAAAATAAATGAAAGCTTAAATATAGAAATCACATATCTAAGAAAGACAGTCTAGAAACTGGGAATGAGCACAGGATCCATAAGTGACATATTCAAGAAAACTGTAGGAAAAAAGATAAAATGTGGTGATATCAACTAATAGTACTAACCTGGGTTTTGATATCTATATTAACTCCTATAGTTGATCTCAAGAGAATCAATGACATCCTCATTCACTCAGCCACATAGTAACTTGTTTTATGAATATTCCTCCTATACTCCTGGAGTGCAAGACACAGACCTCTTAGGATGCATGACTCTCCCTCCACGGCCAACTCTGTCTCTCTAAGTGTCCCAGGCGTTAAGGAAAGAGAACGATTACGTTTGATTGTGGAAATCACAGAAGAGATTAGGAGAAAAGAAAATATAAACTGGGCCATGAAAAATGAGAAATATTAGGAAAGAGATAAATAACCAGGCAAGGGACTTCCATTCCAGATGCACAGCTCGTGAGAAATCCACACAGAAAGGGGAAGAGGTAGCAGGAAAACGGGTCATGACTCAACTTGACTAGTGTGAAAAGTACATGAAAGAGAAAATAAAGAGGAGAAAGTAAAATATGATTCATAGGAAGGACATGAAGGGCTTTTGGATTCGAGAATAGGAATTTTGGTGGGGGGGGATTTTATCTGGTACTGACATTTAAATAGAAAGCTCCTGGCAAGACCTGTCTGTCACCAGGAAGATTCAGGCTACTTCCCAAAGACCTCACACTGTGATATTACCTGATGAATTTAACACCATCCAGGATCTGGCCTTCAGCCCTGACACCTCAGAAACCTGGTTCTGTCAGCAGAAAACACGTGTCAGCATGACTGGTACATTCTCTCCCTGAGGCTGAGCTACATTAAAATCAGAAGTTTGCTAGGTGAGCATGGAATCAAAGACAGGGTTTTTTTTTTTTGTTTTTTGTTTTTTTGTGTGTGTCATCCAAATGTTACAGAACATTAGATCAACCTTTAAAGTGACTGTTGTCTCTCTCCTGAGCATGGCCAAAGCTTGCCTATGTGAATTATTTTTTTCGATCTGATTTTAGACCCCTAATGAACAAGTTTCATCCAAGTGTGTTTTACAATATTCAAACGACTTACAATAACTCTAACAGACTTAGGACTCACATCCTCTCCCTCCAAGATGACTATACTAATGTATGAAGTGATCCCTTATGTAGAAATTCCAGAGTTTATCTCACAGAGGGTAATTCTATTAACAAATTTTTGAAGGGTAATTTATAGTTGTAGTTATACACAGTCCTACTCTGTAATAAATGAAAGGATGAATGGAAGTTTTTGAACATAGAAGCAAAAAAACCAGAGCTATAATGTGGGGGAAATTCATTTATCAATGAGGCTTTAAATGCTACAGGCAAGGAAAAACCTGAAAACATAAAAGTCCTATACAAGACTAGCCTAAGTGAGAGAATGATTTGAGCCAAGGAAGACTGAATTTGAGTAAATCAGTGGATTTGAAAAGTACTGCAGAGAAGACCTTGATAGGACTTAAATGTGATTTGTTAGGGAACAGTTGGGAGGGAAACACCAAGATACCTTCAATAAAACATTTCCTGTAACCACAAGAGCATTTGAAAAAAAAAAAAAAAATCTTTGCACAGATTTAAGATTGTCATAAGTTCTGTAGAAATGACTCTATTACACAACTCACCCATATCTATGTTATAAATAATCACAGAGAATCATGAATGACTTGAATGTTGAATGTAAATTTGCACATATCTGAACATTTTCTGGGATAATGGTCATGGCTGTCCTTTTTGGTCCAGAGAACTAGCTTCAGAAAAATGGCTTAATAACTGTAGAAACACTTTATTAATTATGTTGCAGAAGTAAATCCTAATATCAAACAATAATATTACAGATAGTCTTAAAATAAATATAATAAACATCACAGCCTAGAGGTAAATATCTATCCCAAACTAATATACATATACAAACTGCTTTATTCTAATTATTGCCTTATTCCAAATATCCCATTATTCCAAAGTTTTTGTTTAAAAAACATCTATTTGTAAAACAATGTGAAATGGAATTTATTTGCTATTTTAATTACCTTTTATTAATGCATTTTAATTCAAAAAAGAAAAGTTCATTAAAAAGAATCTGAATCTCCTTATCTAGTTGGTCAATTTTATATACAATATTATTTCAGTTAAAATTATAATATTTTGGGGCACTGGGTGGTTCTATCGGTTAAGCATCTGCCTTCAGTTCAGGTCATGATCCCAGGTCCTGGGATGAAGCCCTGCATTGGGCTCCCTGTTCAGCGGGAGCCTACTTCTCCCTCTCCTCCCCAGTTGTGCTCTCTCTCACTTTCTCTGTCTCCTAATAAATAAATATATTAAATAAATAAAATCTTTTAAAAATTATAATATATTAAAATACAAAAACTTGGAAAATATGCTACTTCAAATTTGTATAACATACATAATTCTATCATATGTTCTTTATACAGCTTATTTTGGTTTCTATGTAATTTAGCTAATATCTATTTAAGAAAGAGACTTAGTAATGAACATACAATTTATGTCCATTTCAAAAATCAATCTTAGATATTTTCACATACTGGATAGTTTCATGTGATACCAATATTGCTATGTCACTGTAAAAATTAAACTGTGGAATTCTTATCATGCCATCTAGGAGACAGTTATTTAAATTTATCGTTTCATTCAAGTTAAAATAAAAAATTAAACTCACAAAATACAATAAAGAAGGGTTTTTGTTCAACCACAAATACAAATCAGAAACATCACAATCTAGTTCAACAACAAAAAAGTAAACATTAAATTACTTATTCAAGTAGAATTAAAAACAAACATGATTTAATTATACCTAAGATTATCCAATCCTAAAACTACCAACTACTTACAAGACTGTTCACAAAGAACTTATTTTTGGAGTCCAAGATGACAGGCTATAGAGTAAAGAAACTTGAAAGACATTCAAGGACATACAGGCAGACCAATTAGAAGACAGCAAATTGCTTTTAACTCAAAAAATAAGGTGTGTGAACAGCAAAATAACTGTCCCAGGCCCCCAGGGACATTAATTCTGCCTTAGATGATGTTTGATGTTTTACATTAATTCTCATCTTGGTACCAGGGGTACCAAGAGTAGCATCAGAGGTACTTTTGTCACCTTTGACCCTGATGGTAAACTTCCTTTCATGGTCTCCCAAATCCACACCTCAGAGCAAAGAGCACATGTAAGTAAAGGAAAACTCACTCTAAGAATAAACACAAGACTCTGAGCAGCAAAAGCCAGGTGGCTTTCTGCTATTCAGAGCAAACAAAGCCGTTCTGAAATTAGATTTCCAGATCTCATTCACTGACCTACAAACTGCTGTCGTTTTCAATGATATTCAAAACTTGATACATGGCAGACACTGAAAATTAAATTCTTTTTCAAATACGTTTTATTCCCCCCAAATGAGGTAAGGTATTTTCCCCTCTCTTTACTACTAATTTGCTACTTGAATTAAACATGTTATTTTCCATTGGCAATTTTCCCACATTTAAAAAACAAAAAAATTTCCTTGAGAAAATGTGTGAAATAAATAAAACAAAACAAAAACAAAACACCTATAAATTCTGAAACAAATAACTTTAAATGACAATAACATTAGTCAGCAAAGTTGGCATGTTTAATCAATAAGGAAGTCAGGGAAAAATATACTAAAATATGTTGATCTATGTAAAAACACTACTTCGCCTAAGGTTACATCCAAATTTCAGAGCTTCCAATCAAGTACTTCCTCAGTTAGCAGTGTGAAGTGTGCCTTAATTCACAGTTTCAATAAGTACAATAGTTCTTTAAAACCATAAAGTATATAACAACTCAACTCCAAGAAACTGTATTTCATGTCAAAGAAAATTTTCTTAGGTAATACTAGCCTAATGTTTGTCGATAACAATGTTCTAGAAAAGTTTTGCCTCAAGGAATGTTCGTTTAGATGAATCTGACTGCCTCAGGGACATTTGTGGAGAATATCAGATGTTGCCAAGGGCACCTTAACAGTATTACTGGAAGACTAGGAGGTTGCCTAGTCTATAATTTCATACTATACTGTATGCCATGAAAGGCCTATAAATATTCTCCTGATATTCTAAAACTGGTTCTTCAGCAGATGCTAATACCATGTGCCAAAGCAATTAGCAAGCTCATATTTCAAAGTATCCTGCCTAGAGTACCCTATGTAAATATTTTGAAAGTCACAAAGTTGCCTGATGATAGAAAAGTAAAAGAGAGCTGTGATGAAGGGACTATCAAATTACTATATTTAGGAGCTCTAGCTAGTAAGCATTCTAGTGTATTCAGGAAGATAATGCCCTGTAATGTTTTATATATTTGGAGACACAATTAGATTAAGTTGTTGCATTTTTAGTGTCTCTCCTTCTTTCAATCCTACTAAACAGTGGGCCCTTTCTTTATGCTAAGAACAAAAAATGTACAGAATTATCTAGAACATTCAACACATTCCAAAATTGATCATATAAATTTATTTTCATTTTTATCAGAGAATATGTCATAGAACAACTTATTTCATATAAATATTTAGTATAAAATCTAGCATCAAATAAGCTCATTATTACTTGACTTCAATCAGTGCAAAACACAGAAATCTTTGAATTTTATTCACTCCATATTTTCTTCAGTCTAGCAGCTAATTAATCTTGCTACAAAACTCTAAAAACAGAGAAACTGCTTTCAGTGAAATGGTTCATACTTAATAACTTTAATGAAGTTCTAGATGGAAAAGTCTCCAGAATATATGTGAACAAGAAAATTATTTTAAAAGCTAGAAACACGATAACGTATTTTATGTTACGATTCAATTTCATTTCCTTTTAAGTCAATAGAATTACAACAGTCTTTGAAATTCAACATAGAACACATAGAAAAATGAGGGATCAGGACACCTGGGTGGCTCAGTCGTTAAGTAAGTGTCTGCCTTAGGCTCAGGTCATGATCCCAGAGTCCTAGAATGGAGCTCCACATGGGGCTCCCTTATCAGCGGGGAGCCTGCTTATCTCTCTCTGTCCCTCTGCCTGCCCCCACCAGCTTGTGTTCTTTTGCCCACTCTCTCTGTCTCTCTCTAATAAATAAATAAAATCTTTGAAAAAAAAAAAGAAAGAAAGAAAAATGAGTGATCTACTATGGACAGAAATTGGTAGTTTGCCTCAGCACCCATTCAAAACTGATTACACTTGTTTATATATGATAATAATTTGTGAATTCCTGGTATTTAATTGTAAGAAAAAACCTTTTCCTTTTCCACTTTTATCCACATTGAAAATAAATCCACAACTGTAGGGGGGTTGAAGTTAAACACAATGACACCTCACAGTTTCCAAAGATACTGTAGTTGTATTTCTAAGCCAAATAACACCTATTGTAAAAACAATTAGTAGTCCCTTTAACAGCCACTCCTGCCTACCTGAGATATTCAGAATTTCATTGTGATATCAAAAGAATCACTACTAAAACTGCCAACTGTGTGCAACTGTCATATGGAGTACGCGTCTTGGGATAAAAACTATTCTTTGAACAGTATAAGGTACAATGCAAATACTGGCTTTTCATTCACTAATAATGATTTACTTTAAAAACTAATGAAAAGGCAGGCTACGAGAAGTTTTCTATTGCAGCTTCAAGATACAATTATCAAATTATAGTGAAATCATTGTCTTCTCGTATAAGTGATGCTCCTTCAATAACTGTAATAAAAATTCCAAATCATTATCAATGTATTGGTCCAGCAGAAATTAACATACAGTTAGTGTGATCATTTAAAAGAACCAAATATAACATTCCAAAAGAGACAGAAACAGTTTGAGCTGTTCATGATGACTCATTCAAAGCACCCAGCTGTTAAAAATAAGAATAAGCAAACATACAAACATGATCTTCAGAGCTAGAGAAAGTGGGTCCAACTCTCACTAATCTTGGTCAGATTAATTAAGTTTATTGAAGCTAGCCTATCCCATTTACAAGAGGAGATTAATAATCCCTACTTTTATGTTATTAAAATACTATACTAAAAAAACTCAATTGAAAGATGGGCAGTTCTTAAAAAATTTAAGGATAGAATTACCATATGATCCTGCAATCCCAATTCTAAGTATATTTCCAAAAAATTGAAAGCAGGATCTTGAAGAGATATTTACACACTCACGCTCATAGCAGCCTTTTTCATGATACCCAAGATGTGGGAACAATCCAAGTGCTCATCAATAGATGAAAGCATAAAGAAACGTGGTCTGTCCACACAATGGAATATTATTCAGCCATAAGAAGGAAGAAAATTCGTGTCATTTGCAACAACATGGATGAACTTTGAGAGTATTATGCTAAGTGAAATAAACCAGTCACAAAAGGACAAATACTGTATGATTCCACTTATATGAGATACCTAAAGTAGTCATATTAATAGATACAGAAAATGATATGGTAATTGCCAGGGGCTGGGTGAGGAGAAAATGGGGAATTGTTGTTTAATGGGTAGAGTTTCAGTTTTGCAAGATGGAAAAGTTCTAGACACTGGTTGCACAATGGTGTGGAAATACTTAACACTACTGAATTGTGTACTTAAAACTGGTTATGGTAAACATTACAGCATGTCTTTTTTACTACCATTAAAACTTAAATACTTTTTATTTATTTTTTTTTAATTTTTCTTTACTTATGTGACAGAGAGAGATCACAAGCAGGCAGAGAGACAGGCAGAGAGAGAGGAGGAAGCAGGCTCCCCGCTGAGCAGAGAGCCCGATGCGGGGCTCTATCCCACGACCCTGAGATCATGACCTAAGCCGAAGGCAGAGGCCTTAACCCACGAAGCCCCCAGGTGTCCCAAAACTAAAATACTTTTTAAAGATTATACTAAATGGGATGATATATTTAAATTGTCTGACATATAATAGATACCCAAAAAACAGTATTACAAACCAGGAAGTGTAATAGTGCAGTATGTAAGGACAAGAGAGTGAAGCCAAAATGCCAGTACTAGAGAGAATCCTGCTGATAACACCTGTCTAACCCTGGGCCTTAGTTTCCTTGCCTACATACTGAGATAATAATTGGGCCTTCCTATAGGTTTGTTACTAATTAATACATAAAAACTTTTAATACTACTGACATTAGATAAACTCTATGAAAGTACTTGTTATTACACTATTATTAATATCTATACAAGGAATAATCTGTCACTACTTAATATTATATATTTTTTATTTTATTTTATTTAAAATATTTGCCTCTTTTGATATTTTGAATGAGTACATTTTTACCACTTCACCCCCTCTACTTATGAGTAGAACTTTTAAAGTAGCTTATTCATATGAAGTATAAAAAAATGTATTCATTTAAACTATTTTAAAAGCCATTTAATTAGAGTAATAGCTATTCATTAAATAAAATATTCTAATTATTTCCAATAAAAGTGTAAAATAAATTTGCATTTATTTTTATAAATATGAGCCTTTAATTTCCCTGGCATCTTTTTTTTCCCATCTACATTATTTTGACATTTTAGTTGATACACACACACACACACACACACACACACACAGAAGTATAGATATCATACATATTTAATTATTACATAATTAAAGATTTTTCATATCAACATAATTAGCCCAGATGATTAGTTTTCAAAAATAAAACAAGACAAATAGAGGATATCCATTATAAAAAATAACCCAGCCAAGTTTAAATGTAGTTTATTTTACCTTGTATGTTCAGAAAACATAGATAAAGATATGGTATTATGTTATTGACAAAATCCCAAAACAATTATCTAAAATACACACATTAGCACATAGTTAAGTCTTAAATTAATATAAAGAACTTAAAAGAAAGTTATGGGGGAAAAAAATCCTTACATATTTGTTACTTGCCATTTGATTATGTGTAGAAAATACACATATATACTAAATTTAAGTCCCTTTTCTAATTTATATCATTAGTAAACCAAACTATTAAATAACAGAACCTAACAAAATTACAGATTGCTATAATGGTAAGGTACTTCATATTTTATTTTGTATATTTAAAAAGTATAACTTTAAAATCAATGATGTTTCTAGTGAAGCAGTCATGAAAACATATGGAATTGTATTGAGTTATCTCTATCTTACAATAAGAAGGATAATACTGATTAGAAGTATCCAAAGCACATAGACTATACATAAAAAAAGAAGTCTACCTCACTTAAATTCTAAAGATTTTATTAGTGATTGCCTTTAAACCTATTAAATGGACCAATGAAATATCACGGTGTTATTTACAAAGGAGGATATAAAAGTGTGTATTAGACCTGAATTCTGAATAGACAAATCAGCTATAAATGTTCAGAAGTAGGAGACACTATTTCTGACAAAGGTCATTATTTCCTTGATAAAGTAAGAAGCTTGTGTTGGGATATCAAGACCCAGGTAATTTCCAATGGAAGAATGTTGAGGAAAATACCATCCTTTGGAAGAAATTACATGACTGCAGAGAAAAAATGGTTTTATAAAGACTCTTTACCTTTCTACCATGTATATTTGTTTGCTATATTGTTATTATTAATTTAATGGTAAGATATTCTAAGTGTGAGCAAAATATTAAGCAAAAATTTTGTGATCACTTTGAAATAATTGGACCATGACTATATATACATGAAAGAAAAATGAATACCAAAGTTTTCATTTTGCAAGTATGAGGAAGTATTCAAAGATCTCTTAAAAAAAATTAACAAAACGGTGCAATTCACCATCTCTTCTTATGATCCAGACAAAGAGTCAAACTCAAAAGCATAAAGCTTCTATGGCATTTCTGGCAAATCTTACTTTGCATACCATCTTGTAACTCTCCCAGAGATACTAATGCTAAAGAGATTATCTTCCTTGCTTCCAGGACTAACTGCTGTGTGAATTCAGCAATGGCATCATTTCTAGTACTATTCAGGGAAAGGTACTTTGTATTTAATCATACTTGCCTTTCCCCACATTTCCGCATTAGAGGAAATAAAAACCTTGTATAGAGAGTATTCTCTCTCAACTAAGTGAGCAACAAGTAATTTCTTTTTCTTTTTTTAAAGATTTTATTTATTTTGGATTTATTTATTTGACAGAGAGACAGAGAAAGAGCAGCATGGGGGAGGGGAAGAGGGAAAGGGAGAAGCATATTCCCCGCTGAGCAGAGAGCCGCATGTGGGGCTCTATCCCAGAAAGACACTTAACCCACTGAGCTACCCAAGTGTCCCAACAATAAATAAATTCTAATTTCTTCCCACCAATCACATTTCCTCTCTGGACCTATGACCAAATATCCATAACTTAAAAAAAAAAAAAAAGTTTTCACAGAAGATAATATTAAATGATTTCACTAGAAAAAGGACTTGTCATTTGATGAGGCTCTCCTTAAAAATCTATGTGGGTGTTCTTCTTTGATCTGACCTCCAACATTTCCTCTTAGATATTAGCAAACTACTACTCCCTCAAGCTTCTACATCCAGAACCTTAGATACTGGATGTTCCAACTCTACTCTGAACAGAGGACAGAGGGATAATCTTAATTTAGGGAGGGAATAAGATAGAAGGAAGGCAAACGAGTAATGGGAATTGACAAAAATTCCCATCCATGGGCACAAGGAATAATTTCAAGAGGCACTTAGATGAATGAAACAGACATAGTTGTTAGCAATATTTTCCTCCTCGTGTCTGGCTTTCCCTTCTTCCTTTTACTGTTAATTCTTTCCCATTAGAGATGACATTCCATAGCCCCCCATTCAGCGAGGTATAGCCATGTCACTGAGTTGAGGTCTGTGAGATACACACATAAGTCATGTGTGACAACGTCCTGTTAAGTTCTAGGGTAAGGTGCATTGACCTCTTCAATCTTTCCTGCTGGATAGGAAATGACAATTGATGATAGAAAATACTGATAGAGTGACCCTGGAAGTTCAAACCTGGACTGTTCATTTTGACAAGCTCACTTCAACCATCACCTGGTTGGGAAATAAAATTCTATCTTAATTCAGGCATGTTGATTCAGAGCCCCCGTTTTGCAAGAACTTAACCTATCTCTGAATAATGCATTGGCAATTATAGGTGAGGCAGAAGTCAAAGACATAAATCTGGACTATCTGTAAAATATCTGGATTCAGCCATACAACCATTAAATGAAGTGCAGCGGTTGAAAAAGGGGGGGGGGATACTGGTTTTTAACATAACTTAGTAGGCAGCAAAAAATATTTTAAAACCTTAGAGCAAAAAAGTATGTGGTCAAAGAGAAACTATAGGAAAAGAATCGGATGAACTGGCAGAGGGAGTGCCAAGATGCATATAATTCCCATCTACTGTTATCACTCTAAAATTGAACATGACAGTTTTGGCACAGTGCTTTCATTTTAGTGCATTTTGAAACTTATGGACTAAACCAGTTTTGTACTTGAAACCTTATATTTTATATAAAATTAAATTTTCATTTACATTACAGAACTGGGCTGGCAGTGGTCAGAAATGGAAATGGTCAATAAAAAGCAATACAGTTCTAAAAGCCTTTACTTAATGACTGTGCAGATGGCAATACACATTAAATATAATGTTCCTGTGTTTATTAAATATTTTTCCAATGTTAACTCTAAGACTTCACTGTGCTAATGCTCGGTGAACTATAGGATTCTTTTTTTTTAAGATTTATTTATTTACTTACTTACTTGGGAAAGCATGAACGGGAGGGGTGGAGGGAAAGGGAGACAAGCTCAAGCAGACCCCACACTGAGCATTAAGCGTGACACAGGGCTTTAACTCACAACTCTGAGATCACATCCTGAGCAGAAAACAAGGGTTGGATGCTTAACCAACTGCACCCTAGCACCCCTGAACTGTAGGTTTTTTGAGGGGGAAGAGACTACCATCTGTAACTGTAAAGAGTTCAGCATCTAATAAGGAGAAGAATCTGAAAACTAGGGGAGGTAGAATGAGTAGAAAAAAAACAATGAAAGAATTTTCATAAATGGGGAAAATATAAGTAAATACTCTAAGAACTTATAGCATAAAAGAGTCACAGACCTGATTTCAGATATATATCTATATCTATATATAATATAATATAATAAGATAATTCTAGCCCAGATCATGAAAACTAAAGTTGCATAAGAATATAAAATGTTACTCTGAGTCAGAATCATGAGATCTGAAAGCAGTCTTACCGTAGTCTTATTGTAAAAGTAGGAAAAAAGATGTTTCATAGCAATATACAATGTTCTTTTGGTATATTAGGTAAAAAGCTGAAGTGTGTAATCACAAGCAAGCTGACTTCTCTTAAGAACCAGAAAGGCATGTGGTGACCACACATATAATAGCAAAGGAGATTATGCTTGCATTTGTGAGATGCAGAAAGCTAAACTAGGGAGAAACAAAACAAAACAAAACATGTCTTAACAACATTTTAGAGGGAGTGCCTATTTTTTTTTTTTTTAGATTTTTTAAGATTTTTGTTTATTTATTTGACAGAGAGAGAAAGAGATCACAAGTAGGCAGAGAGGCAGGCAAAGAGGGAGGGGGAAGCAGGCTCCCTGCTCAGCAGAGAGTCCAATGTGGGGCTTGATCCCAGGACCCTGAGATCATGACCTGAGTTGAAGGCAGAGGCTTAACCCACTGAGCCACTCAGGCGCCCCCGAGGGAGTGCCTATTTTCTAATTAACATGTAAACAATATTTATAATACGAGATATAATCACTTTGGTTTCCTGATAATTTAATCTGTTACTTATTTGAAGACAAACACATACAAAATATATATATGTATATATAATACATACATATTTATGCATAAACCTATATATACATAAATATAAATGTAGTATATATATATATATATATATATATATATATATATATATATCACAAAGTAATTTACTTCTTATTCTATTTGGTTATACTTTCCTAATAATTCACCAGAAGTTATGAGAGCTGGAGAGTTAAAAGTACTTCCCTATAATTTCTATCTGTTAGAATGAACCCAAGGCAAATTGACTAAATTTTGTACTCAATTCAGATGGGGTCTGACAATGTGATAGCAGTTCTACCTGACAGTCCCTTCCCAGAAATGAGTAGATGAGTGGGAATTCTCTGACCTGCTTTTCTTATGTGACATCTGACTTGACAAAATCAATCTTAACTGGTGAGTTTGGTAGTGGTGGTCATGGTGGTGGGGGGGTGGGTTAAGAAATAGGTAGTGGAGGTTGTACCACACCTTTCTTTAACTAGGACTCAGATGTCACAGATTGGGGTTAGACCACTGTATGGGGCTAACCCTTTGCTGCTGTAGTAACTCACTCACTCCAGAATCTTCAAAGACTACTTATTGCTTCTCTATAGTCAAATGCCTCCTTCTTGATTGAGTCCTCTAGTGATTTAAACAATATTAATACTACTCAAATATAAAAAAAAAATCACCTGATACAGTCTTTACAGGGTCTGATTTGCAAATACATGTACTATATACACTATATATACTTTCATGGATTTGTAAACATAGTGTGGCCCATAGTCATCAATAGATTGAAGGAGAAAAAAAGATCAAAGTAAGAGAGGAAAAACACTTGTGGGAATGCAACAGATTGACTGTGAAGAATTACCAAGGACAGCCTATGTGCTCAAGTATGATAAAATATAGGTAATGGTTACCACAGTTCAAAATATTGTTTCATGGTAAGAAACACTAAAAATGTACTTTTCAAAATCAGAATTAGATATTCATTATTGAGAAAGTGTTCCTGAACAGAGAGAATAGTGGTTTGATTTGTTCAGTTTCTCTAATTATTAATAATTATTTTTTACATATTGTTGAAAAGTAAAGTAGTAAAATTTCCCTTCCTGCTATTAGCACATCCTAAAGGTAATCACTTCATAATATATATGAATATGAAATCATCACACTGCACAACTTAAATATCTACAATTTTGTCAATTATATCTCAAGTAAGAAAATTATTTTTAATGTACTACAAAGGAGAAGCCCTCATGCTAAAGGTATGCTGACTGCTTAGGTAATACAACCAGGGTGCATCATAAATCTAAGGAAAGTACTGAGAAAGTATTGTTTAAAGATTATGTTTGAATCTCCATGCCTTTTAAAGTAATGAAATACTTTACTTGCAGTAGGCATAGAAACCAATTGTTCATTTACTAACTAATAGCAGTAAAAGTTGATAGATTCTCAGGGGGCTTTACTCCTCTGTAGCCTAAGTGGCAGGAGATATCCCCCCCATCAGCCATTACCTCTCAAATAATCTGTATACTCTACTAAGATGAAACCTCAACTCAAATGAGAAAAGGAAATAAAAAGAAAAAAAAGGTTAAGAAAGGTTATCGTACTATCCAATATATCCAAATCAGGTATTTTAAAATTCAACTTCTAATTTGAGGGCCGCTGAGACACTTAAGTCTGTACTTTACATTTTCACAACACTTAACATGCCCTTTAAGTTTGATTTTTTTTAAAAGTCAAATTGTAAGACTTTTTTTATTGTTTTCAGTATATCTAAAGGGTATTAAAAATTAGTTAAGGAATAAGTGCAAACTGAAGTTGATTATGGGTTTTGCAAGAAGAATGGCAAGCATCTCTTGAAACAATGTTCAAAATGACCCCCAGGTTGTCATTTGTCTATTTTGTAAGATGATGAGGCTGTGGTTATGATTTTCTCCAATGGTCTTTTTTTTTTTTTTTAAGATTTTTATTTATTTATTTAATAGACAGAGATCACAAGTAGGCAGAGAGACTGGCAGAGAGAGGAGGAAACAGGCTCCCGGCAGAGCAGAGAGCCTGACATGGGGCTCGATCCCAGGACCCTGAGATCATGACCTGAACTGAAGGCAGAGGCTTAACACACTGAGCCACCCAGGTGCCCCTCCAATAGTCTTTTTTTAGAGGAGTTTAGGTTCACAGAGAAATTGGGAGGACGGTACAGAGATTTCCTGTATACCCCATGCCACCATAAAAGCATAAACTCCCCATTAGGAATGTTCCCTACCAGAGTGCTCCATTTGTTACAGTAGATGAATCTACACTGAAACCTCATAATTACTCAAAGTCTATAGTTTACCTTAGAGTTCATTCTTGGGATGTATTTTCTATGGGTTTGAGCAAAGGTATAATGATATGT
The DNA here is from genome assembly GCF_902655055.1 of Lutra lutra. Lineage (NCBI taxonomy): Eukaryota > Metazoa > Chordata > Mammalia > Carnivora > Mustelidae > Lutra > Lutra lutra. The sequence goes on along the minus strand of NC_062279.1, from coordinate 72,274,038 downwards.
ATCAAGCATTATACAAACACACGGAGTATTTTCACTGCCCCAAAAATCTTCTGTGCTGTACCTATTCATCCCTCCTCCCACCCTCTACCTCCACTCCCAGGTATTTTTATTGAACAATAAATTTAATCAGAAGCATTTGAATGTCAGCGGATGGGTACAGTTCTGATTTTATTACATGAGTTAATTGAAATTAGCATGGCCATCATTGCCATGTACACTTTTATTATACTGCTTCCAACATACAGTATCTTTTTTTTTGGCATTTTTAATTACAATATGTACTTCGGAGAAGTCATAGTAGTTGAGATTGACAAAGGCATTATATCATTTATTATCAATTACTTCATTGGTTTCCAAATTCCATATTCATTTATTACATGATTAAGGGTATAATTGAATTGACTTATAAAACACAAATATTTGAAATATGCAATATATGGACCACTTGATTCAGAAGCTAATGACTTTTTTTTCTTATAATGATCTAGATTTTCAATTCTCCTCATAGGCATGCATACATTTATACATGTAAGAATGGAGTGAAGGAATTCCTTACACCTGCTCTTGGTAAAGGTAGTATCCCACAATTGTCCCACTGGGGAATCTGGTGTTCTTGATTTTATCATTACTCACCAGAACTAAAAGGGTAGTAAATGTAATGTAACCAGTGTATCTATTAAATATATCTTGTTGAAAGTTTTTTGTTTGCTTTATTTTAAAAATCATAAAATTTGGGGCACCTGGGTGGCTCAGTGGGTTAAGCCTCTGCTTTCGGCTCAGGTCATGATCTCCGGTCCTGGGATTGAGCCCTGCATCAGGCTCTCTGCTCAGCAGGGAGCCTGCTTCCCCCTCTCTCTCTGCCTGCCTCTCTGCCTACCTGTGATCTTTCTCTCTGTCAAATAAATAAATAAAATCTTTAAAAAAAATCATAAAATTATACTCTGAACATAACATTCTGGATCTATCTACTATACTTACTTTTAAATGAGTTGACTTCTCTATATCTTTAAGTTAAAATTTTATTTTTCCTAAGATGTAGCAGTTAGAATGTCCACAGGACTTTTTATACCAATTGGCAAAAGGACAGGTTTTCTGTGTATATACTGACATTCTGTACATTTTAAAGGGCAACAAAACTTTGTTCAAAGAGCATTGTTAGTATAAAGTGGTCAGAATTATTTGAAGTTTCTTCTGTGTTAAGTTTGGCTTTGGTTTAATTATTTCTCTGTGATTTATATTGAGGAAATTGAGAAAATGAGTCATCAATGGCAGTATTTCCTATGTTCACCTACATAATACTTCTTACATAATACTTCCTTTCCATGTTCCTGATTCCTAAAGCTTTATTATACATAGTATATAGTTATATATTTAAATTGCATATAGTATATAAAAAGTACATCTATCTTAAAAACTATTCAGTTAAAATATAATGATGGGGGGCGCCTGGGTGGCTCAGTGGGTTAAGCCGCTGCCTTCGGCTCAGGTCATGATCTCGGGGTCCTGGGATCGAGTCCCGCATCGGGCTCTCTGCTCAGCAGGGAGCCTGCTTCCCTCTCTCTCTCTCTCTCTCTGCCTGCCTCTCCGTCTACTTGTGATCTCTCTCTGTCAAATAAATAAATAAAATCTTAAAAAAAAATATAATGATGGATTGCATTTTCAAATATTATTCAAAATAGTTTTCAAATATAATTGAAAAGAAGATATAGCTCAAACTTTCATTAAGGAATTACTTGTAAAATAATATTGCTTGTGTAAAATAGTCACACGAAGAAAAGTAAAGGCTAATTCTAGTCTTGGTTATGCTTAGGTATTTCTAGCCTTTTTTGTAAATAAAATTAACTATGTCTTTAGGAGAGAAAAGTAGACATAAGTACTTCAGTTAAATTATTTCTAAAAGAAGAGATTGATATCTTTGTTTCCTTGTCTTTGTATAAACTAAGTATTCAAATCCATTACTTAAGATATCAATGCTGATGCAGAACATTTAAGGGTAGATTCATGCAGCACAAACACTTCAAGCAATGCCTCATCACCTTGGGCTTCCAGATGAAAATGAAAAAAAAATAAAAAATAATATCTTAAAAAATACAGAATAAAAAAAAAGCTAATGATTCCCAAGAAGGGAAAAACAATCTGTACATTAGCAGTGAGGTGAATGGTCTAAATACAGATTCTGCATTCTGAGTTGAGATGTCACACTATCACCAGACATTTTATCATGTTAAGAATAAGCAACAGGTGGTTAAAAGGGTGGAAAAAAGATAACACTTATCTTCTCCATGCCCTCCAAAAGCTATCTTTACAAAAACATAATTATCTTAATAAGTGGTACTGCTAAAACCTGATATAATTTTTAAATAGATAATTTATTATATTTTCATTATTACATGTCCTTCAAAACAGATTTGCTAAAAATATTTCAGTAAATCCTTTACTTAAATTTAACCTATACTTTTAATGGTCCCTACCCCCACCCCCGCCCTGCACCAGAGATCAACTAAGGATAACTGAAAGTACTATAACAATAAAATGATCTATTCTGTGTCTGTATAAGCTGGATGAATGATTCCTGGAATATTTAATTATTTCAGGCAACACACCTTGCCTCCATAGTTTTAATCAAACACACTTACAAACTGCTCAAGCATAACTGGTTGCCTTTAAAAATGCAATAAAGGAATTTGAATAAAGTCAGAGTACAGGAGGATTGAAGGTTTAAAATATATTTTGGAGAAGAAAGCCTAACATTTATTTTAAAAGATTTTCAAGTAGTCATCAATAAATAAAATGTCATTATGTGAAGCACTGTTCAAATAATGACAAAATCTTCAATATTTTTTTTTCCAAATGAGGATATGATAACCTTCTCCGGGTTTAGAAATATCTCGTTTGCTTGCTTGCTTTTTTGATTGTATTCAATATTAGAATAAACTTAAAAAAAATGTGTAAAGAATTTTTGGTTAACACTAAAATGATTTGAAGCTTTGATCGTAAAGCATGTAAGACAGAGTCCTCCATTAAGTATTATCATTATCATTACCATTTTTCACCCTTGTACCCATGCCTAGTATCTATGAGTTACATCTAATTTTGAAGTAAAAATCAGCGTCTCTTCAGGAATCCCTCTTCCAGAAAGAGCTACGTGTTTGCCTCTTCAGTTGACTCATGTGAGGGGTGTTGGGTGCCGGGGATAGAGGAGCCAAGATGAAAACTAATCTAAGCTTCCATTTATTTTCCCAAATCGTGACAGTGTGAGCTGATGAAAGAAGTTAACTCATGTCTACGTAGGGCAGTGCAGATGGACTCCACGAGAAATTCTCTCAAATGTCACCATAAAGGTTGGCAGGGTGTCTGAATCACTCTCGCTTCCTCTCGGGCCTCTCGGGTTTTAAAAGGTGGCCTGGGGGTGGGGGCGGTAATCAGGTGCCCGGGCCGCCACCTCGCTGGGACAGCCAAGTTGAAAGCTGGGAGATGAACCTCGCTTCTCTGGCCGGCAGCTCTTCCCCGGCTCTATTCAGATCAGATGGGGAAAATGACTGGAAGTCACCCCCACCGACTCCAAGGCAAACAAACGTCTCAACACCTGCTTCGTTCTTAATAACCCTTGAGGACAAGGGTTATTAATAACCCTTGAGACCCCGGGGGAGTCTACAGTTTAACCCTTTCAGAGCCACCCCCTACGGAAGTCCCCCCGCCACTACCCCCTCACCGGGCGGATTTTCCGGCAGGGATGCAATCCGGAATAAAACCGTAGCGAATGCGTTACAAACATGCTCTGTGTTAAAGTTAATGCAGGAGCACAAATCTGATCAGCAATTTGATGGGATCAAGCGCAGTTCAACTTCTGCCCGCTGGTGCGCCCAAACCACCTCCCACCCCTGGGAGAGCCGGCATTTAGAAATCTTACATCTTCCTCCCTCCTCCCTCAAATTCCTTAATGGACCATTAGTAACGGGATCGATCCTAGTTGCTTGAGTGGCAATCCATCGCAAAGGCGCATCTGCCGTGTTTACTACTGCCAGAAACACCATTCAAAAGTTGAGAAGGTAGAGCCAGCACTTTGGAAACCTTTGGGGGCCGAGGGAGGTGGGGAGGTACGCGGGAGGCGAGGAGGCAGGAGGGCACCTGGTGAGATCTGAACTCCGGGGCAGCCAGCAAGCAGCCTCTCCCGAGCACTAGCCGGGAGGGGTCATCGTCACCGCCAACTTCCCCCACCCCGAGCGCCGCCGGGCTCCCCGCGCCCCTGTGCTGGGAAAATCGAGCCCGCCGCCCACCCGCCCGCAGCCGCCGCGGCCCCCGCCTGGGAGCAGCGCGCTCTTGCGTCCGGGGATGGGGGTGCGCAGCACTTACGTCTCGGAATTTGTTCCACTGTCCGACTTCCTTGTCATACTGAGAGATCGTGGTGAGCCATTGTTTATCGTCCAGAAAATTACCGCCGTCCGACCGCCCCCCGGCCGCAGCCACCGCCGCCGCAGCGGCGAGAGCCTGACTGCACCAAGCGGCTGCACATACACACAATACGGCTGACACCTTGAGCATCTGGGAAAGGAGACACAACCGGGGGGCGGAGAGGGGGCAGTGTCAAACAAGGGGTAAGAAGACCGGGAAACCCGGGAATACATGCATCAGCGACGACAGGGGTAGAGGGAGGAGGAGACAAGCAGGGACGGGGTGCCCCCTCCCCGGAGGTTTTACCTCCAAACCCGGGCGCTCACACACGCGCAGACCCGCAGACCCGGGGGAGGAGAGGGGGTGTAAGGGAGGAAGCCCCAGCTGCAGCACCCTGCGCGGGCAGAAGAATGCTTCCAGGCACATCACCTTGTTATGAGCTTGCACTGAGCTCGCAGCTCCTGCTGGAAACGCAGCCGGGCTCTGCCAACTCGCCGCTTTCAGGAGCTGCTGCACGCGCCGCTGTCTGGAGCCGTCCACTCAGCTCTCTGCGCCAGGCGCGCTCCCCGCATCTCCACCTCCCCCCGCGCGCTCTTCTCTCGTTTACTCCCCTGGCTTCACCCCTCCCTCCCCCAGCTCCTTTTTTTATTTTTTTCCTCTCTCCCTTTCCCACCTCCTCCTATCCCACCTTCCTCTCTCTGGATCTGAGCTGCAGTCGAGTCCGGATGCGACGCTCGGCTGAAGGCAGAGGATGCGGTAGCTGCTCGCCTAGGAATCCTTATCTGCTTTATAACCTCTCCCCTCCAGAAGAGGTTCTCATGTTCGCGAGACTGCCTGAACATTCTCTCTGCTCCTGGACTGATTTAACACAAAATAGCTGTAACTCTCTTAGTTGTCTCTGGTCTGCGATTTCGAAGCTGGTCACTCAGACGTGGGAAATGAGATCTGAAGAAAACTTTATGCATAGCCAAGTCACGAATCCCTTGGAGTTTTAAGTCCTGTAAACCTCTTGGACTGAGCTCCACCCTAAGACAGAGCCATATCTGTAGGGTCTTGGGAGATGCTTAATGCTGAAAATTAAGAATGTTTGAGTGAATTCTGGATTATAACATAGTGCAGACTTTCACGTTAAAGAGTGGAAGTTCTTTTCTTTTCCACAGAGAATCATGACTAGGTAGGAAGTTTGAGTACACCTAAATTTTCCGCAGCCATAGATAATTTCCCCTTAAAAACTCCTTGACAACTGTATTTTATGCTCTAAGACCAGAATCAAAAACTTTAAAGCCCTAATCTATGTCTCCCTACTGAAAAAATGGAAGAAGAGCATTTTCGAGACAGAACACTAATTTTGCTCTCCATACCTCCATTTATGACAAAATACTTGGCTTTTCATTGTTTCTCCACATATTCAGAATAAGCTGGAAGGAAATCAATAATTAGCCCCCTGTAAACAGAGTCTGATGAGAATCTCTCCCAAAGACTGGAAGGATTTAGGTGAAGTGAATATTATATGTAAATCAGGAGATCTATGGAGGCTAAAAGACCACAATAAGACTATGCATTTCTGAATTTATTAGAGGTTATTTCAGCTAAAACTGTATCTCCCAAAGCTATGACCTTTGAAAATTTTATGTAGTTTCCAAAACTTGAGGAGATAATTAAATAGCAGCAATACCTTCCACTTCTATTTTCTATTTCGATCTCATATAACATTTGCGTAACACTTTTCAAACTATATTAAAATAGGAGTCAAAAAGCATGATTAATATTGATTTCTATCTTTTGTAAATATAGGACTTAAAATGAATATATAAAATATAAATGAAAGGGAAAAAAGATATTTTCCTCAAATGCCACTCTTTCCACTCTGATCATGGGGGAGAAAACGAGAATCTACAAGTGCAATCCATAGACACCCTGATTGATGTAAACTCACATTAGATAACTTTAGAAACACTGATGTATACTAATTCTCCAATCATGTTTATTTCAGTTTTATCACAGCTGGCTATGTCATATATTTCAGGATATTCTGAAGCACTGTCTTGCTTAGGACATCCTTTAGACAACCATTGGTAGGTCCACCCTCCACTAACCCAACCCCTCTTTCTGTTCCTGATCCATCAACCCCCTATATACCTATATTCACCTCTCTACCATAAAAGTTAAAGTATTTTACTCTCAATTCAATGAGAATCTTTTAACATGTTTAAAAACCTCATTCCTTTTTAAATTTAAATCTAATGGAAAAAGCACAAAAATTATGCCTTAAATGAATCTATGATGCACAGAAGAAGTTACAATTGTTAAATTGAAAATTACCTTCTAGTCTTTGTAAATTAATTTTTAAAAATTTAAAAAATGTTTTAAAAAGATGTATTTTATTTGCTAAAAAATATTTGATGGGGGGGTGCCTGGGTGGCTCAGTGGGTTAAGCCTCTGCCTTCCTCGCAGGTCATGATCCCAGAGTCCTGCGATCAACCCCCCCCCCTCACCCCCTGCATTGGGCTCACTGCTCAGCAGGGAGCCTGCTTCCCCTCTCTATCTCTGCCTGCTGCTCTGCCTGCTTGTAATCTCTGTCTGTCAAATAAATAAATAAAAATCTTTAAATAAAAAAAATTGATGAGGGATGAGGTTCTAACACTCCTCCACCCCCCAATGTTATCATCTGTTATACATTTTAACATAAATACATATTTACCCCCAAAATGCATCTATTTCACTGCTGACACTAACAAGTTCATAGAAACTCTTCGCATCTAGCTTTCACCACTTGTTCTTATTTTGTGAGAAAAGCCTCTAATAGTGTATCAAACTCCACATCTGAGGGTAGTGCAGGATTTACCAACAAACTGCAAGTTTGAAATGCTGTAAATCACAAGAAATAGATTGAGTGCATTTGTGCTGGTCAGCTATGGTTCAGTTCATCTACTTTTACTGGCAGAGCTCCTTAAACCTTTACCACGCTTCTAAAGCCATGCCGTTGTTTCTGGGCAAGTTAGTAGTGAGAATAAAAGTCTACTAAGTTTGACGGTTTGATGTATTAATCACAGGGAATTCTCCTTTCAGTTTCTCCATATAACTGAATGTTTGGGTCTTCAAAGAGCCTGCTTTCAAAATTTAAATAATCCTGAGAGAATTCACACTTCAGTTAACACCTTGGTTATCAGTTAACACCTCAATGGAGATTAACTGAAAACTTGTGGAGAGCAAAACACAGCAGGGAAGAATACAGGAAGAGTATTAAGTGGGAGGTAATATATGGAAGGGGTACTTAGGAACCTTACAAGTCAAAGTAGGTTGGCACAGAGGGGAGTAATTCATTGACTGCTACCCAGTTTTACTGAGAACTTTCATGAGAAATGGAAAAGCTAAAAAAGAAAAAAATACGAAATGGAGTGGGGTGTCTGTGGTGGGCAGAATAAGACACTGACACCAGAAGTAAGTAGACAGAGTTTGGTTTTGTGTTTCTGATCACGCTTTACAAAATTGAAACTCACAGCAAGACACAGATATTCAGATTCCCAGTCCCTTTTCTGTCACTTCTGTCACTTCATGCCAAATAATTACATTATAAAAAGCCAATATTAAGGCCAGTCCAAGCTTGAACCTTACCTCTATATTTGTTTCCTTCACCTTTTAACTCTTCTTCTGCTAAACATTAAGTTAATCAATTAACAAACATCTATTATCAAACATGTGCAAAATATTGTACTAGAAATAATTTTTATATTAAATCTGTTTCTTCTCTAGGTTTAGTTACCCTCGTTTTTAGATCTGCTATAGTCTAGAACAATAAATACTAGGTATATGGTGACAAGGGGTCCATTTATAACCATCTTTGAGATTGGGATCTATGAAGACCTTAATGGAACTCCATATCTTTAAATTCCCCCCCCACACACACTCCCCCTATAGTTGCTTTAGTAAGTTATCTTTCTTTCATAGCTGCTATAAAAGTGTTACTCCTAACTATCCTGAGGCTGTACAGAATAGTTCAAATCATTTCATCTTCCATGTGCTAGGTACTTTACATCCGTGCTACCCTTTATTCCTCACAGTTTGCTCAGGATACCATAGTTAGTAAACACAAAGGAAGGATTTTTGAGGGCCTATGAAGTCATCGAGAAAGATGATGCTTTTAAGTTTTCTCTCTATATATAGAAACTTCTCTGTTTGGATCTTTTGCTTATGTTCTTCCGTTCCACTGCCCCCATATCCTTCCTCTCCCACTTGTTGTGCATTCATTTAACTTTATTTCAGTAAAAGTGAGGACTCATCTCTTGGTAGTCAAAGAAAGAAGAGATGGTTAAATCAGGGAGCTTGCTAAGCTAAGACAGAAGTCACTCTACTTTGACGCTGAGTAGCTTAGTCCCTGACTCAAATGACCTTGTCCACTCAGACCTCCAGTCTCAACAAAAGCAAGCCTGAAACCCAGCAGGCAGTCTACCTGGTTGGCTGAGAAGAAAATAAACCAGGCTGCCTCCTTCTTCTTATGCCAGTGAAACAAATGTTTGCCTTTCTTTTATAGCCAGCTGGTGAAGATAAGGAGAGATGGGCAGTAAGGGGCTGTGTAGAATATATGTAGTTACCAGAAGTTTTGGTTAAATGATAGATGAGTTATCCTAAAAGCACAATTTGGCTATGTCAAAATATTTCATTACAAGATAAGCGAAACAATACTTGATCAATAAAAGTCAGCCATCTAAGAGTGGTGCCTTATGTCAAATCCAAGAACTTGAGCTCATAAGCTATGAGCTTGAATATAGCATATGAAAGACAAAAAAAAAATTGAAGCAAAACTCTGGGTATTAAAATTTCAGAAGGAAATTAAAGACCTGCTAAAATCATCATAAAAACATATCAGGAAAGAGCATTCTGTGTCCTCATTTTGGAATTTTATTTAATGAAACCTTAGATGTCTTATACATCATCTGTGCTTGATTTAATAGAAAATAGCAGTAATTACTAAGATTTGCATTAGGGGCATCAAAAGTAAACAATTTTTTTTAAAAACTAGAATGGAATTGTTAGAATACTATATAGTCTTTGTTTTTTGTTTGTTTTCAGAGACCAACCTCACTTAAGCTAACAGAAGATACCAGATATCTGATTTGATAAACAGGCCCACTTATGATTTATCTTAATCTAAAACATTTGGTAGATAAACAGACTTAAAAGCTGTAATGAATATGGGAAGCACATCAATCAGTTCAATTACTGTAATTCTTAAGAAGGCATTTTTCAACATTTAAACCAGAGGGTGAATCTGATTAAATTAATTGATTACTAAGTAGATGGTACTGGAAAGTGTCCAATAAGGCAATTAAAATTTGTTTTTACTTTATATTGAAATATATTTCTTGACTATTTTAAGGAAAAATATAAACGTATTATATTATAAATTATATTAATTATATATACAAGACACTGACACAAAATGGTTAAAATAAAATGTACAAGAATATTTAAACAGTAAACTCTACATATATGTTCAGAAATACACGTATTCTTATAGTTATGAAATTTTAAAATCTGCAAGTTAAAAGACTTTTAAGAATACCTCTGCTCTTGAGACAAATACAGGCATGAATTTTTACAAATTGGTTTGACCTGCTGATTTATTAATATAGCAACCTTTATATAAGAATGTATGTTGAATGAGAATGTTTTTTAGGCTGGTAGAGTATTAGCTATAGTTACAGTTTCTAAATCATGATATACAAAGAATCTTTTATGTTTATCTTTGTGAATTTTTGTTTGTTTAGTTATTTTTAGCTGACTAGTGCAAAACAGGCTTTACATATCATTCTTCATTATATTAGTATTGGTTACCTATTTTCAGAGGATAAAAAGTATCCCAAGTGATATTGCAAATCCTTGATACTTAGTTCTGTCCTCTTGGATAAATGGGAATTTCTTTCTATGAGAAGGAGCTGTATTAAAAAAGAGAATGTTATGATTACTGTTCATATGTATGTGTCAAGCATCCCATACTCTACAGGATTGCTGAAAGTAAAGAACATATTTAGTGAAAATTTATTTTACTCTTTAAAAATATTTTATTTATTTGACAGAGATCACATGTAGGCAGAGAGGCAGGCAGAGAGAGAGAGAGGAGGAAGCAAGCCTCTTGCTAAGCAGAGAGCCCGATGTGGGACTCGATCCCAGGACCCCGGGATCATGACTTGAGCTGAAGGCAGAGGCCTTAACCCACTGAGTCACCCAGACTCACTATTTAGTGAAAATTTAAACAACAACATAAAACAATTTATAAGTAATACAAGTTTTTCCTCTCTTAAAGTTAAAAAGCTATTCTCTAGCTATTTACCTTAAAAATATTTATTGATTGCTCTCTAAATGTTAAGCAATATACTTGGAAGTGGATGCAAATGACATTTCCAATAAGAGTTAGTATCCAAATACATAAAGCGCTTATAAACATCAATACTCCCAAAATTAATAATCTGATTAACAAAATGGGCAGAACACGTGAACAGCCATTTCTCCACAGAAGACATTCAGATAGCCGATGGAAACATGAAAAGATGCTCGTCAGTTATCATCAGAAAAATGCAAATTGAAACTACAATGAGGTATCACCTCACACCCATCAGAATGGCTAAAATCAAAAACACAAAAAACAACAGGTATGGCAAGGTTGTGGAGAAAAAAGAACACTCATGTATGTACTATAGGTGGGAATGCAAACTGGTGCACCCAGTGTGGAAAACAGCATAGAGTTTCCTCAAAATGTTAAAAATGGAACTACTTTATGATCCAGCAATCACTGGGTACTTAGCCAAAGAATTTAAGAACACTAATTCAAGGGATACATGCACCCTTATGTTTATAGCAGGATTATTTACAATAGCCAAGATATGGAAGCAGCCCAACTGTCCATTGGCTGATGAGCAGATGAAGATGTGTGTGTGTGTGTGTGTGTATAGATAGATAGACATAAATATATAGATATAGATACTATTCAGCCATAAAAAGAATGTAATCTTGCCATTTGTAATGACACAGATGGAGTTAGAGAGCATAATGTTTAGTAAAATAAGTCAGTCAGAGGAGGAAAAATACAATATGATTTCACAGATTCATGGAATTTAAGAAACAAACCAAATAAGCAAAGGGGAAAAAAATAAGAGAGAGAAAAAAATCAAGAAACAGACTCAATTATAGAGAACAAACTGATGGGCATCAGAGGGAAGGTGGGCAGGGGGATGATTTAAATAGATGATGAGCACAGTGATGTATGGAAGTGAAAGTCGAATGGAAGTTGAATTACTATACAATACACCTGAACCTAATATAATATGAATGGTAACTAATTGGAATTAAAATTTTTAAAAAATTAAAAAAATATATATATATTTTTTTAAATAAATTATAAAAATGTTAGTTGAGAGCTGCTTTAAAAAAAAAAAAAAAAAGGCGCCACATCTTCCTGCCAAGAATGGCAAGGAAAGCAATAAAAGACCATGATTATTTATCTTGGAATATCATTCATTAAATTGATATAATTCCTTTCTTTTTTTCTTTGAAGAGCTCAGATTCTGAATCTGTGCTTGTTATATCTTTGGTCTTATTACATGGGCGATGAGAATAAAATGTGTGAAAAATAAAACTTCTCTAATGACAAAAAAAATATATATATGAATAAGCTGCTGCATGATCCCATTCCACAAGAATTCAGATTATTTCTGGAGAGAAAACACAACAATTAATAATTTAACTAGATTGAATGTTAGGATAGGAATTATGTCAATCAGGTCCTTTCCTAAACCCAAACCAGGACACTAAAATGTGAACTGTGATATATAAACAAAAAGTTTAGAGATAGGCTTAATCTCAGACAAATAGTTCAAAAAAACTATTGAAGACCATCATGAGCCAGCTTAATAACATGAAACTCCACCTCATCAAATTCATGTTTGTTCATGGTGTTAAAGAATGCTCAGGCACTTAGAAACCTCACATACTAGGGGTGCCTAGGTAGCACAGTTGGTTAGGCATCAGACTCCTGGTTTTGGCTCAGGACATGTCTCAGGGTCATAATCTCAGGGTTGTGATCTCAGGGTAGTGATCTCAGGGTAGTGAGAATGAGCTCTCTGTGTGGCTCTGTGCTGAGCACAGAGTCTGCTAAAATTTCTCCCTCCTTCTTCCTTTGTCACTCCCCTCCTCACATACACTCTCTCTCTCAAAAGTAAATAAAACTTAAAAAAAAAAAAATGAAGGAAATCTCACATCCTTATACTAGAGATCTAGGGAAAGGGAGAGATTCTCTTCCTATAGCTCCTACACAAGCAAAGGGGAAGCTTCAACATTTGCTTCTTTGAATCACATTAATTTTGACTTGGTTGCATACTCAATCCTGAAAAAATGCCCGTGCCAAGGAGGATCTAAGGTCCCAAGAATAATAGGAGTAGTGATACACAGCAGTCCCTATCAAATCTTTGATTTGTGAGGTGGGGAGTGACTAGTTCCCTGAAGGAAGGAAGGTCAGAGCATTGTTTTATAAATGGGCAGCAAATGTAACATATTTACATCAAAGATTTGCAGGGTATACTGTGGGAGCAAAGAAATAGGCAATTTAAGGGATAAGACTTATTAATCTTGAGGAATGACTTATTAGCCAGGAGACGTGTGATATGAATATCATGCCTTTTAGAGAAAAGAACACAGGTAAAATTAGAGAACTGTGGAAGTGCTGATCATGTTATTAGATATTTTATTCCACATCAAAGAATCACTAGTATTAGACACAAATAGAGTGGACAATGATATCTAGAAAAATATCAAAGCAAAATATATTCTTTTAAAATACATGTTGAAAGTGTATTTCAAGATAATTTCAATGATATAAAATTCTTCACTTAGCTGCATATAGTACTTTCCAGTGCTCACAGATACACAGATATTTCTCCTGTGAATCAAGAAAACACCTTTCTTATTTTTTAGAACATGAAGAAATAAAACATAACACATCAATAATGCACCTCCCCTTTTTTTCTTTTGTAGGGAAATATTTTGCTCTTTTTTTTTTTGAAATAAGCAACATTAATTAAAAAGATTTGCTGTACTAATAATGAAGCTCTGGATTGCAATCAACAATACAGCCCAATTTGATTCAGGTTGTACTTTGAATTGAGAGTTGAGATATTTTTATTAACACTTTTTTTCCTTTGGGGAGCTTTTTAAATTACAAATTTAATTTCTTTAATAGCATAGGACTAACTATTCAGTTTGTATATTTCATTATGATTGTTTCGGTAGTTGGTGGTTTTTAAGGAATTGATAAATATCTTTTAAATTGTCAAATATATGAGTATAAAGTATTTTTTTGTTGTTCTCCTATTACCCTTTTAGTGGATGCAGGACATGTAGTTATAGCCCTGATACTATGATTTGTGTCCTCTTCCCATTTTTGTCAGTCTTGCTAGAGATTTATAATTTTGAATGATTTTTGAAGAAATTACTTTTTGTTTCATTTATTTTCTCTATTTTTGTTTTCAATTTTATTGATTTCTCTTCTTCGCTATTTCCTTCCTTCTACTTATTTGAGTTTATTTTGATAATTTCTTTTTCTAATTTCTTAAGAAAGGAGATTAGATTATTAACTTAAGAACATTCTTCCTTCCTAAGTATTTAATGGTATTAATTTTCCTCTCTGCACTACTTTAGCTGCATCTCACATATTTTAATATGTTGTGTTCATTTCCATTCAGTTCTATGCATAGTTTATTTCCTTTTAAACTTCCTCTTTGACTCAGATATTGTTTATAAGTATATTGCTCAATTTCTAAACATTTGGAGATTTTCCTATTCTTTTTCTGCTAATAATTTCTGGTTTTACTCCATATTATCAGAGAAGATACTCTATATGATTTTAGGTCTTTTACACTTGTTGAGGCTTATTTTATGACCAAAGGTTTAGTCTATCTTGGTTTCTCTAGATATTACAATATACATATTTAACTTATGATAGTCTACTAATATGGAAGTCTTATCTCTTGTATATTTTATCTCAACAATGTATAGAAACCTTATTTCCATTTAGGTCCAAATACTCTCTCTACTTTTCAAATATAATTTTCTTAAGGATTTCATCCACATACATAGGAAACAACTTAGGTGATATTACAATTTTGCTACAACCATCAAATATGATTTAGGAAATGCGTGAGGAAAAAATAAATCTCTTGAGTTTACTACTTTTAGCCCAAATTCCAATGTTCTTATTTCTTTCTGAAGTCACAAGACTTCTTTTATTATCTTTTTATTTCTCTTTAGAAAACTTTCTTTAGCCATAATTCAAAGATGCTAGTGAAATTTCCTTTTAGTTTTCTTTCATCTGGGAATGTCTCTATTTCATATTCATTCCTGAAGTATTATTTCACCAGCTGTAGAATTCACGACTGACAGTTCTTTTCCTTCAGCACTTAAAAATTGTAATTATCATCTGTCCTCCATGGTTCAGAAGTCCACTATCATGTGAATTGTTCTGTGTAAGTAGTGTTGTCTCTCAAGCCAATTTTAAACTTTCCTCCCTCTCTTTCTTCCTTCCTTCCTTTCTTTCTTTCTTTCTTTCTTTCTTTCTTTCTTTCTTTCTTTCTTATTTCTTTCTTTCTTGTGTTCATGGATTTAATTTCTTTAGATATATTATATTTAATGGTAACTCAGTCTCTTGAATCTGTAGGTATGTGTCTTTCACCATATTTGGGGAAAATTCATCCATTATTTCTTCAAGTACCTATGTTGTCAGTGTCTCCTTCTCTTTTTCTTTAATGCAAATAAATGAATGTTAGTTCTTCTGTTATTGTTCCGCAGGTCACTAAGAGTCTAATTTTTTGTCAATTTTCTGATATTCAGATTAAGTAAATTCAAATGATGTTTTCACCAATTCTCAAGTTCATTGATTCTATTCTCTGTCATCTTCGCTCTACTATTGAGCCCATCTAGTGAGTTTTTAATTTCAGTTATTATAGTTTTCAGTTATATAATTCTCATATTTCTATGTAGTTCTTCTTATAATTTCTATTTCCTTGATCTTCTATTTTCTCATTTGTTTCAAAAGGATTTGTAACTGTTTGTCAAAGCAATTTTAGGCTGTCATAATCCTTGTCAGATAGTTCAAGCAACTGATTTATCTTATGATTGGTATCTGTTAAATGTCTTTCTCATTTTGGATATTATGTTATGATGGATTACAATTTAAATTTTAAGTGAACTATTCTCTGTTAAGCGATAGCCACAGTGTTAGGTAGGTGTATAAATTCAACTTCTCCTTTGGACACTGCCAAAACAACTACTTGAAAAATGGGGCACTAACTCATACTCACACTGCCTCTACAGGTGGTTGGGTTGGAAACTCAGCTTCTGCTAATATCTTCCAAGCAAAAGGGAAATTTCTCACTGCCTCTGAGTTTGGGATGTGGGGATGGAAATAAGAGAAGTAGTTGAGTTCCATGCTGGACTCTTATGACATTTGTATAGAAATGAGTAGAAGGCTAACTGATACTTCTCTGTTCCTGTTAAGATGGAAGCTCAGCTACCCTGGAATCCACTGACACCAAGGAGGTGCTGATTAGCTCAGACTCACACTTCCTTGCCCAATCTCTCAATGTCTGTGCAGAGTAAAGCCCAGCACCACAGTGAAACTGAAGGGTTGTCATTTATATATTGAAACATGTTTGGCTGGAATAGGGCAGTTATTGCCAACAATATATTCAGTTATTAGGCCACCCTTTTCAAGTCCTTTGGCTTGAGAAAATAAGATATTTGGGTGAGTTTTTGTCTGTTCCTAGTTAGAGACTTCAATAGTGCCTTGACTGGATATATGAGCAGCAATAAGGAAGGAACCCAGACGACTCGTCTTTATGTTCTTTCCCGAGTCTTGTGTCCCTAGGCAACTACCTTCTAATTTCCACCTCTCAGAGTCTTCTTAAGCTTATTTTTGGAGATATGTTCATGGTTTTTTCAGTTGTAAGAAAGAGGCATTGGGAGGAATGGGGCTTTCCCCTATTCAGAACTAGAAGTCTCTTAATTACTTTTTAATAATTAATTTATTGGCTCTCTGAACAGAGAATATTGGTTGCCTACACTAACATCCACTTTCATTACCCCTCTTTGTAACAAAACCTAAAAGGTTAGCGAGGCATATTGTCACAAATAATAAAAGATTATGTTTTTCAGCCTCCTTTGCAGCTGAGGGAGCAACAGAGTTCTAGCCATCAAAGCCTAAATAGAAGCATTTCCTGAGACTTCCTTGAAATTTCCTTAAAAGGTAAAGGGCACACAATTCTGCCAAGTATTCTTTTTCCTGCTGTTAAAATAAAGGCCTGGATGACTAGAGATCCATGAGCCATCTTGATCTTCAGAATGCAAGTCAGTTGTGGAAGATGGCAGAACAAAAAGATGAGAATGGTGGTTTTAAAATATGTCTACAAATGTTTTGGTCTTAGTGACTCACATCTTAAAAATAGACCATGGAAGGATTGGTGCTATATGACTTCTGAGGCTAGATAATGAAAAGAATAATTTCCTTCTGGCTCCCTGGCTCACTCTGCCTGTCTCTTTCTGTCTTATTATCTACTTTATGAGAAGCTAGCCACCAAGAGGTGAGAATACTGAAGAGGTTTTCATAGAGAAGAACTGAGGCTCCTTGCAATTAGCTATGACCAATTTGCCAGGCATAGGAGTGAGCCACCTTGAAAGCAGATGCTCTAGCCCCAGTTAAGCTTTGGAATGATTGTAGTTCTGTCCAAGATTTTGACTGCAACTTCTTAAGGGTCTCTGAGCCTGAACTGGCTAGTCAGCTGCTCTTGAGTTCTTGATTTACAGAAAGTATGAGAAGTCATAAATATTTCTTGTTTGACTAGAAGAACCAAGCTTCAAGGAGGCTATACAAGCAAGTTTCCAGCTTCTGTCATAGATAGGCAGGATTCCTAGAAAAGCTCCTCAAACAGAAAGTTGTTAAAAAACTATCATAAAATATGACAAATATCCTCCACATTTAGCGTGAGGATCCAAGATACTACCTTAGAGATTATATTTAGAGTGATGATTTGACAGTTTTTTAGTTATTGCATTAGGTCAGGGCGTAGTTGGAAAAATATTTGGTATAAAAGATATTTGTAGGGAAAACTTGTGAAGTGGTAAGTCATACCTTTGACATAGTGTGTTTTCTGAAAAACGGAAAGAATTCCTCATGAAATTGTGAGAGATTAATTATGAATTGTATACATTATAAGACATTGACTCTAAAAATGTAAAACTTAGGGTTGAGGAGGGATGTGTTATAAAATATAGGAAATACTTAACACTTTTGAAATGTGGATTCTGGAAAAAGAAAGATACAAGTCCAGTCTCATTGTTTAATGGATGAGAAGTTGAAGTTCAGAGAATAACTTTTATCCCAATGGTAAAGTTGATTAGGAACAGAATCCCTCAGGTGGTATATCCTTTCTGATAATGACATAACAGAAAAAGCTTAGACAGAATTTGTTTAGTCATGATAGATTAAGTTTATGCACTTATCTCTGTCTCCTTAGGAAGTCTCAAAGATGATAATAAAGGAATAAACATATTATAAGTGTTTTGCACAAAAAAGAACAGAAAAGAGAAGAGAGAAAACTGTACAGGTCAACAATTCTGTGAATCAGTGAAATAGTAAGCCTGGAATATTAATTTAGGGTCTTTGAATTTTATAGTCTATGGATAGTCCATTACATTAAAAAGAAGTCATACTGTAAATAAACTTCTTTTAAGAGGAGTTCTGTTTTCAGGTGTGTCTGCTATTGTGTGTGGAAGTCAACGATTTCTTGGGCCTTCTTCCTTTTTTTATAACTAGAGAATTAGATTAAGCAATGTATTTTCAAATAATAACTAAGAAATAAGTTTTATATTTCATGAAATATGTTTTAGAGTATGCACACAGTATATATACTTATATATACATACCTAGGCACGTTTCACAAAACACACCTTTACTGCATTGATAACACAATTCATATTACCTTGATATTTTCTATATTATTCCTTCCAGTTGTATTTCATTTTGTTAAAGCAGAGATGACTATATAAATTTCATTACTCACTAATGGGTTTGACATGCAATTTTAAAAACACTAAGCTGGCTTTTTTTTTTTTTTTAAACCTTAATCAAAGTGATGCATGCTCTAGTTTAAAAAGATAAATCATTTTACATGGCTTTTTATGAAAATCAGGCCCTTTTCTTCCTTGTCCTCATCTATTTTTCATTTTTATCCCTTTCAGCTTTTTAATTTTGCTTTTATTTCCACATCTCTACATTATATTTGTTACTACTATTTATTTCTCCAGTGTTATGTATTACTTGTTGGTTTTCCTTGCTTCTTGCTCTTCTCTACCACGTCCTCAACACACATAAACATACACACATACACACACACATTTTTTTAATCATCCTTCTCATCATTCTAGTATAGGTGTATTGTAATTTTTGTTATATAAATACACAGGGGTGCCTAGGTGGCTCAGCTGGTTGTCTGTCCTCCTCTTGATTTCAGCTCAGGTCATGATCTCAGGGCCTTGTGTTTGATCCCCACATTGGGCTCCACACTCCGTGGGGAGTCTGAGATTCTCTCCCCAACCCTGCCTGCCCCTCTCTAATTGTGCTTTCTCTAAAATAAGTAAATAAACCTTACAAAAAACACACAACTTTTCCCATCATCTGATGAAGTGAATTATTTTTACAGTTGAGCAGTTGAACCAGGTAATAAATTGTAATTCCTTTCTTCTCTTTTTCTTTCTCTTTCTTTCTTTCCTTTTTTCTTCTTTTTAAAATTGTTTTCTTGGAGTTAATAATTTTCTTATTTAACTTTTTTTTTTTCAAATTTAACACTTTAAAACTTTTCACCAATTGTTTAAATCTTCTCTCAAGATGTCCAGAGAAAAGAGTTTCACCAATTTGATCTTTCTGAAGAAATCTAATTTGCAGTCATATGACTACTTCCATCTGGATTGTTGGCCTTCTCTATAGGTACACAGATGTCATCCTGAGGTCAACCTTCATTACCATTCTGCAGAGCCCTAATGCCTTTCTCCTGTAATTAATCTTCCCTTTCCTACACCCCACGTCTTCCTCTTTCTTGGCGTTTGCTCATGTTTGGTGGAATACACCATCTAATAGATTCCCTAATGAATGTACAAGGGAAATAAACAATCTGAGACTTCATAGGTTGAGTCTACCATCAACTGTGATCAATGGATTCTCTTGATATAGATTTATAGTTTTAGATATTTATGATTCAGAATTTTTTAAGTATTTCTCCATTGCCTTTTATTGTATAATGTTATTGTCTAAGTATGCATTCAAGATGATTCCCGATTACTTTGCATGCGATTTTATTTTTCTTCAGAAATATATCTTTGTAGTCTAAAATCTCATGGGGAAATTCTTTGGGGTAGATCTATTTGATCCATTACACTGGGCCCTCCTTCATTCTTTCCTATTTTATAAAGTTTTCTTGGCTTGTTTTATTAGTGATTTTTCTTTCTATTTTTCTTGTTTCTTTTTTTGTAGAACTCCTTCAATTGGTATATTTAACTTCCTAGACTTTTTTTTTTTTAAGTCTTTAAGTCTTTGGTTAATTTTTATTTATCTTTTGTATTTTTTTCTACTCTCAGAGAAAATATCCTTCATGAGAAGGTAATTTTCAAGTATTATATCAACACTCTCCTCTCTTCTTTCTTATCTCTGGTACTTTCCCCTCTTGCTTTTTAGATTCTTATGGGGAGCCTCTTTTAGGATGCACGGAAGGTAAAAGCCTCACTTACAGGAAACAAAGTAATGTGAAATGGACCCGGGTAGAGTGAAAGGATCTTAGTTCAGTATCCTTAGAGTGAAGGACCTTAGTTCAGTATCCTTACATTTGCTTAATCTCTCTGCTTTTTTTTTTTAAATTTTTCTTTTCTTTTTTTTTTAAGATTTTTTTTATTTATTTGACAGAGATCACAAGTAGGCAGAGAGGTGGGGGGGAAGCAGGCTCCCTGCTGAGCAGAGAGCCCCATGTGGGGCTCAATCCCAGGACCCTGGGATCATGACCTGAGATGAAGGCAGAGGCTTTAACCCACTGAGCCACCCAGATGCCCCAATCTCTCTGTTTGTGGATACAACCCTCTTTACATCTGTGCTTGATGAGTTCATATCAGAGAATACGTGTTTTACCATTTCTACAAAATAAACCACCCTTTCTTTCAAGGATGAGAGAAGGGAAATTTGAGTAGGGAAAGGAACAATAGGTCTGAATACTTCCTAAGTGAAATTTCATCAGTCCTCTTTTAACTTCTATTTTTTTTATCTCTATGTGAAGAGGTAGCTAGGTACCACTAATTTTGGAGTTTCCTGGGAAACATGCAGTATTATTATACTTTATGTTTTGCTTTCTTATCTATCTTCTTAGGATTCTGTGTTCTTGGGTCTTATCACTTTCCCTTGACCTTCTAACTTTCATCATCATTTTGTGGCTGATGTTATCTCTTTGTTTTTCCCTTGTTGGTTTATGCATCTTTAAAAAATTCCTTCATTTTTATGGTGGTTTCAAGAAAAGGTGAAAGTTCTACTGGGTATTTACCCCAAAGATACAGATGTAGTGGAATGAAGGGCCAGCTGTACCCCAATGTTCATAGCAGCAATGGGCACAGTTGCCAAGCTGTGAAAGGAAACAAGATGCCCTTCAACAGACAAATAGATAAAGAAGATATGATCCATATATACAATGGAATATTATGCCTCCCTCAGAAAGGATGAATACCCAACTTTTGTATCAACATGGATGGGACTGGAAGAGATTATGCTGAGTGAAATAAATCTAGCAGAGAGTGTCAATTATCATATGGTTTCACTTACTTGTGGAGCATAAGGAATAACACGGGGGACATTGGTATATGGAGAGGAGAAGTGAGTTGGGGGAAATCAGAGTGGGAGACAAACCATGAGAGACTGTGGACTCTGAGAAACAAACTGAGTGTTTTGGAGGGGAGAGGGATGGGTGGTTGGGTGACCTGGTGGTGGGTATTATATAGGGCATGTATTGCATGGAGCACTGGGTGTGGTGCATAAAAAATGAATTCTGGAACACTGAAAAGAAAGAAAAGAGGAAAGAAAAGAAAAGAAAAAAAGAAAAGAAAAGAAAAGAAAAGAAAAGAAAAGAAAAGAAAAAAGAAAAGAAAAGAAAAAAGAAAAGAAAGGGTGAAAGTTAACATTTGTATTTATTTTGCCACGTTTCTGGAAGTCTTCAATCAATCTAAAATTATTTTTAATAAAGTGAAAAATTTGGAGAACTTTGAGTTCGAATCTTGTTTCCATTTTTTAGATTACTTTGAAACTTATTTATTAGTTTATGAAGAGAAAATTCTTTTTATTCCCCAGAAATAATTATAAAACTATTTGATGTTTCACATTGTCGACATTAAAATTGAGATCTCAGTTTAGATTTCAAAATTAGGACAAACTCACATGGGCCACAGTGTGGAAAGCTTAGAAGGTTGTCTGTTAGAGCCAAGTGTTTAGTATATAATATCAACCCTGAATTAAGCCTGGCTTTCTCACCTTACAATAGGAAAGTGTACTTTTATTAGATATTCAGTAGTAAAATGATACTTTCTGATACATTTAATGAAAAATCCTTTACTATGAGAGAGGATCCTTACTTTCAAAATAGATTTTAAAAATCTCTCTAACTTAAACTTAATGCAGAACAAAAGGAAACCACATTGAGAATTTTAATATTAAGAATTTATTAAGGGATTCCTAGGTGGCTCAGTCAGTTGAGCATCTGACTTTGGCTCAGGTCATGATCTCAGGGTGCTGGGATTGAGCCCCATGTTGGTCTCCTTGTTCAGTGGAGAGACTGCTTCTCCTTGTCCCTCTGCCTTGCACTCCCCCTGCTTGTGTGCTCTCTTTCTCTCTGTCAAATAAATAAATAAAATCTTTAAAAATAAAAAGGAAAAAATTAAAAAGAGAACCAGTTAAAATTACATAACATCACAAGTGTACAATAAGAAAGTAGACAACTTCTGCTGTGAGATTTCAGGCAGGTATGATTCACTGCTACTGCTGCTGGTGAGCTTTTTGATATTTGTATCATTATCACAAATATCTTTTTTTTAAATCATTTTTTTAATTTATTTTCAGCATAACAGTATTCATTATTTTTGTACCACACCCAGTGCTCCATGCAATACGTGCCCTCTCTAATATCCACCACCTGGTTCCCCCAACCTCCCACTCCCCCACCTCTTCAAACCCTTCAGATTATTTTTCAGAGTCCATAGTCTCTCATTGTTCACCTCCCTTTCCAATTTCCCCCAAATCCCTTCCCCTAATTCCCCATGTCCTCCATGCTATTTGTTATGCTCCACAAATAACTGAAACTGTATGATAATTGACTCTCTTTTTATTACACTAGCATCATCAGACTTTTACATCTTGGCTTAGATGGAAATTAACTCAAAACAGTTCTTTGAATTCACAAATTATAATCAAGAAAAATAGTTCATTAAATTTAAACAAAACAAAGGAAGGATGTATTTGCTTCAAGGGGCTAAAGGGATATAAGAGCAATAGACAGTGAATTTAGAATTCTAAACACATAGTTATTTCCAAAGCCAGACCAGTGCATATAAAAAATCAGGAGTGAATTAAAGTATGGAATATTTAACATCTTTCTATGTGGAAGTTGAGTATGACTTAAATAATTGGTAGATTCACATTGGAATGGTTTGGATATGGTAGGAATTTAGTTTTGTGCTTTTGATGGAGGAAGAGAATTTGTCTTTCATAGCCACAATATTACAGACTACAGTTTTAACAAGCATATAAACTTAAGCCAATATTTATGGATGAATGATATTTTAAAATATATTTAATGTTACTCTAATTGTTTAATGATAATTATATTCCAATGTGGTAGTTTTTTAAATGTATCCCTGCCCTCAGTATTTGTGCAGTCTAGCGGAAAGAGTACAAATGGTGGCCCACATATTATATGTCTAAACATTTAAAAGTTAGTGAGTTATGCCCATCCCACTCCATATCCTCATCCAAGATCCCACCCAAAACTGGTTCCTGGAGATTGTCCCTATGGGATCTAGGCTAGAAGAGCCACATTCTTTTAGCTGAGCCTTCCTTATCACCTGAGTAATAACACTGATTAGAGCTGAGTACAGCTCAGCCCAGATCTACTACTTCTGGGAAGTGACTGGCCTACCTGGACTCTGAAGGCAACTGAACCCATTCACTGCAAATTAAAAAAAATTAAGGTTTATTTATATTATTCACTGTTAAAGTAGAAATAATTAAGAGAACATAAAAAAAAGTCACTCTTCCCAAATTATGAAATAGAGGAAAAAACAAAGATTCTATAATTTAAAAGAGAAACAAAATGAAAAAGTCAACCAAGTTTTGAAAATAAAAAATAAAAAAAATGTTAAAATTTAACAGGATTGAGGTCAACTATAGGTTAATTGGGATATGCTCAACTTTTTTTTTTTTTTAAGATGATCATAGTTGATCAAGAAATAAAACCAGGGAGCCTGGGTGGTTCAGTCATTAAGCGTCTGCCTTAGGCTCAGGTCAGGATCCCAGAGTCCTGGGATCAAGGCCCTGCATCAGGCTTCCTGCTCAGCAGGGAGTCTGCTTCTCCCTCTCCCACTCCCCCTGCTTGTGTTTCCTCTCTCACCGTCTCTCTCTCTCTGTCAAATAAATAAATAAAATATTTTTAAAAATAAAATAAAACCAAGCTATCAACAACATACAGGAGATTATCAAACAGAAAGTAGTTCAAAATGGTTGACATTAAAATGTGAAGATCAGGTAGATATAAGGGAAAGAAAGCAGAGGTTGGTATAGTAATATCAAATAAAGTGAAATTCAGAGGAGTATGTTTTAAAAAGTATGTAAAGCTAAGAAGATTGACTGAGAATGATGATGGGAATACTTGATGCTATCAGAATTACTGTAACAAATATGCATATAATTATATCAAATCATATCATATCAAATTTGTAAACAGTAAAGACTATATATATAAGAGGTTAATATAAATTTAATAATGCTGAAATATTAACTCATATTTCTTAACCCAAAGAGGTAAACACAAAGATATGAAAAAGCTGAATAATACAATTTTAAGCAGGTGAAAAAAATTATACATCAGTTAGGACTAAGCTTGACTAAAAGTATGTTAGAACCCTGAACTAACAGTGTCTTTATCTAACTAGTATAGTAGTACATCACAAAGTCCCAAACATAGGCATGTCTTTCCAGACAACGCCATATTAATTAGATACTTGAACATCTTCAAGCTCTCTGAAAAATTTGAGGAAAGTGTCTCTCATGCTAAGATGACTATTAAAGTTCCAGACATCATATTTAAAGTAGAATTAAGGAAGGAAAAAAGAAGAGTCTATTCTCTCTCTCTAAAACAACTTCCTAGATTTTTCTGGGCAATAAGCCATCTTCTCCATCAAGCTCATATACAGCTACTCATAGCCTAGCAATTAGCTAATAGACATGCTATCTGCCCTCAATACATCCAATGTACAATGGTGGATGAGCAACAGAATAATTAAATAAAAAGTCCCATTTGTAAAAGGGAAACAAACACAATAGTTCTTGATCAATAGAGTTAGTGCATCAGGAATTGCCAACACTAGAACTCTTCCTTTAAGGAGGAACTGATTTGATTAGTCAATATGACTATCCTCATCTCTTATGTGGGGAAAAATCTTGTTTATTTTCCCCCAAGGTTCTTCCATCTGTCAAATTATTTCTTGTCTCTTACCTTCCACAGCCACCACTAAGGCAATAATTCAAACTGAAAAAGGTTTGGAGCCCAGTAGAATATTTAAGGGACTGACCATCATAGGCTACCGGCTAGTGAAGGAGCTTTCCTAAAGTAGTATATTTCTTGGCTATTTCTTTTCCTTAGATGCATATACAAGTAAATAAGGCCCAAAGATCTTATATATCTATCATCTATCATCTATCTATCTCTTTAAAGATTTATTTATCTTATTTTATTTGAGGGAGAGAGTCCACACAAGTAGGGGGAGGGGAAGAGGAAGAGAATCCTTAAGTGAACTCCCCACTCAGCATGAAGCCCAACATGGGGCTCCATCCTGGAACCCCAAGATCATGACCTGAGCCAAAACCAAGAGTCAGGCATTCAACTGATTGAGCCTCCTTGATATATATTTTAAATATAAAAGTTCTTATCATTATTTGTTCTTCTTATTTGTCCTTGTCTTTTAAATACTGGTCATCACTTTAAGACCATTTGTCATAACAACTTTCAAGGAGAGCTTGATTTTATTGTTGTCAGAGAAATGTCTTCAGAAAGAATCTGAAAAAGACGTGAAGTTACAATCTTCATTTCTTCTAAGACAGCTGTTGCGTTGCAATTTGTAATTAGTTCCTTTTGTGGACTGGAAGTAGCTAGGCTTTTCAAATCTGTGAGGCTCCACATCACCAGAATCTCAGTCAAACTGATTTCTGACTGCAGTTAGAAATCTGGAAAATTACCTGTGAAATGTTTAGATTAGGAAACAAACAAACAAACAAACAAAAAAAGTCTGTCAAAAGAAAAGATCCATAACTTTTAGTGTATGCCTTTGAAAAATAGACTTATAATAAACAAAGCATTTGTCTCAGGAAAATTTATGAACAAACAAAAAAGAACAAAAGGTCTGTGGAAACCTATTGAAAAATCAAGAAAAAAACCTTTAAAAATACTAACTTATTAAATGAGGAAATTGATAAATAGCTTTGATAAATGGTTGGGTAAAGTGAAAAACTATTTAGTCACCTAATCAAAAAAAAAAAAAAAGATCCCCCTCATTTGGCTTCTGATTGGAGAAATAACTACATATTCTGAAGGAAACATGTTAATAATAAAAATATGTCCTACACAATTGTGGGTAAATCAATTTAAAAATTTGGAAGAAACTGAATTTTCAATAAAAATATAATTCATCCTTGTTGACCATAGAAAAGATAAAACAAACTACAATAAAAATGCTGACAATCATAAATGCAATTGAGAAAAATTACCAGGCTCCTCTCCTTACATAGATGAATTTTTACTAAGGTTTTTTTCTAGAAACAGATGCTTTTGAAGTTACTTAAATTGTCTGAGAGTTAGAGAAAGAAATCTTGTAAAAACCAATAGAACACTGGTTTCAAGATTGAAAACCTCACTCATCAAATCAGAAAGTATTTTAGATGTGTTATACATTTTAAATCATGGAAAGAGAATCTTCATAATCTTTGAATGGGGAATATGTTATTAAGCTAACCAAAAGTCCAAAAAACAAAAACTAAGGGGTGCCTGGGTGGCTCAGTCATTTAAGTGTCTGCCTTCAGTTCAGGTCAAAATGCTGGGATCCTAAGATCAAGCACTGGTGGAGGGGAGCTTCCTGCTCCCCAGTCTGCTTGTCCCTCTCACTTTGCCTCTCCTCCCCTCCCCTGCTCATGCTTTCACTTGTTCACAGGCTCTCTCTCTCTCTCTCTCAAATAAATGAATAAAATCTTAAAAAAAGCAAAACCCCCCAAAATGATAAATCTGATTACATAAAAATGGAATTAATTGTTATGCAAAACAGGAAAACAAAAGAATAGCAAACTGACAGAAAATACATTTGACACATACCACATAGTGCTAATTCAATTTATTATACAAAAAAATATAAATCAGAAAAAATTATAAATAAAATGCTTTACAATCTAATAGAAAGGCAGACATTAAATTAAGAGGTGTAAAACAGAATTCAAGACATAAGTATAATTAAAAATTCATCATAGGTCTTAAATACCAAAAACAAACAAACACCGATAGAACTTGAACTTCAAGTTCATGGTATTTAAAAGCTATGACAATTTTTGAATTACTCTTATGCCTTGAATTCTAGCCCCAAATGTGCCATCAATGGTGCAGCTTAAAATAAGTCACTGTTCCATCCTTTGATGTCCTTAATCAATAAAATAACCAAAAAAACCTAGGTATTTTCTAAGGCTTTTTACAAATCTAACATTCTATGATTTTAATTTGAAAAAAGTATATGTATAGATTATATAGATTATGTATCTATTTTATATAGATTTTATATATATAAAATATAAATATATTATATTCTATATTCTAATCTATATATTATTATATAATATATATTATATATTATATTCTATATTCTGATCTATATATTCTATATAGATTTTATATATATGAAATCTATATATTCTATTCTATTCTATATTATATATATAAAATCTATATATGTATAGATTTTATATATATATAAAATCTCACTTTTGAGGACATATTTCTCACAATTCTTTCTTCCTCTATTTTTGTAAAAATTGAAGGAGGTATATGAAACAGACAGAATGCTAATCCTAGTGGTGGAAATCCTCTTCCTTGTGTGAATTGATCTTAAATCTAAGCACAGACAGAAATGCTGTAGAATTGGCTTCTTCTCATTGTGAGTCTTCGATCAGTTCTCATGAAGTTACATGGGGGACATCACTTGTTACTGGAACAGGAATTAGTCTTTCCCCCGAAAAAGAACTGAAATTGAATTTCCCCCCTTACCTAAATATTATTAACCTTTTTTATATCATTAGTCTTTCACATATAATTTTGAATGACTAGATAGTATTACATTGTATGATTATAGCATAGTTAACTAATTACCCTTTATTATACATTTATATTCTTGCCAATCTTTTCTATATTAACATAATTAAGTTTGTTTTATCTCATGGCCATTTATTCTAGATAAAATTGAAAAACTTTGGAATTTTCTACAATTATTAGTAATTATCCTGTGGCAATCTATTTTTATGCCAACTAAGGTTCTTAATTTAATTGCATTGACTATAACCTGATAAGCACTTCATTGATAGAGATCTTTTTATTATAGAATACTTGGTGATTTCTTTTTTTTTTTTTTAAGATTTTATTTATTTATTTGATGGGGGGAGAGAGAGAGAGAGAGAGAGATCACAAGTAGGCAGAGAGAGAGGAGGAAGCAGGCTCCCTGCAGAGCAGAGAGCCCCATGTGGGGATAGATCCCAGGATCCTGAGATCATGACCTGGACCGAAGGCAGAGGCTTAACCCACTGAGCCACCCAGGTGCCCCTAGAATACTTGGTGATTTCTTAAGCTGTCTTACAGGATTGATTGAATTGTTCCAAATAGAAAATGTAAACAATGCCATGATCTTGTTGAGAGTTTATTTGCTGAAGATATGATGGTGTTTAATCTTTATGCTCAAAAGAGCGATACAAATGGACTGCTTTTGGGGGAGGGGCAATATTTCTGACGTATTGCACCATTTATGTATAGTAATAATTGAAGAGTATGAATGTTTGAGAACTTACACTTGTTTTAATACCTTACACAATGTATTCAACATTTGAAATTTTTAAGTAAAAAAAAAGTGAATAAAATGCCCACTTAGATTAAAAGAAATTATTGCTTAAAAAAAATTAAAAAAAAAATGAAGTTGTTTGGGAATATAGACCCAATTCTAAAAACTACCTTATTACAACGCAAATCATTTCAGAAAATAAATAA
This sequence comes from Lutra lutra, assembly GCF_902655055.1. Taxonomy (NCBI): domain Eukaryota; kingdom Metazoa; phylum Chordata; class Mammalia; order Carnivora; family Mustelidae; genus Lutra; species Lutra lutra. The sequence goes on along the minus strand of NC_062279.1, from coordinate 72,245,020 downwards.
CCTAAAATTTCACTTGCTTTAAGTGTTTCTAAAGAAATAATTGTTATTCATCAAATCACCACTGCAATAAGATAATTATTCCTATTACTTTGATAAATATATTTTTTAAAGATTTTATTTATTTATTTGACAGACAGAGATCACAAGCAGACAGACAGAGAGGAGGAAGCAGGCTTCCTGCTGAGCATAAAGCCCTATGTGGGGCTCGATCCCAGGACCCTGGGATCATGACCTGAGCAGAAGGCAGAGGCTTTAACCCACTGAGCCACCCAGGCCCCACTTTGATAAATGTTTTTTGAAAGTTAACAGATATGCTAAACAAAAGCAAAGTGTGATAGACCATTCAAATTATCTAAATGCTGATCATAATTGTTATGGTCTACCTGGTCATCCTGATTATTTTAGGAAATCAGCTTTTAATGAAAGAAATGCCTTGGGATGTGTGGGTGGCTCACTTGTTAAGCTTCTGCCTTTGACTCAGTTCACGATCCCAGGGTCCTGGGATTGATTGAGCCTTGCATCCATCTCCCTGCTCCCTGGGCAGCCTGCTTCTTCTCCCTCTCCCTCTCCCCTGGCTTGTGTTCCCTCTCTCGCTGTCTCTCTCTTTTTCTCTCTCTCTTTGTCAAATAAATAAATAAAATGTTTTTTTTTAAATAAATGCCTTTGTGACAACTCATACATTGTTTTAAAATATGAGCTATAGTTTCAGAATGACATTTTATCTTAAATTTTGAAAGTAAGGCATAGGTAAGAGGTCAAATAAGAAATTTTGTAAAACTATGGTTAATTTTCCAGAGGATTCTGTTTTAATATCCCAAGTAGAAAATATAATATCACTTAAAATATTAAATCAATTGTTGCTGAATGCATGATGGAGGAGTCACCTTTTTACACTGAATATTACATAAGTTTATCACATGTTATATACATATTTCAAAACTCACTGGAATACTATTAACTAGCTTTATGCTATGCCAAGAACAGCAACAAGAACACTTCATCAAAGACATGAATCCCTCACTTTAAGAACTATACAGTAAAGAAAGCTGCCTTGAAATGTTCTTAACGAGTTATGACAGTGATGGCTGGACTTCCCTCTTCCTCTTCATCAGACTTTTCAGTTATTGCTCTGAACTTTTAACTTTATTTCTCAAATCCTTTTCTTTATTCAACTCATTGCAAACCTGCCTAGATCCTACCACTTCACTAAAATTAGTAACCTAGATTTCACATTGTTTCCTCATATTCATAAACTACTGTATCTTTCTGCAGCATTTGACACAACAGAACATACTCAACCTTGACTCATATAAAACCAATCTGTTCTGTTTCTTCTCTATCTAAATGACTCCTTCACCCTCTTTTTTTCTGGCTTCTTTACCTGATGCTTCTTAGATTTCTGACATAGACTCTATTCTTTTTATTCCTCTACACATATGAATATCCATTGTTTATTGAATCTTAGACATAGCCATTGTTGTTTTATTTCTCCACCTGAATATTAAATATGTACCATATATATATATATATACACACACACAATCCATATAAAATTGGAATCATTAGTTTTCATATATCCCCTGACCAACCTTTCCCAGTTTCCTTCATTTTCAAGAACTATGTTTTGTTATTGTGTCTGTCATTGTAAAACCCAAGAATATGTATGCTTTCTCCTATGTTATCATCTAGGAATTTTGTAGTTTTGGATTTTACATGTAGCCTTATAATTCATTTTGACTTACTTTTGTGAAAGTTCTGAGGTCTGTGTATGATTTTTTTGCACATAGTTTTCTTAGTTGTTCCAGCATCATTAGTTGAGAAGAACAACAACAACAGCAACAACTATCCTTTCTGCATTCAATTGTCTTTGTTCTTTTGTCAAAGATCACTTGGCCACCACTTGGGTATTCTACTCTGTTCCTTTGATCTATTTGTCTTTTTTTTTTCCCACCAATATTGCACTGTCTAAATTACTGAAGCTTTACTGTAATAAGGAAGTCTTGAAATCTAGACTGACTTTATCCTTTGATACTGCATTAGGTATACTGGATCTTTTGTCCTTCAATATGTACATCTTTAACCATTGACATCAACATATATCCATTCTTTATTTTCTTCTCTTTCTCTACCCACTACTGTCACCATCATCATATTGTGAGCACAGTCATCTCTTCTGCTGAACTTCCTCTTCCTCATGAAATCTGCTTTCTTATGTGTCATCACTGGCACTGTTTTCATTCAAACCTGTACCTTTACCTATAATAAGACATCATCCTCCTCAGAGGTGTTTTTGCTATCAACCTCTTTCCTTAGTAGTTCACCTTTAAGTTGCTGTCAAAGCTGTCCTTTTTGGAAATTGAGCAATATTTACTCAATTAACAACATTTAAGGATATTCAGATAGCATCAAATATTCAACGAGTTTTTTTAAATTTTTTTTTAAAGATTTTATTTGTTTATTTGACAGACAGAGATCACAAGTAGGCAGAGAGACAGGCAGAGAGAGAGGGGGAAGCAGGCTCCCCGCTGAGCAGAGAGCCCGATGGGGGGCTCGATCCCAGGATCCTGGGATCATGACCTGAGCCAAAGGCAGAGGCTTTAACCCGCTGAGCCACCCAGGCGCCCCTCAGTGAGTTTTTAAAAGTACATATTCTGGGGTTCCTGGGTGACTCAGTCAGTTAAATGTCTGATTTCGGCTCAGGTCATGATATCAGGTCTTAAGATCGAGCCCCACATAGGGCTCTCTACCTGGTGGGGAGTCTGCTTCTCCCTCTCACTCTACCTTTGTGCTGCCTTTCAAATAAATAAATAAAATCTTAAAAAAATACATATTCTGTGTAATCATGATGTTAATCAAGATTTGGAAAATTTTAATCTCTCTAGAAAACTTCCTCAAGCCCAAGTCTAGTCAATCCTATCCCTTCTAGAAATCACTATAGTGGTTTATATAATAATAGACTAGTTTGACTTTTTTCTTAACTTCATATAAATGGTTTTAGACCTGTAGGTATTCTTCTGTGGTTTTTTTGCTCAGCATAATATTTTTGAGATTCATTCATATTATTATATTTAAAAGTTATTACCTTTTATTGATGAGTAGTATTCCATTTTATCAATATATCACAATTTGCTCTTCTGCTCTTCTCTTGATAGACATTTGCATTAATTCTGTTTTTTAGCTATTATGAAGGAAGTCACTCTGAAAATTCTTGGGTGATTTTTTTTTTTTTTTTCAAACATACATTGACATTTCTCTTGGGGTAAATTCCTGGGTCATGTTATATATTTTTAACACTATCAAAAGCTGCTAAACTCTTTTCCAAAGTGACTGTACATTTTATACTTTCACCAGAATTGTTTGAATCCATCAGTTGCTCCATATCCTTGACACCCTTTCATGTCATTAGTCCTTTTAGTTTTTGACATCTGGTGGGTGTTTAATGGTATCTCATTGTGGATGTCAGGATGAGAACTTAGAAATTAAATTAGTTCATACCATCCCTCTTTTAACTCTTCTGATGACTTTGCAGCTTTCCCCTGGCTTACAAAATAAACTGCACTACTCAGTATCACAGCAGTCTTTTCACATGCTCCCAGGATATACTGTCATGTGTCTGCACTGCTAGTCTCATCTCTATCTGCCTCCTCATTGGCAATCTTATACTCAGTTTAAAGTACTTCCGAATAGGCAGTTTCCTCTGTACTTTATTGAAGACCATCCCATTTATACTGTCTAGGAAAACAATTTTCCTTGACCAGCTTAGATGGCTTTTTTCTCTGGAAACTTTCTCTATTCTTCTATGCAAATCTAAATACTCCTCCTCTGTGCTTCCAGAATATGTTGTATCTTGTGTTCATGTTTCTATTTGAGCTTTTATGATTTACTTTAATTATTTTTTCATGCCAATATATTTCTCAGAAGATTGTAATCCCCAACCCAGAATACATGAATAACTTAACATTGCCCCCTAAGCTTCAGAATAGTATCTGTCAGTCAAAATTGTTTATTAAATGAAAGAAAGAGTAACATGCTTACTATCTTCTTTAGTCTTTATTATAGGAAGCATGTCCCTGTGATTCACAAAGAATGGAGAACAAAACATTTATGTTTACATGAATGACTTGAGATTTTGCTCTATAGTCAGTACAAGAAAAACTCATTCCTCAAAAATTTCTAATTTTCTTAAAGAACTCTAAATGTTTGCCTTGATTTAGATCAAGGTAGACGTTGGGTCACTTAAAGTGAACTATATTAGAACTTATACAACTCAATACACACACACAAAAACAAATAATCAACTTAAAAATGGGCAGAAGACATAAACAGACAGTTCTCCAGGGAGACATACAGATGGTCAACAGATGCATCACAAGGTTTCAACATCACTCATCATCTGGGAAATGCAAATCAAAACCATGATGAGATATCACCTCACACCCCTCAGAATGGATTAAATAAAAAACACAAAAAACAGAAAGTGTTGTTGAAGATGTGGAGTAAAAGAAATTTGGTTCACTCTTGGTGGAAAGGCAAACTGGTGCAACCACTCTGGAAAACTATATGGAGCTTCCTCAAAAAGTTAAAACCAGGACTACCCAATGATCTAGCAATTGCACTACTAGGTATTTACCCAAAGAAAACAAAAAAATACTGATTCAAAGGGATACATGCATCCTGATGTTTATAGCAGCAATATCAACAATAACCAAGTTATGAAAAGAGCTCAAATTGTCCATCAACTGATGACTGGATAAAGAAATCATGATACACACACACACACACACACACACACACACACACACAGAGGAATATTATTCAGCAACCAAAAAGAATGAAATCTTGCCATTTGCAAAGAAGTGTGTGGAGCTAGAGTATATTATACTAAGTGAAATAAGTCAGACAAAAGACAAATACCATATGATTTCACTCATACATGGTATTTAAGAAACAAAATAAATGAACATGGGGAAAAAACAAACAAAAAGAAAGAAACAAACCATAAAACAGACTCTTAACTACAGAAAACAAATTGAGGGTTGCTTGAGGGGAAGTAGGTGGAGGGATGGGCTAAGTGGGTGTTGGGTATTAAGGAAGTCATTTGTGATATAAGTAAGCACTGGGTGTAATATGCAACAGATAAGTCACTAAATTCTACTCCTGAAGCTAATATTACACTCTATGTCAACTAACTGGAATTTAAATAAATGCTTGGAAAAAACCCACAAAAGAATATATGGTTTTATGTATGTTTATTTCAGCATTAGTTATAATAGTCAAATTCTGGAAGCAGTTCATATGTCCATTGAGATCTGAATGGTTTTAAAAAAGATGTGAGGTTACATATATTAGAATATTACTAAGCCATAAAAAACAATAAAATCTTGCCTATTTCTAAGACAAAATAAGTCAGAGAAAGACAAATCCCATATGATCTCACTCATATTTGGAATTTAAGACACAAAACATTTAATAAGCAAAGGGGGCAAGAGAGAAATTAACAATAACAACAACAACCCAGCCTCTTAACTATAGAAAACAAACTGATGATTGACAAAGGGGAAGTGTATGAGATGATGGGTAAAATAGGTGAAGAGGATTAAGAGTACTCTAATTTTGATGAGCATGGCGTAATGTATAGAATTGTTGAATCACTATATTGTATACCTGAAACTAATATAAGACTGCTGACTATATTGGAATTAAAATTTTAAAAAATAGTGTACTATTGATGTACACATTAATTTAGATATTTTAATTGAGCCACTCAGGAAAATAATTGGAACTCATTTATTAAATTATAAATTTGAGATCTTGGGCTTTTCATATATTACATATGATCAGTGAGATATATTTTTTTCAGGGTATTTGCAATATTTGAGCAGCAAACTTCCTGATGTTTCTTGGAAATTTTAACTAATCCAGTTTTTTTTTTTTAAGATTTTATTTATTTATTTGACAGAGAGAGATGACAAGTAGACAGAGAGGCAGGCAGAGAGAGGGAGAGAAGCAGGTTCCCTGCTAAGCAGAGACTGATGTGGGACTCCATCCCAGGACCCTGAGATCATGACCTGAGCCTAAGGCAGTGGCTTAACCCACTGAGCCACCCAAGCACCCATAATCCAGTTTTCCTTATAAAATGTCATAGACTAGAGGGTATTATGCTTAGTCAATAGTCAATAAGTCAATCAGAGAAAGACAATTATCATATGATCTCCCTGATTTGAGGAAGTTGAAAGGCAATATGGGGGGTTTGGGAGGTAGGAAAAGAATAAATGAAACAAGATGGGATTGGGAAGGAGACAAACCATAAGAGACTCTTAATCTCACAAAACAAACTGAGGGTTGCCGGGTGTGGGGGTGGGGTGGGGTAGGGGGGTAGAGAGAGGGAGGTGGGGTTATGGACATTGGGGAAGGTATGTGCTATGGTAAGTGCTGTGAAGTGTGTAAACCTGGCGATTCACAGACCTGTACCCCTCGGGCTAATAATATATTATATGTTAATAAAAAAATTAAAAATTAAAAAATAAATAAATAAAATGTCATAGAAATCCCACTTCTTTTTGACCCTTATAAGGGTTAATGAGTAAAAAAAAAACAAATAAAATGTATCTAAGATAAAAATGTTAGTAAAGTATCAAAATACCTGATAATATGAGACTAATTGATATCATGGGCTGCCTAAATCTTCTGTCACTTTTTCCTTACTGGTGATGGCCTGTCCCCCAAATAAATGCATCAAAATGCCAGATACTAACTTTTCAAACCCAGTGACCTAGTTCTGACTGTTGAGTGTTGAGAAATCTGAAGAAGACATTCATTCTTGAAAGAGAGAGATGTGTGAATATAATTGTCCTATCAAATTGGCCAACTTGCCTCTAACTTGTAATACTGAATGAATTCTCTGAGAATGTGGTCCCTGGAAGCCATTTCATGATTATGAACTAGGAGGTAAATAGGCAATGTATTGTATGTGTCTAGGCCACATCCCTCTTCTATAAGAACTTCTCTATCACAAGGATGAAACTCTAACTGTAGATTTATAGGACAAGTTTTGGCTCTGGTCCATAGTTGACTGGAACCCTGACTCAAGTTGTAGCAGTCAGATTCTCCCCCACAGGAATTAGAAAATGGAATTGAGGAATTCCTGCCAGTCTGGGCTGAACACCAAAATGGAACTGTAAATGCAGACTTTGATGTTGAGGCTGCCAATTCAGTAAAAGTGGATTAGCACACAAAAAAAAGATGATTGAAATAGATGTACAAATTCTTACCCTGTTCTACTTTTGCCATAGTATTTATTTTCTTCTAACATAATATACAGTTTATTCAACATTACATTTACTGTTTATTGTTTGTCTCCTACAACTAGAAACTTAGTTCCAAGTCTGTCAGGACTTGCCCCCACCCACTGAGATGTATCAAGTGTTAAGAATAATTCTTGGCATATAGATAGGATCCAACTTTTAAATAAATTGCAAACTTGATTCATTCCAAAACAACAGATTCATTCCATGTAGTATGTAATCTTATAGATTTATTGACCATTTGTTGCACAGCCTCAAAAATTCAAAACTATTTGAGTCTAAGAAGTTTTCAATAAAGAAAAATTGTGACCATAAATGTAGTGGAGCAATATGATAAATTTAGAATTGACTAGAAACTTACAAGTCAAGAAGTCAGCTGAATTCCAAAATGGGACATTCAGATTTACATATAATGGACAAAACTAATGGAAAGTATCAGTTTAAAAATAATTGCAGTATCTTTTTTATGTTAAATTGTTCTTTAGAACATATCAGAAGTCAAACATATCATTAGTGATTTTGTGGCTTTGAATATTATTTAATTTGAAAGTGAAATTTGTTCAAGCAACCATAGAGACAATAATATTTGTCAAAAACTTTTAATATTTGCCATAATATATCTGTAACTTGTGATTTAGCCATTCTGGGTCCTTTTGGACCTAAATCAGAATGACAACAAGATAGATGATCTATCACCTAGACAGATGATTGATTGATAGCTAAGCAAATATCTTGCTGTATTTCTTGACTTGATTATGTTAAATATGCCCCATAACCTCTTATTATTAAACTCTTCTGACTGGGATGTTGATACTTGATCTCTGAATATTGAAGGAAAGAGTATACATTTGAACATGGTAAATTACCTAGTGGCAGGTCCATTACTAAATAGCTGTGGGAATTTGGATAAGTCACTAAAAATCAAAAACACTACCAGGAAGTCATATTTTGCAGAAAAATATGTGCTTTTGGTGGGTTTTGCAAAGCAGACTGTTGTATGCTATATTTCTTTTTAGTCTTTTCAATGTCAGAATCAATTCTGAGGAAGCAGATGTTCTCAACAAATGACAATTTAACAGAACAGACCATAAACACACTAGACAAATGCTTTATAGCTTATTCAGGGCTTTCCCATAGACGTCCATATTTAATCCAAACAACAAACCAGTGAGAAGTAGGAAAATTACTTCTATTAGCCATTACCAAGTTAAGGAAATGGAGGCTAATAAGCTTATAAAGCTCAAGTAGTCTGCACAAATTTACAGCAGGTGATATACTCAAAAAATATTGCAACTGTCAAAAGACTGCAACCCTCTCCCAATGCAGCAGCTTCAATTAGCAGCAAACTTAACTCCCATTGGTTCCACTCACTGTCATGCTCTTCTCTCGCCTCTCTGAAAGTCAACGGAGCAGGCAGAGCAATTTTCCTAGAGTATGTATTATGTCACTTCCTAACTTAAGACTCTTTAATCAGTTGCTACTGAAACCAGAATACTAATTGGCACAACCAACTCCCCTCCTTATGTCCTTCTGGTACATGTCTTCCAATTCTCCTTTTTCTCTCTGTTCTCTTCTCTCTTCCCATCATTCACTGTACTTTGTCTTAATCTCTGTCCCTCCAACATGTGATGCTCACAATAGTTCCTGGCACTTACACTTATTTGTGTCTCTCAGAATCCTCTTCCAGCAAATCTTTTCATGGCTGCCTCCAAACATTTAATTCTCAATAGAAATATCACTTCTATGACTCCCATACCCAAACAGCTATTCCCAGTGACAATCATATTACCTTGTTTTGTTTCCATATTGAATCTATCTGTACCTGAGACATCTTATTTTTTAAATGTTAATATTGTACCCCAAAACCCTCAATGGGAAGTTAGTAACTTGATGATAATTATTCTTTCCTGTTTTCTAATTTATTTTTACTATTTAAGATTCAGAATAAGTGACCAGTAAATGTGAATTAGTAATGAAAGTAAAGACAAAACCAACCTCTCTTAATCTTGTTTACCATCTACGTGTTAATCTGTGTTTTTCATGTTATTTCATTCTCTCTGTTTTCCACACACCATTCTCTGCTCTACTCAACCCAGTCTGGCTTCTGCCCATATCACACTGCCGCCTCTCCCTGAGGTCACAAACAACATTGCATCTTCATCTCTGACACCTCTGTGGCAGTTTACAGTTTGCTACGTCTTCGTTTACACATCTCTCCCCTTTGGATTTTCACAGTGCATGTGTAAAATTTCCCTTACGTGAACATATGCCATTTCCTTTTTCTAGACAGTTCCTTCAAAACCTCCAATCATCTTTCAAATGTCTCCGAAATCTCCCAAGTTCCTTTTGATCACTACGCTTGTTTCTTCTCTTACGTTCCAAGTGCTCATTACACATGAAGCCATGATTTTTCTTATTAATTATTTGTCTGTGTCATCCTCCTCTGGAATCTAAACTGCATAAGGGCAGGGAGATTCTTTGCTTATTGTGTACCCTTGGTGCCCAGTGTTTGACTCCAAATTGCAGAACTAAATATGTATTTCTTAGATAAGTAAAAACATGATGATGTTACTATATAAAAGGGTGGAAATCCTCAAATCATTTTTGGATAGCATTTTACAGAGACTCAGTTTATGATATAGGTCAGCTTGGAACTTCAGTTAATATGGGTCAGCCCAAAGTGGACAGTAGGGAAGAGCAAAGTACCCATAGAAGGAATAGAGCAAAATAGAGCAAAATAGAGCAAAACTACAGACAGTTCACCATGCTATCCTTAGGTAGTGCTCTTTCTAGTTTGTATCAATAGATGTAGTAGCACTGAGAAAAATATTCTTGATGACATTATAAATGCGATATATTAATGGAGTGAAAAAGAAATTCCTCAAATGGGCATCTAATCAATAAGGATTGTCAGAACATAGCTGTAAAAATAGGGGTAGGATTTCCTTACTCTTTTGTTAATAGCAATAACTTCTTAATGAATTGGAACAGAGATCTCTTTTATAGTCAACTTGGATTTAAAAAAAGATGCTTCTTTTTGTGCTAGTTGGCTTTCTATGGAAAATACCATCAAATAGAACATTGGGGCAAGTTCTGGAATTCATCTTCCTTATAGTGGATTAACACAGCATTGGAAATTACTGACAACCTGAAAGAAGATGCTGTCAAATGGACTGTTTCATATGTAAGTGATGGGAAAATAAAGTGATACAATCTTTAGAAAAGTATTGGCATTTATTATCAAAAATCTTAAAATTTTTACTATCTTTGTGACAATGATTTCATTTGTGGGAGTGTATCCAAAAGAAGTAAAACAGCAACAGTGACAAAATATTACACTTGAAAGTATTTATTATCACTTATTATTATTTTATATAATATTATATATAATATTATTATATCATTTATTTTTGTTATTATGTAGTATCAACTATAACTACAATTGGGTGGAAGAACCTGGTCAATAGCATAAGCAATACTTTTGCTTCAGATAAAATGTAGACTTGTCACTATACAATGATAATAACTAATTGAAAATTAGCATAATAGAACCAAATAATAACTAATGGGGTATTATGTAACAATTGAAAGCATTTCCTAAGATTATAAAAGAATGTGAGATTATATTTGGAAAAAAATTTTAAATCATACAAAAACAGTAGCAGTGACAAGGAAAGTAGATAAATTGTGTGATACCAAGTTTATCAAAATTAATATGAATAAAAAGCTAATAAAACAACAAAGATAGTACCAAGTAAAATGATAATAAGAATGTGACCATTTTTTTTCTTTCTGATTTTCTGTTTTAGGATTTCTTCTAATGAGTATTGTTGCTTACTAAAAGGAAAAAAAAAATGCTTTAAAGAAATATGGTAAGTCATCCACCTCCACAAAAGTTGTATTGGAAAAGAAAGAACTCAGCCAGTTGTTTCATTCATCAAAATCTAGTTTGATTTAACCCATCACTAATTTCTCAATGAATCCTTAGGAGGGGAAGGAAACATAGGAAACAGAAATACATGCATTTTCCCATTAGCATGTCTAAAAAGTACTTTCCTAAATATTGCAGACGTGTGACTATGTGAAAAAGTTTATTAGACAATTGTATTCTTAAAAAAATACTTTTTTGGGGGGGGCACCCGGATGGCTCAATGGGTTAAGCCTCCGCCTTCAGCTCAGGTCGTGATCTCAGACTCCCCACATCAGGCTCTCTGCTCAGCAGGGAGCCTGCTTCCCCCCTCTCTCTGCCTGCCTTTCTGCCTACTTGTGATCTCTCTCTCTCTGTCAAATATATGAAATAAAATCTTTAAAAAAAATACTCTTTTTTTTTTTTTGGAAAATGGATTGGGAAGAATGATGAGAAGGATAGCTTGTAAGAGAAGATAGATAAAGGAGTAGCTGAAGAAAGGCAGAAGGAAGAAGAAAAAAGAGAATGAAAGAAAAAAGAAAGGAAGAAGATGCTTCAGGCTTAAATCTTGATAAAATATACAGAGACTGTACAGTTACATAAATCACATTTTCTCAATGTAATTTATCATTCCTGGCATATATGCATTATTCAGAATTTCAGATATGAATCAATAGATTGTATCATGAAGAACAATGGTTTATTGCTTCCTAATGCCTTGAGCTTGTAAACACTTCTCCAATCATCTCAATTTTGATTTTACCTTCCATTTGTAATTATCATATTTCTGCAAAACAGAGTATCATTTTGACTATGATATAGATATATTCTATAGAATATTAGTAAAATATGTTGACAGGGAACTTGGATTTTCTCTTCAGAGGGTGAAGTTTTCTCAAAGAAATCCATTCAATTAAAGTGAAATTTATTTTATTAGAAGCAAATCATGATAAGCATAACTATCTCAAGTATCAACTGTCTTAAAATTTAAGATTTAAAATTTAGTGTCGTTCTAAAGCCTGAGACTTGGGGTCACCTGCACAGAAACATATATTTGATAGCTATGACATTTTGTTAAAAAAATCGCTGGGGTTTGAGAAAACCTGAGTTCCAATTCCAAGCCTGTCCCTAAAATGAGTGGTGGGCCTTTGACAAATGACTTCGCCTCTGGGAAAGGAAGTTCATCAAATATTGTTGAAATTTGATGATTAAATCCGTTGTCAAAATGAGTACTTGGTGTAAGAGGTAATGATAATATTTTTAAAAATCCATATAATACAAATTCACATCTAAAACTGCAACCAAGGTATGAAGATATCTGGCATAAATTCTAAAAGACAAATCTCCATATAACGGGAAGAAACCATAAAAGATCTTCATAAGGGCTGGTTATGATAAGAACTGTCATATCCCTAAGGTTGGTTTAATAGTTATTTTTGAAATTCTTGTAACTTTGTTGGGATAAGCTTGTCTAGATCCTGCCAATCTCTTGAATACACTGTAATATAAACTACTATAATGATTTGTATTTATATTTTGTCATAATCATTGAAATCTTAGAATATGTGTCACCATGTAACCTGATATTTGAGAACTCAGTGACTAAGTACTTTCCTACATTTATTGATTGTTTTGATCCTTAATTACTTGAACAAATTGCAACTGAATGCTTATTATATTAGATAAAAATATGATCAAAGGTAGTTACTAAAATCATAGATATTTGAGATAGAAGGAGCTTACAAGTTAATCTAATTTTTGAATTTTGCAATAGAATAATGGAGAACCCCAGAGGTTAACTGATCCACCCACAGCTGCACAACTAATAACATAACAGAGCCAAAAATATAGCTAACTTTTCCAATTGTTAGCTTCCTTTTGTTAAGCCTGGCAAATTTTAGCTACTCTAGGCTCTTCTCTATGTTTTATTGGTATTTTCTTTGAAAAAAATGTAATTATACTTATGATCCATAATATTTTTCATTTATTAGATTAACTTAAATCAGAATCTTTGAAACATTTGAAGTCTAAGTAAATCATCTTAAATTGCAATATAATTATACATCAATGGATATTACATTTATTGTTCATCTTGGATTGCCCTTATCCTCTTCACGTGGAAAGTAATAAAATTATAATTGTTAGAGTTATTTTGAATTTTTTTTCTATTTTTACTTCTATTGATCAAAGTAATAGATTACATTACTACTTAGTGTAATGCTGCTTTTTGTATTTAATGTGGCCCACTTAGTTTATTTCCATTTCTACCATCTAATATTCCCAGGTGCAATTTTGATCATAATGGTAAATAATCCACCTGTATTCATTTTCAAATAGCATCATCCCCAAATCACTCAAAATAGAATTATCATCATATAGGGAGATTAATATAATTTCATTTTAATGCAGGATGTATTATGGATTTCTCCTAAAGCACCTCAAATATAAAATTCAGAGAAAGATAAAATGGTTATTAGGCAGTAAAAGCAACTTTTACAAATGGAAGCCTCATCAATATTCTTCATAGTATAATCAGGAAAAAAATGTTATTTCAAAAAAAATCATTCCTAAAAAAACAAGGGAAGAAACATTTTGAAACTTATGTTTCAGTCAAAATATTTATCCATTTTCAAGAGTTTCTTTGTTGTATTACAATTTAAAAAAATTTACTTCGCTAACATTTTGATGCAAAAAAGTACTTTTTTACATTTTAATTCCAGTATAGTTAATTTACAATTATATTAAGTTCTGGTGTACTAGATAGTGATTCAATGTAAACATTAGATAGTGATTTACTATCTAGATACACTATCTAGATTCACTAGACAGTGATTCAATTCTGTACATTACTCAGTGCTCATCAAGATAGGTACATTAATACCCTTCACAAAAAAGTACTTCTAGTGGATAGGGTCACATTTTTATAATACCCTAAATTTAGTATTAAAAAATAGTATTTGATGTGTATGGGTAGAATTCCTATATCATTAAAAACTACCTTTTTAAAAAAGTCAAACTCTTAAATCATTGCCCTTTCTCCTGATGTATTTAGTAAAAGAGTGCCCTCTTGTGATTTCTGAAACCTTATACAAAGCAGCAAGAGCTACAAATACTGGGTACATTTTTTAATTGAAAACAAAAAAACAAAAACCAAAAAACTATCATTCTTAAGATACAAACAACATGCTATTTTTTTGGACATGAAACTACTTTAATTTTAAATTTAAATTTATTTTACTGGAAATAGAATAAAGCGCTAATGGGGATTGATTAGAAAGTGGTTTTAAGAAAACCACTAAACAGTCTAGGACTCCAGCTAATGGAATGCATATACTGCTGCCGTTTCCCATTTTTATGCCCATGTAGGAGGCTCTCTATAGACAGAACACTGTTTCTAGAGAATAAAGCTGCTGAGCTTACACTGATTAGAATTTTCCTGACAGCATGGCATAATTTTGATGTGTTCCAGACTTGTTTTTCATTATGACCCTAAGGACACAATAGAAAGGCCATATGTTCCTCACAGTCCTCAGTGTGATTTCCAGTGATGTCAACAGGGAGTTTTTTGGGTAGATCACAAGAACAGCAAAGCTTACATTGGGACTGAGAATGGCATGACCTTGGGAACCTTTGATCATGCAGATCGGAGACATTGGAGAACATCCCAAAGTGACATTTAACTGAATACTATACCAATAAGAAATTAAGAAACTAAGTTAATGGAAGACTAGTGGATTTTATGCAAACTTACTAGACTATGCTTACCAGTGTTTATAGTCAGTCAATAATTTATGAGCACTGTAGCTAATGAAAGTTATATAGTCTCATTTTTTTTAAGAAAGCCAAAGAGCATTCATATGTAATAAAAATAGCTTGCTCTGAAGTAACTTTTGACTCTCAGTGCACTGACATCCACTTCCACCCATGAAAAAAGGTTCTCTCTCAATTTACTGTTAAAAAATGATACTGAAGGACAGGCATATGGCTTGAGTAAATTAAAAGGGTGATCAATAAAATGGAAGCAGCAAAGAATGAGTCTTTTTCATAAAAGGTGATTCGTCAGAAGTTGACCAACTTTTGTAGGCTAATTGTAATAAAGGCTGGAAATATAAACTATATGAATGGTAAATATTCTTCAAACTATCCAGATTTCACTGCCATCAAAATATAAAATACTTGCAAGTGGGGCACTTGGGTGGCTCAGTTGATCAGGCACCTGCCTTTGGTTCAGGTCATGATCTCCGAGTCCTGGGATGGAGCTCCACGTTGGGCTCTTTGCTCAGTGGGAAGCCTGCTTCCTTCTCCCTCTGCTGCTCCCCCTACTTGTGCTCTCTCTCTCTCTCTCTCTCTTTCTCTCTCCCTTTCTTGCTCTGGCAAAGAAGTAAATAAAATCTTCAAAAAAATAAAGTACTTGTAAATGGATACACAACAAGAAATCTGTTTCCCATATACATTTCCCTGGATTAGTTCCTCAACTAGAGTGGGGCAATTTTACAGATAGGGGACATTTAGCAGTGTCTGGAGACATTTTGGTTACAACAAATGGGGTGGGAGGGTTCCTGGCATCTGATGGGTAGAGGCCAGAGACGCTGTTAAATCTAGAATACCTAGACCAGCCCCAGATGACAAAGAATTATACAGCGGAAATAGTGCTCGGGTGGGGAGCTTTCTCTAGACCTAGAATTCTAGATTTAACTGACCCATAAAGGTTTTCTTAGCTAGCTTTTGTATGCTACTTCTCATAATCTTTCATTTGAAAACACACTGAGGTTGGATGTAGTAGGAAGAACCTTGCTTTACAGATACTACCATTCCTCTTTTACTTAAAAAAACAAGCAAACAAAAAAGAAAACCCTACCCATTTGTCAAAGCTTCTAGAGCAGTGATTTTTAAAAAGTTATGTGTGAAGAAAAATTACAAATTAATATATGGACTCCTAGGCTTTACCACTCTTTTCCTATACCATCTGGATTTGTCAATCTCAGGTTCACATATTTAAAGTGGGGTTCAGAAATTTATATTTAAGTAAGATATCCAGGGATCACCACATGGAGGTTACATACTACATTTTGAAAAATACTACTCTAGGGGCATGTGGGTGGCTCAGTGGGTTAAAGCCTCTGCCTTTGGCTCAGGTCATGATCCCAGAGTCCTGGGATCAAGCCCCACATCGGGCTCTCTGCTCCATGGGGAGCTTGCATCCTCCTCTCTCTCTCTGCCTGCCTCTCTGCCTACTTGTGATCTCTGTCATATAAATAAATAAAATATTTTTAAAAATTTAAAGAATGAAAAATACTACTCTAGATTTCTGTAAAGATGTCTATCAGTCAGGAATGTATTACTTCTTTGTCTTTACGCAATTTTATTTTACTAATTCAAATGCTGAATATGAGTCTCATTTGTTTAACTTGATTTATAAATCATTTTAACTTATTTTCTCCTTTCTGTCCCTGGCAGAGCTGAGACTATGAACCATTTTTACCCTGAGTAAAGTAAAATGTAGAAAAGAGCAAAGAGATATAAACAGATGAAAAAAGAATAGGTATCTCCTTACATATGAACAAATAGAATAATTTGCTTCTATGGTATATTTTTGGTGGTCAAAGTGTATAATGGTTTGGAGAAGGGTACAAAAGAACCTTGAACATCATAGAATAGCAGGTGACTGTGAGTGCTTTCTAACAGGTAGAGAAATTTTACGATGTGTGTTAATTGGTCATTAATTGTTCATGTTCTTAGTTTTCCAACATAAAAAAAAAGTAAATCCACTCGATTTGTGGAAAAAAAAAAAGAAATTATAAAAAGTATCTGCAAATCTCTAAGGAATAAGTCATAGCTTGGTATTTATTTTATTTTATTTTATATTTTATTTTTTCAGTGTTCCAAGATTCATTGTTTATGCACCACACCCAATGGTCCATGCAATATGTGCCCTCCTTAATGCCCACCACCAGGCTCCCCTAACACCCCACACCCCTCCCCTCCAAAACTCTCAGTTTGTTTCTCAGAGTCCACAGTCTCTCATGGTTCATCTCCCCCTCTGATTAACACTAATATACTCCCAACTGTGATATATCAATTTCATTAATTCAGACTCAAAGCATACAATTCAAATTTCAAAATATGTCAAAGATACAATGATACTAAAAATAAACACTAGCACAGACAAGTTCCAATTTTGGGAGAAAGTCACTACCTAACTGATGAGAACAATTGACACACAGTTCTCTCAATTGAATCAAGCTTTACAGATAAACAACAAAGGAGCCATTTAGAGATTTGGATTAATCAGCGTAATAAATTTTGAAACAATGCCATTACAAAGGAATTTAGCCTTCACAGCTTACTATATAATTTAAGGCTCCATCTGACAGATGTATTAAAATAAACCAAAAGGTAAATCCTTAGAATTCTAATTAACATACAGAAAAACTATTAAGCCTACCCATTTTGCTAACAGAATTTTTAAAAGAACCCTTTTATATTACACTTAGACATCACTGCTAAATAAACACGGAACTCTTTGCAGGCAGGAATTTGGACTACATAACTTTAGCGTTCTAAGATATAGAGACACCCAACCATTATGCAATTACACTACATTGGACTAAACAAGTTTTCCTGGCTATAAATGATAATTTCCCTTATCCAACACTAAAACCGGTGGCATGGCTTTTAAGTGTACTTCCCCAGGTTACACTCCACTTACTCAACTTTCTCTGTTAGCATTGCTTAAATACCATTGGTCTCTATAAATCCAGTACAAGGAATAGGAAAGAAAAAGTTAGGGGACAAAGGACTGAGGTTTAAAGAATGAAAGCAATAGCGTTTAGCCCTTTGCATTTCACTTTCCAATTTGCATACGGTAAAATTTTTACGTAGTTGAAGAATTACATTTCTTTAATAATTGAAGAATTTTACATGAATATGTTTCAGAAAAAGAGTGTGATGATTAGTTTTATATGTCAGTCTGGCTGGGCTATAGAGCCTAGATAATGTGGCCAAACTTTATTATGGTTGTTTCTGTGAGGATGTTTTTGGGAGGTTAACATTTATATCTGTGGATTTTGAGTGAATCAGATTGCTTTCCATATGCAGGCGGCCTCATCTAATTACCTGAAGGCCTGAATAAAACAAAAAACTGATCTCCCCTGAACAAGTCAGAATTCTGCCCGCAGACAGCTTACAGGCTTGAACCCCAACATCAGCTCTTGCTTGGGTCTCCAGCCTGCCTGCCTACCCTGAAGATGCTGGACTTGTCAGCCTCCAAAACTGCATGAACTGATTCCATAAAACAATTCTTTCTCTGTACATACACATCTTGTTGGTTCTGTTCCTCTGGAGAACTCTGATAGAAAGGAGATTTAAAATTTAAAAAACATATATTGGGGCACCTGAGTGGCTCAGTGGGTTAAAACCTCTGCCTTCAGCTCAGGTCACGATCCCAGGGTCCTGGAATCGAGCCCCACATCAGGCTTTCTGCTCAGCAGGGAGCCTGCTTCCCTTCCTCTCTCTCTGCCGGCCTCTCTGCCTACTTGTGATCTCTGTCAAATAAATAAATAAAAATCTTTTTAAAATAATAAAAAAAACATATTATCTAAAAAAGTATAGATTGCTCCTATTTTTGTGTCTTTTCTGGCTTTAAAAAATACTGAAATAATACACATATAGGAAAAAAATGAAGGCAAATGTGAATACACAGCATAATGAATTATTTCAAAGAGAATGTCCATGTAATCACTAACTAGATCAAGAACGTCAACATTTCTAGTATACAAGAAGACTCCTTCCTGCCCTCCTCACCCAAACACCACTGTCTATCTCTTCCTTAAATTAAAAAAAAAAAAATTTAAAGATTTTATTTATTTATTTGACAGAGATCACAAGTAGGCAGAGAGGCAGACAGAGAGAGAGGAAGGGAAGCAGGCTCCCTGCTGAGCAGAAAGCCTGATGTGGGGCTCGATTCCAGGACCCTGGGATCGTGACCTGAGCTGAAGGCAGAGGCTTTAACCTACTGAGCCGCCCAGGCGCCCCCTTGTATTTCATTTTATTACCCAATTCATTGGCATCATTGCTGTTTTCTAATCTCAAATAATACCTTTTTTGGTAGTATAATAGTTTATTCCAGAAAAGTAACAATGATTCAAAGTTAACAAATACATAAATTTTGGTCACTATATATATATAGGTCAAAGAAGAAAAGCCACATGATCAGATCTGTACATATAAAAAATCTTCATGAAATTAAATATTAATTCCTGATTTTTAAAAATATGTATTAAGTAGCACAGGAGGATAGTTCCTTTGCGTGACAAAGCTACATACATAACACAAAAACATTCTTTATCTAAAAATTATACTTTGTCATTAATATCAGGAATAAGACAGTTAGTTTCATCTCTGTTAGTTTTTTTCAAGTTTTTATTTAAACTCCAGTTAACATACAGTGTAATATGAGTTTTAGATGTAGAATTTAGTGATCCAATACTTGTATACAATTCCCCTGTGCTCATCACAATGCGCTGCTTAGTCTCATCACCCATTTAACCCATCCCCCCACCCACTGACCCTCTGGCAAACATCAGTTTGTTCTACACTGTTGAGTCTGTTTCTTGGTTTTTCTCTCTTTTTTTCACCTATGTTTATCTGTTTTGTTTCTTAAATTTCATATATGAGTGAAATCATATGGTATGCGTCTCTTTGAATCAGTATTTTTTATCCTTTGGGTAAATACCTAATAGTGAAATTGCTGGATCATAGAGTATTTCTATTTTTCACTTTTTAAGGAACCCCCATTCTGTTTCCCAGAGTGGCTGCACCAGCTTGCATTCCCACCAACAGTGTAAGAGGTTTCCTCTTTCTCCATGTCCTCACCAACACCTGTTGTTTTCTGTGTTTTTAATTTTACACATTCTGACTAGTGTGAAGTGATAGCTCATTGTAGTTTTGATTTTTATTTCCCTGGTGATGAGTGATGTTGAACATCTTTTCATGTGTCTGTTAGCCATCTGTATGTCTTCTTTGGAAAAAATGTCTATTCATGTTTTCTGCCTATTTTTAAATTGGATTATTTGTTTTTGGGGTGTTGATTTTGATAAGTTCTTTATGTATTAATCCTCTATCAGATAAGTCATTTGCATATATCTTCTTCTATTCAGTAGGCTGCTTTTCAGTTTTGTTAACTATTTCCTTCACTGTGTATAAGCTCTTTATTTTGATGAAGAACTGCTAGTTTATGTTTGCTTCTATTTCTCTTGCCTCAAGATACATATCCAGCAAGGAGTTGCTATGGCCAGTGTAAAAAAGGTTATTGTCTGTGTTCTTTTCTAGGATTTTGATGATTTCCTGTCTCACATTTAGGTCTTTTATCCCTTCAAATACTATTTTTGAAACTTCCCTATTCATTATGATTTGCTGCAAATATTTTGCCAGTATTATTTACAGATTAAGAGAGTTTGCTTCATGTGCCAGGAACTGGAGGGTATTATACTAAGTGAAGTAAATCAGTCAGAAACACATTTATCATATGGTTTCACTCATGTGTGGAACATAAGGAATAGAGCAGAGGACAATAGGGGTGGAGGTGGGGGTAACTTAATGGAAAGAAATCAGAGAAGGAGACAAACCATATGAGATTCTTGACCCCGGGAAACAAACTGATGGTTGCGAAAGGGAAGTGGGTGGGGGAATGGGGTACTGGGTGATGGGCATTAAGAACGGCATGTGACATGATGAGCCCTGGGTGTTATACTGAACTGATGAATCATTGAACATTATATCAAAAACCAATGATGTACTATACCTTGGCTAATTGAATTTAAATTAAAAAATAATAAAATAAATTTTAAAAAGTTTTCTTTACTTATATGAATTTTTATCAGTTTATTTTGAGACTTGATGCATCTATAATGATTATTATGTGGGTTTTTTGTTTGTTTGTTTTAGTCAGTTGAAATATGGTAACTGATTTTTTCATTTAAAGTCAACTTTGCATTTCTGGATTAAATCTAATTTAATTGTAAACTATTAGCCATTTTTTACTTCATTATATTTGGTTTGTTAATATTTTAATTTGAAATTTTTTGCTTCTATGTTTATGACAAAAACTATGTTTTTCTAATCTAGTCTGTTAATGTCCTTCTCAGGTTTTGACCTAAAGTTTATGATTTAAAAGAAAAAAAAGGTGAGTTAGTCTTCCCTTTTTTGTTAGTCCCTGGAAGAGTTTATACAAAATGTGCATTATTTCTTCCTTAACTCTTAGCTAGAATTCATGACTTAAGACAACAGGTTATGGAATTTATTTTTAAGATAGGTTTTTTTTTTAATTACAGATACATTTCCTTTAATAAGTATAAGATATTCATATTTTCTATTTCCTCTTAATTTCAAAGAGTTTTATTTTTCTAAAATTTTGATTATTTTATCTGAATCATGAAATTTATTGGCATAAAGCTGTTTATAAGATTCATAGTTATTCTACCTTTTTTGCTAGTTACATCATTATTATTTGTGCTTTCTCTTATCTATTCTTTCTTCTGTCAATCTCACATTGGTCAGTCTTTTTAAAGAACTAATATTTACTTTTTTATATATGTGTGTGAGTGTGTGTATTTATATATATATATATATATATCACTTTTAATATTTTCATTTTTTCTTCTTTGACTTCTTTTCCCTTCTTGACTTCCACTTTTTTTTTTTAATTTATTTATTTATTTTAGAGCAATAGCGAGTGCAAATGCATGAAAGCAGGGGGAAGGGCAGAAGGAGAAGGAGAGGGAGAGAAAGAATATAGAGTAGATTCCCTGCTGAGCCTGAAGCTTGACATGGGCCTTGATCCCACAATACTAAGATCATGGCCTGAGCCAAAATTAAGATTGGATATTTGCCAGCCACCCGGTGCCCCAACTTCCACATAATTTTTTTTTAAAGATTTTATTTATTTATTTGATAGAGAGAGATCACAAGTAGATGGAGAGGCAGGCAGAGAGAGAGAGAGGGAAGCAGGATCTCTGCTGAGCAGAGAACCCGATGTGGGACTCGATCCCCAGACCCTGAGATCATGACCTGAGCCGAAGGCAGCGGCTTAACCCACTGAGCCACCCAGGCGCCCACCACATAATTTTTAAAATAACTTCTTGTGAAAAGTGTTTTGACAAGATTTGCTGTCTTACTCTTTCAAATATGTACAATGGATTTAAAAAAGCAGAGTTCTTTCTAGATATCATTAAACTACATTCTAAACAATATATATTGTATATAACAATATTATATTTAATATTCAGCACTATCTGCTCAAATGTGTGCATAATCATTTACCTTGTGATATTTTTGAGCTGTTGATTATTAAGAATTAATTTCCAAGGGTGTCTAGGTGGCTCAGTTGGTTAAGCATCTTCACTGGGCTCAGGTCGGGATTCTAGGGTCCTGGAATCAAGTTCTACATTGGGCTCCCTGCTTAGCAGAAGCCTGCTTCTCCTTCTCCTTGCTGCTATCCCTGTTTATACTCTCTCTCTCTCTGTCAAATAAATAAAGACAATCTTTTTTTTTTTTTTTAGTTTTTTTTTATTTTTTCAGCATAACAGTATTCATTATTTTTGCACCACACCCAGTGCTCCATGTAATCCGTGCCCTCTACAATACCCACCACCTGGTGCCCCCAACCTCCCACCCCCCACATCTTCAAAATTCTCAGATCGTTTTTCAGAGTCCATAGTCTCTCATGGTTCACCTCCCCTTCCAATTTCCCTCAACTCCCTTCTCCTCTCCATCTCCCCTTGTCCTCCATGCTATTTGTTATGCTCCACAAATAAGTGAAACTGTATGATAATTGACTCTCTCTGCTTGACTTATTTCACTCAGCATAATCTCTTCCAGTCCCGTCCATGTTGCTATAAAACGTGGGTATTCATCCTTTCTTTTTTCTTTTTCTTTTTTTTTTTTTACAGCTTTATAAACATATATTTTTATCCCCAGGGGTACAGGTCTGTGAATCGCCAGGTTTACACACTTCACAGCACTCACCATAGCACATACACTCGCCAATATCCATAACCCCACCCCCCTCTCCCAACCCCCTCCCCCCATCAACCCTCAGTTTGTTTTGTGAGATTAAGAGTCACTTATGGTTTGTCTCCCTCCCAATCCCATCTTGTTTCATTTACTCTTCTCCTTCCCCCTCAACCCCCCATCAAAATCCTCGAGGAGAACACAGGCAGCAACCTCTTCGACGTCAGCCGCAGCAACATCTTCCTAGGAACATCACCAAAGGCAAGGGAAGCAAGGGCAAAAATGAACTTTTGGGATTTTATCAAGATCAAAAGCTTTTGCACAGCAAAGGAAACAGTGAACAAAACCAAAAGACAACTGACAGAATGGGAGAAGATATTTGCAAATGACATATCAGATAAAGGGCTAGTGTCCAAAATCTATAAAGAACTTAGCAAACTCAACACCCAAAGAACAAATAATCCAATCAAGAAATGGGCAGAGGACATGAACAGACATTTCTGCAAAGAAGACATCCAGATGGCCAACAGACACATGAAAAAGTGCTCCATATCACTCGGCATCAGGGAAATACAAATCAAAACCACCATGAGATATCACCTCACACCAGTCAGAATGGCTAAAATTAACAAGTCAGGAAATGACAGATGCTGGCGAGGATGCGGAGAAAGGGGAACCCTCCTACACTGTTGGTGGGAATGCAAGCTGGTGCAACCACTCTGGAAAACAGCATGGAGGTTCCTCAAAATGTTGAAAATAGAACTACCCTATGACCCTGCAATTGCACTGCTGGGTATTTACCCTAAAGATACAAACGTAGTGATCCGAAGGGGCACGTGCACCCGAATGTTTATAGCAGCAATGTCTACAATAGCCAAACTATGGAAAGAACCTAGATGTCCATCAACAGATGAATGGATAAAGAAGATGTGGTGTATATACACAATGGAATACTATGCAGCCATCAAAAGAAATGAAATCTTGCCATTTGCGACGACGTGGATGGAACTAGAGGGTATCATGCTTAGCGAAATAAGTCAATCAGAGAAAGACAACTATCATATGATCTCCCTGATATGAGGGAGAGGAGATCTTTTTTTTTTATTTTATATTTTTGTTTATATATTTCTGGGAGACAAGGAGAGAGGCAGAGGCAGAGGGAGAATCAGGCTCCCCACTGAGCAGCAAAGTGATCAAAGGACTCAATCCCTGGATTCTGGGATCATGACCTGAGCTAAACCATCTTAACCACCTGAGCCGCCCAGGCACACCATAAACAAAATCTTAAAAAAAAACAAAAAGTAAAAAACAAATAAACTTAAAAAAGAATAATTATTTTCCATATTTCTAAACCTCAGAATTACTATATTTTTTTAAAATTTCTAACATAAAACCATTGCTGTAAGAGAACATATATAACTTAAAACCTTTGGTTTTTGTTTCATTTGCTTAACATACAAACAAATGGTAATAAAAAATGTATATTTTTTTGTAGTTCTTTTGCACAGACGTATGCATATGTTATTTAGGGAAAGTTTATGTTGTTCATTTTTTATATTCTTATTAATTTACTTGTATTATCTGTTATTGAGAGATGTTTGTTAAAATCTTGCACTAAGATTGTCAAATTTTACATTTATTTTAGTTTTGTCAATTTTTATTTTTTCATATTTTAGGGTTTATGAAAATAAAATTGTTAAGTTATCTTGGTAGATTGAAACCCTTAACACTGTAAAGGTTCTCTTTATCTGTAGTAATAGTTCTTACTTAATATTTACTTTTTCTAATTGTATAATCCAATCAACTTTGTTCAGGTTAGTGTTTCCACAATAGCTTGTCATAAATTTCATATTTTCTTCAAGTTCTTCTTTTTAATTTTTCCATTTCTTTATTTTTATTTGTGTGACCTATTTTTATCTTTTTAATATATTTTATTTATTTATTTTAGAGAGAGAGCACAGTGGGAGGGGCAGAGGGAGATGGAAAAAGAGACTCTCAAAAAAGACTCCCCAGTGAGCATGGAAACTGACATGGAGCTCACTTTTATGACCCTGAGATCTCAACCTGAGCTAAAATCAAGTCAGACACTTAACTGATTGAGCCACACAGCCACTCCTGTGTCACCCATTTTTCTAATCTCATCAGATAACTTTTGTCACATAATTGTAGCATTTACTTCATATATTCAATGTGATTTCTGATATATTAGTCCTTAAGTATTTGATTTCTACTACTTTTCCTTTGCCTTAATTATTTCCTTTAGATTGAGTATTCTTATTATTCTATCTTTATACCTACTAAGCTTAACAATTAAATGTGTTTCTTTTAATGCCTTGTATAGTGATTATAGTATGCATCCTTGAGTTATCTAAGACTAACATAAATCAAGACTTTTACCTCTTTCTAGACCTACTCTGTCTAATATGGTAGACATTGGCCCCACATTGTTATGTAAATTTTAAGTTGAACTTACTAAAATTAAAGAAAAAAAAGAAAGCTATGATGCCATCAAAGTCTAAAATATTTACTATTTTGTCCTTTACAAAAATAGTTTGCTGACTCTTGGTATAAGCAAAAGCATAGACAGGTAGATCAATGAAACTAAATAGAAAATCTGGAAATAGAACCACATATGTTTGCCAACAAAGGTGCAAAGGCAATTCAATGCTTAAAGGGAAATTTTTTTCAGCAGATAGTGCTGTACCAACTGGATATCCATATGTAAAAAATAAACTTCAATATGAGCCATACCATATATAAACTTTAAATCAAATTGCACCATAGACCTAAATGTTAAACCAAAAGTTATAAAACTTCTGGAATAGAATGTAGGTATGAACCTTTGTGACTTTGGCTTAGGCAAATACTGCTGATATAAAATATCAAAAACATAATCCATAACAGAAAAAGTGACAATCTGGACTTCAAAAGATATTGTTAAGAGAAGGAGGAGTCAAAACACGGACTGCAAGAAAGGATTTGCAGATCACATATATAATAAAAGACATTTCTCAAATCCATAAAAAAACAATACTGAATAATAGCAATAATGAACAACTAAAAATAGACAAAAGATTTGAAAAAATGCGTTGACAAAGATGTGCACATAACAAATGAGCACATGTAAAGAGATTCAACATCATTATTCATCAGGGAAATACAAATTGAAACCCAATAAAGTTTCCATACACCATATAAAATGTCTACAAAATTTTTTTTATCTGGCCATAATAAATGCTGGTGAGAAGACAGTATAACTGAACTCACATATTATGTTGTTAAGAGTGAAAAGTTGAAGAGTGCTTTGGAGAACACTTTACTACAGTCACTTAGCAATCACTGATGCAAAGTGATCAGCATTTCAATAGTCGCAAAATTAATTCTTCTATATTGCTGTTATTGCTTGGGTAAGCAAGCACAGCATTATGATTTTAAAATGTGAGATGTTTAACTACTCAGGAAAATGTCTATATAGATTAGCAATTCATTTTCATATTAAATTGAATATTTGTTGGATTTAAATGAGTGTTTCTACCTGGCTGTGAGAATCAAAGAACATAGAACATTTCAAAATATAAATTGTTATGCAAAGTATTTTTTTTCAGAAGTGGGTCAGCATACTTATCATCTGGGTTTAAAAAAAATCAGGCAATCAATTAGTGCTAAAATAGATTTAATAGTTTTTTATGTGGACAAACCTGGATTCTCTAGGACTTCTGAAATCAACATCTTACAAAAATCACAAGACCTCTTGTGTGGTCTCCTCAGAGCTACAAATAATATTGAGAGGGTACCTCTGGGTTACAAAAGGAATTGTGTGGTTGGCCTTGTACCACTATAACTTCGCATTTCAGATTTTCTGCTGTTTAACTTCTAGAAAAAAGATTTGTGTTTCTTTTTATATTTAGACCTAGCCTCCTTCTGTGGCCCATGAAACATTTTATTTCTGAACTCAATTTTGAGTAAAAGACACATACCAGCATGTTGGATTTCATGTTTTCAAGGACATGACATTTTGTAAGTCTTGTTTATAGCACACTCCAGGAGTTTTGTGAAATGTAGTGTTTCATTTCTGGGTCACTGGTTGAAATTGGGATCATTAGTGAGGTAACTGTTAAGGCCTACCTGAGAAAAATCCTTCAATCAAACATGTTTTTATTGAATGGAAGAAAGGGGAACATTGACACAGGTCACTGCCACCCAGTGAATGCTCATTGCTGAGATTGTCAGTGTCCCATTTGTCGCACCACAGGCAGCAAAACTTTTGCTGTCTCACTATGTCACCTGCATCATCTACCCAACTTTTTATATAATGTAAATATTTTGTTTAAAATGCACACGGGGGGCACCTGGGTGGCTCAGTGGGTTAAAGCCTCTGCCTTCGGCTTGGGTCATGATCCCAGGGTCCTGGGATCGAGCCCCATATCAGGCTCTCTGCTCAGCGGGGAGCCTGCTTCTCCCTCTCTCTCTGCCTGCCTCTCTGCCTACTTGTGATCTCTGTCAAATAAATAAATAAAATCTTAAAAAAAAATAAAATAAAATGCACACGATGGGGGTGCCTGTGTGGCTCAATGGGTTAAAGCCTCTGCCTTCAGCTCAGGTCATTATCCCAGGGTCCTGGGGTCGAGCCCTGCATCAGGCTCTCTGCTCAAGAAGGGACCCTGTTTCCCCATCTCTCTGCCTGCCTCTCTGCCTACTTGTGATCCTGTCTGTCAAATAAATAAATAAAATCTTTAAAAAATAATAAAATAAAATGCACAGAGTGTCTAATTTTCTTATGAAATTTATTTCTAAATGATTTCCTACCCATGATGAAAGTTTGAATTTAATAGAAATAACAATAAATTTGGGAGAAATGGTAGATGCAACAGGTAAGGACAATAGCAGAACATGGAAAACATTTATAATGTCAAGGTACATTATTTGTTGAGGTCTTTTTGTGGGCAGCATTCATATATTACAAACTTGCACAGAGAAAAATGAAAGACTCATCATTGAAGTGTATATTGGAGAGTAATACTGACATGAAAAGACATATTATATGATTTTATTCGTAAATATTTGGATATTGAGGATGATTTATGTCAGTCTCAGAGTACTGGTGGCTCAGAGGTTAATGTTACATCAAGGACTGAAACACATGCTTAGAATTAATTCTATATTTTACCCATCTTATCCAAAGGAAAATTGCATTTTCTGTTACATGTACCTTATGTTCTCATAAAAGATAGGAGACAGAGACTTAGAACTCCTGCTTAATATTACTCTATTTCTCTAATAACCTGGTTATGGAAAAGTTTATATGGAGAGAAAAAAAAAAAAGCAATAGTTAAAAATTAGCATAGCATTAACAAATTTATTCAAATCTATTTGAGCCATTAGAAATAGTTCACTATCTACAGAGAAATAAGAAAGCAATAGTTCTATGAGAATAGATTCCTCTTGTCATTGTA
The DNA here is from genome assembly GCF_902655055.1 of Lutra lutra. Classification (NCBI taxonomy): domain Eukaryota; kingdom Metazoa; phylum Chordata; class Mammalia; order Carnivora; family Mustelidae; genus Lutra; species Lutra lutra. The sequence continues at coordinate 72,216,347 of NC_062279.1, read as the reverse complement.
TGACAACAAATACATGAGTAGAAGCCCTACCTGTTTTACTGTGTTAAATAAGCAACAAAATTATGGAGAATATCCTGGACTGTACACTGACATAAATTATTACAGTATTAATACTCAACTAAAGAAAATGTTAAAATAAATTTCTATTGAGACTCTTCTTTTTTTTGTTAAATATTTTTAAAACAGAAAAAGATAATAGTCTCAAAGACAGTTTTAAAGCACTTATGAGAATCTCTGACTGCATAGTTAGGTTGATTTTTTTTTTTTCCCAAAAGCAAGCTCATTTATGTCAACACTTGAGAACCATAGCTTAACAAAGTACTTTACATATTAATTTAAGAAAAGGTAAGGCAATCAATGTGGTAATTTTCCTTATCAGGTATCTCACAATTAGCAGCTAGAATTTATTTACTAGATCATAAAATTAAAGAAAAAATTAAAAGCAAGTAGATTGATGCCAATCCCAAAAATAGAAATCATTTTATTTTACGTTGCCTAGGGCACTGAACATTTTATTATAGGCTTAATTCATTTTCAATTTTTCAGTGTTTCTTGCTGGTGAAAATAAATATTTATCAAGCAGAATACCACATGGTTAAGGGTAAATTCTTGATTTATCTTTTTCTTTTTTTAAGCTCTTTCAGAAACTGTCTTTAGCCCTGTAGTGAAAATTCACTGTCTAGAGCCTCCTGCTGATTCCTACTTTATTCTCTTTGAATTCCTGTTCTCGTTTCATAAATAAATAAATAAATAAATAAATATATTTACATAACTCGAATGATATTTTTCTTAAAAATAAAAATTAGGAAATTAAAAAAAAAACTCTTCCCTGTGGTTATAAAGAATTAATCAATGGAAAAGAATTTTAGAACCATTACTTAGCAAGTCTTGAATTTTGCTTTCTGAAACTGTGATTAAAATAACATTTTCTCTTAAATTCAATTAAAATATGAAAATCATTCAGATGCTGAATTTTACCAGTATTATTCTGAAATAGTTAGAAAATGAAGTCACCCAAATAGACAGAGATTTCAATGAAGTGTCATAGAACAATTTCATAAACTAAATTTATAAAATAAATTTATAAGCATTGATACATAGGACAGAGCAAGAGGAAACAAACAAGCTAACATACCTTCACTGTCCTTTATTGCTTCATTTCAAAGAAGAAATATAACTTAGAAAAAAGTTTTTAAAATTCACAATACTGAATGTTTTTTGTTTACATAGTGTTCTAGAATATCATGTTTGCTTGTTTGTTTGTTTAGTAGGCTCTATGCCCATCATGGAGCTTGAACTCACAACCCTGAGATCAAGTATACTAGCATGCTCTGCTGTCTGAGCCAGCCAGATGTCCTAGAGTTTTACCATGTCTTTAAACATTTAAATTTTAAATTTAAATTTTAAACATTTAAATATTTAAAGATAATATATATTATCTTCCAAAACCTAGCTTCACAATTACACTAATAAATATGGAAAAGATAGATTATTGTGAATGGAATTCTTGATGACCCTGAACACTCAGGAAACCACAGAAGTAGGAATGTAATTACTTTACGCACCTCTGGATCATCTGCAACTTAACAGTTGTGCAAAAGAGGAGCATGCCTCAGATAACTACTCACTGTCTTTGTGTTTTGTAAGATTACCAAAAACTTTACAAAGTCAATATTCAGAACCTTGGCTCCAGAGTATCAGAAATGAATCCTCAATGACATAGAAAAGATCCCTGACTTCTCTTATGCCAATTAACTGGAGCCTTTCACCTCTTGCCTCTGAAATTTGCATATCAGACCCCCATTATATACTCACTGTTATAAACCAATAACTTATTTTAGAATGATAATATTCTATTTGTTTTCAGTATCACCTTACAATTTATAAATCAAAATGTTAGATGTCCACTTCATGAGACCTCATAGAGAACAAGAAACTTATGTTATCTTCTTTTCCTTTCCCTTTTTTCCTTTCCCTTTCTTCCCCTTCTTTCCTCCACCCTTTTCTCTCACACAGAGTATGTACTTCATAAAAAATAAAACCAGCTTTTCATCTTATCTAAACCCAAACAGTCATAATCATTCCCAGTTTAAACCAATCTTTATTACAGAAGTGAGAGATTCATACCCTGCCAGCTATACTTTATCACTGTTATTCTTCACGTGCCTTTTGAGAGATATTTATGAATCAGTTATCTCATAAACAGTTGTTTTCTTTATGATGGACCCTCAATATTTAAAACAAAGACAAAAACAAAAGCCCTGTTCTCCCGACTACCTGACTGACTGAAAAAATTAAATGTGCTCGCCTTATCACTACAGTGTTCCATTAAGACTTGTGTCCAAAATGGATGGCAGGGAGAGGTTGTGTTTTAGAGTCTTAAATTGATTTTCCTACTCTCCTACATTATCTTACTTTATATTTATACCTTTGTTTTTATGATGGATGACTCAAGGAGAAATATGTACTACATATATAGCATTCATATCAATGAAACTCTTTGCTTTTCTCAAAGCATTCATCATTATTTAGTTATATATTATTATAGGATGTTTACTTCCTGGCATTAATGTTTGAAAAGAAATCTGCTAGTATATATTCTTATTATTAGTCATTGTTACCTAAGTAACTAGCTGCTATAGCTGGGTGAAGAAAACACAAAGGTTATTGTGACCTTGCCACAATGCATACAGGTGGTTTACTTTATCATTGCCATTCATGCAGGTGACAACTGTGACAGAAACTGCTGACCTAAGGAATTGTTGAACAGCATGGGGTTTAGAGAACTCTACAACCTAACTATATAATGAGAATAGTAGAGTTCATAACCTTTTGTCATCCTAAAAAATATTTCAAGGAACTAAAGACATCCACAAAAGAAGACCTTATAAAAATAACACATGGGAACTAAAGACAAACCAACAGTAACAGTTCACAGAACACCTCTTTAAGTAAACACAATATATCAAACATCTAAAACTATAAAATAATTGGACTATGATGTATTTTTTTCAATTACTAAAAAGTTCTTTTTAACAGAGCATCAGAGAAATGTTTACAAATACATCTAACAAAACATATGTAGGACATTTACAAAGATAAAATTTTACACTTTATTTGAAAAAACTAAAGAATATCTTAAAAATGTAATTATATGTTTATGGATAATAAGACTCAGTATTGAAAAAATAACAATTCTCTCCAATTTATCTATGGATTCAATGTAATCACAATCAAAATCCTAGTCTGTGCTCATGTGTGTGTGAACTGTAAGCTAAGGTTATTTTAGCAAGATGCTCGATGGAAAGCTAGAAGGAACCAATGATAATCTCCCACAAAAAAAAAAAATAAAAAATGAATAATAATAAACCAGTAAAAATAGGTCATTGGAAGGCCCTGAGCTATAATGAAGCAGCAGCAGAAATCCTGAGGAACTAAAAAACTGATGATGGTGATATAAAAAAGCAAAACAACAACAACAAACAATCAAACAAACAAAAATCCCATAGGAAGCATTTTACCTGTGTCACCCTATATCCCAGGCCAGAGGAGCATGGTGCCAAGAAGTACAATTTGGAGGGATTTCACCTTACTCAGAAATGGAGAGCAGGAATATCCCAGCAAGCTTCACTCCATGGATATCTTAGCTTTTTTTTTTTTTTAAGATTTTATTTATTTATTTGACAGAGAGAGAGATCACAAGTAGGCAGAGAGGCAGGCAGAGAGAGGGGAGGAAGCAGGCTCCCCGCTGAGCACAGAGTCCCATGCGGGCCTGGATCCCAGGACCCTGAGACCATGACCTGAGCTGAAGGCAGAGGCTTAACTCACTGACCCACCCAGGCACCCAATATCTTAGCTTTTGCCTGAGGACCTCCACGTCTTCGCTGATGATGAATACAGCTGACAGAGCTGTCCTGAGTCTCTGCTACTGGGTTTCCTCCCTGGAAATGTCACTACAGTGAGACCTGGGCCCTGGTTCTCTAGTCACTGTCATGCCTCGCTTGCTGGGATTGGCTCGCCAATAGCCACAACACCTTGTCATCTGAGATACCAAAACTAATGCTGCTCTGCACTCCACACTTGGGTCCCAAGTCTTCATTGTGAACTTTCATTACCAGCACTGAGGTGCCATTGTTCAGCACTCTACTTCAGAGTCCCAAGTTGGGGTTTTGACCCACCATAACCACAATGATACTGCTGCTGCTGCTGCTGCTAGCCACCCCAATCCCAGGTCCAAGTCCTGACTTTGATCCATCATCCCTGGGACTTTGTTACTGTCTGTGATTTGCTCCAGGATTCTTAGTGGAGGCTGCAAATTGCCATTACTGGGTAAGCTGCTGCTGGTCTGTAAGTACTGCATAAGAACAGAGCTGGAACTTTAAGCCACTACCCAGAGTGTGCTGCTGTCCCACCCTGTCTTAGGCTCAAGCCACTGTTCCAGGCTGTGCCTAGGGCCTGTGCCATTGTTGCCTTCCTGTCCTGCACCCAGGGCATGAATCATTTCTGTGAGCACCGAGAACAAGATCCTAGTTCCATGGGAAATCTGCACATGCTGGCATCATGCACTCTGGTGTCATACCACAGTAAATGCCCCCTGACCTGGAACCCAAAAGCTGTCTGTGGTAGTTCTGTGTGTCTCTAATCCCAGAATCCCAGCTCCACTACCACTGAGTCCCAGCATGCTGGGGCCAGTGACAAGAAAGATCCACTTGGCTAGAACATCCTCCCAGGGGTGGGGTGGGGGAGGAAAACAGGAGGATTGCAGCAGTCTTCATGTCCAAGGGCCCCAAGAGAACTAGCCATCACTAACACATATAGGATCTCCATAATCTTGTCTATAGAAGATCCTTCCCCCATCCAGCAGTCTTACCCATCACTTACCTCAGATGACAGAGCTACACGAAGATTATGCCAACGTGTTATTCCAGGAGCCAGAGACCTAGCGCCCAAAACAGCCAATGCCCTCACAGTCATATCTTGGTAAAAGTCTTTCTGCACCAAAATCAGTCAGATAAGCCTAGAAGATGTAACTTCTCTCTTGAAAGCACAAACAGTGCAAAGTCACTTGAAACACGAGAAAGCAAGGGAACTTGACACCATCAAAGGAATGTAGTAACTTTCCATTATCTGACCCCAGAAAAATGAAGATCTGAAAATCACCAGGAAAAAAAAAAAAGAATTCATTTAATTATTATTATTATTTTTTAATGTTTAAATAGCATATCATTTTTTATCCTTTTACTTTCAATCTACCTTTTCTTTTTTTTAATTAACACGTAATGTATTATTTGCTTCAAAGGTACAGGTCTGTGAATCATCAGTCTTACACAATTTACAGCACTCAGTATAGCACATACCCTCCCCAATGTCCATAACGCAGCCACCCTATCCCTTTCCCTGTCCCCCCACAAGCAATCAACCCTCCTTTTGTTTCCTGAGATTGAGAGTCTTTTATTGTTTGTCTCCTTCCCCAGTCCCATCTTGTTTAATTCCCCCTCCCTTTCCCCCCACAACCCCCTAAGAAAGGTCAGTAAGATTCAAGAGAACACAGAGAGACACCAATGAAATCAAGAAAACAACATACGAAAAAAAATGAGAAGTTCAACAAAGAAAGAGAAATCTTAAAAAAACCAAACACATATTCTTTTTATTTTACTATTTTATTTTATTATTTTATTTTATTTCTTTTCAGTGTTCCAAAATTCATTGCTTATGCACCACAACCAGTGCTCCATGCAATATGTGCCCTCCATAATACTCACCACCAGGCTCACCCAAACACATATTCTTGAGCTGAAGAACAGATGAATAAAATAAAAACTGCAATAGAGAGCTTCAACAATCAATGGAAGACAGAATCTGTGAGCTTGACAGATTTTATAATCCCATCCTAACAGAGAAAAGAAAACAAATAAGAATGAAAAGAGCCTATGAGAAAAAAGCTTATGAGAATTATGGGATATCATGAGATGAATCAATATTCATATTATGAGAGTGCCAGAAGGAGAAGAGAGAAGGAAAGGGACAGAGGACTCATTTAAAGAAATAATTACTTAAAACATACCAAATTTGGGGAAAGATTTGGTTATCTGGATATGGTCATAAAGATATAGAATGAAAATGCTCAGTTCAAACCAAAGGGTCTTCACCAAGACAAAATATAATCAAATTCTCAAACACAAAAAGGGAACATCTGATAAGGGTTAAATCCAAAATATATAAAGTACTCATGCAAGTCAATAGCAAAAATCATATAATCCAATTAAAATGAGCAAAAGGCCTTATCAACATTTTTCAAAAGAAGACATGTAAATAGCCAATAAGTACACAAAAGGTGCTCAACAGCACTAATCATCAGGGAAATGCAAATCAAAATCACAGCAAGGTATTACCTCATACCTATCCGAAAGGTTATACTCAAGACAAGAGGTAACAAATGTTGGTGAGGACGTGGGAAAAAGGGAACACTTGTGCACTGTTTGTGGGGAAGTAAATTGGTATATCCATTAAGAAAATAGTATGAAAGTTTCTCAAAACTTAAAAAAATAGAACTACCATATAATTTAGCAATCCCACTTCTGAGTACATATCCATAAACAAAAAAACAACAACATAAAGACAGAATATCAAACAGATGTTTGCATTCCCATGTTCATTGCAGCATTATTCACAATAGCCAAGATATGCAAACAACCTAAATGTCCCTTAATGGATGAATGGATTAAAAAATTATATATATCCATATATATATACGTCGTGGCCGGCGCAACAAATTGACCAGGAAACGTGAGAGTAAGAGGATGGTGAAAAGAAATTAAGAGACAAAGAGATGGGGGCAGGAGGGACACTGAGGAGGATGTCCAACAGTGCTGATTTTATTCCACATCTTACAAGCATTTATAAGGCAGACCACAATAGAAGGAGTAATACATCAGTACCTAGTCAGATGACCGCAAGTTTCTATAACAAGTTTACATCAACTACAAGCAAACCTCGTGATGCCAGGTAGTCTCGGCTAAAGCCATCAGCAAGACAATCAACCAGGGAGTGGGTTATGGGAGGTACAGGAACAACAAGGACCAACTAAGAACTCATGACCCTGACAACATTGTTCCCTTCTATAGGGAGAGTGTGTGGGAAGTCACGTAGGCGAGCGCACGACACATAGCACAGACCCTTTTCTCAGTGTTACTCAACTTTCTTGTCCTTAACCTTGTCAAGGTGTCCGGACTTTGAAGGAGACACAAGTCAGGGCCTGGTTTGATCCACGACTCCAACCATGCCGTAGCCTCCAACATTATATATATATATATATATATATATATATATATATATATATATATGAAATTATACATATATCCACACACACAACTTTATTGAAACAGAGAATAGAATGGTGGTTATCAGGAGCTGGGGTGAAAGGGAAATGGGTAAATCTAGATTAAAGTGTGCAAACTTTCAGTTATAAGAAATGCTAAGTTCTGGGGAACCTGGGTGGCTCAGTGGGTTAAAGCCTCTGCCTTCAGCTCAGGTCATGGTCCCGGAGTCCTGGGATCGAGCCCCGCATGGGGCTCTCTGCTCCGCAGGGAACCTTCTTCCTCCCCTCTCTCTCTGCCTGCCTCTCTGCTTACTTGCGATCTCTCTCTCTGCCAAATAAATAAATAAATAATAATAAAAAATTAAAAAAAAAAGAAATGCTAAGTTCTGAGGATCTAATAAACAACAATGGTGACTATAGTTAATAATATAGTATTGTACACTTGAAAATTGCTGAGAATAGCTCTTAAGCATTCTAACAACAAATTAAACAAAAAGATTTAACGATATGAGCTGATGATTCTGTCAGTTATCTTGATCTTGGTAATCATTCCATAGTGTATATGGATATCAAATCATTACAATGCACACTTTGAATAGATACAATTTATAATTATATTGGTCAATTAGTCCTCCTTAAAGATAGAAAAAATAAACTGACAAGCTGATTCTGACATTTATATTAAGAAATAAATGTCTAAGAAACATCAAGGCAGCCTAAAGAACAAAATTTGAGATCTTATAGTGGCATTTCAAAACCTATATAAAGGAATACTAATTAAAACAGCACATTCTTGTTACACAGATGAAAAATAGATCAATGGAACAGAATGGGTTTGAAACAGAGTCCTACACATATGAAGACACTAAATGGTTGACAAGAGTGACACTGTAGAATAGTGAGAAAAGACAGTCTTACTTTTTTTTTTTAACACAGTCTTTCTATAAATGACTTTGTCTCTTAGAAATTCATATTTTAAAACCAGTATTGACTGCATTCTCCCAGCATTCAGAAAATAAATTGCCAGTACATTCTGGTCTAAATGTAAAAGGTACACGATGAAGTTCATAGAAGATGATATGGGATAACAACTTGATGACCTGGAATATGTCAAGACTTTTTAAATATAATTTTAAAATGCAAATTTTAAAGGAAGAAAAATGTTATAACAATCGTGTTATTATTAATGATTTCTGTCAATGGTGGGCTCCTGGTAGCTCAGTCCGTTAAGCATTTGCCTTTGGCTCAGGTCATGATCCCAGGTCCTAGGATCAAGCCCCACATTGAGCTCCATGCTCAGCAGAAACAGATTCTCCCTCTGCCTGCCACTGCCCATGTTCGTGCTCTCTCTCTTTCAAAGAAATAAATAAAATCTTTAAAAAAAGGAATTTCTCTCAAAGGTCATAAAGAAAAGGTAAATGAAAAAAACAGGATGGGGAAGATATTTGCTATACATATATCAGATAAAAGACTCACATTCAGAATATATAGAGAACAACTACTACTCATAGAGAAGGAAAATCTGTGGAAAAATAAACAAATTATTTAAGCAGACACTTTATCAAAGAGAAGATGTATCTGACCAAGAAACGTGTAAAAGATGTTTAAATTCATTTGTCTTTAGAGATACATAAATTAAAGCCACCACACACATTGGAATAATTGAAATGAGAACCTATAGCTATTTCTTTTTTTTTTTTTAAGATTTTATTTATTTATTTGACAGAGATTACAAGTAGGCAGAGAGGCAGGCAGAGAGAGAGAGGAGGAAGCAGGCTCCCTGCTGAGCAGAAAGCCCGGTGTGGGGCTCGATCCCAGGACTCTGAGATCATGACCTGAGCCGAAGGCAGAGGGTTTAACCCACTGAGCCACCCAGGTGCCCCCCTATAGCTATTTCAAATATTGGTGAGAATGTCAAGCAACTAGAAGTCTTCAATAGCACTTGTGGAAATGCATGTGGTACAGATACTTTGGAAATCTAGCACTATTTACTAAAACTGAACATATACATAACTTTGACCCAGTGATTCCTATTGTAGTTATAAGGCATAATCCCAAATGAAATTCATATTATATTTATCAGGCATCACATATAAGAACATTTACAGCACCATAATTAATAATATACAAAAACTTGAAATTTACAAATACCCATCAGATGTCATCAAGTGTAGACTGGATAAATACATTATGATATATTCACACATATTTAACAATAAGAATGAAAGCTCTTCAACTGTGTACAGTAATATGACTGCCTTATAAATATATTTCTGAGCAAAAGGAAAAAGTCATAAAAGAGGAAATCTTGTATTGGTTCACTTACATAAAATATAAAGCAGATTTAGAAATTCAAGTAGTGGCTACACTTGAAGGAGAGCTATATACTTAAAAGGGGTTCAGTGGAGGCCTCTATGGTAATAAAAATGTTTTCTATCTGGATTTAGGTTCTGGCTACACAGATAAATTCATTTATTGTAAATTCATTAAGTTGTATATGTATGAGATTATGCCTTTTTCATGCATGCATGTATGTTTTACACTATTTTTTTAAAAGATCAGAAGAATTTCTCTAAAGTGTATTTAGAGTATAAGTCAACATGCAATTAAAAAAATGTGCACATATGGCTTCAAGATAATTTATATTGTGTAATGTGAACTATAGCTACCCAAAATAAAGTAAACGGATAACGAGGCAGTCCAAATTGAAATGTTCCTCAAAGCAGATAGAAATACCTTATGTATGAGAAGTGCACCAAATTTGAGATGTGCAAAATTGTCTTCTTTCCTCTTTCACCTGCTCGGTGTTCCCTGGGCCTTATTTCTGTAATGACAAAATTCTTCCAGTCAGCATCACTGAACCTTTGAAATATGACTGAATATTATTGGGTTATCTTCCTTTGACAGTGAGTTAGTTGTAAAGTTCTGTCAACTCTGTCCTACAATATCTTTGGCTCATCTTTTCTACTCTTACCTCTTTCCTTGCTTCAAATCTCATTATAATGATCTTTTCTCTTGCCTCAATTATCACTGCCAGATTATGTTTTCTGAAGTGTAGATTTAATTACATCACCCTTCCATAAAACAAAACAATTTTTGTGATTATTACCCTTTATGGGGAAAGCCTTAATCAATTTGAACGTTTATTATGTCAAAGTGAGCTCTAACTTTCCCATGACTGCCTTCTCTATGCTTATTCTTCCATCTGGGAAATTCTTCTACCCAATGCCCACGACCATATGACTAAATTTCCATTATTTCATAATTTGTATATCATCCAGCAACACTCTCACAAATCCATGTTCTTTACACTAGTCTTTTGCCAATTTTCTTCTCTTTTGGCACATACCTCATTCTGCCTTTTTCTGTTACTTATTTACACATATGAACTTCTAGACTGGCATATATTAAGAGATAAGGAAAGATTCCTCATTTTTAAAATCTTAGTCTAGAATACCCCCATTTTGACCTCAAACTGCATCATATGTCCCTGATTTTATATAACCTCCATTTCTTCTTCTCTGGACTAGATATTTTAAGTTGTTTTATATTTATTTTTCTCTTTAATCATTACATCGATTACTTGCCTTTATCTTCTTAGCCATTACCTTTGGATCTTCTATAATTTGCCAGTTAACCTCACAATATATGCTTTCAACTAAATGCATATCATTTAATATTGTGATATACCTGCATCTTATATTTTTATCTAAGCAATTAATTGAAATATAGAATAGGACAGGGCCAGAGACAGACCTCTTACCTTCTATCAAGTTTTATTCCTTATTGTTAGGAAATGTCCTTTGGATAAATCTATAATTTTTTTTTTTAAAGATTTTATTTATTTATTTGTCATAGAGAGAGAAGCGAGAGTGAGCACAGGCAGACAGAGTGGCAGGCAGAGGCAGAGGGAGAAGCAGGCTCGCCGCCAAGCAAGGAGCCCGATGCGGGACTCGATCCCAGGATGCTGGGATCATGACCTGAGCCGAAGGCAGCTGCTCAACCAACTGAGCCACCCAGGTGTCCCTGGATAAATCTATAATTAACTCTAAGAACTTCCAACAGGAACAATGACTACACATTCATGCAAAAAATGCAATAAATGTAGCAGAGTATGTTTATATCAATTCTCTATTTTTTCATCAAAAGTATGGAAAAGAGAAAAGTGATTATCATTGTAGTCTTAATGAATGGTATTTAGAATCTAGTTATACTTTGCTAAGTAACCCCATAAATTATCTAAATAATATTATAGTAGAATGTGAATATATAGACTGATATAAATCTTAGCAATTATGTCTGGACTTTATAAATTTTACCTTTGGAAATTCATAATATTTGGCTTTATTGAATCTTCTGTCAACTCTGTCATGTCATACATTGTCATGTCTTGACCCAAGATAATTTTTGCAAACTTTTGTTCTTGTGATTTAACTCACCTTAACCAGGAAACCTAAATTATGTTAAAGGGATGTGGTGAACTCTAATCAGATCCTCTTCACCCATAGATTTTAATTCCAAACCTGTTTGTATATATTGTTTTGTTTTTTCAGATTGAAGATTAACTTCTTCTTCAGAAAGTATAGAAGTTAATGAGAAATGTGAATTTTTTTATTTTCTTCATCTGTTAACATATTGGCTGTCTAGTGTACTAGAGTTATGCATTTCTTTCATGTGTCAAGCAGAACTGAAAAATAGATATTGTGTTTAGTTTTTCATGATTCATGCTTTATGCTTAATAATTCTGACAAAATTAATATGGGTTTATTTTAATTTTTTTTATTTTTATGCATTTATTTACTTTAGGCAATGGGGGTGAAAGAGGCAGGGACAGTGAATGGAAGAACATAAAGATAAAACTAGGAGGGTGGCATGAAGCTATTTGGGGTTTATTTTAGTATTTTATATTTACTTTTGTTTCTAGCTACTTCATCATCCTCTGTTTTTTCAAAGTCTATAATTTCATAAAGCAACCTGGCTACTCTATTGATTTCTTTAAATACTTTTACATTTTATTTCAGATTTTAGCTATTTATTTGAGAGAGAGGGAGAAAGCATGAGCAGAGGGAGTGGAAGAGAATCTCAAGCTAACTCCACGCTGAGAATGGAGTGTGATGCAGGGCTTGATCCCACAACGCTGAGATCATGACGTGAGCCAAAATTAAGAGTCAGATACTTAACCCCAGGTGTCCCACCTTCATATTTTTTTAATCAAGATTTTGGGTTATTTAAAATTCGGACATATTACTCTACAACTTTTCATTAGCCACATTCCTTTTAAAGGTTTGTGTAAACATATATTTTTTATGTTTTGAAATTTTGTTTTTTAAAAATTTTGTTTCTTAAAATGTTTTGTAGTTCAATGATCAGTTATTGGCATGGAGTAAAGAAATATGGTCAGAACTCAGGTCATGACCTTATGTGAAATCCCGGGATTGGGAAAGAGATAGATAGCCTGCCACTAATGCCTCTCTGTGAAAGTTTCATTTAATTCTTCTGGGCACTCTTCCTAGTGATTAGAATATATCATAGAGCAAGATAGAAAAGTTTCTGCTTTCATGAAACTTAAATTTTGGTCTCCTGAAGAGAAAAACATGAAAACAATTTTTAGAAATGGGAGTGTGTTTTTGTGTTAACTCCTCTCTTTAAAATTCAACAAAGAGGCATACTTTATAACCAACTTATTAATAAATATTGATTGGTTATAATTTATAGGGTATTTCCTGAGCTGTTAATCAAATACTAAGTATGCATTTTGGTCAAATATAAAGTTTGACTTGATGTTCAGTTATTATTATTATCCAATGATTGAGGATTTTTTAGTTTAATTAGGTCTAGATTAATAAATCACAATATCTTTTAAATATCACATCAGAAAAAATTATATATATATTACATACACAAATATTATATGTATTGATTATATATATTATCTATCATGTATAAATTAAAAAAGGATACCAAAGGTAAACTTACAATTAAGAGAGAAAATTTTCACTTTAGATAATTTTTGATCAACTGTGAAAACATTGTTTATGATAGAACATGAATAAATATTTGTATAACTGTATGCATTGAAGCATCAAATTATTTATTATCCCTGTTGACTTATTTGACATAAATGATAGATATTGACATACTTGTCATTAATACTTTAATCCATTTGCTTTTCTTGGGAAATTGGGAATTTTGGAACCTGAGATATAGCAATTAAAAATGAACAAGCTAAATAAAATATTCTCAAATGGTTGAGTGTAGGCTTTTATATTTCAGACATTTTTGCAACACATAAAGCTTCCAGATGCTAAAATTATGCAAGCATGCATTTGCCATGCATCCTTTGACATAATCAGAGTGATTTGATTTTTATTTAAATGTTATTAAATTTGATTAAAATTATCTAAGGCAATTTATTGCTCTGATAGTTCTAAGATCCTATTTGTTAAAATATACTTCTTCTGAGAAAGTAATTTAATTTTCAACTTGGTAGTTCAGTTCATTAATTATTGCATCTTCAAAACTGAAGTTTTTTTTTTTTTGTAAACATGTGATGTGATCATGTTCAGAAGCTAAGACTGAATGGGTTGTGGACAATGATTCTCATAGTTTCCAGACTTACTTATTACCACACTTCTATTTAAATATCAAAACCCAGCACTTCACTTCTAATTTCCATAGAAAAGAATGAAACTAGTTTATATTGGTGCTATCTTGAATGTTTTTTTCTTTCTGTTGTTTGTATTTGTTAATTCCTTATAAAATAATTCAAGCATAGTTCAATTTTTTTTTTTTAAATCACAGATCTTTCATAGCCTTTGGATCAGCCTTTACAGAATCTTATGCACCCCACCTAAAGAAATATTTGTATTAACAAGTTAATAAGTTTTAAACTTATGTTGTTTGGTCATTTTCTTTTGAAGGCCAAAAAGATGCAGTTTGCTGAAATGTGGGCATTACATTTTTTAAGAGAAACATAGTTCAGTGTTTTCAGGAAGCTGGAAGTTTCAGTCTAGAAACAATTTGGAAAAGATGTTACTAACATTTTTTTAAATTTATAATGATTGCATTTAATTTTTATTTCAGTTCATTGGATATATCAGAACAATGATGATCTGTATTACATTTTGTAATTCTCAGCTAGATTATTTTGACTGAAATTAAAGAAGTGTGATTTTATATAATTTTAACTTACATATTAACCAATTATAAGAATGGTAAAATCACATTTGCTATTACATTCAAAATTTTGTTTTTTTCTATTGCTTTATTTATTAATTTAGTGATTATCAATTGTTTTTTCAATATCATTATAATAGTGCTATTTGACAAAAGTCTAAATTAAAAATGTAAATTAGAATAGCCAATTTTTGAAGACAAAAATTGTCATAGTGTATGCAAAATTTCACATTTATTAGAAAGTGAGGGTGATTAAATAATGAGCTTTTTGTTCTAATTTAAATGCTTTGCTTTTATCTGACATTACAATTATATGTTTAATAACTAGGCTTTTGAAAAATATAGTTAACATAAAATTATTTGATTGAGACGTTATAAAGTAGATTGCTTTCAGGTTTGATCAATTATATAATATCTCTCATATATTTGCATATAGTTATGAACACTCAAGTGCACAGGGTATTTTGAACTTCTACTTCATTTATGACAAACTCTTAATTTCTTACAGTTTGTATAAACAAAAGATTAATTTATTTCATTCTCTGAAAGAATCATGTGTGTGTGTTTATGTAGGTATATATACGTGTGTGTGTGTGTCTGTGTGTGTGTGTGTATATATATATATACTTCACAGAGATCAGAGCCTTATGACCAATAACTGCATGGTAAAGCTTTTCTCAATTTTCAGTATTTCATCTAACTCCTTTGCTACTTATTCTACAACACTTTCTATACTTGCAATTAAAAAAAAAAAGATTGGTGAGTACATCAATAGACATGTAATAAATTGGAGGAGGGTATAGAAAAACTAAATAAAACTTTGTTACTGTATTTAAATACCAAATTCAGCTCTGAATGCTTGGAATATATCAATGCAGTATAATGGATTACACAAAATATCAATGCAGTATAATGGATTACAATGGATTTCTGAATATCAGGAACTATTCCTGATATTAAACAATAAAAATAATTTTTCATTCAAAAAGGCATTTTTATATTAATATAATTAAGTAATATCAATATTTTCATAGCAACTTTATTAAAAAATGTAAAAATGTATGCCACAAGCTTGATTTTCAGAATATCTACATCTCAGTACTTGCATTTTGACCCATGAATAGAGTCAAGTGATGGAAGTTGGGCTTCAGCAGTATTTCTTTCTCACCAAGATTGATAAGGTTTCTCATGCTGCTGTTCATCCAACCTGTCAAGAACAGAGACCAGAGATGAGACCTTAATATGGTACAATTCCTTAAGAAGACCTGTTGGACACTTAGTATTAAGATGATTACATCAGAGCTTTCCACTCTGAAGGCATCTGTAATTAGCCTTTACTAGATTGATAACTCAAATTGGATGTGGATTTGCCCTTTCTGCCTCTAATCTTACTGCCTCATCACTCTCAGAGTAATCTTACAGAATGGCTGACTTATTTCAATTGGTTTCACAAAGGATTTGTTCAAGGCAATTTTATGAAACCCACTGAGTTTTCTACATCACTTTGATGCAGCCAAATAGATCATTAGAATACATTATTAAAAACTCAGCTAAAAAGTTAGCACTGGAATCATGCCATATTGGAGTGCACTATCCTCAAGGATGTAACATTTGCATTTATCCAATGGCAAATATTCTGAATCCACACCAATAGTTAGAATATGGAGGAATGTGTAAACTAAGACCCTAATAGATTAGGAATCCAGCCCAGAAACTGCTATGGTTCCACTAGGGGGAGAGTCACATTCCTCAATCTTTCTTTGTCTTGAAATTTGAAGAGTACTGGTCATTTGTTTCGACAGTGATCTTTCAGTTGAATTCGTCCTATTTGTTCCAAGATTTGATTAAGGTTATTTTTGACAAAAATACCACAGAAGTGAAAATTCTATAAATTCATCATGTCTAGAGTAAGTAAGGTTGATATATCTTATTAATGATGATATTAACCTTAGTCCCTTGTAGAAGGTGTTGTCTGCTAGGTTTCCCCACTGTAAAGTGACCATTTTCCCTTGGTAATCAATAAATATCTTACGGAGATACTAATACATTCTGCAAATATCCTATTTCTTCTCAAACTTTTGCTCACTAATTGTAGCATGCATTACTGGATCTTGACAATGAACAGAGACAGTGAACAATTATTCTGTGTTGTTCTAATGAAAATTTTCTATTTCCTTTATTCATTCTACCTTTGTGAATTTGAATTCTTCTGTATGGGAGAGCTGTATCTTCTCATATACTTCTTATTCAGTTACTCATTCATATTAGTATACATATGGATTTTTTGAATGTTTGAGATTTTTTCCATCTTCTTGCCCAAATTTTTCCAGTCTGAACATTGGGAAATCCCTCAGTTTGGTTCCTCTACTCTTTCAACATTCCTCATTCTTTTTTTCATGGACTTTTAATTTTAGTATGGTTTTAAATTAGCTAAAAATTTGTTATAGTTATGCTATTATTAAATCTTACTTTAGAACCAAAATTGATACATTAATTAGTATTAACGCTATACTTTATTGACATTTTCTTTATTTTTACCTAGTGATCTTTTTCTTTTCCAGGAACCCATTCAGAACAGTCCATTACATTTAGTACTCATGTCTTCTTAGATTCCTTGTGACCCTGGCCATGATTGTTTTGAGGAATCTTGATCAGGTATTTTTTTTCAAGTGTCCCCCTGTTAGGATTTGCCTGTTATTTTCCCTCATTATTGGATTGTATTTATGTGTTTTTGAGAGGGAGAGCACATGAAATGCCATTTTCATTTTATCATATCAAGGTTGCAGACTATCAATGTGACTTTCATAGTTGATGTTAACCTTCATCACCCAACTAATTTTTTTTATCAGTTTCTTCCACTGCGAAGTTACTCTTTTCCCCCTTTTCCACAGGTACTTTTGGAGATGAATTCCCAATACACAAACCACACTGAAGGGGTTGAGAGTTATACTCTATATCTTTGAGGGAGGAGTATCTACATAAGTTATTTGGAATTCTGCACAGATTTATTACTTCTCTCCCATTTATTTATTCACTCATTTGCTTTTAGTAGTTGGGAGTCAGGGAGTCATGGACATTTATTTTATACTTTGGATTATAATGTAATACTGTTTTATTTTGTTTCTCATAATGTTCCAGCTTTGACCAGTGGGAGCTCAATTGGTTTTTGTGTGCCATGGGCATTGTAGAGGATGTGTGTGGGGGGGGGGGCGGCTGGGGGGTGTATTTTTTCTTTTTCTTTTCTTTCTTCTTTCTTTCCTTTTCTTTTTTTTTCTTTTTCTTTTTTTTTTTTTTTAATAGTACTTCTTTACTTTCTGTCACTATGAGATGTTTCAGGCACATCTCTACATTTCTTGCCCAGGCCTAGAATGATCTGTTTCTCCAAAAAGCCCACTGAAAACATTCTCTGCCCTCTACTTTCACAAATACTTTTTTCCAGCCTCATAACTTCTCCATTTCCCTTATATAAGATTGGAAGTCTATAGGGCCTTAACAATAGAGAAATGTTCTTACTTTAGTTAGGATAGTTTCTGGGATAAGCAGTGTGTCTTCACCTTCATTTCCTTTTGTGTTTGCTACTTGTTTAAAAATGACACAAGGTATGAATTTTTGCACTCTTTCTAAAATACTGTTCACAACTTGTGGTGTGGAAGTTGCTGGTTTTCATGGTAAGCTATGCCTTGGTAACACTTTCCCCTGAGCTGGATTTGGGGAAATGGTAGCAGCTGTAGGCAATAAAGCTGGCAGTCTTCTACTCTTCTCACCCAAAATTCTAGCATTTTTTTCATAAGTAAACATTTATCAGTTGTTTTGGGCAATTTGTAGAGAAAGCCCTTGAGAATGGTGGTGGGTTTTTTGGCTTTTTTCTTCACCTTTTTACTCGAGATTTGGAAAGTGGATTCCTAACCTTTCACATCTTCCTACAGGCTGCCAAAGCTCAAAGCTACCGCCTTGTTATTTGTTCTTGGAGACTAAATCTGGTTGGAAATTCTGAACATAAGGAAAATAATGATAAACTGCTAATTTCACTACTGGGTATTCTAAATGGGCATTAAATGAGGAGCTCCACTTAATTATTAGTAGGTTTTCCTTCTAGGATTAGTAAAACTCCTCAATAAGATATATCTAACTTCTTGCCTAGAGGATGAAATAAAAGATAATTTTGACAATTCAGAATCCAGAATATAATATTTAGTCATCCTTCCTCTCTTCATCTTGGTATTCTTACTCTTAAATGAAATCAGTGCCTTCTAGTCTACAGACTTAAATTGGAAAAGTTTCTAGCAAAAATCAGAATAACTGATTTATATAGGTGTTGAAATCATTAAAAGAGCCTATATTCTGAAAATCAGTCTGGGTGACAGCATGCCATCATGAAACACTAAATTCAAGAAAGCAGTAGTTTCAGAGTTTTGAGGAAAAATCTGTTGTCATATGGTTAATTTTTTGTTCATACATGAGCTAAAAGGCATTATACATAATGGTTCAGAACATATACTACCCACATAGTTACACTAAAAAAAAATTACTAAAGGTACTCTCTAGCCAGCTTATCTTTGACTAGAAAGTAGAGTTTTGAAATGGGGGAAATTGTAGAATAAAAAGTCTTGTGGACCTTCTTTTTACTCAAATTTAGGAAATTAATTGTATGATTTGTTGTCTATTATCTTGCCCCAAGCTCTTCTGTAATCCTACTATTCACTTCATCTTAGTATAACATGTGTATATACTTATAACGTTCCCTTCACGTTTCATAGGAAATCTTTTGCTAGATTTAATGGTCATAAAATATTTATATTTTATGTTTTACTAACTTGCAAAAATTGCTAAGATATTTGTACATTTAGGACATTACAAATTGTCTGCTTATAAATTCACAAAACTGGAAAGCAGAAACATGGTAGCATTGAGTAATTGTAAATACCTACGCTCTGGAGTCCTACTGGTTTAAAATCCTGGCCCGTCATTAATGTCAGAGGATTGCGTGGTACTTCTCACTGTTCTATTCTCTGAAACTAATGCAAGGCCTGGCATAGTTGGCAGTCAAATGATAATTAATTTTAAAAAGAATATTATGTAACCTCTTCCTGCCTCACTATCTTTATCTGTAAAAAGAGGATAAAGTATTATATATTTATTTTGTTGAAAGAACACACATACACACACACACACACACACACACACACAGTAGTAGCAATGTCCAGACCACAGTATGTTTCATAAAATTTTAGCTGCTATCGTTAGTTTAAATGTTTGCAATTCTTATAAAAGATAAAACTAAGAAATTATTTTCTCTTTCATTAAAATTCTATGTTAATATGTATTTTAAGCTAAAGAATACTTATGAAACACTCTCCTAGAGCCACTTCTAGTAATTCTCTTTAATCATGTTTTATCCATACCTTTGGATGAACTTTTTAAATAAAACTATGCTTTAAAAGAAACATATGGAATATATCAACAATATAAATATATGTATGGAAACCCTATAGGGACATTTAGGAAAATATTAACAGTAGTTGTGTTAAGGGGATTCTGGGTGTTTCACTAAAAATTAATGTATTGAAATTCTCCAAAATGTTTACAATGATCAATTGTTAACATTATAACCAGTAAAACTATTTTAAAAATAGTAACACAGATTTATATATGCAATATAAATGCAAAAGAATGTAAAGATAAACACCAGAATAGGAACTATTTAAATGCAAATTAAAAGTTGACAGATAATTTTGCTTCTAATGTTCTGTAATTTATATTATGACTTGATATTTGTGATAGAAAAATAACTTATTTTTGAAGGAATATGTAGAAATTGTATATAAAATGATTGGGTGAGAGATTCCAGATAGAAAAAAATATGTCTGGTGGGAGGGGCAAGATGGTGGAGGAGTAGGAGACCCTACTTCAACCAGTCCCCTAAATTGAGCCTGATATCCACCAGAATACTCTGAACACCCATGAAATCAGCCTAAGAGGTAAGATTATACACTTTTGGCTCTCTATGGGGGCAGAGAAGCATCAGTGGAGAGGTACAGAGGTCTTGGGAGTGCGTGGACAGGTATCACAGGATTAAGAGAAGGAGGAGGGAGCCACCAGAAGTGAACCACTGGAATGTAGTACCCCAGTGTAAAAGTGTCCTGTGTTTGGGGACCAGCAATAGCTTGGAGACCAGTGTCTGGGAGGCAGGAAGGGACTGATAACAGCACTCAAACAGGACAAAGGGAATTAAGGGACACTTACTGGGACTGGGCAGCCTCAGGAGCACCTAAGTGCATGGTCCTGGGACTGGCTATAGCTACCACTCACCCATACCTGAGGGGGCCTAGTATGGGCTCAAGTTAGTCTCTGGGGCTGGCAGCTGCCATGACCACCACAGCCACCTCCACTTACTCCATAGTCCCTGGGCTAAGAGTACCCTGTGTGGGCTCAAGTTGGTGGTCCCTGGGGCTAGCGGCTGCCGCTGTTATCAAAGCCACTGGCACCGCTGCTGCTGCCACTGCCTTTGACGTGGCTGAGGGAACCCAACATGGACTTGAATCAGTGGTCCCAGGAATGGCAGCAGCCAGGACCAGGTTTACCTGGACTGGTGTCACTTGCAGTTTTGGTGGCATAGGGACACAGAGAAGAAGCGGGGGTTAAGGCAATCACTAAGTTGGTGGCTGGGGGTGCTCACAGCTTGTGGGAGGATGTGATATTCATAGGAGTTTGCAGAGGGGGAGTCTGTGTTCTAGACCATTCAGACAGGAGCAGTCTGTGGCTTTTCTCTGAGACAGAGTTCAGGGCGCAGACAATTTACTTTTCTCTGACCTTCTGAAAAGGCATGAAAAGCCACCAAAGAACAAAAACCTCCAGAGAACAAAAGCCAAAAATACTGGTTTCCACAGAGCCCAGCCGCTTGATAGGGAATGGGGCAACTCCTCCCAAGAAGGATTGAGTGAAAAACAATGCAGCAGGCCCCTTCCCAGAAGACAAGCTGAAAGAACAAGAGAACAACAACCACAGGTTCCCCATAATACTATAAAACCCCAACACCAGGGGAAAACAATATATTAAGTTCCTGGTATTGCTGAATATTTCTTTTTTTTTTTTTAAGATTTTATTTATTTATTTGACAGAGATCACAAGTAGGCAGAGGCGGGCAGAGAGAGACAGAGAAGCAGGCTTCCTGCTGAGCAGAGAGACCGATGTGGGACTCGATCCCAGGACCCTGGGATCATGAACTGAGTCAAAGGCAGAGGCTTTAACCTACTGAGCCACCCAGACGCCCTACAGACTGCATATTTGTTAGAAACAACTTACCTCTCTCTCTTTTTAAATTCTTTCTCATGAATCTTGTTCTTTTATTTCTTTTTTGCCTACTTACCTTTTCAACTAGAAGTTTAATACAACATATTCCGTAGTAACTTTTTAACTTGAACTTTTCTCATACATATAATTTTTTTCTTTTTCTTTATATCTATCTATCATCTATCTATATATAGATATAAGTTTCAATGTAGTTCTTTTTATCCCTATTCAATACTACGTCTATATATATGCCAGTTTTGATTTCCCTGTATCTATGGAAAGTTGAGTCCTCTAACAAAGCTAACAAGATACACCCAGAAAGAACTGAAATACCCTTCCTTGTCCACATTGAGGGATTATAATCACCTTACCTTCATGCCCTCCTTTTTAGTTTGTGTTTTTTTTTTTTTTTTAAGATTTTATTTATTTATTTGACAGAGAGAGATCACAAGTAGATGGAGAGGCAGGCAGAGAGAGAGAGAGAGGGAAGCAGGCACCCTGCTGAGCAGAGAGCCCGATGCGGGACTCGATCCCAGGACCCTGAGATCATGACCTGAGCCAAAGGCAGCAGCTTAATCCACTGAGCCACCCAGGTGCCCCTTAGTTTGTGTTTTGATTTTTATTTTTCTCTTGTTAGTCTTTTTATTTGTTTGTTTTTGTTTATAAATTTTACTCATGGGGTTCATTTTGGCTGTTTTTTTTCTTTTTTCTTTCTTTTTGGCAGTGACTTCTGATTGCCCCAAAACTTTCCAGGGTGCACCTTGCTTGGATCGATAGTTGATATTTTCAGCTATACTTCCCTCAACCACATCCCAGCAGTATGACTAGGAAGAGAAACACCCAAAAGAGGAAAAATTCAGAGACTGTGACCTCAGCCATAGAACTAATGGATATGGCCATAAGCAAGATGTTGGAAATAGAATTCAGGATAACAGTTATGTAGACAATGGCTAGGTTGGAGAAAACCATTAGTAACAACATAGATTCTCTAAAGGCAAAAGTGAGAGCTGATCTGGCAGAACTTAAAAATGCTAACAATGAGATCCAATCTAATCTAGATACTCTAATAGCTAGAGTAAGTGAAGCAAAAGAACAAATTAGTGATTTAGAAGACAAAATGATAGAAAAGAAGGATCAGGAGGAGGCCTGGAACAAATAGCTTAGAATTCATGAAAACAGAATTAGAATAATAAATGATGTCATGAAACATCCCAGTGTCAGAATTGTTGGGGTCCCTGAGGGGGTGGAGAGAGAGAACTGGAAGATATAGTTGAGCAAAATCTAGCTGAGAATTACCCTAATCTGGGGACTGGAACAAGCGTTCATGTCCTAGATGTGGAGAGGACACCCCCACAAGATCAATGAAGGTAAAGAGACCTACTGGCATGTGATTCTGAAACTCGCAAATCATAAAACCAGAGAAATACCTTAAGGGCAGCTAGGGGGAAGAGATTCCATACATACAGAGGGAAGATACTGAGAATAATATCAGTCCTGTCCATGGAGACTTGGCAAGCCAGAAAGGTCTGGCAAGACATATTCAGGGCACTAAATGAGAAAAACATGCTGCCAAGAATACTTTATCTGGCAAGGCTGTGTTTTAGAATGGATGGAGAGATAAAGAGCTTCCAAGACCAGCAAAGACTAAAAGAATATATGACTGCCAAGCTGTCCCTACAAGAAATATTAAGGGGGGGGGGGTTATAAAAGAAGAAAGACCCCAGAGTGATATAAAATAGAAACATATAGAGACAATCTATAGAAACAAGGACCTCACAGGCAACATGATAACAATAAAAACATATCTTTCAATAATCACTCTCAACATGAACAGCCTAAACACTCCCATAAAATGGCATAAGGTTGCAGATTGGATGAAAAGACAGGACCCATCCATATGCTGTCTACAAGAGACTCATTTTGAACCTAAAAACACATCCAGACTGAAAGTGAAGGGATGGAGAACCATCTTTCATGCCAAAGGGCTTCCAAAGAAAATTGGGGATTCTCATATCAGACAAATTGGATTTTAAGCTAAAGACTGTAGTCAGAGATACTGAAGAACACTGCATCATTCTTAAAGGGTCTCTCCAACAAGAAGATCTACAATTGTTAAGTATTTGTACCCCCAATATGGCAGCCAACTACATAAGCCAACTATAAATAAAAATTAAGAGTCATATTGATATGAATACATTAATTGTAAGGGATCTTAACACATTGCTCTCAGTAATAGATCATCTAAGCAGAAAATCAATAAAGAAACAAGAGCATTGAATGACACATTGGGACCAGAAGGACCTCATAGATATATACAGAACATTCCACCCTAAACCAACAGAACACTCATTCTTCTCAAGCACACATGGAACTTTCTCCAGAATAGACCACATACTGGGCCACAAATCAGGTCTCAACTAATATCAAAAGATTGAGATTATTCCCTGAATATTCTCAGACCACAATGCTTTGAAACTGGAACTCAACCACAAGAAAAAGTTTGGAAGAAATTCAAACACCTGGAAGCTAAAGATCACCCTGCTCAAGACTGTTTAGATCAACAAGGAAATCAAAGAACTTAAATGATTCTTAGAAACTGATGAGAATGAAGACACATTGGTCCAAAACCCATGAGATATGGAAAAGGCAGTCCTAAGGGGGAAATACATAGCCATCCAAGCCTCACTCAAAAAAAACCAAAATGTATATATATATATTTTAAAAATATATATTTATATAAATATATTTATAAAAAATATATAAATACAAATATAAATATAAATATATTTTAAATATATATTATATAAATGTATATTTTATAGAAATATATATTTATATAAATATATAATATATAATATATAATATAAAAATATATATATACACAAAATATATATATATATATATATATACACACACATATATATATATATATAATCCCAAATATACAAACTCTCTTTACACCTTAAAGAACTGGAGAAAAACAACAAACTAAGGCTATTCCATTCATGAGAATGGAAATAATTAAGATTAGAGCAGAGATCAATGAGTTAGAAACCAGAGATACAGTAGAACACATCAATGAAACTAGAAGCTGGTTCTTTGAAAGAATTAATAAAATCAATAAGCCACTGGCCAGACTAATCAAAAAAAAAAAAAAGAGTAAGGACCCAAATTAATAAAATTATGAATGAAAGTGGAGAGATCACGACTAACACCAAGAAAATAGAAACAATAGTCAGAAATTATTATCAACAGCTATATGCCAATAAGTTAAGTAACCTAGAAGAAATGGATGCATTCCTTGAAACTTACAAACTTCTAAGACAGAAACAGGAAGAAATTTACAACTTGAATAGACCAATATCTAGTAACAAGATTGAAGCAGTGATCAAAAACCTCCCAAAAAACAAGAGTCTGGGACCTGATGGATTCCCTGAGGAATTCTACCAAACATTTAAAGAGAAATAATATCTATTCTTCTGAAAATGCTTAAAAAAAAGAAACAGAAGGAAAGCTTCCAGACTCTTTCTATGAAGCCAGCATTACCCTGATCTCCAAAGACCCCATAAAAAAGGAGAATTTCAGACCAATATCCTTGATAAATATGAATGCCAAATTTCTCAACAATATCCTAGCTATTAGGATCCAGCTGTACATTAAAAAGATCGAATTTTGGGGCGCCTGGGTGGCTCAGTGGGTTAAAGCCTCTGCCTTCGGCTCAGGTCATGATCTCAGGGTCCTGGGATCGAGCCCCGCATTGGGCTCTCTGCTCAGTGGGGAACCTGCTTCCTCCTCTCTCTCTCTCTCTCTGCCTGCCTCTCTGCCTACTTGTGATCTCTCTCTCTCTGTCAAATAAATAAATAAAATCTTAAAAAAAAAAAAAGATCGAATTTTGATCTTTTTTGAAAGATGACCATGACCATGACCAGGTGGGATTTATCCCTAGGATGCAAGGGTGGTTCAACATTCACAAATCAATCAATGTGATAGAACAAACTAAGAAGAGAGAAGAACCACATGGTCCTCTTAATTGATGCAGAAAAAGCATTTGACAAAATACAGCATCCTTTCCTGATTAAAATTCTTCAGAGCATAGAGATAGAGGGAACATTCCCCAACTTCATAAAATCCATCTATTAAAACCACAGGATATATCATTCTCTATTTGGAAAAGCTGAGAGCCTTCCCATTTTGATCAGAAACATGACAAGGATGCCCACTTTCACCACTATTGTTCAACATAGTACTAGAAGTCATAGCAACACCAACAAAAATAAAATGTATTCAAATCAGCAATGAAGAAGTCATACTCTCCTTGCAGATGACATGATACTTTATGTGGAAAACCCAAAAGACTCCACCTCAAAATTATTAGAACTCATACAGTAACTCAGTAATGTGACAGTATACATCAATCACAGAAATCAGTTGTTTTCTTGTACATTAACAATGAAGCTGTAGAAAGGGAAATTGGAGAATTGACTCCATTTACAATAGGAACAAAAACCATAAGATGCCTTGGAATAAACCTAACCAAAGAGGTAAAGGATCTATACTGGAGGAACTACAGAACACTCATGAAAGAAATTGAAGAAGACACAAAAAGATGGAAAAACATTTCATGCTCTTGGATTGAAAGAATAAGCATTGTTAAAATATCTATTCTAGCCTGAGCAATCTATGCTTTCAAAGCCATCCAGATTCAAATAATATCAGCATTTTTCAAAGTGCTGGAACAAACAATCCTAAAATTGTATGGAACCAGAAAAGACCCTGAATTGCCAAGGAAATTTTGAAAAAGAAAAACAAAGCTGGGGACATCATGTTGCCTGATTTCAAGCTTTATTACTAAGCTGTGATCACCACGACAGCATGGTACTGGCACAAAAAACAGGCACATAAACCAGTGGAACAGAGTAGAGATCCCTGATATGGACTCTCAATTCTATGCTCAAATAATCTTTGACAAAGCGTGAAAAAACATCCAGTGGAAAAAAGACAGTCTCTTCAATAAATGGTACTGGGAAAATTGGACAGATATATATAGAAGAATGAAACTCGACCATTCTCTTACACCATACACAAAGATAAACTCAAGATGGATGAAAGACCTCAATGTGAGACAAGAAACCTTCAACATCCTAGAGGAGAACATAAGCAGTAATCTCTTCAACATTGTCCACAGAAACTTCTTTCAAGACACGTCTCCAAAGGCAAGGGAAACAAAAGTGAAAATGAAATTTTGGGATTCATCAAGATCAAAAGAGTCTGCAGAGCAAAGGAAACAGTCAACAAAACAAAAAGGCAACCATGGAATGGGAGAAGGTATTTGCAAATAACACTATAGACTAAGAGCTGATATCCAAGATCTATGAAGAACTTCTCAAACTCAAAACACACAAAACAGACAAGTCAAGAAATGGGTAGAAGACATGAACAGACACTTCTCCAATGAAGACATACAAATGGCTAACAGACACATGAATAAATGTTCATCATTAGCCATCAGGGAAATTCCAGTCAAAACCACATTGAGATACTACCTTACACCAGTTAGAATGGCCAAAATTAACAAGACAAGAAACAAGTGTTGGAGAGGATGTGGGGAAAGGGGAACCCTCTTACACTGCTGGTGGGAATGCAAGTTGGTGCAGCCACTTTGGAAAACAGTGTGGAGATTCCTCAAATAATTAAAAATAGAGCTACCCTCTGACCCTGCAATTGCATTACTTATTATTTACCCAATAGATACAGACATAGTGAAAAGAAGGGCCATCTTTACCCCAATGTTCATAGCAGCAATGTCCACAATAGCCAAACTATGGAAAGAACCAAGATGCCCTTCAACAGACGAATGGTTAAAGAAGATATGGTCCATATATACAATGGAATATTACTCAGCCATCATAAAGGATGAATACCCAACTTTTGCATCAACATGGATGGGACTGGAGGAGATTATGCTTAGTGAAATAAGTCAAGCAGAGAAAGTAAATTATCATATGGTTTCACATACTTGTAGAACATAAGGAATAACATGGAGGACGTTAGAGGAAGGAAAGGAAAAATGAATGGGAGGAAATCAGAGTGGGGGATGAACCATGAGAGACTATGGACTCTGGGAAACAAACTGAGGGTTTTAGAGGGAAGGAGATTGTGGGGATGGGTGAGCCTGGTGGTGGGTATTAAGGAGGGCACATATTACATGGAGCACTGGGTGTTACATGTAAACAATGAATCTTGGAAAACTACATCAAAAACTGATGATGTATGGTGACTCACATAAATAATAAAAAAAGAAAAATATGAAATGTTTGTTATACATATAAAAGGGACTTGGAGCTATGAAAAAATAAAGAATGTAAGTTTAAGAGAAAAGCAGGAATGCATAATTTTGCAAAGTAACTTTGAGAAAGCTCAGGGTAGCTGAGGAAAAGCATTCAGAACCTTGTTCTTCTATTCATATTGGAAAATGTGAATGAAATGAGAGTTAATGGGCCAAGTTGGGTCATGTGTCATGTATTCTGCTCTTGTTTACAGCTATTGCAGACAAGTCTAGTGAAACATGTTATCAATGTTGGACCTGGGGTGGGCATTTTACTTATTTATTTAATTTTTAGTTTTTAAGATTTTTCTTTTTTTTTTTTAATTTTAATTCCAGTGATTTAACATACAGTGTTATATTAGTGGAAGGTGTAAAATATAGTGACTCAACAATTCTATACATTACTCAGTGCTCAACAAGATGAGTGTATTCTTAATCCCTTTCACCTGTTTCAAGCATTCCCACATCTACCACCCTTCTGATAACCATCTGTTTGTTCTCTAAAGAGTGTGCTTTTTAGTTCCTTTTGTTATTGTTTTTTTCCTTTGTTTTATTTGTTAAATTTTGGAGAAAGCATTTTAAAGACTAGGTATTATAAACCTAGTATCAAAAGAGTTTTTAAGCTTTACAACAATCTAGAAAATTTTTTGAGACTTAAACATGGGCACACATACGTAATTCTTGCACACCATACACAAACATAAATAAATGCATACAATTTAAATTATGAAAAACAAATTTTAAATTAAATATATGGGAGGGAAGAGTTAAGATGGCCTAATATTAGGAGGACTTTATGCTTGCCCCATCCATCTAACACAGCTAGATAATTATCAAATCATTCTGAACACCCATGAGATTCATGAGCACTGAAAGAACAAACTGAACAACTAGAGGGAGAAAGAGGCCAGAAGAGAAAATAATTAAGTTTGCAGTAGATAGAGGGAGCCCTGATCATGGAGAAAGGAGAGAAAATAGAGCAACATTTCAACTCAATAGAGTTGCTTAATAGAGACAGGAGAAACACTTCCCCCAAACCATTGACTGGGAAAATGAAAGGGGCTGATTATTGCAATTTTTTACAACTCAGCAGTTGTAGTACTATATATTTACCCAAAGGATACACGAGTAAAACAAACAGTAAGAGAATATTAACTACAGAGAACAAACAGGGTTGATGGAGGAGAGGTGGGGGGAGATGGGCTAAATGGGTGATAGGTATTAAGGAGGGCACTTCTGATGAGCACTGATGTTATATGTAAATGATGAATCACTAAATTCTATTAGAATAGATTCTATAGTGATTCTATTCTATTATAATCTATTCTATTAGAATAGATTCTATAGTGATTCTAATAGAATCACTAAATTCTATTCCTGAAATCAATTTTGCACTATATGTTAGCCAACTAGAATTTAAATACAATTTTGTAAAGAAATGGTAAATGCGTAAAAATAATTTAGCCATTACTTCATATACTTATCTAAATTTAGGTGAATAAAATAAAATGTATATCATAAAATAATTTATTTTAATATAGTTCTAATCAATAAAAATAATCTTAAATATATCCAGCAAAATTGTGTTTAAAGTGGGATATTTGTAAGGGTGCCTGGATGGCTCAATACTTAAGTGACTGACTCATGATTTCAGCTCAGGTCTTGATTTCAGAGCTGGGAGATCAAGCCCTGCTTGGACATGGAGACTAGTTAATAAAAAGGGGATATTTATAAAGCTTAATATATTTGATGTGAACAAAGAGATATGTTCAAAAGTTGCAGTGCCTAACGACTACAAATTTTTTAAAACAGTCCTTCATGATGTCCAGTGAAAATTTTCTGGTAACAAGCATCAGAGTACCCAAAAATCAACACAAACTGACAACAAGCACAGAAGAGAGATGCAATATCTGGGCTTGAGTGCAACAGCATCCAAATCCACCCACCCTCTAGTTGAGGCCTTCCCCAAGTATTAATTATTTTGTCTGGGGAAAACGGAGCCCTTAGGTGTGAGATTCAGAGAAGGTCCATATTTCCCCACTTCCTGGATAAGTGAAAATGTTGTTCTACATAGTTTGGAGGATCTTGGGGAAATAGATGGAGTTCAATTATGAAACAAGTTTAGTCAATATATTATGAATGTGTGGGAAGAATGTGGGTCTTGCAGACAAGAGGAAGAAATTTGGGGTATTAAAGTGGAAACATTAGTCTTTTAGGGACTGGTGGATTAGCAAAAGAGATCGACTCTTCATCACTTTGGAAGTTTCATGAACGTACCGAAATTAAATGAGATAGAGATGAGATTCTGCAATACCAGGGAGTGAACTGAAAATAGAGTATTTAAAATAGCTGAATAAAAAATTGTGTGTCTATAAATATGTAAGTATGCATTTATAGGGCGTATTGAATGAAGAAATAGCATCAGGATTTAATTCATGTGATTATACTGAAGCCTATTAATGACTGACAAGGCTATAATATCGCAAAAGCAAAGATCAACACCTTATTTTACTTATTGTAATAAGTACTTTGTACCATTAATTTGTGCTATTAAAAATTGTTATTGTTCTTGCTATTTCTATTTCTCTGGATAGCTATATATATGGTGAATGAACAATGGCACTCTTCTGATTGCTAATGTATACAAGTTATGGCCTAATTTATCTATTAATGACCTTGGAACTTGTGACACATTCTAATTCCACATGGCTTTATTACAGTCATTTTTTTCTGGTAGGGATTCCAACAGGACATTTTGAAGCTATATGAGAAGCCATACTCCAACTGCTATTTTGTCTTGCACATCCATGATTACACTCTGTTTGCCCTTTATTTCAGTGTTTTCCATGATTGGTTATTCTACTCAACTCCAACTCTCAAGCCTTTGAATTTCTGAATTTTAAACATTGCAATTTATATCAAGATGACAAAGCCCTAGATATAGAAAACTAGAAAGAAGGAAGTCAGCATAATAACTTGCAAGAGGAATATTTTTTTAGAAGATTTTATTTATTCATTACACAGAGAGAAAGAGAGAGAAAAAGCACAAGCAGGGAGAGTGGTAGGCAGAGGGAGAAGCAGGCTTCCTGCTCAGCAAGGAGCCTGATGCGGGGCTCAATGCCAGGACCCTGGGATCATGACCTGAGCTGAAGGCAGACACTTAACTGACTGAGTCACCCAGGTGTCCCAGAAAAGCGTCAACTTTTTAGAAAGTTACTTAGTTGTAGTCATCTGTCTCTTGAAATTGTTTAGAAATAGAGAACTCAGAATGGAAAAGAAAACAAAACCTGTTTCTCAAAAGTTTTTGATTTGTTTTTAATTTTTTGGTTTATTTGTTTTATTATTTTTTTTCTCTCTCATCCTAATTCAGCTTGACATGTTGCATCTAAATTTGTTCCTTAATAATAAAATCGAAGTGTTCATTTTGAATGAGACATACATGTACTAAGTATGTACACATGAATGTGAATGCATATTGTCACTGGATACACAAATATATCCAATGATTTCATGTTCTTTGAATTCTGATTCCTGGGCTTAAAATGATCCCGTCCTGCACTATTAGTCAGTACCCTCTCATTCTTGGGTGAATGGTTTTCCTATCAACTCTCATCTTTGTATGTAGGCCCCTCTTCTCCATTTTCTGTTATCTCCAGTTGTCACAGTTAAGAATTTCAAGACTTTTAGTTTATTTTTTATACATTTCTAATGTGAATTTTAATCAATGCATAATTCTTCTACTTTGATTCACAAGATGACTAAATTATCTTGTATTTAAAGTGTTTTACTTTGTGGAGAGGTAGTACTGGTTATGTTTTGTGGAGTTTGGGATATACAGATGCATGCATTTGTCAAAATGCAAATGTGCACTTAGGATTTGCATTTTATTGTATCTAAGTTTTATGTGAAAAAAAGGAAAACTGTAAACAAATAATGGATATCTATATAACATGCATGCTGAGATATTCAGGGAGAAGAACAGAGATGTGCAACTTATTCCAAAATGCATAAAAATATAAGATGCATTAACAGATGGATAGATAAATATATGACAAAATATAAAATGTTAATTGTAGAATCTAAGTAGTAGCTTGTGAGTGCTTACTGTAAAATTCTTTCAACTTTTCTATATGTTTTATTTTTTATAATAGAATGTTGGAGAAAATAATATAATGTTCAATGTTTTGAAAAGATTGGTACTTTGATCATGACTGATATTTAAAGATATCACCAGCATAAATCTCAGATACTAATATCCGGAAATGATTTAACCACTCAAATTTTTATCAAAATTCTTTTAGATAATATTGTTGAACAAGGAAAATCCACCTTTTCTTGCCTTTTTATATGTACCAGGTACTATTTGGGGCACTTTAAATGTATTATCTTTGGGGTGCCTGGGTGGCTTAGTCAGTTAAGAGTCTGGCTCTTGGTTTAGGCTCAGGTTTAAATCTTGGTTTACATCTCAGGGTCCCCATGCTCAGTGGGGAGTCTGCTTAGGGATTCTCTCTTGCTCCCACTCCCTCTGCCCCTCTCACATGCTATCACATGTGCTCTCAAATAAATAAATCTTTAAAGAAAAGTATTATGTTTACATTTCCATAGCCCAGAAAGATAACCATTATTATTCTCCCTCTTTTTTTTTTTTTGAGGCTCAGAGATGGTTTATACTGACTTTAGTATAATTAGTATAGTTGCTTGCTTTAGTATACTAACCTTTATTATTATTATTTTATTTTATCTTACTTTTTTCAGTGTTCCAAGATTCAAGTATATGGGCTATATTTGTTTTAGTACTGCTAGTAAGTAGAAGCAGCAGAAATCAACTCCAGTTATTTGGCCCCCATATTATGTTCTACTGCTCTTTTTTTGCTGCTTCTCTAACTCTTCTCATTTAAACTAATATGTACCAAAACAAAAGTAGAACATTTGGAAGATTGTCTTTAATGCTGTTTTTGAGTTTTATAACAATATCTTTTAATAAAAATATCAACTTAGAGTTTATATGAATATGTAATTTATTATAGCCTTAAAATATTGTATTTGGTTCTAAGGTGTCTATGTTAGTACCCTCCATTCTTAATGTGTAATTTGGAACAGTGAAATTGGAAAAATGATTTAATCATTTTTCATATTTCACTATATTTTCTGTCCAGTGATAAATGTGAATGTAGAATTTGTGATGAAAATGTGGTGTCAGACATTTAATTATATTTTCTCACAAACTTTTGTGGCAGAGAAATTGAGCATACCTTCTGAAGGCTTCACATTACTAAGATATTTATATGGCAGTCAAAGATAAATTTTATATCAATCTTTAATATACTGTTTATTTATTTGTTTTCAAGTCTGGAAGTAGGTAACATTTAGCTAGAGACAGCTTTTCACAAAACTGTCATCCTTTATGGTGTTCATACATTTTCTAAAGAGTACAATATTTTTTAGAATTATTTTAAACTACAGAAAATGAAGCAAATTTTAAAAGAGTATTTCCCAAATGAATTATTACATTCTCTATGACTTAATTTGTTACGACAATTTTTGTAACAACAACACAGTTTTCTTCCGACAAGTACAATTAGGTTTGGTAAAGAGCACTTATTTCATGTTTCTGAGAAAGGAACTTGAATGGAGAAATATATGTGATGGAATGGACAGTGCAGAAGAAAGATAGAGTAAATTTAAGTAAATGTTCTATTATGGTTCATAAAACAAATCCATCCACCACTGTTGTAAGTTTAAGCAAGAACCAATTTAAAATAGAATAGATGCGTAAATGGTACATTGTCTTCTAGAGTCAGAGTTGAGAAAGAAAGAAAAATATGTAAAAGCAAAGAGAAAGAGATTCTTGTTAAACTCCTAGAGCTTTTAATGTCTTGAAATTATATAAAAAGAAATTGCAAGGCTCACTCAAATTCCCCCTCTTAAAAGCATTATAGCATCAGAAATCTTCTCAATGCATTTATCACCTTTGGATTTTCATATATAGCTGCTGAACACTTGATCAATATCTGCCTACTTTTCAAGATTGTATGCTCCATAGTGGCTGAGATCATATCTGGTTTTGTTCAACATTTTCTCCAGTTCTTAGCACTGGTGCTAAACCAAAAGGAGGGATCTAAAATATTGATAGAATCAATGAGCTAATGGTTTTACTTTCTGAAATTACCTCATAAATTCTATCTAACACCTAAATTCTTGCTCTAAAAACTCTATATACTATAGCTTTTATAAAGTACAGTTTTTATAAACATCCATTTATACACTTCATTAGAATGTCTTGTGAGAACTGGACTCAAAGTTTGGTGCAGATTCTGGTGTTCTCTATATTATGCCATAAGCTTTATTAGCATACATTCTTTTAATTTTATTTTATTTTTTTTTTAATTTTTTTATTTTTTTCAGCATAACAGTATTCATTATTTTTGCACCACACCCAGGGCTCCATGCAATCCGTGCCCTCTACAATACCCACCACCTGGTGCCCCCAACCTCCCACCCCCCACCCCTTCAGAATTCTCAGATCGTTTTTCAGAGTCCATAGTCTCTCATGGTTCACCTCCCCTTCCAATTTCCCTCAACTCCCTTCTCCTCTCCATCTCCCCTTGTCCTCCATGCTATTTGTTATGCTCCACAAATAAGTGAAACCATATGATAATTGACTCTCTCTGCTTGACTTATTTCACTCAGCATAATCTCTTCCAGTCCCGTCCATGTTGCTACAAAACTTGGGGATTCATCCTTTCTTTCTTTTTTTTTTTTTTTTTTTTTTTTTACAGCTTTATAAACATATATTTTTATCCCCAGGGGTACAGGTCTGTGAATCGCCAGGTTTACACACTTCACAACACTCACCATAGCACATACCCTCCCCAATATCCATAACCCCACCCCCTCTCCCAACCCCCTCCCCCCATCAACCCTCAGTTTGTTTTGTGAGATTAAGAGTCACTTATGGTTTGTCTCCCTCCCAATCCCATCTTGTTTCATTTACTCTTCTCCTACCCCCTCGACCCCCCATGTTGCATCTCCTCTCCCTCATATCAGGGAGATCATATGATAGTTGTCTTTCTCCGATTGACTTATTTCGCTAAGCATGATACCCTCTAGTTCCATCCACGTCGTCGCAAATGGCAAGATTTCATTTCTTTTGATGGCTGCATAGTATTCCATTGTGTATATATACCACATCTTCTTTATCCATTCGTCTGTAGATGGACATCTAGGTTCTTTCCATAGTTTGGCTATTGTAGACATTGCTGCTATAAACAGCCGGGTGCACGTGCCCCTTCGGATCACTATGTTTGTATCTTTAGGGTAAATACCCAGCAGTGCAATTGCTGGGTCATAGGGTAGTTCTATTTTCAACATTTTGAGGAACCTCCATGCTGTTTTCCAGAGTGGTTGCACCAACTTGCATTCCCACCAACAGTGTAGGAGGGTTCCCCTTTCTCCGCATCCTCGCCAGCATCTGTCATTTCCTGACTTGTTAATTTTAGCCATTCTGACTGGTGTGAGGTGATATCTCATGGTGGTTTTGATTTGTATTTCCCTGATGCCGAGTGATATGGAGCACTTTTTCATGTGTCTGTTGGCCATGTGGATGTCTTCTTTGCAGAAATGTCTGTTCATGTCCTCTGCCCATTTCTTGATTGGATTCTTTGTTCTTTGGGTGTTGAGTTTGCTAAGTTCTTTATAGATTTTGGACACTAGCCCTTTATCTGATATGTCATTTGCAAATATCTTCTCCCATTCTGTCAGTTGTCTTTTGGTTTTGTTCACTGTTTCCTTTGCTGTGCAAAAGCTTTTGATCTTGATAAAATCCCAAAAGTTCATTTTTGCCCTTGCTTCCCTTGCCTTTGGTGATGTTCCTAGGAAGATATTGCTGCGGCTGACGTCGAAGAGGTTGCTGCCTGTGTTTTCCTCGAGGATTTTGATGGATTCCTTTCTCACATTGAGATCCTTCATCCATTTTGAGTCTATTTTCGTGTGTGGTGTAAGGAAATGATCCAATTTCATTTTTCTGCATGTGGCTGTCCAGTTTTCCCAACACCATTTATTGAAGAGGCTGTCTTTGTTCCATTGGACATTCTTTCCTGCTTTGTCGAAGATGAGTTGACCATAGAGTTGAGGGTCCATTTTTGGGCTCTCTATTCTGTTCCATTGATCTATGTGTCTGTTTTTGTGCCAGTACCATGCTGTCTTGATGATGACAGCTTTGTAATAGAGCTTGAAGTCCGGAATTGTGATGCCACCAACTTTGGCTTTCTTTTTCAATATTCCTTTGGCTATTCGAGGTCTTTTCTGGTTCCATATAAATTTTAGGATGATTTGTTCCATTTCTTTGAAAAAAATGGATGGTACTTTGATGGGAATTGCATTAAATGTGTAGATTGCTTTAGGTAGCATAGACATTTTCACAATATTTATTCTTCCAATCCAGGAGCATGGAACATTTTTCCATTTCTTTGTGTCTTCCTCAATTTCGTTCATGAGTACTTTATAGTTTTCTGAGTATAGATTCTCTTTGGTTAGGTTTATTCCTAGGTATCTTATAGTTTTGGGTGCAATTGTAAATGGGATGGACTCCTTAATTTCTCTTTCTTCTGTCTTGTTGTTGGTGTAGAGAAATGCAACTGATTTCTGTGCATTGATTTTATATCCTGACACTTTACTGAATTCCTGTACAAGTTCTAGCAGTTTTGGAGTGGAGTCTTTTGGGTTTTCCACATAGAGTATCATATCATCTGCGAAGAGTGATAGTTTGACTTCTTCTTTGCCGATTTGGATGCCTTTAATTTCCTTTTGTTGTCTGATTGCTGAGGCTAGGACTTCTAGTACTATGTTGAATAGCAGTGGTGATAACGGACATCCCTGCCGTGTTCCTGACCTTAGCGGAAAAGCTTTCAGTTTTTCTCCATTGAGAATGATATTTGCGGTGGGTTTTTCATAGA
Source organism: Lutra lutra (assembly GCF_902655055.1). Taxonomy (NCBI): domain Eukaryota; kingdom Metazoa; phylum Chordata; class Mammalia; order Carnivora; family Mustelidae; genus Lutra; species Lutra lutra. The sequence goes on along the minus strand of NC_062279.1, from coordinate 72,179,284 downwards.
TGGCTTTGATAATATTGAGGTATGTGCCGTCTATCCCTACACTTTGAAGAGTTTTGATCAGGAAGGGATGCTGTACTTTGTCAAATGCTTTTTCAGCATCTATGGAGAGTATCATATGGTTCTTGTTCTTTCTTTTATTAATGTGTTGTATCACATTGATTGATTTGCGGATGTTGAACCAGCCTTGCAGCCCTGGAATAAATCCCACTTGGTCGTGGTGAATAATCCTTTTAACGTACTGTTGAATCCTATTGGCTAGTATTTTGGCGAGAATTTTTGCATCTGTGTTCATCAAGGATATTGGTCTGTAGTTCTCTTTTTTGTTGGGATCCTTGTCTGGTTTTGGGATCAAGGTGATGCTGGCCTCATAAAATGAGTTTGGAAGTTTTCCTTCTATTGCTATTTTTTGGAACAGTTTCAGGAGAATAGGAATTAGTTCTTCTTTAAATGTTTGGTAGAATTCCCCCGGGAAGCCGTCTGGCCCTGGGCTTTTGTTTGTTTGGAGATTTTTGATGACTGTTTCAATCTCCTTACTGGTTATGGGTCTGTTCAGGCTTTCTATTTCTTCCTGGTTCAGTTGTGGTAGTTTATATGTCTCTAGGAATGCATCCATTTCTTCCAGATTGTCAAATTTGTTGGCGTAGAGTTGCTCATAGTATGTTCTTATAATTGTCTGTATTTCTTTGGTGTTCGTTGTGATCTCTCCTCTTTCATTCATGATTTTATTTATTTGGGTCCTTTCTCTTTTCTTTTTGATAAGTCTGGCCAGGGGTTTAATGATCTGATTAATTCTTTCAAAGAACCAGCTCCTAGTTTCGTGGATTTGTTCTATTGTTTTTTTGGTTTCTATTTCATTGATTTCTGCTCTGATCTTTATGATTTCTCTTCTCCTGCTGGGTTTAGGGTTTCTTTCTTGTTCTTTCTCCAGCTCCTTTAGGTGTAGGGTTAGGTTGTGTACCTGAGACCTTTCTTGTTTTTTGAGAAAGGCTTGTACCGCTATATATTTTCCTCTCAGGACTGCCTTTGTTGTGTCCCACAGATTCTGAACTGTTGTATTTTCATTATCATTTGTTTCCATAAATTTTTTCAATTCTTCTTTGATTTCCTGGTTGACCCATTCATTCTTTAGAAGGATGCTGTTTAGTCTCCATGTATTTGGGTTCTTTCCAAATTTCCTCTTGTTATTGAGTTCTAGCTTTAGAGCATTGTGGTCTGAAAATATGCAGGGAATGATCCCAATCTTTTGATACCGGTTGAGACTTGATTTAGGACCAAGAATGTGATCTATTCTGGAGAACGTTCCATGTGCACTAGAGAAGAATGTGTATTCTGTTGCTTTGGGATGAAATGTTCTGAATATATCTGTGATGTCCATCTGGTCCAGTGTGTCATTTAAGGCCTTGATTTCCTTGTTGATCTTTTGCTTGGATGATCTGTCCATTTCAGTGAGGGGAGTGTTAAAATCCCCTACTATTATTGTATTCTTGTCGATGTGTTTCTTTGATTTTGTTATTAATTGGTTTATATAGTTGGCTGCTCCCACGTTAGGGGCATAGATATTTAAAATTGTTAGATCTTCTTGTTGGACAGTTCCTTTGAGTATAATATAGTGTCCTTCCTCATCTCTTATTATAATCTTTGGCTTAAAATCTAATTGATCTGATATAAGGATTGCCACTCCTGCTTTCTTCTGATGTCCATTAGCATGGTAAATTCTTTTCCACCCCCTCACTTTAAACCTGGAGGTGTCTTCGGGTGTAAGATGAGTTTCTTGTAGGCAACATATAGATGGTTTTTGTTTTTTTATCCATTCTGATACCCTGTGTCTTTTGATTGGGGCATTTAGCCCATTAACATTCAGGGTAAGTATTGAGAGATATGAATTTAGTGCCATTGTATTGCCTGTAAGGTGACTGTTATTGTATATTGTCTCTGTTTCCTTCTGATCTACTACTTTGAGGGTCTCTCTTTGCTTAGAGGACCCCTTTCAATATTTCCTGTAGAGCTGGTTTGGTATTTGCAAATTCTTTCAGTTTTTGTTTGTCCTGGAAGCTTTTAATCTCTCCGTCTATTTTCAATGATAGCCTAGCTGGATATAGTATTCTTGGCTGCATGTTTTTCTCATTTAGTACTCTGAATATATCATGCCAGCTCTTTCTGGCCTGCCAGGTCTCTGTGGATAAGTCTGCTGCCAATCTAATATTTTTACCATTGTACGTTACAGACTTCTTTTCCCGGGCTGCTTTCAGGATCTTTTCTTTGTCACTAAGACTTGTCAATTTTACTATTAGGTGACGGGGTGTAGACCTATTCTTATTGATTTTGAGGGGGGTTCTCTGAACCTCCTGGATTTTGATGCTTGTTCCCTTTGCCATATTGGGGAAATTCTCTCCAATAAATCTCTCCAATATACCTTCTGCTCCCCTCTCTGTTTCCTCTTCTTCTGGAATCCCAATTATTCTAATGTTGTTTCGTCTTATGGTGTCACTTATCTCTCGAATTCTCCCCTCGTGGTCCAGTAGCTGTTTGTCCCTCTTTTGCTCAGCTTCTTTATTCTCTGTCATTTGGTCTTCTATATCGCTAATTCTTTCTTCTGCCTCATTTATCCTAGCAGTGAGAGCCTCCATTTTTGATTGCACCTCATTAATAGCTTTTTTGATTTCAACTTGGTTAGATTTTAGTTCTTTTATTTCTCCAGAAAGGGCTTTTATATCTCCCGAGAGGGTTGCTTTAATATCTTCCATGCCTTTTTCAAGCCCAGCTAGAACCTTGAGAATCATCATTCTGAACTCTATATCTGACATATTACCAATGTCTGTATTGATTAGGTCCCTAGCCTTTGGTATTGCCTCTTGTTCTTTTTTTTGTTGTGAATTTTTCCGCCTTGTCATTTTGTCCAGATAAGAGTTTATGAAGGAGCAAGTAAAATACTAAAAGGGTGGCAACAACCCCAGGAAAATATGCTTTAGCCAAATCAGAAGAGATCCTGAATTGTGAGGGGGGAGAAAGGGGATAAAAAGGGGTTCAGAAAGAAAGAAAAAAAAAACTATTAAAAAAAAGAAAGCCGATAAAGAAAAAATATAAAAAGAGGAAAAAATATATATATATTACATAAACTATTTAAAAAACGTTAAAAAAAGAAAATGGTAAAAGTTAAAAAAAATTTAGCAGAAGAAGAGAAAAAGAAAAAAAAATTGAAAAAGAAAAAAAAATTAAATTAACTGCAAGGCTAAAAAATCATGGGGAGAAAGCCATGAGTTCCGTGCTTTGCTTTCTTCTCCTCTGGAATTCCGCCGTTCTCCTTGGTAGGTGAACTTGTTCCTGGCTGGGTTTCCCGTAGATCTTCTGGGGGAGGGGCCCGTTGTAGTGATTCTCAAGCGTCTTTGCCCCAGGCGGAGTTGCACCGCCCTTACCCGGGGCCGCGCTGAGTCATCCGCTCGGGTTCGCTTTCGGGAGCTTTTGTTCCCTGAGCGCTTTCCGTAGAGTCCGGAGGACGGGAATAAAGATGGCGGCCTCCCGGTCTCCGGCCCGGAGGAGCCGAGAGCCCGGGGCCCCACTCCTCAGTGCGCCCTCAGAGAACAGCGCCAAATGACTCCCGTCACCCTGGCCTCTGGCCGCGCTCCGAGCTGACCGAGCCTGCGACCGGTTCAAGGCAACCCTGAGCTGAGAGTCACTCCTCGGCTCTGTCTCCGCAGCCGGCTTCCCCGTTCTAATACCGGTAAGCTCTGCGACACTGAGACACCCCCGATCCTTCTGCGACCCTGCGGGACCTGAGGCCGCGCTGACCCCGCCTGGGCTTCACCCCAGTTAAGCCTCTGGAGCGATGTCCCTCAGCGGAACAGACTTTTAAAAGTCCTGATTTTGCTCCGTTGCTCCGCCGCTCGCCGGGAGCCGGCCCCTCCCCCCGCGGTCTATCTTCCCGTCGCTTTGGATTCACTTCTCCGCCAGTCCTACCTTGCAGAAAGTGGTTGATTTTCTGTTTCTGGAATCGCTGTTCTTCTTCTCTTCAATCTCCCGTTGGATTTGTAGGTGTTTGCAATGTTTAGATAAGCTATTTAGCTGATCTCCCGCTACCCGAAGTAGTCTCAGCCTGCTACTTCTCCGCCATCTTGACTCCTCCCCCATTCTTTTAATTTTAAAAGCACTTCTCTGGAGAAATATTTTTTTGTATTTCTTGATTATATAACATGTAAGTTATAATGCCATAGAGTGTTTGTAGATAGAGATACTAGAAGTGATTGAATATCATTTGGAATAAATGGATTTTTGAAACTTCTAGAATTCCAACTGGAGAAAAATATTTGTTATTAAAATAATAAAATTCCTAGTGAGTAGATGGTCATTTGAAGAATACATTTCAACAGCATACTAAGTTGCAACTCCTTTCTATGTCCTATGGTCCAGTCTCACATTTCCTGTCTGTCATATAAACTAATTTGAAAAAAAAAAATTTCCTTATGCAATGGGATAGTAACCAGTTATTAACTGTTCCTTTTGAGAAACAACTGCACTTTTGGAGGAGGAATGAAATTGATCATTTTTAAGGTGGTCTGAGTTAGACTTAATCATATTTTCTCTTCATCATAAATAATTTTAATAACTCAAGCCTATGATCAATTATAGGACAATTATAAAGCTCTCTTCAAATTAAGATATTTTTGATAATGAATTAACATATATTTCTAGAGGAATATATAAGTACTAATTGAGATATCTAGATAGTTATAAACAGTATAACCTATTTCCTCAATAGAATGTGAGTCTCCCTAAAGCACTAGGGAGTGAGTAATACCATTGGAAATTACTTAAATTCTAGAGACATTATAGATTGACTTATTAACATTGATTATAAGATATTAGAAAAGTTCATTGGCAACATAATCATAAGTTGGTTATTTATTTTTTTTCAACATATCCTGAAATCCTATGGCCATCTGAGATTACCTTGCTTTTGGAGGTGCCATTGCCTCATCGATGATGGGATAAGCTACTGCTAATTTATTATATAAAACTCAGTTTCTACCAAACTATTTCTGAAGATTTTTGAAGTATAGATTGTTTATAACCTGTGTGGTACATTTGTTCTTATTTTAACTACTAGGAGCAGCTGCACTACAATCATCTGAAAGCTCGCTAAGCCCCTTCTTTTTTTTCTTTTTTTTTTTTTAAGATTTTATTTATTTATTTGTCAGAGAGAGCGAGGGAGAGAGAGCGAGCACAGGCAGACAGAATGGCAGGCAGAGGCAGAGGGAGAAGCAGGTTCCCCGACGAGCAAGGAGCCCGATGCGGGACTCGATCCCAGGACGCTGGGATCATGACCTGAGCCGAAGGCAGCTGCTTAACCAACTGAGCCACCCAGGTGTCCCGTCGCTAAGCCCCTTCTTAAAGGATGTTCTAAGCTCTCTCTCACTGATCCACTCTGTCCCAAACACTGACAGATCTCTTTCATTATTCTCTAGTCACAGTTAATACAAAACCAATGCTGCGTTTTTTTATATACAGAAGTTTTCCTGGAAGGAATTACAGCACAGAATAAGAAAAAAAAAAATCAAAACTGAAAACCAGAAATCCCCTCTATCACCTTCTAGCATGTCTTCTGTTCTCCTTAGAATGTAGCCTCCAGGTCCATGACTTTGTAATTGCACTTTCCTTAGCTCAGAGCACCTTCTCCTAAATAGCCTTCCATTGGAAGGCTCTGACCAGAGGAAACTGTAATGTACTTAACATAAAATAGTGTCCAGTCCAAAAGAAGATAACCTCTCTCAGGATCACATAATTTTATTTCCTAATTGATATGAATCTCACCATGCTGTATATTGCATTAACTTTGCATAACCAGAAGACATTTTAAATGAGAAAATAGGAAAAAAAAAAAAAAAAGATAACCCCAAAGACAAATTCAATTCATGCTTGACAACAAATAAGATTTTTTTTTGTTTTTGTTTTGTTTTGTTTTGTTTTGTTTTGTTTTGTCTATAGCAGGATTCTTATGAAGGACTGGTGACTTTGGTGAAGAAACCCCTGATTCCCTTTTTACCTAACAGCACTAATAAGCTACAACAGGGGGTGGGGGAGGAAAAAAAATTGTGTGCTTTTTTCCAAATGAATCCAAGAGTCTAAATTTCTATCATTCCTACTTTACATCTATTATCCTTATCTTTAGTTTGTAATCTCCTTAGTGGTTATTTACAAGACTGAACCCCTTGATTACTTCTTGCTCCTTGTGGTTCTTGGTAAATAAGTTAATCTATCAATTCAACAAGAAAATAAAAATTTGTTATATAAATTTTCTCATTTTTCTTCTCCTCCTTTATGATTATATCTCCAATTATACATTTTCTAAGAAAATGAGTCATCCATACTTTATTTAAAGGTGAATTGTTTGTTTTCTAGGACCCATCCTCTCACCTTGTGAATTATTGCCTCCCACTTATCAATTTTTAACCTTGCTGTGTACTTCTCTGCTGATTTGTTTCCCTCTCTTTCAAATAATTAGAAACATTATTCATATTTCTTTTCCAAATCCTGTCCTCTTCCTGTGCACAGGAACTCAAAATTAGAAAAAAAAAAAAGTACTTTCAAGGAAAATAATTTAGTGATTCAAAAAAAAAAAAACAACCTGACACTTTCCTCAGCAGATAAATATACTTTTTAAAAAAATATTGAAGTATATTTAACACACAATTACACTAGTTTCTGCTGTGCAGTATGATTTAACAAATCTATGCATTACCAGTGCACATCAAGATAAGTGTACTCTTGATCACCTTTATTCTACCCCTCACCCTGCCTGCCTGCCCTTTGGCATTCACTGGGCTGTTCTCTGTATTTAAGTCCATTTTGTTGTTGTTGTTGTTTGACTCTTTATTCTTCATTGTTTCTGAAATCTCACACATGAATGAAATCATATGGTATTGGACTTTCTCTGACTGACCTATTTCACTTAGCATTATAACCTCCAGGTCCATACATGTTGCTGCAGATGGCTAGATCTCTTTCTTTTTTGTGTATGTGGCTAATATTTGTGTGTGTGTGTGTGTGTGTGTGTGTTTTCACATCTGTTGTATCCATTCATTCTTTTATGAATAGACACTTGGTTTCCTTCCAGATCTTGTCTGCTGTAAATCATACCAAAATAAATATAGGGGGACATATATCTTTTTGAATTAGTGTTTTCATTTTCTTTGTCTAAACACCCTGTAGTGGAATTACTGGATTATATGATAACTCCATTTTCATAGAGATTGCATTAAATCTGTAGGTGTAATAGACATTTAACCATATGGACACTTTAATAATATTCTTCCCTCCAATCCATGAGCAAGAAATATCTTTCCATTTCTTTATGTTTTCTTTAATTTCTTTCACCAGTTTTTTATAGTTTTCAGAGTACAGATCTTTCATCTTCTAAATTTATTCCTAGGTATTTTATTATTTTGGTGCAATTTTAAATATGATTGTTTTCTTAGTTTCTATTTCTGACATTTCTTTATTAATATATAGAAATGCAACAAATTTCTGTACATTGATTTTGTATTCTGAGATTTTACTGAATTTATTGGTTCTATTAGTTTTTTGATGGACTCTCTTGGATTTTCTACATATAATAACATGCTATCTGCAAAAGTGAAAGTTTTACTTCCTTAACAATTTAGATGCTTTTTATTGCCTGAATGCTGTGGCTAGGATTTCCATTTATGTTGAATAAAAGTGGTGAGAGTGGACATCCTTGTCTTGTTCTGACCTTATGGGAAAAGCTCTCTATTCTTCCCCATTGAGTATGATGTTACCTGTGGGTTTTTCATAGATTTTCTTTATTATATATTGAGGTATTTCCCTCTGAACCTACTTTGTTGAGGGGCTTTTTTTTTAAATAAATGATATTGTACTTTGTCAAATGCTTTTCCTGCATTTATTGAACTGATCCTATTGTTTTATCCTTATTGATGTGATGTGTCACACTGACTTGCAAATACTGAACCACTCTTGCAACCAGGAATAAATCCCATTAGATCATAGTGATTTTTTTTTTAAATGTATTGTTGGATATGGTTTGCTAGCATTTTATTGAGAATTTTTGCATCTATGCTTATCAGAGCTATTGGCCTGTAGTTCTCTCTTTTGATGGAGTGTTTATATGGTTTTGGTATCAGGGTAAGGCTGGCCTCATAGAACTAATTTAGAAGTTTTCCTTCCTTTAATATTTTTTGGAATAGTTTGAGAAAAATAGTATTCATATTTTTTTAAAATGTTTGGTGAAGCTGTCTGGTCCTAGACTTCTGTTTATTGGGAGTTTTTGGATTACTGATTGAATTTTGTTGTTGGTAATCTGTTCAAATTTTCTATTTCTTTTTGTTTCAGTTTTGGGAGGTTATGTTCCTAGGAATTTATCCATTTCTTTAGGTTGTCAATTTCATAGCATATAGATTTTCCTAATATTCTATAACAGTTGTTTGTGTTTCTGTGGTGTTGGTTGTTGTTTCTCCTCTAATTTGTGATTTTGAGTCTTTTTTTTCCCTTGAGTCTAGTTACAGATTTATCAATTTTACTGATTTTTTCCCAGAAAAACAGTGCTTGGTTTCATTAATCTGTTATGTTTTTAGTTTCTATGTAATTTATTTCTTCTCTAATTTTTATTACTTCTTTCTATCTGCTGCTTTTAGGTTTTTGTTTTTGTTGTTGTTGTTTGTTTGTTTGTTTGTTTTCCCTCAAATTCTTGTAGGTGTAATGTTAGGTTGAGGTTTTCTTGTTTTTTGAGTTATGCCTGTATAACTATAAACTTCCCATTTAAAAGATCTGTCTTTTTATTAGGTCTCTCCATTTATTCAGATTTTTTAGCTTGGCTAGTATTGTATGGTTTTTAGCATTCAAATTTTGTACATGTGATTATTAAATTCATACTTAAGACTCATTTGTCTGAGCAATTGTAAATGGTTTCGTATTTGTAGTTTTGGCATCCACATGTTCAAATAGTAGAGATACATTCAATTGATCTTTGTATATTTATCTTGTATTCTGTGATCTTGCCAAACTCACTTATTCTAATGATTTTTTTTTTTTGAGGGTCTTCTTGGGATTTTCTATGTAGACAATCATATCACCTGAAAATTTGGACAGTTTTACTTCCAATCTATATGCCATTTTTTTCCCTTCTCTCATTAAACAAGGCTAGAATATCCAGCACTATTCTGAATAAGAGTGATGAGAGTAGATGTACCTGATAGTAGGGGAGAATCATTTAGTATTTCATAAGTACAATGGTACCTGTAGGATATTTATAGTTATTCTTTATAATTTCAAGTAAGTCTGCCTTTATTCCTGTCATGTTGAGATTTTTTTTCTTATCATGAATAGGTATTGGTTTTTTCAAATACTTTGACTGCATCAAATGATATGATCATATGATTCCTTCAACAGCCTGTTAATATGGAGGATTACATTGATTTTTATAAACCAACCTTCCTTCACTGGAATAAACTCAACTTGTTCATGGTGTGTGTGTGTGTGTGTGTGTGTGTGTGTGTGTGTGATATATCTGTATATCTATATCTATATCTATGTCTATATATAGATGTATATACTTGTTAATACTTCTTAATTTCTGCATCTATAATAATGATGAATCATAGCTTGTGGGATGTGTGTGTTTACTAGTTTTGTCTGATTTTGATGTCAGGGTCCTATCATCTCCATAACATGAATTGTTAAATGTTCATTCCTTACATGTTTTCTCAATGATATTCTGTAGAATTAGTGGTAGTTCTTTAAAAATTTGGTAAATTTCTACAGTAGAGCCACCTATGCCTAGTGATTCTTTTCTGGGAGTTTTTGTAATAACTTGTCAAATTTGTGGGTGTAGTATCATTCCTAGTATTCCCTTATTATCCTTTTGATGTTTTCAGAGTTTGGAGTCGTCTTTTTTTTTTTTTTTTAATTACAAGTGTTAATAATTTGTCTCTTTCTCTGTTATTTATGCTAGATGTTTGACAACTGATTTTTAAGGGTTGCCTGGGTGGCTCAGTTGGTTAAGCATCTGTCTTTGGCTCAGGTCATGATCCCAGGGTCCTTGGATTGAGTCCCACATTGGCCTTTGTGCCCAACTTGGAACCTACTTCTCCCTCTCCTTCTGCCTGCTGTTCACCCTGCTTGTAGTCTCTCTCTATATATAATAACTAAATAAAATCCTTAAAAATTTGATTTTAAAATAACTTTGTTTCACTAATATATCTATTTTTTTCTTAATTTCATTGATTAATTAAGATATGTCTGCAAATATCTACTTTCTTTTATCTATTTTTGGTTATTTTTACTTTTGTTCTTGAGATGGAAGCATAAATTATTCATTAGAGGCATGTTTTCTGATGTATGTATATTATAGTTCTATAAATTTTTTTCTCAACATTGTTTTAACTGTGCTCCACAAATTTGATATTTTCATTTTCATTCAGTTCAATATCTTTTTTTTAAAATTTCACTTGCAATTCCTTCTTTGACACAAGAATTTTTTTTTGTAAAGTAATATTTAGTTGCCAAATGTTTGGGGACTTTTCTGTTGCCTCTTACATTGGTTTCCAGTTTGATTTCATTTTGTCTGAAGAATACTCTGTATAATTTCAATTCCTGTAAATTTAGTGAGATTTATTTTATAATTCAGCATTTGGTCTGTTTTCATGCATGTGAGAACTTGAAGTGAATATTTATTCTGTTTTTGTGGAGAGTATTTTGTATTAATTACTATCTGTTGGCTGATGCTACTGAGTTGTATGTCAGTGTACAGTTGTTCTATTGTTGAGAAAGGAGTATTGAAGTATCCAGTTCTTGTTTTTCTTTCTAGATCTAGCTGTTTTTGCTTTACATATTTTTCAACTCTGTTTTATATGTACACAATAAGGGTGGGTATATTTTTTTGGTAGATTGGCATGGTACTTTTATCTCTATATAATGTCACCCTTTGTTTCTGGAAAATTACATATGATAAAGGGCCAATTAAGAACACATAACCATTTTGGGGCGCCTGGGTGGCTCAGTGGGTTAAGCCGCTGCCTTCGGCTGGGTCATGATCTCAGGGTCCTGGGATAAAGTCCCACATTGGGCTCTCAGCTCAGCAGGGAGCCTGCTTCCCTCTCCCTCTCTCTCTGCCTGCCTCTCTGCCTACTTATGATCTCTGTCAAATAAATAAATAAAACCTTAAAAAAAAAAGAACACATAACCCTTTTAATGCTTGTTCACATACCACGAGAACTTCAAAATACAAAGGAGAAATAGACAAATCCAGAATTATTGCTGGAGAGTTTAATAAGCCTGTATCTAATCAATAAAAGGATTAGACAGGGGAAAAAAGTAAGTATATCGGGACCTAAGAAACACAAACATTATGCTTGAAATCATTGGCGTTTTGAGAATGCTACATGCTATAACAGCAGAATATGTATTAAAATTCAGCATCTACTCCAAAAATCTGAGTCTTTTGTGTAGGCAACATACTCCCTCAACTATTTGATCCCCTTGACAAATACATAGACAACTTTTGGTTTTCCTTGAAAGTACTAAGCAGTTTACAAGCAACTGAACAAATGTATAGGGACAAACTTCAAAATGATTAAGAAAACAAGGGATGCAGAATACATAAGGAATAACCAAAGAGGAAGAGAAGAAGGGGTAGAGGAAAAACCAAAGAATGCTATCCATGTCTCCTGTCCACCTAAATAGTGTACTAGTAGTTTTATGAATATGACTTGTATAGTTGACCCTTGAACACACAGGCTTGAATTGCACAGACCTACCTAAACACAGATTTTTGTTTGATAAATACAGTACAATACTGTAAACATATTTTCCCTATAATTCTATAATATTTTCTTTAGCTTTATATATGTTGTATGCTACATTCTTACAATAAATACAAAATATATGTTACTTGACTATTTGTTATTAGTGAGTCTTTTGGTCAACATTAAGTTCTTGGGGAGTCAAAAGTTATAAGTGGACTTTTAACTGTGGCATAGCTAGTACCCCTAGCTCCCATGTTGTTTGAGTCAACTGTATTTCTATTTACCATTCCATTTTGTCCAAATCTAATATATTCAAGTTGTAGCCAAAATTTTTCTTTTTTGAAAAAGATATCCTTAAACAAAAATATAGAAGAATCTTCAATCTCTGAAATGTTGCAGTTTATCTTGCCAATATTATTTACTAGTACTTTTTGCTTACTAATCTATCAGTTATAACCACAACATCAATAATAATTGAAAATAACCTTATGTTAGGGAAGGAGAATAGTTTGGGATTTTATATAAGCATTTAGAAAACTGTGTTACTATTATTATCCTTCTATGCTGTTTTTAGTTTTTATAATAATTTGTGTTTTAATTTATAGATTTGTTCTGTAGTTATTACAGTATTTTTTTAGAACAACAATACAAAGAATTTGTAGAGAAAACAATTATTAACAATGCATTTTAACATAGTAGTCTGTCAAAATTACAGATAGAAAATAGGATTTGGAAACTTTGCTAATACTGGCCATAATACTATTATTTCCTTTTAAATTTAACATACGTTACGCATTGTTATATATCTTTCTCATGCATTTAAGCTTAGTGAAACCTCTTTAATAAAGTGAGGTAAAATAGATTTTTCCCTCCTCTCTCTAACCTATTATTTTAGTTATATCTCAAAGGTTTAAGAATACAATAAAAATAATCTCTTAGATATCCCCATGATTTGTGATTTTTATTGCAGTTTCATGTTTAGTTATCTTCATTTCCAATTAAATATTATCAAGAAAATCCATCCTAGGTAAATTAAACCTGGAAAAAACTGAAAATAATTTTTTATAATAATTGATTTTATTATATACTTGAGATGACATAAGGGGTAAATATGAAATACCTAATTAATGGAATTATTTGCAAGATTTTATGCTCAGTTGAAAGTAAATAGAAGCTAAGAAATATCAACAAGCTTAATAGAAAATTCAGAATTTTATGGTAAAAAAACTAATATTTAAGTGGAAAACTAATATAAGAAGTTCAACACACAGCTATCTTTTAAATTTTCTTATAAGCACAGAAAATAGGAAGGTGGGCTTCTTTTAGGCTATGCATTTTAAGAATTCTTACAAGAGAAGGCAGACAACATCTGACTCAAAACAAATAATAAAAATAAGTCATAAATATGTACAATAAAAGGATTCAAAGATAAACAGCAATTTTCAAATATATACATGAAAATATTGTTAAAGTGTCTAATTACTAGAAAACAACATCATGAATGAGAGGTAACAAAATATAATAAACTGAGGGTGGAATATTGAAAAAAAAAACAAGATTTATGAAAATAATTAAAAGCTCTTAAAATAAGTAAAATTTATTCCCTAGAAATTATGGCATTCATAAACATAGCTTGATATGTAGAAGACTATTTAGTAAATTAAGCTGATTTCAAACCTTCTTAAATGGGTATATAGTAGAGGTAAACAGGAGGTATATGGAAGAGGTAAAGTGTGTATCTGATTTAAAGATTGAAAGGCTAAAGAAAAACATGATGGAAGATAGTTGTAAGAAAGAAAAATTACATGAAAGAATATAAATGTTTAGAGCACAAAACTAAAGTTTAATAATACTAATAAATTTTTGCTTAGATTTGAAGAAAGACAAAATATTGAAAAGAACCCAATAACTTAATTAAGAAAGAATAATCATTTTCCTATATACTAACAAAGAACAAGTGGAATCAAATTTACAACGCAATACCATTTACATTAGCACTCCAAAACTCTGGTATATAGATCTTGTATATAGCTCATTAGATCTAAGTCTAGGAAAAACTACAAACTGGACAAAAGTAAAGAACTAAACGAATGGAGAGATACTCCATGTTCATGGAGAAGACCATATCTTGTCAGGATGTCAGTCCCTCTCAACTTGATCTATAGACTCAATGCAGTATCAGTTAAAATCCCAGCAAGTTATTTTGTGGTTGTCAACAAACTAATTCAAAAGTTTATATGGAAAGGCAAAAGACCCAAAATAAACAACACAACATTGAAGAATAAAATTGGGGGACCAATATTACCTTAGTTTGAGACTTATATAGCTACAGTGATCAAGACAATGTGGCATTTGTAAAAGAATCTGTAGATCACTGGAACAAAAGAGAGCCTAGAAACAGAGCTCCGTAAATACGGTCAGTGTATTTTTAAACAAAGGAGCAAAAGCAATACAATGAAGCAAAATGAATCCCTTCCAAAATGGTGCTAGAAAAAAAATGTCTAGATCCAGATTTTATACTCTTCACAAAAGTTAATTCAAATTGGATCCTAGACCCAAATATAAAATGAAAGACCATAGAAAACCTATAATGACATTGGGTATGACAATGACTTTTTAGATATATCACCACCAAAGTCACCATCTGTGAAAAAAAAATATAAGACATGTTGGACTGCATTAAAATTACAAGCTTCTGTACAAAAGACAGTATCAAGAGAAAGATGACAAGCCACAGACTGGAAGAAATTATTTGCAAAAGGTACATGTGATAAATGACTGTGATCCAAAATATACATAGAGTTATTTTTATTGAGTTTGAGTATTCGATTAGGAATGGGCCAAATAACTCAACAGAAACATCTCCAAAGAAGATTTATAATGGGAAATTAACATATTAAAAGGCACCCCACCCCACACATAATCAGGGAAATGCAAATTAAAACAAGATACCATGATATACTATTAGAGTAGCCAAAATCTGGACTAATGACAATACCAAATCCTGGTGGGGATTCAGAGTAACAGGAACTGTATTCATTGCTGGTGGAATGGTAGGAAATGTAATGTTTTCTTATAAAAGTTAATATATAATTCAGCAACTGCACTTTTTGTTAGTTACCCAAAGAAGCTGAAAATTTATATTGATACAAAGACCTGGACCTGAATGTTTATAGTAGCTTTATGATTGTCAAAACTTAGAAATAACAAAGATATCCTTTTCTTAGTGAATGGACAATGTTATATGCAGACAATGGAATATTATTCAGCACTAAAAAGAAATGAGCTATCAAGTGATGAAAAGACATGGAGGAAACTTAAATCCATGTTACTAAGTGAAAGAAGTCAATCTGAAAAGAATACATATCCAACCATATGATATTCTGGAATAGCAAAACTATGGAGACAGCAAAAAAAATCAGTAGTTTTAGGGGCTGGTGGTCAGAGGAGGAATGAATAGGAAGAGAATGGAGGATTTTTTTGAGTGGTGAAGAAATAATTTTTTTGGAGACATACATTGCATTTTTCCAAACCCTGAGAAGGTGCAACACTGAGTGAACCATAATGTAAACTATGGGTTGGATGATTAGGACTTGTCAATGTAGGTTCATCAATAGTAGCAAAGGTACTCCTGTGGTGGAGGTGTTGATAATGAGGGAGGCTATGCAAGTGTGGGAAGAGGAGTATATTGGAAATCTCTGTGACATCCCTCTCAATACTGTTGTGAACCTAAAACCACTCTAAAAAGTCTTAATAAAAATAAGGAAAGAAAATGTAGGGAGTTTAAATAATAAATGAGAACTTGCATTTTCTCTTTCTACACTTGTTCTCTGTATCATTTTGGCTTTTCTAAATCTAATATACTGTTCAAGATGTTATAGGGGAACTTAAAAACATACAAAATCAAAACTTAGAGTCTGTTCCCTTTGTTGTATAGAAGTTTTTAGTTTAATGTAGTCCCACTTGTTGATATTTTTTGTTGCCTCTGCTCTTGCTGTTATATGCAAAAACTTGTTGCTAAGACCAATGTCAAGGAGTTTTCTCTTATTCTAGGAGTTTTAGTGTTTCAGGTCTTATATTTACTTTTTAATCCATTTTGAGTTAATCTATGTATATGTTGTGAGATAAGGGTCCAATTTTATTCTTTGAATTGTGGATGTCTGTTTTCCCAGTATCGTTTATTGAGGAGACTATGCCTTCCCAGTGGTGTATTTTTGGTAACCTTGTCAAAGGATAATTAATCATGTATGTGTGAATTGTTCCTTGGCTCTCTAATCTAATCCTTGGGTATGTGTGTCTACTTTTATGCTATTTCCATACTCTTTTAATGATAGCTAGTGAGATGATCATATCACTTTTTCCATTCATTCAGATAAACAGTCTTTTATATTTACAGATTGTTTATATTGAATTATTTTGGCATCTCAGGATGAATTTCACTTGATCATAGTCTATGAAACATTTCCTGTGCTGTTGAATTTGGTTTATTAATATTTTGTTGAGAATTTCCACATCTTTAATTATCAGGAGAATGCAATCTGTGTATATTTAAAGTAATTATTCATAGGTAAGGGTTTACTGTTACTATTGCAGATCTCTAGTTTAGTGGGGTTAGTAGAGATTTTTAGAGTTATTCAGATTTTTTTTTTATGGATGTTCCTTCTCTGCTCCTCTTGTTCCCTTTTAATAGATAAGTCTTAGGATTGTGCCTTCTCTCAATCCTGCAAAGTCAGTCTAGGTGCTGAGATCCTCCCATTCTCCCTCCAGGTAGTGTCCTGTAGAGTTCAATGTTGTGTGCTTCTCCCAAACCTGCAGTCAAGTTGATGCTATTTGTAGGGTCTTGCAAAAATCCCTTTAAAGGCTTATACATACAATCTGCAGAGGCTTGCATGCACTATTCTGGGAGTATGCACTATCTGCAGTAGTTGGATGTTCCATCTCCTGAGAGCCTTTTGGCCAGTTTTGTAAGGACTGCAAGTCAGACATCTCATCGACTTCATGGGCAGGACCCTTGTTAGAATCTGAGGGTTCTATGGGTGGATTTTGAGCTTCATGCTCATTTGCTGTGAGCT
Organism: Lutra lutra; assembly: GCF_902655055.1. Lineage (NCBI taxonomy): Eukaryota > Metazoa > Chordata > Mammalia > Carnivora > Mustelidae > Lutra > Lutra lutra. The sequence goes on along the minus strand of NC_062279.1, from coordinate 72,162,441 downwards.
CCCACCCTACTCCCCTACTCCTAGTTCCTACAAGACTGTTTAGCCGTGCCAGTTTCCTCAGTGATCTGGGTAGGACCAGGCAGAAGTGAGCCCTTTGAGCATTATTCCACAATGAGGCACTTACTTCTTCCTTACCTCCCCCTGTGGGAGAAATCATAGGCTGAGGGGTCTTTCTTGGCACTGAGCTGTGCTGCTATAGGGGAGAGGAATGCTGAAAAAGTGAAACTGTTCTTCTTACCCTTTCCAGTGCATGTATTCTTGATTTTTGCTATAATGGGATATAGGAATCTTTTTACTGTACTTCTCAGTTCCCACATGCATAGTTATAATGGATGTTTCTGCATGGGTGTAAGAGCTGGAATCCCCTATTCCCCCATCTGACATCTCTAAGGAGGCAACTTTTATGTTGAATGTTGGGTTTGTGCATGTTAACAGTGGTGTGCCTACCCGGTTTTCCCAGCAGAGGCAAGCCATGCTTCAAATGATGGATGAGGGTTTGCTCTTTTACTTCTTTAAGAATAATACTTTTTCTGTTATTCTAGAAATGTCAATAAACTGATTTGTTTTTATTAGGAGACATAAAACTGATTATGGGGGAACAAAATTATAATCTGTTAAAGAAAAATTATTATTGAAAAAGTGATCTGAGGAAAAGAGATAAGAGTCAGTAAGTAGACCTGGTGGCTTTCTTACAGATATATCTGGAGTTTTAACAAAAAATTAGTAACTTTTAATGATATCAATATAAAACATATATACCTAACACACACAACTGTTCAACCACTTTGATGACTAAAAGGACATTTTTTTTAAAGATTTTATTTATTTGTCAGAGAGAAAGAGTACACACAAGCAGACAGATAGGCAGGCAGAGAGGAGGAAACAGGCTCCCTGCTGAGCAAGGAGCCCGATGCGGGACTCAATCCCAGGACCCCAGGATCATGACCTGAGCCGAAGGCAGTGGCCCAACCCACTGAGCCACCCAGACGTCCCTAAAAGGACATTTTTAAAAGGATGATAAATTTTTTAAATAGATAAATGAAAAAATGAGACTAATCATTGCTTATCCGAGTTTGTAATCAGTAAAATCAAGTGAAAATATTTCACAACTCAGAATAAACACAAAGAATAGAAATCAAACACATATACACACAACACAAAACAAAACTCCTCTCCCTCTAACTCACACTTTAAAAAATAGACAAAAATGAAAATCTATAAGGGAAAAGATGAAAGATTAGAAAGAGGAACCAGGACACCTAAAAAGGACCCAATAGGATTTCCAGATAAGTTAAAAGCTGGAGCAGGAGAAGTAAATATACACATAACAAGAAAAATGTATCTAAACTTAATAATATATTCAACCTACAGATTAAATGGGGTCAATGAGCCCAGGCTGTTTAACAAATGCATCTATCACCCTAGACTTATCCTAATGAACTTACTAATTGCCAAGGATAATGTAAAAAAAAACAAAAATACAGGTTTCCAGATAGAAAGCATAGGTTACTCATTGCTGACAAGTGTTAGACTTAACATTAACATTACATCAACAATTAAAGTGAAACAAATTATGTTATATCAAAAAAATGCCAGAGAGCCATTTAATTAAATTTAGCAATGATTTATGTAAAATTCTCCCCAGAACATAATAAAAATAATAGAAATAAGAGTCCTCCTAACCAATGATGAAATACTGAAATCATTACAAATAAATGGCTACTATCATCATTTAATAGGAAGTACTGATCAAAGGGAGGAGTGGCATCAATATCAGAGAAAAGTTATTAGTAAATTCAGTATAATTCTTAGAGATGTGACTTGATGCTCTGGGTAGAAACTCAGATCAGTTAGGTTGTTGCTGCTTGAATTGATTTCTGCACACCTCTTACTTGGAGGTATGAATACAGAAGCAGTGTAGTTGGTGACAGTGAGAAAGTGAACATAGGTAGTCAAGATTGCCACCATTGATCAGTGTTATTTGGAAATTCTAGTTAATGACCTAGAAGGACATGGCTATGGATAAAACTTGAAAAGAAAACAATCTATGTAATTGAAAATGTTTTTTACATACTTAAAATTATCATAATTTAAAATCAATATTTTTAAATAATATGCAAAAATGACTGGGTAACAGAAATTCAAGATAACTAATATTTTTTTCCTATATACCAGTTATGGGAATTAAATGAAACATTTGTTAAAAAACATCCCACAAGTGGTGCCTGGGTGGCTCGGTCAGTTAAGCTTCTGCCTTTGGCTCAGGTCATGATCCCAGTGTCCTGGGATGGAGCCCTACATTGGGCTCCTTGTTCTATGGGAAGCCTGCTTCTCCCTCTCCCACACCCCCTGCTTGTATTCCCTCTCTCTGTGTGTCTCTCTCTGTCAAATAAATAAATTAAATACTTAAAAAAAATATTCCACAATAGTAAGAGTCATTTTTGGATGGTAAACTATAATGTAAAAAGAAAAAAAAATGTGTCAGTATGATTTCTATTTGACTTCACTTTTTTTTTTTTTTTTTGCATGTAGCAGCACTTCTTCTTTTTTTTAAATTAATTTTATTATTTTTTTAAACATATAATATATTTTTATCCCCAGGGGTACAGGTCTGTGAATCGCCAGGTTTACACATTTCACAGCACTCACCATAGCACATACCCTCCCCAGTGTTCATAACGCCACCCCCACATTCCAAACCCCCTCCCCCCATCAACCCTCAGTTTGTTTTGTGAGATTGAGAGTCACTTATGGTTTGTCTCCCTCCCAATCCCATCTTGTTATTGACTTCACTTTTATTTCCATTCTATATCATACTTGATCTCTACAAATACAGTCTTCACTTCTCTCATTGTCAGACTCTTTTCATTCTAATCAAAGAATCACTTAAAGGACCTTCCAGAGCCTTAACACATGTTTTTAGGGATATTTCAATATCATTCTGAGATCTAAAGATATGTAACTTCTCTTTCATTCTTATCTTGGCATAAATGTCACATTTTGTCAGATACTCTGTCTTTCGTAGTTTGGATTTGTTGCCATGCACTTCCAATTTAAGGTTTTTTTTTTTTTTTTTGCCTCAAATACTAGAAAGCATAGTCCTTTTTCTTTTATTTTGAAGTTAATTTTCAGCTCAGATATATTAAACAGTTAGAGAAAGGACACCTGTAATTTTTTATTACATTTGCTGATTCTGAATCAATTGTTTTCTTGATTAATCAAAATTTTATTTTTAAGGGCTTGTTTTCCCAAATATCTTAAATCTTGTCTCATGTATTTTTACAAAATATTTACATATGGTTAAAAGCCTCATGTGATAATTTTAGAATCTTAATACTTTAGGATTTATTTTGGTTGTCTTATATTTTCTTATTCTGTTACATATAGTCTAGTTTTCTTATTTTCCTCTTTATCTGTGGGTGTGGGATGATTATTTTTTAATTATGAATTTACTTTTTTAGAGCAGTTTTTGGTTTCTAGCAAAATTGAGGGGAAGGTACTTAGATTTCCAATATACCCTTCCTCCACATATGCATAGCTTCCCATTACCCATGTCCCCTACCAGAGTAATACATTGATGACAATTGTGGTGAACCTACCTTGATACACCATAATCAGGCAAAGTTCTGATGAATGACAAGAAAAAAATTAAACAGAGACTTAGTTCATGTTCATTGATGTAAAAATTTAATATTGGTATGATGTCAGTTCCCAACTGATCTATAGATTTAACTCAATCCTACTCAAAATTCCAGCAAGGCATATTGTGGATATTGCTTTATATTTTTTTCATAAAGCTCTTGTACATATTTTTAAAAATTTATACTTAAGTATTTCACTTTTGGGAGATGCTATGGTATAAATGGTATTTTTTAAATTTCAGATTCTACTTGTTTGATGTTATATAGAAAAGTGAATGACTTTTGCATATTAACCTTGTATAATGCAACCTTGTTATTGTTTCATATTAGTCTCAGGAGTTTTTAGCCCATTTTTCCAGATATTCTACAACTATATCCTCTGTGAATAAAAATAGCTTTGTTTCTTCCTTCCCAACCCATGTGCCTTTTATTTCCTTTCCTTGTCTTACTCCACTAGCTAGATCTTGCAATACAGTATTGAAATGGAGTGGTGAGAAGGGATATCCTTGCCTTGTACTTGATCTCAGTGGAGAAGTTTTGATTTTCTCACAGATATGTATGATGTTAGGTTTTGGGATTTTTTTTTTAAGGTTTATTTGAGAGAATGTGAGCAAAAGCACATGAATGGGGGGTGGGAGACTGAAGAGACTCTTCAAGCAGACTCCCCGCTGAGCATGCAGACTAACTCAGGGGTTGATCTCAAGACCAGTGCAAGCATGACCTGAGCAGAAACTAAGAGTTGGATGCTGAATGGACTAAACTAACCCAGGCACCCCACGTGTTGGTTTTTTAAAAGATCTTTTGAGAAGATCAAGTTGAGAAAGTTTCCATTTATTCCTAGTTTATGGATTCTTTTTTTCCCCCCAATGAATAAGTGTTGACTTTTGTCAAATGTTTTTTCTGCAGCTATTGATATGATCATGTGACTTTTTAGCCTGATGATGTAATAGATTACTTTAACTTATTTTTAATTATTTTTGAAAACTGAATCTGTCTTGCATACCTGCAATAACGCTCCCTCAGTCATGGTGTATCATTCTTTTTATACTTTGTTGGATCAGATTTTCTATTTTGTTGAGGATTTTTGCATTATTGGTTTATAGCATTTTTGTAATGTCTTTGGTTTGGGTATTAAGATAATTCTAGGCTTATAGAACAAGTTAAAAAATATTTCTTCTTTCTATTCTCTAAAAAGGAATGTAAAGAATTGGTAGGTATACTTCCTTCCTTAAATGTTTGGTAGAAATCACCACTGAACCCATCAGTGCCCGCTGGTTTCTGTTTTAGAAGATTTTGAATTATTGTTACAATTACATTAATATAGGCCTATCCAGGGGTAGGCCTGGTTAAGCATCTGATATTTGATTTCAGCTCAGGTCATGATCATAGGGTTGGAAGACCGAGCTCCTGCTGGGTGTAGAGACTGCCTAAGATTCTCTCTCTCTCTCACCCTCTCTCTCTCTCTCTCTCACCCTCTCTCTCTCTCCGTCCCTCTGCCTCTTCTTCCCCACTCATGCACACATATGCACATACTCTCTAAAAAAATAGTTCTATTCAGATTATATATTTCTTCTTGTTTGAGTTTTGTCACTTGTATCTTCCAAGGAATGGTGCATGTCATCTAGGTATTCAAATTTGTGAGCATGAAGTTGTTAGTAGTATTTATTTATTAGCCTTTGAATGTCTGTAAGATCTGTAGTGATATCCCTATTTAGTTTATAATATTAGTAATTTATGTCCTCTTTTTTTTTTCCTTAGCCTGGCAAGAAGCTTATAGATTTTGTTGATCTCTTCAAAGAACCTGCTTTTGTTTTCATTGACTTTACTCTATTATTTTCCTGTATTAAATTTCATTGGTTTGGCTCTAATTGTTATTTCTTCTGCTTTCTTTGATTTAATATGCCCTCTTGTTCGAGTTTCCTAAAGTAGGAACTTAGATTATTGGTTTTAGATTTTTCTTCTTCTCAAATATATGAATTCAATACTAGAAATTTCCCTGTACAAACTGCTTTTTTCTGTATCCCACACATTTTAGAAAGTTGTGTTCTCCTTTAGATTTAGTTCAATATTTTTAAATTTCTCTTATGATTTTTCTTTGACCCTTGTGATATAAGAAAAGTTAATATCTATGAATTAATATTTTTCAGTTATCTTTACATTATTGATTTCTAGTTTAATTTTATTGTGGTTTAAAAGAGACATTGTGTGATTTCTAGTTTTCTTAATTTTATTAAAACAGGTTTTATAACCCATAACGTGGTCTATGGTGGTGAATGTTCTATGTGAGTTTGAGAAGAGTGTATATTCTGCTACTGTCAGATGAAGTAGTCTATAGATGTCAATTATATCCATTTTCATTGATGATGATATTGAGTTCAACTATGTCCTTACTGATTCTCTGCTAGACCTGTCAATTTCTGATAGAGGGATTTTGAAGTCTCCAGTGATAATAGTGGCTTCATCTTATTTCCTTTGCAATCCCAATACTTTTTGCTTCACATAGTTTGATGGTCTGTTGATAAAGTTACATCTTAGAGAATTAACCCCTTTATCATTACATATTGCTTTTCTTTTCCCAGTAACATTACTTGCTTTTGAAGTCTGCTTTGTCTGGAACTAATATAGCTACTCCTGCTTTCTTTTGTTTGTGTTAACCTCATATATTTTCCCCCATCCATTTATTCTTAAGCTATATGTATATTAATATTTAAAGTGGGTTTCTTATAGACAACATATTGTTCAGACTTTTTTATGCACTCTGATAATTTCTGTTTTTGTTTTTTTTTTTTAATTGGAGCATTTAGACCATCAATGTTCAAAGTGATTACTGATAAAGTTGATTTGTATCTACCATATTTGTTATTTTTTTCTATTTGTTTTCCTTGTTCTTGGCTTTAATATTGTCTCCCTATCTTGTTCAGCCTTGTGTGGTTTAACTGAGCACTTTATATGTTCTAATTATTTTTGGAATTAGTTACAATCCCAAAGGTAGGTAAGAAATCATTTCTACAAAGGGTCTTACCATTTACTTATTCCAGGTACCTGATAAATCTCAGGCAATGTTTAATCAATATTAAAGCGTGATATTAAAGTTTCCCTGCATGCCCCAAATTTTAAAATGATTAACTCTGGAGGGGGAAGTTTTATTCTGCATTAGGGGTAGTATATTTCTGTAATATATGCTTCAAAATGGACCTTTAGGGATCCAGCTTATTATGAGATGTCTCCTGTTAAATTTTCCACTTTCAAAAACCCTGCACTTTGATTACCGTTTCTCTTACTTCACAATGTTAATGAAATTTAAACCCCCTAATCACCAAATGCTTTTAAGAAGAAAACGGGTTTGTGATGTTTTCATTATGAGTTCCATATTTCTTAAGTATTATAATTAACCACTGTTGTAACTACTAATGAAAAATAAGGTATATACAATTAATAAAGTCAGGATAAAGAAAAAAATATACAAATATATAGAATAAGAAAAATAAAAGGAAATGGAAATACACTGCTAAAAATGTTTTATATGTGAAATAACATAATGTTATTTAAGGGTAGAATAAAATTAGTTAAAATAAGTTACTTTAAAGCACTAGAGAAAATACCTAAAGGGCAAAAGAAAGAGATATAGCTAACAAGCCAATGGTGGAGATAATACATTGTACTTAAAAATAAACTGTATTCAATTTAAAAAGGGAAAAAAAGAAAAATAAAACAAAAAAACAGATGGGACAAATTAAAAATAAATACCAAGATGGATGATTAAACCCAGCTGAATCAACTAAGAGAGGGAAGATGGTGGAAGAATAGGGGACCTGTGTTTCATCTTTTTCCTTGAATTCAGCTAGTTATCTATTAAATAATTCTGAACACCTGTGAATTCAACCTGAGATGTAAGAAAAGAATTGTTGCAATTCTACAAATAGAAAAGTGACCACTTTTTGCAAGTTTCTTATTTTATCAACTCTTTGTTTTTAAATCTTTTTAAAATTTTCATTCTGACATTTGCATTTTATAGATACAGTCTTCATTTTTGGATTCCTTTCACTATATCCAATTTTATTTTTGTGTATGTATATAAGTTTTTTTTCTCCTTACAATTTTGGGAATTAGTGTCTTCTAACAGACAAAAATACACCCAGGATAAAATGGATCACCTTGTTTTGTCCACCTGTGATTATAGTCTCTCCCCCCACCCTTTCTTCCTTTTTTTGATTTCTGAGCTCTTCAGATTTGTCTAGTGTGTATTTCACTGAGGTTGTGGTATGAATACACACACACACACACACACACACACACATACCATACATATACACATACACATACACATACCATATTGTGGTATGAATATATATGATGAATATATATGTGTATATATATATATATATACACATATATATGTGTGTATACACACACACCACACACACACACACACACACACACACATATATATATATATATATAGAGAGAGAGAGAGAGAGAGAGAGAGAGATCTTTTGTTCATCTTGTTCATGGCTTAGAACTTTCCTAATCTGGTTAAGGAAACAGGCATTCAAGTCCAGTAGGCAGAGAGAACCTCCTTTCAAAATCAATAAAAATAGATTAGCACCCTGATATATAATAGTGATGCTTGAAATTTCAGAAATAAAGAGAAAATCCTGAAATCAGCTTGAGACAAGAGGTCCTTAAAGTACAAGGGTAGAAACATTAAACTTGCACCAGACCTATCCGCGGAGATCTGGTAGCTCAGAAAGGGCTAGTATGATATATTCAGTGTACTCAATGAGAAAAACATTCAACCAAGAATGCCTTATCCAGTGAGGCTGTCATTCAGAAAGGAAGGAGAGATAAAAAGCTTCCAGTACAAACAGAAACTAAAAGAATTTGTGGTCACTAAACCAGCCTTGCCAGAAATAGTAAAGAGGATCCTGTAAGTGAAGAGAGAGCCAAAAAGTAACATACAGCAGAAAGGAAAAGACACAAGGACTTTACAGGTAATACAATGGCACTAAATTCATATCTTTCAATAGTTACTCTGAATGTAAATGGACTAAATGCTCCAATCAAAAGACACAGGGTATCAGATTAGATAAAAAAGCAAGACCCATCCATATGTTATCTACCAGAGACTCATTTTAGATCCAAAGACATACATAAATTGTAAGTGAGGGCATGGAGAACAATTTATCACACTAATGGGCATCAAAAGAAAGCTGGGATAGCAATCCTTATATCAGACAAATCAGATTTTAAGCCAAAGACTGTAGTAAGGAATGAGGAAGGATATTATATCATACTTAGATCTTCTTGTTGGATAGACCCTTTAACAATTATTAATATTTATGCTCCTAAATTGGGAGCAGCCAATTTATAAACCAATTAATAACAAAATTTTAAAAAATCACATTCATGATAATAAAATAATAGTAGGGGACTTTAAACCCCACTCACAGCAATAGACAGATCATCTAAGTAGAAGATCAACAAGAAAACAAGGGCTTTGAATGACATACTGGACCAGATGAACTTCAGAGAATATACAGAGCATTCTATCCAAAGGCAACAATACATATTCTTCTTGGGTGTACAAGAACATTTTCCAGACTAGGGGTGCCTGGGTGACTCAGTGGGTTAAGCATCTCCCTTTGGCCCAGGTTATGATCTCAGGGTCCTGTGATTGAGCCCTGTGTTAGGCTCTCTGTTCAGTGGGGAGCCTGCTTCTCCCTACTCTGCCTGCCTCTCTGTCTACTGTGATTCCCCCCCCCAGTCAGATAAATAAATAAGATCTGAAAAAAAAAGGAGAGAGAGAGAGAGAACATTTTCTAGAATAAATCACATGCTGGGTCACAAATCAGGCCTCAACTGGTACCAAAGATTGGGATTATTCCCTGCATATTTTCAGACCACAGTGTTTTGAAACTTAAACTCAATCACAAGAGGAAATTTCAGAGGAACTCAAATACGTGGAGGCTAAAGAGCACCCCAATAAAGAAAGAATGGACCAACCATGAAATTATAGAAGAAAAAAATTAATGGAAACAAATGAAAATGAAAACACAGCTGTTTGAAACCTTTGGAATGTAGCAAAGACAGTTCCAAGAGGGAAGTACATAGCAACACAAGCCTTTCTCAAATAATTAGAAAATGTCTTCAACAAATGGTGTTGGGGAAAATTGGACAGCCATATGTAGAAGAATGAAACTGGACCATTTTCTTATACCATATACAAAGGTAAATTCAAAATGGATGAAAGACATAATTTGTGATATAGGAATCCATCAAAATCCTAGAGGAGAGCACAGGGAGCAACCTCTTCCACCTCAGCCACAGCAACTTCTTGTTAGACATATCTCCAGAGGCAAGGGAAACAAAAGCAAAAATGAATTATTGGGACTTCATCAAGGTGAAAAGCTTCTGAATATCAAAGAAAACAGTCAACAGAATTAAAAGACAACCTACAGAATAGGAGAAAATATTTGCAAATGACATATCAGACAAAGGGCGAGTATCCAAGATCTATAAAGATCTTATCAAACTCGAAAGCCAAAAACCAAATAATCCAGTCAAGAAATGGACAGAAGGCATGAACAGATATTTCTCCAAACAAGATGTACAAATAGCCAACAGACACATGAAAAAATGTACTGCATCACTTGGTATCAGGGAAAAACAAACCAAAACCACAATAAGATACTACCTTACACCAGTTAAAATGGCTAATATTAACAAGCAAGAAACAAGTGTCTGTGAGGATGTGGAGAAAGGGAAACCCTCCTACACCACTGGAGGGAATGCAAGCTGGTACAGCCACTCTAGAAAACAGTGTGGAGGTTTTTCAAAAAGTTGAAAATAGAGCTACCCTATGACCCAGCAATTGTATTACTAGGTATTTACCTCAAATATATAAATGTAATGATCCAAAAAGGCACTTAATGTTTATGGAAGCTATGTTCACAATAGCCAAACTGGAAAGAGCTGAGATGTCCATCAAATGATGAATGGATAAAGAAGTGGTATATATATACCACTTCTTTATATACCTATATCTATATCTATCTATATCTATCTATCTATCTATCTATCTATATATATATATATAGCAATATTACTCAGCCATCAGAAAGGATGAATACTTACCATTTTTAGTGATGTGGATGGAACTGGAGGGTATTATGTTGAGCAAAATAAGTCAATAAGAGAAAGACAATTACATGGTTTCATTCATATGTGGAATATAAGAAATAGCACAGAGGATCATATGAGAAGGGAGGGAAAACTGAATGAGAAGTCATTAGAGAGGGATAAAAAACCTTGAGAGACTACTAATTACAGAAACAAACTGAGGGTTGCTGGAGGGGAGGTGTGTGGGGGGATGGGGTATTTGGGTGACAGGCATTATGAGCATTGGGTATTATATGCATCTCATGAACTACTGAACTTTACATCTGAAACTAATGATTTACTATGTGTTGGCTAAATGAAGTTAGATTTTAAAAATCCAGCTATATCAAAAATTACATTAAATTTTTTTCTGCCTTCTAATTAAAAGCAGAGATTGTTATATAATTAGAAATTATGACTTATCTATTTATATGGCATCTGTAAAAATATACCTTGTATATAAAGACACTAAAAACAACAACAAAAAAGACAAGAAAATATGCATTAATAACAGGCAAAATAGAATACAGCATAAGGAATTTCACCAGGGATAAAGGAGGACATTTTATAATAATCAATACGTCAATTAGTTAAGAAGACATAGCAACCTTAAAAACAAGAAAACAAAATGAAAAACAAAAATAAGGCTCTGTAAGTTTTTTATTATTTCGTGTTCAGTACAAATGCCTTACACTTTTTTTTAAAAGATTTTATTTATTTATTTGACACACAGAGAGAGAGATCACAAGTAGGCAGAGCAGCAGGCAGAGAGAGAGGAGGAAGCAGACTCCCTGCTGATGAGAGACCCTAATGCAGTGCTCACCCCCAAGACCCTGAGATCATGAGGTGAGCCAAAGGCACAGCTGAGCCACCCAGGTGCTCCTCAAACTTTTATTAGAATGTTATATATAACATTTTGCTATGTTCCAAATTATTAAGCCTTCTGGGCATATTGTTTTATCTCTTTATATCTTAACCTCCTGTCCTGGATCACATACTTACATATCCTTCCATACTCTAAATGGTTCAAAAATCCTAAACCCAAAATTAGCCAAGGTGAAAAATAAATAGCAAATTCTAATTGTAGTTGTATTTTAATTATTCTCTATCATTAACAGGTATAACATGTTGGGTGGGAATTAAGAATACAAAAATACTTTTTTTTAAAGATTTTATTTATTTATTTGACACAGAGAGAGAGCTCACAAGTAGGCAGAGAGGAAGGCAGAGAGGGGGGGTGGGAAGCAGGCTCACTGCCTAGCAGAGTGCACCTATGTGGGGCTTGATCCCAGGACCCTGAGATCATGACCTGAGCTGAAGGCAGAGGCTTTAACCCACTGAGCCACCCAGGTGCCCCTACAAAAATACTTTTAAATATTGACTGATTTGGCCTAACTCACTTTACAGTTGGTAGATCAGGAAAGAAACTCACTGCCCATTTCTGTACTTCTATTTCAGGCTCCTGAAGTTTCCTGGGCAGTATTGCAATCTCTAGCATATACATTTGGAATTCATATTACCTTATCTTGGCTGATAATTCATTGCTATTCAGCATCTGTGTGTTCAGCTTTTATTCTATATCCCATTCCTCAGAGTAAGAGTCCTTAAACCTCTATACTGTTTGAGGATGGGTTTTCAATTTATCATTTCTTACTGGCTAGCTGAAAATACTGAGTTACACCAAATATATTTTATCAAATTCACTGAAACCTTACCTTTGTGGCCTGTTTTTATGATAGGAAGAAATGTTTTCCCAATTATTTAGGGTTTCCATATTTTGAATATTTCCATATTCAGTATTTTTTTAACATATTCTACCTCTTGTATTTTGACTCCTTTTATCAGGGTTTCAAATTTAGTATGTCCTAGTAAGTCTGAGGTGTATGTATTGAAATAGAAAATAGTCTAACCACTGACAGTCTTTATTTTGCTGGTACCATATGGGATGTAGAAGGTCCTTTAATATTTTTGCTACACTCCAAGTCAGTATGCCTGAAAGCATTACCCTCTGTGTCTTGATCTACTGTTACAGCCCATACTTTTGCTTCTCTCTAGATAAATATTTCTATTATTTTAAACTTGTTAAAATTCCATTCATTTCTTAGAGCCCTGGTGGCTTAGCTGGTTAAGCCTCTGGCTACAGCTCAGGTCACTATCCCAGTGTCCTGGGATCAAGCTTGCTTCTCCTTCTCTCTCTGCCATTCCCTATGCTTGTGCTCTCTGGCTCTCTCTCTATCAAATAGATAAATAAAGTCTTTACAAAAAAAATCTACTAATTTCTTGAAGTTGGCATTAGAAAATACCTTCTGCTGAGAGTGTTTTCTGAATCTTTCCCCTGAACTTGGTATTTTCCTCATTTCAGTTATGATTATGTTTATACACCTTAATGGCACTCCTTATCAGAATCATTATCTGTATCATTATTTATCAACCACTATATTGCCATCTCCTTGAACACAGATTAATTGTGTAATATATATATATATATATATATATTACACAATAGTCATAATGTCTTGAACATAATAGATACCCAAAATATCTCAATTTGAATTTATTTGCATTTAACCTTATTCTCTCCTTCTATATAGCTTTGACTGGGCCTCTGCAACCTCTATAATTTGGCCTCTTATCTACATATTCTTAAAATCAACAATTACATTATGCCAATATGGGAAAATTATATTTATGACCACAAAATAAAAACCTCATGTATGGAATTTACAGAAAAAAATAATATTTTCATTTACTGAATAAAGACCACTTATATTTTCTAAAAAAGAAATTATAATGACTGAAAATAATTAAAATATGCTTATCATATTATTGTATCCATCATTCAAGTTAGGAGAAATAGGAGTAAACTTAGTAAAATATGTTAAGAATCTAGTCTTGGGAATTTACTATCTGGGCTCAAACCACAGATTTATTATCCACTGTGTATTACCTTGGATATATTATTTAATCTATCTGCACTTAAGTTTATTTCTCTGTTAAAGTTATATCAATAGTAAATACTCAGACTCATGGAATTGTGAGAATTAAATAAAGTGACATTTGTAATATTGGCAAAGAGATTAAACATTGTAAAAATATTAAAATAAGGGGGCGCCTGGGTGGCTCAGTGGATTAAGCAGCTGCCTTCGGCTCAGGTCATGATCTCAGGGTCCTGGGATCGAGTCCCGCATTGGGCTCTCTGTTCAGCAGGGTGCCTGCTTCCCTCTCTCTCTCTCTGCCTGCCTCTCCGTCTACTTGTGATCTCTCTCTGTCAAATAAATAAATAAAATCTTAAAAAAATATATTAAAATAAGTAAGATTACTTTTATTTTCCATGTATGTATCCTTAATTAATTTTCTAATGCCTGTCAAAAAATTGGAGATTTACAAAATAGTATTTTGTTTATACTGTTTTGTGTTTGCTATGATCATAAGACGGAAGTGATACAATTGCTTTTTGAAGTGTTTCCAAGGTAATTATCCAACCTAAAAATAAAAACATTCTAGTCAATTGAACACTAATATTTTCCCTTTATTTTTATGACACTTCAGATCTTGAGATTCTTAGAAAATGTTTCCAAACTTCTGTCATATTTTACTTTATTGTTGCCATAATTAATAGATCTCTTTACCTTTATTTTCTATTCAATCACTTCTGCTTATTAGCATTAATCTTCTTCAACTGATGTTTTTATAATTTCATTCCTTTGGCCATTGATTGTTCTCAATAATGCCTAAGCCAAATTCAACCATTATAGCTTTATCTTCCATTTATCTTTTGGTATCTTCTAGCCTTTTCCTCCCAAACCAACCATATGATCCAGTCAGATTACTTTGGACAAATGCTGGATGCTTTAATACTGTTTATCTCATCCCTTCCCCCAATTTTGCTACTCTCACATGCCTATCTCTAGCTGTTTCCCAACACTGAATGATAGAAAGCATATTGATTTGAGGGTCAATATCTGAGTCTAGATAAAGACTCTACAGTCTTTATCTATCTATCTATCTATCTATCTATCTATCTATCATCTATCATCTATCTACAGGTAGCTGTGTGAAAGGTGCCTGTTTACCTAAATTGTCTGGGCCTCAGTTAATGGGCTTGTGGTAGTATTAAATTATATAAAGTGTGTAAGGTATCAGGCACATAATACAGGCTAGTTAGTGATGTGCTCTTCTTTCTCAGCCTATCCAAATCTCCAGATTCTAGCTCAAATTTCATCTCTGTCAAAGAAATTTCTTTAATTCATGGGAACGGGTTTTCTTTTTCTCCTAAACTTATTTATTGCACTCATTTCATACTAATAGCCTTTTTTTCTCTTTAGCTTTGGGAGGTCTTTGTTTATGTATATATTTTATTTTATTGATTCCATTAGGTTGCAAACTGTTCAGTTGCTCTTATCCTCACAGTTATCTGAAAGAAGACTTTCAAGTATATATTATTTTAATTTATTAGTTATTTTAGTATTACTTTATGAAAGTTATTTTATATTTGTTGCCTTTACCTACAAATTGTAAAAAATTTGAAACATATTTTGGTGGGAATGCAAGTTGGTGCAGCCACTTTGGAAAACAGTGTGGAGAGTCCACAAAAATTAAAAATAGAGCTACCCTATGACCCTGCAATTGCACTACTGGGTATTTATCCCAAAGATACAGATATAGTGAAAAGAAAAGCCACATGTACCCCAACGCTCATATCAGCAATGTCCACAATAGCCAAACTGTGGAAAGAGCCAAGATTTCCTTCAACAGATGAATGGATAAAGAAGATATGGTCCATATATACAATGGAATATTATGCATGCATTAGAAAGGATGAATACTCAACTTTTGTATCAACATGGATAGGACTGGAGGAGATTATGCTGAGTGAAATAAGTCTAGCAGAGTCAATTATCATATGATTTCACTTACTTGTGGAGCATAAGGAATAACACAGAGGACATTAGAAGAAGGAAAGGAAAAGTGAATTGGAGGAAATTGGAGGGAGAGATGAACTATAACAGACTGTGGACTCTGAGAAACAAACTAAGGGTTTTAGAGGGGAGGGGAAGATGAGTGAGCCTGGTGGTGGATATTAAGGAGGGCATGTATTGCATGGAGCACTGGGTGTGGTACATAAACAATGATCTTGGAACATTGAAAAAAAAATGAAATGAGTTAACATATACTGTAGTATTGGTTTTATGAGTAGAATTTAGTTATTCATCACTTACGTATAACACTTACTGCTTCTCCCAACAAGTGCCTTCTTAATGCCCATCATCCACTTAGCCCATCCTCCCACATACCTCCTCTCCAGCAATGCTGTTTGTTCTCTATAGTTATGACTCAACTATGGTTTGCTTTCCTCTCTGTTTTTATCTTATTTTATGTTTCCTCCCCTCCCCCTATGTTCACCTGTTTTGCTTCTTAAATTCCACATATGATTGAAATAATAATTTTCTTTCTCTGAATTATTTTGTTTAGCATTATACACTCTAGTTTCATCCATGTTGTTGCAAATGATATCATTCTTTTTTATTGCTAAGTAATATTCCATTATATATATATTCCATATATATATATACACACATACACACACACACACACTATATATATATATATATACATATACACATATACATTCATACGTATCTTTTTTTATCCTTTCATCAATGACATTTGGGCTCTTTCCATAGATTGACTATTGTTGATAAGGCTGCTGTAAACATTAGGGTGCTTTTGTCCCTTTGAATTGGCATTTTTATATCCTTTGGATAAATACATAGTACCACACTTGTTGGGTCATAGGATAGTTTTATTTTTAAATTTTGAGCAGCCTCCATACTGTTATCCAGAGTGATTGCACCAATTTGCATTCCCACCAGCAATAAAATAGCATTCCCTTTCTCCACAGTTTGGCCAATATCTGTTGTCTCCTGAGCTGTTAATTTTAGCCATTCTGACAGGTATGAGTTAGTATCTCATTGTGGTTTTGATTTGTATTTCCCTGATGATTAGTTATGTTCAGCATTTTTTCATGCAGCTGTTAACAAGCTCAACATCTTCTTTGCAAAAGTGACTATTCACGTCTTCTGTCCATTTTCTAACTGGATTATTTTTCTCAGAGTGTGTTTGAGAAGTTCCTTATAGATGTTGGATATTAATCCTTTATCCAATATGCCATTTTCAAATATCGTCTCCCTTTGCATTAGTTGCCTTTTACTTCTGTTCATTGTCACCTTCACCAAGCAGAAGCTTTTTATCTTGACGAGATCACAATAGTTCATTTTGGTTTTGATTTCCTTACCTCCAGAGAGGAGTCTAGTAAAGAGTGGCTGCAGGTGAGATCAAGGGAGTTACTGCCTATGTTCTGCTCTAGTGTTTTGATGTTTCATGTCTCACATTAGGTTTTCTATCCATTTTGAATTTATTTTTGTATATGGTATAAGAAAGTGGTCTGACTTCATTATTTTTCATGTTGCTGTCCAGTTATCCCAGGACCATTTGTTGAAGAGTTTGTCTTTTATTCAATTGGATATTCCTTCCTGCTTTGTTGAAGATTAGTTGACCATATAGTTCTGGGTCCATTTCTGGGTTCTCTATTCTGTTTCATTGATTTATGTCTCTGTTTTTGTGTCAGTACCATTGTCTTGATGATTATAGCTTTGCAATACAGCTTGAAATCTGGAATTGTGATGCCTCCCACTTTGGTTTTCTTTTTCAACACTACTTTAGGTATTCAGAATCTTTTCTGGTTCCAAACAAATTTTAGAATTGTTTATTCTAGCTCTGTGAAAAATACAGGTTTTATTTTGGTAGGGATATCATTGCATGTGTAGATGCTTTGGGTAGCATACATATTTTTAAAATGTTCTTCCCATCCATGAGCATAGAATGTTTTCCCACTTTGCGTCTTTTTCAATTTCTTTCATAAGTGTTCTACAGTTTTAGAGTACAGATCTTTTAACTCTTTAGTTGGATTTATTCCTAGGTATCTTTTTTTTTTCTTTTAAAACATTTTATTCATTTATTTCACAGAGAGATACACAGCAAAAGAGGAAACACAGCAGGGGGAGTGGCAGAGGGAGAAGCAAGTTTCCTGCTGAGCAGGGAGCCCAATGTTGGCCCAATCCCAGGACCCTGGGATCATGACCCGAGCTAAAGGCAGCATCATAAGGACTAAGCCAAGCAGGCACCAAATCCTTAGGTATCTTATGATTTCTGATTTTAAATGGGATGATTCCTTGATTTCTCTTTCTGTTGCTTCATTATTAGTGTAAAGAAATATAGCAGATTTCTGTACGTTGATTTTGTATCCCACTTTACTGAATCCATGTAGCAATCATATACATATGTATATATATATTTTGGTGGAGACTTTCAAGTTTTTCAGATTTTCTACATACAGTATCATGTATTCTGTGAAGAGCGAAAGTTTGATTTCTTCCTTGCCAATTTGGATGTCTTTGTTTATTTGTTTGTTTGGTTTTTTCGGCTGCTGAGGCTAGGACTTCCAACACTATGTTGAACAGCAGCGGTGAGAGTGGATATCCCTGTTGTATCCCTGACCTTAAGGAAAAGCTCTCAGTTTTTTCTTATTGAAGATAATATTCACTGTGGGTCTTTTGTATATGGACTTTATGATGGTGAGGTATGTTCCTTCTATCCCTACTTTCTTGAAGGTTTTTATTATGAAAGGACGTTGTATTATGAACAATGTTTTTTCTGCATCTATTGAGAGGATATTATGGTTCTTATCTTTTCTTTTATTAATGTGGTGTATTGTGTTGATTAATTTGTAGATACTAACCACCCCTGAAGCCCAGGAATAAATCACACTTGGTCATGGTGAATAATCTTTTTAATGTACTTGAATTCCATTAGCTAATATCTTATTGAGAATTTATGCATGTTTTCTATGTTCATCAGGGATATTAATCTGTTATTCTCCTTTTAAATGGGGTCTTTATTTGGTTCTAGCATCAAAGTAATGCTGACCTCATAGAAAAAGTTTGGGTTTTCCTTCCATTTCTATTTTTTTTAAACAGCTTCAAAAGAATAGTATTAATTCTTCTTGAAATGTTGATAGACTTCCCCTAGGGAGCCATTTAGCTCAAGACTCTTGTTTGTTGGGACATTTTTTATTACTGATTCAATTTCTTTGCTGGTTATAGATCTGTTCAGAATTCTATTTCTTCCTGTTTCAGTTTTGGCAGTTTGAATGTTTCTAGGAATGCATCCATTTCTTCTAGATTGTCTGATTTGTTGGCATATATTGCTCATAATATGTTCTTATAATTGTATTTCTTTTTTAAAAAATTATATCGATGATTTTATTTTATTTTTCTTTTATTATGATAGTTGCCATACAGCACATCATTAATTTTTGGTGTAGTGTTCCATGATTCATTGTTTGCGTATAACCCAGTGCTCCAGGCTAACCCATCCCCCTACCGTCTTCCCTTCTAAAACCCTCAGTTTGTTTCCTGAAGTCCATAATATCTCATGGTTTTTCTCCCCCTCCAACTTCCCCCACTTGATTTTTCCCTACCTTCTTCTATTGTATTTCTTCAGTGTTGGTTGTGATCTTTCTTCTTTCATCTGTGATTTTATTTAGGTCCTTTCTCTTTTCTTTTTGATAAATCTGGCCAAGGGTTTATCATTTTGTTAATACTTTCAAAGAATCAGTTCCTAGTTTTGTTGATCTGTTCTATTTTTAAATTTTATATATTTTATTTTTAATTTAATGTTAATTAGTTCCCTTTTCCTGTTGATTTTAGGCTTCATTTTCCATTCTTTTCCCAGCCCCTTTAGGTTGTGTATTTGAGACTTTATTTCTTGAAGAAGGCATGTATTGTTATATACTTCCCTCTTAGGACTGTTTTGCTACATCCCAAAGGTTTGGGACTGTTGTGATTTCATTGTCATTTGCTTCCAGTTTTTTTTTTAATTTCTTTTTAAATTTCCTCTTTAATTTTCATTCATTCTTTAGTAGGATGTTCTTTAAACTTCATATATTTGTGGTCCTTCCAAATATTTTCTTACGGTTGACTTCAAGTGTCATAAAATAGGTCTGAAAATAGGCATGGTGTGATTTTTTTGTTTTGATCGAGGCCTGATTTGTAACCCCAATATGTGATCTATTCTGTAGAAGGTTCTATGTGCACTCAAGAAAGAAGATGTGTCCTGCTGTTTTAGTATGAAAAACCCTGAATATGTCTGCTAAGTCCCTCTGGTCTAGTGTGTCATTCAAAGCTCTTGTTTCCTTGTTGATCTGCTTAGATGATCTGTTCATTTTGGTGAGTGAGGTATTAAATTCTCCTACTATCATTGTATCATTATCAGTGAGTTTAAGTTTGTTATTAATTGATTTATATATTTGGTTGCTTCCAAGTTGGGGGCATAAATATATATAATTGTTATATCTTATCTTGGTGGATAGATCCATTTATTTTGATATATTGCCCTTCTTCATCTCTTATTACAGTCTTTGGTTTAAAATCCAGTTTGTTTGATATAAATATGGCTACTCCAGCTTTCTTTGGGTGTTCATTAACACGATAGATGGTTCTTCACCTTCTTACTTTCAATCTAGAGGTGTCTCTGGGTTTAAAATGAGTCTCTTCTAAAACAGGATGTCAATGGGTCTTTTTTTTTAAATCCACTCTGATACCCTATGTCTTTTGATTGGAGCATTTACATTCAGAGTAATTATTTATAGATATAAATTTACTTTCATTGTATTGCCCATAAAGTCACTGTTCCTGTAGATTCTGTTTCATTCAGTCTTTGTATTTCTGCTTTTGTTTTTGTTTTTGTTCTCTCTTTCCCACTGAATGAGTCCTTTTTAATATTTCTTGCAGAGCTGGTTCAGCGTTCACAAGCTTCTTTTGTTTTTGCTTATTTTGGAAACTATTTCTTCTATTTTGAATGGCAGCCTTGTTGGACATAGTATTCTGGGCTGCATATTTTTCCCATTAGCATAATTGAACATCTCATGCCACTCTTTTCTGGCCTACCTAGTTTCTGTGTACAGATCTGCTGCTAACTTAAGTGTCTATCATTTAGGATAAGGGCATTTTTGTTGTTCTTGTTATCTTCCTTCATATTTCCCTTATCAGATTTTGCAAGTTGCACTATGATATATCTGGCTGCTGATATGTTTTTGTTGATTTGAGGGGAGTACTCTGTGCCTCTTGGACTTGAATGTCTTTCCTTCCCCAGATTAGGGATGTTCTCAGCTATAATTTGTTCAAATACAACTTTTGTCCCCTTTTCCCCACTCTTCTTCTTCTGGGACTTCTATGATACAGATATTATTTCATTTTGTAGAATCACCAAGTTTGCTAAATCTATATTTGTGAACTTATAGTTTTCTTTTCCTCTTTCAGCTTCTATATTTTATCTTTTATATCTTATTTGTTCCTCTGCATCTTCCATCCTTGTTGTGATTACATCTAGTCAGTTTTGCATCTCAGTTACAGCATTTTATTTTGGGCTGATTAGTTTTTAGGTCTTTTATCTCTGCAGCCAGGGCTTTTCTGGTATCCTCCTATCCTTCTTTCAAGTGCAGATAGTCTTCTTATGACTGTTCTAAATTCTTGTTCAGATATATTGCTTACATGTGTTTTGAGCAAATCCTTGGCTGTGATTTTTTCTTGATCTTTCTTTTGGGGATCTTCTTTTCCTCTCTTGTCATTATGTCTAGGTTTCTCTCTTTTGTGTGTTATGAAAGCTTATTATGTTTCCTGTTTCTGAAAATAATACTATATTGAGTCAGTAATATGTTATATAGGGCCTGGCACTTAAGGAAGTGTTTATGGAGCAGTCTGCTGTTTTATTTTGGCTGCTTTTTCTCACAGGTCAGTTCTCTGCAGAGTTCTTCTCCTTTCTTGCAATGGGGAGTGTTTGGACTTTTAACTATGTGCCTTGATTTGTTTAAGAGACATAAGATTTTTTAAAAAAGCTGATCAAAGAAAAGGAAAAGGAACAAAAAGCAAACAGACCACCACCAGCAACAACAAAAACTATAAGTCTCATTCCAGAGAAAAAGAAAGAAAGGAAAAAAAAAGAAAGAAAAAAAGAAAGGAGTAAAGAAAAGAAAAAGAAGGCTGATAGAAAAAAGACAAAAAGTAATGAATCAATAAATGAACAAAAACCTATAAGCCTGATTCCAAAGAAAAAAATGTAAAAGTAAGCAATGATCTTGGAACATCGAAGAAATAAAATTAAATCTAAAAGAATTAAATAAATGATAAATAAAATAAAAAATAAAATAAAATAAATAATACAGATAAATACAAAACACAAAATAAAGAAAGGAAAGAAAAGAAGCTTAGTCCTATTTCTGCCAGAACTGATGCTGACACTTCAATGTATTGTATAATCAGTAGACTTGGTAAATATTGGGGACCTGTTTTGGTCTTCTGAGAGAGATGCCTGCTGCACTGGCTCACAGTCAGACTTGCCCAAGTAAAGATGGCCCTGCAGGGGTGGTGCAGGGGAGTGGCTTTGGTGTAAGTGACTCCAGCCTCCACTGGAGGCACTGTGTTTCTCTCTGAAGTCCAACCCTGCTGGTGGGCTTGGGAAGGGGGGATGTGGAAGATGGCATCACCCCGCCCTTTTGTCTCTAGAGAGAGAAACTCATGGCTCTTGCTGTTCAAAAGTCCCTCAAAGAAAAGTGAACAATATCCCCTCCTGTGTCCCTTGCCCTCAACCTGTTTGTGCCTGGGCTCTTGGCACATCTAAAGGTATAGTTCTTCTATGTTTTAATCCATGGCCAATGGCTGGGATTCAAATCTCCAAGTCTTAAAAGGCCCATAAAACATGGACCCACTCCTCTCCCAGAGGAGAGCCCCACAGTACTGTTTCAGGTCGCATTCTGTCCCTAAAAAGCAGTCACATAGTCATCCAGGTGCCTGGAGTACATGGTGAATCACAGGAAAAAAAGTGTGACCAGGTTATCAGCCCTCTGAACACTTCTCTGTCCCCTAATGTTGAACAGTCATTCAGTGGCATCTGGTGGACCTTTTGTCCTTGAAAAGGCAATATACACTTGTCCAAATCTACTCCAGGAAGGGATACATTCTCTCCCAGTATGACCCAGTGAATGCCCACACCCCAGTGTGGGCACAAACTATATAGACTCCTCTCCTTCCCACTCTGTCCCTCTCTCCTGGACTTATTTCCATGAAGCACCATGACTTTTCTCTCCCCTAATTCACATTTTTGAACCTTGCATCTACCTCATTCTCCCTTTCCAATTGTGCATATATTCATTTCTTAATCCTTGGATTGATTTCCTAGTTGTTCAAAATGATTTCGTGTTGATCTAGCTGTGTTTGAGGGATGAGGCAAGCCTAGGGTCCCCCTACTATTCCACCATCTTAACTCCTCCCTGCCTTGATAGGGTTACAAGAATTTACCCATTTCTTCTATGTAGTTCAATTTGTTGATATAATTTTTCATAATATTCTCTTATAATCCTTTGTATTTCTATGGTGGTTGTATTTCTCTTCTTTTTGATTTTGAGATCTCTTTCTCTCTTCTGATTTTTTGGATGAATCTGACTAATGGCTTATCATTTTTGTTGACCTTTTCAAAGAACCAGCTACTAATTTCATTGATCTGTTCTACTGGGGTTTTTTTAGTCTTGATTTCATTTTTTTTCTTTAATCTTTATTGTTTCCTTTCTTTTGCTGGTTTTAGGTTTTGTTTTCTCTTTTTGTAAGCTCCTTTAAGTGTAATGTTGTGTTATTAGACTTTTTTTTCTTCCTCACCTAAGCCTGTATTGCTATAATCTTTTGACTTAGAACAGCTTTTGTTACATCTCAAAGATTTTGAGTCGTTAGGTTTTTATTTTCATTTGTCTCCATTTATTTTTTTATTTCCTCTTTGACTTCTTATTTGACCCATTTATTGTTTAGTAGCCTGTTACTTAACCTCCATGTATTGGAGTTCTTTCCATATTTTTTTTTCTTGTGATTGATTTCTTGTTGCATTGTGGTTTGAATAGATGCATGATATAATTTCTGTCTTTTGAATTTGTTGATACTGGTTTTATGGCATAACATATCATCTATTCTGGAGAATGCTTCATGCACACCTGAGAAGTATGTGTATTCTACCTTTTTATGATGGGATGTTCTGAATATATCTGTTAAGTCCATGTGGGCCAACGTGTCATTTAAAGTCACTCTTTCCTTGTTGATTATCTCTCTGGATGATCTATCCATTGATGTAAGTGGAATGTTAAAGTCCCCTATGATTATTGCATTACTGCTTATTACTACCTTTATGTTTATTAATATTTACTTTATGTTTTTGGGTTCTCCCATGTTGGGTGCATAAATATTTATTATTGTTATATATTCTTGTGGGATTGTTCCTTTTATGATTATATAGTGTCCTTCTGTATCTTATTACAGTAATTGTTTTAAAGTCTATTTTTTCAATATAATTATTGCTGCCACAGCTTTTTTTTTCATTTCATTTGCATGATAAATGTTTTTCTAACCCTTTGCCTTAAATCTCCATGTGTTTTTAGGTATGCAATGAGTTTGTCAGCAGCACATAAATGGATTTTGCTTTTTTAATCCATTCAGTCTCCCTATATCTTTTGATAGGGGAATTTAGTTCACTTACATCCAAAATAATTATTGATAGTTTCATACTTATTGTCATTTTGTTACTTGTTATGGTTATTTTTATAGGTATCCTCTGTTACTTTTGTCTGTTACTTATTGCCTTGTGAGTTGATGGCCTTCTTTAGTGATATCCTTCAATTCCTTTATTTTTTTCATATCTATGAAACGTTTTTGATTTGTAGTTATCACTAGGTTTGCATACACTATTCTATGCATGGAGTAGTCTGTATCAGATTGACAGTTGTTTAAGTTAGAACCCATCCTAAAAGCACTAAAATTTTGGTCCACCCTTCCCTCATGTTTTATATACATGGTGTCATACTTTACATCCTTTTATTTTGTGAATCTCTTGACTGATTTTACATATACTATTGATGTCACCGCTTTTGTGCTTTAGCCTGCGTACTGATTTTATATGTGATTAATCAATTACTTTTTTTATATTTGTATGTATCTGTGAATTTTGTTTTCCTTTTCTTAATTCTCAATTATGGCCTTTCCTTTCTACTCAAAGAATTCCCTTTAACATTTCTTGCAAGTCTGGTTTAGTGGCGATGGATTCTTTTAACTTTTGTTTGTGTAGGAAACCCTTTATCTCTCCTATTCTGAATGACCATCTTATTGGATAGAATATTCTTGGATGCAGATTTTTCCCACTCAGCATTTTGAATATATCATGCCAATTTATTCTGGCTTGGAAAGTTTCTGCTGAACAATCCCCTGGTAGCCTTATGGGGTTTCCCTTTTATGTTACTTCTTCCTTTGCCTTTTGCTTTTTTTTTTTTTTTTCTTTATCACTATATTTTGCATATTTGATTACAATATGTCTTGGTGTGGATCTCCTTTTGTTAACTTTTTTAGGGGTTCTCTGTTCTCTTGGATCTGGATATCTGTTTCCTTCCTCAGATTTGGGAAATTCAGCTATTATTTCCTCAAATAAACTTTCTGCCCCTTTTTTTCTCTCTTCTTTTTCTATAATATGAATGTTATTACATTTAATGGAGTCACTAAGTTCCCTGAGTGTATTCTAATTTTACATAACTCTTATTTTCTCTTGTGCAGCTTGATCACTTTCCATTACTCTGTCTTCTAGGTCACTATTTTGTTCCTCTGCTTCTTTCATTCTACTACTTATTCTATCAAGCATGTTGTTCATTTTGTTTATTGAGCCCTTTATCTCTGCCATGTTATTCCTTATCTCTATGTTACAAGTCTCACTCACATCTTCCACTCTTTTCTCAAGTCCAGTGAGTATCCTTATGATCATTACTTTAAGATCTCTATCAGTCATGTTACCTCTATCTCTTTCACTTAGATCTTTGGCTGTGGCCTTGTCCCTTTTTTTCATTTGGGAGAGATTTCTGTCTTTTCATTTTGTCTAAGTCTATATGTCTATTTCTCTGTATTAGAAAAGTTAGTACATCTTATTCTTGAGGGCAATGTCCTTATGAAGAAGAGGTCCTATGTGCTGTGCTGCATAGGGTCCCTTATTCTGTAGGGCTTGGCACTTCTGGAAGCTTCTCCAATGTATGTTATGTGCACTCTACTGCTTTGTCTTGCCTGCTTTATCCTTCAGGCCTGTTGTCTGTGGAGGCTCTCCTTGCCTTTTGGGGGCAATATTTGGTCTCTAGCCTGAATATGGCACATTTTACAAGACGTGCACTGGCCTGTTTGTGAAATGAGACCTGTTTCCACTGCCACCTCCAGAATCAAGGCTCTGCAAAATTTCTGTATTGGGAAACATGGTTTGAGCAGGGATTTGGGCCAGTCGTCTGCTGGCGGTGACCTGCCTTGCTGGGACTGAGACAAATGTGACTAGGAAGGGGAAGTTCCATCAGAGTGCAGAGGAGCAGGACTTGATGTAATCACATTAGGTAGCAAATATTGTCTGTGCTTGTTCCAACAGGTGGCCCTATGCTTTTGCTGAGGGGTGCTGGAAGGAAATGGTTGGTGCCAAGAGGAGTCTCTCTGTGGATGTGGATGCTCTTCCTCTAGGTCATCCTTGAAAGTGAGCAAATTAACTGCTCACCTTGTTCCCCAGCTGCTCTTAAGATAGCTGTTTCCACATTGTATGCCTGTGGGTTGTTTGCCTTCTTTCTCACCAAGAACAGAGTAATGTCCTCTTGACTCTATTTCAGTCAAGCCTGCTCACCTTTGAAAACTTCAAACTATAAGCCCTGTTAGTAGTAAGATCTCATCAAATTCAGCCCCTCCCACACTATGGGTATTTATTTTCCCTGTGTGGCTCCTTGTGTGCTAATGTTTCTCATCCTTCTCCATGACCATGGCTCCTTCCCCACCATAGTGACCATGATCTCTTTACATCTAAACCATGTCTTCATAACTCCTACATGCTTCAATGTGGTTTCTTCTCTACTTCTAGTTGCGGAGTTTGTACTGCCAGTTTTCAGTCAACTTCCTCGGTGTTTAGGGTGATTTAACAGTTACTAGTTGTATTCATGAGATGAGGAAATCTTAGAGCCTTCTTATTTTGCACACATCTTACAACAGTCTATTATTTATTGTCTTTTTTTGTAATAACAATTCTAACAGATGGGAGGTGGTATTTCATTGTTTTTTGATTTGTAATTCTCCAATAATTACTGATTGTGTGCACCTTTTCATATTCTTAACAATTTGAATATCATCTTTGGGGAAAAAATATGTCCAGTCTCTACCTACCTTTAAAAGGATTATTTGTTATTTTCCTATTGGGCTGTGTCAGTTCTTTTTCTATTACAGATATTAACACTTTATTAGATATATGGTTTGCAGTATTTTTACCATCTCATAAATTGTTCTTGTAATTCATTAATTGCTGTGCAGAATCTCTTTAGTTTGATGTCCTGTTTTTCTATTTTAGCTTTTGTTGCCTGTGTTTTTTGTGTCTTATCTAGGAAATCATTGTTGAGACCAAAGTTAAAAAAAAAAAGATCTTATTACTATGTTTTCTTTGAGTTTTATGATTTCAGTTCTTACATTTAAGTATTTGGTCCATTTCAAGTTAATTTTGGGTGAGTGGTATAAGATAGAAGTATAATTTTATTCTTTTGCTTATATCCTCTACTTTTCCCAACACCATTAATTAAAAAGCCAATCCTTTCTGCATTGTGTTTTCTTCTCACTTTTGTCAAAAATTAGTTGAACTTATGTGCATGGGTTCATAGCTTGGATCTCTATTTGAATGCACTATTCTATGTGACTTTTTTTTTCTTTATGGCAGTAACATACTGTGTTGATTGCTATAGCCTTGCAATATAGCTTGAAATCAGGAATTATGATACTTCTAGCTTTTGTTTTGTTTTGTTTTTGTTTTTTATTTGTTTGTTTTTTCTTTACAGACATTATTTTATTTATTTATTTTTAAACCCCTTTACCTATTTTCACTGCCTTCCCAACCAACCTCACCTCTGGTAACCATTGTTTATTTTCTATATTTATATTAAGAGTCTGTGTTTTTGTTGTTGTTGTTGTTGTTTCCTTTGTTCATTTGTTTTAGTTCTTAAATTCCACTTATGAGTGAAATCATATGGTGCTTGTCTTTCTCTGATGTTTCACTTAGCATTTATACCCTCTAGATCTATCCATGTTGTTGTAAATGGCAAGAGTTCATTCTTTTTTATGGCTGAGTAATATTCCAACACACATCATATCTTCTTTATCCATTTATCTGTTGATGAACTTGGGTTGCTTCCATAATTTGGCTATTGTAAATCATCCTGCAATAAACATAGTGGCTAGCTTTTTGTTCTTAAGTTTTCTTTGGGTATTTGGGTCATTTGTGGTTCCATGCCTGTTTTAGAATACCTTTTTCTCTTTCTCTGAAAAATGTCATTGGAATTTTGAAAGGAATTTCATTAAACCTGTAGATCACTTTGAATGCTATGATGACATTTTCACAGGATTAATACTTCTAAGCCAAGAAAACAGGATATCATTACATTTATTTTTGTCATTTATTATGTTTTAAATCAATCTCATAGTTTTAAGCCTGAAAATACAGGTCTTCATAGACCTGAATATACAGATTTTGTACCAACTTAGTTAAGTTTATTTATAATATTTTATTGTTTTAATGTTTTTGTAATAAGGATGGATTTCTTAATTTCTATTTTAGATCACTGTTAGTATATAGATATGAAAATAATTTTTGTGTATTGATTTTGCATCTTACAACTTTATTGAGTCATTTATTCTTAAAGATTTTTGGTAGTATCTTTATGGTTTTCTACATTTTCTATGTATAGATCATGTCCTCTACAAACAGATATAATTCTACTTCTTCCCTCTTTCTCAGATGCCTTTTAATTTCTTTTTGTTGCCTAATTGCTTTGGCTAGGACTTCCAATACCATGTCAAATAGAAATGGCAAGACTGGGAATCCTTGCCTTACCACTTATCTTTGAGAAAAGACTTTTAACTTTTACTGTTGAGTATGAGGTTATATGTTGACTTGTCATATACAGTCTTTACTAAGTTGAAATCTTCTTTTTCTACACTTAATTTGTTGAGAGTTTTTCTTCAAAAGGAATGCAAAGTTTTGTCAAATGTTTCTATGCATGTATTCAGATCATCATAATATTTGCATCCTTTATTCTGTTAGTGTGGTATATGATATTCGTTGACTTGCATATTGTTGAATCATCTCTGCATCCTGGGTAGGAATTCCACTTGTTCATGGTGTATGAACTTTTTAGGTGCCCTTGAATTTCGTTTGTTAGGTCTTCCCCACCCGCCTCCTTTAGTATTTTTCAATCAGTTTTCATTAAGAATATTGGACAGTAATTTTATTTTTTTGTAATGACCTTATCAGCTTCAGTATTAAGATAATGTTGGCCTTATAAAATGAATTTGGAAGTGTTTCTTAAAAATTTTGGAGGGTTTGAGGAGGATTAATATTAATTCTTCAAATGTCTGGTACAATTTATCTATAAAGTCATCTGGTTCTGACCTTTTGTTAGGAGATTTTTGATTGCTATTTTTAATTCCTTGCTTATTATTATTCTGTTCAGATTTTCTATAACCTTGATTTAATCTTTGTAAGCTGTATGTTTCTAGGAATTTATCTTTTTTAAGTTATTAAACTTGTTGACATATAACTGTTCAGTCTTTTCTGATCCTTTATATTTCTGTGGTAACAGTATAATGTCTCCTCTTTCATTTATGATTTTACTAATTTTGGTCATTTTTCTTACTCTGGTTATAGATTTGCCAATTCTGTTTTTCTTTTCAATCAACCAATCTTACATTGATCATTTCTATTACTCTTTATTTATTCTATTACTCTTTCATTAATTTCTGTTCTTAACTTTATTCCTTCCTTTTGCTAAATTTCTTCTTCGTATTTTCTTTTCTGGTTCCTTGAGGTATAAGTCTAGATTATTTATTTGAAATATTTATTTTCTTTCTTAATGTGGATGTTTATCCCTATAAAATTCCCTCTTAAAACTGTTTTTTGGGGGGGCGCCTTGGTGGCTCAGTGGGTTAAAGCCTCTGCTTTCAGCTCAGGTCATGATCCTAGGGTCCTGGGATCAAGCCCCACATCGGGCTCTCTGCTCGGCGGGGAGCCTGCTTCCTCCTCTCTCTCTGCCTGCCTCTCTGCCTACTTGTGATCTCTGTCTGTCAAATAAATAAATAAAATCTTAAAAACAAAACAAAACAAACAAACAAAGAAACTGCTTTTGGGTAAGCCTGGTGGTGGGTATTAAGGAAGGCAAACATTGTATGGAGGACTGTGTGTGATGCATAAACAATGAATCTTGGAACACTGAAAAAATAAAATTAAATAAAATAAAAACTGCTTTTGCTGCATGCAATGTTTTGTTATGCTGCCATTCCATTTTCATAGGTGTTAAGATTTTAATTTCTCCTTTGATTTCTGCTTTGACACATTATTTTTTCAGATGTTTGTTGTTTAATTTCCACATTATTTATGAATTTTTCAACATTCCTCTTGTTAGTGATTTCTATTATGCTATTGTGGTCAAAAAAGATACTTAATGTGATTACAATCTCCTTTTTTTTTTTAAGATTTTACTTATTTATTTGACAGACAGGATCACAAGCAGGCAGAGAGGCAGGGCAGAAAGAGAGGAGGAAGCAGGCTCCCCATGGAGCAGAGAGCCTGATGCGGGGTTCGATCCCAAGACCCTGGGATCATGATGTGAGCCGAAGGCAAAGGCTTTAACCCACTGAGCCACCCAGGTGCCCCATGATTACAATCTTCTAAAATTGTTAGGACTTATTTTATGACCTAATTTATAATCTATATGGAGAATATTCTGCCTATGCTTGAGAAGAATTCTTCTGTTCTTGGATGAGATATTGTGTATATGTCTGGTAGGTCCATTTGGTCTTAAGTATAAATGAAGTCTATTTTCTTTTTTTTTTTTTTAAAGATTTTATTTATTTATTTGACAGAGAGATCACAAGCAGGCAGAGAGGCAGGCAGAGAGAGGAGGAAGCAGGCTCCCTGCTGAACAGAGAGCCCGATGCGGGGCTCGATCCCAGGACTCTGAGATCATGACCTGAGCCGAAGGCAGCAGTCTATTTTCTTACTGACTTTTCTGTCTGGATGATCTGTCCTTTGTTGAAAGTGGAATATTGAAGTAATTTACTTTTAATGTAATGTCTATTTCTCCCTTCATTTCTGTTAGCATTTGACTAATATATTGGGTACTCTGATGTTGGCTGCGTGTATAATTGTTACAACCTCTTGATTAATTCACCTCTTTTATCATTATATCATTATCTTCCTTGTCTCTGGTTACAACATTTAATTCAAAGTTTGTTTTGTCTATTAGAAGTATAGCTATACCTGTTCTCTTTTATTTTCACTTGCATGGAATTTATTTTTCCATTCTTTCACTTTCAACCTATGACTATCCTTAAAACCTAAGTAAGTCTCTTGCAGGCACCATGTAGTTGTAGTTGTGGTTATTGCAGTTGTTGTTGTTGTTCTTGTTCTTATTTAATCTGCTCAACTGCTCTTTGTGTTTAAGTGGAGAATTTAAGCATTTACATTTAGAATAATTGTTTATAGGTAAAGACTTACTATTGTCATTTTGTTAGCTGCCTTTTTGTTGTTTTGTAATTCCTTTGTTCATTTTTTCCTCTCTTGCTTTGTGAATTAGTAATTTTTTTGTAGAGATAGTCTTTGATTCTTTTAATGTTATCATTTGTGTATCTATTACAAACTTGTGTATCTCTTCTTCCTGATTATCATGAAATTTTCATAATATAGATTATAATAGCATATTTAATCTAATAACAACTTAACTTCATTTGCATAAATTTTTTCTACACATATACTTGTCCCTTCTACATTTTATGTTATCACAATTTGCATTTTCTCTATGATGTTTATTTTAAAAATATAGCTATAACTATTAACACTGCTGCTTTTTAACCTATGTATTAGATTTCAAAGTGATTCACACAGACAATTAAAGTATTAGAGTATTTTTAATTTGAGTATAAATTTATCTTTACTGGTTAATTTTATAATCTCATATGTGTTCATGTTACTAATCAGCATCTTTTTATTTCAGCTTAGAGAATGTCTTTTAGCATTTATTGTAAGGCAGGCTGAATGCTGATAAATTCTCTCAGTTTTTGTTTGGAAAAGCCTTTATGTCTCCATTTCTGAATGGAATCTTTGCCTGGTAAAGTACTCTGGCTTGCCTGTTTTTAATTTGAGTACTTTGAATATCATCCTACTCACATGGTCTACAAATTTCTGCTGAGAAATCCACTAATAGCCTAACTGGTGTTTCCTTGTATGTAATGAGTCCTTTTTCCTCTTGCTAATTAAAAAAAAAAAAAAATTTTTTTTTTTTTTTTTAGAATTTGATTATAATGTTTCAGTAAAGATTTCTTTGGATCAAATCTCTTTGTGGCATTTTGAGTTTTATGTACCTTGGAAGTTCACATCTCTCCTTAGATTTAGGAAGTTCTCAGCCACAATGTCTTTAAGTTCTCTGTCCTTTTCTCTTTCTCCTCTCCTTCTCAATTCCCATAGTGTGAATATTCATTTCACGATATCTCATCATTCATGTAAGCTTTATTCATGCTTAATTTTTTCTTCTTTTTTTCACCACTGATTATAAAATACCTAGAGATTTGTCTTAATGTTCACAGATTATTTGATTGATTGAATTTGTCGTAGCAGCTCTTTATTGCATTTTTCATTTTATTTTTTGTATTCTTCAGCTCCAGATCTTTTGAATTGTTTTTACAATTTCTGTATCTTTAACTTCTTGTTTTGTTCATTCATTGTTTTCATGAGTTTGCTGAGTTGTCTATTTGCATTCTCTTGAGTACTACTGTGCTTTCTTAAAATAGTTATTTTGAGTTCTTTTTCAGTAAATTCCCAGATCGTCTTTTCTTTGCAGTCAGTTACTGGAAAATTACTGTTTCTTTGGTGGCGTCATGTTTCTTTGCTTTTTTGTGCATGTGTTTGTGATGGTTTTGAGTTGATGTCTATGCATTTGAGATATCAGCCCTATTTTCCAGTCTTAAAGATGGACTTTGTTGGGGAAAAGATGTATGTGAGGGATTTAGCTGGATGAGGTGTAACATCTCTAATTTCTGTTTTACCACAGCATCATATGTCTATGCATCTCCACCAGCTAACTTCAATGTTGGCAGAGACTATAGTGCTTTTCTGTGAACAAGAATGGTGAAGTCCTGACTGTGGCAGCGCTGGCCAGGACTATTTAGTTCCCCAAAGGCAGGGAGTGTTGGGCTCCTTTTGTTCTTATTTACACTTTGGAGGAACTTCTAGCCTCTTGATTCTAGATCTTGTGCACTGACACCTAGAGTGGCTGTACCTAGGCCCTAACACAGTACCTAGGCCCTTCATCATGGGTGCACTTGCTGCAGCAGTGGTGCTTACTTCAGGAGTATAAGCATGTGTGAATCTCCCAAGGAACCAAGGCATGGGTCTCTGGGGTTCTATCAGGGACTCAGTTAGGGGAGGGATGGAGTAACTGTGCAAGCTCTGCTATGATGGAATATGGTGGTGGTTGGTACTAGTGGTCCAGGTGCAGTAACAACATATTTAGAGGATGATGAGTCAATGTCCCAACTCTGGCCCTAGGGGCAGTAGCAGAATGGGAGTAGTCATTGCCCATTAAATCTATATGTTAGGAACTAGAGGGTGGATGCAGAGCTTTGGTTCCATGGCCCCAAACCCTGACTGGCAATGCAGGGAAAGTGTACAAAGAAGCAGTAGTGTGGCCTTGGCAATATTGGTTCCAAAGGTGAGACTTGGGATTCAGAATAGTAATAGCTCTGGTCCTATAGATAGTGAGTAACTGGGGCTTCCTGATTCCAAAGACTGGGAACAGTGACTCCAATGACTGGAGCCCACAGAGGTAGGTCTCACTGCAGTGATAGCTCCATCTCTGCAGAGAAGATTCAGTGGCAGTGACTCTTGGCAGCTCTCTGCTGCTGTGATTAGCACTGTTGAAGACTGTGGGAGTCCTCTGTAACAAAGGCTCCACACATCAGTGATGTGAGTCTTTCTGGAATTCTTCTGTTATCCTTGTCCCCATAGGGTAAAATCCTCTGAGGGGATCCCAACTGATGCTGAGCTGCTTAGGACTGGGGGATGAGGTGAGACAGATAAAATTCTTCCTACATTTTTATAAGGAGCCATCCTAGTTTTTGAGCTTCACAGGGTTTCTGTTATTCCTCTCTTGTACTCCACAGCAATCTTCATCAGTTTGTAGTTTTTCAGGGGGAGATGTGTGTTGGGACCCCCTAGCTCTCTATCTTACTGACTAATCAAGTCTCACTTAGCCCCTTATTATCATTTCTTGTATTATTTCATATTGTTAATATACTCCTTGACATTTTGTGTACATTTTGGCTCTTTAATTATTTTTTTTCTTTCAGTAACTCTGCTTCAGCTGGTATATGTTGTGCAGTGTGTTGTTTTTATTTTGAGAAATCTAGTTATTTTTACCTATGTGTTCATGTTACCTTGAGGTTTCCAGCTATTTTTTCTGGTATTTTGTGTCAAAGAGGAGTTAAAAAGCCAGACTCAGTGACAATCCTATAGAATTAAGGAGAAAATAGGATATAAATCCAACAGAGGTAAGCCCAAAACATTTTAGTACCACTATTGATCATTTTCATTGTTTGCTACTCTATCAGGAAACTTTTCTAGTGAAGATATCACTTTTAGATACTTAGGGTATCATCAATTTTTGGAGGAACTAAACCTCATCATCTCAACTGATTTAAAAAGAAAGGATATTTGTATAAATGCTTTAGGCCAGTGGGTCAATCCAAATCTGTTTTGTCAACCCCTTACCTCGAAGTTGCCCCATGGATACAGGACCCTGGCTATCTTTCATTATTTATCTACTTTACTCCTGATTACCTCTGCTCTAGCCATATTTGCCTGTTCTTGTTCATTCAACACAACATACTAATCCTCATATCAGTTTGTTTGTCCTTATTCTTTTCTGCCTAAAACGTATTTTCTCGAATCATTGCATGATTGTGTCTTTCTCAATTCAAGTGTCATCTTCTCAAAAAGACCTTCAATATTAGACTAGCTAGAGGAACACTTCAATTTCCATCCCACTCACCCACTATCCCCCAACAAAATTCTATCACACATCCTATGTTACCCTTTTGTTAGTAACAAAAATGGTTTTATTTACTACTTTGTGTAAATTTTTGCCCAAGTCTTCTAAATTAGAAAGAAGATCATTACTTAAAGTGAGAGACTCAGTGTGTCTTATACATTATATTCTTTGTATCTACAACACATGGTTTGGCATATAGCACACTTCAATAAACATATTTTAATTGTTTATTAACTACTTTAAGGATTGTAGTTTGGATCACTGAAGAAATGTTGGTGCTGTCTTCTACCCTATATTTTATAGGATAAGGTTGTGTCAAACAGAAAAATAGATGTTTTTATATAGACCAATAAAGTAGCACTGATTTAACATATGGATGTATAATAAGCATTCATTATTAAAAAGAATATTTAAAAAATGCAATTTCCATGTGGTTATAGTGATAATGAAGGTGATAGCATGGTTTGAATTAATACCATGCAGTAGTAGAGTTTCTACAGTGAATAGAGTTCAGGTGAGTCTGCTATGTTTTAAGTTCCAGAAGAGATTAACTAGCCTAAAGGCTTCATACCAAACTGTGATGCAGAACTGTTTTTGTGGAATCACAAGCTATCTTCCTTGAAAGAGTCAAAGACCTGATAATTCCAGGTCTGAGGTGTACTCTAGGGTGGATGTAAAAGAGGTCTCAAGGGAAATCAAAGAGAATTGAGTAGTATAACTGAGTACTTTCTGAAAAGAAAAATAACATACAACTGTAGTTACAGAGCTCATATTCACAGCTTTCAATTTTATAAGGCACTTACCATTAATCCATTAAAAAAATTGTAATTTCCCACTTGATGTTTTACCTTGACTTAGTTTTTTGCTCACCATTTGTATTCATGATTTGTATGAATCTTTTGTGATTAACAGGATCAACTTTGGCTGCCTTAAATTTCAAACTTTATAGGGCAAAGGTAATTTCTATGTAATACTCTCCTACAGGTATATGTAGTCTCTCAAGCTATTAGGGATATAATTAGTATCAGTCAATAAAACTATATCCTCATTATACAATTCTTATTGTTCTGACAGCCCAGTACCTGGGAACTATAGATAGAAAGCAAATGTAATTTTCATCGTTTTATGGATGGTCAAAAGCAAATACATAATACAGAGATATTTTCTCTGTATACTTCTTGGGTTTTGTTTCATCACATTCTTAAAACCCCAGGACCTCAAAAAACATGGAATCACTTGGCTGAAAATTAGAAACAATTCTATTGCCAGTAGAAACGAACAAACTGATGGAGAGCTATTTGAGAGAAATGCTGGACCTTCATTTTTGATATTCAATTAGGCAAGGTATAAGGGCAGCTGACATGATTTTTCTTCCCAAATTAAATGAGTTTCTTAGTAGAGGATGTTTGAAGCCAAAATCACTTGACTGGTAGGGATACTAGACTTTTGAAAAATGTGAACTGTTTTGCAAAAATAAGTACATTAAGAAATTTTATAACAAAATGGACCTTGTTTATTAGAGTTACTGTAAGGCTATTAAATCCCAATAGACAATATTATTCTCTTCTTGAAAAGTCTTAAATGTAATCTGAGTAACACCGATTCTTGAAATCCTGATAGCATTGCTACTTTACAAATTAGGAATAAAAACCAAAAATAAAGAATCCTACCCATAATACATATTATTATTTTTAGGTATTTAACATTTATTTAAGAGTGAATTGTTTTAGGTATTTTTAAAGTAGAATATTTTCAATTCTAACTATCAGTAATAAAGAATAATGGTAGATATAAACCTGGTTATAGAGTAGTAACTGTTTTTTGAAAATAATTTTCCTCTGCCTGACTAAAATCAATTGCATAATTAGAAGTGATGTGGTTTTTGCTAACTTGGGAACATGTTAAAGTTGAATCTCCCCAAATTAACAGATTACTATTACTCTTCCAAAGCAATATTTGAAAGAAAAACAGTAGCTCCGTACATACCCCATTGATAACATTAACCTGTTGAATATTATCCCTAAGACCTAGATTGAGTATCTTTTGTTTAGGAATGAAATATAACAAATCTCATCTTTTTTTTAAAAGTCCTAAACTAAGCTCTTTCATGACACATTAAGTATGATAAGCAGAAGAGGCAGGGTGCTAATTACTATAGTGATGTGATCCATTTGCTAAATGATGAGAACATCAATAATTCATAAGAATTAGCTGCTAAAACATTTAATGTCAAACAATCCAAGCTTAGCAACTCAGATAGCAATCTTTTGTGTGTACTAGTTGACATTCAGACACTTCCTTTTCATTATGAAATAGAAATGCATTTCTTTCTTGTAGCAGTTTAGATCATAAAGGATGGCAGATGTAGAATATGTCTAATCTGATTGTTTGCAGTACTGAAAGTCTCAGCAGAGAGTCTGCAGATGTCTTATACTTAGTGAAAATCAGTCTTAAAATTTTTAAATGCAAATTGAGTGTCATCTTCTAATAAGCAATGATACGGAAGAAATGACAATAGCATAAATAACCAAATATGGAATACTTAGTTTTTCACATTGAAATAGAGGAAAATTTAGTCCTTGTATTAAATCATGTTGTGAGCCAAAATCCACTACATAGATAATTGGTGTTTCAAAGTTTTAAATGCCACCAAACCATTAAGTCTACCATTGAAATTTTTTCCTGTTTAATTTACTTCCTTAGTATCTAATGTACATTTATGTACTCATAAAATACAGTAATTTAAACCATTTCCTCTAAAAAATGTCATTTTTCAAAATAAAATATTTAAGTTTCTAAATAAGAGCAAATAATGAGGTTGTAAAGTGCTTATCATTTTTTATATTTTTAATCAGAATACTAATAAATATTCATAATGTTATTAATATAAGTAAATGACAGGTAAGGTTTATGTGAATTGAATGTTGGAGTCATGAAAAATAAAACTGTGTCTTAAAAATTAAGGTGATCTCAACGGATAAATGGATAAAGAAGATATGGTTCATATATACAATGGAGTATTATGCTTCTATCAGAAAGGATGAATACCCAACTTTTTTATCAACATGGACAGGACTGGAAGAGATTATGTTGAGTGAAACAAGTCAAGGAGAGAGAGTCAATTATGATATGGTTTCACTTACTTGTGGAGCATAAGGAATAACATGGAGGACACGGGGAGATGGAGAGAAGAAGCGAGTTGGGGGAAACTGGAGGGGGAGACAAACCATGAGTGACTGGACTCTGAGAAACAAACTGAGGGTTTTGGAGGGGAGGGAGGGGGGGTTGGGTGAGCTTGGTGGTGGATGTTATGGGGGGCACGTATTGTATGGAGCACTGGGTGTGGTGCATAAACAATGAATGCTAGAACACTGAAAATAAATTTTAAAAATGAAAAAAAATTAAGATAATTTCTTTTGTAGCTTTAGCACTAAAAAAGTGATGTAAACTGGAAGGAAAATATTTTAAGTTATAAAAAAAAGAAAGAGAGAAAGGGAAAATCACTACATATCTAGACAATACTGAAAAATCGTTTTGACAAATGATTCCTTAATGGTTCAGACAAAATTTAATAAAGGTCTTATAAAATAATCAATACACACAAAAAAGTGAATAGCTTAAATCCTAAAATCCTTAAATCATCAGTGTTCCAGTCTAAAATGGTTTTTCTCAGGCTAAATCCACATAGAGTGCTTTATTTCATTTTATTTTTTTGTAAGTCCCAGTTGTAATCCTTCATTAAATTTTTGAATAAGTCCTGAAGATATAAATCTCCTTTGACAAACTTTTCTACTGACACATTTTGCTTTGAGTACAATTAATTTCTATATCTTTTTGTACTTTGGCAGTACAACTAAAGGGAACATCTTTAAATTGGTTTTAATATATAATTATGACATTTTTCCTGACTTTCTAATGAGGAAAATGTTATTAATAATATCACCTTCCAGCATAATTTTGCCTTTTATCCCACTTAAAATTTTCTTCAACTAAATTTTAATGATATCAAGGAGAATTTTAGACTGCAACAATTTAATTTTTGTACCTATTAGGCACTGCTTCTACTAATGAAAACTGTCATATGTCACTAAAGTACAGCTCCAAGAAATTTAGAGTAACTATATTATCTCTCAATGAGGAAATTTTACCTTTGCCCTGTAGTAACCTGCTGAAGGAAAACTGAATTACACAACCATATAAAGTAAGATGTAAGCATTAGGTTCAATTTTATTTTATTGGAAGGCACTAGATGATTATTTAATCATATTAAAAAATATGTCAAGAGAACTAATATGACTAATTCTTATGGTTTCCAAACTTGGCTCTGAGTTATCATGGGAAAGAAATGACTTAAATTGGTGATAAAAAAGGCAGAGGTGGCAGTTCCTGTAGTAACCATAGTTTTAGTCAATGTTATAAATAGCACATTTTTTTTCTTGTGTTTGGTTCTGCTTTTAAAAAACTTAACTGAAATTTCTTTTCAGAATCACAAGTAGGCAGTTTTTGCTATTTTTTTCTCAGGAAAAGTACCATTTTTCTCAGTTTCCCTTCAGGATCTGCTTTAAATTGAATATTTGTTCCTCCCTCTCCACCCTCCCCCTGCCATAAAATTCATAGGTTGAATTTTTTCCCTCAGCAGAATGGTATTGTAACCAAACTGTGTTCTCATCTTGGTGAAGCACAGGATAGAAACACACCAGGTAGAGTTGTTGTACAAAGCTTTATTTATGGCAGATAGGGAGATCACAGGGAATAACTTCCAAAGCTGTGACTCCCTAAAAAGGTGAATGGATTCGTTTTATTCAGGGTTAGAATAAATATTTAGAAAGGGGAGCCTTATCATCATATGTAGAGGTGAGCATAAGGTTGCACATATACCTTAAGGAAACATGACCATGTGCATGTATGCCTATAAGTTATGTACATGAGGCTTGTGCTCTTCCTTTGGTGGAGATGATAAACGTAATTCTCCATCACTCCACCAGTCACTCCATGGTATATTTTCACAGGCATGAGTTGAGGGTTAAATTCAACCT
This sequence comes from Lutra lutra, assembly GCF_902655055.1. NCBI lineage: Eukaryota > Metazoa > Chordata > Mammalia > Carnivora > Mustelidae > Lutra > Lutra lutra. The sequence goes on along the minus strand of NC_062279.1, from coordinate 72,122,371 downwards.
GGTCTGGAGGTCTGGCCTGGTTGGCACTCTATGTCCAGGCAGTAATTACTGCTGGATGGGAAGTTCCAATTTTCATCATGGGTCGCTATACTTGTCAGGTCCCGTGCTTGAGTTAAGAGATAAGCTGGAAACTAAAGCTTAAGGAAAAACGTAGGACTAAATTTGGTGAATACAAGCCGATATGCAGTAAAGGTCAGGTCCTGGAGACTAGCTGGTGAAAGTATTTGGAGTTAAGGAATTCAGGAGGTGATCATAATGGTCACAGAATTAAAGCTGTCACAAATGGAATTAGCATAATTCCCCAGAGAGTGCCCTTCCCCTTCCTACCATATGAAAACTCAGGGAGAAGATGGCCAATCTCTAAACTAGGAGGTTGGGATCTTACCAAACACTGAATCTTGGACTTCCAAGCCTCCAGAATTGTGAGAAATAAGTTTCTGTTGTTTATAAGACACCCAGTCTGATATTTTTGTTGTAGCAATCAGAACAGACTGAGATAGAAGCTGGTACCAAAAATGGGGTACTGTAGTAATAAATACCTGAAACACATAGAAGTGGCTGTGGAATTGGGTAGTGTGTATAGAGATTGGAAGACTTTGATTGTGCATGTTAAAAAATGAACAAACAAACAAACAAACAAAACCCTACATTGTTGTGAATGGACGATAAGAGGTGATTCTGGTGAGAGTTCAGAAGAAACAAGAACTGGAGAGAAAGCATCTCTCTGGTTAGAGAGTAAGTAATCTTGGATAGAATGTTGACAGAAACGGGAAAAGTAAAGGCTATTCAGATGAGGTCTCATACAGAAATGAGGAATGTTATGGAAACAAAAAGAAAGGTGATCCTTGTTATAACGTGGAAAAGAACTTGCCTGAGTTATGTTCATGTCTTGTGTTTTGTGGAAGGTAGAACTTGCAAGATATAAAATTGGATATTTGGCTAAGGAAACGTCTAAGCAAATTATTGAAGATAAGTCTCACTCCTTCTGATTGCTTACAATAAAATGTAAGAAGAGAAAACTGATTTAAAGATGGAACTATTACTCAGAGAGTAAGCAGAATTTAAAGATTTGGAAAATTCACAGGCTAGACATACTGAAAAAAATAAGAAAACTTGCTCAGAGGGAACATTTGATAGATTAGTGTGAATCCACTATCTCAACAGAGGCTAGGAGCTATTCTCTAAGACAATGGAAAAACCTTAAGGCCTTAAGGCTATCAGGAGTTCCAGGCCCACAGTGTGTGTGTGTTGCAAGATGGGGCGTATGTGAGAAGGGGAAGAGGAGTAGGCAAATGGGAGTTATGGAGACAGGGGCAAAAAAAAAAAAGCCTTTCCTACCATTTCATTTTTAAATTTCTAAAAAGATTTTGTTTATTTATTTGACAAAGAGAGAGAACACAAGCAAGTGGAGTAGCAGGCAGAGCTGCTGAGCAGAGAGGCCAATGTAGGGCTCAATCCCAGGACCCTGGGGTCATGACCTGAGAAAAAAGCAGGTCACACTTAACTGACTGAGCATCCCAGGTGCCCCTCTACCAGGCACACAATTTATTTGGTTTCACAGGTAAAGAGGAATTCTACCTCAGGACGAGAAACACCTTGACTCTCACCATATGTGATTTAGATGATATTTATTTATTTATTTATTTTTAAAGATTTTATTTACTTATTTATTTGAGAGAGAGAGAGAAAGCACAGGGAGGGGCAGAGAGAGTGAGGGAGATTGAATATCAAGCAAACTCAGTGCTGAGCACAGAGCCCATGTGATGCTTAATCCCCAAACCCTGACCTGAGCCAGAACCAAGAGTTGGATACTCCTCCAACTGAGACACCCAGGTGCCCCTGATTTATAGATGAGATTTGGGTTTTTGAATTTGCGTTGATGCTGAAATAAGTCAGGAATTTGGGGGCTACTGGAATGGAATGAGTGTATTTTATATGTAAGAAGGACATTAATTTTGATATCCAGGGGGAAAATTCTGTGGCTTAAATATTTGTGTCATCCCCTGTCTCCCCCAAATTACAATGTTGAAACTGTAAACTCCAATGTGATGGTATTTAGAGATGCAACCTTTAAGAAGTGAATGAGATTAGTGTCTTAATAAAAGAGACTCCCGAGTACTTCTTCTCCCCTTCTATTGTGTTGAGGATACACCAGGAAGATGGTTCTCTGTGAACTGGAAAGCAGGTCCTTAAAGACACTGAATCTTTCAGCAATTTTATCTTGGAATTTCCAGCTCCAGAGCAGTGAGAAATAAATTTCTGATGTTTATAAGACATTCAGTTTATGCTATTTTTGATGTAGCAGTCAGAATAAACAGAGACATAGTTCTTGGGGTGAGGGTTGCAGTCTATTAAACTCTGCCATTAAGAAAGCTGGTTAGAGCACATATTGCATGGAGCTCTGGGTGTGGTGCATAAACAATGAATCCTGGAACACTCAAAAAAAAGTCTCACCTTAAAAAAAAAAAACAGGCTAGAGGGAAATTGGAATATAGGAAGAAGAAAGTTATGATTTTCTTCCTGTTTCCTAGTTTCCATCAACATTGTGGCAACAGCAGTAGGATCCACAATTCTATTGCCACTCTGCACCAGCTGCATGAAGCTTCCTCAGAAATCTGATCAAGATCCCAATAGTACCCCTCTTCCTAGTCCTTACAATCTTATAATACTTTTCCCCTTTGTTTCCTTAATGCTGGATATGGTAGCTTTTTCCTGTGTTTAAACTCTCGATCATCTCAATTTTTGATCTTTTAGCTTTCAACCATGGCAGTAAACAATTTCTTGAATTAATCATCTCTGTTTGAAATACCTATTCCCTTTTGAATGAAGCTTAGTGAGAAGCCACTGAAATGAGTTAAGCAAGGTACTAGCTTTATTAGGCCTGATTTCTGGAATAATTTTGTTGCATTGTAGAGAAGAGCTTCGAGGAAGGAACAGTGCAGTCATGGCTGCTAATAGTTTGGAGTCTATTTTGATAAATCAGGAAAGAGACTAGCTAAGATGATTGTGAATGGAATGGGACCAAGTAAAAATATTCAAGATGTAGGATATAGGGGCGCCTGGGTGGCTCAGTGGGTTAAAGCCGCTGCCTTCGGCTCAGGTCATGATCTTGGGGTCCTGGGTTCGAGCCCCACATCGGGCTTTCTGCTCAGCAGGGAGCCTGCTTCCTCCTCTCTCTCTGCCTGCCTCTCTGCCTACTTGTGATTTCTCTCTGTCAAATAAATAAATAAAAAATCTTTAAAAAAAAAAAGATGTAGGATATAATATTGGCAATATTCAGGGATACATGAAATACAGGGAATTAGAGGAGAAAAAGAATGATGAATCACAGGATTGAGTGTTACACAATCTAGTAAGATGAGTATCACTGGAAATTGATGAGACTTGAAAGTTAAGATCATAAAGTCATTTTTGAAATAAAAAGAATTTATATTGCCTATGAAAAGATGTAATATGAGTTCAGGGCTGATAGAAAATTTCTGGACTAGAGATATACATTTAGGTATAGTGTATTTATAGGTATATTCTAATATCATGGTTCTTGAAAATGATAAAAGAATGAAGTTCTAGGACCCAAACTTGAGGAATGTCAGCATTTAATGACTCAGTAAACAAAGGCATGACTTCAAAAGAGGAAGAGTACTTACACCTTTAAGAGAAAAATCAGTATGATGTGGTGTTAGAAAACCCAATGAAAGGAAATGCTTAGGAAGGATTTAAGTCATCAACATTGTCACTGGCTATTAAAACAGTATTTAAAACAAGAAACTTGGTTTGAGTTTACATGTGGTAGTTAAGCCAGTGCGGGGGAGTGGGGAGAGGGAGAATTAATAATTGGTAAAGAAAACCTGTTTCTGCAGAGATCATGAGTAACAGACTTAATTTTTGAACCTATTCACTATTTCCATATATCTAATATTTTTCAAAGCAAGGAAAATAATTATAATTACTTAAGGTATCTCTCCAACCTCAGCTGACATTCTTTCAACCTTTGGCTTACCTGTGCCATTCTTCTAGAGATAATTTCTTTTTTTTTTTTTTTTTTAAGATTTTTATTTATTTATTTGACAGACAAAAATCACAAGTAGGCAGAGAGGCAGGCAGAGAGAGAGAGGAGGAAGCAGGCTCCCTGCCAAGCAGAGAGCCTGATGTGGGAATCGAACCCAGGACCCTGAGATCATGACCTGAGCCGAAGGCAGAAGCTTAACCCACTGAGCCATCCAGGTGCCCTAGAGATAATTTCAATCTACAAACTATACATGTGTCCCAGTGTCTGATAATATGTACATATTGTAGAATTTCTGATGATGGTATTGATAACTGCATTGCACAATTTTCACATTTCATAATGAGAATCAGAAATAAACACTTCCTTACTTAATTCATAAGATGCCAAAATGATTATCAGTTTCTCTTGGCCAATAGTATTTTGAATATAAGAAACACCTGTTCTATAAATAGAAGCAAGGCTGATTATCATAATAAAATCTTAACAATTAACTCCAATCCATAATCTCTTATTTCTCAGAGGGGAAGGGAGGAGACTAAGAATTCTCAGTGAGCACAGGTATTATGAAAATACATCACTGCGGAGTAAATTGCCATTGCAGTTTTGTCCACAATTATCATCTCACTGAAAATCTATGATGTAGTTGTATGTGGTCTACAGCCTGATGTTTACACAGGAGCAATATTCATTGATTTTTAAAGGCTTTCAATATTTGGAACACTCGTATTATAGCAAAATATAACATTCAGCCAAATGAACCTGTAATTTGGCAATGGTTTTGCTAATTTCTATATAAAATACATTACTTAGAAGATTTAAAGACCTTCAGTTAGTTCCTAATTAGCTAATATGCATAACTCTTTGATCTGGCATTAAGTGGGTCAGGGTTTCAAGTGTGCTTTATAATATTTTTGGCTTTGTACCTGAAAATGGTGCTATTGAGCCATCATGGAAGGATGTGATCTTTGAGTAGCTCTTCTATATGTAGGGTGGAATTGTGGTATATGGTTCATGTGTGTATCTCTTTATCAATGAAATAAAATTGGGCACAAAGTATTATCCTGACTCTTTCAATCACTAACTGGATAAGTTATTCAACCTCTTTAAGCTGCATTTTCTTATTGGCAAAACGGAAATCTAAATGTTACTTGCTTCATTGGGGCACTGTGAAGAAATATAATACATGTGCAGTTTATAACACAAAATCTGTCCTATATTTGATAGTAAATTTTAGTGACACTCAGTTGCAAATACACCTATATGATGTATACATTGGTCAGACACTTGCCTTAAGAGGAACTATTGCCTTTGACTAATATAGTTCTTTCAAACAGTATACATTAATCCACTCACTCAAACAGTTATGTACCTACCTTGTGAAGATGCTTTTCTCTTTATTGGATATTGAACAGTAAAGATACAGTAAGACATTGAATGATAAGAAAACAGTCGCTGGTGTTAAGGGTCATCTATTAGTGGGAAGAAATAAAAACCAAGATAGACAGTTGATAGATAGATAGCCAAGTTGGCCATCACTAATAGGTTTAAAAGGGCCAAGTAGTTATAACTAATAGGAGAGAAGAAAAATAAATCAAGATAAGGGGAAAGAAAGTTGTAGCAGTAGATGAGATTACCCATGAAGGTGTTTCTGAGAAGCTGATGTTTAACAGAGACCATAATAAAGTAAGAAAGCATACCATAGGAATATATAGTGAAAAATCTTTCCAGGCAGACTGAACAGCATGTACCAAGGCTCCTTTTTTCCCATTCATAGAACTTTTCCAAATACCATTTATTATTTTTGTTTACTCGTCTTCATTACCTCTCTTGTTTTTTACTCATCCACAAAAGAGTTGAAGCCCTCTACTCTTGTGTGTCCCCAAAGATGTAGGCACAAGCCTTGAATTCCGCTCTTTGTCTCTTGGTTTACAGGCAGAGATCATCCAATATATAGGTAAAAATCAGAACAGATAAGAACAGGCAATTTTCTTAATTGCTCACTACTTGTCAGGCTTTGACTTGGACACTTTTACATGCATCATTTCATTTGAAGCTTAACCACATGAAAGGACTTCTAAAGTTATTCTCATTTTATAGGAGATAAAACACAGGAAACAGCAATTAAGAAACTGAAGAGTAGTCTCACAGTTGTGGAGGCCGAATTTGAATTTAAGCAATATGCAGATATAATTTTAATTTTTTTCTCAAAACACACACACATGATATAGATGTGTGTGTATTTTTTCTAACATCATAGTAATTGTGGGGAATATGCAATACAAAATCAAGGGCAATCCTAATTATTTTCCTGTAGAAAAATTTCCCTGAAGATTGTAGAAGATGTTTATGTACTTATCAGAAAAGAATCTACTCTTGATTGTCCATATCAGAACATTTGAACAGATAATCTAAAGTAGCAGAAAATTTGTCACTATATTGATTTTATGCTTAATGTAACTATTTTCATGTGTTATCATTATTTGATTTCAGTAATAAAAATTAGATTTGTAAAAGTTTTAGAAAACATTTGTTGACTCTATTTAAGACTACACTAATACAAAAAGACAGCATAAGACTCATGTTCTCCTATTTTGATATATTTTAAAATGCTGAGAAATTATAAATGCTACAAGCTTATAATTGTGAAGTAGGAAAACTGTGTTGATGATGTATGTGATCCTGTTCTGTATATTCTGTGACACTTATATTTACAGATGCTTCAGGACTTTCTTTGTGTGCCTTCTTATAAATTTTAGATTGTACTTTTAGATCTTTTCAGTTGTGGCAATTTCTTCCATTTAAGAATAATAAATAACACTTATTAGAGAGAAGTCATTTGAGCAATCAATATGCCTTGTACATTTAACATAAGAAATTATTGAGGTAATTCATTAATAATTATATTGGCTTTTTAGAATAATAAACTGATTCAGAAGGTGATTTCTGATTAAAGTTTCAAATATACTATTTTTACTCTCGTCTTGTAGTTTTCATACATTTTGTCAGTATACATTTGTGATTGCTTTTCTCTTAACAAAGCACTGATATTCTGTAAAGAAACAATGAATTCTTCTGCAACTATGTCAGAATAAATTAAGATGCCAGATTATAGAAATTCCCTTTGTAGGAACAAGTCATTATTTTTTAATTGAGATATAATTTGTATATAACATTATGTGTAAGTTTAAGGTTGTAAAATATATTTTTTTAAAGATTTTTATTTATTTATTTGACAGAGAGAGATCACAAGTAGTCTGAGAGGCAGGCAGAGAGAGAGGAAGGGAAGCAGGATCCCTGCTGAGCAGATAGCCTGATGCGAGGCTCGATCCCAGGACCCCAGGATCATGACCTGAGCTGAAGGCAGAAGCTTAACCCACTGAGCCACCCAGGCACCCCAAGGTTGTAAAATGTATTGATTGTTTGCAGTATGATTGGCATTGCAGCATTAGCTAATACTGCTGTTACATTGCATAATTATCATTTCTTCTAGTTTGGGGAATAATTCCGATCTACCTACTTAGCAAGTTTCCTGTTTATAATACAGTTTTATTGTCTATAATTACTGTGCTCTGTATTAGGTCCAGGACTTTATCTACCAGTTGCAAGTGTGTAACCTTAAACAACATCTGTCTTGTTCTTCTAACCTCCAAACTCTGGAAACCACCATTTCACTAGGTATCACATGTAAGAGAGATGATACAGTCTTTGTCTTTTTCTGTGTTACTTTTTTACCTAGCATAACATCCTCAAGGTTCTTCCATGTTGTTGAAAATAGCAGGATTTTTTTTTCTTCTGGTTGATTAGTATCTTATTGTCTATCTACATACCACACTATCTTTATCCATTCATCTATTCACCGACGCTTACGAAACAAATTACATCTTCCATGTCTTAGCTATTGTGAGTGATGTTGCAATGAACATGGGAGTGCATATGTCTCTTGGTAACATGTTTTCATTTCCTTTGCATATATACTCATACTCATATGTGGCACTGCTGGATTGAATGGTGGTTCTATTTTTAATTTTTGAAAACCATCCACGCTATTCTCCATAGTAAATAAACAAGTTTACATTCCCAGCAACAGTGTACAAGGTTTCCCTATTCTCCATATCCTCACCAACACTTGTTATTTCTTGTCTTTCTTTTTTAAAAAAGATTTAATTAATTAATTAATTAATTTATATTTGTCAGAGAGAGAGTATAAGCAGGGGGAGCAGCAGGCAGAGGGAGAAGAAGGGTCCCCGTTGACCAAGGAGACCGATGTGAGACTCAATCCCAGGATCCTGGGATCGTACCTGAGCCAAAGGCAGGCCCTTAATGGACTGAGCCACCCAACCATCCCTATCTCTCTTGTCTTCTTGATGATAGCTATTCTTACAGGGATGAGGTGATATCTCAGCATGGTTTTGATTTGCATTTCTCTGATGATGAGTGATGCTCAGCACTTTTTTATGTTGGCCATTTGGATGTCTTCTTTGGAAAAATGCTTTTTAGTTCCTCTGACCATTATTAATTAGATTTCATTGTTATTGAGTTGTAGGAGTTTTTTACAGATTTTGGGTATTAATCTCTGATCATATACATGGTTTGCAAATATTCTCTCTCATCTTGTAAGTTGTCTTTACATTTTGTTGAGGATTTCCTTTGATATGCAGAAGCTTTGATGTTTGGTGTAGTGCCATTTGTTGAGTTTGTTGTTGTCATTTGTTCTTTAATGTCTCGTAAAAAAAAAAAAAATCATTACTAAGACCACTGTCAAGAAGCTTCTTCCCTATGTTTTCTTCTAGGAGTTTTATGTTTTCAGGTTTTATGTTTAAGTTTTTGATCATTTGGAGTTAATTTTTGTGAGTGGTGTTAAAAAAAAGAGTCCAATTTCGTTTGTTTTTTAAAATGTAGTTATCCATCTTTCTCAGCAAAATTTGTTGAAGAGACTCTTCTTTCTCACTAGATATCCCTGGCTTCCCTATTAAATGTTAGTTGACTGCATATGAGGGAGTTTACATCTATAAAATTTATGTTCCTGAGAGTTGCAATCACCATACTCTATGTATACCATTGCACCATTTATATCAGTAAACTTTTTTTGAATTCTAGGAACTATATTAAGTTCATACACTTGAATCAGTACATACAATCAGTTCATACAAATGAATCAATACAATTTTATTTTTTACTTCATAATATATTTATGAGACCTTTTTTTTTTCTTTCCAGATGGAACAAACTACGTCATAAGTCATTTGTCCTTATGCTGTAAAGATGGGACCATACTCTTCCTCAAGGAGTTTTGGAATAAAGTAAGTTATAAGTAATTAAATAGTGAATATTTTTTCCCCTCAGTAAAATTTTGAGGTTTCCATTTATCCTGCTTTGTCCCAGACAAATTTCACCTGGAAAATTTCAATGATGTAGTATGTGCTCCTTCTCAATCTTTTAAATAATTGCCTCTCTGAGATCTTGTAAATATCCAGCCTGATTGTTCAAAAACAAGTTGTCTTTCATTTGGTTGGTATTTTAAAAGTGTTACTGGATAAATAATGGCGAGAATTTTGCATGTGTGGCTTAAAGATCTAGAAAATACAAATAGACAGATGTTATTGCTTATTATTAATTAGGAAAAAACCTTTCAATTCCACTGTCTCACATATTTTCAGAAGCCATATGTTTATGTTTTCATATTTCCATATGTATTTTCACAGGATAGCAGTTTGACTTTGTAGGTGATTATAAGCATGTAAGTTATAATTAATGCATAACCTTAATCTGTCTTATTTGCTTAACTTTTGAAGTATTTATTGAAATATTTATTGATATATTATTAGTTCAGACTAACTAAAACCTTAAGATCCGTTATGTACAGTGTTATTCACTTTGTTGAGTTTTTAAATTTAGGTTATATTTTCTAAGTCATAAAAAATATATGAAAAACCAGACTATTCTTATATATTACTACTACTACTACTACTGATGCTGCTAATCAACAACAGGTTTATTAATCATAAAAACTTTAGAAAAAATTTTAAGCTGCAGTTCTTTTAGGATAAATAACATTTTAAAACTTTTTAGTCTACGTATTTAACTTGAAAAATATTTGACCTACAACAACTACTTACTTACTCCTGGAAGTGAGAGTGAGAAGGAGTATAGGAAGAAATGAGTGGCCATTGTCACTATCATTGTTGGTCACCCTATTAAGTTGATACTGGGAAATATTTTAATACCTGGAGCTTTCATGAGTGAAAGTCAATCTACTGTTATCACCTCCCACTGGGTTTGACAAAGCAAAAACCAAACAAACCAAAAAACAAGCTATTCTATTTACCAAACAGTATGGTGCATTTTGAAATATTATAGGAAGTTGTACCAAGAAAAAAAAAGAACCATATGCACGAAGTATAAGAATAAGTTAAAAAAATCTATGATATTCAGTAAAAAAATCTAGGAATGAATTACAAATAATAAAGGAGATTTTTATAATTTTAATTTAAGACATTTTTAAATAAAATATTTTTATTTAAATTTCCCCACATGATAAGGTCTTGCACTGCTTGTTGATGAAATATACTAGTTCATTCAATAGAGTTAAAATAGCTACATATATTAAGACAGGATCTTGACTGTTAAAATATAAGGTACTCAAAGAAGTGAGATATAAAATGAAACAAATTTAAGCAAGAAAAGGTTGATTCTGATACATTATTTGTCTCAGCACAAATATTTCTAAGACTTATTTCTAGCTCTTGAAACTGGATTTTAGAAATTTGGCTTGACATTTACACTTTTTTTTTTTTTTTTTGGTCTTAAAAAAACGTTAGACATTGCATGTATCTCAGCAGGGCTCTAATGGATGAATTAGATCTCTCAACGCTAAGTAATAAGGGGACGCTCATTAGCAATGTTTCATGCAGAAGCAGAGCGTAAGTTGTCATAATTGAGTAGCATCAAGCCTCATTGCATCAGATTATGTAAGATGTACAATTGCTCTCCTTCAACAGGGAAATATCAACGCATTGATTTTGCTTCCATTTTCTTTTTATAGAATGAATTTCTGACCAAAAAATGTTTGAATGAACACTGGGGAAATAAATTTGAACCTCAGATGGGTGAGGAGTTTATAAGAAACCCCCCTAGTGGGACGCCTGGGTGGCTCAGTTGGTTGGACGACTGCCTTCGGCTCAGATCATGATCCCGGAGTCCGGGGATCGAGTCCCGCATCGGGCTCCCAGCTCCATGGGGAGTCTGCTTCTCCCTCTGACCTTCTCCTCGCTCATGCTCTCTCTCACTGTCTCTCTCTCAAATAAATAAATAAAATCTTAAAAAAAAAAAAAAAAGAAACCCCCCTAGCAACTTTAAATTAGTTCCGTTCTCCATGATCAGGCAAGGACTGTTCAGGGCACTGAAACATTTCACCTGGAGATTACTGGCAGGGGCTCTGCATGGGTGGTGGCAAACAGGAGAGGGTCTGGAAGTTGGCTGCTCTGATCCTCTGAAGGGGAAAGCAGGTACATTATGTAAACTGTATGTATGTGACCTCGACATCAATTCCCCAAATGGCTCTAAATTCAATTATTAAGTGGATGATTTGTGAGCACCTAGGAGAAGAAGGCCTAATCATTAAGACCTAGTACAGGCAACCTAAGTGCAATTCATGTCAACTAACCTCATTTCTTTTTTGGGCAGGGTTACTAGAACAGCAGATCAGAGAAAACAGGTATAGCATAGCAAATAAAATGTAAATACATAAGGGCAAATGGTGTGAGAGATCTGATAGCCTGGGGGGCTCACAGTTCCCCTGCTCTTTTGAGAGTTTAGCAGGGATTTGGCTCAGGAGTTTTGAGTTAACTCCTGTATAGAATTGTCTGATGACAGCCCTGAGCTCCAAGAGGCTCGCCTTTCTAATAAAGCCACCTCCCTGGGCTGCTAGAGTGCTGTCATTGTTACACAGAAGCATAAGTAGTCTTCCAACATCCCTATAAATATGAGGGTAATGGGAATTTTCTACTGGAATATTGCTAACAGTGTAAACTCTCCAGCAAGTCTTAGTCTAATCTGTAGAATAATGAGTGCTCTGGAATTCTGTACACACTAGGACTTGACTACTTGTCAGTTTTCTTTCGAAAAAATCCCAATATATACTCACCCCAAGGCCAGGGCAATGTGACCACAACCCCTTTTTAGACACCAGCATTCTAGATAAAATCCATTTGTTAAGTATCTGTTGTATGTGTAACTAATCTTAGCTATTTTATGTTTTTATTTCTTCTAGTAACTGTTCCTTTCTCCAACTGGATGCCTGGATCTCTCACAACACTTTGTTCTTCTGATTCTGTAATTACCTTTTCACTTTGGTTTATTGGGAGAATATAATTTCGTTATTTAATTCTCAGACTTGTTATTTCAAAATCGGGTCTTACTTTCAGTTAAAAATGAATCCTACCTCTTTCCAAGAGACAGTTACTGAAGTGTCAGTTGGCTGTTTGGGGTAGAGGAAAGAGGGTGTGGTCAGACTCCAAAGTCCTGTCTTCTCATCTGTTTTCTAGGCATAATTATCTTTGAGTTTGAGAGTAAAGATACCAGATAAGAGATGCCTCTTTATGTGGAATTGAAAACCCAAGGTAAAAAGAAGTCTAGGGTCTTCTTCTGGTTCACTCAGTATCTGTGTAATGTAGGTGGCTCTGATTATACTGTAGTGTCTGAGTTGGTGTGCTTATGTTCCTCTTCCTAAAGAGTTATCTCAGTGTCCCTTTGTCCTTCCCTGCTATGTATATATCTCATCCCTTCTCCAAGGTGGGCATAACAATCACTTGGATTTGTAGTTGCCTATGTAGACACATTGCTTCTGCTCACCACCATTCACTGGGCTAGGAGAAAGACACAAAGATGTCAAGACCTCTTTGCATATCACCTGAGGCAAGGGAAAACGGAAATGAAATAGTTGTGTTTTATTTTGTGTTTGTTTGTTTTTTAAGAGGATTAGTATGATGAGCACTGGGTGTTATATTCAATTAATGAATCGATGAACATTATATCAAAAACTAATAATGTACTATACCTTGGCTAATTACATTTAATTTAAAAAGTAAAACCAAAAGAAAAATAAAGAGGATTGGTATGTATCACTGAAGAATACCACCTGCCTTCAGAGATCTCTAGAAGGCTGTTTCAGACTGTTTATTTGTGTCCCCAAATTCAGAGATCTTTTGTTAAGCATGCCACCACTCCTCTTTATTAATACAAACCACCACTTTCTGAGGCTCTCAAGATGTTCTCTTATGAATTCACTATGTGTCATTCTTAGGGTGGCATTAGGGTAGATCTATAGGTTCTGCATATCAGTAACATCCATCAGGAGAGTGAGATACCACTTTATCCCTCTAAAGGAAGGATTTTCTTGGAATCCCTCACTCAGTTGACTTGAAGGGGAAAGTACCTTTATTGCCTTCCCCTTGAAGAAGGGAGAGAATTCTCACAATGTCACACATTTTACCCACCAGGCTGACAACCATCCCATTTCTCAATCCTCTTTCTTTCTTTGAAAAGGGCGGCATATTGGCAGATTGATGAGTTCTGGCATCCACAGAACATTGACTAGCTCCAAATAGTAGCAGTGAATCTCTCTGAAGTTCTAGTACCCAATTCTAGACACAATTCATAAAAAAATAAATACAATTCTTATCAATGTCCTATTATATAAAAAGATAAATATTATTGTCAAAAATATCACTCTGGATTCAGGATGAAAAATTGTGGGTAAGGGAGCAAGACTAGATTCTACCTTGCAATAGTATTTTTATTAATTGCTTGAGTGAAGACATAGATAACATTAAAACTAATAGATATTAGAAATAATATACCAAATGAACAGATAAGTTTCTGCCAGCCTGGATAGATAAATGGATTAAACTCAACCATAGGCAAAATTATTAACTCAAATTATAGGTAGTGCTTGTATTTTTTTTTCTTAAAGTGATGAATAAACCAATTTGGTGAGATGATGTCTTAATAATATTCATGAAAAAGATGGGATTTTAGACTTCTAGTGATTTCCTCAACAGAATTTCTAGGTAGCTCATTTACAAGACTGGGTTCCCCAAGAAGAACATTGACTTCCAATCCTACTTCTTGGCATATTGTCCATCACAAAGTTAGTTGTTGAAAAGTTGTCAAAGTAACAGCTTATTGAATAGGAAATGGAATCAATGGTGTGTTATAGCTCCCAAAAGTCTAATTTATCTTAAGCTGCACAAATAAAAAAAGGAAGCAGTATTCAGAACACTGAACTTAGTAGTTAGTTATTTGATATTTCATAGTGAGGCATTTTTGTTTTGCTTTAGGCACACATTCTAATGGGGTGCTCACAGGTAGACTAAGGTCAAGAAAGAGGTGCTGGGATAATGATGACTCTTAGAAGTATATGGGAAATGGATAGAACAAATGGTAGAGGCAGAGATTAAATGATTGCTTGACAGGAATTACTGTGGGAAAAGACTCAGTCTTGGCTAAGTAGTTATGATAGGTGACCTTACAGATCCTTTTCTGACTTGGACATTTTATAGATGGTAAGCCAATAGGACTTTACACACAAAAAATAATAATCCCTAACATTTATTGTGCATTATGTGTCAGACACTATCCTAAGTGGTTATAGCATTAACTCATTTAATTATTAGAACAACTCTGTGAGGTCAGTGTTACTAATTCCATCTCCATTTCATAGATGTTTAGCTGAGTCCAACACCAGATCATTATTGTTATTTATTTAGAAGTAAGCCATAATGTAGAAACCTCTCTCCGCATTTCTCTTTCTTTCTCTCTCAACTCTGTGCTTTTCCTCAACTCTTACCAATACAAATAGCACGCAGAGATCTTCCCAAAAAGCTTAAGGCACATTTGATTAACTCTTACTTCCTATTGTCGGTTCCTCTGTCACCCAGCATTGCAGATTAAATTTACCAAGTTACTGAGAACTTGCGCTGTTCAGTAATACATCAGTATTTTCTAAAGGATTTGGAGAATACCAATTCTGTATCTAAAGTGAAACTGGGGAGAAGAGACAGAGGGGGGAAAACGAATGCAACATCAGAAGAAAAGAATGAAAGTTCTTAGGGGTCAGAACCATTCTATTAAGATAACATAATAATAAAGAACTATTTTATAAAAATCTGTTTCTTTTCTAAAACACTTGGGGTGGGTGTTAACACTAGGAATTCTTTAAAATTAATGTGATCCAAAGGAAAGATATTGTTATTTGAAGCCAGTTGCTGAACATTGTTTTTGTTAGGGCTTGAAGCAGAAGGTTGTGATTTTTTAAAATATCATACAATCTATTAGTATCAATACAGATATTCTGGAGATTCTGTGGATATTATTATGTAACTTCTCAGATGAATGATAGGCCATTGAAATCAGGAAAGGCACGTTGTGGTATAAGATGTAATTGTGATTGGTCTTATATTGAAAATCTTTTAATGAAGTTTATAAATAAATTTCCTGAAATACCTTTACTAAGATAAATAACACAATGAATCAAGTTAGCTTGGGTTTGTTTTCTAAAGTAGAAATGGTTTCTGATTGGTATTTATGAAATAAAAAAACTATCTGAAGAATCACTTATAGATGTATTTCTGAGAGTAATTATATATGAGAGAGTCAAAACTAATTAAAATCATGGTATTTTAATTATGATATAAAATTATGGTTCACACAGCAGCAAGTAGAGGGTGCAGAAGTGCTTACACTAAGCACAGCCTGTTGGGCACATTGGAAGTTGACAAACACCATTTTTCAGTTTGGATGCGAACTGAACCTTTCCTCCAACATCAGAGGTTGGAAGGCATGGTTGAAACTATTTGGTCAAATGATGTATGAAAAACAACACTGTATAAATGGGAAAATTCTAGGCATCAAAATTTAATATATGAAAGTATAGGTTATATGAAAGTCAAGTGTTTGAAAGTCAGGAACATTTCCCTTAAGGTATCAATTGTAATTTTAAATACAGTAAGAGATTTTGCTTTCAAAATGTATTTCTTTTGGATTTAATGTGTTAAAATGTCTTCTAGTCATATTTATTCCTAAATGGTACCATTCAAACACTTTATTTAAACACATTTTTCCAGCTTTCCAATATTCCTTGAATTTATCATTTTAAGTCATTTCCATAAGTCTTTGGTTCTTAATTATCCCTTGTTTTACTTTCTCCATGGTTAATCATTCTACAGACAGAACCAAGCAATAAATGGATTTAAGAACACGTTGAGATGGTTAAAGGTAATCACTATTCTTAACTTTGTGTAACCAATCATGGTAACCCTAGACTTCCCCACTTTTTCCTACTTACACGAATAGAAGCACTTGCAATGTAAACACTACTATTTCTCAGCATGTAGTTAAAGATCTACTTTTGTAGACATTTTAAAGGTCATATCCTTCATAGTATTAAAGAAAAACTTCTTTCACAGGCGTTTTGTCTCCACATCTGACTAAAGAGACCCTCCAGAATGTTATTGTGTGTTTTCTGTCTTTGGGAACTTTTATTAGTTAGCTGTCATCGTTAAAAATTCAAAGCACTAGGTCAGAGATATGGGTGTGTTTTTTTGTTTTGTTTTGTTTTGTTTTGGTCCATTTATGGTTGGAAAATGGGATTCTTTGCTCTGAGGAGTAATCAACTTCAGTTTTTCAACAGCTGTACATTTGGATCAAAGGTTTTTTTTTTTTTTTTTTCTATAGCTTTTATTTGAGGAAATGAGGTTAGTAATAAAAATAAAAGGAAGCAACTTTGCAAGACATACAGAAACACATAGAGAAACACAGGAACTAATGGATGAACTTTACACCTTGATTAATACTGTACTACAAACTTATTGTAGGAATAGAATGAACAAAGTTGAACAGGTATTGCTTGGTTAATTAATATACTTAGGGGTTCTAATATATTTAAAATTGCCCTATCCTTAGTGACAAAAGATTTCCATTATGGAAATCTTACAGACTGGGTGTAATATGAGAGAGCAAACTGCTTTTGAGGCTGATCATTGACCTGTGGACTCATGCCTCATGACCTACACAGTTGACCCTTGAGCAGCTTACATATGAACTGCATAGGTTAACTTATATGTATATATATTTTTTACAGTACTATAAAGGTATTTTTTCTCCTTTATGATTTTCTTAAAAACATTTTCTTTTCTCTAGCTTATTTTACTGTAAGAATAAAGTGTAAAATGTGTATTAATTGACAGTTTATGTTATCAGTAAGGCTTTGGTCGACATTAAGTTATTAGTAAAGTTTTTGGGGAATCAAAACCTATACATGGGGATGGGGGGTGGAGCCCCTAACGCTCGCTTTGTTCAAGGGTCAACTATAATCGGTTCAGAAAGTACAATGTTTCAGAAAGAATAAGAAGAGGTCAAAGACAGATGCTAAATATCATTCTTCCACTAAAATTGATTACTAGCCCTCTGCCTTAATTTGTAAGAACTGAACCTGCATAGAAACGTTACATACACACCCAATTCAATAAAAATATGTCCATTTATGTATTCTTCCCGTTGCTTTCCAAATTAGAAAAAAAAATGTCATGGATCGTGGTTTCCTGAAAGCCCTGAATCTTGAGTGCACAAGCAGAGTTGCTTTAGTTTCTCATGAAAAATTAATGCTATTCTTGTATGGTGTTTCTAGAAGCACTGAATGGTGAGGGCTTCATGAAAACAATAAACTTTGTCTTGCTTATAGCTGGCATTTCAAATAATAGACTAAAGGAAAATACCCAAAAAAGATTTCTTTTACTACAGATAAAGAGATCAGCAGTAATAGTATTTAGTTTAAAAAAAAAAAAAAAAGAAAAGCTCAGAAAGTTATCATCAACTTTTAACTGTTCAAATTGCTGCAGGAGACCTCTGACATAAATTATTATAAACCTGAGATGATTCATCCTGCATATCAATTAATAGTTCATTGAATTCCATAACATTTCCATTTCAATGCTAGATAATATAGAAATCAGCCTATGGATAATGTACTGCTATACTAAATACTGCATAAAATACTACAAGTGCCATATTAACTATAGCAGCTACATGTCATAACATAAAAAATGGATAATTTGCACTCAGTATAATTAATACCAAGTTATACAATTAAAAATAAAGTGTTATTTATAGCAAAAGATACATGTTTTCATGTGAGGAAATATTCTTATCAATATACTTAACAAAGATTCATAAAAAAGCTTCAGCCTTCATTTATTCTCTTTAAACTTCGAATATTCCAATATAAGTTCTTCCTACATATTTCATTTGTAACTAGAAGCCTCCCACTGAACTTGGGACAGGGAAAATTAAAATATGATTTGTTTACTTATGTTAATATTGGTCTAGAGAAATTGGTATAATTGGTTCATAACTGTTACACTCTAGCAAACACTTGCTGGTCCTACCATTTTTCTTGAAGTATCTCCTCCATTTCCCTGCTGTATGTACTCCTTATCCTGTGAGCTTCGGTGAGCCTTCATTATCATTCCTTTACACTTACGCTTGACTCCCTTGCCTGTTTCTCTTTTATTCCTTCTATCCTAGCAAAATTTTAACCTTGGTAAAACTATAATGCCTTTCCTAAAACCTTGTCTGAGCCATTGGTCTCACTTTAGCACTCTGATCCTCAATCTCAAATGAGCGTTGAAAAAAGATTTTTAATCTTATTACTGTTCAGAGTGAGACTGTTTTCCTGCTTTCCTAGGGAATGATTCTATAACTCTTCCTTCCCACTTTATCCTTTGGTCCACTATGGAAGTGAGGTGTAGGGTGTGATGTAACCCCAAATCATTGCCTTCAGGACTGAGAAAATTGTTCCCTTCACTGCTGGGACTATTTATTGCCTGCTGATCACTTATAGCTAAGTCTCTCCCCAGGCATTTCCTTCAGTGTAAGGAAACTTAACCAAGGAAGGTTATGTCCTTTCCTAGAGACAATCCAATTTCAGTGACTGTCAATGTGAAGATGCAAAGACTCAGCCTTTAACCTCAATGTGGGACAACTCTGAATGGTCACCTTAGCTCCAGGGCTCCACATAGAATCAGATGAAACCCCTGTTGCAACTGAATCATCTCTTCCTTTTGTAATCCATTTTACATTCCCTCACAGGTGCTGCTCCTATGCACACTCCCCAACATGCTTCTGGAAAACAAATGTCTGCCTCAGAATCTGTTTCCCAGGGAAGCCAACCTGACAGGGTTGATCCCAGCAAGAAATGGTCTATAGGAGCTGACTCTATAACACAATTTTGGAATTGGTGACTGGGGCCATCTGGTAGTGAGGACTCCATCATTGACAGTAGGTAAAAATTTGGATAGCTGCCATAATCTTTAAAATTGTTGTTATCAGTAAACTAGGAATATTGGTGGGAGGAAACATACTGCTACATGCCATATTTCAAGTACTTAGGAAGTTATTGAGAAGTAGGAATTATAAAGACATGTAATTTGATGGCTTTTGCTGAGAATCACTAGATGTATTTGAGAAATAAAATACAATAAGAGGCTAGAGTTGATTAGCCACTAATTTAAAGCAGATGTGAAAGAGGTGAACTTTTTGTCAATATTTACGAAGACTTGTATCTTACAAAACTGGAGGGTAGAAAATCTGGGAATGAAGTCTCAAGACTTGATTGTAAGAGTAGGAAAGCTCCGGAAATGATTTTTAAACCTTCGGTGTATTGGATCAAGGAAATACTAGATCATAGGAGCAGGACATAACTTGGATAAGTAAATTTTTTCCAGGTTTTAAAACTTTTTATTTGCATATTTAAAAATGTGCATTCCAATAACTAAAGTCATTTGAATGAAAAGATGACATTTTGATTTAAGTTGCATTTTACAGCCTGAAGGACACCTTTGACCACCTTGGTTTTTACTTTAGATTTCACCCATCTTCTTCCCACACCAACAAGCAAGTTATTTTCCTTCCCTACCAGCCAAGCGGGCATGCGGGAGAGGGAAGTATGGTCTTCGTGGTCAATTCTTCTTAATTCTTTGATGTAAAAAGGGACATCACAGTCATGTAAACCTGATCCAACCTATTTGCATCTTACAAAGTTAAACAGCTAAAAGAAGTAAAATAAGAAGGGGATGCTTGTGGAATGTATAATGAAGTTGGGGGTGCACACCTCATAACGATTCGCCAGATTGTTTCTCCTTTTCATCATTTCTTTTGGATGCAGTGGATTTTTCTCTTGTATTTCTCTCTTTGATTTCAACTTATCAAATTTTCTCCATCTCAGCCATATTGGATTTAGACCTGGCAGAGAGAGGGGAACAAAGCACACATCCAAGATAGTGAAGTCTGGTCCAGGCAGTGGTTGCTAGGAGGCAAATCTTTCTCTTTCCTTCTCTCTCCCCGTTCCCCTCCCCCTCCTCCTCCCTTTTCTCCCTCTCTTCTCTCTTCCTCCCATCCCCTTTGTCTCTCTCCTCCCCCTCGTGTTCCCCTTCATCATCACTGTCATCTTCTTCATCGTCCTCCTTCTCCTCCTCCTTCTTCTTCTTTCCTCTTCTTCTTCTTGAGATGTAATTGATATAAAACATTGTGGAAGTTTGATGTATAAAATGTGTTGATTTTATATACTTACATATTGCAATAGGATTAGCACCATAGTATTAGCTAACCTCTATCATATCCGTTATTATAATTTCCTTTTTGAGGTGAGCACCATTAAAATCTGTCTCAGCACCATTGAAGTTTCTAATATGGCTTGTTGATTATAATTGCTATCTGTGTTTTAGATCTTCAGGACTTATTTACTAGTTACATGTTTATACCTTTAAAAATCAGGAGACAAGATGGCGGGGAATAGGAGGAGGCGCCATTTCAACCTGTACCCTAAAGTGAGCTGATTACCTACCAAAGAACTCCGATCACCCATGAAATCAGCCTGAGATCAGAATTATACACGTCTGGATCTCTACGGGGGCAGAAGACACCAGTGGGCAGGTAAAGCAGAGTGGGAACGTTGGACTGGTATCGGAAGATAAACAAAAGGGGGAGGGAGCCACCAGAGGCGACCCATTGGAAAGTAATACCCCAATATGAGAGTGCCCTGCAACTGGGGACCAGCATTAACTTGGAATCTGGTTGAAAGCATTCAAAAACAGCAAAGGATCATGGGGGGAAATTGTGGGAATCGGGGTGGTTAGGGACAGGGGCTTAAGTCCCCGGACCCAGGACAGCCTCCTCTGGTGCTGAGCCAGAGAGAGTGCGGTGGAGAAACCACATCTTTGTCCCTGAGCCGCCAACTCGCCTGAGAATGCGTGGGGTCCAGCTCCTGTGAGGGCTGGGAGCCTCCTCAGATGGCAGAACGCCCCGCCTTGCTAACAGAGCTTGAGACGCATGTGCCCCACACCCTCCCTGGAGAGAGGTGAGCAAAGGTGCCAGCCCGGTGCTCTCAGACCCAGAAAGACCAGGCACTCCCAGCCCGGGCCAGCGGGAAAATCTCAGTGTGCGATTGCTGCTTGGAACCTCTCTGGCGGTCTGGAGCTGCTCAGACAGCTGCCTCTGCCTTGGTTTTGGGTACAAGCAGGAGATCCTGCATCCCCAGGGACTGCGACTCAGAACCTGCTCTGCCAACAGCTCTGCAGCACCCACAGGGGAGCAGACTGAGGCTTCTCTCTGAGAGGGAGGTCAGGGTGCAGTTAGCTTTCCTCTAAACCTCCAAAAATCTTCCAAAGCTGTCAAGACGAGAGGGAAAACAAACAAACAAACAAACAAACAAAACGAACAAGCAAACATAAAAACCTCCAGAGAACAAAGGCCTGAAAAACCGGTTTCCTCAGAGCCCACCCCCTTGAGGGGGGCAGGAGGACTTAACTCAGGGAACATCATTGACTGAAAACCCACATGACAGGCCCCTCCCCCAGAAAACCAACCAGGAAAGGAAAAAAAAAAAAAAAGACGACAAGAAAACAACCACCACTACTTCATAGATACAACTTTTATTTTTAACTCATTCCCACTATTCTGGTTCATTTTTTTTTTTATATAGTAATTTTTTAACTTATTGATCATCACAGTGAGATGTCCAGTACATCAAATTATATAATAACCTTCTAACCAGAACTTTTTGATAAATACACCCGTGTTTTTCTTTTGCTTTTCTATTTTTATAATTTTTTTAAATTTTAGTTTAGTTTAGTCTAGTTTATTCTTTTTTTATTTTTATTTTCTAATATTCATATAGAGTAAAACTTCAAGGTAACCCCCTTTCCCCAATCAATGCTACCCCTATAGGTAAACCAATTTTTAATCCCCCTTATCTTAGGAAAGTTGAGTCCTTTAATAAAGATATCAAGATACATCCAGGAAGAATCAAAATAACCTTCCTCACCCACACTGAGAATTTATAACCACTCTCCCATCTTTTTCTTCCACCAGTGTTTCTGTGTATTTGTGTTTGTCCTGATATTATATAAATCTTATACTTGGGGTTCTTTTTGACGAGGTTCTTCCTTTTTTTGCTTTTTATGTATATATATATATATATATATATATATATATATATATATACTTTTTTCTCTTGTCATATACTTTTATCAGTCTTTCTGTTTGTCTGTTTTTGTTTGTATAGTTCATAAATCTTACCTTGGGGCCCATTTGGGCTGAGACTTCTCTTTTATCTTCCCTTTTTTTCCTGTCTTTCTCTCTCTCTTTTTTTTCTTTTTCTTTTCTTTTTTCTCTCATTTGGGTGGGGAATCCTGATTGCTCAGAAGTGTTCCAGGGTGCACCTTGACTACACCACAGTCGATACATCCAGCTACATCTGTTCAGTCATCTCTCACCAAAATGACTAGGAGGAGGAATGCCCAACAGAAGAAAAATACAGAGGATGGGCCTTCTGCAACAGAGCTAATGGTTATCAACATAGACAATATGTCTGAAAGGGAATTCAGGCTAACAATTATCCAGGCAATAGCTAGGTTGGAGAAAGCCATGGATGACTAAATGGAATTGATTAAGGCAGAACTGAAAGCCACCAGGGATGCTGTTCAAAATCTCTCTATGAGTTCCAATCTAATCTAAATTCTCTAAAAGCTAGGGCAACTGAGACAGAAGATAGAATTAGTGATGTGGAGGACAAACAGATAGAGAGAAAGTATCAGGAGGAAGCCTGGAACAAACAGCTTAAAAGCCATGAAAACAGAATCAGGGAAATAAATGATGCCATGAAACGTTCCAATGTCAGAATTATTGTAATCCCTGAAGGGGAGGAGAAAGAAAGAAGTCTAGAAGATATAGTGATACAAGTTGTCCATGAAAATTTTCCCAATCTCACAAATGGAACCAGTGTTCATGTACTAGAGGCAGAACAGTTTCCCCTCAAGATTATAGATTCTCAAAAGTTCTCAAGACACCTCATAGTAAGAATGAAGAATTATAATTATAGGCAGACCCTCTTGAAAGCAGCCAGGACAAAGAAGCTCCTTACGTACAGAGGAAAGCCCATCAGAATAACGTCAGACCTGTCCACAGAGACCTGGAAAGCCAGAAAGGGCTGGCAAGATATATTCAGGGCACTAAATGAGAAGAACATGCAGCCAAGAATACTTTATCCAGCAAGACTGACATTCAAAATGGATGGAGAGATAAAGAGTGTCCAGGACCAGCAACGCTTAAAAGACTATGCAACCACCAAGCCGACACTGCAGAAAATATTAAGGGGGGTTCTTTAAAAGAGAAAATAATCCTAAAAATATCATTGAACAGAAATATAGAGACAATCTACAGAAAGAAAGACTTCAAAGGTAACACAATGTCAATAAAAACGTATCTATCAATAATCACTTTCAATGTGAATGGCCTAAATACACCCATAAAATGACACAGGGTTGCAGATTGGATAAAATGACAGGACCCATCCATGTGTTGTCTACAAGAGACCCATTTGAATCTAAAGATACACCCAGACTGAAAGTGAAGGGATGGAGAAACATCTTTCATGTCAATGGGCCTCAAAAGAAGGCCGGGGTAGCGATTCTCATATCAGATAAATTAGATTTTAAACTAAAGACTGTAGTCAGAGATACAGAAGGACACTACATAATTCTTAAAGGGACTATCCACCAAGATGATCTAACAATTGTAAATATCTATGCCACCAATATGGGAGCAGCCAATTACATAAGAAAACTATTAATCAAGATAAAGAGTCATATTGGTTGAATACATTAATAGTAGGAGATCTTAACATGCCTCTCTCAGTAATAGATCATCGAAGCAGAAAATCAATAAAGAAACAAGAGCATTGAATGACACATTGGACCAGATGGACCTCATAGATAAATACAGAACATTCCACCCTAAAACAACAGAATACTCATTCTTCTCAAGTGCACATGGAACCTTCTCCAGAATAGGCCACATCCTGGGTCACAAATCTGGACTCAGCCGATACCAAAAGACTGACATTATTCCCTGCATATTCTCAGATCACAGTGCTTTGAAACTGGAGCTCAATCACAAGGAGAAGTTCTGAAGGAACTCAAACACCTGGAAGCTAAAGACCACCTTGCTTAAGAATGCTTTGATCAACCAGGAGATCAAAGAAGAACTGAAACAATTCATGGAAACCAATGAGAATGAAGACACTTCGGTCCAAAACCTATGGGATACATCAAAGGTGGTCCGAAGGGGGAAATATGTAGCCATCCAAGCCTCCCTCAAAAAAATTGAAAAATCCAGAATACACCAGTTGTCTCTACACCTTAAAGAGTTGGAGAACCAACAACAAATCAAACCAGCTTCACACATAAGAAGGGAAATAATCAAGATTAGAGCAGAGATCAATGAGGTAGAAACCAGAGATACAGTAGAACATATCGATGAAACTAGAAGCTGGTTTTTTGAAAGAATCAATAAGATCGATAAACCATTGGCCACACTAATCCAAAAGAAAAGAGAGAAAGCCCAAATTAATAAAATTATGAATGAAAAGGGAGAGATCACAACTAACACCAAGGAAGTAGAAACAATCATCAGAAGTTATTATCAACAGTTATATGCCAATAAGCTAAGCAACCTAGATGAAATGGATGCATTCCTGGAAAACTATAAACTCCCAAAATTGAACCAGGAAGAAATCGACAACCTGAATAGACCGATATCTAGTAACGAGATTGAAGCAGTGATCAAAAACCTCCCAAAAAACAAGAGCCCAGGACCTGATGGATTCCCTGGGGAATTCTACCAAACTTTCAAAGAAGAAATAACACCTATTCTCCTGAAGCTGTTCCAAAAAATTGAAGCAGAAGGAAAATTTCCAGACTCTTTCTATGAAGCCAGCATTACCTTGATCCCCAAACCAGGCAAAGACCACACCAAAAAGGAGAATTTCAGACCAATATCACTGATGAATATGGATGCTAAGATTCTCAACAAGATCCTAGCAAACAGCATCCAACAGCACATTAAAAAATTATCCACCATGACCAGGTGGGATTCATCCCTGGGTTACAAGGATGGTTCAACATTCACATATCAATCAATGTGATAGAACAAATCAATAAGAGAAGAGAGAAGAACCACATGGTCCTCTCAATTGATGCAGAAAAAGCATTTGACAAAATCCAGCATCCATTCCTGATTAAAAGGCTTCAAAGTATAGGGATAGAGGGAACATTCCTGAACTTCATCAAATCTATCTATGAAAGACCCACAGCAAATATCATCCTCAATGGGAAAAAGCTTGCAGCTTTCCCATTGAGATCAGGAACACGACAAGGATGCCCACTCTCACCACTCTTGTTCAACATAGTATTAGAAGTCCTAGCAATAACAATCAGACAACAAAGAGAAATAAAAGGTATCCAAATTAGCAGTGGAGAACTCAAATTCTCTCTCTTCACAGATGACATGATTCTTTATATGGAAAACCCAAAAGACTCCACCCCCAAACTATTAGAACTCATACAACAATTCAGTAACGTGGCAGGATACAAAGTCAATGTACAGAAATCAGTGGCTTTCTTATACACTAACAATGAAAATACAGAAAAGGAAATTAGATAATTGATAAAAATAATTTCCCAGTTCCTTTATCCCCAGTGCCTAGTAACCACCGTTTTACTTCCTACAGTTTGCATTTTCAGATTCCATGTATAAGTGATAGAATATAGTATTTGTTTTTCTTTGTCTGAAATAGTTCACTTAACATATATCTTTGGTATCCATCCATGTTGCTCCAAATGGCAGGATTTCTTTCTTATTCATGACTAAATAATCTAATATATATATATATATATATATATATATATATATATATATATATAATATATATGATATATATCATATATATGAAATATGACAATATATAATTATATCATATATATATATATATATATATATATATATATATATATATATATATAAAACCTTTCCATTCATCCACTAATGGACATTTAGATTGTTTCCATATTTCCATACCTTGGCTATTGTAAATAATGTTGTAGTGAACATAGAAATGCAGATATCTCTTTGATATCCTGCTTTCATTTCCTTTGGATATATACCCAAAGTTGGGTTTAATGGATCATATGATAGCTGTATTTTTAATTTTTTGAAGAATCTCCATACTGTATTCCATAATAGCTGTACCAATTTATATCCCTCCAATGGTGTATAAGTGTTTCCTTTTCCCCACATCCTTGCCAAGACTTACTTCTTATCTCCTTGGATAAACATTCTAATGGATGTGAGGTGATATTTCTTTGTGATTTTGATTTGTATTTCTTGATGATTAGTGATGTTAAACATCTTTTAATGCAACTGTTGGCCATTTAGATATCTTCTTTGGAAAAAAATATATATTTAGTTTCTTTGTCCATTTTTTAACCAGAATTTTTGTTGTTGTTGAGTTGTATAAGTTCTTTATACATTTTGGATATTAACACCCTATTTGATATATGGTTTGCAAATGTTTTCTCCCATTCTGAAGGTTGACTTTTTTTTTTTTAAGATTTTATTTATTTATTTGACAGACAGAAATCACAAGTAGGCAGAGAAGCAGGCAGAGAGAGGGGGAAGCAGGCTCCCTGCTTAAGCAGAGAGCCTGATGTAGGCACGATCCCAGGACTCTGGGATCATGACCTAGTCTAGGGCAGAGACTTTAACCCACTGAGCCACCAAGGTGCCCCTGAAGGTTGTCTTTTCATTTTGTTGATTGTTCCTTTCCTGTGTGGAAACTTCTTAGTTTAACTTGGCCCTACTTATTGATTTTTGCTTTGTTACTTGCCCTCTCAGTGTCCTATCCAAAAAATTATTGTCAAGACCAATGTCAAGGAGATTCTCCCCTAGGTTTTCTTTTAGGAGTTTTATGTTTCCAGGTCTTATGCTTGTCTTTAATCTATTTTGAGATAACTTTAATGAATGATGTATGGTAGAGGTCCAATTTTATTTTTCCCTGCTGAGCAGAGAGCCAGATGCGGGGCTCCATCCCAGGACCCTGGGATCGTGACCTGAGGCAAAGACAGAGGCTTTAACCCACTGAGCCACCCAGGCGCCCCGCCAACAGCAATTGTTAAAGAAACCATCTTTTCCAGATTGTGTGTTCTTGGCTACCTTGTTAAATATTAGTTGATATGAAGGGGTTTATACCTGACTATGTATTATTTTCAAGTGTTATATGTCTATTTTTATGCCAGTACTGTACTGTTTTAATTATTATAGCTTTATAATAAAGTTTAAAATCATGAAGTGTGATGCTTGCAGGTTTGTTCTTTCTCAGGATTACTTTGGGTATTTGGGGTCTTTATGGTCTTACACAAATTTTTCTATCGTCCTTTCTATTTCTGTTAAAAATAACATTGGGATTATGATGGGCATTACATCGAATCTATAGATGGTTTTGGGTAATGTGGACATTTTAGCAATTTTTTTCATTTTATTTTTTCCAGTCCATGAACACAGGAAATCTTTCCATTTGTTTGTCCTCTTTGATTTATTTAATCAAAGTCTATTAGTTTCCATTGTATAAATCTTTTGGCACAGGATTAAATTCATTCTTAAGTATTTTGCTTGTTCTGATGCTATTGTGAATGGAAAGTTTTCTTCTTTTTCAGCTATTTTGTTGTTAGTGTATAGAAATGCCACTAATTTCTGTATGTTGATTTTTTTTCCTGCTACTTTACTGAACTAATGACAATTTTCATTCTTTCCAATTTGAATGCCTCTTATTTCTATTGCTCTAGGTAGGACTTCTAGCATTATATTGAATAAGACTAGTAAACGTGGGCATCCTTGCATTCTTCCTTATCTTAAAGGAAAAGTTTTCAATAATTCTCTGTAGGGAATTATGTTAGCTGTGTGTTTTCATATACAGTTTTAATATGTTGAGGTATATTTTAATATGTTGAGGCGTATCCAATTTCTTGAGGGTTTTTATTATGGAACTATGCTGTATTTTGTCAAATGCTTTTTCTGCACTTATTAAGATGATCATACATATAAGGAATCTTTTTCACTAAAACACTTTCCTATGACAATGTGTTTAGCATCATGGCCCAGACTCTAAAAGACATTGTTTCTTAAAGGTTTGTAGAATATGATCATTTTCACTAAGTGAAGTAGACATATAAAACCGCTATAGCAAGATAGTAGATTTGAGTCCAAACATATCACTAATACATTAAATATTTTTGATTATTTGAAAAGATTATCAGACAGGATAGTTGGGTCATCAAAGGATGACCCAACTATATGCTATATAGAAGAGACACATTTAAATATCAATAAACTTGTAGGTTGAAAGTAAAAAAACAGAAAAGTCAAACCATGTATATACCAATTCTTTTTTTTTTTTTAAAGATTTTATTTATTTATCTGACAGACAGAGGTCACAAGTAGGCAGAGAAGCAGGCAGAGAAAGAGGAGGAAGCAGGCTCCCTGCTGAACAGAGAGCCCGATGCAGGGCTCGATCCCAGGACCCTGGGATCATAACCCAAGCCGAAGGCAGAGGCTTAACCCACTGAGCCACCCAGGCGCCCCCATGTATATACCAATTCTAAGAAAGCTAGAAAGGTTATATTAATGCCAGTCAAAATAGCCTTAAAATTATCAAAGATTAACAAAATAAATTGAGGCATTTTATAGTGATAAAGAAGTCAGTCTGCAAAAAGGCATAAGAATTATAGATGAACACATAATAACAAAGCTTCAAAACAAATGAAACAAAAATTGATAAAACTAAAACAAGAAGTTGATGAATCCACTATTATTTTTGAAGATTTTAACAATCTTTTTTCATTTGTTGATTGAATCAGTAAATAGAAAGCCAGTAAATGAACAGAAAACATGAGTATTACTATGAAACAATTTGATGTAATTAATTGTATAAAAGAGAAAACCAAACAACAGAATACACATATTTTCAAAGTACACATAAACAACCACAAAATAGTCTCTAAGAAGTCTTAAATTTTTGGTGAATGTTATGACACATATTATTGCTATGTCTACCTTACTATTTTGATATTAGTTATCTTATTAATATCCTATTCCTGCCAGGCTCCCACTCTTCTTGAATAGCGCTTAAAACTTAACAGAAGTAGCAACCCAGCAAAAATACTTTGGCAAAAAATAAATCACTGGGTGATCCCTATTCACTGGTATTGAGTTTAGTATAATCTAAAACAAATTAAATGCCCCCCCAAACAAACAAACAAACAAACAAAAAAACAAAACAGTATTGCCCCAATAGCAATATTTGAAAATAGGGCAAAATAAGTAGAAAACTTGCACATAGAAAACTGTAAAATGTTGTTGAGAGAAATAAAAGAAAGTCTACATAATGGAGACTAATACTGTGTTCATGGATTGGGGGACTCAATATTGTCAATATATCAAGTGTTGCCTATTAACTAGGTTGAATATAATCTAATCAAAATACAAGTAGGTTTTTTTTCTTTGTAGAAGTTGATGGTCACCATTTGATTTGGTGATCTATTACAAAGCTATACTAATCAGTACAATGTAGTACTGGTGTAAAGATACACAAAAAGTTCAATAGGACAGAATGGAAAGTTCAGAAAGAGCCACACACATAGTTAATGAATTGATTTTTTTCATAAACAATTGTTTACAAAATTATGAATTGTTTCAAAAGCAATTATGTAGAAAAGAATAAGCATTTCAAACAAGTTGCTAGAAAAATTGAGTACAGATATTAAAAAAAAAATACTTTACCTATTCTTTACACTATATCCAAAAAGTAATTCAAAATGTGTCCCAGGCCTAAATATATAAAACATGAAATTAAAAAAAAAAAAACCTTCTACGATAAAATATGGAAGAAAATCTTTGTGACATTGGGTTAGGCAAATAATTTTTAGACATAATACCAAAGCACAATCCATAAAAGAAATTTGATAAACTAGGATACATCAAAATTAAGAATTTCTGCTCTTTGAAAAAGGATGTGAGACATAAACTGTAAAAAAAAAAATTGCAAATCACTTAACAGATAAACAACTTACATTCAGAATACATAAAGAACTCTTAATACTTGATTACAATAATTCAACAACCCAGTTAAAGTGGGCCAAGATCTTGACATCGAACAATACAAATAGCCAGAAATCACATGAAAAGACGTTCACTATCACCCTTCTTATTAGACAGATGTAAATTTAGACTACGATGAGATACCACTATACAGATAGTAGAAAAAGGATAACTAAAAATTATGACCATACCATGTATTGGCAAGGATGTGGAAATACTGGAACTTTTTATTTATTACTGGTAGAAATATAAAATGGTACAGCCCTTTAAAAAAGACCCTAAATGGCCAAGATGTACATGAAAAGATGCTCAACAACATTAATCATGAGGGAAATGCAAGTCAAAACCAAATGAGATAGCACTTCACACCAGTTAGGATGGCCATTTAAAAAACAACAGTATTGGTGAGTATATAGAGAAGTCAGAACACTGTTGGAACACAAAATGGTGCAGATGCTATGGAAAAGAGTATGGAGTTTATTAAAAAAATTTAAACCTAGAACTACCATATATGATCTAACAATCCTACTTCTTGGCATATATCCAAAAGAAGTGAAATCAACATCTTGGGGGTTAACCAAACTCCCATGCTCATTGCAGCATTATTCACAATAGCCAACATATGGAAACAAGTCAGATGTCCACTGATGGATAAATGAAGAAAGAAAATGTTTCCTATACACATATATACACATAACAGAATATCACTCAGCCTTAAGAAAGAAGGAAATACTACCATTTGCAGCAATGTTTTCCAGGATGGACATAGAAGACATTATACTAAATAAATCAGTCACAGGAGGACAAATTTGCATGATTATTTTTATATGAGGCATCTAAAATAGTCAAGGGTATAAAAGTAGATAATAAAATGTTGATTACCAACGAATAAAAGAAGAGAGGTTGGGAAGCTGTTTATTGGGTATAAAGTTAGTTTCACAAGTTAGGGTAAGTGCCAGCAATCTGCTGTACAACATGGTGGCTATAGTTGGTAATAATATATTGTGTATTTAAAATTCTATTAAGAGGGTAAAACTCATCTTGTGTTCTTATCACAAATAGCCCTCCTCCCAAAAAAGGGAAACAAGGAATCTTTTAGAGAGAGATATATATATTTATTACATGGACTATGGTAATAAATAATGGTATTGTGTGTATACATACATTGAAATTCACCAAATTTTATACATTCTGTGTAGTTTTTGTGTACCAATTATACATGAAGAAAGCTGGAAAAATATAAAAGAAAATAACATAATCACCTTGAAAAGTAATTTGGAAGTTCCTTAACAAAAAAAAAAATTAACCTTCCACTTACCATTTAATTCAGCCAATCTACTAAACATATCCAAAAGAAATGAAGACATATTTTTCATACAAATATTCACAGAGGCTTTAATTATAATAGCCAAAAGTGGCAACAACCTAGTCTGTCAACTAATATCCATTAAAAGATGCATCAGTAAATAAATTTTGATATGCTCATACAATGGGATATAATTCAGCAATGAGGTGTAATGAACTGTTGATGCATGTAACAAGATGGATAGCCCTCAGATTAGGCAAGATGAAAGAAACTACACCACAAAAAAAAAAAAGTATGGATGTGATTCCATTTATATAATATCCTGGAAAACCAAAGCTATTTTATATTAACAGTAAGTCAATGAAGGGTTGGGGATGGTGCAGAAAGGGAAAGCAGGGAGAAATTACAAAGGGTCAAGGAAACTTTTGGTGTGAGGTATTGTGGTGATGTTTTCCTAGGAATACACTATTGTCATAACATATAAAAGTATACATTTTATGTTCACTCTATTGTATTTCAGTTATACCTCTGTATGAGGTATTTTTCACCACATAATACATAACCACAAACTTAACAGCTTAAAATAACACAAATTTGTTATCTTGGTTTTGTGGATCAGGATTCCAGCTACAGCTGCAAAGAAGGTATTAGCCAGCCTGTATTCTCATCTTGAGGCTTGACTGGAAGCAGAATCAACTTCCAAGTTAAACTAAGTTGGTAGTATTCACATCCCTGCAATATGACTGAAGGTCCCTACTTTTTGCAGGTTGCCATACTCCAGTCCTAGAAGAGGATATTTGCAGCTTTTAGAAGGTGCTCAGATTTCTTTACCACATTGACTTCAGTGTGGCTGCTTGCTTCATCAAACATGCAAAGAGTGTCTCTAGCTCCTGTCTGCTAAAATGGAGTCTCACATAACATGATATAATCATAGGAAGGACAGACATACTGTCACTTTTGCAATTATCTGTTGGTTAGGATGACAGGTACTGCCCTCACTCAAGGGTACAGTCATGTGAATACCAACAGGAAAGAATTATTGGTGGTTACCTTAGCGTTGGTCCACCTTGACAACCCTAATGTGGCTGTTAAAAAAATAAATAAATAAAAATAAAAATAAAAAAGTTTGCTGGGTCCTGCCTGAAACATGGAGAAAAATTTGTTATTTCAGACTTTATTTTGGCTGACCAAAAAAATTTAACTTTTCTTTTGTGGAAAAATTAAATATTTTTTTTTCAAAAGAATAAAAACTAGACCTTGACTTAAGGTCTGAAAAATTACTACCCAAGGGAAATTATGGTCTGCTGTCCTCTATCTTCATGCCACTCCATTTCACATTTTATAAGAGACTCCAAAAGTCATCAAATTCCCATAGCCTCTGGTTCAGCAATTACCAGATATGCCAATAATATCATAAAGGCCATAGAATTATTCATGTAACAGTTTCATGTGATTCATGAATGTTAGTGGTTAAAGCCGAGTTGCTAAAGATAAAAGTGATATGTACTATTTAGAGGAAAAAACAATTGTACTTACGACAATACAGTACTTTCCTGGGACTTTAATATGTACCAAAATAGTTCAGGGAACAAATGTAAAAATGAGGAAATTTCAGGTGATTTTGCTAACGTGCCCATTATCTGGTTCTATGGATTCTTTGGATTAGAGATAGTATCTGTACTCTTGGTTTAGTTTGGGAATTCTGGGCTCCTGCTTATAAATGAACAATAAACTCACAATTTTTATCTTCATAATCTATGTTGTAGTATTTAAATATGTGATCTCCATAGTCCAAATGTCCTTATGCAGCTGCTAGTCCCAGTAAATGATCCAAAACTTGTCATTAGACTAAGGATAAACATAAGATCTGAATAGAGGTTGACTCAACTGACCAACAATTTAGTATATGACAACATCACAAATATTGATATGCATCTGGGCTGATTAGGTCCCCGGAGGGGAATGATCTAAGCTCCCCACTTGGGCTGGAAAAGGACTTCAAATTGACTGAAAGCTAAGACCATTCTTGTCAAAAGTACTTTGCTATTTAGGTAATTCTCAGCTAGGAAAATAAAGATATTAAAACAATTTAGGAAATTTCTTAAACCAATTTATTTGAAATAATGCCACTTATCTGACAACATCCTTTTATGAGGTGAAACAACTTGTTAACTCATCAATTTTCATTTGAAGACCTTTCACCAGTCTTAGATTTTTACTTTGAATTATAGAAGGTTTTGAATGGCAGAATAACATGAACTGATTTTTAAAAGGTAACACTGGCTGGAGTGTCTGGGTGGCTCAGTGGTTAAGCATCTGACTCTTGATTACAGCTCAGGTCATGATCTCAGGGCTATGGGATCGAACATGTGCCAGGCTCTGTGCTGGGCACGGAGCCTGCTTAAGGTTCTTTCCCCTACCCCAATCACCACCTCCACCCACAAAAAAAAAAAAAAAAAAAAAATAGAGAAAGAGAAAGAAAGATCCCCGGTCCCTTCCACCTTGTGTGTACACAGGAAAAAATTCCAGATATGAACCAGGAGGAAAGCTCTCATCTGACCCTGATTGTGGGTATCTAACCTCCAGAATTGGGAAAAAGTCACAATTACCTAATCTTCCAGCAATATCTTCAGTTGGTTGAATTTAGCTAGAATCGGTTAGAATAAAGTCCTAAGAGTCATGGTGGGAGATGTCATATTGATGAGGGAGCAGGAGGCTGGCTGAAAACAAAGCAAAAGCTGGTACCGCACCCCTGACTGCCATAAATGAGAAACAAATAGTTAACTTGCAGAGATCACAATCCTGCAAGACAGAGTCTCCCTTGGTTTACAAATGTACTTGAGATTTACAACAAAGAAGTTACCTTATCCATAGCCCAATTTCCAGAGGCACATAACTCAGTTCCTCAAGCCCTAATGTCACCCTCCCCTCCATAAAAACTGAAGGAGGCTGAGGTAGAAGGAAAAGTAAATAAAGTTAAATTTCTTTTAAACCTAAATCTCACTAACAAGGACGCTTTGATAGCAGGAATGTAACATTCCACCAGGAGACTCCCAATTGTCTTCATGTTAGTGCCTCATTAGAGGGAAAGCAGCCTTGGCTTGATAGTAACCAGGCCTTCAATATCCTGACAGTCTTCTTTACCCCAATAGCCCTTCTGAACACCCCTTTGTCCTCACCTACCCAACTCCTGTGTATATAACCAGCCACTCCTCACATGCCCGGCGCAGCATCTCCGTCTGCCCACAGGTCCTGTCCCCGTGCTCTAATAAACCACATTTTTGCACCAAAGATGTCTTAAGAATTCTTTCTTAGCTGTCGGCTCCGAACCTCACCTAGGTTCAAGAACTTCATCAATATCTCTCTGATATAGAATAGAGCGAATGAAAGACTATTAAATGGAAAACTCCCTATTGTTCCTGTACACCTGCTCTAAGCCCTAATGCCCTGCATCATTTGACCTAAGCTGTACAATACAAAGAAATACACTCTTCTTGCTTTCAAATGGAAATAAATTTGGCTAAACTACGATGAGGCTTTTTTTTTTTAATTTTTTTATTTTTTTCAGCATAACAGTATTCATTATTTTTGCACCACACCCAGTGCTCCATGCAATCCGTGCCCTCTACAATACCCACTACGATGAGGCTTTTGCATTGTAGAAAGGAGTTATGAAAATATTACCTTAGCACAGAAGGCTTTAAAAAAGGCCTATGGGTGTGTTTAATGCATGCACTGATTTTTAAAATTGTTTGTGGCTCATCCACCTGTCCCCTGGTTAATACAATGAAATGAGCAAAATTAATCTTAGAAGGCCCTTTCCACTTCAGGCCTGTGCTCCTGTGTTCACCCTCTAGCCTCACGTTTTCTAGAGGAAAGGGAAGAAAAGTACTCTTTTCCCTTTATAGACATATCACAAACCCACAGGCAGGAGTAAGAAGATACAAAATGGTGGGAAAGTCTCCCTGTGAGTATGAATGAATATCCTCCTTCTTTCACACGAAAGGGAGAAATGCCTCAGTATCATCTCTTTCTCACTGAATAAAGCTTTCAAAAGTGCTAGGCTGAATAGAAGCAGCCAGTATTATTCTATGACTTTCATCACTGAGGAACGTGCCCCAGTAACCCCCAGAGAGGCTCATAAAGAACAAACACAACCTTGAGTCAAGGGCATTCTGACAGTACCTACTTTTAAGAGCTTGGGGCCTGAAATCAAGCGTGAATGTGGATTTATGTTCTAGCACTTTTCTGCAAGTTACTTAAAGTACCCGAGCTTCAGGTTTCTTACTCTTTTCCCCATCTCTTTAGCTTTATTTCTAATTGAGAATTTTCAAAAAGCCATTCTGCTCTAACAGGAAATCCTCTGAATGCTTTTCTCCAAACAATACTCACTCATTAAGGTAGGATGACTATTGAGTACAATGGCTGCATTTAATTCAGCATTTAATTTCTGGCATGAAAGAATAATAAAAGCAAACAAGCTTGCTGTGTTTGAGATCATCTCCACTAACTTGCTGCCCCCTTACTTCCAGTCCAGCAGCCACCAACTTTGCCACTATCACCACCATCATCATTTTATTCTTACCGCACTCTCCCTCTTAGCAACCTGTAGCAGCAGAAGCCCCAGAGCCATCAACTGGTGAGATTCCCCAGGAGCACCTTGCTGTCTCAGTTGGTAGAGCATGTGACTTGATCTTAGAGTCAAGCCCCGCCTTAGCATAAAGCTTATAGATCAATCACAGGAGTTGATTGATTATAAAAGGATATAACTGAGGGACAGTTAAGTGAAAGAGTTACAGAAGGTGAGGTATGGAGAAAAGGCATGCAGCTTCCTTGCCCTCTCCAGGCCACTGTTCTCTCCGCATCTCTACCTGTTTACCAACCTGGCAGCTCTGGTTCCTTATCTTAAAATTGGAATAATGACAGGGAAGGGAGTATAGGGTTGATTTGAGGATCAAATCAGATTACTAAACAAGATAATTAACATACCACATTCTTCTGCTCTTACTGTTATCACTATCAGTTTTATGCCAGTATGTGAGAGAGAGAGAGAGAGAGACAGTGTGTATGTGTGTGTGTGTGTGTGTGTGTGTGTATGTGTGTGTGTATGCTGACCAAGATGCCCTTAACATTGTCCTTGACTAAACTTTATACAAGATCCTTCCTTACTTTAGGCCCTGATCACCTTTTTCTTAGAGCAGTTAACTTAGAAGCCTTCTAGGTTCCTTCTTTGTCCCTTTGAGATATAAATTTTCTGAAGCCTCTAGCTAGTTTTACAATGCAGTATTGTCTTTTTCAATGACCTAAGAGCCATCCCTTTGAAATGCAACCATCAAGGCAGATAGTGCTCCCAGGATCTGTGGTAGGTAAGAGCCTAACTTTCCTGGGCTCCTTGTTTCAAGTTGGAAAACTGCCTCCTGTCATGAAGATAAGATTCAATTCTTTTTTTTTCTTTTTCCTTTGGAAAGGCCATCTAGAGAACACAAAGGACTTAAGATTCCCCCTACACCCTTTTAAAAACTCTTCTGTCTTTTGTTTTGGCAAAGTTAAGCTCAGAGAGCTGTTTGTGCTTATTGCAATTGCCTTGACAGAAGTCTCCCTTGCCTGTTTAAATTTGTCTGGTGACTGGTTTGATAGTGCTATGAGTTGAACAAGAATTTTTATACATGTATTTTTCTAAATCTTATAGTCTATAGGCTTAGCACCTCAGATAACAAAACTCTATTTGCATATAGACAATTTTGCACTAATGCATAGCTACAGATATTGAAGAGTAATGCAGTCAGCTTTTTTCCTATTTCACATCAGAACATAGTCTGAAACTTGCACCTTGTGTATTTTTCATGCTCTAAATACTTTAGTAATTTTTATCCGAGCAAATGAGCCAAATTAGGAAACACTGATTTAAAAGTAAATGTTTTTCAAGTTTCTTTTCCCGAAATGAATCCATAGGCCTTTATCGCCACGGCTAACGTGTTCAAATTTCATTCTTTATACTCTGCTCAGAGGATTTCATTGTAAAATTATGTACCAACTTGAATAACTATACTTTTTTTTTTTTAAAGATTTTATTTATTTACCTGACAGAGAGATCTCAAGTAGGCAGAGAGGCAGGCAGAGTGAAAGGGAGAAGCAGGCTCCCTGCTGAGCAGAGAGCCCGATGCGATGCGGGGTTTGATCCCAGGACCTTGGGATCATGACCTGAGCGGAAGGCAGGGGCTTAACCACGGAGCCACCCAGGCGCTCCAGAATTATACTTTTTTATATATATTTAGCTTTCATATGATTTCTTTGTTTTCAAAGGTAATTGTTTTGATTTAAAATGTTATCTACCAAACTGCTGCATACTTCTAATTGGTCAGCTATGGAGAATAAGTATGTATGAGAGCTTTTTTTTTTTTGATAGATACATCTATAATCATTAATCAGCTTAAATATTATTCAAAGTTGAAAGCAAACTTTCATCATATATCATGAATATAAGTAATTTCCTTAGAGAATACTACCCTACTAAACAGTTATAATTCAATTTGATAACTAAAGTGTAGAAGAATATTTTGTTTTATAGAGAAATTTGGTAGGAAAAAAAAGGCTTAAACTATAATGTTAACTGTTTTATCTTCACTAGATAGACCTCTAGATAGACCTCTAGAGCCAATTTTCCAAAATACGGGGAAGAATATTTTACAGCCCTTCTAGATAAAATCTGTGTCTGTATTTTAACTTTAATTTTTCAAGAGTCTATCTTAAATGCTACCAGAATCCCTCTATTACTTCCCCATGTCTTCATATCTTCTAAACTGGGGAGGATCAGATGGCATTGTTTTTAACACTTAACAAAATTGCCTCTGAGCCCTCTCTTCTCTTTCCTATTACAGTCTATTTTAACAGAGAAAAAGAAAATACAGGAAATGGGAGGGTAACTATCATCTCATTATAAGACTAATGTTAATATACACAGAAATACTCTTTTCATGGTAAGGATCAAAATTGCCTCATCATATTCAAGACAACATGATAATAAACACCATTTAATTTTTTCTTGCATATATTGTAATTTGAAATTTAATTTGTAAATTAAATTTGTACATGTAATTTCAAATATTCTATGGAGTATAGTAGTAATGGTATTATCTTAGTTCAGAAGCATTTCAAATATGGGTTATCATTTTTTCTCCATCTTTATGTTAGT
Organism: Lutra lutra; assembly: GCF_902655055.1. Taxonomy (NCBI): domain Eukaryota; kingdom Metazoa; phylum Chordata; class Mammalia; order Carnivora; family Mustelidae; genus Lutra; species Lutra lutra. Next base: position 72,083,323 of record NC_062279.1, on the reverse strand, counting down.
ATAAGAAACATTCTAATGATATCTAGAGAATTTTTGGAGTATGTTTTTGAAACTATGCTTTTCCTTTCCTTTCTCATAAATTATATTTCACAGTCTTTTTTTTTTTTAATATTAAGAGTGTCTAGCATTTTCTCCAAGAACATTTTTGCTTAAACACATTGTGAAAAGGTTATGGATGTTTACCTAAAAATGTACTTGATAAGAATTAAAAATTACCTACATAATTAACATTATCATTTACAAAGCAATAAAAATGACAGAAGAAAAAAAGAAAATTTATACCATATTTAAATAAAGCTAACCATTGAGTACTTTCTAATACCCATCAAATTACATGATATCACTGGAAGAAAATGGGTTCTGTATTTTATATAGAAATATGGACAAATTACTCTTCAGTGACTATTATAGAGATTAACCTAGCCTAATACTAGGGTTGCTGGTTTAAAAATACTCCTTGGAAATACAATATTTTAAATAGCAAGCGCCTGTTATTTGAGAACTTTTTAGCTACAAATTAATAATGTTATCATTTAGCAAAAACAAAACAAAACAAAAAGCACGCAACAAATGAAAAATCGTTCTATTTTTGTGAAAAATCCTTGCTATTGAAGTTTAGTCAGAAAAACCAGGAAATTTAAAGCCTCAGAAGGAATTCTAAGTCATACAAGTTTTAAAATTATTTTTATTACTAAGTTTGCAGTGCTTATATATTTCCATAAAATGCCTTAATGCTTAATGACCAAATGAGAAGTCTGGAGACAAAACAGGACAGAATTGATATAGAAGGTTGGTTGTTGGTTATAAACAAGAATATGGGGGCGCCTGGGTGGCTCAGTGGGTTAAGCCGCTGCCTTCGGCTCAGGTCATGATCTCAGGGTCCTGGGATCGAGTCCCGCATCAGGCTCTCTGCTCAGCAGGGAGCCTGCTTCCCTCTCTCTCTCTCTCTCTCTCTGCCTGCCTCTCCGTCTACTTGTGATCTCTCTCTGTCAAATAAATAAATAAAATCTTCAAAAAAAAAAAAAAGAATATGTAAGGGATGGAGAAATAAACAAAGGAGAAAGCTGACACAGAAGCAGAGATAGGATAAATGTTAGTGAGGGACTGTCATCTATAGGAAGAAATTATGCATGTGAACTCTTGAGATGCTTTTATTCTGAAAATATTTTTAGACATGATCTGCATAGTTCTGAAAGTAATTGAACAATTCATTAAATGCCAATTTTGGAAGTGTTTAGTATTTTATCCTAATCCATTGTCCTAAAATTAAGGAATTATGCATATCTTATTAAAAATAAGGAATTCACTGGGATACTACAAATTATTATTTGACATGTTTCAATTTCAAAATTAATACAAAATTCATTTGAGGGGCGCCTGGGTGGCTCAGTGGGTTAAGCCGCTGCCTTCGGCTCAGATCATGATCTCAGGGTCCTGGGATCGAGTCCCGCATCGGGCTCTCTGCTCAGCAGGGAGCCTGCTTCCTCCTCTCTCTCTGCCTGCCTCTCTGCCTGCTTGTGATCTCTCTCTGTCAAATAAATAAATAAAATCTTTAAAAAAAATTTCATTTGAAAAAAGAACTAAATTTAAGTGGACTGATAATTTTAATTTTTTTTTAAGGTTTATTTTAGAGAGAGAGAGCACCAGTGGGACAGGTAGAGGGAGAAGGAGAGAGAATCTCGGCAGACTCCCACTGAGTGTGGAGCTTGATGTGGCATCAATCTCGTGACCCTGTGATCATAACCTGAGCCAAAACCAAAAGTCAGACCCTTAGCTGACTGCATGGCCTAAGAACCACGTTTAATTTTTTTTTTTAATATAATAGTATGTAACATTTCTCTTTTCATATTAAAATATATTTTCCAAGACTCTAAATAACCTTTATCACTGAATTTTAGAGCCAGATGTAACTGCCATTATCACCTAGTTTAGTAACTGATTTTGTATAAACATGATGTTAGAAATATCACTCAAGTTAATACAATGTAGTAATAGTAGATGCAGAACTAAAATCAAGATCTCTCTTTAGCCTTTAAAGGTTGGTGGTTCTTTAATGTACCATAACATCTGGAAGTCCTGAAGATATGTTTCATGTCTGCAGGCAAATTAGGGTGAGAAAACCAAAACTAAAAGAGCATTTTAATTTCACTATATAGCACATCCCAGCCTCCTTTTGTTTGGGATTATTGACATAGTTTGCTAACTGGTTCCTTTGTTTCTGCTCATGCTCCCATGCCCCACTCTACTAGAAAAAGCGATTTTTTTCAAAACTATAATTCAGTTCACATCTGTTACTTGCTTGAAATTCTTTAGTGTTCCCATTACATTTGGAACAAAACTCAAACTTTTTATAAGGCCTACAAGGTGAGGTGTAATCTTGTCCTACCTGACTCTTTGACCTCATCTACCACAAGTGCAGCAGAGGAAGACCTTCCTACAACTCCTAATGTCTTCTGAGGATTTTTGATATATTAGTCACTCAATATTTACAGTGATTCTAGGAGATAGGTGTACTATTAGTCCACTCTGATAGGTTAAATAACTAAGTTTACAGGGACTGAATAAATTGCTTAGTGTTATGAAATAGTGGAACAAGATTTAGTTGAGATCTTCTGTGAGCTTTGTACTCAACGTCATGCTTGGTTTAGCTCTTTTCCTTCTACTTCTGAAGCCAAGACTTGCTGTTCTTTGGTTTCTTCAGTGTTCAAGATTACTCTCTTTTCTGAGCCTCTTGAATGTCTCTCCTTCTTTCTAGAATGTTTTTGTCTGGATCATGGCTTGGTTTCATACATTTTTCAAGTAAGTTCAAATATTACTAATTATTATTATTATTACTACTACTATTACAATGGGCTTTATTTTCCATCTAAATAGTCTATTTCTTTCTCCACCCCATGTATAACTGCCAATCTATCTCTTGATCATTCATTAATTCTTGACATATTTTTTTCTTAGCACTTAACATTTCCTGAAATTATATTATTTGTTTCCCATTTAGACATATAATGTCTATAGATTTTACTATAATGTATTCTAAGGATGGTCACTTTTTTTTTCTATTCAATGTTCCAATTCCTCTGTCTAAACTGTTAGAATAGATATCAAATAAATATTTCTTAAAGTAATTTTCTTATATTCAGAATATCTTCTAGAAAAATATTTTATATGCTTTAACTGAAAAAATAATGTTGGATTATTATTTTGGGATCCTATACATGTTTTATTATAATTATATCTTCCCCTACATTCAGATTCAGCTGATTTATTGAATTATCGTAACATTTAATTTATTATCATAACATTTAATTTACTATCTTGATTTTAACAATTAGTTTTATGTTCCTTCAGAGTATGTTTTGCTCCTGTTTTATTCATAGATACTCTACAAAAATAGCAGCATGGAGATAAAAGTTGTCCCTGTTACTAATAAAAGGATTTTTGCCCAAGTTTGATACTCTTTTAAAAGGGATCATATATATATATTCATAAAGAATTTGCACAGATATAAAAACCGTTAAAATGTTATAATTACAACATTTGACTACAGGTAGGGCAGTGCTATGTAAAGAAAGAAAAACATAAAACTAATAAGTAGTGTTTTTGTTTTGTTACTCTGTCTTAAATCTAGAAACCCAATAAATCTAATGAAACTTTCCCTCAACCTCATAACACATTATTCTAGAGCCATGGGACTACAGAAGAAAAATTGTAGAAGGAGGTATCTCTTTTGGAAAATGTCATCTGTGAGTTGAAATTGTATTTCAGGGGGCGCCTGGGTGGCTAAGTGGGTTAAGCCGCTGCCTTTGGCTCAGGTCATGATCCCAGGTCCTGGGTTCGAGCCCCACATCGGGCTTTCTGCTCAGCAGGGAGCCTGCTTCCTCCTCTCTCTCTGCCTGCCTCTCTGCCTACTTGTGATTTCTCTCTGTCAAATAAATAAATAAAATCTTAAAAAAAAAAAAAAGAAATTGGATTTCAGAACCACGGCTTAAAGATATTATTATTTCAGTATATTTATGGATTCAGTATCTGTAATACAACACAGTGAGGATGAGTAATAAGTAGGCTTAAATTGAGACTCTAAAACAGAACAGTAAATACAATTTTATTGTTATCACTGTAAGTTTGTGAAATGGAAATCAAGATTGGAAAATAGCAATGCACTATGGGCATTCCATTTTCAAAAGAAATGAACTTAAGAGGAGAGGCAGAAGAAAAAAATACATATACCTTCATGGAGATATATAAATGTGAAGGTAGAAAATTGCTGATAACCAAGGGAGAATAAGACTGAAATTATATGAATAAGGGAATGTGATGTGAGCTTTTATAGAGATTTAAAAAAAAGATAGTTTTTGAGAGAAGACAAAATTTTCATGGAATTTCTTCAAATAGCCAGCTCTACTGAGAATGTTTTTGCTTAAAATATAGTGTCTGAGAATTTCTTGAATTATTTTGCCCATAAATTATTCTCTCAGAAATCAGAATAACAAAGTAAGGCAACTTGTCAATTTTAATTCCAACTTAGCAAAAAAAAAAAAAAAAAAAGAAAGAAAGAAATATATCTATATCTATCTCTATCTCTCTATAGAGATAGAGATAGATATATTCAGTACAATGGTAGTTATGGTTCCATAGAAGAGTGCAATATTTTTGTCTTTTAGTTCTCAACAATTACAAAAGAAAAACCAGACATAGCAAGATAAATATCCTGAATAACACTATGCAAAAGTCCAAATTAAAAAAGTGCTGAATTTAAAAATTTCTGAGAAAAATATAGACAGATGCTAAACACTGCCCAAAGTGGGCACACTATTCAAATGCAATGCTTATAGAAAAAGATCTGAGAAAATAATTTCAGAAGGCAGTGTATAGTTAATTCCTCTCATGAAGTTCATTGTATCATTGGCTAATGGATGGAAATTCTAGTATTTATTGCTGAAAAAAACACTCTAAAAGTTAATGTTTAAATCTATGATGAATTAATTTTGTTTGCAACTTAAGAAAAGGACAGCTCACTGGGCATCAACTGGATCTGGGCACAGGCTGGAAACTAGAACAACCTTTACTTTTAGTAGATGGTATCTCTCATAGTTCATGTGTTCGTCAGCTAGTTCCTCAGTTGCAACTGTTGCTGGGACACCAACATATGGATTTCCTGGGTGGTTGTTTGGTTTTTGAATAGTATGGTGGCCATAATTCAAAGATGACCACCCAAAGAGTAAAGAGAGTATCAGTGAAATCTACATGACTTAGCAGCTTTTATGACCTAGCAGACATCATGTATCATCATTTCCACCTCATACTACTGGTTTAATTTGAGTTGTTTAGGCCAGCTCATATTTAAGCGAGGATGGTTAGATTTCTTCTTTCCATGAAAAGCTGATCAAAGAATATGCAGATGTGTTTTAAATCCAACATAGATGCTTTGAATTTTTTAAGACCATGAAATCTGTTTAACCTAGCATTGTCTGATTTTCTTGCTCATAGTTTTCTGAGATGACACTAATTAACATCTTGAAGATACTATTCTAAAAAAAAATCCTCTTGAGGGAGCTCTTCCTTCAAGTACATAGTATGACTGAGTTTATTTGAGCAGCAGGAGCTTAATGAATGGGATTAGAGTGAATTGCAATGCATTTCTAAGAAAAATTTAGTCATACAATAGTCTAAAACTATGCTTACATTTTGCCCATTCTGTAAAGAAACAAAAAATGTTACCTTTATTTTTTAACCTTCTTCTTCAATTTAGTGCTCATCCATCTTTTTGCTATTAGTAAACCTTTAATATGTTTGAGTAAAGTAGACAGACACACACACCACTAGCAATGTGATCTTTAAATAGAAAATAAGATCTATTGAGTAAAACTTACAGCAGAGAAACTTAAATCATTCACAGGTCTTCCAATCTCTCATTATTTTATAAATAGGTATGTTTAGCCCAGATACACTGGCTTGGATACACTAACACAGAGAACAACAGAAGAGAGACCCCACCTTGGTAATATTTTATACCTTTATATGAAAAGGGAGAAAAGGCATCTAGAACCTAGACTTGACTATGTCATGAGTTACTACTTTAAAATAAGATAGGTAGCCTGGGACATTTACCCATGAAGCATTTTGTAACTCTCCCAGGAAGAGGTGCCTTCCTCCTTTGAGTTCCCATAATATTTTGAATAGTTTCTTACCTCTTCAAAGCCCTTTTCCTCACCTACTCTCATTACTATCTTTATCTTCACATCTGTACTACTTTTTCCCCCCAACATAAATCTATCTCTTCCATATTTAAATGAAAATCAGGTTTCTAGAATATATATTTTCTGCTTACCATTAAACTCTTTGCTTCCAAAACAATGTGTATTTTGCAGATTGTTAAGTTGAATTCACTACAATAATAAATTTCCTTTACCATTCCATTGAAACTCCTCCTCCCAGGTCAATGAAAAAGTGTCCTACTTAAGAAATGGAGAGGCTAAAAAAAAAAAAAGAAAAAAGAAAAAAGAAATGGAGAGGCTATTTTCAAACTTTTTATCATCTGTCTTTTCTGTTGCATTTGACATGGCTGACCACGCTTTCCTTCTCTTCTTCTGCTTTCTATTAAGGTTTAGCTATCTCCAATCTCCCAATGTGAATAGATAGTATATCCAAAATCTGTGCTGTTTTTGAAATTTCATGTCTCAGGAAAGTATGTTTTCCTGCTTTTGGTTTTTCTAAAAATAGTTCCTAAAAACTTAGAGTCTTTCTTGATACCTCCTTTCTCTCACCTACCAATTCCCTACCAGTCACCAAGAATAATCGGTCCTTCACTTATACTATGTCTTGAGTTTTGTTTTGTTTTTTTTTTCTTAACGCTTTCCCTTTATTAAGTCAGGGCATCACAGTTTTTTCTCTGGATTACTAATAAAAACTGTCCCTAATATTTCACTTCCTTCTGTCAAGCACTCTCTAAACTATTCACCCAACTGTTATTAGAAGGAAAATCTTTACTTGCTGAAAACCACTCACTGTCTATAGCCATACTGACAAACCTGCCATTTCCAGAACTCCGTAATCTTTTTTTCTTCTCTGTTTTACATGATGTCCCATCTACTGCAATTGCTTTTCTTCCCCTTCTTTACCTGATAAACTCCCTGCCCTTGACAACTGGGCTTAAATATCACATGCTCTGAGCATTTTCCCTTATATCACTCACTTCTATATTATTAAGATGCATTGATAATATGGCTCTATATAATCATCTTGAGATATTTCAAGTATTTATTTCATGGATTCCTTGTAAATGGATTCCATGTTTCTTATTTTCCTAGCCATAGAGCTCAAAATGTATTTGCTTAGTGAAAGAATATGGGAAAACAGCAGTGTCACATTCTAATGTAACTACATATTCATTAGTTCCTCTCACTTAGTCAAATTTAATGTATAAGAACCATATTTTATTTATAATCCTAGTACACTAAAACTCAAAATGGGTCTATCCCTAAAAATTATATAAATGGTGTTTCATTAAAAATGCTGTTAATGGCATACCATTTTATTAAAAATTGTGTTTACTATTGCTACTGATATAAAATATAGATAACACAAAAACAGAACTCTCGCATCCATGGAAGCTGTCTTTTTCCCTATTCTTTCTTCCTCCCTCCTTCCCTCCTTTTTTTTTTTTTTTTTTTTAAGTAGGTTCCACATCCAGAGTGGAGTCCAACGTGGGGCTTGAACTCATGTCCTGTGATCAAGACCTGAGCTGAGATCAAGTTAGACTTAACCAACTGAGTCACCCAAGCAGCCCCATGGTAGCTGTTTTAATTCCTTATCCCTGTGCCCAAAGTAGTCTTTCGGTACATTTTCAGGATGGTTACTATTTTACAGAAGAAATTATCATTCCAACTAAAGTCTCATATATATCTAAAAGTACAAAACAGGGAATTCACTCTGAAAGGGGAGAACTTTCTTGTCATTTGTTTCTTAATGTGCCCAAAGAATCTGGGACAGTGCAGGACACTGAGTAGCCAAATAATACATATATGTTGAATAAAAAAACTTGGTATGAATAGATTGGAATATGAACTGGGGACCAACTAAACTATTATTATTGCCAAGGAGGAAATATGACCACATATAGGTATTATATATTCTCTTCTTGTTATCTCTAAATCACTCATATATCCCTTGATACCATATTTATATTCTCTCACAAGACACTGTTAAATGACCAGTCCATAAATTTAATACATTTTTAATCTATTACAAAAAATCTATTAAGATTTAATAGACTTTTTAAGAACTAATAACCAAAAAGACTTTTGTCACTGCCCTAAACACTTAATAACCAGAAATACTTTCGTTATATCTAAGGGCATGATAGCTTTTTTTCATTCACAAAATGTGTGACACAATGAATACTTTGGAGGAAGGAGGCTTAATTAGGTAACTATAAACACATGGTCTCACATCACTAAAAGTTTGCCCTGCCTCTAAGGTACGTAAAGCTCATTTTGGCAAAGATTAAGGGACCCATGAATAATCCTTCATTGTGTAGAAAACATGCTATAATTGTGTCTATATTTTTTCTTTTGTGCCCTTAGAGGGTAACCTGCATTCTTTAAACAAGAAAATCAGACTCAGTTACTTTCTAGCTACACTGAAAGTATAGTGTAGCTGTGCACTACTGGTCATGCACCTACTCAGGTTCTTTGCTCTAGCTCTTCCCTCCAGAATGTCATTTTCCTCCATTATTTGTTCACCTCACACTTTCAGTTCATTTAGATCTATGGTCAAGGTGTCAGGTCCTTGAAGAGGTTGTCCCTAGTCAATGCATCATCCTCACCCCTGCTTTATTTTTTTTTTCATAACACATATTGCTATCTGCTATTGCTACAGAAATGTGTGTATATTCACTTGTTTATTTTACTCTCTAACATTAGACTGTAAGCTCCATGGGGGCAGAAGCTTTTTCAGTCATTTTTGGTGCTATATCCTGAATAGTTATTAGCATGCAGTAAACATTCTACCCATAGTTTTTAAGTAAAATTAAAATAAATAAATAAATAATAAACAAGAGGGTAGATTTAGTTATGGGAAAATTGGTAGAACATGTTTTATCTAAGGCAGACTGGGTAAGTCTTCACCAAATTAAAAGGGACTTTTAAGAAATAATCTTGTAAGATTCCATCCCAGCAAGAAGTAGCCAAATGCTGATTCCCTGTATATCTTTACAGAGATCAAGTGGAGTACCATTTCTTTTTTCTTTTTTATTATGTTAGTTGCCTTATAGTACATCATTAGTATTTGATGTAGTGTTCCAAGATTCATTGTTTGCATGTAACACTCAGTGCTCCATCCAATCTGTGCCCTCCTTAATACCCATCACCAGGCTCACCCATCCCTGGAGTACCATTTCTTTAAAAAGCCCTTTCTAAATAAGGGAGGGAGAAGAATTTATCCTAAAGCTCTCTGCTAAAACCTGTTTTCCATTGGTCAGTGTCCCCATGGGTATAGTGAACCTATATACCATATATCAAAACTTCTCCAGCCTGTCACTAGGCAAGCTAAGTCCTCTGTAGGCTCATTCTGGCTGGTGCCCTGCTGCAACAGACTTGCCTTGTCAATCAGTGCTGCCAATATGGGGTTCTTCAACTGGTGGTAGCAGCAGAAGCAGCAGCAGCAGCAGCCGTGACCTGGCTTCTTGGTCATTTTGAGCTTGTTTAGGATCATAACATAAAATATTTAGGTTCTTATTAGGTCCAGGCTGAAATACTGTAACTTTTTCTCATTCAGGTTCTCAGCATACTCAATTTCCAACCAAAATTTGACTAAGATATTCCAAAGATGTGAGTGATCTGACCTCATCTAAATGATAAACAGATTTTTAAGTTTCGTAACTGTGATATGCAATCCAAGAGTTCTTGACTGGCAAAACATTCACCAGTCTAAAGATCTCTAAGATAATTTTGGCTTTTACCAGTGTTTAAGTTAGATTAGTCGATCAATTTCATAGCCTTAGTCACTAAATGTTCATTTTGTAGATTCACCTTAAGGAATTATTTACCTACTGAGGGAATATCCTCTCTAACCTAAGACTGGCTCTTCACAGAAGAAAGAATACAAAGTAAATTGCTAAATATTTTGGAAAGTATTAAGCAAGTGCAATTACAGTTGTTCAAAACAGAGGGTTTGCTAATTATCTTTAATTGCTAACATGAGTTAAGTGGTAAGCATTGAGGAGGCAGCCATCATGCACCTAAACCAACATACTTATTATAACTTGTTTGGGTGTTGAATCTAATAAAGTATAAACTCCATTAAGACAGAGAATGGTTCTATTATTCACTCATTATATAGTAAGTCCCTAAAACATATTTATTGTGGCTAGAATCACTGGCTACTTAGAGGTGGTCTAAATAAACACCACTTTCCTGTTCATTTAACCAATCTAAATAATGTTGCCTATCGTCAGTTTTGTGTTCTGACTTCTTGTGCAAATACAGCGTTTTTTTAAAGATTTTATCATTATTTACTTCAGACAGAATGTGTGAATGGGGGGAGGAGCAGAGGGAGAGGAGAGGCAGAGAATCCCAACCAGACTCCCTGCTAAGTGTAAAGCCCCACATGGGGCTTGATCTCACAACCCATGAGATCATGACCTGAGCCAAAATCAAGAGTCAGTCACTCAACTGAATGAGCTACCCAGACACCCCTGCATCTTTTTTATACATGTGTGTGTCTTCTTTCTCTCTCCCTCTACTGTCCTTCTATGTAAATACACATATACACATAATGTTATACAAGTACACACATATATATCTGCTCTATAATGTACATTGATATATGTCATATATATGCACATATATATTAAGTTCCACCTATTAGAATAAACACAAACTATGATCTAATACCTGTGTTGTAGAATCATTAATACTGAGATCTGTCTTATCACCCAAAGAATCTTCTTTGAATTTGCCCATTTCAACCTTGGATTTTTTTTTCATGCAGACACTGAACATTTGTTACCGGTATGATAGGAGTTATATTGAAACTGAAAATTGACTCCAATAACCTAGATCTATAAGTGAGTGTAAGTAGATTAAGCAGGATCTTTAACTTCTGTCTTTTTTTTTTTTTTTTAAAGATTATATTTATTTATTTGACAGACAGAAATCACAAGTAGGCAGAGAGGCAGGCAGAGAGAGAGAGGGAGAAGCAGGCTTCCCGCTGAGGAGAGAGCCCGATGCGGGGCTCGATCCCAGGACCCTGGGATCATGACCTGAGCCAAAGGCAGAGGCTTTAACCCACTGAGCCACCCAGGCGCCCCTAACTTCTGTCTTTATTGACAATCAAAAACAGTCCTTACTAGAAAAATATCCTTGAAAATGCTTGGTCTCTCGACTCCGATAGACCTGAATTTGAAATGTGACCCCCCATTTTCTTGCTATGGAACTTTAACAAATCTTGGATCCTTAGGTTCCTCATCCTATAAATGGAGATATTTATTGGACCACATTTCAAGGATAGTGTAGAGTCAGATAAAACAAGTTACATGGTATATAGTAGGCACGCTACATTTAGGTATTTATACAAGAGATATAGAACCATCAAAGTATTTATATGTAATTTATTTTGGAATTTAATTCTTTTGACATTTTCCCTTTGTGAAATCTTAGGTCATTCTCTTCTCTTGACTTGACTTTTCCTCTTCTGCAGAAGAACAATATAAGGATGATGTTGAATCTCCAGAGCTGGGAAAAGATAGTCTGTATATGCAAATATGTTAAATGAGAATTTTTCTGTTGTTAAAAGCTTGGTCAAAGATCCCAGTGGATTCCTGTGGAAAGGTAAAATGAGTGCTACACCCCCTAAGTCATACTTGATAAAATATTTTGAAACTGGTTTATTACCTTTAGTTTATTATCCAACTCAGAATATAAATAAGTATGTTCAAAATTTGTGGAGATTATAAAGCATGGATTTATTTCAGAGGAATTACCTGCCTACTGTGCTTTGGGAGATAAATCTATATCACTTTAAGCTACATGAAAGAAAGTTCAAGATAACTATTTGTGGACTTTGGCATGAATGGATTGGAGATGGAATAGTTCAGGAAACAATATCTGACTCACTTTTGAAATCTCTAGCTTGGCATCTCTTTTGGGACAGAAGAACAAGAAAGAATGCTTAAGGATCCAGGGGCCAGACAGACCCTGTGAAATAAGATCAGCCATGAGCTATTTTGAAAAGAACCCCACACAAGAGATCCTTGTTCCTAGCGGCAGGCTGATAGCAACAGAACAATGTTGGCATGTATATTTAGATAAGAAGCCAAGGTATAGGTTTTAAGCATCAAAGTGGCATTTTCTACAAGAAATGGTAGTTCAGCAGTCCCTACCACAGGTGATATATAGAGAAAGGGATCATGTGCCTTGATACCTACAGGCTTCCCAGGGGAAAGGAAGACCATGTTAGGGAAGAAGGATATTTGAAACTGAGACTGTAGGTTTTTTGGTTTTTCGTTTTTTTTTTTTTTTTTTTAAGATTTTATTTATTTATTTGACAGAGATCACAAGCAGGCAGAGAGGCAGGCAGAGAGAGAGGAGGAAGCAGGCTCCCTGCTGAGCAGAGAGCCCGATGCGGGGCTTGATCCCAGGACCCTGAGATCATGACCTGAGCCGAAGGCAGCGGCTTAACCCACTGAGCCACCCAGGCGCCCTGGTTTTTCGTTTTTTGTTTTGTTTTTGTTATTATTTTTCTTTTTTTGTTTGTTTGTTTCACTTTTTGTTTTACATATGACTGGGTGTTTTAATGCCTAAAAATCATGTATTTCCTGAGAGTAAATGAAAGTGTAAAAGTTGATGAGGATGTGGTCCATGGATCTGGGTAAAGATATTTCTCTTTTTGTACTGTAATATATACAATTCTTTTAACAAATGCAATTATTTTAACAAATATTTCCATGAACTTAACATGGATCTTAACTCCTTTTAACATTGGAATTGAGCAAATGGATTCAGTTAAGCTTGGTAGATTTTTTTTCTTTTTTTTGGAGGGGGGGGAATGATTTGAGTACTCATGAGGTGAGCTAGGAAGCCATGAGGATGATGTTGGGAAAGTATCATAGAGCAGAAATTATCATCTGTGGTAGACACAGAGATGTACCACCCAGATTTCTCTTTAAGGAAGGACTTGTTGCCCAATGGTATGAGGTATATTCAGTGGACACCTTCTTTGGAGATTGCCTCAACTAAAGAACCATTTTGTCTAATGTTAATCCTTCCCAGAAAAGTCCATAACTTGTGTCTGAGCTAGGCACAGCCACTTTTACCTACTATAAAATGGTCTGCTTGGCAATAATTGTTCTAGAGCGCTCTGCTAGGTTGACCACAGTTTTTTCAATTTTTAAAATGTAAAAAAAAAAAAAGGATACACAAAATAACATGACTAAATTTCATAGACATAATGCTGAGGAAAAAAAGTCAGACAAAATAGTACTCTTTCTAAGTTCACATTTATAAAATATTCAAAAAGAGGCAACACTAATCAAATGAGTGATGAAAGTCAAAATTATAGTCACCTCAGGGTAAGGAAAAGTTGAGGGTTCAAGAGATGAAGGGGAATGAAGAATCCTCCTGGAAAGAGTATACATCTTGATCTTGATGATAAATACATGGGTGTATTCGCATGTAAGATTGGTGTATTTTATTTATGTCTCAAAAGTATTAAAGACAAAAAGGTACAAACAACAACAACCACCTTAGAAGGAAACCAGTGGATGGCAGACACAATGAAATATTGAAAGATACTGGGAATTTGTACTTTATTAGGTCATACTTAAGACTGATTCTGCATTCTAGTCCCAGACCTAATTCCTAATGTCTTCCATTCCCAGGCAAGCCATTTATAAGGTTTTTTGAGTTTTTTGTTTTTTTTTAAGCTAGTGTTATACTTATGATAAAACCATCATTCTGGCCCCAAAGTTATCATATATAAACACTTTTAAGTATAAATATTTTTAATATTTCTCCTAATGATTACATCTAGCTATATAAGTCAGTTACAATTTTGCCTTTTAGAAAACACTGTATTTTCCCTTATAAAAACACTTATTTATCTGCTTAATGGTTGACTATTAATTATAAATATTAGATTTTCATGTTAAAATTATAATTTTATGCTCAACAGGGATCTTTCTCACATAATGACTTTTGTTATATGAAGAATAAGACTTAGGATGTTCATGTGCATAGCTAAATTATAACTGGGAATGAAGTCAGTGATGAAATTTCTGGCACAAATGATTAGAAACAGAAACAAATTTCAGTAGTTATGTAACAATATGTCACTCTTGAATTTCTGCCTCACATATTGATTTTTTTTTTTTTTGAGCTATGTAATATAATTTTATGACTCTCTTAAAACTCCAAACTAAGATTTAAACCAATGTGGAAATAAATTTGGGGGTCTTAATTCTGGAATTTAAAAAAATGCTAATATAATCACCTGAATTGGAGGCAAGGAATGGAAAAGTGAGTAATCATACACTTCTTAGCCAAAAGGCCGAGAAGTGATGAGTGAGTAATTATAAATAATAGGAAATGTTAATTGTGAAATTTTGTTCTGTTTTATTTTTGGTACATTTATAATTTGAGAATGAGTGTCTAATCATTCCATTTATCAAATACATTGACTATCAAGGACAATTAATGCAATTTTGAATTTTATTGGGTTTAAAGGAATTTAACTAGGTAAGGTACCACTTTGGCTCTACCAAAGACAGCCATTAGGTATTTAAATCTTATTAAAATGTGAGTTGCCGTATGGGTATCTGCCAATAATTGAGCAACTCTTTATCCATTGTGGAATACTAGGAAACCTTTTTAATCACCTTGCTATTTTAGCACCTATGTAACAATGTTATTCTAACTGCTTTTTAAATTTTCATTTTCTTGATTTGCATCTACTAAACTTTCTGATTAAAATTCATAGTTTTTCATTAAAAAGCTTTAAGCAATGATGCAGGAAAGGTACGTGGGGAATTTTTTACCCAATTTTTGTCACCTAAGAATTTTGTCCCCTATTGAGTCTTGAGTAGTTCTTTCTTAGGAATATATTTCTATAAGTGCAAAATGCATTCAATGTAAAAAGAACATCAGATGTTTTAAAATTTATTACTATCCTAAATTGGCACTGTGATCACTTTTATAACAACACTAGAAATTACATACATAAATATTGTGAAGAGGGGCCAGTTGTAGGCTTAAAGACAATTTTTTTGTATATGTCCTACATCTGCATTGAACATCAAAAATTGTATGCACTTCATATCTACTGATTTTTCATCTATGTTTTATCTGTACGCTATTTTGAGCTACATATTTTTATTTCATACATATATTCCCACATGCTGATTTTTTAAAATACACACACACGTATATATATATATTTGTATGTGTGTGTATATATATACACACACACACACACTTTTTAAAAAAATTAACAGTGTGATATTATTTTCAGGTGTACAATATAGCAATTCAACACTTACATACATGCTGACTTTATACAGTTATCCACAAATATACATAGATTTTTAATAGATATATGAAAGTTTATTTCTAATTTATGTTAGTAAAGATAATGACAATGACCTTGAAAATGAGATAATAAAAGTAAAGTTATAATTTTTAAAATTCTAATATTTATTACATATCTAAATTTAGAGTACTAAATTTACTATTGAGGGAGTGCCTTCTACATGCAAATCATTGTGCTTATGTCTAGGTATGTTTGAAAAAAAAATAGCAGCTTTGCCTACAAAGAAGTAAAAATCACAAGGAACATATACAGTTGAAGAAAAGATTTGTAATTTCCCGTTTGTGTGCATTTTGAATTCATTTTAACCCACCGCTCTGCTTTTGTAGCTTCAAGTTTGGAATGCTGGTAATAATTTTTATACTATGTAGTCCGGTCCTCTAGCAGGATTTGATAAAAACTGAATCTAGGTGTTCTAGCAAGATTCTCTAGTGATAATTTGAAATTGGAGTTATGAGAGTTTATATTTGTTTTTCTCAGTAACTTAACAGAACAAATATAAATTTAGGACCCATGATATAACCATACTGTTGATATAGTGAATATTAAGAAGCAGAGAAATATGATCTGAGAAATCAGAGAAATCTTCAATGAACTTTCACACTACAAGGAAAGAAGTTTTATCATATAATCACAAAATTATTCATTATTAAACTTGAGAGTTCTTATTAAAAAGAGAAAAAGAGAGAAGTATGTTGGACATGCTAATGTGCCAGTTGGAGTATACTATAGACTCTCAATTTGTTCATCTGTGAAATGGATGGGTTGGATCACATGACTTCTACACCTTTCTGCTTAAATATACTTCATAGCATTTTGTAACCCAATACTTAGGTTGTGTGATAAAATGTAGTTTTATTACATACGCACAAAATATAATTTGGATAGTATTATACTTTTGGCCTGCTTTTATTTCAATACAAATTGATCTATTTTGACTTAAGTAATATGTACTATTTGAAAATCTAGGTATAGTAGAGGATAAGAAGCTGATAAAGATCATGATTTACTGAAGTGAAGGTAATTTTTTTCGAGGTTTTGTGAAATAAAAAATAGTTCCTCAGCAATATTTGGAATATCTAATAAACAAGAAAAGGAAAACACTTTAAAAAACTTCAACCCATTCTTTCCTTATTTACTGAATTAGAATCCTACACTGAACCTAAATTGAAGTGCACTCCGAAGCCTGAAATCAGGTTTTGCTCCTGCTTTCTCAATAGAATCACAGTCCCTTGGGAACATTTTCCTTTCACTGAGCTACATCTCAATCAGCAGACAATTCGCCATGGAGACTCAGTTTGAATTCTTGCTTCATCAAGTCACACTCAATTGAACATAGAGGCCTGTGATCATTAAAGGCTGCAACTTCCTCCTGACAGCTTCATGGAAGCGATCCAGAGCTACTCAGTATCCGAATTTCATATTCCCTTGAAATTGGAGCTGCACACCGTGCCGTGCTGTGACCTTTTCCTTTAGGTTCTTCTTTTTTATCCCCCTCTGCAGTTTGAAAGGTATAGGCACATCAAAAAAATTTCACTAAGGACAATCTCATAATAAAAAATGATAGGAAAGGTCATAGCATACAGTAGAGATTAATTTAGTCAAGGTAGGCAGCTCTACTCTATATATGATAAAATATTTGGGATTAAATGATTGTGGGTACAGCTTTTATTTGTAGTTATTTAAGTGGAAACATTTGGATTTTAGGACTGTTTTTATTCAGGAAAATATAAGATCCAGTTTTCAGCTGTTTTTTTTTTTTGTTGTTGTTGTTTTTTAAGATTTTATTTATTTATTTGACAGGCAGAGATTATAGTAGGCAGAAAGGCAGGGAGAGAGAGAGCGGGGAAGCAGGCTGCCAAGCAGAGAGACCGATGTGGGGCTCGATCCCAGGTCCCTGAGATCATGACCCGAGCAGAAGGCAGAGGCTTAACCCATTGAGCCCCCCAGGCGCCCCAATTGTTGGTTTTTTAATTGACAGTCCAGAGAATCAATGCAATCTATAAGTATTTAACTCTTCTTAATTGATTTCAAGCTGTGACTCAACCTACTTCAAATTACGTTATTTCCTATCCATTCTTTTATGGATAATGTCTTGACTATATTTTAAATTAAGTTAGATTTTTTCTATTTTTGTTATGACCTAGTGACCCAATTAGCTATTAGTGGTACACCTTTAATTAAGTCTTGTGTAAGCAAAGGCAACAACTTACTAAATATACAGAAGTTTCTTCTTATACAAATGTGTGTCTTAAACACTACACAGCATATGTGTTTGTAGTAGTCCTTTTGGGTAACACTCAGGAATAAAGCTGTGGAAAAGATGGAGATGATATGTGTGTCCTGGGAAGGATATTTAAGAAAAATTAAAATCCTAAGGACCTAATCTTCCCTAACTCAGTTAAGAATATCCCATTTATATCATTATTTCCTATTTTGGATGGAAGAATGTGGGGACATGTATTTGCAAATGAGTTTCCTGGGCTCATGGAAAAGGAAAGCAAAGAAAGGAAGGAAAGAGGCTGTTAGCCCCAAACACCTGCATCCCCAAACAGGGATACTCACTGTGGGCAAAATCAATAAGAGAAGTGGTGGGTTAGGATTTTGTGTGAGCTTTTCCAGAGAATCACTTTTGAGGCAGGTTTCTCTATTGTAAAATGAGATTGGCAATAATAACTGCCTCTCAGAAGATCTAATATTGGAAACGCTTTGTAAATTACAGCAGACTTATTCCTCCCCAAGTCAGTGTGATGTAAAACTCATAGGTTCTGTGCAAAAAACTAAGGGATTAGATTAAAGATATATTCCTTGCCCTTTTCACCCAAATCGTTAATGAGGTCATTCATATGTATCTCCTAACACTGCATGAAAGCCAATTCCACATGAACACTACAGGATATGGTAAATACTAAGCACATTGTCCACAGGGTAGTTGAGGAAACTCTAGCAAAACATGAACTATATGTTGAAAAAAAAATTATTTCTTGAAAATACTTTCTCAAAATTCAACTTTCATTTACTATAACACAAAGGAAACATTTAATAAATAAGAACTTTGGGCATGATGGGTTTAATTTAGATAAAAAGGATTTTTGAAGAGATAAAATTTGGGGTTGAGGAAGCAGTTGTAATGATGCTATTTGAGTCAGGTCCTTTAGGGAAACAAAGTACTTCAGCAAATTTCATAGACTAGTATAGGAATTGTGTGAAAATAAGTAGGTCTCATAACTGACCTAAATCCATAAATTGAGTCTTAAATAAAATTTAGGTCTATTTTTATGATTTTACTAAGACCAGACTCTAAGGTAACTATAATAGGACTCTGTTTCCTAGTTCATCTACTGGCTGCATTGGAGTCATCTGGAGCAAATCAATGATATAGATTTCTGGTCCCTACCTGGAATCCACTCCACCAGAATCTCTGGAAGGGGAATGCAGCAATCTGTATATTTAACAATTTCAACAGTTTTCTCAGGATAAAACCAGTGTAAGGACATTGTGAGAGGACATGACAAAGAGAACAGAATGTAAACAAATTTAATGATATGCAAAAATTGCTTCTACCCTGCAGGCAAAAAGCTGACCTAGAATATCTGATAAATCATTGCTTTCTGATGCCCTTCAAAATGTTTTTCTCAACATGGATAAATTCAGTTCTTGAGCCACACTCTTTTTCCTGTGTGACTTAATCCTTTTTCTGCTGTTTTAGAAACATACACTAACAGCATCCCTGAAAGTGTTCTTTATACTGAGAGATAAAGGTGGTACTTTATTGACTTATAGGAAAAATAGCTGCATTGGAAGAAACGCAAAGAACAGGGGAATAGAAATAGTATCCTGTCCTTTCTTGTGTAACATTTTTTCACCTTATAAACCAGTTTTTCCAATATAATGTGCAATCATGCTGACAACAACCTTAAGAGCTTGAAGAACCACCTTATAGTTCACTCCGTGGGTTATTGAACTGGGACTTAAATTCTGTGGCTTGTTATTGCAGAAATATGATTGGTGTCCCTAAGCCATCTGTCATAAACATAGAAAATTATTTTGAATTAATAGAAACATAAATGAATAAAGGAGTCTCTTAAAAAAGAAAAAAAATATGTTTCTGAATGTTTTCTCAGTAAATTAACTTTAAAAAAATATGGTATTACTGAATTGCAGCTTCAGCAAATACTTTAGTCCTTTAGGAATAAGTACAGTTAAAGTGAAAAGATATATCCAGCTCTAAGCACTGAGGCACTTAGGTATAACCCAAATGGAAAATAAAATTATGTGTTTATGTTGTTAAAGACTGAAAATAAATAAGTCCATGGGGGAAGAAATAAATAAAATGATAAAGGAGTTAGCTTGGTTTAAAGGTGGACAGTGGTTATATGTAATTAGTTTTAATTTTGGTACTGCTGAAAAAACAAAATGCAACTAAATAAATATGAAGATCTAATTGGTTTTATTAAATGATTCATGAACTGGAACAGAATCCTATCTAGTAAACTCCAAGGAGTTTCACAAAATGGAAGGTTTTTATGGAGGGGAGGGTGGGACAAGATATTATTAGCCAAAGGAAAGACAGAATTGTTTCAGGAAGGTCAGATTCCCTGAGGGGCAAGGGCAGGAAGTTTTATTCAGAGAACTTTATCTTGCTTAAGACAGTGGAAGGGCCCATGTGACAGATTACCTCATTGGTGCTTATCAGAAAATACCTGACCAACCAGTTAAGACTACATTTCTGGGGAAGGTATAAAGTGCAATTAGGTTAGGTATTAAGTCCCAAATCAATTACTTGGCTTAACTGACCCCAATTTAGGCCTGTGGTTTTCTTTTTAGCTGCACCATCATTGTGAACATCCTTTTCATGGCAGTCTCTCAGCATGATACAGCTAGCATAAAACAGGCTTGAGTCTAAATGATTTCTTTTTTTTTTTAATTTAAAAATAAATAAATAAAAATAATTGAAGTATATTTGACATATAACATTGTTATAAATTTAAGGTTTACATCATTATGATTTGATGTATTTATATATTGTAAAATTGCCATTGCGGTGATAATTAGCACCTCTATGGTGCCTCATAATTGTCATTTCTCTTTAGTGATTAAAATAATTAAGATGTACTCTCTAAGCATGTTTGTTAGCAGATAGTTCTGTTCCCTGGCCTCAGGGTTTCTTGAGTTCCACCAAGAAAGAATTCAGAGACAAACTCTTAAGCAAGCAAGAATTTAATAGTGGTCAAAGCGAAAGTTCACTCTCAGAGGAGGAGAGTGGGTGGAGCTGGCAACAGCACTTTATGTTTTTTGGTTTTTTTTTAATAACTGCAAGGATTATGGGTCTCTGATTGAGATTGCCTCCAATCTTCTAAGGGACTCCTCCCATTGGTTGGGTGGGGAGAGATTTTAGCCTTATGTAGTCCTTGTTGGAACTCTCATGACAGTCATCCTCCCAAAGGGAGTCAAAACCACGATGTAAATGTATTATAATGAAGTTAGAGGTTACTTTAGGGCAGTGGTTATAGAGAAGAGTACAGCATATTCTTGGAGGTTTTTCCCAGATGCTTGCATTCTGGAGGTGGTTGGTTGTTTCTGTCTTTTCAACAATGGAATAGTCCCATTCTCTGATCACATCTAGCTAACTACCTACTCTATCATGTTTGAGGATGCTAATACAATATTGTAATCTATACTAATGATACTGTGCCTTAGTTCTCTGGGGCTTATTTACTGTTCATTTTAAGTTTGTATCTTGAAAAAAAAGTCTGTCCTATTACTAGCTTGCTGTTTTTTAAGATTGCACTTATAATATCATTATAGTATTTGATATAGTATTTGATATCATACAGCATTTGATATATAGTATTTGATATCATTGTAGTATTTGTGTCTCTCTGTTGGACTTGTCTCACTTAGCATAATATCTTCAAGGTCTATCCATGTTATAACAAATGGCAGGATGTCCTTTTTGTGGGTGAATAATATTCCATGTATATATGTATGCATATGTGTATTTATATCATATATATAACACATATATGCATATGCATATTGCATATTTTATGCACTTTTTGGCAGACACTTAGGTTATTTCTGTATCTTTACTATTGTGAAAAATGGTGCAGATATATCTTTGATATCCTGTTTTCATTTCCTTTGGTTATATACAAGTAGAACAGCTGGATCATATGGTAGATCTATTTTACTTTTAGGGGGAGCTTCCATATTGTTTTCTGTATGGCTGAACCTATTTACATTCCCACCAATAGTGTACAAAGTTTCCTTTTCTCCATATATTTGCCAGCACTTTTTATATCTTCTTGATGGTAGGCATGGTTCTAACAGGTATGAGGTATGAGATACTATCTCATTTTGGCTTTGATTTACATTTCTCTGATGATTAGTGATGTTAAGCTTTTGTGTGTGTGTGTGTGTACCTATTGGTCATTTATATGTCTTCTTTGGAGAAATATTTATTTAGTTCTTTACCTATTTTAAAAATTTGATTATTTTTGTTGCTGATTTTGAGTTGTATGAATTATATATTTTGGATATTAATCCCTCATCCAGTATGATTTGCAAAAATGTCCTCTCATTCTGTAAGGTTTTTTTCCATCTTATTATTTCTTTTGCTATGCAGAAGCTTTTGAATATGATCTATGATCAAGTCTCACTTACTGATTTTTGCTTTTGTTGTTTGAGCTTTTGGTCTCATATCCAATGCCAAAATCAATGACAAGGACTTTCTTCTCTATGTTTTCTTCTAGGAGTTTTATGTTTTCAGGTCTTATGTTAAGTGTTTGATCCACTTCTAATTAACTTTTTGTGAGTGATGTTAAACAAATGCCCAATTTCATTTTGCTATATGTTTAACCAGTTTTTCCAACACAATTTATCGAAGAAAATGTCTTTTTCCCATTGGGTGCTTTGGTTCTCTTGTTGAATATTAGTTGACTGTAAACACAGGTATTTGATTCTGGGCTCTCTGTTTTGTTGTTTGTCTATGTGTCTATTTTAATGCCAGTACCATACAGTTTTAGTTACGATAGCATTGTAGTATAGTTTAAAATCAGGAAGTGTGATGTCTCCAGCTTTGTTTTTCTTTCTCAGGATTGCTTTGGCCATTTGGGATCTTTCGTGGTTCTACACAACTTTATGATTGCTTTTTATTCTGTTTCTGTTGAGAGTGCCATTGGGATTTTGATAGGGATTGCATTAAATCGGTACATGGCTTTTAGGAAGCATAAACATTTTAACAATATTAATTCTTCTGATTCATGAAGAAAGGATGCCTTTCCATTTGTTCATGGCTTCCATTTCTTTTATGAAAGTCTTACACATTTTATTATACAGATCTTTTACTTCATTAATTAAATATATTCTTATTTATTTTATTATTTTGATGCTATTATGGATAGGATAGGTTTTACTTCTTTTTGAGATGTTTTGTTATTTGAGTATAGAAATGCGACTTTTTCTATACATTGATTTTATATCCTTCAGTTTTAATGAATTCATTAGTTCCAAAAGCATTTTGGGGACTCTTTGGGATTTTCTGTATAAAATCATATCATCTTCAAATAAAAACAATTTTATTGCTTCCTTTCAGATTTGGATGCCTTTTTATTTCTTTGTCTTACCTAATTGCTCTGGCTAGTACTTTGAGTGCTATACTGAATAAGAGTGGTGAGAATGGGCACCCTTTTTTTTCTGATCTTAGAAGAATATTCTTTTCAATTTTTACTGTTGAATAGAACACTAGCTGTGAGTGTGTCACATGTGGCTTTTATTATGTTGAGGTATCTTCCTTTTATACAAAATCCATTGAAGATTTTTATCATGAAAATATGTATTTTATCAAGTCATTTTCTTTCTTTCTTTCTTTCTTTCTTTCTTTCTTTCTTTCTTTGTTTCTTTTGTTGTTGTAATTGGATGGAGCAATTTTATTTTATTTTTTTTTATTAATTTCTTTTCAGCATAACAGAATTCATTGTTTATGCACCACACCCAGTGTTCCATGCCATACATGCCCTCCATAATACCCACCACCAGGCTCACACAACCTCTCACCGCCCCCCACCCCTTCAAAACCCTCAGATTGTTTTTCAGAGTCCATAGTCTCTCATGGTTCACCTACCCTTCTAATTTCCCTTAACTCTCTTCTCCTCTCCATCTCCCCTTGTCCTCCATGCTATTTGTTATGCTCCACAAATAAGTGAAACCATATGATAATTGACTCTCTCTGCTTGACTTATTTCACTCAGCATAATCTCTTCCAGTCCCGTCCATGTTGATACAAAAGTTGGGTATTCATCCTTTCTGATGGAGCCATAATACTCCATAGTATATATGGAGTATCCATTCCTTATCCATTTGTCCATTGAAGGGCATCTTGGTTCTTTCCACAGTTTGGCGACCGTGGCCATTGCTGCTATAAACATTGGGGTACAGATGGCCCTTCTTTTCACCACATCTGTATCTTTGGGGTAAATACCCAGTAGTGCAATTGCAGGGTCATAGGGAAGCTCTATTTTTAATTTCTTGAGGACTCTCCACACTGTTCTCTAAAGTGGCTGCACCAACTTGCATTCCCACCAACAGTGTAAGAGGGTTCCCTTTTATCCACATCCTCTCCAACACAGGTTGTTTCCTGTCTTGCTAATTTTGGCCATTCTAAGTGGTGTAATGTGGTATCTCAATGTGGTTTTAATTTGAATCTCCCTGATGGCTAGTGATGATGAACATTTTTTCATGTGTCTGATAGCCATTTGTATGTCTTCATTGGAGAAGTGTCTGTTCATGTCTTCTGCCCATTTTATGATATGATCATCTGTTTTGTGTGTGTTGAGTTTGAGAAGTTCTTTATAGATCCTGGATATCAGTGGAGCAACTTTATTTTTTTTTTTATTTATTATTTTTTTTTTAAAGATTTTATTTATTTATTTGTCAGAGAGAGAGCAAGAGTGAGCACAGGCAGATAGAGAGGCAGGCAGAGGCAGAGGGAGAAGCAGGCTCCCTGCTGAGCAAGGAGCCCGATGCGGGACTCGATCCCAGGACGCTGGGATCATGACCTGAGCCGAAGGCAGCCGCTTAACCAACTGAGCCAGCCAGGCGTCCCTGGAGCAACTTTATTTTAAAAAGATGTGAAACCTGGAAGAATTTAAGAAGAAAAATCCAAAGACTCTATTATTATTTTAAAAGACTTCATATCCTCCAAATTTTATATAATTTTATATAACTTTACATAACTCCAAAGTTTGGAGTTAAATAATACATTGGGAGAAAATCTAGACAACATACATAAAAATAGAATAAATAACTTCCCAAATATACCAAAAATATATAGAGTAAGTATGTAATACAATAAGCAACTCAATTTTATATAATGAGATTTTGCAATTAAAAATTCATAAAAAATAAAACAGATTATAATATCGTCATACTAAGAATAAAAGATACATTGTATTGAGATTATTATATATCTTTAATTCAGGCAATTAAATATGCAAATTATAACTCTACTATTGAAAACTTCACATACTTTCATGATACATGTCATGGTAGCAGTAGCTATGTCTGGGAAGTAGGAATATAAATGATTTTATTTTTTATTTTCTTTTGAGAATTTCTTTCTTAATTTTCAACAACAAACATATCAACTGCCACCGAAAATAAAAGCTTTGTGAATGTACTATGGTTTTTATTTTTTCTTCTCCCAACTTTTACCTGTTTTCCAAATTTACTTTATGAACATATTTATTTCTCAGGATAAGCTAGGTTATCCCACAATAATCAAGAGATTTTCTATATCTATTGCAAAAATATCATGCAATTTTTATCTTTCATCCTTTTAATGTGATGTATTGCATTTATTATTGTGCATATGTTGAACCATCCTTATATCGCAAAGATATATCCCATTTGGTCACAGTGTATAATTCTTTAAACGAGTTCTTGAAATTCAGTTTGCTAATATTTTCTTGAGAATTTTTGCACCCATGTTCATCAAGGACATTGGCTCAAAGTATCCTTTTCTGATAATATCCTTATCTGACTTGGATGGCAGGGCAATGCTATTCTCATAGAATAAGTTTGGAAGTGTTCCCTCCTTTTCATTTTTTTTAGAAGAGTTTCAGAAGGATTGCTGCTAATTCTTCACACGTTTGTTAGAATTCACCAGTAAAGCTATCTGGTTCTAGGGTTTCTCTGTGAGGTGGGTTCTGATTATTTATTTAATTTCTTTACTCATTATTGGTTTGCTTATATTTTCTATTTCATCCTGATTCAATCTTTCTGAATGCTTTTTCACTGCTTTTCTTGGAACTCAGAGTCACTAAGTCTATGACTTTCTGCTAACTTGCAGGGCAAGTGGTATAATTAAATAAACACTAGACTAGGAGCAAGACAGATCAGGTTCTAGTTATGCTTTATCCACTGCTGTCTAGAATACATTATGTAATCTCATGAAAACTTAGCTTTATAACTTATAAAATGATTGACTTGAGCAAAATTATCTTGACATTCTCTTATGAATATTAATACATCTTGAAGAGCACCTGGGTGACTCAGTCAGTTAAGCATCTGCCTTTGGCTCAGGTCATGATCCCAGGATCCTGGGATTGAGCACCAAGTCAGGGTCCCTGGCTCAGTGGGGAGTCTGCTTCTTCTCACTCTGTCTCTCCCCCTGCTTATACATGTGTGCTCTCTCTCTCTCTGTCTCTCAAATAAATGTCTTAAAATTAATATTAATACATTTTGAAACTATAGATCCTCATAGACTGAGGTGACCAACTGACAAATATTCATATATGTCTGTTGCTAAATGATAGTTGTGCATCAATAGTTCTATTTTTCGGTTTTAAAGGGTACATTATCAGCCTCAGTGGATTTAATTACCAATAGCCAAATTTTATGACTTCTAAATCAGTAGATCAAGCTTCTATTTTCTGCTTCAGCCTTTCTTATCTCACAGGCTTCACCTCAAAATAAGCCTGTTAAAAAATTTAACTCTACTCATTTTCATCCCTTTTGCAGAGACTCTACTCCATTCCATATTTTTATTAAGGGTACATTTACTCAACCAATTGCTAAAACATGAAATTTGAGCATCATCTCAAGTCCTTTCTCTTTCCTAACAAATCAGCCACTAACCCAAGCTATTTTTCATGTCGAAAATTCTCAATTGAATCTCATTTCCTCTATTATTATTGCTATGGCCTTTATTATAGACCTTAATATATCCTACTCAAACTAAATGACTTCCTAAATATTTTGTTTCTCCTCTTTCAAGTTCTGTCACTGTAATTATCTTTCTAATTTATCAACATTATTGCTTTCTGATATTCTCTTTATTGATTTGAATCACCTACTGCTAATAAATATGTATCATTTTGGAATACTGCTTTGACCTAATTTAGTTTTTGGCTCAAAATTTACCTACTTTTGTGAGATGCAAAGAAAGAAATGGCTACACAGCTGGTATCTGCCCTGAAGAATAAGTTGTTCCTCAACTCACCGATGTGCCTCAGTAATATTGTGTGTTTGAGGTATCTGTGGTCAGCTGGGATGCTGAACAATAATGATGGCAGCCTGCATTAAACAGAAATGACACTAGGTTTTGAAGCACAGTCAGTCATTCTATCTTTAGAGAGTAATGTCTTTGTGGTGGTTGGGTGGCTCAGTTAGTTAAGCATAGGACTCTTGGTTTTGGCTCAGGTCATGATCTCAGGGTGGTGATATTAGCCCCTCATTGGGCCCTGTGCTGGGCATGAAACCTGCTTGAGATTCTCTCTCTTCCTCTCCCTCACTCATGCTTGCTCCCTTTCTCTCACTCCTAAATTAAATTAAATTAAATTAAAATATAAAAAAGAAAAGAAAGAAAAAACAAAACAAAAAAAAAAAAAAAGAAGAAGAGAAAAGAAAAAGAAAGTAACATCTTTGACAAATCAGCTCTTTGGATTTCTACCAGGATCTAATAGACGGTGAATTATGACTTTTTGGTGACATATGATCATGTGACCAGAAATGCCCAAAATGAAACAGGTGGCTTCAGATACATCTAGCCACAGAGTCCTAAATAACAGAGACCACTTGCTTAAGTATAATTGATATGTATGATGTCTAGCTTGAGCAGTTACTTCAGACACAAGTAAATTTCAGGATAGAAATTTCTTTATATGCCCTGTGGTTCAACTATTGACCCAGTGCAGTACCTATCTCTACACGTACATATATGTCTATAAAAAGTTTAGGCCATCAGTTAAATGAGTAAGGAAAAAAAAAGCCCCTTTTACAGAAAGTTCTGGATGATAAGCTAGCATATATTGAAAATGATCTATTACCATACCACAATTCCATTTGGGATGATTAAATTAAGGGACATTAGAAAAAGAAAATCTTCCACATAAGAAGATATTGGAGCATCTTGTTTTCCACTTTTGATGGAAATAGAGATGGTTAGATGCAAGAAGCCAACACTTATTCTGATAACCAAGGACTTGGAAGGACAGATAAGAAAATTGATAATGAAAATATAGAAAAACACGGTGAATTGACTTTTCAGAATAGGCCTAGTTAATATGTGTGTCCGTAAGAGGGCTTACCAAAGGGGCCTTACTACCAAGCAGGCTGTTTATTATCCATCACTTTTCTGTATATTTCAGTAAACCTACTTTTCCTTGGCTCCTCACTGCATGGTCGTTTTGTTTCTCAAACTAAGTGACTACAGATAAGAATGAAAAACATACATCACTTGATAAAAAGGTCTTCACTTCACCACTGAAGTGGTGACAATGAAGGCTGACTTCATCACTGCCAAATGCCCAGTTTGTCTCAGCTTCTAGTATGGCCAAACTTTACTGGAACTAGCCAGGAATCTAATGTTAAGTAAAGTATACTACATTTCTGTCAGAAAGTAAAAGGTAGTAATTTGTCCTCAATTAAGTTAACACATACTGGACTTATATTTTATTCTTATGCCAATCAGGTTTCTTTCAGACTTATGTTTGATTTACTGTAAATTATTATAGTATTATACATAGTGATGCTTCTGAATGAAGAAATCACATCACAGTGAGAAATGTTAGGCAATGGAATAAGTATGATATTTTCCAGCCTTAATATGAACCTTAACATACAGAAACATGTGACCTTTAGAATAAAGTAATGGCTTATTAAATACAGTTTGGCATCATCTAGGAGACAATACTTTGTGAATTCAGGGTATTGTCCCAGCATATTTTCTGGAAATCTAGACCCAACAGATCTAGAATGAAAGAGTCAGGCCAATGGGATGTTAACCTTTAAATTTATCTTAAAAAGAAGGAAACAGAGTACAAAATTCCATTTCATTTAATCAGAATTTGAATGTCATTATGTAAAACTTCTTAGATGACATGTAGTCTCTACACCTTCTACTTATGTCTTTTTTAAACTTCAAATCTGTATTCCAGCATAGTTTCTGAAATTCACCATTTTTTGTTTGTTTGGGTTTGGATTTTGGGATTTTTTAAAAATTTTATTTATTTATTTGATAGAGAGAGAGAACATGAGCATCAGGGAGAGCCAGAGAGAGAGGAAGAAGAAAGCCCCACACTGAGCAGGGAGCCCAATGTGGGGCTTGATCCAAGGACCCTGGGATTAGGACCTAAGCTGAAGGCAGACATCGAACCAACTGAGCCATCCAGGTGCCCCTGTTTTTGACTTTCTATAGAGGATGTATAAGGATGCCAAGGGAATCAAGCGTGTACTCTTGGATAGCATTCATTGCTACTAACTACCAAATCCACTCTTCTAAGTTATCCCTTGTATTCCAAGGAGGTGAAATCGAGAAACTATAATATCAAGACCTCCTTGGTATGGAGCTTGAGTTACATTCTATTTGTGGAGGCAATTGCGCAAAATTTGGGGAACATAAAAGAAAAGCAGTGCCACTATACTTTTGTTAAAATGTCTGTAGGCAATGAGAGATAGCAAATATCTATGGCTTAAAGCATTCTCCAGAGGATTGTTTACCTCACAGCTGAAAGTGGCTAATATTATTAGTGATGGTTACCTTGTCATCACTATAATTTGGAATTTCCTGAAAACTGTCTTAAACTTTGTTCTCCCACACTACCAGTGGTTTGAAATCCTATATAATTTCTAGTATTGAATATCTTCACACCCAGAATAACTAGAGTGGCTTCTATTTTCATTGTTAAATCCTAGTAATAAAATGTTAAATAAAGTCAGTGAAGTTAAAGGATACATAATTGAGTGAATAGATATTTATCTACTTAAGAATTTCCTAACAGAATTACTTCATAATCATCTTAAAAATATATCATCAGGATTCTGCTAGACAATAGCAATTTTTTTTTTTTTTTTTGCCAAGCTCACTTTTCCTTTCCATAAAGTCACTAACTCCATGACTGAATACACAAGTGTTTATTGTTTGGGTGCATGGAATACTGCAGTGACTTTCAGGCTGTGGTTCAGGATAGACAGGCGCTCCTCAGTTTAGCCTGAGATGTTTTAAAAATAACTAAACTAAACCCTGCAAACCACCAAGTGAATGAGATTGTAAACACTTTTTCCCTCAATAAAGTC
Organism: Lutra lutra; assembly: GCF_902655055.1. NCBI lineage: Eukaryota > Metazoa > Chordata > Mammalia > Carnivora > Mustelidae > Lutra > Lutra lutra. Next base: position 72,053,167 of record NC_062279.1, on the reverse strand, counting down.
ATCTGATGAGACCACAGCCCTAATTTATATTTTCATTGCACACCTCAAGGTACAGTAGTCTCTCTTTATCTGCAGGAGATATATCCCAAGACCCTCAGTGGATGCCTGAAACTGCAGATGGTACCAAACCCTGTATATACTATATTCTTACTATGCATACATGCATACCTATGATAAAGTTTAATTTATAAATTAGGTACAGTAAGAGTTTAACAACAGTAACCAATAATACAATAGAGCAATTACAACAATATACTATAATGAAAGTTATATGAATGTGGGGTCTCTCTTAAAATGTCTTCTATTGTACCATCTTTCTTATGATGATGTGAAATGATATAATGCTTATGTAATGAAATGAAATGAGGTAAATCATGTAGGCATTGGGGTGTAGTGTTAGGCTACTACTGACTGTCTGACAATAGTCAGAAGGAGGATCATCTACTTCTAGACGCTGGGTAACTGAAACCTTGGAAAGTAAAACTGCAGATAAGGGGAGACTACACTACCTTGACACAGAATTGCTAGCTAAGTCATCTCTGGGTTCCCAAGCCATAAAAACAATGAGAAAATAATCATTTTGCTTTTGTTATTGTTGTTGGCTTATTTTAATTGGCTAGGGGGTGTGTGTGTGTGTGTGTGTGTGTGTGTGTGTGTTTTATAAAGCAATAAGAAACTAATATCAAATAGTGACAGGTTGAGTGGTGCCATAATAAATATCTAAAATGTGGTACTGGTTTTGGAATTGATCATGGAAGGAGTTTGGAATAATTTTGAGGAGTATGCTGGAAGAAGTCTAAGTTGTCTTCAGTAGGCTGTTCATAGAATTCTAGTCATTGAGGATAGTGTCTTTGAGGCAACAAAAAACAGTAAGGAATATGTTACTGGAAACTGTAGGAAGAGAAATCTATCTGATATAATAAAAAAAATTAGCAACACTACTGTGTACACTAAAATATGAAGTAAAATGTGCTCAATTACTTGGGTAATCTAGCAAAGGTGATTTCTAAGGAAAGGGTTAAATATGACACTTGATTTCTTTGTGCTATTTATAGTAAAATATGAAAATAGGAAACTTTTCAAATGAAAAATGATACCAAAATTAAGAATTGTTTTCTGAGCAAATGTTGAATACATAACATTTCTAGGAAAACATGGTCTAGAGATTAAGCTTATGATGTGATTATAAAGGCTTTTGTTAAAATGTCAGAAAGGCCAAAGGTGGTGTCAAACCAAATGCTCTTTCAGGAGATCAAGGGTGTCTATAACAGATCCTCTGAAATTAAAAAACAAAACAAAACAAAAAGGGGCGCCTCGGTGGCTCAGTGGGTTAAAGCCTCTGCCTTCGGCTCAGGTCATGGTCCCAGGGTCCCAGGGTCCTGGGATCAAGCCCCACATCGGGCTCTCTGCTCAGCAGGGGGCCTGCTTCCCTTCCTCTCTCTCTCTGCCGGCCTCTGCCTACATGTGATCTCTGTCTGTCAAATAAATAAATAAAATCTTAAAAAAACAAAACAAAACAAAACAGAACAAAACAAAAAAACATCTAAGAAACAATGTTATACCACAGCAGCCTCAACAGGAGCCCAAGGTAGAGAAGAGCCTATCACAAAGAGATTTGTGGTTGTATCTTTTGACATCTAAATGAATAATCTTCAAAAATCTATAGAAGGGCCACAATGATACTGAGAGAATTATATTCACAATATAACAATAATGTCTTTAACTGAAACAGTAAAAAATAAAAAGTGGTCTTCAGACCCATAAAATTCTACTAAAAGGAAGTAGGCTTATAAAACTACTCATTTGTAAACCAATGGTAGTTTTCACTGAGGGATGGGTAGCAAAGGGATGACTCAGCTAAAACCAGAATCCAGTAGCATAGCCTGGGGCCATGGAGAGCTATTTCCATTCTTGAAATCTATTCAAGCAATTTCCAGCATGTGCCCACTCAGCCAGACTTCAGAATTAGTTTGAAATGACTTTTTTTTTCTTTGAGTGAGGGAGAGAAGGAGGATGCAGAGGGAGAAGAAGAGAGAGAATCCCAAGCAGGCTCCACACCCAGTGTGGAGCCCAACGCGGGGCTCAACCTCATAACCCTGAGATCATGACCTGAGCTGAAATCAAGTCAGACCTTTAACCAAATGAGCCACCAGGTGTCCCATGAAGTGACTTTTTTTTGCCTCCCATCTCCCTTCTCTTGAACTGGATTGTCTACAAGTATCCTGTACCTGTCCCATTATTTTGGTGTGTGGGAGGCAAATAACACGTCTATTTACCAGATTTAAAGAGTGAGAACTACACTCTAGAAACTGTGCATAAGGATCTACACCCCAGATACCTCATCACCACCAAGGCCTGAGATAGATAGAGATTATGAACTTTGAACTAATACTTTAAAGGGATGAGATTTGGGGGAATCTTGAGAGAAGGTAAGGATATTTGCCTGTGGGAGGGATACAAATGATTGGAATCAGAGGACATTGTACTCAGAAGTAAATAACTAATAGAGGCCTAAAACATCTACATTAAAGTTTAGGTTTGACATTTACTGTAACACTTTAAAAGAAATATTTAGCCTATGTAAGAGTAATAATCCTGAGCATTATTTTTTATATGTGGTGCTAAATCCCAGTTTATTTTGGAGGTAAATTTTAATTTGACTCCACATTTCTCCTTTTACTTCATCATCATTTCTTGTTTTCTTTTGTTTTATTTTTTCTTTGATAGACCCTGGATCAAATCCAACAAACCTCATCAGTAACTGATATACTCTTTTTTTTTTTCCCTTTCTTCAGTACTATCAGGAGGTCTACTGAGTTCTCAGTGGACAAATATTAGAGCACTTCGTACTCTTCTGGGAAAAACATATCCACAAATAGTTCAGTAACATGTTTTCTCTTTAAGAAAACCTTCACATTGTTATGCTATAATAAACATTATAAGAAAAGTGATTTAAAAAGATAAAAATACCTTGCTTTTAAATTTTAATCAAAGTTTCAAATACATTTTAATCAAAGTTTCAAATACAAATACTAGTATCTGATTACCAAATAGATTTTTTAAACTATGTATGGACTTACTAAATATAACTTTATTTTGTTAAATAATTAGCATGTTGTGTCATTCAGTGAATATGTTTCTGAGTGAAAGATCAAGTCTGAATCAGAGATGAATCCAAGGATTCTATATGTACTATTCTTTCAACATTTTTTTTTAATTTTTTAAAAAAAATTTTATTAACATATAATGTATTATTTGCTTCAAGGGTACAGGCCTATTAATTATCAGTCTTACACAATTCACAGCACTCACCATAGCAAATAACCTCCCCAATGTCCATAACCCAGCAACCCTATCCCTACCCTCCTCAACCCCCCAGCAACCCTCAGTTTGTTTCCTGAGATTGAGTCTCCTGGTTTGTCTACCTCCCCATTCCCATCTTATTTCATTTTTTCCCTCCCTTGCCCCAGGAACCCCTACCCTGCCTCTCAAATTCCTCATATCAGAGAGATCATATGATGATTATTTTTCTCTGATTGATTTACTTCACTTATAATAATACCCTCTAGTTCCATCCGTGTCGTTACAAATGGCAAGATTTTTGATGGCTGCATAGTATTCCATGTATATATATACCACATCTTCTTTATCTATTCATCTGTTGATGGACTTCTGCCTAGAAACATTGCCAAAGGCAAGGGAAGCAAGGGAAAAATGAACTATTGGGACTTCATCAGGATAAAAAGCTTTTGCACAGCAAAGCAAACTTTCAACAAAAACATTCAATGTTTTTTAAACAAAGCTATTTGCTTGCTGAGTTCTCAACCATTTGATTCCTTATTTTATAAAACTTAATGAGATTATTTATATATTCAATATATAAATTATATATTCAATATATATGTATATATTTATACAGTAATAAATATAACATACATATATTTGACCAAAGCTAAAACTTTGTTTCTATGACAAATTCCTTTATATTATATAGTCTGTCCTAATACCACCAATCATCCTCATCCAAATACGTGTTTTCTCCCTTGTTATGACATAATATGGCCCACAGATCTATACTTAAAGGAACTTCTTTGGGGAATTTTATTTCTCTTTTCCATTGTAAACTAATTTCTAAAAATATAATTCAGAAGAAAGAAATAGAAAAAAGAAAATATGTTAAACATTTGTCAAAGGCAAGCATTTCACGTGTTTTCAAGAGTGCTTACAAATCAGCAGAAATTGATCATCTTCTGAAAAATCCCACTTTGCCACTTTTGTCCCATATACTGATTTATTCATTTTTATTATATGCCTCTTTATTTCTATTTTGTTTTTTCCTTCTTACTGGGATCATAGATTGGTCAGAATATGTGAGTGTATAGATAGGAATGAAGCTCGAAATTTTGACTTGTTGGATAAAACCTTATACTCAGATAGACATTGGGCATTTTAGAAACCAGATCCTGAGAAATGTTCCATGAACTGCTGTGACAGTTATCTATTTCTTTCACTGCTTTTTGAGAAATCTCATTTCAACGTTATTTAATATCATTTCTGTTAATAGAATCTGTCAGTTTGGCAATTCTTTATTGATACCTGCACCATCAGGAATAATTTTTCGTTGTGAAGTTTAGCACAATGAACAAAAAAGAAAAAAATGTATGGGGAGAATTATTAAATTTCACTGAAAAATTAAAAAAATAAATTCTAATAAATGAGGATGATTATAGCTGAGCATAGGCATATAAAACACATATAGACATGCACATACATACATACATAAATACATACTTTACTATGTTTGTTCAAATTTTAGTTTATGGAAGGGATATAAAACTTTAATGATTTCTAATCATCTCAAGGTTCAACATAAATGCTATAGTTGTAGCATTTCCTTTATCATTTCCTTTGTTCCTAATTACTGACTGAGCACTTGAGAGTACTCTTTGTTTGGCATTTTAACCTTTTCTGTGTCTAAGTGATGGAGAATTTTATCTTGACATTTTTATGATTATTTCACATTAATAGACTTTTTAATTGATTATGATGAATATTCACCCTGGAAGATGCCAAGGATTTTGTTAAGTCTAACCACTGGCTAAAAGAAGTATGCAAAGTTCATTATTCTTTGTAGCAATTTCTGTACATTTATGGAAAAGCCATTTGCTTCTCCTTATCAACATCTCTCTTCTTTCCATTGTGAAAGGCACAATGCTTTATCTCTGTCCTCTAGTTTCTGAGCCCACCCTGCAATGTGTATTTAATAAATGTTTTAGAGATAACTTCATTAAATTAAGATAAGGGCTGACTAAAATATTGCCTTAGTTCAGAACACATTGGTTAAAAGTGATAGAATGTGAACTCAAACCAGCTTAAGCAAAAAGTGGAATTCATTTCTTCAGGGAATCTAAGCAACTGTGGAACAAACCACAGGAAATAGGAACTGGAACCAGAGACATGAACCCCACCTGGACTTCTCTTTTCTCTGCTTGTATTTCATTCTCTTTCTGAGGCAGACTAGCTTTTATTCCTTCTTTTTTTTTTTAACAATTTTTTTTAATGTAAGACTTTGCAGATCTTTTCCCCTACATTTTATTATGAGTATTTTTAATCATAGAGAAAAGTTGAAAGAATTACAGAGTGAACATGCACATATTTACCACCTAGACTCTATAATTTGCAATTGCTGAATTTGCTTCTCACATTTGTCCATCATTTTATTCATCAAATATTCCATCTTAAATATTTACACATTTCAAAATGTTATGAACATCAGTAAGTTGGAAAGTAAGACATTCTTAGCTTGTTCACTATCATAGAGGGAAAACATTCATTTTTTTATCATTAAATATGTCATATATGACATTCATCAAGTTGAGAAATTTTAATTTGCTTAGTTTTTAAAATTTTAAAAACATTTTTGTATTATTTTCAGTTTTAATTCCAGTTAGTTAAGATACAGTGATATTAGTTTTAGTTTAGTATTAGTATTTAGTTTATATTAGTTTTACAGAATTATATTAGTTTTGTGCAATAGAGTGATTCAACAATTATGTAAATCACCCAGTGCTCATCAAGACAGGTGCCCTCCTTCATCCTCATCACCTATTTAATCCATTTGGTCACCAACCTCCCCTCCCCAATTTGCTCTGCATAATTGTCTGTTTATTGATTTTTCTTCTTCTTTGTTCCCTTTGCTTATTTGTTTCTTAAATTCCACATATTAGTGAAATCATATGGTATTTGTCTTTATTTGACTTATTTCACTTAGCTTTATACTCTCTAACTCCATCTGTGTCATGGGAAATGGCAAGATTTCATTCTTTTATATGGCTGCATGGTATTCCATTGCATTTATATACCAACTCTTCTTTATTTATCTGTTGATGGACACTCTCTTCCATAAATTGGCTATTGTAGGTATTGCTGCTGTAAATATAAGGTTGCATGTAACATTTTAAATTAGTGTTCTTATATTATTTGGGTAAATATCCAGTAGTTCAGTTGCTGGATCATAAGGTAGTTCTATTTTTAACTTTTTGAGGAACCCCTCTACTGTTTTCCACAGTATATGTACAAGTTTGCAATCCTACCAGGAGTGTATAAGTTCATTATTTACAACATGCTCTCCAATACCTGTTGTTTCTTGTGTTGTTGACTTTAGGCATTCTGACTCTGTAGTTTTGATTTGCATTTCCCTGATGATAAGTGATGATGGACAACTTTTCATATGTCTGTTGGCCATCTGGTGTCTTCTTTGGAGAAATATCTGCTCATGTTTTCTACCCATTTTTCAACAAGATTTTTTTGGGGGAGGGGTGTTGATTTTTGTAATTTCTTTATATATTTTGGATACGAACCCTTTATCAGATATGTCATTCATAAATATCTTCTTCCATTCCATAGGTTGCCTTTTAGTATTGTTGATCATTTCCTTCACTGTGCAAAAAACCTTTTTATTTTGATGAAGTCTCATTAGTTCATTTTTGCTTTGGTTTCCCTCACCTCGGGAGACATATCTAGAAAAATGCTATGGCTGGGTCAAAGAAGTTACTGCCTGTGGTATCTTCCAGGATTTTCATAATTTCAGGTCTCATATTTAGGTTTTTAATAATTAGGTTTTTGTGTAATTGTATAAGATTAATTGTATAAGAAAATAGTCTAGTTTCATTTTTTTGCACACTGCTGTCCAGTTTTCCCGATAACATTTGTTGAAGATACACTTTCCCCCATTGTATATTTTTCATTGCTTTGTCAAAGATTAATTGGCTATGTAATTGTGTTTTATTTCTGGATTTTCTATTCTGCTGTATTTATTCATGTGTCTGTTTTTGTGCCTGTACCATATTGTTTTGATTACTAAGGGTTTATTATATAATTAAATCTAGAGTTGTGATAATTCCAGTTTTGGTTTTCTTTTTCAGGATTGCTTTGGCTATCTGGGCTCTTTAGTGGCTCCATAAAAATTTTAGGACTGGTTATTCTAGTTGGTATTTTGATAAGGATTGCATTAAATGTGAAAATCCCTTTTAGTAATACAGATATTTTAACAATACTTGTTTTTCCAACCTATGAGCATTGGGTGTCTTTCCATTTCTTTGTGTTGTCTTGAATTTCTTTCATCAGTGTTTTATAGTTTTTAGAGTGCAGGTCTTTCACCTTTTTAAGTTTATTCTTAGGTATTTTATTATTTTTGGTGTAGTATAACTGGGATTGTTTTATTAATTTCTCTTTCTGTCCCTTCATTATTAATATGTAGAAATGCAACAGATTTATGTACATTGATTTTGTATCCTTAGACTTTATTGAATTCATTTATCAGTTCTAGCAGTTTTTTCATGGAATCTTTAGGGTTTTCTATATATAGTATCATGTCATCTGCAGATAGTAGAAATTTTACTTCTTCCTTACTGATTTGGATGCCTCTTCTTTCTTTTTCTTATCTGGTTGCTGAAGCTGAGGCTTCCAGTATTATGGTAAATAACAGAGGTGAGAGTGGACATACTTGTCTTGTTACAGACAAGTAGAAGAAAATTTCTCAGTTTTTCTCCATTGAGGATGGTATTAGGTATGTTTTTTTCATAGGCAGCCTTTATTATGTCAAGGTATGTTCCTTCGAACCTACTTTGCTGAGGATTTTTATCTTGAATAGATGTTGTACTTTGTCAAATACTTTTTCTGGATCTATTAAAATATCCATATGTTTCTTATCCTTTCCTTTTATTGATGTGATGTATTACATTGATTGTGAATATTGAACCACCCTTGCAAACTGGAATAAATCCCTCTTGATGATGGAGAAAGATTTTTTAATGTGTTGTTGATTGTGGTTTGCTACTATTTTATTGAGAATTTTTGCATCCATGTTTATCAAGGATATTGGCCTGTGGTTTTCCTATTTAGTGGTCTCTTTATCTGGTTTTGGTATCAACATGATGCTGGCCTCATAGAATGAATTTGGAAGTTTTTCTTCCTTTTATCTTCTTTGGAATAGTTTGAGAAGACTTCTTTAAATAATATAATTTGAAAAATAAAAAATAAAAAATAAATTTAAAAAAAAATAAATAATAGAATTTGCCTGTAAAGCCAGTCTGGACTTCTGTTTGTTGGAAGTCTATTGATTATTGACTCAATTTCTTTGCTGGTTATGGGTCTGTTCAAGTTTTCTATTTCCTCTTGTTTCAGTTTTGATGGTTTGTAAATTTCTAGGAATTTATCCATTTCTTTTATGTTGTCCAATTTACTGGCATATAGTTTTTAATAATATTCTCTTATAATTGTATTTCTGTGGTATTGGTTTTCTCCTCTTTCATTTGTAATTTTAATTGAGTCCCTTCTCTCTCTATTTTTTAAAATAAGTCTGGCTAAAGGTTTATCAATTTTATTGATTTCTTTTTCAAAGAATCAACTCCTGGTTTCATTGATCTGTTCCCTTGTTTTTATTTTTTGGGTGAGGGTTATTTTGTTTTTAAATTTCTATTATTTACTTATGTTCTAATCTTTAGTATTCTCCTCCTTCTGCTAGTTTTAGATTTTGTTTGCTCTTCTTTTTCTATCTGCTTTAGATGCCAGATTAAAGTGACAGTTTTCTTCTTGAGGTGGGCCTGTATTTCTATAAACTTCCCTCTTAGAACTGCTTTTGTTGAATCTCAGAGGTTTTTAAAACATTGTGTTTTCATTTTCATTTTACTTCATGTACTTTTTTATTTTTCTAACTCCTTGTTGACCATTCATTGCTTGGCAGCTTATTATTTAATCTCTATGTATTTGTGATATTTACAGATTTTTTTTCTTGTGTTTGACTTTTAGTTTCATAGCATTATGTTCAGAAAATATGCAGGGCATAGTTTTGATCTTTTAAATTTGTTAGACTTACTTTGTGGACTAATAGGTGATATATTCTGGTGAATGCTCCAGGTGTGCTTGAAAAGAATGTGTATGCTACTGTTTTAGGGTGGAATATTCTGTATACACCTGTTAAATCCATCTGGTCTAGTGTGTCATTTAAAGTCATTCTTTCCTTACTGATTTTCTGTTTAGATGAACTGTCCATTGATGCAGTGGTCTGTTACACTCCCCTACTAGTATTGTACTATTACCAGTTAATTCCCTTTTATTTGTTATTAACTGTTTTATGTATTTGGGTTCTCCTATATGGAGTGCATAAATATTTACAATTGTTATATCTTGTTGTTGGAGTCCCCTTTATTATTATGTAGAGTCCTTCTTTGTTTCTTCTTACAGTCTCTGTTTTTAAGTCTATTTTGTCTGATATATCTATCTAATGCTACTTTGTTTTTCTTTTGACATCCATTGGCATGAGATATTTTTCCGTCCCCTCACTTTCAATTTGGAGGTGTCTTTAGGTCTAAAATTAGTGTCTTGTAGGAAGCATATAGATGTGTCTTGTTTGTCTGTAGTATTTGTGGCTTTTCATTTCTTTCTTTCTTTCATCTATTTTGTCACACTGTCTTTTGATTGGAGTACTTAGTCGATTGACACCCAAAGTAATTATTGTTAATTGTATATTATTGCCATTTTATTACTTGTTTTGTGTTTGTTTCTGAAGATTTTCTTTAATCCTTTCTTGTCCTCTTTTTCATGTTTTGCTGATTTTCCTAATGATATATTTGCATTGCTTTCTCTTTATTATTTGTATATTTATTAGTGGTTTTTTAATACATATGGTTACCATTAGGTATGTATATAACCTCTTCTGCATATACTCTATATTATGTTATTATCTCTATATTAAGTTGATATTTATTTAAGTTTGAACCCAGTGTTTTCTCCTCTTCTCCCTACATTTAGGTATATGTTATTATATTTTTTTTGTGAGTTCCTTGACTATTTATTTACAGAAATATTCATTTTTACTGTTTTCTGTTTCCTATCTCTATACTCTCCTTTTGGTCTCTTCTTTATACTTGAGTCCCTTTTGATGTTTCTCGTAGAGCTGGTTTCGTGGTCATGTACTCCTTAATTTTTGTCAGGGAAATTCTTTTTCTTTCCTTCTATTCTGAGTGATAGCTTTGCTGGATAGAGTATTCTTGGCTGCAGATTTTTCCCATTCAGCACTTTGAATGTATCATGCCATTCACTTTGGCTTACATAGATTCTGTTGAAAAATCTCTTGCTAGCCTTATCGGATTTCCCTTGTAATTTAATGACTTCTTTTGTCTTGTTGCTTTTAAAATTTTTCTTTATCACTGTATTTTGGCAATTTATCTTGGTGTGGGTCTGCGTTTATTGTTTTTGTTGGGAGATTCTCTGTGTCTTCTGGATCTGGATATCTATTTTCTTCCCCAGCTTAGGGAAGTTTTCAGCTATTATTACTTCAGATAAATTTTCTGCCTCCTTTTCTTTAGCTTCCTCTTCTGGGACACCTATAATACAAACGTTAGTACATTTGATGGAGTCACTGAGTTCCCTAGGTCTGTTCTAGTTTTCTTTCCTCTCTCTTTTGTTCCACTTGATTACTTTCCAGTACTGTCTTTTGTCATTAATTCATTTTCTCTTCTTCTATCCTGCTGTTCATTCTATCAAGTATGTTTCTCATTTAACTTAGTGTGCCCTTTATCTCTGCTGTTATTCCTTATCTCTGTATTAATGGACTCACTGATGTCCTCTCCTATCTTCTCAAGTCCAGAGAGTAGCCTTATGGTAATTGCTTTTAGTTCTCCATCAAGCATGTTACTTACATCATTTCACTTAGCTCTTTGGCTGTGGCTTTGTCCTCTTTTCATTTGGGATACATTTCTCTGTCTTCTCATTTTTTGTCTGCCTCTCCATCTGTTTCTCTGTGTTAAGGAAGTCAGCTTTGTCTTGTCTTGAAAGTAGTGATTTTATTTAAAAAAAAAAAAAAAGAAAAGGTGGTAGAGTGCCTTGCAGTGCAGTGTTCCCTATTCACCAGAATCTGACACTTCTGGAAAGTATCCTATATATGCTGCTTATATTCTTGTGATGTGTCTGAGTTATGTTTCCTTTCAGAGTAGTTTCCTGCACTGCCTTTCTGCTTGTTGTGGGCTGTGCTTGCTCTCTATGGTAATAGTGGAATCCAGGCAGGATAACTCTGAGGGGACATGCTGACAAGGGAACTTGGGAACAGAACAATAGTGTTAGTAAAATTTGCATTGGACCACTAGTCCTAAGCCAGATCCCCTGAATGGGGTGGTGGCTGTGTGCCAGGATGGTCAGGGGCACAAGGCTGGGCACCATGTGGTAGTTGAGCCTAGCTTCATAACTAGGCATGATGCATGGTAGCAGCTGAGCACTTGGAAGCTGAGCAGAGCACATGTATAGCTTTCAAAAAATTTGTCCTGAGCCCAGGGCAGAGGTTAGCAGTCTTGGAATTGGTGAGTCCTCAGGAGGACTCATGGGTGTGGTACACCATTAGCAGGTTAGTTAACAGCCCCCCAGCATAATCCCAAATCATCATGAACAGATCTGTCTCCAGTTAGCTCCTTGTGTTGTGTAAACTGCCCTTTTTATGTTGCCTATCTGCATAGGCTGCTGTCTCTTTAAAGGAGGTGACCCAGCTAACACTCACCCCTCGGCTCATTGAGTGCTGAGTCAGTTGACTTTAAATAGAAACTCCAAGTTCCACTAGTTTTACAAACTAATGGAATTCAGGTCCTCTGGTTTTTAAAGCCAAAAGTTACAGGGGTTATTCTTCCTCCTTTTAGCTCCCTGGTGCAAGGGCCCATTTCTCTATCTTCTCCATGCAAGAAGCTCCCTCCTTCCTGGGCAGCCTCCCTCTGCATTCATGACCCTTCTAACCTTTCCATGCAGCTTCTTCTCTAAATTTTGTTGGGGAGATTTTTTTTTTTTTTTTAATTCTGCCAGTCTTTGGATTACTCTCCACTTTATTGACTTGGATATGGATGATAACTTGTTGAAAACATAGGACTGAATGCTCAGGGGTCTCTTACTCTGTCATTTTCCCAAGCCCCTTATTTGTTTTTTTTGTTTGTTTTTTTCTTGACTGAGTCTTTCATTGAAAGACTCATGGCACCAATACTCCCCAAGTTTTCCAAATTATAACTTTAGTTCTAAAGTAAGATTGAGTAACTTTCTCAAGTCTAGAAACCTAAGAGCTATACTGTGTTGTGGCATAGGCCTCACATAAATCCTGAGGCTAACAGTTATATATAGCAAGCGGGCAGAGTAATATTATAATAGCATAGAGATGTTTGGTAACCACTCAATTATGGGAAAATAATTGGCCATGAGATAAAGGTGTGTATGTGCATGCACAGGTGCACATTTGCAAGCATACATGGGGGAGAGGGGCAAATGTCAGGTGAAATTATTCTCTAAGCAATTCTATAGATTTTACCACAATAACTAACTCCAACTTGGCTTTGTGCTTTAGTATTCAAATAATGGATCTTCAGCTTATGCTGAGATAAATTCTCTATCAATTATAATTTTGCATTTGGTACTTTTCTTTTGATATGTAGTATTTAGAATCCATAAATTGCAAATTATAATATTTTCATGGTTAAATGCCTACATAGTTCCCATAGAAGCTGAACATTTGTGTAGTGAACAAATAGCCTTAGGTTTGATGCTAGCTTCCCATCTTATTGTGTGAGTTGGGAAAATTACCTATGCTCAATTTTAAAATGGGGAAAATAAAAATAGAATCTACTTTTGGTTATTATGAAGATTAAATGAAGCATAGCAAGTAAAGTGAGGGTATTGTCAGGTTTAAACAAGATTAGTTCCTATGCTTTATGCATTTCGACTTTTTAAAAATAGTCAAAAAGGAAATAATTTAATTTTTCTTCAAGAAGCTGCATTCTGTTTTCTGATATAGAGCCAGTCATTCATATTATTTAGAAATAGTTAAACAGATTCTCCAAATAACTTTGGTCAGATACTTGGCTAGTAGATTTATAGAAGAATAATCTATAATCTCCAAAGACAAGTTCAAATTATTCAGCTCTAAATTACATATTATTCTAACAAAATTTTGAGCACAAATATTGCTTCATTTCTTCAATAATGTTAGCAGTAAACCGTTGCCATTTTTCAGCCTAAATCTAGAAGATGTTTTAGAAATAATTTTGAAATAATTTTTTTCTATTACAGCTACTAGTTTGTTGATTTAAATATATGTCTCCAAAGATCTTATTTTCTTCTCAACCATAGTTTTGCATTGTGTTGAGAATGACAGCGTTCATTTCCATAGTCATTGTTTTTCTGGCTTCCATTGATTTTCTGCTTTCAATATAATTTCTAGAGAGAGATGACTGTATATCTTTAACTATGCTTATACATTTCTGAAATAAACTTTATTTTCCCCTAACAACATTCTTTTACTCCCTTTTGTTTATATTTCAAATGATTAATTACCAAGTTCTTTCAAGTTTACTCTGGAAAACACCTAAGCCTTGTCTTTAACTCCAAAATACAGTGGTTTAATAATAAGTTGTTTTAGCTTATAGATCTATGAGTTGGCTATGACTGCTGGGCTCTTGTTGTCCCTCTCCCATGTGTTTTCCTTTCCAGGACCGAGGCTAAAGAAATAACTATCCCTGGGGACATGCTGTTTTCATTTCAGAAGACAAAACAAAACAAAACAAAAACTCAAAACAATAGGACAAGGCAAAACACACAATTACATTTAAATCTTCTGCTTGAACATGACATAATTCAAGTATAATTATGTTTCATTGGTCAAGGTATGTCACATGACCAAACATAAAGATGGATATAGAAATATTATTTATCTAGAGAGAGATACTTTGCTTCTTATGGCAAAGAGTATAGATGTGTAATTCTTTTACAGGGGAGAGAGTAAATTTTAGGGAACAATATTAACCCCCCCCCTGTTTTTTGTCTGTTTGTTTGCTTTGGCTGCAGGAGGTTTACAGATAAATTCAAGCTTCTTTTTTTTTTCTTTTTTAAGATTTTATTAACTTATTTGACAGAGAGAGAGAACACAAGCAGAGGGAGTGGGAGAGGGAGAAGCTTCCTGCCAAACAGGGAGCCTGATGCAGGACTTGATCCCAGGACCCTGGAATCATGACCTAGCTGAAAGCAGACACTTAACAACTGAGCCATACAGGCACCCAAATTCAAGCTTCTTAACACAAAATGTAAGAGCTTTAAAAAATCTGTTTCCTGACATTCTCATGCTATCATAATTGGCACTGCATTCTTTGTTTTTCAAGAAGCATGGCATCCTTGAAGTCAAGTGAAAAAACAGTATTAAAGGACAGATAATTGAGCCAAATGTTGCTAATAAGTAAAGTGTGATGAGATCGGTTAAGTTGTCTTTGATTTAAGGATATACATATGACTGGAACTCTGAAGAAAACCATTTCATTAGAATAACAAGGGAAAAATCTTGAATGGAATTTAGATATTTTAGAGATGAATAAAGATTTATACTGGAGACAGGGCTGAGAAGGAGTAAGAGGACGGTGTGGTAATTTGAAGCATATGTGGGGTCCAGAGAGGTTTTTCCACTTATTCATTTTTTAAAATTCACTTACTCATTTTTAAAATTTTTAAGCCATGACTATATGCTGATTTGAACAATCCAGTGTAGGGGAACACATTAATGATGCATAACATAGGCAAGAGTCTTGATACAATGCTCCTGAGTAAGCAAGAGGAATGAAAACCTAGGCACAATAGACATTTTGGCCTCAGCTAGTAACTGATACAGATTGCTTTAGGCAGACATAAAACAATAGGACGAAGGGCATAATATATGGACTCAGAGGCAAGCTGGTAAGTAGATGTGATTGTAGGAAGTTATGAAAGATTTCTCCAGTTTTAATTTTGTTAATGAATAAACAAAGAAGTTAATTATTTGAGTGTAAGTATCAGGAAGAAGCATTTTGGGTTTGAGAACAGAGGACAACATATGAAATGGCTATACAGTAGAGACAGTAGAGATATATGACAAAGCCTATAGTTCATCGTAGGGACATTCTGCTTGCTCACAGAGGCATCCTTATATTGATCTGTTTACAAATATGTAGATAATGTATAACATCAGAACTGTAATTATTATAAACAAAGAGAGAAACACACTAGCAAGTGGCTTTCCAGCTTTGGTGAGTCATGTAAAGTTTAGAAATAAGCTTGCTATAAGCACAGATGATGTGTTTTTGTTTTTGTTTCTTTAAATTGGATGCTCTTGGGTAGCATCAATCTTTCCCATCAGCCATGAAATCTACCACCTTACTATAATCCACTTACAGACTTTTTAAAGATTTTTTGGGGGTTGAGAGGGGAGAATGGAGTTTGGCCTGGTGATCACACCTTCTACCAACCAGACCCTCCCTGCAGTGTGGCCCATCCATTCAGAGGAGGAATAGAAGAGATGTCAGTAGATAATCTGTATAAATTGGAGTAGCTGGCATCCCACCTTAGGGAAAATTTGATTGCAACTATTAAGCTTCTAAAATAAAGCCATGCTACATGTTGCTGATGGGGAACAGATTTTTAGGAGAAAAAAATCATTGGCTGAGGTTATATATCTGGCCATTAAACAGTTTTCAATCACCGTGTCCCTGATGGAAGATGTATTATCTCACAACGTGGAAAGAACAGTTTGTCATTAAATAAAAAGTGGTGTCAGTCTGAAGAGCTGCCCAAACTCCTTACTCTCATCTGATAGACACTTGGAGTAAATGATCCCAAGAGAAGTATTATAAGGAAAGAATGGGACAGGCAATGAAATGTCACAGAAAAATCCATGCTTACTCTTTGACTGCTTCCTTTACAACACAGAGCATACGTGGACTTCACTGAATATCTGATGATACCAATTCCATGATTTGCTTTCTGTTTTCAATTAGTGCATATTAGATGGATCTGGATGCTAATTTAAATACATAAAAGTTTGCTTTTATAGTTTACACTCATTCTGTATGTTTCAAAACTTGTAGATAAGTATAATCTAATCCTATAAAATTGTTACTATTGTCATTCTGTACATACCATATATGGAAATGTTATTAGTAAATAGAAATAAAGTGAAACAGGACTACTCAAAGTAAATTCAGAACCTTAAACAAGTAGTCCCCACTCCCCAACACAGCTCCCCACCCTTACCCCCAAAGGGATGATAATAGTTTGGGATTTGACTATGTGTGATATGAATGTAGAATGTTGGGTAATATTATGTCAATCCATTATTAAACATGATGTAGGTAAACTGGCTGAAAGATGTTCTAGAGTAACATGAGAAAAGCTGATAGTAGGTGATATTAAAAATTTTAAACTTTTTATTAAGTTACTGCTTCTCTGATGTCACCTCTCTGTCCTATCAGGTAAGATTCACATCTACATTTCCCATGCCCACACTATCTTCTCATTACACTGTAGTTTACTATAGGAATCAGTTTCCTTGACAGCAGAAATAGACCTTCTACTTGGAAAAACAAGGAAATCCTGGGGCATTTCATGGCTAATGGGAAGTGATGCTACTCTCAAAAATTTGTATTATATTAAAATGGACAGTGCGGGGCACCTGGGTGGCTTAGTGGGTTAAAGCCTCTGCCTTTGGCTCAGGTCACGATCCCAGGGTCCTGGGATGAGCCCCACATCGGGGTCTCTGCTCGGCTGGGAGCCTGCTTCCCTTCCTCTCTCTCTGCCTGCCTCTCTGCCTACTTGTGATCTCTGTCTGTCAAATAAATAAATAAAATCTTTTAAAAATATAAATAAATAAATAAATAAAATGGACAGTGCACAGTTTATAAAAGGGGACTTCCATTCTTATGAGTGGCAAAGTAGAAACACATTAAGAATGAAAAGCAAAGATTTTATCCACAAGATAAATCTTTTAAGTAAACTTAAGACCAAAATGATACTGAAAAGAAGTCAACATGATGTATAGCTGACATACTTAGAATGTGTAAGTTCTCAACATCTTTTTTTGTATCACTGCACATTAGTGAAACAAGTGTATAAAAGTCCTGTACCATAAGTTTGGTCAATGCACAAGAGATTAATGCAGCTTTTTATTGCCCCAACAGATTTCAAACCTAAAATTATTTTGGAAGGTTTGGAAGCTATGCAGTATTCTTTTTCTATACTTTTTAAATCTATATGTTAGTGTAAAGTAACCTGTGAGAAGTAAGGAGTAGTATTTAAAATATGTCTGCATTTTATGCTTAGCCTTATATTCAATCAAATAGCACAAATCACATAATCTTAACACTATAAATGCTGACGAAGGCAAATTCACTTTACCCTGGATATAGAAACCCATTGATTACCCTTGATGATCCATCCAAAAAGATAATGGGAAAATATGTCAACATATAACAAGGATTAATGGCACATTTTCTAAATCATTCAATTTTTTTTTATCAAATTAACTTCTTGCTAACTTTAAAAATTCATTTCACAAATAGAAGCAATCCATTCCAGACATATTCTGTTGCATGAAATAATTGGTAGCTGATAAAGTAATATCTACTTGCTTACTAGTAAGCATATGCGTTGTAAGTTCAGACTACCCCATGGCTAGTAATCATTTTAAATGACAGTCTTCCACTTTGAGAAAAACTATTAATCTGACCCAAGTTAAGAAACTGTTTAGTAATTAGCATCAAGATCAATGGATCTGTTTATTATTTATCTGTTTATCAGCCTCTAAACAATTTAGCTTTCTTGGCAACATTCCAGGGCTGACTGGGACTTACTAAAATCAACATAGCAAATAGTAAAAAGTTACCACAGGTGACTGATGACTGATCCTATCTAAAGCAACTAGCTGCTAAGTCTTATTCTGACAAAAAAAAAAAAAAAAATTTGTTTTTGATTTATTTATTTTTTTTATTTAATTTAATTTTTTTGTTATTATTGTTCTGTTCTTCCTTTACTTTTTAATTGGGGATTAATTACAGATTTTTCTAAAATTCAATTTTAATATATATATTGGATTCTCAGGTATACATCTTATCATTAATTTTTAGTGTATCTTGTAGGGTTTAAATGATACGGCCTTAATTTTAAGATTTGATATCCCAAATCATACAAAGTATGAAATCCTTGTAATAACAGTTTTTTTTTTTTTTTTTTGCTTGTTTTGTTTTGTTTTTTTGTTAGTAGTAATATGTCAGAACTTGTTTAAAAGAGAAATGTTGGTAGAGGTGCCTGGGTGGCTCAGTCGATTGAAAGTATTACTCTTGGCTTCTGCTCATGGGTGGTGGGGCTGAGTCCTAGCTCATGTTCTGCATTCCACAGAGAGTCCACTTGAAGAGTCTCTCCCTCTGCCCCTCCTCCAACTTGTGCATGTGTATGCATGCTCTCTCTAAAATAAATAAATCTTTTTTTTTTAAAGGAGAGGAAGAGAAGCGTTGGGACCAAATTTCTTTTCTTTCTTTTTTTTTAAAAGATTTTATTTATTTATTTGAGAAAGAGAGAGAGAGAGGATGAGTGGAATGAGGGGCAGAGGGAAAAGCAGACTACCTGCTGACCAGGTAGCCCCATGTGGGCTCAATGTGGGGCTTGATCCCAGGACCTTGGGATCATGACCTAAACTGAGGGCAGATGCTTAACCAACCAACTGAGCAACCCAGGCACCCCCAGATTGTGTTTATTTTCATCAACCCATGAGAATAAATTCAAAGATTCAGGGTCTATAGGGAATGAGGATGAATAAAGGATTTTATCCCATATTTCAGGAGCTAAGCAATGAGAAATGTCTAATTGAATTGTGGAATGTTTTAAAATTAATATACAGTGTTGTATTAGTTTCAAGCATACAGTATAGTGACTCAACATTCTACACATTATTCAGTGTTCATCATGGTAAGTGCACTCTTTAATCCCCTTCACCTGTTTCATCCATCCCCCTACCCACCTCCCCTGTGATAACTATCAGTTGGTTCTATATAGTTAAGAGTCTGTGTCTTGGTACCTCCTTCTCTCTTTCTCTTTTCCCCTTTGCTCATTTGTTTTGTTTCTTAAATTCCACATATGATTGAAATCATATGATATTTGTCTTTCTCTGACTGACTTATTTCACTTAGCATTATACTTCTAACTGACTGTTGTAGAATTTTTAAACTAGATTTAATGTTAACACTTAATAATCATCTTTCTCCTTAACATTTTGTCATATGTCAAAAGGGGTTAGTAGACCTAAATTCTAATCACATACTGTTTTCTTTGTTTGAGCCACAGTGCCACTTACTAAGCAATTTTTAGATGCATTAGTTTTTTTTTTTTTCAGTTAACAGTTTTTATTCTGCCATCACTTTGAATATATTTTTCCCTGTGTTCAGCTCTCAATTTCTTTTTTTTTTTAATTTTTAAAATTTATTTTCAGCGTAACAGTATTCATTGTTTTTGCACCACACCCAGTGCTCCATGCACTCCATGCTCTCTTAATACCCACCCTGGTTCCCCCAACCTCCCACCCCCTCGCCCCTTCAAAACCCTCAGATTGTTTTTCAGAGTCCATAGTCTCTCATGGTTCACCTCCCCTTCCAATTTCCCTCAACTCCCTTCTCCTCTCCATCTCCCCATGTCCTCCATACTATCTGTTATGCTCCACAAATAAGTGAAACCATATGATAATTGACTCTCTCTGCTTGACTTATTTCACTCAGCATAATCTCTTCCAGTCCCATCCATGTTGATACAAAAGTTGGGTATTCATCCTTTCTGATGGAGGCATAATACTCCATAATGTATATGGACCACATCTTCCTTATCCATTCGTCCAATGAAGGGCATCTTGGTTCTTTCCACAGTTTGGTGACCGTAGCCATTGCTGCTATAAATATTGGGGTACAGATGGCCCTTCTTTTCACCACATCTGTATCTTTGGGGTAAATACCCAGTAGTGCAATTGCAGAGTCATAGGGAAGCTCTATTTTTAATTTCTTGAGGACTCTCCACACTGTTCTCCAAAGTGGCTGCACCAACTTGCATTCCCACCAACAGTGTAAGAGGGTTCCCCTTTCTCCACATCCTCTCCAACACAGGTTGTTTCCTGTCTTGCTAATTTTGGCCATTCTAAGTGGTGTAAGGTGGTATCTCAATGTGGTTTTAATTTGAATTTCCCTGATGGCTAGTGATGATGAACATTTTTTCATGTGTCTGATAGCCATTTGTATGTCTTCATTGGAGAAGTGTCTGTTCATATCTTCTGCCCATTTTTTTTATATGATTGTCTGTTTTGTGTGTGTTGAGTTTGAGGAGTTCTTTATAGATCCTGGATATCAACCTTTTGTCTGTACTGTCATTTGCAAATATCCTCTCCCATTCTGTGGGTTGCCTCTTTGTTTTGTTGACTGTTTCCTTTGATGTGCAGAAGCTTTTGATTTTGATGAATTCCCAAAAGTTTATTTTCACTTTTGTTTCCTTTGCCTTTGGAGACATATCTTGAAAGAAGTTGCTGTGACTGATATCAAAGAGGTTACTGCCTATATTTTCCTCTAGGATTCTGATGGATTTCTGTCTCACGTTGAGGTCTTTTATCCATTTTTAGTTTATCTTTGTGTATGGTGTAAGAGAATGGTCGAATTTCATTCTTCTACATATAGCTGTCTAGTTTTCCCAGCACCATTTATTGAAGAGACTGTCTTTTTTCCACTGTATATTTTTTCCTGTTTTGTTGAAGATTATTTGACCATAGAGTTGAGGGTCCATATCTGGACTCTCTACTCTGTTCCACTGGTCTATGTGTCTGTTTTTATGCCAGTACCATGCTGTCTTGGTGATCACAGCTTTGTGATTCAAGTAAAGCTTGAAATCAGGTAACGTGATGCCCCCAGTTTTATTTTTGTTTTTCAACATTTCCCTAGCAATTTGGGGTCTCTTCTGATTCCATACAAATTTTAGGATTATTTGCTCCAGCTCTTTGAAAAATACTGGTGGAATTTTGATCGGAATGATATTAAAAGTATAGATTGCTCTAGGCAGTATAGACATTTTTAACAATGTTTATTCTTCTGATCCAAGAGCATGGAATGGTCTTCCATCTTTTTGTGTCTTCTTCAATTTCTTTCATGAGTGTTCTGTAGTTCCTCGGGTATAGATCCTTTACCTCTTTGGTTAGGTTTATTCCCAGGTATCTTATGGTTCTTGGTGCTATAGTAAATGGAATCGATTCTCTAATTTCCCTTTCTGTATTTTCATTGTTAGTGTATAAGAAAGCCACTGATTTCTGTACTTTGACTTTGTATCCTGCCATGTTGCTGAATTGTTGTATGAGTTTTAGTAGTTAGAGGGTGGAGTCTTTTGGGTTTTCCATATAAAGAATCATGTCATCTGTGAAGGAGAGAGAGTTTGACTTCTTCATTGCCAATTTGGATACCTTTTATTTCTCTTTGTTGTCTGATTGCTGTTGCTAGGACTTCTAATACTATGTTGAACAAGAGTGGTGAGAGTGGGCATCCTTGTCGTGTTCCTGATCTCAACGGGAAGGCTGCAAGCTTTTTCCCATTGAGGATGATATTTGCTGTGGGTCTTTCATAGATAGATTTGATGAAGTTCAGGAATGTTCCCTCTATCCCTATACTTTGAAGCGTTTTAATCAGGAACGGATGCTGGATTTTGTCAAGTGCTTTTTCTGCATCAATTGAGAGGACCATGTGGTTCTTCTCTCTTCTCTTATTGATTCGTTCTATCACATTGATTGATTTGCGAATGTTGAACCATCCTTGTAGCCCAGGGATGAATCCCACCTGGTCATGGTGGATAATCTTTTTAATGTGCTGTTGGATCCTGTTGGCTAGGATCTTGTTGAGAATCTTAGCATCCATATTCATCAGTGATATTGGTCTGAAATTCTCCTTTTTGGTGTGGTCTTTGCCTGGTTTGGGGATCAAGGTAATGCTGGCTTCATAGAAAGAGTCTGGAAATTTTCCTTCTGCTTTAATTGTTTGGAACAGCTTCAGGAGAATAGGTGTTATTTCTTTTTTGAAAGTTTGGTAGAATTCCCCAGGGAATCCATCAGGTCCTGGGCTCTTGTTTTTTGGGAGGTTCTTGATCACTGCTTCAATCTCGTTACTAGATATCACTCTATTCAGGTTGTCAATTTCTTCCTGGTTCAATTTTGGGAGTTTATAGTTTTCCAGGAATGCATCCATTTCATCTAGGTTGCTTAGCTTATTGGCATATAACTGTTGATAATAACTTCTGATGATTGTTTCTACTTCCTTGGTGTTAGTTGTGATCTCTCCCTTTTCATTCATAATTTTATTAATTTGGGCTTTCTCTCTTTTCTTTTGGATTAGTGTGGCCAATAGTTTATCGATCTTATTGATTCTTTCAAAAAACCAGCTTCTAGTTTCATCGATATGTTCTACTGTATCTCTGGTTTCTACCTCATTGATCTCTGCTCTAATCTTGATTATTTCCCTTCTTATGTGTGAAGCTGGTTTGATTTGTTGTTGGTTCTCCAACTCTTTAAGGTGTAGAGACAGCTGGTGTATTCTGGATTTTTCAGTTTTTTTGAGGGAGGCTTGGATGGCTATGTATTTCCCCCTTAGGACTGCCTTTGCTGTATCCTATAGGTTTTGGACTGAAGTATCTTCATTCTCATTGGTTTCCATGAATTGTTTCAGTTCTTCTTTGATCTCCTGGTTGATACAAGCATTCTTACGCATGGTGGTCTTTAACTTCCAGGTGTTTGAGTTCCTTCAGAACTTTTCCTTGTGATTGAGCTCCAGTTTCAAAGCATTGTGATCTGAGAATGTGCAGGGAATAATCTCAGTCTTTTGGTAGATACATTAGTTTTTATTTCTAATTGCTCATCTCATATAACAATAGCTTATAGCATTAAGCCTAATTTCCATACCAAAGAACACCAATAAATATATATATATGTATACATATATATATATATATATATATATATATATATGCATATGTATTTACTTTAGTATGAGCATTTCATATAGGTTGAATCTTTGGGCTGTTATCAAAGGTACTTGTGAGTTCATTTTCACTTGAAATTGGAAAATTTAGGGAAAAATCCCCACATTTCTCTCCCATTATACACAATGCATGCTTGCCTTCAGATTATTTGTATATACTAGTATACAGGCAAAATGGGAAGTGATTGACGATGCTGCCGAATTCTCTCTGAGCCTACAGGATATAGATGATACCTTTAAAATTGGCAAAACCTACTTAATCTTGCATGAGATGTAAACCTTTTGTCCTTAACCTGATAACAGTATGCAACCATAGGAAACCCACAATTTTCATGATAAGGGAACCCAAGCGTGAAGGATGTGTATAAAAATATTCAAACAACAATAAAATTACTTTTTTCTCTGCCATAAAAAAGAACAGAAATCATACCCTGTCATTCTCTAAGGTATTTTCAGTGTACTACACAGCAGGCTTTTTAAATACCGTAGTTGATCATAAAAATCACAGATCAAGTTAGGAAGCATTGTATGCGTTTGTCTTTTTAAGTTGTTTCCTTTATCAACTTGACACATAAAGCCTACGGTGCTTAAATTGATGTTTACTTGAACTGCTGCTGAGCAATCCTTCTTCCACCCTCTAGGGAATCAGCAACATCTTTTAAGGCTTCTTAAGAAACCAATGTGACTTCTTCAGTTTAAATCATGACCCTTGGCTCTAGGCACTGTATAAGTAAAGAAAAAAATAATGGTGAAATCATCACTCTCATACAAATAGGAAATATACACAAGTTAAAATTTTTGTTTATTCAATAATTAATGAGGAAAACATCAAAATGTTATAGTTTATTTCAAGCAGAATTCAAATAACCACACCTATATAAGTAACTCAGTAAATCTGAGATGAATTTATAAATAGAATCAAAACTGGTCAATATCCACAGGGAATAATCAATTACTTTCCACTGGACAGAGTTTATTTTCATATCTATGGGCAAAATTTTTACAATATTATCAGGTTTTTTACAATTTACAGATATGCAAAATGTCTCAGAGAAAATAAAAAACAAAAATAGCTACCCAGTGATCTTTTTTGTTCATTACAAAGTTGTTCAGAAATTTCCCTGACTCTATGAAATTACAGAGGAAATACTTGGGAGGGAAAACACCACAAAACAAAAACAGAAACAACAAAACAAAACAAAATAAAACAAAACTTGTGATGCTATGACTAACAAAAGAGATGATTAGGTAAAACTTGTGTTTCTAAGCAAATGACTTTAATTGATAAATGTATTTTCATGGAACAAATATATGAATTAAAGGGTGAATTTTAGAAATTGCTGATATAACTTGTAGTTGCTGCAAACTCTGTAGATAATTTTGGACCAAAGCTATTCCCCAAAATTTGATGTCATTGTTTGAAATTGGTCACAGTTTTTACTGAAAATTTTTCCATTAAAGAGTAGATCGATAATTGAAAAAACATACTGAGGGATTAATATCTCTGATGTTTTCTGAAAGTATTCAGTAAACTTCTAAATCAACTAGAGAACCTAGAAAAAAATCATGTTAGGAATTTGCGTATTTAGGGGGAATAGCAAAATTACTTTATTTTTTTAAAGCTTTTATTTATTTATTTGTCAGAGAGAGAGAGCATGCACAAGCAGGCAGAGGCAGAGAGAGAAGCAGGCTCCCTGCTGAGCAAGGAGCCCAATGTGGGACTCCATCCTATGGCCCTGGGATCCTGACCGGAGCCGAAGGCAGCAGCCCAACCCACTGAGCCACTCAGGTGCCCCAGCTAAATTACTTTTTTATTATTTCCCTTTATACAGGTACATATAAGCCTATGTACTTATAAGAGACATTGGGGTAAATGCAGCCATTCTTGCCTCTTCTCTTGTTCTTCACACACACACACACACACACACAGTGCTAGTCATATTAAAGGTCACTGATTGGTATATTTTTATTAAAACCTGGTCAGGTGTTCTAACCTATTTGGAAAACTCACTCATATTATTTCAACCATATTTTCTGTCTTCTCATTTCTTCTCCTTGATCTGCTTTTCACCCTTTTTCATTTGGCCCTATGCCCTAAGACACTGACCTGGTTTACAATTGAACACCTGGTTTCTGTGCCCTCTGGTTGCCATTTCAATCCCCAGTGGGATATCACAGTAAGAGATTCAAGGAAGGGAGAAAGTGAGGTCAGGGTGTTATCGCTCTGGTTCTTTCCCTAAGAAGTACCTCAGGACTACTGAGTTCCGGAACCAAAGGTTACTGCTTCTCTAAAGGCAATCTTCTCGAAAAGTCTCTTTCTTTTGTGTTCTGGTAACTGCTTCTTCCCTTCATTACTTCTGGGTCTTGGGGTAGTCCTCTCCTATTACTAGACCAAGGTTACTATATATTCTTTGCAGTTCCTTTATATACATTCACACTCTTGCAAATACATGTTTTATTGCTAAAGTCTCTTGAAGTAATTTTAAGTGACCTATGTTTTCTGTTGTGATCTTGACTGCAATACTGTCTATATGTACTTTTATCTTCTGAATCATGTAGCTAACCGGAAGGGTAGAAATTCTCAAGATTTTAATCTAGGCTCATGAGAAAACAGAGGCTCTCATAAATCTTTAGTCTTGGCTCATGGTCATCAAACAGTCAATCAATATCTGCTAAGGACTAGAGAATAAATATTTTAGGCTTTGTGGATCATACTAATTTTGGTCATGGAAAAATATGGAAACATGGGCATGACCCAGTAGTTAGGCCCTTAAAATCCAAGTTAAGTTTACAAAAGTGCTACGTTTGTGGGTATCTTATGAGTGCCATTACTAGCAAAGCAACATTTGGTTTTAGTTTATGCTTTTTTATTTTTCTGTTTTAGAATGTGTTTTGTTTTAGCTGTTGGACTTTAGAAACTGAATTTTATATTAGCTACACATTTTTAACATTTTGTTTCTTTTTTCAGTTTTGTCCCTCATAATGCAGTTTAAGGCAAAGCCATTGCTGAGAATAATAATATAAAAAGTAAAATTTCTATATAAAAAGTAAAATTTGTCAGAAACCAGATTTTGTACTGAAGATTGCATTAAGTTGGTGTTCCACTAATGCAGCATCCTATTCTGCAATGTAATATTCACATCCACAACCAGTTATACAAGAACCCATGATACTAACAAAAAAGTTCACTGCCTACTGAGATTCATTATTTATTTTCCAATTTCTGAAGCATCAGTGTTTTTGTTTTTTTTTCTTTTTTGGTACAATTTCATTTATATGTAATGTCTAAAATAGTAAACTGCAATTCAGATTCTTTCTCTTTTTAATTCTTTTTCCTCAGTTTTCACAAGTATGCAAAAAGTCTCAGAGTCTATTTCCCAGGTTACCTGAATATCTCATTAATTTACTTTTTCATAAATAAGTAAATTAATCATATTTATTTCATAAAATAAGTAAATTAATATTTATAATTTATAAAGTAGAATAGTTTATTATATTTGTCTGTTATTTCCAGAGGTAAAATAATAAGATGAAGGACAAACACTTCATGCTGCATGATAGCAAGGCTATAATGAGATAACAAATATTGTTAGTGCATAAAAAATTGGTAGTACTCTATAGCTTGGTCAAAAATAGGTAAAGTTAGAAAAAAATAAAGGAAAAGAGCAGGAAAGAAGGAATTACTTAATGGAAAGGAAGATGAGAGAGAGAATAAGGGGGAAAAGGAAAGAAGGAAGGTGAGGAGGAAGGAAGGTGGGAGAACTTAAGAAGAAGGTAGGAGACAAGATGGGAAAATGAAAAATATTCAAAAGGTTTTTTTGTTCAGTGTTTTTTCTTGTTTGCTTCAGTTTTTCTCAGATCAAAACTTTTCTCTATTTATTAATTATGAACCAGCAGAAAGATGGTAGATCACATTTATAGGTATCTAAATAACTCATTAAAGAAAGAAGGCAAAAGAAAGAATAACTTTTTAACTCAAAGATTAGTTAACTTTAGATTAGATTAAATCAGATTAGCTACCTTTAGGTTATATTAGAGAGTTGGTTAATTTTCTACAGAGTAACAAAACCAGAAGCTACAAGATTATCATTTTTATAGGCCACAATTTATAGCTTCTCATTTTTCAGTATTTTAATTTCTAACTTTGTGGGGTTGGAAAACAACAAACAAATATTTTATCCCTTGAGAGAACTAAATGACTATGAAATGAGTTTATTAAAAAATGTTTGTTAAAAAATGAATTTCAAAATGTGAAGGAAACTTGTCACCTTGTATATTTTCTGGTTTGGATAAATTAATCTTTGTAAATAAGAAAGTAAATGAAATAAAAGAAAGTATAAAAAATGAGTCTGCACATTTTGATACAAAGCTTGTTAGGGGCACAAAAGCCTTCTGAATAGGACTGAACACTTTTCAGTGATTTAATATTCCATGAAATAAACTTCACTGTGCCCTGCCTCACTTTAAAAATACTTGTTACAAAATAAATTTTGCCTTCCTCTGTCATAGCCCCTTACATGAGCTTAAGATTTTTTCTTATGATTTCTTTGATTTTTATTATTGTTTATGATTGCTTATGATTATTTTGACTTATACATGTAGTAAATGTTTTACATTTATTATAAAGCTGAAGACCAAGCATTGACATGGGAAAAGTATTTCTATTTTACTATATGTATATGAAACCTGAGGCTCTGGAAACTAAAACTTGTTTCAGTTCATCTTTTTACTTGGTAGGCTGGAGTGATGACTTTTAATTCCCTTATATGCCAGGGACACTGGAAGTCTCATTTGTCTTTTTTTTTTTTTTAATCATTACTGTACTTTCCATATAAATTGTTTGATATTATCACAAAGAAGGGAGAATACAGGAACAAACAGCTCTATTTTAATGTTTATACTTTTATATTAAAAATAATTAATTTCTCAGATTTCTTTTATATCATATTGCCTATTTGTTATATATTAAAAACTAGTAAAGATTTGTTAACCTTAGGCTTTAAGCATATAACCCCAAAAAAACATTGAATTGTAGAAACCTCAGGCCTAAGGACAAACAGTACTTTTCACTCAATAATCCCACTCATTTATAGAGGCCATACTTTCCTCATGTGTTATTGACCTCTGCAAATTCCCTCTGCTTTCTTGGATTTAGAGCTACAAGTCTATATTCAATTCTTTTATAATAGCACATATTTTTCAACTAAACATGTTCAGACTTTATATCACCAGAAGTATTTCTTCCTCAAGAACTTAAAAGAGTTCTATCTCCTCATCTTATGCTTAGTTGCACATATTACTCTTGTTTATGTAGGAAACCACCATGCAGGCACACCCACATCCCTCATAAATTATATATATATATATACATATATATATATGTATATATATATAGAGAGAGAGAGAGAATGAGTATGGAAGTGCTATTGCTACAACAAAGCCATTAAGTTCCAGAAGGATTTACTCCAATCATCTGCCAGGAAATCAGATCTTCTACTGGATTCTCTACCTTAGATAATGATATCATTATCTGCTCAGTTACCCAGGCTCAAGGTCTTTGATACAAACATTCATTCCTTCAAACCATTTCTTTTTTTTTAAGTGTATAATGTATCAGGTTCTGGAAAGAGACTGATGAACAGATTGAAATTGCAACTTTCTCATTAAATTTATAGTCTATTGGAGAAGGTAGAACCTTGGTTAATATTGAGTGGTACTTTTTGAGTTCTTTTTTTTTTAAATTTTATTTATTTATTTGGCAGAGAGAGAGAGAGAGAGATATCACAAGTAGGCAGAGAGGCAGGCAGAGAGAGGAGGAAGCAGGCTCACTGCTGTGCAGAGAGCCCGATGCGGGGCTTGATCCCAGGACCCTGAGATCATGACCTGAGCTGAAGGCAGAGGCTTAACCCACTGAGCCACCCAGGTGCCCCACTTTTTGAGTTCTTTAAGGAACAGTAAGAGGGAACACTTAGGAACAGTTTGTTATATTTTATTTTTTCCTGAGGATGAGTTATATCCATCCAGGTGAAATGGTGGACCGTTGCTAGGAAAAGCAAAAGTATGGTCTGTTAGAAAGTGAATGAAGCTCCCTGTAATGGAAACAGAATGTATAAAAGTAAGAGTGATGAAGTTGGAGAGTCCAGATGGGAAATGACCATGTAAAGGGTACAAGTTTTCCTAAATTAAATCAGAAACTGTTGAAAATTTTTAAGTAAAGTAATATGTCAAGATTTTCAGTTTGGAATGGTTATTCTGATTAGAGAATAGGGAGTAGACTGAAGATAGAAAAATATTAGAGGTAGAGAACATCCAAGAAAATTTTTCAGTTATCAGTACAAAAAGTAATTAACAATGAACAGTACTTAAACTAGGTCAATGGCATTGGTGATGAAAAAAATCACAACTTCTAGAGGATTGTAGGACCTGGTCTCAAACTCAGTTCCTGGCTTGGTCAACCTAATGAATGATATTGGTATTCTCTGGTTTCTTTGGAAGACAAGGAGAGCAGATGAGATTTCTACTTCTGGACAAGATGGAACAAGCATATTCCACCCATTTTTTCCCCCCACTAAACACAACTAAAAACCCAGAAAATATAAAACATTAATGAGAAGCCTCTGAAAAGAGAAGAAAAAGACTTGGGAAAAGAAGCACAGCCTTACATGACAAAGCCTTTTTGACTACATCTGCTTCATTTCAGAATAATGTTATGCAAAAAGCTTTGTCCCTCTGTTTCCCCACTGAGTGCTGTAACCATGGAGACTATAAGTACAACCTTGCTAACCTTTTCCATAAAACATTAATGGTTGGTTTTCCTTCTCATATCTAACATTCACTGCAGAGACCATGAGATGGACCCCTATTGGCTTTCCCAAATGAAAGGCAACAAAGATACACCTCTTCACTGTTCCTAGCTAGAGAATTAAGGGAAGAATACAGAGAGGAAGGAGCTAGAAAAAAGAATTCTTTAACTCTGTGTATGGAAGCCTGGTAGGAATTTGTGTGGCTTTTCTGTAAAACCATTCAGACATAGCAGAACAAATGTTTGCAGACTGAAGTACTTTATGAAATAACACCCAGGTTTCAGATTGGCCTCTAGGTAACACACAACTGGGTCAGAGTAGGATAACAAGCAAAGACTTTGAAAACTAAATCGACCTTTAAACCACAACCAGCACTACTGAACTGAGATGTATGTCCTGACCTTAACAGATTGACTACCTCCTAAAGTATAGGATTTAAATAGGAACTAGAATCTCATAACATAATAGCCAAAATGTTTGGGATATAATCCAAAGTTACTCACCTGAACATGAATAAGGAAAGTCTCAAATTAAATGAGAAGGGAAAATCAGTAAATACTAATACTGAGATAACACAATGTTGGGACTATCTGATAAGCATTTAAAAGAGCTATCATAAAAATTTTCCAACAATTATGAACACTCTTAAAACAAATGGAAGTTCCAAGAAAAAAATAATAAAGGACCAAATTTAAAAAAAAAAATAGAACTTAGTCAAACAATAACTGAAAAAGAAAATAGATGAACTCATTAGTGGAATAAATAGGGCAGAGAAAAATAACAGTGAACTTGAAGATAAAGGAATAGAAATTATTCAGTCTTAGCAAAAAAGCATAGATTGAACAATGTGCATTGAGATCAGATACCTGTGGGACCATATGCATAATCTAGTATTCTTGTCATTAGTGTCTCAGAAAGAAAAGACAGTGTGGTGCTAAAAATTTTGTTTTGAAGAAATGAAATAATGTTATAACCCCTCGCCCCTACCCCCAAATCTGGCAAAATATCCAAATCTAAAAATTCAAGGGGGTGAGCAAAATCCAAACAGAACAATTATGGAGAGATCTAGGTTAACACATAACATAATCACATTTCTGAAAACTAAAGACAATGAAAGTTTTGAAAGGAACTGAGGATAACAAATACTTCACTTATAGAAAGATAATGAAGTGACAATAGATCTCTCATCAAAGGAGGCCAAAAGAAGGGGGGGGCGGATTGGAAAAACAAAACAAAAACCTTTGATTAAGAATTTATCCTTTAGGAATGAATTTGAAATAAACCTTCTCTGTTAAAAGAGATCTATGATAATGCATCATCCGTAAAGTTCCTCTACAAAATTGATTAAGGGAATTTGTTAAAGCATCAAGGAAATATAAGAATAGGAAACTGGGAACATCAAGAATAAAGAGCAAAAGAAAGAAAAAATAGACTCTTCTGAGTTTTTAAAATTATATTTGATAGTACAAGACAAAAATTACAGCATTGTCTGATATTTCAGTGTATACATGGGTCATATTTAAGGTAATGTCATGAATAAGAAAAGCCAAGGGATCTGTTGGTAAGTTTTCTAGATTACATTTGAAGAGAAAAAGTGTTGGCACTAATAGACTATGATATGTTACTGATGTACATTGTAATTGCTAAAGAAACCATTAAATATACAGAGATATACTCAAAATACTACAGATAAATCAAAATAGAAAAAAAAAGTTAAGTAACCTAAAGAAAAGCAGGAAAGAAGAAACAAGAGTTAAAAATCAAAGGAAACAAATCATGGCAGATCAAGTCATATGATATCAGTTTTTGCATTAAATGTGAGTGGTATAAACACACTAAAGTAAGAACTTTGGAAAAATATTAAAAAACATGACCCAATTATATTCAGTTCACAAGAAGCATATTTAAAATATAATGATAGGTAGACTACAAATAAAAAGAGAAAATTACACACCATGTGAATATTCAACAAAAGAAAGCTGAAATAACTATATTAATATCAGACAAAATAGACTTAAAAGCGAATATATTGCCAATGACAAAGTGGAACATTATATGTTAATAAAATGGTCAATTTACCAAGACATGAGATAGAAATAAATATGCATAAAACAATAACACTTCAAAATACATGAAGCAAAAATTGGAAGAACTGAAAGAGACAGAACAAATCCACAGTTGTACTTTGTGTCTTTAACACTCTTTTTAAAAACTTAATTCCAGTATAGTTGACATACAGTGTTCTAGTTTCAGGTATAGAATATAGTTATTCAACAATTCTGTATATTACTCAGTACTCATCATGATAAGTGCACACTTAATCTCCTTTACCTACATCACTTATTCTCTACCCACTTTCCCTCTTGTAATTATCACTTCTCTATAATTAATAGTTTTTGGCTTTGTTTTGGTTTGTTTTTTGTGTTTTTTGTTTGTTTGTTTTGGTTTGGTTTTGGTTTTGGTTTTGGTTTTTCTCTTTTTTTTCTTGGTTGGTTTGCTTTGTTTCTTCAATTCCACATGTGATTGAACTCACGGTATTTGTCTTTCTCTGACTTATTTGGCTTAGCATTATGCTTTCTAGATCCATTCATGTTGTTGAAAAAATGGCAAGATGTCATTCTTTTTATGGCTTAATAATATTCCATAACTTCTCTATCCATTTATCTATCAATGGGCACTTGGGTTACTTTCATAATTTGCCTACTGTAAATAATGCTGCAGTAAACATAGGGGCACATATATCTTTTTGAATTATTGTTTTTATTTTGAGGGGGTAAACACAGTAGGTCAATTGCTGGATCATAAGACAGTTCTATTTTTAACATCTTGAGGAACTTCCCTCTACTGTTTTCTATAGTGGCTACACCAATATGCATTCCCATCAACAGTGCACAAGGGTTCCTTTTTCTCCACATCCTCACCAACACTAGCTGTTTCTTACATTTTTTATTTTATCCATTCTGACAGGTGTGAGGTAATATGTCATTGTGGTTTTGATTTACATTTTCCTGATAAGTGATGTTGAGCATCTTTTTATGTGTCTGTTGGTCATCTGAATATGTTCTTTGGAGAAATGTCTGTTTATGCTTATGCCAATTTTTAATTGGATTACATGCGTGTGTGTGCATGTGTATGTGGAGTTGTGTAAGTTCTTTATATATTTTGAATACTAACTCTTTATGAGATATATCATTGACAAGTATCTTCTACCATTTCATAGGTTGCCTTTTAGTTTTGTTGTTTCCTTCACTGTGCAGCTTTTAATTTTGATGTAGTCCCACAAACTTCTTTTTGCTTTTGTTTCCCTTGCTTCAGGGGATCTATCTAGAAAAATGTTGCTATTGGTAATGTCAGACAAATTACTGCCTGTGTCCTCTTCTAGGATATTTATGATTTCACATCTCACATTTAGGTCTTTAACTCATTTTGAGATTTTTTTTTTTTTTTTGTATGATGGAAGAAAGTGGTCCAATTTCATTTTTTTGCAGGTAGCTGATCAGTTTTCCCAATGCCATTGGCTGAAGAGACTTTTTCCAATTGCATTTTCTTGCCTCCTTTGTTGAAGGTTAATTGGCCATATAATTATGGGTTTATTTTTGGGCTTTCTATTCGGTTTCATTGATCTGTTTTTGTGACAGTACTGTACTGTTTTGATTACTACAGCTTTGCAGTTTATCTTGAAATTTGGGATTGTGATACCTCCAGTTTTGTTGTTCTTTTTTGAAATTGCTTTGGCTATTTGGGGTCTTTTGTAATTCCATACAAATTTTAGGATTGTTTTTTCTAGTTCTGTGAAAAAGGCTGTTGATATCTTGATAAAGATTGCATTAAATATGTAGGTTGTTTTGGGTAGCATAGATATTTTAACAATATTTTTCATTTCATATATATGGAATATGTTTCCCTTTGTGTCATCTTAAATTTCTTTCATCAACATTTTCTAGCTTGCAGAGAGTACAGTTCTATTACCTCCTTAGTTAAGTTTATTCCTAGTTATTTTATAATTTTTATATTTTTATAAAATTTTATAAAATTTTTATAACTTTTGGTGTAAGTGTAACTGGGATTGTTTTCTTAATTTCTCTTCCTGCTGCTTCATTATTAGTGTATAGAAATGCAACAGATTTCTGCACATTGATTTAGTATCCTTCAATCTTACTGAATTCACTTTTCAGTTCTAGCAGTTCTTTTGGTGGAGCCTTTAGGGTTTTCTCTGTTTAGTACCATGTCATCCACAAATAGTGGAAGTTTTACCTCTTTACCAATATATATACCCCTTACTTCTTTTTCTTTTCTGATTGATGTATCTAGGACTTTCAAGACTGTATTGAATAAAAGTGGTGAGAGAGGACATCCTTGTCTTGTTCCTGATTTTGTGGAGAAAGCTCTCAGGTTTTTTTTTTTTTTGTTTGGTTTTGTTTTTTTATCATTGAGTATAATCTTAGCTGTGGGTTTTTCATATGTGACATTTATTATCAACAACCTCTTTGAGTAATTGATGGAACAGGCAGTAAATCAGAATGATTATAGAAGAGCAGGTCAAACACCATCAGTCAATGAGATCTAATTTACATTTGAAGAATGCTTTACCTAACAACAAAAGAATGCACATTTTTTTCAAGAATATATGAGAGTGTGGAGAGGAAGAGATTTATATAGTGACAAGTAGATAATTAGTTCCATTTGAGACATTCACTGCGGAAATATCCAAATAGGCTTCCAGGACACAGTTAGATAAACAGATATATAGCTTATTCAAATGGTTCAGGGAGACAGAATGGATAGACAGATGATAAATAGGTAGATAGTAGGTAGATACAAAGATAAAAATTTTAGTGTTGCCTACTGAGAGTCATCATTGATTCTTTTACTATAGTTCACCCTTGTCTGTGGTGGCTATGTTCCAAGACCCCCCTGAAACCATGGATAGTACCAAGCCCTATTTATACCATGTTTTTTCCTATGCACCCCTACCCATGATAAAGTTTAATTTATAAACTAGGCATAGTAAGAGATTAACAACAGTAACTAATAATAAAATAGAATAATAGCAATATACTGTAATATAGGTTGTATGAATGTGGTCCTTCTCTTTGTGATGATGTGAGATGATAAAATGCCTTCATGATGAGGTGAAGTGAGATGAATGACATAGGCATTGTGACATAGCATTAGGCTACTGTTGCCTTTCGCCTGAAATGTCAGGAGGCTCATCTGCTTCAGGACCATAACTGACCACTGGTAACTGAAACCACAGAAAATGAAACTGCAGATAAAGGGGAATGAACTACTGTTTCATGCATCCACTCCCCATTTTGTAGACATTTTATCTCAATAATTTCCCCCAACCCTGCACCCAGTTTTGTTGTTGTTGTTTGTTATAAATCCTTGCTATCACTGTTTCACTAGAAAACTACTATTATTTTTAGCTGGGACTATTTTTTACAATTGTCTATTGTATTAATCACCTAAATGCATCCCAACTGCCTCTGGTTTCTCACTTATTCCATCCCATTTATTACATTGCAACCAGAGTTATCTTTTTCCTACTCAAGTCCAATAGGGCTACTCCCTAAAGTGAAAACCTTTGTTTACAGAAATTTTAAGATTTAGCAAGATATTTAAAGTACTCCATGTTTTGTACCAAGTGTTCATTCTACATCTTCTGGTGTAGTTTACACCTCTCTTATATAATCTATGCCAAAGTGCATTATATATTTTTGCCTGAGAATATTCTTAAGAATTATTTAAATAATAATATAATATCCCTTGTACATTTTAAGATAACAGTTAAGTCCTTTTTATCACAAAAGTAACTAGTTACAAATAATATAATTTCTAGTTTATTTTAGTTGCCAATGTGTTTAACTAAAGTTGTCATATGAAACTTATTTTTGGTATGGTTTGGCATTTTAATTATTTTTCTACTGAAATATAGGTGACACATAATGTTACATTAGTTCCAAGTAAGTCAACAACTATATTTTGCTATGCTCACCAAAAATATAGCTAACATTTGTCACTATGCACCATTAAAATACCACTACTATATTACCTATGCTATTCTTTTTGTTCCTGTGACTTATTTATTCCATCACTGGAAGCCTATGTCCCCCACTCCCCCTTACCCATTTTGCTCACCCCTCACCTTCCCCCCTCTACAACCACCAGTTTAGTCTCCGTATTCTTCTTTATTTGTTAGTTTTGGGATTTTGTTTGTTTGTTTGTTTGTTTTTTAGATTCCACATATTAGTGAAATTGCATGGTATTCATCTTTCTCTGTCTGACTAATTTTACTTAACATAATACCATAGGTTGATTCATATTGTCACAAATGACAAGAGCTCATTCATGTGCGTGTGTGTGTGTGTGTGCGTATGTGTACATATCTTAATCTAAACATATTACATGAATTGGTATATTAGTGTTACTGATAAAAATACATTTTATTTGAAATACATCTAATAATAAAATTGATGGATTATTTTTCTTTCTATACTGTTTCAGGTATTCAAGGGTAAATGTTGTTTCTTGTCCCAACTTAGACCACTGTGTCAGAAACTCTGAGCATAGAGCCTTGCTACATGTATGTCATTAAGCCCTCCACTGACTTAAAACCCTCTAGGCCCTGCTACCTTTGAAAAGTCTTTAGGGGTTTGCATTCCCCAAGGTGAAGAATGCTGTTTCCTTGATACCTTGAAATATTAAATTTTTCCTGAACATGTTGTATATTTGTATGGCTTTATACTTTTTTTTAAAGATTTTATTTATTTATTAGAGATATGGAGAGAGACCACAAGTAGGCAGAGCAGCAGGCACAGGGAGAGGGACAAGCAGGCTACCCCGCAGAGCAGGGAGACTGATGTGGGGCTCGATCCCAGACCCGGCGATCATTACCTGAGCTGAAAGCAGCTGCTTAGCCAACTGAGCCACCTAGGTGCCCTGTATGTCTTTGTACTTTGTTTAACAAATTCTTCAATTTCAAAATAATTTCATATGTAGAATGCTTTATATTTATTTATAAATAATTATAATTTATTTACATGTATTTGTTTAATACTTATTTACATTACCTGTATATGTTGTTGTGGCTTTTTTCTAAGGTTAGACACTATACCATGCCCAATATATGCTTATAGAATGAACAAACTTAAAAGAGGAGATAGGAGCCTGACTCAATGAGTATATTTCTGTGGGAGAGAGTGAATGCTAAGAGTAAAGTATTTGGAGATATACCTATGTGAATTTAATCTCCAACTTCATATGCTAAGTACACTACATATTCTTCCTTAGGACTCAGTGTCCAGGTAAAATTGGATAATACCACTTATATTCAAGATTATAATAAGGATTAAATAAAATAATGCAAAGCTCATTAAATCTGGAGTTCATTAAATCTTTTAAAAATATCAACTTCTTATTATCACCATTGTTATTAATATCAAAATTTATGCTCTGTGACACACTTTATGTAACTATTAGAATATATGAATACTTCCTATGGTCTAGATACATGAAATAGTCTAAAGCTTTGTTGAAGGTTCTCTACTAGTGAGATCATTAATATGGCACTAATAAGCTATTTCATTGTGTTGAAAGAGAATAAAGATAAGAAAGAGAAGGTGAAGAAGAAAAATAATATAGGTAGGAGGTTGGGGGAAAGTTTAAATAAAAACTAAATATGTAAGAGAATAGAAAGTACAAGTAGTGGAGAAAAATAAGAAGATAATGACACTGATATTTATAGACCCATTTATAACTTAAAATACTTTCTCATCCATTATCCCTTTGATTTTCTAACAAATTCTATTCATAGGAAACCAAACGAAGTTAAATGACTAGATCATAAAAGCAGAGGTAGGGCTTGAACATAGACATTTTGAATTGTTTTAAATGGCAATTATGTATCAAGAAAAGAATGTTTGTCTATTTTCTCCCTTTAGGAGAGATAAATCTTGGACAAATTCAGAACTGTCCCAAAGTGAATAGTTGTTGAACTGACATAGGCAACTCTCATCCTCTTATTCTGGATATGCAGTCATCATGTCTTGGTGTGTGTTCTTCCATGTTCCTTCTGCTTCATCCCTTTCATCACTACTTTGTTTCTAACTGGAGTACTACACACACTTCCTATGTGGGTTTTGTTCCCTGTTCTTGCCTCCTACAGTACATCTTCCTCATTCCCACTAGATTAATCTTCCTAAATGGCAGAGTAATGGAACTATTCCTTCAGTCAATTCTTATCACATTTGGTGTGAAATACAAACTACTTAGCATGACATAGAAGACTCTTATCATGAACCCTTTTTTCATAGATATTCTTTACTCCAGTAACAGGGAATGAATGAAATGTTCTCTCAACCATATGCCTTCCTAAAAACTGTTCTGTCTCTTTAAAATGCTTCCCCTCACTTCTCAGTAACTCTTCCAGGTGACTAAAAATTCCACTCTGCCATAATCTTGTCTGGGATCCCTTTTCAAAGAACTCTCCTGCACTCCGGGCCTGTCCCAGGAACTCAGCCCCCTACAGAAGTTAAGTAGCATGGACCCCACTGTGCTGGAGGCCTCCTAAGCTTGGACCATCTGCTGGGCTCCCAGGGGAGCCAGGGGACCCACAGGCTGAACACCCCAAGGCGAGAGCGGATGGTGCTCATGAAGACAATGGAGGAGAAGGATTTGGAGATTGAGAGGCTTAAGATGAAGCAAAAAGAACTGGAAGCCAAGGTTCTGGCCCAGGAGGCTGTGGACCCAAAGGATAAAGAGAACTCGTCTTCCACAATGCTCCGACCGCTTGCCTGCCGCACAGTCACTGTAGCAAAGACCCTCAAAAAGGCTGTGGTGATGTCCTTACAACTGATTCAGGAGCAGGCAGCATCCCAAAATGCTGAGATCCACATCCTGAAGAAGAAAGGCCAGAAGAGAAAGCTGGAGTCCCCGGATGCTTCAGAGCCAGAGGAGAAGGCTGAGGACTGCTGGGAGCTACAGATCAGCCCGGAGCTACTGGCTCATGGGCGCCAAAAAATATTAGATCTGCTGAATGAAGGCTCTGCCCGGGATCTGCGCAGCCTGCAGCTCATTGGCCAAAAGAAGGCCCAGCTCATCGTGGGCTGGAGGGAGCTCCATGGCCCCTTCAGCCAGGTGGAGGACCTGGAACGCCTGGAGGGCATATCCGGGAAACAGATGGAGTCATTCCTGAAGGCGAACATCCTGGGTTTCGCCGCGAGCCAGCGCTGGAGGCCGAGGCTGGAGCTGCTGGGGGCTCGGGACTCCCAGTCTCCTCTTCCTCAGGGCCGCGGGCTCTCTTTGCCTCTGACGGGCAGAGAAGTTCTTTCTGGGACAGTTTCCTGGCCCAAAGTGTGTTCCATTTCTTGTTATCACATATTGTGATTGTTGATTTTATTGGCTTTTATTAGTTTGTTTATTCCTGTAATAAGTAATTATTGAAAGCTGACTGTATTTGAAACTCTGTTCTGAGGCAAGGATACAACAATAAATAAACCAGACAAAATTTTTGCTTTTAAAGCTTGCAATAAAAAAAGGAAGTGGTTAGAAATAACTAAACAATATCAATCCAATATTAAACTCATGTGAAGGGAAAATACAGGGATCATCTGGTTTTATTTTAATATCTTATGTTTATCTAGCAAAGCTTTTAGTGTAATTAATTTGAAAGCAGAAACCATGCCTCTATCACTATATTTTCAGTGTCAATATTACTATATTCATATTGCAGAAGCCTGATAATATTTAGGGAATGAGTAAATATTATTTATGAATATTATATCTTGAAAAGATTATACAGCTATTGCCAGTAACCACTTCTTGTGATTATTAATACTTGTTACTAAAATATTATTTTAATATTATGTTCAAATTTTAGATTTTAATTTGAAAGAATGTTCTTGTGTTTTTAAAGAAGAATGGAAAATCACTTTTTTTGAAGGCTATTCTGGGATTGTAAGGTTGTTACTGACTTGAATTTAGGATTTTGATCCAGTAGGATCTGAACTATCCCATTGCCACCACTCTCTTCTTTTCTGTTCTGTTTCTACCACATTAGTTTGGTTCTCACCTCAGGCCTCTGGTATTTGCTGATGCATTTACAGGAGAATATTTTCTCTAGATAGTAAAGTGGACTAGGTATCCCTGCCTCTTAACAAGATTTCCTTAAAAAGAGTGCCCTAGTGCCTTTACCACTCTATTCATTTCCTATATCCTGCCACATTTTCTCCATAGCACATATCAACACCCAAAATTATAAGTTTACTTGTTCATTTTTTCTTTTTCAACTTTGCCACTTGAATGTAAGCTCCACAAGTGCAGGGACATTTTCTTGCTCAGTATTGCATTGCCACTGACCAGGAAATATGGTGGGTGCTCAATTAGTACTTGCTAAATGTATGGAAATATAGCTAGTCCATAGGGAAGATTGGAGAGGAGGGATTGGGCAGATATTATGAGGCAGAGAAGCTAAAGGAAAAGTATGAAGGAACGTAGGAAATAGTAAGCATTTTCTTTTCTTTAGACAAAAAGAAAGCATTCAGAAACATTGCTGTCTAATGATCTTTGGTGCATATAGTGTCCATAAATGTTCAGAGGTGAATTAATACATGATCTTATGTGAGAAGGTTGCCTTCACTCTTTTTACTAGGTTTGTGGAATCTGGCTTACAGAAGTTGGCTAAATTCAGGTTCATAAATTCTCTGGACTAAATTATCTCTATTCCATCATTTTTCATCATTACCCATATTTTTAATTTTTTTTCAAATTCTAATTATTCTTTTTAAAAAGTTCAAAACTGCCATAGTGATTTTAAGGCATTGACTATAGGATCTTCCACAATTCTTTGTTCACAATTTGAAAAAAAAAATTTACACAATGTGAATGAATACATATCATGTATAAAGGATTCCAGGAGTTTTCATGACCTTGACTTTTTTAGCCCTTATGAAATTAGGACTCATAGGTGATGCTGGGTTCTTTATGTTGCTAGGTCCAAGGAATCACACTGGATCATTAAGTGTAATGTTTTAGATATAGTAAAATAATGATAAAGGAGCAAACTATGTAATCTATTTGTTCTGATAAGCTTGAGTTTTTTCATTATGTGAGAAGGCCATTTAGTGGCATGCTTTGCATTATTTAATGTTTGCATTTAAAAATAACCTAGTTCTTGAGATGAAAGGCTTGTAATAAACTGTAGCAGAGTTTCTAGGCTAATATATAATATTTTAATTTTTACAAGTCTGAGAACATGAAAAGGAATATTTGAATTCAGCAAACTCAAGAGGATTTTCCAGCTTTACTTCTGTTTTTAGGTTAGTTTCAATTTTCTGCAGTCTGATAGATTTGATTGTGTAGATCACTTGTCACATTCCCTGTGTGTTTATCAGTTTACTAAAACCAATATAGGAAATGTTATCCCTCTTCTTATCTTCCTGCCAACTATCCATGAAGAGCATCAGTCAAGTAATTCCTGTATGAAGGATTTATCACTGCTGCAGTGACTTGTAATTGAAGGCATGTGTTTCTGTGAATTCATATACTTTAAGTTATGCTTGCTAAAAATTTCAGAATATGAGGTTAGCATATTAGAAACAATTTACCTAGTAATAATTTTCCAAATGAAGTATATAATATTAAGAAAGGGATTTTCTTGCATCTTCCATTTCTCAGGAGCAATAAAAAACATAACTTTATCACCACACAGGGTCAGTTCTTTTCTTTGTCTTACATAATCTTTGCAAATAAAGAGTAATTTAGGTAAAAACAGCAGTTACAGATTCTGGTGAAATGTAGACATATTAAAGGGGAGAGTTGGCATCTAGTAATCAATAGAAAGGCTTAATCTTATTAAGAACCCTCAAATACTATGTTTCAGAATCTTCACATTATGATGACATGAAAGTAAAGGAAGAAATGATTATTGTGTAAAACACTGTTTGCTTTGATCCTAGATATAGCATCCCAGGTTTATGAATTAAAATGCTTTCACAGTGGAGGGGTGCTTGGGTGTCTCAGTCAGTTAAGTATCAGGCTCTTGATTTTGGCTCAGGTCATGATCTCAGGTTTGTGAGATCAAGACCCAAGTCAGGCTCTGCACTCAGTGGGCAATCTGCTTGAGATTCTCTCTCTCTCTTTCCCTCTGCTTCTCCCCCTGTGCGTGCATGTTCTCTCTCTCAAATAAATGAATAAATAAATCTTTAAAAATGTTTTCACAGTGAAATAATAGGTTTAAAATAATAAAATAACAAAATAAAATAACATTTAAAATAAAAAAAATGTTTTCACAGTGGAAAGATGTGAGTTCTTTAGTACTTTCATCTCCATGATATACTTGATGAGTTAGCCCATTTTTATTTCCTGCTCCCCCCTGCAATAGCTCTGAATTAGTTTCCACTTCAGGTGTGAGAAAACATAATGGATGAGAATATAACAGATTCCCTACTTAATTCCTTAACCAAAAGATATTTTTAGTTGCTTAAATCAAACTCTTTGTGTAGTTTGTACTCTGTAGATATTGACAGATTCAATATCTCATTTCCCCTTATTTTCTTTACTTATCTATCATCTAACAAATCTATCTTAGAGAGGTTTTCAAAGCACGAAGAGTTGGGACTGTCAGGAAGCCTTAGAAATAGAGTTCTCCATACTGAAATAATGAAATTCAATTAGTATCTTGGACACTTCAGCATTTCACATAGTTTTCAACTATAAGGAAATTGGGATTTTTATATTCACACTGGAGCTTTGCTAGGTACTTGCTTTTTTAACTGCACCGGCAATGCCTGAATTTCATGTAGTCTTATATTAAGAAAGAAAATGTTTACATGCAAAGCCACAATGCATCTCCTAGTCTATCAAAATTAATTAAATGTGGTCAATGAATACCAATACATTAGAACCATTGTACATGTTCCAGTGGATAAAGAAAATATTTTTGAAACTTCAATATCACTTGACATGAAATCTGTGTAAATGAAAAACATAGCAAATACAGAATGATGGAAGAAATATGTTGTTTTTCTTGATTAAGAACATCTACAGTCTTTCATAGAATACCCAGAGGAAGCTCAGAAACATAATGGGAAAAGTGCAAGATCTATCAAATGCGTTATTGGCTCAGTTATTCTCTGAATG
This sequence comes from Lutra lutra, assembly GCF_902655055.1. Lineage (NCBI taxonomy): Eukaryota > Metazoa > Chordata > Mammalia > Carnivora > Mustelidae > Lutra > Lutra lutra. Next base: position 72,009,861 of record NC_062279.1, on the reverse strand, counting down.
GCAGTAGATATAAATATTCTCCTTGGCCTTACGGCTGCCTTCAAAAATGCTTGCCCATACCAACTTAGATTGCAGGGGAAAAAAAAAAAGTGTCAGTGACTGTGTTAAGCTACTGCAGCCAGAGATTGAAAGATGGTGCAATAATATTCTAAGTAGTTGACCAAGTTCAGGGCTGTTAAGAGAGAATGACAGGTGGTGTAAGCATCCCCGGGCCCTGACTTACTAAATTCTAAATGACATTTTCCCTACCTAAGCTAATCATCATAGCAGTCACGTTGGGCCAAACTCTTCCTGTATTTCTGATCTATAGTTTCTGTTAAGGATAAATCACTTTAAGAATCTTATAAAAGAATAAAAATGATTAATTTGTACTTTGTCATGGATTTTAAGTGGCATGTTAAAATGTAAAGCTATTGAATTAGCACATTTCCCTGCATATACTTGAGCTTACAAACATTAAGATCTTAGCACACAGTGGTGTAATTCTGTGTGTGTCTGTGTTTGTGTCTGTGACTTCAGTAAACTTTCAGGTGTTTGAGAGCAGGAGGGCGTATATTTCCTTTCTATATTCTTAGCATTTAGTACATGATATAGTTTTTGATAAATGAGTAAGAATGAATGAACAGATGAACAATGTTAATGATAAAAATAAACATCTTTTCTGAAGTTTCAGAGGGGAAAATATCCTATAGCCATGTCCTTGCCAAAGGATATTTTAGAGCTCAGCAAGGTTTCAAATTTAATTTTTGAAAACATAACCCTGTTTTGACATGCTCACCAAGCCATAAGCTGCTAGGACTGCAGTTTTAAAGTGGATGAAATGAGGGAAGTTGACAGTCAGCCAGGGGTGGTGAGGAATATAATCTAATAGAAAAGCGGACAAAGATTTCTTTTAACTGTTTTAAGATCTAGAAAAAACTTCTGTGGGATTTAAAAGAGAAACGTAGAGATTTGATTTGGAGACTTATAGCATAACTAGTAAGTCATAGGAAATGGGTTTAGTGAACTTTGCATAGGCTTGAATTATCACTCCAGATTCCAGTGAATCAAACTACTGTGAATTTGCATAGAAAGAAGGTATCCCTCTCTGGGAAAACATTGCCAGTTTTTTAGAGGTCTATAGTCTATGAACAAGTACTCATATATTCTTTGCCTTCTCCAACCATCCAGTGAATGAGATTCACTCCACAGAGTTTGTGTGATTCCCAAATTAAACATGTCAGTCCTAGGACTGAGGGCGCAGGGAGAGCTTTTAATCATGTTCCTCCTCCACATCATTTACCACACTCTCTGTCTCTATGGAAAGGCTTTTATGTTTATGTAGCTGATTTTCTTTCTTGTTATTGCTAGCATTCACTGTAGGTTGTATAATTGGTAGATAAGTAGCAAAGATTCTTCTGAGACATTTTGCCAACAACTCTGCCCATCAATAGATTATCTTACTTTTCAGTTGTCTGTTTTCCCCCCCACCCCCAACTGATAATGCTGAATTTCACCTCAATCCTGTGTTCCTGGAAAACAGTGACAATTTAGAATACCTCTTTCCTCTCCTCCCCTCCTTACACACGCAACCCTTTTGAGTTCATGGAAACAGCTTAACTATAAAACATCACTTTTTCTATCTATCTTTCCAAAGATAGGACTTAGATAAGACTGAGAGATGTCTCCATTTTTACTTAGGACAAAGGCAGATGCAGATGCTCCAAAGCCCTATTTGTTGTCTCATAAATGATTAGCTGCACTGTTTGTACCACTGATCAACCAATCAAGTCACCTGTTCATCATCTCACTCCCCTATGTCTTGTTCTCTCTAGCCTTGTTTATTTCTTCCTATAAAAGAGAATTTGTCAGGGCACCTGGGTAGCTCAGTCGGTTAAGCATGTGCATTCTGCTCAGGTCATGATCCCCAGTCCTGGGATAGAGCCCTGGATGGAGCCCCATAGGGAGCCCAGCATTGGGCTCCCTGCTTAGTGGGGAGCCTGCTTCTCCTTCTTCTTCTGATTCTCCCCTCTACCTCTGGTCGTGTTCACTCTCTTTCCCTCTCAAGTAAGTAAATAAAAGAAAGAAAAAAAAATAGAATTTGTCTCTGTCTGATTCCTGAGATGCCTTCAGATCTCATGTGGGATCATTCTTCCTGTTGCAATGATCTTCCTTCCCTGATTGCAACACTCCTTTCCTTATTGCAATCATTCTTCTGAATAAAATCTTTCCTCTCTATGCTCATTTTTTTTATTTGACAGCATAGAAATATTTTATGTAGAAAATCAGCTGTGAGAAGAAAGCAAATGCACTAAATGTGAGAACTATGCTTTTAGTGTCAGCTTTCTGAAAAGCAGGAAAAAATTAGCTGGCAGAGTATCATATTTACTGAAACAGTCTAGTTCCATGAATACTGTGGTTCATGTATGGACAGAAGAGTTGAGAGAGTACTGAAGCACTAGACTTATCTAGAGGAAATTTTCCAGCTGTATACTTCAGTTTAATTTCCACCCTTCTCCCCTCTACCACTCTAGACTTTCACGATATCCCCCAAGGCCAAGGCCAGAAGATTTGTTTGTATCACTTTATTTTGTTTGTTTGTTTGTATCACCTTAATCCCCTCTGAAGATCTTAATATGCCCTTCCTTTCTATAACCCCTGCCTTGGGTTGGGAGCTGGCAGAAGGATCCCAGGAACAGACCTCAGCTCGTGGTGGTTGAGCCTGAGCTTCTAGTTCTGTCCTTGATAAAAGGCTTGATGAGAAAATGAACTAGTTAAAAGGGGAGTGGAACAGTGGCTAAAGGAAATGTTATCTCTAGGACTTACTTATAAGCAAATCTGCTAAAACTTCTATTGTCAAAAATCATTTGTGAAAAAAACCTATAAATCTCTTTGAAAGATCTAAGAGTATATTCTTAAAGAGTAATCATTCACATTTTTAAAAACCTCAAAAAACTCAGCAACTATTATTTTTTTCCAAATAAATATATATTTTTGTCATTAAAGTACTTTTATCTTTTAAAATATTTTATCCATTTATTTGTCAGAGAGAGGGAGCACACACAAGCAAGGGGAGTGGCAGGCAGAGAGAGAAGCAGGTTCTCCACAGAACAAGGAACCCAATCAGGACTCCATCCCAGGACCCAGGGATCACAACCTGAGCTGAAGGCAGATGCTTAACTGACTGAGCCACCCAGGCACACCTCTATTGTTTAAATAATTTTAATATCATTTTTTTACTGACAATATAACAAATTCTTGACTATAATACCTTGTGTCAGTGTAACCTGTTAATGTTAAAATTTAATTCCAAAAGTAGAAAATGGTCTGTAGAGGACAATGTTTCATATTTTACTATTTCTTGCATTCAAATGTGAAATCATTTCTAATTTTTTGGATAAAATAATTATTTTCACACTTTCTAACAGATTTTAAGGATTTGTGAATTGTTTATAATGAAACAATGTATTATTTCATCAACTACACATATTGAACATACTATTGAACATACCACATTGAGCATACCATTAATTGCAGGCAGTGAAAGTAACAACAGTTAAGAAATGATTTGAATTAGAAGGTTAGTCTTAAAGGAATATTTTGCAACAAGGCTGATTTTACAATAAAACATGGGAATAATTGCAGAGGTGCCCACAAAATTGTGGATTCAGTTGAGGTCACTTGCTAGTATTTTCTCTGATAAGTATATCATCATAACTATTCTAGGATTTATTCATGATGTCTAGCATGAATTTTTTCTTGTTCATACTCACTTTTACTTAGCATATTACAAACTACACTCCATGTTGTTTCTGAAAGGAAGAAAAATCCATGAGCAGAGAAATAGTTACATTAACAGATTTCTGCTGTCCAAACTTCCAATTAATTGACTGGACAAATGGGAAGAAAATATTAATTTTTTCAATATATCAACATAAGGGAGGAAATATTCCTTGACCATTTTAGTGTTCTTGACTAGGTCTGAAAATTAAGCTGACATAGTCATATTAATAGGAGAAAAGCATGCTAATTTATTTGGAATAATTTTTTCATGACACCAAAGACTTTATAAGGAAATGAAGACAGAAAGACATTTAAACCCAAGTACTTTTATGCTAGGTTTGATGAAGAGTTTACAGTTATGGAGAAAAATAAGAAGTCAAGGAAAAACTAGGAGAAACCTATTAAAACCTCCTTATTTGAGGGCTTTTTTGGATTTGAAGATAAGCGTGGTCCTTTTATTCAGGTACAGTACAGACACCTGTCACATGCTGGTTTTATGATCTGTTCCAGGGGATAGGACGGGGAGAAGGTCAAAGTAGAAACTTCTCTTCTGCTGCTAAACTCCTTCACTTTAAAATATACTAAAATATAAAATATACTAAAATATACTAAAATATTCCATATTTTGGGGTACTATATCCTGAACTCTTATCAAAAACTACTTAAAGCTTTTATTTCTTTTATTATCATTAACTCAACCTGCTTCTAAATTTTTTATCTCCAAATATGCCCAATGTTAAGTTTCAATTTCCTTCCAAATCACACATTGTAATACTCTTCTTTAAGTCTGTCTCTGATACCATCTTCAATCTTTAGTTTAAGTCATTTGTGAATTTCAGAGGCTATAGCCAGATTCTGCAGAATAAGATTTTCATGCATTGTTAAAGATTCCCTTTAACTTAATCATGGAAAGAATATACACAACTCTTAAGACTGAAGTCTTCACAGGTAGCTCTTCAAGCAAGGCTTGAGCTAGGAACTCAATAATAGGTCTTCTATTTCCTAGAATGTCACTAATGTACTTGAAACTTCATGCTGGCTCTTCATGGTAGTGCCCATCCAGTTTCTTCAAGTAATCTTACACATAGAATGCAGGTCAGGGAAATACATCTTTTTTTTTTTTTTTTAAATTTTTTATTTCATTTCAGCGTAACAGTATTCATTGTTTTTGCACCACACCCAGTGCTCCATGCAATCTGTGCCCTCCGTAATACCCACCACCTGGTTCCCCCAACCTCCCACCCCCCCCCCTTCAAAACCCTTAGATTGTTTTTCAGAGTCCATAGTCTCTCACGGTTCACCTCCCCTTCCAATTTCCCTCAACTCCCTTCTCCTCTCCATCTCCCCATGACCTCCATACTATCTGTTATGCTCCACAAATAAGTGAAACCATATGATAATTGACTCTCTCTGCTTGACTTATTTCACTCAGCATAATCTCTTCCAGTCTCGTCCATGTTGATACAAAAGTTGGGTATTCATCCTTTCTGATGGAGGCATAATACTCCATAATGTATATGGACCACATCTTCCTTATCCATTCGTCCAATGAAGGGCATCTTGGTTCTTTCCACAGTTTGGTGACCATAGCCATTGCTGCTATAAACATTGGGGTACAGACGGCCCTTCTTTTCACCACATCTGTATCTTTGGGGTAAATACCCAGTAGTGCAATTGCAGGGTCATAGGGAAGCTCTATTTTTAATTTCTTGAGGACTCTCCACACTGTTCTCCAAAGTGGCTACACCAACTTGCATTCCCACAAACAGTGTAAGAGGGTTCCCCTTTCTCCACATCCTCTCCAACACAGGTTGTTTCCTGTTTTGCTAATTTTGGCCATTCTAAGTGGTGTAAGGTGGTATCTCAATGTGGTTTTAATTTGAATCTCCCTGATGGCTAGTGATGATGAACATTTTTTCATGTGTCTGATAGCCATTTGTATGTCTTCATTGGAGAAGTGTCTGTTCATATCTTCTGCCCATTTTTTTATATGATTGTCTGTTTTGTGTGTTTTGAGTTTGAGAAGTTCTTTATAGATCCTGGATATCAACCTTTTGTCTGTACTGTCATTTGCAAATATCTTCTCCCATTCCGTGGGTTGCCTCTTTTTATTGTTGACTGTTTCCTTTGCTGTGCAGAAGCTTTTGATCTTGATGTAGTCCCAAAAGTTCATTTTCACTTTTGTTTCCTTTGCCTTTGGAGACATATCTTTTTTTTTTTTTCTTAAAGATTTTATTTATTTGACAAATAGAGATCACAAGTAGGCAGACAGGGAGAGAGAGAGAGAGAGAGGGGAGGAGGAAGCAGGATCCCTTCCTAGCAGAGAGCCTGATGTGGGACTCGATCCCAGGACCCTGAGATCATGACCTAAGATGAAGGCAGAGGCTTAACCCACTGAGCCACCCAGGCAGCCCCTGGAGACATATCTTGATGGAAGAACATTCCATGCTCTTGGATTGGAAGAATAAACATTGTCAAAATGTCTCTACTGCCTAGAGCAATCTATACTTTTAAAGCCATTCCAATCAAAATTCCACCAGTATTTTTCAAAGAGCTGGAGCAAATAATCCTAAAATTTGTATGGAATCAGAAGAGACCCCAAATCGCTAAGGAAATGTTGAAAAACAAAAACATAACTGGGGGCATCACGTTACCTGATTTCAAGCTTTACTACAAAGCTGTGATCACCAAGACAGCATGGTACTGGCATAAAAACAGACACATAGACCGGTGGAACAGAGTAGAGAGCCCAGATATGGACCCTCAACTCTATGGTCAAATAATCTTTGACAAAACAGGAAAAAATATACAGTGGAAAAAAGACAGTCTTCAATAAATGGTGCTGGGAAAACTGGACAGCTATATGTAGAAGAATGAAACTCGACCATTCTCTTACACCATACACAAAGATAAACTCAAAATGGATAAAAGACCTCAACGTGAGACAGGAATCCATCAGAATCCTAGAGGAGAACATATGCAGTAACTTCTTTGATATCAGCCACAGCAACTTCTTTCAAGATATGTCTCCCAAAGGAAATACATCTTCTAATAGTTATTGTGGAAAAGGATGAAGCTTCTCTTTGTTCCCACAATGTAAATGTAAAATATTTATTTTCATTACATTATTTCTTATTAGAGATGAAAACACTAGCCTCAAGGATGATCATAATCAGGGACCATCCCTATATGTGAAAGAAGTCAATTCCACATGATTTTTGTGTCTAATGATGAAGTAGCCATGTTTTTTCTTAAAGGAAAATAGTGTACTATTAAACATGAAAGGTAGTCAAAGCCCACCAACACCCTAGGCCATTCTCCTCTAATGATCTTGCCTTTCATCCTACCTGAACTCTTCACATAGTTATACTTTACAACCTATGATCTCAATTATTATAGTCAGAAAGATCTTTCCCAGTTACCTCTATCGTTCATTTCCTCGTGGTGTTCATTTAAATGTCACCTCAGTGAAATCTACATCAAGGTCTATTTTAAAACTGCTTCCTCCCCAAACCTTTTCCTTTCCATAATTTCTAGGTCTTTGCTTGATTTTTTTTAATAGCACTTACCTTCATATAATATACATATATGGGTATACATATGCACATATTTGTGTGTGTATTTATCTCATTTAGTGTCTGTCTCTCTCCCCAAGCCCCATCCCTCTTACCAGACACATATGCATACATATACAAATACGCACCCTGGAAAATAAGCACTACAAGGACAGAGATTTTAGACTATTCTTTTGATTCCAGAGCCTCCAGTGTTTAGTACAATACTGGATAATAGCCTAGACTGAGTAAATATTTGTTTAAAAAGTAATTCCAGTTTGCTTTTCTCTGTGTAAATAGAGATAATGTTTGACTCATCAATAAGGTTATAACTAGAACATATCAAACATTCTACTGAAGTCCCTTTGGGTAAGTTGGCTAACAAAACTGGTTGTCTTCTCATAAATATGTTGGAATAAAAATAATCATACTGAATTGTGACTATGTTGGCATTCAAATTTTTTACGTCTTTCAAATTCTCTCATTTAAAATAGGGGTTGGTTTAACGTCTTGAACTGGGAAACTACTGGAGATTAATGTCACATATTCATTCTTTACCTCTTTCTGTTCTTACTTCTATGAGTAAGTGGAAATAATGAAATCACAAGAGGGGAAAGTATTACTAGGATAGAGCATGTGATGTAAGTTATAACAGGTGGGCACATTTAGGGGTTAAGATTTACTAATAGTGAGACACCTAGTAGAGGAACTAGGTCGTCAGCATCAATAAATTGATGAGACATTATTGTCACTGTTCTGCTGAATGTCAGTCCCATCTCTTAATATGCACTCTCTCTACAGTTTATATGGAAACTATACAGAATTGATTCAGAGGAACCTCATTATGAACTAAGCACTATTGTCCTATGTGTCTCTGGAGCATTTTTCCTGGCAGCATCTAATGTTTTTGAAAACGTAATGGATTTAACATGACCTCCTCTTCTCCCATCTATTAGCATCATTCATATTTTGAGCAATTAAGTTTCTTGTGAGGCTTCTCTCTTCAGTGATGTTGAGTTATGCAGGGATCAGTTCAAAGACAGTGGTTGAGGAGAAGCAAGTGGTTTGAGAATAAAGATTTATCTTTGGAAACACATCTTACCTAATCTTTCCTATCATTTTCATCTGTAGAATTATAAGTTTTCATAGCAAAACAAACAGTGAATAAATTATGACACATAAGAATAATACAAACATAGCTTTATTATAATGTCATGGTCATTTATTTTTTTATTTTGTTTTTATAAAATAATAATATTGGAGAAAACCCAGTCTAAAGAAAATAGAAATTGCAGAATAAATTCATAGACTTGGTTATCTTAAAAGAATACAATAATGTTTTATTAGAGAACAGTCATAAGAGTAATGTCCAGAAATTTCTGAGGCAAATAGAATATGCCATAAGATTAATCTTAATGCTATAATTTTATCTAGTTTCATTGCATGGTAGTGGGTGGAATGGTGCTGTTATAAGGTAAAAGAAAGTGATTTTGCAGTTAGGTGATAATTCATATGACTCACATCAACATACAAAATCTGGCCTATCATGCTTAATTAATATCTGACAAACGTGTTTGAAACTCATTAATTAGAAAATTAAGTTTAGGTAAATATATAAAAATTTAAATAATAATTATATTATACATTATGTAGCCTGTGAAGAGAAATACCACCATCCCTAATTTATATTGTATTGTAGCCACGCTTCTTTGTGCAGGAGGAAGTGATAATTTAGGGAAGTTCCATTTATATCTAAGAATCTCATATTTATGCAACATGGGTATATTACAGTTACAAAGAAAGGAGGCAGAGCTAGAGGGACAGTGAAGGCTATTTAGAAAGTCTCAAGAGAAAACACTAATTTAAGCCAGGCTTCTTGGATTTTTTTAAATAGTCAGAAGTACATTAGCTGTGGAAGAAAATTTTGAAACTAGAGAAAATCGATAAAAGGAAATTCTACAAGAAGAAAAAAATGGCATAAGGAGAGGGCAGATGAAGACATACCTCAAATACAGAGGAAAGCACATTATCAGATTCAAGGTTCGGTGTCTATTAGCAGACTGATTGTTGTAAAAGAGTGACTTAAACCCAACACTCACATGAATGAACAGTAGGATCTATAGTGCAACCCATGGAGAGTTGCTCTTAACCAGTGCTTGATGGCCTCAGAGTTCCAGTGGTCTTTCCCATTAATGCCTTCAGTAACTCTCCTCCTGACTCATGAAGCAGCCTATTCCAAGTGACCTGAAAGGGGGTAGAGTTACTTAAAAATAGAAAATCAGCTTGGAAAACAGAAAGTGGAATTGATCTTTGGTAACATTTCTTTTTATTACTTTAGTTTCAATAATTAGAGATAATACTGTAAAATTTACAAAATATGACCAAATAAATAAAAAGATTGGCAGATTCTCTCTTTAACCAATCTCTACTCAGGTTTATCTGAGCTTTTTTTCAACTAGACTCTATTCTTGAGCAAGTCCTTAAGAGAAAAACTTTACCAAAAATCTTACTGAATCAGTTTATCCAGAATCTCTCACCCTTAATATTCTAATAACTTTCAAAGATTTTATTTATTTATTTGAGAGAGAGACAGTGAGAGAGAGCATGAGCTAGGAGAAGGTCAGAGGGAGAAGCAGAATCCCCATGGAGCTGGGAGCCTGATGTGGGACTCGATTCCGGGATTCCGGGATCATGACCTGAGCCGAAGGCAGTCGTCCAACCAACTGAGCCACCCAGGCGTCCCATATTCTAATAACTTTCAATATGATAAAAATTCTCATCCATTCTCTCCCCCAGGTGGGTGAGACCTGATGACACCCATTTAGTCAGGCACCTAGGTGGCTCAGTTGGTAAAGCATCTGCCTTTGGCTCAGGTCAGGATCCCAGGGTACCCTGGGCTCCCTGCTCAGCATGGAGTCTGCTTCTCCCTTTCCTCTGACCTTCACCTTGACTCATGCTCTCCCTGTCTCTGTCTCTGTCAAATAAATAAAATATTTTTTTAAAAATTTTAATGTTTTAAATTATTTTTTAAAGATTTTATTTATTCATCAAAGAGAGAGAGAGAACACAAGCAGGGGGAGAGGCAGAGGAAAGGGAAGAAACAGATTCCTCGCTGAGCTGGAACCCTGACATGGGGCTCCATCCAAGGGCCTGGAGATCACAACCTGAGTCAAAGGCAGACACTTAACCATCAGAGCCACCCAGGTGCCCCAATAAGATATATATTTAAAATTCTATTTAATCAGAATCTACTTCTTACCTTCATGTTTCCTTTTAGAAAATAATTTTCCATCCACCAATCTCTCCCCATTCTGCTCCTTGGCTACAAATTCTCACTTTTCCATGTCATATTTGGGTTGAGCCTGATTTCTCTTTCCTACTGTAAAACCCCACTGCAGTAGTCTTGAATAAAACTATTCCCAAGAAAGGAAATGGAATTAAAGAGGTGGATTACAGATAATTTGAGTGATTTTCATATTTATGGATTAATGTGTTCTTTTTGAAATTGAAAATAATAATTAAAAAAAAAAAACAGAAAAAAAAGCCAAGGGGTCTTTGGTTTGATTATTCTTTTCTGTATTTTTCCATGGTTTATACTCTCTAAACATCGTATAAATAGCTATGATTTTGTAATGTGAGTTAGAGTAACAATAACAGAAGTGAATTAAGATGCTCTGCCATATAAGTACCATAATTAAAATCAAGAGAGGGATAAATTTAATTCTGTTCCCTTTCACTTAGATAACCCAGCAGAGAATGGAATGATGCTTAGAAAGTTTTGCTGCTAGATTAAAGGGGAATTTTACTTTCAAACATTTTTATCAGAGCTTTGTGTTGCTAAAGTTGGAGTTCTACAGTAAATTAATCTCTGCTTAATGGAACCTTTAATGAGTTTTTGCCTATATGAAAGTAACCCCCAAGCTGAGTCCTTGGAAGGAAAATTGTTCTACATAGGAAAGTGTGAGAAATTTTGCACTTCAAAAAAATGGGGCAGAGGTCAGAGGACTCTGGAGATGGAAGGGTGAGTCCTCTACAAGGAAAATCTATTATTATTAATTTGCATGCTTCCCCTGTGCTAGAGTCCTCTGTGTTGTTCTTACTTTATCAGAAAATGTCTGTAGTACACAATTATCTTTTGTAAGGAATTACTATGGAAAATCAGAGTGAAAGGATCTTTATTTCTTATTTTAGTCCTTACAGAGGGAAAAGGTAAGCCAGTCTCTGTGAATGAGCCTAGTGTTTTTTCCAAGTGAACTGAAGAGACCTAAGGCCCTGAGGTCTCTACCCAGCCCATGCCCGGACATCACCAGAGGCTCTTAGCCTCATCACAAGAAAGAATTCAAGGATGGACCAGGCAGTAGTTGAGTGGTGCAAGGGAAGAGTTTATAAAAGAGAGAGTACACTCTCAGGATGTGAGGGTGGGCAAGCTCCAGGGACAGCTGACCCCACGGTTTGGGTCTCTATCCTTTATTGATAGTTGTTAACTAGGGGGTGGAATATTTATTACTTAGGGCAGGGATTTTTTTGGAATCATAGTTTTATGCCTTTCCTTCCTTACTTGGTCAGGGTTTCTGGCCTTCTTTGTCCTGGGTCTGTCTGGTTTGATCTGGCTTCTTGTGGCTTTGTTTCTGGAATGCTGCCAAGACAGGTCTCTAACTTGCTGGCTAGTGTGTGATGACTCTCCCCTTCCTTGTCTCCAGGCATCAGGTTAAGGACTACCTAGATGCTTACTCTGACAGTGTGGTATTATATATCCAGCAGAAGCAGACCATAGGAATACAATAGAATATAACAGAAAACCTCAGAGTAATAGCAGTGATATTGTAGTGGAAGGGAATATCGCAGTTTCCTTTTCCTGAAATTCAAATATTGAAATTAAAGGTGACAATTGTTTTGGTTATTTATAAAACAGTTAATCCTTGAGTTGGTAAAGGAAAATTTCACAGTTAATGTTCAGTTATGATTCGTAAACCTAGAAATATCTAGTCTAGAAAGCAGAAAGAAACTCACAACAAGAGCTTTGCAAAGTGAGGGGGTTTTCTAGACCAAAGGGAACAGGAACAAGAAGTTATACTGGGAATTTCCTTATTGGTTCAAGTAGGGTTGCTTTCCATACATGGAACGAATGGAAGTCTTGGAGCTAGGTAAGGTCATTTGTGCTGAGCAGGCAGGCATTTATTGGTAATCCTAAGACTTCCTTTCCTGGAAAGCAGAGCATCAAAATGTATTTAAATTTTGGTTTATGAATATTGAGTTTAGCATAAGTAACTCCACCTTGGAGGGTGGATCGTGATGTGGGCTTAATCTCAGAACCCTGTTTGTGATCATAACCTGAGCCAAAATCAGAAGTCAGACATTCAACCAATGGAGCCACCCAGGCACCTCTTTAGGTTTTGGTTTCTTAATTTTCAGGCATTTATAGGCTTAAGGTTGGTTTGCTAACACAGTCTGTTAGGGCATTAGAACCAGCTCGATCTTAGATACTCCTTGTTTAATTAATTTAACAATACTATTGCTAAGTCAAGTTAAATTTCATCTAGTGATTATCATAGACCAGTCACTGCATTGACTACATACATTAAATGTATCATCTAAATTAATTATCAGAACTACATTATGAAGAATTTATTATGAATATGTCCATTTTACAGAAAGGAAAGTAGAAATAAAGAGAGCTTAAAAAAGTCGTTCAAGGTCAAAGTGGAGTCAAACGGCAGATTGATTTCTTATTGTTAAAGTATTTCTCTCTCCTCTGACAAACTATTTCAGACATCACATTGAGTTCTTACAGTTTTCTTGATCAAGTTTGAGGTACAGGATTTACATGCCTAAAGGCTAAAGAGTTAAGTAAAGAGAATTGTGACTCTGAGTCAATCTGATGTTCTGGGAGCAGAGAACATTTTTAACTTAATTTTAATTTTTAAATGAGTATAAAAGCAATTTGAACTAAATTATTTTTTTAATAGATGTGGCCAATTGTAAAGACACATCATTACTTGCTAAGCATGACTTTTCCTAGTCCCTTAAAAAATGTCCTTGATAATTGATCCTTCTTATTGCTTAGATAAATTTAAAAGACCATATGATGCCAAATCATGTTTGAATTATGTATTACAGTTATGGTATCAACAGCTTAAAATATACAGCCTATTTATCTTCACATATTTCTAATAGGTAACCCATTTAATGAAAAAAAGTATTACTATACATGAGTAATTCAAAGGTGAGGAAGAAAATTTATATAAAGCAGCTGATAAAATAACTGATATAATTAAACTTTTTCTGCTAGAAATTTGGATTATATTTGTCCATAATCCTGCCTTATAAAACCATGTATGAGAGCAGCAAATAGCCACTAATTCTTTATGGTTAATATTGTTTGAAGATGCTAATTACCTTATTCATGAGGGATAATTACAGGGAGATTTCATATTCAGAAAGTTATTTGGGGGTTTTATTTCGTCTTCCTTAAAAAAGTCTATTGTTATTTAATTGAACTTTTCATCCCTTGTATATAAAATAGATAAAAGGAAAATGAGGTCATTTTGTTGGAATAAAATCAAACATGTAATCAGGGAAAAGATTAGAAAACATTTTAGAATAAGATGGTCGGTTACCTTGGAGTATTAAAAAATCATCACACTTTCAACATCTGTTAATAAAGTCTTAGAAATTATAAAAATATCTTAGTATAATTTTATGTATAAATATCTGTGTCTGTGTGCTGTATTTTGTAAAGTGAATTAGCAAATTGCCAAGTAAAATTTAGATATGGGCAGAAGCCATGCTAATTTGCATATCAAATTAAGGTATGATGAGAAAGGAACAGATGACGACTGTTTTTCTGTTTTGATTTTAAATGTTTGCAAATGTGCAATTCTATATTGCTCCTAGTTTGAGCGTATTTTCAATAGATTTAAACTTAGAAATAAATCAGCTAATGAGGACATCCAATGAAGGGAAAAGAAAGCCTAATTTCTAAAAATGCCAACATGTTTATGCTGTATAAATATTCAACATGGATTATTTTGGCTAAAACACTTATATTTGAGGAAGTATGGGCTTGGAATCCCTTTCACCCTGATCTTAGAATTTATTTCATTTTATTCAGTTTTGTGGTTCTAGCTCCGGACATTCATTCACCCATTTAAGAAGCAAATATTTACGGAGCTCCTATCATATGTCAAGCATTATACTGTATACTAGGAAATAACAAAAAACACAGATGTAGAGCAAAGTCTTACTGTTTCTTGGACATTCAATATATTATTATCAATGGATGGAGAAATGCATGAGCTGAGGATCTGAAGCAATCACTTTTTCATGTGACTTCCTATATGCAACATTACACTTGGCTTTTTTTTTTCCGTTTTATTTTATTTTATTTATTTTCAGTGTTCCAGCATTCATTGTTTATACACCATACCCACCTGGTTTTTGCCTGTAATGACAGTGACATCTATTGTTGGCTGCAGACCTACATGTTCCCTTTATAGGTCTCACTCTTGTCACAGAGCACTTGAAAATCCTACAAATTTTATTCTTCCAGTAATACATTTTATTTATTCCTATCTTCATTTACTTATTCTCTAAATTTTTATCAACCACCTACTCTGTTCTGGAAATTTGTTGGGCCTTGGAATCCATGTCATTATCGATTACAGCGACATAAGTAGTCTGGATCTGAGGACTCAGTAGGGGTTCCACAAGACCAGCCAAGAGAGTTCTTGGCTTCCCACATGATGGAAATCAAACACAAGCCAGGAGGAAGTTTAACATATGCAACCTATTTATCTTCACATATTTCTAATAGGTAGCCCATTGAATGAAAAAAAAAGTATTACTATACATGAGTAATTCAAAGGTGAAGAAGAAAATTTATGTAAAGCAGCTATATAAATTCAATAAACTCTATATAAAGAGTTTATTGAATAGCATAAGTGATAGAGCATAATAGTTGGAGTGTCTTGGAGACTCAGAAAAGGAAACATGACTCTCATCATCACTTGGGGTTAAGAGTTTATATTGGAAAGGAATCTAGGATACATGTTCCTCCAGGAATCCAGGGGACGGTCCAATCAAAAGTTAGTGTCAGTTGAACAATAGGTGTCACTCTGTAAATCACTAATGGTAAGGCGGTATTGATGCCAGTGTCCACTAAGTTTTGTTTAAAGTTAATGTTTTTGGAACGTGTTTGGGATACAGTTCTTGTCAGGTGTTTGGGGGCCTGGGACAAAACTCAGAATAACTAACTTTCTTGCTTCCCTCTTGGAGTGGGAACATAGCTTCTTCGGTTTACTCAGATGTAAGATGAAATATAGAATGTGAGTAAATGGGGTCTAACAGAGAAACAGCAGAAATAGAGTCTTTCTAGAATGGAGTCCCTTCAATTTCTCTATCTTAACAGAAGTGAGTAAAAAGCACAGATTTGAGGTAAATAATTTGTGACACATTGAACATTAAAGAAAAAAATTGGGGAATTACAAAAGCTCAAGTTACCTTGAGTTAAAAACAAAATGGGCCCTGAAAAAAAGTTGGGAATTATCTAGAAGAGAACTGGTAGGTGCTGGCTGGTGATGAGTATTCAAAAGAATTTTCCAAAGAATACCAAATATAAAATATTGGAAGGCAGGAAAAAGAGGACAAGGATCTAAAAGAAAGTTTATGTGTAGAATTGACAAAAAAGGGAAATTATGTAAGAGAAGGTCAGAAAGGCAGGCTAATATCCTGTCACATGAAGCCCTACTTTGCCCCTTTGGATTTGAGAGTTCCATGAAGAAAAGAATGATGCCTTTTCCTTTGCTACTGTATTCCTATCACCTAACATAATCCCTGGAAGATGGCCAGAGCTGCATATGTATCTGTCAAGTGAGAAATAAAGAAATGCTCAGTGTTTTCTGAACTAAGCAACAAAGCAACAATTTTTAGATTGACTATTAATATAGGTGTATTCGTAGGCATAAGCATATCCACCTACAAAGAGCAGTGTCAATATCTTGTTTCTGCTTTGGTTTAGTAATCTACATCTTTCATTTGTGAATTTGCTTTTTATGTTCCTGTAATAATTCTTTACATGGAATTAAGAGACTTGTCTATTTTTGTTATATAAATATATTAAAAATATGATCTATATATGTTTCTAGACATTATTTAAAATATCCCTAGATATATTTTCTTGATTATATTTCTAAATTAGTAAACCTTTTGCTCTCAATCACATACATTTTAAGATGAAAAAAATATTTAAGGTGAAAACAATTTCCTTCCACATTTTAAAGTTGTTAGCTGCCATAATGTTTCCCATCACAAAACCAATATATGTCCTACCTCTTAAGTGCTAAATTTATTCTGTGCATAAATGTTTCATGCAAATTTTTAAGAAAATATGCAGCATTGTGCTTATTTTCACAATTGTTCTTAAGATTGTAGAAACACTTACACCTTATATAATTGTTAACAGTTGCCAGTGTTTAAATGATTAGGAAAAAAAAAAGTTCTAAACCCATGATTCCTTGTTGGGCCTCATAGAGTGAATGACCTCCACCATGTTTGTAAAATACTAAAGGTCAGTATGTGCACACATTTTCTGGTCAGCAAAGAAAGTTCATGTATTTTTTATTACATTTCCTAATGGGTCTGTCACCTTTCTCGCGCGCACACACACACACACACACACACACACACACACACATACACAAATTAAGAGCCATTGCGGTAAAAAAGGAGTTGTTTTTTTTTTTTTTTCTTCAGGTTTTATAAATAGACAAAGCTTTGCTTTAGAAAATGCACCCCCCCACACACATCCTTATGTATTCTTGAAGCTACTTTCTCATTAAAACCAAGCAATGGAAGATGAGGTTGAACCAATGAAGTAAATTCTGCCATCTATTGCATTACTTTGATAATGTAAAGAAGCATTCATCCCTTTGGTTTTAATTAATACTAGTTTCTAATTTGGTCAGAGAACAATAATCTTTAACCAGATGTTTTTAGACAAATGACTTGCCTCAGCTTATCCATATTCCCGATGGGGCCGTAACCACAAGAATGTCATTAATAATTACCTGTCAGGGGCGCCTGGGTGGCTCAGTGGGTTAAGCCGCTGCCTTCGGCTCAGGTCATGATCTCAGGGTCCTGGGATCGAGCCCCGCATCGGGCTCTCTGCTCAGCAGGGAGTCTGCTTCCCCCTCTCTCTCTGCCTGCCTCTCTGCCTACTTGTGATCTCTCTCTGTCAAATAAATAAAATAAAAATCTTAAAAATAATAATAATAATTACCTGTCAGGACCACTTAGGGCAGTCTTAAATAACTAACACATTATCACTTTTGCAGAGTCATCTTTTAGTGTCTGGATAACCACATTTTTGTACTCTCAGTCTGTTGTTTTTCTTTCTCTTGATTCTCTAGACTCCTTGTACTTTTTCTTTATTCTTTCTTTTTTTTTCTTTGTGGGTTGGTTTTTTTTTTTTTTTTTTTTTTTTTTTTTTTTTTCCTGTAATGCTAGGCACCCTGCTACCACTACCCTTTTTAGAAAAGGCTTTCAGGAACTTTTAGAAAACGACAAGCTTGTCTATTATCCATGGAGCTGTTCTCTGCTGTCCTCATGTAGAAAGTGAGTTTGAGCATTGAGTTTAGGAAGAGAACAAAGAGCACTTTTGCTTTTTCCACACTCTGCAGGCTTGAACCCTGTAGAGACAAAGTGGAGGAAATTAGGCAGGTTATCTATAATATAGCATAAATACATGCTAATAGTATTTCCAAATCATCATAGAGTAGTAGGCTTTCAGCTGTTTGAAGTATTTTTATAAGTAAAAATTACCTGTTAGCACTTGGGATCTGAAAACCTGCAGTCTCTGTTGCCTGGTTTCAGGGGCTTTATTATAAACTAAAGTGTTTACTTGTAAAAGATTCTGCAGAGCAATCAGGGTTGCAGCAGGTCTCCATTTGTCAAGGTATTACAACTATTACTTATAAAACAAAACAATCAATAGAATTCTTTGACTTCCTTACTTCAATTAAAATCCATACATGTGAAAGGAGGGAAAAATGCATCATATACAGTCAAGTCAGCAGTTCTGTGATAGTTCATTAAGTGATTATTCAATCTGATCTAATCAAAGGATATTTGGCAGAGTTCCTTTTTTTAAAATGTGAACCTAAAACACGTCAAAAATAATATTTTGTAAGAATTTACAGTGTGATATTGCATGTAATAATATATCCCCAGATTTAATGACCTTTAAAATTTTATCTTTCATCTTTTTGAAAAATGGAATCATCCTAAACAAGTAGCTATGCTTTTTTCCTAAAAATAAACTACCTTTATACTACCATATACCTTATGCTATCATATACCCCACACCAAATTTCCCCTATTTACATTAGTATGGTACATTTATTACAAATAATAAACTAATATTGATACATTATTATTAAGTAAAGTCTATATTTTTATTCAGATTTCTTTAATTTGTACCTAATGTCCTTTCCTTTTTTTTCAGGATTTGGTCTGTAGCACCACATTACATTTAGTAGTCATGTGTCCTTAGGCTCCTGTAGGCCATGACAGTTCCTTAGACTTTCCTTGATTCTGATGACCTTGACAAGTTTGTGGAGTACTGATCAGGTATTTTGTAAAATGTCCCTCTAATGACATTTGTTTGATTATTTTTTTCACGATTAGAATGGGATAATGGGTTTGGGGAAGAAAGATCATAAAACACATTTCTTGTCACATGCTATCAAAGCTACCAACTATCTAATAGATAAGTCCAATAGACTTACCACTAATGATATTAATCTTGACCATGTGGTAAAGGGTATTTATCAGATTTCTCCACTGTCAAGTTACTCCCCACCCTTTGTTCATACTGTACTTTTTAGAATACATAGCCTGTAGTTTACATTGGGAGTTATGCTCTTCCTCCATGAGAGCAGAATCTATAAATTATTTTAAAATCTTCTGCAAATGAGATTTGTCTCTTCTCTTCCATTTTTATTTTTAGTTATTCAAACATTTTATGTCAGTATGCATTCATGGATACTTATTTTATATTTTGGGTTATAATCCAAAACAACTTTATGTATTTGGATGCTCACATTATTCAAGCTTTGGCTCTTCCCAAGGCTCTTACCTTCCTTTGATATGACCTCATTATTATGTTTTTTTTTTGTTGTTGTTGTTGTTTTCCTAGCACCTCCTTACTTCTGACATTGCAAGATATCCCAAGATTATTTTATATTTATCTGTGCCAGTCCTAAAATCAGCCATTTCTCCAAGTAGTCCTAATTCTGCTTTTCCATTCCTGAATTTGTTTTTAAGACCAAGTCCATATTGAATCATGGAGATTCAATTTATTTTTATTGTGCTATATTCTATTTTATACATATATAATATTCTGTGTGTTCCTTTGTTTTATAATATTTGGGTTATTGAGAAAAAATAGTGCAATGACTGTTCTTAGAAATAAGATTTTGGGGGTGTCTGTGTGGCTCAGTCAGTTAAGCATCTGCCTTCAGCTTAGGTCATGATCACAGGGTCCTGGGATTGAGTCTCCATCCAGCTCCCTGCTCAGAGCTCTTCTTCTCCCCTTCCCTTCCCCCATGGCCCTCTTGTGCTTTCTCTCTCTCTCTCAAATAAATAAGTAAAATCTTTTAAAAAAATAAGATTTTGAGTAGATGTGAATGTTTCTTCAAATTTTAAATTTAGGAGAGAAATTACTGGGTCAGGAGGCCTAGCCATTTTTAATTTTACTAGAATATATGCCATTGCATCACAGAAATGTTAGGTCAGCGTTTCCTGTTTTAGCAGAGCCCTAAGACTTCATCTTATGGCATTTGCAGACTTTTTCTGTAATCTGATGTGTAAAAGTAGTCTGTTATTTTCTTTTTTTTTTTTTTAAAGATTTTATTTATTTATTTATTTGACAGACAGAGATCACAAGTAGGCAGAGAGGCAGGCAGAGAGAGAGGAGGAAGCAGGCTCCCTGGTGAGCAGAGAGCCAGATGTGGGGCTTGATCCCAGGACCCTGGGATCATGACCTGAGCCAAAGGCAGAGGCTTAACCCACTGAGCCACCCAGGTGCCCAATCTGTTATTTCTTTTCTTGTTTTTTTTTTAAAGATTTTATTTATTTATTTGACAGAGAGAGATCACAAGTAGGCAGAGAGGCAGGCAGAGACAGAGAGAGGAAAGCAGGCTCCCCACTGAGCAGAAAGCCCTATGCGGGGCTCTATCCCAGGACCCTGGATCATGACCTGAGCCGAAGGCAGAGGCTTAACCCACTGAGCCACCCAGGCGCCCCTGTTATTTTCTTTTCTATTTCTCTAATTGCTGGTTGTTAAATATCTTTGCATACAAATTTCAAAAATTCCTGCTGAAGTCCTAATGAAGGTCAAAGTTTATCTAAATTTTTACTAACAGTTACAAAATTTTATTTCTAAAATACAAATATTTAAAATATCTAGAAATTCTTATTGTGTGTGGTATAAGGTTGGAATCAAATTTTATTCTTTTCTATTTGGAAATCCAGTTGTCTTAATACTATTTATTTTATAATTGATGATTTTCGCAATTATTTTTATGCTGATCCTGCATGTACCATGTTTTCATATACATGTTTGTTTCTTTGGAGGCTCTTTGTCATACCACATCAATATATTTGTCTATTATTCCAATAGAATAATATTAATATGGTTTCACAATAAATCTCAATAACTGGAAGATTTTTTTCCATCCAATTATCTCATCTGTTCCTAGATTTTTTTTCTCCATTTTTTTAAGAATTAATTTTGTCAAATACTATTAAATTATACACCTGCATTCTTATTGGAACTGCAACCTAATTATGAAATTTGAATGGGAATATTGTTTTTACAATATTGCATTAGTTATTTTTGCTATTTAACAAATTACCACTGACTTAGTAGCTTAAAATGACATTTATTTGCTCAGAGTTCTGTACATCAGAAATTAGCATGGCATATCTGGGTTCACTGCTCAGGAGATTTCAAGACTAAAATCAAGATGTCCAGGATAATTTTTTGTCTGGAGACTTGGAAGAAATTTTCTTCTTAGTTCATTCTTGTTTTTGGAAGAAGTAAATTCCTTGAGGTTGTAACATGGAGGCCCCATTTTCTTGTTGGCTGTGAGCTGGGGCCATTCTTGGACCTTAGAACCTACCTCTGTTCCTTGCCATGTAGCACCCACTAACTTCAAGATCATAATGGCATATCAAATACTTCTCACACTTCAAGTTTCTGACTTCTTAGTTTTGATCCCTAAACCCAGATTTAAAGGGGACATGTGATTAGCTCATTTGGAAAATATCCCTAACTTAACATCACCTGATTTGGGACCTTAACTGCATCTGAAAAAAATCACTTCACATCCCTAAATTGTATCTAGTCTAAATGAGCTTAGCTTAGTTCAAATATATATGTCCTTATTGTAGTCCCCAAGATGATTCAAGTCAATTATGCTAAGAGTCCAGAAGTCCAGAGTCATCTGATAACTCATGTTGAGATGAAGACTCAATTGTGGAAGCAATTGTATGTGTGCATATACTTGCGTGTGCGCGCGCACACACACACACACACACACACACACAATTGAAGCCTTAGAGAGATAACTCTGCTTACTCTTGAGATACGTAGATATCACCCAAAGAGACAAGGTCAGATGACTAGTCTGTTCCCATCACTTACGAAACAGAAGGGCAGTAGAACTAGGGAATAATTACCTCGAGAAGCATTTGTGCTTTGCAAATGCAAGTTTGCTTTCCATTGGCGACTGGTTCCTCCACTGGGCTAATAATATATATGCTCTGCATAAAGTCATTCTTTGCATGTAATTTTGTGCTTTCTCCCATATTTTGGGGAGTCAAGAGTAGAAAATTAGGGAGATAGTAAAAGTCCGGAGTGATAGAAATACATAAAGGTTTCCACCTTTCCTTTTTTATCTCCGATCTGATCTCTCAGGCATTTGGGAATATTGGATTTTATCATGTGTTAAGGAGTAGATAATATCAACTTGAAGGTATTGCTTTCTCCTGACTATCTATCATGGCTCCAGCCTGAGCCTACACTTATTACTTTACATTTTCTCTTGTGATACTCATTTCCAAATTCAAACATTTGGATGGGTGACTCAGAGTGACTCATAAGCACTATGCTGGTTGTTATTGCTCCAGTGTGGTACAAAATAAATGAAATCTCACTACCAAAAATCATATGAGTGAAGAATGTGCCTCTAATTTCTGGAAACTTGCCAGGGTGATCACCTAAGGAGTGAGTCAGTAACTATGATACTTCAAGAAATAGATGTTTGCTAAAAACCATAAAAGCAAGGGAAAGACCGTTGTACATATTTTAACTGCCTTACATTTGGATTATCCCAAGAAGACTGTCACACAGGTTACCCTGGATTTGTTGGTCTATCCTCATAAAGCCTGGCCTTTTCTACTATTTTATGATGACGTATTTTCCTTAGATACTAAATGAGGCAGGGGGAGAGCTGTAGCCATTCCAGTATCTTTTAAAGACTCAACTCTGCTTATAGATCTTATCAGCTTTCTAGTATACTTCATTAGGCAGTGTCACTCTTTCCTTTGAATCAAACCCATGCCAAAAATAGTCTTTAGATTTCTAAACTAACCACAATGTCATGTTGGACAGATCCCCCACTATATGGAATGACAGGAATTTCCTAGATTTTGAAGTTTAGGAGAATTTTGAAATATTGATGACTCAGTCATTCCAAGTTATTTAGGGCCCCCTTGCAACCTCTCATAATTACCCTCTGGCCCTCATGTGAAAAAACAAACTTCTTATAAAATGTGATGATAGTATAGTATAGTGTCAGATATGGTCTTATTTCATATTGTTGGGAAAGCTTCAGGTATTCATCATAATATTCCCTTTCCTGTGTGCCAATCATTGCATTCTCCCACGTCTTCTGCAGGGTACCATAGGGGATGACAGAGTGAGCTATGATGCAGAGTCCACCAGTTCGAAGAAGGGTGATAGACTGACAGGTAGTGGTTAATCTAAAAAGACTCACTTGCAAACTGGCATCTGTGAAAGGAGTTTGGCTCTTATAGAGGACAGTAACTTGGAAATACAAACTTTCTTTAACAGAAATCAGGAAAAGCCAAGTGCTGAAGTCAATCAATCCTAGTAGAATGTTTATGTGGCAGATAAGGACTGGAAGCTATTTGTCCATGCACCTGCAATTGCAGGACTTAGGCTGTAGACCCCAAACACCCGAAGAAAGGAGTTGGTACCATCCCAACCATGACTGCTGAAATGGGAGAACAAGGATAGAAGCCAAGCTTCCTCCATATCCTACAGCTGTGAATATAAAGCTTCTAGCTAGTACAAAGCTCTGTCAGGCCAAAGAATAGGTTTGTTACCCCAAGTCATACAGTTTATAAAACCCACAGCTCAAGGGCTAACGTCTCTCACCTAAATTCTGAAATCCAGACATGGCAGATCCTGATAGATTCTTTTTTGTTGTTGTTGTTTATTTTGAGAGAGAGAGAGAGAGAGAGACAGAGTGAGAGAGAGCATGAGAGGGGAGGTCAGAGGGAGAAGCAGACTCCCCATGGAGCTGGGAGCCCGATGTGGAACCCAGGGCTCTGGGACCATGACCTGAGCCGAAGGCAGTTGCTTAACCAACTGAGCCACCCAGGCGCCCCCTGATAGATTCTAAATGCATTGCATTGCTGTCATAGAGCAGGGTCTTATACCCTACTTCCTTAAGAATCTTTTAAAGCAAAGTGCAGTGGGGAAAAACACACACGAAGAACCCTTCCGTTCTGAGGAATTCATTACGCTGTTAGGTCTTTCATTCATATCACTTTAGTGATGTGCTGATACTTCATGTAGGGTTTTTCATCTGTTATGACACAACAGTGTTAATTTCTGATTTTCCTTTAATGTTTTTATCATTTGTGATCTTTAATGTTCTAAAAAGTTATTAAAATGATTTGGGTAGCTATCCCAATTTCCCCAACATATGGAAATCTTTACAAGGAACTAGTGGTCTTGATATTTTTGCTCAAACTCTCTGAAAATGTCTTCTAGGACTCATGACATTATTTTAAATTACTATTATAAATTATATGTGTTCATTATTAATATTTTAACACCTTGGTAATTTATTTCTAATATACCATCTATTCCACTATTTTTAAAAATTATTAACATATATTGCATGAAAATGTTATGATCTTTTATTTGAGCATAATTGTCACATGTTAAATTAATTTCAGGCATATAATATAGTGATTCAAATCCTTTATTCATTATGTTATCCTTACCACAAGTGTAGCTAACATTTTGTCACCTACCATGCTATTATAATTGCATTGATTATATTCCCTGAGCAGGGAGTTGGATGTGGGGCTCAATCCCAGGACCCTGAGATCATGACCTGAGCTGAAGGCAGATGTTTAACCTGCTGAGCCACCCAGGCACCCCTGGATATTAAATTTTGTATCCTGTAACCACATAAAACTGATGCATTAGTTCTAATGAATTTTTGGTGGAGTCTTTTGGGTTTTCTATATAAAGTATCATGTTGTATGCATACAGTGAAAGTTTTACTTCTTCCTCTCCAATTTGGATGCCTTTTATTTCTTTTTCTTATCTAATTGCTGTGGCTAGGAGTTCCAGTACTATGTTGTATAAAAGTGGCAAGAGTAGATATACTTGTCTTACTCCTGATATTAGAGGAACAGCTTTCAGTTTTTTATCATTGAGTATGTTGCTAACTGGGGTTTTCATTTATGGTCTTTATTATGTTCGGGTACCTTCCCTCTAAACCCATTTTTTTTTTTTTGAGAAACTTTATCATGAATGGATGTTGAATTTTGTTCAAATGCTTTTTCTGAGTCTATTGAGATGATCATATGATTTTTATCCTTTGTTCTCTTAATGTGGTATATCGTGTTGTTTGAGTCACAAATATTGAACTGTCCTTGCATCCCTGGAATAATTCCCACTTGATCTTGGTGAATGATCATTTTAATGAATTGTTAAATGTAGTTTGCTAATATTTTGTTGAGGATTTTTTGCATCTATGTTCATCAGGGTTATTGACCCATTTTACTTTTTGTGATGTCTTATCTGGTTTTAATAGTAGGGTAATGGTGGACTCACAGAATCTATTTGGAAGTTTTCCACTCTCTTCTATATTTTGGAATGGTTTCAGGAGAATAGTTTTTAGTTCTTCTTTAAATGTTTGGTAGAATTCACCTGTGAATCCATCTGGTTCTGGACATTTGTTTTTTGGTAGTTTTGA
Organism: Lutra lutra; assembly: GCF_902655055.1. NCBI lineage: Eukaryota > Metazoa > Chordata > Mammalia > Carnivora > Mustelidae > Lutra > Lutra lutra. Next base: position 71,984,243 of record NC_062279.1, on the reverse strand, counting down.
TTACTGATTTATTATTATTATTTATATTTTTTATTTTTTATTTATTTTTTTACTAGCTATTGGTTTCTTTAGATTGTTTAGTTCTTATTCAGTTTTAGAAAGCTGTACGTTTCTAGGAGTTTACTCATTTCTCCTAGGCTGTCCAATTTATTAGTATATCATTTTTTGTAGTATTATATTATAATCTTTTGTTTTTCTGTTATGATCCTTAAAAATCTCTATTAAATGTAAATCTTGTCACTTTTCAAATTTGAAAAATTGTTTACTTAGGACATTTTTTAAACAAGTCTATCTAGGGGCGCATGGGTGGCTCAGTGGGTTAAAGCCTCTGCCTTCAGCTCAGGTCATGATCCCAGGGTCCTGGGATCGAGCCCCACATCGGGCTCTCTGCTCAGCAGGGAGCCTGCTTCCTTCGCTCTCTGACTGCCTCTCTGCCTACTTATAATCTCTGTCTGTCAAATAAATAAATAAAATCTTTAAAAATAAAAAAATAAATAAACAAGTCTATCTAGATCTGCATCTACCTCATTTGTATTTTAAAAGAGCTAACTTTTAATTTTATTCATCAGTCTTTTTCCATTGTTTATTTTCTATTTTATTAATGTTTACTTGGACTTCAAATTTTCCTTTCTTCTACTTTCTTTGGAATTACTAGTTCTTTTTTTTTTTAATTTCCTATTTTCCTGTTTTAAGTGTTTGTTTTCAGTATGATTGTATATCTCTGATATTTCCAAGGTTATGAATTTTCCTGTAAATAGTGCTTGGAATTTTATTTTATAATTTTTAGTAGATATTTTTTATTTTCACTCTTTTTTTTAATTTATTTTATTTTATTTTTTATAAACATATAATATATTTTTATCCCCAGTGGTACAGGTCTGTGAATCGCCAGGTTTACACACTTCACGGCACTCACCATAGCACATACCCTCCCCAATGTCCATAACCCCACCCCCCTCTCCCAACCCCCCTCCCCCCATCAACACTCAGTTTGTTTTGTGAGATTAAGAGTCACTTATGGTTTGTCTCCCTCCCAATCCCATCTTGTTTCATTTACTCTTCTCCTACCCCCTTAACCCCCCATGTTGCATCTCCTCTCCCTCATATCAGGGAGATCATATGATAGTTGTCTTTCTCCGATTGACTTATTTCGCTAAGCATGATACCCTCTAGTTCCATCCACATCATCGCAAATGGCAAGATTTCATTTCTTTTGATGGCCCGAATGTTTATAGCAGCAATGTCTACAATAGCCAAACTATGGAAAGAACCTAGATGTCCATCAACAGACGAATGGATAAAGAATATGTGGTATATATACACAATGGAATACTATACTATGATTTTCACTCTTATGTATTTCATCATTTCTATTGTATTTGCTTCTTTAATGCAAGAGTTAATTAGATGTGATTAACTTTTAAATTTTAATACCTTTGGATTTGCTTTTTAAATTTTATTACACTGTAGTCATAGAACAGGTTCTTATGATATTTACTATTTGGAATTTGAGTATTGGTGGTTTTATTTTTGATTCAATTCAAAAATAATATTTAGTAGTACAAAAAACAATGCTTATTCTACTTGGGGGAGTTCAGATTTTATATACATACATACTAAACGTTCGTTAATTATCTCATGTATTTGTTTGAAATACTGGCTAATTTTTATCTTTTTTTTATTTATCGGTTTGAGAGTGAGAAGTATTAAAGGTCTCAGTTATGGAGAATTGGCTAAATTCTTTTTAAAATAGTGGAATTTTTGTTACATATTTGGGATCATTTTTTAAAGTATGGGGATTTTTTTTTTTTTAATTTGTTTTCTTGGTCCACAAAACCTTGACTGACTGAAGATTTTCAATGGATTAAGGTTAGGTCTCTATATTTTTATAAGTTCCTAAATTGAAGGAACATATGATCTAATTATTAAATATTGGGCTTTTTGTTTCTTTAGATTATCTTAACTATATACATGATATTAAATATAAATCCACAGATACATATTTCCAACTCATTGGTTTTTGCTTTCTAGATACCCTACTATCTTTACATTAATTTCTCTTTAGATGTTTCATAAACTTCTCAGACTTAATATGTCCAAAATTGAACTATTCATATTTATGCTTTCACCCAAATCGTCTATGTTTCAGTAAAGCACATTCACTGATAGTCAATTGCTCAAGAGAAAACTATGAGGTTCCTCCTTGATGTACCAATTTCCTTTAGCCATCTTCACTGTTTAAGAGCAAGTAGCAGGGGCACCTAGGTGGCTCAGTGGGCTAAAGCCTCTGCCTTTGGCTCAGGGCATGATCCCAGAGTCCTGGGATCGAGCCCCACATTGGGGTCTCTGCTCAGCAGGGAGCCTGCTTACCCCTCTCTCTCTCTGCCTGCCTCTCTGCCTACTTGTGATCTCTGTCTGTCAAGCAAATAAATAAATTCTTAAAAAAAAAAAAGAGCAAGTATCATTTTTTTCCCTAGAATATAGTTTATATCTTTCTACATCTCTTCATTCATATTTCCCTCACACTAGCAAAAATAAAAATAATTTTTCCCTTGGACTATTGTGATAACTTCATAATGGTCTCTTAAATTCTGGAAAAAATATTTTATAATAAAAATTTTTATATATTTAAGCTTTTATGTATAATCATCCTATGAATTTCATTATAAATTCCTTATTATGACCCAGGTCTTGCATTCTCCTCCTTTGTAATATTCAATATACCAGTCTCCTTTTATTTCTCTTCATGTATACTCCTGAAACCAAGGGTTGGTTCCTCTGCCTAGAATTTCCTTTTTCTCATAATACCCTTCATCCTTTGAAAGTTTTAGCTCCCTATCTTCCACTATTCACATCTCATTGATTTAATTCTTTTTTATCCCTCAACACTACATCAGTTATGCTTATTTAATGATACTGTAGCACTCTGAACTTCTCCTTCATTGAAGTCCTTGAGCTTGTAATTATTTATTCAATAACAATATTCCACACTGAACTGTGTGATCCAGGAGGGCAAGAATTCTGTTTACCTTATTAATACTCTATTGCCAAAATCCAGCAGAGTGTCTGGCATGCAATAGGTGATTAAAAAAATATATGAGATGAATAAGCAATAAACAGTATTCAATGTTGGATGCACTATCTGATGCTGATAAAGGAAATACAGAATTTTGAGGATGGTTGAAAGATCCTTTAACAAAGTAGACAAAACTGTTAGGCTTCTTGTTTTAAGTAACATAAAACACATTTATCTACTTTATAGGTATGTGTATACATTATATATTTCAAATAGATAAAAATGTTAATCTGGTGTATTATATACAAATATTCATATATATAGCTAATTGTATATGTGTCTGGGCACAAAGGCAGAGACAGAAATAGAGAAACAGAAATAGAGGAAGAAATAGAAACTGAGAAGAGACAGAGAGAGATGTCTTTCTGTAGAGATTTTTAAAAACTACCAGGAGATAAAATTACTGTATGTATCTTTGATCTTTTTTTCTGTGAAATGAAATTCAACAAGTATAATTGTTAGACCAAAAGATTCTAGACTTATTGACAAATTACTTTTCTAAAACTTTTAACTTTATGGGCATTCCATTAATAGTATGTAATTGGACCCCAAATGAACACTGCATATTTTAATTTATACCTTTAAAGATTGTTGGTAAATGAGTAGATAAAGAATACTACTCCATTCTTACTTTAAAATTTATTTCTTTGATGAATTGAAGGTTGAACATATTTTTTTTTTAGATTTTATTTATTTATATGACAGACAGAGATCACAAGTAGGCAGAGAGGCAGGCAGAGAGAGAGGGGGAAGCAGGCTCCCCGCCGAGCAGAGAGCCCGAATCGGGACTCGATCCCAGGACCCCGGGATCATGACCTGAGCCGAAGGCAGAGGCTTAACCCAAACATATTTTGATATTCAGTAGAGATTCCTACTTCTTTTAATGCTTTTTTTAGTTTTTTTTTTTTTTAAACTTCTGGACATTCATTATTTAATAGTATTTAAGAATTGTGTATATAATGTTGGTTAGATATTTTGGTTATCATCCCTGTTTTAAGTTCCTTTCTAGTTTTCTGTTGAACTTTGTTTTTATTATGTAGGTTTTTTACATTATGTATACAATTCATTATTTCTTCATGATATTATACTCTCTTTTTAAGGACAGATTGTGCATCCCTAGTTCAGGATTAAATTTTCATCTTTATTTCTTGTAATTCTTTTAATGTTCCTGCTTATGCATTTATTCAAATTTTATATCTTAACAACACTGAAAAGCAATGACAGTTCTGTTAAAACTAGGAATTCAAATGTTGGTATAGGTCAGCCAGTAAGAAGACACTGATTTCATTCAAAATATAGTAAGACAATGATAATGTGAATTAAATCTGAGGCCTTGAAATACATCAAGGAAAGACAATGCAGTATCTATGATACAGTTAACAATTCAACTTAAAGCTGATCATTTTAAGCAGAGGAACTCTATAGATGTGAAAGTGGATTTATTACACCTATATCTCTGAACAACTAACTACATTATTTTTTAGCTTATCTCTTTCATTACTAAAATACACTTCTCAGCTTATCATTCACTGTTGTATGGTAGTCAGGTGAACAAGAAATAGAGAAACATATTTAATTATTTGTTGGTAAGTGTAGAGAGAAGAGGCACAGTTATTTTGAAATATGATAAAAGTCAACTTAAAATTCAAGGACTAAAACAGATAGTTCAGAAATCCTTCAAATACCTTTGTCCTGAGCTTTATTTTAACATTTTTCCCCCTAGAGAACATAGAGCTTAAGTATACAATTGATAATTTCTAAAAATTTATATTAAAAAGACAACTGTCATTTTATATATTGATTGTAATTTCTAACAAAATTTCATACTCACCATTCCTCTTTCTCATGACCCCTTTATTTGCCAAGTCTTTGCAATGTTATGAATTATTGTGACTGCCTTATTCAAAATAATAAATTCAGTTTATCTGGTAAAAGCAGATGCTAAACTAGATTCAGTAATTATCACATAAAATGGGACTATACATATGTATGACCTTATCAGGTAATACCAGGTACTGAATATTTATCCCTCAAGCCACAATGGCTTCATATTATAAGTTTATGACTTCTTGATATCCACTACACAGGATGCTTCTAGCATTCTCAAATGGGCACATCCTATGCCTCTCTTTCTTTTGGGGTTATGATGGATATTTAAATATATGTGTGTATGTACATATATATTATGTACACATTTATATTACTTTCAGAATGTACTTTACAATTAATCAGAAAATTGTGATAATGCATGGAAAAAAAATGGCTCTCTAAAACTGCATGAAATTGAAGATATTTCTGCCAGAGAATCATTTGTGTCAGGAGGTTAACAAACATGCAAATTAAAAATGCTGTATAGAAGGACATAGCACCTCTACATAATACAAAAATGCTTGGTGGTGACCTTGAGGCATTGCATTTTAAATATTTCATGCATTTTTTTCATGGAGATCAATTTAGATTAAACTTGCAGAATATTATATAAAATCTTCTAGGGTCTTTTTATATTTACAAGTGGCAAGGTAGTTTTGCTTTTTAAAATAAGTTTTTAAAAAATACAAATGCAGGCACTTCTGCCTTACAATATCTACATTTGAGATATTCCATATTCCATAAAGAATGACTATTCTTATGCTATACAGAGTAATTTAGAGACATTTGGGACAAGACATTTTCACAGTGTCAAACCATTCTTTGTATTGGCTGGGTGAATTCCAATGTAGCTGTAGCTCAAGGGGAGATGACTATTGCTCATTTTTTTTTCCTTCTATCCTCAAAATTCTGAGTCTTATCCCCATTCCCTGCATTCAGATGACGTCATTTCTTACTTCACTGAGAAAACTGAAGCAAGCAGACAGGTCTCTGCAGGCTGCCATTGACTAATCTAAATATCTCCCTGCTGTAAGGGCACACTCTGCTTTCTATCCAGGTGCCATAGAACTTAGATGACATCCCCTTTTGTCCATACAAGAAGTTCTGTCTCCTATCTTTTATACTTAGTTTCTCTTTCTAACAATTCCCACCAATATCTGTTACTTCTTCCATCTTGACCCAGTTTCAAGTACCAGCATCACTCCTGTTTATCCTTCCATTCTCAATTTGAGTTCTACAACAATTTCCTAGTTCTCTCCTTGCCTTCTCTCCTGAAGCCACTCTGGTCAGATTTTTTTTTTTTTTTAAGATTTTATTTATTTATTTGACACAGAGAGAGATCACAAGTAGGCAGAGGGACAGGCTGAGAGAGAGAGGAAGGGAAGCAGGCTCCCTGATGAGCAGAGAGCCCGATGTGGGGCTCGATCCCAGGATTCTGGGCAGAGGCTTTAACCCACTGAACCACCCAGGCGCCCCACACTCTGGTCAGATTTTTGCCCCCACTCTGACATGGAGTTTGACTCCATATTTTCATATTGATGACAGCTTTTAAGTCTCACTCCTTTCCCCCACATCTAGGCAAGCTGATAAGAAATCTCACCTGCTCCCTTCTTTGGTGCCCTTGAGTGTTTCAAACCTGGCCCTACCTCAACTCGTAGCCATAATAAAAACAAACAAACAAACACCTACCCAGTCTGCTTTCTCTAATCTTACAAACTATTTCATATCAGTGTACGAGACCTGCCCTGCTCTCCCCAGAGCCTCATTAAGGGAGTAATGTTTTTTTTCATACTCTGTCAGTATGTATAGAGTATCACCAGGACACCACAAACCCCTTTATTCCTCTGTGTCCTCTCACTACTTTTTCTCATCTTTGTGTGGGTTTCCCCTCATTGCTTCCACCTTTACATAGTGGATGGCTCAGGGCTCAGTCCTTGGACTATTTATGTTTTCTATCACATTCACTTCTTTGTAATCTCATTCACATTTAACAAGAAGCATCTTTGCTGACGACTTTCAAATTTTTAATTCTGTTCCATATCTCTTCCCTAAAATTCAGACTCATAGATCCAACTGTCTGTCCCACATCTGTTATGGATCTTATCAAATCTCATGAATTCAAATGCCATCTATTAGTTGATGCTTCTTAAATTTATGTCTTCAACCTGGACCCTAAACTGCATATGTGACATTCCCACAACAAATAACACTTTTAAAGATAACATGTCCAAAACTTAACTCTTGATTACTTCCTCACAGATGCTCCTCTTACAGTCTTTTCCATATCTATAGATTATAATTCCAACTTTCTAGTTATTCAGACCAAAACATTTGAGAGGGCTCTTAATTCCGTTCTTTTTCTCATGCCTCACTTTCAACCTAACAGTAAATTGTGGAGGCTGAGAAATATTAAGCCCATCCCACCTCAGGTTTAGCCTTAGCTTAAGTACAGCCATCTTAGCTCCAGCAACCATCTCAGACCCCTGTGCCCAAGGGCTGAACTTTCCCCCACCCTGCTTTAGTAACAGGAATCCCCACCCTGCTTTAGTTCCAGAAACCCCCACCCTGCTTTGGTTCCAGAAACCCCCACCCTGCTTTAGTAACAGGAATCCCTCCTGCTTTAGTAACAGGAACCCATAAATACCCCTGCCTTAACTAAGCTTGGGGTCCAAGTCCCTACTCCCCTGTGTCGGGTATACGTGGGCCCAAGCTTAAGCTTGTTAAATAAATCCTCCTGTGATTGCACCGGTATTGGCTCCTTGGTGGTCTCTTGGATGCGAAAACTCGGGTATAACATAAATCTTATCAGTTCTGCCTCCAAATGGCTGGTGAAGATCCAGGTTTTGCAGAACCTGAAGTGTTTTTAACTTAGAAGGGCATTTTAAGATCAAAATGTAAATTTTAGAAAATAAAATTAAATATAAATGTAAGTATTTGGTTTCATTAGAAAAGAAACTACAATATATTATAAAACTTGGATAACAAACATAATCAAATAAAATAATGTGTTTAAGTTATAGCCTGACCTATCTTTATAGTATTTTCTCCTTACATATTTGGCTGTGTGCTAATTGATAATCTTCTCATGTGGTGACTTTAGTATCTTTTAAAAAGAAGACAAAGACAATTTACTCTTTCACATAACAATTGATTGAAAGTTTAAAATCATTTTCAGTTTGGAAATAAAATTTGTGAAATTTCACTTCACAATCTAGTTTTAACAATGCTATATAAATATTAGGTTTATTATATCACTTTTGGAATAATCTTTGAATTTTGTAATACACTTAATAAATGTTCCTTTACATGTAGACACTTAAGATTTCAGGGCACTTCAAGTTCAGTGTATTAATAATTTTAAGTACTTTTTCTTTTAAAGATTTTATTTATTTATTTGACAGAGAGAGAGATCACAAGTAAGTAAAGAAGCAGGCAGGGGTGGGGGAGAAGCAGGCTTTCTGCTGAGCAGAGAGACCAACGCAGGGCTCAATCCCAGGACCCTGAGATCATGACCTGAGCCAAAGGCAGAGGCTTAACCCACCGAGCCACCCAGTCACCTAATTTTAAGTACTTTTTAAATGGATGGCATTCAGTATCCAGTTTTTCAGTGAAGTCCTTACTTCAGTATTGCACTATGAATTTTGTTATTATTATTAATGTATTTCATGAGAAAGCATAAACATGACTTTAAACACAATTGTACTTGTTAATTTGCTTACCTACAAACACAGAAATCATGGCAAATTCTAATTTGTGTTCTTCCCCCAAAAGACTTTATAACAATGAAAAAGTTGTGGGTTTTTGTTTGTTTGTTTGTTTTAAGGCTGTGCTTATAACTGTGTATACAGCTTTAACAAATGCTTCTCTGGTAGGAGGCAACTTCTGTTTTGTTTTGTTTTTGTTATTTTCTTTTGTGAGAGAGAAGGGTGGGAGAGGGTCAGAGGAAGAAGGAGAAATCTCAAGAAGTCTCCATGCCCAGTGCAGAGCCTAATATGGGGTTCAATCTCACAACCCTAAGGTCATGACCTGCACTGAGATCAAGAGCCACTCCAAGAACCCATGCAACTTCTGTTTTGACTAGACATCAATGAGAACAAAATTCGATGCTTAAACATTTGCATATCTCATGCTGAAAGATTTTTCATTGGCTAACATCAGGCTCAAATCTTATTTCTCCCATTTTTCCTTCTGCCTCCACTCCTCATCCTCTGCCCACTGGTCCACCACTTCCCCTGTCCCCATATACACACTGTGTCTTCTGGATAGGAGCCAGAAACATATACATTTCATGATACAAATCTTATTTGGAAGAAGTCTTTATAGAAGAGAGTCCCTAAAGCTTTATTAACTTCATACTGAATTTGCATCTGTGTATCATATAAAGACAGACTCTCATTTTGTCACCCCACTGCTGCCAACCTAGTACAAGCTATTACCATCTTTCTAAAGCTTATTCTCTGGTCTTCATGTTTCCACCTCTGCCACTCTACATTATATCCCAGTGCAGCAAAGAAAATGATCCCATTGGAACTAAAGTTGGAAAACACTTTGGAAGACAGGTTGGTGATTTCTTACAAAACTAAATTTACTTTTACCATATGATTCAGCAATCACACTCCTTGATATTTACTCAAAGGAACCGAAAACATGTCCACAAAAAAACCTGCATGTGAATGTTTAGATCAGCTTTATTCATAATTGCCAAAACTTGGAAACAACTAAGATGTTCTTTGCAGTCAGTGGAAGGTATCAACCGGAATATCATTAAGCACTAGAAAGAAATGTGCTATCAAAAAACATGAAGGAAATTTAAGCATGTATTACTAAGTGAAATAAGCTAGTTTGAAAAGCTTACATATTGTATGATCTGAACTATGTGACATTCTGGAAAAGACAAGATTATGGAGACAATAAAAGAGGTGAGTAGTTGTCAGGGGTTAGGAGGTAGAAGGGGAAGGGAGGGATGAATCAGTGAAGCACAGAGGATTTATACAGGAGTGAAATGCTCTGTATGATACCATAATGATATATGCATGTCATTATACATTTGTCCAAACCCATAGGATATACAACTCTAAGAATGAGTCATACTGTAAGCATTTTGGGTGATTACGATTTTAGGCCATTCTATACCATTATAGTGAGGAATGTTGATAATGCGAGAAGTTATCTTTGTATCTTTTGTTCAATTGTTCCATGAATGTAAACTACTCTTAAAAAACAAATTTAAAAAAACTCAAAACAAAAAAGTCTTAATAAAAAGAAATAAATTGGCGGGGCGCCTGGGTGGCTCAGTGGGTTAAATCCTCTGCCTTCGGCTCAGGTCATGATTCCAGGGTCCTGGGATCGAGTCCCACCTCGGGCTCTCTGCTCCGCAGGGAGCCTGCTTCCTCCCCCCTCTCTCTCTCTGCCTGCCTCTCTGCCTGCTTGTGATCTCTTCTCTGTCAAATAAAAAAAAGAAAGAAAGAAAGAAAGAAAGAAAGAAAGAAAGAAAGAAAGAAAGAAAGAAAGAAAGAAATGAAGAAAGGAAAACTAAAGTTAGATCATGTTGCACCTATGCTCAGTATTTTATTATAGCTTACCATCTTACTCAGTGTAACAGTCAATGTCTGGAATGCTAACTGCCAGTTCCTCTATGTCCTTATCACCTAATCCTATCACACATCATTTGCTCAGTTCTGATTACCTAAGCCTCCTTTGTATTCTTTTTACATGGCCAGGCATTCTTTTGCCTCTGTGCCTCAACACTTGATACTCTGCTTGGTATCTCATTCACTTTGTTTATTTCTTTAATGTGACCTTCTCATGGAGGAATTCCTATCTGCTTTTGCAAACTAATCACTCTCACTTATTCTTCCCTTTTCCCTCTTTATCTTTCTCCATAATGCCTATCACTATTCAACATGCATATATTTCATTTAGTTTATTGTTTTATATAGTTAATTTACAAATTAAATTATTGTTAACTTTTTTTTAAGATTTTTTCTTTTTTTATTTGACAGACAGAGATCACAAGTAGGCAGAGGCAGGCAGAGAGAGAGGGGAAGCAGGCTCCCTGTGGAGCAGAGAGCTCAATGTGGGGCTCGATCCCAGGACCCCAGGATCATGACCTGAGCTGAAGACAGAGGCTTTAACCCCACTGAGCCACCCAGGCACCCCTAACTTATTGTTAATTTAATCACTTATTATTTTTCTGTTTTCTTTACAAGAATTCAAGCTCCATGAAGACTGTGATTTTTGGTTTATTTTGTTTTGTTTACTGCTCTGTTCCAGTGCCTACCACACTATACATATTTGTCAAATGAATGAAATAACTTCAATTAACTAAAGTTTAAGAAGTGATAGAAGGTGAACTGAGCAGAGTATTGAAAGGTTTGGAACACATTAAAGAATTCTAAAAAAAAAAAAATTCTATGGGACTATATTGATTGGAACATATTTTTCACTTGTGAAATTTAATTTGTGATTTGAGTAATCTTTAATTCTAGGTTTCTTTACTTTCTTTATAAGTCAGTAATTAGTTTTTGAAAAATATTACAGATAGTTCTAGGAGTTTTATAAATTAAGTAACAGTCTGACCTATCTTTATAGCATTTTCTCCTTATGTAAAAAAAAAAGACTGTATCTATGAATTCTGTATATCTCAATTAAAAAAGCAAAATTGCATATGACCTTCATTCAGCACAATTCATTTTTCACTTATCAGTATCTAAACATATAAGAAATTTTTTTCTCAATTCAAAATGGTATTATTCTACAGAGATTCTTCACTTGAAAGTGTTAACAATTTCAAATTCATTAGTAATAAATACAATTTTGAGAAAAACAGTTAATTTATTAAGTAAATTATTCAGGATAAATACTAGAATTTTAGAAATAGTTACATCTATGGAAATGGTTCAAATACATGAATCTGTAGCATGAAAGTGTATTTTAGCATATACTATTTTTAATTAGCAGAGAATCAACATATTTTTAGATATAAAATGACTGTAATGTAGGTTTTTTATGTAGTAAAGCTTATATATTAATAAATACATACTATATAATTAGATAATTTTGATTATTTTTAGTGTTCTTTTCATTTTAAAGTTATCTTGGTCTGGAAGATAACTTGTATTCTCTCTGCAGTGACAGACATTGAAAAACGATCAGTTCAAAAGATTAGAGACCTTAATAAGATGAAATAGAATTATTAGAATAAGAGATATAAGAAGAACTCAATGAGGCTCTTCCTTTCACTTGGAAATTTTGAGGTCATCGTAAGGTTATCAATTGCCCTATGTCAATATTGTTATGTCTCAGGGAATAGACAGGTCACCATAACAAATATAACAATAGCAACAATAATAATAATAATGTTTTGAAATATTTTGGGAATTATCAAAACATAACACAGAAACATGAAGTGAATAAATGTTGTTGGAAAAATTGTGCTGATAGACCTGGTTGATTCAGTGGTGCTACAAACCTTCAATTTGTAAAAAATGCAATATCTGAAAAATGCAATACCTGTGAAGCACAAAAGCAAACAGTAAAAACAGTAAAAGAAGTAAAACAGCAAAAGAAGTTATGCCTGTACGACAGTTGTATGTTATACTTTGAAGTCATGTAATTCATTGGCGGTTATTTATCCTTTCAAAATAAATACTTTATGAAACTTTAAAGCTATATAAATTTCTCAATTCAACTATATTGAACTATATGTAATTTGTAGGCTAAAGTCAGAGAAGGCACAAGAGAATTATGATGCAACAAGATACACCCAAACTTATATACAAAATGAAACAGGAAAATTTCTAATGATGGTGATAAAGTGTAAAAAAATATCAAACTAAATTTAGAAAACTTTCTCCCTTAAGTTGGGTATCTAATAGAGGTCCTCCAGTTGTATTTAAGGTACTCAGTGGTTAACACTCCTTTCTAAAGAGTAATGCTATATTTGTAATTAATAAAGATATTAAGCTTTCATTAAACATATTTAGCACATAACCATGTATCAAACTATCCATATATTATTTAATTAACTCTTAAAATAATTCAGTGGAATAATTTGATTATCACTTTATAAGTGAACTGATGTTGAGAGTGGTTGAGAAATTTGTCCAATATCATGTAATTAATAGAAGTTAAAACTCTGGATTAAAATATAAAAGTGAACACAGTCACTATATTCATTTATATATTTAAGGTGGACTGAATTCTTTTCATGTAATCTTTTTAAAAATTTAATCTTTTCTAAGTGTACCTTACACACTACCTTCCAGTGTCTCTCATTGATATATAATGGCTAGCAACATGAACTCAGCATATTAAAATATTAATGATATCATCAGAAGTAACACTTTCCTTAGTATTTCCAAATAGTGAGTTATTCATTAAAGAATCATAAGAAAATAATATTTTAATCACAAAGTTAAATGATACTCAACAAATACACATGTTCAAGAAAATATACTAGGTATCATGTGGATAATGTAGAATTTCAAAACTCAAAAAGCAAAAATATTATAAGATAGATAGTGGAGACAAGAAATATATAAATTTTATATAAATATGAAAATACACCAGAGTGTCACTCTAACAATTTATATAGGTACAAATATATATAATACCAAGATGCAAATAAAATATAGGTATATATATCTAGATTCAATAAAGTCATCCATGTTAACCTCGTATGCAAAAGAGAGAAGTGTATATTGAATGATGATGCATGCAAATAGATTCATAATAAATTCAACTATTTATTCCAAAGAAGTATGATTAATTGAAAAGTGCACTAGATACAACTCAAAAAAATTGGAATGGCTGTCTTTGGAAATGGGTTAGTTACACATCACTGAAAGTAGAGGGTTATTTAATAAACAGTCACATTTAAAGTAAAGTGTACACATTTCGCTCTATAAATGTGATTTTTGTACTTTCAATTCTATTCTTTCAAGTAAGTTATATTGATATTATGAATATTTCTTACCATCTCCTCCACAAGTACTAATGCCACAAGTAATATCCATTGCAAAAGGCACTTATAAATACCAACTTGTAAGATAAGACTTGACTCAAAGTTTTGCACAAATATGGGACTAAGAAGTGGCAGATGAGAAGAAATTCCTGAACTTGGTAGGGAGACTCACAGAGCTAGCAGCTGATTAGAAGCACCGAGAAATGGATTGAATAAAAGATAGGAGAGAAAATGGGAAGTGGATTACCTTAAAACCCAGTGAACTTATTCACAAGTTTCCCTGAAGTTCTCCTGAAATGGGATAGGGGGGCAGTCTACTACAGTTGAAGAAAGTACACCTTAAATTATGTCATTCTTAATGTAGCTCAAGATTTAAAAATATCAAGTCCCCATTGTTCTTATTTTGTTGACTGTTTTCATTATGAAAATGTATTGGAATTGTTAAATTTTTCTGCATCTATTGATATAATTAGGTGGGATTCCTCCCTTTAATTAATATGCTATATTGTATTAATTGACTTTCATATGCTAAGCAAACCTTCCATTCACAGGATAAATCTTTCTTGGACAAGGTGTGACACCTCCTGATGGTGCACAGGAGAAGAATAAGGCACAAACAAGTCAGCTGCAAGAGAATGGGAGCAGGGGGCAACAGTAGAAAAGACTGTCATTCCAAACAACTCCTCACTCTCATATTTATTAGAAAGTGAGTAACAACCAACAAAGAAGCTGGAGTAGATTACACATTGACCATGAATCTTGTAGGTATGTAAGAAGAAAGGCAAAATATGTCTGGTCACGTAGTACATGACCTAGAGTGAGCAAGCCCAAATTAAAGGATTGTCTGACTAACTACTAATGCTCTCTGGGCAAGAGAAGATAATGGAAAAATGAAGCAGGTGGCCCTTGTGCCCTGGGCAGGCGAGGCATCCCCAGCTGCTTGGCTTCAAGGACGTATATCGTCCTCCCCACCAGAGGCCTGTTGCCAGTACAGTACATGTTTTTCTTAGGGCTATATCTAAGCATGCTTGGTAACTAGTACAATTTTTCATGTTATATTTTAAGCAGTATGTTCTGAGTGATGGTTACAATGGTGCATCATTATTTTTATATGCTGTTAAATTCACTGGTATTTTTTTAGAATTTGCACATACATATTTATAAGGGTACTGGTCTTGTTTCTTTTTGATGATATTTATCTCTCACTTTGGTATTAGAGTAATACAGAGAGTATTACTTACAGAATGGTTTAGGAAGTGTGCCTTTCCTCTTTTTTTTTTTCCTTCTTTTTTAAGAGCTTGAGAAAGAAAAGCAGGCAAAGCATTCACCTGTGAAGGCGTCTTGTTCTGGATTTATAGAATTTATTGGGAGGGTTTTTGGTTTTTTTGTTTGTTTGTTTGGTTGGTTGGTTTTTATTCCATCATTTTGCTTGTTATAGATCAATTCAGATTTTCTATTTCTTATTCACTCACTTTCTGTAGCTTGTATTTCTAGAAATCAATCTACTTAATCAAATTTGTTGGTATATGATTATAATGTTCTCTTATAATCCTTTTTATTTCTTTAATTTCAGCAGTCCTTTCATTCCTGTTTTAATAATTTGAGTCCTCTCTAATTTTCTTAGTCACTCTAGCTAAATGTGAATTCTAAAGACTAACTTTGATTTTGTTGATTTTCTTTATATCTCTACTTTTCAAGTATTTCTATTCTTCATTATTTTCTTGCTGTTTAGCTTTAGTTTGTTCTTCTTTTTCTATTTTGAAGTAAAAGATTAGGGTTTTGATTTTTTTTAAATGTAGTCATTTAAGTTATAATTTCCCACTGAACACTGCTTTTAATGAATCCCATACTTTTTTTTTTATATTTTGGTTTTGATTTTTGTTCATTTTTAAGTATTTTCTAATTTGTCTTATGATTGTTTTTTTGACCCAGGATTATTTAGAAGTGTGCTAATTCCCACAGACTTGTGAATTTTCCACATTTTTTATTAATTTCTAATTTTCATTGTGTCAAAGGAGCAATTATATAAATTCAGACTTTTAAAATGTATTGAGACTTTTTTATGGCCCAACATATGTTCTATCCTGTGAATGATCCACATCCAATTGAGAAGAATGTATATTCTGCTTTTGGGTGAATTGCTCTATATATGTCTGTTAACTCTAGATGGTATTTAGTTTTTTCACATCTTCTATTTTCTTGTTTTTCTAGAATGTTTTTCTATTCCTTATTGAATAAATAATATTAATAATTCAAACTATTATTATTGAATTATCTATTTTCCCTTAATTTCTGTCAGCTTCTTCTACATATAGTTCAGAATTCTGCTGTTGCACATATGGTTATAGTTATACTTTCTTAATGAATTGATCCTTGTGTTATACAATGCCCTATTTTTCCCTAATAATATTTCTTATATTAAAGTTTATTTTGTGTGATATCAATATAGGTGCTCCAGATCTTTTCTGTTACTGATATGGAAAATATATTTTTTACACTATTTGCATCTTTGAATCTAAAGTAAGTCTCTTAAAAAATAAATTAACTCTCTTGCAAACAACATATACTCAATTGTTTTTAACCATTTTGTAAATCTCTGAATTTTAGAGTTTAATCTATTTATACTTAGTGCAATGATTAATAAGAAAGGACATATTTTGGCTCTTAGTTTTCTGTATGTCTCTTTTCTTTCTATCTCTCATTTCTCCTTTACTGCTTTATTTTGTGTTAAATAGATATTTTCTAGTGTACCATTTTAATTTATCATGGCTATTAAGAAACTTGAATTTTCTGTGTTTTCCCTTAGGATTACAAATGGCATCTTAATTTATAACAATGTAGACTGATGTTGATTTAATTTTAATAGTATAAGATCATTTTAGATTTTATATAGGCTGGCTTTTTCTTGGTGTAATTATTACCCCAGATTAATCTTTATACATTGTGTGGTCATCAACATATATATATAATTATTGCTCCTTGCAATTATCTTTTAATTCAGATAAAATAATAAAATGAATTACGAACAAAAATGCATTATGCTGCCTTTTATATTTACTGTACACTTACCTTTACATTTGTTCTTCATTTCTTCATCTAGATTTGAGTATGTCCCTTTCACTTCGGCCTTAAGTTCCATTAGGGATAACCTGAGTGGCTCAGTCAGTTGAATGTCCAACTCTTGGTTTCAGCTCAGGTCATGACCTCATGGGTTGTGGGATTGAGCCCCATGTCCGGCTCCTAACTCAGTGAGGAGACTGAAGATTCTCTCCCTCTGCTTCTCTTTGCTATGTGCTCTCTCTAAGATAGATAAATAAATCTTTCTTTAAAAGATTTTACTTATTCACTTGAGACAGAGAAATGGATAGAGATCATGAGCAGGAGAAGAGGCATAGAGGGAGAGGGAGAAGCAGACTCCCCACTGAGCTTGGAGCCTAATGTGGGGCTCCATCCCAGGTTTCTGAGATCATGACCTGAGCCAAAGGTCATGCTTGACCACCTGAGCTCCCAGGCACCCAAATAAACACATCTTTAAAAATATATATATTTTTTAGAATTTATCAGGCATGTCTTCTAGTGACAAACTCTAGATGTTTTAGTTTCTTCATTTTTGAAGGATAGTTTTGCCACTTATACAATTCTTGGCTATATTAATATTATTGTTATTATTGCCAACACTTTGAATATGTCAATACCCTGCCTCCTGGCTTCCTTGTTTTCTGAAGATAAATCAGTTGTTAATCTTTTTGAGTATCCCTTGTATATGATGATTCAGTTCTTTTATGCTGCTTTTAAGTTTTTGTCTTTGTCTTTTGAAGTTGATAATAGTATACTTAGTTACTGATATCTTGAATTTATTTTACTCAGAGTACTCTGAGCTTCTTTATATGCAAATTAAATATTTTCAGTAAATGTGGGATTTTTTTGAACAGTATTTCTTAAAATATTATTTCTGCTCCTTTCTCTCTTCTCCTTCTGGAACTCCTATTATGCATAATTTGGTATGCAGGTCTCTTTGTGTTCATTTTCCTTCATCATTTTTGTTTTTGTTCTTCAGACTAGATGATCTCAGTTAATGTATTTTCAAGTTTGCTGGTTCTTTGTTTTGTCTTTTTGAATCTGCTGATAAAGGTGAGCCCCTTTATTGAATTTTTCATATTAGTTATCATACTTCTCAGTGCCAGAATTCTTATATGAATCTTTTATATCTCTTTAACATTCTCTACCTGCTGAAATAGTACTAATACTTTCATCTAGTTCTTTAGACATCATTTTCT
Source organism: Lutra lutra (assembly GCF_902655055.1). NCBI lineage: Eukaryota > Metazoa > Chordata > Mammalia > Carnivora > Mustelidae > Lutra > Lutra lutra. The sequence continues at coordinate 71,966,056 of NC_062279.1, read as the reverse complement.
TAGCTCATTTAAGATATTTTTAAATGTCTGAGTTAAAGCTTTATCTATAATGCCTATTGAACTTCCTCAAGTATAGTTCTTTGTTTAATAAGATTTTTATTTATTTATTTGAGAGAGAGAAACAGAGAGCATGAGTGGGGAGAGGGGCAGAGGGATCTAGCAGACTCCCCACTGAGTGAGGAGCCCAATCTGGGGCTCAATCCCAGGACCTTAAGATCATGCCCTGACCCAAAGTCAGATGTTTAACTGACTGAGCCACACAGGCAGCCCAAGGATAGTTTTATTGAATACTCTTCTCCCTTGTGTATGAGCCACATTTTATTTCTTTGCATGCCTCATACTTTTTTGGTTGAAGACTGGACATTTTGAATAGTTTAATTTGGTAAATTTGGAAATCAGATTCTCTTTTAAATTCTCTTTTAAATTTAAAGTTGTTTTTTTTTTTTAAGATTTTATTTATTTATTTGTCAGACAGAGATCACAAGTAGGCAGAGAGGCAGGCAGAGAGAGAGGAGGAAGCAGGCTCCCTGCTGAGCGGAGAGCCCAAATCGGGGCTTGATCCGAGGACTCCAAGATCATGACCTGAGCCGAAGGCAGAGGCTTAACCCACTGAGCCACCCAGGCGCCCCTAAGAGTTTTTTAAAGTATACACAAACCTCTTATTTTCCAGACTGTCCTCCAAGATTACAGTTATTGTTTGCCTCAATTACTGTTTATAACTTCAGGCAGCACAAGTGAAACATTTACCTGTAAATATTTTCAATATATGCAAATTTCCCTTTACGTTTTGATATCAGCTATAGCACTGGGCAAGTTCTCAGTCAGTTAAAATAAAGAGAAGCCTTTTTAAAAATTTTTTAAATTTATTTTCAGCATAACAGTATTCATTGTTTTTGCACAACACCCAGTGCTGCATGCAATCCATGCCCTCTCCAATACTCACCACCTGGTTCCCCCAACCGCCCACCCCCCACCCCTTCAAACCCCTCAGATTGTTTTTCACAGTCCATAGTCTCTCATGGTTCACCTCCCCTTCCAATTTCCCTCAACTCCCTTCTCCTCTATAACTCCCCTTGTCCTCCATGTGATTTGTTATGATCCACAAATAAGTGAAACCATATGATAATTGACTCTCTCTGCTTGACTTATTTCACTCAGCATAATCTCTTCCAGTCCCATCCATGTTGATACAAAAGTTGGGTATTCATCCTTTCTGATGGAGGCATAATACTTCATAGTGTATATGGACCACATCTTCCTTATCCATTCATCCATTGAAGGGCATCTTGGTTCTTTCCACAGTTTGGCGACCGTGGCCATTGCTGCTATAAACATTGGGGTACAGATGGCCCTTCTTTTCACCACATCTGTATCTTTGGGGTAAATGCCCAGTAGTGCAATTGCAGGGTCATAGGGAAGCTCTATTTTTAATTTCTTGAGGACTCTCCACACTGTTCTCCAAAGTGGCTGCACCAACTTGCATTCCCACAAACAGTGTAAGAGGGTTCCCCTTTCTCCACATCCTCTCCAACACAGGTTGTTTCCTGTCTTGCTAATTTTGGCCATTCTAAGTGGTGTAAGGTGGTATCTCAATGTGGTTTTAATTTGAATCTCCCTGATGGCTAGTGATGATGAACATTTTTTCATGTGTCTGATAGCCATTTGTATGTCTTCATTGGAGAAGTGTCTGTTCATATCTTCTGCCCATTTTTTTTTATATGATTGTCTTTTGTGTGTGTTGAGTTTGAGGAGTTCTTTATAGATCCTGGATATCAACCTTTTGTCTGTACTGTCATTTGCAAATATCCTCTCCCATTCTGTGGGTTGCCTCTTTGTTTTGTTGACTGTTTCCTTTGCTGTGCAGAAGCTTTTGATCTTGATGAAGTCCCAAAAGTTCATTTTCGTTTTTGTTTCCTTTGCCTTTGGAGACATATCTTGAAAGAAGTTGCTGTGGCTGATATCAAAGAAGTTACTGCCTATATTCTCCTCTAGGATTCGGATGGATACCTGTTTCACATTGAGGTCTTTTATCCATTTTGAGTTTATCTTTGTGTACGGTGTAAGAGAATGGTTGAGTTTCATTCTTCTACATAAAGTTGTCCAGTTTTCCCAGCACCATTTATTGAAGAGACTGTCTTTTTTCCACTGTATATTTTTTCCTGTTTTGTTGAAGATTATTTGACCACAGAGTTGAGGGTCCATATCTGGGTTCTCTACTCTGTTCCACTGGTCTATGTGTCTGTTTTTATGCCAGTACCATGCTGTCTTGGTGATCACAGCTTTGTAGTAAAGCTTGAAATCAGGTAACGTGATGCCCCCAGTTTTATTTTTGTTTTTCAACATTTCCTTAGCGATTCGGGGTCTCTTCTGATTCCATACAAATTTTAGGATTATTGGCTCCAGCTCTTTGAAAAATACTGTGGAATTTTTTTTTTTTAAGATTTTATTTATTTTGTTAGAGAGAGAGGGAGAGAGAGCGAGCACAGGCAGACAGAATGGCAGGCAGAGGCAGAGGGAGAAGTAGGCTCCCCGCCAAGCAAGGAGCCCGATGTGGGACTCGATCCCAGGACGCTGGGATCATGACCTGAGCCGAAGGCAGCTGCTTAACCAACTGAGCCACCCAGGTGTCCCAATACTGTGGAATTTTGATCGGAATGGCATTAAAATTATAGATTGCTCTAGGCAGTATAGACATCTTAACAATGTTTATTCTTCTGATCCAAGAGCATGGAATGGTCTTCCATCTTTTTGTGTCTTCTTCAATTTCTTTCATGAGTATTCTGTAGTTCCTCGAGTACAGATCCTTTACCTCATTGGTTAGGTTTATTCCCAGGTATCTTATGGTTCTTGGTGCTATAGTAAATGGAATCGATTCTCTAATTTCCCTTTCTGTATTTTCATTGTTAGTGTATAAGAAAGCCACTGATTTCTGTACTTTGACTTTGTATCCTGCCACGTTGCTGAATTGTTGTATGAGTTTTAGTAGTTTGGGGGTGGAGTCTTTAGGGTTCTCCATATAAAGAATCATGTCATCTGTGAAGAGAGAGAGTTTGACTTCTTCATTGCCAATTTGGATACCTTTTATTTCTCTTTGTTGTCTGATTGCTGTTGCTAGGACTTCTAATACTATGTTGAACAAGAGTGGTGAGAGTGGACATCCTTGTTGTGTTCCTGATCTCAACGGGAAGGCTGCAAGCTTTTTCCCATTGAGGATGATATTTGCTGTGGGTCTTTCATAGATAGATTTGATGAAGTTGAGGAATGTTCCCTCTATCCCTATACTTTGAAGCGTTTTAATCAGGAATGGATGCTGGATTTTGTCAAATGCTTTTTCTGCATCAATTGAGAGGACCATGTGGTTCTTCTCTCTTCTCTTATTAATTTGTCCTATCACATTGATTGATTTGCGAATGTTGAACCATCTTTGTAGCCCAGGGATGAATCCCACCTGGTCATGGTGGATAATCTTTTTAATGTGCTGTTGGATCCTGTTGGCTAGGATCTTGTTGAGAATCTTAGCATCCATATTCATCAGTGATATTGGTCTGAAATTCTCCTTTTTGGTAGGGTCTTTGCTTGGTTTGGGGATCAAGGTAATGCTGGCTTCATTGAAAGAGTCTGTAAATTTTCTTCTGCTTCAATTTTTTGGAACAGCTTCAGGAGAATAGGTGTTATTTCTTCTTTGAAAGTTTGGTAGAATTCCCCAGGGAATCCATCAGGTCCTGGGCTCTTGTTTTTTGGGAGGTTTTTGATCACTGCTTCAATCTCGTTACTAGATATCGGTCTATTCAGGTTGTCAATTTCTTCCTGGTTCAATTTTGGGAGTTTATAGTTTTCCAGGAATGCATCCATTTCATCTAGGTTGCTTAGCTTATTGGCATATAACTGTTGATAATAACTTCTGATGATTGTTTCTACTTGCTTGGTGTTAGTTGTGATCTCTCCCTTTTCATTCATAATTTTATTAATTTGGGCTTTCTCTCTTTTCTTTTGGATTAATGTGGCCAATGGTTTATCGATCTTATTGATTCTTTCAAAAAACCAGCTTCTAGTTTCATCGATACGTTCTACTGTATCTCTGGTTTCTACCTCATTGATCTGAGCTCTAATCTTGATTATTTCCCTTCTTATGTGTGGAGTTGGTTTGATTTGTTGTTGATTCTCCAGTTCTTTAAGGTGTAGAGACAGCTGGTGTATTCTGGATTTTTCAGGTTTTTTGAGGGAGGCTTGGATGGCTATGTATTTCCCCCTTAGGACCACCAAAGAGAAGCCTTTTGAATCACTCTTATAAGGAGCCACCATACAATTCAAAACAAATAACTGTATTTATTTGTGAATAAGCTCCGTTCTGTTCCTTATGGTACCACTGGGAATGTAAGATGTTATTTTCAAGGCTACTAAGTTGGGAACAGGATAGGAATGAGCTAAGTTAAAATGCTACAAATATCAGTGCTCTTACCAAGATTCCATTTTTCTTGAATAAGCCCCACCCAGATTCCAGAAGCTTTGGTTAGTCTTCAGCATGTCTAAATAGTGATTTTAATAGTTTTTCCAGTTTTTTTCATTATATTCTTTTTTGTGACAAACACAATACCAGCGTTTCTTACTCCACCATTTTGCTGATGACTACATTGGTTTTTAATTCCTAATTTGTAAATCATAATTTAAATCTGCATAGAAAGGATGCTATTTCTAATGGCTTATCTGAAAGGCTTATAGGCTTTTAAAAAAAACATAATAAATATTTACTTAGTATATTTAAGTTGATATAACATCTTCTCTTTTGAGATTTATAAAAGATGCTTAATTTTCATTTTTCTGGGAATATGTATGTGCAGCACCTTTTAAAACATTGATATATCCTATGAGGGAACATCCTTTTTTTTTTTTAAGATTTCATTTATTTATCTGACAGAGAGAGAGATCACAAGCAGGCAGGGAGGCAGGTAGAGAGAGGGGGAAGTGGGCTCCCCGCTGAGCAGAGAACCCAACATGGGCCTCAATCCCAGGACCCTGGGATCATGACCTGAGCCAAAGGCAGAGGCTTAACCCACTGAGCCACCCAGGCACCCCCAGCTTTTGAATTTACACCCACAAATATTCTTAAAAAAATTGCAGGATCCTTCCTAGCTTCTAGATCTTTTCTGTTTGTTATAATAACGGAATAAGGAAAAAAAAAGTATCAGCATATTTAAAAATGACTATTAAACAGGATGAGTTTTGTTCTTCTGGCACTCTGAAATATAATACATAGTCACCCTATGGATATGGATAAGTGAAAGAAAAAAAACAGACAGGAGCTTGGCATGAAAAATAAAAAGTAATTGGATTTTCATATATTGAAATTTTAAGAGAGAGGAAGCATTTAGTTGGCAGAGACTGTAAGATGGACGATTTCCAATTTGATACTGAATGAACAAATAGATTATTTTTTCAGGGTAGCTGATGTAAGCATGGTTTCTTATGAGAATGAGGCAGAAACATTTTTCTCATAATAAAGTCTTCATGGAATTTTAATACTTGTAAGCATCTAGTGAATAGCATTCTAAACAGAAAAAAATAACAAATCCATTAGATTAAGAACCATTCTAAAAAGCTAATATTTTATTCCCACTGTCAGAACAAAATGAATGTTTGAAAAGGTACTATTGAGTAACCTGTTTCAATGAATATAGCAAATAATTTAAATGATCCATGATTTTCTTTTTATTATTAAAAAGTCATTTAGATACATAGGCAATTTAATTAAATAAGCTCAAACAGTGTGCATTTTTATATCTTAAAAAGAATAAGTTACAGTATATATTTTTATAAAATCACCTTTTTATTGTTTGGAAAAACAACATGTCAATATGATGTTATACTATTCTAAGTATAGTATACTCTAACGTTATCAAATGGGCAAATATTACCTACATGATTAAGACAAAACCTTGGGCATTATCTATATTAATCAACACATATCAGAAAATAAAAGGACTATATAATTATTTATGATATCAAAATGGCATAATATTGAAAACACACATCAATCATTAATATCCCAATGGAAGCAGAATTGAAATAGAGAAAATTTAATAGGAACATATTACTTTACCAAAATGTGTTTTTTATATTTCCCTAAATAAGTGTCCTCTGAGAAGAATATTAAGTAAGTACTTGTACTTAACCAATGTTTATATGTAAGATAGTAGGAGAAAAAAGTTATGTTAAGTTGAAAAATTACACGCTCCATATCCCATATAATATTAAATATCATTATAGAGAACACCATGGAACAAAATTGAAAATAAGCTTTGTTTCAGTGTATCTTTTTCCCATATGTTAAATTTGGGCCAATCAAAAACCTTGTTGCTGTTGTGCAGTGCTGGGCAGCCAGGTTGGAGTTCACCTGTATACCACAATGCTTTCCATGCTTGACTCCATGTTCTGGATTATCTGTAAAGAGGAATAACCAAATTAAAATCTGTTGATATTTCTTGTTATGTTAAAATATTGAAAAATATTTTAAACAACTAACTGGTTTGTTCTTTATGATGGATATACAACTTATATCATCTTAGTAATTTAGAAGTAAACATATACCATTTATGTATGATCCATAAGAAAGATCATAGGTTATCCAATTTATCTTTTTAAATTACTCATGTGACATATTATTGGTTTTCAATAATTGTGTTGTATTGTTAGCCCTGAAAACTTATAATGGTGTCTCTTAAGAATGAAAATGTTTTCTTTGGTTTGAAAATATGAGATTTAAATTTTCAGTGAAACAAATATGTGGAGAAAATTAAGTGAATTCATTAGAGGATGGTAACACAAAAATTACAGAAAGAAGAGAACATATGAAATGCTCAAAAGGAATTTATTAATAGAAAATTTAATCTGAATTTCATATGTGAATTTATTAATGATATTCACATGCTATTACTTTTATCCCTATAAAATATCCTAGTCATATGTCTAGGATAACTTTTCTTATACTTTAAAATATCTGTGTTCAAACTTTTTTATTAGTGACTCCATAAATTTTTATTTTTTAGTTATCTTATATAAATATAAATCAGTAAATATATCTAAAATATAAGCCAATTTTTATTACCTATTTAATGCCATGTTAATCTTCATTCTATTTTCTTATCCAAGTGCCATTTCTTTCAAATTTTTTGATTTAGTAAATACATAGAAATACTTAATATTAGAAATGGTTGTCTCCTCAATAATTTTCAGTAGCAAAAGTTCATATTATAAGTAATATCTTTTTTAATGTGTAAATATACCTATAAAATGTGAACCAGATGGACTCAAAATCTATTCTTGAATATTAAAAAATTGAAAACCACTCTTGGGGCGCCTGGGTGGCTCAGTGGGTTAAGCCGCTGCCTTCGGCTCAGGTCATGATCTCAGGGTCCTGGGATTGAGCCCCGCATCGGGCTCTCTGCTCGGCAGGGAGCCTGCTTCCTCCTCTCTCTCTACCTGCCTCTCTGCCTGCTTGTGATCTCTCTCTGTCAAATAAATAAATAAAAATCTTAAAAAAAATAAAAATAAAAATAAAAATAAATAAAAAATTGAAAACCACTCTCTTATATACATATTTGATCAAAAACTTAGAATAAAACTTTATTCTTCTAAGTTTTTATTGAAATTCCAGTTAGTTAACATACAATATAATATTAGTTTTGGAGATACAACATAATGATCCAACACTTCCATACAATGCCCAGTGCTTATCACAGCAAACACACTCCTCAGTCCTCATCACCCCCACCTCCCTTTTGGTAACCATTTTTATAGTTAAGAGTCTGTTTCTTGGTTTACCTCCCTCTTTATTTTTTCTCTTTGTCCATTTTTTTAAAATTCCACATAATGAGTGAAATCATATGGTATTTGTTTTTCTGATTTATTTCAATTAGTGTATAGTCTCTAGCTCCATCCATGTTGTTGCAGATGGCAAGATATCGTTCTTTTTTATGACTAATATTCCACTGTGTGTGTGTGTATGTGTATGTGTATGTGCATGTGTTATTTCATCTTTATCCATTTATCAAAGGACACTCGCACTTTTTCCATAGTCTGGCTATTGTAGATAATGTCACTATAAAAAAATGAGTGCATGTATCCCCTCAAATTACTATTTTTGTATCCTTTGGGTAAATACCTGGTAGTGCATTGCTGGATTATAGGGTAGCTCTATTTTTAACTTTTTGAGGAACCTAAGGATTGCTTTCCAGAGTTCCTATACCACTTTGCATTCCCACTGACAGTGAAAGAAGGTTCCCCTTTCTCCATATCCTTGCCAGCACCTGTTGTGTTTTGAATTGTTGATTTTAGCCATTTTGACAAATGAGAGGTGATATCTCACTGTACTTTTAACTTGTAGTATTTCCCTGATGATGAGTGATGTTGAGAATCTTTTCATGTATCCATTGACTATCTATTTGTCTTCTTTGGAAAAATGTCTGTTCATGCCTTCTGTCCATTTTTAATTGGATAATCTGTTTCTTGGGTGTTGAGTTTGATAAGTTCTTTATAGATTTTGGGTACTAAACCTTTTGCAAATATTTTCTCCCATTCCAGAGTTTGCCTTTTAGTTTTGTTGATTGTGTCCTTTGCTGTGAAGAAGCTTTTTATTTTGATGAAGCCCCAAGAGTTTTCTTTGCTTTGTTTCCCTTGCCTCAGGACACATATCCAGAAAGAAGTTGTTATGGCTGATGTCAAATAGGCTACTTCCTGTATTCTCCTCTAGAATTTTAGTGATTTCCTGTTTCACATGAAAGTCTTTCATCAATTTTGAATTTTTTGGTCAATGCAATGAAAATGGTCCAGTTTCATTCCTCTGCATGTTGCTGTTCAGTTTTCCCAACAACAATTGGTGAAAGGACTGTCTTTTTTCCATTTTATATTCTTTCTTGATTAATTGAAGATGAATTGACCAAATTTTCATGGGTTCCATTTCTGGATTATTTTTTTAATTTAAAGATTTTTGTTTATTTATTTGACAGAGAGAGATCACAAGTAGGCAGAGAGGCAGGCAGAGAGTGAGAAGGAAGCAGGCCCCCCAGCGAGCAGAGAGCCTGATGTGGGGCTTGATCCTAGGACCCTGGGATCATGACCTGAGCCGAAGGCAGAGGATTTAACCCACTGAGCCACCCAGGTGCCTTCATTTCTGGATCTTTTAATTTTGTTCTATTGATCTGTGTGTCTATTTTTGTACCACTACCATACTGTTTTGATCACTACAGCTTTTTAATATAATCTGAAATCTGGAATCATTATGCCTCCTGCTTTGCTTTTCTTCTTCAAGATTGTTTTGGCTATTTGCTGTCTTTTAAGTTTGTATACAAAGTTTAAGATTGTTTGCTCTAGTTCTGTGAAAAATACTTGTGCTATTTAGGGACTGCATTAAATGTGTAGATTGCTTTGGGCAGCATAGACATTTTAACAATATTTGTTCTTCCAATCCATGAGCATGGAATGTTGTTGTTGGTGGTGGTGTTTTTTGTTTGTTTGTTTGTTTTGTTTTGTTTTGTTTTTCCATTTCTTTGTGTCATTTTCAATTTTTTTTGCCAGCATTTTCTAGCTTTCAAGTACAGGTCTTTCACCTCTGTGGTCAATTTTATTCATAGGTATCTTATTGGTTTTGGTGTCATTGTAAATGCAGTTTCTTCTTTAATTTCTCTCTCTGCTGCTTCATTATTTGTGTATAGAAATGCAACAGACTTCTGTACTCTGATTTTGTATCCTGCAACTTTACTAAATTCATTTATCAGTTCTAGCAGTATTTTGGTGGAATCTTTCAGCTTTTCTGTATAGAATATAATGTCACCTGTGAATAGTGAAATTTTGACTTCTTTGCTGATTTGGATGTCTTTTATTTCTCTTTGTTGTCTGATTGCTGAAGCTAAGGCTTCCACTACTAAGTTAAATAACAGAGGTGAGAGTGGGCATCCTTGTCTTGTTACAGATCAGAAAAGTTCTCACTTTTTCTCCATTGAATATGACATTAGCTATGTTTTTTACATAGGTTGCCTTTATTATGTTGAGGTATGTTCCTTCTAAACCTCCTTTATTGAGGGTTTTTATCATTAATGGATGTTATACTTTGTCAAATGCTTTTACTGCATCTATTGAGATGATCTTATAGTTCTTATCCTTTCTTTTATTAATGTGGTGCATCACATTGACTGATTTGTGAATACTGAATCACACCTGCAACCCAAGAATAGATCTACTTGATCATGGTGAATGATTTTTTTTAATATATTGTTAGTATTTTACTGAGAAATTTTGCATTCAAGTTCATCACAGATATTGACCTATAGTTCTTTGTGGTGGAGTCTTTATCTAGTTTGGTATGAAAGCCATTCTAGCCTCCTAGAATGAGTTTGAAAGTTTTCTTTTCTTTTCAGTTTTTGAAATATTTTGAGAGGAGTAGGTATTAATTATTCTTTGTTTGGTAGAATTTGACAATGAAGCCATCTGGCCCTGGATTTTTTTTTTTTTTGTAGTTTTTTAATTACTAATTCAATCTCTTTCCTAGTTATTGGTCTTTTCAAGTTTTCTTTCAGTTTTCGTAGTTTATATGTGTCTAAGAATTTATCCCTCTCTTTCAGGTTGACCCATGTGTTGGCATATAGCTTTTCACAATATTCCCTTATAATTTTATTTCCATGGTGTTGGTTGTTATTCCTCTTCTCTCATTTTTATTTTTAATTTATTTGGGTTCTTTCTCTTTTCTTTTTTATAAGTCTGGGCAGAGTGTTATCAGTTTTATTAATTTTTCCAACAACTCAGCTCCATATTTAATTGATCTGTTCTCTTTTTTTCTATATGATTTATTTCTTTTCTAATCTTTATTATCCCCTTCCTTCTGCTACCTTTCTGCTTTTTTTTTTTTTTTTTTTTTTTTTTTTTGCTCCTTTAGGTGTAAGGTTAGGGTGTCGTTGTTCTTGCTTTTTAGAGTAGGCCTGTATTGCTATAAACTTCTCTTTAAGACCACTTCTGCTGCACTCCAAAGGTTTTGTTTTCATTTTCACTTGTTTCCATGTATTTTTATTTTAAATTTATTCTTTGATTTCATGGTTAACTTATTGATTGTTGAATAGCAAATTTTTTAGACTCTATGTATTTGTGCTCTTTCCAAATATTTTCTTGTGATTGACTTCTAGTTTCACCTAGCATTGTAATCAGAAAAAAAAAATGCATGTTGTACAATGCGTCCTGGGTATTATACACAACTATTAAATTACTGAATACTACATCTGAAACTAATGATGTGCTGCAAATTGGTTAATTGAATTTAAATAAAATTCATAGTATGATTTCAATATTTTTGTACTCGTTGAGGTCTCTTTTGTGACCTAATATGTGATCTATTCTGGAGAATGTTCCATGTGCATTTCAAAAGAATGGCATTCTGCTTTTTTAGGATGGAATGCTCTGAATATATTTGTTAAGTCCATCTTGACCAGTGTGTCATTCAAAGCCATTGCTTCCTTGTTAGTATTCTGATTAGATAATCTGTCCATTGATGTAGATGGAGTGTTGGAGTGTTAAAGTCCCCTGTTATTATCCTATTATTATTAATGTGTTCCTTTATGTTTATTAATTGTTTTATATATTTGGGTGCTCCCATGTTGGATTTGTAAATATTTATAATTGTTATATCTTCTTGTATGCTTCCTTTTATGATAATATAATGTCCTTCTTTGTCCCTTCTTACAGTCTATTTTTAAGTCTAGTTTCTCTGATATAAGAATTACTAGTCTGATTTTATTCTGACATTGATTTGTGTGATAAATATTTCTCTACCACCTCATTTTCAAATTGCAGGTGATTTTAAATCCAAAGTGAATCTCTTTTAGGCAGTGTATAGTTTGGTTTTTTTAATCCATTCTGACACCCTTTGTCTTTTCATTGAGGCATTTAGTCCATTTGCTTTCAAAGAAATTATCGATAGATAAATATTTGTTGCCATTTTATTACTTGTTTTGTCATTCTTTCTGGAGATTTTCTCTGACCCTTTCTTGTCTTTGTCATTTGTGGTCTCTCCTTTCCACTCAAAAGTCCCCTTTAATATCTCTTGCAGAGATTGTTTAGTATTCAGGAACTCCTTTAGTTTTTGTTTGTTTGGAAAAGACTTTATCTCTCCTATTATGAATGATATAGCTTTGCTGGAATACTTTATCCAGAGTATTCTTGACTGCAGATTTTCCCATTCAGCACTTTGAATATATCGATAATACCACTCTCTTCTGGCTTGCAAAATTTCTGTTGAAAGGTCACCAGCTAAACTTATGTGTTTTCCTTTGTAAGGTAAGAACTTTTTTGTCTTGCTGATTTTGTGTCTTGTTTTGTTTTGTTTTTTTCTTTATCACTATATTTTGTCAGTTTAATTACAATGTGTCTTGGTGTTGGACTGCTTTTGTTGATTTTGATAGGAGTTCTCTGTGCCTCCTCTTCTGGATGTCTGTTTCCTTCCCCAGATTAGGGAAATTTTCTTCCATTATTTCTTGAAATAAATTTTCTACCCCCTTTTCTCTCTTTTTTCTTCTGGGATTTCTATGATATGAATGTTATTATGTTTGATGGAGTCACTGAGCTCCCTAACTTTATTCTTGTGTTGCATAATTCTTCTTTTTCTCTTTTTTCTTTGGCTTCATTATTTTCATTATTTTGACTTCTAGTTCACTAATTCATTTTTCTGCTTCTTCCAACCTTCCACTTATTGCATCAAGCCTGTTTCCAATCTCATTTATTGCATTTTTCATTTCTGATATATTCTTTTTTTAACTCTTTTATCTGTGTGGTAAAGGTCTCGTCAATGTTCTCTATTATTTTATCAAGCCCGCTAAGTATCGTTACGATTGTTTCTTTAAATTCTACATCAGGCATGTTATTTATATCTGTTTTACCTCTCTGGCTTTGGCCTTATTTTATTCTTTTACTTGGGATGAATTCCCCAATCTTACCATTTTCGCTAAGTCTCTGCTTTCCTCTGTATGTTGGAAGAGCTTACGTCTCATTCTCCTGAAAGTTATGGCTTTATGAAAAAGAGGTCATTTAGTGCCCAGGCCCTGGTACTTTAGGATGTGCCTCCAGTATGTTCTGTGTGTACTCTGGTGTTGTGTTATAACTGCTCCAACCTTTAAGCCAGTCATCTACAGAGGATTTCTGTATCTGCTGTGGGTAGTATTTGGTCCCTGGCCTGAATGTGGCAAGTTTTAAGTAGGTCTCCTCTGATCTGCTTGTGAAATGGGACCTAACACCAACTCCACTATAACTGAGGCCCTACAGAACACTCTAGTTGGAAGATGTGATGTGGGTAGTGGTTGTGCTGGTTTTCTAGGGGAGGGGTCTGTCATGCTGGGACTGAGGCAAGTGTGACTGAGAAGGGCTGTCTCACCAGAGTACAAGGGTTGGGGCTTAGTGTAAACAAGTTAGGCAGCCAATGTCAGTGCTGTGCTGCTTCCCTTCAGTGGCTCTGTGTTTAAGCTGAAGGGCAGGAGAGGGAAATGGCATCAGCCAACTCCTTGTTCTTAGGGAGTCATCTCTGTGGTTGCTGCCTCTCAAGGAAGCACTCCTAAAATAGTGAGTAATATCCAAACTGTATGCCCAAAGGAGTTCCTCAATTCAGTTTCCATACCATTTGCCCCTAAATCGTTTGCCTGCCTTCTCTTTGGGATCAACACAGTGCCCTCTGGGCTCTTCCCAGCCAAACTCACTGACTTTTAAAACTCTGGACTTTAAGCACTCCTGGTTGCAAGAACTCATAAAATTTACACTTTCTTTTCCAAGCCAGTAGCTTTAGGGAAACATTCTCTTTGCGTTTTCCCCTGGTTTCTCCTCTCTCTTGTCCTTCTCTGCAACCACAGTTTCTCTCTTCCACAGCACCTGTAATCCTCTTCTCTAAACCACATCTCTGTACTTTCTACTTCTTCAGTGTGGCTGCTTCTCTCCTTTTAGTTGTGAAGTTTGTTCTGTCAATCCTTAGGTTGACTTCTGGTATAATTAGGATGGTTTGATAGTTACCTAATTGTGTTTGTGGAGCAAAATGATCCTAGGATCCCTGCCCATCTTCCCTTCAGAATAAAAGCTTTTAAAACTTAGATTCCTATGCAAAATTGGACTCCACGAATATTAAAAAATGGAAAGCAAAAATAAAAAGATATTTATCATGACTTACACATTTATTTAGACATGACATTATTTTAGATGTTTTTGATAAAATAAAAATAATATATTTACACATACCCATAGAACTACCCTCTGAGAAAATTGGAAATACAAGGGAAACTGGCATGTTTCCTTCTCAAAAATAATTCAAATAGGGGCATCTGGGTGGCTTAGTTGTTAAGCACCTGCCTTCAGCTTGGGTCATGATCCCAGGGTTTGGGATCGAGCTCTGCATTAGGTTCCCTGCTCAGTGGGAGGCCTGCTTCTCCCTCTCTTACTCCCCCTGCTTGTGTTCCCTCTCTCTCTGTGTCTCTGTCAAATAAATAAATAAAATCTTTGGGCACCTGGGTAACTCAGTGGGTTAAGCCTCTGCCTTCAGCTCAGGTCATGAGCTCAGGATCCTAGGATTGAGTCCCACATTGGGCTCTCTGCTCAGCAGGGGGCCTGCTTCCCCCCTCATTCTCTGCCTGCCTCTTTGCCTACTTGTGATCTCTCTCTGTGTGTCAAATAAATAAATAAAATCTTTAAAAAATAAAATCTTTAGAAATAATAATAATAATTCAAAAATATGAGAAGCAGGGGCGCCTGGGTGGCTCAGTGGGTTAAAGCCTCTGCCTTCGGCCCAGGTCATGATCCCAGGGTCCTGGAATCGAGCCCCGCATCGGGCTCTCTGCTCGGCGGAGAGCCTGCTTCCTCCTCTCTCTCTGCCTGCCTCTCTGCCTACTTGTGATCTCTGTCTGTCAAATAAAAATAAAATAAAAATTAAAAAAAAAATATGAGAAGCATAGCTTCATGGACAATTATTTTTCTTGATTGAAGATATAAGTAGCTTTTAGCTTTTATCTGTGCAATAAACCATCCCTCTTTTGTTGTATAATTTGGAAAATTTGTTAATGTTGAGGATCTACAGAGCAAATAGATAATACTTTTTTTTGGTCATCCTTAGTTCAGAACCATTGAGAAATACGGCACGGAAAAATGTGGAGACCCAAATGCTAATATGTGGTTATTAGTAATAAAGCAGATTAAGAATATGGTTTCCTATCTATAGGCAGATTTGATAATAACCACCCCTGAACTAGATGGACATTCTCTAATCTTATAGGCCTAGCCCAGGGGGTAGAGACTACTTTACAGCAAATTTGAAATGGAGAAGCAGAGAATACTTTAAAAGTACATCTGCATCTAAAATGCAAACCAAAAAAGACTAAACATGATGTTCAATTTCTTCTCCAAACACACCACCCAGATATATCACTGCTCCTGGGGAGATGGGGAGGGAATAAAACAGCAGAGAAGCCAGAGTCCTTCTTATTTATTTTTTTTTCTCCTGGCTGGGAATGAAAAATAGGTTTCTTTTCTTATGTGACCACAGTAGGAGTCAAAGCTAAAAACCTTTACACTTGTACAGTTTCTCCTTCAGTGTAGTGAAATACTATTAGAGCCCTTCTCCCCTCCCCTTTGCAGGTACAATTGTTGTAGTCTCACATACATTTAAATAGACACATTATGTATATATACACATATACACATTTTATGTCCAGATATTAAAAACATAAACTTTTGCTCATAACTAAGGTTATAGTGGTTGCCAAACAAGGCCTATAACTTATGGTGGTTTGCAGCATATATGGGACAAAAAGCATTTAATAGATGATGGGATGTCAAATTTGGACAAAGTTGTTTTACTATTTATATTTGAGGTAGAACAGTTTAAACCTTTCACTCCCATTATGAGAGTTTACATCAAATAGTATAAATATCAAAGTTTTCTGCTTTTAAATATTCCTGATAATTGTTTCTTTTGTGAATAGTGAAAAATATTTTCTTATCACAATATTGTATAAACTGTCTTCCAGTCTAAAGACAATATATATTATTAGCTAGCATCTTACTTTAGTCAAAGAATTATTGAAACTTGGAGTTGGAAGTGATATTATGATTACCTGGCCCATATTCTTTCTTTTCTTAATTACTTTTTACCATTGAGGTCCAGAAGTCCAGACAAATCCATTGGTTTTTACAAAGTCAGACCTAAGTTTGATAGGTTAGGACTAGAACTCCATTTTCCTCACTCCAAGTCCAGTAGTCATTCTCATTTACTGACATAAGCTTGTAACTTTAAATGAGCTACTTTATTGAAGTATAAAAATAAACAGAGAAGTGTACTAATTTTAAGAGATCAGCAGATTTTTTCACATTAAACATACCCATGTAATCTACACCAAATTAATATATTTTAAGTTCTCTCATGCAACTTCCAGTTACAACCCACTGTTCACCATTAAGATAAAACCTATCCTGATGACTATCACCAAAAAAAGGTCCCATCTCCTGTATTTTATCTGAGTAGAATCTGAGAATGTAATCTGTTTCTGGAGAGAATGCTTTGTTGTGTGACTCTTAAAATTTTTTACATGTAATATTTGTTTATTGTCATAACTATATAGTTCAGGTTATTCTGTCTTGCATGGTTCTGATATGCACAAGTTTGTTACCACAGTTTGGTTAAATAACAATAGTCCCCAACAATATAATTCAAATTCAGTTTCCATGGTGTATTAAATGTGAGTAGTTGCATAAAATAGAAACTTCACTGCTGGCTTTTCAGTCTGCAGGTTGATTTGTAAATAGCAGTTGTACATCATGGTCCCTGACCATTAATGTCTTTCTTTCAAAGTTTGTCAGTGATTGGTCACTGTGCATCTGTTATTTCGTTCATGCACAGATAGCAAAGTGCACAATTGTGCTGTCTTATTGACTCAAAATGATAAACACATATGACATATTAGAAAAAGTATAAAACTGAGAAGAAATTGTCCAATAAAGGAAAAAGAGTAGCAAAGGAAAGAAATGTCAGAATTCTGGAAGAAAAATTGGTCATTGGAAGATCTGAAAATGACAACAGCAAACCAGTAACAGGAAGAAAACTAGACTTTCATGAAGTTATAATACAGACTATACTGAAAACTATGGTGAATATATTGCATTTTATTTATTTATTTTTTAAAATTTTATTTATTCACTTGAGACAGAAAGATTCAGAGAGAGAGCATTAGCAGAGGGAGAGGCAGAGGGAGAAGAAGCAGACTCCCTGCTGAGCCAGGAGCCCTACATGGGGCTTCATCCCAGGAACTGGAGATCATGATCCAAGCTGAAGGCAGACACTTAACCATCTGAGCTACCCAGGCACCCCTGATGAATATATTTTTAAAGGGTAGTCTCTTTAATGTCTTTTAATTGCCCTAGGAATGGAAATTTTGCTTATAATTGAAATGGAGCACTTATTTTTTGAGGTAAACAGAATTAATGGCCCCCAAAGAGGTCAATGTCTCAATCGCTGCAACTAATGAAAATGTACCTTAACTGGCAAAGTGACTTTGCAGAGATCATTAAATCAAGGACCTTGAGATGGAGGGCATATCCCGGATTATCTAGCTGGGCCTAATGTAATCATAGGGTCTTCCTGAGAGAAAAGTAGAAGGGCTAAAAACAAATTATCCAGATGGGCCCAATCTCATCACATAAGCCCTTAAAAGTGGATCATCTTTCCTGGCTATAGTCAGAGGAAGTATAGGAGAATGGTCAGAATGATGCAGTGCTTCTAGCTTTGAAGACAGAGAAATGAGATTTGAGCCAAGGAATATTAGCAATTTCTAGAAGCTGAAAAAAAAAAAAAAAAAAAAAAAAAAGCAAGGAGACAGATTCTCTCCCAGAGGTTCCAGAAAGGAACACAACACTGCAGTCATCTGAAGTTTAAACCAGTCATATCTGTGTCAGCCTCCTAATCTGCAATGCTGTAAGTTTGTGCTATTTCAAGTCAATAAACATGTGATACTTCGTTAGTTTAACAACATAAAGCTAACACATTTGTACTTTGAATTGCATGTAGTATGGCAGAAATCTTCACTGTATGGGGAAGATAACTTTGCAGAATTCAAATAGAATGTTAATAGAACTGTAGCATGAATAACTGGCTTGAAAAATGACACTGCTGCTGTTACAGCCACAGGAAGTTAATAAAGGTGAACTTGTTGACATAAATGAGGAAAATGGTTGTGAAAGGATGAAGATGTCCCAGAGGAAATGACAAAGCAGAATCTCCACATTAAAGGAACTCTCAGATGAATATCATGACACTGAAAACTCAAAGGATAAAAGATTTGAAAGGTTCATCTATTGATAGAAAGAATTATGACAATGTACATTCTATTGTAAGTTACAGGATGAGAAGAAAGAACCACTATTCAAAGGACTTGTGATAAGCTTTTAAGAACACATAAAATACTTTAATTCTCAATATCTAATATTTTAATTTATAGTGGACCAATAAATATTAGTTTATTATTATTTCATATGCTTATGCATATGTAACCAACAGTAAGACTTTTTTTTTTTGAGTGGGCATTTTTAAAAAATTATTTATTTCTTTTCAGTGTAACAGAATTCATTGTTTATGCACCACACCCAGTGCTCCATGCAATATGTGCCCTCCATAATACCCACCACCTGGCTCACCCAATCTCCCACCCCCCGCCCCTTCAAACCCCTCAGATTGTTTTTCACAGTCCATAGTCTCTCATGGTTCATCTCCCCATCCAATTTCCCTCAACTCCCTTCTCCTCTCCATCTCCCCATTCCCCCATGTTATTTGTTATGCTCCACAAATAAGTGAAACCATATGATAATTGACTCTCTCTGCTTGACTTATTTCACTCAGCATAATCTCTTCCAGTCCCATCCATGTTGATACAAAAGTTGGGTATTCATCCTTTCTGATGGAGGCATAATACTTCATAGTGTATATGGACCACATCTTCCTTATCCATTCATCCATTGAAGGGCATCTTGGTTCTTTCCACAGTTTGGCGACCGTGGCCATTGCTGCTATAAACATTGGGGTACAGAAGGCCCTTCTTTTCACCACATCTGTATCTTTGGGGTAAATACCCAGTAGTGCAATTGCAGGGTCATAGGGAAGCTCTATTTTTAATTTCTTGAGGACTCTCCACACTGTTCTCCAAAGTGGCTGCACCAACTTGCATTCCCACCAACAGTGTAAGAGGGTTCCCCTTTCTCCACATCCTCTCCAACACAGGTTGTTTCCTGTTTTGCTAATTTTGGCCATTCTAAGTGGTGTAAGGTGGTTTCTCAATGTGGTTTTAATTTGAATCTCCCTGATGGCTAGTGATGATGAACATTTTTTCATGTGTCTGATAGCCATTTGTATGTCTTCATTGGAGAAGTGTCTGTTCATGTCTTCTGCCCATTTTTTGACATGATTATCTGTTTCAACAGTAAGAATTGAAAAGGTTGACACAAGTTTGTAAAGGTCATGAAAAAATTCTAATGTTTCTTATTGATAATTATGACCATGTTGCACAGTGCAGTTTTCATGATCCTTTTATGATCTTTCATTACTATGCAAAGCAAAGGCTGTCTGTTTTGGATTGCATGAGTACAACAAAATTTAGTTTTCTATTTAATTCTGGATAGGTATTTGGTTTGTTTTAATGAATAGTGCTATTGTGTACTTTCTTCTACATGTCCTTTGGTGAACAAACATACAGGCTGCATATGTGTTAGGAGTTGAATCGCCAGGATATAGGACATATGAGTGTTCCTATTTAGTATGAACCGTCCAAGGTAACTTCTCAAAGTGGTTGTACTAATTTACACAAATTCATGAGAGGTGAGATTGTTTCATGATCATTCCAAAATTTTGTATTGTCTGTTTTTTTTTTTAAACCATTTTGTTAACTATGTAGCAGTATCTTATTGAGGTTTACATTTGCATTTCTCTGAAGTCTCAATATAATTTTATTTCTTTAAAATTTTTTTCTACTTAGTTATCTTTATACTGATTAATGGGAATTTTTATGCAGTCTAGCTATGAGTTAGTAGTCATATTAACTCCCACCCCTCTGTCTTGCTTTCTTAGTTGTGTCCTTTGATAAACAGAAGTTCTAAATTTTTATACAGTCAGAATTTTAATCCTTTCATTTTCTGCTTAATTGTTTTTGTGAACCAGTTTAATAAACTTTTTTCCATGTAACAGTAATGATGATACTCTCTTGGTTTTTGATAGATCTGTTATTGTGTGATTTTTTCACATTTAGGTCTACAAATCACATGAAAATGATTTTGTATACACTGAGATATAAGGGTAAAGTTTATCTTGTTTTGATTTCATACAGACATCAAATTGACTAAACAACACTTATTCAAAAGACCATCTTTTCCTAACTGATGTGCCAATTTTTCTCTTGTGTTATCCCATCATTTGGCCCCTATTCTCATCCCTATATCATGATTACCTTCATACTTTTTCTATAAATATCTTTGACAGTGAACTGTAAGTTTTCTGGCTTGTTATCTTACTTGCTCTGAAAGAAAAGTCTGACACTTAAACAAAATAAAATCACCAAATATGCATTACTAAGTAAATGTCTCATGTTAGCTTACTGTTTCTCAAATGGGCCCTCCATAAGAGGTCTCAACACTTACAGATATATGGGGAAGGAGATCCTTATTTTTACATGGAGATTTAGAAAACTTTTTTAGAAAAGGTAGGGCATGAGATAGGGCTGGAAAATTAGGAAAGATGTTAATAAGTAGGTAAGGAATCATCATTTAGGAAGAGGAAACAACAGGCAAATGAGTTAATGAGGCTATTTAAGAGAGTGGATGTGTCTTAAATGTGCATTTGAAGTTATGTGTATTTGTGCTTGAGTGAAAGAGAAATTGTGTATCACTGTGTATGTGTGCAAGAGAATAAATTGAAAAGGGAAAATGTATGTAATATGTGTGTATTTAGAGAGATAAATATCAAAGGAGTTAAAGTTAAATTGGATAAACATGCTTTGGAGAGCATGCAAAGAAAATGTACCTAAGTATAGAAGAAAATATTAGATCATCAATATGGATATAGATATAGATATTTTTAAGATTTTATTTATTTATTGAGAATGAGTGAGAGCAAGAGAGAGAGGAGGAGCAAAAGGAGAGAGAGAATCTCAAGCAGACCCAACACTGAACATGAAACCTGATATGGGGCTCAATCTCATGTCCCTAAGATCATGACCTGAGCCAAAATTGGGAGTCAGATGCTTAACTGACTGAGCCTCCTAGGCTCATTGGTTTATATTTTTATCTAAATAGAAATAAGATATTGAATGCTACTAAAGTTTACATTCATTTTAACCAGAGGCATCATTCCTCTTATATATGTCAGAAAATCCCATGTCAGTAAGACACCAATCAAGGTGTTCTGAGGGAAGAGTGAATCTTATAATGAAAAAAGGTTGTCAGTAACTCCTGGATTCAAGATTTTAATTCCAGTGATTGTATAATAATTTAATAAATATGTGCTTGATTTAAATAAATTTGACTTTTATTTATCTAGTTTTGACTCAATCAGTGTTTGCAAAAAGGGCACATGACATATGATAATTACTATACAAAATGAAAAAATGAAAGTGCTAGTGATCATGAAAGTAAAGCAGACAAAAAAAAAAAAAAGAAAAAATGGCAGAGCTGCATTTCTACACCCAGGAGGGACTGTTCTGAGACACCTATGAAATATGTTAATTATGATAAATTCACATGAGAAAATACATAGGTAAAATATATAGATATTTCACCTAGATTATTGGAAATGCATTACTTTCTTTATCTCTCACAGTTAACAGAGATCAGCTAAGACTATTATGAACTCATCATGGCTCACACATGTAAAATTAAGGATCTAAAATCTAAAGACAAACATCTATGATGATTTTCAGTTACATTTAAATTTCTGTGTAATATACTTAACCCAGTACTTTTTAAAGTTTAAAGTGAACAATGCTTACAAACCTTATTAGTGTCTTAAAAAAAAAAAACATAACATTGAAAAATACCAAAGTGCTTGAAATGATAAGCAGAAAACAATATCAGAACAAATTAAATGCATTCATCGCCAAATTCTTCTATACGAAAATATTAAAAGTTTAGTTGATTTGAAAATAGAAAGATCATAAGATTAATATCAATTAGGAAGAATTTAGATAAATTAGAAGTGTGTGTGTATATCTGTCAAGGCGTATACACAATGCACATACTGAATGAAAGTGTATATCCAGAAATCACAAAGTCTCAGATTTAGATAATTATATAGAACCATAACATATAAAACAAAATGCAGTTATAAAATAATAATTGCTAATGACATGAGGAGTGACAATGGTGTATTTTTACCACATAGATGTTTGCTGGTGATTTGCAGATAAAATAGTTTTAGTAATTGTAAAACTTAAAGATTAGTCAGGCAGTTTTCTTTGATAGAAAAGTTTTCCAAATTTGCTGACATTTCCATGAAAACAAAAAGCTGTTGTTTGTATTTCAAGTAGGAGAGTATTTTTTTAAAAACTAATTTTATAGACATTGACAAATTAATTCTTTTAAAAAATTTGTTTATTTGACAGAGAGAGAGAGCACAAGTAGGCAGAGGGTTAGGCAGAGGTAGAGGGAGAAGCAGGGTCCTGATGAGCAGAGAACGTGATGTGGGGCTCCATCCCAGGACCCTGGGATCATGATCTGAGCCAAAGGCCAACATTCAACTGTCAGAGCCACCCTGGCACCCCTTAACAAACTCCTCCTAAAGTTTACATAAAGAAGCAAAAACTCTGTAATATTACACCAATAAATATTGAAGGAGAAAAATGAGTTTGGAACATTAATACCACACTCAACTTTAAGAGTTACCATAAAGCTACAGTGATTAAGAAATTATGGTATTGGTGAAAGAATAGACAAAGAGATCATGAAACAGAATGGAGAGCTCAGCAATAAACATGCATAAATAAAGTCACCTGATCTTCGACAAAAGAGCAAAGGCAATAAAGTGGAGCAAAGATAGTCTCTTTAACAAATGGTG
The DNA here is from genome assembly GCF_902655055.1 of Lutra lutra. Classification (NCBI taxonomy): domain Eukaryota; kingdom Metazoa; phylum Chordata; class Mammalia; order Carnivora; family Mustelidae; genus Lutra; species Lutra lutra. Next base: position 71,942,964 of record NC_062279.1, on the reverse strand, counting down.
CTAGAAAAACTGAACATCTGTATAGAAAAAAAAAAATCAAGAGACCTTACAGTCTTCACAGAAATTAAAATGCATTATAGACCTAAAATGAAATGCAAAATTATAAAACTCTTAGAAGATAACACAAGAGAAATCTAGATGATGTTGGATATGATAATGTGTTTTTAGATATAATACCAAAGATACAATCCATGAAAAAAATAACTGATAATCCAGACTTTATTAAAATTAAAACTTCTGCTATGTGAAAGACAATATTGACAGAAGATAAACCACAGACTAGTAGAAAATATTTGCAAAAGCCACATCTCATAAAGGATGGTTGTCCAAAATACATAAAAAACCTTATACTTCAAAAATAAGAAAGCAACCCAACTAAAATATAGATAAATAGACCTTCACAGATAGGATAGCAAAGAAGACATACAAATAGTAACTAAGTGAATGAAAAGGTGTTCCATATCATGTCATCAGGAATTTATGGTGGTTTTTTCATAGATGAATGAATGGCTCTTTCTTCTAGAAAAGACAGTGATATTTCTATCACCTAAGTCTTAGTAAATCTAAATCATTTGAGGGATTAGCAAACAGGTATACAGCATTAGTGAGCGGGCTGATGTGGTGGTGTGGTTTATGTTCAACACCACAGCACAGTTTGTCCTGGTATTGCAGCTGAGCAGAGATATTAAAAGGATGCTATAAGAGAGGTTTCTAGATCAATTAAGGATCTCAAAAAAGCAGCAAAATTTTAGCAATACCTTTTTAAACTGCATTACTTGTTTTTCAGCAAGGTCTGCAAAATAACCAATTTCCACGTGGGTGAAAGTGAGTCAAAGGATGAAATTGTTGCCTTGAATTATGAGTCCTATACCTAGGAAGGCTGTGTGGCAAAATGACTGCCTAAATTCTTAAATGTTAAATGCTCTCAGATGCAAAAGAGGTAACTGAAGGGTCTCCTATTTTAGGTTTTCATGTGGTTTTCAACATCTGCATTTTTTTCTTGCCATTATTATAATTTGTTTACTTTTGTGACTGTTACCGAAATGATTTTCCAATATTGAGGTGAAATTATGTTACAAATGATCAAATAAGGGTGCCTGAATGCTTCAGTCAGTTGAGCTCTTGATTTTGACTCAGGTCATGATTTGGGGGTCATGGAATGGAGGTCTGTGTCAGCCTCTGGGCTCAGGGGAGAGTCTGCTTGAGGTTCTCTCTCTCCCTCTCCCTCTGCTCCTCCCCCTGCTTCCATGCACTCTCTCTCTCTTCCTCAAATAAATAGATATATCTTAAGAAAAAAACTAAATGATCAAATACTCTAAGCTCAAACTGACATGTATATAGTTATGCATACACATACTGCAAATATTTAACCAACCTTTATAGTAACCTTTATACACTAACCTATTCCTATTTGTAATGTCTTGAAATTTTAACAAATCTGCTGCTTAACTCTTGGATGATTGGCAGACAACTCCTTGGTTGACTTCTTGATGGTTCTGAGATAAATATTAAAATGTGAATGTTGTCAGTGGTAATTTTATTTGATAGTACCATCTGGGGTTTTGCAATTGACATTGTTCAGTGCCCATTTTCTCTATGAAATAATATAATTGAATTGACTCTTATAGAGCTTATCTGGAGAACTCTAATGGTCTTTCCTTCCACTGTATGATTGAAATATGCATTTGTTATGCACAACCAGTTTCTTAGGGCAGAACTTATTTAATATTCTTATTCATTGTTCATGTGCAGTACATATCTTGATATTATATCATAACAGAAAAAAAACTTTCCTACATTTTAGCACTTTGTAATTATTAGTAAAAAGTATTTTAGCATATAGTCCCTTCAACTGGCTGAAAACTTCTAATATTTTATAATATTTTGCTGCCAAAATTAAGACATTGGTCAGAATTTTGTTTGGATTTACTGAAATTCCTTTGAGAAACATGGAAATAATTTAAACTAACTAGATTCAATCACAAGATGGATGCAAATGCATCCTCAGACAGAACAACTTCTTTCCACTCTCAGGACTTTCATCTTCCTCTTTGTCCTGCCAAGTGGAGTTTAATGAAGAAGAGGATAGAAACCCACAGACCTCAGGAAGATTTATTTTTACTTTTTTACTTAATAGATCATTAATCAGAAAAAGGGAATAACTTTATACACAAAATTAAGGAAAATAATCAGTCATAACTGCCTGTATATTTTTTAAAAATTCAGTGACAATAATATATAAATTTTATGTATATGGCATAACACTTTTTCCCATACTACCACCTTAATTTTGGAAAGTCATATGCATATTGCATTGCATTAGCTTACTTATATTTTAAGATTGTATTTATTTATTTGAGAGAGAGAGAACAAGCAGTCAGGAGGGTAAGAGGAAGAAGCTGACCCCTTGCTGAGCAGGGAGCCCCATGCAGAGCTCGATCCAGGACCTTGGGATCATGGCCTGAGCTGAAGGCAGACATTTAACCAACTGATCCATCCAGATGCTCTCCTGCATTAGCTTGCTAATTAAAATCTTGGTTTTGAAACCTTTTGGGGTTTCAAATTGATATGGACATTATTCTATATAGCCAAACTTGGCCCAGGTGACAAAGCAAATTTCTACATATACCAATGCATATTTAAAATGCAGTTTTTAAACTTGTATAGAGTATATTTATCATGGTTTGTAATACGTTTCTTAGGTAGCATTATATTTTCAGACACCAAGAGAGAACCCTGCATGTAATATATTATAGATAATAAATGTTTTTTTAAAGAAACTTTTTATTAAGGTAAAATTTGTATCAGCATTATGTTAGTTTCAGGTATACAACATAAAAATGGTTTTTTGTAGACACTACAAAATGATCACTACAACAAGTCTAGTTACCAGGGTTTTGGTTTTTTTTTTTTTTTTTCAATGTTCCAAGATTCATTGTTTATATACCACACCCAGTGATCCATGCAATACGTGCCCTCCTTAACACCCACCCCCAGGCTCTCCCAACTCCCACCCACTCCCCTCCAAAACCCTCAGTTTGTTTCTCAGAGTTCACAGTCTCTCATGGTTCATCTCCCCCCCCAATTTCCCCTAATTCACTTCTCCCCTTCACCCCATGTCCTCTGTGTTATTTTTTATGCTCAACAAGTAAGTGAAACCTATGATAATTTACTCTCTCTGCTTGACTTATTTCACCTTATACCAGTTAGAATGGCCAAAGTTAACAAGACAGTAAACAAGTGTTGGAGAGGATCTGGAGAAAGGGGAACCCTTTTACATTGTTGGTGGGAATGCAAGTTGGTGCAGCCACTTTGTAAAACAGTGTGGAGATTCCTTAAGAAATTAAAATAGAGCTACCTGATGATCCTGCAATTGCACTCCTGGGTATTTACCTCAAAGATACAGATGTAGTGAAAAGAAGGGCCATCTATACCCCAATGTTCATAGTTACCAGTTTGTAGCATACAATTAAACCCCTTCATCCATTTTACCTGCCCCAATCTTCTCCCCTTATGATAACCATCAATCTGTTCTCTGTATCTATGAGCTTTGTTTTGACTTTTAGATTCATTAAGTGAAATCATATGGTATTTGCCTATCTCTGTTTTACTTAACTTAAAGTTTATCCATGTTGTCATAAGTGGGAAGATTTTATTCTTTTTTATGGCTGAGTAATATTTCAGTATGTATATATACCTCCTCTCCTTGGTTCATTCATCCAAAAATATGCACTTAGGTTGTTTCTATATCTTGGCTATAGTAAATAATGCTGCAGTGAGCATAAGGGAGTATGTATCCTTTTGAATTAGTGTTTTGTTTTTGTTTTTGTTTTCTTTTTTTAATTTGAGTATAGCTGACACACAGTGCTACATTAGTTTTGAGTGTACAACACAGTGATTCAACATCTCTATATGCTATACCACTCTCACCACAAGTGCAGCTACCATATGTCACTATACAATACTATTATTATATCATTGACTATATCGCCTATGCTGTCCCATTTATCCTGCTTATAAGTGGAAGTCTCTATTTCCTACCCCCTTTTACTCATTTTGCCTATTTCCTTAACCCCCTTCTCTCTGGCAAATATCAGTTTATTCTCTTTGTTTAAGGTCTGACTCCTTTTTATTTATTCACTTGTTTTTTTAGATTCCACATATTAATGAAATCATATGCTATTTGTCTTTCTCAACCTGACTTATTTCACTTAGCATAATACCCCTTAGGTCCATCCATGTTGCCACAAATGACAAGATCTCATCTTTTTTTAATGGCTGTACAATATTCCATTGTGTACATATAGCTTATTCATTTCTACCAGTGGACACTTGGGCTTACCTTAGCTAGTAGAAATAATGCTGTGATAGACATAAGGGTGCACAAATCTTATACAATTACCATTTTGTTTTCTTTGGGTAAATACCCAGTAGTGGAAATACTAAATTGTATGGTTTTGTTTGTTTGTTTAGTTTCTTGAGGAACTTCCATAATGTTTTCCACATTGGCTTTACCTGTTACATTCCCACCAAGGGACATGAAGTTTACTTTTTCTACACATTCTTGTCAACACTTATCATTTGCTCTTAATCTGTGAGATTGAAAGAATGTTGTTAAAATGTCCATATTGCCTACAGTAATCTATAGATTCAATGCAATCCCAATCAAAATTCCAATATAATTTTTCACAGATTTAGAGCAAATGATACCAAAATTTATATGGAGCCACAAAAGATGCCAAGGAGTCAATGCAATCTTGGGAAAGAAGAACAAAGCTGGAGGTATCATGATTCCAGATTTGAAGATATACTACAAAACTTTCATAGTCAAAATAGTATGGTACTGACTCAAAAACAGACACATAGATCTTCGTGGCTCACTGAGGTAGGAGACTTGTTAGAACGTTTGAACCCTGCACTGATTTGGGCCTTCAGGGGGGAGGGGTAGTGTTGACCATGTTTACTCGACCTTCCATTTTGAGAGAGTCCCACCAGCAACCTTGATATTGGCAGAGTTCTAGGGCTGATTTTTAATCTTCTAGTTTGTCTTTTAAACCATGACCTATTTTCTGTGCTTCAGAGTGTTCAGCGCAGGTGTGGACTAAAGACCCAGGGCTCACTAAAGCGACAAATAAGCAATGATTCCTGGACCCTGCTCCAGTCTTCACTTTTAAGGTAGAGAAGGAGTATAAACCATGTCATTTGTTGGTCCCTCTGACCCAGAGAGAGTTCCAGCATCTCCTCCACCAATTGGTAGAGTTCTAGGGCTGAATCTTTTACAAAGTGAATCTTTTATAAATCTTGTATAAACGTTTAAACATGGCTTCTTTTCTGTGCCCAAAGAAAAATCTGTTCCACATCACTTGCTACTGTTCTTCCACACTGTAGCTTGCAGCATTGGTGCTAGGGATTCATTACTGTCTTTGTCTTTCTTGCTGTTTTCTTTTGCTATCCTATCTTTTGTCATCCAGAAGATGTTCAGTCACCCCTTCATTATTCTTCAGGGGAATTGCTCTATAAATAGGTACAATTTAGGGACACCTGGGTGGCTCAGTGGGTTAAGCCTCTGCCTTCATCTTAGGCCATGATCTCAGGATCCTGGGATCGAGCCCCACATCGGGCTCTCTGCTCAGCAGGGAACCTGCTTCCCCCTCTCTCTCTACCTGCTTCTCTGCCTACTTGTGATCTCTCTCTCTCTGCCAAATAAATAAATAAAATCTTTAAAAAAAATAGGTACAATTTGGTGCATTTCATGGAGAAGGTGAATTCGGGGTCTTCTTAAGTCACCATATTCAAAGAGAATCTTAGTGTTTTTGTTTTATTTGGATAAATATCCCAATGAAGAGCTAGATTATTTGGTAGCTCTATTTTTAATTTTTTGAGGACCCCCATGCTGTCTTCCACAGTGGCTGCACCAATTTACATTCTCATCAACAGTGTGTGAGGGTTCCTTTTTCCACACATCCTCACCAACTCTTGTAGTTTCTTAGTTTTGATAATAGCCATTCTAACAGGTGTGAGGTGGTATCTCTTTGTAGTTTTAATTTGCATTTTTCAAATTAGTCATGTTAAACATCTTTGAATGCCTCTTGGCCATATGTATGTCTTCTTTGCAGAAGTATCTATTCAGATGCTCTGCCCATTTATTAATCAGGTTTTTCCCCCATTGACTTGTAGGAGTTCTTTTTAGAGTTTAGATATTAACCCCTTCTGATATTTGTGATTTACACATATTTTCTCCCATTCATTAGGTTGAGTTTCATTTTGTTGATGGTTTCCATTGCTATGCAGAAGCTTTTTAGTTTGATGCTGTCCTATTTGTTTATTTTAGCTTTTGTTGCCTTTGCTTTAGAGTCAGATCAAAAAATTAAGTGCCAAGACTGATGTCAAGATTATTGCCTATGTTTTTCTTCTAGGAGTTTTACAGTTTCAAGTCTTACATCCAAATCTTTCATCCGTTTTGAGTAATATTTCATGTATGGGTGTAAGATAGTGTCTAATTTCGTTTTCTTACTTGAGGCTTTCCCAGCATCACTTATTGAAGCAACTGTACTTTCCCTATTGTATATTCTTTTTCCTTCATTAGAATTGGTTAGAATTTGATTTTCGATTTTCAGACTTGTGAGGGTGTCAGATGCTTAGACTGGAAGAAAACAAAGAAAAAGTATCCTGACTGCCAGAGTTGGCCTTGATACTCTTTTGTAAAAAATATCTATAGGAGACGAGGAGTCAAGATGGCGGAGAAGTAGCAGGCTGAGACTACTTCGGGTAGCGGGAGATCAGCTAAATAGCTTATCTAAAGATTGCAAACACCTACAAATCCAATGGGAGATTGAAGAGAAGAAGAACAGCAATTCCAGAAACAGAAAATCAACCACTTTCTGCAAGGTAGGACTGGCGGAGAAGTGAATCCAAAGCGATGGGAAGATAGACCGCGGGGGGAGGGGCCGGCTCCCAGCGAGCGGCAGAGCAACGGAGCAAAACCAGGACTTTTAAAAGTCTGTTCCGCTGAGGGACATCGCTCCAGACGCTTAACTGGGGTGAAGCCCAGGCGGGGTAAGCGCGGCCTCAGGTCCCGCAGGGTCGCAGAAGGATCGGGGGTGTCTGAGTGTCTCAGAGCTTACCGGTATTAGAACGGGGAAGCCGGCTGCAGAGACAGAGCCGAGGAGTGACTCTCAGCTCAGGGTTGCCTTGAACCGGTCGCAGGCTTGGTCAGCTCGGAGCGCGGCCGGAGGCCAGGGTGACGGGAGTCATTAGGCGCTGTTCTCTGAGGGCGCACTGAGGAGTGGGGCCCCGGGCTCTCGGCTCCTCCGGGCCGGACCGGGAGGCCGCCATCTTCATTCCCGTCCTCTGGACTCTACGGAAAGCGCTCAGGGAACAAAAGCTCCCGAAAGCGAACCCGAACGGATGACTCAGCGCGGCCCCGGGTAAGGGCGGTGCAACTCCGCCTGGGGCAAAGACGCTTGAGAATCACTACAACGGGCTCCTCCCCAGGAAGATCTACGGGAAACCCAGCCAGGACCAAGTTCACCTACCAAGGAGAACAGCAGAATTCCAGAGGAGAAGAAAGCAAAGCACGGAACTCATGGCTTTCTCCCCATGATTTTTTAGCCTTGCAGTTAATTTAATTTTTTTTTCTTTTTCAATTTTTTTTTCTTTTTCTCTTCTTCTGCTAAATTTTTTTTAACTTTTACCGTTTTCTTTTTTTAACGTTTTTTAAATAGTTTATCTAATATATATATATTTTTTTTCCTCTTTTTATATTTTTTCTTTATCGGCTTTCTTTTTTTTAATAGTTTTTTTTTTTATTTCTTTCTGAACCCCTTTTTATCCCCTTTCTCCCCCCTCACAATTCAGGATCTCTTCTGATTTGGCTAAAGCATATTTTCCTGGGGTTGTTGCCACCCTTTTAGTATTTTACTTGCTCCTTCATAAACTCTTATCTGGATAAAATGACAAGGCGGAAAAATTCACAACAAAAAAAAGAACAAGAGGCAATACCAAAGGCTAGGGACCTAATCAATACAGACATTGGTAATATGTCAGATCTAGAGTTCAGAATGATGATTCTCAAGGTTCTAGCCGGGCTTGAAAAAGGCATGGAAGATATTAAAGCAACCCTCTCGGGAGATATAAAAGCCCTTTCTGGAGAAATAAAAGAACTAAAATCTAACCAAGTTGAAATCAAAAAAGCTATTAATGAGGTGCAATCAAAAATGGAGGCTCTCACTGCTAGGATAAATGAGGCAGAAGAAAGAATTAGCGATATAGAAGACCAAATGACAGAGAATAAAGAAGCTGAGCAAAAGAGGGACAAACAGCTACTGGACCACGAGCGGAGAATTCGAGAGATAAGTGACACCATAAGACGAAACAACATTAGAATAATTGGGATTCCAGAAGAAGAGGAAACAGAGAGGGGAGCAGAAGGTATATTGGAGAGAATTATTGGAGAGAATTTCCCCAATATGGCAAAGGGAACAAGCATCCAAATTCAGGAGGTTCAGAGAACCCCCCTCAAAATCAATACGAATAGGTCCACACCCCGTCACCTAATAGTAAAATTGACAAGTCTTAGTGACAAAGAAAAGATCCTGAAAGCAGCCCGGGAAAAGAAGTCTGTAACGTACAATGGTAAAAATATTAGATTGGCAGCAGACTTATCCACAGAGACCTGGCAGGCCAGAAAGAGCTGGCATGATATATTCAGAGTACTAAATGAGAAAAACATGCAGCCAAGAATACTATATCCAGCTAGGCTATCATTGAAAATAGGAGGAGAGATTAAAAGCTTCCAGGACAAACAAAAACTGAAAGAATTTGCAAATACCAAACCAGCTCTACAGGAAATATTGAAAGGGGTCCTCTAAGCAAAGAGAGACCCTAAAAGTAGTAGATCAGAAAGAAACAGAGACAATATACAATAACAGTCACCTTACAGGCAATACAATGGCACTAAATTCATATCTCTCAATACTTACCCTGAATGTTAATGGGCTAAATGCCCCAATCAAAAGACACAGGGTATCAGAATGGATCAAAAAACAAAACCCATCTATATGTTGCCTACAAGAAACTCATCTTACACCCGAAGACACCTCCAGGTTTAAACTGAGGGGGTGGAAAAGAATTTACCATGCTAATGGACATCAGAAGAAAGCAGGAGTGGCAATCCTTATATCAGATCAATTAGATTTTAAGCCAAAGACTATAATAAGAGATGAGGAAGGACACTATATCATACTCAAAGGAACTGTCCAACAAGAAGATCTAACAATTTTAAATATCTATGCCCCTAACGTGGGAGCAGCCAACTATATAAACCAATTAATAACAAAATCAAAGAAACACATCGACAAGAATACAATAATAGTAGGGGATTTTAACACTCCCCTCACTGAAATGGACAGATCATCCAAGCAAAAGATCAACAAGGAAATCAAGGCCTTAAATGACACACTGGACCAGATGGACATCACAGATATATTCATAACATTTCATCCCAAAGCAACAGAATACACATTCTTCTCTAGTGCACATGGAACGTTCTCCAGAATAGATCACATTCTTGGTCCTAAATCAAGTCTCAACCGGTATCAAAAGATTGGGATCATTCCCTGCATATTTTCAGACCACAATGCTCTAAAGCTAGAACTCAATAACAAGAGGAAATTTGGAAAGAACCCAAATACATGGAGACTAAACAGCATCCTTCTAAAGAATGAATGGGTCAACCAGGAAATTAAAGAAGAATTGAAAAAAATTATGGAAACAAATGATAATGAAAACACAACAGTTCAGAATCTGTGGGACACAACAAAGGCAGTCCTGAGAGGAAAATATATAGCGGTACAAGCCTTTCTCAAGAAACAAGAAAGGTCTCAGGTACACAACCTAACCCTACACCTAAAGGAGCTGGAGAAAGAACAAGAAAGAAACCCTAAACCCAGCAGGAGAAGAGAAATCATAAAGATCAGAGCAGAAATCAATGAAATAGAAACCAAAAAAAAAACAATAGAACAAATCAACGAAACGAGGAGCTGGTTCTTTGAAAGAATTAATAAGATCGATAAACCCCTGGCCAGACTTATCAAAAAGAAAAGAGAGAGGACCCAAATAAATAAAATCATGAATGAAAGAGGAGAGATCACAACGAACACCAAAGAAATACAGACAATTATAAGAACATACTATGAGCAACTCTACGCCAACAAATTTGACAATCTGGAAGAAATGGATGCATTCCTAGAGACATATAAACTACCACAACTGAACCAGGAAGAAATAGAAATCCTGAACAGACCCATAACCAGTAAGGAGATTGAAACAGTCATCAAAAATCTCCAAACAAACAAAAGCCCAGGGCCAGACGGCTTCCCGGGGGAATTCTACCAAACATTTAAAGAAGAACTAATTCCTATTCTCCTGAAACTGTTCCAAAAAATAGCAATAGAGGGAAACTTCCAAACTCATTTTATGAGGCCAGCATCACCTTGATCCCAAAACCAGACAAGGATCCCATCAAAAAAGAGAACTACAGACCAATATCCTTGATGAACACAGATGCGAAAATTCTCGCCAAAATACTAGCCAATAGGATTCAACAGTACATTAAAAGGATTATTCACCACGACCAAGTGGGATTTATTCCAGGGCTGCAAGGCTGGTTCAACATCTGCAAATCAATCAATGTGATACGACACATTAATAAAAGAAAGAACAAGAACCATATGATACTCTCCATAGATGCTGAAAAAGCATTTGACAAAGTACAGCATCCCTTCCTGATCAAAACTCTTCAAAGTGTAGGGATAGACGGCACATACCTCAATATTATCAAAGCCATCTATGAAAAACCCACCGCAAATATCATTCTCAATGGAGAAAAACTGAAAGCTTTTCCGCTAAGGTCAGGAACACGGCAGGGATGTCCGTTATCACCACTGCTATTCAACATAGTACTAGAAGTCCTAGCCTCTGCAATCAGACAACAAAAGGAAATTAAAGGCATCCAAATCAGCAAAGAAGAAGTCAAACTATCACTCTTCGCAGATGATATGATACTCTATGTGGAAAACCCAAAAGACTCCACTCCAAAACTGCTAGAACTTGTACAGGAATTCAGTAAAGTGTCAGGATATAAAATCAATGCACAGAAATCAGTTGCATTTCTCTACACCAACAACAAGACAGAAGAAAGAGAAATTAAGGAGTCCATCCCATTTACAATTGCACCCAAAACTATAAGATACCTAGGAAGAAACCTAACCAAAGAGACTAAGAATCTATACTCAGAAAACTATAAAGTACTCATGAAAGAAATTGAGGAAGACACAAAGAAATGGAAAAATGTCCCATGCTCCTGGATTGGAAGAATAAATATTGTGAAAATGTCTATGCTACCTAAAGCAATCTACACATTTAATGCAATTCCTATCAAAGTACCATCCATTTTTTTCAAAGAAATGGAACAAATAATCCTAAAATTTATATGGAACCAGAAAAGACCTCGAATAGCCAAAGGAATATTGAAAAAGAAAGCCAAAGTTGGTGGCATCACAATTCCGGACTTCAAGCTCTATTACAAAGCTGTCATCATCAAGACAGCATGGTACTGGCACAAAAACAGACACATAGATCAATGGAACAGAATAGAGAGCCCAGAAATGGACCCTCAACTCTATGGTCAACTCATCTTCGACAAAGCAGGAAAGAATGTCCAATGGAACAAAGACAGCCTCTTCAATAAATGGTGTTGGGAAAATTGGACAGCCACATGCAGAAAAATGAAATTGGATCATTTCCTTACACCACACACGAAAATAGACTCAAAATGGATGAAGGATCTCAATGTGAGAAAGGAATCCATCAAAATCCTTGAGGAGAACACAGGCAGCAACCTCTTCGACGTCAGCCGCAGCAACATCTTCCTAGGAACATCACCAAAGGCAAGGGAAGCAAGGGCAAAAATGAACTTTTGGGATTTTATCAAGATCAAAAGCTTTTGCACAGCAAAGGAAACAGTGAACAAAACCAAAAGACAACTGACAGAATGGGAGAAGATATTTGCAAATGACATATCAGATAAAGGGCTAGTGTCCAAAATCTATAAAGAACTTAGCAAACTCAACACCCAAAGAACAAATAATCCAATCAAGAAATGGGCAGAGGACATGAACAGACATTTCTGCAAAGAAGACATCCAGATGGCCAACAGACACATGAAAAAGTGCTCCATATCACTCGGCATCAGGGAAATACAAATCAAAACCACCATGAGATATCACCTCACACCAGTCAGAATGGCTAAAATTAACAAGTCAGGAAATGACAGATGCTGGCGAGGATGCTGAGAAAGGGGAACCCTCCTACACTGTTGGTGGGAATGCAAGCTGGTGCAACCCCTCTGGAAAACAGCATGGAGGTTCCTCAAAATGTTGAAAATAGAACTACCCTATGACCCTGCAATTGCACTGCTGGGTATTTACCCTAAAGATACAAACGTAGTGATCCGAAGGGGCACGTGCACCCGAATGTTTATAGCAGCAATGTCTACAATAGCCAAACTATGGAAAGAACCTAGATGTCCATCTACAGACGAATGGATAAAGAAGATGTGGTATATATACACAATGGAATACTATGCAGCCGTCAAAAGAAATGAAATCTTGCCATTTGCGACGACGTGGATGGAACTAGAGGGTATCATGCTTAGCGAAATAAGTCAATCGGAGAAAGACAACTATCATATGATCTCCCTGATATGAGGGAGAGGAGATGCAACATGGGGGGTTGAGGGGGTAGGAGAAGAGTAAATGAAACAAGATGGGATTGGGAGGGAGGGAAACCATAAGTGACTCTTAATCTCACAAAACAAACTGAGGGTTGATGGGGGGAGGGGGTTGGGAGAGGGGGTGGGGTTATGGATATTGGGGAGGGTATGTGCTATGGTGAGTGTTGTGAAGTGTGTAAACCTGGCGATTCGCAGACCTGTACCCCTGGGGATAAAAATATATGTTTATAAAGCTGTAAAAAAAAAAAAAAAAAAGAAAGAAAGGATGAATACCCAAGTTTTGTAGCAACATGGACGGGACTGGAAGAGATTATGCTGAGTGAAATAAGTCAAGCAGAGAGAGTCAATTATCATATGGTTTCACTTATTTGTGGAGCATAACAAATAGCATGGAGGACAAGGGGAGATGGAGAGGAGAAGGGAGTTGAGGGAAATTGGAAGGGGAGGTGAACCATGAGAGACTATGGACTCTGAAAAACGATCTGAGAATTTTGAAGGGGTGGGGGGTGGGAGGTTGGGGGCACCAGGTGGTGGGTATTGTAGAGGGCACGGATTGCATGGAGCACTGCGTGTGGTGCAAAAATAATGTATACTATTATGCTGAAAAAAATTAAAAAATTAAAAAAAAAAAAAAGAATTGGTTGGAATTTATACATTTCTTTAAAAGATTTGTTTATCTTTTCAAAGAACCAGACTTTGTTTCATCAACTTTTTCTATTTTTTTTGAATCTATATTTCATTTATTTCTGCTCTGATTTTTATTATTTTCTTCCTTCTAGTGACTTTTGGCTTTTGTTTTTCTTCTTCTAGATCTTTTAGGTATAAAGTTAGATTTTTGAGATGTGTTTAATTTCTTGAGTTAGTCCTGTGCTGCTACAAACTTCCCTCTTAGCACTGCTTTTGCTGCATCCCACAGAATTTGGAATTTTATATTTTCATTTCAAAAATACTCAAGGTTTTTTAAAAATTAATTTTCCCTTTGATGTCTTTGCTGACCCATTGATTGTTCTGTAGTATGTTGTTCAATTTGCATGTATTTGTTAATTTTCCAACTTTCTTCTTGCAACTGATTTCTTGTTTTATACCACTGTAGTTGGAAAAAATATGTTTTATTATTTAAATCTTCTTACATTTATTGAGACTTGTTTTGTGACCTAATGTGGCCTATCTACCCTGGCAAATATTCCATGTGTACTTAAGAATGTGTATTTTGCTTCTTTTGAATGGGATAAACAGATGTTCTGTATCTATTTATTAAGTCCATCTGATCAAATGTGTCATGTAAGGCCACTGTTTCTTCATTGATTTTCTATCTAATATGATCTATCCATTGATGTAAATGGGATATGAAAATTCCCTACTGTTACTGTATTGCTATCAGTTTTTCCCTTTAGTTTTGTTAATATTTGCTTTAAATATTTAAGTGCTTTTATGTTGAGTTTGCAAATACTTACAAATGTCATATCCTCATATTGGATTGACCTTTTTAGCATTATAGAATGCCCTTCTTTTTTTTTTATTAAAGTCTTTGTGTTAAAGTCTATTTTGTCTGATAAAAGTATTGCTACATCAGCTTTCCTCTTGTTTTCATTGTATAATATATCTTTTCCCATCTTTTCATTTTCAGTGAAATCACTTGCAATGACTCTCCTTGAGAATGCACAGTTATAATTTAGGTTTTATACAAATTAAGACCCCAAGGCTCAGAGAAGTTAGGTAATTTTCTCAAGCTTACAGATAACAATTGCAAAACCATTATTTTAAGACTACATTAATTTAAGACTTTCTACTCAAATATAACTTCCAAACATAAATGATGATCATTCAAAATTATGGTGTCAGTTATTAGTCATGGCAATGCAATGATATTTATAGATAATGGTACTATATATTTTTGTTAGACTATCTTTCAAAAGGTAAAGGGAACATGGAGAAATTAGGAAGTAATGAGGGAAGATCCAGAAATTCCCTAAACTTTTTTTGCAGATTTGTTCCCATTGGCTGTCTTATATAATGACTTTGAGAAGTCTATGACTTTATTGGTCCTGGTGATTAACTCAGTTTTAGTGATTGAATAATCTGATGGAAAAGGGAAACAAATATTCAACAATTTAGATTAATTATTGTCAAAATGAAGATCATTTAAGGAAAAGATATGATCTTTATAAATTAATCAGATTTATTAATTTATCCCAAGCACCACTCACAAAGGTGATTTTATATATAGAACAATATATGCATACAAAGGAAACAATTTATAAAAAAGAAAATGTCAGCAACTATTTCATCTTATTAATGTCAGTCCTGTTTTTGATATTAAACTACTTATCATTGTACTTTAGCATATTTTTTTTACTGGAAAAGTCATTTCTTCCTCTCATCTCACAAAAAAAATTATTTCTTATGAATATGTATAGAAGAAATTAGTCAGATTTTCACCAGAGAAACCAGACCAGTAGGATATACAATCAATCCACATTATTTTTTTAACATATTCCACATATGTGAATTTGCCTTCTCATTAAAGTGTATTTGTAACCCTAACATCAACATCTACATTGCTTTTCTGGACATTCATGAACATGCCAAGTTGATACATAAAAATAAACAGCAAAGAATTTTATAATATTTCAACTTGCTATAATATTATAATTTTAAATTAACTGGTTTAGGAAAGTGGTTTTATCCAGGGGTAATTTTCCCACCCTAGGGCACATTTAACCATGTCTAGAGACATTTTTTTTTCTAGAGACATTTTTGATTGGAGTTCAAGTGACAACTTTGATTAGAGTTATAGTGATGACTATAAAGGATGGCATTTGAAATGGCAAATTGCTCATCATAAAAACAAAAATAGTGAGCCTCAGCATTTGTCACATATGTTGGAAAGATATGTATATTATGAAGTGACCTTACAGGTAAATAGCAACAAGATAACTATTTAGTAAATATCACAAAAAGGCATGTGGTTACCCTTTACAAAATAATAAAATTTGGAATTTGGCTCTCATCATGTACCAAAAATTTCTATGTATATAAAATGACTAAATATGAAAAACAAAATAATGAAATGTTGCACGAAAATATGAGGAAATATTTTTTAAATAACAATGAGATGAAGCTTCTTAAGTTATTTGAAAAGAAGGAAGATAATTAATTCTACAAAATAAAACATTTTAAAATGGCTTTATGCCAAATGACAACATGAAAAAAAATGGAAAGAAAAGCAATAAATAGGGGAATTACTTAACTGAAAAAAAACCCATAACTGACTTTTAAGAATCCATGAGGAAAAGATAATCCAATAGAAAAACCGTCATAGGTCTTGGAAGGTACACACAGAGCTGATTAACAAACTAAAAGAGGATTAAATATGATTGGAGAAATACAACCTAAAATACTGAAATACCATTTCACACACTTAAATTTGACCAAAAAAAAAAAAAAATCTAGCACCTTTTTTTTTTTTTTTTTTACAAATTAAGAAGCATAATGGTCTCTTAATGTGGTTGCTTAGTTTATTAACTTAATTTTTCCCACTGTTTTTCTAATATAAGTTTTAAACATTGCAAGTGTGTAATAAACAAGAGAAATGTCAATATCAACACTTGGATTGAGTCCTTGATATTTGGAGCACTGGTGTTAAGCTAAACTTTGCCTCCCAAATACTATCTTAGTTGATATCTCAACTTTTGATATTTTTTGAAGTTATAGCTTGTCTCTAATTAAAAAAAAATCCGCATGAGACTTTATCATAGTGTTGTTATAAATGCATTTTGATATTCCAAGATGTAAGGTTTTTTTGTTGTTGTTATTTGTGTTATTTGATTTTTCTCTTAAATACTTATTGTCAGAATAGACAGTGCATCAATTATTTAAAACATCTTGAGGGCTGCTAGTACCTTTTCTAAACCTCTTGGCTATATAACTGTTTATTTTTATTTTTTATCATAAGAACACTGTATACAGGCATACCCCATTTTATGATAAAGCTTTCCTTTATTGCATTTTGCTGTTACTGCACTGAGCAAGCCTACCAGTGCTATTTTTCCAACAGCATTTGCTAATTTTGTGTCTCTGTGTCACATTTTGGTATTTCTCATAAAATTTCAAAATCTTTCATTATTATACTCAATCTGTAATCAGAGATCTTCACTATTATTTTCATAATTTTGGGGGAGCACCACAAACTGAGATATTATAAAATGGTAAACTTAATCAATAAATATTATATGTTCTGACTGCTTTATTGACTCTTTCCCCATCTCTCTGTTACCTTGAGCCACCCTAATCCCTGAGATATAACAATATTGAAACTATGCCAAATAAAAACTCTGCAATGGCTTCTAAGTGTTTAACTGAAAAGAAGAATCACACATCTCTCATCTTATTTTATTTTATTTTTTTTGTGGTTTTAGAAACTTTTTTTTTAATTTTTATTTTTTATAAACATATAATGTATTTTTATCCCCAGTGGTACAGGTCTGTGAATCGCCAGGTTTACACACTTCACAGCACTCATCATAGCACATACCCTTCCCAATGTCCATAACTCCACCCCTCTCTCCCAACACCCCCCAGCAACCCTCAGTTTGTTTTGTGAGATTAAGGGTCACTTATGGTTTGTCTCCCTCCCAATCCCATCTTGTTGCATTTATTCTTTTCCTACCCCCTTAACCCCCCATGTTGCATCTCCACTTCCTCATATCAGGGAGATCATATGATAGTTGTCTTTCTCCGATTGACTTATTTCGCTAAGCATGATACCCTCTAGTTCCATCCACGTCGTCGCAAATGGCAAGATTTCATTTCTTTTGACGGCTGCTTAGTATTCCATTGTGTATATATACCACATCTTCTTTATCCATTCTTCTGTTGATGGACATCTAGGTTCTTTCTGCAGTTTGGCTATTGTAGACATTGCTGCTATAAACATTCAGGTGCACATGCCCCTTTGGATCACTACGTTTGTATCTTTAGGGTAAATACCCAGTAGTGCAATTACTGGGTCGTAGGGTAGTTCTACTTTCAACATTTTGGGGAACCTCCAAGCTGTTTTCCAGAGTGGTTGCACCAGCTTGCATTCCCACCAACAGTATAGGAGGGTTCCCCTTTCTCCGCATCCTCACCACCATCTGTCATCCTGACTTGTTAATTTTAGCCATTCTGACTGGTGTGAGGTGATATCTCATTGTGGTTTTGATTTGTATTTCCCTGATGCTGAGTGATGTGGCGCACTTTTTCATGTGTCTGTCTGAAATATGTCCATGTTTCATGTGTCTGTTGCAGAAATGTCTGTTCATGTCTTCTGCCCATTTCTTGATTGTATTATTTGTTCTTTGGGTGTTGAGTTTGCTAAGTTCTTTATAGATTTTGGACACTAGCCCTTTATCTGATATGTCATTTGCAAATATCTTCTCCCATTCTGTCAGTTGTCTTTTGGTTTTGTTAACTGTTACCTTTGCTGTGCAAAAGCTTTTGATCTTGATGAAATCCCAATAGTTCATTTTTGTCCTTGCTTCCCTTGCCTTTGGCAATATTCCTAGGAAGATGTTGCTGTGGCTGAGGTCGAAGAGGTTGCTGCCTGTGTTCTCCTCAAGGATGTTGATGGATTCCTTTCTCACATTGAGGTCCTTCATCCATTTTGAGTCTATTTTTGTGTGTGGTGTAAGGAAATGGTCCAGTTTCATTTTTCTGCATGTGGCTGTCCAATTTTCCCAACACCATTTATTGAAGAGGCTGTCTTTTTTCCATTGGACATTATTTCCTGCTTTGTCGAAGATGAGTTGACCATAGAGTTGAGGGTCTATTTCTGGGCTCTCTATTCCATTCCATTGATCTATGTGTCTGTTTTTGTGCCAGTACCATGCTGTCTTGATGATGACAGCTTTGTAATAGAGCTTAAAGTCAGGAATTGTGATGCCACCGACTTTGGCTTTCTTTTTCAATATTCCTTTGGCTATCCGAGGTCTTATCTGGTTCCATATAAATGTTGGGGTTAGTTGTTCCATTTCTTTGAAAAAAATGGATGGTATTTTGATAGGAATTGCATTAAATATGTAGATTGCTTTAGGTAGCATAGACAGTTTCACAATATTTGTTCTTCCAATCCAGGAGCATGGAACATTTTTCCATTTCTTTGTGTCTTCCTCAATTTCTTTAATGAGTACTTTATAGTTTTCTGTGTATAGATTCTTAGCCTCTTTGGTTAGGTTTATTCCTAGGTATCTTCTGGTTTTGGGTGCAATTGTAAATGGGATTGACTCCTTAATTTCTCTTTCTTCTGTCTTATTGTTGGTGTAGAGAAATGCAACTGATTTCTGTGCATTGATTTTATATCCTGACACTTTAATGAATTCCTGTACAAGTTCTAGCAGTTTTGGAGTGGAGTCTTTTGGTGTTCCACATATAGTATCATATCATCTGCAAAGAGTGATAGTTTGATTTCTTCTTTGCCAATTTGGATGCCTTTAATTTCCTTTTGTTGTCTGATTGCTGAGGCTAGGACTTCTAGTACTATGTTAAATAGCAGTGGTGATAACGGACATCCCTGCCGTGTTCCTGACCTTAGTGGAAAAGCTTTCAGTTTTTTCCATTGAGAATGATATTTGCCGTGGGTTTTTCATAGATGGCTTTGATAATATTGAGGTATGTGCCCTCTATCCCTACACTTTGAAGAGTTTTGGTCAAGAAGGGATGCTGTACTTTGTCAAATGCTTTTTCAGCATCTATGGACAGTATCATATGGTTCTTGTTCTTTCTTTTATTAATGTGTTGTATCACATTGATTGATTTGTGGATGTTGAACCAAACTTGCAGCCCTGGAATAAATCCCACTTGGTCGTGGTGAATAATCCTTTTAATGTACTGTTGAATCCTATTGGCTAGTATTTTGGTGAGAATTTTTGCATCTGTGTTCATCAAGGATATTGGTCTGTAGTTCTCTTTTTTGATGGGATCCTTGTCTGGTTTTGGGATCAAGGTGATGCTGGCCTCATAAAATGAGTTTGGAAGTTTTCCTTCCCTTTCTATTTTTTGGAACAGTTTCAGGAGAATAGGAATTTGATCTTCTTTAAATGTTTGGTAGAATTCCCCTGGGAAGCCGTCTGGCCCTGAGCTTTTGTTTGTTTGGAGATTTTTGATGACTGTTTCAATCTCCTTACTGGTTATGGGTCTGTTCAGGTTTTCTATTTCTTCCTGGTTCAGTTGTGGTAGTTTATATGTCTCTAGAAATGCATCCATTTCTTCCAGATTGTCAAATTTGTTGGCGTAGAGTTGCTCATAGTATGTTCTTATAATTGTTTGTATTTCTTTGGTGTTAGTTGTGATCTCTCCTCTTTCATTCATGATTTTATTTATTTGGGTCCTTTTTCTTTTCTTTTTGATAAGTTTGGCCAGGAGTTTATCAATCTTATTAATTCTTTCCAAGAACCAGCTCCTAGTTTCATTGATTTGTTCTTTTTTGTTTGTTTGTTTCTCTTTCATTGATTTCTGCGCTGATCTTTATGATTTCTCTTCTCCTGCTGGGTTTAGGGTTTCTTTCTTGTTCTTTCTCCAGCTCCTTTAGGTGTAGCATTAGGTTGTGTACCTGAGACCTTTCTTGTTTCTTGAGAAAGGCTTGTACTGCTATATATTTTCCTCTCAGGACTGCCTTTGCTGTGTCCCAAAGATTTTGAACAATTGTGTTTTCATTATCATTTGTTTCCATGAATTTTTTCAATTCTTCTTTAATTTCCTGGTTGACCCATTCATTCTTTAGAAGGATGCGGTTTAGCCTCCATGTATTTGGGTTCTTTCCAAATTTCCTCTTGTGATTGAGTTCTAGCTTCAGAGCATTGTGGTCTGAAAATATGCAGGGAATGATTCCAATCTTTTGATACCAGTTGAGACCTGATTTAGGACCCAGGATGTGATCTATTCTGGAGAATGTTCCATGTGCACCAGAGAAGAATGTGTATTCTGTTGCTTTGGGAGGAAATGTTCTGAATATATCTGTGATGTCCATCTGGTCCAGTGTGTCATTTAAGGCCTTGATTTCCTTGTTGATCTTTTGCTTGGATGATCTGTCCATTTCAGGAGGGGAGTGTTAAAGTCCCCTACTATTCTTGTATTATTGTTGATGTGTTTCTTTGATTTTGTTATTAATTGGTTTATATAGTTGGCTGCTCCCATGTTAGGGACATAGATATTTTAAATTGTCAGATCTTCTTGTTGGACAGATCCTTTGAGTATGATATAGTGTCCTTCCTCATCTCTTTTTATAGTCGTTGGCTTAAAATCTAATTGATCTGATATAAGGATTGCCACCCCTGCTTTCTTCTGATGTCCATTAGCATGGTAAAATGTTTTCCACCTCTTCACTTTAAATCTGGAGGTGTCTTTGGGTTTAAAATGAGTTTCTTGTAGGCAACATATAGATAGGTTTTGTTTTTTTATCCATTCTGATACCCTGTGTCTTTTGATTGGGGCATTTAGCCCATTAACATTCAGGGTAACTATCTAGAGATATGAATTTAGTGCCATTGTATTGCCTGTAAGGTGACTGTTCCTGTATATTGTCTCTGTTCCTTTCTGATCTACTACTTATAGGCTCTCTCTTTGCTTAGGGGACCCCTTTCAATATTTCCTGTAGAGCTGTTTTGGTATTTGCAAATTCTTTCAGTTTTTGTTTGTCCTGGAAGCTTTTAATCTCTCCTTCTATTTTCAGTGATAGCCTAGATGGATATAGTATTCTTGGCTGCATGTTTTTCTCATTTACTGCTCTGAATATATCATGCCAGTTCTTTCTGGCCTGCCAGGTCTCTGTGGATAAGTCTGCTGCCAATCTAATATTTTTACCATTGTATGTTACAGATTTCATTTCCCAGGATGCTTTCAGGATTTTCTCTTTGTCGCTAAGACTTGTAAGTTTTACTATTAGGTGATGGGGTGTGGACCTATTCTTGTTGATTTTGAAGGGAGTTCTCTGTGCCTCCTGGATTTTGATGCTTGTTCCCTTTGCCCTATTAGGGAAATTCTCTTCAATAATTCTCTCTAATATACCTTCTCCTCCCCTCTCTCTTTCTTCTTTTCTGGAATCCCAATTATTCTAATGTTTCATATTATGGTGTCACTTATCTCTTGAAATCTCCCCTCATGGTCCAGTAGCTGTTTGTCCCTCTTTTGCTCAGCTTCTTTATTCTCTGTCATTTGGTCTTCTATATCACTAATTCTTTCTTCTGCCTCATTTATCCTAGCAGTGAGAGCCTCCATTTTTGATTGCACCTCATTAATAGCTTTTTTGATTTCAACTTGGTTACATTTTAGTTCTTTTATTTCTCTAGAAAGGGCTTTTATCTCTCCTGATAGGGTTTCTCTAATATCTTCCATGCCTTTTTCAAGCCCGGCTAGAACCTTGAGAATCGTCATTCTGAACTCTAGATCTGACATATTACCAATGTCTGTATTGATTAGGTCCCTAGCCTTTGGTACTGCCTCTTGTTCTTTTTTTTTTGTGGTGAATTTTTCCGCTTTGTTATTTTGTCCAGATAAGAGTATATGAAAGAGCAAGTAAAATACTAAAAGGGTGGCAAAGACCCCAGGAAAATACGCTTTAACCAAATCATAAGAGACCCCAAATTGTGTGGGGGGAAAGGCGATAAAAAGAGGCTCAGAAAAAAAAAAGAAAGAAAGAAACAAAAAAGAAAACGAATAAAGAAAAAATATAAAAAAGAAAATATATATATAGTAGATTAGTTAAGAAACGTTAAAAAAGAAAAGGGTAAAAGTTAATGAAAATAGCAGAAGAAGAAAAAAAATTGAAAAAAATTTAAATTAACTGCAAGACTAATGAATCATGGGGAGAAAGCTAATAGTTCAGTGCTTTGCTTTCTCCTCCTCTGGAATTCCGTTGCTCTCCTTGGTATTGAACCTGCACTCCTTGGTAGCTGAACTGGTCCTGGCTGGATTTCTTGTTGATCTTCTGGGGGAGGGGCCTGTTGTAGTGATTCTCAAGTGTCTTTGCCCCAGGCGGAATTGCATCGCCCTTACCAGGGGCCGGGCTGAGTAATCTGCTCAAGTTTGCTTTCAGGAGCTTTTGTTCCCTGAATGCTTTCCGTAGAGTTCCGGAGGATGGGAATGAAAATGGCTGCCTCCCAGTCTCCAGCCAGGAACCGAGAGCTCAGGGCCCCACTCCTCACTGCGCCCTCAGAGAATAGCGCCCAATAACTCCCATCTCCCTGGCCTCTGGCTGAGCTCACCCAGGCTGTGACCGGTTCAAGGTAACCCCGAACTGAGAGCTCACTCCTCGGCTCTGTCTCTGTAGCCGGCTTCCCTGTTCTAATACCTTCAAGCTCTGCGACACTCAGACACCCCCGATCCTTCTGTGACTCTGCGGGACCTGGGGGCACGCTGACCCCGCGTGGATTTCACCCTGGTTTAGCCTCTGGGGCGATGTCCCTCAGTGGAACAAACTTTTAAAAGTCCTGATTTTGTGCTCCGTTACTCCACCTCTTGCCTGGCGCCAGCCCCTCCCCCGCCTTCTATCTTCCCATCGCTTTGGATTCACTTCTCTGCCAGTCCTACCTTTCAGAAAGTGGTTGATTTTCTGTTTCTAGAATTGCTGTTCTTCTTCTCTTTGATCTCCCATTGGATTTGTAGGTGTTTGCAATGTTCAGATAAGCTATCTAGCTGATCTCCTGCTACCTGATATAGCCTCAGCCTGCTATTTCTCCGCCATCTTGACTCCTCCCCCTGTAGAAACAATTTTTTAAAATTATTATTATGTTCAGATAGCCAACATGTAGCACATCATTAATATTTTATGTAGTGTTCAACAATTCATTAGTTGTGTATAACAGTGTTCATTTTAAATCAAAAGATAGAGATGACTAAGTTTACTGAGAAGGTATGTCAAAAGCTGATATAGGACAAAAGCTAGGTCACTTGCACCAATGTGGTGATGCCAAGCAAAAGTTCTTGAAGAAAATTTAAAAAGGTACTCCAGGGAACACAGAAATTGTAAGAAATTCAAAGTCTTATTGCTGATATGGAGAAATTTTCCGTGGCCTGGATAGAAGATCAAGCAGCCACAACATTCCCATAAGACAAACAAGGCCTGACTCTCTTTAATCCCCAGAAGGCTGAGAGGTGAGGAAGCTGCAGAAGAAAAGCTGGAAGCTAGCAGAGGTCAGATCATGAGGTTTAAGGAAAGAAGCTGTCTCCATAACAAGAAAATGTTAGGTTAAAGAAGCAAGCACTGATGGAGAAGCTACATTAAATTCTGTAGAAGATCTAGCTAAGATAAGTGGCTACACTGAACAGCAGATTTTTCAATGTAGATAAAAGAACTGTATATTGGGAGATGCAATCTAGGACTTTGCCAGGTAAAGAGGAAAAGTCAATGCCTGGCATCAAAGGACAGGCTATTTCTCTTATTAGGGGCTAATGCAATTAATGGTTATAAGTTAAGACCACTGTTAATTGACCATCCTGACAACCTAAGTCTCCTAAGAATTATGCTAAATCTACTCTGCTGTGCTTTGTAAATGAAACAGCAAAGCCTGAATAACAGCACATTGGTTGTCAGCATGGTTTACTGAATATTTTAAGCCTGCTGTTGAGATCTACTGCTTAGAATAAAAGACACCTTTAAAAATGTGATTGCTCATTGACAATGCACCTGGTCACCCAAGAGCTCTGATGGAGATGGACAATGAGATTAATGTTTACATGGCTGCTAATATAACATCTGTTCTGCAGTCCATGGATCAAGGAGTAATTTCAACTTTCAAGTTTTATTATTTAGGAAATACATTTTGTAGGGCTACAGCTGCTTTAGATAGTAATCCCTTTTATGGATATTGACAAAGCAAATTAAAAACCCCTGGAAAGGATTCACCATTCTAGAAGCCATGAAGGAAATTAGTGATTCCCGAGAAGAGTTCAAAATATCAACATTAACAAGTGTTTGAAAGAAGTTGATTCCAACCAATTGGATGATTTTGTAGGGTTCAAGACTGGAAGTAACTGCACATGTGGTAGAAATAGTAAGATAAATAGAAGTGGAGCCTGAAGATGTGACTGAATTGCTACAAGATCATGATAAAACTTGAATGGATAAAGAGTTGTTTTTTATGGATGAGCAAAGAAGATGTTTTCTTGAGGTGGAATCTACTCCTGGTGATGGTACTATGAAGATTGTTGAAGTAACAACAAGGATTTAGAATATTGCATAAACTTAGTCAATAAGAACAGTGACAGGGTTTAAGGATTGATCCAATTCTGAAAGAAGTTCTATTGTGGGTAAAATGCTATCAAACAGCATTGCATGCTACAGAGAAGTCAAAGCAAGAATCAGTCACTGAAGCAAATTTCATTGTTGTCTTCTTTTAAGAAATTGTCACAGCAATTCCAAACTTAGCAACTACCACCCTTCAGCCATCAATATTGAGGCAAGTCCCTCCACCAGCAAAAAGATTATGACTTGCTGAAAGCTCTGGTGATGGTTAGTAATTTTTAGCAAAAAGTATTTTTTTTTTAATCAAAGCATGCACATTCCTTTTTTTTAAAGACATAATGTTGTTGTACTCTTAATAGACTACAGTATGGTTAAATGTAACTTTTATATATACAAGGAAAGCAAAATATTCATTTGACTTGGTTTATTGTGATATTCGCTTTATTAAAATAGTCCAGAATTAAACCCACAATATCTCCAAGGTGAGTGTATTGTATAAATGATGAATTTCCCCATCTCAAACCTGTTCCTGTTCCAGGGTCCCTCATTGTCCTCAAAGGTATTACTGTTTACCCAAATAAAAAGCCCTTAAATTTGAGTGTCATTATTGACTCTCCCCCCTTTTTTTATACTCAACATTGACAAAATCTGTTGAAACATTTAAAATAAATCCAAATTCAGATATTTCTCATTGCCTCTACTGCTCACAATTATTGTCTCTTTTTTAGGTCAATGAAAGGATACTTCCATTCTTGTCCTACTCTTTAAAAGCTATTTCTTTTAGCTCACTTCTTGAAAAATCTCTTAATTTTAGAAAGTTAGTCCTGTTTTCCATCAATATCACTTTCTAATCTCTTAGACATCTTGCTGCATCATATTGTCCTTGTCATTCCTTGAACAAATCAAGGTCATTTCACAACAGAACTTTGTACTTGCTGCCCAGGTATATTCTCCCTTTTCATATTTTCATGGCTCTGCTCTCACTTTCTTAGGTCTCTAAACAAATGTCACTTCCTCAGTGAGTCATTCTCTACCCATGTCACTTTTAACCATTACTCTGTCTTCATACAACACTTTTTTTCCAACTAAAGTTGTATCTTTTAAAAAATTATCTTTTTGGAGGGAATTATATCTTTTTTTAATCAATAATCTGTATAGTGTTTATTTCCCCCATAAGCTATAAGTCTCTCAAAGGGCAAGACTTGGTCCTCCTTGTTAACAGTGAGCACAAAATTGCCTGATAAGCATTTGTTATATTTTTTTTGAAATAACAAATAAATATTGCTCAATTTATATGCCAATAGGGGAGGGACAAACTTTTTACTTTTATGGTATTTAGTAAAACATTAAAAACATTTAAACTATATTTTAAAGATTTACCAGGAAAAAATTCTTAAAATTATCCCATTCTCAAAAGCAGTCTTTTAACTTCAGTTTGCAAATTGCAAGCTGAGTTAAACTTGTATTGGTATTGCTGCTGTATTTGATAGGACTTTGGAGCAATTTTGAGCACCACTGATTCAGAGTATAGTTTAACTAAATCTGAGGAAGCAAAATACAGTTTCTTTGTGCATGACCAATGTATTCCTTGGCAATAATTCATCTACACTAGGCAAAGCCACCTACTGCTTCAAGAGCACAACCATTTCGTTCTATTACCACAATCACATTATTCCAGAGCTTGGCAGTGATGGATAAGTATATCAAAAGATTGAGAATTTTGTGCAGTGGTGATATTGTAGACCCGTCTGTCAAATAGCCACCTGTCTTTTTCTGATAGGAACTTGTAATTTTGGTATTGGTCAAAGAACAAATAAAGAATAATGAGGTCCATTTTTTGTTTAAATTGATGTGTTATTTTTAATAAGAGTACTAGGTAATCCATTTATTGCAGATTTACTAAATTAATTTATAGGTTGAATTAAGACTGAAACTCAGAATTGCACTTTCTAATTACTTCCTAATCATAACATTAATAGTGAATTTTATTTTGTATTCTCTTCCTTTGCAAATCTTGTGCATGGTAGCCACAAATCTAAAATAGCATATGAAAAAAGCTCACACAGGTGAGTAATGGAGCAAAATAATAGGATCATTAATTGACTCCATGGACTGACCATCTTCAAAGAAGTGAGATATAGAACCAGTCCCAATCCCTGGCCATACTACTCTGTACCCCTTTCAGGCCTAACTTAACCTGTACATTTTTAAACAGATGAAATCAGGAAAAATGAAACAGCATTAATAATCTTAAAAAAGAAAACATCAGAAAATCCATTATATCACTTAAATGGTTTATACAGCAGATAGTTCCACTTATTTGGCTTAGTGTGGGAGAAAGACATAATAAGGATTGCCATCCCAGCTTTCTTTTGACGTTCATTAGCATGGTAAACTGTTTTCTGCCCCTTTACTTTAAATCTGGAGGTGTTTTGGGGTCAAAATGAGTTTCTTAATGACAGCATATGGATGGGTCTTGGGTTTTTTTTGTTTTTTGTTTGTTTTGTTTGTTTTGTTTTGTTTTTATCCATTCTGATACCTTATGTCTTTGACTGGGACATTTAGCCCATTTACATTCAAGATAACTATTGAAAGATATGAATTTAGTGCCACTGCATTGCCTGTAAGGTGATTGTTACCATATATTGTCTCTGTTTCTTTCTGGTCTGTTACTTTTAGGCTCTCTCTTTGCTTAGGGGAACCCTTTCAGTATTTCCTGTAGGATCAGTTTGGTGTTTGCAAACTCTTTCAGTTTTTGTTTGTCCTGGAGCCTTTTTATCCTTCTATTTTCAATGACAGCCCAACTGGATATAATATTCTTGGATGCATATTTTTCTTGTATAGTGCTCTGAATATATCATGCCTGTCCTTTCTGGCCTGCCAGGTCTCTGTGGATAGGTCTGCTGCCAATCTAATATTTCTACCATTGTATGTTACAGACCTCTTGTCCCAAGCTGCTTTCAGGATTTTCTCTTTGTCACTGAGACATTTGTAAGTTTTACTATTGGATGACAGGGTGTTGACCTATTGATTTTGAGGGGGTTCTCTGTGCATTCTGGATTTTGATGCTTATTCCCTTCCCCAAATTAGGGGAATTCTCTGCTATTATTTGTTCCAATATACCTTCTGCCTCTCTCTATTTTTTCTGCTTCTTCTGGGATCCCAATTATTCTAATATTATTTCATCTTATGGTATCACTTCTCTCTCTCAAATTCTCCCCTTGTGATTCAGTAGTTGTTTATCTCTCTTATTCTCAGCTTCTTTATTCTCTATCATTTGGTCTTCCATATCACTAATTTTCTCTTCTGTCTCATTTATCCTAGCAGTAAGAGCCTCCATTTTTTATTGCACCTCATTAATAGCTTTTTTGATTTCAACTTGGTTAGATTTTAGTTCATTTCTCCAGAAAGGGATTTTATTTCTCCAGGAAGGGATCTCTAGTATCTTCCATGCTTTTTTTGAGCCCAGCTAGCAGCTTGATAATCATTCTGAACTCTAGTTCTGACGTCTTACTAATATTCATACTGATTAGGTCCCTAGCCATTGGTACTGCTTCTTGCTCTTTTCTTTTCTTTTTTTTTTTTTTTTTTTTTGAGGTAAGTTTTTCCACTTTGTCATTTTATCCAGATAAATATAGATGAATGAGAGAACAAAATACTAAAAGGGTAGCAATGACCCCAGAAAAATATACACTAACCAAATCAGAAGAGGCCCAAAACTGGGGGGAGAAGAAATAAGGAAAAAAAAAATATATATATATATATACACACACACATAAAATAGAAGAGAGCTGCACACTTGATTTCGGATGCATTTTGTTCTGTTAGAAGAAACTGCCTCCCAAATTTTAAGAAAGAAAAACATATATATACACAAAAATGAGGGTAAACAAGATGAAGGGATGAGATATGACTATAAGGATGAAAATTAAAAGATTCTAAAAAATGAATTTGGTAAGATAAGAAGTTAGCTTAAAAAAGAAAAGAAAAAAAGAGAGGAAAAAATGTGATCAGGCTGGAGACTATAACAAAGCCATGAACTAGATTTAGGGTGTATTTTGATCTGTTGGAAGAAACTGTATCCCAAAACTTTGAAGAAAGAAAAACCTACATGTATACAAAAAATAAAGTTAAATACAATGAAGGGATAGAATATGACTATAAAAATGAAAATTTAAAAAGCTTTTTAAAATGATAAGATAAAATAGTTAAAAATTGTTAAAATAGGAAAGGGGAAAATTTTAGAAAATAGAATAAGAAAAAATAATACTTCAAAAAATTAACTTTGAAAGACTGAAGAATCATGGGAAAAAGCCATGAATTCTATGTGTTGTATTCCCATTGCTCTGAAGTTTTGTAGTTTTCATTGACCAGTGAACTTGGTCTTGGCAGAATGTTCTTGTTGGTCTTCTGGGGGAGGGGCCTGTTACAGTGAACTCAAATGTCTTTGCCCGAGGGGGAATTAATTACACCACCCTTGCTATGAGTCAGGCTAAGTAATCTACTTAGTTTTGCTCTTAGGAGCTTTTGTTCCATGAATGCTTTCATACAGCTTTGGAGGCAGAGAATAAAGATGGTGGCTTCCCGGGGCGCCTGGGTGGCTCAGTGGGTTAAGCCGCTGCCTTCGGCTCAGGTCATGATCTCAGGGTTCTGGGATCGAGCCCCTGGTGGCCAGTGAGATGAGCCAGAACGAACCAGACCAGGGAGGCCAACGTGGGGTCATCATCAACACTGCCAGTGTGGCTGCCTTTGAGGGCCAGGTTGGACAAGCTGCATACTCTGCTTCCAAGGGGGGCATAGTGGGCATGACCCTGCCCATTGCTCGGGATCTGGCTCCCCTGGGCATCCGAGTGATGACCATTGCTCCAGGCCTGTTTGGCACCCCGCTGCTCACCACCCTCCCAGAAAAAGTGCGCAACTTCTTAGCCAGCCAGGTGCCCTTCCCCAGTCGACTGGGGGATCCCGCTGAGTATGCTCATCTGGTACAAGCTATCATTGAGAACCCATTCATCAATGGAGAGGTCATCCGGCTGGATGGGGCCATTCGCATGCAGCCTTGAAGGGAGAGGGCAGAGAAAACACACGTTCTTCATTTCTTGCTTCCCTTGGAGTACTTTACAGCAACCTGGGAGGAAGTCCCACAGCCATCTTGTAACTGCCTAGCTATCACACCCCGTGCCTAATAAAGTCTCTATTTCTCACAAAAAAAAAAAAAAAAAAAAAAAAAAAAAAATCTGCCTGCTTGTGATCTCTGTCTGTCAAATAAAAAAAAAAAAAAAATCTTAAAGATGGTGGCTTCCCAATATCCAGCTGCTGTGTAGAAGATGAGGGCTCAGGGCTGCACTCCTCAGTGTACCCTCAGAAAAAAGCAGTCAATCCATCCAGTCTCCCTGGTCTCTGAATGCTCTATGCTCACCAGCCTGTTACCAGCATTTCTATCTCTGGCACATGGCCCTGTTCAGAGTCTCCAAACCCAACCAATTCCTGTAACATGCTCTCCTGCCACTCCTCCCAGAGGAGGAAGGTGAGTCTCCCTAGATCTGCCACTTGTGGGTTCCCTACTGGAAGAACAGTGGCCTGACTGTGCCTTGAGTCATGGCTTAAGGTAACTATGAGCTGAGACCCTATCTCCTCAGCTGGCTTCCCCACTCTGACACCTGGCAGCTCTGCCACACTCAGACACCCCTGGTCTTTTTGTGACCCTGTGGGTACTGTGACCACACTGTCCTAGCAAGTGATTCTTCCCATAGGAACTGAGAACTCAGGGCCACATTCCTCAGTGCACCTTCAGAGAAAAGCAGTGAATCCCTCCCATCTCCCTGGCTTCCAGCCATGCTCCATGTTTACCCAGCCTGTGACTGAGCATTTCTATCTCTGGCACATGGTCCTGTTTGGAGTCTCCAAACCCAGCCAATTCCTGCAGCATGCTCTCATGCTGTTCCTCCCAGAGGAGGAAGGTAAGTGTCCCCAGATCTGCCAATTATGGAATCACTGCTGGAAGAGCAGTGGTCCGGCTGTGCCTCAGATCTTGGCTTAAGGTAACCCCAAGCTGAGAGACCACTTCTCAATTCCATCTCTGCAGCTGGCTTCCCTGCTCTGATACCAGAGAGCTTTGGCAAACTCAGACACCCTTGGTCTTTTTGTCTCCCCACAGGTCCTGAGACCACACTGTCCCCACAAGGGCTTCAGCTCCCACTTAGTCTCTGGAATGACATCCCTCAATGGAACAGACTTCTAAAAGTTCCGATTTTGTGCTCTGTTGCTCTACCACTTGCCAGGAGCCAGCCCCTCATGCTGTGGTCTATCTTCCCCTGTATTGCCTCAGATTCACTTCTCTGCACATCCTACCTTCCAGAAAGTGGTTGCTTTTCTGTTCCTAGAATGCTCTTCTTCTCTTCCATCTCCTGTTGAGTTTGTAGGTGTTCAGAATGGTTTGATAACTATCTAGCTGAGCTCCTGGGACCCAGTGATATTTATCTCTCCTACTTCTCTGCCATTTTGCTCTTCCACCAAAATAACATTTATTATAGAACATGAATCCTAGGGGCACCTGGGTGGCTCAGTCAGTTAAGCATCTGTTTTGATTCTGGTTCAGGTCATGATTTCATGGTCCTAGGATCAAGCCCCACATCAGACTCCATGCTCAGCATGGAGTCTGCTTGTCCCTCTCCCTCTGATCCTCTCCTTCTGCTCTCTTTTTCTCTATCAAATAAATAGTAAAATCTTTAAAAAGAACATGAATCTCTATTAGAATAGTTTAAACACTGGGTGCCTGAGTAGCTTAGTGGGTTGAGCCTCTGCCTTTAGCTCAGGCTGTGGTCTCAGGGTCCTGGGATTGAGTCCCACATCGGGCTCTCTGCTCAGTGGGGAGCCTGCTTCCCCCCACCCCTTTTGCCTGCTGCTCTACCTGCTTGTGATCTTTCTCTCTCTGTCAAATAAAATCTTAAAAAGAAGAATAATTTAAATACTCATTTGTGATTTTAACCTTATAAATTCTGTTGAATGTGGAACACTTAAATTTAAGCATACTTTTGTACTGTGTTTATTTCAATTCATTGTTAAATACAAAGTCCTTAAAATCACTAGCACTTGAAACAATCAAACATTTAACCTTAAGTAATTGCAATATAAGCAAAATAATATGACCAACTCTACCTCTTCTTTGAAATAAAGGTAGCATTTATACATTCTTATTCTTTCTTTAGTTCTCACATTACTCCACACCTTACTTTCCTGTTCCAACCTGCTAAGTACTTATGGATTATTACTTTTCAAATACTGTTTACTGTCAGCATCTTTGACCTATTTAATCTACTATATTTAAGAGACTTCCAGAAATAGAGTACCATCTCTCACCTTGGAAATCATTTGACATGTGATAATATCTGGATGTTCTCACATCCCAATGGCATCTACACTGCACATGCTTCTGTGAGCCTCCTAATCATAAACAAACAAACAAACAAACAAACAAACAAAAACACCTCAGTGAATTCTTGGTAGAAAACATGATCAATAGTAGTACTTTGGGCAAACTTGGCATGTTTTGGAATTCTTGAAAGCTTTTCTTAGACTTAATAGCTTCAGATTATTTGAAATAAAAATTTTTACCCAGGTTATAAAAAGATGAAAATTCCACAAGAGATAAAAAAAGCCAAGAAGAAAGAAGCATGCCATCAAGAATACTGGGAAGCCAGTACATAGAAATGTGCCTCAGGGCACCTGGGTGGCTCAGTGGGTTAAAGCCCCTGCCTTTGGCTCAAGTCATGATCTCAGGGTCCTGGGATCAAGCCCCACATTGAGTTCTCTGCTCAGTGGGGAGTCTGCTTCCCCCTCTCTTTTTGCCTGCCTCTCTGCCTACTTGTGATCTCTGTCTGTCGAGTAAATAAATAAAATCTTAAAAAAAAAAAAAAAAAGAAATGTGCCTCTATATCAGTATCAGTTCTGGGTGCATGTCATGCTCTATCTTATGGTTAGAATCTGTGCTGAACAAATTTTGCTCTGCTTTCATAATTTGTCCTTTTTTGTGTGTTCATCATAGTGTCAATAGCTATTGTGATGGCATATTAAATATTGTTAGAAGTTTTCTTCCTTAACCAGTGTAATAGGCAAAATAATGACTTCCAAAAAGGTCATGCCCTAATCCTAGCAACCTGTAGCTGTTACTTAGATAGGAGTTATCTATAGAAAAGGAAGTTATCCTGGATTATCTGAGCAGGCCTAATCTAATCATACCAGCCCTAAGAGAGTGGTATCATTTCCAGATCAGGTAAGATAGATGAGACTAAAGAAGAAGCAGGATAAAGATTCTCACTGTCTCTCCCTCTGTCCCTCCTCTGACCCTCCACTAAAATAAATAAGTCTTTTAAAAAAGTGAAGAAGCAGGATAGATTCAAAACAGGAGTGGAATAGTTTTGCTAACAGTGAAGACAGAGTAGGAGGCCACAAACAAGAACTATAGCAGCCTCCAGAAGCTGAAAATGGCTTTATATTTATTGTCAGCAAATAAATGATAGCTTGATCCTACAAGAAACTGAATTCTGTCAAACAATCTGAACGTAAAAGAAACAATTTCTCTTCTGAAGCATTCAGAAAGGAGCATAGCCATGCTAACACCTTGAATTTATTTCATTGAGATACATATTGGACTTTCGTTCTATAAAACTGTAATAAATTTGTGTTGCTTTAAGCCACTAAGTCTATGGTAATGTGTCATAGCAGCAAAAGAAAAACTATTATAGGAAACAACTGTTTTTTTGCTGACCATTCTATCCATACTACTGATGAAAGAATGGTGTAAGAGGTGTGAGAGTCTGGAGGCATGAATCAACTTGAGATAAGTTTAGAAAATACAACAAAACTGCCATCTTTAGAAATTGTGTTTAGTGGCAAATTACTAGCTGCATTAGGTAGAGCTTTTTTCACAAAGTTTAGAGGCATACATGTTTGGAGAAGTAATTAGAGGTCAGATTGCAATACATATTTTCTTTCTGGCTTTCAGAGATTTGCTGTTTGCTTCACCAACAGTATTTCAGAAAATTTAGAAAAGAATATCTGCAATTTAGTATGGATTCAATAAAAGTTTATTTACTTCCTAAAATGGAGATCAAAGTCGTAAAAGATTTCTCAAGTGAAGATTCAAAAGAAATGCATGTATTTCCTTAGAAATGAAGTTTCATTTCCAACGTGTTTTTAAGTAGATAATTGAATATTTAGAATAAATACAGGACTCCTGGTTGGCACAGTCTGTTATATGGTCAGGTCTTGGTTTTGGCCCAGGTCATGATCTCAGGGTCCTTCAATCAAGCCTGCAACAGACTCCATGCTTAGCGGTGAGTGGTCTTGTGGGTCCTTTCTCACCCTCTGATTACTCCTCACTCCCTGACTAGCTTCTCCCCTCCCCCCCCATCATGTGACTGGTTCTCTCTCTCTCTCTCAAATAAATATATCTTTTAGAAAGGATAAATATTGATGAGAGTTTATGTCCAACAACCTCCCTAGGTGGCATATCTTTGTAAAATTTAGTCATTTGTTTCTCTGATTCCTGCTTGCGTCAATTTACTTCATTTTATTAGCTTACGTTATTTTTTTTTTTTTTACCCCTCTACAACACAGTTGGACAATTGTTTTTAAATTCTGAGTATTCATCTAGGTATAGAATCTGTCTTCCAACCTCTTAGGACTTTAATGCAAGGGTGAAGTCCTACCTCTCTATCTCTTGTCCATCACCTGACACCATCATTTGCAATTTTTTTAACCCTAATTATTTAGAAGCTATTAATAAGCCACTGGCTAGGCAGGTATACAAATGGAAATAGAAATGCAGTTATCTCTTACAATAGAATCTTAATATATTATTCTCTTGGAAGATAAAAGGTTTTTTGCTCCTTACACCAGGGAGATGTGAGGGAAGAAAATATATATAATTCACCTACACTGAAATACTTCAGAAGGTCACCTATTGTCTTATCAGACTTATCAAACTTAAATTGACTGTTGTGAGGATTTGGGGTAGACTAGTTCTACAAACCTATGTTTTTCAAATAAATTTTAGAGGACAAATGTTATGTATAGGGAAATCTTTGCTCATGATGGCAGATTATTTAATAGCTTTTGTTCTTAATTGTGAGAATTAAATCATTTCTAGGACAATAGTAAAATCTTGTTTGTCTCTGATTTCTGCTTCCCATAACTCCAAAACAAGCATACTGTGAGATCTTAAAACGTGTATTGGAAACCTTAAAACGTGTATTGGAAAATTATAGGACTTATAAGGCTTTAAAGACAGGTGCAGGTGCAGGAGTAGAGAACTCGGAGAAGAGAGCTTAAATAAGACTCTGGATATAGGAGAGTGCAGGGTATTTTGCAAAAACAGTGAAAACAAAAGATGTGGCTTGTTTAATAAATAGGGCATGTAGAGGTAGGGGAGGAGAAAAAATAAAGACTGGAAAACAAGGTGAATTGTAAAGCACTTTGATTTCTATCTTGAGCAAAGCAACATTTAATAGCCAATAAATGATTGGTAAATAAAAAGTTTTCTATTAAAAGATATTGGCTCATAGATTATTATTAATAATTAAGTTATTATAGGTAAAGACTCAATAAATTTTTAAATCATGTAAAGTATTAGTTATTACGATCAACCCCTTTTTAATACAGAAAGTACATTGATTCTACTGCTTTGCTAAATTGATTGTCTTTGCTTAGAAAGTTCACAAAGCATGGAGACCAATTCTCTTAAATGGATATGTTGGGTCTTGTGACTTGAGATTTTAATTCTTGAGACTGATGTTCTGAGCATTAGAAAACTTATTAATGGTTTCTCTAATGCAGCTTTGTTTTTCACAATAATAAATTACCGTTAACTTAGAGTTGTGACAAACTTAATCTCCTGCAAAGGCCAGGTCATTTGATGTAAATGATTATTTACCTTGTTTCTTTGTTGCTGTG
Organism: Lutra lutra; assembly: GCF_902655055.1. Classification (NCBI taxonomy): domain Eukaryota; kingdom Metazoa; phylum Chordata; class Mammalia; order Carnivora; family Mustelidae; genus Lutra; species Lutra lutra. The sequence continues at coordinate 71,907,004 of NC_062279.1, read as the reverse complement.
CTTGACTTTTATTTGTTTTCTTTCAGAATATTTGAGTCAATTTCTCAGTTATTGATTATTATAAGTAATATTATTTTAGACCTACATCATTTTCTGACTTGACTAATAATATATGGTTTATCCTATCATGAATTTTAAGAGCTAACCTAAATGAAATTAACCATACTCATATATGTATGATTAGTTTAAATATATACTTAAAAGGAAGTTAAAAAATTATTATGACCTGTGGCCAGAAGAATCATTTCACAGCCTTTTTTACATATTTAATTTAAATAAAAATATAAGTTGACTTTTATTATTTATGTGGAAACATAATGCTCTTTATTACCAGTTTGATGTTTTATATAAACCAACCAAATTTAAAGTTTAAAAGTTTCGAATAATATTATTATTTTTTTTTAAAGATTTTATTTATTTATTTGACAGAGAGAGATCACAAGCAGGCAGAGAGGCAGGAGGAAGCAGGCTCCCTGCTGAGCAGAGAGCCCGATGCGGGACTCGATCCCAGGACTCCGAGATCATGACCTGAGCCGAAGGCAGCGGCTTAACCCACTGAGCCACCCAGGCACCCTCGAATAATATTATTATACTGAGAGGATTTATTCTAAAATAAGTAATGTGAATTTTTTTAAATTTAAATTTAATTAATTTTAATTTAATTTAATTAATTTAAATTAATAAATTTATTTATTTATTTGACAAATAGAGATCACACGTAGGCAGAGAAGCAGGCAGAGAGAGTGGGAAGCAGGCTCCCTGCTGAGCAGAGAGCCTGATATGGGGCTCCATCCCAGGACCCTGGGATCATGACCTGAGCCAAAGGCAGAGGCTTTAACCCACTGAGCCACGCAGGCGCCCCAGAAGTGTGAATTTTTATCATCTTTGGGCTTATACATTAATGTCATTTTGAACATTTCTGTCTAATGACCTAGTACTACAGCAGAGTGACTGCTGTGGGCACTTAATTTAGAGCCTTTTTTTTTCAAGTTCTGAAACCCACTTCCAAAGATCAACTATATTAAGAATTCTTTAACACCAGGAACCTAAAAAATACAAGGAAAACATCTTGTGTTGGTTACATGAATAAAAAGAAAATAACAAATAGAAATAATTGTCCAGTTCACTACTCCTTACTGCATGCTCCAGAAAAGGTTAGCTTTTTATGAGAAGGAATGTGCCTCTGGGTGCCTTGTTGATAATGCCTTTTGGTGGAACCTGGCTGAGCTCTGTGAGTGCCAGGGCAAGCAGAAGAAGTTAATATCTAGAATTCATCCTCTGGGGTCGGTACAGTACCAGCTACAGCAACCTCTTAGATTAAATGACATTTCTGGGAGTTAGATACTGTTATTATCCCTAATTGTTTACAGAAGGGGCAGGACTGGCTATGAGTTAATGTTGTGAAGGTTACATACTAGGTACATGATGATTCCTTATACTTGTATGTCTATAAAAATTCTACATAATGTTTGAAATAAAAGACTTTATAAAAAATATGGTTCATATTCCACTGTATTGATGTTTCAGAATTTCTTCAATCAGTGTCTTATTGATTCTATTTTGTGCTTGGGTAAAGGGAAAAATTTTATAATATCCGTCTTCAGAATTCGTTGACATTTATTTATTTTTAATAGTTCATAGTTGTTTAGGTGATATGTATATTTTTGTTGGATACAAAGCTATCTGTTGGGTTTTAATAATTGCATTTGTTAATTTTATTCTCAATGATTGAGGCAGGTTGACTGGGTCTGAGGACCCAGAGGGGCTCCTACAGGTTCATGTAAGAGGGTCCTTGGCTTTGTGCAGAATAGAAATCAAACATGAGCCAAGAGAAAGTGAGACAGAGCTTATTGAAGATACATAGAAAGTGCAGATATAAATAGTGTCTTGGAGAAAGAGAGTTTCATCTTTACTTCAGGTACAGCGTTTTTACTGAGGATTGTGTTCTGGTGTACATTCCTCTCAGGAATCCAGGAACTGGTCAAAACAAGGATAAATGCTCAGATGTCCACAAGTCACTTCGGTCTGGTTCCAGGGGTCTTCTTGTCAAAATATCTGGAGTCACTAGCACTGGGAAACATACATGGCAACCTCTCCTGGCTGCTCCTTAGATGTCTTTAATTGTGCTGGAAGACTATAAAGAAATTATTAACTCCTTGACCATTATAAGGAACATGCATGTTATCTGTACTATAAGGCATGTATAAGGTGGAGGTGCATGTTTTAGCACAAGGAGAATCAGGAAAAGGAGCAAACCAAGCAGTTTTTTTGTGGAGTCTCTTCAGTTTCACGATCTCAGGATCACATGAGGTATCCCGGGTGAAAAAGAAATTTATTCTTAAGTAGCTCACTGTAAACAGGTCATTGACCCTCCACTTGCCCTACTCCTTATCCTTAGGGCAATTAAGTAAGTGTCAGGTCAATTGTTTTACATGATACTTGAATGCCCCATAGGCAACAGATGAAGAAAAATTATTATTCTCTGCTTATAAAAAAGAAGGAGACAGCTATCTTTTTCTTGCTGAAAAGGTCTCCTTTGAAATATATGGGACTTGAATCTTAACTATAATCATCTAAATAAATAAAATCTATCCAGGGACCAGACAATCTCTATGTCTAATCTTTTCATACTTAAAGATGGTTTCCTATTCAAGACCTTTCTCCTTTACGTCATGTAAATAGCTATGAAGATAATGTTCCAGTCTCCCTGGCACACTAGAATTTACCTAATCTGGATTGTAACCATTTGGCACTATTTGGGAGATAAGTTTTTTTATACTTTTGGATAAAATCAATAAACTAGACAAATGATCACCAAATAATGCTAATGGTATGTGATGTGTGAAATATTTCTGGTGAAAATGAAAGCAAACATTCCCTATTTTTATATCATATACATTTGAGGAGACCAGGTCTTCTTACAGAAATATGGAGAAATTCAGAAAGCTTTATCTTTCTCTCTCTCTCTAAACCATTTTAACATCCATTAGGTCAACATTATTTATTGTTCCCAGAATGTAAACTCAATGAAAGCAGGGATTTTTTCTTTATTATTATTTTTAAAGATTTTATTTATTTATTTGAGAGACAGAGATCACAAGTAGTCAAAGAGCCAGGCAGGGAGAGAGGAGGAAGCAGGCTCCCCGCTGAGCAGAGAGCCCCATGAGCTGGGCTCGATCCCAGGACTCTGAGACCATGACCTGAGCCGAAGGCAGAAGCTTTAACCCACCGAGCCACCCAGGGGCCCCTTTTTATTATTTCTAAATAGAGTGAAGTTTTAAATGTGTTCTTTAAACTCTGTAATGTTTCTTTTTAATTGGTTACTTTGCATATTTTATAGATCAGAATAGTCAAATATTGGCAATTTCATATGGTTCCATATAGTATTTGATGGCAAAGATGTGGTTTAAATCTTCCACTCCAATTTTGTACCTGTCAGTTTTCCTTAAATTTCTGTTTTTCTGGTAAAACAATTGAGAATTATGAGATAAGATAGAGTAATGACTATTCATTTTTAAAAATGGATTAAACCTTAGTCAATTTAAAATGTACTTATGAATGTTTTTCTACTATGAAATTTGTATACCTGAGATTATTGGGGTCTACAGTTCTTTTCTCTCATAGATTTAATTTTTAATTTAATTGATCCATATTCTCTTGGAAATAAATTGTTTCCTTGAGCTTTTGACATGTATTAATCTACCCTGTAGATCTTTTTTTTTTAAAGATTTTATTTATTTGACAGAGATCACAAGTAGGCAGAGAGGCAGGCAGAGAGAAAGGGAAGCAGGCTCCCTGCTGAGCGGAGAGCCCAATGCAGGGCTCGATTCCAGGACCCTAAGATCACGACCTGAGCTGAAGGCAGAGGCTTTAATCCACTGAGCCACCCAGGTGCCCCTACCCTGTAGATCTTAATAAAAATTTTCTCTTTATCCTTAGAGCCTTGAATTTCCACCAAGCTATATCAATTATTGCAGTTTTAACATTAATTAAATGTTAATAAGTATTTAATGTTAATATATTAAAATTTATAGTGTTAATACCGTCATTTTATAAACATATAAATTAATATTCAGCATTAATACTAATGTAATATATTAATGTATTATTAAGATAACATCATTACTATGACTTTCATTTGGGGAACAATCTGTATTTTTTCTTTTGATTGATCATATTTACCTCCATTTATTTGAATCATATCATTAGGATTGTGACACTTGAATAGATGCTCTGCATAAAAACCACTTCTCTGTGGTTTAGGCTTCTACATCCAACTACTTAAGTGACCTCTCCATTTTACTGTCACAAATACTTCTGAAATTATGACTAGAATTGAACTCTTACCTTTTCTGAAACTATTGCAGTTAGAGTCTACTTGTCTCAATAAATGGTACCAATTTCTCATGCCAAATGAGAGAAGCCTATCATCTTTTATTCCTCCTTTTCCTTAGCTCCTCTTCATCCAATTGTGTCAGCAAATCTGCTTCTTTTACCTCAAGACCACATCTCAGATTCATCCCTTCTTTCCATATAATTTGTATCAGTCTCATGAAGGTCAGTATCACCACTTACTTGGAATTCTGTGTCAAACTTCTCCCTGTTGACACTCTTGCCTAGAGGGAGGTAGAGTATAGGGAAAACTTTCTTTTTTTCCCAAGTAGTGTTTTTGGATCTACTTAGTTATTCTTAATTCAGTTCCATACAACCATTTTTGTTGTGCAGTTAGGCATTGTCAAGGTGAAAGAGAATCATTAATTGTACTAACAGAGATAAACAACTTGAAGAATAAAATTTACTGATAAGCCATGAACCACGATAAACCACAACCAGTGTCAGGTTTCCTATTTGTAAAATAAAGATGTTGGAATAGGCTGCTAAAATATGTGCATCATTTTAAAAATCCTATGTTTTAACCTTCAACCTTTCAAATATCCTCTTGACTTTTTTTCTATTCATCACTATAATACTAGTGTTGCTATCATTACAAAACACAGAGTCTAATTTGAAAATTTTAATAATTATATTTCTATTATTTAATGAGAATGTTTTTCAAATTTTGACATTTCCTATATTTTTGTTTCATTGATGGATTAAATATATGTAATAATTTTCATTTGTGTTGATTTCTCATTGTTTACATTTAGTCCAATGTAAATAATTATATAGTATGATAAAATAATAAATAATAATAATAAAATAATAATACATAATTTTTCCTGATTTATAATTTTAAAGGATTTAAGATCGTATTAGAATTCAATACAAAACGGGGTGCCTGGTGGCTTCGTTGGTTATGTGTCTGCTTCCAGCTTAGGTTATGATCTCAGGATCCTGGGATAAAACCCCACATGAGGCTCTCTGCTTAGAGAGGGAGCCTGCTTCTCCCTCTCCCTCTGCCACTCCCCTGTTTGTGCTCTCTTGCTCTCTCTCTTGCTCTATCTCTTAAATAAATAAATAAATAAATAAATAAATAAATAAATAAAATCTTTTTAAAAATTACATACAAAACAGTTTATTGTGATGCTCAAAAATATGGCAAACTGTGGCAAACTAATTCTACTTCATAATAGTTATGTGACTTTTTTTTTTAAAAGATTTTATTTATTTGACAGAGAGAGAGAGAGAGAGAGAGCATGAGCAGGAATGCAAGCAAGGGGAGTGGGAGAGGGAGATGCAGGCTTCCCGCCAATCAGGAAGCCTGATGTGGGGCTTGATCTCAGGACCCTAGGATAATGACCTAAGCTGAAGACAGAGGCTTAATGACTGAGCCACCCAGGCGCCCCTAGTTATGTGACTTTTGTCATTACTTCTTTGTGCCTCAGTTGCCTATTCTACACAATGGAGATAATAGTACCACAAAAAGCACTTAGAAGAAACTGTGGCATTTAATAAGCATCCAATAGTGTAACCATTTTACTGGAAAGTGAGAAAATTATTAAAGCAATTCACTTACATTTATATTCTATTCTTTGATCTAGGTTGCACTATAGAATAAAGAAAGCAAAAATACCCAAAAAACAAACAAAGGTTCAAAAATATGTTCTCTCTGATGATGTCTTTATTTGACAAGGGTATAATTTTGAATATTTGAATAAAACTATTTATTCAAGGTAGGTTATATGAAGACAAACTGGCTTACATTTAAGTGTAATAACAATACCAATAATAATGTTTATTAATAGCTGATCTTTTTTGAGTGTTTTCTATGTGCCAGTACCTTGCCTAAGGTATACACACACACACACACACACACACACACACACACATATAATCTTATTGAAATATAATTACAATCCTTTAAGAATATTTTTATCTTCATTTTTCAGATGAGGCAACTATATGATGGAAAGTTTAAGTAACTTGTTCAAGGTCATTCTGATAGGAAAGAAATGTCAGAACAAATGTTAGTCAGTTTGATTCAAGAGCTAACTACTTTAATTCCTCTACTCTGGTCCCACCTAGTAACTAGTGGCTAATATAGTTGTGAGGATATCATTCTCTGTTGTATTATAAAATTTTAAGAGTAAGTGTTCCCATAGCAAAAGAATCATAACTAGAGGCCATATAGATATTGAGAAGGCCTTCACAAAATTATGAATTCATAAGTACAACACTCTAAAATGAGATTGTTCAGAGATTTTAAAGCAGTGAGTTAGTGATATTTTAAAATACACAATCTAAACACCTAAATGAGTGTTGTTATTCTTAAACTGAATTAGCAAATAATGCATTTTTCATCTGAGGTACTGTCATACCTCAAACCATTTTGAAAATTCCATATTTGGTATTGCATCATAGACATTTTCCTACTTTGTTCTCTATGTCAGTACATCAGTATTACATCTGAATACATTTTCTCACACACACACACACACACACACACACACACACACACACATGTTAGCGTGCCTGAAAGTTACCTGGATTTAGCAATATCTTGGGTATTAAAAGTGAGACAAATTGTTTCTAGACAACATGCGCTAAATACACTTTTCCTGTTTCTTTAGTTAGTAGAGCTAAAAATTCTAGGAATTAGATATACAGAATAAATATAAGAAGATTCTGAAATGTGGAGAGAAGGAAGCAGGCTATTAGAGAGTGTGGCAACCAAGAAATGACATAGCAGAGACTTTCCTGAGTTTCCTTTTTTTTTTTTTTTTTATCTCAGACTTAACAATGAAGTCAGTAACTTAGAAATGCCAATGGCCATAAGCCAAAAAATCCATGTAAAGCCTACTCTCTCTAGCTCAATGACCATAAAAGTGACAGCCAAGCAAGACAGAAAGCTTTCAGACATGATGATCCTACTCCAGGAAAATACCACCCACACACAAAAAAAATACTGTAGTACTACTCCCTCTGCCCCCCTTCCCCCCACAGCAAAGACTAAGTGGAGATTAGACCTCCATCCTCCCCAGGCTGTTATAAGTAATTCCTAACAGTCTACTGTCTGGTAGAGTGGTATCAGAGAAGGTTTGGGATGGGAATTCAGGATATTTTTCCCTGCTGGGAAGTAATATATTCCTCCTTTCTGATGTCAGTGGAGAGTATGTGGAGAACCTGGACTTTACCCCCATCCAACAACAATAGAGCATCCCTTCTTCTCCCCATTGTGAGAGGAGGATCAGAGGGGATTTAGGATTTTACTACCACCTAGTGTAATGACCCTGTTCCTTATCAAGTCAGTGGAGACCACACTGGGAACAACAATGACACACTCCTCATCTTCTCAGTCGAGATGATATCAGTGGACATCTAGTGCAGAGCCTGTCATTCTCTGTGGTGTCAAAGGAGGATGGATGAGAAAGTTGGACTCTCATCTTCACCTGTCAGTAAAAAACAGTGTTCCTTTTTCCCTCCCTGGCACAATATCCTAGGAAAATTGCTAAAACATATTTTAATGAGACCCAGTTTTTTTTTTTTTAAAGATTTTATTTATTCATTTGACAGGCAGAGATCACAAGTAGGCAGAGAGGCAGGCAGAGAGAGAGGAGGAAGCAGGTTCCCTGCTGAGCAGAAAGCCCGATGTGGGGCTCGATCCCAGGACCCTGGGATCATGACCTGAGCTGAAGGCAGAGGCTTTAACCCACTGAGCCACCCAGGCGCCCCTTAATGAGACCCAGTTTTTCAAACATAACATCCCAAATATCCAGAATATGAGGGAATCACTCATCAACTATAAACCAAAGAAGCCTCTGTTTAAATGAGAAAGTGCAAATAGATGCCAACATTGAGATAACAGATGTCAGAATTACCTGAAAAGTATTTTAAACCACCTATCATATAAAATGCTTTAATGTGCAATTGTAAACATGTTTGAGGTATGTAAAGAATGGAAAGTCTCAGAAAAGAAATAGAAGATAGAAGCAATTTTAGAAGAGAAAAATATAGGGCACCTGGATGGCTCAGTCAGTTAAGCATCTGATGCTTGATTTTAGTTCAGTCATGATCTCAGGGCTGTGAGTTGAGCCCTCTGTTGGGCTCTGTGCTCGAGTGAAATCTGCATAAGCTTCTCTCTCTTGCCTTTCCTTTTGCCCCTCCCTCCTACTTGCGTGTGCGCGCTTTCTCTCTCTCTCTCAAAAAAAAAAAAAAAAAACCAAAAACTGAAAAATACTGTAATCAAATAAAAATCTCAGTGGATAAGTTCAATAGCAGAAAGTATAGGAAAAAGAATATGTGAATTTGAACATAGAACAATAGAATTAACCAACCTGAATAACAGAGAGAAAATAGACTTTAGAGAAGAGTAAACAGGACTCGGTGGCCTATACTTTCTCAAAAGATCTAATATTTGTATCACTGATGCCACAGAAGGGGAAGAATAAAAGATTAAGGCTGAAAATTTCTTAAATTTGCTAACAAACATAAACCTACAGATTTGAGAGCTTATCAAACTCAAAGAGGATAAGTCCAATGAAATCCACATCAATATTTATCACAAACTGAAAACATGTGACACACACAAAATTCTTGAAAGCTGTGAGAAAGAAAGAGTACCTTGCCGAGGGGAATAAAGAATTCAAATGGCAGCAGATCTTTCATTAGAAACCATGTCAATCAGAAGAAAGTAACATGACATTTTCAAGTATTGAAATAATTGTCATTCCAGAATTCTTACTCTAGTAAAGATATCCTTTAAGAATGAAGAAGAAACCAAGACATTTTCAGACAAATGGAAAGTAAAGGAATCTGTCACTAGTATATATATCCTAAATAAATGGCTTGACACAGAATAGAAATGGTTTTAAAAAAATGTTACAATAGACCAAACTAAAAAGAAAGGAGTGAGTTGACCCAGTGGTATGCTATGGTGGTGACTATTTAACAGTGAAATCTGCATAGGTTGGAGAGCCTTAATTCACAGCATTTGACAATTTCTGAAGTATTTATACTCCTACAAATGCCAATTTTAAGCTACCAATGGGGAGTATTAGCAAGCACAGAGTTGCAATGTAATATGCACAAATGACTTGAGCTACTGTCAGCCAGTTCCCATATACCACTGGGTAAACACTAAAGGCAATACTAGAAATAATGCTGTAACAATTGTAGTATAAGTGGAGTTGCAACATAATTGTTTTATAATGTAAATATTTATTTTTGATGAGTTCTTTTGTTAAAATAAATTGTGTTATTTCATAGTCACTTCAAACAAAAGTCCATGTGACAAATCATAGGTCCCTTTGTTTAAACAAATACATCATACATGTAAACTATGTTTGGTATTATGGGTCCTTGATATACCACATAGAAGGAGCATAACATTGGCAAACAAGCAACAAGCATATCTCAGTTAGCCTTTAGGTTTTGCTTTTTCTATGAGATAATAAATTTGACCAAAGACCCCTGGTCTTTTAGAAAAATGAGTCACAGTTTGAGAACTATTTATTCTGTCAAAATTAGTTACAATTTTAATCACTGTGAATAATTAAAATAAACTTGGTATTAGTATCTCTCTCAATATGGAAGAGAAAAATTAAATTGACTGAAGTATTTCCCATTAACACCAAGATTATCATATAAACTGAAAGTTAATGGCTGTATGGATCATAAGGTATAATAATCATAGTACTAAGTGTTATTACTGACTACAGAATTTAACTAGGCCAATTCTCAGCTTGTGAGAGCAGCTGGACATCATTTCCAATTGAGAAAATAAAGGTACCATTATAGGAATTTACAGAACAACTACTAGATTTAGAATCACAGTGGAAAAAAATTTCAGTTTATCAAAGAGAAATATATAACCCCGCTTTCTCTTTCACCATTTTTCTCCACACACAAGAACACATAAACATAAACACACACTATCACTAAAGAATAGATGTAAGCAGGAATCCTGATATAGAAATTGCTTATAATTTTTAAAGACAGTTTCTAAATGCATTAGTTGCATTCAGAAATAACTAGTATGTTTTTACAATACAAATAAAGATTTCAGAATACTGTCTTCTATGCTCTCTTCTAAGATAATTTTTAAAATAATTTCCTCTATGAAAGTTAATAACCTGGAATTATGTCCTATCCAAGTGATTTATAGTATAGCTCTTCCCCCCCAATATTATCATTAATTTTCAGAAACTGTGTTAGAAAAGTGACTTTCCTAATTCACATTTATGTAATAATTATAAAATTATCCATCCTAATATAATAACACAATTCTCACTTCTTAAATATTTTATCAAATTTTATGTTTAAATTTATTTATAATTACTTCAAAAATAACACATAGCAGTTTTTGCCTTTCATTGTTAGTTGTATATATTTGGTGTATCTTTGTTTTATGGAAAAATATTTTAAACATTAGATTCATAATAATTTCAATTTCAATAAGTCTAATTAAAATCAATAAACCTATACTATTCAGGCTCAGTGATAAAAATATTTTCCTTTATTTTCCTAATATACTTACTACTTAATATAAATTTTTCTGAAGTGAAGAGTATCAATTTTACAATCTTAAAAGTCTTATAATTTTGTTATTCTAATTTTTGCATAGAATAACAGTTGCGTTATTTTACTTTTTCCTTATTTAGAGAGGATCCCATATTTTATCCCTGGATGTGACTTTGCAGTTAATCATCTTCTGTGTTTTCAAGGATGAGTTTAAGTCATTGTACTATTCTATTCTTTAAGCAAGAGTCTCTGTTTCTTTGTCTTTCCATTTAAGAAGCAAATAACCATAAAAAGTGTGTGCATAATGCCAAATTCCCTATGTGTAAAATCAAGGTACTGGAAGAGAACAGGAGTCAGAAAAATATGGCAGAGCTGGGCAGTCAAAACAGGCACCAAATAGCTTACAAAGCTCAAAATACTTATGCTCTGGCTGCTAACAGGAAAAAAAAAAATTACCAACCCATGTTAAACCACTCAATGTTGGATGCTTTGTTACATAGCAAAAACTATGTAATACCAAAAACAAGAAGAAATTATGAGTAGATTCCTTTAGTGAAAGTGAAAATTTATCTATCATTAAATATCCTGAGAATGTAAGGAAAGTGAATGGTAATGTTGGTAACATAAAAATAAAAATAATTTTCGTGGGGGTGCCTGGGTGGCTCAGTGGGTTAAGTCTCTGCCTTCAGCTCAGGTCATGATCTCAGGGTCCTGGGATCTAGCCCAGTATCAGGCTCTCTGCTCAGCAGGGAGGCTGCTTCTCCCTCTCTGTCTGCCTGCCTCTCTGCCTACTTGTGATCTTTATCTGTCAAATAAATAAATAAAATCTTAAAAAAAATTCTCATGGAAAAACAGATGGAAAATAAGAGAACATATTTGCAAATGATGTCATTAATAAAGAATTAATGTTCCCAATATATAAAGAAATTCTAAAAGTAAGAGAAGGAAGATATTAATAAGTTCTAAAATTTAAAAACTGATATAAATAATAAATAAAAATTATCCTTAAACATAAAAATAATTATCAACTGATGAGGGAACAGAAGGCTGGCTGAGGACAAAGCAAAAGCTGACAACCTTCTCTCACCCCCACTCCTGGGTGGGATGTATTATGACATTCTTTAGGAATCTCCCAACTATCTTAATGTTAATACCTTGCTAGAGGGAAAAATGACCTTGACAATGGCAAGGCCTCAAGGCCTCCAGTATCTTGTAGGTCCTCTTTAGCATATGAAAGTTCTATTGAAACCTCCCTTTTCCTTCCCTCACCACCACCGTATAAAACCTGCCTCCCCTCACAAGCCAGGGAGGCAGCTCTTTCCACCCGCCCCCAGGTCCTGTCCCTGTGCTTTAATAAATCATCATTTTGCATCAAATATGTCTCAAGAATTCTTTCTTGGTCATCAGCTCCAGACCTCACCCCACTGAACCTCACTTATATTCTAAAACTTCATCATCAACCTTAAAATAAAAGAAATATAGATTAAAATTTCACTGAGATACCATTTCTCACCTCCCAGTTTCTCTTTATAGTCTTCTGATTTTCTCACCAATAGATGTAGGTAAGTTTTCAGCCAACAGCTGTCAATCACCAGCTTTATGGTGATTACAATCCTTAAGGTCTTGCTTTCTACTTTAGACCTCATACTGTGAAAAGAAACAAGTCATTTCCACTGTTCTGTGTTAAAATTTCTGGCCCATAGAATCCAAGAGCATAACAATGATTGTTTCATACAGTTAAAATTTGAATAAATTGTCAAGAAGTAGTTGGATATTACATTTCAGAAATTAATTGAAAAGAATATCTTGAGGTAAATAAAACCTTTTAAAAATAGATTCACATAAGAATCTATAAGTATTCTGAATTAGCCTAAAAATAGCATTTTCATAATTAACTATTTTCTACTGGAGCATAAATTATGCAACACTGTAAGTCATATAACCCTAGAATCTAACACTATAGAGTTAATACCATAAAACATTGGAAAATAAAGCTTGAAGATGTTTAAGGAGAAGTTTAAGGATTATTATGCTTTGAGGTTCATTATTTGGAGAAAAACTAAATAAGGAATTAAGGAACATGAAAACCTTTTTCATTTCTAAAGAAAATATCCTAATTCTCTCATAGAAGTCATTTTTAAAGGAAAGCAATATTATTTCCCATATTTGATATTAAGATTTCTTATGGGAATAGTCACCTCGGTAACAAAAAAATTAAATATAAACAATATGGGATATCATTTTTGCCTTTCTTTTTCAGGATAAGCCAAAGCAGATACTTTAGAATTTCAAGATACTAAGGAGGTAGTTAGAACTTTCTAATTTTGAGAATATTGACAAAAGGTATCTAATAGAAATAAGCTTTGAATGAATTAAAAATGAAAGTAAATGGGCCACATGGTCCTCATCATCAGAAGGTTAGGCTGGGTTTTTTCATAAGATGTAGTCAAAAACTTTCTAAGCACATCAAGTTGACAAGTCCCAATATGCATGTGAAGAAGTCTAAATAACTATACAGAGCAGATGCCATGTGTAGGAGCACCATAGTACCAGATACTTCAGTAAAGCTTTCTTGGACCTTGCAGAGCAGTGCAAGTACAAGCTGAATGTAGTCAAGTGAATTATCTCATTCAACATAATAGGGAAGAAAAGAAGCACCCAGATAAATTCTGTTCTAATTCTTGACTAGCAAAACCAGGATCATGTATTTGAATAATTTATTACATTAAAATAGGTCACCAAAACAAAAGCTGAACAGCATTCTCCACCTGTATCCTGACAATAGAAAGTTGTAGGCCTAAAACTTTTTTTTCCTTCTTAAAGAATTTCTGGGAGCACCTGGGTGGCTAAGTGGGTTAAGCCTCTGCCTTCGGCTCAGATCATGATACCAGGGTCCTGGGATCAAGCCCCACATCGGGCTCTCTGCTCAGCAGGGAGCCTGCTTCCTCCTCTCTCTCTGCCACCTACTTGTGATCTCTGTCAAATAAATAAATAAAATCTTAAAAAAAAAAAAATCTGTATCTTGTAGACCAGGCATATGGTATAATCATCAGTATAATTCCTTTAAAAAACTATCAGCTTTCTATGAATCTGATTCAGGTGTACTTTATGTGCTCAAAGATACCTCTGTACTCTTATGAAGACAGAACTTTGTCTGCAAAGATATATCAATCTTCAGTGGAAAAACACTGAAAGTTCTAAGTCATTTTGTAAAGCTCAAAGGGCTGGTAGGCACTAACTCAAATTTAGTAAAGGTCTAAAAAAAGTCTTACAGCCTTATCCATGGATTTGATCTTTGCCCTTAGACGTTTTTTAACTTTTTATTGGTGAGATTTTTACTGATGAGGGTCTGGAAATAAGAAAAAAATTCACTTACCATATTTGGTGTTGCTCTAGTATATCTAAATTCTGCTTGCAAACTGAATATATCATTTAGTTCTTCTTTCTTTCTGTATCTTATCATAGACAGGCAAAACCAATAAATTGACACTTTTATATATTTTTCCTATAAATCGTCTTTCCAAGGTGACAGAGTTTATTAGACAATTTGTCTTCCCAGGTCCTGCAGATGAGTTTTTTTCTAATTGTTCTCCAACTTCAGACACAAGTCACTATTCTTCTCACCCAGTTCAATGATTTGTTGCTTTTTCAGTCTCCATGAATGGTTAGCTTACCCCTTTTTTTTCTTTTTTCTTCATTAACAATTTCTCAGCTACTTTCTCTGCCTCACTCAACTTTCTCATGACAAAATCAATGCCACCTCTTTTATGTTAAAGAGACTATTGAGTCCCTTGAAACACTGCATAGGTGGATGAGTCAGTTTGTAAGCTAAAAATGTAATAAGTCAATCATGTTTACTCACAAAAGTGAGACCATTTATCTTTCTGGATGTTGCCATAGTTTTTCTTCTGGTCAACTCTAACCATTTTATGGTGGGGACCTTTTGAAAAACAAAACAAAAGAAAAACAAAAAAGTAGTCAAAATGCCAACAAAGTTGAACCCACTACTTAACACATATTTGAATGTCTCCATTTTTAACGTTTAGACTTATTATCCATTTAAAATATATTCTTGGATATGGTGTAAGGAATTGGATAAATTTTATATTTTTCAATGTAATTACCTACTTGAAAATATTTTCTGCTACCACCTTCAGATATCATCTACATTATATAGTGTATTTTCATCATTTGGGTATTTTTAATTTTTTTTCAATTGATCTACCACTTTATAAGTCAATACCACACTGTTTTTAGTTATAGAGTGTTATACTATGTTTTAATATTTGATTGGGCTAGCTCTCACTTCCAAACACACACAGGTGCTCTTTGAATCCAGATTTTGAATCCAGGTTACTTGTCTTTTTTATTGATGATCTAGCTTTCTTGTGTCAGAGCTCTTAACCACCAGATACACTACCTCAGTCTAACTGAAAATTTAACCTTGAGATAAAGCGATTAAAGAAAATTTGGTCTCTCTGTCTCAAGCCATAAGAGGGTATTCACAAGCAAGATGAAGGAAAGAGAAATAGAAACAAGATTTAGAGTAGGATTTAGCTTAATGAGCTCCTGTCAGTCTTATAGGAAGCAGCAATAATATATAAAGGACCTAGATGACTCTGATATTCTCCAGTCAAATATTATTAACTTAGTCTAAATCTTGAATAGCCATTTAATTCCATTGAAGATAGAAGATAACTTTGAGAAAGAATTACTAGCATGTAATTAAAAGATACTTTTTGTGCTACATCATTTAGTAAATCTAAATTGAACTACTTCAATTTGTTGGTGGCTTTGAGAGCATATTAATACAGTAAATAAAAATCATACTATACTGAATTATATGTAGTTCATATATTAGGTACATCATCTATATACTATATATTAGATGATATATTAGGTATTTAAAATACACCTAAAATATACCCAATATATTACCAACCAGAAAACATATTTTCCTGGACTCTAAGCTTTTCTTCCTTCTGAGACCACTGAATCAATGCCTTATATAGGAATACTCCATTATGTCTCTTCAGAGGTGTCTCTATTAGAATTTCAATACTGCTAAAGGTGTGGATATCTGATGCTGGGAATTAAAAAAAAAAAAACAAAGTAAGGAAGAATATGGAAAACAAATCCTTTAAAACAAAGGCAAATTCCAAGGTCTTCCCAAATCTTTGTAGTTTCTATTCTTGCTTCTTTTTCCAGTACCCATGGACCTTATAATATATAAATAATTAAAATTATATAATCTAAGTATTAAATTAATATATGAATACTATATTAGCTTCTTTTGTTCTGATATTACTTCCTACTGCTGTAGAATTTTCCTAGGATTAATTTGCACCATTTTAATTTCAGAATTGTTTTCAGAGCTTTCCCTATCACAGCATGACTGCATGTAATTAGGTTTTGTGGAACCATTATGAGCCTTATAGTTAAACCAAATATTAGCAAGACAGCTTTTTTTTTAAATCTAAGTATTGAAAACATGTTCTATGCCCATATTATTAAAACTACTTAAAGTACCTGAAACATCCCTGAATGCCTTTCATAATACTTGTATTTTTCCCATTTCAAAATAACTAATTTATAGGTTTTATAAGATTGTCCCATTTCTTAGTTACCTTCTCCTTCACTTTTATTCAACCCATTATTTTGAATCTTTGTTTAGATCAATAAAATCCAAGGCTAAGTGGAAGATGGCCATATATTTATTTTCCAACTAATATTTTTAATGTTTCTCTAGGATGTTTATATTCTAGAAAGGATTGAGGCCATTTTCTAAGTTTCTAATTTCACTAATCATGAGTAATTTGAGGACCCTGCAAAATAATTAGAAATCAGTTGTTTTAATTTCTTCCATTACTTCTTCCTCTTCTTTTTTTTCACTTTTTCATGTAATCTGAGTTGTTTTTCATAGAACTGTGAAAATTATGTTATGAAAATAATTTCCTAAAATGTTAACCTTCTCAAGAATCTACATTTGGTCAAATGTATGGGAAGAGTGTTTAGGTATGAGTTCAACAATATCCTCCAAAATAAGAGAATATCACATGACTGTTGATTTCATATTATGGATATCTCTCCATGAGGAGTATGCTGATTTAGTCTGATTGAATCCATTGATGCTGCTTGTGTAAAAAGCATGTGAAAAACATACTGGAAACTCAGAGCCACTGCATAAGTGGGCTTATTTTTCTTAAGCTAATTATATTCAGTGATAGCCTTAACAGGACATAGAGCTCTGCCAGATAAAAAATAAGTTGGGCTTGACTCATGAAAGCCATTCTCAGGAGATGGGTTTTGGTATCTTGAGTTTAATTTTGATCTCATGGAGCTTGACTGTTACTTATGACTTGGGTCATTTTTGGAATACTTGATTAAGGTTTCCCAACAAATTAATTAGCAACAATTATATTAACATTTAATAGTTTTGATTATAACAAATTGTAGAGAACCACAATATTTTCAAGAATATTTATAGAAACATTTCTACATGTGACTCAGAGTTCAATTGTGTGTGTGTGTGTATGTGTGTGCACATACTTATCAAGTTAAATCCTCAAATAGGGACAATTATTTATTAGAATTCTAAAATTTGGGCCAAAGATGCTAAATATTCCTGCATTTGGCTGATAGTCACACTAGAAAAATAAATGGCTTGGAGGAATAGGCTGAAAAATTGATTCAAATTTTAAGGTAAATGAAGGTTAAGTCTAAACTAAAAACATTACACACATGCACAATCAGGTTTCTGGCAAGATGAAGGTCAAAATGATTGGAATACTTAAAATGGGCATGTCTTTTTTTTTTTTTTTGGCTGATGATGCTTAGTTCTAAGTAAATATTAAAGCAACTGATATAATTTTCTATTAAACAACACATTTTTATCAATGTGATAGCTATTTCATTAGATTAGGTGAATAGCTAAGTTACAAAGTTGCCACACTTAAATAAGAATTTAAGCCTTAGACTGAATCTATGATGCTTTTAAAAAGGTTCATTTCACAATGCCATTTAAATTTGCACATCTAGATTTTGAGCTTATGGTATTTTTAGAAAGAAATAGTCATGTAAATTCTCAAGGCTTAAAAGAGAATTACAAATCTAAAGATTTTAATTGCAATTGCAAATCTAGAGTTACTCTTAACATGTCTCCTACTTCACTATTTTGTGCTCAGCAAGTATGAATTAACCATAACCAAAGAATATTAGAGAAAATTAATATATGGCCTTCTCAAATAATTATCAGTGCATTTGGCCTTTTATTTTATATTTAAACTACCCTAGGGACATCTGCTGCTTATCTTATCCTATTTGGTACCCATGATACTGTTTTTACCTAATAGTTGTCAGATTAATAGCATAATAATGTGAAATAACATCATAATTAGGTCATGAATTGAGAGCAGTTAGAGGCAATGGACAGTGAAATAGTTTCTCAGGTTGAACACTTTATCTTTGGACACATTAAGTTTGTGATGTTTAGTTGAAAGTGGACAACCAATTTCCTAAAGAAATTGATGAGGTAATCTGGGCTATTCATCACTCATCTCTTTGCTTAAACAACTCCTCTCAGTGAGTTGTTCTGTTACTCTTCATATGCTCACTTTTGTCTAATTCCATCATAGAAATTAGCACTATTTGAAATTATATTATTTATTTACTTCTCAGAAATTAGAACAATATTTGGAACAAAACAAGCATGGAATAAATATTTGTTAAATAGATGAATGAATAAATTTAAGTATCACTTCAATTAACATTATCTATTTGTTTGCAAGATGACTTTTTCCGGGGCGTCTGGGTGGCTCAGTGGGTTAAAGCCTCTGCCATCAGCTCAGGTCATGATCTCAGGGTCCTGGGATCCAGCCCTGCATTGGGCTCTCTGCTCCACAGGGAGCCTGCTTCCTCCCCTCTCTCTGCCTGCCTCTCTGCCTACTTGTGATTTCTCTCTCTCTGTCAAATAAATAAAATCTTAAAAAAAAAAAGATGACTTTTTCCTCAAATCTAGAGTTTGTCCAAAGGTCGCAGTCAACTCTTTAGGCAAGAATATGGCTATTGCCCTCTAAAGTGAACTGTTGGTTTGAGATGTGTATGTGTGTGTGCACATGTGCGTGTGTGTATGTATGTTTCAGAGCAGAGAATATGTGCCATTTTAATTAAATTTAATTAATTTTAATTAAAAAATTATAACACTTCTAATTATGTTACCACTTTTTGGCAGGTTTAATCAAGTTTCTACATTCTAATAGCAAGATTACATGGTAAATAAGCACACTCTACGGAAAGATATTTTTCATAGTAAATTACTAAGCATCACACATTCTATTTCTGAAATAAATTGTCTTACCAAAGAGATGTTTGCAAATTTTAGTTTTGCTTTCTTAAAAAAGAGATAATCATTAAAATATGCTAATTCTATGTACTCCTTAATTAGAAAGAACAAATCATTAATGGCATGGAGAGTTACAGGAAAGTTTTGGAGAATTTCGGGTTTATCAATGAAAATTTAACTCATATGGTCATATCCTTTATAATCATATCTACATGTGAACAAACAAAACTTTACCTTTTGTTTTTTGAATTATTGTCCAGCTCAGAAGTTATAAAATTGTCTAACCCACACAAGAAAATAAACCTATCATTGTTTCTTTAAGAACATGGATTGTTAATATTAACACAAAATATAGTAAAAATTGCAAAAAATAGAATTTCTTCAAAACTAAGCATTTCTTCAGAGATTAGATATTCACCTACAAAATTTTGAGTAGATGTGAATTTTTAATTCTCCTTTTGTCAGTCTTTTGCTTGTCCTTTTTGTTTATATACCTTATGAATCTTACCATTGGGGCTCATTCTGGGTGGTCTTCTCTCTCTCTCTCTCTCCCTTTTTTTTTTTCCGTACATCTCTCTTTCTCTCTCTCATTTTTTTTTTCTTTTTTCTTTCTTTTTGATGGTGACTTCTGATTGCTCAGAAGGGTTCCAGGGTGTACCTTGTCTGGATAGCTGTTGATATATTCAATTACACATTCCCTCAACCACCTCTCACCAGCAGAGGAAAAATTCAGAGACTGTGCCCTCTCCATCAGAGTTATTGGATATGGATGTAAACAGCATGTCAGAGAATGATTCAGGGTAGCAATTATCCAGGCAATGGCTAGGTTAAAGGAAACCATTAGAGATAACATGGAATCAATTAGGGCAGAAGTGAAAGCTGCCTGGGAAGAAGTTAAAAATGTTATCAATGAGATCCAGTCTAATCTAAATACACTAACAGTGAGGGTAACTAAGGCAGAAGATAGAATTAGTGATCTAGAGGACAAACTGAGAGATAAAAAGGATCAGGAAGAGGCTTGGAAAAAACAACTTAGAAGCCATGAAAACAGAAGTGGGGAAATAAATGATGCCATGAAATATTCCAACATCAGAATTATTGAGATCCCTGAGGGGGAAGAGAAAGAAGGAAGACTAGAGGATATACCTGAACAAATTCTCCATGGAAATTTTTCCAATCTGGGGAATGGAACCAGTGTTCATGTCCTAGAGGCAGAAAAAATACCCACCAAGATCTATGAATCTAGAAAGTCCTCAAGGTGTTTAATTGTGAGACTCACAAATCATAATTTTAGACAAGAGTTTCTAAGGGCAGTTAGGGGGAAGAGATTTCTTACATACAGAGGAAGGTCCATCAGAATAATGTCAGACCTGTCCACAGAAACCTGGCAAACCAGGAAGGGCTGGCAGGACATATTCAGATCACTAAATGAGAAGAACATGCAGCCAAGAATACTTTATCCAACAAGGCTGACATTCCAAATGGATGGAGAGATAATGAGCTCCCAAGACCAACAAGGTTTAAAAGACTATGTGACCACCAAGCCAGCACTACAAGAAATATTAATGGGAGTTCAAAAAAGAGTCACATTAATATGAATACATTAAGAGTAGGGAATCTTAACTTACCACTCAGCAATAGATAGATCATCCAAGCAGAAAATCAACAAAGAAACAAGAGCATTAAATGACACATTGGACCAGATGGACCTCATAGATATATACAGAACATTCTACCCTAAAACAAAAAAGTACTCATTCTTCTCAAGCGCACATGGAACTTTCTCCAGAATAGACCACATACTGGGTCACAAATCAGGGGTCACCCGATACCAAAAGATTTAAGTTTATTCCCTGCATATTCTCAGACCACAATGATTTGAAACTGGAACTCAAACACTTGGAAGCTAAAGACCACCCTAATTAAGAATGTTTGGATCAACCAGGAAATCAAAGAAAAACCTAAAAAATTCATGGAAACCAATAAGAATGAAGACACTTTGGTCCGAAACCTGTGGGATATGGCAAAGGCAATCCTAAGGGCGAAATACATAGCCATCCAAGCCTCTCTCAAAAACATTGAAAAATCTGGAATACACCAACTCTCTTTGCACCTTAAAGAACTGGAAGACCAACAACAAATTAGGCCAACCCCACACAAAAGAAGAGAAATAATCAAGATTAGAGCAGAGATCAGTGAGATAGAAACTAGATATACAGTAGAAAACATCAAAAAAGCTAGAAGCTGTTTTTTTTAAAGAATCAATAAGATCAATAAACCAATAAAACATTGGCCAAAGTAATCCAAAAGAAAAGAGAAAGGACCCAAATTAATAAAATTATGAATGAAAAGAGAGAGATCATGACTAACACCAAGGAAATAGAATCATCAGAAATTAATATCAACAGTTATATGCCAATAAGTTACGCAACCTAGAAGAAATGGATGCATTTCTGGAAACCTATAAACTTCCAAGACTGAATCAGGAAGAAATTGACAACTTGAATAGACCAATATCTAGTAATGAGATTGAAGCAGTGATCAAAAACCTTCCCCCAAAAAAGAGCCCAGGACCTGACAGATTCCCTAGAGATTTCTACCAACGATCAAAGAAGAAATAATATCTATTCTCCTGAAGCTATTTCAAAAAATAGAAAGAGAAGGAAAACTTCCAGACTCTTTTTATGAAGCCAGCATTTCCCTGATCCCCAAACCAGGCAATGACCCCACCGAAAAGGAAAATTTCACACCAATATCGCTGATGAATATGGATGCCATGATTCTCAAAAAGATCCTAGCTAATAGGATCCAACAGTACATTTAAAAGATTATCCACCTTGACTTGGCATTTATATGCCTGGAATGTGAGAGTGGTTCAACATTCACAAATCAACCAGTGTGAAAGAACAAATCAGTAAGAGAAGAGAGAAGAACCACATGGTCCTCTCAATTGATGCAGAAAAAACATCCATTCTTGATTAAAATGATAGAGCATCCATTCTTGATTAAAATGCTTCAAAGTACAGGGATAGATAGAATATTCCCCAACTTCATAAAATATATCTATGTAAAACCCACAGCAAATATCATCTTCAATGGGGTAAAGCTGACAGCCTTCCCTTTAAGATCAGGAACAAAACAAGGATGTGTACTCTCAGCACTGTTGTTCAGCATAGTACTAGAACTCCTAGCAACAGCAATCAGACAACAAAAAGAAATAAAAGATATTCAAATTGGCAAAGATGAAGTCAAACTCTCTCTCTTCACAGATTACAGGATAATTTATATAAAGAACCCAAAAGACTCCATCCCCAAACTACTAGAATTCATACAGCAATTCAGTAATGTGGTAGGATACAAAATCAATGTGCAGAAATCAGTTGCTTTCTTATACACTAACAATAAAAATATAGAAAGAGAAATGAGAGAATCAATTCCATTTATTATAGCACAAGACCCATAAGATACCTGGGAATAAACCTAACCAAAGAGGTAAAGGATTTGTACTTGAGGAAATACAGAACACTCATGAAAGAAATTGAAGACGACACAAGATGGAAGACCATTCCATGCTCATGGACTGGAAAAATAAACATCGTTAAAATGTCTATATTGCCTATAGCAATCTATACTTTCAATGCCATCCTGATAAAAATTCACTGACATTTTTCAAAGAGCTGGAACAAACAATCTTAAAATTTGTATGGAACCAGAAAAGACCCCGAATTGCTAAGGAAATGTTGAAAAAGAAAAACAAAACTGGGGGCATCATGTTGCCTGATTTCAAGCTTTACTACAAAGCTTTGATCACCAAGACAGCATTGTACTGGCACAAAAACAGACACATAGACCAGTGGAACAGAGTAGAGAGTCCAGGACATGCGAGTCCATGGACCCACAACCCTATGGTCAACTAATCTTCGACAAATCATGAAAAAATATACAGTGGAAAAAAGACAGTCTCTTCAATATATGGTGCTGGGGAAATTGGACAGCTGTGTATGGAAGAATTAAACTTGACCATTCTGTTACACCATACACAAAGATAAACTTGAAATGGATAAAAGACCTCAAGGTGAGGCAGGAATCTATCAAAATTCTAGAGGAGAACATAAGCCGTAACCTCTTCAACATTGGCCACAGAAACTTCTTCCAAGATATGTCTCCAAAGGCAAAGAAAACAAAAGCAAAAATGAACTTTTGGGACTTCGTCAAAATCAAAAGCTTCTGCACAGCAAAAGAAATAGTCAACAAAACAAAGAGGCAACCCACGGAATGGGAGAAGATATTCACAAATGACACTACAGACAAAGGACTGATATCCATGATCTATAATGAACTCCTCAAACTCAACACCCAAAAAACAGATAATTGCATCAAAAAATGGTCAGAAGATATGCACAGACACTTGTGCAAAGAAGAAATATAAATGGCTAACAGACACATGAAAAAATGTTCATCATCATTAGCCATCAGGGAAATTCAAATCAAAACCACGTTTAGATACCACCTTACACCAATTAGAATGGCCAAAATTAAAAAGACAGTAAACCACAAGTGTTGAAAGAGGATGTGGAGAAAGGGGAACCCTCTTACACTGTTGGTGGGAATGCAAGTTGGTGTAGCCACTTAGGAAAACAGTGTGGAGATTCCTTAAAATTTTAAAAATAGAGCTACCTTATGACCCTGCAATTGCACTACTGGGTATTTACCCCCCAAAAATAGATGTAGTGAGAAGAAATGTCATCTGTATCCCAATGTTCATAGCAGCAATGGCTACAGTTGCCAAACTGTGGAAAGAGCCAAGATGCCCTTCAGTGGACAAATGGATAGAAAAGATATGGT
Source organism: Lutra lutra (assembly GCF_902655055.1). Taxonomy (NCBI): domain Eukaryota; kingdom Metazoa; phylum Chordata; class Mammalia; order Carnivora; family Mustelidae; genus Lutra; species Lutra lutra. The sequence continues at coordinate 71,882,919 of NC_062279.1, read as the reverse complement.
CCATATATACAATGGAGTATTAGTCCATCTGGTCCAATGCATCATTCAAAGTTCTTGTTTCTTTTCTGATTTTCTGCTTGGATGATCTGTCTATTACTGAGAGTGACATGTTAAGATCCCCTACTATTAATGTATTCATATTGATATGACTCTTTATTTTGATTAACAGTTGGCTTATGTAGTTGGTTGCTTCCATATTGGGGGCATAAATATTTACAACTGTTAGGTCTTCTTGGTGGATAGAGCCTTTAAAAATGATTTAGTGTCCTTCTTTATCTCTGACTACAGTCAGAAATAATCTGATATGAGAATCCCTACCCCAGCTTGCTTCTGAAGCCCGTTGGCATGAAGATGCTTCTCCATCCCTTCACTTTCAGTGTGGATGTATCTTAAGTTTCAAATGGGTCTCTTGTAGACAGCATATGAACAGGTCCTGTCATTTTATCCAGTCTGTAACCCTGTGCCATTTTATGGGAGCATTTAGGCCATTCACACTGAGTGATTCTTGAAAGATATGTTTTTTATTGACATTATGTTGCCTGTGAATTCCTTGTTTATATAGATTGTCTCTGAAAATTGATGTTCTATGTCACTCTTGGGTTCTTTCTCCTTTTATAAAACCTCCCCTTAATATTTCTTGTAGTGCCAGCTTGGTGGTCACATAGTCTTTTAAACCTTGTTGGTCTTGGGAGCTCTTTATCTCTCCATCCATTTGGAATGTCAGCCTTGCTGGATAAAGTATTCTTGGCTGTGTGTTCTTCTCATTTAGTGCCCTGAATATGTCCTGCCAGCCCTTCCTGGTTTGCCAGGTTTCTGTGGACAGGTCTGACATTATTCTGATGGACCTTCCTCTGTATGTAAGGAATCTCTTCCCCCTAACTGCCCTTAGAAGCTCTTGTCTAAAATTATGATTTGTGAGTCTCACAATTAAATACCTTGAGATCTTTCTAGATTCGTTGATCTTGGTGGGTATTCTTTCTGCCTGTAGGACATGAACACTGGTGTCATTCCCCGGACTGGAAAACTTTTCATCCAGAATGTGATCAACTGTATCTTCTAGTCTTCTCTCTTTTTCCACCCCCTCAGGGATCTCAGTAATTCTGACGTTGAAACATTTCATGGCATCATTTATTTCCCTAATTCTGTTTTCATGGCTTCTAAGCTGTTTGTTCCTTCTCCTTGTCCTTTTTCTCTATCATTTTGTCCTCTAGATCACTAATTTTATCTTTTGCCTTGGTTACCCTAGCTGTTAGTGTATTTAGATTAGATTAGATCTCATTGATGGTTTTCTCCAATGTAGCCATTGCCTAGATAATTACCCTGAATTCACTTTCCGACATACTGTTTATTTCCATACCCAATAGGTCTGATGGAGAGGGCACAGTCTCTGAATTTTTCCTCTGTTGGGTGTTCCTCCTCCTAGTCATTTTGGTGAGAGGATCCACCGATCATGGAACATTTCAGAGCAATCAGAAGTCACCACCAAAAAGAAAGAAAAAAGAAAAAAAGAGAGAGAGAGAAAACCTAGCCAGAATGAGCCCAGAAGTAAGATTTATAAGGTATACAAACAAAAACGGACAAACAAAAAGAATGACAAAAGTAAATGACAAGAAAAATAAAACTGAACCCAGCCAAAATGAACCCCAAAGATAAGATTTATATAATACCAGAACAAAAACAAATACTCAGAAACACTAACAGAAGAAGATGCTGGGAGGGTGGTTATAAATCCTCGATATGGGCAAAGAAGGTTATTTTGGTTCTCCCTGGCGTATCTTGAATATCTTTGTTAAAGGACTCAACTTTCCAGAGATAAAGGGAGATTAAACCTGGTTTATATATGGGGTAGTATTGATTAGGGAAAGAGGATTACCTTCAATCTCCTATCTGTACATATATTTTTAAAAATAGAAAAGAAAGTTAAAAAACACACGTTTAAAAAAGGTTATTATGAAATATGTTGTATAAACATCTAGTTGTAGTGGAAAGTAGGTTAAAAAAATTAACAAGAACAAAAACCATGAGAATGAATTAAAAATAAAAAGTTGTATCTATGAAATATACAGGTTTTAGGACAATACCGTGAGTGTAATATATTGTTTTCCCCTGATGTTGGGGTTTTTCAGTTTTATGGGGACCCTGTGGCAGTTGTCCTCTCATTCTTTTGGCTTGCCTTCTGGGGAAGGGGCCTGCTGCATTGTTTTTCAGTTAGTCTTGCTTGGGTTTTTTTGTCCTGCCCCCTATAAAGGGGCTGGGTTCTGTGGAAACTGGTTTTTCAGGCTTTTGTTCTCTAGAGGTTTTTGTTCTTTGCAGCTTTTTGAGGCTTTTCTGAGGTTTAGTGGAAAGCAAACTGCACCTGGACCTCTGTTTCAGTGAGAAGCCTCAGTCCGCTCCCCTCTGGGTGGTCCAGAACACACAGACTCCCCATCTGCAAACTCTGCTGAACAGTGCAGCCTCCCACAGGTGGTATGCGTCCCCAGCCACTCGCTCAGTGGTTGCCTGACTTGCCCGCTTGTCTCTGCACCCCTATGCCACTAAAACCATAAGCAATATTGGGCCAGTGAGCCTACTTCCATTGGCTGCCTTTGGCAGGACTGCTATCTGGGGTCCAGGCCCACAAGGTTACACTCAGTTCCCATGGTTGCACAGGTTGCAGAAGGGATCCTGACCAGAGGTTGTGCAGGGTTCTCCCAGGTGTTAGCAGGGAGCCTCCAGACCCTCCACCTGTGGCAGGAGGCCGGGGTCCTAAAGAGCATTGGCTGGCACCCACACCATGCTCTCTTATGCACAGGTGGGAGTATGCTCACAGCCTGCGGTCATGCAGGGTGTGCAAAGTGCAGGAGGCTGTAGACTTAGAGAGCACCGGCTAGCACCCACACCAGAAGCTCTCCCGTGTGGGCGGGTGTGTGCCCAGCTGAGCAGTGGTGCCAGCAGTGGCTGGGGGCTCAGGGACCACGGAGGATCTGCCACACTGTGGCATGGGTGGTTGCTGGAGGTGGCCGTCCTGGGTCTGTGAGCTTAGACCCATACCCAATTCCACCAGTTACCCCTTAAGCTCTTTTGCTCTTTCTGAGTGCCTTCAACCAGACTCAAAGCTAATGCTGGTCCCCAACCACAGGGCACTTTGTTACTGAGGTATTACTATCAAATGGGTCACTTCTGGTGGCTCCCTCCCCCTTCTGTTTATTCTCTGATATCCATTCTAGCATTCCCCCTCTGCTTTACCTTTCCACTGATGTTTTCTGGCCCCATAGAGATCCAGGAGTGTATAATCTTACATTTCAATCTGATTTCATTGGTGTTCAGAGTGTTCTGGTAGATATTTAACAATAGGGTCTCCCACTTCTCTGCCATCTTGCCCCCCTATGCTCCAGTTATAAATTTTAATTCAGTTTTTTTTTTTTTTTTTTTTTTTTTGGCACCTTGAACTACCCAATATTATTTTGACATAGTCTGTTGAGAGAGAAGAAGTGAGTCAATCTGGCTTCTTTTAGTGGTTATATTTTTAAAACATGAGGAAGTATTTAGAATAAGAAATTAACATAGGAAATAAAATTCGTAGACTGGTTCTGAATTTTATTTTACTTTTTTAGAGATTTTATTTATTTATTTGACACAGAGAGAGACAGCAAGAGAGGGAACACAGCAGGGGGAATGGGAGAGGGAGAAGCAAATTTCCCACTGAGCAGGGAGCCCCATAGAGGGCTCAGTCCAGGACCTGGGATAATGACCTGAGCTGAAGGCAGATGTTTAATGACTGAGCCACCTAGAGACCCCTGGTTCTGAATTTTAAACTATTTCTTCATTTCTATGAATATAATATAGGAATTATATTAATATTGATAATGTAGTTTCAGTTGATGTCATCCAGTAATACTTCCCAAATTGGATATGAATTTTTACTTAGAGGGAGTTATTCAGAGTATGTAGATGTGTTCTGAACATAGCTGAAATAAAGTCTTTTTAAAGTCAATGTGTCAAGGTGGTACCAACATGTTTTTTAGAAAGCAGGTAAGAATTGATTAGCTTTCCCTTTTTAATGGATTTGTCATGTAACCAAACTATTGGTTTGAGCTTATATGTGGCAGTTACCTTCCTATCAGTGTAAGAATAATATGCCAATATTTGAATTTAATCACTGGGTTGTGTTTGTTTGTTTGTTTCCCTGATTTCCTATCCAATACTAAAGTACAGAGAAATAAAAATATTTTTTCTGATTTCTTATCCAATACTTTTTAAAATTTTTTTTCTTATTTTTTATCCAATACTAATTTTTTTTCTTGATTTCCTATCCAATACTTTTTTCTGACTTCCTTTTTTTTTTCTGATTTCCTGTCCAATGCTAAAGCCCAGACAAATAAAAATACATAAATAAATGTTTTTCTTTAGTTTAAAATTTGGTCAAGTATACACAAAACATGCTATATTATATGTAGTAGGAGAAAAGAAAAATCAGTTAACCTATCAAAAGGAAAGCAGCCTCCAAGCTAAGGTATGCTTGGATTCTTCCTCTATATTAGTAATAGCAAGCTGTCCTTCATGTCAAGGATTCATCAGACAAATGATAACATGCCTAATATTTGATGAATTTGACATTTAGAAAGGGAAAAAAATAGAGGTCTTAGGGTCTTGCTCTAGTTTCTAGGATTGAAATAACATGCACAAACATATCCATCCCCTGACTAACCATAGCTTGTTATTAACTAGATAGTGTATAGATGAAACATTGGTTACATTGTGAGGATCCAGATGAAATGTATGATAGAAAAGCCAAGAACAATAATCCATGTTAATATATATCTCTTTTCAATCTTCATCTCATGTTTTAACATTATAAGAGAAAAGAACATTGTTTTCTAAAGTAAACTTAATCATTAGTGATATGTCCCATGTAAAAGATTAATCTACATATATAGATTATGTATATAATCTTGTCATAACATCCCAATATGCTAATGCGAGTCTCTCATCCTACTGCAGGTAATAAAAAATTCACCCTCCATCTTATCATTTTACAAGAGGAACTAAAATTGAAAAAAAAATAAAATATCTACTTAGAAGTCAGATAGAGAAATGTGTGGTCTATTGAGAGAGCTAGGATAAGTGATGAGCTTTAAAATAATTAGGAAGTGTAACCCAAACTCAGAAGGCCTGGGGAGTAAGGGACAATTAGGAGCCAAAAAGAAGGTGAAGATGCTGAGCCAGAACCTAGAAAACTATGTCTGCAAAATGAAGCTGGACTTACAAAGAGTTCCAGGAAACTATGATCCTAACTTACATCTTTTTGAGGTCCCACAAGAATACTTAAGAGGTTTAAATACTATCAAACTGGAATGGATATTTGCAAAATCATTCCTTGCTTCTCTGGATGGTCACTAAGATTGAGTCAATTGCTTGGCAAAGCATCCAAAGATACTGGCTACTGTCCTTTCTGGAACATGTGATGAGGAGGTTAGAATTTGGAACTTGACTAAATGAAAATATGTCTGTACAATACAAGCACATGGAGGTTTTGTGTGAGGAATATGTACTTGCTTTTGTGGGACTTCTTTTTTTACTATTGGTGATGATAAAATTGTAAAGAAGTGGAAAATGGATGGACAGGCTACAGAGAAAAGAAGGAGCCATTGCTTACAATATTGAGAAAGACAGTTTATATGGGAATTGATCATCACTGGAAAGAAGCTGTTTTTGCCACATGTGAACAGCAAGTAGCCATTTGGGATGAACAAAGAACAAGTCCTATATGTTCAATGACCTGGGTATTCGACAGTATATAAGTAGTGTCAAATTTAACCTGATTGAGACATTTCTCTTGGGAAGTTGTGTTTCTAACAGGAACATAGTACTATATGATATGAGGCAAGCTACTACCCTGAAAAAGGTCATCTTAGATATGAGAACAAATGCAATTTGTTGGAACCCTATTGAAGCTTTCATTTTTACTGTAGCAAATGAAGATTACAACTTGTATACTTCTGATATGCATTCACTGGACACTCTGTAATGGTACATATGATCATATATCTGCAGTGCTTAATGTGGATTACTCTCCCATTGGGAAAGAGTTTGTTTCTGCTAGTTTTGATAAATCTATTTGTATCTTTCCTGTGGACAAAAGTCGAAGCAGGGAAGTCTATCACACAAACTGAATGCAACATGTATCTGGATAAATTGGACTTCTGACAGCAAATATATTATGTGTGGATCTGAAGAAATGAACATTCATCTATTGAAAGCTAATGCTTTTGAAAAATTGGGTGTGCTTATACAATGAGAAAAAGCAGCTAAAGATTATAACCAGAAGTTGAAGGGAGAAATTTCAACATTAACCTCATATAAAATGCATTGCTTATCACTGGCATCTACCAAAATCCATATACAGCCAGATCCAGGAAGAGCATGTGATGAAAGAAGCTTGCCAACTGAAGGAGGTAAAATGTCTCAAACATAGGAAGCCTGGATCTGTGCCAATTGCATCAGAGAAGAAGAAACACATAGTGACAGTTGTGAAATAATACTTGGTATTCCTACCAATCCTGATATAGAATTATTTGTTACATTTTTTTTTAATTTTTGTATTTTTATTAACATATAATGCAGTATTTGTTTCAGGGGTACAGGTCTGTGAATCATCAGTCTTATACAATTCACAGCACTCACCATAGCACATACCCTTCTCAATGTCCATAATTGAGCCACCCTATCCCTCATTGCCCAAACCCCAACAACCCTGTTTGTTTCCTGAGATTAAGAGTCTCTAATGGTTTGTCTCCCTCCCTGGTCCCATCATGTTTCATTTTTTTCCCTCCCTACCCACCATGAGCTCCCACCCTGCCTCTCAAATTCCTCATATCAGATAGAGTATGATAATTGTCTTTCTCGGATTGATTAATTTCACTTAGCATAATACCCTCTACTTCCAATTGCATCATTGCAAATGGCAAGATTTCAGGGGTTTTTTATGGCTGCATAGTATTCCATTGTAGATATACACATCTTCTTTATCCATTCATCTGATGATGGACATCTAGGTTCTTTCCATAGTTTGGCTATTGTGGACATTGCTGCTATAAACATTTGGGTGCACATGCTCCTTCGGATCACTACATTTGTATCTTTAGGATAAATACCCAATAGTGCAATTGCTGGATCATAGGGTAGCTCTATTTTCAACTCTTTGAGGATTCTCCATACTGTTTTCCAGAGTGTCTGCACCAGCTTGCATTCCAACCAACAGTGTAGGAGGGTTCCCCTTTCTCTGCATCCTCGCCAACATCTGTTGTTCCCTGACTTGTTAATTTTAGCCATTCTGACTGGTGTGAGATGGTATCCCACTGGGCTTTTGATTGGTATTTTCCTGATGTTGAGTGATGTGGAGCACTTTTTCATGTGTCTGTTGCCCATCTGGATGTCTTCTTAGCAGAAATGTCTGTTCCTGGAATTCTTTACTGAATTCCTGTACGAGTTCTAGCAATGTGATACAATACATTAATAAAAGAAAGAACCATATGATACTCTCAATAGATGCTAAATAAGCACTAGAGAAAAATATGTATTTGTTGCCTTAGGATGGAAAGCTCTGTATATATCTATGAAGTTCATCTGGTCTAGTATGTCATTCAAAGCCCTTGTTTTCTTCTTGATCTTCTTAGATGATCTGTCCATTGTTGTGAGTGGGATGTTAAAGTCCCCTACTATTATTGTTGATATGTTTCTTTGATTTTGTTATTAATTGGTTTATATAATTGGTTGCTCCCATGTTAGGGGCATAGATATTTAAAATTGTTAGATCTTCTTGTTGACAGACCATTTAAGTATGACATAGTGTCCTTCCTCATCTCTTATTATAGTTTTTGGCTTAAAATCTAATTTATCTGGGGGCTCCTGGGTGGCTTAGTGGGTTAAAGCCTCTGCCTTTGGCTCAGGTTATGATCCCAGGGTCCTGGGATTGAGCCCCTCATGGGGCTCCTTGCTCAGCAGGGAGCTTGCTTCCCCCACTCTCTCTGCCTGCCTCTCTGCCTACCTGTGATCTCTGTCTGTCAAATAAATAAATAAAATCTTTTTAAAAAATCTAATTTATCTGATATAAGGATTGCCACCCCAGGTTTCATCTGATGTCCATTTGCATGGTAAATTGTTTTCCACCCCCTCACTTTAAATCTGGAGGTGTCTTTGTGTCTAGAATGAATGTCTTGCAGATAGCATATTGATAGGTCCTTTTTATTTTTAATCATTTGAAAACCTGTGTCTTTCATTTGGGGCATTTAGCCCATTTACACTCAGGATAATTATTGGAAGATATGAATTTAGTGTCATTGTATTGCCTGTAAGGTGACTGTTACTGTATATTGTCTCTGTTCCTTTCTGGTCTGTTACGTTTAGGCTCTCTCTTTACTTAGAGGACCCCTTTCAATATTTCCTGTAGGGCTGGTTTGGTGTTTGCAAATTCTTTTAGATTTTATTTGTCCTGGAGCCTTTTTATCTCCCCTATTTTCAATGACAGCCTAACTGAATGTAGTATTCTTGGATGCATATTTTTCTTGTTTAGTGCTCTGTACATATCATGACAGTCCTTTCTGGCATGCCAGATCTCTGTGGATATGTCTGCTGCCAATCTAATATTTCTACCATAGTATGTTACAGACCTCTTGTCCCAAGCTGCTTTCAGGATTTTTCTTTCATTACTCAGACTTCTAAGTTTTACTATTGATGTGGAGTTGACCTATTTTTATTAGTTTTGAGGGGGTTCTCTGTGCATCCTGGATTTTGATGATTGTTCCCTTCCCCAAATTAGAGGAATTCTCTGCTATTATTTGCTCCAATATACCTCCTTCCCCTTTCTCCCTTTCTTCTTCTTCTGGGATCCCAATTATTCTAATATTGTTTCATCTTATGGTATCACTTGTCTCTCAAATTCTCCCTTCATGGCCCAGTAGTTGCTTATCTCTCTTTTTCTCAGCTTCTTTAATCTCCAGCCTTTGGTCTTCTAAATCACTAATTCTCTCTTATGCTTCATTTATCCTAACAGTAAGCACCTCTATCTTTTATTGCACCTCATTAATAGCTTTTTTTTTAATTTCAACTTGGTTAGATATTAGTTCTTTTATTTCTCCAGAAAGGGACTTTATTTCTCCAGAAAGAGATTCTCTAGTATCTTCCATGCCTTTTTTGATCCCCACTAGAACCTTGATAATCATCATTCTGAACTCTAGTTCTGACATGTAACTAATGTCCATATTGATTAGGTCCCTAACCGATGGTACTGCCACTTGTTCTTTTTTTGAGGTGAGTTTTTCTGCCTTGTCATTTTATCCAGATAAGAATAGATGAATGAGAGAACAAAATAACTAAAAAGGTAGCAATGACCCCATAAAAATACACACTAACCAAATCAAAGAGACCCAAAACCAGGGGGAGAAGAAAAGAGGGGGGAAAAAAAAAGAAAAACATATATGTATAATAAAAGAGAGCCACACACTTGATTTGGGGTATATTTTGTTCTGTCAGAAGAAACTGTCTTCAAAAATTTTAAAGAAAGAAAAACGTACATATATACAAAAATAAGGATAAACACAGTGAAGGGATGGAATATGACTGTAAAGATGAAATTTTAAAAAGGTTCTAAAAAATTTATAAAAGTTGTTGAAAAAGGGGAAAAAAGAAGAAATAATGTGATCAGGCTGGAGGCTAGAACAAAGCCATGTGCTAGATTTAGGGTATATTTTGATCTGTTAGAAGAAACTGTATCCCAAATCTTTAAAGAAAGAAAAACCTATATGTATACAAAAATAAGGTTAAATACAATGAAGAGATAGAATATCACTATAACAATGAAAATTTTAAAATATTTTTTTAAAAAGGTATTGATAAGATAAAACAGTTTAAAAACATTAAAATAAGAAAGAGG